>NC_065584.1:86994064-91994064 GCF_024542745.1 Macaca thibetana thibetana
TCACCTAATCCACTCCTAACATTAGAAAAAGCTCCAAAAATTAGATTCCGGCCCTCAAACCCCACAACGGGACCTAATTAATCTCGCCTTCAAGGTGTACAATAATGGAGTAGAGGCAGCCAAGTAGCAACGTATTTCTGAGTTGCAATTACTTGCCTCCATTGTGAGAGAAACCCCAGCCATATCTCCAGAACACAAGAACTTTAATACGTCTGAACCACAGTGGCCAGGCGTTCCTCCAGGACCACCTCCCCAAGGATCTTGCTTCAGGTGCTAGAAATCTGGCCACTGGGCCAAGGAATGCCTGCAGCCTGGGATTCCTCCTAAGCTGTGTCCCATATGTGTGGGACCCCACTGGAAACCAGACTGTCCAACCCCCCTGGCAGCCACTCCCAGAGCCCCTGGAACTCTGGCTTAAGGCTACCTGACTGACTCCTTCCCAGATGTTCTTGGCTTAGCAGCTGAAGACTGATGCTGCCTGATCGCCTCAGAAGCCTCCTGGACCTTCATGGATGCTTTGGGTAACTCTTACAGTGGAGGGTAAGTCTGTCCCCTTCTTAATCAATATGGAGGCCACCCACTCCACATTATTTTCTTTTCAAGGGCCTGTTTCCCTTGCCTCCATAACCATTGTGGATATTGACAGCCAGGCTACTAAACCTCTTAAAACTTCCCAACTCTGGTGCCAACTTGGACAACATTCTTTTATGCACTCCTTTTAAGCTATCCCCACCTGCCCAGCTCCCTTATCAGGTCAAGACATTTTAACTAAATTATGTGTTTCCCTGACTATTCCTGGGCTACAGTCACACCTCATTGCTGCCCTTTTCCCCAGTTCAAAGCCTCCTTTGCATCCTCCCCTTGTATCTCCCCACCTTAATCCACAAGTATGGGATACCTCTACTCCCTCCTTGGCAACCAATCATGCACCCCTTACCATCCCTTTAAAACCTAATCACCCTACCCCACTTAACACCAATATCCCATCCCACAGCACGCTTTATAAGGATTAAAGCCTGTTGTCACTTTCCTGTTACAGCATGGCCTTTTAAAGCCTATAAACTCTCCTTACAATTCCCTCATTTTACCTGTTCAAAAACCAGACAAATCTTACAGGTTAGTTCAGGATCTGTGCCTTATCAACCAAATTGTCTTGCTTATCCACCCCATGGTGCCTAACCCACATACTCTCCTATCCTCGGTACCTCCCTCCACAACACATTCTGTTCTAGGTAAACCTAGCTGACCCCATAAATCCTAAATCCTTTCTCCACTCCCCTTTCCGTTCCTTAAAAAGCAGCCCTAGGCCGGGCGCGGTGGCTCAAGCCTGTAATCCCAGCACTTTGGGAGGCCGAGATGGGTGGATCACGACGTCAGGAGTTCGAGACCATCCTGGCTAACACGGTGAAACCCCGTCTCTACTAAAAAATACAAAAAACTAGCCGGGCGAGGTGGTGGGCGCCTGTAGTCCCAGCTACTCGGGAGGCTGAGGCAGGAGAATGACGTAAAAACCCGGGAGGCGGAGCTTGCAATGAGCTGAGATCCGGCCACTGCACTCCAGCCTGGGCGACACAGCAAGACTCCGTTTCACAAAAAAAAAAAAAAAAAAAAAAAAAAAAAAAAGCAGCCCTAAAATCTGCTCCCACACTATCTCTCCCTAACTCATCCCAACTCTTTTCATTACACACAGCCGAAGTACAGGGCTGTGCGGTCAGAATTCTTACACAAGAACTGGGACTATGCCCTGTAGCATTTCTGTCCAAACAACTTGACCTTACTGTTTTAGCATAGCCCTCATGTCTGCATGTGGTGGCTGCCACTTCTTTAAAACTTTTAGAGGCCGTCAAAACTCACAAACTATGCTCAACTCACTCTCTACAGTTCTCATAACTTCCAAAATCTATTTTCTTCCTCACACCTGACACACATACTTTCTGCTCCCCAGCTCCTTCAGCTGTACTCACTCTCTGTTGAGTCTCCCACAGTTACTATTGTTCCTGGCCCGGACTTCAATCTGGCCTCCCACATTATTTCTGATACCACACCTGACCCCCATGAATGTATCTCTCTGATACACCTGGCATTCACTCCATTTCCGCATATTTCCTTCTTTCCTGTTCCTCACCCTGTTCATACCTGGTTTATTGATGGCAGTTCCGCCAGGCCTAATTGCCACACAGGCTATTAGGCAGGCTATGCTGTAATATCTTCCATATCTATCATTGAGGCTACTGCTCTGCCCTCCTCCACTACTTCTCAGCAAGCCAAACTCATTGCCTTAACTCGAGCCCTCACTCTTGCAAAGGAATTATGTGTCAATATTTATACTGACTGTAAATATGCCTTCCATATCCTGCACCACCTTGCTGTTATATGGGCTGAAAGAGGTTTTCTCACTATGCAAGGGTCCTCCATCATTAATGTCTCTTTAAAAAAAAAAAAAAAAAAAAAACAACTCTTCTCAAGGCCACTTTACTTCCAAAGGAAGCTGGAGTCATACACTGCAAGGGCCACCAAAGGCATCAGATCCCATCGCTCAAAGCAATGCTTATGCTGACAAGGTAGCTAAAGAAGCAGCTAGCATTCAAACTTCCGTCCCTCACAGCCAGCTTTTCTCCTTATTGGTTACTCCCACCTACTTTCCTACTGAAAGTTCCACCTATCAATCTCTTCTCACACAAGGCAAATGGTTCTTGGACCAAGGAAAATATCTCCTTCCAGCCTCACAGGCCCATTCTATTCTATCGTCATTTCATAATCTCTTCCAAGTAGGTTACAAGCTGCTAGCCTACCTCTTAGAACCTCTCATTTCCTTTCCATTATGGAAATCTATCCTCAAGGAAATCACTTCTCAGTGTTCCATCTGCTATTCTACTACTCCTCAGGGATTGTTCGGGCCCCCTCCCTTCCCTACACATCAAGCTTGGGGATTTGCCCCCACCCAGGACTGGCAAATTGACTTTACTCAAATGCCCTGAGTCAGGAAACTAAAAAACCACTTTCACTGGATGGGTAGAGGCCTTTCCCACAGGGTCTGAGAAGGCCATCACAGTCATTTCTTCCCTTCTGTCATACATAATTCCTCGGTTTGACATTCCTACCTCTATACAGTTCGATAATGGACTGGCCTTTATTAGTCACATCACCCAAGCAGTTTCTCAGGCTCTTGATATTCAGTGGAAACTTCATACCCCTTACCGTCCTCAGTCTTCAGGAAAGGTAGAACAGACTGATGGTCTTTTAAAAACACACCTCACCAAGCTCAGCCTCCAACTTAACAAAAAGGACTCTGTCAAGAATAGAGCCCAAAAACTCAACAACCAAGCAAGTAATCACACTGAACCCTCTTGGACACTCTCTAATTGGATGTCCTGGGTCTTCCCAATTCTTAGTTCTTTAATACCTGCTTTTCTTCTTCTCTTATTCAGACCTTGTGTCTTTGGTTTCTCAATTCATACAAAACCACATCCAGGCCATCACCAATAATTCTATATGACAAATGCTCCTTCTAACAACCCCACAATATCACCCCTTACCCCAAAATCTTTCTTCAGTTGAATCTCTCCCACTGTAGGTTCCCACACCACCCCTGATCCCACTCGAAGCAGCCCTGAGAAACGTTGCACATTATCTCTCCATACCACCCCCCCCCAACATTTTCACCACCCCAACACTTCACCTCTATTTTGTTTTGTTTTTCTTATTAATATAAGAAGACAGGAATGTCAGGCCTCTGAGCCCAAGCTAAGCCATCATATCCCCTGTGACCTGCACATATACATCCAGATGGCCTGAAGCAACTGAAGAGCCACAAAAGAAGTGAAAGCAGCCTTAACTGATGACATTTCATCATTGTGATTTGTTTCTGACCCACCCTAACTGATCAATGTACTTTGTAATCTCCACCACCCTTAAGAAGGTTCTTTGTAATTCTCCCCACCCTTGAGAATGTACTTTGTGAGATCCACCCCCTGCCCACAAAACATAGCTCCTAACTCTACCGCCTATCCCAAAACCTATAAGAACTAATGATAATCCCACCAGCCTTTGCTGATTCCTTTTTCAGACTCAGCCCGCCTGCACCCAGGTGAAATAAACAGCTTTGTTGCTCACACAAAGCCTGTTGGTGGACTCTCTTCTCATGGACACGTGTGACAAGAACCATGTTCAGTGGGCAGGAACTCAGCCAGATTGGATTGGAGTGAGGGAAGCAGGTCAGACAATGGGTCAGAAGACTGAATTTAGTGACAGATAACAGGCTCCATTTAAGCAAATGTGAGTCTTGTTCTCTAAATGAGATAACACTGGCCTCTCTTCACCTTGATAGGCCTGATAGGCTCCCCCATCCATGTGCTTTGTCCCTTGGCAATATGTCCTCCTATGGAAAAAGAGGCACTGTCATGCCATTGTGACAGTCCTCAAGATTAACAGAAGGAGGAGGCAGGAGATGGAAGATGTGATAGGAAACATTGTTTTTTTTTGTTGTTGTTTTTTTTTTTTTTTTTTTTTTTTTTGAGATAGAGTATCACTCTGTCACCCAGGCTGGAGTGCAGTGTCATGATCTCGGCTCACTGCAACCTCCACCCCCTGGGTTCAAGCAATTCTCCTGCCTCGGCCTCCCTAGAAGCTTGGATTACAGACACGTGCTACCACACCTGGCTAATTTTTGTATTTTTAGTAGAGACGGGGTTTCATCATGTTGGCCAGGCTGGTCTCGAACTCCTGACCTCAAGTGATCTGCCCACCTGGGCCTCCCAAAGTGCTGGGATTACAGGCATGCATCACTGCACCCAACCAGAAACATTTCTAAGCAATTATTTTCCTCCAGACCTTGCTTCCTTGATGAAGCCAGCGTGTGAGACCTCTTCAAAGAGAGGGAGGCTACTGCTTGGAGGAGCTGTCCTCCTAGAGGCCTGGTCCCCCTAAGAAGGCTTCCCTTCCTCCAGTGTCGCTGTGGAATCAACAAATGCCCCCACGGACTGAAGAGTGGGAGGCCTGACCTGCTCACCCACACTCCAGCTGCCCCAGTGAAGGGTCCCTAATGAGACCTCAGTAGGAGTCCCCAATGCTGCAACTCCTCGGAAGGGGTCAGCAGCAAAGCCGTTTGTTTTCTCCCACCACAATTCCCAGCAGGAAGAGATGTGGGAGGACTCTAGGGGAAATCCAGACCTAGAAGAAGAGATCAGTTTCACCGTAAGTGCAGCCCTTTGGGTGCACATCCTGGAGGCAGTCTCCCCATTTGAAGCGTACCTGCCAGCACGGTATAGTGAGAATGCTGCCACACAGAGTGGGGAAGCCAGGGCCGAGGATGCTTTCCACCTCTGCTGCCAAGGTGCTGTCTGACCTTGGTCTGCCCTGGCCCTCAGTCTCCTCCTGTGTACAATGGGAGGAAGTTACTTGGTTGGAAGTACAATGGGAGGAAGTTACATTGCTTGGGTCTTTTTGTTCCTTGAGTTCAAAGGTAAATATCTGTATTTTCTTTCATGTGGGAGTCCTGGTCAAAAGTTCATACTTTAACGACCTCAGCAATAAGCTCTTAGAGGTACTGGGGCAGGTGGGCTGTCCCTTAGGGAAGGGATGGGAGGCACTGGTGCCTGCTGTAGAGGGGAATGGTGGTGTTGGTGGGTTGAGTCAGGGATAGGAAAAGTTCTCGGAAAATGGATGAAGTCAAGAGATCACTGAACAACCCAGGCTGAAAGGGAATCAGGTCTTCTGTAATCAGGAACCACAGTTAACGAAGTCTCTATCTTTCTTTAGACACCCTGGCAACATCTGATTTCCATTTTACAAGACCAGGGCTGGTCTGTGGGGGTGGGAAGGGACATAAGGAGAGTGAGGAAAACTGATAGTGTCAGGAGGCTGGGATGGTGGCGCCAGGGGAGGTGGAGGCCCCCTGTGTGTTCTGGAGACCAGACTGTTGACTACACCTAGTGGGCTCACAGGCCAGTCAGGGCTACTGTCTGGGAAAGTAGAAACTGTGCCTGCTGGGCCTCAGTCAAGGGCTCAAGCATCAGAACCTCTTTCTACCCCAGTTCATGCTGTGGGGTGGAGGTGGGGGTGGGGGTGGGAGTGGGAGCCTAATGGACAGAGAGGTGGAGAGTCTTATAAAAGGGGAATAAACACAAGAATGACAGCCAGCACAGCCATGGTTGCATTTTCCCCTTCAGTAGTTGGTTTGTCACATGAAGCAAAACGTTGCAGTGTGGACAGGAGACACAAATTAGGAAAAGAATGCATAATGTTTCACTGGGGAGGAGGTGTCTCAGTTGAGGCCTATAAATGCTTAGTTTTGGATTGGGCTTGAGGGGCTATACTGTCTCCTAAGAGACTCTTTTGCCCATAGGATCATAAAATCTCCCAAGTTCCTGCAATTCAAATTGACCTTTGCTGCAGTCAGCAAAATTGTGTAGATTGGGATGGGGGCAGATGTGTTACTTGAGAGAACATGGGAGAGGTGGGTCTTCCCACATCTGTTTCTAAGATATAGTTCTAACCTCCTAGGGCTACCTTTGGCTTTAGGAGGATTTCAGGGATTAATTTCCAGGCACTCTGTGAAAAGGGCAAAAATGTACTTCCCTTCATCTCCCCATCAAAGCCTGGGAGCAGGTCAGTTACTGGTGTGGTTTCCTGATGTGACTGTGGTCTGGGGAGACTGCCCTGAACTCTCAAGTTTGTCCTCCCTTCAAAAATTCAAACTTGGGACCTGGATAGCCCAGCCATGTTCAGTCACAGAGAAGATGGCATTTTGGGAAAAGCACTAAGAAATCTGATGTCTTCACTGCAGAGTCACTTTCTAAGGAGGACAGACTCGGGCTCCCAAGGACTTGAAGTAGGCCAGTTGCACTCATACCTTCTGGAGCCCATCAGACTCCATCTCCTTGTTTCTCACCTTCCTGCAATTGGATGATTCCCCCCCTCACACCATTCCTTCACACTCAGGCTTATCACAAGTTTCTGCGGAGAGATTTTGGGGAGCCAGGAGATGCTCCTCCCAAGAAAATGATTCAGCTATATCCACCCTCATTGAGAGAAGTCCTTTTAAATAGTAGCCATATATATATATATATATATATTTTTATTAAAGACAGAGTGTCGCTCTGTTGCCCAGGTTAGAGTGCAGTGGTGTGATCTCGGCTCACTGCAACCTCCGCCTCCTAGGTTCAAGTGATTCTCCTGCCTCAGCCTCCTGAGTAGCTGCGATTACAGGCGTGCACCACTATGCCTGGCTAATTTTTATATTTTTGGTAGAAACGGGGTTTCACCAAGTTGGTCAGGCTGGTCTTGAGCTCCTGACCTCATGATCTGCCCACCTCAGCCTCCCATAGTGCTGTGATTACAGGTGTGAGCCACCACACCCGGCCCTGACAGGGTTCTAAATGATTCTGGATTCTTAAGAAAAGGGAGACGGACAGACAGTTTCTGTATAGATGTGTAGAAGAAGCGAGACAGGGAAGGAGCTCAGGAAGGAGAGACTGAGACCTGAAGACGAAGCACAGCTTTTCTGAAGCTGCATTCCTGCCCCTCACATGCCCTCCTGCCCCTCACATGCCCTCCTGTCCCTCACATGCCCTCCTGCCCCTCACATGCCTTCAAACGCCCTCGGACTCAGATATACTTCCTCAGACATGACTGAGAATGAACTTTTAAATGTATCTGTCCCAAATTCTTTAATGTCTGAGGCCACTGAGAGAGAGAAGAGAGAAAGAGTCCCCAGACGGAGGGAACTTAAGATGGAGGTCTCTGACTCTGCCACTTCCACTGTAGTCTCTTGCCCAGTTCCGCTCCGTGATCTGTCATAGGTCAGCATTAGACCGTAAGTGGCCTAAGTGCACACGATTCAGGGAACAGGACTCTGCAGGCCAGAAATGAACTTCCTACAAAAGAGGAAGAGTTGGCCGGGTGCGATGGCTCACACCTGTAATCCCAGTGCTTTGGGAGGCCGAGGCAGGCGGATCGCTTGTGGACAGGAGTTCAAGACGAGCCTGGCCAACATGGCGAAACCCCATCTCTACTTAAAAAAAAAAAAAAAAAAGCCGAGCATGGTGGCAGGTGCCTGTAATCTCAGCTACTCAGGAGGCTGAGGTAGGAGAATTGTTTTAATCCAGGAGGCGGAGGTTGCAGTGAGCTGAGATGGGCAACAGCTGTCTCAAAATAAAATAAAATAAATAAAATAAAATAAATAAAAAATAAAGGGAATGAGTTGAGGGATGTCATCTTGGCTGTTACCCTACTTTATCTTCACGGGCATCTGGGTTGTAGGGAATGGGTGAGAGGTGTGGGACAGCACGGGCTTCGGATCTCTTTTGGCTGCTTCTTCCATCCTTTCTCCTCACTTCCTTCCCCTTTCAAATGCCATTCCCATCCCTTTGTCTGCCCCCACTTTTCCATCTTTTCCTGTTCTAATTTTCCTTTGCCTTCTTACTTTCTGGGGTTCAAAAGGAATCCCAGAGTACCATCTATTGTATGTGTGTGCATATTGTATGCATGTGCATGTAGGGTGTGTGTGTGCTCGTACATGTGTATTTGGGGGGCTGTGCTGAGCTTTTGGAGCCAGCCTAATGATAGGACATCCTTCAGATTATCTGAGCTCTTCTTGTAAAAACGTCCTTACCCTGTACATATCCACTTCCTTTTTCTTCTAAAGATCTTGTGGAAATGAACACAGCCACCCAAATGAGAGTAAGTAAAGGCTGTTTATTCAGAGTTGGCCACAGATGGCAGGCAACCACCATCACTTGCATTTGGCAGACACTCACAGCAGGCAGGAGAATGGGAATCTTTACAATGGAAAACAGGGAAGGCTTCAGGGATGTTCTGGTTGCAGACTGCAGCACGGGGAAGCTGTGAGTGGGCTACTGGAAGCAGGGCATCCTATGTGACGGATTAGGGATGCATATTGGCTTTCTCTGATTAGTCGTAATTTGGAGAAGTGGAAATAAATATTAGGAAACTTTTCGGTTATTAATCAAGTCCATAAAGAGAGACTTTCAGGCAAGGAAAAAATTAAAAAATAAAATAGGAATAATCAAGTCCCAGCTATTTGGGACCAATGTATAGGAGTTCTTTGGCTTCCTGGATTGTTTGCTGTGGACTGGCTTCTCATCCTTATTGCTGGAGACTACAGGTCAGAGTTCCATCTTTATATATGGCCTGGCCATTTTTCATTTGTATGATCAGTCTTCAGTCCCCCCGCCCTGGCTTTTGGTCATTCTCTGACTTCTCAGAAATTGACCAACTCAGGGAAAGTTAGAATTTCAGATCTTCACCAATCATAAATTGTTCAGTATCTTCATAGTGACCTGGATTGTGAGATCTTCTGATCTTTCTATTGTATCATTATGGCAATCATCTGATGAGAGAGTGGCTGCATAGAAGCATTTAAAACTCTGGATAAAATGGAACAAACTAGCATCATAACCACTGTCACAAAAACAAGAACAATTGATAGTCTCTCTGAGATGCTTTGGAACCAGGAAATCCAATTGCTTAACCTAGGCCAAGAAAACAAATCCCATAGGCCGTGAGGACCTTAGAGATCCAAATATTAATAGGTTTTTTTTTTTGAAGCAATATATAGTCTTTTTTTTTTTTTCTTAACCTTGCCTGTGTCCTCGACCTAAGTATCACAAGAAGCGTTGGCAATGGTGCAGACAAAATTGAAGTGGCCTTCCAATTGTGTGAAATTTTGAATCTCTTCTTCAGTTGTGAAACATGAACCCAAAGGTTGGTTCCTTGGAGTTTCACTGCTGTATCTATTGTTAACAGTATCTGATAAGGTCTCTTCCTTTTGAATGAAGTTCAAAAGCAGTTATTCTCTGATTTTTCTTCCAGTAGACAAATCCACTAGTTGAGGATCACGGAGAGGTTGTTTGGGAAGATTTTGTAGGAAGGGGGCCTTAATCTGTTGGTGATAGGACCGGGTACATTACATGAGTCCCCTGTAGTGTCTTGTCATGTCTGCATGGAGTAGGACAGACTCTAGTATTGGAGGTGAAATCTCTAAATGTATGGACCTTACAGGTATCAATTCATAGGGGGATAACCTATGTGTCTCCAAGAGAGTGGCCTGTATATCCATAAAGGATAGTGGATATACTTTTGGGCAAGGGAGCTCAAGAGTTTCTGAAATTTTTGCTTATTTTAATTTAAGGATGCCATGGGTCCTTTTAGCCTTTCCAGGAAATTGTGGGTGGTAAGGATGGTGTCATTTTTGAGTAAGAGTTCTTTTATAAAGGTCGCCTTAAAGTGTGTGCCTCAGTCACTTGATATAAAAGGTGGGATGCCCCAGGTGGAAAACACAAAATCAAGTGGCTTGTTCACAGCTGTAAGGGCTGTCGCTTTTTGGCAAAGAAATTCTTCAACTCATCCTGAAAACAGAAATACAATATCTAAAACATATTCAAATCCTATGAAGAGTGAAAGCCTGTTAAGTGTCTTGTGAAATAAAATTTATGCAAGGCGATTGATTTGGACTGGGCTCCTGCACTAAGCCTAACAGATCAAACAAATATGGTATGTTGTTTGATCTGTTAGGCTTAGTTGTTTACAGGCGTACAATATGTTGTAGCTGAGCTTTAACTAATTGCAGGAGACTCTGTAACCAATTAACCAATTAAGCTGTAACTAATGAAGCTGCCTCTGCACCATGCTTCTTTTGTCTCCTATAAATGCTATCAGATTATGTCATCGGTTGGAGTTCTCTGAATTTCCTCTGGTTCCAAATTGTGCCTGATTTTTGAACTGTTTTTGTTTTGTTTCGTTTTTGCTTTGTTTGCTCTGTTTTGTTCTGCTTTTCTTTGCTCAAATAAACTCAGCTAAAATGTACCCTCGTCTAAGGTTTTATTCCATGTAACAGTCTGAAGATGTCCAAAGACACTTTGTTTTCTGGCCATGTCCCAACTTTACAGTTTTTCCAGAGTTATATTTTTGACAGGTGACACATGGCCCAAAAGTAAGCTCAGTTATCTTTTCAGTTTTCCTACCAATGTTTACTTAAGACAGTAACCAATTTGTCTATGCCACAATGGGTGGCATTCATGGAGAAATCCCGATAATGTAGGGGAGGAAATATCTTTCTTATCTGTCTTAACTTCTAAGGCAGGGCTCTGTAAGAGAAGGCAGATTAAAAAGTGAAAAGCATACACGTTTATTTAATCTACGTTTTATATGGCATGGAAGCCATCTGGAAATGAACCAGTTTGGGTAGATGCTTATATACTAAGTTAAACAAAGAGCAGTAAATTGTGAAAACAAGTCAAAGGGATATGGGCTAGGGTTGTTAATTATGGAGAAGTGGCTAGGGAGATAAGGGCTAGTTTAACAAGGTTTATTTGCCGTTTTCTGTCAACCTCAGCTGCCCCCATTTCTGGTGATAAGAATGTCTTCCTTCACTGAGCTTACTTTTGGGCCATGCGTCACCTGCTGTTCTTGCATCTGCTGTTTTTCAAGGGCTTTTAATTCAAAATAATCCATATGCCAGAATGGCATATTTTGGGGTGGTATGTTTTGAACTCATTTAGTAATATCTACTTGAGATTATCTGGGTGCCACCAAGCAGCATCAGGAATCATCTGAGTGAAGAGTACAACCAGATGTTTTCCATTCTTTTTCAAAATCAGTCAACACTTTATAATGGCCTCTTTGAATCCCCCAGAGATTTATCCTTTGAAGGCATAGATAGAGTCACAAGCTTGGTTAAAGTAGCTTCTTTGGCATAATGATCGGCTAGAGAATTTCCTTTAGTTTTCATATTGTCTCTTTTTATGTGGACCTCTACCTATATAATAGCCACCTCTCTAGAAAGTGGGGGTGCATCTGAAAGTTACTTAACTTGCTGTCCATTTCTAATGCCTATTTTCTTTCTTTTTTCTTTTTTCTTTTTTTTTTTTTTTGAGACAGAGATTTTGCTCGTGTTGCCCAGGCTGGAGTGCAATGGTGCGATCTCGGCTCACCACAACCTCTGCCTCCCGGGTTCAAGTGATTCTCCTGCCTCAGCCTTCCTGAGTAGCTGGGATTACAGGCATGCGCCACCACGCCCGGCTAATTTTGTGTGTTTAGTACAGACAGGGTTTCTCTATGCTGGTCAGGCTGGTCTCGAACTCCCAACCTCAGGTGATCTACCCACCTCGGCCTCCCAAAGTGCTGAGATTACAGGCATGAGCTACCACACCCAGCCTTCTAATGCCTATTTTCAAAGCATCTCAAAATCATATGCTATTCCAAAAGCATACCTGCAGTCTGTACTTATGTTTGCTCTCTGGTCTTTGTTTAGTTGACAAATTCTAGTAAATGCAATACATTTTGCTATCTGGGCTGATTTTACTACAGGTAGTAGACTTTTTCTTAAGGAGAGTTTAAAATAGGGATAGCATAGCCTACTAATAACATAGGGAACCAGAATATGCCAGCTCAATAATTTTGAGCTGATTATTTTGAAAAACAGTAAATGCAGGAAAAACTCGAAAAACAGGACTCATCATTTCCACAGCTGCCTCTCCCCTCTTCCTTCCCTGCTGTGAAAGAACTATAAATTTCCTTTTTTTTTCTTTGAAACAGAGTCTCTCTCCATCACCCAGGCTGGAGTACAGTGGTATAATCATGACTCACTGCAGCCTCCACCTCCAACGTTCTCCCACCTCAGCCCCCTGAGAAGCTGAGGCTATAGGAGTGTGCCACCATGCCTGGCTAGTTTTGTATATTTTGTAGAAAAAGGGTTTCGCATGTTGCCCAGACTGGTCTCAAACTCCTAAACTCAAGCAATCTGCCTGCCTTGGTCTCTCAAAGGACTGGGATTACAGGCGTGAGCTACCACGCCTAGCCAAGATTCCCTTTTGTAAGATAAATTTCCATGTATATTCCCATTTGTACAGATGTCTCCCTTTCCTGTGCCAGGAAGGGGAGGACTTAATCACGGAGGACTTATCAATGGAGAAGGCAACCAACTTGAATTTGCGTAACGAACTTTACTAAACAACCCTTATATACTGTACACTTCCTAGTCCACTTGTCGCAACCTCCCCTGAAGCTCAAAACTCCTTTCCTATGTGCAGAGACAAAAGTGACTCCATCTTGAATGCATTCACTATAAATCCTGCCTTGAGATCAAAACAACCTTGATGTTATCATGCAAATTATGGGCTATGACAAATACAGCATTCTTGCCTGTTCTGAAGGGTTGCCTTTCATTGTCTCTATACAGCACTTTATATACCCCTTTTCCCTGTGGTATATAAGCTGTGGGTCTGGGGAATAGCAGTGCTGAGATTTACCTGTCTTGCTGCTGCCCAAGACGACACTTCCGTCTATAAGTTCCCCAGTAGAATAAAACACTCTTTACTGACAAATTGAATTTGTCTGCCTCATTCTTTAGTTTCTAGGCTCCTTCAGCATTTGGGGCCACTTCACATATGTGGCCCTTTCATGGAACACTGTCTTATCACTTCTGCACAATTTTCTTTGTCAAAATGGCCTAGAAACTCTCAGGTTTAATTGCTTCTTTGAGTCTTCACTTCTTTTTTTATGAAGACTTCCATATTCATGTCGAATATTAATATTAAATTAAATTTTTATGCCTTTTCTCCTGTTAAATCTGTCTTTTGTCATTTTAATTTACAGAGCCCCCAGCCCTAGACTCTAGGAGGGTAAAGGAAGAATTGATTTTTCTTCCCTCAGTGTACTAACCTCAAGTGTCAATTTTGTGGTATGATCCATCAGTAAATCATATTAGGTCCAGGTTCTCAATAGGAGTTGTTAATAAATCTGACTGACATGCCGAATGTTCCCTGCTGAGGTAAGACAATCAAGAGGCTCCCCTTCCAGTAGGGACAGACAGTGGCAGAATTCAGTCTGCTGCAGAGATGAGTAGTAATGTGAGAGGGAGAGAGCGATAGAATCTTATAAGAGGTTAATCAGCTGCCTGAAATGTGCAGTGAGTTCTCAGTCAGGTGTAATGCCTGTGCTGCATGAGAACCAGGAGGTCAAGCAGGGAGCCTAGAACAAGTTCAGCAGAAGCAACAACAAATGTGGGGTGGCATCTACTGCCCTAAGACAAGCGGGGCTATGCCTTTGCAACTGGGTCAAGGATAATGCTGCAGTAAGGGCTTTTGATGGTTCCCTATGAAGTGCAGTTAAAACTCCACGGGCTTGTCTAGATTGCTATGCATAAATAGACAAAATGGCTTCCTGTAGTTTCAGGATTCCTAGGGCCAGGGGCTGTTGAAGAGCCTTATTATAGTTACAGAAGATCTGTTCACATCTGAACCGTGGTTCTGCAATCATCTTGCTGGGTGGAGGCCACTTTTGTGCAGCCACGCCCAGTGCCTTAGTGGGGTCCACCTGACTAACCCAAACCATCCCACCAGGCGCCTTTCGGGTAAGTCCTGTGCCTTATCTATGTCTGTATCCCACAGTTGAATGAATGAATGAACACATTCTAACTTGACTATTCAAGATAATGAAAGTATTATTTAAGACTCAGAAAAATAAAATATAGGTAGGGGCTGGGGGAGTAAGCAAACTATAGGAGCCAAGAAAAAATTCCCCTTTCACCCTCCGAAGTTTCGCTGAAAATCAACTGACAAAAGACAGTTTAATAGGGAAAACTGCATACAATTTTATTTATCAGAGTTTTACACTGTAGCAGGACGAACCGCAGACAAAACTCCTCAGACACGGGATTAAAGAAGGAAGAGGTTTTTTATTCGGCCGGGAGCATCAGCAGACTTGCATCTTAAGAGCTGAGCTCCCCGAAAAAGAAATACTTGGCCTTTTTAAAGGCTTACAACCTTAAGGAGTCCACGTGAAAGGGTCGTGATAAACTGAGCAAGCGTGGGAAACGTGACTGGGGGCTACATGCATCAGCTAACAGAACAAAAAGTTTTACAATGCTTTTTTCATACAGTGTCTGGAATTTACAGATAACACAAGCAGTTTAGGTCAGGGGTTGATGTTATTATTATTACTTTTTTTAACTCCTAGGGTCGGGTGGTGGTGCCAAGGTTGTCTGGCTGTTTATCTTTCTTTTGTTTCTTTGTCTGTTTCTTCCTGTCTTGTGAACTAGGCAAGGTGGGGGGAGGAGGGCAGCAGGAGTAGTAGTGGTCTCCTTCCTTAACACAACACGGGGGCCTTCAGAAGACCCAAAGATAGAGGGGAAAGTGGGCATTTTTACACTTAGGTATCAACAAAGTATGAACAGCTGTGTAGAAATGTGATTGGACAACAGGGGTGAGATCTAATGAAAATAGACTGAGTGGGGAAACCCAGCAAGGCCTCCCTGTCTAGATTCTTCTTGGCCTCCCTGAGCATTCGTTCTTTTTTCTGGGTATGGGGGGCAGGACCTTCTTTGGAATGAGGATCTTATGACCTACAACCACACAACGTAGGTCAGATAATTTCACCATGGCCACTTTTTACACAGAAAGGCTGAAACAGTCTGAATACAGAGCACGAAGGGATATTTTGATAATTCTTACTCCACAGGTATCCAAACTGTTACTCAGCAAAAGGACAGGTCTCTTTCTAGGAGTGCATTCTGCTGCTAACAAATATGATATGCTTTGTATTTTTTACCCAAAAAGAATTTGAGATTTGGGATTTAAGTTTATCTTCAGTTTCTCTACTCAATTCCCACCTACCAGTGGTTCTGATCAGTAGATAAGAACAGCTCCATCCTCTCGATGCCCCCAGAGCAGGGGGAGGAGGGTGGGCGGGAAGTGACCAGAACTGGGTGAGCTCACCCTAGAAGCCTCCTCCTCCTCCCTATTCAGTTACTCCCCGTTTCTTCTCCAGATCTGGGAAGCCTTCCAGCTGGGGGCAGCAGGACAGCCTCCATTCCCCCCGACCCCACCTTCCACCCCCGGGAGAGGTACTGTTGGGAGAATACCCTCCTAAAAAGAGACTTGGGTTTTGCTCCCTAGGAGCCCTGGAATAGCCTTGGCCAGAATTCCACATCTCCCATCAGTACCTCTCCTGAGGAGAGGGCCTCCCTTTCCCGTGATCACCTTTTGCGTCCTTTGTTAACCTCCAAGTCTACTTGGTGAAAACGGCCCACGAAGAAGTAACAAGGACTTTGTCCCTAGTGTGTCAGGTTTGGGCACCAGTGCTGTAGTGGCTTTCTCTGCTGCTCCTTGTGCATCAGCAGACAGATGTGGTTTACATAGGAGGAAAGACTAATGTAGGCAAAGATTTGCTCTTTCTTCAGCAGCCCTGGAAAGATGGTGGCCTGGGTGATTCACCACTCCTTCCTCACGTCCTTGATTTTATTTCAACTGAGTTCGATATGCTCCTCCCACCCTTTTCCTCTTGGAAGCCAAACCCCTTTGTAATCTGTATAAGGTCCATACCCCAGGAGCTGAGTGACTGCAGAAACTGGCCTTCCATCTCTCTCAGACACCAAGCTGCAGATCCAGGTAAGCAGTCCAAGAGGTGTTCTCAGGTGCCGCTTCTGCTTCAGGGTTGGAGAGGAAGAAGCTAGGGCCAGTCCACAGCACTGAGAAAGCTTGGATGATGCTAGCGCTGAAAAAATGTGGCCCAGGCAAACATCAGCTGGAGGCAGAGGGGTCGGGGTGGAACGTGCAGGCTGCAGAGCATCCATGGAACTGGAAAAGAAGGAGCCCTCAAGTTGGGGGAAGCCAGCATTTCTCTTTGGAATACAACGGAATCCTTTATGAGGCCAGTGTCAGGCACTGGCCTGAGTTCCCTTATGCTGTAAGACAACAAGACTCTGTCACCCATGGTCCTAGATGTTGGGGATACAATTTGGTTCATGATTTATTCAAACTGATGTTTCGATGAGCCATTTGAGCACTGGATACAAATGTATTTTGGATCAAAGAAACACCAGTATTCAAAGATAGAAACTGACAGGATTTTAGGTCACTTCGTAGGTCACCACCTAAACGGGAAAAAGACCTCGCTTTGGAGAGTGGCAATAAAACGCTTGTGGAGAAGGATACACGTGAGTGTCTCATTACACAAAAAACCTCAGGAAGTGGGACGGACATCTTTCTGGTTGACCTGAGACAGAAACTGTAAGCCAGGGAAGCCATAGGTGGGAGCTGGAGTTCTTTTTCTAAGAGGGCTCTTTTCCTTCTGTCTCCTTTTCTCAATTAGGCTTTTCCGGGAAAGTGAGGCCACCATGGCTCTGGATAAGTCTGTCATCCTGCTCCCTCTGCTTGTCCTGGTGCTGCTGGTGCTGGGCTGCCTGGGCAGGGAATCCCGGGCCAAGAAATTCCAGCGGCAGCACATGGACTCAGGCAGTTCCCCCAGCAGCAACTCCACCTACTGCAACCAAATGATGAAGCGCCGGAGTATGACGCACGGGCGGTGCAAACCAGTGAACACCTTTGTGCATGAGCCCCTGGTAGATGTCCAGAATGTCTGCTTCCAGGAAAAGGTCACCTGCAAGAACGGGCAGACCAACTGCTTCAAGAGCAAGTCCAGCATGCACATCACAGACTGCCGCCTGACAAACGGCTCCAGGTACCCCAACTGTGCATACCGGACCAGCCCGAAGGAGAGACACATCATTGTGGCCTGTGAAGGGAGCCCACATGTGCCAGTCCACTTCGATGCTTCTGTGGAGGACTCAACCTAAGGTCAGAGCAGCGAGATACCCCACCTCCCTCAGCCTCATCCTTTCCACAGCTGCCTCTTCCCTCTTCCCTCTTCCTTCCCTGCTATGAAAGAAGTAACTCCAGTTAGGGCTCCTAGTCAACACACTCATGCTTCCTTTTCCTGAGTCCCACCCCTGCGTGATTTTGGGGGTGAAGAGTGGGTTGTGAGGTGGGCCCCATGTTAACCCCTCCACTCTTTCTTTCAATAAAGCACAGTTGCAAGCACTTGATTTCTGAAGCGGTTCTGTCTAGGTACTGTTTCTGGCATTGGCTTCCAGCAAGGGGCAAGAACTGTAAATCTGATTCGCTTTGGAGAACGGTGAATGAAGTAATTAAATGCTTTCCCTTCTGACTTGGATTTTAGTGGCTTGAGAAAATTCCTTTCCTTGTAGATTCCTTGATGCCAAACCTAAAACTATTAAGTGTGGGCTGTTCTAGACAAAAGGGAGCAACAGCCTGGGACACTGCCATGCAGGGTGAACTGACAGAGGGGTGAAGCTCAAATACAGTCATTCTGTGGCACAGAAGGAAGGTGAGTGCAACCTCAGGAAGACCCTGCTTAGCCTCAGGATGAGGAAGAGGAGTCAATGAAATGATGATCCTAAATTTCCATTCTCTTTTTTTTTTTTTTGAGTAAGCTATTACTAAATCAGAAAAATGGGCACCTCTTAGTTGGAAAGTCAGAATCTTACATTTTAGAGCTAGAAGTGACTTTGGAGAGCATGGAATTGAGGGATAGCAAGTAGATTTCAGTTTGTGTACCAACTCTAATTGGAAGTGCCGGTCGGGCATGGTGGCTTACACCTGTAATCCCAGCATTTTGGGAGGCTGAGGCGGGTGGATCACCTGAGGTCAGGAGTTCGAGACCAGCCTGGGCAGCATGGTGAAACCCCATCTCTACTAAAAATACAAAAATTAGTGGGGCATGGTGGTGGGTGCCTGTAATCCAGCTACTAGGGAGGCTGAGGCAGGAGAATCACTTGAACCTGGGAGGCGGAGGTTGCAGTGAGTTGAGATGGTGCTGCTTCACTCCAGCCTGGGCAATAAAAGTGAAACTCTGTCTCAAAAAAAAAAAAAAAAAAAAAAAGTGCCTACCCAAAATGCTGTAGAAAAAAAAAAATTCTGGACAGTGATATGGTTGAACAAGAGCCTCTAATGAAGGCACAAGACGGGGAAGGGTGTGTGTGCCACACATTTGCCATCCCTGACCAAATGTAACCCCTGCCTTTCCAGTGACTTGCACATGGCTTGTTGCTAGTTAGTGGTTCAGCTGGAAGTAGACCCTAGGTTTCCTGACTTCCAAGCCATTGTTCTAACTCAGGAAGAAAGCTCCCCTCCTCACTAAGTGCTGTGGAGCGGTGGCTCTCTCCCAGAGCTTGCTGCTGGGCTCTCACAGGCTCCCAGTGTACTTAGCCTGTGAGTCCACTCCATTCTTGGCAACCCTTCCTGACAGCCACTGAAAGACTACCTTTGCGTCTGTCGACACTTAATCATTACATTTGATCCCCTGTTTACAGTGACATCTGGCTCCAGACAAGGTCACAGAACTAGAGAAAGGCCCTATTTTCAACCAACATGACTAGTTCTGTCCTTGTCGTTGTATACTACATCTATAAATGTTGGTAGAGGCTGTGATTTTCTAACGTAGAGTAAATCCTCAGCCCTGGGGGCTCTGCATAAGGAAGGAAACCTACAGGTGAGAAGGTCCGTTCCCACACTGCTGTGGCAATGGGGATCTCACTCCTTATTAGCAGTGAGAATGGAGGACAAAAAAAGAGGAAACTTCGAGTTTCTAAATATGTCTTCCTTAATCCATTTTTTTTCTTAAGGTTATCTCACCCTTGTTCCTAGCCCCAAAGCTTCTCATTTTTCCTCCTGCTAATCTTACGAGAACACTTTAGTGAAGCTTTTACAAACACTCACTTGGAGTTTTGCCTCCTCCATATCTGCACATTCACCAGCTCTGGCTTCCGGCTCCTCTCACCTTCCCTGCCACAGGACTCCTGGGGCCCCCCATCTGGGGCATAAAGCAGTAAGTGAAGATGAAGTGTCCAGGTGCACCCCTGCATAGCCAGGAAGGCTCTGGGGAGGCACGGAGCCCTGAATAGGAGGGCAGAGGGGGAAGAAACCAAGCCAGGTCTCGGAGAGGACCAGACACAATGAAGGAGAGAAGCACCACAGCCACCTGGGGACAAATAAGACATCTCTGACCTGTGGGGGACGCCACTGTTACCCCCCAAATAAAGTAGTGCTAACACTTTCTAGGAGATGAACTCCAGCAGGTGAATCTTAAAATCGAGGTGCTGACATATGAAGATGGATCTCTGCATAAAGGCAGAAATGATCACATCCAGTCATTTTTCTGAAAAGGATACTATTAATTTTCAAAAGATTCTTCAAATAAGCTTAAGAAATTCTGCATTCTCAGTGGAGAGGTAAATATACTCCAGCAGATCACCTTCTTCTTCTTTTTTTTTTTTTTTTTTTTTTTGAGACGGAGTCTCGCTCTGTCCCCAGGCTGGAGTGCAATGGCGTGATCTCGGCTCACTGTAACCTCCGCCTCCCGGGTTCAAGTGATTCTTCTGCCTCAGCCTCCCGAGTAGCTGGGATTGCAGGTGGATGCCACCACACCCGGCTAATTTTTGTATTTTTAGTAGAGACGGGGTTTCACCATATTGGTCAGGCTGGTCTCGAACTCCTGACCTTGCGATCCACCCATCTTGGCCTCCCAAAGTGCTGGGATTACAGGCGTGAGCCACTGCGCCTGGCCCAGACCAGCTCCTTCTTACCCTGGCAGCTGAAAGTGTACTCAGAAAATCAGAGGACCTTCTGCCTCTCTGACCTGCTGGTCCTCCCTCCACTCCAGCCTCTCTCTATGGTAAATTCCTCCTTCAATTCTAGTAGCAGATAGCCCCCCTCCTCCCAGCGCTACCACACATCAAAACAGGTCAGTCGTCTACACCTGAAATGAGTTCAGTTAAAAGAGTAACTGATCATTGCATAAGGTTCTTTCTTACTCCTCAATCAGTATTCTCACCCTGAACTTTCTCTAGACTTGGGAAAGGAAAGGTGGCTCCCAGCTCCCACTCTTGCCTCTTTAGACTGATTCAGACCTCATGGAGCACGTGGGAATGAACCGTAGGTGAGCTCTGAATCTCAACGCCCATCATGGGAAGCAGACTTTAATACTGCTTTTGGAATCCATCATGAAGGTGTCCCAGCCCTCCACATGCATGATTCATGATGCATGATGGAGCCTTAAATAGAAGGTACAGAATGAGTGTGCCTCCCGGAGACTAGCCACTGGCACACCTGGAAGCATATCAGAACAGTTTCCCAGTAGCCACTTTCTGGGGAACAAATTGCATAGTACCTCTGCAAAGCATTCAATAATTTGCATGTCTTTTTTTTCTTGTGGTTTTCAGTAAGCATAGGTAGGAAGGTGTCTTCTCAGCATCCTCCCTCCATGAGCGTCTTCCTTCCCATGCCCTTATTGTTGCTGCTACCACTGTTGCTGCCATCATCTTCTTTTTTGAAATTGACTTTATTTTTTACAGCAGTTTTAGGCTTACAGTAACAATTGTGTTCTTAAGTAACAATAAAGAAGGAGTTGTTGATCTGAATGGCTAGTCACAGGGCATGCTTTACTAGAGAGCATGGTGGTGGCATTTCAAAGCTCATTATTCCCATATGCCATTCTCTAGTTTCTTCTTAGAAACAAGTCTGGGAAGGGCCTATACTCAGGGTCATCTTCCTTCCCTTTCCACCTAAGAATGCATCACGGTGGACAGTCGGCCAGGGTGCCTTGTTTAGTCCTAACTCTACGGTCAGCTCCCTGTGTCCCTGAGGCAAATCTGTATCCCTCTCTGGACCACAGTTTCCTAATCCATAAAACCAGGGGGAAAGACTTGATCATCACAAAGTCCCCTTACACTTACGGCTTTCTTGATGAGTGTCCACACTCTTTCTTGCAGTACTGGGCAGCAGAATGCAGTTTCTGGCTAGGTAGGAGCAGGCATTTTTAGAAAAGTTTTGTCATTGAGATCTGATTTATTTCAGAGCTACCCTCTCAACACAAAGCCACATTTAGAGGTATGGATCACCCTGGAAGACGTCAGACACCCTTCTAGGACTCAGGCTCTTTAGACAGCCTCTGAGACTCAAAGCTGGCCGGTAGACCCCTCCAGGGCTCATTGGACTTATGAGCCCTGGGAGCTCATGAGGATTTTTGGCTTGGCTCAGAGCTCATGGATGGGAGAGGCTGATGTGGATGTGAAACCAGGGCAGCAGCAGAGAATGGAGGAGTGGGGTCAGGCATTTCCCTGGCTTTACTGGAAGCACGCCTAATGAAGGTGGAGGACTAGGCAACACCTCAGGACAGCATGTCTGGTGGCCTTTCTTCCTCACTTCCCATTACTCTCCAGCAAACACCATCAAATAATTATTTAAGGGAAGGATTCTGAGATAAGGGGAGCTGGGGCCATGGTAGCATAGAGAAAAATCTGTTTGCACGGGGACATGAGTGTGTATGCTCATGAGTAGATGTACATGTGATCATGTCTGGAGATCTGTGGAATTAAGGAACATCAGGGTAGGAAGGACAAGAAGGGCCTTTTGTGATCTGACTCCAAAACCTTCATCTCAGAGATAAACAAACATAGGCATGAAATCAAGAATGGAATAAAGAAACCCAGGTCTGTTGATTCCCAGAGTGTGTGCTTTTATGCCCTATCTCCAAATTTTCTCTGTTTAAATATATATATTTTTAATTGTCATACAGTAAAATTGACCTTTTGGTACACAATTATATGAATTTTAACACAGGTATATATTTGCATAACCAATACCACAATCAAAACACAGAACAAGGGTCTTTCCCTCTCGGAAGTCCCCTGTCTCTCACGAGAGAGAGCTGTTTTCCTTTTCCTTTTTCTCTCTTTCTTTTGCTTATTAAATCTCCGCTCCTAAAAAAACCGCCCCCAAACACAGAACATTTCCTCACCCCAAAACTCTCCTCGCTATCTATCCCTTTACAGTAATTCTCTTCTCCAACCCTAACATGTGGCAACCACCAGTTTGTTCTCCTTCACTATAGTTTTGTATTTGCAAACTATCTTACAGATAGAATTGCCTAATAAGTAACCTTCTAAGACCGGCATGTTTTACTCACCATAATGCCTTTGAGTCATCCAAATTGTTGCATGTAGCAACAGGTCGTTCCTTTTTATTGTTGAGTAGTAGTACATCATCATATGAATGTTCCACAGATTTTTCTTTCTTTTACTTACCACTTAAGGAAGCCAGAGTTTACTTATCCATTTACCAATTAAAGAACCATTTGAGCTGTTTCCAGTTTGGGTGACTATGAAGAGAGCTGCTTTAAATATCTGTGTACAGGTTTTTGTGTGAATTGGTGGAAGAATAGACACACAGATCAATGGAACAGCATAGAGAGTCCAGAAAGAGACCCACACAAATATGGCCAATTGATTTTTAACAAAGGTGCCAAGCAATTCAAGAATGAAAGAATAGTCTTTTCAACAAATGACATTGAAGCAATTGAACATCCATATGCCAGCTGGGCACAATGTCTTACGCCTGTAATCCCAACACTTTGGGAGGCCGAGGTGGGCGGATCACTTGAGGCCAAGATTTTGAGACCAGCCCGGACAACATGGCGAAACCACGTCTCTACTAAAAATACAAAAATTAGCCACGCATGGTGGTATGTGCCTGTAATCCCATCTACTCAGAGGCTGAGGCTGAGACATGAGAATTGCTTGAACCTGGGAGGCAGAGGTTGCAGTGAGCCGAGATTGTGCCACCGCACTCCAGCCTGAGCAGCAGAGCAAGACTCTGTCTAAAAAAAGAAAAAGAATATCCACATGCCAAGCCCCTCCCCTGTCCCGAAAACTTCCAGACCTTAAATATTCACCTTCCTGTCCCATATCAGCAACTCTATACTGGTGGAGAGGTCTATGAAATGCTTCTGAGTCCCAGATCCATCAGCTGGATCTGTTCTAAGCCACAGCTTGAGTGAGTGGGGAGCCTTAAGGTTGGGGTGGGGCAAACAATGAAGAAGGCAGAGGAGATTAGAAGAAAGAAGGTAGAGAGAAATTTGGATATGGCTTTAAGGAGTAAGTATGGATGGACTTGAAGTACAAAGGGATGATAAAACAAGATAAGAAAGGACAGTGTAGCTGGGTGCCTAATTCTCTTGGTTCTGTTAACTGCTTGGCCTGGAAGGATATAATCAATTAGGTCACTCTGAAGTAAAAGGAGAATCCACTTTTTTTCTCGCGGAAAATGTAACTCCATGACCAGGCATGGTGGGTTATGCCTGTACTCCCAGCACTTTGGGAGGCTGGATCTTTTGAGCACAGGAATTTGAGGCTGCAGTGAGCTATGACCATGCCAGTGCACTCCAGCCTGGACAACAGAGTGAGACCCTGTCTCTAAAACAGTCTTTAATTAAAATTTAAAAATTAGAAAAAAAAAAAATGCATCTCAACTTTTCCAGAATCCCACTTTCTTTTCTTGGGCTTTCGGGGATGGTGGGCCTGCTTTATGGCAAGCATTAATACGTTACCTAAGCTCAATGGTGTGTTGTCTAGCACTTACAGTTTTTGCAGCTTCCATGTACTTTGCAATTCCTTCAGTCAGCAAAGATAATGGGAGGTGTTAAACTGTCAATTCTTTCCTCAAAATGTTTCCTTATGTAGCTGTCTGTGAAATACCCAACTCCATTGGTGGGTACCAAATAAACAGTTGTCATTAGATCAGGGTGCTGGTTAACGTTACCCATTTTATCTTTTTTTTTTTTTTTTTTTAAGATGGAGTCTTGCTCTGTTGCCCAGGTTGAAGTACAGAGACGTGAGCTCGGCTCATGTAACCTCCGCCTCCTGGGTTTAAGCGATTCACCTTCCTCAGCCTCTCAGGTAGTTGGGATTAGAGGTGCCTGCCACTACACTCAGCTAATTTTTGTATTTTTAGTACAGGCGGGGTTTCACCATGTTGGCCAGGCTGATCTAGAACCCCTGCCCTCAAGTGATCTACTCGCCTCAGCCTCCCAAATTGCTGGGATTACAAGCGTGAGCCTCTGTGCCTGGCCCTCACTGTATTCTTACCTCAGAAAAGTAGCCAAACTGCAGTGACAGAGATGTAAATACTGCATATGGCTGTCTCATCACATTACTTGGATGGTTGGGGCTCTTATGAAGCTTCTCTTTATACCCTCTCTATGGGCATAGTTGCACTTCCTCCAAATTCATATGCTGAAGAACCTCCAGTACCTCAGAATGTGACTGTATTTGGAGATGCAGCCTTAAAAGGCTAACTGAGTTAAAATGAGTCTGTTGGGATGGATCCTTAACCAATCTGACTGGTGTTCTTATAAGAAGAGAAAACGTGGACACACAGAGAGGTTCCATGATGTGTGCATGGAGAACAGACCATGTGAAGACACACGGCGCAGGCAGCCATCTGCAAGTCAAGGAGCGAAGGAAAGGAGCCTATGGCCTGGCAAGAGTGACTAATGCCACATCATCACTGTTTGACCCAGCAAAACTTGTTTGACCTCTGTACATCAAAGTGTTCCCATAGCAAGATAATTACTCATAAAGATGTTTATCTAATCTCTCTAGTAGTCACTTCACAAGAAAGTCTAAGGTGTTACCAGTAGCACATATTTTTCCCTAAAAGTTTGCCATATAAGCCAGGCGCTATGGCTCATGCCTATAATCCCAGCACTTTGGAAGGCCAAGGCGGGCAGATCATGAGGTCAGGAGTTTGAGACCAGCCTGGCCAACACGGTGAAACCCCATCTCTACTAAAAATACAAAAATTAGCCGGTGAGGAGGCAGGTGCCTGTAATCCCAGCTACTCGGGAGGCTGAGACAGGAGAATTGCTTGAACCTGGGAGGCGGAGGTTGCGGGGAGCTGACATCGTGCCACTGCATTCCAGCCTGAGTGACAGAGCAAGACTCCACCTCACGGGGTGGGGTGGGGTGCCTGGGCCGGGGAAGCTTGCCATATAAAGAATACTTTCTGCAGGGCCTGTGCAGAGATCCGCTGTCTTGTGGCTGCCTGAGACATGGCTTCTATTTGTAGGTACCTACTAAATGTTTCTTTTTGAGAAACTGAACTTGTCATGAAGTGGGATTTAAGGAACCAGAGAGACCGGACGGAGTGCAGGAGGGTGTTTATTTTAAGGCCCAGCAGACATGTGTCCTAAAGGCTGAGCCCAGAACAAAGAAAAGGAGTCACTTTTAGGCATTTTGAGACGGGAACTACGTGAAGCAGGCTTACAGAAGTGAGAACAAAAGGCTGCTGGGGTTTTTTTTTCTTGCACAAAATGCAACACGTCTTACATCTCTGTGAGAACTTGGTTTGCAGCTTATGCTCATCTGTGTCGTGACCTTGAAGCTGTGCAGGGAAGAAAGAAACAGGAGTTTACAGAGCCTACAAAATCTGTGGAGGATAGATATGGTTAATGTTTCTGGGCACAGACAGTTAATACTCTCTTCTAACTTTAACTTCAGGGGGGCTACTTAAATTCTTTTCGGCCTTGGTTAATACAGCAATTCATTCTATGAGCTGCTGTTCTTTCTCTTACTATTATTACTTATGCTCTTGTTCTGTTATTTTCTTAATTTCCCACTTCAGTCAAGCCCTCTCTTTGGCCTCTCATCTCCCTCAGCCCTTGGGGGTACGTTCGCTTAGACCTGCTGACTGCAGGACAAGGAAAGAGGACACAGAGAAACCAAACCTGCCACACCTTGTTCTTGAACTTCTGGCCTCCACAGAGAAAATAAATTTCTGGCTGGGCATGTTGCCTCATGCCTGTAATCCCAGCACTTTGGGAGGCTGGGGCAGGAGGATTGCTTGAGCTCAGGAGTTCAAGAACAGCCTGGGCAACATAGTTAGACCCCCGTCTCTACAAAAAATATTTAAAAATTAGCCAGGCAAGGTTGCAAACACCTGTAGTCCCAGCTACTCGGGAGGCTGAGATGGAGGATCACTTGAGCCTGGGGGGTCAAGGCTGCACTCCAGCCTGGGCAACAATGAGACCCTGTCTCAAAATTTTAATAAATAAATAAATAAATGTCTATCATTTGAGCCATCCACTTTGTTATGGAAGCCCTAGCAAATGAATACACCCTCTAACCAATTCTTCCACTTCTCTTGGATTGCATCTGTAGCCACCCTGACACATCCCTATGGTGGACTGGTCTAAATTAGATGCCACAGTGGTGGGGATGGGGTGGCTGTGGGGTGAATAGAAGTGTCTGTGGGGACAAATGAACATCTACTCCTTCCTGGGACAGCTGGATGGAGTGGGGGAACTTTAGAAACTGTTAACAGGTCTTAGGGAACTGGCTCTGCCTCCCTTCTGAGGCTGCTGTAAGGGGAAATATAAAGTAGGGGCATGAAAGCCCTTGGCAAGATGTGAAGTGAGGCAGCCTTCGTGCATGCTTGGTCGGTTGTGTACCGCCAGCTAGTTAGTGTGCAATAGTCCTGGTGCTTCCTCTGCAACTTCTCCTCTGCCATCAGCTGAGCTTTCACGTTCTCAGTTCATGTTCTCGATTGATGAGTGTTCATGTTCTCAGTTATACTCTTGGAATATGATTCAATTCAGAAATTCTCAATGTACTATTAATGAACATAGAGGGACGGATATACTATTCTACAAAAAAAAAAAAAATCTGCCCTTTTAAAATCCAGGGAATGTCTGGACATACACATTCTTAAGTCAAAGGCACATCTTTCTAGCATTCGTGACAGAAGGAGTGAATGAATGGAGGTTGGAGGGAGTGCAGTGGTTACAAAGACTGGCTTATTTTTTATGGGTCCAGCCTGGATTTAAAAAACCTGAGACAGGATAACAACTCCAAGTGTCTGTTGGACTTCTGCAAAATAGAAATATTCATAACACTTAATTAGAAGTCCTGTGGTGAAGATGACATTCAGAGAAAGCACAGTGTTCAGCATTCTGTGGACGCTCAGAAAGTTAGTCACTATCACCGAGGCATGTGGTATGGTGTTCAAGAGCCTTGGCTCCGGAGTGAAACAGACAGGTTTCACACTCCACTGTGCTTTTTGGGAGTAGTGCGGCCGCAGGCAGGAGACTTAACTTTTTTAACATCAGGTTCCCTATGTAAAAAATCATGATAATCATGGTATCAACTTCAGAGATTTGTTGAGGATTAGTTGAGATCACATATTAAAAATATGTAGGACAATGTCTGTATGTAATAAAAGCTATTACTCTTCGAATCAAGAATCATACATCCTATTCTA
Organism: Macaca thibetana thibetana; assembly: GCF_024542745.1. Lineage (NCBI taxonomy): Eukaryota > Metazoa > Chordata > Mammalia > Primates > Cercopithecidae > Macaca > Macaca thibetana. Next base: position 87,021,976 of record NC_065584.1, read on the forward strand.
TCACTTGCATGCAACCAATCAAGACTGGGGACAGAATTGACAATGTCTCACTACAGTTTTCTGTATTTATAATTCAAGGTGCCGACATACGATCTTTGTTTGTTTGAGGGCCTCAGATGAAAGAAGGGCCTGGAACATTAGAACTAGAACTCATAAGAGTATGAATTCTATCATCCCTAGAAAGGGGATAATCAGAGATCTAAAAAGCACAGAAGATCAGGCAGAGACGGTAGAAAGGCCTAAACTTGATTTCAAGAACCGACTCTCAAAAGAGTGAGTATAAAACCAGTGTATACAGCAAGTACAGTCATGTGTTGCCGAATGACGGGGACACAATGTGTCACTGGGTGACTTCATCATCTTGGGAACCTTATAGACTATATTACCCAAAACTAGACAGTACAGCCTACTCTACATCTAGGCTACATCGTATAACCTATTGCTCCTAGGTTGCAAACATGTTCAGCAGTTTACTGTACTGAATACTATAGGCAATTATAACACAATGGTAAATATTTGTGTATGGAAACATAGATAAGTTACAGTAAAAATATGGTACAAAAGGTAAAAAATGGTACACCTCTGTAAGACACTTACCGTGTGTGGAGCTTATAGAATTAGAAGCTGAGACCAGGCACAGCGGCTCACGCCTGTAATCCCAGCACTTTGGGAGGCCGAGGCGGGGGGATCACAAGGTCAGGAGTTTGAGACCAGCCTGACCAACATGGTGAAACCCTGTCTCTACTAAAAATAAAAAAATCGGCTGGGCACGGTGGCTCACGCCTGTAATCCCAGCACTTTGGGAGGCTGAGGTGGGCAGATCACAAGGTCAGGAGATCGAGACCATCCTGGCTAACACAGTGAAACCCTATCTCTATTAAAAATACAAAAAAAAAAAAAATTAGCCAGGCGTGGTGGCGGGTGCCTGTAGTCCCAGCTACTTGGGAGGCTGAGGCAGGAGAATGGTGTGAGCCCGGGAGACAGAGCTTGCAGTGAGCTGAGATCATGCCCCTGCACTCCAGCATGGGCGACAGAGGGAGACTCCGTCTCAAAAAATAAAAAACTAGAAGTTGCTCTGGGTGAGTCAATGGGTGAGTGGTGAATGATTGTGCAGGCCTAGGACATTACTGTACACTGCTGCAGACCTTACAAACACTGTACCATTAGGTCACACTGAACTTATGAAAAAGTTTTCTTCCTTCAATAAATTAACCTTAGCTTACTATAACTTTTAAACTTTATACATTTTTAATTAAAAATTTTTTGACTCTTTTATAATAAACTTAGCTTAAAACGCATTATACAGCTGTACAAAAATGTTTTCTTTATATCCTTATTCTATAAGTTTTCTTCTTCTTCTTCTTCTTCTTCTTTGTGTGTGTGTGTGGTTTTTTTTTTTTTTTTTTTTTTTTTTGAGACAGGGTCTCTCTCTGTTGCCCAGGCTAGAGAGCAGTGGCACAATCTTGGCTCATGGCAACCTCTGCCTCCCCACCTCAGTCTCCTGAGTAGCTGGAATTACAGGCACGTGTCACTATGCCGGCTAAGTTTTGTATATTTTGTAGAGACAGGGTCTCACCATGTTGCCCAGGCTTATCTTTCTTTTTTTCTCTTTAAAAAAAAGTTTATTTTATTTTAATTTTTAAACTTTTTTGTTAAAATTAAGACACAGGCTGGGTACGGTGGCTTACACCTGCGATCCCAGTACTTTGGGAGGCTGAGGCGGGTGGATCACCCAAGGTCAGGAGTTTGAGGCCAGCCTGACCAACATGGAGAAACCCCAAGTCTGTACTTAAAATACAAAATTAGCCGGGCGTGGCGGCACATGCCTGTAATCTCAGTTACTTGGGAGGCTGAGGCAGGAGAATTCCTTGAACCCAGTTGCAGTGAGCTGAGATCGTGCCATTGCACTTCAGCCTGGTAGAGAAGAGCGAAACCCCGTCTCAAAGAAACAAAAAACAACAACAACAAAAAAACCTAAGACACAAACACTCATATTAGCATAGGGCTACATGGGGTTAGAATCATCAATATCACTGTCTTTCACCTCCACATCTTGTGCCACTGGGAGATCTACAGGGGCAATAACACACGGAGCTATCATCCCCTACAACAATGCCTTCAAAATTTTGGAATACCTCCTGAAGGGCCTGCCTGAGGGTGTTTTACAGCCAACTTTATATATGTAGATAGACACACACATATATATTATATACACGCACACACACACACCCCTACATATATACACATGAAATTTAACATGACATTTTCTTTCTTTTTTTTTCTTGAGTTGCTCTGTTGCCTGGGCTGGAGTGCAGTGGCATGATCTTGGCTCACTGTAACCTCCACCTCCTGGGTTCAAGCGATTCTCCTGCTTCAGCCTCTTGAGTAGCTGGGACTACAGGCACACTCCACCACGCCCAGCTAATTTTGTAGTTTTAGTAGAGACGGAGTTTCACCAAGTTGGCCAGGCTGGTCTCCTGACCTCAGGTGATCCACCTGCCTTGGCCTCCCAAAGTGCTGGGATTATAGGTGTGAACTACTGCGGCCAGCCTAACATAACATTTTCTAAGTAACATTTGGGTTAAAGAAGAAATCAAAAGAAAAAAATTAAAATATGTACAATATATAAAAAACTGGGTGATAGTAATAAAGTACAATTTAAGAGAAAGTTTTGTGAAAGTTGTCAGGATCAAAACAGAGTCACTAATGTTAAAGAAACCCTGAAAAGGCTAGGCGCAGTGGCTTATGCCTGTTATCTTAACACTTTGGGTGGCCAAGGTAGGTGGACCACTTGAGGCCAGGAGTTTCAGACCAGCCTAGATAAAATGGTGAAACCCCATCTCTACTAAAAAATAAATAAAAAATTAAAAAAATAAAAATAAATAAAAATGAGCTGGGTGTGGTTGCACACACCTGTAATTCCAGTCATTGGGAAGCTGAGGAACAAGAAACACTTAAACCCAGGAGGCAGAAGTTGCAGTGAGCCAAGATGGCACTCCAGCCCAGGTGACAGAGTGAGACTCTATCTCAGAAAAACAAACAAACAACAACAACAACAACAACAAAAATCCTGACAGATAGAGCTGGGGAAAGCTAAGAAGGGAGAATTCTTATGCTTGTATGCCTGATAACTATCACAACAGATCTCAAAAACCACAATCTTGCATAAAGGCCATTGCAACATCATCCAAAAAATATTTCTGCAAGGACATTTACTCAACAACTGCCTATCCAGCCTCAAATTGGTGTCATCCTTGTTAGTGATCTTTGTAGCCAAGGATAATAATTTCAAAACAATTTTGTAATCCTCTTCATTTTTCTTTTAAAAACCTTTGTCTTCCTTTACCTCCGTGAATATGCACATAGTTTACTACGGCACATGTATTCCCATTGCAATACTTTATTCCCAAATAAATATCTTTTTCTTTTAAAGACCCTCTCTCTGTTTGTTACTTAGGTTAAAAGCTTTTATCGCTAAATACCTACATTAGAAAAGTGGAAGAATCTCAAATTATGATCATAGGCTCCTCCTTAAGAAAATAGAAAAAGATAAAATTTAACCCAAAGGAAGCAGAAAGAAATCAATAAAGATCAGGGCAGAAATCAATGAAATAAGAAACAGAAAAATGATAGAGGAATTTAATAAACCAAATCCTGTTTCTTTGAGAAGATCAACAAAATTGCTAAACCTTTCATTAAGCTGAGGAGGAGAAAAGAAAGATGTCACAAACAACCAATATCAGAAATGAGAGATGGCTTCCCTACAGATTACACAGATAGCAAAAAGATAATAGGAGAACATGATGAACAACTTTATGTCAATACATTTTTAAACTTCAATAAAATGGACAAGTAATTAAGAGACACAAATTTCCAAAGGTCACTTAAAAAATAGGTAACCTGAATAGCCATAGATCTATTATGAAAGCAATTAAGTTTGCAGTTAAAAACCTTTCCACAAAGAAAACTTTATGCTTGACTGGTGAAGTTTATTAAACATTTAAGAAAGCCATGTTAATTCTATACAAACTACTCGAGAAGAAAAAGTTTTCCAGCTAATTCTCTGATGTCATTCAAGACAAATTATCCAGATACATTTAGAAGAAAACTACAGACCAATAGTTCTCATAAATGTAACTCTAAACAAAATTTTAGCAGTTTGAACAAATATTGATGTAATTTTTCATGTCAATCAATATAATTCATCATATTAACAAACTAAAAAAAAAATCATGTGATGATCTCAACAGACACATAAAGAGCATTTGACAAAACCCCACATTCATTTCTGATAAAAGCTGTCAGCACACTAATAATAGAAGGGAAATTCTCAACCTTTAGGGTATTTGCTATGGATTAAATGTTTATACCGTTCCAAAGTTTACATATGAAAACTCTGATCCCCAGTGTGTTAATACTTGGAGATGGGGCCTTTGGGCAGTAATAAGGTCATAAGGATAGAGCTCTCATCATGAGATTAGTGCCCTGATAAGAAGAGACATGAGAGAGAAAACCATTATCCCTCTGAAATGTGAGGAGAGAGCAAGGTGTCCCACTGCAAACCAGTGAGTGGGTCTTCACCAGGAGCCAAATTGGCTGATGTCTTGATCTTGAACTTCATAGTCTTCAGAAATTTGAGAAATAAATGTTTGTTGTCTGAACCACCCAGTCTACGGTATTTTTGGTATAGCAGCCTGAACTGAATAAGACATCATCTACAGAAACCCTACAGTTAACATTATACTCAATCTTTGTTTTCCTATCAGACCCCTAAGGAGCTGTCTTAGTCTAGTTCATGCTACTATAACAGGATGCTGGCCAGGCGCCGTGGCTCACATCTGTAATCCCAGCACTTTGGGAGGCCGAGGCGGGCAGATCACCTGAGGTTGGGAGTTTGAGACCAGCCTGACCAACATGGAGAAACCCTGTCTCTACTAAAAAACAAAACTAGCCAGGTGTGGTGGTGCATGCCTGTGATCCCAGCTACCGGGGAGGCTGAGGTAGGAAAATCGCTTGAATCCGGAAAGTGGAGGTTGCAGTGAGCTGAGATCTGCCATTGCACTCCAGCCTGGGTAACAAGAGTGAAACTCTGTCTCAAAAAAAACAAAAACAAAAACAAAAAAACAAACAGGATGCCACAGACTGAGTGACTAATAATAAACAGAACTTTATTGACTAACAGTTCTGGATGCTGGGAAGCGCGATATCAGAGTGCCAGCATCTAGCAAGGACCTTCTTGCTGCATCATCACATGGTGGAAGGGCAAAGGGAGAGCAAGAAAGAGATAAAAGGGGGCTGAACTTGTCCTTTTGTAAGGAACCCATTCCTGCAATAATAGCATTAATCTATTCAGGGCAGAGCCCTCATGGCCTAATCATCTCTTAAAGATCCCACCTCTTAATACTTTTACACTGGCAATTACCTTTCAACATGAACTGGGTAGGGGACAAATATATAGGAGGAGCCCTTTTAGATATTTTTCTTCCTAACCACTCCACCCATCCTATGAAATTAAATACTATGAAATGAGTCTGTTGAGTAGGGTTTGAAGGACCACAAGCCATTGTAATATCTAAGATTTTTTTACAACTCAAGAAATAATTTTTTTTTTTTTTGAGATAGATCTCCTCTCTGTTGCCCAGGCTGGAATATTGTGATGCGATCTTGGCTCACTGCAACCTCTGTCTCCCGGATGCAGGCAATTCTCCTACCTCAGACTTCTGAGTAGCTGGGATTACAGGCGCCTGCCACCATACTTGGCTCATTTTTGTATTTTTAGTAGAGACGGGGTTTCACCATGTTGGCAAGGCTGGTCTTGAACTCATGACCTCAGGTGATCTGCCCGCCTTGGCCTCCCAAAGTGCTGTGATTACAGGCATGAGCCACTGTGCCTGGCCGAAAAATAATTTTTGCCCTCTCAGGGGCATTATCGCTTCCATAGAGAAAGCTTGTACTAAATAATCCTCAAACCCCACCTCCAAGGAGATTTTCTTGGTTTTTTAACGACATATCTTCACCACACAATAATCAACTACTTCCTTTTGCCAACAGGAGAAATTTTGAATGCCTGGGCCTAATAATTAATGACACTGTTTGAAAGAGAAGTCATGTTTAAAAACACATCAGTTACATTTTACAAAATACCTCACCAATTCTCCACAAAGCTGTCATGGTCATCAAAAAAAGTATAGTTTGAGAAACTATCATAGCCAAAGGAGCCTAAGAACACATTACAATTAAATGTAATGTGGTGTCCTGAATAGAATTCTGGAACAGAAAAAGGACATTAGGTAAAAAACTAAGGAAATCTGAATAAAATAAGGACTGTAGTTAATAATAATAATTAAAAAAACAACCCAAACCCTCCCCCTCCTCACTTTGTCCTTGGTAGTGAACACTCTGGGACTTTCTCAGGGAGTGCACCTTTCATTAAAATAGTAGCTGAAACACAGCAGTAGTGGGATTCCAGACACCTTGAGCAAGACCCTGTACTGAGACCTTGGCTTAACTTATCAGCTGCAACTGTTGTTAAGTGCTATAAAACATGAGCACAAGAAGAAGAAGAAGAAAGAACATTTCCACATTTGTGGTAAAAACTGTAAGTGGGACCATAGGCAGTTACATTGCTCAATGTTTCCCTTCCAAGATTTGTGTGAGAGATTTTTCTTCCTTGGCACTTTTTGTTATAAATGAAGGAAAAGTTTGAGTTTTTAATTCAACCACATCTGGTTTCAAATCACAGGTAGGCCCTTTACTAATTTTGTTATTTGGGGGAGATTCTGAATCTCAGTTTCTTCACCTATGAACTGATAATAATAACTGCCTTGAAATGGTATTGATTCTTCACATATCAAATTGAAATGGGAAAATTCCCTTATCCCCCTCCCAGGGCTCACTTCTTTGGTGCCCTGCTGCTCATACCCTAGGAGAAGTATGCAGACAGGCAGGTCATGGGGCTCTGACCCCACAGCAGCATCTAGGGTTCAGTGTTTACAGCTCTTGAGGCCTCAGTGGGCGTGTGTTACAGTGTACTCTTTCAGTTTAACCGTCCACAGGAGGCTTGTGTTAATCAGCTCAATTAGACCCTCTGCCTTATGGCAAGGACAGAGGGCTTTCAGTATTCCGGGGTTCTTGTCTTAGTTTACTGGAAAAATTGGATCACATGTGGGGTTGGAGGATGAGTGCAAGGTTTTTTATTGAGTGGTGGTAGCTCTCAGCAGATGAATGGGGAGCCAGAAGAGGGATGGAGTGGGAAGGTGGTTTTCCCTTGGAGTCAGGCTGCCCAGCGCCAAATTCCCCTCAGCGTCCACATTGTTCCACCGGTGGATGGCTTGCCAGCATCTGCTGGTGTCTGCAGGTATGTTCTTCTGCCAGCATGCTCCTCTCGACATCTAGCAGCTCACGTGTTCTTCCAGTGGAGTGTTCCTCTCGACATCCAGCTGATTCTGTCTGTGCCCACTAGGGTCTCGGGGTTTTTATAGGCACAAGATGGGGACGTGGTGGGCCAGGGTGGTCTTGGAAAATGCAACATTTGGGCACGAAAACAGAAATGCCTGTCCTCACCTAGGTGGGTGGGCACAGGCCTGGAGGTGGAGCCCTAGCCAGAGACCCACCCTTCTCTACCCAGCGCTTCCTTGCCCCCTCCTGTCTCAAAATCAAGTGGCATCATTTCTTCAGAGAAGTCATACCTGACCCTCTAAACTTATTCATATTCCTTCTTAATGGTCTCATAACTCCGTATACACTTTCTTTCTAGAATTGATCCAAATTGAGTGATTATTGGGTTAATATCTATTTCCCCCACTAGACCCTAAATTCCAAGACCATGACTCTTTATCTATCATTATATCAGTAGCTCTCAATGCAGCCTGGGCACATAATTGTCACGTAGTAAATTTTTGAATGAATAAATGAATAATGATTAAATGATATATAGAGAATCTACAGCTGTCTTAAAAACACTGGGCTGCCTTGAGATATCCTACTGATTGAATGAAGAGAACCAGGTATTTTATGGCTTGTTTGTTGAGTGGGCTGTCAACTAGCTCAGGACCAACTCTGATATAAATTATGTAATGGCAATCTGAGTGACAAATATTTGATGAAATATGAAATATTTGATGAAAAGAGCAAATATTTGATGAAAGACATGAAAATAAAGTAGTAAGTAGAATAAAATATAATTCTTTTAAAAAGCGTTATATAATTTGTAAGCTTCTTTGGGCATTAATGTAAAAGAGAAAGGGAAAGGGCTTTGTGTCTGAATTCAAACTCTGCCAATTATAAGTGCCACTTATAAATATGATCTCATGGCCGGGCGCGGTGGCTCAAGCCTGTAATCCCAGCACTTTGGGAGGCCGAGACGGGCGGATCACGAGGTCAGGAGATCGAGACCATCCTGGCTAATATGGTGAAACCCCGTCTCTACTAAAAATACAAAAAACTAGCTGGGCGAGGTGGTGGGCGCCTGTAGTCCCAGCTACTCGGGAGGCTGAGGCAGGAGAATGGCATAAACCCGGTGGGCGGAGCTTGCAGTGAGCTGAGATCCAGCCACTGCACTCCAGCCTGGGCGACAAAGCGAGACTCCGTCTCAAAAAAAAAAAAAAAAAAAAAAAAAAGATCTCATTTAAATGCCTTCATCTCCTGAAAACTATTTAATATTTATAAAATGAAGATGAGTATGCTCATTTAAGTTAATGTGTAGATTAAGGAAATCAGGTTACAGAAACCACTTAGAATAGAGTTGAGCAAACAGTGGCACTTACTAATTCCTACATTCAGCAAACATTTCTTAAAAACCTCCTAGTGCCAGGCATTGTGCTAGAAACTGAGGATTTGTTGTTGTTGTTGTTTTTGGAACTGAGGATGCAATGACACTTATAACATCTGTGGTCGTTGTTTTTTCCTACAGACAATGATGGAATAACGGTGGGCTATTTTTTTTCTTTTTAAAAAAATACTGTGCTATTTTGTAGCCATTGGATTGGCAAAAATGTAGGAGTATAACCATGTCATGTTTTGCTACAGATAGAATATAGCAAAACAAAATCTCATATATCATAGTTTCTGTTGAATATGAACTTGTACAATCAATGCTTCAGTTGCTATACCAGTGTAACAAATTAATCCAAAACTTGGTGACATAAAACAATCATTTATTATGCTCCCAATGGGTCAGAAATTCAGATAAATCACAACTTGGGCAGCTTGACTCTGTTTCACTGACTGGGACCGCAACTGGAAGACTCAAAGACTGGTTCTGAAATCATTTGAGGGTTCACTCACCCACATGTTGGGTGGTTGACTCTGGCTGAGACTTTAACTAGGCCTGTTGACTGAAATATCTATAGAAGGCCTCTCCAGGTAGCATAGATGTTCTCACAGTGCGGAGATTGGGTCCAAGGGTGAGTGTCCCACGACAGAGAGGGTAAGCCAAAGCAGAAGCTGTAGCACCTTTGATGATCTAGTCTTGAAGGTCAGGCAGTGTCACTTTCACGCCATTCTAGTAATTAGAAGTGAGTTCTCAAGACTACTCATACTCAAGGAAAGGGAACATAGAGCTTATTTTAGATAGAGGAGAGCCAATGTTACACAGTAGAAAGAACGTGTAGAATGGGATGTGTTGGCATGGACATTTTGTTCTTGTTTTTGTTTTTGAAACAGAATCTTGCTCTGTCACCCAGGTTGGAGTGCAGTGGTGCGATCTCGGCTCAATGCAGCCTCCACCTCCCAGGTTCAAGCAATTCTTCTGCCTCAGCCTCCTGAGTAGCAGGGACTACAGGCATGTGCCACCACACCCAGCAAATTTTTGTATTTTTAGTAGAGTTGGGGTTTCACCATGTTAGTTAGCCATGGTCTCAGACTCCTGACCTCAAGTGATCCACCCACCTCAGCCTCCCAAAGTGCTGGGATTACAGGTGTGAGCCACTGTGCCTGGCCGTGTGGACGTTTTGGAAAATACAATCGGCTACAACTAGTTTGAAGAAAATATGGCAATATTTGGTAAAATTGAACATGCATATGGCTTAGCAATTCCACATCTAGACATATCTTAGTGAAAATTTACCACATGTGCACACAGAAAAATGTACAAAGATATTCATTGCAACATTGCTTGTTAGAGTGAAAATTTGGAAACATCCTAAATATCCACCAGAAGACAGATAAATAAATAGTGGTATACTAATGCAAAGGGGAAAATAATGAATCAATAAAAATAAAGGACCAAGAAAGGCACATTTTAATATTGATGAGTCTTGGAAACACTGTTGGGTAAAAAAAACTAGTTGCAGAATGATATGTACCTTTTGATAGTGTTTATACAAACGTATTAAAATTGCATACTGAAACACTATATTTTGCTTATGAATGTATTATACTTGAAAAGTACAAAAAAACAGGACTGAATATACCCCAAATGTATGATTTCATCTGAGAAGAGTTAAGAATGGCAAGAGAGGAATCAAATGGACCCCAATGTTTTTATATTTTATTTGTTTTAAAATATTAAGCAAATGAAACACTTAATATTTATTTATTTTGCATGCCACTAATGTATTGCGTTTATCTGCGTTGTTTAATTTTTGAAAAGTAAATAATCCCATTAAAAATGAAGTGAACTCATGAGAGAGAGCAAGGGAAAAACTTGACAAAATCCATTAGGTATGAAGAGCCCCCAAAGACTCCGCATCCCCCCGAGCTTCTGCTTCTCCTCCATGTGAGGCTCTTTGGCTCTGCTATTGCCATCCCTACGCCTGGGTTTTTGTGGGGTTTTTTTGCAATCTTGACTCAAATGTGGACAAACACTTTCTTGTTTTTATTAGCACTGTCTAGATAAGATGGCATTTTCAAAAATAACTTTACAAATTAAGAAGACGACTTGAAGAAATATTCACAGTATCAAAAGAATCAATAAAATCAGTTTTAGATTGTATAATCTTTTCAGATGGAATTAATTAAAATATCCACCTAACTCACTAAGTAAAGCTGTAAAATGGTTTAATGTTTTTACTGGTCCCACTTCCTCCGGTCTTAAAATAAACTTTCTTCTATCCCTCAAGAGTTACTCCCACAATGTTACTCAATTTCTGTTTCCACACTGTGTGGTTAAAGAAAAAGTATTTAATTGTCTATCTAGCCCATTTTCTCTGGGAACTATGACATCCCTAACCAGGGCTAACTCACCTGGAACCAGTCCTGGCCCCAAGACAACACTACAGACATTTGTCCTGAAGCTCCTTAGGGCTTCCTGTGCTGGAAGGAAGGGTTGAGGGTGGGAGAAAGCCCCAAAGGAGAGAAAGAGAATAGGATCCCATGCAGATCTCAGGCCAGGCACTACCAGCCTGGGCTGACTGCAGCCACTAATGAGAGACTTAGAAAATGTTGAGAAGGGTATTCCAAGATGCAAGGGGGTGCCTGAGGAACAGACGAGCCCGGAGACTCCATTTGGCCAGCCCTAACGGCAATTCTCTGTAACCCTCTCTTCTACACGGTCCACAAGAAAGGCTCCCGCGGGAGGCTGAGGCAGGCGAATGGCGTGAACCCGGGAGGCGGAGCTTGCCCTGCACTCCAGCCTGGGCGACAGAGCGAGACTCCGTCTCAAAAAAAAAAAAAAAAAAAAAGAAAAAAGAAAGGCTCCCGGAAGCTATTTTTTGCAATGTGATTCTGTCCAAGTGGTCATGTCTGATCTATGTGATCAGTCAGAATCCCTTCAAAACTAAATAATATTTATGAGAAAATTAGAAAGTAAGATGGAAAGGGATGACTGCCTACTTACTGTGTGAAAAAGAAAAACAGAGGAAATGAGTACGTTAGAGAAAAACACTGAAACAGTGCACAGAAAGGAATATTAAGAATTCATTACTTTCCTGAGGCCCCAGTTCAAAATTCTCAGCCTGCCAGGTGTCGTTCCTCCTACTGAATTCCAGTCACCTGCCTCAGCCACAGCCAAAGGACAACATCCACTGAATAGTCTAGAAGACCAGGCGTCAACACACTTTGCCCTATAAAGGACCAGACAGCAAATATTTTACTTTTGTGGAACACATAGAGTTTGTGTCACTTCCTCTCCTTCTTCTTCCTCTTCTTCCCCTTCCTTCCCCTTTCTCACGCTGTCTACCCTTTCCTTCTTCCTGTTCTTTCCCTTCCTCCTCTTTCTTCTTCTTCTTCTCCCCCTAAAAAAGTAAAAACCAGCCAAGCATGGTGGCTCACGTCTGTAATCCCAGCACTTTGGGAAGCCAAGGAGAATGAATCATCTGAGGTCGAGAGTTCCAGACCAGCCTGACCAATATGGTGAAACCCCATCTCTACTAAAAATACAAAAATTAGCTGGGCGTGGTGGCGGGTAATCCCAGCTACTCAGGAGGCTGAGGTAGGAGAATTGCTTGAATCCAGGAGGTGGAGGTTACAGTAAGCTGAGATCAAGCCATTGCGCTACAGCCTGGGTGACAGAGCCAGATTCCATCTCAAAAAAAAAAAAAAGCTAAAACTAAAAACCACACTACTACAGGCAGTATAAAATAGGCGCGGCAGGCCAGAGGTCTGCAGATGTAGTTTGCTTACTCCTGTACCAACAGTTGTTACCAATATTTGCTGCCCATTACAATTACATGGGGATCTTTAAAAAACATCGATTAGTGCCCAGGTCTCACCCCCAGATATTCATTTAATTTTTCATTAAATGTTCATAAAATGTATTTAGTAGATCCAGTCATTGGTATTTTTCTAAAAGCTCCCAGGTGAATCTAATATGAAGCCAGAGTTGAGCGCTGCTGGAACATCTGCTGAATTCATTTCGAAGCTTTGCCTGCTTTGGGATCATTCTGTATATTCTAGGGATATATCTAAGTGAACTCCTTAGCAATTATGTGTTGAACTTCTTCTGCAATACATAATTGCATGTAGAAAAGAAAATAAATCTATGAGAGATTCCATCCCTGTCTATTCCACTTGTTTAGAACTAATACCTTCTAAAAGTTTGGGCATAATAGATTGTTGCAAAGTTACCCTCATTGTTGCCTTCTCCTTGATCAGCAATGAAAAGTGTCGTTGGGGATATGTTTGTCATGGGAGGGTGGGGAAGATTAGGTATTGTTGTTATAAATCTCTTCAAAAGATGGTACTCATTATATTTTTGTTTTTAACCATTTGTTACAAAATATTTGCAGTATTTTAGATCTCACAATTTATTTCACTAATTTTAAGTAATATTTCATGTTCCCTAATGTTTCTGACGTTGAAAAATTTTTGCAGCACAGATTTATTCAATCCATGAGGTACCTTTACTATATAAATAACAATAGCATGAGCAATTGAGTTGTTTGGTTTTACTAGGTTACCTTTAAGAATCTCTGGCAATTTCCAGCTAATGTTCATATGTTATATAAATCCATTCAACCCATTTCCTTTCAGATGCTGCTACTTTCGTATAGTTGTTCATACCAAACATGAGCACAGATTCTCCCTGCCATTCCACCACACTTTACATGAAGACTCTGAGACAATAAAATGTAAATGCAGCACAGCTTAAAGCTGAATACAATTGAAAGCTGCTTTGAGTTAGAGCACTCAAGTCCCACTGTAGGATTCCCTCTGTAAGGTACCCACCTTCTTAGGTGCCATATTGCCCTGGCCTGCTAATTGCTTCCCAATGGGAGGGCCCTTAATCAGTCATCACCCTGAAACCTCATATTGCATTCTTCGTTCCTATGATATGACGTAAATGTGTGGCATAAAGGAAGGTGAGCTGAGTTCGCATATCTATTAAACTAATAGTCTGGTTTGGAACGAATCATTTTGCAGCACAGGTAACGAATACACTTCAATATGTAGCCTTTTCAAACTTCATTGTCTTTGGCTGCTACTTAAAGACTCATCAGTGTATAAAGCACTTGGGATTTACACCTGGCCCACTAGCCCAATAACTCTAGAGGCTGACAAGGAAACTGGAGTTCCCTCTGTGAAAGTGACTTAGTTCAGGTTCTGTTCCAAAACCCCGATATTTCTGTGATATTTCAGTATTTACACAGGACTAGAATGTTTTTAGTTTCCTAGTGCTTTTTTCTCTTTCTTTCTCTTTTTCTTTTCTTTCTTTCTTTTTTTTTTTTTTTTTTTTTTTTTTTTTGATGGAGTTTCACTCGGTCACCCAGGCTGGAGTGCAGTGGTACAATCTTGGCTCACTGCAGCCTCTGCCTCCCAGGTTCAAGTGATTCTCTTGCCTCAGGCTCCTGATTAGCTGGGATTACAGGCTCCTGCCATCATGTCCGGCTAATTTTTTGTATTTTTAGTAGAGATGGGGTTTCACCATATTGGCCAGGCTGGTCTCAAACTCTTGGCCTCAAGTCATCTACCTGCCTCGGCCTCCCAAAGTGCTGGGATTACAGGTGTGAGCCACTGCATCAGGTCTCCTAGCGCTTTTGTCTTTTTCTTTTTTTGTTTTTGAGATAGGAGTCTCACTCTGTTGCCCAGGCTGGACTACAGTGGCGCAATATTGGCTCACTGCAACCTCCGCCTCCTGGGTTCAAGCAATTCTCCTGCCTCAGCCTCCCGAGTAGCTGGGATTACAGGCACTGCCACCACGTCCAGCTAATTTTTTTGTATCTTTAGTAGAGATAGTGTTTCACCATGTTGGCCAGGCTGGTCTTGAACTCCTGACTCAGGTGGTCCACCTGCCTCGGCCTCCCAAAGTGCTGGGATTACAGGTGTGAGCCACCACACCCAGCCTAGTGCTTTTTCCTTGATCTATACTTTCTATTTGTCCATTTCAATAGATAATGGAGGATTGACTCTAAGGTTACTACAGTGGATTATTATCCCTATTACTACTACTATTACCTTATATTTAAATCATTAACTGATTAAAAACAGAAACCAATGGAAATGACATAGGATCCTTCAGTTGCCAGTGTCAGAATCTATGTGTGAAATTATCATCAACTGTCTTTGAGGTATCAGTACTACCTCCAATTAAACATAGACAATGGTTTCCAGGGAAATATATAAAGTCTTGAGCAGTGTTTGAAGAAATGCTCCAAAGTCCCAAACGCTCTCATTTCTTGTGGGCAAAGAAGTGGTAGAGGCCCCAGGGAGGCCTTAAAAGTTTTCTAGGGACTTAAAGTCAAAACAGCATTCCTTTGAATACCGGTAAACAATACTTTGAAAGGGGATCTCAAACACACACTCATTAGAAAGCAGTAGGAAATGGTTTTATTGCTGTGAACACAGGGCAATAAAGCTTGGCAAAAGTTGCAGGGTTAGAAATCGGAATCTTTGCTCTCTTCCCTATTCTCTTCTCTCGAAAAGTACAGAACTACAAAGCAGAAGATAATCTTATTTCTTTTCGTCTCAACTCTGGTCTGGTATCCTAGGCACTCTAATTCTCCCAACACCTTTCTTCTTTCTTCTGTGGGAATAAGAAAATCAACAAAAGAAAAGAAAACGTGGATGCAGTTGTAACAGAAGCTACGCCAAATGAAAGGAAAAGCAGTGGATGCCTTAGACAATACTATCTAAGTGTACAGGAACCAACTTGTAGGGGGGGTCGCTCTTCTGAGGGGGGTCACAGGCAACAATGAAGAATTTGTACTGGGCGGCAGCACTATAGCGGCACTGGGGGTACTTTCCTGAAGTGAGTCTGCAGTCAGTCATGTTGACAGGCTTTGAGCTCTGGTGGCAGTTGTGCTGACGATTTTTGCAGATGATGCTGAGCAAATCACAGACAGCAGCCACATTCTGGAAAGAGTCATGCAGAAAGGTATTTTGATGCTTACAGTGCTGGGTGTAATTGTTGATGCCACTCATTGCCCTGTTGCATTGGAGAGGACTTGGCTGTATATGCTGAATTTCAAACCAATGAGCCCTGGTGAGATGCTTAGGCCAAGCATGAAGTAGACACACCGGTCCCCATAGAACCAGCAGCAATAAAAGAAGAGGAAAGCGTAGCACCATCTTTTCTGTGTAGAAAGAGAGAAGATAATTATAGTAGGAGAAACAATAAGAGCAAACATTTTAATCATAACTATTTAGATTTTTATTTTGCCTTTTGAGATGTTATAGCTCCCTTTTAAAAACCATCTTCTTTCTCACAGAGTCTCACAATTCTATAAAGAACCTGAAGCCCAGGAAACAGAAATATGACCTCTCCTTTGATTGACCTATCCCATTTTCTTTCACCTGTACTCATGCATTTGATGACTGTCATATCAGAAACAGTTTCTTCCGTCTTCCCTCCTGAAATATTTACCCTCTATCTGACCACTACCTCCCAGCCGTCTTTACTGCTCTTCTCGCTCCAGCCCTGAGGCCTTCTTTCTTACCTGCTCTCAGTGTTGGGGCTCCTACTGAGAACCGAGGCTGTGATTAGTTCAAAGCTCAGAAGCTGTTGTCTGCCTTTCTTCTCTAACCCTTCAAGTCCTGTGTGTGTAGGGAAGGGGAAGAAATATTCTGAGCTTTCAGAAAGAGAATCCTAGGGCTTGGCAGATTAACTTCTTGTGCAGAGTTTAGATTAAACTCTTAGACTTTCACGCCTATTCTTTAAAACAGTATCATTATCACGCGTATACAGGAAGGCTAAGCCGACTTAAAGAAACAACATGACTAAAAACTCACAGTTTTGAGGAACTGATCACTTCCTGATATGGGTTGAGCGCTTCCTGCCTCATCTGAGGCTTCAGTGTTTTTTTTTTTTGAAGCTTTATGATTTCTGTTTCTTAAGAGAAAATATGTCACATAAATATGATATAATACCTGCCACATACTTGGTAATATTGTAAGTTCCTACAACAGATGTGAATAAATTATTCATTTATGCAAATACTTATTGGGCCAGGTACTGGGCTACACAAATTCAGGAGCTCATGATTTAATGAAAGATATTAGAGACAGGCAGGTAAGTATATAGACAAGTAGATTATATTAATATAAGTAGCACTTACAGTGTGATGGAGGACACTACAGGAGGCTACAGGAAGATAGTAGAGGGGAAGGATTGTTGGAGGGCACAACACCTGAACTGAATTTTGAGGAATAATTACAAGTTAGGTGAAGAGAGTGTTAAGGGCCTCCCAAAGACGGAACTGTGTATGAAAAGACCTGTAAGCCTGAAGAAGGCGGCTGAATTTAGGATATTTTCCTCTTGAATCTGTTCTTACCTTTTCACTGGTACTGCAACACCCTTATCAGAAACTCATTGTCTCATGGAGGGCTCACATAAAAGCCTCCCACGTGGACTCCTTGCCTTGCTTTTTTCTCCTTCCAATCCATTCTACACATTACTTCCAGATTCGTCTTTTTTTGAGCAAGATATAATAGTACAACACTCATGCTTTTATGGCTCCAAATATCTGCAGAATAAACATAATGTCTGTTTATAGCAAGGTTGCAGGATACAAGGTTAATACACAAAAGTCAGTTGCTTTCTTATATACCAGCAATGAACAATTGCAATTTGAAATTTAAAACACAATACCATTTATATTGTACCAAAAAAAGTGAAATACTTAGGTATAAATCTAATACATTATGTAAAAATTGGCATGAGGAAAAATTTTAAACTCTAATGAAATAAATTGAGGAAGCATAGATACTCCATGTACATGAGTAGGAAGACTCAATATGTGAAGATGTCATTTCCTCTCAACTTGATCTCAATAGATTCAGCACAATCCCAATCAATGTCCCAGCACATTATTTTGTGGATAGTGACAAACTGACTCTGAAGTTTATATAAAGGTAAAAGATTCAGGTCAGGCGTGGTGGCTCACGCCTGTAATCCCAGCACTTTGGGAGGCTGAGGCAGGGGGATTATGAGGTCAGGAGATTGAGACCATCCTGGCTAACACAGTGAAACCCTGTCTCTACTAAAAATACTAAAAATACAAAAAATTAGCTGGGCGTGTTGGTGGCAGGCACCTGTAGTCCCAGCTACTTGGGAGGCTGAGACAGGAGAATGGCATGAACCCAGGAGGCGGAGCTTGCAGTGAGCCAAGATCCCACCACTGCATTCCAGCCTGGGAAACAAAGTGAGACTCTGTCTCAAAAAAAAAAAAAAAAGTTCAGAATAGTTAACACAATGCAGAAAAAGAAGAACAAAGTCAGAAGACTGACATAACCCAACTTCAAAACTTACTATAAACCTACAGTAATTAAGATAGTGTGGTATTGGTGAAAAATAGACAAATAGGTCAATGGAACCAAGTAGAAAGCCCAGAGGTAGACCTACACAAATATAGTGAACTAATCTGTGACAAAGGATCAATTTTCAATTGAGAAAACGTAGTCTTTTCAACAAATGGTAGAATTGAATGTCCACATGCAAAAAATAAATATTTTCATAGATTAGATTTCATACCTTTTCATAGACCTGGACTTTACACCTTTCACAATTTTTTTTTGAGATGGAGTTTCACTTTTGTTGCCTAGGCTGGAGTGCAATGGTATGATCTTAGTTCACCGCAACCTCCGCCTCCTGGGTTCAAGTGATTCTCATGCCTCAGCCTCCCTAGTAGTTGGGATTACAGGCATGTGCCACCACGCCCAGCTAATTTTGTATTTTTAGTAGAGACAGGGTTTCACTATATTGGTCAGGCTGGTCTCGAACTCCTGACCTCAGGTGATCCACCCACCTCGGCCTCCCAAAGTGCTGGGATTACAGGTGTGAGCCATCGTGCCTGGTCACACAAATGTTAATTCAAAATGGACCATAGACCTAATGCAAAATGCAAAACCATAAAAATTCTGGAAAATAATATAGGAGAAAATCTAGGCAACCTCAAGTTTGGCAATGATTTTTTAGATATAATAGCAAAAGCACAATCCGTGAAAGAAAAATATTGATAAGTGGAACTTAATTAAAATTAAAAACTTCTCCTCTGCAACAGATACTATTAAGAGAATAAAAAGACAAGCCAGAGACTAAGAGAAGATATTTGCAAAAGATACATCTGATAAAAGAACATTATCCAAAAAGAACTCAGAAAACCTCAACCATAAGAAAACCAACAACCTAGCTGAAAAATGGCGAAACATCTGAATGGTATGGGGCAAAAACAATTTTTCCTCTGCCTCTGAAGGTTCAAAACTTCTGAAAAGAACTGACAATAGACAGATTAATGGGAGAAAAAGGCATACAAATTTATTATTGTGCATAATCATGAGAACCATACAAATTATGAGACTCAAAAAAGACTAAATAGTTGAAATTCATATACCCTCTTCCTAGGGGAGGGGAACATGGGGAAAATGTAGGCAATTTTGAGGAGTTTTAAATGTTTTTGGGGCAATTGGCCCCAAAGAGCAGACAATAGTTTGTAAATGAGTCTCTTTGGAAGCTGAATGGAAGGGTGACGACTTACAGGAAGGTGAAGGGTGGAACTGCACTATGAACAAAGGTTGTCTCATTATACAGATAAAGTCTCTTAGGTACTCTTTTGGAACTGCTCTTGGAAGAATAGATGAAAGGTCTACCTGAGTGTAGTGTGAAGAGACTTTTAGTCTCTTCTCTTTTCAAGTGGCTAATATTTCCTGTTTATCTGATGAGATTTTTAGAAAGGGGGGTCTTAAGACAACTGCATTGCTTGGAAGAAGTTTTCCTTATCCAGACAAGGGAACTCCCAGAGAGAGCTCCTCTCTGCCTTTGAGAGCTAGGGAGAGGAAAAAGAGCAGATTAGAATATCTTTGGTCCTGAGGCAGCTTCTAAGAACTTTTGATTTCTTTAATTCTTTAATTCTAGGTAAATTTAATTCACTTTCTTTAATTCAAAAGTGTTCAGAATGCCAATGCATCATAGTTTGTAGTATGATTCTCTGCACCCCGACACTTCACCAAACAAGATACACAGACGGCAGATGAGCAGTGAAAAGATGTTCAGCGTCACATTATTTGCAGAGAAACTTTTCCTCTATCATTTTAGGTTTCAAAGGTGGTGGCAAAGGAGCTTGTGAATTAGAAAACGATTAACAGGAGAAAAATTCAAAGTTTATTTACACATGCACACAGGAGTATTACGTAATGAGTAACTTGCTGAATAGCCAGAGGTAAAGTTATATACCAACTTTTAAAAAGTGTTTCTGGCCAAGTGTAGTGGCTTATGCCTGTAATCCCAACATTTTGGGAGACTGAGGCAGGAGGATCACTTGAGGTATAGAGTTTGAAACCAGCAACATAGCAAGATTCCCATCTCTATTTTTAACAAAAAGATTTGGCCAGGTGCGGTGGCTCATGCCTGTGATCCCAGCACTTTGGGAGGCCAAGGTGGGCAGATCACCTGAGGTCAGGAGTTTGAAGCCAACCTGGCCAACATGGTGAAACCCCGTCTCTACTAAAAATACAAAATTTAGCCGGGCATGGTGTGGGCGCCTGTAATCCCAGCTACTCGGGAGGCTAAGGCAGGAGAATCTCTTGAACCCAGGAGGCGGAGATTGCAGTGAGACAACTCCTGGGCAACAAGAGTGAAAGTCTGTCTCTAAACTAAAATAAAAAATAAAAAAAGATTTTTGTTGGGGCTTCAAAAGGAAAATGTGGAAGGTTCTAGTAAGCTTTCTGATGCTAATAGAAATGGGTAGATTGGTTTCTTCCTGGCTGGAAGTTTCCTTGTATGGGGGTTTATGGCAGCAAATGTACACATCCCAGTGCTAAGAGGCTGTCTCCTTTCAAACAGGAAAATACCTTTGAAGGGGATCAATGGCAGCTGAATTTTCAGGAGGCTTCAGTTAAGTTTAGACAGTGTTTCTTTCTGCAGCTTCTGTCTTTTCAGACATTTTCAGTTTAAAATAATTTTCATGCCACTATAATAATAACAGATTTGTTACTTGATGCACAACAAATGGATATAGTAACACAACAGAGACTGAAAAAGAGAAAGAGTTTAATTTTCGTAGGGCAGCCAAATGAGTACATGGGAGGTAACCTAAAATTTGGTTTTGGGTTTAGGGATAGGGTTTTTAAGGAGTCTGGAAAAGGGCCAAAGTGTGGGGATTTCCGATTCATCAAGAAGTGAGGGGTGAAGTCGTGGGACAGGGACATGAAGAAATTCAGCATTCTTGTGCCAAGCCAGTTCCTTGGTAGAGGTCTTCAGACTGGTTAGCATTAGCTGTTGCACTGGAATTCAGGATCAGAAAAACACCTTAAGCAATTCTTAAGCAAAAAGGTCTCATGATTCTGGTATCAGAAATTCTACCTATAGGAACAATTGGGGAATAGGTGGTCAGCATGCTACTTGCAAAGTTAGAAGCTACAGGTAAGTGGGTTGAAGTGTACCAGCATGCTATGATTAATGTGCAATTCTGCCTAGAGCCTGGTTTGTAACACTCCATAACTCTGCAAGGGCAGTATTGCCATACTGGTGGGCTGTGAATCCCTTCAATCTATCATTAGAAAATTGCACATCAAAACAATGGGATAATACTACACACCTACATGAATGACTAAAATGCAGTGAAAGCTGACATCATCAAAGCTGGTAAGGATGCAGATCAGCAAAAATGCTGATTGACAGGACTTTGAACCTGGAGGCATATTTTGGGGTGACATATTCTTGCTTCCTATGAGAGTTCAGTTAGGCTAACTTGCATCTCACAACCATCCCTTGGCTCAATAGAGGGGACTGCAGACCTTAGTGGCCAGCCTCACTAATACTGCACACAAAAGAGGAAGGGTAGATACCTAAGGGGAGTCAATATGCAGCTATCCAAATAAGGGGTGGACCACCAGGAAAGCCAGAGAAACAACACAAAGCTATTACTAATTGCCCTTAAATCTACTTTCCTCCTGTACTATTTTGAACAACCATCTGCTAACCCTTTAATAAAAGCAAGTTTTAAAGAGTTACTTAAATGAGGTATTTGTGAGAACCTACTATAGGAGACCAGAATATGCCACCCCAAAATTTGCTTCTGTAGTATAAATACTATTTTGAACTGCTTATTTTGAGAAGCAGTATACACAAGACAAGCTCTGAAAATAGAGTGCACGTTGCCTTTTTGTAAGGAAATTTGCGTTTATAAGGGAAACCCTCATTTGTAAGGATGTCTCCCTCTCTGTACCAGAATGAGAAAGGTGACTCTAAATCAAAAGAAACCCTTATCAGTGGAGAAGGTACTGACTTAAATCTGCATGAGTAAGCTTTCCCTTGTGTACTATACTTTTCTTGGTCATCTCCCTGTAAGTTGCCCCCCGACACGCTTCTTCCTTTGCTTTAACTGAAGGCATTTAAGTCTAAGTTCTAGCCACCTCTCTGAGTTGCTTTCTGAGCTTCTCTCATGTATACATGAGATACACATGTTACTACATTTCTATTTTTCTCTTGTTAATCTGACTTTTGCTACAGTGGCCCCAGCCAAGAACCAAATGGGTAGAAGGAAAATATTTTTCCTTTTCTACATATATTTTGAAGAGCATTTGTCAACTGAGAAAAACAAACAGTATTGTTTCTTCTCATATGTATATTGATCCTACAGGCAGAGCTACTGGTTTAATACTAGTCTCTTCTGAGTTTGGTTGGTAGAGATTGTCATCCCCAGGTGTCTGCTCCTCCCCAGGTGCACTCAAAAATTGCAAAGTTGAGGAACTGCCTTTGGAACATGATGACCAATCTAGATACACTGACTACTCATTGAGACCAGAGTTATAGGAAAGTATGCAGTCACTTAATAAATAATGTGACACTTTGGCCTTTTTTTAAATTGTTTCAAGGCCAGAGTCATTCCACATTGTAGGAGTCTGAAGAACACAAGGTACTTTAACATTTAGCATTTTCCCTGCCCAAACTGCTCTAGGGAAAATTGTATGATGTAAACATTTCTTACTTTGCATCTCACTCCTGCAATTAGCAAACAGAATTTCTCATGGACTCAACTTGCTTGTGAACCCAACATTTTTGTTTTGTTTTGCTTTTGTTTTATTTGAGGCTGGCTGGAGTGCAGTGGCGCAATCTTGGTCCACTGCAATCTGCGCCTCTGGGTTCAAGCGATTCCCCTGCCTCAGCCTCCTGAATAGCTGGGACTACAAGTGCGTGCCACCACACCTGGCTAATTTTTTTTGTTGTTGTTGTTAGTAGAGAGGGGGTTGCACCATGTTGGCCGGGATGGTCTCAATCTCCTGACCTCGTGATCCACCTGCCTCAGCCTCCCAAAGTGCTGGAATTACAGGCATGAGCCACTGCACCTGGCCTTCCCAACACTTTTTTATCCCATTTATTTCCTCTTTTCTACACAAAATTTAAGTCTTAAGCTCCATTCTTGATCAATATTGCAGTTTAAAGTCTTTCAACCCCTGCCCTGTCTCTACCAAGTAAAAATGGTTATTTTCAGATAAAATTATTTGTGCTAATATATTCTACTTGACGTGTTGTCCTTAGGAAATGTAATGCTTTAGTCCATCTTTTTTTCGAGATAGAGTCTCACTTTGTCACCAGGGCTAGAGTACAGTGGCGTGATCTCAGCTTACTGTAACCTCTGCCTCCTCGGTTCAAGGGATTCTCGTGCCTCAGCCTCCCAAGTAGCTGGAATTACAAGCATGGGCCACCATGATTTTCTTATTTTTAGTAGAAATGGGGTATCACCATGTTGGCCAGGCTGGTCTCAAACTCCTGACCTCAAGTGATCTGCCTGCCTCAATCTCCCAATGTGCTGGGATTACAGGCATGAGCCACCTCATCTGGCCCTTAGAAACATTCTTTTTTGGGGTTTTTTTTTTTTTTTTTTGGAGACAGAGTCTCTCACTGTCACCCAGGCTGGAGTGCAATGGCACGATCTCAACTCACTGCAACCTCCACCTCCTAGGTTCAAGTGAGTCTCCTGCCTCAGCCTCCCAAGTAGCTGGGATTACAGGCACCTGCCACCATGACTGGCTAATTTTTTGTATTTTTAGTAGAGATGGGGTTTCACTATGTTGGCTAGGCTGGTCTCGAACTCCTGACTTCATGATCCTCCCACCTTGGCCTCCCAAAGTGCTGGGATTACAGGTATGAGCCACCACGCCCGGCAGAAACATTCGTAATGAATTGAGTCCAGTGGGGACATCTGTAGGTCTGTGGTTGATAAAAGAGGAGTTCCTTTTTTTTAAATCCTAGGAATGTATAGCTCCCATACAAATGTCAACAAAAAAAGTCAAACTCCATAAAACATTTAAAAAGGTTTACTATGAGCCAAATATGTGTGACCATGGCCCCGAGGCATAGTCTCAGGAGGACCTGAGAACATGTGCCCAAGGTGATTGGTTTACAGTTTGGTTGTGTAGCTTTTAGGGAGATATATCAGTCAATATAGGTGATATATACATTGGTTCAGTCCAGAAAGGCAGGACAACTTGAAGCAAGGGCTTACAGGAATTAGTTGAATTCAAAGATGTTTTGATAGGCAATTGCTTGAAATAATTGTTATCATTGAAAAACCTAGACTCAATAGATAGGAGTGTCTGGGTTAAAATAAAGGATGGTGGAGACCAAGGTTCTTATTATGTAGATGAAGTCTCATAGGTGGCTACCCTTAGAGACAATAGATGGCAAATGTTTCCTATTCAGACCTTTAAAAGGTGCTAGACTCTCAGTTAATCTCTTCAGGATTGGGAGGGCCTGGAAGGGGAAAGATCTGATTAGGTTAATAGAGATTCCTTACAGATGCAACTTTTCCCTACAGAAGATGGCTTTGCAGGGCCATTTTTCAAAATAAGGCAAAAAAATATTTTGGGATAAAATATTTTGATTTCTTTATCTGTCATGTGATGTTATGGCAGAGTCAGGTTGGAAAGTAAGCCACATTAAATTACTTATTTTCACACTAGTGATATGCTTTAGTTCCACTCAGATTTGGGGGTATTGGCAGAACTGACTGGGTATTAACATGAATTATATAGAGTTAAATAAAACCCACTTAATAATATTTTATGGTTTTCAGGGTGTGATTCTCCAAGGCCCTTAGATAGGAATTTGAGCAAGAGAGAAAAAAAAGGTCAGAATTCAGTCCTCACAGATGATGGCCTGCTGTATTTTTTGTTTGCTTATTTGTTTTTATTTTTTGAGATGCTTTGGTTCTGTCACCCAGGCTGGAGTGCAGTGGCACCATCTCAACTTACTGTAGCCTCCACCTCCCGGGTTCACGTGATTCTCTTGCCTCAGCCTCCTGAGTAGCTAAGATTACAGATATGTGCCACCACACTTGGCTCATTTTTTGTATTTTTAGTAGAGACAGGGTTTCACCATGTTGGTCAAGCTGTTCTCAAACTCCTGACGTCAAATGGCAAACTCTTGACCTCAAACGGCAAACTCTTGACCTCAAACTCCTGACCACCCGCCTCAGCCTCTCAAAGTGCTGGGATTACAGGTGTGAGCCAACATATCCAGCATGTATTTTTATTGTGTAAATCCCCATCTCTAGAGTTAGGGAGAGCAAATGATTGATGAGCACTTGTTATGTTTGTTTATCAAAGTCAAAATGAAAGTACTAAGCCAAAGAATGAGTTGAGAAACGAAGCAATTTTCACTGAGCACCTACTATAAGCAAGAAACCATGCTACGTGTTTTACACCCAGTGAGCTCTGCCAGTGCCCCAAAATCTGAATGGAACTAAAACATGTCACCACTGTGAAAATAAGTAATTTAACAACTCAGTTGTTGGAACTCTAAATTATTTTTAACCTTAAAGAAATGTGATTTTGGGGCCTCAGCCACATGCCAGGCCACTGTAACCAAGGCAGCTGTAACCGTGGTTTCTCTGTTTATAGATTAAACCTTCTTTCTTGCCTGCATTGTTTGGTGAAATGTTGTAATTTACCGAAGGGTACAGGAGAAGACTCCTTTCCTCTCCACTGTTGGTCTTCATTATAGAGTAACTTCCCTCTCCTCTTAGAAAGACTTCATCACTATCACATTAAGATGGAATGTTAAAAACACTCTTTTAAATTGAAAAGGAGGTGAAAACAAGCTATAAAGAAAAGAAAAGAAGACTTGAAGTCAGGGACAAACTGTAACGAATTAATTTGTTGTAACTCTTAAACCAGCTGGTATAGAAATTGTTGTAATTCTGTTGAATTCTTTTGTCTTTTTCCTACATAAGCAAGAACTTAATTTCCAGCTTTGGAGCACTGAACCCATTTCTGTGGAGTCTGTGTGTCACTGAATGGCCACTCCTAGCCTTTTGCTTGAATCAACTCTTTAAAACTGGATTCTGACACTTTTGATTATTTCAAATTGATGCTGCAATCAATGCCTACATCACAACTTGTATTGAACTAAGCACACAATCATTTACACCCTCATCATATACACAAACATATTACATACATTAGACATACACCCATAAAATATACCTTAAATCCCTTGCACAGCATCAATCACATGCATAGTCTAGATCACACACACCCATATCAATCACACAATACTTACTCCGTGCACATAACATATATGAATGTCACACACATTGGAACCATATGATTTATTTAGGGAAGGGAAGATTGTTCAGCTTGGGTATGTATCAAGAGAGGGAATATCAGGAAGTCTTGGGTTAGTCAAGAACAGACGCCATATGAGCTGAATGTTGACAAAAGTGCAAGAGTAAATTAGGTAAATGAAGACAGAAGTGTATTCCAGTCAGAGAAACAACACAGGCAAGGTTATGGTATCAAGAAATTATGCTATTCATAACTCTAAGTATTTGGAAAACATTGACAAATAAATGCAAGTGGGGAGTGGTAGGGGCTATTGATGGAGGCAGGGGCCGCTACTTAGAAAGCACTGAATACTCTACCAATACCTGAGGATGTGCATAGACTTTCTAGTTGCTGATAGGTTCTATCATCTTTAGGTCTTCTATCCTATCAACATACCCATCCATGTTACAATGGAATTCAATGTAGTTGAAGCTCCTGCTCTCTGTGTAGCTATTTTTGGAGTTCTCCTGGTGACACTTGAGTACTTTGAGAGGATTCTGGACCCATACATATGCATTTCGGAAGCGATCCATCCAGTTGTCACTAGTGCATATATGCTCGATTTTGTGCCACGAGATATAGATAAACATGTGAGAGCTCTTGTCTTTCAGAGCTTCATTTTCTCTCATGAGGACATCACATTTGTACTCTTTGAATTCTCTACTTGGACTTAAGTAGTGCAGTTTCATGAATTCTCTCCAAGAAACTTCCTTGCTCTGTACAAGCAGTGTGGATAGGATGCAAAGCAGGGCCAAGGGTGTGCCCCAGATCTTTAGAGACGATGCCATCTCAGTCACCAGGGCCACCTGTGTGTCCACAGAGAAGAGAAAGAAAAGCGTTATCCAGACAATGCCCAGAGAGCTGAGCTCCACCTTAAAATTCCTTCCCCACCAGGCAGGTACTTGGGTGCAATTTTACTATTTGGTTCCCCAGTGAGAAGATGATAATTCTCATTAGAGAATAGAGTTTCTAAGAACTAAAAACATGCTTCAGCCTGTGTGAGCAAATCACAAAATTAGAAAAAATAGATGAAGTTCATTTTGAGAATTCCAAGCATCTCCTGTCGTCCCTCTCTTACTCCCAACCTGAGGAGCCGATCACCCTCCAGCTGGCTCATTTTTGCCAGACCAACTCTCAGGAGATCATGTGTCCAAAAGAGATGACATTTTAAGGTTTATGTCCTTGAAGTGGAAAGGGTTGTCAGATTTTAGGGAAATGTAAAAGATGAGTAACTACTTGGGAGGTGGTTCCTAGGCAAGGCTTCGATTTCCTGAAATGATAGCCCAGCCTGCAATTACACTGACTCTGCAAAATGATGCTTCTCCAATTTTGACTTCCTTATAACACTTTCTCCAAAGCCTGAGTGGAACATACGTTCATTACTAACTACCCATATTCCTTCTCAGGGGTCATTCCCCTAATTATCACTATTACAAATGATCTTGGTTTGTCGGAGCTGCTCCTTGAAAATATCATCATAAAAGAACTCCAGTTTTGAGGTTTTTGTTTTTGTTTGTTTATTTTTGAGACAGAGTCTCACTGTATCACCCAGGTTGGAGTGCAGTGGCACAGTCTTGGCTCATTGCAACCTCTGCCTCCAGGGTTCAACAGATTTTCTGTCTCAGCTTCCCACGCAGCTGAGATTACAAGGTGCCCACCACCACACCCAGCTAATTTTTGTATTTTTTTAGTAAAGACAGTTTCACCATGTTGGCCAGGCTAGTCTCGAAATCCTGGCCTCAAGTGATCTACCTGCCTCGGTTTTTCAACCAGAATTCCAGATTTGAAATATTCCTGTAATCAATCAAGTACCAAAACTAAAAGGGCCCCCACAGTGGCTTCTCTGGTGATAGCATGGAGTGTGGGGGTCTTTTTGAAAGAGTCTGCCCTTTAAACCAGTGCTCTGTCCTCATTTATCATGAGAAGTGTTCCTGCCCTCACTGAGTCTCTAAGCTGATTCACAACTCTAAGCGTTGATGTCCTCAGATGGATTTAATAATAGCTCCCTACAGAGCTGCGAGAGTCTAATGAGACGCATGTATTTGAGAGCACTTCTAATGATGTCAAATGTCCACATCTGACACAGAACAAAGGGTCGGTACTTCCTATCTGTGGAACCCTGTCCTGATGATAAAGACCTGAAGAGGATAGAAGAGCAGAATGCAAGTGGTTTTAATGCATTGTGTTTGAGAAGACTGGGGGTGAAGGGAGGGAGGGGCAGGGAAAAGCTTGTATCAGTGGGACTGAGGCTGACCAGAATTCAGGCCTTTGTTTTCCATGATTTGGATCCTTCTCCATTTTTTGCTATCTAAAAGTTCAATCAGCCTCCTTCCAGTGCTCCTGGCTGTTTCCCGAGCACCCTCAGCAGAGCCCTTCTTACCCTACTCAGACTCCAAGTTCAGGTCACTGGTTGTAGTGGGGATCAGCGCGTGGATCTGAAAAGCAGAATCTGGGTCCTCCTCCTTTTCTCAGAGCCCTGGAAATCTGCAGCAGTGGAGAAAGAAATAGCATGGGGAGCTGCAGCGCTCCAGCTGATTGGTAGTGGAGGGGGTGATGGAGAACAGCCTTATTATGTAAACCTGTACCTGTATCTTCTCATCTGGAACATCTGAATTCATTCAGACAGTGGCCTCAAGCAAAGGCTGCAAACATCAAAGACTGACTCCGGGGCACAAAAGAAGTGCAAGACCCTAGAGTGAGGTGACCCCAGAAAGGGGTTATCTGGTGCTATCAGTAGACACCAAGAGACCTGGCTTCTGCTCTGAATTTTTGACAAAGTTCTGGGAAGTCCCTGGAGGGTTATGTTATGTTATGCAGAAACTTCTCTGAGGAAAGCCACTTATAACATTGTGAACTGTGGGACTTTCATTGAGAGGTGAAAGAGTATCTAGTGAAACTGATGGCCAGATAGTTATGATTAGGTAGCCAGTATCTGAAGTTTTACTAGGCAGTTTGTTATTGTTGATGAAAAGAATCGGCTGGGTGTGGTGGCTCACGCCTGTAATCCCAGCACTTTGGGAGGCCAAAGCAGGAGGATCACTTGAGGTCAGGAGTTCAAGACCAGCCTGGCTGACGTGGTGAAACCCCATCTCTACTAAAAATACAAAAATTAGCTGGGCGTGGTGGTGGGCACCTGAAATCCCAGCTACTTGGGAGGCTGAGGCAGGAGAATCGCTTGAACCTGGGAGGCAGAGGTTGCAGTGAGCCGAGATCACGCCATTGCACTCCAGCCTGGGCAACAGGAGCAAAACACTGTCTGAAAAAAACAAAACAAAAAAAAGAGTCAAACTCTGTAAAATATTTGAAGAAATTTATTCTGAGCCAAATATGAGTGACCATGGCCTATAACACAGTTCTCAGGAGGTCCTGAGAACACGTGCCAAGGTGGTTGGAGCGCAGCTGGTTTTATACATTTTAGAGAGGCGTGAAGCATCATATGCATTTAAGAAATACATTGGTTTGGTCCAGCAAGGCAGGACAACTCAAAGCTGGTGGGGAGTTGGGGGGGGGGTGCTTCAGGCTATAGGTGAATTTAAACATTTTCTGATTGACAACTAGTTTTGTCTAAAGACCTGGGATTGATAGAAAGGGAATGTTCAGGTTAAAATAAAGATTGTGGAGACCAATTCTTTTGAAGTCTTATAGTGGCTGCACTTAGAGACAATAGATGACAAATGTTTCCCTTTCAGATCTTAGTTAATCTCTTTAGGACTGGAAAGGTCTGGAAGAAAAAGATCTACCTATGTTAATAGAGATTCTTTACAGATGCAAATTTCCCCCCACAAAGAACAGCTTTGCAGGGCAATTTCAAAATGTGGCAAAGAAACATGTTTTGGGGCAAAATACTTTTTCTTTTTTGTCTGGTAATGTTATGCCCGAGTCAGGTTGTAACGTAAAACATGATATATAGGGTTAAATAAAACTCATCTGATGAGAATTTATGATTTGTAGGGCGTGACTCCCCAGACACATTAGATAGGAATTTGGGCAAGATAAAAAAATCAGAGTTTAGTCCTTATTAACAATAACCTTTGCTGACGCTATAGTGCTTACTACCTTAGTAAAATGTCAGGTAGCCTAGCCATAGTTTCTACAATGTTCCTACACATCACATCTGACTCTGAAGTATGGTTCACAAGGTGTTGACCTCGTTGTTTTTCAGGAACTCAAGACTCAGCCCTAAACTCAGCTCAAGCTGGTCAAGACCACCAGCCCTTAAACTGAGTTTGTGTGAGCATCCCATGGGTGACCCTTCCATATCACATCTGGAATTTCCACCATGTTTCATACCAACTCCCCCTAAATTGGTACGTGCAACCAATATTGTTTCAGTAACAGTAACCTATGGTGTAACTTATGGATAATGTAAGATACTTGAATATATTTTATTTATTTATTTATTTATTTATTTATTTATTCATTCATTTTGGAGACAGAATCTCCCTCTGTCACCCAGGCTGGAGTACAGTGGTGCCATCTTGGCTCACTGCAACCTTCATTTCCCAGGCTCAAGCAAGTCTCCTGCCTCAGCCTCCCAAGCAGCTGGGACTACAGGCGGGCACCCCCATGCCCAGCTAGTTTTTTGTATTTTTGGTAGAGGTGAGGTTTCATCATGTTGGCCAGGCTGGTCTCGAACTTCTGACCTTAAGTGATCCGCCCATCTCGGCCTCACAAACTGCTGGGATTACAGGCGTGAGCCATTCATTGCACCTGGCCTTGAATGTATTTTATATCAACATTCACAGGGCCACTCCTACCTGAGCCACCTTGGTTGAGTTTGTCACTGGACCACCTACTATTAGAATGTCAGAATATTCCGTTTATATCCAGAACTTTTCTTCAAACTTCAGCTCATGTCAAGCAATCATTGAATAATAGGGAATCATGTGCTGATAGATTCTGTGGGGCACGGGGGAGATTGTTCCTATGGAACTGAACTGGGGTCTGATCGTCCGGCACAGTAAGATCAAACATTCACACCAAGGTCTGTAGCAGGAGAAAGGAGGGAGTTTATTTGCAAGGCAACAAGCAAAGCGAAGCTTGTGGCTCACACCGAAGACCTGACCTCTCTGATGACTTCAGGTAAGGGTTTTTAAAGGCAGGAATAAATTTCAGGAAAGCAAAAGTTACAGGCAAAATAGTAAATTAGTATGTGGAGATTATACATTAGTTTGGCTGAGTAAGGCGAGATCTTGAAGCACGGGCTCACAGGTCATAGGTAGATTCAAAGATCATCTGATTTGCAATTGGTTAAGAAGATGAAAGTTTGTTTAAGAATAGGGCGTCAGCAGAACAGAACATAAGTTTTGGATCATGGGTATGACTTTCTCCAGGCCACTCGAAATAATTTAGAAGAACGGTGGTCAGAGTTTAGTCTTCAGTTTCCCCCTTATCTGAGGTCTACGGGCCAGCAGATCTCTTTGGTGGGGGTCTGAGTTTCTGAAGAACTCAGAGACATATGTTAAGATGTTATTTTTCGTTTCTATAGGGAACCAAACATCCCCTGATTCTAACATCCCTGGCTATTGTTTTAAGCTAGTATTACCTTCTTGCTTATCTAGTTCTTCCTCTTTTTTCTTTTCAAGGCTAGCTAAGAAATTGAAGATTTTTCTTTATTTCCATGCTGGGTCGGGGAGGGTGCCCTGCTAGCCTCTAAGATAGATCCCTGCTCTGTCTCATTGCCTCAGAGCAGGTTCTGTGCATCCTCCTGCTCTCTAGGTGTTTTGATGATAGGGAAGAGATAAAGGATAAAGGAAACAATTCTGGGCATCTGGATTTGGATGGCTTGAGAAGCGATTCTGAGGGAAAGTCAGCTATTTGTCGTGTGCCCACACATCCAGAGCTCTTTCCAACAAGTGTGCATTATCTATTGAAGACTTAAATTCAAGCAGTGACTCAAGAAATGTAGAGAGAGGTGGGAGAGAGAAGCCACCTGAGCCAATGTTTGAAGAAGCAAGCTAAGAAAGAGCTCTATAGCTTCTGAAGGCATCATATCTTATGATATATTCTAGGACATCAGTGAGTCATTTTGAGAAGTTTTAAAAGTAATGCATTTGAAAGTAGTTTTTAAACAATCAAATATAACAAAATGCAGGCTTGGCTGCTTGCGAAACCAATAACAAGGACAAGATGCCGTGAAAAGAAAGTAACTTTACTCCAGAGCTAGCACTGGGGAAGTGGCCCTGGCTTGTGCCTTAAAGGAACCATTTCAAACTTTAGCCTGGGGAGAGGGGCTTACAAAGGGAACTTATAGTGGGTGGCATGCAGGGAGTGGTGCTGGGTGCAGGTCTGCGCGTCTTGTTCTGGTGGCTATCTTGAGTCATGGTCCACCTGGAGCATGAGCTGGCATCATCGCCACAATGGCCAGGTTGTTGACTAGCTGCTTTGAGGTAATCTCTGGAATTTTGCAGCTGGGTTTTCATGCCTAGGTCTTAGTCCCTAGAACTTCTAAGTAAGCACATATTTAGATGCCAGCATACAGTCAGATAAATGTATGCGAAGTAAGGGAGTGTACAGTGGGAAAGGGGGGAGAAGCAAAGACTTAGTATGTTTCAAAGCTATGTATTAAGACTGAGGAGGGGAAAAAATTTCTGCAGTTTGCTTCAAGGTTATGTCTTGAGATTAAAAAAAGAGAGAAAAAAGAAAAAGGTTTTAAAATGCATTCTTCTTCTTCTTTTTTTTTTTTTTTTTTTGAGATGGAGTTTTTGCTCTGTTGCCCAGGTTGGAGTGCAGTGGCGTGATCTTGGCTCACTACAACCTCCACCTCCTGGATTCAAGTAATTCTCCTGCCTCAGCCTACCAAGTAGCTGGGATTATAGGTGCCCTGCCACCACACCCAGCTAATTTTTATACTTTTACTAGAGATGAGGCTTCACATGTTGGTCAGGCTGGTCTCAAACTCTTGATCTCAGGTGATCCACCTGCCTAGGCCTTTCAAAGTGCTAGGATTACAGGCCTGAGCACCGCGCCCGGCCTAAAATGCATTTTTGAAGTTAAGTTACTTGGTTACGGCTCCCCACTGTCAAATCCCATCCATTTCTATGGAAAGTGGTCAATGCAGTCAATCTGGCTACTTCCTGCTAAAAAGAGGCATAATTATGAGGTAGTAGGATGGAATCTGCATACCTGGAGTTGGAAATATTCTTGAATCCCAGATTGACAGTGGGAACTTGCTGGAGTATTTTGGTGTGGGGAACTAAGAGCTGCTGAGAACGTCTGTCTTGCATCCCCATACAGAGTGCACAACAGCAATAAAATCCACAGTAGCTGAAGAAGACACTGAGTAGAATGCCAATTATACTATAGATGAGTCTTCCACGCACTAGGGAGTTGACTAAAGCATGCTATCACAAGGCCTTGGGATGAGGCATCTATGGCGGAAATATAGTTATTTAAGGCCTTCATAGCTAGGGTTACACTGTGGGAATAATCTGGTGTATATGTGTGTGTATACACACACACACACACACACACACACACACACACACACACACACAAGACTCAGTCTTAGTTAATGCACATGTGCCGCCTTGGGCTGCAGGCAGGATATCTAAGGCCATGCAGTTCTTTTTTTTTTTTTTTTTTTTGAGATGGTGTCTGGCTCTGTTGCCCAGGCTGGAGTGCAGTGGCCGGATCTCAGCTCACTGCAAGCTCCACCTCCCGGGTTTACGCCATTCTCCTGCCTCAGCCTCCCGAGTAGCTGGGACTATAGGCGCCCACCACCTCGCCCGGCTAGTTTTTTGTATTTTTTAGTAGAGACGGGGTTTCACCGTGTTAGCCAGGATGGTCTCGATCTCCTAACCTCGTGATCCGCCCGTCTCGGCCTCCCAAAGTGCTGGGATTACAGGCTTGAGCCACCGCGCCCGGCGGCCATGCAGTTCTTTAAGACTCTGTCTAATCTGTAAGGTTTCTTGAGAGAGAAAGATGATGGCAGAGTGAGTGTTATTAAAGGCAGCAGCCATATGCTTAGCTACGGCCTCTACTTGTAATTTTACATCTATGGCCGCCTCCTGGAGGGTAAAACCACAAGTGTGTCCATTTCTGAAGACAATATCTGGCTTTTATGCTTTCCTGATTGGCAGGGAGAGGATCCAGATGGGACAGGATGTCCTGGTAAGTAAGGGTGCCCCCAGTTGCATCTCCTGGTTCCATTATAAGGTAAGTAAGGCAACCATGAGTGCCGCAGGCCCATAGCCAACCCCAGGTGGAGGGATGGGCCCCAGTATGAACGTGGGCATTATTCTGCTATCCTAGCCAGTTAACTGGAGAGATTGGCTACATTGAGGACGTAACCATCCCATATGGTGGGCTATGGTGTGCTTGACCCGTTACTTGTATTTGTACCGCAGTCAGACATCCCATGCCATCATGTACAGCAAATCCCAAGGTGGGGGTACTGTTAATCTATTCATAGAATAGGTAAATAAGGTGTCTCTGAGTTTCCTTATAGGAGGGGAACCCACTGTGAGAGGTGCTATGATCATAGAAGGGGAATGGGTATGAACTCTTACACCAGGTATAGAAATGGCTCCAACTGCTTAGGTGAGCAGCTTGTATGCACCATGGCAAGCACGCAGTGCAGGAAAGGAGTAGTTCCCACAGACCCAGCAGTCTGTTTTATTTTGAAGAGAAGCCACTGTTTGTACCCATTCAGCAAAAAGGTTAGTCTTAGCAAAGATCAAGAATGTACTTCGGATTATAAAATTCATTCAGAACTTCATGTTAACAGAAGAGTGGTATTACTCATCCATATGATTCTTGTATCAGTAACTTCAGATCTTCCTTTGGCTCACATGTCCAAGACAAGCAAGGCTGGTTGTCTGAGGTATCAGGTTGAGGAGGAGCTGCTTTCACCCAAGTGTGATGCATCCATAGCTCCATCCCAGCTAGTCTGACCGAGGAATGAATGTCCAGCAGCATTTCAGGGGATCCCGTCTACTTTTCAGCTAGCTGCTGAGCTGGTCCTCAGTTTTCCCAAGACTGTAGCAGCACCTTGTCTCCTGGGTGGAAAGGGTGAAGGGGCTTATCCGAGCAGTAAGCAGACCTGCAGAGAGCAAGCCGGTGCCCAGTTAGCAATGTTTGTCCTAACTGTTGTATGTATTGCTTCATTGCCGGCTCTTTTAAGAGATCCAAAGGTGGGACTCTTGGCAAGGGGCTCTGGAAAAGTCTCCCATAAACAAGTTCAGAAGGGCTTAATTCAACCCACTTCTGGGTACTACCTGATCTGGACCAAGGCAACAGACAAAACCCTATCCCAGCTAAGATTTGTTTCCTGACAGAGTCCGGCTATTGTCCTCTTTAAAGTAAGGTTCATCTTTTCCGTTTTCCTGTCAACTGTGTGTGCAGGTCCCCACAATAAGTGCAATTTCCATTTGATTTATGGTGCCTGACTTACCTTTCAAGTGACATCTGAAATAAAGGATCATTGTCGCTCTGTATGAAACATGAAATTCCCAGTCCAGATCTGGGAATTATTTCCTTTAATAATGGCTTGATTACTTCTGTGGCCCTTTAGACTACTAAGTGGGGTACACCTTGATGCACCCTGAAAGGTGTCCATGAACACCAGGAGGAGTCTGTAATTTCTGCTGGCCGTGGGCATCTGAGTGAAGTCTACCTGCCAGTCCTCAAAAGGGCGTAGTCCTTTGTATCACACCCCTCTAGTGGGAGGATTGCGTTCAGTCTTCCTGTTTTCATTGCATGAGACCCATCCTTGCGTAGTCTTTTGAATAGTCTTCCGGAGGTGTGGCCTCTGAAGATGCTACTGCACTAGGTCAGCGAGAGCCTCTCTCCCATAGTGTGTCCCTTCGTGCAGATGCTTAAAATTGGGTAAACTAAGGCCTCAGGGAGTAATATCATCCTGTAAGTGTTAGTTTCCCAGAGAGAATTAGAATCTGTTTTATAAAACCCCAGGCCCTGGTGCATTTTTTATGTTACTCAGTGTAATGAGGTTTGAAGTCTGATAAGTTCAAATGAGATATTAAGGCCTCCAATGTTTTTGCTTCCCAAGCAGCCTGTTTTGCAGTCTTATTGGCTGCCTGATGGCCTTTGGTTGTTTGCAATTTTTTTTTTTTTTAAGACAGTTTTACTCTTGTCACCCAGGCTGGAGTGCAATGGTTCGATCTTGGCTCACTGCAACCTCTGCCTCCCAGGTTCAAGCGATTCTCCTGCCTCAGCCTCCTGAGTAGTTGGGATTACAGGCACCTGCCACCATGCCTGGATAATTTTTTTGGTATTTTTTAGTAGAGATGGGGTTTTGCCATGTTAGCCAGGCTTGTCTCGAATTCCTGACCTCAGGTGATCCACTCACCTCAGTCTTCCAAAATACTGGGATTACAGGCATGAGCCACCCGCGCCTAGCCGGTTGTTTGCAGATTATCTTTCTGGTGTCTGGGGCAGCACATAACAGAGGTGTGGGCAGGCAAGGCAACTGCTTCTAATAGGGCCAGAATTTCCACTGGGTGCTTAACGTCCTTGTCTCCTGATGTCAAGAGGCCTCTTTCTTCTCAGATGGCTCCATGAGCATGTCCTTTCATGAAGGTGTAGCTGGAATCAGTGTAAATGTTTTCTTGCTTCCCCTGGGACAGTTTAAAGCTCTGGTAAGAGCAATTAACTCAGCCCTTTGTGTGGAGGTACCCGCAGGAAGGGCGTGGGCTTCTATTACCCTGTTGGTGGTCACCATGATGTACCCTGCTCTGTGTTGTCCATCTTCCATGAAACCATGAAACTGCTCCCCTAGTTACAGTTCTCAATCTGGAGCATCCAATGGCTGAACTGACAGGTCCTGCCTGCTAGAATAGACTGCATGAACAATTTCTAAAATGTCATACTCTAACCTGGAATCAGGTTCAGTAGCTGGGAGCAGTGAGGAAGAGTTTAGAGCCATGGAGGTTTGCAAGGTGATATTTGGGTCATCCAAGAGGATGGCTTGGTAGTTGCCCATTCACCCCACAGTGAGCCGATAATCTCCCTTTTGTTCTAGCAAAGTCAACACCTGATGGGGCACAAAGACAGTGACCTGCTGCCCCAGGGTAAACTTTTCTGCTTTCTGTAGGACTTCACAGGTGACTGCCAATGCTTGAAGGCAGGGATCCAACCTTTAATCGTTGGATTCAATTGTTTAGAAAAATAGACTATTGGCTGTGCGGTGTCTCCTGGCATCTGGATTAGCACACCTAGACTGACCTATGCCTTGTTTCTTATAAATGTAGAGTTTGAACGGCCTTTGGGAATCTGGCAGTGCCAACACTGGGGCTGATACTAATTTTTCCTTGGTGATATTAAATCTGTGTTGGCACTTGTCCGTCCAAGGCGGGGGCTCAGAGTCTAATCCCTTTAGAGTTTCATGAAGGGGCTTAGTCATCAGTCCAAAACTAGGACTCCAAATCCAACAGAAGTCAGCCATGCCTAAGAATCCTTGCAGTTGTCTACTATTTTCAGGAGTTTTAGTGACTCCTCTTGCCTTTCTTTAACCTGAATCTGAGATAAGTTTACTTTTTGTTTACAGATTTGTAAACAGACACTTTGTATCCACCCTGGGCCAGGTGGTTTAGAACTAGGATGGTGTTAGACAAACATTTTTCCTGCTTGAAGCTATCTATAAGTGAGTCATCTACATCGTATAGCAGGACTCCATCAAGTTTTGTTTTAAGATGGAGTCTCACTCTGTCCCAGGCTGGAGTGCAGTGGCGCAATCTCGGCTCACCGCAACCTCTGCCTCGTGGATTCAAGCGATTTTCTTGTCTCAGCCTCCCAAGTAGCTGGGATTACAGGCACACACCACCACTCCCGGCTTATTTTTGTATTTTTAGTAGAGACGGGTTTCACCATGTTGGCCAGGCTGGTCTTGAACTCCTGACTTCGAGTGATCTACCTGCCTTGGCCTCCTAAAGTGCTGGGATTACAGGTGTGAGGCACCATGCCTGGTCATTCTTGTTGTTTTTTGAGATAGGGTCTTGCTCTGTCACCCAGGCTGGAGTACAGTGGTGTGATCATGGGTCACTGCAGCTTCAAACTCCTGGGCTCACATGATCCTCCCATCCCATCTCCCAAGTAGTTGGGACTACAGGCATGTTCCACCATGCCAGGCTAATTTTTTGTTGTTGTTTTGAGACAGAGTTTCACTCTTGTTGCCCAGGCTGGAGTGTAATGGCACAATCTCGGCTCACTGCAACCTCTGCCTCCCAGGTTCAAGTGATTCTCCTGCCTGAGCCTCCCAAGTAGCTGGGATTACAAACATGTGCCACCACACCCAGCTAATTTTTAGTAGAGACGGGGTTTCTCCATATTGGTCAGGCTGGTCTCGAACTCCCAACCTCAGGTGATTTTCCTGCCTTGGCCTCCCAAAGTGCTGGGATTACAGGCATGAGCCACCGCTCCTGGCCCAAGGCTAATTTTTAAATTATTTGTAGAGATAGGGTCTCACTGTGTTGTCCAGTCAGGTCTTGAACTCCTGGGCTCAAGCAATCCTAGTGCTTCAGCCTCCCGAAGTGCTGGGATTATAGGCATAAACTGCTATGGCCATCAAGGAAGGTCACTTTGGTCTTTAGGTCATGCGATTCAAAAGTAAACAATTGTTGGGATGCAGAAAAATGCATCCTTTACATCCAACGCTGAAAACCATCTGTAGTTTCCAGGTATAGCAGTAAAATATATGGGTTAGGTACCGTTGGATGAATATCCTGGACTATTTCATTAATAGCTCTCAGGTCTTAAATCGATATTCATTGGAATGTGGCTTTCCTACAGGCAGGATGGGAGTGTTATATAGGAACCTATAAGGACAGGCCAGTCCATTTTTCAGAAATTTTTGTAAGATAGATTTTATCTCTTCTGAGGCTTCCTTTTTTAATGGGTAATGTTTTTTCCAGGGCACTCCAGCCCCCTCTTTTATCTCCATGTGCCCTGGCTGCATGTTTCTTGCTTTTCCTGAGACCCCCATCTGCCCAAATGCAATTATTCACTCTTTTGCAGACTTCTGGGGAAAGCTTTTCCTTTTTCATCTCAGGGTGAGTGGGTATCATCTATAGTCACAGTGCCTGTTCTGGTGGGACCTGCAGGTGTAGTTGCTGTTTTTCTAGGGAAAAAGTTACTTGAGCACTTAATTTGCATAGTATGTCTTGTCCTAGCAGGAGAATCAGCCATTCTGGCATATAGAGAAGGCTGTGCCTTAGTTCCAAGTTTTCCAGTTTGCATTCTGAAGGTTGTAAGAAAGCCTTTTGTTGCACTCCTTGTGCAACCCCTGCCACAGGCACAGTCATTTCGGTGCTCTTTGCCTCTAGGGTGTTAGGAACTGAGTAGGTCACTCCCTTTTT
Source organism: Macaca thibetana thibetana (assembly GCF_024542745.1). Taxonomy (NCBI): domain Eukaryota; kingdom Metazoa; phylum Chordata; class Mammalia; order Primates; family Cercopithecidae; genus Macaca; species Macaca thibetana. Next base: position 87,061,707 of record NC_065584.1, read on the forward strand.
GACAATAAATTAATTAGTTTGTTCCCCACTGTCAACTGTACCCACGGTTTCTGTGAGGAAATTCCTCATTCTCTATCAGAGCTGTAGTCCTGGTTCCACCATCTGCTGGTGGGTCTTTTCCTTCGTACTTTCCCCCTTTTTGTGGTCCTTGGCTCCCTTCATTTTGGGGCAGTTAACCTTCCAGTGGCCCTCTTCCTTATGATAGGTGCGCTGGTTGTGGCCCAAAGGCTTACCCTGACTTTTCTGGCATGGAGCTTTCTCTGCTTGTTCCACATATATAGTGCCTGACTTTTATTTCTTTGCCATTGTACGCTGTGAAAGCAATGTCAACTAGCTGAGAAGGGGTAATTCCAGTGCAGCCTCTTTTCTTCTCTGCTGAATGAAAGTCAGGGGCACTCTGCTGAATGAAAGTCATATGTACCAACTTCGAATTCTCAGGGTCTTCTGGTTTTGTATCAGTATATCGGCAGAAAGGTTGGTAAATGCATTCTAAGAGTTCAGAGGGGTCCTTATCTGCCTTTTGAATGACTGGCTGAACTTTATTTAAGCTCTTTTGTTTTGGCGCCCCCTCCTGATTCTGACGCCCCCTCCTGATTCTGCCCTGAATGCATGTTTGGTAGTGTTCCAGATGGGTCATGTCCCCATCTCAGCTGGGGTCCCAATTAGGGTTTGTACCTGGAATTGCTCCTGCAGGATCGGGGATATTGTTTGTCTCATGGAGGTGATGGGCCTCTTCATTTGCCTTCTCTATTGCTAGCCTTCTTTCATCTGTGGTCAGAAGCATAATAAAAAAGACCAAACATCTGCCCAGGGAGGCTGGTGGCTAGCAAAGATGGATTCAAAGGGATTAGTCATTTTCTGGGGGTCTTCTCCATAAGGTGGTTTGGAGCTTTTCCAATTTAGCAAGTTGGATGTTGAAAATAGGCTGTAAGTCCAGTAATGTCCGACAGATTGCGCTTCTATGTGTGAACCACCCACAGGCATCTGACTAAGTGGGAATTGCCCTGCTCCAGGCACAGTATTGCCCTGTCCAAATAGAATGCCCTGTTGGGTCTTGGAGGGACAGACCATTCCAACTCCCTCATCATATTGAGGTGGGGCAGTAGCCCCTTCCTCCAAATTTGGAGCGTCATGTGGTGATGGTGAGGCAGCCAAGCAGCAGTGGAGAAGGTGGTGCAGCAGCCATGGTGGCAGGAGCTGCTGGGGCAGCTGGGTTTAAAGCATGTAAAAGAAATCTTTATCCCTTTGATGAAGGGGCCAGGTTGTATTACAAAAGTATTTTTTTCTTTTAATGGATTCTTAGGCAATGGATGCCCAATTTTGTGAAATGCAGCCTAACAGCCTGCCTGAGAGGACAAAATCAGCATTTTTCACATCAACCAAGATAAAACTACAATTAACATACAAAAAAGATGCAAACACCAGTTGTTCCACTCAATGTCTGAGTGCCTTTGATCCACTCCATCGGGGGAGGGATGACCTCTAGCCAGCAATGTAGTGAATGGCCACTGGTGAGGAAGAGGGAACAAATGGCCACCCTGAGCTAGGCCACCAAGATGCTGCATTGAAGCCCAAGTTCTAGCCATCCCTTTGAGTTACTCTCTGAGTTTCTCCTATGTGTATATGAGATATGCATGTTACCACATTTCTATTTGTTTTTCTCTTGTTAATCTGACTTTTCTTATGAGGCCCCTGCTAAGATCCTAAAAGGGTAGAAGTAAAATTTTTTTCCTCTCCTACACTATATTTTGAAGAGCATTTATCAAATAGGAAAAAATGGCATTTTTTTTCCCCATATGTAAATTGATCATTGATGAAGAGCTACTGGTTTAATACTAGCCTCTTCTGAGTTTGGTTGGTAGAGATTGTCATCCCCAGGTGTCTGCTCCTCCCCAGGTGCACTCAAAAGTTGCAAAGTTGAGGAACTGCCTTTGGAACATGATGACCAATCTAGATACACAGACTACTCATTGAGACCAGAGTTACAGGAAAGTGTGCAGTCACCTCATGAATAATGTTGATACTTCAGTCTTTTCCCTGATTGTTTCAAGGCCAGAGCCCTATGTCTCTGCGAAGCAAACATGTTTATTATCAGACAAAATCATTTGTGCTAATGTCTTCTACTTGATGTGTCATCCTTAGGAAATGTAATGCCTTAGCCCATTTAACATGCACTGACTTTCTTAGAAACATTCTTAAGGAATTAAGTCTAACAGAGACATCTGTAAGTGTGTGGTTGATGGAGGAGGTGTTCTTTTTCATCCTGGGTGTGTACAGCTTTTATATAGATGACAGTCTACTCTATTTTTGTATGAGAAATTCCCACCCCTAGGGTCAGGGACAGCAGATGATTGATGGGTACTTACAATGATTGTTTATCAAAATCGAAATTAAAGTACAAAACCAGTGGGTGAGATGGGAAAGGAAACAATTTTCACTGAGTACCTATTATAAGCCAGAAACCATGCCACGTGTTTTATACCCAGTCAGCTCTGCCTATACCCAGAAATCTGAGTGGAACTAAGCGTGTCACATCATTAAAATCTACAATTTCAAATCTAAGTTGTTGGAACTCTAAATTATTGGGAACCTTAAAAGAATGTAATTATGGTGCTTGAGTCATGTGCCAGGCAGCTGTAACTAAGGCAAGTGTATCTTGGTTTCTCTAGAGATTAAGCCTCGTTCTTACCTGCATTTGTGAAATGTTTTAAATGGCTGAAGGGGCCCAGGGAAGACTCATCCCCTCTCAACTGCTGATGTTCATTATGGATTAACTTCCCTCTTCCCTTTCTCATGCAAAGACTTCATCGCTTTCACATTGTCTTTTTGTTTTGTTGTTGTTGTTTTGTTTTTGTTTGTTTGTTTTCGCGACAGGGTATGGCTTTGTCACCCAGACTGGAGTGCAGTAGCACAATCTCGGCTCACTGCAGCTCTGTCTTCTGGGCTCAAGCCGTCCTCCCACCTCGGCCTTCTCAGTAGCTGGGACTAGAGGGACATGCCACCATGTCTGGCTAATTTTTGCTTTTCTTTTGTAGAGACGGAGTTTCACCATGTTGTCCAGGCTGGTCTCAAATCCCTGAGCTCAAGCGATCCGACGACTTCAGTCTCCCAGTTTCACATTGTCTTAAGATGGAATGTTAAATACACTCTTTTGAGTTGGAAAGGATTGAAAAACGACTATAAATAGAACAAGTCATGTGGTGGGGGCACAGAAGTGTAACCAATTAATTTGTTGTAACTCTTGAACCAGTCTGGTATAGAAAATGCAATTCTCTCTCACTTCTTTCTCTTTTTCCTACATAAAAAAGAACTTAACTTTTAACTTTGGAGTACTGACCCTATTTCTCTGGAGTCTGTGTGCCACAGAATGTCCATTCCCAGCCTTTCACTTTAGTAAATACTTTTTTATTTTTTTTGAGACGGAGTCTTGCTCTGTTGCCCAGGCTAGAGTGCAGTAGCGCAGTCTCGGCTCACTGCAACCTCTGCCTCCCAGGTTCAAGAGAGTCTCCTGCCTCAGTCTCCCATGCTAGAACTACAGGCATGCGCCACCAAGCGTGCAAATTTTTGTACTTTTAGTAGAGACAGGGCCTTACCATGTTGGCCAGGCTGGTCTCGATCTCCTGACCTCGGGTGATCTACCTGTCTTGACCTCCCAAAGTGCTGAAATTAGAGGCATGAGTCACAGTGCCCAGCCCGCTCTTAAAACTGGATTTTGACCTTTTTGATTATTTCAAATTGATACCATGATGAGTGCTTACATCACTACTTGTCTCCAGTTTAGCACACAATCATTTATATCCATATGATATACATAAATATATCACATACATTAGACCCAGATACATAAAGTGCACCCTAAACCCCTTGCACAGCCATAGGCAAAAATAGCCTAGATCACCCATACCCACACCAATCACACAATACATACTCTGCACACATAATATATATAAGTGTCGCATATATTAGAATAATATATTTTATTTAAGAAAAAGAAGGTTGTTCAGCTTGGGTAGGTATAAAGAGAGTCAATATCAGGAAAAATCTTAGGTTAGTCAAGGATAGATGCCATAGGAGCTGAATCTTGGAAAAAATGTGGGTGTAAATTAGGCAAATTAGGACAAAATTGTATTACAGATACAGACACCACACCAAGATTTGGTATCAAGAAATCGCGAGGTACATAAACTCTAAGTACTTGGAAAACACTGACACATAAATGTAAGTGGGGAGTGGCTGGGGCTATTGATGGAGGCAGGGCCCACCACTTTGGAAGCACTGAATACTCTACCAATATCTGAGGATGTGCATAGACTTTCTAGTTGTTGATAGGTTCTATAATCTTCAGGTCTTCTATGTTATCAACATATCCATCTATGCCACAGTGGAATTCAATGTAGCTGAAGCTTCTGCTCTCTATGTACCTCCTGTTGTACTTCTCCCAGTGACACTCGAGTACTTTAAGGGCACCTGGGGCCCATACATATGCATTTCTATATCGGTTGCTCCCCTTCTCATCGATGCATGTACGCTGAATTTTGAACCATAAGCTATAGATGAATATATGAGACCTTTTGCCTTTCAGAGCTTCTTTTTCTCTCATGAGGACATCACATTTGTACCCTTTGAATTCTCTACTTGGACTTAAGTAATGAAGTTTTATGAATTCTCTCCAGTAAACGTCTTTACTGTATACACACAGCCTGCAAAGGATGTAAAGCAGGGCCAAGAGCATGCCCCAGATCTTTAGAGAGGATGTCATCTCAGTCACCAGGGCCACCTGCGTGTCTACAGGGAAGAGAAAGAAAAACATTATCCTGACAATACTCAGAGAACTGAGCTCCACCTTAAAATTCCTTTCCCTGCCAAGCAGGCACTTGGGCACATATTATATTGTTATTTGTTTCCCTATTAGAAGATGATGATTCTCATTAAAGAATACAGTTTCTGGACCGGGCGCAGTGGCTCACACCTGTAATCCCTGCAGTTTGGGAGGCCGAGGCGGGTGGATCACCTGAGGTCAGGAGTTCGAGAAACACCCTGGCCAACATGGTGAAACTCCATCTCTACTAAAAATACAAAAAGTAACTGGGCGTAGTGGCTGTAGTCCCAGCTACTCGAGAGGCTGAGGCAGGAGAATCGCTTGAACCCGGGAGACAGAGGTTGCAGTGAGGTGAGATTGCGCCTCTGCACTCCAGCCTGGGCAACAGAGCAAAACTCCATCTTAAAAAAAAAAAAAAGAATACAGCTTTCTAAGAACTAAAAATATGCTTTAGCGTGTGAGAGCCAAACACAAATTTGAAAAATATAGATCATGTACCTTTTGAGAATTTCAAATATCTCCTGTCTACCCTGTCTTCTATCCAATTTGAGGAGCCAATCACTATCTAGCTCTCTTTTACCAAATAAACTATCAGGAGATCATGTGTCCAATAGAAAAATGACATTTTAAGCTTTTTGTCTGCAAAGTGGAAAAGATTGTTGCATTTTAAGGGAATGTAGAAGATGAGTAACTACTTGGGAGGTGGTTCCTAGGCAGAAGGCATTGGTTCTGGAAACCACAGCCCAGGTTGCACTTCTCTGAAAAATGATGTTTTTCCAACCTTGGCTTCCTTATAACACTTTCCCCAAAGCCTGGGTGAAACATGTGATCATTATTCACTATCCACATCCCTTCTCAGAGGCCATTTCCCTAATTATTGCTATTACAAATGATCTTCATTTGTTAGAGCTTATCGGCAATGCCATCATAAAAGGACATCAGTTTAGAACAGTTGCTGTAATCAATCAGGCACCAAGACTAAAACAGTCCCCCGCAGAGCTACTGTGGTCACAGCATAGGATGTATGGTCATTTGAAAAAGTTATCTCTTTACCAACTCTCTGCCCTCATTTCCCATGAGGAGTATTCCTGACCCTACTGAACCTCTAGCCTGATTCACAGCTCTGAGTATCGGTGTCCTCAGATAGGCCTAATAACAGCTCCCTACAGACCTGCGAGAGTCTAATGAGATGCAAGCATGTGAGAGCACTTCTAACCATGTCAAATGCCCACATCAGACACAGGGTTCCGCATCCACGGAACCCTGTCCTAGTGATAAAGGCCTACACAGGATAGAAGAGTAGGATGCAAGCAGCTTTAATGCATTGTGGTTAGGAGGACTGGCGGTGAAGGAAGGGAGGAGCAGGGAAAGCCTGTATCAGTGGGACTGGGGCTGACCAGAATTCAGGCCTTTGTTTTCCATGATTTGGATCCTTCTCCATTTTTTGCTATCTGAAAGCTCAGTCAGCCCCCTTCTAGTGCTCCTGGCTGTACCCCGAGCATCCTCAGCAGAGCCCTTCTTACCCTACTCAGACTCCGAGTTCAGGTCACTGGTTGTAGTGGGTATCAGCGTGTGGATCTGAAGAGCAGAGTCTGCGTCCTCCTCCTTTTCTCAGAGCCCTGGAAATCTGCAGCAGTGGAGAAAGGAAGAGCAGGGGGAGCTGCAGCGCTCCAGCTGATTGGTAGTGGAGGGGGCGATGGGGAACAGCCTTATTATGTGAACTTGTTCTTGTATCGTTTCATCTGGAACACTTGGGTTCACTCAAACAGTAGCCTCGAGCAAAGGCTACAAACATCAAAGGCTGAGCCCTGGGCACAAAATAATTGTAAGACCTAGGTGACCCCAGAAAGGGGTTATCTGGTGCTATCAGGAGACAACCAGAGACTTAGCATCTGCTCTCAATTCTAAGAAACTTCTGGGGAAGTCCCTGGAGGGTTATGACTTATGCCATGTTACACGGGAACTTCACTGAGGAAAGCCACTTTTTTTTTTTTTTTTTTTTTTTGAGACAGAGTGTTGCTCTGTCGCCCAGGCTGGAGTACAATGGCATGATCTCGGCTACTGCAGCCTCTGCCTCCTGGGTTCACACCATTATCCTGCCTCAGACTCCTAAGTAGCTGAGACTACAGGCACCCGCCACCACGCCCAGCTAATTTTTTGTATTTTTAGTAGAGATGGGGTTTCACCGTGTTAGCCAGGATGGTCTCGATCTCCTGACCTTGTGATGCACCCACTCGGCCTCCCAAAGTGCTGGGATTACAGGTGTGAGTCACCGTGCCCAGCCTTTCCTTCTTTCTTTTTTTTTTTTTTTTTTTTAGACAGAGTCTTGCTCTGTCACCCAGGCTGGAGTGCAGTCGCACAAACACTACTCCTTGCAGTCTCAACCTGCCAGGCTCAAGCAATCCTCCCACCTCAGCCTCTCGAGTAGCTGGGACTATAGGCGTGCAACACCATGCCTGGCTAGTTTTTTGTATTAATTTTTGTAGAGACAGGATTTCATCATGTTGCCGAGGTTGGTCTTGAACTCCTGAGTCCAGCTAATCCTCAACACGTTAGCCTCCGAAAATGCTGGGATTACAGGCATGAGCCACTTGGTCAGGCCAGAAAATCACTTTTAATGTTGTCAATTGTAAGACCTTCCTTGAGAGGTGAAAGAATATCTAGTAAAAACAGTGGCGAAATAGCTATGAATGATTAGGTAGCCAGTATCTGAAATTTCTTTACTCAGTTCTTTAATTATAACCTTTAGCTGTTTGGTGACACTGTACTGCTTGCTATTAAAATGTCACATAACCTAGCCATAGTTTCCACAATGCTACTATACATAACATCTGACTGTGAAGTACAGGTAACAAGGTGCTGGTTAAGTTGCTTTTCAGGACCTCAAGATTCAGTCCTGAACTCAGCTCAAACTGACAAGACCACGAACTCTTCAACTGAGTTTGTGCAAGTGTTCAATGGGTTACCTTTAACATCACAGCCTGATTTTTCCACCATATTTTTCATTCCAACTCCCTGCAAATTGGCAAATGTGATCAATACTGGTTCATCAACGCTAGTCAAAATTAAGATTTATGAATAAAGTAAGATTCTTGCAAATCTTTTCTATCAACACCTCTGAAGTCTGCTCCTAGCCAAACCACCTTAGTTGATTTTCTCACTGGGCCACCTTATTGTTGGAATCACAGAAGGTTCAGTTTATATCCAGAACTTATCTTCAAGCCCCCGCTCCTGTCAAGCAATCTTTGAGCAACAGGAAATCATGTGCTGACAGACTGGATGGACGGGAGATAGTCTCAGAGCAGGTTCTGTGCATCCTCTTACTCTCTAGGTCTTTGGGGGACAGGGGAGAGCAAAAAGGGAACAATTCTGGGCATCTGTATCTGGATGACTTGGGAGGTGATTCTGAGGGAAAGTCAGTTGTTTGTCGTGTGCCCACACATCCAGAGCTCTTTCCAACAAGTGTGCATTATCTATTGAAGACTTAAATTCAAGTAGTGACTCAATGAATGTAGAGAGAGGTGGGAGAGAGAAGCCACCTGAGCCAATGTATGAGCCAATATTTCTCAAACAATTGATATTCCACTTTTAATATGGAAAAAAAATATGGACTCCAAGCATACATCCATGAACTCTCCTATGAACTAAGCCCAAAGTCCTAAAGCTTTTTGGATATAAAACCAATTAGGAAGCAATCTAAACTAAACTGGAGAAAAGTATATTGTTATATTTACAGAAATTAGCCACTACCAATGCAGCCCAGGAAGGTAACCCAACCAGTATTTCTGGAAACCACTTAATGGGTCTACTTCCTAGAGTTGTCTGCCAGCTTCTGTAACAGAAGCTCCTTGGGCAGTGACTTTTGATTTCAGTTCTTAAGGAGGTATTCCCCTTTAAATATAAATTTTAAATCACTTGAAAATTATGTTCACCCTTTAAATATTGTCGTTGATTTTAAGTATTTTCTGTTAATTCCTTGATATGTCCTGTTATTATTGTTATTATTATTATTAGTTGGAACAGAGTTTCACTCTTGTCGCCCAGGCATGATCCCAGCTCATTGGAACCTCTGCCTCCTGGGTTCGAGCAATTCTCTTGCCTCAGCCTCCTGAGTAGCTGGGATTACAGGCGCCCACCAACACATCTGGGTAATTTTTGTATTTTTAGTAGAGACGAGATTTCACCATGTTGGCCAGACTGGTCTCAAACTCCTGACCTCAGGTGATCCACCCACCCGGCCTCTCAAAGTGCTGGGATTAAAGGCATGAGCCACCACACCAAGCCAATATTTCTTTTGTTAGCCACTATTCAATTCTTAAATGTTTGTGAACTACTGTTTCACAAAACCATAAAAGTGACTTAGGTTCCTTATTCAGGGGATGACAATGTCTGTAGGTGTCTTAATCTGTGATCCACGGGCTTCCAAGGGTTCCATGGACAGAATTCATAGCATCAATGCAGTAGTGCAGTGCAGAAAATTACATCTCTATTTTCACTCACCCCTATTGAAATGTAGGGGCTGGGCATAGTGGCTCACACCTGTAATCCCAACGCTTTAGAAGGTCAAAGTGACCCCGTCTCTACTAAAAAATACAAAAAACTAGCCGGGCGAGGTGGCGGGCGCCTATAGTCCCAGCTACTCGGGAGGCTGAGGCAGGAGAATGGCGTGAACCCGGGAGGCGGAGCTTGCAGTGAGCTGAGATCCGGCCACCGCACTCCAGCCTGGGTGACAGAGCGAGACTCCGTCTCAAAAAAAAAAAAAAAAAAAAAAAAAAGAAGGTCAAAGTGGGAGGACCACTTAAGCTCAGGAGTTTGAGATCAGCCTGGGCAACATAGGGAGAAATCTTATCTCTACAGAAAATTAAAGCAATTAGTTGGGTGTGGTGGCACATGCCTGTAGCCCCGGCTACTTCGGAGGCTGAGGTGGGAGGATCACTTGAGGCCAGGAGTTGAAAACAAGCCTGGGCAACATAGTGATAACCTGACTTTACCAAAAAAAAAAATTTTAAGGCCAGTAGTGGTAGCACGTGCCTGTAACCTCAGCTACTTGGGAAACGAAGGCAGGAAGATTGCTTGAGCTTAGAAGTTTAAGGTTGGAGTGAGCTATGATAGCACCAGCCTGGGTGACTGAGAGAGACCCTGTCTCTCAAAAACAAAACAAAACAAACAAAACAAAAACTAAAAAAAAAAAACCCAAAACCCTAGCCCCATACTCCTTGACACACAGATGAGAAGATGAATATAGGCATCAGGCCACACACCTATCATGGTTACATGAGGATTCCCTTGGAGAGAGATAATGGTGGCTGTATTTTCAAAATGCTCTGCTTTAGTCAGTTGAGACAAGTCCAGATAAGATTTCTTACATGAGGACCAGCAAGGTCTATTGAGTACAAAGACTGGAGGAAATCAGACAACAAAGACTGAACACCTCCTCATACCTCTTCTCTCAGGTGGTATTGTTTAAGACTCAGCAGTGTGGTTCCTTCACATACTTTGGTACTGGGACTGCAGACTTAGTACTCTCTGGTTTCCCATCTGCCCAGGCATCAGTACCCACCTCTTCTAGGAATTCTTCAGGGATTAGAGAGAGATTCTGAGCCTGTTGCTGCAACAATGCAGCTTGCAAGGTATAGGCTTGATCTGTGGACACTGTAATATTCACCTATCCTGGAGAAAAGGTAACGTTTGCATTCAGTTCAGTCAAGAGATGATGTCCCAAGAAATAGATAGGGTATTCAGGCATACATAAGAAGCAATGCTTTAGGCAGGTCTGTCACAGTTGGAAATCTCGGGGTTGCAGGAATGGTTCTTTTAGGGTCTTCTCTAAAACTGCCATCACTTTCATAGTTTCAGAAGACAATTTGAACAGGTGTGTGTTTAATACTGAGTAGGTGGCACTAGTATCTACTAGAAAGGCTAAACGTTGATTTCTCAGCATCATAATGACCCAGGGCTCGTCATGGGAAATATGGAGGATACTAGCTGGGTCAGAGCCTGCCCTCGGACCCCATCATTTTTGATCCTTATTACAGAAGTTCTCAGCCCCAGATCCCTCAGGTATTTCAGGCATTTGGTGAATTGGAAGTTGATTTTTTCATTATTGGCCCCTTTGTGGTTTGGTCAATCTTTTTTCCAACGGCCTTCTTGTCTGCAGTTGGCACATGGAATTCAATAAGTAGAGTGTTCCTACTTACAGGGAGCCTGGGTCCCAGGGGGTCCTAACTTAAATGGGGCTCCTGTGGTGGGTCTGTGTCATGGTCCAAAGGTTCCTTGAGCAGTTGCTAGCAAGGTGGCTTGCTGCTAAATGTTTTATAGTTCTCTCTGTTTCTGACCAGGTCTCTGCCAGTGAACACCTTTGTTTCTACCATTTGAGACAAAGATATGTCCAGTGCCCCTTCAACTTATTGCAAATTTCACTGGATGTCAAGAACACTCTGGCTAATAAATATCATGTTTATCATCTTTAAATATTCTAAGGCCTTTGGACCAATATCAGTGTATTCCTTGAACACTTCAAAATGCAGCCCAGAAAACTTGAAGGGCTTTCATTAGGCTTATGCCTTACTTCTTGAACTTTCTTAAGGCTCCTCTGCTTTGGTACGCCCTTTCAGAGTCCAGGTTTGAACACTGGCCAAAGTAGGATTATGGGATATAAGATATAGAAGAAAACGTTATGGAAGAGAATAAATTTTCCATTGGCTTTGGATCATCTCGATAGGTGGCAATACTATTTTTCAAATTTAATAAATCAGAAATAGAGAATGGAGAGTGTGCTCGAATGAGCCCCATGGGTTGCCCTATGTCAGCGTCAATGCTTCCTATAGGTAATTGTTGAAGGGAAAATTGTCCTGCTGGAGCTAAAGTGGTTCCCTGGCCAAATTAGGTCCTCTGACAGGTGTGAGAAGAGGAAGCCATTCCTGCATCTCATCATTCCTAGTCTCTTGGTCAAGTGCTGGTGGCCTGGCCCTAGCTCCTTCACCAGGTGAAGGAGGGAGAGCCAACAGCAGTGAGCCGAGATTGTACCACTGCATTCCAGCCTCAATGACAGAGCGAGACTCTGTTTACAAAACAAACAAAACAAAACAAAACAAACAGATTTCAGAACTGAAACCATAGAGCCCAGGAATAGTTCCACTGTACAGTGCCCTTGTGCTCCTTCCAATTGGTAAAAATGTCCTTGAGCAGGGCCCTTTATGAAGGAGGGACAACAGGGCCTCCAAAGAGGTGACAGGACCTCTAAGAAGGCCAGCAGATCAGGAGAAGGAAAAGAGGATGTTGGAACACTCACCAGAGATGCTTTCCCATTCTGGCAACCGTTTCTCCCTTGCAGGTGAGCCTGAGCTGAAGGTTGGCAGTGCCATGCTGGCAAGAAAGACTCCAGATACTTCGGTGAATCTCCAGTTTTGCCACAGCAGCAAGAGAGTACCGAACCATGGACAAATGCCCATGAGGAGCCTCCAGGCTAGCTCTCCACTAAACTGTAACCATAATAGATTCATTGCCTCATGCCCAGTAAGTCAACATACTGAGATAATGGTGATAGCAGCAGAGAAATAGTGTCATATTTTTACGACAGTCAGACAAGGAGATGGGAGGAAAAGTCAAATCCACCTCCCCAAGAGGTGTAAGGTAGGGTTTGTGAGGGATCTGGAGAGCAGCTGAAACGTAGGGATTTTTGATTCATTGAGAAGTGAGCAGTGCAGTCTTGGGACAGGGAGATGCCAAAGGTGCATTCTTCTGAGCCTGTTGCATGGTGGGGTCTTTAGACTGGTTGGTGTCAGCCTCTCCACTAGAGTTCAGAATCTGAAATGCCTGAAGCAATTCTTGAGCAAAAAAGACCCACAATTCTTGTTTGTGAGTTTCTACCTATAGAAACAATGGGGGAGCATGTGGTCAGCATGCTACGTGACTCTTGGTTAGTTAGCAGCTGCAGGGAAGCTGCTCCAAGTGGACCACCATGCTATGATTAATGTGTAATTATAATTCTTCCTACTTTGATGAGCTGTTAATCCTTTCATTGTATCATTATCATTAGAGAATTACAAATTAACACAATAGATGTGATAATGCTACACATCTATTTCAATGGCTGAAATGCAGTACAAACTGACATCACCAAAGCTGGTGAGGATGCAGAGCTACACAAACACTAATTGACAGGACTTTGTATCGAGGCATATTTTAGGGTGCCATATATGTATTTCCTACAAAAGAAAGTTCAGTTAGCCTAGCTCGGATCTCATGGCAATTGCTTGACTTAGCAGAGGGGACTGCAAACCTTAGTGGACAGCCTTACCAATAAGGTCCACAAAAGAGGAAGATAGGTCCCTAAGGAAATTAATATGCTACTATCCAAATAAGGGATGGAAATCAGGAAAGCTAGAGCTTATAAAGCTCTGATATTTATCCCTGATTTGGAGAGCTGCATATTCATTCATTTCTGTATCAGTTTCACGTTCCACTGATATACAACCCTAATATACTAATTGCCCTTAAATGCACTTTCCTCCTATACTGTTTTGAATTACCATCTGCTTACCCTTTAGTAAAAGCAACTTTTAAAGAGCTACTTACATGAGAAATTTGTGAGAATCTACTATAGCAGATCAGAATATGCCACCACAAGGTATGCTCTGTAACGTAAAGATTATTTTGAAGTGCTTATTTTGAAAAACAGTATACACAAGACAAGCTCTGAAAATAGAGTATGCATTGGCCTTTTGTAAGGGTAATGCGCATTCATAAGGGAAACCTCCATTCTTATGGATGTCTCCTTCTCGTGCCAGATAGAGAAAGGTGACTCTAAATCACAAAAGACCCTTCTCAGTGGAGAAGATACTTACTTAAATCTGCGTGACCAAACTTTCCCTCATTTACTATACTTTTCCTGGTCATCTCCCTATGACTTGTTCCCCACATGCATTTTCCTTTGCTTTAGCTGAAGACGGCATTTAAGCCCAAGTTCTAGCTACCTCTTTGAGTTACTGTCTGAGCTTCTCCCATGTATACATGAGATACACATGTTACCACATTTCTGTTTGTTTTTCTCTTGTTAATCTGACTTTTCTTTTAGGGGCCCCAGCTAAGATCCTAAAAGGGTAGAAGGCAAATGTTTTCCTCTCTTACACTATATTTTAAAGAACATTTATCAAACAAGAAAAATAATTAGTATTTTTCCCCATGTGTAAATTGACCATTGAGGAGGAGCTACTGGTTTTCTTTTTTCTTTTTTGAGACAGAGTCTCACTCTGTCGCCAGACTGGAGTGCAATGGCACAATCTCGACTCACTGCAATCTCCGCCTCCTGAGTTCAAAAAATTCTTCTGCCTCAGCCTCCTGAGTAGCTGGGACTACAGATGCGTGCCACCACATCCAACTAATTTTTGTATTTTTGTAGAGATGGGGTTTCACCATGTTGGCCAGGATGGTCTCAAACTCTTGACTCCGTGATCCACCTGCCTCGGCCTCCTAAAGTGCTAGGATTACAGGCGTGAGCCACCACACCCGGCCTTGCTACTGGTTTGATACTAATCTCTTCTGAGTTTGGTTAGTAGAGATTGTCATCCCCAGGTGTCCGCTCCTCCTCAGGTGCACTTAAAAATTGCAAAGCTGAGGAACTGCAATAGGAACATGATGACCGATGTAGATATACTGACTCCTCATCGAGACCAGAGTTCTAAAAAAAGGTGCAGTCACCTCATAAATAATGTTGATACTTCGGTCTTTTCTCTAATTGTTTCAAGGCCAGAGCCATTCAACATTGCAGGAGACTGAAGAACACAAGATACTTTAATGTTTAGCACTTTTCCTCCCCATAGTGGACCTAGGCAAAATTACATGAAGCAAGCATTTCATACTTTGTATCTCTCTCCTACAGTTAGCAAACAGAATTTCACATGGTTCCTACCTGCCTGTGAACCCAACATTTCTTTCTATCTCCTTTCTCATTCATTCCATGAACAAAATTTAGGTCTTAAGTCCACTGTTGAGAACCATTGTATTTTAAAGTCCTCCAACCTCCACCCTATGTTTCTGCCAAGCGAACGTGTTTATTATCAGATAAAATCATTTGTGCTAATATCTTCTACTTGATGTGTCATCCTTAGGAAATGTAATGCCTTAGCCCATCTAACATGCATTGAACTTCTTAGAAACATTCTTAAGGAATTGAGTCTAGTAGAGACATCTGAGTGTGTGGTTGATAGAGGAGATGTTCTTTCTCATCCTGCGTGTGTATAGCTTCCATACAGATGACAGCCTGCTCTCGTTTTGCATTAGAAATCCCCGGCATGTACGAGGTCCCCAGTTCACTCTCCCGCACCTCCACCAGTTTTGGGCTGGGTTTGGTGTCTCACACCTATAACCCCAGGACTTTGGGAGGCTGACGCGGACAGATCACTTGAGGTCAGGAGTTCGAGACCAGCCTGGCCAACATGGCGAAACTCCATCTCTACTAAAAATACAAAAAAATCAGTGGGGGGTGGTGGTGTGCACCTGTAATCCTGAGTTACTCAGAGGCTAAGGTCGGAGAATCGCTTGAACCCGGGAGGCAGAAGTTGCAGTGAGCTGAGATTGCACCATTGCACTCCAGCCTGGGCAATAAGGGCTAAACTCTGTCTCAAAAAAAAAAAAAAAAAAAGAAAGAAAAGAAAAGAAAGAAATTCCCATCTCTAGGCCAGGCATGGTGGCTCGCGCCTATAATCCTAGCACTTTGTGAGGCCAAGGCAGGCAGATTCCCTGAGCTCAGGAGTTTGAAATCAGTCTTGGCAACATGACAAAACCTCGTCTCTACTAAAAATACCAAAAATTAGCCAGGCATGGTGGCTCACGCCTATAATCCCAGCTACCGGAGAGGCTGAAGCAGGAGAATCACTTGAACCCAGCAGGCGGAGGTTGCAGTGAGGTGAAATTGCGCCACTGCACTCCAGCCTGGGTGACAGAGTGAGACTCTCTCAAAAAAATTTTAAAAATAAAAAATAAAAGAAATCCCCATCTCGAGAGTCAGGGACAGAAATGGTTGATGGGCACTTGTTATATTTGTTTATTGAAGTCAAAATTAAAGTAGAAAACCAAAGAGTAATATGAGAAAGGAAAGAATTTTTACTGAGCAACTACCATAAGCCAGGAACTATGCCACGTGTTTTATACCCAGTCAGCTCTGCCTTTACCCAAGAATCTGAGTGGAACTAAGTATGTTACCACCATGAAAGTAAGTAATTCAAAAATCTAAGCTGTTGGAACTCTGTATTATTTTGAAACTTAAAAAGAAGTGATGATGGGCCAAGCGTGGTGGCTCACGCCTGTAAATCCCAGCACTTTGGGAGGCTGAGGCGGGCAGATCACCTGAGGTTGGGAGTCCGAGACCAGCCTGGCCAATGTGGTGAAACCCAGTTTCCACTAAAACCCAGTTTCCACTAAAAATACAAAAATTAGCCGGGTGTGGTGACGTGCTCCTGTAATTCCAGCTACTCGGGAAGCTGAGGCAGGAGAATCACTTGAACCCCGGAGGCGGAGGTTGCAGTGAGCCTAGATCTGGCCACTGCACTCCAGCCTGGGCAACAGAATGAGACTCTGTCTCAAAGAAATAAAAAAGTGATGATGGGACCTGAGTCACGTACTAGGCAGCTGTAACCAAGGCAGGTGTACCTTGGTTTCTCTGATTAGAGACCCTTTCTTGCCTGCACTGTTGTGTGAAATGTAAAATGACTGAAGGGGGCCAGGGAACACTTGTTTGCACTCCGCTGGCTGATCTTCATTGGATGGATGCCCTCTTCTGTTTTTTATGGAAAGACTTCATTGCTATCACATTGTCTTGGGATGGAATGTTAAATACGCTCTTTTAAAATTGGAACAGAAATGAAGCACAGCTACGAATAAACGAAAACAAGTCATGGGGTTGGGGACAAATCTGTAACTAATTAATTTGTTGTAACTCTTGAACCAGCCTGGTACAGAAAATATTGAATTCCTTTTTAATTTCTTTGTCTTTTTCCTACATAAGCAAAAACTGAAACTTCTCTGGAGTCTGTATGTCACAGAGTGGCCTTCCTCTCTTTTCACTTTAATAAAATCATTAAAACTGGATTATGACCTTTTTGATTATATCAACTCAGGATTACAGGTGCACACCACCACCCCCCACTGATTTTTTTGTATTTTTAGTAGAGATGGAGTTTCGCCATGTTGGCCAGGCTGGTCTCGAACTCCTGACCTCAAGTGATCTGTTAGCCTCAGCCTCCCAAAGTCCTGGGGTTACAGGTGTGAGCCACCAAACCCAGCCCAAAACTGGTGTCTGCATCACAATTTGTCTCCAGCTTAGCCTATAATCATTTACATCCTCATGATACACACAAACGTATCACATGCAGAGACACAGCCACATAAAATATGCCTTAAACTCCTTGCACAGCCTAAGTCATAGGCAAACATAGCCTAGATCTCACACACCCATACCAATTACACAACAATTACTTTACATATATCATATGTAGAATGTCACACATATTGGATAATACAATTTATTTAGGGAAGGGAAGATCATTCACCCTGGGTAGGTTTAGAGTGAATATCAGGAAAAATCTTGGTTATCAAACATCAGATGCATTACAAGCTGAAGCTTGACAAATGTGTAGGAATAAACTAGGTAAATGAAGACAAAAGTGTATTCCAGGCAGAGAAACAACACAGGCAAGGTTATGGTATCAAGAAGTCATGCGACTCATAATTCTAAGTTTTGGAAAACACTGACACATAAGTGCAATGTCAGGGGCTATTGATGGAGGCAGTGGCCACCACTTGGGAAGCACTGAATACCAATTCCTGAGGATATGCACAGATCTTCTAGTTGTTGACAGGCTCCACCATCCTCAGGTCTCCTATGCTATCAACATACCCATCCTTGCAACAGTGGAATTCAATGTAGTTGAAGCTCTCTGTGTAGCTATTGTTGTACTTCTCCCACTGACACTCGAGTACTTTGATGGCACCCTGGGCCCATACATAGGCATTTCTACATCAGTTATTCCCACTTCAATAATGCATATATACTCCATTTTGTGCCATAAGCTATAGATGGACATATAAGAGCTCTTGTCTTTCAGAACCGCTTTTTCTCTCATGAGGGCATCACATTTGCAGTCTTCAAAATCTTGGCTTGGATCTAAGTAGTGCAGTGTCATGAATTCTTTCCAGGAAACGTCCTTGCTATGTACAAGCAGCCTGCAAAGAATGCAAAGCAGGGCCAAGGGACTGCCCCAGATCTTCAGAGAGGATGCCATTTCAGTCATCAGTGACACCTGTGTGTCCACAGAGAAGAGAAAGAAAAGCATCATGTAGACAATGTCCAGAGAGCTGACATTTATCTTAAAATTCTGTTTCCTGTCAATGCAAGCACTCAGCATAATTTTACTATTTGGTTCCCTGATTAGAAGATAATTCTCGTAAGAGAATAAAGTTTCTAAGAACTAAAAATATGCTTCAGCTTATGTGAGCCAAACACAAAGTTGGAAAAAAATAGATGACGTTAATTTTGAGAATTTCAAACATCTCCTGTCTACTCTGTCATCCACCCAACCTGCAGTGGGTAGAATCACCCAATCACCCTCCAGCTGGCTTCTTTTCACCAGACCAACTCTCAGGAAGTCATGCGTCCACTAGAAAATGGCATTTTAAGCTTTTTGTCTGCAAAGTGGAAAGGGCTGTAACTTTTTTTTTTTGCACATTAAATATTAAAGTTTACTAAAAATTGCTCACATTGAAAAACAAAGACAACAATTACACCCACCCCCACCAACACACACCACATACACAATCCAGACACAATTATGTTACTGGTGTCAGCTCAAAATCGTTAAGCAAATATTGAAATGCAGATAATTTCCAGAAAATAGCAAGCAGAGGCTAGAAAAATATTTATAAAGCTCTTAGTTGTCATGGCAACAGATAAACCCTGGTATCTGAAATTGTAGAAATCAGAAGTTGAACATTTGTGTGACATTGTTTTTCTATGGTTTTTCAAGGGATAAGAGGGAAACTTTTCCAATTAAGTTGTTCCAGGGCCTTCTTGAATGTAACAGATGGCTGCTACAAAGACATTAATTGAGGTTGTAGGACAAAGGCTCAGTGGATATCTCCATTCTCAAAAGAAGTGAGCAGGTCTAAAGGCAGAGACTGACTTCCAGGTTAGGCAGCCTGCGAGCTAGTGTTAATCCATCCTCCTCTATCATGCTCCCCATGAGAGCCATAAACACATGGATGCTGAAGGCAATGCTGTTTTATGATTCTTGTTTTCATGCATTGCTCACAAGCTGCAGATGCATGCCATGGGCACTGTTGCCTGCCCTGCCCCTCTCCTTGCCCTCCAGGGCTGTGCCTTTGCTAATGTACCAGTCAGGATGCTTTTTCTTTTTCTTTTTTTTTTATAACCAACTTTTTTTTATTAGAGCAGATACAGTTGTGAAAACTGTACATTACACATTTTGGTTTCAAGAATTATAAATAAAGGAACTCACAGGTAGGGAGTTCTTTTTCACAGCAAGAAACTTTAAATAAACAAAGTCATGTTTTATGAAGTACATTGGCAGACTTCATGTGCTGTCCAAAATGTTGAGTACAGTATAACAACCCATTAGAAAGAGCCTTCATGTAAAATACAGCTGTGCACATTTTAGAAAAATACCAACAATTTGAGCTTTGTTTTAAAAAAGCTTATAAATCATACATATATTTATAAATAGGACCAACGTGCTCACTTTATAAACATAGAGGACGCTTTTTCTTCCTTTCTTCCCGTCTAGGTTTTCCTCAGCATCTTCTGAGTAATGAGGCTGCTGCTGGGCGGCTCCAGAGACTCCACTTCGGTTCCATCTGGCTGGGGAGGTCTCACAATCATGGCAGATGGCAAAGAGGAGAAAGTTACATCTTATGTGGATGACAGCAGGCAAAAAGAGCAGGGCAGTCACATTTTAGAGGAGTGTAGAAGAGTGACTACTAGGCAGGTGGTTCTTAGGCAGGAAGGCTTTAATTCTCCGAAATCACAGACCAGGTTACAATTACACTGACTCTGCAAAATGATGCTTCTCCAATATCTTGACTTCCTTTTAACACTTCCCCCAAAGCCTGGGTGGAACACATGATTACTACTAACTACCCATATTCCTTCTCAGGGACGTTCCCCTAATTATCACTATTACAAATGATCTTCTGACGATGCCATCATCAAAGGACACCAGTTTAGAAATATAACTGTAATCAATTAGGCAAAAAGACTAAAACAGTCCCCACCAGAGCTACTGTGGTCACAGCATAGGATGTATGGTCATTTGAAAAAGTTACCTCTTTAAACTAGCTCTCTGTCCTCATTTGCCATGAGGAGTGTTCCTAGCCCTACTGAACCTCTAACCTGATTCGCAGCTCTGAGCATCGGTATCCTCACTGATGTAGGGCCTAATAACAGCTCCCTACAGACCTGTGAGAGTCTAATGAGATGCATGTATGTGAGAGCACTTCTAACCATATCAAATGCCCACATCAGACACAGAACAAAGGATGGGTACTTCCTATCTGTGGAGCCCTGTCCTGGTGATAAAGACCTACACAGGATAGGACAGTAGGATGCAAGCAGCTTTAATGCATTGTGGGGGTGCATTAAAGGGAGGGGGTGAAGGAAGGGAGGGGTAGGGAAAAGCTTGTATCAGTGGGAGCGAGGCTGACTGGAATTCAGGCCTTAGTTTTCCATGATTTCGTTCCTTCTCCATTCTTTGCTATCTAAAAGCTCAATCAGACCAGCCACAGTGGCTCACACCTGTAATCCCTGCACTTTGGGAGGCTGAGGCAGGTGGATCACTTGAGGTCAGGAGCTCGAGATCAGCTTGGCCAACACAGCGAAACCCCATGTCTACTAAAAATACAAAAAAATTAGCCAGGCAGGGTGGCGTGTGCCTGTAACCTTAGCTACTCAGCAGGCTGAGGCAGGAGAGTCGCTTGAACTTGGGAGGCAAAGGTTGCAGTGAGCCAAGATAGCGCCACTGCACTCCAGCCTGGGTGACAAAGCAAGACTCCATCTCAAAAAATTAACACTAATAAATAAAAATTAAAGTTCAATCAGCCTCCTTCCAGTGCTCCTGGTCATCCCCCGAGAGTCCTCAGCAGAGCAGTTCTTACCCTACTCAGACTCAAGTCACTACTCAGAGTTCAGGTCACTGGTTATAGTGGGGTTCAATGTGTGGATCTGAATAGCAGAGTCTGCATCCTCCTCCTTTTCTCAGAGCCCAGGAAATCTGCAGCAGTGGAGAAAGGAATAGCAGGGGGAGATTCAGCTCCTGAACTGATTGGTAGCAGAGGTGGTGATGGGGAACAGCCTTATTATGTGAGCCTTTTCCTGTATCGTTTCATCTGGAACACTTGGGTTCACTCAGACAGTGGTTTGAGCAAAGGCTACAAACATCAAAGACGGACTCCAGGCACAAAAGAACTGAAAGACCCTAGGTGACCCCGGAAATGGGTTATCAAGTACTATCAGGAGACAACACGAGACCTGGCTCCTGCATTTAATTTCTGACAAACTTCTGGGAAGTCTCTGGATGACTAGAATACATTATATGGGAACTTCACTGAGGAAAACCACATTTAACATTGTGAACTTAGGGCCCTCATTGAGAGGTGAAAGAATATCTAATGAAACCAATAGCCTGATAGCTACGAATGATTAGGTAGCCAGTATCTTAAGTTTTTCTGGTCAGCTTATAACTGTGACCCTTAGCTGTCTGCTGATGCTGCAGTGCTTACCATTAAAATGTCACGTAGCCTAGCCATAGTTTCCACAATGTTCCTATATACAACGTCTGACTGTGAAGTGTGGGTCACAAGGTGCTGGCTAAGTTGTTATTCAGGAACTCAAGATTCAGTCCTGAACTCAGCTCAAACCAGACAAGACCACCAGCCCATGAGAGCGTCCAAGGGGTGACCCTTCCACATCACAGCCCGGATTTTTCACCGTAGGTTTCATAACAACTACCCCAGAATTGGCAAATGTGACCAACAGTGGTTCATTAAAACTAGTCAAAGGTGCAATTTATGAATAAAGTAAGATACTTGCATATGTTTTCTATCAGCACCTCCAAGGGCTGCTCCTAGTCAAGTCATCTTGGTTGATTTTCTCACTGGACCACCTCGTTGTTGGAATGTCAGAATGTTTACAACCAGAACTTATCTTCAAAGTGCAGCTCTCAAGCACTCCTTGAATAATAGGGAATCGTGTGCTGACAGACTGGATGGAAGGAGGATAGTCTTAGAGCCGGTTCTGTGCATCCTTCTACTCTCTACGTCTTTGGGGGACAGGGGAGAGCAAAAAGGGAACAATCCTGGGCATCTGAATTTGGATGACTTGAGCGGCGATTCTGTGGGAAAATCAGTTGTTTGTCTTGTGCCCACACATCCAGAGCTCTTTCCAACAAGTATGCACTATTTATTGAAGGCTTAAAATCAAGTAATGACTCAATGAATGTAGAGAGAGGTAGGGAGGTAGGAGAGAGAAGCCACCTGAGCCAATGTGTGAAGAAGCAAGCTAAGTAGGAGATCTATGTGAAAGTAGTTTTTAAGCAATATAGCATTGTGCTGATCTCTATTGTTGACAACATTACACGGTTGTACTACCTCAGACGTGTCAACTAGTTAATCTAGTGTTTCTCAAATAAGTGATATTCTGCTTTCTCACTTTTCTTTTTTTTTTTTTTTTTTTTTTTTTGACAAGGTCCAGGGTCTCCCTCTCTAATCCAGGCTGGAGTGCAGTACAGTGGCTCACTGCAGTCTCTACCTCCTGGGCTCAAGCAATTCTCCCACCTCAACCTCCCAAGTAGCTGGGACCACAAGTGTGCGCCATCATACCCAGCTAATTTTTTAATTTTTTGTAAAGATGAGGTTTTGCCCAGGTTCATCTCGAACTCCTGAACTCAAGCAATCCAGCCACCTCAGACTCCCAAAGTGTTAGGATTACAGGAGTGAGTCACTTTACCTGGCCAGATATTCTACTTTCAATGTGGAAAAAAGTTTATTGTGGACTCCAAGGATACATCCATAAACTCTCCTATGAGCTAAACCCAAAGTCCTAAAGCTTTTTGGATATAAAACCAATTAGGAATTAAGCTAAACTATGCTGAGGGGAACAGCATTCTATTATATTTGCAGAAATTAGCCACTACCAATGCAGCCCAGAAAGATAGGTTAGCCAGTATTTCTGGAAATGGCTTAATGGGTCTACTTCCTAGAGCTGTCTACCAGTTTCTACAACAGGAGTTCCTTGGGTAATGACTTCTGATTTGCGTTATTAAGGAGATATTTCTCTTTGAGTATAAATTTCAAATTACTTGCTAATCATATTTGTTCTTTAAACATTGTTTTTTATTTGAACTGCTTTCTATTAATTCCTTGGCATTTTATTTTGTTAACAGCTATTCAATTCTTAAATTTAGGTGTGCTACTGTTTCACAAAACCATAATAGTGACTCAGATTTCTTTGTGCAGAGGATGAACATGGCTACGGGTGTTTTAACCCGTAATCCATGAGATTTGAAAGGCTCTATGGGTAGAATTCATAGGATCCATGCAGTGGTGCAGTGCAGAAAATTACATCTTTTCATTCACCCATATTGAAATGTAGCAATTCCTTTACTAATGAAAGTAGAAAAAAATAGAAATCATAGACTTTTTATATCCATTTATATTTGTTGCCAATATCTCAAAATATTATTTCACATTGATCACTGCCTCAAAATTATAGTAGTAATTAGACCTGAATTTAAGTCTTAGTACTTAATGCATTAATAAACACATACAATACTATATCATACACTTTAAATGTTTGATATTTGATTTCCTTTGAAATCCCATGTATTTTTTTTTTTTTGCATTTAATGATATTTTTCAGAGAACAAGTATTACTGTTCTCTTTTTCTCAATTGTTATTGTTCTCAACTGTGGCTTCATCAGAATGCGGAAGGGGTGCATGACACAGAAAAGGTGAACACCTTTCTCCTGGGGGATGGCAGAGTAACACAATGAAAGAAGTCTGATTCCTAAATAACTTGCACTGCTTACAGAGGAGCTCTCAAGTGAGAGGAAAATAAAATATTTTGCTTTTAAACTACTGAGCTGTTTTTGCAGCTCAGCCTTATCCTAAGTAACCCCATTGTGATTATCTTGATAGATGTGTTAAATGTTTTCTTTTACTATTAATGATGTTATAATTCAACTTTGTCTTAACTATGTTAACCAGAAATGGAATATAAATATTTCAAAGAAAAAAAAGACAACACACTAGTTTGTTTTTGTTAGGCTTTGGGTGAATTTCTAAAGTACCAGTAAAGCTGCATTCAGGCAGAAATGCACTTATACCCTCATAATTCTCTAACTCCCAAGGCCAGATCTAATATTGTCTCCCTGTCTTTCTCTCTCTCTCTCTTTCTCTCTCATTCTCAATCTCTCTCCCTTGCTCCGTTTCTCACTCTTGCTCTCAGGAGGTCAAGCAATTTGGAGGAACTTAAGGAAAGGACATGACCACTGACCTTCTCTGTAAGTTAGATATTGACAGAATACCAAAAATGATCATGATAGAACAATAGGGAACAGCAAAGCTCATCTGATTGGGTCAGGTGTATTAAACACATACGTATCTGATCTCACAGGTTAAGAGCTGAGTCCCATAAGATGCCTCCTACTTTAGATGCCACTGGCAAGTCTGGGCCTCCAGTACTTCTGACCAACCAGCTATAAATTGGGGGTTCCAACCACTCCTTCCTTAGATTTGATAATTTGCTACAATGGCTCATAGAACTCAGCAAATCACTTTATTTATATTTATCAGTTTAGTATCATAAGCACAACTCACGAATACCTCCATGTATTCAGCAATCTGGAAACTCCTCAGATTGTATGTCTGAGAGTTTTTATGGAGCTTGATCTCCAGTCCCTGCCCCCTTTCTGAATGTCAGTGGGTTGGTTGAAAGTTTTAACCTTCTAATCCCTGGTCTTTCTGGTGCCAGCCCTATCCTGAGGTCATGTAGGGGCCCCACCTTAAGTTACCTCATTAGCATAATCTCAGGCATGATCCAAAGGGGCTCATTATGAAAAACAAGACACTCCTACTTAAGCTGAAATAGCCTGCTTCAAAGATGAATAGCCTCACCCTTTGCTTTGTTCAATATTTAACCATATACTTGCTTAAGAGATCCAGGGGGCAATCTTGAAATAAACCAAGTATTAAATTGAGATTGTAGAATCCTCCCTTCTCAGAAAAACCACTGAGTAGTTAATCCATAACCTGGTTGCATTCATGGTGATGCCAGCCAGACCTCCAGGTGGTTCATCACTGAAGATAGTCATCAGAATGAGACACGCAGTCCTGCGTCCTGCACCACTCCTGCTCATAGTTTCCATGCCTCCTTTTCCTTTAAAATCCCTTTGGCTACCTTAAAAATTTGACATAGTCTTTGAGGCACTAGTCCACCATCTCCTCAGGTTGCCATCTCTTGAATAAACCTGCTTTTCCTTCCACCAGCCCTTGTCTCTTGAGTTTTGCTTTCAAGAGGTGAGCAGCTAAACCTGAGTTTTGTAGGAGACAGTAAATTCCTCTTCAAAGTTTAGCCTGTTGGCCGGGCGCGGTGGCTCATGCCTGTAATCCCAGCACTTTGGGAGGCCGAGGCAGGTGGATCACAAGGTCAGGAGATCGAGACCACGGTGAAACCCCGTCTCTACTAAAAATACAAAAAATTAGCCAGGCGCGGTAGTGGGCGCCTGTAGTCCCAGCTATGCAGGAGGCTGAGGCAGGAGAATGGCGTGAACCCGGGAGGCGAAGCTTGCAGTGAGCCGAGATCGCGCCACTGTACTCCAGCCTGGGGGACACAGCAAGACTCTGTCTCAAAAAAAAGCAAAAAAACAAAAAAAAAACAAAGTTTAGCCTGTTAACGACTTCCTTTAAAATTCAAGAGGGAGAACAATTGTTAAGTACAATGAGCTCTGAGTTCCTCTTCAAAGAACCAATATGTCAGTATGTTCAGCTTCCCTGTTCTTTGTTCTCCATTTTAAAGAACAAGCTTAACTTCCTTGTTCTTTACACCTCCTTGCCCCTAGTTTCAGTAACCAACCCCTTCCTAGCCTCTATCACCTATTCTGTCCTTAGGTATCCTTAGTCACCTGTTCTGTAACTGTCCTTCCCTCCAGAACTACTCACCCCACCACTCCGGCTGGTACCCTCTCTTTAAAATAGCCAATTGGAATTAGCTTGGACTGTGTGGTCCAACCCTAGCCAACAGGGGAAAGACACAGCAGTAGGGACTAGCTGCGTTAGGAGTAAGACCCTCTTCCCCTCCCTTGTCCGGTGTGCTCTCACCTTTGCTCCATCCGTGAGATACACCCTTCTATAGAAGTAAATTGGCTTGCTGTGAAAACTTTTGCCTGAGTGCTATTTTCACCCTATGGCACCGAGCATTTACTTCCAACAAATTTGGGGGCCTTCCCAGGATCCCATTCTTCTCTGCTTCTCTGGGGAAAAGTCTCTGATCACCTCTCATGAGGAGATGCGTCCCGCTCCCTCATTGCTGCGGCCTCGGGGTAAGGAATCGAGACCTACCCTGTATGACGAATAAATCCGGACTCTCAGCAAAGCAGGAAGAAAAGACCTACAAATAAATACCACAGCAACCAGGTAACTCTGTGCACTGACCAAGATAAGAAAAGCTGTGGGGGCAGTGAAGTATTTCCTTGGTGGTCAGGACATCCTGAAGGTTGAAAGTGTGTGACTGAGACACACAACTGAGTGTAGAGAGAGTGCAGAGTCCAGATCTGGTTCTGCGTTCACCTCATACAGCTTAAAGGCGGCTTGCCCATCATGGGGTTTATACCGACCTGCTCTAGTAAGAGAGATTGAGCCCCGCAGACTGGCTGGGGTGCAAGAAATCTCTAGTAAGAGAGACTGAGCCCTGCAGACTCAGCGAAAAACACTTTCTCCAGGATGGTAAATATAGCAGGTAAGACAAAAGATAGGAAAGATCATCATCATGATAATATGCCCTGTGATAGTCCCCTAGGCCTAATGTTAGAATAGTGGAAGGGCAATGGAAGGACCCAACATCAAGAAAAAGAAGCAAATGATAAAATACTGCTGTTTTATTTGGACTAAAGTACCTTCCTCTCCCCCAACGAGCTGCCACCCCAGACTCTTCCCTTAACCTAAAAAAGGAGCTTAAACCACTCTTAGATGATCCTTATGGAGTGGCAGATCAAATTGATCAGTTTTAGGACCCCAGTTATATACTTGGGCTGAGTTACTGTCTATCTTAGGCATCTTATTCTCAGGAGAAAAAAGGAGCATGATATGCAGGGCTGCTATGACCGTTTGGGAACATGAACACCCTCCGGGTCAGAATGTCCCAGCGGCTGAACAAAATTCCCAGCCCAGGATCCTTAATGGGGTAACAACAATACGGCCCATCAAGGAAACATGAAAGACTTTAGGGAGATGGTAATAAAAGGAATTCAAGAACTGGTGCCCTGCACCCAAAATCTTACCAAGACCTTTAATAGAAAACAGGGAAAGATGAGGGACCAATAGAATTTTTAGAAAGGCTTAAAGACCAAATGAGAAAATATGCCGGCCTAGAATCAGAAGACCCTCTTGGGCAGGGAATGTTTTTTTTGTTTTTTTTGTTGTTGTTGTTGTTGTTGTTGAGACGGAGTCTTGCTCTGTCGCCCAGGCTGGAGTGCTGTGGCTGGATCTCAGCTCACTGCAAGCTCCGCCTCCCGGGTTCACGCCATTCTCCTGCCTCAGCCTCCCAAGTAGCTGGGACTACAGGCGCCGCCACCTCGGCCGGCTAGTTTTTTGTATTTTTTTTTAGTAGAGACAGGGTTTCACTGTGTTCGCCAGGATGGTCTCGATCTCGGGCAGGGAATGTTTAGAACTTCATTTCGTCACTAAGAGTTGGCCAGATATTAACAAGAAATTACAAAACATAGAGAACTGGAAAGATAGACCTATAGAAGAGCTTCTGAGAGAAGCCCAAAAAGTATATGTAAGAAGAGATGAAGAAAAACAAAAGCAGAAGGCGAAAATTCTGCTGTCTGCCATACAACAAAGTACTCAAGGGGCCAGAACCTATAAAGAACCTAGACCCCCACTCTCCAGGCAATATAAAGGGTACAAAAGAGTAAAGCCAGGAGACTCAAAGGGAGAGAGAGAAAAAAAAAAAATCTTAGAGACAGAAGTGACATATAAAAAACAATAAGCTAGTATCAAATTTTTGTTAATTCTGGAAACAGGGACAAATCTATTAGGAAGAGATGTAATGCTAAAATTAGGCGTAGGCCTCCAAATCAATCATGGAAAATTCCTCCCCTCCCTAAACTTGCTCACCACCACAGACAAAGAACACATTCATCCCGAGGTATGGTCAAAAGACGGAAATTGAAAGTTACAGATTCCTCCGATTCATGTTAAATTAAAAAGCCCTGGGAAAGTAGTAAAGAGAAAGCCATACCCCATTCCTTTAAAAGCCAGGGCAAATTTAAAACCTCTAATTGAAGGTCTTCTCCATGATGAGCTTCTTGAACCTTGTATGTCTCCCTATTACACTCCAATACTGCCTGTAAAGAAGGCAGATGGGTCATACCGGTTAGTGCAAGACCTTAGAGCTATTAACCAGATAGTCCAAACTACACACCCTGTTGTTCCCAATCCTAATACTATTATCAGTAGGATCCCATACAGCCACCAGTGGTTTACAGTAGCAGATTTAAAAGATGCCGTGGTCGGGGGCTGCCGCGCAGTAGGAGCGAGCGGCTCCAGGGCGGGCGCGCACAGGGATGCTCTGCGGGGCGGCTGCAGCCACCGTGTGGGCTGAGGAGGCTAGGACAGCGCGGGCCCCCGGGCTTCTCCTCTGAGCCGGCTGCCCCGGCAGCGCAGCCAAGGCTCCATCAGCCTCCGCCCCTTCAGCCTCGGGGCCGAGTCCGCTGCCACCTCTGCCCGCGGAGGCCCGGGGAGCCCCTGCCTGGGCCGCAGCTTCCCCCGTGGGCGTCGGGCCCGGGCGGGGATCCCGAGCCGCTGCCCTCCTCGCCGGCATGCGAGCCCCATTTCCTACTTTTTCAGTTTCCTTGGGAAGGGGCGGGTGGGTCTGGATGAATCGTCTCGGGGGCCCCCACGAGGCGACTCAGGCGGCCCTGCCCTTTTTAGAGGGTCCCCTCGGGGCCCAGTGGGGAAGGGGTTGGCTTTGCATGGGTGGGGGACTTCCCTAGTCTGCCGGGACCATGACCTGAACTGTGTGAGTGGGACGTGTCCAAAGCCCAAGAACCAGCTCATCTGAGCCGCCCCCTCCCCGGCCAGCATGGCACCTGAAGAAGCCTCTCTCAGGGCATTGGAAGTCTGCTGACAGGAGTTTTTCACAACTGTACAACCGATGAAAGAAAACATGAGATAGAGGAACTTCTTAATAACTTTGCCTAACAAATAGGAGCCTGGAGATTCTGCCAGTACTTTCTCTCCAGCACTAGGAATGACTATGTAATGATGTACAGTTTAACAGTTTTTGAGAATCTGATCAATAAAATGTGGCTTGGGGTCCCATCTCAGGATGAGATGGAAATCCATAGCTGCCTGCCCAAACTCCTTGTGGCTCCCCATAAAACCTTACCTTCTTTTATCATGAACAAGCTCTGCAAAGTTATTGTTGATATTGGACGTCAGGATTGGCCCATGCTCTACCATGACTTTTTTACTAACATTTTGCAGTTGAACCAGTCCCCTGTGACAACCCCCTTGGGCCGATCATGTTGAAGACAACTCCAGAAGAGCTGGCTTGTCCCCGTGAGGACCTCACTGTGGCTGGGAAGGAGGAGTTGCGGAGGTGGCTACTGGACCAGGTGCAGACAGTGCTTGGGCTACTGACAGGTATCTTGGAGACTGTCTGGGACAAACAGTGTTACTGCTGCCACTCCACCACCATCCCCAACCTCAGGAGACTTGCTGAGTAACCTGTTGCAGACTCCTAGTTCAGCGGAACTGTGGAATAAGCCAATTCCCATCCTTGATGTGGTGAGTGAGTATATCTGTTCCCTGGCCTTGGAGTGCCTGGCCCATCTCTTCAGTTGGATTCCTCTGTCTGCCAGCATCACCCCATCCCTCCTTACCATCATCTTCCACTTTGTGCGATTTGGCTACGACATCCGGGCCAGAAACATGGTGTCAGTTAACGGCAGCAGCCAGAACTGTGTCTGGGTTCAGGAGTGGAGCCGGCTGGGGGTCCTGGCCATGTCCTGCATCAAGGAACTCATGTCCAAGAACTGTGTGCCTATGGAGTTCGAGGAGTATTTACTGTGTATGTTCCAGCAGACTTTCTACTTCCTGCAGAAAATCACCAAGGATAACAATGCCCACACGGTGAAGAGCAGGCTAGAAGAGCTCGATGAGAGCTATATCGAGAAGTTTAACGACTTTCTTCAGCTCTTTGTGAGTGTTCACCTAAGAAGAATCGAGTCTTACTCCCAGTTCCCTGTGGTGGGGTTTTTGACACTTTTGTTCAAGTACACATTTCATCAGCCTACTCATAAAGGTGAATTCTCTTGTTTGGATGTCTGGACGCTCTTTTTGGACTATCTGACAAATAAAATTAAAAGTCTTCTTGGAGACAAGAAAGCAGTTCTCAACAGGTATGAAAACGCCCTAGGCCGGGCGCGGTGGCTCAAGCCTGTAATCCCAGCACTTTGGGAGGCCGAGACGGGTGGATCACGAGGTCAGGAGATCGAGACCATCCTGGTGAACATGGTGAAACCCCGTCTCTACTAAAAAATACAAAAAAAAAAAACTAGCCGGGCGAGGTGGCGGCGCCTGTAGTCCCAGCTACTCGGGAGGCTGAGGCAGGAGAATGGCGTGAACCCGGGAGGCGGAGCTTGCAGTGAGCTGAGATCCGGCCACTGCAACTCCAGCCCGGGAGACAGAGCGAGACTCCGTCTCAAAAAAAAAAAAAAAAAAAAAAAACGCCCTGGTGATCCTCCTTACAGAGGTGTTGAATCAAATCCAGTTCAGATACAACCAGGTCCAGCTGGAGGAGTTGGATGACGAGACTCTGGATGACTATCAGCAGACAGAGTGACAGTGCTGCTTACAGCAGAGCTTGGAGGTAGTGGACAAAGTGATGGAGCTTCTGCCCATGCACGCCTTCTCCACACCGTTCCCAGTTCTTCAGGATAATTTGAAGTTTATTTGAGATTACAGTAATTTATAGTTACTTCAGGGTCAGGAGACGGGTTGAACAATACCGTGGAGAAAGACTGCCGATGGCTGCACTGCTCCCTGAGAGACTTGAGCTCCCTACTGCAGGCCGTGGGCGACCTGGCAGAGTACTTTATCAGGGATGTGTTTGCTGCACGGTTCAATCATGTCCTCACATTCGTGGAGAGATTGGTCAAAGTTACTCTGTATGGATCTCAGATAAAATTGTACAACATTGAGCCGGGCGCAGTGGCTCAAGCCTGTAATCCCAGCACTTTGGGAGGCCAAGGCAGGTGGATCACAAGAGACCATCCTGGCTAACATGGTGAAACCCCGTCTCTACTAAAAATACAAAACATTAGCTGTGCGCGGTGGCACATGCCTGTAGTACCAGCTACTCAGGAGGCTGAGGCAGGAGAATCACTTCAACCCGGGAGGCAGAGGTTGCAGTGAGCCAAGAACGTGCCACTGCACTCCAGCCTGGGCAAGAGAGCGAGACTCCATCTCAAAAAAAAAAAAAAAAAAAAACACACAAAAAATTGTACAACATTGAAACTGCTGTACCATCAGTATTGAAATCAACCTCATTGATGTGCGTGCTCAGTCCCTGGCTGCGCTGCAGGCTTACTCTCACTGGTTAGCACAGTATTGCAGTGAAGCTCACCGGCAGAACACGCAGCAGTTTGTGACATTCATCCCTACTATCATGAATGCAATCACACCTCTAATCAGCACCAAGGCCTCGAAGCAGCAAAGCCTACACCTTTTATCTAACTCTGTCTCTCCTTCTGTTCCTATACCCATTTACTAGAAAATCTAAATATGACACAGAGTTAGATCCATAAATCTGTCCACTGTTATATAACTGTGTTATTTCACGTTCCTTTTTAGTTGTAGCCCACATGCATTCAAATACAACTTAACTTTTTTTTTTTTTGAGATGGAGTCTTGCTCTGTCACCCAGGCTGGAGTGCAGTGGCATGATCTCGGCTCATTGCAAGCTCCGCCTCCCGAGTGCACGCCATTCTCCTGCCTCAGCCTCCAGAGTAACTGGGGCTACAGGCGCCCACCACCATGCCCGGCTAATTTTTTGTATTTTTAGTAGAGACAGGGTTTCACCACGTTAGCCAGGATGGTCTGGATCTCCTGACCTCATGATCTGCCTGCCTCAGCCTCCCAACGTGCTGGGATTACAGGCGTGAGCCACCGCGCCCGGCCACAACTTTACTTTTTCAGTTGTCTAAGCTCCCCATGAATACATGGGGAAAAAATAAAATATCATTCAGATTTCCAGACTAAAAAGTTATGATACCTTTGAAACATTTTCCTTCGTGTGGTAAGCACAGTTGGGCATTGGTTGTGCAGGTACACCTCGTTTTGTTGCGCTTCCCTTTATTGCACTTGCAGATACTGTGTTTTTTACAAGTTGAAGGCTTATGGCAACCCTGCATCAAGCAAATCTGTCAGCGCCATTTTTCCAACAGCATTTGGTGCTTCTGTGTGTCACATGTTGGTAATTGTTAGACTATTTCAAACTTTTTCCATGACTATATCTGACAGTGATTTGTGATCAGTGATCTTTGATGTTACTATTATAATTATTTTGGGGTGCCGCAAACTGAAGATGGCAAACTCGATTGATAAATGTGTGTGTTCTGACTGCTCCACTGACTGGAGCCTTCCCCATATTCCTGTCTTTAGGCCTCCCTATTCCCTGAGCCATTTAGTTACCTTACAATGACCTCTACATGTTCAAGTGAAAGGAAGAGTCACATGTGTCTTACTTTAAAAATCTAGAAATGATCAAGCTTAGTGAGGAAGGCATGTCAAAAGCCAGGATAGGCCATAGGCTCTTGAGCCAGTTAGTCAAGTTGCAAATGCAAAGGAAAAGTTCTTGAAGGAGATTAAAAGTTCCGCTCTAGGCCGGGCGCGGTGGCTCAAGCCTGTAATCCTAGCACTTTGGGAGGCCGAGACGGGCGGATCACAAGGTCAGGAGATCGAGACCATCCTGGCTAACACGGTGAAACCCCGTCTCTACTAAAAATACAAGAAAATTAGCCGGGCGAGGTGGCAGGCGCCTGTAGTCCCAGCTACTCGGGAGGCTGAGGCAGGAGAATGGCGTGAACCCCAGGGGGCGGAGCTTGCAGTGAGCCGAGATCGCGCCACTGCACTCCAGCCTGGGGCACAGAGCAAGACTCCGTCTCAAAAAAAAAAAAAAAAAAAAAAAAAGTTCCGCTCTAGTGAACACACGAGTGATGAGAAAGCGGAACAGCCTTATTGTTGTTGATATGGAGAAAATTTCAGTTGTTTGGATAGACCAAACCATCCACAACATTCCCTTACGCCAAAGCCAAATCCAGATAAGGCCTTTTAATTCTGTGAAAGCTGAGAGAAGTGAGGAAGCTACAGAAGAAAAGTTGTAAGCCAACACAAGTTGCTTCATGAGGTTTAAGGAAAGAAGTCATCTCCATAACATAAAAGTGAAGGATGAAGCAGCAAGTGCTCAGCAGAAGCTGCAGCAAGTTCTCCAGAAGCTCTAGATAAGATCATTGATGAAGGTGGCCACACTAAACAACAGATTTTCAGTGTAGATGAGACAGCTTTATACTGGAAGAAGGTGCCATCTGGGACTCCCATAGATAAAGAGGAGGAGTCAGTGCCTGGCTTCAGAGCTTCAGAGGACAGGCCAACTCTCTTGTTAGGGGACAACTGCCACTGGAGACTTCAGGTTGAAGCCAGTGCTCATGTATCATTTGAAAATCCTAGGGCACTTAGGAATTATGCTGAATCTACTTTGCCTGTCTATAAATGGAACAACAAAGCCCCAATGATAGCACATCTGTTTACATCATGGTTTACTGAATATTTTAAGTTCATTATTGAGACCTGCTCAGAAAAAAACGATTCCTTTCAAAATACTACTGCTGATTGGCAATGTACCTGGCTACCTAAGGCCTCTGATGGAGATGTTCAAAGATATTAGTTTCCATAGTTTCCATGCCTGCTTACACACGTCCATTCTGCAGTTCTGCAGCCCGTGGATCAAGGAGTAATTTTGTTTTCAAGTCTTATTACTTCAGAAATACATTTCATAAGACTATAGCTGCCATAGAGAGTGGTTCCTCCAATGGATCTGGGTAAATAAATTGAAAATATTAATTCAAATAATGGAACCCATTTCACTGCACATATCGTTAAGAAATTAGCCCAAGCACTAGACATAATGTGGGAATACCATACTCCTTGGCACTCACCCTCATCAGGAAGAGTAGAAAGAATAAATCAAACTCTGAAGAGTCACTTAACCAAATTAGTCTTAGAGACTCAGTTGCCGTGGACTAAATGCCTTCCCATTGCCTTGTTAGGAATCTGAACCACCCCTCAAAAAGATGTTGGCCTATCCCCATATGAGATGCTCTATGGGTTGCCCTATTTACACTCCTGCTGACATTTCCACGTTCGAAACAAAAGATCGGTTTCTCAGACATTATGTACTTGGTTTATCTTCCACTTTCTCTTCCCTTAGAACTAAAGGTCTTTTAGCACAGGCACCATCCCTGGAGTTCCCAGTACATCAACATTAGCCTGGGGATCATGTCCTCATCAAAAACTGGAAGGAGGAAAAGCTTGAACTGGCCTGGGAAGGACCTTACCTAGTGCTCCTAACAACTGAAACCGCAGTCCAGACAGCAGAAAAAGGATGGACCTATCACACCCAAGTCAAGAAAGCGCTCCCCGCTCCAGAGTCGTGGGCCATAGTCCCAGGGGAAAACCCTACCAAACTAAAGCTAAAAATTTTTGTTTGTTTGTTTGTTTGTTTTGAGACAGAATCTTGCTCTGTCGCCCAGGCTGGACTGCAGTGATGCGATCTTCACTCACTGTAACCTCCACCTCCCGGGTTCAAGCAATTCTCCTGCCTCAGCCTCCCTAGTAGCTGGGATTACAGGTGTGTACCACCACGCCTGTGTAATTTTTGTATTTTTAGTAGAGACGACTTTTTATTTAACGACTCATTCATCTGTTAAGCTGGCTGGAGTCAAACCCATGCATACATCACACTTGGGTAAAAATCACCCCTCCCCAACCTGACACAGCAGACAATCAACCTGGTTGGACTTGTGAGCCAACTGGAGAACTGAAGCTACTGCTTAAGAAAAATCTTTTTGTACTATAAGATGAAGTTTCTGTTAGTCCTTATCATAATGAGTAAACTTTTTTGACATCTGCTAAAACTAGTCTATTTCTACAGTGGGTACAACATTATGCAGATAGTCTACACTAAGATGCTTGCTGGGTATGTGGATTGCTACCTATCTCTAGCACTTCTGGGCTACTTTAGTGAGTATCACCCCTGCAGGGAACTGATGAGATACATTTACAAACCTATATGAAAAATTGTTCATGGGAAAATCAGGACCTTGGTACCTTAAGGTATTATTTTTTAAAAATGGCCTGGCATTAATATAACACCTCAGAACCCAGATCCTGGAAAACCCTTTGTTATAACCGGACTATCCAAAGGGCCTCTGAGTATGCAATCCCTCTCTTAAAGGAGTTTCCCTAGATGGCCCCTAAGATTTTGGCTACTAATAACCATTACACGGTAGGTGAGTTTTTGTCAAATTTGGGACAATTACCTCTGGATGATCTCCACGATTAGTCACTTAACCCAAATTGCCCCTTTATGTTGGGAATAAAAGAATCACTCTTAGGATCATTGGCCAAATGTTACTAATAATGTGGATTGGATGCCTCTACATCAATATGAACATTCTTTAGTGGTATATTAGACACACTTGTTTACCACTGACTGGACACAAACCCAAAATTTGGTGGCTGGTCCCCAGCAGAACTCAATAGTTACGTGAAACTCATCTTTGGCCATGTCTACCCGATGGATGGATAGGGCAGTGCACATTAGGACTACCATGGGTCCAGGACTGATAAACAAAAACCACCAGGCAGCCTGAACACTTTCCAAATGTGTTTTCCCTTGGTAAGACAATCTTCTGTCCCTTTTTTTCCTCCAAGCAGGCTTAGAAAGCAACATCTGGCATATTGAGGCACTGACAAATTATAGCAAGTGCTGAAAGACACATTTAAGGGCATCTCATTAGTAACCTCTGAAATGACTACGATGAGAAAAGTAGTCTTGCAAAACCACATGGCCCTTGATGTACTCACAGCTGCTGGGAGGGACCTTGAATCATAATTGAAACTAAACATTTTGTGTATATCCTAGATAATTTGCAAAACATCTAGTCAGCCCTTCAAGACATGCACAGACAAATCAATACTATGTCTGACCCCATGATGTCCCTAAAACAGTGGTTATCTTCATGGTTTGGATCAGGACCTACTTGGTGGAAAAAACTGCTGGTAATTCCAGCTATGATTATAGGAATGGGTATACTTCTCTGCTATGGGTTATACTCTTGTTGCACCATATGTGTGATATTGCAAGATTGCATTTCCCCTGAATGGAAAGGCCCCTAACTCCCAGGTCAATGATGCTGTAAAAAAAAAAATCACTTCCATAAGTCGAGGAATGCGTGAATACTTCCAACCCGTGGTAAATAAATTCCATTATTCAGCTCCCTAGTGATGCCCCCATTCAGCAGGGAGTAGCTAGAAAGAAACTGACACCTGATCTCCCATAGAAATGAAACAGGAATTGGCAATGGGGAGTTTGTAATTGGAATAATCAGCCTGCTTCAAGAATGAATAGCCTCACCCTTTGCTTTATTTAATATCTAGCCATATCCTTGCTTAAGAAACCCAGGGGCTAATCTTGAAATAAACCAGGCATGAATTTGAGATTGTGGAATCCTACATTCTCAGAAAAATCACTGACGGGGGTTAATCCATAAGCTAGTTGCAGTCATGGTGATGCCAGCCAGACCTCCAGGTGATCCATTACTGAAGATAGCCCTCAGAATAAGGCATGCAAACCTGCACCCTGCACCACTCCTGCTCATAGCTTCCATGCCTCCTACTTCTTAAAATCCCTTTAGCTAGCCTAAAAATTTGAAATAGTCTTTGAGGCGCTAGTCCACCATCTCCTGAGGTTTCTGGCTCTTGCATAAGCCTGCTTTTCCTTCCACCAACTCTTGTCTCACAAGTCCTCCTTTTGAGCAGTGAGCAGTGATTGGCTGACCCTTAGTTTGGTTACACTATCACTCAGGAAATTTCAAGGGTTTTAGGAGCTCTGTGGCAGGAACCAGGAACTAAGTTCAAATTTATTTTATATTAACCACAGGTCCCAACTCCCATGACTATCTGGATGGTGACAAGGACAGAATTCTCTTCTCATCGTTCTCTCTCACTGTAAATATACACAGACATGCTATTAGGAGGGAAAACTTGCCCTCTACCAACTTTGGTTCAGTGGATGGGAGCCTGTGAATTAACTATAGACAGGATAGCAGGGGGAAAGAAAATAAGTGTATTCATAACTTGTGGAAGCATTAAGATGAAGAGGCTTGATGAAGAGCTAGAGATAAAAGTTTATTTATCAACTCATAGGGGAAAAGAAGGAGGGAGAAATGGCTTCTATAGGAAAACAAATGACTCTTGGGAAAGATAAATAGAAGCTTTGGATGAAGTTTCACACAATTTTCTTGGAATATCTCCTGTCTGGGTGAAACCATCTTCACACGGTTAACAAGAATCCTGGACAGAGATATAATTATAAGTAAGCATTAATCAGGCTACTCTTCGATCCACTTCCTTGTAACCAGAAGTCAGGAACATGAGATACTGATCATTTGCATTCTCATTGTTCCCATTGATAAGATCTTTGACATTAGAATCATAAGGCTTTTGTTTAGGAATTGTTTATGCAGATCCTGAATTCCAGCAGAACAGCTGACACCACTCACTTTAAAGAGCCCCGCAGATGAACTGATCAGCATGAGAATACTGTTTTTTAATCTCTCTGTACTATGACTTCAGTCTGCATTCTTCAGCCAATTAGTGATCTCTCACTTCCACCTACTCCAAAACCCTTAAAAACTCCAGCCTCAAACTCTTTGAGGAAATGGATTTGAGGTTTCCTTCCATCTTTTGGTTTGGCAGCCCTGCAATGAAACCTCTCCCTCTGCTGCAACCCAGTGTCTTGGCATATTGACATGCTGTGCACATCAAGGCAAAAGACTTATTACCATTACATGAGGACTCCTCTGGAGGAAGATAATGGTAGGGGCATTTCTGGGAGGTTCTGCTTTAGTCAGGCAAAAGAAGTTCAGGTAAGATTTCTTTCTGTATCTGCTGTAATTCAAATGTTTTCAGTTTTGTCCTTACACATGCACACACACACACACTCACACTTCCCTTCTTAAGCAGCTAGCATCTTCATGTATCTTTGTTCCTGTCACATGCGTATGGTGTGAAGAGACCACCAAACAGGCTTTGCGTGAGCAATAAATCTTTTTAATCACCTGGGTGCAGGTGGACTGTCTGAAAAAGGAGTCAGCAAAGGGAAATGGGGTGGGGCAGTTTTATAAGATTTGGGTAGGTAGTGGAAAATTACAATCAAAGTGGGTTATTCTCTTGCGGGCAAGGGCAGGGGTTACAAGGTGCTCAGTGGGGAGGTTCTGAGACTCATTGTCTAGGAGAAGGAATGTCACAAGATTAACTGATCTGTTAAGGTGGGGCAGGAACAAATCACAATGGTGGAATGTCATCAGTTAAGGCAGAAACTGACTATTTTCACTTCTTTTGTGGTTCTTCAGTTGCTTCAGGCCATCTGGATGTATACATGCAGGGTTGGGCTCAGAGGTCTGACATTTCCTGTCTTCTTATATTAATAAGAAAAACAAAACAGTGGTGAAGTGTTGGAGCAGTGAAAATTTTTGGGGGTGGTATGGAGAGATAATGGGCAACGTTTCTCAGGGCTACTTCAAGAGGGATTAGGAGTGGCGTGGGAACCTAGAGTGGGAGAGATTAAACTTAAGAAATATTTGGGGGTAAAGGGTGATATTGTGGGGTTGTTAGAAGGAGCATTTGTCATATAGAATGATTGGTGATGGCCTGAATGCAGTTTTGTATGAATTGAGAAACTAAATGGAAGACACAAGGTCCGACTAAGAGAAGGAGAAAAACAGGTATTAAAGGACTAAGAATTGAGAGGACTTAGGACATCCAATTAGAGAGTGCCTAAGGGGGTTTGGCATAATTATTTGCTTGGTTGGCGAGTTTTGGGACTCTATCCTTGAGTTTTTTTATGTGGTCATATACTAGGCCAGATTGATTTAGGTAAAAACAACACTCTGCATTTAAAAATATGCAGATTCCTCCTTTTTCAACAGTGAGTAAGTCGAGGCATATTCCTGTCTTCTTGTATTAATAATAAGAAAAACAAAACAAAATAGTAGTGAAGTGTTGGTGTCATGAGGGGAACAGGAAGCTGTTGGGTCCCATTTGCAAATTGATTTTTGGGGGTAAGGAAAACTAGTGTACATGTGCCTGTCTAATTAACAGGTAGACACATGTAGGTGGAGGAGCCACAGGGAAGAAGAGACCTTGAGTAAGGCAAAACTGGAAATGTAAAGTGTAAAGATGAGAAGGAGAAAAACTGGCCATGATGGACAGAAGTTGAAACGCTAGATGCTTGTTTAGATACCTTATTAGCATAAGCATTGCCCTGAGCAATGGGATCTGATGCCCTTTGATAGCCTTTGCAGTGAATGGCCTCAGTTTTCTTGGAAGTAGAGCAGCTTTAAGAAGAGTTTTTATTAGGGAGGTATTAATGATGGAGAACCCTTATGTAGTGAGGAAACCTCTTTCTGCCCATATAACAGCATGGTGTTGAAGGATGTGGAAGGCATACTTGGAATCGTTATAGATATTGACACATAGTTCCATTGCAAGAATGAGGGCTCGAGTTAAGGCAATGAGTTCAGCTTGTTGAGAGGTAGCAGAAGGGGGCAGGCCCATAGCCTCAGTGATAGATGTGGAAGACACTGTAGCATAGCCTGCCTTTGCCGGTGATTGGCAATTGGGCCTGGAAGAACTACCATCAGTAAACCAAGTGTGGTCTGGGTGAGGAACAGGAAAGAGGGAAATATGGTGAAAAGGGGAGAATGCCATGTGGATTAGAGGGATACAGTCATGGGGTTCAGATGTAGTATCGGGAATAAGATGAGAGGTTGGATTGAAGTCTGGACCAGGAATAATGGTAATTGTGGGAGATTCAACAAATAGTGAGTACAGTTGAAGGAGCCAGGGCGCAGAAAGTATATATGTCAAGTGTGAGGAGGAGAATAGATTTTGAAAGTTATGGGAACTGTAGAGAGTAAGGGGAGCATAGTCTATGATTTTGAGGGCTTCCAGAAGTATTAAAGTGGCAGTTGCCACTGCATGCACACATGAGGGTCACCCCAGAATTGTGAGGTCAAGTTGTTTTGATAGAAAGGTAACAGGTTGTGGGCCTGGTTCCTGTGTGAGGACTCTAGCAGCACAGCCTTGTATTTCAGCTGTGTGTAAGGAAAAAGACTGGGACGAGTCGGGGAGTGCTAGTGTGGAAGCTGTCTCCAGGGCCTTTTTGAGAGAGTGAAAAGAAGATAGCAAAGCCTGGTCTCCAGAGTTGGAAATATCCAACAATGCCTAAGAAGGAAAGGAATTGTTGATTGGTGGTGGGGACAGGGGTTTGAGAGATCAGCTGGACACAATCAGCAGGGAGAGCATGTGTGTTTTCATGAAGAATTATGCCGAGATAGGTAACAGATGAGGAAGAAATTTGGGCTTTGGAGGGGGATACACGATATCCTTTTGAGAATAGATGTTGGAGGAACAGGAGGATGTCCTGTTGAGAAGATTCATAGGAGGGGCTATAAAGTAGAAGGTCATCAAAATATTGAATAAGGTGAGAAGCAGATGGACAGACAGAAAGTAAACCATGAGAAAGGGCTTGATTGAAGTAATGGGGGCTGTCCCTGAAACCTTGTGGCAGCACAGCCCAGGTAAGTCGCCAAGGCTGATGGGTGTCAGGGTCAGTCCAGGTAAAAACAAAGAGAGGCTGGGATGAGAGGTGCAGGGGAATAGTGAAAAAAGCATCTTTAAGATCAAGAACACAATAGTGAGTTGCAGAAGAAGTTATTGAGGACAAAAGGGTGTATGGATTTGGCACCACAGAGTGAATAAGCAAAACAATTTGGTTGATAAGGCACAGATCCTGAACTAACCTGTAAGACTTGTCCAGTTTTTGGACAGGTAAAATGTGGGAATTGTAAGGAGAGTTTATAGGCTTTAAAAGGCCATGCTGTAACAGGCGACTGATAACAGGCTTTAGTCCCCTCAAAGTCTGCTGTGGGATGGCATACTGGCATTGAGTGGGATAAGGGTGATTACGTTTTAAAGGGATGGTAAGGGGTGCATGATCAGTCGCCAAGGAGGGAGTAGAGGTATCCTATACTTGTGGATTAAGGTAGGGAGATGAAAGGGGAGGATGTGAAGGAGGCTTTGAACTGGGGAAAAGGGTGGCAATGAGGTGTGGCTATAGCCCAGGAATAGTCAGGGAAGCAGATAATTTACTTAAAATGTCTCGACCTTTTATAAGGGAGGTGGGCAGGTGGGGATAACTAAAAAGGAGTGCATAAAAGATTGTTATCCAAGTCAGCACCAGAGTTGGGGAATGTTAAGAAGTTTAGAAGCTTGGCCATCAATACCCACAACAGTTATAGAGGCAAGGGAAACAGGCCCTTGAAATGAAAGTAATGTGGAGTGGGTGGCCTCCATATTGATTAAGAAGGGGATGGACTTACGCTCCACTGTAAGAGTTACCCAAAGCATCTGTGATGGTCCAGGAGGCTTCTGAGGTGATCAAGCAGCATCAGTCTTCAGCTGCTAAGCCAAGAAGATCTGGGAAGGAGTCAGTCAGAGAGCCTTGGGCCAGAGTTCCAGGGGCTCTGGGAGTGGCTGCTGGGCGAATTGAACAGTCCAGTTTCCAGTGGGGTCCCACACACATGGGACACAGCTTAGGAGGAATCCCGGGCTGCAGGCATTCCTTGGCCCAGTGGCCAGATTTCTAGCACTTGAAGCAAGATCCTTGGGGAGGAGGTCCTGGAGGAACACCTGACCACTGCAGTTTAGGCGTTTTGAAGTTCTTGTGTGCTGGAGATGTGGCTGGGGTTTCTCTAACAATGCAGGCAAGTAATTGCAACTCAGAAATACGTTGCCACTTGGCTGCCTCTTCTCTATTATTGTACGCCTTGAAGGCGAGGTTAATTAAGTCCTGTTGTGGGGTTTGAGGGCGAGAATCTAATTTTTGGAGCTTTTTTAATGTCTGGAGTGGATTGGCTAATAAAATGCATATTGAGAATAAGATGGCTTTCTGGCCTCTCTGGGCCTAGCACAGTAAAGTGTCTAAGGGTTGTTGCTAAATGGGCCATGAACTGGGCTGGGTTTTTATATTTGATTAAAAAGAAAAAAAAGCCTAAATGCTACCTGATTTGGGAGAGGTCAGATAAAGAAAAAGGAGAATTAACCTTGACTATGCCTTCAGCTCCAGCCACCTTTTTAAGAGGAAATTGTTGGGCAGGTCGGGGAGGGCTAGTCACAGAATGAAACTGCAAGCTGGACCAGGTGTGAGGAGGGGAGGTGATAGAAGGATTATAGGGTGGGGGAGTGCAGGCTGAGGAAGAATTGGGACCTGGCTTGGCCTGGCTGGTCAGCAGCAGCCTGGGGAAGGGGGAAAAGGTCAGATGG
This sequence comes from Macaca thibetana thibetana, assembly GCF_024542745.1. Taxonomy (NCBI): domain Eukaryota; kingdom Metazoa; phylum Chordata; class Mammalia; order Primates; family Cercopithecidae; genus Macaca; species Macaca thibetana. Next base: position 87,104,486 of record NC_065584.1, read on the forward strand.
ATCTGTAGAAAAGGAGAATTCAAAGGACTCAGAGTTTGGGGTGGAGACTAAAGAAACAGGAGAGAAAGAAGAAAGATTTGGGATGAGTCGCATTAGGAGCAGAGACTAGGGAAGGACCAATGTGTGAAAGAGTGCCTGGATGTCAGGCACCTCAGATTGTTTGCCCATTTTTCGACAAAAATCATCTAGGTCTTGTAAGATGAAGAAATCAAAAGTGCCGTTTTCTGGCCATTTGGAACCAGTTGGGTTTGTATTGGGGCCAAGCAGTATTGCAGGAGAAAATAAGGCATTTAGGTTTTAGGTCAGAGGTGAGTTGAAGAGGTTTTTAAGTTATCGAGAACACAGGCTAAGGGAGAAGAAGGAGGAATGGAAGGTGGAAGGTTGCCCATAGTGAAGAGGTAAGTTTAAAGAGAAAGTTAGAGACAGAGAAGGGGGTGGTGCGATGAGCAGCCCTGGGCTGTAATGTGGGTGAGCAGCCAAAGCAGGCATCCCTGCAATTGACTTGCCACCAAGGGAATGTGGGTGAATGACCAAGGCAGGCGTCCCCACAGTGATCAGACACCAGTGGAATGTGGGGTGAATGATCAGGGCAGGCGTCCCCACGGTGATCAGACACCAGTGGAATGTGGGGTGAATGATCAGGGCAGGCGTCCCCACGGTGATCAGACACCAGTGGAATGTGGGGTGAATGATCAGGGCAGGCGTCCCCACGGTGATCAGACACCAGTGGAATGTGGGGTGAATGATCAGGGCAGGCGTCCCCACGGTGATCAGACACCAGTGGAATGTGGGGTGAATGATCAGGGCAGGCATCCCCACGGTGATCAAGACACCAGTGGAATGTGGGGTGAATGATCAGGGCAGGCGTCCCCACGGTGATCAGACACCAAGGGAAGACTGTCTTCCCGAGTCCATGACCAGCATCAGAGTTTTGGGTCCGTGGATAAAATGTGTCTCCTTTGTCTCTACTGAAGAGGAAAACGAACTAGAATTGGAAGGACAGGGAAATTGAAGGTTAGCAAGACAGGCTGGAGAAGAGAGTGAAAAGACCGCTTACCTAATTTGAAATTGGTGAGATGTTCCTTGGACTGTTTGGTCTGAGGACCTGAGGTCATAGGTGGATCTCCTCATGGAGTGAGGGCGAGGACAGGGGACCAGTCTCCTGAAGGAGTCCCCCTGTCCTGGGTCTTTGGCACTAAATATCACATGCTTCCATATGAAGAGACCACCAAACAGGCTTTGTGTGAGCAATAAAGCTTTTTAGTCACCTGGATGCAGGTGGACTGAGTCCAAAAAAGGAGTCAGCGAAGGGAGATGGGGTGGGGCCTTTATAGGATTTGGGTAGGTAGTGGAAAATTACAGTCAAAATAGGTTATTCTCTTGTGGGCAGGGGTGGGGGGTCACAAGGTGCTCAGTGGGGAGCTCCTGAGACTCATTGTCCAGGAGAAGGAATGTCACAAGTTTAATTGATCAGTTGAGGTGGGGCAGGAACAAATCACAATGGTGGAATGTCATCAGTTAAGGCAGGAATTGGCTATTTTCACTTCTTTTGTGGTTCTTCAGTTGCTTCAGGCCATCTGGATGTATAGTGCAGGCTTGGGCTCAGAGGCCTGACAGTTCCCTAATTTGTTTCTAAATATTCTAAGGGAGAAGGAAGGGCTGTGAGAATTGTCTTTGAGAAGAATCATTCTCTCTGGAGTAAATGAGATAAATCTTCAGTGTTATGGTCATGGATCTGATAGGCATTAGTCTTTGACCAGAGTTTATGAGGTTATTAAGGTGCATGCATGTTTATAAACTAGAGAAGAATTTTAAAATTGGAGAAAAAGATATAATACCATAGCACAGTCTTCTCAGATACCTTCAGTTTAAGTCCTTTATTACAAGAAAAACAAAAAATCTTTCAGTCAGCAAGAGCACATGAGTCTTAATGATCTAGTACTTTTTTTAATACTTTGACTTACTAGGGTGATTCAAAGGTTCAGGAAAAAGAAAATTCCCAATATCATTTTCTTAATCTTATTCAACCCAAACATAACAATGCCAAAAAATACAGAGCTCACATTTTGCTGGCATACATTGCCAAATTTTTAATGCCTCCCCGGACAGGTGAATTTTAAGGATTAAAAAAAAGCAGAGACTTTAAAAACATTCCTTGTGATGAAGTAGAAAAAGCCCTGAATAAGTGGCCAGCTACACTGGATTTTTGTCTCAATTCTTCCACTAATTTTATAGTCTTCAGCAAATCCCTTAACTTTGAGCTTCTATATGTAATGACATCATTATAAGTGCTGTGGTATTAAAATGTGATAAACATAGATGAAAGCATTTTTGAAATGTTTGAAATACTACATAAATACACATAATAACTAAATTCCACAAGATAGGATCTGAGAGAGCTAAGCTGAGCAGTATTATAAAAGGAAGCTTATTACAGAAAAGCCCAGCCTCATTCATTATAGGTTTATGTCTCCATTTCTCTTTGGTGCAATGTATTTAATAGAACGAGTTATATAGAGAAAAAGAATAAGAAATGAGCTGAGGAGACAGAGCCTGGGACAGCTCAAACGCATTACTCTCTGCTATTTAAGGAGTAAGTGTAAGGTCAACCATTCGCAATAATCCCTACAGGGTGGCATCTAACCGTCAAAGTGCACAGGCACCTGTGGGTTACCCTCGCAGGCAATGACAACACGTCTAGTGCTCGCCATGGCCCGATATCTGCAGTTGGGTGCCTTGGAACTTCCTGTATCCCTGCAGTCTGTGACCTTCACTACACCCTCATGGCAGTTCATCTTGCCGTTCTTGCATTGGATATTGGTGGTGCTGCAGATACTACGAATGTTCCAGATATCTTCATGGATGAAGGTGTTGAAGCGCTTGCAATGATACAAAGTCATCTTCCGTCTTTGCATCATCATGTTGCAGTAGCGATCATTGCCACCTGTCTCCTCAGGGTGCACATGTTGCCTCAGGAATCGCTGGTACATGCCATTCTGGCCATAGGAGGGCTGGACCAGCCCCAGCCCCAGCAGGGTCAGCAGCAAAAGCAGAAGCAATGAATGGGTCCTCTGCAGAGCCATCAGTACCTTAGAGGTGCCTAGAAAAGAAAGCAAGGGGCAGGAGAAATAAGGTAAGAACTGGGCACTGGAAAAAGGTGTTGAGAATAGCAAGCTGGCATCCTGACTCCATAGTCTCCTCTTTCCTCCTTCTTATATGCTCCATCTCCCCACTCATCTCTGCTACTTTTCCCACCCTCGCTTCCCCAAGAGTGAGTAGTTTGCAAACATGATCTTTTCTGAAAGCAAGACCTTTCTCATTTACAGAGAGAAGTTGCTGCAGCCAGTACAATGACACAGGTCAGGGACTGACTGCGTGGCTGTGACTGCGTGGCTGCCAGGCTTGTGTGGTCAGAGTATAAAAAGAGAGAAAGGGTGAACCTACATGCAACTGCAGTTGTGTGTCTCTTGGGGGAATTCCGTATGTGTATGATCTTTGGGGAGTGTTTGGTTCCCAGGAAGCTCCAATTCCCGACAGTTTGGGTAGACTCAGGATACGTCAAAGCAAGTTTGTAAACTACTTTTAATACCTTACATCTGGGAATCTAGGTGGAGGAAGAGGACAGAGGAATATTTAGGCTTTGCCTTTCCTCTCATGACTATTCTTATTGTCATTAATTTTATTATTTTTCTTTTCTTTTTATCATGTGGCTATTATTCTAATGTGACTTAAAATATATTATTCTAATTCCAGAATAATATATGTTATACATTAATCTAAAAGGTATTATTCTAATTCTAATGTAAAATCAGGTCCTTTTGGAAATCCTTTTAATTCTATTAAAAAAAAAAAAAAACCAGAGTACCCAGATAGAGTACTTAGAAGACAGTTGATAATAGCTACTGTTTGAATAAACTAATAAGTGAAATCAGTGAACTAATGAACAAATGCAATTAAATGGATAGAGTAAAGGTGTTTCCCAGGCTTATGAAATTGACTAATAAGAAAAGCTAAGAAATGTCTAAAAAATAAATTTAAACAGCACAATATCCTCAAAAGAAAACTTAGATTGTGTCTTCTTCTCCTTGCTGTTTCTATGCATACATAACCTAAAAAATCTAGGCCCTGGAGATACATTGCTTTGTCTTGCATCTATTCTTGATGTTCCTCCTGTCTTGTCAATAGTTGTTGGTAGCTGTCTGTCTTCTCTAGTTGCAGCATCATTGTGTTGTCACCTGTTGCAGTGAAAAATAAGCATGTATTTTATAGCATTAAAAAAAATCCAGAGCAGCAACAAAAAAAGCATTGCCATGTAGTTTCTGAACATTCGTTGCTTTCATTGACAGATTAAAGAAAGGAATCCAGGCCGATCTTAGTCTATTCCCTGTGCTCTTTCCACTATCCTCTACTGCCTCTCTCATCCCATGCCCCAAATATTCAGGATATCAAAGACTCTATATATGCTCAGAATTGCTACTTCCCAGCAGCAGAGTTTAATCAAGATTGGAGGTGGAATCACTCACCAACTGACTAGCCAGATGCTGCCATCTGGCCGTCACTCCTGGAATTGACATGAATTGTGAATCGGCTTGACTCTTGCAGTGAAGCAGGTGAAGCAGGGTCGACTTACTACAGCAAAGAAAAATCATCCCTGATTCAACAGGAAGTGAGCAACCCAAATTAGCAAGGGCAATGTTTTGAGAGTCAGGCAGCCCAACTCTACATGGGCAGTCCAAGGACTGACCCCAGTGGAACTCCTAGTTTGATGTATACGGGTACTATTGTCTTTTGATTTCAAATTCTGCTTCATAATGGTGGATCACACTGTGTGAATGACTGAAATGGCTTCCAAGGGACCTGTACCTTACTTTGTTCTGCTGAAAGCCTACCTTTTGATTACTGATAATGAAAGCAGTATCAAACACGGATATTGTTCTTTTAAATGCCACCTCCTTTATCCATAGCTACCTTTTGCCTTTGCGCATAAAGATATAAAGCTGTATGTCATATTTGTGTGCCCGCAGCTGTAGATGTGAGATACGATGTTAGGAAGAGAAAGAAGTAAAGAGGTTGTGGGAGGAAGGGCAGATGTTTGATTTCTTTTTTGCCTCAAGAACAATGCATACAACTTCTGAAGGTATACTTAGTACTTGGATTACAGCTTCAGCAGATGAATATACTTTGGCTTGCTTTTCTGGTGGCACCTGGAGTTTCCATAGTTTCATCTACTTTCTCTTATCCTGATTCTTTGTGACCAAAAATATGGTTTAGCAAGATAACTGGCTACAGAGAAAATCTCACCTATTCCTGTGAGAGCAGACCCAGGATGTCAGCTTTTCTACACTAACCAAGTAAACAAGACATAGAGAAATATTTGAAGACAGCAGGCCAGTGTGGACACCAATGGGTGCATCTCAAAGCTGTAGCTACAAGAGAAAGTTGAATGATCTCCACATCATCTCAACACATACTTTTGGGCCAGGATTTTCCCCAAACACTTTCTTCATTGCACTACCCTGACTAACAGTAAGAACTTCTTTTGACACTATGGTCTAAAAGACTGAGGCTGTGACCATGAGAAAATTACTTAACCTCTCTCAGCAGATTCCCTCATAAGCAAAATACGCATACAATACCTACCTCTTAGGGATGTTATGAAAACAAAATAAATCTAAGTGCCTATAACAAGGCCTAGCACATAGTAAATGCTCAGTAAATGTTGGCAATTACTGCATTTTTTTTTTTACCACTTCCATTTTTCTTGGTTTCCTCTGCTTCTGTCAATCTGGATAAAATAATGAATGACTATAGAGTTGCATATATTATTGACTCCTCTTTATTTCGTAGAGCTAACTGTAGTCTCAAGATATTGGAAGTCTGTTTTTAAACTATAAAATATCTCAGCTACTAGATCCCTAGAAAAATTTTTCCTCTCCAAATTGCATGGAATTTTCTTCCTTGTATGTCACTATTCTTCAAAGGACTTAGCATTTTGGAGTGTTCCTTCTTTTTCTTTGCGAAGCCAACAATCACAGCTGACCAAGACTTCAATTCTTCAAATGATTCACTCAGGACAAAATGACCTGCCTGTGATTTGACATTTTATTTTAAACAGCTTGTGGTTGTGATAGAACAAGAGGCCCAGACCAAAAAGGACTAGGAATGCTTGCCCAGATGCCAGTACCATCAGCAGCTCAGGAAACACCCCCATCCCACTGCCATGTGATTTCCTGTGAAATAGCCATTTCCCTTAACACCAGAGCAAACTATGCAATGATAATGCTCCAAGCAGATGTTTGGAGAAGATGTGAGTTTTCACAGCTTATGATGTGATCAATTTAATAACGGTCCATGCCTTTGACTTGCCCTATCAAGGCCTTGAGTGGGAGCAATGATCTTGAGTAACTTTGCCTCACCTCAAGAAAATAGCACTGGTTAGAGAACTTAAGAAAAGGGCCCAAATAGTTTACCAGAAACTGGGACTTTCTCATTTCCTGAGAGTTTTTGAGATTTGGTAATATGGCAAATTTTCTAGTAAGAGAGGTTTGGAATACTTTTTCCTGTTTTCTTAAGGAATGACAGTGTTTTCAGTTTTGAAATAGACTAACCGAAGGAGGAGAGATTCCTGTGCTGAGCACACACCAGCAACCTACTTCTCAAACCCATTCCTAAATTTGAATACTTTCAGTGAGGCTGGGCTCTCCTAGGTGGCACCTGGACAGCGTTCTATAACCTGAGCATTGGGGAGCCAGGGCTTTTGGCCCATTTCAGGGCAATACCAGGAGTAGGAGAAGCCACCATAGGGAATACTGAGACCACAATAATTATGTGTTCAGAAGGCAGTGAAACTGGTGATTTATAACTAATTTATTGGCAACTACTTTCTAAATAACATATCCAGGTACCTGTTAACAGAAATTAGGTAACAAGAAGCTGACTACTGAGTCTGTAGATTGAACAGTGTATTTTACAAACAGAGTGTTAACCTAAGTTATCTTTACAACAAATCTTGAGGAAGAATAAGGGATAAACTGGGAATCTTTCCTTTTTTTTGAGATGGAGTCTCGCTCTGTCGCCCAGGCTGGAGTGCAGTGGCGTGATCTCGGCTCACTGCAACCTCTGCCTCCTGGGTTCAAGCGATTCTCCTGCCTCAGCCTCCCGAATAGCTGGGACTATAGGTACATGCCACTACGCCCAGCTAATTTTTGCATTTTTAGTGGAGACAAGGTTTCACCATGTTGTCCAGGATGGTCTTGATCTCTTGACCTCAGGATCTGCCTGCCTCAGCTTCCCAAAGTGCTGGGATTACAGGTGTGAGCCACAGCACCTGGCCGGAATCTTTCTGTAACTTCCCCAAAACATCACACTTGCCAGACATTAGCTGATTAAGTAAAAGATTACAGAGTAAATAATGTAATTGGTTTTTGAATTTTACATAAAATAAACATGACAAGAGAATATCCTGGGAGCAATCCATTCAAACATCAAAACTATCTCTCGCTTAAGACAAAAAGGTGGCTACCCTGAATGAATTTTGGTATTCGTGCTGGATTACATATCTGTATGTGTATGTGTGTGTGTGTGTGTGTGTGTGTGTGTGTGTGTGTGTAACAGAGAGAGAGAAACTAATAATCTGTTGGTATGTTGGTACTTGGTCCTTGGAAACTCCTCCTGAAGGTCTCATATTTGGAGAAGTAATATTAGCTTATTATTTGACAGAAAAAAACAATTTGCCTCTCTTAAAAATTCTGCTTAGTGGCTATGAGCCCTGGAATTTTTCCATCTCTGTAGATCAACTTACCATTCTTTCCCTCACAGAGAGGTAAAATCTACCTCCCTGATGACTTGTAAAAAACTGACTGATAAGGTAAAAGTGGCCAGGCTCGGAGGCTCATGCCTGTAATCCCAGCACTTTGGGAGGCCAAGGTGGGTGGATTGCCTGAGGTCAGGAGTTCAAGATCAACCTGGCCAAAATGGTGAAACCCTGTCTCTATTAAGAACACAAAAATTAGCCAGGTATGGTGGTACATGCCTGTAATCCCAGCTATTTGGGAGGCTGAGGCAGGAGAATCACTTGAACCCAGGAGGCAGAGGTTGTGGTGAGCCAAGATTGTGCCATTGCACTCAAGCCTGGCAATAGAGTGAGACTCCGTCTCAAAAAAAAAAAAGGAAAGGAAAGAAAAGAAAAGAAAAGAAAAAGGCATTTATATCCTATGCAGTCCTCTCAGGGAGCAACCAAGTAGAGAAAATGGGGGAAAGATCAATATGCCCAGAATCAGTGAGAAGACTCTGATTCTTACTGATATCAGTGACATTTTTATTTATTAAACATGTTGTCAGACAGAAAACAAAAGGTCCAGGTAGCTCTTTCTTTGGGCCCTTGGCAATGCATGTTGCCACACTGTTCTAGGGTGCAGAGGGGAAATGTAAGGCAAGGGCAGCAGAGCCAGCACTTGACACTTGACCAGTGGCCCGCTGGTTACGGACGGAAAATGGACTCATCCAAGTGGACAGGTAGGCCATTTTCACAACCAACAACAATGTTTCTGGACCCCCGTGTGGCTCGGTACTGGCATGGAGGCCGGGGGGATCCTCCACGTAGTTTGCAAGTGGTGACCTGGAAAGGAGACGTGCTTATTCTTAGGTTTCCTCCATAAGGGCTTCCATTCTCATCTCCACAGATGGCCGTGATGTGGTGCCTGTTGCCATGAACAAAGGTGTTGATGTCTTTGCAGGGTGAGGTCAGATGCCGTCTCCTCATCGTGCTTTCACAGTATCTGTCATTCCGGCCCTGTGGTGTGGCATCATAGTGCTTGGCCAGGAAGTCTCTGTACCTTGGGTTATCCTGAGCCAGGGTGGGTAGGGTCAGACCCAGACCCAGCATGAAGACCAACAAGAAAAGGCCCAGGCGCATCACCATCTCTTCCAACACAGGCTCCTGCCAAGGGCAAAAGGAGGAATGGTAGATGCAAGAACAGCATCACCAAATCAGGCAAAAAGGACAGGAGCTTTTCTCTCTGACACGGCATCATGAATCAGATCTTTTCCGCCACCAAATTATATATTCTATTCTCCCTTTCTCATTAACCTTACACCTGTTCTGAATCCATTCCTCTGGAAGGTCTATTTAATAGTTTCCTGAGCACAACCTCTAGCTCCAACCATTCTTTCCTATCCCTTAGAATCACTGAGTATTTCTCTATCAGTCGTTACATTACAAAATCCACTCTCACTAATTCACTTATTAATTAATTGAATAACGAACATTACATAGGTCCCTACTGGGTACCAGGGACTGTACTAGGTCCTGACGCACATTCAGACATACCAAATGACGGCCGGGCGCGGTGCCTCACGCCTGTAATCCCAGCACTTTGGGAGGCCGAGACGGGCGGATCACGTGGTCAGGAAATCGAGACCATCCTGGCTAACACAGTGAAACCCCATCTCTACTAAAAATACAAAAAATTAGCCGGGCGTGGTGGCGGGCGCCTGTGGTCCCAGCTACCTGGGAGGCTGAGGCAGGAGACTGGCGTGAACCAGGGAGGTGGAGCTTGCAGTGAGCAAGATCGCGCCACTGCACTCCAGCCTGGGCGGCGACAGAGGCAGACTCTGTCAAAAAAAAAAGACATACCAAATGCCTCCCTAATAGGAAATGAGGCATCCATGGGGAAAGGATGGGGGCTTCAGTGTACTGAGATGAGATAGTAATACAGGAGGTGAGAGATAAGAAGAGAGAGTTTTAGGGGAGTGGTCTCTAACACTTTTGGCACCAGGGACCATTTTTGTGGAAGACAGTATTTCCATGGATGGGTGGGGGATGGTTTCAGGATGAAATTGTTCCGGCTCAGATCATCAAGCATTAGTTTAATTTAGGGTCTCATAAAGAGGACACAATCTGGATCCCGCACACGCGCAGTTCACAATAGAGGGGTCCGGCTCCTGTGAGAATCTAATGCTGCCTGCTGATCTGACAGGAGGCAGAGCTCAGGCGGACAGGCCACAGACCGGGATTTGGGGACCTCTGTTTTAGGGAATCCTGAGCCCAGAGAAGGATCAACCATAAAATTGTTTATGACAGAATTCTAGCTAATTACTCAGCTAATGTGAAGAAAGCAGTTGAAAGCAGTTGCATCCTGAGTTGAGGGGAAGCAGACCTACTTCCCCAAGAAGTAGGTGGTTCGTGGCCAAAGGTGAATTTGTTCTGTACCATTTAGAAAGAAGAGGGAGCAGCATGGAAGAAGACACGCGATGTTTGGAAGATGGGTCTGGAATCAACCCTTACAGAGAAGAAAGAGGAATATGAGCTTATTCTTAGGAGCTTCTCACATTGGAAGCAATTGAGATTATTCTAGATAATATTTTCTAGTTTCTCCTGCACATGTACATATGCTGTTACACAACAGGCAAAAGGTGCTACCATGTGGTAAAAAAATGCCTTAGACTTTTTTTTAATCAAATCAAAGGCCTTACAGTTTGCTCTAATGATTTCTTAACATCTTCCTCAAAAGAAGAGAAAAAGAGGATTCCTGCCATCACCTCTCAAGAGCTGTCCCTCTCAAACTCTAGAACGCACACATCCCAGGAATGGTGCATCACAGACACTCACCTTTAGGTAGATGCTTTAGGTAAATACGGTGCTTCTTCCTGGAGCTTAATTTTAACTCAATGACTGATCATTGACAATAGAACTAAACAAATATGAATTATAACAAAATAGAAAGTAAATTTCTTATGAACTTTTAAGATTCTATTTCTTATGAAAGTTGAAGATTAGAGAATTGAAAAGTATTTGGTATGTGCAACAAGTAGTTTCTGACTATACCTTTAGTTCTTTGGAGAAAATTTTAAAGACCATTCAGAGCCTTTAAAAATCATTACAGATCTAACCCACATTATATCTAATATATGTGAATGCCCCTATATTTGACAACAAAAATAACTTTTCACTGTAAAATTTTACCTGATTTTTGGAATTTTGCTTTTCAAATTGTTCATTTATGAGTAACTCATTGAATTTATGACTGGCTATGATTTCTTGGTAGTCATCACACATACTGAGAAATTCTCACAAAGGGAGAAAAATCTGATCTTCAAATTGTATTACATTCTTATGTAATACAATTCTTATGACCCCTAAACGTAAAAATAAATGGTACACTTTCATAGACACTAAATTATTAATTTTTTATTTGGTGCTTCTCTTGTGTGTAAATCAATGAACATCTTCATATCAAATAGTTCTGTAGCCTTTGCCGGAAGCACCAATGTTGTACAAGTTGTGGGGATGTTGCTGTCCACAGAAGGGAGTCTGAGCTTAAAAAGGCCATGGGTCCTAGCACTAGGCCTGTGCTGTGGCTAGCCTGTTCTGAGAGCAAGACTGTGGATCTAGAAAGACACAGGACTCCAGTGTTCTATGGTTACATGGGAAGACATGTGGGGTGAGCAAAGTGAGCTCTCTTTCTAATTTGCATTTGATGTTGATTCCATTACAAATTATAACCTATGAACTTAATGCAAACATTTCCAGCTGCTATTTACTTCATTATTGTGGAATGAAAAATTCCTTAGCATATAATTTGGTATTCTTCAGCAGTGTATCAAATTTGTCTGCACTGACATTTGTCTATACTTGAGACGAGTTGCTATCTCTAAAAGTCTGCAATTCCATGCTGAAAGTGTGTTCTTGGGAGTTTATCAAGAAAGAGGTACATGATTGCAGAATGGAGAGCCAGCCCTAAAGGAGTAACAAGTATTCACTCATGCAGTTGCTCCAATATAGCTGCTGGGCTGCCAAGCCACCCACTTCCCAAGTTCTTTACATTTACATCATGCTTTTCAGTCTCCTGCGTGTGTTTCCTGTTTCTAGTTTTTTGGAAGATCTTATCAAAGTTTTATTGATTTGTAATCAATTAAGTCTCTTGCTCTGTAATGAACAAATACTGACTTCTAATGTCAAAAGTCTCTTACATAGTCAACATCCCTCTGCCTGGTGCCAGAATCCCAGAATTCAAAAAATCAGGGAGCGGAACCAGAGCTGCTAGTACCTAAAAGAGTCATTAGGTGGCAGTGGTGGATAGGAATGTTACTAATGTCTCCTCTAGGAAAGAGACCGGACTTGGAAGAGGTGCCAATGCTGTGTAACTGGTGGGGATATTGCTGTTCACAGAAGCGAGTATGAGCTGGTGAGCCTGTTTAGAATCTCTGTCCAAACCCTCTCTGCATTAGATATTAAGACCAAGGACACCTTACCAGGTATAAGTGCCAAAGTAAAAGCCACAAAGCTCAGGATCTACCCATAATGATATCACAAAATGAAGATCGACCTGTTGTCAGGTTTCACAGGTGCCATTTCCAAGCATGCCATTACCCATGTGATCCTGGATGAACAATGGACTATTTACTTGTGAGTGTTTCTTACTGGTGTATATTCTACAGAATTCATATTATTCACCTTGAATCAACATGCTTGCCTTATTATACCCCTTAATAGTTTTTAAATAATTGACTTCATTTTTCTCTCCAGGCCTGTCCATCAAGAAAATAAGAGAGTTGTTAGCTCTAAAAATCTGAAGTTTCATGGTTCTCATTAAGCATAATAGAGGCTTTGCTAGTTTCAATAGCAAAGGTCCAGTGACCTTCAGTTACAAAGACAAATTTTGTGTAAGTTTAGTTGGGGGCACAAGGCACCAACTGAAACAAGGAGATGACAGGGTGACCTGTGGCCCAATCTCATTAAGATGCATCATCCCATAAGGCTCAATGTGTAAGCCACGCTCACATAACACCTCTAGGTAAAGCACTGGACTACACGGGGGCTTTGCCTCCTAAAAAGCCACTTGTTTTTTAAGTATGAAGGCCCTCACATCCCAGTCTGCAGAGGTAAAAGGGTATCTTTGCTTCTGATTTGCAGAATATGCACATTCATTTTGTAACAAGTCAGCTAAGGTTTGCCCGGGCTTACTGTAATCTTGATTCCCTAAGACATCCAGGAGCCAAATCTCAGCAAGCGTACACCAAAACCACCAATATCTAACATCTGCTCCCTCACTCAAAACTTTCTCAATATATTCAACTCTAAATTTCTCAAAAAGGAAGGTAAAATGGAATTGGGAGAAAACCAGTAAGAGATATATTATTTGTGGTGTAAAAGTGAATCTGCCTAAGCCAAGGGTGCAGAGCCTCACATCTGGTGGCGAAAGTCCTATAGACATATCCTTCTATACCCAAACACGTAACTGTCTGTCAGCTTTTTGTCAGTGGAATTAGCCCCAGCTGTTCTCTGTTCTTTTTTCTTTTCTTTTCTTTTCTCTTTTTTTTTTTTTTTTTGAGATGGAGTCTTGTTCTATCGGCCAGACTAGAGTGCAGTGGTGCTATCTCGGCTCACTGCAACCTCCTCCTCCCTGGTTCAGGCAATTCTCCTGCCTCAGTCTCCCGAGTAGCTGGGATTACAGGCGGCTGCCACCATGCTCGGCTAATTTTGTATATTTAGTGTAGAGGGGGTTTCACCATGTCGGCCAGGCTGGTCTCGAACTCCTGACCTCAGGTGATCTGCCTATCTTGGCTTCCCAAAGTGCGGGGATTACAGGTGTGAGCCACCACACCTGGCCCCATCTGTTCTTTAGAGTAACTTTATCTTCTGTATCAAATGAATCTCTTAGTTTTCACAAGGATTAATATTGTCTCCCTCTCCCCACAGGCAATGTTCAATATTCAAGAGATTCATCAAATTTTACACACCAGTGAGTTAACTTGACAGTCTATGATGAGTAACTATAGTTATCATTTTCATCAATGTGGCTTCACGCTTTTATATATCCTAGGGCAAAATCCCCCAAAGTGAGAGCCTAACACCCAAGGCATATTCATCCCTTTATTGCTTTTCCTTCCTTCTTCCCTTCAGCCTGCCAGTGAGCCTTCTTTTGATCTTGGGATGTGTTCCACTTTGTTTTCAAAGAGCATCCAAAACTTTTCTAAGAAAAGAAATTAGCAGAGAAGGTTAGAAGGAAAGAATGCTAAAAACATACTTTCTGTTTCTTTCCTTGTTAAGCCACGTGTAATGCCTGTAACAGAGGTGGACGACGTGGGAGGACTCCCGATGCCCTTCGGCAAATGGCTCCCCCAAGCCTTTGGGGATTTTATCACAATTTAGAAATGCCTCCTAAACTTCCACTTGCTCCCAGTCTCATTAATTTCTCTTTATCCACATATAGGCCATCCCAAAGGAAACCTGTTTTCATTTTAAACTTTAGAATCTGATCAATTTCCTTTTTAATTCATGAGCTTGAGCCCAGAGGCTTTAAAGGTAGGAAAATGGCTTCATTAAAATGGATAGATGACTAGAAATTATATATAAAACAAATAGAACAATAGATTACCCAGAAGGAAGAATCTTACAAAAACCTGGCAGTTTCCCTTCAATGGGAGATGGTTCCAGCTGTTTGTTCCTGGAGACGGGTTCTAGCTGTGTGAACCTGGAGGCCTCTCCAGGTTCTGATTATATAGTGTTCTAATAAGGGGGTGGAGAGAATAGAGCTAAGGACCCCCAATCCTGGCAGGGACATGAAAACCAAGGACACTGCTCTTGAACGAACGAGGAGGGTCATTCACCTTTTCGCTGGGCATGATTGGGTTAGATATTAACCTACCTGAATGGATTAGAGATTTGTTCTGGAAGACAAAGTTTGAGAAACATGGCCTTCTGTCCAAAAGTTACCTTTTTCTGCTGTCTGTGGTGTTTACTCTTGTCCATGGCAGGACTGAGGTTTCACTATTCACACATAATAGTCTGGATCCATAAGATAGCATCTCTGATCTCCCTGGGCCAACTCCAAGAACTGCCTTGGAAGATGTCACAGAGTAAGATATGGTCTTCCAGTAAGAGGCTTTTCCACTGTACTTTCTATTTATCATTTATCATATCACATTCTATGTATCATATCACATCATTTGGTTTCACGAATGGATGCTAAGCACATTATTCCATCGATTTCACACAGCCAGGAAAGCACTTCTAGAGAAGGTTGTGTGACAGCTATTAGTACACTGCCCCTCCCCCTACACTCAACCTCTCAGCTTCTAACCACCAAAAGTAGGCTTGCCATGTTTCCTGGGTTTCTCCTTCTTCCATCTTTACCTGTCCACAAGAGACTAACCCTGAACATTCAATCGTCTGGTCCTTATAATGTAGTTGCAAAATTGCTTATCTCCACCATCAAAGCAGGGCTGTAGATCCATTGCTTGCGTAAAAACAGTGGGCCAAAGGTCACCAGGATCACTTTATAGATCTCATAGTTACCAATATCAGACAGCAGCAGGGTACCAACTGTTTCACAGACCCCCAGCATTTGCCCACAGTGGTGTTGGATCTAGGACAGTGTTATCTTTTTAAAAATCCTCAATCCTCGGTTGTCATCCACCTACCTGCAAGTATTCAGTCTGGCTGCACTTGAGAAGCTGTCAAGAAAGACAGGCTGCCTGCTAGTGAAACAAATGCACTTGAAATCACAATCATTATAATATTCAGTGCAGTCTTTCATTTTGTGAAGCTCTCACATACATGACTACATTCAACCAGCATCAGAACTGTGTGAGGTAGGCATTATGTAAATATGCTCTGCTCATGAGGAAACTCTAAGAACAAACAGCAGAGGAATGGTGGAGTCAGACTTTGAACCCTTTGTAAACAAGGAGAAAACTGACCCGTCTTTCCAGACTTAGCTCAAGCAACACCACCTCTTTTTGAGTCCCGAAAAGCGGAACTCCGCCACAACATACAACCCACATGTGCCTGCATACACACAGTGCCATGGCCTGAAGCTCCAATTCAAGCACCAACTCACACAAACAGAGCAGCCTCTGATTTTAGAGTTCTGCAGTAGTGCTGGGCTGGGGCAACCAGCAGCCTCTGAATATAGTCAGGTCCCTTCTCTGCCTCTGGGCCTTTACTGGACAACATTTGGAGGACTCACAATCTGCCCACAACGCCAAAAGACAGTTTTTTGTTTTTCTTTTAAACTTGGCACAAGGAAGTTTTGTTGAAACAAAAAGTAGGGTTTGGGGGAAAAATTACTATTTCATTAGAACGCATCTAGGTACTTAGTCATTTGTGTTTTAAAATACAACAAGGAATTATATTCTATGATTAAGGAACATCACATCTTTGTCAGTAATTTTAGTACAAATGAAGGAATTGCCAATTGCAAAAAAACTTCATATATTTTTTAAATGTTCAGACAGTTTTAACTTGAAAGTCATTCCCCTTTCCTGGAGATTTTTTTCTCTCTCCCTCAAGCCAATAATGTCCCTGCACACACACACGGGATGCATGGGTCCTGTTTCCAAGGACTCTAGTGTTGGAGCACTTTCCTCCTTCATACAGAGTATCTATGTTTCATTCTGTCTCAGGACTAAAATTAGATGATGGGAACAATGGACTAAATAGTTTCTAAATTTCTTTATTATTCTAACAGTTTAGGTCTATAAGCATGAAACTTAATCAGTAACGGAAGTAACAGGTAAAGAAGGAAAAGCCCCCGTGAAAAGAAGAACCACGTCTCCAGGAAGTGGCAACACTACTGACTGAAGGACAGTGGGGACAAAGTCCTGCTGACACGCCTGTATTTCCAAACAAAGACAAAAATTAAACATTTGCTTTTCAACCAACTCTGGGCTTTGTGCCCACTCCCTCTTTCCCAGGTATTTCATGGCATTCTTCTGGGAATAACTGTTTACAGAGAATTACAGAGAATCTGCTTAAATACAGATTAAATAAAAACTCCTAAAGAAAGGTTTCACTGGCCTTCACTGGTCCACTTTTTTATCCATCTACTTTAATTTGAGTCACAGTGACAAATGCTTCCAACAATAACTTGGCAAACCTCTTATACTTGCCTGCTTATAACCTGATTATCTGCTGTCAGCAATAGCTAAAGCCATTCCTCTTTTCCTGGAATGATTTTTTTCCATCCTCTCTGCCAAACTATAGTTCGTCTCCACATTACTAGAGTGCCTCATATCCTGTTTCTAACATCGCACCACTCCATGCAGTCACAGAACAATAGTGGGAGGGGCCTCTGAGACCGTCTGTCCACCCCTCATACTAAAGAAAAGGCAACTGAGGAACAGAGAAAGAGACATGTATTGCCCAAGGAACTAATTCATGGCATTCGCGGGACTAGAAGCTTTCCAATGCACCACACAACTGTTTTTTTTTTTTTTTTTTTTTTTTTTTTTTTTTGATGGAGTCTTGCTCTGTCACCCAGGCTATTGGCTCACTGCAACCTCTGCCTCCCAGGTTCAAGGGATTCTCGTGTTTCAGCCTCCCCAGTAGCTGGGATTACAGGAGCTCACCACCGTGCCCAGCTAATTTTTGTATTTTTAGTAGAGACGAGGTGTCACCGTCTTGGCCAGGGTGGTCTCGAACTCCTGATCTCGTGATCCACCCACCTCGGCCTCCCAAAGTGCTGGGATTACAAGCATAAGCCACCGTGCCAGGTCCACACAACTTTTATTTTCCATACTAGTACTGTCTAGACAATCAAAGCTAACTTTAAAGGGGCCACTGAAAGTTGCTGTTCAAAGGAAACCAACAGTGACTATTACCATAAATTCAAAAAATATTTTACTCTGCTTGTCATCCGTAAAAGAATTGCTTGAATTGAAGCGTATGTAACAAACCTATCCTCTTGGAAAACTAATTAGTGGCTCTGTGGTTAAGTAAGTCTTGGAATACCTGCGGCTGCTTCTGGGAAGGTGGTCCTGTGCTGCAGATACATATGTCACTTGGGTTTCTGTTGATTACATTATTACTTGATTATAAGATTCTCACTGTCACGAGGGAGGATCTTGGCTCATCTGAGATTTCCTTAGCCCCCTGAGTGGTGCTGAAATTGTTTTAATAAAGATGTTGCGCTTTACTCATGTGCTGCTGTTAGCATTTGACGTGCTGTCTCAGAGCGAAAAAACGGAGGATCCCAGCCTTCCAGTAGGAAGGCTTAAAGAGGCTGTTGGCAAGTGTCTCCAAGAATTGCACAACATTTGTTGAGGGTGGGTTAAGGGTGGGGAGGCAGAGGAGAGTAAACAGAAAATACCGATCCCCAAATGTTAGTTACGCTTGCAAAAACTAAGGCCTGCTTCAAAAATCTGGTGATTAACCTGAATAACAAGCAAAGCTTTCTTAGTTGTGGGCAAGTGCAGACCTCCTAGGGCTTCCCTTAGGTTCGGCGATTCTGTGGTCCCCCTCCAAGCCTACTAATCAATAGAAGCTGGCATCTCTGCCCAGCTGCGCAAAGTAAAAACCTGAGTGGGAATGTAAAGTCCTTAACTCATACAAATACTGGACTTTCACCTCCCTCCCCATTCCTCCCTCTCCAGCCCAGTCCCGCAAAAGCCTCCCCGAGGAGTCCCAAGCTGCTTCTACTAGGAAAGAACTCCCCGGCCACAACGCCCCTGATGTAGCTACCAAAGAGCAAGAGGAGCAGGAGTGTGAACGTACCTCGGCCTCTGAACAAGTTGGCAGAAATGGGCAGGACGGTAGAAAGAAGTTTTGTTTCTCACCAGCTTCTTCCTCCCTAGTACGACGATGGGGAGGCCGTAGAAAACGCAAAGATGTTCTTTTGAATCCTGCCTTGCATCTGGGTGGAGTGGCGTGCTTGCGTGAGTGTGTGTACACGGACGGAGATGGGGGCGTGGTGAGGAGTGGAGGGTAGGCTTACGAGCCTCTGCGTAGCTGGGACCGCGCCCTGCTTCTCCCAGGAGGCCTCTCCCGCCTGCATCCGCCCTTGGAGCTGGCGCTGCAGCAGCCCCTCCCCAGGGGCCGCAGGGGCACCCCAGGCAAAGAACGAGTCTAGGATCCACGCTCCTTCCTCAGCTGGAACCCAACGGGCAGCAGCCGCGAGCGCACTGCCTCCACGGAGAGCAGATGGCGGGAAACTGGCTTCTGCTCCCAAGAGCCAGGCGGCCCTTAGGAGACTACTCCTGGCTGAGTGTCCAGGAACCCATGAAGCTCGGTCTTGACACTGGTCGGCAGCCCCATCTGCCACGTACTTATTTGGTGCTGCTTTCTTTAGCAGGACAGCCCAAAACGAGACAGTCTGTATTTCAAATTTAACGGAAACTTTTTTCAGTAGTTGCCAAAAGGGGGTGGAAAAAACAGTAAACCTGAGGGCTCGTCCGGGATTTGAACCCGGGACCTCTCGCACCCAAAGCGAGAATCATACCCCTAGACCAACGAGCCACCGTGTTAGAGGTGGCTTCATATTACTCTGAATTTCTGTTTTCCGCCTGCCGTTCTGAAGGTTTTTCTGTTTTTGTTTTTTTTCTTTGTTGTGACATTTCCCTTTGGCCTTATTTAGTTATTCCTTCCATCTTTACCAAGTTTCAAGTATGGCTTATTGTCTGGCTTATTCTCCTCGATCCAGACGCAGGATGGGGTGAACGAAGGCAACTTTTTAGACTTTAGACATCCTTGCGTCTCACTGAGCCCGGGAAGCGATTTAAGCTCACTAGAGCCTGGTGGGAACCTGGAGGGGTCTGAGATAGAGATCGAGGGCCAGAGCTGAGCTCGGTTGCAAGGCTGTAGGTTACTGAGCCCCAGGACAGACGCGCTCCATGTATATACCTGCCGGCCTTTGGACTTAACGTAGAAGCCAAAATATAACACACTTCGGTAAGATAACGGTGCCTTCCCCCAACGGTTGGATGATTCGGGTCTACTGTCTTTCAGAGCTAGGTAACCAACTTTTCAAGGCGTGATCAACGCAGCTCAACTCGTGGCTAAGCTGTTTCCTTCGGACAAGGGTAAGAGATAGAGATTTCATCACGTTAACATAGAGATGTATTGCGCAAACGAAGAACTACTGTAAACCCCAAAACAGCAACCTCTCCTTCGAGCCGGAATCGAACCAGCGACCTAAGGATGACGACACGCTAAGTACTACAGTCCTCCGCTCTACCAGCTGAGCTATCGAAGGGAGTGCGACAAACCAGCTCCTAAAAATCCCTATTCAAGACATCCTTAACCAGAGACGGGAAACAAATCTCTTTATATCTGGAAAGTGATTATTGCAGAGTCGCAAAGCCAGCTTGTCCAAGGTTCCAACACCTGCGTCCAAGGTTCTGAGGGCAATCTTTCTAAAGCTGGATTCCCCTGCTTCACTGAGGGGCTCCCAAGCAGAGCAGATGCCCCTGGAACCTGGACATACCGAGACTGCGCATCCTCTGGGCGCCCGAGGCCTATTGGCCTCACTGGGCGCGGACCCAGGGGCCTCGCGAGCATGGATGCGTGTGTTTGTGTGTAGGGTGGGGACCGGCACCTGGGCGTCGGAGAACTGGAGGCTGACGCGGTGGGACGCACACAATTCTGACTGCGCAACTGTGAACGCCGGAGAGGGCGGGCCTCCAGGCTTAGGCCCGAGCTCTCTGTTGTCCTCACTTCCTGCGCTCCCCTCCCAATCTCGGCTCTTCCGCTTACACGTCCACAGACTTGGGAGGGAGAGGGTGTAGAATGGAGCAGTGGTCCCCAACTTTTTTGGCACCAGGGACCGGTTTCGTGGAAGACACTTTTTCCACGGACCTTGGGGGCGGGGAGGAGGAGTTGGGGGATGGTTTCGGGATGAAACTCTTCCACCTCAGATCATCAGGCATCACTTAGATTCTCATAAAAAGAGAGCAGTTTAGATCCCTGGCATGCGCAGTTCCCAATAGGGTTCGCGCTCCTAGGAGATTCTAATGCCACCGCTGATCTCACAGGAGGCGGAGCTCAGGCGGTACTGGTAGCTAGCCCGCAGTTCACCTCCTGCTGTGCGGCCGGGTTCCTAACAGGCCATGGACCGGTGCGCAGCCCAAGGGTTGGGAACCCCTGAAATAGAGGACATCTGGGCAAACCCAGTGTTTCCGTGTGAATTCGTTTTTGGAGAAAATATTTTCAGCTCATTCAAAAGGAAAGCCACATTTCTCTGCTTCAAAATCAAATTTAGTGACCCAAGTCTCGCCGCTAAAGTCGGGCCCTTAATTTCCCAAAACCCCACTGGCACATGAAACCTTGACACACAGTGTGCATCTATCTTCTGGACACCTGGCAAGAGCGGTCATCGCTGGCTCTTCCTGTTTCAGAAGGGGAACCTTGATCTCTACTCCAAATATGCCCAGACCCGGGGCTTGAGAATAGCTTAAGGGGCCATTGTCTCGCCTAGCTGTCCCCATTTCCCTCCCGGCAGCGAGCAGGGCTCTCGCCGCCAGTCCGCAAGCCAGGGCGTTGGCAGAGGCTGACGACGATTTCCACCGCTTGTGTAATGGATTCCGCCGCATTCCAGGAGGTAAAGCAGCATTACTACCGGAACCTAAAGGAAACGTTCTGCTCAGCTGGTGTTTATTTGGAAGCTCTGAACGGCGGCAAGAAGTTATAATCTGCCACGTATTCTCAGGGTCAGTTCAGAAAGACTAGGAGAGGAATTTAAGTAAAACCTGAATCAAGAAAGTAAACTCGAAAGGCCCCAGCGAGATTTGAACTCGCGACCCCTGGTTTACAAGACCAGTGCTCTAACCCCTGAGCTATAGGGCCTCACAGAGGAAGAACGTCTTCATTTCATAGAAAAGGAAAAGATTTTCAGGGCTTCTGCTAACATCTGAGCATAGAAACTAAGTAAAACCCGGATGTCGTCTCAATCCACTTCCCAACCATTAGACTTCAGTTCACAGACTTTGTTCTTGCTGGGGATGGTGCAAAGTGAAGGCCAGTGACAGGGACCACTACTATGCTAAAACTGGAGAAATCTGCCCAACGCGACACAGTCTAACACAGAAAGACTCTTCACTTGCCCACTTCAGACTGAAAATCAAGAAAGGAAAACCGGCAGAGGAAGGAGCTCACCACAGGTCTCACTTGAAACTGCTGACAGCCGCATTTTGTTTCCTGCTTGTGAGTCTCCCGCTGAGACTCACAGTTGCGAGTCTCAGTGCCAGAGCAGGCATTTGTTAATTCGCAGTTTAATTCATTCCTTCATTCAACAAACACTGCATTCCAGTCTGTGCTAGGCTCTGCACTAAGAACTAGGGATCCAGATACGATCTTTATCCTGAAGTCACTGTCACAGTCTTGTGGAACAAAAGAACTTGAATTTTCATGAAGAAAAACAATGAAAAGTAGCTGTGCCAGGTGTGAAGGAGCGGTAGCCATGTCAAGGTCCACACATTTACAAAGTGAACCATCCGGAGGGGTCTCCAAGAGAGCATTGGCCTGAGCTGCACTACGAAGGGAGGTTAAGACTTAGACAAAAATTGGAGCAGGGTGGTCCCTGGTAGAATAAAATTACGAGCAAAGTCCGAGAAAAAGACTGAGACATTCAAGGAAACACTGGCTGGGGCAGCAGGTGAGAAGATTTGTAGAAGAAAATAGAAATTCACCAAACATTGATGAGTTTACGGAATGAATTGAAGGGACGAGCAACCAGAGTCAGAAACACCAGTGACTGGCCATGGTGCAGATGCTCAAACATAAAGCTGCAAAAAGGTAATCCTTATGGGACTAGAAAGGAAGGGATGAGTGAGAGAGATACAGGGAAGGGCGATTCTGCTGAACCTAGATATGAAGTGCAATCAGGAGGAAAGAGAGGGGACTCTCAAAGATGTCTTTAAGAGGCAAGATAATACTTACAGAAAAAAGGAAGCCTACCTCTTCAGGGTATCTGGAGAGGGCGGAGGGGTGATGCTAGGATTTAGGTAAGCTGAATATCAAGTGAAGATGGAGCAGTTCACGGGAATTGTATGATAGCCAGAATACTCTTGTGTGTAGAGTTTCATGAATTGATAGATGAATTAATCAAATTACATAAGTCATCCATTGAGTTAGAGACTCTACGAGTCATGCACTCTTGAAGGAAAAGAATACAGAGGAAACAGCCGAGACTAGAATGTAAGCTTTGAAGAGCCCTGTTACAGGCGTATGTTACATTAGTGTGTGTCCAACATCCCTTAAAAATTCTCCTTACATGTGGATATTTCACATATTATAAGTAAGTCTGTCCTAGCACACTTGCTTTCCCAGCTTGCAACTGAGAATGAGCTTGTGACGTGGGCTCCACCAATCAGATGCATGGCCCAGGAAGCTTTCCGTTTGGAAACTTAAAACAGGAGTACAGGATACCATAGGGAAAACCCACGTTTTTCCAAATACGGTATCAGTGTCAAGTTTTTGGATATGGGTTTTCTTAAATCCATATACTACTGTTTTTCTTTAGCTCTGGATAATTCTCAGTCATTGTATTAGTTTGCTAGGGCTTCCATAATGAAATACCACAGACTGGGCGACTTAAACAACTGAAATGCATTTCCTCACAGTCCTGGAGGTCAAAAATCCAAGACCAAGGTGTTGGCAGGTTTTGTTCCTTCTGAGGCCACTCTCCTTCACTTAGAGATGGCTGGCCTCTTGCTGCCGCCTCACATGGCAGTCCCTCTGTAGGTCTACACCCTTAGTGCCTCTCTTTGTGTCTAAATTTACTCCCCTTATAGGGACACCAGTCAGGCCCACCCTAATGGCCTCATTTTAACTTAATCTCCTCTTTAAATGCCTTATCTCCAAATACAGTTACATTCTGGGATACTAGAGATTAGGGCTTCAACATATAAATTTAGGGGGGATACATTTTAACTAATAGTAGCCATTATCTTCTCCTATATTATATATACATATATGTGTGTGTGTGTGTGTGTGTGTATATATATATATTTTAGGCTAGTCAAGTGAAGTAGTGGGAGTGGAGAAGGAACAGAAAGACCTGTAACTGACTGTGATCAATTAGTTGTAAACACCACTGCACTCAGACCAGCCAGCCTCCTATATTGTTTTTACTCTATTTTTTTCTCTCTTTTTGGAACTGAAATTAAACATCCATTAGAGCTTCATACCTTGTCTTTCTTATATATATATGTGTGTATATACATATATTTTTGTTTGTTTTTTTTTTTTTTTTTTTTTTGAGACAGTCTCCCTCTGTCGCCCAGGCTGGAGTGCAGTGGCACGATCTTGGCTCACTGCAAGCTCCACCTCCTGGGTTCACGCCATTCTCCTGCCTCAGCCTCCCGGGACTACAGGCGCCCGCCACCACGCCCTGCTAATTTTTTTGTATTTTTAGTACAGACGGGGTTTCACCGTGTTAGCCAGGATGGTCTCGATCGCCTGACCTCGTGATCCACCCGTCTCGGCCTCCCAAAGTGCTGGGATTACAGGGGTGAGCCACCGCGCCGGCTTTTTTTTTTTTTTTTTTTTTCCTTGCGTGATACAGTCTCACTCTTTTGCCGAGGTTGAAGTGTAGTGGTGCAATTGCGGCTCACTGCAACCTCCACCTCCCAGGTTCAAGCAATTCTCCTGCCGTAACCTCCTGAGTAGCTAGGATTACAAGTGCGTGCCACCACACCCGGCTGATTTTTGTATTTTTAGTAGAGACGCGTTTTCACCATGTTGGCCAGGCTGGTCTCAAATTCCTGACCTCAGGTGATCCAACCCACCTGGGCCTCCCAAAATTCTGGGATTACAGGCATGAACCACTGCTCCTGGCCTATTACAAATGCCTTTAGGGCTACAAAGGTCAATGCCCAGATAATTTCCCTTAACGCTCTGAATTCCACCCTTCCCTTGGTTTCTGGCCTATTAGTTGCTTACTCCCATATCAGCACTTTAATGCTTCTAAGGAGATTTGGTAAAAGTATCATTTTGGGAGGCCAACGCGGGCGGATCACGAGGTCAGGGTATAGGGATCATCCTGGCTAACACGGTGAAACCCCGTCTGTACTAAAAAATACAAAAAATTAGCCGGGCTTGGTGGCGGGTGCCTGTAGTCCCAGCTACTCGGCAGGCTGAGGCAGGAGAAGGGCGTGAACCCGGGAGGCAGAGCGTGCAGTGAGCCGAGATCATGCTACTGCACTCCAGCCTGGGCAACAGAGCGAGACTCCGTCTCAAAAAAAAAAAAAAAAGGATTTATTTATTTTATTTATTTTTGTTTAGAGATGGGATTTCACCATGTCGCCCTGGAAGTCTTGAACTGGACTCAAGCAGTCCTCCTGTCTAGGCTTCCCAAGCGTGCTGGGATTCCAGGCGTGAGCCACTACACCCAGCTGAGATTTGGTAAAAATCTTATGCAATATTTTTAATAATTTTTATTTCAAGAAGGAGTGGTCTAAATTAATTAGCCTACCAATGCTAGAAAGGAAATGGCCGTTGTGGGAGCTATAACATCAATCATAGTCCACCACACGGACTGAGAAGCAGAGAAAACAGTACTCCAGAGAAAGTTTAAGAGGGAGAGTGCCAAAGCACAAAATGAAAGAGCGGTGACAGCTGGAATAGAAGCCTGCTCTTTCTGGTTATATCATCCTTTCCAGAAGACATCGCTGGAAAAGGACAAGATGGTTTAGCAGTGTGGCCAATTGGTCCCAGCAGTTTGGTAGTGTGGTTGAATGGTCTGAGGCACTATATTTAGGCTCCAGTCTCTTTGGGGGCATGGGTTTAAATCCCACTGCTGCAAGGGTCTTTTGTTTCTACATCAGTAATAAGTAATCAGTTTGTCTTCACTGGGGGGTTGACCTAATGTCAAACCCAACATGTGATTTTTCTCACTGCCTGGCTGGGCTGGGGGAATGGAACCACTGAATGAATGACTCACAGCCTACCCGCAGGGAGCTCTTAATTCAATCGAACACTCAGACCACTAAGAGATGTACTCCCAACTTCTGTTTGAAAGGGAGCTGATAAGACCTTGCCAAAGAAATGACATTTGAGCTGGAACCTTGAAATAACTTTGAACGTGCAGTATGTGTTCCGTGAAAAGGAAGGATAAGGTAGGGGAGGGAGTAGAGGGGAGCAGGGAGTGAAGTGAGTCTTTGTTTCATTTGCTCCTAAGTGTTAACCTGGAGAAATCTGAGCAGTTGCACACAGAATGTAAAGTGTCCCTATGTCCCTGCTGCTGACTGCCTCTGGGAACCCCCTGCGTTTCCTACAGGATGTTGTCTCTGGTTTCTTCACCTACCCGTGATCTCCTGCTACAACCCCTTCCCTCACCCACCATTTCTCCTTCAGTGTCTGTCCCTCTAGGTCCGTCACTAGGACAGTAAAAGAGATGGGTTAAGCAGGACACAAATCACCAAGGGAGGCAACTGCTCACCAGTTCAGGGAGGTGATATTTCAGAAGATTCAATGCTCAGGCTTGAGCCAACCATAGAAGACCACCCTGGCCGCCACCTAGACCACAAAGAGTCCAAATATGAGTTGAAGTCAGAATTTGAGCTCTTTAAGGAGCAACCTTACTTTCTGGCCTTTGAGAGCAGTGCCCTTCCTGCCCCATGTGATACCTTTGGCACTGGGCAGGATTTGGCATCTATCACATCCAAGTTTGACTCCAGGCATTGTCCCTACCTCAAGGCTTTGGGAAGAAGGAGATGGCTCATTTTAGCAGGTGGTGATGGAAACTGATTGGCCAGTGCCTTAAGTAGGCAAGTGATAAGTTTATCCATGTGGCTCTTTACTGTAGTCATCCCTGCTATAGAGGGCTGTCCTGTGTATTGTAGAATACTTAGTGGCACCCCTGGCCTTTACTCACTAGATGTCAGTAGTAATATGCCCTCTCTACCCAACTGTGACATCAAAAATATCTCTAGACACTGCCAAATGTCCCCTAGGAGGCAAAGCCATCTCTGAAGATTATTATCTCCCAGTGTGTAGCTTGTCTCTTACAGTGTCTTTACCAAGGCAGAGGTTTCTTAAATTTGATGAAGTTCTTTTAATTGTGTTTTTCTTTTGTGAGTCATACTTTCAGTGTTGTATCTAAGAAATCTTTCCCCAACACAAGTTGACAAAGATTTTATTATAAAAATTTTAAAGTTCTGGGTTTTATTGATAGGTCTATGATCTACTTGAGGTTCATTTTTATATGTAGAGCAATGTAGGGATCAAAAATCTTTTTTTAATTAGCCGGGCATGGTGGTGCACACCTGTAGTCCCAGCTATTTGGGAGGCTGAGGCAGAAGTATCGCTTGAACCAAGGAGGGGGAAGTTGCAGTGAGCCAAGATCGCACCACGGCACTCTAGCCTGGGCAAGAGACTCCATATCAAAAAAAAAAAAAAAAAAAATTGTTGTGATTTTTCTAAAGTTTGTTGAGAAAACTACCTTTCTCCACTGAATTGCCCTTGAAGCTTTGGCAACAGTCAATTGACAATATGTATGTGGTTCTATCTCTGTACTCCTGCTCTATAGATCTATTTTTTAAAATTTCTTAATGCCAATATGACACTGTCTTAATTATAGCAGTTTTATAATAAATACAATAAAATATAAATAAGTCAGGCAGAGTGAGTCTTCCAACTTTGTTTTTTCCAAATATGTTTTGGGCATGCTGTCTTTGGATTTGCATATGAATTTTGGAATTAGCATGTCAACTTCTTTAAAAAATAACCAACCTTGTTGGGATTTTTATTGTAATTAGATTGAATCTATAAATCAATTTAGGGATAAATAATATCTTAACAACATTGAGTCTGTTCACGCACAAATATGAAATGTCTCTTGATGTATTTAGGTTTCCTTTCATTGCTCTTAGCATTTTTTTTCAGTGTACGAGTCTTGGACATATTTTATTCCTAAGTATTTTATATTTAATTACTCTGTTGTAAATTGTATTGCTTTTTAAAATGTCAATTTCTGATAGTTCATTACTAGAACGTACACTTATACATATGTATATACAATTTATAAAATAATATATGCCAAGCCTGGCCAACATAGTAAAGCTCCATTTCTGCAAAAAATGTTTTAAAAAATTATCCAAGTGAGACTGGGCGCTGTGGCTTACACCTTTAATCCCAGGAGTCCACTCGGTCGGTTGTGGGTGCTTATAATTTGTTTGGCTTAAAAATCATTCATTTTCAACCCTCAGAGGCTAACTTGAGGCACATATTCTAAAAGTATTAGCTTCTTTGTGACAGAGCTTATAGAAAAGATGGGACAGAGATGCTGCTCCCAGCACCAGCATAATTGCCTACTAGGTTCATCTTGACCCTGCCCAGAAAAGCTGATTTACTGAGACAGTGTTATTGCAGTAAAGAGTTTAGTAAATGCAGAGCCAACTAAATGGAAGACTGGAACTTTGTTATTACTCTAATCAGCCTCCCCAAAAATTCAGAGGCTAGGGCTTTTCAAGGATAGTTGTGAGACAGCCAGGTGAAAGATGGTCCCCGCAGATTCTCCAACCAGCCTGCTCACGGGGACAAATGCTCACTGTGGTGGAACCTCGGGAAGTTAGTGCCATTCGCAGGGAGGAGAAGCATGGCCCCATCTCTTCCTGGGAGGACCCTGGGATTTGAAGGCCTGCGCGGCAAGTGCTCTAGCAGGGACTCTGGCCTAGCAAGAATTCCCCTTTTCTTCCTTTTTCACCCAATAAAACCCCGTCTTACTCACCATTCCAATTGTCTCCGAGCCTGAATTTTCATGGCCGTGGGACAAAGAACGCTGTCTTTCGCTGAACTAAAGAAAAGTCCTGCAACATTTGGGCAGCAGGGAAATGCTGATTAGTTGGGTCTGAGATAAAATCATAGTGAGTCGGAGCTTGTCTTCTTTCAATGAAGCAGTTCCTGAGAGGGGGCCAGTTTACCAATCTCGGTGACGCCAGCTGATCCATTCAGAATGCAGAGTCTGAAAAATACCTAGAACAGCAATCTTAGATTTTACAATAATAATGTTATCTACAGGAGCAACTGAGGAGGTTAGGATCTTGTGGTCTCTGGCTATAGGACTCCTGAGCCATAATTTCTAATACTGTGGCTAAGCTGTTACTTTTACAAAGCAGGTCTGACCCCCAAGCAAGGAGGCGGTTTGCTTCATGAAGTGGCTGTTTTCATGTTTGTCTTAAACTACAAACTAAATTCCTCCCATGGTTTGTTCGGCATACGCCCAGAAATAAGCAAAGCAAGCTAGGAGGTTAGAAGCAAGATCGATTTGGTAGCCGGGTACGGTGGCTCACGCCTGTAATCCCAGCACTTTGGGAGGCCAAGGTGGGCGGATCACTTGAGGTCAGGAGTTCCAGACCAGCCTGGCCAACATGGTGAAAACCCATCTCTACTAAAATATACAAAAATTAGCCAGGCGTAGTGGTGCACGCCTGTAATCCTAGATGCTCGGGGGGCTGAGGCAGGAGAATCGCTTGAACCTGGGAGGCAGAGATTGCAGTGAGCCAAGATTGTGACACTGCACTGTAGCCTGGGCAACAGAGCAAGACTCCATCGGGGCAGGGGGGGGAAGATGGAGTTGGTTACATCAGACTTCTTTCACTGTTATGATTTTTGTAAAGGTGGTTTCACCAGCTGCACTCTTCCCATAGCTTCTACTGAGAAACTGGGGAGACTGTTGGAGGTGGGCAATCTGGGTCTAGCGAAGGTCTCAGGCAGTCTGCACTAACACTGATTTTCCAGGTCAGGAGAGGCAAAGTAGTCACAGTGGGCCCATGTTTCCCCAGCGTGTCAACCCAAAAGGTTAAAATAATAGGGACTATGGACTTAAAGAAATCAAAATTAATTTTGTCCCAAACCAAATTTGAGAACCGTAGCCTGGAACACAAACAGCGCAAACTGAGAATGTGTCCCGGAATGGGTTACATGAGGCATGGTATTTACATGTTTTTTCTAAATAAAAAATCAAAGGGCCGGACGCAGTGGCTCACGCCTATAATCCCAGCACTTTGGAAGGCTGAGGCGGGCGGATCACGAGGTCAGGAGATCGAGACCATCCTGGGTAAAACGGTGAAACCCTGTCTCTACTAAAAAAAAATACAAAAAATTAGCCTGGTGTGGTGGCGGGCGCCTGTAGTCCCAGCTACTCGGGAGGCTGAGGCAGGAGAATGGTGTGAACCCGGGAGGCAGAGCTTACAGTAAGCCGAAATGGGGCCACTACACTCCAGCTTGGGTGACAGAGCAAAACTCCTTCTCAAAAAAAAAAAAACAAAAAAAAAACAAAGAAGGGGGCAGTGAAGCAAAGGTGACATTTTTACAATTTTGACTGATGTTTAGTGATGTTATACACAGACAAACCAAATGTGCGGTTAACATATATAGGGACAGAGTAACAAGTAAAGGAGTGTGTACACATCTTAGGGTTTGGAGGGGAATGACTGACGTTATCCTGCTGTTAGAAAAAGGAAAATTCAAAGAAAATGTTAACATGGCTGCAGTTGGGCATATGGGTAATAAAACCCAGGCCTATAAAATAAAGCTGACCTCTTGCCTGTGTAACTGGAGTTTGTTAAATATTTCACTGACAGGGACTGGTCATAAACCTGCTTATCAGATGTAGAACAAAGACAGGATGGAGTTAGTCACCCTCTTTCCACCAGACCCTAAGATGCTTAACCTTTCTCCCTACTCACTCAACTGTATATTTATCTTATGTATGGCGTCACTGAGCACTCATCAGAATCACAAGAATGTAATGTTGTTTCAGTAACCACTTCTCCCGCCTTCTGTGCCACACATGTCCCCCTTAGAAAATTTAAATATACTGCGCCTCATGTAAACTAGTTTGGGACCTATTCTAGGTCTATTCTAAGTCTGTGTTCTCAGGCATAACTCCTCAAACTTGGCTGAGAATAAATCTAACCATGACTTCTTTAAGTTCAAGTGCCTGTTACGTCACTTTTCAGTTGACACTGCCTCTGTGCTTCACCTGCTAGGCAAGGTTACAATCAGTACACGTCAGTGAAAACATTTGACATGGCTGGGCATGGTGGCTCACGTCTGTAATCCCAGAACTTTGGGAGGCAGACATAGGTGGTTCACCTGAGATCAGGAGTTTGAGACCAGCTTGCCCAACATAGCAAAACCTTGAGTCTGCTTAAAAAAAAAAAAAAGGTAGCCAGACATGGTGGTGCATGCCTATAGTCCCAGCTACTTGGGAGGCTGAGGCAGGAGGATCACTTGAACCCAGAAGGCGTCAGGTTGCAGTGAGCCGAAATTGTGCCACTGCACTCCAGCTTGGGCAACACAGCAAGACTCTGTCTCAAAAAAAAAAAAAAAAAAGAAAGAAAGAAAGAAAGAAAGAAAGAAAGAGAGAGAGAGAGAAAGAAAGAAAGAAAGACAGACGGCCGGGCGCGGTGGCTCAAGCCTGTAATCCCAGCACTTTGGGAGGCTGAGACGGGCGGATCACGAGGTCAGGAGATCGAGACCATCCTGGCTAACACGGTGAAACCCCGTCTCTACTAAAAAATACAAAAAACTAGCCGGGCGCGGTGGCAGGCGCCTGTAGTCCCAGCTACTCGGGAGGCTGAGGCAGGAGAATGGCGTGAACCCGGGAGGCGGAGCTTGCAGTGAGCTGAGATCCGGCCACTGCACTCCAGCCTGGGCGGCAGAGCGAGACTCCGTCTCAAAAAAAAAAAAAAAAAAAAAAAAAAAGAAAGAAAGACAGACAAGACAAAAAACAACAAACTTTAGCCTTTCAGGCTAGAGTTCAGCTTTAGCTCATAGGTCTAGTTTCTGTTACCTATATGCCCAACCTGCAGCCATCTTGGGCCACTTTTAAACATTGTTCTTTCAGATTTTCTTTTTTCTGACAAGTGCCATTCAGGAAAAATCAGGAGGGGGATGGGGACAAGGGCTTTGTCCAGGCGACATTTATGCAGATTGTATTCCTAGTCTGGTCTGGGGCCTTGTCTTCTTGTATGATGACTTTGGGAGGAAGGTTGCAATTGCTTGAGCCTAGAGACAAATATCTGTTCCTTTTTCCTTCTGTCAGTTTTCTTGGTTGTGGATCAACAAAATGAAGATGTCTCCTAGAAGAATAAAATAGTAAGGTCAGCAACTCAAGGGTTAATGCACCAGGCTGTAACAAAGGTGTGAATTCTAGCCTCCCTGGGGCTCCAGTTGCTTCAGTTTTTATGCTCCGGGATGTATTTACCAAGCTCAGATAACTTCACTGGCGAATTTCAATAAATGTTTCAGGAATAATGACAATTCTACACAACCTCTTGCAGAAAAATTGGAGATGAGATAATAATTCTCAACTCTTTACATGAGGACAGTGTATTCTGATATTAAAAGCAAAGATACTTCAAAAGAAAGAAAACTACAGATCAGAGTCTCTTAAGAACATAGAAGCCAAAAAGTTTAACATAACTTTAGCGAGTTGAATTCAACAGTATATAAAATAATGATACATCAGAATCAAGGGGGATTTATCCCAGAAAAGCAAATTTGGTTTGATATTCAAAATTAATCAATGTACAAAGTATATTATATTAAAAAGAAAAACATGATTATATCAAAAGATGTAGACAAAACATTTGTCAAAATTTCACATTCGTTTATTTATTACTTACTTATATTTTTAGAGATGGGGGTTTCCCTCTGTCCCCCAAGCTGGAGGGCAGTAGTACAACCATAGGTCACTACAGCCTTAACTTCTTAGGCTCAAGTGATCTTCCTGCCTCAGCCTCCTGAGTAGCTGGGACTACCAGTGTGTGCCATCGTGCCCTGATAATAATTTTTTCTTTCTTTCTTTCTTTGCTTTTTTTTTTTTTTTTTTTTTTTTTGAGATGGAGTTTCGCTTTTTGTTGCCCAGGCTGGAGTGCAGTGGAGCAATCTCACTGCAAACTCCGCCTCCCAAATTCAAGCGATTCTCCTGCCTCAGCCTCCTGAGTAGCTGGGATTACAGGCGCCCACCATCACACCCAGTTAATTTTTTTTGTATTTTTAGTAGAGACGGGGTTTCACCATGTTGGCCAGGCTGGTCTGGAACTCCTGACCTCAGGTGATCCACCCGCCTTGGCCTCCCAAAGTGCTGGGATTACAGGCATGAGCCACCGCGCCTGGTACCCTGATAATTTTTTAAAATTTTTCATACAGACAGGTTCTCACTTTGTTTCCCAGGTTGGTCTTGCACTCCTGGGCTCAAGTGATCCTCTCATCTTGGCTTTCCAAAGCGCTGAGATTACAGACATGAGCCACCAGTGCCTGCTACACATACACTTCTCATATAAACTCTCAGCAAATTAGAAATAGAAGGGCCTTTCTCAATCTGATAAAGGGCACCTATGAAAAACTTTCAGCTAACAATATACTTAATGATGAAAGACTGACTGATTTCCCTGTAAGATTAGGACAAGCAAGGACATCTGCTTTCATCACTATCATCAGCAACGTATGGAGATTCTTGAACAGTAATGCAAAAAAAATTAAAATGGAAGCCATCCATGTTTAAATGAAGAAGTAAAACTGTTCTATTCCGGGCCAGGCGCAGTAGCTCACGCCTATAATCCCAGCACTTTGGGAGGCCGAGGCGGGCAGATAACCTGAGGTCAGGAGTTTGAGACCAGCCTGACCAACATGGAGAAATCCCAAGTCTCTACTAAAAATACAAAATTAGCTGGGTGTGGCAGCACATGCCTGTAATCCCAGCTACTCAGGAGACTGAGGTAGGCGAATTGCTTCAACCCAGGAGGTGGAGGTTGCAATGAGCCAAGATAGTACCATTGCACTCCAGGCTGGGCAACAAGAGTGTAGGGTTCTCTTCCAAGGCAGGTTCTAACCAACCCAACACATATTGGACCTCTGGCATTCCAGTGACTTGGTGTCCTCTATTTGCAGAAAGTCCAGTGACTCAGCTTTAACTTTGTGTCCCCTTTGAGAGATCAGCTGGTAGAGTGGAGGACTATACACATCTGTGGACATCCTTAGGTTGCTGGTTCAATTCCAGCTCGAGGGAAGTGTCTGAGTCTTTTGTGCACACACCAATGCTCTCTGGCTACACCTCTGCCTGGTCAAAGGCCCTGCTGTCGCCACACTCTCCCAGGCAAAACCCAGCAAAGCCTTATCCAGATCACCTAGCTTGCCATGCCTGTGCTGTTGCCAGTACGCTTCAGCACAAAGCGCCCCTTACTTCTGCTTTGTGACCCAGCCAATCCCCATCCAAATGCTTACCATCTCAGGGCTGTTTCATTTTTATTCACAGGCTGCTTTTAAACCTAAGCACTGCTGGGGAATCTGGCAACACAGCTGGATTCATCTGTGACCAAGCTCTCCTGACCAGGCTGGCAAACCCTGGAAGGCCAAGCTCCCAGAAGGCCATCAAGCACTCAGGACAATGCTGTAGGGCCAAGGACAACCATGATATCATCCGTGAACTCACCCTCTCCCTCTCATTTCCTTCTTGAGCTATTACTACCTCACCTCTGTCTCTGTCTCATTCTCTCTCTCTCTTTCACAATTTCTCTATCTCTGTATATTCCTCTCTGTCTGTCTCTCCCCTTTCTCCCTGTCACTCTGTGTCTCTCTCATTCTCCTTTGTCAGGAATGTATAGACTCATGCAGACAGAAAATGCTCATCCTTGCTATGTTGTGTCTACTTGGGGAGACAGCAGCCACCCTGAAAATTTTCTAAGGCAAAGAACCTCCATTGGCAAGGTCAGGTTGCCCCATGGGATGAGGACATGGTGTGCCTACCCACTCACCCTTGTCCCAAGTCCCTCAAGCCTCACCTTTCCTGAGTCTTCGCACTTTTTTATTTTGCTACAGCTGGGCTTGGCTCCTGCTGGAAGACTAAGGATACCTACTGCTCACCGCTTAGTTCACAGATATCAAAAACACCTGCAGCCTAGGAGGCTGCGAAAGCCAGAAGGAAGTACAAAATGGCAGGCTTGAAAAGAGCGTCGGTGAGCTGGGAGAGTTGGGGATTGTTGGTCTATGACAGGAAACAGAAGTGAAACTTGAGTGACATCTGTCATCATACAGTGGCACACAAATTCACCTCCTTAGAAAGGCCACTGCCTGGTGGGTCTGAGCAGTTTGGACCTTTTACACTGGGATCTAGCAGCACAGTTGGGCTCCCCTACCTTTGAGAAAAATATGCTAAAGCCAAGTCAGAGAGAATGGATCAGAAATGGACCAGGCTTTCACCAACCAATGGAGCTTCACATCTGTGGAGATGTAGTGGGTTTGGTGGGTATGGGGCAGAGAAGAAAGCCAATGAGTGTCCCTTGGTCTCATCCCAAGAGCTCAGAAAAATGTGCATCAGACACTTGATGTACAGATGCAACCTATCACAGAGAGCACTCTAAGCCCAATGGTCCATGGGAGCATGGCCCTCTGAAGCCCTTTGAGGACTGGATCCCTGCCCTCCCCTACCCTCTATGGCCACAAGAACTGTTTCATTGTGGGTCTCAAACTAGAGACTCTATGTGTCTTCTTCTCCTGGAAAGCAGCAGATGGTCTCCCCGAACACTGCCTATTCCCCTCACGTTCCCCTGGCTGTGTTAATCTTTCCCACTTCTCACTGCTAATGAAAAAGAGCTAAGCTGTGGATTCACCAGTGCTCTGAGACGATTCTATGGCTGTGGAGCCACAGAGAAATCCCAGTCTCCAATGACACCAAAAACAGAGACCAGTGAACAGGGACCAAAGGTAGCACCTTAGGTCTTCATTAGATATGTTCCTGATGGGACATGGAGGCACGGGTCCTCTGAAACCTCAGTTTGGTGT
Organism: Macaca thibetana thibetana; assembly: GCF_024542745.1. Taxonomy (NCBI): domain Eukaryota; kingdom Metazoa; phylum Chordata; class Mammalia; order Primates; family Cercopithecidae; genus Macaca; species Macaca thibetana. The sequence continues at coordinate 87,139,992 of NC_065584.1, forward strand.
TTTGAGGGCAAAAGCAGAAGGGGGCCAGGTAGTGGGCTTTGGTGACCAGCACAAGCAAGGGTGAACCCCAGATGCCCACTTTTCCAGTCTGGGACATAACAGAGAGTAGCAAGGGGTGTTCATGCATCTGACTCTCACCCTTGGCCATCCATACCCACTTAGCATAAGACAGGGAGAGGACTTAAACTCAGTGGAGGCTAGGTCCCTTGGGGGTAGGTTGCTGCACCCCCACTAGGTGTTCAGCTGGGGGATGGGTATCTCAGTGGTCTTGGGGTGGTGGGCATACACCAGATGGGATGTGAAACCTTTGCCAAAGACGTGGGGCCAGGAGAAAGTCACACCTCTGTCCTCTACCGCCATTTTTTTGTTTGTTTATTTTTTTTTTGCTTTTCCAAGAAACCCGCAGAACCTTGCTGATGTGGTTTGGCTGTGTCCCCACCCAAATCTCAACTTGAATTGTATCTCCCAAAATTCCAACGTGTTGTGGGAGGGACCCGGGGGGGGGTAATTGAATCATGGGGGTCAGTCTTTCCTGTGCTATTCTCATGAATAAGTCTCACAATATCTGATGGGTTTATCAGCGGTTTCTGCTCTTGCTTCTCTCTCATTTTCTCCTGCCACTGTCATGTAAGAAGTGCCTTTTGCCTCCCACCATGATTCTGAGGCCTCCCTAGCCCGGTGTAATTGTAAGTCCAATTAAACCTCTTTTTCATCCCAGTCTGGGGTGTGTCTTTATCAGCAGCATGAAAATGGACTAATACAGTAAATTGGTACCAGTAGAGATGGGCATTGCTGAAAAGATACCCAAAAATGCGGAAGTGACTTTGGAACTGGGTAACAGGCATAGTTTGGAACAGTTTGGAGCGTTCAGAATAAGACACGAAAATGTGGGAAAGTTTAGAACTTCTTAGAGACTTGTTGAATGACTTTACCCAAAATGCTGATAGTGATATGGACAATAAAATCCAGGCTGAGGTGGTCTCCGATGGAGATAAGGAACTTGTTGGGAACTAGAGCAAAGATTATTCTTGTGTTTTAGCAAAGAGACTAACAGCATTTTGTCTCTGCCCTAAAGATTTGTGGAACTTTGAACTTGAGTAAGATGATTTAGGGTATCTGGCAGAAGAAATTTCTAAGCAGCAAAGCATTCAAGAGGTGACTTGGGTACTGTTAAGGGCATTCAGTTTTTTGTTGTTTTGTTGTTGTTGTTGTTGTTGTTGAGACAGAGTCTTGATCTGTGGCCTAGACTGGAGTACAGTGGTGCGATATCGGCTCACTGCAAGCTGCGCCTCCTGAGTTCTCCTGCCTCTCAGCCTCCCGAGTAGCTGGAACTACAGGTGCCCGCCACCATGGCCGGCCAATTTTTTTTTTTTTTTTTTTTTGTATTTTTAGTAGAGATGGGGTTTCACCGTGTTAGCCAGGATGGTCTCAATCTCCTGACCTCATGATCCACCCACCTCAGCCTCCCAAAGTGCTGGGATTACAGGCGTGAGCCAACACACCCGGTGGCATTCAGTTTTATATGGGAAGCAGAGCATAAAAGTTTGGAAAATTTGCAGCCTGACTATGTGATATAAAAGAAAAACCCAACCCCATTTTCTGGGGAGAAATTCAAACTGGCTGCAGAATTTTGCCTAAGTAGCAAGGAGCCTAATGTTAATCCCCAAGACCATGGGGAAAATGTCTCCAGGCCATGTCAGAGACCATCACGGCAGCCTCTCCCATCCATCACAGGCCCAGAAGCACAGGAGGAAAAAGTGGTTTCGTCGGCTGGGCCCAGGGTCCTAGTACTTTGTGCAGCCTAGGAACTTGGTGCCCTGTGTCCCAGCTGCTCCACCTGTGGCTGAAAGAGGCTAACATACAGCTTGGGCTGTGGCTTCAGAGGGTGGAAGCCCCAAGCCTTGGCAGCTTCCACATGGTGTTGAGCCTGTAGGTGCACAGATGTCAAGAATTGAGGTTTGGGAACCTCCTCCTAGATTTCAGAAGATGTATGGAAATGGTTGGATGCCCAGGCGAAAGCTTGCTGCAGGGGTGGGGCCCTCATGGAGAACCTCTGCTAGGACAATATGAAAGGGAAATGTGCAGTCAGAGTCCCCATGCAGAGTCCCTACTGGGGCATTGCCTAGTGGAGCTGTGAGAAGAGGGCCACCGTCCTCCAGACCCCAGAATGGTAGATCCACTGACAGCTTGCACCATGCACCTGGAAAAGCTGCAGACACTCAACACCAGCCCAGGAAAGCAGCTCAGAGAGAGGCTGTACCCTGCAAAGACACACGGGTGGAGCTGCCCAAGACCATGGGAACCTACCTCTTGCATCACTGTGACCTGGATGTGAGACCTGAAGTCAAAGGAGATTTAAGATTTAAGATTTGACTGCCCCGCTGGATTTCGGACTTGCATGGCCTCTATAACCCCTTTGTTTTGGCAAATTTCTCCCATTTGGAATGGCTATATTTATCTAATACCTGTACCCCCATTGTATCTAGGAAGTAACAAGCTTGCTTTTGATTTTACAGGCTCATAGGCAGAAGGGACTTGCCTTGTCTCAGATGAGACTTTGGACTGTGGACTTTTGGGTTAATGCTGAAATGAGTTAAGGCTTTGGAGGACTGTTGGGAAAGCATGATTAGTTTTGAAATGTGAGGACATGAGATTTGGAGGGGCCAGAGGTGGAATGATATGGTTTGGCTTTGCCCCTACCCAAATCTCAACTTGAATTGTACCTCCCCAAATTCCCACATATTGTGGGAGGGATGGGGGAGATAATTGAATCATGGGGGCCGGTTTTTCCAGTGCTATTCTCCTGATAGTGAATAAGTCTCACAAGATCTGATGGGTTTACCAGGGTGTTCCGCTTTTGCTTATCTCTCATTTTCTCCTGCCTCTGCCATGTAAGAAGTGCCTTGGCCAGGAGCAGTGGCTCACGCCTGTAATCCCAGCACTTTAGGAGGCCGAGGAGGGCGGATCACCTGAGGTCGGGAGTTCGAGACCAGCCTGACCAACATGGAGAAACCCCAAGTCTTTATTTAAAATACAAAATTAGCTGGGCGTGGCAGCGCATGCCTGTAATCCCAGTTACTCTGGAGGCTGAGGCAGCAAAATCGCTTGAACCTGGGAGGCGGAGGTTGCCGTGAGCTGAGATCGCGCCATTGCACTCTGGCCTGAGCAACAAGAGTGAAACTCCGTCTCAAAAAAAAAAAAAAGGAGAAGGAGAAGAACTTTTCACCCCCAGCCATCATTCTGAGGCCTCCCCAGCCATGTGAAACTGTGAGTCCAATTAAACCTCTTTTTCATCCCAGTCTCGGGTATGTCTTTATCAGCAGCAATGAAAACGGACTAATACACTTGCCCTACTTCAGAAAGAGGCAGCCTCTGGGGGAGGGGGGTGGGTGGGACGGGGCGGGGGGAAAGAGTTCTTGGTCGGTTTGCAGAGGAGGGAAGCCAAGCCCCAGGTGGGCGCTGGGGAGGAAGGGTATCACAGTGCATCTGCAAGCCCTGGGCGAGTTCTTCTCCCCTAGTCCCATTTGTTCTCTCTCTCACTTCCAGCACACTTGAATGCGCCAAAAAGTGAGCATAGGACACTGGGGGAAAAGGGCGGCGGCACATCGGGAGGAGGGGCGTGTGTGTTGGCCGGGAAGGGAGTAAGGGAGTAGGAAGACCAGAATTTTAGGAAAGGGCTCCTTAAGGACTTCCAGCAGACCCTGAAGCTGGTCTGTGGATAGCGGCCGCCCACTCAGAAGCTTTCTGAGTTCTTCTTTCCTCCTCCAGCAACCCCTGTCCCACAGGATTCACCCATCCACCTCGCCCATCCCCCTGACCGAGCCCTCTCACCCTCTTACTTTCTTTCACTGAGGACTGTCATCCTCACTTGGCACAGGTGGAGGAAGGCCACAGGTGAGAGCCTCCCGTCTTGGATCGTGGCTATCAGCGCCCCGAGACGCAAGGAAACTACACTCAGAGGATTTGCCCCACCCTGAGAGGGGCGCGGTGGCGACCTGCGCAAGGTTCTCTTCTAAGGTGGGTTCCAATCAACTCAAAGTGTGTTGAACCTCCAGCATTCCAAGGACTTGGCTTCCTCCATCTGCAGAAAGTCCAGTGATCCAGGTCTTGGAGCGTGCACCCTTCGATAGCTCAGCTGGTAGAGCGGAGGACTGTAGCAGAGAAGTTTGTGGACATCCTTAGGTCGCTGGTTCGATTCCGGCTCGAAGGAGGTGCCTGATACTTTTGCACACAATGCCACCTGGTGCCTGGTCAAACACTCTGCAGCCTCCAACTAGTATCCACCCACACTCTCCCAGTCAAAACCCAGAGAAACCTTTCCTGATCACCCGGTTTCCACACCTGTGCTGTGGCCAGGAAACATTCCCGCAAGCCCACTCATTCTTCCCACAGTCTAGGGACAGGTACTCTTCAACGCAAAGCGCCCCTTGCTTCTGCTTTGTGACCCAGTTGGCCCCTCTCCCCAAGCCCCTTTGCACCCCCACCATCCAGAGCTCTTTCACTTTTATCCACAGACTGCTCTGGGTGCTGAGGGCCAACAACTCTAGCAACACTGTGTGCTCACCGTTGATAGATGTCTCGATCTATTAAACTAGTGGGTCCACCATCAAGTCCCAGAAGGTCAAGCCTGCTGGAAGAGAAAAGGGTCAGAGACAACTGTGACATCCTCAGAAAAATAAATAAATAACTTGCTTTCTATGCTCTCTCATCTCCTTCTCCAAGTCTCTAGCAACGCTTTTCCATCTGAGCATTCTCTCTCTCTCTCTCTCTCTGTTTTTCTGACTCTATTTCTCTCATTATATTTTGCTTGTAATGTATAGATGTTTACAGACAGAAAATGTTCATTTCTGTTTTGTTTAGTCTCTTTGTAGGAGAGAGCTGCCACCCTGAGATTTTCTTAATGAATAGAGCTTCCACTGGCTCCATAATGTTTTCCTTCAGGTTGAGAAAAAAACTGTGCCCCCTCCCCACATATGCCAAGCCTCACATTTCCTGAGCCCTCACACCCTTTAATGTTGCTACAGTAACCTTTGGGTTCCTGCTGGAAGAAGAAAGATACCTTTCACTCAGTTCAAAGTTTGCAAAAACACCTACACCAAGTGTCTTGCTAGTTGTGAAGGTTGTGAAAGAGGGAAAGAGAGTATAAAAGGGCAGACTTGGAAAGAACTTCAGTGACCCAGGAGAGTTGGGGGCTGTTGGGTCCATGGCAGGGAGCAGAATTGAAGCTTGGGTGGCAGCTGCCACCCTGCAGAGGCACACAAGTTCACCTCCTTAGGCCACTGGCTTGTTGCATCTGAGCAGCATGCTAACACTTTTATGTGGGGGCTCTAGAGGCACAGCTGGAAGGTTGCACCTTTACAAGAGGAAGATGGCTGGCACAATCTAAGAGCATGAAGCAGGAAATGGGCTTGACTTTCACCAACCAAGTGGGGCTTCACCTCTGGGAAGATGAAATGGGTTCATCAAAGTATGGGCCAGAGAGGAACCACAATGAGTGTCCCCTGGTCTCATCCTATGCTCTGGGGAAAAAAAAATCTTCAGACACTTGATGCACAGATGGAAGTTATTACAAAGAGCACTGCAAGCAAAACAGTGATGGAAATTTGGTTTTCAGAGGCCTTCTGGGAACCCAGGGGCCACTCTCCCCTAGCTGATGGGCATAACTGCTTTTTCACTCTGCGTCTCAAACTAGAGACTCCACATGTCTTCCTCTCCTAGAAAGCAGCTCCTGTTCTCGCCCTAGGGCCTATTCCCTACCTCTTCTCTGCTATATCAGCCTTTCCTGCCTCCCACTACTAATGGAAAGGGGCGGAGCTGTGGACTCACCAGTGCCCCAGCAACATTCTGTAGCTCTGCAGCTACAGAGAGATCCCAGATTCTGGAATGACATTACTGCAGAAATCAGCAAACAGAAACCAAACAGGATCTTTGGTCTATACCGGATGTGTCCTTGATAAGATGTGGCGGTACCAGGTTTTTTGGAACCTAGGCTTGGTGCTTTGAGGGAAAAAACAGAGGTGGGCCATTGAGTGGTGTTTGGTCATCAGCAACAGCAAAAGTGTGGGTGATCCCTGACCCTGACTTTTCCCCTATAAACTCAATAAAGGGTGGGTCTTTTAGGTTCGGCTTGCTGTGCCACCAGTGCCTGTTTCACTGTTTGTGTGGGTGATGAGTGGTCTTGAGATAGTGGACACACACCATACGGGATACGAAACCTTTGTAACAATTTGGGGCCTAGGTAAGGGGTCCAAAGCTCGCCTGTGTTTCTATCAGCCCCTTTTTCTTTCTACTTTAGAAAGCAGCAGCCTCCGGGAAAGGATTCTTGGTCAGTTTGCAGAGGAGTGGATCGAAGCTTTTATGCTGGCCCTTGGGGTTAGAGGTAGTGGGTATCACATGGTGATCTGTGAGTCCCTGGCCCTGGTCTCTCCCCACATATCCCTTTCTTTTATTTATTTATTTATTTTTTTTTTTCATGGTCTCTGTCGCCCAGGCTGGAGTGCAGTGGCAAGATCACAGCTCACTGTAGCCTCAAACCCCTGGGCTCGAATGATCCTCCCACATCAGCCTGCTGAGTGGCTAGGACCGAAGGTGCAGGCCACCGCACCCGGATATGTTTTAAAAGTTTTTCTGTAAAGACGGCTTCTCCCTATGTTGCCCAGGCTGATCTTGAAGTCCTGGGCTCAGGCGCCCCTCCCGCCTTGGCCCGCTAAATTGTTGGGATTACGGCGCCAGCCACCACGCCGGCCTCCACCTATCCTCCTGCATTTCCTCCCTGTCTTCCCATTGTGCCTCAATACGCCAAAAAGTGAGCATAGAACACTGGGTAGAAGGGCTGAGTACATCGAGAGGAGTGTGTTTGAGGTGGTGGGAAGTAGAGGCCAGGCTGTTAGGGCAGTGCCCCCTTAGGGTCTTCCATCAGACCCTAACGCTAGGTTAGGGGTTGGAAGCTGCTTACACCACGCCCATGCGGGTTCTCCACTTTCCTCCACCAGTGTCCCCTCCTTCACTGGACCCACCCATCAATCTCACCAACTCCTCTGCCCTCGCAGTCTTACCTCTGGCCACTAAGCGCTGTCATCTTCACAAGTAGAGCGATGCAGAGGGAGAAGAAGGCCACAAGTGAGAGCTCCTCCTCGTGGATCGTGGCTATCAGCGCCCAAGAGACGCCAGGCACCACCCCCGCCCAGAGGATTTGCTCCATCCGGAAAGGGGCGCGGTGGAGACCGGCACAGTTCTCTTCCAAGGCGGGTTCCAATTAACTTAGCGAGTATTGGATCTCCGGCGGTCCAGGGACTTGGCTTCCTCCATTTGCAGAAAGTCCAGTGAGTCAGCGTGAACGGCGTGCACCCTTCGATAGCTCAGCTGGTAGAGCGGAGGACTGTAGACTGTAGAAAAATTTGTGGACATCCTTAGGTCGCTGGTTCGATTCCGGCTCGAAGGAAGTGCTTGACTCTTTTGTGCACAATGCTGCCTGGCTGCATCTGTTCCCGGTCAAAGACCTTGCAGCCTTTGCAGCCTTCCAGTCATAACACTTTCCCACGGAAAACCCAGCAAAATCCTGCCTTTCCTGATCATACTCCTGGGAACCTCCTCATTCTTCCCGAATCTTCTCTTCAGCGCAAAACAGTACCCCTTGCCTTGTGACCCAGCCAAACCCCAATTCGTGCCCCCACCATCCTATGCCTTTCCACTTGTATTTACGAACTGCCCACCCATCCCCCTGTCCCAAATCCCTCAAGCTTCACCTTTCCTGAGCCTTCACAACTTTTTATGTTGCTACAGCCAAGTTTGGCTACTGCTGGAAAAGTAAGGATATCTAATAGTCAGTTCAGAGTCTGGAAAAACACCTGCACCAAGTGCCCTGCCTACTTCCGAGGGTAAGGGAAAGGGAAGGGGAGTACCAAAAAAGTGCAGACTTCAAAACAGCTTCAGTGATCCTGGAGAGTTACGGGCTATTGGGTCCATGGCACGGAGCAGACGTAAAGCTTGAGTGACAGCTGTCATTATACAGAGACACATGAATTTGCCTGCTTAGACAGGCCACTGTCTTGTGGGTCTGAGCAGTTTGGAGCATTTGCTCTGGGACCTAGAGGCACAGTTGGGTTCTCCTACTCCCAAGAAAAATGTGCTGAGGTCCAGTCAGAGAGAATGGAGTCAGAAATGAACTGAACTTTATCAACCAAGTGAAGCTTCACCTCTGGGGAGTTGGAGTGGGTTTGGTGGCGTATGTGGCAGAGAAGAAAGCCCATGAGCATCCTTTGGTCTCACTGCATAATCTTGGAAAAAGCTTCCAGACGTTTGATGTAAAGATGCAGCCTATCAGAGAGCACCCCAAACTGAATGGCCCAGGAAAGCATGGCCTTCTGAAGCCTGCTTGGGACTGGCTTGCCCCATCCACTACCTGCTGGGTCCACAGGAACTGTTTAATTGTGCCTCTCAAACTAGATACTGCACATATTACTGCACATATCTTTTTCACATGGAAAGCAGCTCCTGGTATCCCCATATTCTCTCCGCATATTCTCTCCCACGTCACCCCGACTGTGTCAACCTTTCCTTCTTTTTTGGTGTCACCAGTGCTCTGGGATGATTCTATGGCTCTGGAGCCACACAGAGATCCCAGCCTCCAATGACACCAAAGGCAAAGACCAGCTAACAAGGAGGGACCAAAAGTAGCACCTCAGGCCTTCATTGGATATATTCCTGATGGGGCATGGAGTCACCAGATCCCTTGGAACCTTTGCTCAGTACTTTGGGGGAAAACCAGAGGCGAACCAACAAATGGGTTTGGTAGCCAGCACAAGTGAGAGTGAACCCTGGTGCCCACTCTTCCCAGTTGTGCCATGGCAGAGAGTAGCAGGAGGTCTGTGAGGATCTGACCCTCACCCTTGGAGATCCACACCCACTAGCCGTAAGACAGGAAGTGGACATAAACTCAGTGGAGGCTAGGTTCCTTGGGTGTGGCTTCCTGTGCTCCTCTAGGTGTTCTGCTGCAGGGTGAGTGTCTCAGTAGCCTTGGAGTGGTGGGCACACGCCAGATGGGATCTGAAACTTTTGTCAAAGATGTGGGGTCAGGATAAGGAGTCCAAAGCTCACACTTCTGTCCTTTACCTGGCTTCTTGTTTTTCAAGGAAACCCACAGAACTTTGCCTTATTTTAGAAATCGGCAGCTTCTGACTGGAATTCTTGGCCTGTTTGCAGAAGAGGGTATCTCACATGTGCATCTGCAAGCCTGGGAGAGATTTCCTCACCTCACTTCCCAGTGCACTTCAATGCGCCAAAATGTGAGCATAGACTCCTGTGAGGAGAAGGGCGGGGCGCCTGGGGAGGAGGGCCCTGTGTGTGTGGTGGGGGAGGGAGTAGAGAGATCAGACTGTTACGGGCAGCGCCCATTAGAGACCTGCACCAGACCCTGAGGTTGGGCTGGAGTTGTCAGCTGCCTATCCAGCGCCCATTAGGGTTTTCCTCCTTTCCTCCTCCAGCGTTCTCTCCCCGACTAGACCCACCCAACCACTTCGCCAATCCCTGTGCCCTCACTGACTCACCTCATTTTCTCTCAGGTCACGGGGGACTGTCATCCTCACCTGTAGAAAGGGGGATACTCAGGGACAGGAAGGCTGTCACAGATGAGAGCTCCTCCTCGTGGATGGTGGCTATCAGAGCCCGAGAGACGCCAGGCATCCTCGCCCAGAGGATTTGCTCTGCCCCGAAAGGGGCACGGTGGCGACCCGCGCAGGGTTCTCTTCCAAGGTGGGTCCCAACCAATCCAACTCATATTGGACCTCGAGCATTCCAGGGAGGTGGCTTCCTCTGTTTGCAGAAAGTCTAATGACTCAGGTTTGACAGCATGCACCCTTCGATAGCTCAGCTGGTAGAGCGGAGGACTGTAGATTGTACAGACATTGTGGACATCCTTAGGTCGCTGGTTCGATTCCGGCTCGAAGGAAGTGCCTGACACTTTTGCACGCAATGCTGCCTGGCCGCACTTCTGCATGGTTAAAAGCCCTGCAGCCTCCAAGTAGTAACCACACTCTCCCGGGCAAAACACCCACAAAGCCTTTCCTGATCACCTAGCTTCCCACGCCTTGCTTCTGCTTTGTGACCCCACCAATCCTTCTATTCGTGCCATCCCTCACTTCCCCATCCTGTGCTCTTTCGCTTTTATTCACAGACTGCTCTCGGGCTTGAGCATCGCTGCAGGCTGCTGGCTGTGACAACACCGCTGTGCTCAGTTTTGACAGAGCTCTCCTGACCAGGTGGGCAAAACCTGGAAGGTCAAGTTCCCTGGAGAACATCAAGCTTACTTGACAAGGGTGTAAAGTGGGGATAACCATGATATCTTCCGTGAAAACTCACCCTCTCACTCTCATCCGTCTCAGGCTCTTTATCACTGCGTTGAGATCCGACAGTCTCATGTCTGTCTCTGTCTCATTCTCTTTCTCTCTTTCACAGTTTCTCTGTCCCTGTATATTTCTCTTTGTCCCTGTGTCTCTGCCTCCCTCTCTCTCTCCCCCGACCCCTCAGCCAGCCCCTCTCATTCTCCTTTGCTGGAAATGTATAGACTTAGACAGGCATAAAGAAAATATTCATTCCCACTTTGCTGTGTCCTACTTTGGGGAGACAGCTGTCACCCTGAGAATTTCCTGATCGTAAGAACTTCCATTAGCAAGGTCAGGTTGCCCTTTAGGTTGAGGACAAGGTGAGTCTATCCCCTATCCCCACAGCTTTTCCCAAATCCCTCAAGCCTCACTTTTTCTGAGCTTCACAACTTTTCATGCTGCTACAGCCGAGTTTGGCCCCTGCTGGAAAAGCAAGGACCTAATATTCAGTTCAAAGCCATCAAAAACACCTGTGTCGAGTGCCCTCCTACTTGAGATGGTAAGGGAGACAGAAGGGGAGTACAAAAGTGCAAGCTCGAAAAGAGCTTCAGTGATCCTGGAGAGTTAGGGGCTGTTGGGTCCATGGCAGGGTGCAGAAGTAAAGCTTGAGTGACAGCTGTCATTATACAGAGGCACACGAATTCGCTGCCTTAGGCCACCGCCTGGTGGGTCTGAGCAGTTTGGAGCTTTGGGCCTAGAGGCACAGATGGACTCTACCCTCACCCCGAAGAAAAACATGCTGAGGCCCAATCAGAGAGAATGAAGCAGGAAATGGACTTAGGTTTTCTCCAACGAAGAGGGGCTTCACCTCCAGGGAGATGGAGTGGGTTCTATGGGCATGAGGCGGAGAAGAAGGCCAACAAACGATACTTGGTCTCACCTCACCATCTCGGAAAAAAACTCCAGAGATTTGATGCACGCATGCAACCTATCACAGAGAGCACCCCAAGCCAAACAGCCCATGGGAACGTGCCCCTCTGAAGCCCTCTGGGGACTGAGACACCGATTTCCACTACCTGCTATGGCCACAAGAGCTGTTTCATTGCGGGTCTCAAACTGAAGACTACACATGTCTTCCTCTCCTGGGAAGCAGCTCCTCCTCTCCCCCCACCTCCCTATTTCCCCCAACATTCCGCTGGCTTTGTCAGCCTTTCCCGCTTGTCATTGCTAACAGAAGGAGGCTGAGCTATGGCATCGCCAGGGCCCAGGATGATTCTATGGCTTTGGAGCCACAGAGAGATCCCTGCCTCCAATGACACCAAAGGCAGAGACCAACGAACACAGACCAAATGTAGTACCTTTGTCCCTTACTGGATAAGTTCATGATGGGATATAGAGACCCCAGGCTCTTTGGAACCTCTGTTTAGTGCTTTGGTGGGAAAATCAGAGGTGAGCCAGCTTTGGTGGCCAACACAAGCAAGGTTGAAACCTGGGTACCACCTCTTCCTGTTTGAGCCATGACAGAGAGTAGCTGGGTTCTGTGAGCATCTGACCCTTGCCCTCAGAGATCCAGACCCACTTGCCATAAGACGGGGAGTGGACTTAAAATCAATGGTGGCTAGGTCCCTTGGATGTGGCTTGCTGCACCTCCACTAGGTGTTCAGCTGGGGAGTGGGTGTCCCAGTGGTCTTGGGGTAGTGGCACACACCAGATCAGATCTGAAACCTTTGTCAAAGACATGGCATCAGGGTAAGCAGTCCAAAACTGACACTCCTGTCTTCTACTTCACCCACCCTCCAATTTTTTTTTTTTTTTTTTTTTGAGACAGGGTCTCTTCTGTCACCCAGGCTAGAGTTCAGGGGCATAATCATAGCTCACTGTAGCCTTGAACTCCTGGCCTCAAGCAATCCTCCCACCTCAGCCTCCCAAGTATCTGGGACTACAGGCTCGTGCTACCACACCTGGCTAATTTTTGTAATTTTTGTAAAGATAAGATTTTGCCATGTTGTGCAGGCTGGTCCTTGTCCCTTTGCTTTTTCAGACCCCACAGAGCCTTGTCCTACTTTTAAAAGTTGCAACTGGCAAAATATTTCTGGTCGGTTTGCAGAGGAGGCAAGCCAACCCCCAGATTGGCCCGGAGGGAGGAGGGGTATCACCTGTGCCTCTGCAATCCCTGGGAGGGGTCTCCTCACCTAATTCTATTTGTTCTTTCCCTCACTTCCCAGTACACCTCAACGGGCCAAAAAGTGAACATAGGATACTGTGGGTAGAAGGGAGAAAATGCATCAGGTGAAGGAGGAACGGGGGTTGGGGGTTAAGGGGGTGGGAGAGCAGTGGAAGGTGAAGGGAGGTCAGAGCGTTAGGGAACGGCCTCATAACCGGCCGCCACCAGACTCTGCGGCTTGCCTAGGGTTGGAAGCCTTCTACCAGTGTCCATTCCAGTTCTCCTGCTTTCTCCTCCAGCAACCCTTCCCTCACCGGACCCCCGCACCCTGCAGCCACCTCGGCGGGTTGGCCCTCTGCCTCTCACCCTCTCACTTTTTTTTTTTTTTTTTGCTACTGAAGTCTGTCATCTTCACCTGTAGAAAGGGGGATGCACAGGAGTAAGACGATAACAAGTGAGAGCACACTCCCACCACCACCCCCTCTCCCCCTTCCCGCCCGCCCCCTATCCGGCCCGCCCCTCATGGATAGTTGTTATTGATGCCGGGGGAAGCCAGTCAGCCAGTCAACCACACCCAGAGGATTTTGTTCCGCCGCAAAAGGGGCGCGGTGGCGATCGGCGCAGGGTTATCTCTGCAAGGCGAGTTCCAACCAACTTAAAGCTTATTGGACGACTACAGTTGCAAGGATTTGGCTTCTTGCATTTGCTGAAAGATCAATGACCTAACCGCAGAGGTGTGCGCCCTTCGATAGCTCAGCTGGTAGAGCGGAGGACTGTAGCCTGTAGAAACATCTGTGGACATCCTTAGGTCGCTGGTTCGATTCCGGCTCGAAGGAAGTACTTTATGCTTTTGCGCACGCACGCACCAAAACTACCAGGCTGCATCTCTGCCAGGTCAAAGGCTCTGCCAACCAGCATCGACACTCTCCCAGCTGAAACCCAGCAAGGCCTTTCCGGATCATCCAGCTTCCAACAGCCTATTTTGTGGCCTTGGGAGTCTGCTCATTTTTCCTGCAGTCCAGAGACATGTACCCGTCAGCACCATAGTGCCCGTTGCTTCTGTCTTGTGACCCAGCCAGTTCTCTTAATCAGCACCCCACCGCACCTCACTCTTTCACTTTTGTCATGGACTGCTTTAGGGTTTGAGCACTGCTCAACTAGAGTGAAAAGTCTTAGTTCACTCTAAGCTGTGATGGAAGGCAGCTTAGTAAATAGGGGAGGTTTTCTGGGAAAGCCTATGCTTATCAAAGTTGAGTCAATTGAGTTTTAGATCAGGAGTAGGAGTAGATCTGTGGTCAGAGAAGTAGGGTGGATACAGAAAAGTCTGAGCAAATAAACAGAAACCTGAAGAGTGTTGATTGTGCGTGTAACTAACTATATATAGTATCATTAGAACATACACACAAGTCCAAGAGTATCAGGAAATGAGGATTTTAAAAGTTGTGCATGGAATTTTTTTCTGTCATTACATCCCTGGAGTTTCAATTGCTACTCACTCCAGAAACAGAGAAGATTGCCCTACATCTATTTGAGTTCTCATAGACAGGGCACTGTAGCTATGAAACTTTATATATATGTATATGTATACATTTATGCACACATATGTCTGTGTATATATATGTGTATATATACACATACGTATACGTATATATGTATACGTATACATATATGTGTGTGTATATGTATATATTATAATATATATATTATTCCCCAGAGCGACAAGCAGGAGAAAAAGTATATAATGTTCATGTTCTTCCGCATTCACCTCCACTCACTTCATTTCCAGTCCCATTGCCATTGCCTCTGCACATGCTTTGTGCAGCTGCCTGGCTTGGGTCAGCTGACAAATGAAGGCATGACAGATGCCAAGGGAGAAAAATCTTGTGTTGAATGTCTGCTTTTCCTGCTTTTCAGATTTGGCAGGAATGGGGAATTGGGAAATCTTCGTTCAAGATCTCTAAAAATTGTCTTCTCTCTTTTTCAAACTTTATCATATTGTCTCTTTACTAACTGGGTGTCCTTTTCCAGCAAGTACTACTCTTAGCTGGGGTCCTGATGCTTAGATCAATATCAGTTCCTATGTGGAACAGCCTCAGTGATAATTAAATGGTATGAACAGACTGTATGTATTATTTTCTACCTTTAAATAGTGGGATTAATTAGAAACCAAGGCTTTTGTCACTCTCCCCTACCTCTCCACTCAGACTAATATCAGCAATCAAGAAGGATGTGGTCCAACACTGGTAAAATGACTGTTTATATGTGAAATACATGAGCAAGAAACATAAGACCTGACCTCAAATTGCAACATATTCTGAACTATGTTGGGTAAAAGGACAGTGGATAAGTGTCAGATTATTTTTCAGGTGGAAGCCAAGAGGTGTAATCCTTTCAGGTCTACCCTTTGCCTTCCGATCCCACAGTATATACAAACTGAAATACCTTGAGACATTCTGAGGCAGTCTCCTTGTTTAAATATCAGAGTCTCCTCAAGTCAAAATTATTGAGCACTTTAAAGATAAACATTCTCTAAAAGAGGAGACAGTGGGGTCATAGAGGCTGGTAGCCAAAATAACATGGTGTCTCAGCCGCCTCAGGATCTGAAGGCACTCCTTTTTTTTTCTTTTTTTTTTAAATAAGGCAGAAGAACAGCGTCTGAGAAGCCATGCCTAGGAGAAAAGCCTTAAAAGCAAGCAGTTTCTTACTAGGCATAGCTCCTTGTTTTCTCATGTTGCAGCTAATGGTCTTTCAGATAATAAGGCATGAATTTGGTCACAAAAGAAAAGGGCAAGTGAGTTCCTGCCTCTGTCTTATAGCATGACCCCATCATGGGAGGTCCACACTGTCCCAGAAGATGTATTCTTTTTACAGGCTTTCATATTTTACTGAAAATGTTGGAGAGCCAGAAATGGCACCTCTGAAGTAACCAGCTTAATCAATTTCATTTTCCCCACTCCCACTCAGACTCTTTTACTTAGCCAAAATGTACCATGTTTCCTGGGCTTACGAACGCAAGATGATAACAGGGTGCTTACTCTGCTTTGATCTCTCTGCCTCCTCTTTTGTCAGTCTTCTCATTCTCTGTTACTCAAGGCAGGATCATCTTTTACCAGAACCTTTTCATAACTCCCAAGTCTTAATCTGGTTCTCTTCCTCTTTGTCTCTGATACTCCCTGATTGCTATATCTTCCCACCTATCACTCTATACTGATATTATGTGTTAATATCTCTATCAGGAGTGAGCTCCTTGAAATCTGGGACAATGTCATATTCATTTTGGTATCATAAGTACCTTGCACAGTACCTTGCACAGAGTAGGCACCTGGAATATGATTATTTACCGGCCATGAGGTGTTTCAACATCAGCTCAAGAAAGATGAGAGCTCTGAATAAATCATTGCATCCTGGGATTATGTGAAATCTGTAGATCAAGTTGGGAAGAACTGACATCGGAACAATAATCTTTCTATTCATGAACAAAATATCTCTTCATTTATTTATATCTTTATACTTCTTTCATCAGCATTTTATAGTTTTTCTCATATAAATCTTGTACATATTCCATTAGAATTACACCCAAGTATTTTATTTTTTGGTGCTGATGTAAATTGCATTATGATTTAAATTTCAAGTTCCGATTGTTCATTGCTGGTATATGGGAAAGCAGTTGACATCTGTTTATTAACCTTTTATCCTGAAACCCTGCTATAATCACTCACTAGTTACAAGAGGGTTTTTTTTGGTCAATTCTTTCAGATTTTCTATAGACAGTCATGCCATTGGCAAACAAAGACAGTTTTATTTCTTCCTTCCCAATCAGCATGCCTTTTATTTTATTTTCTTGACTGATTATACTAATCAGGATTCCAGTAAGATGTTGAATAGAAGTGGTAAACTGGGGACATCCTTGTCTTGTGCCTATCTTAGCAGGAAAGCATTTAATTTCTCACCAATAAGTATGATGTTAGCTGAAGGGTTTTTGTAGGTGTTCTTTACCAAGTTGAGGAAATTCCTCTCTATTCTGGTTTTCTAAAAGTTTTCTTTAAGAATACGTGTTAGCTTTTGTCAAGTGCTTTTTCACTATCAATTGATATGATTACATAGTTTTTCTTCTTTAACCTGCTGAAGTGATGGATTATGTTGATTTTTGAATATTGAGCCAGACTTTCATAGCTGCAATAAATCGTTCTTGGATGTAATGTGTATTTTTGTTTTATACATTGTTAAATTTGATTTGTCAATATGTTGTTGAGGATTTTTGTATCTATATTTGTGAGATATATGGATCTGTAATTTTCTTTTCTTGTTATGTCTTTAGTTTTGATATTAGAGTAAAGCTGGCCTCATAGAGTAAGTTAGAAAGTGTTCCTCCTGCTTCTAATTTCTGTAAGAGATTGTAAAGAATTTGCATCATTTCTTATATGTTTGATGGAGCTTATCAGTGGACTCATATGGGTCTGTTGCTTTCTGCTTTAGAAGATTATAAATTGCTGATTCACTTTCATTCATACATACAGGCCTATTCACATGATCTATTTCTCCTTATGTGAGTTTTTGTAGTGTGTCTTTCAAGGAGGTGGCCCATTTCACCTAAGTTATCAAATTTATGGGCATAAAGTTGTTTATAATATTTATTTATTCTTTTAAAGTCCGTAGGGCAAGTAGTGATTCCCCACTTTTATTTCTGATATTAGTAATTTGTGCCTTTTCTCTCTTTTATTTTCAGTTAACCTGTCTAGAGATTTATAAATTTTATTGACCATTTCAAAAAACCATCCTTTGTTTTCATTAATTTTTTTCTATTATTTTCCTGTTTTCCGTTTCATTGACTTCCTCTCTAATTTTTATTATTAGTTTTCTTCTTGTTTGAATTTAATTTTTGTTCTTCTTTCTCTAGCTTGCTTTCTTTTTTTTTTTTTTCCAAGACATGGTCTCACCCTGTTGCCCAGGTTGGAGTGCAGTGGTGTAATCACAGCTCATTGCAACCACAACCTCCTAGGCTCAAGTGATCTTCCTGCCTCAGTCTCCCAAGTAGGTGGGACTACAGGTGTGCACCACCATACCTGGGTAATTTATTATTTATTTATTGTAGAGATGGGGCTCACTATGTTACCCAAGCTGGTCTCAAACTCTTGGGCTCAGGAAATCCTCCCTCCTTGACCTCCCAAAGTGCTGGGATTATATGTGTGAGCCACCATGCTTGGCCTTTTCTCTAGTTTTCTAAGGTGGAAGCTTAAATCATTAAATCATTGATTCTAGATCTTTCTTATTTCCTGATATATACACTCAGTGCTATAAATTTCTCTCTAAGCACTGCTTTTACTGCATTCCACAAATTTGATAAGTTGTATTTTTATTTATATTTAGTCCAAATATTGAGACTTCTTTTTTGACCCATGTGTTACTTAGAAGTGTGTTGTTTAATGTAAGAATAGTTGGATTTTCTGTTACTGATTTCTTCTGTTATTGATTTCTAGTTTAATTTCATTGTGGTCTGAGAACACATCCTGTTATGATTTCTATTCACTTAAAATATTTCATGTGTGTTTGATGACCCAGAATGTCTATTTTGGTGAATGTCCCATGTGAGCTTGAGAGTAATGTATAGTCTGCTGTGGTTATATAAAGTTATCTATAAATGTGCATATAAATCCAGTTGATTGATGGTGCTATTGAGTTCAAGTATGCCCTTACTAATTTTATGCCTGCTAGATTTGATAGATTTGTTAACTACTGATAAAGGGATGCTGAAATCTCCAACTATAATGGTAGATTTGTTGATTTCTCCTAGCAGTTCTATCAATTTGTGCCTCGTGTATTTTCAGGCTCTATTCAGCGTAAACACATTAAGGATTGTTATGTCTTCTTGGATAATTGACCCCATTATCATTATGTAATTTCCTCTTAATCCCGATAATTTTCTTGCTCTGAAGACTTCTTTGTCTGAAATTAACATAGCTAATGTATCTTTCTTTAGATTAGTACTAGCATGGAGTATCTTTCTGTCTTTCTATTTAAAGTAGGTTTCTTGTAGATAACATATAGTCGGGTCTTCTTTTTAATCCACCCTGAAAGTCTTTGTATTGGTGTATTTTGACCATTCACAGTAAAAATAATGATTTATATAGTTGGATTAATATCTACCATATTTTGTATTTTAACTGCTTTGTATTTATTGTCCTTGTTCATTTTTTCCTGTATTCTACTATTTTTCTGCCTTTTGTGGCTTTAATTGAGCATTTAATATTATTCCATTGCAGTGCTGTGATCATAGCTCACTGCACCCTTGAATTCCTGGGCTCAAGTGATCCTCCTATCTCAGCCACCCAAGTAGCTGGGACCATCGGCACACACCACCATGTTTGATTAATTTTTTAATTTTTAGTAGAGATAGGTCTATGTTGCCCAGACTGGTTACAAACTCCTGGGCTCAAGCAATCCTCCCTCCTCGGACTCCCAAGCTGGAATTACAGGCATGAGCCACCACACCTGGCCATATCTTCTTGATTAACTGATCACTTTACAATGTTGAAATGCCATTCTTTGTGTCCGGTAAAAGTATTTAGCCTGAAACTACATTCTCTAATATTAGCACACAGACACACACACACACACACACACACACACACACACACACACACACGTGTATTAAATTAGGGTTCCCAAGAGAATGGAGAAAATGGAAAGGGGGACAAAAAACTTAAAAACTAGTTACTGAAAAATTTCAAAATATGATGAAAATTATAAACTCACAGATCCAAGTAGCTTCATGAATCTCAAGTATGTGCATACGTTTCCGGGCGTGGTGGCTCACGCTTGTAATCCCAGCACTTTGGGAGGCCAAGACGGGCGGATCACGAGGTCAGGAGATCGAGACCATCCTGGCTAACACGGTGAAACCCCGTCTCTACTAAAAATACAAAAACATTAGCCGGGCGTGGTGGCGGGCGCCTGTAGTCCCAGCTACCCGGGAGGCTGAGGCAGGAGAATGGCGTGAACCCGGGAGGCGGAGCTTGCAGTGAGCCGAGATCGCGCCACAGCACTCCAGCCTGGGCAACAGAGCGAGACTCCGTCTCAAAAAAAAAAAAAAAAAAAGTATGTGCATATGCATACACACACCCCTAGAAGAAAATTAATCAAAGGTACATCATAATCAATTTGCTTAAGACCAGTAATAAGAGAAAAATCTTACATAACAGTCAGAGGAAAAATCATGTTACGGGTAGGTACAGAGCAGCTTTTATTCCAGCACCGGTGCATTCTCACCATTTTCTTTGGTGTTTACCCAAAGTTGTGGATATTGCAAGGTCTTTATACTCTGGTTGGTGGGAGCATAAACCAGTCTTACCCCTATGTGGGATTGGGAATTGTTGAGTCTCCTGTTTTCCAGTGATTCTTTCCCTGGCCTTGGTAGTTTCCTTTCACACATAGGTCATTACTCAGTGAAAGTCTCATGTGTCTCTCATCTGCAGATGTCAGAAGCTTTCTATTTGTGAAGCTCCCTTTTCTCCAGTATTCTGCTTCTTGACCTCCTCAAGCTCTAATCTTTGTCTTCTCAACTTAACAATAATGAGGTGTCTGTTTGGGCTGCCTCTATGTAGTTCAGGTTGGAAACTGCCTTTCAACTGAAAGCTGGGGAAATGCTTCATAGGATTCACTCTTATTTTTCTTCTCTTAGGGATCACAGTCCTTCACTGCCTGTTGTCTAATTTCTAGAAGTCATTGTTTCACATATTTTGTTCATTTTACAGTTAACTAGGGTTAAGATAAATCCAGTTCCTGTTACTCCATCATGGCCAAAAGTGGAATTTCTCCTTACATTTTTAACATGCATATAAAATAATAGTTTCTATCAATGGCTATGGTTAATTTAACTCAGAATAAGATGAGAAAGAATCTCAGCTTTCAAGTCATTACTTTCTTTACTATCTTCACATTTTTTATATAATCTGAGATTTTTATCTCCAAGTCATTGATTTTTACGGCCATTAGGTGACACTATAACTGACATTCTTAGGAAACTAGATGAAATATTTGAATAAAATGTTAGAAAATTGAATTCATAGTATATTAAAACAATGTGTTAACATTTATTTACGTTTACATATAAGTTCTACTTCTTTCCTTGCTAATAACTTTTTTGCATCTCACTGTTTTATGATTTTATTTTTTATTTTCAGGAGTTCAACCTTGAGTAATTCCTTTAGAATGCATCCATGGATCTTAATGAAGATATAAGTTCTAGAACACCCCCCCCCCCACCAAGTGCCCTCAGTGTAGACTCTCTTTTGACTGCTATTTATGCTGAAAATAGAATTGTAGGCGTTATGGGCGGAACTGTGTCTCTACAAAATGTAATATGTTGAACCCCCTAATCCCCATACACCAGAACATGACTATAGGATAGCACCTTTAATGTGGTGATTGAGTTAGAGGCTGTTAGGGTGTGCCTGCCATAATCCAGCCTGACTAATATCCTTATAAGAAGAAAAAATCTGGACACAGACACCAGAGATGCATACACATGAAGGATGAACCGTGTAAGGACAGAGAGAGAAGGTAGCCATCTGCAAGCCAAAAGACACCAATAGCTTGATCTTGGACTTCCAAACTCTAGAATTGTGAGAAAATGAATTCCTGTTGTTAAAGCTACCCTGTCTGTGGTATTTTATGATGGTAGCCCTAGCAAACTAATATACTAGACTCAAAATCATTTTCCCTCTTACTCCTGAAGATAACTGACATTGTTCTTGTTACATAGAGTTTTCATTGATGATGAAACTGATTTTCCTTATTTTATTTTATTTTATTTTATTTTATTTTATTTATTTATTTTTTTTTTGAGACAGAGTCTCGCTCTGTCGCCCAGGCTGGAGTGCAGTGGCCGGATCTCAGCTCACTGCAAGCTCCGCCTCCCGGGTTCACGCCATTCTCCTGCCTCAGCCTCCCGAGTAGCTGGGACTACAGGCGCCCGCCACCTCGCCCGGCTAGTGTTTTGTATTTTTTTAGTAGAGACGGGGTTTCACCGTGTTAGCCAGGATGGTCTCGATCTCCCGACCTCGTGATCCGCCCGTCTCGGCCTCCCAAAGTGCTGGGATTACAGGCTTGAGCCACCGCGCCCGGCTGATTTTCCTTATTTTATAGATAATTTTTTTCTTTTACATTTCAGGAAGCATTTAAGCTTTTGTTTTTATTCTTGGACTTTGGAGACATCACCAAAGTGTATATAGTTGTGGGTATTTTCATGTTCAATACTCTTCACTGCATGGTCTCCCAAATTTCAGAAGTGTCTTTCTTTAGTTCAGACAACTTATTTATTTTTTCTTTTCTTTTTTTTTTTTTTTTTTTTTTGAGACGGAATCTTGCTCTGTCACCCAGGCTGGAGTGCAGTGGCGGGATCTCGGCTCACTGCAAGCTCCGCCTCCTGGGTTTATGCCATTCTCCTGCCTCAGCCTCCCGAGTAGCTGGGACTACAGTCGCCCGCCACCACGCCCGACTAACTTTTTGTATTTTTTAGTGGAGAGGGGGTTTCACAGTGTTAGCCAGGATGGTCTCGATCTCCTGACCTCGTGATCCGCCCGCCTCGGCCTCCCAAAGTGCTGGGATTACAGGCGTGAGCCACCACGCCCAGCTATTCTTTATCTCCTCCATGTTTGTTATTTTCTGAAGTTCCTATTGGATATATGTTGAGCATCCTGGATTTAACTTCCATGTCTCTTAATATTTCTCTCATATATTTCATCTCTTAGTTCTATATTCTAGAAGATTGTCTTCAGCCAAGCCTCTCATGTACGGTCACGTGTCACTTAACAACAAGGATGTGATTTAAGACATGCATCATTAGGCGATTTCATTATTGTGCAAACATTGTGGAGTATACTTACACAAACTGAGGTGGTATAGTCTACCACACAGCTAGTCTATATGGTGTAGCCTATTGCTCCTAGGCTATAAATCCATACAGCATGTTACTGTACTGAGTATTATAGGCAATTGTAACACAATGCTAAGTATCTGTGTGTATCTAAACATTGAAAAGCTACAGATAAAAAATGGGGCTGGGCGCAGTGGCTTACGCCTGTAATCCTAGCACTTTGGGAGGCCAAGGTGGACGGATCAGCTGAGGTCAGGAGTTGGAGACAAGCCTGACCAACGTGGAGAAACCCTGTCTCTACTAAAAATACAAAAATTAGCCAGGTGTGGTGGTGCATGCCTGCAATCCCAGCTACTCGGGAGACTGAGGCAGGAGAATTGCTTGAACCCAGGAGGCAGAGGTTGTGGCAAGCCAAGATCGTGCCGTTGCACTCCAGCCTGCCCAGCCTGGGCAACAAGAGCAAAACTCCGTCTCAAAAAAAAAAAAAAAAAAAAAAAGAAAAAGAAAAGGTACACCTATCTAAGGCACTAACCGTGAATGGAACTTTCATAACTGAAAGTTGCTCTGTGTGAGTCGTAAGAGTGACTGTGAAGGCCTAGGACATTACTATCTACTACTGTAGGCTTTATAGAAACTGTATACTTAGGCTACTCTAAGTTTATTTAATTTTTTTCTTCAATAATAAATTAACCTTAGTTTATTATAACTTTTTCTTTATAAACTTTTTAATTTTTTAAACTTTTTTACTCTTTTGTAATAGCACTTAGCTTAAAACACACACTGTGTATTTGTACAAGAATATTTTCTTTATGTCCTTATTCTGTAAGCTTTTTTATTTAAAATTTTTTTATTTTATTTTACTTTTTAAGCTTTTTTTTTTTTTTTTTTTTTTTGAGACGGAGTCTTGCTCTGTCACCCAGGCTGGAGTGCAGTGGCGAGATCTCAGCTCACCTCAAGCTCCGCCTCCCGGGTTCACGCCATTCTCCTGCCTCAGCCTCCCGAGTAGCTGGGACTACAGACGCCCGCCACCTCGCCCGGCTAGTTTTTTTGTATTTTTTAGTAGAGACGGGGTTTCACCGTGTTAGCCAGGATGGTCTCGATCTCCTGACCTCGTGATCCACCCGTCTCGGCCTCCCAAAGTGCTGGGATTACAGGCTTGAGCCACCGTGCCCGGCCTAAGCTTTTTTGTTAAAAAACTAAGACACACACATTAGCCTAGACCCTCACAGGGTCAAGATTGTCAATATCACTATATCACTGTCTTTTGCCTCCACATCTTGTCCCACTGGTAGGTTGCTTTTCTTTCTTTTTTTTTTTTGAGACCGAGTTTCACTCTTGTTGCCTAGGCTGGAGGGCAATGGCATGATCTCAGCTCACTGCAGCCTCAGCCTCCCAAGTTCAAGCGATTCTCCTGCCTCAGTCTCCCGAGTAACTGGGATTACAGGCATGCACCATCACACCAGGCTAATTTTGTATTTTTAATAGAGACGGGGTTTCTGCATTTTGGTCAGGCTGGTCTCGAATTCCTGACCTCAGGTGATCTGCCCACCTTGGCCATCCAAAGTTCTTGCATTACAGGCATGAGCCACTACGCCTGGCCACCACTAGTAGGTCCTTGGGGGCTATAACATGCATGGAAATGTTATCTCCTATGAGAACAATGCTTTCTGAAATACCTCCTGAAGGACCTGCCTGAGACTATTTTACAGTTAACATTTTAAAAATATATAAGTAGAAAAAGTACACTCTAAAATAAACAAAAAATATAGTATAGTAAATACTAGGCAATAGGAATTTTTCAACTCCATTACAATCTTATGGGACCACTGTTGTATATGCAGTCTGTCATTGATGGAAACATTGCTATGCAGGGCATGACTATAATTGATATGTGTGTATATATTATGTTAATTTTGATGATATCATCATTAATTTAAAGAACTCTTTGGTTCTTAGAAGTTCCTTTCTCATAACGTCTATTCCTGGTTTGTTAATATTTACATTATTTTATTAATATAAATTTGGAAATGTAAAGATTGTTTCCATCATTTAAGTATCTGTTTCCTCTAAGGTCACTCACTCTATTTGTTCATTTTTATCCTTCTCATTAACACTATGGTTATACTCAAGACCTGGTAATATTTGCATGTCAATTCAAATGGATAAATTAAGGACTATGGAGCAGATTTCTCCTGTTTGTATTTTAGACTTGTGTTTGTTTCTCTCTTTTTAAAAACTCGATTCCCTCTGCTATTTTTTCCTCCCAATAGTTCCTTTGCAATAGACAGAATGGCCATGTCCTCTTAAATTCATATAATGAAGCCCTAACCCCAGTGTGATGGTATTTGGAAATGGGACCTTTGGAAAATCATTAGCATGTAAGACTGGAGCCCTCATGAACGAAATAAGTCTCCTTATAAGAAGAGGCCACAGAGCTAGCTAGCTCTTTTTCCTCCATGTGAGGGCACAGCAAGAAGACTGCCCTCTGTAAACCAGAAAGAGAGCCCCACCAAGAACCCCACCATGTTGGCTCTGGGATATCAGATTTCCAGCCTCTAGAATGGTGAGAAATAAATGTTTGTTGTTTACCTGTTTATGGTAATTTGTTATAGCAGCCTGAACGAAGACATCCTCTTACTACGAGACTTGGTAATAGCACTCTGTCTTGTTTTGCTATGTGTTAAAGAATAAAAAGAAAAAGGAAGAAAAGGAAAAAAGTTTAAGTTTTATGTTAAAGAATTTGTCATAAGGAAACAGATAGATTCTGAAATCTGTTAACTCAATCAAATCTCCATAGGCCGGGTGGGCGCAGTGGCTCGTGTCTGTAGTTTCAGCATTTTGGGAGGCTGAGGCGGTGGATCACTCAAGGTCAGGAGATTGAGACCAGCCTGGCCAACATGGTGAAACCCCCTCTCTACTAAAAATACAAAAATTAGCCGGTTGTGGTGGCGCATGCCTGTAATGCCAGCTACTCCGGAGGCTGAGGAAGGAGAATCACTAGAACCTGGGAGGCGGAGGTTGCAGTGAGCCGAGATAGCGCCACTGCACTCCAGCCTGGGTGACAGAGTGAGACTCAACCTCAAAAAAAAAAAAAAAAAAAAAAAAAACCTCATTCTAGACTGTGATTCTGTGTGTATGTGTGTGTTTCTATATTGCCTCCACTCTTTTTGGACCAGAAGGCAGGTTGTTGCTGAGAAAGTTAAGTTCCTCCTGGAGTTGGTAGTTCATTATAGTTCTGGCTCTGAGTAACCCACATGGTGTTTGACATTCTCCAGTGGCTGGCTGGTTAGTTTTGTGGAACTAGAGTTTCCATATTCAGGGAAGTATTTCACACCTTTATTAATTTTTAACTGGGAAAATTGTATTCTAAAAATTTAGAGTTTTCTTGAAATAGATACTTGATTTTCACTACATATTTCTGAGGCTTTTTATTATGAAAAATTTAAAACATATTAAAAATAGAGAGAATAGTATGATGAATCACAGTTACAGCTGACATATAGCTCCATGAATTACCAGTTCATGGCCAAGAAAGTTTTATCTATAGCCCTCATTTTATTTTGAAGAAAATTCCAGATATATCATTTCGCTTTAACTCATTTTTATTTACGGAGTGTCAATTAGATTTTTTGATACAATTTCCATTACAATAGGATTTTTACTAGTAAGGAAAATTGAAGCAAAAGAGATATCAAACAATGATTAAAGCAGACATGTAATTCAAGAATGTTGCAACTCATTCATTCAATAGATGTGTCATTCTAGTAGTCTTCTTGGTTTATACAGTTTTCTTTTGTTCTCTATGTTCTGACAGGGAAAGTTTTCCAGGGAAAACAAGAAACAAGGTGCAGAACTGTGTAAGAAAGTCTCAAGTAAATAAATATTTTGTCATTTCCTTGTTTATACACAAAAAACACTGGAAGGAGGCCAATGAACTAATGAAAATGGTTAATTGGGGAGGGGGAGGGGGTGAATAGGAATGTGGGGGACTAGAACTTTTAAATTTATACATTGTGGGGAAAAGAAAGAGAGATCAGACTGTTACTGTGTCTATATAGAAAGAAGTAGACATAAGAGACTCCATTTTGTTCTGTATTTGAGATGCTGTTAATCTGTAACCCTACCCCCGACCCTGTCCTTGCAAGAGATATGTGCTGTGGTGACTGGGCTGTGCAAGATATGCTTTGTTAAACAAGTACCTGAAGGCAGAGTGCTTGTTAAGAGTCACCACCATTCCTTAATCTCGAGTACCCAGGGACACATACACTGTGGAAGATCGCAGGGCCCTCTGCCTAGGAAAGCTAGGTATTGTCCAAGGTTTCTCCCCATGTGATAGTCTGAAATATGGCCTCCTGGGAAGAGAAAGACCTGATCATCCCCCAGCTTGACACCCGTGAAGGGTCTGTGCTGAGGAGGATTAGTATAAGAGGAAAGAAGGCCTCTGGGCAGTTGAGATAGAGAAAGGCATCTGTCTCCTGCCCGTCCCTGGGCAATGGAACGTCTGGGTGTAAAACCCGATTGTATGTTCTATTTACTGAGATAGGAGAAAACCGCCTTAGGGCTGAAGGTGGGACTTGCTAGCGGCAATGCTGCTCTTTATGCACTAAAAATGTTTATGGAGATATTTGCATATGCATATCAAGGCACAGCACTTTTCCTTGAACTTATTCATGTCACAGAGATCTTTATTCATATGTCTTTCTGCTGACCTTCTCCCTACTATGAGCCTATTGTCCTGCCATCCCCTTTTCCAAGATGGTAAAGATAATGATCAATAAATACTGAGGGAACTCAGAGACCGGTGCTGGAGCGGGTCCTCTGTATGCTGAGCACCGGTCCCCTGGGCCCACTTTTTCTTTCTCTGTACTTTGTCTCTGTGTCTCATTTCTTTTCTCAAGTCCCTCGTTCCACCTAACGAGAAACACGCACAGGTGTAGAGGGGCAGGCCACCCATTCAATACATTTTTATTTTTGAACCATGTGAGTATGCTTTAAAAATAAATACAATTTTTTCTTCTAACATGGTTTACTTTTATTAAAGAAAACTAGGACATTCCTATGATCAAGTTAGTTTGAAAGTGTTATAAGTGGCCAGTGGTGATGCTTGTAATCCCAGCACTTTGGGATGCCAAGGTGTTATGCCCAGACCGTTTGTTCCCCAAAGAAGACCACCAGAGTCCAGAGTCAAAGCCAAGCGGCAAGGATCTTTACTACAAGTTCGAACTTGGTCCCTCCATTCCACAGCATACAGGAGGGCCTCGAACAATGCGAGTGCTTGCTTTTTATAGCCCGATGTAAACAGGATATGTAAAGTTACAGGGAACAAGGTAATTCTCTCGGTTACAGCATTACAATTGGTTAACATTATACATTTAGCATTCCTTATCGGAGATCTCCCAGGTGATGTTTTTCTGAAGTTTGAAAGAAATATGGAGGAATGTGTTTGTGCTGGACTCAGGAAGTTGGGAGATATATGGGGGATGTGCCTCATTCCTTTCAAAGGCGGGTGGATCACTTGAGGCCAGGAGTTGAGACCAGTCTGGTCAACACGGTGAAACCCCATTTCTACTAAAACTACAAAAATTAGCTGGTGTGGTGGCAGACACCTATAATCCCAGCAACTCCGGAGGTTGAGGCAGAATCACTTGAACCCGGAAGGTGGAGGTAGCAGTGAGCCGAAATCGTTCCATTGCACTGTAGCCTGGGCAACAACAGAGAAAAACGCTGCATCAAAAAAAAAAAAAAAAAAAAAAAAAGAATAAGAAAGTATTATAAGCTAAATACCAAAGCCGATGTCAAATGGGCAAATAGCGTTTTTTGTTTTGTTTTGTTTTTGATATGGAGTCTTGCTCTGGAGTGTAGTGGCGCTATCTTGGCTCACTGCAACCTCCACCTTCCAGGCTCAAGCCATCCTCCCACCTGAGTCTCCCTAGTACTTGGGAATACAGGTGGGCACCACCAGGCCCAGATAATTTTTGTATTTTTAGTAGAGATGAGGTTTCACCATGTTGGCCAGGCTGGTCTCGAACTCCTGGCCTCTGGTGATCCACCTGCCTTGGCCTCCCAAAGTGCTGAGATTACAGGCCCAAGCCACTGCACCCAGGCTGTGTGTTTGTTTGTTTTAAAGAAATTACCTGTCTTTGATCTCATCTATTTCTGCAGTTTCCTTAGTCCTTAAGATTTGATTAAGGTTTAAAAACATGTGTGGCTTGGCCGGGAGTGGTGGCTCATGCCTGTAATCCCAGCGCTTTGGGAGGCTGAGGCGGGTGGATCACCTGAGGTCAGGAGTTCAAGACCAGCCTGGCCAACATGGTGAAATCCCGAAACCCCGTCTCTACTAAAAATACAAAAATTAGCTGGGTGTGGTGGCGTGCCTGTAAACTCCGCTACTTGGGAAGCCGAGGCAGGAGAATTGCTTGAACCCGGGAGGTGGAGGTTGCAGTGAACCGAGAGCATACCACTGCACTTCAGCCTGGAGGACAGAGCAAGACTCTGTCTCAAAAAAAAAAAAAAAAAAAAAAAATTATGGCTTAAATGTGCTTTACTAGTTCTTAGACGTCATGGGTCTCTTTTTCAGACCCCTCGTTCCCTCAGCTTAACAAACAGGAGTTGCAGTTTCTAGCTTAGATTTTTGTTGTTGTTTGGCTTAGCTCAGCCAGTTTCCCCCAGTCTTTGCTCTCACTCCTTTAGAATCTAGTGATAAACACTTCTCATGCTTCATTCCCTTTAGATATTATCTTTTTTCTAGAAAGGAGTATGTCTAGAAAGGATGTAATTCAGCTAAACTAGTTCCCAGGAGCCCTGTGCACTCCTCCTCTCAGTTCAAAACTTAATTGGTGCCCATCTGACAAGGGTGGTTGCTCCTCAAGTCTGGGGTTCAGAGTAGTCTAGCTCACATGCCATTTGCCAAGCACCTAGTATGTGCCAGGCACTGTGATTGGTGCTAGAAATACAGAGATGAAAGTATTCCTGCCATAGGAATTTAGGGTCTAGCAGAGGATACAGACAGAAAAGCAATGTTATGATACAATGGATTAAATATTAAGATTGTCATACCTCAGGTGGGAGAGTGGGTAGGGTGGTAGGACTGAGGATGGAGGGTAGGGGAAGCTGTCTCAGAAGACCGGATGTGCACTAGACTCAACTGAGTCTTAGGACAAGAGTAGGAAGAGTCAAGATTTTAGTCATGGCCATAGAATGGACACCAATGAAAAAGATGTGAACAATGGCCCAGAATTCTGAATAATGCTTTGGGTATGTGGAACATATACATTACCACTAGGAGATAAGGTGCAAGGCTGGGAGAAGCAGTAGAATTAGCTAGAGATGAAATTGGGAAATTTCCCTTATCTTATCAAGCCCATGGGGCTCCCATCATTTCCTAACCCCCAAGCCAGGGGAGGGATTCCCAATATCGTTTTAAGTCATCAGGGAGAAAACACAATGTCTGTGTTACTTGGGATATAAACATCTCTCCTGGGTGTCATGCAAGAGAAAGGTGGATGATGGTCATAGCCTTCCATGATTGAACAAGCTCCATCCTCTTCTTCATTCTGATCGTTAATGGCTCCTAAAGTTTTGCAGTGACCTGGTTTGATGTAGTTGATAGACAAATGCAGAAATATTCCCCATCACCCTTTCTTGAACAAAGGGTCAGGTTTTTTTTGTTGTTGTTGTTGTTTTGTTTTTTTTGTTTTTTTAACAGAGTCTAGGAAATTTCCATTGAATGGCATATCTCCCCTGGGTCATTTAGGAATTTTTTTTTTTTTTTCTTTCTCTATGGTCTTACTTTCTCACTGCCTGATTAACCTCTCTCCAAAAAGCACTGCTGCTGGCTGGGCTCCTGATGTTCAGATTAATTCTGATGCCTAGATTAGTTCTCATCTGAAGATATCTCCATTGGAAACTAAAGTTATGCACGAAGGATCCCACCCTTCAGCAGAGAGATTAGTTAGAAACCAGTGACTTCAGCCTTCTCCCTCCCTGCCCTCAGGCTAATACCAGGAGTCAGGGAAGGTAGGGATCTGAAAGAAGAAAACTGACACTTTGTACAAAAGTTCCATTAGCAAAAAAAGTGAAGAGGCCGCTTTAAGTGGAACATTTTTCCACAACTAGAGATGAAACAAATGAGATAAGTGTGCTAAGTCTTTTCAAAGATAGGAGGTAAATGGTGTAACCCCTCCATATGTACCTCTTGCCTTCTAGCCCCATGTTGTTTTTGTAATAACATTTCTTGTGAGATAATTGTCTTTCACTTGTGAGATAATTGAGATAATTGTCTTTCACTTGAATTATGCCTGTGGAAATCTAAGACAGTGGTCACATTGCGGAAGGCATTGTTTCTACCTGGAGGGAAGGGTGGGGCTGTTGGCTGACTTATTCATGGCCATAAGAAAGGCAGCATGACACAACCTCCCTAAGAGAAGAAAGCTCGCTTGTTCAAAAGGCAGAACGACAACCTGTGAGGAAATATACCAGAGAGGAAAGCTCAGGAGAAGAAGGAGATTATCCAATTTCTCCTTGTTTTCTCAAGTGCTTTGCCCATCCTCCCCTACTCCAAGGATGCGAACCTATTGTCAGCCTTAAGGTTCACCGTGTGGGAAGGACTCCCACACAGAACAGGACTCCCAGATGGAACTTGAATCATAAAAAGGAGAAAA
The DNA here is from genome assembly GCF_024542745.1 of Macaca thibetana thibetana. Lineage (NCBI taxonomy): Eukaryota > Metazoa > Chordata > Mammalia > Primates > Cercopithecidae > Macaca > Macaca thibetana. The sequence continues at coordinate 87,171,009 of NC_065584.1, forward strand.
AAAAATTTTCAGGGTGACCTCCACCCTCATGGAGACAACAAGGACATTCAGGAGGAGGTAGGAGGAATTCCTTCCATGTTCAGAGTTGAGAACTCATCTCCCTGTCACTTAAGATATAGTTTAGGTTCAGCTCAATGGTGGATTTTCACAGGGAGCAACAGAGTGCCAGACGGAGTCCCCTTTGGGGTGACCAGTCTCATCTGTTTATATTCCACCCCGTATGTTCTGTGCTGTAGCCCAAAGGTACTATGTTTACACACTGCTCTTTTCCATTGAAGACGCTTCCTTCTCTCTATCAAATGCATACTTATTTTCTAGTACTTATTTCAGGCTTTTCCTTTCTCCAGAATACTGCCTGTCTCTCTGAGTTTCAGTTTGGTTCCTTTTCTGTTTCCCTGTGGTACCCTATACTTCCCTGCAACATTCCACCTGTCACACATCTTGATTTTTCTGTCATTCTTAGTGGGCAGTGAGCTACATGAGGGTAATGGCAATGTCTTCTATCTCTGAATCTCCAATTACAGCAGCATCTGGTACATAATAAATATGAAGCAAAAGTTGAATGACTTTACTGACAATAGGCAATTTCTATAGAAGCTGGAGGGAGCGGAGACTCTGAATGAATCCTCAGGGAGAAAGATCACAGAACTCTTTTATCCTAGAAAAAAGCTCCAGACATTTTCCTGTCTGGACCTGCAGGACCCACAGGAGAAAAATTGTAAGTAAAGAATCTAATGCTTGCTGAGAACAAAGACTGTTGGGGTGTGCTAGAGAACAATAGGGTTGGCCGGGGATGGTGGCTCACACCTGTAATCCTAGCACTTTGGGAGGCCGAGGAGGGGCAGATCACTTGAGGCCAGGAGTTCAAGACCAACCTGGCCACGATGGCAAAACCCTGTCTCTACTAAAAATACAAAAATTATCCAGGTGTGGTGACACGTGCCTGCAGTCCCAACTGCTCAGGAGGCTGAGGTAGGAAAATCGCTTGAACTCAGGAAGTGGGGGTTGCAGTGAGCCAAGATCATACCACTGCATTCCAGCCTGGGCAACAGAGTGAGGCTCCATCTCAACAACAACAACAAAAGAGAACAATAGAGCTGACAGAGAACCAATGTTTTTAAGATCAGTTCTTACGTTTTGCATGGCTAAAGGTGTAAGAATTAAAGAAAGAAGAAAGAAACATGAAAGGTGGCTTGCCAATCAAGACAGGTTTATTTTACAGAAAACAAACCTGAGAGGAGCTTCTGGTCAAGTTAGGTCAGAGGCACACTCTCTTACAGACTAAGAGTTTTTAAGAATTCGGGGTGGGAGAGTTTATCAGAGGATTGGACTGCTTCTGTGTCTCTGTTGTGCTTATCTGGGAGGGACAGTTTTGTGTCTGTTCCCATACATCTTTCTGTAGCTGCAGGCATACTCCCGAGTGTGCTTTTAGCTTCCCTATCTTAGTGCACCTGAAGGGAAAGAAAGGTGCTTATTAAGGCCCACCGTTTTACTGGGGCCCATTATATGAGGGTGAAGTTTGGCAGTTACCCAAAAGAATTTCCCTTCACCTCCCTCTGTTCCCAAACTGTCTTATCTGTGTTTTACTGTCTGCTCTCCCTGGCTGCTTGTAGTTAGAAGAGAAGTGATTTCTTTGAAATGCATGAGGCTAGAAAGGGAGCTGGAACTTAAAGTGGCAGTGTTTGTCCAAGATGATGGTGCTCCTGCTCTGTCAAAAGGGAATAAGGATTCTCCTGATACCTGAGGCATTTTTAAACAAGCTTTCTGGATATAATTGACTTGATTTTTCTAATTGGTGGTGGTCCTCAGAACTGGGAGGACTTGAAGAATAAGAATCAAAGAATAAGAACATAATTTGTTATTTTATTAACAGTTACAGTCAGAAATTCATAATTTAGCTCTGATAAATGTCTGACGGGGTTTCACCATGTTGGCCAGGTTGGTCTCGAACTCTTGGCCTCAAGTGATCCACCTGCCTTGGTCTCCCAAAGAGCTGGGATTACAGGAGTGAGCCACTGTGTCCTACCAAAAAGGGTAATTTTATATAATTTCATTAGGTATACTGACAGCCTAGATTCCTATGATTCATTGCATAGTTGGACAGTTAAAGCACAAATCGATAATCTTCCAAGGGTAATGGCAAGCCAAGCCTAGTTTCTGGTGTCCTAACTTATGGCCAGGGGCTTTCTCTGCCACATAATTTTTAAGTTAAGTGCTAGAAACTCTTAAATTCTTTGCATTATTATATCATTTGCTCCTTACTGTATTTCACAACTGAGGAGCACAGAGAGGGTAAGTAACCTTGCCAAGGCTACTCAGCCAGTAAGTGGAGATGCAGGAATTTAAAACTAGGTAGTCTGACTCCAGTTCTGATCCCGGTTGAATGGTGATCCTATTCTTCACAAAATCGTTTTTCAGATATTTTTGTCCAATTCAGATGCTCAGTGATATTGTTATTACAATAATGAGGTGTCTTATTTAAGATCTGAGAACAGGAGATGTGAAGATTGAGGAGATGGAGGCCCCTGGCATTTTCATACCTAAGTTTTGTTACCCTTTAGAGAAAATCTTCTCCAGTGCTAAAATCAATCAGATGATGACCTGAAGTGCTTCAGATCTTAACAGGACCTGCAATTGGAAAAACTGGGGATATGTGTCCCACACCATGATAAAGTAAGTTTCAGGATTGTAAGCAGAGGACCTGTTCTTACCAGGACCATGTTTTTGTTGTTGCACAGGTGGAAAAGATAATGACTCCTGATGGGAACCAGAGTAGTGATGCAACAGAGTTCGTCCTGGCAGGGTTCCCACATCTCAACAACGCAAAAGTGGAATTATTTTCTGTCTTCCTTCTTGTCTATCTCCTGATTCTGACAGGCAATGTGTTGATTGTGGGGTGGTAAGGGCTGATACTTGGCTACAGACCCCCATGTACTTCTTTCTGGGTAACCTGTCCTGCCTAGAGATTCTGCTCACTTCCGTCATCATTCCAAAGATGCTGAGCGATTTCCTCTCAAGGCAACACACTATTTCCTTTGCTGCGTGTATCCCCCAATTCTATTTCTACTTCTTTCTCGGGGCCTCTGAGTTCTTACTGTTGGCTGTCATGTCTGTGGATCGCTACCTAGCCATCTGCCATCCTCTGCGCTACCCCTTGCTCATGAGTGGGGCTGTGTGCATTCGTGTGGCCTTGGCCTGCTGGGTGGGGGGACTCGTCCCTGTGCTTGGTCCCACAGTGGCTGTGGCCTTGCTTCCTTTCTGTAAGCAGGGTGCTGTGGTGCAGCACTTCTTCTGTGACAGTGGCCCACTGTTACGCCTGGCATGCACCAACACCAAGAAGCTGGAGGAGACTGACTTTGTCCTGGCCTCCCTTGTCATTGTATCTTCCTTGCTGATTACTGCTGTGTCCTACGGCCTTATTGTCCTGGCTGTCTTGAGTATCCCCTCTGCTTCAGGCCGTCAGAAGGCCTTCTCTACCTGTACCTCCCACTTGATAGTGGTGACCCTCTTCTACGGAAGTGCCATTTTTCTCTATGTGAGGCCATCGCAGAGTGGTTCGGTGGACACTAACTGGGCAGTGACAGTAATAACGACATTTGTGACACCACTGCTGAATCCATTCATCTATGCCTTACGTAATGAGCAAGTCAAGGAATCTTTGAAGGACATGTTTAGGAAGGTAGTGGCAGACTTTTTAATGAATCTTTTACTTGATAACTGTCTCAATGAGAAAGCAGTAAGGTGAGAGTGAAGAGACTGGTAACTAGTCTTTTTTTTTTTTTTTTTTTTTTTTTTTTAGAGAGAGAAAGTCTCACTCTGTCGCCCAGACTGGAGTGCAGTGGCACGATCTTGGCTCACTGCAGCCTCCACCTCCTGGGTTCAAGCAATTCTCCTGCCTCAGCCTCCTGAGTAGCTGGGATTACAGGTGCCCACCACCACACCTGGCTAATTTTTGTATTTTTAGTAGAGACAGGGTTTCGCTCGATGGCCAGGCTAGTCTGAAACTCCTGGCCTCAAGTGATCCACCCACCTCAGCCTCCCAAAGTGCTGGGATTACACGTGTGAGCCACCATGCCTGGTCTTGTTGGCATTTTTAAAAATCATATTTTGAAATCCAGACATTCTCATTATCACGCTCCTTTCCATCATCATTATGAACATCACCAAAAGACTGAATTCGGGAACTACTAATGAATTCCCAGGTCATCAATTCACACTTCTCTTTCAGGCAAAATTTCTTGATCCTAGATCATACCTAATAATAATAATGCTTGTTATTATTATTATTATTATTGATATATCGTGATCAATATCATCAACACTTCCTAAGACCTTCCAACCTGTGAGTCTTAACCTAAGAGTCCATGATCATGTAGGGAATCTAAGGATGGGTTTCAGAAAATGTATATGCCTGATAGGTATCTAAATTTTATGTGCTTGAATATATATGCATTTGTCTGAGAAGAGGAATCATAGCTTTAATTCAACATTTAAATCCATGTGTGCACTCTCTTCAAAAGCTAGAAACTGATTGAGAGTCTAAGTAGAGCCTTCCAACTGTTTATGCAAATCAAGAATTTTAAGAAAAACTTCCTTACAGATATAAAATGAAGTAAAAATAGATTATCTGTATATTTTTGTGTATACTTTTTAGAAAAATTTACATTTACTACTAGAGGAAACAGAGGTGAAGCAAATTTAATAAAGGGACTTAATTACTTCTCTGTGGTAATTCCAGGTGCCTTTGGAAAAGCAGATCAATGAGGGGTTTCTTGAATATAGCATTTACTGTATTCTTCTGGTGTGCACTTTATTACAGTGATAAAGACATCTCCACTCGTTTTCTCATTGGATTATGTTTCATTCATTTGTTCATCTTTTTACATTCTTGTATCTGTTGTGTTAAATCTTCTTTTGTTTTTAGTAAAATCAAGATTGGAAAAAGGAGCTTTCATATTAAAGAGTTAAGAATGCCACATAGGCTGGACGCGGTGGCTCACGCCTGTAATCCTAGCACTTTGGAAGGCGGAGACGGGTGGATCATCTGAGATCAGGAGTTTGTAGACCAGTCCGGCCAACGTGGCGAAACCCTGCCTCTACAAAAATGCAAAAATTAGCTGGACGTGGTAGCGGGCACCTGTAATCGCAGCTACCGAAAAGGGCAATTTTATATAATCTTATTATATAAGGAGGGAGGAGAATCACTGAACCCAGGGGACGGAGGTTGCAGTGAGCCAAGGTCATGCCACATCACTCCAGCCTGGGCGAAAGAGCAAAACTCCATCTAAAAAAAAAAAAGAAGAAGAAGAATACCAAATATTGTTGTATCTACCAAGAACTAAACTTTGTAGTAAATTTTATCTGCTTTATTGGACATTTGAAAAGGGAATGGGGATGCCTATTCATGGTGCCTTTGGAAGTCTTAGAAACAAATATTTATTTATTCATTTCTTCATTCAGCAAAGGTCTGTGAAGAATCTTTGTTGAACACTGTGATATACGAATATATGCTAAGATGAACAAGAATAATTTGTAACCTCAAGCAGTTTGAGGGGAGAACTAAGGGACAGATAACAATTTAAGGAATGTGGATGATAAGGAGGTTTACAAAAGCTGCAAAACTGGCAAACTGAGTATTAGCATCAAAAGAGTTAGCCACAAGCGTCAGTGGGCATAGAAAATAGAAATGTTTTTATCTGGTTCTATTCGTAACGCATGCAAACACACTAGATAATTTTATTCCAAAATATTTCTGAGTATTAAAGAAATGGAAAGAATGATTGATTCAGAGGGTGAAAATAACTCTTCTGGAGTGATCTAGAAGCGTTACCCAGAGAGGAGATGAAACAGTGCCTTAAAAATTACCTAGTTTCATGAAACGTAAAAATCTGAAGTCCATTCCAGCCACTGGGCAAGGAAAGGAATTCATGTAACAATTTATAGCATTTCTTGAAGTAATTGCCCCATATTATGGCGATAAAGCACGTTAAACCATCCATTTTTTTTTTTTTTTTTTTTTTTGAGACGGAGTCTCACTCTGTAGCCCAGGCTGGAGTGCAGTGGCCGGATCTCAGCTCACTGCAAGCTCCGCCTCCCGGGTTCACGCCATTCTCCGGCCTCAGCCTCCCAAGTAGCTGGGACTACAGGCGCCCGCCACCTCGCCCGGCTAGTTTTTTGTATTTCTTAGTAGAGACGGGGTTTCACCGTGTTAGCCAGGATGGTCTCGATCTCCTGACCTTGTGATCCACCCGTCTCGGCCTCCCAAAGTGCTGGGATTACAGGCTTGAGCCACCGCGCCCGGCCAAACCATCCATTTTCAACATGTGTTGCATTGTGAAAAATAACTTTGGGCTCAATTTAATTCAATAAAATTTGTTAAATACCGTGTTCTAGGAAGTAAGTTGGTATGTTAGAGGTACAAATATTGGCCTCTGCCATCAAGGAATGCATAGACTTTTGGGGTAGACATAACACATGTGAAAATATAAATATGTAATTTTTTTTCTGTTTTTGAGATGGAGTCTTGCTCTGTTGCCCAGGCTGGAAACCAATGGCATGATCTCAGCTCACTTCAACCTCTGCCTCCGGGATTCAAGTGACTCTCCTGCCTCAGTCTCCTGAGTAGCTGGGATTACAGGCACCCCCCACCAAGCCCGGGTAATTTTTGTATTTTTTAGTAGAAATGGGGTTTCCCCATGTTGGTCAGGCTGGTCTCAAACTCCTGACCTCAGGTGATCCACCCGCCTCGGCCTCCCAAAATGCTGGGATTACAGGCATGAGCCACCGCCTCTGGCTCATAAATACATAAATATATGCATACACACACATCTATCTGTCTATCAATCAATCGATCTATCCATCTACACATATGGGACTGTGGGCTAAAATGTAAAATATAGTAAGACTTCTTTTTTCTTTCTTTCTTTTTGTTTTTTTTGAGACAGAGCCTTGCTCTTTGCTCTTGTCACCCAGGCTGGAGTGCAATGGCGCGATCTTGGCTCACTGCAACCTCCGCTTCCTGAGTTCAAGCGATTCTCCGGCCTCAGCCTCCGGAGTAGCTGGGATTACAGGCGCCCGCCACCATGCCCAGCTAATTTTTGTACTTTTAGTAGAGGCAGGGTTTCGCCATGTTGGCCGGACTGGTCTCGAATTCCTGACCTCAGATGATCGGCCCGCCTCGATCTCCCAAAGTGCTAGGATTACGGGAGTGAACCACTGCGCCCGGGCCAAGACCATCTAAAATTTAAAAGTAACTCTAAGAAGATGTAATTATACTAACAAGGCATAAGATAATTGAACATGATTATGAAGAGAAATATCACAATAAAACTATACCAGGGAGCAAAATTTTAAAAAGTATGAATACTTTGTAGTGTATCTGAGAAAGTAAATTTGGATCCATTTTTGAGAAGATAAATGTGACTATAAATTTATATAATGAACTAATTATTATACTGTGGACATGGGGGTAAAAGATTACTAAAAAAGTAAATGTTAGCTGGTGACGGTGGCTCACACCTGTAATCCCAGCACTTTGGGAGGCCAAGGCAGGCAGATCACAAGGTCAGGAGTTTGAGACCAGCCTGGCCAACGTAGTGAAACTCCGGCTCTACTAAAAATAAAAAAATTAGCTGGGCATGATGGTGAGTGCCTGTAGTCCCAGCTACCTAGGAGGCTGAGGCAGGAGAATCTCTTGAACTCGGGAGGCAGAGGTTGTGGTAAGCTGAGATTCCTCCACTGTACTCCAGCCTGGGCAAAAGACCCAGACTCTGTCTCAAAACAAACAAACAAACAAACAAAAATACAAAAATTAGCTGGGCGTGGTGGTGCGTGCCTGTAGTCCCAGCTACTGAAAGGGCTGATACAGGAGAATCGCTTGAACCTGGGAGGCTGAGGTTACAGCGAGCCAAGATTGTGCCACTGCACTCAAGTTGAGCAACAGAGCAAGACTCCGTCTCAAAAAAAAAGTGTTTTACTTTGCCAAGATTAAGATGGATCTGGCGAAATTAGCCATTCCCCAGATATAAAAAATGTATTGGTTTAATAGTACATTGACTAATCAGATTGGTAATCACAGAGTTTCTCGAATTTCTTTTTTTTTTTTTTTTCAGAGATGGAGTTTCCCTCTTGTTGCCCAGGCTGGAGGGCAATGGCATGATCTCAGCTCATTGCAACCTCCACCTCCCGGGTTCAAGCGATTTTCCTGCCTCAACCTCCCGAGTAGCTGGGATTACAGGCATGTGCCACCACACCCGGCTAATTTTGTATTTTTAGCAGAACGGGGGTTTCTCCATGTTGGTCAGGCTGGTCTTGAACTCCCGGCCTCAGGTGATCCGCTTGCCTCACCCTCCCACAGTGCTGGGATTACAAGCGTGAGCCACCGCACCCAGCTTCAATTTTCTATAAAAGTACCATGACAAGCGCCTTTATTCAAACTATTATATGAAATAAATTTGCCTGAAATTTGGTATGATGGTATGTGTGGGTTGAGTGCGCATATGAGTGTGTGCTTGCATATAACAGTGATACAAACTTGTGTGTCCATTAAAGTTTGTGATTAAATAAAAGAATAAATAAAAATCTGTTTATTGATGTTTTTTTCCTAAGCTTTCCTTTCTAAGATCTTACCTTCATTGACATGAAATTTGTATTTTGTTTTTAAATATACAGTTAAGACAGAATATACTTAGTTTAGAAGAAGTAGAAAATGCTTCTGTTTGCATTATTTCACATATAAAACTCTTAATAAGGCCAGGCCCAGTGGCTCATGCCTACAATCCTAGCACATTGGGAAGCCAACAACGGGGATTGCTTGAGCCTGGGAGTTCCAGGCTGCAGTGAGCCATGATCGCATTACTGTACTCCAGTCTGGGCTACAGGGTGAGACCTTGTCTCAAAAATTAAATAAATAAATAAAACTCTTAATGACATCATCGATTATGACAATGATGCTTAACTCAGCAAGCTTATTTTACTCTTTATACTTAGCAGAGTTTGGCACGACTGATCTTGTCCTCTTGCTTGAAATAGTGTGTTCTATTTATTAGAACACACTATTTTTGTTATTTATTTATTTATTTTATTTCAATTGTTTTAGGGGATCAGGTGGTTTTTGGTTATGTGAAGTTCTTTAGTGGTGATTTCTGAGATTTTGGTGCACCCATCACCCGAGCAGTGTATACTGTAGGCAATATGGATTTTTTTTTTTTTTTTTTTTTAATTGAGATGGAGTCTTGCTCTGTCACTCAGGCTAGAGTGCAGTGGCAGGATCTCAGCTCACTGCAAGTTCTGCCTCCCGGGTTCACGCCATTCTCCTGCCTCAGCCTCCCAAGCAGCTGGGACTACAGGCGCCCACCACCTCGCCCGCCTAGTTTTTTGCATTTTTTAGTAGGGAGGGGGTTTCACCGTGTTAGCCAGGATGGTCTGGATCTCCTGACCTCGTGATCCACCCGTCTTGGCCTCCCAAAGTGCTGGGATTACAGGCTTGAGCCACTGCACCCAGCCGTAGTTGGTTTTTTTTCTGGTTTCTCTATTCTGTTACATTGGTCTACATGTTTTGTTTTGTTTTACCAGTACCATGCTGTTTTGGTAACTATAGCCTTGCAGTATAGTTTGAAGACAGGTAATGTGATGCCTCCAGATTTGTTCTTTATACTTAGCTTTGCTTGGGGGCTATGCAGACTTTTTCTTTGGATTCATGTGAATTTTAGGATTGTTTTTTCTAGTTCTGAGAAGAATGACGATGGTATTTTGATGGGAATTGTATTGAATCTGTAGATTGCTTTTGGCAGTACTGTCATTTTCACAATATTGATTCTATCCATCCATGAGCATGGGATGTGTTTTCATTTGTTTTTGTCATCTATGATTTCTTTCAGCAGTATTTTGCAATTTTCCTTGTAGAGATCTTTCACCTCCTTGGTTAAGCATATTGCTATTTTATTTTTTATTTTTGAAGCTGTTGTAAAAGGGATTGAGTTCTTGATTTGATTCTCAGCTTGGTTGTTGTTGGTATATAGCAGTGCTACTGACTGTACGTTGATGTTGTATCCTGCAACTTTACTGAATTCATTGATCACATCCAGGAGCTTTTTGGATGGGTCCTTAGGGTTTTCTAGGTATTCGATCATATCATCAGCAAACAGTGACAGTTTGACTTCCTCTTTTCCAATTTGGATGCCCTTTATTTTTTTCTCTTGTCTCATTGCTCTGGCTAGGACTTCCAGTACTATGTTGAATAGAAATGGTGAAAGTGGGCATCCTTGCCTTGTTCCAGGAGGAATGCTTTCAACTTCTCCCTGTTGGCTGTTGGTTTGTCATAGATGGCTTTTGTTACCTTAAGACATGTCCCTTCTATGCTGATTTTACTGATGGTTTTGATCATAAAGGGATGCTGGATTTCGTTAAATGCTTTTTTCTGCATCTATTGAGATCATCATATTATTTTTATTTTTAATTCTGTTTATGTGACGTATCACAGACACTATATCCAATTTCCTGTTGGGCATATCCACTGGCAGTTGTTCAGCAAAGACAAACTCCCAGGCTAGACATCTCACCTCTCCCACCGGCCAAACAACCTGGAAGTCAGGGCATGTTGGCAGATTCTTCCTTTTCTCCTCCCTTCCTGTAATCATCCATCAGAAAACCCCTTATTTTCTTCTGGACACATAACTCTTCCAAGGGAAACCTCAGAAAGGACAAATATAATTGGGCTAGACAGAAATCCTGTTAAAAATTTCTCTCTTTTTTTTTTTTTTTTTTGAGACGGAGTTTTGCTCTTGTTGCGCAGGCTGGAGCGCAATAGCACAATCTTGGCTCACTGCAATCTCTGCCTCCTGGGTTCAAGCAATTCTCCTACCTCAGCGTCCCGAGTAACTGGGGTTACAGGCGCGCGCCACCATGTCTGATTATTTTGTATTTTTAGTAGAGATGGAGTTTCACCATGTTGGTCAGGCTGGTCTCCTGACCTCAGGTGATCCACCCACCTCGGCCTCCCAAAGTGCTGGGATTACAGGCATGAGCCACCGCGCTCGGCCTAAAGATTCCTTTCTAAACAAGCTACTTAGAAAGACAAGCAACTTTGAGGCTCTCATCATCCCAGCAGTTCATTGCGAGGACAACTTCTTCACTCCAGAATCGAACCACACTCAAGGATTATAGGTAGACACCCAACAGTAGAACCTGTTGATTGTTCAGGTGAGCTGTCAAAGAGCACTAAAGGGACTGGTGGATTCTTGCCAGAAGTGACAAAAACGACTATTCCTATGTTATACTGTGTTTTCGAAAATAACACCTGGAAATAATTCAATTGCGCTTCCTTGAACAAAATGAATGTCTGTGTCCTCTAAGCCCTCAAGTTCCCAGGGCTGCGACTTTGTATTCGAACGATGCAACAGCGCTTGCAACTGTGAGATAGGAAGTCTCACTAGAACAACCAAGGGTGCAACAGCGCGCTGTGGAGCAGCACCAAGGCCAGGGCAACGGCTAGACTCCATCCCGCGGCTGAATCACCGCGCCGTCAGGGACTCAGAAAGCGGACGCTATCGGGACATTGGGACCCTAACACGCCTTCAGGTAGCAATCTTCTCCGTACGAAGTGACCTAGTGAGAAGTGCACTAGTTTGTTCCACACAAAATACTGGGTAAGAACTGCCCGAACGCTCTCCTCCTGACAAAAGATCCTGTCAGAGCCGGTCTGGGAGCCTCGATCTGTGGTGAAGACCTCGGCGCTTCGTAGCACCTTCCTTGTATTTGATTCTTTCAGCAAAAGCCACCAGTTTGTTCAACAATCTCATCCCCCGCAGGTCGAGCCTTCAAGCTAGGTGACCTAGCCGTGGCGGCGATTGCATTGTTAACTACTGGCCTTAAAGAGAGAAAGATGAAACAGAAAGGGGCTCGTCCGGGATTTGAACCCGGGACCTCTCGCACCCAAAGCGAGAATCATACCACTAGACCAACGAGCCAGAATTGGAATGATGTTTTTCTCTAAGAGTGTTCATTTATTTTTGTTGTTGTTGTAGCACAACACTTGAACAGCTTTGATTCCTTTCGAGGTCAGTGATTTTCTCCAGACCCCAAGAAAGCCAACGTGCGAGTTCGGAAGGATCCGAGCCGCAGCTTTCCGAAGGTAGAAACGTTAATTTCAGGATCCGGGCCGAGCTGTGTCGGTCAATGGACAGGAAGGGTCCGAGTACTCAAAGGGACTGAACCATTTAAGGTGGCCGGTGGTTGGAGGACCCAGGAAAAACAAGAACGACCGATTTCACTCCGAAAGATAAAGGTCACCGCGGGACTTGCAGGGGAAAATATCGAACCAACATTACCAAAGATGTTGAGCTCTAAAAGCCACTACCTCAGACCTCTCGCCTACAGAACCCAGCACTCCACGTGGGTGCTTTGGCCTTTCGCTTTCAGCTTTAGTTGATTACCTCTGTATTATAGGTTTAGATTTAAGGTGTCTTTCAAGGGCGCCCAAGAGGTGCCGTCGGGGAAAAGTTGCTCTCTGCCCACACTCTCTTCTGTAGAAGCCCACTTCTCTACCACTCAAAAGGTGGTGGGTGGGTGGTGGGGGGAGGATTGTCTTTACTCGGCAGCATTTTCTACTTGGAAACCGAAGCTCCCAGGCTCTTGCTCTAACCTCCCCAGGGTGCAGCAGTGTCTGCCTTGATTACATGGCTTGCCCTGCGCCGAGCTCGCTCCTGGCCAGTGGGAGCTGTCTAGTGAATGACTGAGCCTCCTGGTCAGGCTGACACCAAAGGAGAGAAAAGAAGAGAAACTCTTCCTCCCCAACCTTCCCATGCGACGAAGCCCCTTTTATTCTTTCTGGACTTCAAGTTGGCGCTTAGAAAAGCCTGGAGGCCCAAAGAGAAGGAGCTGCCGCCCGGACTCCGAAATGCTAGGAAGAGGAGCGTTAAAGGACCAAGGAAAGGGCTGGACCCCTTCTAGCCACCTCTGCTTCAGGTAACTTAGAGGAATCTGTGACCGAGCCTGACTCCGCTGAAAGTCTGGGGGAGATCTGGAAGCCTTCGCGCCCTCACTGTGTCTACCCCCAAACTGAAGGTCCGAGGGGTACGTCCTGTGCTTGAAGACAGCCGCCTCCCATTTCAAAACAACCCCAATCTCAGACTAAGAGAGTTGGATTAAGAATCCAAGTGGGTTGGGAGAATGTCTCTGATCACTCTTGCATTCTCCTCTGTAATGAAACGCACCCTGACCCTGATATTGTTCGACAGTTGGGACTTGTCAAGCCTGATGCTGGGGAGCATGTAATGTGGAGCATGCGTTAAGATAGCAATATATATTAATGCTCATGTCTTTTATGGTTTGTTTGTTCGTTTTTGATGAGCAAGCAAACTGAAAACTCATCTCTTTTAAAGAACGTAAGTCATTTGCCTAGCGAAACATATACTTCTAATTTTAGTCATAAAAATAGAGCCACTTTTAAAAGATAATAATTCAGCTATCTCCAAAGAAGCAAATAATCCAGAATTTAAAAGTTGGAATGAATAATCATTACTTTTTATTAAATAATTTTGTTACTCCCCATTTTACTATTACAGTGACTTGCATTCCAGTCCGGGCCTGGTCAAGAAAATGTTTTTTCCTTGTATGTAAGAGTCACGTCCTTCAAAAATTCCTTTTAATGTATTTCTTATTTGGACGTAAATACTAGTTACCTAGTATTTTATCTGCATAATAGATTGATTGTTAAATAACCGCTGTGTGTTGTGGCTCCATAGCTCAGGGGTTAGAGCACTGGTCTTGTAAACCAGGGGTCGTGAGTTCAAATCTCGCTGGGGCCTTAGCGATAGGGTTGTTTTTGTTTTTGTTTTTTTTCCCTTCACTCCTGCAAAAGAGCAGGAGCTTTTTAGCCTTTTCAGTGCTGAAACAGACTAGTGAAGAAAGGAAGCACTTGATGATCTTTCCGTGAAAGCCAGATCCTGGATTTGAGACGAAAAAGTACAGCGTCGGGTTCCTATGAAGGATACCGGGAAAACAGGTGTTTGTACCCTGCAGTAAGCGAGGAAGAAACTAGATTGCTCACGTCTCTGGGAGAAAAGTGCTAGACTTGGTCCATATCTCTGTGTTTGTGAGGAAGAGATCTAACCTAATCTGCTGATAGCCATGATCCCCGGAGTCCTGCGCACTTCTCAACTTGCAGATTGCTTGGTGGTCCGTACCTGCCATCCTGGGGCGAAATCTGGCTCGCAGATTACTCTGAAGGCAGCCTAGTTCAGAAGCTACGCAGATTCACCCCAAGCCCGTGGCTTCAGCTCTGTTTCCATTCTCACTACCTCCTACTCAGATCTCACTTCCTACTGCCTCAAGGCTGCTCCCGGGACTCAGTTCTATAGATCTGGCTCTCCGGAAACTTCTTGAACTCTAATCTGAGCCCAAATACAAAGAAGTCAGGAGTCTCACCAGCAGCTACTCAATGCACAAATATCTACACTAACATCTCTCATGGACAATTTTCCATAGCTCAGCTGGTAGAGCGGAGGACTGTAGAGGTTTATAACTACAGCCATCCTTAAGGTCGCCGGTTCCCTTCTGCCCGTGTTTTCGTGTTTCAGTCTACTCAGCCAACAGAAGGTTTCATTAATGTATCCTAACCCAAAGACTGTGAAGCACTAATTGGGTTTCTATTTTCAGGCAATTAAAGAACATTTTGCTGACCATGAACCTTAATTTTATGCGTCCTCTGTGATTCTGCAGTAGATGTGATTCTGTTTACTCAGGAGGTGTAAATTAATGATGTTCTTTTTAGATTTGAATCAATCTCCTAATCTGTAAGACTAGTTAACATTGAGTGGATAATGGGTAACATCCCTAAACCTCACCCCCAAACCCTACACTTTTTCATTATGGTGAATAATTCATACTAGACAATTCAGGGTTTAAGGAGAAATACTTTAGAAAGGCCTGCCCCTCAAAAGGATCTAAACAAACGATACCGAGAATAAGCAAAAGGTCAAGTATGCATATGGAAAATCTTCCTTCCCTAATAAGAAATCAAATTGGAAACTATTTATTAATATCTAATACTGATAAGAACATTCTTGCAGAATGTCATGGCTTTCTGGAGGACAATTGGGCATTATAAATCAAGAACTCTAAAAAGACATTGTATTTAATCAAGTATTCTATTTCTACTTTTAGAAATTTATTATTCAAGAATGAAAAAGGATATATGCCAAAATCTGTTTATCTGTGGGTGACTGATATTCTTTATAATTTTATGTATTTTTCAAAATGTGCCACTTGTATACATTACATAAAAAAACAGTTTTTTACTTTATAAAATAAAGTTTAAAAATACCCAGTGCCATTATGGTAGACAATTTTTGCAGTTTCTTACAAAACCAAATACATGTTCCTCATACAATCAGCAATCACACTCTTAGGTACTTACCCAAATGAGTTGAACATATGTCCACACAGTACCCTTCACAGCTTTATGTATAATTAGCAGCTTTATGTATAATTGCCAAAACTTGGAAGCAACAAAGATATCCTTTAACAGGTGAATAGATAAACTGTGCTATGTCCACACAATGGAATATCAATCAGCCCTTAGAAGATACATGTTATCAAGAAATAAAAAGACATGGAAGTAAATTTAAAGGCATATTACTAAGTAAAAGAAGCCAATCTGAAATGCCCGTATACTGTATGATTTCAACTATATGACATTCTGGAAAAGGCAAAACAATGTAGACAGTAAAAGCATCGGCAGTTTCCAGGAGTTAGGTGAGAGGGATGAACGTGTGGAGCACAGAAGATTTTTAGGGCAGTGAAACTACTCTGTATGGTGTTATAATAGTGTATATATGTCATGATTATGATGCATTTGTTCAAGTTCATAGAATGTACAGCACCAAGAGTGAATCTTGATTTAAACTACAGACTTTGTTTAATAATGGTGTATCAATGTTAGTTGTAACCAATGTACCATACTGGTGCAGGATGTCCTTGATAAGGGAGGCTGTGGGGACAGAGGGCAGAATGTAAGAACTCTCCGTACTTTCCACCCAGTTTTGCTGTAAACTTAAAACTGCTCTTGGATGTAAAATCTATTAATTTTTTAAAAAGTTGGTGACTTAAGTTTAATTCACAGTTTAGTTGAAGTAACAAAATAGATAACGCTGTGTTGATTTATTGATACTGCCATGAAGGTTTACGAAACGATATAGGACCACATTTAAGACAATGAAAAGGAGAGATCAGAATGGTGAGGAGGAACTAACTGAAGAGAGCTTCCTGAAGTTGAATTTCGAGCTAGAATTTGACAGAAATATTGATGCAAGTTTAAATGAGTTAGGGAGCTTTCCGATATGTGTGTGTGGAGACAGATGTGTTGGGGGAAACGCCAGTAAGAGTGCCAGAGAGGAGTAGGGGTAAGGGACGTGGCAGGGGTGGTAGAGTAGAGCTGGAGGAGAGGCTGGTACTATCAAGAGGAACAAGAGGAGGGGACAGCAGGAAGCACAGGGGTTCAGAATCATTTTGGTGGTGCAGAGGTGATGCAGGCAGAAAAAAGGCAGGGATGGTGAGTGGCATGAATGAGGGGAGATAGAAACAAGTCAGCATCCTTCCATCAACAGGAGAGGGAATTAACTGAAACTAAGGGACAGTGAAAAGAGTAAAACAATATAAGCAAAAACATTCTGAGGTGGTGCTCTTGAGAGTCTGGGGAATGCTAGTGTCCTTGGTGGAGGGAGAGAATGCTGGAATGTGGAAAATGCTGGCCTGGCAGGGAGGAGGAGTGGGAGAAGGAATGGAGGAAGTTTCAGTGCACTTCGTTTCAATGGAAAGGATGGCCTCTATGGAGCTGAAAACATCCAGCTGATAGATCAGGTTTCTGGGAGTCACTAGAAGGAGATGAACAGAAAAACAAAAATTAACTCAGTCTCAAGATAATGCACAGAATTACTTTTCAGGAAGAAGGGAAAACAAACTGTCAGCCTGAAATAATCAAAAGGGTAAGACTCTAATTTAAAGAGAGTTTACTCAAGCCAAAACTGTGAGGATGGGCCACCTGGAAATACCAACTCCAAAGGAATAGGGTCAGCATTCTGAAGAAGGAAAGTTGAGGTTTCATTTGTATAGGCAGAGACAGAGGAGTTTTTAGCAGGATTACAACATTATTCATGATTCATACACTATTCATACAAGGTTGGCACATAGTTACAGCCATTTGATTGGTTATAGGCAGTGTTTCTTTTTGGCAAGGGTACATTTAACATTTTTTGTAGAGGGCATAATAATCATGGGTTTTCTGTTATCTGGTCTAAGCAAACAAAGCACAACAAGACAAAGGGAAATTCATCTATAACGAGGGTCATTAATTAAGAAGACTGTAGGTTTTTTTTCTTGATGTCCTTTAATTCTCTCTGGTACACACAGAACCAGAAAAATAAGAAAGTGAGTTAATCTATAATCTGAGAAAGAAGTTGTAACCATATGTGACTCAGATTACAGTCACATCTCTCTGAAGGCTTAGAGCATTGTGGCGGTGGGTGGGGGTGTTCCAACAACTTTTAAATTTGGTTTATTTTCATAAAACAGAATTGGAAGACAGAACAATTGCCTTGTGGAAAAAGGAAGAACAATGATACAGAAATTATGCAAACAGGGAATTTTATAAAAGTGCCAGGAAGGTCCAATTTATCCACAGATATAGAGATATTTTCCCCCGACTAGGCACTGGGAGTAAAATATGCCTCGTCTCTCGATTTCTGAGAGAAGCAAAACAAAAGGCTTTTCTTTTGTGAACATCTTGGGGGCCCAAGATATTTCTTGGTGATAGGTGGGTGAAAAAGAAGGGAACTGGTCTGGAGGAGTCATCAAAGTGAAATGGAAGATGTTCTGGGAGTGCACGGAAGAGGATTTTGAATGAGGGGGGAGGAAGATATAAAAAGGAGGGCAGAGTCAAAAAGTGGCATAAGGTTAGTCGCCCAGGAGTTCGAGATCAACCTGGGCGATCTAGAGAGACCATGCCCCTCCCCACTGCCCCGCCCCTCCCAACTCCCGCCCAATCCCTGGGCTCTATCAAAACAAACAAGCAAGTAAGCAAACAGCCGGGCGTGGGCGTGATAGTGCAGATCTGTGAACCTAGCTCCTTGGGAGACAGACGGGAGGATCGCTTGAGCCCGGGAGCTCGAGGCTGCAGTGAGTAGTGATCGCACCACTGCACTCCAGCCTGGGTGGCATGACACTTGGTTCTTGCACAGAGTCGCTGTTCTCTGCTCAGTTTCTTTCATTCATTCCTCATGTCACGGCAGCGAAATCTCTCCCCGAGGAAGCTGCCCGGCCAAATCCATGAGTACTTCTGTAGGTGACGGGCTGTAGTGGCTAAAAAACGCAGTAGGACAACCATTCTGAGACGACACCACTAAATAGGCCCTGAGTGTAACCCTTCTAATTTTCCACAGTGGGTTAGTTTCTACGCGAGTATTGTAGCTGGGTAGTTCAGACACCCGAACTGTCGCCACCACCGTAACCTGATTCACTAGGAAGGGGCAGGAGGGTGACTAAACCCACAACATTCACAGACACCTCCGGGCCCAATGAACGGAGTTAGTCAAGAATCCGTTTTGAAGTGTTTTTGAATCATAAACTCAAAATAACTGTTTACTTGTCTTCTCCCCATACCCCATGAGATAATGATCTCTGAATGAGAGCATGAACCTTGCTGAGTGTATTTTTTAGACGGAGTCTTACTCTGTCGCCAGGACTAGAGTGCAGTGGCGCGATCTTGGCTCACTGCAACCTCCGCCTCCCGGGTTCAAGCGATTCCCCCGCCTCAGCCTCCCGTGTAGCTGGGACTACAGGTCCGTCCGCGCCACCACGCCCGGCTTTTGTATTTTTTTTTACTAGGACGGGGTTTCTCCATGTTGTTCAGGATGGTCTCGATCTTCTGACCTCTTGATCCGCCCGCCTCGGCCTCCCAAAGTGCTGGGATTACAGGTGTGAGCTACTGCGCCCGGCCGCTGAGTTTTTGCTTTATCCATCCATCCATCCATCCATCCATCCATCCATCCATCCATCCATCCATCCTTCCATCCTTCCATCCATCCATCATGTTCAATTACAAAAGTAACGTGGTTAGAACCAAAATAGGGTCTGGGCAGGATATTTCGCGAGCACAGAGCTGCAACTCCTAAAGCAGTCTCGGCCGCGGACTGATGGGACTAATGGGAAAGTTTCTGGAAAAACTTCCTGACCATCTTATGCTTAAATTAGGTAATCACAATAATTCAATGCGAGCGTGCATTTTAGAAGAGAACTGAACTTTCCTGATTGCGGGAACCCAAATGGTGCAGTGCAAAAACTGGGATCCAGAGAATCAGTACAACGAGTAAGGGAGGAGAGACGGCGGACGAGGAGGCCTGCCTTCCTAAGCGACACTATTCCCAATTGGAAACCGAGGTGATTTTAATCTTGAACACAGAGTTCAAAGGAACTAATGGTGTGTAATCCGGGAGCGTCCTGGGGAAGGAAGATTTAATTTCCTTAATAGCTAGAATTTGTTAGTACTTCAGAATCCTTGCTGTATAAAACATACCACTGGCAGTGGTGGGATTCGAACCCACGCCCCCGAAGAGACTGGAGCCTAAATCCAGCGCCTTAGACCGCTCGGCCACACTACCGGACGAGCTGTCACTCTTTGCAATTACCTTCTTCATTCTCTCAACATTTTGCCCCAGCATACCAGTACAAAATTCTGAATTTCGCGGAAACAGAGCTCCGGATAGCATTTTAATTCATCCTTAGGAATTTAAGCAAACGCAAGGAGAGGAGGAATTACTGAATCTTCACTCGCCCCGGGAAGTGTGGGCTAGCAGGTAATCGACGATTATTAGCGTCAATGTCTCTGGAAGACCTTTATCTTTTCCTTAACCTAGGCAATAAAACACGGAAACTTTAAAAATCCTACGGTGATGTGCAAGTTATTCCCGAAGACTGAATAATAAGAACTCTTTGCTGTTGGATCGTGGTTCTGTGGGTGCAAATATTGCTTAGAGTGCCATGGGGTCGAAGTTCAGGTCACTTAATAGGCGCCCTTTGGTTCACAGACCTGTAAGCCTGTCACTGCGTTCAAAGGAAACTCCCTCCTGCAGTTTGAGCATGGCGAGGCTGGGTGTGATTGCCGGGCTTCTTGTTGAGGAAGAAGGCCGCTCTGCACCCTCAGGTATGCCCACGGTAGAATCACGGCTTCCTTTCATAAGGACCGAAGCGACCCCCAGAAGGCGGTCACATTCCAAGGGCATCCCCAGCTCAGAAAGGGTGGTTCCCGGGCTTCCCTGGAGCCCTGGTGCTGCTCATTCTCTTTTCTTTTCTTTCCCTTCCTTTCTTTTCTTCTCTGTCTCTCTCTCTCTCTCTTTCTCTCTTTCTTTTCTCGGCATCTCTGTCTGTCACCCAGGCTGGATAGGCGACACCCATGGCAGTGGTGCCCATCTGGACTCACTGCAACCTCCACCTCCCGGGTTCAAGCGATTCTCCTGCCTCAGCCTCCCGAATAGCTGGGAATACAGGCGTCCGCCACCACGCCCGGCTAATTTTTTGTATTTTCAGTAGAGATGGGTTTTACCATGTTGGCCAGGCTGGTCTCGAAGTGCTGACCTCAGGTGATCCACTCACCT
Source organism: Macaca thibetana thibetana (assembly GCF_024542745.1). Taxonomy (NCBI): domain Eukaryota; kingdom Metazoa; phylum Chordata; class Mammalia; order Primates; family Cercopithecidae; genus Macaca; species Macaca thibetana. The sequence goes on from NC_065584.1 coordinate 87,191,654, forward strand.
CGGCCCCCCAAAGTGTTGGGATTACAGGCGTCAGCCACCCCACCTGGCAGCTTATGAGCTTTCTTAAGCTTTTGGGCTGAGATGAGGCGGTTTTCTAGATACAGGATCATGTCATCTGCAAACAGGAATAGTTTGACTTCCTCTCTTCCTATTTGAATGCCCTGTATTTCTTTCTCTTGCTTTATTGCTCTGGCCAGAACTTCCAATACTATGTTAATAGGTGTGGTGAGAGAAGGCATCCGTGTTTTGTGCCTGTTTTCAAGGGGAATGCTTCCAGCTTTTGCCCATTCAGTATGATGTTGGTTGTGGGTTTGTCATACATGGCTTTTATTATTTTGAGGTATGTTCCTTTAAAACCTAGATTATTGAGGGGTTTTAACATGAAGGGATGTTGAATTTTACAGAAAGCCTTTTCTGCATCTATTGAGATAGTCATGCGTTGTACCATTTCTTTCTAAAGGAACAGAGGGAAAGCTAGAAAACAGTTTCGGAGGTGATACTTGGGGTCTCCCGCACCCAAAGCTGGAATCACTGACCTGCCAACAACCCCACTGGGCGCAAAGCCCTGGATTATGTATTATTTATATTCATTTTTGCTGTATCCATTTGGCTGTTTTCTTGGTCTGTGGATCCAGAAATTCTCCTGGGAGTCTAACTAAAGTTAACTAATTTTAAGTGCTCCCTCTGTCCTCCATCTCAATCACTCAAAAAACCACAACCCTTTCTCGCCTCTCCTGGCCCTAGGCCTCTGAGGTCTCTCCTGAAGCTCTGGTGACCCAAGGGGTCAGGTTGAGGGAGAACAGAAAGGACAAAAGCGTTCTTCCCTGGGCCTTCGCGGGGGCGGGGGCGGGGGCGGGGGCGAAGGTCCTGCGAGTTCACGGTCACCGCTGCCAGGAGTTGGGGGAGGCGAGCAGAAAGGAAGTTCTTAAAAAGCAGCTTTAAAATAGGGCTCAGGGAGCACCGAATAAACGTAGAACCCAGGCAGGGAAGCAGGGTCGGCATAGGAAAGGGATGGGACGTTCGGAGGTCGGAGGCAGGCTCTCCTCCCGCCCCCCACCCACTCTAGTCCGGGCTCCCGCGGTGCCTCCCAGACTCACCCGGTGTTACATCCGCCTCTTCACGCCTTGTCGCCCTCTGGCGCCAGCACCCTCCTCCCCAACCTCCAGCTCATGGGCAATCTAAGCTCACTGGGTACCCACCCTGTAGGCCCTGACCAGGTCTCTTTCTCCCTAGAAGGAGGAGGTCAGCACCCAAGGCCCGCAGGCAGCATCTCCAAGGTTTTGAATCCAGCCGGATGGTCAAAGATATGGCCTCCTAGGCATCACTTAAGACTGAGAGATTAAAATACCCATCGCCAGCCCCTTTGGCTGAATGGATTTTCACGCGCGTCCGTGTGAAGAGACCACCAAACAGGCTTTGTGTGACCAATAAAGCTTTTTAATCACCTGGTTGCAGGCGGGCTGAGTCGGAAAAGAGAGTCAGTGAAGGGAGATGGGGTAGGGCCCTTTTATAGGATTTGGGTAGGTAAAGGAAAATTACAGTCAAAGCCGGTTGTCCTCAGGTGGGCAGGGGTGGGGGATCACAAGGTGCTCAGTGGTGGAGCTTTTTGAGCCAGGATGAGCCAGGAGAAGGAATTTCACAAGGTAATGTCATCAGTTAAGGCAAGGACCGGTCATTTTCACTTCTTTTGTAGTTAAGGCAAGGACCAGCCATTTTCAATTCTTTAGTGGTGGAACATCATCAGTTAAGGCAGGAACAGGCCATTTAAATTTCACTTATTTTGTGATTCTTCAGTTACTTCAGGCCATCTGGCTGTATACGTGCAGGTCACAGGGGACATAATGGCTTAGCTTGGGCTCAGAGACCTGACACGTATGACTACTAAGAAATTTCACATTGTGTTTTCAAGCTTTGAAGGAAGCCTTAGGGAAAAAGGAGTGTGAGCTTACTGCTTCCATCAGTACACGCAAGTCTTTGCCAGGGTCAGAAGTGGAAAGACTAAAGTTCTTCTTAAACTAGAGAGAATCCTAGGAATCCTGTGCCACCATCTCAGGGTGTAGGCCCGGGAAGCATCAGCTTGAAAGAAAAAAAAAAAAAAAAGTGCCTGGGGCTCTTTAGGACTTGAAAGAGCCGGAGGGTGAATGGGAGGGGAGAGAACAAATATTTAAAGTATCTGTTGCACTATTATGCCTAGTATTGAGTCAATAAGAGACTTAGGGCCCATGAATGGGCCTCATATTGAAACTTTTGATGAGATCTCCAGATGAGATTTTACAGTCACATTTATGTCTCTTTGGGTTTAAGTGTTAGTCTGATAAACATACCCGCTATGGTTTGGATATGGTTAATTTGTCCCCGCCAGAACTCATGTCAAAGTTTGGTTTCCAATGTGTCAGGGTTGGGAGATGGGGCCTAGTAGGAGGTGTTTGGATCACAGTAGTAAATTCCTTATGAATGTCTTGGTGCCCTTCTCTCTGTAGTGTGTGAGTTCTGGCTCTGGTGAGATTGGATTACTTCCTTTGGGAATGGATTAGTTCCCTGGGAGAGTGGGTCGTTATACAGCCAAGATGTCCTTTTTTTTTTTTTTTTTTTCCGCTTTGTATGTGTCTGCTTCCCCTTTGACCTTCTCTGCCATGTTTTGACCTAGTATAGTGGCCCTCACCAGAGGCCTGGCTGATGCTGGTAACATGCTTCTCCTACTTCCCAGGCTGCAGAACTGTGAGCTAAATAAACCTCTTTCTAAATTACTCAGCCTCAGGTATTCTATTATAGCAACAAAAAACAATACTCCTTTGGCCAGGTGTGGTGCTCACACCTGTAATCCCAGTATTTTGGGAGACCGAGACAGGCAGATTGCTTGAGGTCAGGAGTTCAAGACCAGCCTGGACAACATGGTGAAACCCTGTCTCTACTAAAAATACAAAAATTAGCTGGGCATGGTGGCACGTGCCTGTAATCCCAGCTACTCAGGAGGCTGAGGCAGGAGAATTGCTTGAACCCAGGAGTTGGAGGTTGCAGTGAGCCAAGATCGCACCATTGCACTCCAGCCTGGGCAACAGAGACTCCAGCTCAAAAACAACAACAGCAACAACAAAAACCTCATAATACTCATTTAAATAACCCATAGTTTCTCTATGTATTGACTTTCTTTTTTTTTAATATTAAGATTCTCATGTGATGGAAGTGATCTGAGCCCATCTTGATCTTTTTTAGTGCCAGATCAGGCAATAAAAGGAACCATTCAACAGGAAAGAACCTAGTCATCACAGCAGAGCCCTCTTTGATCCTGGAATGCTGCAGGTTCAAATTCCTCAAACTGACAGGTATCAGAGCACTTTCTTATCAAGAGAGAAAGTACCACACTCTCCTGTTCTTGGCTGAAGTTCCTTTACTAACAAGTGGGGATGGCTTCTCCTATTCAATTTCCTATTCGATGTTGCTCGAGTACCTATTTCCTGCCTTGTGCTCACAGGATCCTTCAGTAGGGAGGGAGGAAACTTGGCCTGTTCCTTTCGAGAAGTGGGTTGCACAGCTCAAACAGTAAGTGCCCTGAGACCCATAAGCCAGGTGTCTTGGCTTTTCTAGTAGAATGCCAAATTTGCTGCATACTTAATTGCCCAGCAGCTAAGGCAAATGGATAACCACCCTTTTGGAAAGACGCCTGATACAAATACATGCAATATATTCGTCTGACTGGCACATGTCTATTCCTTCAGTCTTCAGCACGGAATGCTGGTATTCTAGGATCTAGCATTCTTTAATATTGTCGGAGAGTGTAACCTTGAATTTCCTGCTATCCATACCTTGTTAATAGTCCAGTTGATGAAAATGTATAGATGAGCAAGAGATTTATTTAAGGCCTTACTATGCAAAGTGTGATTGGAGGCCAGCAGCATCAGCATCTTCTGGTAGCAGATGAGAAATGCAGAATCTCAGGCCTACTGAATCAGAATCTTAACAAGCTCCCCAAAAGGTAGAGTATGCATTCAATTTTGAGAAATACTCTATGTACTAACTTGTGTATCAAATGTTCTATGCTCATTTAGAGCATCTGAAAGTTCCCACCAGAATCTTTCTGGATCAGTCTGCAGCAGAAGACATGCACTACATTGCAATGTAAAGCTCTGTTCCTAGCTCCAATAGAAAGCCATCCCCCTGTTGGCCTGTGGACCCCTCTATGTGCTATAAAATCTTGCTTAAAATTAAATACTATATTTAAATTAAATAATATTTTTGATGACTGCATCAGATAGTCAATGCTTTCAGGATTTATCGAACCCCACTTACATACTTAGCTCTGATATGGTTTCGTATGGTTATCACATTGACCATCACAGTAAAGCAAAGTACTGTGGTGTACTTAGAAGTTTTCTAGGCTGGGTGCAGTGGCTCATGCATGTAATCCCAGCACTTTGGGAGGCTGAGGAAGGCAAATCACAAGGTCAGGAGTTTGAGACCAGCCTGACCAACATGGTGAAACCCGTCTCTACTAAAAATACAAAAAAAAATTAGCCGGGCGTGGTGGCACACACCTGTAATCCCAGCTACTCAGGAGGCTGAGGTAGGAGAATCGCTCGAACCCAGGAGGCGGAGGTTGCAGTGAGCCGAGATCGCACCACTGCACTCCAGCCTGGGCGACAGAGAAAGACTCTATCTCAAAAAAAAAAAAAAAAAAAAAAAAAAAAAAGTTTTCTAAAGTAAATGCTCAAAGTAAAAAGAAGGAAGGGAAATATCCTTATATTCAGCAAAGAGATTTAAGCCCCTTATTTCTAGTTTGTATTTGTCTTTCCAGTTTTCACTGAACTTCATCAGAGAGATGGGACAAGAGGGACTTCATGCAATAATCCAGTGAAATCAATTACCTCTGCAAGCTTCAGGTGAAAAGAAATGCAATCTTTGAACTATGGTATGATCAACGGGAATGGAAAGGGGAAGGACATGAGACATTTTTTATTCTTTGTTTCTTTCATGCCTCTGGTCTCATTGTCCTCCTTCACCTACTCAGTCCCCACAAACACTGTAATAGTCTTGGTGCTTTGGGTTTAAAAAGATCATGTCTGATGTACAATTTAATTTCTTCTTTGATTTCCCTCTACTGCTTTTCCTAGTCCCTGACTTTAATTCCATAGTATGCCAAGTTCTCAAAACATGGTCAGCTTCTCAGTGAACACACAGGAGTGTTTACAATGGGTTTAAACATTTGAGGCAAGCCAGTGGGGTGCATCTGCCAGGAAGCCTTTTGGGACTTGGAAATAGAATCTTGCCCACTTCACATCCACCAAATAAATCTGTGTTTATTATTTGATCAGGTTTAGGAAGGAGCAGAAGACAAACAAGATTATTATCCTTGCTCATTGGGAACTTGAATTTGAATAAAAGAAAGTATCTTCTCCACCTTTTACAATATGTACAATACAAACCTAGAAGAATGAACAAACACACAGAGACACACACACTACACTTAGATGGCAATACCAGTGGTAAGTGATAATCACCAGAGTGAGTGTAGCCTCAGTTTCCAGAAGGTAAGATGTCTGTGGAAATCTGAAGAAAACTTTTGAGAAAGTGCAAATCAAGGCAAGTACTTGTGTGTGTGTGTGTGTGTGTGTGTGTGGCTAAAGCTTTGCAAAGTCAAGTTCCTTGATGTCTGCGATAAACAATTTATGTATCTTGGAAACCAGTATGCCTGTCCATAGGTGTTCCTGGATGTTGTTACAGTGAATAATTGGTTGACTCCTGGTAATTGTGCCTACTTTTCTGGGATATAAATTCCTGACTTTTAAAAATATTCTATAGCCAATGAAGCTGAAAATTACAAAGTCTCCTCCAAAGGATGACATAATTTTCTGAACAGAAGCTCCTTGAAATAGTGCACTGTCATGTAAATAAGTTATCACTCATTAGACTTCATTCTTCCTGCTTGGTTTACTAGAAATTCAGTCCTACCTAGACCCTAGACAATCTATCCTGGAAAATTAGTAGTAGTGTTCTTGATAAAAATATTTAAGCTGATTCTAATCATGAGGAAATAAGTAAATATTTTTTTTTTTTTTTTTGAGACGGAGTCTCGCTCTGTCACCCAGGCTGGAGTGCAGTGGCCGGATCTCAGCCCACTGCAAGCTCCGCCTCCCGGGTTTACGCCATTCTCCTGCCTCAGCCTCCGGAGTAGCTGGGACTACAGGCGCCCGCCACCTCGCCCGGCTAGTTTTTTGTATTTTTTAGTAGAGACGGGGTTTCACCGTGTTAGCCAGGATGGTCTCGATCTCCTGACCTCCTGATCCGCCCGTCTCGGCCTCCCAAAGTGCTGGGATTACAGGCTTGAGCCACCGCGCCCGGCCAATAAGTAAATATTAAACTGAGATCTTATATGACGAAATAATCACATTCAGTATGTGAGACTTCCTAAGAGACAATTGCCATGAGAAAAGAAAGTCTAAGAGGGTAATTTTTTTTTTTTTTTTTTTTTTTTTTTGAGACGGAGTCTCCCTCTGTCACCCAGGCTGGACTGCGGTGGCTGGATCTCGGCTCACTGAAAGCTCCGCCTCCCGGGTTCACGCCATTCTCCTGCCTCAGTCTCCCGAGTAGCTGGGACTAACGGAGGAGACCACCCCTCATATCGTCTTATGCCCAATTTCTGCCTCCAAAGAAAGAAGAAGTAAAAACTAAAAGGCAGTAATGAAATCCACAGGCAGACAGCCCGGCGCCACACCCTGGGCCTGGTAGTTAAAGATCGACCCCTGACCTAATTGGTTCTGTTATCTATAGATTACAGACATTGCATAGAAAAGCACTGTGAAAATCCCTATCTTGTTTTGTTCCGATCTAATTACCGGTGCATGCAGCCCCCAGTCACCTACCCCCTGCTTGCTCAATCAATCAGGACCCTCTCACACACATCCCCTTAGAGTTGTGAGCCCTTAAAAGGGACAGGAATTGCCCACTCGGGGAGCTCGGCTCTTGAGACAGAAGTCTTGCCGAAGCCCTCGGCAGAATAAACAAACCCCTTCCTTCTTTAACTCCGTGTCTGAGGAGTTTTGTCTGAGGCTTGTCCTGCTACAGGACTACAGGCGCCCGCCACCACGCCCGGCTAATTTTTTGTATTTTTAGTAGAGACGGGGTTTCACTGTGTTAGTCAGGATGGTCTCGATCTCCTGACCTTGTGATCCACCTGCCTCGGCCTCCCAAAGTGCTGGGATTACAGGTGTGAGCCACCGCGCCAGGCCAGGAGGGGAATTTTCTAGATTAAAGGAGACCAAAGAGAAGTTACAACTAAATGCAGTGAGAAATACTGTTTAGAATTTAAATCATTTTAATAGGGAGGGGGTAAGTGGGGAAATTTGAATATGGACTGTATGTCTATTAGCATATAAGAAATTATAAATTTTCTTGGGTGTGATATGGTACTAATATTCTGCTCTTGGATAGTATATGTAAACAGGGGGATGGGGAGGTAAGAAGGATGCAAATGTTACTAATAATGGGTGTTCTAGTTAGAGGATATACAGGTTTTATCGTAGTGTTTTTTTTGTTTTTAACTTTTCCCTAGGGTATTTACTATACAAACAGACAGTGGCCAGAACATATATAAAAATAGACCTCTGACCAGTAGTAACCTACAACAACCAGTGCAGGAAGTCAACCCACAGTGACCAGCACAGGAAGCCAGTCCATTATCTCTCTCTTTTTTTTTTTTTTTTTTTTTTTGAGACGGAGTTTCACTCTTGTTACCCAGGCTGGAGTGCAATGGCGCTATCTCGGCTCACTGCCTATCACCGGCTATCTCCGCCTCCCAGGTTCAAGCGATTCTCTTGCCTCAGCCTCCTGAGTAGCTGGGATTACAGGTATGAACCACCACGCCAGGCTAATTTTGTATTTTTAGTAGAAACGGGGTTTCTCCATTTTGGTCACGCTGGTCTCGAATTCCCGACCCTCGAAGTCCCCGCCCTCAGGTGATCCGCCCACCTTGGCCTCCCAAAGTGCTGGGATTACAGCGCCTGGCCAGTCCATTATCTTTAAGCCAGACTTTTAGGAGGTCAGACCACAATCTCTAAGCAACCAGCCCAGGAAGCCAAACAATAACCTCTGTAAAAACCAGACCCAAATGGCTAGGAATTTATGAATAACTAACACCTTTCCTGTTATTTGTTTCTGCTTCCAAGTTAGGATCAACCAGAGAAAGCCAAATATGCATCCCTAACCAATCACATAGGATGCCCCGCTTCTAGTTAGCCTGCCCCCCGCGTCCTCATGCCACAGTCTCCAGTCAGGGCACACTTGAAGTCTTCCCTTTGTCCACTATAAAGTTTTCCTACGCTTCTGCCTACCTTAGAGTCTCTGCCAAATCACAAGTGACACTCTTTTGGGTCCTCACTTCCAAGATGGCAAAGAGAAGAAATAACAATGGTCATGCCAAAAAGGGCCACAGCCACGTGCAGCCTATTCGCTGCATGAACTATGCCCTATGCCTACCCAAAGGTAAGACTATTAAGAAGTTTCATTCAAAAAGTAGTAGAAACTGCATCTGTCAGGGACATTTCTGAAGCTAGTATCTTTGACGCCTATAGGCTTCCCAAGTTGTTCGTGAAATTCTGTTACTGTGGGAGTTGTGTCATTCACAGCAAGGTAGACAGGAATTAATCTTGTGAAGCTTGCAAGGACTGAACACCCCCACCCTGATTCAGACATATGGATGCTGCCACATGACCCCTACCAAAGCCCATAAAAGATGGTGAGTCCTTAAGGACTAAAGAAAAACTATCCTCTAGGGAAAAATAATAGGGAAATTATATTTTTAAAAAATCACAAGTGAAGGCTGCTAACTCCTTTGCTATAGAAAGCTCTAAATACCCTTTGCTTGTTCTCATTAACTGGTGTTCATTTATTTCCACATTAGGATTAAATTTTTTCCAAATGGAAAGTTGAGGGGAAATGGAAGAAATACAGACAAACAACAAAAAAGCAATTAAAAATATTGCTAAGATTACAACTAGGGGTCAAGTTGCTCAGCAGAGGAAGTGCTCAGGATGGGCCAGAACACACTGGAGCACAACCAGGTTTGCTGTTGCTAAGTCTGATAAACTAGTAGAAGGGGCTCTTGGAGTTTCCTAGAGTCCAACGGGCCAACTCCAGTGAATTGTGGAGTAAGGGGCTGGAAGAATGAGAATATAACATAAGGTCCTGGGACAACCTTTGATAGTAGGAGGTGGGCTCAATGTGGACAGGGTCAATTGGTCAAAGGTTTATTTGTACTGATAGAGGAGTGAGAACCCTCTCCACAAAGCCAGCCTCTGTCTAGGAGAAACCAGAAACATCACATCCATGGTTGTTGCCCTGGCTTCTCTCCTTGGAATACTTCTTTGAATACTTAAAATTATTATTATTATTATTTAGACTGAGTCTGGCTCAGGCTGGAGTACAGTGGCGCGATCTCAGCTCACTGCAACCTCTGCCTCCCGGGTTCAAGCAATTCTCCTGCCTCAGCCTCCTGGGTAGCTGGGACTACAGGCGCGTGCCACCATGCACTAATTTTTGGTATTTTCAGTAGAGATGGGGTTTCACCGTGTTCGCCAGGATGGTCTCAATCTCCTGACCTTGTGATCTGACTGCCTCAGCCTCCCATATTTAAATTATTCTTAAATGTATAACAATCTGTGGTTAGAAGATAAGAAATCAATTCGTGTAGGGAATAGAAGTGAGCTTGCCAAATTGTGATAGGGTGAGAATGAGGGTACAGATTCTAAGAGAAGGTGAGGAGCCATGAATACCATCAGAGAAAGACAAGCAAAGAGAGGAGGTGTAATCCCAGCACTTTGGGAGGCCGAGACGGGCGGATCACGAGGTCAGGAGATCGAGACCATCCTGGCCCACACGGTGAAACCCCATCTCTACTAAAAAATACAGAAAACTAGCCGGGCGAGGTGGCGGGCGCCTGTAGTCCCAGCTACTCGGGAGGCTGAGGCAGGAGAATGGCAGGAACCCGGGAGGCGGAGCTTGCAGTGAGCTGAGATCCGGCCACTGCACTCCAGCCTGGGCGGCAGAGCGAGACTCCGTCTCAAAAAAAAAAAAAAAAAAAAAAAAGAGAGAGGAGGAGAAACAGCAAAGAGGAAGAAGGCCGTTTCAGAGACAGTTTACACTGCTTAGTAATTTTGCCTATGGCCAGTCTCTCTGAAAATAATGCTAATGAAGATAATACTAACAATGATTATAATAATAAACACCTATTTCTAAAACAGGGACACTGAGACCTGGCAGAGTTAAATAACCGATTTAGGTTTTTTCTAACCACTGCACTACATACTCTTTGTCTATACCTGCCAAAAATCACATATCAACTATGACCAAAAGTTTATTTTAATTTGACTTTTCTGCTCTAGAAAAAAGGTAGGCCTACTTGTGTCCCCCGATGTTAAAAAAAAAAAAAAAAAGGTAGGCAACTTGCCATTTCCTTAAGCTATGTGGTGTGTCTTTAGGTCCAAAGAGATCATGTTAGAGGTTTTCTCCAGTGAAGTGTCTTATGTAGGCAAATAGAGTATAACGATTCAATTTTTAATTCAATCAGTTAAAACAAAGCCTTGTAGTTCTCTTGGGAGCAGAAGACTGAGGGGTAAACACCCAGGAGTCTTAGAAGGAACAGCCCTTGTCAGGCTACAGAAGATATGTATTCATCTCACCTTGGGACAACATTGTGAGGCCTCTTCCTAACTCATCCCAAATCCAAGAATATCTGCCACAAATGCCTTACTTTGCCTATCTAAATAGAGCACTTTTCTTCCTTGAAAATGTGTAAGGTCAACAGCATCGTGTTTTACGTTTAAATAATGAAAATTAAAGGAGACAATGAATCGTAATAACCTTACAGATTTCTTACAAATTTTGCGATCTTGGACATGAAAGCACTAAAAAATTGTAAGTAAAAAAGCAGACCTGTGGTCAGAGGGTCTAAATCTTACTAAGTAGAGTCGCGTCACTTCTTGGGTTTTCATGAATCAGTGCTTTTTTTCAATGTTCTCATCTACGGCTTACTTGCTATAAGAAATGGGTACGAGATCTTTCTTAGTTAAATAATTGCTTAGTTTCTGTTCACCAGCTTATATAAACAAGGTTTCTAAAAATTAAAAACAATCTTTTCTAAAAAGTCGTATTATTTTCATACCAACTGTGTATAAATCTGTGTATGTCTTTAGGGAAGGATTAAACTCTTCTTCCTCAACACCCCTTTTCCCTGTTTGCTTCTACCTCTGGACCTTGGAGAGTGAGGGATTAACTCCAGAAAGGCAAGTTTAGAGGTTTGGGGATCTGGATTGAGAAAGGAAAAAATCGTGGAAAATCTCTTCTCACCTCCGTCCCTGGATTTTACCACCATAGTAAGCCGAAGGAGTGCACTACAATTTCCTTGTCCATCAGACGCCCTCCGTAGACGCCTCATATTTCGGGGAGGTGTGTGTGTGGGGTCGCCCTTGTACCCAAAGATCTGAAATTTTTACATCAACACCATTTCCATGCACCACAGAGGCACAGTAGGCAACGTCTCAAGAGAGTATCAGGGTGAGGAACGGGAAGACAGCCTGGTAGTTGCTGTGCTCAAAGCAGAATCTTTTCGAGGGATTTACAGAGCACGAAAATGTTCTCATTTTGTAGGAGAATATCCTGGAATTTTACTCAAGCTAACATCCTATTGAATACCTGGAATGCTAGCGGCACAATAACAATCTATAAGATAAAAGGTAGAAAAAGTGAATGCACGCGAGGGCTCCATAGCTCAGGGGTTAGAGCACTGGTCTTGTAAACCAGGGGTCGCGAGTTCAATTCTCGCTGGGGCCTGTGTGTTTTTTTCCCTCTTGCCCACAGCAATTTTCACATCAGAAGGTAAGCGGGGTCAGACAATGCGGCAGCAGAGTGGCTGTCGCTTGGCACATCTGCATGACTTCAAGTCGGCGCCGCTTCGGCAGTCATTTAGGCGAGGCGGGTTCACGCCTGCTACAGAAGCTGCCAGTCTCAATGACTTGGGGCGTGTGGTTTACTTCTGCTGTGCAAGTAAGTATGCATTCCTGCCGATAGAAGGCACCCAAGAACCTAGTTCATCAGAAAAATGCCTAATGATTTGAATAAGCCTTGGGGCATAATTTAAAGAGCTTTATGTCGTGGCTCGTTGGTCTAGGGGTATGATTCTCGCTTAGGGTGCGAGAGGTCCCGGGTTCAAATCCCGGACGAGCCCTCGCTTTTTCAACTCAACAAGGAATGTCGTGTTGAAAACGTCACGACTGCACTTTGCTCTCTCTGTGTACTGTGCTTTGAAAAATTGCAGCCAAAGACTCCCCAGGGATGTGAAACAGCAATGCAGAGAAAGCCCCAGGTTGTCTTTTTCATTCTCTCTGACAAACTATAACACATCTTCTTCTCCTTGCCTACCTCTAGCAATCCTGTCAAGTCAAATAAAATAGCGTATGCAAAGTTGCTCGGAAACTTTAGCCCTTGCTAAACATAAGGAGCTGCTTTCTTTCCTGGGAATGAATTGGGAGCTGACACATACTAACATTGTCATCATATGTAACTATATGATGTGTTATCTTTTAAAAAAGGTTTATGGCCGGGCGCGGTGGCTCACTCCTGTAATCCCAGCACTTTGGGAGGCCGAGGCGGGTGGATCACGAGGTCAGGAGATCGAGACCATCCTGGCTAAGACAGTGAAACCCCGTCTCTACTAAAAATACAAAAAATAAGCCAGGCGTGGTGGCGGGCGCCTGTAGTCCCAGCTACTCGGGGAGGCTGAGGCAAGAGAATGGCGTGAACCCGGGAGGCGGAGCTTGCAGTGAGCCGAGATGGTGCCACTGCACTCCAGCCTGGGCTACAGAGTGAGACTCCGTCTCAAAAAAATATATAAATAAATAAAAAGGGGTTTATATGTTATTACATAATATTGCCTTTTCTTCTCCTTTTCCTTTCTTTCCTTTTTCCCCACCCTTTCTGCTTTTTGTTTGTTTGTTTTGTACTGTGAGGCAGGCAATGAATTCTGTGAACTCCAGTGGAGCAATAGAGTGATGAGGGAAAGTGTATCTCCATAGGCAAATTTTGAAATGTTAACTTAAAAAATAATGTTTTGTGAACCCTTAGCAACTTTCTTTATTGTGTGAATAACTATTACAGAATAAAACGATTCCATTAGAAGTGAACTATAGCCCCTTCTGGAAGCAGATGGACTAACTTACCCACATCAACACTCATCGTCTCTGTCTTCTGTCTTGTTTCAAGGCCCATCTTTCACTTTTCATATTTAAGGACAGCTCCTTCAGTTTCACATCAGATGAATTTTCCATTTCCTGTCCTTTAGGTAAGGACTTGGTTTCTGAAATCAACATTACCTCAGCACCTCCACCCCCAAGCCCCTAAGAACACACACAGCAGCTATTTCCCCCAGTGTGCCAATCATTCCCATTAGCATACAAACCCCAAACAGCTGCAGTATCACCAATCCTTAAAAAAAAACGCCTTCTTAACCACTCTTCCTAATTCTCTTTCTTCTGCATAGATAAAAATAAAAGTTCTTAAAAGTTATGCATTATGTATCTCAACTTCCTGCCCTCATGCTGTCCTCTACCAATTATGATCAGGCCTTTTTTCTCCACCACTCCACTTGAAATGGCTCTTGTCAAGGTTACCAACGACTTTGATGTTTCCAGATCTTAAAGGTCACTTTTCAGTCTTCGTCCTACTTCCTTTCTCATCTCAGGAGGCTACTTTTCACTCTCTTTTGATGGCTCCTCCTCTCCTGACCTCTCAATATTTGAGTGTTGTCTTGCTCTCCCCTTGCCCATTTTTTTGTTTCTCTCTCTATACTTATCAAGTCATGAGGTTTAACATAGCATCGTATACTGATGACTCCTATTCATAAGCCTGGACCTAGATTTGTAGATATAGTCACCTGCTTGCCCCAGCATGTGAACGAGTTACAGGCATCTCAGAATTAACTTGTCTCAAATGATACCCTTGATTTCCTGCCGCTCCTCTTCCAATTGCTCTCCAACCACCACCCCTATCTCAGGAAACAGATCCATCATTTATCCGGTTTCTCCAACATCACATCCAATCCACTGTTCTATCTTCATCTATTTCCCAACACACTCATTATCACCCTAGTTTAAACTCTCCTTCAACTCTTACAAATCCCATGATAGCCTTCTAATTCATCTTCCTACTTTTTCTCTACTCCCTATTCTAGAGAACGGCCAGAGTTATCCTATTAAAATGTAAGCCAAACAATACTCTCCTCCACTTAAAAGCAGCCAATAACTTCTCACATTTAGAACAGAATCTGTGATCGAGCTCTTGTGTGTTCCGGTGGTGTCTGTCCCTCTGATAGCAACTGCTTACCCCCTCCTCCTCCTTCTCATTCACTTTCTTCTAGCTATACTGGCCCTCCCGCTGTTCCTCAAATCCATGGGCCTTATTTCTTGTTCCGGACTTTTCATTTACTGTTTCCTTTGCCTAGAACATCACTTCCTCAAATATTTGTATCCCTCTCTCTCTGTCACTCCTTCTGTGCTCAAATGTTACCTCTTTAGAGACAACTTCCTTGACCACTCTTTCCAAAATAGCCTCCAATTGCCATTATACCCTACACTAATTTATTGCTGTTCACAGCATTTATCACTACTTAATATTATTACATGCAGTTCTTTCCTTCTTTTTTTCTGTTTCCCCTACAAGAATATAAGCTCCAGGAAGGCAAATCTTTTGTTGTGCTCGATTTTGTACACTCAGCACTTAGCAATGTGTACTATACATAGTTGGCAATTAATAATGAATAGATGAATGGATGGACGAATATTACCACACTCCTGGGCACACCTGCTGATCTCCAGAGGCCACAATTAAATGGCAATTTATTTCCAGTTTCTGTAGCGTCAGATTGGAATCTTCCTACGGATAATAGCCATGGCTATGGAATTATGTTACAAATGGAAACCTAAATTGAGCTTTCTTGTCTCTGCAGACTAGACGCTAAGCACCTTACATATATTTATTAATTTTCATAATAGAAGTATGTATTATCTCCATTGTACAAATGAGGAAATAGAGGCACACAAAAGGTAAGCAGCTTGCCCAAGTCACTATTCCACAGTCAGGAATGTGAGAATTGCCACTGCTTGCATTCTAACAGCCCAGCCCACGGTCCCTTCAGCATCCTTCCCATGTCACTGCACTACTGTCCTTATGCCACATTTGTTTTCTACTCAATGATGTTTTACAGTGTTTCAAGAGCATTTTTTGTAATTGTAGGATTTATTTTTCCAGTTTAGACTGTGAGTTTCCCTTGTGGGTAGGCATTATTTTATTCATCTTTCTGTACTCCTCAAAAACTAGAACAGTGCGAATTACGCTCGTCTACTTAAAGGCAAAGAGCTCAAAATATGCTTGTCCACTTAAAGGCAAAGCAAAGGCTACACATGAATGTTATTAATGTCCTAGCACTTTCCCTCCTCTGGGAAACCATGGATTCAAAAGCATCTTTATGATCTTGAGAGGATTTTACTGTCTTTATGAAGTACTTCACATTATGAAAGACTCAGAAATACCAGACATTCCAAAATAGCGCACAGCTACATTCTTTACCAACTGGAGATACGAGATTGGGTGCTAAAGAAAGGTGAAGAGACTGTGTTAACGTGGTAGCGCCAGTACAGTAATCGGAATACTCGGATGTTTTTCCAAGGGGAAAAAAAAGACCACATGGCAGCGGTGGGATTCGAACCCACGCCCCCGAAGAGACTGGAGCCTTAATCCAGCGCCTTAGACCGCTCGGCCACGCTACCAGCCGGCGAACAATTAAGAACATATGCTCTACCCTTTTCTCTCTTACCCTCCCCACCTGCCAACTTCATGATCCTGTATTTGTAGTTTTACCGGATTTTTTCCTTTCTTTTCTTTCTGGTTTGTTTAGCTCTCCTTCATCTTTTAAGCCGCACTATTTGAAATTGGTGGAAAGAGTTATAATACATGTTTCGAAAGGTGTCCCGAGAGAGGGAGGGTAATCTTGTCAGGTCTAACGGTTTGGAGCGCCAGCCCCGTGCCAGGTAAGGCGGGTCACCGGGCAGCGTCACGGCCCTCTTCTGCCTCGGGGTCTCTCCACGAAGGGCGCCCTGCGGCGACAGCTTTCGCCGGTCGCGGGCACGGCGGTCGGTACCTGCTAAGGACGAGATGCCTTCCGGCCACCGGATAACTTGGGACGGTCCCTGATTTGCCCGCTCCCTGTTCTACAGCATCTTTGGCTCGCTCGGAAGTGAAAACATGCAGCTAAATTATTCCCGCTGACGCCTGAACATTGTTCCTAAAAGGGATCTGCAGTCAAAAGGCGCCGCCTTCCGGAATTTAGGTGAGAAAACCTGCAGTGATTAATTTTATCCACTAGGTGTCACCCATGCCCATGGTTATAGAAGACGACAGTGACCAACTGTAGACGTGGCTAAAACTTTCCTTATTGAAGTTTAGTAACCCAAACAAATTTTACAGGTGGCTCGTTGGTCTAGGGGTATGATTCTCGCTTAGGGTGCGAGAGGTCCCGGGTTCAAATCCCGGACGAGCCCTTTGTTGTTTTTTTCTCTCCTAGTCAGCTGGCCCCCATAAAGTCACAGATTTGCTGTCCGTGGACATCCCAATAAAACCACGGATTTATTCATGTTAAACACCATCGCACAAAGTAAGCACCGTCTGAAGTTAGTATGCGAGTACCATCTAATGCTCCATTATTTCAAATATATGTATTTCATCTTTAGGCAAAAATGCTCTTTGTCATGGTATTACATTACGAGGATACATACCAGGTGCTACCACATATCATGTAGTATTTCTTTTACATAAGCATTATTTTAAGTCAACCACCTTTTCACTTTTGCAGTTCTTTGTTATTATCCAGGAATTGTTCATTCGGGACAGGCATATTTTAACAGTTTCACATAACCCTCACTTTGTAAGCGCAGGGGCCAGCAGATGGGGCGAAGGTCTTGTCACATAATAAAGCCTGGGCTCTGTCATTCAAGCCTGAGCTCACTGAACCCTTCTGTGTGTGCGTGGCGGTGGGGAACTGGATGGTGTAGCCTCTCAGGAATGAATTTCTCCACAGGGATTTGCAATCGTGTCTGCATATTAGAGTCACCTGTGAAACTTTTTTAACCATCCACTACTGAGTCAAGCTTTTTCTTTCTCTCTCTCTCTCTCTCTGTCTCTCTCTCTCGATGGAGTTTTGCTCTTATTGCCCAGGCTGGAGTGCAGTGGTGTAATCTGGGCTCGCTGCAACCTCCACCTCCCATGTTCAAGAGATTCTCCTGCCTCAGCCTCCCAAGTAGCAGGGATTACAGGCCTGCACCACCACACCTGGCTAATATTTTGTATTTTTATTAGAGACAGGGTTTCACCATTCTGGCTAGGCTGGTCTCGAACTCCTAACCTCAGGTGATCCACCCGCCTTGGTCTCCCAAAGTGCTTGGATTACCATTGTGAGCCACCATGCCCAGCATAGGAATGGTTATTTTTCAGGAAAAAAGCTCCCAAGATGTAACTGGAATTGCCCTGGGGGCTACATATACTACCAAGTTCCTCTACAGGCCACAGCCAGAGACCATGCAGGGCGGGGTTACTCTATAAGAACCCTGTGTCCTACTCTGCGTTCCTCAGAATCACCCCCTTCTAGCTGGTCCTTGATCTTCCCTAGTTACGTTTTCTTTTGGGTACAACCATGTGCCAAATTATTTTGCCTCTGCAATCCTCCTTACTTTCCAAGCCACAGAAATGGAATGTGGTATGAGCGAGAAACTCAAAGAGGGAAAAGACAGCCTAGTGGTTCACTCTGCTTATTTGAGAAGGGTATGTGGCTGCGTGTGTTGGGGGGAGGGAGGCTTTCACTGTCTATGCAACAGCTAGACCCTCAGAACACCCTTTTCATCTCTATTCCCCTGCTACCAGTGGGGTATTCAGTGTTTACATCCTACAGTTCAGCCAGATGTGTCCCGACTCATCTGATGAACAAGAACTAGAAATCACAGGTATTTTTCACTTAATTCCTAGCTACACTGTTGAGTATTTAACTTCTGATACTTCTTCAGATATTTAGAAGAACTATGAAACAAATAATCTTGGAATCATCCTTTATTCCTCTCTCTTACAACTCATGTTCAATCCCTCAACGAATGATGTTGGCTCTGTCATCAGACTATTTCCAGAATTCAAACATTTCTCACCACCTCCTCCACCACCACTGCTCTAGTCGAAGCCATCACCATTTCTCATCTGCCCTATTGCAGCAGCCCTTTAGCAGGTCTCTCTGTTTTGTCCTTGTGCCCTCAAATCTATTTTCCACAAAGTAGTCAGAATGACTCTTTCAAATCCTAGGAGCTTGTTGTTTCTCTGCTTACAACCCTCTGTGCATCTCTGTCATGCTCAGGGTTAGGTTCTAGCCCTAGCTGAGGGCTGAGGGGAGTGGGTGGACGTGGGGCCGGGAGCTGGAAGAACACTCAAGAGACAGCAGGTAAATGAGACATGGCTTTCTTCAGCAGCCCCTTCACAGGGTCAGTGTTACATTTATACACTACACAAACGATAGTGACTGAGAGCCAGGTGGGGAGCTTCCTTATGTTGTGCCTACATGGCTATGATTATATAAGATATGGGACTGTGCGCTTGTGCCCCAATCCCGATGAGTCATCTAGGCTGTTTATCTTGGCCTATGCCTGCTGCCCTATGCCTGCTTGACCGCACACAGCCATGTTCCTCACACTCCACCCCCTAGGACTAGGAATCCTTTTGGTGGGGACCCGTGCACATATGACACACCCTGGACCCATAGGCCACAGCCACAACACAGAGAGGAACAACTTACCACTAATATTCCTGCTATGCTACCTATGATTATGAGAGCCCAATGTAGGCCAGAGCCCAAAGACGCCCACTGTCTCTGCAGGCGGTCATCAGTAAGGTGCTCAGTCACCTTAATCTCCTATGACACCCCTTGTAAAGCTGCCATTGTATTCCGGTGATTGTCAGGGATAAATGTACAACATTGTGTCCCTACAAGGGCACAGGTGCCACCTTGGGCAGCTGCGACTATGTCTAAGGCCGTCCGGTTTTGCAGCGCCACCTTCCTGATCTGATCAACTTCATCAGTTAACCAAAGGAGGGCACCTCAGGCCCGAGCTGTGTGGTCTGCAAAGGCTGCAACCTGCTTTTCTACAGTAATGACGCCTGCTCCAGGGATCGTCATTGCTAAGAGATAGAACCACCAGGGGGCCTGCTGCACTGGCAAAAAGCTGGAACACAGTGGCTCCCAGTTACGCCGCGACTAGTCAATGTGGGAAGCACAGTGGCAGGCACATAGGGCCAACCCCAGGTACAATGTCCAGTCCAATTGGCTGGCAGATAGGGCCATCCTGTGTCCCCACAGACCCATAAACTCCCAGGGGGCACAAAGTCCATGCGGGCCTGGCCTTGGTAAGGCCGCTTGTTCCACCACACCCTTGGTGAGGTGACACATGTTATATTTGCACAAACCTCAGTAGGCAACCATCCCACAGTGACTTTACCCCAGTGCTGCTCTATACATTGTGATACCTGCAATGGGGGCACGAAGTGTTCTCCCATTGGCCAGCCCCATCCATCATGGACACTAGAAGTCAGCCAGGGGGCAGGTTTGCCATAGGTTTTGTGATGTCCTCTATCCAAAGCCCGCCCTGTGGCATCCCACCCATTGTCCGTGGGACCCCAAGCTTCTAGCCATGTCCAGTTCTTCAGAGAAGCAGGATACACGTTCCAGGGCAAACCGTCCGCAGCTGCTGCTGGAAGGGGTGGAGCAGATCCAACCGTTGGAGACACTGGTCACATCAGCGGAGGTGTGGGCCCAGCCCACAGTGCTGTGGGAGCGTGTCAGCCTATAGCCAGAACAACAAAGCAGGCACAGGTATTAACGGGTAAATCACGTCCCTCAGGCAAAATACAGGCTAACGTTTCTTTTTTGTTGTTTTTTTGAGACAGAGTTTCACTCTGTTGCTGAGGCCGGAGTGCAGTGGCACGAGCTTGGCTCACTGCAACCTCTGACTCCTGGGTTCAAGCAATTCTCCTGTCTCAGCTTCCCAAGTAGCTGGGATTACAGACATGCGCCACCACCCCTGGCTAATTTTTTGTATTTTTAGTAGAGACGGAGTTTCACCATGTTGGTCAAGCTGGTCTCGAACTCCTAACCTCAGGTGATCCACACGTCTCAGCCTCCCAAAGTGCTGGGATTACAGGGATGAGCTACTGCACCCGGCCAATACAGGCTAACTTTTCTTCTCTGGGTAGCAATGCAGCTGCCAAGGGCTTCTGCCCTGGGTGATGACACCACACCTTCTCAGCTCCCCATGGTTCTTTTGGGGCTTGTACCCAAGCCAAAGTCACAGGGAACTCAAAATAGGCCACATAGACAGTACATATATAGGAGGGTCCCTTCCCTGGCCGGTTCCCCTATGAATGGTCAATCGTGGAGGTCACACATTAAATACCCAAGGAGTCACATGTAAGTCATACTGCAGATGCTCCCCCCAGGGGGCCACAATAGCTAACCATCTGCAGTGGGGTGCTTGGAGGGTCCATGGCCAACACCAGCTTTTCTGTTCCCCTGCCTTCAGGGGCGCTGGGGCAGGCAACAATAGATTATTACCATTTGTCCCCATACCTGGTCAGAGGAGGGCATCCTTGGTGTGTATCTGTAGCTGGATGGGGATGGTGGCCCAGGGTAACAGTGTCTCCACCAGGGCTGGGCCACCTTTTCGTGGTTGCTCGTTCAAAATTTTAACACAAAATTTTAAGTGATGGTAGAGCAGATGCCCTTAACCAGATGGCAAATGTGTTGCACTGGCCCCTGATCAATTCCCTGCAAGTAATCGGTCCAACCTGGGTGTGGATGTCTGTGCTGCCCTAGTCTGGGGGGTTGTTACCCATGAATGCACCCACGCTGCTATTGGGTAAGTCGTTCGCACAGCGACCGCAGCCCATTCTGTCAAGCTCTCACAGGCCTGAAGAGCAACATATACAGCAGCTACATGCTTCTCTATCAGTGAATACTGGAGCTCAGCTCCCTTCCGCAGCTGGGACCAAAAACCTATTGGCGTAAAGTGCTCCATGCGCTGCCATAGGCCCCAGCTGAAACCATCTGTAGTCACATGTACATCAGGTTCAGATGGGCGCCCATGATCAATTCCTTCTAAGTAGCTGGTCCAACCTGGAACTCCAGCCCTGCAAAGATGGGGGAGCAACATGCAACTGTAACCCATTCTTCAGGAATCCGTTATATTGCTCAATCATGCCAGCGGCTTGTGGGTTATAAGAAACATGAAATCCCCATTGTATGTCCATCTGCTGTGCCCACTGTTGTCCCTGCTGTCCAGTGAAATGTGTTCTATCACTTTCAACAGCCAGGGGACAGCCAAATAAGGCACATAAGTGTTGCAGGGCTCAAATGGTGTGTTGCTGGTCAGCCGCCCTGCAAGGGTAGGCAAAAAACAAGCCAGTGGCTGTATCTACAGGCATATGTGTAGCCCTGTGATTTTGGCAGTGGCCCACTGGAATCTGTTTCCCATCTGGTTAAGGGCATCTGGCCTAGTTGCTGTGTTACACTGGGCAGTGCCTCTGTTTGGGGTATGCCTGAGCACACGCTGGGCACTTCCAGCAGGACTCCAAAGTGTCCTGCAACGGCAAAGACAGACTCCAGTGCCTACTGACCTGTTGCATTCGTTTACTCCCTGCATGTCCCAGTTTCCTATGTAGCCACAAGGCTACATCTTGTGTAGGTGCTGACTCTCACCATCAGACCCTGGCCAAGGCATCTGCCTCATCATTACCGGAGGTGGCCAAAGACACATGACCTGACACACGATAGATAGTTACATCTTTCTGATGACCTGTTTGCCAGAGGTCGTTCCACGTGGTTTGGCCCCAAATGGGCCGATGGCCTACAAGCCAATTCTGTAACTTCTAGGTAGTCAGCCACAAAGTTAAACCTCGACAGACTGCTCAGCTATTGGTGCAAAGTACTATAGGCGACTCCTTCTTAGTAATCACCGTCCACACCACTCTAAGTTCAGCCCTTTGGCTGCTTTGTCTGCATCCATTATCAGACCATATGGTATCGCTGCTAGGCTGGACTGCTACAGCAGTCCAGGCAGCAGTAGCACCCCGGCTGGACCTATTTGTATACCGTGCCCCTTCAGGAATGGGAGGGCGCCCTTTAAATGGTGATGGCTCAAGGTCTGGGGTGCCTCAGGTCCCATGGCCTTATCTTGCATTAGGACTACAGGCCCTAAAACCTCTTGTAACTCTGCTGCTAATAGACTTGTACTTAGTATACTCTGCTGTTCTAAGGCACCCCGCTTTGCTAATGTGGATGTCTGTGCTGCCCCAGTCTGGGGGGTTGTTACCCATGAATGCACCCACCCTGCTATTGGGTAAGTCATCCGCACAGTGACTGCAACCCTTCCTGTCAAGCTCTCACAGGCCTGAACAGCAGCATATACAGCAGCTAAATGCTTCTCTATCAGTGAATACTGGAGCTCAGCTCCCTTCCACAGCTGGGACCAAAAACCTATTGGCATTCTAAAGAGCTCCATGCACTGCCGTAGGCCCAGCCGAAACCATCTGTGGCTACATGTACATCAAGTTCAAATGGACACCCCTGATCAATTCCTTGCAAGTCCGGTGCTTGCTGAATGGCCTGCTTGGCAGCCGGAAAGCTTGTTTCAGTCTCATCATCCCAATCCCAGGTAGCCCCCTTTTTTGTTAACTGGTACAACAGTTTTATCATTTGAGTCAAATGGGGCACGAATACCTGCCAATACCCCAAGAGGCCCACAACAGTCTGCAGTTGCCTCACCGTGGTGGGTCGGAGGCATGCCTGGATTTTATCAATGACAGCCTCTGGTATGGCGTTTGTCTTATCTGATCAAACAACTCCCAAGAATTTGGCAGACAATCCAGGCCCTTGGACCTTGGATTCGTTGACATACCAACCGCATGCTGCCAACTCTTGCCGCAAGAGGGACACTGCTGCTTCTTAATCTGCAAGAGAATCAGAGGTTAACATGGTATCATCAATGTAATGAAACAGACCCCTTTTGGACATTTCCAGGCATCTAAGTCCATGGCAACAAGACCATGACAAATGGTGGGGCTATGCACACAGCCCTGTGGCAGCACAGTGAAAGTCCATTGTCACCCTTCCCATGTGAAGACCAACTATTTCTGGCTCTCTGGAGCAATGTCGATGGAGAAGAATCCATTAGCTAAGTCCACTACAAAGTGGTACTGTCCCAGTTCCATTGTCAGGTAGTCCCTCAAATCCATGGAATAGCTGCATGCAGAGGGGGTGTCACCTTATTCACTCCTGGTAATCCACTCTCATCCTCCAAGTCCCATCAGGCTTTCCAACTGGACATACCAGGGAACTGTAGGGGGTATGGATGTCCCACACTATTTGCACCTCCTCTAACTTCTTAATCATCTCAGTTATCTCTGTATACCCCTCTGACAAATGGTATTGATGAACGGAGATAACCTGTTGGGGTTGTGGCAGAACTTGGGGCTGGTGACGTGTATAAGCCTACGCAGTACCAGCCTTACTACATGAACCTGGAGTCTGAATTCTCTGGCCATGGTGTGTAAGTCCAGACCATGCAAAATGTCCATCCCCAGAATATATTCAGGTATAGGAGAAACATATATAGTGTACAGGCTGGAAGCCAAGCTGCAGAGACACAGGTTTCACTTTCACTGACTGGCCCCCATAACCATCAATGAATGCAGCTTTTCCCCGAAACTTACCTGTGTTCCCATAAACAAGACTGCAGTCTGCATCAGTATCTACCAGTGCTAGGATCTGCTGTACATTGGTGGGGGATTAGTGGATTGCCAGTTCCACATGAGGCCGCCAGTCGTCCGGCCCCCCCACCAAGCCAAGCACTTCAGCCAGTTCCTAATCAAACAGGAAGGGCCCGGTCTCTTCACCCATCTGCAAATAGTCCTTGAGCTGCCGTGTCCGGGAGGGGCTGGGTTGAGCAACAGTATTTTGCCCCCTCGGCTATTATCCGTAATTGCTGCTGGGGGGACAATTGCCTCCACAGAGCCAACAGCATTCCATTGGGTTTCCTGTCAGTTTCTTCCCAGCAAGCCCAGCTGCAAGTAAATCCAGCCACATCTGCATACGGGTCACCCGCTGGGGTCCCTTTTTATTTCGCGGGGTGGTTACCTGTGCAGGGGGCATCTTCCCCTTCTTTATAGCGCGGATTCCCCAGTCCCGCTGATGGCCTTCTGCCTCCTCGAGGGCTGCCATAGCAGTAGTCACTTCCTCTATGTGGCACCCCGCATATGGAGTAAGAACAGCAGCTAGACAGCCAAAAGCACTTGGAGGCTGCCAGCCCAGCACAAGATCCCTCATCTGGGAGATAAAATGTTCATCATCTAGCTTCTAGGTATTCAGATCAAACATTGCCTGCCGCATACCCATCTCCAGGGATACTTGTACCAAATCAGCATATGATGGCCATTTACTCACAATTTCCGGTATCTCTCTGGCATCATTCCTAACAGTCCATATGGCGGCCATCAGCCACTTGTTTAACATGCGTTCACCTTGCCCTTGTGCCAACTGTCGGCACAGCTGCAGCCACTGATGAAGCGAGGGGTGATTATGATAGAAGCCAGCTTCTCCATCTCGGAGGCAGAGCGAGAAATGCTGTCAGCCCCCTCATCCCCAAAATGGGATAGACAGGCAAGGAGGGGCTCCGCTGGGTGCTCCCTGCATTGCTTACCTAACTCCTGCAACTCAGTGGGAGTATAAGCACTATAAGAGGTGTATTCCACCACTGTGGGGGGGCCTCTGGGCTCTCCCCTCGGGTCCCATCAGCTGCTCATGTTCTACCTTCTGATGGATCACAGGACAAGCCCGCAGCAGAGGAGCCTCCTCCTCAGGATCAGACCAAGCGGGGAGTGTCCCGCCTGGAGGACGGGCTCAAGGTCATGCCAACAGCTGTTTCCCGCTCCTGCTCCAGGCTGTTTATCTGAGCCTCTAAGTGCCCTGCTTGCACCTGGAGGTCCTTTACCCCCAGGTTTTGCTCCAAGCTGTGCATTTGGGCCCCCAGGAACCCAACTTACGCCTGAAGGTGCTTTAGCTGTGCCGTGTCCCGCAGGGACTGAGCCTATACTTCATGTAGTACAGTCAGCAATGCCCATCCAACTCTGCTGGCGAAGGTGCATCCCTTCTTGGTGCTGTGAGCTTCCAATTGCTTCAGTGCCTTCTTCACACTCGCAGGAGACCCGTTCATTGCCTCCCATGTTTCCACTGGGGCCCATCCAAGCAGCGCCTCTGCCACCGGGTACCACAGCTCATGCTGCGGCCACATAGTCTGGTTCTCTCACTATGGAGTGTTCCTTACTCCACTCACCTTCCCCATTCTGCCTAGTGAACCTATGCATCCTTCATTTCCTTAGACAAGCCTTCCTAGAAAACCCAGAATAAGTGAAGTAGTCTGTTTTGCTTGCATAAAACCTTGCAATTTCCCTTGTGGTCCTTATCATTAACATAATACATTTATTATATTTCTTAGCTTTAAAAAATTGTCTGACTGTTTCATGAGGGCAGAGACAACATCTGTCTGCTTTCCTGTAGAAATCTCTGTTCTAAGCACAGTGCCTGGAATACAATAAATGTTCAACAACTATTTGCTCAATAAATATTGAGTAAATGAAATAATATATTTTCATAGCCAAAAAGAGCTATATTTTGCTCTTCATAATATCAGAGAGCTTTTCTTTATAAAGCTCATTCATCTTTTTGACGGTTACTTTAGTAGAACCAACAACAACAATAAAAAAAAACAAACCTTGAGTTGGGCTGGGCCTGGTGGCTCATGCCTGTAATCCCAGCACTTTTGGGAGGCCGAGGCAGGAGGATCACTTGAGGTCAGGAGTTTGAGACTAGCCTGGCCAACATGGTGAAACCTTGTCTCTACTGAAAATACAAAAATTAGCCAGGCATGGTGGTGCACGCTTGAAATCCCAGCTACTTGGGAGGCTGAGGCGGGAGGATCGCTTGATCTGAGGAGGCAGAGGTTGCAGTGAGCTGAGATTGCACCACTGCACTCCAGCCTGGGCAATAAAGCAAGACACCATCTCAAAACAACAAACAACGAGAACAACAACAAACAAACAAAAACCTTGAGTTGGAAGAAAGCCCAAAGAGTTGAGGGAACTAAAAAGAGGAGTGCATGGCAGGAATCTGAAGATAGAGAGAGAGTGGTTTGAGGAGAGGCCATCTATTCAAGGCCTGGTAGGCAGAGGTGAGGACTGTGGTCATTATCTTAAGACTAATGAAAAGCCATTGACACATTTTAGATGGAGAAAGTGGATATCACGTAACTGGATTTGTGTTTAAAAAAGGTTACTGTGGTGCAGTAGCGTTGACAAGGTGTGAAATGAAGGATTTGTATGGCACCCTCATAAGCCCCTGGGCACTATTCCAAACCCCCTGCTACTACCTCAGCTGTCCCCTTGTCCAGGTGAAGTAGACAGACTGGGGCTTGTACGTGTCCAGAACAAGCTGCTGGAAACGTGGCTGAGCCCCTGGGAGCTACGTTTCAGCTTTCCAATACACAAGCATAGGGCCCTGCTTCAGAGAACGGTGTAGTCTCAGGTGCTTTTCACCTCTAAAACTGCGTTGTTTTCACCTCCTCCATCTCACCAATTCTGCCAACTCCTGGTCACTTTCAAAGGAGGCCAGTGAGACCCATGGAATGAAGCTCAGGGTCACAGAGCTAGTTAGTGGCAGGGCCCGTGTCAAGCCAGGAATCCAGCTTTCACAACTCTCGGCTCACTGCTTATTCTGCTCTAGTTAGGTGGTTATGAAAAGGGAGTTTCTGGGTTTTTTTTGTTTTTCTTCGAGACGGAGTCTCACTCTGTCACCCAGGCTGGAGTGCAGTAGCACAATCTTGGCTCACTACAACCTCCACCTCCCGGGTTCAAGTGATTCTCCTGCCTCGGCCTCCTGAGTAGCTGGGACTACAGGTGCACGGCACCACACCCGCTAATTTTTTTATATTTTTAGTAGAGGCGGGGTTTCACCGTGGGAGTTTCTGTTTTTACCACATCTGGGTTCTTTAGGGCCTTCGTGATTATTTGGGGTCAGGGGACAATTATGTTATTTCAAGCCTGGGAGTGCTATGAAAGATATGAATGTCCGGGAGGTGCCATACGGGAAGGCTGGCTAATGGTCCTTCCTCAAGGAGAATTCAAAGGGAACTGTTGAGGGCTCAGCCTGGGAACACACAGGAGAAGCCAGATAAGCTGTGATCAAAGCATTCTCAGAAGTGGAAAACTGAAGGCAGGGTCCTACCCAGAAGCTGTTAGAAAGACAGGCTTAGGCAACTTTCCCTTAGCCTGGTCTTCCTTGGGCTACTGCCTGGTGGCAATCATTTCAGAGACACAAGGAAAGTTATAAAGCAAAAAATGACTTGTTTTTCCGCAAGGGAGAACAGGACCTCCCATGTGCATAGTACAGGGCTGTCACTGCAGGGCTGAGATTGATGGCTTCGTCAGAACATGTCCTGCCCATGATCAGGAGCGGCTTGTTCTGGACACGTACAGGCCCCAGTCTGTCTACTTCACCTGGACAAGGGGACAGGTGAGGTAGTAGGACGGGGTTTGGAATAGTGCCCAGGGGCTTATGAGGGTACCGCACAAATCCTTCATTTCACACCTTGTCAAGAAAACAGCTCTGCAATTGCCAAAAGTAGACAATGAACCCTCCAGAGTAGGGGTGTCTCGTGCCTTTTTTCCCCAGTAGTAAGTGTTCCCGATTTAGGAAGGTGTCCCTTCGACCGAATGCCAATTCCTAGGCAAGTTCACAGAACTGCTCCACCACACTCCTGAGTCAGAGCTCCCCCTTCAGGGTCTGGTACTCAGGTTCCAGCTTCCAGGTTGCTACTGCTCCCCTGCACTCCAGGCTGGGAGGCAGAGACCACCTCATATTCCCTCAGGGTAGGGGAAAATAAAACTTGTAGCCAGAGCATTGTTTTTTTTTTTTTTTTGTTGTTTTTTTTTTTGAGGCGGAGTCTCGCTCTGTCGCCCAGGCTGGAGTGCAGTGGCCGGATCTCAGCTCACTGCAAGCTCCGCCTCCCGGGTTTACGCCATTCTCCTGCCTCAGCCTCCCAAGTAGCTGGGACTACAGGCGCCTGCCACCTCGTCCGGCTAGGTTTTTGTATTTTTTAGTAGAGACGGGGCTTCACCGTGTTAGCCAGGATGGTCTTGATCTCCTGACCTCGTGATCCGCCCGTCTCGGCCTCCCAAAGTGCTGGGATTACAGGCTTGAGCCACCGCGCCCGGCCCAGAGCATTGTTATCTTAGGAGAACGGTCATTGAGTTCATTTTAATTTAGCTCAGAACTTTAGTTTGTAAAAGCAGAGTGAGATCTTATAAATAGTCAAATTCTTCCTTTATTCTTTTTTATTACCCCCATTTTAGAGCTGAAGCAATGCAGACCCTGAGCAGTGACATGACTTTCCCATGATCACACCGCTACTCACTGGCAGAAGAGGGGGAACATCTGACATCTTTCACCCATTCATCCACTCCACAAACATTTTTTGATCTCTTCAGAAACACCAGGCAGTGTGCTAGAGAGAACAAGCACATTCCTCTTGCTCTCCAGAGGCCGCACCATGTAAGGAGAAGGCCAGATAAACCTCCTGTAGCACCACATAGGAAGTTATGTGCTGGAACCACACAGAAAAGCTTCTTGTAGATACTCAAGGAAGAGAGGTGGGTGGTTAGCTTAAGAAAGGGTTCCTGGAGGGACTGATAAAGTCCCACGGCCTTTGCATTGCTCTTAGAAATATTTCTCGATATGTGAACTTACAGTGGGTGACTAAGAGTGTGTGTGAACCAGCCTAGATTTCCTCATGAGCAAGGCCTACTTCCACTGCTAGAAACTCAGGATATCATCTGACTCTTTTCATCACCAGAGTAGGAGATGAAAACGGTTCGGGGGGCTCCTTAGTGAAAATAAACAGAAAAGGAAAGAAATCGGGTCCCAATTCAGAGGCACTTTCAACCTTTTAGTCTTAAGAGAGGTGCTCAAAGGTAGCTTCTGGGTGATAGAGAAGTAGGAAAAGGCCAGAAAAATCGTGGAGTTAGGGGAGCACCTTTTGCTTTAAATGACCTTCCTGCATCCAAGGTCTTCCCAGCTCCTTCACTGCCAGTCACACTCCTGGGCCATGCTGCCATTTTGTAGATTTCAAAAGTATTCAAAGAGTAGGTTTTAAATGTTCTCACTATTAAAAAAGGATCTGCACTATTAAAAAAGTAATGGATATGTTGATTTGCTTGATATTATCATCCCACAATGTACTATATATATCAAAACTTCACACTGAACCTCATAAATACATATAATTATTATTCGTCAATTAAAAATAAAAATCTAAATTAAAAAAAAAAGTCTGAGTAGATAACCTGGTAGGTTTCCACTCCATAATATAGTTGAATTAGTCCTTAATATTTTCCTAAAGTGTTTTATGTTTTCAGAAAAGTATATATGAATAATTCTGTTTCTGAAAGATGGTGTGAATGGAATTTGAAGTGCTCACCTTGAACTGTTAAGCCAAGAAGAAATCACTGTCTAACTTCTTTAAGTCACTGGATTACTGATGATGGCTTTGTTTTCTTGTTTTGTTTTTGTTTTTGTTTTTTTTGAGATGGAGCCTCACTCTGTTGCCCAGGCTGGAGTGCAATGGCACCATCCCGGCTCACTGCAACCTCTGCCTCCTGGGTTCAAGTTATTCTCCTGCCTTGGCCTCCGGAGTACCTGGGATTACAGGCACACGCCACCATGCCCGGCTACTTTTTGTATTTTTCGTAGAGACAGGGTTTCACCCTGTTGGCCAGGCTGGTCTCCAACTCCTGACCTCAAGTGATCCACCTGCCTCGGCCTCCCAAAATGCTGGGATTACAGGCATGAGCCACTGCGCCCGGCCTGATGATATCTTTCTTACAGCAGCTTATCCTTACCCTGTGCACTCTTCCCAAAAGCTTCCAGCTGTGCATCCTTTCCTTCTCACTGGCCCCACATGAATGGTATTACCTTGATTGATTCAGGGCCCAGCAGATTCACACCCAGATCCCCAGCAGGTTCCCTTGAAGCTCATGGTTATATGGGGAACTGGTAGATTCTCAAACAATATTAGCGCTTCGTCAGAAAGGCAGAAAGGGAAAACCTATAACGGCTAGGACTGCTCTGATCATCCTATTTAAATTTGCACAACACCAGCTGGGTGCAGTGGCTCACGCCTGAAATCCCAGCACTTTTGGAGGCCAAGATGGGTGACTTGCTTGAATCCAAGAGTTCCAGACCAGCCTGGGCAACATAGCTAAACCCCATCTCTACAAAAATACAAAAATTAGCCAGGCACAGTTGTGCACACCTGTGATTCCGGCTACTCAGGAGGCTGAGGCATGAGAATCGCTTGAGCCTGGGAGGCTGAGGTTGCAGTGAGCCGAGATTGTGCTACTACACTCCAGCCTGGGCAACAGAGTGAGACTCTGTCTCAAAAAAAAAAAAAAAAAAAGTGCACAACACTTATTATCCACTAAAACACTAAAGTATTGATCATGTTTATTTTTCATTGTCTATCTCCTTCCACCAGATGTAAATTCCATGAGAGCAGGAATTTAATTTTTAGAAAATACTTATTTGCGAATATACATAAAAGTAGAAAGAATGGAATAATAGATCCTATTACACTTTTCCTCCTAAAAGCAACAATTATGAAAAATTTGCCACACTGATTTTTTTTCTCTCTTCCTGTTTTCCTCCTTCCTTTTTCTTCCTTCCTTTCTTTTCTCTTTATTTCTTGGAAGAAAATACTTGATATCATGTTATTTCACTCTTAGAACTTTTGAATATTATCTCCAAAAAATAAAGACATTTTCTACATAATTATAATTATTATATCTTATAAAAGTAAAATTATGTTCTTAACATAATCTGATGCCCAGTCCATATTCACATTCAAGTAAGATTCAAAATCTGAATATTCTTTTAATCTGTAACAGTTTATCCCTCTTTGTTTTTGTGTGATAGACTTTGTGAAGAAACTGGTAGAATGTCACATAATCTGGACCTGTCTTATTGCTTTCTTGTAGTATTATATAGCTTGTGCCTCTTTTCCCTAAATTTCCTATAATCTGGAAGTTAAATCTAAGGCTTAATAAACTAATCTGCTCAATTCTTTGGCAATATTACTGGGTAAACAGTGCTGCGCACTTGCTATGGTACCATATTAGGTGGCACATCATAACTCACCTTCTACTTCTGTTTGGGTGGTGGCAACCAGATCTTCCATTGCAAAGTTCCCCATAGCCTCTCTTTGTGTGTGTGTGTGTGTGTGTGTGTGTGTGTGTGTGTTTTGTTTGTTTGTTTTTTGTTTTGTTTTTGAGATGGAGTCTTGCTCTGTCACCCAGGTTGGAGTACAGTGGCGTGATCTCAGCTCACTGCAAGCTCCGCCTCCCGGGTTCACACCATTCTCCTGCCTCAGCCTCCCAAGTAGCTGGGACTACAGGCGCCCGCCACCACGCCCTGCTAACTTTTTGTATTTTTAATAGAGGCAGGGTTTCACCACGTTAGCCAGGATGGTCTCGATCTCCTGACCTCATGAGCCGCCTGCTTCAGCCTCCCAAAGTGCTAGGATTACAGGCGTGAGCCACTGTGCCCAGCCTTATATAGGCTCTCTTTTAATAATTTTACCACTCAGCAAATGCTTTTTGCCTGGCTTAATAATTTCATTAATGATTATAAAATGGCGATTTTCTCATTTTATTATTCTTTACATGTTTATTCGTTGTCATTGTTCTCTAAAGAAGAGCTTTTCCACAGCACATGGAAGTGATTTGGTTGCCCAGGAATGTAGTTCCTGAAGGAACGGCAGAATAAATGTGCAGTTCTTCTATTTTCATTACCCATTTTCATACTGAGGTACTGATTAGAGCCAGTAGTGGGGACAGGGACATTTGTCTTTTCACTGGTGTGTCCCAAGGGCCTCAAAGAGTGCCTGGCACAGATACTGTTTAATAAATATATGTTGAGTTAAATAATACGTGAATGATAAAAGACCCTTACAATAGGTGACAAAAATCCTTTATATAGTAGGTGTTTGAAAAAAGTCACGTCTTACTACAACAAAGGGTCAAGATTCTGGATCTGAACTCTGTATTCTAGGTGTTTTTACCAGAGAAGTGAATGAGAATGTTTGTCCCTTAGTTAATGCCGTTGGCCACTACAGGTGCCACAGAAAAAAGAAGGAATAAGAACAATACGCTGTCCAGATTCCCTTGGAAATCTGGGGAGGAAGAGGGAACTTTATAATGGCATGAGTTGAAATTCTCCCCAGTGAGAATTAATTCTAAGCCAAAAGACTCAGAATTAGATTTAATTTTTCTTTCTTTCTTTCTTTCTTTTTTTTTTTTTTTTTTTTTGGTGGGGGATAGAATCTCACTCTGTCACCCAGACTGGAGTGCAGTGGCACAATCTTGGCTCACTGCAGCCTCTACCTCCTGGGTTCAGGTGATCCTCCCACCTCAACCTCCCAAGTAGCTGGGACTACAGGCATGCACACCACCAATTTTTGTGTTTTTATAGAGCTCCGCCTCCCGGGTTCACACCATGTTGCCCAGGCTGGTCTCAAACTCCTGGCCTCAATCGATCTGCCTGCCTCGGCCTCCCAAAGTGCTGGGATTACAGGCATTAGCTACTGCGCCCATTCTCAATTAGTGTTAATTTGATATAGAAGCAATACTGTGATATTTTGTTAGAGTCTACACCCAGGAGTGGGATTAAAAGGTCTGAGGTCAAAAACCCTTAATTTTACCAAACATTTTCAGATTACTTTCTAGTATTGCCACGCCAATTTTTATGCCCAGCAATGTTTTTACCAGCACTTGATATTATCTGTTTTTCTAATTCTTGATAACCATTTTTGATAATCTGATGGTTATAAACTATTTCTTTTGTTATTTTAGCTTTCATTTCTTTGCTTACTAATGAAGTGGAGCATTGCTTCTTACCCATTTTGACTTCATCTTCTGAAATTGGCTTTTCTCTGACAATTTTTTCTCCCCCAGGGGTTTTCTGTCTTTTTAGGGCTGACAGGAAGGAGTTCCTTATACGTAGATGCTAATCCTTATGGGGTTTTAGGCATTACAAATATTTTCTTCCAGGCTGCCACACTAGTTAACATTTGGACTCAGCCTCAACTCCTTTTGCAGTGTAATACTCTGGGGATAGGTTTAGTTGTCTCCTTTGGGGAAAATCTTTGTAACAGGGATTGCTTCTCTGCCTGTACACTTAGTGAAGTATCTGTACTTCAGCTACTTGGAAGTTCTGGCAGGAAATAATGAACGCGTTACAGTACATAGATATACTTCTCTGTATACATTGGAATTATTTCTGCAAGATGTACAAAATCAAATTTTGTTAACTGAAAATTGTGTCAAAAATTAAGCATGCACTTATATCTTTGTGACATTGGGTAACACGTATCCAAAACAGGATAGTTCGAATTCTGAAAGGACACCCAGAATGGACATTTTTGGAAAGTAAATATATTCTCCTGGTTGCTCATTGTCACAATTTGAAATTTGGCTTTCGTTTTTGTATAGAGAGAGAAGCATTTTTTGAAGGCTTCTCCAGTATTCTGTTTTTCCTAGATAATTTTTTACTCAGCAATCATTTTCTTCCTGCCAATTAGAAAGACACAGATATGCACGGAGGAGATTTTGTACCTGTCTCTCCAAAAGAGAAATGACTTCAGGGCATGAAGTAGTAAAACTAAGTCCATTTGCCCATTCCTATATCAGCTCACTGGGAGATGATAGCAACAAAAAGAATTCTCTGGTCTCAATACTTTGAACCACTATCTTTTTACTAAACCCTTATCCACTAATCTCCCATGTAGGTTTCCCATGTATACCATGGTTCAGTGGTTCCCAAGTTTTGCTATATATTAGAATCACTTGGGGATCCTTTAGGAGTCCCCAACCCAGATCACACACAATATCAATTAAAGCAGAATGTATCAAGGTGGAAGCCAATATTTTTTTAAATCTCCCGTTGATTCTACTGTTCAGCAGTTTGGGAACTATCTCCATACTCCTCAAGAGCCCAGGTATTTATCAAGATTAATGTTATTGCCAGGGAATTGTTTTTGTCCTGTGCTAGACACCACGTGGAAATGAAGCTTGCTAAAACTGAAATTCAAGTGTTTGGCACTGACAGGATGGGACTCTTGCTTTCCTTCCCACTTCCTATCTCTACCTTAACCTTTCTGCAACTCATTTATTTGTCAATGAAATGAAAAATTTCATATATTTGTCATAAGGACTGATTGAAAATTTAGAAAGGAGGCAGTACTGTGGCTGGTACACACTGGCCTTCACGAAATGTTCTGAAAAGTCCTCACGTGTTTAATGAGGACACATTCGGGACCTGCCTTACCTGACTCTCTTGCTGAAGGTAACTTCTCTTCCTCCCCAGCGGTGCCCAAGCACACCCTCCGCAGGTCCCTCCCTTTTTCTACTTTGGCCCTCCCCACATTCAACAGGCTCTCTATCAGTTATTGTCAGGGAACAGCAAGACACAAGCGATTTTCTCAAATCCACGATCAAAAGGCTATGTTACCTGTGAGAACGACCAGAAAAGTGACAGGTGAGAGGAGCTAGCACAGAGCCAAGCAGGACTGACAGAGGGAGGGACTTGGAAGGAACTGGGAAGAATAGATGAGAAGAAGGTACTAAAATCATGTGCAATTGGGTGGAGTTAAGGTTGAGAAATTACAGGAAAGAAGGTTATTCAGCAATATGAATAACCTTGACCACCTTCTATATGTCCAGCTCTGTGCTGAGCACTTTGAAGGATTTGAGAACTAGGAGATGTGGTCAAAGATGCTGTCAAAGAACGTGTAGAAACAAAACAAATACAACAGGAATAATTTAGAGAACTGCTCAATACCAAACTCTGAGAGCTGACATGGTCAGAAAAGGCTTTCTTGGGGAACTATGCCTCCAGCTGGATCTTGCAAGGTCAGTGTGATTTTAATTAGTGGAGAGAAGAAAATAAAATATTCCAAGGATGGGGGAGCAGCCAGGGGTTGCAGCAGGAGGAATCTGACTGTCCTTTGCTACTTTCTATCTTCCCTTACTCAACAGCAGTTAAAGCCAAAGATGTGAAGTCACTCTTACCTCTGATGATAATAATGGTGATAATTTTCTTGGTGCTTCTGTTCTGGGAAAATGAGGTGAACGATGAAGTAGTGACGTCAACCTTAGAACACTTGCATGTGGACTACCCTCAGAATGATGTTCCCGTTCCTGCAAGGTACTGCAACCACATGATCATACAAAGAGTCATCAGGGAACCTGACCACACTTGTAAAAAGGAGCACGTCTTCATCCATGAGAGGCCTCGAAAAATCAATGGTATTTGCACTTCTCCCAAGAAGGTAGCTTGCCAAAACCTTTCGGCCATTTTGTGCTTTCAGAGTGAGACAAAGTTCAAAATGACAGTCTGTCAGCTCACTGAGGGCACAAGATACCCTGCCTGCAGGTACCACTATTTCACCACAGAGGGGTTTGTTCTTGTCACTTGTGATGACTTGAGGCCAGATACTTTCCTGGGCTATGTTAAATAACTCAAGATCAGCTCCCGAGTCTGAGATCTCTTCTCTCAATGGCATTGGAGCTGGCTGTACCTGAGGCAGACCTGAACCGTGGACATGGGGCAATGCCTTGAGTGGAAGGGGAAGCCACTGGTAATTAATTTATCCTTCCTGTATTGCTTAGTTGGGATTGTTTTATTCTGCTTCAATAAAAGAATCTTTATTGAATTAAACCATAAATTCTACATGTGTTTCAATTTTTTGTCCCTTATCTCTGGGTCGTTTGATGAGAGACAAGACTGAGATTAAGATAAAGTGAATGACAAGGTCAGGAGATCGAGACCACAGTGAAACCCCGTCTCTACTAAAAATACAAAAAATTAGCCGGGCGCGGTGGCGGGCGCCTGTAGTCCTAGCTACTCAGGAGGCTGAGGCAGGAGAATGGCGTGAACCCAGGAGGCGGAGCTTGCAGTGAGCCGAGATCGCGCCACTGCACTCCAGCCTGGGCAACAGCATGAGACTCCGTCTCAAAAAAAAAAAAAAAAAAAAAAAAAAAAAAAAAATAAAGTGAATGAGCCACTCACTTTAGATGCAAAATTTAAGAGGGCACCAAAAGACCAAAAACCTAGTAACCTAGATGAATATATTTGATTTCAGTATTTTCTTTTTTTCTTTTTTTTTTTTGAGACGGAGTCTCGCTCTGTCACCCAGGCTGAAGTGCAGTGGCCGGATCTCAGCTCACTGCAAGCTCCGCCTCCCGGGTTCACGCCATTCTCCGGCCTCAGCCTCCCAAGTAGCTGGGACTACAGGCGCCCGCCACCTCGCCCGGCTAGTTTTTTGTATTTCTTAATAGAGACGGGGTTTCACCGTGTTAGCCAGGATGGTCTCGATCTCCTGACCTCGTGATCCGCCCGTCTCGGCCTCCCAAAGTGCTGGGATTACAGGCTTGAGCCATGCGCCCGGCCGATTTCAGTATTTTCTTTTTCTTTTTCTTGTTGCCAGGCAGGGGTACGATGGCGTGATCTCGGCTCACCGCAACCTCCGCCTCCCGGGTTCAAGCGATTCTCCTGCCTCAGCCTACCAAGTAGCTGGGATCACAGGCGTGTGCCACTGCGCCCGGCTGATTTTGTATTTTTAGTAGAGATGAGGTTTCTCCATGTTGGTCAGGCTGGTCTCAAGCTCCCGAACTCAGGTGATTCGCCCACCTCGGCCTCTCAAAGTGCTGGGATTACAGGTGTGAGCCACCGCGCCTAGCCTTGATTTCAGTATTTAAAAAAAATCAAACTTAATGCAAAAATCTTGGATGCTCAAAATATCTATCACAAAATTTTGAAGATCCAATCTGACAAGGCTAAGATTAGGGTCAGATGAGTTATATGAGTAACATGTAGTGCAGGGTCAGATCCTGGTATTTACAATTTTAACATTTGTTCATCAGGGATTATTTTGCATTAAATTTATTTTCTGGCCAGGTGCGTTGGCTCACACCTGTAATCCCAGCACTTTGGGAGGCTGAGGCAGGTGGATCACTTGAGGTCAAGGGTTTGAGACCAGCCTGGCCAACATGGCGAAACCTTGTCTCCAACAAAAGTTGGTCGGTTGTGGTGGTGCATGCCTGTAACCCCAGCTACTTGGGAAGCTGACACAGGAGGAGCGCTTGAACCTGGGAGGTGGGGGTTGCAGTGAGCCGAAATCATGCCATTGCACTCCAGCCTGGGCAACAGAGCAAGACTCTGTCTCAAAAATAAATAAATAAGTTAATTAATTAATTAAATATTTTCTAAAATTGGTGCATTAAAATATTATTTATCTTGATTATTGAGTTTTTTGGCACCCTCTTAAATTTTGGTCTTAGAGTGAGTGTCTCATTAACCTCAGCCTAATCCTAGCCCTACTGCTAGCTGTAGAAGCAACAGAGGTCACCTCTTAGGGTTTTTTTAAAGATAGCATATACAACTCAAGGAGCATCTGTTTCTGTTCAGCAGCTCCCTTTTTGGCTTCAAATAAAGAAAGGAGCCTGACTGATCTGAAACCATTTCCCTTAAAGACTTTAGAGAGACACAGATAAGGATTTCCCAGGAAGGGATTGCGACTCTCAGAGCTCAGTGATCTCCTCTTTGCATCTCCAGAAGGAACAGAGCGGACTTTGAGCCAGACTACTAACTCTTTTCTCTTTTCAGTTCTTACAGTTGGACTTACTGCTTAGTTTCCCCACATTCAGCTATAGGCGTAGTATCCTTACAGCTGGAAGGAGAAGGAAGAGAAAGAGAGGCTTCTAATTCTGGGGATTTCATGAAGTCCTCTTCTTCTCTATTCATTAGTTTCCCTGTCTGTAAAGCGAGGATCTTGAATTAGATAACGTTTCAAGTTCTTTCCAAGTCTATTAGTCTATAATTCTATTTCTTAGGTAGTATAGAAAATGGCTATATTATAGCCATTGTTGGAGGGGAGAATTTGTATTGTGAGGTAGTAAGAAATAAGGGGCGATTGGCAAATAAAGGCCAGATTATGTTGCCACTAATTCTGAGCTATGGCATTTCAATCCTGTATGTGAGAGCTAGAGACTCATGCAGTGACCTAGAGCAGGCATGAGTGGGTCACAGGCTTTGGAGAGCACTCTCTGTCCTGATCTTTTCAGTTGAGAGACTTCAGCTGTTCATTGCTCATTTGGACTTAGTTCAAGGTCATATCAAAGAAGAAGGTGCACTTATGCTAGTTGTTAGCTCTGTCTCTTGTAACCATCAAGTTCTATGTGATTGATTAGATTTAGGAGGGGGAGGTGGGGGATAATCGTAAGTGAAGGACAGTTTGCAACCTTGTGAGCAGGCAACGCTTACTCATCTCATGGCTTCTTCCATCTTAGGTGGCTGTTTTTCAGCTGAGTTTTATTTTCTAGTTCTCTGTGGTAATTCTGTTGTCATTGTTGTCTCCATATAATTTTGGGTGTCACCAGGTAAACAGAGTCCTCAGCATCTGAATAGAAACTTAACAGGAACAGGTAGGTGGTCCCTAGCATGTGATTTGTTGGGTCTTGGTAGCATCATTTTCTGGGCAAAACTCTGAAGTGGATGAAATGCATCCTTTAGGTTCCTACATCTATTTTCTGAATTCTGAGTCCTTTTCCTATCCCTCTCCCTAGGTTTCATTGTCTTTTCCTTCCTTTTCAGTGCTTTTTCTCCCCTTCCTCACCAAACTTCCTCTTTTCTAATTAAAAATATCTTGCAGATAAAAGTATAACTGAGATGAACCAATAGGATCTATCCTCAGAGTAATTTCATTCAACAGGGATCAACACCAAATTCAAATGAATTATGACATTTTAGACATTTGTAGTTTGGGTGTGTGTGTATCTATATTTATCCATCTGTATCTAAATATGTATATACATATATATATATATATTATACAGATACATAGAATCAGAGTCTCACTCTGTTGCCCAGGATGGAGTGCAGTGGTATGATCAATGCTTACTGCAGTCTCAGACTTTTGGGCTCAAGAAATCTCTCCCCTCAGCCTCCCTAGTGGCTGGGACTATAGGCATGTGCCACCACAACTGGCTTTTTGTTGTTGTTGTTGTTGTAGAGATGAATTCTCACTATGTTGCCTAGGCTAGTCTTGAACTTCTGGCCTCAAGTGATCCTCTTGCACTGACCTCCCAAAGCAATGAGACCACAGGCATAGGTGACTGTGCCTGGCCAGGTATATTTTTTTAATGGGCACCTCTTAGCAGTTTCAGATAAACCCTAGGCAGCTGTGAATGCTGCCCACTTGAAATACATGTCTCAGAAAGACTGGAAATTTCTGCCCTGCTCTTCCTCCTGTTTTTTTGTTTCTCCTCCTGGTCTTTCTGTTTCCCTGTTATCACCTTACTACTGATGTCAATGGCATAGGATATAGAAGTTTAGGAAACAAAATAAATTCCCTATAAATCCCTCATCCTTTCTCCCTTCAAAATGCATCAGGTCTTTGGTCAAGTCATCCTTGGGCACACACACCTGGATGCATATACTTAATTATTAATAATCTATCAATAATCCATTAACCCAATTAAGGCTTATGTATTCTTGGTGCTAGGTTTTTGCTCTAGTTTCTCACACATACATTTTAAATTCAAATATAATATTTTAAAAGTTCATACATAATAACATCAAATGAGTAGTATAAGAAGGGAATGATTAGAAGTTCAGAGAAGTTGGAAATGGGTTTAGTAGACTTAAGCGGTGATGAAATGTGTAAAATAAAGAATGAGATCTGAACTGGGCTTTGAAGGATTTCAAGAGACAGAAAAGTATAGCCATTCAAGAAAGAAGCTAAGTGGGAAAGATGGCATAGGGGATATTAAAAAAAAAAGAGAGTCACACTGATTGACTAAGGCAGGTTTGTGTAGCAAAATAATGGAAAATAAATCCTGATAGGCAGATTGAGATTAGAGCAAGTAGAGCATTGGCTACTGGGCTCAGGGGATCAGACTTCCTACTGTGAGCAAAGAGGAATGTTTCAAAAATTCTGAGTGTCATTGCAAGTTATGTTTTTAGAAAAGTAGTGTATAGAAGAAATTGGAGGGTCAAGAAGGGGTGATTAGGAGGGAAGTAAGGGTAATAATGTAGGAGATCAATGTAGAAGGGATGGAGGCTATAGAGGTGGAAGATAAAAAAGAGGAAAATAGAATCATTCTAAAGAGAGAGAAAGAATTATTAACTTAAATAACCATTCTTTCGGGATTTTCCAGGACTGACCTCAAGTAAAGGATTTCATATACTAGTAAAGTCATGTTATGTTGTTAACAAATAGTGTTGAGAAATTAGTGTGTGTGCAGTAATTACACACACTGAATAAAACCCAGGCAGCTATGAATGCTGCCCACTTGAATTACATGATTCAGAAAGACTGAGAATTTCTGCTCTGCTCTTCTTCCTGTTTCCTTAACATCTACTCTTTAGCACTATGGTAAACTCTTGATTGTTTATACTAACTGGAGGAGTGAAGAACCCAAAACTGTGGATAATTCCATTAAAATTTATAACTGATCCTGGAGTGCAGATTCTTTATTGATCTATAGTTCATTATTTGATTCTGTATGAATAAAAGTATAAATAATCAGAAACTGTGTTTCAGGCTCAAGGAATTTTTAGCCTAACAAGAGGGAGAAAAGATTAACATTAATTGACTAACTAGAAAAATGAAAAAGATCATATAAAATGAAGTGCAACTTAATCTGTGCTGTAGGGTTTCAGAAAACAAAAAAGGCATGGCTGGGTTTTGGTATAAATAGACAGAAAAGATTTCACAGAATAAGAAGCAATGGTGCTGCCCAGGCCATTGAGATTCCGACTGCCAAATGGACACTTTGTTCAGTTCTCCCTGAGCTTCCTTGATTCCACATGGTGTCCTGCATTAATCTCATACAATCCTGTCTACCCCTCTGTTGCCCCTCCTTCCCTCAGTTGGACACAACAGCAGAAACTCCCAGGAAACAAACATAATTTCACTTCCAGCTCTGCAACAAAGTGGAATCTTCCTCTACAGGATCCACTTGCTGAAGGAACTTGTCAAGACAGAACTCTTATGACTGAGAATGGGTGGAAAAAGAAATGAGAGATAGGGAAATGGCGATGTGTGTTTTATTTCATTTTCAAGTGGCTACCATGTGCCAGGTTCTATATATATGAGGCCATAGGAGATACGGTAATGGTGAGGGATGAGTTGAGTGAGAATTGTGACCCACCATGGAGATTATACGCCCCACCAATGAGACGATAGACCAAGGGAAATGGATAAGAAACAAATACTTCGTTGTAGATCTTTAAACATATCACTTTACGTAATTCTCACCATTTTTTTTCAGATGGGGAAACTGGGGTTAAATAAGGTAGAATAAATTATAAGCAGAAAAGCAGGGATTTGAACATGAGTTTTCAGACTCCACAGCTGATCGTGTTTCTATTATATCATAGTTCCATTCACAGATATAAAAATTTTAACCTACATGTAGGGGTTACTCCCAGGAATAACTGTCAGGAGGAAGAAAGAACTACCTCTTTAATCTTCTTCTTATTTTATCTTTCATTTATTGTCTTTACTGCAGAAGAGATTACACTACATCTGAGATGGAGACCTTTCCTCTGCTGCTGCTCAGCCTGGGGCTGGTTCTTGCAGAAGCATCAGAAAGCACAATGAAGATAATTAAAGAAGAATTTACAGAGGAAGAGATGCAATATGACATGGCAAAAAGTGGCCAAGGAATACAGACCATTGAGATATTAATGAACTCGATCCTGTTAGTTAAAAATACCAGCCTCAGCATGTCCAAGGATGATATGTCTTCCTCATTACTGACATTCAGAAGGTTACATTATAATGACCCCAAGGGAAACAGTTCAGGTAATGACAAAGAGTGTTGCAATGACATGATAGTCTGGAGAAAAGTTTCAGAAGCAAACAGATCGTGCAAGTGGAGCAATAACTTCATCCATGACTCCACAGAAGTGATGCACGGGGTCCACAAGGCCCCCAGCTGCAAGTTTGTACAGAATCCTGGCATAAGCTGCCGTGAGAGCCCAGAACTGGAAAATACAGTGTGTCAGCTCACTGCAGACAAACAATTGCCCAGGTGCCAATACCATAGTGTTACCTCATTAGAGAAGATATTGACAGTATTGACAGGTCATTCTCTGATGAGCTGGTTAGTTTGTGGCTCTAAGTTGTAAATCCCACAGAGCTTTAAGACTAGGGTCTTACTAAAGAAGGACCTCTTCATGTTCATTCTTGTTTCTTTGCTTAATATCTACTCTTTAGCACTATAGTAAACTCTTGATTATTTATTCTAACTGGAGGAGTGAAAAATTCAGAATTGTGGATAATTCAATTAAAATTTATAACTGATACTGGCGTGCAGATTCTTCTCTCTCTCTCTCTCTCTCTCTTTCTCTGTGTGTGTGTATATGTGTGTGTGAGGGGGGTGGTGGGGTCGGGGGGTGTCTGAAACAAACTGAATTTCATCCTAGTTCAGCTATAAAGCCAAGAAACAAGAGTCCACCTAACTAGGCAGAATTAAGGAAAGAAGGCCTAAAGCCAATATGGACAATTAAAAACTAATTGTACTGCCAATGATACTACTCAGAAAAATAGTGATGAGTGTGACATATATTATTATCACTACTCTCTTCAAAGGGTATGTGCTCACACATGTGTGAACTGATGTATGCACACAACAAAGGGTCTGCCTGTCCTTTAGGAGATGCCAGAGGAGAAAGATCCTTTGGCTTAGCTGTTGCTCTCAGTGTCAATAGCTCCAGCCCTATGCAATCTCCACTCTTCCACCCCCATCTCTATTTCACAGGTTGCAGTAAAGAGAAGAAAATTCTGATTGTAATCTTTATTCAAGCAAAGTCTTGATACCCTGGGACTGTGGGAGAGGAATGGCAAGCCATGGAAGAATAGAGGAGGCAGAAAGAAAGATGGGAATAGAAAGTCTGTGCCAAGTACCAGGCAGGACTGGTCTTCAACCTTGATGTCTTATGATACTGTAGTTAATTTTGTTCACTACAAGCTATTTGTTTGTAAGCGTTCGTGGTTCATTCTGCATAAAGTATGGGCAGTTATCTTCTTCACTGATGTGTGGCCATATGC
This sequence comes from Macaca thibetana thibetana, assembly GCF_024542745.1. Taxonomy (NCBI): domain Eukaryota; kingdom Metazoa; phylum Chordata; class Mammalia; order Primates; family Cercopithecidae; genus Macaca; species Macaca thibetana. Next base: position 87,234,997 of record NC_065584.1, read on the forward strand.
TTCTATTCCTCTCCTTAAATCCTCCCTCCATCCTGAGACCCCTCTTTCTTAATGTTCTAATTTTAAATAAATGTATGTAAATGAATGTCATGTTATGGTAACTTCTTTCTTTTTTTTTTTTTTTTTTTTTTTTTTTTGAGACGGAGTCTCACGCTGTTGCCCAGGCTGGAGTGCAGTGGCGCGATCTCGGCTCACTGCAAGCTCCGCCTCCTGGGTTCCCGCCATTCTCCTGCCTCAGCCTCCTGAGTAGCTGGGACTACAGGCGCCCGCCACGGCGCCCGGCTAATTTTTTTGTATTTTTTAGTAGAGACGGGGTTTCACTGTGGTCTCGATCTCCTGACCTTGTGATCCGCCCGCCTCGGCCTCCCAAAGTGCTGGGATTACAGGCTTGAGCCACCGCGCCCGGCCTGGTAACTTCTTTCTTGTACATGATTCTCTATATGTCATTTTCCCCAAACTTTATTATATTTGGTGCAGAATTCTCAATATACTGGAACTGTAAAACATTTACAATCACCCAATATGCAGCATTACAGCAACATTTTTGTACCTTTTAGCTGGCTTTCCCTTGTCAGTGTAGCCGTTGTTTAATCAATGTGGGTTTGGCCAAGGAGGTATATAATTAGGACTCAGTTTGCATTCGGCAGCCAAAGGACAGAGTAATAAAGCAAAATGCTTGGGTCCCAAAGTTCTCTTCTCTGTAGGAGGAGGACTCAGGACCCAGAAAGGAAGATGTGCTTACTAAGTTCCATCCCAGGGGTAGCTCCACATAGCAAGTCTGACACTACCACCTACTCATCAAAAAAAAGGGTGGACTCCATTCACAGTAGAGCAGTCTAAGAAGTCTCCTCTTGTTCAAATTTAGTTCAGATTTGAATAACTTCTTTCCTACAGTAGATTTCCAACTCTGTCTGAGAGGTATGTCAGCCTCAGAGCCCAACTATTTAAACTCTGGGAGAGTTTTCTGTAATGTGTAAGAAAAAGTAAATGCTGCCTACTTCAAACTGAGTACTCATAGCATCCCTCACCAGAAGAGAAAACAAAGACCCAGAATAGCTGGCTCATTTTGGGCCAGGAGCATCCTTTAAAGAGGCTTAGTTAAGACCAAACCCTTCCACTTCTCTGAATGAAGCGGGAGCTCTGGGTTCCAGTCCTTTGGTGCCCTGATGTACCAGGATCTGTGCCGTCATCATACAATGAGGCCTGAGCAAGGCCGAATGTGGAGTGCATGGGGAGTCGGTGCTCCCGAGGGCCAGCACCTCTCATCCTTGAAGCGTGTTACACTTTCGACATCCTGTACATCCTCAGATCCTTCATGAGTATGATGGGCATGAGTTTTCAGATTTTAAAGTACTCAGTTTTTATAATGTCCCTTTTCTGCTCCCAAACCGCAGAGAGCTCCTTTTTTTCTTGTAGCTTCACACCTGTTTCTCAGGCTGACTTTCCAGGCCCCCAGTACTCCATTCTCATCTGACCTAGCCTGTCTCCAGTACCTGTCCTATCTCTGCTGTTCTGAGTCTACAGAGCTGGTGTATCCTTGTCTTCACTCCTATGACAGCTTATCTCCACGTGCTTCCTTCTCCCTTTCTCAGTCTGTCATCTCAGTCCACTCAATTGCACAAACTCCACCTGACTAGATATAGTCAAACAAATGTTCCTTGCACATTTTAGAAAAGTAACTGAGAAGTGGGCTGGATGCAGTGGCTCACACCTATCCCAACACGTTGGGAGGTCAAGGCAGGTGGATCACTTGAGGCCAGGAGTTTGAGGCCAGCCTGGCCAACATGGTGAAACCCAGTCTCAACTAAACAAAAATCACAAAACTTAGCCAGATGTGGTGGTGCACACCTGTAATCCCAGCTATTCAGGGGGCTGAGGTGGGAGAATCACCTGAACCTATGAGGCAGAGGTTATGGTGAGCCAAGATCACACCACTGCACTCCACCCTGGGAGACAGAGCCAGACTGTCTCAAAAAAAAAAAAAAAAAAAAAAAAAAAGGCCGGGTGCGGTGGCTCAAGCCTGTAATCCCAGCACTTTGGGAGGCCGAGACGGGCGGATCACGAGGTCAGGAGATCAAGACCATCCTGGCTAACACGGTGAAACCCTGTCTCTACTAAAAAAAATACAAAAAACTAGCTGGGCGAGGTGGCGGGCACCTGTAGTCCCAGCTACTTGGGAGGCTGAGGCAGGAGAATGGTGTGAACCCGGGAGGCGGAGCTTGCAGTGAGCTGAGATCCGGCCACTGCACTCCAGCCTGGGCGACAGAGCGAGACTCTGTCTCAAAAAAAAAAAAAAAAAAAAAAAAAAAAAAACAAAGAAAGAAAGAAAAGAAAAATAACTGAGAAGTGAATAAGTGTTACATCCCTTAGCTGAAAGAAAACATTAGAGAGCATGAGATGGGATGATAAAGGAGACGGACCCAATTTTAAAAGGGTCATACAAGGGAGAGTCAGGTAGGAGAAGGAAGCTGAGGATGGACAGAGGATGGAAGGATACAGAGGTGTGTGAAAGACACCAACAGCGGTTGTTTAGCCTAAAAGGAGTACCCTTCTTGTCTCTAACCATTCCCTCTGTTTTCCCAAAATAAAGTGTACTAAATATCTCTTAAGCAACAATTATGAGGAAACAAGACCCTGGCCTCAAGTACCCAAGATGGTACTGAGGGAAGGAGGACCTTTGCCACATCACCAGTAAGTCTTCATATGTTCTATGGGCGGGGTTCATCATGCCTTCCAAGAAAGTCATTTCCACTCATTGAGATTCAATTTTCTTATCTACACAAGGAGGAAACTGGATTAGGTCTGGATTCTTAGGCTTAGATGTGCATCGGGATCACCGTGGCAAAGCTTTCAGGTTGCCCATCCAAATCAACCCACCTTGCTCCCAAGGCAAAAGGATGCAGTGAGGCACAGGATGCCCAGCCAAACTGACCTTCCCAGTCTCTGTGAGCAGAAGTAATTCATGCTGCTTCCGAGTTCAGGTGTTACAACACAGGACTGGCCTCCTCGGTGATTTTTTTCTTCTCAACAGCTAGATGGCCAAAATGGACAGAAGTGTGCCCCAACTTTAATCATGCAGATAATGGTAATGTCCTAGAAATGGCCTGAACAGTAACATGCAAGGAGGCCACATCCCTGAAGAATTGTTAAGCACAGTTATTTTGCTAGCCTGGATTGCTCATTTGGGGACTGTTATATGAGATTAAAATATTGATATATATTTTATCCACTATACTCTGATATTTCATTCCATGAGTTTAGCCTTATTCTAACAAATTCAATAGCTTCTGGAGTTATTATAAATACAACTCCCTGGGCCCTAATCCCAGAAATTTGGATTCAAAGATAGGACTATAGCATGTGGTCTTTTCTAAATGCATTAGGTTTGTTGATGTGCTGCAAAGTTTGAACACTACTGGATTAGATGAAGTAAAAGTTTTCTTTTTAATCATAGGACATTCTAGTCCTGATGAAGGAAAAAAGGTTACTGGCTATATATTCAGAGCTTTTGAAGACAACACTGAGGCAAAATAATTCAATTTAACTCAAAGAGCTTCCACCTCCTACACAGTCTCCCAGAACTAGCAAGGCAGTCCTTTTATACTGAAAGTCCTTCACTATAGGATACATCTGTGGGCAAACGCAAGATCACTGTAAGAGGACCTCATGTTTCCAAAACAGTGACAAGTTAAAAGAGGTGTCACACACATGAAATGCCTCCTTTTCACTCCAGCAACCAGAGGACTGGCTGGTTTGGGATAAGATGGCTGTTTTAAATCCTTAATCCTTCAGGTTTCAAAATATGCTAACCTTATTCGAAATCATATACAACAATCATTACAAAGATGTTTAATGGTAATAATAATAATAACAATGGAGCTTTTATGATGTGCTAGGTGCTAGTTTATTTACTTTTTATTCTCAGAACAACGCCCAGGAGGCAAATACTATTATTATTCCCCCTTTAGTGATGAAGAAACAGAAGCACAAAGACTTTAGGCAATGTACAAAGGTCACCTGTGTAATAGGTGGTCCCCCAGGAGCAAACGAGGATAGTCTGATTCTGTAGGCCACGCTTTTAGCCACTCATCTTTATTTGATGGAAAAAAGCAAACTTACTTATAACCATACAGAAAGATAAAGGTAGAATGTTTCCTGAAAAAAATTCTCTTCACAGGATTGTTTTGTGGATTAAATGATTAATTTAATTATGATTAGATAAGGACACTGTGCTAAGTAGATAATTGAAAAAAATTTGATATATCAAAAGGATTGATATCTTTAATACATAAAGAGGTCATCAGTTTAATAAGAAAAAGATGTAAATGTAATACAAATTAAATAAGGGGCTATGATAGTTTACCTACCCAATCCACACAAATAAGAGTAAAAATATAATGTAGTGGGGGCACTGGTACAGGAAGGGGACATTCTCATGCAGTCCTCCCAGGAAAGCAAATAGATGCATTTGCTGTCTTTCAGGACAGTTAATGGGGCTTAGCAATGTGAGCTAAGCACCATTCCAGTTTCCAGGCCCTCTGCACATTTGGCTACTTTGCTTCCTTGTTGACACTCCCCTCTCCTCTTAAACCTCTTTAGGTAAGAGACTTGCCTCAGTCAGCTCTGGCCGAGGTGGTCTTTGAGGTGGCGTCCTCATTAGAGGCTTGAACAGGCCCTGAGGTTTGTCTCACATAGGGTCAAAGGGCATGGCCACAAGAGCTGGCCGAGCTTCCAGGCTCTGCTGCTATGCATGTGTTCCCCTTGTCCTCCCCAGCTCAGGCTGTTCCAGGAACCCCATGTTCTCTATGAGAATGTGGGCTGAGCTGTCTGACCTGTCATATTAAATGTCCCTTCGGCGATCTCTTCTGGGTACAGGAAACAGATGCCTGTTAGAGGAGGAATATGAGGTGGGAGGCAGGGTTGCGAAGATAAAGCCTTGACCCTGCCCACACAAAGTGTGATCACTTGCCCCTTCTTTATACCTCTCACCTTCTTGTTTCTTTTCTTTTCTTTTATTTTTTTGAGACAGGGTCTCACTTTGCCACCCAGGCTGGAGTGCAGTGGTGTGAACACAGCTCATTGCAGGCTCCACCCCATGCTCAGGTGATCCTCCCACCTCAGCCCTTCAAGTAGCTGGGACCACAGGCATGCACCACTACATATAGCTAATGTCACCTTTCCCCTTTTACCCTTTTATATCCCTTCCTCATCCAACTTCCATGCTCTCTTCTCTTGACTAGCTTGTGCCCTCAATACACAGCTCCCTTTTGCATACTGCCATGACTTTTGTATTCTATTTTCCTTTTAGGCTTTGCACTGTTCAATTTTATGTGTTCTTTTCTGTGTGTCTTGCATTCACACTCACTGTTTGTATAAAGTGACAAGTGGGACAGATTTCTGGAGGCAGGCCAATTATAAGACTTTCATTTAAAGGCCGATATTCAATATGTCTTGGTTTCAGCCCCTGTGGGAGCAGTCCACACACTAATGCAGGGCTTGTGGAACATGGGGGCCTAAACCGTTTCGCTGAGCGACATCATCTAGACCCATAATCGCCCTCTCTGATTCCCCTTTCCCTCTGGTAGTTCTCTAATCCTGATCCCCTTCTGAGTGGTGTCCCCACTGTGCCCAGCTCTGGAAAGTCTCCTGCTGGGAGGGACTTCATTCACATGCAAACCATGTAAATGATTTGTAATTTACAATTCTACCAGCAATCTAGGAGAAATTCAGTTCCTCAACATTCTTACCAATACTTATTAAAGTTAGTCATTTTAATTTTAGACATTCTGATAGGTGTCTATTGGTATCACATTGTGATTTTAAGTTGCATTTCCCTAAAGACTAATGATTTTTGAGCATCTTTTAAAATGTGTTTGCCATTCATACACCTTCTTTTTTGAAATGTCTGTTAAAATATTTTGCCTATTTTTAAATCGCATTATTTGTATTTTTATTGTTGAGTTTTCTGGATAATAGTCTTTTATCACAGATACATGCTTTGCATCTAAGATAGATGTGTAGAATATACCAGTTTTCTCGTCAATGCTGCTTTAACAGCATCCCACAAGTTTTGCTATGCTATTATTGTTTTCATTCAGATCAAAATATGTTCTAACTTCCCTTTTGGTTTTTTGTTTGATCTATGTTTTGGCAGAAAATGTGGTATATCCTGGTGGATGTTCCATGTGCACTTTAAAGGAATGTGTTCTCTGCTATCATTGTGTGTTCTTTAAGTGTCAGTTAGGGGAGGTTGATTGATAATGTTGTTCAAGTCTTCAATATTCTTGCTGATTTTCTGCCTTCCTGATTTACCAGTTATTGACAATAGATATTGAAACCTCAGGCCGCAATTATGGATTTGTCCATTTCCCCTTTCAGTTCTTTCCATGTTTGCTTCATGTAATTTGAAGCCATGTTTTCAGTGGCTTGAGCATTTAGAATTGTTCTGTCCTGTTGATTAATGGATCCCATTATCATTTGAAAATGACTCTCTTGAGCCCGGGTAATATTCTTCCTTCTGAAATCCATATAGTCTAATATTAATATAGCCACTCCAGTTTTCTTTTGACCAGCATTAGCAAGGTGTATGTTTTCTTTTTTTTTTTTTTTTTTTTTTTGAGACGGAGTCTTGCTCTGTCGCCCAAGCTGGAGTGCAGTGGCCGGATTTCAGCTCACTGCAAGCTCCGCCGCCCGAGTTTACGCCATTCTCCTGCCTCAGCCTCCCGAGTAGCTGGGACTACAGGCGCCCGCCACCTCGCCCAGCTAGTTTTTTGTATTTTTTAGTAGAGACGGGGTTTCACCGTGTTAGCCAGGATGGTCTTGATCTCCTGACCTCGTGATCCGCCCGTCTCGGCCTCCCAAAGTGCTGGGATTACAGGCTTGAGCCACCGCGCCCGGCCAAGGTGTATGTTTTCATATCCTTTTACTGTTAATTTCTTTGTGTCTTCATATAATGTACATTTCTTGTAGATAGTGTATAGTTGAGTCTTATCTGTAACTTACCACAGCCTACTTTCAACCTATATTACTATTTATTTTATTTATTTTTTTAAGAGATGGAGTTTTGCTCTTGTTGCTCAGGCTGGAGTGCAATGGCATGATCTTGGCTCACTGCAACCTCCACCTCCTGGGTTCAAGCAATTCTCCTGTCTCAGCATCCTGAGTAGCTGGGATTATAGGCATCAGCCATCATGCCTGGCTAATTTTTGTATTTTTAGTAGAGATGGGGTTTCACGCTATTGACCAGGCTGGTCTCAAACTCCTGACCTCAGGTGATCCACCTGCCTCAGCCTCCCAAAGTGCTGGATTACAGGCCTGAGCCACTGTACCTGGCCTCCAACTGATATACTACTTCTACAGCATAAGAACCTTACAATAATATATTTCTATTTCTCTCCTGTCAAATTTTGTGCTGATATTGTCATGTATTTTACTTTTATATATGATGTAAACCACATTACACCATATATAATAATTGCTTTTTTTTTTTCCTCTGAGATGGAGTCTTGCTCTGTCACTCATACTGTAGTGCAGAGGTGCAATCTCAGCTCACTGCAACCTCTGCCTCTCAGGTTCAAGTGATTCTCCTGCCTCAGCCTCCCCAGTAGCTGGGATTACAGGCGCCCACCACCATGCCCCACTAATTTTTGTATTTTTAGTAGAGATGGGATTTCACTGTGTTGGCCAGGCTGGTCTAAAACTCTTGACCTCAGGTGATCCACCCATCTCGGTGTCCCAAAGTGCTGGGATTACAGGTGTGAGCCACTGCACCTCGCCAATAACTGCTATTTTTAAGTCAATTATATTTTAAATAAATTTAAATAATGAGAAAAATCACACATAGTTACCATTTGTAACATTCTTTATTCCCTTGTATAGATGCAGATTTCCATTTTCTTCCTGCCTGTATAATTTTTTAAAATACATCTTGCAGTGTGGATTTGCTGGTGATAAATTCTTTGTTTTGTGTTTATTTTGCCTGAGTTTTTGAAAGATATTTTTGCAAAGTATAGAATTTGCAGGAATTTCATTTTTCATACTTTCAGAACTTTAATGATGCTTTTGCATTGTATTCTTTCTAATATTATTTCAGATGAAAAATCTAATGTCAAGTTTATCCTTGTTTCTCTGATCATAACATGTCTTCTTCTTCTTCTTCTTCTTCTTCTTTTTTTTTTTTTTCTTCTTTTTTTTCTTCTTCTTCTTCTTCTTCTTCTTCTTCTTTTTTTTTTTTTTTTTTTGAGACAGAGTCTTGCTCTGTTGCCCAGGCTGGAGTGCAGTGGTACTATCTTGGCTCACTACAATTTCCACCTCCTGGGCTCAAGCCATTTGTTCACCTCAGCCTCCAGAGTAGCTGGGACTACAGGCATGCTCCACTATGCCCTGCTAATTTTTGTATTTTTAGTATAGATGAGGTTTCACCATGTTGGCCAGGCTGGTCTCAAACTCCTGACCTCAAGTGATCCACCTGCCTTGGCCTCCCAAAGTACTGGGATTACAGGTGTGAACCATCATGCCTGGCGCTGACCATAATATGTCTTTTATTTGTAAGATCGGTTCTAAGGTTTTCCCTATCACTGTTTTCTCCCCCTCTCACTTGGAGCACGATATACCTTGATGTATTTCCTTCATGTTTTGTTCTTGTGACTTGCTGAGATTTTTGCATCTGTGAATGTATACTTTTCATCAAGTTTTGAAAGCTTTTGGCCATTATATCTTCAAAAAATTTTAATTTCCCCAGTTCTCCCCTTTAGAGACTCTAGGGCTACTTGCATTTATTGTATACTATTTTTTCTCACGCAATTTCTAATCTGCCACTAATCACAACCAGTGTATTTTTTTTTTAATTCCACACATTGTAGTTTTTGTCTCTAAAAGTTTGATTTTTTTTTTTCAGTCATCTAAAACTCAACCCATTCTTTTGCCTATGTAGAACTCAACCCATTCTTTTGCCTATGTGGTAACTGTTTCTCTGTTAATTCTGAAATTTGTAATTGCTCTGGTTCAGTTTCCATTGACTGATTGTTCTCCTCATAAAGGTTTGTGTTTTCCTGCTTTTTTATATGCTTGGTAATTTTGATTGGATTTCAGATGTTTTGAATTCTACATTGTTGGCTTACCTTGTAGGAATATTTGTATATTCCTATAAATCTTCTTGAGTGTTGTTTAAGGATACGTTTAAGCTACTTGGAACCACTTGGATCTTTTTGGATCTTGATTTTATGATTTGTTAGGTAGCTCTGAAGAAGCACTTAGTCTGGAGCTAATTATCAACCACTACTAAGGAGAGACCTTCCTGAGTACTCTGCCTAATGCCCTATTACATTTTACTTTTTCTAGTATGGCTGGTAGGAATAGCCACTATTCCCTCTGATCCTTTTAGATGGTTCTTTCCCCAGTCTCTGGTGATTATCTTCCACATGCGATCAATAGTCCACTGCTGAATGCCTGAGGGGAGCTGTATTAGTCAGGGTTCTCTAGAGGGACTGAACTAATAGTATAGATAGATATATAAAGGGGAGTTTATTAAGTATTAACTCACACAATCACACTAGATTCCACAATAGGCCATCTGCAAGCTGAGGAGCAAGAAGAGCCAGTCTGAGTCTCAAAATTGAAAACCTGGAGTCTGATGTTTGAGGGCAGGAAGCATCCAGCATGGGAGAAAGATGTAGGCTGGGAGGCTCGGCCAGTCTAGCCTTTTCACATTTTTTTTCTGCCTGTTTTATATTTTAGCCCCGCTGGCAGCTGATTAGATGGTGCCTACCCAGATTAAGGGTGGGTCTGCCTTTCCCAGCCCACTGACTCAAATGTTAATCTCCGTTGCCAACACCCTCATAGACACACCCAGGATCAATAATTTACATCTTTCAATCCAGTCAAGTTGACACTCAGTATTAACCGTCACAGGAGCTCTGTGCAGATCTCTAAGGTTATGTCTTGATGCAGCTTTCTCATTTCACATATTCTATCCTAAAGGTTCAAGTTTCATTGGCCTCTCAGTTGCATGTCCTGAACTGAGGTAGTCTGAAAACTCTAAGTTTACTCTTCCTTCACTTTTGCCTAAAATCTCTATAGACAGTAAGCTGAGTGATCGTAGGGCTCACCTTGTTTGGTTCTCTCTCTCAATGATGAGTGTGTTTTGTTGCCTCAGGTTCAGTGTCTTGAAAATAAGTTTTAATGCTTTTTGTTAGTTTTTTATACTTTTGGGTGGGGAAGTAAATCAGGTCTGTATTATCCGTCTTGGCTGGAGATGTTCCTAGTTTTTTCCTTTCTTTCTTTTTTAATTAATACATAATAATTGTATCTACTTATAAGATACACTGGATACTTTGATACATGCATACAAAGTGTAATATCAAGTTAGGGTAACTAGGATATCCACTACCTCAAACATTTATCATTTTTTTGTGTTGGGAACATTCCAAGTCTTTTCTTCTAGCTATTTTGAAATGTACAATAAATTATTGGTAACTATAGTCACCCTACTATGCTATTGAATGCTAGAAATTATTCCTTCTACTTAACTGTATTTTTCTACCTATTAACTAGCCTTTCTTACCTTCCTCTTCCACCCTTTCCCAATCTCTGGTAACTGTCATTCTACTTTCTGCCTCCATGGGATCAATTTTTTGGGCTCCTGGATATGAATGAAATGTGCAATATTTGTCTTTCTGTGACTGACTGATTTCACATCACAGAATGACCTCTAGTTCCATCCATGTTGCTGCAAATGACAGAAGTTCATTGGTTCTTTATGGCTGAATAATATTCCATCATTTATATATATTACATTATATTTATTTGTTAATCAGTTGATGGGCACTTAGGTCAACTCTGTAACTGGGCTATTGTGAATACTGTTGCAATAAACATAAGCGTGCAGATACCACTTTGATATATTGATTTCCTTTCTTTTGGGTATATACCCAGCAGTGGGATTGCTGGATCATATGTTAGTTTTATTTTTAGTTTTTTGAGGCACATCCACACTGTTCTGGATAGTGGCTAGACTAATTTATATTCCCACCAGCAGTGTATGAACATCCCCCTTTCTCCACATCCTCACCAGAATCTGCTATACATTTTTCTTTTTGATAATAGCCATGTTAACTAGGGAGAGGTAATATCTCATTTGAGGACTAAGCTCTGATTTTTTTTTTAATCTTACCCAAATTCCTATTTAAGAGGTCTGGGGAGTCATGCCCTACAAACCATAATTTCTCATTAAATGGGCTTTATTTAACTGTATATATCGTGGCTTACTTTCCAGTCTGACTCTGGCATAACATTATGAGACAAGGAAGAAAACAAAAATATTTTATCCCAAAACATGTATTAGTCAAGATTCCCTAGAGGGACATAATAGGATAGATGTATGTATATAAAGGGGAGTTTATTAAGTATTAACTAACATGATCACAAGATCCCACAATCTTGCAGACAAGATCCCACAAGTCTGCAAGCTTGAGCAGCAAGGAAAGCCAGTCTGAGTCTCAAAACTGAAGAGCTTGGAGTCTGATGCCCGAGGGCAGGAAGCATCCAGCACGGGAGAAAGATGTAGGCTGGGAGCCTAGGCCAGTCTCACCTTTTCACATTTTTCTGTCTGCTGATTAGATTGTGACCACCAGATTAAGGGTGAATCTGCCCCCCTACAGCCCACTGACTCAAAAGTCATTTTCCTTTGACCACACCCAGGATCAATACTTTGCATCCTTCAATCCAATCAAGTTGACACTCAGTATTAACCGTCACAAGTCCACCCCTTGTCAACTTGAACCCATACACATCTCAGAACACACATAATCTTCAAATAAAGACAACAATGTTATAATTATGCCTGACATAATACAACTATCCTTTGTACAACCGGAAATGCACCAATCCCCAATCTAAATACTATTACATAAAGTTAACAATACTTACATGCTGATATGAAGTCAATCAATCTTATGTCACATGATAACGGAAAAGGAAATAAAATGAAGATATTTTCCTAGTAATAGTGTATACATGCACAAACATACATTTAACAAAAGAAGGAGGAAATACTCATGACAGTTACAGTCCTTGTTTCTGCAGCTGGTCACATGGTCGTAGCTGGTATTGATGACCTTCTACTACCCATTCTCTATTCCCTTTGCCTTCAGCAAGCACCTCAGCAGGTCGTGGTTTTTTTTCCTGGTGGAGTGACCCAAACCTTCATTCCTGAGGGGTCTGGGCCATTTGTAGTCCTGCCTGAATTGGGCTATTGTGGTTTTTCATTGACCTTAATCACAGGGCATGGTAATACTAAGAGACTTCCTAATGAATCTCTTGTATTCTATGTATACTCTTTCCTTACCTCTGTTGTGGAATAGTAGACTGATTTCATCTTGATAGCCGGAGTCCATCACCCCAGTCAACACTATAACTCTCTTCTTAGCCTTCTTAGGCTTAAAGGTAGGAGGAGCCCAAAGTGTCCAGGTGTCAATCTTCACTTCCAGCTTAATGGAATCATTGTGTGTCTCCTGGTGACAGTGTTCCTCCCTCTGGAACTAAGACCTCTAGGCCAACGGAATGTAATGTTGTGGGAACAGGAAGCAAATATTTTGCTAGTGAATCACTACGGTTGATGGTGAATGGTGCCACTTCCACTTCCACCTGTTGATTCCTGGACCCGTGAATCCTGGCTATGGGAGAAACAGTACCATATTTTGGAAGCTGATTCAAAGCATACATGGCCTTCTGGAGAACTTTGCCCCAGCCCTCCAAAGTATTGTCACCTAGTTGGCATTGTAATTGTGACTTCAAAAGGCCATTCCACCATTCTATCAATCAAGATGCTTCAGGATAATGGGGAACATGGTAAGACCAGTGAAATCCATGAGAATAAGCCCACTGCGACACTGTTTCAGCCATGAAGTGATTGCCTTGGTCAGAAGCAATGCTGTGTGGAATGCCATGACAGTGAATAAGGCATTCTTGGAGTCCACAGATGGCAGCCTTGGCAGCAGCATTGCATGCAGGATAGGCAAATCCATATAGGGAGTAATTGTCTATCCCAGTGAGGACAAACCTTTGCCCTTTCCATGATGAAAGAGGTTTAATATAATCAACCTGTCACGAGGTAGCTGGCTGATCACCCTGAAGAATGGTGCCATATCGAGGGCTCAGTGTTGACCTCCGCTGCTAGCAAATTGGACACTCAGCAGTGACTGTAGCCAGGTAAACCTTGGTGAGTGGAGGTCTATGTTGCTGAGCCTATGCATAACCTCCATCCCTGCCACCATGGCCACTTTGTTCATGGGCCATTGGGCGATGACGGGGGTGGCTGGGGAAAGAGGCTGAGTGGTGTCCACAGAAAGGGTCATCTTATTCACTTGATTATTAACATCCTCCTCTTCTGAGGTCACTCATTGGTGAGCACTCCCATGGGATGCAAATATCTTTATAGCTTTTGATCACTCAAAGAGGTCCATCCACATGCCTCTTCCCCAAATTTGTCACCAATTTTCCAATCATGCTTCTTCCAAGTCCCTGACCATCCAGCCAAACCATTGGCTACAGCCCATGAATCAGTATATAATCACACATCTGGCCATTTCTCCTTCCATGCAAGTGCACAACCAGGTGCCCTCCTTTAAGTTCTGCCCACTGGGAAGATTGCCCTTCACCACTGTCATTCAGGGATGTCCTAGAAGGGGGTTATAGTGCTGCAGTTGTCCACTTCCGGGTGGTGCCCGCATATCATGCAGAACCATCTGTGAACTAGGTCCTAGTCTTCTCTTCCTCTGTCAACTGATCACAGGGAACCCCCCCATGAAGCCAGGCTGGGAGAGAGAAGGCAGGGTGGCAGGAGTGGAGATCATGGGCATTCGCACCACTTTCTCATGTAACTTACTTGTGCCTTCAGGATCTTCTTGAGTCCGATCGTATATATACCACTTCCATTTGATGATGGAATGCTGCTGTGCACGACCCACTTTGTGGCTAGATGGGTCAGAAAACACCTAGTTCATGATAGGCAGTTCAGGTCGCATGGTGACTTGATGACCCATAGTCAAACTTTCAGTTTCCACCAAAGCCCAGTAACGGGCCAAGAGCTGTCTCTCAAAAGAAGAGTAGTTACCTGCAGAAGATGACAGGGCCTTGCTCCAAAAATCCTAGAGTCCTCCACTGTGATTAATGTATGGGGACCTGCCAAAGGTTCCAAACAGCATCCCTATCTACAACTGACACTTCAAGCACCATTAGATCTGCTGGGTCATATGGCCCAATGGCAGAGCAGCTTGCACAGCAGCCTGGACCTGTTTCAGAGCCTTCTCCTGTTCTGGACCCCACTCGAAACTGGCAGCCTTTTGGGTCACTCAATAAATGGGCTGGAGTAACACACCCAAATGAGAAATGTGCTGCCTCCAAAATCCAAATCGGCCCACTAGGCATTGTGCCTCTTTCTTAGTTGTAGGAGGGGCCAAATGCAGCAACTTATCCTTCACCTTAGGACTGTCTTGACAGGCCCCACACCACTGGACCCCTAGAAATTTTACTGAGGTAGAAGTTCCCTGAATTTTAGTCAGATGTATTTCCCATCCTCTGGCATGCAAATGTCTCACCAATAAGTCCAGTGCATTTGCTACTTCTTGCTCACTGGATCCATTCAGCATAATGTCATCAATGTAGTGGACCAGTAGTGTGATATCTTGCAGAAGTGAAAAGCAAGCAAGGTCTCTTTGAATAAGATTATGACATAAAGACAGAGAGTTGATATACCCCTGAGGTAGGACAGTAAAGGTATATTGCTGGCCTTGCCAACTGAAGGCAAATTGCTTCTGGTGGCCTCATGGACAGGAATGGAGAAAAAGGCATTTACCAAGTCAATGACTGCATACCAGGTATCAGGAGATGTGCTAATTCGCTCAAGAAAGAAAACCATATCTGGTACAGCAGCTGCAATTGGAGTCACCACTTGGTGAAGCTTACAATAATCCACTGTCATTCTTCAAGATCCATCTGTCTTCTGCACAGGCCAAATGAGAGAGCTGAATGCGAATGTGGTGGGAATCCTCATCCCTGCATCTTTCCATTCCTTGAAGGTGGCACTAATCTCTGCCCTCCTTCCAGGGATACAATATTATTGTTGATTTACTGTTTTTCTAGGTAGAGGTATCTCTAACGGCTTCCGTTTGGCCTTTCCCACCATAATAGTCCTCGCCCTACCAGTCAGGGAGCCAATGTGGGGGTTCTCCCAGCTGCTAAGTATGCCTATGACAGTTATGCGTGTTGGCACTAAGGAAATGACCCTAGGATGAGTCTGGGGACCCACTGTAAGTGGGACCTGAGTTAAAACTCCATTATTTATCTGACCTCCATAAGCCCCTACTTTAACTGGAGGACCACAATGATGTTTTGGGTCTCCTGGAATCAACATCAGCTCAGACCCCGTGTCCAGTAGTCCCCAAAATGCCTGATCATTGCACTTTCCCAATGTACAGTTACCCTGGTAGAAGGCTGGAGGTCTTCTTGGGGAAGGATGGGAGAAAGATTCACTGCATAAATTGTCAGTAATGTAGTGAAATCCTCCCTCAAAAGGACCCAGCCTCCCTTTCATTCAAGAAGTTCTGGGTCTGTAAACTAGCTCATGTCTGGAAATTGATTTAGGGGCCGTGACTCTCTGTTTTTATAATTCAAATTAGTCTTTTGTCCATTCGACCTAGAAGTTTTCTCCTTATATAAATTAAGTAGGAATCAAATTCCTATCAATTTCATTTCTAGGAACACTGTGATTAATTAGCCAATGCCAGAGCTCTACATGAGTCAGACTATTCTTATTGCTGCTTTGTCTCTGCTGTCCTTTATGATAGCTACACCCACCCTGCCTTTGATGGTTGAGTGATGCCACTTGGCTTCTGCCACCTCAGGATCCAATTATTCCCACTGTATTTACATTTTGTAGTTGAGTGACTGTGGTTCCCACTGTTAGACCTGACATACAAAGAAGAGCAAGTACAGGGTTCTTCAAAGATGCAGGTGCTGCCCTTACAAATCTATTTTGCAAGGCATTGATCAAGGGTATATCTCCTGGACCCTCCCAGCTGGGATGAGTAGGTCTAAAGTGATGAATCCACTCCACCATCCCAATCTCCCTAAGCCTTTGGATTCCTTCCTCTATGTTAAACCAAGGGAGATCATGCATTTCCAGTTTGCTCGCAGTGGGCCATCTTTTAATCTGTATTTCAGCTAACCAAGCAAATAAACTATTAGAACTCTTTTTAACACCCTGAGCTGCAATGTTAAATGCATAGTCCCTACTTAGTGGGCCCAAATCAATAAATTCAGCCTGATCCAGCTCTATGTTTCTTTCCACCGTTATCCCATACCCTTAATATCCATTCCCATTCCCTCCAGGTTGCTGTTTATAGAAATTAGAGAACTCAAGCAGTTCTTTTCAAGTATAGCATACCTCCTCATGGGTCACACTCTCAACATCACCTCTAGGGGCCCTCTGGTACTTTAGTCTAGTTATAGGTCTAGAAGCAGACAGGAGTGTTAAGGGTGGCTCCTGAGGTGAATCAACATTATTTAGTCTGGCAACTGCCTTATGGGGAGCCATCACCGTTGTCTCAGACAGCACAGGGTTTATCTCCTCAGACAAAGGTGGAAAGGCTGATGGCAGCATGGGTTGGGGAGGGGATGTTATAACTACTAGGGATGGGAAAGCTGTTTATTCTGGCAGAAAAGTTTCATCACAGTTTACAAACTCCATGTCCCCAGCTTCATCAGGGTCCTCCCACACATCCCCATTCCAAGTTGCAGGGTCCCATTCCAGTCAATGCCCTCACTTTAACAGTAGATACCTGGCAAGGCTGTGTGTGCCCCTTTTGTGGCAGGTCAATCACTTGTGTGATAAAAATCTGTGTCTGTTTTTCCACAATTTCAGCTCCTTTTCTATGGGAGAGAAGACTCTCGCTCAAAGCAATCTTAGCAGATTTGAGGCTCAGTACCTGCTTCTGAAGCTGGGAGACCGAATCCCTGAGTTCATGATTATCTTTCATCACTTTGTTCACTGAACTTAGGAACAACTAACAGCTTCATTAAGTTCCTTGGCTCTCCACATATAATCAAAGGTATTATGTATAGAGTCACTAAACTCCTTGCCTCTCCTGAGTGGTGAATCAGGAGTGTCAAGTGCATTTATTTTGCATAAGTCTCTAAACAGTTAATGCCAAGGCCTATCAGTGTTTTCCATAGTATTAGAAGTACAGTCCTTAGCATTATGGGGTCTAACCATATTAACCAGCTAACTCCAGAATCCCCAAAACCAATAAAAGAATTCGATCCTTAATATTCTCTTCCACTAGAATCACTCCCGGTACCAAAATTTGTATTAGTCAGAGTTCCCTAGAGGGACAGAATGAATAGGATAGATGCTTATATATAAAGGGGAGTTTATTAAGTATTAACTTGCATGATCGCAAGGTCCCACAATAGGCTGTCTGCAAGCTTGAGCAGCAAGGAGAGCCAGTTGGAGTTTCAAAACCAAAGAACTTGGAGTCTGATGTTCAATGGCAGGAAGCATCCAGCACAGGAGAAAGATGTAGGCTGGGAGGCTAGGCCAGTCTCACATTTTCACATTTTTCTGGCTGCTTTATATTCACTGGCAGCTGATTAGATTGTGCCCACCAGATTAAGGGTGAATCTGCCTTCCCCAGCCCACTGACTCAAATGTTAATCTTCTTCGGCAACATCCTCACAGACACACCCAACATCAATGCTTTGCATCCTTCAATCCAATCATGTTGACCCTCAGTATTAACCATCACTACATGTTTCTCTGAAATCGCCCTGCAAAGTGTCCTTCGTGGGGGAAAATCTGCATTTGTAAAGAATCTCTATTAACATAACTAGATCTTTTTCTTCCAGGCTCTTTCAATCCTGAAGAGATTAACTAAAAATGTAGCACTTTTTAAAGACCTGGCTTGTTGTTGCTTCTGGTTCTGGGAGAGACTTATAGAGAGCACCAGAATTAAAACACTCCACTAGAACTAACTTGTTGCCCTGGCATTGTTTTCTAGTTGGGGGAAGATTTACAGAGAACACTGGAACTTAAACACTGCTTTAGAAAGAAATCACTGTCCAGTCATTGTTTCCCAGTCTGAGAAAGACATAAGCAAGCACTGCAACTTAATCCTGATCTTTTAGTTGTTTCCAGGCCAGAGAAAGGTTCCATGTGAGCACTTGGGCTTTGTGAAAAACCTGGCTAGGAATTTGGGCCTTCCCACAGATTGTGCCCCCTGTGGTGCTATGATGCCAGCCAATCTCTTCAGTGGGGTATCCTCACTGTTTGGAGCACTGAGTAGACACCATGATTCATGCGCCAGTCACTGCAGTCAGCACCTCAATTCACCCCAGGTGGTCCGGTCCTCCTGGCACTCCCAATAGTTCCTGTGGGAAGGGACCAGAATGGGGCTTCCCATGAAAACTCCCAGATTAGTGGTGGGATCGGATGTTCACCTCCAATTCTCTCCTCTCACCTCAGCAACCATGTGTGTAAGGAAACGTTCCTGGATATAAGCCAGGTTCAGCTGCTTTTTCTTGTGGCCCAATAAAAAGAAGCAGACAAACTAGAAAAGAAGGGAATTTATTGCTGTTACAGGGTACAGGGAGAAGGCTGGAGATAATTCCATCAGACCAACTCAAAGTGTTGCAATTTTCTTCTATAGATTGGGGTTATGTGCCTACATGCAGTATAGCATTTGTCTAAGTCTATTGATAACTAATTTTGTTTCAACTAGAAGGTCAGAGGCAAACAAACAAACAAACAAACAAACAAAGCTTGATAAGTCTGATTAAGCTGTGAGCACCCCAGTGCCTTCAAGTCCTGTCTACTGTGGTACCAGAGTGATTATTTCTATCTTATCTCCTTTACAGCTTGGTCTGGAGAGCTGCCCTAGACTCTCCAATAAAACTATTCAAACAGCTGCTTCTGTTACCTTGACTCATCTCAGGACCCGAGACGGGTCCTGGCACTAAGAATGTAAGGCTGTCCCTATTATTTTGACTTGCTCCAGGTTAGGGAGAAGCTCATGCAAGGCTCCTACTGACCATATGTTTCATTTCCTTGATGTCTGGGCACCGATTTCCCTAGGTTTAACTATTTGCTCAATGTTAAGGTAGCTCTGTGGAAATTTGTCTATATAAGTGGAGTGCTATGCAGGCCTGTCTGTGTGACTGTCATGCAGGCCTGTCTGTGTGATTGTCAGGGAGAAGTGGCCGGCCACAGAAACGCTCCATGGAAGAGGAAGGGTTGGGGAAGGCTTGGCCGCTTGGGAAGGGTTGGCACAGTTTAAAATGGCTATTTCTCTTACTGGTGGTGGCTTGTTTTGATTCTGTGGACCAAGGGGATTTTGCCACTTCTCCCCTAAGTTCTGTTGCATTCAGGGATTCAGGGTGGTATTTTTGTCTTTGAGTATTTTCTAGTTATATTTTTTGGTAGGGAGTCATGTCAGAGAATCTTCTACTCTACCACTTTGCTAACTTTCTTGCTCTCTCTTGTTTTTCAAAGCCATGTCTAAAGTATTTTAGTTCTCTAAAAGTATAGGGAGCCTCAGGTGTTGCTTGAGGCTATACCAGACTGGAACCTATTAGTTTCTCTTCACAGACATAAGGACCTAGAGGAAGGATATTGCTGTAGAAGACTGGAAAAGAAAGGGAGAACTTCTTTGTTTCTACAACACAAGAAGTTGTCATATCTTTGGGCCTTGATGGTTCAAGTGGAAGTTAATAGCATTAGCATTACATTCTTAGATACCTGAAAGACAGAGGAAAACCTCTGCTCAATCTTTAGGCCATTTATAACAGAAAGAGAAACTTTGATAATGCCAATCAGCACTCACATATAAGGTACTGAACTTTTTGTACTAGGACAACTGCAGATTCCTGGGTTTCTCTGATTCGGTAAGAAAGGTGGAAGACACCTAGAGTAATAACTGAGCTACATTTTGCTGCCACCTTCAATCGTTGGGGTTTCGGTACAGATATGTTGGATTTAGAGAAGGAATTAACATTTTATTTACACCTGAGTTTGAGAAGCTCATTCACACTGCACATGTTTAGAAAGTATTTTTAAACTATTTGTGGTCTTTGAATCTTATATTTGGTGTCTTTAGAGATTCTTATATTGTTTTTTGTTTATGGTGAAATTTTCTATGCACTCATGTATATGGTATGCGATTCAGTTTATGTGTGTGTAATCAAGTATTTCAGTAATTTTCTTTGTGAATGTGCTCTTTTTTTTTTTTTTTTTTAAATAAGAACATCTTTTATTTACTCAAAAACTATGAATAATGTCAGGCCTCCGAGCCAGAGCCGAGCCATCGCATCCCCTGTGACTTGCACTTATACGCCCAGATGGCCTGAGGTAACTGAGGAATCACAAAAGAAGTGCAAATGCCCTGCCCCGCCTTAACTGATGACATTCCACCACAAAAGAAGTGAAAATGGCCGGTCCTTGCCTTAAGCGATGATATTATCTTGTGAAAGTCCTTTTCCTGGCTCAATCTGGCTCAAAAATCTCCTCCACTGAGCACCTTGTAACCCCCACTTCTGCCCGCCGGAGAACAACCCCCCTTTGACTAATTTTCCTTTACCTACCCAAATCCTATAAAATGGCCCCACCCTTATCTCCCTTCGCTGACTCTCTTTTCCAACTCAGCCTTCCTGCACCCAGGTGATGAAAAGCTTTATTGCTCACACAAAGCCTGTTTGGTGGTCTCTTCACACGGACGCGCATGACAGGTACCATTCTCAGTTCAATCATGGGTGTAAAGGTTTGAGACATAAATATTGCCTCAAAATGTTTGTGAAAATTTAAAGCTGTTAAAACTTATATTTTTTCTACCGGATTTAACTAAGAGACACCCTGGGATTTATTCACAAAGGTTAGTCTAATTCTAAGTTTTGAAGTTTTATAATCTGTCTTTTCTCAACCACTCAAACTAAGGCATAGATTTTCCTGATGCTGAAGAAAATTGAGTTTACTGATATAAACATGTGGGAGTCTGGAAAAATAGCACTTAATATTTAAGAACATGCCCAATCCAGTTCTTAAAACCTCACTTCTTCAATGACATTTTGTTATTTTTTTGAATTTGTAAAATTGTCTCTTTTAAAGATTAGAATAAAAAATTACCCAGAAATATATCATTCAGAAATAACAACTTATTTTCTATTTTTTTTTCTTTTCTTTCCCATGTAATCTATATTTCTGTTAATTGGGAACATGCTATAGATGGAGAGTTTTGATTTTCCCCCAGCTAAACAGCAAAGCACGTTTATTACTTTCAGATTCGGTCTCTATTCCTTTTTTGTGTAATAGGGAACAGCCCTTCTGTCGACAATTGGAATTCTGTTGGGTTTTAATTGTGTAGTTTTGCCTTTACTTCGGAAAGAGGACATGTGTTTCAGGTAGCCAATCAGAGTGCCCCACATCCCTGGATTTATTCATGTGGCAGAAGCACGGCCAATCAGAAAAGTTATTTTCCATGTTGGGTGAAGGTGGGAGAAAATGCCACTTCCTACTGTGACCCTAAATATAAGGCCACAAAGGGGCAGTGTCTCTCCATGTAATGACTGCGTAGGGTCTCTCATTACATGGAGAGACCCTATGCGAGAATAAAGTGAATGTACAAAGGAGAGTAGAGTGGGAGAGAGTAGGAACAAGAGTCTAGTCAAGAATTTGATTTCTGTCTCCTGTCCTACCTCTTGGACTTCCAAGTTCTGTGAGTCAATACAGTGCCCCTTGCATTTAAGGTAATTTGTTTGGAATTTTTCTCACTGTCAACCAGGGAGTCCTACTACTATAATATTATATCACAAAATATTTAATATCTCTAAATTTTTAATTTTTTTCTTTTTTCTATTCTCTTTGTTTCTCAGATGATCTAAAATTTTATTGATTAATAAATTTGTAAATTCTGGAAAATAGCCCATTCTAAGAATATACAATTCTATGCACATAAAATACTGAGTGCCTCAATAAATATTAGCTCTTATAATAATAATTATTGTTGCAATGTTTATTGTCATTTCTATAAATACATCAGACTCATTTTAACCTTTTCCTTTCCCACCTTTTTGGGTATTTGTATTTTAAAATTTCAGTTTTTTCCCCTTTTAAGTAAAATTTGCTGTTTGTCTTTCAATATAAATTATTGCAACTTAGAATTCTAGCTATTGAAATGCTAGAGGAAAGTATCAGCTATTCTTTTTATTGTATTTCTCAAATTTTCCAAAAAATTATAACAATTTCTTTTTGACAGAAACATCTCATCACACTTTCATCAGCACTGAGTTTGTAAGTTATTATATTTATTGTCAATTTAAAAGATTTAATTTAGTTTTTCCTTTTGTGATTAAGGCTATATAATTATTATATGATCATGATTTATTGATGCTTCATTATATAAAGTGTTCAAAAATTTTTTAAAAAATTAATTTAATTTAAATCAGTTTTAAATTTACATTTTAATTTTAAATTTAAAAATTTAAAATACCACTTAATAATCCTTCTGAAATACATTGGTCCACCTACAAGCCCATTACTTATTCCAGTCTTTTCTTTTTACTGTAAACTTCTTATGTGTGTGTTTAAATACAGAGTTCTGATCTGGGGCTCAGATTTTAGGAAGAGAAACTAGATAGACAACCTTTCCAAGGCCTTTCTCAGTCTGCAAATCTAAGTTGCAATAAACCTTCCAAGCAAGTGTAAAAACAGGGAGGAAAAGCAGGGACTTGAACAGGTATTTGTGTGCCCATGTTCATAGCAACATGATTCACAACAGCCCAAAGGAGGAAGCGACTCATCCCATTCTTCTTCCAAGAACATTTGCTGAAAAGGCCAAACATTTTCCCTACTGTTTTCTGATGTTTTCTTTTTCACAAGTTCATTTTAATGCATATTAAGAAATTCTTCCTTCAACTTTAGTGAACTAAGAATCACCTTTAAATTTGTTTAAAATGCAAATTTCTGGATTCATCCACAGAAATTTCAATTAGTGAGAACCCAGGAAAAACCAAGACGCCTATATTCCCCAGGTAGGCCAGGAGTTTCTGCTGTGTGAGATTACCAGGCAAAAACTTCAGAAACACTGAGTGATCTTGTTTCAACACTATTTATTCTGTGTTCTCCCTCCCTCCCTCACTGCCACCCTGTCTATCTCTCTCTGTCTCTCTCCTCTGTCTCTCTTTCTCTCATTTACTGTTAATCCTCATTTCTACCACCTCCCAGGCACCCTATAATCTACTTTCTGTTTGTCTCCATAGTGAACATTTGAATAAGAAGAGGAATGAGTGTAGATTGCTTTATGAGATATCAAAATGTTTCACAAAATGATAATAAGTACAGGTACAGTGGAGTGCACCGGTAGTCCAAGCTACTTGGTAGGCTGTGGGAGGATTCCTTGAACCCAGGAGTTCTGAGTCAACCCAGGCAACATTGTGAGACTGTGACTCTTAAAAAAAAAAACCAGCAAAATTATAATAAGTAAAACAGCATATTATGGCACATCAAAACAGAAAAAAGTGTTCAGAAACAGAATTACGAAATATAGAAAGTAGCTTTTAAAATTAGAGATGAGGCCGGGCGCAGTGGCTCAAGCCTGTAATCCCAGCACTTTGGGAGGCCGAGACGGGCGGATCACGAGGTCAGGAGATCGAGACCATCCTGGCTAACACGGTGAAACCCCGTCTCTACAAAAAAAATACAAAAAAGTAGCCGGGCGAGGTGGCGGGCGCCTGTAGTCCCAGCTACTCGGGAGGCTGAGGCAGGAGAATGGCGTGAACCTGGGAGGCGGAGCTTGCAGCGAGCTGACATCCGGCCACTGCACTCCAGCCTGGGCGACAGAGCCAGAGTCCGTCTCAAATAAATAAATAAATAAATAAAATTAGAGATGCGACAATAGCTTTTTTCCCAAATAATTGATGCTGAGATTATGTATGAATCATGTGAAAAAAGACCACACTAACTTCTTACTATGCATTAAAATAAATTCCAGGTGGTTGAAAGATTTCCAAGAATCTGTAAGGGTAACAGAATGGAGTACAAAAAAAAATACACATACTTTGAGATGAGAAAGGATTTTGAGAAGAACGAAACCACAATTGAATTCATAAATCAAGAGTGAAGAAGGTTGCAGATTTAAAGAACAAGACAGTATTCTGGACAGGCCCTATGCATGTTCTCGGGCAGTAGAAAGGGCAGGGCCACAGCTGCCTGAATTCTGCTTCTCACACGTGTACTGTCCATGTTCTCTCCAGATCAAGATGTTGCAGAGGCTCTACGTTCTCGTGAGAATATGTTCTGAGCTCTCTGGCCTGTCACCATGGGATCACTCTTCTGAAGAGACTTCCTGGAGGACACTGATGAGAGTGTGAAAGCAGGGATGGGAGGAAAAGCAGGGAGGGGAGGGACAGTGTGGCACACGGCCACCCCAGAGTGCCCATTCTCACATCACTATTTTACGCAGCTTTTTCTTTTCTTTTCCATTCTTTGCACTCCTATGCTCAACTTTCATATTGTCTCCACTTTATGATGTGTCCCCCAACATCCACCTTTCTTTAATTCCATCATTCTCTAACCTTTCTACACACATATTTCTAAACTCAGTATCGAGCCTAGAACAGGAGGTTGTCCATCTCCATCACTGATAGATCAAGGTCTCCAGGGAGCGACTGTTAGAGAATCACTCAGGTTGCCACCAAGTAGGACTTCTTTTACAAAGAGCTTGGTAAGGTAAGAAAACTCAGGAGATTGCTTCTGCAATAAAACAGTTGGTTCTTCATGGAGTGTGGACCAATTTGTCAAAGCACTCTAGGGGCTCAAATTCAGTTTTAAGATTGGCCATTTCAGTAGTCACTGTGTTTGACAGCCTGGAGAAGGAGATACAGTCTAGCCTTAGGAAGGGAAACCAGACTGATAGAGGCCATAGAATACCAGCTAAGAACAGATGTGTGGAAATTAGACAAAAATAGGCTTGAACCAGGAGTCTGCCAGATCTAATGTAAGATTTTAAGCAACTTCCCTTCACAGAGAGATATTAATAACTTTACCTTCTTTTTGCAACATTCATTGTTATAACAACAACAATACTAAAAATAATATATTTATTATAGGGTTGTTTGGATGATGGTGATAATATACTTAAAGTGCTTAGTCTAGTGCTTGGCACTTAACTCCTCATTATGCTAGCTATTACTGTGTATCATTGTTTTTAGTTTAGGGTGACTTCAAGAATGTATTTTTATCCCAGCTGCTCAAAATTGAACCTTCCTTGATCCCTTTCCCAAGGGCATCTATGGTCAGAAAAGAGCAAGAGGAGAAAGAAAGACACGGTTAAGGAGTTTTTTTCTTATCAAAGTGGAACGTTTGAAAGGGGAGGGTGGCTCTTTTCAGAGCAAGTTCTCAACTCCTAGAAAGGGAAAAGATGCATTTGTTTCAGACGGAAGAAGCATGTGAGCCTCCTCTCTGCCTCCCTCCCTTTCTCCTCACTGCTATCTTGATTTCCTTTCTCCTTCCTTCTCTCCTTAATCTCTCTTTTTTTTTTGAGGCGGAGTCTTGCTTTGTCGCCCAGGCTGGAGTGCAGTGGCACGATCTCCGCTCACTGCAAGCTCCGCCTCCCGGGTTCACACCATTCTCCTGCCTCAGCCTCCCTAGTAGCTGGAACGACAGGCGCCCGCCACCTCGCCCGGCTAATTTTTTGTATTTTTAGTAGAGGCGGGGTTTCATCATGTTAGCCAGGATGGTCTCAATCTCCTAACCTCCTGATCCGCCCGTTTCGGCCTCCCAAAGTGCTGGGTTTACAGGCGTGAGCCACCGCGCCCGGCCTTTAATCTCTCTCTTGCTCCATTTCTTCCTTGTTTCCTTTTCATCCTCCTTACTTTTATCTCTCTCCCTTTCTCATTCTCCTTCCTTCACCTTTTCTTCTCTTACCACAGCTCTAGGCTGAACTGCAGGCCTAGTAAGGTCATTTCTGTGAACAATTTAGAAGTATTCAGATCGATTATGAGTTGGCGATTTAAAAATGATCCAAAATCTTAGAGCCCAGAACAGCAATATGTGGCATAAATGTGCCCCTCACAGGAAATGTGAAGCAAGCACATTATCACAATAGAACATATCTCCTTATCTCTTTTAGTGTCTACAGGAAAAATGATGAGAACTCTGATCACCACACACCCACTGCTCCTGCTTCTATTGCTGCAGCAGCTGCTGCAGCCAGTGCAGTTTCAAGAGGTGGATACAGATTTTGATTCCCCAGAAGATAAAATGGAAGAATTTCGAGAGTATTTGGAAGAATTTCGTAGGACAGGGCCCACCAGACCACCTACCAAAGAAAAAGTCGAAAGACGTGTCATTATTGAACCTGGAATGCCATTATATCATAGGGACTACTGTAATGAAGAAATCATGAGAAAAAATGTTTACCACAAACAGCGTTGTGTGACAGAACATTACTTTCTCCTTATGCAATATGACGAGCTGGAAAAAATCTGTTACAACAGATTTGTGCCATGTAAGAATGGAGTTAGGAAATGCAACAGGAGCAAGGGTCTTGTAGAAGGAGTGTATTGTAATTTAACAGAAGCATTTAAAATACCAAGGTGTAAATATAAGTCATTTTATAGGAGGGGCTATGTCCTTATCACCTGTGCATGGCAAAATGAAATACACAAACTTATTCCTCATACTATAAATGATCTCGTGGAGCCACCTAAACACAGAAGTTTCCTCAATGAGGATGGTGTCTTTGTCATACCGCCCTAGCAGAGTGTTCTCTGAGAGCTTAGGGTGGGAGGAATAATCCTCTCCATACCGATCCTTATAGATCAAAGTTGAGAATGGTAATTTTGTTTCCATTCACTTTAATCACCCACTTTCCTTTCTTCCTTTCCCAACACCTCACAAAAGCACCATAGCCTCGGTTCACAGACAGTGCTCTGAGATGTGGTCTCATGCAGGTCCCATAAGTTAGCATGCCTTGAATGTGTTATGGATACAGATGCCTGCAGTGGAAGGATGACTGGCACCAAGAGGAAAAGGAAATGGTTGCCTGAAATGTGTTCCGAAGACACATCCATGTGATTCTCTAGTTCAGCAGAAAGAATAAAAAGTGCTTCAATCTAGTGCAGTGGCTCTGGGATGGTGATGTGGGGTTTCTCAGTTTGGAACTTTCTTCCTTGTGACACAATTTGGCACCAACAGAACTCAAATCCCTTTCAGCCATTTATGTAATACATCTTTCTAGGGCTGTGTGTGTGGCGCTTTCACTTGTCTTATTCTTTCTTACAGGGCAATACGTAGATTCCGATGTGGGCAGCTCAGGATAAAGCCTTTCTATATTTAGGAAGGCAAATTCCCCAAAGGACATTTCTGTCGTCCAGTGTTATTTGTGTGAATTCCCACATCTTTACTTTAATTTAGCTTAGATATTTGTGTTTACAAAATTACAAACAGTTTCTCACTTTTAGAAAGAGTCACAATTATCTACAATTATTTTCCTCACTTTCTAGTAGATGTGGCTGCCTCTGAGAATACATCACCTCAAGGGAGCCGCTGGAGGATCAGTCTGATGAAAGAAAAGGAGAAAATTATCTCCTTTTCTTCAACTTTCTTTCTTTCTTTTCTTTTTTTTTTTTTTTTTGAGATGGAGTTTCGCTCTTGTTGCCCAGGCTAGAGTGCAATGGCGCTATCTTGGCTCACTGCAACCTCTGCCTCCCAGGTTCAAGCGATTCTCCTGCCTCAGCCTCCCTAGTAGCTGGGATTACAGGCATGTGCCACCACGCCTGCTTAACTTTGTATTTTTAGTAGAAATGGGGTTTCTCCATGTTAGTCAGGCTGGTCTCGAACTCCCGACTTCAGGTGATACACCCACCTCGGCCTCCCAAAGTGCTGGGATTATAGGCATGAGCCACCGCGCCTGGCCTTCTTCAAACTTCTTAACATCATGTTACTATTATTGCTTAAAACTTTCTGAAACAGGGATAAATAGTAGTGATGGGGGATGGTAGGGAGGTGTCCATTGCTCTTTGCACGCTTTACCCAAGTCCAGTCTGTTAGTCTCCTCCCATTCCTTACCCCTGTCTTTACACTCAGAGCTGAGCTCCTAATTTATCAATAAGTTGATGTAAGTAAGGGCCTAGAACTAAGGACTGCTAGACCCCATTTTAGTGTCTATGGGAGGAACACAGGAATTCAAGCTTCTAGGCACTTGTGATGGTTGATTTTATGTGTCAACTTGATTGGGTTAGGGGATGCTCACATAAACGTTTTTTTCTGAGTTTAAGTGTGAGAGTGTTTCTGGAAAAGGTTAGCATTTAATCCATAGACTGAATAAAGGTCTCTCTCACCCATGCAGGTGGGCATCGTCCTATCTGTTAAGGGCCTAAATGGAACAAAAAGGCAGAGCAAGGGCAAATGGACTCTCTCTGCTTGAACTGAGACATCCACTTTCTCCTGCTCTTGGACATCAGTGCTTCTGGTTTTTGGGCCTTTATATTCAGACTAGAACTTATGACATTGGTTCTCCAGATTCTCGAACCTTTGGGTTTGGACTGGAACTCCATCGCCAGCTTCCCAACTTGCAGTAGGCAAATTGTGGGGTTTCTCAGCCTCAATAATTGTGTGGGCCAATTCCACATGATAAATCTCTTTCCATGTATCGACATATGCTCTATTGGTTCTTTTTCTCTGGAGAACCATGACTGATACAGCACCAGTCTTCATTTGGAGGCACATGGCTTTTCACTGAAATGTCTGAGTGAATAAGGTACCATCCAACTTTTAGAAATCTCCATGACAGCTTCTAAAACTCAACCTTTTGTACATGAGCTGAAGAAATTCTACACATGGGCTAGCCTGGCTGTGTTCTACAGACCGTCTCTCTGGGTCATGCTCATCTCATTGATCTTGGAGGTTATACAACATAAAATATATTTATAAGAATACAGCCAGGCACAGTGGCTCATGCCTGTAATTCCAGCACTTTGGGAGGCTGAGGCGGGCAGATCACCTGAGGTCAGGAGTTCAAGACCAGCCTGGCCAAAATGGCGAAACCCTGTCTCTACTAAAAATACAAAAGTAGCCAGGCGTGGTGGCCCATGCCTGTAATCCCAGCTACTCAGGAGGCTGAGACAGGAGAATCACTTGAACCCAGGAGGCAAAGGTTGCAGTAAGCCATGATTGTGCCACTGCACTCCAGTCTGGGTGACAGAGAGAGACTCTGTCCACCCCCCCCAAAAAAAAGAAAGAAAGAAAGAAAGAATATGGTATAGTACAATAACTAAGACATGAAAACAATCAGGATGAACTTTTCTTTCTCCAGAATAGAAAATCTGATCCAAATGCATTTTAGAATTAGAATCGTAGAAATAGAATAAGGCTCATTTGCACAGATTTCCCCTGTAGTCTAATATTGCACAATAAACCAAGATCCTGGCCCGTATCCACCAGATTCCCTATGATAAGTCCAAACCGTAATTTCAGCTTCACTGATTGTAATATTTCAAATAGTTATTGTCCAACATATATTAACACTGTATCCTCAATAATATCAAACTTCATTATTAAATTGAACATCGTACATGAGTTTGACTCACATGACAATTTATTATTTATGCTAGCATTCCTTGAGATGATACCCCATTAATTATTTCAATTGTAGTAAAATATACCTGACATAAACTGGCCACTTTAATCATGTTAAGTGTGCAGCTCAATAGCATTAGGTATATTCACATTGTTGTGCAACCATCACCATGATCCATCTCCAGAACTTTTTTCATCTTGCAAAACTAAAACTCTCTGCTCATTTAAATAATAATTCCCCTTTCAACCTTTCCACCAGGTTCTGGCAACCACCATTCTCCTTTCTGTCTCTATGAATTTGACTGCTCCGGGGATACCTCATATAAGTAAACTCATACAGCATTTGTCTTTTTATGACTTGCTTATTTCACTTGGCCTGATGTCTCCAGGTTTTACTCATGTGTCGTAATTTTCTTCTTTTTAAAGGCTCAATAATATTCCCTTGTATGTATATAACACATTTTTTTATCCATTCATCCACTGAGAATGCTTAAGTTGTTTTCACCATTTGGCTACTGTAAATGTTGCTGCTATGAACATTGACAACATACAAATATCTGTTTGAGTCCTTGCTTTCTTTTTTTTTTTGGTGTATGTATGCGTAAGTGGAATTGCTGGATCATATGGTAATTCTATTTTTTTTTTTTAAGAAACTACTATACTGTTTTCCACAGTGACTGAACCATTTTACATTCCAATCAGCAGTGCCCTACGGTTCCAGTTTCTTGAAACCCTCAATACTTCTTTTATATATATATAATAGGAATTTCAATGGATATGAAGTGGTGATGCAATATTAATTTTAAATTATACTTACTCAGTGAAAGAATGTAGGCAAAGCATTCCCAAGAGTAAGAGAAACTATCAACACAGCATTTTGTTTCCTAACCAAAATAAACCCAACTGGTATTCTCTTTGAACATTTCTAATGTACATGCTGTTATTGAATAAATAAATAGGAGAAAAGTCTAGTCCAATGAACGGACAGCACAGTCGTTCCTATCCCCTTGTGTTAGTGGAAGTTGCGAGAGAAAGTATAAATGCCGTGTTTGCTCATTTCTGCATGCCAGCGTAATTTCACAAAGACCCTCACTCTATGACAACCTGCAGCTCTTTGAGAAGAATGTTTGAAGATACTTCAGAATAGAGCACACGGTCCCCATGCTCCATATCTGTTTACCTAACTCACTATATTCCTATGGACTGTAGAACATAGCCAGGCTAGCCCATGTGCAGAATTTCTTCAGCTCATGTACAAAAGGTTGGATTTCAGAAGGTGTCATGGAGATTTCTAAAAGTTGGATGGTACCTTATTCACTTAGGCATTTCAATGAAAATGACACCAGTCCTTGTGTTTTCTTACTCATAAAATAAGGTCTGACCAGGTTAGTGATTATACTTCTGTAATCTATAACCAGCTGTACTCTTACATCCAAATCTTGATGTGATTCTGCTTTAATGTAACTTCTGAGCAACTTTGATGTGATTTTGCATATATTGAATCTTTACCTCCTATAAATTGTGAACTAAAATACTGCATTGGAGCCTTCTGATAGAGCAACTCTAAAGAGCTGATGCTGAGCTATAGGCCTCCCAGCCTGCAGACCTCAGTAAGACTTCTGAATAAAACTAACGTTAATTATTTAAAAGTTGGATTTTTTTTTCTTTAGTTGACAGGATTCTCCAGGGGAAGAGAATGAATAGGATAGATATATGCAAGGGCATTTATTAGGGAGAATGGGCTCACATGATTAAAAGCGAAGTCCCACAATAGGCTGACGGGCCATATGCAAGCTAGAGAATCATAGAAGCTGGTAGCAAGCCAGGCTGTTAGAGAAGCTTGTCTGAGGCTGAAGGTCTCAGAGCTGCCACAGGGTGGGGAGGTTGTGGGGAGCAAGCAGCCAATTGGATGGTGCCTGCCCACATTGAGGGCAGGTCTTCCTCTCTCAGTCTTATCTGCCAGTCTCCTCTGGAAACTGCCTCACCTGCCAATCTCCTCTGGAAACACCTCCACAGCCATCCCCAGAAACAATGCTTCTCCAGCCATCTAGGCATCCTTCAACACAATCAAGCTGACACCTAATTTAACCATTCACACCTTTCTATTCTAGCACAATATTCTTAGATGACATTAGGAAAAGAATAAAACCAAAGCTAGGAACTATCCCTGTGCTGCTCCTTGAAAATCGATGACACTAAATTGAATCCTATTCATTTGCCCTGTAATATTTTGGTACAAGGTTGAATTCATATTCCTGATAAATTCAGAGCCAATAACTTTTATTCATATATATATATGTGTATATATATATGTGTATATATATGTGTGTGTATATATATATGTAGCAGTCACAATACCTCACGCTGTATCTTCTTTATGATATAAAATTTTTGAAGTTTTTTTATACACCCTTTGAGTTTTCATCATTACCTCTTGTGTCACAAGTAAGGGGGTCATATTCTCTGTCCACTGTTTCCTGTTTTTCCGGTCTCACAACAAACAAGGATAAAAAATGAAATCACGTATTTTATGCAAATCTTTCTTTTCTTTCTCTCTCTAAGATGGATCTTTCTCACATGTCTCTGACATAAGATCATGACATCTGTGAACTGTCATATTTTTGGAAACACAAGGAAGCAATGGCCCATCCCCTCCTCATCACATTTGATGCATTCGTTGCATCATTTGCATTGAGTACAAGAAGAAATATTCCACCTAAGTTTCCATAGTTGAAAGGTTACAAGAGCTAGTCATCAATATCAAGTTCTTCTTAAAAGATCAAAGGAGATACCTGCAGCAAGCTGGAGCCTCTGGAGCGTGCCTCGAGTCCTATCGAACTGAAGGTAAATTAGTCTTTAACCAAGTGAGATTTTAAATTCAGGGGCATTTCCCATAAGATAGAATGATGACACTTACATGTTTTCCAACCACTAGATTATAACTTCAAGTGAACAAGAATATTCGCAGTGATGGGTATATATACAACATGCTGCCTTACTTAATTCAGAAAATCAAATATTTGATGTTATTCCACTGTCAAAGATTTTCTTCCTTCTGTTTTTAAAATATGTTCATTACAAGTGGGTACCAGCGACTCATCACTTCAATATATACCCTAGTGTAATAATGCCGGAGTATTTCCATATTGAAACGCATAATATTTTGGCATTCTCTCATTCTTTTCTATCCTCAATGCCTAGTGTCTGCCACTTGATATTCAATAAGTATTTTAAAATGAATGAATACATTACATATAATATAGAATTTTCAATTGTATAAACATTTTGATGAACTAATTTTTTACGCATATTCCACAGCATGCATTGTGTTCATTGTTCAGGTTAGAGATCAACAAAGGGAAGAGCAGCACATTTTTGGATTTTCCATATTGGTCTAGCAACCTGTGCAGCAAACGTCAAAATAGAAAGTGGGCTTCTAAGGAGGAGGGAACATTAAGAATATGAAAGGGAGGAATTTCAAGAGAAAATGAGAGTGAGAAAATGAGGGATTTTACCCTGCTTGAGAAACAGGATGGAAGATGACCAAGGGTAGGACATGAAAAGACCTCTAAAGAGATGTTTATGACAGGAAGAAGAGTAAGGTCAGTAAAGGGGCACTGCTAGTACATGGGAACTAAGGCAATAGTGAGTGTTACCCAATGTCTGCGCTTTCACACCTCCTGCCCCTTTCTGAACGGAGAATGTGGAGGTCACAGGGGAGGGCAGAGGGAGAAAGAAAGTCCTAGGCCTGTGTTCCAATAGCACACATGCCCACTTGTTAATTTTTGGTGGGGCACGGAAAACTTAATAGTTGCCGTAATCTATTCCAACTTAAGATATAGGTTGCATCTTTAGAAAAATGGACATCGAAAGCTTATTAGTGAATCATTTGTTGAAATTTTGAGCCCAGCATTTGGAGAAGTTTCTATTGAAAGAAGTTCAACAAGTAAGTGAAGATCTGAGACTACTTGTCCCGTAGCTTGTAGTAATTAAGATGTAGAAAAAATTAATGCAACAATGATTCCAAAACACAGTAGTTCAAATAAAGAGGAGTTTATTTATCAGCAGGCCCAGTGGCTCACGCCTGTAATCTCAGTACTTTGGGAGGCCGTGGCACGTGGATCACCTGGGGTCAGGAGTTCAAGACCAGCCTGGCCAACATGGTGAAACCCCGTCTCTACTAAATATACAAAAATTAGCTGGGCATGGTGGTGTGTGCCTGTAGTTCCAGCTAGTCAGAAGGCTGAGGCAGGAGAATCACTTGAAACTAGGAGGCAGAGGTTGTAAGTGAGCCAAGATCATGCCACTGCGCTCCAGCCTGGGAAATTCTGTCTCAAAAAAAAAAAAAAAAAAAAAAAAAAAAAAAAAAGAAGTTTATTTCTCCCTTACATAACAATCCAGGGAAAGGCAATCTGTCATGGTGGGAAGCTGGCTTTTCTCCATGTGATCATTGAGGAACTGGGGTTTATCAAGGTCGTGATTCTACCATTTCCCAGTTCTGAAGTGTATCTCGGTCTGGTTGGTTGAAGCCAGCTCACCACAGATCTATCTGCCTTTCAGTGCATGGGAATAAGAAAAAGTAAAGTAGAGGAAAACCAGATTTCTCTAAAGAAGACATAGCTAAGAATTTGCTCACATTTTTTCAACTCACATCAACCTGGCCAGAGCATAGTGACATGGACATGTTTAAGGTAGGGAGTTTGGGAAATTCAGTCTGGTTCTAGAAGGAAGAATATGTATCCTGGGAAACAATTACCAGTCTGTCAAACATTTCATCTTACCTAATAAAATGTATTTTTTTTTTTTACACGAAGTTTCACTCTTGTTGCCCAGGCTGGACTATAGTGACACAATCTTGGCTCACTGCAACCTCCACTTCCTGGGTTCAAGTGATTCTCTTGCCTCAGCCTTCCAAGTAGTTGGGATTACGGGCATGTGCCACCACGCCTGGCTAATTTTTTGAATTTAATGGAGATGGGGTTTCACCACGTTCGTCAGGCTGGTCTGAAACTCCTGACCTCAGGTGACCCACCCACCTTGGTCTCCCAAAGTGCTGGGATTACAGGCATGAGCCACCATGCCTGGCTGAAATTTTTTTTCTTATTGTTTGTTATTCAGCTTTAAGCATCTGCCTAGACCCACTCTAGACCTCTGCAGGAATTCTGGGAACACACTCACTACTCTACTGCCTCCTAGTCTGTGCAGCTCTATGTAAGGCTGCTAGTGAGACATACAGTCTTGGCTACTTTTGCAAGGTCTTATCCCAGTCAACTGCAACAGAAGTACAGAATCCATTGCCAACAATTTCTGCCGAGAGTGACTGCTGAAACCTGACTGCAAAGGTTCACTGGTTCTCAACTTCGCCTCATTAACCAGAGTCTCCTGTAAAACTTTTAACAAAAATGCCAAAGCTCAGGCCCACTCCTGGAGATTTAATTCACTACGTGTGGGTAAGACCTAGCCATGTGTATTTTTTTATTTTTATTTTTATTTTTATTTATTTATTTTTTTGAGGCGGAGTCTTCACTCTGTCGCCCAGGCTGGAGTGCAGTGGCACCATCTCGGCTCACTGCAAGCTTCGCCTCCCGGGTTTACGCCATTCTCCTGCCTCAGCCTCCCGAGTAGCTGGGACTACAGGCGCCCGCCACCGCGCCCGGCTAATTTTTTGTATTTTAGTAGAGACGGGGTTTCACCGTGTTAGCCAGGATGGTCTCGATCTCCTGACCTCGTGATCCGCCCGCCTCGGCCTCTCAAAGTGCAGGGATTACAGGCGTGAGCCACCGCGCCCGGCCCTGTATTTTTTTAATGTGTCACAGACAATTAACGGTTTATTAAGTATTAACTAACATGATCACAAGATCCCACAATAGGCTGTCTGCAAGCTTGAGCAGCAAGGAAAGCCAGTCTGAATCTCAAAACTGAAGAGCCTGGAGTCTGATGCCCGAGGGCAGGAAGCATCCAGCACGGGAGAAAGATGTAGGCTGGGAGCCTAGGCCAGTCTCACCTTTTCACATTTTTCTGTCTGCTGATTAGATTGTGACCACCAGATTAAGGGTGAGTCTGCCCCCCTACAGCCCACTGACTCAAAAGTCATTTTCCTTTGACAACACCCAGGATCAATACTTTGCATCCTTCAATCCAATCAAGTTGGCACTCAGTATTAACCGTCACAAGTCCACCCCTTGTCAACTTGAACCCATACACATCTCAGAACACACATAATCTTCAAATAAAGACAATAATAAGGTTATAATTACGCCTGACATAATACAACTATCCTTCGTACAACCGGAAACGCACCAATCCCCAATCTAAATACTATTACATAAAGTTAACAATACTTACATGCTGATATGAAGTCAATCAATCTTATGTCACATGATAACGGAAAAGGAAATAAAATGAAGATATTTTCCTAGTAATAGTGTATACATGCACAAACATGCATTTAACAAAAGAAGGAGGAAATACTCATGACAGTTATAGTCCTCATTTCTGCATCTGGTCGCATGGTCCTGGCTGGTATTGATGACCTTCTACTACCCATTCTCTATTCCCTTTGCCTTCAGCAAGCACCTCAGCAGGTCGCAGTTTTTTTTCCTGGTGGAGTGACCCAAACCTTCATTCCTGAGGGGTCTGGGCCATTTGTAGTCCTGCCTGAATTGTGCTGTTGTGATTTTTCATTGACCTTAATCACAGGGCATGGTAATACTAAGAGACTTCCTAATGAATCTCCTGTATTCCATGTATACTCTTTCCTTACCTCTGTTGTGGAGTAGTAGACCGATTTCATCTCGATAGCCAGAGTCAATCACCCCAGTCAACACTATAACTCCCTTCTTAGCCTTCTTAGGCTTAAAGGTAGGAGGTGCCCAAAGCCCAGGTGTCAATCTTAACTTCCACTTTAATGGAATCATTGTGTGTCTCCTGGTGACAGTGTTCCTCCCTCTGGAACTAAGACGTCTAGGCCAACGGAATGTAATGTTGTGGGAATAGGAAGCAAATATTTTGGTAGTGAATCACTACGGTTGATGGTGAATGGTGCCACTTCCACTTCCACCCATTGATTCCTGGACCCGTGAATCCTGGCTATGGGAGAAACAGTACCGTATTTTGGAAGCTGATTCAAAGCATACATGGCCTTCTGGAGAACTTTGCCCCAGCCCTCCAAAGTATTGTCACCTAGTTGGCATTGTAATTGTGACTTCAAAAGGCCATTCCACCATTCTATCAATCAAGATGCTTCAGGATATGGGGAACATGGTAAGACCAGTGAAATCCATGAGAATAAGCCCACTGCCACACTGTTTTAGCCATGAAGTGATTGCCTTGGTCAGAGGCAATGCTGTGTGGAATGCCATGACAGTGAATAAGGCATTCTTGGAGTCCACAGATGGCAGTCTTGGCAGAAGCATTGCATGCAGGATAGGCAAATCCATATAGGGAGTAATTGTCTATCCCAGTGAGGACAAACCTTTGCCCTTTCCATGATGAAAGAGGTTCAATATTGTCTGGAGCCACGTGGCCCGGCCATAGCAATAATAATTGACAACTGATGCCTGAGCTCTATAAGTTTCTACTCTATGCCTCCTCCCTAGATTTACTTTCTTCCCTGTACTGATATCTCATACGCCACTACAAAATGGCATACTTCTGGCTTCTTCACCACCCATCTTCCCGCGCCCGGGAAGATGATCAACTTACAGCGCAGGCGCCATTCCGCGCCTGGGAAAATTACCAACCGACGGCGCAGGTGCAACATGACCTCCGACCGAAGAAACCGAAACCTACGTGGCCACGCCCACCGTAGGGCCACCGTCATCGCCCTGGCCCAACCTCCGCCCCTGCTGGTCTATATAAGGCATTATGCTGCCAGCAATAAACAAGACTTGATCAGGATACTGTCTTGTCTCCATTTCTCGTGTCTCTTGTCCCCCCGAGTTCCCACTCCCTCTTCTAGAGTCTACATTGATGATCCCGCGGGATGGGACACGTGGCACCTCAACGTGGGGCCCGGAAACGAGGGATTCCGTGAGGAAGAGGACGCGAAAGAACGGTCGACCGTCAAGGTGAAACTAAACTCCTCCGATCACCGCAGGAACCTGCCGCGTCAAGGTCGAAGGTAAGTAACGCGCCCGAAATGGGACAAGAATTAAGTCAACATCAAATCTATGTAGGACAATTAAAAGAGGCTTTAAAGACACGAGGAGTAAAGGTTAAAGGTAATGATTTGTTTAAATTTTTTGACTTTGTAAAAGACACCTGCCCTTGGTTCCCACAGGAAGGAACTATTGATATTAAAAGATGGCGTAGAGTAGGAGATTGTTTTCAAGATTATTATAATACTTTTGGGCCAGAAAAAATTCCTGTGACCGCCTTCTCTTATTGGAAT
This sequence comes from Macaca thibetana thibetana, assembly GCF_024542745.1. Classification (NCBI taxonomy): domain Eukaryota; kingdom Metazoa; phylum Chordata; class Mammalia; order Primates; family Cercopithecidae; genus Macaca; species Macaca thibetana. The sequence goes on from NC_065584.1 coordinate 87,273,009, forward strand.
CTCATTAAAGATTTGATAGATAAAAAGGAGGTTGATCCACAAGTCATGGCCGCAGTCGCCCAAACAGAACACATTCTAAAGGTTGGTTCCCGCTCTGACCTCACAAAGCCTCCGCAAGATACGGAGGAGGATCTCATTTCCCTTGAGAGCGACGATGAGGGAGTCAAATCTTCTTCTGTAACAGATAAAGAAATGTTACACAAAAACAAACAGAAAAAATATCCGGTTTTACAAACACCTCAAAAAGAGGAAGAAACTAATAAGCCTAATCAATCAGACATAAATTGGGATGACTTAGAGGAAGAGGCGGCTAAATATCATAACCTCGACTGGCATCCCTTTACTTCACGCCCGCCCCCATATAATGGGACACGTAATGGGGCTTCTGAGCCCACTGTTATGGCAGTAGTAGATCCCAAAGAAGAATTAAAACAAAAAAATTGCTCAACTAGAAGAACAAATTAAACTTGAGGAGTTGCATCAATCATTGATAATTAGGCTCCAAAAATTAAAAACAGGAAATGAAAAGGTACCTAACCCGGATGTTATGGGGGGTTCCCTGCGCCCACCTCAGCGGCCCGGACAGCATGTCCCAAGAGGGGGGTTAGTTGCTAGCTGACATAGCGAAGACTCCTCCCCCAAAGACATCTTCCCAGTTACTGAAACCACAGATGGGCAAGGACAAGCTTGGAGACATCATACTGGGTTTGATTTCACTATCATAAAAGAGTTAAAAACTGCTGCTTCTCAATATGGGGCTACTGCTCCATATACTCTCGCAATAGTGGAATCTGTAGCCGATAACTGGCTCACCCCTACAGATTGGAATACCTTAGTTAGGGCAGTTCTCTCCGGGGGAGATCATTTAATTTGGAAGTCAGAGTTTTTTGAAAATTGTAGGGACACAGCTAAAAGAAACCAACAGGCAGGAAACAGCTGGGATTTTGATATGTTAACTGGTTCAGGTAACTATGCAGACACTGAGGCCCAAATGCAATATGATCCTGGCTTGTTTTCACAAACCCAGGCAGCTGCTACAAAAGCCTGGAGAAAACTCCCTGTTAAAGGAGACCCAGGGGCCTCACTCATGGCAGTCAAACAAGGACCAGATGAGCCGTTCTCAGATTTTGTACATAGACTCATGACCACAGCAGGTAGAATTTTTGGAAATGCAGAAACAGGTGTAGATTATGTTAAACTGTTGGCATATGAGAATGCCAACCCTGCCTGTCAAGCGGCAATCAGACCTTATCGAAAGAAAACAGATTTAACAGGATATATTCGCCTTTGTTCAGATATTGGGCCCTCATACCAACAGGGTCTAGCAATGGCCGCCACCTTTAGCGGTCAAACAGTAAAAGGCTTCCTCAATAACAAAGGCAAAGATAAAGGGGGGTGCTTTAAATGCGGTAAGAAAGGACACTTTGCAAAGATTGCCACGAAAACCAAAACAAAAACCCCGAAGCAAAAGTTCCAGGCCTTTGCCCAAGGTGTAAGAGAGGAAAGCATTGGGCTAATGAATGTAAGTCTAAAACTGATAGTCAGGGAAACCCTTTATCACCTCAACAGGGAAACGGGATGAGGGGCCAGCCCCAGGCCCCCAAACAAGCATATGGGGCGGTCAGCTTTGTTCCAGCCAGCAGCAACAATCCATTTCAAAACTTAGTAGAGCAACCCCAGGAAGTGCAGGACTGGACCTCAGTTCCACCTCCCACACAGTATTAACACCTGAGATGGGACCACAAACCTTAAATACAGGAATATATGGGCCTTTACCACCTGACACTTTTGGACTACTTTTAGGAAGAAGTAGTGTCACCATGAAGGGTTTACAAGTCCTCCCTGGAGTTATCGATAATGATTATAAAGGAGAAATTAAAATTATGGCCAGAGCTATTAACAACATTATTACTGTCCCTCAAGGGGTTAGAATAGCACAGTTAATTTTGTTACCCTTAGTTAAAACAGATAATAATAGCCCACACTCTAACAGGAATACAAAAGGTTTTGGGTCGTCAGATATATATTGGGTGCAACCAATTACAAATCAAAAACCCTCTCTAACCTTATGGTTAGATGGTAAGGCATTTACAGGGCTAATAGACACAGGGGCCGATGTAACCATCATTAAACAAGAAGATTGGCCCTCTCATTGGCCTACCACAGAGACTTTAACTCACTTAAGAGGAATTGGACAAAGCAGTAATCCTAAACAAAGCTCTAAATACCTAACATGGACAGATAAAGAAAACAATTCAGGCCTCATTAAGCCATTTATCATCCCTCACTTACCTGTTAATCTCTGGGGACAAGACCTGCTTTCCCAAATGAAAATTATAATGTGCAGCCCAAATGATATAGTTACTGCACAAATGCTAACTCAGGGATACACCCCTGGTAAAGGTCTTGGGAAAAAAGAAGATGGTATTCGACAGCCTATACCTGTCTCAGGACAACTTGATAAAAAGGGGTTTGGAAATTTTTAGCTCAGGCCACTGACATACCTGCACCCCAAAAGTGCGCTGACCCTATTACTTGGAAGTCAGATGAGCCCGTTTGGGTTGATCAGTGGCCTTTAATTAATGATAAGCTAAGTGCTGCCCAACAGGTAGTGCAGCAACAACTGCTAGCAGGACATATTACAGAAAGTAATTCCCCTTGGAATACACCTATCTTTGTCATTAAGAAAAAGTCTGGCAAATGGAGACTCTTACAAGATTTAAGAGCAGTAAATATGACTATGGTCCTTATGGGTGCCTTACAACTGGGACTGCCCTCACCAGTTGCGATTCCTCAAAAATATTTTAAAATCATTATTGACCTTAAAGATTGCTTCTTTACAATCCCCCTTCATCCTGCTGATCAGAAAAGGTTTGCCTTTAGTCTTCCATCTACAAATTTTAAGCAGCCAATGAAACGTTACCAATGGAAAGTCTTACCTCAGGGTATGGCCAACAGTCCTACCTTATGTCAAAAATATGTAGCCGCTGCTATAGAACCAGTCAGAAAAATATGGACACAAATGTATATTATACATTATATGGATGATATTTTAATAGCAGGACAAATTGGTGAACAAGTCTTACAGTGCTTTGCCCAACTCAAACAAGAGTTGACAACAGCTGGACTGCAAATAGCCCCAGAAAAAATACAACTACAAAATCCATATACCTATCTTGGTTTTCAAATTAATGGACCCAAAATCATTAATCAAAAGGCCGTTATACGCCGTGACCATCTAAAAACTTTAAATGATTTCCAAAAATTACTGGGAGACATAAATTGGCTTCGACCATGCTTAAAACTTACCACAGGAGAGTTAAAACCTCTTTTCGATATATTAAAAGGAGACTCTAATCCGAAATCCCCCAGGTCCATTTCAAAAGAAGCATTAATGGCACTCCAACGGGTAGAAGATGCCATTACAACACAATTTGTAACCAGTATTGATTATTCTCAGCCATTAATATTCATCATTTTTAACACAGCAATAACCCCTACTGGTTTATTCTGGCAAAACAATCCCATTATGTGGGTACACCTGCCCTCCTCCCCCAAAAAGGTTTTGTTGCCTTATTATGATGCCATAGCTGATCTAATTATCTTGGGAAGAGAAAACAGTAGAAAATACTTTGGAATAGAACCCTCTACCATTATACAGCCCTACACTCAATCACACATCCATTGGCTGTTACAAAATACAGAAGCCTGGCCAATTGCTTGCGCTTCTTACACTGGCACAATTGACAACCATTACCCACCTAACAAACTCATTCAATTTTGCAAACTTCATGCGTTTGTATTTCCTCATATTACCAGTAAGGAACCTCTCAATGACGCATTACTAATTTTCACTGATGGATCTTCCACAGGACTCGCTGCTTACACCTACAATAATACAATTGTCAAATTCCAAACCACTTACACATCAGCTCAGTTAGTCGAATTACAAGCTATAATTGCAGCATTATCAGCTTTCCCTTGTCAGCCACTTAATATTTACACAGACAGCGCCTACCTGGCTCATTCAATACCCCTCTTAGAGACCGTGCCGCAAATTAAACATATTTCAGACACAGCTAACCTATTTCTACAATGTCAACAACTTATTCAAAAAAGGACTACTCCTTTTTTCCTTGGACATATTAGAGCACATTCAGGATTACCGGGACCTTTAGTACAAGGTAATTCAACAGCTGACATGGCAACAAAAACCATAGCCACAGTCACTACAGACAATTTACAACAAGCACAAAAAGCACATGCCCTACATCATTTAAACGCCCAGACCTTAAGACTATGTTTAAAATTACTAGAGAACAAGCCCGACAAATAGTTAAACAATGTGCCAACTGCATAACTTATTTACCCGTTCCTCATCTAGGAGTTAACCCTCGAGGACTCATCCCCAACGAAATCTGGCAAATGGACGTTACACATCACTCAGAATTTGGCCAACTAAAATATATTCCTGTATGCATAGACACCTATAGTGGGTTCATTATTGTGACTCTCCAGACAGGAGAAACCACCAAACATGTCATAGCTCACTTATTACATTGTTTTTCCATCTTAGGTATACCCAAACAAATTAAGACAGACAACGGCCCTGGTTACATAGCCAAAACTTTCCTACAATTCTGCAACACCCTACAAATTAAACATATCGGCCGGGCGCGGTGGCTCACGCCTGTAATCCCAGCACTTTGGGAGGCCGAGGCGGGCGGATCACAAGGTCAGGAGATCGAGACCACGATGAAACCCCGTCTCTACTAAAAATACAAAAAATTAGCCGGTCGCGGTTGTGGGTGCCTGTAGTCCTAGCTACTCGGGAGGCTGAGGCAGGAGAATGGCGTGAACCCGGGAGGCGGAGCTTGCAGTGAGCTGAGATCGCGCCACTGCACTCCAGCCTGGGCGACAGAGCGAGACTCCGTCTCAAAAAAAAAAAAAAAAAAAAAAATTAAACATATCACAGGCATTCCCTACAATCCCCAAGGACAAGGAATAGTTGAAAGGGCCCATCTGTCATTAAAAACTACTATTGAAAAAATGAAAGGGGGGAGCTGGTACCCCATGAAGGGTACCCCCAGAAACATACTTAATCATGCCCTCTTTATCCTTAATTTTTTAAATTTGGACAGTCACGGAAAATCTGCTGCCGACCGTTTCTGGCATCCTAAATCTCAAAAACAGTTCGCAATGGTTAAATGGAAAGATCCACTCGATAATTCATGGCATGGCCCTGACCCAGTTTTAATTTGGGGAAGGGGCTCAGTGTGTATTTTCTCACAAAAAAATGATGCAGCCAGATGGCTGCCCGAAAGATTGGTAAGACAAATAAACTATAACCATTGTCAGTCCAGGGAAAACAATACTCCCTGAGAAGTTTCTTCCCTTTTGTTTTTCAGAAAATGAAGCCCAACATGAGATTCCTTTGGAAAATAATCTTTTTATATAACATAGTGACAGTCTATGCAGGTTTTGATGACCCTCGTAGAGCAATAGAACTAATACAAAAGCAACACGGCCAGGCTTGTGACTGCAGCGGGGGACAAGTATCTGAACCTCCGTCAGACAGGATCTCCCAAGTGACCTGCTCAGGCAAGACAGCTTATTTAATGCCAAACCAACAATGGAAATGTAAGTCAACCCCAAGAGATACCTCCCCTAGCGGGCCGCTCCAAGAATGCCCCTGCAGTTCTTTCCAGTCCTCTGTACACAGTTCTTGCTACACCTCATATTAACCATGCAAATCAGGCAATAAAACATACGATACGGCTACATTATTAAAAACACAAACTGGAGGTACCAGTGACGTACAAGTATTAGGATCCACCAATAAACTTGTACAATCTCCTTGTAACAGCCAAAAAGGACAGCCTGTTTGCTGGAGCACTACAGCCCCGATCCACATCTCTGATGGGGGAGGTCCATTAGACACCACAAGAATTAAAACTGTTCAGAAAAAACTAGAAGAAATTCATAAAGCCCTATACCCTGAAATTCAATATCACCCTTTGGCCCTGCCTAAGGTTAGAGATAACCTTATGATCGCTGCTCAAACTTTTAATATCCTTAATGCCACTTACAACTTACTCCAAATGTCCAATACAAGCCTTGCCCAAGATTGTTGGCTTTGTTTAAAAATGAGTCCCCCTACTCATCTCGCTATACCTAATTTTTCCTTATCCTATGTCAATTACTCTGGTGAGTCCTTGGTCAATAACTCTTGTCCAATTATTTCTCCCCTCTTAGTTCAACCAATGAAGTTTTCTAATTCCTCTTGCCTCTTTTCACCCTCTTACAATAGCACTGAAGAAATCGATCTAGGCTACGTTGTATTCAACAACTGTACCTCTGTAATCAATGTCACCAGCCCCTTGTGTGCTATAAATGGCCTGGTTTTCCTCTGTGGAAACAACATGGCCTATACTTATCTACCCACAAATTGGACAGGGCTTTGTGTTTTAGCCTCTCTTCTTCCCAATATAGATATCATCCCTGGAGATCAATCTGTCCCTATCCCTGCTATCGATCATATTGTTTACAGGCCAAAACGGGCCATACAATTTATTCCCTTGTTAGCTGGATTAGGAATTACTACTGCATTAGCAACAGGATCCACAGGTTTAGGAGTCTCGTTAACTCAATATACCAAATTATCCAACCAATTAATTTCAGATGTACAAACCCTGTCAAGTACCATACAAAATCTACAAGATCAAGTAGACTCATTGGCAGAAGTAGTGTTACAAAATAGAAGGGGCTTAGACCTACTAACTGCAGAACAGGGAGGCATCTGCTTGGCCTTACAGGAAAGGTGCTGTTTCTACGCCAACAAATCCGGGATCATCAGAGATAAAATAAAGACCTTACAAGAAGAGCTAGAAAAACGCAGAAAAGACCTGGCCGCCAATCCACTTTGGACTGGACTCCACGGACGTCTCCCTTATCTCCTACCTTTTTTGGGCCCTTTACTTACCCTTCTACTCTTTCTCACTCTTGGACCTATAATCTTTAATAAGCTTATGGCATTCATCAGACAACAAATCGAGGCCTTCCAGGCCAAGCCTATACAGGTCCATTATCATCGCCTTGAGATGTCTGAACATGGTGAGTCTTATCTGTCCTTATAAGACCACCTCCCCTGTGAGCTGAACTGGACAGTCAATGACGGGTAAGAGGACACCACCCTCAATCGAGCCTAAGACAGGAGGGCCGCCCCTGCTGCTGCCTAATCCCATGATGGGCTTAAAAAGTGGGGATGAGTTGACCCAACCTAAGACAGACGCAGTTCCCGAGGGGCTACCTCTCATCATGAAATAATAAAAAAGGGGGACCTGTCTGGAGCCACGTGGCCTGGCCATAGCGATAATAATTGACAACTGATGCCTGAGCTCTATAAGTTTCTACTCTATGCCTCCTCCCTAGATTTACTTTTTCCCTGTACTGATATCTCATACGCCACTACAAAATGGCGCTCTTCTGGGTTCTTCACCACCCATCTTCCCGTGCCCGGGAAGATGATCAACTTACAGCGCAGGCGCCATTCCGTGCCCAGGAAAATTACCAACCGACGGCGCAGGCGCAACATGATGTCCGACCGAAGAAACCGAAACCTACCTGGCCACGCCCACCGCAGGGCCACCGTCATCGCCCTGACCCAACGTCCGCCCCTGCTGGTCTATATAAGGCATTACGCTGCCACCAATAAAGGAGACTTGATCAGGATACTGTCTTGTCTCCATTTCTCGTGTCTCTTGTCCCCCCGAGTTCCGACTCCCTCTTCTAGAGTCTACATTGATGATCCCGCGGGACGGGACACAATATAATCAACCTGCCACGAGGTAGCTGGCTGATCACCCCGAGGAATGGTGCCATATCGAGGGCTCAGTGTTGACCTCTGCTGCTAGCAAATTGGACACTCAGCAGTGACTGTAGCCAGGTAAACCTTGGTGAGTGGAAGTCCATGTTGCTGGGCCTATGCATAACCTCCGTCCCTGCCACCATGGCCACTTTGTTCATGGGCCATTGGGCGATGACAGGGGTGGCTGGGGAAAGAGGCTGAGTGGTGTCCACAGGAAGGGTCATCTTATTCACTTGATTATGAAAATCCTCCTCTTCTGAGGTCACTCATTGGTGAGCACTCCCATGGGATGCAAATATCTTATAGCTTTTGATCACTCAAAGAGGTCCATCCACATACCTCTTCCCCAAATTTGTCACCAATTTTCCAATCATGCTTCTTCCAAGTCCCTGACCATCCAGCCAAACCATTGGCTACAGCTCATGAATCAGTATATAATCACATATCTGGCCATTTCTCCTTCCATGCAAAGTGCACAACCAGGTGCCCTCCTTTAAGTTCTGCCCACTGGGAAGATTGCCCTTCACCACTGTCGTTCAGGGATGTCCTAGAAGGGGGTTATAGTGCTGCAGTTGTCCACTTCCGGGTGGTGCCCGCATATCATGCAGAACCATCTGTGAACTAGGTCCTAGTCTTCTCTTCCTCTGTCAACTGATCACAGGGAACCCCCCCCATGAAGCCATTGGTGCAGGCTGGGAGAGAGAGGGCAGGGTGGCAGGAATGGAGATCATGGGCATTCGAACCACTTTCTCATGTAACTTACTTGTGCCTTCAGGACCTTCTTGAGTCCGATCGTATGTATACCACTTCCATTTGATGATGGAATGCTGCTGTGCACGACCTACTTTATGGCTAGATGGATCAGAAAACACCTAGTTCATGATAGGCAGTTCAGGTCTCATGGTGACTTGATGACCCATAGTCAAACTTTCAGTTTCCACCAAAGCCCAGTAACAGGCCAAGAGCTGTCTCTCAAAAGAAGAGTAGTTACCTGCAGAAGATGACAGTGCCTTGCTCCAAAAACCCTAGAGTCCTCCACTGTGATTCACATATGGGGACCTGCCAAAGGTTCCAAACAGCATCCCTATCTACCACTGACACTTCAAGCACCATTAGATCTGCTGGGTCATATGGCCCAAGTGGCAGAGCAGCTTGCACAGCAGCCTGGACCTGTTTCAGAGCCTTCTCCTGTTCTGGACCCCACTCAAAACTGGCAGCCTTTTGGGTCACTCAACAAATGGGCTGGAGTAACACACCCAAATAAAGAATGTGCTGCCTCCAAAATCCAAATAGGCCCACTAGGCATTGTGCCTCTTTCTTAGTTGTAGGAGGGGCCAAATGCAGCAACTTATCCTTCACCTTAGGACTGTCTTGACAGGCCCCACACCACTGGACCCCCAGAAATTTTACTGAGGTAGAAGTTCCCTGAATTTTAGTCAGATGTATTTCCCATCCTCTGGCATGCAAATGTCTCACCAATAAGTCCAGTGCATTTGCTACTTCTTGCTCACTGGATCAATTCAGCATAATGTCATCAATGTAGTGGACCAGCAGTGTGATATCTTGCAGAAGTGAAAAGTGATCAAGGTCTCTTTGAATAAGATTATGACACAGAGCTGGAGAGTTGATATACCCCTGAGGTAGGACAGTAAAGGTATATTTCTGGCCTTGCCAACTGAAGGCAAATTGCTTCTGCTGGGCCTCATGGACCGGAATGGAGAAAAAGGCATTTACCAAGTCAATGGCTGCATACCAGGTATCAGGAGATGTGTTAATTTGCTCAAGCAAGAAAACCATATCCGGTACAGCAGCTGCAATTGGAGTCACCACTTGGTGAAGCTTACAATAATCCACTGTCATTCTTCAAGATCCATCTGTCCTCTGCACAGGCCAAATGAGAGAGCTGAATGCGAATGTGGTGGGAATCCTCATCCCTGCATCTTTCCATTCCTTGAAGGTGGCACTAATCTCTGCCCTCCTTCCAGGGATACAATATTATTGCTGATTTACTGTTTTTCTAGGTAGAGGTATGTCTAATGGCTTCCATTTGGCCTTTTCCTCCATAATAGTCCTCGCCCTACCAGTCAGGGAGCCAATGTGGGGGTTCTCCCAGCTGCTAAGTATGTGTATGCCAGTTATGCATGTTGGCACTAAGGAAATGACTATAGGGTGAGTCTGGGGACCCACTGTAAGTCAGACCTGAGTTGAAACTCCATTATTTATCTGACCTCCATAAGCCCCTACTTTAACTGGAGGACCACAATGATGTTTTGGTTCTCCTGGAATAAACATCAGTTCAGACCCCGTGTCCAGTAGTCCCCAAAATGCCTGCTCATTGCACTTTCCCAATGTACAGTTACCCTGGTAGAAGGCTGGAGGTCTTCTTGGGGAAGGATGGGAGAAAGATTCACTGCATAAATTGTCAGTAATGTAGTGAAATCCTCCCTCAAAAGGACCCAGCCTCCCTTTCATTCAAGAAGTTCTGGGTCTGTAAACTAGCTCATGTCTGGAAATTGATTTAGGGGCCGTGACTCTCTGTTTTTATAATTCAAATTAGTCTTTTGTCCATTCGACCTAGAAGTTTTCTCCTTATATAAATTAAGTAGGAATCAAATTCCTATCAATTTCATTTCTAGGAACACTGTGATTAATTAGCCAATGCCAGAGCTCTACATGAGTCAGACTATTCTTATTGTTGCTTTGCCTCTGCTGTCCTTTATGATAGCTACACCCACCCTGCCTTTGATGGTTGAGTGATGCCACTTGGCTTCTGCCACCTCAGGATCCAATTATTCCCACTGTATTTACATTTTGTAGTTGAGTGACTGTGGTTCCCACTGTTAGACCTGACATACAGAGAAGAGCAAGTACAGGGTTCTTCAAAGACGCAGGTGCTGCCCTTACAAATCTATTTTGCAAGGCATTGATCAAGGGTATATCTCCTGGACCCTCCCAGCTGGGATGAGTAGGTCTAAAGTGATGAATCCACTCCACCATCCCAATCTCCCTAAGCCTTTGGATTCCTTCCTCTATGTTAAACCAAGGGAGATCATGCATTTCCAGTTTGCTCGCAGTGGGCCATCTTTTAATCTGTATTTCAGCTAACCAAGCAAATAAACTATTAGAACTCTTTTTAACACCCTGAGCTGCAATGTTAAATGCACAGTCCCTACTTAGTGGGCTCAAATCAATAAATTCAGCCTGATCCAGCTCTATGTTTCTTTCCACCATTATCCCATACCCTTAATATCCATTCCCATTCCCTCCAGGTTGCTGTTTATACAAATAAGAGAACTCAAGCAGTTCTTTTCAAGTATAGCATACCTCCTCATGGGTCACACTCTCAACATCACCTCTAGGGGCCCTCTGGTACTTTAGTCTAGTTATAGGTCTAGAAGCAGACAGGAGTGTTAAAGGTGGCTCCTGAGGTGAATCAACATTATTTAGTCTGGCAACTGCCTCATGGGGGGCCATCACCATTGTCTCAGACAGCACAGGGTTTATCTCCTCAGACAAAAGTGGAAAGGCTGATGGCAGCATGGGTTGGGGAGGGGATGTTACCACTACTAGGGATGGGAAAGCTGTTTCTTCTGGCAAAAAAGTTTCATGAGAGTTTACAAACTCAGTGTCCCCAGCTTCATCAGGGTCCTCCCACACATTCCCATTCCAAGTTGCAGGGTCCCATTCCAGTCAATGCCCTCACTTTAACAGTAGATACCTGGCAAGGCTGTGTGTGCCCCTTTTGTGGCAGGTCAAGCACTTGCATGATAAAAATCTGTGTCTGTTTTTCCACTATTTCAGCTCTTTTTGTACAGGAGATAAGACTCTCACTCAAAGCAATCTTAGCAGATTTGAGGCTCAGTACCTGCTTCTGAAACTAGGAGACAGAATCCCTGAGTTCATGATTATCTTTCATCACTTTGTTCACTGAACTTAGGAACAACTAACAGCTTCATTAAGTTCCTTGGCTCTCCATATATAATCAAAGGTATTATGTATAGAGTCACTAAACTCCTTGCCTCTCCTGAGTGGTGAATCAGGAGTGTCAAGTGCATTTATGTTGCATAAGTCTCTAAACAGTTAATGCCAAGGACTATCAGTGTTTTCCATACTACTAGAAGTACAGTCCTTAGCATTTTGGGGTCTAATCATATTAAGCAGCTAACTCCAGAATCCCCAAAACCAATAAAAGAATTCGATCCTTAATATTCTCTTCCACTAGAACCACTCCCGGTACCAAAATTTGTATTAGTCAGAGTTCCCTAGAGGGACAGAACGAATAGGATAGATGTTTATGTATAAAGGGGAGTTTATTCTTTTTGCTCTGCAATACTTTGATTATTCTGGATCCTTTGTGGCTTCACACTTATCTTAATATTATCTTTTCTGTTTCTATGTAGAATGTCACTGGTATTTTGATAGACCTTGCATTGTATCTGTAGATCATTTTGGGTAATATGGACATGTTATTAATACTAATTCTTCCAATCCATGGAAAGGGATGTCTTCGCATTTTTTGGTGTCCTTTTCCATTTTTTTAATCCATGATTTATAGTTTTCACTTTAGAGATCTTTGATTTCTTTGGTTAAACTTATTTCAATTATATTATAATATTTTGCAGCTATTGTGAATGTGATTGCTTCCTTTTTCAGATTGTTTGTTGTTGATGTATAAAAGTGCTATTGATTTTTGTATGTTCATTTTGTGTCCTGCAAACTTACTGAATTCATTTATCAGTTTTAACAGCTTTTTGGTGGAATCTTTAGGTTTTTCTAGGTATAAGATTATGTCACCTGCAAACAAGGATAACTTGACTTTTTCCTTTCCAATTTGGATGCCCTTTATTTGTGTATCTTTTTCTTGCCTAATTTGTCTGGCTAGGACTTCCAGTACTATGTTGAATAAAAGTGACAAAAGTGGGCATCCCTGGCTTGTTTCAGATATTAAAAGAAAGACTTTCTGTTTTTTTCCCATCAGTATGATATGAGCTGTGGGTTTGTCATATATAACCTTTATTGTTTTGAGACATATTCCTTCTACACCCTGTTTGTGTAAGTTTTCATCATGAAAAGATGTTGAATTTTAACAAATGCGTTTTTTTGCATCTATTAACGTGATCATAAGATTTTTGTTCTTGATTATTGATTCACTTTCGTGTCTGTGCATTTGAGGAGATAGCTATGTCTTACAGCTTTATGTAGTTGTTCTTTGGTGGTCTTAGGGCTTTACTTCTTTGTATCAAAACTTAAATATGGCTTGTTGTTGCTTCTGGTTCTGGGGGAGACTTATAGTGAGCACCAGAATTAAAACAGTGCACTAGAACTAACTTGTTGCCCTGGCATTGTTTTCTAGTTAGGGGAAGATTTACAGAGAACACTGGAACTTAAACACTGCTCTAGAAAGAAATCACTGTCCAGTCATTTCTCCCAGTCTGAGAAAGACATAAGCAAGCACTGCAACTTAATCCTGATCTTTTAGTTGTTTCCAGACCAGAGGAAGGCTCCAAGTGAGCTCCTGGGCTTTGTGAAAAACCTGGCTAGGAATTTGGGCCTTCCCACAGATTGTGCCCCCTGTGGTGCTATGATGCCAGCCAATCTCTTCAGTGGGGTATCCTCACTGTTTGGAGCACTGAGTAGACACCATGATTCATGTGCCAGTCACTGCAGTCAGCACCTCAATTCACCCCAGGTGGTCCTGTTATGCCCAGACCGTTTATTCCCCGAAGAAGACCACCAGAGTCCAGAGTCAAAGCTAAGCAGCAAGGATCTTTATTACAGGTTCGAACCTGGAACTCTCACTCGCTCGTGAAACGAGACGGGCAGGAGAGCTCCCCCACTGAGCTCCGAGCAGTGTTATATAGTCTAAGAAAAGTGGGCATAGAGTTATTATACAAATCAGATATATGATTGGCTAGTGTTTGAACAAGGCGATTTGGCTAACTATGATTGGTTCCCGCCATTTCTGATATTTCGGTTCAACCTTTGAGGCGGGAGAGCAGGTTTATGGCAGCAAGAGTTTATCTTACTTAAACACGTCTTGTGACCTTGCCTCAGAACTTACAAAATCTCTGGTATGTGCAAAACAAAATCTCTGGTACGTGCAGAAAAACAGGTACTCACAGAACTTACAAAATCTCTGGTATGTGCAAAGATTAGAGAGCAGAACAAAGGGTGTAGCGGGGGGGGCGGGTACACATCTATCTTTGTGTCCTTTCATTTCCCCCTCTCATAAGTAACTGGATGTCCAATCTTGGATTTCCAGAGTCTTATAATGTAGCCTCACTTTCTGGGTGCAGGAGAGGCTGGTGATGGCTATGGAGGACCATTAGTTGGATGGTATCAAACCTTTCTCTGACAAATTGTAAAACCTTATTTACTACACAGGGGCCTATAGTGAATAGAAGCAGTAAAGACATTAGTGGGCCTAAAAGGGGTGCCAGAAGGGAAAACATTGAAAAGCTCCACCAATTGTTAGCGGCTGTAGTGAATTGTTGCTTTTTCATCTCTAAGCTTAGTTTGTGTAGGCGTTGGACTCTTTCCTCAACTAACCCTGACTCATTTATATAGAAACAGCATTCTTCTTTGAGGAACATATAGGTACCTCCTTTTTTAGCCGTGAGTAAGTCTAAGGCTCTGCGGTTTTGAAGGGTGACCTGTGCTAGGGAGGTGAGCTGCCGCTGAAGGGAGGCTAGGGAATAGGCAGAGTCTTCCATAGCAACAGAGAATTGTTGTAACAGCTTGTCGTTTTCTATCATGGAGTGTTGTAGGGCCCCTCCTGCTAACCCCGCTGCGACGACAGAGGTGGTTAAGGATATTCCGGCAATTAGTGGTAGAAAAACTGCTCATCTATGTCGCGCAGTTTCAGTTGGGGCGGTCCCTGCCCAGCCTATGAACTATGCCGGGGTTAGCAGTGTCAGTCGGGGAACTAGGGTAACAGGGATACACAACTGTCCGTCAGAGATGCTTTTGGACAGAGTCTTTAACAGAGTCATATTACACCAGAAGAACACACCAGGGGGAGCATATATGGGACTATTAGGGTATGCAGCCGATTGGTTGCAAAGGCTGTTGCTAAATGCCGAATAACAGTAGGGATATTTCTCTTGGTATGGGTCACGGTACAGGGCCACATCGGGTATTGTGACTGTTGATGAATTAAAATCTGTATAGTTTGTGGGAGGGGAGGATAGGGGAACAGCGGTTAATGGTGGTCTTCCTAGGGTTGCACACATAAAGCAAGAGGACAGGTCACCTCAACCGGTGAGGTTGGCGAATGCTAGCCCTTCCTGTAGTAGGGTTAGCCAGGAGAAGGGCTGTAAGTCTTGTGATAGCTTGGTTTCTTGCCTGTGGATTTGTGTATGGATTAAGGGTTGAATCTGGACTAAACTTCTCCACAGATATAAGTGGCTACTGGGCCAGGTACTAGTTGATGAGTAATATACTCCTCCATGTTGCGGGGTTGTCCACCGAGAGTCCCATGGGTCTCTAATTATCCAAGTGTAAGTGACGGGAGACTCAGTTTGGTAAAAATACCACCCTTGTTGTTCTCTCCAGTATCAGACAGAGTGCGTCTTACAGTAGCTATATGGGCAACCTGCACTCTGGTGCCACCAATAATTTTTATAATTAGATTTAGTCTGATCATATTCAAAACAGATCATGGGTATTGCTGGTTGGGCAATCTGGAACTTAGTGAAATTGAGGTAAACTATAGTATTACACCCTGAGGGGGGGCAATCTGCACTAGCCAGCAGTTTACCCGCCTGGGGGGTTTCCCCAGGATGAGTTTTGTTTTCATAGAGCCAGAACCTCCAAACATAGGGATTAGACGGCGCAGCAGTGAGGAGAGTCAGATGCATAAGGCATAAAAGCATAGGTGAGCTAAACATGGTTATGGCTATGGGGATGACGGCGCAGGGTTAGCTTTAAGGGATTGTTCTTAGCTTTGTCTATAGTCCATGCAACCGGTGCTCCAGATGGCTCGAGAAGGTCGGATGATGGGTCCACCGGCTTGACGTGTGTGTAGTGGATCCACGAAGCGATGCCTTCTACCTTGAGAGCGGTGGGAGTAGTTAGGAGTACTTGCAGTGGTCCTTTCCACCTGGGTTGAAGAGTTTCTTGCCGGTGGCGCTTGACTAGGACCCAGTCTCCTGGCTGGAACGGATGGGGTGTCGGCGGAGGTCCTGCTTCATATAGTTCTCGTAGTCTGGGCCAAATTTCCTGGTGAATTTTCTGTAAGGCTTGTAAGGAGAACAAGAGCTCAGAGACATTTTCAGTTTCAGGTTTGAGTAAGTCATCTTTTAGACTGGGGACCAGGGGTGGGGGTCTGCCATACATGATTTCATATGGTGTGAGGCCCAGTCTATAAGGGGTATTTCGGGCCTGGAACAGAGCGTAGGGGAGAAGTACTACCCAATTAGCACCAGTCTCCATGGTCAATTTAGTTAAAGTCTCTTTTAGAGTCCGATTCATCCTTTCTACCTGTCCTGAGCTTTGGGGTCTATAAGCACAATGTAATTTCCAATTTGCCCCAAGAATGGAAGCCAAATCCTGACTTACCTTAGCAACGAAGGCTGGTCCATTGTCTGACCCTATCTGGATGGGAAAGCCATACCTGGGGAGGATTTCTTCCTGATACCCATATTTTCCAGGCTTTATTTCAGTGAAGTCTATTTCCCAATAGACGCCAGGCTTAGTTCCTCTATACCTATTTCCTGCAGCGGTCTGGGTTTGGGGGCAAGCGTTGTTCAGTTGGCAGGCTTTGCAATTTGTTGTGACATCGCTGGCCAATTCAGTAATATGCCTGATTCTGAACTTGGCGTGCCTGATTAAGTCTATCATTCGCCGGGCACCTAGGTGGGTTGTCTGCTGGATATGTTCCAACACCTGCCGTCCTAATTTTTCTGGTAGGATGGTTTGGTCATTTATATCAGTCCACCACCCATTTTGAACCTGTTTTAGGGGAAGCATGTCCATCCATTCACGATCCTGTTTGGTATAGTCGGGAAAACATGGCAAATTTCTTGGGCCAGGATCAGGGAGCTGGAGTGCGAGGAGCTGACTGGGAGCTCTTGCTATGCTCCTTGCGGTTTGGTCGGCTAAGGAGTTGCCTCAAGCAATTGGCGTAGTTGGTTTCTGATGCCCAGGGCAATGTACGATAGCCAATTTCTTTGGTTTCCACAAAGCAGTTAATAGAGCTAGGGTCTCTTGTTTGTTTTTTATTTCTTTGCCTTCAGCTGTTAATAGTCCCCTCTCTCTGTAGATGGCCCCATGTATGTGTGCAGTAGTGAAAGCATAGCGGCTATCCGTGTATACTGTTAGTTTTTTCTCTGCCCCTAGGGTGAGGGCCTGTGTGAGTGCTATCAGTTCGGCTCTTTGGGCCGATGTCCCTGGAGGCAAGGGTTCTGCCCAGATTACCTCAGTCTCTGATGTTACAGCCGCTTCTGCATACCGCTGGCCTTGGTGGATGTAGCTGCTGCCATCAGTGAACCAGATGAGTTCTGTGTCGGGGAGCGGACAATCTTGCAGGTCCTCCCGCACCCCATGCACTTGAGCCAGTATCTCAGTGCACTCATGGGACGGGGCGTCCAAGTCTGGATTTGGCAGCAGTGAAGCAGGTTTTAAAGAGGTTGGGGGCAGAAAAGTTATTCTGAGGGGGTTTAACAGCAGTCCTTGATAGTGGGTGAGCCGGGCGTTACTTATCCATTGGTCCGGCGGCTGCCGGAGGACACCTTCAATGGCATGCGGGGTGGTAACGCGCAACTCTTGCCCCATGATAAGCTTATCAGCGTCTCGGACCATTAGGGCAGTTGCTGCGATTATCCAGAGGCAGGGTGGCCAGCCGGCAGCCACTGAATCTAATTTCTTTGACAAATAGGCAACTGGCCTCTGCCAGGGGCCTAGGTACTGCGTTAACACGGCTTTTGCAACACCTTTACTTTCATCCACGTATAAGTGGAAGGGCTTGGAGACATCAGGGAGCCCTAATGCAGGGGGGCTGACAACAAGGCAGTTTTGATCTGTTGAAAGGCCAGCTCAGCCTCTTCCGTCCAATTAAAGGGCTGCCGTTCCTTTGTTGCCTGGTATAGGGGCTTGGCTAACTCAGCAAATCTGGGTATCCATAACCTACAGAACCCTGCTGACCCCAGGAATTCTCTCACTTGCCGTGTTGACTGGGGTCTAGGGATA
Organism: Macaca thibetana thibetana; assembly: GCF_024542745.1. NCBI lineage: Eukaryota > Metazoa > Chordata > Mammalia > Primates > Cercopithecidae > Macaca > Macaca thibetana. The sequence continues at coordinate 87,291,064 of NC_065584.1, forward strand.
CGTAGGACTGTTTCCTTTCGGGCTTTGGTTAGCCAGCGTTGCCCCCCTTTTAATAGGTACCCCAGATAAGTTACCTCCGACTTGCAGATCTGAGCCTTTGTTGCTGAGTGTCGGTAGCCTAGCTCCCCCAGAGTCTTCAAGAGGTCCTCAGTCCCTTGAACACAAGTTTCCGGGGACCTGGCCCCTATTAAGAGATCATCAACATATTGCAAAAGAGTTATTTCAGGGTGTTGCCGCCGGTACTCACCCAGATCTTCATGAAGGGCTTCATCGAACAGGGTTGGCGAGTTCTTGAACCCTTGTGGCATCCTGGTCCATGTTAGTGACCGTTGATGCCCCTCTCAGGATCCGTCCATTGAAATGCAAAGAGTTCTTGACTTTTGGGTGCCAGAGGAAGGCTGAAGAAAGCATCTTTTAGATCAAGAACGGTATACCACTGTTTTTTGGGATGTAAGGCACTCAGAAGGGTGTATGGATTGGGCACAGTGGGATGTATGTCCATGACCCTTTTATTAACTTCTCTTAAATCCTGTACTGGCCTGTAGTCTGTACTGTTGGGTTTACGAACAGGTAGCAGTGGAGTATTCCAGGATGAGTGGCAAGCCCGTAGGACTCCCTGGTCTAGGAGTCGGCGGATATGGGGCGTAATTCCTTCTCTTGCCTCCAGGGGCATAGGATATTGTCGAACCCGAACCGGGTCCGTCCCTGGCTTAACTTCCACAAATATGGCAGGTCGATGTTTAGCTAGCCCTAAGCCCCCAGTTTCTGCCCACGCTTCAGGGAAACGCTGGAGCCAAGAGTCAATTTCCTGATCGGGGGGCTTTTGCTCTTAATGGAGTCTGTACTCATCTTCTAAGGTGACAGTCAGGATAGATATTGGCCTGTTTTGGGAATCAGTTATCTTGGGCCCTTCTGGCTCAAAGTGGATTTGGGCCCCCATTTTTGTCAGCAAGTCCCTCCCTAGTAGAGGGCAGGGGCTCTCTGGGATGACTAGGAAGGAATGGGAGATTTTTCCCGTTCCTAAGTCTACAGTCCTCTGGGTTGTCCAGGGGTATTTTTTGATGCCTGTGGCCCCGTGCACCCAGGATGTTTTCTTAGACATTTTTCCAATTGGTTTGGTTAGGACTGAGCGTTCCGCCCTAGTATCGACCAAGAAATGAACTGGGGACCCCTCCACTTGCAAAGTTACCCTGGGTTCGGGGAGGGGGTCCAAACCCCATCCTCCCTAGTCAGAGTCCTGGGTAACGAGTACAGAGGTAGGGTTAGCTGGTCTCCGTTTCTTTGGGCAGTCTTTAATCCAGTGACCACGTTCCTTGCAATAAGCACACTGATCTTTTTTCAATCCTTGCCTAGAGCCTTGCTTTTTTTGCTCTCTGTTTTGGCCATTTCCTGCCTGGGGGAAAGCTGCTACTAAGACTTTGGTCATTTCTTTGGTTGCCTTGAACTGTTTTTCTTCTGGAGTATCCCTATTATTATAAACTCGCTGGGCCATCTGAAGGAGGTCCTGTATCTGCTTTCCTTCTAAACCTTCTAATTTCTGGAGTTTTCTTTTAATATCTGGTGCTGCCTGGTTTACAAAGGACATTACTACCGCAGCCTGATTTTCCGGTGCTTCCAGGTCCATAGGGGTAAACTGTTTGAAAGCTTCCATTAATCTCTCTAAATACACAGCGGGGCTTTCTGTCTTACCTTGTAACACAGAATATACTTTAGCCAAATTGGTGGGCTTGTGAGCTGCAGCCCGGAGACCCGCCATTAGAGTCTGGCGATAAATGAGCAGTCGTCCCCTACCTTCTGCCGTGTTGTAGTCCTATCTGGGGGGGGTCAAAGGAAAAGCCGCGTTAATGAGGTCAGGATTTGCAGTTGGCTGGCCATCATCTCCTGGAACCAGCTTTCTGGCCTCAACTTGGATTCTTTCCCGCTCCTCCGTTGTGAACAGGATTCGGAGGAGCTGTTGACAGTCATCCCAGGTCGGCTGGTGAGTAAACATGACACTGTCTAACGACGAGGTTAGATCTTTGGGATTATCTGAGAACCGAGCATTTTGGGACTTCCAATTGTATAAATCACTAGTGGAAAAAGGCCAATACATGAGACGGGAGAGCCCGGTATCATCGAGCGATCCTATTTCTCTGAGAGGCAGGGCTACGGTGGAGTCAGGGAGTCACGAAGCTTGGTCCCGCAGTACGCGGCCTCGCATTCGGCCGGCCGGCCCCCCCCCGGTTACTTTCGCTCTCGGCTGCTTCCGCTTCTCGGTTTCCCTCTACGGAAGCACCACCCTGGGGGACTGGATCCTGTGGGATAAGGTGCGGATATGGTGGGGGGGAAGTGTGGGTTCTAACGTTAGGGGGTCCTGGCTGTCTGGCAGCACAGGGGCCGAGGGAGCAGAGGGAGTCCTTTGTCTTGTAGGTCGCATTACTAGGAACTTGCAAGGCTCAGGGATGAATGGAGTTATCCAGGGCGGTGGGTCTTCCACAAGATTTTGCCACACTAGAATATAAAGGAATTTGATCAGGATGTCCTGACTGCCCTGGCAGGAAAATCTTAGTTTTTACCTTAGTAATAATAGAGAGACAGAAAGTTCCTTCAGAGGGCCACCCTACGCCGAAAGAGGGCCACTCCGAACGGCAGAAAGTAACTAGCTTTCCTTTCTTTAGTTCTACGCTTAAGTTACGCCCCCGAGCCTTCACATCCTTAAAATTGGTAACAAGGAGTGAGAGCGGCGTGCTCTGGATGTTGCCCATCTTTGGACTGCTCCTACAAAGAGAAGGAGGGACGAAAATGAGTGTGAAGCAGAGGGGAGTATCTGACAGGTCCGGTCCTGGAAGGGGAAGAAAAGGTTTTATGTTTCGTTTTGGACTTACACTTAACACTTAACAATAACGGGACAGACAGTGAGAAACGATGAGCCTTCGCGAGCGCGTGTTGGACTTCCGACCTGAGTCAGACGGGGCAACCAAGGATGGAGGCCCCCAGATGGGCACTGGGGGACGTCTCCCACCAGTCCCGAGTGCTGTCTTTTAGCGCATCCGCCAAGACCGTGCCACTTACAGAACAGACGAATACAGATTACGGATTACAGGTTTCACGAAATTTCAGGGGGACAGACAGAGATAAAGACAGAGACAGTGACAAAGCCGGCTTACCTACAGATTAAGATCCATTGACTTGGGGGTCTGGTGGGCTTGGGGGAAGTCCTGGACGAGCCCCCATTTGTTATGCCCAGACCGTGTATTCCCCGAAGAAGACCACCAGAGTCCAGAGTCAAAGCTAAGCAGCAAGGATCTTTATTACAGGTTCGAACCTGGAACTCTCCCTCGCTCGCGAAACGAGACGGGCAGGAGAGCTCCCCCACTGAGCTCCGAGCAGTGTTATATAGTCTAAGAAAAGTGGGCATAGAGTTATTATACAAGTAAGATATATGATTGGCTAGTGTTTGAACAAGGCGATTTGGCTAACTATGATTGGTTCCCACCATTTCTGATATTTTGGTTCAAACTTTGAGGCGGGAGAGCAGGTTTATGGCAGCAAGAGTTTATCTTACTTAAACACGTCTTGTGACCTTGCCTCAGAACTTACAAAATCTCTGGTATGTGCAAAACAAAATCTCTGGTACGTGCAGAAAACCAGGTACTCACAGAACTTACGAAATCTCTGGTATGTGCAAAGATTAGAGAGCAGAAAAAGGGTGTAGCAGGTGGGGGGCGGGTACACATCTATCTTTGTGTCCTTTCAGACCCAGAGGAAGGAAGGAAGAGACTAGAGTGACTGGCTCACATTGAATACAATCTGAATAAAGACTGGCAGTGAGCATAATATGAACTATATTATGCAGCCCTCTTAAAGTGACATTTTCTACCTTGTCATATGTTATAGATTGGCATTTAGCTTTTATTGCTGTAGAAGACTGGAAAAGAAAGGGAGAACTTCTTTGTTTCTACAACACAAGAAGTTGTCATATCTTTGGGCCTTGATGGTTCAAGTGGAAGTTAATAGCATTAGCATTACATTCTTAGATACCTGAAAGACAGAGGAAAACCTCTGCTCAATCTTTAGGCCATTTATAACAGAAAGAGAAACTTTGATAATGCCAATCAGCACTCACATATAAGGTACTGAACTTTTTGTACTAGGACAACTGCAGATTCCTGGGTTTCTCTGATTCGGTAAGAAAGGTGGAAGACACCTAGAGTAATAACTGAGCTACATTTTGCTGCCACCTTCAATCGTTGGGGTTTCGGTACAGATATGTTGGATTTAGAGAAGGAATTAACATTTTATTTACACCTGAGTTTGAGAAGCTCATTCACACTGCACATGTTTAGAAAAGTATTTTTAAACTATTTGTGGTCTTTGAATCTTATATTTGGTGTCTTTAGAGATTCTTATATTGTTTTTTGTTTATGGTGAAATTTTCTATGCACTCATGTATATGGTGTGCGATTCAGTTTATGTGTGTGTAATCAAGTATTTCAGTAATTTTCTTTGTGAATGTGCTCTTTTTTTTTTTTTTTTTTTAAATAAGAACATCTTTTATTTACTCAAAAACTATGAATAATGTCAGGCCTCTGAGCCAGAGCCGAGCCATCGCATCCCCTGTGACTTGCACTTATACGCCCAGATGGCCTGAGGTAACTGAAGAATCACAAAAGAAGTGCAAATGCCCTGCCCCGCCTTAACTGATGACATTCCACCACAAAAGAAGTGAAAATGGCCGGTCCTTGCCTTAAGCTATGATATTATCTTGTGAAAGTCCTTTTCCTGGCTCAATCTGGCTCAAAAATCTCCTCCACTGAGCACCTTGTAACCCCCACTTCTGCCCGCCAGAGAACAACCTCCCTTTGACTGTAATTTTCCTTTACCTACCCAAATCCTATAAAACGGCCCCACCCTTATCTCCCTTCGCTGACTCTCTTTTCCAACTCAGCCTGCCTGCACCCAGGTGATGAAAAGCTTTATTGCTCACACAAAGCCTGTTTGGTGGTCTCTTCACACGGACGCGCATGACAGGTACCATTCTCAGTTCAATCATGGGTGTAAAGGTTTGAGACATAAATATTGCCTCAAAATGTTTGTGAAAATTTAAAGCTGTTAAAACTTATATTTTTTCTACCGGATTTAACTAAGAGACACCCTGGGATTTATTCACAAAGGTTAGTCTAATTCTAAGTTTTGAAGTTTTATAATCTGTCTTTTCTCAACCACTCAAACTAAGGCATAGATTTTCTGGATGCTGAAGAAAATTGAGATTACTGATATAAACATGTGGGAGTCTGGAAAAATAGCACTTCATATTTAAGAACATGCCCAATCCAGATCTTAAAACTTCACTTCTTCAATGACATTTTGTTATTTTCTTGAATTTGTAAAATTGTCTATTTTAAAGATTAGAATAAAAAATTAACCAGAAATATATCATTCAGAAATAACAACTTATTTTCTATTTTTTTTTCTTTTCTTTCCCATGTAATCTATATTTCTGTTAATTGGGAACATGCTATAGATGGAGAGTTTTGATTTTCCCCCAGCTAAACAGCAAAGCACATTTATTACTTTCAGATTTGGTCTCTATTCCTTTTTTGTGTAATAGGGAACCGCCCTTCTGTCAACAATTGGAATTCTGTTGGGTTTTAATTGTGTAGTTTTGCCTTTACCTCTGAAAGAGGACATGTGTTTCAGGTAGCCAATCAGAGTGCCCCACATCCCTGGATTTATTCATGTGGCAGAAGCACGGCCAATCAGAAAAGTTATTTTCCATGTTGGGTGAAGGTGGGAGAAAATGGCACTTCCTACTGTGACTCTAAATATAAGGCCACAAAGGGGCAGTGTCTCTCCATGTAATGACTGCGTAGGGTCTCTCATTACATGGAGAGACCCTACGCGAGAATAAAGTGAATGTACAAAGGAGAGTAGAGTGGGAGAGAGTAGGAACAAGAGTCTAGTCAAGAATTTGATTTCTGTCTCCTGCCCTACCTCTTGGACTTCCAACTTCTGTGAGTCAATACAGTGCCCCTTGCATTTAAGGTAATTTGTTTGGAATTTTTCTCACTGTCAACCAGGGAGTCCTACTACTATAATATTATATCACAAAATATTTAATATCTCTAAAATTTTTAATTCTTTTCTTTTTTTCTATTCTTTTTGTTTCTCAGGTGATCTAAAATTTTATTGATTAATAAATTTGTAAATTCTGAAAAATAGCCCATTCTAAGAATATGGAATTCTATGAACATAAAATACTGACTGTCCCAATAAATATTAGCTCTTATAATAATAATTATTGTTGCAATGTTTATTGTGATTTCTATAAACACATCGGACTCATTTTAACCTTTCCCTTTCCTACCTTCTTGGATATTTATATTTTAAAATTTCAGTTTTTTTCCCTTTTAAGTAAAATTTGCTGTTTGTCTTTCAATATAAATTATTGCAACTTAGAATTCTAGCTATTGAAATGCTAGAGGAAAGTATCAGCTATTCTTTTTATTGTATTTCTCAAATTTTCCAAAAAATTATAACAATTTCTTTCTGACAGAAACATCTCATCACACTTTCATCAGCACTGAGTTTGTAAATTATTACAATTATTGTCAATTTAAAAGATTTAATTTAGTTTTTCCTTTTGTGATTAAGGCTATATAATTATTATATGATTGTGATTTATTGATGCTTCATTATATAAGGTGTTCAAAAAAATTTTTTTAATTAATTTAATCTAAATCAGTTTTAAATTTACATTTTACTCTTAAATTTAAAAATTTAAAATACCACTTAATAATCCTTCTGAAATACATTGGTCCACCTACAAGCCCATTACTTATTCCAATCTTTTCTTTTTACTGTAAACTTCTTATGTGTGTGTTTAAATACAGAGTTCTGATCTGGGGCTCAGAACTTGCATTTTAGGAAGAGAAACTAGATAGACAACCTTTCCAAGGCCTTTCTCAGTCTGCAAATCTAAGTTGCAATAAACCTTCCAAGCAAGTGTAAAAACAGGGAGGAAAAGCAGGGACTTGAACAGGTAATTGTGTGCCCATGTTCATAGCAACATGATTCACAATAGCCCAAAGGAGGAAGCGACTCATCCCATTCTTCTTCCAAGAACATTTGCTGAAAAGGCCAAACATTTTCCCTACTGTTTTCTGATGTTTTCTTTTTCACAAGTTCATTTTAATGCATATTAAGAAATTCCTCCTTCAACTTTAGTGAACTAAGAATCACCTTTAAATTTGTTTAAAATGCAAATTTCTGGATTCATCCACAGAAATTTCAATTAGTGAGAACCCAGGAAAAACCAAGACGCCTATATTCCCCAGGTAGGCCAGGAGTTTCTGCTGTGTGAGATTACCAGGCAAAAACTTCAGAAACACTGAGTGATCTTGTTTCAACACTATTTATTCTGTGTTCTCCCTCCCTCCCTCACTGCCACCCTGTCTATCTCTCTCTGTCTCTCTCCTCTGTCTCTCTTTCTCTCATTTACTGTTAATCCTCATTTCTACCACCTCCCAGGCACCCTATAATCTACTTTCTGCTTGTCTCCGTAGTGAACATTTGAATAAGAAGAGGAATGAGTGTAGATTGCTTTATGAGATATCAAAATGTTTCATAAAATGATAACAAGTACAGGTACAGTGGAGTGCACTGGTAGTCCAAGCTACTTGGTAGGCTGTAGGAGGATTCCTTGAACCCAGGAGTTCTGAGTCAAGCCAGCCAACATTGTGAGACCGTGACTCTTAAAAAAAAACCCAGTAAAATTATAATAAGTAAAACAGCATATTATGGCATATCAAAAGAAAAAGGGTGTTCAGAAACAGAATTATGAAATATAGAAAGTAGCTTTTAAAATTAGAGATGAGACAATAGCTTTTTTCCCATATAATTGATGCTGAGATTACGTATAAACCATGTGAAAAAAGACCACACTAACTTCTTACTATAAATTAAAATAAATTGCAGATGGTTGAAAGATTTCTAAAAATCTGTAAGAGTAACAGAATGGAGTACAAAAAAAAGTACACATACTTTGAGATGAGAAAGGATTTTGAGAAGAACGAAACCACAATTGAATTCATAAACCAAGAATTAAGAAGGTTGCAGATTTAAAAAACAAGACAGTATTCTGGACAGGCCCTATGCATGTTCTAGGGCAGTAGAAAGGGCAGGGCCACAGCTGCCTGAATTCTGCTTCTCACACGTGTACTGTCCATGTTCTCTCCAGATCAAGATGTTGCAGAGGCTCCACGTTCTCGTGAGAGTGTGTTCTGAGCTCTCTGGCCTGTCACCATGGGATCACTCTTCTGAAGAGACTTCCTGGAGGACACTGATGAGAGTGTGAAAGCAGGGATGGGAGGAAAAGCAGGGAGGGGAGGGACAGTGTGGCACATGGCCACCCCAGAGTGTCCATTCTCACATCACTATTTTACGCAGGTTTTTCTTTTCTTTTCCATTCTTTGCACTCCTATGCTCAACTTTCATATTGTCTCCACTTTCTGATGTGTCCCCCAACATCCACCTCTCTTTAATTCCATCATTCTCTAACCTTTCTACACACATATGAACAAACTCAGTATCCAGCCTAGAACAGGAGGTTGTCCATCTCCATCACTGATAGATCAAGGTCTCCAGGGAACAACTGTTAGAGAATCACTCAGGTTGCCACCAAGTAGGACTTCTTTTACAAAGAGCTTGGTAAGGTAAGAAAACTCAGGAGATTGCTTCTGCAATAAAACAGTTGGTTCTTCATGGAGTGTGGACCAATTTGTCAAAGCACTCTAGGGGCTCAAATTCAGTTTTAAGATTGGCCATTTCAGTAGTCACTGTGTTTGACAGCCTGGAGAAGGAGATACAGTCTAGCCTTAGGAAGGGAAACCAGACTGATAGAGGCCATAGAATACCAGCTAAGAACAGATATGTGGAAATTAGACAAAAATAGGCTTGAACCAGGAGTCTGCCAGATCTAATGTAAGATTTTAAGCAACTTCCCTTCACAGAGAGATATTAATAACTTTACCTTCTTTTTGCAACATTCATTGTTATAACAACAATACTAAAAATAATATATTTATTATAGGGTTGTTTGGATGATGGTGATAATATACTTAAAGTGCTTAGTCTAGTGCTTGGCACTTAACTCCTCATTATGCTAGCTATTACTGTGTATCATTGTTTTTAGTTTAGGATGACTTCAAGAATGTATTTATCCCAGCTGCTCAAAATTGAACCTTCCTTGATCCCTTTTCCAAGGGCATCTATGGTCAGAAAAGAGCAAGGGGAGAAAGAAAGACACGGTTAAGGAATTTTTTTCTTATCAAAGTGGAATGTTTGAAAGGGGAGGGTGGCTCTTTTCAGAGCAAGTTCTCAACTCCTGGAAGCGGAAAAAGATGCATTTGTTTCAGACGGAGGAAGCATGTGAGCCTCCTCTCTGCCTCCCTCCCTTTCTCATCACTGCTGTCTTGATTTCCTTTCTCCTTACTTCTCTCCTTAATCTCTCTTTTTTTTTTGAGGCGGAGTCTTGCTTTGCCGCCCAGGCTGGAGTGCTGTGGCACGATCTCCGCTCACTGCAAGCTCCACCTCCCGGGTTCACGCCATTCTCCTGCCTCAGCCTCCAGAGTAGCTGGACCGACAGGCGCCCACCACCTCGCCCGGCTAATTTTTTGTATTTTTAGTAGAGATGGGGTTTCACCATGTTAGCCAGGATGGTCTCAATCTCTTGACCTCGTGATCCGCCCGTTTCGGCCTCCCAAAGTGCTGGGTTTACAGGCGTGAGCCACCGTGCCCGGCCTTTAATCTCTCTCTTGCTCCATTTCTTCCTTGTTTCCTTTTCTTCCTCCTTACTTTTATTTCTCTTCCATTCTTATTCTCCTTCCTTTCACCTTTTCTTCTCTTACCACAGCTCTAGGCTGAACTGTAGGCCTAGTAAGGTCATTTCTGTGAATAATTTAGAAGTATTCAGATCGATTATGAGTTGGCGATTTAAAAATGATCCAAAATCTTAGAGCCCAGAAAAGCAATATGTGGCATAAATGTGCCCCTCACAGGAAATGTGAAGCAAGCACATTATCCCAACAGAACATATCTCCTTATCTCTTTTAGTGTCTACTGGAAAAATGATGAGAACTCCGATCACCACACACCCACTGCTCCTGCTTCTATTGCTGCAGCAGCTGCTGCAGCCAGTGCAGTTTCAAGAGGTGGATACAGATTTTGATTCCCCAGATGATGATATGGAAGAATTTGAAGAGTATTTGGAAGAATTTCATAGGACAGGGCCCACCAGACCACCTACCAAAGAAAACGTCGAAAGACGTGTCATTATTGAACCTGGAATGCCATTATATGATAGGGACTACTGTAATGAAGAAATCATGAGAAAAAATGTTTACCACAAACAGCGTTGTGTGACAGAACATTACTTCCTCCTTATGCAATATGACGAGCTGGAAAAAATCTGTTACAACAGATTTGTGCCATGTAAGAATGGAGTTAGGAAATGCAACAGGAGCAAGGGTCTTGTAGAAGGAGTGTATTGTAATTTAACAGAAGCATATGAAATACCGTGGTGTAGATATAAATCATTTTATAGGAGGGGCTATGTCCTTCTCACCTGTGCATGGCAAAATGAAATACACAAACTTATTCCTCATACTATAAATGATCTCGTGGAGCCACCTAAACACAGAAGTTTCCTCAATGAGGATGGTGTCTTTGTCATACCGCCCTAGCAGAGTGTTCTCTGAGAGCTTAGGGTGGGAGGAATAATCCTCTCCATACCGATCCTTATAGATCAAAGTTGAGAATGGTAATTTTGTTTCCATTCACTTTAATCACCCACCTTCCTTTCTTCCTTTCCCAACACCTCACAAAAGCACCATAGCCTCGGTTCACAGATAGTGCTCTGAGATGTGGTCTCATGCAGGTCCCACAAGTTAGCATGCCTTGAATGTGTTATGGATACAGATGCCTGCAGTGGAAGGATGACTGGCACCAAGAGGAAAAGGAAATGGTTGCCTGAAATGTGCTCCGAAGACACATCCATGTGACTCTCTAGTTCAGCAGAAAGAATAAAAAGTGCTTCAATCTAGTGCAGTGGCTCTGGTATGGTGATGTGGGGTTTCTCAGTTTGGAATTTTCTTCCTTGTAACACAATTTGGCACCAACAGAACTCAAATCCCTTTCAGCCATTTATGTAATACATCTTCCTAGGGCTGTGTGTGTGGCGCTTTCACTTGTCTTTTTCTTTCTTACAGGGCAATACGTAGATTCAGATGTGGGCAGCTCAGGATAAAGCCTTTCTATATTTAGGAAGGCAAACTCCCCAAAGGACATTTCTGTCGTCCAGTGTTATTTGTGTGAATTCCCACATCTTTACTTTAATTTAGCTTAGATGTTTGTGTTTACAAAATTACAAACAGTTTCTCACTTTTAGAAAGAGTCACAATTATCTACAATTATTTTCCTCACTTTCTAGTAGATGTGGCTGCCTCTGAGAATACATCACCTCAAGAGAGCGGCTGGAGGATCAGTCTGATGAAAGAAAAGGAGAAAATTATCTCCTTTTCTTCAACTTTCTTTCTTTCTTTTCTGTTTTTTTTTGAGATGGAGTTTCGCTCTTGTTGCCCAGGCTAGAGTGCAATGGCGCTATCTTGGCTCACTGCAACCTCTGCCTCCCAGGTTCAAGCGATTCTCCTGCCTCAGCCTCCCTAGTAGCTGGGATTATAGGCATGTGCCACCACGCCTGCTTAACTTTGTATTTTTAGTAGAAATGGGGTTTCTCCATGTTAGTCAGGCTGGTCTTGACTCCGACGTTCAGGTGATACGCCCACCTCGGCCTCCCAAAGTGCTGCGATTATAGGCATGAGCCACCGCGCCTGGCCTTCTTCAAACTTCTTAACATCATGTTACTATTATTGCTTAAAACTTTCTGAAACAGGGATAAATAGTAGTGATGGGGGATGGTAGGGAGGCGTCCATTGCTCTTTGCACGCTTTACCCAAGTCCAGTCTGTTAGTCTCCTCCCATTCCTTACCCCTGTCTTTACACTCAGAGCTGTGCTCCTAATTTATCAATAAGTTGATGTAAGTAAGGGCCTAGAACTAAGGACTGCTAGACCCCATTTTAGTGTCTATGGGAGGAACACAGGAATTCAAGCTTCTAGGCACTTGTGATGGTTGATTTTATGTGTCAACTTGATTGGGTTAGGGGATGCTCACATAAACGTTTTTTTCTGAGTTTAAGTGTGAGAGTGTTTCTGGAAAAGGTTAGCATTTAATCCATAGACTGAATAAAGGTCTCTCTCACCCATGCAGGTGGGCATCGTCCTATCTGTTAAGGGCCTAAATGGAACAAAAAGGCAGAGCAAGGGCAAATGGACTCTCTCTGCTTGAACTGAGACATCCACTTTCTCCTGCTCTTGGACATCAGTGCTTCTGGTTTTTGGGCCTTTATATTCAGACTAGAACTTATGACATTGGTTCTCCAGATTCTCGAACCTTTGGGTTTGGACTGGAACTCCATCGCCAGCTTCCCAGCTTGCAGATGTCAAATTGTGGGGTTTCTCAGCCTCAATAATTGTATGGGCCAATTCCACATGATAAATCTCTTTCCGTGTATCGATATATGCTCTATTGGTTCTTTTTCTCTGGAGAATCATGACTGATACAGCACCAGTCTTCATTTGGAGGCACATGGCTTTTCACTGAAATGTCTGAGTGAATAAAGTACCATCCAACTTTTAGAAATCTCCATGACAGCTTCTAAAACTCAACCTTTTGTACATGAGCTGAAGAAATTCTGCACATGGGCTAGCCTGGCTGTGTTCTACAGACCATCTCTCTGGGTCATGCTCATCTCATTGATCTTGGAGGTTATACAACATAAAATATATTTATAAGAATACAGCCAGGCACAGTGGCTCATGCCTGTAATCCCAGCACTTTGGGAGGCTGAGGCGGGCAGATCACCTGAGGTCAGGAGTTCAAGACCAGCCTGGCCAAAATGGCGAAACCCTGTCTCTACTAAAAATACAAAAATTAGCCAGGTGTGGTGGCCCATGCCTGTAATCCCAGCTATTCAGGAGGCTGAGACAAGAGAATCACTTGAACCCAGGAGGCAGAGGTTGCAGTAAGCCAAGATTGTGCCACTGCACTCCAGTCTGGGCGACAGAGAGAGATTCTGTCTCAAAAAAAAAAAAAAAAAAAAAGAAAGTGTATGGTATAGTACAATAACTAAGACATGAATACAATCACGATGAACTTTTCTTTCTCCAGAATAGAAAATCTGATCCAAATGCCTTTTAGAATTAGAATCGTAGAAATAGAATAAGGCTCATTTGCACAGATTTCCCCTGTAGTCTAATATTGCACAAGAAACCAAGACCCTGGCCCGTATCCACCAGATTCCCTATGATAAGTCCAAACCGTAATTTCAGCTTCACTGATTGTAATATTTCAAATAGTTATTTTCTAACATATATTAACACTCTATCCTCAATAATATCGAACTTCATTATTAAAATGAACATCGTACACGACTTGGACTCACATAACAATTTATTACTTATGCTAGCATTCCTTGAGATGATACCCCATTAATTATTTTAATTGTAGTAAAATATAACTGACATAAACTGACCACTTTAATCATGTTAAGTGTGCAGCTCAATAGCATTAGGTATATTCACATTGTTGTGCAACCATCACCATGATCCATCTCCAGAACTTTTTTCATCTTGCAAAACTAAAACTCTCTGCTCATTTAAATAATAATTCCCCTTTCAACCTTTCCACCAGTTTCTGGCAACCACCATTCTCCTTTCTGTCTCTATGAATTTGACTGCTCTGGATACCTCATATAAGTAGACTCATACAGCATTTGTCTTTTTATGACTTGCTTATTTCACTTGGCCTGATGTCTCCAGGTTTTACTCATGTGTCGTAATTTTTTTCTTTTTAAAGGCTCAATAATATTCCCTTGTATGTATATAACACATTTTTTTAATCCATTCATCCACTGAGAATGCTTAAGTTGTTTTCACCATTTGGCTACTGTAAATGTTGCTGCTATGAACATTGACATACAAATATCTGTTTGAGTCCTTGGTTTCTTTTTTTTTTTTTTTTTTTTTTTTTGATGTATGTATGCGTAAGTGGAATTGCTGGATCATATGGTAATTCTTCTTTTTTTTTTTTTTTTTAGAGAAACTACTATACTGTTTTCCACAGTGACTGAACCATTTTACATTCCAATCAGCAGTGCACTACGGTTCCAGTTTCTCGAAACCCTCAATACTTCTTTTATGTATATATAATAGCAATTTCAATGGATATGAAGTGGTGATGCAATATTAATTTTAAATTATACTTACTCAGTGAAAGAATGTAGGCAAAGCATTCCCAAGAGTAAGAGAAACTATCAACACAGCATTTTGTTTCCTAACCAAAATAAACCCAACTGGTATTCTCTTTGAACATTTCTAATGTACATGCTGTTATTGAATAAATAAATAGGAGAAAAGTCCAGTCCAATGAACGGACAGCACAGTCGTTCCTATCCCCTTGTGTTAGTGGAAGTTGCGAGAGAAAGTATAAATGCCGTGTTTGCTCATTTCCGCATGCCAGCGTAATTTCACAAAGACCCTCACTCTATGACAACCTGCAGCTCTTTGAGAAGAATGTTTGAAGATACTTCAGAATAGAGCACACGGTCCCCATGCTCCATATCTGTTTACCTAACTCACTATATTCCTATGGTCTGTAGAACATAGCCAGGCTAGCCCATGTGCAGAATTTCTTCAGCTCATGTACAAAAGGTTGGATTTCAGAAGGTGTCATGAGATTTCTAAAAGTTGGATGGTACCTTATTCACTTAGGCATTTCAATGAAAATGACACCAGTCCTTGTGTTTTCTTACTCACAAAATAAGGTCTGACCAGGTTAGTGATTATACTTCTGTAATCTATAACCAGCTGTACTCTTACATCCAAATCTTGATGTGATTCTGCTTTAATGTAACTTCTGAGCAACTTTGATGTGATTTTGCATATATTGAATCTTTACCTCCTATAAATTGTGAACTAAAATACTGCACTGGAGCCGTCTGATAGAACCCCTCTAAAGAGCTGATGCTGAGCTATAGGCCTCCCAGCCTGCAGACCTCAGTAAGACTTCTGAATAAAACTAACGTTAATTATTTAAAAGTTGGGTTTTTTTTTCTTTAGTTGACAGGATTCTTCAGAGGAACAGAATCAATAGGATAGATATATGCAAGGGAATTTATTAGGGAGAATGGGCTCACATGATTAAAAGCGAAGTCCCACAATAGGCTGACGGGCTATATGCAAGCTAGAGAATCATAGAAGCTGGTAGCAAGCCAGGCTGTTAGAGAAGCTTGTCTGAGGCTGAAGGCCTCAGAGCTGCCACAGGGTGGGGAGGTTGTGGGGAGCAAGCAGCCAATTGGATGGTGCCTGCCCACATTGAGGGCAGGTCTTCCTCTCTCAGTCTTATCTGCCAGTCTCCTCTGGAAACTGCCTCACCTGCCAATCTCCTCTGGAAACACCTCCACAGCCATCCCCAGAAACAATGCTTCTCCAGCCATCTAGGCATCCTTCAACACAATCAAGCTGACACCTAATTTAACCATTCACACCTTTCTATTCTAGCACAATATTCTTAGATGACATTAGGAAAAGAATAAAACCAAAGCTAGTAACTATCCCTGTGCTGCTCCTTGAAAATCGATGACACTAAATTGAATCCTATTCAATTGCCCTGTAATATTTTGGTACAAATTTGAATTCATATTCCTGATAAATTCAGAGCCAATAACTTTTATTCATATATATATGTGTGTATATATATGTGTATATATATGTGTGTGTATATATATATGTAGCAGTCACAATACCTCACACTGTATCTTCTTTATGATATAAAATGTTTGAAGTTTTTTATACACCCTTTGAGTTTTCATCATTACCTCTTGTGTCACAAGTAACGGGGTCATATTCTCTGTCCATTGTTTCCTGTTTTTCCGGTCTCACAGCAAGTAAAGATAAAAAATGAAATCACGTATTTTATCCAAATCTTTCTTTTCTTTCTCTCTCTAAGATGGATCTTTCTCACATGTCTCTGACATAAGATCATGACATCTGTGAACTGTCATATTTTTGGACACAAGGAAGCAATGGCCCATCCCCTCCTCATCACATTTGATGCATTTCTTGCATCATTTGCTTTGAGTACAAGAAGAAATATTCCACCTAAGTTTCCATAGTTGAAAGGTTACAAGAGCTAGTCATCAATATCAAGTTCTTCTTAAAAGATCAAAGGAGATACCTGCAGCAAGCTGGAGCCTCTGGAGCGTGCCTCGAGTCCTATCAAACTGAAGGTAAATTAGTGTTTAAACAAGTGAGATTTTAAATTCAGGGGCATGTCCCATAAGATAGAATGATGATACTTAGATGTTTTCCAACCACTAGATTATAACTTCAAGTGAACAAGAACATTTGCAGTGATGGGTATATATACAAATGTGCTGCCTTACTTAATTCAAAAAATCAAATATTTGACGTTGTTCCACTGTCAAAGATTTTCTTCCTTCTGTTTTTAAAATATGTTCATTACAAGTGGGTATAAGCAACTTATCACTTCAATATATACCCTAGTGTAATAATGCCCGAGTATTTCCATATTGAAATGCATAATATTTTGGCATTCTCTCATTCTTTTCTATCCTCAATGCCTAGTGCCTGCCACTTAATATTCAATAAGTCTTTTAAAATGAATGAATACATTACATATAATATAGAATTTTCAATTGTATAAACATTTTGATGAACTAATTTTTTATGCATATTCCACAGCATGCACTGTGTTCATTGTTCAGGTTAGAGATCAACAAAGGGAAGAGCAGCACATTTTTGGATTTTCCATATTGGTCTAGCAACCTGTGCAGCAAACGTCAAAATAGAAAGTGGGCTTCTAAGGAGGAGGGAACATTAAGAATATGAAAAGGAAGAATTTCAAGAGAAAATGAGAGTAAGAAAATGAGGGATTTTACCCTGCTTGAGAAACAGGATGGAAGATGACCAAGGGTTGGACATGAAAAGACCTCTAAAGAGATGTTTATGACAGGAAGAAGAGTAAGGTCAGTAAAGGGGCACTGCTAGTACCTGGGAACTAAGGCAATAGTGAGTGTTACCCAATGTCTGCGCTTTCAAACCTCCTGCCCCTTTCTGAACGGAGAATGTGGAGTTCACGGGGGAGGGCAGAGGGAGAAAGAAAGTCCCAGGCCTGTGTTCCAATAGCACACATGCTCACTTGTTAATTTTTGGTGGGGCACTGAAAACTTAATAGTTGCCATAATCTATTCCAACTTAAGATATAGGTTGCAACTTTAGAAAAATGGACATTGAAAGCTTATTAGTGAATCATTTGTTGAAATTTTGAGCCCAGCATTTGGAGAAGCTTCTAGTGAAAGAAGTTCAACAAGTAAGTGAAGATCTGAGACTACTGGTCCTGTAGCTTGTAGTAATTAAAATGTAGAAAAATTTAATGCAACAATCATTCCGAAACACAGTAGTTCAAACAAATAGAAGTTTATTTATCAGCAGAGCCCAGTGGCTCACGCCTGTAATCCCAGTACTTTGGGAGGCCAAAGCGGGTGGATCACCTGGGGTCAGGAGTTCAAGACCAGCCTGGCCAACATGGTGAAACCCCGTCTCTACTAAAAATACAAAAATTAGCTGGGCATGGTGGTGTGTGCGTGTAGTCCCAGCTAGTTGGAAGGCTGAGGCAGGAGAATCACTTGAAACTGGGAGGCAGAGGTTGTAAGTGAGCCAAGATCGTGCCACTGCGCTCCAGCCTGGGCAATTCTGTCTTAAAAAAAAAACAAAAAAAAAATGAAGTTTATTTCTCCCTTACATAACAATCCAGGGAAAGGCAATCTGTCATGGTGGGAAGCTGGCTTTTCTCCATGTGATCATTGAGGAACTGGGGTTTATCAAGGTCGTGATTCTACCATTTCCCAGTACTGAGGTGTATCTCGGTCTGGTTGGTTGAAGCCAGCTCACCACAGATCTATCTGCCTTTCAGTGCATGGGAATAAGAAAAAGTAAAGTAGAGGGAAACCAGATTTCTCTAAAGAAGACATAGCTAAGAATTTGCTCACATTTTTTCAACTCACATCAACCTGGCCAGAGCATAGTGACATGGACATGTTTAAGGTAAGGAGTTTGGGAAATTAGTCTGGTTCTAGAAGGAAGAATATGTATCCTGGGAAACAATTACCAGTCTGTCAAACATTTCATCTTACCTAATAAAATTAATTTTCTTTTTTTTTTGTTTTTTTACACGAAGTTTCACTCTTGTTGCCCAGGCTGGACTATAGTGACGTAATCTTGATTTACTGCAACCTCCACTTCCTGGGTTCAAGTGATTCTCTTGCCTCAGCCTTCCAAGTAGTTGGGATTACGGGCATGTGCCACCACGCCTGGCTAATTTTTTGAATTTAATGGAGATGGGGTTTCACCACGTTCGTCAGGCTGGTCTCAAACTCCTGACCTCAGGTGACCCACCCACCTTGGCCTCCCAAAGTGTTGGGATTACAGGCGTGAGCCACCATGCCTGGCTGAAATTTTTTTTCTTATTGTTTGTTATTCAGCTTTAAGCATCTGCCTAGACCCACTCTAGACCTCTGCAGGAATTCTGGGAACACACTCACTACTCTACTGCCTCCTAGTCTGTGCAGCTCTATGTAAGGCTGCTAGTGAGACATAATTTCTTGGCTACTTTTGCAAGGTCTTATCCCAGTCAACTGCAACAGAAGTACAGAATCCATTGCCAACAATTTCTGCCGAGAGTGACTGCTGAAACCTGACTGCAAAGGCTTGGTTCACTGGTTCTCAACTTCGCCTCATTAACCAGAGTCTCCTGTAAAACTTTTAACAAAAATGCCAAAGCTCAGGCCCACTCCTGGAGATTTAATTCACTATGTGTGGGTAAGACCTAGCCGTCTGTATTTTTTTAATGTGTCACAGACAATTAAAGGTTCAGCCAGAGCTTTGGATCATTGGTTAGCATCATGCCAGAAGTCTAATACTAAAACATATTATATCCAAAAAAGAACTTTCCTATACTAAAGATGTATACATCAGGCTATCACAGATGAATGACAATAGCTATTAACATTCTACATCTAGCTAGCTCTCCTTGCTCTGGTTGAAATTAAACAAACTATTACAAATAACCAAGGAGGCTGGCTGCGGTGGCCTACACCTGTAATCCCAGCACTTTGGGAGGCTGTGGCTGGTGGATCTTCTGAGGTCAGGGGTTCGAGACCAGCCTGGTCAACATGGTGAAATCCTGTCTCTATTAAAAATATAGAAATGAGCTGGGCATGGTAGTGGGCGCCTGTATTCCCACCTACTCAGGAGGCTGAGGCAGGAGAATCACTTGAACTCAGGAGGCAGAGGTTACAGTGAGCTAAGATCATGCCACTGCACTCCAGCTCAGGCATTAAAAGTGAGACTCCATCTCAAAACACAACAACAACAACAACAACAACAACAAAAATACCAAGGAATGAGAGTCTTTATGGCAGTCTGGTTCACCCTATAGGTGACATGACTGCATCTGGAAGTCCAATTCAGCCGTCATTGTGCAGGGTTATCTTGGAGAAGTTATCTGCCTCTCCACTTATCATCTAGGCTACATGGAGCCTGAAAGCATTTCAAGAAGCCTGAGCATCCCCTCTGATGGTCTGTGATGTGCCTCATTATTTATTCTGATGAGGGTGTAACCTAAGGACTTTTTCCTCAATGTCATCTCCAGTTTACATAATGAAACTTTTCATTCTCCAAGACTAAGCCTCACCAGAAGAAATTGAGAGATGTATGCCTAATGGTTTTGCTCTCATATTCTCCTTCTATTCTCATTATTGCATTATTGTCATCCCTCTGGTTTTGGCTGGAAATGGGGCAAAGCGTTCTTTTGCTTGTCCTTGTCAAATTCTTTTACTTGCAAGTAACAGTAAACTGCATGGCCTAGCTATCCTAAGTTTTTCTACCAACTTAATTGAGAAATCAGATTTTTTTTCTGTTTCTTTAGAGGTGAGGGTCTCACCATGTTGCCCAAGCTAGTCTCAAACTCCTGGGCTCAAGTGATCTGCCCTCCTTGTAATCCCTCTCAAAATGCTGGGATTACAGGCATGAACCTCTGTGCCTGGCCAGATTTTTTCCTGACAGAAACTAATCTCAGGACTAGGGAAGGAAAATGTGAGATGAGCCTATACTATCCTGTAATTCTAGAAAATACAGAAATATTCTAAAAAGGATAAGGGCCTGAAGGAGCACTTAATGACCAAAGCTGGAACAATTTTAGCACCAGAATAAATTTTAAAATACCATCACATTGGGGATTAAGTGTAAATAAACACATTTTTAAAACAGTGTTGCATGTAAACTCAGAATAGAATAAACATTCATGAAGTCTACACTGCTGTGAGTTTTAACTCAGAATAAAGTAAATATCCAAGCTGGACATGACAATGTGTCCCTAAAGTCCCTGCTACTCAGAAGGCTGAGGTAGGAGGATCCTTGAGCCCAGGAGCCTAGAAATCTAAAAGGTTGAACTCATGGAAGTACAGAGTAGACTTCAACAAACTAGGCATAGAGGGAACACACCTCAAAATAATAAAAGCCATAAATGACAGCCAACATCATACTGAACAAGGAAAAGCTGAAAGCATTTCACCTAAGAACTGGAACAAGACAAGGATGCTCACTTTCACCATTTCTACTCAACATAGTACTGGAAGTCTTAGCTAGAGCAG
Organism: Macaca thibetana thibetana; assembly: GCF_024542745.1. Classification (NCBI taxonomy): domain Eukaryota; kingdom Metazoa; phylum Chordata; class Mammalia; order Primates; family Cercopithecidae; genus Macaca; species Macaca thibetana. The sequence continues at coordinate 87,311,890 of NC_065584.1, forward strand.
TGAGACAAGAGAAAGATAAAGGAAATTCAACTTGGAAAAGAGGAGATTGAACTATCTCTATTTCCAATAATATGATCTTATACCTTGATATGATCTTATACCTAGAAAACCCTAAAGACTCCTCCAAAAGACTTCTCAATCCAATGAATGAATTCAGTAACCTCTCAGGCAACAAAATCAATACACACAAATTAGTTGCACTGTTATACCAACAATGACCAAGATGAGAATCAAATCAAGAATTCAATCCCTTTTACAATAGCTACAAAAAATAAAATGCCTAGGGATATACTTAACCAAGGATGTACAAGAACTACAAAACACTGCTGAAAGAAATTGTAGATATCACAAACAAATGGAAATACATCCCATGCTCATGGATTGGACGAATCAATATTGTAAAATGACCATACTGCCCAAAGCAATCTATAGATTCAATGTAATTCCTATCAAAATATCAACATAATTTTTCACAGAATTAGAAAAACAATTTTAAAATTAACATGGAACAAAAAACAAAAAAAAAAAAAGAGCTCTCCTATTCAGGCTCTTAAGCGAAAAGCAATCCTAAACGAAAAGAACAAATCTGGAGTAATCACATGACCTGACTTCAAATTATACTACAAAACAACATGGTACTGTTATAAAAGTAGATACACAAACTAATGAAACACACTAGAGAACACAGAAATAAAGCCAAATGCTTACAAACAACTGATCTTTGACAAAGCAAACAAAAACATAAATAAGGGAAAGGACACCCTATTCAATAAATGGTGCTGGGAAAACTGGAGAGCTACGTGTAAAAGAATGAAACTGGATCCTTATCTCTTACCTTATATAAAAATCAACTCAAGATGGATCGAAGACAAATCTAAGACCTGAAATCACAAAAATTCAAGGAGATAATCTAGGAAAAACTCTTCTAGAGATTGCCTTAGTAAAAGAATTCATGACTAAGACCCCAAAAGCAAATGCAACCAAAATAAAAATAAATAAGTGGGACCTAATTACAACTAAAAACCTTCTGCATAGCAAAAGAAATAATCATCAGAGTAAACAGACAAATTTAACAGAGTAAACAAACAAACCTACAGAATGGGAGAAAATATTTGCAAATAATACATCTAATAAAGGAGTTATATCCAGAATCTACAAGGAACTCAAACAAATCAGCAAGAAAAAAACTCTTAATAAAAAGTGGGCAAAGGACATGAATAGACATTTCTGTAAAGAAGATATACAAATGGACAACAAACATATTAAAAAAAGCCTGATGTCACTAATCATTAGGCAAATGCAAGTTAACACAACAATAAGATACTACCTTACCTCATCTAGACTGGACATTATCAAAAAATCAAAAAACAACAGACGTTGGCATGGATATGCTCGTACACAGGAATGCTCATACACAGCTGGTGGGAATGTAAATTAGTGCAACCTCCACGGAAAATAGTATGGAGGTTTCTCAATAACTAATAGTAGATCTACCATTTGATTCAGAAATCTCGCTACTGGGTGACCCAAAGGAAAAGAAGTCACTATATCAAAAAGGCATCTGCGCATGTATGTTTATCACAGCACAATTCACAATTGCAAATATATAGAATCAGCCTAAGTGCCCATCACCCGATGCGTGGATAAAGAAAATGCGATATGTACAGTACATATACCATAGGACACTACTCAGCCATAAGAAAGAACAGACGAATGTCTTCTGCAGCAACGTGGATGGAACTGGAGGCCATTATTTCAAGTGAAGTAACTCAAGAATCAAAAACCAGATACCGCCTGTTTTCACTTGAAAATGGGAACTACGCTATGGGTACACAAAGGTATACAGAGTGGCTTAATGGACACTGCAGACTCAGAGGAGGGGAGAGTGGGGAGGGTGAGGAATGGGGAGGATGAGGGACGCAAAACTACCTTTTGGGATACAATGTGCACTACTTACGTGATGGGTGCACTAAAATTCTAGACTTCATCACTATACAATTTGTTCCTGTAACCAAAACCACTTGTACCCCTAAAGCTACTTAAAAAAAAAGTACAGAGTAGAAAATGGTCACCAGAGGCTGGGAAGGTAAGGAGATGAAGGAGATGTTGGTCACAGGGTACAAAATTTTAGTTAGACAGGAACAATTAGTTTAAGAGATCTATTGTGTAACATGGTGACTATAGTTTATAACAATTTATTGGTCGCGTGTGGTGGCTCATGCCTGTAATCCCAGCACTTTGGGAGGCCGAGGTGGGCAGATCTCCTAAGGTCAGGAGTTCAAGACCAGCCTGGCCAACATGACGAAACCCCATCTCTACTAAATAATACCAAAATTAGCCAGGCATGGTGGCGGGCGCCTGTAATCCCAGCTACTCGGGAGGCTGAGGCAGGGAAAATTGCTTGAATCCAGGAGGCAGAGGTTGCAGTGAGCCGAGATCATGCCACTGCACTCCAGCCTGGGTGACAGAGTGAGACTCTGTCTCAAAAATAATAATGATAATCATAATAACAACAATGTATTTTATTCTTGAAGATCGCTAAAAGAGTGGATTTTGTATTTCTTATCACAAAAACCATAGGTTAATTATCTCAGTTTAGCCACTCCACAATGCATACATATTCTAAAACATCATATTGTATGTGATAAATATGTATAATTTTTGTCAATTTAAAATAATTAATTTTTAAAAAAGAATTTGAGAATGGCCATATACATTTTAGATAAGCAGACTTCAAAGCAAGGAAAGTTATCAGGTATGAAGAGGGTTGTTACATGTTAAAGACATCAGAATTCTCCAAGAAGTCATCATTGTAATTACAGAGCATCAAAATGTGTAAGGTAAAAAATGATAGCCCTGCAAGGAGAAATAGATGAATCCACTATTACAGTCGGAGACTTCAGCACTGCTGTATCATAAATGAACATATTTAGTAGGTAGAAAATCAGTAAGACATAGTTAAACTCAACGACACCATCTCTGGCACTACTTAACCACATGTTCATTCATTTATTCAACAAGTATGTATTTTGTATCTATGCATGCCAGTCGCTTTGCCAGCATTGGGCACACAAAGTAAAATGTGGGTACTTGGCTCAAGGTTAAGTTGTTCCTAAAACCAGAGTTCAAACAGATTCAGGTATGCGTAGTTAACTGATAAGGCAGTGTTTGGAAGGGTTCCAGTTACATGAAAAGAATTGATGAAGAGGAAGGATTCTGCATGATAGAAAAGAAAGATGATGGCCGGGCATGGTGGCTCACGCCTGTAATCCCAGCACTTTGGGAGGCTGAGACGGGCAGATCACGAGGTCAGGAGATCCAGACCATCCTGGTTAACATGGTGAAACCCCGTCTCTACTAAAAATACAAAAATTAGCCGGGCGCGGTGGTGGGCGCCTGTAGTCCCAGCTACTCGGGAGGCTGAGGCAGGAGAATGGCATGAACCCAGGAGGCAGAACTTGCAGTGAGTGGAGATCGCGCCACTGTACTCCAGCTTGGGCAACAGAGCAAGACTCCGTCTCAAAAAAAAAAAAAAAAAAAAGAAAAGAAAAGAAAAGAAAGATGAATAGTGGGGCAGAGAAGCAAGAATGGTGTTTCACATCCATCCACCTCCTCACCCCACACACCACATACACACTAACAACATGCACCTTGTCTTTTTGACCAATGTTGAATACTATGGAAAGAGGAGCTTTAAGTAGAATGTGGTGGAGTTATTTTTATGAGAGATGCTGAGAACAGAGAAACAAACAATACTATTTTGGTGCTCAGGGGATAAAAGGCAGCACTGAGTGATAAAGGCATAGTGTATCCACTTGACTCCCATCCCCCAAACCCACCCAATTCTAAGATCTTCATCTAAACAGTTTCAGCACTGTTGGATGAAAGTACATCTTGGCGCAGATGCTATTGTTTTCATGGAGCCATGATGTCGATCAGGCTCCCACAGGTATCTTTGTTACTAAAGGGCACCATCAAGACTGAAGCAGAAGAAAAAGAGAATCAAAGACACCATCTGATACACCTGACCTACTTGTCTGGGAGCATTTTGAGGGCTCCCCTGGAGAATCCTAGATATGGCAGAGATGAGACAGGTGAGACTTTACGGAGACCTGTAAGGGATGGAGTAGACATTACCCACTGTCTCTAAGCGTCTGCAACTCTTTTCTTCCTCTGTGGGTTGTAACAGAAACCTCCAATTTCACCTGAGCACATAGCCATCCAAAATAAAAAGAGAGTCTGGGACATATCCTTGAAGGGGAAAAGTTGAGTGAAAGCTCTGAGAAGTGTCCTTGAAGGGAAGGAGAATGCCATATTTGCTTTTTCTTTTCTTTTTCCTTGGAATGGACATGTCTGAAGCTAGAGTAGCTATCTTGGACCCTGATGGGGAAGCCACATGCTGAATTTAGCAGAGCAACAAGATAGAGCCTGACTGTCTGACACCATGGAACACCATAACAGACCTAAATTGACTATCCCTGGACTTTAGAAAACAAAGTGTAAAGGCTGGCCATGGTGGCTCACTCATGTAATGAATGAATTGAGGCCTGGAGTTTGAGACTAGCCTGGGCATGAGACCTCATCTCTACAAAACATTTTTTAAATTAGCCAAGTGTGGTGGCACACACTTGTAGTCCCAGCTGTCCAGGAGGTTGAGGCAGGAGGATCCCTTGTGCCCAGGAGTTCAAGGCTGAAGTGAGCTATGATCTCATACTACTGCACTTCAGCCCGGGTGACAGACTGAGATTCCATCTCTAAAAAATAAAATAAAGAGAAATGAGAGAAATAAACACTTTTTTGTTAAGCCACTGCTACGTGAAGTTTCTGTCATTGCCAAACCAATTCTAATTAATACATACAGGAATTGGAGAGATGGTAATAAACTCGTGAGATATAGGTTACTATTAAAGTGGTCCCATCAGTAACTCCAGACTGGTGAGGCCTGAGAAGATTTGGTTATCCAAGTTGAGGCCTGACGTGAATTTCTATCACTACATGTAATGAGATAATCATAAAAACAGAGGCATAACAGTTGAGGCTACATTACAGAAATTGTGAACCTCTTCTAGTTATTGTCCAATCCGCATTCTTTACCTCAAATATTCTGGCATGGGAGGAGAACAACAACAACAAAATTAAATTTTATGCATTAAAGAAAGAACTTTTTTTTTTTTTTGAGATGGAGCCTCACTCTGTCGCCCAGGCTAGAGTGTGGTGGCGCCATCTTGGCTCACTGCAAGCTCTGCCTCCCAGGTTCATGCCATTCTCCTACCTCAGCCTCCCTAGTAGCTGGGACTACAGGCGCCCGCCACCTCGCCCGGCTAGTTTTTTGTATTTTTAGTACAGACGGGGTTTCACCATGTTAGCCAGGATGGTCTCGATCTCCTGACCCCGTGATCCACCCGCCTTGATCTCCCAAAGTGCTGGATTACAGGCGTGAGCCACCGTGGCTGGCCTAAAGGAACAACTCTTAAGTTGAGAATTACAGTTTGGGATTTCCTTATTTATGACTTATTTATGAGCCAGGAGGACTGCAGAAATAATTTATGCTTCATTAGCCTCAGATGATTCTTCTTAGTCCTGAAACTCTTGCAAGCATAAGTGAGGCCCTTTAATCAGCCTTCTGCCTCTCTAAGCCCCAAGCTAAGACCCAAACCTAGATTCCTAGTGCTTGGTGTCCTCAGTATCCATCATGATTTATCAACACAGGTCACAAGAAAGCTTTGTGAGATACACAAAATGCAGTCAAATATCTACCGAATTTGTGAATTGAACAATAAAATTTGCAAATTAATTTAAAAGCCTAAGGAAAAACTATGTGTCTTATGTTTTTAAATTGTAACCAAGTTGAATTCCAATTGCTAAAACCAAAATAAACTTCTGAATAGGCTTTCCGAACAAACTGTTTTGAGTGCTCCAGAAAACTCACACCAGCGCTTCTCTTTTGCATCTTCTGTTCTGCAATAGCCTGATAACATCAGCATGTCCTCAATCGCTGCTCAGTGCTTAGTTTAGAGAAAAATCCCCATGATCCGAGCCCTGGAGCCAGCCCTGGGCCTTCTGTTTTTGGCTGAGGGCCAAGAAGGATACAATGATGGCTGTAGAACTTACTGACAGACTCAAGGGAACCCCTGGGGCACAGCTTGGGCATGATCAAAGGATAGAGTTGATCAGTTAAAAAAATTATGTAAGAGGAGAGCTCCCAGCGTGAGCAACGCAGAAGACGGTGATTTCTGCATTTCCAACTGAGGTACCGGGTTCATCTCACTGGATACGAACAGACACTTCTCAAAAGTAGACATATATGCAGCCAACAAACACATGAAAAAATGCTCATCATCACTGGCCATCAGAGAAATGCAAATCAAAACCACAATGAGATACCATCTCACACCAGTTAGAATGGCAATCATTAAAAAGTCAGGCAACAACAGGTACTGGAGAGGATGTGGAGAAACAGGAACACTTTTACACTGTTGATGGGACTGTAAACTAGTTCAACCATTGTGGAAGACAGTGTGGCGATTCCTGAAGGATCTAGAACTAGAAATACTATTTGACACAGTAATCCCATTACTGGGTATATACCCAAAGGACTACAAATCATGCTGCCATAAACACACATGCACATGTATATTTATTGTGGCACTATTCACAATAGCAAAGACTTGGAACCAACCCAAATGTCCATCAGTGACAGACTGGATTAAGAAAATGTGGCACATATACACCATGGAATACTATGCAGCCATAAAAAAGGATGAGTTCATGTCCTTTGTAGGGACGTGGATGAAGCTGGAAACCATCATTCTCAGCAAACTATTGCAAGGACAAAAAACCAAACACCACATTTCTCACTCATAAGTGGGAATTGAACTATGAGAACACTTGGACACAGGAAGGGGAACATCACACACTGGGGCCTGTCGTGGGGTGGGGGGAGAGGGGAGGGATAGCATTAGGAGATATGCCTAATGTAAATGACGAGTTAATGGGTGCAGCACACCAACATTTCACATGTATACATATGTAACAAACTTGCACTTTGTGCACATGTACCCTAGAACTTAAAGCATAATAAAAATAAATAAATAAATAAAATCATAGTTTAGAAAAATTATGTAAGAGATTTGGAACATTCCAATATGTGCAGTCCATTACACATTGACCTCATTCTCACAGTAAGAACACAAATTATGAAAGTAACATGTCCAGGCTTCAACAGCTTGTAAGTATAAAATAAGGCTACACCTTCATTTAAAAAACACTTAAAGACTTCAAACGTCCATATCCCCAGATAGGAATGTACTTTTCCTTTAACGTCCTTCGGTAACTTATGAATTTCCTGGGGTTGCTACCTTCATGCATCCTTACAGGCCCTTTGAGTTCTTCCTGCTGCGCTCCTTGTCCAGCGGTCATATCCATAACTGTCCTGTCAGAGGATATCTTGAGCCTGTTCACACAGGAGCTGCTGCTTCCGGCATCACCCATCGCCTCTGTTTCAGGTGAGAGGTCCCTGCTGCTTCCCTTGGACTTTTATATCTCAAGAAAATTACAGCTAGAGAAGAGGAATAAGCTCTAGTGTTCTATATGATGGTAGGATGGCTATAGTTAATACACTATACAGTTTCAAATAGCTATTAAAAGGTCAAAAAATAACAGATGCTGAGTAGATTGCAGAGAAAAGGAGAACACTTACACACTGTTGATGGAAGTGTAAATTAGTTCAACCACTGTGAAAAGCAGCGTGGTAATTCCTCAAAGAGCTAAAAACAGAACTACCATTCAACCCAGCAATCCCGCTGAGTATTTACCCAGATGAATAAATCATTCTACCATAAAAACACATGCAGCTGGGTGCGGTGGTTCATGCCTGTAATCCCAGCACTTTGGAAGGTCAAGGCGGGCAGATCACTTTAGGTCTGGAGTTCAAGGCTAGCTGGGCCAACATGGTCAAACCCCATCTCCACTAAAATTACAAAGATTAGCTGGGCATGGTGGCACACACCTGTAGTCCCAGCTACTTGGGAGGATGAGGTGGGAGAATGACTTGAACCCGGGAGGCGGACATTGCAGCAAGCCGAGATGTCATACCACTGCATTCCAGCCCAGGCGATAGAGCAAAGATTCCATCTACACACACACACACACACGCACATGAAATGTTCATTGTAGCACCATTTACAATAGCAAAGACATGGAATCAACCTAAATGCCCATCAATAACAGATTGGATAAAGAAAATGTGGTACATATACACCATGGAATACTAAGCTGTCATAAAAAAAGAATGAGATCATGTCTTTTGTGGGTACATGGATGGAGCTGGAGGCCATTATCCTTAGCAAATTAACACGGGAACAGAAAGCCAAATATTGCATGTTCTCACTTATAAGTGGGAACTAAGTGACGAGAACTCATGAACACAAAGAAGGGAACAACAGACACTGGGGCCTACTTGAGGGTGGAGGGTAGGAGAAGGGAGAGGAGCAGAAAAAAAATAACCACTGGGTACTAGGCTTAGTACTTGGATGACAAAATAATCTATTACAACAGCCCCCCATGACATAAGTTTACCTATATAACAAATCTGCGCATGTAGCCTGAACCTAAAATAAGTTAAAAATACATAAATAAATGAATAAAGTTCTAACAAGAATAGACTATATCTTTCCCTTCATTATTCAGAACAGACCTGGGATCAAATGGAAGTCTTTGAAGTCTGGGTGCGGTGGCTCACGCCTGTAATCCCAGCACCTTGGGAGGCCCAGGCGGGCAGATCACGTGGGCGGATCATGAAGTCATGAGATGGAGACCATCCTGGCTAACATGGTGAAATCCCGTCTCTACTAAAAATACAAAAAATCAGCAGGGTGTGCTGGCATGCACCTGTGGTCCCAGCTACTCGGGAGGCTGAGGCAGGAGAATCACATGAACCAGTGGGGCAGAGGTTGCAGTGAGCCCAGATCGCGCCACTGCACTCCAGCCTGGGCCACAGAACGAGACTCCATCTCAAAAAAAAAAAAAAAAAAAAAAAAAAAAAAAAAGTCTTTGAAATTAAATTTAAATAAAATTGGAATTTAAAAACATTCAAACAGTACTTAAATATGCTGAAGGTAACAGCTTTTTATAAGCCTGTTTGTTTGCCTTTGGAAATATTTCCTAAGGATAGAGCCCTAGAAACAAACTTCACGGGTTACGTGAGTATTTGATTAGTGAGAGTCACCAAAATGTACATGTATGTTCTGTGTACTTTTCTATAACTGTGTTATACTTCAGTTTCAATATGTTTAAAATTGTTCTGGAATTGGCCGGGCGCAGTGGCTCATGCCTGTAATCCCAGAACTTTGGGAGGCCGAGGTGGGCAGATCACGAGGTCAGGAGTTTGAAACCAATCTGACCAAGATGGTGAAACCCCGTCTCTACTAAAAATACAGAAATTAGCCGGGCTTGGTGGTGCGTGCCTGTAATCCCAGCTACTCAGGAGGCTGAGTCAGGAGAATTGCTTGAACGCGGGAGGCGGAGGCTGCAGTGAGCCCAGATCGTGCCATTGCGCTCCAGCCTGGGCAACAGAACAAGACTCCATCTCACCAAAAAAAAAAAAAAAAAAGTTGTTCTGGAATCAGCAAATCTGCATTTTAAAACTTGATGTATATTGACAATCTTTTTCCAAAAACCTGTATCAAAACATAGTCTAACAGAATCTCTAAATCCTTCTAACATTATCAGATATATCATATTCCTTTCTAGTAGATATAAAATTATATTGGTCTGGTTATTAATGAGATTAAACATCTCATATGTTTACTAGCAATTTATTTCCTTTTGTGATTTTCCTATTCATATCTTTTGCATGTCTTTATATATTTATTGACTTTAGGAGCACTTATACAACAAAAATTAATTCTTCTTCTAGTAGATGCTGCAAATATTTATCTTATTCAGGTGTTTCTTTTACAAATTTGTAATATTTTTGTCACCTTAGAAGTCTTAAAGTTTATATAATAAATTATGAACAATGGTTTGCAATATCCCTTAACATTACAAATACATTTTCCAACCTTTTCTGCATGTACTTTTATAACGTTTTCTAAATTCTTTATGTTTTGAATATTTAATTCATATGATATATTTTTTAGTGTGTGATGTGAGGTAAAAATCCAACACTATTGATTTTTAAAGTATAGCCCAATAGGTCACCGCTAGTTTGAAATTCTCCTATTGCAGCTTCTGGCATGGTGGAATAGGTTGTTTCATACCAACTTCTTGCTACAATAATGAAGAGCTGAACACAAATACTTTTGAATCTTTCTGAAGGCATGAGAGGGCACCAGTGTAATGATGAACTGAGTAACCAGCATTCAGGAGCAGGGAGGCTGAGCCTGGTATTTGGGGTCGCTTTCCCCCACTTCAAGTCAATGTCAATTTCAAAAGTGGCAAATGAGAAGCTGACAAGAGCTTTGATAAGAACCATAGGGCTGAGGAAACAAAAATTAAAGTTTAAGACAAGAATGAGGAGACATCTGATAGTGTCCCAGGCTTTTAATTAGAATGCTGACAGCTATATCTTAGGAGTAAGAAGGAGCCAGAAAAAGACCTACCATCACAGAGAATAAATCCCAGCCCTGTGGCATGTAAAATTCTGATGAATAAACTCAATTAGGATTGCTAATGGTCCAAGCTTCAAAAGAAAAATATCACGGAGAGGCCGGGAGCGGTGGCACACACCTGTAATCCCAGTACTTTGGGAGGCCAAGGTGGGTGGTCGCCTGAGGTCAGTAGTTCGAGACCAGCCTGGCCACATGGTGAAACCCTGTCTCTACAAAAAATACAAAAATTAGCTGGGCATGGTAGCACGTGCCTGTAATCCCAGCTACTCAGGGGGAGAATCACTTGAACCCACGAGGTGGAGGTTGTAGTGAGCTGAGATCGTGCCACTGCACTCCAGCCTGGGCAACAGTGGGTGGTAGTGGTGGTGGGGCAGGGACAGCGGTAGAAACTTCATGGAAGAAAATAACATCTTTCAGGTCCTCAAATATCTTCATAATTTTATATATGCCACACTCAACATACAATGAAAAATAATCAAAGATATAAGAAGATAAGTCATAATGAAAGCCAAGAACAAGAGACAGTGAAAGCAAATGATGTCCACATAATCCAGAAAAAAATTATTAGACAAGAATTTTTAAATGACTATGTTGAAATACATGAAAGACCAGTGTGGTAGTCTAGTCCTGCTCCTACACGATGACCTACAAAATGCCCACTCCTGTTATATGTGCCCACATCATCTCCTCCCCTTGAGTGCAGCAAGACTTGTGAATATGATGGGATAGTTATTTTGTGATTATGTTATGGTTTATGGAACAGTTGAATTTAAGAAAGGGATATTATCTTTGGTGAGCCTGACCTAATTAGGTGGACTGGCTGCTGGAAAAAAAAAAATAATTTGAAGTGTGGGAGGGATTTGATGTAAGGAGATTCTCCATTGCTGGCTTTAAAGATGGAGGGGACAACATGGCAGGGAACAGCTGATGGCCTCAGGTTACTGAGAGTGACCCCTGGCCAACAGCCAACTAAAAGACAAGGACCTCAGCCTTATAACCAAAAAGACTGGATTTTGCCAACAACCTGCATGAGCGTGGAAGCAAATTCTTCCCCACAGCCTCCAGATAAGAATGCAACTCAGCTGTTAGATACTGGGCAGAGAACCCAGTTGAGCTGCACCCAAAATTCAGACCCACAGAACCGTGGGATAATAAATATGTGTTGTTTTAAGCCAATAAGTTTGTGGTAATTTGTTATGCAGTAACAAAATAGCTAATGTAACAAGATTGAGAATTTTGGCAGGCAATAAGAAACAATGCCAAAGAAACAGATGGAATGCCAGAACTAAAAAGTACAACTGAAATAAAAAGCCCAGTGCATGGGTTTAAAAACAGATAGACACAACTTTAAAAAAGAGAGAGAGATCTGGAAAATTGATTAGAATAAAACAACCAGTAATTTTTTTTTAAAGCATGAAAAATGCTGAGAAAAAAATGTGAGAGACATATGGGGCATATCCAACATACATATGATATCCAACATACTTATGATAACATATCCAACATAATCGAGGTCTCAGAGAAAAGAGGAGAGTGAATAGGAAAGAAGTAGTCTATGAAAAGTTGGCTGAAAAAATTGGCTGAAATATTTCTAAACTGTAGAAATACATGAAGCCATAGTTTCAAAAAAGGCTAAAAACCACACAGAAAGAAAACCACATTTAACAACATCGTAGGAAAACTAATAAAAACCAAAAAGATAAATCTTTAAAACAGCCAGAGGGAAAAAAGTATGGAGGGGAAGGCATATTATTTTTCAAGGGACAACATTTGCACAACTTCTTCAATAATTGTAAGAAATAAGAAATACACAAATGTTGTAAAAGATATCAATTACTAAAATAGACACAGGCAGAAACAGAAAATCTGAATAGGTATATATCTACTACACAAATTCATAATTTAAAGCTTACCAACAAGAAAAAGTTAGATCCAGATAGCACTACTGGTGAATTTTTTCAAACATTTAGGAGATAAATAAAACCAACTCAATACAAAATCTTTCATAAAATAGAAATGGGAATGCTTCCCAACTCATTTTACAAAGCCAGGATAACCCGATGCCAAAACCTGACAAACACATTTTTAAAAAAGGAAATTATATGCAACCCTCATGAACACAGAGGCAAAACTCCTTAATAAAATATTGGCAAATAAAATCTAGCAATATATTATTGGGATAATACAGCATAACCAAATATAGTTCACCCAAGGGGCCAGACAGGTGGCTCATGCCTGTAATTCCAAAACTTTGGGGAGCCTATGCGGGAGGATCACTTGAGCTTGGGAGTCTGAGATCAGCCTATAGGCCACATTGGAAGGCCCCATTTCTACAAAAAAATTTTTAAAAAAATTAGCCAGGCCTAGTTGTGCACACTTATAGTCCTAGCTACTTGGGAGGCTGAGATAGGAGGATTGCTTGAGCCCAGGAGTTTGAGGTTACAGTGAGCTATGATCATGCCACTGCATTCCAGCCTGGGCAATAGAGTGAGACCCTGCCTTTTAAAAGAAAAAAGAGAATTCGTTCAAGAATGCAAGTTGATTTAACATATAAAAATGAATCAATATAATCCACTTTATTAATGGAATAAAAGTGAAAAACCATATGACCACTTCAAATGATACAGAAAAAGTCCTTTGTTAAAGAAAGTAGAATAGTGGTTGCCAAGAGCTGGGAAAAGGGGGAAATGGGGAGTTACTATTTAATGAGTATACAGTTTTAGTTTCTTAAGATGAAAAGAGTTATGGAATAGATGGTGGTGATAGTTACACACTATAAATGTATCTAATACCGGCTGGGTGTGGTGGCTCACACCTGTAATCCCAGCACTTTGGGAGACCAAGGCAGGCAGATCTCCTGAGATCAGGAGTTCGAGACCAGTCTGGCCAACATGGTGAAACCCCATCTCTACTAAAAATACAAAAAAATTAGCCAGTCGTGGTGGAGGGCTCCTGTAATCCCAGCTACGCAGGAGGCTGAGGCAGAAGAATTGCTTGAACCCTGGAGGTGGAGATTGCAGTGAGCCAAGATCGTGCCATTGCACTCCAGCCTGGGCAACAAGAGCGAAACACCATCTCAAAAAAAAAAAAGAAAAAAGAAAAAAAAATTGTTAAGATGGTAAATGTTATGTGTATTTGACTACAATTTTTAAAAATTGAAAAAAAAAACCCCATTTGTCAAAATGAACACTGGTTTATTCTACAAACAATTATCAAACAGGGAATGACAGGGTATTTTCTCAATCTGATAAAGGACATCTACAAAAAACCTCAACTAATGCTCTTTTAAGATTGAAGTCAAGGTAAACACATTCACTTTTATCACCTCTATTCAACATTGCATTATAGATCTAGCCAGTTCATTATAGCATTTTTTTTAAAAAAAAAACCATATAATTTAGAAAATAATTATTTTACAGATGACACATAATTATTTACGTAGAAAACCCTCAGAAATCCATCCAAAGAGGAAGACTAAGTAATAAGTGAATTTCCTTAATAGTCATGAAATGACTGTTAGCTGTAACCAAGACAACGTGAGTCTTTGTATCTAGCTACATACAAATGGGTTTTTCATAGTCCTAGCCCTTAGTTAGAAGGGAACTTTTTTTGGTAAAAGTTCTTTTTAAGCGTTTTCTACATTTCATTGCCCCAAATTGGCTTACGAATTCTTATCCCTAAACCAATTACTGACTATTGTGAGGGATTGTCATGATTGGTTTAGATCAATAAGCAGAGAATGAAAATTGAGAAGTCAGTCACCAGGCTTTCTACTTCTTTTATTTTATATCTCTTCCTCGTCAAGAATTCAAAGATCTTAGGGCTAAAATGGAGTCAAAGAATCTCATTATAGTAATAATTATCATCTATTGAATACTTTATAGCCATTGTTTAGTAGTGCTGAGGTCTGAATGTTGGTGTTGCCCCAAAATTTATATGTCGGAATCTAATACCCAATTTAACATTAAGAGGTGGGGCCTTTAGGAGATAAGCAGATCATTAGGGCTTTCCCTCATGAGTGCATCAGTGCCCTTAGAAAAGAATCTTCAAGGAAATTGTTTGCCTCTTCGCCATGTGAGGATACAGCTGGATAGCACCATCTTTGAAGCAGAGAGTGAGCATTCAACAGACACCAAATCTGCCGGCACCTTGATATTGAACTTCCCAGCCTCCAGAACTGTGGCAATGAATCTGGTTAAAATAAAAAGTTTTCTCAACACAAAAATATAAACCCTCATTTACTCTTTAACTTCCAAATCTACTGAAGACTTTACCTAAGTTGGGGTGTGTGTAGCAGAATGGGGCAGGTATAAATAAGAGAGTTAAGAAAGGAGCTGGGTTTCAGGAATGGGGTCAACATGGGACCTCACATGCAAAAAGAGTATCCCAAAAGCAGAGCAGATCACAAGGACAAAAGCCTCACCAGAAATCTGCAGAAATATTAAAGGAGTTGGAGTTCTTCCATGTTACAATTTCAATTATGGCGCCATCTGGTGGCACATCTCACACACACTGTAGATACTGGAGGTTTTAACATCATCATCATTTAAGACAAGGGTCTCGCTCTGCCATTCAGGCTGGAGTGCAGTGGCACAATCATAGTTCACTGCAGTCTCAACTTCCTGAGCTCAAGTGATCCTCCCACGTCAGCCTCCCAAGTAGCTGGTACCACAGGCATGAACTACCACGCCAGCTCATTTCTTTCTTTCTCCTTCCTTCCTTCCTTCTTTCCTTCCTTCCTTCCTTCCTTCCTTCCTTCCTTCCTTCCTTCCTTTCTTTCTTTCTTTCTTTCTTTCTTTCTTTCTTTCTTTCTTTCTTTCTTTCTTTCTTTCTTTCTTTCTTTCGTTCTTTCTTTCCTTCTTTCTCTCTCTTCTTTCTTTCTTTCTCTTTCTCTCTCTTTCCCTCTTTCTTTCTCTTTCTTCTTACTCTTTCTTTCTTTCTCTTTTCCTGTCTTTCTTTCTGTCTTTCTTTCTTTCTCTTTCTTTCTTTCTTCTTTCTATCTCTCTCTTTCTTTCTTTCTTCCTTTCTTTCTTTCTTCCTTTCTTTCTTTCTTTCTTTCTTCCTTTCTTTCTTCCTTCCTTTCTTCCTTTCTTTCTTCTCTTTCTTTTTTTCTTGTAGAGACAGAATCTTCCTGTTACCCAGGTTGGTCTCAAACTCCTGGGCTCAGGTGATCCGCCCACCTTCACCTCCCAAAGTGCTGGGATTACAGGTGTGAGTCACTGCACTGGCCAGTTTTAATATTTTTGAGAAATTGATTCATAAAAGAGAAAATACTGGACCTACCATAAATTCAGCCCCTACCATGTGCTTAGAATTGTATGTGTGTATATAATTTTAACAACATTGAGTTATCTTTACCTTAAAGAGAAATTTATTGGTCAAAGTCTACAAAATTGGTTTTATTTGTTTGCAAGGTCCATTCTCCGCACATACTCAACTGTCTCCATAATTATTTGAAGATTGTAATTTAAAAACACAAAGTGAAAGAAACATCACAAAGTAGAGAATAGAGGATAAAAGCATTAATAACCTCTAGTTATTAATAACCTCTAGTATTCTAAGTTATTTGGGGAACTATTGTTTTCAAAACAAACAAATGAAAACTTGTAAAAGGAAACCAAAAAAGAACAAATACTCGAAAATATATAAAATGTCAGGACTGGAAGAATTAGTATTAGGTTCAAAAGATAAAGTCAAAGAAATGACTTCCAAATGAGAAAAACAGAAGAAAAGATAATATAGTAGAGCAATCCAAGAGATTCGATATTTGACTAATAGAGTTCCAGGAAAAGAGGAGAGAGGGAAACAGAAGTAAATTTCCCATACCCGAAAATTTGAGTTTCCAAATTAACCCCACTCCCATCCCCAGTGCAGGATACAATGACTCATACCTAAGCACGTCACTGTGAAAATTGAGAACACAGACATAAAAAGATTCTGTAAGCTTTCTAGGAGAATGAAAACATCATTTACAAAGATTCAAAATGGCATCAGGCTTCTCAACAATAGAACTGGATGACAGATGACTCTAAAGCAATGCGGTTTCACAATTCTGCAGAGGAATTGTAACTCTATAATTCCATACTTAGGCAAATTATCAATCAAATCAGAGAATAGAATAAATACATTTTCAGATATGGAAGAACACACAAAATGTACCTCCCAAGCACACTTTCTTATGAATGTACTTGGGGATATGCTCCAAAAAAATTAGGAATAAACAGAGAAGAGTAGACCAAAGAAAAGGAAAACATGGGATCTGGGTAACACTGATTACAGGATTATAGCTGCAGAGCAGACTTATTGAGGCAGAGGCTGAAGGACAAAAATCTCTAGGAAAAACGCAAGTACCTAATGGGAAACACAACTTTATTGAGAAGATAGATGAGTTTGAGGATATACAGCTTGCACAATTTTCTTACAGTGTAAGAAAATTAAAAAGGTAACAATAGGCCGAGTGCAGTGGCTCCTGCCTGTAATCCCAGCACTTTGGGAGGCTGAGGCAGGGGGAATCATGAGGTCAAGAGATTAAGCCCATCCTGGCCAACATGGTGACACCCTGCCTCTACTAAAAACACAAAAATTAGCCGGGCATGGTGGTGGGCGCCTGTAGTCCCAGCTACTCGGGAGGCTGAGGCAGGAGAATCGCTTGAACTTGGGAAGCAGAGATTGCGGTGAAGCAGAGATTGTGCCACTGCACTCCAGCCTGGCAACAAAGCGAGACTCCGTCTCAAAAAAAAAAAAAAAAAAAAAAGGGAAACACATAATGTTATTTTAAGCTGTATGGTGTTATTGGACTTCCAGAAAACATTGTTTGGATATTTCGAATGATGTAGACAGTTTTCTGCATGCTTCCTGACAAGTGAGGAGACTTGTGGTCTGGTTCTTAGACTTCCCTAGCAGCATGGCCCCCAAATGCCAGTCTCCACTCCCACCTTAAAAGAAGGAATCAAGACTACCTCCTGCTCTGAGACTGGAGGAGACATCAGTCTCTGTAGGCTTGCCAGAGAAGGGAGAAAAAGAACAGCAAGAAGCAATTGAACATGTTGATGAAGTACAAAAAGAAGTAGACTTAATGAACAAGCCAGTGAGGAGATTTTGAAAGTAGAACAGAAATAATAAAAATGCCTCCAAGCATTTTTTCAGAAGAGGTCAAAATTGATTGTCAAGATCCCAAATTTTGGGGCAACAACATTTGTCAATCATCTCCAAGTGTCTGCACTGCTTGGGGAGGAGGGCAAAGAGGCACTGCATTATTTGATCAGAGTTGAAATGACAGAATTTGAAAATATTAAATTAGATTACAGAACAGATTTTTATTTTGATGAAAATCCTTACTTTGAAAACAAAGTTCTCTCCAAAGAATTTCATCTGAATGAGAGTGGTGATCCATCTGCAAAGTCCACTGAAATCAAATGGAAATTTGGAAAAAGTTTGACGAAATATTGAAGTCAGATGCAGAATAAAGTCAGCAGGAAGAGGCAGCATGAGGCACCAGAGAGCTTCTCTACCTGGTTTACTGACCATTCTGATGAAGGTGCTGATGAGTTAGGAGAGGTCATCAAAGATGATATTTGGCCAAACCCATTATAGTACTACTTGGTTCCCAATATGGATGATGGAGAAGGAGAAGAAGACGACGACGAGGAGGAGGAGGAGGAAGAATTAGAAGATATTGAAGAAGAAGATGAGGATGAAAGTGAAGAAGATGAGGATGGTGATGAAGAAGAAGGAGAGGAGGATGGAGAAGATGACTAATAGAACACTGATGGCTTCCAACCTTCCTTTTAAAGAAATTTTCTCCAGTTCCTGGGAGCAAGTTGCAGTCTTCCCCCTGCCCCACCCCGCTTCTTGTGCTCAGTAACCCTGTTCTTGTGGTCCCTTTTCTCTACTACATGGTTTTCAACATTTTGGGGGGAAATACCTTGAGCAGAATACAATGGGAGAAGAGCCTCTATCCCCTTTCTATTCTAAATTCACTTTTATCCCTTCCTGTGTGAGCAAAAACTGTATAGAATCAACACCACTGAGCTCTGTGGGAAAAAAGAAAAACCTGCTCCTTTTGCTCTGCTGGAAGCTGGAGGGTGCGAGGGCCCTGCATGGCAGTGCACAGAAGTCTAGCTTCTTTCCTACTTTCTGAATATATTGGGCTCAGAGAGTACACTGTGTCTCTATGTGAATGTGGACAGTTAGCATTTACCAACACGTATCTGTCTACTTTCTTTCGTTTAAAAAAAGAAAAAAAAAAAAGCTTTTAAAAAATGGGGTTTTAGAAGGTCAGCAAAGGGTGGTTTTGACATGTTTGGCCGGGTTAAGTGGGCATTTTGACAGCATGGCTTCTCCTTTGGGCTGTTTGTGATGTTTGACAGATGTCCTTGCAGTTTAAGATGACACTTTTAAAATTCTCTTCTCATGATGACCTAAGCCCTACCCCTCAATGGGAGTATCAGCAGAACCTGTAGGATCTTATTTGGAATTGACATTCTTGATTGTAATTTTGTTCCTGTTTATTTTTAAATTTTCTTTTTGTTTCACTGGAAAGAAAAGATGATGCTCAGTTTTAAATGTTAAAAGTGTACAAGTTGCTTTGTTACAATAAAACTAAATGTGTACACACAAAAATTAAAAACTAAACATAAAATAACATAGGCTGGGCACAGTGGCTCACATCTGTAATCCCAGCACTTTGGGAGGCTGAGCGGGGAGGATCGCTTGAGCGCAGGAGTTTGACCAGTGTGGGCAACATGGCAAAACCATGTCTCCACAAAAAAACACAAAAAATAGCCTG
Organism: Macaca thibetana thibetana; assembly: GCF_024542745.1. NCBI lineage: Eukaryota > Metazoa > Chordata > Mammalia > Primates > Cercopithecidae > Macaca > Macaca thibetana. Next base: position 87,331,288 of record NC_065584.1, read on the forward strand.
GAGTGGTGGCACATGCCTATAGTCCCAGCTACTTGGGAGGATGAGGTGGGAGGATCACTGGAGCTGGGGAGGTGGAGGTTGCAGTGAGTTGAGATCTCACTACTATGCTCCAGCCTGGATGACAGAGTGAAACCCTGTCTCAAAATTAAATAAATAATAAAAGAATATAAATATTTTGTATCAATTTTCAACTTTTATAGTCAATAAACTTAAGTCTTAATTTTGGTTACAGAATTAAATATTAATATTAACAGTCAAGTCAATGTAAAAGTAAAGTATAGTTAACTGAAGGTGGGACACAGAGGAAAAGAGAGTAGAGGAAAAGAGAGTGAAGGAAAAGATAAGGATGCTAATATTCTTATTTTACAAAGTAGGAACTCAAAATACACAGTGCCTACCTGAAAAAGATATTAAAATGATTAGTATAGTATTAAGTTAGCAAAGTAAACAAGAGAACTGAAATATAGCTATATTAGGAGTAGAAGAGGGGAGGGAGGTGGAGTTCAGCTAAACCTTAATATGTTGTAAAGTCAACAGACCTTTGATGAATTAGTGAGTAGAGGACACCTTCCCTAGAGATACTGAGGCAAGAGGTAATAGTGCCTCCTTAGGACTTGGAATGGAGTCAAACAGTGGTGGGGGGAAACAAATTCCACTAGAGGGAATTTGTGTGAGGGAAAACAGCCTGCAATTTATTTATTTATTTATTTATTTATTTAAGACAGAGTCTTGCTCTGTCCCCCAAGCTGGAGTGCAGGGGCGCGATCTCAGCTCACTGCAACCTCTGCCTCCTGGGTTCAAGCAATTCTCCCGCCTCAGCCTCCAAGTAGCTGGGATTACAGGCAGTCACCACCACGCCCGGCTAATTTTTGTATTTTTAGTAGAGATGGGGTGTCACCATGTTGGCTGCGCTGGTCTCGAACTCCTGACCTTGTGATCCACCCGCCTCAGCCTCCCAAAGTGTTGGGATTACAGGCATGAGCCATAGCACGTGGCCCAAATTACTTTTGGTTGGAAATCACCTTAATGTTCAAAAGAGGGAATACTTAAATAATTATCACATTACATTAATAGAATAAAATATATCTAGTAAAACTTTTTAATGACTACTCAACAATGTGGAAAATTCTATTATATAACAGAATTTTCAAAAGATATAAGTCCTCTTTCCCTCCCTTCCCTTTCTAAACAATTTAGTCCTAAAGCCACCAGGTGGGGTAGAGCAAGGTCATAGACATTGATGAGGAGGGGCCGTCTGGCATGGGAATAAGAAGTCAGAACCCAAGAAAGATGAAGATGTGTCCATGGTGGGGGATGTCTGAGGGGGCTGAGAGAGGAACCCAGCTGGCAGAGTCACAGCCTGAGCAAGTAAAGGAGACATCCACTCAGAGGGGTTGCCTAGTGTGAGATATCCAGGCCCAAATGGCGGACACCCATGTAGAGGGGCAGCCCTGGCACAGAGTGTCAGAGCCGGAGTGGGTAAAGGGCATCCACATGGGAGGGGGAACGACAGCAGCAAGGTGAGATTGGTTACATACTGAAGATGGATGGAATAAGCAACTATATTAAAGAATATGGGAGAAGAAATGTACAAATCAAAAAGTTATAAATGAGAAAATTAAGATACAAATATGGAAAGAGAAAACCTAATATGAGGTTGTGGGGTTGGATTTGAATTGAGATATTGATATAAATGTATGGTTTTCAATATAGTTACAAAAAGAAAATACATGTGAGTATGGCTGCTGCACTTAGGCCCTTGAATCGAGCTCTTCTGCAGGTACCGCAGATTTCAGTGTATCCTGGGGTGGGAGGTTCCAGCTCTGCCTGTGGCTGCTAACAGATACCTACTTACAGATAGTATTGTGAAATTAAAAGAATTTCAGCATAAGAAGGTGGCTGTTGCGTGTAATCTTCGTGGCACTAAAGAAACCTATTTTAGAAATTTGGAAGAAAAATTGACAAGCTCATCTTGAAGGAGGAGTCGATAACCTTACTTCATTTGTGTGGGTCCCAGGACCATGTGAAGCTGGCTAAAAATGTCATTTACAGGTACCATGCAGAGAACGGAAATATCACTTTGGAGGAGTATAAGTTTGGACCATTTGTCATGAGTCTGTGTTATGGGTTGGATCTTGAGGAGCTCATGAAAGACCAGCATTTATGAGGTTCCTTCTCAGAGTCCACATCATTCAATATTTTGATGGATATGTTAGTTGTCAAAGGCAGATATAAAAGTGCTTTGGAAGTATTGATAGAGATGAAAAATCAAAGTGTGAAATTCACCAAAGATACCTATGTTCTTACTTTTGCAGTTTGCTACAAACTGAATAGCCCTGAGTCTTTCAAAATCTGTTCTACATTAAGAGAAGAAGCCCTACTCAAAGGACAGGTTCTCTCCAGGAAAGCATCCCATTTCTTTGTGGTGTGAACTCTGAATCAGAACCAGGTGGCAAAAGCTATGTCCATTTTTTTCTCAAATCATGAATCCAGAAAGCATAGCCTGCACTAATTTAACTATTATAATCTATATCCAGTCAAATAATGTTGGAAACCCTGATAGAGATACTAAAAAATGCTGCAGAAGGAAATTTATTAAAATTTGTTAAAAGACATGAATTCTCAGAGGAAGTGCTGGCCAAAGTGAAGGAAAAGTGAAGGATGTGCCTGCCCTTGTGGCCAGATTTAATGAGATCTATGGGAAACTGCACATCAGTGGCCAGGTCACCACTTGTACTTTGGGTGCTCTGCTCTGCCACACTCCCAGGGACAGGAAATACCATATGTTGCTATTAAACAAGAGGATGATGACCCATCGGACCTTCCAATCACTCAACCAGTCCTTTCTGGCTGAGTAATAATCCTCATTTCAGTCCACCTGTGGATCTGAAGGGCCTGCTTCTAGTGAGTTACTGCCTTTCCTAAGAAGCAGGCATTGCCCTTCAGTAGCCGCTGTGCTGACACTTGGCCTCCTCTTGAAATTCCCAGGTTCACTGAATGGTGGCATGTTGATCTCTGAGAAGTTATGTTGCACTACTGTGAAGGTCTACATGCAAGCACAGTTCCCTCAGAAAGGAGCTTCCCTTGTACATTGCTGAGGATCCTTGAAGGAACATGGTCGGTCTCCAGTCCAGCTTCCAGCACCAGAATGGAATGCAGCAAGCACCATCAGGAATGAATTTCACTACAAGTGTGGTTACTCTGATTTTCAAGGGAGTAATTACTTGTAAATTACATCCCTGCTGAATTCAAGAGGTCTGAAACCCTATTCTATCATGTTAGAAAATAGCGCAGGATTTCCTCACTGCTCTGCCATCATATATTTCTATGACTTGAACCCTCATTTTTCCATACGCAAAACAATAATGCCTATGCGTAGCTGCATATAGATTTGAAATCTTTATTCAAGGTTCAGAAGGATCAGATTTTCTCAAAAATAAGAGAAATAAAAAAGGTTCATAAGAAAAAAGAAAGAAAGAAAGAAAAGAAAAGAAAAAAGAGAAAATACATGCAAATACATGTGAGTGTGAGTGTGTGTGTGATTGGCTATTTGCCATATTCCCAACTATGTCCACTGAGACAGCCTTAGAGCTCTCTCACCCCATCAGCAATGAGCACTACCTAGCACCCAGATCCAGGTTTCAAAATACTGTTCGTCACTAAACACAACCAGCTCACCTTAGAAAAATGACTGGTTCCAGGAGAAGGAAAGTATAAAATGAGCTTGGGCCATCTTGTAGTTTCTAAAAGCAAAGAACTACCTAAATAATGATGGGGAGGTTGGGCATGGTGGCTCATGCCTGTAATTTCAGAACTTTGGGAGGCCGAGTTTAGAGACCAGCCTGTGCAACATAGTGAGACATTGTCTCTACAGAAAAAGAAAAGAAAAGAAAGAAAAAAGAAAGAAAGAAAAGAAAAGAAAGAAAACATTAGCTGGGCATGGTCATGCGCACCTGTAGTCTCAGCTACTCAAGAGGGTGAGGTGGGAGCACTGCTTGAGCCCAGGAGTTTGAAAGCAGTGAGCCATGATCACACCCCTGTACTCCAGCCTGGACAACAGAGCAAAGAGAAGAAGAAGAAGAGAGAAGGAAGAAGAAGAAAAGGAGGAAGAAGAAGGAGGAGAAGGAGAAGAGGAGGAGGAGGAGGAGGAGGAGGAGGAGGAGGAGGAGGATAGGGATACATCAAAAACACACAGAAGCCCTATAAAACAGCTTCCACTGGCTAATCTGGGACAAATTATAACTCAGTGAATAAAATAGAAACCATGAATCCATACTTATATAAATAAATGAATACTTTTAAAATACAATAAGGATTTAAATACCTACATAGTTTTCTTTTCCTCCTCCTCCTCCTCCTCCTTCTTCCTCTTCTTCTCCTTCTCCTTCTCCCTCCTTCCTACTGCCTCCTCCTCCTTCTTCTTCTTTTTGAGATGGAGTCTTGCTCTGTCACCCAGTTTGGAGTGCAGTGAGGCAATCTCGACTCACAGTAACCTCCGCCTCCCAAGTTCAAGTGATTCTCCTGCCTCAGCATCCTGAGTAGCTGCAACTACGGGTGCCTACCATCATGCCCAGCTAATATTTATAATTTTAGTAGAGAGGAGGTTTTGCCATGTTGGCCAGGCTGGTCTCGAACTCCTGATCTCAGGTGATCTGCACCCTCTCCCAACCCCCCAGCCTCCCAAAGTGCTGGGATTACAGACCTGAACCACCGGGCCCAGCTGAAATACTTACATAGTTTCAAAATGCATCCACTACAAAATACCCAAAGAGAAAAATAATAACTTCAGTAGAGAAGGCTGGCAGATTTCATTTTAATCAGGTGAACAAAGTAAACATAATCAATAATGGCTTAAATTGAAGTTGAATTGAAACTTAGAGGATGCAGTGGGAAGAACATGCACCATTTTTGTGACACCTCTGCCAAAGATGGAGAATCTAAATCTAATCAGGACAAACCCACATTGAGAGACATTCTACAAAATAACTGGACTGGAATCTTCAAAAGAGTCAAAGTCATGAATCTAAGAAAGCCTACGGAACTGTATGATACCCAACAAAAATAAAGAGACATGACTACTAAATGAAACACATGATTCTGATTGGATCTTTTTGCTCTAAAGAACATTATTGAGACAAATAGTAAAATTTGAGTAGAGTCTGAGTTAGATGGTAGCATAATGTAAATGTTAACAGTAATGTCCTGATTTTGATAGTTATATATGAGAATATCCTTGTTACAAGAAAGGCACACCAAAGTATTCAGGAGTGGAGGCGCCTTCAGTAACTTATTCTCAAACGGTTCTGGAATAAACAAGAGTTACTTGTGTTGTACTTGCAGTTTTTCTGTGAGATTGATGTTATTTCAAACATTTAAAATTACAGTTCAAAATGATAAGGCAACCCTGTAAATAATATTTGATTCCAATTTTTTTAACATATACATGTTTGTATGTATATCTGCACATAGAAAACTAAAAGTATGCACCTAAATATTAAGGGTGATTAATCTTAAATAGTGTGACTACATTTGACAATAACTTTGTCCTTTTTCGTCTGTATTTTCCTAATTTTTTACAATGAATTGTATTGCTCTTTTTATTCATTAAATCACTAGGAAAAACATTAGAAAATACAAATAAATTTGAAAATAATGAATTAATTAAAATTGCTCTAAATCTCATCACTGAAAGTTAACCACATTTTTTTGACATCTATGCTTCCAGGATTTTTTACATGCATATATATATGCATGTATAAGAAAGTTAAATATACATTAGAAAAAATATATATAGAACTTTATTTACAAAGGTAGGCATGTATTTTCACAAAATGAAGCCGTAATAAATACACCATAAATTTTTTTCACTGAATTCATCTACATTCTTTCATGTCAACAAATTTAGGCCTTTATTATCCCTTTAGGGATTTAATACTATTTCATTGTTAAACTACTATTTATTTAAATAATCCCTGATGTTGGACACTTAGAATTTTTTTTACTTTTACCATTACAAATCATGCTATGATGAACATTCTTATTCATACAACTTTATGCATTTGCCAAATTGATTCCTTAGGATAAATTATGAAAAGTAAAATCCTGGGGTCAAAGATTTAAAAAATATATATTAAGCACTTTTGCTGCATATTATCAAATTGCCCTCTAGGAAGCGTATGTATCAGCATATATTCTTACCAGCCTAGTACCCTAACCCATGACAACGTTAAATAGTGTCTTTTTTCTATGTGAGGAACTTAAAATAATCAGAATAAGCAGTAATCTTTAATATTTCTGGAGATAACTGGATAAGCAAATATATTTCATAAGCTTATAAATGTCCTAAAATGATAAACATTCTATGGTTTTTAACTAAGTTAGTAGGTCAATTATTAGCCTGGGGATGGGGAAGGGGAGAGGAAGTAAAATAATTCTTTAGTTACTAGATAAAGAAAAAATGATGTAAGTGGAGAGATGGAAAAAACACTACAATTAGCCATTCCAGACCAGAAAATCTTGCATTTCATAACTATATTATCTATTGCTGTGAAACAAATTACTCTAAAACTTAGCAGTTAAAGCAACAAATATGTATCATGTTGCAGTTTCTAAAGGTCAAGAGTTTAGAAGAAGGTTAACTGATGGGTTCTGGTTCAGGGTCTCCCATAAGCTTGCAGTAAAAATGTCAGCTAGGGCTGCAGTCATCTGAAGGTTTGACTGGGGTTAGAGGAGCTGCTTGCAAGATGGCTCACCCACATGACCTTTGGGAGGAGGTCTTAATTCCTTCCTGGTGTTGGCAGAAGACCTCAATTCCCACATGGGTCTCTCCATTGTGCTGCTTGAGTGTTCTCATGATGTGGCACCTAGCTTACCCCCAGAGCAAGTGATGTGAGCTCAAGAGCAAGGAGAAAGCCAAATCCTTTTTTGGACCTATTTCAGAAGAGGCATGCCATCACTTTGATCACATTCTGTTTATTGGAAGTGAATTCATTTCTAGCAGATTCTCTCACTGAGTTCAGTCACACTGAAGGAGAGAGAGATTAAGCTCACCTTTTGAAGGGAAGAGCATTAGTGACGGTGTGGACACATTTTAAGGCCACCATAATAGCTAAAAAACATGAAGCTCTCATCAAGAGCTTCTGTAGTCTCAGATGTTGATGACAGATGGCCAACTAACCACAGATCAAGAAAGGTCAGGTGCAGTGGCTCACTCTTGTAATCCTAGCACTTTGGGAGGCCAAGACAATAGGATCGCTTGAGGCCAGGAGTTTAAGGCCAGCCTAGGCAATATAGAAAGCCCCCCATCTCTAAAAGATTTTTTTTTTTTTCTTGAGACTGAGTTTCGCTCTTGTCGCCCAGGCTGGAATGCAGTGGTGCAATCTTGGCTCACTGCAGCCTGCGCCTCGGGGGTTCAAGCGATTCTCCTGCCTCAGCCTCCCAAGTAGCTGGGATTACAGGCATGTGCCACCACGCATGGTTAATTATTTTGTATTTTTAGTAGAGACAGGGTTTCACCATGTTGGCCAGGCTGGTCTTGAACTCCTGACTTCAGGTGATCCTCCTGCCTTGGCCTTCCAAAATGCTGGGATTATAGGCATGAGTTACCATGCCCAGGCTAAAACATTTTTTAAATTTAGATTTAGAAAAAGGAAAGTTGGAAACATAGTGTAATGAAAACATCACTGATTCAGGGACCAGAATATTTGGACCAGGGAAGAGCAAGTCATGGCCGGGCACAGTGGCACTGTAATTCCCAGCACTTTGGGAGGCCGAGGCAGGCAGATCACCTGAGGTCAGGAGTTCGAGAACAGTTTGGCTAACATGGTGAAAGCCCGTCTCTACTGAAAATGCAAAAATTAGCCTGGCGTGTTGGCAGGTGCCTATAATCCCAGCTACTCGGAAGGCTGAGGCATGAGAATCGCTTGAACCAGGGAGGCAGAGGTTGCAATGAACTGAGATTGTGCCACTGCACTCCAGCCTGGGCAACACAGCGAGACTCTATCAAAAAAAAAAAAAAAGGCATATTAGTCAATGTATGAGAATAGGCTACGTAAAAAAAAAAAAAAAAAAAATTGTGAGTTCAACTAGCTATACACACATTGAACACCTACAATGCACAAGGCATTGTGTTAGTTCTACTGGGTATAACCAGAGAAGTTACCTGAGATAAGCTAGTAAATGTTAGAACTACAATTTTAATGTAGTTCTGGAATCTTCAATCGAAGTTACTTACCTAAGATAAGCTAGTAAATGTTAGAAGTACAATTTCAATGAAAGTTCTGGAACTTTCAGTTGAAGTTCCAGATTCCATGTGCTTAACCATTATGCTACCCTGACATTCTAGAGTCTACCCTGCCCACCTGCCTGAAACTGATCTCCAACCTGGGCCCTTGACCTTCAGCTCTTGAAGGGCTTCAAGAAAAATGAATTCCCTATTCCTTCCTTAGAGCATGTTCTTGAGTTAGTGATTTATTGAAGGAGTGCTCTTAGGAGAAACCTGTACGTAAAAAGCTAAACAAAGAAGTGATTTTAGCTAAAGGTTCGTCGCAAGCCTGACCCCATGGGGAGCTCTAAAACATGCAGATGCCATAAGATTGAGGTAAGAGGTCTAAGTTCTTACACATCCGTATCAGCCGGTCATTGGCTGTGGGCTACTCCTGGGAAGGACATAACCTTTTAGGCATTGTCAACAAGGAGACCCCCATAGGCTGGAGGCTATGCTCTGGAGAAGAATGCACCTGTGAATTTTTGACAGGGAACAGTCAGCAGCTGCGGGATGGCTGCACCTCCCTGGTAAGGGAGATCTGTATGTATCAACTGTTCTCAACCTTACAAATATATCATTTTAACCCCAGTCTTCTAATACGGTTGCTTGCTGTATGTTTGGTCCTTAGCTAGACCAGCTTTCCAGCGCAGTTCCCAGGGCTGGCTCTAATCACATCACCTTCCTTCTTCCTATCACAATTTTCCCCTCTGGATCTCATTTGTGGATATGTTGCAAAGCCTGTTTCTTTTGTTTTGTTTTGTTTTAATGACTGTGTACTCAGTAAGTAGGTAGCACAGTGCCAAACGCATGCAAAAGCATTCATAGAATAAGGCTTATTTTGCTTTTTTCTTTTCTTCTTGTCACCTTATAAATGTGCTGAAGACCCCATTATTTGAAGTTAATAATTTTATATCCTTGTGTATAGGATTATGCAATCAGTTTAGAAGGATATAATTCCAAACACTAACCTCATGCTAGTGCTGGCGAGCTGACATTTTGAAACACTGGGATATCCTAGTACTTCCTGAAATCCTATTTCCATAGGTAAATGGACTATACGTCTCAACATGAGACTCACATTTCCCTCATTGCCCCTGTTGCTTAGCCTTAATACCACCATTTTCCTCTTCCCCTTACCTTTCCCCTAAATCCAAACTTTACCTGGTTTCTGAATCATAATTCTTATAAAGAATCAGCCCAGCTGCTCCTGGAAGTGACATCTCCGGGATGTGAACCACTTTCTGAAAACGAAGTGCAGCCCAGTGCAAAAATGTGAAGAGGAGAGAAAGGCAGGTCTACGGGTAGGATACAGGGAATGCAGGCAGGAACATCAACAAATTCCACGCTAAATCAAAGCATTGCTGAAAATGACGGCAACTCTGTGCCCTGGAGTTCCTTTTGACCCCACCAGCAATGAATCTCTGCTGGATAACGCAACTTCATTTCATGGGAAGGAGAAGGCTTGAAAAGAACCAACTGAGTCTACCCTGCCTGGTAGACTGAGCACTTGAGGGAGGCAAGGAGGTGAGTTCTTGTCGAGGGCCTAATAAGGACATAACACATGAGACATTACCTTGGATACAGCCACAACCAGAGTTGCCTCTACTGTGTGTGGCCCTGGGCTAAATTTTTTTTGGCGGAAGGGTGAGGAAGAGGGCCCTATCTATATAACAGTTTCATGTTTAAATATATTACAAAATTTATGAGCCCAAGTGAAGTATCATGATTTGTCAATGAAGTTTTAGAATAATGAGAAAAGAAGAGATACTATATATATTTCTATATTGTCCAATCAGTGTATATGGAGATTCTTTGGGGTGTCCAGATATCATCTCTTCCTGTTAAATCTAGGAATCATTTCTTCATGCTCTTTATTGTGAAAAGTACCATTCTTGAATAATTTCATGTCTCCAACCACAAGAAAAAAGTGTATAGCACTGCTACAGCTCTTCAAAACCTATTTAAATTGAAACAATTTGTATCTTCTTGCCTCTGTAGTTTCCTAGTGCCATTTAATGCCGGTTATAGTGTTACCCATGACAGGGAATTATCCACTGTATGGCCTAAATACCAACTCCCAATGACTCTCTCAAAGGTTACTTTATTACTTTACATTGTTGATGATGATCACAAATGCAAGTCTTATCCAGAATATGCAAGAAAATGAGAATGATGATTAATTTTCAGGCAATGTAGAATTTGCCATTTGGAATTTTGTAGTATAAACATAAAACATATCTTCTAATCATATTTTCTCTTGAACTCTTTAAGCCATAATTACTGCATTCCTAGAACATGACCTCTTTCACAACTAATCACATTCCTACCTTCCACACATCGCCACCAGCAAGGGACCTGTTGGCAGAGTGAAAAAAGCATCCCGTTCATGCAAGGAGTGATTATCCTTCATCTTGCACAGATTAAGACCAACCCAAGAGAGCATGTTATCACCTACCAGTTGGAGGCAAGAGAGAACATTGATAGGAAATGCCCCACTGGGGCTGGGAGCGGTGGCTCATGCCTGTAATCCCAGCATTTTGGGAGGCCAAGGTGGGTGGATCACTTGAGGCCAGGAGTTCAAAACCGGCCTGTATGTATCCACATATAGACATGGTGAAACCCCGTCTCTACTAAAAATACAAAACTTAGCCGGCATGGTGTCATGTCCAGCTGTACATGCCAGGCATGCGCCTGTAATCCCAGCTATTTGGGAGGCCAAGGCCAGAGAATTGCTTGAACCTGGGAGGCAGAGGTTGCAATGAGCCGAGATGGTGCCACTGCACTCCAGCCCGGGCGACAGAGTGAGACTCCCTCTCAAAAAAAAAAAAAAAAAAAAAGAAGAAGAAGAAATTCCTCATTGGCACTGAGGAGCAAGAGTCTCAAAATCCTTACAGAAGACAGGAGTAGTCACTCCACACCTCCACATGGTATGTATCTTACAAAAGGAATGAAGTAACTGTTTGGGTGCCAGCAGTGGGGAGTTCACAGGGTAAGAAACATGTACTGCTACTACCCCTGGGTGCTATAGACCAGAATTAGCAAAAGCCAGCAAAACAGCAAAAGCCTCCACACATGCAGCTCAAGCCTTAAGATCAGTCGTAAATGGTCACCGGTGGCCCAGAGTCCTGGATGCATCCTGTGTCCAGGATATATTTGAATCATCCAAAATCAAGTGTCAGCACCTTTCTGATGGTCCACTCTGGTGATCTCACACACAAAAAAATACCACACCAGCCAGAAGGAGAAATCCATTTACCAGGCCCCCCTCCTGGAACCAGGCCCTGGCCTTAGGGCCCCAGAAGGACCCTCTTAGGTGCAAGTCTAAGAACTCCTTTTTTTTTTTTTTTTTTTTTTTTTTTTTTTTTTTTTTTTTTTTGAGACAGAGCCTCCTCATTCCATCACCCAGGCTAGAGAGGAGTGGTGAGATCTCTGCTCACTGTAACCTCTGCCTTCCAGGTCCAAGCAATTCTCCTGCCTCAGCCTCCCAAGTAGCTAGGATTACAGGCATCTGCCACCACGTCCAGCATTTTTTTTTTTTTTTTTTTTTGTATTTTTAGTACAGACGTGGTTTCACCACGTTAGCCAGCACAGTCTCGAACTCCTGACCTCAGGTGATCCACCCACCTCAGCCTCCCAAAGTGTTGGGATTACAGACATAAGCCACCATGCCTGACCAAATCTCAGAACTCTTTTGTGGCACCCAGTTGATCACACATGGCAGTGGGGAGACAGTGCTCCAAAGGGGAGAAATGGGACCCGGGCCCACACTGATCCAGGCTAAGCTCAGAGCACCCTAACCACATGGCTGCTGGCCTCAGCCAGTGCCAGATACTGTAGCAGGGGAACCTCAGCCAGTCCCAGATACTGTAGCGGGGGAACTTCCTATGTGGAAGGCACTCCAAAGTATAGGGGAGCCCTGAGGGCAGTGGCCCTGCTTGCTCAAGTCTAAGGACTCTACTGGCCCTAGAATATAAATTTTGTGGCCATCCAAGGAATGAGATTTAATAAGATCCCACATATCTGCATACTGCCAACAACCTGAAACTCAAACCTGTGCTGACGGTCTTGCCCTTCGTGTTATAGTGCTGCTTCCAGAAGGACTCCGTCAAAATACCATGGGCAGTGAGCCCTGCAACATCACCACCAAATGCAGCTGCCATTCACTGAACCCTACCGTGGGCTGTTCAATCTCGTCTAATCCTCACAACAACCCTATAAAGTAGGTATGATCATTATCTAACTTTACTGATAAGAAACCTCAGATTCTGAGAGCTGAGGGCAATTCCCAGAGTCACAACTGGTTTTTTTTTTCGAGGGGCAAAGCTGAGATATTCTCACATCTATCCCAAGAATTGGTTCTTTTCTCCTACAGCACACCACATCAGATTAGTTAATAACCTGAGCAATTCAACATCTTTGTTAACAGTTTTGAAACATTAATTCACAGAAAAACTGGTAGGCTCCAAGATGCCTGGACCCCACCTGATGTCTAGACTCCAACTCAGACTAATTAAATAACCAATATTGCTAGAAGAGGGCCCTGGAATTGTTTTTAATTAAAAAAAATTTAAACTCCCCAAGGTAATGTTTTGTTGTTGTTTGTTTGTTTGCTTGTTTTGAGACAGAGTCTTGCTCTGTCGCCCAGGCTGGAGTGCAATGGCGCAATCTTGGCTCACCGCAACCTCCACCTCCCAGGTTCAAATGATTCTCCTGTCTCAGCTTCCCGAGTAGCTGGGACTACAGGCTTGCGCCACCATGCCGGGCTAATTTTTGTATTTTTAGTAGAGATGGGATTTTGCCATGTTGGCCTGGCTGGTCTTGAACTCCTGACCTCAGGTGATCCACCTGCCTCGGCCTCCCGAAGTGTTGGGATTACAGGCGTGAGCCACCACGCCTGGCCAGCAATGTTAATAAGCAGCAAAGTTCAGAACAACTTAAAACACATTTTTTTTTGAGACAGGGTCTCAATCTGTCACCCAGGCTGGAGTGCGGTGGTGCAATCATAGCTCAGTGCATCCTTTATCTCTGGGGCTCATGCAATCTTCCCACCTCAGCCTCCCAAATAGCTGGGATCACAGGCATGTGCCACCACGCCTGACTAATTTTTATATTTTTTGTAGAGATGAGGTCTCCCTGTGTTGCCCAGGCTGGTCCTGAACTCCTGGGCTCAAGTGTTCTTCCCACCTCAGCCTCCCAAAGTGTTAGGATTACAGGCATAAGCCACCACACCTGACCAAAAACTTGTACAGAGTGTTCTGAAGACAATATTTGAGTGTCTTCCAAACAGCAGAGGAGATATCCCTTGGCCAATAAGTAGACAGTCATTGATTAATAAATGTGTCAAAGAAGAATATAGAAGAAACTTATAATACAGATCCTTCCACAAAGATGCTAGTGGCCTAACTAGGATCATATATGGTATACTCAAATTAATTAAGGGCTAATTAAACAGTTATATATAGATCCCACAATTTCTTACTTGAAACTTTTGGGGCCAATGCATTTTGGCCAACATTTTCAGATTTTAAAAAGCACCATTGTATGTTAAAGTGTGTATGTTTATATCATATATGACTAACACACTCTTAGAAGGGCCTACTCACAACAAAACACAGTGATATTACCACAGTGAAATATGTAATGGTCACATAGCATAAATAAAGAAGATAAATAGCCTCACATTGTCAGTCTAGTCAGGTGTCATATCTAAATGAGTTTTGGGGCCACTTTGAAAAAAAAACTTTCCATTTTCAGAGCTTTAGAGATTTGGGTACTGTAGATAAGGGACTGGGGATCTGTCATATGGGCTCAACATAGATCCTGGAAGTATAGAGAGGAAGCGACATTGGAATTAGAAGACTTGGCAAAAGTCTTGTGAATGAGGCAGAATTTGAGCTACAGTGAGTTGATTTTCTGTCCCTGGGAGGTGAGGTCCCACAATGCCTTGTCACCCTATTATCAGCCATGGAAGCTATATTTTCCTGCTTGAGCCACTAGAGGCCTGTATTTTGTAAATGCTTTCCTGAGATAGTCTACATGGTCAGATTAAACAGAAAAATGAAAACAAAACAAAACAAAAAAACACATGACCACTGAGATTTGCCCAAAGTGAAGACCTGGAGGAGATGAGCATACTCATCAAACAGCGCCGGAACCCTTAGGGAGAGAAGCTGGAGGGAACCTGAAGAGGATGGAGCCACATCAGAATACTACAGAATATAGGCTTTAATCCCTGGCTAATTCCATTCTCTTGATAATTCACTCCATACAATGGAGACCTTTCACATTTCATTCCTAAATCCTTGGTTCACCTACCAGACAGATCACTAACATGGCCGATTTTCTCTGACGCCTATTCTTCTTTCCCCTCTTCCCATCCCATTTCTCATTTTCTTCTCCCTTGCCTTAGATAACCTTTTGTCTCTTTCCCCAGACAGGGATTCGCCCTCAGGAATCTGCCTTGGCTGAGTCATCACCTTTCACCACTTCATCACCACCTCTAAAACATCAGGGTAGCCCACAGATGGACACATACTTCCTGTCCACTATTATTAGAATTACTAGGCCGGGCGCGGTGGCTCAAGCCTGTAATCCCAGCACTTTGGGAGGCCGAGACGGGCGGATCACGAGGTCAGGAGATCGAGACCATCCTGGGTAACACAGTGAAACCCCGTCTCTACTAAAAATACAAAAACTTAGCCGGGCGAGGTGGCAGGCGCCTGTAGTCCCAGCTACTCGGGAGGCTGAGGCAGGAGAATGGCGTGAACCCGGGAGGCGGAGCTTGCAGTGAGCTGAGATCCGGCCACTGCACTCCAGCCTGGGTGACAGAGTAGTGAGACTCCGTCTCAAAAAAAAAAAAAAAAAAAAAAAAAAAAAGAATTACTTGGGAGACAACACTGTTCCTAAGAGGTTATTGCTGGAAGTGAGTCACAGGTATAAGGGATATATTGAATCAGGGAAGTCTAGGAGGTTACTAGAGTGGTTGCCTGTCTGTGAAAACAGGAAGAATAAAGTAAACTGGAGAATAAAGAAAGAAAGAATAGGAAAATGCAAGCCAGGTCAGAGTAAAGCAAACTGTTCTTCCCTTCAGTCTCCCATTTATGTATGTCCCTGACTTAGTCTATAATAGTCTAGGAATGTGAAGCACAGAAAAACTCTAAGGGAAGGAAATCTCAAAATCCAGTCACACAGTGAATCCTTACAGCTATGTTCTCAGATTCCTCGCCTCCCTAAGCATGACTAACTACACTATTTCTCATTTGAATTTAGAGGAAATAGGCTGAGGAGAGGCCACTTGCATCTTCTACGTATCCAGCCACACAGCTTCTCTTCTCCTTGATTAAGTGTGATACCTTCTCTGCAGAAATTATTCTTTCACCAACTTTCTTGTTCTTTAGAGCAAGAAAGCGGAAATAATGCTAAATGAGAAAAAGCCTGTCTCTTATCCCATTCATTCCACATCTACTGGGCACCTAATATAAGCACTATTCTGCTTCTGGACATAATTCAAAAGATTGCTCACTCTCACTTTCTCTTTCTCTCTTTTCCTCTCTCTTTTTTCTCACTCTCTTGACCCACCCTCTTCCAACTCCCTGTGCCAGACTCTGACTATAGGACTAACATCTGCTTACATGACTGACTATAGGACCAACATAGCATAAGTGATCAGTATCAGCTGACTGAATCTCTAAAAGGACCCAGATAAAGAGAAGGGAAGGCCCAAAAAGAAAAAGAAGAGGAAAGGGAGAGGCTGGGCGCAGTGGCTCACACCTGTAATCCCAGCACTTTGGGATGCCGAGGTGGGTGGATCACCTGAGGTCAGGAGTTCGAGACCAGCCTGGCCAAAATGGAGAAACCCCGTCTCTACTAAAAATACAAAATTAGCTGAGCGTGGTGGCGCATGCCTGTAATCCCGGCTACTCGAGAGGCTGAGGCAGGAGAATCGCTTGAACCCGGGAGGCTGAGGTTGTGGTGAGCCGAGATCGAGCCATTGCACTCCAGCCTGGGCAACAAGAGTGAAACTTTGTCTCAAAAAAAAAAAAAAAAGAAAGAAAAAAAGAAAAACAGGAAAAATAAACGAAGAAAAGAAGCAAAGGACAAAAGCAAAGGTAAGAGATAAAAACAAGAAGCAAAGCAAGGAGGCTGGTAGTAAAAGATGGGAAGAAAGAGAAAAGGGCAGTGAAGGGTCAAGAAAAAAGAGTTCTATCCTTGCTCCAGCCCATGTTCTATCTTGGTCTACAGCAGCACACCACCTCCCCAGCAGACCCCCAAACCTAGTCCCTAAATTTTTGCCAGCTCAGAAAAGGAAGCCTGATCCACATGGTCCTCCAGAAGCCGTCACGGATAGAATCACTTTAACTGCATCCACAACACAGAAGTGCAATTGTGCAAAACCCAAGAGTGTTATGTGATTGTTGTAGAGGCTCAGGGTGGGTAGCAGGGAAGAACATGGGTAAAGGATACACTAAACTCTTCCAGTCCACATCCAGAGACAAACTTAGAAAAGGAGACAAATCGATGGCCAGGACTACAGTAGGGACTACAGCAGCTCTTCACTTACTCCTTTCCAGGGTAAGGGAAAGGAGAGACGGAGAGCTGAGAGAAACGAGGCATCATCACCTTATTCCACCATCTGTAATCCTAGGAACAAAATGCAAGTTGGGTGACCCACAAGGCAAGGAAGAATTACATCTGCATAATACCTAAGACCAGGAGAACTACATGCGAAAGAAGAAGTAAAAAAGGAAGAGGAACAGGAGAAGGTGAAGAGTAAAAAGATGATGAGTTGCTTCATTATCCAGTGGGTAACTGGAGTTTCACGTCATTACAGGTTATAATAATGTGCTTTTTTATAACAGAAGTTAGGTAATTGCAGTTAGGAGTGACCTGGTCTGGTTTGGACAGCTCGCACAATGTCAAATCAAAAGGTCGGGAGCTTTTGTGACATTTTCCCCCCTTGAGCTCACAGGCAATGACAGGACTGTTACAGACAGCTTTGACTGTCTTTAGATCCTCGTGGATGAATGCATACTGGGCTATGCAACTCTGATTGGGCTCCTTCATCTTGTGTGCCATCATTTCATTGCATTCTCTATCTGTCTGGTCAAGCCTAAGATAGTCTTTGTTGCTCTGAAAGAGAGCTGAGGCTCTGAGCATCTTGTTTCCTCCAACCTCATCTTCATTGAGGATGGGATCTTCCGGCCAGCCAGGTTGCACCACTTCTTTGTTGCCAAGTACCAGCGTTTCTGTGGTTTGGGTGCCCTCTCCCTCCTCAGTGGCCTCAGTTTCGTCCTGTGAGTCACTGGACCAAAATTCATTGAGCGGTTGATCACTCTCCTCCAAGACTGCTGCAGCCATTTGAAGCCCCAGCCCCAGGCCCATCCCCAGGCCCAGCATCAGCATCAGCAACATGAAAAAGATCTGCACCAGATTCAGCTTCATTTTGCCTGGAGAGGAAGCGGGAAATGGAAGAACGTGACTTTGAGATCAAAATTGGCTCCAGTAGAGACTGTAGTCTCCCTAAGCCCTACAGCATTGTATTTGGGGTCTCCTCTCCCTTCTCCACATTACCCTCTTCAAGGCAGTGATTTCTCTTTCCTTTCCCATTTCTCTTGTTCCTCCCCACCACATTCCCTGTTGCTGTGTAATAAAATGTGGAAGTTTCCTCATGTTCCTTCTCTTGAAGACTAGGAAGATGACCAGGGGAAGCAGTTCTGGGGTAATTTACATATGGTAAATCAGTGAGGAAAGTTGACATCAACCAATTCTTTTTTTTTTTTTTTTTTTCCTTTTTGAGACAGAGTCTTGCTCTGTCACCCAGACTGGAGTACAGTGGCACCATCATAGCTCACTGAAGCCTCAATCTCCCAGGGTCAAGTGATCCTCCTGCTTCAGCCTCCCAAGTAGCTGGGATCACAGGCACACACTACCATGCCCAGCTCTTTTTTTTTTTTTTTTTTTTTGAACGAGTCTTGCTATGTTGCCCAGGTTGGTCTCGAACTCCTGGGGTCAATTAATCATCCCACTTTGGCCAAAGTGCTGGGATTAGAAGTGTGAGCCACCATGCTCCTGACATCAATTGATTCTTAAACAGAAATTCGTTCCAAATAACCAGAGAATGATTGAGAAGACAAGTATGTACAGTGTCACACTCTCCTTTAGGGAAATTCTTGTAGAAAGCCTTGTTCTCAACCTAGGACTAGATTTACCACAGAATACCAGCTCTTTATTTTTATCCCAAATTTGCTTTTGCTCATTCAAGTATCTATTACTCTTCTTGCTACCCACCTTCTCCACAAAAGATAAAAAGGAATAGAAAAAGTACCACAGACCATTCTTACTCCTAAGCCGAGGCTGGAGGGAAGATGTCCAATTTTACATCTCAGGCCCCTGCTGAAGCTGTATCTTGTCAAGTCAGATTCCTTCTACTATTAAAGATCTCTTAACACCTGGGTAGTCTTGCTGATTAACTTTGTACTCTCAGGGAAGAAATGGAATAAGAATGAAACCAAAGAAAATCAAACAATTGACCTGCTGCGGGTTCCCTTACTCATAAAGATCCTAAGGAGGCCAGGCTTGGTGGCTCATACCTGTAATCCCAGCACTTTGGGAGGCCGAGGCAGGTGGATCACCTGAGGTTAGGAGTTCAAGACCAGCCTGGCCGACATGGTGAAACCCCATCTCTACTAAAAATACAAAAATTAGCCGGCATGGTGCCACACACCTGTAGTCCCAGCCACTCGGGAGGCTGAGGCACGAGAATTGCTTGAACCCAGTAGAAGGCCAAGATGGTGCCACTGCACTACAGCCTGTGTGACAGAATGAGATTCTGTCTAAAAAAAAAAAAAAAAAAAAACCTAAGGAGAGCTGAGCATGCATCTTTGTCCTGCTAGGCCAGTCTCATCCCCTTAACAAAGAGAGACATTCCCTGCCAGAAAAAAAAAAAAAAAAAAAAAAATTGCTATGAAGAACATTATTGAGGCAATTGATAAAATTATAATCTCTGTAGTAGATAAGAGTATTATGGCAGTCCCCCTCATCCACAGGGAATATGTTCCATGACCCCAGTGAATGTCTAAAGCCCTATATGCCCTGTTTTCTTCCTATACATAGATATCTACATAAGTTTAATTTATAAATTAGACAATGTGTATTAACAACAACTAATAAAATAGAACAATTATAACAATGTACTGTTCAAATTTTGCAGATAAAAATTCTTTCTTACTGTAGATTTTACCAATTGCAGCATATGCTTCCCCCCCTTTCCTTATTAAGTTGAGAAACTTTCACCTTTTCACTTAAAGGGAGCAGTTTACGGGTTCTTTTTGAATATCTGAATTGCCAGCATCATCATTCTTGCACTTTGGGGCTATTATTAGGTAAGATAAGGGTTACGTGAACACAAGCACTGAGATACCTTGGTGGTGCATCTGATAACGGATACTAAGTCGCTAATGGGTGGGTGGTGTCTACAACATGGATACACTGGACAAAGGGATGATTCACATCCCAGGTAGGATGCAGTGAGACAGTGAGAGATTTCATCACATTACTCAGAACAGCATGCAACTTTAAATTATGAATTGTTTATTTCTAGAATTTGCCATTTAATATTTTCAGACCATAGTTGACCATGGGTAACTGAAGCTGGGTAGGGAGAACCACTGTATATATGTGTTTGATATACTGAATGTAAAACTGTACCTTGATTATTTAAGAAAAGATCCTTCTTCTTAGCAGATGCACACTGAAATATTAAGGAGGAAAAGAGCACAACGTATGCAATATACTCTCAAATGCTTCAGAATATAGATATATGGATGTGTATACATGTGTGTGTTTACAGAGAGAGAAAGAAAATGATAAAAAATAAATAGGGGAGCCTGGGCACAGTGGCTCACGCCTGCAATTCCAGTACTTTGGGAGACTGAGGCAGGCAGATCACTGGAGTCCTGGAGTTTGAGACCAGCCTGGGCAACATGGTGAAACCCTGTCTCTACAAAAAATACAAAAAAATTAGCCTGGCATGGTGGTGTGTGTCTGTCGTCCCAGGTACCCGGCAGGCTGAGGTGGGAGGATGGTTTGAGTCCAGGAAGTTGAGGCTGCAGTGAGCCACGATCCAACTGCTACACCCCAGCCTGGGCAACTGGAGTGAGAATCTATCTATAAATAAATAAATAAATAAATAAATAAATAAATAAATAAGGGAAGTTTAAAAAAATAATGTATCTGGATAAAGAATATTCATGAGTTCCCTGAATTATTATTGCAATTTTTCTGTAAAGTTGAAAATATTTTTTAAAAAGTATTTATTTTTAAAAAGAGAGCAGCTCCATGTTGTTTCTTGAGGCACCCAACACCTCTGTGACTTACCTACATACCTAAGAAGCTGCAGAGATTCTTGTGTCCTCTCGTTCCCCAAGTTCTTCCCTCCCAGGGTTTCCTTCTTGGTGAGCAGTGCCCTGGCTGCTAGTCTGAAGAAAAGTAGTTATCTTCTGGTGGTCCATGTGCTCTTAAACACATACTTACTTCCTAAACCCACCCCCTCTTTCACTTCCTCCACCTAGCACTGAGCAAACACACTCAGCCAATTGTTTCTGTTCCCATAAACACTTTGAAGTGAGGCTATCTGGGCACTGAGACAGATCCAGACATCCAAGACAGGAAATGTCTCCAGCCTGGGAAATTGCAGACAGTTTTGTTTCATGGATCAATTGTTCTGCTCCTGAGTTACACCCACTATCCTGTGGTTTATGCAGCCTGACCTTGTGCATGAATTTCAAGTTTAGTCTTTTCTTGTATTTGCTACATGTACACATGTACTTCCTTTAATTCTCTCCTATAATTTCTGCAGTGTCAAGATCTTTGGCCTTTATTTGGCCATCTCTCCAACATAATTATTTTGCTTTTCACACTTTACAAGTGTATTATGACAAGATTTAGAGTATTTGAGTCAATCATGAGTTTTCACATATCTTTACCTATACCTTTATTCCAGTTGTTCACTCTCTACTCCCTCTTTCCATTCCCCCAGCCAATAATCACATTCCCATAAAAATAACCAGATTTTGCAAATCTGATCATTTAGCCCTAGATAGGAGACTATCCAAAGCAGCACTATCCTTATCAATCCCTATAGTCTGGGTGAATAAAACCAGGAGGGTTACAATGTTGATCCTCAAGGTTCACTTCTTTAGCAAAAATTGACATTATGAGATAATATTTTTAAAATCACCCTGGAGACACTTTCCTCTTCTCCCCGACCGGAGGAGCCGCTCTTTCCGCGCAGTGCATTCTGGGGACCGAGGTCGAGCCCGCCGCTGCCGCCGTTGCCTGAGGGAAGCGAGAAGAGGCCGCGACCGGGGAGAAAACGCGGAGTCGCCGCTGGAGAGAAGTGGACTCCCTAGCAGCAGCCGCCGCCAGAGAGGCCCGCCCACCCGTGCGTCCGTCTCCCTGCCCCGTTCACAGTGCAGCCTGCTTCTGCAAAGTGGTACGATCGAAGGGACTATGTCTTCATTGAATTTTGTGTTGAAGACAGTAAGGATGTTAATGTAAATTTTGAAAAATCCAAACTTACATTCAGGTGTCTCGGAGGAAGTGATAATTTTAAGCATTTAAATGGAATTGATCTTTTTCACTGTATTGATCCAAATGATTCCAAGCATGAAAGAACGGACAGATCAATTTTATGTTGTTTACAAAAAGGAGAATCTGGCCAGTCATGGCCAAGGTTAACAAAATAAAGGGCAAAGCTTAATTGGCTTAGTGTCGACTTCAATAATCGGGAAGACTGGGAAGATGATTCAGATGAAGACATGTCTAATTTTGATCGTTTCTCTGAAATGATGAACAACATGGGTGGTGAAGAGGATGTGGATTTACCAGAAGTAGATGGAGCAGATGATGATTCACAAGACAGTGATGATGAAAAAATGCCAGATCTGGAGTAAGGAATATTGTCATCACTTGGATTTTGAGAAAGAAAATAACTTCTTTGCAAGATTTCATAATTGAGAGAATTCCTGAGTTGATAGCTCTAAAGGCAGATGTTGTATTTGCCTACTTTAACCCATTTTTCAACCTGTTTGTTTTTTAAAAGGCTTCACTAAGGGTTGATATGTACCATTGTATGGGGCAATTTTAAGTCAGCTAAGGCAATAACCTTATGCATGAACATTTCCCAGACTTTCATGAAGCTGTTGAGGTCCTAGGCAATTGATGCAGCTGTTGTGATAAATACATACATCTCACCTAAGTCTCCTTTTCTTCATAACATAGATACTGACATGATAGGAAGCTCTCAGCTTAGGGAAAGAGAACTAAATTTTAGATTATAGAACATGGATTCAAAAGTGGCTGGAACAAATTGGCTGACACCTTACTGGTAACCTGCTATTCCTCTGGTGTTACCCTTCAGGATTGTTCCACTAAAATTTATTTTTCAAAAAATTTACTTCACATCATTCTATGTAAGTGTGTATCTTAGCTAAAACTAGAGAATGCCCTAACTTAGATGGTTTTTGAAGCCTATACATTTGGTATTGTTTGACCCTTAAGCTTTTACATCTTTTAGCGTGGAGGATGAAGAAAGCTGTACATTGTTGCTTAAGAGTCTGTACATTTAGACCAGATTTGTATTTGCACTGTCAAGTATGGCAAATGAGTGAAAAATGTTTAATACACTATTGGATTTTTTATTTCTTTTTTTGATTCAGCTTATACCAGGGCTGAAAACCTCAGTTTATGTTCATGACAGTGGGGATTTTTTTAAATGTCTACATTCTGTCTAATAAACTGTTGGAAGACTTATTGGCTGTCCTTTTAAAAAAACAACAAATAAATAAAAAAAAAATAAAATCACCCTGGAGACTGTTAAAGCACTATTAAAAAACCTCTGTAGACATAAACACGATCTTTTAAGATGTTTTCCTAAACTGTGGTATACAAAAATAAAAAATAAAAATAAAAGAAGATGTTTTCCTTAGTCCTTCAGGCAGAAGTTTTCAAATGGTGGTCTAGGAGCCACCTCTGTGAGTTACAAAGTCTCCTGGGCTGACTTTTTGCAGTGCTGGTGTTTATAATTCACAATAAGAACACTAACACCAACTACCAGTATTGAGCACTTCCTTTCTCAAGGCACTTACTGCATTTCACCCTCACATTTGCTTGTGCTATCCCTCTTTGGTGTCTATTTTGCCCATTTATTCTGGTGAGGTCTATTTGCAATGTGAAAAGAAAATTAAGAATTCTTCACTGAGCCCAGTAGCAGTTTAAGGTCAGCAGGGGTAATGTATTCAGCAACCACGCATCACCTGCTTCTTTATAACTAAAGTGTTTTGTTACTGCTAGAGATCATTTGAAATTAACCTTTAATTAAATATAAAGAAAGAATCTAAGTCTGTATAAGTATAACCTTTAGACCGGACAGGTTTTTATTTTCTTTTTTTTTTTTCTTTTTCTAGGCTACAGTTTTCTCATCTTCTAAATTTGAATCGTTCTTGGACATAAAATGGTTTATAATACTAAAAACAGTTTAAATAAAAAATGAACAAATTTGGATAATAGTAGCACTTACTTCACAGGGCTGTTGTAAATATTATATAAGACACTGCATGTAAAAGGCTAAATGTAGTAGTTGTTGTTGTTATTGCTCTTACATAGTGATTACCAACACATGCTCATTACCCACCCAATCAATATCATTTTCTGTTTAGAAATAGCACATGCTAAGGACCGTGGCTACCAACACTGCTCACTGGATCTTCTAGAAGAGTCAACCAGTATCCTGGAATCTTATAGAAGGAATTATGAGAAGGCTGATATAGGATGACCCTCATTTCACAAATAAAGAAGTGGCTCAAGTAAGTTAATATCCCAAATGCTACAGATAACTAATAGCAGTTCTGATACTAAAACCCCTGACTTGTAGTTAAGAAAAATTTATGACAGATAAATAAGTAGATGGTGGATAAATGATAGGTAGACAGATAGATAGGTGTAAAGAGATAGCAGTAGAAAAGATTGATGTTAAAACTGAACCCTACAATTCTCCCAGTTTATTTCCTAGAAAGAGTTTTCAGGCTGTGGCACAGACAGGGAGACCCAGGCAGAGTCCGCCAGTCTTCCTGAGCTGAGGAGATAAAATTGGGGGACCAAAGAAGCCAAGGCAACTGGAGTTCACAGAGCACAGTACCAGAGAGGACAGAATTGCAGAGAGAACTTCAGAGATCTGGAGTGACAAGATACCACTGCGTATCTATCAGAATGGCTGAAAGAATAAACAGCGAAAATACCAATTGCTGGCAAGGATGCAGAGAAACTGGATACATGCATACATTAACAGTGAAAATATAAAGTGTTATGGCCACTCTGTAAAATAGTTTGTCAGATTCCTTTTTTTGTTGATACATAATAGTTGTACATATTTGTGGGGTTTTGATACATTCATACAATGTTCAATGATTAAATCAGAGTAATTGGGATATCCATTACCTCAAGCATTTATCATGTCTTTATGTTGAGAACATTCCAAATCTTCTAACCATTTTGAAATATACAATAAATTTTTGATAACTATGGTTATCCTGCTGTGCTAGTGAACACTGTAACTTACTCCTTCTAACCGTATGTGCTTACCATACAACCCAGCAATTGCACTCCTTGGCATTTAACCCAGAGAAATGAAAACATATTTTCACATAAAAACCTGTACAGAAATAAAATAGCAGTTTTATTCATAATATTCAAAACCTGAAAACCATCCAAATGTTCTTCAGTGGGTGACATGTTAAGCAAACCATGGTACATGTACCATGGAGTACGACTCAGCAGTAAAAAGGAATGAACTATTGATACACACAATAAATTAGATGCATCTCAAGGGCATTATACTAAGTGAAAAAAATGTATCATCAAGTAGCCATGTACTGTATGATTCCATTTACATAACATGGAGAACAGATTCATAGTTTCCTGGGGCAGGGATCATTGGGATAGGGATATATGTGTGACTACAAAGAGGTATCACCAGGGAGATCTTTGTGGTGATGGAATAGTTCTGTATCTTGATTGCAGTGGTGGTTACAGGAATAAACAGATAATAAAATGACTTGTAACTACACACACACACACAGACACACACACGTCACACTGATGTTTATTTCCTGGTTTTGATATTGTACTCTTTAAGTGAGATAAAACCACTGGGGAAAACTGATGATGGGTACATGGGAACTCTCTATACTATCTTTGCAACTTTCTGTGAATCTATAATTATTTCAAAATAAAGTTTTTCAAAGTGTTAATGCTCATTATAGAAGTTTTACATAATAGTATATAGAAACACACAAATACACACACAAGACCCTCATCCTACTGTTATTTACATTTTGATGTGTATCTTTGCAATCTTCCTCCACCCAACTCAACCCCATGTTGATGTTAAGTTCAACATGTCTATTGAAACTACAAGTTGGCCGGGCACGGTGGCTCAGGCTTATAATCCCAACACTTTGGGAGGCCGAGGCAGGCAGATCACCTGAGGTCAGGAGTTCAAGAACAGCCTGGCCAACATGGTGAAACCCCATCTCTATTAAAAATACAAAAATTAGCCAGGCTTGGTGGAGGGCACCTGTAATCCCAGCTACTTGGAGACTTAGACAGGAGAATCACTTGAACCTGGGAGATGGAGGTTGCAGTGAGTCGAGACTGCACCATTGCACTCCATCCTGGGCAAGAAAAACAAAACTCCATTCCATCTCCAAAAAAAAAAAAAAAAAAAAAAAAAACAGGAAAAAAAACAAGAAAGAAAAAAGAAAACTGCAAGTTGAGATGTCAAGTGGTAGTTGGACATAGTAGATATAGCAATCCGGAGTTCAGAAGAGTCTAGTCTGGAAATATAAATTTGAGACATATCAGCATATGGTTATGTATCTGAAGTCATGAGACTGGATGACAGTGTCAAGAGAAGATTTTTTTTTTTAACTTTGTTTTGTTTGTTTTTAAGATGGGGGAAATAATAGCTTGTTTGTTGATAGTAAAGACACAGTAGAGAGGAAAAACATAATGCAGGAGTGAAAGAAGATATTTGTTAGAGCAATATTTTGAGTGCTCAGACAGAATAGATTGCCTGGGTTTATGTGTGTAAATGTGTTATGTTATCTATGAATTACACTTCAGGACAGTAAAAGGGAAACAACATGTTTGCTATGAAAGGTTGGATCTGGTGACGTGGTTGAGAACCAGTGGTTTGGAAGAATCAGTAATGGTTAGGGTCTTGCTACACTGTGTACGCATGAGTTTTTCCTTAATTCTTCAATTGCTGCTGCTCCAGTTGACTGGATGTAAGAATCCAGCTCAGCTGTGGGATGGAGGCTTTGCAGGTATGAGGTCTCTCTTGGGATGTGAGACATGGGAACAGCAGAAGGGAAAGAATACTGAGCAATGCTTTTCTAATAAGGAATTAGTCTCTGTTGTGGGTCCCAAAGAAGCCATTATCTTTTTTCCTACGGATTTTTCTCATTCACATGCCCACCAGATAAACAAAGTCTGTGGTGGGGGAGGGCCACTTTTTCAGAAACCGCCATGTTATTTGAGATGACCCAGTATCTAAACACGGTCTTCCATCAGGATCCCAGAGTGCTCGATTGTGTGCAGATCACAGCGTCAGTCTACCCACCAAACACAAAGGGACCTAGCCTATTTAACATCTTCCTAGTACAGGCTTTCTTATGATATTATGTAGTATAATTCTTCTTACAGAAACGTTTCTGAAGATTATACTTTGCTTAAGGGTAGCCAGCAAAGGGGGTAAACAAATGAAAACCTAACCTATACTCTATAAACAGACCGTACAAACTAGCACTGAGTTGACTTCACCAGGAGGAAGAGCCTTTCTTGTCATTCATACAAAAATGCTGTTTGGGCTTTCTGGGGACCTAAACAGACGGCTCTACATTTTAGTTCATTTTCACATAAGTAACCTCGTGTGATCCTCACAACTTCCCCACCAAGTAAGACAGTCTCAAATTACTTCTTTAGTTTTACAATAAAACTGTTAAGTGACTCGCCTGAGGCCACATAGGTAGCGGGTGGCAGAACAGGAATGAGGCCCTGATCTGCTGACTTCCACCCATAGTTTTTTCTTTTTCAGCATCTACCTAGACTCTGATAATGTGTTCTAGTTGAAATCATTTCCATGGACCTAGAGAACAATTGGTTACCAGTGATTCCAAAAACAATCTTGAATATATAAGATAGGTATTTTTAGTTATTATTAAGAATCACAATTCACATTTGTAAAATGAACTACACAGACCTGCTCACAATCTGTAGAACCCAACCCTTCTTAACTCTGCCTGCTACTTTATTCTTATGATCCTTGTTCCCTCTCTCTAATCATTGTAGTTCCTCTGATCTAGCTTTCTACCTGTTCAGGCCCTGCATAGCCACGGGTTCCGTCCATGGATTACCCTCTGGGGGCGTTACCACATTATGTCTTGTTCTTTCTAACTGAGTGATTTGGGTAGCTTCTGCAATCTTGGAAGAATTTTGCTAATAAAATATGAACCGTTAGACCACAACCACTCTGGTGCAACAGAAACTTCCAGAACCAACAGTCTACAAAAGGAGCTTCCCAAAATCACATCTAACCTATGAATCACTCCTGCCAAGAAGTTCTTTGTTTTTTTACAGCCTATACCTCTGCTAGAAAAGATGCCAGCTCTCAGATATTCTGGGTGGCATCCTCGATAAAAATCATGCTCAGGCCGGGCGCAGTGGCTCACGCCTGTAATCCCAGCACTTTGGGAGGCTGAGGCAGGTGCATCACTTGAGCACAGGAGTTTGAGACCAGCCCAGGCAACATGGAAAGGCCCTGTTTCTACTAAAAATACAAAAACTAGCGGGGTGCGGTGGTGCGTGCCTGTAGTCCCAGCTACTTTGGAGGCTGAGGTGGGAAGATCACCTGAGCCCAGCGTGTTGAGGCTGCGGTGAACTGATACCATGCTGCTGCACTCTGGCCTGGGCAACAGAATGTCTCAAAAAAAAAGAGAAATGTTCAAACATTTTTATCAGTGTAAGTAATATTCACTGCCTTCTTTGAAATAGGCTTAATCATTATCTTTAGAGATATTTCATCTAAAAATTATTGGAAATGACTTTATTATCTGGTTGCATATGTTGAAGAAATAACCAAATTTCTTTGTAAGTTGCATTATTCTTATTTTGAGCCTGCATAACCTTTCACATTTGAAAATTATTGGTAATAAACTAACCACAGTCATTTTAATGCTCTGTCACCTACAGATAGTTTTTACTTTACTCTAATTTTGCCTAAAGGCTCTGCTATAAATTACAGGCCAGAATTTGTGTCTTCAATAAAGAAGGACAGTCTCAAAGCCTCATGAAAAACAATTGTACCAGTTATTTCAAACTACTGATACTTTAAAGCATACACTTGGACATAGGCTTTTGAGGTAACATCACTTAGACAATGTTTAGATCAGGCTGGGTGCAGTGACTCATGCCTACTGTAATCCCAACACTCTGGGAGGGAGAGGCGGGTGGTTCACCCGAGATCAGGAGTTTGAGACCAGTCTGGCCAACATGGCAAAACCCCGTCTATACTAAAAATACAAAAAAATTAGCTGGGCGTGGTGGCAGGGGGCCTGTAATCCCAGCTACCTGGGAGGCTGAGGCAGGAGAATCACTTGAACTGGGGAGGTGGAGGTTGCAGAGAATAGAGATCGCACCACTGCACTCGAGCCTAGGTGACAAAGCTAGTCTCCATCTCAAAAAAAAAATTTTTTTTAGATCAAACCTGTGGACTGACTCCAGATTTCCAAAACTCATTTTAGTTAAAAAAAACAAAAAACAAAAAACAAAAACTGCCTAATGACAGCTAACTCAAGTTTCAACAGAATAAGAATTAATTACATAAAACTGAATGAACTGATAAAGAGACGTTGTAGTTATTTGTTTGGAACATTGTTTTAAAGTTCTGCCTTCATGTTGATGTTGTTTTAATGTTCTATTCAGAATATATAAAGAAGGTTTTTTTTCTTCTTAAAAATCTCTCTAATTCATACGTTAGCAGCTTTTGTAAATTAAAATATTTATCAAATATAAATATTTTTAAATGATATCTGATTCTTACTGAACTTACTCCAAATAAGAATTCAGAAACTCTTACCACCCTTCTTACTTTTTATAACAGTATAGTTATCTGAATAGGTTCAGCAAGAATCTTTTCTTTTTTACCAGGATATAACAGAAAACCAGTTACACAACCAGGGTGTGGGTCAGAATGTCATTTTTGAGAATGGTGCTCATTTAATCAGCTTTGATGAGCCAATGCCTACAAAATCCTCTCAGGAAAACCCACCTGGGATCTGGTTACAGAGTCCTAGCCTTGCAGAAGGTCAGGAAGTTCAATTCCTAGTTCTTGGTTCCTTACCTTCTTGGCAGGTAAGAAACTTTCAGAAAATGTGAGAACCTTGAGAAGAAAGAAATTCATCAAAATGTATCAGTACTGTGAGTAAAATCTAGTGGAAAGAGATTCTTGAGCTTGGTTTTTCTAAACTCACAATAGCAAATAATAGAGGCTTTTAAAAGTCAGTCTGAGATTTCTTAAGAAAACTTCTAGAAAGAAGTTCATTCTGTGGCCTTGTGAATAGTATATGGCTCTAGATTTACAAAGCAAACTTAAGAAGGCCTATATGGTAAATAAAACTCTTCCACCTGTAGAAATAATCAGGCCAAACTATCAGGATTGCCCTTTTACTTACCTTCTGTCACACTGAGCTGGGAGCTTTCTATGCCATCTCTCTTCTTGTCCTCAGTGACAAGCAAAGTGTCTGGAACAATGAAGGTAGTCAACAACATTTATGAGAAGAATAAATATCAGGTTGTGGAATAGCTTTTGCACCTGATTCCAACCATGAGGCAGCAATGGAAAGCCAGGGAGGCAGGGGGAGGTGCTGGACTCATCAAGCTCGGTTTCCTCTGCCCAGCCTCAAGTTGTACCATGGGGAGACAGAGACTCCATTAAAAATAAACTGCTAATTAACTTTAAAATACTCCAGCAATAAATAAATACATAAAAATAACAAAATAAGGAGAAGAGATGAAACAAGATGGGCAAAATGTTGATTACTGTTGAAGTTGCATGTAATGGGTACTTGGGATTAATCATACTCTTCTCTCTGCTTAAGTGCATGTTTAAAAATTTCAGTAATGGAAAGGAAGAGAAAGGAAAGGAAAAGGAAGGGAAAAGATAAAGGAAGGGAAGGGAAGGGAGGGGAGAGCAGGGGAGAGGAAGGAAGAGGAGGGGAGGAAAGGGAAAGGGAGGGTAAAGGAGGTAAAGGGGAGAAGTGGGGAGGGGGAGGGGAGGGGAAGGGAGGGGAGAGGAAGGAAGGGAAGGGAGAAAGGAAAGAAAAGAAAAGAAGAAAAGAAAAAAGGAATGGAAAGGGAAAGGATAGGAAAGAGGAAAGGAGAAAGGAAAGGAAAAAGGAATGGAAAAAAAAAAGAAAGAAGGGGAAAGGAAAGGAAACTTGAAGGGGAAGGAAATTACAAAAAGGAAGTCTGCTGACTTTGTAAGGAAGGGGGTCATGAGTAAGTTCAGGCAGTTTTGTTTTGTTTCGGGTTTTTGCACCAGTGTTCCAGGTGTCGTAATCAGAGTGACTCATCTTGAATAAAGGCCAGATGAAGCCAAACCTGCTGGGTTACTTTCCCAGGAAACTGGGCACTGTTAATCACAAGATGTTTATGGTTGAGGAAATGAGTCAATGGAAAAAGGCATTCTTACTTTAAAAATGGGTTTCTTGGATGGCATGGTGGCTCACACCCGTAATCCTGGCACTTCGGGAGGCCAAGGCAGGTAGATTGCTTGATCTCAGGAGTTCCAGACCAGCCATGGGCAATGTCAGGCCTCTGAGCCCAAGTCGGCACGTACAAGTATCCAGATGGCCTGAAGCAACTGAAGAATCACAAAAGAAGTGAAAATGGCCGATTACTGCCTTAACTGATGACATTACTTTGTGAAAGTCCTTCTCCTGGCTCAGAAGCTCCCCCACTGAGCACCTTGTGACCCCTGCCCCTGCCCGCTAGAGAACAACCCCCTTTGACTGTAATTTTCCACTACCCACCCAAATCCGGTGAAACAGCCCCACCCCTATCTCCCTTTGCTGACTCTTTTCAAACTCAGCCCACCTACACCCAGGTGATTAAAAAACTTTATTGCTCACGCAAAGCTTGTTGGTGGTCTCTTCAAACGGACATGCATGACAGGCAACACGGTGAAACCCTGTCTCTATATAAAAATAAAAATAAAAATTAGCTGGGTGTGGAGACTGAGGTGGGAGAATCCAGGAGGATCGAAGAGGATTGAGTCCAGGAGGTGGAGGCTGCAGTGAGCCTAGATCACGCCACAGCACTCCAGCCTGGGTGACAAGAGTGAAATCCCGTCTTAAAAAAAAAGGCTGGGGGGAGGGGGTGATGGATGGGAGGGTTTCTTGCGGTGGTGAAGGTGTAAGCAAATAAATAAATAAAAATAAAAATGGGTTTCACTTTAAAGGTAATACTACACTCATAAATGCTTGCTGAAATCAATAGTTACACCAGAGAATAACAGTACTAGTAGCCTGTCACAACTTGATTGTAAGCCTTTATAATAAAGTAAACTATTCTTAACCTTAATATCCTATATAAGCAAGCATTACATTTAAGGTAGGGGCATTCCTCCTCTTGCTCTCTGAGGATGTCCTACTCTGTAATAGAGTAGTTTCTAATGAACTGTTTTAACTGTACTGTACTCTGTGCCCTGTCCTTAATTCTTTCTTGCCCAAGATCGAAGAACCTGCTCTTGAGGTCTGGGACAGGAATCCTTTTCCAGTAAAACCGGTAGTTGAAACCACTCCCTGCTCCACCTCTGACTTCCTTTTTTGTTCTGAGAGAGGATCTGTAAAACACTAGCAGTTCTGAGGAAGAGTGAGCCCTAGGGAGGGAAGTGCTCAGTGGCCTTGTGCTAGCTCGCGTTCTCGAAGTCAGCCTCACTCCACACACTGGCCTTTTCCTGATCCCTTTCGGGTCTGAGACTGGGCAGTGGTCAGATACTGCCATGAGTAGATGGGAGTGGAAATACTCAGAGCTGAGGAGGAGGCGGGAGAAGGGGAGCCCAAACTTTCAAACAATTGTCATGATGTGATATTTCAACTTGAGATAGTGGCGAAATAAATTTTAGTGGGAACTGCGTTCAATCCAAATGACAAAATCTCTAAAGTCTGAAGAAGACATATCAGCTAAACTGGTAGCTTCTAATCTTTTAATCATCATGGGTCCTTTTTTCTTTCCTTTTTTTAAATAAAATTTTAAAAATTCCTTCCCAAGTAACTGGGACTATAGGTGGGCACCACCATACCCAGCTAATTTTTTAATTTTTTGTAGAGATGTAGAGATGGGGTTGCCCAACCTATTGGACTCTTTTTATTATTCCCAGTCCCCATAGGCCCCTATAAATATTTGTTAAGAAATAGTTGTAACTTAACAAATGTATTTGGGGGACCATGTCCAAAAAAGCCAGATGGCCACCCAGAAAGGGTTTCGAGAGGTGGAGGTCGCACAATTATCCAAGATACATTAGATCCTATCCTCAATTTACAGGGACAAACTTGATCTTATCTGAGTTTTTCAGTTTCTTTTTTTTGAGACAGAGTCTCACTCTTGTTGCCCAGGTTGGAGTACAGTGGCGTGATGTCAGCTCACTGCAAACTCCGCCTCTCGGGTTCAAGCTTCCCCTGCCTCAGCCTCTCAAGTAGCTGGGATTACAGGCACCCGCCACCACACCTGGCTAATTTTTGTATTTTTAGTAGAGATGGAGTTTCACCATTTTGGCCAGGGTGATCTCGAACTCTGGACCTCAGGTGATCTGCCTGCCTTGGCCTCCCAAAGTGCTGGGATTATAGGCATGAGCCACTGTGTCCGGCAAGTTTTTCAGTTTCATGCGACTGACTCACACCAATCAATCCCCAATTAAAATTATGAACAAGATCTACACTGAAAAATATGTGCAGTGAAAATAAACTTGCCCCATACATTCTCTCTCTGACTCAAGTGGGAGACCAAACCTCAAAGAGATGATTGCTTGGTAAGTATCAGTGGTCAGCAGTGTCACAGTTCCTTCAGGCCAGGATAAGTTTGGGAAAATATTTCTGACTTGAAATTAAGAACTGAGCTACTGTCTTATTCCTGGACAATGATGGCTTAGTAGAAAGCAATTCTCATAATTTAGAATTTCCCTTTCCAATTTCCAAACTCTCCTATCTCCTTCTTAAAATACAGTAGCATGCTTGTTGATTTGTATTCTTTTATACTCCACCTTGTTCCAAGATAGGATTAAAGTCAGCTTGCAAAACTGTGTGCAATAAATAATAACATGAATCAAATTTAGGTGGGAGAAAAGAGGCAGGATACAACTTGATTGATTATGCCATCATTGTATGGAGGCTGAAATCGTTACGCTTCCTGAAGCTGGCATTTTGGTTCCCAGAGCTGAAGTCTGTAAGTCCTTAGCCCTAGTTGACAGATGAGAAGTTTTGATGGTTTAATTCTACAAATGGTGACTACTATTTACCAAATGCTGGTTTGACCTGATTTAATTCTCAGGTGGTACTAATAATTTCAACTGTTGAAGAAATTTTGCCATTTAATATTCATACCTACGAATTACCACTTTATTTTCCCATTTGTATTAATAAAAATGAATAAATGAATAAAACTTACCAAAAAAGAGTTTTTAATAAGAATGAGATGACCACAATGGTTTGAATAGTTCAAATAAACTTAGTTTTAGTTGGTATGTTGTAGCCTCATTCAGAGTAAATGTGTGGTTTCCAGTAAGATGCCTGACATGTTAAAATTAGCTCACAGACCTTCATTTTTACATTTGACGCCTAGAAACAATCTTGAAAGGACAGCCAACAACCATACGAAAAACAAAATAGAAACCACCTAAGTCAAGAAGGTAGACACAAATGCCCCTCAATTTGCAAATAGATATTTCCCCTGCACCAAGAATCACCCCATGGGAGGAGCAACTGAGTTAAAATTTCAGGATGAAAGGGTTTGCTTTCTCTTCATGAAACTGTGTCTAGTGCTGTAGTCAGGTAATGATGATGATCAAGGTAATATTAGCGATCCAAGGAGCAGAGGCTTTTTCCATACAGAGCTAGTATACCCTGGTAGGGCCACCAGGTGGACAAGCCAGTCCATCTGCACGATGCTACTAAATGGTGGGTCACAGAACCAAAGAAAGGAACAACTCGCCAGAAGAATCTCTGCCTTTTCTGAACCTTTTTTTTTTTTTTTTTTTAATTGAGATGGAGTCTCGCTCTGTCGCCTGGCTAGAGGGCAGTGGGGCGATCTCGGTTCACTGCAACCTCTGCCTCCCGGGTTCAAGCCATTCTCCTGCCTCAGCCTCCCGAGTAGCTGGGACTACAGGTGCCCGCCACCACGTCTGGCTAATTTTTTGTATTTTTAGTGGAGACAGGGTTTCACCATGTCAGCCAGGATGGTCTCGATCTCCTGACCTCAAGATCCCCCTGCCTCGGCCTCCCAAAGCACTGGGATTACAGGCGTGAGCCACCGCGCTCGGCCAGAACTTTTTTGAGTTCACAGACTAAGTTCACTTGGGATGGCAGATACTGGCTCATATGGTTTGGCTGTGTGTCCCCACCCAAATCTCATCTTGAATTGTACTCCCATAATTCCCACATGTTGTGGGAGGGACCTGGTAGGAGATAATTTGAATCATCGGGTGGTTTCCCCCATACTGTTCTCGTGGTCGTAAGTCTCACGAGATCTGATGGTTTTATCAGGGGTTTCTACTTTTGCATCTTCCTCATTCTTTGTTGCCTCCGCCAAGTAAGAAGTGCCTTTCACCCTCTGCCATGATTGTGAGACCTCCGCAGCCATGTGGAACTGTAAGTCAAATTAAACCTCCTTTTCTTCCCAGTCTCTGGTATGTCTTTATCAGCATCGTGAAAACAGACTGATACACTGGCACAGAAGTTAGCACAGAAGAGTTGTTCATAAAGGTTTGGTGAAAGAGAGAGGAAAGGAGAGGAAAGGGAAGGAAGGAAATAGGGAAGAAGGGAGGCAGGGAGCCCTGAGCAGTGCATGGAGGTCAGCAGTTAAGATTAGCTCAGCAAAGGAAGAGTCCTGGGCTCCCCTGAGAGATGACCTCTGACAGGCTTCCAGGTTCCCGTGCTCTTTGAGAGAGTCTTTCTTATTCCCTTACCCAGTATACAGGTACTTTGGCCTGGCCTGGCCTGGCTGGCCAGATATGCAGTTGAGGTTTTACCTTCAAAGATGGCGGCTAGAGAAATAAGAAAAGGGAAAGCATTTAGAATCCATAATAAACCGTACTGATAAGTAACACACATGTAGATCTTATGAATTAATGTTGATCTTCTTAGGTAAGACCTTCATAATGCCAATGCTGTTATGTTAGAGAATGTCCTTATTCTTAGAGATGCATGCCAATATATTCAAAAGTGGACTGATAGGCAAATTGTCTGCAGCAGTTTACTTTCAAATGGCTCAGGAGAAAACAAATGTATGGAGCAAATTATTGACTATTGATGGTTTAGGTGAGAGGTACACTAGTGTTCGTTTATATCCTTTCTAGTTTTCTGTAAACCTAAAGATATTCCAAGTTAAAAGTTCAGGACAAATGGACATTAGAAATTTTCCCTAAAATGTATAAAATCCGTAGTAAGCACACCTAACTGGTAACAGTGCTTGCTTATCTTGGCTGAGAGGATAAGGGGTTCTTCCTTGCTTTTTGGTGCTTGTGCATGTGTGTTTAAGGCCACAGCTAGGACCTTTCTTTCTGCCCCTCTGGCCTCTTTCACTGCACCAAACCACCTGCTAATCCCCCTAAGAACCACGTTTCTCAACAAGTGTTTCTATGCCTATCAGTAGCCCCACATGCTTCTTCCCCACAAACCCTTTCCTCATAAACCATTGCCCACACAAAACACACCCCCTTTAAACTGCTGTTCTGGAACAAATGGCTTTCTTCTCTACTGAGTGCACCTCTGCCCAAGGCTTCCACCCACAAACGGTTCTTTCTCTAAAGTTCCTGTGTAACCCTACCCCACCCATCCTCTCTGAATCATTGCCTCAATCCCCTGAGGTCTATCTTGCTGCAAATTGAATTCCTGCTGGTGTTGAACCGGAAGATTTCTCAGTTTGGTAAGCTAAAGAGTTGCCCTTCCCTGACAGATGAAGCAGTGAATTGCTTCCACTTTTGTCTAGGATCAGGCACAGACCTTACTGTTTCTGCCCTAGCACCCCAGCTCCTCAGGTCCCACTTGAGTGGCGTCAAGCAGAAGTGGACATGCATGGATAGGTATATAATTATTGAAACATGAAAGCACAGTGTAACATCTCACTCTCCTTCTGTAGAACTAGAGTGTTGTGGAACTGTAATTGTTGCTATTCAGGTTTTCGCAGATAAAATGTCTTGAAAAGAATTTTAGAGGTCATAAGGTCAAATATTTCTGTCTACAGCCTTGTCAAATACTCCTCTAGCTCCTATTTCAACATTTCAGGAATGTAACATAATAATGTCTTTTTTGTAGAGCTCTTTTTCTAATATTGAGTGGGATCTCCTGTCCTAGTCAACTCTCCAAAGTTACACAGAATAAATTTGATTCTTCTATATAAATAATGTTTAAAAATAATATAAGGCCGGGTATGTTGGCTCATACCTAT
This sequence comes from Macaca thibetana thibetana, assembly GCF_024542745.1. Classification (NCBI taxonomy): domain Eukaryota; kingdom Metazoa; phylum Chordata; class Mammalia; order Primates; family Cercopithecidae; genus Macaca; species Macaca thibetana. Next base: position 87,368,330 of record NC_065584.1, read on the forward strand.
AATCCCAATACTTTAGGAGGCCGAGGTGCTAGGATCACTTGAGGCCAGGAATTCGAGATCAGTCTGGGTAACATAGCAAGACCTTGTTTCTACAAAAAAATATTGTTTTAAGTAGCTGGGTGTGGTGGTATGTGCCTGTAGTCCCAGCTACTCAGGAGTTTGAGGCAAGAGGATTGCTTGAGCCTTGGAGTTCAAGGATGCAGAGAGCTATGATCATACTACTGCATTCCACGGAGCCTGGGTAACAGATCAAGATTCTATCTCTTAAAAAAATGATGATGATAGTATTAGTAGAAGACAGTTCTTCGCTACCTTCTTTCATCTTCTGTTTACCACCAAACTTAACTACTCTCTGACTTTTCATTCAACCTAAACGTGATGCCTTTTTACGCATTCTCCATCCCCATCTCTATACGTAGATCCAATGGTATGGAGACAAAAGTCCTGAGCCTGAAGGAATAGCTTAGCTATTCCTTTGCTGTGTGATGTTGGAAAAGTCAGATAACCTTTCTCTAAGCCTTTTTAAATCAGAAAAATGAAAATGAGAATAATATCAATGATACTTGCTCAAGGGTCTCAATAAGTATCACAACTAAAAGGACCAAAAAATGTAAAATATTTTGTAAACTATAAAGCACTATGTACATATTACCTGCTGTGACTATTCACATTAAAAGTCCAGTCTCAGCATGAGTGTCTCCCTTCTTCCCAGCATAAATTAGGTCCTTCTATACTAGGTTTTTTTGGTAAAATGTAGCCACACACATTGGAATTCAGCATCAATGGCTCTTATGGAATGATAGTGAATGGCAGTGATTACTCTGGAAAAATCAGTCTATTCATAATGACAATGGTTCAGACTAGTTTGTTTTATTGCTATTGTTTTGTCTTGTTTTTTAGAGAGGGACAGGGTCTTGCTTTGTCACCCAAGCTGGAGAGCAGTGGCATGATCATTGCTCACTGTAACCTGGAACTCCTGGGCTCAAGTGATCCTCCTGCCTCAGACTCCCAAGTAGGTGAAACTACAGGTGTGTGCCATTACAATCAGCTTTTTAAAAAAATTTGTGTAGAAACAGGGTCTTGCTAGTTGTCCGGGTTGGTATCAAACTTCTAACCTCAAGTGATCCTCCCACCTTAGCCTCCCAAAGGGTTGGAATTATCGGCATGAGCCACTGCACCTGGCCTAGTTTTTTGTCTGTTTGTTTTTAATGCTTCAATATAACAGCTACATCTTCCTTCTGTACTAGCCATTCTTTTACACTCAATCAGCTTTATAGTTGCTCCCTCCCCTGCAGGGCTCATAGCCTGCCATGTTAGGAATTGTATCCCACAAAGTCTGGAGCCTTTGGGGTCTCTAAGCAAGAATTTAGCACTGAGGCTCTGGAGAGGAAGGGCTGAACTTTCTTTAACATATTTAAAGAGTTTGCTAAAAAGTCTTTACCCTGCGGGGATCACCTTGCAGAGTTTTTCTTTGTTGTTGTTGTTGTTTTTAATTTCCTAGCTCTGCTGCCATCTTATGGACAGCTATCAAGTCAAAACCAATCTCCTATCTTAGACCAATTTCCTTCTATTGGCAAGATTCCCTATCACACAACACAAGTGTAACTGTACTATAAGCAAGCCATAGGGTATTATATCAATAATCAGTAAAGGTGCCATTTAACTCTCAGACTATGGTACAGGCCATCTTCTCTTCAAATCACACCCAAGTCCCAGTTGGCTTCTTTCCAGTTCAAAATGCCTCCCATCATTTTTTAAAAAAGGGAAAAAAACCTTCCCCTGAACCCATATCCTTTCCCCCAGCTACCACTTCCCTTTAGAGCAATTTTCATTGTTTTCGCTTGCTGCCTCTATTTCCTCATCTCTCATTCTTTCTGGTGTCTGCTCTAATAAATATATCATCTTTGTTACCCCACTGAGACTACTTGTCAAGGTCAGCAGTGACCTTGATCAGTCTCTTTCTTCACTTTCCCTCCAAAGCATCCTACTTCTTGGTTTTCCTTCTACCTCATTAATGTCTCCTCAGACCCATTTGCTAGATCCTTCTGCTTCTCCTGACTTCTGTCCTGAAGTGATATCATCCAGATCATTTGGTTTAAATGCCACCTATGTGCTAATGACTTCCAAATGTATTTATCTAGCTTAAATCTCTTCCCTTGGACCCGAACTCATATACCTGACTGTGTAATCCACGTGTCCATCTGGAGGTCTAGCTTTTCAAATGTGACAGCAGTAAAAGAAACTTTTGACTATCATGCCAAAACTGCTCCTCTGTTAACGATATCTTGGTAAATGGCAACTCCATTCACCCAGTAGGTCAAGCTAAAAACTTAGGAACCTTTCTAAATTCCTCTTTTTTACTCATACTTTATTTTCTATATGTCTATAGAAATAAGGTAGGTCTTTTATATATATATTCTATATATATATAGAATATGTAAATTATATATCTATATAAATATAGGTAAGTCCTATCTGCTCTATCTTCAAATATCTCCAGAATCCAACCTCCTCTTACTGAAGCAGCATCATTCATCTAAGGTAATACCCGAGGTTTGCTGCCTCACGCCAAGGAAATCAAGGATGTGGACACACAAGGAATGAGGTTAAAAGCGGAGGTTTAATAGGCAAAAGAAAGAGAAGAGCTCTCTGTGCAGAGAGGAGTCCTGGGGAAAATGGACTGCCACTTCCACAGTGAAATGCAAGAGGTTTTATAGATGAGCTTGAGGAGGCAGTATCTCATTTACACAGGGCATGAACGATTGGTTGGACCAGGTATGCCATTCGCATAGCACTCAAAGAAGCTGGCTGCCCCACCCTAATCTTTTATTATTTGGATGGGTTTTTTACCTGGCCATTGCCATGTTGCCTGATTCTTTACTGTGCACGTGGTGACAAAGAAAAGGGAAGATGGAGCCTCCATGTTGAACATTCCTGGTCCTCAGGTAGCCCTTTTCTATTGGCACAGCAGCCAGCATTCACCTGTGCAAACTTCCAGCTTGCTTATCTATGTCTGCAGCTCAATTTTTCAGGCCGCTTTTTGTTAGAAAAGAAACGATTTGGGGGTTGCTTTTAGTTAAAAAAGGAAACCTTGCCAAGGACTCTTGCCCTCACCATCTGCATAAATAATTTCTTCTAGTTCCTTTATCATTTGTCATGTGTGTCTGTGTGAAGAGACCACCAAACAGGCTTTGTGTGAGCAACATGGCTGTTTATTTCACCTGGGTGCAGGCGGGCTGAGTCCAAAAAGAGAGTCAGCGAAGGGAGATAAGGGTGGGGCCGTTTTATAGGGTTTGGGTAGGTAAAGGAAAATTACAGTCAAAGGGGGATTGTTTCTGGCGGGCAGGAGTGGGGGTTACAAGGTGCTCAGTGGGGGAGCTTTTTGAGCCAGGATGAGCCAGGAAAAGGAATTTCACAAGATAATATCATCACTTAAGGCAAAGACTGGCCATTTTCACTTCTTTTGTGGTGGAATGTCATCGGTTAAGGTGAGGCAGGGCATTTGCACTTCTTTTGTGATTCTTCAGTTACTTCAGGCCATCTGGGCATACAAGTGCAAGTCACAGGGGATGCAACAGCTTGGCTTGGGCTCAGAGGCCTGACATCATTGCCATCACTGGTTCAAGCCTAAACCAGCTTTTACCCTAATCTACCTCCAAGGTCTCCTAACCAATCACCCAGTTTTTGCTTAATATTATTGATTTTCTATAAAGCAGCCAGTGAGGTTTTCTTTTTTAAAAAAGTAAATTGGTTAAAAATCATTTCAATGACCTTCTTTCATGCTCAAAATAAAACCTAAACTTGCCTACATCTCCAATCTTGTCTACTACCACCATTTCCCTTGTTCAGTCTACTCTAATAGTTGACCATCTGTTACTGCTAAATTGTTAAGTTCCCTGAAAACTTGTATGTTTGCTTTACCTTCTGCTTGCACACTCTTCTCTAATCACTACATCGTTCACGCCCTCATTTACTCAGGTCTCTGCTCAACTGCCAGCTCCTTGGAGAGGCCTTCCCTGAACCAACCTATTTGAAATCACTCACACTTTTATCACTTTTTTTTAAAAAAGCAGCCTTAGTGAGCTGTATTTCATGTATCATAAAACTTACTTGTTTCAACTACAAAATTCAATGATTGTTAGGAATTTTATTCAGTGTTGCAACAATCATGTAGATCAGTTTTGGGACATTTTTATCCCTTAAATGAGATCTCTATGCCCATTTATATTAATCCCCATCTCAACCCTAAGCCCCAAAAAACCATTAATCTACTTTCTGTCTCTATAAATTTTTCTGGATGTTTCATATAAGTAGAATCATGTAATGCAGATTTGTATCTGGATTTTTTTATTTAGCATGTTCTTGAGGTTCATCCATGACATAGCATGTGTCAGTAGTTTGTTCTTTTTTATTAACAAATAGTGTACCATTGTATTGATGTACATTTTTTTTTTCTTTTTCTTTTTTTTGAGACAGGAGTCTCACTCTGTCACCCAGGCTGGAGTGCAGTGGCATGATCGCAGCTCACTGCAGCCTTCATCTCCCTGGTTCAAGTGATTCTCATGCTTCAGCCCCTGAGTAGCTGGGATTACAGGTGCATGCCACCATGCCTGGCTAATTTTTGTATTTTTAGTAGAGACAGGGTTTTGCTGTGTTGGCCAGGCTGGTCTTACACTCCTGGCCTCAAGTGATCCATCTGCCCCAGCCTCCCAAAGTGCTGGGATTATAGGCACAAGCCACCACACCCGGCCTAGATATACATTTTTTTTAAAATCCATTTACCAGTTGATGGGCATTTAGGATGTTTCCAGTCTTTATTATTTTAAAAGTTGCTGTGGACATTTGTGTATGTTTGTGTGGTTATATTCTTATTTCTCTTAGGCAGACAGCTACAAGTAGAATTGCTGGGTCGTATGGTAGTTTTGTGCTTTGCCTTCTGAGAAACTGACAAATTGTTTTCCAACTGGCTACACCATTTTACATTTCTACCAGAAAATGGAAATTCCACAATTTAAAAAGATTCTTGTTTTTCTGCATCCTCACCAACATTTGTTAATGTGTGTCTTATTTATTATAGTCATTTTAGTGAGTGTGAAGTGGAATCTCATTGTAGTTTTAATTTGCCTTTCCTTCCTCTATTACCTTCCATCCTCTTTATTTTTTTCCTTAACACTTATTATTACCTTAGGTTTTTAAAAACATTTATATTTATTGGTTGTCTGACTCCCCTAATTTAATGTAAATACCATGAAGGCAGAAATATTGTCTTGTTCTTCTCCATATCCCTAACCCCTAGAACGTTTGTTGAGTAAGCAAGTAAACATATCCTCCTCATGTGTTCATCTCTTCTTGTTCAGCAGCCTAGAAAGATACACTTCATAGGTGCCCTGTCTGGAACATTGAGAAGCTGAAAAGCTCAGCTTCTTCCAGGTTTCATGCAGATGACAGTTTATAAATTGTCAGTTTTGGTTTTTGCGTATATGCATATATGTATACATATGTTTGTGTATGTATATGCACACACACATAGACATACACACACATCCTGACATTTCTATATGAGGCTTAATGCATCTGATTATCAAAAGGATAAAGTTCAAAGCAAATGCAGAAAAAAAATGAATGAATGTAAGTGCAATACAGAGTTGTCAAGTAAATGTTATGGTTATCTAGAAACTGAATGGCCATTACATTTACAAATGTCAATACTAGGTACAGATTGATAGCAAGACCTGACACAATGTCACTTGAATAAATCAAACAAGGTTATTTATCCAAAGGGCATGGCATAAAGTCAGCTCAGTCAGAAAAGTGAACACATTTTCCAATTCAGACAGAAGTACATCTTGACTCCAACATCTTCACCAAAAGTGTGCATTGTTACGGAAAACTCCTAAATGAGTGAGAAGACTCCACAGAAATTTAGTCTCTCTCGATACAGCCTATCTGTGCTCGTAAACAAGGGTGAATCTGCCTAGAACCCCTCCTTGGGCAGAGGTATCTCATGTGTCTAAGGGTTATATAATGACAGTACTATCGCTGGGTCTTAGAGAACAGTTTGGTTCTCTAAGGCATCTCTCTCAGCATATCCTGGTCTGAGAACATTCTTGCACTCAGTATTGTGGAACTGAAGCAGGGATCAGTTTCCTATATCTTTGAGAGACCAGCTAACAAGCCTTCGATCTTTGAGAGACCAGCTAACAGCCATAGGGTGTATCCTGAAGTGAAGAGTCTGTAGATAACAAATAGTTAAGAAGCTGGACAACCATAAAGAATGGCAGATTGACAGAAAATATCCAAAATTACTCTTACCATAATTCTGTCTTTTTTAATACTAGCCGTTTCTATTTGTGAGGGGGAGGGGAATTTGGCAAAGTAAGCATCGAAGAAAATCTAATGACCTGCCTGCCTAAAAAATTTCAGGCATAACTCAATTTTGCTTTTCAGGGACTTTACTGACTCCATAACATCTTATCTATGATGTCCAGAGTAAGAGCTTTCCCACTGCAAAACAACCGTATGAAAAACAACTACTGTGCCAAATGTCAAGTTTATTCCTTTGATCACAATTAAATAATTTTCATACTTTGATGACATTAGTGGAACAGTAACAATGGTGGTAGCTATGTATTATTATTTTGGGGGAGACGACACAGGCAGACAATAATAAAGATTAATACTGTGAACCAGAATTGACCTTAAACAATCTCTGACAGATAAAAGAATAGTTAATAGAACTAGATCAGGTCAGGCTACACAAGACAAGTACTATATTCTACTAACCTTTTATTATAAATTACAACAGGAGCTTAGATAGAAACAGTTCAAATAAAAGAGGAAAAGGGAAAACCAAGGCCAAAATCAAGTAGCTAGCAAGTGAAACTGTGTTTTAAAAAGAGTAACAGCAAAAAGAGGAAGAGAACAAGAAAAAAAAAAAAAAAAACATTGGCAAGTGAGATAAAATAAAAGCTTTCTAGAATGAACAAACAGACTCAGAATGAACGTGAGTGTAAAAGCACAGTGGAGGGGTACGGGTTCTTTGACCTGAAAACAAGAGAGCAAATTCAGATTAATCCAGAAGAATATCAACTCTAATTTATGCCAAACTAAAAGACAAATTGATTAAAGACAGGAAAATGTCTATTTTTATTAAAATCCAAATTTACAATAACAGAAAAACCAAGCAGATAACCAGTGTTTGTTCAAAGGCGTCCCTTAGAAACAAAACATTATTATGAAAATCAGGGGCCTATTTGCAAGAAAAAAAAGGCAACACAAATCTAAGCCAAATCGAATTCGGCAGAAGGCACAGCACAAAATGAATAGCTGTCTTCTTCCCACCTTCTTGCTTTAAAGGAGCAGCAGGTGGCATTATCTCTTTGTGTCTATTCCTATTAGTAATCAACGAACGAACTGAGAAGTGGCGAAAAAATTAAGACCATATTCTTCCTTTGCTTCTAAAAAACTGGAGGTGACAGACACATATCCTTGGCAGCATTGATATAAGTCATCAAGAAAGCACACTAACTCACTGATGTGAAAAGATCTCCAAGATACGTTCAAATAAAATAGCAAGATACAGAAAATATATATAACATACTAAGTACTGTTTATAACAAGAGAAGAAAAATAGAATTTGTATTTGTTTATGTTTATATAGATCCTGGAAGAATGCAAAAGAAACTAATAACGCTGGTTACCAGTGGGTAAGGAAGGAAGGGCGTATGAGAACCGGATGGAGGTGAGAGTTCTCACTAAACACATTTTATGTTGCTTAATTTTTGAACTATGTGATTATATACCTATTCACAATTTTATATTAAAAAGAAACTATTGACTTAAGTGTGTATTTTCATCTCTAAGTTGTTTGCACTTTTGCCTTTACATTTTACTTTATAACAGCTTAGTCTTTTTTTTTGGTGACAGTCTTGCTCTGTCACCTAGGCTGGAGTGCAGTGGTATGATCACAGCTCACTACAGCCTCGATATCCCAGGCTCAAGCTAGCCTCCTATCTCAGCCTCCCGAATAGCAGGGACTATAGGTGTGCAACACCATGCCCAGCTAATTTTTAAGTTTTTTATAGAAACAGGGTCTCACTATGTTGCCTAGGCTTATCTCAAAAAGTGCTGGGATTACAGGCATGAGCCACTGTGCCTGGCTAATTTACTCTTTTTTATTTTATTTTATCTTTATCTTTCGAGACAAAGTCTTGCTCTGTCACCCAGGCTGGAGTGCAGTGGCGCCATCTCGGCTCACTGCAAGCTCCACCTCCTGGGTTCACGCCATTCTCCTGCCTCAGCCTCCTGAGTAGCTGGGACTACAGGTACCCACCACCATGCCCAGCTAATTTTTTGTATTTTTAGTAGAGACGGGGTTTTACCGTGTTAGCCAGGATGGTCTCGATCTCCTGACCTGCCCGCCTTAGCCTCCCAAAGTGTTGGGATTACAGGCGTGAGCCACCGTGCCCGGCCAAGTTTATTCTTTAAAATGCTACAGAAGACCCCAACCTGACTAAAAATTAAATACTTAACACCAACCATTATGCTATTCTATACGGTTAATTTTGGGTGAAAGTAATTCTACTATCAAAACAAGCCTCTCTTTTAGTCAGGCTTCTAGCCACCAAAATGCTATAGTGCAATTTTCACCTACCAGTCCTTAGTTTAAAAACTGTCAATGACTGGCCATCTTGCTTAGAAAATAAGGTCTTACTCTTTTGTTTTGTTCTGCTTTTTAGAGAACAGGGTCTCGCTCTGTTGCTGAGGCTGGAGTGCAGTGGCTCCATCATGGCTCACTGAAGGCTCAGCCTCCCCAACTCAAGCAATCCTCCCACCTCAGCCTCCCAAGTGGCTGGGACCATAGGCATCCACCACCACATCCAGCTAATTTTTGTATTTTTTGTAGAGACAAGGTTTCCCCATTTGCCCAGGCTGGTCTTGAACTTGGTCTTGAACTCCTGGGCTCAAGCGATCTGCCCAACTTGGCCTCCCAAAGTGCTGAGATACAGGTGTGAGCCACTGTGCCTGGCCCTAAGGTCCTACTCTTGAGCCTGGAATCAGAGCTCCTCTCTACCCTACTGCCCATACTCCCATTTATTTCTTCATTTTAACTATTTCAATTTGTTAAATGATTAAACATTTCTGGATTCATCTGTATGTAATGCTCTCTGCTATGTCCTCTTAACCTACCTTTTTTTTTTTTTCAAAGGTGGAGTCTTACTCTCTCACTTAGAGTGCAGTGCCGCAATGACAAAGCCCACTCCAGCTTCAAACTCCTGTGCTCAAGTAAATCTCTCACCTAGTATGTGTGATTATAGGCATGAGCTACCATGCCTGGCATTTCTGTAAGGCCTAAATAATGTCTCAACAATCCTTTCCTACTCCCCAACTCTGGTGATGGTCCTCTTCTCTGAGTTCTGTAGCACATACCATCATTGACACTTAGCATACGCTACTTTTCACACATTACTGTATTCCTTTTTTAAAAAATTAGGCCCTCTTCCTCAGTTCAGTCAAAAAAGCTGATTCTAAACAATGACAATATAACATTTGAAGAGACTAGTAATAGTCTTTAGTAGCTGTAAAGGACTCAAATAACTCAGCCTAGTTATTTCTTTTTCATGCATACATCTTATCTCACATCTAGACTACAGGCACTTCATCTTATACCAACTTACATTTTGGTTTTTAGGACAATGTTCTCTACATTAATACATGATTAATGAATACTTATTGATGCTAATAAAGATGATCATGATAAGGTCAAGAAAACAAGCCTGACTTCAATGTGTTTGGACATCTACCATAAGATTCAGTAAAATCAATCTCTTTTGCAGGCATTCTGCAGGCCCCTCCAGAAACGAATGGTATCATCACCAGTTTTTTTCAAGAATGTCTTTTCTCTGGGAAGCTCTCCCACACCTACTTCCCTTCACTGTGTGCTGGTATCCTACAATCCTAAACTGATACATTCAGCTTTGGCTGGACTGGTTGGCTTTTTAAAATCAGACACTTGATGAACAAAATGTGGTGTATCCATGCCATAGAATATTACTTGGTCACAAAAAGGAATTAAGTACTGATACATGCTACAACTTGGATGCATCTTGAAAACATTATGCTAAGTGAAGGAAGCCAGCCACAAAAGTCCAATTTCATTAGTGTGAAAGTCCAACGTAGTTAAATCTATAGACACAGAAGGTAGATCAATGGTTGTTTGGGGCTATGGGGAAGCAGATAAGGTTTCCCTTTGAAATGATGAAATGATCTCAAAATAACTGGTAATAATTGTGCTTATTTATGAATACACGAAAGACCATTGAATTGCACACCTTAAATGGGTGAATTCTGTGGTATGTAAATTTTATCTCAATACAGCTATTTTTTAAGAAGAAACTGAATAGGCTGGGCGCGGCGGCCCACGCCTGTAATCCCAGCTCTTTAGGAGGCTGAGGCAGGCGGATCACGAGGAGGTCAGGAGATCATGACCATCCTGGCTAACACAGTGAAACCCCGTCTCTACTTAAAAAATACAAAAAATTAGCTGGGCGTGGTGGCAGGCACCTGTAGTCCCAGCTACTTGGGAAGCTGAGGCAGGAGAATGGTATGAATCCGGAAAGCGGAGTTTGCAGTGAGCCAAGATTGCGCCACTGCACTCCCGCCTGTGTGACACAGTGAGACTCCATCTCAAAAAAAAAAAAAAAAAAAAAAAAGAGACTGAATACATTATGTCTTCATATAAATAAATACAAATTTAGTAAATCTACTTACTAAATCTAAAAAGCTTACAATGCTCTTAAACATTCCACTCAATTATCTCTAGGACATATTTTTCAGATGGCCCCATTCTGATTCCTGGTCAGTCTGACCAAGAGACAGATTGGGGTAGGAAAGCCAAGTACCAAATGCAGCTCTCCTCAAACCAATTACCTTTCTGCCTGTCTCACTAGAGCCTTTCATGTCCTGATCTAGTCACACCAGTTGTGACAATGACTCATGAACATGCCTAGTACTTTTTGCGGCTCTGCTTTGGCTCATCCTGATGTGAAATCCTCTTCCCCTGCTTCATCCTTCAAGACTAGGCTCAAAGTTTTCTATAAAACTTTACCTAAGTATCCACCACTTTAAGCAAAAGAAAAAAAGAAAAAAAAACTTTCCCTAATCTACCCAATTCTCACTGTTGGGTGTATACAATCAGTCCCTCCTTTGAGCTCCCACGTGTGACTTTGTACTCATTTTGTACAAGCGTTATACAACGGTGACCTTGTAAATGAATCTTAAGATTGTAGAGCAAGGCCAGGAGGATGGCTCACTCCTGTAATCCTAGCACCTTGGTAGGCCGAAGCAGGAGGATTGCTTTTAGCCAGGAGTTTGAGACCAACCTCAGCAACATGACGAAACCCCATTTCTACCAAAAAATACAAAAATTAGCCAGATGTGGTGGCATGCACCTGTGGTCCCAGCTACTCAGGAGGCTGAGGTGAGAGGATCACTTAAGCCTGAGTGACGGAGGTTGCAGTGAACTGAGATCACACCACCGCACTGCAGCCTGGGTGACAGAGTGAGACCCTGTATCAAAACAAGAGACCGAGCCACTCCAAGATGCTTTTTCTTTGTGTTGGGCAGTTAAGTAGGTCAGTTAACCAAACAAAGGATAATTTGAAAGTTCTCCAAAGCAGCCTGTGCAAAATATCTCTTCCGTATTACACCACTAACAACTAAAATGTTGTCACTACTAGAGGCTCCTCCAGACTGGTCTTTCTCAAAAGGCACACAGGCCTGGGAGGGCAGTGTGGTTTTGAAACATGCCAGCCAGCTGAATGCAAGTTGATAAGCAAAGATAATAGTGCAGTGAGCCAACAAGGGGGAAATGCCTGGATACAGTATCACAGGGAGGTTCTGACCAAGTAAAGAGAAAGACTGGAGCCCAGAAAGGAAGTGGAAGGACAGAAGCAGACACTCAAAGAGAAGCAGAGTGTGAACCAACTTCACAGGTTTGCCTGGGGCTGGCAGCAATCCAATGAACAACAGAGTGGCTGACAGCAGAGAGAGGCATTTACCACTGCCTTGTCAGAATGGAGTGAATGGAGAGTGTGGTTACTGACGTTAGAGAAGAGTAGGAGAGAAAAGGCAAACAAGAGGAAATATAATTAGGGCTTTGGTAAGGAAGCGGGAACTAAGGAAGAGGCTAATCAGTGAACTGATTCAGCTATGATCAAATAGACAGGAAATGAAACAATCAGAAGGCAAGGGAGAGAGGAAGGACTAGCCTGACGGAAGTGGCCATCAAGTGCCAGAAGTTAACTTTTCCTTACCATCTTGTAACCTCTTTCCCACCTTTCATCATTTTGCCCTTCTTCATCCTTTGCTACACTCACATACTATCTCATCTCAGTTCCTAATTACTTGTCTGAGAAGCAGATAGTCACACAAGACATGTGGTCTCACATCCTTTCATGTCAATCTTGTCCTGTGCCTCAGCCCCATCCCAAGCTACACAAAAAATGAAACTATTTCATCTTTCTCTTTATTCTGACAACATTATGACATTAAATAAAGTCCAAGAGGTATTGGGTTAGTCCTTGTTTGGTCTCTGGTGATTTAGATAAGGCAGAACAGAGCCCCCAGGAATGTATTATCTCAAAAAGCTAGTAGCAGCTGCTGTGCAAAGTTCTAAGGCCCAAGTCAAATCCTGGGCACCTCCACAGATGCGTGGTAGGGCATGGGCTCCAGCTCTTGTATAAGAAAGAACAGAAATGAGAACAGCTTTATTTTGTAGCGCCAATGTCTCACTATGCTCACACCTGTAATCCCAGCTGTGAGAAGAGGATCTGGCACTAGAAGGGTCTAGTGGAAGAAAGTGGGAAAGGTGAAGGCTAGAAATCTTTTCCTTTCTGCTACAACCTAAGGACAGAGGCACGTGACTCCAGCAAGAGGTCAAAGAAGGTAGCAGCTACTTGGATCTTGTGTGAGAGACGCCAGACCACTCCAGGGCAGATCAACTGGCTTTGTCAGGGAGTGGAATGCTGGCCATAAGAATGGAGACCAACTGTTCCAATTTCTGTGCAGCTTGTTTGCCAGCCGCTAATACTTCTTCATGGTTGGCCTTCTCCAGGCTTTCATAATCCATGATGACCTTGTTGGTGATGAGTGAGAAGCCGAAGACTCGAAGTCCACAGTGCCGTGCAACGATAACTTCTGGTACTGTACTCATGCCTGATGGTGAGAAAGATGGAAACCAGCTGTCAGGATCCTCAAATAACTCTTTTCCTTGCCCTTTAGCCTCACTTTCAACAAGAATTAAAAATCTCAAAAAACATCCAAAGATGGCCAGGTGCAATAGTGGTTCATGCCTGTAATGGCCAGGTGCAGCAGTTCACACCTGTAATCCCAGCACTTTTGGAGGCCAAAGCAGAAGGATGTCTTGAGCCCACGAGTTTGAAACCAGCCTGGGCAACATAGTGAGACCTCAGTTCAAAAAATAATAAAATTAGCCAGATGTGGTAGTGTATGCCTGTGATCCTAGCTACTCAGGAGGCTGAGGTGGGAGGATTGTTTGAGCCCAGGCAGCTAGAACTGCAGTGAGCTAGAGACGGTGACACTGCACTCCAATCTTGGCAACAGAGCAAGGTCCCACCTAAAACAAATCCAAAGAAGCAGCTAAATTATTGTTGAGGTATGTTCTTCTGTATTGCCTAAAATAAATACACATTTCTTAAAATCACCAGTGCAATGCTTCATTTCTGTATTTGTGGCAATTTTGAAGTCAATCCTAATGATAGAGTTCCATCTTCAGCTAGAGGTACAGAAGGTGGCTATAGTGAATTTTTTAGAATTCTTAGAAACAGTCATCAAATTGGCCAGGTGCAGTGGGTCACGCCTGTAATACCAGCATGTTAGGAGGCCGAGATGGGCGGATCACCTGAGATCACAAGTTCAAGGACCAGCCTGGCCAACATGGTGAAACCTCGTCTCTACTAAAAATACAAAAATTAACTGCGTTTGGTGGCACACGTCTGTAATCCCAGCTACTTGGGAGGCTGAGGCATGAGAATTGTTTGAACCTGGGAGGCAGAGGTTGCAGTGAGCCAAGATCATGCCACTGCACTCCAGCCTGGGTGACAGAGCGTGACACCATCTCAAAAAAAAAAAAAAAAAAAAAAGAAACAGCCATCAAATCATGGATAGGTCATTCATTAGCACTGCAGCTGTTAACTCCTTGGTGCTTCGTAAGGAGATTTGATGCTACACCAAATCTCACCACTTTGTATTTCAAGAAGTCAGTTTAATTCACCCTTCCCTGAAATCAGATCCTCTCAATCCAATGAGGCCTGTTATCTCCTACTCCTTCCCAGTCCCATTTTGCTAAATCCCTCCGTCTTCAAGCCTCCAGCCAAATTCCCCTTCTCACCAACAGCATCTGCTCCCAGCTTCTGCAGCAGACGAGATTCTGCCACAGTCTCAAAGCTGGGGCCTGCCAGCATCACATAGGTGCCTTCCTGTAGCTCACGTTGCTCCCCCATTTGTTTCCACATACTGAGAGCCCTCTGCCTCATAGTCCGGTCGTAGGCATCAGACATGGCAGGGAAACGAACTCCAAACCTAGGACACAGGTTGAATTATCTCACATAAATGGAATTTTAAAAATTCTCCCAAGGCTCCTAGAGAAGTCCTTAAATCCTACCCATCTGAAAAAAACAGAGTAAGATACATACCTTTCATCATTGGGCCCTCTGAGAGGGTTCTGACCACTGAAACCAGGTAGGTTGATATGGTCACGGATCAGCATGATATCTCCAACCTCAAACTCGGGGTTCAGCCCTCCTGCTGCATTGGTGACCACCAGGGTGTCCACACCCAGAAGGTGGAAAACCCTCACTGGGAAAGTCACCTTCGAAGCAAAAGATCAGAAAAAATTTTTACAAAATTTCATCAATCCAGCTACACGGAAATGCATGATATACATCGTGAAAGAAAAGGAAGGAGGGGACCAAAAATCCACCTAACCCAGATAGCTAGGTAGTGAAAGAGGCTAGATAGTTCTCTCCTGCCTCTTCCAGATCCAACCAGCCTATTCCCCTGATTTACCTTCCAGAGCGAGTACCCTTCATACATATGGAACCTGCCCTGCATTATCACACAGGCTCTGCCATTCAGGAACCCAAACACCAGTCGGCCAACATGACCTGGCACTGTATACAAAAAAGAAAGAGAAATGAATGGGATTATACTTTCATGCAACACATATCCATTGAGCACCTACTGTGAGTTACTCACTCTGCTCAAAATGTTAGGATATAATTAAGTAAAAGACTCATTATTATCTCTGCTTTCAGAAAGTTTAAGTCTGGTGGGAGAGCCAGGCATTACTCATAATTATACAACCTGAGATTAGAGATATGGGGTAAAGATGTTCAGCATGAACACCCAAAGTAGGAAGGGCTTTTTAAAGAAATTTCAAGATAATACAAGCCATACTGCCAGAGAGTAACAAGTGAGTATAAAAAAGTAGATACTCAGAAATGGAAGGTTCAATACCACATGCTATCACTTGTAAGTGGGAACCAAACATATACATATGGACTTACAGAAATAATAGACACTGGGGACTCGGAAGTGAGAAAGTGGGAGGGGGATGAGGGATGAGAAATTACCTAATGAGTACAATGTTCACTGCTCAGGTGATGGTTACACTAAAGCACAGACTTCACCACCATGCAGTATATCCATATAACAAAACTGCATTGTACCCCTGTAAATCTATAAAAATTAAAATAAAAAATAGGCCAGGTGAGGTGCCTCACGACTGTAATCTCAGCACTTTGGGAGGCCAAGACAGGTGGATCAAGAGGTCAGGAGTTTAAGACCACCCTGGCCAACATGGTGAAAACCCATCTCTACTAAAAATACAAAAATTAGCCAGGTGTGGTGGCACACGCCTGTAATCCCAGCTACTCGGGAGGCTGAGGTGGGAGAATCACTTGAACTTGGGAGGCGGAGGTTGCAGTGAGCCGAGATCACACCACTGCACTTGAGCCTGGGTGACAGAGTGAGACTCCTTTTCAAAAAAAAAAAGTGAATGCAGTAATTACAGACCTCTTCAAATTTTTCAAAGTTCTCAAAACATGTATTCTTATATATTGCCCTAACTTAATTACCTACCTCCTCAGTCCAGCAAGCAAGCTCATAGTATACTTACTCTGGCTTCCTAAAGAAGAGGCTACTGAACTAGGGGAAAAGAATTTGAACACATGCAAGTCTCTTTCCTTATGACCCATAGGACAGTCCTACGGGAACACATGTCCATGTAGGGGTGCGTGGGAGTGCAAAGATAACTCCCCACAGACATAACAGCCATTATTACCACTCCCTTATCTGGCAATCTCTTCTAATAGATGGTCAACCTATCCCTTAGGGAATGGGAGAGGGACCAGAACCAAGAGGAAGAGCTGAGGAATTCTCAAAGATAGAGGAGCTTATGCAAAAAAACCCAAAATGAAACAAAAACAGTAATAAAGTTGACATAGGAAACCCAAGTGGAGTATAAAAAATAAACATGTTGATAAGCTTAAAAAAATTAACCCCCTTATCGTTTAATGCAGTGCCCTTCTCACTGGGGGTAGGAGTGGCCAATGGAGCCAACGTCACTACTATCTCCCTTAAAGAAGTATGCCCTTCATACACCCTCTCTTAATGTTTCCCACGTCACTACTATCTCCCTTAAAGAAGTATGCCCTTCACACACCCTCTCTTAATGTTTCCCACACCTTCCCCCTCTGCTCTCCCAGTCTTGTTTCAAAGGGTTTAAAAAAATAGCTATTAAAAATCTTTTCCTGCTGTCAGGTCTTAAAAAAAATTCTTAACTCTCCAGGGCAAAGAAGAAAGAAATCTTAAAAATTAATAAATAAACCAACAGAAGTTAATTATTTGAGAAATTAAGTAAACCAAATAAATGACCCTTGCCCTTTACTTGGCCCCTGTCACCTGGCCCTCTTCTAAGTCTTAGTCTCAGTCCACTGACACACACATGCCCTGTCTCTTGTGGGATGTCTGCTAGAGGAATCTCCTGAGTCATTCTGACTCACGGTGGGCTTTTCTCCTCTCTTACAACATTTGTCTTCAGTGAAATGCTAGGTCAAGGAGTAGAAACGTTGGCCTCCTTGGTTGTGTTCCACAGAATCCCAATAACATCCCTCAGTCCCATTCCCTGCTTTCACTTGCCAGTACCTGTACTTTGGGGAAAGTTGGGGATTTCACTGTAGTCAAAGATCTGGGCCTGAGTTAATTTATCAGTCAGACCTCCTAATCCAGAACCACAGATTATTGCAACTTGAGGTCGGTGCTTAGTGTGAGACAGAAGCCATTCTGCAGTGTTCTTATAATCTTCATATGTGTATCTAGGGGAGAAAAAACATCAAGGTGAATTCTGCTCCCATTCCAAGGGCATCACAGACAAATGACCTTTGGTGCAAAAAGGCTGGCAGGTACACTGAGGCAGCAGGGACAGAGAAGTTGGCACAGAGGGAGAGGCCATACTATGCTCACCCATCTACTCAGCCACCCTTCTTTCTGAATCAAGCCCACTACAAGTCTGATATGAAACTCCCTCCATTCCAGAGCCTGGCAAAAATTAATAAAGCCTGTTTCTACTAACAGACCCAACTCCAGTGTTGGATCTACTGAACACTGGCAAGTTGCATACTTATCCTTATGACAAAGGTTTAGAGAGGAAGGGATCAGAGTCTATAGGGAAGTGCAATGAAATAATCAAATTAGGATGGGTAAAAGGGCTTGACCAGGAGGGAGCCCAACAAGAGTACTCAAAATAGGATTAAGCCCTTCCTGAGGGTGGTGACCACCTAGTAAAATTCCCCTTATTACCTTACCTATTCCCCAAAGACATTCAAAATGTAATTAAGACCAACTACCATGAAGGCAGGGATAAACTCAGATTTCCTTTTGAACCCTTATCCCTCCAGTTCCTTCCTCAGCCAAAGACTTAAGGGCTACATTTTTTTTTTTTTTTTCAAACCAATAAAACACAATGAGAACACACCTGGTAGAGGTCTACATACCATTCTTAGCTCCCCAGATCACAAAGGGGTTAATTCCAGACAAGAAACTAGATAAGCTGCTGTACAAAAAAGCAGACCCAGTCCACAGTACTGGTTGTCAAAAGGCTAAACCGGGACTGACTACACTAATTCTCAGCAGACGCTTGTTAGAAAGACAGATTCTGGCACTCCAGCCTGGTGACAGAGTGAGACCCTATATAAAAAACAAAAAACAAAACAAAAAACAAAACAAAAAACGGATTCTGAAGCCCATGTAATTTTGATTTTAAAACCAGGTTTAGGGGCCAGGCACGGTGGCTCATGCCTGTAATCCCAGCACTTTGGGAGGCCGAGGCGGGTTCACGAGGTCAGGAGATTGAGACCATCCTGGCTAACACGGTGAAACCCCGTCTACTAAAAATACAAAAAAAAAAAAAAAAAAAAAATTAGCCGGGCGTGATGGCGGGCGCCTGTAGTCCCAGCTACAGGGGAGGCTGAGGCAGGAGAATGGCGTGAACCCAGGAGGCGGAGCTTGCAGTGAGCCAAGATCACTCCACTGCACTCCAGCCTGGGCCACAGAAAGAGACTCCGACTCAAAAAATAAATAAAATAAAAATAAAATAAAATAAAATAAAACCAAGTTTAGGAATTGCTGGTCTAGAGGGAAGCAGAACTCAACCTAGATTCTAGTCTCAATATTGTCTTTTTAGGCATGTAATTTGTGCTCCAAATTATTTTCTCAGGTATAAACAAGGGAATGTAAATTGGCCCCATCTACCTTATAGGCTCGATCTGAAAATGAATTGAATACTTGCTAACAACCTCCAAAGACCTATGGCTCTGTTACACACAGTATTTGAACTTTTCTCCTGCTTTCCACCTGCCTGTGGTCTTCTTCCTGTCCTTCCCCCTCCCTGCCTCCTTCCAGTTTCCTTTCTCTCCACCGAGGATCTTTGCTCTTCAGGAACCTAAGGTCACTTACCCAGAACCCCTACACTAGCAAGAATCAACCGTGTTACTTTTCTTCCATTTCCAAGTCCAGTTCTCTCACACTCATCTGGGAAGACCAAAGGTTGCCTTCAGAGGTGGCAATGAGGTGTGACAGAGCTGAACATAACTAACCAAGCTTTCACAGGAAATTTTTTACTCCCAAAGCAGAGCCTAGGAAACCAGATATGATTGCACAATACACCAGGCTACCCTCAGGGAAGCAGTTGGATACGGTAGGTTGGGGGCTGGTCAACACAGCCACAGGATAATGGAGAGAAGCAATTAAGTTGGTAAAATGTTAATCAAATGGCGTCCCCAAAAGGTGCAAAGGAAATGAATGGTGTGTGAAGCTGCCACCACATGGCATGTCTAGCTACAACTCATAGCACTTCCTCATTGGCTATCAGTCCCCACAAGAACACCCTGGCTCCCTGAGCATCCAAAAGCAACTGTGATGCCTAATGCAGGCCACTTGGACTGGGACATCCAGGACCAAAGCAGAGAGAAGAGTTTTCAAAGGCCTGGGGTGGGGGAAGTGAGCAGAGGACTGTTCTCAGTTCGATGACTGATTTCCTTCTCCACTTAGGAGTCAGTTCCCACTGAGTTTATCATACTTCCCGTCTGGAAGGAAGGAAGGAGTGCAACTGGCAAAGGAGGTGAGCAATCTTTCCTCTAAAGGAGGAACTCCGAATTTGAGCACCAAAGTACCTCGCAGCTTTACCCAGACCCTAGCATGGGAATTTATGAAGAACGCAGGGGGTGAGGACACCTCCTCCTGGTATGGAGTGAGGGATATATATATATATATATCCATACACTCATTCTCCACTTGTACCCCTAACACACACACGGAGACACACAACGGCTGCTTTTACGGAGTAGCTTAGACCGCACCAAACTGTCCCCTTCCTGCTCCGGTGGCGCCACCCCAGCTCGACTCCCGCGTGCGTCCCTGCCCGCGCTGGCTGCCACATGACTCTGCCGCCTTGCCCCCGACAACAGGCTCCGTGCCAGGCCTCTCTGCATCCCCTGGGCGCTCGCTCCCTTCCCCGGCTCCCTCTGGGCCCAGTGTGCCAGGTTCCCGGGTCTCACAGCACCCGCCCCTCCCCAAGGGTCCCGCGGGCCTGATGCCCGCCTCACCCGTTCTCCATGGTCTCGCAGCAGCCCTCTCGATGAACCTGCTCCGGTGTGCTCCGGTGTGCTCCGATCCGCTCCGATCCGCTCCGATCCGCTCCGATCCTCTCCGCTATGCTGAACTGAGCAAGGCTGCCCGGTCTGGTCCGCACAGTTCGCTCACTGTTCTAGGCTCTGGCTTATATCCCCAGCCCTGGAGTCCCCAGCCAATGGCAAGCGAGCATGCGGGCCGGCCCCGTCTCCATGGTGACACACCCTAATTCAATCGGCTGAACCTGGGCTGTAAATCTAATCGGAGTTCTTCCCAGCCCTAAACCTTCTCCCTCGAGGCGCGGGGTTGGGGGGCGGACCGGAGCGCACCCAGCATTTCATCTCTGTACCCATTCCAGTCCGCAGGGCAGGAATTCCCAGCAAGAAGGCCTATGCGGAAATAGGGCTAGAAGTCGAGAGGAAAGCCCCCAGCTCTCTCCCTGCAACCTCATTCCAGCTGTGTCAATAGCAAACCGTGAGAGATTCAAAAAGAAAAAAATTTCAAACCTTAGATTGCACAACCCCAGAATAAAAATGAAGCGAGCCTGTGTCTGAGTTGCTGCCTGGACAAGGGAAGCTGGGTCGCCCCTGGCAACAGTTCTTACTTGGAGGATACAGGGTTTAGGAGAGCACATCCAGGCCCAGACCGGGAGAAGAAAAAGTTCTCAGGCAAGAATTCCTGGGTCCTAGATGCCGACGGAAAGGATGAGGATGGATTTGGTGGGTAGGGACACAGATAATCCCTTGATCTGCACAATACTGATCCAAGCAATTCAGGTAACTAGAGGACTCTTCCCAAGAGGAAAATTCTGTTATCAGAATACATGGGTACCAGAATATAACATAAATAGCGTGTCTTTGGTAGAATACAACTATTTCTTCTCCCCACGTTTACAAATTAACCAACCTTACATCAAATCACAAATCAATGGTCCTTTCTTAGCTATTGGAATCTTCCACTTCTTCCCTCCTCCAAACTCTTTCAGCTTGCCGTTTTACCCACTTCTGTGGCCAGCCACTATTTTCCAACTGTTTTTCTCATTCATTTAACAAATATTTATTGAGCATCATCTATGCACCAGTACTGTTCTAGTGCTAGGGACACAAGAATAAAAACAATATCTGTAATATTAAAAAAAAATATATATATACACACATATATATATATGAAGGTCAGGCGCGGTGGCTCACACCTGTAATCCCAGCACTTTGGGAGGCCGAGGTGGGCGGATCGCCTGAGGTCAGGAGTTGGAGACCAACCTGGCCAACATGGCAAAACCCCGTCTCTACTAAAAATCCAAAAAATTAGCTGGGCATGGTGGCAGGCATCTGTAATCCCAGCTACTTGGGAGGCTGAGGCAGAGAGAATGGCTTGAACCTGGGAGGCAGAGGTTACAGTGAGCTGAGATCGCACCATTGCACTCCAGCCTGGACAACAGAGCGAGTGGCTGGTTCCTGAGAACTTATTAGCACTTTGAAAATAACAATGCACACAAATTGAAAGAAAAATATTTCGTTCTTAAATAACCACAAATAGTTACTTATGGGATGTGTGCATCTGTTTGGCACTACTCAACTTCTCACATGTTGGAATCCAATGCTGCCACCCTCAATTTCTGTTCCATGCTGATTTTTACACAGTACTTTTTTTTTTTTTTTAACATAGTACTTAATTTTTATCAGAGGGACCTTCTAAAACCATCTTTTGTAAAGATATGTTGTCTGTATATATATATTTTGAGACAGGGTCTCACTCTGTCACCCAGGCTGGAGTACAGTGGCATGATCTTGACTCACTGGATTCTCTGCCTCCTGGGTTTGAGCCATTCTCTTGCCTCAGCCTGCCGAGTAGCTGGGATTACAGGCTCCTGCCACCACACCTAGCTAATTTTTTGTATTTTTAGTAGAGACAGAGTTTTGCCATATTGGCCAAGCTGGCCTCGAACTTCTGACCTCAATTGATCTGCCCGCCTCGGCCTCTCAAAGTGCTGAGAGTATAGGCATGAGCTACCACACCCGACCAGATATACTGTCATCGAAAGGAATGTAGCACAATCTAGTGTTCCAACTGTGAATCACCTCAAGTTAATAGGTCACACAGTGTTTAAGAAATATAAAATATTGCTGTGTTTCCTTTGAAAATTAAAACTACTCCACAGTACCCTTGTGAGCTTGTACTTTGGCACAGAGTTTGGGAATCATGGCCCCAGTCCCTCCATGACACCTCATTCCTGAATCTACATAGTGTAAATGAATGGGCTCTAATAAAACTATCTGTGTATGGATGCTATCTTCACCCCTTATTTACTCGTTGTGTGGTCCTACGCAAGTAAAATTCTTATTATGCCTCAATTTTTTCCTCTGTAAAATAGCGATAATAGTACTATTTTTGCAAAGATTATATAGAATACCTTTTACATGTTTAGGTAACTGCCTGACTATGTAATAAGCACACATTAAATGCTGGCTATTATTATTAATCTCTATTGTCTCTTTCTCTTTTGATCTTTCTAGACTCACCTAACCATAAATTGAATCAAAATAAAAACTAGAGGTATATCCAGCCTATCAATTCCAGTGAATCCCACACTGTTCAAAACAGAAGGCACTAGCCATGTGTGGCTATTTAAAAGTAATAAAATTAAGATGAAATATAATAAAAATAAAAATTCAGTTACCTAATCATACTAATTACATTGTAACTTCTCAATAGCCACATGTGGTTAGTGGCTACTACATTGCATAGCATAATTACGTTTTTATGCTAGAGCACAGCACTGCTCTTATCTTTTCTAGTCACTGCTACCTTGTATCCACATAAAAGAAACTGGAACTGTGCTTTATTATTTACTTTTAGGGTAAAAGAGTTCCTGTAGCATTCCTATAGACAGGAACCAATCATCAATCTTGGATGATTAGAGTTCATTAATGCCTTATTACCCTTTCTTCTATCTTCTCATCACTTCTATCTTCAGAGGAACTCCTTGTCCAGGAACATACTTAGTAACACACTTATCCTGTACCCTCAAGATCAAGGAAACTAAAAAAAGGTGGCAGGAATAGGTTCTAAGTCACTCAGTATTGCTTTGTGAAGTGGGGAGACATCTCTAGATAGTGACTCCCAATGTCAACAATTATAGAAGCAAGCTCTATAGGCCTGTCAGGATCCTTTAGATAGGGAACCTGTTTTATTCCTGCCCTCTCAACTGAGATCTCTCATTATCTCTAGATCACAAGCTAAATATGCTCTTTTAAAAATATCTACCCCTGGCCAGGCACAGTGCCTCAGACCTGTAATCTCAGCACTTTGGGAGGCCAAGACAGGAGGATTAGTTGAGCCCAGAAATTTGAGACCAGCCTGAGCACATGGTGAAGCCCCACCTCCACAAAAAATACAAAAATTAGCCAGGTGTGGTGGCATCTGTGGTCCCAGCTACTAGGGAGGCTGAGGCAAGAGAATCACCTGAGCCCAGGAAGTCAAGGCTGCAGTGAGCCGTGATGGTGCCACTGCACTCCAGTCTGACAGAGTGAGACCCTATCTCAAAAAATAAAATAAAATATCTACTCTCCTTACCACCATAATCTTTGATCTTCCATTTTCTCCAATTACTGAAATTAAAACATTTTAGGGTTTTTCCTGTTTTTTTTTTTTTTTTTTTAGATAGGGTTTTGCTCTGCCACCCAGGCTGGAATACAGTGGCTCAACCTCAGCTCACTGCAGCCTCAATCTCCTAGGCTCAAGCAATCCTCTTTCCTCAGCCTCCCAAGTAGCTAGGACTACAGGCATGCACCACCACATTCGCCTATTTGTCATTTTTATTTTTTTAGAGATGGGGCCTCTTCATGTTGCCCAGGCTGGTCTCAAATTCCTGGGCTCAGGTGATCCTCCCACCTCATCCTCCCAAAGTACTGGGATTCTGGGTATGAACCGCCACATCCGGCCCTTTTATTTCTGTTATAGAGATCACTTTTATTTCTCTTTTCTAAGAGTGAGACTTCCATTTGTGCCTCACTCAGTGGTAGGAAGAACAGAGTAGAGATAAAGGACTGGCCTACCACCCTCTATTCCAAAGACCTTAGCTCCTAGAAAGGGAAGCCAAGAATTCCCTAAAGGAAAGAGTAAAGAACTGAGGCCAAAGTTCCAATGTAATTAACATAAATTAATCATTTTAAACCAGGCCATACTCTACCCCAATCCCATCCGACCCCCCGGCAAACTACCCCTGGTCTTAGTTGACTCACTCTGCACATTACCAGAAACTTTCTGTGCCTTTGAAATGCATTAAGGGATTGTGTTGTTTTCACACAGGTGGTAAACTACCACTTCAGGAAAGAGGAAAAAATAAATAGGGCATGTGGAATATGTGAAAAAAAAAAAAAAAAAGAAATCAAATTGGGACACTTTGGGTCATAGAAGCCAAGCAGATGTTTTCCACCCCATCCTCTGGCCATATACACACTGTAGTGGTTATCACTTTGTTGGAAATCTAAAGAAAAAAATGCTTTGAAATCTTCACAGTTTCTTTATATTCTATTATATAACACACTGAAGTGTGTTCCCCCAAATTCTTATGTTGACTCTCTAACCCCCATTGTGACTATATTTGGAGATAAGATCCTCTAAGAGGTAATTAAGGTTAAATGAGGTCATAATGGTGGGGCCATAATCCAACAAGACTGTTGTTCTCATAAGAAGAGAGGCCAGGCAGGGTCTGTAATCCCAGAATTTGGACACCAAGGCAAGAGGATCACTTGAGCCCAGGAGTTAGAGACCAATGACCAGCCTGGGCAACATAGTGAGACCCTGTCTCTACAAAAAAAAAAATAAAAATATTAGCCAGGCATGGTGGCATGCACCTGTCGTCCCAGCTACTTGGGAGGCTGAGGTGGCAGGATTGCTAGCACTCAGGAGTTCAAGGCCACCATAGACTATGACTGCACCACTGCACTCCTGCCTGGGAGACAGAGTGAGACCCTAAAAGTGTGGAAAAAGAAGAGAAAGGAAGAGAAAGCAAAAATGTGTGCAGAGAAAAGTCCATTTGTGCCACAGTGAGAAGGTGGCCATTTGTAAGCTAAGGAGAGAAGCCTCCAGAGAAAGTAAACCTGCCAATATCTTGATCTTGGGCTTCCAGACTCCAGAGCTGTGAGAAAATAAATGTTTGTCGTTTATGCTATCTGTAGTGTTTTGCTGTATCAGTCCTAACAAATCAGTACACCTCAATAGCCTAATTGTTCTCAATCTAAGTGGGAAGATCTCACCCCATAAGTAAAAATCAGGCAGTACCTGAGATGCCCAATATTTACCCGAGACAATATTAAAATGATTTATCTGTATAATACAGGTACCAACCAATCAGAACCAATGCCACCATAAACAACCAATGCCAGCCACCCTGTAGTGTCCCAGCTGAATATCCGCCCTGCTTGCAACTGCAGCTAACAATATTGTTCAGTACCCAGCAAATTTATCCCAAGATGGGGCTTAAGTTACTTTGTTAATTAATTTGAGAGCCATTTATCAAGCAGCTTCTATGTTCCAGGCATTTAGCATAAAAGGGGGCCCATCCCAAGCACCTTTTCTCTGCCACCTCTGTGCCTCTGCCCCTTTCAGTCTACCTATCAAATTATTTGAATGTAAAACATTAGATCACAAGTCAGAAGACCGGGATTTAGAGCTCCATTTCAGTCTGTCACTTAGCTTAAATGACTCCAGTTTACACAGTTTCAGTTTCCACATCTGTAAAATAAAGATATAGTCTTGGCTTCCCTGTCCATTTCACACTGGATTCTGAAATCAAATGAATACAACAATGAAAGTGCTTTATTGGCTGAGCACAGTGGCTCACGCCTGTAATCACAGCACTTTGGGAGGCCGAGGTGGGCAAATCAAGAAGTCAAGAGATTGAGACCATCCTGGCCAACATAATGAAACCCCATTTCTACTAAAAATACAAAAATTAGCTGGGTGTGGTGGCGTGTGCCTGTAATCCCAGCTACTTGGGAGGCTGAGGCAGGAGAATTGCTTGATCCTGGGAGGTGGAGGTTGCAGTGAGCCGAGATCATGCCACTGCGCTCTAGCCTGGCGACAGAATGAGACTCTGTTTCAAAAAAAAAAAAGAAAGAAAGAAAAGAAAATGCTTTATTAACTGTAATCAAGTTACAAATATTATTATTTTTTGCATTTTTCTGCCTATTGACCTACTCAAGACAGAGCTCAGGTCCTAGTTATCCATGCACAATATTCATTTTTCTTTATGTTTTAGAAGTTTTCTCTGGCTGCTCTAGTTAGACGTGATCTTTTCTTGAACTTGTATTACATTGTTTAATTCTTTTATTATGAAGCATGTGCTGTATCATGAATTTCTAGTATTGATATTTTTCCATATCATTTTTTTTTTTTTTGAGACAGGATCTTGCTCTGTTGCCCAGGTTGAGATCATGGCTCATTGTAACCTTGAACTCCTGGGCTCAAGCAATCCTCCACCTTAGCCTCCCAAAACATTGGGATTACAGGCATGAGCCACCACTCCTGGCCTGATATTTTATACTGTCAATGTTTACAGTATTTTGTCTCCCTGCCCAGAATGTCTTTCACACTCCTTTTTAAGGAGTGTCTTTCACAAAGTGTAGATATTTAAAAACTATTTTTAGGACAGTTTTTGGAATATATGTGTAACTACGGCACAAATAATGAAATCTACTCCAACCTCAGACAATGCTTGAGTGTCCGTGTGCCACAAACAGCAGAAAGAGCAGCAGACTGGCCTCCCTCTATGGAGCTACAACCTCTTCCCTATTTTGTATCTGGAGCTTCCTTAGTTCTTTAAGTGTCTGTTAGGGGCTCTTATCTAACTGGTCGAAGGTTACTAGCTTCTAAGTAGAAGTTGGCCTGAGAAAACCCTGTCTAAAAAAATCAGGAACTAGATGAAGTCTCCAGCCCCTGTAGCAGCCAAGTGCTGGGACGTCAGCAGTTCCTTTGTTATTAAATATTTGGGGCTGGCTGTACTTTCTTTCATGCACATTCCTTCTCAGTGGAGAATCTGCTAGCCAAGCTGGCAATGGACCTCCTCGCGGTTTATTGTTTTTATCGATTCCTTGTTGCTTCCCATATTTAAAGCAGTCCCAATTTGGGTTATGACTCGGGAAAAAATCCAAGTGCAGTTCAGGTGCCCATAAAGACCACAGGAGACTTCAGGTAGGGGAGGGAGGCACTGCCCCTTTGCTGGAAGCAAAGTTGAGACAGGTCTAAAGACTGTCCCATCTGTCAAATAACGTGACAAAAATAACCTTGGATTTGATTAATCCAATCAACAAACTGCTAATAACAAATGTTAAAGGTTGGTGGTCATAAAATTGAGTAAAGGTACGGTGGCTTGTGCCTGTAGTCCCTCCCAGCTATTGGGAAGGCTTAGGCGGGATATCAAACCCAGGAGTTTGACTCCAGCACAGGCAAGACCCCATCTTTATTGAATTTTTTTTTTTTTTTTTTTTTTTTAGCAAAACGACGAAATCTTCTAGTATTGGAGACACTCATGAAAAGATAATTTAACAATTTGATCAGCAGTGGGGAGAGACGGGCTCCGTAAGGGCAGCTTCCAGGAGAACCGAGTCTTGCGTCCTGTCCCCAAAGTAACTCCAGCGACAAAGGCTGGAGAGATAATCTTAACTTTTTAATCCATTTCCTCCTGGTACATCATTACCCTGACTTTTTAAAGGTATTTCTTCGAGTAGAATGGCTAACTTTGTCTACTGTTCCCCACCGTCCATCTTCTCCCCGCTCTCAAGATCCCTAGCTTCCACACTCCTTGGTTGCACCCGCCCAGCCGCCTTTAAAATGCATAAGCCACGCCCCCCATGTTCTGGCGCTAAGTTCGGGCCAATGCAGTTGCGCCGCTAGTATCACAGGACTAGGGAAGGAAAGTCACCAGCCAATAGAAAACCAGTTATAACGCAAAGCCGGAGAAGTGTTTCAGTGTTGTCTTTGAACCAATGAGGGGCAGAGCAACAGAGCCCGTGCAGCTTCCAGACCAGTTGAGCAGAAGCAGCCTAGCCCCACCTCCTGGTCTGGAGGTAGCGCGATGGGCGTCGCTCCCAATAGCTTGCAGAACCTCTAGTCACGTGCAGGTTTTGCAAGCCCAGCAGCATCTGGCAGGTCATGTGACAGTTGACGTTTGTGCGACGCTCCCCAATGGAAAAGGAGAGCTGCCTTCACAGGACTAGGAATTGGTTTATCTACGCGAATAACAGCATGACCGGGGCGGGGAGAGCCTATCAAGTGCTGCTAGACGGAACGGGGCGGGGCAGGCCACTGGTTGCGGAGTGAGCTGGGCGCGCGGCGCGCAGGCGCCCTGGGGACCCGGTAGCGGCGGTGGCGGTGGCGGTGGCTGCGGCGACGGCAGAGGCGAAGGGAGCCGGATCGCCGACCTGAGCGGGAGGCGGCGGTGGCGGCCATGGCGGCAGATGGAGAGCGTTCCCCGCTGCTGTCCGAGCCCATCGACGGTGGCGCGGGCGGCAACGGTTTAGTGGGGCCAGGCGGGAGTGGGGCTGGGCCCGGGGGAGGCCTGACCCCCTCCGCACCACCGTACGGAGCCGGTAAACATGCCCCGCCCCAGGGTAAGCCGGGGCGGGTCCGAGGTGCTCCCCGGGGTACTCTGAAAGCCGGGGAGGGGGCGGGACCGAGGGCGGAGGCGGGTCCCAGTCGCCAGGTGCGGGACTGCTGCACCTGTGACTGGGCGAGGCTTCCTTCCCTCCGCAATCGCGACCACAGCGTGGGACGGAAGGGGGTTCTGAGCAACCTGATGCAAGCGCCAATTATGAGAAGCCCTCCGAGCTTGGTCAGAGGGTTGAAGATCAGAAAGACTTCCCTACCACCGTGGAGCATCAGTGGAGGATGTCTGTAAGTGATCCCAGCCCTTCTATTTTCTTCCTCTCCAGCATTTCCCCCGTTCCCCGAGGGACATCCAGCCGTGTTGCCTGGGGAGGACCCACCCCCCTATTCACCCTTAACTAGCCCAGACAGTGGGAGTGCCCCTATGATCACCTGCCGAGTCTGCCAATCTCTCATCAACGTGGAAGGCAAGATGCATCAGCACGTAGTCAAGTGTGGTGTCTGCAATGAAGCCACCGTGAGTTATACATATCTATGAAATGGGCCCTGTTTCCTGGATCCTCTTTCTGATGTCTTGATTCTAGACCCTGACCTTGCGGCTGTTAGCCAAGTGCTCTTGATGATACCCAGGTTTCAGTTCCAGGTGTCTCACACAGCCATTTCCCCAAAAGCCACTCACCAAAGCTAACGTTTACTTTCTCTCACTTCACACCTAGCCTAGTTCCTATTTGCAAATCTCATGTTATAGTCTGTTTTATTTCTCCTTCCTGGCTAGCACCTTATTTTTCTGATCTCATAAAGAGTTTTTGGAGGGAAGTGGAGGGGATTGCGATTAGAGGTTTGCTTGCTGATGACCCTGTTATTCTCTAGCCAATCAAGAATGCACCCCCAGGGAAAAAATATGTTCGATGCCCCTGTAACTGTCTCCTTATCTGCAAAGTGACATCCCAACGGATTGCATGCCCTCGGCCCTACTGGTAAGAGGCATAATGTGGGGAAGGGCATAAGTGGGCAACTGGAAAGTCAAAAAAAGATGAGAGTATATAGAGAATGTAAAGGTGAGAGAGCCTAGTGTTTATTTGGAAGGAGAAAAGACTTTGAAGCATATGCCTCAGGAATGTTACAGCTGTCTTTCTCATTTCTCAATAAAAATATTGGGATGAAATGATGTCATTTAGGAGAATAGACAGCCTTGGGGACTGGGTGTGTTATCCTGAGGTCGGAGGGGAATTGGGGACCTGAAGTTTAAGCAGTGCTCTTTCTTTCTCAAGGATTCTTGAGGGTATACAGTTGGGGGACAGAGTATTTTAAGTGTACAAAGTCGAGTGACTTGATTGGCAGGGAGTGGAGGATGTGAAACAGGGACTGTGTGAAGATTTTTAGGATTAAAAACTTTTCAAACAAAGTCTTTTTCTTTTGTATAGCAAAAGAATCATCAACCTGGGGCCTGTGCATCCCGGACCTCTGAGTCCAGAACCACAACCCATGGGTGTCAGGGTTATCTGTGGACATTGCAAGAATACCTTTCTGGTGAGGAAGAGGTATTGGGAAGGGGAGGGGAGAGGAGACTAGGAGTCATTTCGAGTATATTTCTTGGAGTAATGGTAATGACCCCTGAAAGTCTGTCCTATGGGAACATGTTCTGCATCCCCACCCCAAGGTTCTCATTGAGGGGGACCCTGCTTGTGCTATTATTTTCGTTTTCTTTCTCCATAGTGGACAGAGTTCACAGACCGCACCTTGGCACGTTGTCCTCACTGCAGGAAAGTGTAAGTGATTAGGGATTGAGCTGGTCATTGATGTATGGAGTAAAGACTCTATGGCTGTAGAAAGCATCCATTTCTATTTGCCTCCCCACAGGTCATCTATTGGGCGCAGATACCCACGTAAGAGATGTATCTGCTGCTTCTTGCTTGGCTTGCTTTTGGCAGTCACTGCCACTGGCCTTGCTGTGAGTACCCTTGCCCCAGTCTCTTTCATTCTGCAGCCTCATCTCCATAGGCTAAGATTTGGGAAATTGCTACCCTTAAAAAAAGTGGAAGAAACTTGGGGGAGTAGTTTGTTTTAAGATATGGATGAGCTAAAGTGTAAGGTGGCTGATCAAACAGACTTTATTACTACTAAGAGTGCAAAATAGCCATCCTTTGTCTGTAGGATGAGGATAGGACAGTGAAGTGCTTAATTTAAGAGTTGCTATTTGCAAACCTGGCTCAGTTGTCAGATATGAAGAAAAACTGAGATACAGTGTGGGATGGGATGAGTATGTTACTGCCTAAGGGAAGGGAGCTGAACAGCTCTGCCTTTAAGAAGGTCCCTGAGGGTGGCTATATGTGGATAAGAAACAAGGACTGAAGCATGAGTTATTACTGTTCTTAGGACTAATAGGAGGTAGTGGAGACCAACATTAACCCCATCTTTCTTTTCTTCTCCCTCCTTACCTTCATCAGTTTGGCACATGGAAGCATGCACGGCGATATGGAGGCATCTATGCAGCCTGGGCATTTGTCATCCTGTTGGCTGTGCTGTGTTTGGGCCGGGCCCTTTATTGGGCCTGTATGAAGGTCAGCCACCCTGTCCAGAACTTCTCCTGAGCCTGATGACCCACAGACTGTGCCTGGCCCCTCCCTGGTGGGGACAGTGACACTACAGAGGGAGCTGGGGTAGTTAAAGGCTCCCGGGGCTTCTATAAGGAAGCCAAGCAGCTGCCTTCCTTTTCCCTGGGGAGAGGTAGGAAGGAACCAGGCCCTCACTTAGGTTTGGAGGGGCAGATAAGAGCACTGCTGACCATCTGCTTTCCTCCAAGGGTTGCTGTGTCTAGGGTGAAGTAGGCAAAACGTTGCCCTTAAAACTGGGTCCTAAAGACGGTTCCAGCCTTGTCCTTCCTGTGTGCTCCCTGAGAGCCATTCCTGTCCCTTACACATTCCAGGGCAGGGTGGGGGTGGGTAGCCCTGGGGGTTCCCCTCCCTCTTGTGCACCATTAGGACTTTGCTGCTGCTATTGCACTTCACCAGAGGTTGGCTCTGGCCTCAGTACCCTCAGTCTCCTCTCCCCACATTGTTTCCTGTGGGGGTGGGGTCAGCCGCTGCTCTGTACAGAACCACAGGAACTGATGTGTATATAACTATTTAATGTGGGATATGTTCCCCTATTCCTGTATTTCCCTTAATTCCTCCTTCCAACCTTTTTTACCCCCCCCCCCAGTTGCAGTATTTAACTGGGCTGGGTAGAGTTGCTCAGTCTTTGGGGGAGATTAGGGACTTATCCTGTGCTTGTAAATAAATAAGGTCATGACTCTACCCTTTTTCAGTTGTTAACTTGTATGCACGAAAATACGAGGAAGGGAATGTGTAGCCCCACGAAGGGGTAAGACACAAAGACAGCAAGGCTGAAACTATGGCTCTTTATTTTTGTGTGGATAATTCAAACAAAGTCATTAGTAGTCTTTGTTCAGTTTTTCTTAAAAAAGAAAAAACCCTCAAATAAAAACTCTTGGGCTTAAAAGAACTCTAAATCTGTCACAGGAGCCTGGTTGTAGGATTCTTATTTTTATAGATGAGAAATACAATGCAGATTTCTCTGAAGAGTGTTTAAAGAAGGAATGGTAGTTGAGGGGGCTTATTTCCCAGGCTCAAAGTGATTTAGGGGTGGTGTCACAGTGCTAGGTATAGGGTGATAGGACAGTGATCACTGCCGAGGGCCTTGGAACGGATCTTGCTATCACACAATGCAGGTAACAGAGAGTGGGACAACAAAAAGTAATCAAGGCGCCAACCAACATTCTTGGATCGAGCATTCATCATGTAAGTCCAAAAGGTGTAGGCATAGGGTGTGTTGGGGTAGAGGTGCCTAAAGCTGTCAGCCAGTGGCACAGCCTGCAGTAATTCCCCAAAGCCTTGGCGCTCTTGTGGCGTGAAGCCAGCATTCTTTTTGTTTCCCTTGGGGTTGCGAAGGTCAATTTCTTCATGTGCCACATTGAGGTCTCCACACAGCACAAGGGGCTTTCGGGAAGCCAAGCCCTTCAGGAACTTGCGAAAGGCTTCATCCCAGCGCTGCCGGTACTCCAGTCGTACCAGACCCCGGCCTGCATTAGGTACATACGTTGTTACCAGCACAAACGAGTCAAATTCAGCCACAATCACCCGGCCTTCCTGATCATGCTCCTCCTCGCCTACAGAAACGAAACAGAATTAGCATAAAAAACTGTAAGAAAAGGAAAAGCAATCAAGAGGTGGGGGAGAGATGGAGAATTAGCAATTGGTCTTGAAGAGTTCAGGCATTAGGCATCAATAGGGTCTCACCTATGCCATAAGAAACTTTGAGTGGGCAATGGCGGGAAAGTAGGCCCACGCCACTGTATCCTTCCTTGTCCGAAGGAGCGGACCAGTATTGATGAGAGAGTCCAGGCAGCTCTTGAAGTTCAGCTGGTAGTTTGTTCTCTGAACATTTGGTCTCTTGAAGGCACAGTATATCTGGGGCTTCTTCCTTTACCCACTATAAGTGAAAAGAAAGGTGGAAAATGTATTATCAATTCAGCAGAACATTTATTGAATATATGCTAAGTCATAAATATGCACAGGTTAAACAGTCAAGCAGTTCGAGGTTAAATAATATTTAAACAATTCGAAGCTAGATAAATGAAAACAGAGGTAAAGTCTTACGTGCTATACTATGAATGTGTTTTTTCTATAGGCAAGCTAAGATTTTTAAGCTATAATTAATGAAATGGAGGACATGCTGAAGATAAAATGGAGGAAGTATAGTAAAAGGTTTTTGCAACATTCTGGGAAGAGGAGAGAACATTAAAAAAGAAAATGGCAATGGAAGTGAAGGAGCAGACATTTAGGAAATACAACTGGCAAGACTGGGGAAGCCCCACCGAAAACTGCAGGCAGGAGAAAAAACAGCCTGAAGGCTATACGGAGAAAAGGGATGACTAAACCCTAAGATCATTCAATACTAAAGAATGTGTCTTCCCCTCAAACACCACTCACATCTAATCCTTTCTTCTTAATCCAGGCTCGAAGCCCATCCACGTTCCAAGAGCAGATCTTGAGTGTGGCAGGTTTGCCACTGGGTGAGGTTTTCTGATCGGGGGGGTCCTCATACAGGGCTGGGCCCTCTCCTGCTGCCTCCTTGTCATTTTTCTTTGCCGGTGTCTTACTCTTCTTGGGCTCTGGCTCTATAAAATGAGTAATATATATTGACAAAAAGTGGGTGGTTTCCAACCGCGATCCGGCGTTAGCTATGGACCCAACGAAAGCCTGCGGTTACTGCGTCTTCACAAACCCCTGCAAAAATGAGTCGGCCGGTACTTACCGTTCATCAAGGGAATTACAAACAACCCCGCCGTAGCTTCTAGGAAGAGGGGCTCATTTCATTCTTACCTGTCTTGAGCTCATCCCCGTCTTCTGCCACCGCTCCCTTTTTCCCACGCTTCGGCATTCCCGTAACGAACGCTCTTCGGCACCTGTACCGCGTCGCCCACCAAAGCAGTATTTTTACCGCGTTGCCTACAGACGCAAAGAAATCATGAAACCAGCTAAGCCTGGGGAGAAGACTCCTCTCAAGAGCGTCCCCGCACCAGGTCCCGCCTTTCAAACCATGTTATCTCTAAATCCTTTCCCCGCCTCCGTGCATCATAGGCCCTTCAGCCCCTCACCCACGTAACTAGATCATTTCATAGTGCCTTGTACCCTACTCGCGAGATCTGCCCTCCAGCCAATTGAGGATCTTAATTAAGGGTCCTGACTCAAGCTTGCCCTTCAGACTACCAGCGAAGCCCCTCTTATGAGCAAAAGAGCAACCCCGTATCTGCACCGGTCCGATGGCAGCCTAGCTCCTCCTAACCCGAGCACAAAGAAGGATGCACGCTGAGCCCCCCACGTGGGTAGCGGACCTGGTCACGTGATCAGAGGCACGCGTCACATGGCCGAAGAATGCGCGTGATTGGTCTGTCTGACACCACGTGACGAAGTCGCTTGGCCTTGCCTCTCTCAACTAATTCTCTAGGAGACCTAGGGCCCCAACCCTCGTTCGGGCTGTTTATCGTTGTGCCCGACGCACGGCACCTTGTTTGACTCTGACTTAAGAGTCTAACGCTGTGCAAAGGGAAAAAAAAGTGGAGAAGGTTGGGCTGGACCACGGGAAAGAGATAGGAAAACGGATAGGATTGTAAAGCACAGAGTCGGCTCGGCGTCCCTGGCAGTTAGGAAGACAGGTCCTTGGAGGGGCCTTGGCGGGTCTCCGCTCGCGGGAGTTCTGCGCTGTCTTTCCCACTGTTATCTGCAGGCTAGCCCGCTTCCTCTGCGCTCCGGAAAGCTGGGGCCCAGCGCAGACTAGTGAGGACTTCCACAGCTCCTGACGTTGCTAGGAGTCCTGTCGGCGTTTTCTCCCAGGCTCCGCCATGCCGGCGGTGCTGGGTTTTGAAGGCAGCGCCAATAAGATTGGCGTGGGTGTGGTGCGGGATGGCAAGGTGCTGGCGAACCCGCGGCGGACTTATGTCACGCCTCCGGGCACAGGTGGGTGAGTAGGGGACTTAAGAGTTTTCGGCGCACTTCCCCGCAGAAAATCAGCCTTCCGTCTTCCTAAATACTAGTGAGGTGCAGCTTTTGATCTGAGTCTTATTGAAATTATGTGATATTATTAACGTCACAAGGCTGATGACTAGAAGAGTTACAAGCACTTGGACGTGGATCTGATGAGTTCGTTTACCGTTTATTGAGCTCACTTTATGTGCTAAGCATTCAGAAATAGATGTTATGATACTGCTGTGGAGTCAGACATATAAATAGATGCTTATACTACAGCATGATAAACAGTGTAATAGAGATGGACTCGAAATATTCTGTTTAAAAAACGCTTAGCAGGAGTATATATTCCAGTTGCCCTGAATATACACTCCTTTTAAAAAAAATTTTATTTTTTGAAATATTCTAGGATGAGTAGAGAGATGAGAGTGGAAAGACTCCCAGCTTACATGTCAGAGAACTGGCTGGCTGTGCTGTATTCACATTAAATATTTATGTTTTGGACATTTGGTCTTTATTTTTTATTTTAATTTGTTTTTGAGACAGTCTTGCTCCGTTGCCCAGGCTGGAATGCAATGGCACGATTTCGGCTTACTGCAAGCTCTGCCTCCCAGATTCAAGAGATTCTTCTACCCCAGCCTCCCGAGTAGCTAGGACTACAGACAGGTGTGTGCTACCACACCCAGCTAATTTTTGTATTTTTAGTAGAGGCGGGGCTTCACCATGTTGGCCAAGCTGGTCTCGAACTCCTGACCTCAGATGATCCGCCCACCCCAGCCTCCCAAAGTGTGAAAATTACAGGCATGAGCCACCGCCCGGGCCTAGTCTTTGTTTTTAAAATGGGAATAATACCTGTATCATTAGGTCTTGAAGATTAGATGAAAGTACCAAACACATCTGGGTGTGGTGGCTCACGCCTGTAATCCCAGCACTTAGGGAGGCCCAGGCGGGGTGGATCACCTGAGGTCGGAGTTCAAGAACAGCCTGACCAATATGGAGAAACCCTGTCTCCACTAAAAAATACAAAAAATTAACCGGGCGTGGTGGCACATGCCTGTTAACCCAGCTACTCGGGAGGCTGAGGTTGTGGTGAGCCGAGATCATGCCATTGCACTCCAGCCTGGGCAACAAGAGTGAAACTCCGTCTCAAAAAAATAAAAAAGAAAAAAGAAAGTACAAAACACATTACAACTTTTAATAAGCCATTGTATCTTGCCTACTCTCCCCTCAAACACTTGCATACATAGGAGAGGGGCAACTGATTTGCATGTATCTGAAAAGCCTCCCTGAACAGGTGATGTGACAGATTACTCATTAGAAATAGGTATGTATGTTTAGCATTCACTCCTCTAGGCACTTGGGCACTGGGAATACAAAGATAAACAAAATACTTATTGCTTTGAGATACTCATGATTAAGCTGAGCAAACCACAGAAAATTATTATGTTGTAATTGTTAAATAAATGACATCATCATGCACAGAGTTCTGTAGGGTCACAGAGAAAGAAGGTCACCAGGCTGGGCGCGATGGCTCAGGCCTGTAATCCCAGCACTTTGGAAGGCCAGGGCAGACGGATCACGAGGTCAGGAGTTTGAGACCAGCCTGGCCAATATGGTGAAACCCCGTCTCTACTAAAAATACAAAAATTAGCTGGGTGTGGTGGCGTCGCCTGTAGTCCCAGCTGTTTGGGAGGCTAAGGCAGAAGAATTGCTTGAACTCAGGAGGCAGAGGTTGCAGTGAGCCGAGATCGTGCCACTGTAGTCCAGCCTGGGCATCAGAACAAGACTCCGTCTCAAAAGAAAGAAAAAAAGGCGGGGCGCGGTGGCTCACACCTGTAATCCCAGCACTTTGGGAGGCCGAGGCGGGTGGATCATGAGGTCAGGAGATCGAGACCACAATGAAACCCCGTCTTTTCTGAAAGTACAAAAAATTAGCCGGGTGCAGTGGTGGGCACCTGTAGTCCCAGCTACTTGGGAGGCTGAGGCAGGAGAATGGCATGAACCCAGGAGGTGGAGCTTGCAGTGAGCCGAGATCGCACCAGGCCACTCTAGCCTGGGTGACAGAGCTAGACTCCGTCTCAAAAAAAAAAAAAAAAAAAAAAAAAAGATCACCAAAGGGTATGGGTAGATACCACTTGCATTGAGACATGAAGGCTGAGTAGGGTAAGAGGAAAAGAGAATTTCTGAAAGTTGAACAGCCTATATAGAAGCTGGAAAGAGTGTATCCAAAAATGTGGAAGATAGGATGCTTGGGGAAAGTGAAAGGACTCTTACTACATCACTAAACCTCCTGTTGCTTTCTTTAACTTCCTACCTACCTTTGCTACCAAAAATCCCTGTGATCTCTGACCTGTGTTCATTTTCTAGGATTCCTTCCAGGTGATACAGCCAGGCATCACCGAGCTGTTATCCTAGACCTGCTGCAGGAGGCACTAACAGAGTCTGGATTAACCTCCCAGGATATCGATTGCATTGCATACACCAAGGGTATGGCTGGGAGAGTGGTCAACGATGGAGGAATATACCTGCAACCTGGCTAGGTCAAAATAGCCAACACCTTACCTCTGCCACCACCACTACCCCTACCCCACCTCACATCCCTTACTTCCCCCACCTATTTTTTTTCCAATCTCTAGCATTGTAACTTCCATTTCTATCTCCCTAGGCCCTGGCATGGGTGCCCCACTGGTTTCTGTGGCTGTTGTGGCCCGTACTGTGGCCCAACTGTGGAATAAGCCATTGGTGGGTGTGAACCACTGTATAGGCCACATCGAGATGGGCCGCCTCATCACTGGAGCCACCAGCCCAACCGTGTTGTATGTCAGTGGAGGAAATACACAGGTATTTAGAGTGCTCTACCCATTCCATCTCAATTTCCGAGGCACTGAACCAATATCTTCTTTGTTCTATCTGAGTCATGGGAATGTCAGGAACAAAGCTGAACTCATCTGAACCTAAAATATTGTAGACCAGAAAACTCCCAACCGAGTTTGTAACATTGCAAATTTTGGCAGCATGTTCAGAACATTAGATGACTTATCATTATCAGACTTTATATCTGATCATAAAGATTAGGAATTTCTACTTCAGGAAAGGAATGAATGGTAAGGATTGAAGCCTTCAAAATAATGAATATCTGAAAGATCTTGCATTATTTTGAAGCTTATTTTTTCTGTAAATCTTAGCAACTGAAACTAACGGTTACTGGGCATGGCAACTCACACCTGTAATTCCAGCACTTTGGGAGGTCAAGGTGGGTGGATCATCTGAGGTCAGGAGTTTGAGACCAGCCTGGCCAACATGGCAAAACCCCATTTCTACTAGAAATAACAAAAATTAATTTGGCGTGGTAGCAGGTGCCTGTAATCCCAGCAAGTTGGGAGGCTGGGCAGGAGAATTGCTTGAACCAGGAAGTGGAGGTTGCGGTGAGCCGAGATCACACCATTGCACTCCAGCCTGGGCAATGAGAGCAAAACTCTGTTTCAAAAAAAAAAAAAAATAAGGAACTAAGGGACGCTACCTGATTTATTATTTTAGGGCAACTACATGTTTTGTTTTTGTATTACTGGGGATGATTATATAGACTTTGTTGTTCTAAAAGTTCAGAAATATAAATAACTATAAAAATACTTTATAAATTATAGAAGGTATTTTATTTTATCTTATTTATTTATTTGCAACGGAGTTTTGCTCTTATTGTACAGGTTGGAGTGCAATGGTGCGACTTTGGCTCACTGCAACCTCTGCCTCACAGGTTCAAACTATTCTGCCTCAGCCTCCCGAGTAGCTGGGATTACAGGCACCTGCCACCACACGTGACTGATTTTTTGTGTTTTTAGTAGAAACGGGGTTTCACCCTGTTGGTCAGGCTGGTTTTGAACTCCTGACCTCAGGTAATCCACCTGCCTTGGCCTCCCTAAATGCTGGGATTACAGGCGTGGGCCACTGTGCCCAGCCAGAAGATATTTTAAATTTATAAGTGAAGCTAAAGTTGTTTGGGATACCTTATATGACCTTTTGAAGGTTGGGATTGGATTCCTTTCCAACAGAACACTTAATTATCATTAGAAATAGTTCAGCATTGTCCCCAGCCCATGAAAGGGTTGTGTCTAGAAGATGAGGCACGTGTTTCCCATGAAAACGATGCGGAAACTTCAGCAGGTAGAGGGCAAGTAGTTGGTTGAGGCCTGAAGGATGACATACAAGGTTAGAGACTTGGGTTGTGGAAAGTATAATGGAGACTACAAGAGGTGCTAAAAAGGAGCAATGGCGGCTTTGTCTTCCTCTTTTAATGTTTGCTTAGGTGTAAGAAACAGGGAGGGTAATTAGGTGGAGAGGAGTGGATAGCAGGAGCAGAAAGGCAGGGTTTTTCCTTCTCCTTTGTTACTATCTTTTTGACAGCAGATTAAGATGTGTATCAGAAAGGGAAGAAATCCCTGACAGCACTGGGAAGGGAAAGGGACTTCTTAAGGTTCCTAGGAAACCCTTGGTGTTCTAAGTCTGCAGCATATGTGTCAGTAGGTGACAGATAATCTCTGTGCTAAAAGTTGGTCACATATGAAGAATGGCCTTAATATGTAAAATAGTTGGGCGTGGTAGTGGGCGCCTGTAGTCCCAGCTACTCGGGAGGCTGAGGCAGGAGAATGGCACGAACCCGGGAGGCAGAGGTTGCAGTGAGCTGAGATCACGCCATTGCACTCCAGCCTGGGCAACAGAGCGAGACTCCGTCTCAAAAAAAAGAAAAATGGTCTTAAGTGGACTGCTATTGCTGACTTGGCTGGGCCATTAATCTGCCTCCATATGAGATTTTTGAGTTCTTCAACTCTGCTTCTTGGTTCTAAATACCAGTGCCCAGCTGGATACAATGATTCACACCTATAATCCCAGCACTTTGAGAGGCCGAGGCAGGTAGATTGCTTGAGACCAGGGGTTTGAGACCAGGCTGGGCAATATAGTGAGACCCGATCTCTACAAAAATATAAAAATTAGCCACACATGGTAGGCCAGCTACTCAGGAAGCTGAGGTGGGAGGATCCTTTGAGCCTAGGAGGTCGAGTCTACAGTGAGCTATGATCACACCACTCCACTCCAGCCTGGGAGACAGAGCGAGACCCTGTCTCAAAACAACAAATACCACTGTCACTATGTCATAATTTAGAAGGATTCATGTTCTCTGCCTCCCAGCAGAAAAGCCTGTTCCCTACTGTCAAGACTGCATTTAAGGAATATATTAGGAACTTCTAAGCTGGAAAACAAATGTATTTGAAATGATAATTTATTTCTGCTTGGACCTAGACTGTCTTGTAGATTAGGACTCTATTCCTGGACTCCTCAGGGTATGCAGATTTCTTTTCAAATCAGAGCTGTAAAAACATTACCCATTCACCATTTGGGAAACACCTTTTTTCCAATTCTTATTGGAAGCTCTGGTGGTCATGTTGATCCTCTGCTATGTTTTTCTCCCAAAGCCAAATAATCCTGTTTACAGACTTGGGGTTTCATGGACATCCTCATCACCCTTAGGTGATTGCATACTCGGAACATCGTTACCGTATCTTTGGGGAAACCATCGATATTGCAGTGGGTAATTGTCTGGATCGTTTTGCTCGAGTGCTGAAGGTAAGCCAGTGGGGCTGCAGAGAACATAAAATGCGGGTGAACTTTTGGGAAGCCATGGAGGTGGAGGGAGGAAATAGTAAATAATCTTCTTATGCTTCTTGCATATCTGATTTCATCCTATTCCATCCCCTCTTTCCTTATTTTTTTCTTCTGTTAGATTTCTAACGACCCAAGTCCAGGATACAACATTGAACAGATGGCAAAGCGGTAAGGGGACATAAGGTGGAAGCAGGCTGGCTGCTGGGGCATCAGGGATTTCCCCATATACGGTATATATGAACAGAACTTGGGAGGGGCTTTGGAGGGTCAGAAGCCGGTTGACTGTAGGCTTAGTGCCTTGTGTACTCATTCCCACACAGAGGCAAGAAGCTAGTTGAGCTGCCGTACACTGTAAAGGGGATGGACGTCTCATTCTCAGGGATCCTGTCTTTCATTGAGGTGAGTGTGAGAGGGGTGATGAGACGGGGCACCTTCATGCTTTTTAAATGAGGCATATCTGTTTTACTTACTGTCGTATTTCACATAGCTCAGTATGTTCATATAGCACATTCCTGGTCCATATCATGTGCTGAGTAAATTCATTTATAAGGTATTCATTGAATATCTCTGTGTGCCAGGTACTGTTCTAGGTAGTAGAGATGCAGCATGGAGCAAAACAAAAATCCTTGCCTACATGGAGCTTAGATTCTAAATGGGGGGGTGGGGGAGATAAAAGAAAGAGGAAAATAAATGAAGTGTCAGATGATGATGAGTACAGGTGAAAAATTAAGCAGGATAAGTAAGGGGTGAGACATGTTAGGACAAGCATTCAAAAAGTTAATTATTGCATCTTAAATGAATGCTGTTCATTCTATACCATGATGCCAGTGAAGGGAATGTGGTACAGGATGTGCTGGTAACTTGAATTGTGGTGAAACATGGTCACTCTCCGAATGCATTAACTTTTGTTCTTATGTAATCCCAAAACCATGATTTGCTGATTCATTTGTTTTTCCCTTTAATTGTAGGATGTAGCCCATCGGATGCTGGCCACAGGCGAGTGTACTCCTGAGGATCTGTGTTTCTCCCTGCAGGTAATGCAGTAAAAAGCTGGGACAGAAAGTTGGGACTGGAGGAGGTTTTATATTGTAGAGCAGAACTAATCTGGGGCGCCCCTCTAATATTTTCTCCTTATGTGTCCCCGACAGGAAACTGTGTTTGCAATGCTGGTAGAGATCACAGAGCGAGCCATGGCACATTGTGGCTCCCAGGAGGCCCTCATTGTGGGAGGAGTGGGGTGTATGTATTACTGAACAGTGTTCCTCTTTCCTGTTCTTAGCACTGTGCGTCTTCCTTCTGATACTCTTAAATCATTAAGGGTTTGGAGTAAGCTTCCCAATCCTTGCCCCGGTCCCCTACGTCATTGTTCTAAGTAAGTGCACATGATGTGTTCTGCTGGACCATGAGGAGATAGCTAAAACTAAGCTAATCCTGTTCCCTACCTCTTTGTAGGTAATGTGAGGCTACAGGAGATGATGGCGACAATGTGCCAGGAACGTGGAGCCCGGCTTTTTGCTACAGATGAGAGGTAAACACACTTTCCCTTTGGTTTCTTTTTTACTGCTCCCTGTTATAGGGATTTTCCACCCTTAGATCCCAATTTTCATATCTCTTGCATCCCAGATTCTGTATTGACAACGGAGCCATGATAGCCCAGGCTGGCTGGGAGATGTTTCAGGCTGGACACAGGACCCCACTCAGTGATTCTGGGGTTACACAGAGGTGAGTGATTCAGCTCTTGGTGAGGGTAGATTTTTGGGATGTAGACAAAACAGCAGGGAAGAGAGTCCAGGAACATGAGGGCAGAGAAGAATGGAAGATGTTAAGGGCTAGCTCTCCACCATGTTTCTTCTGTTTTTCCACAGGTATCGGACAGATGAAGTAGAAGTGACCTGGAGGGACTAATAAGATTAACAGA
This sequence comes from Macaca thibetana thibetana, assembly GCF_024542745.1. Taxonomy (NCBI): domain Eukaryota; kingdom Metazoa; phylum Chordata; class Mammalia; order Primates; family Cercopithecidae; genus Macaca; species Macaca thibetana. The sequence goes on from NC_065584.1 coordinate 87,411,248, forward strand.
ATCACAGTAGACAGTTCCTTAATTGGAACCCAAAGGACCCTGTGCCTCAATCTCTATCCTGATGTCACGGGAGTCCTAGCAAAGCTGTAGACTCCAAGCAAGGCTTGGGGTCCTTTATGGAACCCCAAGATGACTCAGCAATAAAATATTTTTGGTTTTTTGGTTTTGTATGTTGGTGATTGGATTGTGTTGTTCAGGACCAATATAGATTTGGTGCTGGATAAATTCTTGTTGGAGGCTGCTGCTGTGGAACGAAAACTGAGGTTTTTTTTTGTTTTTTTTTTTAAGAAACGGAGTCTTGCTGTGTTGCCCAGGCTGGTCTCAAACTGGGCTCAAACTGTCTTACCACCTCAGCCTCCCGAGTAAGCATGCCACTGTGCCTGGCAACAATAGTATTATCGTAACTATTAGTTTAGTATCAGATCCTGTGCTAACTGCTTTATTTTCATCCTCTCATTTAAATTCTTTGAAGTAGGTACTCAAGACTTCTCTCAAAATAGCCTGGAGGCTAGGTGCAGTGGCTCACACCTATTATCCCAGTGCTTTGGGAGGCCAAGTCAGGAGGATCCCTTGAGTCCAGGAGTTTGAGCCCAGCCTGGGCAACATAGCAAGACACCACCTATTTGAAACTTTTAAAAATTATCTGGGCATGGTGGTGCACATCTGTAGTCCCAGCTCCGAGGGAGGCTGAGGTGGGAAGATAGCTTGAGCCCAGGAGTTTGAGGTCGCAGTGAGCTATGATTGAGTCACTTCTCTCCAGCCTGGGTGACAGAACAAAACCTTGTCTCTTAAAAACAAACAAATCAACAGCCTGGAGATTGGTCTAATTTGTAACTCTAGAGTAAAACTGCATCTACTGCATATACTTTCTCCTACATGCATATCCATTGGCAGGCTTGAGGAATGCCCGTAGATGCACATCCCTCCCTACCACAAACAACAGAACGAATCTCATACCCTTTATCTTATTGACGTTGGTATCAGTCATCACAATTAGTCCTAAACTACTGAGTCATCTCATATTTTACACTTAATAACCACGTATCTCCACTCTGTTTTGTCTCCATCTACCTAACTTTTCCAACTCCAGAAGCTCTTCCACTGTACCCTCTGGAAATGATGGCCAGTCATTTGTCAAATTCTCTGTATCCTCAACCTCTTCTCTGAATGTTCCTTCACATTTATGCTCTCCAGACTTGGTTTCTTATGAGGACTCTGCTTCTCCTAAGGTGGTGTTTTCCCTTCCACACCCATTGTACACTGGGCCTGGGGGTGGTGCACGTGTCCTCATTTTTCCTCATACTGTTTCCAGACCATTGTCCCTCATCCCTAGTACCCTTCTGCTTTGAAACAAACTACCACATGAACACCACTCTTGTCATAAATCTTGATGATTTCAATATTCAGGTAGATCATACTAATATGATCTATATTAGTATACTAATAGCCACTTATTTCCTTGGTCATGTTCTAGAGCTGCAGATCCTCCACATCTCAGTTTCAGACATCCCACTCTCTACTACCACCACCTCCTGTCTTTCCAGTTCATTTTCTTTAATATGATAAATCCAACAGAATCCGCCTCATTTCCCTTCCTTTTTTTTGCTTTTGTCATATTCAACTCATCGCCTACTTTAGACCCATGCAGCTGAAAGGGCTAGTAAAAAATAGCCATGCTGACTGATCTTACTTTAAACTTATGACCATGACACTAAAATGGGGGTCCTTTATGCCACCCAGAAATATTCCATCTCTCTAGTCCTTTCACTTGCCCTCTTCTCTGGTGACTGTTTCATACCTTCTGACCCCTCAAATCTCTTAACATCTCCTCCTGTTCTGACTCTTACCTTAGTTCATATTTCAGTAAGAAAATAGAAGCAATCGGTATACATTTACAGGCTTCTGCCCCTGAAACTAACCACCTTCTAGCATCTGTACCCATGTACTCTGCCTTCCTGTTACCATAAACCAGTGATTCTCAACCAGAGCTGATTTTGCTTCTCAGAGGACACTGGATTGTCACTGTGGATAGGAGGATATTTTGCTGATTAGAAGTCAGGGCTGGGTGCAGTGGCTCACGCCTGTAATCCCAGCACTGGGAGGCCAAGGCAGGTGGATTACTTGAGGCCAGGAGTTCAAGACCAGCCTGACCAGCATGGTGAAACCCCTCTACTAAAAATACAAAAAATCAGCTGGCATGGTGTCGCATGCCTGTGATCCCAACTACTCAGGTACGAGGATCACTTGAACCCAGGAGGCGGAGGTTGCAGTGAGCCAAGATTGTGCCACTGCATGCCAGCCTGGGTAACAGAGCGAGACTCTCAAAAACAGGGATAATTCTCCCTCTTTTCCCGGAGAGTCAGTATTTTCTTCTCTCCTGAATCTTGCCATTAGCACACAAATATGCCACTGTTTTCCTCATTTTACAAATAATGCCCACTTCGCCCCATTTGCCCTTCCAGCTGCTTCCCATTTTTCTGTTCCACATTACAGCAAAACTTAGAAAGACTTGTCTTCGATTTCTCTCCACCAGTTCCCTATTAAATCTCCACCAAAACTATTCTTATCACAGTCACTAATGACTTGCACATAGCTAAATGTAATGGTGTATTCTTCATCCTCAGAAGCTGTCAGCAGCATTTGGCACTCCCTCTTTGAAAAGTTTCCTTACTTGGCTTTAGGATGCATTCTTTGGTCTGCCTCCTAGCTTACTGACTGCCCTTTCTTAATCTCCTTTGCTAGTTTCTCCTCATCTCCACAGAGTTTAGTCCTCAGACTGCCTTCTTTACACCTACACCTGCAGTGACTTCATCTAGTTGTATACATTAAAATCATTTTGATGGGGGTTACTCCCAGTTACAGTTCCAACCTAGACTTCTATCCTAAATACCTAGCTGCCCATTGGCACCTCCACTTGGATGCTTAATAAGGATCTCAAATTTAACATATTCAAAATTGCACTTATTCTTTCCCCAGCTTAGTCCTGTAGTCTTTCTTGTTTCTGTTAACAACTCCATTCTTCTAGTTGTTCATGTCGAAGTATCTGTGTCAGTTTCCTTTCTTCTCCAATTAATCAAATCCTCTTGGTTCTACCTTCAAAATATATCCAGAATTCCATTTCTCCTCACTTCCACTGCTGCCACTGTAGAGCAAGCCAGAATTATGTGTCTTCAAGATTATTGTAGTAGCTGGTCTTTCTCCTTTTATCATTGCCAACTTAAGAGTCAATTCTCCACATAGCAGCCAGAGTGAATAGTGTTAGCATGGAAGCCAGATCATGTTACTCTTCTGCTCAAAACCCTCGGTGTTTTCTTAATTCAAAAGAAAAACCAGAGTCTTTCTAAAGGCCTGTGAGACTGTCTATGCTCCACTCTGCCCTTCCCTGCTTACCACTTTCATCTGCTACTCAATTCCTTGTTTGCTCTGCTCCAGCAACACTGACTTTTCTGTTGGCCTTTAAACATCACAGTTGTCCTCTGAGGTGGGAGGAGAATATTGGGTCCTTGGTAAATGCAGAGTTCACTTTCTAATCCTTTCTGGTTTATATGTCACTATCTTCCCTTTCCTATTCTCCCTGGAACTTGGAGAACTTGGGACTTCCTGGGGAGCCATGGAGTCCTTACCTTCATCATCACCAAGCCAGTACACGTCCACTGCCCTCCGGCCCTGCTTGGACTGGAACATTGAGGCTGCTGGAGTAAGGATGCTGTCTGAGAAAAGAGAAGAAAAGAATGAGACAAACTCCTTATCCTTATCCAGCTGAGCAATTGCTCCTAATTCAGTATGATACCTCTCCTTCCCTAAGAGAATTATTGCTATCCCAGAAAAATGTCATGTGGCTTCTCTCCACATTGACTAACCACATTCCCTTTTTATTTTCCTTGGTGCCTGCTTCTCTAACCCACTCTACAACTCTGTTTTTCCTAAAACAGGACATGTTTTAGGATTGGTCTCCTTCCTGCTAAGTATCCATCCCTATGACATCCAAATATGGTGGGTTTACTGGGAAAAGTGGGGGTATAACATAATGTTACCTTTTTGTGAAGTATGCCCATTGTAAACTGGTAAGATGTGTAATATTATTAGAATTGGGGTAGTGCCAGAAACCCTTCTCTAGAATTGGGCCATAGCCCTTCCTGACCACACTCCAGCTCACCCTGCTGTGTTGTATCTTTTGATCCAAATTTCTCCCACCTGAATTTAGAAGATACCTTTAAAGCTTTCCCCCACCCTAAAAATTTCAGGAGAACTAAACCTTAAGTAAAATTCATTCCTCTCACATCCTGGTACGCAATTCTATTCAGTCTTAGGTCTTGGTAACTCTAGATGAGTTCATTTGCCTCCCAGAGTGTCTTTGAGAGCCAATTTCTATACCTCCCACACCACATCCTTCTCTTAGGCCCACTTGTTTTCACTCACCTTGAGCTTGGTGTTGAGTAGCCAGGCTTAACCCTCCTGGCATCCTTATGAGGCCTATGCCATAGTTGTAGTCAAAGGCATCACTTTATGGAGAGGAGAGAAAAGGAGATAAAGGAGGAAGAGATGAAGGGGTTGGGGGTCTCTTTCCTGGGGACACAGGCACTGCTGGGCAGCTGTTGGGAACAAGGCTTTCACTACAATTATATTTCCTCTTCTTTCTAGTTCCTGACCATTTCTATGCCCATCTCACTCTTCTCTATCTCACATTCACAGTAGAATGCCTATGTAGTACTCCATGGTAGATATAGGCCCTTTCTGCCAATTTTGCTTATATCCCAAGACCAGCACATTGGACTTCAGTTGGTTCAAACGCGAGACCTGAAAGGAGAAGCAAAAAGGAAAGAAGGGGATATGGTATGTTGGGTGAGGGGTGACAAGAAGACTTCCTTTTTCTCCACTACCCCTCCCAGATTTCAGGAAGCTAGTTTCCTTCTGTGTCTGAGCAGATAGCCCTGCAGAGGTTCATGGTTCTTGCCATGGCCTTTCCCAAAAAAGCCAAAAGTCTGCAAGAACCAGTTGTAGTATTAAAGAATGGAGTGGACCAAGTGGGAACTGTGGCAAACTGGAGAGCACCAGACTTATCCCATGGGACAGGAGCTACTTGGCCCCAGCTAACTGTGTCATGTGGGTTGGAGACCCAGGATTAGCAGATGCCTGGATCTTAAATGTTGGCAGTTTATTTTAAAAATTGTAAATGCTGTGCAATCAGAAAACTCATTTCCGGGCAAGATTCCATCAATAGGCCACCATTTTCAATCTCTCGTCTAGAGACTTCCTTACTGTAAGTTCTTAATGTGATCTTGCACATTGGTGAGGCTCACTGAGTAGGACAGTGCCATGTGGTAGGTGTCTGCCTGGACTGAAGAGCCCCAGTTCACAACTGTGCAGAGGAAGGGGTGGTGCAGAAGGATTAGGGGTGGCGCATCAATCGTCAGGTAGAAGAAGAAACAGATTTTACTCTTCGTAGTTCTGGGCTTCTTGTGGGGGTCAGTCTCCTGTTGTAACTCACTTCCTGACTCCCTACCCACCCGCCTACTCACTCACCAGGTTTTGTAGGTCATATAACAGCAGAAGGGTAAGCATCACAGTAATCAGTGTTGCCCGCCATGTGAGGAGGAACATGATGAGCAGGCAGAGCAGAGAGCCCAGGAGAGAGACCCAGGGACTTTACCTGCAGAAGGAAGGGCACCAGCCTGCAGGGCACCACCACCCACTCATGTACCCCAAGGATGCTCTCCCAACTCCCCAGGTCTTTCCAGACCTGGACCTTACGTCAACACCTGCCCACGCTAACCAGGCAACCAGGTAAAGGAGGCATAGAAACAGCCAAAGTTGATGAGGAAGCAGAGGAGGAAGCTGGCAATGATATTCAGCTCAGCTTTGGGGAAAATGAAAGGTCAGGAGTGAGTCTCCACACTAATGACATAAGATCCAGGTCTAGAAGTCCAGGACATTGTTTTATTACTTTCTCCATTCTCTCTATTCCCTTCTTACTCCTCACTCCAGCCCCGCCTCCCCCCCCCCCCCCCCCCACATACCACCCCTACTACTGCAAGGTTAGGAGACATTTTCATCCACTTTCAGGAAAACAGAGATAGAAAAGAGGTTTTAGGATCAGGTCCTAGAAGCCAGAGGTAGGGCTGGGAAGGGCATGAGAGGAATGGTGATTAATAGAGCCTGGTGTGGAGGGTGGGGTGGGGAGTACTCACCGATAAGGATGAAACCTACAGCAATGAGGAAGGTGAGCAGATAGCCCCACAGAGGCTCGTGGTTCTTGCCATGGCCTTTCCCAAAAGCCAGTGACTCGGTGTGGTTTATCCTGGCACAGCTGCTGCAAGAGGTCGTGGCGTTCAACAGGGGAGGGTCCCAGGAAGTGGGAGAATGAGAGCCCTCTCTTCCTGTAAAGAGGCAAGAGAGTGGGGAGCATAGACAGAAGTCAAGGGAGTTTAGGGGTCAGAGGCAGAAAGCATAGGAGTAGGGGGAGTAGGGTGTGTAAGATCCCTGGGAATGAGGGAGGGGAAAAACTGAGAGTGGGGAGGTAGATAAAAGGGTGACACTGGGCTGGGCATGGGAGCTCAGGCCTGTAATCCTAGCACTTTAGGAGGCTAAGGCGGGCAGATCACGAGGTCAGGAGTTCGAGACCAGCCTGGCTGACATAGTGAAACCCCATCTCTACTAAAAATACAAAAATTAGCCGGGTGTGGTGGCACATGTCTGTCCTTGGGAAGCTGAGGCAGGAGAATTGCTTGAACCTGGGAGGCGAAAGTTGCAGTGAGCCTAGACCATGCCATTGCCCTCCAGCCTGCATGACAGAGTAAGAATCTGTCTCAAAAAAAAAAAAAAAAAAAAAAAAAAAAAAAAAAAAAAAAAAGAGTGACACCTTCCCCACATTTTCCCTTGATTTACAGGCAGACTTTGAATTTTGCTACGTGGGCTTGGATTATCTCTTTAAATGCTAGCCAGCTACAGTCATCTCCATCTCCCGAAGTTACCATCTAACTCCTGGTTGCTGAGAACTGAGCCCTCTTTTGCCCCTCCTCCTCAAAAATTATACACGTGGCATGACCATGTCTACGGACATTCTCTCCTTTCTCTTGCAAGCCTCTTGCTAAGATCTCAACTAGCCTGGAAGATATTAGGGGCTGAAACAAAGCAGGAAAGGACACAGAACAGAGCGGCACTCAAGATTCCAGCAGATGTCAGAGGGCTAAAGGCAGACACCACATTCATGGCCTGAGGTAAAGGGCAGACAGAGGTAAAAATCAATGCATTTCCAAAGTAATGCATTCTACCCATATTTTCACCTAGTTTTCCCAGACTTATTAAAATTGATCTGCATCTTTGAAGGTTTTGCCCCATTCAAATTAATAAACATCTATGCTATGCCAGGCAATGGACAAGGTTTCTCTCTCTACATTTCTGCTCTGGTTCACCCATCCGTAGTGATTAGAGAGCCCATAGAGGCAGGAGCCTTGCTCTCAACAACTGCTGAAATCCCAGCTATACTGGCACTTTGCACCCAGGCAGCTCCCATTCTGCACACCCATGTCAGTCCTATTTTCTGAAGCATCTTGAATCATACAGGAGCCTGGAAATGAGATTGACGATACCCATTGTTTCATGGGAAGAAAACCCCATCCCAAAGCAGTAGGGCTATCTAGGTACCAACAGTACCAAAAGGGGAAATGAAAGTGTTTGTATAGTAGGGGTTGGGGGAGTGAGGAAATGACCAAATGTGGTCATCGGAGAACACCATACAATTCATTAACAGATATGAGGGATGGGGAAACATGAAGGGAGGAGCGGGAGTCACTACAGACTCACCAGCCTTGACTTTGCCGTTACTGGAGATGGCTGAGGTAAGACAACCCAGTGACGGTATGACTAAGGACGATGAGCCATGTGAGCCTTGGGGTGAGGATGGGAATTTGTTCATACATGTACATCCCTTCCTACTGCCCAGGAGAGCTCTGAGCTCATACCTGTGCCGGCCTGAGCAGCGATCCAAGGCAGCTGCAGGTAGAGAATGATGCCCCAGATGTTGAGCATACAGTAAATCCAGGGAGCAGGGTGGTAAGGGAGGGGTCACAGTCTCCAGTGTGAACCCCAGCCCTTGCCCCGTTCTTCAGAGGTACTTCCCAAAAACTCCCCTGGAGCAAAAAGTTCTCGCCTGCCTAGATCCCCAGACTTAGGGAACCATGAGTGCCAATCCATTACCATGGCTCCTGTGACCCAGCTGAAGTGCACTGGGGCCTTTCCGGTTTTGGCTCCAGAATTCTCCAGATCATCTGGGGAGTGTGGCTGGGTGTGGGGTTCCTCTTGAGGTGGACGTGGCGCTACTTCATGGCTGAGATAGCACATACATAACTGAGATGCCAAGACCCCTCGCTAGCCAGCGTGTCTGCAACCAGGAGGACAGCTGATGGACCTGGAGGGCAGTCCCAGAGCTACATGAAGGGTGGTGGTAGCCCACATGCAGATTTTGTCCTACCTTCAGGAGTTCACTGTGGGGCCTGGGTCTTACCAAGCTGTATGGAGCCATCCCAGGACTACAGAGTTGGGATAGAACTCGTAGCAGGGTCCGGTGTCCTTGTCCTTGTAAGCAGGTGGTGAGCAGAGGCTGGCTTGGGATATGTCTCCACCAGATTGCAGTTCCTCCAGCTCCTGGTTGGGGGTCAAGATGCTGGCCACATTGTCTTGCTCTGGGGACACCATGAGAGGCATTAGAAATGTCTGAACTGGGAAAGAGGGTGCAGATCCTGGACACTATCTCCCCATTTGCTGACCAGGATAACCATAAACTGCCTCTCAGTAGAACCATTTTGGGGAGTGCACCTGCTGGCTAGGCTCACCCAGGGAATGCTAGCTACTCGGAGTTGCCGAGGTACCCAGGCCACAAAAGGGGAAATGGAGACAGCTCTGAAAGTAGGAGGGGGTGCTGTGCGGGTCAGCCCACTCTCCCACCCTACCCTGCCCTCCACATGAGCCCTTTCATCTGAATCACAAGGAACAGTTGTGCCTCCTTCCATTATTAAGTCTGCCTGTGGAGTCAACCTATCCAGCCTGGACCAGACATTTTATAGGCCAGGAAGTAGGAGCCCTTGGCCTGTCCTGCCTCCCCAAGAGAAGGGAGAGGAAGTGTGTCACTGCACCTTTCCCTAAATCCTTTCCGCAAGATGACATTCAAAACTGCGGCACAAAGTGATTGCATGGCTTTTAGGGGCTTTAGTTAAGCACTTGGCCTCAGGATGAGAAAGGAAATGTTGTCTCGGAAGGAGAAGGAGTGGCTGTTACCGTCTGGCTCAAATGGAATACCTGCATGTCCATAGCCCATCTAGTCCAGGACTCTGGTCCTCACAGCATGCAGATCAAGCACACCTTCCACTGTCTGGTTCTGATCCCAGCACCAAGATAAGAGTTAGAATTCCCCAGACTTTTCCAAAGACACAGGATTGGATTTCAGGCTCTCACCCTGGACCCCACCTCTGGACAGACAGGAAGCGCTGTGCTGGGGTGAGCCAGCTAGGTCCGTAGCCCTGCCCCCTGGCCCTTCACTTTCCCCACTCTTCTGCCCTCTGTGGGTAAAGCTGGGCTATGTTCGCTCCTGCGTCCCAGCTTTTTTCTTTTTTGAGACAGAGTTTTGCTCTGTCACCCAAGTTGGAGTGCAGTGGTGCGACCTCGGCTCACTGCAACCTCTGCCTCCTGGGCTCAAGTGATCCTCCCACCTCAGCCTCCTAAGAAGCTGGGACTAAAGTTGTGTCCCACAATGCCTGGCTAATTTTTATATTTTTTTGTAGAGATGAAGTTTCACCATGTTGCCCAGATTGGTCTCCAACTGCTAGCCTCAAGTGATCCATCTGCCTTGGCCTCCCACAGTGCTACAACTACAGTCATGAGACACTGCATCCAGCTAAGTTTTGTATTTTTTGGTAGAGATAAAAAATCTGGGGTTTCATCATGTTACCCAGGCTAGTTTCAAACTCCTGGGTTCAAGTGACTCACCCACCTTGGCCTCCCAAAGTGCTAGGATTACAGTCAAGAACCACCATGCCTGGCGGGGTCCCAGCTTTATCATGCACAGAAAAGTCAACAGCCAAAGCCTGGTCCAGACTCTTTGCCTGACCCTTCCAGCCCACTCTAGTGGCACAGCCCTTCTGGCCTTGGACGCATTCCACCGGATCCCCTCATTCTCCTTGGTTTTCTAATTTGCCTAGATCAGCACCCCCTATGACCTACAGGTGGAAGGGTGGGGACGTTAGTCTGGGAGGGAGCCCAGGGGATTGGGTGTCAGAGTTAGGACACCCGGTGCCAAGTGCCTAGCCAGCCAGGACCGGCTATAATTAGCCCCATGGGGCCACTGGCTGAGTGGGATGCCATGTGGGCAAGTTCCCGCTGCCACGCAGCCCCAAGCACAGCAGGCACTCAAGTGAGAGGGCAAGCGGAATGTTGGTGTCTCCTGAGGGTGACTAAAAGGATGGGGGCAATAGGGGAGGGGTGTGGTCCCGGTTACTGGATCTTTACACGGCTTCTTGCATGTTTCACTGCACCATGTGTACCCTATAGTTTTCCTGTATATCCCAGATACTCCAGTGTTGGGATGTGGCTTAGGGTAGGAGGAGGGTGTTGGAGCAGGGGAGAGACTGACATTTCGACTGGCTGGAGACATGGTTGCTCTGGCCTCTTTGGGTCCAGCTCTGACGCCAGGCTGTCTTGCCTCTGCTCACCCGCAGCTATCCAGCAAACCTCGGCATGAGCGTCTTGGACACCCCCCATCATCCCCCTGAGCTGGAGAGTGGCTCTCATCCGTCCAGAAGGACTGCCTTGGACTCCCTGTGCACGCCCAGAGAACCCCCTCCTGGCCTCCTTCCCCCGACGACGAGGACCCCAGTTTGCCTTCCTTTCCTCAGGAAGAGCCTGGCTCCAGGCCCCTGGTCCCAGGGAACCTTCCCTTTCCAGCCTTGTCCCTAGAGGAAGAAGAGGAAGAGGAAGAAGATGAAGATGCGGCAGAGCCGGAGTGGCTGCGCAGCGAGGAGCATCCGAGCCAGTTTTTCGCTGAGGCCCAGCGGCTGCGGGAGCAGAGATTGTTGCTGGACGAAGAGGTGTCAGTCGCGGGGCGGGTATACGGGGTGCATCGGGTGATCCTGGCCGCCATCAGCAGCCTCTTCCGAGACAGGCTGCTGGGCGGCGGAGGTCCGCGGCCCCCCTTCAGCCTCGAGGTGTCCCCAGGGGGCTGGGAGGCCGTGCTGACCTTTGCCTATGAGGGGGTGCTGGGCCCCGCCCCGCAGGGAGATGTGCTGGCCGCAGCCGAGGCGCTGGGAGCGCCCCGGGTGAAGGCTGCTGCCCAGCGGACATGCGAGAGGGCTGGAAATGCCGGGGAATGTGTAAAGAAGCCCAGCCAGGCAGAGGAGCTGAGGGAGAACCTGCGCGCAATCGAGCTCCTCTACCGAGAGGGCGTCGGGTGTGACTTGAAGCTGGAGGCAGGCGGCTGCCAGCTGCGGGGTGAGGGCCTGTGGGGCATTAAATTACTGCAGGTGCATATGCTACCGGAATGGTGTGTGCAAGCAGCAGGTGGTTTGACCCCCACCATGATGGTCGTGATCCCTGCTGCTGTCAGAATTTCCCTGGGGTGGCCTTTGGTGCCACTCCTGCCCCACTGAGAGCCGGGCATGCGCAGTCGAGTTGTTTTCTAGGCGCACTGACAAATTTAAACTGACCCTCTGTCTGACTTTTCCTGTGTCCAGTAACAAGGAAGCTCCAGCCAGCTGGCTAGAGCTAAGGGTACAATACATGGCAGTAGAACAAGCAGAAAGCGGATTGACTCAAACAGAAATTAACCAAAAGCCCTTCTTGGCATCTTCCATTCAGGACACAGGAAAGCCAGGGGAACATGGTGGAAAACTCAATGTGTCCTTTCACCTTGGTGTGCTTGACACCATGGCTGACTTATGGGTCCGCAGCTAATGAGCAAGCTCTGGTACTGTTTAAGGTTACCAGGCTATGGCTTTTTTTTTTTTTTTTTTTTTTTTTTTTTTTTCCTGAGACAGCATCTCACTCTCACCCAGGCTGGAGTGCAGTGGCACCATCTTGGCTCAATGCAACCGACATCTCCTGGGTTCAAGCCATTCTCCTGCCTCAGCCTCCCTAGTAGCTGGGATTACAGGCACCTGCTACCATGCCTGCCTATTTTTTTTTTTTTGTATTTTTAAGTAGAGACAGGGTTTCACCAGGTTGGCCAATCTTGTCTCGAACTCCTGACCTCAAGTGATCCACCTGTTTCAGCTGGGATTACATGCATGAGCCACTGCACCCGGACTGGTCATGGCACTTTGAAGTTAACTCTGCTCATCACCAGGAAAGCTAAGTAGGGTTGCATAAGTTGAGTATTATTCAGAGTCTACTAACATTTAGTGAGGCACTGGGTACCTGAAATTTTTACACATGACATCTCTTTTTAATTTTCACTGAAAGCTGGTAAGGTCCATATCATTATCTATAGGTGCAGATAAGGAACATTAAATTCAGAGATGTTGACTTGGGACAACCAGGATACAAGCCTACATCACTAATCCAGTCTGCTTCCACTAGGCCATGTGGACACGTGAAAGTTTAAAATTACAAGGGATTAGTTTAGAGATTATCTAGTTGGGCTCTTACACTTTGCTGATGAAGAAATCAGAATCCAAGACTTGTCCAAAGTCACATAGCTACTGTCCACTAGAGGAGTGACTGGGAACTAAAGTGCTTCTGGGACTCCTAGAAGGAAAACTACTCCAAAAGTCTTTATTTTCATTTATGATAGCACTAGATGGAGAGGGAATTTAAATGTTTCATAATCATAAAATTCTCACTAGGCTTTTGAATTTAAGCATACTCATATCACTGCTTTTATTTCCCTAGGAAATATTCCTGCTTAATGGTTGGGAATCTGTCACTTAAAATCCTGGGGAATAGTAATGAGTAAGAGGTGAATACAAGTGGTTGTGAGCCCTTTCAGGGTTGACTCTGAACTATAGGTTGATTGATGATATGGGAGCTGAGATGGTTTAGCTTGTTTTGAGGAATGCAGATTTTCTCAGACAATATATATTTGAGATCTGTCATTGATGTTTACTGGTTGGGAAGCACCAGGCCACTACCTACTGCTTAAAAGACAGTGGAAAGTCATATGAACAACACCTGCCCTTTGGGAGAGGCACGCATGCGTCAGTTGGTCAAAGCAGCATGGAGTTCTTAAAGAGCTTGGCCCTCTGTGACCTGCCTAAAAGGACTTCTAGCAGCATTACCCCCCACCTTTTTGTTATGAAGCATTTTACAAAGCAAAAAATATTAAGATGAACATTCAAACACCCATCACCCAGATTTAACAATTAATATTTTACTATATTTATTTCATCTGTTAATTTTATTTTTTGCTGAAGTTTAAAGAAAATTTATGACATTTTACTCATAAGTATTTGGGTATGTATCTTTTTAAAACAGGACAATTCTGTGGGACTAGGTGTGAAAGGAAAAAAATAAAGAGGCCTTTTTCTCATAACCAGAATACCTTTATCTTGCACGACAAAATTAATAGTAATTTCTTTCCTTTTTTTTTTTTTTTTTTTTTTGAGATGGAGTCTTGCTCTGTCGCCCAGGCTGGTGTACAATGGCATGATCTTGGCTCACTGCAACCTCCACCTCCCAGATTCAAGCGATTCTCCTGCCTCAGCCTCCCGAGTAACTGGGATTACAGGCATGCACCACCACGCCCAGCTAATTTTTGTATTTTTAGTAGAGACGGGATTTCACCATGTTGGCTGGTCTGGTCTCGAACTCCTGACCTCATGTGATCCACCTGCCTCAACCTCCCAAAGTGCTGGGTTTACAGGCATGAGCCACTGTGCCTGGCCAGTAATTTCTTAATATCACCTAGTCCACATTTATATTTTCCCAATTGACCAAAAAACATTTTTTAAATTGAGTTTGTTCAACCCAGGAATTAATCAAGGACTATGCTATTTTCAGTTGCATGTCTCTTAAGCTTCCTTTAATCTAGTACAGTCCTCCCTCCCCCTTTTTTTTAAATTACTTTATATATTGATTGGTAAAGACAATAACGTGTAAGATTGGTTATCCTGGGTCGGGTGCGGTAGCTCATGCCTATAATCCCAGCACTTTGGGAGGCCGAGGCAGGCAGATCACTTGAGGCCAGGAGTTCAAGATTAGCCTGTCCAACATGGCGAAATGCCGTCTCTACTAAAAATACAAAAATTAGCCAGGTATGGTAGCGTGTGCCTGTAGTCCCAGCTAATCCGGAGGCTGAGGCACGAGAGTCACTTGAACCTGGTGGGTGGAGGTTGCAGTGAGCCGAGATTGCACCACTGCACTCCAGGCAGGGTGACAGAGTAAGACCCTATCTAAAAAAAAAAAAAAAAAAAAAAAAAGATTGGTTATTTTATAAAATGCTCCATTTTCTTGATTTGTATGGTTTTTCCCCTCATGGTTTTGTCTAAATTATTCCTTTAGCCTTTCAACTTCCTATAAACTTGACTTTAGATCTAAAGAGTTGAACAGATTCAAGTTAAATATTTTGGCCAGAATAATCCATAGGTGATGCTGAGTATGAGGTCTAATTGTTTAACAGCATAGGTTAATAGGACAGTTTCATTGTTGTGAGGACCATGCAGATAACCAAGGTACTGGTACACAAGCATGCTTATTGCAGCCTGACAACAGTGACAGTGGATGGAGATGATCTGCCCAGACAGCCACTGCATGGAAATGAAAAATAAATCACATGCTTTCTCTAGGACTCAACTCAGTTTCCATATTTTAATTATTTATTTATTTATTTATTTATTTATTTATTTATTTATTTAGAGATGGAGTCTCGCTCTGTCACCCAGGCTGGAGTGCAGTGGTGCAATCTCAGCTCATTGCAACCCTCGCCTCCCAGGTTCAAGCGATTCTCCTGCCTCAGCCTCCAAGTAGCTGGGATTACAGACACCTGCCATCATGCTCAGCTAATGTTTGTATTTTTGGTAGAGATGGTGTTTCACCATGTTGGCCAGGCTGGCCTTGAACTCCTGACCTCAAGTAATCCACCCACCTCAGCCTCCCAAAGTGCTGGGATTACAGGCATGTGCCCCCACCCCAAACCAGTTTCCTTATTTTAAAGGGAATAATTGAATTATATTATTCTGAAGGTCTCAAGTTTCAGATCTCGTGATTCTATAAATTATACCAAGAACAGGAGAGGGTTATGCAGAGAAAAGCTGGAACACGTGGAAAACATTAAACACTAAATCTTAGGCAAGAGGAGACAGCAATCTGATGAGGTTGGACTACGGCCATTCCCGAGTGGTGCCACTTTCCCAGCAAAATCTAACAGAATGGCTTACAGTTTTGGCTCTTGAAATTGTAAAGAATTTTATTTTGTGCACAACATAGACAGACATATATAAGTTGCATGTTGGTCTTTTCCATTTATTTTGTGCCCCTCTTAGCAAATGCTTTCTTCTCAACCTGATTCATCAAGACTCTTTTTCTAACTGATCTGACCAAAAAGACTAAAGCAATGTTTATCAAAGTGTCTTCAGACCACTAACATGAGAATCACATATGGTTACTTGAAGTGTTAAAATACAAATTTCTAGGGTCTCCATCCAGAACCGTTGAATCAGAATCTCTGGGAGTGAGCCACTGAAGCCCACATTTTAACAACTACCCCATGGTATTCTGATGCACACCACAGTTTGGCCTGTAGCAGTGGGTGGCTTGGAGGGCCAAAGTTGGAGGTACCAAGTTGGGGTAGTGCCTATCGGTCTTGCAACACTTTCAGTCCTCCTCTATTTCTTCTCCCCTCCTACAGTGCACCGAGCCGCCCTGGCTTGTGGCAGTGAGTTCTTTGGGGCCATGCTCCTGAGCGGAATGAGGGAATCCCAGGGCACAGAGGTATCTCTGAGGACCATCTCCACCCAGGACCTGCGACTTCTCGTCTCTTTTGCTTACTCTGGAGTTGTGCGGGCAAGGTGGCCAGGACTACTGAGAGCTGCCCAGGCTGCTTTGCAGTACCAGAGCTCTTCCTGTCTGGATTTGTGTCAGAAGGGCTTGGCACGGGGCCTCAGCCCTGCCCGTTGCCTGGCCCTGTTCCCCATGGCTGAAGCCCCTGGGTTGGAGAGGCTCTGGAGCAAAGCCCGTCACTACCTCCTCACCCACCTGCCTGCTGTAGCCTTGTGTCCTGTTTTCCCTTCTTTACCAGCTGCCTGCTTGGCTGAGCTCCTGGATAGTGATGAGCTCCATGTGCAGGAGGAGTTTGAGGCCTTTGTGGCTGCACGGTGTTGGCTAGCTGCCAACCCTGAGACCCAGGAGTCAGAGGCCAAGGCCCTGCTGCAATGCGTCCGCTTTGGCCGCATGTCCACCAGGGAGTTGCGGAGGGTGCGGGCAGCCGGGCTACCTCCACCCCTGACCCGGGATCTGTTGCACCAGCTGATGGTAGAGGCTGATGTTCCAGGCCAAGAGAGACGGAGGGAGCCTGACCGGGCACTGGTAGTGATTGGCGGGGATGGGCTTAGACCAGACATGGCCCTAAGACAACCATCCCAAGCAGTGTGGTGGGTCCGGGCCTTCCGCTGTGGTGTGGGACTGGTACGAACTGTTGAGTGGGGGCAGTTGCCTGCCCTGCCTGCCCCAGGACGCTTCCGGCATGGGGCTGCGAGCCTGGCAGGAAGTGAACTCTATGTGTGTGGGGGACAAGATTTCTACAGTCACTCCAACACCCTGGCTTCAACTCTCAGGTACAAGCTTCAAGAGTGGGTAGGGTGTGGCAGGCCCTAAGGTGGGCAGGGAGAGAAATTGCTGGCCTAGCCGACCACAGATGCCCAGAGTCACTCTTCCACTCTCTCGTTCTACTGTGTCCAGGTGGGAGCCCAGTCAAGAGGACTGGGAGGAGATGGCTCCTTTGTCCCAGGCTCGAAGCCTTTTCCCGTTGGTGGCACTGGATGGACAACTTTATGCCCTGGGTGGAAGACACAATGGTGTTGCCCTGGACTCTGTGGAGGCCTACAACCCTGAGCTCGACGTCTGGAGGTGAGCAGGCAGGGGGCATCTGGGAGAGATTAGGAGACTTGGACTAGAAGGAGAGTCGAAGATGCTAGTTGCCTTATCTTGTGTCCTGTTCTCCCTTAGGCCAGCACCTGCACTTCCAGCACCGTGTTTTGCCCACGCAGCTGCGATTTTGGAGGGCCAATTGTATGTGAGCGGTGGCTGTGGTGGGACTGGCCAATACCTGGCCTCATTCCTGCACTATGACCCCAAACTTGAGAAGCCAGGGACATTTCTGAGCCCTATGGGGGTACCTCGGGCTGGCCATGTCATGGCTGCATTGGGTGGGCGGGTGTATGTGGCAGGTGGGCTGGGTGAGACTGGGGACCTGCTAAGCTTTGAGGCCTATGAACTAAGGACTGATAGTTGGACTCACCTGGCACCCCTACCCTCCCCCCATGTGGGAGCTGCAGGTGCTGTGCTGCAGGGGGAGCTACTGGTGCTGGGGGGCTACAGTCACCGTACTTACGCACTCTCCCACCTTATCCATGCCTACTGTCCTGGCCTGGGCCGATGGCTTTGCCTGGGAACTCTGCCAAGGCCTCGGGCTGAGATGCCTGCCTGCATCCTGACACTGCCCACTGTGCAGCACATAGCTGTGGTTCCCACCCCACACCAAACCAAACCTGCTGGGTGAAGAGGGAGCAACAGTGTATGGGGAGAGGAAGGCATAAGAAATAGCCTGAGAGAAGGACAGAGATTGTGGGGAGAGAAAAGAGAAGGCTTTATTCTTGATAGTATTTTATTCTTACACTGTGCATTGTAAACTGCTTTTGTACGTATGATCTCCATTGAGGAAATGGTGGTTCCAGAACTCCCGGGGAACACATATAGGGGAAGGCGAGGCAGCTGAATAGCCAGGTAAGGAAAGGAGACTTGGGAGCAACTCTACAAGGCTTAGGGATTCTTAGGGAAAGTGCATCTGGTTTGAAAGAGAGTTAAGAAGCTTCAGTAGGCTCATGCCTGTAATCCCAGCACTTTGGGAGGCCGAGGCGGGCGGATCACAAGGTCAGGAGATCGAGACCATGGTGAAACCCCGTCTTTACTAAAAATACAAAAAATTAGCCGGGTGTAGAGGTGGTGGTGGGCCTGTAGTCCCAGCTACTCGGGAGGCTGAGGCAGGAGAATGGCGTGAACAGAAGGCGGAGCTTGCAGTGAGCCGAGATCGTGCCAACTCCAGCCTGGGTGACAGAGCGAGACGGTTTCTGTACCCCATTGGAAAAACGGTTCTGACCCATTGGTCAAGGGAAAAATGTAGAATGGCCATCCATGAAAGAGTTTGAGGAGTGTGGGAGGAAGGACTGTAAATCGTTCAGCCCTTTTTTTTTTTTTGCCCAGGACTTGCTCCTTTCTCCTCTCCCATCCCTGGGATGCCTAAACCTTCTTAACAATCTTCTTTCTCAGGTAATTTTGTAGGCCTGGTCTAGCATTTCCCAGCTGAGACACCACAGGCTGCCCCTGAGAACCTCTTGGTTTCCTTTTGAGGCAGAAGTTCCCACATAGACATGCACAGCACAGGGGCCTGAGAGGCCTGACGGGGCCCCCAGGGCCACGCGGCAGGAGTGTTGTGTGAGGAAGATGATGGGGGCAGAGGCCAAAGGAGGGAGAGGCCCACAGTGGAAAAACAGATGATTTGAGGTTTAAGGAGATGGGATGGAAGAAGTCAGAAGCCTGTCTGGCTTCTTTCTTTCCCTTTGGGCAAACTGAGGAATCAGGAGTGAAAATTAGACCGTTGTTGCCTGAGGTCTCACATGGTGAGAGGATGTGGCAGACAGAAGAGTGAGAAGCAGACATGACTTAGAAAAGCCATTTCCCCCTTTCAGTCCCTTTCCCCCAGAGTTATTTTTAAATCCATTTCCCTTTTTCTCAGCCAGGGAAAGTAATCAGGTGCTTCCTCTTTCTCTCTTCCCCCATCCTGCTCTCCCCACTGCCCCTCTTTTTTATTTTTCTTTCTCTTCTTTCTCCCTCACACAGTTATGAATTACCTACTTGGTGGCAGGCACTGTAGAAGGCACCAAGGATACAGAGGTCAGAGAACTCTGACCAGCAGATAGACGTTAACAAATACAAGTTTTGAGTAGACTTAGACATATGGACAAGTCTTAGATGTATGCGCAAGTCTTGTGAGAGCCCATAGGATGAAGCAGTGAACTCTGCCCAGGAAGGCTTCTGTTAGGGAAGGTGTCATCCAATGGGTATATTTTGAACCAGATCTTAAAGGCTGCCTAGAGTCTCACCCACTAGAGAAGGGGGAATGCATTTGAAACAGAAAGAAGTGGGGCATGCCATGCCCTGTTTCTCCATAGCAAAGGGGAAGTGGGTATTCCAGAGGTTCTCCAGATAATTCTGTTGCTCTTGCCACCTACCCTCTTCTCTGGAGCCTTCCTGAGGATAATGGCTTTCACTTAATGATTGTATATTCCTACCCTCTACGACTCATCTCTGTCCTTCCTGTCTGCTCTTTCCATTTCTGCTGACTGGACAGCTGAGAGCAAAAAAGGGTCAGTGTGTGTGTGTGTGTGTGTAGGTCAATTTTCTTTTTCTTTTTCTTTTTTTTGAGATGGAGTTTCACTCTGTTGCCCAGGCTGGAGTGCAATGGCATGATCTCAGCTCACTGCAACCTCCGCCTCCTGAGTTCAAGTGATTCTCCTGCCTCAGCCTCCCTGAGTAGCTGGGATTACAGCTATTACATCTGACTAATTTTGTATTTTTAGTAGAGATGGGGTTTCTCCATGTTGGTCAGGCTGGTCTTGAACTCCTGACCTCAGGTGATCCACCCATCTCAGGTGATCCACCCACCTCGGCCTCCCAAAGTGCTGGGATTACAGGTGTGAGCCACAGTGCCCGGCCTGTGTAGGTCAGTTTTCTATTACCATTGTTTATTAAGATTTTCATGTTTCTAAGGGTGATGATGGAGTCTCCCTTGCACCCTTCTTCATTCTGGCCCCAGAAGTACTTGGCGTGTATTTTATTTATTTATTTTTAGATTTCGTTATTTTAGTAAGGTTTTCTCTGTATCTCTATTTAAGATAGACTAGGAATGTAACTGAAAATGAGAAGGGGTAAGTAGGACATATAAGAGATAAGAGAAGGAAGAATAAAGAAAGGGAAGAAGGAAATTGAAGGAGATGAGAAGCTATAAAAATTGGATGAACTTCTATGAACATTTTTTGTGATTTGTATCCAAAGACAGGCTTAAATAAAGACTTCATAGTGACTGAATCTTTCTTATCTGAGTTTCTCTACTATAAAAAGCATTCAAAATAAAATTCCCTGTAATCTGCCTTCTAGGTCTACCACATGATTGAAATTATCTCCCTCCACTGTTACTGTGACCTGCTTCTTACCAAATCTAACCATCTGTGGCCATCTTCATTCTCTTTCATCTTTCTGCAGGAACTGATTGGCTTGAAAACTGGCTCTTACCCTAAAAGTTTCTCTTCTCCTGGCTTTAGAGATAGCACACTGTCCTGGATGGACCTTCTCTTATTTCTCCAATCCAAAATCCAGTAAGCCAGATAGTGTCCAAGGGGGTGTGGCTTCGTCTCTAGTGGAGCTAATAGCCAAGGATCCACAGGTATGTGGATGAGGGTGGTTCATTGCAGAAAGTTCTGACTTTCATTATTTATCTTTACAATTGAGGGTAGAGTGAGGAGAGAGGAGATCTCTGACTTGAAGGAGGACCCTATTCAATAGTCCATTTGTCAGTGAGAAGGGACTGAATATAGGCAACATAACAGCCTGGGGCCTCAGCCAGGCGGACTAAGAATAAAATAATATCAGGGTAACATTTCAACCCCAGAAGGGAAGTGGAGTGAGAAGTAGGAACTGGGATAAAAACCATGCATACAGATTGGGCAACCATGGTGGGGACCTGGCAAGGCTAGTTTGATGACTGTAGAGGCCTGGGATTCTTACCTTTGGTGAATCAGAAAATAAGCCAACGTGTTCTAGATGCTCTCTAATAGCTCCCTCAACACTCTTCCCTCAACCCGCTTTGTTGGTGAGGGTGAAATTTCTGATATCTCTCTTATCTTTTCAAGGTTGACTCAGGTACTGGGTAGGACTGGACATGTAGGTTAATATTTAGTACAAGTAAGTGTGTGGGATTCTATGTATCACTTGTCTCCTGTGCCTAGTCCTAGGTTGCTTACGTTCTTCCTTTCCTTTGCTTTAAGCTCCCTGTCGGGAAGCTCACCTCTCCTCTATCTCCAACCTTGATGGTTCACCTGGGTTCTAGTCTGTTTTTTTTCAGTGATTCTCACCTCCATTTAGACGTACCAGCATCATTAGTTCAGATTCATTATGTTTTATTCGCACTATCATTTCCCCTGTTTCCTGGACCTGAAGCTTTGGAATCATCTTGAGCTTATTCTCCCTTATCTTTTTTTCTTCACTTGACTCATCATGTAATACTGGACTACTGAAATAAAAACCGACTTAGTGTCTTCTCCCAATCTTTTCTATGTTGAATATAATATATATGGAAAAGTTTTAGCCAGGTATGGTGACACACACCTGTAATCCCAGCTACTTGGGAGGCTGAGGCACGAGAATTGTTTGAACCCGGGCGACGTAGGTTGCAGTGAGCTGAGATCGCGCCACTGCACTCCAGCCTGGTTGATAGAGTGAGACTCTGTCTCAAATTAATAATAATAATAATAATAATGATATATGGAAATTTGATAGCAAGGAAGATTTTAAAAAATAGAAGAGTAAATTTATATGAAAATTTCACTAGCTGTGAAACCAAAAATTACTACTTACCCAGACAGACACTGTGGGTTGTAGCAGCAACAATGTCCAATCAAAAGAATGAAAAACTGCCAGGCACTGTGCTACATGCCCATAGTTCCAGCTGCTCAGAGGGCTGAGGTGAGAGGATCACTTGAGCTCAGGAGTTCGAGTGCAGCCTGGATCACATAGTGAGACCCCTATCTCAAAAAAAAAAAAAAAAAAAAAAAAAAAAAAAAAAGAATAAAGGAAAAATTGCATAGAAAGATTATTTAATAGAATTATAGAATGGAGAGGTTTCAGAGATCATGTAATTCAAACCTTTTGTTACACAGCTTAGGAAATAAAGGTACATGGTACACAGTCTAGATAATGAAGAGGAAGGCTTTTCATGAAACTAGTCTCTCATATACATTAGGACCAACAGGCAGGCTAAGACAAGCATCGCAGGTGAGGTCTGTAGACAGGACAGTCACAATTACTCTTTCAGGATCACAGACTATATTCTAAATCCTGTCTAGCCCTTGAGATCAAGAAGCCCTAAGTGAAAAGGTGTGAATTTATCACAGCTCCTGGTAAAACACCTACCAAAAAATTTATAGATGGACAGGTACTTATGTGTATATACATACATACATTTATATCATTGGTGAGATTATAGTCTTTTTGCTCTGAGAGAGAAATGATCATGGTATTATTACTATAGCTGATTCAGAATATAATAATCTATATTTCCTATTTGATATGTTTTGGATCTGAGTCCCTGCACATATCTCATGTCAAATTGTAATCCCCAGTGTCAGAGCTAGGGCCTGGTGGGAGGTGATGGGTCATGGGAGTGGTTTCCATGAAGGGTTGAGCCCCATTCCCTTGGTGGTGTTCTTCTGGTAGTGAGTTTTCGTGAGATCTTGTTGTTTAGAAGTGTGTAGCACCTCCCGCCTCGCTCTCTTTCTTACTCTTGCTCCTGCCATGTAAGATGTTTCACGCCTCCTTTGCCTTCTGCCATAATTGGAAACTTCCTGAGGCCTCAGGCCTCCCCAGAAGCAGATGCTGCCATGCTTCCCGTATAGCCTGCAGAACCATGAGCCAATTAAACCTCTTTTCTTTATAAATTATCCAGTCTCGGGTATTTCTTTGTAGTAATGTGAGCACAAATACAGTATTAGAAGAATGACCAAAAAAACAAAACAAAACAAAACAAAAAGTATAGCCTTGAAAGTGTACTGAGCTAGATTCAGTAACTTGGCTTCAAGTTTCAATTCAATTGTTGCTTTGGTAATGATGAGTAAGTCCTTTAACCAGTTTAAATTCCAAGTTTTACCCCATAAAATAAGCACCATAACGGTATTGTAAACACCACAGTGTTATTATAGCTCATGAACCCCAGAGCTTGGGATAGTCCTAAGGACCTCTAGGCACATTTGGAAAAGTGTGCCTTGGTAATCTATAAATCAAGGTCCTAGGACACATCCTTTTAGATCAGAGAGCTAAATGATGCCAAACAAGGAGGCCAGTGTACTGTAGTGATAGGGTCCTGAGACCATGAGTACCGTACAGAAGGTTATCAGCTACTCCAGCCTGATGTACTCCTGAGACAGGGAAGCAGATTCATCTGGATTCCAACTGAGGCCAAGGCATATAGTTAGAGAGCTACGTATCAGTTAGTTGGTGTTTTGTTTTGTTTTGTTTGAGACAGAGTCTTGCTCTGTCTCCCAGGCTGGAGTGCAGTGGCTCTGTCTGTGCTCACTGCAACCTCCACCTGCCGGGTTCAAGTGATTCTCCTACCTCAGCCTCCCGAGTAGCTGGGATTATAGGCACATGCCTGGCTAATCTTTGTATTTTTAGTAGAGACAGGGTTTCACCGTGTTGCCCAGGCTGGTCTTGAACTCCTGACCTCAAGTGATCCGCCCACCTCAGCCTCCCAAAGTGCTGGGATTACAGGAGTGAGCCACCACGCCCAGCCTATATATCAGTTTGACTAATTGCCAGGTAGACAGTCTAAACCCCAATAGAGACTTTTCAAGCAAACTGTCACTGATGAAAGCCAACCTTTTCATTACAGAGTAAGAACTGCTTGTTTTATTTTTTATTTTGTTGAGACAGAGTCTCACTCTGTCACCCAGGATGGAATGCAGTGGTGCGATCTCGGCTCACTGCAACCTCTGCCTCCCGGATTCAAGTGATTCTCCTGCCTCAGCCTCCAGAGTAGCTGGGATTACAGGAGTCTGCCACTATGCCTGGCTAATTTTTGTATTTTTAGTAGAGACGGGATTTTACCATCTTGTCCAAGCCAGTCTTGAACTCCTGACCTCAGGTGATCCACCTGCCTCAGCCTCCCAAAGTGCTGGGATTACAGGTGTGAACCACTGTGCCCAGCCTAGAACTGCTTGTTTTAGATGATAGTTATTGTTTGTGCTAGCTATATGCCAGCTGGTATGCTAAGTGCTTTACGTATATTATCTAATTTGAATGACAATGCAGCCCATAAAAAGTGGGTGCTATTATTATTCCCACATTATAGATGAGAAAACTAGAAGATTAGAGGAGTTAACCCACCCAAACTCACACAAGAGTTTGTAAATGTTGAGCATGTATTTAAACTGGTAGAAGGACTTTATTATGCCCCTCTCTGATGTAGCTCCATCTCCACTTGAGTGGTAAGCTTTATCCATGAAACTCATACATGGACTCTACAAGTGGGAGCAATGAGTGAGTATAAGTGCCACTGGAGGTTTGGAGACATGGTCTTCAAAAATTAACATCCAATTGCTGTAACGCAAATAGCTGTGAATTTAAAAGACGCTCAGCCAGAGCAAGGGATAGTGGGTTCTTCCTTCCAACAGTTTTTTTCACTTATTAGGATGTATTGAGCTGCAGATTGTTATGAAAATGAGACAGGAGGTGAGACTTTTCAAATGGAGAACCTAACCTGGCCCCTTTGCCACATCAGCATCATGTGATCTTACTGCAGACTCAAGGACCACTCTCTGGCCCCAATGAGGGTTGATGAGATTATTAACCTTATTTTCTTCTACAGCTTAGGTCACACTGCTAGTCAGTAGCAGAGGAGGATTTAAACATTGATCCATTGGACCAGGTGTGGTGGCACATATTTCAAGACCCTTGTCTCAAAAAAAAATAAATAAAAAAATAAAAAATAAACACAGATCTGTTGGACTCCAGAATGCATGTTTAAACAACCGTATTTAATATATAATATATTATCTGGCCTGGTGTGGTGGCTCACTCCTGTAACCCCAGCACTTTGGGAGGCAGAGGCGGGCGGATCACCTGAGGTCAGGAGTTCAAGGCCAGCCAGGACAACATGGTGAAACCTTGTCTCTACTAAAAAGACACAAAATTAGCCAGCTGTGGTGGCAGCTGCCTGTAATTCCAGCTACTCGGGAGGCTGAGGCAGGAGAATTCTCGAACCCGGGAGGCAGAGGTTGCAGTGAGCAGAGATCATGCCACTGCACTCTAGCCTGGGCAACAAAAGCGAAATTCCATCTCAAAAAAAAAATTATTTATATATATATATCTTCACCCATATCTTGTATTGCAGCCAAATATTCCAGTTCTTCCTTGAGTATTTGAATTCCCATATTTTTTACATTCTTCCTACAAGGCATTAAAATGTTCTAAGTTCACTATTTTTTTTTCTTTTTTGAGATGGAGTCTCTTTCTGTCACCAGGCTGGAGTGCAGTGGTGCGATCTCAGCTCACTGCAACCTCTGCCTTCCCAGGTTCAAGCAATTCTCCTGTCTCAGCCTCCCGAGTAGTTGGGACTACAGGTACATGCCACCATGCCCAGCTAGTTTTTGTATTTTTAGTAGAGACGGGGTTTCACCATGTTGGCCAGGATGGTCTTGATCTCTTGACCTCGTGATCCGCCCACCTTGGCCTCCCAAAGTGTTGGGATTACAGGCGTGAGCCACCATGCCTGGCCTTTTTTTTTTTTTTTGACATGGAGTTTCACTCTTGTTGCCTAGGCTGGAGTGCAGTGGCGTGATCTCAGCTCACTGCAACCTCCGCCTCCCAGGTTCAAGCAATTCTCCTGTCTCAGCCTCCCAAGTAGCTGGGATTACAGGCACGCACCCCCACACACGGCTAATTGTGTATTTTTAGTACAGACGGGGTTTTACCATGTTGGCCAGGCTGCTCTCAAACTCCTGACCTCAGGTGATCTGCCTGCCTCTGCCTTCCAAAGTGCTGGGATTACAGGTGTGAGCCACTGCACCCAGCCCCAAGTTCACTATTTTGAAATCCAAATTTTATTTCCAATTACCCCTGCCTCATCCCATCCAAAAGCAGGACTCAAATCCTTTTTGAGATCAGGTGTCCTGGTTTTGTCACAAAAAAAAAAAGAGTACCCTGATGTAAACTGTCTTATATTTCGCAGGCCTAGTGTACCAGTTATCATTTACTGCTCAAAACTCTGTGACTTAAAACAACAACCATTTAATCATATCTCACAATTTTATGTGTAACTGACTTCACTAAATTTAGGCAGGGTTCCACTGGATGATTCTTCTGTTTCATGTGTCATTAGTGGAAGTTGATAGACAATTGGTAGATGAACTGATCTGAAGGGCTTAAGACAGCTTCTTTCTCCACCATGGCACCAGACAGGGCACATGTGTGGTGTCCTGGTGTAGATGGCTAGAAGGCTGAGCTCAGTTGAGTGTGTTAATTGAAACACCTTCATGTGGCCTCTTTAGAGTGGCAGTCTTAGGGTAGTTGGATTCACGTGGCAGCTCAGGGGTTCCCAAGGGAGTGTTCCAGAGTCCTGGAGGAAGTTCAAGATTCCTTTGACCTAGCCTCAGAAGTCCCAGAATGCAACTGCTGTCACCTTATATTGGTCAAGCAAGTGACCAGGTCAGCTCAGTTTCAAGAAGTAAGAAATTAGACTCTGCCTCTCAATGGGAGGGGACGCAAAGAATCTGTGGCCTATTTTAACCTACCGTACCTGATTAGAGAGACTAGTCAGTGAGGAATATCCTTGAAGAAAGATGAAGAAAGACGCCAGGCATGGTGGCTCATGCCTATAATCCCAGCACATTGGGAAGTTGAGGCGGGCGGATCACCTGAGGTCAGAAGTTCGAGACCAGCCTGGCCAAGATGGTGAAACCCCATCTCTACTAAAAATACAAAAAATAAGCCGGGCGTGGTTGTGGGTACCTGTAATCCCAGCTACTTGGGAGGCTGAGGCAGGAGAATTGCTTGAACCCAGGAGGCAGAAGTTGTAGTGAACCAAGATTGTGCCACTGCACTCCAGAGTGGGTAACACAGCAAGACTCTGTCTCAAAAAAAAAAAGAAAAAGAAAAAGATGAAGAAATATATTGGCAAATATCAACAGACCAGAGGCCAAATGCAGGGTTGTTTTGATTCAGAAGAGTCAGAAGGGAGAAGATACTGAGGTTCTTGTAATCTGCTTTCAGATGGCCCAGAGGGGCTTGTCTGAGGTGACAAGTGGCTATCCAGTAAGTGTGTTCTTGTCCACATATCACGGCTTGTGTGATGCTTTAAGTTGTGGTGGTTTGGTCAAACAAACACATACTGTGAATCTAAAGGTAATCATTCACAAAAAAGAAAAACATCAGGTAAAACCAATGGCTTTTCCACTTCCCACTGGTCACTCCCCTCCCAGTTTATCAGAGGCCTGCCCTTCCCAGTTCAAAGTCCATCTCTCCAGGGAGTTGCTCGAGATCCTTGCCCTCACCTGTAATACCCTATAGTTTGTTTCTGAGTCCATTATAGCACTTCTCATTATCTGCCTTGTATTTTTGTGACTTCTACATGTGTCTATCTCTACAAGATGATGAAGCCTTGAGAAGAAGGCATGTTGTATACATTTTACCCATGTACTAGCACTATTCTTTGACAAGGGATTAGCAGATGTTTGTTGATCAAAGTAGAGGAGGTCAATGAGCGTTCAAGAAAACTGACCACAAGTGAGCAATTTTAATAGGTGGTAGGACCCTTCCCAAAAGGGAAGACTGAGGGGGTGGCACTCCTTTGTCCCAGAGACAAATCAGTCTGGATACTACCCTCATCAGTTGGCCATTGCAGCTCAATGCTACTGATCAACAGGAAGGTGGTGTAGGCGTATATGCAGGAGAAAGTGAATGGTCCTTTAAGAACTTGCAAATAAGGAAAGCAAGACAGTTCTGTGAGTGAAGTGAATTCATTCCAGTGGGAAGTGGCACATCTTCCCTGCCCTGGTATAGTTATCTGATTGGCAAAACTCCTGATTTGTTCGAATGATAGCAATCTGAAGAAAGATTGCTTCAACTCAAGGGAATGGCTAACTTAGGAAAGCATGATTCAAAGAAGCAAATATTGGCAATATGACTAGCACTTCCTATGGGTATGAAAAGCTGAATGTGAACATTGTGAACATCTTGCCAGTTGGAAGGTTTTCTCTGTTGCAAGGCAGAGATGGTTCATCTGGCTCCTCAAAACACAGCTGAAATGTCCTTTAGGGATCATTCAGTGGCTGTGTGATTGGAACAGAATATCTGGGAATTGGGCCAAATTTTTAATTTATATATGCAATTCAAGTGTGACAGGCGCATTATTTACTACCCACCTCTGCCATGTGGTAGGTAGTAACTATCTCTCCCATTTAGGTAATCATCCTAGATTAATAGTTTTTAAAATGTTTACCTCAGATCGGAGATAAGAGTCACGATTACCTGAGAAACTGCTGGAAATGCAAATTTTCAGGTTCCGTCTCAGACCTACCTACTAAATCAGAAATTTTCAAAAGAGATGAGCAACAATATTTGTTTCAATCAGAGCTTTTTTTTTTTTTTTTTTTTTTTTGGAGACAGGGTCTTGCTTTGTCACCCAGGTTGCAGTGGCACGAACACAGCTTACTGCTGCCTCGACTTCCTAAACTCAAGCAATCCTCTTGCCTCAGCTCCACAAGTAACTAGGACTACAGGTGTGCGCCACCATGCCTAGCTAAATTTATTTTTTCTTTTGGCATTTTTTGTAGAGACAGGGTTTCACCATTTTGCCCAGGCTGTTCTCAAACTCCTGAGCTCAAGTGATCTGCCCACTCGGCCTCCCAGAGTGCTGGGATTATAGGCATGAGCCACCACACCCTGCCTCATCAGGGGTTCTTAAATTTAAGCATGTACCAAAACCAACTGGAGAGCTTGTTAAAAATACAAATCACTGGGCCCTGACCCCAGTGTCTGGAAATATAGATTCTCAGGTTCCACTTCACTTGTCTGGATCAGTGTTTCTCAAACTTCAATGTGAGTGGAAATCACCTGGAAATATTGTTAAAAGATTGATTCAGTTGATCTGGGGTAAAGCCTGGGAGTCTGCATTTCTAACAAGGTGATGTTGGTGTTGTGGTCCACAATCCCATACTTCTATCAGTGAGACCCTCGAGCACAAGTTCCTAAACTTTTCTGCACATTAGTATCACCTGATGTGTCCATCCATTTGTGCTACTATACCAAAATACCTGAGACTGGGTAATTTTATAGATAATATAAATTTATTTCTCATAATTCTGGAGGCTGGGAAGTCCAAGATCAAGGCACTAGCATTTGGTGTCTGGTGAGAACATACCTTCTTGCTGCATCTTCTCATGGCAGAAGGTGGAAGGGCAAACAAAGGAGTGATTGCTGGTTTCTTCTAGCCCTTTTATAAGGCTGCAAATTCCATTCGTAAGGGCTCTGCTCTCATGACTTAATCTCTCCTAAAGACCCCAACCCTTAATATTATCACATTGCAGATCGAGTTTCAACGTGAATTTTGGGGGACACAATCAGACCGCAGCACCTAGAAAACTTCAAAAACTACTGATGCCTGGGTCCTGCTCCGGGTGATTGTGATTTAATTGGTCTGGGGTGTGGCCCAGACTTTGGAATTTATAAAAGATCTCCAGGTAGTTCCAATGTACAGGCCTTACTGGCCTTGAATCTCTTTGCTGCTTCAGGAAACCAGAAAGTAAATCTAGATCCTCAAAGCCAATCAGGAAGCCATCACCAACTGCCTTCCCTCCTGTATCGCCAGTCTTCTCAGGTCTGATATTTATGGGAATATGATGGAAGGACTTGCATATGCTGTTCTTTCACTGGTGGGGCAGGTGTTTCCCATGGAGAGTCACAGACTATGAGGCGTTGAGGTTGGGATTATTATCTAAGGTATATTCTATGGGAAGAGGCCTTATAAAGTTGGCCTTCAGAAGAAAGGCCCTATATGGACTCCTCCAATCCCTCCCCTCACTTCCTTCTCCTCAATATGCTCCCACTGTAGTCACCTCACATAACCCTTTCTTTCAGGTTTCCTAGCTCTTGTGTTCCCTCACCAAACTCCTCTCTTTCTCCTATAAACAAATCGCTAGTGATGGTTTTTGATGTGAGTGGCGCTGCTCTTTAGGGGGTGTTTTTGGCTTTCATAATAATTGGGATGATTTTACACATTTAAATGAGTAGGGCCCAGGATAGCTCAACATTCAGGAACTGTTTAGGACACTACCACACAATGAGTGACATTTCTGCATCTTTAACTTTGAATAACTTGTTAGTCATTCATGTAGTTGAAAACTTGTTTTAATTAGGATCTAACTGAATTTTTTTTTTTTTTTTTTTTGAGTTGGAGTTCTGCTCATCACCCAGGCTGGAATGCAGTGGTATGCTCTCGGTTCACTGCAACCTCCACCTCTTGGGTTCAAGCGATTCTCCTGCCTCAGTCTCCCGAGTAGCTGGGATTACAGGTGCTTGCCACCACGGCCGGCTAGTTTTCGTATTTTTAGTGGAGATGAGGTTTCACCATGTTGGCCAGGCTGGCCTCAAACTCCTGACCTCAGGTAATCTGCCCACCTTGGCCTCCCAAAGTGCTGGGATTACAGGCGTGAGCCACCGTGCCCAGCCATACTTTAATTTTAAATATAAACACAAGGCATTTTATGCATAGTTTTAATACACACTAAACTTTCCAGGGATGCAACTACCATGAAAATCATGGGTAGATCATATCTTGTTTTGTTTGAAAATCTGCCAAAAGTTATTTAGTATTTTGGAAAATCATACCACATCAGTAATTCTGTTCATGGTATTTGAATCACCATTATAATGCCTGTATCATTTTGCATTTGTAGCTGTTACATTCGAGGTGATTTTATATAGAGATGCATATATCCGAGTACCACATTGTGTCTTCTTGAATGTTATGCACAAGCAGTTATGTATCTAAACACATAGTATTTGATTATAAGTCATATTCCTTCTACTATTCATTTTATCTCCCATCCAAGTACTAACCAAGCCTGACCCTGCTTAGCTTCCAAGATCAGACAAGATCGGGTGCGTTCAGGGTGGTATGGCTGTAGATTCCTTTGTATCTCTTTAAGAGATTTTATTAATCTTTTAGGCCAGGCATGGTGGCTCATGCCTGTAATCCCAGCACTTTGGGAGGCCAAGGTAGGAGGATTGTTCGAGCCCTGGAGGTTGAGACCAGACTGGGCAACATAGCAAAACCCTGTCTCTATTTTTTGTCTTTAAATTTTTGTTTAAAATTGTGTGTGGAGGTAAGTTACATGTTTTATGATTATGTATCAGGAAAATAAAAGGAGCATTAAAATATTTGTTATAAAAAGGAAATGTTTTAGTTCAGGTGGCTACAACAAATTACCGTAGACTGGGTGGCTTAAACAACAAATATTATTTCTCACAGTTCTAGAGAATGGAAGTCCAAGATCAGATTGCCAGCATGGTCTGCTTCTGAAGATGAGGGCCTTCCTTGGGATTGCAGATGGCTGTTTTCTTGTATTCTCATATCGCGGACAAAGAGCTAGCTAGCCCTTCCGTCTTTCCTTATGAGGCCACCGATTCCATTTATGAGTATTCTAAACTCCATGACCTAATGACCTCCCAGAGATCACACCCTAAAGACCATCGCATTGGGATTAGCGTTTCAATATATAAATTTTGGGGAGACACAAACATAAAGACCATTGCAGGGAGTGTTGGGACTGATGGGGTGGGTGGCAATGGAGGTTTCTAAGGAAGGAAAGTGGTACTGGCTCAGTTAATAGAGGATAGAATATCCTCAATTCTGAGCCGAAGCTCAGCTGTTACCTGAGACTCAAGGGTACCTCTCTAAGGAAAGCAATGATATTTTCCAGAAGACAGCTAATCTGCTTTATAGGTAGAAAGCATATTTCTCCTGCTACTATGTTTGGTCCTGTCTTTACGAAGCTAGCATTATTAACCTAAGGGTCACTTGTCTCTTTCCTAAGCCTGGTTCCATCTTCCTGGAAAGGGTTCAGCATTAATCATTCAGGATGGCTCCAGATAGATTCTGTGTGATCCACGTATCTCTCTTCTGATCAACAGGAGGGGAGGGACTTGCTCTTAGTTCAGCGAACTTGGATTGACTGATGTCTACACTTGGTTACAGGCGGTTGCTTTAGACTTTCCGTCTCCTTTTAAGGAGTTCCTCAAAGGAACTTTAGGATGAATTGAGTCTGACCGTCGTTGATGCTAGGAAGGAGAGGTGTACAGACAGGCAGCGAACATGCTAAAATCTTTTCCAAGAAACAGTGGCTGAAGAGATAATAAGAGAAAAAAGACGAAAATTAGCCAGAGGAGACGAATTTGGTAGGGGGGAAGCCCTAGGGACAGGAGAAAACAGCACCGGAAAGGGAAAAGAAGAGAAACAACAACAAACTAAACTCGGGTCCCAGAAAAGGCTGCAGGGGTCCTGGGCATTCGCGTCGCCGTCCTGGCATGTCGTCGTGCCCGGCCCTCGGCTCGCTGCCCCTCCAGCCGCTGCCGCGCCCCGCCCGGGCCCGAGAGTCTCCGCCCGCACTGTCTCTTCCCAGATCCGCATCCGGCTCCTCCCCCGGCTGCCACCCTTCCCACTGGCAGAACCCAGAGCGAAGTTTCTGCTTCCTGCTGCGGGAATTGGACGCCCCAGGTCAGGCACCCAGGGTCTCCAGCCCCAGTCTAAGGTAGGGCCCGAGCGCAGGCAGAACTTGCCCTGGCCCTGGGTCTAGGGCTCTGGGCTCTGAGGCTGAGAGCCGGGTGGGAAGGGCCTGGCGGGGCCGGTTAGGAACCACCCGAGATTCAGCTAGGGGTGCGTCCACCCTGCTCCTCCCGGCCCCGGCGGCTCCGGGAAGGGGAGGGAGTGTACACTGCGTGAAAGGGGAGGTGAGAAAGGAGGACAAGGCTGAAGGAGAGGGAGGGACAGGAAGAGAGACCACGTGACAATCATCCCCTCTTACTTCCTTGCTCTGTGTGCCCACTGAAAGGGGACAGTGGCTGTCACCAACAAATGGTAGTATGAGAACCGTTTGTAATAATAGAAACCCAGACTGTCTTAAAAAGACTGAGGTGAAGGCCGGGCGCGGTGGTTCACGCCTGTAATCCCAGCACTTTGGGGGTGCGGAGGTGGGGGATCACCTGAGGTCAGGAGTTTGAGACCAGCCTGGCCAACATGGTGAAACCACTCTCTACTGAAAATACAAAAAATTAGCCGGGCATGGCGGTGGGCGCCTGTAATCCCAGTTACTCGGGAGGCTAAGGCAGGAGAATCGCTAGAACTCGGGAGGCAGAGATTGCAGTGAGCTGAACCACAGAGCCAGACTCCACCTCAAAAAAAAAAAAAAAAAAAAAAAAAAAAAAATTGGTGAGGTGGGTATTAATGTGTTAACACGGCAAGGTCTCTGAGATGTACTAAGCGCAGAATGGAGTCTAACTTATGATCCTGTTTAAAGCAAAAGCGGAAGCAGCGGTGATGGTGAAGGCATATATTTGTATAGGCATAGAAACTGTGAAACTGTTAGTATAAAACTGTTAGCAATGTTTACTTCCAGAGAAGGGAACTAGAGATGGAAGTGGGGATGGAACTTTAGCTTTTCATTTGTGGTTCAGCTGAATCTCCTTTCAAAAACTCCAGGGTGGCAAAAAAATAAAATGAGCAACATAGTGAGACTGTCCTTTTTAGGATAGGACAGTCTCACTGTGTTGCTCAAATAAACTGTCCTTATTTTTCTGTTATTTTTGGTTTGAGATCTCTTTAAAAAAAGTCTGAGTCAATTCTGAGATTCCCCACTCCTTTCCTTGGGGGCTCATGTAGGGCAACGACATGAGCAAAATGTACAGGGCATGGAAACCATAATTTTGTATGTGTTTGTCACATTGACGTCCAGTGAGATATTGCTGTCCTTTTTGGCCCTGGATTGTTAGTCATTCAGGTCTTCTTGGAAGTGTTCTATACTCCTGTCCCTAAGCTTTTTCACACTAAGTTTAAGTGGTTGACTTAACAATATTATTCCCAAAATATTTACGTATGAATGAGAGATTAGCCTTTGTCCAAATAAATAAGAAAATACATTCCTTTTTTTTTTTTTTTTAAATAGAGGTCTCACTATGTTGCCCAGGCTGGTCCTGAACTCCTGACCTCAAGTGATCCTCCCACCTTAGCCTTCCAAAGTGCTAGGATTATAGGTGTGAGCCACCACACCCGGCCAGAAAATAGGTTCCTGATGGTATAATTCAAGCATTCTGTTAGGCAGAGGTTTCTAATTTGCAGTTTATGGAGATCCTGGGAGGTCCATAAATGGGCTTCATAGACACTCTGAAAATTGAGCACAAAACAGTATATACTCTTATTTTTTCTGTGAAAAAGCTCCATAGCTTTCACCAGATTCTCAAAAGCCTCTGAATCCCACTGACCAGCAATTGTGGGAACAACGGTTAACAAGGCTAAAAGGGTCTCTCTCCTTAGGAACTTAATGGTCTATTGGGAAGAAAGACAAACAGGTGATGTGCTGTATGATAGGGGAAGTATGGGTGTTGTGAAAACAAGGAGAAGGCCACCTAAACCAGACTGGGGCTTGGTGTCAGCACAGGCTTTTTGGAGGAATTGATGATGAAACTGAAGCCTGTAGAGTGAGAGGAAAGTAGCATTTGGCCTTGTAAAGGAGGGGTGGTGTTGGTAGAAGAAAGAGTGTTGCAGGGATCTGCCTGTGCAAAGCCCCAGAGTCAAGAGATATCTTGGCAATTAATAAGCTAAATAAAATTGGTATGATTGAAGCTTAGAGTGCTGAGAGTTAGATTGGGGTGTTAGTGAGAGATGATGCTGGGAGGTGACCAGAAGTCGGGTTTTGTGTGTGATGCTGAGGATGCAGAGGGGAGCAAGACAAAGGAGCCCTTACCTTAAGGAGTTTTATTTCAGTAAAGAGAAACAATTAGGCTGGGTACGGTGGCTCACGTCTGTAATCCCAGCACTTTGGGAGGCCAAGGTGAATAGATCATGAGGTCAGGAGATCGAGACCATCCTGACCAACATGGTGAAACCCCGTCTCTACTACAAATACAAAAATTAGCTGGGCATAGTGGCCCATACCTGTAATCCCAGCTACTTGGGAGGCTGAGGCAGGAGAATTGCTTGAACCCGGGAAGTCGAGGTTGCAGTGAGCCGAGACTGCGCCACTGCACTCCAGCCTGGCAACACAGTGAGAATCAGTCTCAAAAAACAAAAAAACAAAAACAAAGAAGAAACAATTAGCAAGTGGGCTACTAAGAAGCAAACATGCTTTTAAAAAAAAAAAAAAAAAAAAAAAGGAGTCGGCCAGGTGCAGTGGCTTATGCCTGTAATCCCAGCACTTTGGGAGGCCGAGGTGGGCAGGTCACAAGGTCAGGAGTTCGAGACCAGCCTGGCCAACATAGTGAAACCCTGTCTCTACTAAAAATACAAAAAAAAAAAAAAAAAAAAAATAGCTGGGCGTGGTGGCGGGCACCTGTAATCCCAGCTACTTGGGAGTCTGAGGTAGGAGAATGGCTTGAACCCGGGAGGCGGAGGTTACAGTGAGCCAAGATCGTGCCATTGCACTCCAGCCTGGGTGACAGAGCAAGACTCTGTCTCAAAAAAAAAAAAAAAAAAAAATTGGAGTCTCACTACGTAGCTCAGCCTGGTTTTAAACTCCTGGGCTCAAGTGATCCTCCTGTCTCAGACTTCGAGATTTGCTGGGGTTACAGGCTACCACATCTGGCTCTAGCAGGGAGGTCCTTTAGACATATCTATATACAGTGTGTCACCACATGGATTAGAGGGTTTCAACAAAGGTGGTGGTAGGAGGAATGGAGAGAATTGGATAGATTTGAGAGACACTGAGGGAGTGGAATCAATAGGATTTGGTAGTCTACTGGATAATAATAACAAATAATAATAACTTCTATGTTGAACACTTAGTGCCAGGCAATGCTCAAACTGCCTAATATTTTTTTCTCATTTATTTCTATAACAACTCTGTGAGGTAAGCATTTTTCTTAATTTTATAAATGTGAAAACTCTAGAGATACAGAGAATTTCAGTATCTTACCCAACCAAGATCCCAAGGTAAAGGAGGATTCAAACTAAAGTCTGTCTCACTTCAAACTCCAGTAGGCAGAGGGGGCAAAGGAAGGGGAATGGATTTGGGGCAGAGATAAGAGAAGGAGAAAGATGATGCATTTAAGATCTGTGGAATCTGGAGCACCTTTGAATCATCCAGAGGGGATACCCAAGAGGCAAATGGATAAAAGAATATGAAGCTCAGGAGGGAGACCTAGGTCCAGGAATAGATCCGTGAGTTGCCAGCATAGAAATGTTATTTGGAGCCACATAGTGGGTGAGACTACCCCAGGAAAATATGTAAAAGGATTAGAATAGAACTCTTTGGAGCATCGATGTTAAGAAATGGCAGAGAAAGAATCCCCAAGAAGATCTAGCCAGAATAGTTTTAAGAAGAAAATCAGGACAGTAGCATCATGGAAAGCAAAGGAAGAGAGAGTTTTAACGAGAGAGTAATCAACAATGTCATATTCTACTTGAGGGGTGAAATGAGATAAGGGCTAAGATGTATTTATTTATGGGAGTAACAAAAAGTTCCTTGGTTACCTAAGAGGACTTGTGGACTGGTGGGGACAGAATCCCATTTAGTTGGTTGAAGAGTGAATAGGAGGCAAGGAAGCTGAGGTGGTAAGTATTGGCAACTTGATTAAAGTACCTGTTTCTCTGGAGCTAAGAACCCACAGTCCAGATTATATTGCGAGGCCCCTCTACTAAGTAGGGATTAAACTGATAGTCCTGTAGCGGGGGTCGCGGGGAGGGGGTGGAGTCTCCTTTATCTTCTTATGAGAAGGCATGTCCCTTCTTCTCCAGTCATTCCTTTTTGTTTCTTTTTTAAGAAATATATTTTATTTTTTAAAACTTTGTAGAGATGGGGTTTCACCGTGTTGCCCAGGCTTGCCTCGAACTCCTGGACTCAAGCAATCCTCTTGGCTTAGCTCCCAAAGTGTTGGGATTATAGGCATGAGCCACTGCACCGGCCTTTTCTTAATATCTCTGCTCTTAAGCCTCTGCCTTACCTTTTCCCTACCCCTCTCTCTTAGAATATTCTCTGGATGAACCCAGTCCTAAGAAAAACAACATTCATTGTTTTCCACTTGCAAATCACTGGCATTATCGGGAGGGCTGTGGCGAAGATATGCTCTCCTACAAATACATGCTCAGTGCAGCCAGGTGCTCATCTCCTGTCTTTCTCTCCTTCTAGGCACATACAAACTGAGTTTCAGCCATGGAAAAACCCCATGGGCATGTGTCTGCCCATCCGGACATCCTCTCCTTGGAGAACCGGTGCCTGGCTATGCTCCCTGACTTACAGCCCATGGAGAAACTACATCAGCATATATCTGCCCACTCAGATATCCTCTCCTTGAAGAACCAGTGCCTAGCCACGCTTCCTGACCTGAAGACCGTAGAAAAACCACATGGATATGTGTCTGCCCACCCAGACATCCTCTCCTTGGAGAACCGGTGCCTGGCCACGCTTTCTGACCTGAAGACCATGGAGAAACCACATGGACATGTTTCTGCCCACCCAGACATCCTCTCCTTGGAGAACCGGTGCCTGGCCACCCTCCCTAGTCTAAAGAGCACTGTGTCTGCCAGCCGCTTGTTCCAGAGTCTACAGATATCTCACATGACGCAAGCTGATTTGTACTGTGTGAACAACAGCAATTGCCTGCTCTCTGAGCCTCCAAGTTGGAGCGCTCAGCATTTCTCTAAGGGACTAGACCTTTCAACCTGCCCTATAGCCCTGAAATCTCTCTCTGCCACAGGAACAGTTCAGGAAGCAACTTTGGTAATAGCTCCAGGCACGCATCTTGACTCCAGCCATGTCTGTTGTGCTCTCTTGTCTCTAGCTTTCAGTGTCTCAGTTTCCCTCTGTGCTGCTCTGTGTCTGGCTATCTTCTCTTCTCAGAGCCTCTCCTAAGATACCCTTTGTTGCAGGACCATCTTCACTGGCATCGTTACTTTTATTGCATATCTACTTTGGAGATTTTGTGCAATAGATCAAAAACAATTCCTGTCCTGGCTGGGCGCAGTGGCTCATGCCTGTAATCCCAGCACTTTGGGAGGCCAAGGCAGGTGGAGTCCAGGAGTTCGAGACCAGCCTGGGCAACATGGTGAAACCCCATCTCTACCAAAAATACAAAAATTAGTTGGGTGTGGTGGTGTGCACCTGTAATCCCAGCTACTTGGGAGACTGAGGCACGAAAATTGCTTAAACCCGGGAGGCGAGATTGCATCACTGCACTCCAGCCTGGGCAACAGAGCGAGACTGTCTCAAAAAGATGAAAGCCCAAAAGACCATAACAGAAAACAGTCCCTGTCCTTAGGAAGCCTCTGCTCGGGAGGGCCAGCGTAATGTCACTATAGCAGAGTCAGTTAGGTGCTTTTGAGATCAGGCATGAGATACATCTACTAATTAATTTTCCAACAGCCCTATCAGGGCCTATACCAGAGACCACTTAATTGTGTGTGCATGTGCAAACACATATCCACTTTTACACATCTACATGCCTACATTTAGTATACAATTCAGAATCACTAGATAGACACACATTGCTTCTGTATATACTTGTGTTTCGGGTTGAGGGACAAGGCTAATCTGAACTTTTTCTGTCTCTGCCAATTACAAACTATGTAATCTTGGGCAACCTCTTAACCCTTTAGAGCTTTAATTTCCTCACCTTTAAAATGAATTTAATGAAAATCTACTTCACAGGGTTATCAGGATTACAACTACTGCCATCTTAACATTCATTTAGGGCTTTGCATTTTGCAGAGTCACACATACATATATCACTCCATTTAATTTCCCAGAGGCCCTATCAGATAGGTGGTAGTGAATGAGAGAAAGCTGAGGTTCAGAGAGGCTAAGCAGCCCAAGACTGCTGGGGGATTAATATAGGGCTTTGCCCTTTTTCTTTTGACCCCCAAAACATCTTACCAATATCCTAAAAGGTGTGTGAAGAGCCCCATGCTCCCAGATTGTGACATCAATGAAGAGATGAAAGCAGGGGCAGATTATGAAGCATGTGGGCGAAGGCTCTGAAGGTTGAGTAGAGCAAGGTGGTGTGTGAGAGCAGTAAGTCAGGACACATCAGTGCTGGCGTGTGAAGGGAGAGGGAGAGGAGATTAGAGGTGCTATTAATGGAGATTTAGACTTTTCCCATGTCCTGGTGCTGCCTTCAGATCCATCTGGGTTTGAGGGTCTGTGGATACATTCTGTGATTCATAACTGCCACTACTATCCCCAGGGTCGTTGGTTTGATTCAGAAGAGAAGAAAGGGGCAGAGACCCAAATGCCTTCTTACAGTCTGAGCTTGGGAGAGGAGGAGGAGGAGGTGGAGGATCTGGCCTTGAAGCTCACCTCTGGAGACTCTGAATCTCATCCGGAGCCTACTGACCAGGTCCTTCAGGAAAAGAAGGTAAAAGTTCAAGAGTTGGGGAAAAGTTAATGGTGTGGAGGGGAGGTTGGGGGTGGAGTACTTGAACCAGGTCCCCTCCCCAGTTGGAAGGGGAAGGTAGGGATACAACCCAGCTCTTATTTCTCACTTCCTAATGCCCTTTTCTTTCTTTTCTTTTTTCTTTTCCTTTCCTTTTTCCTTTCCTTTCCTTTCTTTCCTTTCCTTTCCTTTCCTTTCCTTTCCTTTCCTTTCCTTTCTTTCCTTTCCTTTCCCTTTCTCCCTCTGTCTCTCTCTCTGTCTCTCTCTCTCCCTCTCCCTCTCTCTTTCTCTCTCTCTCTCCTTCTTTCCTTTTTGAGATGGAGTCTCGCTGTGTCGCCTAGGCTGGAGTGCAATGGCACGATCTCAGCTCATTGCAACCTCTGCCTCCTGGCTTCAAGTTATTCTCCTGCCTCAGCCTCCAGGGTAGCTGGAATTACAGGCATGCGCCGCCGTGCCTGGCTAATTTTTGGGTCTTCAGTAGAGATGGGGTTTCGCCATGTTGGCCAGGCTGCTCTTGAGCTCCTGACCTCAGGTGATCTGCCCGCCTCGGTCTCCCAGAGTGCTGGGATTACAGACGTGAGCAACCATGCCTGGTCCTAGTCCCCTTTTCTAAGTTCTCAATTGGACTCCACAT
Source organism: Macaca thibetana thibetana (assembly GCF_024542745.1). Taxonomy (NCBI): domain Eukaryota; kingdom Metazoa; phylum Chordata; class Mammalia; order Primates; family Cercopithecidae; genus Macaca; species Macaca thibetana. Next base: position 87,451,482 of record NC_065584.1, read on the forward strand.
CTCGGGTCCATTCTCTCTGTCCTTGATTTTGTAAGTTAGTCTGCATGGATGCTTAAGTTGGTCCTTATTACCTCTCTTCTCATTTCTTCCCTCTCTTTCTCAATTCCAAGATGGCTCTATTGAGCTTGCTGTGCTCTACTCTGGTCTCAGAAGTAAACATGAAAGATGCATCTGACCCCACCCTGGCTGCCATTTTTGAAAACTGTCGTGAACTTGCGCCCCTGGAGCCTGAGTTTATCCTCAAGGTATTGTGGTGTGAAGGAGGGGATGGGGGTGTAAAGCTAGCAGACAGGGAGTGTGGTTACGGTGTGTGGAGGGATGGTGACTAGCCTCATGCTGAGGATGGGAGGAGCTTCTCTGAGGGAGAATTTCTGGGTGAGTCTGAGGCCTAGTCCCTGTGGTTCAGTGAAGAGTGGGGGAAGAGTATACTAGGCTTGGTTTGTTAGTAAGTGCCCATTCTCTCAAGGAGCTTATAGTATTGTTAGGGAAGCAAAATACTTTTCCAAATATCATACAAATACAGCTGGAATATTACATAGTGAACATTTCTGAAGCAGAGAAGAGCGGTGTGGGAAATATCTTCTATGATGCTTTGGAAAATGGCAGGTTTAATGAATGATTTGAACCCTGGATAATTTTTTGGTAGATATTGATGCAGGAGGTCTTCCAAAGAAGGAAAAGGCCTGGTTGACTTGCAAGGCAGTCAGTAGACTCAGAAGAAGACATGCTGGAAAGGTGGGTAAGGGATAGAATATGGAGGACTTAGAATGCCAAGTCAGGCAGCCTGGGCTTCGTATTTTGTGGACAATGTGGAGGGCTCAGGAAAGGTTTTATACAGGCACACTCAATCAGCAAGTAAGTTCAGGGCAGAAAGCTACGGGAGGAGTGGCTGAGATTCTAGTCCTCTTACCTTGTGTCCTAGGCATCTTTGTATGCCAGGCAGCAGCTGAACGTCCGGAATGTGGCCAATAAAATCTTGGCCATTGCTGCCTTCTTACCGGCGTGCCGCCCCCACCTGCGACGATATTTCTGTGCCATTGTCCAGCTGCCTTCTGACTGGATCCAGGTGGCTGAGCTTTACCAGGTATGGTGCTCATTTCCCTGAGCTTGGGCCTTCCCTTGGTTCCTTCTCTTATGCTCACTGCATCCTTGGAGAAAATTCTCAGGCAGTTTGGCTTCCCCTCAGCTTTCCTCAGCATTGGTGCCCAGACAGGACAGCTTCTCCCTCTACTAGGCTGGGTTGCCCAACATGGAGAAGATGATTGAGAAGGACTGGATCAAAGTTTGAGGAAAAAAATGGTCTTATTTTGGACCTCATGCTTTTTTTTTTTTTTTTTTTTTTTTTTTTTTTTTTTTTTTTTTTTTGGAGTTTCACTCTTGTTGCCCAGGCTGGAGTACAATGGTGTGATCTTGGCTCACTGCAACCGCCGTCTCCCGGGTTCAAGTGATTCTCCTGCCTCAGCCTCCCGAGTAGCTGGGATTACAGGTGTGCACTACCACGCCTGGCTAGGTTTTGTGTTGTTAGTAGAGATGGGGTTTCACCATCATGGCCAGGCTGATCTTGAACTCCTGACCTCAGGTGATCCACTGGCCTTGGCCTCCCTAAGTGCTGGGATTACAGGTGTAAAGGCGAGCCACCCCGCCCAGCCTGGACCTCATGTTTCTAATGAAGAAATGAAAATCAGTACCACAGAAATTGTGATTTTGGAGCTAGGGCTGGGAAGTTGCTCGCTTTTCTGTGCTCTCATGTATCTCCATGAAGTGGCCTCGTTTTGTTTTGGAGGGTTGATTTGGGTCTTGCTTCTAATGGTCTCCTCTCTCTTTGACAGAGCCTGGCTGAGGGAGATGAGAATAAGCTGGTGCCCCTGCCCGCCTGTCTCCGTGCTGCTATGACGGACAAATTTGCCCAGTTTGACGAGTACCAGCTGGCTAAGTATAACCCTCGGAAGCACCGGGCCAAGAGACACCCCCGCAGGCCACCCCGCTCTCCAGTCAGTCACTGCCCCAGCCCTTGACCCACGCCCCTTTTCTCCGGGAAGGGCAGGAAAAGGGAGTATGCTGATGCTGGGGAGTCCTACACCAGGAGCAAAGAGAGTCAGAGAAATTCCGGGGAGCGGGGTAGAGCTCGGGTGCATACGGTACAGGGCAGGCTTCTTTTCTAGCTGGCTTCCTTTTTGGTGGAGATGCACCTTCAGGGCTACTGACTGGGTTTCTTCAGGGACAGCCTCCATTTCCCTTTTTTAAACTGCTTCTCCTGTCCCTACAGAGGATGGAGCCTCCATTTTCTCGCAGACCTTTTCCAAGGTACATAGTGTTTCTTAGAGATGAGCAGAAAAAGGTGAGTTCCTTCTTCTGGGGTTGTATATGTGCATGTACAATCTTTTCTGGAATAATATTTAGGAAGAAAATTCCATTAGGATTAAAAATACTTTCTGCCTTGGAATTCTTGGCTGTGATTGTGGGTAAGGTTCTGAGAGCACTGGGAAAGGCATGTGGTTTTATACTTTTTTTTTTTTTTTTTTTTGAAACAGAGTCACACACTGTTGCCCAGGCTGAAGTGCTGCAGTGGCGCGGTCTTGGCTCACTGCAACCTCCACCTCCGAGGCTCAAGCGATTCTCCTGCCTCAGCCTCCTAAGTAGCTGGGACTACAGGCATGTGCCACCACGCCCAGCTAATTTTTGTATTTTTAGTAGAGACGGGGTTTCACCATGTTGACCAGGCTGGTCTCGAACTCCTGACCTCGTGATCCACCCGCCTTGACCTCCCAAAGTGCTGGGGTTACAGACGTGAACCACCGCGCCCAGCCAGTATTGTACTTTACTGCCAGGTGACATGTCAGTAAAGTTGGATAAGTGAGTTAAAAACATTATGAAATATTTACCTTTCACAGGAAGTTTTAAAAACAAACCAAACAAAATCTTTTTTACTTTCATACAAATAAGGTATTGTACTTAGCAGTTAAGAGCATAGAATCTGGATTCAGGTCACCTGGGTTTGCATCTTCCGTCCACCCCTTACTGGCTATGAGACTTTGGTCAAATGATTTAACCTCTCTTGCCTCAGTTTTCTCATGTATTAGATGAGAATAAAGCAGAACCTACATTGTTGGATTGTTATAAAGATTAAATAAGTTAGTATATTTAAAGTATTTCTAGCAATTCCTGGCAGTAAATAAGTGTTAGCTATCACTACCATCATCATTATTAAAACAGAGGATTAGGAAAATACATATTAGCGTTACAAGAAAGAACACATTCTCCATTGGTCAACTCATCTTTTCATCCCATTAACATATCCTAAATTTAGTTCTTTTACCATAGAAGATTCTGAAAGCTACCTACTTTTAGTTTTTATTTATTTATTTGTTTTTGAGACAGAGTCTCACTCTATAGCCCAGGCTGGAATGCAGTGGTGCTATCTTGGCTTACTGCAATCTCCACCTCCTGGGTTCAAGCAATTCTCTTGCCTCAGCCTCTCAAGTAGTTGGGAGTACAGACGTGCACCACCACGCCCAGCTAATTTTTTTTTTTTTTTTTTTTTTAGAGAGGGGGTTTCACCATGTTGGTCAGACTGGTCTCGAACTCCTGACCTCCTATTCCTCCCTCCCGAGTAGTTGGGATTCAAATGATCCACCTGCCTGGGCCTCCCAAAGTGCTAGGGTTACAGGCATGAGCCACCACACCCGGCCTACTTTTAGTTTTTAAACTCCTCGTAACCTGCATTGTGCTTGTTTCTTCATTTATCTATTAGAGTCTCAGTGATTTAAATCGGAGCTGATTTTCTCTTTCCCCTCCTCTACAAACAAAGCTGTCCTATGCTCATTCTATCCCCACCTTGTTTCTCACAAGCCAGTCATCCCATGTTGACCGCTTGTGTGAATGAAATGGTGACCCCAAAGAGCTGCCATCCTGTGCTCACCATGGGAACTCTTGTTGCCAGAGATTTGTATCCTCTATTCCTACTCCTTGGCCAAATCTATTTTGAGGAAAGAAATTACCACATAGGGATAGGATGGTTTTACAATCTGTTTTACTGAAGAAAGTTCCCATGGTCATGGATGAAAGGACCCCTATGGGACTTGGGGATGTTTCCACAGTTTGAGAAGGCCTATGATACAGTGTCAGAGAAAAAGAATCCTCCAAGGTTCACCCTGAAGAAGCTGGTTCAGCGACTGCACATCCACGAGCCTGCGCAGCACGTTCAAGCCCTGCTGGGTTACAGGTGAGGAGCTCCACCCTGAGCATGCATTCCGTCTAAGTAATTCTGTAACTTTTCAACATCCATGGCCCCTATCCCAGTAGTTCTCAAACCCAGCAACATGACTTTAGGCAGATCTGCATGACTAGCTTTCCAATGGCTGGCTTTCATTTTCTGACTCACCTGTAAACGTGACTCACCTTTCCTTTTCTGAGTTCTTTTCTTGCCGACTCTGAAATGATAGACTTCTTTCTTGCCTGTCCTCAGATACCCCTCCAACCTACAGCTCTTTTCTCGAAGTCGCCTTCCCGGGCCTTGGGATTCTAGCAGAGCTGGGAAGAGGATGAAGCTGTCTAGGCCAGAGACCTGGGAGCGGGAGCTGAGCCTACGGGGGAACAAAGCGTCGGTCTGGGAGGAACTCATTGGTAGAGTGACCTTGACCATCACATTCCCTCCTTCTCTTCCCCATTTATGCCTCCACATTTTAGAGCCTCACTAGAAGATTTCTGTGGAATGATGAAGTTATTGTTTTGCCTGGTAGTTGTATTACTGAAAATGACTTGATTTATAAGGTCTGCCATTGACTACACCAAAGTAAACAGTGGTACCTGCTTTGAGTAATGTTGGCATCATCCATCATTGTACCAGATGTAGTTAGGTGATGCACAAGTTTTTATCAACATACGACAAAAGCACCTTCTCTCTGATTGTGCTTGTATCAATATCTCTGTAACTCATTCCAAAAAAGGTAGGACTGGCACATGGCATGTTGGAATCTGTACAGAAACTCTTATTGTATTTAGGACATGGAAGTTTTAGGTAAGTTGCCCACACTGATACAGGAAAAAAAAAAAATTCAGATAAAGGAGGACCAAGTTATCTTTCTCTGTTTTTTTTTTTTTTTTGGGTCTACTTTTAACGATAGCAGGTTGTTTCTTTCATTTTTTACTTTATAAAATTTTTACTTTTTTAAAAAAAAATTTTAGAGACAAGGTCTTTCTAATGTTGCCCAGGCTGGTCTCAAACTCATGGCCTCAAGCAATTCTCCTACCTTGGCCTCCCAAAGTGTTGGAATTACAGGCATGAGCCACTGCACCCACACACAAACACTCACACACACACACCTGCCCCCAATTGACAGCCTCTTCCCTGATAGTTGAAACCACATGGGGTGGAGTAGAATAAAGGGGCCTGGATAGAAGCTGATATATGTAGATAATTCTTTTTTTTTTCTTTTTGAGATAGAGTTTTGCTCTTTTTGCCCAGGCCGGAATGCAATGGCGCAATCTTGGCTCACTGCAACCTCCACGCCCTGCCTCAGCCTCCTGAGTAGCTGGGATTACAGGTGCACGCCAACATGCCCAGCTAATTTTGTATTTTTAGTAAAGATGGGGTTTCACCATGTTGGCTCAGCTGGTCTTGAACTCCTGACCTCCAGTAATCCACCCGCCTCGGCCTCCCAAAGTGCTGGGATTATAGGCGTGAGCCACTGCGCCCGGCCATATGAAGATAATTCTATATGCACCCATCTCCACTTCCTCCCTCTGGTTGAGAACCATTGTCCCTGAAAATGTAAGGACCTGTAAATTTATTCTTTTAATATCATTTATCCTGGTTGAGGCAGATGCCCATAGTCTAATCCCATGGTGGCTAGAGTCTCTTTTTTTAATCATATACTACAAAAACAATTTTTAGGATACATCAGAATATATATGTACCTTTTTTTTTTTTTTTTTTTAAAGAAACAGGGCCTCGCTTTGTTGCCAAGGCTGGTCTTCAATTGCTGGGATTACAGATGTAAGCCACTGTGCCCAGCCAAAAATAAATATAAATAAATAAAAGGAAATATAAAAAAAAAAGATGTAAGTATAAAATATAAGATAAAAATGTGATTGGGTATACAGAACCCTTTTTGGAGACCACAGATCTCATTAATAACTCATTAACATTTTTTGGAATGAAATTAGTGAATTTTGCAATCTGAAGGATAAATGTCCAGTTTATTTTCTAATATCACCAGTATGATATTGGACTTACTTTCTCATCAGAAATGATCTAGAAAACCTTTTATACATAGTAACAGTTGAAAAAACTTGAGTCGACAATGGATGCAATAGTTCATTTACAGTACATATACAACCTAATTGTTCTGTACAGTTTGTGAATCAGAATTATGACCGGAGGCCAGGCACCATGGCTCACGCCTGTAATCCCAGCACTTTGGGAGGCTGGGGCGGGCAAATCGCTTGAGCTCAGGAGTTTGAGATCAGCCTGAGCAACATGGTGAAACCCCGTCTCTACCAAAAATACAAAAATTAGCTGAGCATGATGGTTGATATCTGTGGTCCCAGCTGCTTGGTAGGTTGAGGCAGGAGGATTGCTTGAGCCTGGGAGGTGGAGGTTGCAGTGAGCCAAGATTGTGCCACTGGGTGACAGAGTGAGACTCCATCCAAAAATAAGAAAAAGAATTATGACTGGAGAATCCCAAGACTTCCAGAGGGCTAAAAGCTTCCAGCTATAATTCAAATGAGACTTAGATCCCCTTTACAAAGGGAACACCGTTTGCCTGATGGAAGCTGCTGATGGTGTGGGCTGGTGCATAAGCACAGTGTGGGACTGACAGACCTGGCCTCTAAAGTGGTTCGAATGCACCTCTGTCCAGGAAAAGAAAATCACACCTCCTATTTATGTTTACTTTTATCTAAAAGAAAAAAAATTTCCCAATATTTAGCATGCAGATTGAACCCACATAGTCACTCAGTCCATACGATACAGTGTTACATGTTATGTGTAATAGTTGAGGTTTTCTGAGCATCCACAATCTGAGGGCATTAATGGCACCCCTTCACTCTTTTTTTTTTTTTAAATTTTGGTTTCTACATAATTTGATCTATAGCAATTTTTCTTTCAATTGTAGATGGATTTGGAATTATATTATTCAGTATTAACCGAACTAACCCTTTAAAATTGATATAACCCTTAAAAATATTATTATTAAGAAACGATGGCCTGGGCATGGTGGCTCACGCCTGTAATTCCAGCACTTTGGGAGGCCGAGGCGGGCAGATCACTGGAGATCAGGAGTTCAAGACCAGCCTGGCCAACATGGTGAAACCCCGTCTCTACTAAAAATACAAAATTAGCCAGGCGTGGTGGTGGGCACCTGTAATCCCAGCTACTTGGGAGGCTGAGGCAGGACAATTACTTGAATCCAGGAAGCAGAGGTTGCAGTGAGCTGAGATCGTGCCACTGCACTCCAGCCTGGGTGACAGAGTGAGACTCCGTCTCAAAAAAAAAAAAAGAGAAAAGAAACTATGGCTTGAAGATAATGATAACACAGGGACAAGTGAACAATAAGAAAGTGACAGAGATCAGAGGTGAAATTCTATCTCCAGTGCAAATCTTCTTCACCTATATTTAAGCAAAAAAAGTAATGACTAATCAAATATAAGAAATTGGTTAAAAAACTTAAAAATTATGAAGACTATTTGAAATATAGATTTACATTCATATAAATGGAGAACTTTTTTTTTTTTCCGAGACAGAGTCTTGCTTTATCACCCAGGCTGCGGTGCAGTGGCATGATCTCAGTTCACTGCAACCTTCGCAGCCTTCCAAGTGGCTGGGATTAAAGGCACCTGACACCACGCCTGGCTAATTTTTGTGTTTTTGTAGAGATGGGGTTTCATAAATGGTGAACCTTCTTTTAAGTGGATATTGTGCCTTGAAATATTAACTAATGAATGTACTACATTATGTTAATATATACTTCATAAATCAACTTACACTATGAAATTTCTCTTTTGGCCATCTAAAAAGTTTAGAAACCTTTGCTCTAGACTAGAGAATACATTTTGCCAGTTGAACGCAATCTTAGGGCTAGAGCCAACAGATAAAGTGGTAACATAAGTTGTTTATTGAAACAGCCATCCCATAAACAGTGTTGCATAAATTTTGTTCCAAACTTCAGGCCAACCCTGTTTTTAATCTTTCTAAGCCTTTAAAACATTTTGAGTAGAGGAGATTGTATGTGAATTCCTCACTTCCTCTATCTTGGACTTTCTACATGCCTGGTCTCTGAACTTCTTGCTCTGGTCTCTGACCTCTCTCTAATCATCCCTCATTTGCTTTTTTTTTTTTTTGAGACAGTCTTGCTATGTTGCCCAGCCTGGACTCCAATTCCAGGGTCCTGGGCTCAAGTGATCCTTCTGTCTCAGCCTTCTTGGCAGCTGAGATTATAGGTGCATGCCACTGTGCCTGGCCTCCTTATTTGTTTTTCTCACTCTGTGCCCCACATTCCACAGAAAATGGGAAGCTTCCCTTCATGGCCATGCTTCGGAACCTGTGCAACCTGCTGCGGGTTGGAATCAGTGCCCGCCACCATGAGCTCATTCTGCAGAGACTCCAGCATGCGGTATGTGTGAGGGGCTGGTAGCCATGGGGCCCAGCAACTAGATGTGCATGAGGACAGGCCACTGCTGCTTTGGAGGCCAGGCTTTTTCACGTGGCAGAGGAAGGTATGGCCACCAAGTTGTTTCCATGTGGGCTGTAAGTAGGTCTGGAAATACAGATAGGTTGAGGGAGATAAGTTTGGGGGTTCAGTACATCCTTTGAGAAGTTACAATAGAGTATAAGAACTTTCATTTTAATTTTCTGAGCTCAGTGACTTACCAGGAAGAGACACTTCTGTGATGTAACTGATTTCAGAAGGAGTCTTTATTTTTTATTTATAGAGATGGGGTTTTGCCATGTTCGCAAGGCTGGTCTCGAACTCGTGAGCCCAGACAGTCCACCGGTCTCAGGCTCCCAAAGTGCTGGGATTACAGGCGTGAGCCACCACACCCCGCCCAGAGGGAGTCTTAAAAGAAACAGGGCTCTTTCTGTTACTTTCTCTTCTTTTGTTACCTCTTCTCACACCCTAAAATGATGACTTTTTTCTTTCTTCTTCTTATCCCTTTTCTATATCTCTTGTCTAAGTTCATTTTGTCCTTCTGTGCCTTCTCACAAAGCTAGTAGAGTGGACCCCTGAAGCCCCCCATACTCCCGGCTCCTCTGCTCATGACCCCTCCCTCCCTTGCTTTCTAGAAGTCGGTGATCCACAGTCGGCAGTTTCCATTCAGATTTCTTAATGCCCATGATTCCATTGATGCCCTTGAGGCTCAACTCAGAAACCAAGGTATTCTCTCCCTTCTTCCAACTCCTGTTTGCCTCTCATATCTGACAATAAATGAAGCAGCAGCACCAATATTTTCAGCCTCTTGCCTTGCAGTCTCAGGGTGTGTTGGGGTAGGGGGCAGAAGTCAGGCACTTGCCAGCCCCAAGGGTTGGGGCTCAGGCCACATTACTGGTAGGAAAAGATGAGGGAATGGAAGCTGCCTAACTCAGAAATTTACCTGTCATACAGCATTGCCCTTTCCTTCTAATACAACACTGATGAGGCGGATACTGACTAGAAGTGACAAGAACCGTCCCAGGCGGAGGTTTCTTTGCCACCTAAGCTGTCAGCAGCTTCGGACAGTAATGAGGGTACCTGTGATGTATGAGAAGCTTAAGAGGGAGAAGCTGAGAGTACACAAGGCCAGGTATGTATGCACTGTCTGGGAGCCAAGGGTGGGCAATCGGGGCTACCCTGGTACAGGCTGGAAGTCATCTGGGAAGCCCAGCTGTTTTTCTGTAAAGATTTGCTTGTCAGTCATCGCAATGGCTCAGAACTGCCTGGTTTTTTGCACAGCACACCTTGTCTTTAACATTGTCCGAAAGAGAGATCATGAAACGAAATCTACTCCTGGACCTCCACTCTATTATCTGTGATTGTTGTATTGGTTTATGTGGATTCCTTTTAGTTATGCTGATCTATGGTAGTGTATGCTGGTGTCCTCTCTGCTTCTGCTCTGATTCATGATTTTCTTTCTTTTTCTTTTCTGTGACATGTTTGTTTTTCTTTCTGTTTCTATCTCTTTCTGTATTTTTTGACCCATTCATCTTTTTTGTTTTTGTTTTTGTGTGTGTGTGTGTGTGTGTATTTTGACATACACACAAAGATAGTTACCATCAGCAGGCTCAGACAGATGTACAATCTGTTTTGTAGGCGTGATGAAGTCTCAGCTGTGTTTTTAAGTGGTTCATCAGTATCTTTCACTTATTTTTATTCAAAACAAACACAGGACTCACTTAATCTTCTAGAGGGGTCAGTAACCGGGAATCTCCTGAAACAGTAGCTGAACAGAGGGCCATTTAAGAGTCAAGCCTGGCCAGGTGCAGTGGCTCACGCCTGTAATCCCAGCACTTTGGGAGGCCGAGGCAGGTGGATCACGAGGCAGGCGGATCATGAGGTCAGGAGTTTGAGACCAGCCTGGCCAACATGGTGAAACCCCCTCTCTACTAAAAATACAAAAATTAGCCAGGCGTGGTGGCGGGTGCCCGTAATCCCAGCTACTTGGGAGACTAAGGCAGGAGAATCACTTGAACCTGGGAGGCGGAGGTTGCTGTGAGCCGAGATCGCGCCACTGCACTCCAGCCTGGGCAACAAGAGCGAGACTGTGTCTCAAAAAAAAAAAAAAAAAAAAAAGCCCAAGGGGCCAGTCCAAATGGTATTCTTGTACTGACCAATGTGGTAGCCACTAGCCACATGTGGCTGTTTAGCAGTTGAATATGCTAGTGAAGTCTGAGTTCAGATATGCTGGGTTTTGAAGGCAGTCTGAAAAAAGAATATGAAATAGTCATAATTTTTGTATTAATTACAGGCTGACATGAAAATATTTTCATATATTGGGTTAAATAAAAAGCAGTATTAAATTCATTTTAGCCAGGTGCAGGTGCTTGCGCCTGTAGTCCCACCTACTTGGGAGGCTGAGGTGGCAGGATCTCTTGAGCTCAGGAATTTGAGGCTGCAGTGAGCTATGATCATGCCACCGCACAGACTGGGCAACAGAGGAAAACCCTGTCCCCCTTTTTTTTTTTTTTTTTGAGATAGGATTTTATTCCCATCTCCCAGGCTGGAGTGCAGTGGCACAATCTCAGCTCACTGCAACCTCTACCTCTCGGCTCAAGTGATTCTCCTGCCTCAGCCTCTCAAGTAGCTGGGATTATAGGCACACACCACTGTACCCAGCTATTTTTTATATTTTTTGTAGAGTTGGGGTTTTACCATGTTGCCCAGGCTGGTTTCAAACCCCTGAGCTCAAGCAATCCAACCACCTTGGCCTCCCAAACCAAAGTGCTGAGATTATAGGCATGAGCCAAGGACCCTGTCTCTCTCTTTTTTTTTTTTTAAATTGAGGCAGAGTCTCACTTCGTCACCCAGGCTGGTGTGATCTCGGCTCACTGCAACCTCTGCCTCCCCTGTTCAAGTGATTCTCGTGCCTCAGACTCCCAAGTAGCTGGGATTACAGGCACATGCCACCACACCCCACTAATTTTTGTATTTTCAGTCGAGACAGGGTTTCATCATGTTGGCCAGGCTGCTGTCAAACTCCTGACCTCAAGTGATCCATCCGCCTCGGCCTCCCAAAGTACTGGGATTACAGGCGTGAGCCACCACGCCCATCTTGTCTCTTAAAGAAAAGAAAAATTAATTTCACCAGTTTATTTTTACTGTTTAAAATGTGACTATTAGAAAATTATATGTGTATAATTGAAGTTTAATTTGATTTAATTGTAATTTAATTCTATTGGATAGCGCTGGGAAGACTACTGATTTTGCTAGATTAAAAAACTAGTATAAAAAACTTTATGCGCACAAGTAATAAAAATAAAAGACTTACATAAAACTGTTTGTCAGATTCAGTGATTATCTAGATTTTATTAAATTTTCTTTCTTTTTTTTTTTTTTTTTTTTCGAGACGGAGTCTTGCTCTGTCGCCCAGGTGACAGAGATCACAGTGGCGCGACCTCGGCTCACCGCAAGCTCCACCTCCCGGGTTCACGCCATCCTCCTGCCTCAGCCTCCGGAGTAGCTGGGACTGCAGGTGCCCACCACCATGCCCAGCTAATTTTTTTTGTATTTTTTTTTTAGTAGAGATGGGGTTTCACCGTGTTAGCCAGGATGGTCTCCATCTCCGGACCTTGTGATCTGCCCACCTTGGCCTCCCAAAGTACTGGGATAATAGGTGTGAGCCACCGTGCCCAGCCTACATTTTCTTTACTGATCTTTTTTCCTTTTTCTTTTCTTTTGAAGATATTTTTAAAACAAATGTCAAATAATAAGACACATTTTATTTCACCTTTCCTTATTTCGTGTGTGTTTCTTTAAAAAGGGACATTTTTAATACAATAAGAATGTCGTTAATATACCTGACAAAATAAAAGTAATTCCTTGGTAAAATCATCTGTTATTTAGTCCATATTCAAATTTTCCAATTGTTTAAAAATATCATTTCACAGTTTTATTCAAATCAAGATTAAACATAATAGGTGTGAGCCACCGTGCCCAGCCTACATTTTCTTTACTGATCTTTTTTCCTTTTTCTTTTCTTTTGAAGATATTTTTAAAACAAATGTCAAATAATAAGACACATTTTATTTCACCTTTCCTTATTTCGTGTGTGTTTCTTTAAAAAGGGACATTTTTAATACAATAAGAATGTCGTTAATATACCTGACAAAATTAAAAGTAATTCCTTGGTAAAATCATCTGTTATTTAGTCCATATTCAAATTTTCAATTGTTTAAAAATATCATTTCACAGTTTTATTCAAATCAAGATCTAAACAAGGTATACACATTACATTTGGTTGTTAAGTCTCTTACGTCACTTTTAATCTTTTAATCGTTCTTATGCCATTGAGCTACTATGAAAACCAGGTTCAGGGACCCCACAGAATATCCCATATTCTGGATTTCCCTCCTTCTTCATGATGTCATCTAACTTGTTTTTCTATTTCATGTTCACTGGGCATTAGCTCTAAAGGCTTGAACAGATTTAGATTTTTTTTTTTTTTCAAGTAGCTCATAGGTGATCCTATATATGTACTATTTAAGTGGGACTACTACTCAGTAATGCTGATATTGATCAGCGCTTTTAGGTAGTAATAGCCTCATCTCTCAACAGTAGTTAATGGCTCATCTTTTGGTGATCTTTGCGTGAACCAGTTGTTTCATTGGTGGTTGCAGAATGAGGGTTTTATCATTCCTCAATATTTTTTAACTGGAATTTAAAAAAACAGCCTCCCAGGGTAACTAAACAACTATATTTATTTAGTTACCCTGAAATAGATTGTATGGGAAAGGTGGGATGAATATTCAATTTATTCTCCTTTAATTGTCAGTTTTCAGAGTAAGGAGTTAGCATTTGTTTTTTAAAATACTATTTACAACTATGTAGCCGTTAAATCTTGCTTCATGAAGTAAGAATGGATTCATGTGGTAAGTGTAGCTAGTGGATCCACAGATGACTTCCCCTCTCCTACCATGAGTGTGGATTAGAAGAATCCCATAGAATGGGGGCTTAGGGAAGCTCTGTCTCAGTCCTCTACACCAGAAATGGAGTGGGCTGTGGAAGGGGGTGTGGTGCTTGAGGGAGGGAGAAGACTCAATACTTAGTGGCAAGTTCTCATCTCCCCGTCTGCCTCTAAGGGGCAGATAAGTCCCTGAGCCCCTGTGTCTGTGTCTTTCTTGCCTGTAGACAGTGGAAATATGATGGTGAGATGCTGAACAGGTACCGACAGGCCCTGGAGACGGCTGTGAACCTCTCTGTGAAGCACAGCCTGCCCCTGCTGCCAGGCCGCACCATCTTGGTCTATCTGACAGACGCTAATGCGGACAGGCTCTGTCCAAAGAGCAACCCACAAGGGGTAAGAAAGTAAAAAGCATCCTCCAAGGGGTTGGGTTGGCAGGATGCTGGGGATCCTGAGTGGTATCCTGTTTCCAGAGCTGGTTTTCCCAGGCAAGCACTCCGACTGAAATAAATGATACGAATTTGCTTCCAAGTATCAGTCCTCAGTTCCTAGGGACAATTCCTAGGATGTTGTTTCAACCAGGTTTATGGATTATAATACTAACATTTCCCCTTTGGCTGGTACTTGGTACTCTCTAAATTTCCATCCACCAAAATATGTCTCACTTTCATCTCACTACATCCCAGGGTTGAACTTGGGCAGGGATCCTGGCTCCTCTCTTCCTCCCTCCACAGTCAGCTCTTCCTGAGGGCTGCTGAAGCTGCCGCCTCCTAACTTGGGATTTTACGCCTTTTCTTATTCCCTCAAACTGGTGGAAGGGTTCGGCCTCCAGGGCTGGCTGGGCAAGGGTGAATTCCAAAGCAGAGGAGCTTTATTTCCCCTGACACTTGTCCAATCAGCCTCCACTGAACTATGCGCTGCTGTTGATTGGGATGATGATCACGAGGGCCGAGCAGGTGGATGTCATGCTGTGTGGAGGTGACACTCTGAAGACTGCAGTGCTTAAGGCAGAAGAAGGCATCCTGAAGACTGCCATCAGGCTCCAGGCTCAAGTCCAGGTCAGATACTCAACACCCACCATCCAAAAATACATGAAGAACACAGGCCTGGGAATAGCCCAGATATTTGGTAAAGGCACAGATATACACAGTTCTGAAGATTTCCCAAGCAGACTGCAAGACTGCAGTGTTTGTTGCTTACTGTGCAACCACATAACATGAAGTCTCTTTCCTTCAGGAGTTTGATGAAAATGGTGAATGGTCCCTGAATACTTTTGGGAAATACCTGCTGTCTCTGGCTGGCCAAAGGGTTCCTGTGAGTATTAATCCCTGAGAAACCCTCTCCCTCCCCCACATTTTCCTCTACAACTGATATATTTCATTTCTTGACCTTTAAAGCTGACTTCTCCAACCACATAAAATAGTCAGATCAGCTCTCTACTGGCTATAACCCCCTACTCAGTGGTGTGCTGGTAAATATTCAACAACCAGCTGCCTAGAAAAATAAGCCTCGGTTAATAGCATCTGCTAAATTTCCATGGTGTAAACAGTCCTACCGTGGCTGATTTCAAGCTACCAACATGATTGAAAACAGAGTTGGGAAAAGATGCTCAGGAGCACACTGCTGTGTGGTATTCTCACAATCCTGATACAGTAGATGTAAATAAGCACGAGTGGATAGTAGTAAAATGTAGTAAAATTATTAGGAAGTTATGCGTTTTGAGTATTTATTACATTTGTTTTATTTTCTGATTTTTATTTTTTGAGACAGGATCTCACTCCGTTGCCCAGGCTGGAGTGAAGTGGCTCGATTATAGCTCACTGCAACTAAAACTTCTGGGCTCAAGTGATTCTCCTGCCTCAGCCGCCCAAGTAGCTGGGACTACTGGTGTGTGTCAACATGCCCAGCCACATTTGTTTTAAATATAACTTATTTGATTTTTTAAATGTATACCATTTGATGTTTAATAATGTCCATCTTTAACAACTGCCCACAAAATTCCTGAAAACTTAACAATCAGCTCTCATGAGCCTGAATGAGCCATCTACAGTATACCAGTGCCCCACTCCAACCTCCACTTTGATGTCCCCGATGTCCCCTGTAAGTTAAAATGTAGTGGCTTCCCTCATTCTATGTGCTCTCAGGAGAGGTACTCCTCTCAGAGTTCTCCTAATCCTCCTGTCCTCAGAGAGCTCATATCTTAATGTCCTAGGTTCTCTAGCATCCCTTCTCTAGCATCTTCTTCCCTTTCATCTTACAGGCGGACAGGGTCATCCTCTTTGGCCAAAGCATGGATGAAGGAATGATAAATGTGGCCAAACAGCTTTACTGGCAGCATGTGAATTCCAAGTGCCTCTTTGTTGGTGTCCTCCTGAGAAGGGTACAATACCTGTAAGGGTGCTTATACTTCCTGCCCAGTGTCAGAAATTAGTGGTCTACATTTCCTCTCTACGCCTGCCAAAGCATAGGACACTCCCACTTGACATGGATCTCCCCAACTCTGCCTTCTTACCTCTGTTGCACTTCGGGTGGACATTTTAGCCTAACTCTGTACCCCTCCGTGAGAGTCTACCCTAGCCCTAGCCTACCACATAACCCTATTAAAGGTGTAGAAGTGGGGTTTTCATCTTGGGATGTTAGGGGGCAGCGACTGTGTTCCAGGTATTGTTTGTGATGGTTAGTGACTGCTTCTTCCTTTGCCAGGTCACCAGATTTGAATCCCAATGATGTGACACTCTCAGGCTGCACTGATGGGATACTGAAGTGAGTATAGAATGGATACTGAAGGGTTGGAGACTTTGGTAGGAAGTTTTTAGGAGATTATCTCTACTCCAGTCACTTTTTTTTTTTTTGAGAGTTTCACTCTGTCGCTCAGGCTGGAGTACAGTGGTACAATCTCGGCTCACTGCAACCTCCATCTCCCGGGTTCAAGCGATCCTCCTGCCTCAGCCTCCCAAGTAACTGGAACTACAGGCATGTGCCACCATGCCCGGCTAATTTTTGTATTTTTAGTAGAGACGGGGTTTCACCGTGTTGGCCAGGCTTGTCCTAAATTCCTGACCTCGTGATCCACCCACCTCCACCTCCCAAAGTGCTGGGATTACAGGTGTGAGCCACCGTGCCCGGCTCCAGTCACTTCTTTTTTAAAGTAAGATAGTTCACTCCTCTTTTACAGCCATCCAGGCATAGCAGCAACACAGCGTCAAAGGGACCTGGGCACTTTCTCTCTTATTGCTGCATGATCCTCAAATACTCAGCTTCTACCGCATGATTCAATATGTCAGCTTCAGCTCCAGCCATCTTGGTATTCAGCCAAATTTGTATTATATCATATCCAGTAGGAAAGAAAAAAATGGACATAGGAGATTTCACTATCAAGAGATGGCCATGTCATTGTGGCTTCTGTTCAATTCTTGATCCACAGAAAATTACATTTATTTAAGCTAAATTATAGAAATCTTTTCACATTTTTTTCTCTCTCTCCATCCTTGCCTTCTTATGTACTTGTTTTCTCCCCTGCCTTTTCCTTTGGATACCATCCATTTCCCTCAACTCCTATTAGGAAGCCTCAGACACATTCCTCCTTCTCCAGGGAGCCTTGATGACTGGCGCAGAGCTGCTCAAGCCCAGACTGGGATGGCTTTAAGTTTTACACCTTACCCTAGCCCATTGCCCCTGGCCCAACAGCAAGTTTATGATTACCATGCACAGCAGGAGGGGCTAGAGTTGGGCTTCTTTTTTCCTTCATTCCTATGGTTCTGCATCCTCATTTATTTTAAGTCTGCGTAAACTGCTTATGGTTATCTTCTTAAGGAGCTTCACTTAACTGGTGACCAAACCTAGACGTATCTTTTTCCCCCTGCCCTTTTTGGGAGACCTCACTGATTTTGACTCTTGTTATTTATGTCAGGTTCATCGCAGAGCATGGGGCCTCCCATCTTTTGGAACATGTGGGCCAAATGGACAAAATATTCAAGATTCCACCACCCCCAGGAAAGACAGGGGTCCAGTCTCTCCGGCCACTGGAAGAGGACACTCCAAGCCCCTTGGCTCCTATTTCCCAGCAAGGGTCAGTCTGTGTTTCTATGCCTTTGTGAATTGGGAGAGGCTGCAGTCAAACCCGGAGAAACTCTGGGGCTGAAATTCTAGCTGGTGAGGCGCCGCTTGTTCTCTTCATGAAGGTACGCTTCCTCTTTCTCAGGCAGGGGTTTCTCTACCACAGGGAGTTGTCAGGTTGTGAGCAAGCCCTTCCTTTCCCTACTGAGGAAAGGAAATCAGAATACAAAGCTGATGGCAGACATCATGGCCGTATGGTCAGGGTGTAGGCAGAGGGCTTAGGAGCACAGGTTCTGGCTTTTTCATTGTGGCTTTGCCAAATAGTAGTTTGAATCTGGCCTAGTTGCTTAATTTCTTAAAGCTATAGTTTCTTGCCGGGCGCGGTGGCTTATGCCTGTAATCCCAGCACTTTGGGAGGTCGAGGTGGGCGGATCACCTGAGGTGGGGAGTTCAAGACCAGTCTGACCAACATGGAGAAACCCCGTCTCTACTAAAAGTACAAAATTAGCTGGTGTGGTGGCATATGCCTGTAATGCCAGCTACTGGGGAGGCTGAGGCAGGAGAATCCCTTGAACCCTGGAGGCAGAGGTTGCGGTGAGCCGAGATTGCGCCAGAGTACTCCAACCTGGGCAACAAGAGCAAAACTCTTAAACAAACAAACAAAAAAACCAAAACCTAGTTTCTTGATTGCTAAAATGGAGATAATGATAGTGCTTACCTCACAGTGTTGTCATGAACAAACAGTAAATACATAATAATGATTACAAGAAAAAGGAGAGGTGTACAAGAAATAGCAAGTGGGCTTTAAATTCCAGGGCCCTGCAGTTGAGACCACTAGCACGTGCTTCTCTGAAGGTCTGCTGGGCACCTGTCTGCTGTCTGTCGTACCTGGCTCATGCTCAGTGCTAAAGGGTGATCACAGCAGTGTCTGTGGATTAGGTGATGGGGCTCATCCCTAGACTGAGCCCAACCCTCTGCTTATCCCCAGATGGCGCAGCATCCGGCTTTTTATTTCATCCACTTTCCGAGACATGCATGGGGAGCGGGACCTGCTGCTGAGGTCTGTGCTGCCAGCACTGCAGGCCCGAGCGGCCCCTCACCGTATCAGCCTTCACGGAATCGACCTCCGCTGGGGCATCACTGAGGAGGAGACCCGTAGGAACAGGTGTGGGGGCTGCAGAGAAGAGGGGCTGGGTTGGGGATGAGGGGCTTGAGTGGTGGACCTGAGGTGGGCAGGGTTGGGGCTGCAAGAATGGATGAGGGTGAAGGCGGGAGTCGCTCCTTGGATACTAACAAGAGCAGCCTACCTTCTCTTTTCTCAGTTGTGAGCCAGGGCCCTGTCTCCCTATTTGTGCCCATGTTCCCTGATACCATGCCCCCAGTGACTCCCACATGTCCCTATAACCATGCCTACAGACAATTGGAAGTGTGCCTTGGGGAGGTGGAGAACGCACAGCTGTTCGTGGGGATTCTGGGCTCCCGTTATGGATACATTCCCCCCAGCTACAACCTTCCTGACCATCCACACTTCCACTGGGTAAGGCAGACAGGTTTGGAGGAGGGCTGGGGAGGAAGCAAAGGTTGGGGCAGAGGCTGTGAGAAGCCACATTCTGTCAGAAACCCTGGGACTATGAACAGGCAGGTCCTTGAGACTTGAAGAGAAATATAGGCTGAAGATACTGCAAGTGACCATGCTCTAGATGAGAAAAGTCCTTTGAGAAGTGCCTCTGGGGTTGGCCAAGAGCAAAAGTAAGAGGGTAGGTCTGTTTAGGTGTTGCCATCAGATAGATCTGGGTACTGATCTCCCTTCTGTCATCTACAAGTTGTGTGGCTTTGTGGAATGCAGCTTACTCTCACCTAGCCTCAATTTCCCTATATTAAAGAGAAGCAATGACGTTTACATTGGAGGGTGACTATGAGAATTAAAAGTCTGTAACAGGGCCTGGTGCAGTGGCTCATGCCTGTAATCCCAGCACTTTGGGAGACCAAGGCAGGTGGATCACCTGAGGTCAGGAGTTCGAGACCAGCCTGGCCAACATGGCAAAACCCCGTCTCTACTAAAAATACAAAAATTAGCTGGGCTTGGTGGTGGGTGCCTGTAATCCCAGCTACTCGGGAGGCTGAGGCAGGAGAATTGCTTGAACCCAGGAGGCGGAGGTTGCAGTGAGCCGAGATTACGCCATTGCACTCCAACCTGGGCGACAAGAACAAAACTCAGTCTCAAAAAACCAAAAAAACAAAAACAAAAGTCTGTAACAGAATACTCAATACATGACAGGCATTCAATGAATGTTAGCTAATAGTGCCTTGTTCCAGAAAATAAAATTAAAATAAATAAAAAACATTAGCTATATTTTATTGCTTGCGCCTGGAGGGAGGGAGAGAGGAACATCACAGATACAGGAGGCCTGGGGCCTTGGCAGTTCTGGAGGGAGGGTCACTGTGGCCTAGGACTAAACCCATGGTCTCTGCCCTCCCCACAGGCCCAGCAGTACCCTTCAGGGCGCTCTGTGACAGAGATGGAGGTGATGCAGTTCCTGAACCGGAGCCAACGTCTGCAGCCCTCTGCCCAAGCTCTCATCTACTTCCGGGATTCCAGCTTCCTCAGGTACTCTCTGTTGCCTGCAGGTTGGGGCTCCTTCCCCAGAAGGTCAGACAGGCTAGTCTTCTCTCCTCAGTATTCAGAGTATAGAAGGGGAGTGCTATGAGGCAGAAACAGGACCCAGCATGCCTTTGCAGCCCCACGTCAGCCTTGGTGCTGGAGTCAGGAGATCTCTACTTGAGGAGCTTCAGGAAATTCCAGCTATGTCTGGTGGTTGGTGGAGGGAGGCTGGCTGGGGTCTGAGTCTGTTCCAACTTTTGGGGTCTTTGGTGGTCAGCTCTGTGCCAGATGCCTGGAAATCTGACTTTGTTTCTGAGTCTGAAGAGGCCGCATGTCGGATCTCAGAACTGAAGAGCTGCTTAAGCAGACAGAGAGGGATTACCTGCCGCAGGTGAGCTGAGGGAGGTAGGGCGCACCTGTACAGAGATGCGGTGAGAGGAGCCAGGCCTGCTCTGACCTGGTTGTGCTTGATTTGCCCACAGGTACCCCTGTGAGTGGGGGGGTGTGGCAGCTGGCAGGCCCTATGTTGGCGGGCTGGAGGAGTTCGGTCAGTTGGTTCTGCAGGATGTGTGGAATACGATCCAGAAGCTCTACCTGCAGGTCAGCAGAAGCACTGGTGACCCGAGGCGTGCAGAGGGACATGGGGTGGTCTGGGTCGTCCTGGGTAGGAAGTAACTTGGTGGGGCCTCTGTGAGTTTTAGCCTGGGGGTCCTGAGGAGCAAGGCACCATGGATAGTCACTGACCCATTTACCCTCAGCCTGGGGCCCTGCTGGAGCAGCCAGTGTCCATCCCAGACGATGACTTGGTCCAGGCCACCTTCCAGCAGCTGCAGAAGCCACCGAGTACTGCCCGGCCACGCCTTCTTCAGGACACAGTGCAGCAGCTGATGCTGCACCATGGGAGGCTGAGCCTGGTGACGGGGCAGTCAGGACAGGGCAAGACAGCCTTCCTGGTACAGAGTCTCAGGGGCCTGGGCAGGAGGGAGGGAAGGCTGTGTGGGCTAAGGAGGTAAGGCACAGGGAGCTCAAGCATGTAAAATGTGACCATGTTTTCTGTTCCTGTCACATGCAGGCATCTCTTGTGTCAGCCCTGCAGGCTCCTGATGGGGCCAAGGTGGCACCATTAGTCTTCTTCCACTTTTCCGGGGCTCGTCCTGACCAGGGTCTTGCCCTCACTCTGCTCAGACGCCTCTGTACCTATCTGCGTGGCCAACTAAAAGAGCCAGGTGCCCTCCCCAACACCTACCGGTGGGTATCCCCCAGTGAGCCCAGCCTTGTTGATGTCCACGGTGCCACCCCTGCTTTTCTCTCTCTCCCACTGACCCTGACTTCATCTCCATGTACAGAAGCCTGGTGTGGGAGCTGCAGCAGAGACTGCTGCCCAAGTCTGCTGAGTCCCTGCATCCTGGCCAGACGCTGGTCCTGATCATCGATGGGGCTGATAGGTTGGTGGACCAGAATGGGCAGCTGATTTCAGACTGGATCCCAAAGAAGCTTCCCCGGGTGAGTGTGAGAAGGAGGTGGGTGTAGGGAGGCAGGCTGGGGAGAAGGAGGGGTACAGCAGGGAGGAGAGGGGCCTCTCCAATGTGGTTCTCCTTTTCTTTCTACCTTCCTTTCCCTTTGCCCAAATATCACAGTGTGTACACCTGGTGCTGAGTGTGTCTAGGGATGCAGGCCTAGGGGAGACCCTTGAGCAGAGCCAGGGTGCCCACGTGGTGGCCTTGGGGCCTCTGGAGGCCTCTGCTCGGGCCCGGCTGGTGAGAGAGGAGCTGGCCCTGTATGGGAAGCGGCTGGAGGAGTCACCGTTTAACAACCAGGTTGGGTTCTAGGCCAGGGCTGGTGGGTGTGTGGGGTGAATCTGGGAACTATGAGGACCTGAGGTGCTGAGGCTGCTAGCTGCCTTGAACAGACCTGCTCCTTTGTTTTCTCAGAAATTCTGTCCATGGGAAGTTGTTAATAAGAAAATTGTGGTTCCTGATAATGTCCCCCAGCCCTCTTCCCCTGGTGAATGGCCTTCCCGGGGCCTCTTGGGGTGAGGGGATGAGTGAAGTGGTTTTTGGTGGGGTAGGCTGAACCACAGGGATTTTCTGGCAGGGCTGACTGGGCAGAGCAGTGTAGGAGGGGGATGGCTGGTGCTTGGGCAGAGGGCCGGCTGCGGGCAGCCCTCCTGGACCCCACCCTGAGTCCTGAGTCTTGTCAGATGCGACTGCTGCTGGTGAAGCGAGAATCAGGCCGGCCGCTCTACCTGCGCTTGGTCACCGATCATCTGAGGCTCTTCACGCTGTATGAGCAGGTCGGTTCTCCTCACCTTCCAAGTCCCAGTCACCACTGCCCATTCTCTCTTCAGCTGCTTTGTCTCATCCCTATCCCATGTCCTTTGCTGTCTTGTGATCACCTACTCCCCATCCTCACCTCACACCTCGCCTCACCTCTCTCCCACCGTTGTTCTTTACTTTTTCATTCCTCCCCGCTGTCCTCCTGCTGCCTCTTCCCTATCCCACAACCCAAGCTGCTTCTCCTCCCGCCACACTGAACGAGGCTGTCCTCCCGCCATCCTAGGTGTCTGAGAGACTCCGGACTCTGCCTGCCACTGTCCCCCTGCTGCTGCAGCACATCCTGAGCACACTGGAACAGGAACACGGGCCTGATGTCCTTCCCCAGGCGTTGACCGCCCTAGAGGTCACACGGAGTGGTCAGTGCTTGGGGTGGGTGGGTTGGGACGCTGAGGGCCAGGGTTCAGATTACATTGGTTCCACTGGGTTCTCAGCAGGCAGTGCAAGGAGAGACTGGGTGGGGTGGGGTGGGGGCGGGGACATTGTATGGTTAGGTGAGGGCCTCAGAGAGCTTGAGTTTTCAGGTTTGACTGTGGACCAGCTGCATGGAGTGCTGAGTGTGTGGCGGACACTACCCAAGGGGACTAAGAGCTGGGAAGAAGCAGTGGCTGCTGGTAACAGTGGAGACCCCTACCCCATGGGCCCGTTTGCCTACCTCGTCCAGAGTCTGCGCAGGTACAGGTGCCCCCGCTGAGCTCCTGCTGACCTCTCTATGCCTTCCCTTCTTTGAGCCAGGGCTCTGTGTATAGCTTCAACATCTGGCTCCCAGACCATGAATGGGCTACTGCTCCAGCTGCTCCAGTTTCCACTATTTGAGGGGGGCATAGGAGCCCACTGCTGTGCCAGGGTGCTCACTGACAGGCCTCTTCCTTCTCCTCTCTCTCTTCCTCACATGAGGACAGTTTGCTAGGGGAGGGCCCTCTGGAGCGCCCTGGTGCCCGGCTATGCCTCCCTGATGGGCCCCTGAGAACAGCAGCCAAACGTCGCTATGGGAAGAGGCCAGGGCAAGAGGACACGGCACACATCCTCATTGCAGGTGATTGCAGCCCAAGTCAGCCTGGGCACTGAGTGTGGAGCTTGGGCTTGGAGGCCAGGACCACCCACTGTGCTCCCATCTGCTGGCCAGCTCACCTACTGCCCTTGGGAATGATGCAAGGCTGAGCCTTTCTCAATATCTGTTCATGCAGCTCAGCTCTGGAAGACATGTGACGCTGATGCCTCAGGCACCTTCCGAAGTTGCCCTCCTGAGGCTCTGGTAGACCTGCCTTACCACCTGGTTAGTTCCTAGACCCCATAGACACCTTTCCCAAAGGGAGTGCTTTGGCTGTTCTGAGACCCCTCTCCCCCTTACCATCTCCACCATCACTGCTGCCATCACCCCTCCCAAACTCCCTTGACCTCTTTCCTTTCAGTTTTCCTGCCCTTCTTCTTCAAGTCCTTTGTCCCAGCTCAGATCCTATCTCTGTATTCAGGTTCTGAGACTAAACGCTCCCTTCTCACCAGCCCCTTCACATCCCTAATGAATCCAATCTGACCTTCTCAGCTCCAGAGCGGGAACCGTGGACTTCTTTCGAAGTTTCTTACCAACATCCATGTGGTGGCTGCACACTTGGAACTGGGTCTGGTCTCTCGGCTCTTGGAGACCCATGCCCTCTATGGTGAGATGATTCACTGGCTGGATTCTTTTCTGAGATATGGGACTCCTGGGTGTGCTTATGGGGGCCCTGCTCAGGGTTGGGGCGGGGGTGTGGGTGTCAGGGAAAAAAGATTCAAATTTCCATTTCAAGTTGAAAATGCCAAGAGGGTGAGCATGTGACTCTCAGGAGACCTTTCACCTCGGTCTCTTGGACCAGAGATTCTTCAACTTTATTTAGTTAGCATCAAACTATCTAGGAAACTTGTTCAAATTGCAGATCCTTGGGTCTCCATATTCTGGTTACCTAGGTTTGGAGTGGGGCCCGAAGCTTTGTACTTTTAACAGATATTCCTGATACAGGGCCAGAAGGCTACACTTTGAGACTCAGTATTGTAGACACACCATATGATTTTATTTGGTGCTGGGGTTAATGGGGTCTAGCTGGCTCCCCGGTGACATTCTGCCACTCTTTTATAGCTTCTTCAGTCCCCAAAGAGGAACAAAAGCTCCCCGAAGCTGATGTTACGGTGTTTCGCACCTTCCTGAGGCAGCAGGCTTCAATCCTCAGCCAGTACCCCCAGCTCCTGCCCCAGCAAGCAGCCAACCAGCCCCTGGACTCACCTCTTTGCCAGCAAGCCCCGCTGCTCTCCCAGAGATGGCACCTCCAACACACACTACGATGGCTTAATAAACCCCAGACCATGAAAAATCAGCAAAGGTAAGACCTTGACCCCAGACCCTAGTAAGCCCACCAGAGATCTAGCTGCAGCTCTTTCTGAAACTGAAGAATAAGGATGACCAGAAACACTGGGAGAGGGGGATCCAGGCACAGAAGCACAGAAATCAACTCCTGTTTGCATTCCCTCTTTTATTTCCTCCGTTTCTTCCTACTCTTTCTCTAGCTCCAGCCTGTCTCTGGCAGTTTCCTCATCCCCTACTGCCGTGGCTTTCTCCACCAATGGGCAAAGAGCAGCTTTTGGCACTGCCAATGGGACAGTTTACCTGTTGGACCTGAGAACTTGGCAGGTATGACAATCAAGGACGGGCAGAATTTACCCTCTGAAAATCTGTGCAGACTGCCCTGAAGCCCTAGATGAGCCACACACCTGTTATCACTCTGATTGATTCAGCAACTTTACTGCCTGCACATCAGCTCAAAGGGCTTCATCAAGAAATCAATCACACAGCAAATATTTGCTGCACACCTTCCATTTAAGGCACTGTACAAAGCGTGGCAAGAAACACAGGACTTGGGACATTGTCATTGCCCACCAAGTGGTCAGTTTTGTTGGGAGATAAGACATACAAGGTGAAAAAAGGAACCAAAACATAGCCATGTAATATAATTAAGACCTGTGTGACCTGTGCAGTTATGGGGGGACATAGGGTAGAGAAGGGCAAGCATTCTTGTTTGAACAAGGAACCTGAGCAAAGACGCAGGGGAGAATGTTCCCTGTAAATTGCTGGGAATTATGGCAGCACAAAGTGCTTATGGGAGGCTAATAGTACATTGGGCTGGAGAGGTGAGTCCTAGAACCATGGCCTCTTTCTATCCTCTTTCCAACCATATCATCCCCTACCCCATGTAATCCCATTTTCTCAAGTCCATCAAAATCTTCTGTAACTTGGGGAATAGGTATGGGGTTTGGAGTGGGGGAGAAAATGTGGCCCTACTTGGATCATGAGGCCCCCACTTGAACGTGTGCTTGACTTGCAACATAGAGAGCCAAGGACTCATGGCCTTTGTGCCTTGGCCTTCTTTTTGGGTGGGGCCTGGAGTGGTGGGACTTGAAGAGTCAAGGGGATGGCCGGAGCCAACTTTCTCACCCACTGTCGCAGGAGGAGAAGTCTCTGGTGAGTGGCTGTGATGGAATCTCTGCTTGTTTGTTCCTCTCTGATGATACACTCTTTCTTACTGCCTTCGACGGACTCCTGGAGCTCTGGGACCTGCAGCATGGTTGTCGGTAGGGGGTCTTCCCCATTTGTCTTGGAGTGAGGGCCTTCTCCATTTGTTGGAAGCCCCAGGAGAAGGAAATGAGGAGGGAGCTGATGGCCAGGGGGCCCAGAGGACTGACTTCATCTTCCTGGGATAGGGTGCTGCAGACCAAGGCCCACCAGTACCAAATCACTGGCTGCTGCCTGAGCCCAGACCGCCGGCTGCTAGCCACCGTGTGCTTGGGAGGATGCCTAAAGGTAAGACTTGGGGACTGCAGTGGTCAGAGTGGCCCTGAGCCATGACTCACCCTCGTGAGGTTGTTCTCTCAGTGTGGCAGAGGCTGCTGACTGCTTGGCCAGAGAAGGCCTTCCCTGCTGAAGGCAGGGGAACTGGACAAGGTTGCTCCTGGAGGTCTGGGACTGAAAAGTTCAGGCATCTCTGTTCAGCATCCTGATTCCTCCTCTCTCTCCCTCAGCTGTGGGACACAGTCCGTGGGCAGCTGGCCTTCCAGCACACCTACCCCAAGCCCCTGAACTGTGTTGCCTTTCACCCAGAGGGGCAGGTAATAGCCACAGGCAGCTGGGCTGGCAGCATCAGCTTCTTCCAGGTGGATGGGCTCAAAGTCACCAAGGTAAGAAGGTCCAGTGTGGCTCTGGGGCGAAGCACAGGAGGACAGGAGTGGAGGGTGGCAGATGACAGACAGCAGCATACTGGGTGACTTTAGGATTGTGCTGAGAGCAGGTCTTCAAGTTTCCATTTCTACCTCCCTGTGTAGGACCTGGGGGCACCTGGAGCCTCTGTCCGTACCTTGGCCTTCAATGTGCCTGGTGGGGTTGTGGCTGTGGGCCGGCTGGACAGTATGGTGGAGCTGTGGGCCTGGAGAGAAGGGGCACGGCTGGCTGCCTTCCCTGCCCACCACGGCTTTGTTGCTGCTGCACTTTTCCTGCATGCGGGTTGCCAGTTACTGACGGCTGGAGAGGATGGCAAGGTCAGCTTGCAGAGGGCTGGTGGTGGGTTGTGAGGAGGAGTAGCAAAGGCAAAGAATATCTGGGTGGGGGTGGGGCTCCTTTGTTGAGGAGGCTGTGGAGGAGCCTGGATGGCAGGAGCCACAGGGAGAGGGGTGCCACTGTGTGCAGGGGCAGCTCTCATGAGAGGAGTCTCTGGAAGGAGTACTTTAATGGGGGTGGCTGTAACTCAAAGCAGGGAGGAGGACCGGGTGGTGGAGGTGGTATCCTTAAGCCCTTTTCTTGGTTCCCAGGTTCAGGTATGGTCAGGGTCTCTGGGTCGGCCCCGTGGGGACCTGGGTTCCCTTCCTCTCTCTCCTGCCCTCTCCGTGGCACTCAGCCCAGATGGTGATCGGGTGGCTGTTGGGTATCGAGCAGATGGCATTAGGATCTACAAAATCTCTTCAGGTACTGACGGGGGAATGGGTGGGTTTTTGAGCCTTTAGAAAGAGCACAGCCCCTGCCCCCCCAACCCTTCCCAAGTATCTTACTCCCTTGTTCTCTCTCATTCTCTAGGTTCCCAGGGGGCTCAGGGTCAGGCACTGGATGTGGCAGTATCCGCCCTGGCCTGGCTAAGCCCCAAGGTGTTGGTGAGTGGAGCAGAAGACGGGTCCTTGCAGGGCTGGGCACTCAAGGAATGCTCCCTTCAGTCCCTCTGGCTCCTGTCCAGATTCCAGAAGCCTGTGCTAGGACTGGCCACTTCCCAGGAGCTCTTGGCTTCTGCCTCAGGTACTACTGGACAGTGGGCAGGGTTAACAAATCACTGTTCTTTTTATTTTTATTTATTTTTATTTTTTTTAAGATAGAGCTTCACTCTTGTTGCCCAGGCTAGAGTGCAGTGGTGCTATCTCGGCTCACTGCAACTTCTGCCTCCTGGGTTCAAGCAATTCTCCCATCTCAGCCTCCCGAGTAGCTGGGTTTATAGCCATGCACCACCATGCCCAGCTAATTTTGTATTTTTAGTAAAGACGGAGTTTCACCTTGTTGGTCATGCTGGTCTTGAACTGCTGACCTTAGGTGATCCACCCACCTCGGCCTCCCAAAGTGCTGGGATTACAGGCATGAGCCGTCACGCCTGGCCCACAAATCACTGTTCCTTTTAAAGACACTAATACCTTTCTCCAAGTTGTATGTATATGTGTATGAAAATACGCATGTGCGATTTTGTTTTACAACTTTTAAAGTGCTTTTGAATGCACTTATCTTGCATAATCTGTTTAGACTGTTTGTACTCGTTCCTTCACCCTCATTCTGGGACCTCTAAACTCCCAGTAATCCTTTGAGTTTCTGCCCCTTGGGAGAGTGTGCTGTGTAAAGGGATAGGTTTCCCTTAGAAGGAGAGAGAGAGAGATGTTGAGGTGAAAATGTAGAATGGCCTAGGCCCTCTCTACGTGGGAGAACTGGGCCTCACAGGTCGTGAGGTGGAAGTGACACTGGACGCTTGAGAAGAGGAGGGGTCTGGAGCGGCTGCTGTGGGAGTACAGTTAGAGAAGCAGAGACAAGGAACCATGTTCCTGGCCTGAGCTGTGGAGCTGGAGCTGGGAGTGCCGGGCATTCCTGTCCTATATACACACTTGCTGATGACGCTTGTCCAGGGCCTCTCCGCAGCCTTGGGACTCCCTGCATCTCTCCCATGGAGCTGTGCCTTGGGCGTCACCCTTAGCCCCCATGGCTGCTCCTGTCTTTGGCCTCCCGGGGCCTGTCTGGCTTCCTCTTTCAGGAAGCTGTTCCCTCTCTCTTTTTCCAATGCAGAGGATTTCACAGTGCGGCTGTGGCCAAGGCAGCTGCTGACGCTGCCGCACAAGGCAGAAGACTTTCCCGGTGGCACTGAGCTGCGGGGACATGAGGGCCCTGTGAGCTGCTGTAGTTTCAGCACTGACGGAGGCAGCCTGGCCACCGGGGGCCGGGATCGGGTGAGCTGCAGAAGGATGCAACCCTGGGGTCCCATAGCCCCTCTAGTTCCTAGATTTCTTAACAAGCCATTTCCCGTTGCTTCCTCCTGCTTTTTGTTTTGCCAAATCTAGTATAGATCTGTCTACCTGTGCTTCCTTGCGCCCCCTCTTTCCTTGAAATTTCTTGCCTGAAATGGCCCCAGAGTTCCCATCCCTCCTTTGGTCCTGATTGCTCCCTCTCCTTGGGGCCTATCCAGAGTCTCCTCTGCTGGGATGTGCGGACACCCAAAGCCCCTATTTTGATCCACTCCTTCCCCGCCTGTCACCGTGACTGGGTCACTGGCTGTGCCTGGACCAAAGATAACCTACTGGTGAGTAAAGGGCCAAGGGTGGCACAGAGCCCAGCTGGGTTCCTGGGGCAAGACAACACTCCCCACCTCATCCTTCTTCTGGCACCCATTAAGAATAGTAATAGCTAATATTTGTCAAACTTGATATGTGCCAACCATTGAACTAAGCTCTTTTCATATATTGCTTCACTTAATCTTTACAACACCCTGTAAACTAGATACTCCTTTTATCTCCATTTTACAGACAAGGAAATTGAACTCAGAACATTTCCAAGGTCAGTGATGAAGCTGAGCCAGCGAACTCTCTAATAAGAAAGCCCAGGGCCGGGCGCGGTGGCTCACACCTGTAATCCCAGCACTTTGGGAGGCTGAGGCGAGTGGATCACAGGGTCAGGAGTTCAAGACCAGCCGACCAACATGGAGAAACCCCGTCCCTACTAAAAATACAAAATTAGCCGGGCGTGGTGGTGCATGCCTGTAATCCCAGCTACTCAGGAGGCTGAGGCAGGAGAATCATTTGAACCCAGAAGGCACTCCAGCCTGGGCAACAAGAACGAAACTTCATCTCAAAATAATAATAATAATATGGACAATAGCTAATATTTGTTATATGTTCACTGTGTGCCAGGCAGCATGCTAAGTCCTTTTTTTTTTTTTTTTGAGGTAGAGTTTTGCTCTTGTCGCCCAGGCTGGAGTGCAGTGGCGCGATCTCTGATCACTGTAATCTCCACCTCCCAGGTTCGAATGATTCTCCTGCCTCAGCCTCCTGAGTAGCTGAGATTATAGGCGCCCACCACCACACCCAGCTAATTTTTTGTATTTTTAGTAGAGACGGGGTTTCCCCATGTTGGCCAGGCTGGTCTCGAACTCCTGACCTCAGGTGATCCATCTGCCTCGGCCTCCCAGAGTGCTGGGATTATAGGCGTGAGTCGTTTATGTAGATGCGCTCAGCCCCAAACCATGATATCAGATAGGTACATTATCATTATACTCATCAAATAGTTGAGAAACCCAAGGCTCAGAAAGAGAAACAGACCACAAAGCAGAAAGTAATGAGTGGCAGAGCTAGGATTTGAACCCAGGAGAACCCAGGCCCTTCATTACATGGCTTACTGCCTTCCACCCTACATTATAGACATACAAAAATGCTGGAGGGATGCTAATAATCCCACTCCTCTGACTTCTGACTCTGCAGATATCCTGCTCCAGTGATGGCTCTGTGGGGCTCTGGGACCCAGAGTCGGGACAGCGGCTTGGTCAGTTCCTGGGTCATCAGAGTGCTGTGAGCGCTGTGGCAGCTGTGGTGAGAAGGCAATGGAGATCCCACTGTGGAGGGTCTCTGGAAGGGCTAAGGGGGCTTTGAGAGACTGGGTGCATTGAGTATCTAATCCCAGAGGCAAAATGAGCATAAAGAATGAGATACTTGGAGATTAGGCAACACAGTGAGACCCCCCATCTCTATAAAAAATAAAAATAAAAATTAGCTGGGTACCATGGTGCATGCCTGTAGTTCTAGCTACTCAGGAGGCTGAGGAGAGAGATCACTTGAGCCCAGGAGTTCAAGGCTATAGTAAGCTGTGATCACCATTGCGCTCCAGACTCTAGTGTGACAGAGTGGGACCCTATCTTTAAAAAAAAAAAAAAAAAAAAAGGAGAAAAAGAAAATGAGATACTTGGGAGTGGATTAGGGTATTGAGGCTAAGGGTTGGTGTAAAGGGAGATAGGAGAGCATGAAAACACAGCCTCTTGGTATCGTGAACTTGAGCCACCCAACCCCACTGTCCTGAGCCACCCAACCCCGCTGTTCCTGAGTTCTCCTCCCTCGTTGACATCTTCCATGCTCCTAATGCTCAACCCACACCTCTGTGGAGGGAGTTCTGTTTCCCATGTCCTGCTCAATATGACTCTGCTCTGATCTCGTGCTCTGGGGGCAGGAGGAGCACGTGGTGTCTGTGGGCCGGGATGGGACCTTGAAAGTGTGGGACCATCAAGGCGTGGAGCTGACCAGCATCCCTGCTCACTCAGGACCCATTAGCCACTGTGCAGCTGCCATGGAGCCCCGTGCAGGTAACAAAACGTCAGCCACCTCCCCTTCCCTGCTGCTGCTGCTTTTCTGCCCTGCTCTGTCCCTTCTTCTGACTCAGTCTCTGTGTCTTATCAGCTGGACAGCCTGGGTCAGAGCTTCTGGTGGTGACCATCGGGCTAGATGGGGCCACACGGTTATGGCATCCACTCTTGGTGAGTTCCTGAAAGGACCAGGATCAAGGGAGGTGTGGAAAGTATGTGGAATAACCTTCTATTGTGCCCACTCCCATGAGCCCATCTCTATCTCTTGCTCCTAGGTGTCCCAAACCCACACCTTCCTGGGACACAGTGGCCCAGTCCGTGCTGCTGCTGTTTCAGAAACCTCAGGCCTCCTGCTGACTGCCTCTGAGGATGGTTCTGTACGGCTCTGGCAGGTTCCTAAGGAAGCAGGTGAGTGAGGTTTGGAGAGAGGGTGTGTTACTGGTACAAAAAAAGGTCGAGGGTGACCTGGTATCTCTTATCCCAGCAGTATCCCAGCTCCTAATGAAACACTTCCTTTCTTCTCCAGATGACACATGTATACCAAGGAGTTCTGCAACCATCACTGCTATGGCTTGGGCACCAGATGGTTCCATGGCAGTATCTGGAAATCAAGCTGGGGAACTAATCTTGTGGCAGGAAGCCAAGGCTGTGGCCACAGCACAGGTGAGTCGATGTACCCTTGGTTCTTTGTGTGAATTCTACCCTGGCTGTATATTACTGGGCATTAGAGGTTGCATATCTGCCTGGGAGGGAAACGATGGTGCAACCTGGCTCATCAGAAGCACTGAATTGAACTTGTGTGTACACCAGGCTCCAGGCCACATTGGTGCTCTGATCTGGTCCTCGGCACGCACCTTTTTTGTCCTCAGTGCTGATGAGAAAATCAGCGAGTGGCAAGTGAAACTGCGGAAGGGTTCAGCACCCGGAAATTTCAGGTGAAACAGGCTGATGGGTTAATGGGATAGAAACAGCAGTCTCCTCACTCCTGGCATTTTACTCAAATTACTGCACTTTTGCTTCGGAACTAGGCCAACTGGATGTTAGTTACTGAGTGGGACATTATTTTCTGCTTCTGTCCATGGCAATGTAAATGAGTAATTCTCAGGTGCCTACTTGATGCCAAGCTCTGGGCCAGACAGTATGAACCAGTTACAGATGAAATTCATTCTTTAATTAAGGAAGCTTGACTGACTAGTGCTATAATGAAGATACATGTGCACACACACACACACACATGCGCACACACATATTCCTGGGGCTTCAAAATTTGAGAAATTGTGGGAAGGAGTTGTTGGTATTTAAGGTTGGACACTTACAGAATGAGTAGGAGTTTTCTGGACCAGTAAGAGAAGGGAACAGTGCCAGTGTTTCAGGAAGAAGGAACATGTACAGAAGATACGGAGATATTAGAGTGTATGTTCTCGGTATAGCCAGCTCCTCGGATTCCTGGTGGCAGTAAGGGAAATGAAATTGAAAAGATAAACTGGGGTCAGGCTATACAGGGCACAGTGCTAAGAATTTGAGTGGAATAATGATCTGGATTTTATTAAGAACTCTGGTGGCAGTATGGAAGATGGATGGTAGTAGAGAGATACCAAAAGTAAGAAGATCACTTTACACCTGTAGCTATAGCCTAGGAAAGACATAATGTGGGCCTGATCTGGGCCATGGAGACAAGAAGGGAGATACAGATTTAGGCATGTGTTGCATCTACAGGCCTTATTGATGAGTTGGAAGTAGAGAGGGAAGGAAAAGTCAAGAATGTTAGAGATTCCTAGTTTGAGCAAGTAATGGGATGGCACTGATGAATACTAATGTTAAAAAAAAAAACAGAAAGTGGAACAGGATTTTCAGGCAAGGTGATACATTTTGCTTTATACTTAATTCCTGAGGAATTCATGTGGGATTGAGGAGGCCAAGAGATGTTAACTAAAATAGGATCTTTCTCTGTCCATGTACTTTTTTGAGCTAGTCTTCACCTGAACCGAATTCTACAGGAGGACTTAGGGGTGCTGACAAGTCTGGGTTGGGCTCCTGATGGTCACTTTCTCATCTTGGCCAAAGCGGATTTGAAGTTACTTTGCATGAAGCCAGGGGACGCTCCTTCTGAAATCTGGTAAGATCAAAAATGCCATTTCCTCCCGAGCTGGGGAGAAAGGAAATGTGAGTTAGTGGTTATCCTGAGGTTGAGTCTAACTTAGAAGAAAACACTAGAGTCTTAAAGAGGGGTGTTCTTCTCTTTACCTCCCTGAAAATCCTGGGCTCAACCTATTCCCTTCTTACAAACCAGGAGCAGCTATACAGAAAATCCTATGATATTGTCCACCCACAAGGAGTATGGCGTATTTGTCCTGCAGCCCAAGGATCCTGGAGTTCTTTCTTTCTTGGTAAGTCCTATTTGAGTGTGTGTTAAAGCAAACATTCATCTAGGACCAGTGTTTTTACACCTTAGGGCCCATCATGGAGGATAGGGGAAGGGAAAGGCAGTTGGCTGCAAATCCTCCTATCCTCCTTCCACTGGAGTAGTTCTAATTTAGGACATTGTATATTGGGTTCCCATGTAAGATTTCATTGGTACAAGAAAGGACTCTACCATTTTAAAAAGCCGTGGGAAACCATAAACCTAGAAGTTTTCTCAATTGTATTTTTTCCCATGTCTCTCTTGTCTTGCCCCCACGAATATTAGCATCTCGAGGGCAAGGACTACGTCTTGTTTTTGTCATCATACTTATCAGTTACTTAATAGATGTTCAACACTTTTTGGATTGAGTGTGCCAAAGCTAGCAGTTCACTTCACATTGCAGATTCCTGGGAGCCCCTTGTTACTGGGAAGGTTATTAAATCCTGATCTGCTACCTACTAAAGTTATCTACTAAAGCCTATTCATGACCCAGTGATTCCACTCCTAAATATATACCCAAGAGAAAGGAGTACATACGTTCCGCAAAGCCTGGTACAAGAATCTTCATGGTAGCTTTATTCATCATAACTAAATATTAATAAATAGAAAGGGGATAAATAATTTGTGGTATATTTGTACAATGGACTGCTATATGACAAAACAATTAATGTGATACTGCATGCTGATGAATGGAATAATACAGACATATCTCATAGACATTATTCTGGGCAAAGGAAACCAGTTACAAAGGAGTACATGCTATATGATGTCACCTAAATGAAGTTCAAGAACAAGCAAGACTAATTTCAGTTGACAGACATTAGAATATTGTTAGCTTTTGTGGTGATGGTCTGGTATTGATGGGGAAGGGACATAAGAGCAATTTTCTGGGGTGATGGAAATGCTCTACATCTTGATCTATGGGGTAACTGCATGGATGGATGCACGTGTAAAAATACATCGTGATGTACATTTAAGATTTGTGCACTTAGCCAGGTGCAGTGACTCACAACTATAATCCCAGCACTTTGGGAGGCCAAGGCTGGTGGATAACCTGAGGCCAGGAGTTCGAGACCAGCCTGGCCCACATGGTGAAACCCCGTCTCTACTAAAAATACAAAAATCAGCTGGATGTGGTGGCACGAGCCTATAATCCCAGCTACTTGGGATGCTGAGGCAGGAGAATGGCTTGAACCCGGGAGGCGGAGATTGCAGTGAACCAAGATTATGCCACTGCACTCCAGCCTAGGCAACAGAGCGACACTCCATCTCAAAAAAAAAAAAAAAAAAAAAAAAAAAAAAAAAAAAAAAAAAAGATTTGTGCACTTGATTGTATCTAAGTTATAGTTAAAAAAAAAAAAATCCTGACCAGCCCAGAGCAGAAAACTGTTGCTTTGTCTGGTACAAGTTGACTCGTGTGGGTAGGCTAAACAAAATTACCTATCCTTTCACAGAGGCAAAAGGAATCAGGAGAGTTTGAAGAGAGGCTGAACTTCGATATAAACTTAGAGAATCCTAGTAGGACCCTAATATCGATAACTCAAGCCAAACCTGAATCTGGTGAGTGGTAACAGGAGGACCTGAGGAGCCAGGAGATGGCCCAGGGTGGATGGCAGATCCTTCAAGGCCCGAGACTTGGCTCTAATTCTGTCCTTAAAATGGCAGAGTCCTCATTTTTGTGTGCCAGCTCTGATGGGATGCTATGGAACCTGGCCAAATGCAGCCCAGAAGGAGAATGGACCACAGGTAACATCTGGCAGAAAAAAGCAAACATTCCTGAAACCCAAACTCCAGGGGCAGACCCATCTACCTGCAGGGAATCTGACGCCAGCATGGATAGTGAGCCAACATCACAGCTAAAGACACAGCAGCGTAGAAAGGTGAGTTTGAAGGAAGGGTCAGAAATACTAGGGGAGGGCTGGGCGCGGTGGCTCACGCCTATAATCCCAGCACTATGGGAGGCCGAGGTGGGAGGATCACGAGGTCAGGAGATCAAGAGCATCCTGGCTAACACAGTGAAACCACATCTCTACTAAAAAATACAAAAAATTAGCTGGGCGTGGTGGTGGGCACTTGCAGTCCCAGTTACTTGGGAGGCTGAGGCAGGAGAATGGTGTGAACCTGGGAGGCGGAACTTGCAGTGAGCTGAGATCGCGCCACAGCACTCCAGCCTGGGCGACAGAGCGAGACTCCATCTGAAAAAAAAGAAAAAAAGAAAAAAGAAATACTAGGGGAGGAGGGCTCTAGTTCTGACACAGCTCACTGTGATGCTTCTCTGAGGAGGAGCCCCTGAGAACTCACCATCCTGCTCTCCCCTTTCCTCTTTGAGATTCACTCGGGCTCTGTCACAGCCCTCCATGTGCTACCTGAGTTGCTGGTGACAGCTTCAAAGGACAGAGATGTTAAGCTATGGGAGAGACCCAGTATGCAGCTGGTAAGTGTGTGTGTGTGTGAGAGGGTGTGTGCACACACCTATCCCAAAGGGATGTCACAAGACAGCAAACTTAGAGTAAGAAAGGGCAAAAGATCAAAATTCTGTTTTCTTCAATCACTTGCAATGTATGACTAACCTGTTTCTAAATAAAAGGCATTAATGTGAGAAAAAATAAGTTAGTAAGGAGGCCCTAGGCTTGTAGCCCTGATCTCCCCCATTTTTGTTCCCATTGTAGCTGGGCCTGTTCCGATGCGAAGGGTCAGTGAGCTGCCTGGAACCTTGGCTGGGCGCTAACTCCACCCTGCAGCTTGCCGTGGGAGATGTGCAGGGCAATGTGTACTTTCTGAACTGGGAATGAAGATGTGGGGAAAAATGATACCCCTTGTGCTAGAGATGCAAAGCCTGAAGACACTGGTAGCTTTTAATAATTATAAAATTAATAATTTCTTAACAATTATAAAAATGAAGTGTCAAAAAATCTCAAGTGTGGGCCTGTGTTCTCATGTGGAGTTAGACAGGAGGATATTCTATGTATATGTATATGTACATTCTAATGTGTGTCTCTTCTAATTTAACATTAATCCTTACTAGAACCACAAGAAAGTGAATGAAATCTTTAGTAGGTACTTTGAAGCTAGGTTTTAGAATTCTTGCATCACTTGCGGACCCTAGGACCTTAGGAGGCCATTCTTGCCAGGAGGAGGAATGAGAGTGATGTTGGCCAACATTCAGTTTGAACAGAGCATGGAGGACCTTTCAGTTCATCGAGAAAGAATGAGGGAGGGAGAATAAGTCAGTCACGCATCAAGGCATTTAGAAAGAGCTATGTTTCTGTCACAGAGACAACCCTTTTCTCAGAACTACCCAGACGAGGCCGGGCGCGGTGGCTCACGCTTGTAATCCTAGCACTTTGGGAAGCCGAGGTGGGCGGATCATGAGGTCAGGAGGTCAAGACTATTAGCCAAGACTATCCTGGCTAATACGGTGAAACCCCAACTCTACTAAAAAATACAAAAAATTAGCCAGGCGTGGTGGCGGGCGCCTGTAGTCCCAGCTACTTGGAAGGCTGAGGCGGGAGAATGGCGTGAACCCAGGAGGCGGAGCTTACAGCGAGCCAATATCATGCCACTGCACTCCAGCCTGGGCGACAGAGCAAGATTCCATCTGGAAAAAAGAAAAAAAAAAAAGAAAAAGAAACTACCCAGATGAGAGGTGAGGAGCCAAGCCATTGAAAGCGGAACAAACCTTCTGGTTTTCCCAACTTCTGACACGACTTTCAAACTTTAGTCAATATGGTAATTGACATTCTCAGAAGAGATCACACAAAAGTGTCTTACTCTCAAATTGAAATTCACAAAGATTAAAACGAATTGAGAGATGGCACAGTCATAGCCATGAACTCTGATTTTCTTAAGTAAAAAACTTTTTTTTTTTTTTTTTTATTAGACAGTCTGGCTCTGTCACCCAGGCTGGAGTGCAGCGGCACGATCTCGGCTCAGTGCAACCTCTGTCTCCTGGGTCCAAGCGATTCTCCTGCCTCAGCCGCCCGAGTAGCTGGGATTACAGGTGCCCACCATCACGCCCAGCTAATTTTTGTATTTTAGTAGAGACGAAGTTTCACCATGTTGGCCAGGTGGGTCTCAAACTCCTGACCTCAGGTGATCTGCACACCTCAGCCTCCCAAAGTTCTGGGATTACAGGCATGAGCCATTATGCCTGGCCCATAAAAGAACTTTATTATATTCCTAAAATTCAGTCATATGAAAGAGTCTGTTGAGCAGGTTAGCCTTTGCTTAACTTTCCTCCTCCCTGTCACTCCAGCCTTGGCTGGGGTGTTTTATAGAATTTTCAGAGCGTGGAAGACAGACAACTGGAGCTTCCTCCTGCCCTTGGCCCATGCTTTTAGGAGAGCGAAAGGCAAAAGATTGAAACCAGTGACTTTAGTTTCCTCAGGCCCTTTCTTTCTAAGGGTTAAAGAAGAAGGAAATGTCTTCTGTAGCCAAGAATTCAAGGACTTGTAGAAGACAAGTGAAGGCTATTACAGGGATTTTGTCCTGGTTTGATGGGTTTATCTCGGAGAAATACCACTACACTCTGGTCTAGAAATGAGTTTTGAAGACTTGGGGAGTTAAAGGGCACTGAGTTTTGCTCTCACTGAACCCTGATTCCAGGTTTTACATGGAGAAATCACCTGAGGGACTTTACTTTATTTCTATCCAATGCCCTGGTTTCCATCCTGACTAGAGGATGATGACATCAGCTGATAGGCCATGCTTCTGTCTTCTCTCATGTGCTTCATGCCAAGCCTCGAAATATACCTCTGGACCATCATTTCCACATCTACCTTGTGACTAGAAGTCCTAGTTATGGTATTTTGAAATTTACGATCCATAATCCTTGCCAGAAATCCTGCAGAGTACCATGGCATGGCATCATCCTGGTCATTGATTTCAATCTTTTGCCTTTTGCTCCCCTAAAAGCATGGGCCAATGGCAGGAGGAAGCTCTATTTGTCTGTCTTCCATGCTCTGAAAATTATATAAAAGCATCCCAGCTAAGGCTGGAGTGAAGGGGATGGGGAAAGTTAAGCAAAGGCTAACTTGCCCAATAGGCTCAATAGATTCAGTCTTGTTGGCCAGGTCCACTTGAAGGGTTTTTTTCTGTCTCATCTTGGAGACAGACAGTGAGGTCATGGTACAATTGTTATGAGTAAAGTCAAGAACAGATTCTAGGTAAAAGTAATTATGTACCCAAGAGGAGTTGAAGTGAAAATCAATTTAGGTTTACATTTAACATCCTTCAAGTTCTTATCATTAAATGGAGTTTCAGCGTCTCCCAAAGCTGGATGAGTTTTGCAGTTATGACCACTGGATTGTGAGACCATAAGACATTTGAACAATCTTTTATTCTACCCATCTAGAAAAGCATCTTTTTCATATACCAAATTTTTACACATATATACACATCTGATTTTGAAATCTAGAGCAGAAGTACTCAAAGTTTGGTTCATGGACTAGTGCCAGTTCACAAATTGTTAATGTTTCATAATGAGGTAAGTATAGAAGTTGAGAGTAACCATTTAGAAACTGTATAGGAATTTTAAAAGTAATATCTGACAAATTTAATAATAAAAATGGAGGCTTGTGTTTTGTGTGCTTTTTAATTTCATTTTCTTAATAATCCATTTTGATTATATTTTATGAAATATTGTTCCATGACAGGTAAGAAATTAAAACAGGCCAGGCATGGTGGCTCACACCTGTAATCCCAGCACTTTGGGAGGCTGAGGCGGGTGGATCACCTGAGGTCTGGAGTTCCAGACAAGCCTGGCCAATATGGTGAAACCCCGTCTCTACTAAAAATACAAAAAATTAGCTGGGTGTGGTGGCGGGCGCCTATAATCCCAGCTACTTGGGAGGCTGAGGCAGGAGAATTGCTTGAACTCGGGGCGGTGGAGGTTGCAGTGAGCTGAGATCGCACCATTGCACTCCAGGCTGGGCAATAAGAGTGAAACTCGGTCAAAAAAAAAAAAAATAAAAAAAAAAGAGAGAGGGAGAGAGGGAGGAAGGAAGGAAGGAAGAAAAAAGACAAAGGAACAATTAGTCCTTCCTCTCAGGTTTGAGAAGCACTACTCTAGAGAGACTGGGTAACAGCAGCAAAAAGCATGGACTTGGAATAAGACTGAGTTCAAATCTCCATGCCTCCTTTTCCCCATTTGTACAACAGCCATAATAATGGAACTTACTTCATGGGAGTGTTTTAAGGACTAAATGAGTTAAGGTGTAAAACATGGAACAGTGACACTTACGTGGTAAGTGTTCAGTAAGTGCGAACTTGACTGTTCTTTTTGTTATCTAGCAGTACAAGTATCACCTCATTATTCTTTCTCATGAATGTCTTATTTGTTAGTATATATTTAATCAATCAGAAAATCTGGACTGAATTTTTCAGTTTTCAAAAAAATGTGAAACTAGTATTCTTTCTAAGTTCAGGGGTACAAGTGCAGGTTTGTTATATAGGTAAACTTGTGTCATGGAGGTTTGTTGTATGGTTTATTTCATCACCCAGGTATTAAGCCTAGTACCCATTGGTTGTTTTTCTTGATCTTCTCCCTCCTCTCACCCTCCAAATACCTAATCTTCTCATCCAGAACGATGGGTATGTTTCTTTGTCAGTTAAAATATCAAAGTTATGCTATCATAGCAACCCCAAAATTTCAACAACTTAAAACAGCAAAGATTTATTTCTAAATCATGCCACGTGGCCCATTAAGGGTCAGCGAGAAGCCCTGCTCTACTTTGCTCATACTTTGAGATCTGTGCTTCACGTGGCAAGTAACTCTTAAATCTTCTACATGGAAATAAAACACATCACTTCCACTCATATTTCATAAATACAAGCAAAGCAAGTCACATGGCCATACCTAATGTCAAGGGATAGGGAGGAAGTATCCTACGATGTGTCTGAAGAACCAGGAACCAATACACAGATAGCATCCCCAAAGAACATATCTGTGTTGGTGCTTTCCCACTAGAATGGCTCTTAATCCTTCTTTTTTAATAATGTAAGATTTAGGCCGGGCACAGTGGCTCACGCCTGTAATCCCAGCACTTTGGGAGGCCGAGGTGGGCAGACCACCTGAGATCAGGAATTCAAGACCAGCCTGGCCAGCGTGGTGAAACCCTGTCTCTATTAAAAATACAAAAATTAGCTGGGCATGGTGGCATGCACCTATAATCCCAGCTACCCTGGAGGCTGAGGCAGGAGAATCGCTTGAACTCTGGAGGCGGAGATTGCAGTGAGCCAAGATCGCACCATTGCACTGCAGCCTCAGCAACAAGAGCAAAATTCTGTCTCAAAAAAATTAAAAGAAATGTAAGATTTACAGAAGAGTCGCAAAGATAGTACCAAGTGTTCCTCGATACCCTTCACCCAGCTTCTTCTAATGTTAACATCTTACATAACCATGCTACGTTTATCAAAACTAGGAAATTAACATTTATTAATTAAATTACAACGAAGTTAATTAACAAATGTTAATTAAATTACAGTCAGGATTTGGATTTGCCCATTTTTTCCGCTAA
This sequence comes from Macaca thibetana thibetana, assembly GCF_024542745.1. Lineage (NCBI taxonomy): Eukaryota > Metazoa > Chordata > Mammalia > Primates > Cercopithecidae > Macaca > Macaca thibetana. The sequence goes on from NC_065584.1 coordinate 87,492,869, forward strand.
TGACTTTGTTTTGTTCCAGAAGCCAGTCCAGGATCCCACATTGCATTTAGTCATCGTGTTTTCTTAGTCTCCTCCAACTGTGACAGCTTTTCAGTCTTCAAAATCTTGACACTTTTAAAAAATAAATAAATTTATTTATTTATTCTTGAGACAGGGTCTCAGTCTGTTGCCCAAGCTGGAGTGTGGTGGTGCAATCACAGCTCACCGCAACCTAGGCCTCTAGGGCTCAGTGATCCTCCTGCCCCAGTCTCCCGAGTATCACACCACTGCACTCCAGCCTGGGTAACAAGAGTGATGAAGAATGTTGTAGAATGTTCTTCAATTTGGTTTTAGTCTGTTTTCACACTGCTATAAGGAACTGCCCGAGACTGGGTAATTTATAAAGGAAAGAGGTTTGACTCACAGTTCACCATGGCTGAGGAGGCCTCAGGAAACTTAACAGTTATAGAGGAAGGTGAAGGGGAAGCCCTTCTTCACAGGGTGGCAGGAAGAAGTGCCGAGCGAAGCAGGAAGAGCCCCTTATAAAACCATCAGATCTTGTGAGAACTATCACAAGAATAGCATGGGGGAAACCGCCCCCATGATTCAGTTACCTCCACCTGGTCTCTCCCTTGAAATGTGGGGATTCTGGGGATTACAATTCAAGATGAGATTTGGGTGGGGACACAAAGCCTAACCATATCAGGATCTGATCTGGACTTTAGTACTTCTTAGATGGGGCAGGGTATGTAAAAACTCATTCTACTTTTTTCCTTTCCTCCTCAAGATGTATTCAGACTTAGTGACAGTCCTCCAAGGGCTTCCCAAATTTTTGGACATGTGATGAGTCCTAGTGTTGAATAGTGGGAGACTGGGCTGCAGTGGATAAATTGGAAAAAGGCAAGTGAATACATATGGATGGGAAAGAAAAAAACAGCTTAGCCTTTGTTGCCTCTACCCTTCCTGCAATAACACTCACCAAATTACAGTTCGCAGAAAAATTGAATTAAACAGGTAAAAGCATTTGCGCCCCCATTAGTGTCCCTTGATGCACAGATGCCATTAAGAATAGGATACTGAATAACCCTCAGAACAATGAGTACTTTCTGTCCTGAAAATGGAGATCTACTAACGTCAGAAGAAGTATGTTCTTGGAGAAATAAAGCCCGAAGAAGCCAGTGGTAGACTTGTACAGTTTTTATTTACATAAAATATCTCAAAATCCACAAGTATACCACTGCTTATTTTCTAGCTTGAAGATCAGATCTCTGGTTTATTTAATATCAACATTCACCACAGCTGCAGGAAATTAAACTGAACCTTTAACAGGTACCGCATACGGACCTGGTTGGGGTTATAGACAATATATTCATTGTAGTTGAGGGTATAACCATCTGGATTCAGAATTTCTGTGTCACTTGCTGGTCCTAATGGCACTGTACTCCCATTCCTGCCAAATGGAATAAAAGTATGTCAACATCAGTCTCTGGTTCAGAAGCTGGAATAGAGAACATAGTCTTATCCAGTCAAAAGGAGTCTTCTAGCCCTCCTGGTTCTGAGTACTTACAGGGTGACGAAGTGGGCAGAACTGGGAGCCATCTTGCCCAGCCCCTTGGTGCTGTGTTTACCTTGAAGCAATCCTTCGGCCTTAGGATTGGCCTCTAGTAGTTCATTACACTGACCTAGAGCTACCTGCAAAGCAAAAACCCTTTGAATTCCCATATCCTACTAAGAATTAGATGGCTCCAAAGCCAAACAGAAAATCCCATCAGTACTTTTTTTCCCCTACTCCAGCAGAGGAATCCAATGTACTAGAAATTGTACTTGGTCCTCTCTCAAGTTATCCCAGGTAAACTTCTTGGTTCTGGGGTCAAACTTTTCTCATTGGAAAAAAACTGGAATAAACTAGAGATCACAGACATACTCCTGCCTCACCTCTGATAAGAGCAGCAGTCCTATATTCTTTAGGTGAGAGGCAAAGCAGTAATTGGCACTCTTGGAAGACATGTCAGCAAAGTAGATTCCTTTCCCAAACTGAAATATATAAATGAATACCAAGGTCAGCTTCTAACCCAATGTGTTAGAGAGAAAGTGCATACCACTGACCCTGTTTTTCCATTCCCTTAAACACAATATAGACCCTTCTCCATTTCCCCTCACAATTCTGTTCTAGAGAGGGTAGAAGCACCTGTGAATTTCTGCCTTCTGAGGGAAAGGTGAGGTATCTTCAGGAATTTAAAGAAAGAGGGACACAGTAAGAGATGACAAGGTTATCAGTGAGCTGGCTTAACTCCTGGGGAGGCGAACCACCTAATCCTAATCTAGGAAAAAAAGCACTGGGAACATTACTGTATCCTTTTCCCCTGTGCATCTAACAGTTCAATTTCACTCACCATGTAACCTGTGATGGGAGCTTCAGGTGGGGCAATTCGAAGCCCATGGCTCAAGATTCCCACCCAGTTACTCAGCCTGGAACCATGCCATAGAAGCATCCTAAGGAAAAGCCAGTATTATTGTACTCTGTTGTTCTGCACAGATAGGTCATAAGCATAAAAAAGCTGACACCTTCCTCCGACTCCCTCTTATAAGTTCTATAGCTGCACTTTTGGGCAAGGAGTGTCTTTCCAAACCCAAAGTTAGACTCAGACCTGTTATGAAGGTCCTCTCTGAAGGCTTCTTTCTCACCCTCCTTCTCTACTTCAAACAAATCCAGCAAGGTCATGGTATAGTCGCTGTGTGTGGGAGCATGGGTAGATTGTAGGTACTGGGAAATAACCTGTGAAAAATAAGACAAAAAGGCCAATGTGGACTCTACAAGAGACTGAGCTGAACTGAAGAATTTGGGGATTCTGATATAACTTGGCACACCTTTCTGCTCCCAAACAGTCTTACAAGGCAGCTAGGAAAAGCTTGGCCTTCCCAAATCCCTAGTATATAAAAAGTCTGCCCTAATTGACAATTTGCTCTTGACCAGAAGTAGTTAGAGATCAGTGGGATGGGGGAGGTGGTCTTAAGGGTGCAAGAGTATGAAAATAAATGATCATTTTTCTTACTTTGAACTCATAACTTTCATGGTCAAGAGGGCGCAAGGCACAATGTAGGTTTCTATAGTGTTGGTCCAATGGGTGTTCTGGGCTTTGTAGCTCTGTTTTCACCAGCTTAATAGCAATTTCAATGTCTCCCAAAGCCTGAGATGAGATATAGAATTAATGTGGGAGGAAACTGGTATAAGAGATATAATACTTCTCAATTCATACATATCTCACCTCTAGTAATTGTATTTTTTCTGACAGTTCCTTCTGTGTCCGGATTAGTGGAGGAGTACGGAGTCTAAGAACAGAGATATAACCCATAATGAGCTTTCTGACATGTGGCTAAAAGGCACATGACTAAAAATAGAAAATGACAGATGGGTCCTTTAGAAAACAGGTATGAGAAACAGGTTTTCCATTTGAGAGAGAAAGAGATCTGTAAAGAGATCTTAACTTCCAAATATATAAAATATTAAATATATACTCGGTATAAGATGAACTACGTGGATTTTGACTTTTGAGACTAGAGTTAGAATTCTTTTTTTATCAAATCATTTTAAAATTATATCAATATCAACAAGGAACAGTTTGGATATAGTTCTATCTCAGTAGACCTGTTGACCAGTCAGGGTTATTTCTAGGTCACAGGGCTCTATAAAGCAATAAAAGAAATAGAAATAGGATGAAAACCAGAAAACAGAATCAACAAATGTAAAATGTTATTTTGTCTATCTAATATCACTTGAGTTCACAGAAATGGTGTTTGTGTGGTTTTAGTCACCTCAGATAGGAAAAGGGGGTGATGTGCCTGAAGGTGTTTTACTTGGTGGTTGGATAGCTAGACCCATTCTCTCTTGGGTTGGTAACTTCCACTTTGTCAGAGAATATGGCTGTGGTCAAGCCAGGAGATTGCATCCCCTATTTGTAAGCTGATTAAATAGGCTACCTATGTATCATTTTGTTTCTGTATGTATTCAAGATGATCATTTTCTTAGGAATAAAAGATTCAGAAGATTATAGCTGCTGCTGATAGATACAGGGGATATGTATAGGTAGAAGAACAAAGTGAAGTAACAGCACAGGCCTTACCCAAAGTCATGCGGAATCCTGGTGTAGAATTCATTGCATGCTTCCATGAGAGGTCGTCCATGCTGGCCAGCCCGAATACAATCCTCAATCTTCTTAAGAGACTGGTAACCTGCCTTGATTTGTGCCACTGTCAGCTTCCCTGCAGGCCCAGTCAGAGATCAGACTCCAAACGAGGATCCCAGCTAGTGAACTGTACTTACGTCCTTGCCTAAAAAAGACTTTCACCTTTCAACTTTTTTTTTTTTTCTTTTTTTGGGATGGGGTCTCACTCCTGTTGCCCAGGCTGAGTGCCGTGACATGAACACAGCTTAATGCAGCTCAACTTCCCGGGCTTGGGTGATCCTCCCACCTCAGCTTCCCAAGTAGCTGGATCACAGGCACACACCACCATGCCTGGCTAATTTTTCTATTTTTAGTAGAGATGGGGTCTCGCCATGTTGCCCAGGCTGGTTTCAAACTCCTGGGCTCAAGCAATTCACCTGCCTTGGCCTCCCTATAAGTGTTGGGATTATAGGCATGACCCACCACACCCAGCCTCAACTTTCAAAATAGTTCCTCCTCCCTCCATACAACCTGTCACCCCAAACCCCATTTTCTTCATTCAGTACTATCAGCAAGCTTTAAATCATAATGATAATAAAATATCCATTAAAGGAACTAGGAATTATGAGGAGAGAATGCAGAAGAAAATGTGAAGTCCTACCAAGTGGGGCTTTCTTGGTATTATACTTCATTTCCATCATCATTTCTTCCATGGCCTGAACATTACAGATTAACTTTATTAACTCCTGTACCCGAAGATCTAGCTGTGACTCTGGCTTCAAGGGAGATTTAAGAGATTCCTCTTTCTTTGTTTCCTCTTCATCCTATAGCAAAAAACAAACAAACAAAAGAAAATCTAAGAAATCATCTCTAGATTCCTTATAACACTCAATATTATACAATGTAAATGCTTTGTGAAGTTTTTATATTGCATTGTCTAGGAAATAATGACAAGCAAGGAAAAAAAGGCTGTACAGGTTCGGTACAGAAGCAATTTCTTTTTTCAAATATTTTTGATCCTCAGTTCATTGAATCCATAGATACAGAGGGTTAACCATACTAGTTCTGCCTCCCACATTTTACAACTCAGAATAAGTCTAGGAAAAAAAGGCTTTCCTCATTATGTCAGTGTATAAAGATAGCTATTATGGCTCAGATCTTCCCATCTTAAAAAAGACTAAAACTTCTCCATTTTTTTGGATATGTGACTGTTTCAGGACACTTTCAGAATCCTGGTATACCTCAGTTTATCTAAATTAATTTTTTTATGGTGGTATATATCCAGAAGTGAAGAGAAATTTAAATGTAATTGTTTAATCAGTTTGATTTTTTATTACTCCTCTCTTGGTTCTAACAATAAACTTCTGGAAATAGGGCCTAAGATTTTATAAGAACCTTAGTAGGCCCGGCGTGGTAGCTCAGGTCTGTAATCCCAGCACTTTGGGAAGCTGAGGCGGGTGGATCACCCAAGGTCACGAGTTCAAGACCAGACTGGCCAACATGGTGAAACCCCGTCTCTACTAAAAATACAAAACACATTAGCCGGGCATGGTGGCAGGCACCTGTAATCCCAGCTACTTGAGAGGCAGAGGCAGGAGAATCGCTTGAACCCAGGAGCTGGAGGTTGCAGTGAGCCAAGACTGAGCCATTACACTCCAACCTGGGCAACAAGAATGAAACTCCATCTCAAAAAAAAAAAAGAACCTTAGTAAATAACAGCCGAGAGTAGAAAGGCACATTCTATCCTCATTCTTACTGTCCCTTCGGGATTACAAAGATCAGTGAGAACACCCCTGAGGTGAGAAGTAGAAAGGATTCAAGATATCCTGGCCTGTCCCAGTCTAGGAATGATCTAAGCTATTCTGCTTTATCCTGAGTAAGAAGAAACAGGAGTAGGTGTGGTGCCTCATGCCTGTAATCTCAGGACTTTGGGAGGCCAAGACAGGAGGACTGCTTGAGCACAGGAATTTGAGACCAGCCTAGGCAACATAGTGAAACCTTATCTTTACAAAAAAAAAAAATCAGCTGGGCAGAGTGGCACGTGCCTGTAGTCCCTGATACTGAGGAGGCTGAGGTAGGAGGATCACTTGAACCTAGGGATCTTGAGGCTGCAGTAAGCCATGATTGTGCCACTGCACTCCAGCCTGGGCAACAGAGCACAATTTTGCCTCTAAAAAATAAAATAAAATAAAAAAAGAAGATGGGTTTCCTCCGAAAAGTATAGTGAGAGTTACCTGAGTATTGGTGGCATAGTCCATCTGTAGCATATCATATTTTCCAGGCACCTTCTCAAACTTTTCTCGATCTTCCCAATTGTTTTTTGTTTTGTCAAGGAATCTGTAGAGTCCAAAGTGTAAGAAAACCTTACAAATAAAGGTCTACTATGAAGAAGGACTTACAACTGTTTCTTTAGACAGAAAATCTCCAAATAATTTATTTTCCACCACTGAGCTCCTTTACTCGTCACCTTTCCATAAATCAAAATTAGTCTAATTCTAAGTGAAGACACTAAATGGATAAAAAAGCTCTGGAGACAAATGGAATTTAAAAAATGGGGAAAAACAATGCTTGTCCTTCCCAAACACCACAAAAGCCACTGAGATTTTAAACAAAAGATATCCATCTAATCCCTTTCCCTGAAAGAAACATGTTCCTAAATTCTCCAGAAAGTTCTTCATCTATATCAGAGTTAAAGTTTTAAAAACTAACTGAATATTCTTTTTTCTTTCTTTCTTTCTTTTTTTTGGGGAGAGTCAGGGGTCTCGCTTTGTTGCCCAGGCTGGTCTCAAACTCCTAGCTTTAAGCAATGCTCCTGCCTCAGCCTCCCAAAGTGCTGGGATTTAAGGCATGAGCCACCGTGCTCAGCCCCTAGCTGAATATTCTCTACCCTATGATAGTCTCCACTTATCCCAAATTTCCTAAATTTGTCAGCCATGTGTTAAATATATTATTCTGTTTTTAGTGACTTTCAAAGTTCTAGTTTGATTTAATCACTAAGGATGCAGTTTGGTGTTTCAACCACAGAATGTCAGGGTGAAAAGACATTAACATTTAGGCCAAATCACACCTATAAAAGGAAAAGCTTTTTATAAGCCACACACTTATAAAATTCTTAGAGAAGGCAGGGCACGGTGGCTCATGCCTATATTCCCAGTACTTTGGGTGGCCAAGGCAGGTGGATCACCTGAGGTCAGGGGTTTGAGACCAGCCTGGCCTACATTGCGAAACCCCATCTCTATTAAAAAATACAAAAATTAGCTGGGTGTGGTGGTGGGCACCTGTAATCCCAGCTACTTGGGATGCCGAGGCAGGAGAATTGCTTAAACCCAGGAGGTGGAGGTTGCAGTGAGCTGAAGTTGTGCCATTGCACTCCAGCCTGGGCCAACAAGAGCGAAACTCTGTCTAAATCAAAATTCTTAGAGTAGATACATCTAAGAAGAGGGTATATTTTCTTGTAGTCACTTTTTAGCACTCACTTCTTCTCAAAGATTTCCTTGGCCTTGTTGAGATTGCCTGAACAAGCCACCAGGCTGTGCTGTCCCATTTTCCCAACTGCAAAGTAAATGCCACACGTAAGATAATTTCCTAATAGTAACAGGCCAGCTCTCCAAGGTCTCTCTGTTTAACATCTGACAAACAGGCAAGAAAGGGAGAAGGGAAAGGTGAAAGGATTTAGGGAACTAATCATGTTGATGCAAGTTACCTGCTAACAGCGATAGTCTATGAGCACTACTAGCAGTTCAACTATAGAAGAGTTTTCAGCCTCAATGGGCTGCTCTTAGTTTTTCCAGTGGGAACTCTAAGGAGGATGCCTGCCATTCCCCAATTTCAAGATGCTCAACTTGTTCCTAAGCCTCTCCTAGACTTCAGAGCCTCTACTGACCCAATTTAAACCCAGAGAATCCTTTGGCCACCCACTAAGCTACTTCTGACTTTCTGAATGCCAACTCATAAAATCTCAATAAAAATCATTACCTCGGCCCCATCTCATCCAAACACTGAAGTTCCTCTGGGCATCATCTTCTAATAGCTGAATCAGATAGTACTTGTTGTTGTTGAACTGGAGATTGGTCTATGTTGAGTGAACACAAAAACAAAAACAAAAAGCAGAGTTTTGCAAATGGAAAGCACATAAACCAATAACTCATCCCTCATCACAGGTGCCAGTTGATTAAAGATATAAAGAAGAAATAGGGCTTATACATTAAACTTTGGATTCTTAGGAATTAAAATGGGAGCCTAGAAGCTTCCTAAACCCTCTATCCAACCTCAAATATCCTACATTGAATGGCTCCTCCTGTTTTTTCCTGCCTCAGCTCCCTATTTAGATATTTTCTAAGCTATCTGTGTTTTCCAGCTCCCAATCCACTCCCAATAATTATTTCCCAAATGAAAACAATTTTGATGCTCCAAAGGTCTAAAACTGTTACGCTCAACTGTTAAATGACTTACTCCTTGACAGTCCTAATCACAACTTTTGTTTGTCAGTTGCAGAAATTTGACAATGAGCTGAGAGCAGTGCAATACTGGGAGGGGACAAGGGATATGCAAAACCACTGCCTCTTCTGTCCCATACCTAACCTGACCTGACTTGGAGATACTGAGAGAGAATATGGCCAGTATCTAAAAAGAGTTATCTGTAAGTAAATCACTCAGAGTGAAGAGAGAGAGAAGTCCATGATAAGGCACAGCAGCTGGTGTTGTATGGCTAAGCGCTGGATATGGAGGCATTCTTCTTTGTTAAGCATGCTGCCTCTTCCTACTTCTATCTCCTGCTTGCTCACATTCTAAAGCCACTGTATGACCTTAGCCCACTGGTGAAAAAAAAAGGTCATTAGATGTTAGAACAAAAAGGAGCCTAAGATAATTTTTTTTTTTTTTTTGGAGACGGAGTCTTGCTCTGTCGCCCAGGCTGGAGTGCAGTGGTACAATCTCCGCTCACTGCTACCTCCGTGTCCCAGGTTCAAGCAATTTCTCGTGCCTCAGTCTTCCTAGTAGCTGGGATTACAGGTGCACGCCACCGAGCCAGACTAATTTTGTATTTTTAGAGACGGAGTTTCAACATGTTGGCTAGGCTGGTCTTGAACTCCTAACTCAAGTGATCTGCCTGCCTCGGCCTCCCAAAGTGCTGGGATTACAGGCATGAGCCACCACGCCTGGCTTGATATTTTCTTTTCCTTTAAAAAATGTATATGGTTTTTGTTTTTTTGAGACAGGGTTTCCCTCTGTCACCCAGGCTGAAGTGCAATGGCTCAATCACAGCTCACTGCAGCATCAACCTCCCAGGCTCAAGCAATCCTCCCACCTCAGCCTCCAAAGTAGCTGGCCCATGCCCAGGTGTTTTTGTATTTTTTTGTAGAGACAAGATTTCACCATGTTGCCCAGGCTAATCTTGAACTCCTGACCTGAAGTGATTCTCCAGCCTTAGCCTCCGAAAGTGCTATGATGACAGGCATGAGCCACCAAACCTGGCCACCTTAAGGTATTTTCCTTTTTTGAGATGGAGTTTTGCTCTTGTTGCCCAGACTGGAGTGCCATGGTGCGATCTTGGCTCACTGCAACCTCTGCCTCCCGGGTTCAAGCGATTCTCGTGCCTCAAGCTCCCAAGTAGCTGGGATTACAGGCATGTGCCACCACACCTAATTCTGTATTTTTAGTAGAGATGGGATTTCTCCATGTTGGTCAGGCTGGTCTCGAACTCCCGACATCAGGTGATCTGCCCACCTCAGCCTCCCAAAGTATTGGAATTATAGGCATGAGCCACTGTGCCCAGCCAACCTTAAGGTATTTTCTATCTGCCTGTGGTATTTTAAGTAGAAGAAATAGTAACAAAGAAATACTAGTTAGTTGTTAAAATTACGTATGTTGGATCAGTAAATTCAAATATGAAGTCATATCCAGGAAATATATTAATGAGGCAAATGTATTATCTACTCAAAACACAAAGATAAACAAGAGAAAAAGTTTGATTAAAAAGAAAGCTGGGCTTGGGGACAGATGCATGTAGTCCCAGCTACTTGAGAGGCTGAGGTTGGAGGATCACATGAGGCCACAAGTTCAAGGCCAGGCCAGCCTGAGCAACATAGCAAGGCACTGTCTCTTAAAAAAAAAAAAAAAAAATTTTTTAAATGAAAAATTAATAAATTTAACTATAGAAAAAATGGGCAAAAAGTGTACTACAAAGAAAACCAAAAGGTAAATGACAAATCTGGAAAACATATAAGCGATTTATGTTACAGACAAACGGCTATTCTCCATATTATATAAAGTTCCTTGAAACCAGTAAGAAAAGGACCAACACCTTTTTAGAAAATGTGCAAAACAGCTTGTCCCAATGGCTCATCCCTGTAATTCCAGTGCCTCATGAGGACAAGGCAGGAGGATCATTTGAGGCCAAGAATTCAAGACCATATATTCAACATAGTGAGATTCTCATCTCCATAAAAAATTTAAAAATTAGTCAGGCTTCGTGGCATGTGCCTGAAGTCCTAGCTACTCAGGAAGCTTAGGTGGGAGGATTGCTGGAGCCCAGAAGTTCAAGGTTGCCGTGGGCTTTGAGTGCACCAACTGCACTCCAGCCTGGGTAACAGAACAAGATCCTGTCTCTTAAAAAAAAAAAGTGCAAAAGGATACGAACACAGAGTTAACAATTATAAAAGTTTTTTATAAGCCATACACTTAGAAAATTCTTAGAGAGGCCGGGCGCGGTGGCTCAAGCCTGTAATCCCAGCACTTTGGGAGGCCGAGACGGGTGGATCACGAGGTCAGGAGATCGAGACCATCCTGGCTAACACGGTGAAACCCCGTCTCTACTAAAAAATACAAAAAACTAGCCGGGCGAGGTGGCGGGCGCCTGTAATCCCAGTTACTTGGGAGGCTGAGGCAGGAGAATGGCGTAAACCCGGGAGGCGGAGCTTGCAGTGCAGTGAGCTGAGATCCGGCCACTGCACTCCAGCCCCGGCGACAGAGCGAGACTCCGTCTCAAAAAAAAAAAAATAAAATAAAATAAAATAAAATTCTTAGAGAAGGCAGGGCACGGTGGCTCACGCCTGTAATCCCAGCATTGGGAGGCCAAGGCAGGTGGATCACCTGAGGTCAAGGGTTCGAGACCAGCCTGGCCAACATGGTGAAACCCCCATCTCTATTAAAAATGCAAAAATTAGCTGGGCATGGTGGTGGGCACTTGTAATCCCAGCTACTTGGAAGGCTGAGACAGGAGAATCACTTAAACCCAGGAGACGGAGATTGCAGTGAGCCAAGATCGTGCCACACTGCACTCCAGCCTGGGCGACAGAGCAAGACTCTGTCTGGAAAAAAAATATATATATATAAAAATATACATATATTATATATAAATATATGTGTAAAATATATATTATATATTACATATATAAAAATATATAATATATACAAATTACATATAATATATATTTATATATGATATAGACATATATTCATGTCACATATATGATATATATGATATACTATATATTTATATCACATATGATATAGGTATATATGATATATTCATATCATATATGATATATATCATGTACCTATATCATACATATCACATGATATATATGATATATATTCATATCATATATGTGATGTTTATAAATATATACATATATGTATATATTATATATTTATATATACATATATATTTTTATATATTTATATGTGTATATAAAGGACTTTAGGCAAGGCATGCTGGTTCACACCTGTAATCCGAGCACTTTGGGAGGCTGAGGCAGGTAAAGCACTTGAGGTCACGAGTTCGAGACCAGCCTGGTCAACATGGCAAAACTTGTCTCTACTAAAATACAAAAAATTAGCTGGGTGTGGTGGTGCATGGCTGTAACCCCAGCTACTCGGGAGCCTGAGGCAGGAGAACTGCTTGAACCTGGGAGGCAGAGGTTACAGTAAGCCGAGATTGTGCCACTGTACTCCAGCCTGGGAGATGAAGTGAGACTCCATCTCAAAAAGAAAAAACAAAATTAAAAAAAAAAAAGAACTTTAAAGATTTGAGCACTGGGATTCTATCATCAATAATTATCAAGAAGACAGTCTCATAAATATAATGGTTGCACCTCTTCTACCTCTTACCTGATTTAGCATGACATCATAGACATTACTTCCTTCACAATACACATGAGCCTAGAAAGAGAGAGAAAAAATCAACATTAGTATAGGTTCAGCCCTGAGATCCTAAATGAGGCTCTAAATTTTCTTATGGCTCAAGTTGTCATTCTACAGCAACATCAACATTCATCTTCCAGCAAAGAATTGCAAACCTATGTTCTACCAGTAACCTGGGTGTAACCTTACTATAAATGAAAACATGCTTCCTTTTTTTAACAATACAAAAGATCCTAACTGAGTTAGACTGGGCATGGTGGTTCACGCCTGCAATCCCAGCATTTTGGGAGGCTGAGGTGGGCAGATCACTTGAGGTCAGGAGTTCGAGACGAGCTTGGCCAACACGGTCAAGCCCCGTCTGAACTAAAAATATAAAAATTAGCCCAGGCTGGGCGTGGTGGTGGGTACCTGTAATCACAGCTACTTGGGAGGCTGAGGCAAGAGAATTACTTGAACCCAGGAAGTGGAGGTTGCAGTGAGCTGAGATCACACCACTGTACTCCAGGCTGGGTGACAGAGTGAGAAAAAAAAAAAAAAAAAAAAAAAGATTCTGAGTTATAGAAAACTTACTCCAGAGGTAGCCTTCTTTTTTCCCCATTCATCAGTAACTCATACCATTCCAGGGTACAGTTTCTCATTAGAACAAGAAAACACTTTTCCTTTAACAATGATACCATTTTCTGGTTTAAAAAGAGAATGAGGTGTAGAAAGCTGATGGCAATCACAGAAGGTATGCATGTCATATATTTTGTATATTTGTCTCCTTCCAAATCTCACACTGAATTATAATCCTCAGTACTGGAGGTGGGGCCTGGTGGGAAGTGATTCGATCATGAATGGTTTAGCACCACTCTCTTGCTGCTGTCCTCTTGATGGTGAATTCACACAACATTTGGTAGTTTAAAAGCATGTGACACCTCCCCCACTCTCTCTCTGTGACACCTCCTCCAATCTCTCTCTCTCCCGCCCTTGCTTTTGCCATGTGAAGTGCCTATTCCTTCTTCACCTTCTGCCATGAGTAAAAGCTTCCTAAGGTATCTTGAGGAGCAGATACTGCTATCATTTCTGTACAGCCTCCAGGAACCTCTTTTCTTATAAAGTACCTAGTCTCAGGTATTTCTTTATAGCAATGCAAGAATGGTCTAACACACCATGTTTAAAAACGCCCTGATTATTAACCCCAAGCCTTACCACTCCTATCTCTTGCCATTAGAGAAAACTAATCACTCATCGTATTTTGGAGAGGATTCCTGAAATGATACGAACAGCATCCCAGACAGGAGTCCTTATAACAAAGGATGCTCTCTGAGACATCCACGGACTAAAGATCGGTCCAGAGTGTCTTACCTTCCCCACCTTGGCTGTACATTCTGGGTCCACAGGAACTTTGCCCTTTAACAGCAAGGCCTTCACAGATTCTGAGGAAAGACAGATAGGTACTACTTTATGGGAATCAAAAACAGCTGTTGTGGTTAAACAGAAACTTGTGAGAATTAACTTTGTCCTCCCAACCAATCCTGGTCTTTCCTTAGGCCTCAATCCATCTCAAATACATGAAAATGAAGATTCAAGGCAGTAGATTAGTGCTGTGGTATGCCCAAAGGATAGAGAAATTAATTCTATCCTGAAAGAAGGAAGAAATAAGAGTTGAAATAACAAGATATCATCCCCAGACCCACTCCTACCAGAAACCCTCTTGCTGGCCCATGACCTCCCTGGCGTACCATCTTGCTTGTCTTCTGTCCTGTCCTCATTAGCATTTCCTCCAGTCACAGGCATCTTTTTTGACCCCTGTCTCTGGCATCTGCGAGTTTTCTTGGCAGGGGAAGAGTCTTCTGGAGCCGTGTTGCCATTATTAACTCTTTTGCTTTCATTTAATGCTACAAAATTTGGAAATGAGCAAAGAATGAGTATACCTGAAAACGTGTAGATTTTAAGGATTGAAAAAAATCCTTTAAATAAATGGTTTAAGATCATTCTTTCTCTTTTCTTTCTTTTTTTTTTTTTCCAAGGTGGAGTCTCACTCTGTCGCCCAGGCTGGAGTGCAGTGGTACGATTTCCGCTCACTGCAACCTCTGCCTCCTGGGTTCAAGTGATTCTCATGCCTCAGCCTCCCAAGTAGTTTGGATTACAGGCGTTCGCCGCCATGCCCGGCTAATTTTTGTATTTTTAGTAGAGACAAGGTTTCACTATGTTGGCCAGGCAGGTCTCAAACTCGTGACCTCAAGTGATCTGCCCTCCTTGGCCTCCCAAAGTGCAGGATTACAGGCCTGAGCCACCGCACCCCGCCGGTTTAAGATAATTTTCTAAGTTTACAAAGAGGCAATAAAAACTGTCACCACACTACCCTTGTGTAACAGTCTGTGTAATTCTTCCTAAATTGCTATTCTAGCCAAATGAAATAAAACAAAATAAAAGGGAGCCCTAGGAGTCTTGTAAGCTCATAGACTGAGGCCTGCTTATCTGTTTTGTTTACTTGTGTCCCAATGTCCCCCAAATACCCAACTCATACATGAGGCGGTATGGGATAAAGGTTAGTAAACTGCTCAAGGGTCTGTGCCTAATTTAGAGCCTAGCTCTGCTGCTTTTATCTGTGGAAACTTGGAGAAGTGTTTGATCTCTTCCTACTTCACTTGCTCCAATATTAGAACATTGTACAATACTGTACTTCTAAAGAAGTACACTAGTACTTAATTTATAGGGTGGACCTATGCACTTAAGAACATTATACACATAATACCGTATCTCAATAGGTCTAGACTCGCATTTTACCCTCTGGAACTGGGCTCCATCTTAGAATGGATGGCATAAGCAGTGAATCATAGTTCACCAGTGCTTATCCTTTCTTGTGTATAAAATAATGGTGTGCCTCACAATTACTTTTTGTAAATTGTATGACATTAGGTATTAACAATAGTACTGGCATATTAGTTGTTACAGCTCTGCAAGGCTTTATGCACAATTATGTCATCCCCAAAGCTCTGAAAACCTAAATTTACAAAATTTAGCACCCAAACTGGTTTGGTAGCCAAGTGCAGGTTATGGGGAGGTGGAAGATGAAGGGGGTCACAGTAGGTGGCATCGTTCCTTTTCTGACTCCTCGCTTCCGCATTCCCTCCCCCAATACTGAGCTCCGAACCTCTCGCTCTGCCTCCGCGGGTGCTCCGTCGTCGCCGCGCCGCCATGGAATTCGAACGCTGACGTCATCAACCCGCTCCAAGGAATCGCGGGCCCAGTGTCACTACGCGGGAACACCCAGCGCGCGTGCGCCCTGGCAGGAAGATGACTGTGAGGGACAGGGGTGTGACGCCCTAAAATATTTGCATGTCGCTGTGTCTTCTGGGAAGTCACCATAAACGAAAAATGTCTTTGAGTATGGGAATCTTATAAGTTCTGTGTGGGACCACCCTTCCCCATAGGGCGGAGGGAAGCTCATCAGTGGGGCCACGAGCTGAGTGCGTCCTGTCACTCCACTCCCATGTCCCTTGGGAAGGTCTGAGACTAGGGCCAGAGGCGGCCCTAACAGGGCTCTCCCTGATCTTCGGGGAGGTGAGTTCCCAGAGAATGGGGCTCCGCGCGAGGTCAGACTGGGCAGGAGATGCCGTGGACCCCGCCCTTCGGGGAGGGGCCCGGCGGATGCCTCCTTTGCCGGAGCTTGGAACAGACTCACGGCCGGCGAAGTGAGTTCAATGGCTGAGGTGAGGTACCCCGGAGGGGACCTCATAACCCAATTCAGACTACTCTCCCCCGCCCATTTTTGAAAAAAAAAAAAAAAAAAAAAAAAAACAAAAACACAACCAGGCCGGGCGCGGTGGCTCACGCCTGTAATCCCAGCACTTTGGAATCCGAGGCGGGCAGATCACAAGGTCAGAAGATCGAGACCATCGTGGCTAACGTGGTGAAACCCCGTCTCTACTGAAAAAAGAAATAAAAACAAAAAATTAGCCGGGCGTGGTGGTGGGCGCCTGTAGTCTCAGCTACTCGGGAGGCTGAGTACCATTCTATGAGGTGTGAACCATTCTCCAGCCTGGGTGACAGAGTGGTCTTAAAAAATAAATGGTTGAGGCTGAGGCAGAGAATGGTGTGAACCCGGGAGGCGGAGCTTGCAGTGAGCCGAGATCGCGCCAGTGCACTCCAGCCTGGGTGACAGACTCGTCTTAAAAAAAAAAAAAAACAAACACCGAGTGGAATGTGAAAAAGTTCCGTGAAACTGCAAAAACCCTTTGGGAACAGAGGGTACCATGGGGCAGGAAGCCCACGGAAAATGCTAATTGGTCTTCTGGTTCTTGGTGAGATTGGGTGAGGGGCGCCCAAATGTTTGGCTGCATGAGAATCACCAAGTATGGGGACTGCATACTTAAGCAAATTCCCCACCCTAGACCTTCTGATTCAATAAGCATGTATTAACAAAATCACTGGGTAATCCTGATTTTGGCACCAGTATCATTTAGAAACATATTGTTAGGATAGAATAGTACCTGTTATAGACCAACCGGAGCAAAATAGCGAAACCTCGTCCCTATTAAAAAAAAAAAAAAAAAAAAAAAAGAGTAAAAAATTAACCAGGCGTGGTCGCAGGCGCCTGTAGTCCCAGCTACTTGGGAGGCTGAGGCACAAGAGTCGCTTGAACCCGGGAGGCGGAGGTTGCAGTGAGCCGAGATCGCGCCACTGAACTCCAGCCTGGGTGACAGAGTGAGACTCCGTCTGGAAAAAAAAAAGAGAGAGAGAGAGAGAGAAAATTGATACATTTTATTTTTTTCATCAAAAGATGTAAAGTTTAGAAAGGAAAAACCCAAAATCTCATTAATTGCGTGAAATTTGATTATGAATATTTTAAAAGTTAGAAGAAACTACAGGATAAAAATTTTACCTTACTACAAAGCCTAGCAAGACTGATAGAAAATAGCATATGAAATAAATTTCATGTTTATAAAAGAGCTTCAAACAACTATAAATAAAATTTTTTAAGGTAGCATTTATAATAACACCAAAGCATATCAAGTAGTTGGAAATAAATCTAACAAAATGTAGGTGCTGGATAAATGTTTGTTGGATAGGATTGCTTAAACTGTTTCAGTGGTACAAAGCCTGTTACATCTGACTTAATTATGGCACAAATAAATTAGACTAGGTCTTAAAGGAAATACTTTGGAGATAGAAAAAATATAATGTAACCCTTTATGAAATGAAAATTTCTTTAAAAAGCTAATACTTAGTAGAACTTTCTTGTGTACTAGAGGCTGAGCTAAATGCTTTACATGCATAACCTCATTTAATCTTCCTAAGAATAATAGCTGGAATTTATTTAGTTCTTACTATGCTATGAGTTTTACATACATTATTTAATTCTCACAACAACCTCATGAGGCATATGTTATTTATCTCCATTTTATAATTGAGGAAACTGAGCTTTAGAAAAATTTAATTTATTCAAGATCACACAATGTATTGCTAGGGCTACTATAATTACATACTACAGACAGGATAGCTGTCTGTAAACAATAAATTTATTTTGTCATAATTCTGGCGGCCAGAGGCCCAAGATAAAGGTCTTGACACGGTTGATTTCTTCTAAGGCCTGCCTCCCTCTCTCCTTGGCTTGCAGATGGATGCTGTCTTTCCTCGGTGTGCGTCAATGTCCTAATCTCCTTTATTTTTAATTTTTAAAATTAAAAATTAAATTTTTTTTTTTAGGCTCTTCCCATAACGCGCCACTGCACTCCAGCCTGGGTGACAAGAGTGAGACTCTGTCTCAAAAACAAAAACAAAAAAAACCTGGAAGAAACCAACAAATTTATTTTCATAATTAAAACCAAAACCTCTATAGATAAGTGGATGAAAGATATTAATAAACAGTTTGCATATGATAAATAAGTACATGGAAAAGATATTCAGGCTCACATAGTATGAAAAATGCAAATTAATTTTCGACAGGACAATTGGCCTACTCTCTTCATATTATAATAAGAAAAAAAAATTGTTAGGACTGTTCTAGAGTAAAGGAGACATTTGAAGCATAACAATCAAATGCAATGTTTGGATGTTGGTTTGAACAAACCAGCAATAAATGGAGGTATGTGGATATGGACTGAAAATTGGGTTATTTTAGGGAATTATTTATTAGATATTATAATGGTATTCTAGTTATGTTTAAAATAATTACTAGAATAATGATATTCTAGTTATGTTTAAAATAATGACATTCTATTTATGATTTTAAAATGTCCTTTAGGGCAGGTGTGGTGGCTCATGCCTGTAATCTCAGCACTCAGATCCTCAGGCAGGAGGATTGCTTGAGCCCAGGAGTTCAAGACCAGCCTGGGCAACATGGCGAAACCTGACTCTACAAGTACAAAAATTAGCTGGGTAATTTATCACTTGAGCCTGAGAGGTCAAGGCTGCCGTGAGCTGTGATCATGCCACTGTATTCTAGCCTGGGTGATAGAGTAAGACCCTTTCTCAAAAAGAGAGAGAAAAAAAAGTTCTTTTAAAAAAGCATGCTATAGTGTTTTCTGATAAGACATCAGGTTATCTAGAATTACTTTATTTTTACAGATGGAGTCTCACTTTGTTGCCCAGGCTGGAGTGCAGTGGTGTGATCTCAGCTCACCGCAACCTCTGCCTCCAGGTTTCAAGCAATTCCCCGCTTCAGCCTCCTGAGGTGCTGGGCCTACAGGCACCCGCCACCATGCCCAGCTAAGTTTTGTATTTTTAACAGAGACAGAGTTTTGCCATGTTAGCCAGGCTGGTCTCAAACTCCTGGGCTCAAGCGATTCACCCGCCTCAGCCTCCCAAAATGCTGGGATTACAGGCGTGAGCCACATTGCTCAGTCTAGAATTACTTTAAAATACTTCAACCAAATAAATCAAATGAAGCAAATAGGGCAAAATAAAGACAATTGTTAATTTCTAGCTAATGTGCATATAGATGTCCATTATATTCCTCTCTTTGCTTTTCTATATGGTTAAAATTGCTATAGTAGAAAGAAAAATATTAAGGAAAAAAATGACAAATTAGTCTGTTGTTCTAAAGAGAAAAGCCAACTGTGCAAATCAATTCCTAAGACTTTTGTAAAAATTTAAATATCTGTAGTTTAGATTAACATATCATAATGACAGGAAAATGGATTTATCAAGCTAAACATAAAAGCTGCATAACTTTTATGGGAAAGTCTTTTTTTTTCAAAAAATAAAATCTATCTGAAAAGCAGAAATTTATGATAACCAAATTTAAAAAAATAGGCCACCCCTTTTTTTTTCTTAAGCTCCCATGATTCGAAAACAAATAGGCCTTTTAAATAGAAACGAACTCTTCCTAATGACTAGTTGTTTGGTTTTGTATCACATTAGACTAAGCAATTAGCATCCATATCTGAATAAAGAATAATTTAATTTGTACCTAAGATTATGGCCTGAAGTAATATATAAATATGTAGGATTTATTTTCTTTATTTGGGTTCCAAGAAGGTGTAGAAATAGGATCCAGTAACATTTCTGAAACCCTAGGAAAAATAGTCTGAGAATACATAAAATGTAATAAGGAGAAATAGCAGATCATGCAACTAGAAAGTATACTGGAGTCAATCACCGTTTACATGAGACGTGTCCCAGAATGCTTTTGCGCAGCATTTTGAGGCAGATATTTTCATCACCACTCAGGTGAATAACTGCTGACAAGAGGGTGGTTATTTGCTGAGGAGGTCACCCTGCAGGAACCCAGCATTTGTTAGCACTCATTCTACCTGGAGTCCATTTGATTCCTATGTACCAACAAATATGACCATGACATGGACTTTATGTCTCTCTTTAGGATGACTTCTCAATATCGGGGTTGAGAACTGTACCAAGGATTTTTAAAAATGTGATTAAATATGTAGAATATTATGTCTCTTATTATTGATAACAAAAGGAGTCCTTTTAATTGGGGATCAGCACTTTGACTAGCATAAGAAATTGTAGCAAATTGACGGGGCGTGGTGGCTCACGCCTGTAATCCCAGCACTTTGGGAGGCTGAGGTGGGCAGATCATGAGCTCAGGAGTTCGAGACCAACCTGGCCAACACAGTGAAACCCTGCCTCTACTAAAAATACAAAAATTGACTGGGCATGGGGCGGGCGCCTGTAGTTCCAGCTACTCAGGAGGCTGAGGCAGGAGAATTGCTTGAACCTGGGAGGTGGATGTTTCAGTGAGCTGAGATTGTGCCACTGTACTCCAGCCTAGGCAACAGAGCGAGACTCCATCTCAAAAAAAAAAAAAAAAAAAATTGTAGCAAATTAAATATACTATAAACTTTATTATCTTTATTGTCCTCTCAAATGAAATTAGCTCAGAAAAAGGGTATATACATATACATACATATATATACACACACACGTAGACATATATACATATATACACACACACACACACACACACACACACACACACACAGGTTTTCATCCACAGTCCCTGGCTCATAGCTTCCATAGATCAGATCTTGTTATAATATTGGGGTGCGTTAGGCCTTAGAAGCAGGCCTCAGGAAGCAGAATGTTTCTCTCTGAGCTTCTTTTGCCCTCCTTTCACCTGCTCAAGGCAGGACTTTAATCTTCCCCTGCATTTCTGATTGTGGGTCATAAGACCCTCATTTCAGAAAGGGTTCTGTCCCACACCCTGGAGGAAGGAATGCTGCACACAGAGGGCAAGAAGAATCCAAATAGATAGGCCTTGCTGGGTTTCCCCATTTGGCGTATTACTGTTAAACCATATTGTTTTTGTTCAAGCACATTTCTACATGATGGTCAGTCATGCCTATCCAATACAATCTTCGTAAAAGGCCCAAGAGGACAGAGTTCAGAGAGCTTCGGCATAGCTGAATGCATGGAAGCTTACAGGAAGGTGAAGAAGAGCTCATCCATGTGCCGGGAGGGTGGCACTCCTCAACTCCAGGGGACCAGAAGTGCCTGTGCTTGGGATATTTCTAGACCTCACCCTATGTTATCTCTCCATCTGGCTATTTATTTGTATCCTTTAAAGTATCCTTTATAATAAACAGGGAAATGTAAGTGCTGCCTTGAGTTCTGTGAGCTCCTCTAGCAAATTAATCAAACCCAAAGAGGGGCTGTGGAAACCCCAACTTGAAGCCAGTGGGTCAGAAGTTCTAGAAGCCTGGAATTGTGACTGTTAGGAAGGAGAGGGAGCCTTATGGGACTGAGCTTTCAACCTGTGGTTTCTGAGACAGTCTCTAGGTAGACAAAGGTTTCAGAATGGAATTGAATTGGAGGACACCCAGCTGGTGTCTGTTGGGGAACTGATTGCTTGCACACATTTGGTTGCAGAAGTCTTCTGTGTTGATTGTTGTTGTGGTATGAGAACAGAGGAAGAACAGTTTGTTTTTCCAGTATCACACAAAGAAACAAAGAGATATGTCTATTTTTATGGATAGTCATGCAAAAGTATGATTGGAAGACAAAACATATGATCTAATGGTAATAAACTGGAGAGGGTGAACTTAGCAAGGCCTGTTTGTTTAGTTTCTTCTTGGCATTCCTGTGTGACATTTCTTCCCTCCGGGTATAGGGTCAGACACCTGCCATATGAGAATCTCCAGGGAAGAAGGAAAGGAGAAGGTCAGAGAGTGACCTTCCTAAGTTGTATAGCCTGCTTCAAGGAAGAAAGGGTGAGGGAAATTCTAGTTTCTACGGCCTGCTTTAGTGGAGAAAGCAGGAAAGAAAGTCAGAGTGACTTTCCTGCTTCTGCTGTTTTCTCATTTTCCAAGGTACCATATTTTGGGGGTAGCATTTACTATGCCCCATCATTGACTAGGGTGACTTTAGAAATTGGATTTTTTTCCAGAGTGACAAAAACAAATTTTGGTTCTATTGTCTTCCTAAGTATACACAAATTTCTAAGACTTTGTGTCTTGTTTTTCTTCTCCTTTTCTTCTCTCTCTCTCTTTTTATTTTTTTTTAGGGAAATGCTCTCTTACCTAATCTCTCCATTTCTCCATTTGCCCCTGCCAGAGTGATCGACAGATTCTTGCTCAGATTGGAGGGTGTCCTAGGATGTGGAACTTTCAGTGCTAACACTGAAAAAATCTCCAGGCAAAGAATGAGTTGATCACCCTACTGTAGCAGCCAGACTGATCCTTTAAAACGGAAGTTAGGGCTAAGCATGGTAGTTCAGGCCTGTAATCCCAGCACTTTGGGAGGTCAAGGTAGGAGGGTCACTTGGGTCCAGAAGTTCAAGAACAGCCTGGGCAACATTGGAGACCTTATCTCTACAAAAAATAAAAAAAATAGCCAGGCATGGTAGTGCACCTCTGTGGTCTCAGATACTCAGGAGGCTGAGGTGAGAGGATTGCTTGAACCCAGGGGGTCAAGGCTGCAGCAAGTCTTGATCGCATCATTGCACTCCAGTCTGGGCAACATGGTAAGACCCTATCTGAAAAATAAGATAAATTTAAAAATAAATAAATAAAATGAAAGTTAGATCATGTTAGATTTTTGTTCCAATGGCTCCCCATCTCAAATGCTGTGGCTTGACCAGGTTCTATATGATCTGTCTCTTACCCCAGTGCTTTGATTTCATCTACTACTATTTTTCCCTTTGCTCAGTCCTGTTAGGCACTCTGGCCTCTTTCCACTTTGTCTCAAACATACCAGTCCCCCTTCTCCCTGCAGGCTTCTGTTCTCTCTACCTGGTCTACTCTTCTTCCAGCTAACATGATCGATCCCTGGCTTCCTTCAGGTCGTTGTTCAAATGTCATCTTCTTAGTAGCAGTGGTGCCTTCCTTGATATAAATAATATCACTCCCACCATCACTTGTAACCTCTTACTCTGCTTTATTTTTTCCAGAGTGCTAATTACAACCTAACATATATTTGTTTAATTTTTAGGATATCTGACTCTCTCCACTAGACTGTAAGCTCCAAGTGAGCCAGGGCTTTGTGTATTTTGTTTACTGCTCTATAACCAATGCCTAGAACAGTACCTAGCTTTCAATGGTATTTGTTGAATGAGATACTAAATAAGACAGTGTGTCAAGGAGCAAGGGATGTGACTAAAAAAGATTGTGGGTTCTGAAGGAAAGGTGAGACTTTATTGAACTTCACTCTCTTGAGGATTTTTTTTTCTACCTTATTCAAAGAGGTGGATCTTGAGAGTTGTTTAGAAAAGAAATTCAGAATCAAAAAGATCAGTAATTGAAGGAAGCTAATAAGATTTTAAAAGCTTTGAAATTCCACAAGTATGGTTTATTATATTGCCTGATGTTATAAATAAATTTCCAAACTTATTTATGGTTATTTATATATTATATTGCCTGATGTTATAAATAAATTTCCAAATTTATTTATTATTTATTTGCCAATTTCCCAAAAGTGATCAGCAAAGCTGTGGATTAGGAACACCATTTCAAGGAATTTGCATACACGTCTTCAGGAATAGCTAGGAAAGGGGATGTTGATGAGAGCCTTCTACTTTGCTACAACTTTCGGAGGAAAGGATACTCAAGAGATATTAATTTAAAATGGAGAGAGTTCTGAGACCTATTAAAAGGGGGAAAGTAGTAGCTCAGAGTTGGAGTAAGAGGTGTTGAACATGTAGAAGGCCCAGTCTCTGGAGTCCTAGGTTCAACTTGGGGGTAGGCATTCAATGTGGTATCCATTTAGCCTTTGAAGCCTGTACTTTGCTGCCTTAGGGGGCTGGGGTCTCCTACTTTTCTCTTCTCCCCTCTAAATTGAAACCTATTCTTGGATCTCTATCATTGTTTTGTGGAGAGGTACTGTTTTATTTTTTAAACACGAACACATTCTTCTTGTAAAACATTGCGGATATTCAAAATCAAAAAGCTCCTTCCTTAATTCCCTCAATCCTGCTCCTAGGAGTAACCTGTTAGCAGTTTGGTGTGTCTCTTTCCAGACTGTTTTCTTTTCATTCACTTGCAAAGATGTGCACATACAGAATTATTCCATTTTGCCTTTTTTGTGGGGAGGGGGGAAATGTTACAGAAATGTGAGCATATTACATGGTGTTATTCTTGGCTATTTTCACTTCACATGCATTGGAGATGTTTTCATGTCAGTATATGCAGATTTACTTCATTCTGTTTAACTACTGGGTAGTATCTCATACAATGGTTGTATCCTTTAAAAAATTTTGTGGGTATATAATAGGTGTATATATTTATGGGGTACATGAGATATTTATTTATTTTTTTATTTGAGACTGAGTCTCTCTGTCACCCAGGCTGGAGTGCAATGGTGCGATCTCAGCTCACTCAACCTACGCCTCCCGGGTTCAAGTGATTCTCCTGCCTCAGCCTCCTGAGTAGCTGGGATTACAGGCATGTGCTACCACGCCTGGCTAATTTTTGTATATTTTAGTAGAGACAGGGTTTCACCATGTTGGTCATGCTGGTCTTGAACTCCTGACCTTGTGATCCACCCGCTTCGGCCTCCCAAAGTCCTGAGATGACAGGCGTGAGCCACCACGCCCGGCACATGAGATGTTTTAATATAGATGTGCAATGTGAAAGAAACACACCCTGGAGAATGGGGTACCATCCCCTGAAACCTTTATCCATGGACACTCTTTCAGTTATTTTAAAATGTACAATTAAGTCATTATTGACTATAGTCACCCTATTGTGCTATCCAATAGTAGGTTTTATTCATTTTTTTAAACGATTTTTTGTACCCATTAACCACCCCTACCACCAAGGAATAGTTGTATCATGATTTAATGATCTTCTTTGAATAGACATGGGTGTTTCTAACTGTTTTGCTGTCATAACCAGTGCTACAAGGAACATCCTTCCTTGAACATGCCCCTTTGAGCACAATATTTCTCCAGGGTGGATAACCAAATGTGAACTTGCAAAGGAGATGCTTAATTTTTAAGTACAGAAAAATGGCTGTTCTCAGTTCTTCATTTTGACTAAATTATAAATGAAATTTTTAAAGAGTGCTACCTTTCAGCAAAAGAAACTACTGTCAGAGTGAACAGGCAACCTACAGAATGGGAGAAAATTTTTGCAATCTACTCGTCTGACAAAGAACTAATATCCAGAACCTACAAAGAAGTCAAACAAATTTACAAGAAAAAAACAAACAACCCTATCAAAAAGTGGGCAAAGGATATGAACAGATACTTCTCAAAAGAAGACATTCATACAGCCAACAGACACATGAAAAAATGCTCATTATCACTGGCCATCAGAGAAATGCAAATCAAAACCACAATGAGATACCATCTCACACCAGTTAGAATGGCAATCATTAAAAAGTCAAGAAACAACAGGTGCTGGAGAGGATGTGGAGAAATAGGAATACTTTTACACTGTTGATGGGATTGTAAACTAGTTCAACCATTGTGGAAAACAGTGTGGTGATTCCTCAAGGATCTAGAACTAGAAGTACCATATGACCCAGCCATCCCATTACTGGGTATATACCCAAAGGATTATAAATCACGCTGCTATAAAGACACATGCACACATATGTTTATTGTGGCACTATTCACAATAGCAAAGACTTGGAATCAACCCAAATGTCCATCAGTGTCAGACTGGATTAAGAAAATGTGGCACATGTACACCATGGAATACTATGCAGCCGTAGAAAAGGATGAGTTCATGTCCTTTGTAGGGACATGGATGCAGCTGGAAACCATCATTCTCAGCAAACTATCGCAAGAATAGAAAACCAAACACTGCATGTTCTCACTCATAGGTGGGAATTGAACAATGAGATTACTTGGGCACGGGAAGGGGAACATCACACACCAGGGCCTATTGTGGGGAGGGGGATGGGGGGAGGGATGGCATTGGGAGTTATACCTGATGTAAATGACGAGTTGATGGGTGCTGATGAGTTGATGGGTGCAGCACACCAATGTGGCACATGTATACATATGTAACAATCCTGCATGTTGTGCACATGTACCCTAGAACTTAAAGTATATATAAAAAAAAGAGTGCTACCTTTTCCAAGAGTTTACTCACTGCAGCAGTGATAACATCTCTTTTTTCCTTTTTTAAAATTTATTTTTTATTTCAATAGGTTTTTAGGGAGCAGGTGGTATTTGGTTACATGAATAAGTTCTTTAGTGGTGATTTCTGAGATTTTAGTGCACCCATCACCCGAGCAGTGTATACTGTACTCAGTGTGTAGTCTTTTATCCCTCACCCCCACCACCATTTCAGTGATAACATCCTTAAACGATAGCCATTCAGTCCGTGTTCTCCAAAGGGTGAGCCTCAAATCTACCAGAAGTACCTGAGGGTGCTTATTAAAATACATATTCCTGAGTCCCACCCACTGATTTAGAATCTCTGAAGGTATGTCCCAGGAATCTACTTTTTTTTTTTTTGAGATAGGGTCTCATTCTGTTGCCCAGGCTGGAGTGCAGTGGTGTAAACACAGCTCACTACAACCTCTACCTTCTGGGCTCATGCTCTCTCCCATCTCAGCCTACCTTAGTAGCTGGGACTACAGAAGCATCACCACTCTTGGCAATTTTTTATTTTTATTTTTTGTAGAGACAGTTGTTTTACCATGCTGTCCAGGCTGCTCTCAAACTCTTGGGCTCAAGCGATCCTTCTGCCTCCATTTACCAAGTGTTGGGATTACAGATGTAACCTATTGCGCCTGGCCCCAGGAATCTATCTACTTTTAAACAATTTCAAAGTTATTTTACAGAGCACAAATTTTTGATGTTACCAGCTGAAGAGAATTTCATAATGGATTGTTATGAGTATTAAAACCTGGAATACAGAATATCATAAAGAGATGTTAGATATTTAATGGGAATTTGAAAATAATATTGTACTTTCTAAGGTTTTCTGAAATCATACAATAGGAGGCAGTGTAATGTGGTGGTTGAGTTTGGGCTCTCAAGTTGGATGGCTGCTGTCTCAGTTTGTTTTCTGTTGCTTATAACAGAATACCTGAAACTGGGTCACTTAATTATTAGTTTGTTTGTTTTTTAATTAATTTTTTGGAGACAAAGTCTTGCTCTGTCTCCCAGGCTGGAGTATAGTGGCGCAATCTTGGCTCACTGCAACCTATACCTCCTGGTTCAAGCGATTCTACTGCCTCAGCCTCCCAAGTAGCTGGGATTACAGGTGTGCACCACCATGCCTGGCTAATTTTTCTGTATTTTTAGTAGAGATGGGGTTTCACCATGTTGGCCAAACTGGTCTCGAACTCCTGGCTTCAAGAGATCTGACCGCTTCGGCCTCCAAAAGTGCTGGGATTACAGGTGTGAGCCATCGCACCAGGCCTGGGTTATTTATTTATTTATTTAGTTTTTGAGACAGGGCCTCACTCTGTCACTCAGGCTGGAGTGCCGTGGCACAGTCTTGGTTCACTACAACCTCCGCTTCCCAGGTTCAAGTGATCGATCCTCCCACCTCAGCTTCCCGAGTAACTGGGACTACAAGCCCATTACCACCATACCCAGCTAATTTTTGTATTTTTAGTAGAGACAGGGTTTTGCCATGCTGGTTAGGCTGTGGGTAATTTATTTTAAAAAAGAAATTTATTTTTTGCAGTTATGGATGCTGTGAAGTCCAAGGTTAAGGGACTGCCTCTGGGTTGCATCTGAACTTCTTGCTGGAGGGGACTCCCTGTGATGTTCCAAGGCATGGCAGGAAATCACATGGCCAGGAGGCTGAGACTGCTAACATGCTATCCTTAAGTCTCTTTTCCTTTTCTTTAAAGCCACTAGTTCCCCTCCCATGATAACCTATTAATCCATGAATAGATTAATTTATTCATGAGGGCAGAGCCCTCATAATCCAGTCACCTCTTGAAGGCCCCGCTTCTAATGAGGATTAAGTTTCAGCCACTTTAGGGATTAAATTTCAACGTGAACTTTGAAGGGAACATTCAAACCATAATAACTGAGATCTGAATCCTGACTTTACCACTTGCTAAACAGACAAATTTCTTAATCTCTATAACTCTGTTTCCTTTTTTTTTTTTTTTTTTTTTTGGTAAAATAGTTATAATGAAAGTGCTTACATTCTTGGGTTAATATGAAGATTAAACAACGTAATGAATATAAAGTGCTTAGCATCATTCCTGGTTTATAGTAAACATTCAAGAAACGTTTTGACTCTAGAGGTTACAATAAATCAATTATGAAACAACAAAGTAGCATTTGATGCTAAATGTTGGGAAATTTGGGGCAGGTAAACTCTAAAGTGGATAGGAATAGGTAATTTCTAGTAAGGTGGAAGCAGGGTGGATAGGATGAAATGATTAAAAAATGAGAACTACTATGAGTTAGAGTTGTATCATTTCTTCATATACCTTTAATTTTTATACTTCAAATATTTGCACATTACATGTATATTTGTATATATAACATATATTTGTATATGTATTCCCTATTATATATTATATTAGTATTTATTAAGAATAATGATGAATATTGTGCCAGGGAGTCCTCTAATTATGGCTTAAAAAGACATCTTTCAGCTTGGGGCAACGTGGCGAAACCCCGTCTCTACAAAAAATACAAAAATTAGCTGGGTGTGGTGGTGCATGCCTGTAGTCCCAGCTACTTAGTGGGGTACTGAGGCAGGAGGATCACTTGAACCCGAGAGGTCAAGGCTGCAGTGAGTCGAGATTGCACCACTGCACTCCAGCCTGGGACACAAAGTGAGACCCTGTTTCAAAAAAAAAAAAATTTTTTTTAACAGACTAAGAACCTATACTTTAACTGGAGGGCAATGTGAGGAGTCAAAATAATTGATTAATCAATTATTTTGTCTTTTTATGTCTTCAGCACTGAAAGTCATTGTTTTGGTCTGGAGATGTGTAAAACGTACACTTTGCTCTCTAGTTGTTTATAGCCTACTTGGGAAGATAAACCTAACAAGAAATATGTAATAACAATAATAACAGCTAACATTGTTGAGTACTGTGTACCGGGCATTGTACTGAGTACATTATATAAATTATTTTACTTAATCCTCACAACAATCAGAGTAGGAAGATTTCATCTTTTTTCCCTCTTTTTATAGTTGAGGGAACTGAGGCTTAGATGTGTGCAAATAAGTGGCAAGTTCAGATTCAAAATCAGCTAAATTTTATTTGAAACCTAAAACACTTAACCATCTACTGTTTTTCTACTAAGCCTGTTAGTTCGAAGATTACCTGAAGGTAAATTTTATCAGGCCAGCTTTGGATCTGGGGGGAAAAATGAAGGTAAATTTTAACTTGAATCATCTAGACTGTTTATAATGGAATCTGTTGTCTAGCATAAATTAACCATGTTGAGGTCACAAAGGATACGAAATTACTCTTAAGGGATGAAAATTCTTTGGACTAGAATACAGTAGGCCCACGCAAACAAGAATGTGTATAAAATTAGCCTGTTTTTGCCTAAGTACATTAACTCAAAAGGAAACTTGGTTTAAGAAGTTCACTCTAAAAATAGTGCAAGAAGCATCACTGGTCCATAGAGAGGGGTGGAGTGGGTTACGTCATTTCAGCACCTTTTAAGGTAAAGGAGGAGGGAATCCTCTTGAACTCATTAGCCAATCAGGTTCTGAA
This sequence comes from Macaca thibetana thibetana, assembly GCF_024542745.1. Lineage (NCBI taxonomy): Eukaryota > Metazoa > Chordata > Mammalia > Primates > Cercopithecidae > Macaca > Macaca thibetana. The sequence continues at coordinate 87,522,700 of NC_065584.1, forward strand.
GACATTTCCCAAGGCGACTTCCTGTCTCTCCACTTTCTTTCCCTCTCCGTTTTGGTGGGCTGGTGAGTGTGCACTTAATTTTGCTCTCTAATTGTTTTGAATTTCTCTTCCCTTTGAGTTATATACCCAGGTGGCAGGCCTTTATTTCAAGTCGGCATTGCAGTGTGTGTGAGTCGCAAGGAGGTTAATGTCGGCTGTGTGGAGGTTGGGAGAAGGCAGTGAAATGCTCTGCCTGGCTTGTTTCCACGTGGGCCTCTGCAGTACCGGGTTTGCCTTCCATCTCCGTGTCCTGGTGACCCAGGAACAATAGACTGTGCTTCATGTGCATAGTGCGTCTGTTCTTGGAAAACGCCGACTTCATTTTGCTTTGAGGGAAAGATATTATCATCCCAATGCTGTTTTGATTTATATCTCTCTGGGTGAGGTCAGATCTCGGGAGAAGGCGTTCAGCTCAGTAGATTTTAATTCTCCGGTGAGTGTCTAGAGGGCCCAGGTCCTTACTGGGTTTGTGGAAACTGTAGCGGACCTTGTCTTTACCCTGGCTTTTGCTCAGATCATTTCGGCTTTCTTGGTGAACCTGGACAGCAAACTCTGAAGACAGATAAGCCCTAAGAGGAGCTGCTAATTTTTAATGTTGCCACTGTGGTGAGTGTGTCCTTAAAAGCTATGGTACAAGATCAGGGACCTTAGTTTAGGGCAAGCCTCTAGATTCAAATTCCAGCGCCACAGTTTACAGCTCTGGTGACCTTGGGAGAAGCAGTGAGCCATTCCAAGGCTTAGCTTTCCAAGATCAGATAAAATATATAAAAACTAGGCTCTAGTTGGTATGTAATAAATGTTAGGTACCTTTAGAAGTAAGCAGTACTTATTTATTTACAGTAAGTATTTTGGATATCTGTTTTCTCATAAAAAGTTTTGCCTAGTGACCTTGAATGTAATTTCACTGAATTCCTTTCTTTTGATACATGTTAATTTTTATATGATGTATGTGTGGGAAATCCATACAGGCAGAATGTGTGAGAAAGACAAATAATAAACCAGTTAATCGAATGTAGTAATAGGTATTTGTAGGCCTCCCATAATTTTCATAATTCTCAAGCATTGTTAAAATTTATTTTTTGGGGCGTGGTAGCGCAAGCCTGTAATCCCAGCTACTCGGGAGGCTGAGGCAGGAGAGTCGCTTGAACCCGGGAGGTGGAGGTTGCGGTGAGCCGAGATGGCGCCATTGCACTCCAGCATGGGCAATAATAGCGAAACTCTGTCTCAAAAAAAAAAAAATACTATATATATTTTTTATATATATATATAAAATACTATATATATATAAAATATTGAATACTATATATTTTTTTTGAATACATATATACATATATATATTTTTTGAATAGGTAATACATTCATATGATTCAAAATTCAAAAGATATCAAAGTTTCTTATCCCCTTCCCTAAGCCATCCAATTCCTCTCCCTCATAACAGTGTTACTAAGATATTTTATGCATATAAGCAGATATGTGTGGGTATCCTTCCCTTTTACTGTACCTACTCTACTATGTGTCTTACTTTTTCCAGTTAAGTTCCATGAGTAGAGTGTCCACATTCCTTATAATGGTCACATAGTATTCTTTAAAAATTATTTTTTTTAAAAGATATATTTTTTGTTTCAGTAGATTTTCTGAGTAAACTAACTCCATCTCAAAAAAAAAAAAATAAATAAAAAATAAAAGACCCATTATCTTGGAGTTGGAAGGGCCCTTATGAGTACTATATGAGTGACCTTTCTGGCTTCTGGGTTATTGTGAGAAGTGTGACTTCTTGTTGTTAAATTTGTTTTTATTGTAGATTCATGGGGTACACGTGCAGGTTTGTTACAGGGTATATATTGCATGATGCTGAGGTTTGGGCTTCTATTGATTCTGCCATCTAGGTAGTAAACATTGTACCCAATAGGAAGTTTTTCAGTTCTTGCCCCTCTCTCTCCTTTCCTCCTTTTGGAGTACCTAGTGTCTATTGTTCCCAACCTTATGTCCCTGTGAACCCAGTATTTAGCTCCCTACCCAAGATTTAACTCCCACTTATAAGTGAGAACATGCGATACTTGGTTTTCTGTTTCTGCGTAAATTTGTTTAGGATAATGGCCTCCAGCAGCATCCAACAGCTCCAGTTGCTGCAAAGGACATGATTTTTTTTTTTTTTAATGGCTGTGGAAAAGTGTGAAATTTTTAGGCAGAATATTTGCCTTTCTACTCACTAGCTGGTTGAGCTTGGGCAAGACATAAAAATAACATATTAAACATTTAACACCATGCCAGCTACAGTGCAAAGTGTATTTATTACCTCGGTCTTCACAGAAGTTTTAAGAGGTATGTAGTATTTGTTCTCATTTTAAAGAGGGGACAGCTGAGGTTTAGAGAAGTTCCATAACTTACCCATGGGCACAGCAAATACATGAGAGAGCCAGGATTAAAATCTAGTTTTGTATGATTTCAAAATCTATTATTTTAGGGAATATTAATTAGTGCAACTATTATGGAAAATAGTATGGAAATTTCTCAAAAAAATTAAAAATAGAGCTACCATATAATCCAGAAATCCCATTTCTGGGTATATTCAAAGGAAATAAAATTAGTGTGTCAGAGATATCTATACTCCCATGTTCATTGCATCATTATTCACAAAAGCCAAGATGTGGAATTGACCTAAGGGTCCATCAACAGATGAATGGACAAAGCAAATATGATACATATGTACAGTGGAATACTATTCTGCCTTAAAAAGGAAGGAAACTCTGATAGTGAGTGGGAATTAAAACTTGGAGTCTGTTCTGATAGCAGTACCTTATATAACTATCTCTAAAGGAAAACTATGCCAAGCTATCAGTTTAGTATTTACTTCGTATGAACAAAATTTTGTGTTTTCATTTTGTTTCAGGTTGAAGATGAAATCCACTGAGGAGGGAAGTCCAGCACCCTGTGTGCCAGTCCAGGACTGGCCCATCTGTAGACCCCCTGAAAATCATGGGCTTGAATTTGGATATTCTCAACAGAAAGGGTTAAAGACTGATGGGACCTAAAGCCTGGTACTTGAATTTTGATCACATAAGCTGCCTTAAGTTCTCTTTATTACACGTATGTGTGCCTTTTCTATCTAAAACGCCTAGCCTAGAGATTCTTTGAGTTACCATTGTATCCTATAATGCTAGGTGGCACTGAATAAATTGGAATAGAGTCAAATGGAATGGTAATGAAATCTTAACACAAGTATCTGCTGATTTAGTATCAATTTGTAGTTTGTATTAGGCCTTCATGAAGCATCTGTTCACATATATAAAATGTACTTTTTGGCTATGAACACTAGTACTTTGAAGTGATTACTGCTCACAGTCAACAAAATGCTGGGATCATTGATTGTTTATGGAGCATTTCCAAAATACTTAGTAAATACGAAATGTCCTTTGTGTGTTGGAATGACACTTGTTGAAGCATGCATGACTAGAATCCTGCAGGGGGCATTACCCATTGCGAAAGGTATCCCATATTTAACATCAGGATTTATGTGCCAGGCTTTGTGCTATGTGTCAGAACAAAAAGATCAGGCCTCTTGCAATCTGGGTTTTGTTTGTGAGTTGAGATTAATAGAGAAGTTGTTCCTTTCAACCTGTAAGTATTATCCTGTAAGAATACTTAGATCAAGTAGTTTTTTTTTTTTTAATTTCCTTTTTAAAAAAACTGATTTTGGGTTTGGAGAGATCAAGGAGTTTTAAGGTAGACATTGTTAAAACTGTAGAAACCTTTCACACCATGTCTTGCTGCTTGTCTTCATTCTCTTAGTTAACCTTGAATCCTGCTGATCTGAAAACATTTTACATAGTTAAAGCATTATAGAAATGTAGGGCAAGGAAGGAGTAAAATAACATTTTGATCATATCTGTCTGAGATATTTAAAATGCTTCAGTTTCTTTCCAACCTTCTGAGCTAGCTAGCATATCACTGCTTTACATTTTAAAGCAAACCATCTTTAGCTCTGCTTATTTTCTGTAGGAAGTATCATGGTGAAGTGAAAAGAGTATGGAGTTTTGATGGAATTGAATTTAAATCCTAGCCCTTACTAGTTAGGTGATCTTAGGAAATTTAGGTAATTTTTCTGAGCCTCAATTTTCCTTGTAAATAGGGGGTTATAAAATTTAAATGATACAAATTCTATACAGCTTGACAGATAGGATTTCCAAAGAATGATAGCCACTGCTTTCTTTCTGTCAGCTTATTTTAGACCCATTCTTTTTTTTTTTTTTTTTTTTTTGAGACGGAGTCTCGCTCTGTCGCCCAGGCTGGAGTGCAGTGGCACGATCTCGGCTCACTGCAAGCTCCGCCTCCCGGGTTCACGCCATTCTCCTGCCTCAGCCTCCCGAGTAGCTGGGACTACAGGCGCCCACAACCGCGCCCGGCTAATTTTTTTGTATTTTTAGTAGAGACGGGGTTTCACCGTGGTCTCGATCTCCTGACCTTGTGATCCGCCCGCCTCGGCCTCCCAAAGCGCTGGGATTACAGGCGTGAGCCACCGCGCCCGGCAGACCCATTCTTAAAGGCACTGATGTCCAGCCTTCTGTTATGATGGGAATGTTCTATGTTTATACTGCCAATATAGCTATTGAGTAAGAAAATGTGAGTAGTGTAATGGAGAAATTTAATTTTTAACTCTAAGTGGTTGCTTATTGGACATGCAACTTCAAGGTCCACTTATGACCCACTGTTTTTGCTTCATGAAGCCTTCCTTGACCAATCCTACTTTTTTTCTTAACCTTACTTGCCTTCTACCACTTATTTGGTGGTATGTTAATTTCTATGAGTCTTGTCTTTCTGGCTAGATTGTGTCTGAGGTTATGGATTTTTAAATCTCCACATTGCTGCATGAAAAAGAACACAATGACAAAAGTATAACTAGTATTTTTAGCTAACAAGTTTTAGATGATCATTACAAGTAAATAAAAAAATTTTCTAGCTAGTAATTAGGTGAAGAGTAGGGAATAGTGTGAAGGTTGCCTGCAAAGACGAACTGCGCATCTAGTATGTATTTGACCTTAAAGTTCAGATTACACTCAAATGCTGGAAGAGGAAGTTAAAGCAAGCCTCTTTCTTACGTTGCCATCTTGTGGCAGACTTTGGTTCCAAATGTTACTAATTCAATTTTCCTATGTAAAGGGAAGAGTTTCTTCAGATTATTTTGACAAAGGATTATGAAGAGTAAAGGTTAAATACAATCCTGCATTGGCTCAAATGAAATTGAAACATGCTTTGAAAAAACTGACTATTTTGGATTATTTTCTCAGTTAGCTGAATCTTACAAGTTCTTGACTCCTTTTTCTTGCGTAACTGTTTTCTTACTGTGAGACTGTTGACCTTTATAGCCTTTCAGAAGTTGGTTAGACTATTGTGCAGTTTTATCCAACTTGTAAATTTATACAAAATTAAGCTTGTGTACAAAAAAAGAGAGGTCCTGCTCTTTTTTTTTTTTTTTTTTTTTCTTGAGACAGGTCTTACTCTGTTGTCTAGGGCGGAGTACGGTGGCATGATCACAGCTCACTGTAACCTTGAACTCCTGATGCTGCCCTATTTGATAGTGAGCTTGGGCATTTGGTGACATTCTCCGAAAGATGAGTCAATAGTTTATATTAATGAATGGAGAGTTAAATAAAGGATGAACAGTTACTCTAAATTTTCTTGTGACTTGGTGTAGAACATGCTGGTGTGAGTTGTCATGTAATCATAACCTTTGTGAATTTATTTTTTTAAAATTTTCCAGAAATGATCCTAGGTAATTGATAGATCCTGTGGTTCAACTGGATTTCTAGATAGAAGCTGGATTCATGTGATGCCAGAGGTAAGAGTAAGAGCAAAATCTTCATTTTTACCTCATTTGGATTTCTAATCACCTAGCAAGACTTGGGACTCAGTGTTATTAGTGGATGGAATTTGGTAATTGAAAAAAATCCCTAGTTCTAACCTTAAGAGAATTTTCCTGTTTAGGGATAAGGAGCCAGTGCTGGTTTGCCCTTCCCCAGTCATTTACAGTTTGCCATGATGAAATGCATGTTAAGTCCGTGTTTCAGCTGATCAGCCTGATTAAACACATGCTCTGAGCAGACTAAAGCTAGGGGCAAACACCTGCAATTGAATTCTGCTTGTTGGAATTAATACTGGGATTTAGTCTGTAATCCCAAGTGATTCTTAAACCTTAATAAATTATGAATTTATATATAATAAATTTATATAAATAATAAGTTAGGAATTTGAGACTAATTTATTGTGCTTTGATCTTTTGTGATATCTCTATAATCCCAAAAAATCACTTTTGTGAGTTAGAACTAGGGTCAGGAATCCTTAATCTAAAAGTTCAAACACTACAGAAAAAGCACTGGCAACTGGTATAATTCTATAGGCAATTTAGCCTGGCAGTTTTAAACCAATCACTATTTTATCAATCTATACATATAGATTAAGGGAAACACAGAGTTGGTTAAATCAATTTTGCGAAGACTATACAATACAACACTATATAGTCACTTAAAAGTTATGATACAGGTTTATGTTTATTGAAATAGAATGATATTCATGACACATGAAAAACATTAGAGAGCAATGTGTTTCTGCTTAAATATTTTTATATGCATATGTTTGCTTAAGAAATCGGAAAGGATATATATACTAAAATACTAGCGGTTATTTTCTCTAGAATTGAGTTCTACAAGTTATCTTGTATTATTATAAACCTATTTTCTAATTTTATTGTATTCATGTATTGTAATATTTTAAAAGTTATTTTAAGTAACTTAGGACAAGCTTATATTCTTTACCCATGCCTGCATTTTCAGCAGAGAATTAGGTAGAAAGAAGGGTGAAATACGGGAAATACAAACAACTCAAAGTAATATCAGGAGTTGAAATAATTTTTTAGCTTTTGTTGTCTTTTACAGAAGTAAAATTTCGAGAGACTGAAACCAAATCTGAGTCTCACTGTTTCAATCTGGACCTCTTTGGTGCTGTAAATCCTGGATATACAGTAGATGATTACTACATTTTTCTTTTATGGTAAGGCTTACGTTGATATTGAGAAGCTTTGACATATATATGAGTCTTTGAAAATTCAGGTTTGTGACTTCATGGCCAGCTGCTAAGGTGCTATAAGTTTCATTTTTTAAAAGTCAGTTGAGGCCAGGTGTGGTGGCTCATGCCCGTAATCCTAGCACTTTGGGTGGCCAAGGTGGATGGATTGTCTGAGCACAGGAGTTTGAGACCAGACTGGCCAACATGGCAAACCCCATCTCTACTAAAAAAAATACAAAAAATTAGCTGGGCGTGGTGGTGTGTGCCTGTAGTCCCAGCTACTCAGGAGGCTGAGGCAGGATAATTGCTTGCACCCAGGAGGCAGAAGTTGCAGTGAGCAGAGATAGTGCAACTGTACTCCAGCCTGGGTGACAGCGAGATTCCGTCTCCAAAAAAACAAAAACAAAAACAAAAAAGTCAATTAAAGATGTTGAGAAGTAGCATAGTATAGTATATATATGGGTTCTGGAGTCAGACTGGGTTCAAACCCATGCTCTCTATCACTTCACCAGTTATGCAGTATTGGCAAGTTTCCTAATTATCTGTGTCTTAGTTTTATATTTTATATTTATATTTTAGAGAATGGTAATAGTATTTGACTCAGGGTGGTTATTTTGAAGATTAAATTAGTAAGGGTGTGGGTAAAGCATATGATAAATGCTCAGTTTGATGTTAACTATTTTGTCTTCAGAATCCATGTTTATATTTCTCTTAGATTCTGTACTACCTGGCAATTTTTGACATCTGCATAATAGATTGACGAAAATTCTTTGTTTTGGCCTGACGTGATGGCTTACGCCTGTAATCCTAGCACTTTGGGAGGCGAAGTGGGCATATCACCTGAGGTCAGGAGTTCAAGACTAGCCTGGCTAACATGGTGAAACCTTGTTTCTACCTAAAATACAAAAATTAGCTGGGTGTGGTGGTGTGCACCTGTAATCCCAGCTACTCGGGAGGCTGAGGCAGGAGAATCGCTTGAACTTGGGAGGCAGAGGTTGCAGTGAGCTGAGATCGTACCACTGCACCCTAGCCTAGGTGACAGAGCTAGACTTCATCTCCAAAAAAAAAAAAAAAAAAAAACAAGGAAATTCTTTGTTTTTATTGCTTATATATCTTTCTGTTAATTAGACTACCCCTCATTACCTTCACCCTGCCCCTCAAAACTTAATGAAGTTCTAGAATTAGTCACAGGCACTATAGTGTGTATCTTTATATAATTGTTGGAATAACATTTTCTTTAGTTGATTAATCTTGATTTTGGTACTAACTTTTTATCTAGTTCCTCATTTTGCCTTGCCGAATCAATTGATCCTTAATGATCTCTTCTAGTTCTTACTTAGATGTAATGATTCCTATCTTATAAGAGTCTCTTGATGTCTTATTTTTTTTTGAGACAGGGACTCACTTCATTGCCCAGGCTGGACTGCAGTGGCACAATCAGGGCTCACTGAAGCCCCAGCTTCCCAGCCTCAGGTGATTCTCTCATGTCAGGCTCCCAAGTAGCTGGGACCACAGGCCACCATGCCTGGCTAATTTTTTGTATTTTTTGTAGAGATGGGGTTTTGCCATGTTGCCCAGGTTGGGATGTCTTTATTTTTTATAAACGTTTCTTAAATTAATGTGGTTGGAGGTACACTTTGATGGCTGTTCCTCTCACTGCTTGGAGCCTTAGGCAGTGGGATTTTGATCCATCATATATCAAAAATGGCTTATCTTCACTCAGGGCACCATGAGGATGGGCTGGCTGTCCGTTAGTGCCTTCTGATTTTTGCGGAGTCAAACAATTACTAAACGGGTGGTGATTCTAGATTAAGAAAATATACCTGTGATTAAAAAAATAAAAGCAGCAGCCTAGTTTCAAAACATGAGCATATAGTAATTAGATAGCTCTCATCTAGCGCTATGAAAGAAAGCCAGTTGGTTCTGGGAGTTACTGAAACATTATACTATAAAGTCATTCATGTTCAAATTTTAAATGGTTTACTTGGTTTTCTAGAGTGGTTGCTCACACAAGTCAGGGCAGTTTTAAAAATACACTTTTTGGTTGGGTGCGGTGGGTCACACCTGTAATACCAGCACTTTAGGAAGCTGATGTGGGCGGATCACCTGAGGTCAGGAGTTCAAGACCAGCCTGGCCAACATGGTGAAACCCTGTCTCTACTAAAAATACAAAAATTAGCCGGGCATAGTGGTGCGCACCTGTAGTCCCAGCTACTTGGGAAGCTGAGGCAAGAGAATCGCTTGAACCTGGGAGGTGGAGATTGCAGTAAGCCAAGGTTGTGCCACTGCACTCCAACCTGGGTGATAGAGTGAGATACTCCATCTCAAAAAAAAAAAAAAATTATACATATAACTTTTCTTTGCAGTATGAAGATAGATAATTCTTCAAGTTAAAGATGGACTTTTCTCACCAGAAATGGCTTTATGGAATCAATTTGCAAAAATGTAAGAGGTGGCAAAGGAAAGAATAAAATAATATTTTCATTTTCTTCTGTCATTCTTAGATCGTTTGGTAGATTGTAAACTCCATGAAAGCAGGATACCTTCTTTTCCCCTAAGACCTGGCCCAGAAGAGATACCAAAAAAATATTTGCTTATATACTAACCTAGTCTCTGGGTGTGGAAGCCATAGAGGGTTCAGGGTGGGGCGGGGGGAAAGGTGGGGGAAGCCCTGATTGACAAAACACGGCGGTTTCCAAAAGGAATTCTTGGCATGTGTACTCAAGGAGACATGTATAGAACGTTCACTGTGGTATTGTTTTTAATTGTAAAACCTGGAATCAATGCCTATTATAAGAATGACTGCCAAAACCAATCTATTTATGTGAGGAATAGATATATAAAAGCTTACTGGTATTTAAAAATCTTTTATTGTTAATATTTTGTTTACAATCTTACTTGATATTTATCGTTGACTTAAATTGCACATACCACTCAGGTATGGTTAAAAACTCATTTCTGCTTCATGTTGAAATATTCTCAATTGTTTTGGCTAAAGTATACTGTCCTATATGCTGTGTTTACATCCATAATGGTATATTTAAATACAAGTGGTACAAAATAAAAATCCAAATATTGAAAGTCTGGTATACTTCACTGTTTTTGTAATGAGATTTAATACTCATGCTTATACCAGAATCTCACAAATGGTATGCAACTGTAATAACTTGTGTTGGCCAGAATATGAAACCTATTTAGATTAAGATTCTTGAAATTGCTTTATCAATAATATACAGTTCATGAATATTTAGTAGTTTGTCTAAAAATAGTAAACAAATGAGTTAAACCATTTCATAAATTACAAGAAATAGGTCTTCAGGTTGTCAGACTTTTCTGTCTGTTGCAAATCTCAACTTTTGGCTATAAAAACAAGGTATCAAAACAAACAGGAAGTTACTTCTATGTGTTTAAATATAGCACAACTACTGCTTGAAACTCAATGCCTTTTCTCCTTCATTATAATATCTTCAGACAGCTTTTCTCTATATAGATTCTCATGGAAAGTATTTCTTTTCTTTTTTTTTGAGACGGAGTTTTGCTCTTGTTGCCCAGGCTGGAGTGCAATGGCGTGATCTCGGCTCACCGCAACCTCCACCTTCCAGGTTCAAGCTATTCTCCTGCCTCAGCCTCCTGAGTAGTTGGGACAGGCATGCACCACCACGCCCAGCTAATTTTTGTATTTTTAGTAGAGACGGGGTTTCTCCACGTTGGTCAGGCTGGTCTCGAACTCCCAACCTCAGGTGATCTGCCCATCTTGGCCTCCCAAAGTGCTGGGATTATAGGTGTGAGCCATTGCGCCTGGCCTGATTCTCATGGAAAGTATTTCATATCTATAATTTTTTTTTTTGTTTGAGATGGAGTCTGACTTTGTTGCCTAGACTGGAGTGCAGTGGTGCAATCTCGGCTCACCGCAACCTCCGCCTCCCGGGTTCAGGCTATTCTCCTGCCTCAACTTCCCGAGTAGCTGGGATTACAGGTGCCCACCACCACACCCAGCTAATTTTTGTGTTTTTCGTAGAGATGGGGTTTGATCATATTAGCCAGGCTGGACTCAAACTCCTGACCTCAGATGAGCCACCTGCCTTGGCCTCCCAAAGAGCTGGAATATGATTTTGTTATTCTTAGTAGTTTTATCTTTGTGGTTGGTTGCCTTGTTTTGTATAGTCAATAAATATGATTAAATATCATTCTAAAAGCAGTGAAATACAACATTCCTAATATTTTGATGCATATTGTATCCCTTGCATGGTAAAGATAACCTAGGAATGTTATAGACTAGACTACCACTCCATCAAATAGTGAAGTTGTTGGAATGTTTGCTTTCTTGAATGTTGTGGTCACTCTGGCCTTCACAACTCTTATTGTGAGTTATTCAGACTCTTTATATTGGGAAGAATGAATTAAGTTGTATATATGAAAAGCAAAACTTTAAAACTATTGAAAAGCAAGAGGATGATATTGGAGTAGACATAAGTACAAAAAGGGAAAGTTGATACATTTGTGTACACTAAAATTCAAACTTATGTTTGCATGGCATATTACTGTTAAATGACTCCATATAAATCAAGAAAATCATCAAAGGATGTGAACAGGCAAATCACAGATGAGGATCCCTGAGTAGTCATTCAGATGAAAAAATGCTCACTCTTACGAGTAATGAAAGAGTTGTACAGTAATGAAAGAGTTGTACATTAAAACAACACTGAGATACCATTTCACTGTCATCAGATAGACAACAATGAAATAAAATAAAACAACTTGACATGTCTGCATGTTGCTGAATTTATAGCATTGGGCTCTTGTATACTTTGCTGGTGGCAGTGAAATTTATGCCTTTACTTTGGAGAGTGGTTTGGCAACATTTAGTTGATTTGAAGTTGCTTATATACTAACCCAGCCTCTGGGTGTTATATTCTAGAGGAATTTTTGGCATGTGTACTCAAGGAGACATGTACAGAATGTTCATTGCAGTATTGTTTTTAATTGTAAAAACCCGCAATCAATGTCTATTAGAAGAATGGATAAATTGTAGCATATTTGCAGTACATGGTGTTAAAATGAATTAATATTAAGTATGTATTAACTTAGATACATCTCCAGGAAGTGATCATGGTGCAGTACAAAGGCTAGGATCACAAAGTTAGGTACTAGTCAAATTAGAATATTTTGCATTTTTCAACTTTAAATGAGTTGTACTTTTTTTTGTATTAATATTTCTACATTTGGCATAGTTAAAACCAGAATTCACACAAAAGCCTCGAACAGCCAAAAACAGATGTTAGGGAGTACATGGTTCACACATGAAGATTTCATTTTTTTGAAACTGGTTTATACTAGAATTAAGTTATCACTTTAAAGTTATCAGAATATATTTTAGGAAATGTACAAAGGCTTAATTACTCTGAACCAGTTGACGAACCTTGTAGGAAGCTGCACAGTTTTTGACAGTTTTTTGTTTGAAGGAAAAAGATTTGATATTATGGTTTTGGCATTACTCAGAAAGGGGTTTGCAGGGTTTGATGTCCACTGTGTGGCTAATTGCATCTGTTACTAATTCATAATAGGGTCACAACATCTGGAAGGATGGCTACAAAAGACGGTATAAGGCTGGGCATGGTGGTGCACGCCTGTAATCCCAGCACGTTGGGAGGCCGAGGTGGGTGGATCACTTGAGGTCAAGAGTTTGAAACCAGCTTGGCCAACATGGCAAGACCCTGTGTCTACTAAAAATACAAAAATTTGCTGGGTGTGGTGGCAGGCGCCTGTAATCCCAGCTACTCGGGAGGCTGAGGCAGGAGAATCGCTTGAACCTGGAAGGCGGAGGTTGAAGTAAGCCGAGATCATATCACAGCACTCCAGCCTGGGCGACAGAGTGAGACCCTATCTGGAAAAGAAAAAAAAGCTTCATTAAGGTTTATATTCTGAGGACCCTTCTAGCTTTCCTCTTCAGGTTAATTTTTAATCTGAATTCTAACATCCATATAGATTAAGCAGAAAATAATTACCTACAGCAGCTGCTATAGGTAATGCCTATAGGTAATGCCTGGAACTGCCAGCAGTTCCAGGAGAACGCGCAGGTAGGTCACCTCAAAGTTGTGACCCTCAATACTACCGCTTAATTTTTTTTTTTTTTTTTTTTTTTTAATGGAGTGTGGCTCTTGTTGCCCTGGCTGGAGTGCAATGGTGCGATCTCGGCTTACTGCAACCTTTGCCTCCCGGGTTCAAGTGATTCTCCTGCCTCAGCCTCCGGAGTAGCTGGGATTACAGGTGTCCGCCACCACGCCCAGCTAATTTTTGTATTTTAGTAGAGACGGGGTTTCATCATGTTGGCCACACTGGTCTTGAACTCCAGACCTCAGGTGATCCGCTCACCTCAGCCTGCCAAAGTGTTGGGATTACAGGCGTGAGCCACCGCGCCCAGCCCACTATCGCTTAATGTAAAGCCCTGTAATGCATGTTTGCAATGCAGACTCAAAGAAAATTATAACTTCCTTAAATGTGTATAGAAGATGTGTGAGAGCTGGAAAGATGTCTAGTCCAAGGTGGATAAAAAATAAAATGGTGGATTACCCCAACTTGGAGGTGCCAGCTGTCCAATTACAGCTGTCACACCGTTTCTGGGAATTTCTCCTGATTCTTAGAAAGCCGGAGCTGCCCGCCGCACCTCCACAGGGCCTGGCAGGTCCCAGGATGCTTCGGGGCAACCCTACGCATGCGCGCTCTGGTGTAGTTCCCTGGAGCACTCGCGCAGAGAATCCTGGAATCTTCGCTTGTGGAGCTGTGGAGGCAACGGAGTTTTTCCGCGCTTTTTCTTTCAGCCTCAGATTAAGTATCATTTGTTATTATTATTTTCTCTACTGAGCGCGGAAAGCTGACTGAAAATTCCAGACTGTAATTTCTGTGGGGCTGTTTCTCTAAAACTTGGCCCTCACGCAGCTTGTACAGCCATTAGATAGGCGCTTACTCCCAACTGGTGGAAGATTCGAATTAGCTGCGCCTCTCTTGCCTGAGCGAGGGCTCAGCTTTAAAGCTTCCCAGCTCCTCTGCTTCGCCTCTGCCCCTAGTCTGCCGGACGTAAAATAGGCCTCTTAACGTGGCTGCCAGGTGACATACCTGAGGAAACTCACTGAGCGGGGCTACTGGGATAAAGGTGTCCAAGTGTTCCTTTCTGTCGACCCGGAGGGCCAAGGCACCTTTTTTTTTTTTTTTTTTTTTTTTTTTTTTTTCCTGAGGTGGAGTCTCGCTCTGTCGCCGGCTGGAGTGCAATGGCGCGATCTCGGCTCACTGCAACCTCCGCCTCCCGGGTTCAAACGATTCTCCTGCCTCAGCCTCCTAAATAGTTGGGACTATAGGCTCACGCCACCACGCCAGGCTAATTTTTTGTATTTTTGGTAGAGACGGGGTTTCACCATGTTAGTCAGGCTGGTGTTGAACTCTTGACCTCGTGATCCGTCTGCCTCGGCCTCCCACAGTGCTGGGATTATACAGGGGTGAGCCACTGCGCCCGGCCTATATATTGGTTTTGAGACAGATTCTTGCTCTGTCGCCCAGGCTGGAGTGCAGTGGCGCGATCTCTGTTCACTGCGACCTCTGCCTCCCGGATTCAAGTGATTCTCCTGCCTCAGCCTCCCTAGTAGCTGTGACTACAGGCTTGAGCCACCACGCCTGGCTAATTTTTGTATTTTTAATAGAGACTGGGTTTCCCCATGTTGGTCAGGCTGGTCTCGAACTCCTGACCTGCCTGCCTTGGCCTCCCGAAGTGCTGGGATTACAGGCGTGAGCCACTGCCCATGGCCCACATATATATTATTTTTGACTTTAGCAAGATCTGTAACCACCTTTGTCTTTACCTTTATCCTTAAAGTGTTTTTAGAAAACCGGACAAACAAGGAGCACAATTAATATTATTGAGTAACTGAAATCAATATATCAATTATACTAAATACAAGGAATATAATAAAATGTGCAGTATTTTATAATAAAAACATGCATGTTATATTTATTTTTTACTTATTTATTTTATTTTTATTGCAATTTAACTTACTTGGCCTTTTTATTTACCCCTTATTAGGACTCTCTTCAGCTTCTGGAGACCTCACTATCCTATTATGTCTTTGTGTGAAGACATGCTGCTTTGTAATTATCGAAAGTGTCGCATCAAACTCTCCGGCTATGCATGGGTCACTGCCTGCTCTCACATCTTCTGTGATCAGCATGGCAGTGGTGAGTTTAGTCGCTCACCAGCTATCTGTCCTGCCTGCAACAGTACCCTTTCTGGAAAGCTAGATATTGTCCGCACAGAACTCAGTCCATCAGAGGAATATAAAGCTATGGTATTGGCAGGACTGCGACCAGAGATCGTGTTGGACATTAGCTCCCGAGCACTGGCCTTCTGGACATATCAGGTTAGTGCTTAGTCTAGTTTCTCTTGAACATATAATTTCAGGCATTTGTGGGAGCTTCTAGTGTCTTTTCTTCATTATTTTATATTTATTTTTTATGAGTATATGAGAAACTGTCTTATTAGCTTGTTTTGTTTTCAATAATGTTTATTGTTGAAAATCAAAAGGAAGAAAATTAAAGCACTCATAATTCCATCACTCAGATATAACCATTGTTGATATTTTGGGTACACACACATGCGCGCGCACACACACACACACACACACTCTGTCTTCTGTATAAAAGTAAGATAATAACACACTGTTTTATTGTCAGAGTTGACAACATATATCTGGTATGTATTTTTCTTTCTTTTGAGATGGGGTTTTCTTGTGTTGCCCAGGCTAGTCTCTAACTCCTGGGTTCAAGCCATTCTTCTGCCTCAGCCTCCTGAGTAGCCTATGCTCCACTGGGTGTGAATATCTTGTTAAATATTTTTTAGTTAACTATTCTATAATCATATTTTAATGGTTATATTGTTTTTAGCATAATTTATTTCCAAGTTATTAAAATACTATGATAAGCATTCTTATCAAATAACACATCCTTAACTTCTTCCCTTTATGATTTCTACTTTTAGTATTTCCTTTGAAAGACCTCCCTGTGGATAACTTTAAGCATGTCGTTGAATGTATTGTTATATCTTACATATACTCTTATACTTATTAAGGATGTTTGTCATCTGTTAAGTAACTTTTTATTATATTTTTCTGGGTAAGTTGTTTCTCTTACATGCTCCTGTATTTTTCAACTCCTTTGGTTAAATACCAAATAGTGTTTTTGCTGGCTTATGTGGTAAGAGTATGTTTATTTTTGTAAGCAACTGCCAAATTGTCTTCCAAAGTGGCTGTACCGTTTTATATTGCCAGCAGCAATGAGTGAGAACCTGTTGCTCCACATCTTTGCCAGAAGTTGGTATTGTCCATGTTCTGGATCTTGGCCATTTTAATAGGTGTATAGTGGTATCTCATTTTAATTTCCATGTCTCTGATGACATACGATGTGGAGCATCTTTTCATATGCTTTTTTGCCTTTTTTTTTTGGTGAGGTGTATATGAAGTTTTTGGTCTATTTTTAAATTTTTTTAATTGTTGAGTTTTAAGTGTTCTTTGTATCCTTACTGCGTTTGAAGTATTCTTTGATCCTTTCTCAGAGCTATCTTTTGCAAATATACTCTCCTGATCCGTGGCTTGTCATTTCATTCTCTTACAGGGTCTTTCACAGAGCAGAGATTTTTAACTTGAATGAAGTCCTGCTTATCAATTTTCTCTTTCATGGATTATACCTTTGGTATATTTTAAAAGTCACTGCCAAATCCAAGATCATCTAGATTTTATCCTATGTTATCTTCTGGGAGTTTTATAGTTTTGCATTTTACATTTAAGTCTGTAAACCATTTTGAGTTTATTTTTGCAAAAAGCGTAAGATCTGTCTAGATTCATTGGGTCCTCAATTTTTTTCTGGCTATTCACCAGAGACTCTTAGTTACTTGCCTCTTGGGCCTTCCTGACATGGCTGCTTGCCTCCTCAAAGCCAGCAAGGGAGTGTGTCTCGTAGTAAGACAGACCTTATAGTCTTAGGTAATATACTTACGAAGTGACAACCTGTCACATTTTATGTAGTATTGTAGTCACAGGTCCTGCCCACATGCAAGGGGATAGGGAGTTACACAAGGGTGTATGTACCAGGAGACAATGATAATTTGGGGTTGTCTTAGAGTCTGTTCTTCATGCTCTGGATGACTTGAAAAATGGGATTATATTTCTTAAAAACCTTTGGAAAACATGTCACTTGTTAAAGTAAGACAAATACTCAGTTCTTTTGGTGGTATAAAGTTAGTGGTTTGAGAGTATTCTTCCAGACTTTTTTTCTATGCATTTAATAACATAACTTATTGTTTTCTGTGCCTCATTGTGTATCCTGATTGCTTCTTAAACTGGGTTCTAAATGTTAAAATAACATCCCTATATAAGCATCTTTCTTTTCCTTTTGTGTTTGTGTAATATTTTACAATGTATAACTTTGTACCCCATACCTTAAAAATCTTTTTTCTTTTGGAACCAGGTACATCAGGAACGTCTTTATCAAGAATACAATTTCAGCAAGGCTGAGGGCCATCTGAAACAGATGGAGAAGATATATACTCAGCAAATACAAAGCAAGGATGTAGAATTGACCTCTATGAAAGGGGAGGTCACCTCCATGAAGAAAGTACTAGAAGAATACAAGAAAAAGTTCAGTGACATCTCTGAGAAACTTATGGAGCGCAATCGTCAGTATCAAAAGCTCCAAGGCCTCTATGATAGCCTTAGGTTACGAAACATCACTATTGCTAACCATGAAGGCACCCTTGAACCATCCATGATTGCACAGTCTGGTGTTCTTGGCTTCCCCTTAGGTAAGAAAGGACATGTGATATCCAGTGTCTATTCTTTAAATCAATGATTTTTTATACTGCTCTGCCCACTTCCAAGCATTCAGTGGAGATGATAAGGGTCTTGAGTTGTGGTAGGCTATGAATTCTTCACCCATGTTTCAACCTGTACATCATTGCTTTTATCTATTGTATTTACTTACATTTAAATTAAATCTTTAATTTGAGCAGAGTTATCTCTGCAAAATGAAAGTTTGCAAATTGCTGCATTAAATTAAAAGCTACGTAGTTGTAGTAATAATAATATTAACTGTCATTTATTGATTCCTAAGTGCTAGGCACTGTTTTAAGTGTTTTACATAAATTCATATAATTTACAAAACTTTATGAAGTATTATTATCCTTTTATACAGATGAGAAAGCTGAGGCACAGAAAGTTAAGTAATTTGGTCAATATCACTAACCTGTTTTCAGAGCCTATACTTTTAACCATTTGTTATCCTCCAAGAAGGCCATGTTTCTATTTTTTTCACCTGCCAATACTGATTGTACAATTCTTAAGTTGTCAGTTTGGTTGTTTTGTTCTTTTGTTTAATCATTTTTCCATTTATCAAATATTTATCTAGTATGTTTTATGTACCAGGTTGTTAGGTATGATCCTAACTAATGAAGATATAAAGATTATCCAAATAGGATTCTTTCTTTCTAGAAATCACAATCTAGCATGATTCCATCTCTTGTCTGCTTGTTAGGTGCCTTGCAGATGAAATTAATCTCATATCTTCCTGCGCTCTCTCCTTTATACTACTCTTTATGCAACAAAATCCAATAGGTTTTTGCTATGCTATTAATGGAAATTGTTTTTGGCATACAAAAAAGTGAAGCTTCTTGTGCTGGACTTTCCTAATACTCATTTTTGGATATTTACTATAGGCTGAGGAAGAAGATTTAATAGGGGAGGAGATGATGTCTTAGAAAAATTGTGAGGTGGTCAGGTGCGGCCCAGCACTTTGGGAGGTTGAGGTGGGAGAATCACTTGAGCCCAGGAGTTTGAGACCAGCCTGGGCAATATAGTGAGACCCTGTCTCTACAAAAAAAAGGTGGGGAGCAGGTATGAGATGATGAGATGAGGAATATCAGATATAAGAATAAAAACCTAAATATCTGCTTAACTTTCAGTTTTACTTACATAATGTAATTTAGTCAGAGTTACTGTAAATGGCATTATAGATATTTTTTTCTTGTCACTGTCCACTTGTCTTATTTTTTTCATATTCACCAGTTCTTTCCCATTCCTTTTTTTGTACACAGTTAACCTCTTTATCTCCTGCTACCACTGTTAGCTTGAAGGATATATAGTCAGCATTTTCCTTTAGTTATTTGATCCTTTAAAACCTGTAAAAGCCAAGGAAGGGTTCAGTGGAAGTAGTTAAATGTTCATTTAATCAGATCTATTATCTGCTTTGTCTTAATCCCATGCTAATTGATATTGGGTCATGGTATATGCCAATATTTCATCGTTATATTTTTTCTAGAACGTTTATTGCAATGTTTTTTAAAAAGATTATTCTTAACCTGGGGCAAAAGATTTTATATGTCTGTTTTTTTCTAAAACAAATACTGGAGGAAAAAAATATATTCATATATATATATATTTGATGATTCCTCTGAAGTAGATTATGTAGATAACAAATGAATAAAATTATGTTTTTCCCTTTTTTTCCCCACTAGGTAACAACTCCAGGTTTCCTTTGGATAATACACCTGTTCGAAATCGGGGCGATGGAGATGGAGATTTTCAGTTCAAACCATTTTTTGTGGGTTCTCCCACAGCACCTGAACCCAGCAACAGCTTTTTTAGTTTTGCCTCTCCAAGTCGTGAATTAGAGCAGCAGCAAGTTTCTAGCAGGGCCTTCAAAGTAAAAAGAATTTGAGCCACGCATGGTGTCACACACCTGTGATCCCAGCTACTTAGGAGGTTGAGGCTGGAAGGATCCCTTGAGCCCAGGAGTCTGAGGCTGTAGTGATCTAAGATCATGCCACTGCACTCCAGCTTGGGCAACAAAGTGAGACCTTGTTTCTAAAAAAATAAAGATAATTTAGCTAACTTTGCAGAATGTTTCTATGTTCCTCTTTAGTGATTTCATTTAGCAAATCTTTTTCCTAGTTAGGACTCCTCAGCTTCCCTGTGCTTTTAAATCTCTGAAGTTGTCTTCACATTATCGACATAACAAACTCATTGGCAGTGGGGAGTGGTTTAGAGTCTGGTTTCTTTGTTTCTATTATTTAAAGCATAAGCATTTTATTAATCTAAATTCCATTGTGAACTGCTGAATTTTCATCCCTGGTGGGAAGGTCACAATAGTATTTGTTTCAATAGATAACTGTTTCTCCCTGGGCTGTTTCTGACTGAGCTGTGTTGTTTATGCCTTAAGTACCTGTGTTATATGCTACATGTCGCTTTGAATTCTGGTATTTATGCATATCTGTATATGTAAGTATGTTAATGTACACTGATATTTTGCTGTATTTGTATGTTTTATGTGAAAATTTTGGTCTTGGAAAATGGTGGGTGATGTGTGGCTTGTTATTTGGGTATGTGTATTTATTTGTATATATTTATGTATTTACCTTCATATTAACTTGTTTGGAGGTGTGCTTATGTCAGTGAACGAGAGTACAATTTGATGCATGTATGTTCAGTCCCTATTTGTATTTAAAATAACTCACATTGATAGTTATTTTTTAAAGTTAATTTTTTTGGTGTTTACAGTTGGCCCTCTGTATCCACAGGTTCTGCTTCTGCAGATTCAGCAAACCATATATCAAAAATATTTGAGAAAAAATTAATGATATAACAATAAAAAATACAAATTAAAAATACTGTATAATAACTATTTGGATAGCATTTACATTGTAGGTATTATAAATCATTTAGAGGTGATTTGAAGTATTTGGGAGAATCTGTAGGTTATATGCAAATACCATGCCATTTTATAAAAGTGACATGAGCATCCAAGGATTTTGGTATCCATGAGGGTTCCTGGAACCAATCCCCCAAAGATACCAAAGGAAGACTGTATTTTAAAATAAAGCTACTACTTTACCTTTTTGTCAGCTGTTGCCTTGGGTTTATTTATTTAGGAATGCACTTCTGCAGAAAGTTTACCAATGTGTTATTGATCTCAAGAGACTGTATTAAAATAATTTACAAGATTTATTCATTGTTTTCCTTTATTTAGTGAGCATTTCTGACTATTATTATGGAAATTAAATTGTTTAATTACGCATATATTTATTTAAAATGTATAGCCATGATAGAAATTTGAAGGACTTCTCAGTAACTTTATGTCTTACTAGAGGAAAGACTTGAAAGCATACTGGCTGGGGAGGCAGAAGATCTGGATTCTGGTTTCTACTTAGTTTAAACTTTCTTGGACTTTGTATCTGTAGAATGAAGGATTGAATTAAGTTATCCTTACAGCCTTTTCTAACTCTTAAATTTTAGGATTGATTCTTTTTTTTTTTTGAGACGGAGTCTCGCTCTGTCGCCCAGGCTGGAGTGCAGTGGCGCGATCTCAGCTCACTGCAAGCTCCGCCTCCCGGGTTCACGCCATTCTCCTGCCTCAGCCTCCCGAGTAGCTGGGACTACAGGCGCCCACAACCGCGCCCGGCTAATTTTTTTGTATTTTTAGTAGAGACGGGGTTTCACCGTGGTCTCGATCTCCTGACCTTGTGATCCGCCCGCCTCGGCCTCCCAAAGTGCTGGGATTACAGGCGTGAGCCACCGCGCCCGGCCAGGATTGATTCTTAATGGTTTAGGATTTGTTAACAGTGGAATTACCCTAAATGCCAAATCCCATTGTTTTTTAGGTAATAAAAATTATACTGAAATCATTTGAAGATAGTTTATGTTTAGTCATTGTAGAAAGGCAATTAAATACCCCTGCTTTACATAATTGAAGAGCAAGTAGTGTTTCCCTCACTAGGAATGTAGAGTATAAAATCTCTTAAAAATTATTCTTAGTGTGCACCAAAGTTATTTATTACTGTTTTTTTGAGATGGAGTCTTGCTGTGTCGCCCAGGCTGGAGTGCAGTGGCAGCATCTTGGCCCACTGCAACCTCCACCTCCTGGGTTCAAGTGGCTCTGCCTTGGCCTTCCAAATAGCTGGAATTGCAGGTGCACACCACCACACCTGGCTAATTTTTGTATCTTTAGTAGAGACAGGGTTTCACCACATTGGCCAGCCTGGTCTTGAACTCCTGACCTCAAGTGATCCGCCCGCCTTGGCCTCCCAAAGTGCTGGGATTACAGGTGTGAGCCACTGAGCCCAGCCCCATGTGCACCAAAGTTAAAATGTCTGAGAAAGAGGATGAAAAATTTTACAGTTTTAGGGCTGGGTGTGGTGGCTCACGCCTGTAATCCTAGCACTTCGGGAGGCCGAGGCTGGTGGATCACTTGATCAGGAGATTGAGACCATCCTGGCTAACACGGTGAAACCCCATCTCTACTAAAAATACACACAAAAAATTAGCCAGGCGTGGTGGCATGTGCCTGTAGTCCCACTGTAGTCCCAGCTACTCTGGAGGCTGAGGCAGGAGAATCGCTTGAACTCGGAGGCAGAGGTTGCAGTGAACCGAGATCGTGCCATTGCCCTCCAGCCTGGGCTACACAGTGAGACTTTTTTCTCACTGTGTCTCAAAAAAAAAGTTTTAAAACATCCCTCCCTATTTTATAGCTAATGACATAGATTTTATAGGTTACAATACAAACTATTTCCTTTATGTTGGAAAATGATTTGAGGAAATGATTTTATGTATATTCATGATTTCTGCCTTGAACGTTTTGCTTCTTTGTTAGGTTCACAGAATCAACTTGAAGCTGTAATTAAAACTAAAAAAGTAAAGCAAAACTGTCAGGAATATTACATGACACTTTAAAAGATTTATTCACAAGTTTAATATATTCACAAGGTACAAACTTGAAAGTTACAAAAAAGTTATAGAGTGAAAAGTCTATCCCTAGTCACTCATTTTTGCTCCAGCCGCTCACTTCTGCTCTTTGTAAGCAATAGTGTTGCCAGTGTCTTGTGTCTTTCCAGAGACTATGTAGAAGCAAATAATTTTTTATTTAAAAATTATGTTTATATTTGAATAGGTGATACATATAGATGGCAAGAAAATTCAAAAGCGCAGGCAGTGGAAATTTTCTTCGCTTACCCACAGCTCCCCAGTTTCTGTTTCCCTCTGCAGACATTGTTTCTTATATATCCTTCTGGATGTTGTCTATAAATATGGAGGCATTATTAGTGTACAGCATGGTGGTTTTTATGAGCCATCCCAAGTGTAGTATTTATTAGGATAGTGCATTAAAATGATAAAATTAATCATACATAGAAAGTTATTGCAAAGTTTGGAAAAGATTGAGTAAAGTAGCCATTGTACTACATGCCTTTAAAAATTTCAAACAACACAGGTGTGCACTTCTTAAACTCTCTTCTTCATGGAGTATTATAATCTTAGTATAAATAAGTAGGAAGATATGAAACAAGAATATAGAAATTAAGCTGAGGACATTTTGTTTCCAGGATCTGGGAAAGAAACAAGTTTATGAACTCAAAAGTGATTGCAGAGCATCTATGTGCTGTAGGAAATAGTTAAGTTGGTTTGAAGCAAAGCCCTTCGTGGGCAGAAAAGCCTCCAGAGCGCCAGGTGTCGCTGTGGTTCCGCGATGAGAGAGGGCGTGCGTCTCTGTGGTTATAAAGTTGGGGGTGGAGTGGCCGGGAGATGATGGCTGATGAAGAGGAAGAAGTCAAGCCGATCTTGCAGAAATTGCAGGTGGGGCCTTAGATTAAAATCTGTATGTGTTTTTGTTACTCCGAATGAAGCAGGGAGTCCAGTTTATGTAGTGCCCGCGAATTCCCCGGCACACACGCGAAGCTGCTTGCGTCTGTGCGGTTACTATAACAACCCTCGAGGGTGCAGCCGCAGCCAGCGAGGGAGCCTCCCAGTGTGTTGGAACCTCCTGCTGTCTACCTGACTGCGGTTAATTTCAGTCCTGTATGGAAGAGGATTTGTTGCTCCTAACTATTCATGTACATTTTTAGAGAGGACGTTGTTTTCTCGATTCATCCATAACGAATAGCATATACATGTGTATGGCAGATCTGCATAAACTATTATCACATGTTGTTTTGATCCCTACAAAAGCCATTTAACATCTTTCTGCTTTGAATTTGGCAACAATCACACTGATGACCTGCACTGCAAGTGTCCTGGTTACTCCCCTTAGGATTTCAGTTTTGATTTCTTTCAACATGTGTAGTTCCACTTTGGGGTCTGATGCAGAGGGGTCCAGACTCCACGTAGTCGACAGATGACTGTGCTTCTGAGTAAGACTAGGCTTTTGGGCTTGGTAGGGAGGCGTTAACTAATTGCTTGGCTCTTTGCCTTTAAGGACCCACGATTTTCCTTAAACCTCAGGAACTCAGTTCTTCGTTCTAAGACAGCCTGTAACTTAAATATTAGAACTATGACAGGCTTGTAACTCGCCTAAAGGTGTTTAACAGACAAATTTAAATATTGGTGAAATTTCTTTGTTCTTGAGTAGATTAAAATAGTAACTAACACTTTTTAGTGTTCCAACTGATTTGGATTAACTTCATTTTATTCCCTAATTGTGACTGACTGAAATCATAGAATCAATTCTGGTTCTATATTAGAAACATTATTGGTGTATATACGTTTGTATATGTACAGAAAAGAATCTGAAAAGGTATACAAATCAGTGGTTATCACTGAGGTTGTTTGGGGGAATTTTTTACTTTCTGTTTTTTACATGTATCTATTTGAATTTTAACAACTTACATGTATTGATTTT
This sequence comes from Macaca thibetana thibetana, assembly GCF_024542745.1. NCBI lineage: Eukaryota > Metazoa > Chordata > Mammalia > Primates > Cercopithecidae > Macaca > Macaca thibetana. The sequence continues at coordinate 87,547,495 of NC_065584.1, forward strand.
GCCATGAGAAAATAAGTTTCTAAAAACGTTCAGTCCAGAGGAAAACAAAACCAAACAATAAAACCAAACAAGTTCTTGAATGTTTGCTTTAACAACTAAAACCAATCATTAAGCCCCCCTCTAAAACTCTTAATTTGCAGCCATGTTGATTTCAGGACAAAAGGAAATTGGTTGTAATTTTTTATGAGAATTGTCTTTTCCTAGGTTCATTTGTGGTAAATGTCCTAAACAGCTTGGGAGAGGATACTTCAGTTATGTTGGGGTGGGGTCGGTGCAGGAATGGAATAAAGGAGTGAAGTAGAGAAGAGGAAAAGGATTAGATAATGGTGTTGCTGTTCATGGAGATGGTGGTAAACTTTGATTTCATTGTTATAGACATTTTAGTGTAAAAGGAATGTATAAAAGGATATTTCTCAAAGTGTGTTTTACAGTTTCATTACAATCATCTGGGGTGCCTGTTAAAAATGTAGAATTTTGAGTTCTGCTAAACTGTTAAAATCAGAGTCTCTGCAGGCTGGGTCTTGGATATAATACAATAAAATTTGAAAAGCATTACTGCAGAGGGTGCTAGTCTGTTCTCTTCATTCTGGATAGGATTTTAAATTAAGTATAGCACATATGTATTTGTTAGAACAGGGGTAGTTAGTTAGTTAATTCAATCAAGTATAGTGAATGAGAGCCTATTATATCCCAAGTCCTGTTCTGGTGCTCAGGTGTAGCTCGAAACAAAACAGAATAAAGTCCTTTCCATCCTGGAGGTTACATTTCAGTGATGGAGGCAGACAATAGACAATTAATGATAGGCCACATGATTTTAAATAAGTATGAAGAAAATAAGAGTATGATTTAACAGTAGACGAGAGAAGGAAGATATTCATTTGGTTTGAGTAATTAGGGAAAACCTCTCTGGAATTGATATTTGATCTAAGATCTAAATGATGATGAGGAATAAGTTATGCAGAGATCTGGAGAAAGTGTCCAGGCATAAGGAAAAGCATGTGTAAGGGCTTCTGGGTGGGCTGAGCTTGATGGGTTTGAGAAACTGCATGAAGGCCACTCTGGCTTGAGTATCGTAGGAGAGAGAGTGCTGAGAAGTGAAGTTTGTGTCAGGATGGGTGGTGGTAGTTCAGCTCATACAGTCTTCTAGGCCATGATAAGGACTTGGATTTTATTCTGTCTGCAATGGGAAACTATTTGAAGGTTTGTGATATGATGTACATTTTTTATAAGATTACTCCCACTACAGTGAGGAGAATGAGAGAGAACAGAAACAAGATGACTGGTTAAGAAGCTCTTGCATTCTGGGCAAGTAATGAAGCTGATGTAATCCAGGAGTGGTCATAGTGGGACGGAGTCAGGTGGGTGAATTCAGGATATGTTGTGAAGACCGTTGATTAGACTCGATGGGAAGTGATTATATATTTCTGCTGCTATCTGTTCAGTTTCAGGAAAGAATAGGGTATCTCTTGTCCAAAATACTTAGGACTAGAAGTTTTTTGGATTTCAGATCTTTTTGCATTTTGGAATATCTGCATATACATAATGAGATAACTTGGGGATGGGACCCAAATCTAAATATGAAACTTGGTGACTTATGCCTGTAGTTCTAGCATTTTGGAAGGCTGAGGTGGGGGGATTGCTTGAAATCAGGAGTTTGAGACCAGCCTGGGTAGCCTACGAGGCTGTCTTTCCTTTTTTTTTTTTTTTTTTTTTTTTTTTTGAGACTCTGTTGCCAGGCTGGAGTGCAGTGGCGCGATCTCGGCTCACTGCAGCCTCTGTCTCCCAGATTCAAGCAATTCTCCTGCCTTAGCCTCCCAAGTAGGTGGGACTACAGGTGTGCACCACCATGCCTGGCTAATTTTTGCATTTTTAGTAGAGACTGGGTTTCACCATGTTGACCAGGATGGTTTCGATCTCTTCGTGATCCGTCCGCCTGGGCCTACCAAAGTGCTGGGATTACAGGCGTGAACCACCGTGCCTGGTGACCCTGTCTTTTAAAAAAGAAAAAAAAAATTGTTTCATTTACACTTTATACACATAGGCTGAAAGTAGTTTGATACAATATTTTTAGTAATTTTGTGCCTGAAACAATGCTTTGACTGCATTTTGACTGTGTGTCAGGTGTGGAATATTCTACTTGTGGTGTCAGCATTTCAAAAGTTTCGGATTTTGGAGGATTTCAGATTTTTGGATTAGGGATGCTTGACCTGTAGTGGAAAAGCTTTGCCTTATCTGACAGGAAGACTCAGAGGCATTTAAGAGGAAAGAGAATATTTACTTGTAAAAAATCCAAGACACCTAGAAGATGACTTGACAAAAAATTGAACTAAACAAAACCACAATAAGCATTTAAAAATAACAAAATGCTGCAAAAATACCAAAGTTACCAAGTTCAAATTGGTATGTTTGTGGTAGAAAACAATGACTCTCTAACATGTTTATTATATTCACAAAGGTTGTATTGTATTTTCAGATATCAGCATATGAAAAATCAGCAATAAAATGGTTTTAATTGAGAAGTCCAACTTTAAGGGTAAATTTCAAAGTGTTATTCTTTGAGGACCAGGACCATATAGAATGATCTTACTAACTTTTGGTTTATCTTAAGTTGCAGTGTTTCCCTCCTCATGACTGTGGTATGTGAAGTGTTTAGTCATATTAGAAGCCCTGCTGGGGCAGGGAGAGAAAACGGTCATCACAGTACAGACACTGGCATGGGACAACATGGGACCATGAGAGCTGGCCTGGGGTACTGGCTGCTTTTCCTCATGATTTGTGGCATTTTAGTAAACCTGTCCACTTGCCTATTGTGCCATTCCTAGGTGAGATAAGAGAATTGGTCTTTCTAGACCAAGAGACGGTATGGCTAGCCAATTTCAAGTTTCCCTGTCCAGTGCTCTCTCCACTTAATGGTTCCATTGTCATACTTTTTAGGAACTAGTGGATCAGCTCTATTCATTTCGAGACTGCTATTTTGAGACACATAGTGTTGAGGATGCTGGGAGGAAGCAACAGGATGTGCGGAAGGAGATGGAGAAGACCCTACAGCAGATGGAAGAAGTAGTGGGTATGAGCCCTAGAGACTGTGCAACCCCCCATCCTTCAGTGAAATGTGATCGACCTTTACTCCTTCCTCGTAGACTCTTTGGTATCCTATCTGTTACTGCTATAGGGTAGTACAATGTAATATTACTTCTCAGGGCCCCTGTGCAACCTTTCATTCCCTAAGCTACTTTTTCTAAAATTTGATTATAGCAAATGGCATGAAATGAAAGAGCATACTTACTGGAACTATTGCAGTAATTTGACTTTCTGCCTCTAATTTCTTTTACTTTCAAATCCACTTATATAACACGATGGCCATGGTCATCTTCCTAAATCATTACTTCATGCATTTAACCTGATCCTCTTGTCTGCCTTTTGACTCGCTGAAGTCTAAACCCCTTAACCTGGTATTTAAGTGTCCATTGTTTTACTCTGTTTTCTAACCTTATCGCTGACTAATTACTTGTAGAGGAACTTTCTGTTTCATCCAGGTTGAACCATTTATTCTCCCTTGAACATGGCCACATGTACTTTTGATTCTGTGTCTTTGTTTATGTCATTTTCTAATCTGGAGGGTCTTTTCTTTCTCTCTGTCTTTTGTTTTAATGATAGCTATTTGTCCTGACTCCTCTTGACTTGTTAAAGCCCATTCACTGGGCTAATGCTGTATGCTCTTTTTCGTGGTTTTAATTTTCCATGTTTATGCTTTGTCTTCACCTAGATTGTAAATCCCTCTAGGAAAATTAGCAACTGAGCTGATCCTTGTAGATAGGGGCCCAAAAAACAGATGGCAGAAGCTCTAGAAATAGTGCTTTCTTTGTTGCCCAATTAGCTAATATAGCACTCTGCTTATGGTGAGCTTTCAATAAATGGTTTGTTGATAAATATTTTCCTCAACTCTTTTTATTCCTAAAACTGACATGGAGTTATTTTTTGAGAGAAAGTGCCCTGGTCTTTAACTGTAAGATTGCTTGTTTTTTTCCCACTTTATCTTTTTTTCTTCCTCTTAGGTTCTGTCCAGGGCAAGGCGCAAGTTCTGATGCTAACTGGGAAAGCACTAAATGTGACTCCTGACTATAGCCCTAAGGCTGAGGAGCTTCTGTCAAAGGCTGTGAAGCTGGAGCCCAAGCTGGTGGAAGCCTGGAACCAGCTGGGTGAGGTGTACTGGAAAAAAGGGGATGTTGCAGCTGCCCACACCTGCTTCTCAGGAGCCCTTACCCATGTGAGCTGCCCCCTATCCTTTTGGAAAGCACAGATGGGAAGGATGAATTTCTTTGGTTCTATGAGTTTTCCTAGGACATGAATACCAGAGTAGAACTGAAATTGAACTAGGACGGAATCAGGAGGGAGGAAAGGTCGGAAAGCAGACCTGAATGAGGAAAATAGAGGCAGGGTCCTGGGAAAGGAAGATGATGATGGGATCAGGTTCAGGGGGAGAAAGGAAGTGAAGAAAAGTTAGCAACTAAGCTGATCCTTGTAGATGGGGGTTGAAGATACAGATGGCAGCAAGAATTTAGATGAAAAAATTAAGCCTGGGTGTGGTAGCTTATACTTGTAATCCTAGCACTTTGAGAGGCTGAGGCAGGAGGATCACTGGCGCTCAGGATTTTGAGACCAGCCTAGGCAACATGGTGAGACCTTGTCTCTAAAAAATATAATAATAATAGTAATAATAAAATAAATAAATAAATATATATATATATATGCCAGATGTGGTGACTCATGCCTGTAATCCCAGCACTTTGGGAGGCCGAGGTGGGCAGATCGTTTGAGGTCACGAGTTTGAGACCAGCCTGGCCAACATGATGAAACGCCACCTCTACCAAATACACAAAAATTACCTGGGCATGGTTGCACGTGCCTGTAATCCCAGTTACTCAGGAGGCTGAGGCACAGGAATCACTTGAACCCAGGAGGTGGAGGTTGCTGTGAGCCAAGATCGTGCCACTGCACTCCATCCTGGGTGACAGAGTGAGACCCTATCTCAAAAAGAAAAATATGGCCAGGTGCGGTGGCTTACGCCCGCCCGTAATCTCAGCACTTTGGGAGGCTGAGGTGGGCAGATCACTTGGGGTCAGGAGTTCGAGACCAGCCTGGCCAACATGGTGAAACCCTGTCTCTACTAAAAATGCCAAAATTAGCCGGGCATGGTGATAAATACCTGTAGTCCCAGCTACTTGGGAAGCTGAGGCAGGAGAATGACTTGAACTCGGGAGGCAAAGGTTGCAGTGAGCTGAGATTGTGCCATTGCACTTCAGCCTGGGCGACAGAGCAAGACTCCACCTCAAACCAAACCAAACCAAAACAAAACAAAAAATTTGAAAAAGTAAAAAATTAGATTTAGAAGATTGAATTCAGAATACATCTGGGAAGGGGAGGTAGAATCGGGAAGATTGAGTATGTGCCTTTTCTATTTGCAGTGCAGGAACAAAGTCTCCTTGCAAAACCTGTCAATGGTGCTTCGCCAGCTGCGGACTGGCACTGAAGATGAACATTCTCACCATGTCATGGACAGTGTCCGACAGGCTAAGCTGGCTGTTCAGATGGATGTCCATGATGGCCGCTCCTGGTGTGAGTGCTCTCAAAAGATATCCAACAGGGTTCTAGAGCAGATGTTTTCAATCAGAGCAACATTTGCAGTCCATCTTTTGAGTCTGCCTCTGAGGTTTAAGCCAGGACATCTTTGTTTTGAAGACACACGAAAGACATTTTGGTGAACTGCTTTTCTAGGAACTCTTCGATCTTTTGATCCTAGTTTTCACATAAGCAAGGCAGGGCTTTTGTACGGTCTGTTCAAATTTCAGTTTGGGGTCCTTGTTGCTCTATTGTAGGGGAATTTTGGGTATACTAGGTATCGTGTCATTCTTGATTTGGGTTTCATGTGGGACCTCTCAAATATACTTTCAAGAATGATCAAAATAAGTCATATCTTGAACTTGGACTCTGAGATGATTCGTCACTGTATTTCTCTTTCAGATATCCTTGGGAATTCATATCTTTCCCTTTACTTCTCTACTGGCCAGAACCCAAAGATCTCCCAGCAAGCCCTCAGTGCCTATGCCCAAGCAGTAAGTACTTAGGGTCACCAGGCCAGATGAATAGGCAACAACAGAAGCAAAAGCGTTGTTCAGTCTTCTCTGTGGCCCTTTAGCAAGCATCACAGACAGTGGCAGTGTTTGCTGGCATCTCATTTGTGTGATTTTGCAAAGATGTGTCTGCAGAGATGACTGACTTCTTATAACGTGAGTGTGAGGAACCACTTGCATTGTGGTGCGTTGATGCTGGATAGCTCCTTAACCTGTCTGGGTTTCTTACACACATACATAACCAAATCACAGAGCTGCCTCAACGTGTTCATCTTTCTTAATGAGAAGAAAGTTATTAAAATAATGCTTATTAATATTTTTGTACCTTCTTTTTTTTTTTTTCTTTTTGAGACGGAGTCTCACTCTGTCGCCCAGGCTGGAGTGCAGTGGCCAGATCTCAGCTCACTGCAAGCTCCGCCTCCCAGGTTCACGCCATTCTCCTGCCTCAGCCTCCTGAGTAGCTGGGACTACAGGCACTCGCCACCTCACCCGGCTAGTTTTTTTGTATTTTTTAGTAGAGACGGGGTTTCACCGTGTTAGCCAGGATGGTCTCGATCTCCTGACCTCGTGATCCGCCCGTCTCGGCCCTCCAAAGTGCTGGGATTACAGGCTTGAGCCACCGCGCCTGGCCACATTCATTTTAAAGAACAATGAAAAACTTATACTTCAGTGTAAATTAAGTGCTATTCCCAAATTAACCGTTAGATAATATGGCTCTGGATTTCCCATGGGCTGAAAGAGAAAACAATGTGTAGCTTGTTCTGTGTCATTTCCTAGGAATTAAGTGAATTAGATTATTTAGGTTTTCAAGAAATTTGTTTAGGTTTTCAAGCATTTTTGTATTGATAGGCATTTGCATAGGGCTTTCCCTCAGACTTTGAGTGCCTTTTTTCTCATTATTAGAATTGGCTTCTGACTTCACATTGGTCCTCTGAGCACTTTTTATTTAGCTCTCATATTTACCTTTCTTCTTTTGCTTCTCTTGATACAGAGAATTGCTTTTTAACTTATCATTACTTACTCTGCTCCATGTGGTAGAATCAAGAACACAGCTACTGTATGTTCATGTTTGCAATTCAGGGACTGCCCTTTTAAATTTGTTTTTCTCCCATTCCTGCCACTCTCCCCGCAACTCTAACTTTAAACTGCCTTTTTTCAATCATGGAACTTTTAGAGGAATTATATTTTACTCTGATTTCTTAATTTGGTGAATGTTTACATTTTAAAGAGTAGTATGGTGTATTCCTTCAACATTTTATATTTGGCTTCTGCTAAATAGTCGCTTTTTAATCTTTTTTTGTTGTTGTTGAGAAGGAGTCTCACTCTGCCACCCAGGCTGGAGTGCAGTGGCACGATCTTGGCTCACTGCAACCTCCGTCTCCCAGGTTCAAGTGATTCTTCTGCCTCAGCCTCTTGAGTAGCTGGTATTACAGGCGTGCGCCACCATGCCCAGCTAATTTTTGTATTTTTAGTAGAGACAGGGTTTCACCATGTTGGCCAGGATGGTCTCAATCTCTTGACCTCGTGATCTGCCCACCTCGGCTTTCCAAAATGCTGGGATTATAGGCGTGAGCCACTGTGCCCGGGCCACATATTTCATTTATATAAATATTTATTCTATCTTTGCAATGCTAAATGGATAAATTACAATAATATTTTAAAGTCTTACACATACAAAAACACTTATATCCCTAAGGTTTTAGGGACTAAGATACCCACACTTGTTATACAGTAACTGCTTCTGTGGTATAGATTACATTTTGGCAAGGAAGAAACTTCCATTTCTCTAGGAAGAGGAGGTGGAGGACATGTTGGGCATGTTAGTCCTTAACATTGAGACAGGATCCCCTGATAATCTTTTTATCCCATTATAGGAGAAGGTTGACAGAAAAGCTTCTAGCAATCCTGACCTTCATTTGAACAGGGCGACGGTAAGACCTTTGGGGTATAGTCATCTGAGGGTCAAATAAATAAGACACCTAGGTCTTAGCTTGTGAGGATAACGGAGTGTGCATAGGGACACAGACTGGGTACAGACTGCGAGAGGAAAGCCGTGCTGTTCTATAAACAGCTAGCTCAGTTTGGCTTCAGTATCTGGTGTAGTCACTGGAGGGAAAGGAGAAGGGGCTGAGGAGGTAGAAGACTATGTAGACAATGGGGGCATCTTTCAGAAGACTTCTGAAATGTTAAGTAAATATAAAGGTCAAGTGACCCAAGGTATACAACTTAACTATTTTAGAGTTTGGAAATTAGCTTCTTTAAAATGATTCCATCTTTGGGATTGTGATCATCTTGGCTAGGAAGAAGGATATAAGGTGTTACCAGCTCTTGAGGCTGTTTATTATAGCACAGGAAAATAACCAGGAAGGAAAACAGTTTATTTCTCTAGATTCCTAGTCCATGGTGCCATTATTCCCTCGGGATAGTTTGTTTGGATATACTTATAATTGGGATATACTTCTTGTACAGTTGCATAAATACGAAGAGAGCTATGGGGAGGCCCTGGAGGGCTTCTCTCGGGCTGCTGCCCTGGACCCTGCCTGGCCAGAGCCCCGGCAACGAGAGCAACAACTTCTGGAATTCCTGGATAGATTAACCAGCCTCCTTGAGAGTAAGGTAAACATGTCTAAAGGGCTGAATTCTACTTTTTTTTTTTTTTTTTTTTTTTTTTTGCTGTGGGTCAATAAAATAAGAATAAATAGGTTTAGGAGGTCGTGACCCTATAGAAGTGGGTGGGAGGGAAGGATTAGAGTCTCAAGGAAGGCGACTAGTTTCCAGCTTCTTACCTATTTCCTCTTCTTTGTAGGGAAAGGTGAAGACCAAAAAGCTGCAGAGCATGCTGGGAAGCTTGCGCCCAGCCCATCTAGGCCCTTGCGGTGATGGGCACTACCAGTCAGCCTCTGGGCAGAAAGTGACCCTGGAGCTCAAGCCACTGAGTACGCTTCAGCCTGGGGTGAACAGTGGTGCCGTCATCCTGGGAAAGGTGGTGTTTAGCCTTACCACAGAAGAGAAAGTCCCCTTGTGAGTTTCTCTTGGATTTCCCCCATTTTACCCTTTTGAACTAATTGCTGTCACTTCCTGTTCTTTCCCTGGCAGTTGAGGAGATTGTCAGTGGTCACAGATTTGTGACTTCTCATTTCCTTCTGTGACTGTCCCATGGGCAGATATTGCCTAGGTGATGTTTAACAATCTTTTGATCAGAGGCTTTTGTAGATTCTGTCACTGCCCGTTTTTTATCCCTGAGTTTGGTGCTATGTGGGTTCCTATATCCATAGTTGAAATTTGGCAGGACTTTTTTTTTATAAGACAGAAACCTCAAAATTCTTCTGTCCCTTTGCATTTTCATGATCATAGAAGTTGAAGGAGGACAAATTCTTAGTCCTGTTTGTACTTAGGTGTACTTAGGCAGTTCTGAAAAGTGAGCTTTGAGTTATAATTTAAAGTCTGGTTGGGAGATTGTCTTAGACGTCATTCAACAAATATTTGTTGAGTGTGTAGTATATGTGTCATAGGGAGTGAGAAAAAAGAAATGTCAGGCCGGGCGCGGTGGCTCAAGCCTGTAATCCCAGCACTTTGGGAGGCCGAGATGGGCGGATCACAAGGTCAGGAGATCGAGACCATCCTGGCTAACACGGTGAAACCCCGTCTCTACTAAAAAATACAAAAAACTAGCCGGGCAAGGTGGCGGGCGCCTATAGTCCCAGCTACTCAGGAGGCTGAGGCCGGAGAATGGCGTGAACCCGGGAGGCGGAGCTTGCAGTGAGCTGAGATCTGGCCACTGCACTCCAGCCTGGGTGACTGAGCGAGACTCCATCTCAAAAAAAAAAAAAAAAAAAAAAGAAATGTCAAGGACCCAGGTGCAGGTGCTGCTAGCAGCGGAGGAAATGAATTAAGAATATTTAGAAAATTTTTGGATCTTGAAAAGTTAGGGTTTAGTGAGTGCCACCACTCCTTGGTCCTTCACTCACTTCCTAATCCCTGGTTGACTGGTTTCCCCTTTCTCTTTTCTACTGAAATTATTATTTTCCTAGGATCACCATTGTCTTTCTAGGCACTGGATCCAGCAACTTCTATTGCGTGGTTCCAAAACATTCTGACTTATCTGTAACTATTGCCTTTCACAGTTGCCTTCTGTTCCATCTAAACGGAAATATTCACAATTCCCATTATATGGCCCAGCTTTCTCCATGGCGTTTTCTAGGGGTTTGTGTGTTTGATGAGTTGAAGGGCAAAAAGGTAGCTGAGAACAGTTTAGTTAACTAGAGCAAATCCTAGAGCTGAGAAGAATTAGAAAGGGATATAGACAGACAAAGGTAGGTTTTAGAAGACCTTGAGAACAAATAGATATTTTGCCACTCCTTGGTTTCTCTTTTTCTGCCCAGCTTTTAAATCTTAGATTCTCAGGACTCTATTTTTGTTTTTTTCCTTTTTTTCTCTTTATACCAGGATGGCCTATAGTTGCCAACTTTGATCACTTGTCAGTGGTTGCCTGACATACTATGTAGAAGGATTCCGAGGCTTTGACTGGATTCATCAGGAGAGTGCTTTGCTTGATTGCAGTGTTTCCTGTGAATTCAGGTGTGTCACGTGATGGCATGAGTGTGATTCTTCTCCATCCTGTCTATAGATCATCTTGCCTTGTGATGTCGTATAAACCCAAGGCTTTGGCAGCCTCCTATATGCTCACAGATGTATCTCCAGCCCAAGCTTCATTTCCAAGTGTTGGATCCCTATAACCAACTGCCTCTGGGTTCCAATAAGAAATCTCTAACTCAGTATTTCAGTATTACTCACCTAAATCTTTCTCTGTAAATCTGTTTCTCCTCCCTGGATTCCTTGTGAATGAATGGTATCACCTCTCAGTCACTTGATTAAGACTTTTGGAAGAATAGGCTTCTCCATTCTCCAAAAAGATTTGCCTTTTTTGTCCTATAGACTTGACTTCTCTGTGTTTACCAGAGAATTCTGGTAATTCACCCCTTTATCACTTCTCCAAATAGATCTCCCTGATTGTCTGGTTTCCTCCAGTGTTCCACAGTGCTGCCAGAGAAATGTTTCTTAGATGTAAATCTGACCATTGCTACTTCTTATTTAAGATTCCTTGCTGGTACTATATGTAGCTTTTGGGATAAAGTGTGAACTACTTAGCTTAGCATACAAAGTCCTTCATGATTTGCTTCCTACTTCTCTTTCCATTATCTTCTGTCTCTTTCCCACCTGTGCCTTTTGTTTCAACCACGGAACAATTCTGTTGGTTTTAGAACAGCTGTTTTCATGCCTCTGTGTCTTGCATACAGTTACTCTGCCTGGATAATCTCTAGCTTCTTCTTGACATGGCTAACATCCTCTTCTGCCTCTAACATTTTGTTTCAAAAATTTTCAAACATACAGCTGAGTTGAAAGAATTTTACATTGAACATTTGTGTTCTCAATCACTTATATTCTTCCATTAACATTTTATTTTACTTAGCTTATTACGTATCGGTCTGTTTATCCTGCTGTCAGAGTAAATTGCAGAGATCAATATACTTTACATACTTTAGCATGCAGTCATTAACTGAGTTCAGTATTTCAATTTTTTCTTTTTATGTAAAATTTACATACAATGAAATGTGCAATTTTAAGTGTACATTTCATAGCTTTTAACAAATGGAAAATATCTGTATAACCCAAACAGAGATCATTACCACCATTCTGGGAAGTTCCCTCATGTTCCCTCCAAGGCAATCTCTGTTCCTGTCCCCTCAGAGGTTTTTAAAATTTTTACTGAGGATTAATTTTTCTATTTTAACCCAGCTGGTTTTTTACCCTTTAAGATTCACTTCGAGCATCACCTCTTCCAGGAAATCTTTCCTGCTTTCCAATTTTGATTTAGATAGTTCTCCTCTGGGCTCCCACAGTCCAATCTGTGGCTTCACTGAATTCAGCACAAGGGAAAAGCTATTCTAGCACTCATCACACTTTACTGTAAGTGATGACTTCATTGTTTGACTCCTGCTAGACTATAGGTCATTCATAGCTGGATTGGTATCTTACTGCTAAACACAATGCTTGGCACATATGTAATGTGTGGTGAAAGTTTGTGGAATTAAACTACACAGACAGTGATGGTTAGAGGCTTTGGTTAAGAGCATGATAGTTGGCTGGGCGCGGTGGCTCACGCCTGTAATCCCAGCACTTTGGCAGGCTGAGATGGGCGGATCATGAGGTCAGGAGATTGAGACCATCCTGGCTAACACAGTGAAACCCCGTCTCTACTAAAAATACAAAAAAAAAAAAAAAAACAAAAAAAAAACAAAACTAGCTGGGCGTAGTGGCGGGCGCCTATAGTCCCAGCTACTGGGGAGGCTGAGGCAGGAGAATGGCATGAACCCGGGAGGCGGAGCTTGCAGTGAGCCGAGATCGCGCCACTGCACTCCAGCCTGGGCGACTGAGCAAGACTCCATCTCAAGAAAAACAAACAAACAAAAAAACCAAAAAAGAGTATGATAGTTAAATTGATAGATCAGGAATAATGTTACAACTGTAACATTTTGGTCTAGTTCTTCATTAATATTTGTTGAATGGCTTCAGTGTGCTTTGTCCTAAGTTCTTAGCAAAGTGACAGATTGATGAGTTTCAGAAAAATGAAGACTCAGATGTACAAAGTGGAGGATGGTACCTCTGATAGGTTTTCTGAGTAACTGAGAAAAAGCATTTGTTTATTTTGTTAGTATTTTATTTTTAAACTTTAATTAAATTAAATTTTATATTTTATTTTAATTACCTGTCACTGACTTTAAGTCCAGTATTTTGCTAGTATTTTTAAACCACTCTTTCTGCTCTTCTTTCCTGCCTGCATACCTTTTTGTTGTCCTCTCTCCTAATCTATCTTTACCTGGCAGTACATTTGGCCTGGTAGATTCAGATGGACCTTGCTATGCAGTGATGGTGTACAATATAGTGCAGAGCTGGGGAGTGCTCATTGGAGACTCTGTAGCCATCCCTGAGCCTAACCTGCGTCTTCACCGAATTCAGCACAAAGGAAAGGTGAGCGATGGCGAGGATTCTCTTCCAACTCATAGGCTCTAAAAGTAGAACCAAGCTTATCTTTTTATAAAAGATATAGAAATAATTATATGTGAGTATGTGTGTAGGTTATGTGTATATATATTTGTGTGTATATGTTATATATATATATTGTTTTTTACTAAAAAGGTAAACTGGTAAGCAAAAACATTAAAAAATGGAGTGAAATATTATCACTGAGGTGTTATATTATCACTCAGATGTTACTACTTTTTAACTGTTACTGTTAACAGTTTGATGTATATACCTGAAGTCTTTTTTCTTTTCATAAATATATGCACATATATTTATATCTATATTTTAAATCATGAGTGGGATATTATATGCCAATGTTTGTGAATGTTTCCTATGTTTTTACATATTTCACACATTGAGTAGACAGGGGGTGATGAAGATGGTAATGATAGTTAACATTCATTTAACACTTAATTGAGTGCCAGACACTGTGCTAAGATTTTTTATTGCCTGCCTTGCCCCATTCAATTCTTACAAAAACCTTATGAATGTAGATATTTAACCACTGTTTAACCATTTAGATCAGGGGTTGGCAAAGCCCATGGACCAAATCTGGCTCACTGCTTGTTTTTATTAAGAATGGTTTTTAGGCTGGGCATGGTGGCTCATGCCTAAAATCCCAGCACTTTTGGAAGGCCAAGGTGGGAGGATCACTTGAGCCCAGGAGTTTAAGACCAACCCGGGCAACACATAGTGAGACCCTGTGTCTACAAAAAAATGTTAAAAACTTAGCCAGGTATTGCAGCACATGCCTGTAGTCCCAGCTACTGAGGAGGTTGAAGTGAGAGAACCACTTTATCCCAGGAGTTTGAGGCTACCGTAAGCCATCATTGTCTCATTGCATGCCAGCCCGGGTGATAGAGATAAGTCTTTGCCTCAAAAAAAAAAAAAAAAAAAAAAAAAAAAAAAAAAAGAAAAAGAGAATGGTTTCTGTGTTCTTAAATGAAAAAATTGACAGAAGCATAGTATTTTGTGATGTGTGAAAATTACAGGAAATTCAGATTTCAGTGTCCACAAATAAAGCTTTATTGGAACACAGCCACACTCATTTGCTTACTATTGTCTGTGGCTGTTTTTGCACTGTGGTGTCAGAGGTGACTTGTTCCGTAACAGAGACCATTTGACCTACAAAGCCTAAAATATTTACTCTCTGGCCCTTTACAGAAAGACTTTGATGACCTCAGATCTAGATTAGTACTTTTATAATAGAAAAAAAATTAGAAACACAGTGAGGATTTTTATATCTTTGCTTGTATCTGTGATTATTTCCTTAAATGAATTTCTAATGCAGAGTCCTGGGTCCAAAGGGTATGCAGAATTCAGATGCTTTTGATACATATTGCCAAATATTTCTTTGGAAAATTGTACTAGTTAGTTGTCACTACCAACAGGGATGTAAATAAGTGTTTCTCTAGTTTTTTTCTCAACTCTGGTTGGAAACCTTTGAAAAGTTGTTTCCTAATTTTACATGAAAAATATAGCATGAATATTATTTTAATTTGTATTTCTTGTTTAAATTGCCATTTTTTGGTGTCACTTATCGATATTTCTGTGAAGACTTAAAAAAATTGGTTTATGAGAACTTTTAAATTTACTTGGACTTAAAAGAGCCTGCCTCTCATTGCCATATTTTTTGGAGGAAGATTATTTAACATGTTTTACAACTTAAAATACACTTGAACTGATAAAGTGAGCTGATATCCTTTTTGTGATTAGGAAAACGGCTACATTCTGTTACATATTCTATTTCCTCCTCTTGATATAAAAAAGAGAAGTAACTTTAATTTGTATTTGGTGGATTAAATTAGGACCTTATAAACAATTTGGACTGAGATTTTCTCAGGATTCCCACTGGCTCTGGCTGGCTGCTATGTGTATCTAGTTAATTATCGGGAAACACCGTGGGAAAAGGCAGATTCTGTGCGAGTTAGTTGCATTCTTTTGTTAGGCAGTGCCAGGAACTTGCCTTTTTTGAATCAAAGAGCTGTCTTATTCTTGTAGTGGCACTGCATGACCTTACATGCTCCATGTTTTCCTTCTGAAGACTGAAAACTTTGGGAAAATTGCGTCCCCTTTGTTAGCTCAGTTTTGTCTGATGTGAGATGAAAGTAGAGGGGGTATGCAATGGGGGAGGTGGTGCAGAAAATTGCAAGTGGTGTATCCCCATGCTAGAGCTTTTTCCATCTTGGAATCTGTAATGAACCTTTGTCTGTCTTTTCTAGGACTATTCCTTTTCCAGTGTTCGAGTGGAGACGCCCCTCCTGCTGGTGGTGAATGGGAAGCCTCAGGGATCCAGCAGCCAGGCTGTTGCTACAGTGGCATCGCGACCACAGTGTGAATGACCTTCTTTGACTTGTGTGCTCAACAGGGACTGGAGGAGAGGGGACAAGGCCCTGTGCAGTTGGTCTAGCCACATCCAGTGATTCAGCAGGAATGGGAGGAATGTTTTAAATGAACTTTCCTTTTCCCTGCCTGTATTACACTTCGTATCTCTTCTCTCTCCTCTGTCCTCATCATGTTCCAGCTCTCTCCAGGGCCACATACTCTTCTGGCATATCTCTGCTGTCTCTTCCACTGCTCTCTATGTTTTAAGCAAAGAGCATGGAATTGGTAGAAGTCTTGGGATCTTGCCATGGGACACAGTCCCCAAGGTTCCTGTTGTTGCCTCCTTCCTAAGCCTCATATGTATATATCAGTTCAGTATTTATTGCTAAAGGAGGGGGCTTAATTTTATAATGGCTTTGTTTTTAGCAATTTTTATTGTTATTTTTAAAATTTAGGTCCTTCCTCTTCTTTGGGGCTGGAACAGAATAAATTTGTTTGGAAGAAAAAAATACCATGTAGTTTGGCCTGCTTTATTCTCCCTAGGCTTGTATTCTTGGTTTTAGGATCACTTCAATTTATGGGAGTAATAATCCCGTTTTTTTCTTTATACAAAGTAGTTTATTTCTCTCCCAGTTAAAAGAATTCTGACAATAGACAGCCCAGGGCAGGAATGGCAACTCCACAAAGTTGCTAGAGACCAGCTTTCTTCCATTTTCCCATTCTGTCATTCCCTAGGGGTGGTCTTCACTGTGGTCCGAGATGACAGAACAATACTGTTCTAATAGTGTTACTAGGCTGAAGGATCAGAGAGAGTTAGATGGATATTCAGTTTCTTTAGAGTCTAGTGACATGTTTTATAACAGTTTATCGTAATATCCTTGTGGTAAAATGGAGAAATGTGAGTGAGGATTAATAACCAATTGAATTAGCCGGGTACGGTGGCTCATGCCTGTAATCCCAGCACTTTGGGAGTCCGAGGTGGGTGGATCACGAGGTCAGGAGTTCAAGACCAGCCTGGCCAAGATGGTGAAACTCTGTCTCTACTAAAAATACAAAAATTAGCCGGCGTGGTGGCAGGCATCTGTAATCACAGCTACTGGGGAGGCTGGGGCAGAGAATTGCTTGAACCTGGGAGGTGGAGGTTGCAGTGAGCCAAGATCACGCCACTGCACCCCAGCCTGGGCGACAGAGCAAGACTCCGTCTCAAACAACAACAATAAATAACTGAATGGCTATAATACATAAATGTATACAGATGAATTCAGAAGACTTCTAGTGAAATGACTCAGATCTTTGTTCTTGGTCCAGTACTGTTCAGTTCTTTATCAGTACCTTGAATATCATTGATGACTCATTAAATTTATAAAGAATGCAGAGGCCTCCTCAGAGAATGGATGATAGTAACCCATTGATGAGAAAAGTTTATCTATCTATCTATCTATCTATCTATCTATCTATCTATCTATCTGAGAAGTCATAAAGGCTAAGTCTAATGAGATAAAATTTTCAGTCCATTCTTTTGGTTCAAAAAGGCTAACTTTCTCAGGTATAGCTTCAACATCATGTATGAAAATAGTATACTAAGAATTTTAGTAGATAAGCTAAAGTCAGTATGAGTAACCGGTCTGATATAGTTTGTAAAAACACTGAACTGCACCAAAAAAACTTGTAGCAAGAGACAGTTTTTATTACAAGTACTGTCTGTTATACCACATATGGAGTGTTAATTTAGTTTTGGGTGTCATTTTGAGGCCTACAGTCATAGAAGAGTGATTAGGAGCTTGTGGGGCATAAAAATATCTTAAGAAATGACTGAAAGCAACTAGGGAAGATGGGGATAGTAGTGTGTGTAAGCATTTGAGGCAGTAGAGATGTGGGACCCAAGTACTGTTCCCGTTTTACTCAAGTTCTGAGATGAGTTGACATGTTCTGTGTAGGGCTAGAGAGTAGAGGTAGCCAGAGAGAATCAGTGCATACAAACAAGTAAGTATGCAAAATTTGTACATATGGTTTCAGGAATAATTAGAATATCCATAAAATATCCACCTGCCTTAAAAACTAGAACATCATCGATAACTTAGAAGCCCTTGTGTACCTCTCCGTGATCTCATTTGTCTTCACAGCTGTATAATATCTCATTGTATGATTATACCATAATTTGTTCATCCTATTGTTAAAGGATATTTGGGTTTCCAGTTTTTCATTTTTTACTATCAAAGCACTACATTATTAATATTCTTGTAGATGTCTTGATATGTAAGTGCAACAGTTTCTTCTACAGCAATGGTTCTTGAAGAGTGGTTCCCAGAACAGCAGCGTCAGCATCCCTTGGGACTTCTTTGAAATGCAAATTCTCAAGCCCCCTACCCAGACTTACTGAATTCAAAACTCTGGGGGAAGAGCCCAGCAATCTGTATTTAGCGAACCCTCCAGGTGATTCTGATGCACACGAAAATTTGAGAACCACTGTTTAAGAGTATTGACATAGAATGGAATTGCTGGATCATAGAGTATATACATGTTCAGCTTTTTTGAGAAGCACTAAGCAATTCCAAAGTGTTTATATTAGTTTATGTCTCTACTATCAATAGATGAGTCACCCCAATGCTCCCCATCCTCTTCTGTGCTTGGTATTATCTTATGTTTTAGGTATTGCAAATACAGGAGATTTGAGTATTATTTCCTTGTGGCCTTCATTTGCATTTCTCTGATTATTAATGAGCTTGAGCATCTTTTCATATATTTACAAGCCACTAATATTTTCTCTCGGTATAATGCCTATTTGTGTCTTTGCACACTTCTGTATTGGATGTCAAATTGATTTATATATTCCCTGTACTAATCTTTTGTCATTTTATGTGCTGTATACAGTTTTATCTTGTTTTTTATTCTATTGGGTATTTTGCTGAACAGAAGTTCTTAATTTCAATGTCATTGAATTTATTCATCTTTTATGGTAATACGTTTTGTGTTTTAAGAGGTTCTTAGCTCTCCTAAAGTCATAAGGACATTTTCCCTCTATTGTTTTATGAAGTTATATCATTTTGTCCTTTTCTTACAGTATGACTTTATGTTATGATGTACGGATATAATTTTTTTCATAATGAGTAATTAAATAGCCCAGCACTTTTTATTAGAGAATCAATCCTTTCCCTAATGATCTTTAAGGCCCAGTCTGTCTTAAACCAACTTTCTATCTCTCTCTCTCCCTACCTTTCTTTCTGTCCATCCATCCATCCATCCATCCATCCATCCATCCATCCATCCATCCATCCATCCATCCTTCCACCTACCCACAAACACTGATCTTTAAAGCCCAACCTGTCTTAACCAACTTTCTTGAGTTCTCTATTCTTTTTTTTTTTTTTTTTTTTTTTGAGACAGAGTCTCACTGTCACCCAGGCTGGAGTGCAGTGGCGCAATCATAGCTCACTGCGCCTCGACCTCCCAGGCTCAAGCAATCCTCTCACCTCAGCCTCCCAAGTTGTTGGGACTACAGGCATATGCCACTATCCCTGGCTAATTTTTTTAAAAGATATTTTTTGTAGAGATAGGATCTCACCATGTTGCTCAGGCTAGTCTGGAACTCCTGAACTCAGCTGATCTTCCAGCCTCAGCCTCCCACAGTGTTGGGATTACAGGCATGAACCACCATGCCTGGGCCTCTATTCTGATCTGTTCTGCTCTGTTTATTTTTATGCAAGTACTATATTGCCTTATCGTTTTATAAGAAGTCAGTATCTTTGGGAGGCCGAGGTAGGTGGATCACCTGAGGTCGGAAGTTTGAGAGCAGCCTGACCAACATGGAGAAACCCCGTCTCTACTAAAAACACAAAATAAGCCTGGTGTGGCGGTGCATGCCTGTAATCCCAGCTACTCAGGAGGCTGAGGTAGGAGAATTGCTTGAACCCAGGAGGCGGAGGTTGCAGTGAGCCGAGATCACACCATTGCACTCCAGCGTGGGCAACAAAGAGTGAAACTCTGTCTCAAAAAAAGAAAAAAAAAAGTTAGTATCTAATCAGACAAGTTTTTTTATGTTCTTCACAAGTGTCCCATTTACGCTTTAAAATCAGCTTGTAACTTTTCGTGAAAAATTCCTGGGGACTTTAGTTGGGATTGCATTGAATTTATAGATCAGTTTAGGAAGAATAGGCATCCTTCATAATATTGAGTCTTCTTACCATTTTCTTTATGTAAGTAAGTCTTCATTGTCTCTTTTTTTTGTGACTACGTAATTTTACTATTTCTGTAGTAGTTGCCAAATAGTGGTATTCTAATTTCGTTCTAATTTCTACATTTACTAACTGCAATCAGACCCATCAATTTTTTAAATCCCGGTTCTTCCCCTTGAGTTGTACAATCTTAGGGTACAACAGGAAAGAAAAAAATGGTCATCCCAGAATTTTGTTTGCAGTGAAAATGTGTATCTTTCCCTTGCTCTTTCTTTTCTCTCTTCCTATGATTTCCTTCCATCTGCTTTTGGCCACAGAAGTTGGCCTTGGTTGCTGGGTTACCTTAGTAGTAGGGTTAGAACAGCCTAGAAGGCAGTGCAGTGAGGGAAAAGGTGAACAGAGAAGATGTGTGTTAGTGGTGTATTAGCCAGCACCTAAGGATTCAAATAGCAAGTGGGGAAGTAGTCACATGGAGGCACGTTGGCAGCTAGCCAGCCAGCTAGCATCTGAGGACATGGAGGCATTAGGAGAATGTGAGATAGAGGCAGGGAACATTGGCGGTGTGGTTATGAGGTTGGATTTTGAAACACATAAGGTATAAAGTATGAACACTCTTGGTGTCTGCATAACATGTTCCATGAGAGGGAATCATATTCCTTGATGAAATTGCCAATATCAGCATGGCATCTGGAGTTGTCTAAGCTGAGCCTAGGACTTCTTGTGTAAAAATACGAGCTTTAGAGGTCTCCCACTGGCCAAAGCTGGCACATAAGCATGAAAATAAGTGATTGTAACAAAATGGAGCCCACTGGATAATGTACTAAATGAGGAGTATTTTTGATACGAAGATAAATTTAAAAATAGATAAATGGAGGAGAAGGGAATCCTCCTTCTTAGAGTAGATGTCAACTATAGGATGTCTAGAGCTGCCATTAGGCAATTATCATAGTGTTAGATGGTTCAGATAGGAGTTATATAAAAAAGCTGGTTAGTGGAAATGTGATGAGGAACAGCTTACTGACATTTCCTTAGAATATCTCTTCACAAAATACTATTCAATATAAAGTAAAAAGTGTAAATTAAAGCTGCATAGGGATGGCAGATGCCAACCAGACCAGGTCATTAATGGTTACATCACTGGGGTGGGAGGGATAGCAACTGTGATCCCTGGTGGGAGGCACTAAGGGCACAGCACCATTTCTGTATTCTTCCTGCTAAGGGAACATCGCTGAATCTGGTCATGAGGAATCATCAGAAAGACCCAGTAGAGGATCATTCAATTTCATTTATAGGATATTGAGAGTGAGAAGTGCAAGGAATGATGAAGAACAGTTTGAGATTGGAGAAGAAGAAAATGGTATGACCTCTGAATGCAACACATGTTCCAGGGTGGGGATCCTGTAGCAGAAAGGAAAACAAGACACTATCACATATGAGGGAACCTTTGAAGGGCATTTGTGGCTCGGGCAGCCATGTTTTGACATTGGTTTTTGAGTTAAATGGTAGCATGATTGTGTAGAAAAAATTTTGCCTTGGGGAAAACCACAATGGCAAATTTAGGAGTGGACACCATGCCTGCCCCTTTCATATTTCAGAAAAAAATGAATAAAATGCCATAATATATAAAGCAAAAAGTTATAAAGCAAATGAGGTAAAGAGTTTAACAGTTGAGGAATCTGGGTAAAGGATAAATATCCATACATTTGAAATTATTTCAAATTATTTTAAAAATTAAAAATGATTAGTTGGCATTTGCTGTGGTCCAAATGTGTCCACCAAATTTCATATGTTAAAATTTAATTACCCATGTGATAAGAGGTGGGACCTTCAGGAGGTGATTAAGTTATGAAGACAGAGCTGTCAGGGATGAGAGTAGTGTCCTTTTAAAATTCATACCTTTTTTTGCCCTTCTGCCTTCTGCCAAGTGAGGATGCAGCAAGACACCAGACACTGAATCTACCACCTTCATCTTGGACTTCTCAGCCTGCAGAACTGTCAGAAATAAGTTCTTTTTTTTTTCTTTTTTAATAAATTATCCACTGTCAGGTATTTTGTTAGCAGAACAAACTATGAAAACATTGCATATTTTTGTTTGTCAAAATGAATTTGGATATTGTTAAATATATTTGAATTCCTTGATTTTCCTAAATACAATGGAATGATCTGCATTTTTTTCTCCACCCAGTTTGCTTTTGTTTCCTATTTTTAACATTTATATAAATGTGAGGAGTACAAGTGCAGTTTTGTTATATGGATGTATTGCTTAGCAATGAAGCCTGGGCTTTCAGTGTAAACATCACACAATTGGGAACATTGTACCCATTAAGTAATTTCTCATTCTTCACCCCCCTCCTACCTTCCCACCCTTCCAAGTCTCCAGTGACTATTATTCCACACTCTGTATCCTTGTGGGTACACATTATTTAACTCCCACATATAAATGAGAACATGCTGTTTTTTACTTTCTGAGTTGTTTCATTTAGGATAATGGTCTCCAGTACCATCTGTGTTGCTGCAAAAGATATGATTTCATTCTTTTTTATGGCCAAACAGTATTCCATTATCTTTCTATCTATCTATCTGGATACATATATACATATGTACATAAACACACATCCCACATTTTCTTTATCTGGTCATCCATTGATAGATATTTAGGTTGATTACATGTCTTTGCTATTGTAAATAGTGCTATGAGAGACATGAGTGCAGGTGTCTTTTTGATATCATGATTTCTGTTCCTTTGGGTAGTTACCCAGTAGTGGGATTGTTGCGTTGAATGGTAGGTCTATTTTTAGTTCTTTGAGAAATCTCCATACTGTTTTCCATAGAGGTTGTACTAATTTCCATTCCCACCAACAGTATGTAGGAGTTGCCTTTTCTCTGTATCTTCTCCAACATGTTATTTATTTATTTTTTAATAATAGCCATTCTGACTGGTATAAGATGATATCCCATTATGGTTTTAATTTGCATTTCTCTGATAATTTGTGAAGTTGGGCATTTTTTCATGTGCTCGTTGGCCATTTGTATGTCTTTTCTGAAAAATGTCCACTCACTTCCCTTGCCCAGTTTTTAATTATATTTTTGATTTCTGTTATTGAATTGTTTGAGTTTCTTGTAAATTCTGGATATTGGTCCCCTGTTGGATCATAGTTTACAAATATTTTCCCCCATTCTGCAGATTGTCTGTTCACTCTGTTGATTATTTCTTTTGTTGTTTAGGAGCTTTTTAGTTTAATTAAGTCCCATTTGTCTATTTTTATTTTTGTTGCTCGTGCTTTTGAGGTCTTGGTTATGAATTCTTGAGACCAATGTCCAGAATAGTTTTCCCTGGATTTTCTTCTAGCATTTTTAGATTTTCAGATCTTACATTTAAGTCTTCAATTCATCCTGAGTTGATTTTTGTGTTTAGTGAGAGATAGAGATCCAGTTTCATTCTTCTGCGTACAGCAATCCAATTTTGCCAGTACTATTTATTAAAATGGGTGTCCTTTTTTTTTCCATGTATATTTTTGTCAACTTTGTCAAAGATCAGTTGGCTGTAGATATGTGGCTTTATTTCTGGGTTCTCTTTTCTATGTCATTGATCTATGTGTCTATTTTCATACTAGTACCATGCTATTTTGGTTACTATAGCTTTATAATATGATTTGAGGTCAGGTAATGCAATGCCTCCTGCTTTGTTCTCTTTGCTTAGGGTTGCTTTGGCTATTCAAGCTCTTTTTTTTTGGTTCTATATGAATTTTAGGATTGTTTTTTCTGGTTCTGTGAAAATGACATTGGTAATTTGATAGGAATTGCATTGAATCTGTACATTGCTTTGGGCAATGTGCTCATTCTGATGTTATTTATTCTTCTGCTCCCTGAGCATGGGATATTTTCCCATTTGTTTGTGTCATCTACAGTTTTTTCATCAGTGTTTTGTAGTAAAGATCTTTCGCCTCCTTGGTTAAATATATCCCCAGATATTTTATTTCTTTTTTTTTTTGAGATGGAGTCTTGCTCATCACCCAGGCTGGAGAACAGTGGTGCGATCTCGGCTCACTGCAAGTTCCACCTCCCGGGTTCACGCCATTCTCCTGTCTCAGCCTCCCGAGTAGCTGGGACTACAGGTGCCCGCCACCACGCCCGACTAATTTTTTGTATTTTTAGCAGAGATGGGGTTTCACTGTGTTAGCCAGGATGCAGATATTTTATTTCTTTGTAGCTATTGTAAATGGGATTGCTTTTTTAGTTTGATTCTCAGCTTGATTGTTATTGGTGTATACAAATGGTACTGATTTTTGTATATTGATTTTGTATCCTGAAACTTTGCTGTATTAGTTTATCAAATCTAAGAGTTTTAAAATAAAAGTATTTAGAGTTTTGTAGGTATAAGATTATATCATCAGTGGACAGAGATATTGGGTTGGTGCAAAAGTAATTGTGGCAAATGGCAAAAACCACAATTACTTTTGCACCAACCCAATAGTTTGACTTCTTGTTTTCCAGTTTGGATGCTGATATAGTTTGAATGTTTGTTCCTTCCAAGTCTCATATTGAAATGTCATCCTCAATGTTAGAGGTGGGGCCTGGTGGGAGGTGCTTTTGTGATGGGGGTGGATCCCTTCTGAATGGCTTGGTGCTGTCCTTGAAATAGTGAGATTTTATGAAATCTGACTTTTTGAAAGTGTGTGGCACCTCCCCACCATTCTCTGTTCCTGCTCTTGCCATGTGATGTGACTGCTCCCGCTTCACTTTCTGCCATGATTCTAAGGTTTCTGAAGTCTTCACCAGAAGTAGATGCTGGAGTCATGCTGGTACAGCCTTCAGAACTCTGAGTCAATTATACCTCTTTTCTTTATAAATTACCCAGTTTCAGGTATTTCTTTATAGCAATGCAAGAATGGCCTAACATAAAACTGGTATCAGGAGTGGGACATTGCTATAAAGATACCTGAAAATGTGGTAGCAACTTTCAACTGGATAATGGGCAGAGGTTGGAAGAGTTTAGAGGGCTCAGAAGACAGGAAGATAAGGGAAAGTTTGGAACTTCTCAGAGACTAGTTCAATGGTTGTGACCAAAATACTGGTAATCAAGACTGGGTAATTTGTTAAAAAAAAAAAAAAAAAGGTTTAATTGACTCAGAGTTCAGCATGGCTGGGGAGGCCTCAGAAACTTACAATCATGGTGGAAGGGGAAACACATCCTTCTTCACATGGTGGCAGGAAGGAGAATGAGAATTCAGCAAAGGGGGAAGCTCCTTATATAACCATGAGACCTTGTGAGAACTCACTCACTATTATGAGAACAGGATGGGAGAAACTGCCCCCATGATTCATTTATCTCCAGGTTCCTCCCATGACACATGGGAACAAAACTTCAAGATGAGAGTTGGGTGAGGACATAGTCAAACCATATTGTTCCACCCCTGGCCCCTCCTAAATCTCATGTCTTCACATTTCAAAACACAATCATGCCCTTCCAATAGTCCCCCAAAGTCTTAACCCATTCCAGATTTAGCTCAAAAGTCTGAGTCCAAAGTCTCATCTGAGACAAGGCAAGTCCCTTTTGCCTATGAGCCTGTAAAATCAAACGCAAGTTAGTTACTTTCTAGATACAATGTGGGTACAGGTATTGAGTAAATATACCCACTCCAAGTGGGAGAAATTGGCCAAAAGAAAGGGGTTACAGGCCCCATGTAAGTCTGAAATCCAACAGGGCAGTTGTTAAAACTTAAAGTTCCAAAATAATCTCCTTTAACTTCATGTCTCACATTCAGGTCATGGTGATGCAAGAAGTGGGCTCTCACAACCCGAGGAAGGTCTGCCCCTGTGGTTTTGCAGGGTAAATACCCCCTTCTGGCTGCTTTCATGGGCTGACATTGAGTGTGCAAGCTGTTGGTGTATCTACCATTCTGGGTCTGGAGGTCTGTGGCCCTCTTCACACAGCTTCATTAGGCAGTGCCCCAGGGGGGACTCTGTGTGGGGTCTCTGGCCCCACATTTCCCTTCTGCACTGCCCTAGCAGAGGTTGTCCCTGAGGACTCCACCCCTGCAGCAAACTTCTGCCTGGATGTCCAGACATTTCCACACATCTTCTGAAATCTAGGTGGAGGTTCCAAAACTTCTATTCTTGACTTCTGTATACCCACAGGCCCAACACCACATGTATGCCACCAAGGTGTGGGGCTTGCACCCTCTGAAGCACTCACTTGAGCTCCATATTCGCCCCTTGTAGCCATGGCCAAGAAGCAGGGCACCAAGTCCCTAGACTTGCACATAGTGTCAAGGTCCTGGGCCTGGCCCACAAAACCATTTTTTTCTTCTAGTCCTCTGAGCCTGTGATGGCAGGGCCTGCAATGAAGACCTCTTACATGCCCTGGAGACATTTTCCCCATTGCCTTGGTGATTAACATTTGGCTCCTCATTACTTATGCAAATTTCTGTAGCCAGCTTGAATTTCTCCTCAGAAATTGGATTTTTCTTTTCTATGCATTATCAGGCTGCAAATTTTCTGAACTTTTATGCTCTGCTTCCCTTTTAAACATAAGTTCCAATTCCAAACCGTATCTTTGTGAATAAATAAAACTGAATGCTTTTAATAGCACCCAAGTTACCTTTTGAATGCTTTGGTTCTTGGAAATTTCTTCCATCAGATACCCTAAATCATCTCTCTTAAGTTCAAAGTTCCACAGATCTCTAGGGCAGGGGCAAAATGCTGCCAGTCTCTTTGCTAAAACATAGCAAGAGTCACTTTTGCTCCAGTTTCCAACAAGTTCCTCATCTCCATCCTCATCTCCAAGTGAGACCACTTCAGCCTGGACTTCATTGTCCATATCACTATAGCATTTTGATCAAAGCCATTCAACAAGCCTCTGGGCAGATCCAAACTTCCCACATCTTCCTGTCTTCTTCTGAACCCTCCAAACTGTCCCAACTTCTGCCTGTTACCCAGTTCCAAAGTTGCGTCCACACTTTTGGGTATCTTTACAGCAATGTTGCACTCTCTCAGGTACCAATTTACTGTATTAGTCTGTTCTCATGCTGCTAATAAAGACATATCTGAGATTAGATAATTTATAAAGGAAGGGGGTTTAATTGACTCACAGTTCTGTATGGTGAGGGAGGCCTCAGGAAACTTATAATTATGGCAGAAGGGGAAGCAAACATGTCTTTCTTCACATGGCAGCAGGAAAGAGAATGAGAATCCAGCAAAGGGGGAAGCCCCTATTAAAACCATCAGATCTTGTAACACTTACTATCATGAGAACAGAATGGGGAAAACCATCTCCGTGATTTAATTATCTCCACATGGTCCCTCCCACAATATGTAGGGATTATGGGAACTACAATTCAAGATGAGATTTGGGTGAAGACAGCCAAACCATATCAATCTCAGATGGAAATAAAGAATTTATTGGGAGCTGGAGTAAAGGTCACCCATGTTACACCCTAGCAAAGAACTTGGCTGTATTATGTTCATGTCATAGGGATCTGTGGAAGTTTGAAATTAAGAGTGATAACTTAGGGTATGCAGTGAATGGAATTTCTAAGCAACAATTGTTCGATATATGGCCTGGCTGCTTTTAACAGCCTATGATCAGATGTGGGAGCAAAATTACTTAAAGTTGGAACTTATATTTAAAGGGGAAGCAGAGTGTAAAAGTTTGAAAAATTTGCAGCCTGGCCATATGGCAGAGAAAGAATCCAAGCAGGTTGTGGAGCAAGCCCTTGCTAGAGAGATCAGCATGAATAAAAGGGAGTCAAGTGCTAATATCCAAAACAATGGGAGAAAAAAGGCCTTGAAGGCGTTTCAGAAATCTCTGAGGCAGCCTCTCCTACACAGGTCCAGAGGCCTAGGAAGAAAGAATGGTTTTGTGGGCCAGTCCCAGAGTACTGCTGCCCTGTGCAGCTTTGTGACACTGCTCCCTGCTTCCTGGCCGCTCCGGCTCCAGCCTTGGCTCAAAGGACCTTAAATATTGCTCATGCTGCTGCTCTGGAGAGAGCAAGCTGCCATAAGCCTTGGTGGCTTCCATGTGGTGTTAAGTCTGTGGGCATATGGATTGCAAGAGTGAAGGAGACTTGGCAGCTTCCCCCTAGATTTCAGAGGATATATGAGAGAGTCTGGGTGCCTAGGCAGAAGCCTGCTGCAGAGGTGGAGCCCTCATGGAGAACCTCTACTAGGGTAGTGAGGAGGGTAAATGTAGGGTTGGAACCCCTACACAGAGTCGCCACCAGGGCACTGCCCTCCAGATACCAAAATGATAGATCCATCAGCAGCTTGCACCCTGCTTCTGGAAAAGCCACAAACCCTCAACGGCAACCTGTGGGAGCAGCCGTGAGGGCTGTACCTTGCAAAGCCACAGGGGCAGAGCTACCCAAGACCTTGGGAGCCAACCTTTTGCATATATATGCCCTGGATATGGGACTTGGTATCAAAGGAGATTATTTTGGAGCTTTAAGATTTGATGACTCCTCTGCTGGGTTTCAGACTTGTGTGGGACCTATTACCCCTTTCTTTTGGCCAGTTTCTCCCTTTTGGAATGGTAATGTTTACCCAATGCCTGTACTACCATTGTATCTTGGGATTAAATAACCTGCTTTGATTTTATAGGGTCATAGGTGGAAGGAGATGAGTCTCAGGTGAGATTTAGAACTTTGGGTTTGATACTGGAGTGAGTTAAGACTTTCGGGCACTATTGGGAGCAGATGATTATATTTTGAATGTGAGAAGGATATTAGATTTAAGGGGCCAGGGGTGGAAAGATACAGCTTTGATATTTGTCCCACTCACATCTCATGTTGAAATTTCATTGCCAGTGTTGTAGGTAGGGCCTGGTGGGATGTGTTTGGGTCATGAGGGCAGATCTTTCATGAATAACTTGGTGCTTTCATTGAGATAATGAGTTCTCATGAAATCCAGTTGTTTAAAAGAGTGTGACACTTCTCTTTCTTTCTTACTCTCACTCTCACCAATGACATGTCTGCTTCTGCTTTACATTCTGCCATGATTGTAAAGTTTCTGAGGCTTTCACCAGAAGCAGATGCTGGAGCCATGCTGGGGCACTCTGCAGACCTCTGAGCCAAGTAAACCTCTTTTGTTTATAAATTACCTAGTCTCAGGTATTTATTTATAGCAATGTAAGAACAACCTAACACAGATGCCTTTTATTTCGTTCTTTTGCCTGGTTGCTCTGGCTATGATGTCTAATACTGTGTTAAATAAAAGTGGTGGAAGTTGGCATCCTTGTCTTATTTAAGTTCTTGGGTGAATTGCTTTCAGCTTTTCCCCATTCAGTATGATGTTGGCTGTGGTTTGGTAAAAATGTCCTTTATTATTTTGAGGTATGTTTCTTCTGTGTCTAGTGTGTTGAGGGTTTTTATCATGAAGGGAGGCTGAATTTT
This sequence comes from Macaca thibetana thibetana, assembly GCF_024542745.1. NCBI lineage: Eukaryota > Metazoa > Chordata > Mammalia > Primates > Cercopithecidae > Macaca > Macaca thibetana. Next base: position 87,576,595 of record NC_065584.1, read on the forward strand.
ATCAAATTATTTTCCGCATTTGTTGAGATGATCATAGGGTTTTTGTTTTTAAATTCTGTCTATGTGATGAATCACATTTATTGATTTACATATGCTGAACCATCCTTGCATCTCTGCAGTAGAACTCACTTGATCATGATGTATCATCTTTTTGATGTACTGTTGGATTTGGTTTGCTAGTATTTTGCTGAGGATTTTTGCATCTATGTTCATCAGAGATATTGGTCTGTAGTTTTCTTTTTTATTTGTGTCCTTACCTGGCTTTAGTATCAAGGAGATACTGACTCCATAGAAAGAATTAGGGAAGATTTTCTCCTTGATATTTTGGAGCAGTTTCAGTAGGAGTGGTACCAGTCATTCTTTGTACATTACATAGAATTCAGCTGTGAATTCATCTAGTCCTGGGATTTTTAGTTGTGCTTGGGAGGCTTTTTATTACTGATTCAATGTTACTACTTTTTATTGATATGTTCAGGATTTCTATTTCTTTCTGGTTTAGTCTTTTGATATAATTGTATACTTTCTCCAGAAAGTTTGTTTTGGCTTTTATTAGATTTATTCCTAGCCACTTTATAGTTTTTGCTACTACTGTAAGTAGTATCATTTTTAAAAATTATTATTATACTTTAAGTTCTAGGGTACATGTGCATAACGTGCAGGTTTGTTACATATGTATACTTGTGCCATGTTGGTGTGCTGCACCCATCAACTTCTCAGCACCCATCAACTCATCATTTACATCAGGTATAACTCCCAATGCAATCCCTCCGCCCCCCCTCCCCATAATAGGCCCCGGTGTGTGATGTTCCCCTTCCCGAGTCCAAGTGATCTCATTGTTCGGTTCCCACCTATAAGTGAGAACATGCGGTGTTTGGTTTTCTGTTCTTGTGATAGTTTGCTGAGAATGATGGTTTCCAGCAGGAAACAACAGGTGCTGGAGAGGATGTGGAGAAATAGGAACACTTTTACACTGTTGGTGGGATTGTAAACTAGTTCAACCATTATGGAAAACATTATGGTGATTCCTCAAGGATCTAGAACTAGAAGTACCATATGACCCAGCCATCCCATTACTGGGTATATACCCAAAGGATTGTAAATCATGCTGCTATAAAGACACATGCACACGTATGTTCATTGTGGCACTATTCACAATAGCAAAGACTTGGAATCAACCCAAATGTCCATCAGTGACAGACTGGATTAAGAAAATGTGGCACATATACACCATGGAATACTATGCAGCCATACAAAAGGATGAGTTTGTGTCCTTTGTAGTAGTATCATTTTTAAGAATTAAATTTTCTAACTGTGCTTCAGAATAGAAACATAGTTAGTATTTTATTTTTTTTTGTAGCTACAGCCTTTTTAGAACTCTTTAATTCTAATAATTTGATGATTCATTTGGATCTTCTGTATATAAATAATGACCACTTGGGGTCTTCTGCAATCCTTTTAGCTTTTGTTTAGTTTTTTCTTCCCTCTACTAATTAGGACCTCTAGTATGCGGAATAGAAATGGTGATAGCAAGCATCTTTGTCTTGTTTCTGTACTTAAAGAAAATACTTTCAACATTTTCTTGTCAAATAAGATGTTTGTTATGTGGCTTTACATACAATTGCTCTTAGACACTAAGTTTGTTATGAGCTTTTATCAAAAATTTTAAATTTTTTCTAATTTATCTTTTTTTACTAATGCTTTTTCGTATTTATTGAAATGGCAAATAATTGTTTTCTGTTCTTTAACCTGTCGATGCAGTGAATTAGAGTACTCAACTTTCAATCAATAAATCAAATTTGTGTTCTTGTTATCAACCTTACTTGGTCAAGATATATTTATTCTTTTTTTTTTTTTTTTTCTGAGACAGGATCTCTCTCTGTTGCAGGCTGGAATGCAGTGGCACAATTTTGTCTCTCTGCAACCTCCACCTCCCAGGTTCAAGTGATTTATTTTCCTGCCTCAGTCTCTCAAGTAGCTGGGATTACAGGCATGCACCACCATGCCTGGCTAATTTTTTTATTTTATTAGAGATAGGGTTTCACACCATGTTGCCCAGGCTGGTCTTGAACTCTTGACCACAAGTGATTCACCCACCTCAGCTGCCCAAAGTGCTGGAATTACAGGTGTGAGCCACTGCACTCGGCCTAGGACATATATATTCTTATACATTGCTGTATTCATTTAATCAGGTTTATGTGTCTGTGGGTGACAAGTGACTTTAGTTTAGTTTTTATTGCTTAGTGTATTCTACTTTGGTTTTGGTATCAAATTTAAGCTCACCTCATACAATGAGTAAAGAGTGTTTCCTCTGTGTGATTATTTGAAGAGTTTATATAAAATTGGTTTCTTTTTTTTTGGTAGAATTTACCTGTAAAGTCATCAGTACTGCACATTTTTTAAATAGAAAGGTTAACTACTGATTTAAATTCTTTGATGTTTATTGATTTGAATTATTCAATTTTTTCTCGAGTCAATTTTAATATTTTGTATTTTTTTTTTTTTTTTTGAGACGGAATCTCACTCTGTCACCCAGGCTGGAGTGCACTGGCCGGATCTCAGCTCACTGCAAGCTCCACCTCCCGGGTTTATGCCATTCTCCTGCCTCAGCCTCCCGAGTAGCTGGGATTACAGGCACCCGCCACCTCGCCCGGCTAGCTTTTTGTATTTTTTTTTTAGTAGAGACGGGGTTTCACCGTGTTAGCCAGGATGGTCTCAATCTCCTGAGCTCGTGATCCACCCGTCTCGACCTCCCAAAGTGCTGGGATTACAGGCTTGAGCCACCGCGCCTGGCCAATATTTTGTATTTTTATAGTAATTTATCCATTTCATTTACATTTTCAAATTTGCTCCTCTGAACTGTTTGTAATATATTCCCATGACATCCTCTGATTTTTCTTTTTGTGGGAGCCTGTCTCTCCATCAAGCCAATAATCTCCTTTAATGATATCTAGGACAGGTCATCTGTCAGCGACCTGTCAGCCTGTTGAGTACTGGGGAACCACAGTGCCTTGTACTGGCAGGTTTGTTGACTTCATTCTTTCTAATCTTGATCTTTTATGCTGAAGTGTTAGTTTATTTATCTATTCTCAGAAGATATTTGGACGAAGATGCTATTTTTAATTTCAAAATGAAAATTGTGTTGTTAGATTAGTCTCTGTAGAAGTCAGAGTCACCTTCTAAATTTTCCTAGGACTTGGTTGATTTTCTCAGCACACTCTCAGCTCCTGGCAGGTTTGCATAGAGCAGGCAACAATGGGAAAGTTCTCATAGAAAATTTTACACGTCTGTGTGGATAGGGAGGTGATGGAATGGGGCATATGTGGGAAGATACGGGAAAAAGCAAACCGTTCTTACTCCTTACCCCCCATAGGAGATGGTGCTGTACAATGGGAAAGAGAACTGGATTACAGTTTTCTGCTCCCTAATTGTAACTTTCTTTTTCGGTTATTTCAGGAAGTTATATGTACAATGGTGTAAAATCGAAAAGTTATTAAAAACTATACAGAGAAAAAGCTTCCTTTTCAAACCTGACCTCTACTTCCCTTACTGGAGTAACTACTCCATTTTATTGTTTTCTTCCAGAGATATTCTATCTATATAAGCATAGTGGTATATTGCTTAAAAATATACAAATAGGCCAGGCGCGGTGGCTCAAGCCTGTAATCCCAGCACTTTGGGAGGCCGAGACGGGCGGATCACAAGGTCAGGAGATCGAGACAATCCTGGCTAACACAGTGAAACCCCGTCTCTACTAAAAAATGCAAAAAAAAACTAGCCGGGCGAGTTGGCGGGCGCCTGTAATCCCAGCTACTCGGGAGGCTGAGGTAGGAGAATGGCGTAAACCCGGGAGGCAGAGCTTGCAGTGAGCTGAGATCTGGCCACTGCACTCCAGCCTGGGTGACAGAGCCAGACTCCGTCTCAAAAAAAAAAAAAAAAAAAAAAAAAAAAAAAAAAAATGCAAATAACACTGCCTGTGTGATTTTAGGAAAATCTCTTGAACTTCATTATTAACTTCTTTAAATTGCTAGATAAAAATACTTATACAAACCTGGAAAAACTCAGTGATTTTGTAGAAATCGATGAAGTAGTGTTTGTGAACATATTTTGAAAATCATCAGTTATTTTATAAGTGTGAGATGGAGGGGAGGGTAGTCATGGAAGTTTTATTGTTCTACACAAAAGACAATGAGTCACGTGGGATCTGACTTGACAAGAGTGATTCTGAATTGGTAGTCTGGCTGTGTGCCAGCAGCCCCCTGGCTAATTCCTCTCATAGTGTGTTGGGGTTTTCTTCACGGCTAATGAAGAGATCTATTCACTTGAGATAGGAAGTGGAAGCTTGCCAGAGTGTGAGACACCTCACCTTCCTCCTTCACTCCTTCCCTTTGCCCTTCGTCGCGTTCAGGGAGTTAGTATTGGAACTTTGGCTGATGAAACAGTTTGAGTCACTGTCCCTCTGCGCTGTGGGATCCACTCACTTTTAATTGGGAGTTGACAGAATCACTTCTCCCTCCCTCACCCTGTCTTCCTCCTCTAATTGGCTCTCAGGGGACTCCAACTCCTGCTAATCAACCAAGGCAGAGCTGCTGCAGAGAGCCCTAAACTGGCTCTCAGGGACCCTAGGTTCTATTGTGACTCTGCTTCTTCAACTTTCTTTTCTAATCTGTTAAAAAAACTTTGCCTTTGGATTAGGCCTGGGAGAATGGGGTTCCTTTGGGCATTGCCTTTGCAGAGACAGCTTTAATAATGCCAACATCTTCTAGACTTTGCCAACTATTGTGTTCAGCTTGAAACTTTTTGTTCCTGCTGGCAGAGAGGGGAGAAGATTAGGTATCTGGTTCATGTGTCCACAGCGGGGGAGGCGAATGATAGGAGAAAAGAGTAGATGAAAAAGCTTATCATTTGAGGAAGGTGAGCCTCAACGTATTGGTCTACATACTGCTTCTCTATTAGCAAAAGGCCTTGTGGAAAACTTACCTTGTCTGCTTCTGTTTGTCACTGCCCAAAGGAAAGTAAATCTAGTTGTGCAGCTTTGGCCAATATTATTATTGGGTTACGTTTTTAAAAATTATTTTAAAAATAGACTTTGTATTTTAAAGCAGTTTCAGGTTCACAGCAATAATGAATGGAAAGTACAGAGGGTTTCTATATACCTCTTCACCCACCTTAGGCCCAACCTTCCCCATTATCAATGTCCCATCCCAGAGTGGCACACTTCCTATAATAATGCATGAGCCTACATTGACACATCATTATCACTCCAAGTCCATGGTTTATATTAGAGTTCACTCTTGGTGGTGTACATTTTATACGTTTTGACAAATGTATCCTGACATGTGTTTATTAAACTATCATATAGAATAGTTTCATTGCTGTAAAATCCTGTGTGTTCTACCTGTCTGTCCTTATCTCCTCTCCTCCGTCACCCCTGGAAACCACTATCTTTTTTCATTTTTTAAGTAAAATTTTTTTTTTTTCTTATGCCTCCCAGGGCTTCCTTGCCAGAAACCTCTATCTTTTTACTGTTTCTCTACTTTTGCCTTTTTCAGAATGTCATAAAGTTGGAATCAGAGTATGTAGCCTTTTCAGGTTGACTCCTTACTCCATGGACTACCTTTCAAAATGGATATTTAAAAATGATTTTAGAATGAAATAGAGGGTAAATATATCTATGGCATACCAAAGCATATTCGTGTAACCTCTTTTTGGGGGGTTGGGGGAACAGGGTCTTGCTCTGTTACTCAGGTTAGAGTTCAGTGGAATGATCATAGTTCGCTGCACCCATAAGCTCCTGGTCTCAAGCAATCCTCCTACCTCAGCCTCCCACATAGCTGGGACTACAGTCATGTGCCACCATGCCTGGCTAATTTTTAAAAAATTCTTAGTAGAGATGAGGTCTCACTATGTTAACCAGGCTGGCCTCAAACTCTTGGGCTCAAGTGATCCTCCTGCCTCGATCTCCCAAAGTGCTGTGATTATAAGTGTGAGCCACTGTCCTTGGCCTGTAACCTTTGTTTTGACAAATGGATAGTATTAAAGGAATATTCTTGGTACCCAGTTTAGTCTGTTCTTGGACAAGCAATGCAGTAGGTTTGACTTTGAGTGCTTTATTACCAGCACTTTCTGGCCATGCCACAGTTAAGGTCTGGTTGGAAAACACTTGTTGAGAGTTGAATGGTAATCTTTTTACTGGATGATAGGGTAGTTTTTAGCCCATAGATAAACTTGCTTAAAAAAACCAAGAAAGACACGGAAATCTCAGTCTATACATAGTTTCATCAGTATTTATTGGGAACTGTGTTCTGGATAAAGCAATCATATGTATACATTTTTATTATGTAATGTATAAGTAATTTGTAAACTATAAAGATCTCCTCTGATACTGCGGTGTCTTCTAGATAGAAAATATATCTTTCTAAAATGTGTGTCTAATTCTAGAGTAGTGTCAATTTATAGTACACAATAAATGTTTAATGAATAAACATTATTCTGTTGTTGATTGCAATTCTCTGAATGCATATTTTTCTATACCTGCTTACTTTAGATTTATGATATTAGATTCTCACATTTTTTTCATGCATTTACATATTTATATTGATAGAGAGGATAAACAAACAAACAAACAAACAGAAAAGGCTTCATGGCCCTGTTTATCTTTGCTCAGGGCAGGATGGCTGTAGAGGAGGTTACACCGGAATCTCAGCAGATAAATGTAGAAATAGATCCAGGGTGTTAAGATTTTAGAGTATGGTCCCGCTGAATGGGAGAGTACATAGTTGATGACCAGTGTGGATAAGGACAAAGCAATGCTTCCCAGGATATATGGAATCCCAGTGAGGGGGTAAACCCACTATCCTTTTCACTTTCTCTAGTTTTGCTTCTTTTTGTACTCCTTTTCTGATGTGGTCATTTTCTGTTTCTGGTCAACCATCTGCCCTGCCAGATGGTTGAACTATTGGGACGGAGAGCTATACCCTTCCTTTTCCTTATTTGCCTGTTGCTGTAGCACCACTCATAAGTTGGCGAGCAAAGAGGAGAACTTTACTTCCTAGGTAAAGTCATAAGTGTTTATGGAATACCTTCTCTAGTATTTGATATAGCCGTACAACGGTTTGAAGAGAAATAAGGTCATAGAGCTGGTAAATGGTAAGCCCAGGCTTAAGTCTGGGTCTCTTGCCACCAAGTCAGTACTCTTGCCACCAAGTCAGTACTTTTATGCCAGGCTGTTTTGTGGGGTTATTATGTCAAAGTAAGAAAGTGAAAATAATTGCTTTCTTATTTAAACCCATGAAAATATAATGCAAGAAAGATTAAATTCTATTTAGATTAGTGAATACAGTGCCTAATTCTCCTTAAGTGTTTATATTTAATTTTTAAATGCAGTTTTTCACATATTTGATGTTTATACTTCCCTGTTTTATAGAAAAATATATAATTGAGGATAAAACTGTGTTAATTCAGCCTTTTAGTAAACCACTTATTTATTTGGATTTCTAGTTATTCATACTGTTAGAACATAACCAGTGTGGTAGTTTCCTTAATAGTATCTTTCAAGACCCTAGGAAAAAGTAAGCAGCCAAAGTCAAACCTCAAAATGATGGCAAATTTTATTCTAAAAAATATGAGAAAATCTTATTAAACCAAGGGGTGCATTGAGTTGGTGGTTGTAGTAAATACTGTTATGAGAAAATAGAAGACTGGACATGGTGGCTCACACCTGTGATCCCAGCACTTTGGGAGGCTGAGGTGGGAGGATTACTTGAGCTCAGGAGTTTAAGACAAGCCTGGGCAACATAAGGAGACCCTGTCCCTATGAAAAAATAGAAAAAAAAATTAGCTGGGCATTGTGGTGTGTGCCTGAAATCCCAGTAACTTGGGAAGCTAAAGTGGAAGGATTGCATGAGCCTAAGAGTTGGAGGCTGTAGTGAGCAATGATCACACCACTGCACTCCAGCCTGGGTGACAGAAGGAAACCCTGTCTAAAAAAGAAAAAAAAGGAAAAAAAAAAAGCTTGCCCAGGGATAGTATGTTTAGAGAACTGAGGAGAGCACAGAATCAGAATAATACAGTCAAATTGTATTGGATAGGATCAACCTTCCAAGAGTGTTCATAAAGTTTTCTTTTATTTATTTATTTTTTTAAGACAGAGTCTCACTGTGTCACCCAGACTGGAGTGCAGTGGCACAATCTTGGCTCCCTGCAACCTCCACCTCCTAGGTTCAAGTTATTTTCCTACCTCAGCCTCCTGAATAGCTGGGATTACAGGCATGCACCACCATGCCTTGCTAACTTTTGCATTTTTAGTAGAGATGGGGGTCTCACCATGTTGGCCAAGCTGGTCTTGAACTCCTGACCTCAAATCATCCACCTACCTTGGCCTCCCAAAGTACTGGGATTACAGGCATGAGCCACTGTGCCCAGCCGAGTTCATAAAGTTTTAAAGCTATAAATATATTCATCTTTAAGAACAATTCTTGGAGGAGAAACTGAATTAGAGTAACTTAATTTCACCAGGATATTATAGAGACTCATTAACTGAACAGACTTGCTGTTCCTTAAGGCAGTGCTTAGAAAATAGTGCATTAAGAAAATGATGTTTGACATGGTGGAGTAAACTAGAAGGGGTTTGGAGGCATCTCTATAGAGATGTTGAAAAATGTCTTCTTTTTATATTAGAAGAAAAATATAACAATATGATTAAATTCATAACAAAAATTAAGATGTATTAAATTTTAAATTTCTATAAAATTTATAAATAAAATAATTTCCATTTTTTTTCTTTTCACTGACCACATCTACTTGGACCACATTTTCAATAAAAACTGAGCTTGTTTATATGTATGTAAGTTTATTTATTTATTTATTTATTTAGATGGAGTCTTGCTCTGTGGCCCAGGCTGGACTACAGTGATGTGATCTTGGCTCACTGCAACCTCTGCCTCCCGGGTTCAAGCGATTCTCCTGCCTCAGCCTCCCGAGTACCTGGGACTATAGGTGCACGCCACTATGCCTGGCTAATGTTTGTATTATTAGTAGAGACGGGGTTTCACTATATTGCCAGGCTGCTCTTGAACTTGCGATCTCAAGTGATTCGCCCACCTTGCCCTCCAAAACTACTGGGATTATAGGCATGAGCCACCGTGCCTGGGCATAAGTTTTAAATATGTGACTTTTAATATTAGTTTTTATGCTTGGTTTGGTTCATATAATTTCTGATAGAAACTTCAAGTAATGATCTCTTCAACTTCTAGATAATCACCAGTGATTAGAAGTTTTCTTAAAGTACACGGTAGCAAGTGGTAGAAGGTATATATTGCCTTTTCTAGATTTTTATATTTTACTATAATAATAGTTGGACATCTTTCTGTTAATGAGAACTTGGATAAATCAGTTTTTATGGATTGTGCTTAGGGTGTGATTATGCCTTAAGTCTCATAGCTCTTCTTTTCCTGTCATTGACAAATGTAATGTTAAAGACTCTTGTGAGGAAACTTTTAACATTACATTAATAGTGAATCAGACTTTCTTATATCAAGTATAAAAAAAATGGCTAAGATTTCTCTCAAGCATACATCAGTATTGCTCTACTAGTCTTAATAAATCTTCAGGATTCAAATAATAAAAGTGACTAAACATTACTAGTGAACCACTGTTTTTTTTTGTTTGTTTGTTTTTTTGAAACAGAGTCTTGGTCTATCGCCCAGGTTGGAGTGCAGTGGCATGATCTCTACTCACTGTGACCTCTGGCTCCTGGGTTCAAGCCACTTTTGTGCCTCTCGAGTAGCTGGGACTGCAGATGTGTGCCACCATGCCCAGGTAATTTTTTTTTTTTTTGTAGAGATGGGTTTTTTTTTGTAGAGATGGCCACCCATCTGGCCAGGGTGGTTTTGAACTCTTGAGCTCAAATGATCCATATACCTTGGCCTCCCAAAGTGTCGGGATTACAGGTGTGAGCTACCACACCCGGCCTAGTAAACCACTTTAAGCTTACTTTTTAAAAGTTGTCTTTTGTTTTGAATTTATATACATTTTCAGTACATTAATATAATTAATGTTGGCCTTGGTATTTTTGAATGAGATCATTCACGTGATCAGAAATATCAGGTAAGTCATTTTTTTTAAAAAATAAACTTTTTATTTTGGAATAATTTTGTATTTACAGAAAAATTTCAAAGATAATATAGAGAATCCCCACATATTCCTTACCAGTTTCCCCCACTGTTAATAACTTCCATTTCCATCTCTATGGTGCATTAAGAAGTTAACTACTTAACTGGCATGTTGATAGTAACTAAATTCCAGAATTTTATTTGGACTTCACCAATTTTCCATTAATGCCCTTTCTTTCTTTCAGGCTCTGATCCAGTGTACAACATTTCATTTAGATGTCATGTCTCTCCACCTGAGTCTGTGAAAGTTTCTGTCTTTTCTTGTTTTTTTATGACCTTGACAGTCCAGAGAAGTATTGTGTAGAATGATCCCCATTCAGGGTTTGATGGTTTTCTCCATGATTAGACTGTAGTTATGGATTCTGGGGAAAGAGACCCTGCAGAAGAAGTGCCTTTCTCAATACATCTGTATTAGTTTTCACACTGCTATAAAGAAATACCTGAGACTGCATAATTTATGAATAAAAGAGGTTTAATTGGCTCATGGTCTTGCAGGCTTCACAGGAAGCACAGTGGCTTCTGGGGAGGCTTCAGGAAACTTTCAATCATGGCGGAAAGCGAAGGAGAAGCAGACATGTTTTAGATGGTTGGAACAGAAGGAAGAAAGAGAGAGAGGGCGGAGGTGCTACACGCTTCAACAACCAGATCTCATTAAAAACTCTGTCATGAGAACAGCAACAAAGGGGTAATTCTGCCTGCATGATCTTATCAACTCCCACCAGGCTCCACCTCCAACATTGGGGATTACAATATGACATGAGATTTGGGTGGGGACACAAATCCAAACCATATCAGCACCATGTCAGAGGTAAACACTATCACATGACATCACTGGTGATGTTAGTGTTCATCACTTGGTCAATGTAGTGTTTGCCATGTGTCTCCACTGTAAAGTTACTATTTCCCCTTTTCCCTAATATTCTTAGGAAGTAAGTCGCTAAGTCTAGGCCACCTTTGAGGAAAGGGGATTAAGCTCCATCTCCTGGGGGAGAATATACATACATTATTTGGAAGTCATCTGTAAGGAAAACTTGTCTCCCTTTTTCTGTTTATTTATTCAGTCATTTATTAACACCAGTGTATACTTACATATATTTATTTCATACTTTGGGTTATAATCCAATACTACATTATTATTTTCTTGCTCAAATTGTTCCAGCTTTGATCTTGAGAGCTCTTTTAGATTGGCTCTTGTATCACCTTCATGTGTTTCTATCCTTTTGAGTTTTGAGTGCTTTTTGGTACTACAAAATTCTCTGGGTTCATTCTGTATTTCCCTTGTCCCAGCCCTAGAAACAGTCATTTCTTGAAGGAGCCCTACTACCTTTTATTGAAGAATGGTATTTAAAAACCAAGATCAGGGTGCTGAGTGTGCTTATTGCTTCTAGGCACTTTCGGCAGACAGAACTACATGATATATGTCTTTATACATATATTATGCATGTATATACACATGTCTATAGTTATTTCTATATTTATCTGTATATATATTACACTAAATATGAATTTATAAGGGTGTCTCTGACTCTAACTGGTAGCACAGAGTTTATTCTTGCTTTGTTTTCTTGCTTTACTGTAATGTCTCTCTTTGGTGGGCTGGTAGGCTGCTGAAAGATGGCCATCCCAAGATGTCTGCATTATAATTTCTGTAACTTTTAGATGTGTTACTTCATATGGCAAAAGAGACTTCATGTATATTATTAGGCTAAAGATATTGTAATGTGGGAGTTTATCCTGAATTATCTGGGTGGGTCAGTGTATTTACAGGAGTCCTTATTAGAGGGAGGCAGGGGGGTTGAAGACGAAGAAGGCAATGTGATAACTAAAGGGGGGAGAGGGGAGGGATGGAAGGAGGGAGAGAGAGAAAGAGAGAGAGAGAGAGAGAGAGAGAAGAGAGATACTAAGATTAGAAGATCCTATGTTGCTAGATTTGAAGATGGAGGAACAGGCCATTAGCTAAAGAATGTAGGTAGGCTCTAGAAGCTGGCAAAGTCAAAGAAAACAGATTCTCCAGAGCCTCAAGTGGCAACCTGGACATCCTTACTTTAGTGAGGCTGATTCTGGACTTCTGACTTCCAGAACAACAGGATAATAAATAAGTGTTTGTTGTTTTAAGCCACTAAATTGGCGGTAATTTGTTGCAGCATGTATTAGTTCATTCTCACACTGCTATAAAGAACTACCTGGACAGGTACAGTGGCTCATGCCTGTAATCCCAGGACTTTGGGGGGCCGAGGTGGGCAGATCATGAGGTCAGGAGATCGAGTCCATTCTGGTTAACATGGTGAAACCCCGTCTTTACTAAAAATACAAAAAATTATCTGGGCATGGTGGCACGCGCCTGTAGTCCCAGCTATTTGGGAGGTTGAGGCAGGAGAATGGTGTGAACTCAGGAGGTGGAGCTTGCAGTGCGCCGAGATCGCGCCACTGCACTCCAGCCTGGGCAACAGAGCAAGACTCCAAAAAAAAAAAAAAAAAAAAAAAAAAAAAAGAACTACCTGAGACTGGGTAACTTATAAAGAAAAGAGATTTAACTGACTCACAGTTCCACAGGCTGTATAGGAGGCATGGCTGGGAAGGCCTTAGGAAACTTACAATCATGATGAAAGGGTGAAGGGTAAGCAAGCACATCTTCACGTGGCAGAAGAGAGAGACAGCAAAGGGGGAAGTGCTGCACACTTTCAAACAATCAGATCTAGTGAGAACTCACTATTACAAGAACAGTAAGGGGGAATATACCGCCCCCACCCCCCATGATCCAATCACCTCCTACCAGGTCCCTCCCCCAACACTAGGAATTACAATTCGACATGTAAGATTTGGGTGGGGACACAGAGCCAAATGGTATCACAGCAGCAATCAGAAACTGAGGAACCTGGATTCTACCATCTACCAATCATTTACTTACTTGTTTAACCATAGTATACTTTTGAAGCTGTTTCAGATGCAGTTTCAGATGCAGTTTCAGAATTGCTAACCACACCACTGTAAAGAAATCAACCAAAGCACAGTATTTATGTACAATTGCTTTTATCTTTAACCTTACAATTTCCAATCAAAGCACCCTTTTTTGATGTTACTTAGATTAGTGCCTCTTTTCCCTACCCCGTCAGTGTAGATATGTCACTTATTTGTGATATGATTAGATTCATTTGTCACAGTCTTTATCCCATCTTTGGATTCCCCTACATCCTGCTTTATTCTTTTCTAGAAGCATACATTAAAGTTCACTTTTTGTGATATACAGTTCCACGGGTTTTGACACATGCATGGAGTTATGTATCTAGTACCCACCCCAGTACCATAAAAAATAATTCCTTCACTCTAAAAGTTTTCCTGTGCATTTTCTTTGTCATCAGCCACTCCCTTCTTTTTTTTCCTTTTTTTTTTCTTTTTTGTGGAGATAGAGTCTCAGTCTGTCATCAAGCTGGCGCAGTGGCATGATCTTGGCTTACTGCAACTTCCGCCTCCTAGGTTCAAGTGATTCTTCTGCCTCAGCCTCCTGAGTAGCTGGGACTACAGGCATGTGCCACCACGCCCAGCTAATTTTTGTATTTTTAGTAGAGACGAGGTTTCACCACGTTGGCCAGTATGGTCTCGATCTCTTGACCTCATGATCCACCCACCTCAGCTTCCCAAAGTGCTGGGATTACAAGCGTGAGCCACTGCACCTGGCCTCCTTTCTTATCCCTTGGCAACTACTATTATGTTTTCCATCCCTGTATCTTTGCTATTTCCAGAATATTATTGTATGAATGGACTCATACAATATGTAGTCTTTTGCATTATTCTTTCACTTTCTAAAATGCATTTAAGATCATCTATGGCTGTATTGTTACATGATTCAGTGACTCATTCCTTTTTGTTGCTGAGTAATATTCCATTGTATGGATATACTACAGCTTATCCATTTCCTTGTTGAAGACATTTTAGTTCCTTCCAGTTTTCAGTAACTATGAATAAAAATGGTATAGATGTTTGTATATAGATTTTTCTGTGGACATGTTTTAAAATCACTTGGGTAAATACTTAGAAATATGATTGCTGGCCATATGGTTAGGTGTATACTTAGTTTTGTAAGAAACTGCCACACCGTCTTCCAGAGTGGCTGTATCATTTTGCATTCCCACCAACAATGATTGAGAATTTGCTAATTTACATCCTTGTCAGCATTTATTATTGTCAGGCTTTTGGATTTTAGCCATTGTAATGGGTGTGTAGTGGCAATTCATTGTAGTTTTAATTTGCATTTCTTTAATGACATGATGTTGAGCATCTTTTCATATTTTTGCCATTTGTATATTACAGTATATACACCAAACTCCCATGACATGCAATTTACCTATATAACAAACCTGTACATGTACCCCTGAACCTAAAATAAAATTAAAAAATAAAATAAAGCAGGTTGCATATATACAAAAATAATTGCTATTTTAGCAGTAGTTGTGTATTCGTCAAGTTGATGGAATATAATTTGCTAATTTTATTCTGTGGTCTAGTTTTTTTTCATTTGTTAAGTTGTAAAATACATATAGCAGAAAATTTACCAACTTAACCACCTTTAAGTGTACAATTCAGTGGTGTTAAGCAAATTCATACTGTTGTACAAGCATCATATGGTCTAGTTATTTAACACATTGAGCTATGGAGTCATTAAAAAGTAGTAGTTGAGCTATCTTCGTTGCCACTGATTCATCCAAGATTTGCTGGGAGTCATCTTTGATAGAGTCTTTAATGACTCAGAATTGTATATGCATTCTTAGGTTTAGCAACTCGAATGCCTTTATATAAGACCTCAAAGCATTAAGAGATAATGCTCTTATGGAGCATATTTGAGCATTATTAAGAGATATTGCTCAAATATGTTCCATAAGAACATATTCCATATGAACAATGAGCCTTTACTTTAAAATTTTTTTTTAATTCAGTAATGTTTGCTTAAAAAATTCTTTGGTTTTGAACTTAGTTCTATGTTTTATATGCAAAAGATGCTTAATTTTTGATGGTTTCTTGCATCATTAGCCAATATATCTCTGCCAAGTAACACACTGTGGTTTTAGTACTTCACACTCAACTATAGCTATGTAATTAAAAATACATGATGGTTCACACTTTTGAGTAAAACTAGTATGGACTAGTCTTCATTTCTTGGGAACCATTTCATTGTTATCATTTGGTTTTTTACAATGACTACATTCAGAAAGGATGTATCTTTTCTAGAAAAAGAGTCCAGTAAAGTTTATTTTGTCATAAATAAATTAGGATTAAGAATAAATAACATAAATTTTATTTCCAAAATTTATACTACTAATTAAAACTTTAAAAGGATTATGAAAATAAACTATAAAAATAAAATATATGTTTTCTCAATTTTTATTTATGTTTGGATTATAATTTACAAGCCAACTTTAAAATATTATGTTTTAATGCAGTTCAACTGTGCATGACTAGTATAAATGGATAGTACTACAATACCCAAACTTATTTATGTCTTGTTCAAGGAGAAGAGACCACTGATCGTATGCTTAGATGTTACCATAATGTTGAATTGCTATAAAAGTTTCTAAAGCTTTCTCTCAATTTCTGTTCTTTTCTCATTGCAGACCATACTTTGAGAAACACTGTCTGAGATTAGGTCACCGTCCTATCCTCTTTTGTCTGCTGCAATACTCTTATAACTTGTCCCCTCCATTTACTCTTGACCTTTCTTCTCCAGTGTGTTCTTTGGCCAGTCATGGTGGCTCATGCCTATAATCCCAGCACTTTGGTAGGCCGAGGCAGGAGGATTGCTCGAGCCCAAAAGTTCAAGACCAGCCTCGGCAACAAAGTGAGACTTCATCTCTACAAAAAATACAAAAGATTAGCTGGATGTGGTGGTGTGTGCCTGTAGCACTGTCTACTCGGGAGGCTGAGGTGGGAGGATCACTTGAGCGAGCCCTGGAGGTCAAGGCTGCAGTGAGCTATGATGATTCCACTGTCCTCCAGCCTGGGCTACAAAATGAGACCCTGTCTGAAAAAACAACAACAAAAGAAACCTTGACCTTTATTCTCCAGTGTGTTCTTTATCCTGTAGTCATATTAATCTTTCAAAAATGTAAATGATTGTATAATTCCTGAGTCAAACCTTTCAAACATTTCTCGTCGGTCTGAGGATAAAGTCCAAAGTTCTCATTTTGATGTATATTACCTTCAGTGAGCTGGCCCATGCTTACCCCTGTTTTCTTATGTTTTGACATTTCTTCCTTACACTGCATATTCCAGCCAAAACGAACTAATTTTAGTTTCCTGAATGCTTACTCACTTTCATTTCTGATCTTTTGTAAATATTGTTCCTTCTCTTTCATCTCAGTTCATCAGATAATTCCTCTTCACCCAGTAGGTGTCAGCAGCTTAGAAGTTACTTCTCCTTAACAATTTCCCCATCACCTCCCCATACACCCTTAGATCTTGACTGCGTTATGTGCTCCTCTCATGTGCTCTGACAGCATTCTATATTTACTCTGTTATAGCATTTCCCACACTAAATTAATATTGGTTTTTCACTTATCTGTTTTCCCTCCCTTACACTGTATGTACCATAAGACATACTGCATTTTTGAGGAAACATGAGTGTAGGCAACCATGGAAAATTCACTTTGTTCAACTTTCTTATCTTACAGATAAGGGAGCTGAGACCAGAGAGGTCAGGCGTCCTGTGTAAGGACACATAGCTAGTTGGTGTTGAGCTGGGATTGGACACCCCCATCATTTGATTGCCTGTTCACTGCTTGTCCGGATATGTTGCACTTCCTGAGTTCTTGTGGGGTAAAAGATTAAATTATTTTCAACATAATAAGGTATAAAGGTGGGAAAATAGACTTTAGATTTTTTTTTTTTTGAGACAAGGTCTCCTTGGCTAGAGTACGGTGGTATAAACACAACTCACTGAAGCCTCAATCTCCCAGGGTTAAGCGATCCTCCCACCTCAGCCTCCCAAGTTGCTGGAACGATAGTACACGCCACCATGCCTGGCTAATTTTTTTTTTAAAGATGGGGGACTCGCTATGTTGCCCAGGCTGGTCTCCAATTCCTAGTCTCAAGTGATTTTCCCTTTTCAGATTACAGGGAAAAGCCACTGCACCTAGCCTGGAATGCTTTAACACTTAGTATCAAAGTTGTTTTGTTGTTGCTTTTTTTTTTTCTGGCCAGCAATTAACTAGAAAATTCTATTAACCAATATACCCCTTTCCTTTCTTTCTTTTCTTTCTCTCTTTTTTTTTCTTGAGACAGGGTCTTGCTCTGTTGCCCAGATTGAAGTGCAGTGGTGCGACCACAGCTTACTGCAAGCCTCAAACTTGTGGGCTGAAGAGATCCTCCCACTTCAGCCTCTTAAATAGCTGGGACTACAGGTGTGTGTATCATGCCCAGTTAATTTTAATTTTTATTTTTTTTCAGAGATAGGGTCTCACTATATTGCTTAGGCTGGTCTCAACTCCTGGGCTCAAGTAATCTTCCTGCCTCAGCTTCCCAAAGTGCTGGAATTACAGGCATGAGCTGCCGTACCTGGCTTATCCTCCTTTTCATATTACTTTTGGGTGGGTTGAGGTTTTTTCCTGTGCATTCTTAGGCATATCATGGAAGCATAATGGCCATTAGAGGTTAGTAGAGCACAGGTAGACAGTTAAGACCAGGTTCTGTCATACAGTAGAAAATTTGCGGACCTGAGTTTTTTTTTTAGATTTATTTGGAGAACAAACTTAGGTGAACAAAAAATACTTTATTGAGATGTGATTGACATCCAAACATTTGTAGGTATATAATATACACAACTTGATGAGTTTGGAGAGAAGTATACATCTGTGAAATCATTGCTACATTCTAGCCCGTAAACATATCCATCAACTTCAAAAGTTTCTTCCCATCCACTTATTGATCATTATTATTATTTTGTGATAAGAACATTTAACATAAGATCTACCCTCTTAGCAAAATTTTAAATATACAAAGCAGTATCGTTAACTATAAGCACTGTGCCATATAGTAGATTTCTAGGACTTATCTTGCATAACAGAAACTTTGTACCCTTTGACTAATACCTCCCTATTTTACTCTCCCATTAATCCAGACAAGCACCATGTCACTCTCTGCTTCTGTGAATTTAACTATTTTGCATTCATCATTTATGTGGTATTTGTCCTGTATCTGGCTTATTTCACTTAGCATAATGTCCTTCGGATTCATTCCTGTTGTTGCAAATGGCGGAATTTCTTTCCTTTATAATGCTGAATACTATTCCATTGTGTGTTTATACCACATTAAAAAAATCCGTTCATTCATCGATGAACATTTGGGTTGCTTCCATGTTTTGGCCATTGTGAATAATGCTGAAATGAACATGGAAGTGCAGATATCTTTTCGAGATCCTGAATTCAATTCCTTTGGATACATACAAAGAAGTGGAATTGCTGGATTATATGGTAGTTTTATTTTCAATTTATTGAGGTACTTCCATGTTTTCTATAGTGGCTGTGCTAATTTACATTGCCACTGACAGTATAGAGTATTCCCTTTACTCCCATCCTTGTCAACATTGGTTATCTTTGGTCTTTTTGGTAGTAGCCATGCTAACATATGTGAGGTTGATATCTTAATATGAATTTGATCTGCAGTTTCCTGATGAAAAATTTACTCATGTATTTCAGTAATTTTTAGTATATTCACAAGGTTGTACAACTATCAACACTATCTGTTTCCAGAAAATTTTTATCACCCCCAAAGAAACTGAGTACCCATTAGCAGTTGTTATTTCTCATCCTCTCCTTCTAGCCCTTGGCCACTACTAGTGTACTTTTGGTCTCTAAATGTTAGGGGCTAAAAATTTTGTCTTAGTTTGTTCAGTTTGCTATAAGAAAATACCATAAACTAGGTAATTTATAAAAAACATAAATTTGTTTTTGACAGTTCTGGAGATGGGGAAGTCAAAGATCAATGCACCAACAGATTTGGTGTCTGATGAAGGTCCATTTCTTAGTTCATAAATTGTGCCTTCTTGCTGTGTCTGTACGTGGTTGAAGGGGTGAATGAGCTCCTTTGGCCTATTTTATAAGGGCACTAATTCCATTCAGAAGGGGTCCACTCTCATGACTTAATCAAATTCAAGGGCCCCACCTCCCAGCACTATTGTTCTGGGGGTTAGGATTTCAACATATGAATTTGGGAGGGGACACAGACCTTCAAGCCATAGCAGTTGTCATTTCACTTTCTTTTGAGACGGAGTCTCGCTCTGTTGCCCAGGCTGGAGTGCAGTGGCGCAATCTCGGCTCACTGCAAGCTCCACCTCCCAGGTTCAGGCCATTCTCCTGCCTCAGCCTCCTGAGTAGCTAGGACTACAGGCGCCTGCCACCACGCCCGGCTAATTTTTTGTATTTTTAGTAGAGACGGGGTTTCATCATGTTAGCCAGGATGGTCTCGATCTTCTGACCTCGTGATCCGCCTGCCTCGGCCTCCCAAAGTCTTGGGATTACAGGCGTAAGCCACAGCGCCCGGCCCGTTTCACTTTCTTGATAGTATCCTTTGAAGCACAAAAATTGTTATTTTGATAAGGTCTAACTTACTGATTTTTTTCCTTAGTTTTTTGTGCCTTATGTGTCATATCTAAGAAACCACTGCCTAATCCTAGGTTGTGAAGGGTTTTGTAATTTTAGTTTTTGCATTTAGGTCTTTGATCCATTTTGAATTAATTTTTGTAAATGGTGTAAGATAGGTCTCCAACTTCTTTATTTTGCCTATGGATATCTACTTGCCCCAGCACCATTTGTCCCACACTATTTAGGGCATCTAATTTACCAGTATTTAGCATAATTAAAAATGCACATTTCCAGTGTTCCATAAACTCTTCCTCTAACTTATGGAATATCAATGTGGCTCTAAGAGGCCATATTCAAGAATATTAATTACAGCATTGTTTTAATTATAAAATATAAGATATATTATTATTGAGTAATGAATAAATGATGAAACATTCATATAATGGAACATAATGTATCTGTTAAATGGAAAAATTATATGAGCTGATTTTGAAAGCTACCATGATCTTTTACAGTTGAATAATTTTTTTAAAGCTGATATTTATTGAACTTTACTGTTTGCCAGGCATAGTTCTAAGTGCTTTATAAGTATTAAGTCATAACAAACCAACAATTCTAAGGTGTTATTATTACCCTATCTTACAGATGAAGTTCATAGCATTTAAGCAACTTGCTTGTGAAGGTCACACAACTAGTAAGCAGATAAGCCAGGACACAACAAGTCTGACTCAAAGTTGGCTGTCTAATCAATCCCTTTATGGTTGCCAAATCTATATCTAATCTTTATCGATATCTATCTCTCTATATATACATATATCTATATACATACATATTATATATACATATATACATATATGAGATTTTACATATTTATATAAACTTCATATATAAAATATACAACTATGTATAAGATATATAATTACATATAAATTTATATAAAATATATATCTATCCCAACTGGCTTTTAAATAAGCCATCTTTAAGTATATAGGTTTCCATGAGGATTACAAAACATCTAAAAGATAGTCAGAAAGGTATCCATAGTCAGGTTTGAAAGACAAGAAGGAGAAGAGAACAATGTGTACTCAGAACCTCCTATATGTCTCTTTCTGTGCTATGGCTCTTACAGAAATGATCAGATTTAATTCTTATGACATTGTTACAAGGCATGAATTATACACATTTTATAAAATAAGAACTTAAGAATTTAAGTGTTAAATATCTTTCTCAAGTTGCATGGCAGAAGATGTGGTGAGGCTCTCTAGGTTGAAAGAACAGCCTAGGCTGGGCCTGGTGGCTCACGCCTTTAATCCCAGCATTTTGGGAGGCCAAAGCAGGTGGATCACCTGAGGTCAGGAATTCAAGACCACCCTGGCCAGCTTGGTGAAACAGTCTCTACTAAAAATACAAAAATTATCAAGGCGTGGTGGGTCACACCTGTAATCCCAGCACTTTGGGAGGCTAAGGTGGGTGGATCATGAGGTCAAGAGATGGAAACTATCCTGGCCAACATGGTGAAACCCCATCTCTACTAAAAATAGAAAAATTACCTGGGAGTGGTGGCATGCCCCTGTAGTCCCAGCTACTTGGGAGGCTGAGGCAGGAGAATCACCTGAACCCTGGAGGCGGAGGTTGCAGTGAGCTGAGATCACACCACTGCACTCCAGCCTGGCAATAGAGTGAGACTTTGTCTCAAAAAAAAAAAAAAGAAAGAAAGAAAGAAAGAAAAAGAAAGAAAGAACAGCCTAAGAAAAGGTGAAAAGATGATAGAGTGGAATAAATAAAGTAACTGGCCTGACTAGAACTGAGGGCTCATGTTGGGAAGAAATGGAAAACAAATGAAATAGGTTTAGTGGGGATGTATTATGAAGGGTGTTGAGGACCAGAGAGAGGGATTTAGATGTATTGACTCTGAGGAGCAGAGAGGAAAATTGGTGAATATGGGAGTGAAGATGGAAATTCTTCTGAATTGCTTGAGTTTGTTACAACAATCACATATTATTGTTGTAAGTAAAAAAATTGAGATAGTGATATTTAGAAAACATGTTTGAGGCCTTACTGTTTGCTTGGTATTGTTCTACTATTGATTCCCATCAGACAAAGACTCCTAGGAACATACCTGCAGTTGAACAAAGTTGGGTTTATTGTCTTGTTGCTATGAGTAAGAAATTATACAATGGTGAACCATGGGGCATGACAGCAGGAGGGCATCTCACATAGCAATTCCATTTTATCATTCTAATAAAGACAGGCTTTGAAAACATTTTAGTGGATGTCGATGACCAGTTAATTAAGGTTTAAAGAGTCAGTGTTGAAAACGTATTTCAGCTGGGCACACTTCCAGGTAAAATATACAACCTCTAACTACTCAGACTGAGGACTAAAAGACTGCTAAAGAACTGACAACATCTCGACCTTGTTCTTCGTTAGAACTTATAAATATGGCATATCTTTGGCTCACGAATTTTGATGAACTCTCATTCCAAACAGGACATTTCTCAGAGCGAGTTTCATGTCCTTATTACGAAGACTATAGATCAGAGGATTAAAAAGAGGAGTCATTACTGAATATACCAGTGTGAGGATCTTCTGCCATAAAGTTGGGATGCCATATGTAGGACTTACGTACATTACCATGACTGTCCCATAGAAAAGATATACCACAACTAAATGAGAACCACAGGTAGAGAAGGCTTTTATCTGACCAGCTGCAGAAGGGACCTGAAAAACAGCTCTTAGCAACAGGATATAGGATCGAAGAATGTATATACTAGTGAAAAAGAGGACAAGAGAGCTCTGAGTATAGAAAATACATTCAGTTATGGGAGCTGGAGCACAGGATAGAGCCATCAATGGGTCCATGTCACACAGGAAGTGATCAATGATATTAGGACCACAGAAGGGGAGTTGGGAGATGAAGAAAATGGGAATTGGGTATCCAAGGAATCCAGCGAGCCAACAGAAAGACACCAGCTTACCACAGAACCTTCCGGTCATGATGGCGGGGTACTGCAGTGGGTGGCAGATGGCCAGGTATCGATCATAAGCCATTACTGCCAGAAAGAGACATTCAGTTGTTCCCAGTGAAAAGAAGAAATAGAACTGGAGGAAGCACCCAGAAAATGAGATGGCCTTGGTCTTGGAGAGAATGTTGGCTAGCATGTTAGGAACAGTGGAGGACACATACCAGATCTCAAGGAAGGCAAAGTTGCCCAGCAGAAAGTACATGGGGGTGTGTAGTCGTGGGTTGCATCTCACTGCATAGATGATGGCTCCATTTCCCAGCAAGGTCAAGACATAAATCACCAAAAACAATGAGAAGAGGAAAATCTGAATCTTCCAGCAACCAGGGAATCCCAGGAGAATAAACTCTGTCACGACGTGTGTTGCTGACCTGTTCATGGGTCTTAAATCTACGAAGAAGAAAGACATGAGTGTAATCCAAGTCTCTTGGAGTATAATCCAATTGCTTGCTACATATCTCAAGGACTTTATCAAGACGAGAACTTGAGCTATACAGGAAAATACCCAAGACAATCTGAGATCAGGTGGGAATACGTCCTACCATATTTTGAACTGATTGTGGTTCTAAGTTTCGGTGTTATTTTTCTAGGATCCAATACCATCCAATGCAGCTAGAATTTCGACACTAGTGGCGGAACCAGACAAATGTATTTTCTTTCTTTTCCTTGGATGCTTGAGAAGACCTTTTCAGCTTTTGATTTGTTTTTCCAATGTTGATTATGGATTTTCTAGCATGAGCTCATCAATTTTCTCTTATTTAGCCCAACTTGTTAGAAAAGACATTTTGAGGATAACTGATGTAAAATTGGGTTAGATCTTTGACAACAAAACAAAATAGATTGACTGCTGCGTGGAGATACGACTTCATGATAATATTTTAAAAACATCTGCAGTGTTTATTTTTATGTTTTTTACAGATATTATACAAAAAGGAACTATCTTACTTTTTGTAGTCAGATACCGTATAGATGAAATAAAGCAAATGATGTTTTCAATACAAAAATTTAGTTTATTTAGTGAGCTTTTTCGGTCGTGAAAACAAAGGGATTCTCTAAAAGAATCTGAGGTCAAATGGGGTTTTATCTGCAATCTTATTTATTAGAATATTGGTTACTGAAAGGAAGGTAAGGACCCTTTCAAATATTTGACTACATATGTACTTTTCAGTAGCAACAAGTTTATGTATTTAAGAATTAAATAAAATATACAAATGTGTTTAAACAACAGTAATCTTATACTGGATTAATACTTAAAATTTGCTGATTAAGCCAAAATGGTAGTTATGGCTGGGCATAATGTCTTATGCCTGTAATTCCAGCAATTTGAGAGGCCAAGGTGAGCAGATTGCCAAGGTCAGGAGTTCGAGACCAGCTTGGCCAACATGGCAAAACCCCATCTCTACTAAAAATACAAAAATTAGCTGGATGTGGTGGCGTGTGCCTGTAATCCCAGCTACTTGGGAGGCCAAGCGGAAAAACTGCTTGAACTCACGAGGTGGAGGTTGCAGTGAGCCGAGATGGCATCACTGCACTCCAGCCTGAGTGACAGAGCAAGACAGCACCTCAAAAAAAATAAAAAAATAAAAAAAAATATATATAGTTTCAATATTGAGTTTCTTGTTAAGTTCAGATCTCTTGTCTTGTGTATTGCGGGTCACCAGCCATAACTTTGTCAGAAATGTAAAAAGACAAATGTGAAAGGCAACAAAGAACACAGAATTTGAAGGAAGGATCAGGTAGTCTTGGGAAGAAAGATTTGAACTTCAACATCACTAGTTCTTTGCTAGTCTTTAAGGATGCATAAAAAGGGAAATTTGGAGCATCTGAGTTCTAAAGTTTTTCAGCTTTGCAATCAACAGTGAATGTAAAATACATGTGTTTATAGTCTTCCTTGAATAAGGTGCTCAATAGGTGATTTCCAGATTATTTATGAAGCATAAATAAATCCCTTTCTCTGCTATACACTGGTCAGAGAACAAGTCCAGGCTCAGATTTAAATTGGGAACCAGAATTGTGAGATTTGAGTCTTCTGCCCTTTGTTCTGAATGCCTGCTTGATGAGAGTAACAGTTTAGGACATTCTCCATTATACACTGACAGCTTCACACTACATTTCATCTTTTCTACTACCCTTCTCTGTAAGTGCTTTATTAGCAGCAACATTGTTTTTCCTGAAGCCTTGGAGAAATATAGATAAGTAATGGAGTGATCAGATGGTGGAGAGCTTAATAGAAATACCCAAGTAATCAATTTCAGAATTTTTGCATTGATGGAACAAACTGATTCCACAAAGTTCTGTATACCACCACCCTCCAAAGTCTCCAAAATGCTATCTGGGAATAGTTAGGTAATTAGAATGGAATATTCATTATTTTATGCCACAAACATACTGTTTCTCCTGTTTTTTGAGATATATCATTGTTTCAGCTACAATCCTGGGAGACTAGCCCCTCCCTCCCTCCCTCCCTCCCTCCCCTCCTTCCCTCCTTCCCTCCTTCCTTCCTTCCTCCCTCCCTCCCTCCCTCCCTCCCTCCCTCCCTCCCTCCCTCCCTCCCTCCCTCCCTCCTTCCTTCCTTCCTTCCTTCCTTCCTTCCTTCCTTCCTTCCTTCCTTCCTTCCTTCCTTCCTTCCTTCCTTCCTTCCTTCCTTCCTTCCTTCCTTCCTTCCTTCCTTTTCTTGACGGAGTCTCACTCTGTCGCCCAGGCTGGAGTGCAGTGGCGTGGTCTCGGCTCCCTGCAAGCTCTGCATCCCGGGTTCACGCCATTCTCCTACCTCAGCCTCCCGAGTAGCTGGGACTACAGGCACTCGCCACCACACCTGGATAATTTTTTGTATTTTTAGTAGAGACGGGGTTTCACCATGTTAGCCAGGATGGTCTCGATCTCCTGACCTGGTGATCCACCCGCCTCAGCCTCCCAAAGTCTTGGGATTACAGGCGTGAGCCACTGCGCCCAGCTGAGACCAGCTCTTTCATGTACTGTATTCCTTTCCAGTACAAGAAGCTACCGACCAACTAATCAACCCACCAATCCACCCACCCAAAGTGTGATAGCTTGATTTGATAGCCTTCTTTCGAATGCCCCTCACTTAGTGTATTGTCTTCCTAGGTATCCTGAGAGAAGGAACATACCACCTGATAACTGCTGGAAAGTAAGAATGTTTTCAGAAAGATGGTTGTTAATAACCATAAAATCATAGAATTAGAAGAAATGGTATAATAATCTAACTTCATTTTATAAATGAGGCTCAGAGAGGGGCATGACTTTTTACGCAATGAATGTCCTGGATTCACATATGGAACTTTTATACTATACTATTATACTGCCTCCTTTGAGTCTTTGCAGAGAAACAGTGCCTGATCAGGTTTATAAAGTCAAAGAGACTCTGTAGTAGATCATAGCAGTGGTTTCTTACCCACAATGATGGCTTTTCTGGCTCAACTTGGAGTGAGTGGTGGGCATAGCGGAGCTTAGCGTAACCTCAGCATCAAGCATCTCCTCTTCACTGGCTCTGATGAGGAAAACTCCAGCTGAGGGCATTATATGTGGTTTATCGCCCTTCCTTCATTCCCGGAGACCCTAGAGGCCATTGTCAGAATTTGCTGAGAGGTTTAACATGCGAATCAGTGTTAAATCTATGTTTTCTCTCAGGGATTACTGTAAAGCCCTCTGTTTCTCCCCATGTGGTCTCAGTGGCTTACCCAAGTTTCCCTGGAGTGCATTCTCTTTCCAGCACTGGGGGCTCACCTAGAATTCAGTATATTAGCTTGTATATATATATATATATATATTATTAATTCTAGTATATTGGCTAGAATTAGGGAAGCAGAGGAGCCGGTGGAATTACAGGAATTACAGACACATTGCAGGACGCTTTCTATTGCAAAGAGATTGCATTCCATTGAGGAATCATCCTCCATGGGAATCAGTGAAATAAATGGTAGTTTTGCCTATGACTCTAATTCTGAAACTGAGACATATTGATGAACACATCTTTTCTCTGTAGCTTAAATGAAGTGCTTTAACATAGAGGAACAGAACACTATATTCTATTGGTCACTTAAAAATTAAATTCACTAAATTTTCTTGAAGTCTTTCACTATAAAGACCACATGGTTGGTATTGGGAAAGAGCTGCCTTGAGTGACCTTGATGATGTGTAATTAATGTGCAAGGAATTCCAAAATTGTTTATGTAGAGAAGTCATTTAATCGACAAATTTAGTCAAATTGTCAGTTTCCACTCATTTCACTTTCTAACAGTGGAGAATTTGAAACTAGTGCAAATTAGAAATAGATTTAGCTTCGGTTTAAAAAAAAATAATTGGCCTTTTGTTTTTCTCCTGAAAAATTGGGATTTCTTCCTTGGATCCTCTTAATCTACTTCTTCAAAGATGCCTCCTAGGGAAAGTTGACAATGATGGGCAAGGAGAATATCTTCATTGACGGCTACTGGGGCAGCTTGTAAGTGAAATTGAGGTTCAGTGAAAGTCTGTTCTAGGAGTTCTCAAATTTTAATGTGCATATGAATCACCTGGACATCTTGTTAAATTGCAGCGTCTGATTCAGCAGGTTGGGACCCGAGAGAGTGATTTTCTAACAAGCACTTAGGTAATGCTGACCTTGCTGGTTCACAGGACACGTGAATAGCAATGGTGTAGGCCAGTCATTAGAAACACCTGGGGGGCTGTTTAACACTTTCTTTGGCTAGAGTCACACAGTAAAAAAGAAAAAAACCTCCTGATATCCAGATATTATGGCAGACAAATTAAATAAAAATCTTTGGATCGAGCTCCTGCATCAGTATTTTCTATATTTAGTGCTATGGTTTGGAGTTTTGTCCCTTCCAAATGGTGGGGCGTAGTGGGAGTTGTTTGGTTCATCGGGGTGGATCCCTCATGAATGACTTGGTGTCCTCCCTGCAGTAATGAGTGAGTTCTCACTCTATTAGTTCATGGAAGAGCTGGTGATTTAAAGGAGCCTGGCACCTCCTTTCTTGTTCTCTCTGTCACCACCATGTGACATACCTGCTGTACTTTCACTTTTGCTGTAAAAGCTTCCTCAGAAGAAGCTGAATACATGCTGGTGCCATGCTTGTATAGCCTGCTTAATCATGAGTCAAACAAAACTTTTCTTTATAAATTACCCAGCCTCAGGTACTTTTTTGGTTTGTGAGAGGGTCTTGCTCTGTTGCCCAGGCTGAAATGGTACAATACTTGGCTCACTGCAGTCTTGACTTCCTAGGCTTAATTGATCTTCCCACTTCAGCCTCTCAAGTAACTGAGACTGCAGGTGTGTGACACCATGACTGGCTAATATTTTTCATTTTTTGTAGAGACAGACTCTCAGTATGTTACCAAGGCTGATCTCAGACTCTTGGGCTCAAGTGATCCTCCTCCCTCAGCCTACCAAAGTGTTGGGATTACAGAAATGAGCCATCACACCTGGCCTCAGGGTAATTCTTTTATCAGTTCTGGGAGCCTTATGGAGGAGTCTTTAGTGTTTTCTAGGTAAACAATCATATTATCAGCAAACAGTGACAGTTTGACTTCCTCTTTACTGATTTGGATGCCGTTTATTTTTTTCTCTTGTCTGATTGCTCTGGCTAAGACTTCCAGTACTATGTTGAAGAGGAGTGGTGAGAGTGGCCATCCTTATCTTGGTCCAGTTCTCAGAGGGAATGCTTTCAACTTTTCCCCACTCAGTATTATATTGGCTGTAGGTTTGTCATAGATGGATTTTATTATAATGAAGTATGTCCCCTGTATGCCAATTTTGCTGAGAGTTTTAATTATGAAGCGATGCTGAATTTTGTCGAATGCTTTTTCTGCATCTATTGAGATGATCATGTGATTTTTGTTTTTAATTTTGTTTATGTGATGTATCACTTTTATTGACTTGCATATGTTAAACCATCCCTGCATCCCTGGTATGAAACCCACTTGTCATGGTGGATTATCTTTTTGATATGTTGTTGGATTTGGTTAGCTAGTATTTTGTTAAGGATTTTTGCATCTATGTTTATCAGGGATGTTGGTCTGTAATTTGCTTTTTTTTTTTTTTTTTGTTATTTTCTTTCCTGGTTTTGGTATTAGGGTGATACTGTCTTCATAGAATGACATAGGGAGGATTCCCTCTTTATCTTGTGGAATGGTATCAATAGGATTGGTACCTGTTCTTTGAATGTCTGGTAGAACTCAGCTGTGAGTCCCTCTTATCCTGGACTTTCTTTTGTTTGTAATTTTTTGTTACTGTTTAAACCTTGCCGATTGTTATTGGTCTGTTCAAGGTATCTAATTCTTCCTGATTCTAGGTATTCTAGAATTCAAGGTATTCTAATTCTTTCTAAGCTGGGAGGGTTGTATCTTTCCAGAAATTTACCATCTCCCCTAGCTTTTCTAGTTTATGCACATAAAAGTGTTTGTAGTAGCCTTAAATGGTCTTTTGTATTTCTGTGACATCAGTTGTAATATCTCCCGTTTCATTTCTAATCAAGCTTATTTGGATTTTCTCTCTTCTTTCCTTGATTAATCTTGCTAATGGTGTATCAAATTTTATTTACCTTTTCAAAGAACCGGCTTTTTGTTTCATTTATCTTTTCTATTTTTTTTTTCTGTTTCAAATTCATTTAGTTCTGCTCTGATATTGGTTATTTCCGGTGTGACCTTAGATTGTCTGTGTTCTTTCAGACTTTTTGATGTAGGCATTTAGGGCTATGAGTTTTCCTCTTAGCACCACCTTTGCTCTATCCAAGATGTTTTGATAGATTGTATCACTATTGTTGTTCAGTTCTAAGAATTTTAAAATTTCCATCTTGATTTCATTTTGACCCAGTGATCATTCAGGAGCAGCTTATTTAATTTCCATTATTTGTATGGTTTTGAAGGTTCCTTTTGGTGTTGGTTGCCAGTTTTATTTCACTGTGGTCTTAGAGAGTGCTTGATATAATTTCAATTTTCTTAAATTTACTGAGGCTTGTTCTGTGACCTATCATATGGTCTATCTTGGAGAAAGTTTGATGCACTGATGAATAGAATGTATATTCTACAGTTGTTGGGTAGAATGTTCTGTTAATAACTGTTAGGTCCATTTGTTCCAGAGAATAGTTTAAATCTCTTGTTTCTTTGTTGACTTTCTGTCTTGGTGACCTGTCTAGTGCTGTCAGTGGAGTATTGATGTCCCCTACTATTATTGTGTTGCTGTCTATCTCATTTCTTAGGTCTGTTAGTAAATGTCTCATAAATTTGTGAACCCCAGTGTTAGGTGCATATATATTTAGGATTGTGATATTTTCCTGTTAGACAAGGCCTTTTATCATTATATAATGTCTCTCTTTGTCTTGTTTAACTGCTTTAAAGTTTGTTTTGTCTGATACAAGAATAGCTACCCCTGCTTGCGTTTTGTGTCCATTTGCATGGAATGTCTTTTTCTACCTCTTTAGCTTCAGTTTAGGTTAGTCACTTGGAGGCAGCAAACAGTTGGTTGATGAATTCTTATCCATTCTGCAGTTGTGTGTCTTTTAAGTGGAGCATTTACATCATTGACATTAACGTTAATATTGAGACGTGAGACGCTATTCCATTCATCATGCTATGTGTTGCCAATACCTTGTTTTTTGTCGTTGTTGTTTTCTAATTGTGTTTTCTTTCCATATACTTTGTGTTCTAAGATACATGTGCAGAATGTGCAGGTTTGTTACATAGGTATACACGTGCCATGGTGGTTTGCTGTACCCATCAACCCATCATCTACATTATGTATTTCTCCTAATGCTATCTCTCCCTTAGCCCCCACCCTCAACAGTCCCCAGTTTGTGATGTTAACTCCCTGTGTCTATGTGTTCTTATTGTTCAGCTCCCACTTATGAATGGGAACATATGGTGTTTGGTTTTCTGTTCCTGTGTTAGTTTGCTGAGAATGATGGTTTCTCAGCTTCATCCATGTCCCTGGGAATGACATAAAGTAATACTTTTTTGGCTGCATAGTATTCCGTGAGGTATATGTGCCACATTTTCTTTATCCAGTCTATCATTCATGGGCATTTGGGTTGGTTCCAATTCTTTGCTATTGTGAACAGTGCTACAATAAACATATGTGTGCATGTGTCTTTATAGTAGAATGATTTATAATCCTTTGGGTGTATACCCAGTAATGGGATCGCTGGGTCAAATGGTATTTCTGGTTCTAGATCCTTGAGGAATTGCCACACTGTCTTCCACAATGGTTGAACTAATTTACATTTCCATCAACAGCATAAAAGCATTCCTATTTCTCCACATCCTCTCCAGCATCTGTTGTTTCCTGACTTTATAATGATCACCATTCTAACTGGCATGAGATGGTATCTCATTGTGGTTTTGATTTGCATTTCTCTTATGACCAGTAATGATGAGCTTTTTTTCATATGTTTTTTGGCTGCATAAATGTCTTCTTTTGACAAGTGTCTGTTCATATCCTTCACCCACTTTTTGATGGGGTTGTTTGTTTTTCTTCTTGTAAATTAATTAAGTTTCTTGTAGATTCTGGATTTTAGCTCTTTGTCAGATGGATATACTGCAAAAATTTTCTCCCATTCCATAGGTTGCCTGTTCACTCTGATGATAGTTTCTTTTGCATCCCAGGTCAACTTTAGACTGCTGTGCTGGCAGTGAGAATTTCAAGCCAGTGGATCTTAGCTTGCTGGGCTTTGTGGGGTTGGGATCTGCTAAGCTAGACCACTTGGCTCCCTGGTTTCAGCCCCCTTTCCAGGTGAGTGAAGAGTTCTTCTGACTCGCTGGTGTTACAGGTGTCACTGGGGTATGAAAAACAAAACAAAACAAAACTCCTGCAGCTAGTTCGGTGTCTTCTCAAATGGGCACCTAGTTTTGTGCTTGAAACCCAGGGCTGTGGTGGTATAGGGAATCTCCTGGTCTGCGGGTTGTGAAAACCATGGGCAAAATGTAGTATCTGGGTCAGAATACTCCGTTCCTCACTGCACAGCCCTCACGGCTTCCCTTGGCTAGGGGAGGGAGTTCCCTGACCCCTTGCACTTCCC
The DNA here is from genome assembly GCF_024542745.1 of Macaca thibetana thibetana. NCBI lineage: Eukaryota > Metazoa > Chordata > Mammalia > Primates > Cercopithecidae > Macaca > Macaca thibetana. The sequence continues at coordinate 87,608,385 of NC_065584.1, forward strand.
AAGTGAGGCAACACCACACCCTGCTTCAGCTCGCCCTCTGTGGGCTGTACCCACTGTCTAACCAGTCCCAATGAGATGAGCTGGGCACCTCAGTTGGAAATGCAGAAATTGCCCACCTTCTGTGTTGATCTTGCTGGGAGCTGTAGACTGGAGCTGTTCCTATTTGGCCATCTTGCTAGCCCTCTTTTTTTTGTTTTGTTTTGTTTTGTTTTATAGCTTCTGTTTTGAGGTGTTTCCAGGATTTGTTTCAAGATTTAGAACTCCTTTTCACAGTTCTTGTAGCCTTGGCGTGGTAGTGGCAAATTCTCTCAGCATTTGTTTGTCTGAAAAAGACTGCAGCTTTCCTTCATTTTAGAAGTTGATTTTTGCTGGATACAAAGTTCTTGGCTGATAATTGTTTTAAGGAGGCTGAAGACAGCACAAAACTGGGTGCCCATCCCTTCTAGCTTATAGGATTTCTGCTGATAAATCTGCTGTTAATCTGATAGCTTTTCCTTTATAGGTTACCTGGTGCTGTTGTTTCACAGCTCTTAAGATTCTTTCCTTCATCTTAACTTTAGATAACATGATGACAATGTGTGTAGGCGATGATCTCTTTGTGATGAATTTCCCAGGCATTCTTTGAGCTTCTTATATTTGGATGTCTAGGTCTCTGGCATGGCCAGGGAAATTTTCCTCCATTATTCCCCAAATATATTTTCCAAACGTTTAGATTTCTCTTCTTCAGGAATGCCGATTATTCTTAGGTTTGGTCATTTAGCATAATTCCAGACTTCTTGGAGGCTTTGTTCATATTCTTTTTTCTTTCTTTCTTTTTTTTTTTTTTACTTTTTGAGACAAAGTTTAACTCTTGTTGCCCAGGCTGGAGTGCAATGGCATGATCTTGGCTCACCACCACCTCTGCCTCCTGGGTTGAAGCAATTCTCCTGCCTCAGTCTCCCAAGTAGCTGGAATTACAGGCATGTGACACCACACCCGGCTAATTTTGTGTTTTTAGTAGAGATGGGGTTTCTCCATGTTGGTCAGGCTGGTCTTGAATTTCTGATCTCAGGTAATTCACCCACCTTGGCCTCCCAAAGTGCTGGGATTACAGGCATAAGCCACCATGCCCAGCCCATATTTTCTTATTCTTTGTCTTTGTTACATTAGGTTAATTCAGAAACCTTGTCTTTGAGCTCTGAAGTCCTTTCTTCTGCTTGTTCAATTCTATTGGTGAGATTTTCCAGTGCATTTTGCATTTATATAAGTGTGTCCATTGTTTCCTGAAGTTTTGATTGTTTTTTATTTATGCTATCTATTTCATTGAAAATTTCTCCCCTCATTTCTTGCATCCTTTTTTTTTGACTTTCTTAAATTGGGCTTCACCTTTCTTTGGTGCCTCCTTGATTAGCTTAATAACTACTTCTGAATTCTTTTTCAGGTAAATCAGGGTTTCTTCTTGTTTGGATCCATTGATGGTGAGCTGGTATATGTTGGGGGTGTTAAAAAACCTTGTTGAGTCATATTAACAGAGTTGGCTTTCTGGGTTCCCTCTCATTTGGGTAGGCTCTGTCAAGAAAAGGTCTAGGGCTCCAGGCTGTTGTTCAGATTCTTTTGTCCCATGGATGTTTCCTTGACGTAGTACTCTCCTTCTTTTCCTAGGGATGTGACTTCCTGAGATGTGAGCTGTAGTGATCGTTATCTCTCTTCTGGATCTAGCCACCTAGCATGTCTAGCATGCTCTGGGCTGGTACTGGGGGTTGTCTGCACAGAGTCCTGTGATGTGAACCATCTGTGGGTCTCTCAGCCATAGATACCAGCACCTGCTCTGGTGGAAGTGGCAGGGGTGGGGGTAAAATGGATGCTGAGGGTCCTTAGCTTTGGCTGTTTAATGCACTATTTTTGTGCTGATTGGCCTCTTGCCGGGAGGTGGTGCTTTCAAAGAGCATCAGCTGTGGTAGTACGGGGAGGGAACAGGTGGTGGGTGGGGCCCCAGAACTCCCAAGAGTATATGCCCTTTGTCTTCAGCTACCAGGGTGGGTAGGGAAAGACCATTAGGTGGGGACAGGGCTAGGCGTATCTGAGATCAGACTCTCCTCAGGCGGGTCTTGATGCAGCTGCTGTGGGGGTTGGTGGTGTGGTTCCCAGGTCAATGGAGTTATGTTCCTGGGACGATTATGGCTGCCTCTACTGTGTCATGCAGGTGTCAGTGAAGTGGGGGAAAGCCGGTAGTCACAGGCCTCACCCAGCTCCCATGCAATTGAAAAGGCTGGCCTTACTCCCACCATGCTCCTTCCCCCAATAACACCGAGTCTGTTTCCAGGCAGTGGGCAAGCAGGGCTGAGAGCTTACCTCAGCCTACCTGCCTTCCAGCTGAGAAAGCAAGTAGAGCTGTGGAGTCTGCACACCGGATTCACACCCTCCCTTGAGTTCTGGGCAGGAGACTTCTTAATTAGTTTAAATTGTTACAAAGTTCAGCTGGAGGTTTCCTTATGTGGCCCTTCCCTAGTGCATGCGCAGCCCTCTCTGAGGACCCCTGTGAAACAAGGCAGAAATGGCTTGCTAGGGGACCCAGGAAGCACACAGGGCTTTTCCTGCATCTTCCTCTACTGCTGTATTTCACTCGGCTCTCTAAATTGACTCAGCTGCAGGTAAGGTCAGTATCTTCTCCCATGATCTAGACCTTCAGGTTCCACAGTGAGCGTTTGTTTTCGGGAGTGGACAATTCCCCTTTCCCACTTCCACAGCTTGGGCACTCACAATGTTTGGGGTGTCTCCTGGACCCTGCAGGAGCAATCCACTTCTTTCAGAGTGTCTGGGGATTCTCTTAGCTTTCCTGATTTATTCCTGCAGTTGTTCTGAAGCAAAAGTTCATGATTAGAGCCTCCATAGGCTGCTCTGTCTGTCCGAGTGGGAGCTGCAATCTAGTCCTGCTTCCTGTCCGCCATGATCTCTCCAGCATAATGCTTTTGAAGTTTATCTGTGTTGTATTGTGTATCAATACTTAATTCCTTTTCTGTGACTGAATAATATTACATCATTTGGATATATCACATTTTACAGTACGTCCATCAGTTGATGGATGTTTGTGTTCTTTTGGCTATTGTGAATAGTACTGCTATGAACATTCATGTATGGGTTTTTATTCGAACATCTGTTTTTAATTATGTGGGGTATATATTTAGGAGTGGAATTGCTGAGTCTTAGGGTAATTCTATTTTTAACTTATTTAGAAACTGACAAACTATTTTTTAAAGTGGCTGCATCATTTTACATTCCCTCCAATAATACATGAGAGTTCTAATTTTTCATATTCTCATTGACACTTGTTATTTTCAGCTTTTTAGAAAAATTATAACTATTCTAGTGGATATGAAGTGGTACCTCATTGTGGTTTTGATTTGCATTTCCCTAATAACTAATGTTATTGAGCGTCTATGTACTTTTTGACCATCTGTATGGCTTCTGTGGACAAATGTCTACATAAGTCCTTTGCCTATTTTAAAATTGGGTTATCTTTTTGTTGTTGAGTTGTAAGAATGCTTTATATATTCTGGACACCAGACACTTATCAGATATATGACTTGCAAGTATGTTTTCCCATTCCATAGGTTGCCTTTTCACTCTGTTGATAGTGTCTTTTGATGCACAAAATTTTTAAAATGTTGATGAAGTCTATTGATTGATTGACTGATTGAGACAGGGTCTTGCTCTGTCACCCAGGCTGGAGTTGGCACCATCATAGCTCACTGAAGCCTGGAACTCCTGAGCTCAAGGGATCCTCCTACCTTAGTCTCCTGAGAAGCTGGGACTACAGGCACATGTGCTTTGCTAATTTTTAAATTTTCTTGTAGAGACAGGGTCCTGCTTTGCTTCTCAGGCTGGTCTTGAGCACCTGTCTTCAAGTGATCCTCGTGCCTCAGCATCCCAAAGTGCTGGGTTTAGAGGCGTGAGCCTGGCTCACTTATCTATTTTTGAATTTGATTTCTTGCACTTTTCATCTTATACCTAAAGAACCATTGACTAATTCAAGTATACAAAGGTTTAAATGTATGTTTTCTTCTAAGAGTTTTATAACTTTAGCACTTATATTTAGGTATTTGATTAATGTTGAGTTATTTTTTATATGGGATGAAATAAGAGTCCAATTTCATTATTTTGCACATGATATCCAGTTGTCCCAGCACCATTTGTTAAAGAGACTATTCTTTCTTCATTGAATGATCTTGGCACCCTTGTTAAAAGTTAATTGACCACAGATATACAGGTTTATTTCTAAACTTCCAATTATATTCTGTTGATCTATATGTCTATTTTATGCCAATACCACACTGCCTTGATTCCTATAGCTTTGTAGTAAGTCTTGAAATCAGAAAGTATGAGTCCTTTCACTCTGTTCTTTTTCCAGATTGTTTTGGCTATTTTGGGTCTTTTGAGATTCCCTGTAAGTTTTAGTATTGACTTTTGCGTTTCTGTGAAAAAGCCCATTGGAATTTTGATATAGATTGTATGGAATTTGTAAATAACTTTGAGAAGTATTGCCATCTTAATGATGTTATGCATTCCAATCCATGAGATGTTTATGCATTTACTTGTCTTAAATCTATTTCACAATGTTTTGTAGTTTTTTAATGTATAAGTCTGATACCACTTTAATTAAATTAATTCCTAAGCATTTAGCTATTTTTGATGCTATTAGAAATGCATTTGGCTTTTATTTTTTTTAGATGGAATCTCACTCTTTTACCCAGGCTGGATTGTAGTGGCATGATCATGGCTCACTGCAACATCCGCCTCCTGGGTTCAAGTAATTCTCCTGCCTCAGCCTCCTGAGTAGCTGGGACTATGGGTTCTTGCCACCACACCCAGCTAAGTTTTTTTTTTTTTTTTTTTTTTTTTTTTTTTTTTTAAGTAGAGACAGAGTTTCACTATGTTGGCCAGGCTGGTCTTGAACTCCTGACCTCAAGTGACCCACCTGCTTAAGTTTACCAAAGTGCTGGGATTACAGGTGTGAGCCACTGTGTGCAGCCATGAATTTGGCTTCTTAATTTCCTCTTCTGATTATTGACTTAGTGTAATTAATGTGGTATATTGATGAATTATTTTCTTATATTGAGCTACCCTTTCATTTTTAGGATAAATCTTAATTAGTCATGGTATTTCATTCTTTAAATATACTGCTGGGTTTGACTTCGTAGTATTTTGTTGAGGAATTTTGCACCTATATTTACTGGAGATATGGATTTGCAGTTTCCTTTTCTTGTTATGGCTTTGGTTTATAATGCTCTTTTATAAAATGAGTTAGAATGTGTTCCTTTTTTTGTTTTTGTTTTTGGAAGAGTTTGAGAAAAACTGATGTTAGTTCTTTTTAAATATTTGGTAGAATATGCCAGTGAAGTAATATGGTCCTGTTTTTTTTGTTTTTTTTTTTGTTTTTTGTTTTTTGTTTTTTTTTGTTGGGTGGTTTTTGATTATTGATTACAATTTTTCACTTGTTACAGATCTATTCAGATTTCCTGTGTATTTTTTGAGTCAGTTTTGGTGGTGCCCTTATGCATCTTATTTTAGGTTATCTAATTTGTTGACATATAATTGCTCATAGTATTCTCTTATAATCCCATTTATATGTAAGAACAGTATTAATGTCCCTAGTGTCATTTCTGGCTTGCTAGAATTCTTGGTTGACATTTTTGTTTTCTTTTAGCACTCTAATATGTCATTCCACTGCCTTCTGGTCTCCATGGTTTCTGACGAGAAATTGGCTGTTAATCTTATCTAGAATCCCTTGTTGATAGTCACTTCTCTTTTGCTACTTTCTAAATCTCTTAAGCTTATTTATGTGATGCTTATTGAGCTTCTTGGATATATAGTTTCATGTCTTTCATCAACCTCAGGAAGTTTTTTTTTTGTTTTTTGTTTTGTTCTATTTTGTTTTGTTTTGTTTTGCCAGGGTCTTGCTCTGTTGCCAGACTGGAGTGCAGTGGCACAATCATGGCTCACTGCAACCTCCACCTCCAGGGTTCAAGTGATTCTTTTGTCTCAGCCTCCCAAGTTGCTGGGACTACAGGCATGCGCCACCACACCTGACTAATTTTTGTATTTTTAGTAGAGACTGGGTTTCACTAAGTTGGCCAGAATGGTGTTGATCTCTTGACCTCATGATCCACCCACCTCGGCCTCTCAAAGTGCTGGGATTACAGGCCTGAGCCACTGCACCCAGCCAACCTTGGGAAGTTTTAAGGTTTTGTTGTTGTTGTAGTTGTTTTTGAGACAGTGTCTCCCTCCATCACCCAGGCTGGAGTACAGTGTTGCAATCTCAGTTTACTGCAACCTCCACCTCCCAGGTTCAAATGATTCTCATGCCTCAGCCTCCCAAGTAGCTGGGACTACAGGCATGTGTGCCACCATGTCTGGCTAATATTTTTTGTACTTTTAGTAGAGACAAAGTTTCACAGTTTTGACCAGGCTGGTCTTAAACTCCTGGCCTAAAGTGATCTGCCCACCTCAGCTTCCCAAAGTGTTGGGATTACAGGCATGAGCCACTGCACCTGGCCAACTTAGGGACATTTTTGACCATTATTTCTTCAAATATTCTTTCTGTCTCTTTTCTCTCTCCCCTTCTTCTAGGATTCCTATTATGTGTACAGGGTACAACTGATAGTGTTCCACAGGTTTCCTTAGTTTTACTAAATATGTTTTTCTTTCTGTTCATCAGACTAGATAATCTCAAATAACTTATATTCAAGTTCACTGATTGTTATTTCTCCCTGCTCAAATCTACTGTAGAACCCCTCTAATAAATTTTTCACTTCAGTTATTGTATTGTTTTGCTCCATAATTTCTATTTGATGTCTTCTTATAATTTTTTTTTTGAGTAGAGGTCTTGCTCTGTTGCCCAGGCTGGAGTGCAGTGGCACAGTCACAGCTCACTGAAACCTCAATCTTCCAGGCTCAAGTGAATCTCCCACCTCAGCCTCCCAGTGAGTAGCTAGGACCACAGTCATATGCCACCATACTTGGCCAATTTTTTAATTTGCAGAGACAAGGTCTCACCATGTTTCCCAGGTTGATCTCAAATTCCTGAGCTCAAGCAGTCCTCCTACCTTGGCCTCCCAAAGTGTTAGGATTATAGGCATGAACCACTACCTGTACTATAATTTTTATTTTCTTCCTGATATTTTCTATTTGGCGAGATTCCCAGAGATAATGTGAAAGCTCTTCACAGTCCTTATTTCTCAAAATAACTCACTCCCCAGGTTTTCTTTTAGGCTTTTAAGTGAATCTATTGTTTATATCAATTGATATCTTTGCTTCCAGGAAGCAGTGGGTAGTTTATTTGCCTTTTAATGTTTTTGAGGAATGCTCTCCTTCTAGCTCTTTCTTTGCCATGAGAGAGTTCCAACTTAGGTGAAATAAAGGCAAGCCCTCTGTAGTAATTTTTCAGGGAGCTCCTAGACAAGTCAAAAGAGACAAACAACTTCTGAGAACAAGGAACCCATACTGGGAACATGGACTGCCATCTTCAAGATGACTGCTGAGCTGAGGAGGAGGTAAATTAAAATGCCACAGAGTTCTACCATGTTTTAGTCACCTTTTACTTGATGAAGGATTCACTTGATTTCTGTACATCTTTGACTATTTTCTAGAGTTCTGATAAAGCGGATTTGGACAGTTTTTGACATTTTTCTCCATGTTTCTGTAGAGGAATGGGTCTTTGGAATTTCCTACTGTACTATTTTCAGTTATATACATACATAAGTGGCAAAGATAAAGAAAAGCACGAGATAATTGAGACAAATACTTTGGTACATAGCAAGATGGATATAGTTGGGGAGCTATTCAAAGGGGGTGTCCAAAGTGCTGGTAATATTCCTTTTTTTTTTTTAACTTGGGTAAAGAAGGGCATAGGCATTTCTAAATTTTATATTCTTTAAACTTGCACATATATATTATATGGACTTCTGTATGCATGGTATATTACATAATTTTTAAAAAGGATTTATTATAAATTTAGTGTGTCTTTAACAAGACCCTTCATAGAACTTTTTAAAAAATACCTTGAACTTACGTTTAAAAAAAACCACTCTAAAATGTGTGTCTAGTAATAGGGGAATAATTAAATAAGTTACAGTTTATTCATACATCAGGGCGATATTCAACTATGCATATCTATTTGACCTTATAAAAGGTTGCAACATTTTAAGAGAAGAAAAATGCAGCCATGGAATACTTTCTATATTATAATCTGTTAAAGAAAAAGAAAACAATTACATATGCGTGCATTTGCATGCTTGTCTATGCATAGAAATTTAGATTAGTAGTAAACTGTTATCTGCAGGAAGTGGGATTATGAAAAGAGAGAGGGTGGACACTTTTACCTTTAACTTTATACGTTGTGTCTTTGTTCTCATTGGTTTCAAAGAACATCTTTATTTCTGCCTTCATTTTGTTATTTCCCAGTAGTCATTCAGGAGCAGATTGTTCATTTTCCATGTAGTTGTGCAATTTTGAGTGAGTTTCTTAATCCTGAGTTCTAATTTGATTGCACTGTGGTCTGAGAGACAGTTTGTTGTAATTTCTGTTCTTTTACATTTGCCGAGGAGTGCTTTACTTCCAACTATATGGTCAATTTTGGAATAAGTGCAATGTGGTGCTGAGAAGAATGTATATTCTGTTGATTTGGTGTGGAGAGTTCTGTAGATGTCTATTAGGTCCGCCTGGTGCAGAGCTGAGTTCAAGTCCTGGATATCTTTGTTAACGTTCTGTCTTGTTGATCTGTCTAATATTGACAGTGGGGTGTTAAAGTCTTCCATTATTATTGTGTGGGAGTCTAAGTCTCTTTGTATGTCTCTAAGGACTTGCTTTATGAACCTGGGTGCTCCTGTATTGGGTGTATATATATTTAGGATAGTTAGCTCTTCTTGTTGAACTGATCCCTTTACAATTATGTAATGGCCTTCTTTGTCTCTTTTGATCTTTGTTGGTTTAAAGTCTGTTTTATCAGAGACTAGGATTGCAATGCCTGCTTTTTTTTGTTTTCCATTTGCTTGGCAGATCTTCCTCCATCCCTTTATTTTGAGCCTATGTGTGTCTCTGCACGTGAGATGGGGGTCTCCTGAATACAGCACACTGATGGGTCTTGACTCTTTATCCAATTTTCCAGTCTGTGTCTTTTAATTGGGGCATTTAGCCCATTTACATTTAAGGTTAATATTGTTATGTGTGAATTTGATCCTGTCATTATGATGTTAGTTGGTTATTTTGCCTGTCACTTGATGTAGTTTATTCCTAGCATTGATGATCTTCACAATTTAGCATGTTTCTACGGTGGCTGGTACCAGTTGTTCCTTACCATGTTTAGTGTTTCCTTCAGGAGCTCTTGAACAAAGACACAATGTACCAGAACCTCTGGGACACATTTAAGGCAGTGTATAGAGGGAAATTTGTAGCACTAAATGCCCACAAGAGAAAGCAGGAAAGATCTAAAATCAACACCCTGACATCACAATTAAAAGAACTAGAGAAGCAAGAGCAAGCAAATTCAAAAGCTAGTAGAAGGGAAGAAATAACTAAGATCAGAGCAGAACTGAAGGAGAGAGAGACACAAAAAACCCTTCAAAAAATCAATGAATCCAGGAGCTGGTTTTTGAAAAGATCAACAGAATTGATAGATCGCTAGCAAGACTAATAAAGAAGAAAAGAGAGAAGAATCAAATAGATGCAATAAAAAGGGTAAAAGGGATAACACTACTTATTCCACAGAATTACAAACTACCATCAGAGAATACTATAAATACCTCTATGCAAATAAACTAGAAAATCCAGAAGAAATGGATAAATTCCTGGACACATACACCCTCCAAAGATGAAACCAGGAAGAAGTCGAATCTCTGAATAGACCAACATCAGGCTCTGAAATTGAGGCAATAATTAATAGCCTACCAACCAAAGAAAGTCCAGGACCAGACGGATTCACAGCTGAATTCTACCAGAGGTACAAAGAGGAGCTGGTACCATTCCTTCTGAAACTATTCCAATCAATAGAAAAAGAGGGAATCCTCCCTAACTCATTTTACGAGGCCAGCATCATCCTGATACCAAAACCTGGCAGAGACACATCAAAAAAAGAATTTTAGAGCAATATCCCTGATGAACATCAATGTGAAAATCCTCAATAAAATACTGGTAAATCAAATCCAGAAGCACATCAAAAAACTTATCCACCATGATCAAGTCGGCTTCATCCTTGGGATGCAAGGCTGGTTCACCATACACAAGTCAATAAACATAATCCATCATATAAACAGAACAAATGACAAAAACCACACGATTATCTCAATAGATGCAGAAACAGCCTTCAACAAAATTCAACTCCCCTTCATGCTAAAAACTCTCAATAAACTAGGTATTGATGTAACATATCCAAAAATAATAAGACCTATTTATGACAAGCCCACAGCCAATATCATACTGAATGGGCAAAAATTGGAAGCATTCCCTTTGAAAATTGGCACAAGACAGGGATGCCCTCTCTCATCAATCCTATTCAACATAGTATTGGAAGTTCTGGCCAGGGCAATCAGGCAAGAGAAAGAAATAAAGGGTATTCAGTTAGGAAAAGAGGAAGTCAAATTGTCCCTGTTTGCAGATGACATGATTGTATATTTAGAAAACCCCGTCATCTCAGCTCAAAATCTCCTTAAGCTGATAAACAACTTCGGCAAAGTCTCAGGAAACAAAATCAATGTGCAAAAATGACAAGCATTCCTATACACCAATAACAGACAAACAGAGAGCCAAATCATGAGTGAACTCCCATTCACAATTGCTACAAAGAGAATAAAATACCTAGGAATCCAACTTACAAGGGATGTGAAGGACCACTTCAAGGAGAGCTAAAAACCACTGCTCAATGAAGTAAAAGAGAACACAAACAAATGGAAGAACATACCATGCTCATGGATAGGAAGAATCAATATAGTGAAGATGGCCATACTGCCCAAGGTAATTTATAGATGCAATGCCATCACTATCAAGCTACCAATGACTTTCTTCACAGAATTGGAAAAAAACTACTTTAAAGTTTATATGGAACCAAAAAAGAGCCCACATTGCCAAGACAATCCCAAGCAAAAAGAACAAAGCTGGAGACATCACCCTATCTGACTTCAAACTATACTACAAGGCTACAGTAACCAAAACAGCATGGTACTGGTACCAAAACAGAGATATAGACTAATGGAACAGAACAGAGGCCTCAGAAATAACACCACACATCTACAACCATCTGATCTTTGACAAACCTGACAAAAACAAGAAATGGGGAAAGGATTCCCTATTTAATAAATGGTGCTGGGGAAACTGGCTAGCCATAAGTAGAAAGCTGAAACTGGATCCTTTCCTCACTCCTTATTCGAAAATTAATTCAAGATGGATTAGAGACTTAAATGTTAGACCTAAAACCATAAAAACCCTAGAAGAAAACCTAGTTAATACCATTCAGGACATAGGCATGGGCAAGGACTTCATGTCTAAAACACCAAAAGCAATGGCAACAAAAGCCAAAATAGACAAATGAGATCTAAGTAAACTAAAGAGCTTCTGCACAGCAAAAGAAACTACCATCAGAGTGAATAGGCAACCTACAGAATGGGAGAGAATTTTTGCAATATACCCATCTGATAAAGGACTAATATCCAGAATCTACAAAGAACTTAAACAAATTTACAAGAAAAAAACAAACAACCCCATCAGAAAGTGGGTAAAGGATATGAACAGACACTTCTTTTTTTTTTTTTTTTTTTTTGAGGCGGAGTCTCGCTCTGTCGCCCAGGCTGGAGTGCAGTGGCGCGATCTCGGCTCACTGCAAGCTCCGCCTCCCGGGTTCCCGCCATTCTCCTGCCTCAGCCTCCCGAGTAGCTGGGACTACAGGCGCCGCCACCACGCCCCGGCTAATTTTTTTGTATTTTTAGTGGAGACGGGGTTTCATTGTGTTAGCCAGGATGGTCTCGATCTCCTGACCTCGTGATCCGCCCGTCTCGGCCTCCCAAAGTGCTGGGATTACAGGCTTGAGCCACCGCGCCCGGCCGACACTTCTTGAAAGAAGAAATTTATGCAGCCAACAGACACACGAAAAAATGCTCACCATCACTGGTCATCAGAAAAATGCAAATCAAAACCACAACAAGATACCATATCACACCAGTTAGAATGCTGATCATCAACAAGTCGGGAAACAACAGATGCTGGAGAGGATGTGGAGAAATAGGAACGCTTTTACACTGTTGGTGGGAGTGCAAACTAGTTCAACCATTGTGGAAGACAGTGTGACGATTCCTCAAGGATCTAGAACTAGAAATATCATTTGACCCAGCCATCCCATTACTGAGGATATACCCAAAGGATTATAAATCATGCTACTATAAAGACACATGCACATGTATGTTTATTGCAGCACTATTCACAATAGCAAAGACTTGGAACCAACCCAAACGACCATCAATGATAGACTGGATTAAGAAAATGTGGCACATATACACCATGGAGTACTATGCAGCCATAAAGAAGGATGAGTTCATGTCCTTTGCAGGGACATAGATGAAGCTGGAAACCATGAATTTCAACAAAGTATCACAAGGACAGAAAACCAAACACCACATGTTCTCACTCATAGGGGGGAATTGAACAATGAGCTTGGATAAAGGGGAACATCACATACTGGGGTCTGTCATGGGGTCAGGGTCAGGGGGAGGGATAGCATTAGAAGAAATACCTAATAAATGACGAGTTGATGGGTGCAGCAAACCAACATGGCACATGTATACCTATGTGACAAACCTGCACGTTGTGCACATGTACCCTAGAACTTAAAGTAAAAAAAACCCCACAACTTTATACTCATCTTTATTGTTTGAAAATTGTATGAGAAGCTTGTATTATTTTATAATAGAAATAAATATCAAAATATAGGTTTGAAAACAGACAAGTTCTATAAATATTAAAAAATCCAATCAATTAATGGTTTTGTGACTAAAATATGTTTAATTCTAAAGAGAATTGATTAAAGAACTAGCTCATTATCCAATTCCACAAGCTGTTTCTTTCCCTGCATGCTTACTCTTACTATGAATCGGGTTTATGCTAGTTGCTGGGGATAAAAAGATAAGACATTGTTCTTATCTTCAAAAGCCTAATTGCTTAGGGGAAGAGACCCTGACACAAAACAGAGCTCATAGTCTTTAGGTACAATAATTGGAATATGAGCTTGTATATTCTAGATATATCAAGAAGAGAAATGCAGTCTAGCTTTGGGATGTGATAATAGTCTTCAGATAGAAGTCATGTCCGAGCTGAATATTAACAAAAGAATAGGTGTTTGACAGGTGACGCTACATATTTGACATCTAATAAGTTGCAGTAGGAGGATACTTTGAGTTATTGAGAGTAATACAGAGTATTTTCTGCCCCTTTTCAACTAATGAGTTCAGCTGAGCCACTGAAATATTAGGGCTGACTTAAGGCAAAACTGTGATTGGTAGTTCAAGCTTATCTTTAATACCATCCTAAGCAGATTTTCTAATTCGTTTTCCCATTCTTTTTGGGCCTTTCTACCAACCTTGAAGCATAGTGTTTTCCAGTTGCCCAAGGAGGCTTTCCAGGAGAGTTCCTTGGTCTTTCAGGTAGAAACTTTCTTCCTCTCTTAGGCTACCACAACATTTAAGCCTTTGTAGCTACAACTATTTTATTGAATGATTTGTACTTGGTAGGACATAAACATAAAGGAACTTAATTTTCCCCCACCACGTCTATCGTAAACACTTTCTGATGTCTGATTTATTTCCACCTATGGATACTGTCTTGGGTGGTATGATAGCTTTCATAACTACTTTTAGTTTTAACATATGACCTCTTATCCAGGCATTAGAGAGTCTAGCACATTTGTTTCTCAGTATACATGAGGGATTGGTTCCAGGACCTCCTGTGGATACCATAATCCACACTCAAGTTCCTTATATAGAATGGTAGAGTATTTGCAAGAACACTTTATTGCACATCCTCCCTTATACTTTTTTTATTTTTTATTTTTTTTTAGAGACAGGGTCTGTTGCCAGGGCAGGAGTACAGTGGCACAATCATAGCTCACTGTAACCTCCTCCCATATACTTTAAATCATCTCTAAGTTACTTAAAATTCCAATGCAATGTAAATCGCTGTTATACTGTATATTTAGGGAACAAAGACAAGAAAAGTCTGTACATCCTCAGTAAAGATGCATTTTTACCCAAATATTTTCAATCTGAGGTTGGTTGAATCCATGGATGTGGAATCCATAGATGACTGAAGGCAGATTGTATAGTCTAAAACTAAACTTTTATTTTAAAATCCAAATTAAAGCTCATTCCTCTAAACTGGATCTGATTTAGGCTTGATCTGCTTGTTTCCCTCTGACTTTCATTTCTCTTTTTCTACATTACTCTGCTGATTCCAGTTACTCTAGGTTTGGGGTGGGAAAGAAGTAAAGGCAGAAAGTTTTTTTCCTGACTTATTGTTGCCTCATAGGTTTAACAATTGTCTAAATGTTGTTTTTCTTTTTCATGAAACATTTTCTTTTTCTGAGGTGGTCTGTCTAAACTGCAGGTTCTCTGATGTGGGCAATGCTTCACTGGCTGGCTCCATATGACTTCTTTTAACCCTGGATTTGGGTGACCTACTCTGTATAGACTTTTGAAATGGCCTTACTTTTCCAAGTAGCACTTTTGGGTAGGGTTCCTTTTAAGACAGCAAGAAGGTTACTTTCCATAGGGTCTAACTAGGTCAAATATGGGTATTCTATATTTGTTCTGTTATGAGTGGGAGTTTAGTTTGTTCTTGCTACAGCCCATCTCCTTTTACTCTCTCTGAGTCATCGCTTTCACAGTCTTTACATTTTTTCCAGGTTCAAATCAAGGACAGTCAAGATGCCCCTCAAATTTCAGGGGACAAGGTCAAGCCTTCTAAGTGGCTCTTTTGATGTGACCCTCACTTCACTTAGCTGGATTTCACACTAACGACTCTTTCTAAATCTAACTTCCAGCCTCGCCTTGTACACTGTTGATGAGGATGATGAACCAAGAATTGTGAAACTGAATTTACAATCTCTAAGTGTATCTTAGTTTATATAATGATGTGTTACCAAAAATCCAGGTCAACAGGAATATTGTGTTTTTTAAAAGAAGTGATAGACAACTATGTAAGCAAACCATCAATTGGATTCATATGTCTTAATAAAATTGTGTGGATGGAGACTGCACACCAAAGTAAAAACCTTTCTGGAAATAGATATTAAGATTTTTAAGTGTTATTTTTACCATATGTTGGGGCCAACCTCCCATGGAACACATTTCTGAAATCAGAAGCTCATCAAAATATGATCAGATACATAAAGAGTTTTGCTTGTACAAAAGGATTGTGATGACCATGAATAAAATCAAGTCAGTTTGTGTTAAAAGAAGAGGATTATTCTTCCAATCGCATAAAGAGTCGTTGGGTTATAAAAAACCCTATTCATGAGCTCTGGATAATTCTCTTCCACAGAAGACATGATGGAGGGCGTATTTCATGTCCTTGTTGCGTAGGCTGTAGATGAGGGGGTTTAAGACAGGTGTTACCACTGAATATATCAGTGTGATGATCTTATGCATAGCAACTGAGTTGCCAGGTGTGGGACTCACATACATCACCATTATGGTTCCATAGAACAGAGACACCACAACCAAGTGTGATCCACAGGTAGAGAAGGCCTTTTGCCATCCAGCTGAAGAAGGAACCTGAAGCACAGTTCTGAGCACCAACGTATAGGACCCAAGGATATACACCATGGTGAGGATGATGAAAAGAGAACTCAGAGAATGGAACACATGCCCTATGGTGTGAGTAGGGGCACAGGACAATGCCATCAGTGGGTCCACATCACACAGAAAATGATCAATGATGTTGGGACCACAGAAAGGTAGTTGAGAAATGAAGAAAATGGAAATTGAATGTCCAAGGAAACCAATGAGCCAACAAAGAGACACCAAGATGCCGCAGAGCTGGTCAGTCATAATGGAGGGATAGTGCAGTGGGTGGCAGATGGCCAGGTACCGATCATAAGCCATGACACAGAGGAAGAAGCATTCAGTTGTGCCCAGGGAAAAGAAGAAGTAGAACTGAGTGAAGCATCCAGAGAAGGATATGGTCTTAGTTTTGGAAAAAAAATTTACCAGCATGTTGGGGACTGTGCAGGTCACATACCAGATCTCTAGGAAGGAGAAGTTGGCTAGGAGCATGTACATAGGGGTATGGAGTCGATGGTCCCACCTCACTGCACAGATGATGGCCATATTCCCAGTCAGAGTCAAGATGTAGACCAACAAAATCATTGAGAAAAAGATGATCTGAATTTTCCAGGGACCAGGAAAGCCCAGCAAGACAAACTGTGTCACAGTAGATATCTGTGAGTTATTCATGCTTCCCAGACTGTGGAGAGAACACAGATAGGCAATGACAATTTACTTTGCTGATGAAGCATCTTGAAGCTTTTTTTGGGATAAGGAGTTTGACTCTTGCAGGTGAATATATTGGATATTCTAAAAGAATTCTTAAGCAAACCCTGATTTATCTTTCTTGAATGAGTCCTTTGGGTCTGATTCTTTGAATCAGGTTGTTTGAATTTTCTGTGGCATTGGACAAAAATCAACATTTCATCTTCTTTTGATATATAAAGAAATTCTTGAAATGAGGAAAAATGGTTTGTTTTATATCTAATTTGTTTCTCAGTGAAAGATGTTCATATATAGCAATACTTTAGTGTTCTTCACTTCAAAATATGAAGACATATGCCATCATTTTTAATCTATTCAAATCTGAGACTTTTTACAGCTTTGAGTGGTTTGTGCTTTGACATTATTTCAGATTCTTTCTTTCTGGAGCTATTTCTATTAGGAGAATTTATTTTCTTCCAATTTTTTTTTTGTGATACCAGGAGAAAGTCAACAAGGATATTTAGATGATAAAATTCTTTATATATTTTGCTTTTTCCTATTTACAGACATTTATATTGTACTACAGTTTATTTACAATTTGGTATTTAACCATTTCCTTTCAGCACAAAATGTCATAATTATTCATTTCCTGGTGATTAATTTCACATTAGAATTTATCATGCTCCATATACATTTAAAAATAAATATTTCATTAAAGATGACATATAAGATATATTAGAGAAGAAAACTACAGTTACTGGGGTATTTTCTTCTAAAGCTCCTTTTATTACTTTTGCCAGAATTTTCTCTAAAATTCGCTGTAAGATCTTTCTTTAGTCCATGTAAAAGAATAGCCCCCAAAGATTCAAAAAACAAGATACAAGAGAATCAAAGGTGTTATTTCAAACATAATTATTTACCCATTTTCCAAAATTTGGTTTGTTTTCTTTAGAACACCATCACCAAAGAAGATATATTTTCAAGAATCAGATACAACTCCAAGAAAAGAATAAATGATAGCTTTAACAAATGGGACTCTTCAGAAAAATTTTAACAAGTTACCTTTAACTTTTTTGACTGATAAGAGGATAATTTGCCTTATATTTTTTTCAATTAAAAGTAGCACATATATAGTATTTGATTGAACTGGTGTGTGTGTGTGTATATATATATATATATATACACACACACATATATAGTGTGTGTGTGTGTCCGTGTGTGTGTGTATGCATATATATAATATTTATATACTCAATGAACATAATCAAATAGAAAAAAACCCTCCTATTCAGTGAGGCGCATATATATGGTATTTACAGTACTCACTGAACATAATCAAATAGAAAAAACCCTCCTATTCAGTGAGGTTATATTAAATAAGAAATATATTTATGATCATGAACCTGTTGCAGTTAGTAATGCACAAGGTGAACTATGAATCTACCCATCTAGAAGGAAATGTAAACCTTTTCATAGAGCTGGTTTTGCAAAAGATTGTAGTCTGGTGGACAAGAAGCCAAAAAGAGAAAGAAACTGCAAGATGGGGATCAGTAATTTTTAATTTTTTAAACTAGGATGATTATGAAGAGCTAAGTTAAACCTGCATCAATGGTCATTTTCGTAAGACATCATAAAAGAATGGTTCCCCACTATGGGTATTCTATACATTCTCCTTCTTTCCGAGCAAGAAACCTCTCTCCTCAACAAGATGAGAAAGCAGCGATGCAGGGAGCAGCCACTTGTGCTTGGAACAGAGAAGGAGCAACAATGATTTTGAACTCAGATTCACAGACTTTGACCCAAAATCAAAATGCACAAGACTGAGCTGCTTCTTTGAGCTCAGACTACATTCATTGACATTAAAAACAACAAACAAAAACCTTGCAGAAAAACAATTTGCCAGAGGGAAAGCATGGTAAATAAATATCACAGATAATTTCCAACATAATTTTAAGAAATGGTTCCTAATATATTCACCACTAAATCTATGTGAGATCTTAGTCCTCAAAAACCTTGATTTTATCTTTTCTTTTTTTTTTTAAATGTCACTTCTCCTGAAGGTGCAGAATGAGTAATGAAAGGGACAGGGAGAGGAAAACTGAGAGAGAAGATTAAAAAAAATTTCCAATTTTCTGTTGGTTTTAGTCCTAGTGGATAAAGCTAATTCCATACTATTAAGCTCAAAATCTCTACAAATGTCATAGCATTCCTGGTGCCTCGGCTCTTCCTGAGAAGGAGAAGACCTGTGGATGACTAGTGCGCTTATTTTGGAAAGTGTGAATTGCATGGTGATCTAAACACTCTGAGGGATTTTTTTTTCTTTTGGTTTTTGAGCTGAAAGATAAACCAATATTCTTTGATACTCAACCTCTGAAGCATGTTGAATGAAGAAATGTATAGGTGAGTAGTTCCTCTGTGGTGTATAACAGCAGCAACACCCAACAAAGAATACGTGTCCTACATACTGGGAAGCTTTCCTAGGTCATCCCGGAGAGAGCCTGCAGGGAGGCCTCATGGATTCTCTCCTTCACTGGCTCTAATATGGAAGTCCTGTGTGAGAGCTTCACCAGTGGCTCATTTCACTTCTCTTGTACCCTAAGATTCTAGTGGCTTGTTTCTCACTGAGAATGTTGAACCATGTGTTGGTCTTAATTTATGCCTCATTTGAGCCTCTGTTGAGAATTCTCTGGTCTCCTTTCATGTTCATGTGATTCTGTAACTTTCTGTGCTGTCCCTAAGGACCTTCATACATCTTACCTGGGGGTTTAATTGATATTTTTGTTAACATTTCCTATAGGGATTATTTAAAATAACATGTTACATTAACTCTGAGGAAACCCCACGGTCTCCTTGAGTTGTGCTCAAACAGCATGTGCTATGGGATATGTAAGGCCCCAGATTAAATGTCTTCCTGAGGGGCCAATTTTACCTAGAAAGGTAATTTTATATCACACTAAATATGTATGTACTATGAATTAGGAAGTATAATTTATGATAATTTTTGAGATAAAACTTTGAATTTAAAGAAATATTATCCCCCAATGCCCCGTGTTCTCTGACCACTGTTGCTAAACATGCTTTGGTGGAAAGATTTGAGAAACACGGTATGAGAGCATTACATCACTTAGCACCGGCAGGCCCATCTTCCTTGCACGCCTGATTTCATTGTGGGGTGGCCATAACTAAAAGGTGTGTTTTCATTTTAAGTAGATTCGACTCTCAGTTGATGGCCTTTTTGTTTCAGCATAGAGAAACATTTTATTTCAACAAATGAAATTTGTTCTTGGCATAATTTTCTCTGAATATTTTTCTAACTTAGACTTTGCCCTACAGCCTCTGAGAGGCACCTGATGCTTTGTGGTTAACATGAAAACTGCTAGGTACAAATAATGTTTAGGGCATTGTTCCGTAGTATAAGTAATATTGGGGTTGTCACAACTCATTTAGAGAGGAAGTACTATGAGTAAAGATATCCAGTTGGGAATAAATATGTTTGAGGACTGATCATGAAGTACAAGACTTGTACAGTGGATCACTAGGAGAGAAAACTGAATGGAGCAGTCTATTGAGTGAAGGCTTTGAATGGCAAAGAGTTTGGTTTTCATCTCTAAGGGATAGAGGTATGAAGCATAGAGGTTTAAAGCGTACTCTGTTCTTGGTGTGAAAGACAACCTCAAACAATGGAAGATGTCTATTACTACTTTTTTTTTCTGGTGGCCTCTTGACACACAAATATTCTTTAAGAATATGTATTTTCTGGCTGTGTGGTGGCTCACGCCTGTAATCCCAGCACTTTGGGAGGCCAAGGGAGGGTGGATCACCTGAGGTCAGGAGTTCGAGACCAGCTTGGCCAACATGGTGAAACCGCATCTCCACTAAAAATACAAAAATGACCCCGTCTCTAGTAAAAATACAATTAGTCAGGTGTGGTGGTGGGTGCCTGTAATCCCAGCTACTTGGGAAGCTGAGGCATGAGGATCACTTGAACCTGGGAGGTGGAGGTTGCAGTGAGCCAAGACTGTGCCATTGCACTCCAGCTTGGGCAACAAGAGCAAAACTTTGTCTCAGAAACAAACAAACAAACAAACAAACATATATATATTTTTTCTGAATTGAAAAGATCTCATTTTTTTTTTTTTTTTTTTTTTTTTTTTAGATGCAGTCTTGCTCTATCATGCAGGCTGCAGGGCAGTGGCGTGATATCAGCTCACTGCAACCTTTGCCTCCCAGGTTCAAGCAATTCTCATTCCTCAGCCTCCTGAGTAGCTGGGATTACAGGTGTGTGCCATCATGCCCAGCTAATTTTTGTATTTTTAGTAGAGACAGGGTTTCATCATGTTGCCCAGGCTGGGGTTGAACTCCTGATCTCAGGTGATCCTCCCTCTTTGGCCACCCAAAGTGCTGGGATTACAGTCATGAGTCACCGTGCCCAGCCAGATCTCACTCTTTTGAAAGGCTTCAGTACACATGCAATTGATTTCTTCCGTCAGCTAAGATTAAAACTAGCAAAGATACATCACAGAAAAATAATATACATATATATACACCCGCCCACCACGTAACTACTCAGTGAGGCCACATATGTTTAAAATGTTTTATTTAGCATTGGCATTTATCATTAATGAGCTGAACTTAACTGCTAAGGAACTGTGAAAGATAAGTCTCTCTACCTGAGTGTGAGCCAGAACATATTACTGAAGCTACTTTCTATAGTTATAAAAAATTAGCGTCAGAAGTGGCCAATTTGGCTTCTTTTTCAAAGATATCTCAGTTTCGACTAACTGTTAACCCCAGGACTCTCTTTAGAGCATCTTTCATGTCTTTGTTTCGAAGACTGTAGATAAGGGGATTTAAGAGTGGAGTCACTGCTGAGTATACCAGAGTGATGATCTTCTGCATTGCTGCTGGGTTCCCCGATCTTGGGCTCACATACATCACCATAAGGGTTCCATAGAATAGAGACACCACCATTAGGTGGGACCCACATGTGGAGAAAACTTTAGTTCGACCAGCACCAGAGGGAATACGAAGCACAGCTCTGATGACCAGAGTGTAAGATCCCAGGATGAAGAGGAAGGGCCCAAAGATAATCATCGAGTTGAAGGTGTAACAGATAAGCTCAGTGGAAGGAGCAGAGATGCAGGCCAGTGCAAACAATGGGCCTGGGTCACACACAAAGTGGTCAATGATGTTGGGCCCACAGAAGGGAAGCTGGGAAATAAGAACAATAGGGACTGGATAGCAGAGAAATCCACCTACCCAACATACACAGACCAGAATTACACAGAACTTCCCAGTCATGATGGAGGGGTAGTGTAATGGACGACAGATGGCCAGATACCGATCATAAGCCATAACTGATAAGAAGAAACACTCTGTTGTACCCAGTGAAAAAAAGAAATAGAATTGCAGGAAGCAGCCAGAGAAGGAGATGGTTTTAGTCTCTGAGAGGATATTGACTAGCATGTTTGGGACAGTGGAGGAAATGTACCAGATCTCTAGAAAGGCAAAGTTTCCCAAAAGGATGTACATGGGTGTGTGGAGCCGCCTGTCCCATTTCACTGCACAGACAATAGCTCCATTCCCTAGCAGTGTCATGAGATAGAGAACAAGGATGAATGAGAAGAAGCAGCTCTGCATCTCTCTTTGACCATGGAAACCCAGGAGGACAAACTCAGTCACAAAATGCGTTGTTCTGTTCTGGGGTCCCAAAGCTGTTAGAAAAACAGAAGTAATCAAAGAATGAATAATAAAGAACATTTGGAGATTTTGCTAACTCATGCTGGATGATGTACTATTTTTACACACGTTATCTCATTTGGTCTTCCTAATGACTCTTTGAGCTGCGAGGAGGTATTCTTTACCCTTCTCTTTCACAGACAGGGTAATTGAAGTTCAAAGAGATTTGAAGGGTTCACTTAAACATATGTACAAAGCCAGTAATGCCCAGATACACTGGCCTATTTGGAGATTGGTTTGGAACAAATCCCAATTCACTTCAAATGTTTCTATAACCCCGAGTCTCAGTAATGTTTCGTCTTTAATGGTAAAATCATTGCCCCTTAGATACTCTACATATAAATATGAACTTTGGACACATCCTTTTACCTTAAAGCAAAATTGAGTATAAATCTGAAGCAAAAATAGCTGCTATATTAAATTGCCTTCTTACAGCCTCATATGTAGAAGTCCAGTAACAAGCAGATAGGAATAAAACTTTTGGGAGTCTTCAGCTCCCTTCCTTTTGCTGCTCTCAGGGAGGTGCTGCAGAACCCTCAGGAATCTGTAAAATGGTTTGAAAGCTACAAATCTAGTTCCCCCTAGATCACATTCTCCCTGGTGGCATGTGGATTTGCTGAAAAATCAAGCCCCTTTTTCTCCTGAGGAGCTCGAGTTCTCCCAAAGCCCTTCTTTACGAAATGGTGAGCAGACTTTGTCTCCTTTATTACTTTTACCCATTGATCTTGGTACTCCCCAAGTCAGCAGGTAAACTTCGATTTTGTTGAAACTATACAAAAGAAGTCTAATTCCTCTCCCATGATGGTGGTAGTGAGGTCTTAAATAACTGAAAGCAACTGTTATGTCCCTGACCTATGACTTCTTTGGCAGGCCACCATTTTCCCTGCTTGTCAACCTCCTTCTCCACCAAATTGCACTATTCTACATCATGCCTCAGCTCTTGAGGGACCTTGCTGTTGGGTAAATCAATTTCTCTAGTAATAAAACCACGTGCCTTTATTTTTGCTAGAAATTAAGCCCTAAGCTTTACAATTTGTCCCTTCATTATCTTGCTTTTCACTAAATTAAATAATGAACAAAAGGGACCACAAAGATCTTTCTGATATTTGCTAAATCAGGAGTTGAGACAAGACAAATAACTTAGATATTTTGCTAACAATTTTCTAGAAACTATTGGTCCAGCAGGCTTATTTCTATGTCCTCAAATATCCTTGTTAAAGTTCAGAATATTTGGCTGGGTAAGCCACTATCAATATTTTAAATTTAGCAATATAATGACTTTAGGAGTAGGATAATTTACTGTATTGTTAGTGTCACTGTTAAGATACTCACAAAATTCCATCTTTGCATCATTTATATGATCCACAGAGAGCAAGGGGCCTGCCTTTCAGTACTTGATCAAACCTGGAGCAAACCAAAAGCATAAATGTTTTATTGCCGAGGTAACTTTGGATATTCATGTTAACAATATTTTAAGAATAATACAACAATTTCTCTAATAAACATGATTTTGATAAAAATGTAAATTTTGTCCAAGCAGTTCAGTTTAATGAATGATAATTATGATCACATGTTTCAAAATTTTTAGGACAGTTGTAATTTCAAATATACTTTCCATAACTGCTTGTATTTGCCAGGCTACATGCTGCGTCATTCTTGGAAAATATAATTACTGGGCTTGCAATTTTAAAAAAAGGTTGGATGCTAAATTTAAATCATAGCATTTTGTATATTTGTTTGTTTATTCAAAAATTTAACACATGTTTATTCACCATTTATTATATTGCTAGCAGTGTGTTGAGTTCTGGGGGTATAATGGTGAATATAAAAAATAAAATTCCTCCCCTTTTGGAACTTAGGTTTTATGAAAGCAATCAGGATTACAGCCTACATCTGCCCAGCCATGTGCATAGACTTGGGATTCCTTGAGTCGTGTATTTTTGCAGCATGTCCAACTGCATGCTGTGGGTCTGAAAAAATATATTTATTCCAGTTAGAAATAACTTGAATACATCTTTATAGTACAGGGGACATGATAACAAATTTTATTTGGCATAAATTAGATAGTTTGGGCCTTTCGAGGCAGTAGGCAGAGAATGAAACAGTAATTAGTTTATCCTACTCACAGGCCAGCAAATTTTTGGTACTGAGAAAAGAAATGTAATTCCAACTGATGATTGATCTGGAACCAGACCTCATAGGTCTTGACTCCCACCTGCGTATTATTAATTATTTTTGAGACAGAGTCTTGCTATGTGGCCCAGGCTGGAGTACAGTGGCATGATCTCCCTGCACTGCATGGTCACTGCAACCTCTGCCTCCTGGGTTCAAGGGATTCTCATGCCTTAGCCCCTTGAGTAGCTGGGATTACAGGCTTGGGCCACCACACCTGGCTAATTTTTTTTTTTTTTTTTTTGAGAAAGAGTCTCACTCTATCCCCCAGGCTGGAGTGCAGTGGCATGATCTTAGCTCACTGCAACCTCCACCTCCCGGGTTCAAGTGATTCTCATGCCTCAGCCTGCCTCAGCCTGCCAAGTAGCTGGGATTACATGTGACTGCCACCACGCTCAACTGATTTTTGTATTTTTAGTAGAGACGGGGTTTTGCCATGTTGGTCAGGCTGGTCTTGAACTCCCGACCTCATATGATCTGCCTGCTTTGGCCTCCCATAGTGCTGAGATTTCAGGCGTGAGCCACTGCACCCGGTCCCCACCAGCTCATTATTTGGCTTCATAATGTTCAAGACCTTGGTGACATTATTTCAAAAGCAGTGAAATTTTAGTTATCTATGGAATACAGGGTCAGAGAAAGATGGATAAATAAATTTCACAGATAATTAAAAAATCTCACTGAATTCATTTCTACTGCCTCCATCACCAAAGTACATTCATTTGTAGCTCAAATTCACCTCTTTTGTCTTTCTATTCACCTCAAGTGAGAGTACACATGGACAATTGGAGAGGAGGAACAAAGCGCTTGGGCAATGCATTCTATGTGAACTGACAAGGGAGTCACATCCTCCTCCAGTCCCATCCACTTGCTGGGAATTTAAGACACTTGCCCACGGAAGAGCACTTTTAGAATTATAAGTGCTGGGGCTCTTCTCTTAAGTATTTACGTTTTAAAAGTTAATCTGTAGGTAAATCCAAAGGAAAGGAGAGTCTGCTGTTCTACTTCTTTCTCGAGAGGTTTTCACTTGCCACTTGTCACTTGCCAACAACTCTGAAAAAAATAACAGCTTGCTTTAATTACTGCAGCTGAAGAACAGTCTGTCAATAA
Organism: Macaca thibetana thibetana; assembly: GCF_024542745.1. Classification (NCBI taxonomy): domain Eukaryota; kingdom Metazoa; phylum Chordata; class Mammalia; order Primates; family Cercopithecidae; genus Macaca; species Macaca thibetana. The sequence continues at coordinate 87,633,884 of NC_065584.1, forward strand.
AAACGTCACTATCTAATTTACAAAGAGGTGTAAGACTCAGGATACATTCTAAGGGAATTTAATGGTCGCCCCAAATAAGCAAGACTTTTGACCATTATTGACCCTAACTGAGTTGTATAGTGGGAACTCTGAGATACTTGAGTGAGCCCTTAATGTGAATATATCACCCGGGCATTCATAGGAGTATGTTGGAAGAAGAGAAGTGAGGGGCCAATGTTCCTGCAAAGAACAAAGGAACAAAGAATTCACAAATTTGCAGAAGAACCATATATTCTTAGCATCTGGCAGCGCTGAAAGCACGGGAATGGTGGGGTACTGCTGCAGAGAGGCTTTCCTTACATACCTAATGGCATATTTGGCTCCAAGAGGAAGATGTGAGACAAACTCCAGTCACAGGAATCTCGTCCTTTACGCAACCAACAAGCTGAGTCATGGTTGGAGAGTGTTATGTGTGGTTCCAGAAACTTGCTTCCTTTAGTATTCCGAACCAAATGAAATGTGTTTTTCACATCAGCAATTATTAAGAGTTTACAAGTCTCTTCTGAATAGGATCATAGTTCCCCAGTGTTCACTGGCAGGCACCTACTTCCTTTGTCTGTGAGCATGTATAGAATTCCATCTATATCTGTGTATAATTTATGTTTTGCCCAGTGGTTTGACTAGTGAGACACAGAAGTCAGGATAACTATCCAAGAGATACCATAAATACCTTCCCCTTTGTGGAGATATCCTCCTTCTAAGGAACTGATCTACCTGGGGATGGGGGGTGGGAGGTTAATGGAGGAGGAGAAGAGAGAAAGAATGTGGGTGTACATGTGTGTATCTGAGTGTATGTATTTGTGTGTATTCGTGTGTGATTTTCTCTCCAAAATAAACTTCATTCTTTTAAAAAAATTCCATATAATTAGCAAACATTTGTCAGTTATACATCAACTATGCACCTACTATGTGTCAGACTCTGGGTTAAACATTGAGTGTACACAGATAGGAGCCAACAAGGTCAAGACTTTACAGAGATTACATATTTGTTTTGGGCTCAAATAAAAAGATATGAAGCAAATCTTTGTTATATAATTTGAACTAGACTTGCTTCATACTTGGTGCCTAACCTGCAAACACTTAAAATTTTAAAAATCTATATATTGTTTGCTTAATTTTGTTATAATGAACATAAGATAAGGAATCTCCTGGCCGGGCGTGGTGGCACATGCCTGTAATCCCAGCACTTTGGGAGGCTGAAGTAGGTGAATCACTAGGTGAGGAGATCGAGACCGTCCTGGCCAACATGGTAAAACCCCGTCTCTACTAAAATACAAAAAATTAGCCTGGTGTGGTAGTGCATGCCTGTAGTCCCAGCTATTCGGGAGGCTGAGACAGGAGAATTGCTTGAGCCCGGGAGGAGGAGTTAACAGTGAGCTGAGATTGCGCCCCTGCACTCCAGCCAGGTGACAAAGACTCCATCGCCCCCCACCCAAAAAAAAAATCTCCCTTATTAATTTTAAGTATAGCTTGAATATAGGTGTTTGAAAAATTCAGTTATCTGTAAAGGCAGATTTGTAATTCTAATTCTGTTGACTGACATGATACAATATTAGTGAAAATGAAAGTTTGGCACTGTAAATGGTTATGAATTCTTTCAATGATATAAGGTGAAAGAGAACAAACTGAGATGAGAACCTGAGATTAATATAAACATAGCAAGAGCTCAAATGGAGAACATGACTGAGCTTAAGAGTAAGGCTGTTTAAGTGTAGAGTGGATCCTTGAAAATATAATCCCTGTATCAGCAGTATTAGTATCACTTGAGACCTGTTAGAAATACATGTTCTCCGTACTTACCTAGATCTAGTGAGCCAAAAACTTGGAATGTGGAGCCCAGTTGTCTGTTTTAACAAACTTTCTAGGTGTTTCTTTTATTTTGCTTTCTTCCTTTTTTTTTTTTTTTTTTTAATGGAGTTTGTTGCCTTGGCTGGTATGTAATGGTGTGGTCTCGGCTAACTGCAACTTCCACCCTCTCAGGTTCAAGTGATTCTCCTCCCTCAGCCTCCTGAGTAGCTGGGATTACAGGCATGAGCCCCCATGTCAGACTAATTTTTTTGTGTTTTTAGTAGAGATGGGGTTTCACCATATTGGCCAGGCTGGTCTTCAACTCCTGACCTCGGGTGATTTACCTGCCTCAGCCTCCCAAAGTGCTGGGATTACAGGTATGAGCCACTGTGCCTGCCCTCTAGGTGTTTCTAATGCACGTGGAAGCTTGAAAGCCACTATGGATGATCATAAAATGTTAGAGTCTGGGTTAGGGATGTTTGAAAACACTTCTAAGTTTGGGAGGGATTTCAGTAGAACTGGGAATTAATTAAACATGTTTGGGATACAAGGTTAAGAATGATATTTGAAGGGATAATTGGCCCATGGAACTAAGTTACAAGTGATTTGTATGTCAGGCTAAGAGTTAGGTATCTAGAAAAGCATTACTAGATTAAACATCTAGAGGAGCTTTTGAGAGAGGTCTGGGATAGGCAGAAAATGGTGGAGAAGATTATCCAGGCATTGTAGGAAATGAGGTGACCTGGGTTAAAAAAAAGGGAGCACTTGGGTAGGAACAGAGTTGAACTTAAACAGAAGGTGGTGAGAAAATATAAAGAAAATCATGACATAGAAAGTATGAGTCTTAGTTTGAATATTTTCACTTATTAGCTGTAAGAGCTTGGTGTGCTCTAATTTCCTCAATTATTAAAGCCATGTTTATCCTCCGTGTGTAACTCATAGGGCTAATATGAAGATTAAATGAGATAATAGACTTGAAAATGTTTTATAAATGTCTATATAATTATAATTATGATTAAGTGTCATTAAAGAGCCTCAGAAGCATTGTCTCTTAATTAATGTCATGGAACTACTCCAGAATTAGAATTTCTTAGGGTCCAGAGGACTTCCTATTCCTCTGGGGCAACTAGAGGATTCTTTTCCCCTCCCCATATATATATCCTCAAATAGATTACAGATACAAATTCCTTTAAAAAGAAATGAGTGGGGAGCAGTGGTGCGCATCTGTAATCCCAGGCTTTGGGAAGCTGAGGCAGGAGGATCACTTGAGTCCAGGAGTTCTAGAATAGCCTAGCCAACATGGTGAAGCTCTGTCCCAAAAAAAAAAAAAAAAAAAAAGAAATACAAAAATTTATTGGGCATGGAGGAACATGCCTGTAGTCCCAGTTACTCGGACAGCTGAGTTGGATCATGTGAGCCTGGGGAGGTTGAGGCTGTAGTTAGCTGTGACTGCATCACTGCGTTCCAGCCTGGGTGTCAGAATGAGACCCTGTCTCGAAAAAAATAAAAAAATAAAAAACAAAAAATTTCTAAATTTGACAATTAGAAAGAAGAGTTTTAAAATGCCCATTTCTCTTTCTAGTGTATTGCCAACAAAACAGTCAGGGGGATAATTCTTTTATAATGTAAATAAGAGTAAGTTACTTCCCTGCTCAAAACCTCCCAAATGCTTCTCATCTCATGCAAAATTACATATAAAACATGAATAAAATAAATTGAAGAAGACACAAATAAATAGAAATATATCTTGTGTTCATGAATTAAAAGCATTAATATTGTTAAAATGTCCAGACTACCCAATGTGATTTCCAGAGTCAATGTAATCCCTATTAATTCCTGTCATACCAATGACAGCCTTCAGAGAAATAGAAAACACAGCCCTAAAATCCATGTGGAATCACAAAATCCCTCAAATAGCCAAGGCAGTTATGAACAGAAAGAACAAAGCTGAGGCATCACACTGATTTCAAACTATACTACAAACTAATAGTAATTAAAACAGCATGTCAATTAAAATTAGTGTAAAAAAATGACTCATCAACCAATGGAAAAGAATAGAGCTCAGAAGTGAACCTATGCATAGTCAATTGATTTCTGACAAAGGTGTCAAAAATACACATTGGGAAGAGGACAGTCTCTTTAATAATGGTATTGGGAAAACTGTACATTCATATGTATAAGAATGAAATTGGATCCTTATTTCACTCTATATACAAAAATCAACTCAAAATGGATTAAAGACTTAGACATAAGACCAGAAACTCTAAGCAATGAGAAGGAAACATAGGGGAAACACTACCCAATATTGGTTTGGGCAATGATTGTATAGATTTGATCTCAAAACACAGACAACAAAAGCAAAAATAGACAAATAGGATCATGTCAGTATAGCTCTAATCTGCAAAGGAAACAATTGATAGAATGAAGAGATAACTACAGACTGGGAGAAAGTATTTGAGGCCATACATCTGATAGGGGTTAATATCCAAATCCATAAGGAACTCAAGCAACTCTATAGAAAGAAAACAAATAATCAGATTAAAAAATTGGCAGTGGCCCTGAATAGATATTTCTCAAAAAAAAAAAAAAAAAAAGACATACAAATGGCCAACAGGTATATGAAAATTGCTCAACATCACTAATAACTAGGAAAATGCAAAGTGAAACCACAATGAGATTTCACCTCACAGCTATCAGAATGACTGTTATAATAAAAGACAAAAGATAACAGGTGTTGACGAGAATGTGAAGAAAAGAGAGCCCTTGCACACAGTTGGTGAGAATGTCAATTAGTACTGTCATTATGAAAAACTGTCTGGAGCTTCCTCAGAAAACTAAAATAGAATTACTATATGATCCAGCAATCCCAGTTTGGGTATTTACCTAAAAGATTTGAAAGCAATATGTCAAAGAGATGTCTGCTGTCCTATGTCCCTTGCAGCCTTATTCACAATAGCTGAGTTACGGAATCAACCTAAATGTCCATCAATAGATAAATGGATAAAGAAGATGTGGTGTATGTACCCAATGGAATACAATTCAGCCTTAAAAAGAGGGGAATTTTGTCATTTGTGACAACATGGATGGAACTGGAGGACATTACGCTAAGTGAAATAGGGCAAGCCTAGAAAGACAAATATACCACATGTTCTCACTTATTTGTGGAATCCCCAAATTTAAAACTCAAGGAAGCAGGACAGTAGAATGGTGGTTACCAAAAGCTGTGGGAAGTGGGGTGTGGGTAATGGTGAGGCAATGATGGGCAAAGGGTGCAAAACCTCTGGTAGGAGGAATTGTGGTTTTTTTTTTTGGCAATATATTGCCCAGGGTGGTAAACATTGTAAATGATAATGTGTTATACATTTTTAAATTGCTAAGATAATAAATTTGAAATATTCTTTTTTTTTTTTTTTTGAGACACAGTTTTACTCTGTCACCCAGGCTGGAGTACAGTGGCACAATCTTGGCTCACTGCAACCTCTGCCTCCCAAGTTCAACTGATCCTTGTGCCTCAGCTTCCTGTGTAGCTGGGATTACAGGTGCGTACCACCATGCCCAACTAATATTTGTATTTTTAGTAGGGAGGGGGTTGCACCATGTTGGCCAGGCTAGTCTTGAACTTCTGGCCTCAGGTAATCTGCCTGCCTTGACCTCCTAAAGTGCTGGGATTACAGGCATGAACCACTGTGCCCAGCCGTAGATTTCAAATATTCTTACTACAGAAAATATTTGAGGTTATGGATATGATAGCTGATTCAATTTTTCTGCATTATATTCATAAATCATAATATCGCTTTGTTCCCCATACATATACACAACTCTAATTTGTCAATTTATAATTTTTAAAAAAGTTATTACTATAGTTTACAAGGTCCCACAGAATTTGGAACGCTGTTCACTCCCTGACTTCATCTCTAATACTCTTCCCCTTAAATTTTTTCTTTTTTTTTTTGAGATGGAGTCCCGCTCTGTCGTCCAGGCTGGAGTGTGGTGGTGCTATCTCGGCTCACTGCAAACTCTACCTCCTGGGTTCACACCATTCTGCCTCAGCCGCCTGAGTAGCTGGGATTACAGGCTCATGCCACCACACCCAGCTAATTTTTGTATCTTTAGTAGGGACGAGGTTGCACCATATTGGCCAGGCTGGTCTCAAATTCCTGACCTCATGATCTAGCCTCCTCGGCCTCCCAAAGTGCTGGGATTGCAGGCGTGAGCCGCTGTTCCCCACCTTAAATTCTTTACTCCAGTCAAACCAACCTCCTTGCTGCTACTTGGATACAATCCTGCCTCCAGATCTTAAAGATAATTTGCTTCCCTCTCTTTGGAATGCTCTTCTCTCACTGTCTACATGGCTCATTCCCTCATCTACTTCAAGCATTTGCTTAAATGTTGCCTTCTCAGTGTAGCCTCCCTGATCATCCTGTTTAACAATGGCAGCTCTTTTCTTTCTTCCACATTTCCTGCCCTCTTTGCCCTTTTTGCATAGCACTTATTACTCTCTGATATGCTATATATTTTACTTATTTTTTTATCGTCTGTCTCTCCCTTACGAGAGTGTAAATGCCAGTTGGATAGTGGTTTTGATTCTTTTGGTCATAGTATATATCTAGTGCCTGGAACATAAGAGGTATTCAATTAATATTTGTTGAATGAAAGAATGACCACTATTTTACTATTTTTTTTTTTTTTGAGACGGAGTCTCGCTCTGTCCCCCAGGCTGGAGTGCAGTGGCCAGATCTCAGCTCACTGCAAGCTCCGCCTCCCCAGTTTACGCCATTCTCCTGCCTCAGCCTCCCAAGTAGCTGGGACTACAGGCGCCCGCCACCTCGCCCGGCTAGTTTTTTGTATTTTTTAGTAGAGATGGGGTTTCACCGTGTTAGCCAGGATGGTCTCGATCTCCTGACCTCGTGATCCACCCGTCTCGGCCTCCCAATATTTTACTATTTTATGTGATGCTAAAACATATGCTGCTTACATAAGCATTAAACTTTCAGTCTGTCCCTTGCCTGTAAGACTCTCAACCATCAAGAGCCAAGGGGGCAAGAAAATTGTTCTGTTACTAAATCCTTTAGTTCTGTATTCATTAGGCATTTAAATTTGATTCTTTATTCACTTTAAAAATATTGCACAGTCTTAGGAAATATCTTAAGTATAACTGCTCTTCTATCTTCCACCCCATCTCCAATAATCAAAACTATACAGTATGAAATAAGACATATAAAATACCCTCAAATATCATCTATTGGAGTCACCCATGTTGAAAATATGATTGTTTCATTTGGAATGTAATATGAATCAAGTATGATTTAGCTCTGCCAGGTTAGTTAAGAAACAAAACAATGAGAGACCTCACTGAGAAAATATCTTCTTTTAAGTGTGTATTGGAGTAGAATCAGAAAATCAGGTCTTTCTTAGTTAATGTTTTATGTCTGAACAATGGTTTGCTTGGTCTCAGGTAGATGACCTTGTTCTCATTCTATCCTCAGGACTTTCTTCAATGCAGCCTTCATCTCCTTGTTTCGTAAGCTGTAAATCAGGGGGTTTAAGAAGGGGGTCACCACAGAATAGAACAAAGTTATAATCTTCTGAATTGCAGCTGGATTATCAGTTGTGGGGCTCACATACATTGCCAATAGAGCCCCAAAGAATAAACACACTACTGTCAGATGAGATCCGCAGGTGGAAAAGGCCTGCCGGCCAGCTGCTAAAGGGACTTTTAATACAGCTATCAGTAAAAGCATATAGGAGCCACAGATGTACAGAAGAGTGAGAATGATAATGAGGGAGCTCAGGATATAGAAGACGATCTCAGTGATAGGAGCTGGGGCACAGGACAGAGCCATCAATGGGTCCATGTCACACAAAAAGTGATTGATGATGTTGGGCCCACAGAAAGGCAATTGAGACAGTTGCACAGTGGAGACAGAGTAACTGAGGAATCCAAACACCCAGCAAAAAGACATCAATATGTAACAGAGTTGTGGGGTCATGATGGTTGGGTAGTGCAATGGGCGGCAGATAGCAAGGTACCGATCATATGCCATGATGCAGAGGAAGTATGCTTCTGTTGTACCAAGGGAAGTAAAAAAGTAGAATTGGAGGAAACAGCCAACAAAAGAGATGGTTTTTCTCTCTGAGAGGAAGTTGACTAGCATGTTGGGTACAGTGGAGGTAACGTACAAGATTTCAAGGAAAGCAAACTTCCCTAGGAGAATATACATTGGGGTATGAAGCCGTTTGTCCAATCTCACAGCAAAGACAATGGTCCCGTTTCCTATTATGGTAAATACATAGATCACAAAGAACAGTGAGAAGAGGAAACTTTGCATCTCCTGACAACCAGGAAAGCCAAGGAGAACAAATTCTGTCACAGTGCTTGTCTCTGAATTGTTTATGAATTCCAGGGCTGTAGAGACGACAGAAAACACCATTTATACAAATAGTTTTGTTTTCTGAAAAACTCGTAGGGAATCTATGCTAGCTATATATGTTGGCTATTTGGCAATTAGTTTGCAACAACCCATCCACTGACTCCTAACTTTTATTCAGAAGCTACAAATCAACAATGCTAATGATCCCAAATTTCTTTCTTTTTTTTTTTTGAGATGGAGTTTCGCTCTTGCTGCCCATGCTGGAGTGCAATGGCATGATCTCAGCTCACCACAACCTCCGCCTCCTGGGTTCAAGCGATTCTCCTGCCTCAGCCTCCCGAGTAGGTGGGATTACAAGCATGCACCACCATGCCCGACTACTTTTGTATTTTTAGTAGAGATGCGGTTTCTCCATGTTGGTCAAGCTTGTCTCGAACTCCTGACCTCAGGTGATCCACCCACCTCGGCCTCCCAAAGTGCTGGGACTACAGGAGTAAGCCATTGTGCCTGGCCCCAAGTTTCTTTAAAATTAGGCTTATAACAATAGAATATACATTATTTGGATATTTTTCATCAGTGGGTGATTTTTGAGAAATCTCCCTTCCCTTTGAAATTGTGAAAGCTCAGAACCATTATCCTCTATGAAAGCCAGCAAAGTGGCCATTTGTATTTCTTTTTCCCACCCATAGTTAATTATTTCTAATAGAACAGCTGTTAGTTTGACTTAATTTTTAAACCAAGAATTAGGAGTAAAATAACTGCTTTTTCTGACATCTTTCCCAAGGTGGAAAATACTTGACATACTTCTCAGATACTTGAGAGCTATAAGTGACCATTATTCACTCTGTATTAGTGAATTTTAAGTCTAAGCATAGAATCCAAGAGAAAATATCATGGCAATATTTTTCTGGAGAGTAGAGAATTAATAGTTACCTGAGATTGTTCCTTGAGTTTACTTCACACTTTTAAACTTCCCTGTAAATAGAATTTCTACTACTGTAAACAAATGCAGTGTTTTGAATCATTTAAACATAAATCTCTCATTAAAATAAACAATTTGTTACAATATATTGTTCTGCTACAAGAATTCATTCTTGTTATAGATTGTAGGTTTCAACATCTCAACTGTAATCTCTACTGTCCACCTACAAGAAACTCAGAATCTAGATAAGTTTGGAAGGTCAGTGATCAAAAGTCAAACAGAATGAATAGGTAAAGAAAGTGTGGCATATACACACAATGGAATACTCTTCAGATTTTAAAAAAGAAGGATATCCTGTCATTTGTGGCAACATGGATGAACCCAGGGACATGGTACTAAGTGAAAAAAGCCAGCCTCAGGAAGACAAATACTGCATGATTTCACTTATATGTATATGTGGACTCCAGAAAAGTTGAATTTATAGCAGCAGAGAGTAAAATGGCGGTTACAGGGACTGGGAGGTTGGGGAGATGTTGGTCAAAGGATACAAAACTTCAGTTAGATAGAAGAAATAAGTTCAAGAGCTCTATTGTATAACATGGATAACTATAGTTAATGATTATTTTTTTCTTGAAAATTGCTAAGAGAGTAGATTTTAAATGTTCTCACCACAAAAAAGTGGTAAATATATGAGAAAATGCATATGTTCATTAGCTGGAGGTAGCCATTATACAATGTATATATATTTCAAAACAACATGTTACACATAATAAATATATACAATTTTTATTTGTTAATTTAAAAAGTCAAACATAAATAAACATAGCTCTAAATGTTGCTAATGGCAAATTCTTGCTGAAGACAAATGATATTTTCTTTCATTTGGTGATGAAAGAAAATATATATGTAAAAAATATTCAATAAGCCTTCTCCAAATGTGAGGATATTTATTAACGTTAAGTTTTTCAATGCATTTCAAATGATCTAAAATGCTTATGTCTTGTTGTTTAAATTTATCAATGCTACACTGTTCAAAATTTACCAAAATACTGTAATTGTTTTTTATAATTATAAACATAAAAGATATAGAAAATGATAAAAAAAATTCTACCTCCCAGAGAAAACAAATTTTAACTCTTTGGAGGAGTGTGCTCTTCTCTTCTTTATAATTAAAATGGAATTTTTCAAAATTAACTGTTTTATAATTTGTTTTTAAACTTAATATATTTGTCTTTTTTCCGTGTCAAAAATAGAGCTCTGAATCATCAACTCAATGGCTTCATTGTTCTTCTTGTCTATAGATTCAATCAACCCTCTAATGATAGATTTAGATTGTTATCAATGTTTTCTATTATAATCACCACTGTGATGAATACTCTTGGACATATATCTCAGTATCGTTTGACCCATAAAGCCTGAGCTTATCAAGATTTAAAAAATTAATAATTACACTTGTCAATATCGGATGTCTTAGATTTTGATGATGATTTTAGATATCCTTTTGATACCTATCGTATGTTAAAGTCAGCAAGACAAAACTCTGTAACATATAAGATAGATTTCCTGTTTAATATTTACATAGCATGTTATATATTTTTCTACTACAGCGTGCACCATAACGACCAAATCATATGGTTTCATGTTACCCTACAGACTGAAAATGTCTATAATTCACAAATGATGTTTAATTTATCTTTCATTTCTCAGATAACTCAGCTTCTGGTACACAGTAGGCACTTGTTGAATAAATTAATGGTTGGGTGACTTTCAGACTTGCCAAGCCTGTCACCGAAAAAGCTAATCTGAGTTTATGAACGTCACCATCACTGAGTCCTCAGTCCGTACATCACTGGGCAGTCTTGTGTAACATGTCAGTTTGGTCACATTTAGCAAAATCACATTTAAACCTTGTGATCCACTAATTCTACCTTGCCTCATGACCCTGTCATTTGTGAGCATCCACTCTAAATATTGGTCTCTCTAGTCATTTATATTTTCAAACATGTCATCACCATTTTGCTCAGTATTATCTTTATTCCATTTTTTTTTTCTTTGTAAGGGCTCCCACTTTGTACTTGCTTCTTGGCGAATGGCTCCACTCTTCATTCACCAATCCAGTTAGCATTTGCTAAAGCCAGAAACTTGAGAAACACTGAAGGAACCTTTTAATTCCATCACCTCCCATATGCGGTCAATCTCCAAATCCTGTTGATTTTCCTTCTCAAAGTATATATATATATATATATATCTCCACACACCCACACACATATTTTTTTTGAGACAGAGTCTCACTCCCTCACCCAGGCTGTAGTGCGGTGGCGCAGTCTTGGTTTACTGCAAACTCTGTCTCCTGGGTTCAAGCAATTCTTCTGCCTCAGCCTTCTGAGTAGCTGGAATTACAGGAATGTACCACTACGCCTGGCTAGTTCTGTATTTTTAGTAGAGATGAGGTTTTGCCATGTTGGCCAGGCTGGTCTCAAAACCCCTGACCTCAAGTGATCCACCCACCTCAGCCTCCCAAAGTCCTGAGATTACAGGCATGAACCACCACCCCGGCCAATTTTCCTTCTCAAAGTTTTTCAACACTGTCTCGTGCACATGGTAGATCACTGTAAATGCTGGATGTTACCACATAAAGTTGGATAGTCCAGTGGTGGGATGCGGCAGCTACACATATGAACTAGAAAGAAAAATGGGCTGCTCCTTAAGAAGAATTGGGAGCATAGTTTTAGGAGGCAAGCACATAGTTTGGTGAGGAAGGAAGAGAATACTCACTGTAGCAGTCTATGTGGTGACATACCACAGTTGGATTAGGTTCACAACTGACTGACTCACTCCAGTAATACTTAACAAAGTAATCCTGTTATATAAGTGACTTAAAAGAAAATAAATGATAAAGTCAGATTGACTTGGGTTCAAATACTGTACAGCATACTATGTGCCTGTAGGCAAGTTACCTTCTGTTTTGCTGAGCTTTTGGGAAAACATAGTTGAAGTACAGTTTCCTAGTACATGTTGTAGTGCCTAGTGCAGTTCCTGGAATATATTAGGACCTGCAACACTCATAGCTGTTAGTGTTCATAATAATACTACCAATAAATATAATTACAAAGTAACTAGGATAATTTTTTAGCAGAATCATTTAAAAACCTAAATGAAAAACAATAAATTCATTTTAAATTTTTATTTATTTATTTTTGAGACAGGGCCTTACTCTCTCACCCATGCTGGAGTGCAGTGGTGGGATCATAGTTCATTGCAGCCTTGACCTCCCAAGCTCAAGCGATCCTACTGCCTTAACCTTCTGAGTAGCTGGGACGATAGACATACACCACCATGCCAGGTTAATTGTTAAATGTTTTGTAGAGACATGTTCTCATCATGTATCTAGCCTACGGAACATGATAAGAACCTTTCTCTACAAACCCTTGGCCTCTTGAAGTACTGGGATTATAGGCGTGAGCCACTGTGCCCATCCAATGAATTTAAGTGAACCTAAATGACTAGATTAAAAAGTCACTCAATTCCCATATATCTCATAGTGAAGCTATGGACAGTTCCTTTTAGTTGCTCAGATTTATTTTTTCGACCTTCTTGTATATTCTGGCACAATATTCTGGTATATTCTGGTTGGTCTGACATAAAGAAAAAAGATATAAAAGCACAGTAGTGTTAATAATTCAAAATGCAGAAGATAAAGTATTAAAGGAAGGACATTACATTTCCTGGGATGTGCATAAAAGTAATGGGAATAAGTTATATTTAATCAGGGGCATTGTAGAAAGTGAATTATTGAGCATGACTTCTAATACCAAATTATGTAATTTATCAAATTTCCAAATAATGAGGCATTCCTTTGCAAAGAATTAGGCAAGAACATTGAAGGAAGTGTTCAGCTGAGGAAGAGCTGGGTAGCTGGGCACAGGTGTCAACAGTTCATTATAACACTATACTGGAGATGCTGTGCATGAAATCACATGTCTAGAAACTCACAAAATTTTGCAAAAATATGCTCATATTATAAAGGCATTTCACTGGAGCTAGCATCTATGTGTAGATGTCTTAGAAAAAGTCAAGTGAATCCTAGACAGGGAAAGAAGTTACTTACCCTTCATGATAGAGCTATGTGCGGACAGTCCTAGGAATACAAACCGAGCCTGTGCCTTCTCATTGATACCTCTGTTTGCCTTATGTGGACTCAAAACCTGGAGCCTGATCCAAAGAATCCTAGGATATATAAAGATAACTGTTGAAACTCCCTTTTCTCCTTTCCTGAAGCGCTCAAAAGAAATGTTTATAGGCAATTCTGTTGGGCAATAGTTATAGCCAGAGGAAAGAAGCACACTCCTCCTATGGTCAGCCCTTGAGCTGTGGGCCTTGATTGACAGGGTGGTTATTTTCATCAAGGACCTCAGTCACCTCCAGGCACCCAGACCTTCCAATTATCTCATCCAGCAGAGAAAGGTCAACAGGTGAGTTTTGTATATGAATTACTTTTGTGGCAGAGTAGTGCCACAAAAGCAGCGGTATATGAACCTCATGAAGAGATTTCAGAAAGAGGGTGCAGGTGAATGAAGAAGTAAGTGTCACTGTGATTCAGGGGTGTGATTAAAGTTTTATCTTGGAGATTATGTGATGATTTCAGTCTTCCCTTGGGCTGGTTTATGACTCCCTCAGGAGTCCTTGGCATAGCATCCTTTCTTCCATCATAGTTTTCATGTAGTTTAGGGCAAATTGGACCCCAGAGCAAAGGCAAGAAGAATGTTTTGAAAGGCGATGATGAGATGTCTGTGTGGGATTCAAAATAACTTCTTTTTGTTCTTAGGAAAAGTTATAAAAACCTCATTTCTAGAAAATCAGTTGTAATGTCCTCACTTTATTTCTAATTTGTGTTGAGTCTTCTTTTTTTTCTTATTCTAGCTAAAGTCTTGCCCACTTAGTTTATCTTTTTGAATAGCAAACTTTTGGTTTTGTTCATTTTCTCTACTGCTTTATATTTTCTACTTCATTTATCCCTGCTGTAATCTTCATTATTTCCTACCATTTGCTAGCTTTGAATTTAGTTTGCTCTTCTTTTTCTAGTTTCTTATGGTATAAAGTTAGGTTTTTGAGTGGAGATTTTTCTTCTTTTATAATGTAAGCCTTTATAGCTATAAATTTCTCTCAGCACTGTTTTCTTTTCATCTTGTAAATTTCGGTATGTTGTGTTTTCATTTTTATTTGTCTCAAGATACTTTATAATTTCCCTTGTGACTTCTTCTCTGACTCATCGCTTGGTTTACAGTGTGTTGCTGAACATCCACATATTTGTGAAGATTTTAGTTTTCTTTTGCTGTTGATTTACAGTTTTATTCCATTGTGATTTGAGAAAGATAGGTACGATTTTAATCTTTCAAAATGATTAAGGCTGTTTTGTAACAACATATGGTCTAGGCTGGAGGATTAAAATATTTTACTTAAAAATTTTGAGTTGTTTCTATTCATAAAATGAAATAAGGAAAGAGGATGGCAGAGTCTTTAGAAAGCCTACAGCCTGGGCAACATAGAGAGACCCAATTTCTTAAAAAAAAAAAAAATTAACTGGGCATGGTGACATGTGCCCGTGGTCCCAGCTACTTGAGAGGCTAAGATGGTAGATCAAAGCAACTCAACATTCCATTACTAGAATCTATATTTACTTAACATTTTAAATAATATCTCTCTTTGGTATTCAATTTATTTTATCACTATTATTATTGTTATTTTTTGAGATGAAGTTTCACTCTTGTCGCCCAGGCTGGAGCACAATGGCACGCTTTCGGCTCACTGGAACCTCCACCTCCTGGGTTCAAGCGATTCTCCTGCCTCAGCCTCCCAAGTAGCTGGGATTACAGGCATATACCGCCATGCCCGGCTACTTTTTTTTTGTATTTTTAGTAGAGACGGGGTTTCACCATGTTGGCCAGGGTAGGCACAAACTCCTGATCTTGGGTGATCCACCACCTCGGCCTCCCAAAGTGCTGGGATTATAGGCATGAGCCACCACGCCCAGCCTATGTTATATTTTATAGTCATACTTGCTTTGTCTCTGGGACCTTAGCAGTAACCACTAGCGTGGTTGATTACATGATAGTGTAAGATAATTTCTAGAAGCACTTCTATTCTGTAACCTGAGGTGCACTTGCAAAGAGACAATGCCTATGCTGTGCTTACAGCCTCTTTCACACAAGTTCCATACTTACACACATGCAGCTTCCCGTGAGCTTCCATGGTAATTAGGCCATCCCCTCTCAGTGAACTTTTGCTACTTAACAAAAAGAAAACCTTCCAATTTTCTCTATCACAAGACTGTGAATCCTATGAGGGAAGAAAATGTGTCTTATATACCTTTGTCTCAAATTTATTTTCTGGCTCAATGTTTGGTACATTGTAGGTGCTGAACAAGGGCAATAAAAATCAATAATTGAAAAATAAGGGAGATGATATCTAAATATAACTGTGATAAACTCGTTAAAGTTTTATAACAGTATATTTGTACAAGCCCTAAGATGAGGAAGATGTATCTCAGGTTTTTTCTAAGGTACAAAACTGTCCGAGTGAAATGATGTTAAGGGGCTCTGAAGACCCCGCTTCAACATTTCTGTCAATAAACAGGCTCCTAAGGAACCTTAGCATTGTGGGAAAAAATGATTTTCCAAATCTAATGATCAGAAAGTTCCCCTAGAAAATTGTTCTTTGTTGGCAGGGCGCAGTGGCTCAGGCCTGTAATCCCAGCACTTTGGGAAGCCGAGGTGGGTGGATCACCTGAGGTCAGAAGTTCGAGACCAACCTGGCCAACGTGGTGAAACCCCGTCTCTACTAAAAATACCAAAAATTAGCTGGGCATAGTGGCGGGTGTCTGTAATCCCAGCTACTCAGGAGGCTGAGACAGGAGACTCGTTTGAACACGGGAGGCGGAGGTTGCAGTGAGCCGAGATGGTGCCATTGCACTCCAGCCTGGGCAACAAGAGCGAAACTCTGTCTCAAAAACAAAAAAAGAATTGTTCTTTGTTTAACTAAAGAACTTACTCATATAACCAAACACCACCTGTTCCCCAATAACCTATGGAAATAAAAAAATTTGACAAAATATGTTTTATTATTTATTTTTGCAATAAATAATACAGGCACATGATAAAGAATTTGAAAGCACAAAAGGAGTTATGAAAAAAAAGTCTCCTTTACTCTCTTGCTCCTTAGACACCAAATTCTTCCCGCCTGAAACAACCGTTGTTATCAGTTTCTTGGAGCTCTTTCAGGAAATATACACATTTCCCTGGAAGGCAACTACAATATGCTCTGCTACTCACTTTGCTTTTTTCATTTAACAGTATGTCTTGGACATGTATATCATTGCATATGGAACTGCTTCATAGTTTATAAATTGAAGACATAATATTCCATGGTATAACTCACCATAGCTCATTTTACTAGTCTTCTATTAATGGGAACTGATGTTTTTCTCAATATTTTGCTATTACAACAATGCTGCAGTAAACATTTCCCACGTGTGTAAAAATATCTGTAGGCTAAACATCTTAAAAGTTGGGTTGCTGTTTTAATGGGTATGTGCCTTCTAAATTTTGATAGAGGTTGCCTTGTCACGCTATATAGTGTTTGTAAAACTTATATGCCCACCAGCTAAGTGTGAGAGAACCCATTTCACAATCCTCAGACTTAAAATGTGTTATCAAACTTCTTGATCTTTGTCAATTTAATAGATAAAGTGTGAGATATATTTATAGGCTTATTCTACTTTTACCTTTTTATGAATTAGTTAGTGCCCTTTCCATGTTTAAGAATCTTTTTCTGGATGTTATTCATTTATATCGTTTTGCTCATTTTCTTACTGGGATACTGTTCTGTTCTCTTACTATTTTACAGAGTTTCATTTATATTAAGGAAATAAACTTATTGTGATATGACTGGCAAATAAGGGAGAAGTCCTAAAGGGAAATTCAGGGTTACTTTTCAAAGAAAAGGGAACTTGGGCTAGTTAAAAGGGTGGTGAATAGGAACTTTTCTTTTTTTTTTTGAATTGTTAAAGTCATTATCCTCAGCAAATTGCTCCCTGATTCCCAATTCCTATTTGTTTAACCTGAAAAACAGGTATTTGGGTTAGTGAAGACACTTCAATCACAGCATGAACTTTCACTCCAGGCCTAGGGGAAAGTTCAAGGAGAACTAGCCCAAGCTTCTAATACAAATTCTGGGTAACTATTTTCATGACCTACAATTGCTGGATGCCTTCCATTAAAAGAAGGCCTAAATCTGTGGTCCCGGTTTTATCATTTATTTTACCATAGGTAACCTTTCCCCTGCTTCTTGCAGGTGAAGAGTCCTCAGGGATTCTTTGCTGGTTGCAATGAAAAGAAAAGCAGGTGTGCATCCCAGATTTGTGTTTATGCCAGCCTCTATATCCACCTGTCCCTCTGATTTGCGGGCTTTTGAACACACATGCTACATGATCATCTTCTGAAAGTGAAGGAAGAAGTGAGAATGTATGGAATCTAGATAGAGTAGAAAAAGCTTTCTGATCATGACTGAAAAACTTGTACTAAACCCAAAGTAATTTCTATCAAAAGTAAAATCTGAACAAAATACATAAAACAACCATTTGAAGGCATTTGGAGCAATTGGCATAGGCAAGCCTTCATGGGCTACAGTCCAAGATGAAGGGAAGAAAAGGGAGGTGAGTTTCACATTCGCCACGTGTTTTTCCCTGAGGATATTTGACCATTTACTGGGCTGGGAGAGTATGAAGAAAGGAGGAATAAAGCCTGAGGAGAAAGCAGTAGTTTCACTGAACTGAGAAGGTAGAGAATTTGGTGTTTTCAGTTGCCAAAGCTGCTAGTGTTTGCGAAACAATTCCTGGAGAGGGGAGGACCACAGAAGCTAGGCTAAAAATATGATGCAATTCCCCTTCAAGGCATTTTTGGATTTCTAAGCTGTGTGTACATGGCGAGACCTCAAAATAGCTAGCAGAAACTAAAGCTGAGCGTCTAGAGAGCAAAGCAGAAGTTTCAGGAGTCATGGGGTTCAAGAAGCACTGAAATAGGAGGCTAGGATCAGCTAAAGTGGAGGGGCCTTCTAAACAGTCCAGATTTGCCCTGAGGTCTCAGAAAGGCTATGTTCCTGCACTAAAAGCCATACCATAGGAGTAAAACTAAAACAAGCACAAACCATTTTAAGAACACATATAAGTAGCGCTTGAATAGAATCAATGTGATCTGCCTCTCCTCCATCTACTTGCTAGAACAAAACTTAACCGTCATTACTGCACATACTGTCTTTATAGTTTTTTTAAAAAATGCCCACCAGTCAATTAAAAAACACTGAGGCATGCTACACAACTGGGCAAATAATCATGGTCTGAAAGGAGAAATAACAGAAACATGCTCACAGGTGTTTTAGCTTTGGCCAATAGTAAGATGAAAAATTAACTGTATAAGACCAGTTTTTTTTAGTCCCCCCAAATTAAAGACAAGATTAATTACGCAAGGATCTTTTTGATTAACATTTTATGTTCCCCATAATTTCTTCAGAGATTTTTTCATATCTTTGTTCCTAAGACTATATATCACAGGGTTAACGAGTGGGGTAACAACAGAATAAAACAGAGTCACAATCTTCTGCTTTCCAGCTTCATTCTTAGATGGTGGGCTCCCATACATGACTATCACTGAGCCGTAGAACATTGAAACCACAGTCAGGTGAGACCCACAGGTGGAGAAAGCCTTTCTTCTCCCAGCTGCTGAAGGGACTGTCAACACAGCTCTCAGGACCAGAGCATAGGACCCCACGATGAACAGAAAGAGCACAAAGACAGGCAGAGGACATAAGGCAGAAAAGATAAGTTCTATCACAGGGTCTTTTTTGCAAGTGAGTGTTAGAAGAGGAGCTGGGTCACATAGGAAGTGGTCAATAATCCTAGGTCCACAGAAGGACATTTGGGAGATGATGACAATAGGAATCAAGAACCAGATGAAACCAAGTACCCAGCAATTGATCACAAGATTGGTGCAGAGATGTCTGGTCATAATGGTTGGATAGCGTAGAGGCCAGCAGATGGCAAGGTATCGATCAAATGCCATAACTGCCAGGAAAAAGCATTCTGTAGAACCCAAGGAGAAGAACAAGTAGTACTGGAGGAAGCACCCAGAGAAGGAGATGACCTTGGTGTCAGAGAGGAAGTTGGCCAGCATGTTGGGGACTGTGGAGGTGACATACCAGATCTCCAGGAAGGAGAAGTTGGCGAGCAGGGTGTACATGGGGATGTGGAGTCTCTGATCCCAGTGCACAGCACAGATGATGGAACCATTGCCCGTGAGGGTCAGGAGGTATACAACAGTGAAGAGCACAAAGAGGAGGATCTGTCCCTCCCTGGGGCAAGGGAAGCCCAGGAGGATGAAGCCAGTGAAGGTGCTGGAATTGCTGGGGATGTTGAAGATTTTCATGTGTCTGTGAATTGTAAAAGCACCAGCAATTACTGGATGACAGTGCAAACATAGATGGGGAATCAGGTTTATATTTAAATCATTTTGGGAAAGAAATGCATATTATGAGCTATTGAAATAAAAAAAAAGAATGCAGATATGTCAATAGTCACTTTTTTTCTTTTAAACCGACATATTGATCTGGATTGATTCTTTGCTCGCATTCACATTTTTACCATAGGCTCAAGAAAACTTTTGACCAATATTGATAAGCTGTCATATACATTTTATCAGGTGTAAAGCCTTTGCAGTTTTCACATTTACAACAATCCCCTTCAAGAGCCTTTGTATAAATATATAACAGAATACGTATTTATGTATATTCTTACAGAAATGGAATTTCATTTTCAGAAGGTGAAATCATTGCAGCTTTTTGTGGCAGAGACTGAGTGAAACTGTAGCCAGGCAATATGGGCCTATAAAACTGAATTACTTCTTTTATATAACTTTTGACACTGGTCTTAGTCTAAACTAAATGGCTAACTTATTAACGTTATAATATTATTCACTTGTTTCATGAGTAACACAGTCAAATCAGTCAGAGGAAATTAGCTGTTGTTAGTTTCTTTTTTGTTAGGACAGCAGTCCTAGCCATCCTCAATAGACCAGGCTGAAAGAATTATTAACTGGCCATGCTGAAACATGTCTGTGCTTGCCTTGAAGAATATACAAATTTGCCTAGACTATAAAGATATAATTAATTCTATTCCAATAATACAAATTATGGATATAATTGATAACATGGAATTCTAAATAACAGTTCATTTGTAGCTGATATTAGACTAAAGCTTTGGTCCATCTCCCAGTAACCACTTAGGAACATCTCAAGGGAGAGTGGCTTTTGAAGGCTGAATATCTGCATGATGCCTTTAATTTGTTTTAAATGAATTAGAATATCTTTGTTAAACATTAATGTACTCAGGCCTTGGAAATAGTTAGAGCCCTTTCTAAATAAGTGCATAAATGAGCATACTAAAGAAAGTCTGTGTCCCTCTTTCTATGTTAGATCCACATTTTACTTTTTGAAGTTGGCACAGGGACCCAGGAAGTTTTAAGGTAGCAGAATCTGCTGCCCCCAAATATGCCACTTTGGCATGAGATTATTTTCAGCTGAGGGTAATTGAGAATTCAAGAAAACTTCTCTGTCTATTATTTGCATAGAGGCAGGACATAACTTTGCAAGGGTGGCCTTCCTCCCCTCGCTACCAGGAAGGACAAGGTAAAGTTACCAGAGACAACTCTAAACGCTTTCAGTCTGGAGATGGCACCAGACGAATCTATATAACAATTTTACCAACTTTAGCCTGTATCTTTCATTAGTTTGACCATAATATTTATTTTCCCCAGTTTCCCACCCTAGAAATGCAGAGTTCTATTTCTTTGTCTTGTCACTTCCCTAAAATATTATTATTCTTTAGTTGAGATGCTATGTAAGCCTAACGTCTAATCACACCTTTGAGTTACTCATCTCCCAGCGCTCCAGTGTGTATTTAAGATGCATATGCTCATAAACTTATGTTTGTTTTTCTCTTGTTGATTTGTGTTTTGTCAGTCTTACTTAAAAGGCCCCAGCTGAAGAACCTAGAAGGACAGGAGAAAAAATTTTTTTCCTCCCCTGCAGAGTCTACTAATTTCTTACTAGAATATCTAAGTTCTGTAAAACTTACAAGACCAAAACCAAAAGATGTCGGCAGCAAGTTGATATCCTTCTCAATCATAGATGTGGGTACTTAGAGGTTTATGTTGGAAGAATACAATTTCATTGTTGGTGGTATGAACTGAGGGAGTAATTTTAACACAATCCATAATGATTGCTTGATTTGTTTATCTATTTTTTGAGAGGAAGTCTTGCGCTGTTACCCAGTCTAGATTGCAGTGGCATGATCTTGGCTCAACCTTTCACTCCAGGGTTCAAGTGCCTCAGCCTCCTTAGTAGCTGGGATTACAGGGGCACACCACCATGTCTGGCTAATTTTTGTGTTTTTAGTAGAGACAGGCTTCATGCCATGTTGGCCAGGCTGGTCTCGAACTCCCGACCTCAAGTGATCTGCCCCACCTTGGCTTCCCAAAGGGTTGGGATTACACACGTGAGCCGCCACGCTTGGCCCCATAAGGTTTTAAAACACCCTGTAGGTCATTTGTAACTCAGGATTCCCTAATTCCCATGACATGGAGGACGCTTGGAGACAAAAGAGTCTCCACAGGTTCTGCCAGACTCTGTTGTAATATATATAATCGAAATAAGAATTTAATGTATTTGGCTCTTGGTGGGAGTAGGGTGGAATAGGTTCTGGTAACTGCACCATAAACATTCATTTTCTGTAAGTTCTTTTCTTCTCTGCTTCTCTGCTTTTAAAGTCATTTGTTTAGGGGCCCAATAAACTTCTAAGACTGCATATTTATCTTTTATAAAGAGAATTGAAAGCAGATAGTGGACAGGTTGAATGATTTTCTAAAATAAAGTCACTCTGCACCACTTTCACCCATGATCAAGGACATTAAGCATTTAGTCATTTCTATGCCACACCTTTGCCTTTGTAGGGTGTTTTAAAAGTTATTAGCTTCACTTGAGCCATCCATGGCTAATGAATAAAACTAATGAATTACTAATGAATCAAAACACAAAAAAGAATTCTGCTGTGATGTGTGAAGGTCCTTTATGTTTTCTAAAAAAGATTAAATGTATATGACTAGTACTAATTCAGAGGAATATAATTTTATTATGATCAATTAAGAATAACACTTACTAATAATGCTTAGGTATTTTTGACCAGGATATTTTGCTAGTGTTCCTGAAATTTTATTTTAGGACCAAGCATCTGCTCAACAGTCTAATAATTTGACTTCTTGGATTAAATGTTTAATCACTTTTGTTTTTCTGATGGAATTTATTTCAGTGTAGTATCTCCTTTTCCTCACATCTTGTTCACAAATAATTCCTCACATCTCATTCAGAAATAATTCCTTTTAGTTTTGTCTCAAAAATAAGTGTCATGTCTGCTCACTTCTCCCCATCTCCACTGCCAACATCCTAGTTCAAGCCATCATCTTTTCCCCTGGACCACGTGATGCTGTTCTAACTGGCTTCCTGTTTCCACTCTTGCTCGTCTGCCACTTGTTTTCCAGGCCACAGCCAGAGTGACTCCTTAAAAGCAGAAAATCAGATCAGTTTCTTTCCTTGCACATAGATTCAATTAGTTTCCCAATGCTCTTGGAATAAAATCAAACTTTCAAACTGTGATCTTTGATTTGACCCTTCTTAACATTTCCAACATCATCTCATGATTCTCTTACTCAAACTTTCTCATACACACCAACGCACACTCTGTTGTTCAAAGGGGGCGCAAATATGCTCCACTAACACAAGCACTGCAAATATAAAATAAGGATTCACTGGAGTAAACACTAGCAAGCAGAGGGTAACAGAGTGTACATCATTCCCTGGGCTTTCCTGGTCCCACTGAGGGGTGTACATATTTGGACTACACACACACTAGCCAACATTTCCGTACCAAGGGATTCTATCTCTGTGATACTTATACCAGGGTTGGCAAACATTTTCTTAAATAGTTTAGTCTTGTGGGCTGTATAGCTTCTGTCAAAACTGCTCAGCTCTGCTGTTGTACTGCAAATGCAACCATAGATAGTACGTAAGTGAATGTATGTGCCTATGTTGCAATAAAACTATTATGTCCACTGAAATGTGAATTTCATATAATTTTCATGTGTCACAAAATCTTACCTTCCATCAATTTTAAAACTTATATTAAAAATGTAAAATCAATTGTTAACTTCAGATTACCCTGGGCTACTAGAGTGTTGTCCTAGACTTGAGAGGAATTCCAGTCAAAGGAAGCCATGGGAAATTGAATGTTCTGGGCGACAGAACATGTCCCATCCCAGAGAGTTTCCTCCTGACTGCTAAAGATAATTATGGTCCCACAGCTTTGGATGTAGAATTAGGACAGAGCTAGAGGGAAATTCTAACTTCAATATTGCAACAAAGTTGCAGAAGAGTTCTAGTGGTCTTTTAACTTCTATAAACTTCACTTTCTTTATATGAAATGGGAGTTGGATTATATGATTTTGATTCCTTTTCATTATGAAATACTTCTATTCCAAGTATCCCACAAATATACATGATATCAAGACTTATGGATCTAGAGGTGATTTATTTCTCAGATGAAAATGCCAGTTGGGGGCTGGGCGTGGTAGCTGACACCTGTAATCCCCGCTATTTGGGAGGCCAAGGCGGGCAGATCACATAAGGCTGGGAGTTTGAGACCAACCTGGTCAACATGTTGAAACCTCATCTCTACTAACTACAAAAATTAGCCGGGTGGGGTCGTGTATGCCAGTAATCCCAGCTACTTGGGAGGCTGAAGCAGGAGAATCACTTGAACCTGGGAGGCAGAGGTTGTGGTGAGCTGAGATCATGCCACTGAACTCCAGCTTGGGATCTCAAAAAATAAATAAATAAATAAATAAAATAAAATGCCAGTTGGGTAGTTTGACATTTATACATGAAGCCAAAAGTTCCAGGCAAGCTCCCCCTCAGGGCAATGTTTCAACTTTGAGAGTCTAACAAAGCTGTCCTAGAAAACAAGAAGGGTGTGAAAATGATTCTCTCTGTGCCATCACCATTTGATGCTTGACCTAACTAGATTAGCAGTGTGTGACAGCAAAAAGATATTTCTAACAAGAGTGTAATGTTACTCACCTTTTATTACCTAGCTCCTCTGCACAGAGAGCAGCAGTGGTGTTCACCTGGCACAAGGCTAAGCTGGAGCTGTCCAAAGTGGCAGGCGGATTCCGCTGAGTTGGTTACAGAAGCAAGTGTGAATACAGGTACAGTGGTGTTAAAGCTGTGCTTATGTATATGGGACGCTTGGATTGAGTCAGTTAACTTTCCAAACAAGAAAACAACAGCTTCACCCTCATTATGTGTCAGAAATGTTGGGTTAGACACACTTTAAGTTAGCCAGCTCCTGTACTATAATACATAATATGAGAGAAAGGCATTTCTCTGATGTTTTCCTTTTTTCCCAAGGCTAGCTCAAAAAGGCATTGTGGATCGGAAGCATTATTGTTCTGATCTCAACAGCACATCCATCTGCTTCACTTGGTTTGGACTGGAGATTGTCACACCTATTTAATTTCTGCAAAGCGCTTGAAAATTAGAACAACTTTCCCTTTTAGGAGAAGTGGTAGGCAGCTAAGGCATAATAGAAAACCAGTAGATTTGGAGTAAGGAGCCTAGGGCTTGAATTACAACTCATGCTTTGCCAATCCTGGAAACTTTGTCCATTGCATCATCTCCTTTCATGGACAAGAGGGGATCGCAAACCTGAAGTTTCTCTGAGAGTGTCTGATTGTCCTGGAGAGGAGAGATGGTCCTTCTATGATAACCGTTAAGGAATGAAGGAGCAGAAATAGGGAGACAATCTCTTGGTGTTTGCTGGAGGATGGAGGCATTATGAACAAGCCCTCAGGGAGTGAGCCCTGTTCCTGTGCTCAATGAGGATCAATTTATTAGCTAGAGGAACAGTGTCAGGAGACTGTTCTGTGTTGGTTCTTTCCTTCCTCTGGGGCCTCTCTTCTCTGGAGATCCTTGGTGCCTTCTGCTTTGTTTTCCAGTAGAGAAGAAAATATTTTTTCCAGCCTCTGAATTGTCAGGGATGGTATGAGATGTCATCAGTCTTCGAGCTCACTCAGAGCAACTACCAGGTATCCAAGGGAAAGTCTACCAGAGTAACATAGAGCGTCGTGACTGTGATGCAGAAAACTGTTCGCTGGGCCTCCAGTGAGTGGTGTCAGTTATGGGTTTTGGGGACAGAGTTACCTCTGATTTTTTGAGGAAAAAGAGATTTGTGATGAGATCTTAGGTATAGAGGGCAGTGTAGCGACAGCAGGAATCAATCTCCTCTCAGGACCACCATGATTTTCTTATAGACCTTTTCCTTTCTTGCTTGGGGTTGGGGCCTGTGACTCTCAAGCAGTTGCTTCTCAGGGCACACTTGCCAGGCCCAAGAGAGGCCAGAGCAGGACACTAGCTCTTCTCCAGCAGTTGCATCTGAAGTTGGGCTCTAAGCCTTTCTCATCCCTGATACAGGGGCAGGTCTTTCAATACAACTCATTTTCTTTTTCTTTCTTTCTTTCTTTTTTTTTTGAGATGGAGTCTTGCTCTCTTGCCCAGGCTGGAGTGCAGTGGCGCCATCTCGGCTCACTGCAACCTCCACCTCCTGGGTTCACGCCATTCTCCTGCCTGTACAACTCATTTCCTGTCCCTCTATCTCCAACTGTGGAAAAAGTTGTATCTCAAAGACTGAGTTAATTTTACTTCGTTCTTTAAGCAGCTTTTTTTTTTTCTATGTTGACAGCAGTAGATCTAAAATTGGCAAATAAAACCCCCTATGATTCAGCTCTAACATATTATTATTTTTAATAATTTTAACTTTTATTTTAGATTCAGGAAGTATATGTGCAGGTTTGTTACATGCTTATATTGTGTGATGCTGAGGTTTGGGATGTAATTGATCCTGTAACTCAGGTAGTAGGTACCTAGTAGTACCTACTAAGCATAGTACTTAGTAGGTAGTTTTTTAGCCCTTCCTCCCTTCCCTCCTCCTCTGGTAGTTTCCAGTGTCTATTGTTGCCATCTTTATGTCCATGTGTACCCTGTGTTTAGATCCCACTTGTAGGTGAGAATATGTGATATTTGGTTTTCTGTTCCTGTGTTAATCTGCTTAGGATAATGATCTTCAGCTGCATCCATGTTGCTGAACAGGACATGATTTCATTGTTTCTCATGGTTGCATATTATTCCATGGTGTATATGTACCACATTTTCTTTGTACAACCCGGTGCTAATGGACGCCTAGGATGATTCCATGTCTTTGCTATTGTGAATAGTTCTGTGATGAACATATGAGTGCATGTGTCTTTTAGTAGAATGATTTATTTTCCTTTGGATATATATCCAATAATGGGACTGTTGGGTAGAATGGTAGTTCTAAGTTTTTTGAGAAATCTCCAAGCTCCTGTCCATAGGGTCTGAACTAATTTACATTTCCACAAACAGTGTATAAGCATTCCCTTTTTCTCTGCAGTCTCACCAGTACCTACTGTTTTTTGACTTCTTTCCAATAGCCATTCTGACTGGCTTGAGAGGATATCTCATTGTGGTTTCGATTTGCGTTTCTCTGATCATTAGTGATGTTGAGAGCATTTTTAAAACTATGTTTGCTCACGCCTGTAATCCCAGCACTTTGGGAGGCTGAGGTGGGTGGATCACAAGGTCAGGAGATCGAGACCATCCTGGCTAACATGGTGAAACCCCGTCTCTACCAAAAAAACCCAAAAACTTAGCTGGGCGTGGTGGCGGACACCTGTAGTCCCAACTACTAGGGAAGCTGAGGCAGGAGAATGGCGTGAAGCTGGGAGGCGGAGCTTGCAGTGAGCCGAGATCGCGCCACTGCACTCCAGCCTGGGCGACAGAGCGAGACTCTGTCTCAAAAACAAAAACAAATCTATGTTTGTTGGCCACTTGTATATCTTCTTCTTCTTCTTTTTTTTTTTTCTTTTGAGATGGAGTATCACTCTGTTGCCCAGGCGGGAGTGCAGTGGCATGATTTTAGCTCACTGCAACCTCTGCCTCCCAGGTTCACGTGATTCTCGCGCCCTAGCCTCCCGAGTAGTTGGGATTACAGGCATGCACTGCCACGCCTGGATAATTTTTGTAATTTTACTAGAGGCGGGGTTCCACCATGTTGGCCAGGCTGGTCTTGAACTCCTGACCTCAGATGATGCACCTACCTTGGCCTCCCAAAGTGCTGGGATTACAGGTATGAGCCACCATGCCCAGCCTATCTTCTTTTGAGAAGAGTTTGTTCATGTCTTCTGACCCCTTTCTTATAGTGTTATTTGTTTTTCTCTTGTTGAATTAAGTTCCTTATAGATTCTGGATAGGACACCTTTGTCGGATGCATAATTTGTGAATATTTTCTCTCATTCTGTATGTTGTCTGTGTACTCTGTTGATAGTTACTTTTGTGATGCAGAAGCTCCTTAGTTTAATTAGGTCCCACTTGTCAACTTTTGTTTTTGCTGCAATTCTTTTGAGGACTTAGTCATAAATTCTTTCCTAAGGTCCATGACCAGAATGGTATTTCGGAGGGTTTCTTCTAGGATTCTTATAGTTTGAGGTCTTACATTTAAATCTTTGATCTACTTTGAGTTAACTTTTGTATATGGTGAAAGATAGGGTCCAGTTTCAATCTTTTGCACATGGTTAGCTTGCTATTGCAGTATTGAATTGAATAGAGAGTCATTTCCGCGTTGAATAGGAAATCCTTTCCCCATTGCGTATTTTTGTTGACTTTATTGAAGATCAGATGGCTATAGGTGTGTGGCTTTATTTCTGGGTTATCTATTCTGTTCAGTTGGCCTATGTGTCTGTTTTCATATCAGTATCATGATGTTTCGATTAGTGTAGCTTTACAGTATAGTTTGAAGTCCATCAAAATGATGTCACCAGTTTTATTCTGTTTGCTTAGGATTGCCCTGGTTATTTGAGCTCTTTGGGGTCTATATAAACTTGGAATAGTTGTTTTAATTCTATGGAAAATGACATTGGTAATGTATTAGGAATAGCATTGAATCTGTATGTTGCTTTGGGCAGTATGGCCATTTTAGTGGAAGGATATTGATTCTTCCACTCCATGATCATGGAATGTTTTTTCCATTTGTTTATGTAAAACTGTAGCAGAGTTAACAGAAGACTTTTTTTTTTCCAGAGGTGTAGATTCTCCAGCTGTATTTTAATATGTCTTCTCATCTAAGCACTACATTACCTTCTTTTCTGAAAGCAGGAAAGGGAATTTCCATGGGGGCTTCTAAGTCAGCTTTTTGTGGGCTTTCCTGAGAACAGAGGCAGTTGTCTTTGTAATACTGGCTGGGAGAGTAGGTGTGAAAATATGTTGGGATGGAGATGAGCAAATGTATTTGCTGTAGAATTCAAGTACTGTAAGCTGAGCCTGTCCTTTGCTCCTTGAAGATTCATTTACTGCCTGTAGAAGAACAGTGTTAGGAGACAGCTCTCTACTGGGTATTCCCTTGCTCACCCCCACTCTTGTCTGGAGACCTAGGGTAAGAAATCTGTATTGCTGGAGTTTAATTTTTCCTTCTGATAAGTTGATGTGAGTTGTGGGTTCTAAGGACAGATTACCTGTTCCCACGAGAAAGGGTAGACTGGCTGGGGGAGTAATGGATCTTAGGCAAGGGGGCTGTGGAATTTCAGCAGGCATCACTCTCTACTCAGGACGACCATGGCCTCCTTAGTGATTTCTCTCTCTTCTTTCAATTAGAGCTTCTGGATCACAAGAGTTTCACTGAAGAACCCTGTCTCTCACAGGACACTTACCAGGCCTGAAGCTGCTCTTGGTCAGGGACCGGTAGCAGGACCATTCTGTAGCAGTGTGCAGAGAAGCTGCAATTGGGGTTTGGGCTTCAAGGTTTCTTCATCCCCAACAAAAGATCATGTCTTTTAGTACGACTCATCATATGTCCTTTCCTACACCTTGAAGGATTTCTTTTTCTTTTCTTTTCTTTTCTTTCTTTTTTTTTTTTTTTTTGAGACAGAGTCTCACCCTATCTCCCAGGCTGGAGTGCAGTGGTGCGATCTTGGCTTACTGCAACCTCCGACTCCTAGGTTCAAGTGATTCTTCTGCCTCAGGCTCCTGAGTAGCTGAGAGTACAGGCGTGCGCCACCACGCCTGGCTGATTTTTGTATTTTGAGTGGAGACAGCGTTTCACCATGTTGCCTTAAATTCCTGGCCTCGAGTGATCTACCAGCCTCAGTCTCCCAAAGTGCTGGGATTACAGGTGTAAGCCACCACACCCAGCCGATAAAATTTTTTTTTTTTTTTGGCATTCCTGAGTTTATTTGGGGCACACCCAGGCGAAGGCCCTGCACCTAAAAGAAGGTGTTGGGCCTCTTGGTGGTGAAGCGTGGCTTGTGCTGACGGCGCAGGACCCGTTGGGGCAGCGGGAACTTGATCTTGGAGTTGTGGAACTGCTTGACAACCGGCCGACGGCACTTGCTAGCTGCAATCTCCTCCACCTTCATGATCTGAATGGAGTGGGCCCGGGCGCGGTGCCGGGCGCCCATGTCTCGGTAGCACTGGGTGACAGCGCCCGCAGTGGTCAGGTCCCGGTATTCCCGGTACATGTTGTGGGTGCCGCTCCGGGGGTCATAGCGCAGCCAGATTCTGAAGTTCTTCACTCGCAGTGGGGACTTCTCAAACACCTGCCCGCAGTAAACAATCTCCCCTGAAGACTTCTTCATCTTCTTTAACTGAGATACGAAGTACCAGAAGCGGGACTTGGCGACGACATGATTAGGCGCAAAGATTCGCATGCGGTAGAGGGGTGGTGTGTGGCATTTGGGGGTGGGCAGGCAGCGACCCACCGCCTTGTACTCTCGTAGCCACTCCATGGGAGTCCGGGTTCTCCTATCTCTGTGCCATAGCGCCGTTTGGTTCTATCCAGTGTGTGTCACGGCGTTAAGCCTCACGCTCCCCGTTTCGGCTCATTGTCAGCAATTTTCATCTGCTTCTCACAGCCGTTTGTGCCAGAAGCCTTCATGGCGTCCTCTCCGCTCTCGCAGCCACCAGCAAAAGGAAGTGCCCTCTCCAGCTGATAAATTTTTATCTTAAACATCTCACTTCCAGTTTAAGCACCTTCAGTGTTTCCCAAGGCCAGTGAAAAAAACTCAAAATCCATATCCTGCTTAGTAAGGCCCTGCAATGTAGCACTGCCCTATCTTTCAAGTCTTGCATCTAGAAAAGACACACCAGAAGCCCTTTAGGGTAAAGGGCAAGATATCTGTAATGTGCTCTCAAAAGGTATATATGTAGAGAAAGAGCCATGGAAGGGCAGAAAGGAAAAAATAAAACAATTGTGGTAACATTTTAACAGTTTGGGATGTGGATAAAGGGAATATGGAAGTTCTTGCAACTTTTCTGCAAAAAATTATTTCAAAATAAAAAATTACAAAAAATTATTAGATTACCCGTACTTATCAAGAATGCTTGTTTTTTGGTTCTCCAGGTCATGTTTGAAAGAACATTCTCTCTTTAAACATTTGCAAAGAAAATTCAGTTTTCCTTATGATTTAACTGGGTCCTAGTGAAGATGTCAAGAAGGAACAATGCAAAATGTGTGCAAAAGCTGTATGGAATGATTTTAGTTGTAGTGACCTGTAAGTAGGTAGAGAGAATTCTGCTTTCTGCCGAAGATATTTTATGCCTGGCTAAGCATACAGTTTCCAGAAATCGGTCATCAGTTAGTTAACATTTACTATGTGTATACCAGTTTTCTGGGTTGAGAATGAATATGAGGATTGGACAAGTAAAGACATTCAAATATCTGTAAAAGATTGTCCTCATATACAAGGCATTTATTTATCATGGGAAAATTAACACTAATATTCCAGAAAAAAATAAAAAAGATGCCATGAGAAAAACAATGCTTATACACTGCTGGTAGGAGAGAAAATTGGTTCAACCATTGTGCAAGATAGTGTGGTGATTCCACAAAGACCTAAAGACACAAATACCACTCAACACAGTCATTTTATTACTGCATATATGCCCAAAGGAATATAAATCATTCTATTATAAAGACATATCCACGGGTATGTTGATTGCGGCACTATTCACAATAGCAAAGACATAGAATCAATCTAAATGCCCATTAATGATAGACTTGATAAAGAAAATGTCACACATATACACCATGGAATACTATGCAGCCATAAAAAGAGCGAGATCATGTCCTTTGCAGGGACTTTCATAAATCTGGAGGCCATTATCTTAGTAAACTAACACAGGAACAGAAAACCAGATACTGCATGGTCTCACTTGTAAGTGGGAGCTAAATAATGAGGACACATGGACACATGCATGGGAGAGGGAACAACGCACACTGGGGCCTGTTGAAGGGTGGAGGGTGGGAGGAGGGAGAGGATCAGGAAAAACAGCGAATGGGTACTAGGCTTAATACCTGCGTGATGTACAAGAAACCCCCATGACACAAGTTTACATATGTAATAAATCTGCATGTAACCCTGAACTTAAAATAAAAATTTAAAACATGCCACAGGTAATTTATAAAATTAGTTAACAAACAAGAATTTTGGATCTCTAAAGGGCATTTACCTTGAGATAGAAATAGATGCATATTGTAAATATAAAGGTCTTTTCATAGCCCAAAACATATTTCATGAGGCTCTATCACTGAAGTAAAATGAGAGCTTCTCCCATGATATATTTATAGTTTGTGACATCTCTCGAGAAATATTTTTCATATTTTCTCAAGTATATATACTTGTATATATCAAATCTCTATCTCAACTATCTATCTAATCATCTATCTATATTTAAATTAGTAGACTGGATTATCAATTGTTATTTGTGTTATATTTTACAGCCTACTCACTTCATTCTAGCAGTTCATTTCTACTTGTAAGAAAATCAATTTAAATAGTAATGAAATAGGAACAATCTGACAACATTTTAGGGATACATCTACTCAGGAGTATGTGGCAGGAGAAACTGTACAGTATGATTGATAACGATCTTCAGTTTGAAATATTGCTAGCGTGGCTTCATCACAATTCACTCTGTCATGGACAGTGGTCAGCACTTGGCCATCTGCTACCCACTGCACTGTTTTATCCTTGTGACTGATGAAAATAGAGATTGAATGTTTAAGGAAATTGACCAGCCGAGAGAGACACACCATGATGTGCTTTTTTTTTTTCTTTTTAAATTTTCTTTCTAAGTGGCATGGTGTTGTAGGTTGGGTTCCCTGGAAACAGATCGTATCATTTGTTTGCAGAAGATTTCTTGTGGAGTTCTCTTGGGAAGAATGTGATGAAAGTAGGATTGGGCAGAAGCTAAATTGTGATGGAGTTGCAACAAACGTCTCAGCTGATGCCATGTGGAGCTCTGGAACAGGGATGGCCATTTATAGTTGTCACCAAGTGTCAGGCCTTTGTATGCCAGCATTGACCAACTGTTGGATTTGAGCTGTCCCTGGGAGGAGGGAAAATAAAATGACAAGTTCCTTTGGCTTTGGGCAACTTCTGGCAAGGGATTTAGCTATGATCTAGTCATCAGCATACTACACTTCTGACAGCTGGGGGAATGCATGCCTCAGGCCTGAAGGAAAGATCTGGGCAGCACATTATAACATCCACTACACAACACATGGGCCCACTGACAGCCTTGCCCTATGCTGTTGCCACATCTTAGAACATGCACTATGTAAATTTTCTTATTATTCTCAGTATTTTGTGCATCCCTGGACCATATACATTGATCCTAAGAGCTATGCTTCAGCTGCTTTCAGCAGCTAGCCAACAAAATGTCTTTTCTATCTGTGGGTCTCACTTAATGGTGGTGTCTCTGTCCTGTGAAACCATATGATGATGTGTGTGAATCTCATATCTGACCATTTAGTATAAATGAAGATGATAAATCACAGTATCATAATGATATCCTCCATAAAGACTCTAGTTTTAAACTTCCTCAATTACACCTTACTCAATATGAACCTGAAACCTACCTTCAGTTATTTTGTTTATGGAATGAGTATAAGCCAAAGCTCAGGAACAGGTCTTCCTGCCCTGTCAAAGGACCCTGCTTTTCTTAATTATCTATTTCTGGCCTACTATATGAAGTAAAAATATTTGATATACCTAATCTTACTTTGGAGGGATTCGCATATTGTAAGGTTAAATGCAAAAGCAAGGTACAGAGAAGACTATGATTTATAATTTGATTTTTTAAAGATAATGAAAAAACCTGATATATGATAATAAATATTTATATAGAATTAGAAGCATGGAGAATAGTATGAAAGAAGATACTGGGTTGTTAATGTTGCTTGTCTAGCATAGATGGAAGGTGGTAGAATGAAAAGTAGATTGGGAAAGAAGTGGTGGTGGGGGCGGGGAGTAGTAAGGAAAAAACAGAGGAGTCTATAAAAAAATCAGCATATACAACACTTCCAGTTGCACTTGTGAGTATGTGTGTGTGCATGTGTGTATGATAGCATACATGGAAGATGTTCACTAAAATTAATGGTGACTACTCTGAGTGGTGGGATTTTAGATGATTTCTAAATATTTTTTATATTATACTGTTTGATAATTATTACAGTGAGTATTATTTATATATTGATAAAAGAGCAAGCTATTTTTTCTTATTGTGAACAAAAAGATCCATTGCATTAAATAAGTCTTTCTTGAATAGAAATAAATGTCACTGTGTCCCTTGGAGTTAAAAAGAAAGCTAAATACTGAATTCATAAAAGAAGGTCAGATACACAGGTACATTCCAGATAATGTGATTCTGTCTCAAAGGAAAACAAGTTCTGAGCATAATATTTTAAATATCAGTATAATATTTGAACTTTAATGCACTTTGAATATTGATTTTCGTATTTCAGTACCCAAATGACATATTTATTGCCTTTTTCTTTTCGTCTATCTATATGTCTCTATTTAATTGTTAGTTGAATTGTAAATTATATTACATCTTTGAGCCATACTCATTTGATTAAGGATGCCCATTAATAAGTCAATTGGTGTAGCTAATTATAAATTATGATAGATAGTAAACGCTGTATGGATACTTATTCCATGTATCCGTAGAACACTTTGATTCTGTATATTGTGATATGCTTCTAAATAGACGGTGACCTGAGGATGGCTATATGCAGTTTTCAGAACTTGCCCGGCTCCTTCATCCCTTAATACTCCTGGCTTTTATCTGTGCTGTTCTTCTACTTGCTCCCATGGCAATTTATAATGGCCCTGGTTTATAGCACATCTTGCTGCATCTGCCACTGGCCTACCACTGGCTTATGGGCCCCACAAGGGAAGGAACTGTGTTTTGTTCACTTACGTGTATGATTCACCCTCTAGCTCAGGGCCTAGAATACTGAATGAGTCTGATTTTTAAAATAAATTAGTGGCCATGAAGAAGATGATACACAATAATAATAAAATGATCAACTTCAGTTTTTCATGGTTTATTTAGTCTCACAGGTCCTCAGGGAAGGAGGACATTTCCTGCTTCTTCCGAACAAAGCCAAAGCATTTGAGTGAGATGACACGAAGAGTGTGTCAATTGCCTTCTTTTTTCATTTTTCATCAATAATCAGTTCTCTTCCTAGTTTCCTAAAGGATCAAATAGTTATGAAGAAATGTTTCCCTGCTTCTAATTTAGTAGTGAGATAGTTTTAAAATTTATTTTTTAATGTTAACATTAGATGTTGTTTAAACACAATACAGGCACATGGAGAACATTTTAAAAATACAAAGACATGTCAAGGGGAATATCTCCTCTCTCTGTCCCCAGAAACCCAATTCTCCTTACTAACAGCAATCACTGTTACTAGCTGCTTCTTCAAGAAACATATTATGTATTTATGGACATAAATATATACATATCTGTACAGTCTTTCTTCTTCATATGAAAGAGAGGCAGATAGAGCGCTCCTCCACCTTGCTTTTTAACAATATAGCATAAGGATACATTCTTATTAAAAGATACTTACAGATCCTCATTTTAAAAAGTTACATAGTATTCCACCCTATGATTATACACTAATTTACCTGATCAGTTCTTAGTGGGAATTTAGATTGATCCAATCTTTTGCTATTAGAAACAGTAGTCAATATTCTTGTACATGTGCCATTTTTCTTGTGTGAGTATACCAGTAAGATAGGCATCTAGGATTTTGGAGTTGTTGAGTCAGAGGAAATGACTTTTAAATTTTGATAATTATTGGCATGATATCTTCCATAGATGTTGTATGAATTTATGCTGTACTAGCAAAAACTGCCATTTTTTTCCAACTTCATCTTTGATCTTTGTTAATTTTGGGGAAAACCGCATATATTTATTATGGTTTTATTTGCTTTCTCACCTTATGATAAAACAGAGTGCCTTTTTACTTGCTTAAAAGTTCTTTACTGTTGGCTTTTTTCAGATATTTGACACTGTTCCTATTGTGCTAATGGTCATGAAGTCTTTGCCTAAGCCAATGTCTAGAAGGGGTTTCGATGCTATCTTCTAGAATTTTTATGGTTGTGCTAATGGCATTTTTCTTATTGATCTGAAGATATATTGATATATCAAAGATATTAGTATTTTGTCTCTAATATTACCATGAAGAATATTCTGGAAGACAGAAATATAAGCTCAATTCAAGAAATAGAGTCAACTTATTGTTGCTGAAAGGGAAATAGAAAACTTTAGATTTTGCCCTAAGGTTATGACCTTGTATAACTTGTAAAGGCAAATACAAATAAAAAAAAAAAAAATAAAAGGCTTAATTATCCCTGTTGAAAATGAGGGAAGAGACTTTCTTCTCTCCCTTTGCATAGAGCATTTACTTTAGAAAACCTGTAATTTTTTGGTGAAGATGTATGTAAAATTTTTTTCCTTATCTTAGGGATGGGGTCTCACTCTTGCTCAGGCTGGAGTGCAATGGTGCAGTCATAGCTCGTTGCAGCCTTGAACTTTTGGTCTCAAGCGATTTTCCCACCTTAGCCTTCTGAGTAGCTAAGGCTACAAATATGGGCTACACCCAGCTAATTTTAAAATTATTTGTTTTGTAGAGGTGGATCTCACTATGTTGCCCAGGCTGGTTTGAGCCCAAGCTGGTCTTGAACTCCTAGTCTCAAGCGATCCTCTTGCCTCGGGCTCCCAAAGTGCTGGCATCAGAGGTATGAACAATTGCACCTGGCTTGTAAATTTTTGCAAAAGCTAAACAAGCCTCTGGTTAGCTTTATGACCCAGGAACGTCTTTCTCAAGAACCTCAAAAAAGGAAGTTAGTGCTCCCATCTCCCTGTTTCTGTGAAAGGGTAGAAGCCTAATTTTGGCAGTCTAATTTTTAAATTGCAAAACGATTTCCTGTCATAAAGATACGAATTTATTTTTCCTTTGTATAAAGTCAATGAGCAAATACCAATGGTCACTCCAATTACCAGGTGAACCCAGGGTGAACTATGTGTGACAAATTGCGCTGTCAAGTCCTCTTGAGGACTAGTTATTGTTTATTTTGAGAACATACACGTATTGGGTTGTATTTACTTTGCTATATAAAAGGGAGAGATGTCTTTCTGTCCTTGCAGTCTCTCAGTGGATTGTTTGTGATATGTATCACATTCTGGTTTAACACTTACTCAATAACAAAACTACTTTCTTTCTCTGACAGCTTTGTGGAGAAGTTTTCTGGGTTGGTAAGAGATTTGTTTTTAGTTATATTTCCCCAACAAACTCAACCCAATTTTTTCAACTTACAGGCCTATCATTTGTAAAATTAAAGAGATAGAATACATATTTGACATTTCTCGTAGCCCTATGAGTTCTAGAAAATAAAACACTACAGTATATAAAGTTCAAAAACAATATAAACAATTTTCTGAGTGCTATGTTTTTTTAAATAAAGAAGATTCTGTCTCTCAAAATCTTGTAAACTAAGACTCTTAATTTTGTGTTCTCAGTATTTTCCTCATTGCATGTTTCATTTCCTTGTTCCTCAGGCTGTATATGACAGGATTAATAAGGGGAGTAACCACAGAATAGAACAGAGTCACAATCTTCTGCATTCCAGCTTCATGCCCAGATGTTGGGCTCACATACATGACCATCACTGAGCCACAGAACAGTGAAACCACAGCCAGGTGGGAGCCACAGGTAGAGAAAGCCTTTCTTCTTCCAGATGCTGAAGGAACCCTCAAACACAGCTCTCAGAACCAGAGCATAGGACCCCATGATGAAGACAAAGGGAATAAATAGAAGTAGAGAACTTAA
The DNA here is from genome assembly GCF_024542745.1 of Macaca thibetana thibetana. Classification (NCBI taxonomy): domain Eukaryota; kingdom Metazoa; phylum Chordata; class Mammalia; order Primates; family Cercopithecidae; genus Macaca; species Macaca thibetana. The sequence continues at coordinate 87,671,409 of NC_065584.1, forward strand.
GGTGGAGCTAGTCAACTCTAGTAGAGGGGCTCTGGTACAGGTGAGGGCTAACAGAGGACCTGGGTCACATAGGAAGTGGTCAATAATCCTAGATCCACAGAAGGTCATTTGAGAAATGACACTGATAGGAATCAGGAACCACAAGAAACCAAGTACCCAGCAGCTGCCCACAAGAATGTTGCAGAGATGTTTGGTCATAATAGTCAAATAGCGTAGAGGCCAGCAGATGGCAAGGTATCAGTCAAATGCCATAGCTCCCAGGAAAAAGCATTCTGTAGAGCCCAAGGAGAAAAAAAAGTAGAACTGGAGGAAGCACCCAGAGAAGGAGATGATCTTGGTGTCAGAGAGAAAGTTGGCCAGCATGCTGGGGACTGTGGAGGTGACATACCAGATCTCTAGGAAAGAGAAGTTGGCGAGCAAGATGTACATAGGGGTGTGGAGTCTCTGATCCCAGTGCACAGCACAGATGATGGAACCATTGCCCGTGAGGGTCAGGAGGTATACAACAGTGAAGAGCACAAAGAGGAGGATCTGCCCCTGCCTGGGGCAAGGGAAGCCCAAGAGGAGGAAGCCAGTGAAGGTGCTGGAGTTGCTGGGGGTGTTGAAGATTTTCATGTGCCTGTGACCTGTAAAATCACTAGCAGTTACTGGATGACAGTGAAAGGATAGATGGGAACTCAGATTTATATTTAAGCTATCTCTGGGAATGCAATAAGCACATCTATCAATAGTGACTCTCTCTCTCTCTCTACACACACACACACACACACACACACACACACACACACACACACATTTGATTCAGGGTCTTGCTCTGTTGCCCAGGCTAGAATGCAGTGACGCAATCATGACTCACTGCAGCATTGACCTCCCTAGCTCAAGCAATCCTGCCTCAGCCTCCTGGGTAGCTGGGACCACCATGTGTTATGTGCCACCATACCAAGAAAATTTCAAAAGTATTTGTAGAGAAGGAGTCTTCCCATATTGCTCAGGCTGGTCTTGTCAATTAATCCTCGTGCCTTGGCCTCCCAAAATGCTGAGATTACCATCCTGAGCCACCTGTGCCTGGCCAGTAGTGACTATTTTTGTCTAATCCTGAGATATTGTCCACTTGGACAATAGTTGTTGGTCTATAAAATATACTACAAGTCAGTATCATGAATAAACACAGAAGTTTCCTTATTGTGAAATGTATGGAAACATGCATAATACATAAATATTCATCTTAATAAAAGATCATAATGGAAACATCATTGTAACTACCACTGAGGTCAAGAAATAAAATATTGTGTCCTAGAATCTCCTCACATGCCCCATCCCCATCACTCTCTGCCCTTCCCTCCTTCTAATCATAACACTCTTTCTTCTTTATGATCATCACTTCCTTGTTTTTCTTTACAATTGAGTAACTAAGCATGCACCTCTAAATAATAGTACAGTATTATGTTTTGCTTGCTTTTGTTCTTTGCATAAATGAGATCATACTATTATACGTTTGGATGGTTTCTTTGTTCAACAGTAAGTTTTTGAAAGTCATGTTGTTGCATATATCTGTATTCTGACAATTTTTTACTGCTCTATACTGTTACATTGCAAGAATGAACCATTACTTTTTAAAAAGATTGAGATAGGGTCGCTCTCTGTCACTCAGGCTGGAGTGCAGTGCACCATCTTGGCTCACTGCAGCCTCTGCCATCCGGGCTCAAGAAATCTTCCCGCCTCAGCCTCCTGAGTAGCTAGGACCACAGGATCGTGCCACCATGCCCCGCTAATTTTATTGATTTTTGTTTTTTGTATTTGTTTTTTGGTGGAGACAGGGTTTTGCCATGTTGCCCAGGCTGGTCTGGAACTCCTGAGCTCAAGTGATACTGCCTGCCTCGGGCTCCCACAGTGTTGGGATTACAGTCCTGAGCCACTGCGCCTGACCGGAACCATCACTTACTTAAACATTCTACAACAGATAAATATTTTGGTTTACTTCCAGTTTGGGGCTGTTAGGGGGTAATGTTACTATTAAAGTGGAAATATTAAGAGAAATTAAATTTACAGTGTAAGGTTAAGCTAGAATGGGCATGAAGTAGCCCCCCTCCCCTGAAGTAAGAGTTAAGAAAGAATATTACCTGCTCCTCTGTAAGGTCTGTGAAGCATTAACCATATCTCTCCTCCACGTATTTTCTAAGTTCTGTAAGCTCCTGTTTTTCTTGCTGTGCAGCTGCAAGGTCACAAGATAGATAAGCATGAGTTGCAAGACATGTTTTCCCAAGATATAAGCTGAGTCCTAAGAATGTCACCTGATAATTAATTGTTTTGTTCTCGCTTTTGTAAGCCAGCTTCCTGTATCATGTAATTCCCGCCTCAAGGTGCATAAAAGTCGTTTGTTTTCTTTTTCTTTCTTTCTTTTTCTTTCTTTTTTTTTTGAGACGGAGTCTTGCTCTGTCGCCCAGGCTGGAGTGCAGTGGCGCGATCTCGGCTCACTGCAAACTCCGCCTCCCGGATTCACACTATTCTCTTGCCTGAGCCTCCCGAGTAGCTGGGACTACAGGCGCCCACCACCACGCCTGGCTAATTTTTTGTATTTTCAGTAGAGACAGGGTTTCACCGTGTTAGCCAGGATGGTCTCGATCTCCGGACCTCGTGATCTGCCCGCCTCTGCCTCCCAAAGTGCTGAGATTACAGGCTTGAGCCACCGCACCCGGCCCAAGGCGTTCCTTTTCTTTCTTTGCTGCTCACACTTTCAGAATGCATGTCTGCTGAGCCGATGTACACCTAAAATATACCCCCTTGAACTGCAGTTGGTCTCTCCAGTCCTGATTTCCCACTACACTATGACCATATAATTTATCTCTCCTGGTTCACATGTACATGCATTTCTATTAGCTGGATCATAGGAGGTGTATATCTTCAACTGTAGAAAATTAAGCTAAAGTTTTCTATAATTATTGGACTATTTTTCACTACCATTGGCAGTATATTAGAGTTCTCATTATCAATATCCTTCTCTAACATTAAAGTCTGTATTTACTAGAGTCTTCAGAATGATATATAGATTACATTTTAACAATTTCTTTTTTTTTTCTTTTGGTAATATTACCGTGGATAGTTATCTTCTTGGTAGTACTTTTATTTAAAGTAGGTGGTTATATCAAAATCATTTTGCTTTCAAGATAAAATATTGCAGAAGTGATAAAGAAAACTGTCCTCAAGCGTGGCTGAGGAGAACATTTCAAGGCATGATGTAATTTATAGCCTCTCTGGGAAGTTCATTGACTGTTGAGATGAGTTCTGTTATCAATCTTACTATTTAAACCAGGCATTCTTTACTGTATCTTTTACTTTTCCTATATGCCCCTACCCAGGGAGAATTCTTTGAACTGACTCACTCAACAGCATCTTCCTGAGCATCAAGTTTCAAATAGAATTTTGTCATGGGCTTGAAATCAATTTGAGAAGTTACTTTACCAGAGATGATTAGGCATTAGCACAGTGCTTTGTACTTAGAAAGCTTTCAATAAATATCCATAAAATGAATGAATACATAAATACACTTTCTTATTTCCCAGAAAGGGATCACATCCACACAATACTTTTGGGCAAGGATGACTCAGATTGTGTGTCTGTGGAACAAAAGACCCTTGGAACTATTTGAAATCACTTTTCCCTTTTGAGATAGTGAACTAAGTCATTGATTCATGCTATTTGGTAACACAGTTTACCAATTTTAGGAGTAAAATGTTCAAATTAATAGTAGGTAGCTGCTTCTCACTTCTGTTAAAATAGTTCCCCATCCATCAAGGTAGATAGAGCTGAGGAATAGAATCAGGTTTAATTTTGTCTTGTTGAAACAGGTCTTTGATTGTCTGGTTGGGAATATGAGTCTGCAAAGTCCATTGGTTCCTATTCTAGTTATATAAACAGTAGAACCTGATATCAGTGATCCAATGTTAAGATAGGTTTAACAGGAAACTTGAAAATAAGAAAAAAACTTTACGTATTTTTGCTTCCTTTTCCAATCACTGTTTGGGAACACCTCAAGGCAGAATGACTTTGGGTGGTTATACTTTTGCATAATGACTTTATGTTCTTTTGAGTTAACAGTCTTAACCAGACTGTATTGTTACTCACCTTTTATTACTTATCTCTTCTGTGCAGAAGAAACTATGATGTTTACCTGCCACAAATCCCAGCTGGATTGAAAAAAAAAGAAAAGAAAGTAAAAAAACAAAACAAAAGAGAAAGAAAAAATCTAGTGGATTCACCCTGCATTGACTGTAGAGGGCACTGTGAACACGGGCACAACATTGTGTTTTTGTACCCAGGCTGCTTGGACCAAGTTAATTAACAACAAAAACTACTTAAAAAATCTGTTTACTCATTAAATTAGTTAACCCCAGAAAGCAGGGTGAAGAAAGACTATGATTGAATGAGCCAAGCTGTGTCACATGCAGCATGATACGAAGGCATTTCCCTGATACTTTAGTGTTCCCCCAAAGTTCAATATGGTAGAAGTCTGGACATCTAACTTGGCTGACCCCTCCTCCTCAGCCAGCCCAGAGACGTCTCATGACAGCACACTTGCCTCCTCTTGTTTGTTTGCGCAGGTTCAGTGAGGGGGCTGCCATGTCTGTAATGTTGGGCAATCTGTTTCTAGAAAGTTCTTTAAAAAGTAAGGATAAGATAATTTTCCAGATTGGGACAAGTGGTAGGCAGCTGTACAAGATAGAAAAAGTCCTGGATTTAGAGTCAAGAGTTTTCTTTACTAGTTGTAGGAAGTTAATACTTTCTTAGTTTCCTTAACTATAAAATGGTCATAATTATGCCTTCTTTAAGGGCTGTTGCAAAGATTACTGTATGAAATGGAGTACCTTGACCAGTGCCTGATTAGTAAGAGCTTAAGAAATATTGGTTGTATGTGTGTGGTTGTGGTGAATTCAAAGAGAGGTGTGGGTAGAGCCTATTAGATTCTGCAACTATACTATATGACTTTTCTATTCTTGTAACAATAGAAATTGATTTCTCAGTTCTCAAGGCTGGAAAGTCTACCATCTTTTTACCTGTATCAGCAATGAAAGTCCCAAACGAAGATTCTCAGATATTTCTTTTATATTTTCTTAGAGTAAAGTGGTAGTCTTTTTGGTAATAATTAGAGAGGAGAAAAAGGGTGGAAATTCTGATAAGGATTCTTGACTTTGTTTGCTGAAGGATGGAGGGGTGTAAATAGATCCTCCCAGAAGTAAGTTAGCCTGTATATTCTGATCTTTGAGGACACATTTTCTGCTTTTAAAAGGAGAACAGTGTCAAGAGACAGTTCTGTGCTTGTTATTTACATCCCTTGGGGGCATTCCTTAATTTCTGTTTATTTTTTCTAAGAAAATTGAAATAGTGCCTTTGCCTTTCTTCAAACCTCTCACAGGTGGAACACAATATTAATAAATCAATTGACTGATTAACCAATCAACCAATAACATATCTCTAACTCCCTAACTGTGACTACCATGTGGCCAATGAAAAAATCTTACAAGCTCGAAGTTAGAAAAACAGCCCCAGACATCTATAACTTATTTGATATTACAGCAAATCTCCAAGATATTCAAGCTGGTTTGACACTCATAGCTATTTTTTCGTTGGACGTAATCTCACAGAATACACCCTCAGTCAAGTTCTCTCTGAGACAGTAATAAAATGAGACAAAACAAGACCACTTCATTATCTTGTCTAATAGACAAAAACAAGATTACTGCTATCCGTAAAATATCAAACATTCTAAAATAAGTGACTGCTATCTTTCAGAAAAAAGCCAATTACAGCTTTATTCTCTTTCTTCTCTGCTTTCTGTGTAGATTAGATTTGTTAAAATACCTAGTTATACAAATACCTAATGCATGTGGGGCTTAAAACAGATGACGGGTTGATAGGTGCAGCAAACCACCATGGCACATGTATACCTATGTAACAAACCTGCACGTTCTGCACATGTATCCCAGAACTTAAAGTAAAAAACAAACAACAACAAACAAACAAACAAACAAACAAAAACCTTACTCATAGAACTGCCCTTGCTTTCTGACAGTATCCAACTGGAGCAAACTACCACTTCCTTAGACCCTCCCCGAAATCACCTAACCATAGCACAAATCCTGTAAAAGGTTCTTTCTAACATCTTCATACTGAGACATTCCAGGATTCCCCTTTGCAATATGTTATCCCTTGCTATGCTGAGTGATAAGCACAACTTGTTCATCAGGTATTCCTGAGATCTTTGACTAAATGGCACTGACAAACCTAACATAGAATAAGGTGGCCGTGAAGCAGAAAGTTTCTCCATGAGACTTCATTTACATCTCTCTAAGAAGACAGCTACATCTAGGGACACTTTCCAAGTCAAAGGATGTTCCTAGCTGTAGTCAGTTAAACCAGAGCCCTCTTTGACCAGATATAACTGGAGCAGGGTGCTGAGGTTTCCTATCCTTATCAGAGCGGCAGATCATTAAACACAACTGATGTCTTATCTCTTCATTCTCCCGACTGTGTCATAAGTTTTCATTTAAAACACTGATGAATTCAGCTCACTTCCTTGTTTCTATTTGTGTTTCAAAATATTTCAAAGTCCTCAGCCTGGTAAATATGGCAGTTTGCAGTGAAGCCTCCTTAATTTTTCTATCCCACTTCCCAGATTTCTTGCAGGTGTCTCTACATCTTGATAAAACCAAACCACCCAAGCACACAGTGGCAGCTCCAACAACATGTGTAGGAGTAATTTTACCCTCCAGAAAATGTCAAAGCATATTTAGTCCATTTGGGCTTCTATAAGAAACTGGTCAGCTTGTAACAATAGAAATTGATTTCTCAGTTTTCGAGGCTGGAAAGTCTAAGATCAAGGTGCCAGCAAATTCACTCTGGGGAGGGCCTACTTCCTGGTTCATAAATGGTGCCATCTTGCTGTGTCCTTCCACATGTGGTGGAAGGGCAACGGGTTCCTTGGGTTTCTTTTATGAGGACATTAATGCCACATCTGAAGGGGCTGCCTTCATGACTTAATCACCTCCCAAATACTCCACCTCCTAACACCATCATCTTAGGGGTTACAATTTCAGGGTATAATTTTTTTTTTTTTGAGACGGAGTCTCGCTCTGTCGCCCAGACTGGAGTGCAGTGGCGCTATCTCGGCTCACGGCAAGCTCCGCCTCCCGGGTTCACGCCATTCTCCTGCCTCAGCCTCCCGAGTAGCTGGGACTACAGGCACCCGCCACCACGCCCGGCTAATTTTTTGTATTTTTAGTAGAGACGGGGTTGTGTTAGTCAGGATGGTCTCGATCTCCTGACCTCCTGATCCACCCGCCTCGGCCTCCTGAAGTGCTGGGATTACAGGCGTGAGCCACCACGCCCGGCGTATGAATTTTAGAGGAACATAAACATTCAGTACATTGCAAACACCACTATGAATGACTTGCAGTGGGAGGGTCAAGCCCTGTGGAGAAAGTGAACTGGAAAAGTAGATGAGGAGGCTCATCAGTTTAATAGTGTTCAGGAGTATCTGTATTACTCTTTGTCTCTTTTATGTTCTTTCTATATCCCTTTTCCATTTCTGGGATTGATCTGAGAATATATGTGTCTTTATTTTTATTTTAAAAAATGTTCTAATTCCATAGGTTTTGGGGGGAACAGGTGGTATTTGGTTACATGAGTAAATTCTTTAGTGGTGATTTGTGAGATTTTGGTGCACGCATCTCTCAAGAAGTATACACAGAATCCAATTTATAGTATTTTATCCCTCACCCCCTTCCCACTCTTTCCCTCTGAGTCCTCAAAGTCCATTGATCATTCTTATGCCTTTGCTTCCTCATAGCTTAGCTCCCACTTACGAGTGAGAACATACGATGTTTGGTTTTCCATTCCTGAATTACTTCACTTAGGATGATAGTTGCTAATCCCATCCAGGTTGCTGCGAATGCCATTAATTCATTCCTTTTTATGGCTGAGTAGTACTCCATGATATACATACACCACAGTTTCTTTATCCACTCGTTGATTGATGGGCATTTGGGCTGGTTCCACATTTTTGAAATTGCGAATTGTGCGGCTATAAATATGCATGTGCAAGTATCTTTTCTGTATAATGACTTCTTTTCCTCTGGGTAGATACCCAGTAGTGGGATTGGTGGATCAAATGGTAGTTCTATTTTTGGTTCTTTAAGTAATCTCCACACTGTTTTCTTTGTGGTTGTACTAGTTTACATTCCCACCAGCAGTGCAGACATGTTCCCTTTTTACTGCATGTATGCCAACATCTGTTATTTTTTGATTTTTTGATTATGACCATTCTTGTGGGAGTCAGGTGGTATTGCATTGTGGTTTTGATTTGCATTTCCTGACCATTGATGATGTTGAGCATTTTCTCATATGTTTGTTTGCCATTTGGATATCTTCTTTTGAGAATTGTCTATTCGTGGTCTTAGCCTACTTTTTGATGGGATTATTTTTTTTCTTGCTGATTTGTTTGAGTTTGTTTTAGATTCTGGATATTAGTCCTTTGTTGGATGTATAGATTGTGAAGATTTTCTTCCACTCTGTGGATTGTCTGTTTACTCTGCTGACTTTTCCTTTTGCTGTACAAAAGCTCTTTAGTTTAATTAAGTGCTGTCTGTTTATCTTTGTTTGTATTACATTTGCTTTTGGGTTCCTGGTCATGAAATCCTTGCCTAAGCCAATGTCTAGAAGGGCTTTTCTGATGTTATTTCCTAGAATTTTTATTTTTTTAGGTCTTAGATTTAAGTCCTTGATCCATCTTGAGTTGATTTTTGTAGAAGGTGAGAGATAAGGATCCAGTTTTATTCTCCTAAGTGTGGTTAGCCAATTATACCAGCACCATTTGTTGAATAGGGAATCCTTTCCGCACTTTATGTTTTTGTTTGCTTTGTAGTAGATCAGTTGGCTGTAAATGTTTGGGTTTACAGCCATGCTGTAAACCATGCTGTTTTGGTGACTATGGTCTTATAGTGTAGTTTGAAATCAGGTAATGTGATGCCTCCAGATTTATTCTTTTTTCTTAGTCTTGCTTTGGTTATGCAGGCTCTTTTTTGGTTTCATATGAATTTTAGGATTGTTTTTTCTAGTTCTGTGAAGAATGAAGGTGGTATTTTGGTGGGAATTGCATTGACTTTGTAGAATACTTTCGGCAGTATGATCATTTTCACAATATTGATTCTACCCACTTATTAGCATGGAATGTGTTTCCATTTGTTTATGTTGTCTATGATTTCTTTCAGCAGTGTTTTGTAGTTTTTCTTGTAGAGCAATACTCCTTTGTTTTCTACCTCTTTGGTTAGGTATATTCCTAAGTTGTGTGTGTGTGTGTGTGTGTGTGTGTGTGTGTGTGTTTGTGCGTGCACACAGCTATTGTAAAAGGGGTTGAGTTCTTGATTTGATTCTCGGCTTGGTCACGGTTGGTGTATAGCAGGGCTATTGATCTGTGTAGATTGATTTTGTATCCTGAAACTTTGCTGAATTCATTGATCAGTTCTAGGAGCTTTTTGGAGGAGTGTTTAGGGTTTTCCACGTATACAATCATATCATCAGCAAAGAGTGCTTAACTTCCTCTTTACTGATTTGGATGCCCTTTATTTCTTTCTCTTGTCTGGTTGCTCTGGCTAGGACTTCCAGTACTATGTTCAATAAAGTGGTGACAATGGGCATCCTTGTCTTGTTCTAGTTCTCAGAGGGAATGCTTTCAACTTTTCCCCATTCAGTATTATGTTGGCTGTGGGTTTGTCATAAACGGGTTTTATTACACTGAATTATGTCCCTTATATGCCAATTTTGCTAAGAGTTTTGATCATAAAGGGATGCTGGATTTTCGTCGAATGCTTTTTCTGAGTCTATTGAGATGATCATGTGATGTTTGTTTTTAATTCTGTTTATGTGGTGTATCACATTTATTAACTTGCATATGCGAAATCATCCCTGCATCCCTGGTATGAAATCCACTTGATCGTGGTGGAATATCTTTTCGATATGCTGTTGGATTCAGTCAGCTAGTTTTTTGTTAAGGATTTTTGCATCTATCTTCATCAGGGATGTTGGTCTGCAGTTCTATTTTTTGTTAGGTCCTTTCCTGGTTTTGGTATTAGGACCATACCCAGAATAGGTGAATCCATAGAGACAGAAAATAAATTAGTGGTTTCCAGGGAGTGACTGCTAATGGGTTTGGAATTGTTTTTTGGGGGGCAGGGAAGTGGGTGGTGACCTTATCCTAAAGTTTATTGTGCTAGTAGTTGCACAACTATGTAAATGAACTAAAAAACACTGAATTGTGCACTTTAAAAGGGTGAAGTGTATGGTATATGAATTATATTTGAATCAAACTGTTACTGAACAAGAAAGGTTAAAAAAGTTTATTTCCATTATAGAGTTGTGACCTCCCTGAGGGAAGGAAGGAAATTTTGATAATCTGGGATAATCCAAAAGCTAGTACAATGCTGAGATAGTTTTTCTCAGAAATATTTTAAATGAATGATTGCATAAGTTGCCACACAAACTTTTCTTCATATTCTCAATCCTTTTTACTATGTGTAATCTTCCAAATACAAGCATATAAAGAACATTCAAAAGAGACACCTATTTTGGACACAACATTTTTTAAAATTATACTTTAAGTTCTGGGGTACATGTGCACAACGTGCAGGTTTGATACATAGGTATACATGTGCCATGTTGGTTTGCTGCACCCATCAACTCATCATTTACATTAGGTATTTCTCCTAATCCTATCCCTCCCCCAACCCCCCCACTCCCCGAGAGGCCCCCGTGTGTGATGTTCCCTGCCCTGTATCCAAGTGATCTCATTTTTCAATTCCCACCTATGAGTGAGAACATGCAGTGTTTGGTTTTCTGTCCTTGTGATAGTTTGTTGAGAATGATGGTTTCAAGCTTTATCCATGTCCTGGCAAAGGAAATGAACTCATCCTTTTTTATGGCTGCATAGTACTCCATGGTGTATATGTGACACATTTTCTTAATCCAGTCTATCATTGATGGACATTTGGGTTGGTTCCAAGTCTATGGTATTGTGAATAGTGTCACAATAAACATATGGGTGCATGTTTCTTTATAGTAGCATGATTTATAATCCTTTGGGTATATACGCAGTAATGGGATTGCTGGGTCAAATGGTATTTCTAGTTCTAGATCCTTGAGGGATCACCACATGTCTTCCACAATGGTTGAATTAATTTACACTCCCACCAACAGTGTAAAAGTGTTCCTATTCCTCCACGTTGGATACAACATTTTTTAGCAAAGTGACGGACACTATAGTTGGGTTATAACACATCTTATTGTGGCAGGCCAGGTTTCACTGACACAGGCCTCCATCACAACTGTTTCCATACTGACTGAGTGGTAAAGTTAAATATTTGAAGCTAAAAAAGCCAATGCCCTTAAACAAAGGCTGGAATGTAACAAAAACCCATCAAGAGTTTTGCCTAGGCCTTTCCTGGGCCTTAAAGCATGACAAAATAATGAAGGAATTCTTAACGGGACATACTCAGCATTAAACAAGTTTCATTGGGGGTCTGAAGAAACTCCCCAGTCCTCCACAAACAAGTTTATTGGAGGTCTGAAGAAACTCCCCAAACCTCTGTGATTTAGCAAGAGACAAGATAAGGGTAACCACCCCAGCACCTAAACCCATTTAGATTAAGTAAACTTACTGAGGCTCTAGCAGAAGGTCTTCAGGACGCAGACCTTAGTTACAGATTAAAAGAAGTTAATCACTATGTCTTTAGATGAATGCCCACTTACATGTAGACATATAGCTTAGAAGGTATATAAGCTCTGAAAAACTTTGTAATTTTGAGTTGGTCTGGCGATAATTTCCAGGCCTTCTCCCTGTACCTAGTTACAGAAATAAAAACTCTCTTCCTTCCCAGTTTATCTGCATCTCATTATTGGGCCATGAGAAATAGCAGCCCAACCCTTAGCGGGGTCCAGAAACATTGTTTAAATCTAATTTGGTTGATTGGTACCAGGGTGGGTTCTGAAAAGAAAAGAAATGTAGATATGGTCTTATCTTGTGTTATTGTAGAGTGTGGAAATTCCTAAATTCCAATGCAGTGGTTCTTAACCCTCTCTGTTTATTACAATCTTCTGAGGGAACTTTTCAAAATGGTTGTACTTTGGCTCCAACTCCCAATTCTGAGTCAGTAGGTTGAGAACTATTGTTCAAATAAAGGTAGGTGTCAATAGGAAGTCCTACATGTGGTTGTGATTACTGTGACTCTTTCAGAGAATTTCTTGTAGATAAATGCTTCTTAAACTTTAATGTGCAAATAAATCCACTAAGGATGTCCTTAAAACACAGATTCTGATTCAATAGGCCTAGGACAGAGTCCTTAGATTCTGCCTTCTAAAAAGCTCTCCAGTGATGCCCAGCTGATGATCAAAGACCACACTTTCATTAGCAAGGATTGTGGGACATATTTTAAAATATACAGGAGTGGAAGCATGGTTAGTAAGAAGAAAATGAAATAATGCAACTGACATCAGACAAAGGGATTGACAAGGGGAAGGAAGGAGATGATTTCTTAGACATTCACTTTCATCTGGTAAAACTTTTCCATTGATTTGATTATCAGGTAATGGCTCGTCCTACCAGTCAAGGTTGACCTCATGTTCTTATATGAAAGTTCTTTTCATTTCATGTATAAAACATATAAAATTTAGATTGTTACAGAGTTTGTATGGTTTTTTTAGATATTGTCCTGACCATGAAAAATGATAGAAACTAATAAGGAAATATGAAGAAATATATTTGTTTTATTTAAATTGATATTATTGACATATACGCTAGGTACTGTGTTAGGTTCTGGACTTACAGAAATTAATAAAGCATAGTTCCTGCTCTCAAGGAACTTAAAATCTAATAAGGATGGGAGGCATGTGAAGACACATTTGTAAATTGTAAAAAAAAAGACAATTGTAAATACACATGTGAAGACACAAGTGTAATACAAGAAAGAATGAAAGACATTTTAAATAGAAGTGCAGGTAATGTGCTGTAGAAGAGGCAATTAATTCTGCCTGGAGAAAGGCTTCATTGATAACATGGCATTGAGGATTTTTACATGGGTCCTTTGAAAAGTTCACATCTACTTGCCAGTTTCTCAGCTCTTCACCGCTAGGGGGCTCACAGTCTGAACTTACTTGGGAATAACTCACTAACATCACAGACCAATTTTAGGAGCCTCCTAGAACTTTCTTCAAGGCATCCTTCATTTCTTTATTCCGGAGGCTGTAGATCATGGGATTGAACAAAGGGGTCAAAACTGAGTAGAACAAAGTTGTGAACTTCTGCATGCTTTCTGCTTGTCCTGACCCTGGGCTCACATATGTCATCATGACTGAGCCATAAAATAAAAACACGACAGCCAGGTGTGAGGAGCAGGTGGAGAAGGCTTTCTTCTGGCCAGCAGCAGAGGGTACCTGCATCACAGACCTCAGCACCAGGGTATAGGAGCCAATAATGTAGAAAAAGGTGGCAAAGATGAGGAGGGAACTCATGGTACCGCATATGAGAACAGTCCCTGGGATTGGGACACAGGCTGATGCCAGGGCCAGCAGGGGACTGAGGTCACATAGAAAGTCATCAATCACGTTTGGGCCACAAAATGGCAGCTGGGTAATGCGTATAACTGGGACTAGAAACCAGAGGAAACCGCAGACCCAGCAAAAGATGATCAGGCTGCTACAAAACTTTATAGTCATGACAGTAGGATAGTGTAGGGGGCGACAGATTGCCAGGAACCGGTCATAGGCCATGATGGAGAGAAATAAGCATTCAGTTGTGCCCAGTGAGAAGAAGAAGTACAACTGGAGGAGGCATCGAGCAAAGGAAATGGTTTTGTTTTTGGAAAGGAAGTTGGCTAGCATGTTGGGCACATCAGAGTTGACATAGCATATCTCCAGGAAGGAGAAGTTGGCCAGCAGAATGTACATGGGGGTGTGGAGCCGGTGGTCCCAGCTCACTGCACACATGATAGCCAGGTTTCCAAGGAGAGTCAGTATGTAAGTCACAAAGAATGTGAAAAAGAGGAAGATCCGTATTTCCCAGCGGCAAGAGAAGCCCAGGAGGATGAAGTCACTCACAGTGTCGGAGATATTTCTGGCCTCTGAGGTCATTTTCTGCCATCCTGTGAGGATTAGCACAAATTACATATCCAGAGGGAATTATTCTTCCCAATTCCTCCGCAGGAGAGCAAGCACACTTTCCTGGTCATAGGGAAGCGGGTATAGACTAGGCCAGTGGTTTCTACTTCTGTTTTAATCAGACACCACAATACAGTTATTGAGTATAGCCTTCTGTATAAGACTATTCACTTACAAATTATCTATAAACTACCGTCCATCAACATAATAAAAATTGGTAAAGTTTTGAAAAAGTTTTATTGGAATTAAAATAAAAATAAAAATTCAAAATTTCCTTTCTGCATTCTCACTCGGCTGCCCGGTGAGCTTTGGAGAACATGATAGACGATACATATAGGTGGCTGGCTAAAGCTAAACTGAGATGTCAGTGTTGATTTATTGTTTTGGTCTCACTTCTGCCTCAGAAAGGGGAAACTAACACTTATAACATGCCCATCCTATGCACATACTCTGTTAGGATTTTAAACATGCATTACCCTTCTTACTCTTCCAATAATTATAGAAGTAATAATTGAGCCACAGGAGGGTTGAGTAACCAGCCCAGATGCACAGTAAGTGGCAACACTGGGCATAATTTGTTCTTTTTGCTATATTGTGCTCAGAATAAGTCTATACAGCAGCATTGAAAAATATTTGAGGAAGGCAACCATGTCCTCTTTGAGTCTTTTCTATTTAGACTGAGCACTCTTGGTTTCTTCAATTGAATATGGTGTGATTTCAAGATGCTCATCATCCTGGTAGCCTTCCTTTGATTGATCATGTTTTTCTGAAAATATGATGTACTAAAACTGAACATAATACCGCTTATACTGTGTGATTGACACAGAGCAGAGGTGCTATAACCTTTTTTGCTTTAGAAACTCATGCAGACTTAAGTGAACATTAGTTTTTGTGGTCAATTACTTTATGCTTTTGACTTTTATTGAGGTTTTGCATTTTACTAAAGCACTGAGAGTTGCCCACAAGACAAATAGATTGATTTAAAATCAGATTGGCCCTATCTGATACTCGTGTTGTTGAGTTTTTGAAGAGAGGGAGGTTAATGATTGATTTGTACCAATGGTTTCAGTCTATTGAGATCTTTTTTGCTTTGCATTGTCTTTCAAAGCATTAGCTTTCCTTTCTATTTTATTTTATTTGAGAAACATTTCTTGTATGTTTCATATAAGTCTGATTAAAATATGTAGGACATGAAAAAATGCCTTTTCATGTTAACATTTCTTGTTAGCAACACTTGTATACAGATAGCTAAGCTAAAAATAGATAAATGGTACAAAGGTGTTGAAAATGACATTGCAGCCTTTCGGCCGGAACCACCATCTTCCAGTACTTCACCAAAATGATGAACACAAAGAGAAAGAGGAGTGGCACCAGATATATGTTCTCTAGGCCTTTTAGAAAACATGGGGTTGTTCCTTTGGCCACGCATATGTGAATCTATAAGAAAGGTGATATTGTAGACATCAAGGGAAGGGGTGCTATTCAAAAAGGAATGCCCCACAAGTGTCACCATGGCGAAACTGGAAGAGTCTACAGTGTGACCCAGTATGCTGTTGGCATTGTTGTAAACAAAAGAAGGGCAAGATTCTTGCCAAGAGAATTAACATGCGTTTTGAACACATTCAGCACTCTAAGAGCCAAGATAGCTTCCTGAAACGCGAAAATGATCAGAAAAAGAAAGAAGCCAAAGAAAAAGGTACCTGGGTTCAACTTGCCACCATGTGCCACCCGGACAAGCACACTTTGTGAGAACCAGTAGAAAGGAGCCTGAGCTGCTGGAACCTATTCCCTATGAATTCATAGCATAATAGGTGTTAAAAAAAAAAAAAAAAAAGACCTCTGGACTGTAAGAAAAAAAATGAGATTGTATCTCTGGAAAACATTCTGTCATACATTATTAAATAGAAGCAACTTTTGTACTTTATGGCATTAAAATACTTTGGCTCAGTTTAAGTTTTTAAAAATTTTCTTCCATTCTCCAGGTTTCTTTAAGAAAATCAATAATGGTTTTGAAATCACATCTGTAAATTCTCTCAGCACCCTTCGATTCAATTTGCCTGTGTTTGGGGGAACTTACACTATTTAAAGCAATTGAGATTTGCTGGATTTTCATGTCAATTGTCTTTTACACTTTTGTTCTTTTTTCTCTGGTATGGAGATAATCCTTTGGAACTGCTCGTATTCTAGTTTATGATGGGTCCATTGCCTCTCTCTTCTGAGGGCAGGAGATGGCCCAGTCTTTTTTGTTCTCTTTTGTATATCTCATAAACCTTGCAAGCAGGAAGACCCTCTCACCACAATGCAATCAGCTGAAGTTTGAAAGACCTTTTTGTTTAGGTCTTGGTCCAGGGACAAGATCACCAAATTTCGTAGAGAAAGCTATTCTTTCTTTCTTTCTTTCTTTCTTTCTTTTTTTCATTAGATGGAGTCTCGCTCTGTCACCCAGGCTGGAGTGCAGTGGCGCGATCTCGGCTCACTGCAAGCTCCGCCTCCCAGGTTCACGCCATTCTTCTGCCTCAGCCTCCCGAGTAGCTGGGACTACAGGCGCCCGCCATCACGCCCGGCTAATTTTTTTTTTTTTTAAGTAGACACGGGGTTTCATCGTGTTAGCCAGGATGGTCTCAATCTCCTGACCTCGTGATCCGCCCGCCTCAGCCTCCCAAAGTGCTGGGATTACAGGCGTGAGCCGCGCCCGGCCCATTCTTTCTTTATAACCACTTTATTTCACCATTCTCTCTGTGTCTGTCTCTGTTTCTATCTCTGTCTCTCTCCAGTTTTTTTTCCCCTTAGGGCTACTTCTAAGATGACATGATGACTTGAGATTTTTGATATTGGGTAATTTAAGAACTGGCTACAGTATCATTCATCTGATACAATTTCAGCACTTGTATAATTAAAGAGCAATATTTCTTAACATATTTTCAGCAAAATTGCTTTAAATAACAGCATTAACTTTTTGATTACTATTTCATCATGAATGTTAGCTCATTTTATATAAAATGTCACCTTGTTACCATTTATTGAGCAGACATGTGATAGATACAATCTTTTCAGGCTTTTTAAAATTTTATTCTACTTTATAGCTGATTACTGGCCTAAACCACTTCAAAAATCCAACAAAAATTTACTAAATGAGTACTATGTTTGTATATGCTTTTCAATGCAATGTATATTTTGGAACATATATTTATATACCTGCATGCTAAAATGCTTTTAAAATTGGAAATATTATTCTTTTCAATAAAATTAAGGGGCATTTAAAAAAGTGAATATAAAAAATTTCAGTGTATATTTTGAGAGTTAAGTCAATAACTTTCACATTTCTAGATGAAGGTTGTTAATTTAGATATGAGATATGTAATTTCTCTTTTGCAAAGATGAATAATTATGACACCACTGTTGGTGGAGGTGCAATAAAACGATGCTCAGAAAAACTACTGGAGGGAATATAAACTTGTCAAAAATTTTCTTTTGGGACACTTAAAAATACTCAGAGCTTTTAAACATTTATACCCATTAAATAGAAATTGGAGATGTGGAAAAAATTAATAATAAAGAAGTTAATTATAGAAGTGCAGAAACATTTCCTGAGGAGCTTGTTAAAATGTAGATTCTGACTCAAAAGAAATGAATGGGGTTTGGGATTCTACATTTCTAATAAGCCATAAGGTAACGCTGACTTTGCGTAGCTAAGGTTTATATAGTTTCTTATGTAATCTTTGTACAGAGTTCTTTGCATAGTGAGTTTATATAGTCTTTATATACATTGTTGTAGAAAAAGTAGATAACACAAAGGAACAGAAAAATTCCTGTAAAGAAATAAAACTTAAAATTAACAGGGGCAAGTATTACAAGGTCAGATGACAGGTTCTGTAATTTTCTTCTTTATGCATACAGGTCTATGTTTCTCAAAATTCCTATAAGCAACATATATTACTTTTATAAGCTGAGAAAAACAATCACTATAAAATATTGTTTTTGAAGATACTCACTTTTCTGGATCTTCTACCTTCCCTAGGCACTTTTTGTGACCTTTGCTATTCCTAGAATGTTCCCAGGTGCTAGTAAGCGCCCTGTTGTGCCATTTGAGTTACCATGTAGGTTGTCGGATATCATCTTTCCTTCGTTTGCTACTTGGATTTAAAGCCAATGAAGTCAGCCTCTGTGTCAGCCAGGGTTGAGGAGAAAGAAAATTCCCAACAGGGCATCCTAAAAGCTGTATTTTGCTTTTAGATGAATGATACCATTTCATAAACTTAGGCAGGGATTAGAAGTTGTTTAAAAAATGAATGCAGTGTTATGAAGAATAACTGTCAGCTTCTGAAAAAAACCTATACTGTTATTCTTCTCTCATTGGAAGAAGTCATATCCTCAGTCTTAGTTTTCTTTCTTAAAAGAAACAATAAAAAATGGCATTAGTTTGTATTTTGGGTTTTACTTTAGTAAGTTTTATTTAAAGGAGAATGCTGCAGTTTTGAATAAAGATAAAAAATTATGACAATAGTAGAAAGGATTAAATGATGGCAATATAATTATCTTTCAATTTTTCTTTTGCTTTTTCAGTTGATACCATCTGAAAGTAATGTTTGTGTGCTTTTTTTTTTAAAGCTAAAAATGGTAAGGTAGAAAGGTACTTTCTTAAACTTACATTTCCATACTCAAAATTCATGTTTCTGTGTCCATATTAATGAAATATGAGCACCTGCCTTTGTTAAAAGTGAATTCAGGCACTGATTTGGAATAGGGAACAATGCAGATAAGCCTTTTCCCTGCTCTTCACTTCCCCTGGAGCTCAGAGTTCTGTCCCTTGTGCTTGCACTTTGAGTGCATTTGGGGATTTTTGTTTTTTAAGTTAGAGAAAACATGACGTATTGCTTCTCAGCCTTTTGGCTAAGATCAAATGTGGAGAAAACAAAACTTCCTCCCCACTCCACCCCTTTGCACCCCCAGGAGTAATAAGAATGAAAGTTGAATTCTCTACTTGCTCCTGGTGAAACTATTTTGATGCTAAAGACAGCTCCCCTAAAGGGGAATCTTTTTGCTGAGATTCCTCAGCTAGCTTAACATTACCCGAAAGACCCATCCTTTGATGAGTTTATTTCAAACATCAGATACTCTTTTTCTGTTTGACACTTCGCCCATTTGGCATGTAATTCGGAGACCCCTTCTCTGTTTAAAGGGAAATCTATTTTGTTTACTCGTTTTTGAATTCATTACATGGACCCATCTGGCTATCAGGGACTCCGACTCCTAGTGTGAGCGGCAGTGCACTACATCAAGGGAGCACCCTGTGGGACAAAATAATTCAGATGGCAAGCCTTGAGTCCAAGAACCTTCCACCTGTGGGCAGTTTCTTTCAGCAGAGGCACAGGTGCAGTGCTGGGCTCAGTGGGGGAAAGTCTGTGTGGGCTCTACCACAATAGTCAGGCAGCCCTGGTGCTAGTGATGGTTCTTAAAGAATGGGGCTTCTCCCCATCACCCACCACTGCAGACAGAGTTGAGGCTTCTCCCACAGGAGCTCAGTGCGAGTGCACCTGTAGACAGCCTTTCTGGAACTCTTCAGGGTGACTGCATCTCCACTGGAGGAGTGCCCTTCAGGTTCAGGCTTGCATGAAGGGTAGAGTCACAATCCTTCTCTACATGGAACATCAACATTCCTGCAGATGAAAAGAGGTGCCTGCCTGATCTGAGTGGCTGGAACACTAGGTCAAGAGTGTGGCTGGGAGGCAGATTGCTTTCTGCTGGCATGGTAGGGGAACCAAGGTGGATCCCTCCTTTTTCCCTGAAGGGGTATCAACATGTTTCACTGAGAGCTCCCCCAGCTGCCTCTGTCAAGGTGGGGATCTCTACTCACCATTGGGTATTGCGTTTACCAACCTGCTTTAGCTACAGCCAGTTTTCAGCCATAGACACCTCCTATACTGGCCTGAAGCCTGAAATGTTCAACCCAGTAAATAAAATACTGGAAAAGAATATAAATAAGTGAATAAATGCATACCACTGGGGAATGAGATAAGCTTCAAGAGACCTCTGCCATTCCAACCCCACAGGAGACAGTAAACTTGCTCACACACTGAGTGTACTGTTACTACAACCACCATCTGAGAAAGCCATTATACAAAGACTCTCTATAACCAAGGAACTCATACAGAGTCTTCACCCCTGAAAACACCTAGAGTCAACTTAGGTTACAATAAATTATAATCATTAAAGTCACCCTCAAGGAGAAACAATGAAAAAATAAACACAGTTGAATAAAAAATAAATTAAAAGATAATTAGAAGAAACAATCTACCCAAATAAGAAGGAACCAGAAAAGTAAGTCTGGCAATATGACAAAGCATGGTTCTATAACACCCCCAATGATCACACTGGCTCTCCAGCAATGTATCCAAACCAGATAAAAATCTTTGAAATGTCAGATAAAGAATTCAAAAGGCACATGGAATATTATGCAGCCATAAAAAGGAATGAGATGATGTCCTTTGCAGCAACATGGATGTAGCTGGAAGCCATTATCCTCAGTGAATTAATGCAGGTACAAAAAAACCTGAACACATATTCCCACATATAAGTGGGAGCTAAATATTTAGAACACATGAGCACGAAGAAAGGACACAGATAAGGGAACAAAGATGAGACATTGGAGTCTAGTTCAGTGGGGGGTGTGTTAGGAGTGTGAGAATTGAAAAACTACCTCTCAGATATTATGTTGATTACCTGGGTGACAAAATTATCTGTACACAAAACTCCTGTGACACACAATTTACCCATGTAATGAAGCTGCATATGTACCCTTTGAACATAAAAGTTGGAAAGAAAAAGAATTCAAAAGGTTGATTATTAAGTTACTCAAGGAGGTGAAAGAGAAAGATGAAAATCAACATAAAGAAATGTAAAAAACAATTCAAGATACGAATGAAAAATTTTCTAAAATGATAGATATTTGAAAGCAAAACCAATCAGAACTTTGGGAAGTACAAAACACATTTAGGGAATTTCAAAATGCCGTGGAAAGTTTTAACAATAGGCTAGACCAAGTAGAAGAAAGAATTTCAGGGATTGAAGATAAAGCTTTCAAATTAACCCAACCACACACACAAAAAGAAAAGAAGAGAGGTCCGTTCCAAGGTGGCTGAATAGGAACAGCTCCAGTCTGCAGCTCCCAGCGTGATCTATGCACAAGACAGGTGATTTTTGCATTTCCAACTGAGGTATCTGGTTCATCTCACTGGAACTGGTTGGACAGTGGGTACACCCACCTTTGGAGGGTGAGCCGAAGCAGGATGGGACATTGCCTCACCCAGGAAGTGCAAGGGGTTGGGGGATTTCCCTTTCCTAGCCAAGGGAAGCCTGTGACAGACTGTAACTGGAAAAACGGGGCATTGCAGCCCAAATACTGCAGTTTTCCTAAAGTCTTAGCAACTGGTAGACAAGAAGATTCTCTCCTGTGCCTGGCTTGGAGGGTCCCACACCCACGGAGATTTGCACACTGCTAGCACAGCAGTCTGAGATCAAACTGCAAGGTGGCAGCCTGGCTGGGGGAGGGGCATCTGCCATTGCTGAAGCTTGAGTAGGTAAACAAAGTGGCCAGGAAGCGTGAACTGGGTAGAGCCCACTACAGCTCAGCAAGGCCTACTGCCTCTATAGACTCCACCTCTGTGGGCAGGGCATAGCTGAACAAAAAACAGCAGACAACTTCTGCAGACTTAAATGTCCCTGTCTGACAGCTCTGAAGAGAGCAGCTCCCAGCATGGTGTTTGAGCTCTGAGAATGGACAGACTGCCTCCTCAAGTGGGTCCCTGACCCCTGTGTAGCCTAACCGGGAGACACCTCCCAGTAGGGGCTGACAGATACCTCATATAGGCAGGTGCCCCTCTGGGATGAAGCTTCCAGAGGAAGGATCAGGCAGCAATATATGCTGTTCTGCAATATTTGCTGTTCTGCAGCCTCTGCTGGTGATACCCAGGCAAAAAGGGTCTGGAGTGGACCTCCTGCAAACTCCAACAGACCTGCAGCTGAAGGACCTCACTGTTAGAAGGAAAACTAACAAACAGAAAGGAATAGCATTAACATCAACAAAAAGAACATCTACACCAAAACCTCATCTGCAGGTCACCAACATCAAAGACCAAAAGTAGAGAAAACCACAAAGATGGGGAGAAACCAGAGCAGGAAAGCTGAAAATTCTAAAAACCAGGGTGCCTCTTCTCCTTCAAAGGATCACAGCTCCTCACCAGGAACAGATCAAAGCTGGACAGAGAATGACTTTGACGAGTTGACAGAAGTAGGCTTCAGAAGGTCAGTAATAACAAACTTCTCTGAGCTAAAGGACCATGTTCAAACCCATCGCAAGGAAGCTAAAAACCTTGAAAAAAGGTTAGACGAATGGCTAACTAGAATAAACAGTGTAGAGAAGAACTTAAATGACCTGTTAGAGCTGAAAACCATGGCACGAGAACTTCGTGACGCATGCACAAGCTTCAATAGCTGATTCGATCAAGTGGAAGAAAAGGTATCAGTAATTGAAGATCAAATTAATGAAATAAAGTGAAAAGACAAGGTTAGAGAAAAAAGAGTAAAAGGAAACAAAGCCTCCAAGAAATATGGGACTCTGTAAAAAGACCAAATCTATGTTCTATTGGTGTACCTGAAAGTGATGGAGAGAATGGAACCAAGTTGGAAAACACTCTTCAGGATATTATCCAGGAGAAATTCCCTGACCTAGGCCAACATTGAAACTCAGGAAATACAGAGAACACCACAAAGATACTCCTCAAGAAAAGCAACCCCAAGGCACATAATTGTCAGATTCACCAAGGTTGAAATGAAGGAAAAAATGCTAAGAGCAGCCAGAGAGAAAGGTCAGGTTGCCCACAAAGGGAAGCCCATCAGACTAACAGTGGATCTCTTGGCAGAAACCCTACAAGCCAGAAGAGAATGGGGGCCAATATTCAACATTCTTAAAGAAAAGACTTTTCAACCCAGAATTTCATATCCAGCCAAACAAAGCTTCATAAGTGAAGGAGAAATAAAATCTTTTACAAACGAGCAAATGCTGAGAGATTTTGTCACCACCAGGCCTGCCTTAAAAGAGCTCCTGAAGGAAGTACTGAACATGGAAAGGAACAACTGGCACCAGCCACCACAAAAACATTCCAAATTGTAAAGACCACTGATGCTATGAAGAAACTGCATCAATTAATGGGCAAAATAATTAACTAACATCATGATGACAGGATCAAATTCACATATAACAATATTAACCTTAAATGTAAATGGGCTAAATGTCCCAATTAAAAGACAGACTTGCAAACTGGATAAAGAGTCAGGACCCATTGATGTGCTGTATTCAGGAGACCCATCTCACATGCAGAGACACACATAGGCTCAAAATAAAGGGATGGAGGAAGATCTACCAAGCAAATGGAAAGAAAAAAAAAAAAGAAGCAGGGGTTGCAATTCTATTCTCTGATAAAACAGAATTTAAACCAACAAAGATCAAAGGAGACAAAGAAGGCCATTACATAATGGTAAAGGGATCAGTTCAACAAGAAGAGCTAACTATCCTAAATTTATATGCACTCAATACAGAAGCACCCAGATTCATAAAGCAAGTCCTTAGAGATATACAAAGAGACTTAGACTCCCACACAATAATAATGGGAGACTTTAACACCCCACTATCAATATTAAACAGATCAATGAGACAGAAAGTTAACAAGGATATCCAGGACTTGAACTCATCTCTGCACCAAGCCGACCTAATAGACATCTACAGAACTCTCCACCCCAAATCAACAGAATATACATTCTTCTCAGCACCACATCACACTTATTCTAAAATTGATCACATAATTAGAAGTTAAGCACTCCTCAGCAAATGTAATTGAACAGAAATCACAACAAACTGTCTCTCAGACCACAGTGCAATCAAATTAGAATTCAGGATTAAGAAACTCATTCAAAACCGCACATCTACATGGAAACTGAATAACCTGCTCCTGAATGACTACTGGGTAAATAACTAAATGAAGGCAGAAATAAAGATGTTCTTTGACTAAAATAATGGCAACAGCCCCAGTGCCATCATGTTTATTTTGCACTGACAATCAACAACTACATGACTGCCACCAAAAAAACTGGGAAAAAGAAGAAAGAAGGAGGGGCACCAGTTATAGAATATGTGAACCTTTTCTTTGTTTTTATCTTTATTACTTATCTGCAGTGGTAATTTAAAAGGCAGTTACTTTGAAGTTTGTGATACAAAGAGGGAAACTGATCCGGCCAAATTACATCTGTTCTCATCTGAAAAAGTAGTTCTCAAAGAAGCATTCACAATGGACCCAGAAACTGTGCATCCAAGCTGCCTCTTTCTCACAACTCATTAAAAAAAAAGTCTGTGTGCCCTAGAGGGCAACCAGAATATCTCCCAGTGTTCCTTTTACTGGAACCTTGGGAGAAAGCAAACACATTAAAGGAAAGGGAGTAACTGTGACAAAGAAGATGTATTTTTCCTAAATAATAAATACATCAAAGCCAGAAGTGAGTGAATGCTAGAAATTTATGACTCTTTCCTGCAGACAGGATCCTTGGGTTCCACTGGAGGTTGGCTATATCTCAGCAGGGTTAGTGTGATTGATAGATTATATGGTAGTTTTATTTTTAATTAAACACATTTTTTGAGGAACTTCTTTTCTGTTTTTCATAGTGGCTTCACAGTTTTACGTTCCTACCAACAGTGTATAAACATTTCAGTTTCTCTATATTCTTGCCAGCACTTGTTAACTTTTTTTTTGATTCTAGCCATCCTAACAGCTGTTAGATAATGTCTCACTGTGGTTCTAATTTGCATTTTTCCAGAAGATTAGTGAGATTGAGCACCTTTTCATACACTTTTGACAATTTGTATATATTTTTTGGTGAAATGCCTCAGTCCTCTGCCTGTCTTTAAACTGGGCCTTTTGCCTTTCTTTTTTTTTTTTTTTTGCTATTGAGTTGTCATGACTCTTCATTCTTAAAAACTCACTTTGACTTTCCACTCAGAAATCATTAAGATGTCAAGACCTCTGTTTTTTCACTAAGCTCTATATGTTTAATTAATAAAAATTGAGGGGTATTTAAAATAATGTAAAATATTTAGGAAAAAATAGATGAGTGAAGAACCTGTTCTAACTAACAAATAAAGTAGGTGATATCATTCTAAAAATAGTAAACTGGCAAATTTTGCAGATAGGGCTAGAAGGCTGTAGTGAATGTGAACAAAGAAATTTCTAAACATATTTCTAATGCACATGCTACATTTCTCAAATTAGGCTGTGAATTGATGAATTGATGTCTAGTTGTTTATTAGCTGTCTTTTATTTTATAGACTTATGCTTCTAATTCAATAATATAGCCTGCATATTTCAATAATGAATAAACATTATTGTTGATTTAAAGCTTCTGAAACAATCTTCTCCGTGTTCAAACTTCTCTGTCATCCATACAGCATAACAGTAATTCTCTAATGCCAGGAGTTGTCTTTCTTACCAGAATCATCTGGGGGTGTGAGTTTTAAATGGAGATTGACTAATTTATGGATTAACTGATATAATTAGAAATGTGCATTATTATTGTGACTGACCTAGTAATTGTCTATACTGATGTAGCTAAATAGGGAGAAGTTATAGACCTTGTGATTCAGACTGAAATGATAATGTAGGTAATGAAACATTTCAAGCCCACCTCAAGGTCAGAAATACCTTTCTCAAGCTTATTAGCTGTATTTAAGTTAAATAAAGATGGTCAGTTAAGGTGTGATAATGATTTAGCTCTCTTTTATTTTTCAGGCTAAAACAGGAAAACAAATTACTCAGGAGGAAACGTTTAAAATAAAATGCCCAACACTAATGATGTTTTCCTGTTTGCCTTTGAATTGTGCTATTTTGATAAACATTTTCTATGTTGGCTAAGTATTAACATTCAATTTTATTTTCTACTTACAATACCACCTACTTCCAATTAAAATAGGAGACTTAATATGTAGTTCTGATTATGTCTATACATATCACAGGTTAGAGAGAAATGCATATTTCACGTATTAGTAATGTCACTGCTACTATTCATGAATTCATCCTCCTGGGCTTCCTGTATAGCCAAGAAGTAGAAATTCTCCTTTGTGTTTTGTTCTCCATCATCTACAACTTGGCTGTTTTTGGGCAATGATGCTATTATCTGTGCTGTGTGGTGGGACCAGAATCTCCAGATCCCCATGTATACCTTATGAGCTAACTTCTCTTTCCTGGAGATCTGCTCCACCAATTCCAATGTGCCAAACATGTTCAATTTCCTCTGCAAGATCAAGACCATCTCCTATAAGGGTTGCATCTTACAGTTCTACATCTTCCTCTCCATTTGTGCCACAGATTTCTTTTTCCTAGTCCTCGTGGCATTTGATAGATATATTGCCATCTGTCATCCACTACACTATCCCACTATAATGACTAGGAAAGTCTGCAGAACTCTTGTGTCTGCCTGCTGGGTGGGGGGTTTCTTCTGGCTACCCTTGTCTCCCAAGTTCCATTTTGTGGTTGAAATGTCATTGATCATTACCTGTGTGAACTAGGGGCAATGCTGGCCATATCATGTGTCTGTGTCCCCAAGACAACTCTTGACTTGTAGCACTTTCAGTGCTGTGATACTCCTCATCACTTTGTTCTAAATCCTTGCATCCTACACTCTGGTTCTTCGAGCTGTGGTTCATGCTCCCAAAGGTTCAGGTAGGAAAAAAGTCTTCTCCACATTTGCCTCCTACCTGGTGGTGGTGGTGTCCCTATTCTATGGCTCAGTTATGAATGTAAGCCCAGGGGCAGCCAATCAGCCTGGGCTACAGAAATTTGTGACCATGTTCCACTCAATTGTGACACCACTTTTAAACCCTCTGATTTATAGCCTCAGAAATAAGGAGATGAAAGTTGACCTGAGGAAAGTTATGTATACAGTTTAACATTTATACATGAATGGGAGACACCTTGGTGGGATAAAATTTCTTTTAAGTCCTATTGTAAAGAATAAATAAAAAAATATGCTAAAGGAAAAGATACACCTGAAATGGGTCTCTTGCAGATAGCAGAAGGATGAGTCTTGTTTATTTATTTTTAAGTGCAAAGTAATCACAGAAAGGAGAATTTAATTTTCCCGGGAATCAGAGCAAAGTAATTGTAACTAACATTTGTACTGGGCTCTCAAATTTATGAAAACTGGTGTTACACAAGGAGGAGCATATAGAACCATCCTAATGTATGATGGAGTATAGAGTGAATGTGAGAGACCTGAAAGGAGATGAAGTTAGAAATGCAGGAATTTAAATAAGCTAAATAGGATGAGCTTGACCTCATAGGTGAGAAGTAGTATTTAAAGACTGAATCCATGGAAGTGACATGATAAGATTTTCATTTTTGAAAATTTGCCATTTTTCACACGTATGTTCATCGCAGCACTATTCATAATAGCAAAGACGTGGAATCAACCTAAATGTCCATCAGTGATAGATTGGATAAAGAAAATGTGGAACACATATACCATGGAACACTATGTAGCCATACAAAAAGAATGAGATCTTGTCCTTTGCAGGGACATGGATGAAGCTGGAGGCCCTCATCCTTAGCAAACTAACAAAGGAATAGAAACCCAAATACCGCATGTTCTCACCTATACGTGGGAGCTAAATGATGAGACATGGACACAGAGATGGGAACAACACACACTGGGATCTTTCAGAGGGTGAAGAATGGGAGGAGGGAGAGGATCAGGAAAATTAACTAATGGGTACTAGGCTTAATACCGGGGTGATGAAATAATATGCACAACAGACCCTCATGACACAATTTTACCTATGTAACAAATCTCACTTGTACCCTTGAACTTCAAATAAAAGTTAAAAAACAGAAAATTTGGCATTTTAAAGTTGAGATTCTGTGTTGTTTCATTGTTGATATCATAATTTAGCTCCTTCTCAACTGTGTTGTAAGCTATCCAATTAACTTTAAGGAGAAGCTGAATTCAAATTAATCCCCTTGTTGAAATCTTTTGAGAATTTCACAACTCCCCTTGAAAACATTGCCAACATCTCAAAGTATGAAAAAATCATGGTGAGAAATCTGTTTACATTAATGTGGTCAGAATTTAAATTGATTAATAGCTTGGTATTTCAGTTGGGTAGGCATTCAATTAAAATCATATCTATTTCTAATTGTGCATGCTCAAACTAACATTTTAGAACCTTAATTCACCTTAGAACCAAAGAGAAGAATAATCCCTGAGGTCTCTGTCACATATTTGGATTCTGAACATTAGGGGTACTATAGTTAACAATAATGTACTAAATATTTCAAAATAGCTAGGAGAGAGGATTTTGAATGTTCTCACAGCAAAAATTATAAATGTTTGAGGTGATGGATATGCTAATTACCCTGATTTGATCATTGCACAATGTATACATGTACTGAAGCATCACATTTTATCCCATAAATATGTATAATTAGTATGTCAATTAAAATTAAAAAGTAATAATAATAATGATCGCAATAACTATAACTCCCTTATATTACACTACTGCAAGACCTTTGTTTATAGCATATATCCTTGGGAGCCTTTTTTCTATGTCATATAGTATGTATGATACAGTCTGTGCTAAATGTCATAGAGCTTCTACAAGCCAGATAAAACTTGAGTGTATAGTTAAGAGGTCAAAAAGCCATCTGCCACAACATAGAGCCCATCTCAAGAAATTGGGATATAAAAGTTCTGCAGCAAATGATTTGTATGAAGTCATGAGTTATATGGGGAATAACTGGTTGACCTGGTAACAGATCTAGTGAGTTCTGAAGAATCATGTATCCATCTATGCCCATATTGAAATAGTGGCAGTGCTAGGTTTGTTCTGTAATGGATTGTGGGTAGTTGGTGCAGCCTTCTCCTACTCCATATCTTTATTTCATGTGGTCATTAACCTTTTATTATTAAGTGTGTACAATATAGATTTAAAGGGTAGACAATGGGTCACCTTTGATGAAAGAGTCTTACTTCGGATATGTACCATATTATCTCAACTGACAGTAATTAATGTCACTGATATGGACAGTATTCATATCACCATAATGAAGCCATAAAACATTGTGGCTAAAATAATTTGTGAAGTTCATTTTGAAGAACTAGTGAAAAGTTAGGCCTTGTTGCCAAGAATAGAGAGAAAAGCAACAGTAATGAGGAAAGCACTGATACCTCTTTGGAGGGAAATGTGGCCATATAGACCAAAATTTAAAGTGTGCATACTTAGGCCAGGTGCGGTGGCTCATGCCTATAATCCCAGCACTTTGGGAGGCTGAGGTGGGCGGATCACTTGAGGTCAGGAGTTTGAGACCAGCCTGGCCAACATGGTGAAATCCCATTTCTACTAAAAACACAAAAATGAGCCGGGCGTGATGGCAGGTACCTGTTGTCCCAGCTATTCAGAAGGCTGAGGCAGGAGAATCACTTGAACCTGGGAGGCAGAGGTTGCAGTGAGCCGAGATCGCACCACTATACTCCAGCCCCGGTGACAGAGCGAGACTCCGTCTCAAAAAAAAAAAAAAAAAAAGTGCACACTTTATGACTCAGCATTTTCACTTTCCAGAATATTTCTTTCAGATATTGTATATTTTGCAAATTTCTATGTATATTAATAAGCTTTCAGCATTGTTTTTCATAGCTGAATCCTGGAAACAAATACGTGTCTATTAATAGGTGACTGAATCAATAAATCATGTTACATTCAGAGAATAAAAAACTTCACAGCCATTAAGCATTAAGATAGATGTATACATTTTGATAAGAAGCAATATGTCCAAGAAGTGGTTCTAAGTGAAATAATTAAAGTACAGAAAAGTGTGATTAGTATGCTATAATTTATTTAAAAACATGTGCTTACAAAGTAATGATAAATGTTTGAGGTGAAAGATATCCCAATTACCCAGATTTGGGCATTACATACTATATACCTGTGTCAAAATAACACATGTACCTTATAAATATGTAAAACTATTATGTGTTAATATTATGCATTATGTAAATTAAAAATTAAGTGCCAAAATCCTGTGTTTATACATATATTTTTAAATGCACTGATTATCTGTATGTGACTTAGGAACAGCAGTTTTCTTTCAGAAGAACTGAGGGTCTTGGGTGGGAGAGCTATCTTATTGTGTAAAAATACTATTCAATATTTATTTATTTATTTTTTCTATGTGGGTGGATTACTTAAGTGAAAGAAAGCTTTGGAGGCAGAGCTAGTGTACTGTGTGTTTCACTTAGGACATCACTTAAGACAAACCAATAGTTTGACACAGGAAGATTGTTATTGATGATTGGGACACACTAAAGTAAAATAATCTGTCCTCGTATTCTTTTCATTTCTTCCTATAAAAATAAAAGAGATTCTTACCCTTTTGTTCAAATTTAAATCTCCCCTTCACGTTCTGTATTTCATCCTCTACAAAGTTACAGGGAGCAAG
The DNA here is from genome assembly GCF_024542745.1 of Macaca thibetana thibetana. Taxonomy (NCBI): domain Eukaryota; kingdom Metazoa; phylum Chordata; class Mammalia; order Primates; family Cercopithecidae; genus Macaca; species Macaca thibetana. The sequence continues at coordinate 87,702,140 of NC_065584.1, forward strand.
TACCTTTGCTTCCACCTTTTTCTCTTTTCCCTGCTCAACCTTACCTTACAAAAACAAAAATATAATTCTTCCTTGATCTAACATCCCCCTTCAGTTTTAACATCTCTCTCCTCTCCTTTAGCCAAGACCCATGTCTATACCGGTTCTCTCTATCTCTCAGTGTCACTTCACTCCTCAGCCTACAGCAATCTGGCTTCTTTCTCCACAACATCGCTGAAATTTTGCCAAAGTCATCAGTGATTTCTATGTACCTAAATCAAATGGTCACTTGTAAGTTTGTGAATTATTTGACTTTTTAGCAGCATTTGACTAGACGGACTACTCTCTCATAGAGAGTAGTCAATGAGACTACTCTCAAAATTGAATTGAAAAATTCAATTTTCTTTGCTTATTTTCTTCTGTTTTTTTCCCCCTCTCTACTTAATTTTCCTATTTCTATTTTGGTATTTTGCTACTCCACCTATCCACTATATATTTATTTGTGCTTATTATGGCATTACTGGTGGCTTGACATTAGACTCTCTTCTCTTTTCTCATACGTATTTCTTAGGCAGTATTACCCACTTCAGGTCCAAATGCCCTTTCTGTGCTAACAGCTTCTAATATCTAATATACCTATTACCCACTCCTGAGCTTGAGACTTTTATGTCCAATTGCTGACCGGTTGTCTTTACTTGGATATCTCAGTGACACATAGTTCACCATGTGTACAAGTGAACTCATCATGTTACCTCAAATTTTCCCTTCTGCGGTTTGCTATGTCACAAATTAATTACTTTTTGGAGGAAGATTTCCTTACTGTGATATCAAGAGTGAGTGAAAAAAGTGTCTGGTGAATAGCAGTTATTCCACAAATATTTATTGACTCAAGGATTGAATGAATTAATGATACCATCTATGATAAATATAGTCAAATGTATAGTACAGAACATTTTGAAACATTAAGATATTGAAAGACAAGATACCAAAAGTGCAGATTATCCTAATGTGGTAAAATTATGCTACTCTCTAAGGATGAATATGTATAACAAGGAAAAAGGGTGAATCAAGCATTAATTCCCTGTTAAATTTCTTTCTGCTTAAAATATTTGGAGTTGTTTTTCTATCCTGTACTGAACTCTGATATGTATAGCAATGTGTATGTGAAATGCTGTGATTCAAGGGTAGAAACTAAATAGAAAAAGAGAAGAACCAAAGTTTAACAAAGTAGCTAATAAATCTTTCTGAGAGTAAGTTGTCAACATTTTGGCAATGGTGTTGAGTATATGCATGACCAACATCCATAAAGGAGTATCCTGGAAGAGGTTGTACATAGTACTCATCTTCACTCAGTGAATTTTTGACTAAAGGAAATTTAAAAAAAAAATTATTAGATACAAAGTAAGAACCCATGGTCCTGAGGGCTTTCTAAGGTAAAAAGACAACAGGCAAGAAAGGACCTTTGCATCAAAGAGCTTAAAGTATTACAGTCAATTTAAACATGTAATTGTTTTACATTCTTTTAATGAATATTTAATTATGTGCTTACATGAAGAACAAAGGAAGCTTAAAGGTTGTGGTAGTTGTTACTCTGTTCACCAATATTTTGTTTTATTCTCCTGAGTGCATGATAGAATTGTACCTCCCTGACACTTGGAAATTAGGTGTGACCAAAAGACTACACTGAATTGCCTATCGATTTCTGAATAGATGTAATGGCATGTAATTTTCAGATGGAAGTTTTAAGAGCTAGTGTGTGGTTTGCCTAAGAAGGATGGTGACATTTTATTGCAGAGATAGAAAGTGAGGGCATTATGGGCACAAAGACCAGCATTAGCAAACCCATGGGAGACAGGAATTGAATTGATAGACATAGAGATACCTGAAACAGGCAGTAAAATAATATTTTCAAGAACGTGTTTTCCATCAATATTTCTAATTTAATTTTATAGCATCTAAGAAAGTGATATATACCACTCACAAAAAGTCTTAAACACTCTACATTTTAATTAAACTTTAATTATAACTTTTAATTTTCATGGCCGGCTTTAAAAAAAATTTAATTCTACTTACCAGGATTTTAAGAGCTTCTGAATTTGTCCTATCCTCAACTTTCTGCAGCTGGGTTTACAACTGTATTTTCTCACTACTCTTAATTGAATGCTGATGGTATGGCTAGTTCTTACTATTTTTTCCCCCTGTAACTATGTTCACTTAATTCAAGGTCCTCAGGTCTCTGTAAACCTTTGCATTCAAAAAACTAAAAAACTCCACACTGCTTCCTACTGCTTAAGGTGTTTCTTATTTCTGCAACACAGGTTTTGGCTCAAGCTAAAAGAAGGATTATGCTTGCTGTGAATGTAGATAGGCACAAGATCATGTATTTCAAAGGAAATCATATTCAAATTCAAATACAACATAATGGTGATCTTGTGGTAAATGTATTCACTAACATTCACTTTCTATTCCTTCCTAGTAACTGTTCAGTCTCCAAAAATTATTTCCTTAATTTATTCCAGTTATTTTAGAATTGAATCTTTGAAGGGAATAAGCCACTGAATTATATGTTGATACAGCCATTCACAAATTGTTTTTTTAATACGGTCTTCAAAATGTAAAACTATTGAGTTCAATTGGTCACGTTCTTCTCCAAACAATTTTTTTTTTAAGTGGATCAAACATGAAATAAGTTTCTTTCTTTATTTTTTTTGAGACGGAGTCTCGCTCTGTCACCCAGGCTGGACTGCAGTGGTGTGATCTTGGCTCACTGCAACCTCTGCCTCCCGGGTTCAAGTGATTCTCCTGCCTCAGCCTCCTGAGTAGCTGGGATTACAGGCACGTGCCACCACACCCAGCTAATTTTTGTATTTTTTAGTAGAGACGGGGTTTTGCCATGTTGGCCAGGCTGGTCTCGACCTCATGACCTTGGGTGATCCACCCACCTCTGTCTCCCAGAGTGCTGGGATTACAGGCGTGAACCACCATGCTGGGCTGAAAGAAGTTTACTGCTCACTTAAAATCCAAATGGGTGCTTCTGATTGGCAGGTTCTTCAAGTGCTGATTCTGGAATTCAGGACTTCTCTTTGACTTCACCATCTTCAAAAGTGTCTTTCAATGTCATTGTGCTCAACAGTATCAAAAATCATCAAGGCCCTTGTCTGGGTAGGGCCTGAAGTGTTGCACTGAAGTTTTAATTGTTTTCTATGAACTAGAACTCAGTCACATGACCACACCTAACTCCAAAGGGGACTTAGAAATGTGATCTACACTTGAATACGAGGAAATGGATTTGTGTGTCTCACACAATTGATGTCTTAACTTCCGGGTTGACTAACATCCATCTTGTTTGATCTATATGTGGAGAAAAAGAGTTTATAAGAAATAAAGATGGGTAGCTCTGTGGATTTCTAGGAATAGGATCCTTCTGGATTTAGTGGGCAAGATCTTCAAACTGCCAATCGGGCAACATGGATGAAAAATTCTGGGTTTAGGTTTCAGAGATTAACAAAGTTGGAAGGTAATTGTGCCTCTCGTGGGAGAAAAAGTTTGTTAGCACAAAGATAATTTATTAAGATTAGGAGAGGAAACTCTGGAAGGAATACTACTATGTTAACAGCCTGATCTGTGTGTATGTGTGTGAGTGCACATGAGTGTGTATGCATTTTCATGTAGTTTTTGTCTCTAATATTATTATCTCTGAAGATGAAACATACTCAAGGCTGTATAACGCACGTTAATTGCCCCCACTAGTCCCAGAATTGAGATCTTCAGAGACAGAGCCTCAGAGTCTGGAAGGGATAAGTAATGAGGAATGGGGAGATCTGTGGCATGTCCTATATCTGAGTAAAACCTGAAAGGGGCCTTTGTGACGAAAAGAACAAAAATGTGCTTTACTTAGAGGCTGATGATTTTACTCCTGGGCCACACTTAGGATATGGAATTATGGGCAGGTGGAGCAGTAACTTTTCTGTATCTTGAAGTCCACTTTGTTTTAGATGTTGGTATAAAAAGGAGTATAAATTTTCATGACTATTTTCTTTTACAAACAGCTTTCTTATTATTAGGCTTATTAGACGTGGAATTAAGAATTTTTTGTCAAATTGTAATTTTGTCTTTGCAGATTATCTTCAAAAGGATTATATTCTTAGAAGACAAGAAAATGGGAGTCATTGCCACCCGTCTAACTAGTTCAGGCTTAATTTGCTAGTCAATGAAAAACAAGATGTACTAGAAGAATGAAATGATCAAAGCTTTATGGAAACAGCATTTTGCAAGACCATTTGGTGCAGGTTTGGGCAATAATTTGGACTAACTCTCTTGTTTATTGTTCTCTTTCACACAGGTGCAGCATAGCGCATCTTCACTCATTGTGTGTGACTTGGAGAGAAAACTTTGTAAGTAGTAGCTAATTTATTTCGTGAAATAAAACACCCTGATTCAAAAGAATCAAAAGAAAAAAGGACTGGAGGATCTAAGAGATATCCAACATGACCCTTCAGTAGGCTAATCTTTTTTTTTTTTTTTTCAGTAGGCTAATCTTTAGGAAGAGAAAGGTCCTCAGTGCCTCAGTGCACAACTACTGTGCTGGGAGTGGCTCTTGCCTGTGAGATACCCCATGCAGAGGACTATCTGTGGCAAATGGAAAGTGAAACCTTGCTTTTTTTTTCTTGTTCTCATCCTCTACCTCTTGGGCAGAATGTAATTACCACTGTCCCTTCCCTGGTATTTGTTTGTATATACATTGCCCCAGGTCAAGTTTTTTATACTTTTTCCTTGGGCTATTGAAATAATTTCCAAAATTTTTTGCTAATTTTATTAACCTGCACCAAATGGTCTTGCAAAATGCTGTTTTCATAAAGCTTCAATTATTTCATTCTTCTGCTAGTGCGTCTTGTTTACCTTTGACTAGCAAATTAAACTTGAACTAGTTAGACTGGCAGCAAGTCCTCTGCCATGTGATTACTGTATATTTACACCTTATATCTCACAACTTTTTTGAAAGTACACTTGTACTATTTTAGACTCTTCTCTGGGTATAAATTTTTGTATCCAAATCTTTCTACATTATTTTTATATGCAAATAATATTCTCCCTCCATCACTATGGAAAATTCTATATTTTGTCAAGGTTCATTTTCTTCTCAAAAGCCTTTTGTTATTATTTCCAAATGAATAATTTCTGTGTGTCTCAGACAACCACAAAAAGTTTTGTTTTTGTCACATTCTATTGCTACTGTGTCAATGGCAGCATTATGATATAGGTGGAGGGATGCTTACATGAACCCCATAATCTGTATCAGCTTCTCGTGAAGTTATCACAAGCATACAATTTAAGTAAAAACAGTATCTTTGCTATGCAAATGATGTTCCAAGGTAAATCTCTTCAGATCTCTTCCAGTAAATGTATGCTCCAAGGCCTCCTCTATATAAAACTTTTGGAGCAGTCAACGTACTGCTTGAAGTTGCTTTGAACAAAAGGCATTTGACATAAGCTCTATAAGATCAGGGACTCTTTTTATTTTACTCATTGTTCTTTATCTTCTAGAACAATAATTTGCAAAATGACTATTTATTGAATAAACTAGGAAGGGAGATGAAAAGGAAAGAACAGCTCATCCTTCCAAGGGGAAGATAGCAGTATCACAAACCCAAATTGAAGGAAATCAACATGTATCTATTCACCAGAAGAAGAGATAGAAGAGAGACAGTGCAGAATTTCTGTGGTTCTTACTATCTCTGTCACCTCTACAGGCCAGACCAATGAGGACCTTGGAGACTACTAATATCTCTGGATTTGTGAATGAGTTCATCCTCTTGGGCTTCCCCTGCCGCAGGGAGATTCAGATCCTCCTTTTTGTGGTCTTCTCCTTCATCTACCTCCTGACCCTCATGGGTAACACATCCATCATCTGTGCTGTGTGGTCAAGCCAGAAACTCCACACACCTAGGTACATCCTCTGGCCAATTTCTCCTTCCTGGAGATCTGTTACGTCAGTTCTGATGTGCCCATAATGTTGGCCAATCTCATCTCCCAGACAAAGAGCATCTCCTATGCCGGCTGCCTGCTCCAGTTCTACTTCTTCTCCTCCATGTGTGCTGCAGAGTGCTTATTTCTGTCAGTGATGTCTTTTGATAGGTTTATTGCCATTTTTAGACCTTTGCACTATCCCACCCTGATGACCCATCATGTTTGTGCTCAATTTGTGATCTTCTGCTGGGTGGGTGGCTGTCTCTGGTTACTGACCCCTTTGAAACTCATATCTCAGGTGCCCTTCTGTGGTCCAAACACTATTGACCACTTTTTTCTGTGATCTGGCACCTTTGCTGGCACTGTCTTGTGCTCCAATACCTGGAATTACTCTGACTTGTGGTATCATTAGCTCTCTAATCATCTTTCTTACCTTCTTGTATATCCTTGGGACTTATTTCTGTGTCCTAAGCACAGTGCTACAGGTGCCCTCAAGCTTAGGAAGGCATAAGGCTTTCTCAACTTGTGGCTCTCACCTTGCTGTAGTGTCTGTCTTCTATGGTTCCCTTATGGTGATGTATGTTAGCCCAGGTTCTGGGGACTATCGTGGGATACAGAAATTTGTGACCTTGTTCTATGCTTTGGCAACTCCATTCTTTAATCCCCGATCTACAGTTTCCAGAACAAGGATATGAAAGAGGCACTAAAGAAATTTCTGTATGTGTTACAGTAGGAAATTTCTAAAGGATCCAAGAGTCAAATTTAATATAATGCATCATTAATGTTTAGGAGGATGAAAGCTCATGAGACCAATGAAATCATGCTTTTTTTCATTTTATTCTACTTTTATATATTGGGAAGATAATTTGAAAGAATTAATTGGACCCATGGTTTCAGTCTTAGGAAGTTATTACTATTATGTTCCAGATATGTTTGTACCTTAAATAGATTTTTAAAATTTTGCAATTCTACTTAATATTTTCATCTGTTTCTCTAAAACTGAGCTTCTGCTTACTCTTTTGGTTTTCAATACATGCTGCTTGGTATGTTTCAACATCCTCAGATTCTGCCTTCATTGAAGCAAGTTTTTTTTTTTTTTTTTGAGAGCATAGCAATTGTTGAATGTATTGGAACTGTACAAATAGTTTTCCACCGATCCTTCAAATTACCAGATTAAAACACACACACACACACACACGCACACCCCCACCCCACAAAAACCCTCAACAATTCAGGGACAATTTTAAGGCTCTACCTTTGTATTGTTTATAATTTGAAGTATAACTTCCGGGACTAACAAGGGACTTCAATAATATTATGTTGACTTCATTGACACCTCACATTTTGCCAATGCTAACACTTTAGCATAAGTGGACACAAGAAGGTCAGTTGATGCCCACAGCAAACTAAAGAGCTACAGAATCTGTGAGATCACTGACAATCTAGGCCTATTGTGCACTTATTTTTTGTGTGTAGTTCTTAGTAAAACTCTGGAAAAGTGTTCCTTAGGGGTAATTTCTACCCTTTAATTTCTTGTGTGTGTTTTTTTTTCCTGAATAGCAATTTATTATTAATAATAATTAATAATAATATTATTATATAATTTTAGTAGTATAATAATTAATTTAGTATAATAATTAATATTATAATTATTAATATTATAATTAATAATATATTAATTAATAATAATAATTAATATTATTATTAATAATAATAATTATTATTACTGCACTCCATGAGGAAATCTTGGCTAAATCTTGATTCTAGGGTAACTCCAGCACTGACTTTACTACCAAAGTGTAGTTAAATATCTGCAGCATCCTGCTGGATATTTTTACATGAAGATGTATTTCAAATTCAAACGTTTAATCCTAAATTTGTTAATCTCCTTTTAAATTAGCTCTAGCCACCCTTATTCTCTAATGGATCTATTGATTTATAGCATGAACTTGAAATCTTGACAATAGAATTCCTTACCATCTCATTCCCACTCCTAATCTGTCATTAAACAGATTAAGCATCTTCCCTGAGATCATTTGACATCTTTACGCCCATCTTTTTTTGTGCAGGTTTCTAGCATGCCGTATCTGTGATGGCATAATCACTTCATAAATGGTCTGTTTCTGTCATCTCCCATGTCAAATTCCAGAATTCTATTCTTAAACCTCCTTTCCGTCAGTCACTTATTTTCTCTCTACTTAAACACAGGAAAAATCCCAAATTCCTTAGCTTGTATATGATTTAAGGTTCTTCCCAATTTCTTCTTAAACTTTATTTTTACTTTAATGCATGTCTCATCACTCCCATTTGACTCACTCTCTCTAATTCACAGAATATAATCTTAGTTTTGCAACCTGAGCTCAAAATTGTTCTATTCATACCTTGTCCATTTTTATATACCACTTATAAAACTTTTCTTGCCCACTACAGTATATCATAATGTTATTTTCTAAATTCATTGCCTTTTGATTTTTGCCAAATATTTACTCAAAATTGGTCTGCCTTTTGGGTATCTATTGCAGCATTGTTTGTGCTATTTTTGACTTTCCTACCAGTTAGAAAATAAGTTTCTTTAGGGCAGGAAGTATGAGCTATACTATCTTTTTACTGCTCCTGAATGGCTTCTGCAATAGTAATAACTCAATTATTGAGTTAACAAGGTCATTCAACAAACATTTATTGAGCTCCTATTACGTATTAGGCATTATCTGGACACTGAAGCTATAGCAGTGATATCTATTCTCATGCAGTTTATATTACAGTATGGGAAAGCAGGGTTCAAGAAATAGAGAAATAGGCCGGGCGCGGTGGCTCAAGCCTGTAATCCCAGCACTTTGGGAGGCCGAGACGGGTGGATCACGAGGTCAGGATATCGAGACCATCCTGGCTAACACCGTGAAACCCCGTCTCTACTAAAAATACAAAAAAAACTAGCCGGGCGAGGTGGAGGTGGCGGGCGCCTGTAGTCCCAGCTACTCCGGAGGCTGAGGCAGGAGAATGGCATAAACCCGGGAGGCGGAGCTTGCAGTGAGCTGAGATCCGGCCACTGTACTCCAGCCCGGGCTACAGAGCAAGACTCCGTCTCAAAAAAAAAAAAAAAAAAAAAAAAAAAAAAAAGAGAAAATAAATTTATAGCATACAATATTTCCTGTGGTGATACATTCCTTGAAGAAGGGCAAAGCAGATGATGGGAATAGATGCTAGTGAGAGTGGGGATGCTATTTTAAATAGGATAGTCTGGGAAGGCTTCATTTAAGCTAAATTTTAAGGAGACCTACAGGAAGTGAGGGAGTTCTGTCCTGCCTATTTCAAGTTTAAGGTGAGCAAGAAAGCAAGGCAGTCATCAAAATGAGTGTGGAAATGCTCTAACAAGTACACTTAGAGATCCAAATCCAAATAGTGGCTATTAAGGCAAGAAGTTTGGTTTAAAAATGTGCCTGAAGATGTACCACTGAAAAATGCGGCAGATTCAAGACTGGTTTGAATCTCTGTGGGCTGTTTGGGTTGAAGATGTCTGAGATCCCAGAATTCTTTTTTTTTTTTTTTTTTTTTTTTTTTTTTTTGAGACAGAGTCTCGCTCTGTCGCCCAGGCTGGAGTGCAGTGGCCGGATCTCAGCTCACTGCACGCTCCGCCTCCCGGGTTTATGCCATTCTCTTGCCTCAGCCTCCCAAGTGGCTGGGACTACAGGCGCCCGCCACCTCGCCCGGCTAGTTTTGTGTATTTTTTTAGTAGAGACGGGGTTTCACCGTGTTAGCCAAGATGGTCTCGATCTCCTGACCTCGCGATCCGCCCGTCTCGGCCTCGCAAAGTGCTGGGATTACAGGCTTGAGCCACTGCGCCCGGCCGATCCCAGAATTCTTATACATGAATGTTGACAGGAATAAAGACATAACCTGGGGAAGGACAACCCCGGGGAGCACTTTGGTAATCTCAGGAAGTGTATCCTTGGAACAAAAATTATCTTTCTTGGCATTAAGAAGAAGGTAAAAAGGATAAATTTAATATCTCAAAAAATAACTAACCTTAAGTAATCATTGCCTACTGACTTTTTGTTAAAATATGGAAATGTTTATTTTAATTTTAAAATTATATGTACTATATTTAAATTTATCTTATACACAAAGTTAGATTTGGTTAGCAGTATCCAGGTTTTCAATTAAGGTGGTTATTTCCACTTGGAAAAGGGAAAGGAATGACAATGTAAGTACTTATATATGTAGTTATATAAATATTACCAGGTTACATAAATATACTAGGGAAATCTACTTAGTCTCATGACAGAACAAGACTAACCCACACTTCAAGTATGTACATTAGCCAGAGTTTCTCATCCTATGTCAAGATCATGGCTGAAGCAGGTACACTGAAATAAAGGACAGGAAGTACATTTAGAAACTAATAAACATCAAAGTGGAAATTTAAGTAGGCAATTGGATATGCAACTTTTGAGGTATGAGACAAGATTGGGAGTGGAGATAAAAACTTGAGACTTGTCAACGTAGTAATGGTATTTAGAGCTATTGAAATCTTTGACATCAGTCTAAATCAGCGCTGTTCAATAAAAATATAATGTGACCCACATAAATCATTTTAAATATTCTAAAAGCCACATTAATAAAGGTAAAGAAAACCTGGTTAAAATTATTTTATTATTAATTAATTAATTAATTTGAGATAGAGTCTCACTCTGTCACCCAGTGGCGCGATCTCGGCTCACTGCAACCTCCGCCTCCCGCATTCAAGTGATGCCTCATCCTCCTGAGTAGCTGGGACTTCAGGTGCCCACCACAATGCCCAGCTAATTTTTGTACTTTTAGTAGAGACAGGGTTTCACCACATTGGCCAGCTGATCTCGAACTCCTGACGTTGTGATCCTCCCGCCTTGGCCTCCCAAAGTGCTGGGATTACAGGCGTGAGCCACCGTGCCCGGTCGTAATTTATTTTTTATTTTTTAGCAGGAAATGTCTTTATTATCGGCCTTGATTGAGTCATCACGTATTGTCTGAGGTAGATTACGTGTCCAGAGGATCTGCCTGGCATATGTTAGCTACTCCTGCTCGCTGCAGCGGCCCTCCGGTCCAGACACCAGGCCTTTGTCCATCATGCCAGGGAAGCCAACCCCACCGTCCCAGAAGTTCATGCTTGAGGTGCTGAGGGACAAGACTGTCCCAGGATTGGACCCTCCACCCCTTGCCTCCATCCTGGCCAGGAGTCCTGGGGAGGAGGAGGCTGAGGTCTGGATGATCAGTCTTTTTTTGGTTTCATGATCATTTAAAAAACTGAAAAGACAAACATTTCACAGTCATTAAAAAATGTAAGTCTGAGGAGAGAAGCCAGGGTCCTGAGTCCCGGGAGGCCCCTGGAGGTCTCAGCATTCCCTGTCCCTTGAGGTCCGTCTGCAGGCCTGGCCACAGCGCACGCGGCCCCGTCGTGGTCACTGGCCAGAGCTGTGGGCCAGTTGAAGGTACTCCCTGACAGCAGCGTGTCTAGCATCTGGATGGGCGTCTTCCCCACCAGGCCTATGAAGAACAGCTGGGAGACGAGGGAGGCAGGGACCGCGCGTAGGGCGGGGCGCCGCAGCAGCTGGCGCCCGAAGCGCTGGAGCTGGGACGGGTACTGCGCCCGCACGTACTCGGTGAGAGCCACCTGCGCCTTCTCCTGCAGGCTCTCCACATGGGCCACAGGCGTCGCGCGTGAAGAGCGCGATGGCCTTGAGGCAGCCGCACTAGGCGGAGTCGACCTGCAGAGGCCCAGCTTGTCCACCTGCTCCTGGAAGGCGCACACCTGGTCCATGAAGGCCACGGTGCACTCGGGAGCAGTGGGCTCTGCTTGGAGGCTGTGGCAGCCAGCAGCGGCTCCGTGTTCAGGGGCAGCGCCACCTGAGCCGCGTTCAGCGCGAAGAGCTCGCTCCAGTTCAGGCGCAGCAGCGCCACCTGCTCGGCCACTGGCAGCTCGGGGAAGAAGGGCGCGTGGCGCGCCCACTCCACCTTGCTAAAGGGCAGCCGTGAAATTTTTAATAGTATTTTTATTTAACCCAATTCACCCAAAATAGTATATCAACATGTAATTAGTATAAACACTATTAATGAGATGTTTACATTCTTTCATCCCACCAAGTGTTCAAAGCTGGTATTTGATTTTAAACTTGGAGCACATCTTAATTAGGGCTAGTCACATTACACGTGCTCAGTAACCGCATGTGAGTCGTGGCTATTGTATTGGACAGTACAGGTTAAAAAGAGGTCTAAGGACTAAATATAGACCTCAGATAATATTGAGGTTAAACAAATAGTGAATCGACTTTATTTTTCAGAATAAAGTTTCTTTGCCTGGAGAGAACAAGCATGCTCTTATTTCACAGATTTTCCTAATTCAAATCCTGATTTTGGTAGGAGAAAGAACCCACTGAGTGTGCTACGTGGTGGAAGTAGTGACCTTGCACATCCATGCTTCTGGGAAAGTCTTTCCCGAAGAATTGTATCTTCAGCTTCTTTGTTCTGATTTGTCCCAGACTGACAGAAGTACCTGCAGAGCTGGATGAAATTTCCCTTTCAGACATTGCTGTTTAGGTGAGAGTACAGAGTGGGTGGGAGGGTCAATCCGTTGTAGAACGATACTTAGGTATAATCCAATTTATATACCCACTGAGGTATATAAAACCCTGAGATTTTGCTTTTATATGTAAGTGTACAGAAATAGGACTTAGAAATACATCCACCAAACTAAACACATTGCTGAGGAGGCAAGTGTGTGTGTAGAGGTGTGGAGATATGATAATTTTCATTATTTTGTGGTTTTTTTCTTTACAATGACTACTGTAAAATATATAATTTGTATAATTAAAAAATGACAAAGTAGAATATAATTCATTTCAGTGTAGCTAAGCAAGCCCCGGTTATTAAAACTTTTATGCTTTTATGTACACAACATTTAGACTAAAACAAAACATACTTTAAAATATTTCAGTTTTATATATGAACATCTTTTTCAAGCACAATGAAAGCTTAGATACGAGTGAGGATTTCAGTTATTCAGTTAATTATGGTTCATTGGCCCCCCTCCCCCCAGTCTAAGAATTTTTGACTTAAAGTGAAGGAGTAAGTGAAGAATCCTCTCTATCTTCTTCACTAGTTCTAAGAAGGATGAAAGGCAAGTGCACAACATTAAATTTTTTACTGCAGCTTACAGAGATTTTCCAGATGATAATTCATTACCTTTAGTTTAACTTTTTCTCTCGGAACTCCAGGTAATGCAGTAGTAACTTACAATCAGCACAGTATCTTCTAACAGCATTCATCATGAGATAGACAAGTCCTCAACTACCCAAGAGGCAGTGTTTTACCCCTTACTCATTCTGCTCCCCTTTCACTGCTGTTGCATAGGTGGATAATTTAATTTCCACCCTGTGTGATCTCTAGAGGGAACATAGCTCAGAGATATAGGATATTCAAAATAAATGGCTTGAGTTGATATTTTCTCTCTGTCTCTCTTTCTCTCTCTCTGTGTGTGTATGTGTGTGTGTGTTTGCTGCCCAGTATCTCCATCCCTTTTTATGTTTGAGGTAATCCCAATATTATCAGGCTTGGAGCTTCTATTTATGTAATTGTTGTTTATATTGCCAGATATTAGCTCTCCCAGCTTCCCTTGCACATAAAGGTGTAGAAATGTACTCTTGGCTCCACCAGATACAGCTATACCAGGCTTTGAATCAAGAAGCAGAAGTAGGAAGAGGAACAATGTTGAAATATTGGCATAAAAAATGACAATAAAGAGGCCAGGTGCAGTGGCTCCTGCCTGAAATCCCAGCACTTTGGGAGGCCAAGGCGGGCGGATCACGAAGTCAGGAGATCAAGATCATCCTGGCTAACATGGTGAAACCCCGTCTCTACTAAAAATACAAAAAAATTAGCCGGGCATGGTGGCGGGTGCCTGTAGTCCCCGCTACTCAGGAGGCTGAGGCAGGAGAATGGCGTGAACTGGGAGGCGGAGCTTGCAGTGAGCCGAGATGGTGCTACTGTACTCCAGCCTGGGTGACAGAGGAAGACTCAGTCTCAAAAAAAAAAAAAAAAAAAAAAAAAAAAAAAGACAATGAAGAAGGTAAGCACACTTATTGCAGAAAAGACAAGTTCCTAGAACAGAATGACAGTGGTGCTCATGTAGCAGCTTAGTGGCCCATAGCACAGTCATGGCTGCAGTCATGTCGATTTTTCATCACCAGTTCTGCATGGTGGTTTGCATATGTATCTTTGAATTTGAGCCTCAATTATGGTTCTTCAGCTTTCATTGGTTCTGTGAGATTCCTGCTACTCCATCAACAAATCCTTTTCATTGACATAATCAGCTAGAGTCAGCTTTTATTGGATGTAAGTAAGAACACTGGCAGAATTATACTCTGATAGAGTTATCTCAGGTGGGTATAGTCTCTACACTCCGCAGAGGACAAGAAGAACTAGTGCTTTGGGATTGCAGGTTGCTCTGAATTCTCCCTTAGCTCCACAGTGGTCTATGAAGCTTTATCCCTTAACATATTTTATTATAGAAAATATTCCAAAAGTCAAAATAACTTGGAAGAGGATTTTGAGATGTCTGTGTGTGTCTGGCTTTTTTTTCACTTAGCATAATGTTCTACAGATTCATCCACATTGTCACTAATGGCAGAATTTCTCTATTTTTAAGGGCCAAATAGTATTCCACTGTGTGTATGTATCACATTTTGTGTATCTACTCATCTGATGACAAATACCTAGGTTGCTTCCATGTCTTGGTTACTGTGAATAATGCTGCAATGAATTTGGGAGTGCAGATATCTCTTTGACATACTGATTTCAGTTTCTTTGGATATATGCCCAGAAGTGAAATTGCTTAATCATATGGTAATTCTATTTTTAGTGTTTTGTGGAACTTCTATATTGTTTTCCATGGTTATATTAATTTACATTTCCGCCAACAGTGCACGAATGTTTACTTTTCTCTGCACCTTCAGCAATACTTATCTTTCATCTTTTTGATGATAGCCATTCTAACAGATATGAGGTGATAGCTCATTCAGTTGAACTCTTAAAAAAAAAAAGAGAGTAGAATGGTGGTTAACTAAGGCTGGAGGGGAGAGGCGGCTGAGGGGAGGAGAGATGTTGATCAAAGGATACAACAATTCAGTTAGATGGAAAGAATAAGATTTAGCAATCTCTTTCATAGAATGGTGACTATAATAAGTAATAATGCACTGTATATTTAGAAACTACTAAAAGAGTGGATTTCAAATGTTTTAACCACAAAAAATAAGTATAGGAGATGATGAATTTGATGAATTTATTAATTAGCTTGATTTAATCATTTCACAATGTGAATGGTTATCAAAACATCACATTGCATCCCATAAAAACATAATTATCATGTGTTCATTGGAAATAAAATTTAACAAATAAAATAATAAAAGAGGTATATGTTCATAGAAAAAACCTGAATATGAAGTCTAATGTAGACTGGATGTTTTTAGTCAAATCATTAACTTTCTCTTCAGCGTATAGGAGACAACATCACAAACACCTCTCTTTCCTTTCCCCCTAATATTTGTGCCTTAGTTAAAAACATGAAAGCTCAGAGTGTTGGCAGGTGATCAGATTAAGTAAAGAAGTTTATGTTAAGTGGTGACTGCTTTAAGGTTGCTTATATTTTGGTTGATAGAGTCGATTCCCTGGTATCCCATGTTTATTTTCTGTAACAGTAAATGTTCCTTCACTATAAGCTTAGAAAGTATAGAAGCCCAGGTTTGAGTAAGAAATATTTAATGATTTGGCATATGTGAATGTATGCATGCCTTTCTATGTATTCTCTTCAGAGCTGGGCCAGGAATTTCCCTTAAGAAACTATACCATTTCTAGTTTTTACTTGCTGCGCACCATGAACATCTTACCAATACTTAGTAATAAGGAAAATACACATTAAAAAAATTCCTATTTCAGTGACAGATTCTTGGTCATTGATATTATAGATAAAGCAATTTAATTTTTGTGAGTACAGTGAGTAGTGCTGTTTTTCATTATAGGAAAACCTAGAGTTGGCAAGGAAAGAATAGTTGATAAATTTGAAACACATTTAAAATATATAAAGTTGCATTAGGATAAGGCCAAAATACAAATTAGAAACATGGGTCTTAGCTTTGTATATCCAACTGAATTACATATAGTTTTAGGACTTAAAAAAATCTCCAAAAGGGAAAAATGATACATAGATGAATAAAAATTGTACAGAGCTTATCTACAATGAACCTTAGGGCTGCATTTACTTTTTGCTTTGAGATAGGATCAGGGCTCTTTGTGTGTAATGAGTCATGCTTTTATAAGAGTAAGAAGTCAAATGCTCAGACATCACCAGAAAATAGTTTTTTTTTTAAATGAGAGAAATTTTGCATTTCTTATGGAATAATGGTAGAAGAATGTATATCATTTCTGTGTGTTTCAAGATATTTCTTTTGATGGCACTCCAAGCACTTTTTGAAGTGCATCTTTCATATCTTTGTTCCAGAGGCTGTAGATCAGGGTATTAAAGAATGGGGTTGCCATGCAGTAAAACAATGTCACAAATTTCTGTGTCCCAGGGTGGCTCCTGGAGCCTAGACTCACATACATCACCATGACTGAGCCGTAGAACAGAGAAACAACCAAGAAATGGGAAGCACATGTAGAGAAAGCTCTGTTCCTGCCTGAGCCAGCTGGGACCTGCAGAACAGCTCACAAAACTAAGATATAGGATCCAAGAATGTAGAGGAAGGTGATGAAGATGATGAGAGAGCTTACTGTAGCACGAGTCAGAGCAGTTTTGGGAAGTGGGGCACAGGACAGTACCAGCAATGGCCCCAGGTCACAGAAAAAATGGTCAATGATGTTAGGACCACACAAAGGCACTCGGGACATAAGCACTGCAGGCATCAGTATAGATAGAAAACCACCTGCCCAGCAGAAGACCACTAATTGGGCACACGGGTGGTAAGTCATGATGGTGGGGTAATGCAAAGGTCTACAGATGGCAAGGAACCGATCAAAGGACATCACAGACAGAAAGTAGCCCTCTGCAGCACACATGGAGAAGAAGTAGAACTGGAGCAGGCTGCGAGCATAGCAGATGCTCTTGATCTGGGAGATGAGATTGGCCAACATTTTGGGCACATCAGAACTAATGTAGCAGATCTCCAGGAAAGAGAAGTTGGCCAAGAGGATGTACATAGGTGTTGGAGTTTCTGGCTTGACCACACAGCACAGATGATGGATGTGTTACGCATGAGGGTCAGAAGGTAGATGAGGGAGAAGACCGCAAAAAGGAGGATCTATATCTCCCTGCTGCAGGGGAAGCCCAGGAGGATACATTCACTCACAGGCCCAGAAATATTATTGGCTTCTACAACACTCATTCTTCTAATCTATGAAGGAAATGAACGATAGGGACCACTACAATAGTCGTTTTCTCTGTCTTAGAAGGTTATATTTATTTCTTTTGACTCCAAGACACTCTTTTAATGCACTTTTGTGAAAAAGTTCCATATAGTTCTTAATTCAATAACTCACCTCCCATCTTTGTCTTAGTTCAGTGAAATCAGGGTTATGGGAGAATGTGGCTAACAGGTTACTATGTGATCCCACAGCCCCCACAGACCCCACTATATCATATCTCTATTTTTCAGACTATAGGTTTCATTGACATCACATAACATAGGGTCCAAATGGCTTTCTATATTTTCATTTAAATTCTGCTTTGATGTAATGTTTTGTGATACACATATTCAAGTATTTATACATATAATTTCTCCCTATTACAAAGAAAATTTTGTATGGTATTTTGAAAAATTCTAAGAAAAATCAGTTTAAACATAATCTAAAATTGAATTAGGTCAGTACAAAAAGAGAATCTCATTATAGTGTCAATAACTTATGTTTTTAGGAGATCTGTCCTGGATAGTTCTGTTGACTGAAGTAGGGTACTGAGGATGCTGCCACAGATTTCATGCTAGCACGTGTTTATTTGCTTCGTATAGCAGCATTCAACTTCTATTTGCTGAGCAACAGCTAATTTGACACAGAGAAAAGTTGCCTTCACCCCTTTACTAGGAAGATCTTGCTCTATAATAGAAAGACAACAAGAGGCGGATGGAAAAACATCTATTTCCTTAGCTCAGATGCCTTCTCATCTTGTTACTATACTGGTGATGAATTATCTTATATTAAAAAATAAAAAATAAACCATAAATTTAACTTTAAAAGTGTGATAGGAATACACCAGTGTAGAATGTTAGTGTCAGAAAGGACCTCTAGTTTTATTAAGCTCAATTTCCTCATATCTCAGAAATAGAGACCAGAGACGTTAGAATGATACAAAGTTATCTTGGCTGTTAGAAGAAGGAGGCCTAAAACTTAGGTGTTTATATATTCAGTTCAGACCTTTTCTCATAAGCCTCTGCTATCGTGGGACCCTGCTTTTTTTGTCAGCTCAGATGGTTGCAAGGGTATATTGTGTAGTATTAGATCTTTCCTTCCTTTGAATTAGATCCCTATTTATAATAGAGAAGGACATTAACCAGGTTACTAACCAAAGCTGACAACTGCTACATTATACCCCCTATTCCTCTTTGACCTGCCCTTTGCCCTAATTCTTGGCACCATTTATGATGCAAATCTACTTTTGGACACTTTCTTTAAAGAACATTTGACTTCTAAGATAGTAAGCATAACAACCACCATTGCCATGTATTAAACATTTATTGTGACAGTTATATAATGTTCATTATCTCATTAAATCCTACTCCCCTCTCCTTTCCAGTTTTAGAGTAGAAAAGCACTCTCACATGTTTAAATGTACCATTGGAATTCCACTGTGCTTCCAAATATATTGATTCTAAAATCCAAGTTTTTATTCTGCACAGCTTTCAGCGATGTATATTATATGCTAGCTGTTTTCTCTCATTGCATCTGATTGAATTGGTTCACATGTAACTTACTTATATCAAATTTTTGCCTGTGAATTTGGAAGATTTGCCTCAGGACATCTGTGTTAGGAACCGAGGTTATATATCATAGGAAAATATTATTTACATATTTCTCATAGATTCTATAGTTTACATTAGATACATCACCTGAGGCAGCGAGGCAGGTATCTGCCAGGCTAAGAGTGATCATCGAATGCTGAAGGGAGATCCAAATATAAAAATAATTTTGTGTTCTTTCAGAGAGACCAACCATGGCATACAAATAGACTGATGAGTTAAAATGGGAAGCTATAAAACATATTTCTAAGGTTATGGGCTCAATAAAGAAGGCTTCGGACTGGAAATTCAATCATTGGAAGGGATAGTAGGATGTGTTAAACCAGAACGAGACAACCTAAATTTTCTATATTTGAGACTTAACTGAAGCATGTGCAGAAAGGGTTCCCACATTCTTTTGTGTAACCATAACTTATACACTTGAACCAACTGGTAAGGTTGCATGTAAATAGGGCAAAGAGATGTAATCTTGAAAGGACAAGTCTGTTTCCGGGGTGTTTTTTTGAATGAGAAGCCCTGTTTCATTCTTGGTTAGAGTCAGTGTAAACTCACCTCAAAATTACGGGAAGAATAAGGAGTTTTTGAGAAGAAGCCTCTCGCGTGTCTAGGGTGGCTCTGGAATGAGTGGTTGTTAATTAAACATTGGAGAAGGGGAAGAGAAAATGTGAGAGAAAGGAGAAGTAGCTTTTCTTCCAAGTTCTTAGCTAGAATACTTGGAGCTATTCTTGCTGCTCTTCCATCCGGATTTTCCTGATTCAGTAGCAGGCTTTTTGCTCTTTGAGAACATCTCTGTTCCTGCCACACTGTTCAGAGTTTTACACACTGAGGGTCATTCTCCTGCCTTGAGTCATTGTGGATTGTACAATTTTTTTTTCTTTCACTGTAAATGCAAGAATTAAAAAATCTTAATTATACTTAATAAAAATAACCACCCATTACTTACAAATGTTGTCTCTCCTCTGTAGTGATACGAAGTCCACTGGCTTCTGTCATCTTTTTATCTGGAAGAAGAGGGAAAACAGAGGTGTCAACTCAGATTTTTC
This sequence comes from Macaca thibetana thibetana, assembly GCF_024542745.1. Lineage (NCBI taxonomy): Eukaryota > Metazoa > Chordata > Mammalia > Primates > Cercopithecidae > Macaca > Macaca thibetana. Next base: position 87,722,163 of record NC_065584.1, read on the forward strand.
TGGTAGTATTTTCAAGCAGATATTTCCTCGATAGACATTTCAGATGCCTGCAAGGAGGAAGGGAAACCTTATGAAACAATTATATATTATTTTATATACTACATTGTAATAAATATATATTGATAAATAAATATAAAGAAAAGTTCGTATCCCAGTGTTTTAGCAAGATTACACACTCAGTGGAAATATCAGCCAGCAATCACTGGGCTCCCACCTACACCCTCTTAACTGTGCAGCATTTTGGATTCTTGGGGATACCCGTCACAGTTTGAGCTTCACGAACAATTCTCTTTAGCTGTTGTACAAAAAGGAGTAGAATGTCAGGACATGTTCCTTTCCTTTTACTCTGCATTCCTTTTTGGGCACAGATTGTCCCTTGAGGGCATCCCTTAGGAGCAGTGGGGACAATCACAGTGCATCACTCAGTCCCCCAGTGTGTTTTACTTCCAGTGATAAACTCAGAGGTGAAAGGGCCTTCTTGAATCCGTTGGTGATACTGTTACCTAGTCATGGCCCTACTGGCTTGCTGCCTACCTGGCACCTCCAGGGTGGCTCTGGATTAAGAAAAAACAGGCCCATTTTGGATGGCATCAAGTGCTTCAGGCTCTTGGAGTTCCCATTCCATCATATATATTTCATGAAGTGACAGTTAAAATCCACTAACAAATCCCTATATCCTGCGTACCTTCCCAGTCACCCACTGAGAGTTACCTCCCTGCCAGCTTTGTCACTCAGTGTAGTAGTATTAAAATTTGGTCTCCTGTACTCCTGCTGTAGACTTCTGGAGCAGGAACTGATGCCCGCTGGTACCGCCCAGTTGCTTCCAGTGTGAGTGTGAGTATAAGAACACCTGGGGTCTAATATCACATTCAGAGCCTTCTCTCATACCTTGTCCCAAGGAGTCCATGTTCTTTTTTTTTTTTTTTTTTTGAGACGGAGTCTCGCTCTGTCACCCAGGCTGGAGTGCAGTGACGCGATCTCGGCTCACTGCAAGCTCCGCCTCCCGGGTTCACGCCATTCTCCTGCCTCAGCCTCCCGAGTAGCTGGGACTACAGGCGCCCGCCACCGCGCCCGGCTCATTTTTTGTATTTTTAGTAGAGACGGGGTTTCACCATGGTCTCGATCTCCTGACCTTGTGATCCGCCCGCCTCGGCCTCCCAAAGTGCTGGGATTACAGGCGTGAGCCACTGCGCCCGGCCATGTTCTTTTTAAAAATTATATTTTCTCTGACCCAATGGGTGTAAACACTCTGTCCAGGTTTTTTCATGTTGAAATGATTGTATTTAGTTTCTATTATGTGCTAATTACCGTACCAGTAGATTCCACATGCATAATCTAATAGTCACAAAATTCTTTTGAAGACAGCTGTATCATTTAAAAATGATTAAACAGAAGCTTACAGACAGTAAGAGTTTAGATATGGCTATAATTTAATTTGGTTTATTTTCTTTTCACAAATAGGATATCTGGAGTCTAATATATTTAATCTTCTGATGTCTTCCACTTGTTATGTTTTTCTGGTCATTATTATGCCTTTTGGACACTGTGGAAAACTTCTATTAATACAATTTTGGCTTCTTTTCTTTAAATATATATCATTTTAAACACTGATACATTTGTTCAATAGCCCATGACTATGGCTTAAATTCCTGCTTATTTAGGTACAACAAATTTTACTGAAAAATGAGTCCTCATTTTGACAAAGATTTATTCAAAATGACGATTGCCCACAAGAAGCTTTCAGGGTAATGAGCTACTTTGGCAACAGTTTCAGCAGTTTCAGCAACAGCCAGTGAGAGGGAAAGCCTTAGATCATTGTTCTCCTTTGCTGCTTATGTAGACCAATGGTAGTATCCTGCATTGAAAATGTTGTGCATTTGAACTTTTGGGCATAGTTCATAGAAAGGTGGAAGTCATACCAGTTTCAGATGTTATATTCTGTTAGACTCTCTATAACTTGCTTTATGTTCTGTCTCTCTTTTCTTTGGTTATTTAAGCAGAGCTAAGAAGTGAAGCGGTAGGATGCAGCCAGAATGTATCTAATCCAAGCTGACAAAGGCAGTGATACTGGAAGCAGTCTAGTCATTCACCAGTTGCTGCTGGGAGTAACTTTGGATGAATACGTCTCTGAGTAGCATTAGCCAGGTCCTTTTACTGCTGTCTCCACATCCTGTGTTTTCTCCAAGTAGAAACTTAAAGATACTCTAATCTTCCATCTTGGAAACACCTCTGGTGAATTTAGACTTTGTGGCTTGCTAATGCTTTCATATTGCAGTTGGAGAATCTTCTTTAACCTCCTTCCCCAATGACCTGCTTATGGAAAACTTCTATTGATTCTTTGTCACTTTGATGATGACCACCTGGCCTCTTTGGTACAATTCCTTATGCACACACATGCACAGGCATATATGTAAAATTAATGATATTTATGTTGGGATTCCGTTAGTCATGACCCCCCAAATCAGATATTACTATTTGTAATTTCAGAAAAAATAACAATCTTCTCTGACATATCATCTGCCTCAAGAAGATAGTCATTCCGGAAAAAAATATAATTTTCTTATTTTTCTCTCCTCCATCTGGAACTTTTGTGATTGGTATATTATTTCACTTTATGATGTCCCTTAAGTCCATAGGTTCATTTGCTCTTTTTATTCTTTTTTCTTTTGCTCCTTTGTCTATATAATTTCAAATGACTAGTGTCTGGATGAGCTGATTCCTTCTTCTGTTTGCTCTAGTCTACTTTTGAACCCCCTGAGTGAATTTTTTATTTCGGTCATAGAATTCTTAGCTCCAGAATTTCTAATTGTTTCTTTTTGTAAAATTTCTATATCTTTATTTCAATATTTTTTTATCTTGCTCATCTATCATTGTTGTGATTTCATTTAATTGTCTCTGCGTGTTCTCTTGTGGCATGCTGAATTATCATGGAGCCCTGGAGCTCTCCTTTCCTCATGTGTGCTTCTTCTTTCATTTGTGATAACTAAAATGAACTTTAACAAATCTCAAATTTGAGTACTTTCCCAATCACCAGCTAAAAGTAACCTTCCAACCTCCTCTTATTCCTCAGATGTGGTAGTTTGAAAGTTGTTCCCCTACATTACACCTACGGGCCAACCAGAGGGGACCCATGGTCACTAGAATGGTCCAGTGACCTTTATACTTCAGTGTGTGTAAGAATCACCTGGGATTCTATTTAGCATTCAAGTTTCTGAGCCTTCCCCTAGCCAGGCTCTGTGCCAGTAGATTTTATATACAAAATGTGAGGGAACCATTACCCTTTTCAAGTGATTAAAAAAATAATTCAGAGGTGAAGCAATTAGATTTGGCTACATTTGGTTTGGTGTTTTATCTTTCAAGAGATTGGCATGGTTCTAGTGAAAATTATAGCTAATCTGAATATGGCTTATAACTGTTACTGAATGTTTATGCCTTTTCTTTACTCTGGTCAACAATATTGGGCAGGTGTAGTGGCTCATGCCCATAATCTCAGCACTTTGAGAAGCCAAGGCGGGAGGTTCACTTGCGCCCAGGAGTTCGAAACCAGACTGGACAACCTAGGGAGACCTCCATCTCTGCAAAATAAAACAAACAAACGAACATAAAAACACCTAGCTGGGCGTGGTGGTGTACACCTGTGGTGAGGTAAGCTGAGGTAGGAGGATCACTTGAGCCACAGGGTCAATGCTCCAGTGAGCCGTGATTGTGTCACCGCACTCTAGCCTGGATAACAGAGCAAGACCCTGTCTCAAAAAAACATACAGCATACGTCTTATTGTTTTGTTTGCTTATTTCTGAAATAATCTCATTAGTAAAGCACTGTACTTGATAAACAGCCTGATTTAATGAATAAGGATTTAAACTTTAGACTTTGGAGAGACAAGATTAATTAACCTTTGATCACAAGGAGCACAGCGTGCAATAAGCTACTCTGACAAGACAAAAGTCCTAGGAGGGCTATATAAGCAAAATCTCATTCAAGGACTGAACTTTAAGCCCCATTCACTTTTAGCTAATCAAGTGATGGGCAAGTTGACTTCTGTAGGGAAGAGAGAACAGGATGTGTTTCTGAACTTTCTTTCTTCAGTCAGGCAACTCTGTGATTCATTAATTTCTTCCTTTCCTTCTCCAAGCCCTGGCATGTTGGCCCATAGCCACAAGGGGGCAGGATAACCCTCATCATTTTATTCAAACCAACTGAAGCCCTGCAGGGGCTCTGAAGTTCACACACTCTGCCCACCTTCCACATACTGATGCTGGGAGCAATTTAGAGCAAACATCATCCAGAGTCATATTACTAGATGACTAGATTCCTTCTTTCTTCCCTCAATCCTGCTGTCCTTTCAGTGCTAATTCAAGGCAACGCTAAGTTTACACTGTGCAGGAGCCCCTGGAGTATTTAAAGCTTTAAACCATTTCACATCCAACTCAATGATCTGTTACAGAAAATACCTGTTGATTTTCTGCCATTTTAATGGATACCTAGTTTCCTTTTATAAATTGGTATTACAATAGTCTGGTATTGGTATTGATATTGCAATAGTCTATGTGCTTCCAAATCAGTCCCATTCCTTTTACCTTTAGAATAAGACAAAATGTAGCTCAGACACCATTCTTCCATGAAACCACATCTCTCCAAGAAGATGCTGGAAAGCCAGTCTCTCTCAAAAAGTGATTTTCCCCTCAAGTTTCAACACATTACTCTACTGTAAGTTTAGCCAGTATATATATATATAAAATATAAGATGTATACTATAATACATACATAAAGTCTAAAGTTTAAATACTTATATATAATATATAATATATATATAATTTTACTATAATATTATGCTTCAGCTTTTCCTGCAAGTTTTTCTCTCCTTTCTCTTACACCCTTCTCTGTGCTCTCATTTGACAATCGCTGCCATGGCAACCAAGCCTCTGTGACATTTCCAGCGAGCTCAGAAGCTCATTGTCTTCTCTTCACTAAACTTTGGTTAGTAGCTAATCTCAGTCAGTAACACTCTGGGAGGGTTCAAGCCACGTCACCAAACGTGCCAGGATAGGCTTGAACTCATCAATTGCTGGGTAAGACAAAGAATTTTAATGCAATGGCAAACAGCCAATCAAACACGCCAACAAAAACAACAAACCCTTCCTTGAGGACCAAGATGCCATTAATTAGCTAACCTAAGAGCTCCAGATGGAGACCTAGGTCCTGATTGGGTTTCTGAATTTGACCACTGGGCAGAAAACTAGCACCCAAAACCAGTTGGAATAAAATTGCCCACCTACAGTGGAGCCAAGTCCCCCAGATCCTTTTTGTCAGGTAAGAATAGATTGAAATAGCCCGGCTGGTTGTGGGACAGGCCCCCTCCGTGAGCGGTGCAGGTCAGGACACCCGGACTGCCCTTTCACTCTGCCTTCCCTGGGGTAATGTGTGTGGCTCCTAGTCTTTCATGTTCTCTTCTGTATTTGGGAAGAGGAAGAGAAGAGACTCACTGTACATATTGTGTTAGTTAATAGTAATCTGAGAGCAATAATTTATAATCTTTTGAAGTGAGGTTTGATTTTTACCATTCTCCTGTTCTTGTCTCCTAATATGTTGTATCAGATTGTAACTAATTTCAGATGAGAATGAATTGAGGACTATATATTTGAGCCTCCTTAGAGTCTCACCCACCTTTGAGGTAGCTTCGTATTTTAGGTTTTATCAAGTCAGAGTGTTGAGTCCTTAAATCAGTATATGCTGGGCCGTGAAAAGATTTTGGTACACTAAGGTAATTGCCTAAGCTTAGTGAACAGCAGGGGCGGTGGGGGGCAGGCCTTTTTAACAATTGTCTTTGCTGAGTTTCATGCTGAAAAAGCCTTGAGACTCTGACTCAGCTCACAGCTCTCTGCCCTCCTTCCACCTCCCTTCTGCCCTTTCCATGCGTAGCCTTCACAGCAATTATCTGTGAATTATTTATTTTTTCAAGCTCTCTCTTAAGGTTAATTTTTCTTAAGAAATATTTACTCTCAATATTATACAAATGTAGAAGTTTATTGTAGAGAAATGTGAGAAAACATATAAACAAAAAAAAATAAGCATAAAACCATTTAAGGTTTCCCCTTCCATCTATACTTATATTTATAGTCGGGCTCATAATGGCATTTAAATGCAAAATTTAATAGGTGTTTATATTATTTATATTTTTAAAATATTAATAATTGATCAGTTAATTCAACAATAATAATTGTTAACATTCCAGACACTACTCTAAATACTCATGAATACAGCAGTGAACAAAATGGATAAAAATTCCTGACTTGTTCATATTATATTCAAATGGGGGAAGACAGGGGGTAAATAAACTATATGGCATGCTGGGGGGGTGATGAGTAAAGATGGAGAAAAATTAGAAGGGTCAGGTCAATAGGAAGTGTGTGTTGGAGGTGGCAGGGGTACATTTTTCCCTCAGTTTAATTAAGGTATAATTGCAAAACATAGTATACCTTTACGGTATACAAGGTGCTTTTTAGATATATGTATACACTGCAAAATGGTTAAATCAAACTAATTAACATATCTGTCACCTCACATGCTTGCCATTTTATTGTTGTGAGAACATTTAAGATCAACTCTCTTTGCAATTTTCAAGTATGCTGTTGGCCCTTAGTATTTGTGGCTCTGCATCTGCATATTCAATCAATCACGGATGGAAAATATTTAGAAAAAAATAAAAATAACAACATAAAAAAATAATTCAAATTTAAAAATATAGTATAACAACTTTTTGTAGCATTTACATTGTCTTAGCTAGTATATGTAATGTAGAGATTATTTAAACTACATGGAAGGATGTGTGTGGGTTATGTGCAAATACTGTGCCATTTTATACGAGGCGGTTGAGCATCTGCTGATTTTGTGGTCTCCAGGGTGTCCTGGAACTAGTCTCCCCTAGATATCAAGAGACAACTGAACAATATGTAATTATTAATTACAGTCACTATGCTATACAGCAGATCTCCAGAACTCATTGATCTTGTTTAGCTGAGACTTTGAACTCTTTAACAAATATCTCCCCATGCCCACTGGGTATAATTTTCAAAAGCTAGTCAGGGAAGGCCTCACTGAAAAGGTGACATTTGGGAAAAGACTTGAAGGAAGTGTTGGGGCAAGAAATATAAATATCTAGCGAAAGAGTATTCCAGGCAGAGGAGATGGTATGTATAGGTGCCACGAGGCAGGGGTATGGCTGGCATACTTAACAGACAGCAAGAAAAGCTCATCTCTTCCTCATGTCCACCTCATGTTCAATATATTTAAATATGGTTCCCTCCCCATCATACCCCTGCAATGGCCAGTGCAGAAATCACCAATAACATTCACGTCTCTAAGTCTTACATACATTTTTTTTTCAAGACACATTTCTTCTCAGCAGAATTCAGCACTGCTGTTCCAACACTTTTTTTCCTTTGGCTTCAGTGACAACTCTACTCTACTTTCCCTCCTGATTTCCCAGAAAATTTCCACCTTTCTGGCTACAACTCCTCTATTTAATTTGTGGGCTTGTTTTCCTCTAATTGGCCATTAAACTCTGAAGCTCTGCAAGGCTGAGTTCCAGGCCTTCACATCTTTCAATGCTATACTATCCTCTAGGTCATTTTCTTCTCCAAAGCTTTGGTTATTTTTACTTATTTGCCAATGAGTATATCAAATTATTAATACAAATTGCATCCTAGGAATTCCAGATGACAACTGCTACATGGTATTAATATTTGACTGCTGGATGATGGTTTTACTTGAATGTTTCACAGGCACCTCAAACTCAACTCCAAAACTGATCTAATGAACTTTCCCAAACCACATTCTCTTCTTGCATTTCTAAGAGAATGGATTCCCATTCATCTGACTACAGTGCTATCCTGAAAGCAGATCCAGAGACTAGGATTCACCTGCAGGTGATTCATTTGGTAGGAATCAGAATCTCTGGTAGGAGAACTGGGAAGTGGGGCAAAGACCCTTATAAAGAGTGAACTATGAAGCAGTTACCAGAATGGATAACTGGAGATTAACCTTGGAATAACTCTGAGAGCCAGTGTAGAAAACTCATCTCAGAAGCGTGCTGAGAAGTAAAGGGTATTTGTACACCAGTTTCTGATAGTCATTAGTTAGGGACTGTCTCCTAGTGGCATTGATTCCTCAGCATGCCCAACCTGCAGCAGGGACAGCAAAAGCAGCTTCCGTGATCAGAGAAAGCCCTCAGGTAAGGAAACGCGAGGGTGAGTGCTGGAAGTCAGGCTGGCATGCCCTGAAGTATTAGGGTGAGGCGCCATGGCAAGGTATCTGTGACCATCTTCCTAACCTTCCACTTCCATTTCCAATCTTTACATACATTTTACTTCCCGAATATGTAGTAATATGCATTTCCTTCCATTTCCACCACCACCTCTACCTGCAGAGGTTGACCGCCACCCTCTTTTTCAAATATACTTGCCTCATTTAGCACATTCACAGTGTTGTGCCACCACCACCTCTGTCAAGCTCCAAAACACTGTCATCACCCCATAGAAAACCCCAGTCCTCTTCCTCTTCACCCATGGCCACCACCCGGAGTGTGTTTGGCCATTGGAGGACACTGCACATTTTTGCTGGGCATGATTAAATAGTTGCTGCTTTTCTGCACTTATCACTGTATCTTGAGCAAAAGTTTCATAATTTTCAGTGTTTTATCTGGGTTGATTGGATCCAATTTTAGTTTTTGAGTTTCTTTTTTGAGCAACAATAACAATTTTGAGGATTAATATGTCATGACTTTTATTCTTTACTAGAAGTCTTCCAAAGAAAAAGATAAATTTGTTTCTTTTAAAAATAGAATAAAATTCATCCTGTCTTGCAAAAATACACAAAAAACAAAAACAAATATACTTGCCTCATAATTAGTTTCACATTTGCCCTTGTCCTTCTCTAAACTCTTCGCTACCATGGCCAGAGTTACTGTTTCAAGAAGGAGATGAAATCATGTCATAGTCTATTCTCTGTGCCTGAAATCCACTTTTCACCCTCATCTCCCTTTATCTAAACTATGTTATTCATTTTTGGGGGGTCTTAACTCAAGCATTCCTTTCTCAAGACGACTTTTATGCTATGAAGAGTGAGACAAAGTTCCCTGCACCACCTCCATTGAATCATGTTAGGCCTTAACGTACCTTTCCTTTATAACACTTACTGAACGATTAATTTGGCATTTATTTACCTGGCTATTTTATTCAGGGTTTAGGATTTGTAGTAGATCATAAGCTCCACAAGAGTGTTCCAGGTCTAGTTTAGGTCACCATGTATCCCTGATTAGTACCACACATCCCAGTGCACAGTGTATAGGTAAGGTATAGTGTAAGGTATAAATGGATAAGTGACAGGAATAAAGATGGTTTTCAATTTGTATTACAATGTTTTCTACTATCTGGCAGAATCTTAGTAGGATTTAATAGAAATCAGGCAATGTCTACTCCTTAACCTGACTTTGAGAGAGAAGCATTTGATTTTTAAGAATCACTCCCAATTCTTATTTTTTTCTGTCATTATGTCGGTGAGGTAGAGATATTCCCGAGGCTTTCTTGTTCAGGAACTTGTCTCCTTGGACATTTTAACTAGGTCATGACTAGACCATTGCTACATGAAGTATGGTCTATTGACCAGCAGCATCAGTATCAGCTGGAGACTTTTAGAAATGCAGAATCTCCAGTCTGGCATGAGACGGTATCTCTTTGTGGTTTTGATTTGCATTTCTCTAATGACCAGTGATGATGAGCTTTTCTCTCATGTGTTTGTTGGCTGCATAAATGTCTTCTTTTGAGAAGCGTCTGTTCTTATCCTTTGCCCGCTTTTCGATGGTTTTCTTTTTTTTTTTCCTTGTAAATCTGTTTAAGTTCTTTGTAGATTCTAGATATTAGCCCTTTGTCAGATGGATAGATTGCAAAAATTTTCTCCCAGTGTGTAGGTTGCCTGTTCACTCTGATGATAGTTTCTTTTGCTGTGCAGAAGTTCGTTAGTTTAATAAGATCCCATTTGTCTATTTTGACTTTTGTTGCCATTGCTATTTTAGTCATGAAGTCTTTGCCAATGCCAGTGTCCTGAATGGTATTGCCTAAGTTTTCTTCTAGGGTTTTTATGGGTTTAGGTCTTACACTTAAGTCTTTAATCTATCTTGAGTTAACTTTTGTATAAGGATCCAGTTTCAGCTTTCTGCATATGTTATCGTTAAAAAGTCAGGAAACAACAGATGCTGGAGAGGATGTGGAGAAATAGGAATGCTTTTACACTGTTGGTGGGAGTGTAAATTAGTTCCACCATTGTGGAAGACAGTGTGGCAATTCCTCAAGGATCTAGAACTAGAAATACCATTTGACCCAACCATCTCATTACTGGGTATATACCCAAAGGATTATAAATCATTCTACTATAAAGACACATGCACAAGTATGTTTATTGCAGCACTGTTCAAAATAGCAAAGACTTGGAACCAGACCAAATGCCCATCAATGATAGGCTGGATAAAGAAAATGTGGCATATATACACCATGGAATACTATGCAGCCATAAAAAAGGATGAGCTCGTGTCCTTTTCAGGGACATGGATGAGACTGGAAACCATCATTCTCAGCAAACTATCACAAGGACAGAAAAGTTGAACAATGAGAACACATGGACATGGGAGGGGAACATCGGACACTGGGGGCTTTTCGGGGGTGGGGGACTAGGGGATTAATCTTTTACCTTAATTTCATAAACTGATATAGTGATTATTATATTGATAAAATCAATATCATATTGATTCAGTCATTGTGTACAAAAGTGTGCAAAGATCTAGACATTAAACTTTATTTTTGAAGGTATTTCATAAAATTTTGAGATTGATTTTCCTTATATGCTTTTTGTAAAACTGAAAATTTTTACTAAATGACAGAAATCAAGCACTTTTTTTGTTGTAGGTAAACTTCCTTCCTCCTACCTTATTATAAAAATGCTTTAGGGATTTGAATTACCTGAGAAAAACTTTTTTTTCCTCAGAAATATGGAGGGATGTGAGTCCTAGATGTCAAGAGGGCTTACATTTTGAGCAGAAACACAAATTTTCAAAAGTTTTTCTTTCAACTTGCTCTCTATACCAGTGTTCTGGGAAGTCTTTTGGTATGACTAGCTAGAAGCTATGTTTGTGCTTCTTTTAGTAATATATGTCTCTTTAATAGGCTTCCAACCAGAATCATTAATAAACCAACATTGAGAAATTATGGAATGAAAAGGGATTGACACAGGAGTGTCATGATTCTTAGCAGTGCTCAAAAGGTGAAGCCATCACATGAACCAAATCTCTAAATAATTTATTTTATAAACCATATTCTGCCTCCAGCTGGACAGAGTTTTACTGTGGCCCCAAAATTAAAAATGCACTTTATAAAACTCACATTCTCCTGGGATGTAGCCTCTATAGCATTAGGAAGGTTATCTTTCAAGCCAATGAATCTTTAAAAGTTAATGATTACATATTCTCTGAAGAATCAGTAAAGAGTAATGACAACTATTCTAAGGCATCATTATTTACAAAGAGCTTGCCCACCAGACAGATTCCAAAAAATCTTCTGGAAGACACAGTCTAAGGAGAAATAAGATACAAAATATGTCACCCAAAGTTCTGACATAATGTTTAGGAACAATTTAGGTGTTACTGTGCATATGTTGGAGGATATAGAGCCCAGTGAGGAAAATACTGAGGTTCCAACATTGTAGCATATTGAATAAAAACTTATAGAATTTAGAAATAACTTTTAGAAGGATGGCACTTTTTTGGCAGAATTCTTTCTTTTTTTTTTTTTTGAGACGGAGTCTCGCTCTGTCGCCCAGGCTGGAGTACAGTGGCCAGATCTCAGCTCACTGCAAGCTCCGCCTCCCAGGTTTACGCCATTCTCCTGCCTCAGCCTCCCGAGTAGCTGGGAATACAGGCACCCGCCACCACGCCCGGCTAGTTTTTTGTATTTTTTTAGTAGAGACGGGGTTTCACCGTGTTAGCCAGAATGGTCTCGATCTCCTGACCTCGTGATCTGCCCGTCTCGGCCTCCCAAAGTGCTGGGATTACAGGCTTGAGCCATGGCGTCCGGCCCAGAATTCTTTAGATATGAGAAGACAGTATAAGAAGTAGCAACATTTAAGTTAATTGACAGAGATACTTCGGAGGAACATGTGACTTCCCACTTAATATGAGAGAAGTATTTACTTTTATTGATTAGTGTCCCTTCTCTTTTTACTTCATGGCATTTAGGTGCCGACACAGTGTAATTGAACACTCGTGTGTGAGTGAATGCTCCTACCAAGTGCTGTAAAGTAGTTGAGGACATCAGGGATGTATGCCCTAGGACCACACACATCTGTCTAAAAGCAAACTTCCACTTGGAGAGACTAAGGAGGAAAATGTTTATTCAGACCTTTATTATCACTTAGTCATAACACTTAGAAACTCCTAAAACATAGCTTTGATCTTGTTGTCTGCTCAAAAGCCGTCAATGATTTCAAGTTCCCAAGTTCTCCACAAATTGACTTCAAATTATTTTCCTGGTGTTCTCTTTCCCTACTCTCTTTTACAGATAAACTAGACAGTCGACAACATTTCATTCTCTGAATAGCTTCAGTTTCCTATGTTCTCTTCTTTGTGACCATTTTCTGTATTTGGAATTCTATTTATCTCCATCTACACCTGTAAAAACCCTCCTTCAAGGTCCAGTTCAAAAGACATTTTTTTTTTCCCCTGGAATGTTTTCCCCTTTTCCCCTAACCAAAGCACCTTTTCCATCCTTGCATTTTTGTTGTTGTTGTTGTTGAGATGGAGTTTCGCTCTGTCCCCAGGCTGGAGTGCAGTGGCGTGATCTCAGCTCACGGCAACCTCCACCTCCCAGGTTCAAACAATTCTCCTGCTTCAGCCTCTTGAGTAGCTGGGACTACAGGCATGTGCCACCCCGCCCAGCTAATTTTTGTATTTTTAGTAGAGACAGGATTTTACCATGTTGGCCAGGATGATCTCTATCTCTTGACCTCGTGATCTGCCTGCCTCGGCCTCCCAAAGTTCTGGGATTACAGGCGTGAGCCACCGCGCCCGGCCCCATCCTTGCATTTTTATTTTACCATCTTTGTGTCTTTGTCATGATACTAATCACAAGCTGCCTTACATCAATGTTTATCCATGATACTGGCTTGACATTTTTTCTTGTTGTTGTGTCTCTACTGGGTTTTGGTATCAGGATGATGCTGGCCTCATAGAATGAGTTGCACAGGGGTCCTTCCTCCTCAGTTTTGTGGAATCATTTCAGCAGAAATGGTACTGGCTCTTCTTTGCATATCTAGTCGAATTTGGCTGTGAATCCATCTAGTGCTGAGCTTTTAAAAATATATATATTTTTTGGTTGGTAGGCTATTTATTACGGATGCAATTTTGGAGCACGTTATTGGTGTGTCCAGGAAGTGACCCATCTCTCACAGGTTTTCTAGTTTGTGTGCGCAGAGGTGTTTGTAGTAGTTTCTGATGGTTATTTTTTATTTCTGTGGGGTCAGTGGTAACATGGCCTTTTTCATTCCTAATTGTGATGTTTCTTTCAAAAGATTAGAATAACTAGTAAAAATTATATCTATTCTGAATATGGCTTCTAGGTATTATTAAATGTTTATGCCTTTAATTTACTCTGATCAACAATGTAAGTTATCTTTGGGGCTTTTTTTCTTAAATAATCTTGTCACTAAACCGCTACACGTAATAAACAGCCTGGTTAAATGAACATGCATTGGAACATTAGACTCTGGAGAGACGAGATTCATTAACCTTTGACACGAGAAGCTCACAGTGCAACGGGCCACTCCGATAGAACAAAAGTCCTAGGAAGTCTATGTCAGCAAAATCCTACCTAAGGACTAAACTTTAAGCTCTATTCACTTTTAGCTAATTAAGTAAATACACTGCCATCCCATGCTGAGAGTGATGGGCAGTCTCGGGGGAGGTTGACTTCTATAGGGAGGAGGGAGGAGGATGTGTTTCTGCACTTTGCTTCTTCAGTCAGGCACTCTGTGACTTCTTCATTTCCTTCCTCTCCTCTTCAAGCCCTGGCATATTGGCTCAGAAGCACAAGGGGGGCAGGATAATCCTCATTGTCTCATTCACACGGACTGAAGCCCCGGGCTTTGAAATACACACTCACTCCTCCCAAGCTCTACCCACTGATGCTGGGAGCAATTTAGAGCAAATGTTGTCCAAAGTGACATTACCTAGATCACTAGGTTCTTTCTTTCACCCACCTCCAATCCTGCTGTTCTTTCAGTTCTAAGTCAAGGATACTCCAAGTTTACACTTTGCAGGAGCCCCTGGAATATTTGGGGTTTCATACTGCACATCAAAACTATTTCTCACTAACTCAATCATCTATTAAAAATTCGGTTGAATTTCTGCCATTTTAATGGCTATCAGCCTTCATATGAACTTCTTGGTATTATAATAGTCAGTGTGCTTCCAAATTAATCCAATTTGTTTACTTTTATTTTAAAATGAAATGTAGGCCAAGCATGGTGGCTCACGCCTGTAATCCCAGCACTTTGGGAGGCCGAGGCTGGTGGATCATGAGGTCAGGAGTTCGAGACCAGCCTGGCCAACATAGTGAAACCCTGTCTACTAAAAATACAAAAAACTAGCCAGGCATGGTGGTGGGCACCTGTAATCCCAGCTACTTGGGAGGCTGAGGCAAGGAGAATCGTTTGAACCTGGGAGGTGGAGATTGCAGTGAGCAGAAGTCATGCCACTGCACTCTAGCCTGGGTGACAGGGCGAGACTCCGCCTTAAAAAAAAAAAAAAATTGAAGTGTAGCTTATAAACCATTCTTCCATAAAACCATATCTCTTTAAGAAGATGTTGGAAAATTAGCCTTTCTCATAAAGTAGTTTTTCCCACAAGTTTAAACACATTACTCCATTATAATTTTAGAGACTATTTAAAAAAAATCTATTATGCTTCAGCTTTTCCTACAATTTTCTCTTTCTTATCTCTTACATTCTTCTCTGTGTTCTGGTCCAACAATTATTGCCATGGCAACAAAGGCTCTGTGACATCTCTAGCAAGCTCATTGTCTTCCACCTTATTAAACTTTAATGGGTAGCTAGTAGACAGTAACACTCTGGGAGGGCTCAAACCACATAACCAAATGTGCCAAGATAATCCTGAGCTCACTCATTGTCAGGTAAGACAACGTATTTTAGTGCAATAGCAAACAATTAATTAAACAAACAAAAACAAGAAACCTTTCTTGGGCCAGGAAGCCATTAATTAGCTAAGCTCAGAGCCACTCATTGAAACTAGGTCCTGACCGGGTTTCTGGATTTGACCACTGGGCAGAAACTAGGACCCAAAACCAATTGGAATGAAATGGTCCCCAGATATTGTTTCCATGTAAGAATAGGTTTGGAAGTATCCAGACTTACTGGTGGGCCAGGCCTCCCCTGTGAGCAGTACAGGTCAGGACACTTGGACTGCCCTTTCCCTCTACCTTCCCTGGGGTAATGTGAATGGCTTAGTCTTTCGTGTTTCCGTCTGTAACTTGGAGGAGGAAGAGAAGAGCCTCATTGCACATATTGGGTCATTAAGAATGATCTTAGAGCCATAATTTACAATATTTTGAAGTTAGGTTTGACTTTTACCATTCTACTACTCCTCTCTCCCAATATGTTGTGCCAGATTGTAAGTAACTTGCAATTAGAACACATGGAAGACATATATTTGAGCTCTTTAGAGATTCTCATCCACCTTTGAGGTAACTTTTTGTACTTTAGGTTTTCTCAAGTCAGAGTGTTGAGTCCTTAAATCAGGGTTGGGCAGTAATAAAATTTTGATACATAAAGTTAATTGCCTAAGCTTAGTAAATGGGGGACAGGCTTGTTTATCAACAGTCTTTGTAGTATTTTATGCTGAAACAGCCTTGAGGCTCAGACTCAGCCCACAGCTCTCTGCACTCCCTCCACCTCCCTTCTGCCCCTTTCATGTATAGCCTTTACAGCAATTTTTCTGTGAGTTCTTTTCCATTTTGAGATCTCTCTTAAGGTTAATGGTGTACAGTAGAACTTATTCATCCTTTTTAGCTGAAACATTTTACCCTTTGACAAATGCCTCCCCATGTCCCCTGGGTGGAATTTTCAATAGGTAGTTAGGGAAAGCCTCACTGAAAAGGTTGGGATTTTGGGATGCTGATAACATTCAGTTTCTTGAACTGGGTACCTTTACACAGGAGTTAATCAGTTGATAACAACTCATTGAGCAATATACTTATGATTTGTACAATGTACTTTTTGTATGTTATAGATGAATAAAAAATTCAGAAATCTCATAAAGGTGATATTTGGATAAAGACTTGAAGGAAGTGTGGAGGCAAGAAACATAAACGTCTGGGGAAAGAGGGTTCCAGGCAGAGGAGACGGCATGTATAGGTGCCACAAAGCAGGAGCACGCCTGGCATGATTGAGACAGCAGGGAGTCCTCATCTCTTCCTCACCTCCCCACCACCTCTGAAATGGCCATTTCAGAAATTATGAAATTTATTTACGTACATTTATCTTAATACTCACTTTCGATATTTTACAAGTGTAACTACAAGTTTATTATAGAAAAATTTGAGAAAACATACGTATCCACAAGAATACAATATAACCACTTAACATTTAAAATTTTTCCTTTCATCATACTTATATTCATAAAGTAGTATTGGCATTTAAGTATAAAATTTACTATACATGTTTATATTATTCATATTTATATTTTAATGTTCAGAACTGATTAGTTAATCCATCAATAACAATTGATTGTGAATGTTCCAGGGACTACTGTAAATGCTCATGCACATAGCAGTGAAGAAAATGTACAAAAATTCCTATGTGGAACTTACATTCCAAAGGGAGAAGACAGGTGGTAAATAAATAAGTAAACTATATAGTATGTTAGGGAGTGATGAGTAAACGTGGTGAAAAATTAGAAATGTCAGGTCAATAGGAGTGTGTGTGGGAGCTGGCAGAGGTGCATCCCCGCCCCCCCCACCCCCGCCTTATTAAGATGTAATTGACAAAAACAGTATATAGATTCACATGAGAAGAAAAAACAATTCACAAAACTAGCATTGTTTTACTTCTGTCCTTACAGAGATATGTTTGACTGTTTGGTGAGACATTCTGGAGTTTAAGCTGTCATTTAAACCAGTTACAATTTTCCACAGGGAGCTACTCTGTCACTTGGGTCTTTTCCCATTTAAGCAAGGCTCAAGGCTACTTTCCATGGACTCATTATCCAGTATGTGAGGTTAGCTTGGCACTTGTTCAATACATGCTTGCTTTATAATAGGTGATTGAGTATTTTTTATTTTATATTAAAAAACTATGTATTTGTGGCATACAAGATGATTTTTTGATATGTATATGTGGTGAAATGATTAATTCAAACTAATTAACATATTTATCACTTCCACATACTTTCATTTTACTGTGAGAGAACATTTAAAATCTCTTTTAACAATTTCAAGTATACTTTTGGCCTTATGTTTCCATGAGTTCCACATTCAGGCATTCAACCAACTGGATAGAAAGCATTAGGAAAAAAACCCACAAAAAATACAATAAAAGCAATAAAAAAAAAGTATAACAACTATGTATAAAACATTTATATTTTATTTGTATTATAAATAATCTATAGATGATTTAAAGTATATGGAAGAATATGCATAGGTTACATGCAAATATAAAATGATATCATTTTATATAAGGGACTTGAACATCCCAGAATTTTGGTGTCCTTGGGGAGTCCTGGAACCAATTGCCCCCAGATATTGCAGATATTTAGGGACAATGGTATAACACATGACTATTAACTACAGTCACCATGCTGTACAATAGATCTCCAAATGTATTCATCCTGTTTAGCTGAAACGTTGTATCTTTCAACCAATATCTTTCAATTCCCCTGGGTGGAATTTTCAATAGCTAGTCAGGAAAGGCCTCACTGAAAAGGTGATATTTGGTCAAAGATTTGAAGGGAGTGTGGGGGAAAGAAATATAAATATCTGGGAAAAGAGCATTCCAGGTAGAGGAGATGGCATGTATAGGGGCCACGAGGCAGGAGCGTGCCTGCCATACTTAAAAGACAGTAAGGAATCTTCATCTTTTCCTCATGTCTTCCTCACCTCCAATATATTTAAATATGGCTTCCCCCCACCACACCCTTAAAATGGCCATTGCATAAATCACCAATAACATTTGTGTTAGTCCATTTTACATTGATATAAAGGAATACCTGAGATTGAGTAATTTATAAAGAAAAGAGGTTTATTTGGCTCATGGTCCTGCAGGCAGTACAAGCATGGCATCAGCATCTGCTTAGCTTCTGAAGCCTAAGGAAGCTTTTACTCATAGAAGAAAGCAACGGAGAAGCAGGTGTGTCACATAGCAAGAGAGGGAGCAAGGTTGTGTGTGTGTGGGGGTGTTGTTCTCTTTTTAACCATCAGATCTAATGGTAACTCTACTATAGGTAAAATACAAACCTGTTCATGAGGGTTGGGTTGGATACCATCACCATCCAATGAGGGATTCACCCCCATAACAGACACCTCCCAACAGACACCCCATCTGACATTGGGGATCACAAACCTGAGATTTGGAGGGTACGTTGAGTATAATGTGAGCTGTAGGCTTGTAATATATGGTCTTTATTGTGTTGAAGAATATTTCTTCTAAACCAACTCTGTTGAGAATCTTTTCATGAAACAATGTTGAATTTTTCCAATGCTATTTCTGCATCTAATTCGATGATTATATAATTTTGGGGCTTCATTTTGTTAATGTTGTATATCACATTTATAGATTTATGTATGTTGATCCATCTTGCATCCTTGGGGTAAATCCACTTGAGCATGGTAAGTTATCTTTTTAATGTGCTATTGAATTCAGTGTGCTAGTATTTGATTGAGGATTCATGCATCTACGTTCATCAGGGATATTGATCTGTCATTTTTCTTTTCTTTTTCTTGTTCTTGTCTGTCTTTGGTATCAGAGTAATGTTGGCCATTTAAAAAAAGTTGGGAAGTATTCCTTCCTCTTAGATTTTTTTGGGAAGAGTTTGAGGATTGCTAATTATTTAAATGTTTGGTAGAATACAACAGTAAAGCTATTCTGGGCTTTTCTTTGATGGGAGACTTTATTACAATTCAATCTTATTACTCATTTTTGATCTGTTCATACTTACTATTTCTTCTTGATTCAGTCTTGGTATCTTTCATGTATCTTGGAATTTATTTATTTCTTCTACTTTATTCAATTTGTTAGTGTACAACTGTTCATAATACTTTCTTATAAGCTTTTTTTTTCTTAGGAGCTTTTATGTTTCTATGGTATCAGTTGTAATGTCTCCCTTTTCACTTTTGATTGTATTAATATTTGAGTCCTTTCTCTTTTTTTCTTGGTCTGGCTAAAGGTTTGTTGATTTGTTTATCCTTCTGAAAAAATACTCTTTATTACATTGAGTTCTTTTCTATTATAGTTTTAGTCTCTATTTTGTTTATTTGCATTCTGATCCTTGTTATTTCTTTCCTTCTGCTGACTTTGGGTTTAGTTTGCTTTCCTTTTATTAGTCACTTGAGTTGTAATATCAGGTTGTTTATTTTATATTTTCCTTTTTTAATTTTTATGGGTACACAGTGACTGTATATGTTTATGGGGTACATGAGATATTTTGCTACAGGCATACAGTGTATAATAATTACATCATAGTAAATGGGATATCCATCACTTCAAACATTTACCCTTTCTTTGTGTTACGAGCAATGCAATTATGCTCTTTTAGTTATTTTTAAATGTACTATGAATTATGTTTGGCTAAATTCACCTTGTTGTGCTATCAAATACTAGATCTTATTTATCCCATTTAACTGTATTTTTATACCCATTATCCATTCCTCCCCTTAACCCTACTATTCTTCCTAGTCTCTGGTAACCATTACTCTATTCTCTATATCCATGAATCCAGTTATTTTAAGTTTTAGCTCCCACAGATAAGTGAGAACATGGAAAATTTGTCTTTCTGTCCCTGGCTTATTTTGTTTAACATAATAACCTCCAGTTCTATCTATGTTGTTGCAAATAACAGGATCTCATTCTTTTTCATGACTGTGTATTACTCCATTGTATATATTAACCACATTTTCTTTATTTATTCATCTGTTCATGGGCACACAGGTTGCTTCCAAATCATGGCTATTGTGAATAGTGCTTCAGTATGCTTGGGAATGCAGGTATCTCTCAGATATCCTGATTTCCTTTCTTTTATGTATATACCTACCAATGGCATTGCTGGGTCATATGGTAGCTCTATTTTTGTTTTCTTTGAGAAATCTCCAAACTGTTCTCCATAGTGATTGTACTTATTTATATTCCCACCAACAGTGGGTTCCCCTTTCTCCATATGCTAGCCAGAATTTCTTTTTTTTTGAGACAGAGTCTTGCTCTGTTGCCCAGGTCCTGGAGTGCAGTGGTATGATCTCCGCCCACTGCAAGCTCCGCCTCCCAGGTTCATGCCATTCTCCTGCCTCAGCCTCCCGAGTAGCTGGGACTACAGGCGCACGCCACCACGCCCGGCTAATTTTTTTTTTCTTTTTTCTTTTTTTTTGTATTTTTAGCAGAGGCAGGGTTTCACCGTGTTAGCCAGGATGATCTCGATCTCCTGACCTTGTGATCTGCCCGCCTCGGACTCCCAAAGTGCTGGGATTACAGGAGTGAGCCACCGCGCCCTGCCCCTAGCCAGCATTTCTTACTGCCTGTCTTTTGGATATAAGCCATTTTAACTGGGGTTAGATGATTCATCTTGTAGTTTTGGTTTGCATTTCTCTGATGATCAATGATGTTGAACACTTTTTCACATGCCTGTTTGCCATTTATATGTCTTCCTTTGAGCAAGATCTTTTGCCCATTTTAAAATTAGATGATCAGATTTTTCCTATTGAGTTGTTTGAGCTCCTTATAAATTCTGGTTGTTAATCCCTTGTCAGATGGATAGTTTACAAATATTTTCTCCTATTTTATGGTTGTCTTTTTCAACATCATTGAAATGATCCTATGGTTTCTGTTTTTAACTTTATGTGATGAATTACATTTATTGATTTGCATATGTTGAATCATCCTAGCATTTCTGGAATAAAACTCGCTTGATCATGGTGAATTAATTTTTTAATGTGATGTTGGATTTAGTTTGCTAGTATTTTCTTGAGGATTTTTGCACCAGTGTTCATCAGGGATATTGGTCTGTAGTTTTCTTTTGTTGATATGTCTCTTTCTGGTTTTGTATCAGAGTAATAATGTCCTAATAGAATGAATTTAGATGTATTCTGTGTTCCTATATTTTTTGGAATAGTTTGAGTAGGACTGGTATTAATTCTTCTATGGGTATCTGGTAAAATTCAACAGAGAAGCCATCATGTCCTGGGCTTTTCTTTGCGGACAGACTTTTTATTAGGGCTTTGATCTCATTACTTGTTATTGGTTTGTTCAGGTTTTGGATTTCTTCATGGCTCAAACTTGGTAGGTTGTATGTGTCTAAGAATTTATCTATTTTTCTCTGGATTTTCCAGTTTATTGGCATATGGTTGCAAGTGATCCTTTTAATTTCTGCAGTATTGGTTTTATGTCTTAATTTTATTTATTTGGGTCTTTTCCCTTTTTCTCTTAGGTAAAGTTTTGTTGATTTTGTTTATCTTTTCAAAAAACAAACTTTTCTCTCTGTTGATCTTCTGTATTGTATGTTTTGTTTCCATTTCATTTATTACTACTCTGACCTTTATTATTTATTTTCTTCTAATAATTTGGATTTGTTTGCTTTTGCTTTTTTAGTTTTTAAAGATACATCACTAGGTTATTTGAAATTTTTCTACTTCTTTGGTGTAGGCACTTGTAGCTATAACCTTTTACTTGCCAGGTTTTGGTATCAAAGAGATGTGCCTTCATAGAATGAGTTAGGGAGGAGTCCATTCTCATCATTTTTGGGAATAGTTTCAGTAGAATTGGTTCTAGCTCTTCTTTGTATATCTGGTAGAATTTGGCTGTGAAACCATCTGGTCTAGGACTTTTTTGGTTGGTAGATTTTTATTGTTGCTTCTATTTTGGACCTTATTATTTGTCTTTTAGGGTTTTAATCTCTCCCAGATTCAATCTTGGGAGGTTATTTCCAGAAATTTATCCATTTCCTCTAGATTTAGTAGTTTGTGTTCATAGAGGTATGTTCCTAATAGTATTGGAGGATATTCTGTATTCTGGGATCATTTATAATGTTACCTTTGTCATTTCTTAATGTGGTTATTTGAATCTTCTCTCTCTCTCTCTCTCTCTCTCTGTTACTATAGCTGGCAGCCCATCGATCTTGTTTATCTTTTTAAGGAATCAACTTTTGGTTTCATTGATTCTTGGCATTAATTTTCTGGTCTATTTCATTCAGATCTGCTCTGGTTTTAGTTATTTTTTTCCTGCTAGCTTTGTTTTAATTTTTCTAGCTCTTCTGTTTGATGCTAGGTAATTAATTTGAGATATATCTAACTTTTTGAGGTAATTGTTTAGTGCTATAAACTTTTCTTTTAACACTGCTTTTGCTGCATCCCAGAGATCTTGGCATATTTTGTCTCTGTTTTCACTTATTTCAAAGACTTTTTTTATTTCTGCCTTAATTTCATTGTTCACCCAGAAGTTATCCAGGAGCAAGTCACTTAATTTCCATGTACTTATGTAGTGTTGGGTGATGTTTGTAGTCTTTATTTTTATGTGATATACTATTCTAAGCTGACAGCAACAACAACTGTACACTATTTGCCAACAACATCTGTACACTTTATTTCTCCTCTCCCACATTTTATGTTTTTGATGTCAAAATTTACATCATTTTCTAATGGGTATCCATTGACTATTTTTGCTCTATGTGTTTTAATAGGTTTGTCTTTTAACCATTGTACTATAGGAAAAAAATTGCTTTACACATTGTCATTACAGTCTTAGAATATTCTGGTTATGACTTTGTATTTCTTATACCAATGCGTTTGCGTTCTCATATGTTTTATGTTTTTAATTAGCAGCCTTTTAATTTAGCTCAAATAACTCCCTTTAGTGGTTCTCTTAAGATATATTTAGTGGTAATGAACTCCCATAGCTTTTGTTTGTCTGGAAAAGTTTTTTTTTCTCTCATTTGCCAAGGACAACTTTGCTGGGTTAAGTAGTCTTGTTGGCCTTCAGCACTTTGAATACATTATCCTACTCTTTCCTCGTCTCCTGGGTTTTTGCTGAGAAATCCAGTGACAGCTATTTTGGTATTCCCTTGTATGTGATGTGCTTCTCATTACTTGCTGTTTTCAGAATGTTTTCTTTTTCTTTAATTTTTGTTATTTTGATTACTATACATCTTGGATAATTCCTATTTGGCTTAGACTTGTTTGCATACCTCTGCATTTGTTGTATTTAGATGTTAGCAACTTTCTCCAGATTTGGTAATTTTTTAGAATTTCTTCTTCAAATATGCTTTCTGGTCTCTTTTCTATTTCTTTTCTTTCTGAAAACTCCTATTAGATGAATATTAGGTCTTAATAGTTTTCCTTCATATCCAGAGTCTTTCTTTATTCTTTTACATTCTTTTTATTTTTTTCTGACTGAATTATTATTATTATTATTATTGTTATTATTATTATTTTGAGATGGAGTCTCGCTCTGTCGCCCAGGCTAGAGTGCAGTGGCGCGATCTCAGCTCACTGCAAGCTCCGCCTCCCGGGTTTATGCCGTTCTCCTGCCTCAGCCTCCCGAGTACCTGGGACTACAGGCACCGCCACCTCGCCCAGCTAGTTTTTTGTATTTTTTAGTAGAGACGGGATTTCACCGTGTTAGCCAGGATGGTCTCGATCTCCTGACCTCGTGATCCATCCGCCTCAGCCTCCCAAAGTGCTGGGATTACAGGCTTGAGCCACTGCGCCTGGTCTCTGACTGAATTATTTTAAATGTTTTGTCTCTAGCTTACTGATTGTTTCCCTTCTGCTTGATTGAGCCTGTTGTTAGAGCTATCTATTGCACTTTCATTTCAGTGATTTTATTCTTTAAGATTTCTATATTTTTATTATTTATATTTCTTTGTCAAAAAGCTTATATTGTTTGTGTATTATTTTCCAAATTTTATTTAATTATCGTTATATTCTTGTAGTTCACTACATTTTTAAAGAGGACTTTTCTGAATTCTTTGTCAGTCATTTTGCAAATCTCCATTTCTTTAGGGTTCATTGTTGGAGTTTTATTAGTTTATCTTGGAGGTGTCATCATTCCCCAATTCTTCACAATCCTTGTATTCTTGCACTGGCGTCTGTTCATTTGAGGAGGTATTAGTTGGCAGGGATAGACTTTCAGTATTTAGTCTAGACTTTGATTCTAGATTGGTCAGCTGGTACTAACCCTGGGAAAGTAGAGCTTGCTTTCTGCTTTCAGGTTCTCCTGATGGCTCAGCTTTTGTCTTTGCTCTGAGTTCAGCTGGGACTACTGGCTGGGCTCTGATTTTTGGTAAGACCACTAAATGAGCTCTGCAAGCAGACAAAATTGCTTGCTTGGATGGTGATTGCCTCTGACTGGGCCAGGCCACAGGATGTATTTCCTGGCTAAATGATACCACTATTTGAGTTCTGCAGTTGTTTGGGGTTGCAGGCTTACTCACAAAATTAGGTGGAGACACTGCTCAAGATGGAGAGTAAAACTACTATACTTGGTGGGAATGCACATTTGATGTTTGCCTTCCTGCCTGGGTGGGACATTGGGGTGGGCTTTGAGATTGAGCCAAACCACCATTTAGATTCCTTGTTGGGGTATATATAGCCCTTTCACTTTGCCAAAATGCACTGTGGCAGGTATCTCTCTCTGTGAGTGGGCTTTGGGGATGATTTTGAGGCTGAGTTGAACCACTGTTCGAGTCCCCAGGTAAGGCAGTTCTAGACCCTACACTGTGCTAAAAATGGGCTGTGATATACATCTCCCTGCCTGGCTGGGTCCCTGTTGTGGGTTTTGAGACTAAGCCAAACTACTGTCTGGGCTTCTGAGTGGGGCAGGTCTAGCCCTTGTACTTTATCAAAATGTGCTGTGGTCATCTCCCCTCCCTGGGCTTTGTGATGGGATCTGGGGCTGGCATGGAGGCTGATTGTTTAGGGATTCAAGCCAGGTAGAACTTCCTATTTCCAGGGGCAACCAGCTTGACTTTGTTGGTTTGTTACACTGTTGGCTAATACCCCTAATCACATACCACTGATGGCCGTTACATAGAGCTACCACCAAGATCTGCATGTTTGTCACTATGAGCTCTGCCTTCCTGCTCTGTTTCTACCTGACCATAGTAGTCTAGCCATTTTATTACCCCATGCTCCTTCCAAGGTGAGACCAGAGTAGGCTTCCTGGGAAGTATCTTGGAATGCAGGGAACGTGAATGTCCACCTCTAGTTCTCTTTTCCTACTGTAGAAACTGTGGGCCTAGAAAAATTCTAAGTGGTGTGCTGACTTGGGAGAGAGGGAGAGGTGATGTGGTCAAAGTGAGACTATTCTTTTTACCCTTCTCATGTGGCATTTTGTTTGGTTCTTTAGTTCACACAGGTTTCTCAGGCTTAATAATGAGTTTTGAAGTGTTCATGTAGGAGTTTTTGTCTGTGTACAGTTGCTAATTGAACATTCTATGAAGGGGAGGGAAAACTGGGACCTCCTATTCTTCAATCTTCCTGATGTCACAGAGAATCTGCGTTTTGAAAAGATCCATAGGTGATTGATATGGATATTAAAGTTGAGAACTACTAGGTTAAACATCTATTTCATGTGAAACATGAAAAATAAGCTAGATTTCGGGTTGCAATTATAGGGTAATACACATTTTTCAACTTTTTCATCTTTACTCTTGTTCATAAGAGGCTGCAACTGATCCAAGACAACTTATTCCCAGGTTATAGCAAAGGTTTTCAAACCCAAACAACACAGAATTACAAAATGTAGAGTTCACATCTTCACTGGCTAAGATAATGTTGACTAATGAAAACAATGGTAGATTGAAAAACCTATTTGAGTTACTATACTTTCTTATACCTAAGATAAAATATCCATATGATGATTATTGTTAATCCTCTACAGAAACATGATGAAAAGAAGTTTTAGTCAAACAGAGGAGATAGAAAGCAAGATCATAGGGGGTTGGGGAGTGAATAAGAAATGAAGAAGTAGGGCCGGGCGCGGTGGCTCACGCCTGTAATCCCAGCACTTTGGGAGGCCGAGGCGGGAGGATCATAAGGTCAGGAGATCGAGACCATCCTGGCTAACACGGTGAAACCCCGTCTCTACTAAAAATACAAAAAAAATTAGCCAGGCGTGGTGGTGGGTGCCTGTAGTCCAAGCTACTCGGGTGGCTGAGGCAGGAGAATGGCGTGAACCCGGGAGGCAGAGCTTGCAGTGAGCCGAGATTGCGCCACTGCACTCCAGTCTGGGCAACAGAGTGAGACTCCGTGTCAAAAAAAAAAAAAAAAAAAAAAAAAGAAATGAAGAAGTAGAGGTTGACTATGCTCTTTCATGTCACTTTGCACCCCCCAAAGTAAAAGAAATTTGATGTAATCAATTTGCCACCCATTGCTGGCTGGTTTTCTCAAAGATTGATGCCATATTGAGGGCTTAGTGTTGGTTTCTCATCAAGGCTGTATCTTCAGTGGCTCATCAGTGGCTCAGTGACTTGTCACCAACCTTGGTAAGAGAATGCCCATATTTTCTGGCTCGTGCATATTTTCCATGTATAAAACTTTCTTTATATTCCCTTTTATAAGCACTGAGGTGAATGAAATCAGAGTTGACTGACATTTTTAGATGACTCATTCTTTTCACCTAGCTATTGAGTGCCTCCACTCTGGAGGATACTTTCTAATGGCACAGAGTTGAGAAACAAAGATCTGCATACTTTGTGCTTATTCTCATAGGCCCATACATAGGCCTCCACCTCAAGTTTCCTTAAATCTGATTTTTCTGTATTTTTGGGGGGCTTTGCTTAGTGAAGCTTTTTTACAACAATCATTATTCTACTTGCCTAGCAAGCTATTTCTCCCAACATTCAAAGTGGACAACTAAGTATATTGCTCCCAAATCATGGGTTTGTGAGGATTTCCTCCATCACTACATTCTATGATTACCCTTGAGAGGCGTTAAGCTGCAGCATTAGTCAATGTTTTCCTTGTCCAAGTGTATATTCAGACAATCCATTTGTGAGCGAAGCCTGAGGCTCTTTCCTCCTTTATTAGTTGGTTGTATGAAATCTATCTATTTCCCACCATGAAGCCATAGGTATGACTGCATGCTGCAGTTTAACGCCTCTCAAGGGTAGCCATAGAATGTAGTGATGGAGGAAATCCTCATAAACCGATGATCTGGGAGCAATATACTTAGTTGTCCACTTTGAATGTTGGGAGAAATAGCTTGCTATGCAAGATAAGGATATGT
This sequence comes from Macaca thibetana thibetana, assembly GCF_024542745.1. Lineage (NCBI taxonomy): Eukaryota > Metazoa > Chordata > Mammalia > Primates > Cercopithecidae > Macaca > Macaca thibetana. The sequence continues at coordinate 87,749,701 of NC_065584.1, forward strand.
GTAGAATAAAGATTGTTGTAAAAAAACTTCACTAAGAAAAGCTCCCCCAAAATACAGAAAAATCAGATTTAAGGAAATTTGAGGTGGAGGTCTATGTATGGGCCTATGAGAATAAGCACAAAGTATGCAGATGTTTGTTTCTCAACTCTGTGCCCATCAGGGACCTGGCCCAGTCAGAGGACAAACTGAGGAAGAGATACTGTCACAATGAAGGCATGTTTGTATCTTATGGAAATGCTTTTTACTGTATCAAATAGTTTGCCATTTTTTCTATCAGGTGCTAGCAAGCTCAATATGAGATAGAATTTAATATCAGTAAGATAAGATTAGTTAATGATTAACTTGAAGATAATTGCAAATATGGGCATGGTGCATGCTCATAACAATTGACATTATATTTTATTAAGAATTTCTATCCCTTTTTTTCTCATATAATTAAGAAAGATAAACAAAACTGGCATGGAAAGGTGAAACTCAGTGTTAAATTTGTCAGCACTTTAAAGAGAGGCCACCATTTAAGTCAGTTTGAATGAAGTTCTAAATTGTTTCTATTTTCTTCCTATATAAAAGAGTTTTTCAGGCAAGTATTTAGCTATTTAATTTACATTTCACATGTGAAGTATAATAAAACAACCACCCATTTCCCCAGGACTCACATAAATCCTGCCTTTCAAACCCAGAAAATATTCTCAACACAGGTTCTTTATGACACAAAAACTAATTGCAGCTGCACCTCATTTTGCGGAGCAAATAACTATGAGGGCTTACAAATTAAAATTCTGTAAATTACATTTCATATTGTGATTCCTTTTCATCATGTTTTTGAGAGTTGTATTTGGAAAAAATGGCCATAGAACAAAGCAAAGATCAAAATCAAAGCAATATGTTAGTCAAATATTTATAAAATGGATTTTAAGAATTTTATTTTAGTACTGCCTAGCAGTACACAAGTCACAAAGTATTAATACTAAATTAATTATGATATCAAAACCTGTGTTTAAACTGGGTTTACGGCAAAGCAAGCTATAGCCTGAGTAGTGCTCACCTTTTTGTTTAGGTCTTACCTGCACTATATTCCAGGTAACTAAACTGCTTTAAATTCCTAATTCTTGTTTTGTGTACTCTCTGAAAAAACACTGAATATCAAACTAAGGCTATTAATCTATTTCCATAATGTAAAGCCCACTTGCTACATTTTGACAAGATGAACATCTAAAAACTTGACTCTTTTTCAGCCAGTATGTCCTGGTGGACAATTATGGAATTACAGTGTTAATTGTGGGAGCAGTCTACGATATCTGTTACATGTGTTATCAGTTGCTTTAGCTCAGTAATACAAAATGGACATCTGTATTTTTTTTAAAAAGTTGAATCACATATAGAGGTTCTGATTAGCTTAGACACAGAATTTTACATGCTTTTTATTCACTTCAACACAAAATCTAATTCACCGTTGAAGCTTTCTTCTTAAGACCATAGTATTGCAAATTATGGTTAGTGGTGTTTAAGATGTTAATGGGTCATTATTATAGCAGTTCTTAAATAAAACAATGATTCTGTAGACAAATATTCATGTCTAATTAAGTTCCATTTGATAAATGGAAATTATCTCTTATTTATAAACACCCTTTCCAGTCCTGAAGATTTTCCTCAGAGAATCTTTCATCTCTTTGTTCCTAGGACTATATATTAGAGGATTGCAGAGAGGTGTAATCACAGAATAGAATGAGGTAATGATTTTTTGCATTTTTACTGTGTGTCCTGATCCAGGACTAACATACATCACCATGATAGAGCCATAAAACAAGGTGACAACCGCCAAATGAGAAGCACAAGTGGAGAAAGCCTTTTGTTTGCCAGCCACTGAGGACATCCGTATTACAGCCAGAATCACCAGAACATAGGAACAAAGGATAAAGAGAAAGGTGCCAATCATGAAGACAGAATTGAATGTGGCGTAAATGAGCTGGGTGATGATGTCTTCAGAACCGGACAACATCATCAATGGGACAGGATCACAAACAAAATGGTTGATAATATTTGGGCCACAGTATGATAGCTGTGAAATGAGAATAACTGGAGTCAGGAAGATTACAAACCCACATGACCAGGCAAAGATAATAAGGCCAGTGCATACTTGTTTAGTCATGATGCGTGGATAATGTAGAGGGCGGCAGATGGCAAGATACCTGTCAAAGGCCATGATGCAAAGGAAGAAGCCCTCATCACACCCAAAAGAGAAGAAGAAGTAGAACTGTGCAAAACAACTCATGAATGAGATGGACTTGCTTGTGGAGAGGAAGTTGGCCAGCATTTCAGGAACAGTTGTAGTAACATAACATATTTCCAGGAGAGAGAAATTTCCCAGGAGGATATACATGGGAGTGTGAAGGTGCCGGTCCCACCACACAGCACAGACAATGGCTGCATTTCCCATCAGGGTGAGAGTATAGGCTACTGAGAAGAGACTGAAGTAGAGGAGCTGCATTTCTGGGCTTGAGGGAAAGCCCATGAGGATAAAGGAGCTAACAAAGTTGATAGTTTCTATGCTGGACACATTCATTAGTCTGGAAGACATGGAGATGGCAGAGGTAATTGAAACATGAAATGGAACATGCTGGTTCTTCTTGGAAACAACCAAAATTCTTTATCATGTATATTATAAAGTAGTAAACAATTGGACTTTTGTTTAAACAACAAAAGTGTGACTTTCACGACTCAACTCCTACACATATTTATTTTAATAAATCACAACAATAAAAAGCAGGGAAAATATGAATTGTGGAGAGTTTTGTTTTTTTTTTCTTGCTAAGACCACTAGACTTGAAACCGGGAATGCAAATTTTTGTGATTCCAATAAATTACCTATATACAATGAATCTACCCTTTCTTCTGTCTACCTGCATTATTGATACTATATTTATCTGGGTATGAAGTTTTTTCAACAGGACTATGAATACCTGATTCATTATGATTCATTAGTGATATAAAAATAAAATACAAAACAAGATATTTAAAAATACTCTTTCTCAATATAGTGCCATGCCAGGGCACAAATTAATATCTACTTTCAATTTCAGCTACTCCAGGTTACTTGTAGTGTTTTAAAGTGGTAATAAGAAATAACTAGGTCATTAGAAGATATATGGTCTTTTATGCTGTTTCATGTGTCTCTACCAATGTTTAGCATACAAAATACATTCTTTTCTTTTTAGGCAGCTGGATACACTATATGCCGTGAAGAAGTGTGCCACACTTTGGCCCTTAAATTGCTCTAAATATTTTTATATGCTTCCAGGTGAATATATGAACTTCATATGCCCATTATGACATTGAGGTTAGGGAGAGCAGCTGGTCTGAGTGAATGTGGCCAAGTTCAATGTGCTTGTTATTTGTTAACCATGACCAAGTCAGCTGCAGGAAAATAAGAAAGGCAGATAAGGTTTATATTATGAATGTTCCATGTTTTTTATTCACTGCTTTCTTCTACATGTTCCTTTTTCTTTCTTTGACCTTTGGTGCTATTTTGCATCTCACTGTGGTGGTTCTCTGAGGCCTTTCCTATCTAGGCAAACCTGAAACATGAAACGTTTCCCCTGATCACTCTCTGGTTAACTTCGAGCCCAAATAACAACAAAAATAAGAAAAAGTCATACAAGCTGAAGATTTTTGTTGCTTAAATAATAAGTAATTTGTATAATACCAAGTCTTATTAATGTAATGGAACTGAAAATCAGTATTTGGGCTTGAGAAAGAAAATATTGCTGGAAAGAGAAATATGCCATATTTCTTCTACTTACCAAGTAACAAAAATTACCAAAATATACCCTTCTCCATCAATTCATCAGTTAATATACATCTTCATTTGAAATCCTCTTCTTTTTGTATATGTGGCTATTCATATTTTAAAGGGATATGAACCATAATTGAAAAATATCCTCCAGAATTCAGGGAAACAAGAAGAAGAACTTGTATTTTTCAGCTTCATTCTTTGCCAGCATTTCACTCTAAGATATATTTTTAGTTTTCTCAAAGACAAGAAGAAAACATTTTCTATTATTTTTGAAAAAAAAACTGGGTGACTCACGTGTTATATACTTCCCACTCACTCTTTGAATGAATGCTGAGAAGGTCAGGGACAGGAGACAAAATATTATTCCACAGAGCCAAAGACACGTGAAGAACTTCCAAGGAATTGCATGATCCTGTTTGTAATCTCTCATGGGTTGCAAAAAGTAAACCCTAAAAGATTTTCCCCACCTTCAAAGCATATGTTAATGGTCAAAATGCAAGCTCAAGTGAGTGTATTATATATGTCTATTTACTTGCATCATAGCCTGTTGGGACTTGGAGCTCTGTCTCTCTTGTGATGTTTTGATAGTGTTTGTTTAAAAGAGGATATCATTTTGAATTTTCACAGTCAAAAGCCAGTTCTTACTATCCCCTAAAGAATAGTGAAAATGTGGAAGCAGATCTTATCTTTTCTTTTTTCTTTTGTGTCCATGTATTGTCAAAGCTTCCTGAGGAATAATTAAGTAGTAAAAGGGATTGTCATTATAGCTACAGTGGTAAGCTTTACCATAATACTCTCTATATCTATTTTGAAGAAAAATCATTCTCTGCTCATCAAATATTTATACCTGCAGAGTTATTAGAGATATTTGAGTTGAATTTTATGTAGCACACAAGAAATTTAATTGGCATTTAGTTATTCCACAAATATTTACTGAATGCCTACTGTATACTTAACCATATACTATATATATTTTTAATTTTTTGAGGAACCTCATATCGTTTTTCATAATGACTGTACTAATTTGCATTACCACCGACAGTGTATAAACATTCCCTTTTCTCAGCATTCTCACCAACTATTGCCATCTTTTGTCTGTTTGATCATGATTGGGCTGAGGTGCTATCTCATTGTGGTTTTGATTTGCATTTACCTGATGATCAGTGATGCTGAGGATTTTTTCATATGCTTTTTGGTCATTTGCATGTCATATTTTTAAAAATGTCTAGTCAGGTTTTTTGCCTACTTTTAAAGTGAATTATTTGATGATGTTGCTGATTTTTGCTATTGAGTTGCTTGAGTTCCTCATATATTTTGAATATTAACCCCTTATCAGATACATAGTTTGCAAAAATTTTCTCCAATTCTGTAGGTCATTTTTTGGTTCTGTGATTTCTTTTAAGCAGAAGCTTTTTATTTTGATGTAACCTCCTTTATCTATTTTTGTTTTTCTTGCTTTAGCTTTTGCCTACATCAGTGTTGTATAGTTTTTCTCTTATGTTTTCCCTTCTACTAGTTTTACAGCTTTAGGTCTTATGTTTCAGTGTTTAAACTATTTTTAGTTGATTTTTTTGTATGGTATGAAATAAGGGTTTATAAGTTCATTTTTCTGCATATAGATACAAAGTTTTCCCAATACCATTTATTGAAAATACTGACCTTTCCCCATTGTGTGTTCTTGGCAGCCTTGTCAAAATATTATTAGGTGACTGTATCACCTGTGGATTTATTTCTGGGCTCTGTATTCTATTCCATTGGTTTTTGCATCTGTTTTTATGCCAGTATCATGCTGTTTTGGTTACTATAGCTTTATAGTATACTTTCAGGTCAGGTAGTGTGATGCCTCCAACTTTGTTCTTTTGGGTCAAGACTGCTTTGGCTATTCCAGGTCTTTTGTAAGTTCCATACAAATTTTAGGATTGTTGTTTCTATTTCTGTGAAGAATGTCATTGGTATTTCGATAAATCCATAGATTGTTTTGGGTAGTGTGAACATTTTAACAATATTAATTATTTGAATCCATGAATGCAGGATTATCTTTCCATTTATTTCTGTCTTCAAATTTTTTCATAAACATTTTATGGCTTCATTGTAGATATCTTTCACATCCTTGGTTAAATTAATTCCTAAGAGATATATTTTTTTATTTTGTAGATATTATAAATAAGATTGTTATCTTGAATTCTTTTCAGACAATTATTACCACATAAAAGTGCTACTTATTTTTGTATGTTGATTTGGTATTCTGCAACCTTACTGAATTCATTTATCACTTCTAAGAGTTGTCTTGATAACGTTTTTATGTTTTTGTCTATATAAGATCATGTCATCTGCAATGAGAAACAATTTAACTTCTTCTTTTCCAATTCGAATGCCTTTTATTTCTTTCTCTTGCTGATTCTCTGGCCAAAACTTCCAGTACTACATTCAATAGGTGTGGTGAAAGTGAGCATCCTTGTCTTTTTTCTGTTCTTAGAAGAAGGACTTTCTGTTTTTCCTATGTCAGTATGATTTTCACTGTGAGTTTCTGATATATGGCCTTTATTATGTTGAAGTATGCTCCTTCTATGCCTAAATTTGTTGAATTTTTATCATGAAGCAAGGATAAATTTTATCAGATGCTTTTTTTTGCATCTATTGAAATGATTGTATAGTTTTTGTCTTTTATTCTATTAGTGTAATGTATCAAACTTTTTGATTCACTTGTACTGACTCACTCTTGCATTCCTGGAATAAAACCCACTTGGTTGTGGTGAACTGTCTTTTTAATGTGTTGTTGGATTCAGTTTGCTGGTATTTTGTTGAGAATTTTTGCATCTATGGTCAAGTTATTTTGCCTTGTAGTTTCTCCTTCCTTCCTTCCTTCCTTCCTTCCTTCCTTCCTTCCTTCCTTCCTTCCTTCCTTCCTTCCTTCCTTCCTTCCTTCTTTCTTTCTTGACAGAGTTTTGCTGTTGTTGCTCAGGCTAGAGTGCAATGGCACCATCTGGGCTCACTGCAACCTGCGCCTCCTGGGTTCAAGTAATTCTTCTGCCTTAGCCTCCTGAGTAGCTGGGATTACAAGTGCCCACTACCACGGCCCAGCTAATTTTTTTTTTTTTGTTTTTTTTTATTAGAGACGGGGTTTCATCATGTTGGCCAGGCTGGTCTTGAACTCCTGACCTCAGTTGATCCACCTGCCTTGGCCTCCCAAAGTGCTGGGATTACAGGTGCGAGCCACTGTGCCTGGCCTTTTCTTTTCTTTTTTAAAATTTATTTTAAACTTTGGTATGTACGTGGGAGGTGCATATATTTATTGAGTACATGAGATACTTAGATACAGGCATGCAATGCATAATAATCACATAATGGTAAATGGGGTATCCATCCCCCTCAAGCATTTTTATCCTTTGGGTTACAAACAATTCAATTACACTCTTTTAGTTACTTTGAAATGTACAATTAAATTATGATTGATGATAGTCACCCTCTTGTGCTATTAAATACTAGATTTTATTCGTTCTTTCTAACTACCTTTTGTGCCCATTAACTATCCCTACCTGCCTTCCCATCCCCCCAGCCACTATCTTTCTCAGTTTCTGGTAACCTTCCACTTTATATCTCCATGAGTTCAATTGTTTTAATTTTTAGCTTCCACAAGTAAATGACAACATACAAAGTAGGATTGATCCCAGGGATGCAAGAATGGTTCAGTAGGTGAAAATCAATCAATATGATACACAATCAACAGTGTGAAGGAGAATAACCATCTCATCATTTCAACTGATGCTGAAAAATTTGATAAAGTTCAACATCCATTCATCATAAAAATCCAAAAAACTGGGTATAGAAGGAACAAACTGCAACATAATAAAAGCCATATATGACAGACCCACAGACAGAATTATGCTGAATGGAGAGAAACTGAAAGCCTTTAATATCTGGAACACAACAAGAATGCCAACTTTTACCACTTTATTTACTATAGTACTAGAAGTCCTAGCTAAAGCAGTCAGACAAGAGAAAGAAATAAAAGGCATCCAAATTGGAAAGGAAGAAGTCAAATTATCCTTGTTTGCAGATGATGTGGTCTTATATTTGAAAAGACCTAAAAACTCAACAAAAACACTATTAGAACTGATAAATTTAGTAAAGTTGCAGGATACAAAATCAACATATAATAGTCAGTAGCATTTCTATATGTCAACAGTGAACTGAAAAACAAACCAAGAAAGTAATCCCATTTGCAATAGCTACAAATAAAATTAAATACCTAGGAATTAACCAAAAAAGTAAAAATCTCTACAATGAAACTATAAAACATTGATGAAAGAAACTAAAGAAGACACAAAGAAATGGAAAGATATTCCTTGTTCACGAATTGAAACAGTTATTGTCAAAATGTTATACTACCAAAAGCAATCTACAGATTGAATCTCTATCAAAATACCAATGCCACTCTTCACAGAAATAGAAAAAACAATCCTAAAATTGATATGGAAGCCCAAATGATCCAGAATACCCAGAGCTATCCTGAACAAATAAACCAAAACTGGATGAATCACATTACCTGACTTTAAACTACACTATAGAGCTATGGTAACCAAAACACCATGGTACTGGCATAAAAAACAGACCCATAGGTCAATGGAACAGAATAGAGAACCCAGAAGCAAATCTGTACATCAACAGTGAACTCATTTTCTACAAAAGTGCCAAGAACATACATTGGGGAAAGAACAGTCTTTTCAATAAATGGTGCTGGGAAAACTGGATATCCATATGCAGAAGAATGAAACAAGACCCCTATCTCTTGGCATATACAAAAATCAAATTAAAATGGATTAAAGGCTTAAATCTAAGACCTTAAAAAATTAAACTACTAAAAGAAAACATTGGGGGAAACTCTCTTAGATATTGTTCTGGACAAAGATTTCTTGAGAAATAGTCCATGAACACGGGCCACCAAAGCAAAAATGGACAAGTGGGATCACATCCAGTTAAAAAGCTTCTGCACATCCAAGGAAAAACAATCAACAATGTGGAGAGTCAACCCACAGAATGGGAGAAAATATTTGCAAACTACCCATCTGACAAGGGATTAATAACCAGGAAACAACTTTATAGGAAAAAAACCTAATAATCTAATTTAAAACTAGGCAAAGGATCTGAATAGAGATTTCTCAAAAGACAATACAAATAGCAAACAGATATATAAAAAGGTGCTCAACACCATTGATCATCAGAGAAATGAACCTCAAAGCTACAATGAGATACCATCTCACCCCATTTAAAATGGCTTTTATCCAAAGACAGGCAATAACAAATGCTGATGAGGATGAGGAGAAAAGGGAACTGTCATACTCCGTCGGTAGGAATGTGAATTAGTACAACCACTATGGAAAACAGTTTGGAGATTCTCCCCAAAATATAGAGCTACTTTATGATCTTGCAACCTCATTGCTAGATGTAGACCCAAAAGAAAAAATAACAGTATATCAAAGAGTTATCTGCATTCTCATGTTTGTTTTAGCTTTGTTCACAATAGCCAAGATGTGGAAGCAACCTAAATTTCCATCAATAGATGAATGAAGAAAGAAAATGTGGTACATATATATACAATAGAGTACTATTCAGCCATAAAAAGAATGAGATCATTTGCAACAACACAGATGGAAATGGGGATTATTGTGTTAAGTGAAATAAGCCAGGCACAGATAGACAAACTTCCCATATTCTCACTTATCTGTGGGAACTAAAAATTAAAACAATTGAATCATGCAGATAAAGAGTAGAATGATGATTACCAAAAACTGAGACGGATGGTGGAAGTGTGGGATGGGGAAAAATGGGAATAGTTAGGGATAAAAAATATAAAGAACAAATAGTATCTAGTATTTGATAGCACAACAGGGTGAATATAGTAAATAATGATTTAATTGTACATTTTAAAATAACGAAAATAATATAATTGGATTGTTTGTAACACGAAGGATAAATGCTTGAGTGGATAAATACCCCATTTACCACGATGTGATTATTATGTATTATTTGCCTGTACCCAAATATCTCATACTCCATAAATATATACACCTACTATGTACCAACAGAAATAAAAAATAACAAAACAAAAATCATTGTTTAGCAAGCCCAGCTAAGAGTCATCTGACTCTCTAGCAAATGTGATTTTGTTTAACTTATTATATATGAATTATGGAATCTCAGACATTGTATAATTACATATAGCTAGATGTTATAGAAAACTGCTAAATTGTATCTTTTTAGTGTGGTAGAAAAGATAATCCCAAAGATTAAGGTCTTATTACCCCTTTTTAGAGCTGTATGAAATAAAATGAATATTTTTGTCATGTTGATATTTTTTAACTTTTAAGTTCAGAGGTACACGTGCAGGTTTGTTATATAGGTAAATCTGTGTCATGAGACATTAACTGGATTACGTCTAATTTAACAATTTTATTTTAGTGTTCATTTTTTGCTCTGATTATGTAAAATCACACTTTTCATATTCTTTTTTGAACAGGTTTTGTTATCCTGCTATCCTTCATTAATTAGTTAAATACAGGTTTTGATGTGTTCATTATGTATTTGTTTGAGAATTATGTTTTATGATATTTAAAAAATTAGATTTGACAGTCAGTCTATAAAAAATTAAATTACTAATGACAACAGCTGTGTTTTCTGGATACACTCCATGAATAAATGCCAGTAGGTAAGCTGCTCGAGGTTTCAAGAGATCAGGTGTTGTATCAAGACTCTATATTACCTTAAAGGATAAATACTAAGCTATCCCTGGAATTATCCCAGAGATAAATACCTTAGCATGGTATTTATCCTTTAGCTTCTGCTACTTCAAGGAGCATGGGTGAGAGAAAAACCAGTGAGAATCTTCTTCAGATACAGACTGAGGCATGGAAAATGGATGGCATATACAAATAAATCAATGACAAATTACAAATTAATCAATCCAAAGTAAGTAAAATAAGTGGGTTCCGTTATGAAGCAGTTCTAATTGCTTCAGAGCCTGCAGGTCCCAAGGTCAGCTTCCTAGCAAGAACTAAATTTAATACAACTCAAACAGCAGCAGCCTAGGGAATCCCAGGGCTCATTAAGCTAAGCAGTATTGTAAGAACCATAAAAACCTCAGATACAGCTAGAGTCCTAGGGATAGGAGATATTTCCAGTTCATACAGCCAGCCCTCAACTAGGGCTTGGCTTATAAGGAAGCAGTTAAGACATGCACTGGGCAGCTGCGATGGTCATCTGAAGATTGCCCATTTTGCTGGCCTGAAGCTGAAGACAGGGTTGGTAGGATGAATGGCAGGAAAACATCTTCCTTCCTTGAAACCACATAGCTTCTGACAAGCAAAGATGTAGGTTTCTCAGATATATTTATTCAAAGCCCCCCTCCCCTTCCTGCTCCTCTGTCTGACTCTGATGCTATTTTTATGTTTACTGTTGTCCTCACTCTTTTTCTCTATATACTCTGGCATTGATCATTTTTACATTTAAGAGATCATTTGAGTTTTGTTGTTTTAAATTTACTCTTAGAAACATTCACGGAACAGTGAAATTCCTATAGCATCAAGGAATTCTAGGGCTAGTGGCATCTTAGAAGATAGTTGCAAGATTTGGATAAGATAGGACCAAATTCACATAACTGAAGGCACGGGTTTCATGGCAATATTGTCTTAAGACTACCTAATTCTGCTATAGTCCCTTCTAGATTCCGTTTTCCATTTCTTTAATTATTAAAGTTTCTTTTTACTAAAATCTTTACTTTCCACAGGTGCAATATAGAATGCAATGTTTCAAACAAGTCCAAAGAAGTTTAGAAAGATTGTTTCTTTCTCAATAGAGAATACCACTGTAGGTACCATCTTCAACTAATGGTGTCCACTTCTTGGTTTTCAGGAGAAATTTAAAAATGCATCAAATGCCTCCAGAAGGAATTCATATGGAATTGAAACTCCAGCTAGCAAATCATTTTCTATTGTTGAGCTAGTCAAATTTCCTCCTCTAATAATGCATTTAGTTCCACACAGACCAAAATAAATACAAGACAAACATAATAGCAAAATATAGTATGCTATTATGCTTAAAGCACACACATGCACAAGTACCAGGAGAAAAATTTTACTCCTTTTCTTCATATTTTCCTCATAAACATCTCTGGTTCCCTGTTTAGAAAGACGAGCGACCAGCTGCTCAGCTGCACACAAGTAGCCTTTGATTATTTAAGGAGCTTTAGTTTGTCCTCTTCTCTCAAAGCAGGGTCCTTCCATAAAGACTTTCATTTTGCATTAAGCATTCTCAATTATTTTGGCTCATTTTGTGTACTTAAAATTTTTATTGACTTTTTCACATTCTTAGGTTATTTTTAGGCTCTGAAACATGAAATGCTTGATAGGGCCTGATCTTACTGCTAATGGGGTAATGGAGCTGGTATTTTTGAATGTGGCTTTCCATTCTCTGCAGGGCTTTGGCAAGGGAAATTATGTTGTGATTGGGGGTAGTTTTGGGGTGTAGACATTCCTTCATGTTGATAGGTGTCGTGTTCTTTTCATTCTTCACAGAACAGTCACAGGCTTAGTTTCTTACTGTGATCAGACTTCAGAAACACAGAAGCTGGGAGGTGACTACCAAATGTGGAAATGTTATTCAACCTAAAAGGAAGCTTTCTGTGTTGTTTAGTGTTATGTTTCATATGGGCTGAAGATTGCAAATTTATTGTCAGTAAAAAAAATCCAAGAATAACCAGAATCCAGCCCTTACCTTGATTAAAACTCAAATAACTAACATACAGAGTTGCCTATTTTTATCTTAAGTAATTGTAAAGATTTTGATGTTATTAACCAAAATCTTATCAGAATAATCACCTAGGGACTGTCCAGAATATTTATAGTACTGAAATTTCCTAATATTAAATCTTACTTTAAACAAGTAGGCCGTAAACTCAGGTTTATAAATGTACTGTAGTAATTTGGGTTAAAACATGTTTTACATATTCTTCTCTTATTTAATCTATCCTTCTGATTTATTTAGTTTTAATATTGTCTGTTTTAATATAATCGTTTCTTTCTCAACATGTTTGGTGGAAATAACAAGTGTACCATACACCCTGGGTATACTATGCCTTTACATTAGGAAATAATGACATTGTTTCTCAGCCGTATTCTGAGACTAAATTATAACAGTACTTTAGACTATGTGTTCCCATTGTTTTCTGGCTTCTAGAAACCTTTTTTAATTAAAAAAATAACTTTGGTTTCTCTTTCTCAGACTTTTCCAGTTTTCCCAAGATTATTTTTTAAAATTAGACCCATAATTTTAATGAGACTTGACCCCTGTTAATTATGCATTTTAGATAACTGAAAAGAACATCAAAATGATGTTTTCTTACGGAAATTTGCAATCCTTGGTGCATGCAAAAAAGATTGGAGAATTTTCAATATAGCAGAGCTCAAGTAGGGCTGTACGTATAACAGCAAATCGTTCCCTAACTTGTATTTCTTGCTTTGTTTTATTTTCCAATTGATTATAGAAAGTGAGGTGATTCCTTCTATTAGTTATGAGATTATAGATTTAGATGCACCTGTGCACCTGGTTATATAGGCAGTTGGAGGATGGTCACAAACATAGTGTGACAGAGGCATCCAAAGGTGGCTTGAGCCCTGAATCTCTCTCTTACTGGCTTATCTTGGAACAATATCCTAGAGAAAGTTTTCTTGTCATTAGGGGCTTTTATTTTTAGAATTTAAGTACTTTTCTGCATTGTCTTTGTAAATACCTGATATCTAGTATGAAGGATTTTATTGGGTAACATTCTCTGAATGACTCGATAGAACCAAGTGCAACATGGATTACGAAGCTTGGGACACAAAATAAAATCTTGTCTTTCTTCATACTTTGCTTATAGCTGGTTCTAGATAAAAAATATTCTAGACAGAGAAGCATCTACTGCTTCAATGGAAGAAATGTATCAACGTTCTCTGATTTTCTGTTTGTAATCCAAGGTACTCTCACCAAACGTTGGGGATGAGTATGAGTGTAGAGCAGGGGAAAATGGATCTAACAATATCTTAGCAAATCCTTTATTTTCTTATGGATCTATGGTTGTTGAAAAGTCCAGAAGCAATACAGCTCTGATTTCTCTTGTTACTCTGTTTTATAAAAGGGTCATGGTGGGCTTTTGTGCATGCCCCCATGATGTGGGTCATGGCCCCTGGTCTCTTCTCTTGGTGATTAGTGTCTTTTAATCATTGTCCTACTCATTCTGAGTCTGATGCTTTCCTATATCTTAAAGACTGAGACTATTTCTTCTTACCTCATTTTTACAAACTTCCCAATTTCTGTGACCTGGGATAGTAAAGACAAAAAAATATGAGCTCTTTTTCAATCCTTCCTAAATGGTTTGTTTCCTAATACGTTTATTCGTAGTAACTACTAACCTTTGAACAACATAGCAATTTGTTGTTTACAAAACATTCTTCCTTTGATTTGATAAACTATTGAGCTTCTGCTATGCAGTAAGTATTGTGCTGTGGTTACAAAGATGAGTAAGAGATATTTCCTCATCTTGAGAGATCTAGTTATTTTTTTATGGTGCTCAAAGGCATTACATTTGGTTCTCAAAACAATCTTGGGAGATATTACTAACTCTGCATTAAACTGAATGACCAAATAATAAAACTCAGAGAGGTTTATTTCCTTGCCTGAGAGTACTCCATTGGTAATGGTGGAGCTGGGCATTGGATCTAGATATTCCATTCCAGAACTTTTGTCCTTAGAGGACATTATTCTGTCTATTAAAAGAAATGGAAAGATTAACATGCACTTACCACCTCATGTCCAGGTCATTGTGTTTCTTTCTAGTTTACTGTTAATGCAATTTAAAAGTATTACAGAAATAAAGAGTTGGAAGAAACGAACAAAATTCCTTGTTCTATCAATGTAAGAGTGTACTGCCTATACTACCTCATAGATCTTGCGTAAATAATTTTTATATAATTTATATACTATCTATCTATCTATCTATCTATCTATCTATCTATCTATCTATCTATCTATCTATATCTACCTTAAATCTCCCTTGTTCTGATTTAATTCTTCTTTCTCTAGGTCACTTGATATTCTTGGCTTGATGAAAAAAGAACAAGATTCCAACGTGACAGAATTTGTTCTTCTGGGCCTATCATCTTCTTGGGAGCTGCAGCTATTTCTCTTCTTACTATTTTTGTTTTTTTACATTGCTATTGTCCTGGGAAACCTCTTGATAGTGGTAACAGTGCAAGTCCATGCTCACCTGCTCCAATCTCCTATGTATTATTTTTTAGGTCATCTCTCTTTCATTGACCTATGCCTGAGCTGTGTTACTGTGCCAAAGATGTTAGGGGATTTCCTACAGCAGAGCAAGAGCATCTCTTTTTCAGGATGTCTGACCCAGATCTACTTCCTCCACTTTCTAGGAGCCAGTGAGATGTTTCTGCTGACAGTCATGGCCTATGACAGGTATGTTGCCATCTGTAATCCTTTGCACTACCTTACAATCATGAATCCCCAGCTATGCCTTTGGTTGGTTCTTGCCTGCTGGTGTGGGGGTTTTATCCACTCTATCATGCAGATCATACTAGTCATCCAGCTGCCTTTCTGTGGCCCCAATGAACTGGACAACTTCTACTGTGATGTCCCACAGGTCATCAAGCTGGCCTGCATGGACACCTATGTGGTAGAGGTGCTCATGATAGCCAATAGTGGTCTGCTGTCTCTTGTCTGCTTCTTGGTCTTACTATTCTCTTATGCTATCATCCTGATCACCCTGAGAACACACTTCCGCCAGGGCCAGAACAAGGTCCTCTCTACCTGTGCCTCTCACCTGACAGTGGTCAGCCTGATCTTCATGCCATGTATATTCATCTATTTGAGGCCTTTCTGCAGCTTCTCTGTGGATAAGATATTCTCCGTGTTTTACACAGTGATTACACCTATGTTGAACCCCCTCATCTACACACTCAGAAATGCTGATATGAAGACAGCTATGAAGAAGCTGAGAATAAAACCATGTGGCATTCCATTGCTTTGTTAAAGAATGAGCAGAAGAGGTGATTTGAAAAACATACTCTTTCTTGGAAGACTCTTAACTCATCTTGTACATGTGTAAAAACCATTTTGATGACTTTGGTATAAAAGAGAAGACAGTATACAGATTATAATGGATCACTCTTGATTACGATTTAAAAGCACAGGTGGCACTCTAGAACGCCACCTATGCCTTTTGACCATAATCAAGAGAACTCGGGAACTCAGGAGAATTTACTGGCCACAAATGATAACAAGCATTAATTGAGTCCTAGGATTAGAGGACACCTTGAAAGATCAACTTTTCTATCTTTATGTCTCTAAATACTCTTCATTTATTCAATTTGTTCCACTTTTTAAATCTATTCAAATGAAAGAAGATATATCTCTTTTTGTGTTCCGTTCCTCCAGCGTTTAATGATTCCTAGTGTTAGGAAGTTCCTTCTGAGGTCTCATCAGATCCTCTTCTGAAGTAGTGTGAATTTCTTTGTTCTGTTATTAACAAAGCTTGAGAACAGTAACAACCACCCTATGTAGTAGTATTTACCTTGGAACTATGTTCCATAGTGTCCCAAATTTTAGAAATGCAGTCAGGCATCACTCTAATGAACATAGGCTCTTAACAAAGTTTATGTGTGAGAGAAAGGAAGTCCAGGAGTGCTGGGGTGATGGAAGCTGTCAGTATTCTGTTGTAGAGGCTTCTCAAGAAGAGGTACCCAATTTCACACTGAGTTTCTCTTTGAGTGGAATTACAGTGGGGATGAATAGGTAAGCTGGCTCTTCAACTGACCATAATGTTTAAGAATTTTAACCTCTAAAGGAAAGGAGGAAGAAATGAACTGTGGTTGAAAGCACTTATTCTTGAGATGCTCACAGTTATTACCTCTGAGTCTCAAACATGCTTTGAGGAATAAATAATGTTACCTAACTTCATTTTTGAGAATGAACTCAGAGTTAAGTGACTTGCCAACGACCACCTAGAAAAAACGTAATCAATCAATAAAGCTGCTTGTAATCCCAGCACTTTGGGAGGCCGAGGTGGGCAGATCGTCTAAAGTCGGGAGTTCGAGACCAGCTTGACCAACATGGAGAAACTCCATCTCTACTAAAAATACAAAATTAACTGGGTGTGGTGGCACGTGCCTGTAATCCCAGCTACTCAGGAAGGCTGAGGCAGGAGAATCACTTGAACCCGGGAGGCAGAAGTTGTAGTGAGCTGAGATCACACCACTGCACTCCAGCCTGGGCAACAAGAGCAAAACTCTGTCTCAAAGAAAAAGAAAAAGAAAGGTTATAATTACATAATGAAGTTAATATTTTATTTCTCCTCAGAAAGAGTATTTATCCCAATTATACAGATTTCTCTTTTTCTTTCTTTCTTTATTTCTGTCTGTCTGTCTTTCTTTCTTTTTTCTTTCTCTTCTTTTCTTTCTTTCTTTCTCTCATGTCTTTTTTTTTTTTTTCTTTTTTTAAGATAGAATCTCACTCTTGTCTCCCAGGTTGGAGTGCAGTGGCACGATCTTGGCTCACTACAACCTCTGCCTCCCAGGTTCAACTGATCCTCCTACTTCAGCCTCCCAAGTAGCTGAGATTACAGGCACCGGCCACCATGCCTGGCTGATTTTTGTGTTTTTAGTAGAGACGGGGTTTCTCCATGTTGGTCAGGCTGGTCTTGAACTCCTGACCTCAGGTGATCTGCCTGCCTCGGCCTCCCAAAATGCTGGGATTACAGGCGTGAGCCACCACACCCGGCCAGATTACTTAATTTCTATAATACCTGTGTAGGAGCTTCAGAGCTGGAAGATCCCTAAAAAGGTTAACTTAAGCATTTATGTTTAAGATTATCTATCTCTGATGTAGGATCCTTGCAATATTTTATGGCTGTGAAAATGTCTTTATTCTATTTACTGTATAAGATAATAACAAACTTTTAACAATGATTTTACATTTTGTCACTTTATCTCCTAATTAATTGACATAGAGAGGTTTTTATGATTACTTAGCTGAAAAATACACCTCTGAAAAAAATGTCTGAAACTCCATCTAATCCTAGGATATACTGGAAAATTGCGATACCCCTAGCCTTGTAAGAGCTTTCTTGATATAGGGACAAAAAATGTATTTTTATTTTTGTGTTGGGAGTTAATGACTTTATATTTAAGAAGCCATATGTATGTATGTGTATATGTATATATTGCTACAGAAGGACTCCTCACAGACTAGGAACTAGGCTGCCATTTAGGAGATTTCTAAATAGCATGGGTGAGGGTGAGAATGAAACACCTGGAACATCATGTTCTCCTCTTTCGCTTCACTCAACATTTTCAGAGTTTTTTGCATACAATGAATATCCCGAAAAGCAGTATGATATCCCAAAGATAGTATTTTGAACATCCTGAAGAGCTGGAAACTGCCCGAGAGTAGCGTGTGAGTTAACAGAAAGGTTTGAGTGGTGCTAGGGATTACCAGGCATGTTTCAAGGACATAGAGCTCCAGGCGTTCTCTTAGTATAAGCCGGCTGCAACATCCCCTTTTTCTGATGTTCTTCTTTCATAGCAAAATGTATAGTCTTGGCAAATCATTTTAAATGTCCTGTTGATAGCTGGAATTGGTAGCATTATTTTAAGAAAAGCAAGAGCTTTTTGTATTCCCTTCTGCATTTTCAAGTCTCTCTTTGTTTAACCAATTATATATATTAAAATTCTTTTTATTAATAATGATAAAATTTCTCTTTCTTGAGACTGCACATGACTGTTATTATCTAGGTACCTAGTCCTCCAGAATTTCCTGTTCAGATACCATGAGCCCACTTTCACAGCTTGCCTGAGCCTCTTCTCTGGGTCTTTCCTCCTAAGAGTGGACCATATCATGTGTGCATCCCTAGACTGCAGAGGTATTGAGGGGCCCTGTATGCAAAACGTGTGGACAAAGCCTCCACATGTGGGCAGCAGGGTCCACATTCATATATGAGAGACTCCTTATGGTGGGGTTTGGAACTAGAGAAGAGGTGGACTGAAGGTCTCACAGTCAAAGGCCTGCTCTGTTCATGCTGACATTCTGGTGCAGAAATTTAAGGAGCCTGGGGATTTTGGATTGGAAACTGGCCTTCTAGTAGTTATGAGGCTATGAGAAGATATTTTATTTACATTTTGTTAGCTTGCTGTGTAGCTTTTAGTCATATGTTACATGGGCTTCATTTGTACTCTTGCCTTGGGTCTCATAGACATTTGGGATGGATTTTCTTGTTCTGTACAGCTCTTATGGCCCTCTCAGGTACTGAAATAACTCATAGGAGACAAAGACAAGCCTGATTCATGAAATCATGGGAGAATTATTTACTTCATGTTTCCAAGACACATCATGGGAACTAAAGATAAGCACATTTATAGCCTAACTCTAAAGTAGACACTGTAACTGGGCCAATATAAACCAGAAACCCTACCCACCCATTGCCAAATTTCTGCCTCTAAAAGCCCTAGAAACTAGAAGGTATTATTAGAGAGACACCAACATGCCATCATAATATTTACACCAGATTTAGAGAAAACATCTCCTGCAAGATGTTCCTCTAATAAAAAACTGCTAGTGATTTTTGGATCTTTTAGTATTTCTTCATTTATTGTTATTATCCACTTATTAATTCAACAATTATTTGCTGTGTGCTATTATGTGCCTGGAAATGTAGATATCTTCCCATTTAGGCCTTCCACTAAGCATCAATAGATCATCCAAATATCTAATTGAGACTCTACATCTCTCAATGTCTACTAGTGGGAGGTGAATAGCATTTTAAGGCAATGTGTGAGCCCAGACGATTGAGGAGAGTAGAATGGAGAGGTCCAAACTGTGGACTCTGTAGTCAAATGGTCTTATCATGGCTCAGCTCCACCATATACTAGAGGGCAAATGACAACCTCTCAATACCTCTTTGTCTGTACAATGAGGACAATAAAAGAACCCAACTCACAGGGTTTTTGGAAAAACTAAACAAAATAATACTTACAAAGCTCTAGTAAGAATGTCTACATATGGTCAGAACTCATATATTGATTGATTGTGTTATTATTATTACTAGTTGTTCTCGTAAATTGAAAGGGGAACAAGACTGAAAGAATATTGTACAATTGTTTAATCTTAGAGAATCAAAGAACAGAAAGATGAACCTGACTCCAGACCATTATCAGGTGACAGCAAAATTCCTAATAACTGCCTTATTCATATTGAAACTGGCCTTGGCATAATAACTTTTATGTTAGGTGATGTATATGCCCTCAAAATTATGTAAAATATTTATATTTTAGGTCTTTTTTTTTCTATTTATGGCTAGCTGGTTATCTAAGCACTCTTCATTGAATAGGGGGCTATCCTATTCAATGAAGATTGCCTGTTTTTGTCTACTTTGTTGAGGATTATAGGGCTGTAAGTGTGTGGCTTTGTCCCACACACCTATTCTCTATTCTGTTTCATTGGCCTATGTGTCTTTTTATTGTGCCAGTACCATGCTGTTTTGGTTACTGTAGACTTATAGTTTGAAGTCAGGTAATGTAATACCTCTGGCTTTGTTGTTTTTGCTTAGGATTGCTTTCGCTATTTGAGCTCTTTTTTTGGTTCCATATGAATTTTAGAAGAGGTTTTTCTAATTCTGTGAAGAATGACGTTGATAGTTTGATAGGAATAGCATTGAATTTGTATATTGCTTTGGGCAATATGGCCATTGTAATGACATTAAGTCTTTCAACTCATGAGCACAAAATGTTTTTCCGTTAATTTGTGTTGTCTCTGATTTCTCTGATCAGTGTTTTGTAGTTATGCTTGTTGAGATCTTTCATCTTGCTGAAATGTTTTCCTAGGTATTTCATTTTCTTTGTGGCTATCGTATATGCAATTATGCTCTTGATTGGACTCTCAGCCTGGGCATTATTCGCATATAGAAATGTTTACTGATTTTTGTACATTGATTTTGTATCCTGAAACCTTGCTAAAATTGTTTATCAGTTCTAGTGGCCTTTTGGTAAAGTCTTTTGAGTTTTTAAACTATAGAATCATTATCAGTGAAAATACATAGTTTGACTTCTTCCTTTCCTATTTATATGACTTTTCTTTTTTCTTTTTTTCCCGATTGCTGTAAATAGGACTTCCAGTACTATATTGAATAGGAGTTGTGAGAGTGGACATCCTTGTCTTGTTCCAGGTCCCAAGAGGAATGGTCTCAGCTTTTGCCCATTCAATATCATGTTAGCTATGGGTTTGTCATAGATGGCTATTATTTTGAGATATGGTCTTTTGATACCAAGTCTGTTCAGGATTTTTATCATGAAGGGATGTTGAGTGTTATCAAAAGCTTTTCCTGCATCCATTAAGGTGATCATATCGTTTTTATTTTTTATTCAGTTTATGTAGTGAATCAAATTGATTTGTATATGTCAAGTCAACCTTGCATCCCAGGAACAAAGCCTACTTGATCATAGTGACTTAACTTACTGATGTGCTGCTGAATTCGGTTTGCTAGTATTTGTTGAGGATTTTTGCATCCATGTCCATCAGGATATTGGCCTGATGTTTTCTTTCTTTGTTTCGTCTCTGCCAGATTTTGGCAATAGGCTGATGTTAGCTTTATAGAATGAGTTAGGGAGGAACCCTTCCTTTTTGATTTTTTTTTGGGAATAGTTTCAGTAGGATTGGTACCATTTCTTCTTTATATGTCTGGTAGAATTCAACTGCGAATCCCTCTGGTCTTGGGCTTTTTTTGGTTAGTAGAGTTTCTTTTTTTAATTACTGATTCAATTTCAGAGCTTGATATTTGTCTATTAAGGATTACAATCTCTTCCTAATTCAATCTTAGGAGATTGTGAGGTTTCAGGAATTTATCAGTTTCTTCCAGATTTTCTAATTTATGTGCATGGAGTTGTTCACAGTATTCTCTGAGGATCTTTTTTATTTCTGTGGGATCAGTTGTAATGTCATTTTTGTCCTTTTTGACTATAATCATTTGGATCTTCTTTTTTATTATTTTTAATCTAACTAGCAGTCTATCAGTCTTATTTTTTCAAAAGACTAACTCTTGGTTTCATTGACATTTTGTATAGATTTTTGCACCTCAATTTCATTAAGCTGTTCTCTAATTTTAGTTATTTCTTTTCTTCTGCTAGCTAGGGAGTTGGTTTGTCCTTTATTTTCTAATTCCTTGAGGTGAAAAGTGCAAGAGGATGAAGCTAGACCCTTGCTTTTCACCATATAAGAAAACTAACAGGATGGATTAAAGATTTAAATGTAAGACCACAAACTATAAAAATCCTAGACCAAAACCTAGGAGATATTCTTCTTGACATTGACCTTGGGAAAAAAATTAGCTAAGTCCCCCAAAGAAATTGCAACAAAACCAAAAATTGACAAGTGGGACTTAGGTGAACTAAAGTGCTTCTATACAGAAAGAGAAACTATCAAGAAGGGAAACAGACAACTTACAGAATGGGAGAAAATATTTGCAAACTATGCATCTGACAAAGGTCTAATATCCCAAATGTAAATAGAACTTAAACAATACAATGGACAAAAAACAAATAGCCCTATTAATAATGGGAAAAAGACATGAATAGATCATTCTCAATAAAAAGACATACAAGCAGCCAACACACATATGAAAAAATGCTTATCATCACTAATTGTCAGAGAAATTCATATCAAAAACACAATGAGATACCATCTCATGCCAATCAGAATGGCCATTATTAAAAAGTCAAAAACAACAGATGCTTGTGAGCCTATAGAAAAAAAAGGAGTGCTTATACAGTGTTGTTGGGAATGTAAATTAGTTCGCCCCGTGGGCAGAATTTTGGAGACTTCTCAAATCACTTAGAACAAAGCTACTATTTGATCCAGCAATCCTATTTCTCTCTCTCTCTCTCTATTACATATATACATATATATATATATAAAAAAATAGATTATGACAAATAGATTATGCCAAAAAGACCAAAAAGACACATACACTTGTATGTTCTTCTCAGCACTATTCAATAAAGACAGAATCAACCTAGGTGCCCATAAATGGTAGACTAGATAAAGAAAATATGGTTTATACATTATTAGATACTATGCAACCACAAAAAAGAATGGAATCATGTCTTTTGCAGCAACATGAATGGAGCTACAGGCAATAATCCTAAGCAAATTAATTCGGGAACAGAAGGTCAAATACTACATGTTCTCACTTACCAGTGGGAGCTAAACATTAAGCACACATGGACATATACATGGGAACAATAGACACTGCGGACTACAAGAGGTGTGAGGAAGGGTGGGGGATGGGTTGGGAAACTACCTGTTGAATACTATACTTACTACCTTGGTGCAACAAATCCACATAACAAACCTGCACATGTACCCTCTGTATCTAAAATAAAAGTTGAAATTAAAAAAGGAATGAAAGGGAATGAATAAAGCAGATGTTTATAGGCCCTCCCAAATTTCTGGCTTACAACATGCTTTCGAAGATTTTATAAAATCATTTTTAAATTTAATAATTTTTAAAATTTGGAATAGTTACAGATTTACATAAATGTTGGATATCACAGAATATAATTACACCTCATGCTATTTTTCTTATTGTTATATTACTATGGTACATTTGTCAAACAAATAAACCAATATTGATGCATTGTTATTAATTACATTGTACCTTTTATTCAGATTTCTTTTGTTCTTCCTTAAGGAAATGGCTTACTCATGTTGTCCACTTTTTATTTATCATGGCAGTTATTTAATTTATTGTCCTTATGTTCTTTATGTTCCCAAAAAGCTTTTTGAAATTATTCTGTAAATAAATACTTGAAAATACTTGATGAGCTTCCATTACTTAGAGGAAATGGTGAAATCTATAACATAAATACAGTGCAGTTCTAGTTTTTATCTCTTTAAGTGAACATTTGACTCCACCTCCACTCTGCCCACATCTGTGCATGGTTTCTTATTTATTTACTTGACATGTAAAACGTGTATATATTTGTCATGTACAACATGATGTTTTGAAATATGTCTACATAGTAAAATGGCTCAGTTGAGTCAATTAACATATACATCCTAGCCCTACCAGTCTCTCCCTCTTATTTCATCAAACCTATACTTTCTTGTTTCCGTGTTCTATCCTACCTCAGATTCTGGTACACATATTATGAGATTCTATCGGGGTATAGGTTCTGCATGGTGATTAGAAAATCTAGGATAATAATATTTCTCATACTACACCACCACTCTACACCTTAGGCCTTGTTCTAGTAGAAAAACTTGTTCCAAGATCAATTATCAATCCTAATTCCAATTTTTGCCCAGTCCTGTTCCACTGTTTGAACCTCTGAACTATGTGCAGTTTCCTCATATTTCTATGCCTCTGAACATGCTGCTGCTTCTGCTGGAAATATTGACCAACTCTTCATCTTCAATACCCTAATTAAAAGCCTTATTTTCAGCCAGCTTTCAGCATGGTTTTACAAGGAGTTATTTAGTAGAGACTACACTTGCACTTTCTCTGCCTAATCATATTCTCCAGCTGCTTACCCAATCACTTGTCCATCATTTCCCTCAGGGTTTTGATGATGCATAAAGATTCCTGAGAGTTTCTTCCCTTTGGCATCCAGGAACGTAGAAATCTTTTGCATACCAAGATCAGAAGCTATGGCATGGCTGTAAACTCACAAAATACTATCTTTCTGAGGGAGAGACAGCGAGAGAAAGAAGAGAGAGAAAGAGAAAACAAACTCAAGACCACTTTTTAGGCTGTACAAGAGGAAATGTGGCACGTATATAAGAGAAGCATCATTATATAAATCTCAGTCTTTTAGTGTGCGTATCTTGGTATCGATCACATTTTTATTTCAAAGGCTTTTCTGATCCAAGATCTTGAATTGTTCAAATCCATGCGGTGGGACCACACTCAAGAAAAAGTCCAGGGTAAGCTTTCCATCTAGAATGATACCTTAACCACCAGTGAAAGAGGCAAGGTCAGTTGTCATTGATTCAAATTACATTCGAAGATAAATTCTTTACTTCTATAAATTCTTCACCTGCTTTATAACGTCTGTTCTAGTAATTAATTTAAGAAATAGTATATTATAATTTAAAGTGTGTGTCAATGTAATTTCAATTGGAATTCAGTCCTAGGTTTACTAGGTTTATCATCATCAGTAAACTTAGATAATTTAATTCCCCTCTCTGTACCTTATTTTTTTCCCAATGGTTAGATGAGTGTGATAAAATCAAACAATCTCTAAAATCCTTTATACATAGATAAGTATAGGACTTAACATAAATTATGCTTCAGTCTCAGATGATTTAGGGAGGTCATTTAAAACTGCTGCTATAATATAAATGGTTTTATGTCAGGAATTGGGTCGCATTAAGTTTAGTAAATATTAAGTGAAAGGATGCATTAATATTGGTACTTATGAAATATAAATCAAATCGATGATACCTTAAACAATCTATACATTGTGCTATGCTAACTCATTTGCAGATTTTTTCAATATTTTTCCTTATCTTTCAGCTCCACAAAGATTAGTAACTTGTTTCCTCAATTGGGGCCAATTAGAGGAACAGGATAGGATTAATAAGTAATAAAATAATGTCAGGTAACAAGAGACATAAAAGCATGCACATGTGTCATAATGTCTCTATGAGGGATATTGAAGTCAAGAACACTATTGTATGAAAAGTTTTCCATGAGATAGAACTTGCTGTTAGGAAAGAGATCCAGAATAGTATATGGCTGCCCTTTGTAAATCTCTCAGGAGAGGGACTAAGACAATCTCTTTCCCAGAAGATTCCAAGAGTTGCATTCTTTGAAGTTGTTCTATTGGAAATAATTTGTATAGGCTCATGGAGTTAAATAAACGAGGAAACTTTTTTCTTTAATTACACAAATCCCATTTTAACTAATATATATTCTTTAGCATTGTCTTAGAGAGATGAAGTTTAACCTAAGAACCTGGGTAGACCAGTAGAAACAATCCATCCCATAGAGGCTCTGGTTCATAGAGTTCAGATGTCTGATACCGGTGTTCCTGAAATTCTACCACAAAAATGATCAAGAGTTAGTCTGGCAGATTGTTTATAGATTTTTTTGTCCATTGTCTAATTTGAGTCTTACCATGGGTAGCATTATGTCACAGGGGAGGTTAATAGATGTTAGAAAAATTATGTTAATATTACATAGCCTGAAGAAGCAGAGCTGTGAGTTGTTCTATCTTTAAATCCTGTGCTGTTTCTCCCAGCAAAGATAGCAAAAAGATCTTAAGTCCTAGACTTTGATTAATTTGATAAACTCCTCAGGAGGAGTCTAGATAAAGTTGAGTTGTCACCACTCAGGGTGAATACAGCAGCGGTCCAAACATCTTTGGGCATCCATGCTTGAACTCTTGAATACATCTGTGCAAGGATATAGAATGTACTCCGTTGCTGCTCCAGTGAAAGGAATATATTTGAGAGGGTGAGTGTGAGCAGTAGATACACAGTCTAAGATTTGGACAAGCATGAGCATGCATATAGATGAGAATCAAGAGGCTAATATAGTAAGGAGGTTAGTGTTCTAAGATGACTCCTATCTAGGTGTCTGTCTCTCCTTCCAATCAGCATTTTCTCTGATAGCTAAGATGGATAATGATAATTATATATTCACTTAAAGTATGTTATGCACATAAGTGCTTTATATGTAATATCTATTTAATATGTACAACACTCTATATAAATGTACTATTCTTATCCACATTTTACACTTGAGAATACTGAGGCAAAGGGAAGTGAAGTAACTTGCCTAAAGTCATAAAGTTAGTAAATGGTGAAGCAGAAATTTGAACCTAGACAAGTTGGGGTTCCAGGCATCTTCTTTTTTACAACTTCTCTTCCCCAGCTTCCATCGCAGCTACTTTCCTCCTGTGGCCATGATCTTTCTTTATGGCACCCCAATTAATTCAAGATCAATTGCTAACTTTTAAGCTTAACACACAAGACTCTGTAATCTAGGCTTGCCTTCTTTTCAGCCTCATCTTCTGAATCATACTCAACTTGCTGGTACTCCCCAAAGAGGATGGTGTGATGATTTTTACCTTCACATATTCTATTTGCTAGGCCTGCAAAGTTCTTCCTGCCCTGTCTACTCTTTTGTGCCCACACCCTGCAATCCTCCTCCTCATCAGGTTAACTCTAACTCATCTATCAGAATTCCACCCAGTGACAGCATTTGAAAAGGCAATCCTATCTCTCCTGGGCTTCCTTCTTGAGCCCTTTCCCAGAGAACTGTCACAGTTTACATGTGGACCTCCTCCACTTGATTGACAGTACTTGCCAAATCAAATAATGACTGAATTAATGATCAGTATCCCATCACTTGTTATTACATCCCCACTGTAAATTTAATGTGAGAAGAGTTGGGCACAGACTCTATGCTGTGATGATCTTGCCAGTTGTAGCTATAGTCTTTGTCTCTAAATAGCATATATAATTAAAAAAAAACTTTTCATGATTAGAAGAAAAAGAGTCTTTTGATTCTTGTAGAAGGTTGAAGGCTTTCAAATGAGAAATATATTTGGTGGCTTTGATGCCATCAGACCTAGGATATGCGTAGTAGTTAGGAAAATAAATCATGAACTCCCATTGCCTAGGTTCAAATACCAACTCTGCCAGTCACTAGCTCTATGACCTTGGGCAAGTTAGTTACTCTTTCTGTACTTCAGTTTCCTCATTTCTGAAGTGGGAATAGGAGTGAGATACTACTTTATAAGATCATTATGGGCATTAAATGAGCTATAATATGTAAAACATCTAGAATCAAAGTTGGTATATAGTAAGTACATTATAAGTGTTTTCTATTTACCTAAGCATTTTTTCAACCCTAATGATTTTGCCAACTGGTGATGACTGAGCACAATTTGGCTTTGTTGGTAAGGGGCACAAACTATTCAATGATTTTAGGAATGTGAAACATATTCTCCAATTGAAGGACTTTGCACGATAAGAAAGCAATTGTTTAAATTCAGTTCTTTTTGTGGTGGCAAGTGCCTGTAATCCCAGCTACTCGGGAGGCCGAGGCAGAAGAATCACTTGAACCCGGGAAGTGGAGCTTATAGTGGGCCAAGATTGCACCACTGCACTCCAGCCTGGGCGACAGAGTGAGACTTCCTTTCCAAAAAATAATAATAACAATAAAATAAAATAAATAATAAATTCAGTTCTTTTATGAGAAATTTATCTATGTATCTATGTTTCTATGTATCTATCTATGTATCTATGTATGTATGTATGTATGTATGTATGTATGTATCTATCTATCTATCTATCTATCTATCTATCTATCTGTCTGTCTATCTATCTAATCTTTCTATCTACCTATCATTTATTTAAGGATTTGTAAGTTAGGTGTGTTCTGGAATAAGAATACTACAATTATACCAGCCCTTTCACTAAAAATTATATTGGGCAATTTGCTTCTTTAATCTTTAGTGCTCTGCTCTGTAAAATGGAGATAATAAAAATTATGATATTATTGTGAGGATGGAATGAAGTAACATACGCAAAGAGTTTAGCACACGATTCTGCACATGGTAAAATGCTCAGTAAATGTTAGCAACTATTAATGATATTTCTTTAATGGATATGGGCAGATATTATAGCTATTATCTCAGAAATAAAATCATATATGTTTTTAATATTTTCTAGTAGTTACATTATATAGCTTTTAAATAATAACAAAATAGACCAAATTATAAATTGTGCTTACTGGAGAGATTCCACTTGATAGATTCAAATTAAAAGGAAACACCTCATAAATTCAAAACGTGTTCTATAGATCTCATTTGAATTCTGAAACAGTTTTGTGAGGTAAAAAATTTT
This sequence comes from Macaca thibetana thibetana, assembly GCF_024542745.1. Lineage (NCBI taxonomy): Eukaryota > Metazoa > Chordata > Mammalia > Primates > Cercopithecidae > Macaca > Macaca thibetana. The sequence goes on from NC_065584.1 coordinate 87,778,445, forward strand.
ATCATTCATCTTCTATAGATGAGAAAGCTGAGATTCAGGGAAGATAAATAGATTTATCCAAAGTTATAAAGCTGATGAGGGCACTCAAACTTATACCATTCAGCTTCTGGGCAGTGCTCTTTCTGCTGTCCATGCAGAAAAGAGGTATTCTGAGTAAAGACGGAAAATAGCTTGTAATTTTCATATTTCATAAAAGCCATTTTTATTTCAAGAAACTTTAGATCTTGTCTAATATTAATCTCCTTTAAGAATTTTTCCTGATTATTTTTAAGCATTATTTTCTCTGTATGATGTAAGCATTCCTATTACAGTTTATAAAATGGCTTCAGACACTTATTTTTAAACTATCATTTATAACATTATCTGTATGATAAATTTCATTCCTAATTTTTATCTATGATAACAAGGACAGAGAGTTATCTGGGTTTTTTTCAAGGCAAAGGGATTGAGCATGACAGGGACCTGCAAAGGGATTGAGGATGATACGGAACTCAATAACTTTTAAATGTTTCAACTCTTCAGAGCAACATAGAAAAAAGTATTTCTCTGTATAAGTTGATCACTTTTCATGTATTCCTTATTGGCAAGCAAAATGGAATTTTCAACCTGCAGATCAAGGTTTATGATTCAGACTTCCTCAATGTTGATTTATAAGCACCAAAAATGACTTAATTTTTAATTGAATTGAGACTTTCAATCTAATTGAGAAATTGGAATCTGAGTCTTCCTCTCTTGATTAAATAAAATGTTACTTTTCTATAGGTGAGTAGTATATATTATCTTTGAAGGATTCTGAAATTTTATACATCAGATCTTATACTCTGACTTCATGCTTTTATTTTGCCTCAAAAAATTAATTACTTAATTAAATAAACAAAGTTTTCACTCCAAAGCAAATTTCTGACAAGAGAAGTTGGAGGTGGGGAGAGAGAGCACTGATTAGGGAAAAACATTAAACTCAATAAAAAAGTCTCAGATTCTCTAGGTTCTTGTATGGAGAAAAGGAACTATAAGACTAATTATGGAAGAAATTCAAATGTGAGTCAATACTGTGGAAATAAAGCTAATAATAAGAAAAATATTCATGAACTATGCTCAAGAAATATGAAGAACTTTCCCTACCATATTTAACATCGTGTAGGTATTTTCACAAGACTCTTACTGTTAGGCTTTACCACGCTTACAATGATTTATAACATATATTTATTTTTGCAGAGAACCAGAGTCACTCCACCAGTCCTGCCTGGGGCCCCATGAAAGTGGCCAACAATGTCACTGAGTTTATATTCCTGGGACTTTCCCAAGATTCTGGAATGCAATTGATGTTCTTTGTTTTATTTTTCCTCTTCTACGTTGTGATCGTGGTGGGAAATTTGCTCATTTTGCTTATGGTCTTTTCTGACTCCCGACTGCACACACCCATGTATTTCTTCCTCAGTAACCTGTCTTTTGTGGATATTGCCTATTCCTCAGCCACAGCACCCAAGATGATTGCAGACTTTATTTCTGAGAAAAAGACTATTTCCTACTGGGGCTGTATAACTCAGATGTTTACCTTCCACTTTTTTGGTTGTGCTGAGATTTTTGTTTTGACCGTCATGGCTTTTGATCGTTATGCTGCTATCTGCCAACCCCTCCGTTACACTGTCATCATGAGTGCTAATGCTTGTACTGTGCTGGCATCACTGTCCTGGTTGGGGGCCCTGGGTCATTCCTTTGTTCAGACCCTCCTGACCTTCCAGCTGCCCTTCTGTAATGCTCAGGTTATAGACCATTACTTTTGTGATGTCCACCCAGTCCTAAAACTTGCCTGTGCTGATACAACTCTGGTAAATATGTTGGTAGTTGCCAACAGTGGTCTCATCTCCCTGGGGTGTTTCCTCATTCTTTTGGCCTCCTACACAGTCATTCTGTTTAGTCTTCGAAAACAGTCTGCAGAGAGCCGACGTAAAGCTCTCTCTACCTGTGGATCTCATCTGACTGTAGTAACTTTCTTCTTTGTTCCATGTATCTTTATTTATCTCCGTCCATCCACTACTTTCCCATTGGATAAAGCTGTGTCTGTGTTCTATACTACCATCACCCCAATGCTGAACCCACTCATCTATACGCTGCGGAATGAGGATGTAAAGAATGCCATGAGGCGCCTATGGAGTAGCAAGATCTCCTTGAAGGAAAAGCAGAGAGGATAGTTTGTCAGAATTGCAAAATCAGAGAATTAGTGGATACCTTCAATGATCCCTAATTTATTAATAATTAAAAAAATTGTTCCTAAATGCAGCTTTTATGTTTTGTCTAACAGGAAATAATTTGAGGCTATTTTAGACAGGCTAAACTTAAACCTTTCCATGCTTGGCAAGGTTTATCCTCTCTTACTTCTAGAGTAAAAGAATTAACGCTGCTACTCAATAGCTCATTTAACCTCGTTAGATCCCTTCTATCCACATCAATCTCTCTTAAGCTACAAATCAATAATTTAGAACGGGGTTATAAGAGAAAGATATTCCTGGTCATATCTTCACACCAGATCATGTCTCTTCGAAAAAGAAGTCTAATTTACCAGAAGCTGCACTGTTGTTCCCTCCTTCTTTCCTTCCTTACTTCATTTTCTTTTTCTTCCTTTTCTAGTATTTTCCTATAAATATTGCAAAATCTAGTTGGGGAAACAGATTTGCAAGGAGATAATTATAATGCAATACAACAAATGCAGACATAGAAATATATACTTCCTACAATCAATAAATTGCCTGAAGGATGGTTTCTGTACAGGAAAGAAAATATAACTTTACATATTTTGAGGTGGACAGCAATTTCTTTAAAGACCCTCTTGGAAAATCTGAATACTCTTCTACTACATTACTATAATTTTTACTGAAAGAAATCTTACTCTTTTTTGGCAATAAATACACAGACTAGATTAAAGCAACTAAAATGAGTTGATATTTGTACTATTGAAATGACTAAGGAGATGTAATTCTGTTATAAATTTTTAGTTGAACTTGTCTTCAGTTCTTTAAAAGAACAAAATGGAATAAACACATCTTCTTTTTTGTGGTATTCTTAGTAAAGTTGAAAAACAGATAAGTATTCTCAGTATTCCGGGAAAGGCATTTTTCTCCTGAGAAATTTTCTTAGTTCTTATCTCATGACTCATATTGTTCAAGAATTCTGCCCTGATTATTTTTATTCAACATTTATTTTCTATATGCCTTAAGCAATCCTGTATATAATTTATAAAATATCACTTACTTTTTTCTCTTTTTTAATGGATTTTTAGCTGGTATCCACCACTTATGAAGAATATAAGTGATGTATATTCTTTTCTACTCTCCATGTATGGAACAGAGGGGCTTGCACAGTAGGTACTTGTCAGAATCTGTTGATTATAACTCTAATTTCTAATTTTTTTCCTTAGTAATGGGGACCTGACATTATTTATGGTGGTCCAATTAAAATATTGCATTGACTTGCCTCAGATTCTTTTAAACTTCAATTCAATAATTTAGAATGACCTTATAAGAAAAAGATATTCCTTTTGAAGCCCAGTGTGGACAATCTGATATTAATAGTAGTTGGTTGGTGGCACTTTTGAAAAGTCTTTAAAATGGTTTGTCTACTCCAGCCGTCTCATACATGATCACCATGAACATTTTGATGATTAAAATTTCCTTATAGTTACTGCATTGCCTTATAGTTATTTTCATATTACTTTCCCTTTGCAAAAGGGTAATTCTATCCTTTTTTTAACTCCTGATTTTTTAAGATAAACAACAAACACACAAATTATATTTAAAATGATAGAATACATTAGGTTTCCTTTTTCCTCCTGAGAGCGAAGTATTATAATAACAATAACAATGACAACAACAACACTTGCAGTGAGAAAAAAATGGCTTAGACCCACAGGAACAAAACAGGACAGGAGTTAGATGCCAAGACATTTCAACAAAAGTTTGGAAAATGTAAGACAAAAAAGTAGTAACTGATTTGACAGCATCAGGAAGGCTAAGTCTAAATTACCAACAGAGGAATAGTGAGGAAAAGGGCAGAGATTCTCTTCCTGGAATCCCTATGATGATTGGGATGCCAGGATGCCAGGTCGGGGGAGATGAGGTTCAGGGCTGCTAATGAAGGTTAAGAGAAAGGAACAGTTCAATCTTCCATCCTCTCTTTCTGCTCCCAGATGCCATCGGTGGCATATGAGTCACAGACAGAATATTGGCACCTTTGCTTAAGAAAATGAATGTTAATGTCACATCTGCCTTTGGAGATTGCAAAAGAAATGGCTACCTTTCTACTGGAACCCTAACCAGAAGCCTACCAATAAATTAAACATTTACATAAGGGTTTTGAAAAAAGAAAAAAGTCAGTCTTAAAAAAAACCAAAAGGAAACTGGTAGAATTAGAGGTAATTCAGGGAAAAAAAAACTTTAAAAAGCTGTATCTTCTCATCAATGAAAGAAAATATTTGTAATCTTTAAATAAGAATATGATGCATTGAAAAAATATTGAAAAACTTATTTTTGGAAAGTAAATAAAATCAAAAAGAACAATAAACAAAATTAAAATAAATTAGTACGCATTATAAGAAAACAAGTAGTCAAAGAAGTCATAAAAGTACAGTCTCTATGAAAGTAGAGTAAAAATGTCAAAGAAATAGAAAATAGGAAAGATAAAAACAAGAAACATGAGAAGTCAAGTTGGGGGCAAACCATTCAACTCACACATATTCCAGGAGGACAAACAGAAGGATGGATTTAAAAGAAACAATGAAAATGAATTTCTGAGAACAGAAAAGCTTAATTTTCTCAATACGAAAGATTTACTGAATGCCCAGCACAAGATTTAAAAAAATCCCAAGGCACATTACTATGAAATTTTATCATCTTAATGATTGAAAATACTGTAAAATTATTAAGAAAAAACCACATAACTCACAAATGAGCAGAAATTAAAATGGCATGAGTATGCTCTGTAGCAAACTGATCCTTAGGATACAGTGGAAAAGTTCGTCAAACTGATTTTCATCCTAGAATTCTATATAGAATAAATCTATCAGGAAGATAGAATAAAGCTTTAGTCACGCAAAAATTTATAAAGTTTACTTCACAAGTATTCTTTGTTTCTGAAAGTATGGGATAATGTGTCCCAGCAAAACAAGAGGAAGAAATGAGATCAATAAATTAATATATGCAATGCAGGGTGGCTAAAGCTATTTTTAAAAAGATCCCAATCTCTTTTCTTTTTCCTTTATCTTTCTTCATGTGAGTCAGGTAATGTGCACGTCATAAGGTTTGAGGGAGATACATCTCATGCAGGAGTGCAAAAACTCAGTCATCATGCTTATGAACCACAAAGGGATCAAAGGCACTCTTAAGATGACAGCTGTACAGTAGGCATAGGAGGCAACATAAATGGATGAAAGCAGAAGATGGAAGCCCCCCAGGTTCTTAAAACAGAAAGGAGAGGGTGAAAATTTATATTATCTAATATATTGAAGCATCTTAGTTGTAAAGGTACAGTCAGTAGTTTGAAACAAGTTTATACACTCAAGGAAGGATACATTTGTGGAAAATTGTATCATTTAGAGTTCCATCAGGAAGTTAATGACACACTTAATATAGGATAATAAAGATTTATTTAAAGAGATGCTGTCTGTGAGTTTATAGGCATAGAGTACCACACAGGCCAGTGCTATAATCAGAGGTAAGATGCGATGGAGCTGTTTAAACCATTGTGCCTGAAGGGACTGAGAGAGGGAGGAAATACAGAAACCCCCAGAAGAGAGATTTATGATAGCCATTTGAAAGGAGGAATGACCTTTAGTGGGAGGTCAACCAGCATGTGGCCACATGGTCTAGCTTATTCTCCTTCATACCCCTTTCCCAGTTTTATTGAAGTATAATTGACAAATAAGAATTGTACATATTTAAGTGTGCAACTTGATGTTTTGAAATATGTATACACTGTGAAGTGATGATCACATTTAAGATAGTTAACACATCCCTTACCTCACAGGGTTACCTTTTTGTGTGTATGGTGTGAACCCTTAAGATCTACTCCCTTAGTACATTTCAGTTGTCCAATACAGTATTGCATTGTAATACAGACACCATGTTGTGCATTAACTCTCCATTAAAAGAAACAATGAAATTCATTTTGCATAACTGAGACTTTGTAAACTTTAATCAATATTTCCTCATTTCTCCCTTTCCTTTCCACCCCATGGCAACCACCATTCCACCTCCAGTTTGAGTATTTTAGATTCCACATATAAGTGAGATCATGCAGTAGTTGTCCTTCTGTATCTTGCTTTTTAAAGGCTGAATAATATCCATTGCATATATATACTACAATTTTTTCAGGCTTAATTGAGGTATGATTTACAAATAAAATTTGCATGTATTTAGGGCATATGCATACTTATGAAATGATTACCACAACCAAATTAATTAACATATTCATCATGTTACATGATTATCATTTGTGTATAATGTGTGTATATATGTGTGTTAACACTTGAAATCTACTTTTTTTTTTTTTTTTTGAGACGGAGTCTCGCTCTGTCGCCCAGGCTGGAGGGCAGTGGCACCATCTCGGCTCACTGCAAGCTCCGCCTCCCGGGTTCACATCATTCTCCTGCCTCAGCCTCCCGAGTAGCTGGGACTACAGGCGCCCACCACCATGCCCAGCTAATTTTTTTTTTGTATTTTTAGTAGAGACGGGGTTTCACCATGTTAGCCAGGATGGTCTTGATTTCCTGACCTTGTGATCCACCCGCCTCGGCCTCCCAAAGTGCTGGGATTACATGTGTGAACCACCGTGCTCGGCGGAGATCTACTTTCTTAGCAAATTTGAAGCTACTGTACACTGGGTCTCCAGTACTTACTCATCTTGCAGCTGAAGGTGTGTACCCTTTGACCAACATCTTCTTTTTCCTGGCATTTCCTAGCCCCTGCTAACCACCACTCTACTCTTCATTGCTATGAGTTTGATTTTTTTAAAGATTCCACCTATATGCGATATCATATAGTAGTATTTGTCGTTATGCGTCTGGCTTATTGCACTTAGCATAATGTCCTCCAGGTTTATCCATGTTGTAGCAAATGGCAGGATTTCCTTCTTTTTAAGGCTGAATAATCCATTATGTGTATTTGTACCACATTTAAAAAATCTATGCATCTGTAGATGAACACTTAAGTTGTTTTTATATCTTGGCTAGTGTTATAATACTGCAGAGAATTTGAGAGTGCAGATATGTATTTAAGATAGTGGTTTTATTTCTTTTGCATACACACCCAGAAGTGGGATTGCTGTATCATATGGGAGGTTTATTATTATTTTTTTTGAGGAGCCTACATACTGCCTTCAATAATGGTTGTACTAATTTATATCTCCACCAAAAGTTTACAAGGGCTTTGTATTAGTCTGTTCTCACAGTGCTGATAAAGACATATCTGAGACTGGGAAATTTATAAAGGAAAGAGGTTTAATTGACCTACATTTCAGCATGGCTGGGAAGGCCTCAGGAAACTTACAGTCACAGTCATGGTGGAAGAGGAAGCAAACATGTCTTTCTTCACGTGGTGGCAAGAGAGAGAAGATTGAGAACTGAGTGAAGGATAAAGCCCCATATAAAGTCATCAGATCTTGTGAGAACTTACTCACCATCAGAAGAATAGCACGAGAAAACTGCCCCCATGATTCAATTACCTTTCGGTGGGTCTCTCCCATGACATGTGAGGACTACGGTAACTACAATTCAAGATGGGATTTGGGTGGGGACACAGCCAAACCATATCAGGTTTCCGTTACATCCTTGCCAACACATGTTATCACTGGATTTTTTGATAAAAGGCAATCTAACAGGTGGTAGGTGATATCTCAGTGAGGTTTTGATTTGCCTTGATTATTTCTGATTTTGAGCATTTTTTTCCATATACCTGTTGGCCATTTGTGTATCTTCTTGGGAAAAATGTCTATTCAGATCCTTTGCCCATTTTATGAAATCATTTTTAAAATATCTTTTGCCTATTTAGAAGCTTGTTTATTTGCTATTTGGTTGTATAAGTTCTTTATATATTTTTGGTATTAACTCCTTATTGGATGTATAGTATACAAATATTTTCTCCCATTCTGTAGATTTCCCTTTCATCGAACAAATAAAGATGAGACCAATGTCCAGGAAATTTTCCCCATGCTTCCTCCTAGGAGTTTATGGGGCCAGGTCCTATGTTAAGTCTACAATCCACTTTGAATTAACTTTTGTGATTGGAATAAGAGAGGCATGGATTCTTTGCATATGGATATCAAATTTCCCAACATCATTTATAGAAGTCTGTCATTTACATTGTATATTCTTGGTGCCTTTGTTGAAATAATTAGTTGACTGTATGTATGTGAGTTTATTTCCACGCTTTCTATTCTGTTTTATTGGTCTGTGTGTTTTTATGCCAGCAACATCTGTTTTGATTATTACAGTTTTGTAATGGAGTTGAAATCAGGACGTTTAATACCTTTAGCTTTGTAGTTACACTCAAGATTGCTTTAGCTTTTCATGCTCTTTTGTGGTTGCATATGAATATCAATTATTTTTTCTATTGCTGTGAAAAATGTTCATTCCATTTTGATAGGGATTGCATTGAATCTACAGATCATTTTGAGTAGTATGGATTTTTTAACAATACTAATTCTTTCAGTTCATGAATATGGGATATGTTTCACTTATTTGTGTCTTCCACAATTTATTTCATTAATGTTTTATACTTTTCAGTGTACAGATATTCTACCTCTTTAGTTAAATTTATTCCTAAGTATTTTATTGTTTTTGATGTGCTCGTAACTTTTTCTTGATTTTTTCTATAGATCATTATTAGTGTAAAGAAATGCAACTGAATTTTTCTGTTGATTTTGTTAGTCTGCAAAATTTCTGAATTTGCTTATTAGTTCTAACTGTTTTTTAGTAGAGTCTTCAGGATTCTTTCTACACAGGATCATGTCATCTAACAGAGACACTAACTTTTTTATTTGGATGCATTTTCTTTCTTTTCCTAATTACTTTGGTTATGACTCCCAGTACTATGTTGAATGGAAGTAGGGAGAGTGGTCTTGTTCTTGATCTTAGAGATAAACATTTCAATTTTTCATCATTGAGTTTAATGTTTATCATAGGCTTGTGATATACAGGCTTTATTGTGTTGAGGTACATTCCTATAATTTATTTGTTGAAAATTTTGTATTGTGAAAGAATGTTGAATTTTGTCAAATGCTTTTTCTGCATTTGTTTAGATGATCTCATGGTTTTTATTTCTTATTCTGTTAATGTGGTGTAGCACATTTGTTGATTGTGTATGTTGGATAATTCTTACATCCCAGGAATAAATCCTACTTTGTCATGATGCAATATCTTTTTAATGTCCTGGTATATTTGGTTTGCCAGTAGTTTGTTGAGGATTTTTGGACCTTTGTTAATAAGGGATATTGGCCTATAATTTATTTTTCTTGTTGGTGTCCTTATCTGGCTTTGGTATGAGGGCAATGATGGCATTGTAAAATGAGTTTAAAATATCCCCTCCTCTTCAATTTTTTTGAAGGATTTTAGAAGGATTGGTATTAGTTCTTTTCAAAATATTTGGTGGAATTCAATTATGAAGCCATCAGGTCCTAGGATTTTCTTTGATAGGAGATTTTATTATTGATTCAATCTCCTTACTCATTACTGTTAAGATTTTCTATTTCTTCATGATTCAGTCTTGTAGGCTGTATGTGTCTAGGAATTTATCCATTTCTTTTAGGTTATCCAATCTTTTGACTAGTAATGGTTCATAGCATTATCTTATGATTCTTTATATTTTTTGTAGCATTAGTTGTAATGTCTCCTTTTTCATTTTGGCTTTTATTTATTTAAATCTCCTATTTTATTTTTTCTCAGTGTAGATCAAGTATTATTGATTTTATTTATATTTCCAAAAATCAATCTTAGTTTCATGATCTTTTCTACTGTTTCTCTAGTCTCAATTTCATTGATTTCTTTTCTAATCTTTGTTATTTCCTTTTTTTCTACTAACTTTGGCTTTGTTCTTTTTTTAGTTCATTGAGCTGTAATGTTTGGTTGTTAATTTGAGGACTTTCCTCTTTTATTTTTGTAAACATTTATTACTATACATTTCTCCCTTAAAACTACTTTTGCTGCATCCCAAACCTTTTTGTATGTCATGTCCATTTGGCCCATTGATGGTTGTTTAATTTCTATATGTACATGAATTTTCCAGTTTTCCTCTTATTATTGATTTTAGTCTCATACCACTATGGTCAGAAAATATATTTGATATGATTTTAGTCTTCTGAAATTTGTTAAGACTTGTTTGTGGCTTAACATACAATCTGTCCTGGAGAATATTCTATGTGAGCTTGAGAAGAATGTGTGTTCTGCTGTTGGATTGAATATTCTGTGAATGTCTGTTAGATTCATTTAGGCTGAAGTTGTTCAAGACAGTGTTTTCTTAATAACATTCTTTCTGGATGATTTATCCATTGTTGAAAATAGGATATTAAAGCTCTCCATTATTGTTGCCTTGCTGGTTATCTCTTGCTTTAGATTTGTTAGTATTTGATTTATATATTTAGGTGCTCTGAGGTTGGATGTATTTGTATTTATAACTGTTATATTATTTTGAGGAACTGACTTTCTTATCAATATCTAATGACCTTCTTTGTCTCTTGTGACAGTGTTTAAAGTCTATTTTGTCTGATATACATGTAACTGCTACTGCTCCTTTTTGGTTTTCATATTCATGGAATATTTTTGTTTTTTGTCCCTTTCCTTTTAGTCTATGTGTGTTATTAAAGGTGAAGTGAGTTTCTTGTAGGCAGCATTTAGTTGGATCTTATTTTTATAAATCAATTCAGCCACTCTTTGTCTTTTGATTGGCAAAATTTGTTTATTTATAGTTGGTAAGTAAAGATTTACTATTGTCAATTTATTGTTTTCTGGTTGTTTTGTAGATCCTTTATTCCTTTATTACTCCTTTGTTGTTTTCCTTTTTGATTTGATCCTTTTTTTTCCAGTGGTGTGCTTTGATTCCTTTCTGTTTATCTTTTGTGTATTTACTATAGGTTTTTAATATGTGGTTGCCATGAGGCTTACATAAGTATTCTTCTTGTTTTACCATTCATTTAAAGATGATAACATCTTAACTTTGATTGCTAAAGAAGCTCTGTACTTTTACTTCCCTTCTCTTACATTTTGCTTTTGATGTTACAGTTTACATTTTTTATGTGTCTTAAGAATTTGTTATAGCTATAGTCATTTTTCATACTGTCACCTTATAACTTTATAATGATGGTGTGATTTACACCACCACCATTATAGTATTTGAATATTCTAAATTTAACCATATATATACTTTCCCAGTTAGTTTTATATTTAAAGTTACTAATTATCTGCCTTTTATTTAATCTTAAAAATCCCCCTTTAGAATTTCTTGTAAGGCAGGCAATAGTGAAGATTCACTCAACTTTTATTTTTTTTTCCTAAAGAAGTATTTATCTTCTTCATTTCTGAAGGACAGCTTTGCTGGAAAAATATTGCCGGATGGCAGTTTTATTTTTCTTCCATCACTTTGAATATATTATTTCATTCTCTCCTGATCCTCAAGGTTCTTGCTGATAAATCCACTGATAGCTTTATTTAGGTCCTTTTGTATATGACATGCTTCTTTTCTCTTGCTGTTTACAAGCTTCTCTCTTTGTTTTTAATTTTTGCCAGTTTGATGATAATGTATGTTTGTGGATTCTTTTTTTTTTTTTTTTTTTTTGGTTGAATTGACTGGAGAACTTTAGGCTTCGTGCAACTGGATGATCATTTCTTTCCTGATACTTGCTAAGTTTCCCATGATTATTCCCTTAAATAAGCTTGCTATCTAATGCTCTCTCTATTTTTCTTCTGAACCTACTATAATTCTAATGTTAGCTCTCTTGATGGTATTCCATGGCTTTTGTAGGTTTTATTCATTTTTTAAAATTTTACCTCCACTTACTGGATGATTTAAAATACTCTGTCTTGAGTTCACTTATTTTTTTATTCTGCTTCATTTAGTCTGATGTTCAAGCCTCTATTACATTTTTTTTTTTTTAGTTTAGCTGTTGTATTTTTCAGCTCCAACATTTCTGTTTGGTTCTTTAAAAATATTTTCTGTCTCTTTATTGAGCTTCTCATTTTGTTCTTGGATTGTCTTCCTGATTTCATTAAACTATTTATTTGTGTTCTCTTGTAGTTCCCCAAGATTCCTTAGGTAATTATTTTGATTTTTTCCAGGCAATTTATAGATCTCCAATTCTTTGGGGTTGGTGACTAGAAATTAATTTTGTTCCTTTGGCGATGTCATGTTTTCCTGCTTCTTTGTGATCTTTGGATGTTGATTTTGTCAGTGACTAAACCTGCTGGAGTCCTCTGTGGAGTTAAGTACTGTAGTTTGTGCAATTATCATTGTGGGTTCCCTGGTAGTGAAAGCAGTGTAGTATGTGCAGCTGATAAAGGCAGGAGACAGACAGATTCTAGGCAGACAGGGATGAGTCCATGGTGAATCCCAACCTTCAAGCCAAAGACAACCTGAAGCCTGAAAACCGAGCTGCCAGTTGCAGGTGGAGTCCACAACCGAACTGAGAACTTCCTCAATGCCTTTTACTGAATCGAATGGTGTTTTTTCCAGGCCTGCCCATGGACAGCACAGATTCCTCCATTCTGAGCCCACAAAAACCCCAGACTCGGCCTCACAGATGGCTCTCTGCTTTCAGCCCCACTCTCACACAGAGGGCTACCCACTTTGGCTACTCCCTTGTTGTTACGAGTTTTTCTGCCACTCAATAAAAACCTCATCAGCCTTGCTCACTCTGTGGTGTCTGCATGCTTCATTCCTCTTGGTTGTGGGACAAGAATCCACAACCCGCTGAACAGTGGGTGTGAAAAGAGCTGTAACACACGCTCCTGTTCACTAAGCTACAGGAGTGAAAAAAAATTGCTGGGTGCCACACACCCCCAGTTGTTGAGCTGTGGGCAGTAGGACTGAATGAGCTGTGACACACCCCCATTTGCTGAAGCTGCTGGTAGTGAGAACGAACAAGAACTGTAACACTTCCTGGGGGCTCAGACCTTGACTCCCAGAGCAAAAGCTGTAACATCTCTTTGGGCTCCATGGTTGCTGGCATCTCTTGAGTTTTTGGGCACTGCTGCATCCCCCTCATCCAGATACCAGTACTCAAGGTGGAAGTCAGTCACAGCACACCCAGACCAGCCATGGGCTGAGCACTGAGCTATGGTGGGTGTCATGGGATCTCGGTGAGTAAGCATAAGTGGAGCATAGCCTGCCAGGCCAAGTGAGTGGAACGAGTTCAGGGGGCCTCAGTGAAGCCTCAGCAGAGGCTCTGCTGGCCACGGAGATTTCCACTTGGCAAAGTGTCACTGAAAGAATCCTGTGTCACATCCATGAGGACTGTTGAGGTTCTCAGTATAGAAGGCTACCAGAATTCTGCTCAGATCAGGCTATTGGGGACTGCATTGATTCCTACCACATGACTGATACTGATAGACCTCATCATTTCTCTTTGTTACCAGCAGTCTACAGATTTCTCAGCTATGTTGGTCTCCCTAGCAATCTGGGATGGGTGAAACTTAAGCTGGTTGTTTGGGCAATGCTCCAGTAGGCTGTGTAAGATGGTTCACCCCACTCTCCTTTTCTCTGCAAGGGGAACTTGCAAGCTGAGCAGTGCCCTCTCCATGCTGAGCACTGCCAGCCTGAAGGAGATGATGCAGGCAAAATGAAACAGTTTTTTTCTACCATTTTTTTTTTTTTGTGGTTATTCTTGTGGTTTTTTTGGTCTGCTCTATTGTTTAAACTTCTTAAGTGGATTCCTGATCTCTTCTAGTTATTTTCATTTGTGGATATTTGCCCAATTGTTGTTCCTTGTAGGAGGAATAAAGACTGAGATCACCTACTCTGCCATTCTAGCTGATGTCTAACACATTTTCTTTGTTCATCTGACTATGGACATTTAGGCTGTTTCCATATCTTGGCTTTTGTGAATAATGCTGCAGTAAACATGGGTGTGAAGGTAACTCTTTGAGGTTCTGATTTCATTTCTTTTGGACATATTCCTAAAAGTGGGACTGCTGAATCATATAATAACTCTGTTTTTAATGTTTTGAGGAACTGACATATTATTTTTCATAGTGACTGCACCATTTTCTGTTTCCACTAACAGTGTACAGGAGTTTCAATTCCCTAAATTCTAGCCAACGCTTCTTTTGTTTTTTGATAATAGGCATGCTAATAGGCATGAGGCAATATCTCATTGGTGTTTGGATATGCATTTCCTTGATGACTAGTGATGCTGAACATATTTGCATATACCTGTTGGCCATTTGTATATTTTCTTTAGAGAAATGTCTTCAAGTTTTTCGCCCACTGGGAAACTGCATATTATCATTATTATTTTTGCCATAGTAGGACTGATTTTTAAGTGCTTCTTATAAATTGGAGTTATTTAAATTTACTTTTTTCTATTTATTATTTTCCTGTTAAACTTGTCTTTATTTTCTAATAATTTTAAATTGTTTTAATTTCTAACATTTTCCCCTATATTTGTGTCTGCCATTGATAAGTTTTAAATTTCATTATCAAATATGCTATAACTCTTTTCCTATTGTTTTTCCTTCATAGGGGCAGGATATACTTAGAAGTTTTTATTCATTCCAAAATAATTTAAATAGTCTATATTTATAGTAATTAAAAAATTACTCCTTTGCAATTTATGTTAAGTATAAGTTATAAAATATAAATCTTTTAAAAAATCTGGTTAACTAGCTGTTCCAACACAACTTATTGTGTCCTCTGGGACAATAGAATTGAAAATGCACATCATACTCTAGAGAACACATATTGTACATCGTAGCATTTTCCACCCCTAATCCTGTAAGGATTCGCCATTTTTCTTCTGTGAAACTTAAAAGTTGTGTTTCTATGCTCTTTGGATGAAGCACAGATCAACTTTTAAATTATTCCCTCAGGGCTTATGTTCCTACCTGGCTTCCCCTGGCCTCCAGAGGATTGATATTTTGTAGTTACACCCCATGCTGCTAGTTAGTCTACTGTTACATCAGGGCAGAAACTGATACATACCAACATATAGAGGATAAAGTCCTCCACAGTGGATGGTGGAAGACGCTTCTTCTACCTCCTCCCCATAGTTCCTGAATGCACCAAGACTGTCACAGTAATTGGTAGGTGGAATGTTGTTATAAAGTTTACATAAACCATCCTATTTTTGAGACAGTAGGATAGATATAATTATGGGAATAACTATGTAAAATGCGCAGAGATCAGTAGTAAGAAACAGAAAGCAGCATGTAAGGAAATGTCTTAGGGAACTGTGGGTCTTAGCTGTGCAGTGGATGGACAAATTGTTTCTTCTGTGCCTTGATCTCAATAATTAAAGCATTTTAAAGTCAGGGTTGAACAGGGCATTGAGGAGACAGCTTGGTCATTTTATACTCATAGGATGAACCATTTGTAAACAAGCTCAGAGAAGGCTGTTTTGATTTATGGGTCTTCAGAGAGTGACAAATTATTAAAATAAACTTCCAAAATTTTGAATCCCTTTACTCCTGAAAGAAAGTCAGAAAAACCAGTTACTTCTTATTATAGTTCTTCAGGATGATCTCTGTGAAGGGGATGGGAAAGGTGAGGCTTCAAATGTTTCATTTCAAACGGATTAGTGTTAGTAGTAGTAAAAACTTTGAAAATAAATAGAAAAGCAAAAAAGAAACTTAAAAGCAACGAGACTCTTACTTGAAATAAATGTGGGTGAAATATGTATTTTAAATAAAAGGATTCTATAAAGCAAAATTAGGAATTATGTAGCAGAGTAGGGAAAGACTAAATGAATTAATAAAAACAATTAGATGTTGTGGTATTTAATTTTTTTCAAAGTCTAATGATTTATTTATTCAATAAAAATCCATATAATCATCCCATCCATCCATCCATCCATCCATCCATCCATCCATCCATCCATCCATCCATCCATTTAACAAACACGTATTGAAGACCATAGCGTGCTAGGAACTACCTTAGGCACTAGATATGTAAATAAGACATACTTCATGACCTCAAGAAGCTCAGAGTTTCTGTTATATTTTGCAAAATACAAACTGAAAAATTACAATGTAATGAGTTAAAATTTTTATGGAGGTGTAAACAGAGTACTATTATGGGAGCCATAGAAATAGGGCATTACTGTGGAACTTATGTATACAAAATTCATTCAAAATTTCAGGCATTTTAGAAAACAGCCTTCTGAGAATAGCTGAAGGATTTAAAAATAGTGATACATCAACAATGTAACAGGACTGTGGGTCTGGGAAAAATACGGGGAGCATTATATGCATTAATCACTACAATACCTATGAAGTAGGTACTGTCATTATTTCCATTGCACTAATCAGGCACATTGAGGCAGAGAGAGGTAAGTGAGTTGCCCAGGTTTACACAGCTAGTAAGTGGTTCAGCTATGGTTAGAACGAAGGCACTGAGAAATAAAAATGAAACCCTTAGCTCCCCAAGCTACTGAATGGACCCTCTCTTGGCCAAGGGGACACTAGAATAACCTTAAAAGCTGAGTTTTCAGCCATGACAAGATGGGCAGTCAGACGTGCCTTCTTACATCCCCGCCCTCACTGACCTGCCATTAGACTTTCCTACCTAAGTGCTAAATACAAACCTGCTCTTTTGAAAGACTCCACTGCTGATATCAACCAACCACTGAAGCTGTCCCTCTTTTTTGTGGTTTTAACACAACAATTAACCAGCATTCCTTCCTGACAAGAGACCAACTTTGTGTTACTCATGAAGTGGCATGAAGCACAATTGTGCATGTACATGGTTCTCCTTTCATAAATATTCATGACTCCTCCTGTAGCTTATTGAGCCTATATATTTGGCCATCTCACTCAGTACATACTCCTTTTGACATTCCCTCGAAATATTTGTTTCTGGCTCCTGGCCAGAGGCTATATTTCCCAGCCTGTCATAATAGCCACCCTGCAGGCTGCAACTCTAAGAGAAATAAAGGTCCTCCTTTCCAAATTTATGAACCTCATCATTCTTCAGTTGACACCACTAACACCCCATATCTAAGTATATTAAAAGAGAAATAAGCAGCAAATATATATAATATATATTATAACATAAATGTGTAATACATGTAAATATATAATTATATATATTTATATGTAATTTATATTATATATAAAATATATTTTAATATACTTTAATATATTAAAGTAAATTAAAAGAATATATTAAAATATATATTAGTTGTATATAAAAATATTTTTAATATACTTTAATAATATATTAATGTATATTACTATATATTAATTTTAACATATGTTAATAACATTAAAGTATATTATTAAATATAATAATAATATATTAAAGTATATTAAGACAGAAATAGGCAGCAAATGATCTTCAAAATATTCTAATATTGAGATCAGCCCTCCTCTGATCCTAATGGTTTCTTCTTGCCTAGTTTACTGTGCACAACAATGCATACAGAAAATCAATGTAATTACTACATATTGATATTTTCTGCTACTGATTTATTTATGATATTCGAGGTCCTTGGGCGTCCATATGCCTATCTATATGGTGAAGATGCTTCTCTATACTCCTTCCTCGCCATCCCACAGAATAAGTGAGCTCAATATCCTAAAAATAGGAAAATTAATTCACATTATTTCTAAGTGTTGTATATACCCACAATGGTGATTACATCACTGTTTCTCCCTATTGCTACCCAAATCATTCTTAATTTACCTTTCTTATTTACCTAGTAAAATAATTTTACTCTCAACCTACTTTTACTTTAATGGAATCATAGGATTTTAGAGGTAGAGCATTTCTTAAAATTCTAGTTAAAATCCCTTCTGTTGCTACGAAGAAACTGTCATAGAGGAAGATTTCATGACCTCAGCATCACCCAGATTCTTGTTTTCCCCCAAAGCATTGGTTCTCTTGAGGAGATTTCACAGTTTACTCACCTACAGGGAATGCGCCTGTACTCCCTGGTATTTTCATAGTCATCCTCTAGGTACTATGTCCCTGCAGATTAAGAATGGGAATTTTCTAGATGTTGTTAAAAGAGGAGCAGAAGCTTAGGAGGAGTAGGTGGGTGGATGTAAGATGAAGTAAATCTTCTTAAGCAACTTATGCAACCACTGCTCTAAGAATAAGCACTAATTTGGAATAGACATCCCCTCCTAAATGGCAACCTTGGAAAAAAATGCCCTAAGTCAGTCTTCATGAGTGGCTTATCTCCCCCAAGAATTTCCCACAAACATAATTGCTTGCTTTGGGTTTTCTTGGCACAATTCCCAGCCTTTCTTGGGGTGTTGCCGTGCATACCCAAGTATGTATAGTTTATTTAGCCCAATTTTATTAAGGACCTGGAGTGTGCTAGATGAGACTCATTTTAGACACAGAAGATAGACAATATTTTTAAATTGCCATTGTGGAGTTTAAATTCCAGCTGCCTTTGGTAGTATGACAATAGCAACATATGATCCACTGATAAATCCTGCCTGTTGCATCTCCTAAATATTTTCTAAACAAATTATTCCTTTCTCCAAATAGTTATTGCTGTATTGTTAGTTTAAGCCATGTATTTTTTTCCTGCAATGTTGTCTTACTCCAATTTATTCACATAGCAGCCAGGGTGATATTTCTAAATTGCAAATTGTATTAAGCTATTCTCCCAAGTTTTATTGTAAAACATATTGAAAGAAAATTGGAAATCCAATTTTATTATTGTGGGTTACATTACTTGGTCTTTAACTACTCTTTATTCTGTTCTTCTTCTACCAGTTGCGGGTCTTCTACAGTTCTTAGAAACTCTTTCATGCCACAAGGCCTTTTCAATTACTATTCTCTCTTCTTAAAATGCTTTTCTTCAAACTTTCAAAGCTAGCAAAAGGTCACCAACTCAGAACCTTTTCTAAAATACTCCATCACACACACCATCGTCATTTACTCTACTGTCACCCCTTTTTTATTTCCTGCTTGTCTTTTAGCACTAGTAGCAATTATTTTATTTTACTTATTTATATTTTATTTTTATTTGTTTACTTATTTATTGTCTGTCTATATTTTCAGAATGGAAGTTTGATGAGGCAGATATTGAATCTTCCTTGTTCATTGTTGTATCTCAGCAGGTAGCATATAGTAGATCCTCTCTAAATGTTTGTGGAATAAACAAATGAATAGTTTATAGAAGTGACACAGAGGCTCTATATTTAGGAATATACTTTTTACTATCACATGTAGATAGCTTTGTTTTGACATGCGTTAAATGACAAGTGCTGGACAGAATAAGAATTGTTGCGTCTTTTATGGTATTTTAGGTCATGGTTATGTTAATGTAGGGAAACTAGGTGTTTGTTCTTCCTTGAGGAAGTGAAATGGTGTAGTGGTGTGTGTGTGTGTGTGTGTGTGTGTGTGTGTGTGTGTTATGAGTAGTGGCTGAGCATTACTAGCTTTGGGAGTAGAGGGTTTGACTGGCTGCCTGACTATCGGATTGAGATGCTCCAGCAAAATATTTCTTTTCCACTTCACACTTGTGAAGGGTAGAGGAGAGAGACATTCATCAAGGAGTGTGGAGGGATGAATCCTTTGTATTTTTGTCCTAAGGAATAAATGTGGTTGATTTTGGTTCTTAATGCAAAGTATACATCATTGGTTTCTAATTTTATGTCATATCTTGAACACTGAGGTACAAAAGAAAATCTTTGACACTTTTTCTGGTAAAATCACCCTTTCTATTCCATAATACCTGATGTATGTTTGTCTTTTCAAGACATCAACACTCATCCACCTCAATTCTTTCTAGATCAGTGCCATTTTCTACTTGTGTTTTGGTGGAATGGGTACGGAGCAGAGCAGAGGAGGAAGGGGTGATTTGTATGACGACACTCAGAATCACTGTATCATGTCCCCATAATAATAAAAAAAAGCATATGGTCTTGTAATGGTATTTACTGCTTTAAAATATTCATCTCCTTTCAATAATAAAGGGGTAATTATTTACTTAAGAACAAATAATCACTTCCATCTGGTCAAAAACTACATAGCATAATAGCAAAATATGTAAATGAGCTGAGTAATTGTATTATTTCAGATGCCTTTGGTAGAAATTTATTTGATTGTTGGAACCTCATAGTTGACTTATCAGTGAATGTAAATGAGTTAGTATATAACTAGCTCATAACCCTCATAACTAATAACACAACAAGTATATAATTATAAGCTATACCTGTTGTGTTATTAGTTATGGGGGCTATGAGCTGCCTCCTCCAGGTAAGTACAGTAAAATCATTGTTTTGTGGAATCTCAGGAAATATGTCATCCTGGATAAACTTATTATCTTTCTTTTGATTAAAATCTTCCTAAGTCAAATTTAAAATGTTTCTATCTTACTAAATATGCTTAATTAACTCAGTGAGGTCCACTCTGGGCAATTTATGGACATGGGGAAATTGATCCCTTTTCTAAATAGTCCCACACTACTCACTTTCTGAATATTTTTACCTTTCTTCCTCTTGCTACCAGATTCCTGGAAAACACTGGTCTTTTTTTCTTTGTGTCTGCTTGTAGTAAGCCATCCCTTCTTCAAAATGCAATGCTTCTATAAGATACTGAAGGTCATTTATCTGTGTTAAAATTATGTACAAATTGAGTCAGTAGGTTCTGAAAATGGCACACTTAATTTCTTTACTCAGTAGTATACATAGTGCCAATAAGTGTTTGGACACAGCCACATTGTTTGGTATTACAGAACCTTAACTTTTTAAATATTCTTTTTTATGTTTAACTTTTTAAGTAATAAGAGAGGTTAGGCTGGGTGTAGTGGCTCATGCCTGTAATCCCAGCACTTTGGGAGGCCGAGGCAGGTGGATCACGAGGTCAGGAGATAGAGACCATCCTGGCTAACACAGTGAAACACCATCTCTACTAAAAATACAAAAAATTAGCTGGGTGTGGTAGTGGGCACCTGTGGTCCCAGCTACTCGGGAGGCTGAGGCAGGAGAATGGCGTGAACCTGGGAGGCGGAGCTTGTAGTGAGCCAAGATTACGCCATTGCACTCCAGCCTGGGCCACAGAGTGAGACTCCATCTCAAAAAAAAAAAAAAAAAAAAAAAAAAAAAACCAATAAAACAAAGCAAAAAAAACTAATAAGAGAGGCAATACCAAAAAATATCACATCAGCAGAAAAGCAGAAAAGAAACAACTCTCTTATATTGGCTGTTGGTTACAACAAAACTTACTTTGGTGGGGCAGTTTGTAACCTTACTTAAAGAAAAGCATGTTTGGTAATGTGAATTGTTATTTCATTTTTATTTAACAAGTTTTGTTCTACTTAGTGGTGTCAGGTTCAATACAGGGCAGTAAGCAAAATTTTAAAAATAATATTATTCCCATTGTCACCTTGAAACAGCAGAGCAGATCAGCTCAGTATCAAATTGGGTAGCAAGCATACCCATTTCTCAGATCACTACACCCACTTACATTCCTGCAATGTTGAGAAAATTTTATAGTCAGTGTAGTATCCAGTATTGATAAATCTGGTCACAGCTAGAAGAATTTTTATATAGGGCTTTGCATAGCTGTAGATTGTGGCTGGTTGCCTGTTACCAAGGATCGAGCTGTACAGGTTTCGGTTATGGAAAAATATGTCCATTCACTACTCATGAAGCCTTGGGACCTCTTTTCTGTATTACAACTAAAATACTGCTAGATCTATATGTGTACTATTAGAATGCAAGCCTAAGTGTACAGGTTGGCAAGATTTCACAATAAAAAAAGATCTAGAAAAAAGAGGCCACATCTCTGATTGCCAGTCTAAAATTTGGCTACACTCAGAAGTAGCTTCACATATTTCTTACTAACGCAGATGTTTGGGGGAAGAAGTAGTGCATTGCCGAATTTCACAAAAAGTAAGATTGTTAACATTAACAAGCTGAGATTTGAATTTCAAATACATGCCACACTTCATATAGTTTTAATGTTTCCAATTTATAAGTTCATCATATACTCTCTCCCTCTTGGTTTATCAAATATAAAATGGGAAACCAAATGTATCCTCATGTAATCTGTTAATGACAGGGAACATATGACAATTTTGAAAGCGGTGATATAACTCTAGTTAAATACTATGTGGACTAATTATAGTTTCTTTAATTTTCATAGCTATATTATGAAAAAAGTAAGTTGAAGAAATGGAAACTGCAAATTACACCAAGGTGACAGAATTTGTTCTCACTGGCCTATCCCAGACTCGGGAGGTCCAACTAGTCCTATTTGTTATATTTCTATCCTTCTATTTGTTCATCCTACCGGGAAATATCCTTATCATTTGCACCATCAGGCTTGACCCTCATCTGACTTCTCCTATGTATTTCCTGTTGGCTAATCTGGCCTTCCTTGATATTTGGTACTCTTCCATTACAGCCCCTAAAATGCTCATAGACTTCTTTGTGGAGAGGAAGATAATTTCCTTTGGTGGATGCATTGCACAGCTGTTCTTCTTACACTTTGTTGGGGCTTCGGAGATGTTCTTGCTCACAGTGATGGCCTTTGACCGCTATGCTGCTATCTGCCGACCCCTCCACTATGCTACCATCATGAATCGACGTCTCTGCTGTATCCTGGTGGCTCTTTCCTGGATGGGGGGCTTCATTCATTCTATAATACAGGTGGCTCTCATTGTTCGACTTCCTTTCTGTGGGCCCAATGAGTTAGACAGTTACTTCTGTGACATCACACAGGTTGTCCGGATCGCCTGTGCCAACACCTTCCCAGAGGAGTTAGTGATGATCTGTAGCAGTGGTCTGATCTCTGTGGTGTGTTTCATTGCTCTGTTAATGTCCTATGCCTTCCTTCTAGCCATGCTCAAGAAACATTCAGGCTCAGGTGAGAATACCAACAGGGCCATGTCCACCTGCTATTCCCACATTACCATTGTGGTGCTAATGTTTGGGCCATCCATCTACATTTATGCTCGCCCATTTGACTCTTTTTCCCTAGATAAAGTGATATCTGTGTTTCATACTGTAATATTCCCTTTACTTAATCCCATTATTTACACACTGAGAAACAAGGAAGTAAAGGTAGCCATGAGGAAGTTGGTCACCAAATATATCTTGTGTAAAGAGAAGTGAAAGATAAATTATACATTTTATAGTCCTCCTGAGGATCGTTGTCCTAAAGCAGGAAGTATTTGCAGTAATAATGCTGCATTCACTTCCTCCTTTCATTTGTGTTCTTTAAATTTTACTATAATTTTTCTCTATTAATTCCTCTTTATATTGAAAAAATAGAGGAATTAAGATGAACATAAATTTACTCACACCCACCCTGAAATTCCTGGCAGATCATTATTAGAATTTTGAGATATAATAATAATCTGCTAAAGTACATTTTAACTAATTGTTAATTGAGTAACTATTCTGCAGAGGCTCTGACTTTGAGGAGAACATGTTGAGAAAAATAAATAAGACATGGAGACGTGTCCATTAAAAATATGAAGTAAACGGCAAGCATATGAATGTAGCTAACTTCAAGTTAGCAAATAAATATTGTTTTCATGTTTCAGTGTTGGCTCAGTGGAATGGTATCTGGTAAACATCTTGTTGGGTCTGGAAAAACAGATTATTTGTCCTTTATCTCCTCTTGTTTCCAGAGTTGATGGAAAATGAGGATTCATTTATACAAGGTATTTCAGTTTATATTTCAGGTGGTGTCCACTCACCAGTTTGGAGGCACAACTCAAAATTTTATCACATTATGAAAACATTTTTTATGAATTCAAAGCAGAGTGTAATTTGGCTGATACATGAGATTCATGTCATTCCAGATGAAGCCTCCAGGCAACTAGCAATTTTTATAGCCAGTCCCTACTTACATCCTTCAGAGTGAAAGTAGGCTTGGGGAGAAAGCTTCCAGGTTGACTGGGATTGGTAGACATCTAGCTGTGTAAATTTTTTTTTCTAAACTATCATCTCATCTGCCACTTTTGTATGTTTTCCATGATTGCTAATTCTGCCTCCCATGTTAAATTGGTAGGGTGCTGCTTTTGTTAGCACTTAATTCAGAGTTCTTTCCCATTGAGAGACCTAGATGTATTGGTTCCCATGATCCCTTAGAAAATTGTTAGGGATTGATTTCCTATTCTCAGGCACTAAAAACTCAGTTACTCTCCAAGTTTCAGAATGTAAAAGGTAGATTAGAACATTTGATTTTATAGGTTATGTTGTTTTACTTAAATTTATTAGTTTTTAATTTCAAAGCTAGGGAATCTTTTCATTGAAGGGCAAGAATGCATTGGGTGTATTAAGCTTTAGTCTTCTTTTTTGAATTTGATAATGTAATATGGACTAAACTTTAAGTGAATTAGATCCTTGTCAACATTAGGAATGAATATATAAAAATAAATAACTATTCCTAGACTTACTATTTATTTAGAGATTTTATTTATTAATTGAGGAGGTAATTTGTGCCAGACCCAGTGTACCTCGGATGCATAGGATGGAATGGTGGTACACAAAGCTTGTTTCCTGCTTTGGGAATTTTTCCTTATGGTGACCTTCTTCCATCTTCAATGCTACCTTACTTCTCTTCTAGGAACGGAAAGGCACGGACTGACATTATGAGTCCTGATTTTGAGTTGACTTCTCATCACCTGGAAGTGAATAAAACAGTAGACTTCTCTAATGTTTTGTAACATAGCACGAAAAAATATGAAGTACAAAAGATATATATATACACACACAATAAAATGATGTTATGTTTCTAAATCTTGTATCATCTTATTATATCCTTATATCCTTTCTCTGTATTTGATCTAGCCAGACTTCTATTCCTTTTGTCACTTATCTTCCATCAAATTAGGACTGATGTTCTTGGGAAAGGTGAGAGGTGACAACGTGCTGGCAGCCCTCACTCGCTCTCAGCACCTCCTCGGCCTGGGCACCCACTCTAGCCGCACTTGAGGAGCCCTTCAGCCCGCAGCTGAACTGTGGGAGCCCCTCTCTGGGCTGACGGAGGCCAGAGCCTGCTCCCTCTGCTTGTGGGGAGGTGTAGAGGGAGAGGCACCCGCGGGAACCAAGGCTGCAAGGTGCTCGCCAGCCAGTGTGAGTTCCGGGCAGGCACGGGCTCCACGGCCCCTGCACTTGGAGCGGCTGGGCCGGGCCCTAGGCAGTGAGAGGCTTAGCACCTGGGCCAGCAGCTACAGAGGGTGTGCCGGGTACCCCAGCAGTGCCGGCCAGCCAGTGCTGCGCTCGAATTCTTGCTGGGCCTCAGCTGCCTCCCAGGGCTCAGGACCCACAGACCGCCATGCCCGAGCCTCCCCTCTGCCATGGGCTCCTGCAGAGCTGGAGCCTCCCTGACAGGTGCTACCCCCTGCCCGGCAGCACCCGGTGCCATCAATCGCCCAAGGGCTGAGGAGTGCCGGCTGAGGGCGCACAGTGAGGGACTGGCGGGCAGGCAGCTCTGCCTGCGGCCCTGGGGCGGTATCCACTAGGGGAAGCCAGCTGGGCTCCTGGGTCTAGTGGGGACTTGGAGAGCCTTTATGTCTACCTGAGGGATTGTGAATGCACCAATCGGCACTCTGTGTCTAGCAAAAGGATTGTAAACACACCAATCAGTACTCTGTGTCTAGCTCAGGTTTGTAAATACACCAATCAGTACTCTGTATCTAACTAACCTAGTGGGGACTTGGAGAACTTTTCTATCTAGCACTCTGCGTCTAGCTCAGAGATTGTAAATGTACCAATCAACACTCTGTCAAAATGGACCAATCAGCTCTCTGTAAAACGGACCAATCAGCTCTCTGTAAAATGGACCAATCAGCAGGATGTGGGTGGAGTTAGCTAAGGGAACAAAAGCAGGCTGCCAAGCTAGCCTCGGCCACCCACTAAGATTCCCTTCTACAGTGTGGCAACTTTGTTCTTTTGGTCTTTAGGATCAATCTTGCTGCTGTTCACTTTTTGGGTCCACGTGCCCTTAATGAGCTGTAATATTCACCTTGAAGGTCTGCAACTTCACTCCTGAAGTCAGCAAGACCACGAACCCACCAGAAGGAAGACACTGTGGACACATCTGAACATCTGAAGGAACAAACTCGGGACACACCATCTCTAAGAACTGTAACCCTCACTGCTAGGGTCCGCGGCTTTATTCTTGAAGTCAGCGAGACCAAGAACTCATACATTCCAGACACGAAGGGACCACTGATTTGCTATGCTCTTCGAACACCAGCACACTGTACTATAGGAGGATATTTACTGAAAACATTGAAGCTGGTAATACAAAGGAAAAAGGCATACAAATAGTGTGATAACTAATTGCTTACTTAGGAATATTATCTGAAATTAGAAACTAATGTCAGTGAAGAAAAGGGGAACATTTGGCAAACTCTAATAACTGAGCCTGATTCATGGAGGATATAATTATCAGAGAACAAATTTCAGTCAAACATGTGACTAGGACAAAAGGTTGGGTATACACACACACACACACACACATATATATATATAATTATACAGTAGTCTTCTTTTATCCATAGGAGATATGTTCCGAGACACCTGTGGATGCCTGAGACAGTGGATAGTACCAAACCCTATATATACTATTTTTTTCCTATACATACATGTCTATGATAAAATTTATAAATTAGGCACAGTAACAGATTTATAACAACTAATAAAATAGAACAATTATAACGATATGCCGGCATTACTACTTTTGCACTTTGGAGCCATTATTAAATAGGAAAAGGATTACTTGAACAGAAGCACTGTGATGCTGTGTCTAACTGATAACCAAGGTGGCTACTAAGTGACTAAAGTGCAGGTGGCATGTACAACATGGATACACTGGACAAAGGGATGACTCATGTCCCTGGAAGGATGGAGAAGGACAGCTTGAGATTTCATCATACTACTTAGAATGGGGCATAATTTAAAACTTATGAATTGTTTGTTGCTGGAATTTTCCATTTAACCTTTTTTGGACGGAAGTTGACCATGGACAACAGAAACTACAGAAAGCAACACTATGATAAGGGGGGGCTACTGTATTTAATCTAATACTAGGCTTATTAAACTGTAAACCTAAGACTAAAACTAAGGTAAGCAAGGTAGAACTATATGAAATGCTATCTGCTATCTGTGTGTATACCAACCTTTTGTCCTAGTCACATGTTTGACTGAAATTTGTTCTGATAATTTCATCAAAAGAGGTCATAACTGTATAAATGCTATCTATTCTGCTGTGACAATGCAGAAATCATAGAACTGTACTCCATTTCCAACCTGTGGCTCTCTCACTAAAAAAAGAAAAAAAATACA
The DNA here is from genome assembly GCF_024542745.1 of Macaca thibetana thibetana. Taxonomy (NCBI): domain Eukaryota; kingdom Metazoa; phylum Chordata; class Mammalia; order Primates; family Cercopithecidae; genus Macaca; species Macaca thibetana. The sequence continues at coordinate 87,805,905 of NC_065584.1, forward strand.
TGTTTTGGATAAACATCTTTTTAAATGTTATAAAATTAGGAAGCCAGAGAAATAAATGAACAGAAATCAGCTTTTACTGGGAAGACTTACGTTCTGTTTTCAAGCCTGGTGGTGGGGCTGCAGATGGATAGCAGACAGAGCCCAGAGTTCACACCATGGTATATTCACCAATGATATATTCAAAAACTACCTAACGTCCCAAAGGATATATTGTTAGGGTAGTATAAAATAACTTTTTAAAAAATTTCACTACCTCAAAAATGCAAAAGAGAAAAAAGAAAAATTAATGAAACACAAGTGGGATCACATATATTTTCTGAGTTTGAAATTCATTGCAAGTTGATAATTTTGTTCACTGCATACTAAATAATTTTGTTAAACGTTTCTGGTTTCAGACTTGTAATGCCTCTTTACAGAAGGAAACACCAATATCTTCTGGAGGTTCTTATGTTTATTCCAGGACTCAAAATATTCTATAAATAGACTTTCAAGAAGTAAGAGCTGGCCGGGCGCAGTGGCTCACGCCTGTAATCCAAGCACTTTGGGAGGCCGAGGCTGGCGGATCAGGAGGTCAGGAGATCGAGACAATCCTGGCTAACACGGTGAAACCGTGTCTCCACTAAAAAATAAAAAAAATTTAGCCGATCGTGGTGGCAGGCGCCTGCAGTCCCAACTACTCAGGAGGCTGAGGCAGGAGAATGGTGTGAACCCAGGTGGCGGAGCTTGCAATAAGCAGAGATAGTGCCTCTGCCCTCCAGCCTGGGCGACAGAGCGAGACTCCGTCTCAAAAAAAGAAAAAAAGAAGAGCTTATAGTCAGACATGAGTGAATATGCAATAAAGCAAGCCTCTTTGAGGGAGAATCAGAAGAACAACACAGCGAAAGATCAAAACCACAAAAAAGATACAGAATGTAAAGTAAGTAGATTTGGTATGTTTAAAAAAACAAAAGAATGAAAATATGAAGAGGGATAAAGATGCTGTAAAAATAAACAGAAAATCTTAAGAAAAAGAGAAATTCAGATTCAGATTAAAAATTCAACAAATGTATGTAGTCGTAAATTAGAATCAGTAACTTAGCACACACAGCTAAGGAACTGAATTACGCATGGAGGAGACATACTGGTATGAAGAGACTAGGAGACATTGAAAACAGAACAAAATGATCTAAATATATCTCATCAATTTCAAAGGAAAGAATAGATAAAATGTAGTGGAGGCTGTATTGAAGAAATACTGCTGACATTTCCCTAAACCTAATAAAAGACACCAAACTTCAAAATCAGGAATCCCACCAAAATATTAACAGGATAAATGTTTTAAAATACACATTTAGGGAGCAGTTGTGGTGACTCATACCTGTAATCCCAGCACTTTGGGAGGCCAAGGCGGGCAGATCGCTTGAACCCAGGAGTTTGAGAGCAACCGAACAACACGACAAAACTCAGTCTCTACAAAAAAATGAAAAAAATTAGCTGGGGTGTTGAAGGCTAATTGTAGTCCCAGCTACTCTGGAGGCTGAGGTGAGAGAGCAACGGAGCCTGAGAGTTTGAGGCTGCTGTGAGCTATGATCGCAACAATGCACTGCGTGTCAGCCTAAGCGACAGAGCCAGACCTGGCAACAACAACAACAACAACAACAACAGAATAAAGAAAAAAACAAAAAGATGCACATTTGGGCACATCATAGTAGAACTGCAGATCAATAAAGACAACTAAGCAGCTGTGGAAAGCAGAGCTCATCTTCAAGGGAAAGGCAGTCAGGATAATATTTCACTGGTTTCCTTCCTTCCTTCTTTTCTTTTCTTTTCTTCTTCTTTTCCTTCCTTCCTCCCTCCCTTCTCTCTCTCTCCTTCCTTCCTTCCTTCCTTCCTTCCTTCCTTCCTTCCTTCCTTCCTTCCTTCCTTCCTTCCTTCCTTCCTTCCTTCCTTCCTTCCTTCCTTCCTTCCTTCCTTCCTTCCTTCCTTCCTTCCTTCCTTCCTTCCTTCCTTCCTTCTTTCCTTCCTTCCTTCCTTTCTTCTCTTCCTTTCTGATTCCTCCTCCTTCTCCTCCTCCTCCTCCTTCTTCTTCTTCTACTTCCTCTTCTTCTTCCTCTTCTTCTTCCCCTTCCTTCCTTCTTTCATTTTCTTTCTTCTTCCTTTTTTTTTTTTTTTTTGAAACAGAGTCTTACTCTGTAGCCCAGGCTCCGGGGCAGTGGCTTGATCTTGGTTCGCTAAAGCCTACGCCTCCCAGGTTCAAGCAGTTCTCCTGCCTCAGCCTCCTGAGTAGCTGGGATTACAGGTCCGTGCCAACATACTTGACTAATTTTTGTATTTTTAGTAGAGAAGGGGTTTCACTATGTTGGCCAGGCTGGTCTTGAATGATTGGCCTCAAATGATCCACCTCCCTTGGTCTCCCAAAGTGCTGGGATTACAGGCATGAGCCACTGCGCCCGGCTGATCACACTTCTTTAACAACAAAAATGTAAACCAGTGAAGAGTTATATTATGACAAGAGAAAATAGTTTTCATCTCTGTGAAAATATAATCAAATAAAAGCATCTTCGGAAAAACAGGAACAGAGAATTTGCCACAGGCACACAATCACTGAAAGAAATTTAAAGTGATGTGGTTGAAAAAAGAACATGATTGCAGATAGGAGATCAGAGACGTCAGAAAATGATTGACAAGTATGTGAATAAATCTAAACAAACATCTACTGTATAAGATAGCAGCAACAACAAACAAACATGTTTAGAAAAAGAAAGAACTGAAGTATATGAAAATAACATTTATATAAACTAAGATTTGGGACAGTTGGAGTTAAATGTACTAGTCTTTATGTTTTTCTAGAAGATGGTGAGGACACAGATTTACTTTTATTCTTATTATAAAATGATGTGTTTATTACAACTAATTCAGGAAATGAAAAAATATGAAATTCACCCAGAAACAATGATAGCTATCCTTTTGATGTAATATTCTATACATATAGATATATATATTTACACACAGATGTTTATTTTTTTCTCTCACGTTTGTAATAGATATTCTGTGAAATAAGGTAAAAATTTACCTTGTGCTTTGGTTAGTTTTTAGTTTTCATAGGTTATGCCACAGAAACAACACCACAGTCTCATTAATTTTATCCATCAAAAGTTTATTTTGTTAGGTTTGTCAAAGATCAGATAGTTAAAGGTGTGTGGTCTTATTTCTGGGTTCTCTGTTCTGTTCCATTGGTCTGTGTGTGTGTTTTTGTATCAGTACCATGGTGTTTTGGGATCAGGAAAGATAACTAATGGATATGAAGCTTAATACCTTGGTGATGAAATAATCTATGCAACAAACCCTCACGACACAAGTTTACCTATGTAACAAACCTGCACTTGTACCCCTGAACTTAAAATAAAAGTTGAAAAAAAGTATTTTTCTCTTATGCAAAGCCTGAGTAAATCTCTAGAACACTTAAAAAAAAAACCCAAGAGAAAAAATAAGAAATAAATGAGAAAGAATATTATGAAAGTTAATGGATTAAGGTCCTTGTATTATCCTAGACCTGTCCTATATATTTATACTATGTAGGGGTCCCCAACCCCCAGACCATGGACAGCTCTGTGGCTTCTTAGGAACCAGGCAGCACAGTAGGAGGTGAGCAGCGGGTGAGCAAACATTACCACCTGTCAGCTCCACTTCCTGTCAGATCAGCCGCGGCATTGGATTCTCGTAGGAGAGCAAACCCTAATGTGAACAGTGCATGCAAAAGATCTAGGTTGCATGCTCCTTATGAGAATATAATGCCTAATGATTTGAGGTGGAACAGTTTCATCCTGAAAACACCCCCAGACCCCGTCCACAGAAAAATGGTCTTCCACAAAACTGTTCCCTGGTGCCAAAAAGGTTGGGGACCACTGGTATATAATATAGCTACATATGGCTATGTTAGTTTAAATTAACCAATATACAATCTTTCAAACTCAGTTCCTCAGTTGTACCAGTCCCATTTCAAGTGTGCAAATAGTCACATGTGGCTAATGGCTACCAAGTGGGCAGCACATTTCTAGGGTTTACATTTGTGCCTCATATTATAAAATAATTTCTGGAATATTGAGATAATATCTACTAGGTTTATACTATGAGCAATGATAAAATTAGTATATACTTCCTTTCCTCCAACTCAGATTATCATCATTAAAAATTATCTTTCTTAATTTTACCTTTCCATTATGTTAAACATGTTTATACATAAATTTTTATAATAATATGCTCTGACTTCTAGAAATGAAGTTGAAGCAAATACTATGCACTTTCTCCCACCTGTTTCCCACCTAAAGTTTGTTAATTATAATACTACTTTTCTTATTTGTACAGACTTTTCTATTAAGGAGATACAATAGGCATATAAATTATAAACCCAGGCATCCTATCACATTTATTAAAAAGGAATGTTATCATTAACTCTGGAGCATGCTTTGTACCCCTTCATCCCATTTTTTTTCTTTCCCACTCAAAGAGATCCTGATTTTATCCTTTCCTCAAGTCTTCTCTTGGTTGAAGGAAATCTAATGTTAACTTATAAGGGTGAAATCTTTTTTTAGGTCATTTTTTCTTTTTTTTTTTTGCATAGAGGCCCATAGGATTTTTTCTTTATATTTTAAGTCCTGTAGTTTTACTATAACATGTCTCAGAGTTGATTCTAAGTCAATTTTTCTCATGTATTCATTTTACTTAAAAAAAATCAATATTTATGTTTTAAAGTATTTATTTTTTGATAACAATAAGACTGCTTTTATCTGATATTGGTTAGTAAAAAGAAAAAAAGAGAACTTCTACTACCTGATTTTAAGGCTTGCTGTGAAGCTACAGTAACCAAGATTATGTAGCGCTGGTGCAATGATAGACAAATTGATGGAACAAAAATAGAATGTACAAAAACAGACACACAGAAGTAGTAAATTGATTTTTGATGAAGATCGATGTAACAAAAGTAGAATGTACAAAAACAGATTCACAGAAGTAGTAAATTGATTTTTGATGAAGACACTGATGCCATTACTTAAGAAAGAGAAGTTTTAAATAAATGAGGCTAGAATAACTGAATTCATGTATGGAAAGTAATGAACTTGGACCTCTACTTCACTGCCTACACAAAAACTGATTTAAGCTGGATTATACTCCTAAATGTAGTAACTAGAAATATAAAGTATCTAGAAGAAAACATAGAAGAATATATTTGCTTACAAAATTAGAATAAGTAATGATTTCATAAGCAGCATAACAGCAGCTGTAATCATAAAAAGTGATCAAATGAACCTCAAAAAATTAAAAATCACTGCTCATCAAAATACACTATCACCAAATTAATAAGCAAATCATACACTGGGAAGAAAATTTGGTCTCTCTTAATCTCCCTGTTTCTCTCTCTCTTCAAGTAAAGAAAAGTCAGCAAAAAATTTGAACAGACACTCCAGAAAAGAAGATATACAAGTGAATAGCAAGTTCACGAAAAGATGCACATCATTACTCAGCAGGGAATGGTCCAGAACACAGGATCAAGTGTTCAGGCAGAGCACGCTCCCACTACTCTGAGGAACAGGACAAAATAGCTTAGAAAGAAAAGAGGAAGAGGTTTATGAAGTGCCTAAGGAACATATAACATGTTGGAGATGAGACACTTTCATAAAAATGACTCAGTTTCCCCATTGCTTGTTAGTGCTGCCTGGTCAGTGGACCAGATTCATCCCATGGCACTAGCAAGGCCATCAGTTCTCATCCTCTTTGGAGGAATCTTTCTAGAAGCTGATATAGCCAACTACCAATACACCCTCACCCTCACTTGCTCTCTCCTGGACCCCGATGCTGTACCAACCTGGAGAAATATGTTGAGTGCCTCTAGGTGCTCTGTCCCAGGCACTTGACACTCTAGACTATGCAGCAGTGCTGGGAGAACTCAGCTTTCCGAACTCCACAGTTTTATGTCGGGAACCTGTGGCAACTACTGACAAAAACAATGCAGCCGCCATCAAGGCGTAGGCCTTGTCTGCTGCACCAATTGTTTTAAAGGTGCCCGGTATTTATTTTAATCAGGAATGGTAAGACACACAGTCATGGAAATGACTGTCATGAAGGAAGAAGTTTTTAGACTCACAAATTCCTAGAAACAGGAGGCTGGTTAGGTGAGTGGGGAAATGGGAAAAACTTGGGTAAGAGCCTTTATCATGGTTTCTGTGGAAAGAAATAGATGGGACAGGATAAGCGGGTTTAGGATTGGCTAAATTGAGTAATTCCAGTGGGCTCTGGAGGATAGGCACTGTCTCTAAGTGTGTTACTTGGCCCTGGGGTGATTAGGGAAGGGAAATAGTGGCCTGGAGTGTAATAGCTCTATGGGCACCTGATAAAAGAAGTAGCTGGAGTATGGGTTCTGGATTGGTTGCAAGTGAGGCTTTTACCATCTCTAGGAATTGGCTAGCCATAGGAGGGACAGTTCCTTCAGTGTTAGGAAGGCACAAGGTATTAGAAATGCAGGAAATATAATGGCATAAGTAAAACACAACACCAAATATTGATGAATTAATTGGTGGAGTAACTCGAACTCTCATACATTGATGTTGGGAATTTACAATGACTAACCACTCTGAAAAACTGAATAGAAACTTCAGGTAATTTCAGGTAGATGTAAACAAACAGCTACCTTATGACCGGACAATCCCATTTGTGTTTAGCCAAGACATGTCTATGAAATGATTTAAATTGGCATGTTAATGAAAACCTTATTGATGGCCTAAGATTTGAAACAACCCAAATGTTGATAAAAGGATAAAATGATAATAAACAAACTTAGGGTTAAGTATATAGTGAAACATTAGTCAGCAGTAAAAAGGAACAACTACGGAAAATGCAACAACACACATGCATCTCTAAATCATAATGCTGGGTTTAAAAGCCAGATACAAAATAGCACAGGTCATATACTTCTGTTTTTATAAAATCCTAGAAAAGGCAAAACTAATCTATGCTATTAGGAATTAGAAGATGAAAGCTCATTATGATGATAGATGGGTGGGGTGGATGTCAAAGATCACAAGAAACCTTTCTGGAGTGATGGAAATATTCTTTATCTTGTTTGGAATAGTAGTTTCTAAAGTGCATATATTTAACAGAAAAGTTACCAAGTTGAACACTTAGATATGTGTATTTTAATGTATGTAAATTATATTCTAAGAAATACAATCAAGAATTTATTTTCATGCTTGCTTGTAAATACACGTCAATTTCTTGAAGGACACAAAAATTAATATTAGCTTCCAATTTTGAGGTATGGGGTGAAATGGGCATATAGGGGACAGATATAAGAAGGAAATTTCTCACCGTATGTATTATTTTTTGTTTAAAAATGTGAATATATTACCTATTCAAAAATTAAATACATTTTTAAAGTCAAGTATGTTTAAAGCACACCTCCTGATTTCCAACCTTATGGTAATGCCATTAAAAATTCTGAGTTATTCTTGCTTCCATACCTCTCATATGCAGTCCTTCAATAAGTCCCATTGATTATCTCTCCAAAGTTTATCTTTGGTATAAATTCTTTCTTCTGTCTTCTTTTTTACCTCTTAACCTAACCTACCATCATCTCTTATTTATATTAATAGTACTTCAGATGCTCCCTCCTGTTCCCCTTGCCTCCACCTCTTGCATTCTGTAGCCCGTTTTTCACTCAGTAGCCGGCATAACGTTTTAAACATGTAAATCAGATAGGAACACTCCTCTGCCTGTTACATCTCACACATAGTATGTTAACTGATTGCCACTTGGCCTATATCGGCTCTACCTCTCTATCTTCCCTTACACTTTTTTCCATTTGCTCACTACTGTCTTGCCACACTAGCCTCCTTTCTGCTTCTCAATGCACCAGTCTCTCCCTTCATGAGCTTTCAACAAGTCTATTTTCTTCACAGAGATGGTGTAGTTTTGTCATTCAGATCTTAGTTGAAATGTTGTCACCTTGTCAGAAAGGCCCTCCCTGGCTAGCTCACTTGGAATAGTAGTCTCTTCCCCCATCTCTTGTATTTTTAGCATAGCACTCATTACAATCAGTTGTTTTCTCTCTGGTATGTTTGTTTATTGTCTGTTTCCATGCATTAGGATGTAAAATCCCCAGGAACAGGGACACTTTCTGTCTTGTTTGGTGCTGCATTGCAGACAGTACGATACAACCTGGTTCATGGTTTTAGCTTCTAAGATAGTCTAAAGAGACAGATCTTTCCTGGTAGGAATAACAAGCCTTCATTCTAAGGATTAATTTAGATCATCGGGCTACCTTCATTTTAAGTATTGTGGAAAACACTAGGAAGCAAAGTCCCTAATTATGTCTATAATTATGAAAAAATCATATTTTAAAAAGTCTTTGGCTCAAGAAAGACTGTAATATACTCTAAAATGGGAATGTTTTCCCACGTTTCTTTACTTATATCACTTGTTTTCTGTTTCTTTTAAGAAAGTAAACACTGTGTTTTTTAGTTTATTTGGTACATATAATTTTGCAAAATATGCATTTTTGTGCCTCTGTCTTTTTAGTTCCTATTATTCCATTACTCTCTTTGCATTTATTCCTGTTGTTGCATTTCTCCCCACCCTTTTTTGACCTTTATGATTTTGTGTATCTCTTTCTCCCTTTTTCTCTTTTTCCCATTTTCCATTTTTCCCACTTATTTTTTTTCTGAATTGGACATAAATTAGGGCAAAACATTTTTGATTATGCATTATATTTGTTGAAAAATTGTTTAGTGTTTTAATTTTTAAAATAAGAAAATCTTTTTAAATAAAAATAAATCTACTGAAATTTAATTATATTGTGTTCTACTATATGATTCTTAAGTACTTTTCTTCTGTTTAGTAATATTTAATTAAAAAAATAGTTGTCAATGCTTAGTGGAACATAGGAGACACTTATTCCTAAAATGAAAACAACAAATGCCAAGACCACAACAGGGTGTATTTAAGAGTACCTCTCTTTGTGAGGAATTAGTCCTTCAAAGTGCAGTTCTCTTCTCCAAGAAGGATTATTCCCAAGAGTCTTTGTGAACATCATTTAGTTTTCTTTTTTTTTTTTTTTTTTTTTTTTTTTTTTTTTTTTTTTTTTTTGAGACGGAGTCTCGCTCTGTCACCCAGGCTGGAGTGCAGTGGCCGGATCTCAGCTCACTGCAAGCTCTGCCTCCCGGGTTCGGGCCATTCTCCTGTCTCAGCCTCCTGAGTAGCTGGGACTACAGGCGCCCGCCACCTCGCCCGGCTAGTTTTTTGTATTTTTTAGTAGAGACGGGGTTTCACCGTGTTAGCCAGGATGGTCTCGATCTCCTGACCTAGTGATCCGCCCGTCTCGGCCTCCCAAAGTGCTGGGATTACAGGCTTGAGCCACCGCGCCCGGCCCATTTAGTTTTCTTTGCCTGTTTCTTTGTCACCACAAATATATTGAATTTAATATACTACCTACCTGACCACATTACTTCCTTTCTTGATATAGCAATGATTTCCTATTATATACTTTTAAAAAAATAGTAATGTAAGAAATAAAATAACCTCTTTTGGCTTTCTGCCCACATGGACCTAATAAACATGCTGGCTATTCTGTAATCTCTGTCACTGATAGAATGTTGATTTTGAAACTTAGCAGTGACATAGTGACTTTTAAATCATATTACTTGACTGTTTATATATAACATGTTTCTAGTCTCATTCTTTGACTATATTTTGTTGGCATTTCAACAATTCCCATCGAACGTGTTTTGCAGCTTTCTTAGCCTTCAAATTCCCAAAGTACATTCTCCATTGCATCACAGATTGGTTGCATATTTCAAAGTGTAAGAGATTCCCCAGTGAGAAGAGATATTTAAGAATGAAGTCAGGAAAAATCGATTATTGTTCCTTCTATTATAAGGAGGTGATATCTGCTGTCTGAGAAGAACATTAGATTACTAGAGAGGTAAATGTTTTTGCCATTCTCCATGTTTATAAGGAACATAAAGAAGGAAGAAATGGAAACGGATATTGTAACACCTCAGGTGGGACATCTGCTGCCTTGAAATGCAAAGATCAGAATTATAACAGAAATAGATTAATATGTTGAATCTGAATTCAATAATACAGTAGCACCTTTTACCTGTTCTTAATAATATAAGATATTATATAAGAACAGGATATATAATAACCTGTTCTCCTAATATTTAGAATTAATTTATTGGGAATATACAAAGCCTTTATTAACATTGCCTTGGGAATGTTTATACTTGGTCCTGAACCTATATCTATTAACTGAAAGACGTGAGGGAACAGAAATCGTAACCAATGCAGAAATGCTAGACTGCAGAGAAAATCTTCACCAACTTCACAATTTTGGAGGACACTTGCTCTGACTAGCTCCCACACCTGCTGGGATGAGAGGTTCTTTCATAAATAGTCTTACCATATACCAATCGGGGCTTTGACAGCTGGCTGAAGTGGGGCCTCCATAAATTCTTTTCTTGTAAGCTCTTAAATTTACACCTTTACCCCAGCGACTCATTTCAAAGGCAGGGACAGAAGATCTATATAATATATTTACTTCTTAGAAACTAAAACTCCTCTTGATATGTACATTTTTTCCTGGTTTAGTTTTGGCTGAGTCAGACTTCAATATGCTACTTATTGCTATCATTCTCATGATATTCATAAGTCAACACAGTGAGATAAAATAACTCAGGCTAAGGAAGATGACCTTCCCAAGATCTCAGGGTTAAAAAAATTGCAGGATGAAGAACTCAAACCCAGATAGGCAGATGCCCAAACGAGGGCTTTTTTAATGACATCCATTACTTTGCCTAGAAATCATGGCATTATGAACATTTGTATCAGTTAATGATTTGATGATACTCTTTAACTTTATCCACATTTCTCAGAACACACAAAAAAATTAGTAATTAAATAGGTTATGGATTACAAACTAGATAGCGCATATTAATAGACATCACATTCTTATTCTTATTTTGGGGACATTTATTAAATGTATTTTTGCTGGTAGGGTGGATTAATGAGCAATTTCTTTCAAGTATAAAGGTGAGTAGTGCCACTTTTATTAAGATCAGTTACAAACAAATAAAATATTTGAGGTAATGGGAAATAATTTAAAAGTGTTCACACAGTGTATTTTAAGGAGGATACTATTCAAGGAAAGTAATTTAGTACAAAAGGGGGGTTAGGTATTTTTAACCCTTAGAAAAATTGGAGTGAAGGAACTTCATGTGCTGTCCTTACTATTGTTTCAAAAGAAAACAATAGTGATGCTTCTCAGAATTAATGGGAAGGCAAACAGATCTAATAAAGGAGAAATGAATAGAGAAGACAAGAGAGTGGAAAAATACTGGAAACTGCAAGAACATTGAGAAATAAAAGCAACAAAGGAGAAAAAATAAAGGACAGAGATAAAAGCAAGGGGAATCATTAGAGAACAAATATGAGAGAGAAAAAGAGAGAAGATAAAATAGAGAAAGAGAAACCAACTTAAGGAAAAGTATAACTTAAAAAATGAAGTGTAGAAATATTTGACAAGATGGGAGTGGAAGATAAGAAAAGAAATATTTTAAAAGGAGGCATGAGGAAATATAAAGAAAAATGAATGAATGAATTAGTGCCTGAGGATGGGAATCAAGTCTCGAAACACTTGCTCCATGAACTTTCTAACAAGATCCTGGACTCTAAACATGAACAGTGCATAGGGCAGCCTTTAGCTGGAACGTGTGTGTGCCCCCAGCCATCACTGTTTCCTCTTCTGTGCTGCTCCAGCATTGTCAGAAACAGATGAAATTTTGTTTCTGTTGAAACTGAAATAGAGGATAGAGGGAGTGGCAGTCATTCAGATTTCTATATCAGCTTCCACTGAGGATCCTTCTAATATAGTTATGTTTTTCTAATATAGTTAGACAAGACCAAGCTTGTCTTTGCAGGGATTTCTGTACTTTTATTTTGCTAGGACTTAATTCATTTTACCTAGAGGAATGTCCTTATGAATATATATATTTGGTCTCTGGATCCATAATGAGCATAATGTGAGCACTATCGGTATAACAAAAGAGCTTAGAGGGAAGTACACAAAGGGAACACAGTGAATAACAGATATTTGATGGTAGTGGGTTCCAGATATTACAGAGTCAACAGGAGAACAGAAGTGGATGATAGGGAATAAAATGCAAGGTATAGTGCAAGAACCTATAACTCCCAATCTGAGAGATACTTAAAAGTTGCTCCTGTGACTCAAATATATCCTCAAATTTTGTAAGTGTGAAATAACAAACTGCATAATAATGTGCAAGATGCACACAACTTAAGAGTAAGCAGAGAGGGATTCCTGACTTTTCTATTAGCAGGTTTTATATGCACAGAAAGACTGATAAATATTAAGGTCAATAAATGGCCAAGTACCAAAAAAAAAAAAAAAAAAAAAAAAAGGAAATAAGAAAAGAAGAAGGGTACCATATGTAAAAGTCTATGCTTCTGTTTTGGTTAGGATACAATACATGTGTATGTGTGTCTGTGTGATGTACATACATGTGATGTAAGATACATTTTTTTTTGGAGAGAGAGTCTTGCTCTGTCACCCAGGCTGGAGTGCAGTGGTGCATATGGACTCACTGCAACTGCCACCTCCCATGTTCAAGCGACTCTCATACTTCAGCCTCTGAAGTAGATTTGACTACAGGCTCCTGTCACCACGTCCAGCTAATTTTTATATTTTTAGTAGAGACAGGGTTTCGCAGGCTGGTCTCGAACTCTTGACCTCAAGTGATCCACGTAGCTTGGCCTCCCAAAATGGTGGGATTGCAGGTGTGAGCCACAGTGCCTGGCCTAGGTACTTCTTTCATAATTCCCAATTTTGACCATAACCGAAAACCTCTGCTATTAATTAATGTATCAGGGTTAGATACATTTTAGAAAGCATGTCTTTTGATGTTTCAAATAGATGTGCCATTATAAATGTTTTCTTTGATTTCTTAATTTGGAACTTTATTGTTTTTGTTTCTTTCCCTCTCCTTTTACATGCTGTCTCCTCATTCAGTTAGTTAATGAACCTCTTTCCCTCTACTCTACACTTCATATTCCACATTATTTTAAAACAAATGTGCCATGTAACAGAAGCATATGAAATATTTTTCCGTATCACATTGTAGTGTTTTGTTCTAGCTCAAGATCTTTAGCTTTTATTTTTTTTTATTTCAACCACAAACCATTTTTCAGCATGCACCAAAAACATACGTATCTTCTTTATGCATTTCATATTCAATTATACCATGATTCTATATAAACTGTAAAATGTTCAAAAATAAAACTTCAAACCATAGGATGTAATAATGTAAGTGTAGAAATTCTCCTATTATTGCTTTCATACCAATAAATTATCACACACATCCCCAAACGGGAGCACAGTCTCAATTTGGAGGCCACTGTACAGAGAAGTCTCAGATCTTGTTTGCTCCAGAGTGACCAAGAGTCTTTATATTTAGACCAGTTTGTTCGGTTGATGTTCTATAGAGAAAAGGGAATTATTTCTGGTAAGTACAGTTGCTTTTATAAAAGTTTTTAGATTAACATTCCTAAGGTATCATTTATATAAAATAAATTGTACTAATTGCTATATAGTGCAATACTCAATAAGTTTTGACAAAAATAGATACATATAACCATTATAATTAAAAATGAAACATTTCTGTCCCCTTGAAAAGCTCTGTCATTCTTCTTTGCTGTCAATCCCAGCTCATCTTCCATTCAAAGCAAAACATGAAGACCTCGATAACTGGGGTTAAATTTTTTCTCAGTAAGAAAAATTTTCCTGTGCCTCATACAAATCAGGAACACATTCAGAGCAGTAGCATCCAAGTCGCACATGAGTGAACACTTAAACAGAAGCTCAGGACTGAAACAGAAGGAAGAATGTGGCTTCAGGACCAGGGTGTTAGCCATCATGACACGAGGAAGCATAAACAGTAGAAGTGATTTCTTGGGTTGTTAAGACAGATAGAATAATATAAATGTGGCATACCTTGTGTTTAGTTCAAGAACTATAATCTAGATGTAACACATGAAAATAAACTCTTTGATATTCCATAGGCAGAAGAAATGAAGATAGCAAACAATACAGTAGTGACAGAATTTATCCTCCTTGGTCTGACTCAGTCTCAAGATATTCAGCTCTTGGTCTTTGTGCTGATCTTAATTTTCTACCTTATCATTCTCCCTGGAAATTTCCTCATCATTTTCACCATAAAGTCAGATCCTGGTCTCACAGCCCCCCTCTATTTCTTTCTGGGCAACTTGGCCTTCCTGGATGCATCCTACTCCTTCATTGTGGCTCCCAGGATGTTGGTGGACTTCCTCTCTGAGAAGAAGGTAATCTCCTACAGAGGCTGCATCACTCAGCTCTTTTTCTTACACTTCCTTGGAGGAGGGGAGGGATTACTCCTTGTTGTGATGGCCTTTGACCGCTACATCGCCATCTGCCGGCCTCTGCACTATTCAACTGTCATGAACCCTAGAGCCTGCTATGCAATGTTGTTGGCTCTGTGGCTTGGGGGTTTTGTCCACTCCATTATCCAGGTGGTCCTCATCCTCCGCTTGCCTTTTTGTGGCCCAAACCAGCTGGACAACTTCTTCTGTGATGTCCCACAGGTCATCAAGCTGGCCTGCACCAACACGTTTGTGGTAGAGCTTCTGATGGTCTTCAACAGTGGCCTGATGACACTTCTGTGCTTTCTGGGGCTTCTGGCTTCCTATGCAGTCATCCTCTGCCATGTTCGTAGGACAGCTGCTGAAGGGAAGAACAAGGCCATGTCCACATGCATCACTCATGTCATTATTATACTTCTTATGTTTGGACCTGCTATCTTCATCTACACTCGCCCCTTCAGGGCCTTACCAGCTGACAAGGTGGTTTCTTTCTTTCACACAGTGATCTTTCCATTGATGAATCCTATGATTTATACCCTTCGCAACCAGGAAGTGAAAACTTCCATGAAGAGGTTATTGAGTCGGCATGTAGTCTGTCAAGTGGACTTTATAATAAGAAACTGAGAAGGAGGACTTCTGGCTGGAATTCATATCACTCATTTAACAAGTCCTGTTTTTCACTGAGTACCTCCCATTTGCCAGGTACTATTGTAGGCAATGGGGGAGAGTTATGCATAATGAGAGAATAAACTTATTATGTTTAAAGAATATAAAGGAAACCCCAGAGTTGTTGAAGTATAATGAGTAAGTGTGAGAAATTTAGGGGTTAAGTTTTATGTGACTGCAAGGGTCTTTTAGTCTGAGGTAAGAAATTTTTCGTATTTTAATTGTGGTAAGAATCCATTTTAATGTTTTAAGCAAAGGAGAAGCTCATCTACAATGCTTTCCTCTATTGGTTAGAGCAACATCAGCAAGATTTTAGGCCGAGATTAATAAGCTGTAAAATATCAAAAACCAAATGTATGTTGCAAAGTATGTTGTGCAAAAGACTATATATGTAGTCTTATATATATATAATATAATTAAAAGTTATATAATTTTAATGTTTATATATATTTTATAAATATCTATATTTACATGTGTGGGAAGTCAGGGACCCTGAACGGAGGGACCGGCTGAAGCCGTGGCAGAACATAAATTGTGAAGATTTCGTGGACATTTATTAGTTCCCCAGATTAATACTTTTATAATTTCTTATGCCTGTATTTACTGCAATCTCTGAACATAAATTGTGAAGATTTCATGGATCTATTAGTTCCCCAAATTAATACTCGTATAATTTCCTATGCCCGTCTTTACTTTAATCTCTTAATCCCATCATCTTCTTCATAAACTGAGGAGGATGAATGTCACCTCAGGACCCTGTGATGATTGTGTCAACTGCACAAATTGTTTGTAGAGGATGTGTGTTTGAACAATATGAAATCTGGGCATCTAAAAAAAGAACAGGATAATAGCGATGTTCAGGGAACGAGAGCCATAACTTTGAACTGGCTGCCGGTGAGCCGCTCGGAACAGAGCTGTATTTCTCCTCTTTCAAAAGCAAATAGGAGAAATATCACTGAATTCTTTTTCTCAGCAAGGAACATCCCTGAGAAAGAGAATGCGCCCTGAAGGTAGGCTTATACACAGCCCCTTTAAGGCGTGCCGTCTTATATGGTCGAAGCTGATGGGATGAAATAAGCCCCCGTCTCCTGTAGTGCTCCCAGGCTTATTAGAGGGAGGAAAATTCCTGCCTAATAAATTTTGGTCAGACAGGTTGTCTGCTCTCAAACCGTGTTTCCTGATAAGATGTTATCAATGACAATGTGTGCCTGAAACTTCATTAACAATTTTAATTTCACCTCATCCGGTGGTCCTGTGATCTCGACCTGCCTCCATTTGCTTTGTGATATTTTATTACCTTGTGAAGCATGTTATCTCTGTGACCCACACCCTATTCATGCACTCCCTCCCCTTTTGAAAATTGCTAATAAAAACTTGCTGGTTTTACTCAGGGAACATCACAGATCCTGCCGACATGTGATGTCTCCCCCAGACACCCAGCTTTAAATTTCTCTCTCTTGTGCTCTTTCCCTTAATTTCTCAAACCAGCTAAGACACTTAGGAAATAGAAGAGAACCCACGTAACCATCGGGAGTGGGTTCTCCCGATATTTACATATACATATATAAAATATGTAATATATTTTTATATATTTATAAATATATATTTTATATATATTTAATCAATATATAAATAAATATATATTTGCCCCCCAAATTTGGTAGAGAGAGAAGAAAGGAAGCCAATTTGTTTCATGGTAAAATGTCATGAAATTATTTCACTTATTTTTTCTTTAGAGCTTCACAATGATTATTAGACATTATTAGATACTTAGTACTACAGATTATATTGTAGATTACATAAATCACTCCAGGTATTTCCAACATAGTGAAGCAGCTTCGTTGTCTGGGGAAATACCTGCAGTTCTTTGTCTTGTGCTGTGCAGATTAACGACACGGACTCACACACGGAGTGGGTTATGGAGCAGAAAGTTTAATAGGCAAGAAAGAAGAGAAGAGCTCCCCCATACAGAGGGAGAAGGGCTTTGAATGGAATAGCCCCACTTGTGGGGAAAGCGGTCAGTTATATTGGGAGGCTCAGAGAGGTGGTGTCTGATTTGCATAGGGCCCAGGGGATTCATTTGACCAGGTGTGTCTGTCATTCACACAACCCATGAAAAGACTGGCCCTCCCACGCTAATCTTTTATTCTGCAAATGCGGCCTCTACCTGGCTGTCACCATGATGCCTGTACATGTGGCTTTACTGGGCTGGTGCCATGACACCGGCACATGTGGCAACAAAGGAAAGCGAGCGGGAACAGTCATATTGAGTGGACCTGGCTCTTAGCCACCTGCATTTACTTCTGCAAGCCTGCAATTTACATATCTATGCTTGTAGCATGGCTTTTCAGGCCGCTTTCTGTTAGAAAAATGGTTTGGAGGCTGCTTTTTTATTAAAAGGAAAAGCCTTTCTGAGGACTCTTTTACCCTTTCTAGCTGCCTAAAAGTAATTTCTTAATAAGTCCTGTATTAATAGTGGGGTCTAATGTGAGAAATTAGGTACTTATAAAATTGTTCAAGTGTAGAAGACCATTATTTATGCTGGGCATTTATTATAGAAATTGTTGCCAGAAAAACACCGTAGAACTAACCTGCTAAGTGATCTATCCCTGCAATAACCAGGAGACCAAGAGGACAAGAAGCCACTTTCCCAGCTCTTGGCTCAAGGAACACATCAATCAGCCATGGTCTGGCACGAAGAGAATTGTAGAGAGCACCTCTCATGGTATTGTCTCTCTCTCTCTAATTATTTTTTCTAAATTAAATTTCGTATATTTGATAGAATCTGTAATGCTAGTGGCAAAAGTTTTCGACAAACCTGTCTATATGTTGACAGCTTCTTCAGAAAACAAACAAAAATGGTGGTAAAATATAGGATAAAAAGTTTGCAATCTTGGAGGTGAGAAAGGCCATTGCAGTTTGACAAAGAAAATGAAAATAAAAAGATATATTAAATCTTGATATCTTCTACATATTTTGATACGTAAAAATGAAAAAGTTTATATGGGCAAAATGCAGAAAAATGCTGAAAATATTTCTATCACATATAGATGTGAAGATTATTTTCTGCACGATTATAGGGTTTGCATGTAAATTGAATATTTTCTCCCTACTCCAAGATTGTATAAGAGAGCATCCATGCATACAAATTAAAATAAAAATTATTAAAAATTGATATAAATGATAAAAATTGATCTAATACATAATTTGCTTAAATGAATATGAAATAGGTACATAGAAGGAAATGTGGGCAATGAACAAAGGAAAAAACGAAAAGGCTTATAAACATGAAAGTAAGCTTACCGTTAAAAATCAACCACAGAAATAAAAACCACTGATTTTGATTGGCATTAGAATGTTGCTCATGTGTTATCAATCAAAAAGTACAGAATAGGGAGAGGTGCCAGAAGGAGCTATCATGTGCCACTCATGGAGAGGGAGACAAGGTGGTGAGTAAACACTAGCTCTTCAAGTGGCTCCTCCATGAGGCCATGTTAGGATTCATCAAGGAAGCAACTGCAATCCACCCACAGCAGAAAGGGGCCAGGCAGGAAAGCAGGCCACCCAGGATTGGCATAGAGCCAGGGGAGGCTCCCTACCATGGGGAAAGTGTGAATAAGAACCTCCTGGGACCCACACTTCTGCCATGGGCCATTGCAGTCCTGGCACAGGAGATCACCGGTGACCCCGGGGGGCCTCCAGACCAACACAGAGAGATTACTGGAGTCTGGGCAGAGCTGCAGCTAAGCTCACCCGGAGCCCCATGAGCCCTGGGGCCCTGAGCACCCTGGTGCCAGCTGCCATAGCCCCACCAACGAGGGAGGCCAGCTCTCTTGCATGCCCCTAGAATAGGGACTGCATCCATGGTGCTGAAGAGCAGACTGACTGCGGGCCCCACTTGCTTCATCATGCCAGGCAAAGCCCACTGCCCTGGGTCGCCCACGCAGCCACCCGAGTCCCACCAGAGCACTCAGGCCAGTCAGGGCTCTCCATTTCTTTGGGAAGGAACTCCCAGAGGTAACCAATAGGCCTGAGATGTCTGGTACTGTGGTCTGCCACGTGCTGCCCTCAGGCTGGGGAGGGATCAAGAGCACAGGAGCTATCCTAAACCTTCAGCAAGGCAGCTGTCAAACAAACAGCTGTCATACGGAAAAGCGGCCAGATTATTTTCCACGTGGTTCCCCTTCCCAGCTACTCCTCACTGGGCAAGGCCTTCTGCCTGGGGTCCCAGCACAACTGCCCCACCCCCACCTGATCTTTCATTTGGCGGTGGCCCTGAGTTTCTCTGGGGTGGAGCTTCCAGAGACAACCGGCAGGCTCTGTGCCATCACCAGCTGAGCGTAAGGCCCTTTCTTGCTCCTCGCAGGCTAGGTAGGGAACAAAGAGCCTGACTGCAGCTGTCCTAGGGAGAGAAGGCCAGATTGTCTTCCTTGCGGGCCCCTGACCCCCGCTGCTCTTCACCAGACAGGGCCCGCCTTGGGCCCACAGAACAACCGCGTCGCCCCTGGATCCTTCCCCTGGGCAGTAGCTCTGCGTTTCTCTGGGTGGAGTTGCCAGAGGCAGCTGGCAGGCCCTCTGCCACTGCTGCCACCCTCAGGCTAGGAAGGGAACAAACAGCCTGCTTGCTCAGCTTGCATATCCAGCACGCCACAGCTGCCCTATGGAGAGGAGGCCCGACAGTCCCCCCCAACAAGCCCCCCGATCCCTCTGCTCTTCACCAGGGATGGCCCCCGGCTTGGGCCCACAGCACAAACGTCCCATCCCGGGCTGATCATTCTGCCTGGCAGCGGCTCTGAATTTCTTTGGGGTGGAGTTCCCAAAGACGACTGACAAGTCCTCTGCCATTGCCACCGCCAAGGTCCCAACCCCTACTCCCCCAAGCTGGGGAGGGAATACAAAGCCCGAGTTCGCCCCAGGTCCAACACCAGAGCCAGAAGAGAAACCCACACTCTCAGAGCACTGAGAAGGGTAACCGCGTGGGTTCCCGGGCTGCTGTGGGAGCAGGGTAGGCCTCCCTCGGCAGGACGAGCCTCGAAGAGGTGTGGCCTGTCTCCCTGCGGTGGCCTCTGCCTGAGCGAGTCCCGCAGCCTGGAACACCTAGCAAAAGAAATGAGGGTGCAGTGCTAGTGACCAGAGGGGGTTCCCCCAAGGCTCAGGAGCGGACCTGGTGAGGGAGTCACTTCTTTCCCCGCTGTCCCGGATACCAGGCTGTAGATGTGAGGAAGCACAAAGGAACCACAGGCCTGAGCAAGAGCTTATCTACAGTCCATTACTCTTAAGCGACATCTACTGGATTGAAGCCAAAACTGCTACAACACCAAAAATAGTTTGCTAATATCCCTCAGTGAAATCAAAGGCAAGAATCCAGCCACAAATAAAGACCCTGCACCAAGCCTTGGCTATCTGAAAACATTCAGAAACCAAGCCAACTGACTATACTCAAATTATACCACAGGTAAAGGAACGCAGGTGTTTCCAGATGAGAAAGAATCAGTGCAAGAACTCTGACAATTCAAAAAGCCAGTGTCCCCTTACTTTCAAATGAGTCCACCAGACCCCAAGCAATGATTTTTTGTTTGTTTGTTTTTTGTTGCTTTCCTTAT
The DNA here is from genome assembly GCF_024542745.1 of Macaca thibetana thibetana. Taxonomy (NCBI): domain Eukaryota; kingdom Metazoa; phylum Chordata; class Mammalia; order Primates; family Cercopithecidae; genus Macaca; species Macaca thibetana. Next base: position 87,826,616 of record NC_065584.1, read on the forward strand.
TTATTTGCTTGTTTTGGGATAACTTTTACTTTTTGTATTTTAATTTTTTAACTTTTATTTTAGGTTCAGGTATACATGTGCGGATTTGTTATATAGGTAAATTGCTTGTCATGGGGGTTTAGTGAACGGATTTATCACCCAGGTAATACGCATAGTACCTGATAGGCAGTTTTCTGATCCTCACCCTTTTCCCACCATCCAATCTCAACAATGCCCAAGTATTTGTTGTTCCCTTCTTCGCGTTCATGTGTATTCAACGTTTATCTCCAATTTATAAGAACATGTAGTATTTAGTTTTTTGTTCCTATGTTAGTTCACTCAGGAAAATGGCCTCCAGCTCCATGCATGTTGCTGCAAAGGATATGTTCTCATTCTTTTTTATGACTGCATAGTATTCCATAGTATATTTGTACCACATCTTCTTTATCATGTTCACCATTGTTGGGCATCCAGGTTGATTCAATGACATTGCTATTGTGAATATTGCTACGATGAACATACGTGTGCCTGTGTCTTTGTGGTAGAATGATTTATATTTCTTTGAGTATATACCCAACAATGGGATTACTGGGTTGAATGCTACTTGGTTTTAAGTACTTTGTGAAATCGCCACACTGTTTTCCATAATGGCTGAACTAATTTATATTCCCACCAGCAATGCATAAGCATTCCCTTTTCTCTGCAACCTCACCAGCATGATCTATTATTTTTTGATTTTTCAATAATAGCCCATCTAACTTGTGTGAGATGGTATCTCATTGTGGTTTTGATGTGCATTTCTCTAATGATTAGTGATGTTGAGCATTTTTTTCATATGCTTCTTGGCCATGTGTATGTCTTCTTTTTCTTTTTTGAGATGGAGTTTCACTCTTGTCACCCAGGCTGGAGTGCAGTGGTGCGATCTCGGCTCACTGCAACCTCCACCTCCTGGGTTCAAGAGATTCTCCTGCCTCAGTCTCCCCAGTAGCTGGGATTACAGGCGCCCACCACCATGCCTGGCTAATTTTTGTATTTTTAGTAGAGACGGGGTTTCCCAATGTTGGCCAAGGTGGTCTCGAACTCCTGACCTCAGGTGATCCACCCGCCTCGGCTTCCCAAAGTGCTGGGATTACAGGCATGAGCTACTGTGCCCAGCCTTGACTACTTTTTTTTTTTTTGACGGAGTCTCACTCTGTCACCAGGCTGCAGGGCAGTGGTGTGGGCTCGGCTCACTGCAAACTTTGCCTCCCAGGTTCAAGCAATTCTCCTGCCTCAGTGTCCTGAGTAGCTGGGACTACAGGCGTGCATTTGCAAATATTTTATCCTATTCTATAGGTTGTCTGTTTACTGTATTGATAGTTTATTTTGCTGTGCAGAAGCTTTTTAGGTTAATTAGGTCACATTTATTAATTTTTGCTTTTGTCACCTTTGTCATGAAATCTTTGTCAGGGGCTATGCTGAGAATGGAATTTCCTAGGTTATCTTCCAGGGTTTTTATAGTTTTGGGTTTCATATTTAAGTCTTTAATCCACGTTGGATTGATTTTCATATGTGGTATAAGGGAGGGGTTCAGTTTCAATTTTTTGCATATGGCTACCTAGTTATCTCAGCACCATTTATTGAATAGGGAATGCTTTTCCCATTGCTTGTTTTTGTCAGCCTTGTTGAAGATTAGATGGTTTTTGTTTTTCGTTCTGCTTATGTAGTGAATCACATTTACTAATTTGCATATGTTGAACCAACCTTGTGTTCCAGGGATAAAGCCTACTTGATTGTGGTGGATTAGAGTTTTAATGTGCTGTTGGATTCAATTTGCTAGTATTTTCTTTTTTTGCTAGTTTTCTTTTTTTGTTGTGTCTCTGCCGGGTTTTGGTATCAGAATGATGTTGACCTGATAGAATAAATTAGGGAGGAGTCCTTCCTCCTTAAATTTTCAGAATAGTTTCTGTAGGAAAGGTACCAGCTCTTCTTTATGCATCTGGTAGAACTCAGCTGTGAATCCTTCTGGTCCTGGACTTTTTCTGGTTGGCAGGCTTTTTATTACTAACACAATCTTGAAACTTGTTATTAGTCTGTTCAGGGTTTCAATTTCTTCCTAGTTCAATCTTAGGAGGTTGTATGTTTCCAATAATTTATTCATTTCTTCTAGTTTGTGTGCATAGAGTTGTTCGTAGTAGTCTCTGAGGGTTTTTTTTTTTAAAATTTATTTGGGATTGGTGGTAATGTTCCCTTTGTCATTTCTGACTGTATTTATTTTTATCTCCTCTCTTTTTTGCTTTATTAGTCTAGCTAGTGCTCAATCAATCTGGTTTGTTATTTTGAAGAAACAAAACCCGGATTTGTTAATCTTTTGTATAGGTTTTTGCATCTCAATTTCTCTCAGTTCAGCTCTGATTTCAGTTATTTCCTTTCTCTTGCTAGCTTTGGGACTGATTCGCTTTTGTTTCTCTAGTTCCTCTTGGTGTGAAGTTAGGATGTTAATTTGAAAACTTTCTAACCTTTGATGTAGATTTTTTTTTTTAGTGATATAAACTTTCCTCTTAATACTACTTTACCTGTGTGCCAGAGATTTTGATATGTAGTATGTTTGTTCTCATTAGTTTCAAAGATTTTATTGACTTCTGCCTGAATTTCGTTGTTCACCCACAAGTCATTCAGGAGAAGGTTGGTTCATTTTCACGTATGCTTTTGATGTATTTTATTGTATTGATTTCAATGTTTATTGCATTGTGATCTGAGAAAGTGTAGTTTGTATGATTTTGGATTTTTTGAATTTGCTGAAAATTGTTTTATGATCGATAGTGTGGTTGACTTTAGAGTACATGCCATATGCAGATGAGAAGAACGTATATTCTAATGTTTTTGGGTGGAGAGTACTGTAGATGTTTGTTAGGACTGTTTTGTCAAATGTTGAGCTCAGTCCTGAATCTCTTTGTTCATTTTCTGTCTCAGTGCTCTAATACTGTCAGTGGGGTGTTGAAGTCTCCCAGTAGTATTGTGTCGTTATCACAGTCTCTTCAAAGGTCTCTAAGAACTTCCTTTATAAGTCTGGGCACTTCTGTGTTGTATGTATGTATTCTTAGGATTGTTAGGTCTTCTTGTTGAGTTTAACTCTTTGTCCTTTCTTTGTCTTTTTCGATTGTTAATGGTCTACACTCTTTTGTCTGAAATTAGAATCAGATCACTTGCTTCTTTTTGCTTGGTCTATTTTTCTCCATCCCTTTATTTTGAACCCCTGGATGTCACTGCATGTGAGATGGGTCTCTTGTAGAAAGAATACAGTTGGGTCTTTCTTCTTTATCCAACTTGTCACTTTATGCCTTTTAATTGAGGCATTTAACCCATTTACATTCAAGGTCACTCAAGGTTTGATTGTGTATTTCCCAGCAATGATTTCTAACCCATAGGAAATTACTGAAATGACAGACATAGAACTCAGGATCTGGATGTCATGGAAGCTCATTGAGATTCAGGACATATTTGAAATCCAATTATGGAATCCAGTAAAATGATAGAAGGGTTGAAAGACAAATTAGCCACCTTAAAAAAGAATCAAACTGAAACTCTAGAGTTAAAAATTCACTAGAAGAACTTCATAATACAGTTGGAAGTATTAACAGCAGAATAGACCAAGCTAAGGAAGATATGTCTGAGCTCAAAGACTGGTTCTTTTAATTAACACTGTGTGACAAAAATAAAGAAAAAACAATTTTAAAAAGTGAACAAAACTTCTGAGAAAGATTACATAAAGGGACAAAATCTACAACTTATTGCCATTACTGAGAGAGGACAGAGAATAAACTTGGAAAAGTGGTAATATTTTTTGAGAAAGAAATGAATAAATTCAGAGACAAACTCTTTTGTTGGATAAAAATGTTATTGAATATATACATATCAATGCATAAATTGAATACAATTTAATAAAGTACCAGTAATACTTTTCATTGTAAAATTAATTCAAGATTATCTGAAAGAAAAAATCTATCCAAGGTGATAAAACTTTCCTAGAAGGGTTAAAAAGTCTCCATTTTGAGGACCATTTTAGGTCTTCAGGTTAATTTTATCTTATGTATTAGAGTGAATAATAGGTGAGTAAGATCCTGGGTTATATTCACAATTATGAGAAAAATCATTTTTTAAAAAGTTTTGGTGGCAGGACTAAACTACTCCAAGAAGGGGTTGTTATTCCACTTAAAAACCTATCTAACCTCATGCATTTTTTCTTTCTCTATTTTCCTCTATGTAACTCTATCATTGTTTTCTTTTTGTGGTTATATGGATTCGTAGACTGTGTCATTTACATGGACTGCCATGTGAGCTGTCAGAGCCCAGATAGTGGAGTGTGATTGGCTTATGCATATTAAGAAGAATTTACCAACAACTGTATAGATTTGAAAAAGAAAGTTGTATTAGATGGAAAGAATGCTGCAGAGGAGTGCAGCAGGGCGCCTCAGCAAGAGAGGACTGAGTACACCACTGCAGATTTTTCCTTAAGAGTATTTATGGACCTTAAAGTGGGAGCTTAAGGGTAATTTGAGCCATATTGGCCACATAGTTCATGGTAAACGATTACATTTACAGACATTTTGGTGCCTTGATGTCAGCAAGGGTTGCACAATGAGTTGAGAATACATGCATTCCGGCGATGTATAGAAATTCTACTTATTCACAAGTATTTTTGGAAAAGAAATCTGGCTTTACACAATAGGGATGTCTAATAAATTCTGAATTCATCTGATAAGGAGTTTTGCCTCTGAACGGTCTTGCTCTCCTCATGGGCTAGTTATCTCTCTGTCTCTTCACCTTTTTTTTTTTTTTTTTTCCAATCATACTGTGTCCAGAATTAGTAGGTTCTTGGTCTCACTGACTTCAAGAATGAATCCGCGGACCCTCACGGTGAGTGTTACAGTTCTTAAAGATGGTGTGTGCGGAGTTTGTTCCTTCAGATGTTCAGATGTCTCTGGGGTTTCTTCCTTCTAGTGGGTTCATGGTCTCACTGACAGGAGTGAAGCTGCAGACCTTCGGGTGAGTGTTAGAGCCCTTAAAGGCAGTGCATCTGGAGTTGTTCATTCTTCCCAGTGGCTTTGTGGTCTTCCTGGCGTCATGAGTGAAGTTGCAGACCTTCCCCAGTGGTGTTACAGCTTATAAAGGCCATGTGGACCCAAAGAGCGAGCAGCAGCAAAATTCACTGCAAATACAGTGCGTTGAAACGGAACCCACCAGCTTGGTACTGCCACCTAGGGCAGCCTGCTTTTATTCCCTTATCTGATCCCACCCACATCCTGCTGATTAGTCCATTTTACAGAGACCCGATTGGTCCATTTTACAGAGAGCTGATTGGGCCATTTTACAGAGCACTTATTGGTCCATTTTACAGAGAGCTGATTGGTCCATTTTGACAGGGTGCTGATTGGCCCATTTACAATCCTTTAGCTAGACACAAATGTTCTCCAAGTCCCCGCTAGATTAGCTAGACACAGAACACTGATTGGTGCGTTTACAAACCCTGAGCTAGACACAGAGTGCTGATTGGTGCATTTACAATCCTTTAGCTAGACACAGAGTGCTAGACAGAAAAGTTCTCCAAGTCCCCACTAGATTAGCTAGACACAGAGTGCCCACTGGTGTGTTTACAAACCCTGAGCTAGACACAGAATACTGATTGGTGCATTCACAGTCCTCCAGTTAGACATAAAAGTTCTCCAGATCCCCACCGGACTCAGTACTGCATCTGGCTTTGCCTAGTGGATGCCATGCTGGGGCTGGGGAAGAGCTGCCCATCAGTCCCACGCCACACTCCCACACGCCTCAGCCCTCGGGCATTGGATAGGACCGAGCCCCGTGGAGCAGGGGGCAGCACCTGTCGGGGAAGCTTGGGCTGCGCGGGAGCCCATGGGTGGGTGGGGCTTGGGCATGGCGGGCTGCAGGTCCCAAGCCTTGTCCCTCAGAGAGGTGGCTGAGACCTGGTGAGAATTGGAGTGTGGGACGGGCAGGCCGGCAGTGCTGAGGGATCTGGCATACCCTTGGCATCTGCTGGCCTGGGTGCTAAGCTCCTCACTGCCCAGGGCCGGCAGAGCCTGCCAGCCACTCTGAGTGTGGGGCCTGCCAAACCCGCACCCACCCAGAACTGGCCCTGGCCCTGACCCGTGAGCACAGCGTGCAGCCCCGGTTCCCGCCCACACCTCTCCCTCCACACCTCCCCGCAAGCAGAGGGAGCCAGCTCCGGCCTTGGCTAGCCCAGAGAGGGGCTCCCACAGTGCAGTGGCGGACTGAAGGGCTCCTCAAGTGCCGCCAGAGTGGACGCGGACACGGACGCGAAGGTGGAGGAGGTGCCGAGATGGAGGGCTGCTAGTATGTTGTCACCTGTCAATACCACTGTCTTTTCATTTATGTCTTTGCTAGTCTTTCTTTTCCCTTTTCTCTTGATCTTTATTTTGATTATTGTAACTTTTTCTGTACTTCTCTCCTCTCCTTTCTTCTTTCTTTCCTTTTTGTACTCTCACACTTAGTTTTTGAACTGTGAAATAAATTAGAACAAATATATTTGGTGATAAATTATGTTTATTACCCCCAAATCTGTGTTATTTCGCTTGTAAAGTGAACATAAACTCAGTGTTTTCTTTAAAGCAAAATAAAAGATTAAAATATTTTAAAAATAAAATTAATAAAATTAATTTGCATTTAATTTTTCTGACTCAATTTTTAAAATTAATAATCTTTAATGGAAAAATGTTTTTCATCCTTGTTTTAGTTGAGCATAGTGAAAGGGAACAAATGAAAAATACAAAGATCGTGACACATCTTTTCATCCTTTTTTAGGAGGTCACCTTCCCTTTAGCAATTGTTCTATCCTATCCAAGAAACTATTTTCTCTAAGAAGAATTATGTAACAGTATTCATGAGTTTTTTAATATTTCCTTTGCTAATATCCTTATCACTGGCAACATCCTACAACTGAGTAAGGTGCTTATCTTACATGCAAAATTTAAAGGCATGCCCAAAAACTCGGTAGTAGAAATCAACATTTTAATCAATATTTTGAGAAATCAAAATTAATTTTAAAATTTGTGATAAACAAAATACCAAATTTTAAGCAAAGGCAGGATCAGCAACTGCCATGTTGAGCTATGTTGGTACCTGAGGCAACAGGAAAAATAAATAATATTGGTGAAGCCTTTTTAAAAAATTATACTTTCAATTCTGGGATACATGTGTAGAATGTGCAGGTTTGTTACATAGGTATACATGTGCCATGGTGGTTTGCTGCACCCATCAACCTATCACCTACATTAGGTATTTCTCCTAATGCTATCCTCCCCCTAGCCCTCCACTCCATGACAGGCCCCTGTATGGGATGTTCCCTTCCCTGTGTCCCTGTGTTCTCATTGTTCAGCTCCCACTTATGAGTGAGAACATGTGGTGTTTGGTTTTCAGTTCCTGTGTTAGTTTGCTGAGAATTATGGTTTCCAGTTTCATACATGTCCCTGCAAATGACATGCACTCATCCTATTCCATAATGTATATGTGACACATTGTCTTTATCCGGTCTATGATTGGTGGGCATTTGGGTTGGTTCCAAGTCTTTGCTATTGTCAACAGTGCCACAATAAAAATACATGTTCATGTGTCTTTATAGTAGAATGATTTATGATTCTTTGGGTATATACCCAGTACTAGGATTGCTGGGTCAAATGGTATTTCTGGTTCTACATCCTTGAGGAATCGCCACACTGTCTTCCACAATGGTTGAACTGATTTACACTCCCACCAACAGTGTAAAAGCATTCTTATTTCTCTACATCATCTCCAGCATCTGTTGTTTCCTGACCTTTTAATGATCACCATTCTAACTGGCAAGAGATGGTATCTCATTGTGGTTTTGATTTGCATTTCTCTAATGACCAGTGATGATGAGCTTTTTTTTCATATGTTTGTTGGCCACATAAATGTCTTCTTTTGAGAAGTGTCTGTTCATGTCCTTCGTTCACTTTTTGATGGGGTTGTTATTTTTTCTTGTAAATTTGTTTAAGTTCCTTGTAGAAGCTGGATATTAGCCCTTTGTCACCCTTTGTCAGATGGATAGATTGCAAAAATTTCTTCTCATTCTGTAGATTGACTGTTCACTCTGATGAGAGGTTTTCTTTTCTTTTCTTTTTTTTTTTTTTTTTTTTTTTTCTGTGCAGAAGCTCTTTAGTTTAATTAAATCCCATTTGTCAATTTTGGCTTTTGTTGCCATTGCTTTTGGTGTTTTAGTCATGAAGTCTTTTCCTATGCCTATGTCCTGAATGGTATTGCCTAGGTTTTCTTCTAGGGTTTTTATGGTTTTAGGTTTTACATTTAAGCCTTTAATCCATCTTGAGTTAATTTTTCTGTAAGGTGTAAGAAAGGGGTTCAGTTTCAGTTTTCTACATATGTTTAGCCAGTTTTCACAACACCATTTATTAAATAGGGAATCCTTTTCCCATTCCTTGTTTTTGTCAGGCTTGTTAAAGTTCAGATGGTTGTAGATGTGTGGCATTATTTCTAAGGCCTCTTTTCTGTTTCATTGGTCTATATATCTGTTTTGGTACCAGTACCATGCTGTTTTGGTTACTGTGGCCTTGTAGTATAGTTTGAAGTCAGGTAGTGTGATGCCTCCAGCTTTGTTCTTTTTGCTTAGGATTGTCTTGGCTATACAGGCTCTGTTTTGGTTCCATATGAAATTTAAAGTAGTTTTTTCTAATTCTGTGAAGAAAGTCAAGGGTAGCTTGATGGGGATAGCATTGAATCTATAAATTACTTTGGGCAGTATGGCCATTTTCATGATATTGATTCTTCCTGTCCATGAGCATGGAATGTTTTTCCATTTGTTTGTGTTCTCTCTTTTTTCCTTGCGCAGTGGTTTGTAATTCTCCTTGAAGAGGTCATTCATATCCCTCATTAGTTGTATTCCTAGGTATTTTATTCTCTTTAAAGTAATTGTGAATGGGAGTTCACTCATGATTTGGCTGTTTGTCTATTAATGGTGTATAGGAATGTTTGTAATTTTTGCACATTGATTTTGTATCCCGAGACTTTACTGAAGTTGCTTATCAGCTTAAGGAGATTTTGGGCTAAGATGATGTGGTTTTCTAAATAATAATCATGTCATCTGTAAACTTTGAAAATTTGCCTCCCTCTCTTCCTATTTGAATACCTTTATTTCTTTCCCTTCCCTGATTGCCCTGGCCAGAACTTCCATTACTGTGTTGAATAAGAGTGGTAAGAAAGTGAATCATTGTCTTGTGCTGGTTTTCAAAGAGAATGCTTCCAGCTTTCACCCATTCGATATGATATTGGCTGTGGGTGTGTCATAAATAGCTCTTATTATTTTGAGATAAATTCCATCAATACCTAGTTTATTGAGAGTTTTTAGCATGAAGGAGTGAATTTTATTGAAGGCCTTTCTGCATCTATTGAGATAATCATGTGGTGTTTGTCATTGGTTCTGTTTATGTGATGGATTGGGTATGTTGAACCAGCCTTGCATCCCAGGGATGAAGCCAGCTTGATTGTGTTGGATAAGCTTTTTGATGTGCTGCTGGATTCGGGTTGCCAGTATTTTATTGAGGATTTTTGCATCGATATTCATCAGGGATATTGGCCTGAAATTTTCCTTTTTGTGTGTGTGTGTCTCTGCCAGTTTTGGTATCAGGATGTGTTGGTCTAGTAAAATGAGTTAGGAAGGAGTTCCTCTTTCTCTATTGTTGGGAATAGTTTCAGAAGGAATGGTACCAGCTCCTCTTTGTACCTCTGGTAGAATTTGACTATGAATCTGTCTGGTCCTGGACTGTTTTTGGTTGGTAGGCTATTAATTACTGCCTCAATTTCAGAACTTGTTATTTGTCTATTCAGGGATTCAGCTTCTTCTTGGTTCAGTCTTGGGAGGGTATATGTACCCAGGGATTTGTCCATTTCTTGTAGATTTTCTAGTTTATTTGTGTAGAGGTGTTTGTAGTATTCTCTGATGGTAGTTTGTATTTCTGTAGGATCAGTGGTGATATCCCTTTTATCATTTTTTATTGTGTCTATTCGATTCTTCTCTCTTTTCTTCTTTATTAGTCTGGCTAGTGGTCTATTTATTTGTTAATGTTTTCAAAAACCCAGCTCCTGGATTCATTGATTTTTTGAAGCATTTTTTTGTGTTGCTATCTCCTTCAGTTCTGCTCTGATCTTAGTTATTTCTTGTCTTCTGCTAGCTTTGAATTTATCTGCTCTTCCTTCTCTAGTTTTTTTAATTGTAATGTCAGGGTGTCGATTTTAGATCTTTCCTGCTTTAAGCTGTTGGCATTTAGTGCTATAAATTTTCCTCTAAACACTGCATTAGCTGTGTCCCAGAGATTCTGGTACAGTGTATCTTTGTTGTCACTGGTTTCAAAGAACTTATTTATTTCTGCCTAAATTTTGTTATTTACCCTGTAGTCATTCAGGAGCAGGTTGTTCAGTTTCCATGTAGTTTTGTGGTTTTGAGTGAGTTTCTTAATCCTGAGTTCTAATTTGATTGCACTGTGGTCTGAGAGACTATCTGTTATGATTTCTGTTCTTTTGCATTTGCTGAGGACTGTTTTACTTTCAATTATGTGGTCAATTTTATAATAAATGTGATGTGGTGCTGAGAAGAATGTGTATTCTGTTGATTTGGGGTGGGGAGTTTTGTAGAAGTCTATTAGGTTCACTTTGTCCAGAGCTGAGTTCAAGTCCTGAATATCCTTGTTAATTTTCTGTCTCATTGATCTGTCTAATATTGACAGTGAGGTGTTAAAGTCTCCCACTATTATTGTGTGGGAATGTAAGTCTCTTTGCATGTCTCTAAGGACTTGCTTTATGAATATAGATGCTTCTGTAGTAGGTGCACATGTATTTTGGATAGTTAGCTTTTCTCGTTGCATTGAACCCTTTACCATCATGTAATGCCCTTCTTTGTCTTTTTTAATCTTTGTTGGTTTAAAGCCTGTTTTATCAGAGACTAGGATTGCAACCCCTGCTTTTTTTTGGCTTTCAATTTGCTTGGTAAATCTTCTGCCATCCCTTCATTTTGAGCCTATGTGTGTCTTTGCATGTGAGATGGGTCTCCTGAATACAGCACACCAATGGGTCTTGAGTCACTATCCAATTTGCCAGTCTGTGTATTCTAATTGGGGACTTAACCCATTTACATTTAAGGTTAACATTGTTATGTGTGAATTTGATCCTGTCATTATGATGTTAGCTGGTTATTTTGCCCGTTAGTTGATGCAGTTTCTTCATAGTGTCGATGGTGTTTACAATTTGGTATGTTTTTGCAGTGGCTGGTACCGGTTTTTCTTTCCATATTTAGTGCTTCCTTCTAGAGCTCTTGTAAGGCAGGCCTGCTGGTGACAAAAATCTCTTAGCATTTTCTTATCTGTAAAGGATTTTATTTCTCCCTTGCTTATGAAGCTTAGTTTGGCTGGATATTAAATTCTGGTTTGAAAATTCTTTTCTTTAAGAATGTTGAATATTGGCCCCCACTTCTTTCTGGTTTGTAGGGTTTCTGTAGAGAGATCCACTGTTAGTCTGATGGGCTTCCCTTTGTGGGTAATTACTTGACCTTTCTTTCTGGCTGTTCTTAACATTTTTTCCTTCATTTCAACCTTGGTGAATCTGATGATTATGTGTCTTGAGGTTGTTCTTTCGAGGAGTATCTTTGTGGTGGTCTCTGTATTTCCTGAATTTGAATGTTGGCCTGTCTTACTAGGGTGGGGAAGTTCCCCTGGATAATATCCTGAAGAGTGTGTTTTTTGACTTGGTTCCATTCTTCCTGTCACTTTCAGGTGCATCAATCAAATGTAGGTTTGTCTTTTCACATAGTCCCATATTTCTTGGAGGATTTGTTCATTCCTTTTCAATCTTTTTTCTCCAATCTTGTCTTCATGCTTTATTTCATTAAGTTGATCTTAAATCTCTAATATCCTTTCTTCTGCTCAATCGATTTGGCTATTAATACTTGTGTATGCTTCATGAAGTTCTCGTGCTGTGTTTTTCAGCTCCATCAGGTTATTTATGTTCTTTTCTAAAGTGGTTATTCTAGTTATCAATTCCTCTAACCTTTTTCAAGGTTCTTAGCTTCCCTGTGTTGTGTTAGAACATGCTCCTTTAGCTCAGAGGTGTTTGTTACTACCCATCTTTGGAAGCCTACTTCTGTCAACTCGTCAAACTCATTCTCCGTCCGGTTTTGTTCCCTTGCTGGCAGGGAGTTGTGATCCTTTGGAGGAGAAGAAGTGTTCTGGTTTTTGGAATTTTCAGCCTTTTTGCTCTGGTTTTTCCTCACCTTTGTGGACCTATCTAACTTTGTTCTTTGATGTTGGTGACCTTCAGATGGGGTTTTTGGGTGGATGTCCTTTTTGTTGATGTTGATGCTACTTCTTTCTGTTTGTTAGTTTTCCTTCTAACAGTCAGGACCCTCAGCTGCAGATGTGCTGGAGTTTGCTGGAGGTCCACTCCAGACCCTGTTTGCCTGAGTATCATCAGTAGATGCTGCAGAACAGCAAAGATTACTGCCTGTTCCTTCTTCTGGAAGCTTTGTCCCAGAGGGGCAACAGCCAGGTGCCAGCTGGAGCTCTCCTGTATGAGGTGTCTGTCGACCCCTGCTGGGAGGTGTCTCCCAGTCAGGAGGCACAGACATCAGGGAACCACTTGAGGAGGCAGTCTGTCCCTTAGCAGAGTTCAAGTGCTTTGCTGGGAGATCTGCTGCTCTCTTCAGAGCCAGCAAGCAGGAACATTTAAGTCTGCTGAAGCTGTGCCCACAACCGCCCTTTCCCCTAGGTGCTCTGTCCCAGGGAGATGGGAGTTTTATCTATAAGCACCTGACTGGGGATGCTGCCATTCTTTCAGAGATGCCCTGCCCAGTGAGGAGGAATCTAGAGAAGCAGTCTGGCTATAGCTGCTTTGCTGGGTTGTGATGGGCTCTGCCCAGTTCAAACTTCCTGGTGGCTTTATTTACACTGTGAAGGGAAAAGTGCCTACTCAAGCCTCAATAGTGGCAGATTCCCCTACCCCCACCAAGCTCGAGTGTCCCAGGTCAACTTCAGAGTGCTGTGCTGGCAGTGAGAATTTCAAGCCAGTGGATCTTAGCTTCCTGGGCTCCATGGGGGTGGGATCCCCTGAGATAGACCACTTGACACCCTGGCTTCAGCCCCGTTTCCAGGGGAGTGAATATTTCTGTCTTGCTGGCATTCCAGGTGCCGCTGGGGTATGAAAAAAAAAAAAAAAAAAACTCCTGCATCTACCTCAGTGTCTGCCCAAATGGCTGCCTAGTTTTATGCTTGATACCCAGGGCCCTGGTGGTGTAGGCACCCGAGGGAATCTCCTGGTCTGCAGGTTGGAAAACCTTGGGAAAAGCCTAGTATTTGGGTTGGAATGCACTGTTCTTCTCGGCAGAGTCTCTCATGGCTTCACTTGGCCAGGAGAGGGAGTTCCCTGAACCCTTCCACTTCCCGGGTGAGGTGATGCCCCCTACCCTGCTTTGGCTCACCCTCAGTGGGCTGCAGTCACTGTCTAACCAGTCCCAATGAGATGAGCTGGGTGCCTCAGTTGGAAATGCAGAAGTCACCCACCTTCTGCGTTGGTCTTGCTGGGAGCTGCAGGATAGAGTTGCTCTTATTTGGCCATCTTGCCGGCCACCGTCTACAGTTTGGTGAAGACTTTAATTGAAAAATTTGAGTCTGCAGTCTGTATACACACACACACACACACACACACACACACACACACACACACACATTTTTTGTCTCATCCTACCTCTGCTTGTTTTTGTGGTACAAAGCAATAATCTCTCATCATTTATTTAATATTTTTCTCCTTTTGAATTTTAATTATAATGTGTAAATTTACTTCTCTCAAACTTCTATTTACTTCTGGACTAATAAACATGCTTCTGAATAGGGTTCTGTCTTTTTCACAATAGGATTTTTGTTTTAGAACTAGAAAGTAAGTCAGCTTGGCATTATGCAGCACATTTAAAAAAATTTAGTTCTTGCAAAGCTCTGGTATTTTTCTTTGCCTTATTTAGTTGATAACTAATATAGTTTGCCTAATAACTCCCTTTGGAAGCATTCAGTGGGTCATGGTAGTCTCAAATCTCAAAAGCACTTTCTCCATTACAATAGAGAGATTTTAAAATCTAAGGTTCCTCATGTGGCAACCAACATTTATGAACAATGGCAGAATTGGTTAGTCTTACTTGGAGGGGGAGGATGGCTACTTTGTGAGAGTAACATAGGATCCCTGAAGGCTTAAATTTCTGGAGCTCTTCATATATATATAAGAAACAAGAAGAAAGGGACAATAGAAAAAATATTGCAACTATTTTACTTGTTTACCTGGTATCTTAGATTGCAGTTGAATAGACAGGTCAGAGTAATAGCAGGAATAGCCACAGGCTAAGGTCTAAATTCAGCAGTGGGGCACTATGTATTCTCTCTCCTAATAGATCTCCATCTGCATTTAATGCTTGGGATTGCTTTACTGGTAACAAAACTTTTAATTCTATTATAATTTTCCATAGACTTGAGAGAATTGACATCTGGTGTTAAAAACCAAAGATCATACAAGTGACTGATATGTATCATTTTCCTTATTGAATATGGAAGAAAAGGGAGGAGGATGCAGAAATGGTAGGCTAAAAGCTCCAGAGAAAAACTTAACAGATTTTATGATTTTGCAGGAGGTAAGTCCTTGACCTCTTCATTTTCACATTCAGCAGGTACGAAAGTTTCTTCTATTGCATATGGTTCTATCATTCATTCACAGAATTTTGACAGAAAGTTGTAGAACTGAAAAAAGCCTGATATACAAACCACTAGCTGCACTGGCAATTTTACGTTACTGATCCTCCACAATTTGTCTCTATTAACTATTCAGATTTATGCAACTACCATTATCCCAGGGGTTACTCAAAGACATTGACAGGAGATCTAGCAGCATTCTGTCCATTCAATATAACTACTTTTAACATCTAAATATTTTCAGGATTAACTTTGGTTGAAGCATACTTGAATGAATTCCTCATTTGATCCTCATCATCACCTCATTTGGTCATCATGTTACCCACATGAGACCCAAAGAGTCAATATATTAATCTATTTGCTAGATGAAAACTCAGGCTTCTGAAAGCTAAGTAACTTTCCAAGAATCACACAATAAGTTAATTGCTAAGTCAAGGCATGAGAGTCAGATATTTGATTCCCAAACCAGGGATCCTTTTATGTTATTATGTTGCCTAAAAAGCTGGCATTCAAATGGAATTTAGAGGTCATTTAATCTGGCCATCTCATTTGATTGATGAATAAATTTTCTGGCTAAGAATCTATACATTTGTTTAGTGCTTTATATACTCATCATCAGCATCAGTATAAATTAAATTTTCTGTTATATCCTCAGCCTGATTCACACTTTTTAGAAAATGCAAAACTTATTATTTCATACTTAAATAATTTACTAACCTTGTGTAGTTAGTAAGTTATTACTAACTACTAATATTACATCCCTAGTTTTGAAATTTTTATTCAATATATTTATTTCATTAGGATGCTACTCATGAAATTAACTTCTTTTTTTTAAAAAAGAATTATCTCATTTTTATCAGTTTCATTTACAAGCAATATATATGTGTGTGTGTATATATCAACATATATGTGTGTGTGTGTATATATACATATATATGAAGTAATTGATAAGTGACTCAGAGTTGGCCAATTGCAAGAATACCACTTAAAAGTAAATGGTTATTACTGAAGAGTGAATTATACATTTTCATTTTGTAGACTTAATATTTAAAATGGAAGATGGTAGGAAGCACACACATTTCTCAGTCTTGTTGGGAAAGAAAATGACAATGAGATTTTCTGTTTTGTTTTGTTTTGTTTTTAGATGTATTAGCAAGACAGGCGTGGGGTAGAATGGAGTAGCCATGAACATAGAGGAAAAGTGGAGAGAGTGAAAACATTTTGGAGTGAAAAAACATAGATACATTTAAGGGAGAAGAAAGAAAAAATAATAAAGCACAATATTTAAAGAGAATAAAATAAATAAAACCAGAAAGATACAGAGAGGGGAAAAAGAGCAGGCAACAAATTAACAGGGAAAAGAAAGCACAACCAGAAAAAAAAAATGAAAATGAATTGCTTATTGATGAATAAAGAAAGAGAGAAAAAGAAAAATAAGAAAGGAGATGGAGTAAGCACATAGGATCTCTAAACACCTGGCTCCAGGAGCCCATCTGACCACAGTTCGGACTCCAGCCATGCACACATAGAGTTGCCTGGAGATGTTTCTCTGTCTCTACCCTGCGAATGTGGTGAACCCTTCTCCTTCATCTTCCTATTTCTGTAGTGTGTCATCATGGCCAGAAACTGATGAATCTGTGAATTAGCTGAAATGGCAAGAAGGATTAGAGATACAGTGAGGAGGGTATGGTACAGACTTTTGGCAGAACTTTCTCTACTAATTTGGCTAAAATAAAATACTCTGATGATGCCGTCATTTATGGATTTTTTTTGGTAGACACTTATTTTATTTTGCTTAGAGGAATGCTCATCTGATTAGTCTCTGTGTCTATTCCAACCACCATTTAGAGAAGGTAGAGCTGATTCAAAGATGGAAATGGGACAGGGCAGAAAGTTGATCAAGATGTCAAGTAGTACAGAATCCCATCTGTTAAGAAACGGTAGAAAAATAACAGTGAGGCTGGGACACACACAGAATGGAAGAGTTTATAACCTTCAATTTCAAAGTCCTTCAGAAATCCTCAAAAGTCTCAGGGATATTGTTAAATGCTAACACATCAAGAAATACCCCACTCTATGTGAGCATGTGGGATGCATAAAACATAAGAGTAAGTACAGTTGACCCCAGAAAAACATGGGTTTGAACCACATGGGTCCACTTTCATGTGAATTTTCTTCCACCTCTGCCACCCCTGAGACAACAAAACGAACCCTTCCTCTTCCTTCCCCTCCTCAGTCTGCTCAGTGGGAAGATGACAAGGATAAGAACTTTATGATGATCCACTTCCACTTAGTGAACAGTATTTATATCTTCCTTTCCTTATGATTTTGTTATATTTTATTTTCTGTAGCTTATTTTATTGTAGGAATATAGTATATAATACATAAAACATAAAAATATTTGTTATTCAACTGTTTATGTTACCAGCAAAGCTTCTGATCAACAGGAATCATTAGAAGCTAAGTTTTTAGGGAGTCAAGGTATATGTTACTTTTTTATTGCACAGGGGTTCTGCCCCCTTAACTCCTGCATTGTTCAAGGGTCGACTGTAGAAGGGGCTCTTGATTTAAGGAAATATTTATATAGGCAGATAGTAGAATAAATGTTGAGACAAATGGCTGGCAAAGGGGGGAAAGGTTAAGACAGGAGAAGAAAAGCTCATTTGAAGGACCCACAAAATATTTTTTCCTATTACAATTAGTGTGTGTTTGTACGTATTTGTGTGCATATGTGTGTATTCATGTGGTATTTGCATATGTATATATGATGATGTGTTAAAGGATGACTTTCATAAATTCCACCTGTGGCTGTCAGTAACACCCAGAAATTTCTGTATTAACCACTCTATTCTGCTCTAGGGATACATAAAGCAGATAGTTTTAATGCTTCTTAAAATATGTACCTTAAGATGACACTATATAGATGCACTGTCTTTTGGTGTTTGCTTGCTTGTTTGTTTTGATTTTCTATTTCTTTCTTCTTTCTTCCCTCATACTCTATCTTCCAGTCTTTCTTTTCTAGGTACTGTCACAGTAGCATTTTCCGTCAAAGATTTTCCCTTCCTTCTGCACCCCATGTGCTAGAGCACTTATTTATTTATTTATTTATTTATTTATTTATTTATTTATTTTGAGATGGAGTCTCGCTCTGTCTCCCAGGCTAGAGTGCAGTGGCTCGATCTCAGCTCACTGCAAGCTCTGCCTCCCGGGTTCACGCCATTCTCCTGCCTCAGACTCCTGAGTAGCTGGGACTACAGGCACCCACCACCATGCCCGGCTAATTTTTTTGTATTTTTTTAGAGAGAGGGGGTTTCACCGTGTTAGCCAGGATGGTCTCAATATCCTGACCTGCTTAGTTAAATCATGTGAAGAATATCCTTTCATATTATAGTTTGTATTTTGTTGTAGGCCAGCAATTTTCAAACTTAAAAAATTTATTCCCATAAGACATTTTTTGACTATATAACCTTAAATGTATGCATATTTATTTATAAAGTATATATCAACCATTGTACTAATATGTTATACATTATAAATGTTAAAAAGTGAATTTAGAAAAGAATAAAATATTGTGATATGTATAAAATATTATACATCTACTAAATATAGATAAATTACTATGCTCTTCCTGTACTTCAGTGGATTATTATGTGCACCTTCTGGAATGAGTATACACCATGAAACAATCTGAATTTTAAATATGAATTTTATTCACAAGGCACATTGTTTTCTTTTTATTTAAACAAGGTTGAACTTACAAATCAAAGCAATATGGGAGTGATTTTAGACTAGCAATATTATTTTTAGTTATTCAAATGCAAAAAAAGAACATTCATTCATTAAAGCTGTGATTAAAAAATTCTTTATCTATTTAAACTGAATAGTATACACTTGCCTTATCCTATTACTTATCAAGCAGAGCAAAAAATAAAACTCACTCTAAACTTAAGTAATATAACCACAGGAGCTTTTGTTTTCTCATCTTTGAAATGGAAGAATAAGACTACAGTATCTTTATGGGTACTTACAGTGTATCTATGCTATGATTTTATGAGTTGAGATAATGACATTTTGAAGTTTTATATTTGCAAATTTTATATTGTAGCATATTGTTTGTTAAAAGACTCTGTCTTGGGTGTCATACTGGGAACAGAGAAAGAAATGTGTTGAGTTTATTAGTATTTGAAACTCAAAAAGTGCTAAATTAGGGGCATGCAGGTGTGGTGTGGCCACAAGAGTGGTGCTCAGAGTTATGGCTGCAGCACTATGTCTGTGTTAGGTCAAAAGTGGAGCTACAGCTTGGGATTCTGGTGAACAGTCTGGGAAAAGAGTATACAAGGATATCAGGCCAGAAGGAGTATAATAAGAAGTACATTAGATGATTAGTCAGAGGGCAAGGAAGAGAGTTACCAGCTAGGAACTGGAAATTACACAGGAATTGAGGGAAGAAAATGTCTAGGAAAATTTTGGGGTGGTGTGGACAAGGAGAAAAAGGGTCTAATCCCAAGAAAAGAGCGAAGCCTCAAGCACAGTATATCCACAACAACTCAAAGACCTTCAGATTTGAAGTTAGGTTGTGTTTCCATTAGGAAACTTGAATGATTTAAGAATGTAGGAATCCCAGCGTGGAGGATGCAGGAATCCCAGCGTGGAGGATGCCAGACTCCTGACATGGAAAATGATTCTGTAGAAGCACGTGGTTGAATAGGAATAAAACTGTAGCTTTGAGAACTGTATTTTGTTTTCATTTTAAATTTGGAGAAATTAAGGTAATTACCCAGAATAGGAGAGGGATGGGAAGTGTTGTTTTTAGCTGAAGTACTGTATGTGCCAAATATTTTTTAGCAGTAGAACTAGTATCTAGTTGGAAGACACAGAGACATAGTAATAACAATTAATTCTGCTTGTTAATGTACTGCAGGCCAGGGAAATGGAAAGCGAGAACGGAACAGTGATAACAGAATTCATCCTCCTTGGTCTGACCCAGTCTCGAGATATTCAGCTCCTGGTCTTTGTACTAGTTTTAATTTTCTACTTCATCATCCTCCCTGGAAATTTTCTCATTATTTTCACCATAAGGTCAGACCCTGGACTCACAGCCCCCCTCTATTTCTTTCTGGGCAACTTGGCCTTCCTGGATGCATCCTACTCCTTCATTGTGGCTCCCAGGATGTTGGTGGACTTCCTCTCTGAGAAGAAGGTAATCTCCTACAGAGGCTGCATCACTCAGCTCTTTTTCTTACACTTCCTTGGAGGAGGGGAGGGATTACTCCTTGTTGTGATGGCCTTTGACCGCTACATCGCCATCTGCCGGCCTCTGCACTATTCAGCTGTCATGAACCCTAGAGCCTGCTATGCAATGTTGTTGGCTCTGTGGCTTGGGGGTTTTGTTCACTCCATTATCCAGGTGGTCTTCATCCTCCGCTTGCCTTTTTGTGGCCCAAATCAACTGGATAACTTCTTCTGTGATGTCCCACAGGTCATCAAGCTGGCCTGCACCAACACGTTTGTGGTAGAGCTTCTGATGGTCTTCAACAGCGGCCTGATGACACTTCTGTGCTTTCTGGGGCTTCTGGCCTCCTATGCAGTCATTCTTTGTCGCATACGAGGGTCTTCTTCTGAGGCGAAAAACAAGGCCATGTCCACATGCACCACCCATATCATTGTTATATTCTTCATGTTTGGACCTGGCATCTTCATCTACACGCGCCCCTTCAGGGCTTTCCCAGCTGACAAGGTGGTTTCTCTCTTCCATACAGTGATTTTTCCTTTGTTGAATCCTGTCATTTACACTCTTCGCAACCAGGAAGTGAAAGCTTCCATGAAAAAGGTGTTTAATAAGCACATAGCCTGAAAAAGGGGGGGAAAAATAGAGTGTAGAATTGTATCTGAAATTGATTTGTTTATTTCCAAGCACTGCAATCCTTGAATACCTCCCATTTGTCAGGACTATTCTAGGATCTGAAGAAAGAAATTAATGAGGCAGATAAGGTCTATCTGCTCTCTAAGAGATATAACAAGAGATATAACCTAGTAAAAATAGACCACCATTAAGGTAGAAAATAAACAGCATAGTTTCAGGAAGAGATATTGCTCTGTAAAAACTAAAAAGAAAAGTGAAATGATAAATTGTGACTCTGGATTGGGAGTAACCAATTTGTGTTTAATAATCAAAAAAGGCCTTGAGGAGCTGACGTTTTGGATCATATCTAGATAAACTGAAGAAGCCAAACATGCAAACATTTGGGGCTATAGTATTCTAGACAGAGGGCACAGGTAGTGCAAAAACTCAAAGATGATGATGAACTTGGTATATTTGAGGAATATGATTAAGTCCATGTTACCCAGAATATAGTAATTTAACGTGAAAATGATTAGATTTAAAGTTGGAGATACTGGTAGTGTCAAAAACATATGGTCTACATAGTAAATATGAGTTTTAATTTTATTACAATAAGAAGCCATTCTGTGGCTTTAAGCAAAAGAGTGATTCCTCTACTGAAGGTTCATAAATGACTTAGGGCTGTAAACTCAAGATTCTATGCAGATATCAAAGAGTTTAAAAATATAATTAAGAGGAAAATATTATATTTGTAAGTGCACTTTGAAAGATATTAAACTACCAATTTTTCTTCCATAAATAAGCGGAGAGTGGCAAAAGAAAGTTGATTACTTTTATTGAAAAAGGTCACAAAAACATTTTACTTTTTTTTTTTCTAGAGCTTCATTATTAATCCTAGCAAATTTTTATGACTTTTAGCTGTATGTTTGACCTTATCGCCAATGGATTTCACTCTAAGTTTAATAATGATAGTCCTTTGGTAGACCAATCAGGATTTTGTGTCAGAGAGAAGAAACCATTCTAGCTATTTTAAACAAAACATCATTTAATATCGAGAGTTAGGTGTTCACAAAATCTCTGGAAAGTCTAAAAGAGTAGACTATCGGCTGGACATCCAGAGACGCCTTACAGACTAACACAGGTGACCTATGTCGTCAGGGAAGTTGTTCTTGCTACAATCTTAACCATCTGTTGTCTGTAAAACATTACCACTTTAGCCATGTGCCTGGGATCAAGTTAATGATCCAGAATCACTCTGGACCTATCAAATCACCCCTAGTACAACAGAAGACTCTCCTACTACCTCCCTGCCTAACTAGCTTACTACAAATTCAAATCTCATATGAGTACATTAAATGGTCAGCATCAGAAAAATCTGGAACCCCAAATGCAAGGAGGTCTAAAACTGAGTTTTAAAATATTTTATTTTTGATAATAACCAAAGTTTATACTTATGAATATAAATTATGTACATGGTAAAAATATTCATAGAATATAGAAAAAGTGGTCTGAATCTTCAAATAATCCTTCTCCATTCTCACTCTGTTTATTGTGTTGCTTCCTGTTTTACTGAGAAAGGTAGCAGGTGAGAATTCCTTAATCTCCCATCACTACCACTATATGACCTGCATCTGTGATTAAGTTTCCTTTAACTTCTCCTGAGACTGGGTGACCTGCTCCTGCTCCTACAGAAGTAAACTCTTCCACTTGTGCCCCAGATTCCATCCCCTCCTCTCTACTAAAGGCAATTACTCTGGTAACTCTCCTTTCTCTCATCTATAACATGAACTTTGTCCTCCCTATTGGGTGTAACCTTTAGCATGTAACCACATTTCTTCGCTCCTAAATAAAACCTTCTTGCCACCTTTTTCCCTCTCCATGTCACTTCATGAATTTTAGGATTTTTGAAAATTTCTTTAAAAAATGATTTTGGGATTTTCACAGAGATTGCATTGAATCTATAGATTGCTTCAGGTAGTGTGGATATTTTAACAATATTAATTGTTCTATTCCATTAACATAGAAAGTCTTTCCATTTATTTGCATCTGCTTTAATTTCTTCCATCAATGTTTTATAGTTTAAGTGTACAAGTCTTTCATCTCCTTGGTTAAGTTTACTCCTAAATATTTTATATTTTGGTTCTAATGGAAATGAGATAAATTTCTTAATTTCCATTTTAGATAGTTCTTTGTTATTGTACAGAAATTGAAATGATTTATTTCTTTGGTAGATTTTTAAATTTATAAATATTTAATTGACAAAGATCAAATATATTCAAAGCATATGAAATGATAATTTGATACACATATACATTTTATAATGATTACCACAATCAAATTAACACATTAATCACCATTCATGTTGTACATTAGTTACCCAGAATGTGTTCATCTTATGGATGAAAATTTGTACCCTTTGATGAACATATTCCCCTTTTCTCTCACTTCAAAACCTCTGACAACCACTGTTCTACTCTCTCCTTGTATGAGCTTTTTTTTTTTTTCAGATTCTACATGTAAGTGAGATTATATAGTATCTCTTTCTGTGTCTGGCTTATTTCACCTACCATAATGTCTATTAGGTTTATCTATATTGCTGCAAATGAACAAAACTTCCTTCTTTCTGTGGCTGAATGACAGTCTATCACATATATGTACCACAATTTTTATACTCATTCATCAATTGATGTACACTTGGGCTGTTTCCATATTTTGGCTATTGTGAATAACACAGAAGTGAACATAGCAGTAGAGTTATCTTTTAGAGATACTGATTTCATTTCCTTTGGGTATATATCTAGATGTGAGATTGCTGGAACATATGGAAGTTTTAATTTTTATTTTTTTGAGGAACTTCTATATTGTTTTCCATAATGCCTGTGCCAATTTACATTCCCATCAATAGTGTAAAAAGGTTCCCTTTTCTCCACATCCTCACCAACACTTGTTATCATGTGTCTTCTCATAGTAGCCATTTCAGTAGGTATGAGGTGATGTCTCATTGTGGTTTTAATTTGCATTTTCCCAGTGGTTAATGATGTTGAGCACCTTTTCATATACATGTTGGCTATTTCTATGTCTGTTTTGGGAATATGTCTGTTAAAATCTTTTCCAGTTGTAAAAATTAGGTTGTTTGTTGTTTTGCTGTTGACTTGTGTACTTCCTATTATGAATATTAACCCCTTATCGTACATATGGTTTACTAACTTTTTCTCCCATTCGGTAGGTTGCCTTTTAATTTGGTCAATTGTTTCTTTTGTGGTGCAGTGGAATTTTTAGTTTGATATAGTCCCACTTGTTTATTTTTTTGTTGCCAGTGCTTTTGTGGTCATATCCAAAAAGTGATAGCCAAGACTATTGTCAGGGAGTTTTTTCCTTATGTTTTCTTCTGGTAGTTTTCAGTTTCAGGTTTTACATTTAAATCTTTAATTCATTTCCAGTTAGTTTTAGCATATGTTATAAGACAAGACTTCAGTTTCTTTCTTTTGCATGTGGATATTTAGCTTTTCCAACACCATTTGTTAAATAGACTTTCCTTTTTCCATTGCGTATTATTGGCACCCTTGTCAAATCTTAGTTGGCCGTATATGTGTGAATTTATTTTTTGGGCTCCCTACTCTGTTCCATTGGTATGTGTCATGTTTTTATGGCACCACACTGTTTTAATTAATATGGCTTTGTAATAGAGTTTGAAACAGTGAGTGTGATGCTTCCAGGTTTGTTCCTTTTTCTTAAAATTACTTTGGCTATTTGGAGTCTTTTATGAATACATACAAATTTGGTTTTGTTTTTCCATTTCTGTGATGAATGCCATTGAAATTTCGATAGGGACTGCATTGAATCTGTAGGTAATCTAATTATTTTGGGTATTTTAACGATATTAATTTTTTAAATTCATGTACATATATATTTACTTTTAATTCTCTTTTTCCATTTATTTTGTCAATGTATTACAGTTTTCAGTGTACAGAGCTTTCACCTCCCTGGTTAAATTTATTCCTAAGTATTTTGTTTTAATTTTTGTAGTTATAAATGGGATGGTTTTCTTGACTTCCTTTTCAGATAATTCATTGTTAGTGTATAGAGATACCACTAGTTTTTGTATGTTCATTTTTTAATCTGCAGCTTTACTGAAGTCATTCATTCTAAATTTTTTTTGATGACGTCTTTAGGATTTTCTCTATATAAGATCACGTCATCTGCAAACAGACAATTTTACTTCTTCTTTTCCAATTTGGTTGCCTTTTATTTCTTACCTACTTACTCTACTAGTCCTTTCAGTAATATATTGAGTAGATGTAGTAAGAGTGGGCATCCTTATTTTCTTTCGGATCTTAGAAGGAAAGTTTTCAGTTTTTCACCGTTGAATGTAATGTTAGCTGTGGGCTTGTCATATGTGGCATTTATCGCTAAGGTAAGTTCCTTCTAAGTGTAATTTATTGGAAGTTTTTATCATGAAGGATGTTGAATTTTGTCAGTGCCTTTTCTGCTTCTATTGAGGTGATCATATGGTTTTTGCCTTTCATTTTGCTAATGTGGGTATATCACATTTATTGATTTGCATATGTTCAAATATCATTGTGCTTGATAACAGTGAATGATCCTTTTAATGTGCTGTCAGATTTAGTGTGTTTGTATTTTGGCATTTATGTTCATCAGAGATACTGGATTGAACCTTTCTTTTAGTATCCATCTGTGGCTTAGATATCAGAGTAATACAGGCCTTATAAAATGAGTATGGAAGTGTTCCCACCTCTTCAATTTTTGGAAGAGTTTGGAGTAAATTGATATTAGCTCTTTTTCACATGTTTGGTAAAATTTAAAAGAGAATCCATTAGGTCCTGGGCTTTTCTTTGCTGGATTCAATTTTATTCCTTACAGATCTGTTAAGATTTTTTATCTTTTCTTCATTTAATTTTGATAAGTTGTGTCCAGAAATTTATCTATTTCTTCCAGATTATTCAATTTATTATAGTATAGTTGTTAAAACTTACACGAAGTAAGTTTTTTATATAGTTTTTGACATATTTATAATGTCATGTATTAATTTCTACAGTATTACAAAGAATAATTTCTCCACTCTAAATTGTTCTTCAACTTAAATTATTCGACTCTTCTTTCTTCTCCTTTTACTCTTGGTAACCAGCAGTCTTTTACTGTCTCTATAGTTTTAATTTTTCCAAAATGTCATATATTTGGAGTCATACAGTATATAACCTTTCAAAACTGGCTTCTTTCAGCTGGCATTATGCATGTAAGATTCATTCATGCCTTTTTATGGCTTGGTAGTTAATGCCCTTTTTATTGCTGAATAACATTCTATTGTAAATATAGCACAGTTAGTTTATTCATACACTCGTTGAATAACATTGTGGTTTTCTCCAATTTTTGTCTGTTAGGGAATGAAGTTGCTGTAAACATTCATGACTGGGTTTTTGTGTACACATGTTTCAAATCAGTTGGGTAAATGCCTAGGAGTATGATCATATGGTAAGGCTATGCTTAGCTTTGTAAGAAACTTCCAATTTGGTCAAGATGTCTGACTAGATGCAGCCAGGTAGAATAGCTGTCACTGTGGGACTGGGATGACTGGCACACTCCTAACAGGTCCTCAAGACACAAACGCTGGGCAGAAGGGAGAGGAAGCTGGGAACCCTGGGTGGGGTGACCGTGCAATGGGACTCACTCCTGGCCCCCAAGAACTTTGGGGGAAAGGGTGAGTTGAACTGGCAGGGAGCAACCCACTTTTGCCATAAGCCTCTGGAATCCCACCAGGAGGATACCCCTCAACCACCACAGACACAGAGTTGGCAGGGAGAGCTGCTTAGAAGAGTAGTAGGAGCAGCATGCTAGCCGATATGGCGCCCAGAGGGTTTGTTGCAGGAATATCTAT
The DNA here is from genome assembly GCF_024542745.1 of Macaca thibetana thibetana. Taxonomy (NCBI): domain Eukaryota; kingdom Metazoa; phylum Chordata; class Mammalia; order Primates; family Cercopithecidae; genus Macaca; species Macaca thibetana. Next base: position 87,853,092 of record NC_065584.1, read on the forward strand.
AACAGAGCACGGCTAGGGATGCCCATCCCTCCAGGCTTGAGTTGCTTCCATGGGAGACTTTTGCCCTAGGGGAACTGTCGGACATGAATTCTGCAGGGCAGTCTTGCCCATCAGATAGGGCAGATCCAACCTTAGTACCCCCTGATCTGCTGACCCCTCCCAGTGCTCCAGCCTGGCTTTTTTCTGCTTGCAGTGCAGACTCAGGTTCCCTGGGGACCCACATCTTAGTTTCTGCACTGGCAGACCATATCTGATTGGTGGAGAGCTCCAGTGGGGTGGCCCTGAGGGCCATGTACCTGCTTGCGTGCTCCCTACCTCTGCTGCAGCTTCTTCCAAGCCCATGGCTATCCGCCCCTGCCCCCTGACATCATTTGGCTGGCTTGTATGTGTGCAGGTGGATTTTCCCTTCCCTGCCTCACCAGCTTGTGTGAGCATGTGCACCTTGCCCTACCTTTATGCCAGCAGGAGTGCACTCTGCTCCCCTTCCTCTGCCATACTGCCATTGCAGTCAGAGCTGTACTGGGCACAGAGCCCACCAGTCCTGCCTCTGTCAGTGACCTGCCCCTGTGCCAACACTGCCACCAGAATGAAACTAGGCACTGAAAACAATGAACCCTCCCCTGCCCTGAGCAGCCACAAAGGGTGCACACACACCGGCACCCATCAGTGTCCTGCCCCCATACTAACACCACCATCAGTGCAACAATGCACACAGTCACCAATGGGGGCCTGCTGACTCCCCAAGTTATGCTGACTCTACCCCTGCTGTCAGTGCCTTCATGGAGGCAGGCCTGCTGTCAATGCCTTCATGGAGGCAGGCATCTCAGCACCTGCCAGCAGTCTGCTGCAGCTGACAAGCATGCATGCTGATCTAATATTGCTGGTGCTGATGAGGGCACCTGTGAACAAGGACAGATTCCCACTGCCACCACCCTACAAAACACTTTGGCACCATCCATCAACATGTAGTGACCAGCAGTCCAGGAGCACCTTAACCCCCACCATCACAGTCTGTTCATAACCTTGAGAAGTCAGAGAACAAAGTAGGGTAGGATACAAGTCCCCCAGAATTAAAACATGCAGTTGGGGAGATGACAGCTGAACCTTGGTCCCCAAAAATCTTCCAGAAATGAAGCCAGTTGACTGACCCCACATTATAACACAATCAAATTCTCAAAGTCATCCAATAGGATAAAAGAAAAAACATCCAAAGGACAGGAACTTCAAAGATTGATAAAACACTAGTCCACAAAAATGAGAAAAAAACCAGTGCAAGAACTCTGACAAGTCGAAAAGCCAATATGTCTTCTTTCCTCCAGATGCCTCCACCAGCTCTCCACCAAAAGGTTTTAACTGAGCTGGGATGACTGAAATGACACAAATATAATTTAGAGTATGGATAGAAATGAAGAGCATCAAGGTGCAGGAGTATGTTGAAACCCAATCCAAGAAGCTAAAAGTCACAATAAAACAATGCAGGAGCTGACAGACAAAATAGATGGTATAGAAAAGAACATAACTGACCTGATAGAACTGAAAAACACACTACAAAAATTTCATAATGCAATCATAACTATTAACAGCAGAATAGACCAAGCAGAAGAAATGATATTTGTGCTTTAAGACTGGCTTTCTGAAACAAGACAGGCAGACAAGAATGGAGAAAAAAGAATGAAAAGGAACAAATGAAACCTCTGAGAAACATGAGTTTATGTAAAGAGAACAGATCTATGATTCATTGGTGTCCTTGAAAGAGATGGGGAGAATGGCAGTAACTTGGAAAACATATTTCAGGATATCATCCATGAGAACTTTCTCAACCTAGCTAGAGAGGCTAACATTCAAATTCAGAAAATACAGAAAACCCATGTAAGATACTTCACAGGAAGATCATCTCCAGGACACATAATTGTCAGATTTTCTAAGGTTGAAATGAAAGAAAAAAATACAAAAGGCAGCTAGAGAGAAAGGTCAGGACACCTACAAAGGGAAGCCCATCAGACTAACAGCAGACCTCTCAACAGAAACTCTACAAACCAGAAGAGGTTGGGGGCCAATATTCAATATTCTTAAAGAAAAGAAATTCTAACCCAGAATTTTACATCTGGCCAAACTATGCTTCATAAATGAAGGAGAAATAAGATCCTTTTCAGACAAGCAAATTCTGAGGGAATTTGTTACTACCAGACTGACCTGCCTTACAAGAGCTCCTGAAGGAAGCACTAATAAGAAAAGGAAAGATCATTACCAACCGCTTCAAAAATACACTGAAGTACACAGACCAATGACACTGTAAAGCAACCACACAAACAAGTATGTATGGTAACCAACTAACAGCATGCTGACAGGATCAAATCCACACATATCAATACTAACCTTGAATGTAAATGGGCTAAATGCCCCAATTAAAAGGCACAGAGTGATAAGCTGGATAAAAAAGCAAGACCCAATGGTATGCTGTCTTCAAGAGACATGCAATGACACCCATAGGCTCACATGCAATGACACCCATAGGCTCAAAATAAAGGGAGGGAGGAAAATCTACTAAGTAAATAGAAAACATAAAAAATACAGAGATTGTAATCCTAATTTCAGACAAAACAGACTTTAAACCAACAAAAATGAAAAAAGACAAAAAAGGGGATTACATAATGGCAAAGGGTTCAATTCAACAAGTAGTGCTAACTATCCTAAATATATGTGCATCCAACACAGGAGCACCCTGATTCAAACAAGTTCTTAGAAACCTACAAAGAAACTTAGACTCACACACAATAATAATGAGAGACTTCAACACCCTACTGACAGTATTAGACGGATCACTGAGGCAGAAAATTAATAAAGATATTCAGGACCTTAACTCAGCACTGGATCAAATGGACCTGATAGATGTTTACAGAACTCTCCACCAAAAAGCAACATAATATACATTCTTCTCATCACCACATGGCACATATTCTGAAGTCAGCCACATAATTGAACATAAAACACTCCTTGGCAAATGCAAAAGAACTGAAATTGTAACTACCATTCTCTTGGATCACAGCACAATAAAATTAGAAATTAAGACTAAGAAAATTGCTCATAACCATAAAATTATATGGAAATCGAATAACCTTTTCCTGGATGACTTTTGGGTAAATAATGAAATTAAAACAGAAATCAAGAAGTTCTTTGAAACTAATGAGAAAGATACAACATACCAGAATCTCTGGGACACAGCTAAAGCAATGTTAACAGGGAAATTTATAGCACTTACCACCCACATCAAGAAGTTAGAAAGATCTCAAGCTAACAACTAAGTGTCACAACTTAAAGAACTAAAGAACCAAGGGCGAACCAACCTAAAAGCTAGCAGAAGACAAAAACTAACCAAAATCAGAGCTGAACTAAAGGAGACTGAGGCACAAAAAGAACATTCCAAATATCAACGAATCCAGGAATTAATTGTTTGAAAAATTAATAAAATAGACCACTAGCTAGACTAATAAAAAAGAAAAGAGAGAATATCCAAATAAACACAATTAGAAATGACAAAGCGGTTATTATCACTGACCCCACAGAAATACAAATAACTACTGTAGAATATTTTGAACATTTCTGCGCACACAAACAAGAAAATCTAGAAGAAATGGATAAATTCCTGGAAACATACACCCTCCCAAGACTGAACCAGGAAGAAATTGAATCTCTGAAGAGACCAATAATGAACTCTGAAATTGAATCAGTAATAAATAACCTACCAACCTAAAAAATCCTCGAGCCAGGCACATTCACCTCTAAATTCTACCAGATGTACAAACAAGAGGTGATACCATTCCTACTGAAACTGTTTTATGAAACTGAGGTTTCATGGATAGGAAGAATCAAGGTTAGTAAAATGGTCATGCCATCCAAAGCAACTTATAGATTCAATGCTATTCCTATCAAACAAACAATGACATTCTTCACAGAACTAGGAAAAACTATTTTAAAATTCATATGGAACCAACGAAGAGTCCAAGCTGCCAACACAATCCTAAGCAAAGGAACAAAGCTGGAAGCAACATGTTACCCAACTTCAAACTATGTTACAGGGCTACAGTAACCAAAACAGCATGGTACAGTAACCAAAACAGCATGGCTACAGTAACCAAAACAGACACATATAACAATGGAATAGAATAGGTCTATGATTCATTTGTTCCCAAACTATCTTTTCTCTATTAAATTGCCCTTTCTCCTTTGTTGAAAATAATTGACTCTATTTCTGTGGGTCTATTTTTAGGCTCTGTTTTCTGTTTCACTGATCTACATGTCTATTCTTTCACCAATACTGTGCTGTTATTTTATTTTATTTTTCTTTTAATTTTTTTGAGACAGTGTTTCTCTGTCTCTTTGGCAGGGTGCAGTGGTGTGATCATGGCTCACTGCAATCTCAACCTCCTTTCTCAAGTGATCCTCCTGCTTCAGCTTCCTAAGTAGTTAGTACTACAAGTGTGCACCACCATGCCCAAGTAATTTTTAATTTTTTTGTAGAGATTGGGTATCCCACTATGTTTCCCAGGCTGGTCTTGAACTCCTGGGCTCAAGTGATCCTCCTGCCTTGTCCTTCTAAAGTTCTGGGATTACAGGCATGAACCACCATGTCTGGTCCATGATGCCTTAATTAGAGTAATTTTATGGTAAGTCTTGATGTCAGGCTGTGTGAATCCTCCAAATTTGTTCTTTTTCTTCAGTATTGTGTTATCTATTTTAAGTCTTGTGTTCTTCCATGAAACTTTTGAGTTAGTTTGTTGGTATCTATAAAACCTCTTTTCTACTTTTAATGACTTCTGTGATTTTTATTGAGCTCATTCTGCTAATACTGGATAATCTCTCTATTGTAAGGCAAGCTGATTGGCAACCTTAAACCCATCTACAAAGTCCCTTTTGGCAATTCAAGTAACATATTCACATTATAATATTGTAAGGTCTTATATATACTTGGTCTATATATAATTTGTTGTTCTCAAGTCCCTTATATTAATTGTCAGTTGTTTTCTGTGCTTCTCCAATATTACTTAGATATTACGGTTTTACAATTTTTTGCAGATTTGATCTTCGACAAAGCTGACACTGGGGAAAGGATACACTCTTCAATAAATGGTGCTGGGAAAAATGGATAGCCACATCCAGAAGAATGAAACTGGACCACTATCTCACTATATACAAGAATCAACTCAAAATAGATTAAAGGCTTAAACATAAGACCTGGAACTATAAAGATACTTGAAGAAAACCTAGGGAAAAAAATTCCTGGACTTTGGTCTAGGGAAAGAATTTATGACTAACACCTCAAAAGCCACAAGCACCACAAATAAAAATAGACAAATGGAACTTTTTGAAATTAGAAACTTCTGAGCAGCAGACAAAATAATCAGCGGAGTGAAGAGACAACCTCCTGAATGGAAGAAAATATTTGCAAACTATTTATCTGATAGTGGTCTAATACCTAAAATATGCAAAACAAAACAAAACAAAACAAAAAAAAAACAAAACCCAAACAACTCAACAGGAAAAAAAAATGCTACCAGAAAGTGGCCAAAGGATATAAACAGACATTTCTCAAAAGAAGACATACAAAAGGCCAAAAGATATATGAAAAAATGCTCAACATCACTAATCATTATAAAAATGCAAATCAAAACCACAATGAGATATTATTTTCCCCTAGTCATAATGACTATTACTAAAAACAAAAACAAAACAAAACAAAATATAACAGATTGAAAAGGGAACTCTTCTACACTGTTGGTGGGAATGTAAACCAGTACAGCGACTGCAGAAAACAGTATAGAGATTTCTCACAAAACTAAAAATAGAATTACCATTGGATCCAGCAATTTTACTACTGGGTGTTTACTCAAAGGGGAAAAAAATCAATATATCAGGGGGATACCTGAACTTTTCACATGTTTATTGCAGTACTATTCACAATACAAATATATGAAACCAACCTAAGTGGGGTTTTGGGCTTCTCATAGTAAAAACTCAGGGTTTGTGAAGTTGGTGAGGGATTTTGCAAAACTCTTCAAACTGCATGCAGAGCTGTTGATGAGTGAGGATGGCAAGGTGGACAGCTCAGCAGCCAGGGATGTGCTGGTGGGCAGGGGCAGTGGCATGATGTGCAGGTGTTCCCAAAAATGTTTGGGGTACTCAGTTCCCAAGTGGTGCTTGGAAAAGGTGATGAAGCTCTGAAATAATTTCCAAGCGTGATCTATTATTGTGCTACTTTATATTCCCACCAATAGTGTATAAGAGTTCTCTTTTCTCCACATCCTCACTGGAATTTATTATTTTGTCTTTTTGATAATAGTCATCCTAACTGGGGTGAGACAATCTATCATTGTGGTTTTGATTTGCACTTTGCTGATGATAAGTGATGTTGAGCATTTTTTCTATATATTTATTGGCCATTTTTAATTCCCTGTATATTTTATGTGTGCAAGATATTATTCTGAGAAGGGTTCAGATTTCACTAGACTTCCAAAGGAGTCTATGATGCATTTGTATATGCACACAAACACACAAACACACACACACAGTTAAGAACCCCTGGAGTAGGGATCGAGAACACCATAATTGAAACTGGATTGCCTGATTTCAATCCAGCTTTTCACCATTTACCAGGTTCGTGGCTTGGGGAATGTTAATTAGTTTCTCTATTCTAATTTTCTCATCATCTTCTAAGCAGAGTTTGTAAATTAGCAGGCTGCAAGCTACGACTGTCCTCTATTCCCAACATGTTTTGTGTTCCCTCAAATATTTCTAAAGAAATCAAATTAATTACCAAGATTAGATAGTGGAAAGTTTCATAAACAAATACAGACTTATTTATTTTCATGAAAAAAATGAAACAAATGTAAGCCTGCTAATATTTGACCAGAATTCCAAGTTGGAGCTGAGCTTTTAGATGGAATTACAAGAGACCTCATCTCTCTGTTTTGTTTTCCATCAGGCCACTCCATTCATATATATTATACCAGCAGTTCTGCCTACATGAATAGAGCAGCCTGGTGCAAAACAGAGCATGCCCTTTCTACCACCATGCCTACAGCTTTTTTTTGCATCTCTAACTCTCACTTTACTGTAATCCATCCTTGTTCCTAGCCTTTCATGCCTTACTCCCAACAAACATAGCATTTGTTGAATCACCAGGAATATAATGTTCTTACAAATTATTCCTATATGAGACTTTAGGTCAAGTAGGGTTATAGAATCTGTTATAGTTCTATCCTCTTCTTGTTTTATACCTGTCTCCCCTTGTGTCCTGATTCGTTTTCTGTTTGTACTCTAGCAGAAATCTGTTTTCAGTCATTGGCATTTCATTATACACTGAAGAGCTATGCTAGCTCTTCCAAAGATATGTCTAATTATAACAGGATAGGATTTTTCTCTACATGAAGTATCTCAGAATTAGTTAGTAGGGAGGAGATGACTGTCATAAGTTGGGTTTTCTGCCTTTTAGGCTCCTTTCAGTAAAGATAATCCAAGAAATGTTTTTTGGCCCTTTTTACATATCAGAATCTGTGAGATGTACTGAGGAAACAGAAATGATAATACAACTTTCCTATCCTTGAAGAGATTATATTCTAATAAGGGGAAAGATAATTGCCATGGTGTAAATTTGCATGTAGTGATACGGGAAGCTAGGAAAAGGCAAGTCTAAATGTCCCTGGCAAAGTCAGTGTAAGCTTGGAGATCAGAGGTAGTGCTGAATTTGATGGATGACAGGTTGGAGTAAAATAAGCCAGGAAGGGAAGAGCATGGACAAAGGCAGAGGAGCATGAAATGCCCAATGAATTGAGGAGTTACGTTTGGTTTACTTTTCTGGAGCACAAGGTATTAAGTTAGTAGTAGTGGCAAGGGAATCTGTGCTGATAGGAGGTGGTCAGAGCCTTGGATGCTACTATAATAAAGACACTAGGCATATTGTAAGCGTAATGGGGAAGCATTGATTAAGTGGGGGCAGACTACCAGCAGCTGCTCAACTTTTATCCAGTTTCTGCTGTGAGAACTTTTTACAGACTTCTCAGGTGATTTGCTGAGGAAGTTTTATCTTATTTTTCTCAGTAGTGGGTAAAAGGGTGCTAAACATATAGTCTGCACTTGAAGACTATGTTGGAGCTACAGAAGAAAAGTTATCCTTGTTCTTCTTGTCTCTTTCCACCCCTCCTGTAAAACTTTGAATTTGCTTGTTTGACCAACATACTGAGATTTGGGTTATGTGGAGTTGGGAGGACTATTAGCCTTGTAATTTCCAGACCGAAGTCTCTCTTTTCCCTCTTATTACCTTCTTTCCTCATCGCCTTCCATCTTGAAGCAACTTCTCAGAGTCTCTCTACCTCCCATACTCTGAAATGACTTTATTGGTTTATAGAAATCTGTTCCTCTGCATTGCAATTTTTGCATTTTCACTGATGTGGTAGTTGGTGGAAGGCTAGACGATAGAACACCCGGAGGGGAGCAGGAAGGATTGCCGAAGAGATCTAGATATCCCTCATGAGGGATGCACTGCTCAGCACTTGTTTTTCTAGGCATGAAGTAATCTGACTTGATACTAGTTTTCACAATTTTCATCTACTATGGAATATCGTATATTTATTTATTCTCAAATATTACTAAAAGTTTATAATGTGATGGGCATTATTTTATGGATTAAAGAAAAAATGGCAGTGAGGCTGGGAAATAGAAAGCAACAAATTCCTACAATGCAGGATTCTGCCTACCTCCTCAGTCCTATTTTGTATTTTTCTCTCCCTTGAACACTAACTTCCCTTGTCTTCTAGTGTGCCAGGCTCCATGCTGTTGGGGCCTTTTCCAAATGCTATTATATCTATGTAATGACGTCTTCCTTCTCCACTTGTTCACCCTGCCCTTGTCCTGTACATGTACCCTCAGGACTAAACCTTGATGGAATTTCTCCAAGAAGTCTTCCGATGACCACAGCAACTGGAGAAGGTTCCAGCATTACATGTTCTTTCTCTATTCTATACATGTTCCTAATAGTGCACAGCATAATTATAATTAGAAATGATTATGCTATTATTTATTGAATACCTTTATTTCCCCCCTCTAGACTGGAATTCCTTGAGGGTAGAGCAAAATACATCATATTTACTCTCTATTGCCAACAAGTAGCAGAATGCCTGGCACACGCAGATACTCCTGCACTTACTGAAATGTTAAATGAGCTGCAATGATAGAAGTATCTGCAGGTTAGTTTTGGAGGATAGAGGAGGGATTGGCCAATTATGACAGGTATAAAGGAAGGTTAATTGATGTAATAGAATGTGGTGATAGTCTAGTAGAATCTTAAAATAGGATCTTAGGACAGCAGGGTTGAGGGGAGAGCCTTCTAGGCAAAAGGAAGAGCATATGCAAAATGTGGAGGGTGAAACAACATATGTTCTGAGAAGTGGAACTCGTCCATCAATTTAGAAGAAAAAGATGCTGGTTAGGAGACTGGTAAGATATGAAGCTAAAGATTTAGGCATTTGGATAGACATTAAACTACTTACAAAGGCAATTTTCTATTTACAAATGTGTATACCTTTTGATATAAAATCTTATTACTGAGGATTTATTCTATGAATACATCTGGATACTTAAGAAATGGTATATGTTCACTATTACTTAATGTGGCAGTATAATAAAATAAATAGGAGAAAACTTCATTACCTATCGATAAGCTACAAATTAAATAAATTATCCATTGAGTGAAATAATATGAAATGATAAAAATAATTAGAACTCTATGTACTGATATTAAAGGCTCTCTTCCATACTATTAAGTAAACAAAAAAAATAAGTTCAGATATGTAAAACAAATACTCATTTTAAATGATAAGAGGCAAAAAGTATTAATCTCCTAAGACATAGCATCTTGAAATTAGACTCAATAGTCCCTTAGAGTGTTTGCTAGGTACATCTTTAACAATAAACTGTGGGCATTCAGTGTTAGGCTTTTCTGTGACTACGATGATCAAAGATTAAAGAACATGCTCAGATAATCGATTGTCAATAGATAATATGAGGCAGGGAAAGAGAGGACTCCATCAATGGATGGATTAGAATGGGGACTGGAATATTCCTTTACTCAAATTTTCTTAAGTTGGTGATTATATCACCTATCTGTATTTTTTCTTTAGGGTTAATTTCCTATGTTGCTTTCCTAAGGCTTAGAACTGATGGCTTTATTTTAGAGCACATGCAAACTTTAATATAATGGAACCCCTGGCATTTATTTGGTTAGAATTCTGGTCGTGTATATGTTTTTTTTTTTTTTTTTTTTTTTTTTTTTTTTTTTTTTTTTTTTTTTTTTTTTGAGGCAGAGTCTCGCTCTGTCGCCCAGGCCGGAGTGCAGTGGCGCGATCTCGGCTCACTGCAAGCTCCGCCTCCCGGGTTCCCGCCATTCTCCTGCCTCAGCCTCCCGAGTAACTGGGACTACAGGCGCCGCCACCACGCCCGGCTAATTTTTTTGTATTTTTAGTGGAGACGGGGTTTCATTGTGTTAGCCAGGATGGTCTCGATCTCCTGACCTCGTGATCCGCCCGTCTCGGCCTCCCAAAGTGCTGGGATTACAGGCTTGAGCCACCGCGCCCGGCCTGGTCGTGTATATGTTAAGATGCTGAACAGGCACACAAAATTCATAGCCTGATATAGAAACAACTATACTATATTCTCGACCTCAATCAGCTGACCATTGACTATTGACTAAAACAAAATATGAACAACCCAACTTAAGAAATTCGGTCTTATTACAAGGACTGAGAAGGTGGGAGGACGGGTTTATAATGTTCTGAGAGCCATATAAATAAAGAACATTATTACTATTTTTTGTTTAACCTTTATTCATTATTAGATCTCTCCAGTAATCATTAAACACATTCGTAAATTGAATTGGCTGTACTTCATCACAAGAAACACATTTAATATTACGTCTTTTTTTTAATTTTTATTTTTTTATTTTTTATTTATTTATTTTTTTGAGACGGAGTCTCGCTCTGTCGCCGGGGCTGGAGCGCAGTGGCCGGATCTCAGCTCACTGCAAGCTCCGCCTCCCGGGTTTACGCCATTCTCCTGCCTCAGCCTCCTGTGTAGCTGGGACTACAGGCGCCCGCCACCTCGCCCGGCTAGTTTTTTGTATTTTTTTAGTAGAGACGGGGTTTCACCGTGTTCGCCAGGATGGTCTCGATCTCCTGACCTCGTGATCCACCCGTCTCGGCCTCCCAAAGTGCTGGGATTACAGGCTTGAGCCACCGCGCCCGGCCACGTCTTTTTAACTATGCCAATTTCATTAACTTTTACAGCAATTTTAAACAAGTAAGGCAATTTACAGTTGGTACAGGCTCAACATAAACCCATAGAAACCATTGAGTAAGTATAGTAAGCTGTATATTCATTTCTTTATCATGGATAAATTATCTATCCACCTATATTGCCATATGTATATGTATGTATCCACCCGTCCATCAACTTATTAATATATCTGCCCATATACTTACCTGTTGGCTATTTTATCTATTTGACTCCTTAAAATCTATCCATTAGTCATCTAAATATCTTTTTGTATTTATTTATACTCAGGCTAAGGAAATATTACTCAGAATATTATGTAAACTTTGACAATGCCACTAATTAGCCATTATTAGTGATTACAATAGTTCAGTTTTATACATTAAATATTTCTTCTACATGTAGCTCTCAGAATGACAATGACCAAAATGCTCTTGCAGATAATCTGGCCCTAGTTCAATATAGAGAGAAAGACGGAGAGGGAGAGAAGGGGCGGGGGGTGGGGGGAGAGAGAGAGAGAGAGAGAGAGAGAAAGAGCATCTTTTATGCTAGATTATTTCATTGAATAGCTTACTTGGGAAAGTAACATTATTCCCTGGTTCTCAATTTCATCATCTGTAAAATAAATAGATTTGACTAGATAATTTATATTTTCTAAAATCTCCACTTATTAGATATATTATATATGTTGAAGAACCTCTATTTAATGAAGTCTTTATGTCAAATACTGTGTTTAACCATAGGGAGAATGGCTCAGATCCTTTGAACCCCACTATTTACAATGTGGCTTTGGATTAAAAAATGGTACAGTAAACATCATGATACCAAAACAATTTGTTACTGCTTAGGAAATAAACAAATATCTGTATTTGTAGGTGAATGATGTAGATTTTGTCCCTAATTAGCATGATTTTGAAAAACCTAGTGTATCATTGGGTCTTAATTTTATCTTTTGTAGAACAGGGCTGTGGATGAGATTTGTTGCACAGTACTCTAGGTTCCTTTCAATCTTTTAGATAGATAGATAGATATGATAGATAGAGATACAGATATGACTATGAGAATTTGCATGGAGTTTCCTATACTGTTTTAAAACTATGAAGTCCACTCTAGGGAACGTAGGGACTAAAGAAAAGTAAGATACATTCCTATTCTTATCCACAATGGGTTACAAACATATTAAATGGCAAATATTTTTACTTACCAAAAACCCTCTATTGCCTTCTGAATTTTGAGCTACAAAAACCCCACATGCATTAGCATCTCATCAGCAATAAACATTCTATTGCTACTTTAGTGTATAGGGTACTATACTAGGTGCTGGTGCTTTTATACTTGTCTTTTTTCTTAGAGACTATTGCTAGAGATGGAGAGGAAATCTCCTCTTTCTTAAAACATGTGAAAGTCTGAAAGGAAATTATATTCAAATAGATCTGAAAGAAAAATTCGACATTGTGGGTCCTTTCACACTAAAACGTTAAGTATACATTTTGTAATGCTCGTTAGTAAATGTTATGTTGTGTAAGAAACAATTAATATGACCAGAACTTCATGACAGCTGAGGTTGATTACAGAAACAGTTCTACCATGAACTAATCGATTTCTTGCGATAGCATCAATATGTTAACCAATTAAATGAGGGAGATAAATGCTGAAAAAGTATTTAACTTTCCTCTGAGGAAAATTAAGGAGTATGATCGGTCTTCCTAGATTTAAAGATATGGCTGCTTAGTTTCCTCATGGAATACTTGACATCTTTATTCCTAAGGGTATAGATCACTGGATTCAAGAGGGGAGTGAATATGGTATAAAACACTGAGAGTACTTTGTCTATCGGGAAATTTGTGAAAGGCCACACGTAGATGAAAATGCATGGACCAAAGAAAAGGGTCACAACAGTAAAGTGGGCACTGCAAGTGGAGAGCGCTTTGGAGGATCCACCAGAGGAATACTGCCGAACAGTGACCAAGATGATAGTGTAGGAGATCACCAAGAGGATGAAGCACAGCAGGGCAATCATGCCACTGGTTGAGATCATGAACACCCCCAGAATATATGTGTCAACATAAGCGAGTTTAATCACCAAAGGGAGGTCACAAAAGAAACTGTCTACTTCATTGGGTCCACAGAAGGGCAGATTCACTGTAAATGCTAACTGACTCAGAGCATGGAAGATGCCGACGATCCAGGAAAGTATCACAAGCCCAACACACATTCTCCGGCTCATGATAGATAGGTAACGTAGAGGCTTACAGATAGCCACATACCTATCAAAGGCCATGGAGATCAGCAGTACAATCTCAGCACCTCCTAAGAGATGTAGGAAGAATATCTGGGTCATGCAGCCTTCAAAAGAGATGCCTTTGTGTTCACTGAGGAAGTCTGCAATCATTTTGGGGGTGGCAAATGAGGCCAGGGACATGTCAATGAAGGAGAGATTGCCCAGCAGAAAGTACATGGGGGAATGAAGGTGTGGCTCTGATGCAATGGTGACCACAATAAGAAGGTTCCCCAGCACAGTGGCTGCAAAGACTACGGAGAAAAACAGGAAGTAGAAAATCTGGAGTTCTAAAGAACTGGACAGACCCCGTAGTATGAATTCGGTTACCACAGACTGATTACTCCAGGCCATTTGCTCTGATTTCTGAAGGACTCTAGCATTTCCAGTTGGGAGGAGAACTAGGAAAAAATACAGCAATCAGACTCAAAGTGGGATTTTTGTGTAGACTAATTTAGTGGCAGCCCACCATCGGATAGTTCCCTATTGTCTCTTTTCTGGACTCACAGTGACCACATATTTTTCCCAGTAGCTTTTCCAGATATTTCAAGTGATTCAGTTAAATATTATTTTTTATGACTTAGCAATTTGTTTTACAAGTAAAATACAAATATTCATAAAAGAAATAAAAATTAACGGTTTCAAATATTTACTCCTCAGTTGTGAAATACTTTTTAAATTTCACAGCTTGCTGACAGCAGATTTTTGTAAGAAAAGGGAGTGAAGACCTTTTTCAAACCTCATGAAGGGTGAAAGACTGACGAGGAATATTTGAGGATCAAAGCTTACTATTAGTGGGAACACAATAGTGGGATGGGTGTGGGCACTGGTCTCTTGCAGTGGCTAGGAAACAGGAATCAAACATGAGGGGAGGAAAACGGCTACAGAGAAACATCATCTGTTTCAATTTTCTAATGGAGATTGTCTAGAATAAAAGTGAAATGTCCGGGTGCAGTGGCTCACACCTGTAATCCCAGGGCTTTGGGAGGCTGAGGCGCGCAGATCACGAGGTCAGTTGTTCCAGACAAGTCTGACCAACGTGGTGAAACCCTGTCTCTACTAAAAATACAAAAATTAGCCAGGCATGGTGGCAGGCGCCTGTAATCCCAGATACTCAGGAGGCTGAGGCAGGAGAATCGCTTGAACCCGGGAGGCAGGGGTTGCGTGAGCCAAGATTGTGCCACTGCACTCCAGCCTGGTGACAGAGTGAGACTCCGCCTCCAAAAAAAAAAAAAAAAGTGAAATCGCCTCTATTTATTACTTCTTTATTTCAGTTATACAGCTATTATGAATGACACTTGATGTATGTCACCAATGCCATACATTTTTTTAGAGGCTAATGAACATGTTCTGGTTAAAGCCTGAAGTACTCATACATTTCTAAGTATATTTTAAATAGAAAGACTGTTAAATACCATGCTACCAGAAGCCAGACATTTTTTAAATGCTGGAAATTATCGATTTCACAGAAGCTGTTTGAAACAAAAATAAACTCTTCTTGTTTCCAGAGTTTACATGGTGCAAATGTTGAGACAAATTTACATCAGACAGAAGATAGTAATGAATTTAGAAGTTATGCAATATAACATACCTCAAAAGTTGTAACTTGACTGATTAAGGAAATCTCTCTCACACTGAGATCTGAGATTTACAAAATGCACTGAAAGCCAATTGAGTTGATGTGTACTCAAAATTCATGACAAAACCTTTTCATCTTTCTACTAATCCAAGCATTTGTTTTTCTTTTCTTCTCAAACCTCTGTTGTAACTGTATAGTCTAAACAAATTGTTCTAAGACCAAATCCAATTTACTCATTCAACTACCTACTGTTCTTTGGCTTTCTATTAAAAATTTTGTGGCCTTTGGAAAACAAATAAACAAAAAAACCTTCACATTGTTCTTCTAGCTTTACCCATCCCAGAAACTTTTAAATTTCTTTCTCACTCACCTACCTGATATTTAAACAGATGTCTCTAGCACAGCTCTCATTTAAATTGGTGTACCACAAATAACAGTGACCTGAGAGTCAGAAAATGGGAATTGAAATCTTGTCCTTCGAGTGTGGGATCGAGTAATTTACTGAGTCAACCGATGCTTCCAAGTCTTCATATGTAAAATCGGGGTGTTGATCTAGATAATTTTAAGATCCTTTCCACACACGTAATGTAATACTCAACCAACTCCTGAAAGCAGGGACAACTGCTTCACAGTGAAGTTAGGTGAATCCCTTGCCTAATTTCTGGGGAAAAGAGGCTCACAGTCCTTGAGACCTTTGTATTTATGACAGCTGTATTGATACGAAATAATTTTGTGAATTACATGGCAAGAAAAAGACCAGCTGCTGCTTGGGGAATATACAAATGTTCAAGTTGCAGTGGGAGTTATTAAAACTTTCAAGTTCGTTTGGCCATATTTAAAGGTGAATTACAGAATGCATGATTGCTCGTAAATGTTTAATGTACAGGTTATGGATGTGATTGGCTGGGAAAATATAAAGAATAACGTGTATCTTGGACCACGGCAAAGACAAGACAAATAGTATCTATTATTTGACTTATGAGGCTACAAGTGTTATTGAGGAAAGAGAGAGACCCTCTCATATTGTTTTATATTGTTTTATACTCAGTACCTGTTTTAAGAAAAAACAAAGAAGTAAAACCAAAGACAGGTAGCCCGGCGCCAGGCCCAAAACCAGGCGTGGGCCTGCCTGGCCTAAACCCAATAGTTAAAAATCAACTCATAACTTAGAAACTGATGTTATTCATAGATTCCAGACATTGTATAGAAGAACATTGTGAAACTCCCTGCCCTGTTCTGTTTCTCTCTGACCACTGGTGCATGCAGCCCCTGTCCTGTACCCCTTGCTTGCTCAAATCAATCACGACCCTTTCATGTGAAATCTTTAGTGTCGTGAGCCCTTAAAAGGACCAGAAACTGTGCACTTGGGGAGCTCGAACTTTAAGGCAGTAGTTTGCCGATGCTCCCAGCTGAATAAAGCCCTTCCTTCTACAACTTGGTGTCTGAGAGGTTTTGTCTGTGGCTGGTCCTGCTACATTCTCTCTCAGTTCCTCCATTAATAAATGAGTATAAGGCCTCTGTCTCCCCATCTGGAAAAAAACTGATACAGAAAATAATAAAATGAATGTTCAAGAATTTCAAATTTGCACTATTCACTTGAGTCATTATGGAGTAATGGAAGAAAAAATTGAAAAGTGAAAAAATTCTGGTTTATCAATTCTAACTATGTAAAGAATGTCAAGTAATCATCAAAATTTTAATATCTCTTAAAAATCAGAATAAAAATAAAATTTAAATGCCATCCATACTTAAATATTTCTCTATTAACAAAATAGTTTTGAATATTTACATTTCACAGAGCTTGTATTCATAAGGTGAAAAGAAATAGCTTGATGAAACTGCATTATATGCCTCTAGTGTAATAAAAAGAACATTGAATCTCAGATTTGGAGGCCTGAGTTTACATCACAGTAAAATACTTTATTATATTATACTGAGTGCATCACCACATTATCATAAATCTCAATTTCCTCATTTGCACTGAGAGATAAAAAAAAAGCATTGGTATATCAACACATAAAAAACTACTAAATTAGAGAATTAAAAAGACCAAGAACCCTGCATAAAATGGGAAAAAAGTACAAATAGCTGTTATCTGTATAAAAGATGCTCAAACTCTTTTTATATGAACACATGTTGAAATTCATTGAGATACCACTTATCAACTATCATATGGTAAACATTTCTTTTTTTTTCTTTTTTGAATTTATTATTATTTTTTTTTATTATTATTATACTTTAAGTTCTAGGGTACATGTGCATAACGTGCAGGTTTGTTACGTATGTATACTTGTGCCATGTTGGTGTGCTGCACTCATGAACTCGTCGGCACCCATCAACTCGTTGTTTACATCAGGTATAACTCCTAGTGCAATCCCTCCCCACTCCCCCATCCCCATGATAGGCCCCGGTGTGTGATGTTCCCCTTCCCGAGTCCAAGTGATCTCATTGTTCAGTTCCCACCTATGAGTGAGAACATGTGGTGTTTGGTTTTCTGTTCTTGTGATAGTTTGCTGAGAATGATGATTTCCAGCTGCATCCATGTCCCTACAAAGGACACAAACTCATCCTTTTTTATGGCTGCATAGTATTCCATGGTGTATATGTGCCACATTTTCTTAATCCAGTCTGTCACTGATGGACATTTGGGTTGATTCCAAGTCTTTGCTATTGTGAATAGTGCCACAATAAACATATGTGTGCATGTGTCTTTATAGCAGTATGATTTATAATCCTTTGGGTATATACCCAGTAATGGGATGGCTGGGTCATATGATACTTCTAGCTCTAGATCCTTGAGGAATCGCCATACTGTTTTCCATAATGGTTGAACTAGTTTACAATCCCACCAACAGTGTAAACGTGTTTCTATTTCTCCACATCCTCTCCAGCACCTGTTGTTTCCTGACTTTTTAATGATCGCCATTCTAACTGGTGTGAGATGGTATCTCATTGTGGTTTTGATTTGCATTTCTCTGATGGTGAGTGATGATGAGCATTCTTTCATGTGTCTGTTGGCTGTATGAATGTCTTCTTTTGAGAAATGTCTGTTCATATCCTTTGCCCACTTTTTGATGGGGTTGTTTGTTTTTTTCTTGTAAATTTGTTTGGGTTCTTTGTAGGTTCTGGATATTAGCCCTTTGTCTGATGAGTAGATTGCAAAAATGTTCTCCCATTCTGTAGGTTGCCTGTTCACTCTGATGGTAGTTTCTTTAGAAAACCCCATTGTCTCAGCCCAAAATCTCCTTAAGCTGATAAGCAACTTCAGCAAAGTCTCAGGATACAAAATTAATATGCAAAAATCACAAGCATTCTTATATACCAGTAACAGACAAACAGAGAGCCAAATCATGAATGAACTTCCATTCACAATTGCTTCAAAGAGAATAAAATACCTAGGAATCCAACTTACAAGGGATGTAAAGGACCTCTTCAAGGAGAACTACAAACCACTGCTCAGTGAAATAAAAGAGGACACAAACAAATGGAAGAACATACCATGCTCATGGATAGGAAGAATCAATATCGTGAAAATGGCCATACTGCCCAAGGTAATTTATAGATTCAATGCCATCCATCAAGCTACCACTGAATTTCTTCACAGAATTGGAAAAAAACTGCTTTAAAGTTCATATGGAACCAAAAAAGAGCCTGCATTGCCAAGACAATCCTAAGTCAAAAGAACACAGCTAGAGGCATCACGCTACCTGGCTTCAAACTATACTACAAGGCTACAGTAACCAAAACAGCATGGTACTGGTACCAAAACAGAGATATAGACCAATGGAACAGAACAGAGTCCTCAGAAATAATACCACACATCTACAGCCATCTGATCTTTGACAAACCTGAGAAAAACAAGAAACGGGGAAAGGATTCCCTATTTAATAAATGGTGCTGGGAAAATTGGCTAGCCATAAGTAGAAAGCTGAAACTGGATCCTTTCCTTACTCCTTATACGAAAATTAATTCAAGATGGATTAGAGACTTAAATGTTAGACCTAAAACCATAAAAACCCTAGAAGAAAACCTAGGTAATACCATTCAGGACATAGGCATGGGCAAGGACTTCATGTCTAAAACACCAAAAGCAATGGCAACAAAAGCCAAAATTGACAAATGGATCTAATTAAACATATGGTAAACATTTCTATCAGGCGGCAAAATTCTAGCAGATTGAACACTCTGCTCTAGATGATGCTACAGTGAGGTAATGCCAGAAGGAATATAAAACAATAAAATTCCATGGAGGAATATTTAAATATATTAAATATATACATATATATCTAAGTAGGTATATGTATATATCTATATATCTATATAAATTTACCTCTAAGGAGAGGGATATGATAGGGGACAATAGAATTGACGTGTTGAAATGTCAGGGATAAAATCAAAACATCTCTGATTTTATCTACTTTGTTAGTTTTGACTTAGGTTAAGAAATAGAGTTCAACTTAGAAAGCAGAGCTACCATGCATTGTGGGATAAGGCATTTACCATAGGAATTAGACCTTAAACAATGTGGAAGGACTTAGGAAAGCAAAGACGTGAAACAGGGAGCTGCAGAATTAGAGGCAGCAATAGCCAGTCAATCAAGAAACCAAGCCCATCTAGCCAACGAAGTAGAGGTCATGAAAGGAGCAAAATTTAGAAAATTTTGCTGATAGAAAAATTTTTGTGAAGTTGTTACTTCTGAGGATCTGCAGGCAGGCAGCCTGAGGCTACTGTTGATCCTCAAATTCAGAAGTTGGGAAAAAGGTGGACATAGAGTGAAGTCGCTGAGAACAAAACAAGCTAGAAGCTGTTGGCACCTCTGCATCTGTATAGCCACAAAAATCAGAGAGTAATGGCTGGTGCTTTAGGCTGTTTTCAAATTCCAAACGAATTTATTTTTAGACAACTCCAATACAGAAAGACGTGGAGAAAAGAATTCTGGGAAATGTAGTTCTCAGCTTAACCACTTTGACAATAGAAAGATGTAACGTGCCACTCTCTGGTCTATAGGAAAGACTCATGCACTTGTATTATGTACCTGGGAGCTCAGCTGGTACTGGAACTTCCAGAATGGCTTTCCTGACATATCTTGTGCCTCACCTGGAGTGTATAAAATGGCTGGGGTCTGGCTGGTGCTCTATGTTTACATATAATACTTCATCATTCTGTATTCCTCCCGTGTGTGTGTGTGTGTGTGTGTGTGTGTGTACACATGTGTGTCTGTCTCTCAATATTTCTTTGTACTTCTTCTATTTATCCTAGGACCCTGATGAGTTAAAAATTAAAATATATTAACAGTGCTGGAGTCACACACTGACTTTTAAAACTTCTGCTCATGTGTGGCATATGATACTTCTAGTCGCATTACATTGCACAAAGTAAGTCACATATCCAAGGTTCTGGTAAATAAAGGGAGGGTTACACTCCTTCCATAGCATGTGAAGGTTCCTGAAGGGATGAGCCATATACAAAAAGGTAACCAATTTTGATTTTCTAAAATTCAGTCGGCCAGGCGCGGTGGCTCACACCTGTTCATCCCAGCACTTTGTGAGGTGGAGGCGGGCTGATTACTTGAGGTCAGGAGTTCAAAACCAATCTGGCCAACACGGTGAAACCCCGCCTCTACTGAAAATATAATTAGCAGGGTATGTGGCACATGCCTGTAATCTCAGCTACTCTGGAGGCTGAGACATGAGAGTCACCTGAACCGGGTGGTGGAGGTTGCAGTGAGCCAAGATTGCGCCATTGCACTCCAGGCTGAGTGACAAGAGTGAAACTCTGTCTCAAAAAAAAAAAAAAAAAAAAAAAAAAAAAAAAAAAAAAAATTTATTCTACTACATAGACTGCACAGGAGAATAATCACATTATTAGTATCCAATAAATAAAAATATTCATAATGACAGTTACTTGGACGTCTCATTTAATTAGTTACAATCACATTCACATTGCTGGTAACTTAGTCAAAATTATCTCCTTATATCCATTTCATTTAATGATCTGTATTAAATTTCTCCCTTCTCCAAACTATCTAAGTAAATCCTTACACAATACTGCTTTCAAATAATTATAATTCTGCCCATGATATTAAAAAGAAAAATGACCCCTTATCTTTTATATCAAGTTAAATTTTTAGAAAGGTATTCATATTCTTCTAAACTGTTAACTAAATCTCCTGTTTCATAGCAAATAAATTGCACTGTTTTCCCTCCACATGCATTTTTTTTCTTCTGTCAATCAATATTTTAGTTTTCATTCTAAGTCAAGTTCATGACATGTCTCCTGCAAGAACACTTGCTTGATTGATTCTGCACATTACCAGTTTTGTTTGTTTGTTTGTTTTTTGTTGTTGTTTTTTAACTAAGATCTAGTTCATCCATGGTCTCTGAGAATTGACTGAACACTAGGTTTATTTGGTGGTATTTTTCACCAATTGTTTTATTTATAGGTGCTTAATATTGCCAAATAACTCTAAATTACTTGAAGCAGAGGCAAATGTTTAGATTTTGTTCTCCATTGCTTCTAATATAACATTAGAGAACCAAGAGTCCTTATCAGAATTAGTTGAATTGATATTTCCTGTTGCTTTTTGAAATTAGGACTTTCCCAACGTCTAGTCCCTGAATCTCTCAGGTCCAGGTGAAAACAATCATTGTAAATTCCCACAAGATTCTTGAAATGTCTTTCCTTTGTGAACTCGATAATGCCATCTTTGTTGTTTAATAAATCCCATTGCAAGATGATTTCTTGTTCAATTCCCGAGTCCCTACAACATCCATTTTATCCACAGCTGGTACACAACTAATGATTCAACTAGGTCATTTATTTATATTTAAAATTGCCCTCTATGCTCTATCAGAAGCCTACTTAACACTGAGTAATCTAAAGCCCTGGCTCTGCTATAGATCCGGTAAGAAAAAGTGTTTTAAAAATGAGTTCTGCTGAAATATTTTAAACGTTTGCCCTTCCCATTCCCATTTCCTAATCCCTATTCCGTGAAGCTTGGATCAATACAACAGTTTATGTATGTTGACATTTACAGAAGAAGAATTCATACAGAGGTGAAATGAAAGAAATTGATCTTTGAGTACTTTCCCATGAAAATGTTGTTATATATCCTTTAGGATATAAACTTTTAAATAATAGAATTATAAATATTTGTAAGGAACACATTCATATTTTAATTAAAAAGAAAAGACCAGAAGAAGTTAATGCCTTTCCTTTGTCTATATGACTGTATTGTAATGAATTAATCTTCTTTCTCGGATGAATATCAGCAAAACTAACTTTCAATGTATTTCTTTTGAGTTTCAAACAGGAAACTTTATCTGGGAATACTTTAATAGTTAATCTCTGGAAATTTACAAAAGCTCTACAACTGTCCGTTGAAACTTCACTATAATGTGCTTAGGAGCCCTTATATGTGATATAATTATTATATGTTTTTGTCAGTAAGGATGTCTTTATGGACAAATTTCAAATGACTAAACATATGTGTGTATGTGTGTTTCATACATTATCAGCATAAAGTAAATGCTTACTGTTATCGTTAGGATTACATAGATGAATAGATGGACAAATAGGTAGGAAGTCTGTTCAGAATGATATTATCTTGGTTGGATTGCCATTTAGTATCAGAAAAGAAAGTGTTCTTTTCAATTCCTATGAATTAAGGAATATTTTGCTATAAGCTCTAATATTCTATAATTTCCATTCAAAACAATATACCAAATGAGAGGGATGGATAGAATAGTCAAGTTTTTTAGAGAAGATAAAATTTCTGAAAGTAGATTATTGGAAATGAATCTTTTGCTTCCATTGAATCTGACTTTTCTCTCTCTCTTTCTTTTTTTTTTTGTTACAGGCTTCTACCTATGAATCAAGGCAATGGATGTGGCCAATAAGTCTACCATGTTTGAATTTGTTTTGCTGGGGCTCTCTAATTCCTGGGAACTACAGATGGTTTTCTTTATGGTGTTTTCATTGCTTTATGTGGCAACAATGGTGGGTAACAGCCTCATAGTCATCACAGTTATAGTGGACCCTCACCTACACTCCCCTATGTATTTCCTGCTTACCAATCTTTCAATCATTGATATGTCTCTTGCTTCTTTTGCCACCCCAAAGATGATTACAGATTACCTAACAAGTCACAAAACCATCTCTTTTGATGGCTGCCTTACCCAGATATTCTTTCTCCACCTTTTCACTGGCACCGAGATCATCTTACTCATGGCCATGTCCTTTGATAGGTATATTGCAATATGCAAGCCCCTGCACTATGCTTCAATCATTAGTCCTCAGGTGTGTGTTGCTCTCGTGGTGGCTTCCTGGATTGTGGGAATCATGCATTCAATGAGTCAGGTCATATTTGCCCTCACGTTACCATTCTGTGGTCCCAATGAGGTAGACAGCTTTTTCTGTGACCTTCCTGTGGTGTTCCAATTGGCTTGTGTGGATACTTATGTTCTGGGCCTCTTTATGATCTCAACAAGTGGCATAATTGCGTTGTCCTGCTTTATTGTTTTATTTAATTCATATATTATTGTCCTGGTTACTGTGAAGCATCATTCTTCTCGAGGATCATCTAAGGCCCTTTCTACTTGTACAGCTCATTTCATCGTTGTCTTCTTGTTCTTTGGGCCATGCATCTTCATCTACATGTGGCCACTAAGCAGCTTTCTCACAGACAAGATCCTGTCTGTGTTTTATACCATCTTTACTCCCATTCTGAACCCAATAATCTATACTTTGAGGAATCAAGATGTAAAGATAGCCATAAGGAAACTAAAAAATAGGTTTCTAAATTTTAATAAGGCAATGCCATCATAGTTTTCTGACACAGAACATTAGTCACAATGTTAGGCTCTTCTTTCTAGAGGGTTCTTATCAAATTGTAATTGCCAAGAATTTGTGAGGGCTCAAGTTCAGTGCATTTTGAAACTATTCTCATGAATGTGAATGTGTTCAAAACACATTTGGAATTTCAGAAAAGCAAGTTAATGAAAACAATTTATTCTAGAAACAAGGACTATAAAAATGTCAGGAGCGATAGCTCCAGTTAGGACATTCAATATCAATAATCAATTAACTGGAAAAGAAGACCAAGGAATGAGGAGAAGAAATACAGATTAAAGCAGAACTAGAAGATTATGACTATTACACACAGTTAGCAATTGAGTCACTCAGTGAGATGCTCCTAAAGTATGACAAGTAGCAAGATTCCTATAATCCTTAGGAACTCCATACTGCTATAGGATCTTAGCCTCTGACAGAGAAGCAATGATTTTCCACATACTTTCCCAAGCCACTCCTACTTAACATTTAAACCAACTTGTGATATCTTCTATTAAAGAAAACTCTAGATATATTTTATTACGAATGTTAATGATGTCCATAAAAATGCTGTAAGTGTAGCAATCTTTACCAACCACTTTTAGTTCATCATCAAAGCAATACAGTCATATATTTCTTTCCGATAATGCAGAATGAATAGAGAGGCTGGAGAATTCTGCAAATCAGAAAATATGAAATGAGTTGCAGATCAGTACACTTTGTTTTGTACAGACACTATGGTTGCTTAATTCCTAAGGAGTTAAAACTACAATTAAGTTAAGAGACACAGCTTATAATAGTTGAATTTATGGAGGGTTCACGCTTTCATTTTAAAGTGTGATATTACTTTGCATTTTGGTTGTTTTTTTCTTGAAATATTTGGATTTAAAAATAATGAATCTGCATTTAGTAATACATTGTCAATGTAATAAGTAAGTTTTAGTACACAAATAGGTTTTGTTACTATTTTAAATAAGCCTGGTAGGGTTAATATTAGCTTTAATGTATACAAAGTATTACTGTCACCTGCTGGTACTTACTGGAATCGCAAGTATTGACAGAGTAATAATAATTCTGTATACTCTGCTTTGCAAATCATCTTTAAATGATGGCAAACATTCATGAGTTAACTGTTATTTAGAATTTTCTAAATGATATTGATATAATATAGTGTCTTATATATGATCCAACATGAATCCACAAATATATTGCAACCACAGTATTTGATAATATCAAGTTGTTATTTTCTGGTATGATTAATGGAGAAAACAAATGAAATGCATTTATTATCATTTACGAAAGATAATTAAAACAGAAAATTCTTAGATGTTCATTTTAAGCCAAGTTATAAAAGGAATGTATTTTTTCTTCGTCAGTTTGTGTTTTCTTTGTTAACGTACTAACCAAATAAGGAAAAAACTAACAGCTTGAAGGTCTGTGATATTGTGTTTAAAGCCTGAGCAGTTTTGAAATTATTAAATAATAATGTCTACAGTATTAACATAAGATAAAACATGCTTATGTAAGTGCAAAATTAGCATAATTCTATTTTAAATAGGGATACAAATAGGCCAGATTAGGTTTGGAGTGTGCACTTTCTCTTGGTTGCAGTTATATGTACAGATATGTTCAGATTCAAGGACTTTGTTCATGTAGAATGTTTTAGCTGGTATTTAAAAATGCTATAAATAATTCTTTTATTTGATATATTTATTTGTCCAGGGAGTATTTTCAAAGCTGTGTTGCTTTTTGCAATATAAAACTGTGGACTCTTTTGGAAGAGATGCTATTGATTTTCAGTGCTTTTGTGGAGAATTCTAAAACTCAAGAACATTTGCCAAAATACCCTCCAACGTGTAGCTGATCAGCAGACAACTGTATAAGGCAAGTCAATAATGAGATTAAGAAGTTGGAGTGATAGTAAAGTTCTGTAGCTGATAATAAAAAGGATTACAGAAAGCCGTTGGGGGACTTCCATATGTACATGGAACTATCTACCACATTTCTTGGTGGCTTAGTGTGAGGAGTCAATATTCATGGTACCTCTGCATGTTATACAAACACTTAAAAATCTTAGGACTTTAGGACTCATGGTGGATGGTTTTATCAACATATCTCTTAGACAAGATGCTGACACTCTTTTTTTTTTTTTTTTTTTTTTTTTTCCGGAGTCTTGCTCTGTCACCCAGGCTGGGGTGCAGTGGCAAGATCTAGACTCACTGCAAGCTCTGTCTCCCAGGTTCAGGCCAGTCTCCTGTCTCAGCCTCCCAAGTAGCTGGGACTACAGGCCCCCACCACCACGTCCAGTTAATTTTTGTATTTTTGGTAGAGACAGGGTTTCACCATGTTAGCCAGGATGGTCTTGATCTCCTGACCTCGTGATCCGCCTGCCTCGGCCTCCCAAAGTGCTGGGATTACAGGCGTGAGCCCCCGCGCCCGGCCGATACTGACACTCTTTTACCAAGGATAACTGTAGTGACATGGCCATGGACTCGTTAAGCAATAATAAGGATGGTGCCAGCTGCCACCAGAGTTTCCAGAGACAGAGGTGATGTTCTGCAGAGAATACAAGATAAGCTGACAAGTATAATTTTAAGTGATCTGCACCATCTACAATAACACAACGGAGGGAGTTCTGGAGCATTTATAATAAGACTATGTTGACAAGCAACTTCATCTTCCTCTATGTGTTTAGGAAGCCATGAAGCTTGACAATAATTGAATGAGGATGGAAAAACTGTTAAAAATCAGGTATAGATAAAAACAGATAAAGTGTAAATTTTAATTTGTGAAGGAACGGGATATATGTAATAGCAATAAAAACTACAAATTATGTTTGTTTCTAAAAATGCTTAAGAAAACTTTAGAATACTATATGGTATAATGACGGTGGATTTACCATAAAGCTAGTAAAGCTTAAGTTTTAGAACTCCTCCTTTGCATGGATTTCCTCCAAGGCCCTAGAATGGAACCTAACAACCTTTTATTAGTTATTTTGATTTTTTTTCTTCCCTGAAACAGGTGTCCTCGAACTGTATAAGGTTTAGGCCTAGCTTGTCCAACCCCATGGCCTGCAGGTTGCATGTGGCCCCGGAGATGGCTTTAAATTCAGCCCAACATAAATTTGTAACCTTTCTTAAAACATTATGAGATTTTCTTGTGATTTTTTTTTTAAAGTTCATCAGCTATCCTTAGTGTCAGTGTATTTTATGTATGGTCCAAGACAATTCTTCCAATGTGGCCCAGAGAAGCCAAAAGATTGGACACCCCTGCTTTAAAAGGCTCTGAAGTATCTAATGTGTAGTTTTAAAAGTCTTAGACTCTGGTTTCTTTCTTTCTTTCTTTTTTTTTTTAAAACCAGTGTTTAATACTACTTCTACTGCTAGTGGTGTAAACTTAAGCTAAATACTTAATGCCTCTTAGCTTCAGTTTCTACATCCGTTAAAGGAGGTAATAGTGGTCTCTACACCACAGAGTTATTTGAGGCATAAAAGAAGTAAATAATATAAAGCATATAGTTGTCAAAAAATGTTAGTTATTATAACATTCTGTGTGATAACCTCTGGATATCTTTGTTTATGGGATGTGATAGTCTCTTGAGCTAACAATTGACTTGTTTAATTTAAAAGGTAAATTTTTATTTATATGTTTTAAATATTCATGTCTGTATATGTGTGTGTAAATGTTCATGTCTGTATATGTGTGTCAGTATTAATTTGAAAAATTGAAAGTAACTTCCACTAGAAAATTACATTGGTTCGTACATTAGTTAAAGCTTCTGGAAACTTGTTTTTCTGTCAATTCACAATTGTCATTAATCAAGAGAAGTATCAAGTTGTTGTTTAATCATTATGCTATTACTTCCTTACAATGAATAAATATTAAATTGGTTTATTGATTTTAGGATGAATTTACATTACAATTGTTGTCAGAATAAGAATGATGTTTGACTCATATTATTAAAGTGAAGAGATAGGCAGATGGATAGATTAGTAGATAGATAAAGTTTCATATTATATGAATTGTCTTATGTGAAGTATTTTTCTGCATTGATAAGGGCTTAGGATAATGTGATCACTGGATTATGTTACTATATAGAAGTTCTTGGTAAAATTCTATTATTTGTGCATATCCAGACTCTTTAGGAAAGTATTTTCAAATTTAAAAAACTACCAGTGAATCTCTTCTCTACACGTGAGTTTTTAAACAACTCAGTTAAAGTAAATTGTTGAGAGAGTTGGAGTAATCCTCTTATCCCCCTATTATTTCCCTGATATTATTTTCCATGATTTTCGGATGTGTGTGCCAATTGAAAAACGGTGAGAAGAAAACAGCCAGGGAAATCTAATTCATGTGAACTTCATGCATGTGCTCTCAGATGCCAATGAAATCCACTAAGCAACTTGATAGTTTTTCAGTTTATAAGTTTCTGTTACGCTTTGTTGTTTGGAATTATTTTTAGTGCTCTTGGTTACACCTATGAGGTAAATATGCACAAATTATTCCGGAGTATGTAGGACCAACACTCAAATGAGATTGAAAATGTGACTGGGATCATTGATTGATGTATTCTGTCTGTATTGTTGCTAATATAACTCAATTGACATGTTTATTTTTTCTGTCTGATTTTTGTAAAACAAACAAATAAATTCCAATATCTGGTATGTACTAAGATATTATACTTTCATTTTTATTTTTTACTCTGATAATTTACACTGCCAATATAAGGAGATTTATACCTATTTTTTAAATTAAAAAATGTTCTCGGACTGGAGGCTCCAGGTTTTTTTCCCCGTTAGCTTTTTTATGACTACTCAATGCAAGACCATTGTTAATTCGCCTATCTATTTTTCTTTACGTTTTAACTGTACTAGGAATCTGAAGCCGTTAACAAAAGCTAGATTTTTCTCCTTTTGCTCACTCCCCACCTGTTAAAGAAAATTTAAAGGAGAGTTTTTTTTTTTTTAGTTTGAGACTAGAAATAGAAATTTAATTAGTAATTTGATTTTATATGATAATATATTTATATCTAAATTTTTTCTTCTTGTTTGAGTATACTTATATTGATTGTCCTACAGTTAAGAAAATAGAAACCATTGGGTAAATTAAGCAGA
The DNA here is from genome assembly GCF_024542745.1 of Macaca thibetana thibetana. Classification (NCBI taxonomy): domain Eukaryota; kingdom Metazoa; phylum Chordata; class Mammalia; order Primates; family Cercopithecidae; genus Macaca; species Macaca thibetana. The sequence goes on from NC_065584.1 coordinate 87,882,211, forward strand.
ATTAATACAATGTATTAAATGCTTCTGAATAATTCAAAGACTTACAGGAACATGCATTGGAGGCTGCTACTGGAGCTATTGTGTTCCAGAGCACATTACCCCAGTAATGTGACGTAAGGGCAAAAGGCAAAAAGCCTTGGTGTCATTGCCACTCCATCACCCTCAACACTCTTGAAGGTGGTGAATAGTCACTGGACACAGTTATGGCTGCCACAGTTGCTTTCCCTCACATCTCATCATCATCTTGCTCACCAGCAGCAATTATATCAGTAGATGTCTCTGCCTCACTTGCGCTTTCTAAAGCTCATTTGGTGCATCTAATTGGTGGAATCTACTTTGCATAGAGAAACTTGGCTTAAAAATCAATTTATAGATTTCAAGATTCTTATGCAACAGAAAACATGCTAATAAAGGGTGGATTGGAGGGAGACTCCATCAATCAATCAATATACATTACTTCAATTGTTTTAAATTATAACCCTTTTATTGTAGTATAAAAGCAAGGTAAAGAAAAATACACAAACATGTTTAGCTTAATGAAATATTATAAGGCAAACACCATTATAATCACATCTCAAGTCACAAAATAGAACTTTGTCAGCCACTCCTGAAGTCCTCATATTTGTTCATCTCCATGACAACTCTCTCCTTCCAAAATTAACCATTACCCTGACTTAATACATTCTTTGCATTTCTTTTCAGTTTCATGAAAAAAAAAATATATATATATACACACACTCAAATATACATCCATACACACTCAAACTTAGCCTCATCAACTTTGTTTCCTTTTCTTGTAGCCCACAAGTCTCACTATCACTCTCTCTTCCATTTGTGTATAATTTATCTTTTGAAAAGCCTGAGTTATTTACCATGTAGGGTCTCCCAGAGTCTGAAATATGCTGATTGCATGCTCATGGTACCGTTCAACATGTACTTCTGTCCCTGTATTTTCTGCAAAATGCCTATCCAGTGGCATAATCATATGTAGTTTGATACTTTTTGCAAGACAAATGACAGATGATGTTATATTTTTTCATCCAAAATATCTTGATATCTTGCTGTATCTCTTTTGGGAATGACAGTACTGCTGTTGCTCAAGGCTGCAGCCTATAGTTGATATCTGTAACCATTTTTGTTGGCTGAAGCTTGTTCTCTACTATATTCCTCAGGAAGTCTTGAAGACCCTATTCTCTGAATTTCAGCATGTTAGCAAGTTTCTTTGAAACATAAATGTTTCAAAGTCAATTTTGCTGTAAATTCATTGGCTATTCCTTTATTTTCTTGACTATCTTAAATTGAAATGATGACTGTATTTTTCTTCGCTCACCCTAGCATACCATACAATTAGAAGTTTGGAACTGATGTTTTAATTTTTGAAGGGAGGTATTAATAACCCTTCTGATATTTATATTAGTAGTCTCTCTAAAGTAATTAAATAGGATTCCATTGCACTCAAGAGATTTTTAAAACATTAACATTTCTAAATTTCCTTTAAGTATATTAAAATGTACCTAAATAAAATTGTTCTTCAAGAGTAACATGTAATTGAATCATCAACATATTTATTTAACTTTTCCAATTTTTAAAAGAAAGATACCTCTCTTGCAGCTCAATTGCTTTTTTAATAAAATAAATTTGAATCCCTATTTGTATCCTGGATACCTTTTGGATCTGCCCTCCTCACCTCACATTTCACACATGGAGAAAAAATTCTGCACTCATAAAGCAATTATGCTACAAAAAATGAAATGACTTCTTATCTTAAAGGAAAAGAACAAATTATGAATATATTGTGAAGTAGCTCAAATAAGGTTGAGATTAGTCTTTCTGTGTGTCTGTTTCACTTAAAACTCATGTAACATTTACAAAAACACATTAACATGTAGGCCATAATGTCTTGATAAATACCAGAAAATCGATAATTACAGAAGACATCTAATCACAATGCGATAAAAATAATAAAATGATAAATAGTCCTTCCTTACCCACCCACTGTCCCCCAAAATAAACCCTATACCTTTGGAAAATAAAAAAAAATGCTTTATGCATTAGTCAAAAAGATAATTCAAAAAAATATGTCACTCCTGTAATCCCAGCACTTTGGGAGGCCGAGGTGGGCAGACCACGAAGTCAGGAGATCGAGATCATCCTAGCCAACATTGTGAAACCCCGTCTCTACTAAAAATACAAAAGTTAGTTGGGCATGGTGGTATGTGCCTGTAATCCCAGCTACTCAGGAGGCTGAGGCAGGAGAATTGCTTGAACCAGGGAGTTAGAGGTTGCAGTGAGCCGAGATCATGCCACTGTACTCCAGCCTGGCGGCAGAGTGAGACTCCGTCTCAAAAAAACAAAGAAAAAAAGTTATGGGGCAGTGCATGTTGCTCAGGTGATAGGTGCATCAGGCTTTCACAAATCTCTACTGAATAACTTAGTCATGTAACCAAATACCACCTGCGCCCCAATAACTTATGGAAAAATAAAATTTAAAACTAACATTTTGAACTGAGTAATACAAATAGACTTAATATCAACACTTGTGAAGAAAATGTCTATTCATAAATGTGCAAGTTAAAACATAAGAGAAAACACAGTAAGCTTAGTGTTCTATATATGAAATTAGAAAAAAAATAACTAAACAGGAATAAAGGAAGAGAATGAGAAAAATCATAAATGTAACAGCAGAATATAACGACATTTTCTCCAGCTGTCTTCATGGACGTAGCTTAAGCTTAATGTCAAAACCCTGTGAAGATGCTAGAAGGAGAGTTTTTAGACAATTTTGTTTTTTAATGTAGTACACGTATCTGTTAAGATTTGATTAGGAAAGCTGAATCACTAAGAGTGACATGTAATAAGGAATTGATTATAAGGATTAGATATTACACAATAATAAGAATCACTGGAGAACCCTATGGAAGGCGGCTGCTTCTGAAGCTGGTGGTGCACCTGAAATTGCTTATAGGTTAGTAAGGTAGTGGCTGAAAGAAAAACTAGATATGAAATCTAAAGTCTATCTAGTTGATATTTTCTAATGAACAATCTAGCTGATATTTTCTAGTGACAATTCTAATTTCTTTCTTGGTTTTTAACTATAATTTTTTGAGTTGTTTTGTGGTGGCTCTAGGGATCACAATCTGCATGCTGATTTATCACAATTTACTTCAGATTAATACTAATTTAGTTCCAGTAAAATATAGAAACTTTGCTTCAGTATATCTTCATTTCCTCCCACTTCTTTGTGCTGATATTGTCACATACATTACATTTCATATTTATAAGTAGAAAATAAAGCTTTATAATTATTTTATGCAATTGATTTTCAAATCAGGTTATAGAAGAAAAGAAAAAAGCCTGTTTATATAGGATTTAATATTTACCTACATAGTTAGCTTTACTCATGTTCTTTAATTATTTATGTCGAATGAGGTTACTCCCTGGTGTCTTTTTATTTCAGCTTGAAGAATTTCCTTTAGTATTCCTTGTAGAGAAGATCTAGTAATTGATTATCATTCTCTTTGTTTGAATCCAGGACTATCTTTATTTCACCTTTATTTTTGAAGGATTTTTTTCATTGCTAATATTTTTCTTTCAGTAATTTCAATATGCTATCTTACTGTTTTTTTTTGTTTGTTTGTTTTTTTGAGACGGAGTCTGGCTCTGTCGCCCAGGCTGGAGTGCAGTGGCCGAATCTCAGCTGACTGCAAGCTCCGCCTCCCGAATTTACGCCATTCTCCTGCGTCAGCCTCCCGAGTAGCTGGGACTATAGGCGCCTGCCACCTCGCCTGGCTAGTTTTGTTTTGTTTTGTTTTGTTTTTTGTATTTTTTAGTAGAGACGGGGTTTCACTGTGTTAGCCAGGATGGTCTCGATCTCCTGACCTCGTGATCCGCCCGTCTCGGCCTCCCAAAGGGCTGGGATTACAGGCTTGAGCCACTGTGCCCGGCCTATCTTACTGTTTTTTAACCTCCATTATTTTCCAGTGAAAAGTCACTTGTTAATTTTAATGAGGTTTCTTTATCCTGATGTGTTGCCTTTCTGTTACTGACTTCACAGTTTTCTCTTTGTCTTTCAACAGTTTGAGGATGATAGTCTATAATAGGTATGGATCTTTTTGTGTTTATCTTCTTTAAAGTTTGTTAAGGTTTTGGGATCTGTAAATTAATGTTCATCAATTTTGGGAGGTCTTGAGGTATGTTTTTCAGGTATCACATGTTTTTCTGTGCCTTTCTCTTTGGTCCTTCTGGGACTTCCATTTTGGTCAGTTTGCTATAATTTTACTGTGTCCTGCCAGTCTGTGAAACTCTGTTTATTATTCTTCATACTTTTTTTCTTTTTTTTTTTTTTTCAGATTTGATAATTTCTATTGATCCATCTTCAGGTTTGCTGATTCTTATGGCACCTAAAATTTGGTATCAAATTCCTCTAGTGAATTTTCATTTCACATATTTTATTTTTTCTCTTTAGAATCTCTATTGTTTATTTATGAATTATATTTCTTTATTTTCATTCTCTATTTGGTGAATTATTGTTATTATTATTTCCTTTAATTATTGTTTTCTGATCCAGTCATATCTCTCTTCTTTTTATTTTTTTTCTAATTTTAAAAATATTTTTATTATAGATTCAGGTACCTGTGCTTGTTTGTTACATAGGTATTACATGTGTAATGGTGGGGTTTGGGCTTCTAGTGTACCCATCACCTGAATATTGGATATTGTACCCAGTGAGTAATTTTCAAACCTACCCCCTTCTGAGTCTGTTTTCCCCATCTTTATGTCCATGTGTACCCCTTCTTTAGCGCTAACTTAAAAGTGAGAACATGCAATATTTTTCATGCTTCTGTGTTAATTTACTTAGGATAATGGCCTCCAGCTTCATCCATGTTACTGCAAATGACATTTTATTCTTTTTTTATGGCTATGTAGTAATCCATGGTGTATATATATCACATTTTCTTTATCCCATCAGCTGTTGGTAGACACTTAGGCTGGTTCTATGACTTTGTTGTTGTAAACAGTGCTTCAGTAAACATATGAATGCAAATATATTTTTGATATAATGATTTCTTTTCTTTTGGGTAGACAGCTGGTAGTTGGATTGCGGTGTTGAATGGTAGTTTTATTTTTATTTCTTTGAGATATCTCCATATTGTGCTCCACAGAGATTGAAATTACATTCACACCAACAGTGTATGAGCATTCCCTTTTCTCTGCATCCACACCAGCATCTGTTTTATGACTTTTAATGAAAGCCATTCTGACTAGTGTAAGACGGTATCTCTAGTGGCTTTGATTTGCATTTCTCTGATAATTAGTCATGTTGGGCATTTTTTCATGTGTTTGTTGGCTACTTGTGTTTCTTCTTTGAGAATTGTTTATTCCTGCCTTTTGCCCAGTTTTTGATAAGGTTGTTTGCTTTTTTCTTGTTGAGGTGCTTGAGTTCCTGGTAGATTCTAGATATAAATCTCTGGTTAGAGGCATAATTTGTAAATATCTTTTTCCCATTCTGTAGGTTGTCTGTCTATTCTGTTGATTATTTGTTTTGCTGTGCAGAAGCTTTCTAGTTTGTTTAAGTCCCATTTTCCTATTTTTGTCTTTATTGCAATTGCTTTTGGGGTCTTCATCACAAACTCTTTGCTTAGACCAATGTCCAAAAGAGTTTTTCCAGGTTTTCTTCTAATAATTTTATAGTTTCAGGTCTTACATTTAGGTCTTTAACCCATCTTGGGGTAATTTTTGTATATGGTGAGAGGTAGGGGTCTAGTTTTGTTCTTTCACATATGGCTAGCCAGTTTTCCAAGCACCATTTATTGAATATTTATTGAATAGAGTGTCCTTTCTCAGAACATTGCTTGTTTTTGTTGACTTTACTAAAGAACAACTGGTTACAGGTATGTGACTTTGTTTTTGGGTTCTCTATTCTGTTCTATTGCCTATTTTTGTATCAGTACCATCCTTCTGTAGTTATTACAGTCTCATAGTACAATCTGAAGTCAGACAATGTAATACCTCCATATTAGAGCTTTTTGCTTAGGATTGCTTTGGCTCGTTGGGATTTTTTTTTTTTGTGGTTCCATATGAACTTTAGGACTTTTTTTTCTGATTCTGTGAAGAATGACATTGTAGTTTGATAGGAATTGCATTGAATATGTAGATTGCTTTGGGTAATGAGGTCATTTTAATGATAGTTATTCTTCTAATTCATGAGCATGGAATGTTTTTTCATTTTTTTGTGTCATCTTCAATTTCTTTCATCAGTGTTTTGTAGTTCTCTTTGTAGAGATATTTCACCACCTTGATTAAGTATATTTCTAGGCATTTTATTTTTGCATGTGGCCATTGTAAATGTAATTGAGTTGTTAATTTGGTTCTCAGCTTGAAGATTATAGGTGTATAGAAATGGTACTAGTTTTTGTACATTGATTTTGTATCCTGAGACTCTACTGAAGTTGCTTATCAAGTCTAGGAATCTTCTAGAGGAGTCTTTAGGGTTTTCTAAGTATACAATCATGTCGTCAGCAAACAGAGATAATTTAACTTCCTCTTTTCCAATTTGAATGCCTTTATTTCTTTTTCTTCCCTGATAGCTCTTGAGAGGACTGCCAGTGCTATGTGGAATAAGAGTGTATGTTTATATGCATTAATTCCTTTCTTCTAGGTTTCTAGTTTGTGTGCATAGAGGTGTTCATAGTAGTCTCTTACTATTTTTTGTATGTCTTTGGTGTCAGTTGTAATGTCATTTTTATCATTTCTGATTGTACTATTTGAATTTTCTCTTTTTTTGCTTAGTCTAGTTAGTGGTCTGTCAATTTTGTTTATTCTTTCAAATAAACAATTTTTTGTTTTACATTGTAATCATTGATTACATTGTATTGTGTTTTGTCTCAATTTCACTTATTTCTGCTTGGATTTCAGGTATATCTTTTCTTCTACTAACTTTGGGTTTGGTTTGTTCTTGTTTTTCTATTTCCTTGAGGTGCAACATTGTATTGTTAACTTGAGATCTTTCCATCTTTTTGATGTAAGCATTTAACACTGTAAAATTTCCTTCTAGTGCTGCCTTTGCTGTATCCCGGAGACTTTAGTATATTGTGTTTGTATTTCATTTATTTTAAAGAATTTTTATAATTTCTGTCATAATTTCATTGTTTACCCAAAAGTTGTTCATGAGCACGTTTTTAGTTTCCATGTACCGGCGTAGTTTTGGAGTACTTTTGGTATTAATTTCTAATTTTATTCCAGTGTGGTCCAGAAGGTACTGGATATAATCTCAATTTTTAAAAATTTATTGAGACTTGCATTATGCCTGAGTATATGGTTGATTTTGAAGGGTATTCTGTGTGCAGATAAGAGAAATGTATATTCTGCAGTTGTTGAGTAAAATGTTCTGTAGATATCTATTAGGTCCATTTGGTGTATTGTTCAGTTTAAGGCTAGAGTTTCTTTGTTGATTCTCTGCTTCAGTGATCTATTTAGTGATTTCAGTGGGGTATTAAAGTCCCCCACTATTATTATTGTTATTCTTCTTATTATTATTTTGAGACAGAGTCTCCCTCTGTCACCCAGGCTGAGTGCAGTGGTGGGATCTTGGCTCACTGCAACTTTCGCCTCCTGGGTTCAAGTGATTTGTATGCCTTAGCCTACTGAGTAGCTGGGATTACAGGTGCACACCACCATGCCCAGCTAGTTTTTTGTATTCTTAGTAGAGATGGGGTTCACCATGTTGGTCAGGCTGGTTATCGAACTACTGGCCTCAAGTGATCCACCCTCCTCAGCTTCCCAAACTTCTGGGATTACAGGCATGAGCCACTGCACCTAGCCCCCCACTATTATTTTATTTTATTTTTGAGACAGAGTCTTACTTTGTTGCTCAGACTGGAGTGTAGTGGAATGATCATGGCTCATTGCAGCCTTACCTCCTGGGCTCAAACAATCCTCCCATCTGAAGGAGTGGCCTGCCCCTCCACAGCTGTGGGCGTTTCTCATTAGGTGGAATGAGAGACTTGAGAAAAGAAATGAGACACAGAGACAAAGTATAGAGAAAGAAAGAGTGGGCCCAGGGAACCAGCGCTCAGCATACAGAGGACCCACGCCAGCACTGGTCTCTGAGTTCCCTCAGTATTTATTGATCATTATCTTTACCATCTTAGAAAAAGGGAAGTGGCAGGATAATAGGATCATCTTAGGGAGAAGGTCAGCAGTAAGACATATGAATAAAGATCTCTGTGACATGAATAAGTTTAAGGAAAAGTGCTGTGCCTTGATATGCATATGCAAACATCTCCATAAACCTTTCTAGTGCATAAAGAGCAGCATTGCCGCTAGCACGTCCCACCTTCAGCCCTAAGGCGGTTTTCTCCTTTCTCAGTAAACAGAACATACAATTGGGTTTTACACCGAGATGTTCCATTGCCCAGGGACGGGCAGGAGACAGATGCTTTTCTCTATCTCAGCTGCCAACAACCGCCAAGAGACCTTCTTTCCTCTTATGCTAGTCCTCCTCAGCACAGACCCTTCATGGGTATCAGGCTGGGGGACGATCAGGTCTTTCCCTTCCCATGAGGCCATATTTCAGACTATCACATGGGGAGAAACCTTGGACAATACCTAGCTTTCCTAGGCAGAGGTCCCTGCAGCCTTTGGCAGTGTGCGTGTCCCTGGGTACTTGAGATTAAGAGAATGGTGATGACTTTTCACAAGCATACTGCCTTCAGGTACTTGTTTAACAAAGCACATCCTGCACAGCCCAAAATCCATTAAACCTTGAGTCACCACAGCACATGTCTCTTGCAAGGGCAAGGTTGGGGGTAGGGTCACAGATTAACAACATCTCAAATACAGAACAAAATGGAGTCTCTTATGTCTACTTCTTTCTATATAGACACAGTAACAGTCTGATCTCTCTTTCTTTTCCCCACACCACCTCAGTCTCCCAAGTAGCCAGAACTGTAGGCATACACCACCATGCCCAGCTAATTTCTTTTTTTATGTGTAGAGGTGATGTATTAGTTCGTTCTTGCATTGCTATAAAGAAATACCTGATACTGTGTAATTTATAAAGAAAAGAGGTTTAATTGTCTCAAGATTCTGCAGGCTGTACAGACAGCATGATGCTAGCATCTGCCAAGCTTCCTGAGAGGCCTCAGGAAACTTACAATCATGGCAGAAGGCTGAAAGGGAGCTTGCATGTCACATGGCAAAAGCAGGAGCAAGAGAGAAAGAAGGGAGGTGCCACACATTTTTAAATAACCAGATCTCATGAAAACTCACTCACTATTATGAGGACAGTACCAAGAGGAATGGTGCTAAGCCATTAATGAGAAATTCACCTCCATGATCGAATCACCTCCCGCCACGCCTCACCTCTAACACTGAGGATTACATTTCAATATGAGATTTGGGTGGAGACATACATCCAAAGTGTGCCAGTTTCCTGCTTGTTTTATCCAATATATCAATATTAGACTAACTCCAATGCTGAATTTCATGACATTTTGACACCAAGGTCATTATTATTTTAGGCATGTGATTTTCTGTTTCCAGCTCTAAATTGTATCAGCCACCTCTGGCAGAAAAGCGGCTGACTTCCACCACTTCCCCCACTCTGCTGGAACTATTATGCTGAAGGAGTTTGTTGGGGTAGTGATAATGCAAGAAGCTGTAGGCTAAAATACCATATACTTCTACTGTTCTTATGTGATATTCATTAGGTTTTCACAAATACAGGTTTCTCTTTCTTTTTGTCTTAATGTCAGTTTGGGCAGCCATCACAAAGTACCATAGACTAGGTGGTTTATAAGCAACAGAAATTTGTTTCTCATAGTTTTGCAGGCTGGAAGCCTGAGATCAGACTGCCAGTCTGGTTGGGTTCTGGTGAGTGTCCTCTTTCAGGCTGCAGGCCATCAACTTCTCCTTATACCCTTACATGGCAGAAAGAGAACTACAAATCTCTCTAAAGTATTTTTTACAAAGGCACTGATCCCATCCATGAGGGGTCCACCCTCATGACCTGATTTATCTCCAAAAGTCTGCCCTTCCTAATACCATCTCATTGGAGGTTAGGATTTCAACATATGGATTGTTAGCGGGGGTTGGGGGACATAAACATTCAGTTCTTAACCGTCAATATCCAGGATTCTGAAATAGTTGTTTCCAATCACTTTTTTTCCAGTTTATCATTACTTTTGTTAGGAAAGACTTGATTGAATTCCTTACTCTTTCATTTCAAAATTAGGTCTTGCCTTTCTGTAAATTATGCACACCCCTGATGGAGACAACTCCAAATGGGCTGCCTTAAGAACTGTAACACTCACCGTGAAGGTCTGCAGCTTCACTCCTGAAGCCAGCGAGACCACGAACCCACCAGAAGGAAGAAACTCCAAATATGTCCGAACATCAGAAGGAACAAACTCCAGACACAGCATCTTTAAGAACTGTAACACTCACCACAAGGGTACGCGGCTTCATTCTTGAAGTCAGTGGGACCAAGAACCCACCAATTCCGGACACAATACCACTCTCTGCTTCCCCTATGAAAAAAACAAATATAATTTTACTTTAATTACTTGTCAAGGTATGTGCTTTCTGCCTTAGAATATAAGTTTTATAAAGTTAGGACCTGCTATCTTGTACCTCAATGAATTTAGAGCTCCTAGTTTAGTATATGTAAACTAGAGTTCCATGACCATTCAATGAAGAAATGCAGTTATGTGCTGTTATAAAGTGATTTCAAATTAACCAGGCATTGAACACAAGAAGCTTGTAAAAGGACAAGTAAGCCGTGATGGAAGGCATAATTATAGTTAAGAATAAAAGTTATTTTTTAAACTTCCTAATTTGGACGTTTAAAAATTATACAGAAGATGAGAATGTACTCACATGCTCCCATCTGTGCATTTATACCCAGCTTTTATAGTTATCAACATATGTCTAGTCTTTTCTTTTTTCCTATTGTTTCAAGTAAAATTGCTAAGTACAAGGGTCAGTTGCACACGTATTTTCTACACATTGCTAAATACACTTCCTTTTTTTGTTTTGCATTCTCACTTGCAATATATGAGAGTACCTCATAGCCTTCTCAAGAGAGTACATTGAAATTTTAGATTTTTGTCAATGTAATAGATGAGAAATTATATTTCATTGTAGTTCTACTTTTAAAACAGAAGTTCTTAAAATTCTATGACATTTTGCACAGAAATAGAAAAAAATCATAAAATTTGTATGGAACCACAAAAACCCCTGAAAATCCAAATAAATCTTGAGAAAACAGAACAAAACTGGAAGCATCACACTACCTTATGTAAAAATCTACTACAAAGTTATAGTAACCAAAAAAGCACGGTATTGGTATAGAAACAGACATATAGGCCAACAAAACTGAATGGAAAGCTCCGAAATGAATCCATGCATTTATGGTCAATTCATTTTTGACAAAGGTGCCCAGAGCACATAATGTTGAAAGTACAGTCTCTTCAATAAATGGTTTTGGGAAACTGGAAATCCACAGGCAGAAGAATAAAATTAGACCCTTATCTCACCCCATATTTAAAAACTCAACTGAAAATCGCTGAACACTTATACATGAGACTTAATTGTAAAATTACTAGATGAAAACATAGGAACAATTTTCTATGCTGTTAGTTGGGCCAATGATTTTTTGGATACTAAAGCACAGACCAAAAAAAGATAAAAAGCATAAATAGACAAATTGGATTACATAAGACTAAAAGGCTTCTACAGAATCTTTTCCTTGTATAAAGAAACAACCAATAAAATGAAAATCAACCTATGGAATGGGAGAACATATTTGCAAACCACACATGGGATACAATGTTTATATCCAATACATACAAAGAACTCAAACAACTCAATACCACTAAAATGAATAACTCAGTTATAAAGTGGGCAAAGGACCTTAATATACATTTCTCCAAAAGAAAAAAAAAAAGACATACAACTGGTCAACAGATATGTGAAAAAATACTCAACATCACTAATTATCAAGGAAATGCAAATAACTGTAATGAGATATTAACTCACAACTCTTGGAAGAGGTATATCGAAATGATGAAAGATAACAAGTGTTGGCAAGAAAGTAAAGGGAACTCTTGTACCCTGTTAGTGGGAATGTAAATTAGGACATTCATTATGGAAAACAGTATAGAGGTTCCTAAAGAATTAAAAATAGGACTGCCATATGACCCAGTAATTCCATTACTGGGTATATATCCAAAGGAATTGAAATCAGTACGTTGAAGAGATATCTGTACTTCCGTGTTTACTGCATCATTATTCACAACAGCCAAGAGATGGAATCAATCAAATGTTCATGAATGGATGAAGGGGAAAGAAAATGTGGCATATATATGAGGGTACTTCAAAAAGTTTATGAAAAAAATGGAGTTAAAAGATAAAAATTTTTTAAAAATAACTTTATTTCTCAAGATAAGCTCCATCAAGTTCAAGACAGTTTTGTAAGCAGTGATACCAGCCATTCAGTTTTTCCCTAAATAACTGAATGTCCTGGGAATTTAACAATGCCATTGCAGTCTTTCTTCATTAGCTCAAGAAAAATGGGTACCCTTTACAGAATTTTTTTTTAAGATTGGAAAACAAAAAATAGAAGGAGCCAAATCAGGACTGTAAGGTGTATGTCTAATAATTTCCCATCAAAACCCTCACAAAATTGCTCTTGTTTCATGAGAAGAATGAGCAAGAGGATTGGCATGGTGAAGAAAGACTCTCTGTTGAGGCTTTCCTGTGCATTTTACTGCCAAAGTTTGGCTTTCTCAAAACAATCTTATAAAAAACAGATGCTACCATTCTTTGGCCCCCCAGAAAGTAAACAAACAAAATGCCTTGAGAATCCCAAAATACTGTTGCCATGAACTTTGTTTTTGACTGCTCAACTTTGTACCAATCCTATCACTTGGTAGTTATTCCTTTGATTGTGCTGTGTCTTCAGGATCATACTGGTAAAGCCATGTTTCATGTTCTGTTACAATTCTTCAAAGAAATACTTCAGATATTGATCCCACTTGATATAGTTTGGATGTTTGTCCCCTCCAAATCTCATGTCTAAATGTGATTTCCAGTGTTGGAGGTAGGGCTTGGCTGGAGGTGATTGAATCGGGGGGTTGGTCCTTCATGAATGTCTAAGCAGCATCCCCTTGATGATAAGTGAGTTTTAGCTCAGTTAGTTCATGTGAGATCTGGATGTTTAAGGGTCTGGGACTCCTCTTTCTCTTTCTTGCTCCTGTTTTTATCATGTGATGCACTTTCTCCCCACTTGTCCTCTGTCATGATTGTAAGCTTCCTGAGGCCCTCATCAGAAGCAGATGCTGGCACCATTCTTCCTGCCAGTTAAGGAACTGTGATCAATTAAGCCCCTTCTCTTTATAAATTACCCAGTCTCAGGTATTTCTTTATAGCAATTCAAGAATGACATAACACAAAATTGATAATGAGGAGTGGGATGTTGCTATAAGGATACTTGAAAATGTGGAAGTAGCTTTGGAACTGGAAATGGGCAAAGGTTGAAAAAGTTTGGAGGGCTCTGAAGAAGATAGGAAGATGAGGGAAAGTTTGGAACTTCTTAGAGACTGGTTAAATGGTTGTGACCAAGATACTAATAGAAATACGGACAGTGAAGACCACACTGATCAGGTCTCAGATAGAAATGAGAGTTTTTGGGAACTGGAGTAAATGTCACTCATGTTACACCATAGCAAAGAACTTGTCTGCATTGTGTTCATGTTCTAGGTATCTGTGGAAGTTTTAACTTAAGAGTGATTATTTAGGGTATCTAATGGAAGAAATTTCTAAGCAGCAAAACATTCAAGATGTGGCCTGGTTGCTTATAATAGCCTATGGTCAGATATGAGAAAAAAGAAATAACTTAAATTTAGATGTATTTAAAAGGGAAGTAGAGTGTAAAATTCTGAGATATTTTGAGCCTGGACATGTGGCAGAGAAAGAATCCAATCCAAGCAGGCTGTGGAGCAATCACTTGCTAGAGAGACTAGCAAGACTGAAAGGCAGCCAAGTGCCAATACTCAAGACAATGGGAAAAAGGCCCCAAATGTATTTATTTCAGAGATCTTGGAGACAGCCCCTCCTATCATAGGGCCAGAGGCTTAGGAGGAAAGAACGATTTCAGGGGCCAGGCCCAAGATGGCGCTGCTCTGCTCAGCCTCAAGACACTGCTCCCACATTCTGGCTGCTTCAGCTCCAACCACAGTTAAATGGGCCCCAGGTTCAGCTTAGGCTGCTGCTTCATAGGGTGCAAGCCATAATCCTTGGTGGCTTCCATGTGGTGTCAATCCTGCATGTACACAGAAGGGTACTGTGGCAAGGGTGAAAAAGGCTTGGCAGCTTCTACCTGTGTTTCATGGAATATATAAGGAAGCCTCTATACCCAGCCTTCCTCATATACTTGCCACAAGGAAGGAGAATTCACAGGGAACCTCTACTGGGGAAATGATGAGGGACACTGTGGGGTTGGAGTCCCCACACAGAGTCCCCACTGGGACACTGCCTAGTGGAGCTGTGGGAGGGGGGGACACTGCCCTCTAGACCCCAGAATGGTTGATTCACCTGCAGCTTGCACACTGTGCCTGGAAAAGCCACAGGCACTTAACTCCAACTTGTGAGAGCAGCCATGGGGTCTGCACCCTGCAAAGCTATATAGGCAGAGTTTCTCAAGGCCTTAAAAGTCCACCCTTTGCATCAATATGTTCTGGATGTGGGAAATAGAGTCAAAGGAGATTATTTTGGAGCTTTCATATTTAATGACTGTCCTGCTGGTTTTCAGATTTGTATGGGACCTATTACCCTTTCCTTTTGGCCAATTTTTATCTTTCAGAATAGCAATGTTTACCTAATGCTTGTACTATTATTAGAGCTTGGGAGTAAATAACTTGTTTTGATTTTAGAGGCTCATAGGTGAAAGGAGATGAGTCTTAGATGATACTTAAGACTTTGGATTTGATGTTTGAACGAGTTAAGACTTTGGGGGACTGTTAGTAGGAGATGATTATTTTGTGATGTGAAAAAGACATGAGATTTGGAGGGCCAGGGGTAGAATGATATGGTTTACATATTTTTTCCCTCCACATCTCATGTTGAAATGTAATCCCCAGTGTTGGAGGTGGTCTTGGTGGGAGGTGTTTAGATCATGGGGGCAGATCCCTTATGCATGGCTTTAGCACCATCCCTTTGGTAATTAGTTGGTTCCCATGAGAACTGGTTGTTTAAAAACGTGTGGCATCCTCCTGCTCCCCTTGCTTCTGTTCTCACAGTGTGATGTGCCTGCTTCCCCTTTACCTTTTGCCATGATTGTAAGCTTCCTGAAGTTCTTACTAGAAACGGAGCAGTTGCTTATGCTATGTTTGTACAGCCTGTAGAACCATGAGCCAATTAAACCTCTTTTAAAATTAATTACCCAGTCTCAGGTATTGCTTTACAGTAATGCAAGAACCTACTGATATATACCAGTTTAAAATTACCATTGAAAGCTCTGCTCTCATCTGCAGTTGATCTGGGCACAGTGGTTTTGACACCCATTGGACAATACGATTGCTCAACTTTAATTTTTCAATCGGAATTGTGTAAGCTGAACTAGTTGAGATGTCTACAAGTGTTGACTATTGTTAGTTCTCATCAGTCCTCTTCAATTGGGGCATGAGCAAGATGAATTTTTTGCTCACAAATTGATGTGGATGGTCTGCCATTGTGTGCATCATCTTCAACACCATCTAATTCTTTCTTAAAACAAGTTATCCATTTGTAAATGATTTCTTTGGGGTGTTGTACCTCTAAGTTTTTAGTAAAGTTTCAATTATTTCACCATTCTTCCATTTCAGCTTCACCATAAATTTGATGTGTGTTCTTGCTTCAGTTTTAGCAGAATTCTTGTTGCTCTCATATGACTTCTTTTCAAATTGATATCTTATCCTTCTTAGTGCCTCAAACTAGATCCTGTTCAGAAATGTTATAAAAAGTTAGTTTGAATTTATTTTAGTGCAAATTTTGAAATACATCCATAGTCATTTTATATTTATTTTCCATGAAACTTTTGAAGACCTTTCTCATACAATGAAATACTATTCATCCTTAAAAAAGAAGAAAATATTGTCTTTTGAAAAAACATGGATGAAACTGGAGGGCATTATGTTAAGTAAAATAAAGCAGGCACAAAATGACAAACATTGCATGATTTCACTTATATATGAACTGTAAAATTTGAACTCAGAGTAGCATGAAGTAAAATGGTAGTCACCAGAGGATTGGGGGTGGGACAATTGGGGAGATGTTGGTCAAAGAACATAAAATTTTATCTAGACAGAAGGACTATGTTCAAGAGATCCATTATACTTCATGGTGACTACAGTTAATGACAGTATGTTGTATATTTGAAAATTTCTAAGAAAGTAGATTTTAAGTGGTACTCATCACAAAAAACAAATGCTAAAGTATGTGAGGTAATGCCCATGATAAATAGCTTGATTTAGTCATTATGCAGTGTACACAAACATTAAAACATCAAAAACATCACGTTGTAAAATAAAAATATATAGATTTTTTCTTGTCAATTAAAGAATATCGGACGTTCTTGAAATTATAAAACAAATAATCTAGTGCAGTTCCTTGTGAAACCAAATATATGGCTCTTGGAAAAGCAAAAATAAAAGAACAACAAGAAAAAAAGAGAAAAGATCGTACTGATGAAAATTAAAGTTAAAAAGAGACTGTACAATTAATCATTATAGATTAGAAAAATGCTCCTAAATTTATATGTTTAGGAAATTAAGCAACTTAAATAATGTAAAAGCAGAAGACAACATTCATTGACATGAATTTTTAATTTTTTCAGAAATCGTATGTTGTCAAATTTTCTGAGGAGGAGAAAATTAAAGCTCTAATCATCATGGAATACATTAAAAGAAGTCAAAAGTATCATCCTATAAAACTCACAAGCTACATTCATGTTTATGTACAACCTTTCCCAAACCTGTCAAAGGACAGATAATGCTAGGATATAGAAACACTTTTCTGAGCAACCCCACTAATTTTGTGAGCCTATCATTGTCTTACTACCAAAATAGGAAGTGGATCGCCCAACAACTTAAAACTACTGTAATTGGAAACCTATATGAAAAAATCCTCAGTAAAGTGTTAGCACATCAGACCAAAGTTATAATATTCCCATATAACACACCATAATTAAGTGGAGTGTATGCTAAGAATACAAATATGTTTGTATGGGATATCCTATCAATAATTTTTAACGTTTAAAATTACAACAGGAATTCATTTAACATTCATATTGCAGTGCATCAGCTGTTCTTTGCTGAGTTTCTTCCCACTGATGTGTGGAATATCACTGAAGATTCAATTCAACTCAATTCTTCCTGTAGTGTTACAGAAATTTCTCCATATAAAACTCTTCCTAAATCTATTAGAGACATAGTGCATGTAATTGGTAGTGAGATAAGGGAAAGAGCTCTGGGAGTTGAAAGAAAGCTGAAAGTGATTTGGCTGTCTGGACTTGAGCCTTTTTCCCTATTCAATAAGCCAACAAATATTTAATGGTAAGGAATCATCATGGGACACATTCATACTCCCATGGTCCTTGTTCAATCCCAAGTCCTAAATGAAATACGTAAATGATAAAACGGGAAACGGGTGAAATAGAGTGTTGAGAAGAGGAGGTTTACCTAAGTCAATATTTATTATAGTTATAACACCTTAACTCAAAAGTATGTGCACATTTGGTGCGGCTCCCCTACAAGAACATTTGATCTGAAAGAAGCCAAAACCTGTTTCAACTTTCTCAAAATCTGTAGATAATTGAATGAGGTATGCGTTTATTAAAAAAAAAATTTATATCAACAACTTGCTTGATCCAATTGCTTGAGATTTTCTTTTTGGAAAATAGCAATAAGACCTTTAACTGGAGAATGAAAGGTGGAGCAATGGCTTATGATACTTGGACTTAGAGTTTTGTGCAAAGTCCTTTGACTCTACCACAAAATAATTATATCAATTTTAGTCTAGAGCATAAAATTTGACTTTGGGTATGATAGAAAATGACTTAAAGATCTGTGTCTGTAATATTTGAGGTTTCTTTTAGTTCTGTGGGTTCTTTTTCTGAAATATTGAATAGAGGAGACTCTACAGAAGCATACTAATATCATTCTATACTTACCTCAGTTCAACCCTGCCCAGTGCAACATCTAGACAAAAATGGCATTCAGTAGAGGATATGGTGCCATTCTCTATGAGGATTTCTGGCATTTTTCAAATCTTCATTTTATGGCTATTATCACCTTATCTACTGATATTCTGTACTGACATATGTACATTTCAGTTTACATATTCTCATACAGTATAAGGTTAACTGCAAGGGAATTTACCTCAAACCCAAACAGTTCACATAACTTCAGAGATAATATGGATTAAGCAGTTTTCGTGGTTTAATCCATAAAATCACTGCAGGTTGCAGGTGTTGCTTATAGAGTAAAGACAGAGGCAACAGGAGAGAAAACCAGAGTAAAAAATATGGGGGAAAAGATAGGTATTTTCCTTGTAAATGTGGCCTTGTGGGGATTCTCTATGAATTGAAGCTGCTTGTAGATAATTCTGAGTGGATATAAAAAGAAGCAGGGCAAAGGAAGGTGGAACAAATAATCTGGATATATTAGCATCTCTTCTTAATTGAGGTTTTTGTGGTATATATATGTTATTTGCTTAGCCTCAGATTTAACGCACAAATTTATAAAATGGAGTTGTTGACTTACTATGGTTGTACCTCATAGCCATTCTTCATTAATAAGGATAATTGAGAGAAGAATATATATACGTCAAAATTACAGATAAGACATTTCCTAGTGGGATAACTCTAGAGCATTTTAAATTAATGTGGAGAAGAACACTTTTGGATTGTAGTCTACTTTTCTAGATCTTGATAATAACCCATTGATGTTTCTCTTTGTAGGTACTTCTCTTGTAGGCTGAGACCATGGACAAGGGAAATTATTCTAGGGTGCCGGAGTTTGTTTTGCTGGGACTCTGCAGTTCCTGGGAGCTCCAGTATCTCTTCTTTGTGTTTTTTAACTTGTTGTACATTGCCATTATACTGGGCAATCTTCTCATTGTTTTTACAGTGATTTCGGAACCTGCCCTGCATACACCCATGTACATCATGCTCAGTAACCTTTCTGTTTTTGATATTTTTCTTGCCTCTTATGCAACCCCTAAGATGATCCATGATTTCCTTCATGAACCCAAGACTATCTCCTTTGAGGGCTGCATGGCCCAGATATTCTTGCTCCATGTCTTTGCTGGTGGTGAGATGGTGCTCCTTGTAGCCATGGCCTATGACAGGTATGTAGCCATTTGCAAACCTCTCCATTATGCAACCATCATGGACTTGTGCACATGTACAGGCCTAGTGGTAGGATCTTGGGTCATTGGGGTTATGCACTCCCTGAGCCAGTTAGCTTTCACTGTAAATTTGCCCTTCTGTGGCCCAAACATAGTGGACAGTTATTATTGCGACCTTACTTTGGTCATCAAACTTGCCTGTACAGATACTTATATCCCTGAAGTGTTGATGCTTTTGGACAGTGGTCTTATGGGGGCAACGTCATTTTTTCTTTTGCTGATCTCCTACACGGTCATTCTGATTACTGTGCGGCGACATTCCTCATCAGGTATGGCCAAGGCTCGCAGCACTCTGACTGCCCACATTACTGTGGTGACCCTGTTCTTTGGGCCCTGTATCTTCATCTATGCCTGGCCTTTCAGCAACTTACCAGTGGATAACATTCTGTCTGTATTCTCTACAGTTTTCACACCTATATTAAACCCCCTTATTTACACATTGAGAAACAAAGAGGTAAAATCAGCAATTCATAAACTGAAGACCCAGTATGTAACTTCCAGGCTGTCTTCCCAGCTCTCTCTCATAAGACTAGATTTGTTGAATTGAGTAGACAAGTGGGAACTTGAGACACAGACTTTGTCTTTTTCTTCTAACCGTCAATGTTTTTAACAGTTAATTTGTTTGCTTGAAATTATAAATGCATGTTCTTTGTTAAATACTTGTAAAGAAGCCTATACACAATTATGCATTCTTCAGTCATACTTGCTATAGTTTTGTAGTTAATTTTCTTATATTTGCTAACTAAAATCAATACAGAGTGTTTCACAAATGATTGCACAATTTAAAATATTTTGATAAAATAGGAAATTGTTTGATAAAAATTTACGTGCATATTCATACTTGCTAAACTAAAAATGCTGTTTCTTTTATGGTTAAGATATACTAAGTAATTTGTGAGATTTACCTTTAGCAGTAAAAACATTCCATTAACATTCTTTTCTTCATACATTTTACATCAAAAAGTTTACGCTCTGTATTAAAAAGATCCATAGACTAATTAAGCATGTAAAATTAACTTTATAAGAATTTAAGATAACACTTTTCAAATCTACTTTTATTTTATTTTTTCCTCCTCACATACAAAACTTGAGAGATGCAAGAGATCACCTTTTATGAAGCTATATAAAATCACTTGATGTTACCAAGGTACCATTTATTCTTATCATTTTGTCACCAAAATGGTGTTAACATCGAAATATGACAGTTAACTAGTTTTAAGTCCATAAAACAGTTACATAACATAGCATATAAAGCTTTAGACACTTGGCAATAAAACCACATAAAAATAGAACAAGAAGCAAAAGCAGTTACTTCAGAACAATGAACACTGTAATCTAAAAGTACATTATGATGCTGCCCCAGAGCTGTGGGCTGAATTTTTATGTCCCCCACCCCCTGTAGTGCTATAGTCTGAACATTTTATGTCCTATTCATGTATTGAAATTCTTACCACCAAGTTAATGGTATGAGGAAGTAAAACCTTTGGTAAGTCATTAGGTCTTTTGGATGGAGCTCTCATGAACGTCATTAGTGGCCTCAGAGAATTCCTTCTTTTTGACACGTGAAGTTAGAGCAACTGCTGTCTATGATCTAGGAAGTCAGTACAGGCCACTTAATTTACCAATTTCTTTATCTTGAACTTCTTAGCCTCTAGAACTGAATTCCTATTGTTTATAAGCCACTCAGTTTGTGGCATTTTGTTATAACAGCCAGTATGAACTAAGACATCCAGTGTTAGGTACCACCCCAACTTCCTTCAAGGTGATTTCACTCTATTATATACTGTCCAGTCCATTTGGCACAAAATAAAAACAAACAACACAACATTTATCCTGTGGAGCTATCCTATTCATGTTATGCATTCACTATGCTTTTAAACACCTTGGTTTTATACGTTGGGTGATTCATCAATCCTGCACTGTAGTGTTGCTTCTTTCCTAGTATCAGCCATTATGATCAAAGATTACTTAGACAGAACAACTGCTATAGATATGACACATGCATATTTTTTTCCACAATGTGCTAAATATTTTAAGTCTATAAATCCATGGTGAGAGGTTATCAGACTTGTCTGGTGTTCTTCTTTTAAACTCATTAGCCTTGGTTCCACTTGAGGATTTAATCTAATTACTCTGCTAATTTTTACAAGAATACAAGGGTTTCCTTTGAAAGCACAAATATCAGGATGCTCCATACCACTGCATGCTTAAACTAAGGTAGCAGGAAATTTACATGCATTATAAACTAGTCTCTTCTTTCAAAAAGAACTTCATCAGGATGGATTGTGAGATTCTTCTGTTCATCTAATACAGCTTTAGAAAAGTATTAAATCTACAAAATACCTATTCTAGGAAGCTGAATCAGACATACTGAATGCATATTTTAATGCCGTCACTGGTTCTGGAGAAAATTTAAGTCCTGAACTAGGAAGCTGGTATTTTGGAACCTTATCTTTCAGCGTCTGAAGCATAGCCCACATTGTGAACAAAAAGAATACAGCTAGGAACCCACACAAGACTAGGTAGAAGAGCAGGAGTAAACCTCCTTTCCTCTCTCTCACTAGTGGTCCAGGAAGCAGTCTCCTGCTGGGTGACAGGTCAGTGTGCCTCTGCTGCTGCCACCAACACACGTGTCACTAACATTCATCTGTAGCCTTCTCTTCTATGGACAATCACTGTGAGATGGAAAGTCTCATTTCCCAGAACATTTACTAAGCCATGACCCAGAATGGGAACAGGCGATTCTAAGAAAACGCCACCTCAGGGCCCCTCTGGCACTTGGTGATTTGCCCCAAATGTTCTTCACTGGTCAGGATGTAGAGGAACTTCCACTCAGCCTGATTTGGGTTGAAGAATTTCTCCTTCTTTGTTATAGTGGGTGTGGGGAAAATGAGATGACTGGTGGCAGCAGCAGCTCACAGGCAGTGACCCAGGGGGGTGGGGTTTCAAGGACTGTGGAGGCCATGGCCCTGCTCAGGCAACAGCAGCTGAGAGTGGGAAACAGGTCAAGGATGCCTGCTCTCTCCAGCACACACTCAGTCAACTGTAGTTGCTTACATATCATATTGTAAATATACTCATGTATTTTATATGTCATATCATATTTTCTTAAATACTAAAAATTCCTAATGAATTTAATGAAGACATATTTCATATAATTCATCATATTTTGTATCATTGAGCATAAAATTTTAATCTGCTAATTTAATGAGAAAATAAATGTAAATAAAACCATTGTTTTATTTTGTGTTACCTTAGTTTCTAATGAAGCTTTAAAAATATATTTTGTCAATTGCCCTAACACTTCATTCTCAGTTACAGGCTTAGTTATTATTTTAATTACCGTTTGTACTTTTGCCGGGTTGAAGAAGAGTACAGCTGTTTCTACATTTGTGATTACCTGTAAAAAACTTTTAGGGTTAAATTCACTTTTAGTTTTGTGTATTTCTATGCATTTTGACAAATGCATAGAGTTCTACGTCCACCACTACAGTTCCACACAGAATAGTTCCATCACCAAAATTTTCCCATTGCTATTCCCATATAGACAACTTCTCACCACCTCCTACACCCCTGGAAACCACAGATTTCTTTTTTTCTCTGTAGTTTTGCTTTTTTTCAGATATTCATATAATCCTGTAGTGTGTAGCTTTTTGGAATCTGGTTTCCTGCTGGCGCTTTAGCAAAATGTATGTGAAATTTATCAATGTTGCTTATGGTTTATTCCGTTTGTTGATGAAGAATGTATGGGTGGTTTGGAAATTAATAATGAAGTTGCTACAGACATCTCTATATAAGGTTTTGTGTGAACCTACGTTTTCATTTCTTGTGAGTAGATAGCTAGGAATAAGATGATTGAGTCACATGTAGTCATGTTTTTTTAAGACGGCTTTACTAAGGTATAATTGATAGGCAATAAATTGAATGTAGTAAAGTGCACAATTTGATGTTTTGACGTATGCCCATAAAACTGTCTCTACAATCAAAATAATGAATGTATCCATGGTCCCAAAAGTTTTCTGCCACCCCTCCCCAATCCACTACTTGTTCTACTGTTTTTCCTACTTTCACTCAGTATATTTATTTGAATTTATCTATTTTTATACATGTATCAATATTATGTTCCCTTTTTATTGCTTAGAAGTAGTTCATTGTATGGGAATACCACCGTTTATTGATTAATTCATTGTCGATAGACATTTGTATTGTGCCTCAGTTTTGCCTATTACCAACATGGTTGCTTATTTGTATATAAGTCTTTGTATGGATATATATTTTATTTTTCCATTTTTAGGCAAATAATAAATTGGAATGTCTGAATCATGTTGTAGGTGTATGTTTAACTTTTTAAAAGAAACTGATAGACCCTTTTTTAAGTGCTTACATTATTTTATGTTCCTATATTCCCATGAAAATTTCACTTCCTCTACATGTTTGCTAAACTTGTTATTTTTCATTTTAATTTTAGCTTCCTCACAAGTGTGGAGTTGCAGCTAATTGTATTTTAAATTTACATTTCCCTAATGACTAATTATATTGAACATATCAGACATAATTTAAGTGAGACTATATTGCTAAAGGAAATGTTTTCCAGGATTATACTATCTTCCTAAACTTGCATAATCCTAATGTCAGCCTCAAAATGTATAAGGTGCAGAATTACAAGGAACAAGAGAGAAACTTTATGACCATCATTAAAGATTTCATTAAAATCTTCATTCACTGTTTGTAGAAATACGTAGCAGTCTGTGTACAGTCAGGAGACAGAAACCATACAACAGATTAAGTAGTTTGGTATAAAGAATGAACTATAATGGAAAAGTAACTATAAGATATAAGGAAACTCTAGGTGGTGCCCTATAGCAAAGAGAAAGTACCCAAGGAACCACAATCTTAACAGAGGTTAAGTTTCATTGGGAAATGAATGGTTCATCTCATTGGTGAGTAAAAAAGCTCACTGATTTGGCTAGGTCAGAGCTGGTCTCCCAACTGCTGGGCAACTAATAGCCCACCTCTTATGCAAGCTGGGGAAGAGGTGATCAGAAACCAGTGGACTGGATGCGCAAAGGAAATCTAGGTGCTGGTATGGGTAGGAACTCTTCCAAATTGTTGGCGGGGGGACCCTGGTTTCTGTGTGAAAAGTCTCGTGAAAGGTTATCACAAGACCATGGCTGTGAGGTTGTAGAGAGATCAAGTTTCGGGCCTGTGACTGGGGCAGTCTCCATTGGTTTTCCTCACACCTGTGTTGCTGACCCCAGCAGAGGCCTGAACTGGTAAGAGGGTTTCTTCCTCCTGCAATGTGCTTCTAGCATCTTTCTCTGAGAAAGCTAAACATTGTTCTCACTTTAAAGGGAGAAATACTTAAAGAAATTCCATTGTTCAACACCTAGCCCATATTGAAGGCTACATTCAAACCTGAGAGACAATAAACTGATAACTGAAAGGAAGCACAAATTTGTAGCTTTGTAGAATAATTTGGAAATATCTAATAGCAATGCTGAAGATTTGAATTTTGTACAATTTAGCAATTACTCTCCAAGTGTACATTCTGGAGAACCTCTAGCACATATTTATTTATGCAAGTGCTCATTTTATTTTTTTATTTATTTATTTTTTTTAATTTATTTATTATTATTATACTTTAAGTTGTAGGGTACATGTGCATAACGTGCAGGTTTGTTATATATGTATACTTGTGCCATGTTGCTGTGCTGCACCCATCAACTCGTCATTTACATCAGGCATAACTCCCAATGCAATCCCTCCCCCCTCCCCCCTCCCAATGATAGGCCCCGGTGTGTGATGTTCCCCTTCCTGAGTCCGAGTGATCTCATTGTTCAGTTCCCACCTATGAGTGAGAACATGCGGTGTTTGGTTTTCTGTTCTTGTGATAGTTTGCTAAGAATGATGGATTCCAGCTGCATCCAAGTCCCTACAAAGGACTCAAACTCATCCTTTTTTATGGCTGCATAGTATTCCATGGTGTATATGTGCCACATTTTCTTAATCCAATCTGTCACTGATGGACATTTGGGTTGATTCCAAGTCTTTGCTATTGTGAATAGTGCTGCAATAAACATACGTGTGCATGTGTCTTTATAGCAGCATAATTTATAATCCTTTGGGTATATACCCAGTAATGGGATGGCTGGGTCATATGGTACATCTAGTTCTAGATCCTTGAGGAATCGCCATACTGTTTTCCATAATGGTTGAACTAGTTTACAATCCCACCAACAGTGTAAAAGTGTTCCTATTTCTCCACATCCTCTCCAGCACCTGTTGTTTCCTGACTTTTTAATGATTGCCATTCTAACTGGTGTGAGATGGTATCTCATGGTGGTTTTGATTTGCATTTCTCTGATGGCCAGTGATGATGAGCATTTTTTCATGTGTCTGTTGGCTGTATGAATGTCTTCTTTTGAGAAATGTCTGTTCATGTCCTTTGCCCACTTTTTGATGGGGTTGTTTGTTTTTTTCTCGTAAATTTGTTTGAGTTCTTTGTAGGTTCTGGATATTAGCCCTTTGTCAGATGAGTAGATTGCAAAAATTTTCTCCCATTCTGTAGGTTGCCTGTTCACTCTGATGGTAGTGTCTTTTGCTGTGCAGAAGCTCTTTAGTTTAATGAGATCCCATTTGTCAATTTTGGCTTTTGCTGCCGTTGCTTTTGGTGTTTTAGACATGAAATCTTTGCCCATGCCTATGTCCTGAATGGTACTACCTAGGTTTTCCTCTAGGATTTTTATGGTATTAGGTCTAACATTTAAGTCTCTAATCCATCTTGAATTAATTTTCGTATAAGGAGTAAGGAAAGGATCCAGTTTCAGCTTTCTACTTATGGCTAGCCAATTTTCCCAGCACCATTTATTAAATAGGGAATCCTTTCCCCATTTCTTGTTTCTCTCAGGTTTGTCAAAGATCAAATGGCTGTAGATGTGTGGTATTATTTCTGAGGACTCTGTTCTGTTCCATTGGTCTATATCTCTGTTTTGGTACCAGTACCATGCTGTTTTGGTTACTGTAGCCTTGTAGTATAGTTTGAAGTCAGGTAGCGTGATGCCTCCAGCTTTGTTCTTTTGACTTAGGATTGTCTTGGAGATGCGGGCTCTTTTTTGGTTCCATATGAACTTTAAAGCAGTTTTTTCCAATTCTGTGAAGAAACTCATTGGTAGCTTGAAGGGGATGGCATTGAATCTATAAATTACCTTGGGCAGTATGGCCATTTTCACGATATTGATTCTTCCTATCCATGAGCATGGTATGTTCTTCCATTTGTTTGTGTCCTCTTTGATTTCACTGAGCAGTGGTTTGTAGTTCTCCTTGAAGAGGTCCTTTACATCCCTTGTAAGTTGGATTCCTAGGTATTTGATTCTCTTTGAAGCAATTGTGAATGGAAGTTCATTCCTGATTTGGCTCTCTGTTTGTCTGTTACTGGTGTATAAGAATGCTTGTGATTTTTGCACATTAATTTTGTATCCTGAGACTTTGCTGAAGTTGCTTATCAGCTTAAGGAGATTTTGGGCTGAGACAATGGGGTTTTCTAAATATACAATCATGTCATCTGCAAACAGGGACAATTTGACTTCTTCTTTTCCTAACTGAATACCCTTGATTTCTTTCTCTTGCCTGATTGCCCTAGCCAGAACTTCCAACACTATGTTGAATAGGAGTGGTGAGAGAGGGCATCCCTGTCTTGTGCCAGTTTTCAAAGGGAATTTTTCCAGTTTTTGCCCATTCAGTATGATATTGGCTGTGGGTTTGTCATAAATAGCTCTTATTATTTTGAGGTACGTTCCATCAATACCGAATTTATTGAGCGTTTTTAGCATGAAGGGCTGTTGAATTTTGTCAAAAGCCTTTTCTGCATCAATTGAGATAATCATGTGGTTCTTGTCTTTGGTTCTGTTTATATGCTGGATTATGTTTATTGATTTGCGAATGTTGAACCAGCCTTGCATCCCAGGGATGAAGCCCACTTGATCATGGTGGATAAGCTTTTTGATGTGTTGCTGAATCCGGTTTGCCAGTATTTTATTGAGGATTTTTGCATCGATGTTCATCAGGGATATTGGTCTAAAATTCTCTTTTTTTGTTGTGTCTCTGCCAGGCTTTGGTATCAGGATGATGTTGGCCTCATAAAATGAGTTAGGGAGGATTCCCTCTTTTTCTATTGATTGGAATAGTTTCAGAAGGAATGGTACCAACTCCTCTTTGTACCTCTGGTAGAATTCAGCTGTGAATCCATCTGGTCCTGGACTTTTTTTGGTTGGTAGGCTATTAATTGTTGCCTCAATTTCAGAGCCTGCTATTGGTCTATTCAGGGATTCAACTTCTTCCTGGTTTAGTCTTGGAAGAGTGTAAGTGTCCAGGAAATTATCCATTTCTTCTAGATTTTCCAGTTTATTGCGTAGAGGTGTTTATAGTATTCTCTGATGGTAGTTTTTATTTCTGTGGGGTCGGTGGTGATATCCCCTTGATCATTTTTAATTGCGTCGATTTGATTCTTCTCTCTTTTCTTCTTTATTAGTCTGGCTAGTGGTCTGTCAATTTTGTTGATCTTTTCAAAAAACCAACTCCTGGATTCATTGATTTTTTGGAGGGTTTTTTGTGTTTCTATCTCCTTCAGTTCTGCTCTGATCTTAGTTATTTCTTGCCTTCTGCTAGCTTTTGAATGTGTTTGCTCTTGCTTCTCTAGTTCTTTTAATTGTGATGTTAGAGTGTCAATTTTACATCTTTCCTGCTTTCTCATGTGGGCATTTAGTGCTATAAATTTCCCTCTACACACTGCTTTAAATGTGTCCCAGAGATTCTGGTATGTTGTATCTTTGTTCTCATTGGTTTCAAAGAACATCTTTATTTCTGCCTTCATTTCGTTATGTACCCAGTAGTCATTCAGGAGCAGGTTGTTCAGTTTCCATGTAGTTGAGCGGTTTTGAGTGAGTTTCTTAGTCCTGAGTTCTAGTTTGATTGCACTGTGGTCTGAGAGACAGTTTGTTATAATTTCTGTTCTTGTACATTTGCTGAGGAGTGCTTTACTTCCAATTACGTGGTCAATTTTGGAGTAAGTATGATGTGGTGCTGAGAAGAATGTATATTCTGTTGATTTGGGGTGGAGAGTTCTATAGATGTCTATTAGGTCTGCTTGCTGCAGAGATGAGTTCAATTCCTGGATATCCTTGTTAACTTTCTGTCTCGTTGATCTGTCTAATGTTGACAGTGGAGTGTTGAAGTCTCCCATTATTATTGTATGGGAGTCTAAGTCTCTTTGTAAGTCTCTAAGGACTTGCTTGATGAATCTGGGTGCTCCTGTATTGGGTGCATATATATTTAGGATAGTTAGCTCTTCCTGTTGAATTGATCCCTTTACCATTATGTAATGGCCTTCTTTGTCTCTCTTTGATCTTTGATGGTTTAAAGTCTGTTTTATCAGAGACTAGTATTGCAACCCCTGCTTTTTTTTGTTCTCCATTTGCTTGGTAAATCTTCCTCCATCCCTTTATTTTGAGCCTATGTATGTCTCTGCGTGTGAGATGGGTCTCCTGAATACAGCAGACTGATGGGTCTTGACTCTTTATCCAGTTTGCCAGTCTGTGTCTTTTAATTGGAGCATTTAGTCCATTTACATTTAAGGTTAATATTGTTATGTGTGAACTTGATCCTGCCATTATGATATTAACTGGTTATTTTGCTCATTAGTTGATGCAGTTTCTTCCTAGCCTCAATGGTCTTTACATTTTGGCATGTTTTTGCAGTGGCTGGTACCGGTTGTTCCTTTCCATGTTTAGTGCTTCCTTCAGGATCTCTTGTAAGGCAGGCCTAGTGGTGACAAAATCTCTAAGCATTTGCTTATCTGTAAAGGATTTTATTTCTCCTTCACTTATGAAACTTAGTTTGGCTGGATATGAAATTCTGGGTTTAAAATTCTTTTCTTTAAGAATGTTGAATATTGGCCCCCACTCTCTTCTGGCTTGTAGAGTTTCTGCTGAGAGATCTGCTGTTAGTCTGATGGGCTTCCCTTTGTGGGTAACCCGACCTTTCTCTCTGGCTGCCCTTAAGATTTTTTCCTTCATTTCAACTTTGGTGAATCTGGCAATTATGTGTCTTGGAGTTGCTCTTCTCGAGGAGTATCTTTGTGGCGTTCTCTGTATTTCCTGGATTTGAATGTTGGCCTGCCCTACTAGGTTGGGGAAGTTCTCCTGGATGATATCCTGTAGAGTGTTTTCCAACTTGGTTCCATTTTCCCCCTCACTTTCAGGCACCCCAATCAGACGTAGATTTGGTCTTTTTACGTAATCCCATACTTCTTGCAGGCTTTGTTCGTTTCTTTTTCTTCTTTTTTCTTTTGGTTTCTCTTCTCGCTTCATTTCATTCATTTGATCCTCAATCGCTGATACTCTTTCTTCCAGTTGATCGAGTCGGTTACTGAAGCTTGTGCATTTGTCACGTATTTCTCGTGTCATGGTTTTCATCTCTTTCATTTCGTTTAGGACCTTCTCTGCATTAATTACTCTAGCCATCAATTCTTCCACTTTTTTTTCAAGATTTTTAGTTTCTTTGCGCTGGGTACGTAATTCCTCCTTTAGCTCTGAGAAATTTGATGGACTGAAGCCTTCTTCTCTCATCTCGTCAAAGTCATTCTCCATCCAGCTTTGATCCGTTGCTGGCGATGAGCTGCGCTCCTTTGCCGGGGGAGATGCGCTCTTATTTTTTGAATTTCCAGCTTTTCTGCCCTGCTTTTTCCCCATCTTTGTGGTTTTATCTGCCTCTGGTCTTTGATGATGGTGATGTACTGATGGGGTTTTGGTGTAGGTGTCCTTCCTGTTTGATAGTTTTCCTTCTAACAGTCAGGACCCTCAGCTGTAGGTCTGTTGGAGATTGCTTGAGGTCCACTCCAGACCCTGTTTGCCTGGGTATCAGCAGCAGAGGCTGCAGAAGATAGAATATTTCTGAACAGCGAGTGTACCTGTCTGATTCTTGCTTTGGAAGCTTCCTCTCAGGGGTGTACTCCTCCCTGTGAGGTGTGGGGTGTCAGACTGCCCCTAGTGGGGGATGTCTCCCAGTTAGGCTACTCAGGGGTCAGGGACCCGCTTGAGCAGGGAGTCTGTCCCTTCTCAGATCTCAACCTCCGTGTTGGGAGATCCACTGCTCTCTTCAAAGCTGTCAGACAGAGTCGTTTGCGTCTGTGCAGAGGTGTCTGTGTGTCTTAGTTTACTGTGCCCTGTCCCCAGAGGTGGAGTCTACAGAGACAGGCAGGTTTCCTTGAGCTGCTGTGAGCTCCACCCAGTTCGAGCTTCCCAGCAGCTTTGTTTACCTACTTAAGCCTCAGCAATGGCGGGCGCCCCTCCCCCAGCCTCGCTGCTGCCTTGCCGGTAGATCACAGACTGCTGCGCTAGCAACGAGGGAGGCTCCGTGGGTGTGGGACCCTCCCGGCCAGGTGTGGGATATGATCTCCTGGTGTGCCTGTTTCCTAAAGCGCAGTATTGGGGTGGGAGTTACCCGATTTTCCAGGTGTTGTGTGTCTCAGTTCCCCTGGCTAGGAAAAGGGACTCCCTTCCCCCTTGCGCTTCCCAGGTGAGGCAATGCCTCGCCCTGCTTCAGCTCTCGCTGGTCGGGCTGCAGCAGCTGACCAGCTCCGATCGTCCGGCACTCCCCAGTGAGATGAACCCAGTACCTCAGTTGAAAATGCAGAAATCACCGGTCTTCTGTGTCGCTCGCGCTGGGAGTTGGAGACTGGAGCTGCTCCTATTCGGCCATCTTGCTCCGCCCTCCCTCTGATGCAAGTGCTCATTTTAATGTTGTTCATAATAGCAAGAACTAGAAACTATCCAGATGTCTATTCACCAAAAATGACAAACATGCAGTATACTGTATTTAATGGAGATCCTACAGAAGTAAAATGTATAAACTGAAACTATGTGTGTCACTATTGATAACTGTTTAATATCAATTATTGAATGGAAAAATATTAAATTGTCAAATAATACATGAAGGATGATACTGCTTGTATGAAATTAAATAAATATGCCAATAAATCATTTAATAGTTCTCTTTACTTTTAGTGTCCTTGAAATATTACAAATCATTTTGTAGAAGGGTAAACTAAGGCTAAGAGATTTACAGTGATTTGTCCAATAACATATTCTTTGTTATTGTTAGAATTGAGAATAGGAACCCATATCCTTTAAGTTCTAATTAATTACCCTTTGTTCCATATTACACATGCAAGGACCCAGTATGCTCTTCCATTCCTAAGTCAAAGTATTTCTCACTTAGGCAAAAGAATGTACTTTCCCACACATTTTCTCTGGAGTAGCAGGTTCATTTGTATAGAATTAGCAGAAGATACTTCACTCCACATAGTGCCCAAGGGCTGAATGACTCTCACTTTTTCTCCTATGGCCTTATCCTCCTCATTGTAGTTTTCAGCAATGTGGGATGTTATTTGCCTTGTTCAATTGAGAATATCTGTTGAAACATATTAATTCCCATTGGAAGATGAACCTTGGCTAATTTAATACTGAATCTTAAAAGCTGCAATTGGTCACTTAGATAAATTCATGGTACTCTTACAATTTGACAAAAGAAAAAGGCACTAACCACCCGCACCCCGATAACTTATGGAAAAAATAAATGATTAATTTAAAAAAGATGAGGATGTCCATGTGTCTGTATCTTAGTGTGCCAGGGATGACTTGTGAGAAATTATGTAAATAGATGAAGTATACTTGGGGAGACACTTGAGAAAATTATGAAAAACTCTGACTGCACCTAGGAAAATTCATCATGACACTCTTACCTATTACCTAAAGAAATTAAATAGGCATGAAAATCAAGGCTATATATTGCTTTATAGAGTAAAACTACACAAAAATATCATGAGAATGTTAAATACTAAACTCATGTTATAGGTCTGTAGTTATAGCATAATCAATAATTTATTTTTATTTGCACTTAAGGTATATAACACGATTTATTTAACCCTACAGAAGTAAAATGCAAATTTATTTTTCTTAAAGCATCTCATTATTTCTATAACTTAAAAAAATTGGTAATGTATGGTTTACTTCCAATGTAACAGACAAACTATTTTCTCTATGCTTCAACTCAAACCAGTTGTGTCATTATTTTTGCATTAGCTTGTTGATTGTTGGTACTGTTTTTTATTACTTAATTAGGATATTGTATTACCAAGTAGATGAAATGTTTTTGCTCCACGTAAAGATGGAGTTTATGTGGGTGGTTTATGGTTTGCAGAGTTCTAGGCCATTTACTGGGAAGGATTCTATGCACGGGAAAGTAAGAAGGTAAAACTATTCAGTGAATGACAAATATAGGGTGAAATATATTGGCATTAATACTATAACATGTTTATCGACAATGTACTTTTGGCACACCTCTCTACCAAATCCTGTGAATGATTCATAAGAAGCACAAGAATTCAAGAAGTTTCAGTGTGGAAGAGAAATAATAGAGTTAGCCATCATAATAATATTTCTCTTCCACACTGGGAGTCTTACCTTATGTTTTGAGAGTCCCCAGCTAAACAGGGGCTCCATACCAGAGTGGCTAGCAATCCTGTCCCAATGAGAAATGAAAATGAACTTGTTGTGGGTGTTTCTAGTGTGTGTTTATCAGACATTTCTTTTACCTGGTGAAAGGCTTAATGCCTAATTGTCAGGACCAGGGAGTTCCTCACACAGGAAACTTTATATTGGCAGATGCCCCTGCAGCTTTTGTCTGACCTATGTCTAGTTGATGTCTACCAGACCAGCACTCTGGAGGCTGGGTGCCTGATCTTGTGTTCTCGCAAGCATTCCAGGGAAAACCCAGCCTGGACCAGCCCCTGGTTCTTCAGGTGGATGGTGCAAATTCAATACATCACTAAAATAGCAAAAACATTCAAGGATTTTTATTTAGTGATCAGGCAGGGAGAGTGCAATAAGTTGGGAGGGCAGTCCTTCATCCCAGGGTCATGTGGGGCAGGAATGAAGAGTCAGGCAGAGGGAGGGTGAGAAAGTCTGTCATCTAGCAGTATACCTGAGGGAAAAGGGTATGGGTTACTTTAAGTTCACCGGAAAATGACTGAATGGTCCATTTAAAGAAAGTGACAGGAAAGCAGGAAGCCCAGTCTGCCAGGTGGGAAAGATGCCTCTAGTTTTTAATCTCTGGCCACCAGTTTGAACCATTTGAATATAGTGTAGAACTGGAAACTGTGTCAAGGGTAACTGAGCCCTGCTGCTGGTATGAGAAAGTGGAATTTGTATTCAAAATGTATGCCAAGCCAACATAATTCAGTACACCTTGGGAGAAGATATAACGCATATGCAATCAAAGTGCTACAGAAACATTAGAACATAGACATTTTGACTTAAGCCTCTAGGAAGGCTTTTAGAGGTGGTAACATCTGTGTTGGAATAGACATCTGTGAAGGACATGAAAAAATGGATAAGGAATTGTTTATCAGCTTAATAAATATTGAGTAGCCTGTTTTTAAAAATTATTTATTTATTTATTTTTGCTAAAGAGCAGGGTATGGCATAGGTAAAAACAGGTTATATATTCTTGGCTCTCATGCTAAGGACATTAGATTTATATATAAGCTTAAGGAATGATGAGATGTTTCAAGTGAAAGAGTGAGGTCCAGGAGAAAGGTAGGTTTTCCTTTACAGTTAATTCAGAAAAGTTTGAAGGAAAAGAGTTGAGTTGGGAAATTGTGAGAGCCAAGGTTTGAGATGGCTGTGCACAGTCACATTCAAAAAGTATCAGAAACAGATTGGAATATTGGAATGTGGGGGGCAGGGGGAAACAGTACCGCAAAATTAGCGGTCATAATACAGAGGTGATGACTGATGCTAGGGAGATGAATGGAATGCTGAAGAAAGGGAGATAACAAGGAAGAGAAAGAGATTAATAAGGACATAAAGAGACAAGAGTTCAAGAAATATAGAAGGAAAAAGAAAAAAAATTAGAATGCCAGAGGCTAGGACCTCTTGGAATCTACTTTTAAGGGGCAGTAGCATGAATAAAGAAAGCTAATATTAAAAATTCTGAAAGGAAAATGAAGAGGCGTTCTGTTTAAGAGTTAGCTATCATTACCCAGTCTTTGCGGCCATTTGATAAACTAGTTTTCCTGACCATGGCAACAAAAGGTATAGTTAAGCATGTTAAAAGTCTGAGTAGTAAAAAAGATTTGGACGGAAACGTAGACACTCCTACACAAAATTTCTTTTCTTAAAAAAAGAAAAATTAAGGAAAAAACAAAGAGAATAGAAGAGTTTAGGAGAGTTTTTTTTTCTTATTTCTTTGATAAGTGAATCTGAACAGTTGTCAGTAGATGAAAAGATTAAATGAAAAGTGAAATGAAACAGGAAGAAACTAAAAATGCAAGCCAAAGACAGCTTAACCCAGTGGCACAGTGGTTCTCAACTGGGAGTCATTTTTCACCTCCTCAGCTGGACATTTTGTAATGTTTGGAGACATTTTTGGTTGTCATAACTGGGGGGAAAGTGTAACTGGCATCTGATGGGTGATGGCAGAGATGCTCCTGAATACCCTACAATAGTCACATGACAGTCTGTTTCAACACAGTAATTCAACCCCAAATGTCAATAATGCCAAAGTTGGGAAACTCTAGCTCAACCGACTGACCAATGGCTCATAGTAGGTGAAAAGATTAGAATCATGAACATATATTGAGGGAATTCCCAGTTGTAGCACAGTGTCAATGGCATCGATTTTGTATTCAGATCTGAAACAGTATGTCGTAGTGTGGCAATAGCTGGCCTTGGAGTCAAATACCAGGGTTCAAATTCTAGTTTAATGACTCTCCAGCTATGGAACTTCAGGGAAACTGCTTATCATCTTTGTATCTCTGACTTCTTATTGTAAGACAGAATTAGTAAGCGCATTTACCATGTAGCATTATGGGAAGATTCAATTACTATATATTAAGAGCGCAGAACAGTGCCTGACACTTTGGTGCATAGTAAATATTAAATATTATTTATATTATCTGATTTCAAATCCTCACTGAGATGTTCTGACCCTTACTAGCTGTCTGACCCCAGATTACTAAACATGTATAATCTTTGTTTTTCTCTTCTGCAGTTTAATAACCCCTTTTCCAAAGGTCTATTGTAAAGATCACTTGATAAAACATGTATACACAGTAGATGTTATCTAGCAGTGTCGGAACAAACGCAAGCTCTTTTTGTCCTTCATTTGTAAATTTTAAAATTATGATTCATCATTCACTATATTTAAATCTGCCTCAATTTTTAGCTTAATACATTACATTCATACAATAAACTTTTTCATTAGGTAGAGTTGATCATTTTATGTAATAAATACATGAACTTGAGCAAGGACACATTTATTTCACAAATGGAGGAACAAAATGAGTCACACATGGGATAAAGTGATTACATTATGTTTCAGAATCCTCTTAATTATTGCCTTTTTGTATATTATAGACACTGATTTGTTGTTACTAAAGCTTTAAACAATTATAATGAGTCCTTTTTTTGTCATAGTTCCAGAGTTTAAAATAACGTATATCCAAAATGTGGCCCAGTGGAATGCTTCTCTGAACATCCTTCCAATAGAGGACACAATATGATTGTTTACTGTGGGGCTTCCCTGTGTGGACTGCAACTGCATTCATCTAAATGAGAGGCTAGGTCTGTAGCCTAGAGACAAAGTAAAGACTCTGGCTTCTTGTCTGAAATAAATTAGCAGAAAAAATGCTCATGTTCTCACATGGGACCAGAATTAGATCATCACTCTCTCAGGTCTCTTACTATGACTGTTGTCAACAGTTAATTGTCAGAACTAATATGGTTTCCTAAAACAGCACTTCTTTAAAGCTATTCCAGTTCAACTGGACTAGATTTATATAGTAGGGTTTTACAGGGTGAAAAACATAAGATGCAAATTTTTAGATATTTTCAAGAGCATGAGAGGTTTATAATCATTTTTACTTCTCTATCCAAAAAAATTTTTTTTTTAAAAAAACACTTAATTTTCTGGCATTAATTGTAAACATGTTTTAAGAAGATCATGGAGAACTCTAGCAGGGAGAACGTAAGTGGGCTGAAATCAAATTCTGATAGGCAAAGAAAATGAAAAATTTAGGTTCTGCTCTTGGATAATCAACAGAAAATGGGATTTAGATAATTCAGGTCAGTCATAATACGTGTTTTAAGAAATTATTGGATGACTAATTGATAAACTCAGTTGGAACTATAGGCCAGTATAATATACATTCAATAGTATCTGTTTAGTAGGAATTGCCTAAATTGGAAACGACTCCTGCAGCAGCACGAAGGTAAATTTCTATTAATATAGCGGTGTTCAACGTATTGAGATCCTATGTTGCAATGCAATTACTTTGATAGTAGACTGTCATGACTTATCCTGCTTAAACTCTAAAGTTTTCTGTAAAGTAGGTATTTTTACAACTCCCATCTTTTTTAAGGTGTGGAATTAAAGTCCAGACAAAATAATTAGCCAAAAGTTAATCTGTGTGACTTTACATCATGTAATAATAATCAAGTTACGAATATCTCTTCAAAAGTTAAGAAGAATGTTGTATAATTGATGATGTAAGATGACCACAAGACAAGTAGATGTAAACACTTTTTGTCAACCTATAAGGCCCGTGGAGCTGGACTCTAGGTCACTCCTCTAGTCTTGTTGTCATGAGTCAGCTTCTGGGTAAGCTCATTTCCTACTATATAACAGACAAGGACTATCCAAAAACTCAAGGGGTTCTAATTCTATTGATTAAATTATTAAGCATTATTTGGACATTTACATAAGTTCTTTCCTATTATCCACCTATCCAGACATACTGCTATGGCCTCTTTAAAATTTTTGCATTCAGCAAATGTACATTATATCTGAGATCTCAGAATCCCTCACCTTAAAAGTATTCTTAATTCAAGTTCTGATTCCTTTCTATTTATCCTCCTTTAGAGTTGTTTCAGAACAAGTCTGCAGCCTGGAACCATGGATAAGGCCAATTCTTCAGTGGTGTCTGAGTTTGTACTGTTGGGACTCTGTAGTTCTCAAAAACTCCAGCTTTTCTATTTTGTTTTCTTCTCTGTGTTGTATATGGTCATTGTGCTGGGAAATCTTCTCATTATCCTCACAGTGACTTTTGATACCAGCTTGCACTCCCCTATGTACTTTCTCTTGGGAAACCTTTCCTTTATTGACATTTGTCAGGCTTCTTTTGCTACCCCTAAGATGATTGCAGATTTTCTGAGTGAACACAAGACCATATCCTTCAGTGGCTGCATAGCCCAAATTTTCTTCATTCACCTTTTTACTGGAGGGGAGATGGTGCTACTTGTTTCGATGGCCTATGACAGGTATGTAGCCATATGCAAACCCTTATACTATGTGATCATTATGAGCCGAAGGACATGCACTGTCTTGGTAACGATATCCTGGGCTGTGGGCTTGGTGCACACATTAAGCCAGTTATCATTTACTGTGAACTTGCCTTTCTGTGGACCTAATGTAGTAGACAGCTTTTTTTGTGATCTTCCTCGGGTGACCAAACTTGCCTGCTTGGACTCCAACATCATTGAAATACTAATTGTGGTCAATAGTGGAGTTCTTTCTCTAAGCACTTTCTCTCTCTTGGTCAGCTCCTACATCATTATTCTTGTCACAGTTTTGCTCAAGTCTTCAGCTGCAATGGCAAAGGCATTTTCTACGCTGGCTTCCCATATTGCAGTAGTAATATTATTCTTTGGACCTTGCATCTTCATCTATGTATGGCCCTTTACCATCTATCCTGTGGATAAATTACTTGACATATTTTACACTGTTTTCACCCCCATATTAAACCCCATTATTTATACACTAAGGAATAGGGATATGAAGGCTGCCATAAGGAAAATTGTGAACTATTACCTGAGGCCAAGGATAATTTCTGAAATGTCACTAGTAGTGAGAACTTCCCTTCATTAAGACAAAATTCCTTCAAATTCCTCAGGTCAATACCCTGTTTAATATTTTAGTCCTTTTTTGGGGTGTATCTCAATTGTGGGGAAAGTAGTGGAGAAGATACTATACAGAATATTTAATGAATATTAACAAGTCTTTTTCTAGGTATCAAGCGAGAGTTAAATATCAAAAACATGGAAAAATCACTGTTTAGATTACTGGTTCCAGAAAAAAAATATGGGTACTAGATGGATAATATGTATGCATTTACTGCTTTTGTTACGGGTAAATGTAAATATGATGAAAAAAAGCAACGAGAACCTAATTCTTTGGTAGACATACATTCAAACATTTGTCAGGTTTTATAAGTTTTCTTAATGACATGCCTAAAATGTCTATATGGATGAATAGTATTTAAAAATCTGAAACTGAATTTTGCCAGCTTTAGGGAATAGCCAATCTATGATTTAACATAAGTGCTTAAGTTTAAATGGAGATAATTAGGTTATGAGACTCCTCTCCCCATATGAATTATGCCTATCCCATAGTTTTCAAATAGCTAGCAATGCTTTAAAATATGGAATGAAATATACTCAGAAGCTTCCATTTTAAACCTTTCATTTAAAGGGCTTTCTCTGATTGGCTAGATAATTCCAATTTCCTTTTAGATTATGAGTTGTAGAAAAGAGAGGAGAATCTAGAAAGCTGAACTATTTTAACACCAAGATTTTTATTTGTGCCACTTCTCTTGTTCCTATAGTGCAGCTGCCAGTGGCTTATGTTCAGGCACCCAGTGGTACTCATCCTCCAGCAAGTTTTATTGCCAGCCTTGGCCTTAAATTCTCTGAGCCCCATTTTCAGTCACCCTCTGTGAACTAGCTCTGGTCTAGCGCAACCCAGAGAACCTCTCTCCATCCAGGGGGCCTCACTCATATTCTCTCCAAAGTGTTCTGAAACTCATCCTTGGGCAGGGCATCACGCTTCCACATTTATTTCTTCCTTGGTTTCTCCCCTTTAGGCCTAGGGTTTTTTTTTTTTTTTTCCAAAGTAAAGTAAAGACTATTCAGATTCAGATTTAACCAGTTTTTACATGTATTCTTTTTTTTTGTTTTTACTATTGCTCTATAGTATTATGAAATATTATTACATAAATAGATTCATGTAGCCACGACTACTACAAACCACAATAAGGACATAGTCTTCTTCCATCACTTCCAAGAAACTTTCCTGTGTTGTCTTCCCTGTGATCTTAACCCCTGGCAACCAGTGATCTGGTCCCCATCACTCTATTTTATTTTTTCATTTCAAGAGTGTTGTAAAATGTATCAGCTATTCAAATGGCCTTTTGTAATAATTTTTTAAAAATTTAATGTGATTGCATTTGTGAATCATTTTTGATATCTTTTTTTTGTGTGTCTGTGTCTGATTTAAGAAATCTTTCTCTCTGTCAAGATCATATGACATTATTTAGATTTTCTTCTGTAAATTAAAACATATTTTGCTTTTTATACTTAAGAATTTCATCCCTTTGTAATTCATTTTGTAAATGTTGGGAGATAGAAATCTATTTTTATATATTTGTAGATATGTAGAAATCAGACTTGATATCATTTATTTAATAGTTCATCATTTCCCTCAATTTGCAATACTACCTCTCTTATATTTTCAGCTTCAGTGTATGTATGGATTTGTTACTAAACTCTGTTCTGTTTCGTTAATGTATGTGCTTAGCCCTGAACCCATATTACGCTGTTTTAATTTACTATAGTTTTAAAATAAATCTTGATGTCTGATAGATTAAGTTCTTTCATCTTATTTTTCACAGTGTCTTTGTTAGTTTTATCCCTTTTATGTTCTGTAAATATTTTACAATCAGTTTGTCAGATTTCTTAAAATATTATTTCAGGATTTTGTTGTAATTGCATTGGATTCATGTGTTAATTAACATACAAAGATATTTATTATATTCATTGTATATCAACACATTTATTAACTTGTAGAGAATTGACATCATTTACAAATAAATGTTGAAAAAGAAAAAACATGTTAACAAAAAATTACAAATATTTACATAAAAAACATAACTTGCAAAACAACAAATATTCTAAGCTTATGTACAAATTTAAAGATGTGCATTTAGAGAAAATTATAAAACTTAACAAAAGGT
This sequence comes from Macaca thibetana thibetana, assembly GCF_024542745.1. NCBI lineage: Eukaryota > Metazoa > Chordata > Mammalia > Primates > Cercopithecidae > Macaca > Macaca thibetana. The sequence continues at coordinate 87,922,781 of NC_065584.1, forward strand.
GGTAATGAAGAGTGTATTAGTAAATAAAACTTAAATAAGTGAAGATAGACACTATATTAATAAATAGAAAAACAGTATTATAAAAGATGTCAATTCTCCCTTAGGGTATTTTTTTAGAGTTATTTTTTATTCTCCTTGTAGTAGCTAATTCCTTTTACCAGTTGCTAATTCTTTATATTAAGTATTCTTTGTTCAAATTACTCATGTCGGTTCTGTCTCCTGACTAGACTTTGTCAGATACAGATATTTTAAAGTATTTTGAAGATATCAAAAAATCAGAAGCATTCAAAAGCATCTCGTCAAATATGATAATGACAGAAATCAGGAACTAGTTGAATAAAAAATGTCAGTAGCTTCATCTATTTATGCAATAAAGTGAAATTCATCTATGACATGCTTCAAAATATAAAAAATGGTGGGGTTGGGCACGGTGGCTCACACCTGTAATCCCAGGACTTTGGGAGGCCGAGGTGGGTGGATAACCTGAGGTCGGGAGTTCGAGACCAGTCTGACTAACATAGAGTAACCCCGTCTCTACTAAAAATACAAAACTAGCCGGGTGTGGTGGCGCATGCCTTTAGTCCCAGCTACTCAGGAGGCTGAGGCAGGAGAATCGCTTGAACCTGGGAGGCAGACTTCGCAGTGAGCCGAGATCGCAACATTGCACTCCAGCCTGGGCAACAAGAGCAAAACAAAACAAAACAAAACAAAAAGATAGCATTTATAAAGTGAATGCTATCATTTGGTAAACTCACTGTTTAAAATTTATTTCTCGTCTTTTTAATAATCGCCATCCTGACTGGTGTGACATGGTATCTCATTGTGGTTTTGATTTGCATTAGATGCTGGTGAAACTGTGGAGAAATAGGAATGCTTTTACACTGTTGGTGGGAGTGTAAATTAGTTCAACTATTATGGAGGACAGTGTGGCTATTCCTCAAGGATCTAGAACCAGAAATAACATTTGACCCAGCAAACCCATTACTGGTTATATACCCAAAGGAATGTAAATCATTCTATTCTAAAGACACATGTACATGTATGTTTATTGCAGCATATTTCCACAAAATTTTCAAATTACTCTAGTTCCAATAAAAACAGAGACATTGCTAATGCTAATAGCAATGAATTTGTAATTTAATTAATTCTTAGTTAAGGGAAACTATTAAAGGCACATAGCATTACATTTCGGTTAGGATTGTGATATTATGTGCTGTAGAATCCCACCTTAAATTTTGTTTAAAATATAAAAAATAAAGCAACTATTAATATAACTTGGTAATCAACTATTTAATACACACATTTCAAAGTAACAGGATAGTATTAAAAATTCTTTGTTTTTTCTTTCTGGTTTACAGATCCTATAGACTTTCCCTGCACTGTTGTACAAATTGACAGAGAAATACCTTTAACTGTATAAAATGGCAGAAGTGAACATTTCAGTAAATGTGGAAATAACTCTAGTCAATTGAAAAAGTGTAAAGTGTCTTGAGTTGGCTGTCAAAAACTGGGATTTGAACATTGATTATATTACTATTTTGTGACCTTGAACAGATTACTTAGCTTTTGATCAAGTCACCAAACTCTTCAGTCTTTTAATTTTTAGGTATTTCTCTTAGAATAAATAAAAGAAAAAAAAAACTTTTTAGTCTGCACAGGCTCTGTATTATATGGATCCCTCTTCACGATAACTCACACCATGAGTTAATTAACATATTTCTCCCTGGCTAAGCCAAACTCTACCATATTAGGGGATTTGTCTATGGTAGATGAATATATTCCTAAATTGCTTTTGATAATCTGGATATTTTAAAAAGTAAGAAGGGATGCTACCAAACCCAGGGCAGACTTTTATTTGTTTCCTGAGATCTCACAATTTGAGCTGCTTCTGCTATGCTTATGAACTAAGTTGACGAGCAGTCCTTCTGACAAGGAACAGTCCTTCAGACAATGCCCAGCTCAGAAGTGTTCGAAGGAGCTGATGTGATACTCCAGACTTTACAGAGAGAGAGTGTCATGGCTAGTGGAGGGAGTACCTCAAAATGCCAACAGGATAAAAGATGAAGAAGCTTTAGTTCCATTGACTAAGTCTAGACAACTGGCGATAGTGTAAGTCAAGTTAATCACAGGACAAGGAGGAAAGTATCAGAGGTACACTTTCCAGGAACACAGAGTAACAGAGCCCTCCAGGAAAAAACAGAGTAGGTGAGTGCAAAGGCACTTCAGGGTGGTCTTTAGAGGAACATAAAGATGGGGTGTGGGTGGAATGGATCTGTCAGCAGAGCCACGATCCAGTATTTCACCATAGGTGTTTTACATTTTAAACTAATTTATGTTTCATCATAAATACTTTTCCATGGAGAAGATCCTTGCCACATTATATGTTGTATTTGCAATATATTGAAATTCCAATAGATTTAACTTCATCCTGAGTACATGAAGGATATCATACAACTACTAACATGTTCACAACAAGTTGCAGAAAACCACTCAACTTCATCTTGTGATGGAGTTCTCACCCTTAAAAATTCACATTTGTTACTCCATAACTTTCTGAACATTTAGAGTTTGTTCAGCTTTTTAAAACTCGTTTACTCTCTGTCATAATATAGTCCTTAGGGAACTTAATGGTCATGATAATCTATAGAACATCATATTAGTCACACATTGAAGGCATGCTCTGATTAGACCTGCGGGTAGGAAATGACATACAAGAAGGTTAGCAATACCCTTAGTTATTTTCAGAATTCTGCCAAATCACTTAGGTTTTGAGTCCAATACACTAGGGAAGGCTAGAGTATCCTCCCATTACATAAAATACACGTTATTTTGCTTTATATTCTTTACCACTGAGAAAGAGGCACAGTTCTTGCAAGATCATTGAATGTTATAGGCAGCATAAAAACTGCTTCATAAATACTACTTTATATCAATTTTAGGTTGATTCATAGCATCTCCAGTTTTCAGTGAGTCCCTGTACTAATTCTGGTCTTCAGTGCAAACTGCCCTGCCATTCAGGCTATGTCAACCAGGAATCTAATGAAATGGAGATATCCATGATAAATAAGGAGATTGTGTAGATTATTTACAAAAGTCAATTAGATAAACAGCAATTACTAACTTTTAGGATTCCAGAAAAAAACTCTCTGCAGAAGACAACTGCTTATTGTTTAAAACATAGATCTTAGTATGCTATTGGGTCTTATTAGGGACTAAGTACCTGACCATTGATTTCCAAGTGACTGCCTATGTGAGCACTGCTCATCATGAACTGTTATCAGATTTATTAAGTCATAATTTCTAGCTGCCACAGCAGCAAGCCATCACACATTGGAAATGGCATGTGTAGGACCACGCTGAAGGTATAAAGGCACTAGTAATTGGTATGAACAGGTAGTCTAAATCCTTTATCAAGTATTTCTCTGGCATTAATATATTTTCTTAAGCTCAATGTTATGGCCTCATGGGAGAGTTTCTATGGATGACTTCATTCTATGTCTTGGTGCAAGCCAAAAAATGGACTGCTGCTGCATTACAATTCACTCAGATGACCTTCACGGACACTTATGAGGAAGAATTCTCTCATTGGCCAGAGCCATAAACATCACACTTAGTTATCAGCTTTAGATGGATAATTGGTCATAAGTAAAAATAAACATGAATTCGTGGGCTTTGAAAAATGGCTTTGCTAGCTTGTTAGGGGTCTTGAAGATCAAAATTGAAAATTGGAGGAAAGTAGTCTGGGAGGGAAGAATGAGGATGAACCTATGTGAGTGGGCTCTAAGTGTGTAGATTTTTGTACTTCACAGCAATGCCCATCAGGGACCAAAAACATGGACTCTCTTTTATCAAGGTTAGTCTCATACCACTACTACAGCTCCTGAATGCTTGGTCTGTTGGCAGAAGGGAGTCATGCTGCAGCCTTGTTATGGTGCCATTCCTCAGAGAGACCACATGCATTTGGTGTCAAATCAACTGTGTCACACCCCTTCCTCTGAAGGGCGGGTAGTGACTTGTCTTTATTGGAATTCATTCCTACTCCTGATATGAATTTTCCTTCCTTACCTGTATTCCTTCTCCCCAGACACAATTCCAGGGCACACAGAGTGTTCGATATATGGATATAGGATTCCACAAAGATTGTCTCTGGAATTAGAGACAAAAGTATTTACAGTGAAGAAGGTGGAATTTATTGAACTTACAGTGAAGAGGTGTGACAGTAGAGACATATCATGAGATCTGTTTTTCTGAGAAGCTTCCAGGCATAAACAACATTGGAATGGCATATATAAGCCTCAGATAAGAGACTGTTGTTGAGATTACACTCAAATTTGTTGAGATGGTGAACTCCAAAATGTAAAACATTCATTGAAACGACAGTGAATTTGTAATTTTGCATTACCAGTAGCTAAAATACTCACATATAGATAACAAAGAAGAGGCAAGGAATAGATTGGACTTTCTCCCCAACATTCCCATTGATTCACTTACGGATTTTGTGCTTCCTGCCCCAGCAATTCTAGGATTTACTATGATCTTGCTTGCTTATTATTTATTTATTTATTTATTTATTTATTTATTTATTACTAGTGGTTTATTGAACATCTTGGTTCTATGGCTAGAAGTATACTTCAGTTATGGTAAGCTGTTAGCCAGAATCTCTTTAGCTATTGCTCTAGCTTTGTGCTCTCTTCTTCTGTGACTTCAATTATGCTTGTCTTTTTCCTGTGTGTATCTAATGCGTGTCTTTTCTTTGTCATCTTTGCCAATTTAACTGACAACGAAAAGCTTGTTTTTTTCAAAATTCCCATTTGTTTATTTTAAATTCCTATTTGTTTATTTCTCTAAATAAGAAATAGGGTTTTTATTTTTAATTGGGCATTTTTTGTCTCTTAATTGAAAATGTGACTTGTTTTCTGCTTTAAATATATTCACTAAGTATAAAATGTATGTTTCTAATGAAACTTTCATTGACAATGATTTAACATATTTTTCCCCCAAATTACTTCAAATTATGTTGACATTTTTTTCAATCTATAAGGTAAAGAGGTCTTATTATTGTCATAGAGTTGTAAAGTATGTCTGTTCTTTTGAACTCCCTGTGTATGTGCTCATTTTTCTACTTAGTTGTTGATATTTCTTTATTTTCATTTCTAATAGTATTTTGATTTACAAGGAATTAGTCTCGGTCATACGTGTTGCACATATTTTATAGTTTGCGATTTTTATTAATGTTCATTGTGGGGTTTTTGATATATCAAATCTAAAAATGATTAAGTCAGTCAATTCTATCCATTACATATCCATATATTTATGGCTTCTTTAATGTCATGATTTAGAGGCCTTACCAACTCCAAGATTATTAAAAAATCTTCACGTGCTTTTTTTCTAATGTTTCAAACTTAATCTTTGATCCAATTAAAATTTATTTTGCTTTTATAACTATATCTATGCAGATAGAAATTTACCTTTTCCTATGAATTTCATTTATATAGTAATCTATATTTCTTTAAATTATTATAAATAACTATTATTACAAATTATAATTTATATATATTTGGTTAATTTCTGGATACTATTCTGTTCCATTTATTCTTTATATATAAATATATATAATTTAATATATACATTTTATACATATTGCACATTGTGTGTGTGTGTGTGTGTATGGGGAGAGAGAGAGAGAGACAGAGAGCATGGACCAAAATATTTCACCTTGGAGCTTTTGTTATTTTTTTTAGTAAAGTTATTTCTGGTTATTTTTCTCTTGCAAATATTTCCTGTCTACTCTTACACAATTTATCTCCTAGTAACCTTTGTAGATTATTTTAATAATGATTATTTTATGCAATCAAAAGAAACTATTTCTAATCATCCTGAGCAAAACACAATTATTAGGAGGATTTGGCATTATCTGCATGTTTGGTAGTACATTTAGAGAAGCAGCTTCAGAAAATGAGCATTAGAAGCCAGACAGCATGAAAAACAGTCAAGATTATGCTTGTCTGGTAAAAACAGATGCTTGTTGACACTGAGTCTTCCCTGAATCATTGCTGCTGAAATCCACCATTATTTTACTATTGTGGTAGTCTCTTAACTGTCTGTTTGTCATTGTATTTCTCGCTTAAGATGTTAAATTAGACTTTATGCATTTTAGAATTTTTCTTTGTAGTCTGGATATTTTTAAAATTTAATTCATAAGTGTGTCCATTTTTTTGGTTTATAAAAATTTGAACATAATTTTACAATCTTTAATTTTTTTCCCTCAACATTATGTTTTTAACCTTATATATATATGTACAAAATATTATTTAACAATTTAAATCATTGAATGTATTTCATCACACTAAAATATTATAATTCTCCACTCTCTCTCTCTATATAAGTACTTAGGTTTTTTCCAGTATCTCTCTCCTTCAGTCAGTGCTGCAATATGTGTCATTTTGCACAGATGCTTATATATGTGAACGTTTTACTAAGGGGTATACACACAGAGGATACATAGGAAGATAGAGAGAAACACTAAGTAATAGGGACTCTCACCTTTAATTTCTATACTTAAAGATCACCACTTGAAACTTACATCAGAACCTGTGGATATCTTTAAAACTTATTCTATAAAATATAGTTGAAAAAGACTGTTGATGTATTTTGGGAAACAAATAAATTTATATAGGGAATAAATGAGAGCCTCTTTAAATATTTGAAGAAACATAATATTGAAGTGCTAATAGATTTACTCTTTAAATTACAGATGGTAGAAACAGTGGAGCATAGATTGAACTGTCTTATGAAGCAGTGGGCTCCTTGTGATTGGAGGAAACACTCTGAGGCAAGGTGATCATTTTTAAGATTGTGTGATTGTTTTATTAACAGAAAGTTAGGAGTTGAATACTTAAATACTTCCTTTGCTGACTGATACTCAGTTAAAATCAAGTAATCTTTTGCTTCGTATGTATCCACTAGCTGGCAAAACAAACAAACAATTTTTTTTTCTTTTCCATTTCTGGAAAATTATTTTGTGAAAAATAATTACTCCCACTGGAAAGTGACCTAAGAGGTCTAAAGGGTGATTTCTTGCTTCACCAATGAAATCAATTTTCTAGAATGAGGTTAAAAGGCTTTATATTGTATTGCCTAAAGATATTGTCATTGCTCGGTTGAGTGCAAGACGATCAGAGCCCTCACCACCTCAGGACAGGACTTGAGAGGCTCGCTTCCATATGGCATAGTGTAAGGAACCAAGTTAAAATGCGTCCAGTTAACACTATATTATAAATATTTTCAGTATGAAGACTCATAGGAGAAAGTGGGAAACAGAAACAAACTAGAGGACACCAAACTGGAGAAAATAAGGAAGAAGTCAAAGACTTGGACAACTTTTCCAAAGTGTAAGTATTATACATTCATTGTGAACATATTGCTGCACTAGAGAAATAATGAACAAGATCTCTTATAGATGCAAAATCAGCAACTAGAAGATAGCAAAGTGGAAGTTATTGTTGTCTCAAATTGAAAACTCCCTCTGGAAGAACATTCCTGTTCTCCACTTCTCTGTCTATATCATTCTTCCACTGTACTGCTTTTGGGCAACCCTGGTAAGAAGAGGATCAAAATCTCATGGTCAGAGGAACATATGTTACAACCATTATCTTTCCCTTCCCTGACCCGTTTATGCTTTCTGTTCAGGGACTCTGTAGCCATTAGTTTAACAAATATTTATTGGCTATCAAAATTTGCCTCAAATGAAGAAAGGTGTAGGTATACACAGTAGAGTAATGGTCAGTAGGATATCCTTTATTGTTTGCTTCTAGGCTTATAGGTAATCAAGTATTATACATGAAAATAAAGACAAGAAAAATATCATGCTTATGATTTCAGAGTTCTATTGACACGTTGTATAGATAGATATTAATCTAACAGCAACCCTTTCATACCCAACTTGGTTTTACATGAAGAAGAGGGAAATCTTCTTATGGTGTATTTTGGGATCTGAAAACATTCCTGTCTCTGAGGTATAGTGGCAATGACAAAATGATTGATTCAATAATGAAGAAGCTTCTGGGTGCTCTGCAGACTGCCCAAGGAATTCGGACTTTTATAAACTCCATGTGTTTCCATAACCGCCTCTGCACTTAGAATTTTAGAAATGAAACTAGCTTTAGAGATAATCCAGTTCTATGTTTTAGGTTCAGTCACACAGCTAGAAAGTAGCAAATGTTACTTGTCTATACTATTGGGTAACTACCTTAATTATTAAGAAGAAAAAGAGATATAATGTTGAATCTGATCTGTTCTACTTGCATTAAAAAAATCGTAGGAAGTTAGTTTGGAGAGGAATTTCTAGTTGTTTCTTACATTTTGAAAAATAAGACTAAAAACCTTATCATTTGTTAGATATTGAAAAGATATAATTTGTGGGAAATTTGGATATTTTCAAAAGATATATTTTTCAAAGATAAGATGATTTTTGAAAAAGGAATAATACCACTAACATTATTTAACAATTTTTTGTTAATCATGTTTTCTTCTCTTTCTTCTTCCTTCTCCTTTTCCTTCTTTTTTTTTCCTCCTCCTCCTCTTCCTTCTCTTGTTCCTTCTCTTCTCCCTCTTTCTCCCCCTTTGTCCTCTTGAGCACCCTCTTTCGTCTCTTTCAATCCCCACTCCCGTGTAAATGCCTGTTATGCTCCACTCTGAAATGTAACAAGTGACATCGCCATTTCACATGTTAGAAAAGGAGTTGATGGGTGCTGACGAGTTGATGGGTGCAGCACACCAACATGGCACAAGTATACATATGTAACAAACCTGCACGTTATGCTCATGTACCCTAGAACTTAAAGTATAATAACAAAAAAAAAAAAAAAAGAAAAAAGAAAAGGAGTTGAGAAAAGTCAAGGAACTGTTCATTCCATTAGAAATTTTAGGAGCTGAGATTGAATCCAAGCCTGTCCCACTCTGGAGCCCCACCACTCTGTTCTATCACTCATAAGATTTAGCTTTGTTTGTGCAGAAGCATCTCCCAGTCTACTATAGGAGTCATTACTACAAGTATACAACTTACTAGTAGTATAAACTTGGGCAATTTACTTAGCCTAAGCTTCTCTGTGCCTTAGTTCCCTCAATTTTAAAATGCATATTTGAACAGTAGCTACTCTGTAGGGTTATTTTGAGCATTAAAGGAGTACAAATGCATGCCACATGCTTAGGAGACTGCTTAGAACATAGAAAGTGCTATAAATGTTATTATTATTATTTTTTATATAAAGCACATTTTCTAGTATTTGCTGTGATAGATGTATGTACAAAATACTGTGCGGTTCATTTAAGTGGTAAATCTTATCACAAATGACATTTCAATTATGGAGTATTTTTTTACTGTAATTATAATGGTTCATTATTATTATTGTATAATGAGCTGGTATATATTCCATACCCATAGTAGTAGAATCTAAATTTATTTGCATGCTCTGTGTCAAGGAAAACTTTTGCTTAATAACCTATGAAAATAAATAATGTTTTATTCTATTAAATAATCATATTTAATAGGCTTTCCACAATGAATAGAATGCTATAAGCAGTCCCTCATGGTGTCAAATTTTATCTTTTTAAATTCATAACTATAGCTCTTTAGGAATTTTTTTACTCTTAGGAATGGGAATATCTTTCTTTTTCAATGTTTCTTTGCTACCTTGTTTCCCCTGCTCATGTATACACATGATTAGACATGCCAGCATTGCCCCAAATCTTCCACATGGAAATGAGATCCCATATGGAAACTTGTAGTTAGGTCAGTTCATGACTCATTGATCCATTTACATTCTTGAGTAACTTAGGTTTCTGCATTCTTCTTAAAATTACATATTTTAACCATATGTAAACATGGAAGCCCCTGAAAGTGTAGGATATAGTTCTTCAACATCCAGGTTAAAATGACATAATGAAAGCTTAGGCACAGTTTAAATACTTTTTAAATTGGTTTATGGTTACCTATACAATTTTAACTTTTAAAATATATAATATTTATTATTTTGGTCATATCTAATTAACCTGGTTCTAACAAACCACTGAAGAATATGGAGGAGTGCAGAGCTTCAATTAGTATAAGGACAAATAAGTATCTGCTGTTTAATGTTGGATACACAGAGCTAAGTTAAAAAATGTTTACTGAACCACTTCAGGAAGGTTGTGTAGGGTTTTCTCTGGGACCAAGTGGCCACATGTGTTAAGAAAATGTCAAAAAATGTTTAATGGCTCATGTCTGTAATTCTAGCACTTTGGGAGGCCGAGGCGGAAGGATCACCTGAGGTCGGGAGTTCGAGACCAGCCTGATCAACATGGAGAAAACCTGTCTCTACTGAAAATACAAAATTAGCCGGGCGTGGTGGCAGGCGCCTGTAATACCAGCTACTCAGGAGGCTGAGGCAGGAGAATTGCTTGAACCCAGGAGGTGGAGGTTGTGGTGAGCCAAGATGGCGCCACTGCACTCCAGCCTGGGCAACAAGAGCCAAACTCTGTCTCAAACAAACAAACACATTTAAGAGGCAATTTATGTGCTAGTTAGCTTTTTTTTTCTGAGAACTTCTTATGCATTTGAAATGAACCATATGAGATATTTCCTAAAGGACCATTCCTGAAATGTGTTACAGATTTTGACAAATTCAAGTTTGTCAGGCATGTGTAGAAAGAGATAAAAGACAGAAGAAAGAGACTGAAAACACATTCTTAGTTATTGTTTCATTTATCGTTGACTGGTCTTTATGTGACAGAAGGTGAACTTTGATTAACTGTTTGTTAAAAGGTTGAAAGGGAATGTTTTTGACCTTCAGAGAAACTTTCAGAGGGTCACCATTGGCTTTTCCTTCTCTATTATGGCAAATTGCTTCTATTGTTTCCCTTCCTTCCTTCCTTCCTTCTTCCATTTTTCTTTCTTTCTTTCTTTTTTTTTTTTTTTTTTCAGAGTTTCTCTCTTATTGCCCAGGCTGGAGTGCAGAGGCGCAACCTCTGCCTCCCAGGTTCAAGAAATTCTCCTGCCTTAGCCTCCCAACTAGCTGGGATTACAGGCACCCACTACCACACCCAGCTTTTTTTTTTTTTTTTTTTTGTATTTTTGGTAGAGACGGGGTTTCACCTTGTTGGCCAGGGTGGTCTCAAACTCCTGACCTCAGGTGATCCACCCGACTCAGCCTTCCAAAATGCTGGGAGGATAGGCGTGAGCCACCGTGCCCAACCGCTTTTATTGTTTCTTAAAATAGTTTCAAGAACATTATGATTCTCAGTTCCACTTAGTCTTGTGTTTAAGGCTAATTGCATTAACGATTTGCTCCCGACCTACCATTGGTAATTTAATAATTATTGTTTCTTAGCACGCCCTCTCCTCCAGTCAGGCCGCTCAACTCACAGGTTCCTGAATAAAGTACATCTTTATATTTTTACCTTTGTATCTTTATTCCTGTTATTCCTTTTGCCTGAAATAACAGACTTTTCCTTCATTTTTGGCTAGCAAATTTCAAGCTTTTAAGAAGTTTTAGCACAAAAATAAAAGTTATTCGAGCTAAAACTTATTTTACCACTTTGGCATAATCTCTTTAATCTTATTAATACTTACGCTATTAAAGTATTGTCACTTATACTTTCCTGTTTCTGGTTTTATATTTTAGTTTTTTTTAGTATGTGTATTTTTTTTCTAATTATGACAGGGACAGGGATTCATATCTAATCCTCTTTTTCATACTCTTTCAACTTTCATAGGAGTCATGGGTGTTAAATACTAGTCAATTGAGTATATATATAAATATAAATAACTTAATTAAATTGACTATATTTCTTTTGTTTATAAACTAGAGGTATTGTAATGCCAATCGTTGTGATATTTTACTGATTTCTTTTTTTAGGTAACCGCATATTGGATACATGGCTCACACAAATGAATCGGTGGTGTCTGAGTTTGTACTGTTGGGACTCTCTAATTCCCGGGAACTTCAAATTTTCTTTTTTGCCATCTTTTCTGTAGTCTATGTGACATCAGTGCTAGGCAATGTCTTAATTATTATCATTATTTCTTTTGACTCCCGTTTGAACTCTCCTATGTACTTCTTGCTCAGTAACCTTTCTTTCATTGATATCTGTCAGTCTAACTTTGCCACCCCCAAGATGCTTGTAGACTTTTTTGTTGAGCACAAGACTATCTCCTTTGAGGGTTGCATGGCCCAGATATTCCTCCTTCACAGTTTTGTTGGGAGTGAGATGATGTTGCTTGTAGCTATGGCATATGACAGATTTATAGCCATATGTAAGCCCCTGCACTACGGTACAATTATGAACCAGAGGCTATGTATAATTTTTGTGTCTATTTCCTGGGCGGTGGGTATTCTTCATTCTGTGAGCCACTTGGCTTTTACAGTGGCCCTGCCATTCTGTGGTCCCAATGAGGTGGATAGCTTCTTTTGTGACCTTCCCTTGGTGATAGAGCTAGCTTGCATGGATACATATGAAATGGAAATTATGACCCTAACAAATAGTGGACTGATATCATTGAGCTGTTTTCTGGCTTTAATTATTTCCTACACGATCATTTTGATCAGTGTCCGACGCAGGTCCTCCAGTGGGTCATCCAAGGCTCTTTCTACATTAACTGCCCACATCACAGTGGTGATTCTTTTCTTTGGGCCTTGCATTTATTTCTATATATGGCCTTTTAGCAGACTTTCTGTGGACAAATTTCTTTCTGTCTTCTACACTGTTTGTACTCCCTTGTTGAACCCCATTGTCTACTGTCTGAGGAATGAAGATGTTAAGTCAGCCATGTGGAGGCTGAGAAACCGTCATGTGAACTCCTGGAAAAACTAGAGATTGCTATGAAGAAGCATAATCCTGAATTAGAATGAAGACCCTTCAGTGTATCACAGTATCATGCCAACCATCTTTGCCAGAGATATGGGTTATTGAATTACAGAATTGGCTTTTCGTTTTAAATGCAAGAGAATTGCATCAAGTCAGTCTCTGTTTCTATTTAAATATGTTAACTATTTTTCTTTTTTTAATTTTACTTTAAGTTCTAGGGTACACATGCACAACGTGCAGGTTTGTTACATATGTATACATGTGCCGTGTTGGTGTGCTGCACCCATTAACTAGTCATTTACATTAGGTATATCTCCTAATGCAATCCCTCCCCCTTCCCCACACCCCACAACAGGCCCCAGTGTGTGATGTTCCCCTTCCTGTGTCCAAGTGTTCTGATTATTCGATTTCCACCTGTGAGTGAGAACATGCGGTGTTTGGTTTTTTGTCCTTGTGATAGTTTGCTGAGAATGATAGTTTCCAGCTTCATCCATGTCTCTAGAAAGGACATGAACTCATCCTTTTTTATGGCTGCATAGTATTCCATGGTGTATATATGCCACATTTTCTTAATCCAGTCTGTCACTGATGGACATTTGGGTTGATTCCAAGTCTTTGCTATTGTGAATAGTGCCACAATAAACATACCTGTGCATGTGTCTTTATAGCAGCATGATTTATAATCCTTTGGGTATATATCCAGTAATGGGATGGCTGGGTCAAATGGTATTTCTAGTTCTAGATCCTTGAGGAATTGCCACACTGTCTTCCACAATTGTTGAATTAGTTTAACTATTTTTCATTGTTTATACTTCTAAAGTACAAATTGTCTTGAAAATATTTAGTAATATTTTAAAATATTTTATAAGGAATTTAGAGATTCCAATGTGCATAAAATGTTATTCATGTTACTAAGCTTGTGATTCTCTTCAATTGAATACATGATGTATTTAGATCTGACAATCAAAATGTATAGGCATATTGAATTTCTGATATCTTTACCCAATTTATTCACAACATTACAACATACATTGACATAGTAGAAAAAGTATTACATTTTACAACATGGATTTCACCTTATTGTTATACATTTTTAGCTTTTCTTTATCTTATATAGTATTTTAGTAATTTATAATTTGGTTATTATATATTTGAGTATTTATAGTTTTCCGTATTTACTATTTTATTCGTATATTTTTTCTATTTTCTTTTAGATTATCTCACATAAATTTTTGCTTCTACAAAATTTTCTAGGTATTTGGTGCCATCAACAACATATATGTGTGTGTGTGTGTATATATATATATGGGTATATATATAAAATGTGTATATATATACATTTTTCACAAGCCTACTTATTTTTAAAGTAGCATAAATTGGCTATAATGAATTCCACATTATTCACAGAAAATTTCAAATATCTTTGAAACTGTTTGCAAATATGGCAGATGTTGAATATTTAAGTTCAAAGAAAAAGTATCTAAAACATACAAATGTACAGAATGACACAAATCATTTGCTACTGAAGACCCAAAGTGAAATCTATTCCTTCATATTTGTTTGAAAACAGAAGAGAGAAAAGTAAAATTTATGTACCTCTAATACTAGTGATTAAAAGCATCTGTTAAGTATTGTTTCATTTCCCAGCTAAAAGTTTTCTTATGTACTTCTCCCTGAGATTTGCATTATGAAAAGTCCTTGTAATAGATAAACTAATTGTATTTTATAATAACAATGTAAAAAAGAACTACTTAATGGAAAATATCAAACCTGTGATTGTCATCACTCTAGATTCGTATTTTAATTATAAGAGTTATGTTAGTGGCTATGTGTACAGATATTAACTCTGCATGCTAAGTCCTAGTGGAAGCAAAATTTTAGATATAGACACACAGACCTGTTAAATCATCATATTGTTTAGCTGTTTTTGTTTCTTTTTTGAGCTTCAGATTATTTTTGGTTAACTTATTTGTATACTGTCAAACATAATGACTTGCTAAACTTGACTACTTGTTATATTTTTAATATGGTGCCAAAAACATTTTGGACACACAATAAACATGAAAGCAGTGATGATATTTTTGGTAGTATTAGTTTCTCCTCGCCACTAGTGGAAGTGAAAGGTGTTGACTGTATACTTCAATAATGAGGTCATTTCACTGCTCTCATTCTTATATGTAAAAAGAAGTTGTTAAAAATAGCTATTTTGCAGGAACTATGTGACATAAGAGGATATAGTAGAAATAAAGGCACTTTGTGAAGCATAAAACATACAAATAGCTTTAGTGCTATTACTTTTGAAAAGGTAATTCTGCAGGCACCTGGATGGGTATGAATTCTGTGCAGGTAGCCTTTTGCTCCTTCTGCCTGCCAAGTAAACAAAACTGATGATGTATGGGAGCACTCTCTCTGTTTTCCCTTATTAAAAGGTACAACTCTAAATTTAGAATTTAGCAGTGATCATTTATTAGCACCAACTTAGAAACCAAATTAAATATATTCAATAAGAAATAAATGTACACTGTGTATAAAATACACTATCAGAATTATACAAATATGAATTAATCCTTTCCATCAAAATCTTAGTATCAAATATGGCAGAAATTAAACACAAATAATTAAAATACAGTCTAGGTTTTGAAAAATGTCATAGTGGATAAATGTCCTATAGAAATGAGAAAGAAAACTGATTTCTTACTCCTGAAGTAAAAAAGACATGGAAAGAATAGATTTGGATTTCAATGTTTGGATATTGTATTAGTTTACCAGGGCAACCATAACAAATTTCTACAACATGGGTGGCTAAACAAAAAGAAATTTATTATGTCACAATTCTGGAGACTACATATTAAAATTAAAATGTATTTCCTTTAAGATTGAGAATGAGACAGAAAATATTATTATCACGATTTTTAGTCAATGTGCTGAAGATTCCAGACAGTTTGAGACAAAATAGCAATAAAATATACACTTAGAAAAAATATATTTTTAGAAAAACTTTTTCTCTCTGTGTGTGTATATATATATATATATATGCATTTCTGTATATATGTAGAAAATATTTTAAGCAATTAAAATTAGTGCATTTAGCAATGTTGTTTGATAATGGTTAATTTTTCCCAAATTGATCCATATATTTAATGTAATCTCAATCAAATTTCTAATAATACATTTGAGCAAATTGACATGCTGATTCTAAAATTTATATGGAAATACAAAGAGGCAAGAATATCCAAAGAAATTTAGATCTTTAGAACTGTAAGATTTGTTATGAAAGACCCAGCGTAACAACAAAGATAAAAAGTTACAGCATACATGCAAATGAAAAAGAGAATGGAATAAAACCATGAAACCACAAGAGTAAACACAAGAGAGGAAGAAAGAAACAAAGACCTATAAAATAACTAGAAAACAATGAACAAAATGGCAATAGTAAATCCGTGCATATCAATAATAACCTTCAATATAAATGTATTAAATTCTGTAATTAAAAGATGACAAAATGCATTTTAAAAACATACAACTATATATTGCTTACAGGAGACTCACTTCACCTGTAAGGACACATATTGACTAAAAATAAAGAAAAGAAAATTATATGCCGTGCAAATGGAAATCAAAAGAGAGCAAGAGTAGCTATACTTAGATCAGATAAAATAGACTTTAATTAAAAAACTGTAAAAAGAGACAAAGATGGTCATGATATAATAATGTTGAAGGGGTTGATTCAGTAAGAGGATATAACAACTACAAATATATATAAATCTCAAACCAGAATACCCAGACGTATAAAGCAAATATTATTAAATGTAAAGAGAGAGATAGACCCCAATGCAATAATAATAGAGGACTTCAACATCTCACTTTTGGCAAAGGACAAATCATCCAGACAAAAATTCAGCAAAAAACAACAAATATAAAGCGCACTCTAGATCATGTGGACATAACAGCTATTCACAGAACATCCCACTCAACAGCTGAAGAGTATGCATTCTTCTCATCAGCACATGGAAGTGTCTTCAGGGTAGATCAGATATTAGGCCACAAAACAAATCTCAGCAAATCTATAAAAACCAAAATCAAGTATCTCTTTTGACCACAATGGAATAAAACTAGAAATCACTAACAGGAAAACCTTTAGAAACCATTTAAATACATGTAAATTTAACGACATACTCCTGTATAACAAATGGATTGATGAATTAGTTAAAAAGAAAATTCGAACACTTCATGAGACAAATGAAATTGGAAACACAATATATGAAAACCTATGGAATACAGCAAAAGCAGTTCCAAGAGGGAAGTTTATAGCAATAAACACCTGTACCATAAGAGACAAAAAAACTCAAATAAACAGTCTAACATCATACCTCAAGGAACTAGAACAAAAAGAACAAACACAAAATTAGTAGAAAAAAGAAATAGATGAGAGCAGATATAAGTGGAATAGTTACTAAAACAATACAGAAATCCATAGTGAGTCTTTTGAACAGAAACAAACCTTTAGTTAGATTAATTTAGAAAAATAGAGGGAAGGTTCAAATAAAATCAGAGATAAAAAAGTATACATTACAACTGATGTAACAGCAATACAAAGGATTCTAAGAGACTACTATGAACAACTACATGCCAACATATACATATACAACCTGCCAAAATTGAATTATGAAAAAGTAGAAACTCTGAAGAAACCAATAGTGAGCAACAAGATAGAATTTATAATAAAAAGTCTCTCATCAAAGAAAAGTTCCAGATCTGATGGCTTCACTGCTGAAAATCTACCAAACATTTTAAAGGACGTTATCAATACTTTTCAAACTATTTCAAAATAATTGAAGATGAGAGAATTCATCCAAACTCATTCTACAATGCGGGCATAACTCTGATACAAAAACCAGTCAAAGACACAACAAAAAAATGAAACTACAGGACAATATCTCTGATAAAAATAGATGCAAAAATCCTTAAGAAAATACTAGCAAACCAAATTCAACAGCACATTAAAAAGATCATTCACCATGATCAAATGAGATTCATTCTAGATAATACAACCTACATAATGCAATAAATGTGATACATCACATTAACCAGGATCAAGGATAAAAACTAATTTATCACTTTGATAAACAGAAAAAGTATTTGACAATATTCAACAATGCTCTTTGATAAAAACTCTCAACAAAATGTACCTCAACACAATAAAGGCCAAAAATGACAAACCACAGCTAACCAGGGAAAAGTTGAAAGCTTTTCCTCTAAGATCTGAAACAAGACACAGAGGTCAATTTTCATCAATTTTATTCAACATAGTACTGAAGTCCTAGCCAGAGAAATTAGGCAAGAGAAATAAATAAAAGGGATCTAAATTGGAAAGAAGGAAGTCAAATTGTTTCTATTTGCAGATGACATGATTTTATACATAGATTTTATATAACAGTTCAACCAAAAAGCTCTAAGAAGTGATAAACAAATTCAGTAAAGTTGCAGGATACAGTATCAACCTAAAAAAACCAGTAGCATTTCTTTTACTTAAAACTTTTATTTTAAGTTCAGAGGTACATGTGCAGGTTTGTTACATAGGTAAACTTGTATCATGGGAGTGGTTGCACAAATTATTTCATCACCCAAGTGCTTATTGGTTCTATTGGCTGCAGGGTGACTATAGTTAATATTGCATACTTCAAAATAATTAAGAGGAGAGGATTTTAAAAGTCCGTACCACAAACGAATGATCAATGTTTTAGATAATGAATATGCTAAATACCCTGATTCTATCATTACTGAATGTATGCCTGTATTGAAACATCACACTGTGCCCCATAAATATGTAAAATTATTATGAGACAAATAAAACCAAAATAAAACTTTTCAAAAATAGAGATGGAAGAAACCTGGGTTGCTCAATCACTGACAGGTGACCAGTCACCAACCATAACACTACTGAACACAGTTACATGAGCAGATATATCATTTCATGTGGCTAAGTACCTAAAATTTTATGATACTTTGTTACATTAGCTAGAATTACTCAAACTAATAACAAAGAGAGTGGGAAATAAGCCTGGGTAGAGAAATTAATTTTAGAATGATGTTGTAAGTCTTACTAAGAAATCTCAACTTTGCTAAAAGTACAATGGAAAGATTGAGGTATTGTAGGAGGTTTAATGTTATCTATTTAGAATAAGCAATTTGATTGATCACAGAAAATGTATTAGAAATAAAAAATCATAAAGAAAATGAGATAAGTTGATGACACCTATTGCATCAATCCAGTGTGTAATGAAGTTGGGCTAGTTGAGGATCACAGTAAAATAGAATTGAACAGACTCAGAAATATTTAAAGTTTGTATAGATAATTCCTGTTAATTGACTACATTTGAAGGTAAGGGAGAAACAAAATTGGTGCAAAATTTTCTTGCTTGAGGAGCTAGCAAGACAATACACAACTCCAGGAGTTCATTCATTTAAAAAAATATCTTTATTATTTGTCATATATGGGAAAGATAAGTTGAATATTCCCCATAATGAATTTGAAGTGTGCATATAAAAACAAGTGGAGATACTCAGTAGGTAATTGAATATATAGAAAAATATAAAGAAAAAAACATGTTATTAAAAAAAATACTTTTAGCACCTTCTCACAGGAGAATGACAAAATTTCCCCTAAAACCAGAGGCCATTTATTTAGTGAAATAGCTTGGTGGGTCACATTTTTGTAAGTGTTGAGCAGGAAGCGGACCCATTACAATGGGTCAAGAAGTGTATTAGTCAAGGTCACAGAAGGAAACATCAAACATATTTGGCAATGGTTTTCAATATAATATGAGGATCAGCTATCTATAAAAATATTGGCAGGATTAAATGAGGCATCCTATCACCAGAACCAGCAGGAAACTTCATTACTCTTTGCCTGAAGAGACAAGAAGAGGGTTAGAAACTGATGAGAGCTAGAGCCATAAAGGGACCTACAAGATATAAATACTCAAGGGTAGATTACTAGAAGAATTCTAGTGAAGTGGCAGGGAGGAGAAACAGAAGTAAAATCTAGACCTTTTTCTCCTTCCCTCTAATCTCCTGCCAGTTCCTTTCATTCTCCAATCTCAGTAAAGGCGAGAGGCAGAAAAGCCCAGATAATGCAGCCATGATAGTGAGCCAACAGGGGCCCAGAATGGAAAAGGGTGGAGAATGAAACAAACAACGAAACAAAACTTCAAGAGAAATGAATGGGAGATGATGACCTCGGGACAAATGACATGATGTAATAATTGATCTCAAGAATTTAGGGTATAAATGAGAAGAGATGCGTTTATATAATTTTCTTAACACATAACTTTCTTAATGATGTGTTAAGAAAGTTATATAAAGTTGAATATTGTATCTCTTAAGTTAGACACTTAAGAGAGAAAGTTAGATACTTAAGAGAGAAAGTTGAGGGAATTCAGACTTATGGTAATGGGTTTGGTTTTACAAAGTAGGAAATGAGTTTATACAGTACATATATACATATCCTAAGAGTCCATGTAAAGAAGAAAATCCAAATATCTTGTTTTAGGGCATGAGAATGACGATCAAGGCTGTTTTCTGTGCTTTCTTCCCCTTATTGTTACATAGGTCCATAATGGTTAAATCTCTTTACTGTCCAACTGTACAAGAAGGGACCTAATTCTGAGTGGTTTATTTTGGTTCATTTCTATGCAAATTATCTGGCATTAAAATTCAATTTAAAATATTAGCTCAGTTCCTATTGTACCACCAGGATGATATGAATTCTGTCTTTTCTTAAAAGAAGAGGAGCAGAACATCTCTAAATCTTTGTGTTTCAAATATTTGGTTTCAGCTTTGGGTCTGGTTCTCGACATTGACCACTAGTATTAACGTACAGTTTATTACAGGAAACTTGTGTGAAATGTTCTATAACAATTGTCACAACAACGTTAATCTAAAAGTAAAAACTGTGGACAGTCCCGTCGTTTGTTACTACAACTAACCAACTATAACATTTTCACCAAAAACAACGTATAATGAAAAGAAAAAAAATGTAACACACGGTTTTTTTTGTTTTTTTTTTTTTTTTTTTTTTTTTTTTTTTTTTTTTTTTTTTTTTTTCACAGTTTTTTTTACAGGAAACTTTCCCTGTGAAAATGTTCTATGTAACAATTTCTGATAACAATTATAATGAAAAGAGAAGAAAAATGTAACATACGTATAATGAAAAGAAAAAAAAAATGTAACATAACTTTTTTTTTTTTTTATTTTTTTTTTTTTTTTTTTTTTTTTTTTTTTTTTTTTATTTTTTTTTTTTTTTTTTTTTTTTTTTTTTTTTTTTTTTTTTTTTTTTTTTTTTTTTTTTTATTTTATTTTTTTTTTTTTTTTTTTTTTTTTTTTTTTTTTTTACAGTTTAACGGAAACATGTGTAAATGTTTTTAACAGGATCAACTTGTGTGTAAATTCAACTTCTATAACAATTGTCACAACAACGTATAATGAAAAGAAAAAAAATGTAACATCAACTAGGATGGGATGCTAGCGTCAACAGCTCATTTTTACTCCTGGTATTACAACCCGTATTTTCACTGTTTAAAAAAAAATAATTCAAGTTCCACATGAACCTAGAAGTACACTAGCAATATGACAACAACATAGCCACTTATCTCAGTAAAACAAAAATTTTACTACTTTTCATGGTGTCTTGCAGACTCATTTTTTTTCAGAAACTGCTTATCATTTGTTTATTTATAATATTCAAGATACCTATAGGTGATATGGAATGACATGATAGCCAATTGTATTCATTCGATTTTGCTCCATATTAAGCCACCTCAAAATTTATTGAATTAAACTAGGAACCATTTTATATTTGTTCACAAACCAGGTTGAGTACCTTTTCTGGTCTGGGCCAATATGTCTGATCTCTACTAGGATGTCTGGTGAGTCTGGGTGAGCTGGACAATCTATCCTGACCACACTCATATGTCTGGTAGTTGCCAGGTTAGCAACATGAGCTAGTTTACTGTCAGCCAGGCCCCCAAATTCTCTCCACGTGGCATCTCATCTGTCATCAGCTGGAGCTGACTTATACCTGAATGAGAGCTTATTTTATATTATCAGGGGTTTTGTGAGGTAGTTATTATATACTTAGTGGCTTGAAATCTGCCATAGTGGGAGTATTTGTACCACAGACACAGGAAAATACTACAAATCAGAGCCTTCTCTGCCCACTTTACCCCAAGAACCAGCTCTTAAACATTTACCAGGACATCATCGCTTCTTATCTTCCAGAAGACTGGCTTAGGCTCAATTACATGGTGGCCTCAGTATTCCAATAGTAACACTAGATGGCAGTCCCAATGTAAAACTCTCTTGCGCTATTATTCCTTTTGGTAGAACAAGACACATGGCCAAGTCCAGAGTCAGTGCAGAATACCACTCATCAATATAAAGGAACCAACTATTGATTCACAGAGTAACTTGGGTGACTCTCAAAGGCATTATGTTGAGTAAAACAAGCCGGTGTCAATAAAAACATACGTATGACCCCATTATAACATTCTCATTTTTTTAAAAAAGAGTTTTATGGTATATTTGAAAGGTAAAAAGTAACCACCTCAAGGCCACTTGTACATTCATTTATTCAGTGAATCAATAATATTCTGTGGGCATCTACTATTTGCTAGGTTCTGGGCCAGGTGTTGGGGAGACGATAGTGATCCTAAGAGACTCAGTTTTTCCCCACACGGGCCCTACAGTCTTGGAGTGGAGATGCAGGAAGGAGAGAGAAACAAAAACATGTAAGAAAATCAAAAGAACAAATTAAAAGTTTAATGAGCGTTAGGAAGGTGGTAAATAATGTTGTGAGATGAAAAAAGAAATAGGAGTGAAGAGCGGGGAATGGCGCTTAGAAAAAGCCCCTCTGTGCTCTGTGTGATGAATAACCTTTTGTTTAGTTCCTGTGAGAAGGATATACATGAGAAGAGCCAAAGGAAACAATATTCAGGCAGACAAAAGAGAAATGGAAACTCCCTGAAGTGGAAAGGGATGTGTGTTCCAGAAAATGAAAGCAGGAATTTAGTGAATGACCAATGAGTGAGAAGAGATGAAGCTGAAGGTTAATATGTAAAATACAGGATAGCAAGGGCTCATTATGGAGATTGGATTACATTCCTAGAGCAATGGGGACTATGATGGTCCCTTGGTGTCTACGGGGAATTGGTTCCAAGACCCCTGCAGATACCAAAACCCATGGATGCTTCAGTCCCCGGTATAAAGTGGTGTAGCATTTGCATATAACCTATGTACATTCTCCTGTATACTTTTAAATCATCTCTAAATTACTTATAATATCTAATACAATGTCTACATATCACTTAATTTAAGTGAATTCAATGTAGTACTTGGTGTGTTGCAAATTTCAGTTGTGATTTTGAAGATCTGTGGAATTGTTTTTTTCTGAATACTTTTGATCCGTGATTGATTGAATCCATAGACACAGAACCCATGTATACAGAGGAATGACTGCATGTTTATCATTTTAAAGTTGTTTGACTTATTTATCTTATTTTTAAAGATTTATCTTATTTTTAAAGACTGCTCTGAGCATTCAGGAGAAATTGACTGGAAAAAAATCAGTGTAGAGAGTTGGAGATTATTAGAAGGCCTTTGAAACATTGAAGCATAAAGATAGGGAAGGTTTAAACAAGGGAAATTTTAATAGAAAGCTTTGATGGATTGGGAATATTTTAGAGAAAGGCACAACAGGACTGGATGTGGGAGTGAGAAAACAGAAGGAGTGAAGTTTCTGGCTGAAACCAGTGGGGCAATAGAAATGCCATTACCTGGGAAAAGGGAGACTAAAGGAGGATTAGATTTGGAAACAGAAGAATTGAAATGCCTGTGAAAATTAAAGAGAAGATGTGAAGAAGAAACGTGGTCTATCCATCTGGGCTGATGACTGGGCTCCTCTCCTCCATTAGGCTGATCAAATTTCCTGGGCACTCACTCTGTGTCACAACATTTACTTTAGTCTTTGTCGCTTGCTCCTCTCTGTAGATTTCCTAAGTCCTTCTACAGCTCTGATGGGATATGTTTCCACAATATCCCAAAGCAAGCTATTTTTATATCTGGGCATTTTTACCCACTTATGTCTAAGATTCTTTTCTGATTCTCTTGTATGGTCAAGTACTGTGTAGTGACAATTACAATATTGGATAATCTTGGCAAAATATTGTGTTGTATGGAATTTGAAAACGTTTGGCATAAAAATTTTCAAGAGAAGGAAGAAGTACAAGATTAGAGAAAACAAAATTCTAATTTTCTTAGACCCATTGCTGGATTTATATTTCTTTGGATCTAATTTTCTTCAGGCCCTGTGCATGTGTACTAGTGCGTACTGGCACAGTCACTTTACACAAGGACAAAGAAAGCACATGGATAGAGGCAGAACGTTAAATGAGGGCAAATGTAGTTGTTGCAAACTTTGAGGTCACTACATTTCTCTCTCAATGACATATGTTCTCATTTGCAATTATGGGCAAACAATTTAAAAGTTCTTACCATCTTGATATGGGGAGAAGCAACCAAAATAGTGTTAATAACTCCCATAGCCAAAAGATGAATTCATTTAACAAAGTTCGTTTTTTAATTGGCTTTCGCAATTCATGGGATTGGCTATCTGAGACTTTGGGGAGTGTCATGATCTTTAAATAGTTCCTGATAGGCTCCTGTCATCCCCTTTTTAAAATTATTTTTTAAAAAGTCTTGGAAGCTTCTCTTCTTCACCCTGTTGTTACTTTCCTGAGATTTATCTCAAAATTGGTATGTGGAATTTAATCACATCAAGCTTAAGAGCAACTCTACATGTTGCCATTCAGAGAGATAAAGGGATTCTGGGCTACAGTTATTCCTACAGTCAAGGCAACCTGGGTTTTTGAGCATGAGGACTTGGGGTTTGGGTGTGAAAGCCTAATATAAAACAAAATAGTGAATTATTGCTATTATTGGCACTGCTAACACAAGCATGGGACTGAAGTAGCAAGATAAAAGTGAGCATGTTGATGTATAGTTCAGAAAGAGCAGAGAATATAATTGGGCACAACTTTGTTATTTTAGAGTTGGGAGGATCACTTGGGGTCCAGGCTGCAGTGAGCCATGATCACATAGTTGCCCTACAGCCTGAGTGATAGAGCAAGACTCTGTCTCTTAAAATAATAATAAGTTATTTTAATGACCAGGTAGACATCCTTAGATAGAGGTTTTCAGTAATAAGATCCTTAATTAAGCAATATATAGCAGTTAAGCATATGTTCTTTGCGTATTCAAACCTTCAGACTACCAGTGTGTCCTGTGATGCTAACTTTAGCACTAAAAGGTAGCTGCTTCTAACACAAAGTGAGGATTGTAATAGTATCTACTTTATAGCTTTGTAAGGATAATAAAGTAATTATTGGTCACATATCACTGCAAGATAACTAAATCAATCTCGTCATACCCAAAAGCCTTTATCCAACTTAATTATCTACATAGTAAGAAGGCAATTTCTTCCCATAAATATGGTTATCTTCATTACCAAACTATCTTTTCTCTTCTATAACTTTGATTGGCTCTTTTCATGTCTGACATCTGTACCACTCTCACTAAGACCTTTAAATGTATCTATTTGTTAATCTGAGCTGTGCAATCTAGAGTTTGAGCCACAGAAGATTCTACAGTTTGATCTCTTGCCTTATAATCTTTGCTTCTTCCTTCCTGTTTGACCAGAATGCTTTTAGTTAAAGTTCCTTGCTCAGTCAAATTAATTTCTGAGTCCAGAAAGTAATTCACACAAATTTCACATTTCTCCTTTAAATGGAAGTTTTATTTCACGTTTGATTTATCATTACCTTAGGCAGAGACCTGCAATTAATTTCCAAATCAGGTACTCAGAATGGGGTGTTAACCCCAGTAGAGAAGATTATTTCCAGTATAAACTGATGCCCAAGACAGGGCATTATTTAACTTTGTATTTCAAATCTGAAGTAGAGTTAGTAATGAAACATCAAAGAATGTCTTCCCCTATTTCACAATGGTATCCATTTGTAACATAATTCTAGTTCTACTTTACTGAATTCCTTTTTTTAAAAAAATAAGTTAGAGGTGAAGAATGCTAAAGGTTAGAAGTAGCTATGGGTGAATAGAGAATTGTAAAGAACTCTATGTGGTTTTTCTTCAGTGTTTACTTTCCTTTTCGTCAGATTTATATTCCAATGTTTTAATAAATTATAGGTTTATTCTAGAAAATAATGACTTAATTCTAATATTTCATTTTAATCTTATTTGGTCTTTAAAAGTCTCTTAGATTGTTAATATTCTCAGAAGCAAATATTTTTCCATTCAGATTGGCTTTACTTGTAAGAAAGTAAAACTATATTATATAATTTTCAATTAGAATATCACTTTATAGTTTACACAGCTCTTTGAAACGTACACTATCACGAATAAGTACTCAAAAGTCTAGAGAATTCCAGTAAATTGCACAAGGACATTAATCCTATCTGTTTGGATCATCATTATCTCTCTGGGCCTGCAGAGTTTTTGGTACATAATCACCAAAGGTACTCAAGAAGTTGGAATGAATGAACAAACATTATCACAGTGTTTGTTCTACGCTATCACTACTTACTAGTAGTGAAGCCAGAAATTAAACCCACATCTGATCTCAAACTGTGTGTCCTTATATTAAGGCATCTTGAGGAAATTCACACTCTGCCTTTCCAAGAAGACTGACGAGTCACACAACTGTTAATATGGAATATGATCATCTCTTACTACGGAAAAATATTTTTAGAATGATTTTAGAGAAATTCTGCCTGTACTTGTAGAACCAAGTTGCAGACAAACTGAAATGGTTTTAGACTAGACAATTTTGACTAACTATACTTACCAGTTTCCACATTTTTGTCAGGCTTTGTATACATATAGCTACAGTATCAGATACTTCAAAAGGCATCTGATTCTGTGAAGTAATGCCAAAAAATCAATTACTAATTTTTATGTTTTTAATGACCTCAATATTTGAAAGTCGTGCCATGAGTGTCTGTCTCAACTATTGACTATTATTGTAGACACACAGGGAACTCCACATAGCTTCTGGGATCTGGCTAGGCTCTTCTTTGAGAAAACAGATTGTTTCCATTTTATTTTGAATAAAATTAGATAAAATTACCATCATGCACTTATATCAAAATTATAAAATCATTTTCAAATTCTGTACATGGACATATATACATATGCATACATATGTCAATAGATAATTTCAAAAACAATTTTATATCCATAATTATTCTAGAAAATAAAAAGGCTAGTTGTTAGTGTGTATCTATATTTTAAGACTAAACTTATAGTTCCCTAAAATTATAAACATGCTTAAGCCTATGAGGAGAATATTATTCAAAAAAGTCAATTTTGCATGTCAAGTCCATAATAAGGTTAAAAACTAAATTTTCATTTAATTAATTTCTAATAAACTTGCAAAATTACACTGATGTTTCCCAAGGGAATGCTTATTTTTCACAAATAAGTATTGCATATACTTGCTATTTTCTTGGTCTGAAGTGGATTTCCTCAAGGCTTGCTCCTCATTTTTCTTTAGTCTTTCTGAAATGTAACATGCCTAGTGAGACTTTTACTGATCACCTGGTTATAGTCCATATTCCTTTGTTCTGCTTTATTTGCTCCATGGCACTATTCAATAAATATATTCCTTTGACAAAGGTGGTTATCTTCATTATCAAACTATCTTTTTTTCTCTTTTTGCTGTCTCTCAACTTCTCCCCTCTTAATTCATAAATATGTATATCATGTCAGATGTCATTAACTACATATTTTGCTTGTTTATTTTTAATTGCCTATGCCAACATCACCCACCCCCACACCTTTAGGATGTAAGTTACATGAGGATGGGACAGTTTTTATTATTTTTTTCTCCCATTGCTTTGCCCCCAGAGTCTATAAAAGTGAGTGGTACAGAAAAGACAATCTGTAATTAGTTGTTGAACGAATTAATTACATCAGAGATGCTATTCAATAGGCTTTGGAAAACTCTTCTGTTATTGTGATATTAGCTCAAATACAGTAAGAAGGGGCTGTAAAATCATCAGCGAAGGTAAGTAGTTCAAATATAAATTTAATTAGAAAATCTACTAGGCTATCTGAAATTGTATTTAGTCCCGTCTTTGAAGAGAAGGTAGCCAATCATTTTAAATAATATTAAACTTAACTTCTGTAAAAGAGGAATCATATTGAAAAGGTAAAGAGTACAACTGTGATACTAAAAGAATCACTTTTGATTAAAAAGGATGCATGTTTCTGAGATTCTAGGAAGATACATCTGTCATTGATAATTATTTAACTCACTGTTGTATACTTTACATTTTTTTGATACAGATAAGCAAATGCAGTATCTTGCTCACACTAGTTTGTTACAAATTAATTTCAATCTATTCTTATTGCTGCAGATACCTCAAATATATGGCCTCATGCCATTCCTTTATTTGATGTCATTTATCAAAGTAACTGGGCTGATTTCCATATCTTTACACCTGGCCAAATTGCCTGTCCCTTCAAGATTCTGTAAATGGTGCTAGACTCCTCATTTTCAACTATTAATAATCTGAATGTGTAAGTACAGTATGTATGATTCTCAAAGTTCTATTAAGGTATTGCATATTTCTACAAAAACATTTTAGAATACAATGGCAAGTCTCTCGACTTCTCTCTATCTCTCGACTTCTCTCTTTCTATCTCTCGACTTCTCTCTTTCTATATAGGTTTATCTGTTAGATAAATTTCTCTCTCTCTGTATCCATCTATCTATCTTGGCAAAGCATAAAGGCAAAAGTAAATAATAATTCAGATAATTATCTAAGTGAGCCCAGGGAAAATATTAATTATTAACAATCATGTGAATACTCATTGTCTTATAGCCTCACCTTTTCATTTTTATATTGATTAGAATCAAAGCATCTATTTGATTTGCAAAATGGTAAAAAGCTTATTCTTAATCTATCTCAATTATCTTTTTTTCCCTCTAGATAACTTCAGCAGCCCAGATTCAGTTAATGGATGGAGTAATAAGTCAGTGGTTACTGAATTCATTTTGTTGGGACTGTCTAGCTCTTGGCGACTCCAAGTCTTCCTTTTCCTTATCTTCTCTGTGTTTTATGGAGCTGCTGTGTTGGGAAACATCCTTATCATCATCACAGTAATTATAGACTCTCATTTACATTCCCCAATGTACTTTCTTCTTAGCAATCTCTCTTTCATTGATGTGTGTCAGGCTACATTTGCCACTCCCAAGATGATTGCAGACTTCCTCAATGAACACAAGACCATCACTTTCCAGGGATGCATGTCACAGATCTTTTTCTTGCATGTTTTTGGGGGTAGTGAGATGGTGCTTCTTGTTGCCATGACCTATGATAGATACATTGCTATATGCAAACCTCTGCACTACATGACCATAATGAACCGAGGGTGTGCACTGTTCTGGTGGGGTTTTCCTGGGCCATTGGCATCTCACACTCAGCCAGCCACCTGGCATTCACAGTCAATCTGCCTTTCTGTGGACCCAACACAATTTTTTCTGTGACCTCCCCCTAGTGATCAAGCTTGCCTGCTTAGACACCTATGTTTTTGAGATCCTGGTGCTCACCAACAGTGGTCTGCTCTCACTTACGTGTTTCCTCCTTTTGCTCGTTTCTTACACTATCATCCTTGCTACTGTGCATCGCCAAGCCTCTGATGGGACGTCCAAGGCCCTTTCCACTCTGTCTGCCCACATTACTGTTGTGCTTCTATTCTTTGGCCCATTAATATTCATCTATATTTGGCCCTTTGAAAGTTTCCCAGTTGACAAATTTATCTCTGTGTTTTTTACTGTCTTCACTCCTCTCCTTAACCCCATGATTTATACTCTGAGGAATAAAGATATAAAGGAAGCCATGAGGAAGCTAAGGAGACGACATGTGGGTTCCAAGCAGGGTTTTTAGACAATTACAAAGAAGTAATACAAATTTCTACTTTTGGGCTTTGAAATTAACATATTTGATTATTGTTACTGTGTTTATATCACAAATAGTTTTTTACTAGACTGAATTAGAGGGCCTGAATATGGTGATCTGGAGTTGGCAAACACAGTGCAGAATCTTATGATGCCAGTTCCTATATTCTGTGTCTCACATCATCCTCCCTAAAGCTGCAACTACATGCATTAAAACTCATAAGCAGTTTTTCCCCTTATACAGGCACCATTAAAAAATATCTCTTTGAGAGGCAGAGGTAAGAGGATCACTCAAACCCAGGAGGTCGAGGCTGCAGTGAGCCAAGATCGCGCCACTGAACAGAATTTGCTTTGACATAAAAGGCGATATGAAGACTCTAAAAAGTGCTGCTTTACCTCATCAGTTGCAGTTCATAATTATTCTGGCTAACAACTTAATGTTATAAAGGTAAAATTTTATATTCACAAATAAGGCATTAACGCTTATCAAATCTGCCTTTTGTCATACTTATTATTTGTGCTAGAATTTAAACATATGAAATACTATAGTATCAATTATAGGATAATAAATATAACCAAGTCCATAGTTAAAATGAGAAGACTACTCTTACACTCTCTGGAAGAAATGTCATAGCACTTACAAACTCTCATTACGCCACTAATAATAAACCTGTCATCAACTGACAATGACTGCAAGGTATCTGAATAGCCAGTGATTTTGTTTACTTAATTTCATTTGGGAGTGTAATTTTCAAAGTAGTTGCAGAAAATATATACATTGGTAATTAGAAAATATATCACATGCTTCTCTTTTTCTCAAACTTTAATTGAAACTTCAGAAATAGCTCATCAAACATTAGAAAGAATAAGAGAAAGAGGGTCATCACATGATTGATTCAGTCTTTGATCAGCCACAGCATCTGGCACTGTCATCACTGCATCATAAAATTCGAGCTTGAAGAGTTTATTCTGTTTATGATAGCTTCCAATTCAAACTTGTAATTTTTGAACTAAAGATATGATTATGTGTTTTGTTTTTATTACTTAAAATAGATCATGAGTCCCTAGGGCAAATATTGTCCTATTTTTTTTTTTTACCATAGTTGTTAATGTATCAAAAGTTTAACATGCAAGCACATGTAGCAAGTGCCATAAAAAAGATACGCTTCCCAGAGCAATTGATATTCAGGTGATTTCTACCCTTGTTTTTCACAAATGTGGCATTTTGAATGATGGGATTGGAAGCCAGTGAAAAACTAGATTGTCCATCTCTAAGTCTTAGCTTATGTGACTCATTCATTGCACTCTGTAACAATCTGATCTTCTTTTCACATTTACTTTTCCAAGTGTGGAATTACTTCATTGGGTGCTACTTTACTAAACTGACATTGATTAAAGGTTTCTATCAATAGAATTATAATGGGCAATGACAGTTATCTAAGTAAAGAGGTAAAAGTCATAGGCCCTTGTTCCATAAAAGCTTTTAAGCTTATCAGGATAGCAATAAAATGTTTATTAACAGATAATAAGGGCAAGTAGAATATATAATAAAACACACGTTGAATTTGTAGGTTAGTGCAAAAGTAATTGCAGTTTTCATAACTAAAAGTAATTGCAAAAACCACAATTATGTTTGCACCAACCTAATAATAATCCCATTGTGTTAATGTTCAGTTTTGTCTAAAGCAACTCAATGCATTTTAGCAATTCTTAAAACTTAACTTATTTCAGAATATGTGTACACACAAAAGAGATGAAGAAAGGCCTTTGGCCTTGTAGAAATAATTGCATATTAAAGAAGCAAAGAATCACAGAAATGTATAATGAAAAAGGACTTAATCTTTATAAAGGTTGCAGAATTACATGGCCAGGAGAGGACATTTAGCTGGCAAACCACCAGAAAATCAGATAAGTGATATTAACTTAATGAATTGTGCCAGTTTAAGTTTTGACCCCATACTCATAGACCTAGAAACCCCAAATTGTTAATTGCAAGAAATTTGAAGAAATTTGTCAAATTACAATAAAAAATAAAATTGTGAAGTTAATTAACCACAGCATCATG
This sequence comes from Macaca thibetana thibetana, assembly GCF_024542745.1. Taxonomy (NCBI): domain Eukaryota; kingdom Metazoa; phylum Chordata; class Mammalia; order Primates; family Cercopithecidae; genus Macaca; species Macaca thibetana. The sequence continues at coordinate 87,954,721 of NC_065584.1, forward strand.
ATTAGAACAGAAGTCAAATTACTTGGGAGTGGTTTGATAAATCTGTGTTAATTGAAAAGTTTTGGTTATTTGCTTGGCATGTGTGAGGTTACCAGACTCTGAAAGACTGATAGAAAAAGATCTACCTGAACAATGTTGAGATAGTCACTGCTATCCGTTATCTTAATTACTTCCTCTGTTATTTATCCACACAATTGGTGCTGGATATAGTCTTTCTTTACGTGTGTTAACATCTCTTAGCAGGTTAAAATCAAGACACAGCCAAGACTCATGCCAAGAGAACATTGGCATATGTTCGCTTACCCATTATATATGTTTTTAGAACTTAACGCTCTCTCTCGAACTTATTTTATTACTTATAAAGTTTTGTGAGTCAAACATTATGAGTAGAATATTTTTAAATATATATAAATAGAAAACAAAAGTAGCAAAAAAAAATCTAATAGATAATAAAAATGAACTCCTATTAGATTAATAAAGAGTAAAACAAAAGGATATTACTAAATAAGACTGAAAATTTGAAAACATGGAAGCTCTATTTGGTCAAAAATTACTGAACAACTTTTATAAAGCAATTTGCTGTATTTATCAAATTATGTCCATATTCATGAGCTGATAATTGTATTTCTAGGAGTCTATCTTGAATACTTTCTTTCTTGATTTTGTAACATAAAACTAAATGCATATATATATATATTATATATATATATATGTATTTTGAACATGATGAACTCTGGAAAATATAAATGGGCAAAGCGAATCATAAGGAGAAAAGAAACTGTTGATTTTCTCAGTGCAAGAGTATCATCTGAACACCTACTATCTACCCACAAAATTGAAAATTAAAATTAAAAAATTAATAAAGTATCATCTGAAACAGACTGACATTGTTTCCTCTTTCTGAGAGAACGTTGCTCCACTCACATAATGAGCTAGAATAATTCTGACTTCAAAATTTGAAAAGGGTCATCTAAGAAGGAAAAATTATAGGCCAATCTCACTCAAAAACAAAAATACAAAATTCCTTTAAAAACAGAGCAGTACAAATTCAGGAAAATATAATAAAATATTATCCATTTGAGATTACACAGCAATGCAATGTTGATGATGAACTGAATGAACATTTGATTATAATTTAATATAATTCCCTGTATTAACAGAATAAAAAAACTACATATAGTATGTATATAGTTTTATGTATGTATATATGTATATATGGTATGTAGATATAGTATGTATATGTATATAGTATGTATATATACATACTATATATAGTTACTTCAATAGGTGGAAAAAACTGTTTAAAAATAGTTATTGTTGTAAAGAAAACTTTCATAAATAAGGAATATAAAAAGTGTATATGACTGCAAAGTTTAAATCAGCCATAAACCCACAATGCTATCTAGGAATGACACTGTTATCTGCTCAACTTATTTGAAATACCAATTCAGAAGGCAAAAATAATTTTAACAAAAAAGCCAAAAATGTAAACCTAAAGTAGAAGGAGGTGAGGTTCACAGCACATGAGGTGAGGAGGTGAGGTTCTCAGCACATCTAATTCGAAAGGACTTTAGAGGTCAACCAGTTGAGGGGTTGTCAAATTTATCTGATCATGAAAATCCCTGGAGACTTTTTTTTCTTTTCAATTTTAATTTTAGATACAGGGGATATATGTGTAGAGGGGAATCTTGTGTGATGCTCACACATGTGATGAGATCCATACTCCAAAACTTAAATACTGAGTATGGATCTCACAGGTAGTAAGCATACTACCTGATAGGCGGTTTTTAAACCAAGCTCCCTTTTCACCCTCTTATAGTCCACAGTGTCTATTGTTACCATATTTATATTTATATGAGCTCAATGTTTAACTCCTACTTCTAAGTAAGAACGTGTTATACTTGGTTTTCTGTTTCTGAGTTAATTTGCTTAGGATTATGGCCTCCAGCTCTATCCACGTTGCTGCAAATAACGATTTCACACTTTTTTATAGTTGTGTAGTATTCCATGGTATATATTTACCATTTAAAAAATCCAATCTGTTATACCATTGATGGGCACCTGGGTTGATTCCATGTCTTTGCTATTGTGAATAGTGCAGTGATGAACACACAAGTGCATGTGCATTTTTGGTAGAATGATTTATTTTCTACCGAATATCTATCCAGTAAAAATGGTAAAAGAAAAAAACACCCTACAAAATAGAGTGTTATGCCACCAAAAATGATAAAGCAAGGAGCTAAACAAAAATCCCTCTTCAATAAAGAAATGAAAAATTGACAAAAATTTACAGAGCCACAGTTTCCAAACCCTGGAGATTAAAGAAAGGCTTACAGCAACCCAGGGAACATTTATTAAAGAAAAGTAGTCTGGTTCTTAACAGTAAATACTAAAAAGAGCCCGTTAGGTTGAAATAAAAGTCCTAGACAGTAACTTGAATACTTATGAAGAAATAAAGAGGACTAATAAAGGTAAAGGCATATGTCAATGTAAAATACATAAATATATATTTTATTTGTAATACTTTTTTCTCTTATCTGATTTAGAAGATAACTTCACAAAGAAACACCTACAAACCCACTTGTTGTTCAGCTCAAAATATATAAAGATGTAATTTGCATGACAATAACAGCCGGGAGAAGAGGAAAAAACAGAGCTATATATCAGAAGCAAAGTTTTAAAAATATTTTTGAAATTAAATAGATATTAATCTAAATTTGATTGTTGTAAGTTAAGGTGATAATTGTAAGCTCCATGGAAACCACTAATAAAAGAGAATTAAACCAATATGCTAGCAAATATATGTTTAACATGAAGGAAGAATTAATAAGAAATAGAGAAACATAAAAGATATGAGACATACAGAAACAAATAACAGAGTAGAAGATGCCCTACCTTATTATTAATGACTAAATATAAATAGATTAAATACTTCAATTAAAAGGCAGATATAAGCAGCATTGATTGAAAACACGACTTATCTATGTGATGCCTATAAAAAAACTCACTTTTGATTCAAACATACAAATAGGTTGACAGAAGATTCATGAAAAAAGAGAAACTATGCCAACTGTAAGCAAAAGAGAGTTGGAGTGGATATGTCAACATCAGATAAAATGGACTTTATAACAAAAAGTCTTAATAGAGAAAGAGAAAGAACATTGTGTAATGATACAAGCATAAACCCATCAAGAAGATTAAACAATTTGGTACACATGTGTGTATGTTATTATTTCATTAAATGCCAACAGAGTCCTGAAATACATAAAGAAAAAACTTACATAATTCAAGGGAGAAATAGACTGACAATAATGGACAAAAATGTTAATACTTTTAATTTTAAGTAGAGCACTAAGATAGAAAATCAGCAAGGAAATAAAAGACTTGAAAAACTCTGTAAGCCAAATAGACAATGTGTTTATAGAACACTCCACCAAACAACAGTAGAATACATAGTTTCCTCAAGTGCACATAGAACATTCTCCAGGATAGACCATATATTAGGCCCTAAACGAAGTCTCACTAAATTTAAAAGGATTAAAATCATGCCAACTATGTTTTCTGATTACAATGGAATGAAATTAGAGATCAGTAACACAGTAAAACTTGAAAAATTAACAAATAGTGGAAGTTCAACAACATATTTCTAATATCCATTGGACCAAAGAAAGAATTACAAGGGAAATTATAAAATGCTTTAAGATGAAAATGAAAACACAACATACTAAAACATATGTAAATCTTTGTGACTTTGGATTAGGCAATAATTCTCTGATTTGACACCTAAAACACAATTAACCAAAGAAAAATAGATAATTAATTTTATCAAAATTAAAAACTGTTGAGGTTTAAATGACACAATCTAGAAAGTTCAAAGAAAACTCACCAAATGAAAAAAAGATTGTGAACTTATGTCTGACATGGGTCTTGTATCCAGAATATATAAAGAACTCTAAAAAATAACAACTAAAGACAAATAACCCACTTAAAAATGGGCAATGAATTTGAATAGACTTTTCTCCAAACAAGATATGCACATAAACTTAACCACATAATATTGCTCAACACCATTAGTTGTTAATAAAATGGAAATTTAAACTACAATGATATACCAATTCACAACCATTAGGATAGCTGTAAGTAATTTAAAGAATGGAAGATAACAAATGCTGTCAAAATTGTCAAGAAATTAAATTCCTCATCTGTTGCCTGTAAGAATGTAAATTGGTGTAGTCACTCTGGAAATCTGCTGGGTAGTTCCCTAAAAAGTGAAACATATGCCCCAGAAATTCCAATTCTAGTCAGAGTTCATAGGTTTCTATTTCATTTTATTTCATTTCAGAGAAAGAAGATGTTTATCCAAAAACTTGTACACAAGTATTCATAGCAGCAGTACTATCAACAATCAAAACTGGAAACAACCCAAATTCCCATCAACTGATGAATGAATAAACAAAATTTCTATATCCTTACAATGGAATATTACATAGCTATAAGAGGGAATACGGTATTGATACATGCCATAACATGGATGAAACTTAAAAACAATATGCCAAGTTAAGGAAGCCAGACACATCATTATTATGTCATATCACTTATTAAAATGTCCAGAATAGACAATCCCAAAGAGTCAGAAAATAGTTTAATGGTATCCAAGGGCTGCATTTAGGGAAAATGGGAAGTAAATGCTAGTGGTTACAGGGTTTCTTTTGGGGTTGTGGAAAATGTTTTAGAGTTAGACAGTAGTGATAGCTGCATAACCTTGTTAATATGATAAAATTTACTGAACTGTACACTTTAAAAGGGTAAATTTCATGGTAAATGAATTATAAATCATTTTAAAAGAGAAGTAAACAGTATTCATGATTTTTTTTATTTAAAAAAAAAGACAGTATGAATTTCCACTTCCAGCCATGAGGTACTACTGGATTTAATTTCCCTTCATAATTATGCAACAAGAAAACTGGATAAAATATATCACTACATTGTGTTTAATCACTGGTCTACATGCAACACAAGACTAAGATCCTTGAGAGAATAAAACATAAGGTTAATGTTATGATCAACCCAGTTTCCTCCACGGAGGTACTTTCTACATTTCAGGGCAGCACAGGTAATTCAAAGCAGGGCACAACTGACTGATGAGTGAGAATACAGAAAATGGAGCTCAGAAGGTTGATGATGGCCAAAATCTACATCCAGGACAACAACAACAACCACCACAAAACAGAAAAATTACACAGAAAAAACTCTCCAGACATTTCTATGGGGCCCACTTGAGTTATTGAATAGTAAGATGAGTAAACAAAGGCTAAAGCTCCTAAAATCTAGGAAAAATTTTGTAGAGCTATAAGCTGAACTGCGAGAGTTAAAAATTCTATATCCTTACAATGGGATATAGGAACTCTATAACTTCGTGAGTTTAAAAAATTCCCAAGACTGGCCAGGCGCGGTGGCTCATGTCTGTAATCCCAGGACTTTGGGAGGCCAAGGCGGGTAGATCACCTCAGGTTGGGAGTTCGAGACCAGCGTGACCAACATGGAGAAACTCTGTCTCTACTGAAAATACAATTAGCCGGGCTTGGTGGCAGATGCCTGTAATCCCAGCTACTTGGGAGGCTGAGGCAGGAGAATGAGTTGAACCCAGGAGGCAGAGGTTGCGGTGAGTCGAGATAGCACCATTGCACTCCAGCCTGGGCAACAAGAGTGAAAATTCCATCTAAATAAATAAATAACATAACATAAAAATACCTAAGACCTTAGTCAATCCTGGGCAATTCCTTAAATATCAGATAATTCCTTAATACCAAGGCTAAAGTAGCTTAGAGAAGTCTACTCTAAACTCATCCTAAAATATTTTAAAATAAAATGACATAATTAGCCTAGCCCATAAGTAACTTTGCTGACTGAACAAAGACTACTACTTTTGAATAAAAAAAAAAGAATCCAGCACTCAGAAATATTTTTAGTTTCCACCATCAATAAATGTGATGAAGCATAAAAATATACATCATAATGAGTAGAATTGGAAACTGATTCAGATAAGCTCAGAAATTATCAAGATGTGGAAATTAGAATAAAATAACTTTTTTTTTTTTTTTTTTTTTTTTTGAGACGGAGTCTCGCTCTGCCGCCCAGGCTGGAGTGCAGTGACGCGATCTCAGCTCACTGCAAGCTCCGCCTCCCGGGTTCACGCCATTCTCCTGCCTCAGCCTCCCGAGTAGTTGGGACTACAGGCGCCCGCCACGGCGCCCGGCTAGTTTTTTGTATTTTTTAGTAGAGACGGGGTTTCACCGTGTTAGCCAGGATGGTCTCGATCTCCTGACCTCTTGATCCACCCGTCTCGGCCTCCCAAAGTGCTGGGATTACAGGCTTGAGCCACCGCGCCCGGCCTAGAATAAAATAACTTTAAGAGAGCTCTCATAAATATGCTCAAATATATAAATAAAAATATAAACAGAATGAAGAGAGGAATGGAATATATTAACAACATCAAAATTTCATGAGGTGAAAAATGTTAGACACCACAAAGGAAATTATCAGTAAACTAGAAGACACAGCAATAGAAAATCTCTAAACCAAAGTACAGAGACAAAGATATGAAAGAAAAAATTGAACAGAGTCACAGTAATATGTAAGAGAATGCCAATTGGCCTAACACATATGTAATTGGAGTTCCAGAGGAAAGGATAAAAGGAACATATAGGAAAATATATATTTAAAAATGGGGACCAAAATGTTCTGAATTTGATTGAAGTTATAATTAAAAAAGTCAAGAAGTTCTACCAACCTCAAGCAAGATAAATCAAAAGAAAATCACAAGAGACATATCACAATTCATACGGGAAACTTGTCATACAGAAAATATCTTACAGTAGGCTATGGATAAAAGAACAACCACATGCTGAAAAACCAGAATTCAAATAACTGAATACTTACTAGTATAAAACGGGATTACAATTGTTAAAAAACAGAACGAAAACAACACAGTCAACACAATCATTTAAGTATGAAAAATATCCTTCAAAATGAAAGAGAAGTGAAAACTTTTCAAGTCAAACAAAAGCAAGGCATATCATGGTTGACAGAATTCTACTACAAAAATGGAAAGTTAAGGAAGTCCCAAATTAAAAAAACAATAGCAACGTAGTAGATATAAACTGAACATATCATTCACATTATATGTAAACAGTATTAGAAATCTACTAAAAGGCAGACATTGCTAGAATGAACAATGCAAGCAAGAGCCAACTATTTGCTGCCTACCTTGAATCCATTTTAAATATAAAGACACAGACTACTTAAACATAAAAAGATGAACAAAGATGTACAATACAATGCAAATAGTAATTATAAAGGAGCTAAAGCAGTCATATCAATATCTGACTCTGTAGATTTCAGAAGAAAAAATATAATCAAAAGTAAAGAGAAGCATGTCATGTGATAAAGTGCTTAATCAGTCATGAAGACATACCAATCCTTATCTGTTTGCACCTAATTTCAGAGTTTAAAATAGATAGAATCAAACATATCTTCTTATCTAATCGTATCTTCCACCTGACCTGAAAAATAACATAAACATAGAAACCTACAAACAAATGTTTATAGCAGTTTTATTCATAATCACCAAAAACAGAGAGAAAGCAACCAAGAAGTCCTTCAATATAAAAATGGATACTCAAACTGTGGTAGATAATACAATGGGATACTATTCCATGATAAAAAAGAATGAGCTATTAATCCATGCAACAAGAAGAATGAATCTTAAATGTGTATTGCTAAATGAAAGAAGACAGTTGAAAAGGCTATACATTGTACAATTTCATTTGTATCATGTTCTGGAAAAGGCAAATCTGTAGGCACAGAAAACAGATTAATGGTTTCTAGGTGTTTGAGGAAGGGGAAGTGGCTATCTGTAAAGGGGGTGCACAGAGGACCTTTTATCATGACACATCTAGATTGCATGGTACCAGAGTTTTGAGTTTTGTGTTATGAATCTAGAGTCCCATTAATGCTCAGATTCTTTATTTGAACTCAGAAATATAAATTTTTGCAAAATTATTTGGAGTTTCTTTACTAGAATCTACTCTGTAGGATACAGCATTTCTATTGTATTAATAAAGCAGCTTTCACTTTTTTACTCTAGAATCCTTGCCCTAGAAACCAAGCATATGGCTCTTGTGAAGCTATCAAAATGCCAAGGTGTTTGCCATGTAATATGCACAGTCACATGATGAATCCACATCATTTTTTGACACTCCCAATAGTGCTTTTCTAAACCTCTTCAGAAGCATAAAGAATTAGCTAACAAAATTACTCATTGCTTTAAAAAAAAAAGTGTTACATCTCTTACAGAACAAAGCATTTCCATTAGGCCTGCTGCTTCTTCCGTTTGCGAAATCCTCAAGGTGATGCACTTAATTCTTGTGGGCAAACAAATTGTCTCACATAATTATCCCTGATTAAGGTGATTTCTGCCATCACAACTCTCCTCTGGGTCTTTTGGTCACTACAGCCCAGTGACGTCAAATTCCTAATTAGCTTGTAATAATTGTGATGGCTTTCCTTATGTCAGTGTGCTGAGTATACTGATACTTGAGTGTAAAGGGTGAGGACTGAAGTCTGGAAAGACATGGGTTCTCTATCTTTGTCCCTTATCCAGTGGCTCCCGGTAAATTTTGTTTTCCTGGGTAGGTGCTGATATTTTAAGGCCAAGGACAGGGATTGAGTCAGAACAGAGAACAGAGACCAGAGACAGTCAATTTTACTCCATATTGTTTTAAATTAGTTTGAATATTCTGTGCCCATTTTACCTACTGTTATCCCAATACTTAACTCCGAAGAGTGATTGCTGCATGACTTTACTAAAACCAGTTTTAATTGGATATACATTAATTTCAATATAATCTTTTATAATTATTCTTATCTTTGAATTGACTTACTCATTTTGGATCATGTTTTTCAAAAACTGGACAATGCATTTGGGAGAGGGAATTCTACTCTTTTTTGAGGAAACACAGAGCACCTGGGAGGGCATGTAATTTACTTACAATTATAAAGTTATTTAGTGAAAGATAGAATTGGAAAATATATTTTCTATATCCTAGGCTAATATATGTATTTCATTTTTAAAAATTAATATATTCTTTTATTTCAATAGCTTTTAGGATACAAGTGGTTTTTGGTTACACTGATAAATTATATAGTAGTGAAGTATAAGATTTTTAGCGCACCTATCATCCACAAACACAAGTAGTGTACATTGTACTCAATATGGCTAATACATTTTTAATAGTCCATAATGTTGTTGGACAGCATCCATTGATCTGAACTTCAGGTTTTTAAAGCTTATAGTTTACAATGGTCCTTCTTAATCGATGACTAGAAAGTAGGAATATAAACCACTAATGAAATTCAACATTTCTTGCTGGATATATATTCTATTTGTGAACAAAAGCTATCCCATGTATAATTCCTTAAAATATATTGTAAAATATTACTACTATTATGGCAAATTCATTATATCACTACTGTACAAGATGTTTGATTTAGTTATGTAATGATTTTATATATATATATATAAAAAATATACATCTGTGAGAAGCAAGTAAAAAGTCACCTACACTTTGAATCAAGGGAAAGTCAGATGAAAGGAAGAAAACCCTAAATCTTCCCTGATGAAATTTTGGATAAAATGATGCAATATTCCTACTACTTCAGAGTCTTTACAGGTCCCAAATCACACAAAAATCACTATTATTGGTGGTACTTCCTAAAACAGTCTCCAGTTTATAGCTCCAGTGAGGCTGAATCCTTTGCAAAACTGTGAAGCAGAAGATTTTGTTTTCAGCATTTCTTTTCAGTCCACTCTTTTTCTCCTTTCAGATTCCCGACTGCTCCAAATGCTCCTCTAGTTGCCTAAGACTTAGATGAAGATACAGCATTCAGACCCGTCTCACCTCCTTGAAGACAACTCAGCTACAGACACCCTGAATCCACTTCTGTCTTATTTAGAAGTAAATTCTTTATGACTTACCTCCTCAGGGATTGTTCTGTTTTCTTAGGAGATGTGGAATAACAATGAAATTCTTCCCAAGCATTAATGACTATAGATTATAGGATAGCTCCACACTTTCCATTTCATCTTAGGTAAGTGAAAGTGTTTTGTCAGCATCCTTCTGAAGACCATGCACCAGCGTTTGTCTCTAATATAGTCTATAACAGAGACTGCTATTTCTCTGATCTGCATTTGGAGTGGGAGGGTCAGGGGAACAGCAATATTGGGAAGTTTGTGAAAGATACCTCTTTGAACTGGTAGAGTTTGGTGACCCCTGCATATGATACCTATTTATTTCACTTCATCTGTCAGTCATAATATCTGAGATAGAAATATTGAGGCAAGATTCACTTGACAGAATTTAAAATAGGAGGGAACTGAGGTTTGCCTAGCACAGCCCTTTATACATGCATTAATCCATCTTCAAATTTTCAAGAACTTCTTTTTTAAAAAGGTCTTTACATAAGCACATCTACTTATTGGAAACTCATTCTTGTGTGAGTCAGACCACATAATGTAAAATTATGGGAAAATATTTTCTTCTTCTGATCTAAAATAATACATTACTAAGAATGCATACATATACTTAGTCACTACAGTTGGTTAAATAATTTTCATCTACATAATCTTTTAAGAAATATGTTTAGTGTCTCTTTGAGGTTAATAGCCTCAAGATTTAATATTTGATCATAATAGTCTTGAAAGGCTAAAGGAACTGCTCAGCATCACACAGTTACCCAATGATACAACATAGAACATTTTTAAATAATAGCTTTGTTTTCACTGAAGTACAGTGATTTTATTGGGAAAAAAAAAGACAGTCAATTTTATCTAATAGGGAATGTACTGGGGGTAAAGGGAAGTGAATTCATCAGCTTGTCTAAATAAACAAAGAGTTATTAATATTAGCAAATAATTTTTAGGGAGGCAAGTTATAAACCTAACTGCTTTATCACCAGTGCATAGCACAGTGCCTGGGGAAAAGCAGGCATTTAAATTTATATAAAGCAAGTGAACTAAACAAGAATGGATTTAGGTAAGAAACAAGTTTAGAGTTCATGTGTTCCACCACTTTCATCTTATGTACTAAGAAAGTTCTTGGTTGAATCAATTTGCCCAATGTTTTTCTCCGTGAAAAACAGTCTTTTTCTGAGCACCTGAAGAAGCCGATGAAAATGGAACAATAGAGCTCTGCAAAAGAGTCAGAAAAGCTACTGGGAGGATGATTCTTATGACTGTCTTTCACACAGTTGGATTAGGTGTTTTAGCCTAAAGACGCCAGGAAGTTTCTGTGCTCAGAAATGCCTCCTGATGCCCTTATCTGCTGTAGCACCGGAGGGTCTCCCTAGGACACTCATTCCCTGTGCTTATGGCTTTGCTCTTTCTGATGGAGTACCTATGAACTCTTATTCACTGATTTTGTTAGATTTTACTTCTATTCATGCCTTAGGGATTCAATGCAGTATTTATGTCACAGGATTGAAGGGCCAGGGCTTCTGGGAAGTGAGAAGAAAGCGAGATTGGTGTATTTTTTTCTGTAGCCTGCTCTACCTACAAGTTTCACCTGTTAAACTCTTCTAAAAAGCCTAGAGCCATAGTTTTGATACAATCTGTGATAATACAAGAGTCCCCCCTATCCATGGTTTTATTTTCAGCAGTTTCAGTTACCTGAGGTCCACTGTGGTCCAAAAACATTAACCTATTTTGAGAGAGAGAGAGAAAAAAAAGAAACACATTCACATAAACATTATTACAGTATATTGTTGTAATTTTTTATTTTATTGTTAGTTATTACTGTTCATCGCTCACTGAGCCTAATTTATAAATTAAACTTTATCTTAGGTATGCATGTATAGGAAAAATATAGCTTATATAGGGTTCAGTACTATCAGTGGTTTCAAGCATCCACTAGGGGTCTTGGAACACATCACCTGCAAATAATGGAGAAAATTTGTATTTTTGGGGGGAGAATTGGAGATTTGAAATACAGAGGTGAGTCTACATTTGGTTTCTGGGAGTTAAAACTATTTATCACATGTTCTGTTCTTACACATAAACCCTCCATTCTAACCCAAGGAGAGACTAAGCAATTTGCAGTTACAATCTAAGAAGACATTAGTATCAAAAATTGCAAGTGGTTAGAAATGAGTAAAATATAAGAGATCCTCTCCCAAGAGCTGATTAAGATGCAGAGAAAGATTCTTCAAAATCAGATAATATAATGCTCCTTTACAATGCACATTTTATTTTTTTTTATTTACCATAAACCTTTCTAAGTTCTAAATAGCTTCTACAAATAAAAATAACATAAAAGGAAGAAAGTTCTGATAACATAGAATATAGAGTAACTGAGTAGAAAAGAAAAATCAGATTTTTCCTGGTCTGAATTCGTAATAACATACCTTATTAGTTATATTAGTATTTATAGCAAGCAATATAACTTATAAATTGTTAAGCCACATCACATCAAATCAAATGTCAATCATAGCTTAATAAAATGTCTATGGTTAATAACACCAATGTGTAAGTTTAAAGAAGCTTCATAGCTTCAGGGATTAATTGAAAGGAACCAGTGTGCTAGGTTTCACGATAAAGTAGAACTCCATGAAGAGCTGAATCATAAAAGAGTTTCAATAATATTTGGGGCCTTCAATTTTGCCAGGGTTTTGTACTGTAGTTTATATAATTTTTAACTGTAGAGAAGAAATAAGATATAATCACTTAAGGCAATGATTCCTCCTGTGAGCTCTCTTACACAAATCTAATGCTGCCTCTCTTTCTCTCTTGTTTTAATTTTCTTAATTATGCAACTTATGTAGACAAAAGTGAAAAAAGCAAAAGTTCATATTTCAGTAAGTTTTCATAAAGTAAACACTCCCATGTAACTATCAACCACATCAAGAAAGAATATTACCAACCCTTCAGAAGCCCCTCTCGTTTCCACTTCCTGTCCCTTAAGGATAACTGCTATGTGGTTTTTCTACACCTTAGTTTTGCCATTTTTGAACTTCATTGAAATAGACCAACACAGTGTATACTCTTCTGTGTCTAACTTTTTTAGTCATCATTAAGTTTGTGAAATTATCTTCCTCTGTGGCAGATGTTTAAAAAATTTTTACATCATTTACTTTAGAAAAATTGGTTTAGATTTTGTCTCTATAGATTTTTAGACTGGATTTCTGTAGTGTCACAAAAACTTCAGATGCTCAAATTCATTTTTAAATTGTCGATTTATTTCTTAAATTCATGTATTTAGATATCCAAGTTGGTTGAACATCTCCTTGACAATGCTCCCTTTTAACTCAACCTTCCATACTTAGCTGCATTAGCTGTATAATTTGTAATAACTCATGAAAACCCAGACACATAAATAGGAATAGGAATTGCAATTCTGAAAAGTTTAAGTGTAATTGGAACATCAAACCCATGCTCACTTCATTAACTGACCTCTGTTTCTCTCCTATTCAGGCAACTGAAACTAAGTCCCTTCCAAAATCAATGAATGAGACAAATCATTCTCGGGTGACAGAATTTGTATTGCTGGGACTGTCTAGTTCAAGAGAGCTCCAACCTTTCTTGTTTCTTATATTTTCACTATTTTATCTAGCAATTCTGTTGGGCAACTTTCTCATCATCCTCACTGTGACCTCAGATTCCCGCCTTCACACCCCTATGTACTTTCTGCTTGCAAACCTGTCATTTATAGACGTATGTGTTGCCTCTTTTGCTACCCCTAAAATGATTGCAGACTCCCTGGTTGAGCGCAAGACTATTTCTTTTGATGCCTGCCTGGCCCAGATTTTCTTTGTTCATCTCTTCACTGGCAGTGAAATGGTGCTCCTAGTTTCCATGGCCTATGACCGTTATGTTGCTATATGCAAACCTCTCCATTACATGACGATCATGAGCCGCCGCCTATGTGTTGTGCTCGTCCTCATTTCCTGGTTTGTGGGCTTCATCCATACTACCAGCCAGTTAGCATTCACTGTTAACCTGCCATTTTGTGGTCCTAATAAGGTAGATAGTTTTTTCTGTGACCTTCCTCTAGTGACCAAGTTAGCCTGCACAGACACTTATGTTGTCAGCCTACTAATAGTTGCAGATAGTGGCTTTCTCTCTCTGAGTTCCTTTCTCCTCTTGGTTGTCTCCTACACTGTAATACTTGTTACAGTTAGGAATCGCTCCTCTGCGAGCATGGCGAAGGCCCGCTCCACATTGACTGCTCACATCACTGTGGTCACTTTATTCTTTGGACCGTGCATTTTCATCTACGTGTGGCCCTTCAGCAGTTACTCAGTTGACAAAGTCCTTGCTGTATTCTACACCATCTTCACGCCTATTTTAAACCCTGTAATCTACACGCTAAGAAACAAAGAAGTGAAGGCAGCTATGTCAAAACTGAAGAGTCGGTATCTGAAGCCTGGTCAGGTTTCTGTAGTCATAAGAAATGCTCTTTCCTAGAAACAGAGTAAACTTATGACACTGTTACCACTTTAGCCCTGTCTCTATACACTTACAAGTGGATTCACTGTAATCTTAAAGCAAATCAACTTGACCTATGGGAAAGGTCAGTTGATTGATGTGAAGTAAACTGTAATGATAATAAAAACTCATGAAATAAACTTTATTGATTTTAAATATTCTTTCTCCATTGTATTTTTTTTAAAATTTCCTACTTTGTATTCTTTATTTTAAAACTTCTTGGGCCGGGCGCGGTGGCTCACGCCTGTAATCCCAGCACTTTGGGAGGCCGAGGCGGGCGGATCACAAGGTCAGGAGATCGAGACCACGGTGAAACCCCGTCTCTACTAAAAATACAAAAAATTAGCCGGGCGCGGTTGTGGGCGCCTGTAGTCCCAGCTACTCGGGAGGCTGAGGCAGGAGAATGGTGTGAACCCGGGAGGCGGAGCTTGCAGTGAGCCGAGATCGCGCCACTGCACTCCAGCCTGGGCGACAGAGCGAGACTCCGTCTCAAAAAATAAAATAAAATAAAATACAACTTCTTAAGATATAGAATTTGATGATATTGAGAAAATGATATTGCCTTGTAAGTGGTTAATTTACTGTTATCTCTCTCTCTGAAAACAGTACTGCTCACACCAACATTGGAGTAATGATAGGTGCATATCTCTAAGCCACAGAGATAATAGATCTATTTATAAGTATATGATATGTGATATACAATATATGATCGATCTAGATAAGAATGCATTTTCTACTGCACTATATATCTGACAGCACATGAAGACACATCTATGAATGGTGTGAAAGATACAGTAAAATGTAAAAGGGCATTACCCAGCAGAAGGCATTTACGTTCAACACTTTCACAAATCCTTCTTCACAGTGGCTGCTTAATATATGTTCTTCATGAAAAACAACCACCTGAACAAATTTATTTACTGGTGTGTTTTGTATTTGCCTATGTTAATTTATGTTCAATACTGATAAAATAATCTGGGGAACCAGAGATGAGTTATAATTCTCTACCACTTATCTTCGTGATAGTAGGAGTCTGAATCTTAGTATAAAACATTCTCCCCCTAGATTTTCATGATCTTATCTTCTTAGAGTATTTTTATATTAGTACTTGGAAGATATTATAATTTTTCTATGTGGACTTTTAAATTCAGTTGACATTTCATTTTTAAATTGCCCAATGTAGGCCCTGAAAATGACAGAACCCTATTTCAAGACGTTAGAGTTCATCATACATTTACCCCTCCTTGATCACTTACAAGACCAAGATTTTTGGGGATTCACCACTACAGGCTATTTTAGGCTTTTCCTCTTTTATAGCATTCAAGGCTATTCCTGTATTTTTTTAATGGGTTCTAGTCACAATCTGGTATAATGTTAACTGATTGTTTTCCAGACTTCAGTCTTTAGAGTCTCCTAAAGGGATTCAATAATGCCTATTAGTGAAAGGAAAAAAATGTTTCTGAGCCAAAGGGTTCCAAGTTATTTAAGAAATAACAAAATGAAAATAAAACAAGTATGCATTAACATTTAAGTATAAGAAAAAAATTAAATATAAAAAAGTATAAGTAAAAAATATAAATATAAAAATGTAGTGAAACTTTTTACAATAATATGCTTCCAAAATTTTACAATATTTTTGCATATTCTAATTTTATGCATAAAACACATGATATATTGTGGTACTAGTACTAATTACAACTGAGTTAACATTGTACAACAAGAAATGTGGTAATAGTTTTACATCTTTTTAAGCTTTAAAATATCTGTAGGATATATTTATTCCTTTCATTTAACATATGATAAAAATAAGGTAAAGAAATATTAAGAATATGGTGCAAGATTATAAAGCTAGAAAATAGCAGAATGGATTCCCTATACAGGTTTTGTGGTGTTTTGTTTTTTGTTTTCTTTGACCCAGATGGCACACTTTTTAAATATATTACTGCTTATAGTAATACATTTACTGTGTATTACAGTGTGCAGTACAGTGTGCCCTGTCCAGAAAACATGATTCTCTGGTTATCCTCTCACACACTTTTTCCTATTCCTAGTATGCAAAAAAGCCTCCGAATATTGTGATTTTCACTAAAGAGGGTACCCAAGTTCCTTGCGAAGTTACTCAAATAACAAGAGCTCAGGCTGACTGGTACAGTTTTTCTGTAACCTGGACATTAAAATAAAAGCACAATGGGTTTTTCTTAAAGCACTAAACTGTTCTTTAACAAAAATTATAAAGGCTTAGAAAGAGTCTATAAAAATTTTTACCTTATGGTCAGACATTAAAATTGGATAAATATGCCTACAAGCTTTTATAAAAATTGAGTTTAACATTAATGGCACACTAATATAAAGGTGAAATTTAGCTTATCTGGTATAAAATCATACAGGAAGCATTGTCAAATATAAAATGGTGTTTGGCTTTCTTTGGTCTAAAAACTAATAAAAATAGGTGCTAAAGAGAATTTAGAAGGAAAATGGACATTGCTAGATGAGAGAGAAATGTTATCCAAGCCCCTTATAAGGGAAATCTTGTTCCAGCTGCATCAAGGGACCCATTGTGGGCCCCAAGCCATGTGTGACGCAGTCCTCAGAGTTTATGAGTGCATAGGAATTTATAGGAATTTATACCCTGGCCAAATGGGTTACAGACAGTTGCTTAGTAAAAGATTACACCTTGGGGGAAGGAGTCCAGGCTTAAGGCCATTCCAAACTATCCAGATTGATCACACAGAGATGCCTCCAATTGGTCGTCTAAAGTATTTATGATTAGTAGTAGATCACCGTACTCATTGGGTAGAAGCTATTCCCTTTTCAAGTACAACTGCTAATAATGTAGCCAAGGCATTAGTTGAAAATATTATACCCAGGTTTAGATTAATAGAAAACATTAATTCAGATAATAGGACTCATTTCACTGCACATGTCATTAAGAAATTATCCCAGGTACTGGATGTAACGTGGGAATATCATACGCCCTGGCACCCATCTTCATTAGGGAAAGTAGAAAGGCCTATTACCATGTTAAGAGTCTGAACTGCTCCCCGAAAAGACATAGGCCTAGCCCCTTAAGAGATGCTTTATGGATCGCCTTATCTACATTCTACTACTGATCTTCCTACATTGGAAACAAAAGATCAGTTTCTCAGAAATTATATACTTGGTTTATCTTCCATTTTATCTTTCCTCAGAACTAAAGGTCTTTTAGCACAGGTGCCACCTCTAGAGTTTCCAGTACACCAACATCAGCCTGGGGACAACATCCCCATCAAAAGTTGGAGAGAAGGAAAAACTGGAACCGGCCTGGGAAGGACCTTACCTAATGCTTCTAACTACTGAAACCACAGTCCGAATAGCAGAAAATGGATGGACCCATTACACCCGAGTCAAGAAAGCACCACCCCCTCCAGAGTCATGGGCCATAGTCCCAGGGGAAAACCCTACCACACTAAAGCTAAGAAAAATTTAGCTTTCTTTCATCCATTCTATTACTTCTTTCTTCGCTCTATTGCTGACCACCTAGTTATTAATGTAACCAAGTCAATTTCACCTCAAATGATTACATTTGATGCTTGCTGTGTTACATCCTGTGGAGACATTTTAAGTCAAAGACAGCTCTCCACTTCAGAAAAGCACCTCTGTCCTTCCTGGTTCTCCTCAGACTGGACATTAGTGAATTGGGATCATTTAGTCTGGGAAGATTTCAATGAGGACCCCAGCGTCAACTGCGAGTCTTGCCCCCCATAGACAGAGCTTTTATGCCGCAGTTGGTCCAACGTTCTGTGGACCACTAAAGAGCAAGGATGGGCTGCCTCAACCAGTAGTTGTAATTTCCTAAAGCCATACATTCATTTTACTAAAGGAACAGCTTCACCTAGCTGTCAGCTAAAGCAGTGCAATCCAATACAAGTTATTATCCCAAACCCTCAAAGCTTTTCCCCTTCTCTAAGCTGGTTCCCTTCTTTAAGCCGGCTTTCTGGTATGGGGGATGAGGTTTCAGGAACAGACTCTATCAGATCCTTTGAAATATATTTCATTGATCCCCCACTGCCTACACTTTCCCCTAAGCCTTCTTCCAAAACCTCTCACAATGAAACGGTTGTTCCTCCTCCATCTAATGATAGGACCAAAGTAGACGTTGTAGAAGTAAATGATTTAAAACAAATTTTAGCAATAGAGACAGGATATCAAAATGTAAATGCCTGGTTGGAATAGATCAAATATTCCATCCACACATTAAACAAAAGCAATTGTTATGCTTGAGCAGACGGCAGACCAGAGGCCCAGATTGACCCCTTTCCACTAGGGTGGTCCTCTAGTCAACCAGGCATGGGCTGCATGGTAGCTCTTTTCCAGGATTACACAGCCTGGGGTAACAAGTCATGCCAAGCTCTCTCTCTCTGCTATATCCCGAAGTTCAACACTCTGCAGGTCAGCCCCCGAAGGCCATCCAGCTTCCATCTCACAACACTAAGTTCACTTCTTGTCTCTCACGACAGGGAGGAAACTTAGTGTTTCTTGGAGACCTGAAAGAATGCAGTGAGCTTAAGACTTTCCAAGACCTTACCAATCAGTCAGCCCTTGTTCATCCCTGAGCAGATGTATGGTGGTATTGTGGTGGGCCTTTACTGGATTCTCTGCCAAGTAACTGGAGCAGCACGTGTGCTCTAGTTTAATTGGCTATCACTTTCACCCTGGCATTTCATCAACCAGAGAGAGGAAAAATACAGTATCGTAAAACAAGGGAAGCCCTTTATGGGTCTTGTGACTCTCACATTTATTTAGATGTAACTGGAGTCCCATGAGGAGTACCAGATAAATTTAAAGCCAGAGATCAAATAGCTGCAGGATTTGAGTCAATATTTTGGTGGGTGACAATGAATAAAAACATAGATTGGATAAATTACATTTATTACAACCAACAGCAGTTTATTAACTACACTAGAGATACTGTTAAAGGAATAGCTGAGCAATTAGGGCCTACTAGCCAGATGGCTTGGGAAAATAGAATAGCCTTAGACATAATATTAGCAGAAAGAGGAGGAGTTTGCGTCATGATTAAAACTCAATGTTGTACCTTCATCCCAAACAATACCGCCCGTGATGAAGTATAACAAAGGCATTGCAAAGTCTAACTGCCCTGTCCAATGAGTTAGCCAAAAACTCAGGAGTAAATGAACCCCTCACGCGGTGGCTAGAAAAATGGTTCAATAAATGGAAAGGAATCATAGCCTCAATTCTTACTTCTCTTGCAGCTGTAGTAGTTCTGCAAGAGAATGTAGTAGTTCTGCAAGAGAATTCATTCTGTAGAATGAATGTACTCATTCTTGTTGGGTGTTGCGTCATACCATGCATCCGTGGGCAAGTGCAAAGACTTATAGAAGCAGGATTTACTAAAACCTCCCTTAGCTCTCCTTCACCCTATTCAGATCAGCTTTTTCTTTTAGAGGATTAAGTCGAGCAGCAAAGACAAGATACGTTAAAAAAGTTTGAAGAGGGAGTACTACGAAAATTGAAAGGGGGAATATTGTAGGATATCATAAATTCCTCCTCAAAGGTTTTAGCCTGTAAGTTGTTAAGTACAATGAGTTCCAAGATCCTCTCCAAAGAACCAATGTATCAGTATGTTCAGCTCCCCGTTCTTTGTTCTTCATTTTAAAGTTGAATTTCCTTGTTCTTTATGTCTCCTTGCCCCTAGTTTCAGTAAACAACCTCCTCCTACCCTCTATCACCTGCTCTGACCTTAGTCACCCTTGTTCACCTGCTCTGACCTTAATCATCCTTGGTCACCTGCTCTGTTCTTAGTCATTCTGAGTCACCTGTTCTGTAACCATCCTTCCCACCAAATTACTCATCCTGCCACTCTGGCTCATGCCTCTGTTCTCTTTAAAATAGCCAATCCGAATTAGCCTAGATGTGCAGTCCGACCCTAGCCAATAGGGAATGACACAGCTGTAGGGGATACCTGTGTCAGGGATAAGAACCCCTTCCCTTCCCTTGTTCAGGTATGCTGTCACCATTGCTCCATCCATGAGACACACTCTTCTATAGAAGTAAAATTGCCTTGCTGAGAAAATTCATGTTCAAGTGCTGTTTCTTTTGCGGCACCAAAAATTTATTTCCAACACTCTCTTCTAGCTGTTTTGTAATACACAGGCTGAATAGAATAGAAGATAATTGATCATATAGAGATTGGCAAATTTCTTCTGTAACAGGCCAGATATTAAATATTTAGACTTTATGAGGTGCATATAGTCTCTGTTGCATATTGTTCCTCACTGTTGCACTTTTTTATTTTTTACATCCTTTTAAAAATATAAAAACTCTTCTTATCTTGTGCGCCATACATAAGCAGATTATAAGCGAGATTTGGCCCATGGGGCCATAATTTGCCAACTCTTGCTATAGATAATCAATTCTAGTAGGGGACACAGAAAACAAGTAAACAAGCAAACAAACAATAAGTAAGTGTTAAACTAATAAGAAAACATCACTACTTATAATACATAAATCATTCCCAAGGGATCCTTGTAATGCTGTGGTGATCCTGTCTACTCTCCTCCCTGCAGAGAACCACTGGCCTACTTTTTGTCATTTTAGATTAGTTGAATTTTGTAGAGTTTTAGAAAATTGCAGTCATACACTAAGTACTAATTTTTTATCTGTTTTTCACTCTGTCTAATCATTTCTTCAATTCATACATGGTTGTTACAGGAAAGGCGTCTGGATCCAGACTCTAAGAGAGGGTTCTTGGATCTCATGCAAGAGGAAATTCAGACTGAGCACATACAGTAAAGGGAAAGCAAGTTTACTAAGAAAGTAGAGGAATAAAAGAATGGCTACTTTATAGACAGAGCGGCCCTGAGGGCTGCTGGTTGCCCATTTTTACGGTTATTTCTTGAGTAGATGCTAAACAAGGGGTGGATTATTCATGCCTCCCCTTTTTAGACCTTATAGGTAACCTCCTGATGTTGCCATGGCATTTGTAAGGTGTCATGGTGCTGGCAGAAGTGTAGTAGTGAGGACAACCAGAGGTCACTCTTGTCACCATCTTGATTTTGGTGGGTTTTAACTGACTTCTTTACTGCAACCTGTTTTATCAGCAAGGTCTTTATGACTTGTATCTTATGCCGACCTAGCTCATCCTGTGACTTAGAATGCCTTAACCCTCTGGAAATGCAGTCCAGTAGATCTCAGCCTTATTTTACCTAGCTCCTATTTAAGATGGAGTCACTGTGGTTCAAACACCTCTGACATTCCCCCTTCACTTTTATAAGAGAATCCTTAATCCTAAGGGTTGCGAAGGGATGAAGATCCATCTTCTGAAACTTCTTCAGGCTGAATAGGGGTGATGATATTCCTGCCTAATTATTAGCGTCCCCTGTATTTGGGATAGAGAGGAGCTCAGTCAGAAAGCAACAGTATGGTGAGGGCCATTCCTAACTCTGAGTTCTGACAAATGGTGATATCTGGAAGATTAATAAGTGTTTAATTTAAGGAAACGTTGAATAAGTTTATACTACATTCCTACGCAGAGAGTACAACAGCAATATATTCCACAAGAGTAAAGCAAAATAATTAAAAATATCCGAAGTAAACTAAATTAGAAGGCTTTCCATGAACTGGGCAATTGTTGGAACCAAGCTAACATGGGATTACTAGTCAATTCCAATATGTGCCCAGAATTAGAAATATTGATTCGGATTTTTACATTATCCATCCCTCTTGTTTCTTCTGAACATCAGTCAGAGATCACTGGTTGGCTTAGGAGGATTCTTGTTAAAGGCTGGCCAAGAACTTAGATATCAAACATTGGTGGTAAAAAAACAAATTTGATTTCAAGTTTGCAGGGATTCTTACCAAACTGACTTAACAGGATTTTTCACTAAAACCTGGCTAGGAAAGTCAAGAGAGTAGGGTGTTGTGTCAAAAGGGAACAGGGGTGGCTATACTAATATCAGACAAATTTGGATTTAAATAAATATGTTTACAAGAGACATAGGAGGACGTTATATATTGATGAAAGGTTAAATATGGTAAGAAGATATAACAATCATAAATTCTTAGAAACCATCAAATATTTGAAGCAAAAACTGACATAATAGAAGGGAGAAATAAGCAATTCTACAATAACAGTTTAAGACTTCAATACCCTACTTTCCATATGGATAAAACAACCAGATAGAAGATAGCTAAGGAAAATAGAGGACTTAGAATAAACTAAATAGTTCTAACATATATAGAATATTTACCCAACAACAGCATACACATTATTCTCAAGTGTATATGGGATATTTTCCAAGATAGAAAATATATTAGGCCCAAATTAGGTCTCTGTAGATTTAAAAGATAGCTATCACACAAAATATCTTTTCTGAACACAACGAATTGAAGTTAGAAATCAATAACAGAAGTAAAACTGGAAAATTGACAAAATTGTGGAAATTAACTATGCTTTTAAACCATCAATTGATTAAAGGAGAAACCACAGTGGAAATTAGGAAATATTTGGAGACTAATGAAAATGACAACACAACATACCAAAACTGATGGGATACAGCAAAAGCAGTACTAAGGAGAAAATTTATAGTGATAACTGTGTACATTCTAAAAACAAAAAGTTATTTTTGTTTTGAAGCTGACAAGGGAAATTACCAGCTCTTCTCAGAAAGATCAAAGTTACCAGTGAATGAGCAAGTTTTGAATGAAAAGTGTAGAGAAGAGAGGACCTGTTGGAGTGCCCACGGGAAGAAGCTGTGGCACAGAAGAAGAATGCAGCAAGACTCTGGCTGATATCAACCTCTGAGCAACTCAGAGCTCAGCCAAAAGGGTAGGTGGAAGTTGCTTCTTTCTACACCCCTCTGACGACCTGCCGAGTGCTAAATGGTCGGGGAGCCCCTTTGCTCTCACTAGCCAGGGCAACACAATCAGTGATGATTAGACAATTTCTGAGAACACAGAACCAGTTTCCAGCTCACACAGCCATACCCACTCTCCCCTTGGACCTGAACTGAGTATGGTGGGCACCATACTAGTTGTGCACCAGTGTGTCACTTTCCTTCCCAAAGATCCTCTGCCCTTAAGTCACCACCAGACCACCTGCAAATATACTCCACAACCTGCTCTGACTTTGGCAAACACAGGGGACCAATGGGTGTCTGGGGGATTGTAGGTTCTCTGAAAATCTTACTCTCAGCCCGGAGCCACCCTTTAAGGAGCTGGGAGCACAGCCTGCCGAAGTACTCCCTGGGACAAAGGAAATATAGATGTGGTAGCAACCAAGGAACGAGACAGCATCAATATCCAGGAATAATTATGAAGAAGAGGATTGTCTCCCACATTTAATCCACTGTACACTGTTATGAACGCAGCAGCAGTTCTTCCTGCCAGTCCTGGTGAGTGGACACTGAAAGAAAGTGATCCTTGGTGCTTTCAGCAGGTGTGGTGGGTCCACCCCTGCTGAAAATGAGACTGTGCCTATTCTGGCTTTCACAAGGGGTGGGGTCCAACTCCCCCTTCCAACACAGAGTGGCAGCACCCTGACAACAGAGGATAGACTACAAAGTTGTGTGTCCTGTACTGGAGGAAGAGGTTCTACCCTGACCCTCGTTACGGTGGTAGCCATCAGAGGCAGATCCATGGCCCACAAAGGCACTGTGCTGGGAACTGAAGGATGAAGATTTTACAAACAAGGTCATGAGACCTGTGACAGGGATATGATAGGGAAGTAGACTACATTTCTGCTAGTTCAGGATGAAGAGCTGGTGCACCGCCCCCGTCTCTTTCCTGGAATCTTCAGAGCACTGCATCATGATCTCTTCCTGCCACCCTCATCAGTGCAAATTCATCCAGTGGGCAGTAGCTTACCTGCCATATCACACTCCTAAGTGCTATATATGGACTACAGCCTGAACTGCACCATCAAATAAACAATACAGGGCTATACCAAACAATATCTGATAAAGCCACCACGCAAAACGTATCCACAACCAACATATAGAGCCTTGTCCGCCACCAAACACATTCAGAAACTAAGCCAAAAGATAATACATAGCATCCACCACAGTTACACCCTCAAGGGAAAAAAAAATAAAGAGCCCCATCCAAACAATACAAATTCAAAAAAAGAAGCAAAACTTTCCTCAGATGAGAAAAGTCATCAGAAGAACTGCAGCAGTACAAAAAAATCACCGTGTTTCAACATCTCCAAAGGATTGCACTAGCTCCTTAGCCCTGAAACCTAACCAGACTGAAATGTCTGAAATGACAGATTAAAAAATCCTAAGTATGGTTCGTAAGGAAACTTCAGATTCAAGAGGATGTTGAAATCCAATAGGAAAAAAAAACAAAAAACAAAAAAAAAAAACAGGAAAATAATTCAGGATATGAAAGACGACATAGGTATATTAACAAAAACCCAAGCAGAACTTCTGAAATTGAAAAATTTACTACAGGAATTTCAAAATACAATCAGAAGACTTAATTGCAGACTAGACAAGCAGAATAGAGAATGCCAGAGCTCAAAAGCCATGTTTCAAATTAACTCAATCAGACAAAAATAGAGGGAAAGAATTTAAAAGATGAACAAAGTCTTCAGGAAATATTATATGATGTTAAACAACAAAATCCTATGACTTACTGGCATTCCTGAGAAAGAAGAAAAAGTGAGCAAATTGGAAAACATATTTGAGGAAATAATTAAATAAAATTTCCCCAACCTTGCTAGAGACATTGCCATCCAGATATAAGAAATTAAGAAAACTACTGAGAGATACTAAACAATATGACCATCCCCAAGGCAAACAGTCATCAGATTATTCATGATTAATGTTAAATAAAAACATTCTCAAAGGAAGCTAGAGAAAAGGGTCAAATTACCCATAAAGGGAATACTATCAGACTAATGGTGGACATCTCAGCAGAAACCTTATAAGCCAGAAGAGATTGGGGGTCTATTTTTAGTATTTTGAAAGAAAACATAAATGCCAACCAAGAATTACACATCCCACCAAACTAAGCTTTATAAACAAAGAAGAACTAACATTTTTCCAGATAGGCAAATGCTAACAGAATTTGTTACCAAATTCAGTCCAACAAAAATTTTTAAAAGAGGTCTAAAAATGGAAATGAAAGAATGATACTTGTTATCATAAAAGCACACATAAGTATAAAGCCAACAGACCCTATAAAGCAACTACACAATCAAGATTACAAAGAAACTACCTAACGACACTACAATAGAACAAACCCTTACATATAAATACTAACCTGGAATGTAAACAGCTTAATTGCTCCATTTAAAAGATAGAGTGGCAAATTAGATAATAAAACAAGACACAACCTTCTGTTGCCTTCAAAAGACCCATCACACATGCAACGACACCAATAGGCTCAAAGTAAAGTGATGAAGAAAGGTTTATCACACAAATGGAAAAAGAGCAGGTGTCACTATTCTTTTTTTTTTTTCTGAGACAGAGTTTCACTTTTGTTGTGTAGGCTGGAGTACAATGATGCGATCTCGGCTCACTGCAACCTCTGCCTCCCGGGTTCAAGTGATTCTCCTGCCTCAGGCTCCTGAGTGGCTGGGATTACAGGTGCCCACCACCACACCCGGCTAATTTTTTTGTGTGTTTTTAGTAGAGATGGGGTTTCACCATGTTGGACAGGCTGGTCTCGAACTCCCGACTTCAGGTGATCCACTCACCTCGGCCTCCCAAAGTGCTGAGATTACAGGCATGAGCCACCACACTCAGCCACGTCACTATTCTTGTATCACATAAAACAGACTTTAAACTAATAACATAACAAAGACAAAGAAGGGGCATTATATAATAATAAAGGATTCAATTCAACTAGAAGATTTAACTATCCGGCATACATATGCATCCAACATCAGAGCACCCAGATTTATTAAAAAACTACTACTAGATGTAAGAAAAGATACAGATAGCCATGCAAGAATGGTGGAGGACTTCCACACACCACTGAAAATATTAGACATACCATCAAGGCAGAAAACTCACAAAGAAATTCTTGACTTAAACTGTACACTTGACCAAATGGACTGAATAGACATCTACAGAATACTTCACCCCAAAACCACAGAGTATGCATTCATCTCATCTATGCAGGGAACATTCTCTAAGATTGACCACATGCTCAATTATAAAATAAGTCTTAATAAATT
The DNA here is from genome assembly GCF_024542745.1 of Macaca thibetana thibetana. Taxonomy (NCBI): domain Eukaryota; kingdom Metazoa; phylum Chordata; class Mammalia; order Primates; family Cercopithecidae; genus Macaca; species Macaca thibetana. The sequence goes on from NC_065584.1 coordinate 87,981,444, forward strand.
CAAAAAAATCAAAATCATATAAAGCATCTTCTCAGACAATAGTGGAATAAAAATCGAAATCAATACCAAGAGAAAAATCTCAAAACCACACAAATACATGGAAACTAAACAACTTGCTCCTGAATGACTGTCAGATAAACAAGGAAATTAAGGTAGAAATCAAAAAGTTATTTGAAATAAATCAGAGACACAACATACTAAAACCTCTAAGGAGTAGTGAAAGCAGTGTTACGAGGAAAGTTTATAGTGGTAAATTTCTAGCATCAAGAAGATAGAGGTCGGGTGTGGTGGCTCATGCCTGTAATTCTAGCACTTTGGGAGACTGAGGCAGGCAGATCACTGAAGTTAGGAGTTCCAGAGCGACTTGGCCAACAGGGTGAAATCTCATCTTTACTAAAAAAAAATACACAAAGTAGCCTGGCGTGGTGGCAGGCGCCTGTAATCCCAGCTACTTGGGAGGCTGAAGCTGGAGAATCGCTTGAACCCAAAAGGTGGAGGTTGCAGTGAGCAGAGATTGCACCATTGCATTCCAGCCTGGGTGAGAAGGGTAAAACTCCATCTAAAAAAAAATAGAAGATAGAAAGATCACAAATTAATAACTTTTCCTTGCCTCTAAAGGGACTAGAAAAATATGAACAAACTAAACAAAGTTAGCAGAAAAAAATAACTAAGATCAGATCAGAATTCAATAAAATTCAGACCACAAAAAAATACAAAGAATCAATAAAACAAAAAGTTGGTTATTTGAAAGGCTAAACAAGAATGATAAAGGATTAGCTAGGTTAATAAAGAAAAGAGAGAGAAGATCCAAATAAGCAAAATCAGAAATGACAAAGATGACATTGCAACTGATACTACAGAAATACAAAGAATCTCCAGAGATTACTATGAACATCTTTATGTGCACAGATTAGAAAATCTAGAGGAAATTGATATGTTCCTGGAAATACACAATGTTCTAAGATTGAACCAGGAAGAAATGGAAACCCATAACAGACCAATAATGAGTTACAAAATTGAATCAGAAAAATAAAAAAACTCTACCAACTAAAAAAATCTCTGGACCAGATGAATTCACAGCCGAATTCTACCAGACATAAAAGAAGAGATGGTACTAATCCCAATAAAACTACTCCCCCAAATTGAGGAGGAGATATTCCTCCTTAACTCAGTCTATGAAACCAATATTATTCTGATACCCAAATCTGGCAAGGACACAACAAAAAAAGGAAAAGAAAACTATAGACCAATATCCCTGATGAACATAGATGCAAAAATCCTCAACAAAATGCTAGCAAACCAAATATAGCAGCACATCAAAAAGATAATTTTTCATGATCAACTGGGCTTTATTCCTGGAATATGATAGTTCAACATCTGAAAATCAATAAAGGTGATTTACCATATAAACAGAATTAAAAACAAAAAACATATGACCATCCTAATAGACATAAATGAAGCACTTAATAAAATTCAACATCCTTTCATGCTAAAAATTCTCAACAAACTAGGCATCAAAGAAATGTGATAAGAGCTACGTATCACAAAAGGAGAGCCAACATTATACTGAACAGGCAAAAGTTGGAAGAATACCTGACTTCAAACTATACTACAAGGCTACAGTAACCAAAACAGCATGGTACTAGTACCAAAACAGAGATATAGACCAATGGAACAGAACAGAGCCCTCAGAAATAATACCACACATCTACAGCCATCTGATCTTTGACAAACCTGACAGAAACAAGAAATAGGGAAAGGATTCCCTATTTAATAAATGGTGCTGGGAAAATTGGCTAGCCATAAGTAGAAAGCTGAAACTGGATCCTTTCCTTACTCCTTACATAAAAATTAATTCAAGATGAATTAGAGACTTAAACGTTAGACCTAAAACCATAAAAACCCTAGAAGAAAACCTAGGTAATACCATTCAGGACATAGGCATGGGCAAGGACTTCATATCTCAAACACCAAAAGCAATGGGAACAAAAGCCAAAATTGACAAATGGGATCTAATTATACCAAAGAGCTTCTGCACAGCAAAAGAAACTACCATCAGAGTGAACAGGCAACCTACAGAATGGGAGAACATTTTTGCAATCTACTCATCCGACAAAGGGCTAATATCCAGAACCTATAAAGAACTCAAACAAATTTACAAGAAAAAAACAAACAACCCCATCAAAAAGTGGGCAAAGGATATGAACAGACACTTCTCAAAAGAAGACATTCATACAGCCAACAGACACATGAAAAAATGCTCATCGTCACTGGCCATCAGAGAAATGCAAATCAAAACCACAATGAGATACCATCTCACACCAGTTAGAATGGCGATCATTAAAAAGTCAGGAAACAACAGGTGCTGGAGAGGATGTGGAGAAATAGGAACACTTTTACACTGTTGATGGGACTGTAAACTAGTTCAATCATTGTGGAAAACAGTGTGGCGATTCCTCAAGGATCTAGAACTAGAAATACCATTTGACCCAGTCATCCCGTTACTGGGGATATACCTAAAGGATTATAAATCATGCTGCTATAAAGACACATGCACACATATGTTTATTGTGGCACTATTCACAATAGCAAAGACTTGGAATCAACCCAAATGTCCATCAGTGACAGACTGGATTAAGAAAATGTGGCACATATACACCATGGAATACTATGCAGCCATAAAAAAGGATGAGTTCGTGTCCTTTGTAGGGACATGGACACAGCTGGAAACCATCATTCTCAGCAAACTATTGCAAGAACAGAAAACCAAACACCGCGTGTTCTCACTCATAGGTGAGAATTGAACAATGAGATCACTTGGACACAGGAAGGGGAACATCACACACCAGGTCCTATTGTGGGGAGGGGATGGGGGGAGGGATAGCATTAGGAGACATACCTAATGTAAATGATGAGTTAATGGGTACAGTACACCAACATGGCACATGTATGCATAGGTAACAAAACTGCACGTTGTGCACATGTACCCTAGAACTTAAAGTATAATAATAAAAAAAAATTAAAAAAAAAAGAATTTTCCCAAAGCATTGAAATAAGACAAGGATTTCCAATCTGATGATTTCTATTTAGTAGAGTACTAAAAGTCCTAGCCAGAACAAACAGGAAAGAGAAAGAAATAAAAGGCATCCAAATTAGAAAAAAAAGTCAAATTATCTTTGTTCACTGATTACAATTCTATACCTAGAAAACACTGAATATTTCTCCAAAATAATCCTAGATCTGATAAACAAAGTTTATCAGTAAAGTAAAGTTCAGTCAACGTACAAAAATAAGTAGCATTTATAAACACCAATAACATTCAAGCTGAGAAGCAAAGCAAGAACATAATTTCATTTACAGTAAGAAAAAATAAAATAAAATACCTAGGAATATATCTAATCAAGGAGGTGAAAGATTTTTACAAAGAGAACTTCCAAACACTGAGGAAAGAAATTATAGTTGACACAAACAAATGGAAAAACATTGCATGCTCATAAATTGGAAGAATCAATATAATTTAAATAGCCATACTGCCCAAAGCAATCAACAGATTTAACACAATTCCTATCAAATTACTAACATAATTTTTTTTCAGAATTAGAAAAAACAATCTTAAAATTCATACACAATCAAAAAGAGCCCAAATAGCCAATGCAATTCTAAGTAAAAATACAAGGCTGAAGGCATCACATTACCTGACTTTAAACTGTAATACAAGGCTCTAGTAACCAATACAGCCTGGTATTGGTACAAAAATAGACACGTAGATCATGAGAATAGAAGAGAGAACCCAGAAATAAAGCCTCACACCTACAACCAACTGATATTCATCAAACTCGACAAAAATTAACAATGAGGAAAGGACACCTTATTCAATAAATTCTGCTGAAATAACAGGCTAACCATATGCAGAAGAATGAAACTGGACGATTACCTCTAACAATATACAAAAATCAACTCAATGTGGATTAAATGCTTAAATGTAAGACCTCAAAGTATAAAAATCATAGGAGAAAGCCTAGGAAAATATCTTCAGAATACTGACCTAGGCAAATAATTTATAACTCAGACCTCAAAAGCATATGCAACAAAAATAAAAATTGGCATCCCAGCACTTTGGGAGGCCGAGGCAAGTGGATCATCTGAGGTCAGGACTTCAAGACCAACCTGGCCAACATAGTGAAACCCCATCTCTACTAAAAATACAAAAATTAGCCAGGTGTGGTGGTGGCCACCTGTAGTCCCAGCTACTCAGGAGGCTGAGGCAGGAGAATCGCTTGAACTCGGGTTCGAAGGTTGCAGTGGTCTGAGATTGGGCCACTGCACTCCAGCCTGGGCAACAAGAGCAAAACTCTGTCTCTAAATAAATAAATAAATAAATAAATGGCAATTGGGACTTAATTATACTAAAGAGCTTCTGTACAGCAAAATAAACTATCAAGAATAAAAAGAAAATATACAAAGTTGGATAAAATATGTGCAAACTATTCATCCAACAAAGGACTAATATCTAGAATCTATAAGGAAATTAAAGAAATCAACAAGAAAAAAACAAAATCCATTAAAAACTGGGCAAATAAACAGACATTTCTCAAAAAGAGAAATATAATTAGTCAACAAACATGAAAAGATGCTGAACACCATGAATCATCAGAGAAATACAGTGCAAAACCACAATGAGATTTCCTCTCACACCTGCCACAATTGCTATTATTAAAAAGTCAAGAAACAATAGGTGTTGACGAGAATGCAATGGAAAGGAAACACTTATACAATGTAGGTGGGAATGTAAATTAGTTCAGGCACTGTGAAAAGCAGTATATAGATTTCTCAAAGAACTAAAAGCAGAACTATCATTTGACTCAGCAATAGATACCATTATTGGGTATCTACTCAAAAGAAAAGATATTGTTCTACCAAAAAGACACCTGCATTCCTATGTTTATCACAGCACTAGTCACAATAGTAAAGTCAGAAAAGTCATAGTATCACCCTAGGTGCCCATCAATGGTAGATTGGAGAAAGAAAATGCACACATACACCACTGAATATTATGTAACCATAAAAAAGGATAAAATCCTGCTGTTTGCTGCAACATGTGTATTAGTCCATTTTCACACTGCTATAATGAACTACCTGAGATTTGGTAATTTATAAACAAGAAAGGTTTAACTGACTCACAGTTTCACATGGCCTCAGGGAATTTACAATTATGGTGAAAGGTGAAGGGGAAGTAAGCCACATTTTACACGGCATCAGGAGAGAGAAAGAGGGAGAGGGGAACTACCAAACACTTATAAACCATCAGATCTCATGAGAACAACATGGGGGAAACTGCCCCCATGAATGCATCATCTCCCACCAGGTCCCTCTCTTGACATGTGGGGATAAAAAATGGCCACACACAGACATAAAGGTGGAAATAATAGACACTGTATTCTCCAAAATGGAGAAAGGAGGGAGAGGAGCAGGATTGAAAAACAAACTGTTGAGTATTCAGCAATCTCATTACTGCGTGTTTACCCTGTATTAATCCATTCTCATGCTGCTATGGAAGAAATACTTGAGAAATGCCCGGGTAATTCATAAAGAAAAGAGATTTAATTGACTCACAGTTCTACATGGGGAGGCTTTAGAAAACTTACAAACATAATGGAAGGTGCTTCTTCACAGGGTGGAAGGAGAGAGAATGAGTGCCAGCAGGGCAAATGCCAGATGCTTAGAAACTATCAGATATCATGAGAACTCACTCATTATCATGAGAATAGTAGCGGAAAAACCACTCCCATGATTAAATTGCTTCCCACCAGGTCCCTTCTATGACATGGGGATTAGGGGAACTATAATTCAAGATGAGATAAGGGTAGGGACACAGCCAAACCACATCATTCTGCCCCTAGCCCCTCCCAAATCTCAGGTCCTTTTTACATTTCAAAATCAGTCATGACTTTCTAACAGTCTCCCAAAGTCTTAGCTCATTCCAGTATTAACTCAAAAGGCCAAGTCCAAAGTCTCATCTGAGACAAAGCAAATTCCTTTTACCTGTGAGCCTGTAAAATCAAAAGCAAGTTAGTTACTTTCTAGATAAAATGGGGGTACAGGCATTGGATAAATAAACCCATTCAAAATGGAAGAAATTGGCCAAAACAAAGGGACTACAGGCCCCATGCAGGTCCAAAATCTAATAGTGCAGTCATTAAACTTTAAAGTTTCAAAATGATCTCGTTTGACTCCATGTCTCACATCCAGGTCACACTGATGCAATAGGTGTGCTTCCATGGTCTTGGGCAGCTCTGCCCCTGTGGCTTTGCAGGGTACAGCCTTCCTTCCAGTTGCTTTCATGGGCTGGCATTGAGTGTCTGCAATTTTTAGGTGCATGGTGCAAACTGTAGGTGGTGCTACCATCCTGGGGTCTGGAGGATAGTGGCCCTCTTCTCACAGCTCCATTAGGTAGTGCCTCAGTGAGAACTCTGTGTGGGTGCTCCTACCTCACATTTCCCTTCTGCATTGTTCTAGCAAAGTTCTTCATGAGGGCCCCACCCCTGCAGCAAACTTATGCCTGGATATTCAGGTATTTCCATATATCCTCTGAAATCTAGGAGGAGATGCCCAAACCTTAGTGCACTTCTGTGCACCCACAGGCTCAACACCACGTGGAAGCCTCCAAGGCTTGGGGCTTATAGCCTCTGAAGCAATAGCCTGAGCTGTGCCTTGGACCCTTTTAGACACAGCTGGAGCTGAAGCAGCTGGAATGCAGGGCACCATGGCCTGAGGCTGCACAGAGCAGGGGGGCCCTAGGCCCAGCTCACAAAACAATTTTTCCCTGGTAGGCCTCTGGGCCTGTGGTGGGAGGGTCTTCTGGGAAGGTCTCTGACATGCCCTGGAGACATTTTCCCCATTGTCTTGGTGATTAACATTCAGCTTATCATAACTTATGCAAAATGCAGCTGGGTTGAATTTCTCTTCTATCAGGTCATCAGGTTGCAAATTCTCCTTGAACACTTGCTGCTTAGAAATTTCTTCAGCCAGATACCTTAAATAATCTCTCTCAAGTTCAATGTTTCACAGATCTCTAGGGTAGGGAGGAATTGCCACCAGTCTCTTTGCTAAAGCATAGCAAGAGTCACCTTTATTCCAGCTCACAACAAGTTCCTAATCTCTATCTGAGACCACCTCAGCCTAGCTTTCATTTTCCATATCACTATCAGCATTTTGGTCAAAGCCATTCAATATGTCTCTAGTATGAAAGGAAAATAAATCTCGGAACCCCCAAATCACTAAGCTAAAAGTCAAGCTGGGAACTGCTTAGGGACAACCTACCTCCCATTCTATTTAAAGTCACCCCTCTGCTCACTGAAATAAATGCATATCTGATTGCCTCCTTTGGAGAGGCTAATCAGAAATTCAGAAGAATGCAACTATTTGTCTCTTATCTACCTATGACTTGGAAGCCCCCTCCCCATTTCCAGTCTTCTTGCTCTTGCTTGGAGTTGTCCCACCTTTCCAGAACAAACCGATGTTCATTTTGCATATTTTGATTGATGTCTCATGTCTCCCTAAAATGTATAAAACCAAACTGTGCCCTGACCATCTTGGCACATGTTGTTAGGACCTACTGACGCATGGGCACACATCCTCAACTTTGGCAAAGTAAACTTTCTAAATTAACTGGGACCTGTCTCAGACTTTTGGGGTTCATACTAGGAAGTTTCAAACTTTACCACATCTTCTTGTCTTCTGAGCCCTCCAAGGCTCTAGAAAGTTCCATACTTTCCCATATTTTTCTCTCTTCTTCTGAGCCCTCCAAACTCTTCCAACCTCTGCCTGTTACCCAGTTCCAAAGTTGCTTCCACATTTTTGGGTATTTTTATAGCAGCACTCCACGCCTGGTACCAATTTACTGTATTAGTTCATTTTCACGGTGCTATGAAGAAATACCAAAGACTGGATAATTTATAAAGAAAAGAGGTTTAATTGACTCACAGTTCCACATGGCTGGAGAGACCTCAGGAAAACAATAATGGTGGAAGGCACCTCTTCACAGGGCAGCAGGAGAGAGAATGAGTACCAGTAAGGGAGATGCCAGATGCTTAGAAAACCATCAGATCTCAGGAAAACTCACTCACAATCACAAGAACAGCATGGGGAAAACTGTTCCCATGATTCAGTCACTCCCCACTGGGTCCCTTCCATGACATATGGGGGTTATGGGAACTCTAATTCAAGATGAGATTTGTTTGAGAACACAGCCAAACCATATCATACCCAAAAGAATATAAATCATTCTACCATAAAGGCACATGCAAACATACATTTATCACAGCATTATTCACAACAGCAAGGACATGGAATCAACCTAGATGTCCATCAATGGTGTATTGAAAGAAGGAAATGGAGTATATATACATCATTGAAAACTACAAAGCCATCAGAAAGAATGAACTCATGTCCTTTGCAGCAACATAGATGGAGCTTGAAGCCATTATCCTAAATGAATTAATGTAGAAACAGAAAGCCAAAATCTGCACTTTCTCACCTATAAGGGGGAGCTAAATGTTGAGTACACATGGACACACAGAAGGGAAATGTAGACACTGGGGTTTACTTGAGGGTGGAGGGTGGGAGGAGAATGAGGATTAAAAAACTACCTATATGGTTCTATACTCATTACCTGGGTGATAAAATAATCAGTCTACTAAACCCCTGTGACACCCAATTTACCACATGTAATAAAGATGCACATATACTCCCAAACCTAAAATAAATCTTGGAAGGAAAAAAAAAAACTACCTATTGGATATTATGTTTACTATTGGGTAGTGGTTTTTATAGAAGCCCAAACCCCAGCATTACACAATATATCCATGTAACAAACCTGGATATGTACTCCCTGAATCTAAAATTTAAAAATATTACATTGAAAAAATATAACCCAGAAAGTTTTCAAATCAACAACTTAACTTTACAACTTAAGGAACTTGGAAAAAATAAAACAAACTACACCTGACCCTAGCAGGAAGCAGGAAATAATAAAAAGTAGAGATAATTGAAATAGAGAACATAAAACCATAGAAAAATTCAATGGAATAAAAAATTTGTTGTTTGAAAAGACAACAAAATTGGCAAACTTTAGCTAGCTGAACTAACAAAAACAGAGAGAAGACTCAAATTACTAAAATCAGAAATAAAAATGAGAACAGTACATTACTACCAACTCCAGGGAAACAAAAAGAAATATAAAAGAGTACTATGAATAATTGCATACCAATAAAATGAATAACCTGGATGAAATGTACAAATTTCTAGTACGAGACCCAGGAAGACTTAATAATGAAGAAATAAAAAGTATGAAAATATCTATAACTAGTAAGGAGATTGAATTAGTGATCAAAGTCTCCCAACAAAGAGAAGCCTGGACATGATGGCTTCACTAGTGAATTTTACTAACATTTAAGGAAAAATTATTTTGCATCCATTGTCCTCAAAATTTTTTCAAAAAATTTAAGGGGAGGGAATACTTCCTAATTTATTCTTTGAGACCAGTATCACCTAGATACCAAAGCCGGACCAAAAAAACAAAAACAAAAACAAAAACAAACAAACAAAAAAAAACCTACAGGAAAAGAAAACGATAGGCCAACGTCACTTCTTAACATTGTTGCAAAATCCTCAACAAAATACTAGTAAATTGAATTCAATAGCACATTAAAAAGATTATATACTGTGACCAAGTGGTATTTATTCCTAGGATACAAAGATGTTTTAGCACAAAAAATCAATATAATATATCACATTGCATTAACAGATGAAGGGAGAAAACGATACAGAAAATCATCTGAAAAAATGCAACATCTTTTTATCACAAAAGCACTTAACACTAGGAATAGAAGGAAACTACCTCAATACAAATTAACAGGATACACAAGTTATCACATAACAATTGTATTTCTATACACTACTTATGAACAGTCAATAAAGAAAATTAAGAATATATATTATATATCTCTTTATACATATATAGAGAGAGAAAGAGAGAGGGAGATGAGAAAGATGAGAGAGAGAAAGATAGAGAGAGAGAGAGAGGAGATTTATTAGGGGAAATTGGCTCACTGATTACGAAAGCTGAGAATTCCTCCACCAGGACCCTCAGCTTCTTGGAAGGTACCTGTTCACATTGAGGGAGGATATTCCCTACTCAGTTCCCCGACTCTCACAGCAATCTCCTACATAAACTCCTTTACAGACACACCTTGGGCAGCCCAGTCATTCTAATCAAGGGCCAAACCACCTGGATTTCCATTCCAGAAGAAGGAGGACAGGTTCAGTGCCTACTGAAGCATTGAGAATAACTAATACAATGATTGAGACTAAATAATGCTTTATCAGCTATCTGGGTATCCACTAATGCAATCCATTTGTAACTAAAAATCAACTACCACACTAGGCTTCATGAAAATTAAGAACTTCTGTTTACTAAATGATACCACTAAGAAAGGTAAGCCACAGATAACATTAGATAATTATAATACATATATCAACAAAGGAGTTGTTTATATCATATATAACGGATTCCTACAAGTCAGGAAGAAAATGCAAGTGACTCAACAATTGAGCAAACAAATTGAATGGACATTTCATAAAAAAAAGATTTTCAAATAGAAAATAAACATATGAGATGTTCAGCATCATTACTTATCAAGGATATGCAAATTAACCACAATTAGTACCCAGCAGAGTGACTAAATTATTTTTCTTTTTAAAGGTAGATGTTGAGGAGAATGTGGAGCAATGTGAACTCTGTTACATCAGTGGTGGTATTGTAAATTTATACAACTGTATCTGAAGAATGTTTTATAGTTTCTTATCAAATTAGATATACATCTACTTTAGGATTGAAAAGTTACACTCCTAGTGTCCATCCATCAAAAATGAATGTAACGTCTGTCAAAATATGTACAGGAATGTTCATAAAAGCTTTTTTTCTATAAGCCAAAAATGAGAAACTACCCAAATGTCCAGCAACAGTATAATGCATAAATTGTAGTATGCTTAAATAATGGAAGAAATAACAAAGATTTTCAGTAATAAAAACATACAATGTCACATGCAATAACTAGAGTAAATTTCAGTCATAATGTCAAATCAAAATAATCAACACACATAGAAAGGGTATATATTTTACAATCCCATTTATACAAAGTTCAAACACAGGCAAAATTAATCAAAGGCGATAGAGGTTATAAAAGAGGTTAGCTTTAGACGTTTTGTTGGGAGGAGGAGTGAGGAAGTCATTTGAGGCATTGTTAATGTTCTGTCTCCATCTGGTTGGAAGTTTACATAAGCAAAAATTCATTGAGCTGTAAATTTAGGTTTGCAGTAAATGTTTCAAACATTTGCATTGTTTAATATCCTTGAAGTCTAGAGAACTTTCATACATTAATAAAGAAAATATGATAAACAGGAATTAAAGAGACAAACGAACATGCAATTTTTAGAATTAAAGGTGTGTGACTAATAAAAATCTGAAAAGATGTTCATTCATAGTGCTGCTGAGGCAAATGCAAACTAAAATGTACTATCTTTATTACACATCACATTTGAAAAATTATCATTAAAATTGAAGAATGATGTTATCTAGTGTAGGAAAGAATATGAAAATAGCATTGCATACACGGCTCATGGAAGTATGCATTACTACAGTTTTTTGGGGAAGAAATACCTGTCCACATTTGTCTCACAAATTTTACTTTCAGCCTCTGTCTGTTACAAATACTGAATAGCAGTCTGAAGAAATATGAACAAATTGTTCACTGTAGAACCTTTTATTATAATGATAAAATAATAGATGATCTACATGCCCATTGATAGAATATTTTATTATAATATACCATATTTGATGGTTTTAATATCACATATCAGTTAAAAAATAATTAGAGCTATAGCTGGGAGTGGTGGCATGGGTCTGTAATCCAGCTACTCAGGAGGCTGAGGCAGGAGAATTGCTTGAACCCAGGAGGTGGAGGTTGCGGTAAGCCAAGATGGGGCCACTGCACTCCAGCCTGGGGGACAGAGCAAGACTCTATCTCAAAAAAAAATTGGTAATAATAATTAGTGCCAAATATGGCACATGAAATCACATGCACAATGTATTACTGTATTGAAGAAAGCCTTTCTCTCTCCTTCTCTTCCCTCTCTCTCTTCTCCTCTCAGTGCTGTAGAGGCAGAAGTAGAAGAAAGGGGAAACTTTTATATTTACTTAAGACATTTTTGTAATATTAAACAGAATTAAATTAAATCTAAAGTCAATAATTCTGACTAGAAAAGGTACTCCAGATAAAGCAGTACAAGCAAAGGTGTACTGGTAGAAGAAATGCAAGGCCCCTGAAGCCAAATTTTCCTTAATGTTTCATCATCCTTTCCATTAACCTCAGCCGTGTGGACCAGGGGGACCCTTACCTCTCTATAAAATCCAGCTGACATTATTACAACTCTCATATCTTCTTTTCCCCTTCTATTAATTGCTTTCTACCCTCACATCCCAGTATCACTCAACACCTATATTTTTATGTTTCATAATTTCGAAAAAGTATTGATTAAACATTTTTAATGATTTCCTTTGTGATTTGTCTGTGAGTAGCTGAATCTTGAAATCCCTAAACATCAAAATTTCCTAATGGTGGCCAGTGTAACCAGGGGTTTTCATCTTAATTCATTAATTTTCTTGGTCGATAATATCTAGGATGGTTGTATATTGTTAATGTGCCAGGAGTCCATGACTGCAGGACCTAAGAATTTACAGACAAGAAGGTATGTAATTTGACTTAAAATCTATTGTACTGACAGCCTTTTTTCATGCTCCTGTCATCAGGACCCACCTGCAGAATCAGTATTCAATAATGTGCTCTTTTTCAATATAATATTGTCTATGCAATGTTATACTGTATAAATCAAACAATGCATTTTTAAAAGGTTTTCAGAATATATGGCTAGCAAAATTAACAATCTTTGCCTCTGGGAATTGGGAATATAATTATTTTCTTCATGTTTTTCATGATTCTGAAACTGAGATTATTTGATGTTATTTCTAGACAACAACTTTTACTCTCAAAACAAGTTAAATGGGTTATAATTAAGAGAAATTGTTACCTGAAAATTAAGTAAAATGTTAAGTAATAATTAAGTTGCAGAAAGATAAAAAATCCATTTTTTTATTTTTGTGTATAAAAATAAAATGTCATAAACCCTACAGATATGCATAGGAACTCTCAGTAGGTAAGAAAAAAGTCTCAATTGTTAAAGTGAATTTTTATAAATATTTTATTGCCTTTACATGTAGTCTAGTGTCTTACATAATTTAACTTTTCTGTGTATATAGATTGTATCATATTTTAAATATAGTTTTGTGTCCTGTGTTTTCTCTTATTATGTGACCATTTTCTAAAGTAAATAAATATGTTTTAAGCTTCAGTTCAACAAAATAGTATTTAAATTTGGAAATTTTACCTCATAGTGTCTTGATATTTTTAACCTTTAGCACATAATTGGATGTAATCTTTATAGTTACATAATTGCCTTAAATAAGGAATATGTAAATTTTAATATTTTTAAGCTTTTATTTAGTTTAAAATTAATTTTATTTTTAACATTTTTATTCTTGTCGATTTGCCCAAATGAAAGTATACAGTTTATAGATTTAGAAGTGGCACAAATTATAATAAGATGAAGAAAATTCAATATTTAAACTTTAAATTGCTATCTAATTATTACGTCTTAAGTCTTCAAAATGTTGCTCTGTGTATGGCAGAACTGAGCTGTAGAATCTGAGTGAATAATGGCTATCACGAAACACCAAAAACACCCCTCCCTGCAGTTCTCAGTGGACCATCACCCATTTCATCTCATACAGTAGCATGTTCCAGCTATTGCTCGTGTAAACGGATAAAATATACACAACATACGAATTGCTATTTTTGTCTCAGAGAAATAGTGGGTTTTTATTTGATTTGATAGACTAGTCGAAGGAGAGTCATTTCAATGCATGAATAACCATTTTATAATTATATTTAGATCATTATAAGCATAATGTATACCTACACGCCCACAGCTATGATTTAAGATAAAAAATATATCATTGACAATAATAAACTAGAAATAAGTGTATTATAGAATATGGTAAGCTGGAGAGGCATATCAAAGAAAATATAGTAAGAGGTCATTGAACTAGCAATAATCCCAAGTGGAATGTGATCTTTCCTGTAGCTATTTGCACAGGTTAGAGTCCTACAAGAGTTTTCTTGATGGCAAAGGGTACAGGGATTCCCTTTTCTCAAATAAAAGCTCTACAGATCTAATGTCCATTTACTGGAATCTGAAATTCTACCTTTGATTTTATTTTTTCCCAAATATTTTTATTAAAAATAATATTTCAGAAAAATAAAACATTTCTTGAGACTGAATGTGGAAAAGGAGAGAGAAGTAATGTGTTGAATGATGGAAAGGAGAAATGCATCATGTGGAAGTTAGCGGCTTGGAGCCAGGTAACTTCATGTTCTAATTAACATTGACCATGTTGTTAGTGTCACAAGGTTGCAGTTGGTGAAATAATATACATTTATATTAGGTAAGGAGAAAATAATTTCTTTCAGCTAATTAATCAGGATGTATCTTAGAGGATGAAAAATCTCTCTTTTGAAATGAGCAGAGTCTTGTATTTGATATGAATTACCTCATTCATTTTAAATATCACTAATGCCCTATTGTTTAATATCTTTGATCTAGGTAGAACCAGGTCAAATGGATAAAAACCAAACAGAAGTGGTGAGAGAATTTTTCTTGTCAGGCTTCTCACAGACATCATCTATTGAAGCAGGGCTATTTGTTCTATTTCTTTTCTTCTATGTGTCCACTTGGGTGGGCAATGTCCTCATCATGGTCACAGTGGCATCTGATAAATACCTGAACTCATCACCCATGTATTTCCTTCTTGGCAACCTCTCATTTCTGGACCTATGTTATTCAACAGTAACGACCCCTAAGCTTCTGGCTGACTTTCTTAATCATGAGAAACTCATTTCCTATGACCAATGCATTGTGCAACTCTTCTTCCTCCATTTAGTAGGGGCAGCTGAGATGTTCCTGCTCACAGTGATGGCCTACGATCGCTATGTTGCAATCTGTCGCCACCTGCACTACACCACTGTCATGAGTCGGGGGTTATGCTGTGTGTTGGTTGCTGCCTCCTGGATGGGAGGATTTGTGCACTCCACTGTCCAGACCATTCTCACTATCCGTCTACCCTTTTGTGGGCCAAACCAGGTAGACAACTTTTTTTGTGATGTTCCCCCTGTCATCAAACTTGCCTGTGCTGACACTTTTGTCATTGAATTGCTCATGGTATCTAACAGTGGGTTGATCTCCACCAGCTCCTTTGTGGTGTTAATTTCCTCCTACACCACTATCCTAGTCAAGATTCGCTCCAAGGAAGGAAGGCGAAAGGCACTTTCCACGTGTGCCTCTCACCTCATGGTGGTAACACTGTTTTTTGGACCCTGTATTTTCATCTACGCTCGTCCTTTCTCTACATTTTCTATGGACAAGATGGTGTCTGTACTCTACAATGTTATTACACCAATGCTAAACCCCCTCATCTACACACTTCGGAACAAGGAGGTAAAGTCAGCTATGCAGAAGCTCTGGGTCAGAACTGGACTTATGTGGAGAGACCAGGAGACATGAGACATTGATGTGAATTTTTCAAAGTAGAAAATCTGAGGTTAAAATAATTACTTTTTGAATAATGAGTTAGAAGGTAATTGCCTAGTTTTTAAATTTATTTCATTAAATCCAAATAGTCCTATTACTGACTTTATCATTCAACTGTACACTATAACTAATCTGTTTACTTTTTTATTGAATCAAATCTGTTTTTCTATCAGATTTTCTTTTTTCATCTCATCTATTCATCTCATCAAATTTTATTTCATCCACTGTTTCCATTTAGTTTGTCATTTAGAACTGGTACAAACCACTTTTTCTAAGCCTTCACTGCCTTCTCTACCTTGCTTTATTTTTTTCCTTCAATTTTAAGTTATTCTAACTACAGATGGTCCCTGAGTTATGATGATTCACCTTATAATTTTTTTGTCTTTAAGATGGTGCACAAACCATACTTTGAGTATTCATATAACCATTTCATTTTTCACTTTCAGCACAGCATTCCATAAATTACATTCAACACTTTATTATTATAAAATATGCTTTGTGTTAGATGATTTTGTCTAACTATAGACCAGTGTCAATGTTCTGGGCATGTTTGAGGGAGGTTAGGCTAAGCTATCATGTTCAGTAGGTTAGTTTTATTAAATACATTTTTGACTTACAGTATTTTCAACTTACTATGGGTTTATTCAGACATAAACCCATCATAAGTGAGGAGCATCTGTAGATATCTGCAGTCAATTTAAATGTATTTATTTCTGTACATATTTAAGAGAATATCAGTTAGATATATTAGAGTGAATTCAATTATGACTATATAACAACAAGCTAATGAAATACATTAGCTTCATCACCTTATCACATGTAATGGAGAGAGCAGCTGCTCAATATTGTGGGTTCAAATATCCCTCTTTGAATTACAATTCATGTAAACCTGAAAAACTGAAGCCCTAATTTCCTCATATGTAGCATGCATAAAATGATGTGTACTTCTCAGTGCTGGTGTGAAGATGAAAAATGAAAACAGACATGAATGTGTCTACTATGGTGCCTGCCTCATAACACAGTTCAAAAATAATTTATTCATTAAAGTTGATTTTTTCAATGATATAGGGTATAGAAGGTAAAGTTCTACATTGGCCGACTTACCATATTGCAACAACAGTTTGATCTGCCAGTTTGTGCAGGATACTTGAAAGTATATAGAAATGAGCTCATGACATTTTCACACCTGTCAATTTTTGGGAAGTTTATTTTATATTACTGTCGTCATTGTCGTCAAAAAAACCCTCATTGACATTGGTTGTATCCTTAAGTTACATTAAGACATATTCATAGGCCTGTTTACTGTTTACCAAATCTTTATAATTAAAGATAAAAAATTAAATTTACATTCAAGTTTACAAGAAACTGAATGAAAATTAAAATATAAAATACAAAAGAACTGTGAAGTACATTGAAGTACTTACAGCTTTTTTAGTCTTTGGATTTTAAAGCAATCGTAGCAACAAATCTGCATGACAAAGACAGAAGCTAAAGAGGTTTGGTAAATTTATTAATGACTGAGTTTATATCTTTATTATCTTTATACTCCCAAACTAACGTAAATACCTAAAACAAAATAAATAAAATGGGATGAAAATGTGTTAAATAAACGCGGGAAGCTTTTATATCTTCTCTCATCAATGTGGCATTGACAACAGAAGAAATATTTTAGAGAAGTTTTCTTTTCTCATATTTAGTAAAAATAACTTGTAAAAATTTCATTGAGACATAGAAACGCTTTCAGAGATGTTAAAGATGCAAGAATTCACCAGACTTGTATTTTATTTTATTTTAAGTTCTTGGATATACGTGCAGAAGGTGCAGGTACGTTACACAGTTATACATGTGCCATGGTGGTTTGCTGCACCTATCAACCCATCATCTAGGTTGTAAGCCCCGCAGGCATTAGGTATTTGTCCTAATGCTCTCCCTCCTCCTTCTCCCCACTCCCCGACAGGCCTGGGTGTGTGGTTTTCTCTTCCCTGTGTCCATGTGTTCTCATTGTTCAGCTGTAAGTGGGAACATGTGGTGTTTGGTTTTCTGTTCCTGACTTCGTTAGCTGAGGATAATGGCTTCTGGCTCCATCCATGTCCCTGCAAAGGACATGATCTCCTTTTTATGGTTGCATAGTATTCCATAGTGTATATGCAAACATTTTCTTTATCCAATCTATCATTGATTGGCATTTGGGTTGATTCCATGTCTTTGCTATTGTGAATAGTGCTGCAATGAATATATGTGTGGATGTATCTTTATAATTGAATGATTTGTATTTTGGGGGGTATATACCCAGTAATGGGATTGCTGGGTCAAATGGTATTTCTGGTTCTAGGTCTTTGAGGAATCACCACACTATCTTCCACAATGGTTGAATTAAACAAATTTTAAAATTTTATAGCAATACATCTAATGATTGATACATTTACATCTAAAATCCAACATACAATGTTCCTGTTCAAATAAAATATGAAGCTCAGAATTTTTTTAAAAATTACTAATTTTGACAGTGTGGGTCAGCTTACAATGAAATAACAATCCCTAAAATATTATTCACTTAACAAATGTTTATTTTATATTAATGCCACAATAATAATATGGGATGCATGTCAGCCGTTGATCTCTGCTTCTTGTAGTCACCAATAGATTCATGCTGATGAATTATTTACTTCCACATGTAATTTCATTATTGCTTGGGTAGGAAAACAGCCACGTGGTGAATCTCACCCTGGCTCTTGAATCTTCTCATATTGCATTGACCAAATGAATTATACCAATAAGTTCAATAATTGGAAAAACTTCTTTAAAATATGATTATTCAAGGCACTCTGCAGAAGACTTGGAAAATCTGTAATAGACTGGGATTCATTAAATATATTAAATCTATTCTTTTTTTTTTTTTTTTTTTTTTTTTTTTTTTTTTTTTTTTTTTTTTTTTGAGACGGGGTCTCGCTCTGTCACCCAGGCTGGAGTGCAGTGGCCAGATCTCAGCTCACTGCAAGCTCCGCCTCCCGGGTTCACGCCATTCTCCTGCCTCAGCCTCCCGAGTAGCTGGGACTACAGGCGCCCGCCACCTCGCCCGGCTAGTTTTTTGTATTTTTTAGTAGAGACGGGGTTTCACCGGGTTAGCCAGGATGGTCTCGATCTCCTGACCTTGTGATCCACCCGTCTCGGCCTCCCAAAGTGCTGGGATTACAGGCTTGAGCCACCGCGCCCGGCCTAAATCTATTCTTAAATTTCTTCCCACAAAGAAAACCTACATTAGCGAATTCTTTAAACATACAAGAAAAACATAGCACCAACGTTATACAAACTCTTCCTGTGAGTAAAAAAATAGAGAATACTTTTTATTTCTTTTTGTTGCCAGCATGTTTTACATTTCAAAATCTGACCATGTTATAATAATAATAAATTAATTATAAATTAATCTCACCTATGAACATAAATATAATGATCACTTAAATAATTAGCAAATTATATCTATTGATACATAAAAAGATAATACAATATGAACCACTTGTCTTACTCCAGATTTGTAAGACTAGTTGAAAATTCAAAAATCAATCCATGTAATTAACTATGTTTACAAATTGATAGATGTAAATTATTGCAAAATTCAATACCAATTTATTAAAAAAAGATATCAAATTTGTAAACTACGAATCCCAAGTAACCTTATGCTAGGGAATCCTTAATCTGATAAAGAGTATCCACAAAAACATTCTAAAATAAATATTATGCTCACTGTTGAAATATTAAGGACTTTCATGCTGAAACTAAGAAACAAATAATACTTGATATTGCCACCATAATTCAACATTATTCTGGAGACTTAGGCAGTGTAATGAGACAAGAAAAAATAAAACGGTGTAAGAAATGGAGAGGAAGCAATCAAATATTCATTATTAACAAATGTCACAGTATACATATATAGATAACTCAAGAAAATGTACAGAAAATCGAATTAATAAA
Source organism: Macaca thibetana thibetana (assembly GCF_024542745.1). Lineage (NCBI taxonomy): Eukaryota > Metazoa > Chordata > Mammalia > Primates > Cercopithecidae > Macaca > Macaca thibetana. Next base: position 88,001,175 of record NC_065584.1, read on the forward strand.
TTAAGTTAGCATAATCACAGAATATGAGAAAGTCAATAGTCTGAAAATAAATTGTAGACTCCCAGTTCTGGAGTAAAATGGAGTAGATACACTTTCCCCTACGCATGCTACTAGGCACAACTAAAAACTCTGGATATTATAAAATGCAAACATTAAAAAAAAAAGAAACTCTGAAAGATAGAAGCAGCAAATCAGGTAGAAACTTCAAGACCCAATACATGGCATGGTAATTTCCCTTTTTGCATTTTTTATTTCTTTTAATTTGCCTCATATAAGTCCAATTGGGTGTTGGAGAAACCAGCAGCCCAAAAACACACCAACAGACGCAGACATAAATAGTACCCCCACGCCCCCTCGCCAAAAAAAAAAAAAAAAAAAAAAAAAGAAGAAGAAGCCTGCTATCTCTAACCAGAGGACAAGAAAAAAAGAAGCCTGGAAAGATAGAAAACTTCAAGACAATAACTGTTCACCATCCACAAAAGGCCACAAATAAGCGATGGCCTATCTTCCCCCAAAATAAAGTAAGGAGTCCAGATTTCTAACCTTTCTGGTAGTAATAACCCTCTTCCCATTGGTGTCATTAGAGGCTATGTGAAGAGCTGGCAATTCTACTCCATCCAGTGAGGTAAATTTCTCCTCACTGCCAAGGTGATATCAAAGAAGGTTGAGTTGGAAGCCAGTTCATCAACACTTTCCAGCAGTAAAGAGTACCCCCGTCACCATAGTGTCAGTGGAGGTCATATAGGGAGTAATAAGAAGATGACCTTTTCCTTCCCAGCCAGCAGAGACATAGTAAGGAGCTTGGACCCTCACCTCTGCCCAGCAGTAATGAGGCACCCTGCTGGGCCTTCTCTATAGAATCAACAGAGGCCAAGAGGGGAATCTAATTTCTACTTCCGTTTTGCAGATGGCATAGTGCCAGATGAAGCCTGATAAAACAAAAGATTTTAATAGTATCCAGAGTCTCATTACATTGAAAAATTTAGGATTTAATTTAAAAAACAAAAACAAAAACTCCCACCATACAAACCAGAAAAATCTCAGCTAGAATGAAAAAACAGTGAATAGATGCCAATTCTAAGATAAAACAGATACTAAAATTATCATAAAATTCTTCATTGAGAAATTACAAGCATATTTGAAGGAAATACAAAATAAAAAGTCTCAGCAAATAAATAAAGACATAAAAAAGAAACAAATGTAAGTGGAGGTTTTATTATAGAACTGAAAAATATAACAGAAAGAAAGAAAAAGAGAGAGAGACAGAAGGAAGGGAGGTAGGGAGGGAGGAAAAGAAGGAGGGAAGGAGGAAGGGAAGGAGGGAAAGAGGGAAGGAGGGAAGGAAGGAGAAGGAAGGAAGGAAGGAAGGGAGGGAGGGAGGGAGGGAGGGAAGAAAAAAGGAAGAAGAAATACAGAAAAGCAAGCAAGAAGGACACCTCAGTGAATGGAATTAAAAGCATACTTGGGAGGACAGAGGGAAGAATCAGCAAACTTCAAGACAAAACAATAAACATTGAAAATGTAAGAATCCTAGAACACCAAAAGATAAAACAATAAAAAGAAACATATGTGTAGATACAATAGCCTTTACTTCTCTTGAGTTTTCCAAATTGAATTTGACAGTTAAAGCAAAACTTATTGCATTATTTATTGTTGTACCCAATGTATATAAATAGTTAGGAAAATTTTGTATTTAAAGTATGGGAGGATAAAGAGACTGAAAGAATGAGATTTCTATACTGTATTTGAACTGGTAAATTGATTACATAATGTAATAGCTAGAATGACCACTAAGAAACCTGTAGAAAGAGATACACCAAAAACTCTATAGATAGATCAAAATAAAATTCTAAAAAAACATTACAGTCACCCACAGGATAGTAGGGAAAATAGAACAAATTAAAAATGAGGGAAGAAACCAAAATCAAAAATAAAATAGGTGACTTAATCCTAACATATCGACATTACTTTAAATATAAATGGTTTAAATTCACCAATTTAAAGACAGAGATTGGCAAAGTAGAAAAAAATGACCTTTTACATGCCATCTAGAAGAAACTCAATTCAAATATAATGACACAGGTGTGTGAAAAATAAAAAGATGAAATAAGATGCACCATGCAAAAAAAGACACTAGAGTAACTGTGCTAGTATCAGCTTTATTCAGAGCAAAGAAAATTACCAGGGACAGAGTAAGATATAACACAATGATAAAAGGGACAAGCCATAGCAATTCTAAATATGTATGTACCATACAAGTTAGCGACAAATTATGTTAAACAAAAACTGATAAGACTGAAAGAACAAATAGACAAATCTACAATTATAATTAGATACTTCAACATGCCTCTTTACACAATTAATAGAGATAGTTCATTAAGTATATAGAAGAATTCAACAACACTAACAACCAACATGACCTAATTGACATTTTTAGGACACTCCATCAATGACATCAGAACACACATCCTTTTCAAACACCCATAGAACATTTACCAAGATAGGTTATATCCTGAAACGTAACACAACAACCTAAATGTCCATCAATGATAGACTGGATAAAGAAACGTGGTACATATACACCATGGAATACTATGTAGCCATAAAAAGAACGAGATCATGTCCTTTGCAGAGATATGGATGGAGCTGGAGGCGATTATCCTTGGCAAACACAGTTACAGAAAACCAAATACCACATATTCTCACTTATAAGTGGAAGCTAAATGATGAGAACAAGTGGACACATAGAGAGGAACAGACATTGGGGCTTATTGGAGGATGAAGGGTAGGAAGAGTGAGGGGATCAGAAAAAATAACTAATGGGTACTAGGATTAATACCTATGTGATGAAATAATCTATACAACAAACCCCCTTGACACGAGTTTACTTGTGTAACAAACCTGCACATGGACCCCTGAACTTAAAATAAAAGTAAAAAACAATATTAAAATTGCATGACATTTGCCAGAAGCCATCAAAATAAAAGTATACAGCTTTGAAAACAAACTAAAAAAATGTAAAATAATTGAAATCATATGGAAGATGCTCTCTAGCTGTGATTCATTCAGACTATAAAGTAAGAATAGAAAGATGAGACAATCTCCAAACACTTGGAAACAAGCCAAATCATTTATAAATAAGACATGGTCATAGAAACAAAATTGAAATGAAATAAAAAATACATTAAACTGAATTAAAATGAAAATATAATATACCAAAATTCAGAGGACAAAACAAAAGGAATACTGAGACGAAAATGTATACCACTAAGTGCTGATATTATTAATCTTTTTTGATATTGTTCCATGTATCATTGTTTTAGTGCTCTTCTTTTGGTTACATTTCATTTTTGCATTTCCAGTATATAGAAATACAATTGACTTTTAAAAGCTTTTTATTTTAAACACAGAGCCACCAAATGTTGCAAAATATAATGCAAGCATACCATTCCTAGATAGAACATCAGATTCTAGATATTGGATACTGGGGAGAAAAGGTTGCTTAAATGAAATCTTAGAGTTGCAGAAATTAGTCACTACCCTGTGCATGATCCACAGGTCACTCATGATGGAAGGAGCCACAAAAGCCAATGTTTGGGGATACATTTTCTTAAAAGTCTTTCTGACCTCATCCTCTTCAAACTGCTTCTGAGTTCAAATAGAAAGAAATTAAGTGAAAAAAATAGTTTGCGCATTTATAGGAAAGACATTTTACTTCATATGAAAACCCTTAGGCCGGGCGTGGTGGCTCACACCTGTAATCCCAGTACCTGGGGAGACCGAGGAGGGCGGATCATGAGGTCAGGAGATCGAGACCATCCTGGCTAACACGGTGAAACCCCCCTCTACTAAAAATACAAAATATTAGCCAGGCGTGGTGGTGGGCGCCTGTAGTCCCAGCTACTTGGGAGGCTGAGGCAGGAGAATGGCATGAACCTGGGAGGTGGATCTTGCAGGGATCCAAGATCATGCCACTACACTCCAACCTGGGTGACAGAGCAAGACTCTGCCTCAAAAAAAAAAAAAAGAAAAAAGAAAAAAGAAAAAAAAAGAAAACCCTTAAATTTGAAACTCTCTTATGAAAATTTAGTATTTAAAATGACTTACATTAATAAAAGTCTTCAGACAAAATAATTTGATTTTAACATTGTTTTAATATTCATGTTGAAGAAAAGCATGAATATATCAAAGAGAATTAGGAGAGGAAGCAGCAGATATCTTAATGATTGCAGTTAGAGACATGGAGGGATATTTAAGATTCCTTCAATTTCACAGAAACTTATCATTGACCTGGTCTTATAACCATCAATAATGTATCTTAGGAGGTTGTGTTTTTAAAAAATTAGTATATCCTAATGATGGATTTCTAGGATATTTAATTATGAAAATGCATCCTGGTCCATTAATAGAGACTTATATGTTAAGAAAACCCTTCCAACCATTCCTTAATAGCATTTACTCCTGCAGATAACATCAGCAATTATTCAGTGGTTCTCAGTCATAACAGTGAATGAGAATCACCTGAGGCAATTTATAGTAAAAAGCAGATTTCTGGCATTGGTTCCTAACGTTCAAATTCAGCTGGCCAATTATGGAACCATATTATTTGCACTTTGAAACATTCACTGTAATATGTATTTAACTTACCTCATTTCAAAATCAGAAAATGAGCTTTGTAAATGCTTCCTCACAATTCAGGAAGCTTCCTCTAATTTGAAATCTGTGGCTTCTTATGAACTGACGGTGACAAGTTCTCTGCAAATGCACATTGTTTGTGAAAAACAAAAACTGGTGATTTCTCTCAAGTTTCACTAACCTATCAATAGCCAGGTTTACTCAGTCCAAACTACTAGATAAACCCCAGGAATGTCTGTGCCTAGAGAGTGCAATGATCCACATTTATCTTTATGGATCTGGACAAAGCAATGTGGAGAGTTGAGCAGAGATTAGGAATGGAGCATGAGCCATTGGATAGTTCTGAGAACTCAGAAACACCTCATGGGATTTCGTATATATTTGGGCATTTACTACATGACTATTCCTATGCTAAACACACACACACACCAACTATATATATATATTTATATACACATACACACATTATATATACATACAATATATCATATGTATTTATAGTGCATAAAGCATATACACACTATATATTATATATAAATATATTTTAAATATATAATTATATATATAAAATTTAATAAGAAAGAATCCTAGAAAATCAGAGAAAAGTTGAAGGAATAAAGTCTTCCTAAAAATCAGCATTGGATTAGGTTTCTCTTTGATGGGCCTTCAGAGGATATCCTGTTTATTTCTATCATAGTTTTCATTTTGCCTCATATTTTGTGATTGTCTGTATACTTGTCTTTATTTCACTAATTGAATAGATCCAAGTGTCTGGTAATGTATGTTCTTAAATACTCTATCTCCACTCCTAGATCATTGCCTGGAATCTGAAATGTTGTAGGTACTTGAAAAGCATATAATAATTGAATAAATAAATATATAGATAGTATTTATTATATTTTGATTAAAAAATTATGTCCAAAGTCTGCAGCAAGTCAGTGATCAGTATTACATCAATAACAACAAAGAAAATTACTTTTAAGGCAGATCTTGATTTCTCTTTAAGTTTTTGTTAATGTTCACATATATAGGTGTAATTGATTGTAAAACTTGACTATGTTCAAAGTCTATAAAATAAAAAAAAGAGTATTATAATAGGCAAGGGGACTTTATCTTAAGGCAGAAATTGTTTTCCTTCTGTGTTCTTTTATATTTATGCATATGTTTGGATTGCAATTATAGGGCAAGTTGTAAGTACCCAGAAGCATGCCTTCCTGGATTGAATACAATATCCAAAGTCATTGGTCGTTCCATTCAATTGCTTAAGTAACTCAATCATTACTCAATTTTCTCCTTTGGTTTAATATCTCACAGTCAACCCAGGAGAAAATTGCTTGAGTTCCCTGCACGTTAATTTAGTAAAAATGAAATTTAACTCTTGTTTATAATTGTCTTCTTAAGATCCATGGACATGTAAAAATTCAGCACATCTGCATCTGTGGCATTCAAACATACGCTTCCTGATAAATGACTCCCCAGGAGACAGAATCAAATCAGAAAGAGATGCAGTTTTTATTGAAAATCTACTTTGGGTGAAAATGTGTTAATTTAATAATTGAATATGTATTAAATGTAACACTATCATTTATGTTTACATTATAAAATATTTAGCTGTAAAATATGGATTTTTCAATGTTAAAATGGATTTCTGTAATGAAAATCACTGGAATGTATTCATTTTTTAAATAAAAGTGTTCAGTATAACACACATCTACTAGGAAAAGTATATTTTTAAAATCAATAAGATCTTGAAATGGTGCTGTCTTTTTTCTCCTTTCAAGCTTCCAAAATTAGGACAAATATTTGCTGGGCATTACTTAATCCCAGGCATGCCTCCCTGTGCCTAATGTCTCGTGTTTTGAATAATGCACTTTGCAGTACTGAGCTATGATTAGGAAATAAAAATGTCTTTTCATATTAACTTTTGGGGCAGAATAAACTAGTAAGATAAATCTGGTTTTAGAAAATGCAGAGTTCATTCCAAAATATATGTGTGGAGTTGAAGATATATATACATATGTGTTATGTGTGTGTGTATATACACACACAGATATATTTTCACAGATATATATATCATTTTATCTTATTTTACTAATATATACACATACATAGATACATTACATATATACATATACATGCGTGCATGTATATGTATATTTCTGTGTATGTAAAATACATATATGCATACATACATGTAAGTATATATTTGTAATATAAAATAAAATGATATATTTTTGTTGAAATCAACTGTTTCTCTGAATAAATGATGTATATATCATTTCTCTGAATATATAGTAATATATATAGCTTCTCTGAATAAATGACATATTTTATATTACATATATACATGTATGTATGTATATATATTTTAAGCTTTGTATATATATACAAAAAATATATAAATACGTGTATATATTTGTTATATAAATACATACATTATGTATATATGCAATACATTATATTTACAAATTTGTAATATAAAATAAAATGATTTTTTTTGTTGAAATCAACTCTTTCCCTGTAATATAACACATTACAAATTATATCAATGTAGTGTCAGAATGAAATCTTTGAGCAGAGTTATATTAAAGAAATTATATCCCCTGTATGAGTAGAAACATGTCACACTATGGAAGGCTGGAATTCATTGAAAAGTCATGAGTTGGTTTTGCAGTTTCTTCATAGCTGCTTTCATCTCCTCATTTCTCAGTGTGTAGATAATGGGGTTCAGGAGTGGAGTAAAAATGGTATAAAACACAGACAGCAGCTTGTCAACAGAAAACCTACTGAAAGGCCACACATAAATAAAAATGTAAGGGCCAAAGAACAGCGTCACTACCATGATATGTGCAGAGCAAGTGGAGAGTGCTTTGGATGTGCTACCGGCAGCACGCTGTCTGACAGTGAGGAGGATCACAGCGTAGGAGATCAGGAGGAGCAGAAAACAGCTCAAGGAAAGCAACCCACTGTCTGAGATCATAATTATACCCAAGACATAGGTGTCCATGCAGGCAAGTTTGATCACCAGAGGGAGGTCACAGAAGAAGCTGTCTACCTCACTGGGGCCACAGTAAGGTAAATTTGCAGTGAAAGCCACTTGACTGATGGAGTGCACAAATCCAATGACCCATGAAGCCAGCACCAGCTTGATGCAAGTCTGCCAACTCATCAAAGTCATGTAATGCAAGGGTTTGCATATGGCTACATATCTGTCATAGGCCATGGAAACCAGGAGCACCATCTCAGCCCCACCAGTAAAGTGCAAGAAGAAGATTTGAGCCATACATCCTCCAAAGGAGATGAGTTTTCGATCACTAAGGAAATCCCTGATCATCTTGGGAGTGGCAAATGAAGCCAACCACATGTCCAGGAAAGATAGGTTCCCCAGCAGGAAGTACATAGGGGAGGAATGCAGGCGGGGATCAGAAATTACAGTGACCAAAATGAGAAGGTTACCCAGCATAATGGCCACATAGATCCCGAAGAAAAATATAAAGAACAAATTTTGAAGATGTCGTGAAGTGCAGAGTCCATGAAACGCAAATTCTGACACCAAGGAATAGTTCTGCATGTGCATTGCCTCGAGTTTCAGACTTTGTTTGTAATCTAAATAAAGAAAAAAATCCTGTCATTTGCAACAACACCTCAAGGACATTGTGTTAAGTGAAGTAAGCCAGGCACAGAAAGACAAATATCAAATGATGTCACTTAATATGTGGAATATAAAAAAGTCAAATTTACATAAATAGAAAGTAAAATGGTGGTTACCAGAGACTGGGAAGGAGGAGGGTGAGGGATAAGTTTGTGAAAGAACAAAGTTTCAATTAGACAGAAGGAAAAATTCAAGTGATCTCATCATTGTGATTATAGATAATAGCAATATATTATACACTTGAAAATCACTGAGAGAATAGATTTTGTATTCTCATCACAGAAAATAAGTATGTGATTTAGCCATTCCATAATGTTTACATATATGAAAACATCATGTTGTACATTATAAAGGTATATAGTTTTTATCGTCAATTAGAAAGAAAGAGAGAGGGAGAGGAAGGAAGAAAAGAAGTAAGCAAAAGTGCCTGTCAATTGCTTGGCACATGAAAGTGATCAACTGAGTGCTATCTCTGTATAATTTTTAACTTGCAAGAGATACTGTAACATATAGAATGTCATATACTACCAAGCATGTATATTTGCCTTTTTCACACTTCAGTGATTCCTGAGGGGCAATTAGACATTCTGGAAGACTTCTGCATAGGTGAGAGTTGTAGGAACTTTTTTTTTCCCCTTCTTTCCGTGGCCTTTGTCCATATAAAAACATGGATCAATCAAGTGCAGTAGGTGAACCAAAATTCCTTAAGAGGACTGAGAAGGTGAAGATTTTTTCAGGGGTACTATCTTCTCACTATCTGTGTCGATATCACTGCCCAGTGGATAATTAATTATTCTTAAGCACTAAATATTGAAGTTAAAGCTTCACTTAAAAATAATGTCAACACGTAAAACATGGGCAACTGAATGTACATTATTGTCTCTTCCTCTTCCTCTCTCTCATTTACACATACAAACACAAAACAAAACCTAGCAAAGGCATGTTGATAGGTAGATGTATCTACGTATCTAAATATGATTAACATGTCTTTCTCCTGAATCCAAGAGAAGCAAATTTTGTTTCTCAATGACAAAATTTAAAGGAGAAAAATTACTTTAAGCTAAAACGCATGTTTTGGATATAACAACTATGGGCGGGGGATGATGTATAAATACAGACGAGCTCCCAAATCGTGTACCCAAGTTATGTATGTTGCTTAGTAATGCTATAAAAGCCTCATTTATTGTGTTATATGTGAGTTGTAGAATGGCTCTTCTTATATTCTCACATGACATCTTTGAGGAAAATTTGATCTAAATAATAGCTCAGTTTCATAAAGTTTTAATCTAAAGTGTTAATCGTTGCTATCAGGGAGGACAGCCTATAATTGCAGGCCACAGGACTCTTTCCTCTTCCTTGCCCTTCATCAACAACCTGGATATGACATAATTTGCAAGTTTGCAGATAGCACAAATCTGAGATGATTTACTTACAGACTTATAGAATATTTCAATATTCTGGAAATATGGGCTGTAACCAGCAAACAAGAGATAAAAGGTGAAAGGAGGAAGAGAGAAGAGTGTAGACTGATAATTATCAGTCTAACAGAGACATACAGTATTATATTATTAACACATTTCTTTATAATCATGCTTTTAATGTGTTATAATTTTTTTCTCAAAAATGAATAAAAATATTTATGGTAAAATGTGTTGTAGTGCTTTTAATTAAGTGAGTGAAAAAGGATCCAGATCTGGTTCAGGGCATTCATATCTTATTCTCCAGTTAAATTTCAGCTCAAGAAATGGCTTCCTATAGAGCCATAATGTTGAGACTTCTCCCATATTAAATCTGCTTGGAATATTTCTTTTTTTTTCCGACCACTATAAAATCACCTATTCGAAATGTTTGCTCAATTATTTTTAAATTATTTTACAAACTTGGTTATCTCCGTAATACTTCCTTTGGAATTCTGAAAATCTCAGTCCCTTCCAGGACCTCTCCTGGCAGTAGTCAAGCTATCTACTTCCTTATTCATTTACTCACTTACACACTCATTCATTCAGACTGTATCTATAAGACACTAACACGTTGTTTTCATCTCACTTTATTTGGCATAAAAACCAATCAATACAAGAAGAAATAAATCACTTAACCTAGGTTTTATTTAGTTTCTTCACCCCACAGATTTTTATTTTTGCTCTTATCATTTTTAAATTAATTGCATTTGGGATAAAAAACCATTGATTTAATTGATTTATATATAGATTTATTATTTATAAACTTTCTCTGAAATGATTTAGAATGACTTTCTTTTAAAAAATACTTTAAATTATTATGTGGAAGCTAAACAAAATAAACTGATGGATATAGAGAGTATAAAAATGGTTACTAGACAATGGGAAGGGTAGTGGGGAGGGTTGGAGGATAAAGGGAGGATGATTAATGCGTATAAAAATGTAGTTAGGATGACTTTCAATGAAAAAGATATTTCCAAGACCTCTCAACAAGGATCAGAGCATAAAACCAATGAAATAATTTTTTGGGGGGGGGTTTCACTATTACACATGATTGACTAATAAGTTCATCATGTTATTTTGAAATGTAGCTCTGAGTTTGCAGATGAAATGGAACAGAATTCACAGGTTCCATTATTAGTTATTTTTTATGAGCAATAAACTGGAGTCTCACTCTTCTCACTGAGAAGAAAATACTGTATAAACCTTTTTATAAGGGGTATCACATAGAATCCTTCATGATAAATTACAAAAAAGATGCAGGACTCTCCTTCATATGAGCTTTTTAATGTTGCTCCTTTATAAAACTGAAGAATATACCATAAAAGAAAAGTCTTGTAAGGCTTCTACAGGGAAATAAGGTAACTTATTCTAGTTGTGAAATAGCGTAACAGTGAGAATTTGATACAGTAATAGATTTTTAGAATCTAAAGGGATTAATGATTATCATATCTTCTTTAGTCCACTCAAATAGCACCCATCTCACCCAGACTGTTGTCAAGATAACGAAAATTCAAAATTCCTTTGGTTCTCCCTGAATTTTTATAAAAGTATTACATTAAATCATTTAATTGCAACACTTTTTTTTGACAATTAGATGCTACCCATCTTTAGTCTGAAATTTTAAATCTGAAGCCAAAATCCCCAGTGGGCACAAGGGACATAATCACAAAGCAAGCATTCTTAGGAATTTTACTTAGATTCTTCTGATACCCATTCTAGCACACACATCACAGGTCATAGAGCTACACTTTTTCCTTTTTATGCCCCTGAAAAATTTCACTTGTAAATCTAAAATATAATTGTATTTAATATACTGTTTTATGAAGATTAAGTGAACAGAATGTTGAAATAATCAAATGGAAAACTCGGGAGACAAACATAAAGGAACTCAATTTGCTACTGAATCAAAGATGTTCTACAGTTAGATACTGGTGATGGTTGTACAACTCTGTAAATACACGAAAAATCACTGAATTGTACATGTAAAAATAAGTGAACTTTATGATATATAAATTATACCTCAATAATGCTTTTAAAATGGATATTAAAAGAAATGTAATAAAAGTCTCAATTATAGTTCTAATTTCTGAGAACTCTTTATGATGTGTAAATCATCTAAAAGCAAATAAACATTAAGTTTGTAATCAGAAAATGACATTGATTTTGTATACAAACCAATGGTATTTTTAAATTAAAATATAAATTCAACTGATAATGAAAAACATTAATTTTAACTTGCAAGTTATTATGATGTAATCCAATGATTTAATATATAAGATAATATAATAGTCTCTATTCAACTTATATCTCATGCATGTTCATATTTATTACAAAAGTTCTTTACTAACCTGGAGTTAAGATGCTCAGTGCTGACACTGTAGCTCACCCAATTTATATTTTACATCTACTATACTTAAATGGAGCTATTGAAAATACACATATTTTATCCCAGAGATGATTTAATCATCTTTCTTCTTCCCCTTAAAAATAATTCGGGAAAAGCATTATCTTAAAGTTAGAGAACTTCAGATTTGAGTCTTCCTTGGAGTTAAGATATAAATATACCCTGTCTCCCACCAATTAAGAATGCTTTAACTACGGACCATTTGTGACCAATGACCATAACAAAGGCTGGGGAATAAATCATCTGAGGATGGAAATTTGCAGTAATGAATCATGTTCATTTCTCCAGGTGACAAAAGGAAAATAATTACAGATCTGCCAGATTATATAAGCTGGATTTATATTAGTATATATAGCTGCATTTATTTTAGTAATTCAAGCAGAATTATATATACCATTATCCAGTTAATCAAGTATAAAATGACAAATTTATCTTTAAGTAATCAAATTAACAAGTTACACTCTAAAAATATGCTGAAAATTTGCCAACTTTGCACATTATATAACTTTGATCAAGCATTACACTTTGAAAAAGATTTACTCATACAAGGAGAATCAGATTTATATGTGCCAAAATATTTGCCTTCTCTAGATTTGTATGGTCAGGCATGATGAAATCTCCAGGTGTGTGGGTTACTTTGTTCATCATTTATTATTGATAGCCTACTTACTTCCCCAAATCATTCAAGGTTAATGCAGGATTCTTCTACTAATGGGTCCATGCTGAAGATAAATATTTCAAAACATTCTGATAAATGATCATCACATTTACAACTATTCACATGACATTTACAACTATTCACATGACATTTACTTCCATATTAGGTATGTAGGTTCTACTAAATGTATAAGACATTTGACTACCAAGACAGCATCTGAGTAGAGTAAAATGTCTCAAGTGGCACATTGGCATTAGATAATTGTGTTTCACTTAAAATGAGTTGCAAAATCTAAGTTCTGTTTCTGTCTTTTAAACATACAGATAACGATTACTAAAGGAAGTCTGCAGAAGCAATCTATCAGTTTCAGTGTGATTTGTTTCTGAAATGCAGTCATTAGGTGGTACAGATATATTGTGTAAAATAAAGAATTATAGAGAAGTTTTTGATAAACAGATTAAGTGAATACTGGATTTGGAGATAAGGAAAGATTTACTGAATGTGGTGGATTTATTTATGATTCAACATAGAGGGTATTTTTGGGTAACATTAACATTTAAAATGGTGAGACTTGAGTAGAGTGGACTGCTCTCCATAATGCGGGTGGAGCTCATCCAGTAAGTTGAAGGCCTGCATAGAGCAAAAGGACCAGACTTTCAAGGGAAGGGAGAATTCCCCATCAGACCATCAGACTGCCTCAGACCTTCATCTGTGTCATCAGGTCTCCTGGGTCTCTAGCCGGCAGGCCCACACTGTAGATTTGGGACAACTTTTTGATAGCTACTTTGGAAACATAGAACAGACCCACTAAAAAATGCTAGTAGATCTTGACCTAGTCATTTCTATGTTAAAATATGTCCATATCATTACTGATTAATAGATCAAGAATTATTAAGCAAATTACTGATTTATAGACCAAGAATTATTAAGCAATTTACTAATTTATAGATCAAGAATTATTAAGCAATTTAAATTTGCCAGAATAATTAAAATCAATTAAAGTATATGTATGTGATAGAAGAGAACAACACATGAAAAAATATGTTTTCAACAAACATTTTAATATATGAAGAAGGATTCATGGTGTTTTGTTAAGGCGAAAAAAAGAGGACGGCTAACTATATATACAGTATAAATCCTTAGGTTGCATCAATGAATGAAACAGGTAAGAATTACTTTCCTCTTGACGCTTACAATCTAGCAGAAAACACAAACACATAAATAAAAATAAATGAGTCATCTGTGATAAGCACTAAGGAAAAAATTAAGCAGAGTAAGGAATATTGAGAATGCCAGAAGAAGGATTGCTTCAATTGCCTACAGTGGCAAATAGTTTGGTAATGTGCTGTTTATTGGTTCTCTTCTCCCTTCTCCCATTTCCTCACTTTACCAGAAAACTACCAGATTTTCTTAGGATCACTTTTGGCCAGTAAAAGTATTTGTACTCCAATCTTGATCTCAGAGACTTCTGGATGAGTACAAGGTAGGACAGTTAATACTAGACCTGCTTCTACAGAACAGATTCTCAGAATGAGATTTTGAAATTAAATTGCTCACAAGCCCAATGCAACAGTCCCTCATTGTTGATGGTAAGTAAGATCACGAGAATCTCTGGCACACTGTATATCACAACTACCAGACTCTCACTTGTGATGATTTAAGTTGGGTTAGAGACCTAGAATTTGAGAGCAGGACAATGCTACTTTATAAAAATAAGGAATTGGCTGGTTATTTCTAGTTGGCATCGAAGTGCTTGCAGAAGAAAATAACAGGCTCAAGTCAGTCAACTATCAACTCAGGCCACAGTATAAAAAATAGAAGACCCCATGACAGTATACAAAGCAATCTCTGTTGTCTAGAGTCTAGGGACAGCCAGTGCTATAAATCAGGACAGATACTAATTGTGAGAATAGTGAAGTTACAGAGAAAGCTGAATTCACAAATCTGGAAACTCTTTTATGCTAAGGTCTAATAAGAGAAATATTAGAATCTAATATCTGATATAAGAATATCCTCCTTTGAACATGTCGGGCCAGCAGAAGTGGCTTCCTCCTTCTTACTGGAAAGTAGCACTTTCACTTTCCCTGGAAAAAAAGCTGAAGGCTCTAACTAAGATATATGCATTGCAAAATAATACACATTCATCTTAAGATCAGTCCCATCTATCCTCACTGCTTCTAGGTAAATAACTAGAGTATAGGTACATAATATGAGACTGGGGAAATACTAACCCTACTCTCAAATAAAAGAGAAATAACCAACAGAACTTCGTGAACTGGTTAATATGCACTGGAAAATGAATGAATGTTGGAGGCTGGAACAATGCGTGGGGGCAGAGTGTGGGATGATCCATTCTGTCCAAGGTAGAAATGCTGGAACTGCCTTGGCATATCTTAAACGAAAGGCTCAAAAGTCTAAGTAAGCTTGGAAAAATCAAATGGATTTAGCTTATAATACTAGTGCACCGACCAACTGACAAGGTTACAAGCGAAGGTCTAGAGGGTCTTTCACTAAAGCTTAAAGAATGGACTCCTTATTGTCAGTCACAACAATAGGAACCTGGACTATAAGAGGATGGGTAGCAGTCATTAGCCATCAGAGGCAACTATAATAATTTTGACAGTGTGCAATGAGTCTGTAACAAAAAGCTTAGATCTTGACCTGCAGGTGTCTGTTATGATAACTAGATGGAGCAAGAGCTATAGGCAGCCAACAGAAGTATTGCTTGACTTACATATTCCAAGGAAGAAAAAGGAAATCAAGAAGTGGTAAGCAAAATGTTGGTAAAGCCACCATAATGGAATAAAAACAATCTATTACCCAGTTTCTAAAAATGAGTGAGTCATGAGATCTAGCACCCATCAATTCAAGAGGCCAGGTCCATTTGAAGAAGAGCTCCGCACTACAGTAAGTATATACAAAAACAACTCCCCCAATCATTTCCCAGAATTAATTATGCCCATTTACTAGAGTAACCGAACAGTGAATAAAGGGAATATTCAGATATTTGAGGTCTAGAGTCTGAGACAGTACTCATATCTGGGAAACAAAAATCCCATTATGGTTCCTGTTAGAGTAAATCCTTTCCAGTGGGTCTATTTGTGTCATTTTCCTGGCTCCTGATGCATAATTAGAATGAATATACTAAGTGGCCAACAGAATTTTCAGATTGGTTCCTTGGCACATAGAATATGAGTATTGAAATAGAAAACACCAAGCGGAAGTCCCTGAAACTGCAACACCGACAACAATATGGCTAACTAGAAGCAACGTGACATCCCAGATAGAAAGGCAGATTGTTGTCATTTTAGAAAGCTTTAGTTTACCAGTCTGATATCGCAAAAAGGAAAGCAAGCAACCAAACAAGAAAGAAGAAAAAATAGAGGTGAGAGAAAGGGGGGAATGAAGGAAGGAAAGAAAGGAAAAATTTAAAAAATTATGACAAAATACAATGGAGTGAGGTAAATATAACCAATTGGTAGGTCCAAATGCAACGATTGTGCTGAATATAGTGTATTTACTAGAATTCACTGATACAGGTTCTAGTAATTATGTAGCCATCAATCTGACAAACGTGTTCTCAATTCTTAACATGGAAAACAGTCGTTTGTAATTTGAACTCACTTTGAAATGACGGCACTATGCATGCATGATCTTATTCCAGTAGAATGTTATTTCTCCTGTCATAATATTGTCTGAAGAGATTTTGACTATCTGGACATCTCGCCAAACACCAAACTTCTCTACTGTATTGATGACTTATGAATGGTACCTGGGGAGTAGTAACTGGATGTTACTACTACTAGTCACTAATGTTTCCTGATAAGACACCTGCATACCAGGGAAGATATTCAGGTACCTGCCACATTAATAACATTTTTAGGCATCCAGTTGTCTGATTACTACAAAACATAGCCTTGGGAATTCTCCTCCAACCAATTTATCAGGTAACAGAGAAGGTTGCCTTTTTTTTCTGTTTTAAAACAACTTTGTTGAGATATATTTAACCTGTCACAAAATCATTCATTTCAAGTATACAATTCAATGATTATTAGTAACTGTACTGAGTGATGCCACCATCTCCAAACCTCAGTTTTAGAATATTTTCATCTCTCCAGTAAGATCCTTCAAGCTCATAATAGTTAATGCCTACTCCCTACCTGGCTCAAAACAACCACCAGTTTACATTCTGTCTCTATAAATTTGCAATTTTTAGATATTTAATATAATATAAATTATATAATGTCAGATCTCTTGGTGGCTTTCTTCACTTAGAATAGTGTATCAGAGGCTCATCCATGATGTAGCATGTGTCAGTGTCAATACTTTCTTTCTTTGTGTTGCTGAATATCACATTTTATCTATCCATTAAGCAAATGATGGACATTTAGGTTGTTTCCAGGTTGGGGCTATTATGAATAATGATGCTATGAGCATATGTGTCCAAGTATTTATGTTGAAATATATTTTCATTTATCTTCTGTGAATATTGCTTGTTCATATGACAGTTTTAGGTTTAACTTTTTGAGAAAGTGACAAATTGTTTTCCAAAGTGACTGTATCATTTTACATTCCCAGCAGCAATTTATGAGAATTGCAACTTCCCTATATTCTCACCAGCATTTGTTATTGTCTATCTTATTTTGAACAGTCATTGTAGAAAGTATGAAACGGTATCTTATTGTGGTTTTAATTTGTTTTTTTCCTAATAAATAATGATGTTGAAAATCTTTTCATGTGCTAACTTATGTGTTTTCTTTGGTGAAATGTTTGTTCAATACATTTTTTTAAATTTTATTTTTAATTGACAAATAATTATGTCTATTTATGAGACTTAATCTATACATTGTGTGAAGAGCCAATCAAGTTAATTAATATATGTACCACCTCACAGACTTATCCTTTTTTTTTGTGATGAGACATTAAAAATCTATTCTTTTAGCAATTTAAAACATAGAAAACAGAGCCAGGTGTGGTGGCTTATACCCGTAATCAGCTACCTGGGAGACTTGAGGCAGGAGGATAGCTTAATGTCAGGAGCTTGAGGCCAGCCTGGACAAGGAGTCTCTAAAATGTTTTTTCTAATCAAGCAGTTGCAGTGGTGCACACCTATAGTCCCAGCTACTCAGGAGGCTGAAGTAGGAGAATTGCTTAGGGCCAAGAGTTCCAGGATGCCTGGGCAACAGAGCAAGATCCCATCTCTTCCTTTCTCTCTCTCTCTCCTCTCTCTCTAGATACATATATCTAGAGATGTGTATATATCTTCAGAACATTATTATTAAATGTGGTCATCATGCAGTGCAATAGATCATTAAAAGTTGTTCCTCCAGTCTGAGATTTTGTACCCTTTCCTCTTCATTATCGCTTCGCTATTCCCTTCTCAGCCTTTAAAAAATGTTATTTATTTATTTAAATTATAATTTAAGTTCTAGGGTACACGTGCACAACGTGCAGGTTTGTGACATAGGTATACAAGTGCCATGTTGGCTTGCTGCACCTATCAACTCATCATTTACATTAGGTATCTCTCCTAATGCTATCCCTCCCCTAGACCCCCACCCCCTGATAGGCCGCGGTGTGATGTTCCCCGCCCTGTGTCCATGTGTTCTCATTGTTCAGTTCCCACCTATGAGTGAGAACATGCGGTGTTTGGTTTTCTGTCCTTGTGATAGTTTGCTGAGAATGATGGTTTCCAACTTTATCCATGTCCCTGCAAAGGACATGAACTTATCCTTTTTTATGACTGCATAGTATTCCATGGTGTATATGTGCCACATTTTCTTAATCCAGTCTATCACTGATGGGCATTTGGGTTGGTTCAAAGTCTTTGCTATTGTAAATAGTGCAATAAACATATGTGTGTATGTTTTTTATAGTAGAATGATTTATAGTAGAATGATTTATAATCCTTTGGGTGTATACCCTGTAATGGGATTGCTGGGTCAAATGGTATTCTAGTTCTAGATCCTTGAGGAATCCCCACACTGTCTTCCACAATGGTTGAACTAATGTACACTTCCACCAACAGTGTAAAAGCATTCCTATTTCTCCATATCCTCTCCAGCATCTGTTGTTTCCTGACTTTTTAATGATCACCATTCTATCTGGCATGAGATGGTATCTCATTGTGTTTTTGACGACCAGTGATGATGAGCATTTTTTCTTGTGTCTGTTAGCTGCATAAATGTCTTCTTCTGAGAAGTATCTGTTCATATCCTTTGCCCACTTTTTGATGGGGTTGTCTGTTCTTTTCTTGTGAATTTGTTTAAGTTCTTTGTAGATTCCGGATATTAGCCCTTTGTCAGATGGGTAGATTGCAAAAATTTTCTCCCATTCTGTAGGTTGCCTGTTCACTCTGATGATAGTTTCTTTTGCTGTGCAGAAGCTCTTTAGTTTAATTAGATCCCATTTGTCAATTTTGGCTTTTGTTGCCATTACTTTTGGTGTTTTAGTCATGAAGTCTTTGCCCATGCCTATGTCCTGAATGGTACTGCCTAGGTTTTCTCCTAGGGTTTTTATGGTTCTAGGTTTTACACTTAAGTCTTCAATCCATCTTGAGTTAATTTTTGTATAAGCTGTAAGGAAGGCATCCAGTTTCAGCTTTCTACATATGGCTAGCCAGTTTTCTCAGCACCATTTATTAAATACGGAATCTTTTCCCAATTTCTTGTTTTTGTCAGGTTTGTCAAAGATCAGATGGCTGTAGATGTGTTTTTTCTGAGGGCTCTGTTCTGTTCCATTGGTCTATACATATCTGTTTTCATACCAGTACCATGCTGTTTTGGTTACTGTAGCCTTGTAGTATAGTTTGAAGTCAGGTAGCATGATGCCTCCAGCTTTGTTGTTTTTGCTTAGGAATTTCTTGGCTATGTGGGCTCCTTTTTGGTTCCATATGAACTTTAGAGTAGTTTTCTTCCAATTCTGTGAAGAAAGTCATTGGTAGCTTGATGGGGATGGCATTGAATCTATAAATTACCTTGGGCAGTATGGCCATTTTCGCAATATTGATTCTTCCTATCCATGAGTGTGGAATGTTCTTCCATTCGTTTGTGTCCTCTTTTATTTCATTGAGCAGTTGTTTGTAGTTCTCCTTGAAGAGGTCCTTCACTTCCCTTGTAAGTTGGATTCCTAGGTATTTTATTCTCTTTGCATTTAAATATATAACTGACACATAATAATTGTACATGTTAATGAGGTATAATATAATGTTTCAATGTATGTATGTGTAGTATAATAATCAATTTTGGGTAATTACTATATCCATTAATTTAAACATTTATCATTTCTTCGTGATGACAACATTCATAATCTTCTCTTCTAGCTACCTTGAAATATATACTACATTGTCATAATCATCCTACTGCTTAACAGAACACCAAGCCTTATTGTTTCTGACTAAATGTAACTTTGTACCTATTGACCAACCTCTCCCAGTACTCTTCCTCTCCTTTACTTTCCCAGGCTCTGGTTACCAGTTTCTACTCCCTGTGTCTATAAAATCAGCTTTTTTGGGTTCCAGATATGAGAGATTATAGAGCATTTATCCTTCTGTGCCTAGTTTATGTCACTTAACATGTCTTTTGGGCTCATTCATGTTGTTGCAAATGACAGGATTTGATTCTGTTTTATAGCTGAGTAGTATTTCACTGTATGTGTGTGTATGTATGCATGTGTGTTTATACATATATATGTACTTATATATGCTGCATTTCTTTATCCATTCATCTGTAGATGGATATCTAATTTAATTCCATATCTTGGCCTTTGTGAATGGCACTGCAATAAATATAGGGGTGCAGATGAACTGTTTTCATTTCCTTTGGGTATATGTGAAGAAATGGGATTGCTGGATCATATAGTAGTTCTAGTTTTATTTTTTTGAGGAACTTCTGTACTGTTTTTCATAATTGCTTTACTAATTTACACTCCCACCAAAAGTGTATAAAAGCTCCCTTTTCTCTGTATGTTTACTAGCGTTTATTTTGTTTGTTTGTTTTTTGATACTAGCCATTTTAACTGGGTCAACAGGATATCTGATGTGTTTGTAACTTGCATTTCTCTGATGATTAGTGATGTTGAACATTTTTTCATATATCTGTTGTATCATTCATAACTCCTCTTTTGAGAAATGTCTTTTTAGATCTTTTTGCCCATTTTAAATTGTTTGTTTTTGAGTTCCTTACATGTTTTGGATATTAGCCCTTTATTATATATATGGTTTGCAAATATATATATATTTCAATATGTGAGTTGTCTCTTCTCTGTGTTAGTTGTTTACTCTGTTGTGCAGAAGCTTTTCAGTTTGATGCAATCCGATTGTCTATTTTTGCTTTTGTTGTCTGTGCTTTTGGAGTTCTATATAAGAAAACATTGCCAAGATCAATATTGTGGAGATTTTCCCTGTTTTCTTCTCTTAGCTTTACAGTTTCAGGTTTTATATTTAAGTATTTTATCCATTTTGAGTTTATTCTCGTGTATAATATAATGGTCAATTTTATTCTTCTGTATGTGGATATACAGTTTTTCCAACATCATTTATTAAGAGATTGTCTTGGCCGGGTGTGGTGGCTTATGCCTATATCCCAGAACTTTGGGAGACCAAGGTGGACAGATCTAATATAACCAGCTTAAAATACAACCAGCTTAAGTATCTCCCCTCCCCGCTGCCCACCGAGCCCCCAACACACCCATCCATGTCTACCACCCCGCTCAGAGGCTGAAAACAAGTGAAGCCAGGAGTAGTAAAAGACAAACAATTTTATTCGAATGTGAGCAGATGGGAAATGGCCAGGCTCATGCCTTTAACAGATCATTCTCCGTTTGGGGGCTGAGTAAAGGAGTTTAAGACGGAAAAGATATGGGAAATATGTGAGAATAGTGCAGGAAGGTGCAGGTCTGCGTGTCTTGTTCTGAAGGTTATCTTGAGTAATGGCCTGTCCTGAGGTCTGATTTGCCTTTTCCTGACTGTGGCCTGGTAGCGGTGGTTTAACTGTAAGTAATTCCCGTCTCAAGGGAGGATTCTGCAGCCAGGTTTCCCTGCCTTGTTTGTTTCAAAATCGGCCCCTAAGATTTCTAAGCAAGCACTTAACTAGATAAGAAACACTGTGTATGAATGTACCTGGTGGGAAAGGGAGATAAAGTCTTACAACACAAGACTACATTCTGAGATTCAGAAAGAAAGAAAAAAAAAGTTTGAAAATGCATTTTGAGGCTGGGATCGTTGGCTACAATAATTCAACTTGTATATAAAATGTTTTCTCCATAAAACTGGTTGTTCAGTATAAAACAACTAAGGCTGATGTTAGATGCCCTTTATGTAACAAATGATCTAATGGCATGTTAGAGACCTAATATTCAATGTTTTATCTTCAGTCTCTGGAATGGCTTTTCTGGATACTAGGTATCCAATAAAAGGCATAAAGTTCTTTTTGGATTTATGCTGAAGTTGAAAGACAGTAGCCATCTCCCATACCAGTTGCCTTAAATTTGCTTTTGCCTTCTATTGAGTTACAGGCCTAGTTGCCTAGATGGCAAAGAGAAATATGAACAGAGCTAAGAAGGAGGAGGTAAACTTGGAACAGAAGCAGTACAATGTACAAGTATGGACAGGAATGGTCTATACTTACTTTTTTTCCCTTCCTGTCTGTCTTTTAAATTTCAGCATGACATGGCTTTGAATTCCAAAGAGTGTCCTATATTTTCTATTATATGATCAGACTACATTTGACATACCTCTCTATCTCATCTCTTGACATCATAGCCTACGACCCAGCTCAGTGAAATTATGTGTAGGTTCTCCTCTGTGTCATGCTTCTACGCATTCTCAACATACTATTTCTTTCTCATGGAATGTCTTTCTTCTCCATCTAGCTGATGCTAACTATGAGTGGAAACCTTCCTGCCCTGCCCTGATTGAGACGTCATTCCTCTGAACTCTCAAAGCACCCTGTGCATCATGTAACAGTGCTGTTCGTGCCACAGAACAATTACTAATTTAGTTCTCTCTATCCATCCATAGGTATAAGTTTCTTGAAGCCCTGGCTATATCTTCTGGCATTCTGTAGGCTCACAAAATATGTGAAGAATGGTTGAACACACTGTGCTTACGGCAAGCAAGTTAGTATAATTTAATACACACTAATCATGGATTACCCAGAACATGCAGTTTTCTAGTCTGTAAGGCACTTGGATAAATTACTGTGATGAGATGTCATCTGTGTGCTTTCTCTAAACATAGATTACCACCACCAACAACAGAAATCGTAACAATAATAATGTGTTTTCTGAGGTTTAAGAGTATGCTAAAATAATAACGAAAGATGCATATAAACAAAGTTGTATAGACGAAAAAACTAAATCACAGGTAACTTATTTATTTTGTTCAAATTTGCATCAGAGAAACAGATAAAGGTGGGAGTTAAATGTATACAAGCCAAACTGTAGATGTTATGTGTTTGACCATAAAAGATCACGAAAAGGTGTTTGCTTTTTAACAATTACATCTACTGTTTCCTCATACAGACTTGAACTATTAGCTGGTACACAAGTTATAGCGGTTTTTGCCAGCACTTTAATTTTGTCATTTACTTTAATGGCAAAAACCACAATTACTTTTGCACGAACCTGATACATTAAAAATGAGTTTCTTAAATGTTCAAACAAACAAGACAGTGTCTCTTCAAAAGTGTCAACTAAAAAGTATGTTTTACATTTATATGCAGAGTATTTTTTTAATGGCTGCTTTTACCTCTTGATTTCTTAATGTATAAATAATAGGATTTAAGAGAGGTGTGAAAATTGTGTAAAACACAGAAAGAATTTTATCTACAGAGTATCTGCTGAAAGGCCATACATAGATAAAGACACATGGAGCAAAGAACAGAGTCACAACTGTGATGTGAGCTGAGAGAGTGGAGAAAGCCTTAGAGGATCGACTAGCAGCACGGTGCCTAACTGAGAATATTATGACTCCATAGGAGAGAAGCAAGAGGAGGAAGCAGACCAGTGACAGGAGCCCACTGTCAGCAATGACCAGGAGCTGTAGGATGTAGGTGTCCTTGCAGGCAAGTTTAATCACAAGGGGAAGGTCACAGAAAAAGCTGTCTATAACACTGGGACCACAGAAGGGCAAATTCAACATGAAAGCCATTTGACTAGATGAGTGCACAAATCCAACTGCATAGGAGGATAACAATAGCCCAGTGAGCACCCGTGGGCTCATGATGGTCATGTAATGGAGGGGTTTGCATATAGCAACATACCTGTCTATTGCCATGGTTACAAGCAACATCATCTCACTCCCACCCAGGAGGTGCATAAAGAACATCTGAGAATAACATCCCCACCATGAGATGGTCTTACGTTCTCGGAGGAAATCTACGATCATCTTAGGGGTAGCAAAAGAAGCCAGGATCATATCAATGCAGGAGAGGTTGATAAGCAGAAAATACATTGGTGTGTGAAGGCGTGCATCAAAGGTCACAGTCACCAAGATGAGAAGGTTTCCTAAGACAATCCCCACGAAGACCACAGAGAATCCCAAGAAGAATAAAATCTGAAGATTTTGAGATTTGCAAAGTCCCAACAAAATAAATTCAAATACCACTGAATGGTTTGTTCTTTCCATATTGTCAACTTTATCCCATAATGATCAAAATAAGTGAGAATAAGGGGTAGGGAAATGATGCATATTGGAAAGAAATGTTCACGTTGGTGTCCACATTTGGCACTCAGTCAAGGCACTTGAACTTACAAGGACCCTTACTTTTGTGGAATTTTGTCAGTCAGTGATTTTACTAATGGCCCAGAGAAGTATACCAAATAGTCAGTAGAATTCAGAATATAAGTTTCTGGAAGACAAAAATAAAAACATTAATAGTACATGAAACCACAAATATATAGGTCGTGAATTAGAATCAGAAGACCTCTACAGGACACCTGGGTAAGCTGCCCACTGGGTGACATAGGACAAGTAACTCTCCTTTTGAGGATTTTCTTCTCAGTTAAAAAAAAATTGGACTCTATGGTATCTAATGCCTCTTTGTGCTATAAAAATCTCTATGAATAAGATAATGATTCTGGTGAGTTTTATAGTCACATAATAATATTGAGTTTTATTAACATGAAAATGATATAGAAAATACATCCAGCATTCTCAAGAACCATGTTTTGAAATGGACTCTGGTAAAGATACATGAATTAGGTCCTGAGAAACTTACCTTATTTACTCCATGCTCCATTCTTGCATTAATCCCTCACAGATCAGTATTAGTAATAGCCACTACATACTTTTGAAGTGTCAAATATATGTATAGTATATATATTATTTATAACATGTCTATTATATAAATTTCACATATTTGTATATAATTATTTACATAATTTGTTCATTCAACATTTCATATTTTTCACATCAAATACATCCTCTATATGGTTAGACAATGTGTACAAACAGCCCACAGTCAAATGTAACAACTAATTTCATTTTCAACTTGTATTTATTCATTCATTTACCTGGTTATTGCTATGTAGTAGTTAGCTGGTTGGCCTGTGCATGGTTATTTGTCATAGGTTTCAGAATGACTTAGCTTGACGTAACATTTATGTTGGTAAAACAAATACAGTTCTTTCAGTATAATCATCTAAATTTATGACAAAATTTGTCATCAGCCCGTGCTTATTACAAACTGGGTCTATTGGTTCAGCTTTTTAAAAAATTACCTTCATTGCTAATATTTTTAAATTAATCTAGGTTTTTACAAAACACCTTCAGTAAATAAAGTATGTGTAGTCATCTTTTTGTGCTGTTATTACTTACAAGACAAGGGAAGAATACTTTTGTGATGGCGCCTTACGTGAATCCCAGGAATGGCCTTTTATCTCCTTTTCCTGTATCCCTAACAGTTATCTGCAATTTACTCTCCCAATCATCAGAAACAGGAAAAAGAGAGACCGCAGTGCTATATGTTTCTTTGAGATAATCTCATAGGAACATTTATCCAACTAGGGATTTATTTTTTTTCCTATGTAAACATATCTGTTGGCCAATTTCCCGCTCTGAGAAAAATGATGCAAAATATTAAATTGCATCAAATATGTAATTAGAGCCATTCACTTATATGTCTAAAAAGGTTATAGCTCCCTTCAGTTTTATGTCTCATATTTAAGAATTCCTACTAATGCTTCTTTTTGAAACCTAATTTTTGAAGCTGCATTTAAACAGAACAGAACAATTTTCAAATACATACAAAGCAGTTTATAAATGCTCCAGCATCTGGAATAGTACACATCAAAAGCACTAAGTGAATATCTGTTGAATGAATAAACTATGTAGTACATATTCATCATCTAGATTAAGTCAGTTGACTCAATCCACAGAAAAATCCACAAAATCGGGGATTTTAACAACATTTATTTTTAAATGTCAAATTGAATGCTGAAGTATTTTTAAAATCAGAAATATAACAGCCATTTTAAAAAAGCGGTTAAAATACGTTTTTTTCTTTTAATTATCTTTTAAAAAAGTAGTTTATGCTATTATGAAAAAGCACATCACAAATAACAGAAAGATAACTGACTGTGAACATTTTAAGAGTTTCTTAGATAGCTTTCCAGAAAAACAATACACACTTCAGTACAGTGTGTGTGTTAGTGTTACGGGTATTAATATTTACATTTATATCATTTTTATTAAGACTGAAAATTTTATATTATATGTATAGTTATTTTTCTTGAGTTTTTAACTTATTACATTAAAATATGTTGATATTAATATACAGAAACATAACTTTTTAATAGGTATATAGAATTCCATTTTGTAGATGTTGCATAATGTAATCTCCCCACAAATATAGTTTATTCTTAGGAAATTCACATTACTTATAAAAATTCTTTTTCATCATATCACTTTCTTCTTTATAAACCTGTGGTAACTGCCTTATCAATCCCAAAATTCTCCTGGATAGTCACAATCAACTCCTCACTCACCCTAAAAATCCAATTTTGTTTTCTAATATTTCAGTAAAAACAGCCTCATGGTTTTCTGCATTATTGATACTTTTTTGTCCTATTCCTACTTGTTTTATTATTTTTAGCTAAACAAGTTCCTCTGTCTATATGTAACCACATTATTCAGTATATCTCAAGCCTTCTCTCCTAAGTAGTAAAAACTTTTCTAGACATGGAACTCATATCAATCTCCACTATATCTGTGGTTCATTTCACTTACTCTGCCACTTAATTACTTTCCAGTTATATCATTTGTGCTGATATTCTGAAACAGAAGGAACACTTGAACAAGAGTTATACAAATTTGTTCTAAGCCTAGATCCCTTCATTTTTCATTCTTTTTTCCTCAAGTTAATTTTAAGTTCCTTGAATACAGACAAATTACTCTTATCTTCCTCATAATACATGTTATGTAGGTTGTCAATAGATTTGTCAATAGAGTGTCTGACTAGAAGCAGACATATATCTAAAAAGAAAACCTTTGAAAATATTTTGCTGGGCATTATGCAACTAATGATATTTAACTATGGAATAGATGGATTGCACGCCAAATAATTTTTCAACTTTTCAGTCTTTTCTGCAACTTAAACTAATCAATAATTTTCCTTTACAGAAGAGTTTGTAATTATAAACCCTACACACATACATATGCATGCACACTTTTTTTTTTTTTTTTTTTTTTTTTTTTTTGGAGACAGAGTCTCGCTCTGTCACCCAGGCTGGAGTGCAGTGGCCGGATCTCAGCTCATTGCAAGCTCTGCCTCCCGGGTTTACGCCATTCTCCTGCCTCAGCCTCCCAAGTAGCTGGGACTACAGGCGCCCGCCATCTCACCCGGCTAGTTTTTTGTATTTTTTAGTAGAGACAGGGTTTCACCATATTAGCCAGAATGGTCTTGATCTCCTGACCTCGTGATCCGCCCCTCTCGGCCTCCCAAAGTGCTGGGATTACAGGCTTGAGCCACCGCGCCTGGCCTGCATGCACACTTTCAAATGGTGTTGAGGAAGCGGGGGAGACAGAGAGAGAAAAGAGAAAATGTTTGCTTTCAAAAGGATCATTTTAATCTTTCTGGCATCCCTCCTTCCTGCAGAAACAAAGATCCTTAGCTTTCTTTTTACTGTGAAACACTTAAAGTATATTCTAAAATGATTCATGCTACCTAACTTCAAACAATACTACAAGGCTACAGTAACCAAAACAGCATGGTAGTGGTACCAAAACAGACATATAGACCAATGGAATAGAACAGAGGCCTCAGAAATAACACCGCACATCTACAACCATCTGATCTTTGACAACCCTGACAAAAACAAGCAATGGGGAAAGGATTCCCTTTTTAATAAATGGTGCTGGGAACGGAAAACTGAAACTGGACCTCTTCTTTACCCTTTATACAACAATTAATGCAAGATGGAATAAAGACTTAAATGTAAGATCTAAAACCATAAAAACCCTAGAAGAAAACCTAGGCAATACCATTCAGGACTTAGGCATCGGCAAACACTTCATGACTAAAACACCAAAGGCCATGGCAACAGAAGCCAATATTGACAAATGGGATCTAATTAAACTAAAGAGCTTCTGCATGGCAAAAAACTATCATCAGAGTGAACAGGCAACCTACAGAATGGGAGAAAAATTTTGCAATCTATCCATCTGACAAAGGGCTGATATCCAGAATCTACAAAGGAACTTAAACAAATTTACAAGAAAAGTAACAAACAACTCAATCAAAAAGCAGGTAAAAGACATGAACAGCCACTTCTCAAAAGAAGACATTTATGAAGCCAACAAACATATGAAAAAAAGCTCATTATCACTGGTCATTAGAGAAATGAAAATCAAAACCACAATGAGATACCATTTCATACCAGTTAGAATGGCGATCATTAAAAAGTCAGGAAACAACAGATGCTGGTGAGGCTATGGAGAAATATGAACGATTTTACACTGTTGGTGGGAGTGTACATTAGTGCAACCATTATGGAAGACAGTGTGGTGATTCCTCAAGGATCTAGAACTAGAAACACCATTTGACCCAGCAATCTCATTACTGGGTATATACCCAAAGGATTATAAATCGTTCTACTATAAAGACACATGCACACATATATTTATTGCAGCACTATTCACAATAGCAAAGACTTGGAACCAACCCAAATGCCCATCAATGATAGACTGGATAAAGAAAATGTGGCACATATACACCATCAAATACTATGCAGCCACAAAAAAGAATGAGTTCATGTCCTTTGTAGGGACATGGATGAAGCTGGAAATCATCATTCTCAGAAAACTAACACAGGAACAGAAAACCAAACACTGCATGTTCTCATGTTCTCACTCATAAGTAGGAGTTGAACAATGAGAACACATGAACACAAGGAGGGGAACATCACACACTGGGGCCTGTCACAGGTTGGGGATCTAGGGGGAATAGCATTAGGAGAAATACCTAATGTAGATGGCGGGTTGATGGGTGCAGCAAACCACCATGTCTTGTGTATACCCATGTAACAAACCTGCACGTTCTGCACATGTATCCCAGAACTTAAAGTATAACAAAAAAACTGGGGATAAAGATACATGAATTTGGAAATCAATATTTTAATTCCAATGCATGGACTCATGAGCAATAACTATAATCCAATGAGTATTAGAAGCTAAAATTTAATTACAGGAGACTATATTCATCAAAATATGAAGAGAAAAAGACAAATTATAATTGAACACCTACTTGTTGTTTGTACTGCTTAAGGAATAAAAAATATGAAGATAATTCATTATGTTCATGACATTGTAATATGTTGTTATTTTACTTCCTGTAATTAGACATATATTCCATCTCATATTAATATTTTGTGTATGATATGAGGTAAGGAAAAGGAATATTTATTTTTCTAAGTGAATATCTAATTGCTCCCACACAATTTATTTAAAAGGCTATATTTTTCCCCGCTGAATTACAGCAGCGTTTTGTTCTGTATCAAATGGTTGTATGTATGCTAGTCAACTTCTGGCTCATGAACGCTATTTCATTAATCTTACTTGTATATCCTTACACCATAACCACAATGTCTAAGTTACTATAAGGTCTTAAAAAGCATTCAAATCTAGTAGCATAAACCTTCCAGCTTTGTTCTTCTTCTTTAGTGTTGGCTATTTAAAGCCTTTTGCATTTTCACATATATATTTTTATTGTTGTGTTTTTGAGACTTTACTGTTTTTAGAGCAGCTTTAGATTCATGGCAAAACTGAGAAGGTACAGAGATTTCCCAAATAACCCCTGCCCCTCACATGCATAGATTCCCCCGTTATCAACATCACACATCACAGTGGTACAGTTGTTACAATTGATGAGCCCACATTGACATGTCATAATCACCCAGAGTCCATAGTTTACATTCTAGTTCACTCTTGGTGTTGCACATTCTGTGGGTTTGGATAAATGTATAATGACATGTATACATCATTATAGTATCACACAGAGTATTTTCTTTTTTTAAATTTTCTTTATTATTATTATATTATACTTTAAGTTCTAGGGTACGTGTGCACAATGTGCAGGTTTGTTACATATGTATACACGTGCCATGTTGGTGTGCTGCACCCATTAACTCATCATTTACAGTAGGTATATCTCCTAATGCTATCCCTCCCCCTCCCCCAACCCCACAACAAGCCACTGTGTGTGATGTTCCCCTTCCTGTGTCCAAGTGTTCTTATTGTTCATTTCCCACCTATGAGTGAGAACATGTGGTGTTTGGCTTTCTGTCCTTGAGATAGTTTGCTGAGAATGACGGTTTCCAGCTGCATCCATGTCCCTACAAAGGACACATACTCATCCTTTTTTAGGGCTGCATAGTATTCCATGGTGTATATGTGCCACATTTTCTTAATCCAGTCTATCACTGATGGATATTTGGGTTGGTTCCAAGTCTTTGCTATTGTGAATAGTGCTGCAATAAACATACATGTGCATGTGTCTTTATGGCAGCATGATTTATAATCCTTTGGGTATATCCCCAGTAATGGGATGGCTGGGTCAAATGGTATTTTTAGTTCTAGATCCTTGAGGAACCGCCACACTGTCTTCCATAATGGTTGAACTAGTTTACAGTCCCACCAACAGTGTAAAAGTTTCACATATATATTTTTAAATTTTCTTGTGCATTTTCACGAAAAAGCTTGCTAAGATCTTTAAGGGAATTGTACTAAATATGGTGGGAGGGGATTGGATGTCTGAATAATAATGAGTCTTCTACTTCTTAAATGTAATATATTTCTTATTTTTCTTAAGTTTAAAAATTTTATTCAGCAGTATTTTGTAATTTTCAGTGGAGATGTCTTGCATACTGTTACAATTAATTTTAGTATATTGATCTTAAATTCAGAAACCTTCTTGACTTCATTTATTTATTGAGACAGAGTCTCATTCTGTCTCCCAGGGTGGAATGCAGTGGCGCCCTCTTGGCTCACTGCAACTTCTGCTACCCAGGTTCAAAGGATTCTCCTGTCCTCAGCCTCTGGAGTAGCTGGGACTGCAGGAACGCCACTGCGCCCAGCTAGTTTTTGTAATTTTTGGTGGAGACGGGGTTTCAGCATGTTGTCCAGGTTGGTCTGGAACTCCTGACCTCAGGTGATCCACCCGCTTTGGCCTCCCAGAGTGCTGGGATTACAGGCATGAGCCACCGCACTCGGCTACTAACTAATTTTAATAGAGATTACTTTATTCTTTTGGAATTTTTATTAGATAATCATGTTGTTTCTGCATGAAAATAGTCCTGTTTATTCTTTTCCAGTATTTATGCTTATTATTTCTCATTTTTGTATTATACATTTGCTAGGACCTCTAATAAAATATGCATAGAAGTAGTAATAGTGAAGACTGTTTTTCTGGTCTTTATGTTTTTCAATCCTGAATATAACTGACGGACAACTATTGCTACTATCTTTAATCAAATTGTTGAGGTTTTCTTCTATTTCTACGTTACTGATAATTTTATTTTTTAAATTATAAATGAGTGGCTGAATTTTATCAAATTGTTTTGGGGCATCAATTGTTATGACCATATGCAGTTATCCTTTATTCTGTTAATGTGATGAATTATATTGATTAATTTTTCAGACGCTGTCAACTTGGTTATCATACATTTTATGTATTTGATTTTTAAAGATTTTCTTTATATTTTGCTCTATAGTTTTGTATTTTTTGTATCTTGTTAGGTTTCATATCTTTAGTAAACTTGATATCAATTTTATTCTAGACTAATACAAATATTTGTGAAGTGTTCCTTCTTTCTCTGGATTTGCATTATCTCATTCTTAAATGTTTGGAAAAGATCATCAATGAAGACAACTGGTTCTTCTGTTTTTTAGAAAGACTATTTAATTTTAATTTTTAACTCTTATTTTAAGTTCTGGGGTGCCTGTGTAGGTTTGTTACATAGGTAAACTTGTGTCATGGGGGTTTGTTGTACAGATTATTTCATCACCCAGGTATTAAGCCTAGTACCCACTAGTTATTTTTCCTGATCCTCTCCCTCCTCCCAGCCTCCACCCTCTGAGAGTCCCCAGTGTGTGATGTTCCCTTCTATGTATCCATATGTTCTCATAATTTAGCATTATGGTTTTCAGTTCTTTAATAAATATGTAATAGCCAACTTTTTCTTCTTTCGTTGGTCATGTAATTGTGCTTTCAAGGAATTTGCTTATTATATCCAAGTTGTCAGCCATTCATGAAAATGGGGCAAAAAGCTAAATAGGTACTTCACAAAGGGGAATATCCAAATGGTTAGTAACAATATGAAAAGAAGTTCTACATAATTAAAAATCAGGAAAATGCAAATTATAACCATAATTACTATTGGTAGGTACGCACAAAAAATAGCTAAAATTAAAAAGTCTTGAGAATACCAAAGTCTGTAAGCATGTGGAACAACTAAAATTCTCCTGCATTGCTAGTGGGAGTGTAAAGTGGTGCAATCACATTGGAAACCCATTGGCAGTTTCTAATAGACATGGCTATCCCATGGTTCAGTAATTCCACTCCGAGTTACATAATAAGAGAAATGAGTGATTATATTCATAACAAATATCCAACTTTTATAGAAACAAAGTAACTGTTTCTATAAGAGGTAAGTGGATAAGAGTAAGAGGTAAGTGGATAAAAACATTGGAAGATCACACACTGGCATATCACTCCACATTTAAAAAGAAGAAACTTCTGATATGACATGGATGAATTTCACAGATATTACAATGAGTGAAAATTACAGTCACAAAATAGTACATACTATTTAATTTGATTTATATGAAGTTCAGGCAAAGAAAAGGCAAAACTAATAAATGACGATAGAACAGTTACAGCTACCCATAAAGTTGTGCTGTGCTTCTTTCCTGGTTCTACTCCCTCGCAACCTATGTAAAGTTAGTCTGACTTCTGTGTCTTGATCTGAGCTGTGTTTACACTGGAAGATACATACATAAAAATAAATTATTTAACTGTAAACATGAATTTTTGAATCTTTGCATACTTTATGTAAAACCATTTTGCACAATTTGTCATATATGTGTTACACCTCTTAAGAAATAAACACACAAATGTTTAAGATAGGAATAAATTAAGTACATTCTTTCATATAGTATTTTTAATAATCTGTTATCAAGATTATAATGTCTGAAAAGACAAGGTATTTTATTTGTGTCTGGAATAGTGAAGCAGAATGAAAGCCTTGGGTAATAAGTATATTGCAGTTGCCTAAAGGATCTTTCAGAAGGAATTTTATTTGGGGACACAAAGAGATTGAAGCTTTAACTGGCTATATTAAAAAGAGCAAAATTTGTGAAGAAATGTAAACACAACCATATTGATACAGCAGTTTGTAGGAAATCTTTCAAATAAGCACACATCTGAATTATGTAACAAACTCAATAGTTTATTTTGAAAAAGAAAAAATAAATCAAACAAAGAGAAGAAAGAAATGAAATAATCTTTTCCTTTATATGAGTGGTAGGTTAATGTATACTGATACTGTCATTTTTGGAATCTCTCAATAGTGTGTGGCTTTTCACCATAAAGAAGACACAAAAATAAGACATTACTAACCAAAAAATATAGCCATAATTCCATGCACAGACATAGATATAAAAGGTATCTATTTAGAAAATAGATAAAAATGAATTTTCAAGGCTCCAAAGTAAGAAGAATTTAGGAACACAATATAGAGAAGATTAATAATATTATATTTCACTTTATTATGGAAAATTTCTTAGACAACTTTGGTGGCCATAAATTTCTTTCTTTACTCATATTATCTAAATGAAGATCAAGTGTACCAATTTAATTGGAAATATTGGAAATAACTATTTCCTAAGAGTCACATCTCTCTGATACCTTTGTTTACCTTTGTAATTTTCCATTATAATTAATTCCTCTTGGATTTGGGAGCTGTGTTGGAACTGCATTGTGCCAAAACAGTTAACAGTTAAAATAAAAGAAATTCACTATTTTTAATTGTTTGATCTCTCCCATCACAAATAATAGCTGACTAATTTCTTGTCTCTTGCATTTGATGACCTGCATTTATCATGTCAGCAAACGGACTATACAGCCAACTGCTTTGTCAAATTACACTGTGATTTCAGTGAAAAGCCTGGTCAACAGGGTTCAAAATAATTTTATTGTTGTTGTCTCTGAATTAGTAACTTCATTTATTGATTACTTACACACTCACAGCTTAGATCCTTTTAAGGAAATAGCATGGCTATTAAAGGTGTTGATGAAATGGATTCATTTTTCATTTCCTAGTTCTGTTTTTCTCCTATAGCGACTGGATATAAATATGTGTTTTCATTTTCTCTCCCTATATCAGGAGATAAAAACCATCTCAATTCCAAATACAAATTTGTCTTTATTACGTATTAAAAATATACAAAACGATTCCAAACAGTCTAACTTCCCAATTCCATGGCCTTTAATTGCTGGGGGAATTCATTTATAAGACGCAAGGTTTTCTCAGGGTCATTAATCGACACATTGTTCATGCTGTCTTATACAACTTTAAAATAAAAGGAATTTCTACTTTATGAGAATTGGAACATGAGAAAGAAGACTAAACAAAGTGGGGACAAGCGAAAAAATCCTAAAAGTTGCAGTAACTTCCGGTCACAACTTCCAAAGCTAGCAAGAGGTATGCTGGAAAAGTAACGTTGAAGACATTTTTATGTTAGTATTTTATTAATTTTTTTTTCAAATTTTAAAAGTAAACCATGTTCATTACAGACTATTTGTGAAATATCAAGAGATATAAGAAAAATATAATGAGATGTAATTTTACCTCCAAAGCAAATCACTAAAGCACTTTGATGTGCATGATCTCAATCTATTTTTCTACTGAAATTAAACTATTTTTTTCAGTTGTTTAAACATCATTTATATATTTTCTTAAATATTTTTTATATTTCCTCAGTTGATAATATATTTCAAAGATATA
The DNA here is from genome assembly GCF_024542745.1 of Macaca thibetana thibetana. Taxonomy (NCBI): domain Eukaryota; kingdom Metazoa; phylum Chordata; class Mammalia; order Primates; family Cercopithecidae; genus Macaca; species Macaca thibetana. Next base: position 88,036,484 of record NC_065584.1, read on the forward strand.
CCTGTACTCTCATGTTTATTGAAGCATTATTTACAATAGCCAAGAAATGGAATCAATCTGTGTCCATCAACAAGTGAATGGATAAATAAAATGTAGTATATATACAAAATGGAATGCTATTCAGCTGTAAAAAAGAATGAGATTCTATTATTTTCAGCAACATAGATGAACCTGGTGGACATAAGGTTATGTGAAATAAGCTAGGCTCAGAAAAACAAATACCACACAATCTCATTTATATGTGGAATCCATAAAGTAGAGCTCATAGAACTAGCAAGTAGAATAGTGGTTGCCAGAGGCTGGGGTGGGAAGTAGGAGACAGAGGGAGAAGTTGGTCAATGGGTACAAAATTATAGTTAGAAAGGACAAGTTCTGGTGCCCTATTATGGAGTAGGGTGACTATAGCTAATAGCAATGTATTTTATATTTCAGGATATCTAGAATAAAGGATCTCAAAATTATCTACTCACTCTATGTTACAGAGTTACCACATTGCAAGAATAAGGGTTCAGAATAGGAAGAGTGAGACAGTGAACTACAACAGAAAATTATTATCCAGATATAGATACAAATATTTATATAAAAGTGACATATGATAGGAACAGATTTTTTTATCAACAGGGAAAATATTGAGTATATGATGACACCACAAAGAAGTAATAAATTAATCTACTAATTCTACTTCTTTATCACCACAAAGAAGTAATAAAGGTTATGAAGTGATGGACATGGTAACTACTGTGATTGATCACAATACAATGTACACATAATCAAAATATCACACTGCATTCCATAAACTTGTACAATTATTATAGGTCAGTAGTAAATACACAAAAATTTTAAGATGATAAATGATTTAGAATATATTTCCAATCTATACTATCTGTAGTAAGTTGCCTAATCAATAGTCGTCAACCTCAATTTTCAGTGCTGCGGCAACTCTCCATGTTTTAGATAGTAGATGGTGAATCAGCACAGCCAGTTACCATCACAAACCTCAAATTATTTACAGGTTATTTTTTACAGTTATATATAAAATAAGTGAATCTCTGATTTGAAATCTTCGGTAGTGAAATGCCAACTACATTTTTAGAGACAGGGCTAGAGTCTAATTGTACCTTATAAAATTTCATAGATTTTGAACTTGTAAAAACTAGAATCTGAGTTAAATCCTATAAGCCAATATATCAGAGATAAGCACTGTTGCTAGTGTGATGAATTTATGGTTCACCTAGATTTTTATGATGCTAATATGCATATATGCATAATTTTTCATTAATATACTATCACAATGTAAAGCATGACATTTAAAATTTTAGTAATATACATTTTTCATATCAACACATAGAGATTTCTATTTTTAAATCACTCTATTAAGGATGGGTTTCTCGGGTGCTAATATTTTCTTATTAAAGACAATGTTACAATAAGCACTATTGATTATATTTATTTGAAAACTTAGGTATAAATTTTATAAACTATAAATCCTAGAAGTAAAGGTTCTCTGTTCAATTGTTGAAAAACTTTTACGTATAAGGAAAAGTGTCGTTTCCTCCAAAAATATTGTGTTGATATATAAAAAAGTAGTATATGAGACTTTTTATAGCATCATCACACATCTTGACCAAAATTGAATTTATATTTTAATATGATAGATAAAAAATGTGCATTTTGTTATTTTAACTTGAATGTCTTTAATTATAGATAAGGTTGAATACTTTTTTTTTTTTTTTTTGAGGGAGTCTCGCTCTGTCGCCCAGGCTGGAGTGCAATGGCGCAATCTTGGCTCACTGCAAGCTGCACCTTCCGGGTTCACGCCATTCTCCTGCCTCAGCCTCCCGAGTAGCTGGGACTACAGGCACCCGCCACCATGCCCAGCTAATTTTTTGTATTTTTTTTTTTTTGCAATTTAAAAAATATTTATTGACAATTTTTATTTCTTCCTCTGAGGATTTTTCTAGTCTGATGGTCATTTGCCCATTGCAGTGTTTGTGTGTTTTTCTTGCTAATTTCAAAGAGTTGGTCTTAATCTTTTAAAGATATTGACCCTTTATTGCATATATGTAATACATATTTTCAAATGTTTTAACATTTGTATGCTATGTGTTTATTTTTATTTTTATATACAACATGTTTGGGATACTAAGGTTTTTCTGTGTGTAGTAAAATCTGCCAATATTTTGCTTTATGATTTCTGCTTTGGTTGGCAGTACCTCCAAATTACAAAAAATTGCTAAATTACATTTTTTTTATTATTATTATACTTTAAGTTCTAGTAGAGATGGGGTTTCACCGCGTTAGCCAGGATGGTCTCGAGAATACTTTTGTTTTTAAAGATATTTGTACTTCTTCCGTGGACTGACAATCCATATAATCTCTTCACTTTTCATTGCTTCTTTAATCTTTCCTTTCTAAATGCTACAAGTTATTCATAAATCAGCGATAACAGCTCTTTATTTTGTGTTTCAAAAATATATTAGCATCTCTTTTCTTGTGTTTACTCTTTTTTTACTTTTTCACTTTCGTTGTCAAATGTATATCTTTGTTTTCATGGATTCAAATTTTATGTCTAGAATGTTTTTATCCATTCCATTATGTTAAAATAATATTCACCCATTTTTCTTTCACTAATATTATAATTTTATTTTTACAGATGTAAATATTTTACCTCTCTGAAATTTGTTTTCATATGAGATTAGAATCTGATACCGCTCTCCAGGCATTAGCAAATTACCCTGTCATCATATACTCAATATTTTCCTTATTGATAAAAAATCTATTCCTATCATATGTCACATGTATATAAATATTTGTGTCTAGATCTGGATAATAGTTTTCTGTTGTATTTCACTGTCTCACTCTTCCTATTCTAGACCCTTATTCTTGAAATGTTGTAACTCTATAATGTAGAGTGAGTAGAGCATGAAGGAACATGCTGCTATGTCATATAGCATAGTCACGCGTAAGAAAGGCAGGATTTATTAGGGAAGCTTATAAGTAAACATTTAGAAAAGCATCTCCTTATCCTGTCATCTCATGGAGAAGCATGCATGGGCCAAGTTACTGCTGTGTGCAGCATTGTAATGTATCCTAGGAAAGCCATCTCATCCGCTAATGACTACTTTTTTTAATTAGGAAAACTTGAAAGCAAACTTAGAAGAAAGGATTAAATTTCCAAGCCGTAGAAGCTAGGCAATATGAATTTTGAAGTCAGCTTCATTAAGAGAACATAACAAAGCCAACTGCTGGTGTTTATTGATACTGTGCACATCTGACATCAGGAAGAGCCCCCTTTCCTAAGGAAGAGCCATGAGCAGCAGCTAAAACATCATACTGCAACCTTCCTGGAGACTAGTGAACCGTGCTGTTAGTGTCTCCCAAATGTTGTAGAATGTTTTTGTTCTTATCATGTAGAAAATTTAGAACTTTGCTTACGTTTTCAGTTTCATTTGGTTTACTTTTGTATCCTTGAGTCAACACCAAATTGTTTTATTATGTAGTTCAATAGTAGGTCTTGCTACACAATAGCATAAATTCTCCATCTTTGTTCTGTTGGATTGCCTTTGTTTACTTTGCCTTTTGCATCTCCATATACATGTTAGAATTAACTTGTCAATTTTCAGAAAAAAACTTCTTCTGGAATTCAGGTTGAGATTGTGTTGAATATACAGATGAATTTAAAGATACTTGACATATTTAGATTCCCTAATATTGAGGCATTCTTGCATTCCTACAATGAATGAGAGCTAATAAAATACCCAGATATGTAGGGAATCAGCAGGATAATTATGTATAACCCCTTGTTGAGAATTTTGACAATATTTGATTAGTTGAAAATGGCCTACTAATCTACTTCTTGTAATCTAAGCTTGAAAAAGTCTTTGATATGTAAATATATATATTGCCTAATTTTTATAATAGCAATTAGTTAATAAAACTAAAATTTTTATTTGTAGAATGGTATGACAGGATACCACTTATTCAATTTTTAATAAATCACACACAAAATACTAAGATGAAAAACTGTTCTTTTGCCAGTATTCGTTATTTTATTGAAAAACTGTGAAGCAATGTGATAAAAATATGTTTATTAATTCTGAATAGTAGTATGTAGATCTTTATTATATTTTTCTTTAGTTTTTCTGACTCCTTAAAACATTTAAAAATATTTAAAAACTACATTATGTCTTTTCTATTAGTAAGGTCTCTTTGGCGGAGCACCGTGGCTCACACCTGTAATCCCAACACTTTCGGAGGCCAAGTTGGGAGGCTCTCTTGAAGTCGGAAGTTCAAAACAAGCCTTGGCAACAAAATGAGACCCCCTGTCTCTATTAAAAAAAAAACGTTAGCCAAAAGTGGTGGCGTGCACCTTAGTCCCAGCTACTCTGGAGGCTGAGGTGGGAGAATTTCTTGAGCCCACCATTCCAAGGCTGTAGTGAGCTATGATCACACCACTGCACTTCAGTCTGGGTAACAGAGCGAGACTGTGTCTCAAATAAATAAATAAATAAATAAATAAATAAATAAATAAATAAATAAAAGATTTCCAGTTATATATAAACTATTTCATCTTTTTCTGTTTATTTTAGCTCTCATTTAAAAAATACTGTGTTATTATGTCTTAGCTAGCTTGTTTCAAAAATTTTGGTTACCGTTATTTATATTTAAATGGGTGTCGTTTCACATGGGTCTGCTTTACCTATCTAGAACAATATGGAGGTGTTCCCTGTCAATCCCCCCACTTTTTATTTTAACCAGAGTTCTGCACTTTATAATAGCATTATAAATAGCATGGATAGATAAGAGATCTGTTTGGACTTTCAGAGAAAGTAAGTTAAGTGAAGCAGGGAAGCCAGTAATAAATGCTCATTATGCTATCTCGGCGCGCTATACTTCCCAATATACTAAATTCATATGCCCATAGGAGGAAAGTCAAATATTGGACCTTTCTTTCATTCTCAGGAAAAAGGTGAGAGGCTACTTCAATTTGCACAACCATAGACTGATGTGTATCAAAGATTCATTCTGTTTATCATCTCTGCTTATCTTACTTTCAGCAGCAACTACAGAAGTGACTCATAGTATGTTAATGTTCTATATTCCATCTTATCAATTTCATTTTTCTTGATCCTTCTCAATTAAAAAACCATTTGCTTCCTCCTTCACTTGCATGTTCCTCATTATTTTTGAGTGTAGAAAGAGATTTGGAGATGGACAGGCCCTCTTCTTTGCCTATGGAGGATCAATAAATCTGTTCCTCAAATTCTAAAGAGGTGACAGGAAACTTTCATACTTCCTTCCCAACTGGGTTATTCATTTTTCTCAAGATTGATGTAGATATGAGTTACATATTGACAGCTTCAAATTTATTCAAACATATTGGCAGTTATTCATAATCTTTGCTGAGAAATTATGTCTACTCTTTAAAAGATATTGGATTTATTGTTGTTCAATACTTTTGATTCTTTTTGCACATTTCAGTGAATTTTAGAAAGCCGTGTTAAGTGCATATGTATTTCATTTCTCATATCTCTCAGAATTTAATCGATTTTTATTTTGTTTTAGGTCATATATGCCAACAGACAAACAAATGGAAAAACAAAATCAGTCCATGATGGCTGAGTTTATTTTGCTGGGATTCAAAAATCTCATGAGCTACAGATTTTCTTTTTCTTATTTTTTTCCATTATCTATATATCCATAATTAGGTAACCTAATCATCTTTGTAGTGAAACTGGATCCTCAATTGCATTCTCCCATGTACTTCCTACTGGCCAACCTGTCTTTTATTGATATACCCCTGGCCTCCTTTGCTACTCCTAAGATAATCTATAATATAATTAGTGAATAGAGGACCATCTCCTATGAAGGCTGCATGACCTAGAGGTTTTCCCTTCACTTTTTAGGTGGAAGTGAGATGATGTTACTTTTAGCCATGGCAATCGATAGATACTTTGCCATATGCAAACTCCTCCATTACAAGTCCATTGCCTCAGACTTGCTCCTCGCTCCTGGACCACGGATTTCATGCACAACATGAGCCAAATTGTTTTCACAGTGACTTTGCCATTCTGTGGTCTCAGTGTTGTGGATATTTTTTGCGTGTGTGATCTGCCTTGTGATCAAACTTGCCTGTGCAGACCCTTACATCTTGGAGCTATGAGTCATTGCAGACAGTGGACTACTTTCTTTGCTGTGTTTCATCTTTCTGTTAATCTCCTAAAGCATCGTCCTGATTACTATTTGACATCATTCCTCCAGGGGGTCTTCCAAAACTTTGTCCACTCTTTCAGCCCACATTACAGTGGTGGTACAGTTCTTCAGAGCTTGCGTCTTTATCTATGAAAGGCCATTCAGCACTGTCTCCATTGATGTCTGTGTTGTAAACAATTTTTGCTCCCCTTTTAAATCCAATCATCTACACATTCAGGAATAACGACATGAAGAAAGCATTAAGAAAAATAAAGATTAACTTTGTGAGTTCTAGATCCACTTTATAACTAAAATATTATAATCACTAAAAGCATCACCAGTATTGCTGTCATCATGATGATCCAAAGACACTGAAGTGGATGATTTTTGTACCAAACATAAGCCATATTTTGGGATACAATAATCGATCCCTATGTAAGTGTATATGCAATAAAACATTATTGTTTTTCCTCCAAGTACAAACTATTCCAATATGTTATTTGCTTATGTTGTAATTTTATGTTGCTTATTGATTAAATGATATTTTTAAATGTAATTTAATGAGTGCTATTCATGTATGAGGCACTTTCCATAAATTTTCTCCTATTTCACAACAAGGAAAATAGAGAATATTATTTACATATTGTCAATAGGTAACAAAACTGAGCATTATAAAATGTAATGAACTTGCCACAGAAATGTAAGTACTAGATCCAGTATCAGATCTTATACCTAACTACAAAATCTATGTTTTTCTAACTAAAAATATTTTCCTATCTACATTTTAATAACATAAATTTTTTGTGTTCTGTACCCTTCTTTACAGATCATAGTCCTCAATAAATAAGTCTTTGCAAAAAGAAAATAAGTAGTATTTTATTAACCTGAAAGTAAAAACTGTCACCAAGACCAAGACATTTGAATCTTCTTCCCCTCCACGTTTTTTTTCTCTTTGTTTGTGTGTGTTTGGTAATTTGTTTTGAGACAGGGTCTCACTCTGTCACCCAGGCTAGAGTGCAGTGCCCCTATATCAGCTCACTGCAGCCTCTGCCTCCCAGGTTTAAGCACTTCTCCAGCTTCAGCCTCCCAAGTAGCTGGGACTACAGGCACAAGCCACCAATGCCCAGCTAATTTTTGTATTTCTTGTAGAGATGAGGTTTCACCATGCTGCCCAGGCCGGTCCTGAACTCCTGAGCTCAAGCAATCGATCTCGCTTTGGCATCCCAAAGTGCTGGGATTACAGGCGTGACTCACCACACCCATCTCAGACGTTTCAGTCATCTTTCATCTCTAATTAAAATGAGAAGAGCTTATTAAACCAGCTAAGTTGATTCACTCCAATTATCAATGCATACTAGAATTGCTGTTGTATGGTGGGGTAGGGAAGACCATGTCTGAAACCCAAGTGATTTGCTGTGGTACTTCATATTATTTGCATATCAAGTAATAAAAATAAGTGAAAATTACATCGCCTAGGAAAAATAAAATTTTTATTCATTCTACCATGTAAAGAATCACCGTCATTGGAGATCTGAATGCATACAAAGAGTAATAAAATAGGCAATAAAAGAAGGCAGCCATGAATATTGTCTCACAACTTGTTAGTAAAATGATGATTCTAGAAGCTACAATATTTTTTATATATAAATTGCATTTGTTCATAAATTCCTGATTCCTTTTTTCCTTTTAATTTTTCCTTATCAAGGAGACTAATTTACAATTTAGTCTCTAGGTTACAGAATATTAATGTGGGATTATGACTGAATTTGAAAAGATGGCATCACCATACAGAAATGGATATAGTAACCAATGAGGATTTTTGGTTTTCAGTTAGAGAAAGGAGGCCAGAGTGTCTTAATTTGTTTGCAGGATAGATGCATCTTTAGACTGAAGCTATTGTCATTCTTTGGAAGTTTAAATAAATGTAGAATGATGTGTATTGATACTGAGTAACCAAAGTGGAGCATTCTGAATGTTTGTCTGTTGACTTTCAGCCCCATGTCAGCCCTATAGTCTTCTCTCTACAGTAGGGAGTTACAAGCCTGAGAATTGCATTTCCTAGACTCTCTTGTAAACGTATTCCTGTGAGTTTCTGCCAGCGGAAGACATTCATGACAATAAAAGGTGAAAAAAAAAAAAAAAGGAAAAAATGGAGAAGCCTTCGATCTCTCTTCTGTCTTTCTCAGTAGCAGTAGCAGGCAACTGTGGGCTGTAGAAGTCTTGCTGGGACCAGCAGCATCAGCAAGATTGAAGGCTCTTGAAGCTTCCTTAAGTATGTGAGCTCTTAATTTTTAATACAGGATAGAGGTTCCAACAGCAGCAATGATAGCACTCTGCCATCAGGAATTGTGGGCTCTGTATAATATTGCTTCCTCTTTTTTTCTAATCTAGCCTTTAGAGTGGTAGTTGCTTTCTGCAGGTACCTAAATGTTGATAATATCATCTAACCTTTTTTGTTCCTCATTTCTGAGCTACTCACACATTTTTATTTTCGACTTCCTACTTACTCTTCCCCAGCTATCTTGAAGGTATCTGTAGGCCGAAATGCAAAAAAATTAAATTACCTAACTTCCAAAGACTGTTATTTTTTCTGTACTCCCTATTTGAAGTAATATGATCATTATCAGGCTAATGTCCAATCCAGAAGCCAAAGCTGACATTTCATAACACATAGATGGGTGCTCTCACTAGTGCTCCACATTCTCTGAGGCTCTATTTATTTTTCCTTATTTTTATCCCTCTCTGTTGAGATGGCATAATTGCTATAGATATGTTTCCAGGTCCACTGGTGCCAGCTCAGATCTACTGGTGAGCTCCTCTATTGATTTCTTCATTTGAGTTATTATATTTTTCAACTTCTGAATTTCCATTTGGTCCTTTTTTATAATTTCTATATCTTTATTGATATTTTTTATTTGCTAAGACATGGACTTTATACATTCCTTTAATTCTTTAGACATGGTTTTCTTTAGTTCTCAAGATATATTTATAATAACTGTTTTGAAGTTGTTCTCTACTAAGTGTAATATCTTGGTTCCCATAAGCAGTTTCTATTGCCTTTTTTCATGTATACATCACACTTTTGTGTTTCTTTGCATTTCTCATCATTTTTCACTTGAACATTGGACATTTTATTGTAGTAACTGATTACTGACCACCACTCCCATCCACTGATGATTTTCTTGTTATTGCTTGTTTAATTGTTTATTTAATGACTTGGCTTAATCCTGTGAAGTCGATTTCCCCTGCAGTGTGTACTGTCTGATGTCTTTACTCCAAATATATCCCTTTTTAAAATTCTCCTAGCCTGCTATTTGTGGATTATCTCAAAGACAGCACAAGCAACTTATGGAACAAAGATTTTGCTTAAGTATCCTTCTTGACAAATTAGATTTTTATCCTTTATCACTAGATGTGGGTGTGGCTAGGAGGCTTCTATCACAATTCAGGAAGTTTACGCTTTTGCCCCACATTTGTTTAGGGACTAGAATGTTCCCCCTCCAATCACTCCTGAAAAGCACACACATGTGGACATTCACTCAGTCCTCCAGGCTGCCAGGAATTTGTGTAATTGTATTTGTAAGCCCGACTTCCTAAGAAGTTGCTCTTGGTTCAATGTTGTTTGTTTTTTAGCTAGCGTTTGCTTAGAGGTTTTGCTTAAGCTTCTTGTGCCAGTAAGGCTTCAACCCTTTGTCAGTGGAACTGTGTGTGGCTTGAAGAATGTTTTCATTTCTGCCACATACCTTTCTCTGATTTTCTTCTAAGTGGATGTAGCTGGTACATATCCACAGTGTCTCTTATTCCCAGGATTATCTGTGATTCCAGTAGGGTTTCTCTTAGCAGTTTCTATTGCCTTTAAAGTCTCTACTTATTAAAGGCACAACTGTTTCTTTTGAAAGAGGTGATCTCTTTTATGAGAAAATTTGCAAACTCCACAAAACAGTTTGACTCATGCCATATCTATATTATTACTCTCAGCATTTTATCATTTGGGGTCAGTCTTCAATGATAAAGCTTCCTGAGGACAAGTTCCTGACATCCAGTTTAGGCTCAATAAAGCTTTCAGTTTTGCTGAGTTCAGTACTTAACTTCAAGGCCTTATTTTAGTCCCTTGTGAACTACTTGTGGATAATTTCCTTATTTCTTGGAACAAGAGCTACACTATAAGTATATATGCTGCCAGAAAACAAATTTGAAGTTAGAACAGCTTAATTTGTCACCCAGTAAAATGTTCAAAGAAAATCAAAAGAGAATATATACAACATCAGAGAGTTGAAGGACATCAGGGAAGAAGAAGCAAATTTATTAAATCTACCAAAAGTAAGACATTAAACTAGGGGTAGAGATGTTTGATAGATACAATCCCTGCTACCACTGAATATATGATAAAGGGAATATAAATTAAAAATATTAAGTACTTGAGACGGGGAAGGAATAATTTAAGAATCTCAGAGTTTTATTCTAGCCAATAAGTTAGGATAAAGATTTAATCAACCAATAAAAAAAAAAGAAAAGAAAACTATTAGTCTGGGAAGTACAGAACCTGGAGGAATATTTAATTGGGTCAGAATCCATATTTGATCCAAAAATGAAGGTTGAGTTAGCCAGTTACTTAAACCCATTTTTTTTCCCAAGGCACAGGGAATACTTTAAAGCCAGCTGCAGACAAGCAGGTAACAAAAGAAAAATAACAACATCTGTTGTTATCTCTATTTCAATTTGAAGAGATAAATTTTTAGAAAGCTTTATTAATATTTAATAGACAGATAATTTTTGGTGCCCTAGTTGAATCTGTATGTTATCTGGTCATATGTTATACATGATGTTTAAAGTTTTCTGAGGAAAGTGTGAGTTAACCAAAAGAGCAGTTGAAAGCAGTTTGCTTCTTAATCATTTGCTTTGAACATATTGTTATGTCTTTCAACTTTGGTGTGCCCAATTAAGGGGAAGAGAGAGATTAAAGATGTCATTATATTATTTTAGCTCCATTTTGTTCTCCAAAATTTATAAGGGGCTTATAAAATATTTTTCCACTTTAACTTTGGATTGAAGATGATTCTAATTATTAAAACTCACATGAACAATTATAAAATGGCCGTAAGAATTCTACATATAGTAGGAATTCACTCTGTCAGCTACATTACAAAGTAAAAGAACAATTAACTATCTGAACTGATAGTAAGCAAGCTAAAACATTCTAAGTTATTAAGAAATATTATCTTACAATATGGATTTACTTTTGTTGTTAATATTGAACTTGACAATCTGTACTGTGCCTTGATTTATTATCTAGTGAAGTAATCATGACCAACAAAACATTTAAAAAGTAAATATGTACAACAAAATAAATTTATATAATTTTCTTTGTAATATCTCTAGTTATGGAGGGCTTTACATTTTTAGCTATTTGTAATAAACAGTGTTTAAATTTTTCTTACCAAATAGCAAAATAACCAAAGTAATATTTCACTGAGAAAATACTTACACTCTCCGCCATGGTATAAATGGTTATAATGAGCAACATGATATAAATAAATGCACTCCTTGTTAGCAAATGCTATCAAACACAGTAAAAGTATGGGTGGCCGAGTGCGGTGGCTCACGCCTGTAAGCCCAGCACTTTAGGAGGCCAAGGTAGGTGGATCACCCGAGGTCACAAGTTCGAGACCAGCCTGGCCAACGTGGTGAAACCCCATCTCTACTAAAAATAAAAATTAGCCAGGTGTGGTGGCATGTGCCTGTAATCCCAGCTACTTGGGAGGCTGAAGCAGGAGAATTGCTTGAACCCGGGAGGCAGAGGTTGCTTTGAGCTGAGATCATGCAACTGCACCCCAGTGTGGGCGATAAGAGCAAAACTCCATCTCAAAAAAAAAAAAAAAAAAAAGTATGGATGATTCCAACATTCATAATAAAAATAAATTTAATCAACCGTTATGACTCCTTCAATAAAAGTCTATGAGAAAAATCTAGATTAAGCTATGGGTTAAGTGGTGAATTTAATAGGGACTAAGCAAAGACTTCAAAATAGTGACAAATGTCAATTAATTTGAATTTATTCACAACATCCTTTGTTAGCAAGTCATTCAAATAAACTATGAAGCCTGAGATTTATGGAATACCAGAATCATCAATATGATTAATTTTGTAAAAGCAATACCTTGTAAAATAAATATTTATTGTCATGTTTTATAGTAAAAGGGCAATAATTATGAAACTCTTTTTTGCTACAGATATTCTCTGAATATCTCAAAGCAAGGTACCTAAATCAAAAAATAACTGTTTATATTTTAGTGAACACAAAACGATTGTATCATTTCTAATGTCAAACTTTAAATTATTCAACACAACTGACTTAAAAAATTTCTACTTCTTTAGTATGTTTTCTTTATACATATTGTTCACTTTTAATAGTACATTTATAACATATACATGTAAACTATTTATATGGAAGAACTACATGCAGAAAAGTTTGAAGATTATTCTTCTTGAGAATTACTCACAAAGTTGCTAGAGGGAAGATAAGAGGAGAGCTTGAGAGTAATGTGAGGGAAAGGAAGCTCCATTAAATCAAAGCTATCTACTCTACACTTACTGTATCACAGCCAATCAACCAACACTCCTATGGCTATTTTAGTCAAGCTACCATTCAGAGAGAGCCACAGCATATTACAGGGCCAGAAATTAGACGTAAACATCTCTCCTGGTCATACTAGGGCAGAAGCCTCAGTGGTTTCACAAGTCCCACTGAAATTTGGATTCCCAGAACTCCAGCAAATCTGCCCCCAAAGTGGTTCACATCTTTTCTAAAAAGACAGAAAGCAGAATGCAGAATCATATATGGGGCATCATAGAGAATAAAAAGATTTTTAATTTTGAATAACCTCTTGAACAACTTGTTCAACTCATACTGTGCCTTTAGAACAGGTAAGTAAAAATATTGTAGCAAGCTGACTTATTAGAACTTCAATATACTGAGGATGATATTTTAATTTGTTTTGGCTGGAAGGAAAAGCCTTTGGCATGTAAGGTATTAGATCCTCTTTAATTGGGAGATCACGTAATAGTATCTCACAAAGCTGAAATCAACAATTTATATGAAAATTGAAAGAAAATATGCCATCAAAATTATATTGGAGAGTAAAATTCGCTCGTAGATGGTAAGTGATTAAGTATGATGAATAAACAAAAAAAAGGGTAAATTCTGATCATTATGAAAAACTCGTACTATCATTGAAAATAATAGAAAAGCTAGCAACTCTTTTTGGCAAATAGGGAATATTATTTCTTTTCGTAAACTTTCAGGTGTTGACAGAACATGTAAATAAACATACCATCTTGACAGTTGAAGAAGGAACTGGAGAGAGATAGAATTAGTGACCATAATTAGATATTTGGAAAATCTCCAAGTAAAACTTACCATTAAACAATAAATACAAAGGAGATCTTACAGAAATAATGAGGAAGAAGTCCTTAGAAGATGTCCATAGTCAAGGGAATAAAGAAAATGTAAATAATTTAGAAATCTCAATATGAGTATTCTAAATAGTAGAGAAAGCAGAATAGCAAGTTTCCAAATCCAGATGGCAGCTAAAAATACAAATTCAAATACAAGAGTTTAAGAAATTTTAAAACTAGATTAAATTGGATTTGCTGTATGTCCTTGATTATTTCAGAGTGAAATATATTTGAGTTCAAGAAGCTGGATAGTAATAAAAAACTATTTAAAAATACTAAATTAAATTATTTAAGATAATTTTAACTGTAGAGAGAAAACAAAAAAATGTAAAACAGTTGAAATTTTATTGCATGTAATTCATATACTAAAAATTCACTCATTTTAAGTACACATTTCAATTATTATTATTATATTTGCATAGTTGTGCAACCATCACTACAATCTTATCAATCCATTTTCATTACCACAAAAAGAAACATCACGCCCATTTACAGCAAGCTTTGGCCAAAAGCAAGCACTAATATCCTTTCTGTCTCTATAGAGTTGCCTTTACTGGACATTTTCTGTAAGTAGAATTATATAGCCTGTGGTCTTTTGTGTCAGACTTATTTTACTAAGCATAATGTTTTTGAGATTCATCTCTGTTTTAGCCTAATTAGGTATAACTTTTTTTGAAAATCATAAAATCAGTCAAAATTGAAATTATTTTCTTCAAATGGCTAAAAGAAAAAGAAAAGCAAATATTTAGTTTAACAAATTATTTTAATATTAAGTAATATGTATTATATATGCATGGACAAGAGCAGAAATGTTTATATTCAACTACTTAATAAAATGAGTCTCGGTCAATTCCTTTCATAAGAGGGATTTATACAAAAAATTCCCAGGATTGTAATCTTGGATTTACACAAATGACATAGATTAAACACATATCCCCTCAGTGCCCATCCTCTGCCTTGCCAGGAGCTTATACCCACATCATCTCACCTAATACTCATGACATCTTGGGGGTGGTTCTGCCTCTATGACCTGGGAAGATTTATTTAATTATGTGGATCTTGATTTTTCATTTACTAAACAAGATGGGTAGAATAATACATTACAAACTTCTCTCTTAACCCTAATATATTGTCCTACTTTCAATTTCCTTCAGAGAATATAATAAATTATTTAGTAAAAGTAATTATTATAAACTGTATAATTGATTATCAATGGAAAGCAAATTGTTCTCATTAATAGAATTATGTAAGCTTTATGATAATTTATTTTCATTAATCTATGTAGCTTTTGTACACTCAATTATAAGAATAGGCATACTGTATTAAGTGTAGACTAGAGAAATAGTTTTAGAAAGCTTGCTTAGAAAGGGAGAAGAGTAAAAAGAGAAGCAAATGCTGCGAAAGCCATCAACATAAATAAATGCCAGCTTTTCCTCTGAAATAAAAGGCAAAATAAAGCTTTCTTAATCAACTTATGCTAAATTGTATTGATTTCTTACCTAAGTTTTTCTGTTGTCACTGTATCTCAGGGCATAAAATCCCAGGTAGCAAAGCTATTTACCCTCAGATTACAGCTGGTATCTTCATTCTGTCTAGCAATTGTCAACTCTTGCTGCTTTCCCAAATGTATCTAGTTATTGTTACTGCTGTTACAGGAGTCTCAAAAGCAAAATTATTGCTCCTTTACATGACAAGCATTCAACACAACCCTGTAACGAAGATGTGGCCACCGATGCAGTGTCCTCCAGGGCCACAGCCTGTCATTGAGTACCCATTCAGTGTGTTCCTACAGGTTGACCTACAGGAACTACATTACATCATCTTTATCTTTATTTTCTCTAATTTGTAACCATTATCCATTTCTTAAAAATCTCTAAGATAGGAAAACAATAGAGGTAGTTACACTTGGATGATGATAATACAATATTTTGGCAGAAAACTGAGGAAGAATGCAAACAAGGAGAGAATTACAGGTCATTGGAGAAAAGAAACCAGGCATTTCCTATTCATCTAAATATCTTAATCCAGTCTCCTTTCTAAGTATATCACTCTTTCTTTGCACTGATCTTCAATCTTTTCATTTTATAGATGCTCACACATTTTCTACTCCTCATCCTTTTTTGTTTACTTACCATAAAAAATTGGTTTTTAAAAGTGTTTTGAAGATAATACGACCAAGCCTGAAGTCATACCTAAAAGTGTCACTTGAAATTGATCTCCACTTTTCTAAACCTCTTACGACATTTTGCATATACCTTGTACCAAATTACATGTTTTCTCACAGGGCTCATTTGCTATTTTTTGTTTGATAATCATATCTCTCTAGATTGTAAAATCTCTAGATATGGGGGATTGATTCATTCTGTATGAGAAAATAATACAGTTAATTGTAGAACAGATGGATCCCAAAATACTTGTTGAATCATATCCCCAAACCCACTCATATGGAACATACATATTCAATCAATAATTAAAACTTTGGCTGTAATGTACAGCAATTTAATTTTTGAGACAATATGGTGTTTTGGTATAAGCCCAGATTCTGGTGTCAAACTAACTCAGCTTGAATACTAGCTCTCATTCATGTTAGCTGTGTAACCATGAATAAGTCATTAACTATTTGAATGCCACAGTTTCCTTACATGCAGCATGAAGACAAAAATAGTACTTACATCATGGTATTGTTATGAGCATTAAATTAACTTATATGAAACAATTAGGATGGAGCCTGGCACATACTAATCACTTAATTGTGGTTGACCACTTTCGATCACTCTAGATCCTATGAACACTGTCTAAAAAACTGAGTAACGATGATTTAGTGTTAAACTTTACACCCAAATAGAAGCAATACATTAGGACTAAATCACTTTAGTATTTACTTCTAAACCACCACATCTGTACACATATACACAATGCACAAGCTCCTCACCGTGAACAGCGGTAACACAGGATTTGAAAAAACAAGCTCAAAAAGATTTGAAGCTGAGTCCATGTTTCCTGTTATTCTCAGTACAGGGATACCTGAGAGATATTGCTGGTTTGGTTCCAGACCACTACAATAAAGTGAATTTCACAATAAAGTGAGTCACAATTTTTTCGGTTTCCTAGTACATATAAAAGTTATGTTTACACTTTACTGTGGTCTATTAAGTATGTAATAGCATTATGGCTAAACATATATACTCTAGTTTTTAAAAGTGTTAATGATTATCTGAGCCTTTAATAAGATGTAATCTTTTTGCCAGTGGACAGTCTTGCCTCAATGTTGATGAGTGCTGACTGATCAGGGAATTAATTGCTGACAGTTGCAATGGATGTGTCAATTTCTTAAAATAAGACAATAATAAAATTTGCCACATCAATTGACTCTTCATTTCACAAACTATTTATTTGTAGTATATGATGCTATTTGATAGCATTTAACCCAAATTAGAACTTATTTCAAAATGGATCAATCCTCTTAAACCTTACTGCTACTTTATCACCGACATTTATGGAATATTCTGAATCTTTTGTTGTCATTTTAACAATGTTCACAGCATCTTCACCAGGAGTAGGTTCCATTCCCCCCAGATCCCCCGCAAAAAAACACTATTTGCCCATTCACAAGAAGCAACTTCTTATGTTTTAAAGTTTTGTCATGATATTGCAGCAATTCAGTCACATCTTCAGGACTCTCTTCTAACTCTAGATCTCCTGCTACTTCTACTACATTTGCAATTACTTTCTCCGTGGAAAGTCTTCTTCATGGAAAGTCTTCTCCATGGAAGTCTTGAACTCTTCAAAGTAATTCATGAGGATTGGAATCAGCTTCTTCCAAGCTCCTGTTAATGTTGATATTTTGATCTCCTTCCATGAATCATAAATGCTCTTAACGGCATCTAAAATGGCGAATTATTTCCTGAAAGTTTTAAGTTTACTTTGCCCAAATCCGTCAGAGAAGTCATTGTCTATGGCAGCTATAGCCTTACAAAATTTCTTAAATAATAAGATTGAAAATGAAAATTACTCCTTGCTCCATGGGCTGCAGAATGGATGTTAAATCAGCAGGCACAAAAACAACATTAATCTGCTTGCACATCTCCAGCAGAGCTCTTGAATAACTAGGTGCACTGTCAATGAGCAGTAATCTTTTCAAAGGAATCTTTTTTTTCTGAGCAGTTCTCAGCAGTGCTCTTCAAATATCAAGTAAACCATGCTGTAGACAAATGTGCTATCATTCAGGCTTTGCTGTTCCATTTACAGAGCACAGGCAGGGTAGATTTATCATAATTCACAAAGGCCTTGGATTTTTGGAATGGTAAATGAGCATTAGCCTCAACTTAAAATCACCAGCTACATTAGCTTTTAACAGAAGAATCAGCCTGTTTTTTGAAGTTTTGAAATCAGGCATTGGTTTCTCCTCTCTAGCTATGAAAACCCTAGACAGCATCTTCTTCCAATAGAAAGCCATTTCATCTATATTGAAAATCTGTTGTTTAACATAGCCATCTTTATCAATGATCTTAGTCAGATATTCTGGATAACTTTCTGCAGCTTCTATATCAGCACTTGCTGCTTCACCTTGTAGTTGTATGTAATAAGAATGGGTTCTTTCTTTAAACCTCATGAACTAACCTCTGCTAGCTTCAAACTTTTATTCTGCAACTTCCTCTACTCTCCCAGATGTCATAGAATTGAAGAGCGTTTAAGATCTTGCTCTGGATTAGGCTTTGGCTTAAGGGAATGTTGTAGTTGATCTGAACTTTTATCCAGATCACTAAAACTTTCTCCATATCAGCAATAAAGATGGTTCACTTTGTTATTATTCATGAGGTCACTGGAGTAGCACTTTTAATTTCCTTTCAGAACTTTTTCTTTGCATTTACAATTGACTAATTGTTTGGTGCAAGAGGCCTAGCTTTCAGCCCGTCTCAGCTTTAGACATACTTTCCTCACAAAGCTTAATCACTTCTGGCTTAAAAAACTTTTTTACAGACTTTGTTGTTTGGAGCAGTTTTAAGTTCATAGCAAAATTGAGCAGGAAGTACAAGAGTTCCCATATTCCCTCTGATGCCACATACAGTCTCCCCCACCATTAACAACCTGAACCAGAGTGGTAAATTCTTTACCACTGGTGAACCTACATTGCACATCATTATCTCCCCATATTTGCAGTTTACGTTAGGATTTACTCTTGATGTTATACATGCTATGGGTTTTGACAAATGTGTTACGTATTTCCAAGTATAGTAGATACAGAATTGTTTCACTATCCTACAAATCCTCTGTACTTCTCCTATTTCTTCATTTCTCCCTTTTTCATTCTAACCCCTAGAAACCACTGATCCTTTTACTGTCTCCAGTTTTTTTTCTTAGTTTATTTCAAGTAAAAGACACGCAACTCTTCCTTTTACTTGAACACTTAGAGGCTATTGCAAGGCTACTAATTGGCCTAAATCCAATATTGCTGTGCCTCAAAGACTAGCCAGGCCTGAAGACAAGGAGAGAGATGAGGGAAGAATAGGTTGGTGGAGAAGTTAGAAACAACATTTATCAATTGTCTGCCATTCTACATGGGCACGGCTTGTGGTGCCCCAAAATAATTAAAATAGTAACATAAAAGATTACTGGTCACAGATCAAATAACATATATAATAATAATAATACAGTTTGAAATAAATATTTTGGGAATTAGCAAAATGTGACACAGAGACATAAAGTGAGCACAAGTTGTTGGAAAAACGGTGCCAATAGACTTGCTGGACCCAGGGTTGTCACAAACCCTCAGTTTATAAAACATTAAATAACTGCAAAGCACAATAAAGTGAAACACAGTAAAAGAAGTATACCTGTATATTAAAAAGAAAACTTATTTTTAATAAATTTATATACTTTCTTCCATGTATAATTAGCTCCTGATTTGTGTGTGTGTGCTTTTTTGTTTGTTTGCTTATTTAGTTTAGAACCATAGAAAAACCTTCACAAATTACTTCACAGATGCAGAACAATGTAATTCTTCATTTTCTAAATCTTGTATTCCTTATATACTGGGATAACATAATCTCAATACGTGCAGGTACCAAATACTATAATAATAAAAGGCAAAATAAAAAGGAATTGACTAGTATCTAATCTTTATATGTGAACAAATGAGTAAGAAAGCCAAGATCCATTGATAAGAGTATCATTTTATGGAATAAACAATAGAAAATGGAACTTCCAATTCTTCAAATGATTTGTAATTACTGCATATCTATAAGAATATTGTTTCAAAGTGATATAATATATAATCTAATCTCAAAGTATAAACATTGCTGTGTTGATATATTTAAAATTATATGATCTCATATCATCAACTATTATCACCAACTAATAGAAACAGAAAATTATTGGTGTTAACTGTGACTTATTTTTTAATTCTCTTTGTATATAAAGAACTTCCGGAAACTTTCTGAGTTGAGTAAATGGATCTTAAAAATGGATCTCTGGTGACCGAGTTTATTTTACAAGGATTTTCTGGACAATGGGAACTACAAATTTTCTTCTTTGTGACATTTTCCTTAATCTACGGTGCTACTGTGGCGGGAAACATTCTCATTATGGTCACAGTGACATGTAGTTCGACCCTTCATTCTCCCATGTACTTTCTCCTTGGAAATCTCTCTTTTTTGGACATGTGTCTTTCCACTGCCACGACACCCAAGATGATCATAGATTTGCTCACTGAACACAAGACCATCTCTGTGTGGGGCTGCATGACCCAAATGTTCTTTATGCACTTCTTTGGGGGTACTGAGATGACTCTTCTGATAATCATGGCCTTTGACAGGTATGTAGCCATATGTAAACCCCTGCACTATAGGACACTCATGAGACACAGGCTGCTACATGGGTTTGTGACACTTTCATGGATAATTGGTTTCATGCATACCATGAGCCAGATAGTTTTAACAGTGAACTTGCCTTTCTGTGGTCACAATGTCATAAATAACATATTTTGTGATCTTCCCCTTGTGATCAAGCTTGCTTGCATTGAAACATTTACCCTGGAATTATTTGTCATTGCTGACAGTGGGCTGCTCTCTTTTACTTGTTTCATCCTCTTGCTTGTTTCTTACATTGTCATCCTGGTCAGTGTATCAAAAAAATCATCAGTTGGGCTCTCCAAGGCACTGTCCACATTGTCTGCCCACATCATTGTGGTCACTCTGTTCTTTGGACCTTGTATTTTTATCTATGCTTGGCCATTCAGTAGTTTGGCAAGCAATAAAACTCTAGCTGTATTTTATACAGTTATCACACCCTTACTGAATCCGATTATTTACACCCTGAGAAATAAGAAAATGCAAGAGGCCATGAGAAAATTGCGGTTCCAATATGTTAGTTCTGCATAGAATTTCTAGATGTTAGCACTATATAACTAACTGTTAAATACTATTGTAAGATAGTTTGACTAGATTATATATAATGCATCATTTCACTTTTCTTATGTTATAATAATAATTCATGCATAAAAACAATACTATATTACTTTAAATTTTACATTTAAGACTTTTATAAACATAAGGATAATTAGAGATCTGCAGGAAAATAGACATAAAAATAGACATAAATAGACATAAAAAGGTTATTGAGGATTTTTATCATATACATTCAATATATTCATTAATAAACAACTGTAAATGAATAAATGA
Organism: Macaca thibetana thibetana; assembly: GCF_024542745.1. Taxonomy (NCBI): domain Eukaryota; kingdom Metazoa; phylum Chordata; class Mammalia; order Primates; family Cercopithecidae; genus Macaca; species Macaca thibetana. The sequence goes on from NC_065584.1 coordinate 88,057,810, forward strand.
ATATATGAATATTATTAGAGATTATTTTAATATATATTGATAATTAATGTTATTCATAAATTTATACTATTATCAAATGAGGTATCATAAACAAGTCATGAATTAAATAATGTAATGGGAAAAACAGAATTCTAATTTCTTGAATCAATGGAAGCAAAAAGTAAGAATGAGTCCACAAATTCAACAGCACAGTGACTATAAGATGCCAGAGAAAAAAGCCAATGGAGGAACAATTTCAGTAGAACTACAAAGAACAGCCCTTGAAACAAAATGCTCTGAGGAATATAAGTAAACACAGCTGACTTTCAAACTTCAATAAATAAAAACAAAAACAAAATCCTTTTAATTTTGTGTAATATACCACGTAGCTTTACCTTTATAAGGGCTTTACATAAAATTACAGCTAAATTTTCCCCTGGTAGGATTCTAACCCTTATTGCAATTATAAGCTAAATCTGATGTTTGTGCATGTTGGAGAGGGAAGTGAGAAGTGCATTCAAAATTTGAAATAGTATGCATTGATAGTTAAGCTTACATATTTTATCTTAATTAAAGACATCATCATTTCTTGCTTGTGCTAGGTGATAGAACTTTGTAATTAATCCTAAATCAGTTACATAAATCCTTTCTTCCATTCAATGCATTCTCTACAAGCAGCCAGAGTTAGGTCATAAAAATGCAATTCTCAATGTCATTTTCTGGATTAAAACTCTTTTACGGCATGAAGACTTAGATTCAAATTCTCCACTGGCCTTCATAATATGGCTTGCCTCTGGAATTTTGCTCCAATCTATTCTTTTCCATAATAGTAGAGTTACATTGGCCTTCTTTCAAGTTCTCCAAAACACCAGACATCATGTTAACTGACTTTTTCTAAACTCTTCCCTTTGCCTAAAAGAATCTTTCATCTCCTCTTCACCTTACTTACTTCACCTCCTCTTACCATCTGAGAGGTAACAACTTCTCAGAAGACCTAGATGAAATATTATATTTTAGATTACTTTTCCTGCATGTTCTTGGCCAATTTAGATTTCTTTATTTTACTCATTTATGGTATGCTACAATTTCCAACCTTCTCATATATTATGGTAATAATTGCTTGTGTAATTATACATTAATATCTGCTTTGTCTTAGCCTATGAATTCTTTAGATCTCTAGTATCTAGCACAGATATTAATACATAGTAGTTCATACATATTGAATAAAGAAAAGATGAAATAACCATATTCTAGAATAATAGTATTCAATTTAACCTACTACTATGGAGAACATGTATTCTTACTGTGAGATGTGATGTGTTAAAAAGATTAGAAGTACACAAGGCAATGGTGCTCGTATACTTCAATAATGGAACTACAGGGATTAGAGCTCTGTAACTAAATCCAAAGAGTAAATACATAACAAATTTAAGCAAGTGGGAGAAGAAATACTGCAATTTAGAATACTTGCTATTACAAATTATACTGGACTCTTTGTTACATAGTAAAAGCAACAACAAGAAACTTCACAGTCATACATTATAGAGCACCCCATATTAAGGAGATTTCAATAATTTAAAAGGCAAAATATGCATCCACTGGTAGATAAGATTATATTCTAGTTGATAAAATACTGCGTAAGATTTTTGTATCTGTCAATATAGCATGCTCAGGATCCTAAAACTTTTTAGTTACAAAACATATATGTTTGCTAAAATTATTTAAAACGTCTTTTAAATCACTTAAAGCTATTGAAAAAAATTAAAGTAAATCACACCTGAGGCCCAGTATAAAGCTTGAATTTCATTCCAGGAAGGTAAAGCAGCACTGAACCATTGCCTTCTCTGAGGACATCTACAGATCCATTGCCTAGAGCTTCTACAAATAGAAGTTTGAAATTGGGAAAGCACTGTGCATTGGACTTTGGGACTGAACAGGGAGGGAAATAGATTGGAGGCAATGCTGAGGGCTCAGACTCTGAAAAAAAAGTGTAAGAAAGCCACCCTACCAAAAGCAGACTTCAAGAAAAAAAGTCTGTCTCAACCTTGATTCATGAAGATTAAAGTAAATGCTTTTCTAAGAAGGGTATGGCAGAAGTAAAGACAAATCCTCACGAAAATAAAGTACCTTCATAGAGATTGATCTTTGAGCCTCAGTCACATAACTCAAGAATCTAACTTGGAGTGACCTTAGCCAGATAACAGAATGGCAACCCACTCATATCCTCCCATAATAAGAATTCTGAACCCATTTACAGAAAAAAAGTCTCTTAGAAGAAACTTTTGGATTCAGGCAGAAGGTTGTGTAACACCAATAGATCCCAAAACCTAGGATGGCCATTTTGAGGGAGCAGACCCACATCCAGGTGGCAGACCTGCTAATCATTTTCCTGGGTTTAAACCTGGAAATGGCCACATTTTCCGAAGGGATTGGCTACAGCCCCAAATGGCTTTGAGCCCGCAACCAAAACTATCTGCCAAAGGGGCCAGGAGGAATCACAAGCACTAATGTGCCTCAGTGGATAGGCTCTTATCACTGAAATCAGTGTCAGCAGTAGACCTGAAGGTTAACCTGTAACTCAGTTCCAGCCCCATTAGTGCTGGTCCTAGCATAGTGCAACTCACATAAAGACCCAGAGGGAGGCACACCCTATTGAACCACTGGGATAGACAAGCTTGCTGGCTTCTGTCCCACAGCAAACACACTAAAGGGGATGTAGGGTTCCGGTACCTCTCTGCTACAGCCTGGGAATACCCTCCCACAGACATACACTATGAACTACCAGGGTGGGTTTACTTGCCTCTGTCCAACGGTGGATTCTGCAGGAGCCTTGGCTTGTCTTCAGCCTTTCTCTGTGGCCCACCTGTGACACAGTCATCTGAGCCATTGGTACAGCCTTGCCAGCCTTTAACCCACAACAGATCGTGAAGGGGCCCTGTCCCAGCTTCACTTTTTTTTTTTTTTTGCCATAGTCAGAGAACTATCCTACCCATGCAGGGAATTACTGGGAGACACACCTATCTCAGCCATTTGGACAGGTTTACTGGCTTCCCACCCACAGAAGATCCTGAAGGGGCCTTTTCTTGGCCTCAGCCCTTCTCTGCTGCAGCACCAGAATTATTCTGCTTGTGCAGATAACTCGTGGGAGACACACCTGGGCAGGTTTGCCAGCCTCCATGCCACAGAAGTTTCAGAAAGAACCATGAATGCCAGTTCCAGCCCTTCTCAACTGTACTATGCAAGCAATACTGCCCACATAGGGCACTTCTGAGAATCTTGCTCATTGTTGTTACTGGATTGGGTTTGCCAACAACAGTCTCACAGCAGATTCTGAATTACCCTGAAGGTTAGTTTTAACCCCTCCCAGCTGTGGTCTGCGAGAAGTTCTACTCAGTCAAGGTCCTGCCAAGAGATACACTAAGCTGAGACCCTGAGCTTGCCAGCCTCTTCCTTCCATGGGTCCTCAAACATCCCTAGATCTTAGCCCTGGTTAAGATCCTCTTGTCTATAGACGAACAACACCTCTGCCTGCCTGAAGACTCGGAGAGAGGAAAGTTCAATAGTGTTTTGCAGTTTTATGCCCTGATTTTGATCACATTGTGAATCTTCAAAGAGCCCTATAAATTGATTTCATTTCTTCTTAACTGCAGTCTGAGAGCAGACCTGCTCATCCTGTAACTCCCTGGGAGACATGGCTGTCTGTGACTACAAAGACAGGTCTAAAAATCTCAGTCTCAACTCTAGGCTTGAAAAAATCCTGTGTTTATTTATAGCTCATTGTAGCCATGGTTCTGAGTAGTATGGCCAACCCAGAGACTCATCAAATAATGTAGTGAAAGGCCTCTTAGAAACTTGGAGAAGGCCAAACCTGTCAGCATTCCAGATAACAGGCCTCCTGTGTGAGAATCCAGAAGCAAATCCTCACCTTAGCTCTGACTCTTCATGGGATTCCAGCCTGGGCAACACCAGCCACTATGACCTTGTGGTTTCTAAGCCTGAAACAGCTGAAGTCATTGCAGTGCTGACAATGACTTCAACAGTCACAGGCATAGGAACCACAGCAGTCTTCTCAATATTCCTGAACATGCCTACTGTAGAAGGGCAATCACAGAAAAGCAAGACTGCAAAGACTGCAATACATTCCTATGTCATCCAATGCACAGACATTGAAACATGACCACAAGGACAAAGAACAACCAGAGAAACTGACATCACTGGCATAAAATAAGATGCAAACTGCTGACCCTAAAGAGATGGAGATCTATGATCTGCCTGACAAATAACTCAAACAACCTGTTTTTAAGGAAACTCAGTTAACTTAAAGAAAATTCAGAGACAGATTTTAAATTTTTTAGAGAAATTTAGCATAGATATTAAAATGATAAAAAAATCAAACAGTAACTTTGGAGCTGAGAAATACATGGAATGAAATAAAAAATGCAATTGAAAGCATCAGTAGCAAAAATTGGTCAAGCAGAAAAAAGAATCAGTGAGTTAGGAAGACAGGCTATTTTAAAATATACAATCTGAGAAGAAAAAGCAAAACAGAATTAAAAGGAACAAAGAAAGTTTGTAGGATTTATGGGACAACATTAAAAGAGCTGATATATGGGTTATTGGGTTTTAGAAGGGAGGAGAAAAAGACAAAGAGTTAGAAAATTTATTTAAAAAATAACAGAAAACTTACCAAACCTAGAGAAAGATATAAATACTCAGGCACAAAAGACACGAAGTCAGATGCAATCCCAATAATAGTATCAAAAGATATAGTATAATTAAACTGTATAAGATGAAAGACAAAGAGGGGATCCTGAAAGAAACAAGAGAAAAGAAACAAATAACATACAAGAGAGTTCCAATATGCCTGGCAGCAGGCTTCTCAAAACAAAAACAAAAAAAGTCTTATAGGCAAGGAAGAGTTAGGATGACATATTTAAATACTAAAGAAAAAAGTCTAGCAGCCAAGAATTCTGTAACCAGCAAAGCAACACTTGAGTGTTGAAGGATACATAAAGATTTTCCCAGACAAATGAAAGCTGAGAGAGTTTATTACTACAAGACCTATCTTACAAATGCTAAAAGGAACTCTTCAAAGTATACTACTTATACTAAGTAGTAAAAAAACCTCGAAGGTATAAAACTCACTGATAAAAATAAATATACAGTCAAACTCAATATATTTGAATAATCTAATCAAGCTGTATAAACTACCTATATATTAGCATGACCATTAAAAAATAGAACTCTCAGGAGGCTGAATACAAGGGTTGCTTGAACTCAGGATTTTGAGGCTTTGGCGAGCTATCATTATGCCACTGCACTCCATCCTGGACAACAGAATAAGATCTTGTCTTACAAAAAAGTAATTCACAAGTTCTAAAATTGAATTGGTAATAAAAAAATCTACCAATCAGAAAAAGCCCTGGAACAGATGGTTTCGCAGCCAAATTCTAGCAGTTTTAAAAAGAAGAGCTAGTGCCAGTCCTACTGAAATTATTCCAAAATATCACAAAGAAGAGACTCCTCCCTAACTTAATCTATGAGGACAGCATTATTCCAAAACCTGGCAGAGACAACAAAGAAAGAAAATTTCAGGCCAATATCCTTGATGAACATAGATACACAAATCGTCAACAAAATATGAGGAAATCAAATCTAGTGGAATATCTAAAAGCTAATATACCACAATCAAGTAGGTTTTATTTCTGCAATGCAAGGCTGGCTCAACATATGCAGATCAATAAATATGATTCATCACATAAATGGAACTAAAAACAAAACCCACATGATCATATCAACAGACACGGAAAAAGATTTTGATAAAATTCAACATCCTTTAATGCTAAAAAAAAAAAAATGCAACAAACAAGCCATCAAAGAAACATACCTCAAAATAATAAGAGCCATATATGCAAACTGACAGCCAACATCATATTTAATGGGAAAAAGCTGGAAGCATTCCTTCTGAGAAATGGAACAAGATAAGAATGCTCACTCTCACCACTTATATTCAACACAGTACTGGAAGTCCTAGCCAGAGTAATCAGGCAAGAGAGAGAGAGAAATAAATATAGCAAAAGAGAAAGTCAAATTATTTCTCCTCATAAATAATATGATTCTATACCTAGCAAACCTGCAGAGTCTCTGCCTAAAGACTTCTATATCTCAAAATCAGCTTCAGCAAAGTTTCAGGATACAAAATCAACGTACAAAAATTATTAGTATTTCTATACATTAGTAATGTCCAAGCTGAGACCCAAATCAAGAATGCAGTTTCATTCACAGCAGCCACAAAAATAATAAAATACCTAGAAATATGGCAAACCAGGGAGGTGAAAGATCTCTGCAATGAGAATTACAAAATATTGCTGAAATATATCAGAGATGACACAAACAAATGGAAAGAAATTCTATGCTCATAGATTAGAAGAATCAATATCATTAAAATAGCCATTAAATAGCTGCCCAAAGCAATTTACAGATTAAATATTATTTCTATCAAACTCTCAATTTTATGTTTCACAGAATTAGAAAAAAAGTATTCTACAATTCAAATGAAACCCCAAAAGAAGCCCAAATAGCTAAATCAATTCTGATAAAAAAGAACAAAGCAAGAAGCATCACACTACCCAACTACAAGCTATATATGAGGCTACAGTAAACAAAACAGCATGGTACTTTTACAAAAACAGACACATAGGTCAATGAAAGATAACAGAGACCCCAAAAATAAAGCCATACTCTTACAACCATCTGATCATCGACAAAGTTGACAATAACATGCAATGGAAAAAAGACTACGTATTCAATAAATGGTGTTGCAATAATTGTCTAGCCATATGCAGTAGAATGAAACTGGATCTCTTCCTTTCATCTTATACAAAAATCAACTCAATGTGGATTAAAGACTTAAATGTAAGACCTAAAATTATAAAAACCCTAGAAACAAACATAGGACATACCATTCAGGACTTAGGCATTAGCAAAAATTTTATGACTAGGTCTCTGAAATTAATGGTAACAAAAACAAATCAGACCTAATTACTTCCGGACAGCAAAAGAAACAATTGACGGCATAAACAGACATCCTACAGAATGGGAGAAAATATTTGTAAAGTATGCATCTCAAAAAATTCTAATATCCAGAATCCATAATGAACTTAAACAAGTAAACAAGAAAAAAACAAACAACCTTATTAAAAAGTGACCAAAAGACAAGAACAGATACTTCTCAAAAGAAGACACATATGTGACCAACAAACATGAAAAAATGTTCCACATCACTAGTCATTAGAGAAATACAAATCAAAACCACAATGAAATACCATATCTCACAAAAGTCAGAATGGCTATTACAAAAAAAAATTAAAATAGCAGATATTGGTGAGGTTGCAGAGAAAAGGGAACTCTTACACACTGCTGGTGAGAATATAAATTATTTCAGCCACTGTGGAATGCACTTTAAAGATTTCTCAAAGAACTTCAAACAAAAGTACCATTTGACCCAGCAATCTCATTACTAGGGTATACCATCCAAATGAATATAGAGAATTCTACCAAAAGACACGCCAGTTTGTATATTCATTGAAGCACTGTTCACAATAGCAAAGACATGGAATCAACCTAGATGCCCATTAGCAGTGGACTGAATTAAGAAAGAAAAAGTGGTACATATACATTATGGAATACAATGCAGCCATAAAAAGAATGAAATCTTTTCCTTTGCAGCAACATGGATGTAGCTGGAGGTCATTACCTAAATGAACTAATACAGAAAGAGAAAACCAAATACTGCACATTCTCATTTATAAGTGGAAGATAAACACTGAGTACACACGGACATAAAGAGGGAAACTATAAATACTGGAGCCTACTTGATAGTGTAAGGTGGGAAGAGAATGAGGGTCAAAAAACCACCTATTGGATACTCCACTCACTACCTGCGTGATGAAATCATTTGTACACCAAATCCCAGTGACAAGCAATTCACCTATGTTACAAATCTGCACATGTACCCACTGAGCCTAAAATAAAAGTTGAAAAAAATAAAAATATACAGATATTTTTCTCTAATTACAAGTATATTAGATTAGAAAAATAGAAATAATAATAACTGCAATAATCTGTTAGGGATATGCAATGTATAAAGGTGTAAATTTTGACATCAAAAATTTTTAATATGGAAGGAAGAAGAATTAGCACATACAGTTTTTTTAAATGTGATCAAAGTTATCTGTTTAAAATAACCTGTAAATGATAGGTCCAATAGAGCCATGATTATTGGTCAACACTTACAACTTGGATTCAGATATATTATACCTTCAGCTAGTACCTTCAGATAGCACCTGCATATACCTTCAGATAGCACCCTGTAAATGTAGAATGCAAGCCTATGCCCACTGTATATATCTTCCCATGAAGACAAGTCATTGTCTCATCTAGAAAAAAATGGGTAATATCATCAACTTGTCCCAGTGCCTGGTTATTCTGTTTACAAGATGGTACTAGATTAGAGGGTTCAGGTTGGTTTTGTTGATGACATTTATTGCACCATAGCAAGCGTCACCTTGGTGACTAAGAAGCCAGGCAGTGGGTCCATACACAACCTCCTTTTCTACTATTATGACTACTTCAATATTAGTGAGTAGTTTAAATCAACTGGATGAGCCATTATGTCATCTTATTTCATGCCTTTTTTGATGCTCTCTAGTGAATATATAATATCAAATAATCAAGTTTTTTTTGTAGATAGCTGTGTTTCTATAGTCAACATAAGTTCCATAATCAGATGTTTCATCCTTATCAGAACAGAGTGAAATCTAGGAACTGATTTAAAATTCATGTATTTCCAGTTATGCTACAGATGCTATGGTTCAAGCTACATGACCTTAGGAATCTATATTGTTATTCTTCTATTATGGTTTGCCAAAACCTACAAATGCTGTATTTTTCCAGCACAGACAATTGTAGTGCCATAGACTTTACCTGGATATGTGGTTCAAGTAGTATGACTACTTGATACTAGATGTAGTATACACACTGTATACTAGATGTGCTAATATTCCTTTCTTATGCTGGACTCCACCAAAAACTAGAAGTCTGTATGTCAATAAAAAATGAGTCAAAGCAATCACCCCAAGTGTACCCTAGAACTTAAAGTATAATAATAATAAAAAAAAGAATCCTGTAAGTGTTGGAATATAGTGCCTCCAGAACTGAAATAGGATCACCAGACAATATGCAATCTCCTTAAAAGTTTAGTGATTAAAGTACAAGGTGCAATATTTGTCCTTTACTTTTAAGGTACTCTTTTTTCATGACCATAACAAATAAAAACCCTAAACTCTTCACTGAAATATTAGAATTACCTTCTTAAATAATGAGGATTTGTCCTCACACTTGATCTTCACGGTGAACAAATGTTCAAAGAGAAAATATTTTTCTAATGTTCCGTCTTAGGAATATTGAAAGTTTCACTTGCATGCTCTTTGGGTAACTCTACCTCGCAGATGTCTGGTCAGAATTATATTTGTTTCTGTCAGTCTGATGGTGATCAACTAGACTATAGTGTTATAAATAAATTAGACGAAGGTTTGTTTTCCTTGTGAAACCAATTGATAGAACATTACTTCGCTCTTGGTATGGCAGCTTCACAAAATCAGGAAGCACAAACCTTCCTGTTTATTTTTTGCTTTAGATTAATATTCTGACCTCAATGTCACAAACTATTTGTAGAAGCTCTACATGTTACATTTACATTCTAGACATAAAGAAAAACTAAAAGGATGTATACCATCGTGAGCTCATTTTTCTTCCAATGCATTGTTTTCATTTTTTTTAGCTTTGCTCTGTGTTATACAGAGGGCTATTAAGAATGCATTTCCAAGTTTCTATGTCACCTATATTCCTGATAGTCACAAATAGAAGTGATAGGTAGATTAATGGAGAGTCATTGGTAAATTAATAGGAAGGGATACAGACGCCTACTTCACCCCTCAACCTCTCACTGCACCCAGCACATTGCCAAGTTCATGGCTCCTGCTCTCCTAGTAGAAAAAGCAGTCATATTTCTATTCTTTTTCTTTTTTTGGACAGAGTTTCACTCTGTTACCCAGGCTAGAGTGCAATGCAATAATAACAGGGAAATTTAGTACCCCACTTTGAACAATGGCTAAATCATTCAGACAGAAAATCAATAAGAAAACATTAGGGTTGAGCTATACCTTAAAGAAAATACAGAATAGTCTATGTGTCTCAGAGACTCGTCAGAAATGCCCAGCATGTGCTCAGTCATACCCTAAATGGAGGCCGCTGCCCACTGTTACACAAGTGACAATAGGGCGAGTGACCTTGACCGGCTGGTAAGTAGACTACATCGGGCTGCTGCCAAAGTTGCAAGGGTATATAACAACAACAGAATATACAGCAACAGAATATACATTTTCTCAAGCATGCCCAGAACATTATCCAAGATAGATGATATGTTAGCCCACAAAATAAGTCTGAAAAAAATCTTTAAATTTTGAAATCATATTAAGTGAGTATCTTTTTCTAACACAATATTGTAAATCTAGAAATCAATAGGATGAATTTCAGAAAATTCACAAATATATGGAATATAAACCACAAGCTTATAAACAGACAAAAGGTCAAAGAAGTAATAAAATGGAAATTTTAAAGAAATCTTGAAACAAATAAAAATTGAAAAATATAAAATGTATAGGAAAAGCAGTTCTAAGAGGGAAGAATGTAGCAATAAACACATCAAAAAAGAAGAAAGATCGCAAATAAACAACGTAATGTTACATCTTGAGGAACTAGAGTAAGAACAACAAACTAAGCCAAAATTTACTGGAAGGAAGGAAATAATAAATAACAGACTAGCTATAAATAGAGACTAGAAAACAATAGAAAAGTTCAACAGAATGAAAAGCGGGTTTTTTTTTGAAAATACAAACAAATCTGGCAAATCTTTTCACTTAGCTAAATGAGAACAATGAAGGACAGAGTCAAATAAATAAAAAGGAGAATGAACATCACCTCTGATACCACGGAAGTACAAAAGATTATGAGTCCATTACGGACAATTACTTGCCATCGAATTGGAAAACCCAGAAAAATAGATAAATTCCAAGATGCACACCACCTATCAACATTGAATCATGAAAAAACAGAAAACATGAAAAAATCAGTAAAGAATAAGGGGATTGAGTCAGTAATAAAAAGTTTCTGATCAGAGAAAAGTCCAGAACTTGATTGTTTAATTGCTAAGTTTTATCAAATACTTACAGAACTAATATCAATCCCTTTCAAACACATCCAAAAATTAAAGAAAAAGGAATACTTCCAAACTATTTTTCTGTTTGTTTGCTTGTTTAGACAGAGTTTCGCTCTTGTTGCCCAGGCTGACTGGAGTGCAAACGCGCAATCTCGGCTCACTGCAACCTCCGCCTCCCGGGTTCAAGAGATTCTTCCGCCTCAACCTCCCGAGTAGCTGGGATTACAGGCGCCTGCCACCACGCCCAGGTAATTTTTGTGTTTTTAGTAGAGACGGGGTTTCACCATACTGGCCAGGCTGAACTTGAACTCCTGACTTCAGGTGATCTGCCCACCTTAGCTTCCCAAAGTGCTGGGATTACAGGCGTGAGCCACTGTGCACGGTCCCAAATTCCTTTTTTTTTTTTTTTTTTTTTTTTTTTTTTTGAGACAGTTTCGCTCTTGTTGCCCAGGCTGGAGTGCAATGGTGTGATCTCGGCTCACTGCAACCTCCGCCTCCCCAGTTCAAGAGATTCTCCTGCCTCAGCCTCCTGAGTAGCTGGAACTACAGGCCGTGCCACCATGCCCAGCTAATTTTTGTATTTTTAGTAGAGATAGGGTTTCACTATATTGGCCAGGATGGTCTGGATCTCTTGACCTCATGATCCGCCTGCCTCAGCCTCACGAAGTGCTGAGATTACAGGTGTCAGCCACGTGCCCCAGCCCCCAAACTCATTTTATAAGGCCACCATTACTCTGACACCAAAGCTAGATAGGGATACTGAAATAAAATTATAGGCTAACATTCCTTGGAAGGATCAATATCGTTAATATTGCCATACTGCGCAAAGAAATCTACAGATTTAAAACTATTCCTATCAAACTAGCAATGTCGTTTTTCACAGAATTAGAAAAAAACTATTTTAAAATCCATAAGAGATTTTAATAGAGGCCAAGTAGCCAAACCAATCATCAGTAAAAGGAATAAAATCCTAGGCATCACATTACCTGAATTCAAACTACACTATAAGGCTACAGTAACAAGGACATCATGATAATGGTACATAAACAGACACATAGACCAATGAAACAGAATAGAGAACCCAGAAATAAAGTTGCACACCTACAACCATCTGATCTTTGACAAAGTCAACAAAAATAAGCCATGATGTAAGAATTCCCTATTCAAAAAACGGTGCTTGGATTACTGGCTGGGCATATGCAGAAGAATGAAACTGAACCCCTATCTTTCACTATATATAAAATGTAACTCAAAAAGATGTAAAATAAGACCTCAAACTTTAAGAATCATAGAAGAAAACCTGGGAAACAGCATTCTGGACATTGGCCTTGGAAAAGAATTTATGGCTAAGTCCTCAAAATCAATTGCAACAAACACAAAAATTGGCAAGTAGAACTTCATTGAAGTAAACAGCCCTGCACAGCAAAAGAAACTATCAATGTAAACAGACAACCTACAGAATGGGAGAAAATAATTTCAAACTATGCATCCAAAAAGTGTAATATCCAGAATCTGTAAGAAACTTAACGCAACAAACAAAAAACAAATAATTCCATTAAAAAGTAAACAAAAAACACGAATAGACACTTCTCAAAAGAAGACATAAAGTGGCCAAGAAACAAATGAAACAGTGTTCAACAGCGGTAATCATCAGAGAAATGTAAATCAAAACTGCAATGAGATGCCATCTCACACCAGCCAGAATGACTCTTACATTAAAAAGTCACAAAATAAAAGATGCTGGTGAGGCTGCAGAGAAAAGAGAAAGCTTATAAGCTGTTGGTGAGAATGTAAATTAGTGCAACCACTGTGAAAACCAGTTTGGAGATTTCTCAAAGAACTTAAAGCAGAACTACCATTTGACTCATTACTGGGTATCTCATTACTGGGTATATATCTAATCTCATTACTGGGTATATATCTAAAAGAAAATAAATCATTCTGCTAAGAAGACACATACACGTGCACGTTCATTGCAGCACCATTCACAATAGCAAAGACATGGAACCAACCTAGGCACCCATTAATGGTGGACTGAATAAAGAAAATGTGGTACATATACATCATGGAATACTAGACAGCCATAAAAAGAATGAAATTATGTAATTTGCAACAACATGAATGTAGGTGAAGGCCATTATCCTAAGCAAAGCAATTCAGGAACAGAAAACTAAACACCATATGTTTTCACTTGTAAGTGAGAGTTAACCTTTGGTTACTCATTGACATAAAGATGGGACCAATAGACAATGCAGACTACTAGAGGTGGAAAGGAGAGAGAAAGGAAGATAAGAATTGAAAAACTGTGAGGTATCATACTCACTACCTGGGTGACGGGATCAATTGTACCCCAAATCTCAACATTACATAATATACTCACGTAACAAATCTGCACGTTTGTAACAAATCTGTACCTCATGAATCTAAATAAAAATTGAAAAATACGAAAAGTAAAATACAGGCCAATATTCCTGATAAACATTGATGCACACATTCTTAATAAAATATTTGCAAATCAAATTCAATAACATATTAAAAAGATCATTCACCATGATCACATGGAATATATCCCAGTGATGCAAGGATGATTCAACATATGCAAATAAATAAATAAATATGGTACCCCACATTAAGAATGAAGGACAAAAACCATATGATCATCTTAATAGATGCAGAAAAGGTATTTGACAAAATGTATCGTCTTTGTATGCTAAAAAATTCTCTCAACATCTTTCCAACTATAATAACACTGCATTGTATGTTTCAAAATTGCTAAGAGTACATTTTAAATGTTTTCATCACAAAAAATAAGTATACGAGGCGACAGATTTGGTAATTATCCTGATTTAATCAATTTACATTGTAAACATGCATTAAAATACCCCCGCCCCATAAATATACACATTTATTGGTTGTCAACTATCAATAATTTATAAAATGTTTAAAATCTCTCCACGAATTAAATAAAAAAGGAATGTATATTAACATAATAGAGGCCATATGTGACAAGCTCACAGCTAACATTATAATCAATGATGAAAGTTGAAAATTTTTCCTCTAAGATTGGGAACAAGACAAGGATGCCCATTCTAGCCATTTAGGACTGAAAATCTGAGCCTGAGCAACTGGCAAGGAAAAAAAATATAAAAGGTATCTTAATCAGAAAAACAAGTTAAATTGTCTCTGTTTGTAGATGACATAATCTTATATGTGCCCTAAAGGGAGCAATAAGATAGATAGATAGATAGATAGATAGATAGATAGATAGATAGATAGATAGATAGACATCTGTATGTGTTGTGTGTGTGTGTGTTTCTCATATATAACTGTAAAGATTCAATGACAAAACTGTTAGAGCTAATAAACAAATTCATTAATCTTGCAGGATACAAAATTGACACACAAGAATCAGTGGCTTTTCTATACACTAATAATGTAATACACTAATAATGTAAAAATATATCAAGAGAATAGTTCTATTTACAATAGCTACAAAAATACTTAGGAATGAATTTAATCAGAGGTAATATATCTGCACAGTGAACATTTTAAACATTGATAAAAGAAATTGAAGAAGACAGATAAATGAAAAGATATCTTGTGTTAAAGGATTGGAAAAATTAATATGTTAGAACATTTTACAATCCAAAGGGATGTATAGATTCAATGTAATCACTATCAAATTTGAAATAAACACTTTTCACAGAAATAGAAAAAACACTATAAAATTTATATGAATCCCAAAAGAACCTGAATAGCCAAAGCAATCTTGAACAAATGGAACAACACTGGAAGTATTAGCATACTGGATTTTAAAATATATTACAAAGCTATAGTTATCAAAACAGCATGGTACTGGCATGAAAACAAACACATAGACAAATGGAATAGAATAAAGAGCCAGAAATAAATCCACACATTTCTGGTAAATTGATTTTTGACAAAGGTTTCAAGAACACACAACAGGGGAAGGAAAACCTCTTCAGTAAATGGTGCTGGAACGACAGGACATCCAAATGCAGAAAAAATGAAATTCTACACTCATTTCATACTGTATGCAAAAATCAACTCAATTTAAAAACTTAAACATAAGAGCTGAAGTTATAAAATATCTAGAAGAAAATGCAGGAGAAAATCTTCATGATATTGATCTGGGCAACAATTTCTTGGATATGACCCTAAACACACATGCAACAAAAGCAAAAATACATAAATGGATTGCATCAAAATAAGAAGCTTCCACACAGCCAAGGAAACAAGTAACACAATAAAAAGACAACCTACAAAATGGGAGAAAATATTTGCAATATATACACCTAATAAGGATTTAACATCCAAAATATGTAAGAATCTCACATAGCTCAATAGCAAGAAAACACATAATTGTTTAAAAAATTAGCAGAGGTCTTGAATAAGCATTTTTCAAAAGAACACATATAAATGGTCAAAAGGAATATGAAAAATGCTCCACATAACTCATCAATCATCCAGGAAATTCAAATTAAAATCACAAGATACCACCTCATGCTTGATGGAATGCCTATTATCAAAAAGATGAAAGTTAACAAGTATTAGCCAGGTTGTGAAGAAAAGGGAACCCTTATATGCTGTTGGGGATTTAAGTTGTTTCAGTCATATGGAAAACACTATGGAGGTTCCACAAATGTTAAAACTAGAACTACCATATGATCCAGCAATCTTATTACTGGGCATACATCCAAAGGATATGAAATAAGTATGTCAAAGACATGTATGCACTCCCATGTTTATTGCAGAATTATTTGCAGCATCAGAGATACAGAAACAACCTAAATGTCTATCAAGTGATGAATGGATAAAGAAAATGTGGTATATATGCACAGCAAAACAATATTCAGGCTTAGAAAAGAAGGAAATCCTGTAATTTGTAACAACATCTATGACCCTGAAAGACATTAAGTTAAGTGAAACAAGCCAGGCACAGAAAGACAAATATCACATGATCTCATTTATATGTGGAATTTAAAATTTTAACTCATAGAAACAGAAAGTAGAATGGTGGTTACCAGAGACTGGGTTCTGGGATCATTTGGGAGATTTTGGTCAAAGAGCACAAAGTTTCAGTTACATAGAAGGAATAAGTTCAAGAGCTCCACTGTACATTATGGTGACTATAGTTAACAACAATATATTGTATTCTTGAAAATTTATAAGGGAGTAAATTTTATGTGTTCTCACCACACCCCAAACATGATAATTATATGAGGTAATAAATATGTTGATTAGCTTGATTTAGCCATTCCACAGTGTATACATACATCAAAATATATGCACATAATAAATGCATATATTTTATTTGTTGATATAAAATAAGATTACTAATCCTGAATACATATTAATATTTTGCATGAATAGAATAGTTATCAATGTTTATTGTGGAAAATAATTTCAGCAATAGTATGCATGACCATCACACAAAAATCTCATAATTCATCTCTAATTCTCTTTCTATACCCTCCTGAGTACTGATGGTTGCCTTTAAAATGTCACCAATTTGAGAGGTAAAATACAGTGTTACATTTTCCATAATGGCATAAGGGATGTTTTAATAATCCCCATTGATTGTGTACTGCCAGTCTCTGAGGAATGTAATACCAATCAAATTAGTTTTCTCCTTTATGCCTTTTTGCAAAGAGTACATTTAAATACTCTGTCTTTCAAACCCAGAGCAGAAAATAAAATCACTAGATGGTGAAGATTAAGTATCCAGGATTTCATAATGGTGTTACTTCTTAAATGCAAGTGTAAACTGGTGGGTTACATAATCTTGATATATTGATTACTCTACATACATAATATGCCTATAACACTATTTGCATTTACAGTATTATATAGGACCATAAGTAATAAAACACAAATCCCAAAATCTTAACTAAAGAAAGGGCTAAAAAGGGAAAATTTAACTGGAAAGAATTATATTTTATTGCAGTTTATAAAAAGGAAAACTTGTAATTTTGTTTTTGGAGTTAAGAAAATAATCTAGCAATCCAGGCCAAATAAGACATTCTTAGAGAACGAGGGTCTTAGTATGATTAAATTTTTTGGCTTCACTGATCATATTGAATTTTATTCTTTCAATTATTGCATAATACGAAGAAATTCACATAGTTGCTTAGGGGTGGAAATATTTTTAAAGAGGGATAAATAACAGGACTGCAAGGATAAAACGCCTCATCCTTAGTTTCATTCCATCTATGATAGAAGATCATAGGATGTTACCATTCATGTTATATTGATGCTATAATTAGACTTGTTAAACTTTTGAGGAGGAACATCTGAGGAAATTTAATATTCCTAGGAAGACAGTCTAAAAATAGCCATATATTTAAGCACTCATTAGCTAAAAATTCATGGAGAAATTGAGTAGTTTGAGACTGTCTTTGCAGGTCCATGTGCTCCTGCAAATCTACAGATTTGAATACTCTGAAGAAACAGAAGAGATTTAGAGGCCGCAGCTGAACATGATTGTTTTCAGACTACAAGCATGATGATGAACAAATCAAGAACTTCATTATGGTTAGTTGGATACACTGTATTTTTTAAAATTTTAGCTATGTGATTTAAAGGTTAAAATATATTTTAAATAACCACGTATATCTAATTTTATTCCTTCATAAGGTCTGCATATAGCACTCTGTCGACGAGAAAAATTATCCAAAAGAATTGGATAATACAGCTACAGCAAGCCTAAAGGGAAGCTCTAAACTAAATGGGTTAACATAGATTATATGCTGACCTGTTTAAATGTAAATATTTATTTTTTTAAAATTCAATTAGCTTAGTGGAGTCAACCTCAGTCAGTGACTCTATATCTATGGCTTATATCCATCCTGAAAAAAGTGAAGGTTAAATGAACCTTAGAAAAAATCACTGGTAGGAAACAAAGATCCAAAGAGAATAGTTACTTTCTAAATATACTGTTCAAGTAATATGTCTATATTTTCTTGTTGGTGTTGTTTGCTTTAACAGATGTTAAGGATTCCCCTCACTCTTTACTCCTCTTTGAGGGAGTAAAGCTGAACAAGACTAAAGGGGTCAACTTCACTACATCCTACCCTTAATGACAGTGATCTTGGAATTTCTATGTACCCATTGCATGTGAAAATATGTATATTAAACAGGAATATCAGATGTAAATGGTCTTTTGGTTCAATTTTGTGACAATTACATAAGAACAGACAGATGGAATATACTTATCTTGTCAGCTACTTAAAATGAAGAATTAGGCAATATGCAGAATGATCCTCTATAGTTTTGAGAGACAATCTGGGTTGTACAAGTCTAAAAGCTTCATTTGCCCTTGACATTTGAGTTTAATCTCAATTAACAATATAACTGTCTCAACATTCGAGTTTATATCAACAATATGGACATGGTAATTAACTAGTGTTTTGTAATTTCCTTAAGGGAAGCATAATGTACATTTTGTTATACAAGCAATATTTTTTAATGTGACATAGTACTCAGACTTTGTAATGCATACTGAGAAGGTGACAAGTGTGTCTGCGTGTTTCCTGAGAGCTACAATAAGATAAAATTCTACTCCCATGATGCCTTTCAAAAGTCTTTCTCATAACTCTAACAAACTGTGTTCATTCATAGTCTAATCTGGAGCAGAAAGTGAAGGGGCACCAAGTTTACACAAATCTCCTGCTGACCTTGCCTTACATTAACTGAGAGAAATTTGATCTGATCAGCTCCATATCCACCACAGTTTCCACTGGCTTTGTGGCCCTGTGAAGTATCTCAAACTACAAAATATCAAGGAATGTATATGAAACAGTCACATTGCCAAAAGGATTGACTCTCTGAGTAAATAACAATAAAATGCATAAAATGATTAGGTTCACTGTCTGGTTAGTCTCTGTGATTTTATGTTTTCCTTTCTTTTAGACAACTGTGACAAACTTGTGCAAATGAATAAATGGATACCCTCAATAACAGCTCAAGTGTTTCTGAGTTCATCCTGCTGGGGCTTTCTAGTTCTCAAGAAATCCAAATACTCTTCTTTGCAATATTCCTTCATATGTATGTAGCCATCATAGTGGGAAACCTCCTCATTGTGATCACTGTGATATTTGATAGCCATCTTCACTCCCCCATGTATTTCCTTCTGGCAAATTTATCATTTTTTGACTTATGTTTTTCCTCTGTGGTGACTCCCAAAGTGATTGCAGACTTCCTTAGAAAACGTAAGGCCATCTCCTTGTGGGGTTGCATGACCCAAATGTTTTTTATGCACTTCTTTGGGGGTGGAGAAATGTCTCTCCTGATAGCTATGGCCATCGACAGGTATGTTGCCATATGCAAACCCTTGCACTACAAGACCATCATGAACCGCAGAGTGCTCACTGTGTTTCTGTTATTCTCATGGACAACTGGCTTCATACATACCACAAGCCAAATGGCTTTTACTGTGGGTTTACCTTTCTGTGGTCCCAATGTTGTGGACAGCATTTTCTGTGACCTCCCCCTGGTCATCAAGCTTGCCTGCACTGAGACCTATACTCTGGAGCTCTTGGTGATTGCAGACAGTGGGTTGCTGTCCGTGTTCTGCTTTATTCTGCTGCTCATTTCCTACATCATCATGTTGGTCACCATCTGGCAGCACTCCTCCAGTGCATCCTCCAAGGCTGTGTCCACACTATCTGCTCACATCACTGTAGTAACTCTGTTTTTTGGTCCAGCTATCTTCATCTATGCTTTTCCATTCAATAGTTTTTCTGTAGATAAGTTTCTTTCTGTGTTTTATTCCATAATCACCCCATTCCTTAATTCAATTATTTATACTCTGAGGAATCAGGAAATGAAGGCAGCCATTAAGAGACTAAACAAACAACATATTGGTTCTTGGCTGAATCCTTAAGTATTGTTTGTTAATATCTGATTTTGTGTGTGTGTGTTTTCTGCTATCTGGGAGTGTAAGTCCTAAATATCTATTCAAATAATTTAAAGAAAAATATTAAATAATATCAATTTTATCCCTTCCAAAATCCTGGAATTATTAAGACTTTTTAAATTTAAGATTTCTAATGGAAAATGTTTGTAACACATATATAATGCCTAAAGCAACATGCATTTGTTATACTCCTCCTTGTCTTCGAATCTTCAAAATATATAAACATAATGTCTTCTTGTAAAAATGTTATAATGTTCCAGTGAATTAAGATGTAAAATAAGAAACTAGTAAGAAAACACACAAGATGGTATTTAATATAAATTTTTAGTTGTTAAGTTTTTTTAACCTAAAGTATGTGAAAAAATGTCTATAAATATGTGTCTGTCTTATGAAGGCTTCTCCATGGAGTCAGAAATTGAATTAGGATTTTCAGAATATTCTTTTTACTCTGTGTTCGCAATAGGCTAATAATCCTTACTAGACTATAAACATTTGTTCAGAAATAAAAAATTCAAACATTTCTTTGGGTACCCAAATAGTTTTGTAAGAATTGGACATCAATTGAAATATTCAAACCGGCTGGGCACGGTGGCTCACGCCTATAATCCCAGAACTTTGGGAGGCCGAGGTGGGCGGATCACAAGGTCAGGAGATCGAGACCATCCTGGCTAACATGGTGAAACCTCATCTCTACTAAAAACACAAAAAAATTAGCCAGGCGTGGTGTCGAGCGCCTGTAGTCCCAGCTACTCAGGAGGCTGAGGCAGGAGAATGGCATGAACCAGGGAGGCGGAGCTTGCAGTGAGCTGAGATCCCTGGGCAACAGAGCAAAGAGCAAGACTCTGTCTCAAAAGAAAAAACCAAAAAAAAAAAAAAAGAAAAAGAAAAAGAAAAAGAAAAGAAAAAAATATTAAAACCATGTGCGTGTTATTATAGCTTCCTATACCAAACAACATGGATTTGTCAGTGTTTTTTAGACGGAGTTCTGCTCTGTTGCCCAGGTTGGAGTGCAGTGGCACGATCTCAGCTCAGTACAACCTCTGCCTCCCAGGTTCAAGAAACTCACCTGCCTCAGCCTCCCAAGTAGCTGGGACTACAGGCACGCTGACCACCATGCCCGGCTAATTTCTGTAGTTTTAGTAGAGCCGGGGTTTCACTATGTTAGCCAGGCTGGTCTCAAACTCCCGACCTCATGATCTGCCTGCCTCAGCTCCCAAAGTGCTGGGATTACAGGTGTGAACCACCATGCCCAGCCTGTGAAACAATCTTTTTTACATTTACTAAGTACCATACTCTTTTCCAAGCATTACATTCTACATTGTTAATGATATATATTTGGTCCCTGCCTTAGAGAGAAATAACAAGGTTGTGGGGAGGTATTTATGTTAGGCATGGTGGTCTTAGAAAACCCCTCTAAGGAGGGGACAGTTAAGCCAAGGCATTAAGAAAGCTTCAGAAATAGTCATTTGTGAAGGGAAAGAGCATTCCAGCAGAAGAACCAGTCTAGACAGGTATTGTGGAGAGACAAAGAGCTTATACAAGGTAGGCTTCATGAAAGAGGTTGATAAATTAAAGGGAGCAAGGTCGAGGCTGAGATTTTATAGAAGGGATGATAACAGAACACACAAGCCCAGTGTCTTTTTAAAAAACAAGACCATGTGTTTTAAAAATTACAGTTTTATTCTGGAAAATTCTGTGTACTCCAAGTTCACCAATTGGCTTAGATAATCAACTCTGGGCATACAATTTGTATGCATGCTGTCTTTATAACTTTTGTATTTAAAAATCCTTTCTTTTTCTAAAAACACCTCCTCAAATAGTAATGCAGTGCTAAACTGTAGCATATATAACCTTGCACAGGATTTTTTAAAAGATTTTATTTTTTATGCAATTCTCATTGGCTGCTAATGGCTTGGTGGGGTACTAAATTTAAAAAAAAAAGAATATACAGGCTTAGTCAAAATGAGTCAGAAATCCACCAGCAATGTCTGCTGTGAATTTTGGAAATGAATGTAGCACCACCTTTATCATATGTTTACTGTCCTCTCTATATAATCTTTTCAAGAAAGTTATAATTGTGGAAAATCATGGAGGGGTTACATATAAAACCGATACAGAAAACATTTATTCTAGCAATAAGCTCATCTCTAATCATGTATTGTTAATTAACCTTTATAATTTTGCTACTCAATTACATTGTTGTACCATAAAGTTATACTAGAGTCACCTTCCATGATCTTTCTCTAATACTGTTGGGTTATTATGAAGTTCTACATAATTATAAAGGATTTAATGAAATTCTAAAATTTCTTAATGGTAGATTGCTAAACTCTTCTGATTTATTGACTACATTAACCAATAAAGGTCATTAAGAATAGTGAAAGTCTTACCACCACTCTTCCTCTCTCTATAGTCCAATATTTAGAAAAGGAGATTATCTATGTTAAGAATTAGTCAATGTTCTATGAATTTCTCCATGAACCTTGCTCAGTGTAGACTTTGTTTATTTTGATTTACTTTAGTAAAAACACTTAATCATCACATTAATTATAAATGTTCAGATTCATGTAATCAAATGAAAATAATTTAAATTGCTTTAAGTGTCATCTATGATGGTTTTATTTTCTAAACATGAGTTTGCCCAAAAACACCCAAACTATGAGTTAGGACTTCCAAAGAAAGCCCATTCTAGAGAAAGTTCAAAGGGCTGATGTACTTGATGAATTCACTGTCTGCTTAAACAATGAGATAATTAGTCCTTGCTCTGACCTCTAGGGGTATGTTTGTTTTAATAATTCCTTCTGGTGTTTACCACCAGCCTTCATCTTATGTATCTATTTCCTGTCTCCTTCTTTTTTACAAATCTGCAAATTATTGCCATGAAATTTTACTGGAAGCAAAAAGGATAATCAATGTATATTCAGAATTTCACTATTTCTACATGTCTTTGAAGAAGCCACTAGTCAGCCAAACCTGGCAGGTTTAAATAGCAGTGCTGATAACAAATTATAATATATACATTGATTAAAAATAAAATGTTTTATGTAAAACATAACTAAATGAAAATCATATTATTCTGATCATGAGGGAAATAGTAATATGTAATTTTGGTCAACTAGCATCTGAAAATGTGTATCTAGTTCTTCTGCTTCAGTTCTACAAATTGAACTTATGTTTTTAAAATATAAACTTGGATTAGTTTAATTCACAGGGGACAAAAGAGAAAATAATTTATAATATGGTAAAGTAATGAAACTTATGTTATTCCTTTGCTAAATTTAGCATCTGTGATTAGTCTGACATTTAATCTAATAATGACATTAAAAAGTAAAAAAAAAAAAAAAAAAAGATTTTGGTGAGGTTGTGGAGAAAAAGGAAATGCTTATACATTGTTGATGAGAATATAAATTAGTTCAGCCACTATGGAAAGCAGTTTGGATATTTCTCAAATACCTTAGAATAAAACTACCATTCACTCAGCACTCTCATTACTGGATATATACGCAAAAGAAAATAAATTGTTTTACTAAAAATACATGCATTCGCATTTAATCACAGCACTATTCACAACAGCAAAGACGTTCAATCAACCTAGGTGCCTGCTAATAGTGGACCAGAAAAAGAAAATATGGCTCATATACACCATGGAATAGTATGCAGCCATAAGAAAGAATGAAATCATATCCTTTGCAACAACATGCATGTAGCTGGAAGCCATTATCCTAAGTGAATTAATGTGGGAACAGAAAACCATATACTGCGTGTTCTCACTTATAAGTGGGAGTTAAGTACTGAGTACACATAGATGGAAACAATAGACTCTGGGAGGGGAATAATAGACACTGGAGACTTATAGAGGGAGGATGATGGGCAAAGAGTAAAGGTTGAGAAACTACCTATTGTGTAGTATGCTAACTACCTAGGTGATAAGATCATCTGTACCCCAAATATCAACAACACACAATTTATCCATGTAATAAATCTGCACATGTACCTCCTGGAACCAAAATAAAAGTTGAAAAAAAAGAAAATGAGAATCACTGAGTTATTTTAATATTTAATTTGCTTACTTATATTTTAATTTTCATAGTTTGAGTATTTGTTTTAATTCAGAAAATATTTAGGGATAGTCTATGACTATATGACCCTGAATGCAGCTGATCTTGGAAGCTAAGCAAGGTCAGGCCTGGTTAGTACTTGGATGGGAGAAAACAGTTATGAATGACCAAATGAGATAAATGATTAAATCAATTGATTCTTTTTTATTTCCCTTTATTCTCCACTTGTATTCTTGACTGAACACATATAACCTCTTAGTTAATGAAATTGTCTAGCCGTACTGCTAATATATTCACTTTCTATCATTTTGTCACCCAAGTACAATGTTTTCTTGCACTTTCTTAAACTTATGTTTTCTTGCACTAACAATTATAATGTTGAGAATATTTCTATTGAATATACAAGTGTATTATAATATTTATAGTGGTTATTTTGGCAGCAAATGTAATTTTTTGCTTTCCAAAAATTTTTCTTGGTGATAAGTGAACATTATCCATAGATTAATCCATATATGGCTTAACACTTTCATGAAAAGGAAACATAACAAAAACTCATGACCAACAGAAGCCATGCCGCCCTTATTCTTATAAAAATAACTGTCAGTTATATCTTTCCACATATGCCAACTACTATTTTAGTGCTTTTGTAGAAATGTATTATTTGTTACCAAACATATACCCACAGTACTGGACATCCTATTCTTTTTATTCTTAAATAAGGAACCAGTTAAAAGAAGTGTAGTAATTCTTCATCTTTTAGCCAACTGAAAGGCATTGAAAGAGCTAGGCCCTCCAGTCACAAGCCATTCATCCCATTCTCAGACTGGGATGAAAATGCTAGAGAGTTACTGCTAGAGAGAAATCAAATGCTATTTGATTCAATTTAATTCAGTTATTTTTTATTCCTTTTTAGTAAACTGTTAATCGTATAACATTTACTACACAAAAATTAAAATTTTTTATTTGAAGTTTAACTGTGCCTTAAGAAGATCTGTTTCCTTTTGCTTTAACTTATTTTCAGCACTGATTTTAAAATGAACATTTTAAAAAATATTTAATCTTTGCCTATGTACACAAATTGTCATTATGAATGATTTTATCCATAACAATGTATTTTAATCCATTTAAATATAGACTTAGCTGGATATTTTAATAAATATGCTTACAAAAATTCAAAAAAGCCTGAACAGTAATAAATACAATTTTATGGTATTAATTTTCTTATTTTACATATTAAACCAAAAAAATTACTTTTGTGAGACTCCTCAAGAATTTCTCCTGTTAGTATTTGGAGATTAAAGCTTGCATAATTTTGAAAAACAATTTCATACCTACTATGCAACCGTAGATGCCATCAGAGATAGTGAAAGGTGCTTCAAAGTATTCTGAGATTTGTAGCAGGGTGAAGTAGGTGCCTAGTAGGATTGTGATAAGCAGGGCTTGGATTGTTTGTTTTCGGTTACTGTTTATGAGGCTGTGATGAGCTCAGGTGATTCAATTACTGCCTGAAAGCAGATGCTAAAGATGATAACCCTAATATTTTATAAGTCGACTACACAGTTGTACCAATTATATTTAATAGAGAAAAATAATTTCATCGGTGCTAAGTCTTCTTTATCATTCTTCCAAAGTGAAGTTCTGTGGTCCATATTGGTTTGGGTAACTTTATAGTTACCAGAAAACGAGGTAATTCTAAAGAATAGAATTTCATTAATTAACATGCATAGTACCTGTATGTCTACGATTCAATACACAAATATATTTCATATATGTTACCCTTTAGAGCCTCCTACCAATCTGTGAGGTTAAAGATTGGGTATTATTTTATTTTTACAGAAAAAATATATGTTCAAAAGAGTTAGGAGTATATTTCCCTATTAAATGCTGAGGCCAGGGCTAGAATTTAAATGTTGACATTTCAGGTTTTCCTTTTAACTTAGATATATAAGCCAAATAATGTATTCTGAATATTTGATGAGGTACTAAGCCATGAAACTGAAATATAGGTAGATTTTCTTATCTTCTGCATGCTCCAAAACTAGAACGAGGTATAAATATATGCATTTGCATCTGTGCGTATATGTCTCTTTTCTCTCTCCGTCCCTCCTTCCCTTCCTCCCTCCCTCCCTCTCTCTCTCTCTCTCTCTCTCTCTCTCTGTGAGTGTATGTATGTGATATTTATTAATAATTGTTATAAAAATAAAAAAGAAGGGAAAGGAAGCTGGGATTAAATTTCTGAATCAAATCTAAACGTAAGATATTAGATTGGTGCAAAACCGCAATTACTTTTGCACTAACCTAGTAGAAGTGAGCTGAAAGTGTCAGCTCAATGTGTGAATACATACAGAGTACAAATGTCAAGGAGGTAAGAGCCAGTAAAATTGTCAAGAGGCAATTGCATGTGTGTGAAATATCAGAGGAAAGCACTGGGTACAAGGAAGATACGCATTTAAAAGCAAGGAAACACAAACTTATAAAAGATTGTTGGTTGCTCAGAGACTATCTACACACAGATTGCAAAGTGACAAGAAAGAAAGCACTCCAGCCAGGAGCCCAGCAACAAGAGATTCAGGAAAATAAGCAAGAGGTCTGCACAGTAAAGGTTAGGAGTTTTGTACAGTAACCAAATTATGACACAAAATACTATGCTAAAAGAAAAATATACATCTGGACCCTGGGAAACATTTTTTATTTTGTCTAGAAACTTTCTAGAAAGTTAAAATTTTAAAATAATAATAAAGGCATGGGGTGAACAGTAAGAACATATGCCAGACTGCAGCCAGCTTAAAGCTTCAGAAATAAGTGAAATTATTGGTATATCATTTGGGGATGAAAGAGAGAGGTAAGAATATTGTATAGCAGACAGAAGAAAGTGCCATAAAATAATGTGCTAACCTGGGTATATCATTAAACTCACTTGCACATATACGAATGCTTCAAATTAGAGGGAAAAGAATGAATACTAGGCACCAAAAAGCTAAGCAAGTATGCTTTTATCCACTGTTGGACTAACTCATTTGGCTAATAGTTATTTGACTAATTTTACTCATGGACCTATTGAACTCATGCATCAAGAACTCATTAACTCATCATAGAGACAATAAATGCATGTGGAGACAAAAATCTATGCCTGAAAACCGTAAGTACAGACTTTCATATTTCTCATCTTTTGTGCCTTTCTGATTGAAGAAAATACAATAATGTCAATGTCATTTGAATTAATTAAACTGTGTTTTTCATATATGTCCATCTTCTCTCTTTCTATAGGAATCAAATACTTTCTATATGTCCATATCTTCAAAATGATCACAGGTAAAATTATAACTTTATTCAGACTATCTTTATTTTAATAGTTTTTGAAAAGTACCAGATGGATATAAGAAACAGCCCAATAATAATCTGATAAGTTTGTTTTGTTAGAATTCATCAGCAGTTGGAAACTTGGAATTTTGTTTTAAAAATATTTTTCTTGGCCTATGCAGCAATCATGGTAGGAAACCTCATTGTGATCACTATAACCTCTGATCCTTTGCTCAACACCTATGTACTTCCTCCTTGGAAATCTCCCCTTTCTCAGTATGTTTATTTCCGCAGTCACAATCTCTAAGATGGTCCAGATGTTCTCAGGGAGACTAAAACGACTTCCTCGTGGGGCTGCATGACTCAGTTCTCCACTTCTTAGGAGGCAGTGAGATGACTCTTCTCATATTTACGGCTGTTGATCAGCACATGGCAATATGCAAGCCTCTTCATTGCAGAACCATCATGAACTGCAGTGCACTCATGGGCTCTGTGCTGCTATCACGGGCTGTTGGTTTTGTGCATACTATGAGCCAGATTGTTTTTACTAACACCTTGCCTTTCTGTGGCCCCAATGTGGTGCACAATGTATTTTGAGACCTTCCTCTAGTTCTGAAGCTTGCCTGCACTGAGACCTATGATCTGGAGTTGCTGGTAACTGCCAAAAGTGGACAGTTGTCTTTCATCTGCTTCATAGTCTTGCTCATTTTTCAGAACCCATATAAATTACGTTTCAGAACGTTGGTATTAATTTTATTTGTTGATTTCTACAAATAATATTGCATGTATTAAAATTATCAACTATAAATTTTCATTATTATATTTCTATGACATATTTGGCTTCATTGAAAACATAATTATCAACCTGGAACTCCATTACTGAGTATATACCCAAAGGAATATAAGCCATTCTATTATAAAGATACATGCATGCATATGTTCATTGCAGCACTATTGACAAGAGCAAGGACATGGACTCAACCTAATTTCCAATCAATGAGAGACTGGATTTTTTAAAATGTGGTATATATACACCATAGAACACTATAGAGCCAAAAAAAGGAATGAGATCATGTCCTTTGCAAGGACATGGATGGAGATGGAGGCCATTATCCTTAGCAAACTAACACAGGAACAGAAAACCAAATAATGCATGTTCTCACTTAAAAGTGAAAGCTAGGCCGGGCGCAGTGGCTCATGCCTGTAATCCCCGCACTTTGGGAGGCTGAGGCGGGTGGATCATGGGGTCAGGAGCTCGAGACCATCCTAGCTAACATGGTGAAACCCCGTTTCTACTAAAAATACAAAAAAATTAGCTAGGTGTGGTGGCGGGCGCCTGTAGTCCCAGCTACTCAGGAAGCTGAGGCAGAACGGCATGAACCCTGGAGGCGGAGCTTGTAGTGAGCCGATACCGCACCACTGCACTCCAGCCTGGGTGACAGAGCAAGACTCCGTCTCAAAAAACAAAAACAAAAACAAAACAAAACAAAAAAATCAAAGTAACCAAACAGCATGGTACTGGTACTGAAACAGAGATATAGACCAATGGAACAGAACAGAGTCCTCAGAAATAATACCACACATCTACAGACATCTCATCTTTGACAAACCTGAGAGAAACAAGAAATGGGGAAAGGATTCCCTATTTAATAAATGGTGCTGGGAAAATTGGCTAGCCATAAGTAGAAAGCTGAAACTGGATCCTTTCCTTACTCCTTATATGAAAATTAATTCAAGATGGATTAGAGACTCAAATATTAGACCTAATACCATCAAAACCCTAGAAGAAGAAAACCTAGGTAATACCATTCAGGACATAGGTATGGGCAAGGACTTCATGTCTAAGACACAAAAAGCAACAGCAACAGAAGCCAAAATTGACAAATGGGATCTAATTAAAGTAAAGAGCTTCTGCACAGCAAAAGAAACTACCATCAGAGTGAACAGGCAACCTACAGAATGGGAGAAAATTTTGGCAATCTACTCATCTGACAAAGGGCTAATATCCAGAACCTACAAAGAACTCAAACAAATTTATAAGAAAAAAGCAAACAATCTCATCAAAAAATGGGCAAAGGATATGAACAGACACTTCTCAAAAGAAGACATGCATACAGCCAACAGACACATGAAAAAATGCTCATCATCACTGGCCATCAGAGAAATGCAAATCAAAACCACAGTGAGATACCATCTCACACCAGTTAGAATGGCGATCATTAAAAAATCAGGAAACAACAGGTGCTGGAGAGGATGTGGAGAAATAGGAACACTTTTACACTGTTGGTGGGACTGTAAACTAGTTCAACCATTGTGGAAAACAGTATGGCGACTCCTCAAGGATCTAGAACTAGAAATACCATTTGACCCAGCCATCCCATTACTGGGGATATACCCAAAGGATTATAAATCATGCTGCTATAAAGACACATGCACACGTATAGTTATTGCAGCACTATTCACAATAGCAAAAACTTGGAATCAACCCAAATGTCCATCAATGACAGACTGGATTAAGAAAATGTGGCACATATACACCATGGAATACTATGCAGCCATCAAAAAGGATGAGTCTGTGTCCTTTGTAGGGACATGGATGCAGCTGGAAACCATCATTCTCAGCAAACTATTGCAAGAACAGAAAACCAAACACCACATGTTCTCACTCATAGGTGGGAATTGAACAATGAGATCACTTGGACACAGGAAGGGGAACATCACACACTGGGTCCTATTGTGGGAAGGGGGGAGGGGGGAGGAATAGCATTAGGAGATAGACCTAATGTAAATGACGAGTTAATGGGTGCAGCACACCAACATGGCACATGTATACCTATGTAACAAACCTGCACATTGTGCACATGTACCCTGGAACTTAAAGTATAATAATAAAAAATAAATAAAAATAAAAAAGTCAAACAAAAATCAAAACAAAAAAATTAGCTGTAAATGTAATAATGTTTAGTGGCTGCACTGTATTTGTTGTATGAATATATCATAATTTTTGTAACCATTCCCCTTTTTTTGAACACTTGGGTTTCCAACTTTTAGTTGTTACAAATCACACTACAATGAAAAGTTTTGAGCAAAATGTTTTATTTCAGATCATTTCCTAAGCAAAGCTCTCCCCAGAAGAATTACTAGTTCAAAAGCCATAAAAATATCTTAATTTCTGAATAGCTACTGTCAACTGACTTTCACCAACAGTTTAAGAGAGTGCCTATTTCAATATGCCTTTCCAGTCTTGGCTAGTCTTAAGAGAAAAGTTTTTGACAAATTTAATACATGAAATTATGTCTAATTTTAACTTGTATTTATTGGATCACTGTAGAGGTTCAATTCTTGGCCATTTTTGTGAATTTAATTGTTTATTTTCTTTTTAGATGCTAATGTTTTGTTGATATGTATAAAATCTTTATTAAAAAAAGTGAAATCTAAATAATGAGAACACATGGACACATAGAGGGAAACAACACACACTGGAGCTTTTGGAGGATGGAGGGTGGCAGGAGGGAGAAAATCAGGAAACATAAGGAAACATAACTAATGGGTAGTAGGCTTAATAACTGAGTGATGGAATAATCTGTACAACAAACCTCATGACATAAGTTCACGTATTAAACAAACCTGCACTTGTACCCCTGACCTTAATTTTTTTTTTTAAAAAAGTACACTTATTTTCATTAACATTCAATTCAAATTTGGGTTAATAAATTGCTTTTAAAATACAATAAAAAGTTAAATAGAAAAACTGGCTTGTTAACTATATTTAGAGACTCCATATATCTAAGACTTTCCTTAAATAAAAGAAATCAAACATAAATTTGTCTACTTTTTTTTTTTTTTTTGAGGTGGAGTCTCGCTCTGTTGCCCAGGCTGGAGTGCAGTGGCGAGATCTCAGCTCAATGCAAGCTCCGCCTCCCGGTTTCACGCCATTCTCCTGACTCAGCCTCTTGAGTAGCTGGGACTACAGGCGCCCGACACCTCGCCGGGCTAGTTTTTTGTATATTTAGTAGAGACGGGGTTTCACCGTGTTAGCCAGGATGGTCTCGATCTCCTGACCTCGTGATCCACCCGCCTCGGCCTCCCAAAGTGCTGGGATTACAGGCATGAACCACTCTACCCGGCCAATTTGTCTTTTAACTAGTAATCTTTCAGCCAAATTCTCTAAATGACCAAATGTAAACAAAATTGTATGAACTCTTATACACCCACAGGCATGCACACATACACTTACATTTTTGTGCTCCTAATATGTGAAAGGATTATTATTTTGTAACAAGGCAGACAGGCTAGGTTTTATGAGTATATAGATGCATATAGTTACTGTAATCCACTGACATGAAGCATACACTTATTTGCTCTTAAGAGAAATTTCACCAGACAAAAAAATTACACATAGAACACTTTACTTTAATTTTTCATGTTTTTGTTCACATTTTCTCTCATGTATCTCTCCAGAAACAAGTAAGAACATTAGTATTGTGCCAATCCTTATGAGTAAAGAATAAATTAAGAAGCTTATATATTTTGCAGGCCTTTACTTCACAACAAAACAAAGTTTTCAATCTGATTAAGTTGCGTAAAGAAAGCTTTAAAGTGTACTAAATTATAAAGTTAGAGCTATGGTCCATGGACATTAGAATAAATAGATATTCTATTGCCTGTTTGACACCAAATTCAAAATACTCTGCATTTACCCAAATATCTAGTGACCCCTTGTAGGCTTCTACCCAATATTTCCTCACTGTCTCCTAAGCAATATTTATGCTGTATTAACTAGAGCTAAAAAATGCCTTAAAGATGTATTCATAGCCATATGTGTATGGTATAATTTAAATTAAATGTTTTATAAAAAAATCATTGAGAAACATTGGTACTGGGTCCCTGAGAATCACTGGACATATTTGTATCTATTTCTTATCAACTATTTAAATTCTAAGGTTAAATGTAGAAACTGACATAACACATAATGTTTTGAATTTTTAAACATTTGGACACATTTGTTTCAGATTCTCTTTTACCACAAAAGTGGATTATTAGAGATAATAAAGAACCTAAACAACTCTCCATATTCAATTATTTTATCTTGGCAAAGAGAACCACTATCATCAGCTCCATAGCATCATTTACTTTTATGTTTTTACAATTATTATTATTATTTTGAGATGGAGTCTCACTCTGTCGCCAAGGCTAGAGTGCAGAGGCACAATCTCATCTCACTGCAACCTCAGCCTGCCAGATTCAAGCAATTCTACTGTCTCAGCCTCCCCGAGTAGCTGGGATTACAGGCATGCACCACCACACCCAGCTAATTTCTGTATTTTTAGTAGAGACAAGGTTTCACCACGTTGGCCAGGCTTGTCTTGAACTCCTGACCTCAAGTGATCCGCCTCCCTATGCCTCCGAAAGTGCCGGAATTACAGGTGTGAGCCACCGTGACCAGCCTAAAATTATTTTTCTGATGTATGCATGTATTGTGCATAAAATATGTTGTGTCACATATTTTTGAACTTGATATAACTGAAATCTAGATAAATGTTATTATCTAAAATTTTATTTTCACTTAATCTTATGTTTAAAATATTTATCTGTTCAGAAATGTGCCATTTGACTTCGTTCATTTTAACAGTTATAGGGTCTTGTATGGATATGCTAAAATGTGATTAAGTCTCCTCTTTTTTGGAGACATTTATAATCTTTATAATTGTTTAGCCTAATAAATATAGTTTAGTTGAACATACTTATATATGTTTCTTTGGGTACACATGTGATAATTTCTCTAGGGTATGTATTTAGAAGTGGAAATGCTGAATTGTATTTTATCTTTAAATGTAAATGTGCAATATAAATATGTACATTTTAACTTTACTATAAATTGCCAAATTTCCATACAAAGTTGTAGATATTCATACTCTGTGAGGAGTCCTAATTTTTCCATGACCTTGTTATTGTGATTGCAGGAGTTTTGAGTTACCCCCTTAATTTCACTAAATGCTACTGAGTGTCTCCAGAATAACTTTACCAGTCTACTTACAATTGCAGAGCAATAGTTCCCATAACTTTATAAAATTTAGCTTTCTTCATTTTTCTAAATTTTGTTTTGCCATGTAAAGTAATAATACTTTGTTGCTTTAATTTGTTTTGTTGTTGTTGTTATTGTTTGTTTGTTTAGATTACTAGTGAGTTTGGAACCTCTCTCTCGTATCTATTAGCTATTCAGGCTTCAGTTCTGTGATTTGTTCTTTCACGACCTTCACCACTTAAAGTGTGTTTTCCGTACTTTTCTTGTTATTTGAATCCTATAGATCTGCACTGTCCAATATGGTATCTATTATCATATGTGGCCATTTAGATGTTAATTTAAATAAATATTTAAAAAGTAAAATTGACATTTTAGTTCACTAACATTAGCCTCTTTTCAAGTGTTCAGTAGCCATAGAGGCTACTATGAGATAAGACCAATTTAGAACATTTCCATCCTTGTCAAAATATCTTTTTGACAAATAATCTTGTTAATTTTATATATTACATTTTTTTTTAATCTGCTTACCTGTTTGTTAATTTTGCCCCTAGTATTCTTCTTTGGACAGAATGTTTATAGTCTCATTATTTATCAAAATGTTTCTTTTTTATTCATTTTTAAAAGATTTGTTTATAGATGTTCTTCTCCTAACTTAGGTTGCAAAGATATTTTATTCTATTATTATTATATTTTTACATTTTGTTGTTAGATGTTTCTAAATACACCTTTGTATACATGGAAAGTAGCAACCCAACTTTATCTCCTTTTAGTAAACCACTGTTTCCAACAACATCTCCAATTTGATCTTGATCGCTTTGATTGGTCATCATATATCATATATGCCTGTGTGTGTATCTCAGCTAAGATACGTGTACATAATAATGGATGACCTGTGTTTTCTATTCAGTTCCATTTATATGTCTTCTGTTTTATCATTATTGTATTATTTTTATTACTATCACTTTGTGTATGATTTAATATTTAGATGATGTGTTCATCTTTTTCATTATTCTACTCAAAGTTGACATAGCAAAGAATATATCTTTAATTATGTTTATTTTACTATAATTTTTTAAAAAGTAGATAAATTTTTATTAGTATATACATTTGGGGTAATATTGGCGTCATTGTCATGCTATGCCATCTCATATATCAGCATGAGCATGAACATATTCTTCCATTTATTCAAATAACAATTTATATCCTCTAACAGACTTTCAAAAGTTTCTCCTTAATATTCCCCATTTATTTTCAACTTGCAAATATTATTTTGCTTTAAGTTTGCTTGTTGTAGGTAACTAATGGGAATTCTATTTTTGCTACAATATAAATATTATTTAATATGAGTTTTATATGTTTACTTAAGGATATATAATACAGATATACATTTACAATATTCATATATATGTGGCTATGTACACAGACATATAAAATTGTATTTCTATACATATTATATGGTTAATTTCATGTGTCCACTTGGCTGTCCCATGATGCTCAGGTATTTGGTCAAACATTATTCTGGATGTTTCTGTGAGTGTGTCTTTTGGAGGACATTAACGTTTAAATTAACTGACTTTGAATAAAGCAGAAGACCCTCGATGATGTGAGTGGTCGTCATCCAAACAGTTAAAGGCCTTATTAGAACAAAGACTGACCTCCCCCGAAAATCCTGCCTTTACATTCAAACCACAGCTCTTCCCTCAGTTGCCAACCTGCAGACCTAGCCCATCAGATTTTGGACTCACCGAGTCTCCACAATCACATGAGCTAGCGAGCCAATTCCCTAGATATCTCTCTGTGTCCATCTGTCTGTCTGTCTCTCTTTGTATACACCACATACAAATATATAATTTTATGTCTGAACTGTGAGAGTAAGTTAAACATATGATCCCCTTTCACCCCTTCCTCAGTGCATATGGTCTAAAACAGTGTAACTTTTTAAATCAGAAAATTTACATTAATATTTTATATGAATATCTAATCTATAGACCTTATTAAATGTTGTCAATTACATAGATAAAACCATTTTAAACAAGAAAAAATATCTGGTCCAGGTTCATAAATTACATTTTATTGCCACATCTCTTTATTATACATTAACATTCAACAATTCCGCAACTTTTCCTTAACACTTATGACATGGACATTTTTTGTAAGTACAGACAATGGAATTTGTAGGATCTGTACATTTGAGTTTGTTAGTGTTCCCTCATGATTAGACTCAAGCTTTTCTTTTGGGGCAGTTCTGGTGATGTGTTCTTCTCAGGGATTTATATCGGGGCTATATGATGTTGATCGGTCTCACTGTTGGTAGTAAAATGTTTGATAGCTTCAATAAGGTGTTTTCTGCCAGGTATCACCCATAAAGTTACCATTTTTCCTTTGTAATTCACAAGTGCTATTCAGCTAAATACTTTGAGACTGTATAAATACTATGTTCCTTATAAAAATTTTATTCACTAGTTTTAGTAGCCATGGATGGTTCCTGCTTGAATTAATTATTAAAATGATGATTTCCAAATGGTTCCTTTCTAATTCCATAATTTGATTTATACTTATCAGTTATTACTCTACAAAGGAAGAGTTTTAATTTTATCCTATTTATTTATTTACTCATATATACATTTATATCTGATTGGACTTTTTCCTATTTTTCTACAGCTTAGAATCTGTTACCAAAATTATCACAATGCTCAAATTGTTCTATATTTGGATAGTAGGTTCCCATTCAAGTTCGCATATTAAAAGTCTCCCCTTGTTGAACCGAAGAGTTACTTAACAGCACAAAAAGATGTTCCACACTTATTTTCTACTTTCCTCACCCCAGTCCTGAAGTTAGCTATGTCTCTAAGGAATACTAGTTTCTTGCAGTGGATAATGTTTATTTGAAACCAAGGTTCTGGAACTTGAGATCATTGCTACTGTGATGGCACTGCTTCTAGATCCACGTAGAGGACAGAGTTAAGAAAAAAAAATATGACTGTGTGTATGTGTGTGTTTATATGTGTGTGTGTATGTGTGCATACACATATGATTTTTCCTAATTTCTATATATATATATTTGAATGTATATAAAATATATAAATAAAAGTTTAATTTATATGTAACCAGTCACCCATACTGATAACTCCAATTCCAATTCAAGAACACAGGTTTTATTCTAACCTCCCTCTTCCACATCTGCAGTTCCCTTTTCCAACACTGAAAAAGTGAAACCTTTTATTCACTATACCCTTCCTATTTGCTAAATTACAGACTACATAAAATGTTATAGAATTCTACATTCTTGTGATATATAGTCAAAATACTTCAGTCAAAAGTTATTTGGGTTAATTCTACACTATTCTTTTTTTTTTTATTAACAGGTATGATTCAAATTTATTCTCAATTAAAGGGCCTCATTGTTACACTTCTCAGACTTTATTGTGTTGATGAATTGTCTATAAATATGTTGAAATTTCATTGTCCTGGACTCCATCCACTTCGAAAGATTTCTGTTCAGATATTGTGAGACAGAATTGCGAGTCTCTGTATTTTTAACAAGCTCTCCAAAGTAATTCTGATATTGAGAAACACTGCTTCAAAATTCCCATTTTCTTTTTTTTTATGTTTTCATCTAGTGTATATATATATATTTTATTATACTTTAAGTTCTAGGGTACATGTGCACAACGTGCAGGTTTGTTACATATGCATACACGTGCCATGTTAGTGTGCTGCACCCATCAACTTGTCAGCACCCATCAACTCGTCATTTACATTAGGTCTATCTCCTAATGCTATCCCTCTCCCCTTCCCCCTCCCCACAATAGGATCTGGTGTGTGATGTTCCCCTTCCTGTGTCCAAGTGATCTCATTGTTCAATTCCCACCTATGAGTGAGAACATGCGGTGTTTGGTTTTCTGTTCTTGCGATAGTTTGCTGAGAATGATGGTTTCCAGCTGCAACCATGTCCCTACAAAGGACACGAATTCATCCTTTTTGATGGCTGCATAGTATTCCATGGTGTATATGTGCCACATTTTCTTAATCCAGTCTGTCATTGATGGACATTTGGGTTGATTCCAAGTTTTTGCTATTGTGAATAGTGCTGCAATAACCATACGTGTGCATGTGTCTTTATAGCAGCATGATTTATAATCCTTTGGGTATATCCCCAGTAATGGGATGGCTGGGTCAAATGGTATTTCTAGTTCTAGATCCTTGAGGAATCGCCATACTGTTTTCCACAATGGTTGAACTAGTTTACAGTCCCACCAACAGTGTAAAAGTGTTCCTATTTCTCCCCATGCTCTCCAGCACCTGTTGTTTCCTGATTTTTTAATGATCGCCATTCTAACTGGTGTGAGATGGTATCTCATTGTGGTTTTGATTTGCATTTCTCTGATGGCCAGTGATGATGAGCATTTTTTCATGTGTCTGTTGGCTGTATGAATGTCTTCTTTTGAGAACTGTCTGTTCATATCCTTTGCCCACTTTTTGGTAGGGTTGTTTTTTTTCTTGTAAATTTGTTTGAGTTCTTTGTAGGTTCTGGATATTAGCCCTTTGTCAGATGAGTAGATTGCAAAAATTTTCTCCCATTCTGTAGGTTGCCTGTTCACTCTGATGGTAGTTTCTTTTGCTCTGCAGAAGCTCTTTAGTTTAATTAGATCCCATTTGTCAATTTTGGCTTTTGTTGCCGTTGCTTTTGGTGTTTTAAACATGAAGTCCCTGCCCATGCCTATGTTCTGAATGGTATTACCTAGGTTTTCTTCTAGGGTTTTTATGGTTTTAGGTCTAACATTTAAGTCTCTAATCCATCTTGAATTAATTTTCATATAAGGAGTAAGGAAAGGATGCAGTTTCAGCTTTCTACTTATGGCTAGCCAGATTTCCCAGCACCATTTATTAAATAGGGAATCCTTTCCCCATTTCTTGTTTTTGTCAGGTTTGTCAGAGATCAGCTGGTTGGAGATGTGTGGTATTATTTCTAAGGGCTCTGTTCTGATCCATTGGTCTAGATCTCTGTTTTGGTACCAGTACCATGCTGTTTTTGGTTACTGTAGCCTTGTAGTATAGTTTGAAGTCAGGTAGCGTGATGCCTCCAGCTTTGTTCTTTTGGCTTAGGATTGTCTTGGCAATGTGGGGTCTTTTTTGGTTCCATATGAACTTTAAAGCAGTTTTTTTCCAATTCTGTGAAGAAAGTCATTGGTAGCTTAATGGGGATGGCATTGAATCTATAAATTACCTGGGGCAGTATGGCCATTTTCACAATATTGATTTTTCCTATCCATGAGCATGGTATATTCTTCCATTTGTTTGTGTCCTCCTTTATTTCACTGAGCAGTGGTTTGTAGTTCTCCTTGAAGAGGTCCTTCACATCCCTTGTTAGTTGGATTCCTAGGTATTTTATTCTCTTTGAAGCTATTGTGAGTGGGAGTCCATTCATGATTTGGATCTCTGTTTGTCTGTTACTGGTGTATAAGAATGCTTGTGATTTTTGCACATTAATTTTGTATCCTGAGACTTTGCTGAAGTTGCTTATCAGCTTAAGGAGATTTTGGACTGAGACAATGGGGTTTTCTAAATATACAATCTTGTCATCTGCAAACAGGGACAATTTGATTTCTTCTTTTCCTAACTGAATACCCTTTATTTCTTTCTCTTGCCTGATTGCCCTAGCCAGAACTTCCAACACTATGTTGAATAGGAGTGGTGAGAGAGGGCATCCCTGTCTTGTGCCAGTTTTCAAAGGGAATTTTTCCAGTTTTTGCCCATTCAGTATGATATTAGCTGTGGGTTTGTCATAAATAGCTCTTATTATTTTGAGATACGTTCCATCAATACCGAATTTATTGAGAGTTTTTAGCATGAAGGGCTGCTGAATTTTGTCAAAGGCCTTTTCTGCATCTATTGAGATAATCATGTCATCTTTGTCTTTGGTTCTGTTTATATGCTGGATTACGTTTATTGATTTGTGTATGTTGAACCAGCCTTGCATCCCAGGGATGAAGCCCACTTGATCGTGGTGGATAAGCTTTTTGATGTGCTGCTGGATTCGGTTTGCCAGTATTTTGTTGAGGATTTTTGCATCGATGTTCATCAGGGATATTGGTCTAAAATTCTTTTGTTGTTCTTGTTGTATCTCTGTCAGGCTTTGGTATCAGGATGATGTTGGCCTCATAAAACGAGTTAGGGAGGATTCCCTCTTTTTCTGTTGATTGGAATAGTTTCAGAAGGAATGGTACCAACTCCTCCTTGTACCTCTGGTAGAATTCAGCTGTGAATCAGTCTGGTCCTGGACTTTTTTTGGTTGGTAGGCTATTAATTATTGCCTCAATTTCAGAGCCTGCTATTGGTCTATTCAGGGATTCAACTTCTTCCTGGTTTAGTCTTGGAAGAGTGTAAGTGTCCAGGAAATTATCCATTTCTTCTAGGTTTTCTAGTTTATTTGTGTAGAAGTGTTTATAGTATTCTCCGATGGTAGTTTGTATTTCTGTGGAGTCGGTGGTGATATCCCCTTTATTATTTTTTATTGCATCTATTTGATTCTTCTCTCTTTTCTTCTTTATTAGTCTTGCTAGCGGTCTGTCCATTTTGTTGATCTTTTCAAAAAACCAGCTCCTGGATTCATTGATTTTTTCTGGGGTTTTTGTGTCTCTATCTCTTTCAGTTCTGCTCTGATTTTAGTTATTTCTTGCCTTCTGCTAGCTTTTGAATGTGTTTCCTCTTGCTTCTCTAGGTCAGTGTGGTTATGTTATCTATTTGAAATACAATAAGATTTATTTGATTCTCTTTATTTTTCATTTTAGGGTATTTCTATTCTTTGTTGAATATATATGTAGTATATACATATATATTGTTGAATATATATATAGCATATATATTCAACAAAGGATATATATTCACACACACACACAAAATAACATATATTATGTATGTGTATGCGCATGTGAAGTATTAACATGCTTTCAAAAGTCAAAATTTCAGCAAAATGTATACTCACAGCAATAACACTACCCTCCTATACTCTTTAAACCATTCCAGTTCCCAATATTTCCATCCCATTGCCACCTACCACTCGTAAGCAATCAATCTCATTATTTTGTGTTTTGTTTTCTGATTTTTGTTTTGAACAAGTTTTGAACAAGTGTCCAGACACGTGGCTTTCCCCTTTTGTTTTATACTAAGCTAGCTTACTGTGATTATTTTGCTCTTTTTGTTTAACAGTGTTTCCTAGAAATATCATGTGACCTTCATACAAGGTAATAGAGATCTTCATTCTTCATTGCAGCTGCATGTATCAAATATTATAATAAAAATAATATGAAAGATAAATTTAAAAATAACACACTTCAAATGTTCTCTGGATTTTATTACAAAATCTTGGTAAATGTTCTTTCCATGTGTAATCAATCACTGTTTCTATCTGCTTCAGAAAGATGGTCTCATACATCTTGTTCTAGCTGCTCAGATCATTCACCTTCTCATTTCTGTGTCTTTGCTTGGTTGGGCTTCAGTTAAAGAGCCTTATACCCTCATCACTTGCTAGCAACTTGGCAGGAGAAAATCAGTCATTCCTTGTTCTTTTTCATAGATTCAGTTATAAGAGTATTTTATATAATTAATTTCTCACTTCTCTGGTAGTGAGACTTTACTCTGTAATTGATAAAAAATACAAACACTGAAAACTGCTTCCTATCTGTCCCATTCTTTCTTAGGATGATTGGACAAAGAGAGGTTGGATCACATTCAACTTTCATGCACACAACCTGATCACATCTTATGATATGTTTCTGCTTTTACATGTCAAGTCATTGGTAATGATTGTATACGTAGAGATGTCCATCTTTTGTAGCTTCTTTAAAAGCTTTTGAACATCATCTTTATATCTTGATAATCATAGTAGAGTAACCCTGCCTCATCAATAAAGAACAATAATGGTAATAAAACACTATATTTCCCATTCATCTTCATTAGTGAAGTGCAGATATATGACAGCTTCGTATACCATCAGGTATATATACCTGTCAGAGACTTTTATTTGAAAGGGAGCCATATAAATAATAAGTCTGAGAGTGCAAATTCATTTTGCTAGCACCACTAGCAGCAAAGCCTGCATAATTGTAGGTTTAGCATTGTCAGTGGCATTTTGCCTATCATAGCAGAGACAGAGTAAATACGGGGTCAGCAGTGAGAGCAGCTTTGCAATGAAGTTTGGGGACAGATTCCTATAAACTCAGCTTAGGTCTGGTTGTCTAGTACTCTTTAGAATTGTCACCACCCTTACAATTTCTGCAAAGTTTTTAAAGGGTCTAATACACGGCTTTTTATTTGTCCTCTGACAGGAAAACTTACTTCCGAATTCTGAGCATTGTGTTCTTCAGCTTAAGATAGTTACAAAAACAATGCTGATAATAATAATTCAATTATCAAATAATTCAACTGTATAAATTGTAGTTATTATGTTAATAAATTCCTATTCATTCTATGTAAATACATAAGAAAGGAAGTATATTATAAGTTTAACCCCATGCCTAGTATATAGAATACTATCTATGAACTGGTTATTTTTATTATCACTAATCTATAATCTTCTGGGTGGGGCCAGAAGTGTGTTCCTGTATTTATATGCCTATAATTAGCCAAATGCCTAACATATACTGTATGCTCAACTGTTGTTTCCTTTAAGAGATAGGCTATTAATTACTGAGCAAGTGAATGAAACTAATGAATGCTTGAAGCATCAGAGAAGTGGTTTGGTTTATACTTGCAATGTCATAATTAAGCTCCAAACCCACACATGCCTTTCTTCATAAGGTTCATTCTCTCTTGCCTTATATCTCTCTCTTGCCCTTTCTACCTTTCTATAGGTTTATCCATATATCTTCCTCTCCTTACTCTAACCCACCTCATCAACTGCTTTTGTATCACCTAATGATAGAGGTGGCATTTATCTTACCAGAGGATAGTCCTAAGGGCCTACCTCAGCATCCTTTTCTCCCCATGTGCCCCTACATTAAGCTTAATCTCATTACTTTACAACCAGGAATCAAAATTAAATGGTCCCACAGCCAGCTGAGATAAAATAAAGAAGAAAGCAGGACACTAACTCCAACACCTCTCCAATCACCCTAGTGAAACTAACTTCATCTGTCACATTTAAACTATCATTGATTACATAATACACTCTGTGGCCCTGAAGCATTATTCCCTCAGCAGACAGAATCCCCATTAAAATCATCTATAGAGGATTCCCAGAGTTTTCCGGCACTTATTAGGCACTACCTAATTCTAAGAGAGACTGTATTAGGAACTCCCCTGATTGGAGTCTACATACTTTAGTGACCTGTTGCTTCTATGGACTCTAAGTTGAGAAGGTGCATGCCCTTTTCGATATTGTCCTCTCAGAACTCCTGGCCCTGACTGCTTCTGAACTGGTAAGCAGAAGACATTGCTAACATTATAAATCCCATGTATTTGCCTGTCACAGCTCACACAAGATAGCAATTGTTAAATGAATTTGTTATAATCAGTCATGGAAAAGCTGTCTCAGGACTGAGAAAAATGCTCAAGAGATTCTGGAAAATGTACCAAATAGAAAATTAAACTCAGACTTACGAAGACTAAATGAGATGATATATGTGAAGTTCATAGTACAGAGTCTGGCAAACAGCAGAACTTCAATAAATGACTGAATTTATTATCATTGAGAAAATGACATTGAGCCTTAAGGATATGCTAGGAAATTTACCAGGTGTTAAGATGACAAAATAAAATAGTTCACAAACTTGGGAGGAAGACAGAGGTATATACAAATAACTATATTATAGGTTATAAGGGCAGTACTATGAGGGTACAGAGGAGAGAATCATCAATTGAGTCCGTTTCTTAGGAAAGGCTCCACTGAGAATGTATTGATTTGGACGTTAACAGTGAACAGACGGAGTCAGAAAAGCAAGAGGATTCATGATTTGGCTGTATGTGTTTCTTCTTGGCAGGGACTTACATTTCCCGAAAATATCTTTCCAGAGGCTCTTGTAGAGAGAACTAGGCTGCTCCTAAATTAGTCGTTACAATAATCACATCTCAAAAACCCCTGCTAATTTAAGAGCATGTAAGCATTTTTATCCCCAGTCATCAGCTCTATTTGGAGTTTTGCTTTGGTGTTATTGCCATTAATTAGGCTTCTACAATTTCCAGCAAAGAAATTGCTACAACTAAAACTGCTATCTTTGAGTTCTTGCTAAAAGGCTGAAATGAACAAAGAAGAGTTAGAAACTATTCAGTATGTGCTAAACAAAAAAGTAGAGAACAGTCCTACACACCTGTTAGAGCCCATACAC
The DNA here is from genome assembly GCF_024542745.1 of Macaca thibetana thibetana. Lineage (NCBI taxonomy): Eukaryota > Metazoa > Chordata > Mammalia > Primates > Cercopithecidae > Macaca > Macaca thibetana. Next base: position 88,101,713 of record NC_065584.1, read on the forward strand.
AACCCAGAAATTGGAAGATTGTTAGGATTCAGCTTTACTCCAATGACCCATCCATAATCACCTCCAATTCTATGTGCCTTAGCTACTTTTTGGTGCACGATTTGCTCAGCAGCCACATCCGGTTCCTTCCTACAGTGGAAAGATCTATTCAATATCCACTTTCTCTTCATGGTAAATCGGCTTGGAGAACAAATGAAATAAGTGGAGTCCTGAAGGGCTGGATAGGTCAAAGTCAGGAAAATAAATCTGGAACTTGTCATTTATTCAGAGGAGTAAAGAAAACAGTGGGAGATAAGGTGTCATAAAAAGAGACATAATGTTTTGTTGGGGAAATGAGAGGAAGGGAAATCCCAGTGAGAAAAGGAATTGAGGAATAAAAGCTGACAGTGAATTTCAGAAATTAAATATTAATTTCTCGCTAGACCATATAATATTAAGATTTAATTTATATTAAATCTTAGGTCCAAGGTCATCTAAATTGGCCAGAATCTGAAAGCACAGTCAATATCTTGGCCTCACACAGCTCTCCAGGAAAGACATTTGATCAGGGAAGTAGACTCCTCCTTAACAAGGAAAGGATACATCGATTAATCTCTCTACTTTGGAAAACTTTCATTTCTGTCCCACAGTTAACAGAGGACCGAGACACATTCAAAAGGCAGGTAAGCAGAATGGAGTCAGGGTTCCACACCTGTTACTAATCAGCACAAAGCGGGTGTTCGGAGTCACATGGTGATGATAGATTTGGAAACCAGGAAAGCACCAGTGCTCCAAGATAACACAAACTAGTTAGGTGAAGCCACAGTACCCAGACTAGCAACTAAAGTAAATGTGGTGGTCAGTGACCTAAATTTAGAGAAGACCACAGCACCAGCTCAAGTCCTTGAACCTGATATACATGTTTTCCTCAGATAAGATTTACAATACTTCTGTCGAGGTGAGACCCGGCAGGCAGGAGTAAGTGAGTTTGTTGTTCTGGTGTGAGAATTAGGTAAAAATCGGGAGGCAATATCCTGTCAGATTTTTCCCTGAATTTCAAATTATTTCAGATAAGATACAAATGTATGCACATTTCTAAGGCCATGGCTGAAAATATGAATCCTGAGAAATAATGATGAAAAATTATTAAACTTGTATCATGCAAAATGCTGTAGGCATCCAAGTGTTCTCAATTACTGCCAATAGTAATCCGGTAAACTATTAAGGCCAGATCAGTATTCAAGTCTATCTTTGACACAGCTATTGATACAATTTGTCATAGTGAAGGCTAACATACTATGTTTTAAAGTAGAATATAACTTGTGAGTAAGGAGGAATGAAATATGGCATTACATCAATCCCATGCCAAAGTAAAATTATGTTTTAATTAGGTCATGCAAGAATTCGCCTTGGGGCAGGAGACAGTTCTACTCAAATAGCAACAAAATTTGAAAAATGAATCAATGTCTAAGTGTGATAATAGTGCAATTAATTCAATCATCCAACATTTTCTTTTTTATACATATTTACCTATTTATTCTAATAATTGTATTATCAGCAATTATAGTTATTTAAAAACTTGCAGTGGTAATGCTAAAATTCAGTCTTACTCTAGGGTTATAGACTCTTAATTTGGTGTCATGAAGTCCTGAATTTGAATCCCATGATTTTATCTATATGAACTTTAATAGTAGTAAGTACTACTTACTACTTACTACCAGTTAGTAGTAAGAATAGTAGCAATAACTAACATTTATTGTGTGCCAACTATATGCTAGATGCTGTAATATGTGCTTTGTACACACTATTTTAATTTAAATACTCAACTTGTCTAAGTTGTATTATTTATGAATTTCTGTGATATAACATACATACTTATAAGAGTTTCTAACATAAAAAGTAATGACCAGTGGACTATAATGGTACAGAAAACCTTGAGTACAGTTTTCTTCTCATTGCCTAACATTGTCTTTGGGCCAACCCTGCTTGGAGTGACTAGATCATAATGGTCTTCCTTCATTTCCTTTATACTTTGTGTTGCTCCATTAATTGGCTGTGAATAGAAATTTGACTGAAGCCAGTTGTATAGCTCTTGTGAACAGAAATATAAACAGGAGAAAAATATAGAAGTTTTTAAATATCAGATAGAGAATTTTCTCTATTTTCAAACAAGTGAGATCCCTAGATGTAAGTTTCTAAGCCCATTTGTGAATATCTATTTGTTCATAAGTAAAAGAAGCACTATAGCAAGCAAGTGTAAAATCCTACAATTGAAAATGTGCAGAGTTGATGCAGCTTGGTTCTAGAACATAGCTCTGTCTCTGTTTCTGTGAATGACTGTAAACCAAATGGCTGTTCTACAAACGATACATTCTTTTTACAAACACTTTAATTAAAATATTGGTAGTCTCAGGTTAGAGGCAGGTGGGGACTTCATGTTACCCTCATACACAGATGGCATGGTAAAAATGAAAGAAAGATGCAGACCTATTCTGTATCTTGTGTGCAATTTATTATATTTTTCCACGGATCATGTTTTTGGAGGTGTGTCTAAAAAGTATTTGCCTAAACCAAATTCATGCATATTTTTTCCCATGTCCTTTTCCCAGGAAATTTAATTTTACGTATTGCATTTAGGTTTATGATCCAATTTGGAGTTAATTTTTGTAGAGGTTGTGAGGTATAGGTTGATCTTAATTTTTTACCCATTGTGGGGCATATCCAATTTTTCTAGTATGATTTGTTAAAAAGACCTTTATTGCATTTTTAAGATCTTTTGACTATTTTATATCAATATGAAATGTATTTAAATCTTCACCATTCCAGGAAGATCAGTCTTAATTCAGTTTCCATTCTGTCTGCTATGTTATCACGCCTGTGTCTTTACCCTGAAATTTCTTAAAATGAATGTCCCACCCATTATCTCCATTTCTTGATCTCACACTGATTTGGTTTCCCAAGTCCTCATTCACTGAAGTAATTTGCCTAAGGACAGAGTGTGAGTGAATGGTTGAGTCCCAGGGACTCACGCCACCTGAGTGTTAGTGAGAACTGCTTCCCCCACTCATCACTATCACAGCTATCTTTAAGTATCGTCTTGCCTATGTTTTCCTATTATAAAGCATGATATCTAATTATAAGTTATCTTATATATTTACAAATAAATACTACTTGATTTCAAAAGTTAGAATATAATAGGGTTAATAAAACTGTCCTATAATTAATCTATTTAAACAAGCCACTGTCAAGCTCAGACAAGAAGTTCTGAGGCCCTCATCTTATAATTATTATAGCCAAACCACTGACTGCTTACAGCACTTTCTTGCATAGCCTTGGGCATATTATTCCCCAAATTATGAATGACTGCAACAATTTGGAACTAAACTAGATTAAATAATAAAAAGTGAACTTGCCTGTTCTGTTTCACTTTCTTTGTTTACAGACATCTTCTGAACACTCTCTTACTCCAAAAATATGTATCTGAGCACAAGTGTTTTTAGGTCCTGGCATTTTTATGAAGGAATATTTTCAGCATGAAGTTCTTTTGGGACTAGTCACATCACCATAGCAAAAATAAGCTCTTTGTTCATAGTTGTGGCATTATCCAATATTTTAAGCAATATACACTGCATGTTCTCACTCATAGGTGGGAACTGAACAATGAGAACACTTGGACACAGGAAGGGGAACATCACACACCGAGGACTGTTGTGGGGTGGGGAAAGGGGGGAGGGATAGCATTAGGAGATATACCTAATGTAAATGACGAGTTAATGGGTGCAGCACACCAACATGGCACATGTATACATATGTAACAAACCTGCATGTTGTGCACATGTACCCTAGAACTTAAAGTAAAATAAAAAAAAGAAGTGTATAAATTTTGTATGTATATGCTTATATAATGTTTACAAAATGGGTTCATACTGTTTTTAACTTAAAATGATGTAAATATTTTCATGTTGTTAAATAGTTTTCTCAAGTATTATTTCATTAAATACGCAATATTACATCCTATAATTTTCTATAATCCATTTAAGAAAGCCTCAATTTAGAACATTTGGAATGTTTCAACTTTTATGTATCTAAAGAACTGTTACCAAGAAGATTTTATAGCACACTCATAATCCTCATGATACATTCTGAGAAGTGAAAGATCTCAAAGGTTCTATATATTTTAAACTTTCTGAAGCATACATAGTAGATAAATATTTTAGGGCTTAAAGTTAATGTTAACTATATTAATATTAATTTTGGGGAGGACCAGCACAGTCAAGTGACCAAGTGACATGAGTTCTAGGGAGCAAAATAGGGTAATATGGCCCTAGAGCAAAGACAATGTCACAATTTTTAAAAACATCATAAGAAAAGAGATAAAGATATATCACAGACAAATTTTAGACAACTATTTTTCACACAGCTATACCTGATGTTTATATTTGAGTTGATTCAAAGTTAAAATCAAATTAGTTAACAAATAATAAAACCCTGCAATGGGGATAGAATAATAGATTCATAAAAGATAATAGGCACATTAATGACAGGCCTCTGAAGTATTGGGCCTGAGAAGGAACTCAGGATTTGAACTCAACAACCTGGTTTTACCAATCGTGAAACTGAGACCCAGGGGGAAAGATAAGACAGTTGTTGGAGACAAAGGTGGTTGTCAGTCCCAGTCTGCCATCTTCATTTGAATGTTCTTTCCAAATAGCCTACTGATTCTTCTCACATCTTAGCTCATGGAAGCATAGAATACATGACTTTCAATCTGACCTCTCTTTTTTGTGCAATTAGTTATTCTGCTTCTTAATCAGAAGTTTTTGCATAATCTGTTTCTCTCTTTCTCTCTCTCTCTCTCTCTCTCACACACACACACACAAAATATTATTTTCCAGATTGGAACATAATGGTCTACTCATTTTAGCCATATAGTAGTTACAGTCATATTCCCCAGCCTGAAGGCTCCAGTATGGGGGCTGTTGCCACTCATCACCAGATCAGTGTTACGTAAATAAATGTGAACGATGTTCTAGTGAAGACTAGGTTCACGTATAAATTGTTAAACCTGGTTTGCTCAATGTATACAATTTTATAAATAAAGGGGGTGTGATATGTGAACTGGAAGCAAGAATTAAGATGTTAGATGTCACAAGTAATGTCACTTTTGCTCATGGTGTCTTTCTTGCTTCCTCTGTAAAATGTGGCTCTTGTTAGAATGTGACAGGGACACATAGACCCAGAGTATTCATCTATGTTGCTGAATCTCAGCCTCCTTTCACCTTATAGAAATTATTTAGAAATATGGGTTTCAGCCACAGGAGGCCATAAGTAGTAGCAGTCACATCAGAAAAAATAACATTTGCCAAAAAGACTTTCTAAGAGGGTTACAAGACTAGAAGCCCACTTATGGGTTGGTGGAAGATAAGGAGGAAAAACACAGCAGTCTGCATTACTTGAAACCTCACTAACTCACATATCTAGAGCAGCTTTAAATCTGCTTCAAAACTCTGGGGATGATTCAGAGCGAAAACAGAATTTCTTAAGGTCGTCATGGGAAAATAACAACTCCAATATTCACTCAGATTTAAAATTTTGAGTTTGAAAGAGTAGAGGTTGCGCTGAAACCCTTTGTTCTTCAAAGAATTCAGACTAAACTGTCTTTCAACCCAGAAAACCACAGATTTCCTGAGGATGGTTCAATCTCTTTTGTCCTATGAAGATACACTTATACACTCCAGAGCTTGTGGTTTGCTTCTGGGAAACCAGCAGCATCAATAGGTTATTGCTCTTGGATGGAAGTGGACAGCTTAGACTATACGTCTCCTTTTTTAGACTTAATAGATACTGACACTAAATTTCAAGGTCAGTTTATTGAAAGATCCAAAGGAATGCATAAGTTTGGTTTTTCAAATGGCTCTTTATTTTTCACTCATACTCCATGGTATGAGTGATATTTTCTTTCTCTCTACAGGTTATGTAAGAGCGAGCTGTATGATGGAGTCCATGGAACTATTAAATCAATCTCAAGTGTCAGAATTCATTTTGCTGGGACTGACCAGCTCCCAGGATATAGAGTTTCTTCTCTTTGCCCTCTTCTCTGTTATCTATGTGGTCACAGTTTTGGGTAACCTTCTTATTATAGTCATAGTGTTTAACACCCCTAACCTGAATACTCCCATGTATTTTCTCCTTGGTAATCTCTCTTTTGTAGACATGACTCTTGCTTCCTTTGCCACCCCTAAGATGATTCTGAACTTGTTAAAAAAGCAGAAGATAATTTCTTTTGCTGGGTGCTTCACTCAGATATTTCTCCTTCACTTACTGGGTGGGGTTGAAATGGTACTGTTGGTCTCCATGGCTTTTGACAGATATGTGGCCATTTGTAAGCCCCTACACTACATGACCATCATGAACAAGAAGGTATGTGTTTTGCTTGTAGTGACCTCATGGCTCTTGGGTCTCCTTCACTCAGGGCTTCAGATACCCTTTGCTGTGAACTTGCCCTTTTGTGGTCCCAATGTGGTAGACAGCATTTTTTGTGACCTCCCTTTGGTTACTAAGCTTGCCTGTATAGACACATATCTTGTACAAATAGTCATTGTTGCCAACAGTGGCATAATCTCCCTGAGCTGTTTCATTATTTTGCTTATCTCCTACAGTCTGATCCTCATAACCATTAAGAACCACTCTCCTACTGGACAGTCTAAAGCCCTTTCCACTTTGACTGCTCACATCACAGTAGTGATTCTCTTCTTTGGCCCGTGCATCTTCATCTATATCTGGCCCTTCAGCAACCACTCTGTAGATAAGTTCCTTGCTGTATTTTACACCATCATCACTCCTATCTTGAATCCAATTATCTATACTCTGAGAAACAAAGAAATGAAGATATCCATGAAAAAACTCTGGAGAGCTTTTGTGAATTCTAGAGAAGATACTTAGGTTAAAAATATAATAGCAGAGGCCGGGCATGGTGGCTGATGCCTGTAATCCCAGCACTTTGGGAGTCCAAGGCAGGTGGATCACTTGAGGTCAAGAGTTTGAATCCAGTCTGGCCAACATGGCAAAACTCTGCCTCTACCAAAAATACAAAAATTAGCCAGGCGTGGTGGTGCATCCCTGCAATCCCAGCTACTCAGGAGACTGAGGCAGGAGAATTGCTTGAACCTAGGAGGCAGAGGTTACAGTGAGCTGAGATTGTGCCACTGCCCTCCAGCCTGGGTGACAGAATGAGACTCCATCTCAAAATTATAACAATAATAGTAGCAGAGAAACAATTACTTTTTATATTTTTAAAGGTTTCTTTTAAGTATAGAGTTATTAGAATACACTGAGATGAAGGCAAGTAAAATGCAGTAAGATTACAGTAGTCAGATAGTCAAGAATATTTTTAATGTAGTATCAAAAATAATAAATTATTGATTTTTAAAATGTTGACGGAGTTATAAAAGTTGTCAAACAAAGACTCACTTGTCCTACAGAGGAGCTTGATAGATATGTACTTTAGGTATTACAATGGCTTTTGATATAAATGAAATAAAGTGAATACTCAAAATATCTGTCACATTTTTGTCATATGATTGATTTAAATGATTTGGCACTCACTGTGAGCTCATGTTTGGTTCTCTGTTTTCTTTACAATATTAATGACTAAGTCGGCTCTCATATGCAGTGTCTCCTAAGAAACCAGTAATTCAGACTTTCCATATCTACCTACACTCATTTTTCTACTAGCTTCCAAAATGATAATTCATGAAGATACCTTTATGGTTGTTAATATTATAAAATCTCACTCCCATCCCCTTGTCCCCATATATTTCAATTCAAAAAAACTATGCATCTGACTCCAAAAAGAAAATTATACATTCTAGGTAAATGAACTCTGGTCCTAGAACCAATATGATTTCTGTGTGTGACTGTGTGCTGAGCACCAGCTCAGCCACCTAGAGAACTAGTTTCTACCTCAAACCCAGAGCCACCGCAGCTGTGCACTTACCCATACTTCCATCACAAGGTCCCTGGCTATTTCAAAAGCACCTGCACCTTGCATCCTATTATAGTTTGGGCAGTGGAATTACTGGGCCCAGATACTGCTACCATTACTATCTCGAACCACAGATTGGAGTACCTCCATTCATACCTGCACTTATGGCTTCAGATCCATGGCTTCCCCTAGGGTACCCCTTGTCAGACATTTATGCCAAAACCACCACGAGCAGTTTCTCAAGCTGGACCCAGTGCCAAGAGGGATTCCCTCAGCCACAACATCCCCAGTGGGAGAAAAAGAGATAGAAAGGACTTTAGCAGCTATAGCCACCAAAGACCACAACAATTTTTGTCACCACTTCAAACATCTACATCATTGGCTACTGAAGTTCTATACAATCTTCATCAATGCCAACCTCAGCTGGTAGAGCTACACAAACTACACTGCTGCACCTTCACAATAGTCAGAGCAGTTGTGTTTTACTCAGCCAATCCCCTCACACCTCCACACAGGGGAAGTTCTTTCCGTGTTGAAACCAGCCTGTAAAGTCTGGAAGAGATGACTGCTCCAACAAATACAGAGAAATCTACTTAAGACAACAAGAAACGTGAAAAACTGAAAGGGAATATCATGACCAAAGGAACACAATAATATTCCAGTATCTGTCTCCAAAAAAACAGAGACCTATGAACTACCAGACACAGACTTCACAATAATTGTCTTAAGGAAGTGCAGTAAAGTTCAAGAATGTACAAAGAAATAATTCAACAAAATCAAGCAAATAACAAACAAAAAAATGGAGAAATTTGATGAAATTTGATTGAAATCGTTTTTAAAAATCCAGAAATTTGTTTAAAAATAACATAAAAATATGTAAATTGTGACAGTAAAAACATAAAATGTGGGGAGGAGGTAGAATAAAAGTATAGCCTTTAAAAATGCAATCAAAGTTAGCTATTTATTCATTTAAAATAGTCTATGATACCCATAAGATGTGTTATGCAATCCTTATGGTAACTACAAATCAAAAAACTATAGAGCATTTACAAAAATAAAAATAAAAAATCAAAGCATATACTGAAGAAAATAAACTATGAATAAATGAAGACCAAAGAGAAAGATGAAGCAAAAGAAAAGGAAGGGAACAAAGGGTGTACAAAACAACCAGAAAATAATGAATAAAAGGGAAGTACTAAGCACAGCCAGTTTTCTGGCGTATTCATAGGTTTTACATCCAGGGACTCAATCAACCACAGATAAAAAAATATCAAAAATAAATAAATAAGTAAAATAACAGCACAACAATAAAAATAATACAAAATTTTAAAACCAGTATAACAATGATTTACATTTTATTTGATATTACAAATTATCTAGAGTTGGTATAAATCATACAGCAGGATGCATGTAAGTTATATGCAAATACTATGACATTTTATATAAGAGACTTAAGTATCTACAGAATTTGATAATAACAGGGAGTTCTTGGAACCTATTGCCTAAAGTCATTGAGGGATGACTCTACTTACTTACCAACAATTATCTGGAATGTGAATGAATTAAATTATCTGAACAAAAGATACAGAGTGGCTATATGAACAAAAAGATAAAACCAAACTACATATTGCCTCCAAGAGATTTGCTTCATATTTAAGGACATAAATAGAATGAAAGTGAAGGAATAGAAAATGATATTCCATGCAAATGAAAATGAAAGCAAGCAGGGGTAGCCATATTTAAAAAGATGAAATGTAAGTAAAACTATAAAAAGAGACAGAGGAGGTCATTATGTAATGATTAAAGGGATGTTTCATCATGAGGATATAAAATCTTAAAAATATATGCACTAAACATAAGAGCAAATATTTTAAAAATGTATTATTTTATTTTATTGACAAATAATGTTTACCTATATCTATGGGGTAGATGGTGATGTTTTTGGTATGTACAATGTATGATGACCATATCTGGATAATTGGTGTATCCATCATCTAAAACATTTATCATTGATTTGTATTGGGAATGTTCAATATCCTTCTTCTAGCAATTTGAAATTATATGATATATTACTGTGGCATAGAACACTAAAAAGTGTTCCTATGGTTGTAATTTTGTATCTTTTAACAAATTTACCCTTATCTCTTCTTTTTCATTACCTTCCTCAGCCTCTCGTATCCTCTGTTATACTTTTTACTTCTATGAGATCAACTTTTCTTAGCTTTCACATATGAGTAAGAACAATAAATGTTTAACTTTCTGTTTCAGGCATATTTCGCTTAACATAGTGTCCTTCAGTCCTATGTTATCATGAATAACAGGATTTTATTCTTTTTTATGGCTGAATAGTATTTCATGGTGTATATATACCAAATTTTCTTTATCTATTCATCTTTTGTTGACACCTAGGTTGATTCCACATCTTTGCTATTGTGGATAGTGCTGTAATAAACATGGAGGTGCAGCTGTCTCTCAGACTTCGAAAGCACCGGCAACAAAAGCAAAATTAAACAAGTGGGGTTATATCAAACTAAAAGTTATCCACTCAGCAAAGAAAAAAATTCAAGAGAGCGAAAGACAACCTATAGGATAGGAGAAACTATTTGCAAAGTATTTATCTCACAGGGGATTAATATCCAGAATACACAAGGTACTGAAGATCTTAACAGCAAAAATCATATAATCTGATTTTAAAATGGGCAAACAATCTGAACAGATATTTCTTAAAAGAAGACATACAAACGGCTGACAGATATATGAAAAGATACTCAACATCACTATTCATCAGGCAAATACGTATCACAATCACAATGCAGAATCATATCATCCAAGTTAAGATGGCTATTATCAAATATAACAAAAAGTAGCAAATGCTGGCAAGAATGAAGAGAAAAGGGAATTCTTTTACTCTGTTGGTAGGCAAAGCAAATGTTCTGAAACAAGAGATGAACTGCAATAAAAAAAAAATACAAAAGTGGGGCATGTCAAGGCCACACTTTCAACAATAGACAGATCACCCAGAAAGAAAATCAGTAAGGAAATACTGGTCTTCAACTATACTTTAGACCAAAAGGACCTAACAAACATATATAGAACATTTCATCCAACAGCAGTAGAATACACATTCTTCTTAAGTGCACACAGATCATTTTCCTTTATAAAACTTGTTAGCCCTAAATATACAATAATGTCATCTGCAAACAGGCACAATTTGACTTCCTACTTTCCTAATTGAATACCCTTTATTTCTTTCTCCTGTCTGATTGTATATTTAGAAAACCGCATCCTCTCAGACCAAAATCTCCTTAAGCTTATAAGGAACGTCAGCCAAGTCTCAGGATACAAAATCAATGTGCAAAAATCACAAGCATTCTTATACACCAATAACAGATAAACAGCCAAATCATGAGTGAACTTCCATTCAAAATTGCTTCAAATAGAATAAAATACCTAGGAATTCAACTTACAAGCGATGTGAAGGACCTCTTCAAGGAGAACTACAAACCACTGCTCAGTGAAATAAAAGAGGACACAAACAAATGAAAGAACATTCCATGCTCATGGATAGGAAGAATCAATGTCGTGCAAATGGCCGTACTGCCCAAGGTAATTTATAGATCCAATGCCATCTCTATCAAGCTACCAATGACTTTCTTCACAGAATTGGAAAAAACTGCTTTAAAGTTCATATGGAACCAAAAAAGAGCCCGCATTCCAAGACAATTCTAAGCCAAAAGAACAAAGCTGGAAGCATCATGCTACCTGACTTCAAACTATACTACAAGGCTACAGTAACCAAAAACAGCATGGTACTGGTACCAAAACAGAGATATAGACCAACGGAACAGAACAGAGCCCTCAGAAGTAATACCACACATCTACAACCAACTGATCTTTGACAAACCTGACAAAAACAAGCAATGGAGAAAGGATTCCCTGTTTAATAAATGGTGCTGGGAAAACAGGCTAGCCATATGTAGAAAGCTGAAACTGGATCCCTTCCTTACTCCTTATACAAAAATTAATTAAGATGGATTAGAGACTTAAATGTTAGACCTAATACCATAAAAATCCTAGAAGAAAATCTAGTTAATATCATTCAGGACATAGGTATGGGCAAGGACTTCATGTCTAAAACACCAAAAGCAATGGCAACAAAAGCCAAAATTGACAAATGGGATTTAATTAAAGTAAAGAGCTTCTGCACAGAAAAAGAAACTACCATCAGAGTGAACAGGCAACCTACAGAATGGGAGAAAATTTTTGCAATCTACTCATCTGACAAAGGGCTAATATCCAGAACCTACAAAAAACTCAAACTAATTTATAAGAAAACAACAACCCCATCAAAAAGTGGCAAAAGATATAAACAGACACTTCTCAAAAGAAGACAATTATGCAGCCAACAGACACATGAAAAAATGCTCATCATCACTGGCCATCAGAGAAATGGAAATCAAAACCACAATGAGATACCATCTCACACCAGTTAGAATGGCAATCATTAAAAAGTCAGGAAACAACAGGTGCTGGAGAGGATGTGGAGAAATAGGAACACTTTTACACTGTGGGTGGGATTGTAAACTAGTTCAACCATTGTGGAAGACAGTGTGGCATTTCCTCAAGGATCTAGAACTAGAAATACCGTTTGACCCAGCCATCCCATTACAGGTTATACATCCAAAGGATTATAAATCATGCTGCTATAAAGACACATGCACACATATGTTTATTGTGGCACTATTCACAATAGCAAAGACTTGGAACCAACCCAAATGTCCATCAGTGATAGACTGGATTAAGAAAATGTCACACATATACACCACTGAATACTATGCAGCTATAAAAAAGGATGAGTTCATGTCCTTTGTAGGGACATGGATGAAGCTGGAAATCATCATTCTCAGCAAACTATCACAAGGACAAAAAACCAAACAGCGCATGTTCTCACTCATAGGTGGCAATTGAACAATGAGAACACTTGGACATAGAAAGGGGGACATCACACACCAGGGCCTATCGTGGGGTGGGGGGAGGGGGGAAGGATAGCATTAGGAGATATACCTAATCTAAATGACGAGTTGATGGGTGCAGCACACTAACATGGCACATGTATACATATGTAACAAACCTGCATGTTGTGCACATGTACCCTAGAACTTAAGGCATAATAATAATAATTTAAAAATCATATTAGCCCATAGAACAAGTCTTATCAAATTTATAAGACTGAAATCATATAAAATATCTATTCTCATCACAATGACAGTAAACTAGAAATCAATAACAGAGGAATTTTGAATAATTCACAAATGCATAGAAATTAAATAGTATGCCCTTAAATAATGAGTCAGTGAAAAAATTAGAAGGGAAAATTTAAAATATCTTGAAACACAGAAAAATGGACACATGATATAATAAAACTTATGAAATGCAGAAAATACAATTCTAAGAGAAGTTTATGACAATAAACAGCTGCATCAGAAAAGAAAGAAGATTTCAAATAACCTAACATAATATTTCAAGAAACTAGGGGAAAAAAGACCAAATTAAGCCTAAAATAGTAGAAGGGAGAAAATTTACAAAGATCAGAGCAGAAATAAATTAAATAGAGACCAGAAAAACAATAGAGAAGAACAACAAAACTAAGAGGTGTTTTTGGAAAAGATGAGCAAAATCAATAAACCTTTAGCTAGACTAAGAAAAAAATATGAAGACTACCAAAATAAAGTTAGAAGTTAAAGAAGAAACCTTAACAACTGATACCACAGAAATACAAAGGATTGAAAGACACTACTATAAATAATTATTTACCAACAAATAGGATAACATAGAAGAAATGCATAAATTCTCAGAAAAAAAAAACAGTCTACCAAGAATGAATCAGGAAGAAATAGAAAACCTGAACAGACCAATCAAGATTAAGGAGATTGAATCAGTAATAAAAAGTATCTCACCAAAGAAAAGTCCAAGAACTGATGGCTATGATGCTGAATTCTATCAAACATATGAAAAAGAAATAACACAACTTTTCTCAAATTAATCTAAAAAATTGATGAGGAGAATTTCCAAAGTCATTTTATGAGGCCAGCATTACACTGATACCAAAGCCAGACAAAAACACAGGGAAGGGAAGGGAAGGGGAGGGGAGGGAAGAGGAGGGGAGGGGAGGGAGGGAAGAATAGGAGGCGAGGTGGGAGGGGAGGGGAGGGGAGGGAGGGAGGGGAGGGGAGAGAAGGGAAGGGAAATTACAAGCCATTATCCTTAAGGAAGGCAAAATCGTCAGCAAAATACTAGAAAATTAAATTCAACAACACATTAAAAGGATTATTCACCATGATCAAGTGAGATTTATCCTGGGGATGCAAGGATGGTTCAACATATGCAAATCTATAAATAGGATATACCACACAGATGGAATGAAGATAAAAACAATATGATCATCCCAATAGATGCATAAAAACCATTTAACAACATTCGACATCCTTTCATGATATAAACTCTCAAAAAATTAAGTGTAGAATAAATATAGCTTAACGCAATAAGGGTAACATGTGATAAGCCCACAAGTAACATCATTCTCAAGGTGAAAAGCTGAAAGGCTTTTCCTCTAAGATCAAGAGCAAGACAAAGATGTACAGTCTCACTACATTTTTTCAACATAGAAGTCCTAGCCAGAACATTTAGGCAAGATAAACGAAAGGCATCCAAATTGGAAAGAAAGAAGTCAAATTGTCTCTGTTTGCAAATCATGTGAACTTGTATCTAAAAGTCCCTAATAACTCCACCAGAAAACTGTTATAACTGTTAGAACTAATAAACAAATTCAGTAAAGTTGAAGGATTAAAAAATCAATATACAACAATTGGTAGTGTTTCTATACATTAACAACAAACTATCTGGAAAAGAATCAGGAAACGTCTCATTTACAATAGCTATAATAAACAAAATACTTAGGAATAAATTTTACCAAGGAGGTGAAAGATCTTATCACTCTAAAACATTGTTAAATGTAACTGAAGAAGATACAAATAAATGAAAAGATATCTTGCATTCATGGATTGTAAGAATTATTATTTGCACTTTTATCAGAAACATACCTATTCCCAATGCCATTAGTATTTCAAATCTGTGTGAATTTGATAGGTGAAAATAGTATCCCTTTGATGTTTAAATTGTCATTGTCATTTTAGTAAAATAAAGTATTTTCCATATGTTTATTAACCAACTGTATTTATTTCATTGTGTATTTCTTTTTCATTGATTATATTTTAGAAACATCTTATGTTTCCCTAAACAATCTGCATGTATTTATAGCTGTGTATAATTACCTTTTATAAATATGTTGTGTTTTCTTTTTAATTTAAGTCTTTTAATTGATTTGGGGTTTGCTAGATGCATATGACAATCATTTTTACTTCACCTTTCCTGTTTTATTAATCTCATTTTAATTCAATTGTTTTATCTCTTTGGCCATAATACTAAAACAATATTAAACAATACTGACAGAGATAGGTAGTTTATTTTAATACTAATTAATTACCGGGTGTGGTGACATGTGCCTGCAATCCCGTCTACTCGGGAGCCTGAGGCTGGAAGACTGCTTGAGCCCAGGAATTAGAGACCAGCTTGGGCAATATAGTGAGATGCCCAACTCAAAAACGAAATAAAAAATTTATCTCCTTCAGTATTTTATGGCTCAATATGTGTTAGTTATAAGCAGAGATAGACATTTTTATAAGATTAAGAAAGTAAAGTTTGAAAGGATTTTATAAGAAGTAAAAGATGAATTCTATGGGTTATGTATTGTTATTTATATATTTTTTCTATTGTAATATGCTATCAATACAATGTATTAATATATTTCTAAGCTTTGATTCACATCTGTATTTTTAAATTAATGCTTATAGATCATGGTGCAGTGTTTTTGAGAGGTTGCTAAATTCTTATGTAGGATTTGTGCATTTATATTCACAAGTGAGATTTCTTTCTGTAAGGTTTGGTTGTTGTGTTTGCTTGTGGGTTTGATTTGTTTGTTTCTGCTAGACTTGGTATCAGAATAATAATACCTTCATAAAATAAATTTTGAAAATACAAAAAGAATTAATATTGCTAAAATGTCTATATTACTCAAAGAATTTATAGATGCAATGCAATCCTTATCAAAATTCCAATGACATTTTTCACAGAAATAGAAAAAAAAAATTAGGAAATTTGTGTGGAACCACAAAGCACTCCAGAGAGTCAAAACAATCGTAGTTAAAAAGAACAAAGCTGGTGGCATCACACTGCCTGGCTTCAAAATATACTGCAAAGCTATAGTTATTATAATAGCACAGTACTGGCATAACAGACTCAAAGACAAGTGAAACAGAATAAAGAGCCCAAAAATAATTCCATGCATTTAGGGTCAACTGTTTTTTGACAAAGATTCCAAGAACAGACAATTGGGAGAGGACTTTTTTTTTAAAATAAAATAATAATTATTATAAAATAATGGAAAAATACATATAAGGTTAACATAAATCAAAAGAAAACTTCAGTGGCTATTTTAATTACATGCAAAGTATGTTTCAGAACAAAGGACATTACCACAGGTAAAGAAGGCCATATTATACAGAGAAAGGGGTCAACTAACCATCATGATATAACAGTTGTGTACCTCCCCAATAATAAAGCTTTAAAATATATGAAACAAAAATTGATAGAACTACAAGGAGAAAAGGCACACACAAATTTATAATTAAAGACTTTAATACCCTCTCTCAATAACTGATAAATCAATTTAATATCATTGATACAGAACACTTTGACCAAAATGTCAGAAAACTCCTTTTCAAAGTACACAGACATTTTAGATCATACACATAGAAAACATAACGCAGGCAAGTTAGATCACCCTCTGAGCCATGAAAAAGTCTCAATCAATGTTTAAAGTATTCAAGTCACACAGAGATATGTACACAAATGTTCGTGGTAGCTTATTTGTAGTAGCCAAAACTGGAGACAGCCCAAATGTCCCTCAGGAGATTAATCAATACCAAATTGTGGTAAGGATACTACTCAGTAATAAAAAAGGAATATTCTATTGATACATACAACAATAAGATAAATACCAAACGTATGATGAGTAAAAGAAGCCAGACTGAAAAAATACATACTATTTTATTTCATTTATATAAAACTCTAGAGTATCCAAAGTTATAAATAACAATAGAACACAAATGAAAGAAGCCAGACTAAAAAAAAATATGTACTGCTTTATGTCATTTACATAAAATTCTAATGTATGCAAACTTACAAATAATAATAATTGAACACAAATTTCTTGTTGGTCAGAGAGGAAGGATATATGGAAGGACTTGGAAGAGAAGCTATTAAAGTTCAAGGGAAATTTGAGGTTGAGGAATATGTTCACAATCTCGATTGTGATGATCTTTTCATGGTTGCATACATATGTCAAAACTTGCCAAATTGTACACTTTATACATAAGCAGTATATTATAAAAGTCAATTACACTAAAATAAAGTCATTTAGGATGTATGAAGTTTAAATAAGTGTATTTAAAACAAAGATTAATGTCATTTTAAAATGTTTTTGAGACATAGTCTATTCTGTTGCCCAGGCTAGAGTACAATGGTATGATCACAGCTCACTGCAGCCTCAACATCCTATGCTCAAGTGGTCCCTCCACCTCAGCCTCCTAAGTAGTTTGGACTACAGGCATGCACCACCATGCCCAGCTAATTTTTCATTTTTGTATTTTTTGTAGAGATGGGGTCTCACTAGGTTGCCTAAGCTAGTCTTGAACTCCTGGTCTCAAGCAGTGCTCCTACTTTGGCCTCCCAAAGTGCTGGTATTACAGGCATAAGCCACTATAATCTTATGTCATTTTTTTAAAATCTAAAAATATCTTAGTAATTTGACGATTATATCAGGACCTATAATCATAGAGCATATGGAAACACATCAGTTATCTGACCAAAATCACCTGCTTATTTAGACAACATTGACATATGTTAGGATACTCCATTCACATCCCAGTTTTTTGTTGGTTGTCATATATCACACCACTCATAATATTTTTTTTTTGCAACTGGTACTAAAACCATAATTGAATCTTATTGCATAGATAGAAAAAGATTGCAGAAGACATCTCTTTCGTACTTAGAGGTCAACTAAAGAATACATTTTAAATCCTTGCTAATTTTAAATGCTGGTCTGATTTATATGAAGTGTTACTTGTCTCCCTGTTCTGACTTTCACAGTATGCAACACTTGAAATTACTCTTAACAAAGAAGTCCCCAAGAGACGTTCAAGAAAATTATTGCCCAATATGCTTGGATTTCAGAATAGCTTGTTTAGCTTTTGACATTTTCAGAAGACAATTCACAAGTTTTATCCTCCTATTTCTACTGAAATTTCTACTGTCTCTTTAGCAAACAGTGCACACACAACCACAATGCACTGCCTCAGAGATGCATTATGGACACAGCTAGACTGAAATGGAAAGGAAGAAAAAAATGTACCTATAAATGGAAAGCAAAAGAGTACAGGGATAGCTGTACTTGTATCAGACAAAATAGACTAAGTCAAAATGGAAACAAGAAACAAAGAAGGTTATTACATAATAATAAAAGTGTTAATTCTTCAAGAGGTATATTTGTAAATATACATGCACCCAACATCAGAACATTGAATTATATAAAGCAAACATTAACAGATAAGAAGTGAGAAATAGCAATAAATAATAGCAGAAGATTTCTGTACTCCACTTTCAAGAATGGATAGATCATCCAAAGAAAAATATCAACAAGGAAACACTGGATTTGAACTACACCTCACATCAAATGTACCTAACATACATAGAAAATTTCATCCAACAGCAAGAGAATACACACATTTCCAAAGTACACACAAGATATTCTCCAGGATATTATCTATGTTAGGTCACAACCCAAGCATTAAATATTTACGAAGACTATAATCATATCAAGTATCTTTTCAGACCACAATGGTATGAAACTCAGTGTTAATAAAAGGAGGAAAACTGAAAAATTCACAAATATGTGAAAATTAAACAACACACTCCTGAACAACCAATAGGTCAAAGAAGAAACTAAAAGGCAAAAATTATCCTGAGAAAAACAAAAATGGGAACACATACCCAAACTTATGGGATGCAGCCAAAGCAATTCTAAGAGGGAAGTTTATAGTGATAAATGCCTGCATTAAGCAAAAGGAACAATCTTAAATAAATAACCTAACTTTACATGTGAAAGCACTAGAAAAGGAAGAACATAATGAGCCCAAGGTCAGTAGACAGAAAAATATAACAAAAACTGGAGGAAAATTAAATGAAATTGAGTCTAAAATTACAATAGAAAAGAATAGAAACTAAGAGTTGATTTTCGAAAAGACAAACAAAATTGACAAGCCTTCATCTAGACTAACTAAAAAAAGAGATAATACAGAAAAATAAATTATAAATTAAATAAGAGCTATTACAATGGACACAACAGAAATACAAAGGTTCATGAGAGATTACTATGAGCAATTATGTGTCAACAAATTGGATGACATCAAACAAAGATAAACTCCTAGAAACATACAACTTATCAAGACAAAATCATGAAGAAATAGAAAAATCCAAAAAGACCAATAACTAACGGGATTGAATAAGTAATCAAAAATTTCTCAATGACAAAAATAAAAAAATAAATAAAACACCTATGACCAGATGCCTTCACTGGTGAATTCTATCAAACATTTAATGATGAATTAATTCCAATCATCCTAAAGCTATTACAAAAAAAATTAAAGAGAAAAAATGACTTCTAAAATCATTTTTTTTTATCCTGGCCTTATAAAGCCAGAGTAGAATACTATAAGAAAAGAAAATTACAGGCAAATATCACTGATGATCATAGATCCAAAAATCCTTAACAAAGTATTAGCAAATCAAACTTAATCACATATGAAAACAACCATACACTGTAATGAAGTGAGATTTGTCCCTGGAATGCAAGGATGCAAGGATGGTTCAACATAAGCAAATCAATCAATTTGCTACACCAATTTATTATACACAGTTTATAGAATAAACTATAAAAGTCATATGATAATCTCAACAAATAAATAATTTTCAGATAAATAATTTGAGAAAATCCAACAAACTATCATTTAAAAAATTCTCAGTAAATTATGAATAGAAGGAATGTAGCTTAATATAAGGAAGGTCATACATAGTTGGGTACAGCTAACATCACACTTGATGTTAAAAAGTTAGCAGCTTTCCCTCTAAGATCAGGAATAAGATAAGAATGTCCACTTTCACCACTTTTATCTAACATTTGCTTCAAGTATAGCCAGAACAAGTAGACAGGAAAAACTATATAAAAGGTATCCAAATCAGAAAGGAAAAAGTAAAATTGTCTCTGTTAGAAGATCTGTGATTTTATATATAGAAAATCAAAATAATCCACCAGAAAGCCATTAGAACTAATAAGTTATATAAAGTAGCTAAATACAAAATAAGCATTTAAAAATCACTTGCATCTACACATATCCCAATACCATTTTTTCACAGAAGTAGAAAAAACAATCTTAAAGTTTATATAGAACCGCAAAAGACCCCAAATAAATAACGCAACCTATAGAAAGATGAACAAAACTGAAGGCATCACACTTCTTGATTTCAAATTATATTACAAAGGTATAATAATCAGAACAGTATTGTTCTAACATTAAAAAAGATTTATAGACTAGACAGAATAGAGAGCACAGAGGTAAATTCACACATGTATGATTAACTACTATTAGACAAAGCTATCAAGAATACACAGTGGGAAAAGAACAACCTCTTCAATAAACAGTATTGAAAAACTTGAATATCCATTTGAAAAAGAATGAAATTGAGCTATTAATTGTACCATATACAAAAATCAACTCAAAGAGGATAAAAATGTAAATGTAACACCTGAAATCATAAAACTTCTAGAAGAAAACAGGGAAGAACTCCTTGATATTGGTATTGGCAATGTATTTTTAGGAGGCCAAGGTGGGGATTGCTGAAGGCCAGGAGTTCAAGACTAGCCTGAGCAACATAGCAAGACCCCACTTCTACAAAACAAAATTCAAAGATTAGCCCGGCATGGTGGCACCCACCTGTAGTCCTAGCTACTGGGGAGGCTGAGGTGGGAGGACTGCTTGAGACAGGAAATCAAGTGTACAGTTAGCTATGATTGTGCCACTGGACTCCAGCTTGGGTGACATAGTGAGATTCTGTCTCAAAAAAAAAAAAAAAAAAAAAAAGCAGCAGTTATTCGAATTTGCAACTGCCTAAAGCTACAGTACCACTTCAGAGAAACAAGAGACAGGCCAAAATTTAAAAAGGAATATCTTGGGATGGCTTGAAAAGTTTTAACAAACTTATAGAGATAGAGAAGCCCTTATGCAGGTACAGGAATGTGCATGTGCCTGGCAAAGACCTGATAAGCCATCATCTCTCAATTATGGTTCATCTAGTCTTTGAATGAGCAAGCATTGAATGCCAAGGCAAAGATAAAAACTGTGACTGTTGTTGGTGTGCCCCAACATGCACGCAGCATCCCAGAAAAAGGTGGAAAACGTATAGGGTGAAGACATTTATGGAAGTAACTGACCACTTGATAGCTGACTGCTAAATAAATTAGCCAAAACTTCAGTGACTTTACTATACAGGAAGCACAGACTATATAAAGTTGGTTTAGGGAAGTCACCAAACAAATAAGAAAAAAAAATATATATATAGCAAACACAACAAGCACAGGGGAGGGAAAGGAAATCTAGCTTCTAGAGTCACAACGTATTATTTAAAATGTTCACTTTTTAACAAAAAAAAAAAAAAAAAAAGGGAGAAAGGCAAAGAAGCAGAAAAATACGGCTCACAAGTAGAGAACCAAAAAGCTATTAATAAAAACTACCCTGATGAGCCCCACAAATAAAAGGCCAGGGCCAGATGACTTCACTGGTAAATTCTACCAAACATTTAAGGAGGAATTGATATAAAAAACCCTTTGACAAAATTCAAGACTTCCATGATAGAAGCCCTCAACAAATTAGAAATAGGAAGGAATGTCCTCAACCTGACAGAGAGTATATATGAAAAAGGTTTTTTTAAAAAAATATTTGAAGAGAATTATTTTGAGCTGAATATGAGTGACCAATGGCCAATGACAGAGCCTCAGGAGATCATGAGAACATGTGCCCAAAATGGTCAGGCTACAGCTTGGTTTTATACATCTTAGGGAGACATAAGATATCAATCAATATACGTAAGATGTACATGGGTTCAGTCCAGAAAAGTGGGACAACTGGAAGCAGGGATGGATTCAAAGACTTTCTAATTGGCAATTAATTGAAACAGTTTTTATCTAAAGACATGGAATCCATAGAATCCATAGAAAGAAATGTCTAGGTTAAGATAAGGACCTGTGGAGACTACGGTCTTATCATGCAGAGAAAGCCTCCAAGTAGCAGGCTTCAGAGCTCTTATCAGAACTAAAAAAAAAAAAAAAAAAAAAGTACCAGACTATTAGTTAATTAGTTAATTATCTCCTGGATCAGAGGAAAGACCTGGAAAGAAAACAGGATTCTCTCCAGAATGTAGATTTCTCCCACAAGAGACAGCTTTGCAGAGTTATTGCAAAATATGTCAAAGAAATGTATTCAATTTCTCCCAAGGCTGGCCATCTGTGATGTGATGCAATACTAGCTTCAGGCTGGAATTTAGAGTCTTGTCACTACGAAAAGTCTGTTTAGTTAGTCTTAATGTTAATGGTGGTCAGTTGTGCCTGAATTACAAAGAAAAAAGTGTATAATGAGGCATGTACAACCCAGCACTTCTCAGTATGACCTGAGCTAGATTGTCAGGTTTGCTTTGGAATGCCTTGGCTGAGAAAGAGGTCCATCAGTCAGTTTGCAGGCTTAGAATTTTGTTTTTTTTGTTATACATTTTCCTTCTTCTGGACGAGATTTTCCAGAGGCACTATCAATGGCCACTAAACATTTATTTTATCCCATCATGCCATTTGTGACAACATAGATGAACCAGAAGACATTATGCCAAAATGAGACACAGAAAGAAAAATACTGCACATTTGACGTATAAGACCTCTCTTATACGTCAAATGTTTTAAAAAGTCAGATCCATAGAAACAGAGAGTAGAAGAGCAGTTACTAGAGGCAAGGGGTGGGGGTAATCGAGAGATAATAGGTCAAAGGGTACAGAAGCTACAGTTATGTATGATAAATAAATCTAGAGACCTAAGTACTAAATTATAACATGAGAACTATAGTTAATAATATTGATGTAAACTGAACAAAAATTAAGTAGATATTAGGTATTTTTACCTTAAGACAAAAGATAACTATGTCACATGATGGACATGTTAATTGGCCTGACTGTAGTAAACATCTTACTCTGTGTGTGTGTTTGTGTGTATACATACATATATATACATATCATGTTGTACACCATAAATATATACAATTAAAAATTCAAAGGTAACATTATACTTCATGATGGATGGTCACCCAAGTGTGAGGGCAAAAATAAGCCCTCACACTTATGGTCAACTGTTTTGGAAAAGGTGACAAGACAATTCAATGACAGAAAGAATACTAGAGTCTTTTCAACAAATGGTGCAGGTACAAATGATATTCACATACAAAGAGATAATGTTAAATTCCTGTCTTATGTCATAACAAAAGTTAAGTCAAATGGATAATGGACCTAAAATAAATGGTGAAACTATAAAGTCTTGAAATAAAATGTAAAAGTGAATCTTCATAAACTTGAGATAGGTAATGGTTTCTTAGATATGACACCAAGTGGATAAGCAACAAAAGGAAAAATAAGTAAATTGTATGTTATTAATGTATTTCTTCATTGCAAATGATATTATCTAGATAGTGAAAAAAATCCACAGAATTGGAGACAATATTTATAAATTACGTATCTGCTAAAGGGATTGCATCCAGAATAAATAAGGAATTCTCACAATTATACAAAAAAAGACAAAAATCCCAAGTAATCCATTAATTCATAGTATATTAATCCCAATCTCAAAAAGGCTGTAAAAAATTCAATTCTAAGAATATTTCATGGTTCTAGCGAGTACATGAAAGCTACTTCTTGTAGCTGCTCCAATGTGTAATCTCTTTCCTCCTCTATCAGGGTCAGCATGTCCCAAGACTTTTGCTAGGACTTTACTTTGGTTACCATTCTGGAGAGGAAGTCAGGCCAAGTCAAAAGTATCATATGCTTCCTTGTAGGTAGGAGGCCTCAGAACTTCTTTAAGCAGGGTAATCTCCAGTTCTTACTAAGGTGAGAAAGTCTGCAGAGTCAAAGTTTTCAGGGGCAGCCATCCAGGTGTACCCATCCTGTATTTTAGAGTACATTTGCCCTGCCAGTGCCCTGACCTTAGTATAGCACACATGCCTTAATTGACATTAATATATTTCTGGAGCTGTGTAACACTATTAGATTTCAGTCTACTGCTAGTATATGTCTATCCTTTCACTACAGGAAAGAAGGGGTTTTTTTTGTAAATTACCAAAGAGTTGCTTAGGCTCCTACACTGAACCTTAAACTGCTTTCTAGTGGCCTTACACTTATTATTCCTCTACAAGAAGTCAAAAAAACTTAATAAGAAAACAACCTCATTGTTTGTAGGACTTCTTGTCCCTTAATTTTTCAAATATCTGAAACATTCACATGCAATAATGTTGTTTTTAAAAGAATGTTTTGCCAGATCAACACCAGTGAAATATTTCACAATCAGGCATCTCTTTTTGTGCCTGGGGTTATCTGTGTGCCACCTACCACTTAGAATATAGTCCTATTTGTCTACCAGGTTGGTGAGTGGCCCAGCCACAAATTCTCATTTATCACCCACTTGCTCAGACCACTCCCACAACCAGTTGTGTTAATTTGGGTCACCTGAGCAGTTGGCACCAAGATGGGATTAAAGTACTTCCCACAGTAAGACACTACTCAGCAATAAAAACAAAACTGATACATGAAACAAGATGGATACAATTTCTAAAACAATGTTAGGCTGAGCAGAAGACACTCAAAATAATAAATACCATGAGATTAAATGAAATACAAGAAGAGATAGAACTAATATTTAATGATAGAAATGACAATGGCCTATCTCTGATGGTAATTGACTGAAAAGGGATCCAAATAAACTTTTACGTTTCAGAGAAATATTTTGTATCTTGATAAGTGTGGTGATTTCACAGTTGCATACATAGGGAAAAATAACCTCAATCCAGACATTTAAGACTTGTGTATCTTACCATCTGTAAATTATTTCTCTGTAATAATTGAATGAAAAAGCATATTGACTAAAAAAAACAAGAAATGAGATGGTTTGAAATGATATTTGGAATAGTATATTTTCAACAGTGCTGGCAACAAAAGAAAGCATTATGACACATTTTGGAAATGATATTATTTATTACAGAGCAGTATCTTGCTTTGTTTCTCTACCAGATGCCTATTTTTAATCCCTCCTGAGGGAGTTTCTAGCCGGGTATAAATTCTTATAGCCAGTGTCTAATTATATTCTCTAAGGTCAAAGCAGGCCTAGGGAAAAGGGATTCTAGGTTGGCTGGCCTTGATAGATATCTTGTTGTTTGTTTGTTTTTCATTGCCCCTTTGCATTTTTGTATGCCTTCGTTGTCTCTGATATTGCCTTAAATGTTAAAATTCGATTAAAAATACACTATAACTAATAGTATTTTCCAATTTGCTACTTTCTTTTCAGCAAGATAAATAATGATACACTAGTAAAATATTTGTAACTTAATCATTTACTTTTCACTGGCAGTAAGACCATAAATGGCCATGTTTTACAATAACAGTTAAGTTTAGAATACTTAGCTCTTAGTCTGTGTTTGTCTACGTGTATCAACTTTCCAATTTAAACTAAGGAACACAGTCATGACAGAGATAGGTCCTTTCATATGAATACATGGAGCTATATATAGTCTTCTTATCAGGCCAGGTAGTGTGTTTAGCATTTGAGAGAAATTCTGCCATAATTTCATTATGAATGAACAAAAATGAGTGAATAATAAAAATAACAGAGGTTCTATTTATCTGAAGATATTCTAATTATTCATGGAGAACTAAGTTTGCACCTCATGGTCCAATGTGGAATAATGGTAGACATAGTTGTTTTTCTTTTTTATTTTAATTTTTATTATAGGTTTAGAGGGTATACGCACAGGATTGTTACATGGATATATTGTGTGATACTGAGATTAGGGGTATGACTGATTCCGGTACTCATGTAGTGAACATAGTATCCCATAGGTGTTAGGATGGTGCAAAAGTAATTGTGGTTTTGCCTTTAAAAGTAATAGTCAACTTTCAACCCTTTCCCTCTCTCCCAACTCTATTTGTTCCCAGCGTCCTTTGTTCCCAACTTTATATCCATGTGCACCCAATGTTTAGCTCCCGATTGTAAGTGAGAACACATGATACTTGGTTTTCTATTCCTGCATTAATTTGCTTTAGGATAATGGCCACCAGCTGCATCCATGTTTCTGTAAAGGACACCATTTCATTCCTTTTACAGCTGGATAGTATTCCATAGAGTATATGTATGACATTTTCTTTGTTTAGTCCATCGTTGATGGGCATTTGGTTGATTCCATGTCTTTGCTATTGTGAACAGTGCAGTGATGAACATATGAATGCGTGTGTCTTTTCGGTATAATAATCTATTTTCCTTCAGGTATATACCCAATAATGGGATTGCTGGGCTGAATATGGAGTTCTTTGAGAAATCTCCAAAGTGCTTTCCAAAGGAGCTGAACTAATTTACATTCCCATCAATAGTGTACAAGTGTTCGCTTTTTTCTGCAGCATCAACAACATCTGTTGTTTTCTGACCTTTTAATAATAGCCATTTTGATGGTGTGAGATGGTATTTCATTGGAGTTTTGATTTGCATTTCTCCGATGATTAGTGATGCTAAATATTTTTTCATATGTTTGTTGGCTACATGTATGTCTCCTTTTGAGCAAGTATCTGTTCATATCCTTTGCCCACTTTTTAAATGAGGTTGTTTGGTTTTTGCTTGTTAAGTTTCTTATAGATTCTGGATATTACACCTTTGTCAAACGCATAGTTTGTGAATATTTTCTTCCATTCTGTAAGTTGTCTGTTCTTGATACTTTCTTCTGCTGTGTAGAAGCTCTTTAGTTTAATTACGTCTTACTTGCCAATTTTTATTCTTATTGCAATTGTGTCGTGGATGTCATCATAAATTTTTCCTAAGGTCAATGTCCAGAATAATACTTAATAGGTTTTCTTCTAGGATTGTAATAGTTTTAGGTCTTACATGTAAGTTTTTCATCTATCTTGAGTTAATTTTTGTACATACTGAAAGGAAGGTGATGTGGTTTGGCTGTGTCCCCACTCAAATCTCATCTTACATTGTACCTCCAATCAGAAATAAGATCGCTTTTACACTGTTGGTGGGAGTGTAAATTAGTTCAACCATTGTGGAAGACACTGTGGCAATTCCTCAAGGATCTAGAACCAGAAATACCATTTGCCCCAGCAATCCCATTACTGGGTAAATACCCAAAGGATTATAAATCATTCTACTATAAAGACACATGCGCATGTATGTTTATTGCAGCACTATTTACAATAGCAAAGACTTGGAACCAACCTAAATGCCCATTAATGATAGACTGGATAAAGAAAATGTGGCACATATACACCATGGAATACTATGCAGCCATAAAAAAGAATGAGGTCATGTCCTCTACAGGCACGTGGATGAAGCTGGAAACCATCATTCTCAGCAAACTAACACAGGAACAGAAAACCAAACACTGTTATGTTCTCACTCATAAGTGGGAGTTGAACAATGAGAACACAGGGACATAGGAAGGAAACATCACACACCAGGGCCTGTTGGGGGTTGGGGGACAAGGGGAGAGAGAGCATTAGGGCACATGCCTAATTTATGCAGAGCTTAAAACCTAGATGATGGGTTGATGGGTGCAGCAAACCACCTTGGCACTTGTATACCTATGTAACAAACCTGCATGTTCTGCACATGTATCCCAGAACTTTAAGTATAATAAATTAAAGAAAAAAAAAAGTATAGAAAGTTTTTATGGGCCATGCCTGGGAGCCTGGCCTGACTTCCCAGGCTCAGATGATCGTCCCACCTCAGCCTACAAAGTAGCTGCACCACCATGCCTGGTTAAATTTTTATATTTTTAGTAGATATGAGGTTTAACTATATTGCCCAGGCTAGACTCAAATTCCTGGGCTCAAACAATCCACCCAGCTCAGCCTCCCAAAGTGCTGGGATTACAAACATAAGGCACTATGCCTGGCCCATAATAAATAAATGAATAAATAACTAGTAGCTCCCATCATTTCCATGTGCTAGAGGAGAGACTAGTGGGAGATAATTGAATCATGGGGGTGGGTCTTTCCCATGCTGTTCTCATGATAGTGAATAAGTCTCAAGAGATCTGATGGTTTTATAAAGGAGAGTTCTCCTGCATACACTCTCTTGCCTGCCGCCATGTAAGACATGACTTTGCTCCTCTTTTGCCTTCTGCCATGATTGTGAAGCCTCACAAGCCATGTGGAACTGTGAGTCAATTAAACCTCTTTTCTTCATAAATCACCCAGCCTCAGGTATGCCTTTATTAGTAGAGTGAGAACAGACTAATACAGAAGGGGTCCAGTTTCAGTCTTCTGCAGATGGCTAGCCACTTATCTCAGTACTGTTTGTTGAATAGGGAGTCCTCTTCCCATTGCTTGTTTTTGTCAACTTTGTCAAAAATCAGATGGTTGTATGTGTGAGGCTTTACTTGTCAGTTCTCTATCCTATTTCATTGGTCTATGTGTCTGTTTTTGCACCAGTACCATGCCATTTTGGCTACTTTAGCCTTGTAGTATAGCTCGAAGTCAGGTAATGTGATGCCTCCAGCTTTGTTCTTTTTGCTTAGAACTGCTTTAGCTATCCAGGCTCTTTTTTTGTTCCATATCACTTTTAGGATCCTTGCTTCTAATTTTGTGTAGAATGGCACTGATAATTTGATAGTAATAGCATTGAATCTGTACATTACTTTGAGCCGTATGGCCATTCTAACAATATTGATTCTTCCAAACAATGAGCATGGCATGTTTTCCAAGTTGTTTGTGTCGGCTATGACTTCTTTCAATAGTGTTTTGTAGTTCCTTGTAGGGATCTTTTACCTCCTTGGTTAGATCTACTTCTACTTTTACCTGTTGTTGGTTTGTGTGTGTGTGTGTGTGTGTGTGTGTGTGTATGTGTGTGTGTGTGTGCAGAGCAATTGTAAATGAGATTGCATTCTTGATTTGTCTCTCAACCTGAATGTTATTGCTGTATAGAAATACTGCTGATTTTGGTACATTTATCAGTCCTTGGAGCCTTTTAGTGGAGTTAGAGTTTTCTAGGTTTGATGTTATATCATCACCAAACAAAGGTAATTTGACATTTTATTTTTTTATTTGGATGTAATTTATTTCTTTCTCTTGCCTGATGGCTCCGGCTTGGATTCCCAGCACTATGTTGAATAGGAGTGATGAAAGTGGACATCTTTGTCTTGTTCAATTTCTCAAGGGGAATGCTTCCAGCTTTTTCCCATTCAGTAAGATGTTGGCAGTGGGTTTTTCATAGATGGATCTTAATATTTTGAGGTATGTTCCTTCTATAAATGCCCAGTTTCTTGAGTGTTTTTATCATGAACCAATATTGAGCTGTATCAAAAGCTTTTTCTCTGTCATTAAGATGAGTATATTGTTTTGTTTTTAATTCTGTTTATGTGGTGAATCACAGTTATTGATTTGCCTATGTTGAACCCACCCTGCATCCCAAGAATAAGTAAATAAGTATAGATGTTAGAGAACAGCCTCATAGCTAGTCCTTTAATTTTTATTGCTGTCTCCAAATTAGCTAGTCAACCTGCCTGTAAAACAACCAATTCCCCCAGTTCTCTAAGTTTTATCAATGTGATTTTAAATTCTGGGGGATTTATCCTCTACTTTTTTTTCAAATTGCTGATTACTATCTGTGTTCAGTATCAGTAATTAAATTACTGATTTAAATTAAATTAAATTATTAAAGTACCACTAAATAAAACAAAATTTTTAGTCAAACCATGTCATACTATAAATAACTGACTTTTTTGAAACACTGGAATCTATTTGGTACCTATCTGTGTCTTGTTTGCTATCCTGAGCAAAATGTGAAACACTGGAATCTATTTGGTACCTATCTGTGTCTTGTTTGCTATCCTGAGCAAAATATGACTGTTTGCTATTAAGTTTTGTAAACATTGAGACAATTTATTTTTCAAAATAAACTAGTCATACTATTTCTTAAATTACAAACTAAAATCTCATTTTACTAAAATTAATAACATGAAACATACAAAGAAGAAAATGAAAACCATCCCAGAGAAAGAGATTTTCATTGCCAGGATTTAGAGAGGTATAACCTATAACGTTCTCACTGAGTAGCAATCTAGTTGCTGGAATGTCAACTCCACTGGAATGTCAAATCCCTGAGAC
The DNA here is from genome assembly GCF_024542745.1 of Macaca thibetana thibetana. NCBI lineage: Eukaryota > Metazoa > Chordata > Mammalia > Primates > Cercopithecidae > Macaca > Macaca thibetana. The sequence goes on from NC_065584.1 coordinate 88,132,308, forward strand.
CAAGGACCTTGTATATAATAATCTGTCTCTAACTGCTTAGCTACGTAGTAAGTTTTCCAAATGATAAACACTCAACACTTTTTGTAAAGTAAGGAAATATATTTTCAATTTTTAGATGGCACAGCATCATAGGAATGTCACTCATATATTGCTCCAGAAAATAATTAACTAACATTTTAAAAATGGAAGTGGCACTGGATCAAAACCTACACATTTTTCAGGCAAGAAATTAAAACTCAGTGACTTTACATCTGAGAAAACTGCCACTCAAATTAAAACAATAGAATAGCTCAGTATGTATTTTAATAGAATAGCTCAGTATGTATTTTTTTCTAAAGAATCTTTTTGAATAAATCGAGAATAAACTAATTGTAGTAGGTTGCAAAAAAAAGTGGCCACATTTCTACTTTTTAAAAAATGCTTCACCATGCAAATATATTTCCTATGTGAAAATTAAATGTACCTTTAAAAAAGCATAGTTTTTTTCCAGTCACCACCTTATCTTGTTTGAGTCTTCATAATGTTATTAAATTATACTTCTATACATAGCTATTTCATCTACAATCTTAGGAGTTTTTAAGACATCCTGTCTATAGGCAAGTATAAATGTCTCCACCATCAGAATACATGTCAAGTTCTCTGAATTCTTACTACTGTCTCCTACTCCCACTCTCCATCAGGCAAAGTTACAAACATCATCTTTTGTACTTGGTACTGCAACATCTTCAAACTGTTCTCCTTGCTCCTATACCTGCCTCACTCAAATCCATTCTCCACACAACAGCCAAACTGACCTAAAGATTACAGTTGTTGACATTATAATTACACACTGAGAATAACCACCAAATGCCATGTGCTGGATAACATCTGCCTACCTCTCTAATGTTGCCTTATACTTTTCCTTCCTATGCTATTTCCTCATCACAATGGTCTTCTTTCTGTGCCTTACTGTACCAGCTCAATCCTCTTCCACAGTCTCCATTCTTGTTCTTCACATTGCCTGAAATGCCCTACCCTAGTCATCCAAACCTCAGTTAAACTTTCAGCTCCTCAGGGATAATTTTTCTAACTACCCAGTCTAAAATAACACCACCCCCCCGCCCCGCCCTCATTCACCCTCCAACACATCCCTATGTTATATTCTTTCATTCTCCCACATCAAGGACCTTGTATAATATAATCAGTGCCTAATCATTTACCTATGTAATAAGTTTCCCAAATGATAAACACCTAAAACGTTTTGTAAAGTAAGGAAATACATTTTCAACTTTTTAGATGACAAAACATCTGAGGAAGTTTTTGACATTTTCTCAAAAAACAGAACCATCATGGTTGGAACCAGGACTGCAAACTCGTCTTTTGAGCTCCAGTCTTGTGCTAGTTTCATCACAGTTGGATGCCTTGTTTAGAAAGCTACTTCAGGACACTCTGAGATACATCTGTTAAAACACACAGACATTCACACAAACATGTGTCTTTCTTTTTAATAGTATAAAATTGCCTAAGATGAAAAAGCGTTCTCAGCAGAGGAGAAAGGCCTATTGTGCACTAGTTAATATCTCAGTTAAAATATCTTCTTTTAACTAATTCTAAAGCATTGTTGTCAATATTGAGAGATGATATCCCTGGGAAGTCTGTAATTGCATAAAACAAAACTAAAATAAAAAATAAAAAACAAAAACAAAACAAAATAATTTTCATTTTCAAAAATATCTTTACTGCTCTATCTTTCTCTCTCCGCCCCTTCCCTTCTCTTATCCTGTCTTTTTTTTTTCTAAACCTGTGTGTACAGCTTTGTGGTACACACATCTCTGTGGATATTGTTTATCTTTCTCTCCATCTTTTCTCCTATTTTTTTGTGTATACTTTTCTCTTTTTTGCCTCTGTTCTCTCTTTTGCAATTATCTTGTATTTCTAACTTTGTGTCTTTCTGGGACTGTATTGTACAGATATGCTTTCACTCAAGGAAAATGGTATATGTTAGAAGTTGCAGCACCAATTATAATAGGAAGGAAATCTGCTAAAATGTTATCTACCTCTTTTCATCTCTGTCCACTTTTAAACGTCTCTGACTGCATCTCTGGCTGACCCGGGCATAAACATGAATAAAAGTATATTTGACTGTGCATTGAATTTGCTTTATTAAATTTAAGTTTGGTGTTTTAACTTTAATGTGACTCAGAGGGATGGCATCTTTCTTTATAATGTGTTACAAAAAGAAAAAATCTTACATTGAGTTTTTTTCTTGTATGATTAAATATTTTTATATTATTTCATTAAAAACCAGAAATATCATTATCCTATAGCAGGACTTAGGAACCACATATTCAAAAAAATCAGTAATACAATAGAGTATTTCTTCTTTGATTTGAGAGGCACTCCCCTGGAGGAACTGGCCTACAAGATGCACAAAATTCTTTTTATTTAAAGACAAACTTTGAAATGATAATAATTTAGATATAAGGAGTTAAATAAAGCATTATTAACATTGAATTAATCATTAATCATTTTGCCTAATAAGTGTATGTGCCATTCCATTATCACTGTCACTGATAAAATGCCAAATTCAAAACCCTAACATCACTCAATGGGGTATTCACTGGCATGTGTTTTGAATATTTAATCTTTAAAATGTTCTTGTGTCTTTCTTTGTCTAATTCTAGTTGGCAGACTAATAATTCCCGTTGGTAGAACTCTGCAGACTTCAGGTACTGGTAAAATCCCAAAGTACATTCTCTGTTGCATTAATTGTATTACAAATGCATAGAGATTTCAGAATCTATAATATTCCAACATGAGAACATATATTTAAGGACAAATTCTGAAATAATTAGCTAATCTCTCTTTTATCAGACAAAAGAATAGCCACTTGTTTGAGAGTAGCATTTGGCTCCCAGCAAGGTAAAATTTTTTATTGTTCTTTACATTTAAATTAAATATAGAAAAATGAAAAAAAAAGAAGAAAAATTATACTATTTGTCATGGTTATCTGCTGACTTGAAATTTATGAGAACAGAATTATGCTGCAGAAACAGAGTAAGGGTGAGTTCTAAATTCAGGCGTTCAGCACTTTTCTCAAATAAACCTTTTTTCTCAAATAAAGCTCCTACTATGTCTAATACTTAGCACTATTTTAAGGTGCTAAAATTTTTAATTCTAGTATTATTTTAAAAATAAAAATACCAATTGATTATGGAGATTCACCACCTGGATTTCAATTTGTATATAATACAAATGACTGATTTCATCTTTATCCTAAACCAAAGGTAAAAGGAAGGAAGAGATAAGGAATCACAATCAGTCAAAAAGGGTAGGCTGAGTCTCAGAGACAAACTTCACTGACTTTACAAGTTTGGAAACCTCTGGTTCCGCACTCAGTTACATGTGTTTCTGCATATGCATATGGTTCTTATATCCAGCAATATAAGGCTCAGAGTTAGCAATCCTAAAACAAGAAAGACATGATTCTCAAACATGTCTGAATTAGATAAGGAAAACTTTAGTTAGACTCTTCCTGGAACCTCCACAGTTTCTTACTCTGAAATCCACTTAGATTCAAGCAGTTATCACCTCCGTTGGCATTAATCCCAGGGCAGTGACAAAAGATCTACTGACATAGTATCCATTTGTCATTTTTTGCTAGAATGTATTTATCACTGAAGGCTTCCTCTCTTAATTTACACAGATGTGGATTAGCTCCTAACCACCTAATTTGATCACCATATTCCCTCTACTCTGTGAAGTCAAAACAGTGAATGTATTATTTCTCTTCAATAGATGCAAAATACAGATATTAAAAGATTAAATGACTTGCCTAAGGTCAATAATTACATTAAATAACTTGCCTAAGTTTCCTCAAATTGCAGATATGGTAACTCAGAAAGTAAAATAATTCTCAAACCAGAGATCTATTTTAGAACACCAAAATAACTTGCCTCATTTTTATCAAGATGAGTTAAAAACAGACAAAACATGTGACAAAATCTGAAGTAATTAACGAGTGATTCAGACAGTAAATTTCAAAAAAGATAATATTCAGGAAGTAAGGCTTAGCACTGGGGAACAAGGAAAGCCCTTCAGGTCTGTAGAAAAAGTCATGGAATGGAATATATAGGAAGCACCTAACTACTGTGCTCACCCTACCTTCGAACAGGTTAAGCAATTCATTATTTCAGAATCAGTAAAGGGTAGGCATTGAACATATTTAAGGAGAATATGTGTAAAGAACAAGGTGAAACATACTTAAGACTGAAAGAATGTAGGCAAATGAGAGAAAGAAGAGAATGATAAGGAAGAGAGCAAAGAGGAAGGAAAAGTGAGGGATTAGGAAGATAAACTGCAAGAAAAAAATTAAAAAGCAAGTAACGGGAAACAGGAGCTAAAAGTGAATGTAAAGAAATAATTGTTGTAAATGAGTGTATGAAGACAGAATTAGCAGGAAGAGAATGGGGAAGAATGGGAAACAAGAAAGAAGCAAGAGAAAGTGAATAAGGAAAGATAAGGGACTGAGCTTCTAGGATGGTGATCAGGTCCCCAGACACTTGGCTTCAGGAGCTGGTCTGAGAGCAGTCTGGAACTGAGATATGAATAGTGTTGCCTGAAGATGCTTGCTGCTCTGTAGTCTGGAAGGGGTTGTGGGGGACAGTATGGGGACCCTCTCCACTTATGCATCTTCAGTGCCAAAGGACTGTGCCATATATGTGTGTGTGTATGTGTGTGTATATGTGTGTGTATGTGTGTGTATATGTGTGTGTGTGTATGTGTGTGTGTGTGTGTGTATATATATATGTGTGTGTATGTGTATATATATATATATAAAATAAGGAAGGTTAGAGATGGTGACCATTTAGGTTTCTGTCTTGGCCTACACTGACGATGTCTCTTTGTCTTATCTGACTAGAACAAGAAGTTTGCCCATGTGAGATCCATTGTTTGGTGCTTTTTTTTTCAGGAACTCATTTTGTACAGAGGAATACCCATCTAATGCATATATGTCCTCCATCTCTGTGATGAATACAATTTGAGAACCAACAGAACAAAAGGTACATAAATGAGAACAGAGGAAAGAAGAAAAGTGGATTAAAAATGTTAAGTAGCATGGAATTTCATCTGTTAGTTAACAGAGAATAGAGGGAAATAGTAGAAAACAGAAGCAGAGGAAGAGTGGGAGAAGCTGAAACTCTCAGCTGCTCCCTGTGTCTTGGAATCCTCAACCTGGAGAAGCATGAGATAACTAACTATAAATGAACACTTGGAATCCACAAAAGGTAGGACTAGGGGAGGGATCTTCTGACTTAAGTTCTTAAGACCAGGTTTCTGTAGGCAGAGCGAGGTATAAATGCGGAAGCCAAGTGGTGCCTAAGTGGGTAAAAAAGAAAAGGAAATGCCTAAACTAATTTGAAGAACACCAAAATACTTTTTGCCTATTTTGGTTTTCTTAGATTCACTATGTGTGTATTTATACAAGAGTGAATAAATATTTGGAATGCACAAATATGTGCCCGTGCATTTGCTGCTAGTTACGAATGTTACCAGTCACATAAAACAAATGTTCTGATGTTTCCTAATAGTCGTGCTGTAAAATGCTAATATGTCACCTACGTTTCCCATAAATTTTCTTATGGATTTTTAAGGCTGATTTTTCTTTATTCTTTTCCTCTCTTCTCTCTAGTTCCTCTTTTTAGGGATGCCATTAGTAATTTCTGTCAAATTTCAATTAGGAATTTATCTCCTTCAGTCCTCCTTCCCCACATTCGCTAGCACTGCTTCAAAAAATAAGTTATATTGAGATATAATCAGCGCATTATAAAATTCACCATTTAAAGTATACAAATTCAATGGTTTTAAATATGTTTACAGAGTTTGTGCAAGCATCAACATGTTGTAGCATGTATCAGTACTTCCTTTTTATTGTCACACTGCATGATATTGTATCCACAGCACTTTTGAAAATAAATATTGTATGTAATCAAAAGTCATGTGTAACATTTGTATATATCACATTATAGCATTTTGTTATAATGAGAAATATTTCATCTTTGAAATCATTCATTCCAATAGTGAAACATGCATGGTATCATTGTATGTGAGTATTTATTTATAAATTGTTTTATAATAATTTCAACATAATAATTAAAATACAATCACAAATACATTTTTTAAAACATAGCTTATAATAATATACAGAGAAGTTCCATTATTTTTATGCACCCCAGTGGATTATCTTGTGCACCTCCTTGTGTGAACACATCTAATTTCAGAGATTAGTATACAGACTAAACTTTAATTCTGGATTTCTCCCAACATGGATGGAATACTTATTTAGACAAAGTTATGGCCAGAAAAGGGGGAATATTTAGACATGCAGCATCATAGTTACTTAAGTGCCTAAATAAAACATTGTCAATTGATGAGACACTAAATAATTCCCTAAGAAGTATGAACTGAGGAATAAATACCTGCTTTATTCTATCACTTGATAATGAGAGAAAAGAAAGCTCATTGGAAGTTTAAAACTTGTCTGCAATTGCATTTTTTATCTCTCAAATGAGTACATCAGATTATATGTTCTGTATGGCCAATTCCAGCTCTACTATATTTTATTTTTATTAGCTGAGATAGTCAACATCTTTTACATATTCTGATAAATTTTGTATTATGCAAAAATGTTTGTGAAAAGAATATCATTTGGCTCTCACTCTGAGATCTGAAGAATAAGTAGGTTATGGATCTATAGAGAGCATATGAAACTGAATTAGTATTAACTAGAACTTAACAACAGGTTGTAGAGCAGATTCAGAGTGGTACTCAGCTAAGGCTGTAATGAGGGAATTCCTCCAAGTTAAGAGAAATATACAGATCTTGTCTGCTATCCTGGTGACCAGTTTGAAGTAAGAATGCACAAGAGCACCAAAGCAGAACAATGCGATGGGAATAAGCAAGGAACAAATTTAGAAACCAGTCATATAGGTAACAACCAGGAACCAAGAATTCCATAGGAACTGAGAGACAGAAGCAACTGTGAAAGCACTTTATTCTGTGACAGGAAGAAAAGGAACTAAAATCTAGCAAGTAATCTAACATTTAGAGACAGTGGACCACTACTAACAGCAACATAAACAAACAAAATAGACAAACTTGATTATGCTTAAGTTTTGCTTTAATAAGACAACTTCTAATATCCTTCAAGCAAAGTAGCCTGGAATCCTACAGGAGTGAAGTTATCTAGAAGCATGAGGTTAAATGGGCATGAAAATGTGGCTACAGAAAAATATATTTCATTTTAGTGAGGAAAAAAGAGGATGAAGGATATAAGGGTTAACTCAGGATACAAGACAGTTATGAGGCGTAAGTTGTCTTCAACTATGGAACGTTGGTTGGAACAAATAATGTTCTTATCTGGAGAGGAGATACAAAACAGATGAAAAGGTGGTTATGACACATAACAATTTGTCCTATTTTATTCTGCAGAGTGAGAAATGATGGAAAAAGAGAACCTCACAGTGGTGACAGAATTCATTCTTCTTGGTCTGACCCAGTCTCAAGATGCTCAACTTCTGATCTTTGTGCTAGTCTTAGTTTTCTACCTCATCATCCTCCCTGGAAATTTCCTTATCATTTTCACCATTGTGTCAGATCCTGGGCTCACAGCCCCCCTCTATTTCTTTCTGGGCAACTTGGCCTTCCTAGATGCATCCTACTCCTTCATTGTGGTTCCCAGGATGCTGGTGGACTTCCTCTCTGAAAAGAAGGTAATCTCATACAGAAGCTGCATCACTCAGCTCTTTTTCTTGCATTTTCTTGGAGCGGGGGAGATGTTCCTTCTCGTCGTGATGGCCTTTGACCGCTACATCGCCATCTGCCGGCCTTTACGCTATTCAACCGTCATGAACCCTAGAACCCGCTATGCATTATTGTTGGCTCTGTGGCTTGGGGGCTTTACCCATTCCATTGTACAAGTAGCCCTTATCCTGCACTTGCCTTTCTGTGGCCCAAACCAGCTCGATAACTTCTTCTGTGATGTTCCACAAGTCATCAAGCTGGCCTGCCCCGATACCTTTATAGTGGAGCTTCTGATGGTCTCCAACAGTGGCCTGCTCAGCCTCTTGTGCTTCCTGGGCCTTCTGGCCTCCTATGCAGTCATCCTCTGTCGTATAAGGAAGTACTCCTCTGAAGGAAAGAACAAGGCTATCTCCACATGCACCACTCATATTATCATTGTATTTCTCATGTTTGGACCTGCTATTTTCATCTACACTCGTCCCTTCCAGGCTTTCCCAGCTGACAAGATAGTTTCTCTTTTCCATACTGTCATCTTTCCTTTAATGAACCCTGTTATTTATACGCTTCGCAACCAGGAAGTGAAAGCTTCCATGAGGAAGTTGTTAAGTCAACATATGGTTTTCTGAATAGAAGAATGAGAAAAACAAGAAAGGAGAAAGTCCAGCTGAATTTAGCTAAATCATTTTCTTATTCATGCATTGAATCTGTCAGTCATTTAGCAAATATTATAATTATTACGCACCTCTCATTTTCAGGTACTATTCTAGGCATATGAATGAGACAGGTAAGATTCCAGGTTTCCTAGATTTACATTCAAGTGGATAAATACAGGTTAAACTATTAAATTTTAAAAACAACTATAGTATCAGAAAGAAATAGTGTTCTGTAGCAAGCAAAAAGTGGTATTATGCTAGAGATTATCTGGGGAGGTGGTAATTTCCTTACTTTTATTTGTTAAGTGAGGTCTTGTGTGGTGTTCAGCTGATACCAAGATGATCTGAAAGAAGCAACCATGCAATTATCTGGGGACAGAAATTCTAGGCAGAAGAGATGACTAGTACAAGGATCCAAAGATCTTATGAGCTTCTTATATTTGACGACCATAAAAAGGAAGAGAGTAGCTGTACGGTAGTTAGTAAATGTGAAAATGGCAAGAATTGAAGTTGAAAATTTTGGTAGGGGCAAAATTCTGTCAAACATTTTAGTCAATAAGAAGTTGAATTTATTCAGATTTCAAAAGGAGATCCTTGAAAGATAATAAACAGGAGAGTAACTCTCTAATGTTTCCTATTTGACTTAAGGGAAGATCCTCAAGATTCTGATTATGGAACTATAAGTAGTAAAATATCACTAAGTGGAAAATACATGCTACTAAGTACTATTTATGTCAACACTTAAAAGATATAGTTATTTTTTCTAATTTGATGGAGAAAATAAAAGCTGTTATATCTTATCAGAAACTGTGAAAAGACAACTTAACTATGTTTTTCAAAGTTTTGTAGAGTTTTATGGTTATTCCTAATGGGTATTTCTTTTACTATTAGAGAAAAACTTGAGTTCACTTACAAATTATTTCATCCTAAACACAATGACAATAGTTATATGTAATACAAGTTATTATTTGGTTACGATAACTAAACCACTCTGATTATTTGAATAGGCATACATAAGGCATTAGATACTTTCAAATCACTGAAGAACTATAAGAGCAGGCTGTAGACTTGGCTTACTAAAATAAATTTCTAAACATCACCAATAAATTGGTCTATATAAGGAGTAACTGTCCCCACAGCAATTATGAATGTAGGGAATACATAAATCATTTTTTGACTGACAGTTCAAGGATTACAGCATTTTAACCATTAGCCTGTGATCAGGAAAATACTCAGCATTGCTCTAGTCCTACTAGACATCCCTAGACAAAATGGAAACCTTACATTTTGTAATCTTTCCACTTCCTTCATTTTTTAAATTTTCTTCTAAAACTATTATTATTATTATTAATGCCTATATAACTCAGTGGTCTCTCATCCAAATATTAACCAGATCCAATACTGCTTAGCTTCTGAGATTAGGCATGATCCTGCACATTCACTTCCTTCATTTCTAAATTTAAATATTGCATAAATGAATTAGAGTCCTGAGACTATATCAGAGTCTGATTTTAAACCTGGCAGTCAATGAATGAGCCAGAGATTGACTGAGTCTTATGAAACCTGAAAACCAACTTCAACTCCACAAAACCTTTATTTAAATTAAGGCGGGGCTTCTTAACTTTGGCACAATTGGCATTTTGGACAAAATAATTATTTGTTGTAGAAGGCTGCCCTGTGCATTGTAAGTTGTTTAGTAGCATTCCTGACCTCTACTTACTAGGTGCCAGGAGCATTTTCTTAGTTGTAACAACCAAAGATTTCTACATATTGCCAAATGTCCACCAAAAGGTAAATATTTTACAATGAGAAATACAGCATTAAGGAGATTTATTTCTATTATATACGAGATGTGTGAACCTTCTTTGCAGGAAATAACATGAACTGGAGCCTATGCAACTTACAAATTGTAATTAATAATATCCATAATTTAATAAAAATCATAAGAAACACCAGAAGAGTGAAAAATAATTTTCAAAACAGAGAACAAAATGATAAATAACTGGAATATCATCAGAGTCTATCCAGAGTATGAAACTGAATAACAGTAACATTATAATAACCATAACTAGTATATTCAAGACAGTAGAAGAAAAGGTGTGATAAATAGATAAAAGGATAGCAAATTTCACCAGAGAATTAGAATCCATAAAGAGAAGTAAGTGAAAATCATAGAATTAAAAAATTTTGAAATTAAAAATTCATTAGATGAGTTTAAAATCAGATCAAACAAAGGAGAAGACTACAGAGTGTGCTGGAAGTGAAATCAATAAAAATACTAAAATTAAGAACGCAAATAGGAAAAATGGAAAAATACAAGAAAGAATATTACAGATGTGTGAGATGCAGTGAAATCTCATATATATATTTCAATTACATATATATGTCATTATAGATATAATTGAAGTCCAAGTGGATAGGCAAACGAGAGCATGAGAAAGATGAAATATTTGAAGAAAGAATTAGCAAGAACTTTTAAAACCTGATAAGAGACAACAAGCTACAGAAAAAGAAATATACCGTGAACCACAAACAGAATAAACAGCAACAAAAAAGACCTAAACACATCAACACATGACAAAAAAATTTAAAAATAGAGAATCTTAGAAGCAGCTGGGATGAGAGACTGTTCTTTAGTTTAAAGGGAACTGATAAATTTCTTCATAAAAGAAACATGGAAGCCAGAGGAAAATGAAAAAACATCTTTAAAATGCCCAAGAAGATAATATCAACCTAAAAATCTATATGAGATAAAGTAAATCATTTAAATAAAGATGAGATAAAGACATCTTATGACAAACAAAAATGAGAAAATCTGTTGCTTAAGAACTTCTAATAAATAAATATTAATCACAGTTCTTCAAATAAAAGAAAAGACTCCTGGAGAAAAACACTAAATTAAAGGAAAAAATAAAGAAGTAGACTGGCAAATAAGTTGGCATATGTAAATAAGTATACACTGAATATTGACTATACAAGCAATAGTATGATGTCTTATGGAATTTGCTATAGATAGATACATAAATATACTATGTAAACATTTATATATATATGCCTGACAACAGTTGTAAAAAATGTAAAAAAGATATAAAAGTGTTCTGTGATTCTAACATAAGAAGAGATTTAGTAAAGCTAATAAAGTGATTAGACTTTAATAAGTCGAGGATTCATGTTGCAACCTTTAAGAAAGTTACCTATACAAAGAGTAAAATAATTTATAACTGACAGTTACACAAGGATTTTTTTGGAAAAAAATAACAAAGATTATTGTAAAAGAATGCAAGAACAAAGAGAAAATAGAGTACATAAAATGAAAAAATAAGATTGTAGCTAGAATGACTGATGTATCACTCTCTACATTAAAAATAAATAGATTCAAAACTTCATCAAGAACTGGGATTTCTAGATTTTTATTTTTTATTTTTGTGGGTACATAGTAGATGTATATACTTATGGGGTACATGAGATGTTTTGATTACAGGCATGCAATGTGAAATAAGCACATCACGGAGAATGGGTTATCCTTCCCCTCAGGCATTTATCATTTGAGTTACAAACAATCCAATTATACTCTCTAAGTTATTTAAAAATGTACAATTAAGTTATTATTGACCATAGTCACCCTATTGTGCTATCAAATAGTAAGTTTTATTTATTCTTTTTATTTTTGTACACATTAACCATCCCTACATTCCCCCTAACCCTAACCTCATTACCTTTCCAAGCCTCTAATAAGAATCTTTCTACTCTGTATCTTCATGAATTAATTGTTTTAATTTTTAGCTCCCACAAATGACTGAGAATATTAGAAGTTTGTCTTTCTGTTCCTGGCTTATTTCAGTTAACATAATGACCTCCAAATCCATTTTTGTTTTGGCAAATGATAGGATCTCATTCTCTTTTATGGCTGAATGGCACTCCATTGTGTATAGGTACCATATTTTCTTTATCCATTTGTCTGTTGATAGACACTTAGGTCGCTTCCAAATATTGGCAACTGTGAATAGTGCTGCAACAAACATGGGAGTGGAGATATCTTTTGATATACTGATTTTTTTTCTTTAGGGTGTATACCTAGGAGTGGGATTGCTGAATTGTAAGGCAACTCTATTTGTAGTTCTTCAAGGAACCTTCAAACTGTTCTCCATAGTGGTTGTACTACTATGGAAATTTCTTAAATAACTAAAAATAGAACTAACATAAGATCCAGCAATCCCACTACTGGATGTCTACCCAAAGGAAAAGAAATCATTATACCCAAAAGATACCTATACTCTTATGTTTATCACAGCACTATTCACAAAAGCAAAGATATGAAATCAACCTAAGTATCCATCAACAGATGATTGGATAAATAAAATGTGATATAAATACACAGTAGAATACTCTTCAGCCATAAAAAAGAATAAAATCATGTCTTTTGCAGCAATATGGATGGAATTGGAGGCCATTATTTTAAGTGAAACACACAGAAATAGAAATTTGAATATCACATGTTCTCACTTAACTGTGGGAGCTAAATAATGTGTACACATGGACATAGAGTGTGAAATGATACACAATACGCACTTGAAAGAATTGATGGCATGAGGCAGGTGGATGATGAGAAATTACTTAATGGGTACAATGTACATTATTCAGGTGATAGATACACTAAAATCCCAGACTTCACCAGTACACAATTATTCATGTGCTAAAATTCCTCTTGCACCCCTTAGATTTATACATATTAAAAAGAAAATGAATATGATTATAAAATGAGCCAAAGATATGAACAGAAACCCTACTAAATAATATGCATAGATGGAAAACAGTCATACAAAAAGTTGTTCTCAACATCATATCATTATCAAACTGTATATTGTATATTAAAAAATAGTAAGATTCCTCTACAAAACTATTAGAATTGCTAAATCCAAAATGCTGACAGATTGGCAGTTTTCTTTTTTATTTTATTTTTTTATTTTTTATTTTTTATATTTTTTTATTTTATTATTATTATTATTATACTTTAAGTTCTAGGGTACATGTGCATAACGTGCAGGTTTGTTACATATGTATACTTGTGCCATGTTGCTGTGCTGCACCCATCAACTCGGCAGCACCCATCAACTCGTCATTTACATCAGGTATAACTCCCAAAGCAATCCCTCCCCCTTTCCCCCTCCCCCCTCCCCATGATAGGCCCCAGTGTGTGATGTTCCCCTTTCCGAGTCCAAGTGATCTCATTGTTCAGTTCCCACCTATGAGTGAGAACATGCGGTGTTTGGTTTTCTGTTCTTGTGATAGTTTGCTAAGAATGATGGTTTCCAGCTGCATCCATGTCCCTACAAAGGACACAAACTCATCCTTTTTTATGGCTGCATAGTATTCCACGGTGTATATGTGCCACATTTTCTTAATCCAATCTGTCACTGATGGACATTTGGGTTGATTCCAAGTCTTTGCTATTGTGAATAATGCCACAATAAACATACGTGTGCATGTGTCTTTATAGCAGCATGATTTATAATCCTTTGGGTATATACCCAGTAATGGGATGGCTGGGTCATATGGTACATCTAGTTCTAGATCCTTGAGGAATCGCCATACTGTTTTCCATAATGGTTGAACTAGTTTACAATCCCACCAACAGTGTAAAAGTGTTCCTATTTCTCCACATCCTCTCCAGCACCTGTTGCTTCCTGATATTTTAATGATTGCCATTCTAACTGGTGTGAGATGGTATCTCATTGTGGTTTTGATTTGCATTTCTCTGATGGCCAGTGATGATGAGCATTTTTTCATGTGTCTGTTGGCTGTATGAATGTCTTCTTTTGAGAAATGTCTGTTCATATCCTTTGCCCACTTTTTGATTGGGCTGTTTGTTTTTTTCTTGTAAATTTGTTTGAGTTCTTTGTAGGTTCTGGATATTAGCCCTTTGTCAGATGAGTAGATTGCAAACATTTTCTCCCATTCTGTAGGTTGCCTGTTCACTCTGATGGTAGTTTCTTTTGCTGTGCAGAAGCTCTTTAGTTTAATTAGATCCCATTTGTCAATTTTGGCTTTTACTGCTGTTGCTTTTGGTGTTTTAGACATGAAGTCTTTGCCCATGCCTATGTCCTAAATGGTACTACCTAGGTTTTCCTCTAGGATTTTTATGGTATTAGGTCTAACATTTAAGTCTCTAATCCATCTTGAATTAATTTTCGTATAAGGAGTAAGGAAAGGATCCGGTTTCAGCTTTCTACTTATGGCTAGCCAATTTTCCCAGCACCATTTATTAAATAGGGAATCCTTTCCCCATTGCTTGTTTCTCTCAGGTTTGTCAAAGATCAGATGGCTGTAGATGTGTGGTATTATTTCTGAGGACTCTGTTCTGTTCCATTGGTCTATATCTCTGTTTTGGTACCAGTACCATGCTGTTTTGGTTACTGTAGCCTTGTAGTATAGTTTGAAGTCAGGTAGCGTAATGCCTCCAGCTTTGTTCTTTTGATTTAGGATTGTCTTGGAGATGCGGGCTCTTTTTTGGTTCCATATGAACTTTAAAGCAGTTTTTTCCAATTCTGTGAAGAAACTCATTGGTAGCTTGATGGGGATGGCATTGAATCCATAAATAACCTTGGGCAGTATGGCCATTTTCACAATATTGATTCTTCCTATCCATGAGCATGGTATGTTCTTCCATTTGTTTGTGTCCACTTTTATTTCACTGAGCAGTGGTTTGTAGTTTTCCTTGAAGAGGTCCTTTACATCCCTTGTAAGTTGGATTCCTAGGTATTTTATTCTCTTTGAAGCAATTGTGAATGGAAGTTCATTCATGATTTGGCTCTCTGTTTGTCTGTTACTGGTGTATACGAATGCTTGTGATTTTTGCACATTAATTTTGTATCCTGAGACTTTGCTGAAGTTGCTTATCAGCTTAAGGAGATTTTGGGCTGAGACAATGGGATTTTCTAAATATACAATCATGTCATCTGCAAACAGGGACAATTTGACTTCTTCTTTTCCTAACTGAATACCCTTGATTTATTTCTCTTGCCTGATTGCCCTAGCCAGAACTTATGTTCAATAGGAGTGGTGAGAGAGGGCATCCCTGTCTTGTGCCAGTTTTCAAAGGGAATTTTTCCAGTTTTTGCAGATTTGCAGTTTTCTACAAAACTTTTACTCTTACTGTAAAATCCAATAATCACACTTCATTGTATTCACCCAAATGTTTTGAAACCTTGTATCCACACAAAAATGTGCACATGAATATTTACAGCAGTTTTATACATAATTGTCAAAAAATGGAAGCAACCAAGATATCCTTCAGTATGTAAATGTATAAACAAACTGTTGTACATTCGGAAAATGGAGTATTATTCGGTGATAAAAACAGATGAGCTATCAAGCCATGAAAAACCACAGAAGACCGCAAATCTTATTAGTAAGGGAAAGATACCAATCTGAAAAGCCTACATATTTCATGACTCCAATTCTATGACATTCTGGAAAAAAAAATCCATTGAACACGTGCACGTATGTGTCAGTGTGCGTCTCTTTTCCTTTGTGTGCCTGTGCATCTAAACTGACATGTATCTTGTACAGTATTTAAATTTCATGCAAAAAATAAAAAATAAACTAGCATGTATCACATGAAGAAAAAAAAAAAAAAACACTGAACAGTAGAAAGATAAATGGTTGCCAGAAGTTGTGTGGGAGGGAGGGATGATTAGGCAAACCTCAGAGAATTTTTACGGCAGAAAAACTAATTGGTATGACACTACAGTGGTGGATACCTGTGATTATATATTTTCCAAACCTATAGAATGCATAATATTAAAAGTACAACCTAATATACACTATAGATTTTGGGTGATAATCATGTGTAGAAGCAGGTTCAGCTATGTAACAAATGCCCCACTATTTTGTTGGCTGTTGATGGTGGAGAGGCTGTGTATGTTTGCAGGCATGGAATATATAGGAACTCTCTATACTTTCCACTCAAGTTTTGCTGAGAACTTAAAACTGCTCTTAAAATATGTAGTCCTTAAATTATTAATAAAATCATGTAAAAATATATATAATGATAAAGCAAATCAAAAGAAAACTTTAGTAGCAATTTTAATAATAAGGGAAACATGGTTCAAAAAAGAATATTACTGAGATTTTTTAAAAGTCATTTCATATTGAGAGAGGGGTTGATTAATTGGACGGATATAATTTTAATTATGTATGTTCCTAATGACAGAGCTTTAAAGTAGATGGAACAAAAACTGACAGAACTACAAGGAAAAATAGTCCAAAAAGTTGTAATCAAAACCTCAATACTTCTCTATTAAATGATTGTCAGAAAAAGTAAACAAAAATTTATCAGAGATATGGTATACCTGAAGAACACTATGAACCAGTTTGATGTAATTGACATTGCAGAACACTTTGACCAAAAAAAAAAAAAAAAAAAAAAAAAAAACCAGAAAAAATCAGATAATTCCTTGTTAAAATGCACAAAGTACCTTTCCCAAGTCAGAACATATTCTGGGCTACACAACAAGTCTCAATACATTTAAAATTATTCAGTTACACAGATATTGTACACAAATGTACATATCAGTTTTATTGTAATAGCCAAAAACTGAAAACAACCTAAATTTCTCTGAAATGAACTGATAACCTAAATATGGTATACACATGCAATGGAATATTAATCAGCAATAAAAATGAATACACTATTGATACACACAACATGACAAATACGAAAATAAGTATTCTGAAAGAAGCCAGATCAAAAAGAGAGTACATATGTTATTATTCCATTTATAGAAAACCCTAGAAAATGTAAATAAATAATTATAGATACTTATTAGTGGTTGTCTGGGGATGGTAGACGTGTGGAAGGAAGGGAGTGATATCAAGGGACAAGTAAACATTGGAGGCATATGGTCACCATCTTAATAGTGATGGCCTTTTTACTGTTGTATACAAATGTCAAAACTCTTCAAACTCTACACTTAAATATGGACATGTTATTAAATATCAATTGCACTACAATAAAGTCATTTTAAAATCTGAAAAGTCAAATAGAATGTCTCTTAACCTAACCTCAATATCCTTATTTTGAAAATATAAAAATATTTTAATAATTTAACTTTCAGTGCATAATTGTTCAGGGCCTCAATTAATCACAGCTATTGAAACACATCAATTAGCTGACCAAGAGTACCTGCCTACTTGGACAATATTGGTGCGCATTAGGACACTCCATTCATATCACAGGTTTTTGTTGATGGTCATATGTCACACCAAATAGGATATGATTTATCTTGCAACAAGAACTAAAATGTTAATTTAATATGATGCTATAGATCAAGATCAAGTTACAGATCAACATTGCGGAAGACATATCCTTAATACTTACAGGTCAAATAAAGAATAAATAATGTGATTATTCTGTATTGCATGCCTGATATAAAATATCTCATAATACCCTACAAATGTACACACCTACCATGTACCCACAAAAATTAAAAATTAAAAATTAAGTGAATAATCATTTAAAACCACTAATTTTAATGTTTGGCTGATTTAGATGAAGTTTTTCTTGTCTCTTTGTTCTGATTTCTAACATATGCAACAATTGCTATTGCTTTTAACAAGGAAATCCCAGAGACATCAAAGGTAAATTATTTCTATGATTCCTGTTCTGCTGAGATGTAGAATAGGAAAATTACACTCAAGGGACCACTTCAGTTGGTGAATATATGCCAGGCTGAGGGAAAGTACTTCCACAAATATTGTTTCCACTCAACAGTGGATACATCTCAAACACATATCAGAAGAAAACACAAAAAGAGGCATTGATCTAAGAGAAAATTTGTGTTAGTCATTTCATCTCTCTGATTCTCTTTTTTATGATACTAAGTCTTAAAATATTTTTATGTATCTGTTTCATGCATGCCCACAATTGGACATGCTTGGAGTTGATAATGAATATTTTAGTATTTTATATTTTCATAAGATAATTCACAGGCTTTCTTCTCCTATCCTATTCCTACTGGAATTTCCATGATCTCTCTTCAACAGCAGTGCACACATCGACATAATGCACTGCCTCTGAGATACTCTTACATCTGCTTTTGGAAATCTCTGTTCTTTGCTGGCTACTCTAAGTAGCTTCCAGCAATCCTTTTTCAACTGATTCCTACCATTTAAGAGGATAATGTTTTTCATCTTGGAGAAAGTATAGTATGCAAGATAACTTTTAGCATAGAAATAGAAGTAAAAATCATTGCACATTGAATAAGTGAAATTAGTGCAGATATAGGACAAAAACTCTGCAGCTACTTCTTCCACTGAAATCAGGAACCCTTCAAAGTCATGCAGAGTTGAAATTCTTCCAGTCATCAAGAGTTGAAATTCTTCCATGTAATTAAAAGAAACCCCTATTTCCTATTCTACGTCTTTTAAAAATCATATTAATAACCCCTCCTTGGAAAGGAAGATTAAGGGAGAAGAAGTTGTTACACTCCTAGAAAACAGCAGACATGTCTGCTATGTTCTTCACATCTGTATATCCCATAGGGTTGTTGAATATAGGTATGTTAATTTAGAGAAAATATAAATGGTAGATATTTTAAAGAAAGTTTATCATATGTATTTTGCTTATGGAAAGTGCTCAGCTGTGCAATAGACTTGTTGCCAAAAAGCTTTGCAAACTACTGCTTTAAAATCAACCTTAATGAAGAGATAGGGGAAATAATATTTATGCAACGAACGCTGAATACCAAAAGCGTTTCAGTGGTTTGTATGTTTTCTGATTCATCTTCACAACAAATCTATTAGATGAGTGTCCTCTTTTCACAGATGAGGAAATTGACACAGAAGTAGGTTTAGCTCAAGGTCACATGGCAGAAAAGGTCTGACCAAAAAGTGTACATATATTCAACTAATTCAACTAAATTTTGGTTAATATTAATAGAGTAATAGAGTTCACTAATATGAAAAGTTAACAATTTCAAAACTGGTAAAGAAAGCAGTATTATTTCTTAATGATGAATTGTTCCCTAGGAATGTACCTGTTCATCTTTTAGCAAATTCCTCTCTTGGATACAGTTGGAGTCCTGGTTTCCCTATTAGCTATCTTCTCTGTCACTTATTCAACAGGTAAGAACTAATTACTGAAAACTTATCTGAAAAAGTTTGTGCTGATAAGAAAAAGAGTTTCAAGAAGAAACATCAGATTTTTCAAGTTTCTCAGGAAGCGTGAATCTATTGGGAATAATAGACTATTTTCTTTATAAATTAGGTAAATCTAATCTATTACGGATATATTACTGTTTGTAAATTGTTATACTACTATCATATGTCCATTTACCCATAGCAAACAAAGGAAATACATGATTTCCTTTAGGAGAATTTTCTTTCTTGTTGTTCTTAATTTATGTCTCTGAGTCCTCAGAAAAAGGGAAAGGGAAACTAGTGCTCGTGATGCAGTAATGATTTTCATTCCTCCCCTGTGCTCATTAGCACCACCTTGGAGATTTCAAATGATAAAAGAACACAAAACACACAAAAACTGAAACAATGCCAATGGAGAGAAATAATAAATAGGAAAGGAAAATTGGTAATTATCTTTCCACCATCCAACTCGAGAAGCATTGTCACTTAGGGATGAATGTAAGCAGTATTACTGCTATATTTAAAGATTAATAATCAATAATTGCTGAAGTTTTAACCTCATGTTCCTTCAGCACTAACACTCAAAGATACAGTTTGCTTATACACATATGCAATCTATTCTCATCTGACAAATGTAGATTCAGTTTCTATGCTTGAGAGTCAGGAAATGTTAATATTTCAAAGTCTAGGGATTTCCTAGCATACATTCATATAATTGAAGATAAATATTTTCTATTGATAAGCTTGAGTTATAAAGAGCCTCTCTTCAAAATTCATCAGTTGAGATTCTGAGGCTGAATTGCCTTTGAGGCTGTTTAATCTCTTTCTAGATGTCACCTCACTGATATATTGTAAATTAATTTTATTTACTAAATAAGTTATATTATACTGTAGGTTTAAATTAATGATCAATTATGTGTCTAGTTTTGCATGCAAATTATTATGTGAAGATATTTAGCATATGGTTTTCCATATAGCTTGTCTCCTAAAGGTTATCCCACCACATATTTTAGAAACATAAGATACAAATTTACTTTACAATGTCTTATAGAAGAGATTCAATTGAGGATTGAGTAAACCATTACACATAGCACAGATATTGTGGGTTCAATTCCAGACCACTGCAACTAAGTAAATATCATTATGAAATGACTCATAGGAATTTTTTGGTTACCCAGTGCCTTCAACAAATTGTCCTATTTTTGCTGGTGGAGGGTTTTGTCTCAATGTTGATGACTTCTAACTAATCATGATGGTAGTTGCTGAAGGTTGGGAGCCTGTGGCAGTTTCTTAAAATAAGACAATGATGAAGTTTGCTGCATTGATGATTGACTCTTCTTTTCACAAAAGATTTATATATAGCATGTGATGCTGTTTGATAGTATTTTACCTGCATTAGAAATTCTTTCAAAATTGGAGTCAATCCTCCCAAACCCTGCCACTGCTTTATCAACTAAGTTTATGTAATATTCTTAATCCTTTCTTGAAATTTTACAGTGTTCATAGCATCTTCACCAGGAGTAGACTCCATCTCAAGAAACCAGTTTATTTGCTGATTCATAAGAAATAACTCCTCATTCATTAAAGTTTTATGAGATTGCAGCAATTCAGTCACATCTTCAGGCTTCACTTCTAATTCTCTTTCTCTAATATTTCCACCATATCTGCACTTACTTCTTCGACTGAAATCTTGAAGCCTTCAAAGTCATCCATGGGGGCTGCAATAAATTTCTTCCCAACTCCTGTTACTGTTGACATTTGACCTCTTCTTATGAACCATGAATGTTCTTAATGGAATCTAGAATGGGGACTTCTTCCCAGAATGGTTTCAATTTACTCTCCCTAAATTAATCAGAGGAATCACTGTATATGGCAGCTATGCCCTTACAAAATATATTAATTAAACAATAAGACTTGAAAGTCAAAATTTCTCCTGATCCATGGGGTGCAGAATAAATGTTGTGTTAGCAGGCATGAAAACAACATTAATCTCTGTGTGCATCTCAACCAGAGCTCTTGGGTGTCCAAGTGCATTGTCAATGAACAGAAATATTTTGAAAAGAATCTTTTTTCTGAACAGTAGATGTCAACAATGTACTTAAAATATTCAGTACACTATGCTACAAACAAACGTGCTGTTATCCAGGCCTTGTTTTCATATTTAAAAAAATGAGCACAGGCAGAGTATATTTTCATAATTCTTAAAGGCCCTAAGGATTTTCAGAATGCTAAATGAGCATCGGCTTCAACTGAAAGTCACCAGTTGCATTAGCCCTAACAGGAGAATCAGCTTGTCCTTTGAAGCTCTGAAGCCAGGTATTGGCTTCTCCTCTCTAGCTATGACAGTCCTACATTGAATCTTCTTCCAATTTAAGTCTGTTTTGTCTGCACTGAAAATCTGTTGTTTAGTGTAGCCAAATTCATCAGTTATCTTAGCTAGATCTTCTGGATAACTTGCTGCAGCTTCTACATTAGCACTTGCTACTTTACCCTGCACTTTTATTTTATGGAGATAGCTTCCTTCCTTAAACCTTATGAACCAATCTCAGCTAGTTTCCAATTTTTCTTCTGTAGCTTCCTCACTTCTCTCATCCTTCATAGAATTGAAGAGAGTTAGGGCTTTGCTGTGGATTAGGCTTTGGCATAAGGGAATGTTATAGCTGACTTGATCTTTTTTATAGACCACTAACACTTACTCAATACTAGGAATAACAATGTTTTGCTTTTATTTTTTTTTTTTTATCATTTCTGTGTGCACTGGAATAGCACTTTTAATTTCCTTCCAAAACTTTGTCTTTGTATTCACAACTTGGCTGTTTGGCACAAGAAGGCTTACCTTTTGGCTTATCTTGGCTTTCAATGTGCCTTCTTCTCTAAGCTTAATTATTTCTAGCTTTTTTTTTTTTTTTTTTTTTTTTTTCTGAGATGGGGTCTTGCTCTGTTGCCAGGCTGGAGTGCAGTGGCGCGATCTCAGCTCACTGCAACCTCTGCCTCCTGGGTTCAAGTAATTCTCCTGCCTCAGCCTCCTGAGTAGCTGAGATTACAGGTGTGTGCTACCATGGCAGGCTAATTTTTTGTATTTTTGTATTTTTTTTTTTTTTTTTGAGACGGAGTCTCACTCTGTCACCCAGGCTGGAGTGCAGTGATCGGATCTCAGCTCACTGCAGGTTTCGCCTCCCAGGTTTACGCCATTCTCCTGCCTCAGCCTCCCGAGTAGCTGGGACTACAGGCACCTGCTACCTCGCCTGGCTAGTTTTTTTTGTATTTTTTTTAGTAGAGACGGGGTTTCACCGTGTTAGTCAGGATGGTCTTGATCCCCTGACCTCATGATCTGCCCGCCTTGGCCACCCCAAGTGCTGGGATTACAGGCGTGAGCCACCGTGCCCGCCTCTAGCTCTTAATTTAAAGTAAAATACATGCAACTCTTCCTTTTACTTGAACACTTAGAGGCCACTGCAGGATTATTAATTGGCCTAATTTCAATGTTGTTGTGTCTCACGGAATAGCCAGGCCTAAACAGAGAAAGAGAGAGGAAGAAATAGCCAGTTGGTGGAGCAGTCAGAACACACACAACATTTATCAACTAAGTCTTATATGGGCACAGTTTGCAATGCCCCCAAAACAATTAGAAGAGTAACATCAAAGATCATAGATTACAGATCACCACAGCAGACAATACAATACTGTAAAAGTTTGAAATATTGTAAGAATTACCAAAATGTGACACAAAGACACAAAGTGAGCACATGCTATTGGAAAAATGATGCCAATAGACTTGCTTGACACAGAGTTGCCACAAACAGTGAATTTGTTAAAAAAAAAAAAAAAAGCAATGTCTGAAAAATGCAATATAATGAAATTAAATAAAAGGAAGAATGTCTGTACAGAGAAATTATATTGTGTATTACGTCATTTGTACTGAATTTCAGTATCAGTTTACATTCACCTTCCTAAGTTGATGACCTAATTATAATTATTTACTGTAATAATTGTGGTTGGTATTCCACCTACATTCTTTTCACAGCATTAGTGGACTGAAGTTAATCCAGGTGACACTACTGCCTTCTTAAACCTTACTCGCAGTTCTGATTTCCTCACCCCCTTTTTATGAGAGTAGCCTCTCAGTAAAGCATTTGAATAACTATCTCATTTCAGGTTCTGTTTCTTGGAAAGTCAATCTTAGGCAGTCAGCTTCTCTTTTGGTCATAATACTATATATATTTGGCCAACATTTCTCTTCACAATTATGCATTTCACTCTCAAATATAGATGCTAAATTTCAATGTGAACACGACTTTTCAAAAATTAAAGACGCTGTGTCATCCCACTAACTAATAATCTATTTTTCTATCTTCATTATTTTAGAAGACACACTGAATAAAATGGATGAAGGAAATCAGTCGGTAGTGTCAGAATTTGTGCTTCTGGGACTTTGCCACTTATGGAATACTCAGGTCTTACTTGTGATGACATTTTTAATGTTTTACCTGATTATTGTATCTGGAAATACTGTCATCATGATCTTAATCATCACTGATTCCCATCTCCATTCCCCCATGTACTTCTTATTGGCCAGCCTGTCCTTTGTTGATATGTGGCTTTCTTCAATTACCATTCCTAAGATGATAGCAGCCTTTCTTAAGGAGAGTAAGACCATTTCCTTTGTAGGCTGCATGTCCCAGATCTTCTTTGCACATTTTATTGCAGGGTTTGACATGGTGCTACTGGCGGTAATGGCCTATGACCGCTATGTGGCAATCTGCAAACCACTCCACTACCCCACCATTATGAGCCTGCGAATGTGCATTCAGTTGGTGGTGACTTCCTGGATCATTGGCTTTGTCCGTTCCATGAGCCAAATGGTTATGATTGTTCAGCTGCCTTTCTGTGGTCCCATGGAAATAGACAGCTTCTTCTGTGATACACCACTGGAAATCAAGCTTGCCTACATGGATTCCCATAATTTATACATTTTCATGAATCTTGACTGTAGGGTTCTGGCTGTAACATGCTCTGTTCTAGTACTGACATCTACATGTATATTCTTCTCACTGTCCATCGAGGCTCTAAAACTGGGGCTTCTAAGGCACTCTCTACCTGCACTGCCCACATCACAGTGGTGGTGCTCTTATTTGGGCCCTCCATCTTCATCTACGTGGGGCCACTTAGCATCATCTGGGTGAACAAATTTCTTGCTGTGTTTTATCATGTTTTTACACCTCTCCTAAATCTAGCCATTTATACCCTGAGAAATAAAGAGATAAAAAATGCTTTGAAGAGGTTCAGAAACTACTACATGGAATGCAAGGGAAATATTTAATGCCTAGAAGCCTAATGATCCTTCATTATGGAAGGAATTATCCAATCTGTCTTCCTATGCCTTCAACTATGTTTAATTATATAAAAACTGTTTTTACAAAAGCATGCCTCCATCCTGCTGAATAGTAACTTAATACACTTATGTTGAATTTTCTCCTAATTTCATTTGGAAGAAAAATGTGTCAGTAACATTGGCACCTTCAAAATGTTCACTTACATATTGTCAAAAGGCAATGAAATGGTTTTTTCATTTCATCCTAGCATCCTACCCAAATACTAATGGGAAAAACAAAAAATAAAAAATAAAAATAAAGAGAGGATAAAAGAGATTACTCTTACTGAGATTTCACTAACTCAATAACGTTTTTAAAACATTAAAACTTAATGCTATTTCTCTGTTATTTCAGTTTCAATAACTAACATTTATTTTTTAAATGTATTCAGTGTAAACTTATAAAATATAATCTTCCTGAGGCCTGGAGTCATGTCTTAAATGGTTAATTATGAAACTGCAATGTTTAATATGCTACTGTGATTAATATATACCAGATAGTAATTATATTTTAATAAAATATTAGAGGTCAATTATTCTTTTAAAATATTCATAACATTTATTTGTCAAGGTGTTATTTAAGTACAGTTTTTGCATTAAAAAGAATTCCTAAAGTTTCAAATCATAAATTATATTTATTTTCTGTCTTCTAGAATTAGTAACTAAGTCAATTGAAAAAATAGTTCAATTGTAGTTGTAAGAATCAACAGTAAAAGGCCTAAAACATAAGTATGGCACAAATTCAGTTTTTGTTTATTTTAACGTGGAATCAAAATACAAAACACAGTGGCAGGGTAAAAATAAAGTTATTATGTTTCACTGCCAACTCTGTGTCATCATGTTATAGTATTACCTTAAGTACTTTTATTATTATCTCCAAATTTTGAGTGAGTGTATGAGACTCAAAAATGTGAATTGAATTTTCTCAAAGTAGCACATCTTTATTTCTTCTTCATTTAAAGCATTTGGAGATAAAATTTATTTCAAAGACTATTCCTTTATTAAACAATACTATACAGTACAACAGAAAATGTCCACCAGTCAGAATGGCTATTATTAAAAACTCGAAAATAACACAGTCTGGCAAGGTTGCAGAGAAAAGTGAATGCTTATACACTGCTGGTGGAACTGTAAATTAGTTCAGCCATTGTGGGAAGCAATGTGTTGATTTCTCAAATAACTTGGAACAGAATTACTATTCAACCCAGTAACCCCATTATTGAGTAGATACCCAAAAGAATAAAAATTGTTCTGCCATAAATACACATGCATGCCTATGTTCGTTGTACCCACTATTCACAATAAGAAAGCCATGGAATCAACCTAAATGTCCAAAAATGGTAGACTGGATAAAGAAAATGTGGTACATATACACCATGGAATACTATACAGTCATGGAAAAGAATGAGATCATGTTCTTTGCAGCAACATAGATGGAGCTGGAGACCATTATCTAAGCAAACTAATGCAGCAATAGAAAACCAAATGTCACATGTTTTCACTTACAAGTGGGAACTCAACAATGAGAACACATGACACAAAGAGGGGAACAACAGACATGGGCCTACTTGAGGGAGGATGACTGGAGGAGAGAGAGTATCAGAAAATATACCTATTGGGGTGGAGCAAGATGGCCGAAAAGGAACAGCTCCAGTCTACAGCTCCCAGCGCGAGCGACAGAGAAGACAGGTGATTTCTGCATTTTCAACTGAGGAACACAGCTCATCGCCAGCAATGGATCAAAGCCGGACGGAGAATGACTGACGAGATGAGAGAAGAAGGCTTCAGTCCATCAAACTTCTCAGAGCTAAAGAAGAATTACGTACCCAGTGCAAAGAAACTAAAAGTCTTGAAAAAAGAGTGGAAGAATTGATAACTAGAATAATTAATGCAGAGAAGGCCATAAATGAACTGACAGAGATGAAAACCATGACAAGAGAAATACGTGACAAATGCACAAGATTCAGTAACCGACTAGATCAACTGGATGAAAGAGTATCAGCGATTGAGGATCAAATGAATGAAATGAAGCGAGAAGAGAAATCTAAAGAAAAAAGAAGAAAAAGAAATGAAGAAAGCCTGCAAGAAGTATGGGATTATGTAAAAAGACCAAATCTACGTCTGATTGGGGTGCCTGAAAGTGAAGGGGAAAATGGAACCAAGTTGGAAAACACTCTTCAGGATATCATCCAGGAGAACTTCCCCAACCTAGTAGGGCAGGCCAACATTCAAATTCAAGAAATACATAGAACGCCACAAAGATACTCCTCGAGAAGAGCAACTCCAAGACACATAATTGCCAGATTCACCAAAGCTGAAATGAAGGAAAAAATCTTAAGGGCAGCCAGAGAGAAAGGTCGGGTTACCCACAAAGGGAAGCCCATCAGACTAAAAGCAGATCTCTCGGCAGAAACTCTCCAAGCCAGAAGAGAGTGGAGGCCAATATTCAACATTCTTAAAGAAAAGAATTTTCAACCCAGAATTTCATATCCAGCCAAACTAAGTTTCATAAGTGAAGGAGAAATAAAATCCTTTACAGATAAGCAAATGCTTAGAGATTTTGTCACCACCAGGCCTGCCTTACAAGAGACCCTGAAGGAAGCACTAAACATGGAAAGGAACAACCGGTACCAGCCATTGCAAAAACATGCCAAAATGTAAAGACCATTGAGGCTAGGAAGAAACTGCATCAACTAATGAGCAAAATAACCAGTTAATATCATAATGGCAGGATCAAGTTCACACATAACAATATTAACCTTAAATGTAAATGGACTAAATGGTCCCATTAAAAGACACAGACTGGCAAACTGAACTGATAAAGAGTCAAGACCCATCACTTTCCTGTATTCAGGAGACCCATCTCACATGCAGAGACATACATAGGCTCAAAATAAAGGGATAGAGGAAGATCTACCAAGCAAATGGAGACCAAAAAAAAGCAGGGGTTGCAATACTAGTCTCTGATAAAACAGACTTTAAACCATCAAAGATCAAAAGAGACAAAGAAGGCCATTACATAATGTTAAAGGGATCAATTCAACAGGAAGAGCTAACTATCCTAAATATATATGCACCCAATACAGGAGCACCCAGATTCATAAAGCAAGTCCTTAGAGACTTACAAAGAGACTTAGACTCCCATACAATAATAATGGGAGACTTCAACACCCCACTGTCAACATTAGACAGATCAACAAGACAGAAAGTAAACAAGGGTATCCAGGAATTGAACTCAACTCTGCACCAAGCGAACCTAATAGACATCTACAGAACTCTCCACCCCAAATCAACAGAATATACATTCTTCTCAGTACCACATCGCACTAATTCCAAAATTGACCACATAATTGGAAGTAAAGCACTCCTCAGCAAATGTACAAGAACAGAAATTATAACAAACTGTCTCTCAGACCACAGTGCAATCAAACTAGAACTCAGGACTAAGAAACCCAATCAAAACCGCTCAACTACATGGAAACTGAACAACCTGTTCTTGAATGACTACAGGGTACATAACAAAATGAAGGCAGAAATAAACATGTTCTTTGAAACCAATGAGGACAAAGATACAACATACCAGAATCTCTGGGACACATTTAAAGCAGTGTGTAGAGGGAAATTTATAGCACTAAATGCCCACGAGAGAAAGGTGGAAAGATCTAAAATTGACACTCTAACATCACAATCAAAAGAACTAGAGAAGCAAGAGCAAACACATTCAAAAGCTAGCAGAAGGTAAAAATAACTAAGATCAGAGCAGAACTGATGGAGATAGACAAAAAAAAAAAAAAAAAAAAAAAAAAAAAACCCTTCGAAAAAGCAACGAATCCAGGAGCTGGTTTTTTGAAAAGATCAACAAAATTCATAGACCACTAGCAAGACTAATAAAGAAGAAAAGAGAGAAGAATCAAATAGATGCAATAAAAAATGATAAAGGGGATATCACCACCAACCCCACAGAAATACAAACTACCATCAGAGAATACTATAAACACCTTTACGCAAATAAACTAGAAAACCCAGAAGAAATGCATAATTTCCTGGACACTTACACTCTTCCAAGACTAAACCAGGAAGAAGTTGAATCCCTGAATAGACCAATAGCAGGCTCTGAAATTGAGGCAATAATTAATAGCCTACCAACCAAAAAAAAGTTCAGAACCAGATGGAGTCACAGCCAAATTCTACCAGAGGTACAAGGAGGAGCTGGTACCATTCCTTCTGAAACTATTCCAATCAGTACAAAAAGAGAGAATCCTCCCTAACTCATTTTATGAGGCCAACATCATCCTGATACCAAAGCCTGGCAGAGACACAACAAAAAAAGAGAATTTTAGACCAATATCACTGATGAACTGCAATGCAAACATCCTCATAAAATACTGGCAAACTGGATTCAGCAGCATACCAAAAAGCTTATCCACCATGATCAAGTGGGCTTCATCCCTGCGATGCAAGGCTGGTTCAACATTGCAAATCAGTAAACGTAATCCAGCATATAAACAGAACCAAAGACAAAAACCACATGATTTTCTCAAGAGATGCAGAAAAGGCCTTTAACAAAATTCAACAGCCCTTCATGCTAAAAACTCTCAATAAATTCGGTATTGATGGAACGTATCTCAAAATAATAAGAGCTATTTCTGACAAACCCACAGCC
Source organism: Macaca thibetana thibetana (assembly GCF_024542745.1). Taxonomy (NCBI): domain Eukaryota; kingdom Metazoa; phylum Chordata; class Mammalia; order Primates; family Cercopithecidae; genus Macaca; species Macaca thibetana. The sequence continues at coordinate 88,161,916 of NC_065584.1, forward strand.
AATATCATACTGAATGGGCAAAAACTGGAAGCACTCCCTTTGAAAAGTGGCACAAGACAGGGATGCCCTCTCTCACCACTCCTATTCAACATAGTGTTGGAAGTGCTGGCTGGGGCAATCAGGCAAGAAACAGAAATAAAGAGTATTCAGTCAGGAAACAAATTGTCCCTGTTTGCAGATGACATGATTGTATATTTAGAAAACCCCATTGTCTCAGCCCAAAATCTCCTTAAGCTGATAAGCAACTTCAGCAAAGTCTCAGGATACAAAATTAATGTGAAAAATCACAAGCATTCTTATACACCAAAAACAGACAAACAGAGAGCCAAACCATGAATGAACTCCCATTCACAATAGCTGCAAAGAGAATAAAATACCTAGGAATCCAACTGACAAGGGATGTGAAGGACCTCTTTAAGGAGAACTACAAACCACTGCTCAGTGAAATCAAAGAGGACACAAACAAATGGAAGAACATACCATGCTCATGGATAGGAAGAATCAATATTGTGAAAATGGCCATACTGCCCAAGGTAATTTATGGATTCAATGTCATCCCCATTAAGCTACCAATGACTTTCTTCACAGAATTGGCAAAAAAAACTGCTTTAAAGTTCATATGGAACCAAAAAAGAGCCCTCATTGCCAAGACAATCCTAAACTAAAAGAACAAGAGGCATCATGCTACCTGACTTTAAACTATACTATAAGGCTACAGTAACCAAAACACCATGGTACCGGTAGCAAAACAGAGATATAAACCAATGGAACAGAACAGAGCCCTCAGAAATAATACCACACATCTACAGCCATCTTATCTTTGACAAACCTGACAAAAACAAGAAATGGGGAAAGGATTCCCTATTTAATAAATGGTGCTGTGAAAATTGGCTAGCCATAAGTAGAAAGATGAAACTGGATCCTTTCCTTACTCCTTATACAAAAATTAATCAAGATGGATTAGAGACTTAAATGTTAGACCTAAAACCATAAAAACCCTAGAAGAAAACCTAGGTAATACCATTCAGGACATAGGCATGGGCAGGGACTTCATGTCTAAAACACCAAAAGCAACGGCAACAAAAGCAAAAATTGACAAATGGGATTTAATTAAACTAAAGAGCTTCTGCAGAGCAAAAGAAACTATCGTCAGAGTGAACAGGAAACCTATAGAATTGGAGAAAATCTTTGCAATCTACTCATCTGACAAAGGGCTAATATCCAGAACCTACAAAGAACTCAAACAAATTTACAAGAAAAAAACAAATAACCCCATCAAAATGTGGGCAAAGAATATGAACAGACACTTCTCAAAAGAAGACATTTATACAGCCAACAGACACATGAAAAAATGCTCATCATCACTCGCCATTAGATAAATGCAAATCAAAACCACTTTGAGATACCATCTCACACCAGTTAGAATGGCAATCATTAAAAAGTCAGGAAACAACAGGTACTGGAGAGGATGTGGAAAAATAGGAATACTTTTACACTGTTGGTGGGACTGTAAACTAGTTCAACCATTGTGGAAAACAGTGTGACAATTCCTCAAGGATTTAGAACTAGAGATACCATTTGACCCAGTCATCCCATTACCGGGTATATACCCAAAGGATTATAAATCATGCTGCTATAAAGACACATGCACACGTATGTTTATTGCAGCACTATTCACAATAGCAAAGACTTGGAATCAACCCAAATGTCCATCAGTAACAGACTGGATTAAGGAAATGTGGCACATATACACCATGGAATACTATGCAGCCATAAAAAAGGATAAGATCATGTCCTTTGTAGGAACATGGATGCAGCTGGAAACCGTCATTCTCAGCAAACTACTGCAAGAACAGAAAACCAAACACCGTGTGTTCTCACTCATAGTTGGGAATTGAACAATGAGATCACTTGGACAAAGGAAGGGGAACATCACACATCGGGGTCTATTGTGGGAGGGGGAATGGGGGATGGATAGCATTAGGAGATATACCTAACGTAAATAACAAATTAATGGGTGCAGCACACCAACAAGGCACATGCATACATATGTAGCAAACCTGCACTTTGTGCACATGTACCCTAGAACTTAAAGTATAATTGAAAAAAGAAAAGAAAAGAAAAGAAAAGTTGCATGCCTAAGGACATTGTCAAAAACCATGAAGGTGGAAACCGTAGACCTTCCAGCAATCAAGAAGGTGCTGGAAGCTCTGCAATAGTGGTAGCTACAAGCTAAACAGTGGAAAAGAAGAAATTTCAAGGAGAGACCCACCTGAAAATTCTTCTGAGATTGCAATCAACAAAGGGGATAGAAAGCCTGTTAGATGTGCTAGGCTGCACCCACTCAGGAGTAATCAGAGTAGGACATGAAGCAGACATGAAGGCATCTTCAAAGCCACACATAAATCGAATGAAAGGTAAAGATTCATAGGCACAAGGATGTAAGCACAACCTCCGAACAAACACTGGCTGCAAAACAACTTATTCTAATCTAGAGACAACTCCTAGGAAGACAACGTATTTTTAAAATTACTCATATCCGAAGAAGCCTGGAAGTTTCTGTGTATGCTTAATTTCAAACATGATGCCATTTATTTCTAAGCAATGCTTTTAATTTCACACATTTTACAAATTAAAATTGAAATGCTGCCACCTACAAAATTAGATTTTATAGCTAATTACAGCATGACTACTTTTGTAGCAAAAATAAAAAGATGTCATGTATATATTGCCATATAATTTTTTTGATTCTCACGCTATTATTTGAAATGAATGTTTAAAAATCTGAGCTTGTCATTTTCTAAGTTTCAGAAGACTACATAATATACCATGCTGCTTATAATCATCATTACTGCCAAAAAGGTCAAGTCTAATAAGTACTTGCTTCATTTGGCACTTTAGTACAATCAACACAGTTATTCATGATTCTGATACTTGCTAGTAATAAGATTATTGGTATCCCATTTCACATTGGCAAGGACCTTATGCCAGTAATAATTTTTAGTTATCTTACACCAGTAATAATCCTAACACTGTTTGTTCTTGGCAGAATAATTTATCCTATACCAGTAATAACCTAATTACTGGTATAAGAAAACCAAGAAAATTTTCAAACTCCATATTTGAGGGTATGTGTTCTAGTACTAATTCTTCTCTTACAAATTTCTGTGTAGTTAGGGTTCAGTCAGGAAAAAGAAACTAAACCAGTGGTTTCACAAATTGTTTTTATTTAGAGATGGTAAACTAGGTATTAGAGAAGTAACATGATAATCTTAAAAAAAAAAAAAAAAACACTGAAAGGCCAGGCACAGTGGCTCATTCCTGTAATACCAGCACTTTGGGAGACCGAGGTGAGCAGATCACTTGAGGCCAGGAGTTTGATACCAGCCTGACCAACATGGCAAAAACTCTTCTTGACTAAAAATACAAAAATTAGCCAGGCATGGTGGTGCATGCCTATAATCCCAGCTACTTGGGAGGCCGAGAGATAAGAGTCACTTGAACCCGGGAGGCAGATGTTGTAGTGAGTCAAGACTGTGCTACTGCACTCCACCCTGGGCAAAAGAGCAAAACTCAAAAAAAAAAAAAAAAAAAAAAAAAAAAAAAGAAAAAAATAACACACTGAGAGTTCATTTAAAAAGAAACAAAATACCCTCTAAGACTGAAGAAATACAGGGAAGAATGTTGTGTTTTTTTAAAACCTAGAAGCTTGGAGAAGGGCGCCATATATCTGAAACTCAGACCTATAAAATGACAACAATAGCTGGTGCTAATATGTTACGAAAGAAGCACAAATTCTCTAAGTTAGCTTCTGAAAAACACCAGCTCATCCTGATGATATGTTAAGGATTAAATGCATAATTTGTGTAAAACTCTTAACAGTGTCTTATGCATTATAAACACAAACACACTACAAATGGATATCCTAAGAATATATGCTATTCTTAGTATAAAGTTTAAAATGTGAATTTGCCAAGAACAAAGCAACCTACATAATGTGGTTTCTACTTGCTAGCCTCATCTCATACCACCCTCCTCTTCATCACCTCATTTTTCCAAGGCCTAAACTATTTTTTAAAAAAGATTATATAGTCATAGAAGTACATAATATGCACCCAAAGAACATATTTAGTTGGTTATAGTAACATTTTTAAAATTTACTGTAGGCAATGATTTCCTTAAAATGACACCAGTCACAATCAACAAAAAATGAAACTTCAATAAAACTAAAAATTTTTGCACATCAAAAGACAATCAAGAAAGGGAAAAGGTAACCCACAGATGGGAGAACCTATTTATAAATCATATATCTGGTAAGTGTCTTGTAGCGGGTTGAACGGGGCCCATCAGAAAGGTATGTTCATGTTCTCACTTTCTAAACTGCAAATGTGACCCTGTTTGAGAAAAATATTTGCTGATGTAATTAAGAATCTTTAGGTGATTGTCCTGGAGAACTTGAGAGGGCTCTAAATCCAATGACAAGTGTCTTTACAAGAGAAAGAAGAGAAGACAATAATACAGGGAAGAAGGTCGTGTACAGCTGGTGGTAGAGGTTGTATTTATGCAACCAAAAGCCAATAAACACCTAAAGTCACCAGAAGCTTGAAGTGGCAAGAAAAACTTTTCCTGAGAACCTTTGGAGGGAGCCTGGCCCTGTCAACATCGGACTTCTAGCCTCCAGAAATGGGAAATAAGGAATTTCTGCTGTGTGAAGCTACCAAGTTTGCAGTAATTTGTTATGGCACCCCTAGAAAACCAGTACGGGTCTAATATGTAGACTATATAAATAACTCTTATAATTCAACAATACAAAGGCAACCCACTAAAAATGACCCAAATATTTAAATAGAGATTTCTCTGAAAAATATATACAAATTGCCAACCAAGAAGCACATGGAGAGATGTTCAACATCCTTAGTCATATGGGAAGCTCATATCAAAACCACAGTGAGATATCACTTTACATCCACTATTCACCATTAATCAGCCAGAATTAAAAATAAGAAATAATAAAATAAATATTGGTGAGTGTGAAGAAATAGAAGTAATCACCTGCTGCAGGTAAGAATGTAACATGCTGCAGTCACTGTGGAAAATAAATTGGCAGTTCCTCATTTTTAAACATAAAGTTACTATATGATCCAGCAATTCTACTAGTACATATATACCCAAGAGCATTGAAAACAGATGCTCAAAAAAAATTGTTCGGACAAATATTTTTAGCAGAACTATTCACAACAACCAAAGGTAGAACATCAGCTGATGAATGGATAAGCAAAAAGTGATACGTTCATATCGTAGAATACTATTGAGTCATAAAAAATGAATGAAATTCTGATACATGCTGAAATGTGGATGAATTGTCAAAAGATTATGCTAAGTGAAAGAAACAAGACATGAAAAAGGCCACATAGTATATGATTCGATTTATGTAAAATGTCCAGAATAGACAAACACATAGATGCAGAAAATGGATTAGTAGTATCACTTCACCTATTGAAGGACATCTTGGTTGTTTCCAAGATCCAGTAATTATGAATGATGGATCATTCAAAATTGAATGATTTATACATTTGTGTGCAAGGTTTTCTGTTGACATAAGTATTCAGCTCATTTGGGTGAATATCAAGGGGCATAACTGTTGGATCTTATTGTAAAAATGTTTGGTTTAATGAGAAACTGCTAAACTGTCTTCCACATTTCCATCAGTAGTGAATGAGAGTTCTTGTTGCTTTACATCCTTGCCAGCATTTGGTGCTGTCATTGTTATGTTTTGGCTGTTCTAATAGGTATGTAGTGGTATCTCTTAATTTGCAATTTGCTAATGATTTTCATGTCTTCCAAAGGGATTGTACCATTGTGCATTTCCATTAGTAGTGAATGAGAGTCCCTATTGTTCCACATCCTTGCCAGCATTTGGTTCTGTCACTATTACGTGTTTTCATATGTTTTGGCTGTTATAATAGATATGTAGTGGTATCCCTTAATTGCAATTTCTTAATGATGTATGTTGTTGAGCATCTTTTCATATTCTTATTTACCATCTATTTGTATTCTTTAGTGAGTGCTCTAGTCAGGTCAGGTCATTCATTTTCTCATTGTTGAGTTTTAGGGGGTTTAAGAGTTCTTTGCAAAAAATTTCTCCAATTCTGTAAGTTACATGTTTACTCTGCTGATAGTTCCTTTTGTTGTGTAGAAGTTCTTTAATTTAATTAGCTATCATTTGTCAATTTTTGTTTTTGTTGCAATTGCTTTTGGCATCTCCATCATGAAATCTTTACCCATTCCAGTGTCCAGAATGGTATTGCCTAGGTTGTCTTTCAGAGTTTTTATAGTTTTGGGTTTTAACGTTCTAATATTCAGCATCTATAAGGAAATCAGACAAATTTACAAGAAGGGCAAACAAACCCATTAAAAATGAGCAAAGGACATGAACAGATGCTTCTCAAAAGAAGACATACATGCAACCAACAAGCATATGAAAAAAAAAGTTCTACATCACTGATAATTGGAGAAATGCAAATCAAAATCACGATGAGACCATCTCACACCAGTCAGAATGGCTGTTATTAAAAAGTCAAAAAATCACAGATGCTGGTGAGGAAGCAGAGAAAAAGGAACACTTATACTATGTTGGTGGGAGTGTAAATTAGTTCAACTATTGTGGAAAACAGTGTGGTGATTCCTCGAAGACCTAAAAACAGAAATACCATTTCACTTAGCAATCCCATTACTGAGTATACACCCAAAGAAATGTAAATAATTCTGTCATGAAGACACATTCACACTTATGTTCATTGCAGCACTATTCACAATAGCAAAGACATGAAATCAGCCTAAATGCCTATCAACAGTAGACTGCATAAAGAAAATGTAGTACATATACACCATGAAATACTATGCAGGCATAAAAAAGAACAAAATCATGTTCTTTTTGGAACATGGATGGTGCTGCAGGCCATTATTCTTAGCAACCTAACAAAAGAACAGAAAAAAAAATACCGTGTGTTCTCACTTATAATTGGGAGCTAAATAATGAGAAGACATGGATATATATAGGGAAACAACAAATGCTTGGGCCTAATGGGGTGTGGAGACTGGGAGAGGGATATGATCTGGAAAAAATAACTAATGGGTAGTAGGCTTAATACCTGGTACTAATTTGTACAAAAAACCTTCTTGTCATGGGTTTACCATGTCCTGAGGCTGCATAGAGCAGGGGGGCCCTGGGCCCATCCATAAAATCATTTTTCCCTCCTAGGTCTGTGGGCCTGTGATGAGAGGGGCTGCTGGGAAAGTCCCTGACATGCCCTGGAGACATATTGCCCATTGTTATGGTGATTAACATTAAGTTCCTTGTTACTTATGCAAATTTCTGCAGCAGGCTTGAATTTCTCCCCAGAAAAACAAAATGAGTTCTTCTTTACTATCACATCATCAGGCTGCAAATTTTCCAAACTTTTATGCTCTGCTTCCTCTTGAACACTTTGCCACTCAGAAATTTCTTCTGTCAGATACCCTAAATCATCTCTCTCAAGTTCAATGTTTCACAGATTTCTAAAGCTGGGGCAGAATGCTGCCAATCTCTTTGCTAAAGTATAGCAAGCGTCACCTTTCCTCCATTTCCCAAGAAGTTTCTCATCTCCATCTGAGACCACCTCAGCCTGGGCTTTATTGTCCATATCACTATCAGCATTTTGGTCAAAGCCATTCAACAAGTCTCTAGGAAGTTCCGAACTTTCCCACATCTTCCTGTCTTCTGAGCCCTCTAAGTCCCTAGAAAGTTCCACACTTTCCCACGTTTTCCTGTCTTCTTCTGAGCCCTCTAAACTATTCCACCCTCTGCCTGTTACCCAGTTCCAAAGTCATTTTCACATTTTTGGGTATCTTTATAATAGCACCCCACTACCTTGGTACCAATTTATTGTATTAGTCTGGTCTCACGTTGCTATGAATAAATACCAAACACTGGATACCGTAAAAGGAAAGAGATTTAACTGACTCAGTGTTCAGCATGGCTGGGGAGGCCTCCAGAAAATTACAATCATGGTGGAAGGTAAAGGAGAAACGGGCACCTTCTTCACAGGGTGGCAGGATGGAGTGAGTGCAAGCACAGGAAATGCTAGATGCTTATAAAACCATCAGATGTCATGAGACTCACTCACTATCATGAGAACAGAATTGGGGAACCTCCCCCATGATTCAATTACCTCCACCTAGTCCCGGCCTTGACACATGGGGATCATGATTCAAAGTGAGATTTGGGTGGGGACACAGAGCCAAACCACATCACCTGCCAAAATTGTTTTGTATAAATTTAAGGGGGACAAGTTCAGTTTTGATACATTAATATATTGCCTACTGGGAAAATCTGGGTTTCAGTGTAATTATCACCTTAATAGTGTATATTGTACTCATTTCTCATCCCTCACCCTCCTTCCACCTTCCCACTCTTCTAAATCACCGATGTCTGTTATTCCACATCTTATGCCATGTGTCCAGATTATTTAGCTCCCACTTTTAAGTGAGAACATGCAGTATTTGACTGTTTCTTAATTATTTCACTTACAACAATGGCCTCCAGTACCACCCATGTTGTTGCAAAAAAAATATTTTTTGTTATGGCTGAGTAGTATATATCACATTTTGCTTATCCAATCATCCATTGATGAACATTTAAGTAATTCCATATCTTTAATATTGTGAATAGCATTGTGATAAACATACAAGTGAAGGTATCTTTAATATAATGATTTCTTTTCCTTTGGGTAGATACCCAGGTATGGGATTGTTGGACAAATGGTAGTTCTATCCTGTTAAAAAATTTAAATATTTTGGATGCTATTAGCTACATATAAATGTGGAATATGTGTTTCTTTCTAATGAGCTGGCCTTTGTACCACTGAGTAATACCTAAATTTTCTTTTATATAGTGATTGAATTTGATCTCTCATTTCATCCTTTTACTTTAAAATTTATTGTATTCCTTTTTTTGAGAATGGAGTGGGGAGAGAAGAGAATGCTGAGATAGACACCTATACTTATCCATCACTCTTTAATTTACCATCTGAATCGTGAGTCTTTTTCTTTTCTTTTTTATTTATCTTTTTTCAAAATATGTCCCACTCTGTTTCCCAGGTCCAGGCTGGAGTGCTGTGACATGATCATGGCCCACTACAGCCTTGGTCTCCCGAGCGCAATCAATCCTCCACCTCGGCCTGCTGAGTAGCTAGGACTACATGCATAAGCCACTACACCCAGCAATTTATTTATTTATTTATTTATTTATTTATTTATTTTGAGACGGAGTCTTGCTCTGTCACCAGGCTGGAGTGCAGTGGCATAACCACAGCTAACTGCAACTTCCGCCTCCCAGGTTCAAGCAATTCTGTTACCTCAGCCTCCCAAGTAGCTGGGACTACGGGTATGTGCCACCATGCCCAGCTAAAATTTTTTGTATTTTTAGTAGAGATGGGATTTCACCATATTGGGCAAGATGGTCTTGATTTCTTGACCTCGTGATCCATCCACCCCAGCCTCCCAAAGTGCTGGGATTACAGCCATGAGCCACAGCGCCCAGCCCTTATTGTATTCTTGTTTAAAACTAGATGCCTTTAAAAAGGATATTGTATAGTCTTTCAAAAATCTAGTCGTGAAATACCTTTTAATTGGAGTACTGACTCTTTAATTTAATTATGAATATTATTGTATTTAAATACATCATTTTGGCATTTTTTGAAATCTTTTAAAATTCTTATTACTTCTTTTATTCTTACTTTTGCATAGACTTTTTTATTATTTAATTTTCCTTTTATTCTATTTTATTTGTATGTTCTTTTATTTATACACACTGAATTTGTTATAATTTACCTGAGAATATTATAATTAATTTTCTAAACAATTGAAAAAGGAGAATATTTCAATTTTGATTATACATTTGCACTTACTTTTATTGTTTTCAAAAAGTTCACTTTTACATTTATGTAAATCACATAATTTATTGTTTTATTATAATTTTGAGAATATATATCATTTTAACCCAATTTTTATAATTTCTGGTTCTCCTCCATTTTCCTGCAGTTTTATTTTTCCATTTGGCATCATTTCCTTTAGTCCAAAAAACTACCATTATTTGTAATGTAAAAAATCTTCTGGAAACAAATCCTTTTCTGAAAATATTTTACTTTGTCATTATTTATAAAAAACATTTTCCTATGTGTAGAATTCTCAGTTGACAGTTTTTCTTTCCTTTTCATTACATCATATATATTTTATTTACTATCATTTTTGATCTCTGCTAACAAAATAAACTCACTAAATCATGGTGTATTCTCTTTTTGATGTGTCATTGAGTTCAGTTTGTTAGTATTTTGTTGAGGATTTCTGCATATAAATTTATCAGCAATACTGGTCTGTAGTTTCTTCTTTTGTTGTGTTCTTGTCTGGTCTTTGTATCAGGGTAATATTAGGGAAAATTCCCTCCTCCTCAATTTTTTGGAACAGCTTCAGGAGGACGAATATTATTTCTTCTTGTGTTTGATAGAATTTGATTCCTTTTTCTTTCTCCATTGTGTGACTTTTTTTCTATAAGACCTGAGAGTTTTATACTTTCATGTGTTTTCATGATGAAAACTATTGTGCTTTTGTTTCCAAGTTTAGAACTTCTTCAAGAATTTCTTGTAGGTCTAGTCTGGTGACAGATTCCTTCATCATTTGCCTGTCTGGGAAGTAATTTATTTCTCCTTCATTTATGAAGCTTGATCTTGTTGTATTTAGAATTCTTGGCTAGCATGTTTTCTTTTTTTCCTTTCAGCATTTTAGTTATGCCATCTCATTCTCTTCTGACCTGTAAGGTTTCTGCTGAAAAATATTGCTGTTAGTCTAATGTGGTTACCTTTTTAAGTGACTACAGGCTTTTCTAGTGCTGATTTTAGAATTCTTTCTTTCATTTTGAGTTTAGACAGCCTGATGATTATATTACGTGGTGAGTGTGTGTGTGTGTGTGTGTGTGTGTATGATGTATTCACTGGAGTTTGTTGGTACTCTGGGATCTGGATGTCTAAATCTCTTGCTAGACTTGGGAAGTTTTCATTTATTATTTTATAAACTGCATTTTGTAAGCCTTTTTATCTTTCTTCCTCTTCAAGAATACCAATAATTTGTATACTATATTACTTTAAGTAGTCCTAAATGTCTCAAAGGCTTTGTTTGTTCTTTTTATTCTTTTTTTTTTGTCTGACTAAATTATTTCAAGAGACCTATCCTCATGTTCTAAAATTGTTTCTTTTGCTTGGTTGGTCTAGCCTATTGTTGAAGCTTTCAAGTGTATTTTGTATGTCCTTCAATAAATTTTTTTGTTTCACAATGTCCTTTTAAAATATGTATCTTTTTAAATTTCTCATTCATTTCCTAGATACATTTTCTGATTTCTTTGTATTGGTTTTCAGATTTATCTTACATCTCACTGAGTTTCTTTAAAATCAATACTTTGAATTCTTGATATGGTATTTCTAGAATTTCTCTTTGGCTAGAATCTATTGCTGGATAATTATTGTGTTCCTTTGAGTGTGTCATATAACCTTGCTTTTTAATGTTTCCTGAAACTTTACATTGATTTTTGCACATCTGGAGTGACAGTAACTTCTTATTTTCAAATTTACGTTCATTGGGGAGGGTCCTTTTTCTTGAAGACATGACTATGATGCTGGTTGGGTAGGGGCATTTGGTTTAGCTTCTTAGCACAGTAATGAATATTCTGTATAACTTCTTTGGCTATAAATAGCATTAGTGGTATGTGTGCTTTCCTTGGCTTATTATGGTATAGTGATTTGTGGGGCTGTGGTGAAGGTGTACTAGGGACGGGAATGCCACATGGCCCTATCTTCAGATTTCAGTGGTAAAGGTGTTGGGCTAAGTGAGTCTATTCTTGTTATCTCGGACAATGTTTCCTCGTGTCTGCTTGGTAGTGGCAGGCAGGCTGATTCTTGAGCTTCTGGATGGATTTTTTGACTGCCAGTTGCAGTAGCAGTATATTGGGTGGGTGAGTGGGCTCTTGACTTCCTTGGCAGCCAGTGTGGCCTAGGCAATAGCAGTAGCAGTGGACACAAGATGCTCTTCAAGTTTTTGACTTCTGTGCTCTTGTGTTAGCAGTGGTCCAGGCAAGTAGGTGACACTTTCAGTTAAGAGTCAGCTGCATGGTATTGGTAGGACTTTTATGTCCTACCTCTGCTCCCCAAGAAAAGTGCTTCAGTTTCCCGGGTGGCATACTGGGATGTGGAACACCCAGGAATCTGAATCCCACACTGTCTCAAGGGTGGGTGGGGCAGTGATGCTGGGATTGGGGTTCCCACTTCCAGTGCCCCAGCTGGAGCCCACACCATGCTCACTTCTCAGGCTGAGTTGTGGGAGCTCATTCCCTTTTCAAGCCCTGATTCTGCAAGCAATGCCTGTTTTCCCTATCAGCTAGGAATGACATCACTGCCTCTAGGATCCTGCACTACTTGCTAAAAGCTAGAGTCAAGAATGGCATCTTACGGTAGCCACTTAGGTTCCAAAAAGGTCATGTGACACCTCCTAGAGCAGTTTCTTCTTATAATCTCCTGGTTGCTCCCTAAGTTAGATTCAGGATTTGGGAGGGTCAAAATGCTCTCCCATGGGCTGCATTGCATGATTACCTGGTAAGAAAGTGGACCACAGAAAGGCACTCACTCACTCTTTCACTTACTGGGATTTACTCCAGCATAACCAGCACATCTTGGCAACGTGGCTGCTTGTTTTCTGTTTCCTAGATTTTAAAGTTTCCTTTCAGTTTCCTGTTGAACTCTCATGTTCCTCCTTGAATAATGTATTAAAAATATGATTGTCTACAACCTATTTTGGTTCATATAAGTGGATGAGGCATGCTGGAAATGCTTCTAGTCTGCGTTTTGGGGGAAAATTTTTAAACACAAGTTGTATGTTTCTTAGAAATTTATCCATTTCTTCTGGACTCTCCAATTGGTTGGAATGTAACTGCTTATGGCAGTCTTTTATGATCCTTTGTATTTCTGCAGTATAAGTAGTAAGTTGCCTCTTTTGACTATAATTATATTCTTCAGAGTCATCTTTTTTTTTTTTTCTTGGCTAGTATAGCCAAAGGTTCTCAATTTTGTTCCTTAAAAAAAAAAAAAAAAAAAAAAAGACTCTTAATTTCATTTATTTTTCTCTATTGCCTTTCTAGTCTCTATTTAATTTAAATTAGCTTTAATTTTTATTATTTCTCTTTTCTACTAGTTTTAGGCATAGTGTGCTCTTTTTCTAGTTCCTTTGGGCATAATGTTAGGTTATTTGAATTCATATTTTTCCTAATGTAGTCATTTATTACTATACTTCTCTCTGAGCCCAAATTTTATGTTATTGATGTCACAATTTACCTCTTTTTTAAATTGTGCAACCATTAACATATTGTGCAACTATATTTTTAATTATTTTCTCTCTTAATTTATATACTATAGTTAAAATAGTTGTGTGCATCCACATTACAGTATTAGAGTCATCTGAAGTTGATTACATACCTTTACCAGTGAGTTTCATGCTTTATTTCTAATGTTGCTAATTACCATCCTTTGTTTAACTTTCTTATAAAGAGAATCAAGTAGTGATAAACTTCCTCAGATTACAAAAAAAATGTAATCAAACACTTCAATATACCTCCCTCATTAATTAATAGAAGTGGTAATCAAAAATTTATCAGAGTTGTAGTTGACCTGGAGAACACCATGAACCAATTAGAAGTTAATGACACTATAAAACACTTTCACTAGAAACATTGGAATACTCCTTCTTTTCAAGTGCACACAGAATATTTATCAAGTTAGACCATATTTTATCATAGATAAAACAAGTCTCAATAAATTTAAAAGTATTCAAGTGACATAGAGATTTGTACACAAACATAACAGCTTTTTTTATAGTAGCCAAAGATTGGAAACCACCCAAATGTCCCTCAAAAGATGAATCAATAACTGAATTGTAGTATATACATATGGAATACTGAGAAATAAAAGGAATGCACCATTCTAACACACAACAGTATGATAAATATCAAAATAAGTATGCTGATTAAAAGAAGCCATAAAAATACGAGTACATAATACTAGATTTTACATGACATAAAACTATAAAACATGCAAACAAATAATTAGTAATAGAACGCATTTTAGTGTTTGGGAGGAAAGATGTGTGGCGGGATTATTAAAAGGGGTTATCAAGGAACAATAGGATACTTTGGGGACTGAGGCATATGTCTATCTTGATTGCAATGATATTTTAATAGTTATATACATGTCAAAACATATTAAATTGAACATATTAAATATGGATAGTTTATTATATGTCAATTGGACTTCAAGAATGTTGTCTTAAAATCTAAGAGGGCAAAATAAATATATTTTAAACTGACATCTATTTTCTTGTTTAAAGATCTCAACAGCGGTCCCCAACATTTTAGGCAACAGGGACTGATTTCATGAAAGATAACTTTTCCACAGAATGGGAGTGAGGGATGGTTTTGGGATGAAATTGTTTCACCTCAGATCCATCAGGCATTAGATTTTCATAAGGACCACGAAACCTAGATCCCTAGAATGTGCGGTTTACAATAAGGTTCACACTCCTATGAGAATCTAATGCAGAGCTGATCTGACAGGAGGCGGAGCTCAGGCAGTAGTGCTTGCTCTCCCAGTGGCTCACCTCCTGCTGTGTGGCCAGCCACAGACTAGCACCCGCCTCTGGCCCAGGGGTTGGGGACCCCTGGATCTAAATATATCAATAACTTGACATTCAGTGCATAACTCTGAGAAACTCAAGCAATCATAGAACATATGGAAACACATCAGTCATCTGACCATTATCTGCCTATTTAGAAAACATTTACATATATTAGGGCATTCCATCCCTATAATAATTGTTTGTTGGTGGTCATACAATACACCAGTGGGAATACAAATTCTGTTGCAACTGAAACAAAATCTTAATTGAATCTTATGGCATAGATAGAGTTACATATCAAGATTGTACAAGACATTGCCTCAGTGCTTATAGGTCAAATGAATTTTTTTAAACCTTACTACTTTTTTCTTTTTTAACTATTATGAATACATAACAGTTTTATGTATTTGTGAGATACATGTGATATTTTGATATAACTATACAGTGTGTAATGAAGCATTTATCATTTCTTTGTGTTAGGAGCATTCTAATTCCATTTTTTAGTTATCTGCAACTACATAGATGAAACTAAAAAGACTTTATGCTAAGTGAAATAAGCCAGGCAAAGAAAGATAAACATCACATTATGGCTAACATGTTGAAGCTTACAAAACAAAACAAAACAAAACAAAAAAAACAAACCTCTTACAGAGGTAGAGTTGAAAAATGAATACCAGAGGCTGGGAAGAGTGGTGGAGATGGGAGGATAAAGAGGAAGATGACGGTTAATGGGTACAAAAATACAATATACAATTAGAAGGAATAAGGTCTAGTCTTCAGTAGCACAATAGGATTACTATAGTTAACAATAATTTATTGTATATTTCAAAACTTTACTAATTTTTAATGCTGGGCTGACTTAAATAATGTTCTACTTGTCTCCCTGTTCTGGTTTCCGGCATATGCAACATTTGGTGTAACTTTTAACAAAGAAGTCCCCAAGCGATGTCCAAGATAATTATCTCCATGATTCCTATTCTGTCCACAACATAGAATAGGGAAATTTCACCCAAAGGATTCATTCAAATTATGAATACGTTTCAGGCAGAGGGAAAGCAGTTCTAGACACTGTCTTCAGCCAAGAAGGACGTCATCTCAAGCACACCTAAGAGAAGGCTAATAGAGTATCGTAGAGAAAATTTGTGCTAAGTCATCTCATTGCTCTGACTCACTTTCTTAAGATAATTCTTAAAATATTTCTATGTTTCTGACATTTTAGATTCAACCCATAAGTGAGATCATGCAGTATTTATCTTTCTATGGCTAGCTTTTGAACCCAAAGGACATTATATTGCTATATTTTACACCTCTTAAAAGAGTAATTTAACTTGTCTCCGGTTCCTAACTTTTCAATTTTACAAATTCCAGAATTATTATTACCCCAGTTTCTGAAAATTCTCTCCAAGTCAAAGTCACAAATTCCAAAGATGCTTTAACAGAATGTCCTACTGCCTCTTGTAGGTCATCTTTGAAACTTAATAACCCCATCTGGGCAAGAGCAAAGTGAATGGTGAAAAAGTCATTATGTTCCTGGGAAGCAAGAGGTATGTCTTATATGTTTTTTGCCTTTGTGCATCCTATAGAGTTGCTGAGTATGTGTATGTTAACTTAGAGAAAATGTAAGTAGTGGTTATGTCCAAAACACTTTGGAAACTCTACACCTTTAAAAATCACCTTAAAGAATAGAGAGGGGAAATAATTAATATTTATTAACATTCACAGAGTACCAGAAATGTTTAAATGCTTTCTGTGTATCTTTGCAAGACATCTATTAAAATATTTGTCTTATTTTTACAGAAAAGGAAATGGGAACAGAAAATAGGTTTAGATCAAGATCACAAGCTTAAGAAGTAATAGAATAAGTTTTCAGAATCAGGTTTGAGTGATTAAAAAGTCTATGGCTATGCTACTAATTATTTTAAATATAGGGCTAATATTAATTGAGTAATACAAGTACTCCATAAATATGTAATATTCATAATTTTTAAATGATAAAAAAGTTTGATTTATTCTTGGTAAACGGTTTTTCTAGGAATATACACGTCCATCTTTTAGCAAATTCCTCTCTCAAACACAATTGAAATTTTACTTTGAAATCAGCATTTTACTTTGAAATTAGCTATATTCTCTGTCACTTATTCCAACAGGTATAGAAATAGCTACTGAAAACTTATCTGGATAACTTCATCTTGATAGGAAATTAAGTTTCAAAATCAAAGTGAGATTGTTGCAGTTTCTTGGGTATATAACTCTACTGGGTGTAATATGAGAATATTATCTTTAGAAATTAGGTAAATCTCTATTATGGAAGATATGCTTATTTATAATTTGAGGCTTTTATGTATCTTCTTTTCCACAACAAATGTATGCTTTACCTAGTTTCCTTATGAGAATTATTTTTATACTTAATCTATGCTTATAAGGGAAGGGGAAAATAATGCTTACGATGTGGTAATGGTTTTCATTGTTTGCTTGCTCACACTGGTACCACCTTGAAGATTTCAATGGATAAAAAATGAAAATTTAAAAAGTGACAACATGCCAAGGGAGAGAATTAATAAACGAAGAAGGGAACTAGGCAATTATCTTTCCAATATCCAGTTTGAGAAGAATGATAAGTTTACTTAAGAATAAACAAAAGCAATATTAATATTATATTTGAAGGTAAATAATTGGTGATCAGTGAAATTTTTACTTTATGTACTTTACTTTTTACTTTAAGTACTTTAAAATACATGTTTTCTAAGGAAATGTGTACTGAAAAACAAATAAAATATTTATTTTCTAAGGTAATAAATAAGTGAATTTAATAGAAGTATAGAATAGTGGTTACCAAAGGTTGGAGATGATAGGAGGGAGGGGAAGATCAAGAGAAGTTGATATAATATATATAATTATTACCTTAGAAAAGATAAATAATAGATTAGATATAGATGATTGATAGATAGAGAGATAGATAGATAATAGATAGATAGGTAGATAAAAATAGATAACATTTCCTTTTCTATTTTTTTGAGATGGAGTCTCACTCTGTTGCCCAGGCTGGAATGCAGAGGCATGATCTCAGTGAGTTGCAACCTCCAGCTCCCAGGTTCAAGTAATTCTCCTGCCTCAGCCTCCCCACCTGCCTCCTACATTCAAGCAATTCTCTTGCCTCAGCCTCCTGAGTAGATGGGATTACAGACACCCACCACCATGCCTGGCTTATTTATTTATTTATTTATTTATTTATTTATTTATTTATTTAAGTACAGACAGGTTTTCACCATGTTGGCTGGACTGGTCTCAAACTCCTGGCCTCAAGTGTTCTGCCCACTTAGGCCTCCCAAAGTGCTGGGATAGCAGACGTGAGCCATCGTGCCCGGCTCCAAAATAGATAACTTTTCTAACCTTGATGATCAGAAGATGGTAATATCTTAAAGCCTAGAGATTTTCCAGTATCCATTTATATAATTGAAGTTAATTTTTTTTAAAAGGGAGTTCAATGCTTTTTTTTTTATTAGTTTTTATTTATACTTGACACAATAATTGTGCATATTTATGGAGTGTAGTGTGAGGTTTCAATGCATGTATACATCATATTATGATCAAATTAGGGTAATTACTATATACATCACTTTAAACATTTATCATTTATTTGGGGTATTAACATTCAAAATCTTCACTTCTGGGCCAGGCACGATGGCTCACGCCTACAATCCCAGCACTTTGGAAGGCCAAGGCAGGTGGATCACCTGAGGTGAGGAGTTCGAGACCAGCCCGGCCAATATGTCTCTACTAAAAATAAAAAAATTAGCCAGGTGTGGTGGGCACCTGTAATCCCAGCTACTCGAGAGGCTGAGGCAGGAGAATCACTTGAACTCTGGAGGTGGAGTTTGCAGTGAGTTGAGATCGCGCCATTGCCCTCCAGCCTGTGCAACAAGAGCAAGACTCCGTCTCAAAAAAACCCAAAAAAGTCACTTCTGGCTATCTTGAAATATATACTACCTTGCTATTAACTACAGTCACCCTACTGTGTAATAGAACATGAAAACTTATTCTTTTTTAACTGTAACTTTATATTCATTGACCAACCTCTCTTGATCTTCCCCTCCCTCCTACCATCTCCAGCATTTGGTAACCACTATTCTACACTCTACTTCTATTAAATTCACTTTTTTAGAATCCACATGAGTGAGACCATGTGATGCTGTCTTTCTGTAGCTGGCTTACTTCACTTAATGTAATGTCCTCCTAGTTCATTACTGTTGCTGCAAATTACAGAATTTTATTCTGTTTTGTGGCTAAACAGTATTCTATTCTATGTATGTACCACAATGTCTTTATCCAGTCATCTGTAGGGGGCATTTAGGTTGATTTCGTACTTTGGCTATTTTGAGTAGTGCTGCAATAAACATAAGAATATGGCTATCTCCTTGACATACTGATTTCATTTCCTTTAAATATATACCCAGTAATGCAATTGTTGAATCACGTGGTAGTACCATTTTTAATGTTTTGGGAAACCACTATACCGTTTTCCATAATGGCTGCACAGTAATTTACATACCAATAAACAGTGCAAACGAGTCCCTTTTCCTCACATCCACATCAGCATGTTATTTTTTGTCTTTTTGATGATAGCCATTCTAACTGGGATTAGATGATATCACATTGTGATTTTGATTTGTATTTTCTTCATAATTAGTAATGCTAAGCATATTTTCATATATCTGTTGGCCATGTGTATATCTTCTTTTGATAACTGTTTATTCAGGTCTTTTGTCCATTTCTAAATCAGATTTTTTGTTTGCTATTGAATTGTTTGAGTTCCTTATATATTCTGGTTACTAATCCCTTGTCAAATGCATAGTTGGCAAATACTGTCTCCCATTCTGTAGGTTGTCCCATCACTCTGTTGATTGTTTCCTTTGGTGTGCAGAAGAATTTTAGTTTGATGTAATCCCATTTGTCTATTTTTGCTTTTGTAGTTAGTTTGATGTAATCCCATTTGTCTATTTTTGCTTTTGTAGCCTATGCTTTTGAGGTCTAATTCAAAAGTATTCTTGCCAAGCTCAGTTTCATATTGCGTTTCTCCTATGTTTTCTTCTAGTAATTTCACAGTTTCAGGTCTTACATTTAATTGTTTTAATCCATCTAGAGTTGAGTTTTGTGTATTATAAGAGATAGGGGTCAAGTTTCATTCTTCTGCACGTGGATATTCAGTTTTCCCAGTACAATTTATTGAAGAGACTGTCCTTTCCCCAATGTATTCTTGGGATCTTTGTCAAAAATCAGTTGACTATAAAGCATGAGTTTATTTATGGGGTTCTGTATTCTGTTCTGTTGGTCTATGTGTCTCTTTTCATGTCAGTACCATGCTGCTTGGGTTACAATATCTTATAGTGTATTATGAAGTCAGGTAGTGTGATGCTTCCAGCTTTGTTCTTTTTGTTCAATATTGCCTTGCCTTTTTGGGGTCATGTGCCTTTCCACACAAATTTAGGATTTTTTTTTCTATTTCTCTGGAGAATGTCATTAGTATTTCAATAGGGATTGCACTGGTTCTGTAGATTTCTTTGTTAAAACTTGGTTGTGGCCTAAAATATGGTCTATTTTGGAGAATGTTCCATATACTATTGAGGAAAATGTTTAATCTGCACTTCTTTGGTAGAATGTTCTGTAAATATCTGTGAGGTCTATATAGTCTAGAGTGCAGTTGAATTCTAATGTTTCTTTGTTGATTTTCTATCTGGGTGATCTGTTTATTGCTGAACATTGGGTGTTGAAGTCCCCTATTATTATAGTATTGCAGTTGACCTCTCCTTTTAGGTTGTAAATATTTGATTTATATATTAAGGTGCACCAGTGTTAGGTGCATATATATTTACAATTGTTATATCCTCCTGCTGTATTGATAAGCAAGGAATTACTACTGCCAGGTTGTTACTTGTTTTCTAATTGTTTAACTCCTGTGTTTCTTCCTTTCTTACTATCTTCCTTTGTGATTAAGTAATTTTCTCTAGTTGTATGCTTTGAACTCTTGCTTTTCTATTGTTAGTTTATTATAGGCTTTTCTTTTCTTGTTACCATGAGGCATACAAAAAGTATCTTATAGTTATAAGTAATTATCTTGTAATTACAGTAACTTTAAACTGATAATAACTTAGATCACAAAGAAAATGATAAACAAAAATCTCTACACTTTGGCTCCATGCCCCCACATTTTTACTTGTTGATGTTTCAATTTACATATTTTATTGTTATTATTATACGTTAAGTTCTAGGGTACATGTGCACAACGTGCAGG
Organism: Macaca thibetana thibetana; assembly: GCF_024542745.1. NCBI lineage: Eukaryota > Metazoa > Chordata > Mammalia > Primates > Cercopithecidae > Macaca > Macaca thibetana. The sequence goes on from NC_065584.1 coordinate 88,182,953, forward strand.
TGTGTTACATATGTATACATGTGACATGTTGGTTTGCTGCACTAATTAAGTCGTTATTTACATTAGGTATATCTCCTAATGCTTTCCCTCCCACATCCCCCGAACCCATGACAGGCCCCAGTGTGTGATGTTCCCCTATGTCAAAGCTCATTGTTCAATTCCCACCTATGAGTGAGAGCATGTGGTGTTTGGTTTTCTGTCCTTGTGATAGTTTGCTGAAATTGATGGTTTCCAGTTTCATCCATGCCCCTGCAAAGGACATGAACTTTGAGCTTTGTTATTTTTGCTTAGGATTGTCTTGGCAATGTGGGCTCTTTTTTGATTCCATATGAACTTTAGTTTTATTCCAATTCTGTGAAGAAAGTCATTGATAGCTTGATGGGGATGACGTTGAATCTATAAACAACCTTGGGGAGTATGGCCATTTTCATGATATTGATTCTTCCTATTCATGAGCATGGGATATTCTTCCATTTGTTTGTGTCCTCTTTTATTTCATTGAGCAGTGGTTTGTAGTTCTCCTTGAAGAGGTCCTTTACATCCCTTGTAAGTTGGATTCCTAGGTATTTTATTCTCTTTGTAGCATTTGTGAATGGGAGTTCACTCATGATTTGGCTCTCTGTCTGTTATTGGTGTATAGGAATGCTTGTGATTTTTGCACATTGATTTTGTATCCTGAGACTTAGCTGAAGTTGCTTATCAGCTTAAGGAGATTTTGGGCTGAGATGATGGGGTTTTCTAAATATACAATCACGTCATCTGCAAACAGGGACAATTTGATTTCCTCTTTTCCTAATTGAATACCCTTTATTTTTTCTCTTGCCTGGTTGCCCTGGTCAGAACTTCCAACACTATGTTGAATAGAAGTGGTGAGAGAGGGCATCCCTGTCTTGTGCCAGTTTTCAAAGGGAATGCTTCCAGGTTTTGCCTTTTCAGTATGATATTTGGCTGTGGGTTTTCCAAAAATAGCTCTGATTATTTTGAGATACATTCCATCAACACCTAGTTTATTGAGAGTTTTTAGCATGAAGGGCTGTTGAATTTTGTCAAAGGCCTTTTCTGCATCTATTGAAATAATCATGTGGTTTTTGTCTTTGGTTTTGTTTATGTGATGGATTACGTTTATTGATTTGCATATCTTGAACCAGCCTTGCATCACAAGGATGAAGCCAACTTGTTCTTGGTGGATAAGCTTTTTGATATGTTGCTGGATTCAGTTTGCCAGTATTTTATTGAGGATTTTCGCATAAATGTTCACCAGGGATACTGGTCTAAATACTCTTTTTTTTCTTGTGTCTCTGCCAGGCTTTGGTATCAAGATGATGCTGGCCTCATAAAACGAATTATGGACGATTCCCTCTTTTTCTATTGATTGAAATAGTTTCAGAAGGAATGGTACCAACTCCTCTTTGTACCTCTGGTAGAATTCAGCTGTGAATCAGTCTGGTCCTGGACGTTTTTTGGTTGACAGGCTATTAATTATTGCCTCAATTTCAGAGCCTGCTATTGGTCTATTCAGGGATTCAACTTCTTCCTGATTTAGTCTTGGGAGGGTATATGTGTCCAGGAATTTATCCATTTCTTCTAGATTTTCTAGTTTATTTGTGTAGAAGTGTTTATAGTATTCTCTGATGGTAGTTTGTATTTTTGTGGGATCAGTGGTGATATCCCATTACCATTTTTTATTGTGTCTATTTGATTCTTCTCTCTTTTCTTCTTTATTAGTCTTGCTAGCAGACGATCTATTTTGTTCATCTTTTCAAAAAACCAGCTCCTCGATTCATGATTTTTTTGAAGGGTTTTTTGTATCTCCATCTCCTTCAGTTCTGCTCCAATCTTAGTTATTTCTTGCCTTCTGCTAGCTTCTGAATGTGTTTCCTCTTGCTTCTCTAGTTCTTTTAATTGTGATATTAGGGTGTTGATTTTAGATCTTTTCTGCTTTCTCTTGTGGGTATTTAGTGCTATAAATTTCCTTCTACACACTGCTTTAAATGTGTCCCAGAGATTCTGGAATCTTGTATCTTTATTCTCATTTATTTCAAAGAACATCTTTATTTCTGCCTTCATTTCGTTATTTACCTAGTAGTCATTCAGGAGCAGGTTGTTCAGTTTCCATGTGGTTGTGCAGTTTTGAGTGAGTTTCTTAGTCCTGACTTCTAATTTGATTGCTCTGTGGTGTGAGAGACAGTTTATTGTGATTCCTGCTCTTTTATATTTGCTGAGGAGTGCTTTACTTCCAACTATGTGGTCAATTTTGTAATAAGTGTGACATGGTGCTAAGAAGAATGTATATTCTGTTGATTTGGGATGGAGAGTTCTGTAGATGTCTTAGGTCTTCTTGGTGCAGAGCTGAGTTCAAGTCCTGGATATCTTTGTTAACTTTCTGACTCATTGATCTGTCTAATATTGACAGTGGAGTGTTAAAGTCTCCTATTATTATTGTGTGGGAGTCTAAGTCTCTTTGGAGGTCTCTAAGGACTTGCTTTACGAATCTGGGTGCTCCTGTATTGGGTGCATATATATTTAGGATAGTTAGCTCTTCTTGTTGAATTGATCCCTTTACCATTATGTAATGGCCTTCTTTACCTCTTTTGATCTTTGTTGGTTTAAAGTCTGTTTTATCAGAGACTAGGATTGCAACCCTTGCTTTTTTTTTTCTTTTTTTTTTTTTTTTTTTGGTTTTCATTTGCTTGGTAGATCTTTCTCCATCCATTTATTTTGAGCCAATGTGTGTCTCTCCATGATATGGGTCTCCTGAACACAATACACTGATGGGTATTGACTCTATCCAATTTGCCAGTCTGTGTCTTTTAATTGGGGTATTTAGCCCATTTACATTTAAGGTTAATATTGTTAGGTGTGAATTTGATCCTGGCATTATGATGTTAACTGGTTACTTTGCCCGTTAGTTGATGCAGTTTCTTTCTAGCACTGATGGTCTTTACAATTTGGCATGTTCTTGCAGTGGCTGGTACTGGTTGTTCCTTTCCATGTTTAGTGCTTCCTTCAGGAGCTCTTGTAAGGCAGGCCTGGTGCTGACAAAATCTCTCAGCATTTGTTTCTCTATAAAGGATTTTATTTTTCCTTCACTTATGAAGCTTAGTTTGGCTGGATATGAAATTCAGGGTTGAAAATTCTTTTCTTCAAGAATGTTGAATATTGGCCCCCACTCTCTTCTGGCTTGTAGAATTTCTGCCGAGAGATCTGCCATTAGTCTGAGGGGTTTCCTTTTGTGGGTAACCCAACCTTTCTCTCTGACTGCCCTTAATATTTTTTCCTTCATTTCAACCTTGGTGAACCTGATAATTATGTGTCTTGGGGTTGCTCTTCTCGAGGAGTATCTTTGTGTTGTTCTCTGTATTTCCTGAATTTGAACGCTGGCCTGCCTTGCTACATTGGGGAAGTTCTCCTGGATAATATCCTGAAGAGTGTTTTCCATGTTGGTTCCATTCTCGCCATCACTTTCAGGTACAGCAATCAGACGTTGATTTGGTCTTTTCACATAGTCCCATATTTCTTAGAGCCTTTGTTCCTTTCTGTTTACTCTTCTTTCTCTAAACTTATCTTCTCACTTCATTTCATTAATTTGATCTTCAATCACTGATACCCTTTCTTCAACTTGATCGAATTGGCTACTGAAGTTTCTGCATGCATCACGTAGTTCCCATGCCATGGTTTTCAGCTCCATCAGGTAATTTAAGGTCTTCTCTACACTGTTTATTCTAGTTAGCCATTTGTCTAATCTTTTTTCAAGGTTTTTAGCTTTCTTGTGATGGGTTCAAACACCCTCCTTTAGCTTGGAGATATTTGTTATTACTGACCTTTTGAAGCCTACTTCTGTCAACTCATCAAAGTCATTCTCCATTCAGGTTTGTACTGTTGCTGGTTAGGAGCTGCAATCCTTTGGAAAAGAGTCACTCTGGTTTTTAGAATTTTCAGCTTTCCTGCTGTGGTTTCTCCCCATCTTTGTGGTTTTATCTACCTTTGGTCTTTGATAATGGTGACCTGCAGATGGGGTTTTGGTGTGGATGTCCTTTTTTTTTATGTTGATGCTATTCCTTTCTGTTTGTTAGTTTTCCTTCTAACAGTCAGGTCCCTCAGCTGCAGGTCTGTTGGAGTTTGCTGGAGGTCCACTCCAGACTCTGTTTGCTTGGGTATCACCAGCGGTAGCTGCAGAACAGCAAATATTGCTGCCTGATCCTTCCTCTGGAAGCTTTGTCTCAGAGGGGCACTCAGTTGTCTGAGGTGTCAGTCGGCCCCTACTGGGAGCCGACTGACAAGTTAGACTACACAGGGTCAGGCACCCACTTGAACAGGCAGTCTGTCTGTTCTCAGAGCTCAAACACTGTGCTGAGAGAACCACTGGTCTCTTCAGAGCTGTTAGACAAGGATGTTTAAGTCTGCAGAAGTTTCTGCTGCCTTTTGTTCAGCTATGCCCTGCTCCCAGTGGTGGAGTCTACAGTGGCAGGCAGGCTTCCTTGAGCTGCTGTGGGTTCCACCCAGTTTGAGCTTTCTGGCCGCATTGTTTACCTACTCAAACCTCAGCAAAGGTGACGCCCCTCTCCCAGCCAGGCTGCTGCCTAGCAGTTCGATCTCAGACTGCTGCACTAGCAGTGAGCAAGGCTCCATGGGCGTGGGACCCGCTAAGCCAGGTGCGGGATATAATCTCCTGGTGTGCCATTTGCTAAGACCATTGGAAAAGCACAGTATTAAGGTGAGAGTGTACTGATTTTCCCAGTACAGTCTGTCACGGCTTCCCTTGGCTAGGAAAGGAAAATTCCCTCACCCCTTGTGCTTCCTGGGTGAGGCAATGCCCTGCCCTGCTTTGGCTCATCCTCCGTGGGCGCCACCCCCTGTCCAACCAGTCCCAATGAGATGAACCAGGTACTGCAGTTGGAAATGCAGAAATCACCCGTCTTCTGCATCAATCACACTGGGAGCTACAGACCGCAGCTGTTCCTATTTGGCCATCTTGGAAAGGGCCCTCAGGTTACATCTTTTTATGTTACTTATATCTTAACAAATTTTTGTAGTTACTGTTACTTTAATAGTTTTGTCTTTTAGCCTATATGCTAAGGACATCAATGGTTTACACACAATTACAATATTAGAGTACTCTAAACTTATCATTGTACTTATTTTTATTATTACTTTTATACCTTCAGATTTTTTATGAACTCTAGCATTCTTTTCTTTCATATTGAAGAACTCCCTTTAGAATTTCTTGTAAGACATGTCTGGTGTTGAAAAAAGTTCCTCAACTGTTTTTTGTCTGAGAAATGTCTCTCCATCATGTTTGAAGTATTGCTTTGCTGGGTACAGCACTCTCAGCTGACTGACAGATTTTTTTTTTCTGTCAGCATTATAAATATGTCATCTCACTCCCTCCTGCCTTGTAAGATTTCTGCTAAGAATTCTGCTGCCAGACATATCAAAACTCCTTTATATGCTATTTGCTTCTTTTCTCTTGTTGCTTTTAAAATCCTCTCTTTGTATTGATCTTTGAGAATTTATTATATGCCCTGGGAGTCTTATTCGATTGATCTTCTTGATAATCTTAAACATTCTTGTACTTGGATATTTACATCTTTCTCTGGGTTTGAAAAGTTGTCTGATATTATTTCTTTGCATAATTCTCCTATACCTTTTCTTTCTCTACTCTCCCTTAAAGGCCAATTATTCTTATATTTGCTCTTTTGATGCTATATCATAGATTTTTTAAGTGTTTTTTAATTGTTTTCATTCTTTCTTTTTTCTTTTCTGACTGTGTATTTTCAAATAGCCTGTCTTCAAGCTCATCATTTTTTTAATTTTGCTTATCAAGTCAGCTAGCACCATGGTAAGTTGCACCTGAATCCCACAGTCTTCCAGACTAGAACAGTACTGCAGTTTACCTGAGGTCTGCAGCCATTGCTGCCTGACTGCCCCTGATATTTATTCAGAGCCTGAGGCCACTTTGCAGGCTGGGGGTGAAGCTGGTTGGTACTTAGGTCCATCCCACCCGGGCTGAAGATTTTTTTTTTCTGGCCCAGGGTGGGTCTAAAAGTTCTATCTGAAAGTTCTAGCCTGCCATCAGGAGTCACAGATTTCTTCCCAGTGATATGTTTTACTGTGGTGAAGCTGGTGCTGAGTTCCAAGGCAAAGTCCTCTGCATACTTCCTCTTCCCCAAAGTAAAAGAAGTCTTTCCTGACTGCACTGCCTGGATGCAGACAATCCAATGACTACCACAACTGATGTTTCACTGAGTTGCACCTAATGCCCACAGCTTTCCAGGGCAGCATATCATTACGGTTTGTCCGAGGGTTGCAGTCACAAGGACCTGCCTGCCATTGAAATTTACTCATGGTATGAATCCATGTTAGTCCTTCAGCAGTGAAGCTAGGTTGAAACTTGTGTTCCTTCCACTATGGTGGTGGATTCCTGTCTGGCCTAGGCAGGTTTAAGCTGACTTGTGGGCACCAGCCTAGAAGTAGGGGCTGTGGGGTTCTGCCTGCTGTTGTTTTGCTGTGGTGTCACTGGTAATGAGTTCCAAGGCAAAATCCCCTGCAAACTTCAGCTTCTTCCTCTAAATGGACAGATTATCTTTCCATGCTGCACTGCTTGAGGTTGGAGGAGAGGTAATGTAGGCAATGCAAGATTCTTGTTTCTACCTTCTTTAATACATCTTTTCTTGTTAAGAAGCTAAAACTAGAAACTGTGATATCTCACCTGGTTTGTTTATCTCTAATAAAGATGTTCTCATGTGTGGATATTTGTTCAATTTGATGTTCATACTGGGTGATCATAGAGTTATAAGGAGCTTCCATTCAGAGTTAAGTTCAGAATATGAATCTAGTGGCCTTCCACTTTGGTTAGTCTCATTTTTACATGACTCTTCACAGATTTTTCATAATCCATTTTGTTTACTAGGTAAATTTTACTTAATTGTAGGTTTTAATTAATGATAAGTTATGTGCCTGGTTTTGTATTTAAATTATCATGCAATGTTCTCACTCATAAGTGGGAGTTGAACAATGAGAACACACGGACACAGGGAAGGGAACATCACACAACAGAACCTGTCAGGGGGTTAGGCGCTAGGGGAGGGATAACATTAGGAGGAATACCTAAGGTAGATGATGAGTTGATGGGTGCAACAAACCACCATGGCACATGTATACCTATGTAACAAACCTGCATGTTCTGCACATGTATCCCAGAGCTTAAAGTATAATAAAAAAATTATCATGCAAGATATGACCTTCTATGTAGCTTCTAAGAGATTGTCTCAACATATATTTTAGAGTGATAAGCTAAAAAATTAGTTTTATGATGCCTTATATAAATGATATAGAGAAACTGTAATTTTGTATTATGTAATTTGTACTGAATTCCAACATCCCTTCACCATCATCTTTCTAAGTGTATAACCCAAGTTTTAGTTACTTAGTATAATGGTTGGCGATGGTGCCCCATTAGATTCTTCTTTCTGAACTAGAGGAATCGCAAGTTTCTGGGGATGCCACAATCTTTTTAGCCTTTCAATTTGCTATCCTGCTTTCTTTCTTTTTTTTTTTTTAATTTATTTATTATTATTATACTTTAAGTTGTAGGGTACATGTGCATAACGTGCAGGTTTGTTACATATGTATACTTGTGCCATGTTGGTGTGTTGTATCCTGCTTTCTTTATCTTCTTCTTGTGAGAACCACCTTCTCAATAAACTCAATAAATCATTTTCATAACAATCTCATCTCAGGCTTTGTCTCTTAGCCAATTGTAGAGAGCTTCTCTTTTGGGGATAATACTATGTATATTAGGCCAGGATTTATCTTCACAATTATACTTTTTGCTATCAGATATAGATCTAAATTTTAATATGACCACCCAATTCTAAAAACTAAGCACCCTTCATCGCACTGACTGATCATCTGTTCTCTCTAGGTTCACACTGAATAAAATGGATAATAGAAATCAGTCTGTAATTTCAGAATTTGTGCTTCTGGGACTTTGCCATTCATGGAATATTCAGGTTATACTCTTAATAATATTTTTTATGCTTTACCTGATCATTGTATCTGGAAATATTGTCATTATGATCTTAATCATCAGTGATTCCCATCTCCATTCACCAATGTACTTCTTATTGGCCAATCTGTCCTTTGTTGATATGTGGCTTTCCTCCATCACCACTCCTAAGATGATTACAGACTTTCTCAGGGTGGAAAAGACCATTTCCTTTGGAGGCTGCATGTCCCAGATCATTTTTGTGCATTTTGTTGGAGGAGGTGAGATGGTGCTACTGGTGATAATGGCCTATGATCGCTATGTGGCAATCTGCAAACCACTCCACTACTCCACCATTATGAGCCTGCAAAGATGTATTGGACTGGTGTTGACTTCCTGGACTATTGGCTTTGTGCATGCCATGAGTCAAATGGTTGTGATTGTTCAGCTGCCATTCTGTGGCCCCAGGGAAATAGACAGCTTCTTCTGTGATATACCACTGGTAATCAAGCTAGCCTGTGTGGATTCCTCTAACTTGGAAATGTTAATGAATGGTGACAGTGGAATTCTGGCCATGACTTGCTTTATTCTCTTGCTGACCTCCTACTCATATATTCTTCTCACTGTCCATCGAGGCTCTAAAACTGGGGCTTTTAAGGCACTCTCTACCTGCACTGCCCACATCACAGTGGTGGTGCTTTTCTTTGGGCCCTGCATCTTCATCTATGTGTGGCCACTCAGCATCACCTGGGTGGACAAATTTCTTGCTGTGTTCTACTCTGTTATTACCCCTCTCCTAAATCCAGCCATTTATACCCTGAGAAATAAAGAGATGAAAAATGCTATGAAGAGGTTTAGAAGCTATTACATAGATTCCAAGGTAAATATTTAATGCCCACAAGTCTCAATGTGGGAGTACTTCAAATTGACTATATTGTCATTGAAAAATAGGTTGAGAATTCAGAGCATTTAGCTTATCTATATGTTAGTCCTGGCTTCAGACACAGGAATAGAGTTAATAAAATTAGGAGAATTTCAATATTTCCTAATCAACCAGCAAACACCAGGAAATCTTTTTCTAAAACCCAGACACTACAGATCTTTTGTTATGGGGGAATTATCCAATCAATCTTCCTATGCCTTTAACTACATTAAGCAAAATGCTCTAAGTTATTTCACAAAGCCATACATCCATTCTGATGGATTGTATCTTAATGACTTTCTTCTGAATTTTCTCTTAACCCCATTGGAAAAAAATTACAAAAACAAAAGTGTTTCTGTAACATTGATACCTTATTCTAAACTTTACTTACCTTTGTCAAAAAGCAAAATATTGTTATAATTTTTCTTAATCTAGCTTCATACCCAACTACTAATGGTAAAAAGTAGGAGAAAACCATAGAGATAATAAAATGAAAGTGGTAGAGTACATAAGGAATATCAGTGAGGTTACTCTCTGCTTAAGTTTTTATTCACTCAATAACAGTCTTAAAAGAAAATAAAATAAATTATATTGATATTTCCCTTAGTTATCTCAGTCCCAAATACTGACATTTGTGCTTTAAATTATTAACCACTTTTGTAAAACTCTTGAAATGTAATCTCTATGAGGCAGGGACCATGCCTTACATTATTTATTGAAACTGTAATTATTGAAACTGTAATAGTATAATGGTTAATATATAATAGGTACTTAAAAATTTTAATAAATCATTAGAAGCCAACTTTAAAGTATCTATGACATTTATTTGTTATAGTAAATATAAATATAAAATTTATATTTTACATATAAATAAGCTTTTTGGTATTTAAAAATTATCCTAAAAGTTTTAAATAATAAACATTTCTTTTGTTTTTCCAGAATTATAAATTAAGTGGATTGAAATTCAGTTGTAAGAATAAACAATAAAAATCTTAAAATAAAAATGATGCATCTGTAGTTTTAATTTATTTTCATGTGGAAGTGGAATAAAACAACTGGCAGAACAAAAATAATGCAATTATCCTTGACTGCCTAGTCTATGCCATCACGTTATGGGTATTACCTTAAACGCCTTTAGTATTATCCTCATATTGTGAATAAGCAAACAAGACTCAGAAATAGGAATTAAATTTTTTAAAGGTAACACAGTCTTGTTTTTCTTAAAGTATTTAGAGATCAAGTTGATTTCCACAAGTGTTTATTTATCATTTGGCACTGCACAATGGAATCGAAAATTTATTTCTTACAAAATAAGTGAAAGAGTAACTCATATCAAGAATTTTAAAAGGAACATTTCTATTGAATTAAAAAACAAAAAAATTAATTATTGTAAATAACATAATTTGCAATCTAGTTGTCATCAAGTAGTGTATATTATAAACAAATGATATACCTTCTAAGTACATGCCTGCACACTGATAGTATTAAAGCACTAGCAGTCAAGTATACCTCTGTTGCAGTTAGAGCCTCAATTCATACCCAAGTAGATATTCACTCAATCATTGCATTTTCATCAGTCTATATTTTAAGCAACTTTTTTCCTACCAAGAGTGCCAAATATCTTTATAACTCCATATTTCCTTACAAGGTACATTTTATAGTTAAGTACTATTTGTACAAATTTTTTGAAAATTCTGAAAGGATATAAGAATGAAAAATACACTTTATATTGTCTTTGTAATATAATTTATCATGACAAAATCCCAGTAGTAAATGCTCTCAGCTCAAATATTTTAGGCACTTTTTACTATGCTATCTAAGCAAATTATGTATACATTAATTCCCTCTGCTTTCTTTGGGAATCATCTTTACAAATACTAACTCAAATTGCCAAAGCCAGCCTTAATTTTCAATTTCATGAAAATACTGTTTTCTACTCTGGTGGAAACATATCTTCCTTAGGAACAAATACCTGCAACCCAACAGGGTTTAAAGCTGTGGAAATGGAAAGCAAAACTTTGGAGGGTGAGTAAGTCGGTACAATAGCGAGAGAAGCTACTCCTACTGTCACATCTTCAATTCCAAATCCAGGGAATGAAGACCTTGTCTCCCATAAGAGCCATATAGGAGTCTTCAGTATGCACTATTCCACTATTCTATTATACCTTCTGGTCATGGGTAATCATGTATGTGTTAAGACCAGTGAATCCTATGGTCATGAGCCCATTGCTTCATCTGTGTTGCTGTAAGATAAATTTCTTGAACAGCAGCAATTGTGTACAGAATACCATTATGGTGGATATGGTCTTAAATCCATAGATGGTGATGCAACCTCAAGTATTATGGTTAGGAAGAATATACATATCCAGAATACATGTTTATTCCAATGAGGCAAAAATTGTACATATTCCATGACAGTAGGATTCTAATACTATAAACCTGCCTCTAAGTGGCAAGTAGATCCCCACAGAATATTGTGTAATATCAGTGGCTTAGTATTAAAGAGGCTCTTCAGCACTGACAGCCAGATAATGCTCATGAGGAATTCCCTGTGGTTTTGCAGTATATAGCCTCAGACCCTGATCATGTGTTCCCTATATAGAGGTCCATTGAGTAAACATTGGAGAGGCTGAAAAAATAGGCTAACATGCAAATGACTTGTGATTTATATACCTTATTAATAAAGCTTTCTCTCCAGTAGACGGCCCTTGGCAAGCATTCAAATGAGACACGTATTTGACAATCTGTGCTCAGTCTGAGAGGTCTGTCACCATAATGCTTTCCTTGGCTTCTTTCTTTGTCACCAATTTTCCAATTCTATTTGTTCTAAGCCATGACCATCTAAACAAACTATTATCAACTGTCCATGAATCAGTATAGATCCATGCTTACTTTCTAGCCAAACCAGGGTAGCAACCAAATGCACTGCCTTGATTTCTTCCCAGATACAGAATTTCTCCTTACCAATGTCCTATAGGACCACAACCATAATACTAACTATATTAATACTTGAACATAAACACCTAACTGGAAGTGTAAAGCTGCAGATCTTCACTTCTAATTACTGCCAACATATTATATAAAAACCATCTTCAAGCTTCAAGCCAAAGTTTTTATTTTCAATCCCTCGGTTATAAGGAAATCTCCATGTAGCCACAGGTGTGCATGGAGGGAGAGAAGGCAATTCAGTAGGAGCAGTTGTTGAAGGTGTTGAGCCATAAGCTGATGCAACTCATGTATGGCCCTGGACCTGCTAAATGTGATGTCTTATATATCATTTTCACTTGATGACAGAATGCTGTTCTTGTATCTCAATTTCCTGGCTTGAAGAGTATGACCGTATCTAAGTCAAATGGGAAGTATAAGTCACATAATCACTTAATGTCCAAGTGTAGCCATATGTCATCTACCAGAGACTGGTACAATGATGACCTCTGGACCTCCAGAACCTTTACCGAGGTGGTTTATCACCAATCAGATTCATATATGTCTAAGGCCTCCAAAAGAATACTTCCTTCTTCCTCATTATTACATCCTGTAAGAACTACCATACCAATGTAATAAATCAGAATGATATTTTGTGGGATGTAGGGATGAACAACATTATTGCAGAATATATATTTGACAGACAGTATGTAACTTATATTTTAATAAAGATGCTATATATATTTATTTACTCATAAACATATATATAAACCTTTTAATATTTTACATTCATTAACTGTACAAACATGAGATGGGTACCTTCAAGTTTAGAAACACAAGTATGTAAGTACAGTTGACCCTTGAAGAACGTGGGTTTGAACTGTACAGATTCACTTATACATGGATTTTCTCCTGCCTCTGCCACCCCTGAGACTGTAAGACTATTACCAGCAGCGAGTCTGCAGCAATGTGCACCAATTTGGGTCCTTGCTTTCTCAGAGGAAATAATTCAGCCGAGAAGGCAGAGGTGGGTTTAAGGCAGAAGTAAAGGCTTATTGAAAAAAAGCAAAGTACACTTGGAAAAGGGTCAAGCATGCAGCTTGAGAGATTAAGTGCCCCACTCTGACTTTGGCTTGGAATATTTTTTCCGTAAGTTATTGGGGTACAGGTGGTATCTGGTTACATGAGTAAGTTATTTAGTGGTGATTTGTGAGATTTTGGTGTACCTGTCACCTGAGCACTCTACACTGCACCCTATTTGTAGTCTTTTATCCCTCTCCCCACTCCTCCCATTCCCCCAAGTCCCCAAAGTCCATTGTGTCACTCTTATGCCTTTGTGTCCTCATAGCTTAGCTCCCACACATCAGTGAGAACATACAATGTTTGGTTTTCCATTCCCGAGTTACTCTACTTAGACTAATACTCTCCAATCTCATCTAGGTCGCTGCAAATGCTGTTTATTCATTCCTTTTTATGGTTGAGTAGTATTCCATTGTACACATATACCATGGTTTCTTCATCCACTCTTTGATTGATGGGCATTTGGGTTGGTTCCACGATTTTGCAACTGCGAATTGTGCTGCTATAAATATGCATGTGCAAGTATCTTTTTCACATCATGACTTCTTTTCCTCTGGGTTGATACCCAGTACTGGGATTGCTGAATCAAATGGTAGTTCTACTTTTAGTTCTTTAAGGAATGTTCACACTGTTTTCCATAGTAGCTGTACTAGTTTACATTCCCAGTAGCAGTTTAGAAGTGTTCCCTGATCACCACATCCATGCCAACATCTATTGTTTTGTTTTAAATTTTTTGATTATGGCCATTCTTGCAGAAGTAAGGTGGTATCACATTGTGATTTTAATTTGCATTTCCCTGATCATTAGTGATGCTGAGCATTTTTTCATGTGTTTGTTGGCCATTCGTATTTCTTCTTTTGAGAATTGTCTACTCGTGTCCTTAGCCCACTTTTTCATGGGATTGTTTGTATTTTTTCTTGTTGATTTGTTTCAGTTCATTGTAGATTCTGGATATTCGTCCTTTGTCAGATGTATAGATTGTGAAGATTTTCTCCCATTCTGTGGGTTTTCTGTTTACTCTGCTGACTACTGGAATCCTAGCCAGAGCAATCAGACAAGAGAAAGAAATAAAGGGCATCCAAATTGGTAAAGAATAAAGTCAAGCTGTCACTGCTGATGATATGATTGTTTACCTTGAAAACCCTAAAGATTCCTCCAGAGAGCTCTTAGAACTAACTGATTAAAAAAACAGTAAAGTTTATGGACACAAGATTAATATACACAAATCAGTAGCTCTTCTATACACCAACAGCCACCAAGCAGAGAATCATATCAAGAACTGAACCCCTTTTACAATAGTGGCTTGGGATTTTATACATTGGCTTGGTTCCTAGTTTTTTCTTCTCCTTCCTTTGTCCCTCCATTGGAATGAACTGTTGCTTAATCACCACAGGCACAGTAACTTGTCAGTATCTAGGAGGTCATATGCATTCATCCTGGGTTAGCTGAATTTGTGCACGTGCTCACTTGTGACAATTTTCCCTTACCAGTCGATCACCCCAGAGGAAGGTCATATACCAGTTAAACTCTGCCATATTTCCCGTTACTACACATGCTTAAGACCTTATCACGCAATTGCAGTTTGCTAGCTCAAGATGTTGTCTATCTGTCAGGGAACTTCCCTTCCTCTTAGCACCAGTCATGGCTGCTCATCATTTCCGAGGGATATTTTTATGACCGACCACCTGACCATCTGACCAAGTGCCTGACATTTTAGAGGGCCTTTTCCTGCCCTGCTCATATCTAACTACCTGTTCTAAAAAGACCAACCTCTCCCCTTTCTCCTTCTCCTCGGCCTACTCATTGTGAAGATGACAAGAATAAAGACCTTTATGATAATCCACTTCTGCTTACTAAAATGTAAATCTATTTCCTCTTTATTTTTATTTATTTATTTTTTTGAGATGGAGTCTCGCTCTGTTGCTTAGGCTGGAGTGCAGTGGCCGGATCTCGGCTCACTGCAAGCTCCGCCTCCCGGGTTCACGCCATTCTCCTGCCTCAGCCTCCCAAGTTGCTGGGACTACAGGCACCCACAACCACGCCCGGCTAATTTTTCGTATTTTTAGTAGAGACGGGGTTTCACCGTGTTAGCCAGGATGGTCTCGATCTCCTGACCTCCTGATCTACCTACCTCAGCCTCCCAAAGTGCTGGGATTACAGGTGTGAGCCACTGCGCCTGGCCTATTATGATGTTCTTAACAACATATTTTGTCTAACTTACTTTATTGTAATAATATAGCATATAATACATAATATGTATTAATCAACCATTTATGTTATCAGTAAAACTTTTAATAAACAGTAAGCTATTAGTAGTTGAGTCTCAGGAGAGCCAAAAGCTATACAGGGAATTTTGACTGCACAAAGTGTTGGCATCCCTAAGCCCCATGTTGTTCAACAGTCAACTGTATTGGAATGCCTCCACGAGATAATCACAGGATATTTTGCTAATTATATTGTTAACCTAAAACAATTACATTAATGAAGTACTTAGATGAAATATTTTGCAAGAGGAAAATATCTATGTACCTCCTATCTGGTTTCATATAAACAGTGGAGAATGTGGCTTGTTTAAGGTTTGTGCAATTACTTTCTAAGTCATGAATACTATGATTACTCAGATAAGAAAATAAAAACCTCTATACTGTTTAATTCTACTACCTATTTTCTTCCATTCTTTCCCATCTTTTATGACTCTGTGCTATTCAGTTGATACTTAGGGCATCACACATAGTGGCTGGTCTCTGAAGTTCACTAAAGGAGAGTGGGAAACTTAGAATGGCATTATATGAGGGATAGTTGAGAGAATTCAGAATTATGTAGCTCAAGAAGAAAAGGAATGTAAAATACACTAGTGGACGTGGGGAAAATTAAGATTCTCTCTCCCAATTCTTACGCAGTGTTACAGAGATTCTGATCAAGGAGAACAACAAGTTTTAAAGACATAAAGCTCTGCATATCTGCCAAAAGAGGCTGACTTCATTTGTATATGGAGAGTTCTATGCCTAAAGACATTGTTAAAAACCATGGATACCTTGGAGAGTAAGTAAGAGGGTGCTAGAACCTTTATGATATTGATAGCTGCAAATAAAACATGAGAGCCAACAAGTTTAATGGAGTGAACCAGCCAGAAGAAGCCTCCTGAGATTGCAAAGAACCCAGGGGTTCAGGGAGCCTGTTTGCATATGATAGTGTGAGATTGTGATGTAATACATATTTATCTGGTCTTACTTCAGGTTCCTGACAGTTCCTAAAACCTGGAATCTTCAGATTGATAAGAATCTCTTTTATATGCAAATGAGATTACTGGTGACTGGGGGCCCTAGATAGCTTCAGGATGTGTGCTAGTCACCAGAAGGACCTAGGCAAGTTAAGAGCATTGGGACTTTTAGCCCTAATCCCCAACCTCCAGATAGGTCAGAAGAACTGATGGTTAAGTTGATCACCAATGGTTAATGATTTAAACAATAACACCTGTGTAAGGAAGCATTTATAAAAACCCAAAAGGGCTAGGTTTAGAGAGCTTCCAGATAGCTGAACACAAGGAAGTTTCTGGACAGCGACATACCCAGAGAGAGTATGGAAGCTCTGCATCCCTTCACATATGCTTTGGCCTGTGCATCTCTTCCAGCAGGCTGTTCATCTGTTTCCTTTTTAATGTCCTTTATAATAAATTGGTAAACATAAGTAAAGTAATTCCCTGAGTTCTGTGAGTCACTCTAGAAAACTACTGGGACTTTGGACCAGAAAATATCCATTTGGAGACATTTACAGCCTTACTATGGGGCATTAATTGAAGCTAGCCCTATGACTGAAGTACATAAAATAATGTCAAAACCTAAAATATCAATGATGTCAACAGGATGTCATACAAAAGCTCTAATAGGAATGGTAGTACCCACAAGACTACCATGATAAAATGGAAACAGTTTATACAAGATCATACTACCTGAGAAATGCAAGGAGATATTCACAAGCAGGAAGCCTCTTTTCTCCCAGGACTGACTCTGAAACTGTGCGAGGAGCAGCTGGGTTTAAACATAATTGGACAGTTCCCTATAAACAGTCCTCCGCTGACCAATAAACAGATACTTTGCTTGTGGCTGGAAGTTTTGAGGTGAACAGACAATATTCTATTTCAAAAGACATCACTCTGATTGAATAGGGTAATAACAAATCAGCCTGGTGGGCTGAATTGCATGATGTTTCCCTAGCAGAGATGGAAGAATTGAACAGTGGGAAAGCTCCTATGTTTGGGTTTTTACTGACTCATGGACAGCAGCCAATGTCCTAGCCATACAGTAGGCAGGAAGTGAATGGAAACCTGGCCTAATGAAGGGATCCCTGCATCAGGCACAGTCCTGTGACAATTTGAAGGGGGTATTAAAGTAGTATATGTCGATGTCCATTAGAGCTCCCTTCTGGGTTCAAAAGATGATCGGAATTAATAAGCAGATATCCCCACATGCTTACCTGAGTTGGTCACTTGGGTCCATGAAATTAGTGATATTTGAGAGCTGCAGCAATGTAGATATTGGCTGAATCTAGGCATATTCCTCTTGCACCAGGGCACAAAATGCCAAGAACTATCCTGTCTGCCAGCAAAAGAGATAGACTCTGAAGATGGGTATGTGGCACATTTCCCTGTAAAAAGACCCTAAACATAGTTAGCGAGTCAGACTGATGCTGGTAGCTCTGGGAAGCTACTAATTGGTCTTGACAGGAATAGACACTGACTGTGGACTGGGTTTTGCCTGCCTGGTGGAAGACTCAAATTCTCAGAGTGCTGGAGAATAATTGGAACAGAAGATATCGCACTGATTTGGAAGACCATGAAACACACTGTCCAACCCACAAGGTCAGACAACATGCAGAGAGTTATTCTCCTCAGAATAATAGTTCCATAGGAAAGTGGAATGAGCAATTGAAACATTGGTTATCTAAAATAAGGGTATATGTAGACCTGAAGGGCTGGCTTACATGCCATCATGCGTGTGCACTCACACTAGACATGAGTAAGACTAAAGGAATGTCCCTACTAAATATGACTGTTTTTCTGGTGCACCTGGAGAAGAAGGATTGCAAGAGGATGTTGGTAAAACTATTCAAGTCTTCCAAAGGAGGAGTTTTCTGGTAAAATGACTATACTTTTTCTTTACTTTCTTCTTCTTATTACCTCTATTCTTGCCCTACCTAATGCAGTGGTCACAGGACCAGGACCAGAACTACAAGTGTTGGAAGCAGGGATGATTTCTTGGCAAGAAGTTTTAATTATGCTTTTAAAACTTATATCGGAATTTCCAAGGCTCTGGTGAGGGTCAGTTGTACCTACATCCTATTTGGCAAAATTGAGGTTAACAGCAAATGCAGCTATATTTCCTGATGGTAAAAATATTCCATTAGTTCTGCACCTATGCAATTGTGCC
This sequence comes from Macaca thibetana thibetana, assembly GCF_024542745.1. Classification (NCBI taxonomy): domain Eukaryota; kingdom Metazoa; phylum Chordata; class Mammalia; order Primates; family Cercopithecidae; genus Macaca; species Macaca thibetana. The sequence goes on from NC_065584.1 coordinate 88,201,293, forward strand.
CTGTATGAATGGAAGCAAACCAAGGGGGAGATAATTGCTAGATTAGTATTACTGCCCACAGTTTAAACCAGCACAATGATCAAACCTAATATTCCTTCCAAAGATGAAAAGGTTTGGGTTTATTGAAGAAAAGGGGGACTGGTAGCTGAGGTTAAAGAAATGAATGAATGAATTATAAACTGAGAAAAATCCATTATTATATTAACCCCTCAAAAAATGCTCAAAGAGATGACAGCATCACTTAGCTCAATTATACCAGATGCCTAAAAGGGTGAAGATATGTTTGCAAAGACCACTCCTGCTTATAGAACCTGACAAGATTGAAGGAAGCCTACAAACGTGAGTGGCCTTGTGCTGAGAGACATTTTCCTACAATATGATGATGCACTGATGTAATTATTAATGATTGAATGAGATTTTAGCAATGTAGCAGTATCTTTTGACTTATATGATCCTTTTGTTGTAATAGGTCGCTGGCCAGAAATCAGGAGGTGGGCTGTGAAATAAGAAAGGTTTATATTGGTCTATGCCCCCCTGCCTTTGGCGGAAGGCTCCTAAAACCCCTGTAATTTCTTGGACAGTAAGGGAGCCAAGATAATCTGTTGTTCTAATATTTGATCTTTGACCTGGTTCCTGACATAGACCTCCCAAATCCCTTGAAATTTTCTGGGTGATAGGAGCATCTTTCATTCTAGTGAGCTGAGTCTTGATGAGCTCCTTGAAAGCCCAAAACAATCTGCAGATTTAATGGTATTCCTATTAAACTATCAAGGTCATTTTTCAAAGAATTAGAAAAATGATTCTAAAATTCATATGGAGACAAGAAAAAGTTCAAATAGCTAAAGCAATCCTAAGCAAAGAGAACAAAGCTGCAGACATGACACTACCTGACTTCAAACTATACTGCAAGGCTACAGTAACCAAAACAACATGGTATTGGTGCAAAATCAGACACATAGACCAACGGAACAGGACAGGGATCCTGGAAATAAATCCTCACACCTAGAGCCACCTGATCTTTGAAAAAGTTGACAATAATAACAAGGGGAAAATACTCTCTATTCAATAAATGGTGGTGAGCTAACTGGCTAGCCATATGAAAGGAACTGGACCTCTCCCTTTTACAATATACAAAAGTTAAGTTATTGTGCATAACTCATTATGCATAAAAATGATGCATCTGACAAAGGTCTAATATCCAGAATCTATGAAAAGCTTAAACAATTCAACAAACAAGAAACAAATAACCCCATTAAAATGGGCAAAGGACAAAAACAGACACTTCTCAAAAGAAGATATACATGGGACCAACAGATATCTGGAAGAATGCTCATCAATAAATATAAGAGAAATGCAAATAAAAGCCACACTGAAACACCATCTCACATCAGTCAGAAATGTTATTATTAAAAAGTCAAAAACAATAGAAAATGGCAATGTTGTAGAGAAAAGGGAACACATACACTGTGAGTGGGAATGCAAAGTAGTTCAACTACTGTGGAAAGCACTTTGGTGAGTTCTCAAAGAACTTAAAACAGAGCTGGCATTCAATCCAGCAATCTCACTCCTGAGTATATACCTAAAACAAAAGAAATCATTCTTCTTTCTCAGACCATGCATACATTTAAAAATCTCAAAAAATATATAATATAGTCTATAGTGCCTGAAGAAATGTTCTGCAACTTTTCTTCCAGTTAATTAAGTTGAATCTAGACTATCTGACACATGAGGCCACATGAAAAAGTAACTTCCGTGATCTGTGCTTACTCTTCTTGCAACTTCTGAAAAAAAATCTAATGATACTGTGAAACAGTTGCTGAAAACTTACCGGGTATTAGAAAACCAAACAAATAATCAAAGTTGTCTCATAATTTAAAAACTTTATAATGAAATTTTTAATTGGAAAATTTTGCCTGAAAATATTTAAGATGCAGTATGTTTAGCCTCAGAAGAAATATTTAACCTTACAATTGGGAGACATAGTAGGATCATATTTACTTTAAAACATGAAAGGAGGGGGCATCATAAATGATATTTGATTATACATAATTCCAGATTATAAAATGGGAAATGAAATATGAAAGCTATAAGGAAGCAAATTTTCATCTCAATAAAAGAACATAATTTCACTTTTAATAAATAAAGTTGCCAATAGGTATTATGTTGCTCTATGTGTTGGTCAGTTTCCCAGGCCTAGGAGTCTAAAAGAATAGGTTGCTTACTAGTTGAACATAGAGGGGTGTTCTAGACTAGATTTTCCTCTTAGTAACAAGATCCCTAATTGCACTCAAAGCACTACTAATTGTTTAACTATTTTTTCACCCACTTTATTGTTTTCTGCTTATATGAATATTGAATAATATTAATATATTAAACTAATTATATACATAGATATAATTTTTGAAAAATTATAATTGTATACATATGCATTTTTAACATATGTAATAGCATAAAGAAAGGCAAAGAAGGAACAGCAAACCTGAATCAACATACAAGGTAACACTTGTTTTGCTTTCCAAAAAGTAATTGTGATGAGACCCAATTATTCCCTTTAGATGAGAATGCTTTTCAACCCAATGCAAGAGGAAAATATCAGCTTATGCCAATAGCCCTGCAAATACACATTGTGGGTGGGAATTCATTAAAACATTTTAGGATGTTCTATGGACTAGTCAAAATACAGCTCACACAAAAAGTGTATTGTAAAGATTTGAAACTATGCAAAACTGTTCATAGATAAGGAATTAAGTATGTATTTGTGTTATCGACTAACTTGGAATAAACTGCCCAAGGTATCTGAGCTCCTGAATTAAGGACAATACATTGTCTCAAGATAGCATAAATTTTAAATATTTGTATTTACACTGGTGCTTACAGAAGGCATGATTTGTGCGCTTATAAATTACTTAGATCTTCCTCAGACTCAGGAGTTGACTACTCAGTCTCTTCATTGATATCTTCATATCTTTGTTTTGCAATGAGTAAATGGCAGGACTGAGGATGAGTGTAATCATAAAGTCTAAAATGGCAAGAAATGTATCCACTGGTACTGTGGGAAATGGCCACATATAAATAAAGATGCATGGTCCAAAGAACAAAGCCACCACAGTGATGTTAGCTGAAAGAGTAGAGCGGGCCTTGGACAAATCACGTGATGAGTGTTTCCATACAGTGACAAGGTTGAAGATATAAGAGATAATCAATAAGAAGAAAGTGCCTGTGGAAATGAACCCACTATTAGCAGTAACCAGGAACTCCGCGTCCTGTAGCTATCTATGCAGGCAAGTTTGGTAAACCAAGGAAGATCACAGTAAAAGCTATCTATCTCATTAGGACTGCAAAAAGGCAAATGGACAACAAAAGCCAACTGGGCTACTGAGTGAATGAGACCAATAACCCAAGCACGAGACAGAAGCAAAATGCACATCTGCAGGCTCATGATGGTTAGGTGGTGGAGGGGTTTGCATTTGGCCACATATCTGTCAAAGGCCATAGCTATAAGGAGTGCCATCTCAGATCTACCTAGGACATGAAGGACAAATATCTGGATGACACACCCCTGGAATGATATGGTATTGTGCCCAGAGTATAGGTCAGAAATCATCTTAGTAACTGTTAAGGTAGAAAAACACAAATCCATAAATGAAAGTTGGCTAAAAGGAAGTACATGGAGGAATGAATGTAAATGAGGGTCAAAAGTCACTATAAACACAACAATAATGTTTCCCAGAACAACTGTCACATAAAACACTGTAGAAATGGCAAGCAGGAAGTGCTGCACTGGTCTGTAGGTAGAAAGTCCCAGGAATACAGATTCAGATACCTCAGAGTAATTTGCTTCAGACATTGGGTTTTGTCTGGCGTAACCTGAAAGATCACAAATAAAATAAGAACAAAGAAATTTGTCAGAAATAAATATTGAAAAAAAACAGATTTAAATTGTTCTTAAATATGATATTAAAAAGGAAATCTTCCTGAACAGCCATAAGATGTTTTGAAAATTTTATGCATTTATTTATCCATTTAACTATTATTTGTAATGAGCATCTATTACATGCCAGGAACTATGTCAAGTTCTGAGATAAAACACTGATCTTGGTTACAGGAATATTACAGGCGAATGCTAGTTCTAGACATTGAATAGTTTCAAATACAGATAAAACTCTGATAATTAATACAAACAAAACTAACAGAGCACTATTTTTAAAATGACTGATCACATAGGTGCCTGCTCAGACTCCACTACAGGGAATTATTACTGAGGAGTAAGAAGAATAGTCAAGACTTTGGAAATACTATGTGCAAAGACTCTGAGACAGTTGTTCGGAGGTTAAATAAATGAGATCAGGCTGCAGTGACAGGCTAGAATGATGGAATTCTGCAACCATAGAAACTTTACTTTTTATTCTAAGAGCAATAGAAAACTATCAAGGATTCTAAATGTAGTTTGAGCATACTTCCATTTGTGACAAAAGGTCACAAAAGCTTCAATGAAAAGGTTAGATTTTGCTTAAAGTGACCTGTCAGGAGACTACTGAAGAACTATAACACATCAGCCTGGACAGGATGAATATTCAACCAACAACATTCGCACAAGAGATAAAACTTGGAAAAATGTAGATCTTTGCCTACAAACATGGACTTAATGAAGTTTCAAATGGATATTTAAAAGTTAAAAAGAGAAATAAAAAAAGTATGGGAACATGTAGCAAACATTAAGTTGGAAAATCTAATCAAAGCATATCTCATATTCACAAATTATGAAGGAAATGATTGAAAAAACATTGAATATATTAAAATATGTCATATTTTATATATGTGCTCATATATGTAGATATATATCGTGCATATAGATACATATCTATATATCTTTACGTGGAGATTTAAGCACTATAAAAATTAAAAACAGACTAAAGAAAATAGTTGTAAAACATCAGATTAACATTTTAAAATAAAATTAGTCTTCCAAATAAATAACAGATAAAAAGTGTGGTATGTCAATTAAAAAATGAATGAAACATATAAAGACAAGTTACAAAAGAAGACATCCTAAGAATCAATAGCTTTAAAAAGTAAACCTATCACTAGAAATCAAAGAAATGTAAATAAAATAGCATTGAGGTGCATTTTCTTTTACCTAACAAATTGTCAAATTTTTTAGAAATTAATGATTTATTGTGGATGCGGATATAAGGAACAAGACACTCTCATACATTTATAATGTGACTGTAGATTAAACAAGTTCTCTAAAAGGCACATTCAAAATAGATATCAAAACCTCAACTTCATCTATAGAAACAAAAATTGATAGTAAGCAAAGATGTGAATAACATATATTTGAATACAAAGAGAAGGTCACAAGATAAAATATGTAGGAAGACCTTTTTTAAAAATTGTGCATCTAGGAAGAAATAGACAATTTTCCTTACTGCTTATCAATAAATTGTTAACCTCCAGGCTTATATGCATTTATTAGTTTGAATCACAGATAAAATTGTTCTTTCACTGTGTCCAAAGATGGTCAAATATCAGTTTTATAGAGTCTAATCTAATCTATTAACTTATTTTTCCCCTTAATTTTCTAAATTACTTTATCCTTAAGTATTCAAACCAAATTACTGATGCTTGTTCCACACTTAAATTGAATACTATGGGTTCCCCCACTGGCACAGCCACCACCAAATTTTCCTCTAGGCCCATACTACTGACAACCATTCTTTCTCATGTCTTCACTTCTCTCTGCACTACTCCACACTGAACCCAGTCTCTGGCTGAACAACCCTATGCTGCCTCAGCAAGAAAGTAGAACAGACTGGTGGCAGCCACAAGGGACCCATAACAGGCAATAATAGACTAAAAGGCAGCCAAACCAAGCAGACATGGGCATCCTGAGGGTTACAGACATAAAGCAGGTAATGCAGCCGAAAGGAAATGCTACAGGGGTGATACGATGAGGCCCTACCACAAGGGCACCAAATGGAGAACTTTATAGGCAGTAGCTGGGAAAAATTAGGATAGAATTGAGCAAGGGAGAAAGGGACAATCACGGAGGTGAATTACAGTGGATATGACGTTTTAGACTTGTAATCAACTCTAAAGGTTTTGATCATAAAATATGAGGGTTTTAAAATATATATCGCAAAATACAAAAAAAGTGTATTCGATATTCCCAACTGAAAAAAAAAAAGAAAATAAAAAGTTTAAAGACCAAAAGAAAGGTCAGTAAAAATATACTGATAATTTATTTTCTTGAATGGTAAGAAAATTGAGTGACTTATTTTTGTTTTCTTGTTTATTTTTCAAATATTAAAAATTACTTTATTAATGTCTTTATTTGATAATATTCAATAGGAAAGGAAAAATATTATCCTCAAACAGAGTGTTATGGTTGATAGAAAGATCAATATGTTAATACCACAAGGAGGAGGCCTAATTTTAAAAGGTAGGAGACATGTACAGGCAACTCACAACGGGAGCAACAATACATACAAATGGCCAGTAAATATATTTATTGCCATTTAACTTCATCAGTCATTAGGAGTTTCACAAGGTTTTTTTGTTTGTTTGTTTGTTTGTTTGTTTGTTTAATAATCATCAGGGAAAAAGAAAGAGATAAACAGAGAGAGAAATCAGAAATAAGTAAATTCCAAGTTTTTCTAGGTCTCAAAATAGAAGGTACTCTTATACACTGTTAAAGGATTTACAAATTGACAATTACTAGAATTTAAAATGCACAAATCTATTTCTAGACATACTAGCACAAGAGCAAATGTTATATATATGTAGGTAACACACACATATATATATTTATACATATATACCTCTATTAGAATGTTGTTTCTGTGTCAATCAATAGTGAGTATTAATCCCATTACAGTATGTCTGTACAAGAGAATACTATGAAGCTGTTAAAACTAACTAAATAGTTTTAAATATGTTTGGAAAGATTTCCAATTTAGTAAAAAACAATAAAATACAGAATAAAATTTAAACATGAAACTTTGCGGGTGTGTTTAAATTTAAAAAATTCTCCAGGAATGCACACCAAATATTGCCAACGGTGAATGCTGAAAAGTTGGATTACGTGTGGTTTTCACTTCTTAAGATCTATATTTTGGTATTATTGAAATTGCCTAAAATATTGCTTTGGACTATAAAATAGATTTTTAAAATACCAAATAAGAGTTTGAAGATGCACAGCCTGCAAATTCAGAATGTAGTAGTGCCAGCATTTAATTTGGATTTTAAAAATAAAATAAAGTTTCACAAATGTGAGAAAAATCATTTTCTCCTTAAAAAGCGACAGCTGTAATTTAACAGAAAATATTCTCAGTAAGGGATTCACCACCAAGATAAAACCTCATATTGCTGAGCCATCTACTGCTAGTTTCTTTACAATGTATCTGTTGTTTAGTTGATTGATATTGGTAAGGAAGGAGATGAAAGGCAAAAGAAGGATAAGGGAGGACAGAATAGGGACAGGAACAAGGGGGAAAGAAATAGGAAAGAATAATAGAAGCAAGCAAGAAGGGATACTGTAAAGGTTAAAAGGGAAGCAGTCAAAAAGAACACCAATGGAGTATTTCCGAGTCTAATCCTGTCTACTCACCACTTAAAATCCCTGTGACTTCTGTCTTCAAAATATGTCATGATGGCAGTAAAGCTTGAGATCTATCCACAGCGCATCTCCCAACTTCTCATCTGAACTCTCCAGCTCACAAACCTGATTAACTACAGGAACACTCCTTGTTATTTTGTGACTCCTCAGGTTCACTCATAATTTTTTTTTTTTTTTAGAATGTACACAACGTTTATTAATTAAGTTTGTCGTCTTATATGGACATGGTTCTCGGCACCCCAAAACAGTTGCAATAGTAACATCAAAGATCCATGATTACAGATCACAATAACACATCATAATAATGAAAAAGTTTGAGAAAAGTTATTGTGAGACAGAGACACAAAGTGAGCACATGCTGTTGGAAAAATGGCGTCACCAAGACTAAACTTGGGAAAACGTTGCCACAAACTTTCAAATTGTAAAAAAAAATGCAGTATCTTAAAGTGCAATAAAGTAAAGCACAGTAGGCCGGGCGCGGTGACTCACATCTGTAATCCAGCACTTTGGGAGGCCAAGATGGGTGGATCACGAGGTCAGGAGTTCAAGACCAGCCTGGACAAGATGCTGAAACCCCGTCTCTACTAAAAACACAAAAATTAGCCGGGTGTGGTAGCACGCGCCTGTAATCCCAGCTACTCAGGAGGCTGAAGCAGGAGAATCGCTTGAACCTGGGCAGCAGAGGTTGCCGTGAGACGAAATAGCACCACTGCACTCCAGCCTGGGCGACAGAGCCAGTCTCCATCTCAAAAAATAAAATAAAAATAAAAGTAAAGCAAAGCACAATAAAACAAGGTATGCTTGTTCCGTTTTTTGCTATTAAGTTATAGGAGCTTCTTATATATTTTGGAATATTAACTCCTTATCAGATATATGGTTTGCAAATATTTTCTCCCATTCCATAGGTTGCTTTTTCACTCTTGACTGTTTCCACTGCTGTGTAGAACCTAGTCCCACTTTTTAGTTTGATGCTACCCACTTGCCTATTTTTGCATTTCTTGTCTGTGTTCTTAGTGTTCATATCCATGAAATCATTGCCTAGACCAATGACATGGAGTCTTTCCCTGTGTTTCCTCTAGTAATTTTATAGTTTCTGGTCTTATATTTAAATCTTTAATTCATTTTTTTTTCAATTTATTTTGAAATTTATTTTTATTTTTATTTTTATTATTTTTTTTAAATTTATTTATTATTATTATACTTTAAGTTGTAGGGTACATGTGCATAACGTGCAGGTTTGTTACATATGTATACTTGTGCCATGTTGGTGTGCTGCGCCCATCAACTCGACATTTACATCAGGTATAACTCCCAATGCAATCCCTCCCCCCTCCCCCCCTCCCCATGATAGGCCCCGGTGTGTGATGTTCCCCTTCCTGAGTCCAAGTGATCTCATTGTTCAGTTCCCACCTATGAGTGAGAACATGCGGTGTTTGGTTTTCTGTTCTTGTGATAGTTTGCTAAGAATGGTAGGGACATGGATGCAGCTGGAAATTTTTTTTTTTTCATATTCAAGGGATCCCTGACCTTTTTCATTTAGCTGATTACTTCTCATTCTAAAATGCCATCTCATGCATCAGTTCATCAAGGATGTCTCTCTCTCTACTTCAGTCTGGAATAGATCTTACCCCTCTATGCAATTACATCATGTTTTCAAACCTCTCACATTATTTCATACTATATTTACAGTTAGTAGTCTCTCTGTCTCCTGTGCTAGGTCTATGAGCTTCTTGAGAGCGGTGACTGTATTTTATTCAGAAATCCTGGGCGACAGTAAGTTTGAGAGACAAGTGGTTGGAAGGATGCGGGCAGGCATATGTATATAGACGATGAAAAAATTGATAATAATGATTTCTTGGTAAATAATGTTCACTCTACATGTTAATCCTTTTGAAAATTGATTACAATAAAAATATTAAAAATAATTGTTACTCTAGAAATTATCTCACACATATTGCAAGTTTTAGGCATCTTACTGTAAAACGAATTTCCAAGATTGTTGTTAGTTTCTATTGAAATATAATCTAGACCCATAAATTTCCCTGTAAATCCAAATACAATGTAGGCATTGTACTGTGTGCCTGAGGGCCCTGGTGCCTCAAGAGCCTTCATGAAGCTGGGCTACCTGGCCACTGTCACTTCTCCTGCCCTTACGTGAGGTTTTATAATTTTTGTCTTCCAAGTAATTGGTCCATTTCATCTAAGATATCAAATTTGGGGGCTTAAAGTTGTTCGTAATATGTATTTATTATCCTTTTACTATCCCTTGAGATCAGTAGTGGTTCCTCTTTTATTTCTGGTATTCATAGATTGTGTCTCCTCCTCTCTTCATTTCTCAGTTCAGAGTTTGTTAATTTTATGGGTCTTTTCAAAGAACCAGCTTTTTTTATGTTGTTATCTCTATTGACATTCCATTTTTCAGCTTCATTGGTTTCTGACCTAATATTCATTTCTTTCCACATTAGGCTTATTTTGCCTTCTTTTTTCAGTTTTCTAAGGTAGAAGCTTATTATTATTGATTTAGATCTATCTTCTCTTCTAATATGTGTAATCAATGACATCAATTTCCCTCTAAACAATGCATTCATTGCATCCCACAAATTTTGATTTGTCTTTTCATTTATATTTAGTTCAAAATATTTTTAATATCTTCTGAGATTTCTTTTTTGATCCATTTGTTATTATTAACAAGAGTGTTGTTTAATCTCCAAATATTTTGGAATGTTCCAGCCATCTTTCTGTTATTGACTTTTAGTTTAATTCCTTTGTAATCTAAGAACATGTTTTGTATAATTCTTCTAAATTTGTTAAGTGTGTTTTATGGAGTAGAGTATGGTCTATCTTTGTGAATGTTCCACGTGAGCTTGAGAAGAATGTGTGATCTGCTGTTCTTAGATGTAGTTTTCTAAATGTGAATTAGTTCAAGTAAATCAATGGAGTTGTTGAGCCCTATGATGTCCCTAGGGATTTTCTGCCTGCTGGATCTAACAATTACTGAAAACAAGGTGTTGAAGTCTGCAAATACAGTAGTTGTTTGTCTGTTTCTCCTTGGAGTTCTATCAGTTTTTGCCTTAACATTGTTGTTAAACATTTACACATTCAGAATTGTTATGTCTCTTTTGAGAATGAATGAATTCCCTCAGATTATGTGTGTCTCAGAAAATGTTTTGTCATTCTTCACTTTTGATGGATAATTTTGCTAAACATAGTGTTCTAGTTTGATTTTTTTTCAATGCTGTAAGTATTTCACTCCTCTCTCTGCTACATGGATTGACCAAAAAAAAAATATGTAATGTATATTCTTGTTCTTCTGTAGGTAAGGTTATTTCCCTATGTCCTCTGGATTCTTTCAAGACTTTGTCATTTTTTTTTCTTTTCTATAGTTTAGATGTGACATGCCTAGGTGTGGATGGGATTTGTTCCGTTTTGTATTTATCCTGCTTGTGTTGTCTAAGCTGAGCAGTTTCATGACTGCCATTATTTTGAGAAAATTCTGAGCTATTATTATTTTACACATTTCTGCTGCTCCTTTTTCTTTTTTCTTCTGTTCTTCTGGTATTCCAGTTGCACGTGTGTCATACCTTTTATGATTGTACAACAATTCTTGGATATTCCGTGGGGGTAAGTGTCTTCTGTTTTCCTCTGTGCATTTCAGTTGGGAAGTTCCTATTCAAAAATCTTCAAGCTCACTGATTCTTTTCTCAGCTTTGTCCTATCTACTGCTGAGCCCATGGAAAGCATTCATTTGTTCATTTGCCGAACAGAGACAAAGAGGAAATTGTCAGGAACTCTCCTTGCACAATTCCATGTAATTATTTGTGCTAGTAGCCCTCCTCAGTTTTTCTTCTTCATCTTTCACTATGTAGTATCTAAGAACACGGATTCTCTGAGCCAGGCAGTCATAGTCTGAGTCTTGTCTCTGTTACTGTGATGGTTAATATTGAGTGTCAATTTGATTGGATTGAAGGATACAAAGTATTGATCCTGGGTGTGTCTGTGAGGGTGTTGCCAAAGGAGATTAACATTTGACTCTGTGGGCTGGGAAAGGCAGACCCACCCTTAATCTGGGTAGGCACAATTTAATCAGCTGACAGCATGGCTAGAATATAAGCAGGCTGAAAAATGTGAAAGGAGAAACTGGCCTAGTCTCCCAGCCTACATCTTTCTCCTGTGAGGGATACTTCCTGCCCTTGAACATTGGACCCCAAGTTCTTCAGTTTTGGAACTCGAACTGGCCGTCCTTGCTCCTCATCCTGCAGACAGCCTATTGTGGGACCTTGTGAGTAAGTGAAGTAATAATTAATAAACTCATATATATATATTATATATACCATATATAATATATATTATAATTACATTATATTTTATATATATATATATATATTCCATTAGCTCTATCCCTCTAGAGAACCCTCACTAATACGATTACTTATGAACTATGGGAAATTAATCAACTTACAAATGCCGAGCCTCATACGTTTTTGATCTAAAATAGGAGTTATTGTATTATCTTAATGTTTTTTGTTTACTTATTGTTTTCTTGTACATTTTTGGAAAGTAACTGAAGCAGCTCAGATAAACCAGGTGAATGTATAATCTCTAAAATGGTGATAGTAGATCTAGTTTATACATATATAATGCCAGTTTATACATCTCCTCAGATTGTGTAGATGCTATATTTAAATATGTTGCTATATTTAAATATGTTGATATCATATTGTTTAGAATATTCACACAATGGAATCTGAATAGTTTATTTACAACTTTTTATCTATTCTTTTCATTCCTTATAGATAATCAACTATACTTTTAGGTAAAATATTTTCTAGGTTATGTCTCAAGACCTGAGGCTTTCCTTTACCTGATCTTCAGCTTAGTTGACCAGAGGACTCATCACCACTTACCTGATTAATGTCAAGCCCAGTAATCCCACCCTTGTGCCACATTCTCTTCCCCAAACCCAAGCACTAATTCCTAAAGTGTAAGGAGAACACTTTAAAAACATGTTTTTACTTTTGAACAAAAAGGAGGTATCTTTTAAATAATGTTATCTTAATTCTTCATTTCTCTAAAAGCAATCACGCCATTAAATGAAAGCTATTTCAGCATAAATTGATTTTAATAAATTAAATATTAAAATACCTTTCATATATGGATGATCCCCAATTTATAGTGGTGCTACTTAGAATTTTTCAACTTTGTAATAGTGCAAAATCAGTACATATTCAGAGAAACCATGCTTTAGGTACCCATACAATCATTCTATTTTTCACAAAATTTCAGTTCTGCATTCAGGAAATTACATAAGATAGTCAATATTTTATTGTAAAATAGACTGTATGTTATATGATTTCATCCAGCTGTAGGCTAATGTTAGTGTATTAAGCATGTTTAAGGCAGGCTAGGCTAAGCTATGATGTATTGAATGCATTTCAATTTATAATATTTTCAACTGATCATGGGTTTATTGAGATGTAACCCCATTGTAAGTCAAGGAACATCTGTACTGTATATCAAAAAACAAACATAATTCATCAAAATATATATGTTAACATATGCACATGCTATTATGTAATTATATGAAAAGGAAACTGGAATAAAATCCCTAAAAATATGCTCAAAAGTTATTTTTGGCAAAAAAAGTATTAAACAAAGGAGAGGCGGATTATTATATATCTTTCTCAAGCTTTAAAGTGTTGGAACTTTGAACAGTAAACCTGAATTTGCATAATACCTTATAAATGAAAACAAAAGATCAGCTTCTGCTATTGATGTTATTTATAATGTTAATAATTTCATTTTTTACATAATATGTTAAACCTAGAACATTGCTCACAAAAGCACAGAAAGTTTTGAGACCTTAATAGGCTTCTCTACTCTTCATTATGTATGCTTCATACAAAAGCAGTGGTTCAGGGCTGGCTGCTCTGTCATAGGCATGGTTGCTGCATCAGTGCCTAACTCATCTCCCACTGCCTGTCATCCACTCCCACCAACACAAGTCATCTGGCTTCTGCTGGTTTCTGTTTCAAAAAATTAAACAAATAAATGTTTTAAAATGGCTTAACTTCTATCATTAGAACTTTTATAATTGTATTCACTAGGTCTCTTTGTCTTTAACAAAAGTCTCTCTATTAAGTGATATTCTCAATTCAGAGAAACTGAAATTATAAGGTCCCAAAGGAATACGGTATAGGTAGTTTGAAAGCCTTCCACCCCGGAGACTACTCTGCAGTGAATATATGCCTCACACTCTCCCACAAACACTGGTCACTGAAGAAAATGCATTGTTTTGCTGCAATAAGGTTTTATTTCAGATCTTAGTTAAAATATGGGCAATGCTTTATCCACGGGAGAAAAATGCGGTAGAATAATGATGTCCGTCTGGTAAGATACGATCTGTATTCTAACTTGTCCCTTACTTCCTCTATCACATTTAAGAGAATTTCACGATGTTTTAACACCATTTTTCCACACATACTAAGTAGGATGGTTTGGAAGTGCTGGATAGCTTCCAGAGTTATCAAGAGTTTTCTCCCAGCTGCATCTTGGGACTTCTGTACTCCCTACAGCATCAAAGGGAATGATTTCTAGACAGTCTCACAGCTCGATAGATGTCCTGGTTGAGGAAGGCCTCTTCTTACGTATCCGTAATCATCAGAGTCCATGGTTTTCCTGGATTAAGGGACTGTTCTAGGTACAGATATGTGGCTTCCATTAGCAGAAATTTTCAAGCAGGGAGAAAATTGTTAATAATTTATGAAGATAAGGAAGAAACTTGGTAGAAAATATGGAAGGAAATCTGTTAAAAGCTATAACTGTCAATGGTGCCATGGAAATAAAATTATGCTCTTGGAACTGAACAGAAAGAGATGCAGGAAAATACCACATGAGGAGAAGGACAAATGTCAGAGAACATTGGGTGTGCCTCCCAAACATGCTAATTCCGAACTCTGAAACTTCTAACAAATTGCCTGGAGAGTCAGACTCAGAATAAGACCCATTTCATGGGGTTATTGTGAAGATTAATTTAGACAATGTGAGTGAAAGTTTCAGACACACAGCAGGTATTCAGAGAAATAGGGTGACACAAAGAGGGTTTTAGTTTTTCAAAGAACCCTAAAAGCAGCAACTCCAAAAGAAATGGAAATGGTTTCATTTTCTTTCTATGCTTCTTTTTTTTCCCTACATTTTCATCTCTTTGATGAGTTCTGCTTTAAGTCATTCCATTTTATAAATATATGTATACTCTTGCAATTTAGAAAGTAACTTCTCTCTAGGGTATGTCTGAAAATTAATTATACTTGTATTGTTAGTATTGATATTAAATTATAATTTATTTTATTAGTAATACTTTATCTTTTGTAATTTAACTAAAATAATACTAACAACTTTTAAAATAATAAGGTAAAAAAGCAGGCATAGGCTTTTACTCTGTTTGTATAGTACCGATAGTCTATTTCTTTTTTATCTGACATGCCCAGTAGAGATTAATGCACACAATAAGAAAATATTCAATAAATTCGTGATGACTTGAGTAGAAAAAATAATCCCCTTCTAAATCTGGTACTTTCTAATTCTGTTCTTATTTTTATCCCTAGTATCCAATAATACTGTTGAATCTAAACAACAACATCAACAACTTCAATTATATACAACAGTGGGGATAAGCCCAGACTCAAGCAAAAAACTTGAAGCAATAAGTTCCAAAAGTAATCATAACAGAATTATTATGTATACATGGAATATTTTTCATGTAGCTATTTTTCATTTGTATTTCTCATGTCAGTTACCTTTTCATAGGACACATAGTCTTAGGAAAAGTTTTATTATTTTGTCATGATTCATAAAAATCATATTCCTTTCCAACCAAACTAAACTATTTATAATAACTAAACTATTTATAATAAGCATTCTTTCTAGAAGCTAACTCTACTAGATTCTCTATTATCTGTTTAGATTAAACAGTATTAGATTCAACACATTCAACAGCATTATTCTAATACTGTTTAGATTCAATAGTATTATTGGATACCAGGGATAAAAATAAGAACAGAATTAGAAAGCACCAGATTTAGAAGGGGATTATTTTTTCTACTCAAGTCAACAAGAATTTATTGAATATTTCCTTATGGACATTTTCCTTTTGTTCACTTTTTTAAGCGGTAAAAAGGAATATAATTGTTATTATGATTATGAAATAGTAATTAGAAGTGGTTAGCACAGCCCTGAGTGCACTCTCCTCTCTCTCAAAGATATGTTCATATACTCTCTCTCAATATGTGTGTGTGTATATATATTAAATTATATACATATATGTGTGTATATATAATTTTATACATATATGTTTATATATGTGTGTTATGTATTTATAAAGGTCTCTCTCCATATATATGTGTGTGTGTGTGTATATACATACACGTACATATATATGTGTGTGTGTGTATATATATATGCTATCTAAACTAGCAACAATCTAGCTGGATCCCAACCTTAACAGAGGGCTGTGTAACACCAATCATCAGAAAACTGTCATAGGTATTGGAAATAAGTGATTCATTATAGGGAGCCTTTGAGATCCAGATATCTAAAAAATGAAAAAGAAGGAGAGTAAGAAGGAAAACTAGGAGACAGAATACAAAAGAGGAGAGGGAAAGCAAGAAATAGAAAAAATGTAAATCTATTTTCCAGCTTCACAGAATTATATTTTTAAAGGAATTAATAGCAAAAATGAGTAGTTTACAGACCAAATTCCTACAACTTGTTGGCAAGGAATCTATTTAGTTTGTATATGCCATTTATCCTGGCATTGTGAATGAAACTCTGCCAATGATGATTAGGGGAAACATAATGTATTTCAAAAAACATAGCTTCTTCATCCAAGGCAGATGAGACTGATTGGAAATAGTTTCCTGTGGTGTTGGAAAATGGAGGGAATTATCTAATTCTGAAAATTTGTAGCCAGAGTCTTGGGTCCCGGGGGCCTTCTCCTTTGTAACACTAAAATCTGTTTTTAAAGCAACTTGATGCACAGCCCTCTCCCAGTCTTCACCACAGACTTTGCTTCATTTTAGTCCCTGCAGAGATTTCCAGACTTTAGCTTCTCAAAAATCATCTTCTTTTGAACTAGAAATTTAATGCAAGACAGTGTATTCTACGGTCATAGATCATGTCTGGCAACATGGCCTTTTGAACACATTTTAGAGTTCTATATTGAAGATTAGACCTCAGGAGTCACAATGGCTGTGGTATGCCTCAGGTTTTGCGTAATTTCTTACAGGCTACACAAGCTTTGAGTTTCATGATCAGAGAACATTTCTTCCTAATCCCCATTATTTTTCCTTATGCCTAAAACATTTATTCTTTCACAGATGGTTAACCACCTTCTCCTTGACCGGTTTATCTGCTCTTATACTTAATTAGCTATTTTCATTGATGAAAAAGGTTTCGCCATTTTGTCAAGACCAGTAGTAGGATCTCTTCATTTATTCATTAATGAAACTATTATTGACCTTCAAATAATGTCCTAATATTTTCCAGTATTTCAAATGTATATTTAGGCACTATTTTTCTACCATATAGTCCCTAAAAAATAATATGTGCTTTTCAAAAAGAATATTGTTGGCCAAGCACAGTGGCTCATGCCTGTAATTCAAGCACATTGGGAGGCCAAAATGGGTTAATCAGCTGAGGTCAGGAGTTCAAGACCAGCCTGACCAATATGGTGAAACCCCATCTCTACTAAAAAATACAAAAATTAGCTAGGCATGTGGTGGGCACCTGTAATCCCAGTTACTCAGGAGGCTGAGGCAGGAGAATCACTTGAACCCAGGGGGTGGAGGTTGCAAAGAGCCAAGATCATGCTATTGCACTCCAGCCTGGGCAACAGAGCAAGACTGTGTCAAAAAAAAAAAAAAAAAAAAAAAAAGAAAGAAAGAAAGAAAGAAAAGAAAAGAAAAGAATATTATTTCACCTCAGGTTCACAGTATTGAATGGATCATAATCCTTGATACACATCATAATCTCTTTCATGCCAGTTATGTATGTGTTTATCCATTAATGAAATTACACCTATGAAAACACGATGCAATACAAGAACCGAACAATTTATAAAGCATCCATATGCTTATGTGCTCATCTTCACAACTCCCTTGCCTCCCCTCACCTGAGGTTACTTAGAACATCTTACATTTTCTCTTTTTTATTTCATACACACATCTTCACTTACACAAGTTCTTGCAAAGCACACTGTTGGTGTTTTATTGCTTTTCACCTGATAAAAACTATGCTGAATTGATCCATTTTGGACTTTTCCTTCATTATATTTTACTAAGATTTTTCTATATGATTTTATATAGTTGTACTTCATTTATTATGGTTCAGAATAATATCCCATTGTTTTGTCAATGGGCATTATAAATTTATCTTTGCATGCATATGCAAGAGTTTATCTTAGGTTGTAAATGTAATTGAAATCACTGGGCCATGGAATGTGTGAATGTTAACTTTTGCAGGATAAGGGCAAACTGTTTTTCCATAATGATTATACTAGTATTCGGTTCCATCAGCGGTGTTTAAGAAATCCTCTTAACTAGGCTCATGTTGTAAGGACCTTCTAAGGCTGTGTCACGAGCACATCCTTAACTTAGGCAAAATAAACTTTCTAAATTGAGATATGTTCTCAGATACTTTTGAGTTCATACTAGTTATTACTGGAAACAGTGAAGAAGGCTTTAAAAATAAAACTTATCACATTTAGATGAGATTAAATGAAAGCTCTAGAATAAAGTTGTGAACCCCAAAAATCTGAGACAGATCTCAGTTAATTTAGAATGTCACTTTCTGACAGGCCCAGGAGCCCCAAGTTTATCTTGGAACCTCAGAGAGGAATTCACCCAACTCATAGGTATTTGATGGTACAAATCCATGGCTGGGCTTGGCTTTAAAAAAATTGTATCTGAGATTCCTTCTATGCAACAAAGTTCCATCAAAACCAATATAAAAGCCTATGTAAAAATAAATAATTATTCTTGCTGCACTCTATACAAATAATCAGGACAAGTATAGTAAAGCGAATCAGTTCTTTAAAAAAAAGAAATCCTCTAAATTCGCATAATGTTTATTCAGAAAATGTGATGCTCTGTCTTTTTTCAGATGACTTTAGAACAGACTGGACTAAATGGAAGAAGCAAATCAGTCTGTGGTGTTTGAATTCATCATGCTTGGGCTTTGTGATTCATGGGAGCTCCAGGACTTCCTCCTAGTGATATTTTCTTCACTTTATTTGATTACCATTTTAGGCAACATCTTCATTGTGATCATAATTATCACTAACCTCCATCTCCATTCCCCTATGTACTTCCTGTTAGCCAATCTCTCATTCATTGACTTCTGTCTTTCCTCAGTCACTACCCCTAAAATGATCACAGACTTTCTCAAGGAAAATAAGACCATTTCCTTTGGAGGGTGTATGTGTCAAATTTTCTTTGGACATTTCTTTGGAGGGGGCGAGATGGTACTGCTTGTGTCAATGGCCTATGACCGTTATGTGGCGATCTGCAAGCCACTCCATTACTCCAGCATCATGAACAGATATATGTGCATTGGGTTAGTGATGACATCATGGATTATTGGCTTTGTGCATTCAGCAAGTCAACTAGTTATGATTGCAAAGCTGCCCTTTTGTGGACCCAGGGAATTGGATAGCTTTTTCTGTGATATTCCATTGGTAATTAAGCTAGCCTGCATAGACACCTACATTCTAGAAATGTTGATAAATGCTAACAGTGGGGTACTGGCAACCATCTGCTTCATTCTGTTGCTGAGCTCTTACTCTCATATTCTGTTTACTGTCTGCCTTCACTCTAAGGGTGGAGCATCCAAGGCTCTCTCTACCTGCACTGCCCACATCACGGTGGTAGTGTTATTCTTTGGGCCTTGCATCTTCATTTATTTGTGGCCAGTCAGTATCCCCTGGGTGGACAAGTTTCTTGCTGTATTTTATGCAGTCATCACACCTCTCCTAAATCCAGCCATTTACACCCTAAGAAACAAAGAGATTAAAAATGCCATAAAGAGACTAGTATGTTAGCATTTAGATTGCAGTGGGTATTTCACTGTCTCACTC
This sequence comes from Macaca thibetana thibetana, assembly GCF_024542745.1. Lineage (NCBI taxonomy): Eukaryota > Metazoa > Chordata > Mammalia > Primates > Cercopithecidae > Macaca > Macaca thibetana. The sequence goes on from NC_065584.1 coordinate 88,221,038, forward strand.
TAGAACGTTCACAGTAATGTCCCTAACTTAGTCACATCTGACCTGTTACTTTGAACTGTGAAACATTACCTAGTTCACAGATGTAGTCTCTATCTCCAGATGAAAGATCTGTGTCGATTCTACTCAATTCCACAATCATTTATTAATCATTCAATGCTAAATTATTTCCTGTCTGGGAAATCTGACCGGTCTTTATGACTATAATTTTGACTGTGCTCAGGATGACTTGAAATTAATTAATGACATTTATTACTCTTGGTGCTGCTACTTCCAACACCCACTACCATATGCTGAAATTTTCTATTATGCTACGCATTTCTTTGAGCAAAGTATGTCACATAAGTCTTCTCTTAATTTTTTTCAATAAGCCAGTGAATTATTGCTATCTTTATTTTTACAAATGGATAAATTAGTCTTTCAATTAATAATCCCTCTACCTAACTTACCTGAAGAGACACCTAGAAAGGTAATTGTTAAACATTCCCCATCACGCTCAGAATAAGACCGAATCAGTCATAATATAGAGAAAATGTTATTCCTTCAACTTCATGCCTTGGCCATTTGCAAAACCATGTAATTGTCTTTAGGAGATATGCAATAAAAAGAAAGACGAGGCTGGGTGCGGTGGCTCACGCCCGTAATCCCAGCACTTTGGGAGGCCGAGGCAGATGGATCACGAGGTCAGGAGATCGAGACCATCCTGACTAACACGGTGAAAATACAAAAACTAGCTGGGCGTGGTGGCGGACACCTGTAGTCCCAGCTACTTGGGAGGCTGAGGCAGGAGAATGGTGTGAACCCGGGAGGCGGAGATTGCAGTAAGCGGAGATCACGCCACTGCACTCCAGCCTGGGTGACAGAGTGAGACTCTATCTCTAAAATATAAATAAATAAATAAAAAGATGAGTGTACTAACAATCTTAGGGTATTACTTCTCTTTCTTTTAATAAATGTGTTGGGGGTTCATTATCTATACCAGATAAAATAAGGGACATTGTGTTATGTTCTAAAAATGACTAGGGACCCCAAAGACCTTCTGTTTAAGTAGGTTATGTCTGTTGAAATTTATCAGTTTAGAAATCTTAAAAAATTAAATGCTTATGTACTAACGCTTAAAAATAACACTAATAAGGCATTGTTAGTTACCACAAACATCATATTTTAGGAAAAGTAACAATATGTTCAAAAATGTAATAAAGAAGAACAGAATGGTTTTACCTATTTGCAAATTCTTTTAGTATATGGCTGAATAGAAGCAGTTGAGTTCTCCCATCTGCTCTGCATTACATCTGTTGTAACATGTGCTTTCGTTAGAACTATATAAAGGCCATCTGGCCTGACAGAGATATGCAGTTGGATAAGAGAGGAGTGTTTTCATTTTCGTGCAAAAGCAATGGTGAATAAAACTACAGGTGAAATTCAGCACAAAGCAAGACAGTGGCATCCTGTACTAGATATTGTAGCAGTCCTCACTATCACATACTCACAGTAAAAAAGTAACAACTGTAATAACCTTTTAAAATTATGTCTACAAATATGATAATGCCAGATGATATCATTGTTTGTTGTTGCTATTTTGGTTGTGGTTTAAATAGTCAATATAGTATGTTTCTCCTTTTAGATGATTTTCATTCCATATTTACCGTAATCTGGGGAAGTTTTTTCCAGCCTAGAAAAGCTTCCTAGATTTCTTCTCAGTTATTGTTTATCTGAAAGTGTCTTTATTTTTTCTTCATATTTGAAATATTTTTTTCATTGGATCTGGAATTCTAGTGCATTAATTATTTGAAATATTTTTTTCATTGGATATGGAATTCTAGTGTGTTAATTTTTCTGAACACTTGAACTGGATAAAGAAAATGTGGTATATACACACCATGGAATCCTACTCAGCCATTAAAGGGAATGAAATCATGTCCTTTGCAGTGACTGGATAGAGTTGGAGGCCATTATCCTAAGCAAACTACTCAGGAATAGAAAAACAAATGCTGCATGTTCTCATTTATGAGCAAGAGCTAAACATTGAGTGCACATGGACACAAAGAAGGGAACAACAAACCCCTCAGCTTACTCCAAGGTGGAGGGTGAAAGGAAGGAGAGGATCAAAAAACTACCTATCAGGTAGTATGCATATCACCTCAGTGACCAATTAATCTGTACACAAAATCCCCATGATGGGCAATTTACTTATGTAACAAACCTGCACCCCTGAACCTAAAATAAAAGTTAAAATAATAATAATAAAATGTTATTCCAATGCTTCTGGATTTCACATTTTCTATTGAATAGTCATCAGTTTTATTGCTGTTCCTTTGAAGATACTAACTTCCTTTTTCTCACTACCATAAATATGTTCCTTTTGTCTTTGGTTTCAGCAAAGTGACTACAATAAGCCTATGATATGGTTTTCACTGTATTCATCTCTCTTGTTCACCGCACTTCTTGAATCTATGAGTCCTACCTTTTATCTTTTAAATTAAAAGCACATTATGAACACTTTTCCATGGTATTATTTTTCTATATATAAGGCTGAATCCCTCTCCCAACTGGATGTGTAACGAATAATTTCTCTGTTTTGGGGGATTTGGGTTATTTCTATTTTTAAAATAAGTAATTGTAAAATATTTGCTCAATAGCTAAATATTTAACTCATTTATTGTTATTACCTTAAGAAAATTTTTTTGTAATTGTATTTTAGTCATATGGCAATTTTTAAGCATTTGATATATGTTTTGAAATTATAATCTGTAGAAGATTTATAATTTATACTATGAATTGCAAGGTACAATGGTGTCTATTTTCCTAAAGGCTTACCTATGACATATTATTCATTTATTTGAAATTTTTACAGTGTTTCACAAACATATAGCAACTCTATTTTTTATTTACATTTCTTTGATTACAGATGAGTTTTAATGTTCTTCATATATTCATTGACTATTTGGATTTCTTATTTGGTCATAAACATGAATTTGTTTATTTCATATTTGGCATACCTTTACATTTAACAATTATTTCCTATATTTATTTTTATTTAAATAATTTATACAAATTATTTAAATTTTTGAATCTTAAAGTGTCAGAAATTTTTTTTCTGCATTATTTGCACAGGGGATGATATACTTAGATTTTTCTCACTCAAAGACCTATTTGATGTGGTCCTTTGTTAGATTATTAAGTGGTCTCTCTCCTTTCCCTCTGAATTTACCTGCAATCACCACCTCCTTGACTAGAAGTCAATCTACACAAATCATTGTAAACATCTGTTGACACAAGTGTACAACACTTGGGTAAGAGACAAGCTTCTTACAACCTCCGCTACCACCATCACCCATGCCACCCCAGCTACCCAGGAGGCAGTGAGCCCACACAGCAGCCCAAAACACCACTACTACAACCAGCATTTAAGAAAGACACCACACTAAGACTGTTTATAACCAAGGAAATCATACAGAGACTTCACCGCTGAACACACCCAGAAGCAAAGCCAAACAATCTTACTCAATATACATCATAGTCATATCCTTAAGAGGATAACTTCACATATCAATATTAAACATGAATATAAATGAATTAAATGCTCCACTTAAAATATATAGATTGGCAGAATGGATTTTAAAAATCAATCCAACTATACATTGTTTATCAGAAACTCACCTTAGTTGTAAAGACATTTATACACTGAAGGTAAAGGGTTAAATACCTTTTTCCAAAGATATTCCACACGATGGAAGACTTCTCAAAAAAAAAAAAACTTCTTAGATTCAATAAATGAATTCAGTAAAACTGATACAGTTTTGAACTGATACAGTTTTTACTGAAATGAATTCAGTAAAACAGGATACAATATCAATGTACAAAGATCATTAGCATTTTTACACCAATAACAATCAAGGCAAGAACCAAATCAAGAAGGCAATTTCATTTACAATACCTACAAAAAATATTTAATAAAATACCTAGAAATATATTTAACCAATGAGGTGAAAGATCTCTACAAGGAAAACTAGAAACACTGATGAAAGAAATTGTAAACAATATAAATAAATGAAAAAAAAATCCTACGCTCATGGATTGAAAGAATCAATATCATAAAAATAACCATACTGTCCAAAACAATCTACAAATCCAATACAATTCCTATCAAAATACCAATGTCACCTTTCATATAATTAGAACAAACAATCCTAAAATTCGTATGGAACCAAAAATGAGCTGAAATAGCCAAAGCAATCTTAGCAAAAAGAACAAAGCTGGAGGCATTACATTACTCGACCTGAAATTATACTACCAGGCTATAGTACCTAGAACAATATGATACTAGTATAAAAACAGACACATAGACCAATGGAACAGAATAGATAACCCAGAAATAAAGTCACATATCTACAGTTGGCTGACCTTTGACACAGTCAACAAAAACATACCCTGGGGAAAGGACACTCTCATGATTAAATGGTGCTGGGAAAATTGGACTGCCAGATGCAGAAAAATGAAAACCGCATCCCTTTATCTCACTGTACACAAAAATCAACTCAAGATGGATTAAAGACTTAAATGTAAGATCTGAAACCATTAAAATACTAGAATAAATTCTAAGGAAAACTCTTCTGGACATTGGTATAGTCAAAGCATTCATGACCAAGATCTCAAAAGCACAAGCAATAAAACCAAAAATAGAAAAATTTGACTTAAGTACTCAACATAGTACTTAACTAAGATTTACTAAATTCATGTATCAAATCTAAGACTTGTTGGGGCGGAGCAAGATGGCCAAATAGGAACAGCTCCAGTCTCCAACTCCCAGCGCGAGCGACACAGAAGACCGGTGATTTCTGCATTTTCAACTGAGGTACTGGGTTCATCTCACTGGGGAGTGCCGGACGATCGGTGCTGGTCAGCTGCTGCAGCCCGACCAGCGAGAGCTGAAGCAGGGCGAGGCATTGCCTCACCTGGGAAGCGCAAGGGGGAAGGGAATCCCTTTTCCTAGCCAGGGGAACTGAGACACACAACACCTGGAAAATCGGGTAACTCCCACCCCAATACTGCGCTTTAAGCAAACAGGCACACCAGGAGATCATATCCCACACCTGGCCGGGAGGGTCCCACACCCACGGAGCCTCCCTCATTGCTAGCACAGCAGTCTGAGATCTCACAGCAAGGCAGCAGCAAGGCTGGGGGAGGGGCGCCCGCCATTGCTGAGGCTTAAGTAGGTAAACAAAGCTGCTGGGAAGCTCGAACTGGGTGGAGCTCACAGCAGCTCAAGGAAACCTGCCTGTCTCTGTAGACTCCACCTCTGGGGACAGGGCACAGTAAACAATAACAAACGCAACAGAAACCTCTGCAGACGCAAGCGACTCTGTCTGACAGCTTTGAAGAGAGCAGCGGATCTCCCAACACGGAGGTTGAGATCTGAGAAGGGACAGACTCCCTGCTCAAGTGGGTCCCTGACCCCTGAGTAGCCTAACTGGGAGACATCCCCCACTAGGGGCAGTCTGACACCCCACACCTCACAGGGTGGAGTACACCCCTGAGTGGGAGCTTCCAAAGCAAGAATCAGACAGGTACACTCGCTGTTCAGAAATATTCTATCTTCTGCAGCTTCTGCAGCTGATACCCAGGCAAACAGGGTCTGGAGTGGACCTCAAGCAATCTCCAACAGACCTACAGCTGAGGGTCCTGACTGTTAGAAGGAAAACTATCAAACAGGAAGGACACCTACACCAAAACCCCATCAGTACATCACCATCATCAAAGACCAGAGGCAGATAAAACCACAAAGATGGGGAAAAAGCAGGGCAGAAAAGCTGGAAATTCAAAAAATAAGAGCGCATCTCCCCCGGCAAAGGAGCGCAGCTCATCGCCAGCAACGGATCAAAGCTGGACGGAGAATGACTTTGACGAGATGAGAGAAGAAGGCTTCAGTCCATCAAATTTCTCAGAGCTAAAGGAGGAATTACGTACCCAGCGCAAAGAAACTAAAAATCTTGAAAAAAAAGTGGAAGAATTGATGGCTAGAGTAATTAATGCAGAGAAAGTCATAAACGAAATGAAAGAGATGAAAACCATGACACGAGAAATACGTGACAAATGCACAAGCTTCAGTAACCGACTCCATCAACTGGAAGAAAGAGTGTCAGCGATTGAGGATCAAATGAATGAAATGAAGCGAGATGAGAAACCAAAAGAAAAAAGAAGAAAAAGAAATGAACAAAGCCTGCAAGAAGTATGGGATTATGTAAAAACACCAAATCTACGTCTGATTGGGGTGCCTGAAAGTGAGGGGGAAAATGGAACCAAGTTGGAAAACACTCTTCAGGATATCATCCAGGAGAACTTCCCCAACCTAGTAGGGCAGGCCAACATTCAAATCCAGGAAATACAGAGAACACCACAAAGATACTCCTCGAGAAGAGCAACTCCAAGACACATAATTGCCAGATTCACCAAAGTTGAAATGAAGGAAAAAATCTTAAGGGCAGCCAGAGAGAAAGGTCGGGTTACCCACAAAGGGAAGCCCATCAGACTAACAGCAGGTCTCTCGGCAGAAACTCTCCAAGCCAGAAGAGAGTGGGGGCCAATATTCAACATTCTTAAAGATAAGAATTTTAAACCCAGAATCTCATATCCAGCCAAACTAAGTTTCATAAGTGAAGGAGAAATAAAATCCTTTACAGATAAGCAAATACTTAGAGATTTTGTCACCACTAGGCCTGCCTTACAAGAGACCCTGAAGGAAGCACTAAACATGGAAAGGAACAACCGGTACCAGCCATTGCAAAAACATGCCAAAATGTATAGTCCATCGATGCTAGGAAGAAACTGCATCAACTAACGAGCAAAATAACCAGTTAATATCATAATGGCAGGATCAAGTTCACACATAACAATCTTAACCTTAAATGTAAATGGACTAAATGCTCCAATTAAAAGACACAGACTGGCAAACTGGATAAAGAGTCAAGACCCATCAGTCTGCTGTATTCAGGAGACCCATCTCACATGCAGAGACATACATAGGCTCAAAATAAAGGGATGGAGGAAGATTTACCAAGCAAATGGAGAACAAAAAAAAGCGGGGGTTGCAATCCTAGTCTCTGATAAAACAGACTTTAAACCATCAAAGATCAAAAGAGACAAAGAAGGCCATTACATAATGGTAAAGGGATCAATTCAACAGGAAGAGCTAACTATCCTAAATATATATGCACCCAATACAGGAGCACCCAGATTCATAAAGCAAGTCCTTAGAGACTTACAAAGAGACTTAGACTCCCATACAATAATAATGGGAGACTTCAACACTCCACTGTCAACATTAGACAGATCAACAGACAAAAGTTAACAAGGATATCCAGGAATTGAACTCATCTCTGCAGCAAGCAGACCTAATAGACATCTACAGAACTCTCCACCCCAAATCAACAGAATATACATTCTTCTCAGCACCACATCGTACTTACTCCAAAATCGACCACGTAATTGGAAGTAAAGCACTCCTCAGCAAATGTACAAGAACAGAAATTATAACAAACTGTCTCTCAGACCACAGTGCAATCAAACTAGAACCCAGGACTAAGAAACTCAATCAAAACCGCTCAACTACATGGAAACTGAACAACCTGCTCCTGAATGACTACTGGGTACATAACAAAATGAAGGCAGAAATAAAGATGTTCTTTGAAAGCAATGAGAACAAAGATACAACATACCAGAATCTCTGGGACACATTGAAAGCAGTGTGTAGAGGGAAATATATAGCACTAAATGCCCACAAGAGAAAGCAGGAAAGATTTAAAATTGACACTCTAACATCACAATTAAAAGAACTAGAGAAGCAAGAGCAAACACATTCGAAAGCTAGCAGAAGGCAAGAAATAACTAAGATCAGAGCAGAACTGAAGGAGATAGAGACACAAAAAACCCTCCAAAAAATCAATGAATCCAGGAGTTGGTTTTTTGAAAAGATCAACAAAATTGACAGACCACTAGCAACACTAATAAAGAAGAAAAGAGAGAAGAATCAAATCGACGCAATTAAAAATGATAAAGGGGATATCACCACCGACCCCACAGAAATACAAAGTACCATCAGAGAATACTATAAACACCTCTATGCAAATAAACTGGAAAATCTAGAAGAAATGGATAATTTCCTGGACACTTACACTCTTCCAAGACTAAACCAGGAAGAAGTTGAATCCCTGAATAGACAAATAGCAGGCTCTGAAATTAAGGCAATAATTAATAGCCTACCAACCAAAAAAAGTCCAGGACCAGATGGATTCACAGCTGAATTCTACCAGAGGTACAAGGAGGAGTTGGTACCATTCCTTCTGAAACTATTCCAATCAATAGAAAAAGAGGGAATCCTCCCTAACTCATTTTATGAGGCCAACATCATCCTGATACCAAAGCCTGGCAGAGACACAACAAAAAAAGAGAATTTTAGACCAATATCCCTGATGAACATCGATGCAAAAATCCTCAACAAAATACTGGCAAACCAGATTCAGCAACACATCAAAAAGCTTATCCACCATGATCAAGTGGGCTTCATCCCTGGGATGCAAGGCTGGTTCAACATTCGCAAATCAATAAACATAATCCAGCATATAAACAGAACCAAAGACAAGAACCACATGATTATCTCAATAGATGCAGAAAAGGCTTTTGACAAAATTCAACAGCCCTTCATGCTAAAAACGCTCAATAAATTCGGTATTGATGGAACGTACCTCAAAATCATAAGAGCTATTTATGACAAACCCACAGCCAATATCATACTGAATGGGCAAAAACTGGAAAAATTCCCTTTGAAAACTGGCACAAGACAGGGATGCCCTCTCTCACCACTCCTATTCAACATAGTGTTGGAAGTTCTGGCTAGGGCAATCAGGCAAGAGAAAGAAATCAAGGGTATTCAGTTAGGAAAAGAAGAAGTCAAATTGTCCCTGTTTGCAGATGACATGATTGTATATTTAGAAAACCCCATTGTCTCAGCCCAAAATCTCCTTAAGCTGATAAGCAACTTCAGCAAAGTCTCAGGATACAAAATTAATGTGCAAAAATCACCAGCATTCTTATACACCAGTAACAGACAAACAGAGAGCCAAATCATGAATGAACTTCCATTCACAATTGCTTCAAAGAGAATAAAATACCTAGGAATCCAACTTACAAGGGATGTAAAGGTCCTCTTCAAGGAGAACTACAAACCACTGCTCAGTGAAATAAAAGAGGACACAAACAAATGGAAGACCATACCATGCTCATGGATAGGAAGAATCAATATCGTGAAAATGGCCATACTGCCCAAGGTAATTTATAGATTCAATGCCATCCCCATCAAGCTACCAATGAGTTTCTTCACAGAATTAGAAAAAACTGCTTTAAAGTTTATATGGAACCAAAAAAGAGCCCGTATCTCCAAGACAATCCTAAGTCAAAAGAACAAAGCTGGAGGCATCATGCTACCTGACTTCAAACTATACTACAAGGCTACAGTAACCAAAACAGCATGGTACTGGTACCAAAACAGAGATATAGACCAATGGAACAGAACAGAGTCCTCAGAAATAATACCACACATCTACAGCCATCTGATCTTTGACAAACCTGAGAGAAACAAGCAATGGGGAAAGGATTCCCTATTTAATAAATGGTGCTGGGGAAATTGGCTAGCCATAAGTAGAAAGCTGAAACTGGATCCTTTCCTTACTCCTTATACGAAAATTAATTCAAGATGGATTAGAGACTTAAATGTTAGACCTAATACCATAAAAATCCTAGAGGAAAACCTAGGTAGTACCATTCAGGACATAGGCATGGGCAAAGACTTCATGTCTAAAACACCAAAAGCAACAGCAGCAAAAGCCAAAATTGACAAATGGGATCTCATTAAACTAAAGAGCTTCTGCACAGCAAAAGAAACTACCATCAGAGTGAACAGGCAACCTACAGAATGGGAGAAAATTTTTGCAATCTACTCATCTGACAAAGGGCTAATATCCAGAACCTACAAAGAACTCAAACAAATTTACAAGAAAAAAACAAACAACCCCATCAAAAAGTGGGCAAAGGATATGAACAGACATTTCTCAAAAGAAGACATTCATACAGCCAACAGACACATGAAAAAATGCTCATCATCACTGGCCATCAGAGAAATGCAAATCAAAACCACAATGAGATACCATCTCACACCAGTTAGAATGGCGATCATTAAAAAGTCAGGAAACAACAGGTGCTGGAGAGGATGTGGAGAAATAGGAACACTTTTACACTGTTGGTGGGATTGTAAACTAGTTCAACCATTATGGAAAACAGTATGGCGATTCCTCAAGGATCTAGAACTAGAAATACCATATGACCCAGCCATCCCATTACTGGGTATATACCCAAAGGATTATAAATTATGCTGCTATAAAGACACATGCACATGTATGTTTATTGCGGCACTATTCACAATAGCAAAGACTTGGAATCAACCCAAATGTCCATCAGTGACAGATTGGATTAAGAAAATGTGGCACATATACACCATGGAATACTATGCAACCATAAAAAAGGATGAGTTTGTGTCCTTTGTAGGGACATGGATGCAGCTGGAAACCATCATTCTTAGCAAACTATCGCAAGAACAGAAAACCAAACACCGCATGTTCTCACTCATAGGTGGGAACTGAACAATGAGATCACTCGGACTCAGGAAGGGGAACATCACACACCGGGGCCTATCATGGGGAGGGGGGAGGGGGAAGGGATTGCATTGGGAGTTATACCTGATGTAAATGACGAGTTGATGGGTGCAGCACACCAACATGGCACAAGTATACATATGTAACAAACCTGCACGTTATGCACATGTACCCTACAACTTAAAGTATAATAATAATAAATAAATTTAAAAAAAATAAAAATAAATAAAAAAAAATAAAAAGACCTGTTGATACTACAAAAGTAGATACATATCATAACACATTTTTCCAAACCCATAGAATGTACCAAGGTGAACCCTAATGTAATCTATGGACTTGGGGTGATGATAATGTTTTAATGTGGGTTCATCAATTGTAAGAAACATACCACTCTAGCAGGGGATGTTAATGGGGGACGCTATGCCCAAGTGAGATATATGGGGTATATATGTACCTTCCTCTCCATTTTGCTATAAACCTAAAACTGCTGTAAAATGTTTTTTTTTAAAGTATTGTTTTAAAGACTCAAAGATAATGCAGTAAAATGAAATTACCATTTTCTCTGAGTAATAGAAAAATTAGTAATTTTCTTATTTCCTTATTTTCTTTATTTTCTAGAAATCTGAATTTCTTAGTTTAATGTCAATTGATATTAGTTGATCCAATTTAATGAGAGAAAAGGAAACAATATTTTCATCGGTAGAAATATAAATGATTTATGCAAAAATATATGTTAGTGTGCTAACTACAAATTGGAAAGTTTCAATTAAATAGAAAAAGAAAAGCATAAAAACAAGTAACTCACAATTGTAAAAATACAAGTGACAACCAAACTCATTTAAAGACATTAAACCTCATTAATCCATAAGAAAATGCAATTTTAAAATAACATCTTTGTTTTGTTTTTACTGATTTTTCCTAACTGATTGGCAAAGACAAAAATGAAAAAAGAAAGAGAGACACAGATTAATCCTAGTGTGTTTGAATGTAGAAACTCTTATACTTGATTGGTGGAAGTAGAAATTAATATTTATTAGAATTTAAAATGTTCAAATCCAGACAACAACAGAGATCTCTAAGTTCCCTAACACTGAAAAGGTTTAAATTCATTGAGGAAGTCTTGTAACTGAAAGGAAATGGGGTACGTTACATAATAGATACCTAAAATAAAAAACAAATCTTGCCGAGTAGAAAAAATAGTATGATTCAATATTGTATATACATGAAAACATCTTAAAGAACAAAAATGCCTAACTTTGAAGATTAATCTAGCAAAATGTGATTTTATGTGGCTTTAATTTCCTAAAAGCCTTACTTTTGCAGTTTAAATGCCCTTTACAAAGAATTAACATTTGTTAGTGAGAAAATATAGATTTTTCAAAATGCAAGTGGAAATTCAAGATACACAGCCTATTAAATGAAGAAATACCACACAAATATTGAAAAAATGAAATGAAGCATAATAGTAGGTAAACAATTTTTCTCTGATCAAAAACTAAAACTATTAGCAAAAATTATCAGCAATGCATCCAGAATATTAAATATATATTAGTTGCATATATATAATATAAAATTGGTTGACTGATAAACTTGATTAAGGCTGGAGGTGATTTTAAAAAGAGGAAAAATAAGGGAAGTGACAGAAATAGAATTTTAAAAAGGGAACTAGAAGTAAGAAACTGAGAGATTAAAGAAAGGAGAGAAGGGATTCTCTGTGAGAATCATCTGATTACTTACAATTCTGCTTAAACTCTTTAAATGACTTTTACCCTTTCACAAAAGTACAGACTGTAGAAGCAATCTGTCTTCTGTCTATTTCCCTAGTCTCACATCTCGATTCTGCCCTACTCCCACAAATTCCTCTCCAAGTTTCACTACTTGGATAACCATTTTTCATATGTTTGCTTGCTGCCTGGCTAGACCAATGTGTGCATGCTTTTGATTCTGCTGGTAAGTACAACTCATGCAACACCTCTTTGCTCCCTCCTCCCAGTTGTATTAGACCTTTATGCCCTCATATCACTTTGTACAAGCAACCGTCATAATGCTTATTGACACTTTATGATTGACATTTAGCTATCTTGTTTGTCACTCCTAACATGTCTATGAGTTCCCCCTAAGGAGACAGATCATTTCTTATTGACAAATTCTGGCCCATAGCAAGTGTTCCATAAGTGTTCAGAAATACTTGGACAGATGGAAGAATGGAAAGATGATTTGATTTGATAACAGTGTCTGGGTAAGTTATGATTTATCCTATGTTTTGATCCTGCCCATAGAATGGTTAATTACAGAGTCAATCAAGAAACGGTTTTAAGCATCTGCAGGATGTAATAATCCCTCACAACCTGCCTGTCACTTTGTCTCAAGCCAAAACAGTGAATTCAACAAGTTTAAGGGAGGTTCATTCAAATGATAATGTGAATATAGAATTGATTTTTTGGAGCACATGTGTTTCTTACTTTCATTTTTATTTAAAAAATAATTGATAAGAGAGTCTTCAGTTGGCAGCATTTCCCATAGAATAAGATGCAGCAGTAACATAGAGCATCCTAACAAGTGTACGGGTCTCTTGGAAGCTGCTGTCTAAGTAAGGTCTACTCTATTCTTTTCTGGCTAAATACTAAATACTCATTTTTTTTTTCCTTAGGAAACATACTTCATTATGTTTCAGATCCCTCCACAATCCCCTTAATGCCTGTTTCTCCATGCACTTCCGATTTCAATCAGTTCAGAAAACTTCCCCAATCTCACATTCTAAAGAAGCATTCACTGCAGATCAGAGCGATATTATTTGCTTCTAATGATGCTTATCATTCTCATTAAATGAAGTAGGATCTGGAAATGGCAGTAGCAGCAGAAGCTATGGCTATTTTTTTGCAATTCACCATCACTTAGTGGTATGTATTTCTCTGACATTATCAACACACTATTTTCCTTCATCTTGTAATAACCTCAAACCTGAACTGTGAGTTTATATTCCATGTGTTTTATTAATACCTGCAATTATTTCAGTGCATATATTTCTCTTGTAGATTTTGTATATTGCTGGATATTTCTACCTGTGAAAATTTCTCCCAAGTAAAAAATGAAATATCCAAAAAGCAAAGAGAATATTGCTCCCCCTTTGCCTTCTGCCATGATTGTAAGCTTCCTGAGGCTCTCATCAGAAGCAGATCCTGGCACTATGCTTCTTGTATAGTCTGCAGAACCATGGAGTGAGTTTTGGTAATCGTATTTTCCTTGAAACTGATTAAATTTATTTTGTATTTCCAGTTCCTTTTTGAAAATAAATAAATATTTTAAATTACATCTGTGCCTGTTACATCTGTGCCTGTGATGTTTTTGTTTGTTTGTTTGTTTGTTTTTTGAGACAGAGTCTCGGTCTGTCACCCAGACTGGAGTGCAGTGGCGCAATCTTGGGTCACTGCAAACTCCGCCTCCCGAGTTCATGCCATTCTCCTCCCTCAGCCTCCCGAGTAGCTGGGACTACAGGTGTCCACCACAACGCCTGGCTAATTTTTTTGTATTTTTAGTAGAGACGGGGTTTCACCGTGTTAGCCAAGATGGTCTCGATCTCCTGACCTCGTGATCCATCTGCCTTGGCCTCCCATAGTGCTGGGATTACAGGCGTGAGCCACCGCGCCCGTCCTGTGATGATTTTTTAAATCACCAATTAAAGTGTTGTGAAATTGTGATTTCTTTAGGCAGTTAATATTCCAATTGCCATATTTGTCTTTAAAAATAACCTTTAATTTATTGGTTGATTCCAATATAAATCTGGTTTTTAATGTATTAACACTTATTTTCTATGTATTATTTTCTGACATTTTGTTTAGGTTCACTGTATTGTTTATTATCTAAATAGTACAGGTGGAAAAACAATTACCATATTTTATTTATCTTTATGTGAGATATGAGAAGTTTGAGCTATTAATATGCCTCTGAGCAATGTTTTAGCCACAATGTAAAGGTTTGATGATATTATCATTATCATTATTATAACCTAGATTACTTGAACTTTTAAGTTGCATTTTACTTGAACTAAAAGTTGTAACAGAATATTTTCCTTTTTTTAAAGACTACTTTTTTGGGGGAAGTTTTAGGCTCATAGCAAAATTAAGAGGAAGGTACAAAGATTTTCCATATATCCCCTGGCCACACATGCACAACCTCCCCCACTATCAACATCCCGCACCAGAATGGGATCTGTCACAACTGATAAACCTACATTGGCACATCATTCTCATCTGAAGTCCATAGTTTACATTAGGGTTCACTTTTGATGTTCTATATTTCAGCAGTTTGAACAAATGTATAATTACAGTATTATACTGTATACATCCTTACACAGTAGTATCATACAGAGTGTTTTCACTGCCCTAAAAATCCTCTGTGCTCCCACTTATTTTTTTTTAATTTTATTTATTTATTATTTTATTATACTTTAAGTTCTAGGGTACATGTGGATAACGTGCAGGTTTGTTACATATGTATACCTGTACCATGTTGGCATGCAGCACCCATCAACTCGTCAGCACCCATCAACTCGTCATTTACATCAGGTATAACTCCCAATGCAATCCCTCCCCCCACCCCCCTCCCCGTGATAGGCCCCGGTGTGTGATGTTCCCCTTCCCAAGTCCAAGTGATCTCATTGTTCAGTTCCCACCTATGAGTGAGAACATGCGGTGTTTGGTTTTCTGTTCTTGCGATAGTTTGCTGAGAATGATGGTTTCCAGCTGCATCCATGTCCCTACAAAGGACACAAACTCATCCTTTTTTATGGTTGCATAGTATTCCATGGTGTATATGTGCCACATTTTCTTAATCCAGTCTGTCACTGATGGACATTTGGGTTGATTCCAAGTCTTTGCTACTGTGAATAGTGCCGCAATAAACATACATGTGCATGTGTCTTTATAGCAGCATAATTTATAATCCTTTGGGTATATACCCAGTAATGGGATGGCTGGGTCATATGGTATTTCTAGTTCTAGATCCTTGAGGAATCGCCATACTGTTTTCCATAATGGTTGAACTAGTTTACAATCCCACCAACAGTGTAAAAGTGTTCCTATTTCTCCACATCCTCTCCAGCACCTGTTGTTTCCTGACTTCTTAATGATCGCCATTCTAACTGGTGTGAGATGGTATCTCATTGTGGTTTTGATTTGCATTTCTCTGATGGCCAGTGATGATGAGCATTTTTTCATGTGTCTGTTGGCTGTATGAATGTCTTCTTTTGAGAAGTGTCTGTTCATATCCTTTGCCCACTTTTTGATGGGGTTGTTTGTTTTTTTCTTGTAAATTTGTTTGAGTTCTTTGTAGGTTCTGGATATTAGTCCTTTGTCTGATGGGTAGATTACAAAAATTTTCTCCCATTCTGTAGGTTGCCTGTTCACTCTGATGGTAGTTTCTTTTGCTGTGCAGAAGCTCTTTAGTTTAATTAGATCCCATTTGTCAATTTTATGGCTTTTGTTGCCGTTGTTTTTGGTGTTTTAGACATGAAGTCCTTGCCCACGCCTATGTCCTGAATGGTATTACCTAGGTTTTCTTCTAGAGTTTTTACGGTATTAGGTTTAACATTTAAGTCTCTAATCCATCTTGAATTAATTTTCGTATAAGGAGTAAGGAAAGGATCCAGTTTCAGCTTTCTACTTATGGCTAGCCAATTTTCCCAGCACCATTTATTAAATAGGGAATCCTTTCCCCATTGCTTGTTTCTCTCAGGTTTGTCAAAGATCAGATGGCTGTAGATGTGTGGTATTATTTCTGAGGACTCTGTTCTGTTCCATTGGTCTATATCTCTGTTTTGGTACCAGTACCATGCTGTTTTGGTTCTTCCCTCCAACCCCTAGCAACCACTGATTTTTGCACTCTCTTCATAGTTTTGCCTTTTCCAGAATATAATACAGTTAGACTCATATAGTATATAGCCTTTTCATACTGGCTTCTTTCACTTTTTAATATGCATTTAAGGTTTCTCCATGTCTTTTTATGGCTTAATAGCTCATTTCTTTTTAGTGCTGAATAATATCCCATTGTCTGGATGTACCATAGCTTATTTATCCATTCACCTACTGAAAGACATCTTAGTTGCTTCCAAGTTTTGGCAATTATGAACAAAGCTGCTGTAAACATCTATGCACAGATTTTTGTGTGGACATAAGTTTTCAACTCCTTTGGGTGGATACCAAGGAGCACGATTGCTGGATTATATGGTAAGAGTATGTTAAGTTTTGGTAAGGAACTGCCAAACTGTCTTCCAAAGTGGTTGTACCAATTCCCACCAGCAATGAAAGTTCCTGTTGTTTCACATCCTTGTTAGCATTTTATATTTTCAGTGTTCAGGACTTTGATCATTCAAATAGATGTGTAGTGGTATCTCTGTTGTATTAATTTGCATTCCCCTGATGACATGTGTGGAGCATCTTTTCATATGCTTATTTGCTATCTATATATTTTCCTTGGTGGGTGTCAAAGTCTTTTGTTGATTTTTAATTTGGTCATCTGTTTTCATCTGTTGAGTTTTATGAGTTATTTGTATATATTTGATAACAGTCCTCTATCAGTGTGTCTTTTGCAAATATTTTCTCTTTGTGGATTGTTTTCTCATTCTTTATTTTTATTTCTTTTCATTTTTATTTTAACCTTGGGGGTACATGTGAAGGTTTGTTACACAAATAAACATGTGTCATCGGAGTTTGTTGTACGTATCATTACATCACCCAGGTATTAAGCTCAGTACCCAATAGTTATCTTTTCTGCTCCTCTCCCTCCTCCCACCCTCTTCCCTCAAATAAATGGACCTCAGTGTCTGTTGTTTCCTTGTGTTCATAAGATCTTATCATTTAGCTCCCACTTTTAAGTGAGAACATGCAGTATTTGGTTTTCTGTTCCTGGGTTAGTTTCTATGTATTACTGATTCCATTATGTATCCTCTCTTTCCTATTAATTATACTTTTAAAAATATTTTAGTAATTGCCTTATAGTTAACAATACACATTTTAACTAATGTTCATTTTCATGTAACACTATACTGTTTCACATGTAGTATAAGTACCTTATAATATAGTATTCCCAATTTCTCCCTCTTGTCACTTGTAACATAGTTATCATTCATTCACTTATCCATATGTTATAGCCACCCTATATATTAATGCTGCCATTGCTTTAAACAGTTATCTTGTAAACCAATTAAGAAAGGAAAAATTATTTTATTCTACCTTCATTTTTTTCCTTTTCCAATGGTCTTCCTCTATGTAGATCTAAGTTTCTGGCCTATATTATTTTTTTACTTCCTGAATAACTTCTTTTAATATTTATTTCAGGGTAGCTTTGCTGACAATTGATTCCCCAGTTATTGTTTGTCTGTGAAATTTATTTCTCCTTCCCGTTTGAAGGATAATTTCACTGGATGTAGAATTGTAGGTTAATAAAGGGTTTTTGTTCCAATCCATTAAATATTTCACTCTATTCTTTTATTGCTTTCTTTTCTAACAAGCAGCCCACTATAATTCTTATCCTGTTCCTCTGTATATGAAATGTACCCTCTTCCCTGATTTCTTTCAGTATTTTTTTCTGACTGTAGATTTTTGCAGTTTGTATATGTCTACATGTGTTGGGTTTTTGTTGTACTTTTCATTCTTGCTGTTCTCTGGCATCACTGGATCAGTGGTTTGATTTTTTCATTAATTTTAGACAGTTGCCCATCATTATTACTTCAAATATTTCTCCTGCTCAGTTCTGTTTTTCTTCTTTCTCTTCTCTTTCCCACTTACATCTCTTTTCATTTTCTCACAATTTTTTGACTATTTTCTTCTGCTTTCTTTTTTATTCTATTTTTTTCTCTTTGCATTTCAGTTTGGGGATCTTCAAGCTCATGGCTTCTTTCCTTGGCTTAGTAGAGGCTGAATTTCTTTAGTGTCTTTGTTTTATTTTCCTCTCTTGATTTTGGGCTTCCCTACACATCTTTCTTCAGAGAAAGTCTTTTGTCATGTAGCTGTCAATTGTAGGCTGTTACTATACAGAAGCTCTGTTGGTATGTCGGTAAATTGTTGGGGGAGGGTAGTGTTTTACAATCTTCTGATTACATCTCCATCTTTCAATGTGTCTGTGTTTTAGGGCCAGGATTATTACAGCGTTTCTCCAGTAGGTTAGCTTGTTAACTCTCCTGCCTCCCACTTCGTTCCAAGACTGTAGCATTCTCACTCTATTTTCTCGAAAGCCCTGAACCCTGCTGAGTTTTGTTGTCATCGTTGTTTTGTTTGTTTTCTCTTAGTTAGGAAAGGAGACTGGAGAGGGTTGGAGTAGGAGGAATTTTCTTCCCCATCTGGAAAAAGTTTTTAAATTGAGCTGTGATAATGTTCTTTCTGCTGTCCTCTGTTATGGAAACAGCTCTGGATATATTTTACAAATATTACTCTTCTTCCTCAGCCCCCTTCTCAGTAGAACCAGGAGAATGTTTCAAATATTTACAATGAGAACCTATTGGGGTTCCTGGAGTTTTGAAACTTTTTCAGCTTACATATATTGAAGGCATGTAATTAAGGACATACACATTTAAAGTGTTATGTCTTTCTGCTATGTTGACACTTTAATTATTGTAAAATGTTTTCTTCCATCTCTATATTGCCTTAAAAGTATACATTACCTAATATAAGTGTACATTATCTAAGTAAGCTTTCTTTTGGTTTTTATGTGTATATTGCATCTCTATCCTTTTATTTTCAACTCTTTTGTAAACTTAAACTTCAGTTGGGTCTCCTGAAAGCATAATATAGTTCAAATTTATTTCTTTTTATCCAGTCTGGCTCCATGTCTTTTAATTATATTATTTAGTCTATTTACAGAAATATAATTACTGATATACATGAGATTTCACCAATTATCTGTGTATTTTCTACTTGTCACACTTGTTTATGTTGATTTCCCTTCTTTCTTACTGTGTTTGTGATTATTATTCTATTTTTTCTAAGAGCTACTTAAATATATATTTTTACCTCCATTTAGTTTTCACCATAGAGATTACAACACCCACCCTTAGCTTATTAGAACCAGTTTTAAGTTACTATGTGTTATCAATTCACAGACAATTCAATTATCTTAGAACTCATAAGCTTCGCTTACTGTTTGTGCTATTACTGTCATTTTTAAAATTCTATATGTAGTTTACATCCAAAAAGTATTTTACAGACCATTGGATTTCCCAACATAAGAACTTTTGCAGCTTTTTTTTTTTTGTCTCCTTATACCTTTGAAATTCCATCTGGGATATTTTTTCTTTTGTACAATGAAAAACCTTCTTAACACTTTTACAAGTCCTCAAGTGACAGATTTTTTTCCCATTTTGTTTAACTAAAAATATCTAGACTGAGGAATGAACATTTTAAAAAGAATATAAAATACATGAAAAGATAAAACATAGAGCATATAGGACATGTTAAAATGGTCTAACATAAGTGTAATTGGAATCCTACAAGGAAGGAGCAAATAAATAGAAAGTGATATTTGAAGATGTAATAGGTGAGAAATTTTCAAAACCAATGAAAGTATCAGTCAAGAAAATATGTTTTCTTGACCCTCCTCCAGTTGTTAATTTTTTAATTTATATCTAATCTGTTCTTAAATTCATTCACTGAGTTCTTACTTTTTATTATTGCAATTTTAGTTTCAGAATTTACATTAAATTCATTTTTGGAATTTCCAACTCCCTGCCAAAATTTTCCAACCTCTAGTTTAATTAATTGACCACATTGATTTTATTTGTTAAGTCCACATCTCTGGAGTTCCTGTGTATCTATTTTTTGGGTCTGGTTTTTCTATTGGTTTTCAACTTTCTTTTATGTATGGTTACCTTTTAGTGATAGGCATTATAAATGAAAGCTTTTAGATTAAGTCAAATTTATAGTTAAATATCAATCCAATCAAAATTTAATCTTTAATTTAGTTACAAATAATTAAATATGAATTTATTAATTAAAACATTAATTTGTCAATTTAATGTTATAGATTTTTGCTTTATTTCTTTTATATTTGTATCTAGTTTCTCTTCCATGAAAAATCTTTGATCCTAATATCAGTAATATCCATTTTTTAATAATATATACAAAAATATTCCAAAATGTCAGGACCAACATCAATAATAAAATACTACTTATTGGAGTAAAATACAAGATTTCTCTGAATTTTACTCTGAATCCTCCTGTATTTTTATAACCACTCTAATTTTAGTTAATACTCCAATAAGTTGTTTAATGTAATTTTTTTTAATCCCCAAGAGGTCATAAATATTTTCGATCAGTTAATATCTACTTTTATTGCATTGAAGTCAGAACATTTTATTTTATTTTACTTCATTGAAAATCTTGTCTTGTGAAGAAATATATGGTATTTTCAGTTATGTGTACACTTAAAGAGATATATTCTCCATTAGGGAGTTAGAAATAAATAAATATGTATATATCCCCAAAATATTTACTATGGTTTGATTTTGTTAATTGAATATTTTTACTTTTCCTTATTGTGTTGCCCACTTGACGTTAGATTAGACATCAGTTGTCAACACCTTTTAATGGATCAGTCTTATTCTTTTCACAGTTTTATTTGGTTTAGTTTTGTGTTATTAACATGTCTTTCATAATATTGTCTCTACCTGTTCTTTTTAATTTAAAAAATTTATCTTTATATTTTTGGTATACAATTTTATATCTTGTTTTTCAGCCTGAGTGCCACTTAAAAAATAACACATTGCAGATGCCTGTTTTCTAATAAGGACACCATTAGGGCCCCACCCCTCACAGTTTTGTTTTAACCTAATCTCCACTTCAAAATAAAGGCCTTATCTCCAAATAGGGTTACTTTTTGAAGTACTAGGGTTTGGCACTTCAACATATGAATCTGGGCAAGACAAGATTCAGCTCATAACACAATCCATTATAACAGTTATGGTCACTTTTAATTTGATTGTTGAGTGCTCCCATATGCTCTTGGCTATTCCAGAATCTTAACCTTTTAACACGAAAGAACCTAGTTCCAAAGCAAAATTCCCGACTACAGTAACACGTGCAGAAGACTGCCATTAATCTGCTTCTTAACACACATCTGGTATGTAAAGATACATATAAAATGCAAATATCTGAACAAATTATAATGTATTCTATAGTTCCTTCAAAAATTTTCTACAAATTTCCTTCCAGTTAATTAATTTGACCTAGTCCATCTGATATATGAAACCATATGACTAAGCTATTTCTGTAATCTATATGCACCCTTCTTGCAACTTCCAAAAACATTTAATGATATATGAAACAATTGCTAGAGAATTTATTAGGATTTGGAAAATAAAGCTGATATTTCGAAAAGGTTGCCTCATAGTAATTTTTTAAAATTGTACAGTGAAAATTTCAAGACGGGGAATTTTGTCTAAAAAGATTTAAGATTCAATATGTTTAGCCTCAGAATAAATATTTAACCCTAAAACTGGAAGACATAATAGAATCATAATTTATTTTCCAACATGAAAGGAGGAGGTACCATAAAAATACTTTATTTTGGACAAATCCAGATTATAAAATGAGAAATGCAATATGAAAGCCATAGGGAAGCAAATTCCATCTCACTATAAAAATACAATTTCAATTTGAATAGGTAGTTTACAAAAGGTGCTGTGTTGCTGTATGCACTGGTCAGTTTCTCCTACCTGGAAGTTTAAAAGAATAGGTTGCTTAATGGTTGACAATACAGTGGTGTTCATTCCTGCACTGGATCCATTGCTGAGCAAGATTATATCTGAGGTCCCTCTCTTTAATATTTTTCAATCCTAGCCTAGTTCTACTTTCTTTGACCGAATATTTGGTCTAAATTCATAACTTTTTACCACCAGCACACTTTTAAAGGGCATGGTTAAACTCAAGGTTGAGGAAAAGAAGACCATCTTTGACCTCTTAGTGACCAGATCCTAAAAAGGCATTCAAAGCACTACTGAGTATTTAATATATCTTTGTCCACTTGACTATTTTATGTGTATGTGAATATTTCACAATATTCTATGAAACAAATTATATTTCTTATAAAATGTATGGAACTGAGTACATTTATTAACATAGGTAACAGTACAAAGGAAGAAAATGAAAAATCAGCAAACCTGAATCAACACAGAATGTGAAACTGCTCTGCTTGCCAAATAATAACTGTGATGGGAACCAATCATTCTCTTAGATAAGAATATTTTCCAACCTAGTAACAGAAGAAAATATCAGTATATACCAGTAAATCTGTAAATGTGGCACTGTGGAATAAAGTTGACAAACTTCTCAGATGTTCTATGGACTAGTTAAAATGTGAGCCACATGACAGTATGTTTTCTGTATTTTAAAGTTATGAACTATGCAAAATAGCCCATAGGTAAGGGATTAAATACGTATTCACATTATTGGTTACTAAACTGGAATAAACTTTCTAAGGTGTTTGAGCTCATGATTGTGTTTCAGCTCATGATTAAGGACAATAAATTGTCTCAAGATAGTATAACTTTTAAAAAGTTGTTTACAGTGGTGCTTATAGAAGGCATTATTTGTGCCCTTATAAGTTGTTCAGGAGATCTTCCTCAGACTCAGGAGATGACTACTCAGTCTCTTCATTGTCATCTTTATATCATTGTTTCTCAATGTGTAAATGACAGGATTCAGGATGGGTGTAATCATAAAGTCCAAAATGGCAAGAAATTTATCCACTGACACTGAGGGAAATGGCCACATATAAACAAAGACGCATGGTCCAAAGAACAAAACCACCACAGTGATATGAGCTGAAAGAGTAGAGACAGCTTTGGATAAACCACCTGAAGAGTGTTTCCATACAGTGACCAGGATGAAGATATAGGAAATAATCAATAAAAAGAAAGTGCCTATGGAAATTAACCCACTATTGGCAGTAACCAAGAACTCCATTCTGTAGCTGTCTATGCAGGCAAGTTTGATAAACCAAGGAAGGTCACAGTAAAAGCTATCTATCTCGTTAGGACCA
Source organism: Macaca thibetana thibetana (assembly GCF_024542745.1). Taxonomy (NCBI): domain Eukaryota; kingdom Metazoa; phylum Chordata; class Mammalia; order Primates; family Cercopithecidae; genus Macaca; species Macaca thibetana. The sequence goes on from NC_065584.1 coordinate 88,244,767, forward strand.
CAAAAAGGCAAATGGACAACAAAAGCCAACTGGGCTACTGAGTGAATGAGACCAGAAACCCAAGCGCTAGACAGAAGCAGAATGCACATCCGTGAGTTCATGATGGTCAGGTAGTGAAGGGGCTTACATATGGCCACATATCTGTCAAAGGCCATGGCTATGAGCAGCACCATCTCAGATCCACCCAGGACATGAAGGACAAATATCTGGATGACACACCCCTGGAATGATATGGTATTGTGCCCAGAGTACAGGTCAGAAATCATCTTAGGAACTGTTAAGGTAGAAAAGCACAAATCCATAAATGAAAGGTTGGCTAAAAGGAAGTACATGGGGGAATGTAAATGAGGGTCAAAGCTTACTATAAACACAACAAAGAGGTTCCCTAGAAGAATTGTTACATAAAACACTGTAGAGACAGCAAGGAAGAAATGCTGTATTGGTGTAGATATAGAAAGTCCCAGCAACACAAATTGAGATACCTCAGTGTAATTTGCTTCGTTCATTGACTTTGTCTTTTACTACCTAAAAGATCAAAAACAAAATAATAACAAAAGGGAGTTTATCAGACTTAAATATTTGTAAAATTTTTAAGCTGTTTTACATTCAATATTAAAGTAAAAGAAATCTTCTCATAACCACAAGGTGTTGAAAAATTAATGCATTCATTTACCCACTCAACTAATGTTTCTAATGTGCATGTACTATATGCCAGGAAAGATGTCAAGTTCTGAGGTCAAACACTGATTCTGACTTCAGATGGAGCAAAACATTAAATAGCCCTAACTATAGACATACTCTCATAATTGACCTTAAGAAAAACCACAGAGCGCTATGAGAACAATGTGATGCATCCCAGAAGTGCCTGCTCAGACTCTCCTCTGGGAATTACTACTGAAAAGTGAGAAAAGCAGTCCAGACTTTGGAAATGCCCTGTGCAAAGACCCGAAGACAGGAAAGCCAGTGGGGCCAGAGGTTGAACAACTGAGATTAGCATAGAGTGACAGGCCAGTCTTAAAATCTTGTTTCCATTATAATAATTTTGTTTTTTACCCTAATAGCAATAGAAAATCACTGAAAAATTTTAAGTGGTAGCTTGGTTATATTTCTGCTTTCAAATGGTCACAACGTAAAGAATGGAATGAAAGGGCTGGAGAGAGCTTAAAGTAATTTATCAGGAACTACTACTGAAGAACCATATCACATCAGGTGAGCAGGACGAATTGTTAACCAATAGTGTTAGCAAAACAAATAAAACTGAGAAAAAATAAATCTTTATCTCTGAATACAAACTCAGACTAAGTTTCAAACTGATATTTAAATGACAGAAATAGGAACAAGGCAAAGGAAGTATTTGAATACGTGGAGAACTATTAGGTTGAAAAATGCATTGTAATCATATTATCTATATTCATAAATATAATGGAGGAAATAATTGATAGTATCCAAAACATTAAAATAGAAATATATTAGATATCCAGGTAAATATAAAGATAATATATCCAGATACACATATAAATGTTTTATATGAGGATATAAGCACTATAAAAATATAAGCATAAATTGTTGAAAATGGTTGTAAAAGATTAGACAGGTGATTGATATATTTAATATAAAATTAGTTCTTCCAAATAGATAAAGAAAAACATATGGTAAATCAGTTTAAAATGAGTAAAAAGAGCATTGACTAAAGGAGAAAGCTGAACAGTCAATAATAATACTAAAAGTAAGAAACTAGTAATCCAAGATGTGTAGATAAGATAGTATAGAGTGCTATTTTGTGCTTAACAATTTCAAATTAGCTGGGCATGGTGGCACGTGCCTGCAATCCCAGCTACTTGGGAGGCTGAGGCAGGAGAATCACTTGAACCCAGGAGGCAGAGGTTGCAGTGAGCCGAGATTGTGCCACTACACTTCAGCCTGGGCAACAGAGCAAGACTCCATCTGAGGGAAAAAAAAAAAAGATGATTTTCTATGGATGAGGCTGTCAGGAAATAGACATTCTCAAATACTTAAAGGAATAGTGCAAATTAATACAATGTCTCTAGAAGGCACTAAGTAGATATCAAAGGGTTAATTTTTTCCTTAACTTAATAACTAAGAATCCCACCTCAACAACATTACTTCATATAATAACAATAGATGAGCTAAAAATACAGCTGCAAGGCTACCTATTATACCATTGTTATTATACCATTGTTATATTACAGAGAATTAAAATATACATGTCACTTCTAACTGGAAAAGGCATTCAATCTCTTGTGGAGAAACAAAAATCAATACATGGAGAACCATTGCTAAGTCCTAGCCATAGCAATCTGACCAGAGAAAGAAATAAAAGATATCTAAATTGGAAAAGAAGAAGTAAAACTATCCTACTTTACTTAATGATATGATTCTATACCTAAAAAAATCCTAAAGACTCTGCCAAAAGGCTTCCAGAATTGTAAATGATTTTAGTAAGGCTTCAGGATACAAAAGCAACATACAAAAACCAGTAGCATTTCTACACACCAACAATGTCCAGGACAAAAGCCAAATAAAAAACACAATCCCACTTATAATTTTATTCTTATAAAGAAAATAAAATACCTGAGAATACAGTTAACTAGGGAGGTGAAAGATCTCTACAAGGAGAACTACAAAACACTGCTAAAGAAATCATAGACAATATAAATAAATGGAAAAACATTCCATGCTCATGGATTAGAAGAATCAATACATTAAAATGGCCACACTACCCAAGGCAATTTACAGATTCAATCTTTGCTATCATACTACCAATGTCATTCTTCACAGAATTAGAAAAAAAAAATCTGGATTTCATATGGAATCATATAAGAACACAAATGGCCAAAGAAATTCTGAGCAAAAGGAACAAACCCAGAAACATCATATTATTCAACTTCCACCTATACTATAAGGCGATAGTAAACAAAACAGCATAGTACTGGTACAAAAACAGACACATAAACCAATGGAACCAAATAGAAAACTCAGAAATAAAGGGGCACACTTACAACCATCTGATCTTTAACAAGACCAGCAAAAATAAGCAGTGGGTAATGGACTTCCTATGCAATAAATGGTGGTGGGATAACTAGCTAGCCATATGCAGAAGAATGAAACTGGATCCTTTCCTTTCATGATATACAAAAATTAAGTCGGGGGGATTATTAAAGATTTAAATGTAAAATATGTAAATCCTTTCCTTTCATGATATACAAGAAATAAGTCGGGGGGATTATTAAAGATTTAAATGTAAAACCTCAAGCTCTAAAAATTCTACAAGAAAATCTAGGAAATATCCTTCTCAACATCGGCCTTGGCAAGAACTTTTGGCTATGTTCCCAAAAGCAATTGCAATGAAAACAAAAATTCATGAGACAACAAAACAATTTTTAAAAACAAAAATTGATAAGTAATTTTGTTTAATTGATAAAAAAGCTTCTGCAGAGCAAATGAAATTATTACTAGAATAAACAGACAACCTACAGGATGGGAGAAAATATTCACAAACTGTCCATTCGACAAAGGTCTAATAGCCAGAATCCATAAGGAACTTAAATAAATCAACAAGCAAAAAAACAAATAACCCCATTAAAAAATGGGCAAAGGACACAAGAACAGATACTTCCTCAAAATAAGGCATACAAGCATCCAACAACCATATGAAAAAAAAAAAGTTCAGTATCTCTAATCATCAGAGAAATGCAAATCAAAACCACAATGAGATACCATCTCACATCAGTCAGAATGGCTATTACTAAAAAGTCAAAAAACAACAGATGCTGGTGAGACTGCAGAGGAAAGGGAATGCCTACACACTGTTGGTGGGGTAAAGCAAATGAGTTCAGCCACTGTGGAAAGCAGTTTGGCGATTTCTCAAATGACTTGAGACAGAGCTACCATTCGACCCTGCAATCCCATTGTTGAGTATATACTCAAAGGAAAATAGATTATTATACCAAAAAGACATATGCATTCATATGTTCATTACTGTGCTATTCACAATAGCAAAGACATGGAATCAAACTAGGTGCCTATCAATGGTGGATTGTATAAAGACAGTGCGGGAACATGTACACCACAGAGGGCTATACCGCCATAAAAAAGAATGAAATAATGTCCTTTGCAGTAACATAGATGGAGCGAGGGTGCCATAATCCTAAGCAAACTAATGCAGGAACAGAAATAGACATAGACATGGGAACAATAGACACTGTGGACTATCAGAGGGAAGAGGGAGAGAGGCATGGGTTGAAAAACTACCAACTGGGTACTATGCTGACAACCTGGATGCAATATACTCATGAAACAAACCTGCACGTATCTAAAACAAATCTCCACTATATCTAAAATAAAAGTTGAAATGTAAAAATAAAAAAGTTAATAAAGTATATTTGGATAGAAAGAAAAAGATTAAATGTATAGGAAATTCATTTTGAAATTTTGTCTTTAGTATTTATCAAAAAATTGTTAATCTCCAGGCTTATATGTATTTATTGGTTTGAACCATATAAAATTATTCTCTCAGTAGATCAAAAGATGATCAAATACCATTTTTATAGCATTCAATCTATATGTTGACTTTTTTCCTTACATAATTTTCAAAACCTCTTTAAGCATCAAACATTATTGATGATTATTTCTCAGCCTGAATTGAATAGCATGGGATTCCCAGTTGTACAGCCACCAACACACTTTCCCTCAAACCCACACCACTTGACTTTCTCATGTCCTTGCTCATTCTTGTGCCGCTCCACACCAAGCCTAGGCTCCCACTGCACCACTTCAGCAGGAGAGCAGCATGAGCTGGCAGGAGCACCATGAAAATGTGGGAGTCAAGAATGGATTTGAGGGCAGCCAGGTCAAACAGGACTGGGAATCCTGTGTTATGGACATGGAACAAGTATTGCAGTGAAAACACTACAGCAGAGATGCCAGGAGGCCCTGCCACAACAGCAATGGAGGGAGAATTTTATAGCCAATAATTGATTAAAATGGAGCAGAATTGGGCATGAGAGAATGGAACAATAACTAAGGTGAATGACAATGGATGTGACTTGAAAGGGAACTATAGTTAAATCTCTATCCAAAGGTTTTGCCAATGTTATCTCTCTCTCTCTCCCCCTCCTCCCCTCTATATATATATACATATATATATATGTATTACTATATGCAATTCTGGAATATGAAAAAAACACATTTATTCAGTATGTTCCCAACAGTGTAAGATGAATGAAAAATATTTTAAAGACCAAAATAAAAGCCAGGGAAGTAAAAGTAAAAACAGGGATATTTTTCCTAAGTGTTAGAAAAATGGGTGATTTGTCTGTTTTCCTCTTCTTTATTTTCTAAATGTAAAATTCCTTATTAATAAAACTGTCTTCATTTGATACAATTCAATGGGAAGGTTAGGTATGATAGTGTCATCAATCAGAATATTATGATTAAGAAAAAAAAGTCAATACATTAACTCCACAAGAAGGCCTAATTTGAAAAAATGAGAAGGCATGCACAGGTAACTCACAACAGGAACAACAGCACGTACAAATGGCCAACAAATATATTCATGTGTTCATTTTCAATGGTGCTCGCCAGTCATTAGGAGCTGCATTGTTTTCTGTTTTGTCAACAGCAAAAGAGAGACAGAGAAATATAAAAAGAGAAATGAGTGAGAGAAAGAACAAAAATTTCCAGTATTTTCAAGGTTTTAAAACAAAAGTGATTACTGTATACTTTTTAAGAAATTACAAATTGAAAATATTTAATATAAGTTAAAATGTAGGAATATATTTCTAGACATGCTAGCACAGGAGTAAATATATATAGAATATGTTTATATAACATACATATTTACATATACATCCACATATATACATAAAATAAAATGGTTTTGACTCGTCAAACAATAGCAAATATTAATCACAATATATTACATGTATACAATGGAAAATTATGAAGCTATTAAAATCAACTAAATGACTCACTCTACATATACAGATCGAGAAAAATTTCCAATTTAAGTGAAACTAGAGAATGCATTATAAAATTAATGAGACTTTGTGAGTGTGCTTAAATAAAAAAATTCTCCAAGAATGCACACCAGATATTACCAATGGTGAATCCTGAAGAGAAGAATTACATGTGGTCTATAGTTCTGTATTGTTTAAATAACCTGGGGAGAAAAATCATCATGGCGGACTGGAGGCAGGACTAGATTGCAGCGTCGAACAGAGCAGTCGGCAGATGCTCGCATTGTGAATTTTAGCTCCAGATTGACTGCAAGAACAAACCAGCAATCCTGAGAGGACCCACAGACCCTATGAAGGAAGCTGACTGCTCCTGCAGGACCCGGAAGACACTGCAAATACTGTCAGTGCCCCAACTGTGGAAGTGAAAAAGGGATACCCTCCTTCCCCGGACACACACCTCCACTACAAAAGCTGAAGGTCTGTTTGCAATAGAAGGTTCTGACTTTACCTGGAGCTGGGTCAGTTTGGAGAGCCTAATGAAATACAGGTGTAGAGGAAGCAGCAGAAAGGCCCTGGGAGCTCAATGGGTCCCCTAGCAGGCCATTCCTGCCTGGCACCACAGGGATCCATCGGGAGGGTGGCCAGAGGAGCAGGGGATAAAACACCACAGGGAGAAGGAAATCTCCAGCTGAACTTTGTAACAGTTTGAACGAGACGAGAAGGAGGGAGGAAGGCGGCTTAAACTTGTTACTTCTAGACAATTTAGTTCCACTCGAATATTTTATAATGAGACTTTTGTTTTATAAATTAAATGATAGATCACTTAAGTCTTAAATATCAAAATACTGAACAAATAAATAAATAACCTAAACCAACCTTGCATTGCTTTTGACTTAAAAATAGACTTTTTAAGTATAAAATAAGAGATTCAAGATGCACAACCCTGAAAATTCAATGTAGTAATGTCAATACCATTCAAATAGGCATTTAAAAATCAAAATACAGTTTTACAAATGTGAGAACAACTGTTTTCTCTTAAAAAAACACAGCTTTCACTTAACAGAAACTATTCTCAGTAAGGGATTCATTACCAAGATAAAACCTCAAATTGCTGAGCAGTCTGTTGCTGGTGTCTTTACAATGTATCTGTTGTTTAGTTGGTTCATATTAGTAAGGAAAGAGATGAAAGGCAAAGGAAGACTAAGGGTAGAGAGAAAAGGGACAGGAGCAACAGGAAAGAAATAGGAGAGAAGAACAGAAGCAAGCAAGAAGGGATACCACAAAACTTAAAACGGAAGCAGTCAAAAAGCATACCAATGGAGTATTTCCCCCGTCTTCTCTTGCCCACTCACCACTTAAAATCCCTGAGACTTCTGCCTTCAAAACATCTCATGATGTCAGTAAAGCTCTGGAATCTGTATACAGCCCATCTCCCCACCTTCTCATGTGGCCTCTCCACCTCACAATCTGATGAATTATAGGGACACTCCTTGTTCTTTCATGACTGTTGAGGCTCACTAACGAAATCTTTTTGCTCTAAAGCAATCCCTGACGTTTTCATTTAGCTGATTACTTCTCATTCTAAAATCCCATCTCAGGCATCAATTCATCAAGGATGTCCCCTTCTCTACTCCAGTCTGGGGTAGATACTACTCCTCTATGCTCTCACAACGTGTTTTTAAATCTTTCATATTATCTACTTCATAACATAATTTACAATTACTAGCCTCTTGGCCTCCCTTGCTAGGTCTATGAGTTTCTGGAGAGCAGGGACTGTATTTTATTCATAAATCCTGGCCCACAGTAAGTCTTATAAATTTGAGAGAGAGGCAGGTGATCAGTAGATGTGGGTGTGAATATGTATATAAGCAGATGGATAATTGATAATCATGGTTTCTTGGTAAAGAACGTTTATACTATATCTTAATCCTTTTTAAAACTGATGCCAATAGAATTATTTAAAAAATAATTGCTACTCTAGAAATTATCACACGCATGCAACAGGTCTGAGGCAATTCACTGTAAAACCAATTTCCAAGGTCATTGCCACCTCCTGCTGAAATATAATCTAGACCCAGAAATTTCCTTGTAAACCAAGACATAATCTAAGCATATGGAGCAATTGAAAATTCTAACTTTTCCTTGAAAAGGGTGGCATGAGTGGATGTTCAGTAAATGCTTGTCGAATTGAAAAACAGCAATGGAGATGAGAGAGAGAGAATTTTAGTGTTGTGGCCTAGGTACTATGCATTACCTGTATAAAGAAAATACCTGGTAATTTTAGTAGACTGTTGACTTTAACTGTACCATTCCCCACTTACCTGCCCCCCCCAAAAAAAAACAAGTGCCAGAATGCAAAGTTTCCACCGTTACTGAGTCTTTTAACAAATGTTTTCCTCTTTGATGCTATATGCATAGCGCTTCCCACAATGACTCCAGTTCTAACAACCTAGCAACAGCTTTTAGTGACCACTTTATGGCTGTGATCTGACTCCCGAGGTCACTTATCATGGGAATTCTACTTTTGAATTTCCATAACCTTAAAGGAAAAAATATTTAGAAGCTTTGATATGAAAGTAAATGGAAAAAAAGGGAATTATGTCTAGTAATATATAATGCAAAATATCTTCAAGGAAAATCAACATCTGATATTTTAATGTCTATTTATGAATTAAAGACCATTTAATGAAAAAAGAATAGCTATTAACAAACTCATTAAATTAGCATCATTTAAAATTGTTTTGGAAGCATATACATGAAATATCCTCAGAAACACTACTTGCTTTTTATTTAATTTATCCAATTAGCATCCCTATTTTAGAGATGCTAATATTAAGTAACATGCTTATTAAATATATTGGCAATGATCACTATGCTAAGGTCATCAAATGTTCAAACTCAATTTTTCAAATTTCAAAATCTATGGTTATAAACACTATAACATACTGCTTCCTTTTTATGTCATTGCTCTAATGCACAAACAGAAGTTCACAGACCTATTTAGCTTTTAAGTTTTCTGAATATTTTTACATATATTATCTCATTTATTCTTTCTAATAAGACCATGAGGTAGAAATGCAATAGTCTTCCATAACAATAGAAAAAATGAGGTTGTGACTTACCTACTGTTGAGTGACAGAAAGGCAGCTGAATTCTTGTTCCCTGTCATGAATTTAATCAGCGGTTTTTTTGTTTGTTTGTTTTTGTTTTAATTTGCCGATTAATGCTAGGCATCCTGAATGCCTGAAATGCTGCTCAGAAAGACAATGTATCCAAACAGGACATCAAATGCAACACACCCTTAGTCTCAAGCATTTAACACTATTATAAGAACATCTCTATTTCAACATATCGTTTTAACAAACTTGATTTTTGTTAAATTGCTACTTATTATTCCCATTTTTCTAAATTTTAATCTGAGTTCTATATGATATCTAAACTGGAGGGTTTAAAATAAGAGAAAACTTAGTGTGTTAACTGTATCATACTCTTTTAAATCAAAGGTATATTTTTACCTAGTATAAAGAGAAAGATAAACTTAAGTCACGCATGATTTTGAAAGAAATGTGCTAAGCCAAACTGAATGACTAAAATCTTAATTCATAATGTAAAATATTTATTTAATCTTTTTATGTTAAAATTTTATTTCTTTATTGAGTTACAATTCACATAAACTTAAGATTTATTATTTTAAGAGTACAACTCAGTTGTGTTTAGTATACACACAATATGCATGTTGCAATATGCATGTGCAATCATCAGTTTCATCAAATTGTGACATATTTTCATCATCTTAAAAGAAAATCCCATATCCTTTGAGCAGTCACTGCCCAGTCCCCTCTCTCCTTATCCCTAGGCAACTACTAATCTCCTTTCTGGCTCTATGAATTTATCTCTTTTGAATATTTCATTTAAATGGCATCAAAACAGTATGTGACCTTAGTGTCTGACCTCTTTCACTTAGCATATTTTCAAAGTTTGTCCATCTTGAAGTATGTATCAGTACTCATTCCTTTTGCATGGCTGAGTAATATTCCATTGCATGGATATACCACATTTTTTAATCCATTCATTAGCTGATGAACATATGAATTGTCCTATCTTTAGTTATTGTGAATATTGCTAATATGAACATTTTTATGTTTAAACTCAAACAGTTTTTGTTTGAGTACCTGTTTTCAATTATTTTGTGTAAATACCTAGGAGTGGAATTAATGGGTCATATGATAATTCTATGTTTAACTTTTTTAGGATCTGCCATACTTTTTTCAACAGTGGCTGCACCATTTTACACTTCCACAATGCACAAAAGTCCCAGTTCCTCCACATTCTTGCCAATATTTATTTTGTTTTTTTTTTTTTAAATATATAATAGACATCTTAATGGGTTTAAGGTAGTGTTAGATTGTGGTTGCGATTAGCATTTCCCTAATGACAAATGTTGCTGAGTAACTTTTAATGTGCTTATTGATCATTTATATATCTTCTTTGGCAAAATGTCTATTAAGGTTTTTTGGCTAATTTTAATTGTGTTATTTGCATTTTTATTATTATTATTTTTGAAACAGAATCTCACTGTCACAGGTTGAAATGCAGGGGTGCAATCACAGTTTACTGCAATCTCAATCTCTCAGGCTCAAGCCATCCTCCCACCTCAGCCTCCCAGGTAGCTGGGACTACAGTGTGTGCTACCACAGTTGTCTAATTTTTTTTTTTTTTTTTTTTTTTTTTTTGAGATGGAGTCTTGCTCTGTCACCCAGGCTGGAATGCAGTGGCACAATCTCGGCTCACTGCGAGCTCCACCCCCCGGGTTCACGCCATTCTCCTGCCTCAGCTTCCTGAGTTGCTGGGACTACAGGCGCCCACCACCATGCCCTGCTAATTTTGTGTATTTTTAGTAAAGGCGGGGCTTCACCATGTTAGCCAGGATGGTCTCAATCTCCTGACCTCGTGATCTGACCGCCTCAGCTTCCCAAAGTGCTGGGATTACAGGCATGAGCCACACCACCTGGCTGGCTAATTTTTTTAATGTTTGGATAGATGGGATCTCACTATGTTGCCCAGGCTGGTTTCCATCTCCTGGGTTCAAGTAATCCTCCCTCCTTGGCCACCCAAAGGGCTGGGATTACAGGTGGGAGCCACCACACCCTGTCTGTATTTTTATTATGCAGTTGTAAGAATTCTTTAAATATTCTGAATATGGACCTTATAAGATATATGATTGCATATATTTTCTCCCATTCTGTGGATTGTCTTTTTCACTTTCTTAACGGTATCCATTGATGAACATTATTTTTATTTTAATTTACATTTTAATTATTTACCTATGTTTTTCTTTTTTCCTGTGTCTTTATTATCATATCTATAAGAATCCATTACTAAAACCATGGTCATGGATATTTACACTATGTTTTCTTCTAATAGTTTTATATTTCTAGCTCTTACATTGGTATTCAGTCCTTTCAAATTAATTTCTTTTTCTATGTGGTGTAAAGTATGGTTCCAACTTGATCCTTTTGCATGTGGATATCCAGTTGTCTCAGAACCACTAGTTGAAGAGACTGTTCTTTTTCCTATTACTATCTTTGGCACCTTTTTCAAGAATTTTGGCACCCTGTCATGAATCAATTACTGTACATGCCTAGGTTTATTTCTGAAATCTCATTCTATTTACAGTAGTCTCCCCTTCTCCATGGTTTACTTTCCTCAGTTTCTATTACCTGTTACCTCAGTTAGCCACAGTCAACCTTAGTCTGAAAATATTAAGATATTTTGAAAGAGAGACATACCATATTCACATAACTTTATTATAGTATATTGTTTGATACTGTCTGTGGTTTCAGACATCCATTAGGGGTCTTAAAACATATCCTCTGAAGATAAGGGGAGAATACTGTATCTTTTCATCAGTTAGAGTTATGCCCATAATATGATTTTCATTCATACTGTTAATTTTCAGGGCTCTGCTCAAGAAAGCATGGAGAATGTTGAGACCTAAATATTCCTCTGAGTCACAGGAAGCAGAAGTTCAAGTAGGTTCTTAAATCATGAGCACAGGTGCAACATGCTCACAATGAGCTGGCTGTCACCTGCCCACCTACATAACTCATCTAACTTCTGCTGGGACTGGAACTGACATCTTAGTTCAATTTTATGACATGGAAGATATACACCAAAAGAAAGAAAGCCATATCTGCCTATAAAACAGAATAGAAACATATGTTAAATTTTATTTTGTCAAAAGTTTAATAAACTTCCTCATTCTATTTTACAGGACTAACTTGATTCTAGCTTTAAGGGAGTGCATTACACATAAGGACTCAATTTAGGGAAATTAGGAAGCTAAGAGATTACCCCAGGAGCATGATAAGAAAACCTTTCCAAATTTTTGGTTACATTTAAAAGAGGCTACCACCGTATGCCACAATGAGGATATATCCTCAACAACACTGGTTCCGGCAGAAAATAAACTGGACTTCATTCCAGACTTAAAGTAGAATCTAGAGTAAGTCTTATCAGCCAAGAAGGATCTGGTTTCAGAGGTGATTCCTGTAGGGTAAGTATATCACAAACTTCTGGTTTTTGAACTTTCACTTTTGTCCCATCCACTAACTTAACACTAATTTTTCCTGTAGCATTTTTTTCCATATCTACCTGTTAGTCTTAGAGTTCTGAATGTATTATTTAGCTGATATGTTTACAGGAAGGATTATGAGTTTTCCAACTAATCTCTCCGCCTTCTGGACTCCTTGCAGCAGAGTTTCACACACTAACAAAAGGCAATGTCTTTTTACAATCTTAGAACTTCTCAGACACTCAGGTTGGGGAAGAATGGTTTTAACAGGCCATTCAACCTACCATGACAATACTCTAATTCCTTTCTAATTTTGCTTGTCCTACCCGTTGGTCAAAGTAATAAATGCACAAAAACTCAGTTATTAACATTAATAAAGTACATTCCAATCTGAAGATAAAGATGATTACATAATTTTAATATAAAAATGAACTTCTTTTCCCATCAGTATTGGCCATATAAGTTTGCTTGTATTTGTTCTCTTCATAGAACAAAATGCCTAATTTTAGAAATCTTGTCTTTTCCTTATTTTTCTCAAAATCAAGATTCCTATCAGAAGCCATTTTGGAAATTTTGGAGTCAGACAGATCTCAATTTATATTCCAACTCTGCCATTTTCTAATGTGTAACTTGGAAAATCAAGATTTCCCATCTGAAAAATGGCAATAAATGTCGTGATTGTTAGAATATAATGTCTGTAAAGTGCTCAACACTGATATAGTAAACAATGGCCAGAAAATGTATGAATTAGTTATTGGTAATTAATTCCCAGACCTGCTCATTGGTTTTAATCCCAAATACAAAAACTATTTATAACTGTGTGACTTGGGCAATAACAAAGAATCTAAAAGGCAGTTGATTTATCTGTGTTTCTCCTTCCTTGAAGTTTCTGAGGAAACCTAAGCCTATATAAGTAGGAAAGATACCGACTCTTTTAATTTTTCTGTATCTGCTTCCATAATTATCTTCCCTCGGTTTTTTTATCCACAAAATCTCTTTCTCTCTGTCTCCCTTTTTCCTTTGTTAACTCTCTCTATTTGATTGATTTGCACTTATACTATCTAATACCTTTTAAAGTCTTATTCTCATAGTTAAAATTATATTAGGATATGAACATAAAATAATATTCAAAGTGCTATTCTCTTTGTTAATATACTGTATTAAATATCTTCAATTTTCCATCTCCTTTCTCTCTAAAGATTAGGATCATGAAAACAAAAGTGATGTCTATGTCTCCATTATCCTATGTCTACTGACACATTAGAAAGCATGCTAGCTTTATTTTTCCCAAAGGAATTCAATCACTGTTCTCAATGTGAAAAACTCTAGGTCTGTTTCCTAAATATCATCAACACTTTTATGACAGCATTTATTTAGCACTTACTCTATACCAGAGCATTTTCTGATGTTTTTCTTGCTTCAACTCATTCAGATTTCAAAACAAATGCGGCAGTGACTTTCAGGTATCTGTCTTTACAGAGAAGAAACTGGGGCACCAAGCAGTTTAGTAACTCACTCCAGAAAGTGCAGCTAGTAAATAGAAGATCTGAGGGTGCAAACAGTTGCCCCCCTCCCCCGTGTCTTTTCTTTTTTCTTTTTTTTTTTCAGACGGAGTTTCGCTCTTGTTGCCCAGGATGGAGTGCAATAGCACAATCTCAGCTCACCGTAACCTCCACCTACCAGGTTCAAGTGATTCTCCCACCTCAGCCTTCCAAGTAGCTGGGATCACAGGCATGTGCCACCACGCCTGGCTAATTTTTTGTATTTTTAGTAGAGATGGCGTTTCTCCATGTTGGTCAGGCTGGTCTCGATCTCCCGAACTCCCTACCTCAGGTGATCCGCCCACCTCTGGATTACAGGCACCACCCACCGCGCCTGGCCGTGTCTGTGCCCTTAAACACTGCATTATCTTACATATTAGACATTGCTCCTGTATAAATGTTCCTTTCCTCTTTATCAAATGGGATATGTCTTGCTTTTAAATTGTGAAAACAAAAAATGATACTTCTAAAAATATAGCAAGTTAGGTTGGAAATAAAGAAACCAGCACACAATTAGTTAAAATCTTTCCAACAGTACAGATTTGGGGTAAATATTAAATATTCACTCATGGAAAGTTTATTTGTAACCCTCAAATAAAAAGATTTATGTTCTATGACTGTTTCTCCGTTGATAACCTTCCATTCTAGCTACTACAGACTTAATATCATTTCAAAACCAATGTCAGATAAATGTATCCATTTAATCTGTCCCTTTTAATTGAACAGTTAACCCATTTATGCCAGAGGTTGCCATTTTTTGAATTGCAGACGTGTCAAAAATCAGACCTTGGCAATGACCTTGAGCAGTAGGATATAAATAACTCCCATGCATTTAGTGTTCCAATAATGGAACACTAGGGATATATGGGTTTAATATGGTTACAGTCAGTTCATATTCTCAGACACACTGATAAGTAAAATAATGTTACAAATACATTTTGCCATTTGTCTAGTTACTTCCTTACAAATTAATTCCATGAAATAAAATTGCTATGTCACAGTTAAAAGAGTTTTTACTTCCATTACTCCATTGCCCTCTAGAAGGATTGCACACTTCACATTCCCATCAGCTGAGACCGAGAAGCACTGCTTCCTCAATTCCAAAGCAACAGCAGGATTAATAATTTTGTTCAGCAATGAGAACACATGGACACAGGGAGGGGAATATCACACACTAGGGTCTGTCAGGGGTTGGGGGCTGGAGGAGGGATAGCACTAGGAGAAATACCTAATGTAGATAATGGGTTGATGGGGCAACAAACCATCATGGCACATGTATACCTATGTAACAAACCTGCACGTTCTGCACGTGTATCCCAGAACTTAAAGTATAATAAAATCAATAATAATAATATTGTCCAGGAAATGATAAAAAATAAAATCTACTTTTTGAATTTGAAGAAAGGCTTTCTTAACCTCAATTTTTTTTTTCTTGAGATGGAGTCTCACTCTGTCGCCCAGGAGTGCAGTGGCGCGATCTTGGCTTACTACAACCTCCACCTCCCAGGTTCAAGCGATTCTCCTGCCTTAGCCTCCTGAGTAGCTGGCCTCAATTTTTAAAAATTAATATATATATATATATATTTAATTAAAGTTTTACAATTTTAGTTTTACATTTAAGACATATTGCCTAAAACTTGTCATAAATGATACTTAAAATTATATGATTCTAATGTTGACTTACACATTTACCAATCATTGACTATTATCATACTGTGGGAGAAATACTTTATTTTCCCACATAAATGTAATGCCTTCCTTATTATATACTAAATTCCCTAATATGTATCTAATTCTTCCTGTGTTTTTGTTCTATTTATCTGTTCAATTTCAGTGAACATAATGATTGTTTCATTCTTATAGGTTTATGGTATATTCTGATCTTTTACAGAAAGCCTCTCCCAATTCCCGTTACATTTTCTTTTCACAGTTTACCTGAGTTTTGAAGAAAAATTGTGGACCCCTTTGTATCATTCCAATATGTCTCCTAAGCACTGTAGCTGTTGCACAGATTAGCTCAATGAGAATTCTTTATAACTTTGATTTTTTTTTTTCTATTAGCATGGCCAGATCTCCCACTTATTTAGGGTTTATATCAGGAAAGTTTGCATTTTTTTCAACAGAATGCATACATTGCACATTACTTCATTTATAAATATGTATTTTAATTATATCTTAAAATTGTATTTTACGTATTTATTTAAATGATCTTATTAGAGTTTATATTATCCATGTAATTGACTACAGTTTTTAAGGCAGACAATTGGCGATTTGTGAAGATTATAGTTGTGCTACTTCTTAAGAGGGTTGCTTGATCTAATCTTCTTGTCTAGATTACATTATGTCGCTGAGCCATAGCATTAGCAGGCTTTCTTCTTTGTATTCTTCATTTTATGTTTCATATGTAATCAGGTGCTGACTGTTGGTTTTCAAATTGTATTTAAAACATCCTGTGTAAAATATTTATTAATTCTGCCATTTTATTACAATTTTTTCTCAGTAATAAATTTTGAAATTTGTTCACTAACTTCTTAGTATACTTATTCCCTAAAATTTTTGGGGAAATACTCTCTGAAATCAAATTATGCTGATTCCTTTCAGAGTCTTATGTGATATGCTGTGGGATTCCAAGAATATTCTTATGATAGATCCACTAAAGACTTTGAGTAGGAGAGCCAAGTGATGATATTTGATGTTAGACAGATCTAAAAACAGATTATTAAAATAGATGAGTTTGGAAAAAATTAAGGCAGATAGTACATTCAGTAGTCTTTTAGTCTTTTCAGTTGTCAAGATGGGAAAATACATAAACTGAAATAAAAAAACAATGACAGAGGAGGCAACAGAATTGAGAAATATTTGAAAGTAAAAATTGTGTACCCGGAGATGGAACGTGAAGGACAGAAAAGAGTGCCACACAGGTGTATACACCAGGCATCTGGGAGAATGGTAGTGATATGTACTGAAACACTGAAGTACATCATAAGATAATGAGTTCAGTTTTCACATGGTAACTTGAGGTGAAGTTGGGATTGCATTTGTATATACCACATCACAACCTGGAATTCAGGGATAATGCTACAGATTTATAATTCAATTTGTAGATACTATTTAAAATAAGCAACCTGATATTGAATTAAAAACCAATAGGTCAGAACTTTTGAGTCACAACAAAAATTAAGGCTGAGCTGAGGGGAAATCACCATTGTGTGTTAAAGATACGGAGAAGAAATCAGAAAGGTAGGAGAATAATTAGGGAAGATCTTTCATGGAAATACTCAGATTGCAGTCAACTGCAATTAACAGAAAACTTGATTTACAGTGAATGAAACAAACTAGGGTTTACTTTTCTCAGGTTACAAAGAGAAATCTGGAAATAAATTATTGCTCTCTTTTGTGAAGTAGTTCAACATGACCTTTGGGGTCTAAGTGTTTTCGAAATTTTTACTGTGTTATTTGTTCTATATGGATCATAGAACTTCATGGTTACTGCCCCTTTAGGAATAAAAATAGCATTAAGTGCATAAAAAATGGACCAGGAAAATACCATCTCCGTATGATGGCTGTCCTTTAACTTGAGAAGGAAAGTCCTCCAGAGAAGACATTGATTTACATCTCATTGAACGGTTCTGGGTTATATGCCCCACCTTAGACAAATCCATGGCCAAGGAGAATGGGATAATAGCAACTGGTTTAGAAAAATCGTATATCATGCTCTTGATCTTGAATAAGGCTACTCTCTTCTAAAATTGAAAGATTTCAATCCACAGTGTGAACAAATGGATTTCTACTTGTAAGAGATGGGAAAGGAAATGACTTTGTAGAATACAAGAAACCAAGGGAGAGGTCATTACAGAAATAAGACCATGATAAATAGGATCAGATTCTACAGGGAGATCAAGGAAAATGATGATTGAAAAGAGATTATTGCATAAAGTATTCAGAATCCAGAATTTCTTTCTATAGAGAATGAAACAAGCCATCAGTAGAAACTGAATTATTTTGACATGGAATGAACAAACTGTAAGAATTGCCAATGAAGGAATTAGGAGCATGAAGTATGGTGTCCTACACCTCCAGGTACAATGTACCTTTGCTTAGAACAAAGTTCTTCACAAAGAAAGGACATACAACATGTTATCTCTTAATATGATCATTGTTTAATAACATTTATTACTTACTAACAGATATTCAGTTTTGTATCCATAATTTATGGTTATCAAGGTCCATCCATGCACTAAGATAATAATGTGTTATGAGCTAAACATGATGGATAATCTCAATCTGTGCATTTGACCTCTATAGTTAATTGTACAAACAAAAACAAAACACACAGGTGAAATGAGATTAAACATTAAATGATTGGCCTAAAAAATCTCCATTTCAGCAGTGGAATAAGAAATTAAGCTAAAGAGAAGTTGCAAGGTAGTGAAAGAACATTAACATGTGAATAATTTCTGTTACCTGAGATTATTAGGATGGGACAACATCTAGCTATGTAGGTTGGGGAAAAGATCTAAACATCCTTGAGGAAAAAAAAAGGAAAAGTATATTAATGAAATAAAAAGGAAGTAACTCCGTTTTCCCCCACCCAATACATTCATAATTATCTTTCTCTTTCTATGTAGTCACTCTCTGATCACTATAATTATATTTCCTTTATTTGTGTCTTTCCCAATTCAATGATTTCTGACTTTAATAGATGTAACCCATAAAACAAACAAACTAGAGAATACACTTTAGCACCACTGATTCTAACTTTTCATCATTTTCTCTCCTCAGGTTGTATGAAAATCAGTTCCTATACTCAAGTCAATTGATGGAATAAATGACTCTTTGGTTTCTGAGTTTGTGCAGCTGGGACTCTCCAGTTCTTGGGAAACTAAAATTTTTCTCATGTTGATATTCTCCTTGCTCTATTTAGGAATCATTCTGGAAATCTCTTCATTGTATTTTTAGTAATCACCGATTCTCACTTACATTCTCCTATGTACTTCCTGCTTTCCAATCTCTCCCTCATTGATGTGGGCCTTTCCACCACCACAACCCCAAGATAATCTCAGGCCTTTCAAATGAATACAAAGTAATTTCTTTCCAAGGTTTTATGACAAGATATGCTGCATCCACATCATGGGAGGGGCAGAGATGGTGTTACTCACAGCGATGGCATTTGAAGTGTGTTTCATTCGTAGTCACTGGCTGGGTTACTGGGCTTATCCATGCCATCTCCCAATTTGCTTTTGTTATAAACTTGCCTTTTTGTGGTCCTAATATAGTAGACAGCTTTTATAGTGACTTTCCCAGGATCATAAAACTCGCATGCACAGATGGAGCCAAGTTTGAGTTACTTCTTGCGGCCAACAGTGGCTTCATGAGCATGGGCACCATCTTCCTGCTAATCCTTTCCTATATCTTCATCTTGGTCACTCTCTGGAAGCATTCTTCAGGAGACTTATCTAAGGCACTTGTTACGTTGTCAGCTGACATCACTGTGGTTGTTTGCTTGTATGTTTGTTTTTTAACTCCATGTACGTTTCTCTATGTGTAGCCTTTCCCCACATCTTCAATTGACAAATACCTGTTCATTGCTGACTTTGCTATATAACCCTGCCTTGAATCCTATCATCTATACATTAAGAAACAAAGATATGAAATAGCCATATAAAGGCTGAACAAACAGGCATTATGATAGATATTGCTGTACCTCTAAAAAAGTACATTTGCCTGCCTGTTGGATATCTTCATTTAGGTATCTGCCATTTAAACTGGCCAACTAGACACGTCATTTACTTACTGAACATGTTTCTACTGCTCCTACAGAGCATTTAATCATTGCTTTTACCACTATGAGTATGCACTGGAATGTGAATCTACCTGATATATGTTACTTTAGCAGATAGCAGCAGTATCTATAAATGGTTTTTTATGATTTAACTTTTGTTTATTTGAACATAAGAAAAGATAGACGACATGTCTTCTTCTTCCTAAAAGGTTTATAAATAACTGCAAACTTGGTCTGGGGAATGTCAGGAATCATCATACGGAATGGTTATATACATAGGACTAGTAGCTCTACTTGTTTACTTAGGTTTGGTTCCCTCAGAAGAAGACCCAAAGACAAACTTTGAGTGCAGGTAGTTTATTTGGAAGTTAATTTTTGGAAGCATCAGTGGAGAGGTGACGCCAAGAAATGAGGGATGCTTATGTTGATTAACATAACTGGGATGCAAGTCTATCACTACCCTTTAGGAGACTACATAGACTCCTGATTCAGAATTGTCTCATTTGAAGGGCAAAATGTTTGGAGTATTTTGTCATTTTTAAAGAATGCATTAATCCTTGGTATACACAGTCTGTCTCATGTAAAATATTCTGTGTCCTTTTTAGGAAACCAGGGACAAGCTACCAGGGAGACTTTCTGGTGCTAATAGTAATGAACCATCACCAGGTAAAACAAAGGACAGTCTCCTAATCTCACTGTATTTCCTAGACAAGTGCAAATTAAATATTTTCCTCTTAATTTAAATAATATTAACTGGTAGGTGAACATAGATAATTCTGTTATCTGAAATATTTCTGTTTCTCTATTTTCAACAATTTTTACAAAAACCAGAAGTCCAAGGTGTTTATTCGACCATTGAGATGGTTCAGCAAGTGAGTGACCAACCCATAGTTTCAGCTAGCACAGTTGGCCATCACCTGCCACCAACAAAAGTCATATGACTTCTGCTGCAGCAGGAATCTTAGTTCAATACAAAATTTTAGCTACAGGGATATCTGGCAAGATGGTTGAATAGGAACGGCTCTGGCCTGCAGCTCCCAGAGAGACCAAAGCAGAAGTCGCGTGATTTCTGCATTTCCAACTGAAGTAGCCAATTCATCTAATTGTGACTGGTTAGGCAGTGGGTGCAGCCCACAGAGGGCAAGCAAAAGCAGTGTGGGGTATCACTTCACCCAGGAAGTGAAAGGGGCTGGAGACCTCCCTCCCCTAACCAAGGGAAGCCATGAGGGACTGTGCTATCCAGCCCAGATACCATACTTTTTCCACGGATTTTGCAACCCACAGACCAGGGATTCCCTCTTGTGCCTAAACCACCAGGGCACTGGGTTTCAAGCACAAAACTGGGCAGCTGTTTGGGCAGACACTGAGCTAGCTGCAGGAGTTTTTTGGATAAAGAGTGAACACTCATCAGTGTGCTGTTTTCAGGAGACCCATCTCACATGCAAAGACACACATAGGCTCAAAATAAAGGGATGAAGGAATATTTACCAAGCAAATAGAGAGCAAAAAAAAGTAGGGGTTGCAATCCTAGACTCTGATAAAACAGACTTTAAACCAACAAAGATCAAAAAAGACAAAGAAAGGCATTACATAATGGTAAAGAAATCAATGCAACAAGAAGAGCTAACTATTCTAAATACATATGCACCCAATACAGGAATACCCAGATTCATAAAGCAAGTTCACAGAGACCTAGAAAGACACTTGGACTCACACACAATAATAGTGGGAGGCTTTAACACCCCACTGTCAATATTAGACCAATCAACGAGACAGAAAATTAACAAGGATATTCAGGACTTGAACCCACCTCTGGAACAAGCAGACCTAATAGACATCGACAGAACTGTCCACCCCAAATCAACAGAATATAAATTATTCTCAGCACCACATCACACTTATTCTAAAATCAGCCAAATAATTGGAAGTAACACATTCCTCAACAAATGCAAAAGAATGTAAATCATAACAAACTGTCTCTCAGACCATAGTGCAATCAAATTAGAACTCAGGATTAAGAAACTCACTCAAAACTGCACAGCTACATGGCAACTGAACAACCAGCTCCTGAATAACTACTGGGTAAATAATGAAATTAAGGCATAAATAAATAAGTTATTTGAAACCAATGAGAACAAAGAAACAACATACCAGAATATCTGGAACACAGCTAAAGCAGTGTTTAGAGGAAAATTTATAGCACTAAATGCCCACAGGAAAAAGTGGGAAAGATCTAAAATCAACACCCTAACATCACAATTAAAAGAACTAGAGAAGCAAAAGCAAACAAATTCAAAAGCTAGCAGTAGACAAGAAATAAGTAAGATCAGAGCAAAACTGAAGGAAACAGAGACACAAAAAATCCTTTAAAAAATCAAAGAATCCAGGTTTTTAGAAAAAGTTAACAAAATAGACCACTAGCTAGACTAATGAAGAAGAAAGAGAAGAATCAAATGAACACAATAAGAAATGATAAAGGGGATATCACCACTGATCCTACAGAAACACAAACTACCATCAGAGAATACTATAAACACCTCTATGCAAATAAACTAGAAAATATAGAAGAAATGGATAAATTCCTGGATATATACACCCTCCCAAGACTAAACCAGGAAGAAGTCAAATCCCAAAATAGACCAATAACAAGTTCTGAAATGGATGCAGTAATTAACAGCCTACCAACCAATAAAAGCCCAGGGACAGGTGGAATCACAGCTGAATTCTACCAGAGGTGCAAAGAGGGGCTGGTACCATCCCTTCTGAAACTATTCCAAACAATAGAAAAGGAGGGAATCCTCCCTAACTCATTTATGAGGCCAGCATCATCCTGATACCAAAACCTGGCAGAGACACAACAAAAAAAGAAAATGTTAGGCCAATATCCCTGATGAACATCGATGCAAAAATCCTCAATAAACTACTGGCAAACTGAATCCAGCAGCACATCACAAAGCTTATCCACCACAATCAAGTCGTCTTCATCCCTGGGATGTGAGGCTGGTTCAACATATGCAAATCAATATATGTAATCCATCATATAAACAGAACCAATGACAAAAACTACATGATTATCTCAATAGATGCAGAAAAGGCCTTTAATAAAATTCAACAACCCTTCATGCTAAAAGCACTAAATAAACTAGGCATTGATGGAACATATCAAAAAATAATAAGAGCTATTTATAACAAACTCATAGCCAATATCATACTGAATGGACAAAAGCTGGAAGAATTCCCTTTGAAAACTGGCATAAGACAAAGATGCCCTCTCTCACCACTCCTATTCAACATATTACTGGAAGTTCTGGCCAGGGCAATCAGGCAAGAGAAAGAAATACAGCATATTCAAATAAAAAGAGAGGAAGTCAAATTGTCTGTTTGCAGATGACATGATTGTATATTTAGAAAATCCCATCATCTCAGCCCAAAAACTCCTTAAGCTGATAAGCAAGTAAAGTCTCAGGATACAAAATCAATGTGCAAAAATCTCAAGCATTCCTATACCCCAATAATAGGCAAACAGAGAGCCAACTCATGAGTGAACTCCCATTCACAATTGCTACAAAGAGAATACAATATCTAGGAATACAACTCACAAGGAATGTGAAGGACCTCTTCAAGGAGAACTACAAACCACTACTCAAACAAATAAGAGAAGATGGCCGGGCGTGGTGGCTCACACCTGTAATCCCAGTACTTTGGGAGGCCGAGGCAGGCAGATCATGAGGTCAAGAGCTCGAGACCATCCTGGCCAACATGGTGAAAACCCATCTCTACTAAAAATACAAAATGTATCTGGGTGTGGTGGCATGTGCCTGTTGTCCCAACTACTCGAGAGTCTGAGGCAGGACAATCACTTGAACCTGGGAGGCATAGGTTGCACTGAACCGACATCATGCCACTGTACTCCAGCCTGAGTGAAAGAGCGAGACTCTGTCTCAAAAAAATAAATTTTAAAAAAAAGGGAGTGTATAAACAAATGGAAAAACATTCTATACTCGTGAATAGGAAGAATCAGTGTCATGAAAATGGCCATACTGCCCAAAGTAATTTGTAGATTCAATGCCATCCCCATTAAGCTACCATTGACTTTCTTCACAGAATTAGAAAAAAACTATTTTAAATTTCACATGGAACAAAAGAAGAGCCCATATAGCAAAGACAATCCTATGCAAAAAGAACAAAGCTGCAGGCATCAAGCTACCTGACTTCAAACTATACTACAAGGCTGCAGTAAACAAAAACAGCATGGTACTTGTACCAAAACAGATATATAGACCAATGGAACAGAACAGAGGCTTTGGAAATAACACCACACATCTACAACCATCTGATCTTCAACAAACCTGACAAAAACAAGCAATGGGGAAAGGATTCCCTATTTAATAAATGGTGCTGGGAAAACTGGCTAACCATATGCAGAAAAATGAAACTGGACCCCTTCCTTACACCTTACACAAAAATTAATTCAAGATGGATTAAAGACTTAAATGTAAAACCTAAAACCATTAAAAACCCTAGAAGAAAACCTAGGCAATACCGTTCAGGACATAGGCATGGGCAAAGATTTCCTGACTAAAACACCAAAAGCAATGCAACAAAAGCCAGAATTGACAAATGAGATCTAATTAAACTAAAGAGCTTCTGCACAACAAAAGAAACTATCATCAGAGTGAACAGGCAACCTACAGAATGGGAGAAAATTTTTGCAATCCATCTGACAAAGGGCTAATATCAAGAATCTGCAAGGAACTTAAACAAATTTACAAGAAAAAAACAACCCCATCAAAAAGTGGGAAAAGGATATGAACAGACACTTCTCAAAAGAAGACATTTATGCAGCCAACAAACATGTGAAATAAAGTTCATCATCACTGATCATTAGAGAAATGCAAATCAAAACCACAATGAGATAGCATCTCACATGAGTTAGAATGGCAATCATTAAAAAGTCAGGAAACAATAGATGCTGGAAAGGATGTGGAGAAACAGGAACACTTTTACACTGTTGGTGGGAGTGTAAATTAGTTCAACCATTGTGGAAGATAGTGTGGTGATTCCTCAAGGATCTAGAACCAGAAATATCATTTCATCCAGCAATCCCATTACTGGACATATATCCAAAGGATTATAAATCATTTTACTATAAAGACACATGCACATATATGTTTATTGCAGCACCACTTACAATAGCAAAGACTTGGAACCAACCTAAATGCCCATTAATGATAGACTGGATAAAGAAAATGTGGCACATATACACCATGGAATACTACGCAGCCATGAAAAAGAATGAGCTCATGTCCTTTGCAGGGACATGGATGAAGCTGGAAACCATCATTCTCAGCAAACTAACACAGAAACAGAAAACCAAACACCGCATGTTCTAACTTATAAGTGGGAGTTGAACAATGAGAACACGTGAACACAGGGAGGGGAACATCACACTGAGGCCTATAACAGGGTAGGGGGCAAGGGGAAGGAGAGCATTAGGACAAATACCTAATGCCTACAGGGCTTAAAACCTAGATGACAGGTTGATAAGCGCAGCAAACCACCATGGCACATGTATACCTATGTAACAACCCTGCACGTTCTGCACATGTATCCCAGAACTTAAAGTATAATAATAAAAAAATCTATAGCTATTGATCAAAATTAGGTAGGATTTTCTTCACCACTACACAAACAAATCAAATGAACCAAAGGATACTTTAAAATTCAAGTACACGTCCATCACTAGAATAGTTGTAATTGATTCACCCTGTATCTTTGCTTCTGATTTGAGAAAAGTCTATCAGATGATGCTCCTAATCTAGGAAAACTCAGAGAAGAAGTCCCCAGAAACAAGGCATGAGTGGTCTGTCCCTAAGCCATGCTTACCAACAACGCAGAGTTCTACAGTTGCCCACCTCAGAAGCCACTCTCCACAGTAAGCATATTCTACACTATATTAACACTGTTCAGAGACTGTATTGTTTGTTTCACTGGGTTCTGAGTATATTTCAGGCCCTAGTTAGATATTGGAATCTGCTTTACTTATAAAAAAGAATCTGATGATAGATGATGATGATTCCAAACTGAGATATATCTTACACTCTATAATAATTTCTTAATGTCTCCCTTACTTATCTTACTCCTTCACATTCAAACCAAATTTAAGAAGGGTTTAATATGAACTTTTTGTATATACTCACTGGGATATTCTGGAAGTTTTGTAAAATTTCTGGAAATATTGAAGGTTTCTTCTCAGCGAATTCCTGGGAATTCTGGACTCTCCAGAGCAAAGGACCTTTCAGCACCAAATGGGATGCCTTCCACACAATCCCAAAGCTCCCAAGGATTACGACTCAGGAAGACCTATTCTCATATCATAATCCGTCATTCTCTAAACAGGAATTTGGTTGCTAACAGTATTGTTTGCTAACCCTTTATGTTAGGAAAATCCTGAATGAACCAGATAGAGGAAGCCTCCAAAATACTATAGAAATTATTTGTCATGAAAATAAAACTAAGCCGTTAAAATGTTAACAGGGTCAGAATGGCACAACAGGAGTCAGAGGACCTTGGATGTGGATCCAATCCTGCTGCTTCCCAGCTCTGTGACTCCCAGCAAACTACACTCACAGAGATACAACTTCTCAACAAGATTCATTTTATGGGTTTAATGTGAAAATTAGATCAGACACTGTGAGTGAAAGCTCCTGACATGTGAGGTATATTCAGATTTTCTGATTTTTCTTTTTGACCTCCACATATTTTTACTTTCTCTTTAGGAAATGTTCCGTCTTGAAGTATTTGATGGTAAAAATCAACACTTGGAACCTGAAGATTTACCTTTCCCACACTGAACACCTCATTCTCATTAAATTAATTACCACAGTATTCTTTCTCTGGCTATTAATATTAATTCAACTGTATAGTATTACTAATACTATGTCATTTGTAAATCAACATAAAACATTAGTGACACATTTCAAGGAAAGTAGTGAGGGTGAGAAAGCCAGCATGGGCTTTTGTATAATCTGCAGCACTCTGATCAATATGCTTTTAAGCATATTTTCATATGGACATTGACTATCCCATCTTTTTGCATATAATTCTTAGGAAGACTTACATCATTCAATATATACTAAACTGTTCGACCCAACAAGCCTATTCTTAGGTATTTAACTAGGTGAAATGAAAACTTGAGTACCATTAAGTACATGAATGCTCATAGAGTTTTACTCCTAATCCCTAAAAATTTGATATAACCCGAATATACTAAAGTGATGAGTACATAACAAATATTTACGTCATATGAATGTAATGAAATACTACCACTCACTCATATTTGTGGCTTAAAAATTTGATCTCCTAGAGGTAGTGAATAGAATGGTGGTTACCAGAGACTGGGAGGGGTAGCAGCAGGAAGAGGATGAAGAGAAATCAGTTAATGGGGCACAAAAATACAGTTAGATAACAGGAATGTATTCTAGTGTTCAATGGCAGAGTAGGGTGACAATAGTTAACAATAATTTATAGTATATTCACAAATAGCTAGAGGAGAAGAGTTGGAATGTTCCCAGAACAAACAAATCATAAATGTTTGAGGTGATGGATCCCAATTGCCCTGATTTGATCATTACACACTGTATGCATGTATTAAAATACCACATGTATTCCACAAATATATATAGTTATTATGCATAATTTTTTAAAAGACAGAAAGTCACTACTAATACATGCAACAACATTTATAAATCTCAAGTGCAGAGTGAGGAAACCCAGACTCGAAAGGAACATACTGTATCATTCTGGAAATGCAAATCAAAAGTATGCAATGAATATTATTTCATTTCAAAAAGAAAAATATACTGTCACTTTTGACAACATGGATGAAACTTGAGGACATTATGCCAAATGAAACAAGCCAGACACAAAAGAAAATTACTGTATGATCTCACTTATATGTGAAATGTAAAAGAAAAAAAAACTGAATAAATAGGAAGAGAGCAGAACTGTAGTTATTGGAAGGAGGGAGAGGAAGGAAATAGGGAGAAGTAGGTCAAAGGTTACAAATTTGTAGGGCAGTAGGATGAATAAATCTAGAGATGTACCACATGAGGACTATAGTTAATAACATAGTATTACATACTGAAAATTTCTTAAGAGAAAATTATAGGTGCTTTTACCATAAAAAGGTATCTTCGTAAGGTGACAGATATGTTAATTTGTTTGACTACAGCAATCATTTCACTATACATATACAAACATCATATTGTACACCTTAAATATACACAATCAAAATAAAATTTCAAAAGAGGAAAGGCAAACTTACAGAAATATAAAACAGATCATTGGTTGCCTAAGTCAAGGATATGGTGGTGATTGACTACAAAGAACCACAGGAAATTTAGGAAAATTGGGGGTGTAATAAGACTATCGCATACTCGCATACTCTGATGATATAATGTTTACCTAAGCATCTATGTGTAACTGCAGAACTATATACTGAAAGGCTTTAGTTTTATTACATGTAAATTATACTTTAATAAAAATGAGCAAATATTAAGTTGTAAATTACAAAACACAAAATGAAAGGAATTAATTTATTGCATTAAAAAGTTTTATTGTGTTAAGATTCATACAAATCATGTACTCCCTCCAGCTCTCATGGAAACCAACATTCTTCCCCAGGCCTCTCACTTAGTAGCAGTGTGCCATGGACAAGTCACCTAGCCTCTTTTATCCTGTTTTCTCATCTGTAAATGAGTCTACATGTTATCATGATTAAATGAGATAGTACTGGAAAGTGTTTTGGAGTATGCCAGCAAGTGAATAAGCATTGAATCTTTATGTCTCTGACTAGGATAATTATGGTCTCTAGACCTCAGATCATGTAATGGCTGGTAGAGCAAATAAATTCATTTAAATGATTTGAGCCGGGCGCGGTGGCTCACGCCTGTAATCCCAGCGCTTTGGGAGGCCGAGGCGGGCGGATCACAAGGTCAGGAGATCGAGACCACGGTGAAACCCCGTCTCTACTAAAAATACAAAAAATTAGCCGGGCGCGGTTGTGGGCGCCTGTAGTCCCAGCTACTCGGGAGGCTGAGGCAGGAGAATGGCGTGAACCCGGGAGGCGGAGCTTGCAGTGAGCCGAGATCGCGCCACTGCACTCCAGCCTGGGCGACAGAGCGAGACTCCGTCTCAAAAAAAAAAAAAAAAAAAAAAAAGATTTGAGACCTGGAAATGGAAGGGATAAACAAAAGACTGGGAGGGAGAGAGAGAGATAAAGTAAAGGAGGATGGGTGGATAGGAATAGCAAGGGAAGGAAAAAGGAAACAAATGAGGACTTAATCAGCATAGCTTTTCAGATCTAATTAATTAAAAATATCAACCAAAAAAAGGATAAAGAAAAATCACCACTGATATATGTTAGTATGTATACTTCTCACTACTGACACGAACAGTAATAGAAGGATGCACTCCAAGCTTAGTAGTTGTTATATCCAAGAGTGGATAAGGGTGAGGTGAGACAAAGAGGCCTTCAATATTTTCTCCAAAAGTATCTAATGAATTGTTTAAATCATTAAATTAGAATGTATGAATATCTTACTTCTTTTTTTATTTTTTTATTTTTTTTTACAAATTGAAACAACTCTAAATATTTTAGATGCAAAGGTTAGTATTTCTGAATAATTTGTAGTATAAACTTTGCTGTACATATACCAGCTTTCTTTTTTCTTTTTTAATTATACTTTAAGTTCTAGGGTACATGTGGATAATGTGCAGGTTTGTTACATATGTATACCTGTGCCATGTTGGCGTGCTGCACCCAATATCTTATTTCTTTAATAAAGTTCTGAATTATCACTTACAAAATGTTCATAATCTGGTTTTATACTCAAATTGCTAATTTTCAGAACTCTGCTCAAAGAAACCCTGAAAATAAAGAGACCTAAATTATTTAAATCTCATCATTAAAAAAGAAGCAGAAGTTCATGTAGGCCCTTAAGTCATGAGCTCAGTGATGAAGTGCCATTGTTGAGCTAGCTGTCACCTTCCCATCCACATAACTCATCTAACTTCTGTTGGCACTGGAATTTACTATCTTATTTCAATTTTATGACATGGTAGATTCAGGCCAAACAGAAGAGCTTTATATCCTTCTAATGAACAGAATAATAGAACCATTTTACTTTAACAGATTTATTCAGTTTTAATCGATGTACAAAAGCTGCATATATTTAAATTTTGATGAGTTTGGACATATGCAAACACCTATGATATCATCACCACAATCAAAACAATAGATGTATCCTGTGCCTCCGAAGTTTCCTTGTGTCTTGTCTTTGCTTGTGTGTGGTTTCTTGTGTTTGGGGTGTTTATTTTTATTCTTTTGAGTTTTGTTTCTTGGTTTCGTAGAAACACTTAACATGAGAACTACCCTCTGAACAGATTTTGAAGTGTGCAATACCATGTGGTTAACTATAGGCACTTTGTCATACAGCATATCTCTGGACCTTATTCAATTGAGTCTTTATACCCATCAGATACTTCCCATCAGATATAATTCTGATATATTATATCAGATATAAACACCTGATACAAATCAGGTGTTTGCATATGTCCAGATACTTCTTTATACCCATCAGATACTTCTCCAACTTTCCCCAACCCCTGGAAACCACTATTGTATTCTCTGCTTCTATGAGTTTTACTAATTTAGATATCGGATACAGGTAGAATCATGTAGTATTTGTCTTACTATGACTGGCTCATTTCACACTGTATAATGGCCTTAAGGTTCATCCATGTTGTTGCAAATGACAGCATTTCCTTTCTTCTTAAGGTGGAAAAATACCCCATTATATGTATATGCCATATTTCTAATTGATTCATCTGTCCATGGACACTTGGGTAGTTTTCATATCTTGGCTATCGTGAATAATTCTGTAATGAACATGGGAGTGTAGATATATCTTTGACGTATTGATTTCATCTCCTTTGGCTATATATCCAGAGGTGGGATTACTATGTCATAGAGTAGTTCTATACTTAGTTTTCTGAGGAAATTCCGTGCTGTT
Source organism: Macaca thibetana thibetana (assembly GCF_024542745.1). Lineage (NCBI taxonomy): Eukaryota > Metazoa > Chordata > Mammalia > Primates > Cercopithecidae > Macaca > Macaca thibetana. Next base: position 88,275,717 of record NC_065584.1, read on the forward strand.
TTCTCTAGTTCCTATACCACTCTACAGTGCCACCATCAATGCACAAGGGATCTGATATCTTCACCTCATGGCCAACACTTTTATCTTTAGATTAAACTTTCTAATCTTAAATTTTTAGTTGTATTTAACTGTTCTAACTTGAACCTAGCATTGAAAAGCGTTCAGTATTACACAATGTCTTCAATTCAGGGAAAGTTGGAAGCTAAGGATCCCTGAGGAAAGCAAAAGTCTTCCCAAACACTTGGCTCTGTCTAAAACACAGAGTTGGAAAGTTTCCAACCTAGAGACTACTCTTTACAGTGTATATATGCCACACTGAGGTGGATACACTGTCACCGACACTGGTCACTACAGAAAATAAGTTGGACTTCATTTCAAACTTAGGACAGAATCTTGAGTAAGCCTTATCAGTCAAGAAGGATCTTATTTCAGAGGTGATTCTTAGAGGGTAAGTATATCACAAGCTACCCGATTTTTGAACTTTTACTTCATCTCATCCACTAATTTAAAACTATTTTTCTGTTTTCTATAGCATTTTTCCATACCACCATATGGATCTTAGTATTCTGTTATTTAGTTGATGTGCTTACTGAAAATATTATAGGCTTTTTTTCTCCCAACTAATGCCTGGGACTCTTCCAACAGAGTTTCAAACACTAAAAGCAGCATCTATTTACAGTCTCAGAAATTCCCAAATGCCCAGGTTTGGGAAGAATGGTTTGTACAGGCTATTCAACTTGCCCTGACATTTTTTAATTTGGGGGAGATTTTGGCTGTTCTCTCATTTGACAAAAATAACAAATACAGGAAAAGCTCAGTCACTCACATGAACAGGGTGAAGTACAGTCCAATTTGAAGACAAACAATGACATTGAAATGGTTTAAATAAAAACAAACTTGTTTCCTATTTTTATTGACCATTCACATTTATTTGTCTGGATTACCTCTTCATAAAGCAAAGTGTCTTATTTCACAAATCTGATTAATTTTCTTAATCTTCTCAAAATTAGGAATCCTGTCAGAAAGCCATTTCTAGTAGGAAAGTTATATTGGATGCTTTAGAGTCAAAGAGACCTCAGCCTGTATTCGAGATTTGCTGCATTTTAGCTTCATGACTTGGAGAAATCAAGTTTTCACATCTGGAAAATTACAATAAAAGCTACGAGTATTGAAATATAATGTTTATAAAGTGCTTAACACAGACATAATATGTGTGTACATATCATGTGATACATAATATGTGCTTATCAGTCAATTTTAATTATCCAGTTTACAGTCTGAAAAAGGTAAAGGAAAAAGTAGAGAGGAGGAGAGAAAAAATGACAAAGGAAGAAAGAAAGGGAGAAAAGAAGAAAGGAAGAAAGGATAAAAGAAGGAAAGGAGAGAGGGTCCAAGAAAAGAGAGAGGAAAGAAGGGAGGGATAGAGGAATTAATTGGAAAAAAGGACTTTGATTTCTGCCTTGTGGAAAATGTGAATATCTCCACAGATGTCAATTTAAATCATAGATAGATACTTTAAATACACATGAACTTACATTTTATATTTTCTGTCATGAAGGACAGTCAAGACTAAAAGTAGCTTTCATATATCCCTCATTTAAGCTAATCTTAAAAAATTAATCTCTCTTATCAGTGAGAGTCAAGTGCCAGTCAATGCACGGCAATAAGTGGCATTACTCATATATAATTTTGCAGAAATAACTTCTCATCGGGAAATTCAAAATGCAAGGAGGTATATAATGCTATAAATATATAGTCAACACCTGCGGTGTTTATTGGAACATAAATATCATTTCTCAAGTTATCTGTTAGACAGTTTTTCCTATGGTTTGTAACAGACTGGTTCAATTCAGTGTGCACATACATATGCACTTAGCAATACATTTATTTCTGAGAAGTGTGTGTGTTTTTACCGTAAATATAGCTTTATTTTATTGCCCTGGTTTCACCCTAGTAAAATAAAGAACCTCCAAGTAGCTTTATTTTAGAGCTATGCACTGAAGACAAGTCTCTCTGATTCCCTGAAGGAGAGGTATACTCAAAGCTTAAAGAAATTTTTTATTAAGAACATTTACTACTGATATTTTTAGTCAGATAATTCATTTTTGATACCTATAAGAGCTGTACTTCTAATGTGTAAAGTTTTTGGCCTACCCTTCTACACCTAGTTAGTTTCCCTTCTTAGTCACAAGGCTGTGCATACATCTAAATTCAAGAAACATTTGTTTTCAATTTTGACTTTAGCACAATGCTAAGATTTCAGTTTTGTACATGAGACATATTGATCTGCTCACTAGTACCTGACATTAATGTCTTTTTAAGTTCTTTGTATTCCAGAAGTGCTTAGTTCATCTCTTTTTCTTTAGGTCCATTAGAACATACTGCACTAAATGGAAGAAGCAAACCAGTCTGCCATGTCTGAGTTTATGTTTCAGGGACTTTGTGAGTCAAGGGAGTTGCAGACACTCCGCTTTCTGCCATTTTCTGTACTCTACCTGATGACTGTTGTGGGTAACCTCTTTGCTGTGCTGCTCATCATCACTGATCTCCGTCTCCATTCCCCCATGTACTTTCTCTTAGCCAACCTCTCATTTGTTGACTGTTGCCTTTCCTCAGTAACCACCCCTAAATTAACCACAGACTTTTTAAAGGAAAATAAGACCATTTCCTTTGCGGGCTGCATGAGTCAGATCCTCTGTGTGCATTTCTTTGGAGGGGGTGAGATGGTGCTTCTCGTGACAATGGCCTACGACCGTTATGTGGCCATCTGCAAGCCACTCCATTACTCCAGCACCATGGACAGAAAAAAGTGCATCTGGCTAGTTTTGATATCATGGATCATTGGCTTTGTGCATGCCATGAGCCAACTGGCAATGATTTTGGATCTGCCCTTCTGTGGACCCAGAGTAGTAGATAGCTTTTTCTGTGATATACCTTTGGTGATCAAACTAGCCTGCATGGATACTCGTACTTTGGGAACAGTGATAAATGCCGACAGTGGGACTTTGGCAACAAGTTGCTTCATTCTCTTGCTGATTTCCTATACCTATATCTTATTAAGTCTGTGCCTTCACTCTAAAGATGGGGCATCCAAGGCACTCTCTACCTGTACTTCCCACATCACAGTGGTGGTGCTGTTTTTTGGACCCTGCATCTTTATCTATCTGTGGCCACTCAGTATCACTTGGGTGGACAAGTTTCTTGCAGTGTTTTACACAGTAATCACACCTCTCCTGAATCCAGCCATTTACACACTGAGAAATAAAGAGATTAAGAATGCCATAAAGAGACTGTTAAATCAGCATTTGCACTGAATTTTAAATATGTAATCAGAAATTTTTAGATATGTAATCAGAAAATTCACTGTGTGTACCCCAGTTTGACTGCATTTTGAACTGTAAACTGAACTTTGGATATTACTTATTCATATCTGTAAGCTATTAGTAGTCCAGATGTTTGGTTTTTCCATTATAAAAATATGTTTATGAACCTAACATTTAGATTCTTACCAGCTGGACAAAACAATAATTCTGCTTCAATATTTCTTTGTATATGTTAAAAAATTATCAGATGATAGCAATAACAATTATAAAAATAATTGCCATAATTTATTAAACAGTACCTATGTTTTCAACACTGTGTAAAGCTTTTTACCTAGATTATGCATTACTTATGAAACCACTTTGAGCTAGTTATCATTATTCCTATTTTTAAAAACACATGATATATCCATCCTAATTCTAACTTAGCTAGAGAGGGTGCTAATGATATCTGAGTGGTCTCATCTACTTAGAAAACAAAATGATAAATGAATCAAACCATAGTGTTATTTCCCCTTCATGACATAATCCCTTTAAGTTTTCATGTCTTTTCTTTTAACTTTTATTTTAAGTTCAAGGGTACCTGTGTAGGTTTGTTCCATAGGTAAACTTGTGTCATGGGGTTTGTTGCATAGATTATTTTATCACCTGGGTATTTAACCTAGTATCCATTAGTTATTTTCCTGTTTCTCTATCTCCTCCTATCCTCCACCCTTCAGTAGGCCCCAGTGTCTGTTGTTCACCTCTATGTGTCTATGTCCTCTCATCATTTACTTCCCACTTGTGAGAACTTGTAGTATTTGGTTTTCTGTACCTACATTAGTTTGCTAAGGATAATAGCCTCCAGCTCCACCCATGCTCCTGAAAAGAACGTGATCTCATTCTTTTTTATGACTGCAAAGGATTCCACAGTGTAAATGTGCCACATTTTTTTAATCCTATCTATCATAGATGGGCATTTAGGTTGATTCCATATCTTTGCTATTGTGAATGGTGCTTCAATGAACATGCACATGCCTATATATTTATAATAGAATAATTTATATTCCTTTGGGTATATACCTAGTAATGGGATTGCTGGGTCAAATGGTAGCTTTGTCTTTATGTTTTTGAAAAATCATCACACTGTCTTTCACAATGGTTGAACTAATTTACACTCCCACCAACAGTATACAAGTGTTCCTTTTACTCCACAACCTTGCCAGCATCTATTGTTTCTTAACCGTTTAATAATAGCCATTCTGACTGGTGTGAGGTTGTGTCTGATTCTGGTTTTGATTTGCATTTTTCTAATGATCAGTGATGTCTACCTTGTTTTCATATGATTGTTGGCCACATGTATGTCTTCTTTTGAAAAGTCATGTTCGTGTCCTAGGCAATACCATTCAGGACATAGGCACGGACAAAGGTTTCATGATGAAGACACCAAAACCAACCGCAACAAAAGCAAAACTTGACAAATGGGATCTAATTAAACTAAAGAGCTTCTGCACAGCAAAAGAAACTATCAACAGAGTAAACAGACAATCTACAGAAGTGGAGAAAATTTTTGCAAACTGTGCATCCAACAAAGGTCTAATATCCAGCCTCTATAAGGAACTTAAACATATTTACAAGGAAAAAATGTTTTCAAATCTTGTTACTGTAAATACAGTTTCCCTTGAATTTTTTTTCCTTAAACACACCGAAGGAAGGGTTGCAATCCTTTGAAACATCATTATCTCAGCTAAGAAATGATTTTTATAATTGTAGTCTTACTTTACCATAAGAAATAAGATAAGATAGTGTGGAGTGTGGAGAAGAAGAGTGTGGAGAAGAAGAAGGATGTACTGTTTCAAAAATAAAGAAATTTGTACTGATGAGAAGAAAGCCAAGGAAAAACCATCAATAAAAGCAACACAATACAATTATCCATTCATTCACTGCAAAGTTCAGATAAGTTATGTGGTTCTGGGCTATATACCTAATAAATAGTCTGCTTTCTAAGGATACCTCACCTGACATCCCCCTCCTAAAAATACACACATATGTGTATTTTTATATACACACACATTTATAAAACACATTTAATACATATAAATAGTAAAATATAGACAGAAGAAACATGCATATAGTTTGTTTCATTTTAGGGTTAGAATGGGCAAGGACAATTATGTCAGCATAACATGATATTTTAAAATAGCTTGTATAATAATGCATATCATATACCTTTAGATGACATATATCCTTTGCTGGATAAAATTATATCTACACATATTTATAATATCTTAATTTCTAATCTATTCCATGCACCGTGGAACATCATAACTTTTTCATTCTCATCTCTATACAAATACCTAACAAGTGAATAATGACAAACTATCTCCATGCCAATAAATTAAAGGGCTCATGATGACAACATAACTGATCTAACAAAGATATTTTAGAAATAGATTATTTCATCTTCCAAATACTCAGCTTAGTACTCAATAGTTATGTGTGCAGCCTTATTTCTGGGCTCTCTATTCTGTTCCATTGGTCTATGTGCCTGTTTTTGTACAAATACCATGCTGTGTTGGGTGCTGTAGCCCTGTAGTACAGTTTGAAGTTGGGTAACGTGGTCCAGCTTTGTTCTTTTCGCCTAGAATTGCCTTGGCTATTTGGGTGCTTTTTTGGTTCCATGTGAATTTTAAAATTGTTTTTTCTAATTCTCTGAAGAATGTCATCAGTAGTTTGATAGGAGTAGCATTAAATCTGTAAATTTCTTTGGCGAGTATGGCCATTTTAATAATATTGATTCTTCTTATCCATAAGCATGAAATGTTTTTCCATTTGTTTGTGTCATCTCTGATTTCTTTGAGCAGTGTTTTGTAACTCTCATGGTAAAGCTATTTTGCCTTACTGATTAGCTGTATTCTTAGGTATTTTATTATTTTTGCAACAAGTGTGAATGAAATTGCATTTCTGATTTTGCTTTTGGCTTGGCTGTTTTTGAACACAATTTATTTCTAAGTAATTCATTTTTCAAAAAGAATCATAATGGAATTCTTTAATTTGAACTGAATGATAATGAAAATACAATAAATATAGTATTTATGGTGTGCTGCTATATTCATACTTGCAGGGGCATTATTATATATGCATATATTGTTTAAAAGAAAAGATGTGTATCAATAACCCAAATATCTATTCCAAGAAAGTTAACCTACAAAAAGTAGAATAAAATAAATTAAAAAAGCATAAATTATTTTTATTTTAAAATTTAAACAATTAAAAAAAACCCCAAAATGATTATTTCAAAAAACTGACAAAATTGATACTATATTTTCAAGACTGATCAAGAAGAAAAGATGAAAGAGACAAATAACCAAAGCCAAGAATAAGAATACCACTCTATAGATGCTACAGTCTTTAAAAATATTGCAATATGACATTTTATACAACTTCCATTCCAAAATTTGTAATTAATGTTATTTTTTATTGAATACAAAATAAGAAAATAACTACCAAAAGGCTAGCTAATAAAGCAAGAATATTTTAGTAATCCTATATCAATTAAACAAATTAAAATTACAATTAAAACAGTTGCTATACCAATTATAATTGTATCTCAGCTCAAAAATCACTCTTCTTTAGTCAGCTTTCTGATGCTGGGAGTCTACAAACCAAGTTCTTGTTTCCCATCTGGCTCCACGTCATGCTTTGACAAAAAGGCATGCTGCAAGGAGACTGTAAGGTTAAAGCAGGAGGAAGGGGCTTACTCCTTCCTGTTTGAGTCTATTTGCTGTGCCTACCATTCACAAAAGTAGTTTGTCCCCATGGCAGGAGCTTAATCCAGGCTACAGTTTTTCCTGCAGCTGCAGAACTACTCTCATTGTGCTCTCTCAGAGATAACAGCACCAGCATGCTGTCATCCTGTCTTCAAATTTCAGGGTCACAGACTTATGGTGCTTCTTTGAGTTCAGAGAAACAACTAGTAGCCAAGATCCACTCTTTCCAAGAGGACTGAGTTTGAGCTCCATAGGATCCCCTTACTAAATAGAGAAATTTCAATAATCCCAATGTCTTCCCTTTGTTCCCTCAGCCCTAGGGCTGGTAGCTTCTTCCTTCCTAGTTGCTACTTCCCTGATAATTTAGAGTTCTCTTTTTACACTTTCAGACACCCACTTAACACCTATATGCCAAGTTAATTCTTATACTAAATTCTGTCTGTTCAAATAACATGTGTTTCCTCTTTGCTGATACCTGACCAATAATACGTTCCACGAAAAACAAAAAACAACAAACAAACAAACAACAACAACAAAAAACCCTACAGGTCTAAATGGTTTCACTTGTGAATACTTTGAAATATTTAAGAAAGAAACAAATTATTTTACAGTAACTAATTTTGAGAAAAGAAGAGAAACTGCTTTTTCAGGGGGCTGAAGTAACAATAGAATTGTCAGAAATATCATCCAATATCCAAACTTGATTAATAATTCAAAGATAGCTGCACACAGTGGCTCATACCTGTAATCCCAGCATTTTGGGAGGCCAAGGCAGGCGGATCACCTGAGGTCAGGAGTTCGAGACCAGACAGCCAACATGGTGAAACCACGTCTCTACAAAAATACAAAAATTAGCCAGGCATGGTAGTGGGCACCCGTAATCCCAGCTACTCAGGAGGCTGAGGCAGGAGAATTGCTTGAACCCAGCAGGCAGAGGTTGCGGTGAGCTGAGATCACGCCACTGCACTCCAGCCTGGGTAAGACACCATCTCAAAAAAACAAAAAAGCAAACAAACAAATATTCAAAGACTACAGGCAGCTGCAAGACACAGATGAAGCAGGGAGAATTCCAAGACCATCAACATGAATTCCTAGGTTTGTTCACACAATTTTAGGATGCACCCTGAGCCAGATACAACAAATGAGGACTGGACTACAATGATGCATAATGACATTACTTTCAGAAAAGGAACTTAACTTGATCATGACACATCTTCAACTTTTACTCTGATACGTAGGTAACATTTAACACTGATACTTTCCAGCTGCCTCTACCCAATAAAGTCATAATTTCCAGGCTGATTTAGCATTAGCAAACTAGGTAGTTTCTTGATAAACTAGACAGTTTCTTGCTAAAAGAATTCCACAGATGAAGATGCTTCACATATTTTTAATAGTAAATGCCATCAGGAAGCCCAATTAGCATGTTTGCTAGGGGTTTGACTAGGTCACTTCTATCTATTCTTCTATATTTTTCTTTCTGGTAGGATATCTATGAATTAGGGAGAATGGGTTTTAAACCAGCTACTAACTCTTTTTGCCTTTTCACTTATAAAGCTAGCATAAATTCAACATGGAAACCAGACAAAGATAAAGTATGGGCCATTCACTCTTGTGAACGTAGATACAAAAATAATAAACTAAACAGTAACAAAACTGAAACAATATATAATAACATATTATGAAAAATTAAGTGTGAGTTTGAATTAACAATTGGAAATCAATCACCAGATTAAGTAAAAGGAGAAATCATATAAACATCTCAATATATACAGAAAAAGCATGTGATAAAATGGAATACACTTTCATGATAAAATTCTTAGAAATATAAGCATAGAAAAAAATTAGTCTGATAAAGAAATTTACCAAATATCACCAGCACAAGTTGTAGTTAATGCCACAATACTGGAAGCTTTCCCCTATGAAGATTGGAACATGCTTCCTTACAACACTCATATTTTCTTTTATTAGAAGGCCTGGCCAGTTAAGTAAAGAAGGAGCAGTGTCCACAATATAATAGGAAGGGAATAGCTAACACTGTACTTGGCCATAGTAGTGCCCCCACCCACATCTCCTTTCAAGGCAGAACTTGCTTTGAGGAGTGTAGTTGGCTGACAGCTACTTTTTGCTGTTTTAATTTCCACAGCAGTATTTACTCAAGCCACATTGTCCCCAGACTGTTCCAACTCAATGATCGACAACAGTGGTTGTGCAAGAGCCTAGAAATTCCTACCCAATGCGGAATTCCTCGAAGGGGAAGTTTTTGCCCTGGAATTCCCATCAACCTGGTAGAGACTTTCAGACCTGCCCTCCACCCAACTCTTCTTCTTTTCCCCTCTTCTTTCACCGAGCTACACTGGCATTTTGTTATGAAGACTTTCTCTGCTTACTACTGATCTCTTTCCCCATCCTCATTTTCCCTTTAGCCCTTTTCCTTCACAGATATTTCCCATAAGAAAGATCTTAAAATTCTGTCATGGTTGCTGATTCACAGAATACCTGAACTGACACTGATGCATGGTTTGAACACAATAGTATTTGTGATCAAAATACTAAAAGTGGTACCAGATGTTTAGAGGTTATGAAGCATTGAAGAAAGTGTAACAGGTATGCAAAGGAAAATGAGGATAAAATTTATGCTTAGTAGTTGTTGGAAGGATGGGGAGAACTGAAGTTGTAATAATATGCTTATGAAGAAGAAAATATTCATTAAGCTTGCAACAAAGACTGTGGGGGTAAAAAATATGTCTTTGAGAAAAAAGTAATCAAACTTTTAATTTAATATTTATGCAATATTAATATATAAATCCAAACTTTCAGATTTCTAAACTATCAGCCAAACAAAACAGATCACTGTTAGGGAAAGAGGAGCACAGAGGAGTAGGGTGACACCATTTTAAAACCAACTCCATCTTAAAACCAACAAGGCACGTTTCTTGCCAGTCATGACCCGTGGTCATAAGATGTTTATGGCTAAGGGAACAATTTAGTGATGCCTGTGAGGACAAACTCCTACGATAGCAGAACGTTCAGATGTCTCAATATCGCATAACAATATATGCTTTGAAGATATATTCATGCTTTCATGTATCTATGCCCTAAAATGCCAAAAATAACTTGCTTTAAATCAACAAAATACTAACTTTTGTCACACTGTCAGTCCACCAGCATGTAGATATAACTTATTTTTTACATAGATAAGACCCCAATTTAAGAAGAGTTTAAAACAAAGAAGAGGCATTCCTCCTCTTGCTTTCTGAGGACACCCTGCTGTACATCTGAGTAGGTTTCAATAAACTGTCTTTTCCCACTGGACTCTGCAACTCGTTTTGAATTCCTTCCTGCAGAAGATCCAAGAACCCTCTCGTGGAGTCTGGATTGGGACCCCTTTTTCCAGCAACATCACTACTGCTGACTTTGGTCAAGTCAGTAGAGATAATAATAAATCACAGAATTATGTATTCACATTGCCTCTTTCTTGTAATTTGGATTACTATGACAAGGAAGAGAAATACGTCGTCAATAGAGGCTGTATCTTTAATTCCTAAATCTGAACTTATTCCACTCCTACCCTATGTTTAGTTCTGGCTAAACAATAAATAGATGTGGTCTCAATTTCACAAATTAAAAAAAAAATACTCTAGCTCTCATATGTTGTTTCTGCCTATTTTTTGTCCTGATTTTTTTCTCTTCTACACAATTCACACTTTATGCACTGTACAGTAAGTCTTTTATGTAATTAGAAGTTTCTTGGAAACTGCAACTTTAAGTGAAATGACCCATAATGAAATCAATTTTACCATAGATAAATGGATATAAACAAGAGTTAATTCTAATAGACTATCCAAACTCCACACACACAGTGGCTGTGTCCAGGAATCAATTTTTTTTTCTCAACATTATAATGAAAGAGTGTTGAAGAAATGATGTTAGTCATGGATCCGCTATACTATATTCTTATTTTTCTCAGAGTCATTGTACTCTCCTCATTTTGTAATCTGCTATTTTCCTACCTTATGAATATAGGGTTGACCAATATATTTGCCACAAAAAGCTTTGTCATTATGGCCAAAAAGGACTGATACCCTGGAAGCTGATGTCACCAGAAAACAAATCCATGTTAATTAAATAGCTTCTCTTTCCTTTAGACAGAATGTGAATCATTTCTTCACCAAAAAGTTCCAAAGCAATACCTGCATGGATGAAAGTAAAAGAAATCTTGCAATGAAGCCCAAGGTAAGTTACCCTCAGGTTTACTAAGCAGTTTTGGAAGACTGTGAAAAACACCATTTAAGTATACTTAACTCACGAACATACACTGCCTTGTTTCCATAAAACAAAAACTCTTTGGCTCTAGAATTTCATATGAAATAATTTTGGTAATTAAATTCCAAGTGAAATTTTTGAGTTTATATGCACTCTATTGTCAGCATGCCCATATTTTTCAAATGCCAATTCATTATTTCTCAAAATTCTAAATGGAAGGAGCAGTTAAGGGTACATAAGGTGGTAGTTGATCTTTAACCTGATATTGATACCAAACAGATAGAATGAGTGATGTTAACAACTTTCAATAATTCAATGTTAACTATTATTCCCAAATTTAAAAAATGTATTGTCAGAGTCACATAATTACTGCTCATCACACAGAATGGTTCAATTTTTCTATGACTCTGTTCTGCATGTCATGGTGCTTAACCCTTGGGAAAAACAATGTGCGTGAAAGACCTAATTTCTATACAAAACCAATAACAGAATGAACACTGTTCATTATTCCCAGTCCTTCTCATTCCTAAAGATAAGAGCTATTTGTAACTATGTGTCTTGAGATGTAACGATAAATCTAAAAAGAAGTAAATCTCTCTGTGTTTCTTATCCCGTGAAGCTGCTGAGGATGAAACCATCTCCTGTACAGGTAGGTAGGATGCCCATTCTTTAATTCTCCATCATCAGCATCAGGTTGCATAATTATCCCCCAACCCGCTTTTTTTAAAGATGGTGTTTCACTCTTGTCATTCAGGCTGGAGTGCAATGGTATAATTTCAGCTCACTGCAACCTCCAGACCTGGGTTCAAGCGATTCTCCTGCCTCAGCCTCCTAAGTAGCGGGGATTACAGGCACCTGCCACCACGCCCAGCTAATTTTTGTATTTTTAGTAGAGATGGGTTTTTGCCATGTTGACCAGGCTGGTCTCGAACTCCTGACCTCAGGTGATCCACCCGCCTTGCCCTCCCAAGGGCTGTTATCTCCCCTTTTTTCCTCCCTACACCCTTTTTTTTTTCTGTCTCCATTATACTTTGTTAGCTCACTTAATTGAATAATTTTCACCCAATGTTTTTATATTCTGCTGGTCTTATTCTTATAGTTAAAATTGTGTTACAAGATGACCACAAAATATTCTTCAAAACTGTTTGTATTTTTGTGACAGTGGTATGTGCAGTACTTTGAATCTTCTATCTCTTTTCTCTCTGAAGATTAGGATCATACAAATAAAAATAATGTCTGTATACTGGTTATTCCTTTCCTACTTATACAAGAAGAAGCATACTGGCTTTGTTTTTGCCAGAGGAATTCAATCACTGTTCCCAACTTGAAAAACTCTAGGTCTCTTTCCTGAATATTGTCAAAGTTATAATAACAGATAACACATATTATGCCAGAGCATTTTCTGACGGTTCTTCTTGTTTCACCTCATTTAATCCTCAAAATAGCTTTTGTGAGGCAGTAACTCTTAGTATCTATCTGTCTTTTACAGATGAAAAAAAAACAGAGGCACCAAGCAGTTCAGCAACTCACCCTAGAACACAGCTAGTAAATGGAGGATCCAAGGATGCAAACACAAACAGTTGGCCCCAGTGCTCTCACACATTACATTATAGTGTGTATTGGACATTGCATCTATATAAATTTTTGTTTTCCCTCCATCAAGTTTGATATACCTTGTTTTAAAATTCGAAATACAATAAATGATACCTCTAAAGTAGATGAAATCAAGTTGGAAAAAAAAGCCATCATGAAATTATTTAAAATCCCACTACCTACAGAAATTTGGAGTAAATCTTGAATATTTGCTCATACAAAATGCTATTTGGTCCCCCTAAAATAAAAAAAAACATTATACTGCAGAACTGTTTCCTTGATATTCTTTTCATCCTAATTAAAAGGACTTAATAATCATTTGTAAAGCCTACATTGTATGAATTTATCTATTTGCTTACCTCATCAGTCCCTTATTTTTGAATAATCAGTTCCCACTTACAATGATAGGGAATACTCATAATCAAAGTAAAATGACTTTACAAATACATTTTTTCTATTTGCTTATTTTCTTACAATTAATTCCATGAGATTAGATTGCTATGTCACAATTAAAAGATTGTTTACTTCTACTACTCTTTTGCCTTCTGGAAAGATTGCACATTTCACATTCCCATCAGCTGAGACTGAGGAGCACTGCTTCTCCAATCCTACAGCAACGGGCAGGTTTAATTGTTCTGTTCATGAAGTACTATAAAAATGGAACCTAGTTTCTAAATTTGGACTAAACTTAAAAGACCTTCTTAATCTCCAACTTTAAAAGTTAATTTATAAGTATTTTATTAAAATTTTATAATCATACTTTTATATTTAAGCTTTCTGAACATCTAGAACTTATTTTGCTGTAAGATGATGCTAACACACTAACAATTCTGTTTTCAATATTGAGTAACATGTTGAACAACTATTGAATCCTCTGACCTTTTAAAAATCCTTCATTTTCCTACATAATTATAATGCTTTCTTTTTCATACACTATGTTTTCTAATATGTATCTAATTCTTGACTGTGCTTTTTGTTCCATTTTCTGTCAACTTAGTCAAATTATTCATTGTTTAATTATCCATAACTTTATGATGCGTTCCAGTTTCTTTTCTAGAAAGCATTGACTTCTCTTACACAGTTCTATGTTTTCTTTTTAAATTTTGCTTGAGTTTTGAAATGGACTTTTGAGACACTTTGTATTGTTCCAACAGATTTTCACTAGACCTTTAATAAGTACTGCACTTATTAGGTCACTGAGACTTGATATTTTTATAATTTGTAGCCTTTTTATTCTATTAGCATGGTTGGATCTCTCAGTTTATTCAGGGTTTCAAATATGTTCATAAAATTCATATTTTAATAGAATGCATACATAGCACATTTGTTTTCTTTGCAAATGGCATCTCTTTTATCATATTTTAATAGCTGGTTGACTATATTTATTTAATCTTAATAGATTTAATATTTTCTATTTATCTTAAGTCTTTCAGTCAGACAATTGTTTTATTTGCCAATCAATGATTGCAGTTTTGCTACTTATTTTTCAATAGTATTATTTGATTCAATCTTCTTGTCTACTTTATAGTACATTGTTGAACCACAGTCCTAGCAGGTTTCCTTATGTTCTCAATTTTAATAATTTATATATAATCAGAAGCTTATAGTTGGCTTAAAAATTCTATTAAAAGTATCATGAATAAAATATTTCTTATAGTTCCTATTTTACTATGATTTTTATCAGGACTCCATTTAGAAATGTATCCAGTAACTATACAACACGTTCATTTTCTAAATTTTTATGAATGTGGCCTCTGAAATCAAATGATATTGTTTTCACTCAGAGTCTTATGTGATATATGATGTGGGGCTTCAAGAATTTTCTCTGGAAGACCCTCCTAAGGATTTTAGTTAGAAAGTCACATGATTATATCTGATCTCTAGACAGCTCTGGAAGCAGAGTATAGAATTGTCTTGACTCAGGGAAGAATGGAGGCAGAGATAACGTTCAGTAGCATTTTTAACCATAAGATGAGAAAATATGGAAAATGGAAGGCAAAAAATATGACAATGGAAATGTAGAGGAAGGAACTGAATTAGGAAATGTTTGAGAGTAAAAATTGTACAAACAGAGATGGAAAGTGAAAGTCAGATGTTCCACACAGGTATCTACACTGGGAATCTGGGAGAATGGTAATTTTATATATATATATATATTTTTTTTTCTTTAAATTATACTTTAAGTTCTAGGGTACATGTGCAGAACGTGCAGGTTTGTTACCTATGTATACTTGTTCCATGTTGGTGTGCTGCACCCATCAACTCGTCAGCACCCATCAACTCATCATTTACATCTGGTATAACTCCCAATGCCAACCCTCCCCCCTTCCCCCCTCCCCATAATAGGCCCCGTGTGTGATGTTCCCCTTCCAGAGTCCAAGTGATCTCATTGTTCAGTTCCCACCTATGAGTGAGAACATGCAGTGTTTGGTTTTCTGTTCTTGCTGAGAATGATGGTTTCCAGCTGCATCCATGTCCCTACAAAGGACACAAACTCATCCTTTTTTATGGCTGCATAGTATTCCATGGTGTATATGTGCCACATTTTCTTAATCCAGTCTGTCACTGGTGGACATTTGGGTTGATTCCAAGTCTTTGCTATTGTGAATAGTGCCGCAATAAACATACGTGTGCATGTGTCTTTATAGCAGCATGATTTATAATCCTTTGGGTATATACTCAGTAATGGGATGGCTAGGTCAAATGGTATTTCTAGTTCTAGATCCTTGAGGAACCGCCATACTGTTTTCCATAATGGTTGAACCAGTTTACAATCCCACCAATAGTGTAAATGTGTTCCTATTTCTCCACATCCTCTCCAGCACCTGTTCTTTCCTGACTTTTTAATGATTGCCATTCTAACTGGTGTGAGATGGTATCTCATTGTAGTTTTGATTTGCATTTCTCTATGGCCAGTGATGACGAGCATTTTTTCATGTATCTGTTGGCTGTATGCATGTCTTATTTTGAAAAATGCCTGTTCATATCCTTTGCCCACTTTTTGATGGGGTTGTTTGCTTTTTTCTTGTAAATTTGTTTGAGTTCTTTGTAGGTTCTAGATATTAGCGCTTTGTCAGATGAGTAGATTGCAAAAATTTCTCCTATTCTGTAGGTTGCCTGTTCACTCTGATGGTAGTTTCTTTTGCTGTGCAGAAGTTCTTTAGTTTAATGAGATCCCATTTGTCAATTTTGGCTTTTGTTGCCATTGCTTTTGGTGTTTTAGACACGAAGTCCGTGCCCATGCCTATGTCCTGAATGGTATTACCTAGGTTTTCTTCTAGGGTTTTTATGGTTTTAGGTCTAACATTTAAGTCTCTAATCTATCTTGAATTAATTTTCGTATAAGGAGTAAGGAAAGGATCCAGTTTCAGCTTTCTACTTATGGCTGGCCATTTTTTCCAGCACCATTTATTAAATAGGGAATCCTTTCCCCATTTCTTGTTTTTCTCAGGTTTGTCAAAGATCAGATGGCTGTAGATGTGTGGTATTATTTCTGAGGGCTCTTTTCTGTTCCATTGGTCTATATCTCTGTTTTGGTACCAGTGCCATGCTCTTTTGGTTATTGTAGCCTAGTAGTATAGTTTGAAGTCAGGTAGCGTGATGCCTCCAGCTGTGTTCTTTTGACTTAGGATTGTCTTGGCAATGCAGGGTCTTTTTTGGTTCCATATGAACTTTAAAGCAGTTTTTTCCAATTCTGTGAAGAAACTCATTGGTAGCATAATGGGAATGGCATTGAATCTATAAATTACCTTGGGCAGTATGGCCATTTTCATGATATTGATTCTTCCTATCCATGAGCATGGTATGTTCTTCCATTTGTTTGTGTCCTCTTTGATTTCACTGAGCTGTGGTTTGTAGTTCTCCTTGAAGAGGTCCTTTACATCCCTTGTAAGTTGGGTTCCTAGGTATTTTATTCTCTTTGAAGCAATTGTGAATGGAAGTTCATTCATGATTTGGCTCTCTGTTTGTCTGTTACTGGTGTATAAGAATGCTTGTGATTTTTGCACATTAATTTTGTATCCTGAGACTTTGCTGAAGTTGCTTATCAGCTTAAGGAGATTTTGGGCTTAGAAAATGGGGTTTTCTAAATATATAATCATGTCATCTGCAAACAGGGACAATTTGATTTCTTCTTTTCCTAACTGAATACCCGTTATTTCTTTCTCTTGCCTGGTTGCCCTAGCCAGAACTTCCAACACTATGTTGAATAGGAGTGGTGAGAGAGGGTATCCCTGTCTTGTGCCAGTTTTCAAAGGGAATGCTTCCAGTTTTTGCCCATTCAGTATGATATTGGCTGGGGGTTTGTCATAAATAGCTCTTATTATTTTGAGATACATTCCATCAATACAGAATTTATTGAGAGTTTTTAGCAGGAAGGGCTATTGAATTTTGTCAAAGGCCTTTTCTGCATCTATTGAGATAATCATGTGGTTTTTGTGTTTGGTTCTGTTTATATGCTGGATTACGTTTATTGATTTGCATATGTTGAACCAGCCTTGTATCCCAGGGATGAAGCCCACTTGATCATGGTGGATAAGCTTTTTGATGTGCTGCTGGATTCGGTTTGCCAGTATTTTATTGAGGATTTTTGCATCGATGTTCATCAGGGATATTGGTCTAAAATTCTCTTTGGTAATTACATTTTTTAAGGCATTGGAATAGATTGAAGTAAATTATATAGTAGATAAGATAATGAGTTCAGTTTTGACCAGTTAACTTAAAGATGGAAGCATAACCCTCATTTGAATATACCAGTTACAGTTTTGGATACTCTGGGGTTGTTGGATATATAACTGTAGGGATAAAATTACAGACTTGGAAGTCCATATGTAGATACTGGCTTAGATGAGTAAACTCACATTGAATTAAAAACATTCTTAGGTGAGAACCCTGAGTTACACCGAATATTAAGGGTGAGTTGAGAAGAAACAATCATTGTGTCAGTGAAAGACATAGAAAATAAATCAGGAATATAGAACGATTAGGGAAGTGCTATCATAGAAATACTCAGATTGTCATCATCTGCAATTAACAGAAAACCTCATGTAGTGGATCAAACAAGCTAGAGGTTATTTTTCTCAAATGACAAGAAATCTGAAGGGAGACAATTGCTGGCTTTGATTAAGTGGCCAGTATATCTGTTGGGTCCTAGTTCCTTCCTGTGATGATTAATATTGAGTGTCAACTTGAATGGATTGAGGGAGGCAAAGTATTCTTTCTGGGTATGTCTGTGAGGGTGTTGCCGAAGGAGATTAACATTTGAGTAAGTGAGCGGGTAAGGGAAGACACACCTTTCATCTAGGTGGACACAATCTAATCAGCTGCCAGCATGGCTAGAATATAAAGCAAGCAGAAAAACGTGAAAATACTAGGCCAGCCTAGCCTCTAAACCTATATCTTTCTCTCATGCTGGATGCTTCCTGCCCTCAAACATCAGATTCCAAGTTCCTCAGTTTTGGGACTCAGACTGGTTCTTCTTGCTGGAAGAAGTTGCAGACAGCCTATTGTGGGACCTTGTGATTATGTGAGTTAATACTTAATAAACTCCCCTATGTATATATAATGTAAAGATGTAATAGGATATATGTGTATATGTGTGTGTGTGTGTGTATATATCCTGTTAGCTCTGTCCCTCTAGAGAACCCTGACTAATACGCTTCCTAATTTTTCACTGACTTTTTTTCTAATTTTACATACGTTAGGTTTTCATAGTTGTTTCACCTAAGGCATAACATTAACATGAAATACAGGAATCATGGAAGAAAAAAACAAAACAAAACCCTTTTCCCCATGAAGGTTTGTCCTTTTACTTGAGAAGAAAATCCCTTCAAAAGAGATACTGGTACAGGTTTATATCTCATTAAACAGTTCTGGGTCACATGCCCCACCTTAGACAAATCTATGCCTAGGAATAATGGGATTATAGCAACCGGTTTAGAAAAATAATGCATTATGTTCTCTATCTGGAATAGTGCTACTTTGTGTGAAATTGAGAGACTTCAGCTCATTGCCTAAACAAATGGAATTTCTGATGAAAAGAAGTAGGAAGGGGAATGGCATTATAGAAGGCAAGAAGCCAAGGGTAAAGGGAATTGCAGAATCAAGGTCTTGATAAAAAATATCAAATCCTGCAGAGAGATCAAGCAAAATAAGATTAAAAAGTGATTATTATATGGCATATTGAAAATCAGAATTATTTTCTCTGACAAGGAAACCTGTGAGCACCAAATGGTTAGCTTATTGAGTGAAGGAAAAGTGAAGATAATCTTGCCAATGAAAGGTTGGCAAAGGAACAGAGCAATTACAAGAAAACAGGGGATTCAAGGGTTTGATCTTTTAAAAAAATAGAAGAAGTTCACTATGTTAGGAGTTCAAGGAAATTAAAAGTTGAAGGAAGTGTAACTGATGGATATTCTTGGAAGATATATGGGATATTTGAAGAGGCTGAACTTGAAGAGCAGAGTATCGTAGTTAGGAGCATGAATTACTGTGTCCTATAACTCTGGATACAAGTCCCAGCTCTGATACTTGATCTCACCAGACTAGGTTTCTTCATCTTCTTCTGTAAAATGGGTCTAATAAAAATATATAAGAAATTTTGTGAAGTTTAATGCAATGACATACTGAGCGCAGTGCCTGGCATGGAAAAAAATTACTTAATAAATGTTAACTATTAGTATTATTGTTATTTAGTTATACTATTTTACTTCCTAATAAATATTATTTCTATTCAACCATGTATTGAACATATCCATGTATATTAGGATAATGAATCGTGAGTTAAACATTATAATCTCAATATGTGTACCTAACCTCCATAGTAAATTGTTCAAATAAAAAACAATACAAAATGCATTATACAGTTTTGACCTGAAAATCCTAATTTGAATAGTTTAGTAAGAAATAACAACTGAGAAAAATTTCCACATTTAGTGCAGAAGTATTAATGTGTGAAAAATTTTGATCACCTGAGATTATTAGGATGGGACAACATCTAGGTAAGTAGTCAGGGGAAATGTCTAAAAATCCTTGAAAAGAAGAACAAAACAAAAAGTCTGATAATGGAATAAGAAAAACAGTACCCCTATTTGATTCCATCAACATATTCATAATTTTCTTTCTCTCTTATGTAATCACTCTGCTGATTACTATAGTTCTATTTTATGTTTTTGTATAAGATTCAATGATTTTTGACTCTAATATACATAACCCATAGAAAAAATAGGATAAATAGGCAGTACACTTGAGTACCACTGCCTCTGACTTTTCCTCGTTTTATATCCTCAGGTGGTTTGAAAATCAGCTTTTTTGCCCAAGTCAATGGATGGACAAAATGATTCCTTGGCTTCTGAGTTTGTGCTGCGGGGACTCTCCAGTTCGTGGGAAACCAAAATTTTTCTCATATTGATATTCTCCTTGCTCTATTTAGGAATCATCCTGGGAAATATCTTCATTGTGTTTTTAGTCATTGCTGATTCTCACTTACATTCTCCTAGGTACTTCCTGCTTTCCAATCTCTCCCTCATTGATGTGGGCCTTTCCACCACCACAATCCCCAAGATAATCTCAGACCTTTCAAATGAATACAAAGTAATTTCTTTCCAAGGCTGTATGACACAGATATGCTACATCCACATCATGGTAGGGACAGAGATGGTGTTACTCACAGCCATGGCATTTGACAGGCACACAGCAATCTGTAAGCCCCTTCATTATTTGAACATCATGAGCCCTAAGAGGTGTGTTTTATTCGTAGTCACTGGCTGGGTTACTGGGCTTATCCATGCCATGTCCCAATTAGCTTTTGTTATAAACTTACCTTTTTGTGGCCCTAATAAAGTAGACAGCTCTTATTGTGACTTTCCCAGGATCATAAAATTCGCATGCACATATGGAGCCATATTTGAGTTTCTTGTTGCTGCCAACAGTGGCTTCATGCGTATGGGCACCTTCTTCCTGCTAATCCTTTCTTATATCTTCATCACTTTCTGGACGCATTCTTCCAGAGCGTTCTTATCCAAGGCATTCGTCACATTGTCAGCTCACATCACCGTGGTTGTTCTTTTCTTCATTCCATGCACGTTTCTCTATGTGTGGCCTTTCCTCACATCTTCAATTGACAAATACCTGTTCATTGCTGACTTTGCTATCACCCCTGCCTTGAATCCTGTCATCTATACATTAAGGAGCAAAGATATGAAGATAGCCATATAAAGATTGTTCAAATGGAACTATTATGTCAGATTTTGCGGACCAGATCTGTCTTTGGGCCGCTAACACTATACATTCACCTGCCTGTTGGACACATTTGCCATATAACATGATGTCCAGACCAACCTGGAAATGACATCCACCTCACTGAGCAGATTTCTACTACTTTTGCAGAGCATTTACTTAATTGCTTTTATTAGTGTAAAAAATGTGAACCTACTGTGATGTGGCATATTTTACTAGACAGCAAAATTATTCATAAATAATATTGTACAATTTAAATTGCAATTATTTTGAGTAGAGGAAATGACATAATGACATCATCTCTCCTGTTTCCTATGAAGTTCTCAAACTGCAAACTTGTTTTGGTAAATGTCAGCAATCATCACATAGAATGGTTATAGATGTAGGACTAGTAGCTCCACTTAGTCACTTAGTTGAATTGTCAGATGAAGACCCAAAAACAAACTTTGTTTGCAAGTGCTTTATTTGGAAGCTGATTTTTGGAAGCTCTGTGAGGGAGTAGGGAAGTGATACTGAGAAGTGAAAAATGTTTATGTTGATAAACATACTTGAGATTCAAGCCTACTGACACCGCAGCAAGTGACTCTGTTGATCCCGTGACTTATAATTATCTCATTGCAACGGAACAAGGTGAATTGTTTTCTTCATTTTTAGAGGGTGCATTAATTTCTTGGCATGTCCAGAATGTCCTGCACATAATACTGAGCATGTTAGGAAGCCAGAGACAAGCCCGCAGGTAGACTTTTATGGAAACATCTCCTTGTTTGGAAACCACAAGTATCAAAGTATATTGATCTCCCGTTCTCTCTCTTTTTTTTTTTTTTTTCTGACAGGGTCTTTTTCTGTCACCCAGGCTGAAGTGCAGTGATGCAATCATAGTTCACTGTGACTTCAAGCTCCCGGGCTTAAACAATCCTCTCGCCTCATCCTCCTGCGTAACTCAGACTGCAGGCATGCACCACCATGCCTAGCTATTTTATTTTTATTTTTTATAGACAGGGTATCTCTATGTTCACCAGACTGGCTGGTCTCAAACACATGGCCTCAAGTGATCCTCCCACCTCAGCCTACCAAAGTGCTGGCATTACAGACATGAGCGATGGCTCTATTCATTTTTTAGACACTTAGGCCCCATTTAATTGAACTTCATCCTATCACAGATTCTTTAAAGTGCTGTCTGTTCAAAATCTCTCTCTTTCTCTCTCTCTCACACACACACACAGACACACACACACACATTATAAAAAGGAGGGTAGTGGGATAGGCTACAACAGCATTTTAATTCCTAATTGATCATCACCATCTCTTCCTCTGTTACTCATTCTCAATTCCCCTCATCCTTAGACAGCACTTCTACTGATCTAGGTTGCTTGCCAAGTGAAGTGACCCAGTTCATTTATGAGCAGTTTGAGTGCCTGGTGAGAATATTCTTGCCAGTCTGTTGTTGCTACAATTATTCTTTTACCATTTTGACTAATCATGGAACCACCACCTGGTGGTGCCTAGGCTGACCCCTAGTTTTAGGCAAACTCTGCATGCCATCATCCTGTCTTTATCTAATAGTGGGATAAAGACGAGGTAACACATTCCTCTGCCTACTGGTTCATCAACATGAGGAATCCTAAATGACAGAAAAGCAACTACAAATTTTAGATTTATTGGAATCCCTAGTATGTCTCCAAAAACATTCTTTCCACTCTAATAAATTCTAAGGTTTCAGGAATAGAAAACAGAGACTACCCAAGGTCATTAAGACTTATGGTAATAAATACTACTGTTTTCTGTATCCTTTGGTTTACAGAACTGCATATTTTATCCACAGGGGACAAAGGCCCATTGGTTCAAAACATATATCTTGAAGCACAGAGCTCAATTTTGCACTTTGTTATCTTTAAACTGGTGCCTCAGTTGCAACTTTAAAAGGCTATCCCAATGTTCTATCATATTGACAACTCTCAGTTGTTACAATATATGGTAGGATCAGTGACAGTGAGTTCCCTAACTTTGTGTGTTTTTGTGCACTTCCTTTACAATAAAGCGAGTACCCTGGGCCTAAGGAAATAAGCTATTCAACAATACCAGAGCTTTCCTCAAGAATCTATTCCTCAAAGTCTTGGTGAAGAGAGTGTTCCCTGGACCTTCTAGCATGGCTGAACAGGTCTTACATGGTAAATGATAAATGTCTTACATGATAAATCAATTCCAGCATTCCTGTCTTTATAAGTGTTTGAATACTTTTCTCAACAGTATAAAAAAGAAAATTCTAAAGCTTCAACTTCATTTGTTTAGTCCACTTTTGGGTGCCAGTTTCAGTAAATTAACCAAGCAGACCATTACAAGTGATGCCAGCCCTTTGAACTAACACATTGAATCTAGAATCTCTGGTTAGTGAATCAATATAGCATTTTTGGCTTGATATAACTTTTTATTCTTTCCACTCTCATCCCACATACTTATAATTCATTCTCACTCATGTCCCCAGGCTTTTGTTGATATTAATTAGCATAAGAAATAAAAAAATGTAACTCCTTATGGATCACACTCCATACTTTCACCCTTTGTGATACTTTTGTACTTTAATCTGGTCTAGAAGTCATGAGAGACAATGAACGTAGGTCCTTAGGAAAATCAACAATCCTTTGCAAGGAAATTGTCTCATGACAGTCCACTATATGTTCTTCAAGCAGGAGAATACTGATCTCATCAGTCAGAGGTAAAAGGGCTGTTTCTACTTGCAGAAAGGCTTATACCTGACAGACAGTAGTGCTCAATAAATATTTGTTGAATGAATGAATAAGATTTGTCCAATATTCTATTTCCACCCATGATTAGATGTGCTGGGTACACTATATATTTATAGATTTGGTTGTGCAAAGAAAGGACATTGAGTCTTTACATAGTTTTCCCTACACTGTTTGCTTGGGTGAATTTTTCCTTCCTGTATAATGCATACATTATGCACTGAATTTTATTTCAGCCTTTTTTCTCATGGTCATATTATAGATAATTGGCCAAACTATTTCCCTTTTAAAGCCCAGAACTTAAAGCTGGAAACTAACAATTATGCTAATATTTAATAAGATAGTTTATCTTTCTCTTAAAGAGAAATCAAGTGGTTTCTTTACAATAAAGAGTCAATAAGCAGCAGCTTCACAGATGGTACTAAATATAAGCATATACTGAAAGCCTACATTGTTCACTCTATTTATTCACCAGTTTGTGGTGGCTGAAAAATACCACCTTTGTATTTTATCCAATGAACAGACTCTGATTTTGAAAAAAATACTTTGTCTACATTAATTAAATATGGAACAATTTTTGGTATTAAAATCCCGAGTAAGTCAGAATAGTGAGTAAGGAACTCCACAAATCTCCCTTAAAAGCAATAATAAAAACTGGGCAATTGTGTAAAACAGCCAGTTTGGGACTCTAAATATTAAGTAAATGCATACAACAAATTAAGTTTATATTCAAGAAAAACTGCTGCACCACAGATGAAAACAGTAGTAGTCTGTGGCGTTTTAATCCAAGGCTTCTCCCACTGCCCCCAGCTCCATCAGCATGGTAATTCTACCAGATCAGGACAGGTCTTGACAACTAGAAGCTTCACTGTCACTGCCAGAGGTAGCTGACTTGACTTGGGGCATGGGGAAAAAACAAAAAACAAAAAACATCTATCTGAGTGTTATCGGAAACGGTCATAATTTCTGTGGCAAACAAATATAGAAAGCTAACATCATAGCTATCCTGAGACTTTGATCCTGGTGGAGGCAAAAAAAAAAAAAAATGACTAGCAAACTAGCCAGAAATTTAACAGGAAGATTCAGGGAGTAAACATTGATAAACTCTAGCATATACCTAGGATATTAGTTTCCTATTGCTGCTGAAACAAATTGCCACAAATTTAGTGGCATAAACCAAAACAAATTTATCATCTTACCATTTGGAAGTCAGAAGTCCTAAATGGCTCAGTAAGGCTGTGGTCCTTCTGGAGGCTCTAAGAGAGAATCAATTTTCTTGCCTTTCCCACTACTAGAAGCTCCCATATTCCTTGTCTCTTGGTCCAACATTACCCTGACCTCTGCTTCCCCAGCAACGTTTCCTTTGCTTATTTTGATCTTCCTGCTTCTTTGTTGTAAGGATCCTTGTGATTATACTGGGTTCACTCTGATAACTCAGGATAAGCTCTTAACTTTAAGGTCCATAAATTAGTTACATTGGCTAAGTCCTTTTTACCAGGTAACATAACATGTTAGCAAGTTTTAGAGATAAAAACATGGACATCGTTGAAGGCTATTATTCTGTTTACCACACCTAGTGATCTAAAAAGGTGTGTTTGGGTAAGCCTGTTCAGTTATGAGAGACAAGAAAAACCACTAGCAATTTACGCATCCCTGGTTGAACGTGAGGCCTTGTGTAAACAAAAGAATAAAAGTGGGAATTCCGCAAAAAGTAAATGGCAGAGAACATTTGTAAACTGCCTGAACTTTGAATGCATTTTCCAAGGGCATACAGATCCACTGACAAAGAGTGGAAGCCCTACTGGCTCAAGGTGTTTGAGCATAACCTCTGGCCAGTAATTGGCTGAATATTAAGCTATGGAGAAAAAGGAGTGGAGTCTAAGATGTCAAGCTAAAAAGACGTAATTTTTATAAGTAGTAGGAGAGAAAACAAAGTGATAAGTAAATACTGACTCTTCAAGTGAATTGTCTGAGAAGTCACATCAGGATCCATCAAGAGAGCAAAAAGACACACAAAGAACATAAAAATGGAAAGCTGGGCAGCCACCCACCCAAGATCAAGGCAGAGCCAGGGGAAGCCTCTAATACAGGGAAAGGGTGAGCGTAAAAGTCCCTGGGGGATCCACACTTCCCACAGGGACCCTTGCCATCCTGGGAACAGGAGAACCCCCGCGGAATCCCCAGGCTTCTAGACTGATACAAAGAACCACTTGGAGTTTTTGCAGAGATTATCATTCAAGACTATGGGGAATCACTGCAGGCCTTATATTCCTGAGCAGCCCAGCACCAGCTGCCGTAACACTGATAGAGGCCACAGTCACTTCTGGCCAGAAAAGTCTCTGCTCTTGCTTCCAGCACAGCAGCCTCATCCCTGCCTGAACTCTGTGGGTGGGCAGAGCTCAGCTCTGTGTACCACCAGGAAAGATCTAGAAGGCAGAACATGCAGCTCCCCTACCCCCACTGCTGCCAGCCAGGCAAGACTGGCAGGTTTGGTGGTACCCAAGCCAGGAAGGAGCCCCCACTATTGGAACACTGAGATGGTTGAGATGCCATGTTTTGTGAGCCATCAGGGTAACAGGGCATGCTTCCCTCTGCAGGACAGGTTCAGGAAAGGTGTGGTCTGCCTGCAAGCCACTGCCGATGTCTGAGGCAGCCCTGCAGCCCAGAACATCACACAGCACAGCCTGTCATGGGTGGAGGGCAAGGGGAGGGATAGCATTAGGAGAAACACCTAATGTAGATGATGGGTCGATAGGTACAGCAAACAACCATAGCACATGTATACTTATGTAACAAACCTGCACATTCTGCACATGTATCCCAGAACTTAGAATATAACAAAAAAAGAGAAATAAAGTTCAAACACTTTGAAAAGTTTTTATGTTCAAAATAATGTGCGAAAGTGTTCAAAATTGGATAAAAATAATCTATAAATATAAAATTCAAGAAGCTTAATGAATTCCAAGTAGGATGAACACAAATATGAATTTAGATCCTTACCATACACTACCCACAAAAATTGTCACAAAATGGATTTAATAGCTACCGGCCTAAAATCTAAAATTTTCAATAGAAAACATAGCATGAAAACTTTTGGCCATGAGTTCGGCATAGAATGCTTAGATAAGACACCAAAAGAATAAAGCATTAAAAATTTTATAACATGGACTACATCAAAAGTAGAAACATTTGTAATTCAAAAGTTTCTATCACATCAATAAAGTGAGAGGAAAAGTCAGAGAAAATATTTTCAAACTTTATATTTGAGAAAACATATATTGAGAACATATAAAGAACTGTGACAACTCAGAAGACAACAATCTAATTTTTAAATGAGAAGAATATTTTAATATACATTCCTCCAAAGGAGATATGAGAATGGCCAGTAAGCACAAGAAAAAAAATCTTTGCGTCATGTTATTAGACAACTGCAAATCACAATCAAAATGAGATTATCACTTCACAACAGCCAGAACGCTTATAATCAAAAGATAAGCAATAACAAGTGTTGATGGGGTTCAAGAAATTGGAAATCTCACACAATGCTGGCTGGAATGTGAAATGGCACAGTCACTTGGAAAACAGGTTAGCAGTTTCTTAAAAAGCTAAACATAAATTTACCGTATGATCCAGCAATTCTATTACTAGCTATACCTAAGAAAAATCAAAAAATTTATTTACACAAAATCTTGAACAGGAATGGTTACAGCAGAATTATTCATAATCAGCCCCAACTGTTAATAATCCAAATGTCCATCACCGGGTAAATGGATAAATGAAATGTGACATATAAGGGGATACTCTGCAGCAATTAAAAGTAATAAACAGATGATACATGTTACCACATAGAAAAATGGCAAAAATGGTAAGGGAAACAAGCCCAGTCACAAAAGACTACATACTGTACAATTCCCTTTATCTGATGTATCCTGAAAAGGCAAATATATAGAGACAAGAAATCAATTGCTTATTGTCTGAGTCTGGGGTTGGGAGTGAAGATTAACTACAAACAGGCACAAAGGATCACTTTAGGGTGATAGAAATGTTGTAAAATTGAATTGCAATGTTAAACAACTCCATATATTTGCTAAAAATCATTGAATTAACTGTACACTTAAAATGGGTGAAATTTACAATATATACATTAAACTTGCATAAAGCTGTGAAAAAATACCAAGTGAAATTTTCCCAATCTGATTTTGCACTACTTTTTGGAACTCCCATGATTTGTTCAAATATCCATTCATTATTTCTCTACAGTGTAAATTAACAGAGCACAAAATCACTTATCATCCCACTAAGCTGCTCAACTTCCCTATAATTCTTTTCTACAAAATGTGATAATGTACCCTTGGGAAAAATAATGTACACAGAAGACTTGGTTTCCATTAGAAGCAATTATGGACTACATCCAGTCTTACTACCAAGCCCTGCTAATTGATTTCCTCACGGTCAAAACTATTTATAATTTTTTGTCTTAGGGAAAGGTGATGATTCAAAACTGGTGTTAACCTTTCTGTGTGTCTCAATATCCTGAAGCTGCTGCTGAGTGAACACTGAGCCTGAGCAGGTATTTAGGAAACCCGCTCTTGAACTCCCCAGCAACTGGGCACATTGCTCCCGCTCCTTATTATTCTTTGTGCGCCCAGATCACTGTTACTCTTTTTATGCACAGTTTTTTTGTTTGTTTGTTTTATGGTAGTGGTGTTCTTTATTTGAATGACTGTCACTCACGCTGTTTTGTATCCTTCTGGTCTCATTTTCATAATTTCAGCAGTATCATGGGATAACTTTCTCTTCAGAGAGCCTTTATCTTTATTAAATCGATATGTAAAGAGTCCTCATTTTCTGCCGGGTGCAGTGCTCACACCTGTAATTTCAGTACTTTGAGAGGCCTAGATGGGAGGATCACTTGAGCCAGGAGTTTGAGACCAACCTAAGCAAGATAGTGAGATCCCATCTCTGCTAATATATATATGGCAGGTGTGGTGCTGAGTGCCTGTAGTCCCAGCTACTCCAAAGGCTGAGGCGGGAGGATCACTTGAGCCCAGGAGGTGGATGATGCAGCTAGCTGTGTTGGTACCACTGTACTCCAGACTGGGCAAGAAACTGAGACCCCATCTTTGAAAAAAAAAAAAAGTCATCATTTTCCTATTTCTTTTATTTCTAAAACTAGAATTGTGAAAATAAAAGGTTATGTCTAAGTCTTGGCTATTTCAACTGAGCACAATCCGGCTGACCAAACTATCTCTGTGTTTGGACAGAACTGAATGACCACGTCTTTAAAAATCATAATTATTATTAAAAACACTTACTGAATACCTATGTGCCAGGCATGCTCAAATATTTGCCAGATATTAACTCATTTAATATCGCTATGAGGTAAGTACTGTTATTGTTCCTATTTTACAGATGAAGAAATTGAGGGACAGAGAAGTGAAGCAACTCACCCAAGGACACATAGCTCATAAATCCGGGAGATGGAGATTCAAAACCAGGTAGTCTGGCCCCAGAATCTGTGATGTTAGCCAGTACATTATACAGTAGTACAATGAAATTACACTTTCATTATATATATATTAATGAAATTACTCATATCATTTTTCTTATTTCCTCCACTAACTTGAAAATGTCTTTAAAAATTAAAAAATCAGGAGACCACATGGACACACGTGGGGGTAACTACACACACTGGGGCCTGTCAGAGGGCAATGGGTGAGGAGGGAGATGATCAGGAAGAATAGCTAGTGGATGCTGGACTTAATACACGAGTGACAGGATGATCTGTGCAGCAAAGCACCATGGCACATGTTGACCTATGTGACAAACCTGCACATCCTGCACATGTACCCCTGAACTTAAAATAAAAGTTGGAAATTTAAAAAAAACCTTTAATCCATAAATATTATTTGTAAAACTATAGAAAATGAGTTAATATTTATCAAAAATATAAAATCTAAAAATTCCCCAACACGTTGTGTAACATCTAAATATTTCCACATACATATTTACATTCATAGTGTTTGATAATTTTTTGAAACTTAATTGAGTATTGTATATATTTTTCATGTTAATTTACCTTAATTTTGTGCTTATTTAATCATGTCCATCAAAAAATCTTGGGTTATAAATTCAAGTATATTAAAAATTATCTTGCTTATTAATGTAACAAACAGCTTTTGTAGGGGCTTTCATTGTGAACACTATGGTGTTCTTTTGAATTACTGAGCCTTTCCAAATGTCTGGTGATATTCTCCTGTTCTGCAATATTTTTATAAAATGCTTTATGTTAGTACTCAACTGTAATTTGAGAAACTCACCGGATATTTTGTAGTACCTCTACACATGTAGTTCAAGGCAAAAATATTTTTAAAAGCCTTTTCTTCTAGTCTTATTTCATTAGATTTAAGATTTAGTTGAAAATGTGGGATGCCAAGATCACTCTGAGCAGACAGTTATAAAACAGGAGAGCCACTGACTTCCAGACTGCTTTCTGTTTCCTTACCACCATGCAGGTATTAGTAAGTTCAATCCCCAAAGTCACTTGGCAGAGATCCCCATCAGGGGCATCTAGGACACTTATTTTGCGTAACATATCTTTTTGAACTTTCTATTATGAACGTTACTGAAGACTATGTATTAGTGCATACACTGTTTTAGAAATTGTAAGTATTGGAGTACACAGAGTTCACCAGAAGCTCCTTTTCTTAAAGAGATCATAGTAGAAAATGAAGCAGCAGCATACAAAAAGTATAATATACTTTAATTGTTAAAATATGCATGTTAGAACAATAGTTCATAGAAAGAAAGTATTTGCTTGTGGTCTTCAATGAATACATCAGGTGGAGGAGATATTTGATCCATGTCTTGAAGGATAAAAGGAAAGGGAAGTAACACTTGTAAAAATAGTTCTGCCTATGCTATCTCAAATACAGTATCAAGAGAAGTGCATTCCACTTCTCTCATTTTCTAGACAAAGAAACATTATCAGCATCATTTAGTACCTTGCCCAAGTTTATATAGCTCTGAAGTAGCTGGCAGCCTGGGAGGGCAACTGAAGTCTATCTGGCCTTAAAGCCAGTGATGGTTCCACTTTCTAGTGACCAGGAATAGCACAGGAAGAGCATATGCAGAGGCAGAAGACATGAAAAAATGTAGTAACTATAGTGTCTAGTTCATGAAGAGTCTTGTGTGATATACATTGAATTTCAAATATTCTTTATGATAAAATTAAAAGTTAAAATGAGAGTAATATGATCATATTTTATCTTTAGATAGGTAGATCTGAAATCAGAGTACAGAATAAATTGAAATTAGGTAAGATTGGAGACAGGGTTCATTCAGAAGTTTTTTCAGTTGTCAACATGAGAACGTACATAAACCTGAAGTAAGAACTCACAGCGGAAATGAGTAGAAGGAAACAAATCTGAGAAATATTCAGGAGGCACAATTGTCCATTTGGGATACAACATGAAAGAGAAGACAAGGGTGCCACATAGGTTCCTGAATTGGGCATCTGGGATAATAGTCATAATGTTTCCTAAGGGATTTAAATAGATGATAAAATAATAAGATCACTCTTGGACATTTTAACTTTGAACTACTTGTGGTTGTCCATTTATGGGCTCCAGTACAGTTTTGGATATATTAAGCTAAAGTCCAAGACTATAGATATAGATAGTTAAAACAATGAAACATATTTGGGTGAAAAAAGAAAGATATAAAATAGACTCCTGAGTTACATCAACAATTGGAGGGTAAGTAGGACAAAAGAACACATTTATTAGTGAAAGACACAAAAAAGTCTGAAATGTAGGAGAAAAGTTAAGAGTGCTATTATACAAATATCAGGAATGCAGCTGCAACCCCCAATGCCTTATTTATAATCTCTTAGACAAACTGGGTTGATTTTTCTCAAATTACAAATTTCAGAAGGTAGAACTTTGCTGGCATCAGTTAAAGACCTTTGAGAACCAGGGTTCTTTTTCTATCTTTTCACATTATCATTTTAATATATAGGTAAGCTCTTAAAGAGCTCACGGTTGTTGTACATGTAGGCATCACATTAATACTTAATGCAGGAATAAAGGGACCAGGAGAACAGCCTTCTCCAAATGAAGTTTTGTATGTTAATCTGGGAAAGAAAATCTTTCACAGAAGACATTGTTCTACAACTCATTACTCCTATCTATATTATATGCTCTTCTTAAACCAATCATGGCTAAGTGTACTTAGATGATCATGTTACATCCTGGGGCTAGAATAGGGGCCTATCATCCCTCCAAATTGAGAGATCTCTACCAAATACCTAATCAGTTAGGTGTTCTCTTAGTAGGAAATGGGGATGGAAGAGGTTTGGGGATAGACAACATATTTAGCAATCAATGGCAAAAGAAATTTCAAAACAAAGACAGGGTCAATAGTAGCAAACTTGGAGAATAAATAAAACAATGACTAAAAAGTGATTATTGCATGTGATATTTTCATATGTAGAAAATTGTGTGCTGTATCCCTGATAACTTCTCTAAAATGATTTTCTAGAGGGAAAGCTAAATTATTTTGGCTTGTTCAGTAAATGGAATGTATAAATTAAAATAAACTTACTTACCTGTTAAGAGTTTAAGGGAGAAGGGAAGAATCAAAAGGAATCTTCACCCTTCATCCTTGATAGATTTGATTTTTGAAAGGAGAGACTCTATTTGCAACAGATCAAGAGAAGTGAAAACTTGAAGGTGGACAAAGGTTAATTGAGGCATTAACAGCCTTGGAGAGATCTAGAGTACGCTTGGAAATGGTGGCCTTGAAGAGCATGGTGCCATGGTTAGGAACATGCATTCTGAAACCCTCCGGCTCTGGATACAAGTCTTAGCTCTGCTGCTTCATTTTTCTGAGCCTCAGTTCTTTCATTTGTAAAACAGGCATAATACAATTGCACCTACCTATGGAGTCATTTGGATGGGCTGACTCAATGTTCCGAATGGAGGAGGCACTAAATCAATGTTATCTGTGATATTATATTATCATTGGTTATTTACCAATTGGTATCTTTGATTAATTATCATTGTTATATTTACTTTTCTTTACTATCAGGTATTCAATAATTTATTTTTCATTGACTATCAATCTATTGATTAAAAATGAACCAGAGATGATATGTCATAAATCAATTATTATAATGTTTAAATCCTGTGCACCTGAGTTCCATTTACATTTTTTAAGCCCAAGATAAGGAGTAATAGGATGTGTTTCAGTACTTTTGACCTGGGTGATCTCTATTAGGCTAGTGAAGTGAGAGAATGTTAATGGGCTCAGACAGGAATAGGCAAAAGAACATAACATTAGTCTAAAAGTATTAATAGTCATGTGACATAAAAGACAGCATTTATGTTGTGGAAGAATACCTAGAGAAGTGGTAAGGGAAATAATCCAGGAATATTTTAGAGAAAGAAGAAAGAGTTTAACTTTGGGATGAAAATTAAGTGCCCCTTTTTGCTCCATATGTAAAAATTTATAGTCACATATTTTTTCCTCAGGGAGTCCTTTACATAATAAATTTGTTGTTAATCTTATCTCTTCAATATCCTTCCTTTTTCTACTTCCAATTATATCTAACTTAATTAGCAGGGAAAATAGAGAATCCACTTGTTCCAATGATATTTATTCTTTTCTATATCCTCGGGTCACTTGAAAATCATCACTTCTGTCCCAGTCAATGGGTGGACTAAATGATTCTGTGGTCACTGAGCTTGTGTTACTGGCTCTTTCTTGTTCTACAGAGAAAAAATTTCTTCTCATTTTGATATGTTGTTTCCTTTATTTAGGGGTCATCCTGGGAAATCTCTTCATTTTGGTTTTGGTAATTTTTGATTCTCACTTACAGTCCCCTATGTACTTCTTGCTAGCTAACCTGTCCCTCATTGATGTGGGTCTTTCCTCTACCACAATCCCTAAAATATTCTCAGACCTTTTAAATGAATACAATGTAATTTCTTTTCAAAGTTGTATGACACAGATATGCTTCATCCACATCATGGGAGGAGTGGAAATGGTGTTACTCATGGCCATGGCTTTTGATAGATGTGCAGCAATCTGTAAGCCTCTTCATTATTTGAAAATCATGAACCCTAAAATATGTGTTTCATTTGTAATCTCTGGCTGGGTAATTGGGGTGGTCCATGCTATGTCTCAATTTGCTTTTGTTATAAACTTGCCTTTTTGTGGCCCTAATAAAGTAGACAGCTTTTACTGTGACTTTCCAAAGATTATAAGACTTGCATGCACAGATAGAGCCAACTATGAGTTTATTGTCACTGCCAACAGTGGCTTCATGACCATGGGCACATTCATCTTGCTAATCCTTTCCTATGTTTTCATTTTGATCACTGTCTGGAAACGTTCCTCAGGAGACTTATCCAAGGCATTTGTCACGTTGTCAGCTCACATCACTGTAGTTTTTTTGTTTTTCACTCCATGCATGGTTCTTTATGTCTCGCCTTCTCCTCCACCATCACTTGATAAAAATCTGTTCATTGTTGACTTTGCTATCACCCTTGCCTTAAATCCTGTCATCTATACATTAAGGAACAAAGACATAAGGGTAGCAATAAAAAGACTGTTCAAAAAGAGATCTTATTCTAAATTTTGTTGACCACATCTCTTTTTGGAGCTTTAAAATGATACGTCCAACTGCATATTGGTTTATCTTCACTTAAGCACCTCAAATGTAACATATCCAGAACAAACTCATCATCTGCCACCTGAAACCTGCTACTGCTTCATCTGTAGACCGTGAGGCCATTACCATTACCGTCACGTAAATCCATCAAGCTAAGAATGGATATTCTTTCAGAGAAAAGCATGGTCTACCAAATAACAATTTAATCTTAAAATTTTAGTTATTTCGCAAATAAAGGTATGTAATAACAAGGTTTCTGCTATTTTTAACGTCTAAAAAATAACCTATAAATTGGTTGTAGTGAATGTCAGGAATCATCACACTGGATTGTCATCTATGTCGATCTAGTAGTTTTATTTATTAAATAAAGAAGGCCCAGAGACAAAAATCTCAGTGCAAGTGGTTCGTTTGGAAAAGAATTCTAGAAGACACTGGTTCAGAAATATGAACATGAGCAAGAAAAGGGGAGGATGCCAATAAAGGATGCATTAATTTGTATTTACTACAGTGGACACTCAGGGCACATTCTTGCTGGGGCCATCTGGGAGACTCTATAAATTCTATGACTTGTAGTTGTCCCCCTTAAGAAACAAAGAAGCTGTGCATTTATTTGCTGGTCTAGAGCTGCTCTAGGGCATTTTCTCTGTAGCAATTCTAGGTTTCCCCACCTTGTGAGTTTAGCTTTTGCGATATTCAAAGAAAAGTCCTCAGCCAGAGATTCTCAGGAGCTCAGAGTAGAGAACGATCCAAATTCCTGGGAGTATTACGTGGAGAGGGGTATGTGCAAGACACCAACAGCACTAGAAACAGTATACATCTTTCCATGTGTAGAGGAGTTTATGCTCTATGTGAGTTCACTCCATTATTGATTCTTCAAACACAAGAGTGTTAAAGGAACAAGAGTTAATGGGTCTTGTCACTACCCTTGTTCCCAAGATGACATCCATCATCTTCCTCTTCTACAACCCATTCTATATTCCCCCCATGTTTATCCAGTGCTTCTGTAGTCTAGGTCACTTCCAAAGACCCATGATTACCATGACCCTGTCAGGCTGTAATTGCTGCAATTACCAATGTACAATTGTCATCATCTATGGTTGATAAAGTATAGCAATATTTCTATTTCTTCATGATAATGAAGGTCAATTACAACTGCCAGTATAGTAACTTATTCCTTTGTCTGCAGACCTACACACACAAGGAAGCCAAAATGATGGGGAGTTACTAAAACTGTATCCTTATTGGAATGCTTCCTATGTACCCAGAAGAAGCATTTTCCCTACTCCAGCAGAGCTTAATGTTGCAGGTCCAGGAAGCTCAAATTCTCCAAGGGAATTTTAGTGAGAGGAGCCACTCTCACCCTCTACCCTTGGTTTACAAATCTATACATTCTAGGACACAATATCTTACAATATCCATTGGTTCAAAGTATAACATGTTAAAGCACAGAGCCCCAACTCTGCAAAGTACCATCCCTAAATTGATACTTAGTTGCACCTTTACATTCACCTTTAAAAGAAATATCTTTTAATGTTCTACCAGACTGATAGATTCTGTTTAATATAGTATATTATAGCACCAGTGGATCATTTGGTTGCATGCATATTGTGGTACCTTCTCTGCTACAAAGTGTATTCCTTTGTCCTAAGGTGTGTTATGAAGAACATTAGGCATTCTATGCATCTTTGGATAGTTTAATGGCCAAGGCATTGATGGCAAGAGAGCCAAAGCCACAGGTGGAAAACACATTTATCCCAGTAAGAACAAATTGCTGTTCTTCCACTGTGGAGAGGGTAAACAATTTGCCATTACGTTGCCAATTGAATGCCTCAATCATGTCAAGGGTTGAGCATCTATGACTGTTTCTGAAAGGTCAAACATTCAACAGAGGCTGTAGCTAAAACTGCCTTAATGATAAGAGATCATGCTGAATTACCCATACAAAAACTTCATACTTGACACTTATCACTACTTTATTCATGAGACTATTGTGCAAGCACTAGAGTGGCTGAGTCAGGTTCTCAACTCTGCTAGTTAATACTATGCTTGGAGTATAAAGTAAGACAAGAAACATAAATAAGAAGTGTACATTTGTTTCTTCCTGTTTTCTTCTGGCTAATGGATCAATTACATCCCATCTTCAGCTCACCCCTGTGTAATTAATCAATATCCATTTTAAGCAGCAATCCATAGTTGTACAAAAATTAGAAAACTGACCTACACAGAAAAACTAATTGTGAGAACAAATATTATACTAAATTCATTTGACAATTCTCAGCAAAGTGCTTGGTTGATCTCTATTTCTGCTTTTCTTAAACACACAAAATGCAAAAGTTAACCCATATAGAATGCAATGGAGGAAGTAAATGACATATCAGATCTAGAAACCAATCAATTAGCAATCAGGAGGGAGTTGTGGAAGTCTGTGCTGTTGAATGTACACTAATCAATGATTCCTTAAATTATTCACAATAAAAAAATTAGAATAGTTTTGGTTTTTTTTTTTTTTTTAAAGCGCAGAAACTGATCTAAGTTTTGTCTGGTAATAAAGGTATATTTTCAAAGGAAAGGTGAATAGATCCACGCACTGTGGAGGGAATAAAATATTTTTTGAAAAACAAGCAAAAAGTTGGATTTTTATACACATGGAAATTGAATATGTACATTTCTAAATATTTTTGGATCAAAATATTTCAAAATTATACCACAAAATAACTTGTAAAAATGTAGGCAAAATGTATATAATTGCAGCATCAGGTATACAACTTTAAGCAAGGAAGCAAAAGCAGAAACCATGGAAAAATAAAAGTCTAAATTTTACTATATTGAATTTAAACTTTCAAAAACAAAAATATAGACAAAGTGGGAAAAATATGTATGCTTCATGTATGACAAGTCACTGATACCTATTAAATATGAAGAATATTATAAATCATTATATTAATAACTACAACCATTCAAGCTGTCAGTTTGAATAGACAACGTAAATGACAAAACTACATACTCAACAAGATACCAGCAAACAAGCTTCGACAGCACGTTAAAGGGGTCATACAACATAATCGAGTAGAATTTATTGAGATGCAAGAGTGGTTCAAAATATGGAAATCAATAAATGTGATATGCCACACTAACAGAATAAAAAATAAAAATCATATTATCATCTCAATAGATGCAGAAAAAGCATTAACAAAAGCAAACATTATTTCATAAGATATCAGATAAAACAAATTAGGAATAGAAGGAATGTACTGCAACACAATAAAAGCCATATATAACAAGCCCACAGCTAACATCATAATAGTAAAATCATCATAATGGTAAAAAAAAATGAAAACTTTTCCTCTAAGGTCAGAAATAATATAAGGGTGCCCACTCTTGCTATTTCTATTCCATATAGTACTAAAAGTCCTAGCCAGGACAATTAGACAAAATAAAAATAAAAACACCCAAATTGGAAAGATAGAAGCACATTTTTCTGTTTACAGATAATATAATCTTATATGTAGAAACCCCTTAAAACTTCAGCAAAAAAAAAAAAAAAAAAAAAAAAACTACAGAGTTAATAAATAAGTTCAGTGAAATTGCAGAATGTAAAATCAGATACAAAAATCAGTAGTGCCTCTATAAACTAATAAGGACTTAACATAGAAAGAAGTTAAGAAAACAACACCATTAACAATATAATCCAAAAAAAATAAAATACTTAGGAATAAATTTTACTAAACATCTGTATACTTAAAACTATAAAACACTGAAGAAAGAAGTTGAATAAGGCATAAATATAAAACTATCTCATGTTAATAGATTAGAAAAAGTAATATTGTTAAGATGTCCTCACTACTTAAAGCAACTTATAGATCTAATGCATTTATTGCAATCTCTTCAAAATCCCAGTGATATTTTTTACAGAAACAAACAAACAAAAATCTAAAATGTGCATGAAACCACAAAAGTCTGTGAAGAGTCAAAGCAATCTTGAGGAAAATGAACAACACTGGAAGCATCACACTACCTTATTTCAAAATCTATTACAAAGCTATAGTGATCAAAACAACATGATACTGTCATAAAAACAGATAAATAAACCTATAGAACGGAATAAAGAGCACAGAAATAAGTCCACACATTTACATTCAATTGATTTTCAACAACAATGTCAAGAAAACAATGGGGAAAAGACAATCTCTTCAATAAATGATGCTGGAAAAACTACATATCCACACGCGGAAGAATGCAGTTGAGTCCTTATTTCATACCATATGCAAAACTCAACTCAAAATGGATTAAATACAAATTTAAAACATGAAATGGTATAACTACTAGAGCAAAACACAGAAAATATTCTTCTTGACATTGGTTTGGGCATTATTTTTTTGATATGACCTCAAAAGCACAGGCAAAAAAAGAAAAAATAGACAAATGAGACTATACTAAATTTAAAAACTTCTACACAACAAAAGAAACAATCAATAGAGTGAAAAAGATAACCTCTTGAATGGGAGAAATATTTGCAAAGTACTCATCCAACAGGGGATTAATATCCAGAATATACAAGTAACACAAATATGTCAAAAGTAAAAAAAAAAAAAATTATTTAAAAATCAGCAGAGGACAGGAATAGACATTTCTCAAGAGAAAACATACAAGGGGCCAACAGGTATATCAAAAATGCTCAGCATCACTATTTGTCAGTGAAGTACTAATTAAAACCACAATGAGATGTCTCATCATACCTGTTAGAATGGCAATTATCAAAAAGATGAAAGATAGCAATTATTAGAGAGGATGATAGAAAAGTGAACCCTTGTATCATGTACAAATTAAAAATAGAACTATCACATGATTCAATAATCCCACTTCTGGGTATATAGCCAATGGAATTGAAATCAATATGTCGAAGGGATATCTGCACTCCTGTGTTTATTGCAGCATATCACAATGGCCAAGATTTAGAATCAACCTAACTGTTCATAGACAGATGAATGGATGAATGAAATGATATGGAAAATTATTCTGCCTTAAAAATAGTAGGAAATTCTGTCATTTGAGACAATGTGGATGAACCTAGAGGACATTATGCTAAGCAAAATAAGCTAGATACGGAAAGACAAATATTGCATGATCTCACTTATACGTAGAATCTAAAAAATTTGAACTCATAGAAGCAGAGAATAGTATGATGGTTACTAGGGTTATCTGGCAAGGAGAGGATAAGGAAATGGGACATTGTTAATAAAAGGAAAAAAAATTCAATTAGTAGGAATACATTCAGGGGACCCAATATACAACATGCTGACTGTACTTAATAACGTATTGTATTCTTGAAAATTGCTAATACAGTAGATTGTAAATGTTAATATAATCATATGAGGTAACGTGTTAAGTAACTTCATTTATTCGTTCAACAATATACACATATATTAAAACATCACATTGTATTCCATAAATATATACAATTTTGTCAATTAAAAAATAATTAAAAATGAGAAACAAAAGACTGACATTTTCAGATTAATGAATTAATTTTTCTGTACAAATTTTTAAAAGTAAAAACAAATGTGGGAAAATGGTTTTTAAATATAATTATAAACCAAATTTAAAATAAGCATAAAAGACTATGGACAAAACAAGAAATCCAAATAAAAAATAAACATGAAGAATATTCAAACTCACTTTTTATCAAAGAAATGTAAATTTTAAAATATAGCATTGCTATTGTGTTTTCATAAATAATCATATACCATGGATGAGCCTGTGAGGAAACAGACACTCATACTCTGCAAAACAATGACTATGATAATTACGTCAGATGATGGATTATGTTAATTGGTTGATTGTGGTCATTGTTTCACAATAAATATACATATGTATCAAATATACATATGTATATACATATTTATATGTATATGTATACATATAAATATACATATGTATCAAAACACACCATAAAGATATATAATTTGTTATCAAAAAGAAATATAGCAGTTAAAATTTAAAGTTTTTAAAAGCCTCTTTTTGAGGTTTGTACCTCACCTAAGTCACGCTGTTCAAAATATTAATGCACTCATTTCTCTCATTCATGTGTTAATATACAGGGTACGGGCCATTATAAATTCCTTTGAAATTGGAAAGGAAACTTTATGTACTGAGTGCTCAAATTTGTATTAACTACTTTTTTTTGTTTTTGTTTTTGAGCAGCAGCAAGATTTATTGTGAAGAGCGAAAGAACAAAGCTTCCACAGTGTAGAAGTGGATCCAAGTGTGTTGCCCAGTTGTGTTAACTTCTAATTCAACACTTTAAGATTCTTAACGTTATTGCAGACAACACCAGCTTCACAAGTGTGTGTCCTGCACAGCTGAACAAAATCCCACACTTAAAAGGATCCTACACTTGTTTTAATGCTCTGCTGTTTTTGTCTTGAAATTCTTAAGTTTTTTAACCAAAGTCCTCACAAATTCAGTTTTCACTGAGCCCTGAAATCATGTAGACATCCTGATTCCAGACAATGTGTCTGGAGGCAGGGTTTACAGGACTTCAAGAACCTTACCTTCTCAACTTTTATCTGCATCTTTACTCCCAAATATATATGAAGATGATGAAGATAGATGTGGATGGTGCTTCTACCATACCCTCTTCCTGTGCCAAACTTCCTTGATCTAGGATAAGGTCAGTAAACTTTTTCTGTAAAAGATCAAAAGCAAATATGGTAAACTTTACAGGCTCTGGAGTGTCTGTCATAACTACTCAACTGTTTTATTGCAGCATAAAAGCTGTCACAGACAATACAGAAACAAATGAGTGTGACTGGGTTCCAGTGAAATTTTATTTACAAAAGATTTGGCTCATGGGTCAAATTTGCCACCTCCAGATCTA
The DNA here is from genome assembly GCF_024542745.1 of Macaca thibetana thibetana. NCBI lineage: Eukaryota > Metazoa > Chordata > Mammalia > Primates > Cercopithecidae > Macaca > Macaca thibetana. Next base: position 88,317,173 of record NC_065584.1, read on the forward strand.
GAGAAACACTTTTCAGCCCTTTTATTTTGCTCAACAGTTAAGCATGGCTCCATGTCCCTTATATTTAGTCAGAATTCAGTACGTTTTAAGGAAAGAATGGTTGTACAAAGTCATATATTCATTCATTTATACATTTTCAGTGTTGAATGATACATTTTGGAATAGTTAACAGATGATAAAAGTGTTGGTTTCAGTCATCTCTCTCCAATGAAGTAAAAAAAAAAGTGTTGAATGGGAAGGAATCAAGAATAGTTATAGGAATATCACCATTGCATTAAAGCTCTCTTCCTTGTTTCTAAAAGAATATATTGACACACATTGAGCTCACTGTCCTCCACACCATGAATGAGGGCATCTTCAGCAATTGTGAATGACATCTTAGTCTCCCTCAACTCAGTTAATCTAAGTAAGCTCATGGTCTCACTTTCCTGTCCTAGAGGGAACATATTTCCTGCACTTTTCTTTTTTTCCTTACTTCCCATCACCAAGTAATTCTTCTGATATTTTTGCTCTTGGGAAAATTAATATGACTCATAGACCTGGTTCCCAAGATAAATCAATGGAGGCCTGGTTATAAGGATCTAAGAAGCATCAATGGGTCACTAACATCTAGTGGTACTAATTAGCTTTGTTAACCACTGGGAAGAAAACATATATACTTTTGTCTTGGAGCTGATTATAGTAGAAAGCAGAAATCAAAATTATCAGAGTTTCCCAATGTTACTGCTGCACACCCTGGAACAGAACAGGTAGGTCAGAAAAATGCTCCCAATGTTTGGCAATGCCATGGCAATCTCATTCTTATATTTCCCTTCAGCATTCTATCTCTTCCACTTTTCTGTTTTCCTCCTATCTCCAGTTATTTCAATCCTTGGAGCATTATTCTTACAACTTTAATCACTAAATTATATTGTGCCTGTTAAAGGAGAGATTTCTAAAAGGATTGACATTTATACTGTCTCTCTTTGGAGAATCACTATTACAAGGATCTGTTATCTCTTGTCACCTTCCTTATGTCATATGATACATCACATTTCCCATTGTGGAGACCAAACATGTTCACATCATGTGCATTCCATTCCCACTTGTTTTCCTAACAGGTTATTCCAGGGGAAGTGATTCTCTGTCCTCATATAGAGAATGCTGGAGCCATTCCCTCTGTATGCAATATTTGATAAAGCATTTGATAACGTTAGTCAATGCCTGGGCCACGAATTAAAGGGATAATTATCAGAATGAAAATGGTTTAATGAAACTGGTGTCTATCAGTTCTGAAAAGGGCCACTATCACAATGAACTAAGGTAGTTATGAATATAGTGATAGAGTTACTAGTAAGTCTGATGCCACTACACAATTCTAACTTTTCTCTTTAGGATGATTGTTTCATTCAGTCTTCTCTCTTTTAGAAAACATAGGAAAAAAATTTAATAATAAAATTATTTGGCAAAATGAAGGTATGGCTTATAGGAGTGTTTTCCTATTGTTTTCAGTGTATGACTCACTGTTCTAAATAACTGGGACACTCAAGGATTCTGTAAAATGCCATCCAGTTATCATTTATATTCCCTAACTCAAAATTCATTCACATGGATTCATTTTTTTCTAAACAAGTTAGCATGTAGAATTTCGATTAAAATTTGGCATACAACACCCAGGCATTTTTTCATAATGTACCCAATAACTGTCATTCACTAATTGAAAATGGTGATTTAACAAAGGGTAATCAAATTATGAAACTAATGCCACAAAACATCTGTCTCTAACTGTCATGTGTGTGTATGGGTATAAGAGGGAGAGAGAATTTCACTCCCTCCATAAATCTCACAGTGTTTTCTTTTTTCTTTCCTTTCCTCACTCTTCTTTCTCTCCTATTGCTTTCATTTCCTTCTCATAATTTTTATTAAAAAGAAAAATAGCAATATAGAAAATAACAAAGTATAGATGGTCAACCTTTTTAATATTAAGGTTACCTAAAATGCCATTATCCAAAGTGGTTCTCTGGATGTATATACTTACATATTTTACAGTGTATTCAAATAAAGAGTATATTACATAAGACATATCCTTTTGTAACCAACTTTTGTCATTAACAATTTACTGGACTTGTCAACAAACCTAAATCTGTGTCATCTATAATGGCTACATTCATTTTGGTATGAATCTTAATTACCCCTTTTGGCATTATTTAATGATTTTCTCATACGTCACTCTTAAATGTACTTCTAATTTTTCACTTTAGATCACATAATGAATGGATCCAAATATATGTTATAGATAGATATCTTCAAACTTTCTACTTATACGTAGTGATAATAACAGATGCTCTCTCTAAAGTATAGTTGGTATCAATTTTACTGACCTTTAAAAACATCTTAATGGGACAAAGTTCAAATATTTGATGACCAGCTATCGTGACCTTTATCTCTATGGTTCTACGGGGCCCTGTAGTTTTTACATGTTCTTAATGTATCATGATTAAATATTTTGTTTTAGTAAAGACACCGTTATTTCTCAACTTCGTATTCAAATTGTCAAAGGCATTAATCCTAGAGCAGAACTCTCAAAAGCACCAACTCTGATTCCTAACAAAGCATAGAAAAGTCCTCTTTCTGAGTTTCAGATACTCTTTTTGAGGAGTTTGAGTTTCACTTTATTTAAAGGGAGTTTTAATCCTCCAACAACTCAACAGGTGATTGGCTAGAATCACACGTATTGGAAAACCATCAGAAGAGTAAGCCTTTGCATTTTATGCTACTGTACCTCTGAGATTAATTGCTCTTTCCCTCATTGGCCAGTCACTCTTAAATGTGTGATTAATGCCTGAGATTGTGTGAAGTAAAAGATTGATCAGAGAGTACATCTTCTAAGGGTATATGCAGATAAATACAATTAAGGGTATTAAGATTTCAAATATGGGTGACTATTTCTTACATGGAAGATGTTTTGTTGAAAATAGGTGAATAAGACTGAAGCAGCCATAATTACTGCATGATAAGCACGGTAAAGAAGTACTCTGTTAGGGAAGTTATATTCTTTGCCCCCCTAATCCTTCACTCTACCTGCCATATTCCCACATGATGTTTTTCTTTACTGTTTTTGTCTAATAACTTATGATCACCGCATTTCCCCAATTCATTTATCTTTCTTTCATTTTCTCTCTTTGTGTGTTTTCTATCTTCACATTTCAGCACTTGCCACATACTTCCCACAGAAACATTTATGGTCAAACAACACTTCAATGTGCAGTATTTGTATTTCTCAATTCTTCCTTACTTTCTTCCTTCAAAATACTAAAGCTTCTTTTCTACTGACTGAGTCAACGGTCAATGGATGGAGTAAATAATTCTGTGATATCTAAATTTGTATTGATCAGACTTTCAAGTTCTTAGGAGATGCATCTTTTTATTTTTTGGTTCTTCTCTATGTTCTACGTGGGAATTATCCTGGAAAATCTCTTCATTGTGTTCAAAATAATTATTGACTCTCATTTAAATTCCCCAGGTACTACCTACTGGCCAACAATTCTCTTCTTAATCTGGGTCTTTCTTATACTACAATTCTGACCTTTTCACTAACTGCAGTATCATTTCTTTTCCAAGATACATGACACAGATATTTTTCATTTGCATCATGGGTAAAATTGAGATGGTGCTGCTCATAACCATGGCATATAGCAGGTACTCTGCAATCTGTAAGCCTCCCCATTACCTGACCACAATGAACCCCAAAATGTATGTTTCTTTTGTTAGAGGCATCCTGGATAGTCAGGATAATCCATGCTGTATCTCAGTTTGTTTTTGCCATAAACTTGCCTTTTTGTGGCCGTAATAGAGTAGATGGTTTTCACTGTGATTTTCCTTGTGTCATAAAATTTGCTTGTGTAGACATTTACAAACTAGAGTTTGTAGCCATTGCTAACAGTGGGCTTATATCCATGGCTGCCTGTTTCTTATTAATTATATCCTATATTTTCATTTTGGTGACCATCTGGAATCCTCCTTCAGGAGACTTATCCAAAGCATTTGTTTCATGTCAGATCACATCAGAGTAGGGATTTTGTTTTTATGCCTTGTATATTTCTCTTTGTGTAGCCTTTTCCTAAAACAACACATGATTAATATTTGTTCATTGTTCCTTTTGTTCTCACCCCTGTCTAGAATCTACACATTAAGAAACAAAGACATGAGAGTCTCCATGGAAAGACTGGGAAAATGGATTGCAGGTTCTAGCAGGATCTCATAATAAATGGTGCATATCCAGAGTGCAAGATGATTCAGTCTCACCAAGAACACTGAGAGTCACATGGCTATCAGCATTATTGTGATAAGAACTATTATTTGTGGAGATAGTTCAGCAAACGTGCCATGTAGAAATTGATTAAGTCAGAGTTATCTTTAACTTGCCACCACAGAGAAGAGATTTATTTCATACACTTCCATTGAGAAGAGAGGTAAGAATACAAAACCAAGCTGATTTGCAGGAATAAACTTGATATTCAAACACTATTTCCTGAATGACATTTTCTGAGACAAGCTAATTGTAATTACTTTCAGCTTCAAAAAATAATAAATTTATCTCATAGTAAGCTTATAGATAGAATAAATAAAACATGAACTTAGGTAAATTATAAGTCAATATTTAAGTATATTTTTAAAATTTCTATTTTAATTTCTGTTTAAATTAGAACGGCAACAACAACAAAAAAAACTATGTAATACCTGTGCAAAGCCCTGAATGCAGACTTTACTTTATGTTGAGCTTTGTCAGCTTACGATGTTATTTCAGTTTGGGGCTCAGATTTGAGTGATTGCAGGAAGAGAGTAAAGTTCTTTAATGCTGTCAATACTTTAAAATAGATACAGAGTATTTACACTTTTTCCTGCCTCTCTATTATTCTAAAAACGAGAACATTCCAAAACTCAGTCATCCCAGTTTATTCTAAAAAGATGTGTAGAAATACTAGTTGTTTCACAAGAGACTAATCACCCAAGGATATGTGTTTAGAGATACTGGTTTCTTAAATATGGTTTTCTAGTCAGGCAAAGGATTCCCTGGAGCTTATACATCTGTGGTTGGTATTTTGGGATAAGAATAAAGCTAGAAATGGTGAGGCATATCCAATTTCATTGATGATTTCTACATTTGAAATAAAAGCTGTATTGAAGTTACACATACTTTTTTCATGTATTTGTTTCTACTGCTTTGTAAATTAAAATTGCTCAATTAAGAGAAACTGGTGTCTGTGATTCTCCAAGAACCTTCCTAAGTTATTCTACTTAGAATAATTGCTTTATCATTCATATGAATGAGAATTTCTTCTCTTAATCATTGCTAATCTCCCCCATCTTCAAATACTCTACCTGGCTTCTAAAACACCACAGCTTCCTGACTTTTCACCTACGGCTTAGGCAAGTCCTTCCCTGTGTCTTTTGTTGAATGTTTCTCATCTGCTTAACCACCAATCAACCTATTGCCCATAATTTCATCTTTGGCCTGTTTTCAGTTAGATTCTATCACTACATATCACCCATTCCCACAGCTTTAATTACCATCTAAACACTAGGGGCTCTCAAACCTTGTATTATCTTCCCTTCCCTTTCTCTTTTCCCTTCCCCTTCCCCTCCCCTCCCTTTCCTTTCATGTTGTGGGAAATCAGGGACCCCGAATGAAGGAACCAGCTGGAGCCACAGCAGAGGAACATAAATTGTGAAGATTTCATGGACTTTTATCAGTTCCCAAATAATACTTTTATAATTTCTTATGCCTGTCTTTACTTTAATCTCATAATCCTGTTATCTTCGTAAGCTGAGGATGTACGTCACCTCAGGACCACTGTGATACTTGCGTTAACTGTACCAATTGATTGTAAAACATGTGTGTTTGAACAATATGAAATCAGTGCACCTTGAAAAAGAACAGAATAACAGCGATTTTTATGGAATGAGGGAAGATAACCATAAGGTCTGACTGCCTGTGGGGTCAGGAAAAAAAGCCATATTTTTCTTCTTGCAGAGAGTCTATAAATGGACATGCAAGTAGGAGAGAGATCACTAAATTCTTTTCCTAGCAAGGGATATTAATATTAATACCCTGGGAAAGGAATGCATTCCTGGGTGGAGGTCTATAAATGGCCACTCTGGGAATGTCTGTCTTATGCAGTTGAGATGTGGAGTGAGATACGAGCTGGTCTCCTTCAGAACCCTCAAGCTTACTACAGTGGGGAAAAACTCCACCCTGGTAAATCTGTGGTCAGACCAGTTCTCTGCTCTTGAACCCTGATTTCTGTTGCTTAAGATGTTTATCAAGACAATACATTCACCACTGAACATAGACCCTTATCAGTGGTTCTGTTTTTGCCCTTTGCCCTGTAATCTTTGTTGGATCCTTATCAGTGTCCTTTGTCCTTTGTCAGAGGACCCTTTCCCTTTGTCCTCTTCCCCCACAAGCATGTGATCTTTGTTAGACCCTTATTAGTAGTTATGCTTTTTGCCCTTTGAAGCATGTGATCTTTGTACCTACTCCCTGTTCTTACATCCCCTCCCCTTTTGAAACCCTTAATAAAAACTTACTGGTCTGAGACTTAGGCAGGCATCACAGTCCTACCAATATGTGATGTCACCCCCAGCGACCCAGCTGTAAAATTCCTCCTTTTGTACTGTCTCTCTTTATTTCTCAGCCGGCTGACACTTATGGAAAATAGAAAGAACCTGCAGTGGAATATTGGGGGCAGATTCCCCCAATACTTTCATTCGTTCTTTCTTTTTTAAGGGGCAGGGTCTCACTATGTTGCTGAAGCTGGTCTCAACTCCTGACCTCAAGGAATCTGCCTGCCTCAGCCTCCCAAGTAGCTGAGAATACAGGGACAAGCCATTGCACCTGGCCCTGGTACTATTTCTTGAGTTCATAATCCACAAATCTAACCTCCTGCTTTCCTGGATGCCACACAAGGTCTTCCACTCAACAAATCTGCAACTAAACTAGCCTTCCTCTTCTCAAAACTACTCTTCTTTCAGTGTTCTCAGTCACAATAATTTGTACCAAATAGTTACCTAGTTGCACAGCCCAAAATCTGGGAAAAATAATAGATTTCTTTCTCCCCCATACCCCAAAATCAATAAATCATCAAGTCTTATTTATTCTAACTTCCAAAGAGCTCTTACATATGTTCCTTTATTTTCATCTGTAATGCTATTATTCTTGTTTAAGCCTACCTATGCCATTTTTGGAAGAGAATATAGTCACCTATGTGATCTTCCCATTTAAAATCCCATTATCTACACTTCAGTAAAAGAAAAAAAAATTAATCAAAGCATGTAATTATTTTGCTAAAGACGCTTCACATGCTTCCCTGCCCTTAAACTGGTACATTATCATGGTATAGTAGGCCATCCAAGACCTGGCTTCCTTCCTCTTCTTCAGTCTCAGAGAATAACATACTCTTTCCCTGCAACTCCAGATCCAATTTGGTTTTCTTTTACTTGCCTGGAAATTTTAAATTCTATCAATTCTGGGGCTTTCCACTAGCTAATCATTTTGTATACAATATTTGTCCTTCATGTTTTGCCTCTTAACATCCGTTCATTCTTCAGCTTTCAGTGTCATCATTTTATCAGGGAGACTTCCCAGAACCTGAGTCCAGAAGAGTTCCTTGCATTGTATATTCCTCTAGCACTGCCTAGTACCTCTTTTGTAAGACTAACAGCCCTCAAAATTTCTCATTCAATGATGTCTTCCTCATTACATTTTAAGTTTGACATGAGCAAGACTTTGTCATGTTCACCTCTATCACATCATAAATATAGCAAAGGGTAAAACTTTTGCAACGTGACTAATGTATTGAATGATGCTTCAGCTTTCTTCTTACATTCAATCACAGGACATACAACTCAAGAACTTCTTTCTCCTACAAAGGACATGAACTCATCCTTTTTTATGGCTGCATAGTATTCCATGGTGTATATGTGTCACATTTTCTTAATCCAGTCTGTCACTGATGGACATTTGGTGGATGCAGCTGGAAACCGTCATTCTCAGCAAACTATCACAAGAACAAAACCAAATACCACATGTTCTCACTCATAGGTGGTAATCGAACAATGAGATCACTTGAACACAGGAAGGGAAGCATCACACACCGGGTCCTATTGTGGGGAGGGGGTAGGGGACAGGGATAGCATTAGGAGATATACCTAATGTAAATGACGGGTTAATGGGTGCAGCACACCAATATGGCACATGTATACATGTGTAACAAACCTGCACGTTGTGCACATGTACCCTAGAACTTAGAGTATAATAATTTTTTTAAAAAGTCTAAAGAGCAAAAAAAAAAAAAAAGAACTTCCTTCTCTTTTTAACCTCCTTTTTTATTCTCAATTAATTTCCTCTGCCTGCATCACCTCAAGTCTCTGGGGTGAAATCCACTAATGAATTCCTTTTGCAGCTTAAGCCAACTCCAATCTTGAGCCAATCTCAGGTGAAGAAGCCTGTAAATTATCACTCTCAGTCCTCTCTTGTACTCCTAGGTCTCATGAACTCTTCATTAACAACTCCAGCTTCTCTGTTACCCAAAAGCCTTTTGCTGCCAAGAAAACCCATGATTCATGCCTCAGGAGATAGCCTTCAAATCACAACATGTTCTGTATCTGGCTGGCCAAGTGCCTAAAACTTATTTCTGCCTAGATCCTCCTTCATTCATTTCAATAAGCTGTTCTGCCTGGTACCCCAGTTTCCCACTTAGAACAATGGCACATCAGGACAGGAGCACATTGGCATAACAGAATGACTTATGTACTGCTCACTGTGTTGCAGAAGAGAACTATGTAGGGGCAACAGAAGAGATTTTCCTCTCATGTCACTGTACTTGTGGTTTCGCTAAGCACCTAAACTGTTTTACCTCATCTTATGTAGACAATGATTCATGTAATTGACTGTGTATCCTAATTTTAGTAAATATTTCTGCCCACATTATTCTGCTTACATCTTTTTGGAATGTTACTATTTTTCAAAAATTAATTTGGGATTAACCAACATTTTTTATTCTGCGCTGTTCTAGAGAAAATCATTTTCTTCATTTCTGAATAAGAGAAAATGAAATACAGATCTAAACAAATGCCACTGTAAACCAAGGTAGAGCCTTTGCACTTTCAGGTCACCATGATAACCTGGAGATTAGATTTTTCTGTGTCTGCACATCAATAATAAAACCAGGTTTCTCCAGGGGGATCTACTAGGCTTGTCTCAATGGCTCAATACAGGTCCTTTGTTGTATTATTATCTCACCCTCATGGAAACATACTCTTGTTACAGACAACTCAGAATGACTCTCTATAATTTTTCTTTTATATTTGTATCTGTTTTTCCAATACCTCTGAAAAAGTTGATCCAAAAAATATAAGTTTTAATTGTAACCAGTCAATTCAGGAAGGATAAAGGTCAAAAACTTTCAAAGAAACCTTCATCCCCAACACCCTAAAGTTTGGGAGCACAGGTAGGCATCCAGAGGTAAACATTTGCTGTAACTGATAACAGGAGAAGGATCTGCTTATTCACCTATTATCAATTATGGGCACTGTATTTAAAGATCAGATGTTTTAGATTTATTTCTTTAAATTTCATTCATGGTACCATAAGTGAAGGTATGTCTGTCCACCCTGAATATATTTTCACTCCCTCATCTCAGTCACTCCAAACAATTCATATGCTAAAATTACCCATGCTAAATGGGGATTCATTTTTACTAGCCAATATAGTACCTCAAATCCTTCCTTCTTTCCCTCTATTTCATCAGCAGGCAACTCTTTTGATACTTTTCTCTTGGGGAAATAGTGTGAATCAGAGATCTAGTCCCCCAGAGAAACTAATAATGGGCTGAATATTGCCTGTCTCAGCAGCATCAGTGGGTCACTCTCCTGCGCAGGTAATTAGCTTCCTTTCCAATATGAAGAATCTTATATATAGCTTTGTCTTTGGGGTATTAATTACATAAATGAAGATGAAGTTATCTGAATTTCTCCTTCTAAAAATGCACATCCTATGACTGAAAAGACAGGTAAAAGAGATGCTTTTAATTACAAAACTTTCCCTGTCATGGTTGCTTCTATCTCTCTATCCTTCTAAACTCCTTTTCAATTTCTTCTCTTCTGTAAAATATTTGTGCCCCAAATCTTCTGCTTTCTGAAATATTTTATCTTTTTCTTCCACACTCTTTTCAAAATTTAATGATTAAATTATGTCTTATAAAACTAATCCCAAGTATAAACCCCTATGATAATTTCAGTTTGTCCCCTTAGTATGAAGTTCTTTAAAGATGCATAGTTTTCTGACTTTCATTCTCTCCAATTCGTTATAAACTTCATTTTCCACTGCGAAAAGGAGATGTCTGGTCTCAGTTATTCCCATCCTATTTGAAAACCAGATTTAGTTTTAAACCAGAGGAAGGGAATCTCAAGTCTTTACCTCCCATAGTCTGGTATGATTCTCTCTCTTTTGGTATTATCTTCCTCCACATTGGAACACTCCAGCCAATGCATAGGCTGAGAAGCTATCTCAGATTCAGAAAGATTCTGGCCTTATCCCAGGGGAGGGTACAGAGGAGCTGATGGCTATGAATTCCGAAATGGAACTGTTCAAGGTTGTTTGAAGAAATAAGAAAGGGAGTTGGGAAGAGAAATGCCCTGTGTAAAAGAAGAAATAATCTTTTTGGAAGGGAAGGCTAATTTTATTTTAAAACAAAATAAGAACTCAAGAAATAAGAGGGTTCTTCCAATAGGTTACAGTGATCCTATCAAACATATATAGGCTTCTAGGTTTTTCTAAAGACTGTTTCTACTAAGAAAGTATGACCACTATTGAGAAAGACCATTAAACTGGAATTTAGGAGGTCTGACTTCTGATTCTGACTTCTTGAATGTATTGTTAGCCATTTAAACACACTGTTGTTTCTCTTTCTACCTGTAGAATCTCAAAGTTCTTTCCCACTTCTGCACAAAACTGTAATTCTGAATATCCTTTTTTGTTTAATATATGTCTGCATTTCCTGTTTGAAGATATGTGTCCCAGATCCTAAATGACTGACAAATTTTAAATCTCCAATAGGAAAGATGACAAACTCTATGGAAACTTGGCTTCTGAAGAACTCCTAGGAGTTTCCTAAAGTCACCAGTGTTTCCTAAGAAGGCAGAGAAATCAAACACATGGTCTTTTCCTCCAAACAAGCTCCTTTGGGTCATCAGGATTTCTTCAACAATAATATGTAATAATTCCAAATGTTTGTAACAGAAGGGGTGGGACTTTCTTCACTTATTTAAATAATCCCTTTTTTATACTACTGAGTTTTCATCAACAAATACAAGCTTGTGGAGGAGTACTTTAAAATGCAACTTCTCTCTGTTTTCGTGGGGGCTACTATTTATTTCTCATATTAATAATTTATTACTCTGTTTTTTAGAAAATTCATTCATCAAGTATTTCTTGAGCTTTTTCTATGAGGCAGGCACTGTTTTGGGCAGGTAATACAGCACTGAACAAAGTAAAAAGTTTCCCTGCACTCATGGACTTTAGTTTTACTTTATGAAAAGCTACAAATATTAGAATAAGTAAAATACTGCCTGGAAGCTAAAGGCATATTGTGATCACTTATTCCCTAATTCTTTTAGGAGAGAACTAGAACTCACCTGTCAGTTAGCGGAACCACTACCAGTGATAGCCAACTATACATTCCATCCCACCATACCTCATTATCACACCCATTCACTCACGAGCTTAAAGTCTTAACTTTTCTCCACATCAGTGACTATTTCCTACAGCTTTTCTTTTACTTTCCATGTTTGCAGTGACAATATACATAAACAGTGTATGAAAACTCAAGTGAAATCTACTCTTTCAGGTGTTCATAATGCATCAATGTATATTGCTTTAAGCCATGAAGGTAACCTAAGTAAACACGTACCATGTTCCACCAATGCTTCTTTTGATCATCATTTTATCCTTCTCTTTTTTCTTTAGAATCCTTTCTTATTCCTTCACCTGACCCTTCTTTCATTCTCCACCTTTCTTTCCAATTCATCTTTATTCTTCCCTTTCCTTTTTACTCTCTTTAAACATTCTATTGACTCTGACTCCTCCACACTGATATTGAACACCCATAGTTTCATATTTTGGATTGTGATTGTTTTATTTTAAAATGGTAAATGTTCATGTTATAAAGATAATTTTTCAGTCTTTAGACTAATAGGTTCATGTAGCTTGGAATTTTCCTCTTTAAAAAAATTAATGATCACCCACACTCCAAGACAAACACCATTTCAGTAGCAATATGAATTTCAGTAGTAATAGGAATCTCCAAATCTGAAAAGTAATTCAGACATTAATTGCTTTAATTGTTTTGTAAATGATCTTATAAGATGAAATATCACTTTCATGATGAGAGTCCTAGAGTGCTTGGTTTATATATTGTATCTTAGTTTTAACAGGAAAAAACACTTGATCCTAAGCAGTAAACATGATTCTTCAGCTTCAACTTTATTTCCTTATAAATAAATATTTATGAATTTGTGTTGAGCTTAGTAAGTCACCAAACACCTTCTGCTCAGCAGCATAAAGGACATTTCCATGAAACCTCCCAGGCATAATCTTATTTACTCTATAATGCTTCCTAGGTTCAATTCCTCTCCCAAAATTCTTTGTTCCTAAGCCCCTGTGATCTGGGTGATCTAAATATGGGCAAGAAGTCCAGGGATAGCAGTATGAATGAAGTAAAAATAGTAAAACATAGTTTAAAAATGTACAGATGCTCTCTGATTTATAATAACGTTATGTCCTGATAAATCCACCATAAGTCAAAAATGCATTGAATATTCCTAATCTACCTCACATCACAGTTTAGCCTAACCTACCTTAAATGTGCTCAGAACACTTAGCTTATATAAGATCACCTAATACAAAGCCTATTTTATAATAAAGTATTGAACAGCTCACGTAATATACTGACTACTATTCTCAAGTACAGTTTCTTCTGAATGCATGTCACTTTCTCACCATTGTAAAGTCAAACAATTGTAGATCAAACTATCACAAGCCAGAGACCATCCATATGTATTTCATTCAGAAAATGCTGGAAAGAGCATTTAAGAGAATACCCAGATGACAGAAGGTAGAAAGCCATACACAAATTGACTGAGAGTTTTAAAAAATGCATGCATATTGTGGAGATAGAAATTAAATCTATTTGTCTCCATCTGCCATATTCTTCCCAAAATATTATCTCTTCTTATCCCATTGTACTATATTGCATTTCTTTGACCATTTATTGTGTATCTCTTAATATTTCCTACTTCATCATTACTAGCCTCACTCACTCTGAACTTGATAAGAGCACCCGAGCATTAATGTTTCTTATAATTATTTAATGATTACCAGAATTCTTTCAGTATGGCCAGCTCTGGTCAAAGTGAGGCAGGCGAGATGCTTTGTCAACTGCCTGGATGGAATGTCTCAAGAGGTTTCCATTTCATGATAGCATTACACTAAGTTCAAGAAGTTTAATCAGGACTCTCCACTTACTTAACTATACCTCCTTGAGAATTCCATCGATGAAAACATTATAGTCGTTTGTAAAAATGATTGATTAGATGAGGGAAGTGGTAGAGTTCTTTATTTCTTTAGTTGGTTTGCCCTCTTATAAGAGTCAATCCTAGTTTTCAAAATTCTAAATAAGCCATTTATTCCTTCAGCTTTCTATGCCATTTGATGTTTTGTCAAAATATATATACAATATGTACATATGCACCGAAAGATATTTCAAAATCTAGAAACAGAGCTTTAGAGCTTTGTAAAGCTCTTTTAAAAATCAAAAGCAACTGTTATTTAAAATGTTGTACTATGCAATTTGTTTACCATTATTACTTTTAGTATTTTTAAGAAAAGTCTTTCCAATGTTATTATAAATGTGTCTATCAATATTTATTTTAATAACTGTTATTACAGTCCATCATGTACATACATTATACTTAAACCTAATGTTTGGTATTTAAATCATTTCAAGAATTTATCACTGTCAATAAAGTATGATGAATATTTCTATGCTGAAAACTTCTTCTGTAAAAATAGAATTCCAAGAGTATTATTGCACCAAAAGGCATGGACTTAAAATTCTTGATACATGATTTCAAAATATTTTAAGGTTTGAATCAGTCTATATTCCCTCCAGCAGTGTATAAAAGTGTCAATTTCACTGATCCTCAGCCAGTTTGGGTAATAATAATTGTAAAACTTTTTTTTTTTTTTTTTTTTTTTTTTTTTTTTTGAGACAGTCTCCATTGCCAGGCTGAAGTGCAGTAGCGCGATCTCGGCTCATTGCACCCTCTGCCTTCTGGGGTCAAGCTATTCTCCTGCCTCAGCCTCCCAAGTAGCTGGGACTACAGGCATGCACCACCACGCCCAGTTAATTTTTGTTATTTTTAGTAGAGTCGGGTTTTCACCATGTTGGACAGGATGGTCTCGATCTCTTGACCTCGTGATCCACCCTCCTCAGCCTCCCAAAGTGCTAGGATTACGGGCATGAGCCACCATGCCTGGCCTGTAAAACTTTTTCCTAATTTAACAGAAAAATAATAGTATTAAATTGTATCATATTTATTTGATTTCTAAGACACACACACACATATATCTATATATACAAATAGATGTATAGCTTACATTTTAATTCTTCCTTCATTTGTTCATTTATTAGGTCTTGGAGATTTTGTGAAATAGTTTAAACTATTTTTTATATTATGAAGATATCAACCTTTTGTCTGTACAGCATTCAAGTATGATTCACGTGTTAGTGCTGGGTAGATCATTATACGCACATGTAGGAAACAGCTTTCAGAGGTACCTTAACTGTAATTATGCATTTGTATTCTCATTTCTAATTTTTATTTAATGTTATTATTGATTACATTTTTTAAGATTCTGTATTTTTAAAACTACTTAATATATTTTTATATATTTGCATACAATCTTGCCATTTTCTGGGATTTCATATTTCTTTATTTTTGTTTTTTACCTTTTTTTGCCTGAATTTTTTGAGTTTTTATGCATTCTTTTCCACTTTCTTAAGATGCTAATAAGTTCATGTATTTGAGCAAACGAGAACATTTAAAGCAATAAACTGCCTACAAGCACAGCTTGGTCCATATTACATTAACATTTTATACCCTGGGTTCCCACTATTTTTAAAAAATCTATTATCAAATAAAAGATTTGTTAATAATAAATTTTAAATTATTAACACTTAACACATTATTTTCAGCCCCACTAAGTTGATTCCTTCTTTTCTTTCAGGTTGCTTCAGAGTCTTCCCTTCTGTCTGATTCAATGGACCAAGTAAATGACTCTGTGGTAACAGAATTTGTATTACTTGGACTTGCACAATCCTTGGAAATGCAGTTTTTTCTTCTTCTCTTCTTCTCTTTATTCTATGTGGGAATTATCCTGGGAAACCTCTTCATCGTGTTGACAGTGATCTTTGATCCTCACTTACACTCCCCCATGTATATTCTGCTGGCCAACCTATCGCTGATTGACTTGAGCCTTTCTTCTACCACAGTTCCTAGGTTGATCTATGATCTTTTTACTGATTGTAAAGTTATTTCCTTCCATAATTGTATGATACAAATGTTCTTTATCCATGTTACGGGAGGAGTTGAAATGGTGCTGCTGACAGTCATGGCATATGATAGGTACACTGCAATCTGCAAGCCGCTCCACTATCTAACTATTATGAATCCCAAAATGTGCGTGCTTTTGGTAGTAGCAGCTTGGGTCATTGGGGTGATTCATGCTATGTCTCAGTTTGTTTTTGTCATAAATTTACCCTTCTGTGGCCCTAACAATGTGGGGAGCTTTTATTGTGATTTCCCTCGGGTTATTAAACTTGCATGCATGGACACTTACGGGCTAGAATTTGTGGTCACTGCCAACAGTGGATTCATATCTATGGGCACCTTCTTTTTCTTAATTGTATCATACATCTTTATTCTGGTCACTGTCCGACGACATTCCTCAAATGATTTATCCAAAGCATTCTTCACTTTGTCAGCTCACATGACTGTAGTGGTTTTGTTTTTTGCTCCATGTATATTTCTCTATGTGTGGCCTTTCCCTACTAAGTCATTGGATAAATTTTTTGCCATCGTGAACTTCGTTGTCACCCCTGTCTTAAATCCTGCCATCTATACTTTAAGGAACAAAGATATGAAGGTTGCAATGAGAAGGCTAAGTCAACAGATTTTAAATTCTAGGGAGATGACATAACAGATTTGGTTGATGACAGCACAGGATAAATGCCATGGACCATAGAGACTCTTATGATCACCATGATCACTACGGAATGTGCACATTTTTAGTATTGCCTTAAAAAACTGAGAAATCGGCCGGGCACGGTGGCTCAAGCCTGTAATCCCAGCACTTTGGGAGGCCGAGACGGGCGGATCACGAGGTCAGGAGATCGAGATCATCCTGGCTAACCCGGTGAAACCCTGTCTCTACCAAAAAATACAAAAAACTAGCGGGGCGAGGTGGCGGGTGCCTGTAGTTCCAGCTACTCGGGAGGCTGAGGCAAGAGAATGGCGTAAACCCAGGAGGCGGAACTTGCAGTGAGCTGAGATCCGGCCACTGCACTCCAGCCTGGGAGACAGAGCGAGACTCCGTCTCAAAACAAAACAAAACAAAACAAAACAAACCCAGAAATCTGCAAAAAAGGATGTATTAATTCTAATAATTTTATTTCAGATAAAGTTGCAACACTTTTTGTTAATCGTAAAGTATTATATATTTGTATCTAATGCATATACTTAAATTATTTTAACAGCAATGACCATCTTTAATTTTCATGTGGTTATTTTGTATCTGTATATAAGCACATACATATATATATATATGACCTAGGCTTATTTATCAGCATTTTTATACTGATAATAAGCATCACTGGAAATTAATTTTCTTATGGAAATTACATAGATCCAATGGATAAAATATGGGTTTATATAAATGAGTAAGTGCTAAAATTAAGGAAGAAACAATTTCTATTTCAACTGTACTTTAAGTTAGATACATGGTAAGGTCAACAGGTTGTTACAACTCTTTAAGTATTATTTGCAGTTTGATTGTCAATATGTTTTGTACAATGTTATTTTAGAAATAGACTCTAGTACTCTGTATTATGCAAAATTTGTCTGTGTTACACTTTTTAACAACACAATTGTATTGCCCTTGAAATCTTCTTCAAAGCATTACTCGAGTCACTCCTAAAAAGCATCTACAACCTAAAAGTATTTGAAGAGATTTATTTCCTGGAGGAGAGACTCCATTGTGATCTTAAAAGAACATTTAATGTGTCTGCACTTAAGGTGCTTAGGACAAAGAAGATGATTGACATCTTTCAGGTAAAACCTGGTAAGCTTGGTGGTCCAGGAACACAACTGAGACATCACTTGGGTATATTTCTATGACTGTTTTAAGAAACATTAATTGTGGTGACTCACTCAGCTCACTTTTAACTACTGCATGGTAATTAAAGATGCAAAATAAAATAAGTTATAAGAAGTGAGGTTTTTTTATGGGTCAAAGCAATTTTTCTATATTTTCTCCACAAGTTGGTCATAAAAGTTCTAAGCATTCCTCTTTTTCTAAAATCGAAGCATTATTACTTACTCTCTTGTTAACCTATCTGGATTTTAATTTTGCAACTTTATTATATTTGTTTTGCTGTGGTTCTTTTTTTATACATATACTTTAAGTTCTAGCACCTTTAGACTCAGTGAGATAGCAAAAATATTCAAATAGACCAAAAAATGTTTGGCAATGCCCTCTAATTCTGTGTGTTTTCTCTAATGGCCAAGGAAAAACTTGTGAGACTATAAAAGTTAGTCTCAGTACACAAAGTTCAGACTGGCTATTCCCAGATCTCTTCAGGTACATCTGGTCCATTCATAAAGGCTCTTAATTAGCCAAGTGGTTTACTAAAAAGAACAATTCACTATATATTATTCTCTTAAAATTTTTATGCTTCAAGGGAGTACACATAAAGGGAAATTTGTACTCCTCATTCTCTGAAATTTGCTGTAGTCTCTTCCAGTTATGAAGAAGGTAGGTGGAAACAAATATATTAGAAGAATGAACCAAATTGTAGCATTTTATTGACAATGAGATGATTCCATTAGTAGGAATCCATTCTGCATAATTCCATTTTGTGTTTACCTTCTGGGAAAATGAAAGGATTCTATAGAGTTAGCTTAAATACTTAGAGGAATTAATATGAATAATGTTAGTAAGAATAACCCTTGTTATAAGTATTATGCTGGCAACAATTGTCGAGTCCTCCTCCTGACTCTTCTGGGCTAATTTGTTCTTTTCTCCCCATTTAATGGTCCTCTTCCCCATCTTTCCCCATGTCCGGTGTTTCTTGCCCACCTCCTTCTCTCCTTTTTATAATACCAGTGAAACCTGGTTTGGGGCATTTCTTTCACATAAAGGTGCAAATCATACTGTTAGAGTTGTGAGGATTTTTAGAGTTTTTGATGGAATAAACTCATTTAAAAACAGGAAAGCTAAGGCCCAGAGATTTTTAAATGATATTCCCATGATTACACTGTGAATTTGTGCCAGAACCCAAATGCCTACTTCCATCTCACTGAGACTTAGTATAAGGACACACAAGGCGTTTTTCTTTAAACCTAGGTAAAAGGTTTTTTTGTAAATGCAAAATTCTAATGGTTGAATTCCAAGAATAATCTACGGCATGAAAGATTTTACCTTTCAACAGTGACTGGCTCTTCCTGGTTGCTACAATGAGTGCGTAAGATTCTGAAGAACTCCTTTAATGGGCCTAAACTTAATGTTCAACTTAGAATAAATACAATTCTTCTAAATTTTTTTGAATAATTTTTGGAAAGTCAGAAATGAGCTTTGAAAGAATTATGGTGGTGAAGGATCCCCTCCGCAGCATAAATTCAGGAGAGAAATGTCTTAACTACGTTAGCAAGAAATTCCTTTTTCTAAAGAAAAGCATTCCTGAATTCTTACTAACAACAACCATCATAGAAAGTATTTTGCTACAGATGAGAACCCTTGGGTCAACCTCATCCTTGGCATATTTCATGTGGAAATATAATTTCAAGTTTGTCCTTGTCGATCAATGAAATGAATTAATTTTATATCAACACATATCTAAGGTCTATTCTAAATTGCACACTTTGATTCAAAAGAAACAGTTCAACCAATCAGTCAGGACAGAAATTATCTCACAATAAAAATCCTATCATTTGTACTGTCAAGGATTAGTATGATTATATTTACTACTGTGCTAAGCAGAAGAGAACTGAACTGAATGTTGATGATGTCTTCCACTATTAGGCTTCTCTTTATTCTTAAAAAAATTTAGAATCACTAAATTTTTATAGGACTTTAAAAACAGTAATATGCTGCTTGCGTGTGAAAGACTAAGACATGGGATTCAGAGTAGTAAAGAGAAAAGTGGAATTTCCAAGCACTATGAATTACTGTGATTTAAAAAACAGCAAAAAACAAATAACAGTATTCCTCCAAAAAAGATGCCAAGTGTAAACTCCATACCTTCACATCTCCCATGGAATGTTAGTCATCAATTTCCATTTCTCTCTTTTACATCTTACTTGCCCATTAACTCTTATACCTAATCTAAAGATTGTTAATATGGCTATACCTCACCTTCAGGATACCTTTTATTTGTTACTTCTCTTCACTGCAAAACTTCTTGAAACAGTACTTATTTTCTCTCCTCCATACACAATTGAAATGGCTCTCAACTCACGCCCAGAAGTCAGCGTTCAGTCTCTCACCTAGCAGATAGCAACTTACAAAGGTGCCCCAACAATACCTCCTCGTGTCTAGACAGTTATCATTATCCTTTACCTTTTTTTGTATTTATTTCTGCTCCTAAAAGGGATCTGTATCTAATATATTGTTATACTAGTGCTTGTTATAATTATTATCAGAGTTAAAGCCATCACAATGTTCCCAATTACTTAGACTAAAGAACTGGAATAACTTTTTTTTTATTTTCCACATCTTGCCGAAAAAATATTTTGTTATCAGTACCTTAATAATGGCTATTACATATTGACCATTACTATTTGCTAGAAAATTTATATACCTGGTCATATCCAATCCTCACAGAACTTCTATAAAGATGTGTCATTATCACCTATCTTTTCCAGATGTGGCCGTAAGACTCAAATCACTTAAGTAACCTGTCTAAGGTCATTCAGATACATAGTAGATATATACCCAGGATTTGAACACAAGCCTCCTGGCACACAAGCTCACATCTTAACCACTTTAATATGTTGCTCAGTGGGATCTTACAGGTCTTCATTCACCCCTTTCCTGCTCATACAACCACAACCTGCAGTTATCACCTATTGTTAGGCTTAAAATAATTACTTGGCTTCATTCCCAAGCTCCTTCCCTTCCAATTCACGTAGAATCCAGAGCTAAATTAAACAATCATTCAAAATTCTTCAGTAGTTCTTGTCTCTATAATAAAACAGAAATCCTTTAGAAAGCATTCCAAAATCTCTTATCAATTTTATCTCCTATGAAACTCCTTCACACTTTCTCTCATTTAAACTTTATTGCATTTTCCTCACTTTTTCTCATTTCACTTTTGAATTCCCTATTCTTCTATCCTCTCTTAATTTTTAAGTATTATATTTATGATATTATTTTTTCTTTTTTCTATTTTTTAACTTTCATTTCATTTTGGCCTATTTTTTTCTCTTAAGAACTTTAATATCACCAAATAACATGTGCGCTACAAACTGTTTTGTAGTTCAAAGAAAAAGGAGATAAACATAGGGTTGTGGCATAGACTTAATCTGGCAGAGAGACAAGCATAAATAATGGTATTTTATATTAGGGATAAACCTAACATTAATGGAGACACTGAGAAGATCAAGATAACTGAATTATAAGGCATAGCCAGGGAAGTAGTGTGAGATAAAATTATGATCTTCGGTTGTTGAATTCTGAATGTCTTTAAGTAATCAAGTATAGAAAGTCACTGTAAGAGTGAGCAGAATGATACAAAATGAGGCTTTGAATTTGAATATAATAATTCTGACTTCCTTCTCATTCTCTTCTTCAAGGTAACTGAAGCAGCTATTTCCTGGAATGAATCAACGAGTGAAACAAATAATTCCATAGTGACTGAATTCATTTTTCTGGGTCTCTCTGATTCTCAGGAACTCCAAATCTTCCTATTTGTGTTGTTTCTTGTATTCTATGGAGGAATCGTGTTTGGAAACCTTCTTATTGTCATAACAGTGGTATCTGACTCCCACCTTCACTCTCCCATGTACTTGCTGCTAGCCAACCTCTCAGTCATTGATCTGTCTCTGTCTTCAGTCACAGCCCCCAAGATGATTACTGACTTTTTCAGCCAGCGCAAAGCCATCTCTTTCAAGGGCTGCCTTGTTCAGATATTTCTCCTTCACTTCTTTGGTGGGAGTGAGATGGTAATCCTCATAGCCATGGGCTTTGACAGATATGTAGCAATATGCAGACCCCTGCACTATACTACAATTATGTGTGGCAGTGCATGTGTCGGCATTATGGCTGTTGCATGGGGAATTGGCTTTCTCCATTCAGTGAGCCAGTTGGCCTTTGCCGTTCACTTACCCTTCTGTGGTCCCAATGAGGTCGATAGCTTTTATTGTGACCTTCCTAGGGTAATCAAACTTGCCTGTACAGATACCTACAAGCTAGATATTATCATTGTTAACAGTGGTGTGCTCACTGTGTGTTCTTTTGTTCTTCTAATCATCTCATACACTATCATCCTAATGACCATCCAACATCGCCCTTCAGATAGGTCATCCAAAGCTCTGTCCACTTTGACTGCTCACATCACAGTAGTTCTTTTGTTCTTTGGACCATGTGTCTTTATTTCTGCCTGGCCATTCCCCATCAAGTCATTAGATAAATTCCTTGCTGTATTTTATTCTGTGATCACCCCTCTCTTGAACCCAATTATATACACACTGAGGAACAAAGACATGAAGACTGCAATAAGACGGCTGAGAAAATGGGATGTGCATTCTATAAAGTCTTAAATCTTATATCACTGTGAGATTAATCTCAGATAATGACATAAAATATAGTGAAGTTGGTAAGTTATTTAGTAAAAGCTCATGAAAATTGTGCCTTTCATTCCCATATAATTTAGTAATCGTCTAGGAACTTTCACATACATTGCCTCAATTTATCTTTCAACAACTGTGTGTTATATTTTGGAATATAGATACAAAGTTATCATGCTTTCAAAATATTATTTTGTTAATTCTTAAAACAAAGAAAGGCATAAACATAGTATTTGTGTACACCTGTACCTTCCTGTGTGTTCAGTAGAAGTTTAGTAGAAGAAAGGAGAGAAAATATAGCCTAGCTTATAAATTTTTTACTATTTTTATTTGGCCCATTTTGTGAAAAACATAAAAAAAGAACTGTCACATGCTTAATTTAAAAAATATATGCTTATTGGTAAGGAGATATATGTCAACTTTTAAGAGGTTTGAAAAACAAATGCCTCCCATTATAAGCATTCATACTTCACCCTCCCACCACTGTAACAACCCACAATCCATGAGGGCATTATCAGGAGTGATTGGAAGAGTAATTTTGCCAATGTGAAATGCGCCTTCTAGGTATTTGACATCTGTGGTATAACTGCTCATAAGCAGTAGAAACAATCTAGAAGGATCCAGTCTCTCATCATGTGGCACAAATTACATTACTTGGGGCCGGGCACAGTGGCTCACACCTGTAATCTCAGCACTTCGGGAGACTAAGGCGGGCAGATCACGAGGTCAGGAGATCGAGACCATCCTGGCTAACACGGTGAAACCCCATCTCTACTAAAACTACAAAAAATTAGCTGGGCGTGGTGGCGGCCTCCTGTAATCCCAGCTACTCAGGAGGTTGAGGCAGGAGAATGGCGTGAACCCAGGAGACAGAGCCTGCAGTGAGCCAAGATCATGCCACAGCACTCCAGCCTGGGCAACAGAGTGAGACTCTGTCTCAAAAAAAAAAAAAAAAAGTATATTACTTGGATCCATCTATGTCATTTTCCATGGTTAATGTTTGAAAGCACAGGTTTTAAAGTAAAAAAAAAAAAAAAAGAGCTGGGTTCAAATCTACTGGCTCGTATTAATCACGATTTTGGACACATTACTTAGTTTTCATAAGTTTTGGTTTCTACATTTATAAACAGGAGATAATACCTATTATGCATGGTTATTATGAAGGAAAATGACAAAATAGATATAAATCAAATAGCCCACTTTGAGGCATATTAAGCATTAATAAACATTAGATACTATTAAAATCCTATATATCAACAAAGCCAAAAGTTTCAACCTTGATTTTTTCCCAGCATTCTTATGAAATATGACACATTCCAATCTTAACAGATGCTCATTTGGGATACTGTAGTTGTAAGTGGAAGTGTGTATATTTGTGTGCAAGTGTGTACTCATATACTTCCACCTTACCGCCCTAGAAAGGCATGCCGAAAATTTAAGATAGAAGTAAAGGAAAATATAAATTGAAAAAAAAATCCTTAACAAATGATTCTGACAAATATCTTCTCTTTCCAGGGAGAATCACTGAGTCAGAATAAAATTGAACATTAAATATTCTAAGAAAAAAGGAATCCAGTCTGTCAAAATGTGACTTGAATTATTAGATAAGGAGAGTCAGATGATAAGAGGGTTAAAATTACGTTTATCTTAGGAAAAGTAGAATAGAAAATTCATAAGCAGATTAAAAACACATAATAAAAGTAGTAAATAATGATGACAGTATCTCAAATCAGTGCAGGGGGGAAAGACCTACTAATGTGATGGTGGGATAATTGGATAGCAATAAGGGAAAATATATATTTAATCTATTTGTTACACCAAATGCCAGGACAATCTCTAAGTGAGTTCAAGACATAACTCTTTTTTCAAAAAACTCTACAAACATTAAAAGAAAACAAGTTAATGTTTTTATAATCTATGAATATGATAAAGGTGGATAACATTGACTATCAAATTAATTTTAATGCATAATAAAATTATCAGAAAAGTTAGAAGATAAGTGAGAAGAAACTACTTATAACTCACATATTAAAATAGTAGTTATAATACATATGGAACTTCTAAAAAAAAACCCAAAGTATTAATAGGAAAATGGGCAAAAGAGATAAACTTACAGTTCATACACAAGGAGAGTCAGTTTTTTTTCTTTTTCTTTACAGTTGTAGGCAAAAAACTTTTATTTTGCATTTATTTGTAAAATTTACCCCCAATTTATTCATAATTCATTTAACTACTAAGTGCATTAATATGTATAATGCCATGGGAGAAACCAATATATTCAGAATTTCTCTTGAAATTTGAATGGAAGTTATGGGCACCCCTCCCCTGGGAAAGAGGCAGGCAAAAAAATTTTGAATCTATGCAGTAAAATATGTTACTTATATGAATACACACACACACACACACATATACACACATACATACACACATATTATCTGAATTAGGCCTGGTCTTTTTTTTTAAAATACTTTAAATTCTCGGATACATGTGCAGAATGTGCAGGTTTGTTACACAGGTATACATGTGCCATGGTGGTTTGCTGCACCCATCAACTCATCATCGACATTAAGTATTTCTCCTAATGCTATCCCTCCCCTTGCCTCCCACCCCCCAACAGGCCCTGGTGTGTGATGTTCCCCTCCCTGTGCCCATATGTTCTCATTGGTCAACTCCCACTTATGAGTAAGAACATGTGGTGTTTGGTTTTCTGTTCTTGTGTCAGTTTGCTGAGAATGATGGTTTCCAGCTTCATCCATGTCCCTGCAAAGGACATGAACTCATTCTTTTTTATGGCTGCAAGAAATGCAAATCAAACCCATAATGAGATACCATCTAGCACCAATTAGAATGGCAATCATTTAAAAGGAAACAATAGATGCTGGAGAGGATGTGGAGAAATAGAAACGTTTTTACACCATTGGTGAGAGTGTACATTAGTTCGACCATTGTGGAAGACATTGTGGTGTTTCCTCAAGGATCTAGAACTAGAAATACCATTTGACCCAGCAATCGCATTACTGGGTATATACCCAAAGGATTGTAAGTCATTCTACTATAAAGACACATGCACATGTATGTTTATCTCAGCACTATTCACAATAGGAAAGACTTGAAACCAACCCAAATGCCCATCAATGTTAGACTAGATAAAATATGGCACATAGACCTGATCTTAAAATCAAGCACAGAGATTGTTACTTTTACGTCTGTTCCTAATTGATAACCATTCAGTTATACCACATCTTAGCTTCTGGCCTACAATGACCACATTTGGGGTTTTTCTTTCAAATTTCATTATAGGTTCAGAGGGTACATGTGCAGGTTTGAGACAAAGGTATACTGCATGATTCTAAGGTTTGGAGTACAAATGATTCCACCTGCCAGGTAGCAAGAATAATACCCCACAGGGAGTTTTTCAACTCTTTTCTCTCTTCCTCCACCCTCCCTCTGGTAGTCTATGGTGTCTATTGTTCTCATCTTTATGTCCATCTGTACTCGATGTTTAGCTTCCCCTTGTAGGTGTGAATATGTGGTATTTGGTTTTCTGTTTCAGTGTTATTTCACTTAGGATAATGGCCTCCAGCTGCATTCATGCTGCTGCAAAGGATATGACTTTCTTCTTACTAGCTGCATATATTTTGTGGTGGATATGTACCACATTTACTTTATCTAGTCCAAAGTTGATGGGCACCCAGGTGGATTCCATGTCTGCTATTGTGAATAGCACTGTGACAACCATACAAGTGCATGTGTCTTTTTGGTAAAACAACGTATTTTCCTTTGGGCATATATGCGGTAATGGAATTGCTGGATTGAGTGGTAGTTTAACTCTTAGTTCTTTGAGAAATCCCCAGAGTTCTCCACAGTGGCTGGACTAAGTTGCATTCCCTCCAGCAGTGTAGAAGTGTTCCCCATTCTCTGTAGCCTCACCAGCATCTGTTAAACAATCTTTAAATATATGAAAAAATGTTCAAGTCTCTCAGATTAAGAGACACGCAAAGTAAAATGATACTTAAATATCAATTCTAACCTATAAAATATCAAATATTTGACCTCAATATTTAATAATACAACCTGTTGATGAAACTATAGAGAGAAGCACTCTTATGTATTGTTGGTGAGAATACAAAATGGTACAACCTCTTGGCAATATCTACAAAAATTTACACATTACTGACTTTTGGTCTAGCAATCCTACTTCTATTCAAAAGATATATTGGCAAAAATACAAAATAATGGATGCACAAGTCTATTCATTGAAGCACTGTTTTTAACACTAAAGAATGGAAAGTAGGCCCGGTGTGGTGGCTCATGCCTGTAATCCCAGCACTTTGGGAGGCTGAGGCGGGCAGAACACTTGAGGCCAGGAATTCAAGACCAGCCTGGCTAACACGGTGAAATCCCATCTCTACCAAAAAAACAAAAATTAGCCGGGCGTGGTGGTGCACACTTGTAATTCCAGCTACTTGAGAAGCTGAGGTGGGAGGATCGCTTGAATCTGGGAGATAGAGGTTTCAGTGAGCCCAGATCGCACCTCTGCACTCCAGCCAGGGCAACAGAGTAAGACTCCATCTCAAAAAAAAAAAAAAAAAAAAGGAAAATAACCAAATGATAATTAGTAAGTACTACTTGCATGACTTGTACACAATAGAGTATTAAGCAGCTATAAAATGAGTGAGAAACATCTCCAAATACAACTCTAAAGTAATCTACAAGGTATATCTTAACTGAAAAGAAACAAAAAATTGACACCAGAATGCTATTTTTATGTTAAGACAGGGATATATACATTGGATTTACATGCATATATAACTCATAAGTATATATTTTGTAAATATTTAAATAAGCATACTTAAAATGGCAAAAATATAATACACGTATAATTTTTTCATGGCAGAAGGAGGAAACGGCAAGGCATGGGGATAAAAGCTATGCTTTTCTGAATACATCTTATTTTATATTTTTGATTTTGAAATCATGTAACTGTTTTATGTAATTTAAAAATGTAATTAAATTAATAGAAAAAAATTACAACTGCTAAAAATCAAGAGCTGGCATTTTAATTAAGTTATATAACATCAGAGAAAAGAATTGTTTCATGGGACACTAACATACAGTCAAATTCATTTGGAACCCAGTGAATTAATGGGCCTAAGATAACCAACAGAAGCTAAAATGATGAGTAACTGTTTCAAAAGAAAACCTACATGAAATGAATCAGCTGAAAAATACCTGAACCTACTGATCAAGTTTTATATCACATGAAGTGAATACACATAAAGTATAATACAAAGCACACAGAACCAACTAGAAATGAGCCTAAACGGTAAAGAATCTATTTTATGACAATATACAGGAAATATGTGGAAGAGAGAAACATGCAAGAACACTATAGGATTTAATAAGATAATCACAAGGTATGGAAAATTCAACAGGATGAATATCCTGGATTATTCAGCAAATACACAGAGCGAGAAAGCAGGAAGAAGGAATTCTTACAGGTTTTTAAAAACTAAAAAGATATATTAACCAATGCAACTTTGAAACTTCTTTAGATTCTAATTCAAATAATTCAAATAGACCAAACATAACAAATGTATTTGAAACTATTAAAATAATTTACAGAATGACTAGGTATTTGATTATATCAAATATAGACAATAATAACCTTAAATGTACATGGATTAAATATCCACTTAGGGGCTGGGCATGGTGACTCATGACTATAATCCCAGCACTTTTTTTTTTTTTTTGAGACAGAGTCTCGCAATTTCACCCAGGCTGAAGTGCAGTGGCGAAATCTCGGCTCACTGCAAGCTCCACCTCCCAGGTTCATGCCATTCTCCTGCCTCAGCCTCCCCAGTAGCTGGGACTACAGGCGCCCACCATCACGCCCGGCTACTTTTTTGTATTTTTAGTAGAGATGGGGTTTCACTGTTTTAACTAGGATGGTCTCGATCTCCTGACCTAGTGATCCGCCCACCTGGGCCTCCTGAAGTGCTAGGATTACAGGCGTGAGCCACTGCGCCCAGCCAATCCCAGCACGTTGAGAGGCCAAGGCAGAAGGATTGCTTGAGGTCAGAGGTTCAAGTCCAGCCTGGTCAACACAATGAGACCCTATCTCTACAAAAAAACAAATAAAAATAAAAAATTAAATTAAACTAATTTTTAAAAAATATATATTTCTTCTAAATTCTCCATCTGAAAGATATAGAATGACTTAATGAATTTTAACTATGACCTGACTATGTGCTGCCATGAACAAATGCACTTTACCTGTAAAAACACATATTAACTAAAAGTAAAGAGATGGAAAAAGATATTCCATGAACAGAAACCAAAATGAGTACAAGTAACTATATTTATGTCAGACAAAACAGACTTTAAGTCAAAACTAGTTTTAGAAAAAAGACAAAAATAGTTATTATACAAAGATAAAGGAATCAATCCAGAAAGAGGACATAGCAATTTTAAATATATATGCAGCCAACACTGGAGCAGCCAGATTCATAAAGTAAATATTACTAGATCAAAACAGAGAGACTCAAATATAATAATAGTGAAGGACTTCAACACCCCACTTTCAGAATTAAACAGATCATCTAATAAGAAAATCAATCTCACAGCCCTTGCCTTGGAGAGTCCATAGGGACCAGGGTTTGGTCTGAACCCCCAGCAGAGAGCACCTACCTCATGGAAAGGTGGCTGCATTTTTATTCATGCAGTTTTCAGTCCTCACTTCTCCTCACCAAGCAGGGCCACCTGGCCTGGGACTCCTGTACAACCACCCTGTCCCCACCTGATCACTTCAATAAGAAGTAGCCCAGCATTTCTCCAAGGAGGAAATACCAGAGTCAATTCACAACCCCTAATGGTACCACCATAACAGCCCTTGGGCTGGGGAAGTTCGAGTCTAGTCACTGCGATGGCACCTTCGGCACACCACAACCACCATACAGAGAGGAGTCCAGCCCCCTCCCCTGGGAACCCCCACCACCCACTCCACCAGGCACGGCTCCCAGCTCATAACTGCAGATCAGTTGCCCCACCGATAGCTGAGCTTACCTACGGGCAGTGGCCCAGACTTTCCCTGGGGAGAGGCTCCCAGAGGCAAATGGCATCCTCTCTGCCCCTGTCACAGCAGCAGTTCTATCCCTGCTGTCCTCAGTCTCGGAAAGAAACAGAGCGCCTGAAGGCTACACCTGAACTTACAGCATGCCACAGTTCCCATATGGAGAGCAGAACAGTCTCTCCTCCCAGTAAGCCCTAAACCCCCTGATTCCCAACAAGCAGAGCCCTAACCTCATATCAGCAATACAGCTGCCCCACCCCACAAGCTGAACATTCCCAGTAATAGCAGTTCCACCTAGAGATGGAGCCCCCAGGGTCAACCAAAAGTCCCTCTGCCACTGCCTCTACGGTGGTACTATCCCTGCTACCCTTGAACTAACAAAGGAGCAAAGACACCCCAGTGCTTTAACCACACCTCCAGTCAACAAAAAAGAAGAAGCCAGTCTGTCTCCCATGGGTCCTACCCACACCCGCTGCTGTTCACCATGGATAACAGAGTCAACAGTGTGAAAACGACCATACTGCCAAAAGCAACCTACAAAGTCAACACAATTCCCAACAGAATACCACCATTATTCTTCACAGTACTAGAAAAAACAATGCTAAAATTCACATGAACCAAAAGAGAGCACACATAGCCAAAGCAAGACTAAGCAAAAAGAACACATCTAGAGACATCACATTACTCGACTTCAAACTATACTATAAGGCCATAGTCACCAAAACAGCATGGTACTGGTATAAAAATAGGCATATAGACCAATGGAATAGAATAGAGAACCCAGAAATAAAGCCAAATACTTACAGTCAACTGATCTTTGACAAAGCAAGCAAAAACATGAAGTGGGGAAAGGACACCCTATTCAACAAATGGTGCTGGTATAATTGGCAAGTCACATGTAGAATAATGCAACTGGATCCTCCTCTCTCACCTTATTAAAAAATCAACTCAAGATGGATCACAGACTTAAATCGAAGACTTGAAACCATAAAAATTCTAGAAGATAACATCGTAAAAACTCTTCTAGACATTGGCTTAGGCAAAGACTTCACAATCAGGAACCCAAAAGCAAACACAACAAAACAAAGATAAATATATGGGACTTAATTAAGCTGAAAAGCTTCTGCACAGCAAAAGAAATAATCAGAATAAACAGACAATCCACAGAGAGAAAATCTTCACAAACTATACATCCAGCAGAGGACTAATATCCAGAATCTACAAAGAATTCATACAAACGAGCAAGAGAAAAAAAAAACAATCCTATCAAAAAGTGGGCTAAGGACATGAATAGACAATTCTCAAAAGAAGATATATAGCTGGCCAACAAACATATGAAAAAATGCTCAACATCACTAATGATCAGGAAAATGCAAATCAAAACCACAATGCAATATCACCTTACTCCTTCAAGAATGGCCATAATCAAAAAACCAAAAAAAATGTTGGTGTGGATGTGGTGAAAAGGGAACACTTTTATACTGTTGGTGAGAATGTAAACTCATATAATCACTATGGAAAACAGGGAGAAGATTCATTTAAAAACTAAAAGTAGAACTACCATATGATGCAGCAATCCCACTACTGGGTATCTACCCAGAGAAAAAGAAGACATATCAAAAAGATACTTGCACACGCATGTTTAAAGCAGCACAATTTGCAATTGCAAAAATATGGAAACAGCCCAAATGCCCATCAATCAACAAGTGGATAAACAAAATACTATATATACACACACACACACACACACACACACACACACAGATATACATACACACACATACACACACACACCATGGAATACTACTCAGTCATAAAAAGGAATGAAATAATGGTATTTGCAGCAATCTGAATGGAATTGGAGACCATTATTCTAAGTGAAGTAACTCAGGAATAGAAAACCAAATCATGTATGTTCTCACTCATAAGTGGGAGTTAAGTTATGAGGAAGAAAAGGCACAAGAATGATACAATGAACTTTGGGGACTAGGGGAAAGGGTGGGTGGGGGTGAGGGATAAAAGACTACACATTGTGTACTGTACACTGCTCGGGTGATGAGTGCACCAAAATCTCAGAAATCGCCACTAAAGAACTTATTCATGTAACCAAACACCACCTGTTCCCCAAAAACCTATTGAAATAATAAGTAAATAAGATATGTTCTTTAACCATGTTAAAGAACCATGTTCTGTAACCATGGTTCTGTGAATTATTTCAGGGGAAGAATCTACCACCCTATAAGCATTACTTAGCAAAAATAATTAGATTTATAACTTGGTTAGGGTGGAGCCAGGTGTGTAGGGAGAGGAGAGATTCAATAGTTAAAACTGGAATGTGTCTATGTGACAACTCATTATAAGTGAAACTCACCACAAGATAGCCTTGAACTTACTGAATACAAGTCATGTTACGCACATACCGATGGTGGTTTGAAACCTGGACACAAAGTGTATCCTGTGTGATCCAGCTGTGGGGGTACAAAGAACTGTACCTGATATGGCTGAACCCTTTTAAATTCAAATTATTCTCCTGCTGCCACTGTACTGTATCCTTCATCTGTAATGAAACTATTTTATGAGAATAAATAATTTGATTCCCCGGAGCCCTTTCAGCAATAACTTAGCATGACTAATGTATAATTATGCAATTAATACACAAGGAATAAAGAGTGAAGTTCATATCCAATGAAGTGCATCTTAAAGTATTAATGCTACTGGAAAAAAATTTAGACATGCAAGAAATCAGGGAATATTGTATTGACAAATCCCTTCCAGAGGAATCAACAAGAAGACAAACTTCATCAAGGACATAACTGGAAAAATTTTTTCATGAAAAGACTCATAGTGAGCAATCTATATCTTTAATTGTATATCTAATATTGAAATAAAGAACATTGTTAAAATAAAAGAATGTAAATACTGTATGTTCTGACAAAGAAATAATACAACCTAAACAAAATGGAAAGAGAAGGGAGAAAAGGGAAAGCAGAATAAGATCATTAATTGTTATGTAGGAAATAGGAAGACTCAAGGATGCCCTTTAAAACTGTCAAACCATATAGTAAGAGGATAAATAAGAAAAGGAACTATTGAGGCACTAGAGAATTTGTAAATATATGTTACCCACACACAAAAAAAATTCTTCCTAAATAACGAAATAAAAATTTAAGAAAAAAGATGGGTCAAGTGGAAAAAGCAACACAGTAAATATAGCATAATATAAACAGAAAAAAAAATAATGTGGCAGAGTACAGACAAACATACAGTCTCATCAACATACATGAATGGGCTTAATATTAAAAGCAATGAGTTTTTATAGAAATCCAAAATTACAACTATATACAAGAGGTACAAGCGAAAGTAGTTGAAAAAGTCTTTACAAGTGGGAAAGTAATTGACAAAGATTCTGAGATATAGATTATGTAAACAATATAACAAGATAAACAGTAAGATAGATTTCATGGATATGTCCTAACACTAGCCTGATAATAGACAGTATCTCTTCTTCTCAAGTGCACTGAAACATTCACAAAATTTCATCATATAATAGTTCTTTAAAAAACACTAGGAAGTGTCAGAAAGTAGAAATATCACAAAAATACTTTTTTTTTTCATTTTAATAGACAGTTTGCTTTATTTTATGTGCTTTTTCTGGGTTTTCCCACTTTTTTTTTCCATCTGGGATATCCTTTCAATCTTCGGAGCTTTTATTCTTTTTTTCTTTTCAATTATGCTTTAAGTTCTAGGGTACATGTGCACAATGTGCAGGTTTGTTACATAAGTATACATGTGCCATGTTGGTGTGCTGCACCCATTAACTCATCACTTACATTAGGTTTATCTCCTAATGATATCCTTCCCCCTCCCACCTCCCCACAATAGGCCCTGGTGTGTGATGTTCCCCTTCCTGTGTCCAAGTGATCTCATTGTTCAATTTCCACCTATGAGGGAGAACATTCAGTGTTTGGATTTCTGTTCTTGCGATAGTTTGCTGAGAATGATGGTTTCCAGCTGCATCCATGTCCCTACAAAGGACATGAACTCATTCTTTTTTATGGCTGCATAGTATTCCATGGTGTATATGTGCCACATTTTCTTAATCCAGTCTGTCACCGATGGACATTTGGGTTGATTCCAAGTCTTTGCTAGTGTGAATAGTGCCGCAATAAACATACGTGTGCATGTGTCTTTATAGCAGCATGATTTATAATCCTTTGGGTATATCCCCAGTAATGGGATGGCTGGGTCAAATGGTATTTCTAGTTCTAGATCCTTGAGGAATCGCCACACTGTTTTCCACAATGGTTGAACTAGTTTACAGTCCCATAAACAGTGTAAAAGTGTTCCTATTTCTCCACATCCTCTCCAGCACCTGTTGTTTCCTGACTTTTTAATGATTGCCATTCTAACTGGTGTGAGATGGTATCTCATTGTGGTTTTGATTTACATTTCTCTGATGGCCAGTGATGATGAGCATTTTTTCATGTGTCTGTTGCCTGTATGAATGTCTTCTTTTGAGAAGTGTCTGTTCATATACTTTGCCCACTTTTTGATGGGATTGTTTTTCTCTTGTAAATTTGTTTGAGTTCTTTGTAGGTTCTGGAAATTAGCCCTTTGTCAGATGAGTAGGTTGCAAAAATTTTCTCCCATTCTGTACGTTGCCTGTTCACTCTGATGGTAGTTTCTTTTGCTGTGCAAAAGCTCTTTATTTTAATCAGATCCCATTTGTCAATTTTGGCTTTTGTTGCCGTTGCTTTTGGTGTTTCAGACATGAAGTCCTTGCCCATGCCTATGTCCTAAATAGTATTACCTAGGGTTCTTCTAGGGTTTTTATGATTTTAGGTCTAACATTTAAGTCTCTTATCCCTCTTAAATTAATTTTCGTATAAGGGTAAGGAAAGGATCCATTTTCAGCTTTCTACTTATGGCTAGCCAATTTTCTCAGCACCATTTATTAAATAGGGAATCCTTTCACCATTTCTTGTTTTTGTCAGGTTTGTCAAAGATCAGATGGCTGTAGATGTGTGGTATTATTTCTGAGGACTCTGTTCTGTTCCACTGGTCTATATCTCTGTTTTGGTACCAGTACCATGCCGTTTTGGTTACTGCAGCGTTGTAGTATAGTTTGAAGTCAGGTAGCATGATGCCTCCAGCTTTGTTCTTTTGGCTTAGGATTGTCTTGGTAATGCGGGCTCTTTTTTGGTTCCATACGAACTTTAAAGCAGTTTTTTCTAATTCTGTGAAGAAAGTCATTGGTAGCTTAATGGGGATGGCATTGAATCTATAAATTACCTTGGGCACTATGGCCATTTTCACGATATTGATTCTTCCTATCCATGAGCATGGTATATTCTTCCATTTGTTTGTGTCCTCTTTTATTTCACTGAGCAGTGGTTTGTAGTTCTCCTTGAAGAGGTCCTTCACATCCCTTGTTAGTTGGATTCCTAGGCACTTTATTCTGTTTGAAGCTATTGTGAATGTGAGTTCATTCATGATTTGGCTCTGTGTTTGTCTGTTACTGGTGTATAAGAATGCTTGTGATTTTTGCACATTGATTTTGTATCCTGAGACTTTGCTGAAGATGCTTATCAGCTTAATGAGATTTGGGGCTGAGATGATGGGGTTTTCTAAATATACAATCATGTCATCTGCAAACAGGGA
Organism: Macaca thibetana thibetana; assembly: GCF_024542745.1. Lineage (NCBI taxonomy): Eukaryota > Metazoa > Chordata > Mammalia > Primates > Cercopithecidae > Macaca > Macaca thibetana. The sequence goes on from NC_065584.1 coordinate 88,352,070, forward strand.
CAATTTGACTTCTTCTTTTCCTTACTGAATACCCTTGATTTCTTTCTCTTGCCTGATTGCCCTAGCCAGAACTTCCAACACTATATTAAATAGGAGTGGTGAGAGAGGGCATCCCTGTCATGTGCCAGTTTTCAAAGGGAATGCTTCCAGTTTTTACCCATTCAGTATGATATTGGCTGTGGATTTGTTATAAATAGCTCTTATTATTTTGAGATACGTTCCATCAATACCGAATTTACTGAGTTTTTAGCATGAAGGGCTGTAGAATTTTGTCAAAGGACTTTTCTGCATGTATTGAGATAATCATGTGGTTTTTGTCTTTGGTTCTGTTTATATGCTGGATTACATTTATTGATTTGCATATGTTGAACCAGCCTTGCAACCCAGGGATGAAGCCTACTTGATCATGGTGGATAAGCTTTTTGATGTGCTGCTGGATTTGGTTTCCCAGCATTTTATTGAGGATTTTTGCATCGATGTTCATCAGGGATATTGGTCTAAAATTCTTTTTTGTTGTGTCTCTGCCAGGCTTTGGTATCAGGATGATGTTGGCCTCATAAAATGAGTTAGGGAGGATTGCCTCTTTTTCTATTGATTGTAATAGTTTCAGAAGGAATGGTACCAACTCCTCCTTGTACCTCTGATAGAATTCGGCTGTGAATCCCTCTGGTCCTGGACTTTTTTTGGTTGGTAGGCTATTAATTATTGCCTCAATTTCAGAGCCTGCTATTGGTCTATTCAGGCATTCAACTTCTTCCTCTTTTAGACTTGGGGGAGTGTAAGTGTCCAGGAAATTATCCATTCCTTCTAGGTTTTCTAGTTTATTTGCATAAAGTGTTTATAGTATTCTCTGATGGTAGTTTGTATTTCTGTGCAGTTGGTGGTGATATCCCCTTCATCATTTTTTATTGCATCTATTTGATTCTTCTCTCTTTTCTTCTTTATCAGTCTTGCTAGTGGTCTATCAATTTTCTTGATCTTTTCAAAAAACCAGCTCCTGGATTCATTGGTTTTTTGAAGGGTTTTTTGTGTCTCTGTCTCCTTCAGTTCTGCTCTGATCTTAGTTATTTCTTGCGTTCTGCTAGCAATTGAATGTGTTTGCTCTTGCTTCTCTAGTTCTTTTAATTGTGATGTTAGAGTGTCAATTTTAGATCTTTGCAGCTTTCTTTTATGGGCATTTAGTGCTATATATTTCCCTCTACACACTGCTTTAAATGTGTCCCAGAGATTCTGGTATGTTGTATTTTTGTTCGCATTGGTTTCAAAGAACATCTTTATTTCTGCCTTCATTTCATTATGTACCCAGTAGTCATTCAGGAGCAGGTTGTTCATTTCCATGTAGTTGAGTGGTTTTGAGTGAGTTTCTTTGTCCCGAGTTCTAGTTTGATTGCACTGTGGTCTGAGAGACAGTTTGTTATAATTTCTGTTCTTTTACATTTTCTGAGGAGTGTTTTACTTCCAACTATGTGGTCAATTTTGGAATAAGTGCGATGTGGTGCTGAGAAGAAGGTATATTCTGTTGATTTGGGGTGGAAAGTTATCTAGATGTCTATTAGGTCCACTTGGTGCAGAGTTGAATTAAATTCCTGGATATCCTTGTTAATCTTCTGTCTCATTGGTCTGTCTATTGTTGACAGTGGGGTGTTAAAGTCTCCCATTATTATTGTACAGGAGTCTAAGTCTCTTTGTAAGGCTCTAAGGACTTGCTTTATGAATCTGGGTGCTCCTGTATTGGATGCATATATATTTAGGATAGTTAGCTTTTCGTGATGAATTGATCCCTTTACCATTATGTAATGGCCATCTTTTCTCTTTTGATCTTTGATGGTTTAAAGTCTATTTTATCAGAGACTAGTATTGCAACCCCTGCTTTTTGTTGTTCTCCATTTGCTTGGTAGATCTTCCTCCATCCCTTTATTTTGAGCCTATGTATGTCTCTGCATGTGAGATGGGTCTCCTGAATACAGCAAACTGATGGGTCTTGACTCTATCCAATTTGCCAGTCTGTATCTTTTAATTGGACCATTTAGTCCATTTATATTTAAGGTTAATATTGTTATGTGTGAACTTGATCCTGTCATTATAATATTAGCTGGTTATTTTGCTCGTTAGTTGATGCAGTTTCTTCCAAGCAATGATGGACTTTACATTTTGGCATGTTTTTGCAATGGCTGGTACCAGTTGTTCCTTTCCATGTTTAGTGCTTCCTTCAGGATCTCTTTTAGGGTAGGCCTGGTGGTGACAAGATCTATAACCATTTGCTTGTCTGTAAAGGATTTTATTTCCCCTTCACTTACGAAACTTAGTTTGGCTGGATATGAAATTCTGGGTTGAAAATTCTTTTCTTTAAGAATGTTGACCTGGGCTGGGCGACAGAGCGAGACTCCGTCTCAAAAAAAAAAAAAAAAAAAAAAAAAAAAGAATGTTGAATATTGGCCTCCACTCTCTTCTGGCTTGTAGAGTTTCTGCCGAGAGATCTGCTGTTAGACTGATGGAATTCCCTTTGTGGGTAACCCGACCTTTCTCTCTGGCTGCCCTTGACATTTTTTCCTTCATTTCAACTTTGGTGAATCTGACAATTATGTGTCTTGGAGTTACTCTTCTCGAGGAGTAACTTTGTGGCGTTCTCTGTATTTCCTGAATTTGAATGTTGGCCTGCCTTACTAGGCTGGGGAAGTTCTCCTGGATGATATCCTATGGAGTGTTTTCCAACTTGGTTCCATTTTCCCCATCACTTTCATGCACACCAATCAGACATAGATTTGGTCTTATTTCTTGGAGACTTTGTTCATTTCTTTTTACTCTTTTTTCTCTACACTTCTCTTCTCACTCCATTTCATTCATTTGATCTTCAGTCACTGACACTGTTTCTTCCAGTTGATCGAGTTGGTTACTGAAGCTTGTGCATTTTTCACATAGTTCTCATGTCATGGTTTTCATCTCTATCAGTTCATTTATGGTCTTCTCTGCATAGATTATTCTAGTTTTCCATTCTTCCATTCTTTTTTTCAAGGTTTTTAATTTCTTTGCACTTGGTATGTAGTTCCTCCTTTAGCTCTGAGAAGTTTGATCAACTGAAGCCTTCTTCTCTTGACTCGTCAAAGTCATTCTCCATCCAGTTTTGTTCTGTTGCTGGCAATGAGCTGTGTTCCTTTGGAGGGGGAAATGAGCCCTGATTTTTTGAATTTCCAGCTTTTCTGCATTGCTTTTTCCCCATCTTTGTGGTTTTATCTGCCTTTGGTCTTTGATGATGGTGACGTGCTGATGGGGTTTTGGCGTGGGTGTCCTTTCTATTTGTTAGTTTTCCTTTTAACAGTCAGGACCCTCAGCTGCAGGTCTGTTGGAGTTTGTTTGAGGTCCATTGCAGACCCTGTTTGCCTGGGTATCAGCAGTGGAAGCTGCAGAAGAGAGAATATTGCTGAACAGTGAGTGTTGCTGTCTGATTCTTGCTCTGGAAGCTTCGTCTCAGAGGTGTACCCAGCCATGTGAGGTGTGAGGTGTTGGTCTGCACCTAGTGGGGAATGTCTCCCAGTTAGGCTACTCAGGGGTCTGAGACCCACTTGAGCAGGAAGTCTGTCCATTCTCAGATCTCAACTTCCATGCTGGGAGAACCACTGCTCTCTTCAAAGCTGTCAGACAGGGACATTTACATCTGCAGAGGTTTCTGCTGCTTTTGGTTTAGCTATGCCCTGTCCCCAGAGGTGGAGTCTACAGAGGCAGGCAGGCCTCCTTGAGCCACGGTGGGCTCCACCCAATTTGAGCTTCCAGGCAGATTTGTTTACCTACTTAAGTCTCAGCAATTGCAGGACCCCCTTCCCCAGCCTCGCTGCTGCCTTGCAGTTAGATATCAGACTGCTGTGCTAGCAATGAGGGAGGCTCTGTGGGCATGGGACCCTCTTGGCCAAGTGTGGGATATAATCTCCTGATATGCCGTTTCCTAAGACCCTTGGTAAAGCACAGTATTAGGGTGGGAGTTACCCGATTTTCCAGGTGTTGTGTCTCAGTTTCCCTTGGCTAGGAAAAGGAATTCCCTTCCCCCTTGCGCTTCCCAGGTGAGGCGATGCCTCACCCTGCTTCAGCTCTCGCTGGTTGGGCTGCACCCGCTGACCATCACTGACTGTCCGACATGCCCCAGTAAGATGAACCCAGTACCTCAGTTGAAAATGCAGAAATCACCCATCTTCTGTGTCACTTATGCTGGGAGCTGGAGGCTGGAGCTGTTCCTATTCAGTCATCTTGGGCGCCCCCTCAAAAATACTTTTTCATAAGGCAATAACACTAGCAGTTAAAAGGAAAGGAATTGGGAAACACAGGGCCCTTTCATTCAGAAAATTTTCAACTTGCTCTTAAGTAACACAAGGATGATAGTGGAAATACAAAAATGAGACATAAATATTCTGAATAGTGATAATAAAACAGTGCATACCAGAATACAAACTGTTTCCAAGTTACAATGGTTCAACCATTTTTCAGTTTTATGATGATGGAAAGTGATATGCATTCACTAGAAACCATGCTCCAGCATGGGTGCCGTGGCTCATGCCTGTAATCCCAGCACTTCGGGAGGCCGAGGCAGGCTGATAACAAGGTCAAGAGATCAAGACCATCCTGGCCAACATGGTGAAACACCATCTCTACTAAAAATACAAAAATTAGCTGGGCATTGTGGTGCGGGTCTGTAATCCCAGCTACTCAGGAGGATGCGGCAGGAGAATCACTTGAACCAGGGAGTTGGAGTTGAAGGTGTTGCAGTGAGCCAAGATCGCACCACTGCCTCCAGCTTGGCAACAGAGAGAGACTCCATCTCAAAAAAAGAGAAAGAAACCCTACTCCAAATTTTGAATTTTGTGAATGCTGTCTCACAATGTTGTGCAACAGCGGTGAGCTGCAGCTTCCAGTCAGTCAAATGATAATAAAGGTAGATAATCCATCTTGATATCTTCCTGAAGAACATAACACTTACTAACCACCAACAAGCATCAATAATTTCTACCAGCTATTCTCAACCCTCATCATTGTAAGAGAGAGAAACTGACTGTGTCAAAGTATTAGTCCCATCTCTCAGCAATTAACTTTAGCTCTATGTTTCAAAAATTCTTCAGGTTCTGTGTGATTTCAGCTATGTACATTAATGGTGAGTACCCATAAAACCATTCTGTTTCTTATGTTCAGTACCATATTTAATAAATATCAGTTATTCAATACTTTATTATAAAATAGACATTTTGTTAGATTATTTTGATCAACTGAAGTCTAATCTAAATGTTCTGAGCATGTTCAAAGTAAGCCAGGCTAACCTATAATTTTAGGTATAGTAAATGCATTTTTAACTTACAATATCTTCAGTTTACAGGGGTTTTATTGAGACATAACTTCATCATACATCAAGAAGCATCTGTATATGGGATATAGTTAAAGCAGTGATCAGAGGAAAATCTACAGCCTTAACACATTTATTAATAAAAATGTAGGAATTAAATTAATTATCAACTCAAAACTGTAAAAAGTATCTAAAAGAATAAGCAGAATGTACAAGAAAGAACCCAAACTATATTAAAGTGAAAATTAATAAAATAAGAAGCCAAAAAACAGTAGATCAAATCAGTAAGCCAAAAATCTTGTTCTTTAAACAAATCAACAAAGTAGACAAACAATTAGTTCATTAATCATGAATAAAAAAAAAAGAGAAAGCACAGAAATGAATAAGGAATGGTGAGAGAAATAACTATTGATAATCGGCAAATATAAAATCATTAGAAACAATGTTGTTCACATCTATGAAAAACATTTAAAGTTAGAGGGAATGGGTAATTTTCTAGAAAAATACAATTCACCACAATTGACTTCAAAAAAAAAAAAAAAAAAAAAGAAGTGCAGCACTTATGTGAACAATTTCCATAGAAAAATATAGTTGTCATGGAATTATAACACACACACACACTAGGTTTAAATGTTTTCATGGAGAATTCCACTAAACCTTTAGAAATCAGATCATCCAAAGGCAAATTAACAACCCTCAGCCATTTGAGGAAAAATATTACAATTGAGGCAAGATATACTGTACTGAAAGCTTGAGGAAAAAGCAGGACAGAAAGTTTCTTTGGGAAATTTGAATATTCAAAAGTGCTTACATATAATGAAAAATTTGGAAATCCATGAGCATGACCAAGGTGGGACAATGCTCAGAAAAGGCCTGAGAGACACTAATAATTTACCTTTAGTAATTCCTAGGCTGAGGCAAGAAAAAATAAAGGCTAAGGGAGATTTATATATGGCTTGGCTAAGTGTTGAAGGATCCCCAATGCAGAGTCAGTCGGCAAAGTCTGGGAGAGGTTTTTCATTTTTTTTTTCTTTTTTGGCTCCTTGCAGTCAAGGAAATCTTTTTTAAATCACTAAATGCTAAATGAACACAAGCTAAAGGAACAGAGCCTTCAAACATCAAACATAAAAAAGAATACAGATATTACAAAAGCAGTTTACAAAAGTTACTAAACAAATAAAAACTACATTCCACAGTGAGTAACAAAAATAACCTTGAAAAGGGGGAAGATTTGGTTACCTGAAAAAACACATTATAACATCCAAAATGTCCAGTTTTCAACAAAAATTAAGAAGCATGCAAATAAACACAAAAGTATGGCCCATTTACAGAAGAAATAAATGAGACTATCCCTAAGCATAGATGTTGGAAATATTAGACAAAAACTTTATATAACTGTCTTAAATAAACTTAAAGAGCTAAAGAAACCCAAGAGAATGACAGATGAATAAATAAGAAATATGATTTTTTTAAAGATACAAATTCTGAGGCTGAAAAGTACAATAACTAAGTAAAAAGTTATTTTTTACTTAGGGTTCCAATAGAAGATTTGAGGAGGTGGAAAAAAGAATCAGTGAACTTGATATATCAAATGAAATGATTCAGTTTGAAGAGCAGGAAAACAAAAGAATGACAACAAAAAAGAGTAGAGCCTAAAGACCTGTGTAACAACATCAAGAATGCCTACATACAGAATCCTGGTGAGGAATGAGGGGCAGGAAGACTATTTGAAGAAACACGTTTGAAAACTTCCCAAATTTCACTAAAGACAAATATACACATTCAAAAAGCTCAGTGAACTTCATCAAGCAAATATACAAAGATATTCACACCAAGACATACTATGATTCAAATTGTCAAAAGGCAAAGTGAATGTTTGAAAGCAGCAAGAGAAAGGCAATTCATCATTTACAAGGGATCCTCAGTAAGTCTGACAGCAGATAGCTCAATGTAAACCATGGATGTCAGAAGAACTTAGGATGCATTTCAAAGTTCTGAAAGAAAAAAACACCGTCAACCAAAAATTCTATAACTTGGAATATTCCCTTCAAGTATTAAGGATAAATTACACATTCCCAAATTAAAAAGAAAGAAAGAAAGAAAGCTTTAAAAGTTCATGTTTGGTAGGCTGTACTTCAAGATACACTTTTAAAAAAAGATACCTTCAGATACAAACTAAAAAACAGTAGAAAGTAACTCAAAACCACATAAAGAAATAACTCCAGTAAAGGTAACTATATAGGTAAATACAAAAGCAAGTATCACATTTTTTGCAAGTCTTTTTTAATATTCTATATAATTTTTAAAACAAATGCATAAAATAATGACTATAAATCTGCTGACGGGACATGATGTATAAAGATATGGTTTGTGAAATTAACAACATAAAGAAATTCATAGGAAACTAAAAAATAATAGAGATTTTGTAGACTATTGAAGTTGTTTCAATTTACACTAAGTTGTTCTAAATTAAGAATGTTAATTGTAAATCCCCATGGTAACCACTAAGTTAATATCTTTTTAAAGTACAGAAAAGGAAAACAGAGGGTAAACACAGTGATATGCTACAAAATAGCAACTAAACACAAAAGAAGGTAATAATTGACGAAACTAGAAACAAAGGAGATATAAGACATACAGAAAACAAAAGCAAAATGGTAGGAGTAAGCCCCTCTGTATCAGTAATTACATTGAATACAAATGAATTAAACTCTCCAATCCAAAGAAAGAGATTGGCAGAATGGACTTTTTTTAAGTGATCCAACTATATTGTTGGATCACTTTAAATCACAAGACACTCACTTTAGATCAAAATACACAATGAGTTGAAACTGAAAGGATGGAAGAAAACATTCCATGTAAGTAATAGCCAAAGGAGATCTGAGGTAAATATACTTATATCAGACAAAACGGACTTTAAGTCAAAAACTGTTACAAAATAGAAAGAACAGTATATATTGATTTAAAAATTAAACAAGAAGATATAACAATTATAAATATATGTACACCAACCAACAGAGCTCCAAAATACATAACGCAACCACTGAGAGAATTAAAGGGAGACAATTCCACAAAAATTGTTGGGCATTTTAAAACCCAACTTTAAATAAAGGATAAAACATCTAGAGCAAATATCAAGGGAGGAAATAGAGGATTTGAACAAAAGTATAAGCAAAAACTATAGAGAACTCTTCTCTCAAAAACTGCAGAATATGGTAAACATGGAACATTCTGCAGCATAGATGATATGTTAGGCTATAAGATAGCTCAATAAACTTAAAAAGATTGAAATCATGCAAAGTATCTTCACTGACCACAATGGAATGAAATAAGATATCAGTAACAAAAATAACCAGAAATTTTACAAATATTTGGAAATTAAACACACAGTATTTACCAACCAATGAATCAAAGAACAAATCATGAGGGAAATTAGAAAATGTTTAGAGACAAATGAAAACAAAAAATATAGCAAGATGGGTGTGATATATCAAAAGCAGTGCTCAGAGTTGTAACACCTACATTTTAAAAAAGAAACATGTGAAATCAATAACCAAATTTTACTCAATAAACCATAAAAGGAAGAGCAAACAAAATCCAGAGCTAACAGAAGGAAGGAAATAAAGATTAGAGCAGAGATAAATGAAATTGAGAATTAAAAAATTATACAGAGATCAACAAATCTAAAAGTTGGTTCTTCCAAAATATCAACAAAATTAATACACTTTTACATAGACTAAGCAAAACATCTCTATTCAGCTGATATTTTACAAGGGAGCCAACATTATTCAATGGGGAATAATAGCTTTTTCAACAAAAAGTGCTGGGAATACTGAATATTCATATGCAAAAAAAATGAAGTTGGACCCCTACCTCACATTATATACAAAATCTAGATTGGATCAATAATGTAAATATAAGAGTGAAAACCATACACACTTAGAAGAAAAACATGGAAATAAAACATTGCTGTGGATTGGCAATGAGTTCTTAGATAATACACCAAAAATACAAGCATGAAACAAAGATGTAGCCAAAATGTACCAGAATCTGAAAACAAAGAATTAGAGGGGAATTTGGTGAAAAAAAAATGGGAGAATGGGACATTCCTCTATGAATGCTTTTGTACATAATTGTACATTTTTAATTAAGTTAATCTTTTACACTTTCAAAGTGTGATATTAAGCAAACAAAGATAAGTTATTACAAGACTCTAAAACTGAATGCGATGAGAAACAAGTGAATCCAAACATATTTCAAATGAATGAATGACATAATCAAACTTAAGGGGAAAATAATAATCTGATGTTTTTTGACTGTTCTTTCTTTCATTTCAAATTGACTTTTGAACATACTTTGACTACATACCATCGCTTGAAATAATAAAATATCCACCAAAAATTATTAAATCTTCTCGATAGGCTTTTTTCTTTTTATATTGGTATAAATATAAGAGTTCTGAAACAAATGTATGTGCATTGTAAGATTAAGCTAATGAGTAAATATTAATATATTTATATTGCTAGAACCTCAGATTCTCACTGTGAAAGGACAGAGATACAGATATGGAATAAGACAAGGAACGAGCCGGGCACAGTGGCTCACACCTGTAATCCCAGCACTTTGGGAGGCTGAGGTGGGCAGATTATGAGGTCAGGAGATCGAGACCAACCTGGCTAACACAGTGAAACCCCATCTCTACTAAAAATACAAAAATTAGCCGGGCATGGTGGCAGGCACCTGTAGTCCCAGCTACTCGAGAGATTGAGACAGGAGAATGGCGTGAACCCAGGAGGCGGAGTTTGCAGTGAGCCGAGTTCGCACTACTGCACTCCAGCCTGGGCAACAGAGACTCTGTCTCAAAAAAAAAAAAAGGTAAAGAAGAAGCCCACTGAGTTACATTAGTATCAGTATTATCAATATAAATATGCAATGTGCTCTCTCACATGCTCTTTCCCTCTCTTAAAAACAATATATATATATATATATATATAATGTGTGCATATTATATAATACATTATATGCATAGACACACATGTGTGTCTATACATATACCTATACAATATATATACATATTGAGGATTAACAGGTGCTAGTAGAAAATATTAGCTTTCTTTGTATTAACAGGTGTTAGTAGAAAGTAGTAGTAGGTGCTAGGATAAAAGTCATAATTAAACCATGCTGGTGAATGAACGCACCATCACGTATAATCTTACTAAAAATAGAATCAAGCACGTGTCCTAGTCAAACCTCTGGATTCAACTGTCATTTGGATAAAATGCAAAGGGTAGTGGAAATGTTGATCTTCACTGAGAGTCTAATCAGCAAAATTCAGAGTGTGGAAATCAAGTGACAAAAATCCCAAATTTTTCAACAAATGTATGGAAAAGAAAACTTTGGAAAGAAACCTGTATGTTAGAAAAGATTTTAAAAACATGACAAATGAAAAAAATGGGCAAGATTAATAATAGTGTCTTGTAATACATACATGAAAGATAAAGCCATGAAAATGCAAGGAAGTCTCCATTGTAACAGTCATGATTATAGTAACTTTCCAGGAGAAAGGCGGCTGCAATTGAGGAGAGTCACATACAGGACTTCAGGGCTGGCAAAGTTCTGTATATTGACTTATGTGATGATTACAGGGATGTTTACAAAAACCAAACTATAAGTTTGTTTTGTGCCATGTTTTGTATTGTGTGTTTTGTTTTCAACTTAAAAATAAATAAAACCAAAATCAAGTCTTCATTATCAAGTAGCACAAAGTCTCCAATCTATAACCACCTTTGTCTGGAAACCTACGTTTAACCACCATTGCCAGAGTCAGTACTGACAACGCATTCATATTTTTAACACTGAAACACAATAAACAAGGAAATTTTTGCTCCTCTAAAACAGGGCATCTTCAGGCAGTCAGAACAACTCAGAAAGTTTCTGTCAGTTGCATAAAACTTCCCTGTGCAAAGAGTTACACAAAATGCTGCCATAGTAAAGGTAGTTAACTAACGACACTAATTGTGCTTGGGCAGTGACCAAGTGGAACTTCAGAGACCTGGCATTGCTAGCCAGAAATCACTTGTCACGGAAATTGTCTCCTGGAATCACTGTGGTTTTCCCAGGGTAACTTAGGGGAAAAGTGGTTAATGGGTCACTTGGGGGTGGCACCTTCATCAGTAAATTACACTTACTTTCTCCTACTAAGAATTTTATTTTTGGCCATGAAGCCAAAAGTCAGCTCTTAAATAACAAGGGAAGCAAATAATCATTGAATAAAAATAGCAAAAAGAAAAAGCTGTGCAAAGAAATTTATGCTTTTAAAATTCATTCTACATTAGAAATATAAACCATAGCCTCATCACAGGCACTTAAATACACTGAAGCTGCCAAAACAATCTACTGTTTTGCCTATCTACTTATCAACTTCTTCATAGCAAACTGGGGGGAAGAAGGCAATGGAATGAATAAAATGAAAGCCACAAAAATCTAGCTGGGAGAAATATTTATGACACGTCCATAAAAAATTTTAATTAATGCAAAGTATTAACACCAATGATTGCAATAATACAGATCTTACAAATGATAGTTTCAGTTTGAACAGACTATCCAAAAATTAATTTTCTATAGTAACAGTTTTTAAATAAAATATCAGTTCCTGAAACATATAAAATGGTACAATGAGTGAAAAAAAAAACAAATTCAGAGCAAACATAAATTAAGAAGTATCTAATATTCAAACATAGGCAAAGAGATGGAGATTTCTGGATAATCACTTAAGCCCATGGTTAAAAATAAATGCAAATGTGTTAATATTTACTGAATAATTTATCTGTGCCAAGCAGTGTATTAATGATTCATTTTTATTTTTCACTAAATTGTTCCTCTAAACTATAAAGTTGGTGTAGCCTACCAGTGAATGCAGGAAATCTGACCTAAAACCTGCACTTCTTACCATTTTGCTCATATTTATTCCCTGTGCATTTTTGTAACATATATATGTTATATTTACAGAAAGAGAGAGAGGCAGAGATAGAAAGTATGTAAAAATAATTTATGGAGTTTAATGTTATGTCAGGGTAATTACATGATTATATAATTAACAGAGGTTTCTTTTTAAATCAGCTATATCAAATAGAAAAATAAATGTAGGGATCAAGAGACTTATTCTGTACATCTGTGATAGTTCTGTCATGATACTGCATTCTCAAGTCATTACCCCAAAAATATGGTTTAGCTCAACAAATGCTTATTGAGTGACACTGGGTGCTAAAGATGTGAAGATGAGGGAAGGGAATCCCTTTTCCTAGCCAGAGGAACTGAGACACACAACACCTGGAAAATTGGGTAACTCCCACCCCAATACTGCACTTTACCAAGGGTCTTAGCAAATGGGCACACCAGGAGATTATATCCCACACCTAGCTGGGAGGGTCTCACGCCCATGGAGCCTCCCTCATTGCTAGCACAGCAGTCTGCGATCTAACCACAAGGCAGCAGCGAGGCTGGGGCAGGGGGCGCCCACCATTGCTGAGGCTTAAATAGGTAAACAAAGCCACTGGGAAGCTGGAACTGGGTGGAGCTCACAGCAGCTCAAGGAGGCCTGCCTGTCTCTGTAGACTCCACCTCTGGGGACAGGGCACAGCTAAACAACAACAACAACAACAACAAAAGCAGCAGAAACCTCTGCAGACGCAAACAACTCTATCTGACAGCTTTGAAGAGAGCAGTGGATCTCCCAACACGGAGGTTGAGATCTGAGAATGGACAGACTGCCTACTCAGGTGGGTCCCTGACCCCTGAGTAGCCTAACTGGGAGACATCCCCCACTAAGGGCAGATGGACACCCACACCTCACACAGTGGAGTACACCCCTGAGAGGAAGCTTCCAAAGCAAGAATCAGACAGGTACCCTCGCTGTTCAGCAATATTCTATCTTCTGCAGCCTCTGCTGCTGATATCCAGGCAAACAGGGTCTGGAGTGGACCTCAAGCAATCTCCAACAGACCTACAGCTGAGGGTCCTGACTGTTAGAAGGAAAACGAACAAACAGGAAGGACACCCACACCAAAACCCCATCAGTATGTCACCATCATCAAAGACCAGAGGCAGATAAAACCACAAAGATGGGGAAAAAGCAGGGCAGAAAAGCTGGAAATTCAAAAAATAAGAGCGCATCTCCCCCGGCAAAGGAATACAGTTCATCACCAGCAATGGATCAAAGCTGGACGGAGAATGACTTTGACGAGATGAGAGAAGAAGGCTTCAGTCCATCAAACTTCTCAGAGCTAAAAGAGAAATTATGTACCCAGCGCAAAGAAACTAAAAATCTTGAAAAAAGAGTGGAAGAATTGATAACTAGAATAATTAATGCAGAGAAGGCCATAAACGAACTGACAGAGATGAAAACCATGACACGAGAAATACGTGACAAACGCACAAGCTTCAGTAACCGACTCGATCAACTGGAAGAAAGAGTATCAGCGATTGAGGATCAAATGAATGAAATGAAGCGAGAAGAGAAATCTAAAGAAAAAAGAAGAAAAAGAAATGAACAAAGCCTGCAAGAAGTATGGGATTATGTAAAAAGACCAAATCTACGTCTGAGTGGGGTGCCTGAAAGTGAGGGGGAAAATGGAACCAAGCTGGAAAACATTCTTCAGGATATCATCCAGGAGAACTTCCCCAACCTAATAGGGCAGGCCAACATTAAAATTCAGGAAATACAGAGAACACCACAAAGATACTCCTCGAGAAGAGCAACTCCAAGACACATAATTGCCAGATTCACCAAAGTTGAAATGAAGGAAAAAATGTTAAGGGCAGCCAGAGAGAAAGGTCGGGTTACCCACAAAGGGAAGCCCATCAGACTAACAGCAGATCTCTCGGCAGAAACTCTCCAAGCCAGAAGAGAGTAGGGGTCAATATTCAACATTCTTAAAGAAAAGAATTTTCAACCCAGAATTTCATATCCAGCCAAACTAAGTTTCATAAATGAAGGGGAAATAAAATCCTTTACAGATAAGCAAATGCTTAGAGATTTTGTCACCACCAGGCCTCTCTTACAAGAGACCCTGAAGGAAAAATTTCCTTTGAAAACTGGCACAAGACAGGGATGCCCTCTCTCACCACTCCTATTCAACATAGTGTTGGAAGTTCTGCCTAGGGCAATAAGGCAAGAGAAAGAAATAAAGGGTATTCAGTTAGGAAAAGAAGTCAAATTGTCCCTGTTTGCAGATGACATGATTGTATATCTAGAAAACCCCATTGTCTCAGCCCAAAATCTCCTTAAGCTGATAAGCAACTTCAGCAAAGTCTCAGGATACAAAATTAATGTGCAAAAATCACCAGCATTCTTATACACCAGTAACAGACAAACAGAGAGCCAAATCATGAATGAACTTCCATTCACAATTGCTTCAAAGAGAATAAAATACCTAGGAATCCAACTTACAAGGGATGTAAAGGACCTCTTCAAGGAGAACTACACACCACTGCTCAGTGAAATAAAAGAGGACACAATCAAATGGAAGAATATACCATGCTCATGGATAGGAAGAATCAATATCGTGAAAATGGCCACACTGCCCAAGGTAATTTATAGATTCAATGCCATCCCCATCAAGCTACCAATGAGTTTCTTCACAGAATTAGAAAAAACTGCTTTAAAGTTCATATGGAACCAAAAAAGACCCCGCATTGCCAAGACAATCCTAAGTCAAAAGAACAAAGCTAGAGGCATCATGCTACCTGACTTCAAACTATACTACAAGGCTACAGTAACCAAAATGGCATGGTACTGGTACCAAAACAGTGATATAGACCAATGGAACAGAACAGAGTCCTCAGAAATAATACCACACATCTACAGCCATCTGATCTTTGACAAACCTGAGAGAAACAAGAAATGGGGAAAGGATTCCCTATTTAATAAATGGTGCTGGGAAAATTGGCTAGCCATAAGTAGAAAGCTGAAACTGGATCCTTTCCTTACTCCTCATACGAAAATTAATTCAAGATGGATTAGAGACTTAAATGTTAGACCTAAAACCATAAAAACCCTAGAAGAAAACCTAGTTAATACCATTCAGGACATAGGCATGGGCAAGGACTTCGTGTCTAAAACACCAAAAGCAATGGCAACAAAAGCCAAAATTGACAAATGGGATGTAATTAAAGTAAAGAGCTTCTGCGCAGCAAAGGAAACTACCATCAGAGTGAACAGGCAACCTACAGAATGGGAGAATATTTTTGCAATCTACTCACTGAAAAAGGGCTAATATCCAGAATCTACAAAGAACTCAAACAAGTTTACAAGAAAAAAGCAAACAACCCCATCAAAAAGTGGGCAAAGGATATGAACAGACATTTCTCAAAAGAAGACATTCATACAGACAATAGACACATGAAAAAATGCTCATCATGACTGGCCATCAGAGAAATGCAAATCAAAACCACAATAAGATACCATCTCACACCAGTTAGAGTGGCAATCATTAAAACATCAGGAAACAACAGGTGCTGGAGAGGATGTGGAGAAATAGGAACACTTTTACACTGTTGGTGGGATTGTAAACTAGTTCAACCATTATGGATAACAGTATGACAATTCCTCAAGGATCTAGAACTAGAAGTACCATATGACCCAGCCATCCCATTACTGGGTATATACCCAAAGGATTATAAATCATGCTGCTATAAAGACACATGCACACGTATGTTTATTGTGGCACTATTCACAATAGCAAAGACTTGGAATCAACCCAAATGTCCACCAGTGACAGACTGGATTAAGAAAATGTGGCACATATACACCATGGAATACTATGCAGCCATAAAAATGATGAGTTTGTGTCCTTTGTAGGGACATGGATGCAGCTGGAAACCATCATTCTCAGCAAACTATCGTAAGAACAGAAAACCAAACACCTCATGTTCTCACTCATAGGTGGGAACTGAACAATGAGATCACTTGGACTCGGGAAGGTGAACATCACACACCGGGGCCTATCATGGGGAGGGAGGAGTGGGGAGGGATTGCATTGGGAGTTATACCTGATGTAAATGACGAGTTGATGGGTGCTGACGAGTTGATGGGTGCAGCACACCAACATGGCACAAGTATACATATGTAACAAACCTGCACGTTATGCACATGTAGCCTAGAACTTAAAGTATTATAATAATAATAATAATAAAGATGCGAAGATGGATGAGACATCATCTCTGCGATCCAAAAGCTTACTATCTAGTGGGAGAGTTACATATGTAAAAACAGTAATCTAATAAGAGCTAACAAGTGAAAACTAAGATAAATTAATAATACAAGATTACACGGAAGGTTTCCAAAGTCAATTAGGCCTCAAATGAATCTTTGATTATATTTAAATGAAAATATAATTTCATTATATTTAAATGAAATATAGTTTAGAGGAAAGCACACGAGGATTAACCAAATGAAGACATGTGAAAGTTTTTCAAACAAAAAGGAACAGCAGGAGCAAATGCAAGGAGGCCTAAAATAAAGAGACATGTAAAGAGGTATAAGCAGCTTTGTACTACTTCCTGATAATTAGAAGAATATTGGGAACAACAAGAGCTAGAGAAAAGAGTCATAATTATGGAAAAATATTTATTAAATTATAAGAAATTTATAACATAAAGAATAGGAAGACCATGAAATGTTTTAATAAAGATGATGCTCTAAATTGACCACTCTAGCTACATTGTTGGGGGAGAAATTTGAGAACAAGACTAGAAACTAAGAGAATAATTAGAAAAATGCAACTACAACGCAGATGAGTGATGATCAAGGTCTGAACTGAATAGTGGAAATAGAGATAAGGAGGCAAATTCAAGAAATGTTTGTGAAAGTAAAATTAACATGACCTGGTGTTTGATTGACTGTGTAAAGTGAAGGGAAAGGATGAATAATCAATGAATAATATTTATTCTACCAAATGCCTTCACGCTGCTCTGATGACAGGATAATATGTAAGCTTTCCTATATTTCAGAACCCGTATGACATGAGAAAAAGTAAAAAGGGGATGGGGGTAGGAAGTATCCTGAATTGACTGAGAAATAAGGAGGTATTCCACAGATAACATACAAAACATATATTTAGTGTTCAAGGAATAATAACAAAGTGAACACCTATGTATCCACCACACAGGATATGAAATAGAACATAGGCCGGCTATGGTGGCTCACACCTATAATCGCAGCACTTTGGGAGGCCGCAGTAAGAGGATCACTTAAGCCTGGGACACAGGCTGCAGTGAGCTAAGATCACACCATTGTACTCCAGCCTGGGCCACACAGAGAGACCGTGTTTCAGAAAAAATAAAAATAAAAAAACTAGATGTCTTGGAGGATTGGAAAAAAAATAGGACCTTACTAGTGCCTTACATGCCCATTGAGCGCTCCCTGCCAATTGTGTTCCCCTTTATTTCCTACTTGATATGACCACTATCCTTCCATTCCATTGTATTCGTTTTTTAATAGACTTTAATGGATCTCAAATGATGCATTAGTTTTTTTCTTTGAAACTTACATAAATGAAATTATTTTGTAGTTCTTTCACCTTTATCAGAAGGTACTTTCACCTTGATTCAAAAATAAGTTTGTATATTACAACCTTGTTGATGAATGTTGCTGTAGTTCATCCATTCGTATTGCTAAATGATATTCTACTACATGAATATGTCGGACTTCATTCATCAAATCTATTGTTGATGAACACTTGAAATTTTTCCAGTTTTTAACCATTACAAACAATGCTGCTATGAACATTCTTTTGTATATCACCTGGTTCATATGTGCAAGATATCCTCTGGAGTATATATTTAAAAGTAAAATTATTGAGTTATTCAACATTACCATGAAATGCTATAGTATTTTTTTAAATAATCCTACAAATTTACACTTCTACCATGAACAGACAAGCATTACCATTGCTTTTCATCCTTAGGCATGATATTTGTCTTTTGTTCTGGGGCCTTTGTTTTGTTTTGCTTTGTTTTTTGCTTAGAAGTTCTTTGGCTTATTTGGGATATTTTTTTGGCTCCATATGAACTTCAGGATTTTTTTTAATTTTGTGAAAAATAATGTTCGTAATTTGATGGGAATTGCATTAACTCTATAGATTGCTTTGGGTGATATGGTCATTTTAGCTATTGATTTTTTTAATCCATGAGCACGGGATGTTTTTTCCATTTATTTATGTCATCTGTAATTTCTTTCATTAGTGTTCTATAGTTCTCCTTGTAGAGATCTTTCATTTATATAGTTATGTATTCCTAGGTATTTTTCATGGTTATTGTAAATTCAGTTGAGTTCTTAATTTTGTTCTCAACAAATTAATCTCAACAAACATTCAAACAGCTTGAATGTTTTTGGTGTATAGAAATACAACTGATTTTGGTGGCTTGATTTTTTATCCCGAGACTTTACTGAAGTCACTTATCAAGTCTGGGAGTCCTCTGCAAGACTTTAGGGTTTTCTAGGCATACAATCATGTCATGAGTGAACAGAGATAATTTGACTTCTTTTTTTCTAATTCGTATACCTTTTATTTCTTTCTCCTACCTGATAGTTCTGGCTAGCACTTCCAGCACTGTGTTGAATAGGAATGATGAAAGTGAACATCCTTGCTTTTCTCCAGTTTCTAGAAGCAACGTTTCCAACTTTTGCCCATCCAGGATGATATTGTCTGTGGCTTTGTCATAGAGGACTCATTTTTTGAGGTATATTCCATCTATACCTATATTGTAGAGGGTTTTTATCATAAATAGATGTTGGATTTTATCAAATGCTTATTCTGCATCTAATGAGTTGATCATAGGGTTTTTGTTCTCAGTTCTGTTTATGTGGTGAATCATGCTTATTGATTTGTGTATTTTAAACCATTCAAGCATCCCAGGAATAAAGCCCACTCGATCATGATGAATTATCTTTTTGATGTGCTGTTGGCTTCAGTTAGCTACAATTTCATTGAGTATTTTTACATCTGTGTTCATCAGGGATAAGGATTTGTAGGAAAAGACTGAGAAAGAAAATAGAACAGGCCGGGTGCAGTAGCTCACGACTGTAATCCCAGCACTTTGGGAGGCCGATGCGGGCGGATCACGAGGTCAGGAGATCGAGACCATCCTGGCTAACATGGTGAAACCCCGTCTCTACTAAAAAAATACAAAAAAATTAGCTGGGCGTGGTGGTGGGTGCCTGTAGTCCTAGCTACTCAGGAGGCTGAGGCAGGAGAATGGTGTGAACCTGGGAGGCGGAGCTTGCAGTGAGCAGAGATTGTGCCACTGTACTCCAGCCTGGGCAACAGAGCAAGACTCCATCTCAAAAAACAACAACAACAAAAAAAGAAAATAGAACAGATCAATGAAACTAAGAATTTGTTCTTTGAAAAGATAAACAAAACTGACAAACCATTAGCTAGACTAGAAAAACGAGAGAATACTCAAAGCAATAAAATCAGAAATGGAAGAGGAAATATTACAACTAATACCACAGAAATACAAAGGATCACAAGAGGCCACTATAAACAATTACAAGCCAACAAATTGGATAACCTAGAAAAAG
Source organism: Macaca thibetana thibetana (assembly GCF_024542745.1). NCBI lineage: Eukaryota > Metazoa > Chordata > Mammalia > Primates > Cercopithecidae > Macaca > Macaca thibetana. The sequence goes on from NC_065584.1 coordinate 88,371,974, forward strand.
TAGATAGCTTTCTAGAAAAATACTACTTACCTAGAGAAAATTAAGAAGAAAGATAAAATCTGAACAGAACAATACTGAGTATGGAGAGTACATCAATAATAAAACATCTCCTATCAAAGAACATCCCAGGACCAGAAATTTTCATTGCTGAATTCTAATATTTAAAAAAATAATAATACCAATCCTTCTGAAATTCTTCCAAAAACTTGAAGGAGAAGGAATATTTCCAAACTCGTTTTACAAGATCAGCATTATTTTTTTTTAAAGGCAGACAAGGACACTATAAGAAAAGTATGGGCGAACCAACATCCCTGATGAACACAGATGCAAAAGTCCTCAAAAAAAGTACTAGTAAACAGAATTTAACAATGCATTAGGAGAACATTTACCATGATAAAGTGGATTTATCCTCCAGATGTTTCAACATACACAAATCAAATGTGATAAACCACATTACCAGAATAAAGGATAAAAAACATAGTTATCTCTATATATGCAGTAAAAGCATCTGACAAAATTCAAAATCCTCTCATGACAAACCCTCTCAACAAATTGGGCATAAAAGGCATGTACCTTAACACAAAACAGGACATATATAACAAGCTCATAGCTCACATCATACCCCACAACGAAAAAGTGAAGCTTTTCCTCTAAGATCAAGAACAAGACAAGGATATTTATTCTCGCCACTTCTATTCAACTTATTTCTGGAAGTCCTAGCCGAGCAATTAAGCCAAATAAAGAAATAAAAGATATTCAAATTGAAAAGGAAGCAATAAAATCGTCTCTGTTTGATAACATATTATATATAGGAAACCCTAAAAACTCCACCAAAAAGCTATTAGAAATGATAAATGAATTCAATAAAATTGCGGAATTCAAAATCAATGTACAAAACTCAGTAGTTTCTTTATACTGACAACAAATTATATGACAAAAATAAAGAAATCAATCTCATTCATGATAGCATAAAAAAAAACAGTATTGTTTGTTTAGGAGCACATTTAGAATTGTATTTAGGAGTACATTTAACCAAGGAGGTGACAGATCTGTATACTGAACACTATAAAACATTGATGAAAAAATGGTAGATGACACAAATACATGAAAAGATATTTTATGTTCATGGGTAGGAAGAATTAATATTCTTAAAATGTCCTTACTGCCCAAAGTGATTTATAGGTTTAATGCAATATTTCTCAAAATTCCAATGTCATTCTTCACAGAAATAGAAAAAACAATTTGAAAATTTATATGGAACCACAAAAGACCCTGAATAGCTAAAGGACTCTTGAGCAATAAGAACAAAGCTGAAGGCCTCACAATCTGACTTTAAAGTGTATTTCAGGAAAAGAACAAAAGAAGGAAGAAGAGGGTAGAGGAGAAGTGCAGCAAGGGTGGAGGGAGGTGTCCATGCTGTGTCAGAGGAACAGGAGGAGTATGGAGAGGAGAAACCTCCCGGGTGGCATGGAGCTCTTGCTCCTCTAGGCACTGCCCAGCCCCCTGAACCCCCACAGGATAAGGAAGCCTGTGTGTGCACCAACAATCAAAGCTACATTTGTGACACAACAGACACTGCTGTGAGCAGTCTCAGTGTCATAACTACTGCTATGAACATTGGTGGTTCTGGCTGGTGTGGACCATCACCATTACCCTGAGCTGCTGCTGCATCTGCCACCACAGCCAAGCACAGCCCTCAAGTCCAGCAGTAGCAACATGAAATCAACCTGACTGCCTATCCAGAAGCCCACAATTACTCAGTGCTACCATTTTATTTCACCAAACTATGTATTACCTTCTCATGAGGAAGTGGTGAACTGACCTCCACCTCCTCCCCTCCCAAACAGTGCCTTCCAGCTACAGGAGCAGCAGCAGCAGCTGCCTTCACAATGTGGCACTGCAGGTGACACTGTGGGTGACACTTGGAAGAGCAACCACTAGTCTGGGGCCAGCAGAAGCAGCACAAGACCCCAAGCATCACTGACCCTGACCCCTCTGACCTACCAGCTGACTGAGAAACAGCCAGCCACCAAAGCCCCAGGAGTAGAACCCAGTGGCTCTGTGGCCAGCCTGGGAAGCTGAACCCAGGGGCGTTCCTGGATAAGGATTCAGAATGTGAGGAGGAGCTGCTGAGAGATGACAGCTCTGAGCATGGCAGCACACCTTCAGACAGCAAAGACAAGACACCCAGGAGACATCACCACTTCACAGAGGCCTCAGGCATCGAAATGTGTGGGTACAGCCAGGGGCAACCTCACAATGACCTCAGAGATCAGCACATTCATAGATGGTGCTCTGGATGGGCCTCTGGACTTCTGTGACAGCTGCCATTTGCAGTCCCCTAGAGATGAGGCGTAAGTCCTCTACCCGATCTGAGGAGCAGGCTTGAGAGCCTGGGCATCCCCATCTGACATGGCCACCTGTGTGCCTGCTGGTGAACACAAATCAATGAGCAGGACTCTCCAAACTCCCAGAGCAGCAGTTCCTCCAGGTAGAGCAGGTCCTGTTAGCTCCCAAGAACTTGGCAAAGCAACCAGGATAGGGGAAAACCATGAGAAAATAATTAAATGACTTTCACAGAAAATAATACAGACACTTTGTGTTTTTTTCCCCCCTTAAGTCCTCTCCTGCATTTTCCTACATCTCCAGGTACAGCTCAAAGAGAGAAGCCCACTAAGGCTCAGGGTTTGTCATCTGTGGCTGCCAGTGTCTGCAGAGCCAGAATTAGGCTAATCCTATGGTAGGATGAGAGCTGATGGGCAGTTGTGTGGTAGGTTCGTAGGGAGCATGCTGATCTCTTGAATTCCGGGTGAAAAGATCTATGCACCCTGTACATCAGGACAAACTAAAGCATCCTTGAAAGGTCCCTTCCCAGCAGGCTCTGGCTGGCTGCAGACTGGTTCAGGTGTGGATTATATTACCTTCTCTTTGGTTTTTCTGCTAAAAACAAATAACGAAAGACAGCTGGAAACAAGAACTTTACCAGTTGGCAGGTTTGGCTGTGTCCCCACCCAAATCTCATCTCAAATTGTAATTCCCATAATGCCCACGTGTCAAGGGTGGGACCCAGTGGAGGTGATTGGATCATGGGGGCAGTTTTCCCCATGCTGTTCTCATGATAGTGAGTACTCACGAGATCTTATGGTTTTATAAGTGTTTGACAGTTCCTCCTATACACACACATGCTTTTTCACCTGCCACCATGTAAGACATACCTGCTTCCCCTTCAACCATGATTGTAAGTTTCCTGAGGGCTCCCACCACAGCCATGTGGAACTGTGAGTCACTTAAACGTATTTCCTTTGTAAATTACCCAGTCTCAGGCAGCAGTATCCTTATAGCAATGTGAGAATGGACTAATACAGTAAATGGGTACCACAAAGAGTAGGGTACTGCTATAAAGATACTTGAAAATGTGGAAGCGACTTTGGAACTGGGTAACAGGCAGAGGTTGGAACAGTTTGTGGGGCTCAAAAGAAGACAGGAATATGTGGGAAAGTTTGGAACTTCCTAGAGACTTGTTGAATGCTTTTGACTAAAATGATGCGGACAATGAAGTCCAGGTTAAGTTGGTCCCAGTTGGAGATGAGGAACTTCTTGGGAACTGGAGCAAAGGCCACTCTAGCTATCCTTTAGCAAAGAGACTGGCAGTACTTTTCTGTCACCCTAGAGATCTGTGGAACTTTGACCTTGAAAGAGATTATCTGAAATTGGAACTTACGTGTGAAAAGAAAGCAGAGCATAAGTTTGGAAAATTTGCAGCCTGACAATGCAATAGAAAATAAAAACCCATTTTCTGGGGAGAAATTCAAGCAGCTGCAGGAATTTACATAAGCAACAAGGATCCAAATATAAATAGCCAAGACAATGGGGAAAATGTCTCTAGCACATGTCAGAGATCTTGACAGCAACCCCTCTCATCACAGACCCTGTGACATAGGAGAAATGGTTTCATGGGCTGGGCCCAGGTCCCCCCTGCTCTGTGCAGCCTCCTTGGGACTTGATCCCAATTACTCCAACCCCAGTAGTGTCTAAAAGCGGTCACGGTACAGCTTGGGCCATTGCTTCAGAGGGTGCAAGCCCGAAGCCTTAGAGGTTTCCACATGGTGTTGGGCCTGCAGGTGCACAGAATTCAAGAACTGAGGTTTGGGAACCTCCACCTAGATTTCAGAGGATGTATAAAAATGCCTGGATGTTTAGGCAGAAGTCTACTGCAGGTGTGAAGCACTCATGGAGAACCTCTGCTAGGGCAGTGCAAAGGGGAAATGTGGGGTTGGAGCCACCATAGAGAGTCCCCACTGGGGCACTCCCTAGTGAGGAGCTGTGGGAAGTGGCCCACCATCCTCCAGACCCCAGAAAGGTAGATCCACTGAAAGCCTGCACCGTGTGCCTAGGAAAGCTGCAGATACTCAATGCCAGCTGTGAAAGCAGCTGGGGTAGGGGGCTGTACCCTGCAAAGCCAATGAAGTAAGGCTTCCCAAGGACATGGGAGCCCACCCTTTGCATTAGTGTTCCCTGGATGTGAGACCTGGAGTCAAAGAAGTTTTATTTTGGAGCTTTAATATTTAATGACTGCACTGCTGGATTTCAGACTTGCATGGGGCCTATATCCCTCTTTATTTGGGTCAATTTCTCCCATTTTGAATGGGAGCATTTATCCAATGCTGTATCCCAATTGTGTCTTGGAAGGAAATAATTTGCTTTTGATTTTACAGGCTCCTAGGCAGAAGGGACTTGCCTTGTCTCCCATGAGACTTTGGACTTGGACTCTTGGGTTAATGCTGAAATTAGTTCAGACTTTGGGGGACTGTTGGGAAGGTATGAGTGGTTTTGAAATGTGAGGAGATGAGATTTGATACTCCTCAAGAAAAGCAACCCCAAGACACAGAATCATCAGATTGAGCAAGGTTGAAATGAAGGAAAAAATGTTAAGGGCAGCCAGAGAGAAAGGTTGGGTTACACACAAAGGGAAGCCCATCAGACTAATAGGATTCCCTATTTAATAAATGGTGTTGGGAAAACTGGCTAGCCATATGCGGAAAACTGACTAGCCATATGCACAAAACTGAAACTAGATCTCTTCCTTACACCTTATATAAAAATTAACTCAAGATGGATTAAAGACTTAAACATAAGACCTAACACCATAAAAAACCCTAGAAGAAAACCTAGGCAATACCATTCAGTCCATAGGCATGGGCAAAGACTTCATGACTAAAACACCAAAAACAATTGCAACAAAAGTCAAAATAGACAAATGGGATCTAATTAAACTAAAGAGCTCCTGTGCAGCAAAAGAAATTATCATCAGAGTGAACAGGCAACCTACAGAATGGGTGAAAATTTTTACAATCTATCCATCTGACAAAGGTCTAATATCCAGAATCTACAATGAACTTAAACAAATTTACAAGAAAATAACAAACAAACCCATCAGTAGGTGAAGGATATGAACTGACACTTCTCTAAAGAAGACATTTATGCAGCCAACAAACATATGAAAAAAAAACTCATCATCACCGGTCATTAGAGAAATGCATATCCATACCACAATGAGATACCACTTCACACCAGTTAGAATGGTGATCATTAAAAAGTCAGGAAACAACAGATGCTGGAAAGGATGTGGAGAATTAAGAACACTTTTACGCTGTTGGTGGGAGTGTAAATTAGTTCAACCATTGTGGAAGACAGTGTGGCAATTCCTCAAGGATCTAGAACTAGAAATATGATTTGACCCAGCAATCGCATTACTGGGTATACACCCAAAGGATTATACATCATTCTACCATAAAGACACATGCACATGTATGTTTATTGCAGCACCATTCACAATAGCAAAGACTTGGAACCAACCAAAATGCTCATCAATGATAGACTGGATAAAGAAAATGTGGCACATATACACCATGGAATACTATGCAGCCATAAAGAAGGATGAGTTCATGTCCTTTGCAGGGACATGCATAAAGCTGGAAACCATCATTCTCAGCAAACTAATCCAAGAACAGAAAACCAAACATCCGATGTTCTCACTCATAAATGGGAATTGAACAGTGAGAACACATGGACACAGGGAGGGGAACACCACACACTGAGGCCTGTCTAGGGGTAGAGGCTGGGGGAAGGTTAGCATTGGGTGAAATACCTAATGTAGATGATGTGTTGATGTGTGCAGTAAACCACCATGGCACATGTATACCTATGTAACAATCCTGCACGTTCTGCACATGCACGCTAGAACTTAAAGTATAATTTTAAAAAAAATCTCAAACAACTCACTGAAGTGTCTCAAAGCTGAACAAGTTTTACCAAAATGAATCCTTCTCAGTTAACTGATCAAATGGATGAATTCTGACCCTTTGAAGTCTCTTTCCCGAGTTAGAGCAGGGAACTGCTCTGAGTGTTAACTGTTGGTTTCACTGCAGTGTCCTACCATATTTTACAAGAAGATCAAAATGCAAACTGCAGACCTAGGCTTGATTCCCAAGTCACAGTCTGACCCCTGCTACAGGAGGTTACCCCAACTCAGGAAGAGATAGAAATAGGGAATTTGAAGGAATAGTGAGGCGACCAGAGAGATTTGATTAAGTCTGGTTTCCACATGAATTAAAAGGAAGGATGTCGTCAAGGGTTTGGCGCTACAGTCAAAAGAATAAATAAGTCAATGAAGAAATACCTTCATTGTCTGTGGTTTTCATGCAGATATAACTCATGGAGGTAGATATCTCTCCAAAACAGACAAATCCAAGGCTGTAAAGTGAATGAGCATCTGCATTTGAATTCCACAAAACCAAAATCTATGTTGAACAAAGTGAAATCTGTACACAGCATTGCAAATGCAAACACATTCCTGTGTGAGGCACATCACCATTTGTCAGTTATTGTAAATATGTGTATTTTTAAGCAATAGAATTCAGCTTGTCAGTTTTCTGGGCAATCTTAGAGATGCATTTCCTGTGCTGTGGTTGTTCTCTAACCACTGTGAGAAACCCAAATAAAAATTGATTCCCCCCACTCCAAAAAAATATGTATCACAAAATCATATTAATCAAAACAATGTGATACTTGCACAAAAACAGACACATTGACCAGGGGAACAGAATAGGAGCCCAGAAACAAACTCATGCATTTATGGCCAATAGATTTTTAACAAAGGTTCCCAGAACATGTAATGAAGAATACACTGTTGTTTCAATAAATGGTGTTAAGAAAACTAGGTATCCAAATGCAGAAGAACATGAATGTGTATGGTGTGTACCCCTATCTCATACCATACACAAAAATCAATTCAAAATGGATTAAAGGTTTAAACATAAAACTGTAAAACTACTAGAAGAAAACATAGGGGAAAAGTTCCACAATGTTGGTTTGGTCAAAGATTTCTTGGATATAATCCCCAAAACACAGGCAACAAAAGCAAAAATAGATGGGATTGCATCAAACTAAAAAGCTGCTGCAGAGCAAAGGAAACAATATGAGGAAGAGACAACCTACAAGTTGTGAGAAAATATTTGCAAAGCATACATCTGATGAAAGACTAATCTCCAAATGTATAAGGAACTCAATTCAATACCAAGAAAACAAATAACCAAGTCAAAAAATGGGCAAGGTCCTAAATAGACATTTCTCAAAAAAATACACACAAATGGCTAACATAAAAAAGTTTGTCATGCTAATTATCAGGGAAATGCATATTAAAATGACAGTGAGATGCTACTTCATACCTGTTAGAATAGCTACTGTCAAAACAATAAAAGATAACAAGTGTTGAAGAGGATACAGAGAAAAGGGTACCCCCGTACACTGTTGCTAAAAATGTAAATTAATACTATTATGAAAAATAGATGAAAGTTACTCATAAAACTAAAAATAGAATTACTATATGATCCAGCAATCCCACTTCCTTGTATATTTCCAAAGGAATTGAAGTCAGTATGCTGAAGAGATATCTCCAGGTTCATGTTCATTGCAGCATTATTCACAATACCCAAATATGCAATCAACACAGGTGTCTATCAACAGACAAATGGATGAAGAAAATGTAGTGTATATAGAACAATGGAATACTACTCAGTCTTAATAGGAAGGAAAACCTGATATTTGTGACAACATGAATGAACCCAGAAGACATCATGCTAAGTGAAATAAGCCAGGCATGAAAAGACAAATATCACATGATCTCACTGATATGTGGAATCTAAAAAAGTTGAATTCATAGAAGTAGAGAATGGAACAGTGATTATTAGAGGCTAGGAGTTGGGGGTAGATATGGAAAAGGTAGATGTTGATAAAAGGGTTCAAAGTTTTAGTTAGACAAAGTTTCAGTGAACTATTGCACAAAATGGTGACTGTAATAAACAACAAGGTATCATATGTTTCAAAATGAACAGAGTAGATTTTAAATGTTTTCACCACAAAAAAAGATATGTATGTCAATGAGATCAAATCATTCCACAATTTAAATATGTATCAAAACATTACATTATACCCCATAAATATATACAATTATTATTTGTCAATTTAAATTTTTTCACTAATTTATATTGTTATTGTCTCACCAACTTCTTTCCATCAGGCAGATTCTCATAAAGACTATTTTCTCTCTTACATAAAGCATTTCTTACACACCTCTTAATCATGGTAGCATTGACATTATTCCACCAGATTCTATCCCCAGTGTTAAAATAATCAAGAACGCAGAAATCTCCACCAGGCGGCCACCAATGCGTATCAAAGTTTCCCACTTTCCTTTAGATTTACTTAAGGGTAGCTTACGGGAAAAAATACTTAAGTATTTCCCTTTTTAAAGAAAAAAATTATATGAATTCTACAAAATTATGGCAGAAAATTTAAGAAGAGCACATGCTTCCCAACTCATTCTAAAGGGCCAGCATTACCCTGATTCTAAAACAAAAAAAAAAATTTACAAAATCCAAGATCCATTCTTGCCTAAAGATAAAAGAAATTTTCAGCAAACTGAATAAAGAAAACTTTCTCAGTCTGTTAAAGAGTACCTATGAAAAGATTACAGCTATCATTACACTTAATGATGAAATATTGAATATATTATAACAAGAACAAGTCAAAGATATCTGCTATAACTAATTCTACTCAGCATTCAACAAAATGAATATAATAAATTCATACTAGAATTTTAAAAGTAAATTTCTTTATTCACTGACAACATAATCATCTATAAAGAAAATCCTACATAATCTATAAAACACTGATAGAACTAATAAGTTTTGCAAGTTTACAGGATATAATGTCAAACAAAGATTATGTGCCCATAAGCTAAGAATAAACAATTGTAAATTGAAATAAAAACCAACATCATTTAAAAGATCATCAGAAATATGAAACTTAGAGATAAATATAAAGTATATATGCAAAACCTGTTCACCAAAAACTACAAAACTGAAGGGGTGGTCTGCCCCTCCACACCTGTGGGTGTTTCTCATTAGGTGGAATGAGAGACTTGAGAAAAGAAATGAGACACAGAGACAAAGTATAGAGAAAGAAAAAGTGGGCCCAGGGGACCGGTGCTCAGCATACAGAGGACCCGCACCGGCACTGGTCTCTGAGTTCCCTCAGTATTTATTGATCGTTATCTTTACCATCTTGGAAAAAGGGAAGTAGCAGGACAATAGGATCATAGGAGGGAGAAGGTCAGCAGTAAGAAATATGAATAAAGATCTCTGTGACATAAGTTTAAGGAAAAGTGCTGTGCCTTGATATGCATATGTAAACATCCCCATTAACCTTTTTAGTGCATAAAGAGCAGCATTGCCGCTAGCACATAGCACCGTCAGCCCTAAGGCACTTTTCTCCCATCTCAGTAAATAGAACATACAATTGGATTTTACACCAAGACTTTCCATTGCCCAGGGACCGGCAGGAGACAGATGCCTTTCTCTATCTCAACTGCCAAGAGGCCTTCTTTCCTCTTATACTAATCCTCCTCAGCACAGACCCTTCACGGGTGTGAGGCTGGGGGATGATCATGTCTTTCCCTTCCCACGAGACCATATTTCAGACTATCACATGGGGAGAAACCTTGGACAATACCTAGCTTTCCTAGGCAGAGGTCCCTGCGACCTTCTGCAGTGTATGTGTCCCTGGGTACTTAACATTAAGAGAATGGTGGTGACTTTTAACAAGCATGCTGCTTCAGGCACTTGTTTAACAAAGCACAGCCTGCACAGCCCCAAATCCATTAAACCTTGAGTCACCACAGCACATGTCTCTCACAAGGACAGGGTTGGGGGTAGAGTTACAGATTAACAGCATCTCAAATACAAAACAAAATGGCGTCTCTTACGTCTACTTCTTTCTATATAGACACAGTAACAGTCTGATCTCTCTTTTCCCTACACAAAACATTGCTAAAAGAAATTAAATGAGCATAACATAGATGTAGAGATGTATTGAATTTATGACTCATTTTGAACAAGGAATACATACATTCATCAGATAAGAATTATGTTACAGGTCTAATAACATTCTAATCAATATGTGATGTCTCATAGTTCCTGAATCTAAAATATCAAAGAAAGAAACATAAAGTCATATCACGTTTAATGAGAAGGTCTTATTGTATCATTTATGAGATCTTCTTGTAAATCACCAGCTGTTTGCATACTCTCTTTATTGCTGCCTTCATCTCCTTATTCCTGAATGTATAGACGACTGGATTCAGAAAAGGAGTGAGAACTGCATCAAAAATAGCCAGAAATTTGTCCATCTGTGAATTAGGGTGTGGCCATGTATACACAAACACGGGTGGGCCAAAGAACAAAAGGACCACTGTGATGTGAGCTGAAAGAGTGGAAAGGGCCTTGGATGAACCACCTGAGGAATGTTTCCTAACAGTAAACAGGATGAAGATGTAGGAGATTAGAAGTATGAAGAAAGTACCCACACAGATAAACCCACTGTTGACAGTGACCATGAACTGCAATCTGTAGGTGTCGGTACAGGCTAGTCTGAGAAGCCGAGGAAGATCACAGTAGAAGCTGTCCAATACATTAGGGCCACAGAAGGGTAAATTAACAAGAAATGCCAGTTGGAACAGGGAGTGACTGACACCAAGGGTCCAGGCAACAGCCAGAAATAAAATGCACATTCTTGGGCTCATAATGGTCAGATAGTGGAGGGGCTTACATATGGCCGCGTATCTGTCAAAGGCCATGGCTATGAGCAGCACCATCTCCACACCACCAATGACGTGGATGAAGAAGATTTGAGCAATGCAGCCTCCAAAGGAGATGACTTTGTGCTCTCGGAACAGATCATAAATCATCTTGGGAGAAGTAACAGAGCAGGCTCCTAAGTCAATGAAGGAGAGATTGGCCAGTAGAAAGTACATGGGGGAGTGTAAGTGAGGGTCAGTGGTCACAGAAAACACAATGAGGATGTTTCCGGTAATGCTTGCCACATAGAGCACAGAGGAAAACACTAGGAGGAGGAGCTGTTTCTCCCATGAATGAGTGAGTCCCAGAAACACAAACTCAGATACCACTGAGTGATTCTCACCATCCATTGGTCCAGCCAACTGGGCTGTGGCTAAAATTATGAGAACTAAGAAAATGGGGAGGAAATTATGATTATGAAGATAATAATATGTACTAAAATCATTAATATTGCAATGTTCTCACTATGAATAAATAGTATACAGTTATTCAGTTCCTCACATATAAAAAATAACAAAAAATCAACATATTATAACAACATGTGAGCTGCAACCTGATTTAAACCCATCATCAATACTTTCAGTGTAATATCTGCTTTCAAATTAACAGGTTAGGTAAGGACAAAAGATTCCTGACTATCCATGAAATTCATCAGGTGTTTAAATCACCTGTGATATTGACTATTCCTCATTTCCAGCATATTCCATTTGTATTTACACATATTCTCATACTTTCCGTCCCTTCCCAGTTTGTACTCACAATTCTCTGACAGAAAGTAGACATAAGAGGAAAACATGATTAACAGATGAATTATCACCTGCAGTAAGAGGTGCCTGGGACAGACTTAGTTGAGATAGGCTGTGGATTGAGACAAAATATAGAGACTGGGGTATGTGAAATCGGAAAGCCCACAACTGTAAAAGAACAGAGTAAGTAGACTTTCACAAGAAATAGAATCACCACCATTATCCACTACATTTTCTCATGCTCACTGCTATTTAAGTGCCTCAGTTTCAATACAATCTTTCACAATTACGAAGCCCTAAATGGCTTCCCATCCTGCAACGATTTCATAAGGAGCCTATGCCACCTGTCGTGTAAGGCTTTTTCCATGCATAATAAATATGTTTTGGAGGGATTTCACCAGAGTTTCTGCTAAGATACGTCCATAAAATGGCCACAGAGGTTGTGAGAAATCTCTGCAGTTTCTCTTTGTCTGTACACATGAAGGTATTGAGGACCAGAACTTGGATTAGTTAAGATAATGTTTTAATTCTTCTCTGTCTCTTCCTCCCCTTGGTACCAGCTTTTATGTTCGTTGCATCCCCCACCCTTTCAAGTACACAGTACCCCCCTGCATGGTAACCTATTCTGATATTTGATATTATCATGCTTAATTTGACTGAATCCATTTGGATATTTTATCTTTAAGAAATTTGTAGTTTTATACTTTTAATTCATGATAAAATTAGATTAATGTCAAACATTAATAAGTCACTTTTTAGAAGGGATATGAGCTTTCTTATTGACCTCAAACTATAAAGTACAAACTGTGACACTAGAAATTTAGTCCTTTAACACAGATTGTATTTATATGTGAAGTGGAGGGTGAGCAGAAAACAGTGTTATATTTCTCTGTGTCCAGATGGATACTCACCTCAATCATTTTCCTATAGTAGGAAGTAGTTCCTGAAAATACTTAATAGAGGTTAATTATTTTAGAAGCTGCTGAGGTACAAATAAAACTGCTATGCTGGCATCATACATTTTTGCACCTACAGCTCCAGTTCTTCTGACACAAAGGGCCATCTTCCTGGTGCCATAATTTATCCTAGACCCCAAAACTCACAGAGGCACACATGTCATCTCTCTAATACTTGCTCACCACCACTGGCATGAGTCTCTATCCTCTTCTACATGGAGTGATAGTACTGTCACCTCTGGAGCTAATAGTCCACAGTCTCAAGATGCACACTTTTTACAACCAGAAGCCTATGGACTGGGTGAAAGAGCAGAAACAGCCACAGGTACTGCCTATCAGGATAATGTAAGTCAGCATGCAAAGAACTGATCAGATGAACATGAATAGCAAGGTGATGAGGCACTGGGAAGAGGGGCAGGAAAACTCTGTAATTGCTGAAAAAGACTCAAGGCCTTCGGGAGGGAAAGCACATGTTCCCAGTGTGACAGGATAAAAATGCATATGGAATTATATAAAGACCATTTTATCCAAGTTGGTCATCATTCAGATGAAAAACATGAGGCCTAGAAAAGTAAACTGAGTTTCCAAAATTCACACAATTGATAGAATAGGAACCAGAACCCAGGCCTCTTGATTCCTATTCCAGAAAGACAAGTTGCAATAATAATCAAATAATATGAGCAATCAAGTAAAAAATAATCTAGTAAAAACAGCAAAACTCAAAAAAGTGATTCTTATGGTTTCCAAAACCAACCATAGATTGCTATACATAGTATCTATTATAAATACTGAATTATATAGCAGCCTAACAATAAATACATAAAGTGTGTACACAGTTAAAGATCACTGAACTAGTAAAATACAATAGTAAATAGCAACTTTTATTTGTGAAGTGATTGATCATTACTGTCAGAATTTGTTTACCCATTCTTCATATTTGTTGGCTATATAACCAGTTACTACAACTGTAAAAACAACTTAAGGTCATGTTTCTGTGAAGTCCATCCTTTTGGTCTTAAAATTTTATTATCCTCAAAGGTCAATTACAATCTCAATCTTTTCTTGTAATTTTACCAACAATTCTCCTTCACACTGATTTGTTCTTTCTCTAATTCCTGCAAATAGAACCAAAAAAAGTTGAAGAAATATGTATTGTACATATAACAAACAATCATATGTGGTATACAATATATATCAAATGAGTAGTAAGACAAACATTTGATGAGTTTTAAAGAAAAAAGTGTTATAGATATTGGAGGGCAGAAGATACAATTGCCATTAAGAACAGGTGGAGGAGGTTTGCCAAGGACATTGACCTGATCCTTTAGGAATTAGTGAAAATTTAATAGGAGAAGAATGAGGTGTACAATGTGTGAAAAATACCTAAATCAATATAAGAGGAGGAGACTTTTTCATATCAATGATCATTACTTCCATGTATATAATCATATTAGATACCCACATACAAATAGAAAGTGGATAGACAGTTCTTAATTGACAAGTTAGATTAATAATCCCAGATCATGGTAAGGCCATACCTTCAAGTCAATAACCTTTATTACTTATGGTTCATTCCTCTCCCTCATGGTTTCCAATAATTTTACCATGCATAATAAAAATAATTCTCATTTAAAAACTTATAGTAGCCATGACTAATAATCTTCCAATGAGAAGGTACCTAAGACTTTACAACATATTTCTTGCTGGGGATAAGATAGAATAGCATCCCAAACCTACAGCCAGCATTCAACTCATTTTTCTCGAGTCTATGGAACAATTTGAAATACAGAAAAAGTAGAACAGAGATAAAGTTAAAAAAAGAAAAAAATATGGGAAGAGTGGGAGAAAGGGGAAATTAGAAGATATGAACAATTATTTAAAAATAAAAGAGAGCCTCAAAGGAGAAGAGAAGCCGCTAATCAACACTACGGTAGGATGAAATACAGTAGTCTCTGTTTCTGAGAACACAGGTTAAAGAGAACATACATAAAATCAATTTCTCACCTTTAATACACTGATTTGGGGATGCTACTGACTTTGACATTGGGTTGCATTTAAAGGGGGAAAGGAAGGGCAGTTGCTTCTATTTCCTGCCCTGTTGGACTCACAGAGTTCCTGTGAAAAGCACAGATGATAACAAATGAAAATATTGACTTTTATACTATACAATAATATACACATGCAATTCACTGTAAAAAGTATATTTGTTATTATGATTTGAGGATCCTACCATATACTAATCAAGAGAAAGACATGTACAGAACAAAGACAGCAAGCACAGGAAATTTTTACTAGTGTGTGTTTTCCTTATGTTCTACCACCCCAGGAGCAGCTTCTGCTACTGAAGGTCACAGCAGAGTTATTACCAAAAGTTGTGGCTCTACAGGGTGGACTTAACACATAGCTGTTTATTAACATTCAAAAGTCCAGAAACCATTTCCAAATTTTCACCTCTTTTATCTTCAAATCCTAAAAATACAAAAATTCACAAACTTACTTCCATACATTATAGTAGAAAGGTTAATAATTTGGACTTTGAGGTCGACCAGGCCTGATTTTAAATCCAGGCTCCACCACTCACTTGCTATGTTAACATAACAAATTTCCTAGACCTTTCTGAGCTTCAGTTTCCTTATTATTGAATTAGGGATATAGGTTAGAAGGAAGACATTCTAGTATTTGATTGTACAGCAGAGAAATCTATAGTTATTGATCTGGGGATATGTAGTTAGAAGTAATAACTTCTAGTATTCAATTGTACAATGGAGAAATCATAGTGAAGAATAATGTATTATATATTCTAAAATAGCTAGCAGAGAAAAATTACAATGTTCCCAACACAAAGAAAAGATAAATATTTGGGGTGATGAATATCCCAATTACCCTGATTTGATCATTACACATTGTACACGTGTATCAAAATATCACACATACCCCAAAACATATACAACTATGATATATCAATAAAAAACAAAAAACCCAAAAGAATAGAAATCAAAAATAAATGCATAAATGCATAAAATGGGGATAATAAACCTCCCTTGCTTGCTTGCTTGCTCCCTTGCTCCATTTGTAAGAAATAAATGATATAATATAGGTAAAAATACTTAACCTCATACCTACCACATAGTATAGCACAATAAATGTTATTTATTATAAACCGAGGACTATCTACATAAGTGACTTTCAAGTATAGAAAATGATTTCTCAAATTTTAAATACTCCCTGATTCTCAGGTACGGTCATTAGACCTGGCTTTAGGTAAAGCTCTCATGTCTACACTTGCATTTAATCACTTAAGTATATTTTTCCCCCACCCAAAAAAAAGTTGCCCCGAGGTGGACACACTAATCAAAGACTGCCTGAGAAATGCAGGAAGAAGCTTTGTCCTCTGACCAGGCTATGCTCTTTCCTTAATGGTAAGCCCTATAATCCAAAGCCATAAATTTCAATTCCTCACATAAAAAGAAAAAAAAATGTATTTTATGACTACTTCAGATAACACTGGGTATTTCCCTTGTCATTTAGGAATAAGAAATGGGAGGAAGGTAAACGTGTAGACAGGAGAATTGGTAGATGCTTGAAAGGATTTCTGAAAACTGTTCTCATCCAGGTGTACAAATGTGTTGACCAGCCAAGGCAAAGCAGTCAAACCATACAATACCTTATCCTCAGGAAAACTGACTTTTCTCCCAAATTGCCTTTTTCATGAAAAATATAAAATTCTCCAGCTTCCACCTCATGCTAAATTTTACAAGTGAAGAAAACAGATAGTTATGCACATCAGAAAGTTAAATGGCGTGTCAAGACCAAATTCCTAGTCACAGTTATGTTCTGTTTCCAGTATTACCTTCTCACTTATTCATTTTGTTGAAATGGATTTACTTACTATGTGTCACATATCAAGAAAGACTGAAGTCGTACAAAGCCGATCCTTATGCAATGTGCATACAAATACACATCAGGCACTTGTGATGCATATAGAAGTGGAACAAATCAGGCCAGGTGCAGTGGCTCACACCTGTCATCCCAGCACTTTGGGAGGCCAAAGCAATCAAATCCCTTGAACTCAGGAGTTCAAGAAGTGTAACAAATCCTCTACAATGTAAGTAGAGTGAAAAGAGCCACAGTGATGAAGGAAGTCCTTATAGTGATGTGGCATTTGAGTATAGCCATAAAAAGGATAAATATTACAATATACAAATATAGGGTCTAAAGAAGTCTTTTCAAGCAGATTGTAAGATATTTCAAAAATGGTAAATTTGGTGTATGTTGAAGCATACAGAGTGTCTACATCCTAAAAATCATTTTGGTGAAGAAGGGAAAATAAAATAAGAAAGGTAGTCAAGATTCATCTGTTGCCTATCATTAGAAACTTTTCAAAGGTATATGTGAATTATCAAATACATTTAGGGAGCCAGTGAAGGTATAGGTCCAGGGAATTGAGGATGAGGCCAGTAATTAGGGAAGATGCCCCATCTATAAGTGTGATGGGTCAAATGGAGGAAAAGAAAAACAGAGGGAAGGAGTTTGCTTAAGAGAAGATTGAAACAGAGCAGACTTGGGGAGCTACACAGAGGAATTGGGACTACACAGTTATAGCTGTAAGGCTGTAGAAACAGAAATAGAAATACTGATAAGTAAAAACCCAAAGGATTGGTGACTTATTACAGCTGGAGTGAATATGAAGGAGCGTGAACTCAAAGAAAATATCAAGATTTCAGCACGAATAAATAGGACAATGGTAGGTCAATTTTTAGAGATTAGAAAGTTGAACATAAAATATGACAGGGTGGAGAAAATATTTATGTGTATTTTAAGCAAATAAGTAATTGTATAGTAATCCATATAAAAATAATAGATGGATGCATAAGAGTGCATAAGGTCCCTAAAGGAAATAATACACAGAAAAAAAAGGTTAAAAAGCAAAGACCCAACTATAGAAACTGTCCACATTGATTATGTAAAGTAGGAAAAAGACCCAATAAACCAGACAGAACATTGCAGAGGTAGGAGGACAACCGGTGCTGGCCTCAAGGAGCCAAAATAGAAGCAGGTATCAAGAATAAAGGAGGAGAAGAGAGAAGAAAGAGAGAGAAGAGAACTTCTGTGGCAGAAGATAAAGTGGGATGGTAGAATAAAGGAGAAGAAATACAAGAAAATTAAAACAAAATTTACAGGAATGTTCTACATTGTAAGTGGACAGTTCCGACCTGGCACCTTGTTGGCACACATTGTAAATGTCAAATGTGTTAATGAATGAATGAATGGATAATATAATGAATGTAATAGAGTTGTCAAAAGCTGAATTAATTAAAAGTTCCCACTAGAGGTTAGATGACAAAACTTTCAGAAATCTTCCATGCCACTCTGTTGTGACATCAATAGTGCTGGACACCTTGAAATCAAACCAAAAGGATTCCACGATGAGAATGAAAAGGGCTGAGAAGGGGAATGCTGGGTGACACAGAAGGTGACAAGGGGTGAAAGGTTTCTAGGCATTGGATAGACTGATGGATGTCCGAGCTGACCATAAGACACAGGCCATACAGGAAGCAAAATGAGACCCAAAGCAAAACAAAAGTAGGGCTAAACAGTTGGGAAAATGTGGGAAGAAGGATGAATAGTCGTAAGATTAACTCTGATTCTTCTCTGACAGTCTTTTACAGCTTTATTCTCATTCTTTGGGAGCTGAGATGTTCACTGTCCCTGCCTATATTCTTAGCTGCCTCTACACAGAGACTTTTCTTCACAGTGCTCATTCCTGCTGCATCCTCCTTCTCTAGTGGCAACAGCAAATGGTCACACAGAAGGCTGACACTGCACCCAATTGAGGAGAATGTAATTCACTCATTGCCAGTCATAGACTTTGGCTCACTGATTTACTGAGTATAGATTTTATTTCTATCCCTCACCTACCTGTTTTGCCAAGGGAACTAAGAAAACAGCATCATTAAAAATTCAGATAGGTACAGTTCTCACAAGATTAACCAGATGCAGTACGGGATCACTGCAGACAGTTCTCACAAGATTAACCAGACACAGTACGGGATCACTGCAGACAGTTCTCACAAGATTAACCAGATGCAGTACGGGATCACTGCAGACAGTTCTCACAAGATTAACCAGATGCAGTACGGGATCACTGCAGACATACACACATAGCTGTATAAAACAGGAAGAGAGTTGCTAATTACAGCCCCAGAGGGCACTGGCCAAAGTGATGCCTTAGAGATCCGAGAATGCCAGACTGAGGTCACATGGCCTGGGGAATTATCACCTATGGTCGTTTTGGTTTTCCCAGGGTAGCCAAGCACAGAAATTGTTAATTGGGTGAACTAAGGCATATTTGATTTTCTTATGACAAAAAAAAATGCCTTTTGCCATTGTCTAGGGATACTTTAAATTTTTATTTTGTGACTAAAGGCTAATTCCCGAGGAACGTTAAATGTTGTCCCTTTAAATTTTTAATCATTTACGTAATGATTACCATAATATTCAATTTAAACATAAAATGTAATTGAAAGTATGAAACTAATATATGGACATAAAATCATATAATATTCCATGGAAAAGATAGAGAGAATGTATAAGGCAAAGAGGTTTAAAGTAACATCAAAACTAACACTCACTATACAAATTTTATTAAATCCTCACAATTACACTGTGAAGCAGGTGTTGTTAGTGCCACATAATCTCAAACAAATTATTTATTATCTAAAATTACATAGATATTAAAAGGTTAGGCCATATATGAATTTAGGATTCTCTCAAAAATTTTTTCCCTTTTTCCTACGTCAAACTTCCCTAAATTATAGAAAAGTCACAATGTTACCCAACATATTCACAAAACACATATAATCTTGGATCCAAATTTCAAGCAATTACAGCAGAAAAAATAAAACTCTAGATCAATCTCAATTGTGTAAATAAATTCAAATTTCCAGCCTAAGAGTCTCAAGTTGAGATACTTCTTTCTCTCTCTTCTTTTAAACCAGGAGAAATATAAATACGAGCCACAACCTTACAAAAGCTAGAAAATATTTACAATTCCACACCACAACATATGAAGAAAACCTTGTAGACATCAAAAGTTTAAACCAGTCAAGACTGAACACCAAGATAAAGTGCATGCCTCTAAAGATCTTGAGCTAGTCAAGAAGCCCAGAAATCCCTAAAAGAGATATGTGTACTGAGGACTGAGGATCAAAACCTGTAATCTTTACTTGGAACAGAAATATTGCAGCATGTGAACCCTCCATGAGTGACAGAGAGAAAGGAGTTTAAAGGGAAATATACAAATTTATCACCTTTGGAATAATTAGGACACGTGTGTGGTGTAATGAAAGAAGGCAAGAAGATGGGGAAGAAGCCAGACAGATGGCAATTTTCATTCTAGTATGAAAGGAAAGGATAAGTCACAAGACTCATGACAAAATTAACAACTATGAATCCACTCTAAGCCAGTAGTTAACCCTGCAGCCCAGGAGTCATTCTAACAGATGAGAGGTGTTTTGGAGACAACATTCCAAAACTCATCTGCCTTCTATGATACCTACTACCCCAGCTCCTCCTCCACAATATTCTTTCACAAATATGTAGAATATTCAAAGATTAATAATATTATATAATTATTTATAATAATTGTATTACAAAAATAAAACATGATAACCTTTATAAAAATACTAGAAGAAAAAGGGAAAATTACATAAGGTACTGAACATACAGATAAATTATACCACGAAGCAGTAAAAAATATGATCAAACATTCTAAGTTTTAAAAAAAAATGCCTTCTCTAAAATGTATTCTCTCTAAAATGATATTTAGAAGACAGAATTGAAAATAAATAATAGAAAATATAAAGTGATAAAAAATAATCTGGCAAAATTCAGGGTGTAATGAATAAAGACAACCATGATAGAAATGAAGATCAATAAAAACAGGAAAAAAAGTGGGAAGTGGAGAGAACAATGCTGCTAAAAACACAGATAAAAATATAAATGACGGGCTTAAATATCCTGAGCAAAATGAAATAGAAAACCCAAGAAGGTGAAATGTAACATTAAAGTCAGGTCCAACAAATGAAAAATTAGTGTGAAAGATCTCACGATACTTGGTTAAAGAGTTCAAAGATAAAAGAAAACTTTTCTGAAATGAAGAAAACATTGAATCTAATGGTTAAAGGACTTATCTTTACCAAGAAAGAAATGTGTTATAGCATGCCCACATCAAGGCAGATGAATTTAATTTACCAGAAAATTAAATTCAAACTGAATTTACTTTACCAGAAAATTAAATTCAAACTGAATTTACCAGACTTCACAAACACAAAATAAACAACCCACAAAAATTAAAAAAAAAAAAAAAGAGTCCCTATGAGGCTTTAATAAAGAAAACTATTAGAGGCCAGGTACAGTGGCTAACACCTATAATCCCAACACTTTGAAAGGCCAAGGCAGGAAAGTCACTTGAGCCCAGGAGTTCAAGACCAGCCTGGGCAATATAGCAAGACCCCCATCTCTATCAGAAAAACTTAAAAAACAAAATTATTAAAGTATAAACTCCACTAATCCACCAGAAATGAATAGAGATAACATGATACAAGTGAGCATTCTGAATCCTAATATCAAAATGTTCTGGGGATTGTGGTTAAAGAACAGAATGCAGATGTTACAGACCGTAACTGTATAAAGACTAATTATATTCATAACAAAAATAAGAAGAGAAAGATAGTAGAAATATATTCTGGTCCATTCAACTTTCACAGTGGGAGAGAATCAACAAATTATGTTAAGGGCAATTAAATACCATTTTAAAAGATAAAGGTCATTATTAGAGAAATTAAATATAACAAAATCGAATAAAGTTGAATGATGAAGGTGGGAGAGGAAATCGGGTTTAAGGGGTAAAGTAGAAATATATTAAAAGAGTCAATGGAGAGTACCCTTGGAAATAACACAAAAATTAAAGAATTAAATATAATATATACAGCAAATAACTAAAATAAACTATAAAACTTCAAAATTATTAAAAATATGTACATACAAAATATAAAATATCATATACAGAGAAATGTTAATACTATGAAAATATTAAAATAAAAGCATAAAATTCATTTATTTACCCTATTAGTATTTTTTGAACACCTATGTGCCAGGTATTGTGCTGAATGCTAGTAAGATATAGTTCCTGCATCTTAGAGTGTTTGTGGAGGAGACAGAGATTAATCAAACAATCACACAAATGTAAAATTGCAACCATAAAAATTACTGTGAAATAAAGTGAAAATTACTATAAGAGAGGGATTTGATGTGAGTCAGAGAAGTGTCCCCTAAGAAAGTAACACTGGAGCTGAGATCTAAAGGGTAAACAGAAGTTAACTGAGTGGAGAACAAAGGTTTTCCTGCAGAGGGAATTCTGCTCCCAGTGAGGCCAGAGTGGGGCCTTGGAAGGTGTGCCTGAAACCACATTGTGAGGACGTGAGGATAAGCATTGTGCAGGATAATGCTGAAATAAGTAGTGGAAGTACAGAATAAGAAATCAAAGACTATTAAGCAGAAGAATGATTTGACCAGACCTCACATTTGTAAATATCACTATGGTTACAATGTATAGAATGGATTTTAAGGACTTCAGATTGGATACAGGTGAGTCAATTATAAAGCAACATGCTTGCCAAGGCAAGAAATTTGATTCCTTAAACTAGGTATGGGAGTTTTGGAAATGAGATAAGTAGATAAATGTGTCATATATTTGAGATAATACATCACCAGGACTTGATGGTAGACTTAGTTGGAGATGCACTCACTAATGCGCCATCTAATGCTTCAAGTCTAATAATTATTCAACTCCTCCAGAGCCACCAATCCAATGGTTCTGAGCCCTCTTATGAGATAGGAATACAGATTCACTGGCTTATAAAAGGTGGTTGGATACAAATTACATTTCTGACAAAATGAAGACATATTCACATGGCTGAACTTTATTTTCCCTGATGGATAATCTAATGAAGACTATAGACAAATTTTTTAGTAGTTTGTGTGTTTTTTTGTTTTTAAAACCCTCTTTTATCCCTTTTTTCACTTCAGTTTCAAGTAAGTTTAGGGTTAAATTTTCAATGTGTACAGTTTAGCTAGAACTGGCTGAATTGTATAAGAAAAAATCTCCAAGTAGCCTTGAATTACTAATAGCAAAAATAGTGAGTTTTATCACACACCAGTAGAAAAGTCATCACATTCAAATTAGGTAGGGAAAAATCTAGAGAGTTAAAAACTTAGAAGACTTTACGTGTTAACTCTATAGTTGCAGCAATATTGGCCATTTGAGTTCTGAATCTTCTTTAAGTAATTTGCTCACCAGTTTAAAAATTTGTACACGAACAAGATACAATGTGTAGCTGGCTAGAGTCCCAGAAAACCTGGCATGCCTTAATGTTTGAGAATAATAATTTTGGCCATTCTAGTATGAAATCTCCCTTAGTAAATCCCTCCCATTTATGGAGATACTTATAAGTATAGGCTATATACTTAGGTAGGTATAACATATACCATATGTTACAACACATACCTATACCATATGTATAGGTATAACATATATAAGTGTAGTATATATGTTATACATGAAGCCTGCCAGAGTACCAACTAGAAGTTAGTGTCCAGTGCCTTTCTTGTTTCAGTTTTTGATAATTTATTTCTCAGTGTGTGAGCTCAGAAAACAGGAAACCATTTCTTATCTTCAGCCAATTTCAGAAAAGATTCTGCAAAAAAAGTATATATGATTTGAAGGCACAGATCAAGTCTAAATGTAGTAAATAAAGCATGACTTCAAGTTAAAGGTCTCTAAAATATGACCATAGAATGATAGTAGGAGACTTAAATGCCCCACCTTCAACAATGGAGAGATCATTTAGACAGGAAATAAATAAACTGTAGACTTGAACAACACTCCAGACTAAATGGATATAACAGACATATAGAGGATATTCCACTCGATAGTAGCATAATACACACTCTTTTCAAGTGCCCATGAAACATTCTCTAGGATGGATCATATGTTAGGCTACAAAACAAGCCTTAACAGACTTATTAGTTAGAATCATGTGAAGTATCTTTTACAAACACTACAGTACAAATCTACTACTCAATGGGAGAAAAATTGGAAAATTCCCAAATATGTAGAAATTACACATACCCCTGAGTAACTAATGGCTAAATGAAGAAATCAAAAGGTAAATTTTAAAATACTTTGAGACAGGGCACACCCCAGATGACCAAATAGGAACAGCTCCAGCCTCCAGCTCCCAGTGTGAGCAACACAGAAGACAGGTGATTTCTGCATTTTCAACTGAGGTACCAGGTTCATCTCACTGGAGCATGTCAGACAGTTGGTGCTGGTCCATGGGTGCAGCCCTACCAGTGAGAGCTGAAGCAGGGCGAGGCATCACCTCACCTGGGAAGTGCAAGGGGGAAGGGAATTCCTTTTCCTAGCCAAAGGAAATTGAGACACACAACATCTGGAAAATCGGGTAACTCCGACCCTAATACTGCACTTTACCAAGGGTCTTAGCAAACGGCACACAAGGAGATTATATCCCACACCTGGCCTGGAGGGTCCCACGCCCACGGAGCCTCCCTCATTGCTACCACAGCAGTCTGAGATCTAACTGCAAGGTGGCAGCAAGGCTGGCAGAGGGGTGCAGCCATTGCTGAGACTTAAGTAGGTAAACAAAGCCGCTGGGAAGCTCGAATTGGGTGGAATCCATCACAGCTCAAGGAGGCCGGCCTGCTTCTGTAGACTCCACCTCTGGGGACAGGGCATAGCTAAACAAAAAGCAGCAGAAACCTCGGCAGAGGTAAATGCCCCTGTCTGACAGATTTAAAGAGAGTAGTGGATCTCCCAGCATGGAGGTTGAGATCTGAGAATAGACAGTCTGCCTGCTCAAGTGGGTCCCTGACCCCTGAGGAGCCTAACTGGGGCACATTCCCTACTAGGTGCAGACCAACACCTCACACCTCACATGGCTGGGTACACCTCTGAGACGAAGCTTCCAGAGCAAGAATCAGACAGCAACACTCACTGTTCAGCAATATTCTCTCTTCTGCAGCTTCCACTGCTGATACCCAGGCAAACAGGGTCTGCAATGGACCTCAAACAAACTCCAACAGGCCTGCAGCTGAGGGTCCTGACTGTTAAAAGGAAAACTAACAAATAGAAAGGACACCCACGCCAAAACCCCATCAGTACGTCACCATCATCAAAGACCAAAGGCAGATAAAACAACAAAGATGGAGAAAAAGCAGTGCAGAAAAGCTGGAAATTCAAAAAATCAGAGTGCATCTTCCCCTCCAAGGGAACACAGCTCATCGCCAGCAACAGAACAAAGCTGGACTGAGAATGACTTTGATGAGTTGAGAGAAGAAGGCTTCAGTCGATCAAACTTCTCAGAGCTAAAGGAGGAACTACATAACCAGCACAAAGAAACTAAAAATCTTGAAAAAAGAATCTATGAAAGGATAACTAGAATAGTCAATGCAGAGAAGACCTTAAAAGAACTGATAGAGATGAAAACTGTAACACGAGAACTATGTGACAAATTCACAAGCTTCAGTAACCAACTCGATCAACTGGAAGAAAGAATATCAGCGATTGAAGATCAAAAGAATGAAATGAAGCAAGAAGAGACATGTAGAGAAAAAAGAGTAAAAAGAAATGAACAAAGCCTCCAAGAAGTATGGGATTATGTGAAAAGACCAAATCTCTGTCTGACTGGTGAGCCTGAAAGTAACGGGGAAAATGAAACCAAGTTGGAAAACACTCCACAGGATATCATCCAGGAGAACTTCCCCAACCTAGTAAGGCAGGCCAACATTCAAATTCAGGAAATACAGAGAATGCCACAAAGATCTTCCTCGAGAAGAGCAACTCCAAGACACATAATTGTCAGATTCACCAAAGTTGAAATGAAGGAAAAAATGTTAAGGGCAGTCAGAGAGAAACGTCTGGTTACCCACAAAGGGAAATGCATCAGACTAACAGCAGCTCTCTTGGCAGAAACTCTCCAAGCCAGAAGAGAGTGGGGGCCAATATTCAACATTCTTAAAGAAAAGAATTTTCAACCCAGAATTTCATATCCAGCCAAACTAAGTTTCATAAGTGGAGGAGAAATAAAATCCTTTACAGACAAGCAAAAGCTTAGAGATCTTGTCATCACCAGTCCTGCCCTACAAAAGATCCTGAAGGAAGCACTAAACATGGAAAGGAACAACAGGTACCAGCCATTGCAAAAACATGCCAAAATGTAAAGTCCATCAATGCTAGGAAGAAACTGCATCAACTAGTGAGCAAAATAACCAGCTAGTATCACAATGACAGGATCAAGTTCACATGTAACAATATTAACCTTAAATGTAAATGGACTAAATGGCCCAATTAAAAGGCACAGACTGGAAAATTGGATAAAGAGTCAAGACCCATCAGTTTGCTGTATTCAGGAGACCCATCTCACATGCAAAGACACACATAGGCTCAAAATAAAGGGATGGAGGAAGATCTACCAAGCAAATGGAGAACAACAAAAAGCAGGGGTTGCAATACTAGTCTCTGACAAAACAGACTTTAAACCATCAAAGATCAAAAGAGACAAAGAAGGCCATTACATAATGGTAAAGGGATCAATTCATCACGAAAAGCTAACTATCCAAAATATATAAGCACCCAATACAGGAGCACCCAGATTCATAAAGCAAGTCCTTAGAGCCTTACAAAGAGACTTAGACTCCCGTATAATAATAATGGGAGACTTCAACACCCCACTGTCAATATTAGACAGATCAATGAGACAGAAAGTTAACAAGAATATTCAGGAATTCAACTCAACTCTGCACCAAGTGGACCTAATAGACACCTACAGAACTCTCCACCCCAAATCAACAGAATATACCTTCTTCTCAGCACCACATTGCACTTATTCCAAAATTGACAACAAAGTTGGAAGTAAAGCACTCCTCAGCAAATGTAAAAGAACAGAAATTGTAACAAACTGTCTCTCAGACCACAGTGCAATCAAACTAGAACTCAGGACTAAGAAACTCAATCAAAACCACTCAACTACATGGAAATGAACAACCTTCTCCTGAATGACTACTGGGTACATAACGAAATGAAGGCAGAAATAAAGATGTTCTTTGAAACCAATGAGAACAAAGATACAACATACCAGAATCTCTGGAACACATTTAAAGCAGTGTGTAGAGGGAAATTTATAGCACTAAATGCCCACAAGAGAAAGCAGGAAAGATCTAAAATTGACACCCTAACATCACAATTAAAAGAACTAGAGAAGCAAGAGCAAACACATTCAAAACTAGTAGAAGGTAAGAAATAACTAAGATCAGAGCAGAACTGAAGGAGATAGAGACACAAAAAACCCTCCAAAAAACCATTGAATCCAGGAGCTGGTTTTTTGAAAAGATCAAGAAAATTGATAGACAGCTAGCAAGACTAATAAAGAAGAAAAGAGAGAAGAATCAAATAGATACAATAAAAAATGATAAAGGGGATATCACCACTAACCCCATAGAAATACAAACTACCATCAGAGAATACTATAAACACCTCTATGCAAATAAACTAGAAAACCTAGAGGAAATGGATAATTTCCTGGACACTTACACTCTCCTGAGACTAACCAGGAAGAAGCTGAATGCCTGAATAGACCAACAGCAGGCTCTGAAATTGAGGCAATAATTAATAGCCTACCAACCAAAAAAAGTCCAGGACCAGACAGATTCACAGCCGAATTCTACCAGAGGTACAAGGAGGAGTTGGTACCACTGCTTCTGAAACTATTCAAATCAATAGAAAAACAGGGAATCCTCCCTAACTCATTTTACGAGGCCAACATCATCCTGATACCAAAGCCTGGCAGAGACACAACAAAAAAGAATTTTAGACCAATATCCCTGATGAACATTGATGCAAAAATCCTGAATAAAATACTGGCAAACCAAATCCAGCAGCACATCAAAAAGCTTATCCACCAGGATCAAGTGGGCTTCATCCCTGGGATGCAAGGCTGGTTCAACATACGCAAATCAATAAACATAATCCAGCATATAAACAGAACCAAAGACAAAAACTACATGATTATCTCAATAGATGCAGAAAAGGCTTTTGACAAAATTCAACAGCCCTTCATGTTAAAAACTCTCAATAAATTTGGTATTGATGGAACATATCTCAAAATAATAAGAGCTATTTATGACAAACCCACAGACAGTATCATACTGAATGGGAAAAACTGGAAGCATTCCCTTTGAAAACTGGCACAAGACAGGGATGCCCTCTCTCACCACTCCTATTCAACATAGTATTGGAAGTTCTGGCTAGGGCAATCAGGCAAGAGAAAGAAATCAAGGGTATTCAGTTAGGAAAAGAAGAAGTCAAATTGTCCCTGTTTGCAGATGACATGATTGTATATTTAGGAAACCCCATTGGCTCAGCCCAAAATCTCCTTAAACTGATAAGCAACTTCAGCAAAGTCTCAGGAAAAAAATAAATGTGCAAAAATCACAAGCATTCTTATGCACAAGTAACAGACAAACAGAGAGCCAAATCATGAATGAACTCCAATTCACAATAGCTTCAAAGAGAATAAAATACCTAGGAATCCAACTTACAAGGGATGTGAAGGACCTCTTCAAGGAGAACTACAAACCACTGCTTAGTGAAATAAAAGAGGACATGAACGAATGGAAGAACATATCATGCTCATGGATAGGGAGAATCAATATTGTGAAAATGGCCATACAGCCCAAGATAATTTATAGATTCAATGCCATCCTCACTAAGCTACCAATGGCTTTCTTCACAGAATTGGAAAAAACTTCTTTAAAGTTCATATGGAACCAAAAAAGACCCCGCATTGCCAAGACAATCCTAAGTCAAATGAACAAAGCTGGAGGCATCATGCTACCTGACTTCAAACTATACTACAATGCTACAGTAACCAAAACAGCATGGTACTGGTACCAAAACAGAGATCTAGACCAGTGGAACAGAACAGAGCCCTCAGAAATGATACCACACATCTACAGCCATCTGATCTTTGACAAACCTGAGAAAAAGAAGAAATCGGGAAAGGATTCCCTATTTAATAAATGGTGCTGGGAAAATTGGCTAGCCATAAGTAGAAAGCTGAAACTGGATCCGTTCCTTACTCTTTATACGAAAATTAATTCAAGATGGATTAGAGACTTAAATGTTAGACCTAAAACTATAAAAACCCTAGAAGAAAACCTAGGTAATACCATTCAGGACATAGGCATGGGCAAGGACTTTTGTCTAAAACACCAAAAGCAATGGCAACAAAAGACAAAATTGACAAATGGGATCTCATTAAACTAAAGAGCTTCTGCACAGCAAAGGAAACTACCATCAGAATGAACAGGCAACCTACAGAATGGGAGAAAATTTTTGCAATCTACTCATCTGACAAAGGGCTAATATCCAGAACCTATAAAGAACTCAAATTTACAAGAAAAAAACAAACAACCCCATCGAAAAGTGGGCACAGTATATGAACAGACAGTTCTCAAAAGAAGACATTCATACAGCCAACAGACACATGAAAAAATGCTCATCATCACTCGCCATCAGAGAAATGCAAATCAAAACCACAATGAGATACCATCTCACACCAGTTAGAATGGCAATCATTAAAACATCAGGAAACAACAGGTGCTGGAGAGGATGTGGAGAAATAGGAACACTTTTACACTGTTTGTGGGACTGAAAACTAGTTCAACCATTGTGGAAAACAGTGTGGCGATTCCTCAAGGATCTAGAACTTAAATATCATTTTACCCAGCCATCCCATTACTGGGGATATACCCAAAGGATTATAAATCATGCTGCTATAAAGACACATGCACACGTATGTTTATTGCGGCACTATTCACACTAGCAAAGACTTGGAATCAACCCAAATATCCATTAGTGACAGACTGGATTAAGAAAATGTGGCACATATACACCATGGAATACTATGCAGCCATAAAAAAGGATGAGTTTGTGTCCTTTGTAGGGACATGGATGCAGCTGGAAACCATCATTCTCAGCAAACTATCACAAGAACAGAAAACCAAACACCGCATGTTCTCACTCATAGGTAGGAATTGAACACTGAGATCACTGGGACACAGGAAGGGGAATACCACACACCGGGTCCTATTGTGGGGACGGGGGAGTGGGTAGGGATAGCATTAGGAGATATACCTAATGTAAATGACAAGTTAATGGGTGCAGCACACCATCATGGCACATGTATACATATGTAACAAACCTGCACGTTGTGCACATGTACCCTAGAACTTAAATAAAAATATATATATATATATTTTTTTTTGAGACAATTAAACTGAAAACACAACATACCAAAACATATGGAAAGCATCAAAAGCAGTTCTAAGAGTGAAATTTGTAGCATTAAATACCTACATGAAAAAAGAGGAAAGATGTCAGCTAAACAATCTAACATTACATACCAAGGAACCAGACAAAGAAGAACAAACTAGGTCTAAAGTTAGTAGAAAGAAGAAAATAATAAAGATCAGAGCAGAAATAAAATAAAGATAGGAAAAACAGAACAGGTCTATAAAAACTAAGAGTTGGTGTTTTAAAAAGATAAACAAAACTGACTACTATGAACAATTACACACCAAGAAATTGGATAATCAAAAGAACTAAATGGTATGTACATCCTGTCGAGATTAAATCACAAAGAAATAGAAAATGTAAACAGAATAAAAACCATTTAGAACATTGAGTCAGTAATAAACAAAAAATGTCTCCCATCAAAGAAAATCTCAGGGCAAGGCAAGAAATCTCCTCTAGTAAATTCTACCAAACATTTAAGAAAGAATTAATGGGCTAGAATTAACGTGCTGAGCACAGTGGCTCATGCCTGTATTCCCAGCACTTTGGGAGGCCGAGGCGGGCGGCTCACTTGAGGTCAGGATTTTGAGACCAGCCTGGCCAACATGATGAAACCCCATTTCTACTTAAAATACAAAAATCATCCAGGTGTGGTAGTCCCAGCTACTTGGGAGGCTGAGGCAGGAGAATCGCTTGAACCTGGGAAGAGGAGGTTGCAGTGAGCTGAGATCGCACCACTGCACTCCAGCCTGGGTGACAGAGCAAGCTTCTGTCTCAATCAATCAATCAATCAATCAATCAATATAACTAATGCCAATCCCTCTCAGACTCTTCCAAAAAATTCAAGAGGATAGAATGCTTCTAAACTCATTTCATAAACCCAACATTACCCCAATCCAAATCCAAACAAGAGCATTACAAGAAAGGAAAATTACAATATCCCTAATGAACATATATGTGAAAATCCTCAAAAACAATACCAGCAAACCTAATTCAACACCACATTAAGAAAATTATTCACCATGATCAATTTGGACTTACCCCTGCAATCCAAGGATGGTCAACATACTCAAATCAAAAAATGTGATATGCCACATTAACAGAATAAAAAACGAAAACCACAGGATCATCTAAATAAATGCAGAAAAAGCATTTGACAATATTCACGTACTTTCATGACAAAACTCACAACAATCTAGGTACAGAAATGTACTTCAACACAATAAAGGCAATATATGACAAACCAACCGCTACCATCATTCTTAATGGTGAAAAGCTGAAAGCTTTTTCTCTGTGATCAGGAACAAGACTGATCTCATCTCTTCTGTTCAATATAATACTGGAATTTCTAGCCAGAGCAATTATGCAATAAAATGAAATAAAAGGCATTCAAATTGGAAAATAAGTTATATTATTTGCTTGCAATGGCATGATGTTATACATAGTAAATTCTAAAGACTCCACCAAAAAACTATTAGAACTGATTAACAAATTCAATTAAGTCTGAAAATATAAAATTAACATACAAAATTCAGTAATGTTTCTGTATACTACTGAACAGTGTGAAAAAGAAGTCAAGAAAAGAATCCCTTTTACAATTGATACAGAAAACAAAATGCCTAGGAAAAAATTTAATTAAGGAAGTGAAAAATCTGTACACTGAGAACTATAAAACATTAATAAAAGAAATTGAAGACATAAATAAGTGACAAAATATCCTGTGTCAATGGATTGCAAGAATTCACTATTGTTAGGATGTTTATACTACCCAAAGTGATCAACAAATTCAGTGTAATCCCTATCAAAATTCCAATGACTTTTTTTTTAACAGAAATAGAGAACACAATTCTAAAATTCATGTGGAACCACAAAAGATCCCAAATAGCCAAAGCAATCTTGAGCAAAAAGAACAAATCTAAAGGCATCATACTAACTTCAAAATATACTACAAAGCTATAGTAATCACAACAGCACAAAACTGGCATAAAAAACAGACACATAGACCAATAGAAGAGCATAAACAGACCAGAAATAAATCCATGCATTTATTGTCAATTGATTTTTGACAAAGATGCCAGGAACACACAATGAATAAAGGATAGTTTCTTCAATAAATGGTCTTGAGACAACTAGTTGGATATCCACATGTAAAGAATGAAATTAGACCCTCATCTCACACCAGATACAAACATTCACTCAAAATATATTAAAGACTTAAGCATCAGATCCAAAACTATAAAACTACTAGAAGAAAACAGGGGGGAAAGCTCTATGACAATCAAAAGAGTGAAGAGACAACCCACAAAATGGGAGAAAATATGTGCAAACCATATGTCTGATAAGGGATTAACATTCAAAATATATAAGGAACTCATGCAACTCAATAGCAAGGAAACAATCCAATGAAAAAATAGGCAAAGGACCTGAATAGACATTTCTTGAATGAAGACATACAAATGGCCAAAAAGTATATCAAAAAATCTTCAGTGTCACTAATCATCAAGGAAACGCAATTTACAACCATAATGAGATTTCACCTTACATCTGTTAGACTGGCTGTTATCAAAAAGACAATAAATAACAAGTATTGGGGAGTATGTGGAGAAAAGAAATACATAGTTAATGGAAGTATAAATTACTATAGCCATATGGATTTATGAAAAACTTATAAAACTACCATATGCTCCAGCAATCCCACTTCTGGGCATATATCCAAGGGGAGAAAAATCAATCTCTCAAAAAGATATCTGCTCCCCTGTATTCATTGCAGCATTATTCATAATAGCCAAGATACAAAATCAACCTTAGTATCTATCAGTCAATGAAGGGATAAAGAAACTGTGACTATATACACAATAAAACACTACTATTAAGCCTTCAAAATCAAAAGGAAATTTGGTAATTTGTGACAATATGGATGTACCTGGAGGGCATAATATTAAGTAAAAGATGCCAGGCACAGAAAGTAAAATACAGCATGACCTCACTTATGTGTGGAATCTAAGAAAGTTGAACTTGTAAAAGTGGAGAGTAGAATTGTGCTTAACATGAGTTGTGGGGAGTTTTGAGGGGGGCTTTGGTAGTTGTTGGTCATAGAATACAAATTTCAGTTAAGAGGAGTAAGTTCAAGAGATCTTTTGTACAACACGGTGACTATAGTTAACACCGTATTATAGTCTTGTAAATCGCTAGTATAGATATTGTGTTCTCACCACAAAAAAATGTAAAGTATATGAAGTAACGCATGTTAATTAGCTCAATTTAGCATTCCACACGTGTATACACATTTTAAAACGTTATACACAACATATAA
This sequence comes from Macaca thibetana thibetana, assembly GCF_024542745.1. NCBI lineage: Eukaryota > Metazoa > Chordata > Mammalia > Primates > Cercopithecidae > Macaca > Macaca thibetana. Next base: position 88,405,618 of record NC_065584.1, read on the forward strand.
AATTTTTATTTTTCAATAAAAAAATAATGCAAAAATAAAATTTATAGGTAAGTATGAGACAAGAGTAAAAACCATCTATATCCTTACCCCAGAGAAATATCACTATTAACATTTTGGTGTACATACACAAATTAATTAAAAAATAAATAAAATTTCAAATCTTGTTTTATTACCTCTCTTTTTACTTATTAATCTATCTTTAGCAACTCTGATATTAAATATTATTATATAATAGTTAAACTGTATGTACATAATTCCATGGTGGGTTCATAATTCATTTAATTTAAAATTATTTTACCATCCACATGGAATTGATATAAATACAGGCAACAGAGAAAGGTATAGAAAAAGTGCCCTTACATGAAGAGATATCAGCTAAAATTCCCCAGAGATCCATATTAAACCAATTTGATGAGAAGAAAAATCACACAATTAAGAAGTCAGCCTCTGGAGCCTTACTGTCTGTTTTAAATCTAAACCTACCACTTACATTAAACAAATTACTTGACCCATCTGTTTCTCCATCTCTCAAATTGTACAATGAGGATGATAAAAGTGTCTATCTCAAGGACTACTGTGAGGATTAAATGAGTTAATTATGAGTGCCTAACATATAGTATGTACTCTGTAAATGTTAGCCTTTTTTTTAACCAATGACCTAAAGAAGATAGTAAACTATTAAATATTCAGTTCTACAGGTGACATAAATCAATGAAAGTACACATCAGAATGCAATGAAAAAACAAGATGATGGAGATACATCACAAGATACTTTTGTGAGTGTATAGGACAGAAAGCATATAATGTGGAAGGTAACTTTAATGTGTGATGGATAAATTAGAAGATAAAATCGATTTTATTTGCAAGTTGATAGTGTGCAAGCAAATAGTTATAGTCCAGGAAAGAAAACTAGGCTAGCTTTTAAACCGATAAAACCTTTTCAAATATATTCTTATTTAATTGTCCTCATAAACCTGTGAGTTCTATTTGCCACCTTTGGATTTTGGAAGTGTTAAATGATTTAGGTAAGATTACACAGTAAGTGAGTTGATGCTATTGGGACCAGAATTTATAGATTTTAAACACAAATTTTGTGCTGCACTATACTGTCTTTCATTTTATACTCTTGTTATAAGACAAACACTGTGATATTTGAGGAAGTAGGCAAATCTGTATGTTGGACAAAATTTACTTCTGGAGTTGGCAAACTATAGCCAATGGGTCAAATCTGGCCTGCCTCCTGTTTTTGTAAAGTTTTACTGGAACTCACTGGACAAAATTTACTTCTAGAGTTGGCAAACTATAGCCATTGGATCAAATCTGGCCTGCCCCTTGTTTTTGAGAAGTTTTATTGGAACTCAGCCATGCCTATTCATCTATATCTTGTTTATGGTTATTTCCATGTTACAACAGAATTAAGTGGTTACAACAGAGGCCACATAGCCCACGGAGCAAAAACTATTTCTAATCTGGCCCTTTACAGAACAAGTTTGCCAACACCTGATCTACCTGACTGAAAATAAAGTAAAAAACATTCTTCAACTTATGGAACAAAGCACAAAAGCAAGATCTGTGGCTTAAAATGTGTACATGACCACAAATCCTAAAGATGTTCACTACTGTTTGCTCATAACCAAAAAACTGAGATAACAAGGCAGAACAAATAATCAGAAGACTGAGATTACAAGGCAGAACAAATAATCAGAAGACTGAGATTACAAGGCAGAACAAATAAAAATGGAGATATGAGATGTACACAGATAATAAAGCATGATGTTAACAAATATTCCAATTAGAGGGCAGGACAGCTTGAAAACAGCAATACAGTTATTCTGAGAAACAAACTTATTTACACCATTATTTAATCCATGTGAATATTATTAATGACATGAGATGATTCTTTGGGAACTAAGACTTAGGAGTGAATATAATCTTTGATTTCTATATATTATGTATAAAGTCTCTTTCTCTTCGAGGACAAACATTACTCATTCTTCAGTGGGAACAAAATAGACCCTCCATATGGGCAATGAAGGTCTGTGAGAACACAAAGTGATGCACAGCAGAAAGTCTCTTCTTATGAGGACTGCCTACTGTGGACTTTCAATAGTCACTTGGAAATTCTGTGTTTTAATAAAGCCACTTAAGTAGTTTTTCTAAAACCCATAAATTGACCGAACACTCTCCTTATCGCAATCTTCATTTCCCTGTTCCTGAATGTGTAGATGATTGGATTCAGAAAAGGAGTGAAAATTGCATCAAATATGGCTAGAAATTTATCCAGATGTGTTGAAGGAGAGGGCCATACATAGAAAAAAATCAGCGGTCCAAAGAATAAAACCACAACAGTAATATGAGCTGACAGAGTAGAGAGAGCCTTGGATGAGCCTCCTGAGGAGTGTTTCTGAAGAGTGACCAGAATGAAGATGTAAGAGAGGATGAGCAAGAAGAAAGCACTCAAGAAAATGAACCCACTATTAGCAGTAACCATGAACTCCAGTTTATAGGTATTTGTGCAAGCAAGTTTGATGAGCTGAGGTATGTCACAGTAAAAGCTGTCCAACACATTAGGGCCACAGAAGGGCAAGTTTACTACAAAAGCCAATTGGACCAATGAGTGAATGAGACCAATGGCCCAGGCAGCCACTAGAATCAAAATGCACATTCTTGGATTCATGATGGTCAGGTAGTGAAGGGGCTTACATATGGCAACATATCTGTCAAAGGCCATGGCTATGAGCAGCACCATCTCAGTGCCCCCAACAGCATGGCTAAAGAAGATCTGAGCTACACAGCCCCCAAAGGAAATGACTTTCTGTTTCCTGAAAATATCACAGATCATCTTGGGTGCCGCAATGGAGCAAAATATCAGGTCAATGATGGAGAGGTTGGCCAGCAAAATATACAAGGGGGAGTGCAAGTAAGGGTCAGAGGTTATGGTGACCACTACAATGAGGTTTGCCATCACACCGGACACATAGAAAGGACAAGAAAAGCAAAAAAGAAAAATCTGAATCTCCCAAGAATTGGAGAGTCCCAGCAACACAAATTCAGACACCACAGAGTGCTTGTCCCTGTTCATTTGATAAGTTCACTCTCATTTACCTAAAGAGAAAAAAATGAGAAAATTCTAATTAATAGTATTATATTAACAGCCTCTATGAAAAAGTATATAACCATGAAAGTCAAATATTACCTGAGCACCTCATGGATAACAAATGACATTCTTTTGGCCACTACTGCTGCAGTTACATGTGACAGTAACTAAGCTGCCACATGAGCTTGCTAATTTAAGGGATGGTAAAGTAGTCTGGTAGATTGGTACCCGTGTTTACCTGAGGAAATCACAAAGAAAGAGCATTTGATGTTAAACTGCTATATCAGTAAAATCAATATTCACCACCTTTTCCCTGGAGGAGTAATAAGTAATGATGTATACTAAACGGACAAAGAGGGCTATTCTGTGACATAGACTTTTAAGATCTTGTGACTCAGATTTCTTTGTTCAAGCCAGAAATTTTCTTTCCCTATTTTACACTTCTCAAAATATTATTTATTCTTTAATATCCAGATCAAATAGCACCTCATTTATCAAGCCTTCCTTAGGACCCACCAATATACCCCAATTTAGTTTCTATACCCATTGGTCACATGTCTATTCCCCTATATGATTATAAACTGCTCAAGGATATAAATCATCACTCCATTAATTTTTTATTTCCATAGTTTGCCCATACAATGTCTTGCAAATACTAGGTGATTTTAAAACTTTTTGAATGAATAAATAAATGATTAGGCTGAAGTAGTTCTTACCTAATAATTTCTTGTATTATGAGCCAGGAACTAAGCACTAGGAATACAGCCAAGAACAAAATAGGTAAAAGTCCCTGTCCTCATAGATTTACATTTTGACAGAAAGAGTCAGACAATCAAATAAATAAATAAAGATATACAGGGTGTCCGATAATAATTTCACTGTGGATAATGAGTAAGCAAGGAAGAAGTATAAGGCACTAAGGGGAGTGCTATTATAAAACAGGATTGACAATAACATTCTTGCTGATGAGTTGACTGAGCAGAAATCTAAGAAGATGAATGAATAAGTCATGAGGGTGTTTGGGGAAAGAGTGTTTCAGGCAGAAATAACAGCAAGAGCAAAAGCTCTAAGGTGTAAACTCATTAGGCATGTGCAAAGAACTACAAGGAGGTCCGAAAGGCTGAGCCTGAGTGTGCAAGGAGGGTAGATAGATGAGGTTTGAGAGGTAACAGGTGCACAGATCATGTAGGTCCTTATGAGCCATTGTAAGTACTTTGGTCATTACTCTGAATGAGATAACAAGCAACTAGATTTTGAATAGAGAAACAACAAAATCTAGCTTACATTATCAAACGGTTACTCTGTTGCATTGTGAATATGCTTCAGAGTCTCAAGGATAGAAGCAGAGAGATTGGCTAGAAACACATTTTTTATCACCAGCAGAAATCCAAGAGATAATGTTGGCTTAGATCAGGGTGGTAGAAGTAGAGCCAATGAGGGGTAGTAGATTCTGGAGACATTGAGAGGATAAATGGTGAAATTTTCAGGCTATAGATAACCCTGACCTTTTGGATACTAAAACACTGCATCTTATTAGAGAGTTTTCATATAAAAATACATGAGTTCTCAAATCTGTAAAAAACACAAACAATGCTGGTAAACATATATTTAGTCACCAAATCTAATAAGGACTCTAGAATAAGGAAACATTTGGAGCTTTAAGAAGGGAGTCTGAGGCAAATAAAAGGTGTTATTTCTTCATATCCACAGGTTCTGCATCTTCAGATTTAATCAGCTTCAGATCAGTCATATTTGGGAAAAATAAAGTAAAATGAAAAATAACAAAAAGTAAAAATATGTACCTACTCTGTAACCACAATTTTTTTATTTAAAAAAAAATAAAAGAAGAAAACAATACAGTATAACAACTACATGCACAGCATTTACGTTGTATTAGATATTATAAGTAACCTAGAGATTAAAGTATAAAGAAGAATATATTTAAGTTATATGTAAATACTACGCCATTTTATGTGAGGAACTTGTGCATCCAAGGATTTTGTTATCCAAGGGCGGGGGCGGGGGAGAGTGGCAGTACTGGAATAAATTCCCCACAGATACTAACGGTCAACTATAACCTGTTACAAAGCAAGTAGAAAGCTATGAAACTCAATACCACAAGTAATTATATAGGCTGAAAATGTTGTTATAACCAAGTAGGAATTTTTAAGTGAAAAGAATAAAATATTCTCTATTTACTCTGTCATATTCTCTAAATGATAATTTAAATTGGCCATTTCTCCTTTTAAATAACTGTTTTGGTTTTCAGACCAATTACACTGAACTCTTTGAACCTGTTTTCCTAAGTAAGGCTGTTTCTGAAACCAAGAAAGCAAGGATAATATTTTCTTTGGTCACTTAAGCTCCACATTATCAGGATTTTTTAAGAGTTAACACATCGACTTTTCTATAAGATAGGATGAAACCATCAGCACAAAAGACATCTAAGATGCAAATAAACAGAAAAATACTAGATTAATAGAAAGATGAGGTTCTACTTTTAGCCAGGAAAATCTCTTCAGGATAATAATGTCATATCCAGTTAGATTTAATATAGTATCATTTAACTATTCCTAACCATTTTTGTGTGAGACATATACCCTTAAAAGTCTGGCTTGAAACACTACTAATATAGAAGTAGTCAACTTCAATTAAATGTGATAAAATATATGTTTTAAAAAAAAACAGAAATATAGGCAAACAGAAAAGAAAAAATCATTTTACTGAGTTGATCACGAATTCCAGTTCTCATCCTGTTCTATATACTGGCACATTTTCAATAATTGGGCATTTAATAAAAACTTTTTATGAAGAGCATTTCTATTAAATATCCTCTGAAAGTTACTTCAACAGAGACTGCATGGATGAAAAAATGGCAATAAAGCATGTTTAGCTATTTAGATGAATTTACATGAAAGCTATCACATGGAATAACTAAAGTTGCTGTAGAGCAAAACAATTAAACCATAAATAATTTCCTCAAATATAAGTTCTTTCGTGATTAAGAAATACTTTACAGAAGTATGTTAGTAACGATCAGAGGTGGGGAGTACAGACGTAATATATCCAGAATAGATCTCCAATGTGCATATTTCTTGTAGGACATATCACAATACAGAGAAATTATGTCATTTTTAGTCTCTCTCTTTAATCCAGTGGTTCTCACCCAGGGCATTTTACCTCCCAGGGGACATTTAGCAACATCTGAAAACATTTTTAGTTTTCCCAGTGAGGGATAATGGGGGGAAGAAGACTACTGGCATCTAGTGCGTATAAACCAGGGATACTACTAAATATCGTACACTGCACAGGATAGACCCCACAGCAAAAACTGACCAGCCCCAGATGTCAATGGTGCCAAAGTAGAAAACCCCTGCATTAAACTATGAGCTTCTCTATGTAAAATTCAGTTTTTATATCAATTTATTCCTCACCATCATTCCCATAACACGGTGTGGCTCCAATTAGTGTTTGGTGTGCAGTGGATGAGTAAGTGGATGAGTAGCTGGATGGGAGGGTGTATGGATTGAGGGAGGGAAGAATGATGAAAGATTAATAGATGAATAGACAGAAGGGAAGCTTAAATGCAACTCAAAAGAAGAAAGGTCTCTAAACAATTGCAAACTAGTTATTGCTAGGGACACTGGAAGTCTATAGTGACAACACTTTACAAAAAATGAAAGAATTCATCATCTTTAAATAAAAAACTTGGCTATATACCTAATGTATCCCATGATTTGATAGATAAAATCAGAATTTTTCTAAATGCACAAGCAATAAATCTGAGAAATATGTACTAATGTCCCAAGGGTTCAGATAATAAGAAATAACAAGTCTTTCATAGTTTTGTGTAGATGATTTTTTCTGATCTCTTTCTGGAAGCAGCAGCAGATGTTTATGCAAATGGAGTTTCAAGAGAAAAAAAACACAAGTTTACAATATCTGATATTGTCCAAATGTAATGAGCCTGAATGTGATACAAATGATGGAGAAATTGGACAAGGAAACAGGAAAAAAATGAATTTTAGAAATGAGCCAGATAGTCTAAAAATGGAAAGGAAATAAAGCAAATAATTGTATATCACAAGATATTAAAGTGTATTTAACTTGTGTCTTCAGAGTCTCAAAGGCAAAAGTTGCTCCTGGTGGAATACACAAGGCTAGAGAAAGGTATCCCACTGCCCCTGAAGGGTGTTCAGTGCTCTCTGAGCCATTCTTTGCTCTCAGTAAACTAATCATGCTGCTATAAAGACACATGCACACGTATGTTTATTGTGGCACTATTCACAATAGCAAAGACTTGGAACCAGCCCAAATGTCCATCAATGACAGATTGGATTAAGAAACTGTGGCATATATACACCATGGAATACTATGCAGCCATACAAAAGGATGAATTCATGTCCTTTGTAGGGACATGGATGCAACTGAAAACCATCACTCTGGCAGGGTGCGGTGACTCATGCCTGTAATCCCAGCACTTTGGGAGGCCGAGGTGGGTGGATCACGAGGTCAAGATATCGAGACCATCCTGGCTAACACGGTGAAACCCCGTCTCTACTAAATATACAAAAAATTAGCCGGGCGTGGTGGCGGGCGCCTGTAATCCCAGCTAATCTGGAGGCTGGGGCAGGAGAATGGCGTGAACCCGGGAGGCGGAGCTTGCCGTGAGCCAAGATCGCGGCACTGCACTCCAGCCCGGGCGACAGAGCGAGACTCCGTCTCAAAAAAATAAAATAAAATAAAAAAACAACCATCACTCTCAGCAAACTATCGCAAGAACAGTAAACCAAACATCGTATGTTCTCACTCATAGGTGGGAATTGAACAATGAGAACACTTGGACACAGGAAGGGGAACATCACACACTGGGGACTGTCGTGGGATGGGGGAGGGGGAGGGGAGGGGGAGGGATAGCATTAGGAGATATGCCTAATGTAAATGATGAGTTAATGGGTGCAGCACACCAACATGACACATGTATACATATGTAACAAACCTGCACATTGTGCACGTGTACTTAGAACATAAAGTATAATCATAATAAAAAAAGAAATGCTAAAGAAAGCTCTCCAAGCTGAAGGAAAATGATACCAGATGGAAACTTGGATCCTCAGAAAAGAATGAAGGGCACCAAACATGATAAACCTGTAGATAAATGCAAAATACTATATTTTTGCGTGCTTCCTATTAATTTTCTTATAAACTTGGCTTCTCTTTAAAACATATTTCTAAGTTTGTCTAACATAAATAACAACTAGACTATAAAGGATAGGAGAGAGAGTGGGTTTGTAAGATTGTAAGAGTTCTGTGTTTTACAATAAATACTGCATTATTAACTAAAAAACAAACAAACAAAAAAAACTGAGCTTGTTCTAAAATAATACTTTCAATCTTTGGTTCTCCAGGACTTTCCTCCACCATGCTTTTTTTTTATTATTATTAATTCAAGACTATTAAAGTTACAAACCATGACTTTTTAATATTTGCTCTCCAAACATCATCATTTGCTTTGCGTATTTATATGAATTTGGTCAGTCTCCCAGAGGAAATTCTTAGCCATGTTAAAATTTATAGTTGAATAAAATAGAGAAAATTAGTATCCTACTAATAACGTCATAGAAATAAAGCATTGAGGGAGAATTTCTGTCCGGTCCAGTCCACATCAGTGGCATGTCTAAATTATCTAAGACATACTACTTAAGAATTCAATATTTCTGTTTTTTGGCCATTCTTATGCTTTATCATTTCAACAGCCCAAAACTTCTTCCCTGCTCCCAGCTGAACTTTCTGGTTATTTGTTTTAAGCCTATGTTCACTTGTCTGTTTCTCTTTAAAAGTAAAAATACAGGTGTCCTTTATATCCTCTCATACAAATTATTACCATGCTTGAATTAAGTAATGAAACCAAATTACTCCTTCCTTTCACCTTTCCCCTTACGGTCAATTTTCATGTCCCTGGATTCCTGGATTCCCAAAATTTGTTATTTTACCTTAAATGTATCTACCTCTATTTTACATTGTAGTGGCCAAAACTAGAGAGGAAAAAGAAAAACAACTAAACATCCAACAAACATACTATCATAGCAGAATAATTTGTGCCCCTATTAACGCCATTGTAACAGTTTTTCTTCTTCACAGTTGAAAATGATATTAAGTGTGTAGTAAGGCATGCAGATAAGGGCAGGTGGGCTCTCAGAAAGACAGTTTACCAGTCAATTCTTCTCCAAATTCTGTGTATGTCATTTAATTTTGGTCCCAAGAAATGCCACAGAACTTGAGTCTCTAGTAGACTTCTTTTTTTAACTTTTCTGCAAAGACAGAGATGAAACAGAGCAAGTGGTCTTCACTTTTAACTTCTATAGGTTATTAATTTCCCTTCATGCCTATCAAACAGGTTAATAAGATTTTGCAATAATAAATCATTTTCTAAGTCATCATTTGAACTCCCAAATCTCTTGCCTCTGCTAAAGACACTGCATTTTGTTGAGTCCAACTCTCCTTCATAGCTTTCCTTTTATTCCTGCGGATACCCATGATACATTTCTACTACCAGGTAAAAATCAAAGTCAGTTATTTGCCTCTCTTCATGATCTGTAGCCTCTTATGTATGCCCTAATGTGATCTGTTCCTTCTTCCCTACATTATAACCTACCTAACCACAACCAAAATCTTATTTGATAAATGCAAACAGAGATTCTGCCACTATACTCTTTTGCTGAACCTAAATTTCATACATCAATTTAAATTTTTTTCCTGCTGTTATCTTGACTTTCCATCTTTCCACTTACCTGTTCCTAGACCACATGATCTTCAGGTAATAAGAATCAGGTAACTGAGCTTCTGCCACTTCTATTACATAAAAAGTTGAGAGAATCACAAAAGGTAGTTAATTAACAGCACTGAAGAATACTGACTGGCTGCTGTTGCAGAAACCTGGATTTGCCAGCTTTGTTCATGTGGCCAGGGGATTTGTCCCTGGAACCTGATTGGCTTGATAAGAACCACCAAAAGAAAAGTCTTGTAATGAGTCATTGGAGAGGAAACAAAACTGAGTCTGGATATTTTAAGAGCCTCACCGTTGGAGATTTTATCTGCTAATTCAGACTTGCTCGTTGGTGGTTTAAAATTAGGAAGGGGGAAGGAGCAAAATGGCTGAATAGAAGTCTCCACCGATCACCACCCCCTACACACACACACACACACACACACACACACAAACAGGAACACCAAGTTTGACAACTATTTACACAAAAGGAGTGCTTCATAGGAACCAAAGATCAGGTAAGTACTCGTAGTGCCTGTTGTTGACTTCATATCACTAAAAGAGGCACTGAAGAGGATAGAAAATGTCTTGAATTCAGTCTTGAGTTGTGATGCCACTGCTCCCCTACCACCGACAGCACTGTGTGGTGGAAATAATCTGTACACCTGAAAGAGGGATAGCACAGCAATTGTGAGGCTTTGCATCACAATTTAACTCAGTGCTGCCCCGTTACCACAGAAAGCAGAACAGAGCTGATCTCTGCTAACACTCACCATGGAGGGCGTGTTTAAACCAGCACTAGCCAGAGGGAATCACCCATCCCTGCGGTGGGAGGATGAGTTCCAGCCAGCCTCACCACCCAGGGCTGAAGGGCTGTGGGGCCCCATATAAACTTGAAAGGCAGTCTAGGACACAAAGACTGCAATTCCTAGGCAAGTCCTAGTGCTGAGCTTGGCTCAGAGCCAGCTGACTGAGGAGGTGGGGGGCATGTGACCTCTGAGACACCGGCTGGGGTAGCTAAGGGAGTGCTTACATTATCCCTTCCCCAACCCCAGGCGGAACAGTACACCTCTCCAAAAGAGACCTTTTCCTTCTGTTTGATGAGAGGAGAGAGAAGAGTAAAGACGATTTGTCTTGCATCTTAGATACCAGTTCAGCCATAGTAGGATAGGACACAATGGTCAGGGTCATCTGGCCTTAACTCTCGAACATTTCTAGACATACCTTGGGCCAGAAAGGAACCCACTGCCTTGAAGGGAAGAACCCAGTCCAAGCAGGATCCATAACCTACTGATTAAAGAGCCCTTCGGCCCAGAAGCGGCAGCAGCAATACCCCAGTAGTACGCTGCAGGCCTTGGGTGAGACTCAGAGATGTGCTGGCTTCAGGTGTGAACTGGCACATTCCCAGCTGTGGTGGCTATGAGGAGAGATTCTTCTGCTTAAGAAAAGTACAGGAAAAAGTAAAAGGACTTTGTCTTGCACCTCAGTTATCAGCTCAGTCACAGAGGGGTAAAGCACCAAGCAGACTTTCGGGGTCCTCAATTCCAGGCCTTGGCTCTGGGATGGCATTTCTGGACTTACTCTGGGCCAGAGGGGAGCCCACTGTCCTGAAGGGTGAGTCCCAGGCCTCATTCACCACAAGCTGACTGAAGAGCACTAGGACCTTTAAAGAACATGGGCCACAGCCAGGGAGTATAGCAGAACTTGAGTGAGACCCAGTGTTGTATTAGCTTCAGGTCTGACTACCTCAAGGCATTTAATAAGTAAACTCCCAGAGGTGAAGGATAAAGAAAGGATCCTAAAAGCAACAAGAGAAAAGAGAAAATAAACAATGGAGATCCAATATGTTTGGCAGCAGACTTTTCAGTGGAAACCTTACAGGCCAGGATAAAGTGGCATGACATATTTAAAGTGCTAAAAGAAAAACTTTTACCCTAGAATAGTACATCTGGTGAAATTATCTTTCAAGCATGAAGGAAAAATAAAGACTTTCCCAGACAAACAAAATTGAGACCTGTCCCACAAGAAACGATAAAGGGAGCATTCAATCAGAAAGAAAAAGATGTTAATGAGCAATACAAAATCATCAGAAGGTACAAAATTCACTGATAATAGTATTGCTTTAAAATTATCTAGAATATTACTGAAACATTAATATTATAACACTATGTAGTATGTAAACTACTCAAGTAGGAAGACTAAAAGATGAACCAATCAAAAATAATAAGTACAACAACTCTTCAAGACATAGACTGTACACTAAGAAATAAATAGAAACAGGCCAGGTGCCGTGGCTCACACCTGTAATCCCAGCACTTTCAGAGGACAAAGCAGATGGATCACTCGAGGCCAGGAGTTCAAGTCCAACCTGGCCAACATGGCAAAACCCTGTGTTTACTTTAAAGAGAGAGAGAGATAAATAGCAACAACAAAAAGTTAAAAACTGGGAGGATGAAGTTCAGAGTTTTTATTAGTTTTCTTTTTGCATTTTAGTGTGTGTGTTTGTTTATACAAGCAGTATTAAGTTGTTATCAACTTAAAATAATGGGTTATAATATAGGGTTTACTGTCTGATGGAAATCTCATATCAGAAAACATACAACAGATACACAAAAAATTAAAAGCAAGAAATTAAATCACACCACCAGAGAAAATGACCTTCACCAAAAGGAAGATGGAAAGAAGGAAAGATGGAAGGATGGGAGGAAGGAAGGCCACAAAACAACCAGAACACAAATTGTAAAAGGGCAGCAGTAAATCCTTACTTATCAATAATAACATTAAATTTAAATGTACTAAAAAAGCCTGGGACCCAATGGCTTCACTTCCAAATTCTACCAAACATTTAAAGAATAACTAATACCAATCCTACGCAAACCATTGTTTTAAAAATGAAGAAAGAGGGAATACTTCCAAACTCCTTCTTCAAGGCCAGTATTACCCTGATGCCAAAGCCAGAGAAAGACCCATCAAGAAGAGAAAACTATAGCCCAATATTGCTGATGAATATCGACGAAAAATCCTTTAAAAATACTAGCAAACCAAATTCAACAACACATGAAAAAGATCATTCACCATGATCAAGTGATTTATCCCTGGGATGCAAGGATGGTTTAACATATGCAAATCAATATAATACACCATACCAACAGAAAGAAGGACAAAATCATGATTATTTCATTTGATACTGAAAAAGCATTTGGTACAATTCAATGTCCCTTCATGATAAAAATCCTCAAAAAACTGTGTATAGAAGGAACATACCTCAACATAATAAAAGCCATATATGACTGGCCCACGGATAGTATCATACTGAATGGGGAAAAACTGAAAATTTTTTCTCTAAGGTCTGGAACATGACAAGGATGCTCATGTTCACCACTTTATTTGCCATATTAATAGTACTGGAAGTCCTAGCCAGAGCAATCAGACAAGAGAAAGAAATAAAGGCCATCCACGTCAGAAAGGAATAAGTCAAATTATGCTTGTTTTCAGATGATATGATCTTCTATTAGGAAAAAGCTAAAGACTCCACCACAAAACTATTAGGACTGATAAACAAATTCAATAAAGTTGTAGGATACAAAATTAACCTCCAAAAATCAGTAGTATTTCTACATGCTAATAGTGAACAATCTGAAAAATAAATCCAGAATGTAATCTCATTTACAGTAGCTACAAATAAAATACTTAGGAATTAACCAAATAAATGAAAGATCTCTACAATTAAAACTAGAAAACATTGATGCAAGAAATGCAAGAGGACCCCAAAAAATAAAGATTTTTCATGTTTATGGATTGGAAGAATTAATATTGTTAAAATGTTTATACTACCAAAAGCAATCTACAGATTCAGTGCAATCCAGATCAAAATACCAATGACATTCTTCACAGAAATAGAAAAAAAAATCTTAAAATGTATATGGAACTACAAAAGACCCAGAATAGTCAAAGTTATCCTAAGCAAAAGGAACAAAACTGGAGGAATCACATTACCTGACTTCAAATTATGCTACAGAGCTATAGTAACCCAAACCGCACAGTACTGGCATAAAAACAGACACATAGACCAGTGGAACGGAATAGAGAACCCAAAAATAAATTTATACATCTACAGTGAACTCATTTTTGACAAAGGTGCCAAGAACATACATTGGAAAAAGGACAGTTTCTTCAATAAGTGGTGCTGCGAAAATTGGATATTCATATTCAGAAAAATGATAGTAAACCCCTATATCTCACCATATACAAAAATCAAATCAAAATGAACTAAAAACTTAAATCTAAGACCTCAAACTATGAAACTGCTAAAAAAAAAATGGGTAAGCTCTCCAAGACATTGAAGTAGGTAAAGATTTCTTGAGCAAGACCTCAAAAGCACAGACAACCAAAGCAAAAATGGACAAATGGGATCATATCAACCTTAAAGCCTTCTGCGCAGTGAAGGAAACAGTCAACAAAGTAAAGAGACAACTCACAGAATTGGAGAAAATACTTGCAAACTACCCATCTGACAAGAGATTAATAACCAGAACATATAAAGAACTCAAAACTCTATAGAAGAAAAAAAACTAAATCTAATAATCCAATTAAAAAATGGCTACAACATCTGAATAGACGTTTCTCAAAAGAAGACATATGAATGGCAAACTGATATATGAAAAGCTGTTCATCATCATTGATTGTCAGAGAAAAGCAAATCAAAACTATAATGAGGTATCATCTCACCCCATTTAAAATTGCTTTTATCTGAAAGTCAGGCAATTGATGAATGCTGACGAAGATGTGGAGAAAAGGGAACCCTGACACATTGTTGGCGGAAATGTAAATTAGTACAACCACCATGGAGAACAGTTTGAAGGTTCCTCAAAAAACTAAAAATAGAGCTAAAATATGATCCAGCTACCATATATTCCCACTGCTAGGTGTATACCCAGAATGAAAGAAATAGTATATCAAAAAAATGTCTGCATTCCCATGTTTATTGCAGCACTATTCACAATAGCCAAGATTTGGAAGCAACCTAAATGTCTTTTAGTAGATGAATGGATAAAGGAAATGTGATACATATACACAATGGGGTATTATTCAGTCATGAAAAAGAATGAGACCCTGTCATTTGCAACAACATGGATGGAACTGGAGGTCATATATTAAGTGAAATAAGCCAGGCACAGAAAGACAAACTTCACATGTTCTCATTTATTAGTGAAAGCTAAAAATCTAAACAACTAGACTCATGGACATAGAAAGTAGAAGGATGGTTACCAGAGGCTGTGAAGGATAGTGGGGATTTGAGGGAAGGTGGACATGGTTCATGGGTACAAAAAAATAGTTAGAAAGTGTGAATAAGACCTAGTATTTGCTAGCACAGCATGGTGATTGTAGTAAAAAAATAACTTAATTGTACGTTTAAAAATAACTAAAAGAGTTTAATTGAATTTTTTGTAACTCAAAGGATAAATAAATGCTTGCGAGGATAGATACCCTGTTTGCCCTGATGTGATTATTATGCATTTCATACCTGTATCAGAATATCTCATGTAACTCATAAATATAATATATACATACTATGTAGCCACAAAAATTAAAATTAAAAACAAAATAATGTCGAATGCCTAGGGAGTATGAACACATTTAATCAAAATTATGTGGATTTCACTATAAATTTCTTTTTTTTATAGTTTTTTAATTATACTTTAAGTTCTAGGGTACATGTACATAACGTGCAGGTTTGTTACATATGTATACTTGTGCCATGTTGCTGTGCTGCACCCATCAACTCATCAGCACCCATCAACTCGTCATTTATCAGCTTAAACACACATGATTCAGAATAGGCAAGAGAAATTACTTGAATCTCTTTCACATTTTAAAAAAGGGGCATACAATGTACAACCTCCAAAATGAAAACAAAACATTTTTTTTTCTCTCTCTCTTTTAGACAGAGTCTCGCTGTCATCTAGGCTGGAGCACAGTGGTGTGATCTTAAAAGCCATTGTTTTAAGTCCACTAAATTGTAAGTTCCTTGAAAGCTGGGACCTAGACATGGACTTTACTCATTCCTCCCATTCTTAACAATGACCCATGTACCATTCTCTCCCCAAGGAGCTTGTAGCTCAGGAGACACATACATGCAAACAAAGAGTTTTAATCCAATATGGATAATAGCGCTACTGAAGGCATGTTCAATGCATTGGGTGGGAATGCAAAGGAAACCTGTGAGAATCTAGGCAGACTTCCCAGGGAAAGTAGCATTTGAGTAGAGGCTTAAGAGTTAGAGGGAGGAATGAGGGGAGGAGAGGTTAATTTTGGGAAGAACTAACAGCATGCAGAATGAGATTTGGCATGTTTGTGAAACTGTGGTGGTTTAGCACTAAGGAATTTGAAGTGCAGAGTGATACGATAATCAGAGTTTTTAAAAATAATGTGTACACCTGCAACTGTGAAACCACTAGAAGACACACTGGGGAAACGTTTCAGGACATTGGTCTGGACAAAGATTTGTTGTGCAAGACCTCAAAAGCACAGGCAACCAAAGCTGGACAAATGAGATCACATCAAGCTAAAAACTTCTGCACAGTAGAGAAAAAAGTCAACAAAGTGCAGAGACAATTCACAGAATCAGAGAAAATATTTGCAAGCTACCCATCTGACAAGTGATTAATAACCATAATATATAGGGAGCTCAAATAATTCAATAGCAAAAAAAATCTGATTAAAAATGGGTAAAATATTTCAATAGACATTTCTCAGAAGACACAAATGGGAAACAAGTGTATGAAAAATGCTCAACATTACTAATTATCAGAGAAATGTAAATTAAAACTACAATTAGATATTCTCTCACCCTAGTTAAAATGGCTCTTATCCAAAAGACAGGCAATAATGGATGCTGGTGAAGATATAGAGAAAGAGGAACCCTCATACACTGTTGGTGGGAATGTAAATTAGTACGATCACTATGGATAACAATATAGAGGTTTCTCAAAAAACCAAAAGTAAAATTACTATATGATCCAGCAGTCCCACTGCTGAGTATATATTTAAAAGAAAAGAAAGCCACATATTGAAGATAGTCTGCACTCCCATGTTTATCGCAGCACTATTCACAATAGCCAAGATGTAGAATCAACCTAAGTGCCCATCAGTGGATAAAGAAAATGTGTTACATATACACAACGGAATATTATTTAGCCACAAAAAAGTAAAATTCTGGCCTTTGAAATAACATGGATGGACCTGGAGGACATTATGTTAAGTGAAATAAGCCAGGTGCAAACAGACAAACATCACAGGTTCTCATTCACAGATAGAAGCTTAAAAAGTAGATCTCATGGAGCTAGAGAGTGGAATGATGATTACTATAAGCTGAAAATGGTAGTGGTATGCAGGAGAGAAAGCGAGGATGGTTAATGAGTACAAAAATACTGTTACATGGAAGGATTAAGATCTAGTTTTTGGTAGCACAATAGGGTGACTAATTAATAATGTGTTATAAATTTCAAAATAACTAGAAGAGTGGAATTAGAATGTTCCTACCACAAAGAAATGATAAATATTTAAGAAGATGGATATCTTGACTACTCTGATTTGATCGTTATACATTATATGCTTGTATCGCTGTTACCACATGTATCCCATAAATATGTTCAATTATGCATCTAATTTCATTTTTAAAAATTAAAAATTAAAAAAATTTAATGATTTACTTTCTTTATAAAAAGAAGAAAAATAGAAAGGAAAATAGAGTCTCAACTGTAAAATAATAATAGTAATAATGTATCCAACTAAACCAATTGAATCAAACTCTCTGGGAGGTTGGCCAAGAATCTCATTAATTTTTAAAAGTGTCTTAGGTAACTCTGATGTACAACTGTTGTTGAAAACCACTGCTGTGCCCTCTGCTCCTCTTTGTACTCCCCTACCATCATATGCATAACTCTATCACTATACTTGCCTGATGACATTGAAACTATTTCTCTATGTCCTGCAGAATGGAAGTTCCTCAAGTGTCAGGATGTGCCTTATTTTTCTCTGTATTTATAATGTCTTTTACATTTTCTGGAACATATTAGGAACTCTACAAATATTGGTTTAACTGAATAAAACTAACATCTAAAGAATAAAATTAGGCCAAAGCAAAAATGTAAAAAAAAAAAAAGAAAGAAAAAATAGTTTCAAAATAGAATTATAGGCAATGACTAAAAGGGGAATATAAATAATGGTAGAATGGTTCAATGATCATGAATTTTAGAGCTAAGAAGTTAGAAATTAGTTTGAAAAAACATGCAAATAACTGAATTCTTAAGACTAACTTCTGGGTTGAAACTGCCTCCCAAGAGAGACTCTCTTTAGAGCAGCAAGCAGGGAAAAAGCAAGCCACTTGATCATTTCTCCAAAAGTCATTCATATCTATGACCCACAGACTCCCTTACAAGTGTCCATGAAGTCCAAAAGAATATGTTTTATAGAACAGGCCTATAATCAGGCAGCTCAGAGGTACATTATCCTTAACCCCCTGAGTAGTCTGAAACGGAAATTTCAAACAATGTAATTATCTGTTTTGTTTTAGTTGGAAAAAAATATATATCTAATATATTAGAGTTCATTAAATCTTAATTATAAGCAAATGATACTCTGAAAATTTGAAATCCAGTTTGAGTATCACAGAACGACTTGATATCAGCAAAGATCTTCAACTGATATATTTAATTTTTAATAATTTTTAATTGCATAGAGAGTATATGAATTTGTTCTCATTTTAAAAACTAGACCATCACAAACAAAGACAAAGACCTTTTAATAATGACCCTAAATCCAAGGCTCCTGCCCTCCTCTCTAGGAGTAACTATCATGTAGTATGTATTCTTCCAGACCTTTTGTATGCTTGACAATTATGTGCATTTACTTCTGTAAATCCATATGGCTCTACTTTCTTTTTCAGTTTTACAGATATTGTAGAAAATTAATCAAGGTCAAGATAAGAAAATATATCACACTAAAATGTGTGATTGACAATAGTTGATTGAAAGAATTATATACAAGAATTTGGGCAGGGTTATAAGAACCAGGAAGAAATGGTAAAGGAATCCAGGGCTAGTAAGGGCAGTGAGTTCTTATAATCCCTAGGGCTATGGGGGTCTAATGAGGGAGGGGTTTCAAGAATCACAAATCAAAGCCAAGGCTGCAGAAGAGCATGACCCAACAGGAGCTGTGAACAGTAGTACAGCCTGCTTTAGTAGCTTCTCATAGGCTTCTCCTGCATCCTGTTGAAGAGCACCTCATCATTATGAAATGTGGTTCCCAACTAGCATTGTAACTACACATTAGCAGAAGCAGGCCATTCCACCAATTTATCAAATCAGATGCTCGTAATTGATGGTGCATGTCAGTAGACTAGTGAGTTCCATGTGTGTAAGCTTATTCTTACACTTCATTTGCTGTAAAATGTATCCCCTGGTCATATGCAATGTTGTGTCAATATCATGGTGATCAATAAGGTATTCTATATGCCCAAAAATGATTGTGTTGTTGTGATCTGTTGAGAGTGTATCACTCAGGGGTTGATCAGAAAAGTAGAACCACTATAAATGCTACAGAACAAGAAATTTATTACAGACATTAGACCTTACACAATTGTGGAAGCCATCAAGCAATCTATGTATGTCTGTTGCCATTGAATCTCATGCTGCACCTAAAGCCAGTAGAGCCAGGACTATGGAAGGGAAAATGGACAAAGTAGAGGAGGCCAAGGACAAATTAGAACTGTGTCTCTTTCAGTGCTTCCAACTCTGATGTACTTGCACCTGGTTCAGGACTCAGAGGATCTAAAGGGAGAGATCCAGTGGGAAGTAGAGGAACTGCAGGCAGAGTTCCTGTTCCACATCACAAGGTGAGCCAGCATACCAATAACAATATGTGTGAGCTGCAGCAGTACCTTCCCTACACCAACCTCATATCAAAAGTAACTACTGCTTCACTTCCACTTTCCAAATCCTACACAAACTTTTCTTGCGGTAAGCCCTAACATGGAAACATACATGGAGGGGAATTCTGAGAATCATAGTTCTGGTTTAGCTATGTTGAAAAAGTATAAAGATAAGAGTCCAATTTTGTTATTTTGCATGTAGATACCCAGTTTTCCTGTGCCATGTATTGAAAAGACTTTCATTTCCCCATTGTGTCTTCTCAGTGTCCATGTTAAAACTTAGATAATCATATATGCTGTGGTTTATCTCTTGGCTTTCTATTCTATTCCATTGATGTACATATCTGTTTTATGTCAATATGATACAGTTTTGATTAATATAACTTTGCAACATAATTTGAAATCAGGTAGTGTGATGCCTCCAACTTTATTTTTCTTTCTCAAGATTGCTTTGGCTACTTGGGGTCTTTTGTGGTTCCATACAAAATTGAGAATTTTTTAAAATTTCTGTTTAAAATGCCATTGGAATGTTGATAGAAATTGCATTGAATCTGCTGTTAGTGTATAGAAATGCTACCAATATTTGTATGTTGATTTTACACATGCAACTTTACTGAATTGGTTTAATATTAGTCATTCTGTCTTTTTATCACCAAACTTTGACTATTTACATCTAAAGTAATTGCTGATAAATAAGAATTTACTATTGACAGTTACTTAATGGTTTCATGGCTGTTTGTGGAGCCTTTGTTCCTGTATTTGTCCCTTGCTTCCTTCCTTTGTGGTTTGATGTTTTTTGTAGTGGTATGTTTTGATTCCACTCTCTTTATCTTTTGCAAATCAACTATAGGTTCTGCTTTGTGTTTACCATAAAGTTATACTAGTCTATTTTAAGCTGATAACAACTTAACTTTAATCACATGCGTCAGGTTTGCTGGAAGATTTCTAATCCATATGATATTTAAGTGCCTCCTCAAAAATGGATGACATTTGATGGACATTTATACTGGAACATCTTCACTGAGTACAGGATTGCATTAACCAACCTAGCAGGCTGTTAGCACTTATCCAGGCACTCAAATCAATTATTAATGCCTAAATCCCACGTGATATACCATATTGATTTCTGATTTTTGTCTCGTTAGTCTTTTTCAGCCTAACCATTGAATTCACTCATATGCCTTTTCCTCAGACCCCAGCAAATATTTAGAAAATCCTATAACTCTTTTAGTTTAAACTTTATATTTTCAGAGCAGGCTTTGTACTTCTCTATATAAGTTGTAGTATGACCTAATTCTTGTTATAGCCTTAAGGGCAACTGGTCCAGATAAAGCCAACCAAAAATAAAGGTCTTTTTTTTTTTTTTTTAACTTCAAGGAAAGGCTGGTTTATTCAGACTTGGATGAAAGAGTAGCTCTACCAGCAAAAAGGGTAAGGATTGGGAGATCAAGTGGCAGTGACATTTAGTTGTAATGGAGATTACAGTTCCTTGCCTTGACCTACGTTTCATTCTATACAAACACAATTGAAAACTTGAACAATAATAGTCTACATTTATTCTACATATAAGGAGGACTTCCAAAAGTTTGTGGGAAAAAAATGGAATTAAAAGATAAAAATATAAACTTTCTCACCATAAGCTCCATCAAGTACAAGACACTTTTGTAAGCAATGATATCAGCCATTTAGTCCATCTCTACAGAACTGAGGGTCCTAGGAAATTGAACCATGTCAATGCAGCTTTTTTACATTATGAAATGAAGAAGTTTCATTTAAGGATTTTTTTAAGATTAGGAAACAAAAAGAAGTTAGAAGAAGCCAAATCAGGACTTCAGTGTAGATGCCTAATGATTTCCCACCAAACTCTCACAAAATTGCCTTTGTTTGATGAGAGGAATAAGCAGGAGGAGCTTTGTTTTGGTGGAGAAGAACTCTCTAGTAAAGCTTTCCTGGGTGTTTTTCTGCTAAAGCTTTGGCTAACTTTCTCAAAACACTCTCATAATAAGCAAATGTTAATGTTCTTTGGCCCTTTAGAAAGTCAAAAAGAAAAATTCCTTGAGAATCCCAAAAAAACTGTGGCCATTATCTTTGTTCTTACTGGTCCACTTTTGTTTTGACTGGACTACTTACACTTCTTGGTAGCCATTGCTTTGATTGTGCTTTGTTTTCAGGATCATACTGGTAAAGCCATGCTTCATGTCCTATTATAATTCTTCAAAGAAATGCTTCAGGATATTGTTCCCACTTGTTTTAAATTTCCACTGAAAGCTCTGCTCTTCTCTGCTGTTGATCTGGATGCAACAGTTTTGGCAGCTGTCGAGTAAAATGTTTGCTCACCTTTTTCAGTCAGAATTGTGTAAGTTAAACCAATTGAAATGTCTATGGAGTTGGCTATTGTTTGTGCTGTTAATCAGTAGTCCTCTTCAATTAGGGTATAACAAGTTTAATTTTTTTCTTTAAAAATTGATGTGAATGCTCTGCTCCTGCAAACTTTGTCTTCCAACATAGAACATAGTCATCCCTTTTTAAAATGAGTTATACAGTTTTAAACTGATAATTTCTTTGGGGAATTGTCTCCACAAACTTTCTGTAAAGCATCAGTGATTTCACCATTTTTCTGCCCAAGCTTCATCATAAATTTGATGTTTGTTCTTGCTTCAATTTCAGAAGAAATCATGTTGTTCTGATATGGGCTCTTTTCACACTGATGTCTTATCCTTCCTAGTACCTCATACTAGATTCCTTTTAGACATGTTATCACAAGTTAGTATGAATTTATTTTGGTGCAAAAAGAATTTGAAGCCCATACATAGTTTTTTTCATAAGAAGCATTTTCCATGAACTTGTAGAAGAAAGCTTGTGTAATCAGAGTCCAGTATTCCTGAGATAAGGAAGTTATACAGGTACTCCTTAAATATGTGAGCCAGCTAATCCCAGAAATCATTTTTAGGTGCTCTTTCCTGGGGCTTTTCTGTGCACAAATACTTATTTCAGGGTCACACCAAGAAAAAGTACCATATTCAAATGGAATAAATGAGGAAATTTAATTTCCAACAGTGCAAGTGGTATTATAGAAGACCAACAAGGAATGGTTAGGTATCCAGGACTAGCTACAGCAGGAAGCCATTACTGTTTCTAATGCTGAGGGCAGTAGTCATGGAGAATGTGTTGTGTGTGTGTGTGTGTGTGTGTGTGTGTGTGTGTGTATGTGTGTGATGTGTTTGTGTCACTTTATTCATACCTTTATAGAGTGTTCAAATCATCTTAGTAAATGTTTTCATTTTTCCTACTTTAAGAAAAACATTTACTTCCTTTAAGAAGATGTAAATAGAATAATTGTGGTAGTAAATGGTTATATTTTGCGTGCTCATGAGTTCACTGGTTAATAAAATAATTGTGTATGTAAGACAATACTCAATTTTCCATCTTTGAATTGACAAAGACTCTTCCCTTGACCAAACTTTAGTCAGACTTTTCTTGTCCCACTTTCCAAATAAGCCTCAACCTTGGCCCTCTTCTCCACTGAACCTGCATAGCCCAGTTTTAGCAAGAATACTGCTAAGAGTTTAGGGAGGATCTTCCAGCCTTGATATCTGATTACGCTTGATATCTGATCTAATTCCTCTTCTCCATCCTTGATATGTTCTTGCCTGCCTGCAGCAAGAATCCTGTTAGGTCAGTTTAGCAAGAATTCTCCACTACCTTTGATGTCTCTTTTTAATAATTTTCCACCCACAGAAACTACAGCCTGCTCCATAGCCATAAATTCCCACCTGTTTTCGTTGTACTAGGAACTGAGCCCAAACCTTTACTGAGATCTCTTTTCTTCTATTATAATAGTTTCTCAATAAAATATATGGTTCCTCAAAAACCAACTAATGTTTTTACCACATTAAATATTGTCAGGTTTTAGTTTTCTTTAGCAAATACTCTCTATGAAATAAAAGTCAGTTTCTTTGGTTAATGTCATAATTACTAAGAGTCATTAAAACTAGAAGTAATAATAACCAAAAAATATGACAGGCTATGTAATGTAATAGGATCTGGTTTTGTTTATCAAGAGGGAGAAAGGGGTAGATTCATTCTAAGATAAAATGTCTAGTTATTCCAGTATGTGAAGAACAATAGTAAAAGACAAAACCCAAAGGATACAGAAAGCTTTAGAAGTGTGAGGAAGTAAATTCTGTTTTGTTACATATATGTAACTACAAATAATGCTTCTGAATAGAAGCAATGATATATGTTAAAATTTTGGCAAAGTTTTTCACAGCTCAGCTTTGATTGATCTATTTTTTTAAATCTCAAGAATGTTTTATTGCCAAATATTACATTAAAGCAAGACTAGAATTTGGCATTCTCTCTGTTTGAATGACATAACAAATTTATTCTTTCTTCTTTTAAAAAAATAGTAAGTGTTATTTTTTGTCTTCTTTGTAAATGTCCCTGCTGGTAGACAAAAATTCTCTAGCCCACAGGAATCACTTTTTGTGCTTTATGCTGACTTTATATGCTCCATTATTTTAAAAAACATAGTGGATTTCAAAAGTTACTTCTATTAACTTTGTTTTAAAAATTGTTTTACTCTGATAAATAGGTAACTATACTACAATCATTTCTATTCTCAGATATTTGTACTACCTATACTACTGTTGTGGTTTGATTTGTGTTCACCAAATAGGTATGTTAAAATTCTAACACTGAGTACTGTGAATGTGGCCTTCTTTGCAAACGTTTGTCTTTGCAGATATAGTCAATTTAAGGTCATACTGAATTACAGTGGATGAAGGAGATATTTCTCCCTTTTCAGAGGCCTTCAAATAGCCTTCCATCTTACATATTTCTAATAATTACTCTTAGGAATTAAGGCTTAAAACTTTAATATTTGGTTTCTAAATAATTTATATGTAACTTTTTTCTCTTTTCAGAAGCAAATTTCCCTCCCTCCTAAATGAAAAAATAGACCCAATATCCATGTGGATGATCAAATTAAGGTAGGACAAAGAGAAGCTTCAGCAATAAACTTCAATAGTTAATAAAGACACTCACAATACAAGCCATGACTTAGGATATCTTCCCGTAATTTACCAGTTGTCTGCATACTTTCCTCATTGCCATCTTCATTTCTCGATTCCTGAATGTGTAGATGATAGGATTTAAAACAGGAGTGAGAACTGCATCAAAGATGGCCAGAAACTTATCCAGGTGTGTGGAGGGAGATGGCCATGTATAGAAGAAAATCAAAGGACCAAAGAACAAAACTACCACACTGATGTGAGCTGAAAGTGTGGACAGAGCCTTGGATAAACCAGCTGAAGAGTGTTTCTGAACAGTGAGAATGATGACAACATAGGAAATGATCAGTATGAAGAAGGAGCCCAAAGAGATGAATCCGCTGTTGGCTGTAACCATGAACTCCAGTCGGTAGGTGTCTGTGCAGGCAAGTTTGATGAACCGAGGAAGGTCACAGTAAAAGCTGTCCAATATATTAGGACCACAGAAGGGCAAGTTTACTACAAAAACCAACTGAACTACAGAGTGGATAAGGCCCGTCATCCAGGCAGCCACTAAGAAGAACATGCACATTCTTGGGCTCATAACGGTCAGGTAGTGGAGGGGCTTATCTGTCAAAGGCCATGGCTATGAGCAGCACCATCTCCACACCACCAATGATGTGGATGAAGAAGATCTGAGCAATGCAGCCTCCAAAGGAGATGACTTTGTGCTTGCTGAAAAGGTCGTAAATCATCTTGGGAGAAGTGACAGAGGAAACACCCAGGTCAATGAAGGAGAGGTTGGCTAACAGAAAATACATGGGGGAGTGCAAGGGAGGGTCAGAAGTCACAGTGAGCAAAATGAGAGAGTTTCCCATGATACTGGCCATGTAAAACATGGAGGAGAACACAAGGAGGAGAAGTCGGATGTCCCAGGAATTGGTGAGTCCCAGGAACACAAACTGACACCACAGAGTGATTTGCCCCAACTACTGGCTTTGTTAGCAGTGGTACCTGAAGAGAACAACAGCAGAAAATGTAAATAATAATCATATTAATAAACTAGAAAGAAAGAAGTCAAAGTTATAAAAGTCTATTTCCACTTTAGCATTAAAACCAACCTAATGACCAACAGGTATATAAAAAATCTTATCACTAATCATTAAGGATATGATTAAAATGACAATGAGACATTATCTCAGACCTGTCAGAATAGCTATTACCAAAAAGACAACAGGTAACAAGCCTTGACAAGGCTGTGAAGTGAAGGAACCCTTGTACACTGTTGTTGGGAATATAATTTCTATAGCCATTATGAAACACACTATGGAGTTTCCAAAAAAAGAGAGAGAGGGAGAACTACCATATAATCTAGAAATCTTATTCTAGGTGTATATATTCAAAGGAATTGAAATACATACCTCAAGGAAATATCTGTACTGCTATGTTCATCATAGCATTATTCACAATAGCTAAGATAGAGTGTTCATTGATACATAAGTAGATGAAGAAAATGTGTGTTTGTGTCTGTGTGTGTGTGTGTGTACCTATACAATCGAATACTCTTCAGCCTTACCAAAAAAAAAAAGGGGGAAATTCTGTCATTTGCAATAACATGGATGAACCTGTAGGATATTATGCTAAGTGAAATAAGACAGACACAGAATTACAAGTACTGTAAAATCTCACTTATATGTGGCATCTAAATAAGTCAAACTCATAGAACTAGATATTAGAATTAGCAGCTGACAAGGGTTGATGAAACAGGCAGAGAATGAGATGTTATGCTCCAGTACCATGTTTCAGTTAAACAAGACAAATAAATTCTGGAGGCCTGTTGTGAAGCATGGTAACTAGAGTTAATAATAATGTACTTCATACTTAAAATTTCTAGGAGAACAGATCTTCAATGTTTTTACCACAAAGAAATGATAAGTGTAGGAGATGAATATGTTAATTAGCTTGATTTAATTATTTCATACATATACATGTATCAAAGTATCACATTGTTCACCATAAATATGTATAATTTTTATCTGTTAACTACACTTTAATAAAACTTGCAGAGAGTTGAGAGAAGAACCTAATCTCCTGATAGGCTCTGAAATTGTGTTAACACAGTGTGACAACCAAGTGTGAAAGAGAAAACCTTCTCTGCTTTAATATCCCTCTGCTTGTCCCAGAGTAGTGGCTGTGATGTTCCTCTTGAAATACAAGACTGGTCAACATGGGTAACGGGAATTTGATTCCAAATTCTTTTAATTTTTGCTTCAAGACTAATATAGCTTGGCTCTAGTCACACAAAACTATTTATGTTTTCTCAACTATTGCATCCATTTCCAAGACCACAGCCCTATTCTGGAAAAAACATTCTTCCCCACTCCCCACATCTCGAAAGTATTTCAAGGTTTAAGAAATGTTTACCATAGCTGTGAGGTCTTGCTTTATATTACCGGTACTCATTTTACTATCCCTTATATTGTAGTAAACTGGGTACAAGTCTAACTCACCAAGTTGACGTATCTTAAAGGCAGGGATTAGTACTTTTTCACATTTGGATTCTCTGAAGCAATAAAAAAGTGGTCTACAGAGAAGAGCATGTCCACAAACTGTTAGTTACTGGTTTACTTTATGTTAGATACTGACATTGAGAGTGTTTAGAAAGTTCTTTAATAATATGACATTACAGCAAAATCTAAGTGTTTGATTTTGTATTGTACCAAAGTATAAGTTCAAGAAGCACTGGGGGAAAAAAATATGTAACTAAAATAATCTGAGAAGATAATTTGAGAATCACTGCCCTAGACTATTTAGCACATGATCTAAAAAGCTTAAACTACAAAGAGCATTTTGGTACACTGGGAAGCATTTTGTTCAAACCTCTGTGCAAAGATTTATCACATTTTACTCTAATATCAGTTTTATTTAGAGAAGCAACATAGCACGTTGGAAAGAAACCAATATTTACATAATTTTTCAGCCACTTACAAGTTAGTATTGGGCAAATTATTTAAATTTATGAATCTTAGTTGGTCTATCAAATTGCAATTAATGATACTAACTTTACAGAGTAAATTGTAAGGATCCCATAAAGTTTTATAATCATGTATCCAGTCAAATTAACTTTTATATACATAAATGCAACAAAGTTAGCCCTTATCTTTCTGTTTCCAAGATTCAACAAACTCAATACCTTTTATATTTACTCTTAGAATGTTTTCTCACTTACCTGATTCCTAAAAAAAAAAAAATTTATTTATAAGCATTCTCTAAATCCTTCTTCATTCTATCTACAGTTCAAAGATACAATTAATACAAACACTGTAATTCTAAATCATATAAGAGACCAGGAAACTAAATCAAGCTCCTGGTGGTTTATGTATTATTTTATTTTTAAACTTTTCACATCACATTTTTAAATGACATTACATTGGAAATTATTTACTAAGCTCTGGGTCTTTTGGTCTCCATGTCTTTCATTTGTAATGAAGTATCTATGAGACTCTTTCTTCTTGCAACTTGACAAATTCTTAAGAAATTTGCTTCCCTTGTTATGGAAAATGATCAGTTTATACCCATCTCTTTTGAAAAGAAAATTGGGAGAAAAATATAATAACCTATGTTTCTCTATCTGCATGTGTCAGTTTTTCTTGCCTATTTGTCACATGACAAAGGATAAGAATCATTCATGTAATCATTGAGAAGAGAGTGATTAATTGCAACCTATGCTGAATTTAAAATATTGCAAAGTCAGACTTTTTCTAATGTCTTTCACCTTTCCCTAGACACAACGTAATCCTAGCTCAAAGCCAATGCCAGTTAACTTTTTCCAAAATGTCAATAAACTTTTTCACAATTATTCTCTCGTGTTATTCAATTCCTTATCCTGGACCCTATCTACTTTGCTTTAGATTATGACTCACTTGCATAGCAAGTCCCACAACAGAACCTTGTCTAAAACTAAAGCCAATATCCCGTTGTTAAATTTATTTGCAACCTTCCACTTAACCTGTATAGAGAGAACAACATGTTCAGGTACTCTGGGAGTTTCCTGTGTTCTCTAACGTGAAATGTCATATCATATCCTGCCATAGGAAATATAAGGCTAATTACATATACCTCAAGGGGACAGTGACCAAGTGATACTGCAAAAACATGATAGTTTAAAGGAGCTTATGGATCATGGGCTTTGCCACTAGAGAACTATTTGCTTTGACCAGTGCAACCAAAAGATGCAAAAGTTCATAATAAGACACTAGAGAAAAAGAGGGAAACAAAAGTGGAATATTTTTGCTTAATATATTTGTGCTGTTTTGTTGGCAATAGTGGTAACTACTCATTATAATTAATCCCTGAAAATAAGTAAATGTTAACTCAAAAAATTAACTCTAATCATTTTATCATATCCAGAAAAGCCACTGTGCCAAATTTTTAGTACAGTTTAAATGGTAGAAGAGTGTATACAACACTTCATTTTCACATAATCATATACTGAGTAGTTATGGATACTACCAAGATTTAGCTGTAGAGAAATTCATTCCAGTGTTCAGAGCTTAATAGTAAATGAAACAACTAAAACATCCAGCAGTTGATGATAAATTTTCAAAAGTATGCTACATCCATACAATCAAATTCTCTAAAGCTACCGTAAAGCAAGTTTGATATCTATATAGTTAAAGACAACCACAACACACCATTGAGTGAAACAGTGGATACCAATACAGCACATACTATGCTGCTGTGCATATAAATCTGAATAAATAGACAATAAAGTTTTTGCGATAAGTACTTCTGACAATGAGATTGTTGTGCAAGAAAACAAGGTACTTTTACTTTCAATTTTGTACACTTGTGTCAGTCAGGATCCTGCCAGGACAAGAGATGGCACACTCAAACTAGGTAACTGAAGAAGAGCTTAATAAAGGCACAAAACTGGGCGGAGAAGGGTTAAGAGTGACACTGGAGAGACAAATGGAAGCTGTGCTATTCTTGTCTGAATCCACTCATTTTTTATCCAGGGTACAAACAGGGCAGGACAAATAATATCAGGGCAGAAGAAAGTTAGCAAAATAGAAGAAATGAGTTGTTATGTCTTTGCAGAGCAATCTAAACCCAAAATGGTAGCCGCCAGTGTCTTTCACATGAATTAGTGGGAAAGGAGGGGAAGGAAAAGGTAATTAATATAAAACATAGCTGTTGAAATCCTCTTTCCTGTAGCTCACCATGAGGACTATTTTGATAACAGCCATTTCATTGCTTCATTAGATGAGCAGATTCTGGGTGGTGCAGTATGTGAAGATGCCAGTAGATCTAATGGTCATGTGCTAACTCTCATACCTCCATATCTTTAATGTGGTATAATATGACATCTTGTGGAATTACATGTCTAAGTGTTAATTACTCTGTAATTTTTAGAAAAATGATTGCTTAAGCCCCTAAAGCTTTGTGTTGTAATTATCCAACTGGTGCTTGCTATAAAACTCATTTCTTCTCTTTTCACCACCAATTTTTCTAATACCTGGGTATGCCAGGTAGTATGACCCAAGAAGTAGGGCTATTTGCACAAAGTCGGGATTTTTTGCAGAAAAACCTTTTCTAGATTTGCACCCTACTCAAAGTTGACAGACTTTCATGGCTTTCAGCATATGAGTTGTGGTAGTTTTCCTGGTTATAGCCTATGCTTCTTCCAGAAATGGAAGAAATCTACCAGGTATAGTTCTTTCTTATTAGTGATAGAAGGTGCAAGATGCAATAATTTTCCTTTGATTAAAAGAACAAACCTGGAGGCATCACATTACCAGACCTCAAATTATACTACAAGGCAATAGTTACCAGAACAGTGTGGTGCTTGTATACAAGTAGGCATATGAACCAATGGAACTGAATAAAGAACCCAGAAATAAAGTCAAATATATACAGCCAACTGATCTTTGACAAAGTGTACAAAAACATAAATTGGGAATGGACACCCTATTCAATAAATGGTTCTGAGAAAACTGGCAAGCCACATGTAGACGAATGAAACTGGATCTGTGTCTCTCACCTCATACAAAAATCAAGTCAAAGTGAACCAAAGACTAAAATATAAGACCCAAAACTATAAAAAATTCTAGAAGATAACATCAGAAAAACTCTTGTAGACATCAACCTAGGCAAAGAATTCATGACTCAGACCTCAAAATCTAATGCAACAAGAACAAAAATAAATCAGACCTAATAAAACTAAAAAGCTTCTGCACAGCAAAAGAAATAATCAGAGTAAATAGACAACCTATAGAATGGGAGAAAATATTTGCAATCTATGCATCCAACAAAGGACTAGTATCCACAATCTACAAGGAACTCAAATCAGCAGAAAATAAAATAATCCCATCAAAAAGTGGGCAAGCACATGAATAGACATTTCTCAAAGAAAGATATACAAATGGCCAACAAATGTATGAAAAAATGCTCAACATTACGAATCATCAGGGAAATGAAAATCAAAACTACGAGACACCACCTTACTCCTGCAAGAATGGCCATTACTAAGCAGTCAAAAAACAATAGATGTTGGCATGGATGTGGGGGAAAGGGGAGACTTATACACTGCTGGTGAGAATGTAAATCAGTACAACCTCTATGGAAAACAGTATGGAAATTCCTTAAAATGCTAAAAGTAGATCTAACATTTGATCCAGCAGTCCCATTACTGGGTATCTACCCAAAGGAAAAGAAGTCATTATATGAAAAAGATGCTTGCACACGTATATTGATAGCAGCACGATTCGTAATTGCAAAGATGTGGAAAGCCAACCTAAGTTCCCATCGATGAATGAATGGACAGAAATATATATATACCATGGAATACTACTCCACCATGGAAAGGAATGAAATAATGTCCTTTGCAGCAACTTGGATGAAGCTAGAGGCCATTATTCTAAGTGAAGTAACACAGGAGTGGAAAACCAAAATCGTTATGTTCTCACTTGTAAGTGGAAACTAAGCTACGAGTAAACAAAGTCAGACAGGGTGATATAATAGACTTTAGAAAATCAGAAGTGGGAGAGTAGGAGGGAGGCTGGGGTAAAAACAAGCTACACATTAGTTACAATGCACACTACTCAGGTGATGGGTGCACAAAGATCTCAGAATTCACCGCTATATTATTCATCCATGTAACAACAACAAAAAAAACCCCACTTGTACCCCAAAACCTATTGAAATAAAAAAAATAAGAAGGAAAAAACATCATTTTCCTTTGCTTTGAAAAGGACCTCCTGGCATGCACTGGACCATCAAACTCTCAAAATTTTAATGATGTGACAATTTCACGGTTCTCTATAGAGTTTATTCCTTCTCTTGAGAGCATATGTGTACTACTAAAGTATCTAATAGTTGCCACTTCTTCATCTGGTTTGACAGCATAGTGTTATTAATATAATAGACCATTAAGACAATATAAAATATCCAAAATGGTTCAGGTCTTTTCAGGCTATGTTATGACAGAGTAAGACAGCAAATGTATGTGTTGTCCATTCCAAGTGAATGCTAACTGTTCCTAATTCTCCTTTCCAAAAGAGATGGAAAAGAAAATTTACCAGACCAATGATCACATATTATATACCCAGGTCTACGTTAATCTGCTCTAGCAAAGACACCACCCTTGGCATAGCATCTGCAATTTAGACTACTGCTGGGATAGATTTACAACAGTCCATTGGCATTCTCCAGGAAGTGACTAGCTTTTATAGGCGACACACTGGTTAATTAAATGGAGATAGGATGGGAACTATTTCTGTATCTTTGGGATATTTTTACCCCTACATAATGCAGTATAATTTCTGAAATACTATTTAGACTGGGTGTGGGGGCTAACACCTGAATTCCCAGCACTTTGGGAGGCCAAGGCATGTGGATCACTTGAGGCCAGGGGTTCAATACCAGCCTCGCCAGCATGGTGAAACCTTGTCTCTAATAAAAATACAAAAATTAGTTGGGTGTGGTGGCATGTGCCTATAATTCCAGCTACTCGGGAGGCTGAGGCAGGAGAATTGCTTGCACCCAGGAGATGGAAGTTGCAGGTCGTGCCCCTGCACTCCAGCCTGGGCAACAGAGTGAGACTCTGTCTAAAAAAAAAAGAAAGAAAGAAAGAAAGAAAGAAAGAAAGAAAGAAAGAAAGAAAGAAAGAAAGAAAGAAAGAAAGAAAGAAAGAAAGAAAGAAAGAAAGAAAGAAGAAATACTATTTTAGACTGGGGAATAGGACAGTAGTTTCGTGACTTCCCTGCTATCATAGTTGTCCCCACAGGACAAGGAACAAGTGCGGAGTTGTACCAACTACCAAGTATATCTTTTCCAATTATACATTCAGGAAATGATGTAATGATCACTGGGAGGTTGTCATTTGGTGAACCCAACATGCACCCCATCTGAACTAGGACTCCACATATTACCCAACTCCCAAATGCCTCCACTCAAAAGAGGAGTGATGACCCTTCAGGAATCTGGGAGTAAATGTCAACTCTGTGTCCAACAGTCCTTTAAATATTCTGATATTCCTTTTTCTTCTAGGTGTTTAATTGTGCAGATAAATGGTCTATGTTTGAGCAAAGTACTGGTAGATCATTACTATGTGTATATGTACTTAGAGTTGTTGCACAGTCCTTCCTTCTGCCACTTATTAAGCAGCCACAGTGATGCTGTGTCCTCTCAGCTCCTCCCAAAAAGGTAGCGTTAGGAATTATTTAATATCTTCTGGAGACTTTGGGCATTTCCCTCTATACTATATCAAGGAAATTCTGGCATTTCAACTTCCCTGATTATAGTGACAGCCTACAACAAAACAGCTGAATGGGCATACATACACAATACACTTTTGTAAATTGACCCCATAAATGCTGGGTTTGCTGGTGATGGGGTCACCCAGTAGAGAGCCCACAAATAGAGATTGCTTTTAAGTAAAGAAGCTATTCTTATATGTTTTATTGACAGAGATGGATGCATTATAGTGCACAGGTTATAAGAAAAACTCTGAATTCAAACCAGCAGACTTTGAGTCCAGACTTACTACTTCATAACCTTGAGGATACTTAGCAACTCTGCCCCAGACACCTCCTCTCTAAAATGGGTATAATGAGAGAATGAATCTGCATCATAAGATTCAAATAAAGCACTTAGAAGAGTACCTGGACCATAAGAAGCACTAGATGAGTAACATGAATTATCTCTCCTAGGACACAAATGGTGAAAGGCGATCAGAGCTTCATTACCTCATAATGAAAACCTCAATTAATAGGTTTGCTTCTATATTTTAGTAACCATGTTAGATTAAGAGTCACAGAATTTGGGGAAAAATAATTTTCACACATCTTTTATAAATCTTTCAATTTTTGCTAAAATATTTGAAATTTATCCTTCTGAGAAAGAGGCATAAATACCTTAGTGTAGCTTATGTAATTCACCAATCACATTTCTGTTTCCCAAAAGAAGAAACATCATCCACTGTAAGCAATGGAATGAGCTTCAAACCTATAAAATGGAATTTAATCAAGGGTCTCTGAATATTACCATAGACAAAAGAACACTGTTTAATAATAAAGTTCAAGCATCTTTTTTATAATTAATGATTTAAAATTCAGCTTTGGTAGAACTTGAACAAGAAAATGTAAAGTAATGATTTAAAATTCAGCTTTGGTAGGACTTGAACAAGGCAATGTATCGTGATGGTAGAAATTAGGGAAGGATTCAGAAATGATAAAGAAGTGCTAAGTGCTAATGATTTCCTGGTAGGACGTAATAGAAATGATTAGTATAAAGCTCTCTCTTCAAATAGACTCAAAATTAGGCCTACAGGAAAAGCTGGAAGAGTGGAATATGAGCATCAAATCAAAAACAAAGTTGATCTGAAAGTGAAAGTCACGGTTTCTGGTGCCTGGCTCTCTTTGATGGTTTCCAGCTGTGTGCCTTTGGGCAAACTGTAGTCACCACTCAATTCGTGGATTTTAGTACGTGTAATTTGAAGAGATTACAACAAATTGGTGTTGGTAATCCACTCTAATTCTAACTATAGGACTAACAGTTTTCCAGATGGCCAGACAGTGAAGCCTGAAAAGGAGGCAAAATATGTAGAGACTGTAGCAATACAAAGCAAACACTTTAGGAACAAAAAGAATTAAAATCAAGAGAGTTAGATACTAAACAGGCCAGGTGTGGTGGCTCATGCCTGTAATCCCAGCACTTTGGGAGGCGGAGGCAGGTGGATCACTTGAGGTCAGGAGTTCAAGACCAGCCTGGCCAACATGGTGAAACTCTATATCTACTAAAAATACAAAAATTAGCCAGGGGTTGTGATAGGTGCCTGTAATCCCAGCCCCCAGGAGGCTGAGGCAGAAGAATTGCTTGAACCCTTGAACCGGAGAGGCAGAGGTTGCAGTGAGCTGAAATCATGCCATTACACTCTAGCCTGAGTGACAGAGCAAGACTCCATCTCAAAAAAAAAAAAAAAAAAAAAAAAAAAAAAAAAAAAGGGAGTTAGGTAGTAAACAGGTTAATTGAATGTGTAGTTTGTCTATCGATAGAATAATCTGTCCAATAGAGAAAAAGATACATAGTATTATTATTTGTTCAATTACATGGCACTCGCCTAGAACAAGGTCTTTCAAAGTGGTAGGTTACAAAAGACATTAAGATTCAACATTTAGCACTTCGATGCACACGGTGCAAAGAATAACACCACTTCTAATTTAACAGTGAAATTGTTACCATAATTTAATAGATTTTCAGGCATATAATATGGCCTGAGTCTTCGGTATTTCTCTGAAATTGCATAGTTTCTTTTATGCAACCAGCATGAGGAATAATTCATAGTTACACATCTTCACAGCCAACCCATTTACAAAATCTTTGTAAAATGCGCAAGGCGACTGCACAGTCTCCTCATTGCCACCTTCATGTCATTGTTCCTGAATGTGTAGATAACTGGATTCAGAAAAGGAGTAATAAATGCATCAAAAATAGCAAGATATTTATCCAGGTGTGATGTGGGAGAAGGCCACGTGTAGAAAAACATCAGTGGCCCAAAGAACAAGATGACCACAGTGACATGAGCTGACAGGGTGGAGAGGGCCTTGGCTAAACCACCAGAAGAATGTTTCCAAACAGTGAACAGAATGAACATGTAGGAAATTACCAGCAAGACAAAGGAGCCCACAGAAATGAGTCCACTATTGACAGTGACCATGAACTCTAGTTCTTGGGTGTTTGTGCAGGCAAGTCTGAGGAGCCGAGGGAGGTCACAGTAAAAACTGTCAATGATATTAGGACCACAAAAAGGTAAATCTATCACAAAAACTAATTGGACCAATGAGTGGATAAGGCCAATGACTGAGGAAGTGGCTAAAAGGTAGAGACACATTCTTGGGCTCATGATGGTCAGGTAGTGGAGAGGTTTACATATGGCCACGTATCTGTCAAAGGCCATGGCTATGAGCAACACCATCTCCGTGCCCCCAACAGCATGGTTAAAAAAGATTTGAGTAATACATCCCCAAAAGGAGATGGCTTTGTGCTTCTTGAAAATATCACAAATCATCTTAGGGGCTGTAATTGAGCAAAATGCCATATCAATGATTGAGAGGTTAGCCAGGAGGAAATACATGGGGGAGTGCAGATGAGCATCTGTGATTACAGTGAACACAATGACAATGTTTCCCATCATGCTTGCAAAGTAGAACAACAAGGAGAAAACAAAAAGTAGAAGCTGAATCTCCCATGAGTTGGTGAGTCCCATGAATACAAATTCTGATACTACAGAGTGATTCATTCCATTCATTGCCTCAGACTCCAAGATCAGTTTTCATGTTACTTACCTAAAGGAAGAAAGAAAATGAGAAAGAATTACCTAGGCAAGTATTCATGTTCAAGAAAGAAAGCCTCCAGCCATGAAAATAAGTATCATATTAACATCTCACACAGTCAAATAACCCTCATCACAGGCATGCTGGACTTCTACTTAGAGGGGTCAGCTGGCTCCTATTTGGCATTAGGGTTTTCAAAACTACTACTATTAAATTAATTCCATCCTTAGACCTATCTCTCCTCTGCTTTTGTGTTACATGAATATTTCCTATTTGATCCTTCCCAGGATGTTCTACTTGGGTGAGATATAAGGTCATCTTTAAATACTTTTCACTATGATTACTTATCAATGGATATGATTTCAACCAGTGACATGAGCCACCTAACAGTTACTCATGCACAACATACAGCTTTCAAAGTCTCTATTCTACTATTTATATTGCTTAATCAGACTTTAGACATTTCCCTTCTTTTTTTAAATTTCAAATTTTCTCTTATTGTATTCTCCAATTCACAAAATCTAATTCTCAAAATCCCAGCCAAATTCTCACTTATGTGTGAAATCTTCCCAGTGTGACCAAGACTCTGTATTCTCATCGCACCATCGGCATTTATTTTACTCTGCTTCTCACAGTTATAGAAATGTCCATTTCTCCAATTAAAATGTAGACTCTTGGATACAGAAGCCATGACTGATCCACAATGGTAGCTCCCACCATCATCACAATGACCAATTGTGTCATATAATAAGTGTATCACACTTGTTGAATGAAGGCATACATTAATGGGACTGAAGAATGACACTGGAGTCAAGAGAGTACATCATAATTCAGTAAGGTTTATAATAATAGTGTATTAACAACATGCCAATCAGGAATTATCGCACTATCCCTATTTCAATCCTGTACTTATTTAACTACTCAAAGAAACATTTATATAAGATGTCATAAAAATAAATATGGGGTCTTATTCATTTTAAAGTCAATAAAAGGCTTCTAGGAAGAAACCACTGCATTTTATAAGTGATTTTTTAATCTCAATTTTTATATAAAATATGTAATGAGCTGAAACAAATAATCTCCTCTAATGTAGATATACACACCCAGAGGATACCATAAGATAAAAACCATGTCACATAAAGGCAGTCTCTCTTTTTTATCAAAATACATTTGGAGTGAATAAAAGTGACAGAAATAAAATATTGAGTGAAAAGAGCCAGACAGTGTCTCTATCTGCACTCTGGAAGAAGACGATGATTGAGTAATGGAGATTAAGTCCAGAAAATAAACTAAAGAATGGTGGCCAGGTCCCAGCATGGGGAGGTGTGACAATATTACAATTCTTTAAGGATGAAGAACAACTGTCAGAAATAAACCATTAGAGTTTCATTGTTCAATGGAATGTTCCTGATTTAGTCCAACATTTATGTTTTATAAATAATTCATAAAGGAAGAAATATAGGAAGCAATCTGCTCAGCCTCACAAAGGTAATTGGTGGGAAAATTTATACTGGGACCAAGAACTTTTTACTCCCAAAGTCATTTACAGTAAATACTTGTCACATTAGTTTACTATTGCTGCGTTGCTCCTTGAGCTTCCACAAAAGAATCCATTTCCTTGCCTTTTCCAGCTCCTAGAGGATGCCTCCATTCCTTGCTTGGCTCGTGACTTTCTGCCTCTTAAAAGTGCATCACTCCAACCTCAACTTCTGTCATTGCATCTCCTCTCTGACTCTTCCTCTTATAAGGACCCTTGTAATTACATTGGGAAGGTCCAGATAATCCAAGTAAATCAAGATTCTTAAATTATTCATATCTGTACCTTTTTGCCAGATCCAGAAATTAGGACATGAACATTTTTGAAGGCTATTATTCCATACAGCACAGCTTTCTTACTGTGAACAAGTGCTTTATGGGAAAAAGGAAAATCTTAAACTAATGAATCTACAGAGGGATTTCAAGTAGCCTGTCAGGAAGGTGGAAGAGATATTGAGGGAATAGGGAGAGAGAGTGCATCCTGACTTTTGCTCTGTAACTATACATTAGTGACTTCTGACTCCAGTTACATGTAGGACCAAGGATGGCCACTAATGACTGTCAATAAGGAAACAAGGATTATTAGTCAACCAACATGTTCTTAGAAAAGTAGTTATGCTAGGTATATAACTCCTGAGTGGTTCTCTGAATGATTTTGTTCATTAATTCAAAAAATATCTTGAGTGCCCAGGATTCCAGACATGATTCCAGAGGTTGGGTTTATAGCGTTGACAAGAATTTTTGCTTTTGTGGAATCCATATTCATCAGAGCAAATGCAATTTTGGTGTCACATACAGATTTTCATTCTACAGAAAGGGTAAGAACATTTGAAGAAAGTCTATAATTTATCAACTACTTGGGGAGTCTCAAACACTCTATTTCTAATTCAATTTCTACTTTCAGGATACCTCAGTTTTCTGACTTCTTCCTTTATCTGAATCCTTACAACTATAACTTCTATTACAGTATTTTCCAGTGGGTTTTATCCAATAAAAATGCATTGGTTTTATCTCCCCACATATACATATAAAACTCGTGGGGTCTAGTTTCACATACAATGATTCTTTGTATTGACTGTAAAGCAACTCAGAAACAATGCTGGGAAGATTTCTTGGCTTATTCATTCATTCATTCAACAAGTATTTATGCTGTATCTATCAAGTGCTTAACAATGCACTAAACCTTACAGATTATATAAAAGTGAAAATAGATACATTAATTATGTTGAAAAAATTAAGAAATTGAACATAGATAAAATGAGAATCTAAGGTTATCAGAACAATTTTAAGTAAGAGCTGTGCAAACCATTCTATGATTTACATCTAAATCCTCATGACCTGAACTATAAACTAACCAAAACTTGTCTAGAAATGGGTGGAAAAAAAAAAAAGACAAAAATAAATCCTTCTAATCACTAAGAGAAAAAATAGCCTTGTAGCAAAAAATGCTATTAAGGCTTCCATGAAGTAGGAATAATAAAAATATGCTATGAAGTGGAAATATATGTGGTGCTTCCTCCAAACTGAAATTTGAATAGCAAAAACTTACAACTCAGAATAGCAAAAGAAATAATGGAAATTTCACTTTTAATGAATTTACAAGGAAAAGAACAAAAATAAAAGAGGGTTTATTAGGTCTTTCAAAAAAATACGAGATTCTGTGTAAAGTTTACTCAAAGACAGGAC
The DNA here is from genome assembly GCF_024542745.1 of Macaca thibetana thibetana. Lineage (NCBI taxonomy): Eukaryota > Metazoa > Chordata > Mammalia > Primates > Cercopithecidae > Macaca > Macaca thibetana. Next base: position 88,445,459 of record NC_065584.1, read on the forward strand.
CTACACAGAGGCAAGGTGAACTTTTTTTAAGTTAAATACATTTTTTAAATCAGAAAGGAAATAGATGAGAAAAAAAGAGAAGGGGAAATTGAATTACTGAATTCAACAGGAGACTAAGATGGTTCATTATGATAAAGGGCAAGTGATGGCAAAGTAGGAGTTTGTCTAGATGTGCAATATTAAAAGCTCAAGTGCCCAAAAATATTTCCTTTTAGCATTAGAGTTGCTTCTTTTAGGTTAACATACTGCAGCACTAGAGTTGCTTTCTTTTTAGGTTAACATACTGAAGTCCCTAGTTTTGCTTACATTGATACAGGAAGGATATTCCATTGAGCTACTGCAGAAAAAAAAAAAAATGCCAGCTGGTTTTCCTTAGTGGAGATCTTACACATGCAAGACATAAGAGTCTTACTGATGAGGAAATAAGTGATCCATTTTTAAGCTTAATCATTACCCAAGAAGGATTATCAAGGATTGGTTGCTTTAAGAGACAGAGTAAGAGCTTAAGGGCTAGGTAGGAGAATAAGAGTTACAAGAATGAAAGCTAGAACTGAGTAAAAGAATAAATTGAGCTAAACACAACATGTACCTACTTCATAATCCCTTGTAAAGCAAAGATGAGAAAATAACACAAAGAGCAAACAGCAGCAGATCTAAAAATTTACTCAGCTCTTGTCTTCTTGTCTTCACATTTCTTGAGTATTAAGTATTCATCTTTGGGTCGCTGAATGGCTTCCAGGATGACACATTGGGTTATAATTGTTTGACTGTTTTTGATGCATCCCAGACCCTCCATAGATAGAATGTGTTCTCTCCTAAGGCCATTGCCATTAGGAGATATCCTGCTTTGAGTTCCCTAGTCCGGCCTGGCTATTGCTCTCAATAATTATAATGATATGAATTACAGTTATCATCTATTTATACTACTTAAACAATTGTGATAATGTGACAAATACAGATACTCTAGCATTTGATGGAATCATTTAAATTTAAATTCACCTAACTGGAATTGAATGGCATTAGAATTGGGCAACTTCTTAGAATAGATTTATGATCACTACATTTTAAAATTTTGAAAACAAATATGTTCATTATTCTCAATTCGTAAACTCGGTGAGCTGGAAAAGATCTGAGAATATGTTCTGAACCGCTTCCTTTCTTGTATTTACCCATCAAGGAAATGTCAGTTTTTCCTCAGTTTTCAAGGTTTAAAAATATATTTCTTAGCTATTATGAACAGGTGTCAAACCTTTTTTGTTGTTGTTTTGGAGACAGATTCTCACTCTCACCCAGGCTGGAGTGCAGTGGCACAATCTTTATTCACTGCAACCTCCTCCTCCCGGGTTTAAGCGATTCTCCAGCCTCAGCCTCCTGAGTAGCCAGAATTATAGTCATGCACCATCGCATCTGGCTAATTTTTGTATTTTTAATAGAGATGAGGTTTCACCATGTTGGCCAGGCTGGTCTCAAACTCCTGCACTCAATTGATCTGTCCACCTCGGCCTCCCAAAGTGCTGGGATTACAGGTGATGAGCCACCACGCCCAGCTGCATCCTGCTTTTCATTAACATAAAAGTCCAAATGTTCTCATACAAAAAGGAAATCTCTCATCCTTTCAATTAAGCTGATGTCCACTTAATTCATCCTCTTTGGATATGAAGAAGTTGTCAGCTACTCTGTCAGATAAGTGCTTAATATCCTTGATGTTGGTAAAAGCAAATAAAGATCACTCATCTGTACCCTCTAGTTTTAACACCTCAATTTCTTTAGCCTTCCTCAAAGGATCCATCTTCTACCTATCTTTGTCTCTTTTGTCTAATCATTCCATTTCACTACCTAAACTTCCCATTGTATATACCTAAAAAAATTATCATAAATGTTTTGAAAACATAAACAAGTATAGAAGATTTATTGCAGGTTGTTAAACACTACACATTTAGTTTCCTACTTTTTTCTCCATTCTTCAATCAACTAAATTTAACAGACACTACATTTATTTTTAGTTCATGGTGAGTTAGAACCCTAGATGTTTTTCTTCCAAATAAGTTTTCAATTATTCCTTCTCCATCTTGATTCCATGAAACTGGGATTTTATTTTTTAAAACTTCACTTATGACTAGTATCTAATGAACCTTCTCCTTTTTATATATTGGGTCTTCTCTAGAATTAGAAGTAAATAACAAGCTTGTTAGGAAGACAACAAGCATATTTTTCTTCATTTTCAGCGCTAATAGATTTCCCCAAAGGTCTCTGGGTACCACAAACAACTTTACAAACATCCTAGTCCTGCCCTGAACCAAGCCACAGTGCAGACTCCAGACTCTGTAGTATACCCTGTTGCACCTTTTCATCTCCAAGTCATTTCTAAGTTTTAGTTAAAAAACTAAGATTAATTCTTGTTCTCCATATCCATCGTAATTCATATTTACTCCTTTGCTGTGATCATTTCCCCACAACAACCACCTGTTTCTTTCTGCCCCAGGCTAGCAAACTGTTACCTGAGTCTTTCCTGCAGCTGAAGTTTATCTAGTTTACCTTGTTCCTGTTGTGAACTTCATGCCATCCTTACCTTGTAGCTATTTACAGACTGTCATCTCAAGCACACACAGATACTTAAAGTATTTATATAAATGGAAAAAATAGCTAATTAACTGCACTGGAGGATAGTGACCTAATAAAGCTATAATGACCTGGGACTGCAACTCTAACGTCAGTGAGCCAAGAAATTGTCTCCTAGAAATATATTCAAAGCAACAAAGAAGAAATGCTGATAATGAGTCACAGGAGGAAGAAATGACTCTAGAATCCCTAAGAAAAATCAATCTCCACCTCTTTATATTTTTCTGGGTTATTTTTCTTTTCTAACTTTTATTTTAAGGTCAGGGGTACATGTGTGGGTACATAGGTAAACATGTGTCTTGTGGGTTTATTGTGCAGATTTTTTAATCACTGAGGTATTAGGCTTAGTACGCATTAGCTATTTTTCCTGATCCTCTCCCTCCTCCCACCCTCCAATACGACCTAGTGTGTGTTGTTCCCCTCTATGTGTCCATGTGTTCTCATCATTTAGCTCCCGCTTATAAGTGAGAACATGTGGCTTTTGGTTTTCTATTCCTGAGTTAGTATGCTAATGATAATGGCCTCCAGCTCCATCCATGTCCCTGCAAAGGACACAATCTTTGACAATTTAAATCCTATCATGATAAATGAAAGTATCTCCAGATAATCTAATAATACACACTTTCCAAGAGATTCATAAAAATCATATGGAATCCTTATAAATATAAATTTTATCTATACATGAATAAAGTAGGCAAGTAAAATAGTAAACTACAAAAATTTTTAAATATCTTATAATGTGACTTTTATAAGTTATAAATTTAACATATTGTACCAAGTAATTTGAAGATATAGGCTTTATCTAATTAACATTCATTTTTTCCAAAGCAACTTGCAGTTTTCTGTAATCAAAGAAGATGATATTCATTGAATTTAATAAAAGAATCCAGTTGTTGAAGTAATTCCACTATCTTTTACTATGTCTGTCATTAGGAAGCAGGAATAATATGAATAAGGATTGACTTCAAAATATTAAGAGGAAGCAACAGGACTTGTTTGTGTGGTTTTTTAACCTTAGATGTAATCATGTGTCTCTGTCCATGGTTCTTAATGACCATTGGTTTACAACAAGTATTGATCAATTGATCAACAAGCAATGATCATTGGGTTACAACAAGCACACTTGTTTTACTTGCTTATCCCCTTTAATTTCCATTCTGAATCCCTTTCTCTCAAAGACAGCCATTCTGGTGTTTTTTAAGCGTGTCTTGCTGTTGTGTTATCATGAAACATGTAGTATTGTTTGTATGCATATACATATAAAATAGTATTCTACATCTCATTCTAATTCTTTTTTTCCCACTTATCTCATGTTGCTATACGTACATCTAGTATATCACTTCTAAATACCACAGAGCATTCCATGGTGGGTATGCACCACTCTCTGACTTTCTGAGTACCCTGATCACCTCCAAGATTTTCAGGGTCACTGATTGGATTAAGCAAGTATTGGACCTTGCTTCTAACTTCAACCCTCACATACCAACAGTGCTAATATTTAGCTAGAAGACACCAGTGTAATAATACCAGTTGTTAAAAATTTAAAATACTTGCACACTGGTTAGAGTATAGCCACTGTCACAAGTCTCTTGAGGTTTCATCTGCTTCCAAGTTGCTTCCTCAGAGCTCCTCATGAATCAGCTACTAAAAGTTAATGCCTAGAACAGCAGGAGTCTCCAGGATCTTGCTCCAACCCTGGGACCAGGATCTGTTCTGATCGATGCAGTTGTTTAATATTTTGAAGATCATATCTTCCCTATACTAAAAGCAACACTGCCATAGACACCTTCTACACTGTCTCCCTGGAGATAGCAATGAAATGATCATGTCTTTTAAAGCATTATGAGGCATTCATAATGCTTCTCACTAGCAAAAATATTCTCACTAGCAAAAAATTTTTGAGCTAGTGAGAATTATTGTATTAATCACTGTTTTGTGGCATGGAAAAAATAATACAAATAAAGCAAATGACGGATCTAAATTAGTGAATAGTTCCAACCCTAGAAATTATATCAAAGTGGGGACACAAAGACCATGTTCTTCTCCATAGTCCTGAACCCCAGACTTAGGGTTTAAAGAGCAGTCATTAATTCATCCATGTTGCTGTGCTAGCAATTACACATCAAAGATTCGTGACAAAATATTCAAATGCCCACTCTTACAGAACTAGGCCAGAGGGTGAAATATACAGGCACTAGGAACTGGCTAAGGTGGTTATACTGCCAAAGATTCTCCAGTGAGAACTCCTAGGGAAAACTAACCATAAATAGACAAAGGTTTGAAATACAAACATCAGTTCTGAAGTCGTAAGACTAGGAAACTCAAAAAGAGAGAGGCCAAGAGTTCCATCTGTATAGAAGCAAAACGTAACTGAATCAAAGAAGGAGCAAGAGAAGAGGACGTAGAATAATCATGTACACATCTTGCCTTTACAATCCAACTATGGTGGGATGGAGTTGAAATGAACCGCAAGAAAAATCTATATGCCAAGAAAATCTCTACCCCAGCCATATCCCCAAGAAAAATCTGTTATATACTCAAATTACACCAAACCATCATCAATCCCATAGATAACTTGGGGGGACTTAATCAGGAAGAAAGAATGCAGATGCCGTATGTAACACCTAAGAAGTCACTTCTATCAAGATCAAATACTAAACCAATTGAGCAAATTTAACATCACTAGTGATGCTGTGTGGATATTATGTACTCTCTGATATCATGTGATTAGAAGATCTTTTCATCTTTTGGGTATTCTTTTCAAAAATCCAGAACCCATGTATAACTGTAATGAAAAATGTCAGACAAACTCAAATTGAGGGACATTATACAAAATATCTGACCAATATTCCTCAAAGATGTGACACCATGAAAAGCAAGGTAAGACTGAGAAATTGTCACAAACCTCAGAGGAGATTAAAGAGACATAATAGCTAAATGTAATGTGATATAAGGATTGGATTCTGGAACATAAAAAGACATTAATGGAAAAAAACTGGTGAAATTTGAATAAAGTCTAGAATTTAGTTTACAGTAATGTATTATACCAGTGATGATTTCTCAGTTTTGGAAAATGTACCATGGAAATACGAGGTGATAACATTAGGGGAAATTGAAACTTGGTAAGGGGCATATGGGCACCCTCTGGACCATCTCTGTAACTTTTCTGTAAATCTAAAATTATTCCAAAATAAAAGCCTTATTTTAAAACAATCCAAAGGATCAGAAAAAGAAATGTAAAATAGGACTGAATAGATTAAGTGAAAACCATGCTTGAAGATTTGTTGAAACTCTGCTATTTGACAGTCACTCAAGATACAAGGTGAATAATATGTTATGTAAGTAAAAAATTAACAGTCCAGTGGGAACACCAGATTTATCAACTAAGAAAATATGTTCTAAAATGATAGAAAACAGCAGAAGACCAGGAGTCTGTCAGTCTGGGTTCTAGGGTCTAGATTTGGATCTTCCATACACTACTTTTAGCATTTTCTTTTCTAGTAGTCGAGAGTTTCCAAAATGAGGAAGGACTAAAATTATTTATAATTTACTTTAAAATTCAAAAACTCTATTGTCCTACTAAGTAACCGCATGTGCTTTCAGTGCCAACATATCTTTCTACACTCTGTATGATGCAGGAGCTGGCACTCTGCCAACTTTCTCTTTTTTCTTTTCAGTTTCTCCTTGCTTGGATTCACCATTAGGGATACTAGAGGGAAGTGAGGGAAGTTGAAAGGCTGGAGATGGAAAAAGGGACTTCCTTCTTCCTGTTTGCCTCCTTTCTGCTTGCTGTGCCTGTCAGCATCACCCAACCACACTCATCACCTCAGCAACCTTGGTTGTTTTCCAAAGCAGCAGCTGAATCCAGTTAGTTTTTCTGATGCTAGAGGAGCTCTGCACCTCACACCCTCACTCAGGAACACCTGCACCAGCCAGTAGTGCCTCTCCCTCAGGGGCGTGTTATGACCCATAGGGCCTCCGCTAAGCTCAGAGACACTAGCCCCAGCCAGGCAGCATCCACCTCTGCTCAGATATTTGAGTTTCACCTCCACAGGTTCTTCCTCCAAGCTTTAAGAGTTTGGGGTTTTTTATTTATTTAAGTCTTAGTAGTTCTAACCTCTTTCCTTTATTTTCCCTTTTCTAGGAGTGAAAGCTGCTTCCTACAAATGCTACATTTTTATCTCAAAGTTTGATTTTTTCAAATAACTAGTTAACAACTGTCAAAACTAAGAAGTTACAATTTTAAAGATGTAATTGGCTTTTATTAGTGATTCTAGAATTGGGCAATACTTCGTTCTATCAACAGAATGAGTGTTCTCAATGAGCTGAGCAGAAGAGCTTGGCTTTGTAGGCAGAAAAAGGCTGAAGATAGCAGAATCAGAGAAAAAAAATGGACTGGCCTTTTCAAAGATACTTGAAACAGAAGGGACTTTTGTGTTATAGTGACTCAGGCTGACTGAGTTAATGGGTTTTTTGGGGTTTTTTTTTTTTTTTTTTTTTGTTTTGTTTTTTTTGTTTTTTTGTTTTTTTGTTTGTGGGGGAGTTGAAAATGGCTAATTTTGAAGTTTAGTCTGATTACGTGGCACCTAGCACAAGTGACTCTCTTCTGGTTTGCCTGCTGTATTAGTTCATTCTACACTGCTATAAAAAAAATACCCATGACTTGGTAATTTATAAAGGAAAGAGATTTAATTGACTCACAGTTCTGCATGGCTGGGGAGGCCTCAGGAAACTTACAATATGTTGGAAGGCAAAGGGGAAGCAAGCATCTTCTTCACAAGGCAGCGGGAGGGAGTGAGTGCAAACAGGGGAAATGCCAGTAGTTTATAAAACCATCAGATCTCGTGAGACTCACTCACTATCACGAGAACAACATGGGGGAAACCATGTTGTTCCCATAATCCAATCACCTCCCATCAGGTTCTTCCCTTGACACATGGGTATTATAATTCAAGATGAGATTTGGGTGGGGTCACAGAGCCAAACTATATCACCTGTTTGGCTGGGGCCTAATACAGGAGGCTAACCCAAAACAGTAGCTCCCATAAAATTTATTTAACACAAATTCATACTTAGTTAATTCTTTATACCAAAATTCCCCTTAAAAAAAAAAAAAGGCAACAGTGTACTTTCTCTTTACTGGACTTTGAGAAAAGATTAGCAAATAAATAGCTAACAGATAATGAGCTGAAAAAATAAAAAACAACTTTAGCAAATAAATAGCTAACAGATAATGAACTGAAAAAAATAAAAAAAATTACTTAGCTACATAGTAAGACAAATCATTAAGTCTAGTAAAAACCTTTATCTTTAAAGCAAGATAGTCTACCTTAAATGAAAAAAATAGAAAATGGGCAATAAACCACATACTGACATTCAAAATGAATTGTTTAACATTTAGAGTAATTCTATTTGACACTATATATAGGTAAGAATGTTGGTGAGATAAAGTAACCACACTCTTTAATCTTTAAATCTCTTACATAAGCAAGAAATCTATATCACAATTCAATTTGGGAAGGAAAAAAAAAAGACAACCCAACACATACTAGTAGAAAGTGATATTCTGGTTAAATTTAACATAACTTACTTAGCACATATCTGTCTGAAATTCTAGTATAATTTGCCTTTTTGTATATTCTTGATATATTTTAAAGATTTTACTGTAATTCACAAACTGAGACCATAGTCTTCTCATTGCCACCTTCATCTCTTTATTCCTAAAAGTATAGATGACTGGATTTAAAACAGGTGTGATAACTGCATCAAAGATGGCAAGGAATTTATCCAGATGTGATGTGGGAAATGGGAAAATATAGAAAAAGATTAATGGCCCAAAGAACAAAACCACCACAGTGACATGAGCTGACAGCGTAGAGAAAGCCTTGAATATACCACCCAAAGATTTTTTCTGAACAGTCACCAAAATAAAGATGTAAGAGATTATGAGAATTAAAAAAGAAGCCAGAGAAATAAATCCACTATTGGCAGTAACCATGAATCCCAATGTGTAGGTCTCTATGCAAGCCAGTTTGATAAATCGAGGAAGATCACAAAAGAAACTATCTAATTCATTAGGGCCACAGAACGGCAGGTCTACAACAAAAGCCAACTGAATCACTGAGTGAATAATACCTATAATCCAGGAGATGACTAAAAACAAAATGCACCTTTGTGGGCTCATGATGGTCAGGTAGTGGAGAGGCTTACATATGGCCACATATCGGTCAAAGGCCATGACTATAAGCAGCACCATCTCAGTGCCCCCAACTGCATGGATAAAGAAGATCTGAGCCACACAGCCCCCAAAAGAGATGGTTTTGTGCTTCCTGAAAAGGTCATAAATCATCTTGGGAGCTGTGGAGGAGCAAAATACCAAATCAATGATGGAAAGGTTGGCCAGCAGGAAGTACACAGGGGACTGTAAACGAGGGTCAGAGGTCACAGTTAGCACAATCAGGAGGTTTCCCATCAGACTTGACACATAGAACACTGAAGAAAAGAGGAAGAGGAGGAGCTGGATCTTCCATGAATTGGAGAGTCCCAGGAACACAAACTCAGAGACCACAGAATGATTGGCTTCATCCATTGCCTCTGTCGGCTGTGACGACTCTCATGCTACCTGAAAGAGTAGAGTAAGGAGAAACTTTGATTTAGGACAAAAAGCATTGATGTTAGCAAAATCACGAGCAATTCATATGTTGTCAGAAAACTAGACATGGGCTAATATACGCCTTTGGAGACAACTTCAGTCACAAAGCAACTCATATTCCTCTATCATAAATTTTGTCACCAGAAAGTACATTGCACAGAATAAGAACTCATTTACTTACTTGAATGGATACCTTTGTTTTATTTTTAAGTATTTTTTTATAGCCATATCTCAGATATGACTGTAAGCTAAAGACTTTCTGTAAAGTACGTGAAATAGTTAAGTGACAGTGGATTTCATAACTTGGGCATCCTTGATATACATATTAATTAATTAATTTATTTATTTATTTTTGAGACAGGATCTTGCTCTGTCACCCAGGCTGGAGTGCAGGGCATGATCACAGCTCACTACAACCTGCCTGCAATTCCTGAGTTCAAGCAATCCTCCCACCTCAGCCTCAGCCTCCCAAGTAGCTGGCACTACAGGCACATACCACCACACTTGGCTAATTTTTGTAGTTTTTGTAGAGATGGGGTCTCACTGTTTCCTAGACTGGTCTCCAGCTCCTGGGCTCAAGTGATCCTCCCACCTCAGCCTCCCAAAGTACTGGTATTACAGGCATGAGCCACCATGCCCAGCCCTCAATATACTAATATCATTTATATGACCATATTGACAAGTTCTTTCAATATTAATATGCTCTCTTAAGGCCTGGAGATGTAAATTTCTCATATCTGTAAATTGGGTAGATAAGGTGAGTTACCTATAAGAAGGCAAGAACTATAGGAGTAGAGGATGCCAGATCATGGCACAAACCATGAATGCTAGAAAAAATGACACAATTATGGGTGCTGTTAAGGAGATTCTAAGAGAGATTATTTCCTGAGGGAGGAAAGAATGTGAGACATTAAAAAAGGCAACCACAGAATGAAAATGATGAGTTCTAAATCTTAAGTAAAGGAGAACAAGAAAGAGTGAAAATATCAGAAAATTTAGAAACTTTCTGTCTACTTTAACTGCCCGTTAAAGTCTCTGTCTAGCTTTAAATGAGATATTTAACCTCATTCATAAACAAACACATACTAAAATAGTAAGACACCAGTTGTTTCATCAGTTTGGCAGATATGCAAACATTTGAGAAAAGTCAGAGCTTGGTAGGAAATGGAAAAATAGGCTATTTCATAACTGGTGATGGGGAAGTAAACTGAGAAAACATTTGCCAATTTGGAAACATCTTCTGAATTTTTATATTCTCATATACTTCGACTCGGTTCTATTTTGGGGGCAGGGAGGAAAACCCTTGAATATACCTACGTGTGCATATGAACAAAGTGGACAAAGCATGTCTTTGTTATTTTTGCTAAAGCATTACTTTGTTTGTTTGTTTGTTTTGTTTTAGTTTTTGAGATGGAATCTCACCCTGTCACCAGGCTGGAGTGCAGTGGTGCAATCTCGGCTCACTGCAACCTCCGACTCCCTGGTTCAAGTGATTCTCCTGCCTCAGCCTCCCAAGTAGCTGGAATTACAGGCATGCACCACCACACCAGGCTAATTTTTGTATTTTCAGTAAAGACGGGGTTTCACCATATTGGCCAGTATGGTCTCGATCTCCTGACCTCATGATTCGCCCGCCTCAGCCTCCCAAAGTGCTGGTATTACAGGCGTGAACCACCACGCCTGGCCTAAAGCGTTGTTTTAAGAGCAAAATCCTGACACTAATGTCAATGTATAGACTAAGAAGCTAGTTAAATAACTTATCTTAGATAGTTTCCGTGAAATACTATGCAGCCATTTATAATATTGAGGCAGATCTAAATATACTGAGGAGAGATAGGGGAGAGGTTGTCAGTTGCCTGCACTACGTCATTCCATCTGGACTTAAAAATAAAATTAGTCAAATAAAATAATAAGTAGATAGAAAATGTCTAGATTGATACACAAAAACATGTTAATAATTATCTCCAAGGGTTGGGATTGAGACAGTAATGAAGGAAAAGATAACTTTCAGTTTTTGCTTTTCCTAGCTTACATTTTTGCAGTGAGCACACATCAATTTCACTCTTACAATAAGGTAAATGTTTTCCAAAATTACACAATTAGTGTCTTCAGAGTATCCAAAGATATTACCATAATCTAACCCTCAAATTAAGATAAGAATCAAAGCTATTCCCAAAATATTCACTAACTTTGTTACTTCATTTCTCCCTACACCTTATACACGCTAAGCTAAACTACTTCTTTTTTGCTGGACATGTTCCCAAAAGGCATTTATTCTTCACACACGCGCGCGCGCACACACACACACACACACAACTTCAGCTCATGTCTTCACTCCACATTCTTCACTCAGCCTACATGCCTTTGTCATCATTACGTCTCTCTAATTTTTCCTATTTTCTTTAGTACCCACTCTGTCTAATTCCTTTCTCCATGAAGTCCTCTTTGATACCCTTACCTTTATATACACTAAATGGAAATAAACCTTGTTTATACTGTGGTAACCAAACCGAAAACCTTTGTACTAATAGTGTGCTACGAGTGATCTAACAAAGAACGCTATTGAATTTCCGATCATTGTAAATAATGTGTCTTCAACATGTCTTCAAATTATCCTTTTCAGACTTTTGCATGATAATACTATAAATGGCATTTACATTCATAAAGGGCAACTCAGCTTGGAATAAATTAAGTTCCTTTCACACTGATTATCATCAGCACCCTTCCCACTGAAGCAATTTATTTAAATGAATGATTAAATTCTAAATTGCTCCCCTAGAAGCTGAAAGATACTCTATCAATGTCTCCAATTTCCACTCACTCCTAAAACCATTTTAATTTTTACACAAGACTTTTGTTTTATCTTTAAAATAACACTTTTTTATTTTTATATATAAGATTAGCAAAGATTTATATTAGATTATTCCTAGTGTTGCTAAAAATTTGGAAAACAGGTTTGTCTGCTCCTTGTTGGTATTACTGCCTTCTAGCCAGTCTGTCATGTTCTATCTCTATTTTAAACTTAAGGTCTTTAGGTACCACACTTTGTATTAGTCCCCACTGAACATTTGTTTTAAAGCAGGGCAGAATAGTTGTTTAAATCTGATCTTTTCCATAATGACAGAGTTAAGCTCTCCACTTAGCTCACTCCTACAAAAGGAAAACAGGTTATCAGTGGTGATAAGCCACTCAATCCCAGTGTGACTTTGTAGTGTTCTGAATCTCATGATTGCATTCAACACAGAGCACCAACCTCTCTCACACTCCTACTATTAAGCCCAGAATGTAAGAAAAGAAAGATACGTCAAAGATCATCTACTGATCAACTCATTCTCTCCTCTGCTCAGGTTGCTCATCCCTGTGCTGCCCAACATAAATAGGAAATGAATTAAAGCCATGTGAGCTAATCACCAATCCAAATAAGGATGATAATTCTAATGATTTTTAAGTAGATCAGTGTTTGAAGTCTCTCAGATAAAGATGGATAGAAAGAGCTCAGGACACCACTCAAAATACGAAAAAGATGGACGGGAATGGGCACTGGAGCTGCATGCTCCCAAAATTACTGTTCTTACTACCATCAACAATACAGCAAGCCTTGTAGAAGTCTGCTGTTATGACTTGAATGAAACTTTGCTAACGATTGTAAAATTCTTTCATTTTAGGGTTAAGAAAACCAAGGTACAAAGAGGGTAAATGACTCTGCTAAAGCTACAGAACAAGTTGGTGGCAAATCCAGAATATGTTTGACTTTTGGCTTCCTTAGTACAGGTTATTTCTACTACATCGTGTTTCTTTTGCTGTGATGGTCTTTGCGTACTGTATGTGGCCCAGGAAACCATAACATACCAAAACTAGTTTGTTTAGCATTGTCTACTTACACTGTACTCAAATTTTCCACTCTGGCTTTATTATTTGCCTGGAGACCCACACATGACACATCCGTGTGCAAATGTCACTGGAATAACCTTTCCAATACTGAACACGAAATTATGACTTGACTCTACTCATTCAGATGCATTCTATATTTTGGTTGTTAGTTAATCTGCTGCAATTTTCCTGTTGAATAACAGATAATTCATTACTCCTAGTTGATTAAATTCTCCCTCTCACTGTTCTGTGTGTTTCCACTTAAAGTTCTGATCTCCATCAAAGACAGTTTCTATCCATTTAACCTACCTGGACCAATGTTGGAATAGAGGATCACAAAATGCAGAGCTCACTGATGTTATGATCGTCACTTGGCATAAAAAATCATGTGTAATACCTCCACAGGGGGAAAGGGAGCTAATTAGCAGCACAGAAAAGTTACTTCAATGTTGCTGTAGAGACCTGGGATTGCCATCCTGAGTACATTTGGCCAAGGGAATTAATTCTGTGCCATCCACAGAACTTTGGCCACAGCAATTAAAGGGAAAAACTGGCAATGGGTCACCTGAAGAGAAGGAAGAAGAGAAACTATGGACCTTTTGTGTGTAAAAATTACAGATTTTTGTTTGTTTGTTTTTGTTTTTGAGACGGAGTCTTGCTCTGTCCCCCAGGCTGGAGTGCAGTGGCCGGATCTCAGCTCACTGCAAGCTCCGCCTCCCGGGTTCACGCCCTTCTCCTGCCTCAGCGTCCCGAGTAGCTGGGACTACAGGCGCCCGCCACATGTCCGGCTAGTTTTTTTTTTTTTTTTTGAGACGGAGTCTTGCTCAGTTTTTTTCTCGGCTCACTGCAAGCTCCGCCTCCCGGGTTTCGCCATTCTCCTGCAGAGCCTCCCGAGTAGCTGGGACACCAGGCGCCCGCCACTACGCCCGGCTGTTTTGTATTTTTAGCTAGGACGGGGTTTCACCGTGTTAGACAGGATGGTCTCGATCTCCTGATCTCGTGATCCGCCCACTTCGGCCTCCCAAAGGGCTGAGATTACAGGTATGAGCCACTGCACCTTGCCTGTTTTATCTTTTTACCTGCTTGTTTTCCTTATCTATAAGGGAAGAAACGCCGTAAGAATGAAAATATATACTTTTCAAAAAGTGAAATCAAGTTTACCATTGAGGAAGGAAGGAAGAACGGAAGGGAAGGGAAGGGGAGAGGAGGGGAGGGGAGGGCACGGGAGGGGAGGGGAGGGGACGGGAGGGAGAGGCCTCCAATGTGGCATCTAAAATGTGATCCATGCCCCACTAGAAAGGATAACTAAATTAGAGGTAATCATATGTACAGTTGTGTAGTCAACATTTGGTTAGTTCTTAATCGTGTGTATGATATGGGGAGATGAATAAGGTGTTATAAAAGCAGCATACCAGGATGGACTAAAAATACTAGTACAGCTGAAATAAAGAAAATCAGTAATTGACTTAACCTCTCATAGATTAAGTTTTTTTATTTATAAAAACAATCAACAAAACAGAAAACCTCTGATTATGTTTTATTTCTTTACATCAAAAATATGCAGAGTCAGTGAAAGGGCCACTGATAAATTATAATTATACAGAGTATACTATATCACTTATCTATTGCTGCACAACAAAGTAGCCTAAATCAATAACGTTTTACTCACTCATGTGTCTGCAATTCAGGCTAAGGTCAGCTGGGCAGTTCGTCTGCTGGTCTCCCCTGGGCTTTCTCATGAGACATTAGTTATCTGGCAACTTGACTGGGGTTGGAGGGTCTATGGTGGCCTTACTCACCTGTCTGAAGCCTAATCCTGGCTATAGACTGGGACTCTCTCTCACAGGGTCTTTTATCATTCATTAATCTTGCCTAAGCTTCCTTACATGGTGGTGGAGGATGCTATGAGTGAGCAAAGAGAGAAGCTACAAAGCAACTTATACCTAAGTTCTGGAGCTCATGCAACATAAATTTTGTCATATTTCCTTCATCAAAGCAAGCATAACGCCAGGCCAGATTGAAGGTGGGGAAATAGACTCCACCTCTTCTCAGGAGGAACTACAAAATATTGTTGCCATGCTTTTCAATCAACTAAATACTCTGAAACTAACCATTCTCAGTTGTATTGATTGACTAAGCTTCATTTAGAAATATTTTTAGTATAGGCACGTGACATATGTCCTATCCAGGGCTCTAAGGTGCTGTTACTCCAACTTTCACTAACTCAAAGGAACATCAGCTCTCTCCCACTCCTGCTTTTGTCTTAGATTCAACAGGTTTGTAATAAGTAATTTTTATTGTTATTAATGAGTTTATATCCTGATACAAAACTCAGTTAAGTCACATGACCTTCTAGAGTCTTCAGCACCACAAATAGTCCAGCCTCCTACTTGTCAAAGAAGGTTCAAGAACACTCAGGTAGAGGCACAGTCACATTACTTGAAAGAAGTCTAGAGGCCCTGTGGAAAGAAACTTTTCACCATCAACAAATGAGATCAAACATATATAGAATGATTTGATGAACTTGAGTTGTCCAAAGGAGGGCAGTCTGATGCATCTCAGATAAAATCATTACAAAAGCAAAAGATATCTAGCAGAACAGGCTAGACTAAGCAGCAAGGCCTGGCGACTGCATGGGCAGCAATTGAACAGGGATGTACATGAACATGCTCTAACACAGCCTCTCTACCCCTCCCCACACAGTCCTCAGATTCCTACAGTTTCAGGCAGTGCATGATATGCAGAGATAAGCAATTCAGGAGAGATGAGCAGTGGCTCAAGCAGATAGCTGTGTGCCACAGAGTGGCTTCTGTCTCTGAAGCAGAAGAATGGCTATACCACAGTCAGCAGAACAAAGGGGTAGCACTGATTATATGCAAACCCTCCCATCCTAATACTCTAGAGAGAACAGTTGGGAAGAAGAATCCCAGAAAAGATTAAAATTCTGCTTATCAAGCAGGACAGAGAAATGAGACTGGGAAGAATATTGTGTCAGTGTGACACATTTGTATTCAGCAGGTCTTGCAGTCTGGTGTTTTGATTGTCTTAATTTTATTTTTTTGACTTGATTCCAGGGCGCGTCTGTTGATCAGCATGTGATGTCATTTACTAAAATATCGAATGCCAAGACAAATATTTTACTTACTCCAAATACTATTATCTTTACTAGCCAAGGGTTACATCTACAAAATGAATGTGTCAATATGAGGAAGGTTTTACTTACAAATCCCTTAATTTAAATGCCCATGAAGAAAGCATATCAATATCTGTTGATTTTAGAACCTGCATATTCCACCTACTGGTGTCTTATACAGCACAGATGCATGGTTAGTGTCTGTTATTACATATGGCATCTACGTTTATTAATTGCTGCCATAAGAAATCATTAGGGTTTCAGAAAAAAAACTATTTCCCAATTAGTTTACTTGCCAATTGGCTCACCTAATAAGAGAGCATTCTATTGTAACCAAAGCAAATTCACAGAAAGTTTGTCTATTCTTTCAAAATGTATGCTGAATTCATCAACTTTTGTTTTCTTTTTTATGGTTTGCTGATATCCTTTTTTTGTTGCTGTTTACAAACAGTAACAAAATTTCATATACATTTTTCCATATGTTGCCTGACTATATTATCTTTTGTGCTGCTTTTTTCAACTTTTACTTTAAAATAAGGGGGTACATGTGCAGTTTGTTACACAGGTATATTGCATGGTGCTGAGGTTTGGAGTATAAATGAATCCATCACCCAGGTGGTAAACATCTACCCAATAGGTAGGTTTTTTTCAGCCCTTACCCTGTTCTCTCCATCCTCACTCTTGCATTCTTCCGTGGCTTTTTTTTTTTTTTTTTTTTTTTTTGAGACAGAGAATCTCGCTGTTGCCCAGGCTGTAGTGCAATGGTGCAATCTCGGCTCACTGAACCTCCGCCTCCCGGGTTCAAGTAATTTTCCTGCCTCAGCCTCCTGAGTAGCTGGGGTTACAGGTGTGCACCACTAGCCCTGACTAATTTTTGTATTTTTAGTAAAGAGGGGTTTCACCATGTTGGCCAGGCTGGTCTCGAATTCTTGACCCCTACCTGCCTTGGCTTCTGAAAGTGTTGGGATTACAGGCATGAGCTACCTCACCCAACCTTATTGTTCCCATTTTTATAACCATGTGTACCCAATGTTTAGCTCCCACTCACAGGTGAGAACATGTGATATTTGGTTTTCTGTTTCTGCAGTCATTCACTTAGGATAATGGCTTCTAGCTGCATCCACGTTGCTGCAAAGCACATGATTTTGTCCTTTTTATGGCTTCATAGTATCCCATGGTGTACATGTACCACATTTTCTTTAGCCAATCCACTGTTGATGGCACTGGGCATCAACATGTTTTTAAGCCATCACATTCATACTAATTTGTTATGACAGCCTTACGAAACTAATACAGAGATTAATCTGTCATTAGAAGTAAAGTGGATTCAAGAAAGAGATTATATTTATTTGTTTGATGTTTTTAAGCTTAGAAGAGATGTGGCCATGTTTGAATACTGACAAAGAAACCAAGAGAAAGGATGGTTTAAAACTATAGGAAGAGGAGGGAGTAACTGACAGAGCAAAGGCCCTGAGGAGGTGGCAGAGGATGAGATCTATAACTCAACCACAGAAAGGGCCCTGCATCTTGAGGGTCCTGACTTCACCTAACCAATCATATTCTCCCTCCTGGAAATTTGAAATTTGGGATTCATAAATGCTGGTCAGCTTCTGCTGGTCCCTTAAACTAAAGTGATGTAGCTACAGGGATAGGACACAGAAAGAAATACAAATGAGAGGCCCGCAACTTCAGAGCATCGTAAGAAATAGCGGGTTTAGTTCCTTCTCCTTCAACCATTCATGTTGCTGTTCCTGGTGGTTCTGCTCTAGAATTCCACCAAATACTACTGTGTGAAGATAAGTCTCCTCTTCCCATATCTGTGACTTGCAACAAGGAGCTGTGAGTAAGAAACTGACAGAATTTGGTTTTAACCCCAAGTCAATCACTTTCTAGGTGTGTGACTTCTAGGCTGAGGCTTTCTCATTTATGAAGCAGGGATAGCAAAACCTACCGCATTGGTTTTATGAGTTTTTAATGAGAATACATATGAAGGCCCTGAAGTATAGTAGATATTTGGTTACTGTTAATTCCCCTGCCCATTCCCTAGGGGTAACTTAAGGAAAACAGAAAGCTCTGCCCAAATAGTTTATTTTGATAGTTTATTGTGATAAGCACTCGGAAATGGATACTAAAGAAAATCTCACCACCAAAAATGATTGTAGAGTGTAGAGAAGTTTTAAGCTTCTTTGGAAATCTGAGAATACATAAGGTATAACAAAAATTGAGGCATAATACAAGTGGGCCTTTCCATACAAGGTTGCCAAATCACTGTCTCTTCCCCAAGGTCTCTGCCAATCATCCCTGTCTCTGTTTCTATCCGCTGCTCCCTCTCCAGACAGTTATAAAATAAAAGCTCACCTGGTAAGCTATCATAGATAGTCTATAAAGGTATCCTAGATTCTGTTTATTTAGCCTGAGACACAGTTCTTAAATTTTACTTTCCGTAAAAAGCCATGTTATGATTCTTCTAGCACTGGAGTTGCAACAGAATAGCTTCATCCTCAGATTAGTAGTATGCAAGGTCTTTGAAGTTACGCAAGGTCTTTAAAATTACCCAATGGTAGGATTCATGCTACATCACCACAGATCTGGGTTTTGCTGCTGCAAACAGGCTGACCTTAGCACAGGGATGACTATGTCTCGGATCCTACTCTACACAGCACCTAAAAGATGTAACAGGGAACCTTTGAGCAAAGTGATAGGAAATCGTTTTACCTCTCCAGATTTTCTTTTCTAAATGAGGACATAACAACGCCTGCTCCATATAATTTTTATGTGTAAATTAGATAGTGCCTGGCACACAGCACTTAATAAACGGTAGCTGGAAGGAGGAGAGAAGCCCTACTGGTTAAATATACTAGCTAAGGAAGAAGCGTTTTGTATACACCAGAAAGAGCTGTGCTTGAAGCTTAGTGTTTTTTCTTTAAGCTCTTGTTGGAGTACTTTGGACATGTCTAATGGTATAGAATCAAGAAGCAGTGTATCATTTGTTCAGTCGTTTCCAGCTTAGACAGTCATTAAAATTGGCTTATCCTCTGCCTGGACTAATGCAAACTCTCTTGTTCCATGAGAGTGAAGGAACCGCATGAGGTATTCCTGAGGCTTCGTTCTTTTCCTGCAACAAAATTACTCTATCATGGATTAAGTATCTCCAAAGCACAGACGGTGCATTGTCTTTCACTTATGCAAAATTTTATTTGAATATGATAAAGTTATAAAATTATTTTAGTACCTAAGCTGCTTCTGAATCTTAACTCCTTTGAATAGTAAATATATGGATATTTTAATGATACATTTAAATGACAGAACACAAATCTTGAATAGCATTATATTTTATTGAGTTGATGCATATTTTATGTTCCCATTTTATGCTAGTAAGTATAGAAAGGAAAAATGTGTTCAGATTTTCGCAGTTCAGGAGAGAGGGTCTTTGAACCATCTTGGCAGGTAGTGGAGTGTGGTGATTAGGAGCAAGGATGTTGCAGCAGGACCTGCTTGAATTTATGTCACAGCTCTACTGCTTACCAGCTATGTCCCCCTGGGATAGTTACTGAATCTTTCTGTGCACTAGTTACCTCGTCTGTAAAAGAAGAATGACAATATTACCTACCCAGTTGCTGTGAAAATTAAATGAGTTAAGGTATGTAAACAACTTAGGATAGTACCTGGCACATCATAACTGTTCATTTAGACAACTCTTGGTCAACGGTTAATTTTACTAAAAAGAAACATCTCTCACTTGGTTAAGTTAATGTCTTAGCATATGTTTGTCCTAACAAATGTTTTACAAGCAAATTAACAGTTTTAAAGAAGTCCAAAATTTAAAAAAGAAGAAAAGTGAATATAAAAGAGTAAAGTAACTTCCTAAAAGAATCCTGAAATAGTCAATTCTTTAAGAAGATGGATTCATTACAAGGTTCTACCAAAAATCACTAACTTACAGGGACATATGAGTATACATGTGACATTTTAAAGAATCTTTAAAGTAAGTAGGTATTAGTGTAATATCATCATAGTTACTCATTTATAAATCAAAAAGTTTGTTTATAGAACAGAAAGACTGGCTTATATTATTTTGGGGTCCCAAAAGTTCTAAGGTCCCCAATATTTCATTCAAGGAAACTATGATCCTCTAAAACAAACAAACAAAAAGAATAATATTCGTGCCTGAAATTCTTGAAGCTTATTTAAGATAACTGCTAGATTTGGTAGCAGTAAGAAAAGTGATGGTAGGCTGGGCGCAATGGCTCATGCCTATAATTCCAGCACTTTGGGAGGTGGAGGTGGGAGGATAGCTTGAGCTCAGGAGTTTAAGACCAGCTTGGGCAACATAGTGATACCTCATCTATACAAAAAATAAAAAAATTAGCTGGGTGTGGTGGCACACGCCTGTGGTCCCAGCTACTTTGGAGGTTGAGGTGGGAGAATCACTTGAGTCGCAATTGCCACTGGGAGATGGAGTCGTGATCGCCACTGCACTCCAGCCTGGGTGACAGAGCAAGACCCTTTCTCAAAAAACAAAAGAAAGAAAGAAAGGTGATGGCAAATGCTCTTTGGAGTGTTCAGTAGAGTAGAAAAGCAATATAGACAGAGGAATACTGTTTAATTATGGATTTTTAAAGTAAGTGACACAAATAAAAGCCACGGATGAAACCAGACATGAGTGATGATATGATCATGCATTTTGAAAAATAACCAGAACCTGGTTCAAGAAATTTCTTGTTGGGCTGCAAATAAAGAAGGAACTTGGAAACAACAAATAACCATATGAAATCGGTGACAATGAAAACAGTGTCATGCTCACTAGCTGGGTGATGGGATCAATTGTACCACACACCTCAGCTTCACACAATATACCCATGTAACAACCTGCAAATGTACCACTGAATCTAAAATAAAAAGTTGAAATTTAAAAAAAAAGAAAGAATAATGAACTCACTGGTGTCTCTTCTGCTCACTGGGGTCAGAAATAAAAAGGCAATAGAAGGGCAGAGGTACAGTTTGTTAGTGGAAAGCTCAAGAATCTAAATCAATAAGTGGGCTTAAATTTTTTTTAATCTAAAAGTGAGGAAACCAAATTCTCATTTCAAATCTATCATCTAATATCTGTGTCTGAATATAATCATCTATAAAATAATAGGTTGGAACAAATGATCTCTCAAATTCCAGTTCTAAATTTCCATACTTCTATTATATAATCAACAGTTCTCTAAGTAGCCAAAGGATACAGGAAGCAAGCAGATACTAAAGCAAGAGTGAGTGAAATGAAAGCAATTAGGCATTATGACAGTTTGGTAGGTAGTTTGAGAAAAGGACATTAAGCAATTCAAAACAGGGAAAGTATAACAGCGAAGAGGAATAATACACTAACTTCCAACACTGAATTATTGAACACATCCTCTGTTTGACACCTTTTGACAGAGATTAATGAAAGCGGGAAATTTGGTGAAAAATAGCTTAGGTTTGAAATATTTCACATAGTAATTACAAAGACAATGAGCAGACAGCATATCTTAACTTATAAAAAATATTATTGAAGTAAAAATACTTACTGCACAGAGTTGTCATGAATATTAAATGATTTCTGTTAAACATCCAGCATAGGGTCTGAAACACAGAAGCCTCCAACGTTAGCTCCCTATATCGTTATTGATTAGAGTACTAGAGATACACAATAACGTGGTAAATGCCTAAATGTAACCTAGTACACAAAAGTAATTGAGATATAAATTTCGTTGACTTTATTTTTTCCATTGTCTTCAAGTGCAGAGCTACATTGTTGTTTATCTTTAAAATAGCTAAGACATCTTCCTGTAACTCACAAGTTGATGGCAAAGTTTCTTCATTGCTGCCTTCATCTCCTTGTTCCTCAACGTATAGATGACTGGATTCAGAAAAAGAGTGAGAATTGCATCAAAGATAGCAAGAAATTTGTCCAAATGTGATGAGGGGAAGGGCCAGATGTAAAAGAAAATCAATGGTCCAAAAAATAAAACAACCACAGAGACATGAGCTGACAAAGTAGAGACGGCCTTGGATAAACCACCTGAAGAGTGTTTCTGAGCAGTGACCAGAATGAAGATGTAAGAAATAATTAATATGGAGAAAGACCCCACAGAGATGAGTCCACTGTTGGCTGTGACCATGAACTCCAGTCTATTGGTCTCTGTACAAGCAAGTTTAATGAGCTGAGGTGAGATCACAGCAAAAGCTGTCCAATACATTAGGGCCACAGAAGGGCAAGTCTATGACAAAAGCCAGTTGGGCCACTGAGTGAATGAGGCCAAGGATCCAGGCAGTAGCCAAAATTAAAATGCATATTCGTGGGTTCACGATGGTCAGGTAGTGGAGGGGCTT
This sequence comes from Macaca thibetana thibetana, assembly GCF_024542745.1. Taxonomy (NCBI): domain Eukaryota; kingdom Metazoa; phylum Chordata; class Mammalia; order Primates; family Cercopithecidae; genus Macaca; species Macaca thibetana. Next base: position 88,468,090 of record NC_065584.1, read on the forward strand.
ACATATGGCCGTATGCCGGTCAAAGGCCATGGCTATGAGCAGCCCCATCTCCGTGTCCCCAACAGCATGAATAAAGAAGATCTGAGTTATACAGCCCCCAAAAGAGATGGCTTTGCGTTTTCTAAAAAGGGCATACATCATTTTGGGGGCTGCAATAGAGCAAACTCCCAGGTCAAGAAAGGAGAGGTTGGCCAGCAGGAAATACATAGGGGAGTGTAAGTTAGAGTCAGAAGTTACAGAGAACACAACGAAGAGGTTTCCCAGCAGACTTGCCATGTAGAACGCAGAGGAAAAGAGGAAAAGAAGAAGCAGGATCACCCATGAGTTAGAGGGTCCCAGGAACACAAACTCAGACACCACAGAGAGGTTGGCTCCATCCATTGCCTCCGTGAGCAGAGCTGACTCTAACACTACCTGGAAAGGAGAGTAAAGAGAAAATCACACTTTGTGGGTAGTGTCTGATTGCATGAGTTTCAAACTGTAAGGAAAAAATATTGCTTTAACTCACAGAGCCGAAACATCTCTATATAACCCCTTTAAACTGTAGTTGCAGAAAATAGGCAGTAACTCACTGTCACAAAGCACAGCTTCCAATTTCCTAGACTCCCTAACAAACTACAGGTTGTGATAAAAGAAGATCAGGCAAAAACAAATGCTAAATGCACTGGAATAACATGAGGGGAAAAAAGAGGAAATGAAGATGAACTCATTGATTTCTCCCTCACAGTTTGTTATTCCTGGCCATAGTTCTCCCCAAACCTCAAGCAACTTCTGATGACCTTTATTTTTCTTACCTTTTTTATTTCTTCCATGTGCAATACATTACCATTATTCATACTCTCTCACGTTCAGCCTCATGCTATTGTAGTTTTATCAGATTATATTCACCTTTTCCTCATAAGGAGAGAAAATAATGTAGAAACCCTAAAATTATCCCACCTTTGTAGCCCAGCCCAGGGAGTGGAGGTGATCACAAAGCCTGAGCAGTGACAGCATATGGTGGAGAAGGACAAGGCCAGGAAAGAGATGTACGCTGCAGGATCCACACATGAATAGAGCTCATGCAACATAGCAAAAACAATTCCACATAATTGATATCTAAAATTCATTGGCTGTGCTAACTTTTCATGGTTCATGGAATGGTGGAAAGACATTACACTTGGAATCAGAAAAGTATGATCAAGTCCTAGCCCTAAGCTCATGGAAATTTGACCAAGTTCTTCCTCCCATTCCCTCTACACTTGAGACACTTTTTCAACTCAGTTGTATTATTATAAAATAAAGGGGTGGAGACAATCCTTCCAAGTTTGCAATTACTATTATTTTATAATCCTATGCTATCCCGGTATGTAACAAAGTTCACCATAATGATGGTATTTTCTGCATTGGGTAGCTCCCATATTCACTATTTCTTTCCCTTGTTTGTGGTTGGTTGTAAGTCACATATCCCATACAAGACTATCTCTTCACAGTAATCTCCCTCTTATCTAATTCCCTTTTTGACTCAATTAGCATGTTATATAAATCTACAATCTGCTAAATAGCAGATATAAATCTGCTGTATCATTTATTTTGCCCTTTATCATAACCATTTGTAATCAATCAATAAATATTTACTAGATGCCTCCCATGCACAATGGGCACTATTTACTTATAGAAGTATTAAAATATTTACTACTGTTAAGAATTTTACATCTGAGCACACACAATGTGAACAATAAAAAATATATTGTGTAAAAATTTCCTATGTAATATGATCATAAAATTGTTGAAGTAGAAAATATACTCCTGAGCCAGGGTGATCAGAGCTGTCTTCAGAAAGGAAACAGAATCTATGCTGCACTTTAAGAGACGGATCTAATTTATTTCAATACACAGCTTCATGTCTGAGCTTAAAGAATTACTTAGACATTATCAGGGAATATCTCCCAGTCTGGAGCATTGTTTGATGAGCTTTCTGTGGAAATAATGATAACCAAGGTAAAACAAAAACAGCGGCCACCATGTGCAAGACACAACAATGACTGCTTCATATACACCATCTTGTTTGATGTCTACAAAAACTGTGAAAGTTGGTATTATAGGCTCCTTTTTACATTAGGGAAATCAAGACCAAGAGTGGAGAAGCAACAAGATAGAACATAAGAGGTAGAAATGAGATTGATACTCTGGTCTACCTCTCAGCCAGTATGGAAAGAAAACTGTTTCTTCCTCATGACTTTCTGATTGTATGATATATCTTAGTCCATTTCTGAATGTCCCATGTTCTATCCTCAGCACCCTAGGCAGATTTAAGTGAAAGAGAAGGAGATAGCTTTGTCCTTAAGTATTCATAGCATCTGGGTTTCCTAAGCTACTGCAAATGCATCCATAATTTATCCTGGTTTTTTAAATAAACATAGTAGCAGAAGGTGAATTTGTATAATACCTGCAGCTCAGAGGATCCTGGTTGAATTTCCAGACTGCCACCATCTTGATCCACATAAAATCCTTCAGCTTTCCATAAGAGACTCAGTTTCTACTATAATATAATGAATGAAGAAAATAAAGGTGCTCTGTCTGCATGTCAAGAAATAGAATAAAGCCCAGAACGAAAGCAAATCAGATTCTATTCCCACTTACAAGATTGCCTCATAGCCATGCTAACTCCCTTTTTTGGATTTCAACTTTAGATAGCAATGAGGTCTTTAAAAAAAAAAAAAAAAAAAAGATTTTGCCCATTCAGTATGACATTGGCTGTGGGTTTGTCATAAATAGCTTTTATTATTTTGAGGTACGTTCCATCAATACCGAATTTATTGAGCGTTTTTAGCATGAAGGGCTGTTGAATTTTGTCAAAAGCCTTTTCTGCATCTATTGAGATAATCATGTGGTTCTTGTCTTTGGTTCTGTTTATATGCTGGATTATGTTTATTGATTTGCGAGAGAAACAAGAAATGGGGAAAGGAGTCCCTATTTAATAAATGGTGCTGGGAAAATTGGCTAGCCATAAGTAGAAAGCTGAAACTGGATCCTTTCCTTACTCCTTATACGAAAATTAATTCAAGATGGATTAGAGACTTAAATGTTAGACCTAATACCATAAAAACCCTAGAGGAAAACCTAGGTAGTACCATTCAGGACATAGGCATGGGCAAAGACTTCATGTCTAAAACACCAAAAGCAACGGCAGCAGAAGCCAAAATTGACAAATGGGATCTCATTAAACTAAAGAGCTTCTGCACAGCAAAAGAAACTACCATCAGAGTGAACAGGCAATCTACAGAATGGGAGAAAATTTTTGCAATCTACAGCAATCTACTCATCTGACAAAGGGCTAATATCCAGAACCTACAAAGAACTCAAACAAATTTACAAGAAAAAAACAAACAACTCCATCAAAAAGTGGGCAAAGGATATGAACAGACATTTCTCAAAAGAAGACATTCATACAGCCAACAGACACATGAAAAAATGCTCATCATCACTGGCCATCAAAGAAATGCAAATCAAAACCACAATGAGATACCATCTCACACCAGTTAGAATGGCAATCATTAAAAAGTCAGGAAACAACAGGTGCTGGAGAGGATGTGGAGAAATAGGAACACTTTTACACTGTTGGTGGGATTGTAAACTAGTTCAACCATTATGGAAAACAGTATGGCGATTCCTCAAGGATCTAGAACTAGATGTACCATATGACCCAGCCATCCCATTACTGGGTATATACCCAAAGGATTATAAATCATGCTGCTATAAAGACACATGCACACGTATGTTTATTGCGGCACTATTCACAATAGCAAAGACTTGGAATCAACCGAAATGTCCATCAGTGACAGACTGGATTAAGAAAATGTGGCACATATACACCATGGAATACTATGCAGCCATAAAAAAGGATGAGTTTGTGTCCTTTGTAGGGACATGGATGCAGCTGGAAACCATCATTCTTAGCAAACTATCACAAGAACAGAAAACCAAACACCACATGTTCTCACTCATAGGTGGGAACTGAACAATGAGATCACTTGGACTCCGGAAGGGGAACATCACACACCGGGGCCTATCATGGGGAGGGGGGAGGGGGGAGGGATTACATTGGGAGTTATACCTGATGTAAATGAGGAGTTGATGGGTGCTGACGAGTTGATGGGTGCAGCACACCAACATGGCACAAGTATACATATGTAACAAACCTGCACATTATGCACATGTACCCTAGAACTTAAAGTATAATAATAATAAAAAATTAATTAATTAATTTTAAAAAAAAGAAAGAAAGAAAGAAAAGTAATTTTAGATTCTGATTTGATGTCCTTCTTCTTCTCATTTGTATTGATTCTTGCTCATTAAGCTCAACCGAAGCTGCTTCCTTTGTACAAGGTATATTTAATTAATTTCTATACAAAACAAACCTGTCATCAGAAACATCTATTCAGTACCAACCCTTGGGGACTTGACTGTAAGCCAATGCCCCTAAGCCATTTCTATATTTGCCACCAATGTACTTATTTAAAGACCAAAGGTGTGTCTATTTCCAAAGATTTAACCACATTCAACTGTGGTTAGAACTACCATTGCTTCATGCACAAACTATAAAAATGTTATTACTGTGAAAGATATGGCTAATTGGCACACAGGTAGTACTGACCAAATGATACTGCGGAGACTTGGGATCACCAATATAAGTTCATTTATCCAAGGGAATTGTCACCCAGAATCCTGGCAAGCCAACAGGGAAAGCTATAAATAAATCGCAAACGGAGGGAAAAAGAGATCAAAAACATAAGACTAATATAAAAGACCTAAAGCACATAAGTAATAATGTAAATCTAAGTAACATCATACTCTGAAACCTAAAACAGATTATTCTTTTTTTTCAAATATCCACGGAGACCATATATGTGACCATATATTATACCACCAGAAATCTCAACAATTGGAAATAGTACAAATAACATACTCTAATCACAATCTAAGAAAACTTGAATTTAATTTAAAAAGAGGAATAGAGGGGAAGAAATCTCAAACATGAAATAACTGTTCATAGATATATAAAAAGTAAAAATAAAAGCTATAAAAAATCCTTGTAAAAACTGAGAAAACTTGAAAATGAACTGTGTGTCAGATGGTGTTAGTGACTTCGTATGCGTTTTGTTAGACAAAATAATAATTTTTAAGATATTTGTAATTATACAAGATTGGAGAAAATGTTCATCAATGAAGAATTAGCTCAATAAATTATAGAATATATAACAAAATAATTTGAAACAATAAGAAAAGCTTGGGAAAGCTCTCTTTCTACAGATATGAAATGCCTCTTAACAGCAGGAAATCATTTATATTTTTTAAAATGAAAGGACAAGACATAATATTTTATATATGCACAAGCAATCGAATATAAAGAATAAAAAAGAAAAAATAACAATGCTTACCTCTGGGAAAGGAACTGGATATCTAAATAACCTCTTATAATTTTTGAATAGAAAATTTTTATCTATCAATTTTTATTTTAAAAATACAAAGAAAGAATACTCCAAAGAGTTTATTTTATGAAGTCATCCTCTCTAGTTAGTGCCAGAGCACTAGTATTTGAATTTAATATTTCCTCCAAACCTTTGGAGGACAGTTAGGGATGGGAGGAAACTCCAGAAAATCTGAGATTTAAGCATAAAATTTTAAAGTGGGAAACACTTTGGAAAAGAGACACATAAAAAAGCAAGAATTAAAAGAAAAATACGAAGATGTGAATTTTCCCTAGGTTAATCTCTAAACTTAGCACCATTCCATTAAAGTATCATCCAGTTTCATTGAGGCGCTAAATTGATTATAAATTTCATTTGAAAGAACAAGTAAGAGCTGTGAAAACCTGAAAAGGGAGTTCAATGGAGTGGAAGAGGAGGAAGGAAGCCTTAACAGATAATAAAATATTTTAAAGACTCCTACAATGTTTTTTTAAAATTACAGGAATAAACAAATGGATTACTGGCACCAAATAGACAATGAAATATCCCAAATTGCCAGTGGAAATGTAGTATTCAATAAAGACAACCTCTCATATCAGTTGATATGGACATTTTAATAAATGACCTAAGGAGCTAGAGAACTATGTGTAGAAAAGGTTAAATTAAACCAACTTCTGGCACTATACCAAAATAAATTCCAAAGGATGCAGAAGTCTAAAGACTTTTTAAATGAACAAACAGGAATTAGAAGAAACCTAAGTAAATTCCTCTATAATCTGCAAGTAGAGAAAATATTTCTAACTCTAATTCAAAATCCAGACAGAAGACAATGGAGATGTATCCTAAAAATATTGTAAAGAAGGAAAAATGTGGCAATTAAAATTTATTTACATAGCAAAAATCTTTCAAAATTGAAAGCAAGCTCTCAGTTCAAAATAAAATTAAACTAGAAATCCACAAAAGAAAGATAGCTGGAAATTTTAAAACAGTTGGAGTTTAAACACACACTTCTAAATAACACAAGTGTCAAAGGAGAAATCTCAAGAGAAACTTAAAAATATTTTAAATGAAATGAAAATGAAAATACAATGTATTAAAATTTGTGGGATGTGGCAAAAGGCATGCTTAGAGGGAAATTTATTGGTCTTAATGCATATAGTAGAAAAAGAAGCTTTAAACTCAATAATCCAAGCTTCAACTTAGGACACTAGAAGATGAGTAAATTAAATACAAAGTAAGCAGGAAAAGGAAATAACAAAAATTAGAGTAGAAATTAATACAATTGAAAACAGAAAACCAATACAAAAAATCAAGGGACAATTGTGTCCTCAAATTACACAAATGTGCTGGGCGTGGTGGCTCACACCTGTAATCCCAACACTTTGGGAGGCTGAGGCAGGTGGATCACCTGAGATCAGGAGTTCGAGAGCAGCCTGCCCAACATGGTGAAACCCCGATTCTGCAAAACTACAAAAATAGCTGGGCGAGGTGGCCCATGTCTCTGGTCCCAGCTACTGAAAAGACTGAGGCAGGAGAGTCGCTTGAACCTGGGAGGTGGAGGTTGCAGTGAACCAAGATCATGCCACCACACTCCAGCCTGTGTGATAGAGTGAGACTCTGTCTCAAAAACAAACAAACAAAAAAGTAGATAAATGCTACATTAATGTTTGAGTGGTAAGATTCTGTTTTGAAGTCCGAAGTTTGCAGATACGCCTATAGTTTATTTGGAGTTTACTACTTTCTTTTTCTGTATCTTTAATGTAATAACTTAAATTACTACATATTTTACGATTTTTCTGTATTTTGTAAGAAATTTGCATTTTGATTTGATGTAACAAAGGTTTTAATGTAATTTATGTTAGATTTTTGCATTTTTTCATTACTGTTACACTTTAACCTGACCAAATGACTGAATCTTATGTCATGGTATTAGTATGGTGAATAATCATGTGGAATGTTTTGAGACAGAGTACTATATTTGTGAATATAATTTTATGGCTTTTTTACTTAGTAAAAATCTTTCCATCAGTGTGGGAAACCGAGAAATTGCTTTCTGCTGTATAATCTGCCATTCATTGTAGATTAAAGCTTATTTTTCTGTGAAAAAAACTTATTCAATAAAATACTATTCTTTAAAATGAAAAAAAAATCAACAAAACCAAAAGCTGGTTTTTTTAAAGCATCAATAAAATCAGTAAGACTCTAGTTATGTTAACTAAGAAAAAACAAGAAAGGATACAAATTAATAATATCAGAAATGAAAGAAAAAACTACTATAGATCCTGCAGACATTAAAAAAATTAAGAAATACTATAAAATAACTCTATGCCCACAACTTGGATAACCTGGATGAAATGAACCAATTCCTTCAAAGATACAATCTACAAAAACTCACACAAGAATCCGAATATGTCTATATCTATAAAAGATATTGAATCACATTTTCTTTGTCAGTCATCCATGATGGACACTTAGGTTGATTTTGCTATTGTGAATAGTGCTGTGATCAACATGCAAGTGCAGTTATCTTTTTGATTACAATGATTTCTTTTCCTTTGAGTAGTTACCAAGTAGTGGGATTTCTGGATCAAATGATACTTCTATTTTTAGGTCTTTGAGATCTCTCCATATGTTTTCCGTAGAGCTTGTACTAATTTACATTCCCATCAATAGCATATAAGCTTCCCCTTTTCTCTACATCCTTTCCAATATCTGTTATTTTTTAACTTTTTAGTAATAGCCATTCTCACTGGAGTAAAATGACAACTGTGGTTTTAATGTGCATTATCTAATGATTAGTGATGTTGAGCATTTTTTCATATGCTTCTTGACCATTTGTATGGTTTTTTGTTTGAAAAATGTCTATTCATGTCTTTTGCCCACTTTTTAATGGGTTTATTTGGTGGGAATACACACACACACACACACACACACACACACACATATATATATATAAACTCACACATATGCACACACAATGGAATACTATTCAGCCTTAAAAAATAATGAAATAATGTCTTTTGCAGCAACGTGTACGGAGCTGGAGCTGGAGACCATTATCTTAAGTGAAACAACTCAAAAACAAAGTCAAATACCATATGTTCTCACTTAAAAGTGGGAACTAAATAAGGTGTACACAACACAGAGTGTGCAATAATAGACATCAGAGTCCTGGAAGGATAGAATAGTGGAAGTGGGGTGACAGATGAGAAATTACTTAATGGGTACAATGTATATCATTTGGGTGATGGTTACACTAAAAGCTCAGAATTCACCACCATACAATATATCCATGTAGCAAAACTGCACTTGTACCCCTTAAATTTATACAAATAAAAAAAAGAAATTCAATTAATAATTAATAATCTTCCAAAACAGAAAGTGTCAGACCCAGACAGACTCACCGGTAAGTTCTACCAAACAATTAAGGAAGAAAATATACCAATGCTGTACAATCTCTTCCAAAAGATAGGTAGAAGAAATACATCTCAACTCATCCTTATAAGGCCAGCACTACCTTAATACTGAAACCAAACAAAGATATTACAAGAAAAGAAAACTACATACCAATATCTCTCATGAACAAATGTGCCAAAATTTTTAGAAAAATATTTGCAAACTGAGGCCCGGCGCAGTGGCTCATGCCAGTAATCCCAGCACTTTGAGAGGTCGAGGCGGGCGGATCACGAGGTCAGGAGATCGAGACCATCCTAGCTAACACGGTGAAACCCTATCTCTACTGAAAATACAAAAAATTAGCCGAGCGTGGTAGCGGGTGCCTGTAGTCCCAGCTACTCGGGAGGCTGAGGCAGGAGAATGGCGTGAACCCGGGAGGCAGAGCTTGCAGTGAGTGGAGATCGCGCCACTGCACTCCAGCCTGGGCGACAGAGCGAGACTCCGTCTCAAAAAAAAAAAGAAAAAGAAAAGAAAAGAAAAATATTTACAAATTGAATCCAAAGTACAGTCCTTCTTCTTTATCCATGGATTCCACAACTGTAAATTCAACCAACCTCGAATCAAAAATATTCAGAAAGAAAAACAACAAAAAATAACAATACAGCATTAAAAAGTAACACAAATTTTTTAAAAACAATAGAGTTTAATAACTATTTACATAGCACTTACATTGTATTAAGTAATATAAACAATCTAATTTAAAGTACAGTCATGTGTCGCTTAACAAGAGGGATGCATTCTGAGAAATGCATCATTAAGCAAATTCATCATTGTGTGAACTTTGTAGACTGCACTTACACAAACTAGATGATATAGCCTACTGCACACCTAAGCTATACAGTAGGGCCTATTGCTCCTAAGCCACAAACCTGTATAGCATGTTACTGTACTGAATATTGTTGGCAATTGTTAAGTATTTGCGTATCTAAACATAGAAAAGGCACCACAAAAATTCAGAATACAAGGTAAACACTTAACCATGAATGGAGCTTGCAGAGCTGGAAATTGTTCTGGGTATATCACTGAGCAAGTGGTAAGTGAATATGAAAATTCAAGACATTATACTATACTATTGCAGATTTTATAAACGCTGTACACTTAGGCTACACTAAATTTATTTTTAAAATATTTTTATTTCTTCAATAATAAATTAATTTCAGCTTACTGTAACTTTTTACTTCATAAACTTTTCCATTTCTTTTCAACTTTTTGACTTTTTTGTAATAACAGTTTAAAACACAAACACATTGTATAGCTCTGCAAAAATGTTCCTTTATATTCTTATTCTGTAAGCTTTTTATTTATTTATTTTTACTCTTCAAATTTTTTTGTTAAAAACTAAGACAAAAACACAAACATTAGCCTAAGCCTACACAGGGTCAAGATCATCAATATCACTGCCTTCCACCTCCACATCTTATCCTGCTGAAAGATCTTCAAGGACAATGACATGAATGGAGCTGTCATCTTCTATGATAACAATGCCATCTTTTGGAATACCTCCTGAAGGACCCACCTGAGGCACGTTTACAGTTAGCGGGGATTTTTTCATAAGTGGAACGAGTATAGTCTAAAATAACAATAAAAAGTATAATATAGTAAATACATAAATCAGTAAAATCATCATTTACTATTATTATCAAGTATTAGGTACTGTGCATAATTATATGTTCTATACTTTTATATGACTGATAGCATAGTAGGTTTATTTGTACCATTATCACTAAAAACAGGCGAGTAATGCATTGTACTACAATGTTACAATGGCTACATCACTAGGTGATAGAAACTTTTCAGCTCTATTATAATCTTATGGGACCACTATAATATATGCAGTTCACCGCAGACTGAAACATCATTATACAACACATGACTGTACACAGGAGGATGTGAATAGGTTATACGCAAATACTATGACATTTTATATAAGGTACTTCAGCATCTAGATTTTGGTATCCACAGGGGTCCTGGAAATAATCCTGCAAAGATACTGAGGGATAATTGTATATAAAAAGAACTATACATCATGACCAAGTGAGATTTATCCCAGCTATGCAAGTCTAGCTCAACACTCAAAAACCAATTAATGTAATCCATTAAATCAATAAGCTAAAGAAGAAAAAAACACATGATTATATCAACGGACACAGGAAAACCATTTGAGAAAAATCCAACACCCATTCATGATTTAAAAAAAAAAAGTCTCAGTAAACGCTCAGTTATTTTGAGGATATCAATAAACTCCTTTATATGGAGAAGCAAACGACCCAGAATAGCCTTCTGCAAATTTGTTTTTTAGATGTGAATATAGAATTTCACATATTTATTTTTCCTGCTCTCAATTTTTTTAATTTGATGCATCTGAGTGCTTTTGTAACTTTGTTCTGTCATCCAATCTTTTTTTCATTTTTATGTTATTCACAAATTTTCTAAGTATGCCTTCATTTTGTCATCCTGACATAGACTTATTTTTATTACATTGTTTGAGTCTTTTTGGAAAATAAATTCTCCAAATTTATTTCTTCTGCAGCAGGAAAACAAGTTTTGATACATAATCTCAGGGTATCTATCTACCTTAATGCTATTAATATAAATTGTTTCTTCATGGTTTTGATTATAACGAAATTTTCATAAAACAAGTTTTAGTTTTTCAGACATCATAAATTTTACACTACTATTACTTCATTATACAATAATCTAAATAATTTTGAAACTATTTGCCTCAAAAAAAGAAGAAACTCATATTTTTTATTCTATTAGTAAGTAATGTTCTTAACAGAAAAGCAAAATTCTTAATCTACTAGAACCAGGAGAATTCTATCTTCAAGAAAGTATTTTAGCTATTAATAACACTGTCTACTGTATCACACAGTTGATGAATTTTATTTTCTTTTAAACTTTTTCCTTAGCTGTTGCTCTTGCTAGAGCTACTAACAATCTTTAAAGAAGAAACTCATGATTGGACACGGTGGCTCGCTCATGCCTATAATCCCAGCACTTTGGGATGCTGAGGCAGGTGGATCACCTGAGGTCAGGAGCTCGAGACCAGCCTGGCCAACATGGCGAAGCCCCGTCTCTACTAAAAATACAAAAATTAGCCAAGCATGGTGGCAAGCGCCTGTAATACCAGCTACTCTGGAGGCTGAGGCAGGAGAATCACTTGGCGGAGGTTGCAGTGAGCCAAGATCGGCCACTGCACTCCAGCCTGGGTGACAGAGTAAGACTCTGTCTCAAAAAAAAAAAAAAAAAGAAGAAGAAGAAGAAACTCATATTTCTGATTCTATTCTTATCTAAGCTCAGAGACATCTACGTGCCTGTTTGTCACTGGTCCTTGATAAAAGTATTATTCAAATATGATCAAACTTTCTGTATATTTTTCTAATTTTCTTTAATAGATTTGTATTATTTTGTAATAAGAAAACTGCTCTAAAAAAGAAGAATCCTCAAAAATAGGCAAAATTCCTCTGATATACACATTTAGAACATAATTATTGAGATAATTGGGACCCCATTACATTTTATTATCATCCAATCTACATTTTACAATCTTATCTGTAAAGCTATCTTGAGAAAATTTGTCAAAAACCCAATGAAATTTTCAAGTCAGACTCAGGGTCAAAGATTATTAGGAATATGGCATCCATCTTCCTCCAGAAATTATGGCTTTCTTCAAGTCACAGAGCACTGGCAGAGAAAAATTAAAATTTAAAGATTCTTAGATCACGTTTTTTCACCTCATGATCTCTATCAGTGGTATCAGCATACATTATATGTCAGCTCAAGCTCATCCCAAAGAAATGATTTCCACAAACTCTTCTCCAGTTTTCTGCATTCTGAATGCTCTCCTAGATTGGCAGCCCTCGCACCCCAATCCCCATAGTGTTGCAATATCCTATAGCACGCAGTAAAGCTAGTTTTCAATGTTTGTCTTCCAGAGTCACAACCAGTGATCTCAACTTATTATGGGCCATATTATGCTATAATGTGTACCAGAAACATCAATTCTTGAACGTCCCCATTCATGCCAGAGAGACCAGGTTTTGGTGCTCACGATTTTACATGCTTTGTCAAAATGTGACGTCAAAATATCTAAGATTATACAAACACCAAGATTTTATCAATCCTATACAAGAAATCTGGAGAAGTAAAAGAATTCCAACCCTATACGGTAGGTGGTTTCTGAGGGCAGTCATATTATCAGGCTCACATTACAGAAGATCCCTCTGGTGGCTTTCTGGGGAAGATTCTGGGAGGAAGGGGAGGCGAGGCTCCATGCCCACAGACCGATTAGGAGGTAAGGAATAGGAGATCCTAGGCCAAGGAAATGACACTAAAAAGAAAGAGAAAGGGACAAATACAAGCAATATTAAAAAGAACAGACCAGGCCGGGAGCAGTGGCTCATGCCTCTAATCCCAGCACTTTGGGAGGCCAAGGCGGGCAGATCACGAGGTCAAGAGATCAAGACCATCCTGGCTAACACGGTGAAACCCTGTCTCTCCTAAAAATACAAAAAAATTAGCCGGGCGTGGTGGCAGATGCCTGTAGTTCCAGCTACTTGGGAGGCTGAGACAGGAGAATGGCATGAACTCGGGCGGTGGAGCTTGCAGTGAGCCGAGATTGCACCACTGCACTCCAGCCTGGGCAACAGAGTGAGACTCTGTATCAAAAAAAAAAAAAAAAAATCTCTGTGTCACCAAGATTCTAACTTTAAAAAACTGGGTGGTATCACCAATCTGGGTGAGAATGCAGAAAACTCCAGTTTCTACAGGGAAGGTGACAAGTTTCATAAAAGTTATATATGGAATTGCTCTTTCCAGTTATGTCGTCTGGAGTTCATAAAAGAAGCCAGGACTAGTGTTAAAAATATGGGAAGATATTTCAGACGCATGCAACACTTAGGATGAAAGATTTCAATGCATAAAAGCAAGGGGTACAAAACAGGAATGCCAACACATCTTTTCTCAAGTTCAAGAGGGTTTAATCTTATAGCTAAGATTCAGTGGCAAATTTGTGTGGGAGAGAGGGTGAAGATTTGTCAGTAATATTTCTTTCGGCCTTCAACATTATGCTTCCAATTCCTTACTAACAGTCTATTGCTGCCACTACAAGGATTGCTACAGGTCATTCTGGAGCTGATGAAGAGCAGGCCAGTTTCCTAAAAGGTTGTTTAATCCACACTTGAATAATAGCAGGTTCACATGACAGCCACTCCTACTTATTTGGTAACCCAGAGAAGCACTGAAATACTCTCTTTGAAGAATTATTTATACTATTTTTGAATAGTATATTCTTTGAATAATTGTGTAAATTTTATCATGTGGAAAGTTTAATGTATTTCTTAATTTACAGCTTTATATCTCTTCATTTATAGACAGTTTTGTAATATATTTTGTAATTTCTACACTTTGTATTTGCTTTTCTTTAAGACAAGGTCTCACTCTATCACCTAGGCTGGAGTGCAGTGGTGCAATCATATGTATCATTTGCTTTTTATTTAGTTATGAACCTGGTTCACATAAAATGGAAATATTTTGCATTTTTATTTATTAATAAATCAGTGTTTCTTCTTTTCGTCTCCAAAATATTTAATCCATTTATAATCATTTAATATTTATATACTTTTCAATATAAAAAATATAAAAAATAACTTGTTTAGGAAATAATTGGGATAAAAATAATTATCATGCACATTGTGTGGTAAAGCAATTTACATCTTCTGGTCTCGAAATGTTTTCTTGGTTAATAATATTAAAGTTTCCTGAGTTGTCTCTCTATGATTTTCCTCGAATTTTACCTTCCAGTTATAACTGAACAAATTAAGATGGCAAAAGCCTCAAATGCTCGGAGCTATCTAAGCAATTATCTTTACTTTGTTTTTCCCTCAGTATATAGACCCTGAGAAACTGAAAACATGAATACAGGTACACACGTGAATTAGAAGAGATAAACCTTTGAGAATCCATGCCAAGAAGAACAGCATCCAAAATTTGGTATTAATGGGAAATGTGCCCAGTATGTGAGATTTTAGCAATCACTATCACCAAAATCTTCAAAAATAAACAAGGAAGCTACATTCAGAGAGTGAATTCATTCCTCATCAATATTTTCAGGATTCTTAAAGCAAGGGTTCCCCGTGAAGAACTGACCAGATCAGAACAGAATCCGTTGAGGAGAGATTTCACAGTAGATATTGAAAACACTAACTCAACTAAAATGATTTGTGAAATGTTCAATTAAAGAGATTAATTTCCAAGAATAGTCAAGATGAATCTGAATTTTTTTGGACTGGGAGAAAAAGAATTCTGCCTGATACTGAAAGCCCTAAGAAACAGTTTCCTCATTGCTACCTTCATGTCCTTATTTCTAAATGTGTAGATGACAGGATTCATAAAAGGAGTAATAAGGGTATCAAAGATAGCTAAAAATTTATCTATAGGTAAGGTAGGAAATGGCCACACATAGACAATAATGCAAGGACCAAAGAAGAAAACCACAACAGTGATGTGAGCTGTGAGAGTGGACAGGGCCTTGGATGAACCTCCTGAAGAGTGTTTACGAACTGTGACCAGAATAAAGATGTAGGACACAATCAAGATGAAGAAAGTGCCCATGGAGATGAAACCACTGTTGGCAGTGACCAGAAACTCCAGTCTGTATGTGTCTATACACGCGAGTTTGATAAACCGAGGAAAATCACAATAAAAACTATCCATTTTGTTGGGGCCACAAAAGGGTAAGTTTACAACAAAAGCCAGTTGGGCCACAGAATGGATGAGTCCAATGGTCCAAGCAACAGCCATAAAAGAAATGCATGTTCTTAGGCTCATGATGTTCAGGTAGTGGAGGGGCTTACAGACAGCAATATACCGATCATAGGCCATGACTATGAGCAGCACCATCTCTGTACCACCAACAGTGTGAATAAAGAACATCTGAGTAATGCATCCTTTCAAGGAGATGACTTTATGTTTTCGGAAAAGGTCATAAACCATCTTTGGGGTTGCAATGCTGGAAACACCTATATCAATGAAGGAGAGATTTGCCAACAGAAAGTACATCGGGGAATGTAAGTGATGGTCTGAGATTATAGTAAGCATAATGAGAATGTTTCCCAGCATACTTGCTACAAAAAATACTGTGAAAAACAGAAAAAGGAAAATCTGAATCTCCCAAGAACTCGTGAGTCCCAACAAGAAAAATTCAGACACCACTGAGTGATTTTCTCCATTCATCAACTTCATGTGCAAGGCTGACCTTGAAGTTACCTGAAGAACGAAAGAGGAAGAAAAACATAATTTTTAAGTTGAAATTGACATTCTGGCTATGGAATAATGACATAAATGTCTACTACTCTGCTCAAGATTACAAGGTGATCTTGCCATTTTATACCGTTAGAATTTACATAGTACAAGGTTCATGGAGAGCCAGCCCTAGAATTTTTTCCACACCTAGATACTTGGTATTCTTTAATCATGTAGGCTCAAATTTAGTTTGGGCTTTACTGTATAATCAAGAAGAGAAAATATAAATAAAGTCATCTACAAACTTAAGAGAGATAAATCAGATAGTAGAGAGACTTGTGCTTCCTAATTTCTACATGGAAAAAAAATGCTACAGAATGAAAAGTGCAAACATTGGGAAAAGTTATTTATTTTTGTTGTGAAAGTTACTTATTTTGTATATATGTAGCCACCTTACTACACTTTGTAGTTTTTTACTGAAATATCTTGGGTTTTCTAGCTTGACAATCATGTCATCAGCAAAAAGGGATAACTTATTTCATTTTTTAATTTTTGTTGGTTTGATTAAAACTATATTCATTTCATTACCTCCTGATTAAGTTGGAAGTGCTATTATACTTTTCTATTCTGTTAATGGTTACTATCCATTTTCTAGTGATACAGTTCTGCACTCTTATTTTAAAATACATCAACTATTTTCCTCACCAACATGTTCTGTTTCCTTTCTACTTTGCTCAAACACCAATTAAGATGACACCTTCAAAATACTTTTCTCCCCTGTTTACTTTTCTCCTCTTTCCATTCAATTAAGTCAATTCTTCTTCATCCTTCTGGAATTACTATTGGTTTTACATATTGATTTTCTTACCTCCTGTATCTGTCCTTCCTATTTTGTTTTCTTTCATGATTTTCATCTCATTATCTTTATCCTATGTGCTTTAAGATATACATTGCACCTAATCTTCCAGCCTCAAATTTGGATTTCCAAAATAATCATCTGGCCAGGTGCAGTAGTTCATGCCTATAATCCCAGCACTTTGGGAGGCCGAGGCAGGAGGATTGCTTGAGCCCAGGAGTTTGAGACCAGTATGGGCAACATAGTGAGACCCCACCTCTACAAAAAATAAAAAGATTAACCAGGCATGATTGTACATGTCTGTTGTCCCAGCTACTTGGGAGGTAAGGTGGGAGGATCACTTGAGTCCAGGAGTGCAAGGCTATCCCAACCTGGGCAACAGACCTAGATGCTGTTTCTAAAAAAAAATAAAAAGAATTAAAAAGAAATCATCTAAGCCAAGCACAGTGGCACATGCCTGTAATCTCAGCTAGTAGGTAGGCTGAGGCAGGAGAATCACTTGAGCCTAGGAATTCAAGGCTGTAATGTACTATGATCACACCTGTGAATAGCCACTGCACTCTAGCCTGGGCAACACATAGAGACCTCATCTCAAAAAAAAAGAAAAAAAAATCATACTGTCTTTAAATTCATCTTCTGAATTGCTCTGCTCCAAAGAATCTTGTCTATGTTGCACTTGAATCTCTTTACATGCTATTATTATGTTTTATTAAAATAAGTATCTGCTTCTACCAGCAGCTCTGTATCAAAGATCAGCCTAATACTACATATATTTAATATATGCTTTATGCATATAAATTATGAGATTTGAGAAGAACATTCAGAAATATAGGCCAACTACCTGATTTCAACAACTACTCAATATATCCTGCCTAGTCTGTTATTTTGTACACTCTAATCTCTCCAGAGATGTAAATGCCATCTAAAATACAGTGGTAGGCTCCTTGTTGTGTTGTTGTAATAATTACTTGAGTTTTACAAAAGTGCCTTAAAAATCTTTGAAATAAATAAATACCACCGTATTGGGTTTGAAGTAAACTCTAATTTTCAATGACAATATTCTAACTTATTGCTTGTGATGAAGCAATTAAAGAAAAGTTGGTGAGAATTTGATATTTTTAATGATCCAAACTTAAAATTGAACTCGTCTCAAATATTTTCCATCACAATACAGGCTGACCTTGAAGACAAGTAAAATTTTCTCCACAAGATAATAAAGAATGACAATTTAAAATAAAAATTCAATCATGTTAATCTTTTCAAATCTCAATTTAGGGTATTAGATAGTTTATTTAAACCCATGTGTTTTCCTCCTTATGTTTAATAATCTGGGCAGACAGGTAATATATTTGTTAAAAATGAATAACTGGTCAAACTCCAGGGTTTAAATATGACTTAACCATTTACCCTCCCATTTTTTCCCTAACCTTAGACAACATATCTATCTCACTGTATCTAAGATACTATCAAATTGAGTAATAATAGTTCTGGCCTCAAAATTTGCTATGGGTAAAGAGCTTAGAGCAGTTTTTGACACAGCAAGAACTCAATACTGTTAGCTGTAATGACATTATTATAAACATCCTGAGTGGCACTAAATTTGTCTGGTAGTTCACTTAACTCTCAAACTTCTCCTTTTGTCATTCTCTAGTTTTTCATCATTCCTTCACTACATAAATAAGAGCGTTATTTAAGATCTTGCCTCGTTCTCCTCCTTTAATGGGCTTTCTGTTTGGTCTTATTATACCCTCCCCGTAAAACTTGACCACTATGTGAAAGGTAATACATATGGAAAGATCTAGTAGTATTGCTAGCATATAACTTCTAGTTGAATCTGAGTAAGTATATCATTCATCCCCTAATTCTTTCTAAACAATACAGTCATATTTCCCTCAGCCTACTAAGCAGGATTACCTAGATGTTTATATATTACATGCATGTGAAATTTTACATGACTACAACAAAATCCATAATTACCTCTCTAATCCCCAATGCAGCTTTTCCTCAAGATCTACTATATTATCACAAGCATCTCATCTGTCCTGCTCCTCTCAAATCTCTCATTTGTTTTCAATAACCATTACTGAAATTCCATAATTCAGGACAACTGGCTTCTCAATTTCTCCTGAATATGGCCATGAGATTACTTTTCCTAAGTAGCACTTTGATCATATAACTAGCACTGCCAAAAACTGTTCAATGGGTCTCATTACCTCTGAAAATACAAATTCCTAATCTAGAATCTACTGCTGTAATTTGGCTTTATACCATATTGCTAGTATAATCTCCCTTCATGCTCCTACTTTTCAGAAATACTTACTCCTCCTAATACTATCTTCTCCACTGCCCATCAATGACCCCCTTGCCTCCACTTTTCTAAAACTGGTCTCATGAGAATCACCAAATACCTTACAGTAACTAAATCTTAATCCTCACGATTGCTCTGCATTATTTCACACTGTTCACCATTTCCTACTGTCTGAGAAATCATGTAGATAGTGAGATATGCAAAACTTTTATCATCTTCCCCTACTGGTAATGTCTATTCCACAGGCTGAATCTAAAGAGAGTATCTCTTCAAATAAGAATTCTAACTAGATTCATTAACATAGAGAATGATAGAATCATCATTGCTTAGAGGCCAAAGAGCAGATCATACCTAAATGCACAGTGCCCAAAGTAACTTTAAATATACACAAATTACAAATCTCAAAATCTGCTTTGGCATTTTGTTGAGTGTTTCAAAATTGTTTTCTTTACTCTTTTACAAACCCTCAGACATAATCTACTAAGGACGATTATTTAGGATTATTTACTTCTGCTAAATCCTCAGTAGAGATGGAAACTACTACTATTCTCCAGATAGTGATCTTTTATACAAGTGAAATCATGCCCAAAAAATCCATCAACTAAACTTACTAGTCAATGACTCAGTCATAGAGTTATTTAACTATTTACCTCTCCTTAATTTTATGATATCCATAATAAACACTTTTCTGTTATTAATGCCATCTCCTTTCTCAACCCTTTTAAACACATTGGTTGTTCTTCTCTGATTCTCTTCACTATCTACACATCATTTAGCACATTAAGGAATGTGCTAATAAATCTTGGTGATAAAACATTAATAAGGGTCTCTCTAATTACAAATATAATCCAATTATTTCCTGAATCTTGAAGGTCATACTTCTGTTAATTCTGATCTCATATTGGGCTTTAGAAAACAATGTTATATTATAGATGTACTATATCCTCTGGAAATCAAGATATTTTGTGTTAGAATATCATTAGTCCTGATGATTAGCCCTTTCAGTTAAAAACTCATCTGAATTGAGAATGCTCCTATTCTCTCACATAATTACAACTAAGTCAATTTTCTCAAGTTCTGTCCTACCATAAATGCTGCTTGTTGCTTTTTATCCTTTTCATTAACATTTCCTCCAGGAAACAAATACCAAAATTTATACCATGGATTTGCTTTTTTCCTTACAGTTTATAGCCTTTAAAAATCTTTCATATTTTTTGTTATAAAATAGCCCATGAAGAACGTAGGAAAGGTAATACAATCCACATTTTACAGATTAGAAAATAAGGACTTGAATAGATTATATGGATTGCCTGATTTTGCACACCTAAGTATCCAATTCAAACCCAATTTTGCAATTGCTTTTTTAAAATGTAAATGATTAAAAAAGAGTATCTGAAGGAAATGTCAAAATTTTAACAGTTGCCATTTTTCTATGGAGGGACTATGGGTGTTTTTGTCCTCTTCTTCCTACTTTATTTTATAAATTTTCTACGGTACACATGCATTTCTCTTCAAAGAAAAACATTAAAGAGCAAGTTGACTTCAGATTCCAGGCATTCTTCACTATGATACTCCGTAAGTCACCAACAATCTAAAGTCAAAGATTATTTTCAGGGCAGACAGTTTTCAGAAGTATCTTTTACTATCTGAGTACTCAACAGAATTTCAGTGAAGGCAAAGTGGGTCTTGAGCGTCTCTTGCCTTATCTGCAGCTCCTCTACCATCTCTTGCCATACCATCATCTACTCCTACTCTGGTATCTACCATTTTCATACTTCCCCTTTGGCTGTCCAGTAACTTCCACTACATCTTTCTCTCACAGATCTAGTCTCCTCTAAGTTCTTAGCCTTCAGAATTATTCTTTCCAGATACTTTCAATTAGCCTATTTAATATTGAGCCAGCTCTACATGAAGTCATAGGAGGAAATCAATGCAGTTAGTTGCCTGGGTTTATGTAAATTTGATTCATCATATTTTTATTTTAGTTATATATGTCCCTAACTGTGCTATGCTTCCTGATTATTCCAGGCTGCTATAACTCTCCGCTCTCACCCTGCCCTCCTTGCACAGCAGAATAAGGGACGTCAACAACTCAGAACTCAGCTTCTAAAATGTTGCCTATAGCTGATCTCAGCTCCCTATGGCAACGTTTTTAAATGATAATTGATGCTTACCCTATTTTACTGTCTTCTTCGTCTGTATAACATCAATAAAAAAACAACAGATGAATCTTCTCTGAGCCTTGAAATGATTCATACTCGATGAAAATGCCGTTAGTCCTCTTTGCAAAGAAGCACTGTGGGACCCAAAACTGTGTCTTACCTGAGTTAAACCAACGAATCTAATCTATTCTTCTCAGATGATGGGTTAATTCCTTTTGTGAAAAGATAAAACAGCTTGAATTACATGAGAGTTACAATTTCTAAAAAGAAAGAAAGAAAAAGTAGTTTAAGTAATGCTGAGAACTAAAAATGACAAAAATTGGGAGTTTATAACACAGAGACTGATGACATCACTTAGGAATTTATCACTGTGAAAAGCTAAAAGGAAATACAGAATAAAAGAGTTAAAAGAAACAAGGAATAGAAAGAATGAAGATATTATGGTGTTTCCTCCTCCTCCTGAAATATGTTCTTCTGTTTGGAATCCCACTCTTCATTCAAGATCTAATTTAATGTCACCTTCCCCAAAAAACAGTTCCCCAAAAACATCAGCAACAGTCATAGTCTGTTCATTTTGATACTCTCCTCCATGTCTTGCCCAGAATACATATGCAGTGAACATGTTGAATGAGAATTAAATTATAAATTAAATTAAGAGGAGAAATATTTACTGAGCAATACTCAGAGATAGATCAACTATCCAAGGATAGGTTAGATTAATGTCTAGTCTGCTAAACTGTAAAACATTTGTTTTACATACATTTTACAGTATCGTACATGAAGTAGGAACATTTTTCTAGGTTCAGAAGATGATAATTTCATGTTCTGACTGAGGTTGTAACCTTTTCCAAAACAAAGAGTCTTATGTTGTTTTTTGCAAGTAAAAAAGATTCTACTTAACAACCTTGAATATCGGTGACCAAATGATGGTACCGAGTCTTGGGAATAGCCTGTCCTCTCTTGATTGGATTTTCCTGGAAATTATACCTCAGAGTCTACACTGATTTTCACCCAGGGAATAAAAAGTACAAAAGAATAGAAGAAAAGTACCTGCTGGGTATCAAGTGTAATGGTGTCTTGGATGAACGTACAGAAATATTTTTGCTTTAAAATAAGTCAATAGGAGTAACTGACTGAGAAATCCAGCACTTTTAAATACTTGGGAAGCAGAGCTGGAAGGAGAAAGAGTAACTACTTGAGAAACCACAGAATATAAAATTAAATTTAACTTTAGCAATTTTGATTTTTTAGATGCTTTGAGTTCCACAAGGCCCAAACCCCAGGCCCTTAGATTACAGAAATTTTCCATTATACAGCACTGTCAAGTTATAAGATATTAATTACTAAAGTATAAGAGGATTGTGACATCACAAAGCTTTCACATAAATATACCTTTTCTGTAAAAACCTTCCTTTACTGTATTTATTTATTTTTTTCATTTATTATTATTATTATTATACTTTAAGTTCTACGGTACATGTGCATAACGTGCAGGTTTGTTACATATGTATACTTGTGCCATGTTGGTGTGCTGCACCCATCAACTCGTCAGCACCCATCAACTCCTCATTTACATCAGGTATAACTCCTAGTGCAATCCCTCCCCCCTCCCCCCTCCCCATGATAGGTCCCGGTGTGTGATGTTCCCCTTCCGGAGTCCAAGTGATCTCATTGTTCAGTTCCCACCTATGAGTGAGAACATGCGGTGTTTGGTTTTCTGTTCTTGTGATAGTTTGCTAAGAATGATGGTTTCCAGCTGCATCCATGTCCCTACAAAGGACACAAACTCATCCTTTTTTATGGCTGCATAGTATTCCATGGTGTATATGTGCCACATTTTCTTAATCCAGTCTGTCACTGATGGACATTTCGGTTGATTCCAAGTCTTTGCTATTGTGAATAGTGCTGCAATAAACATACGTGTGCATGTGTCTTTATAGCAGCATGATTTATAATCCTTTGGGTATATACCCAGTAATGGGATGGCTGGGTCATATGGTACATCTAGTTCTAAATCCTTGAGGAATCGCCATACTGTTTTCCATAATGGTTGAACTAGTTTACAATCCCACCAACAGTGTAAAAGTGTTCCTATTTCTCCACATCCTCTCCAGCACCTGTTGTTTCCTGACTTTTTAATGATTGCCATTCTAACTGGTGTGAGATGATATCTCATTGGTTTTGATTTACATTTCTCTGATGGCCAGTGATGATGAGCATTTTTTCATGTGTCAGTTGGCTGTATGAATGTCTTCTTTTGAGAAATGTCTGTTCATATCCTTTGCCCACTTTTTGATGGGGTTGTTTGTTTGTTTTCTTGTAAATTTGTTTGAGTTCTTTGTAGGCTCTGGATATTAGCCCTTTGTCAGATGAGTAGATTGCAAAAATTTTCTCCCATTCTGTAGATTGCAAAAATTTTCTCCCATTCTGTAGATTGCCTGTTCACTCTGATGGTAGTTTCTTTTGCTGTGCAGAAGCTCTTTAGTTTAATGAGATCCCATTTGTCAATTTTGTCTTCAGCTGCCGTTGCTTTTGGTGTTTTAGACATGAAGTCTTTGCCCATGCCTATGTCCTGAATGGTACTACCTAGGTTTTCCTCTAGGGTTTTTATGGTATTAGGTCTAACATTTACGTCTCTAATCCATCTTGAATTAATTTTCGTATAAGGAGTAAGGAAAGGATCCAGTTTCAGCTTTCTACTTATGGCTAGCCAATTTTCCCAGCACCATTTATTAAATAGGGACTCCTTTCCCCATTTCTTGTTTCTCTCAGGTTTGTCAAAGATCAGATGGCTGTAGATGTGTAGTATTATTTCTGAGGACTCTGTTCTGTTCCATTGGTCTATATCTCTGTTTTGGGACCAGTACCAAGCTGTTTTGGTTATTGTAGCCTTGTAGTATAGTTTGAAGTCAGGTAGCGTGATGCCTCCAGCTTTGTTCTTTTGACTTAGGATTGTCTTGGCAATGCGGGGTCTTTTTTGGTTCCATATGAACTTTAAAGCAGTTTTTTCTAATTCTGTGAAGAAAGTCATTGGGGATGGCATTGAATCTATAAATTACCTGGGGCAGTATGGCCATTTTCACAATATTGATTCTTCCTATCCATGAGCATGGTATGTTCTTCCATTTGTTTGTGTCCTCTTTTGTTTCACTGAGCAGTGGTTTGTAGTTCTCCTTGAAGAGGTCCTTTACATCCCTTGTAAGTTGGATTCCTAGGTATTTTATTCTCTTTGAAGCTATGGTGAATGTGAGTCCATTCATGATTTGGCTCTCTGTTTGTCTGTTACTGGTGTATAAGAATGCATGTGATTTTTGCATATTGATTTTGTATCCTGAGACTTTGCTGAAGTTGCTTATCAGCTTAAGGAGATTTTGGGCTGAGATGATGGGGTTTTCTAAATATGCAACCATGTCATCTGCAAACAGGGACAATTTGACTTCTTCTTTTCCTAACTGAATACCCTTGATTTCTTTCTCTTGCCTGATTGCCCTAGCCAGAACTTCCAACACTATGTTGAATAAGAGTGGTGAGAGAGGGCATCCCTGTCTTGTGCCAGTTTTCAAAGGAAATTTTTCCAGTTTTTGCCCATTCAGTATGATATTGGCTGTGGGTTTGTCATAAATAGCTCTTATTATTTTGAGGTGCATTCCATCAATACCGAATTTATTGAGCGTTTTTAGCATGAAGGGCTGTTGAATTTTGTCAAAAGCCTTTTCTGCATCTATTGAGATAATCATGTGGTTCTTGTCTTTGGTTCTGTTTATATGCTGGATTATGTTTATTGATTTGCGAATGTTGAACCAGCCTTGCATCACAGGGATGAAGCCCACTTGATCATGGTGGATAAGCTTTTTGATGTGCTGCTGAATCCGGTTTGCCAGTATTTTATTGAGGATTTTTGCATCGATGTTCATCAGGGATATTGGTCTAAAATTCTCTTTTTTTGTTGTGTCTCTGCCAGGCTTTGGTATCAGGATGATGTTGGCCTCATAAAATGAGTTAGGGAGGATTCCCTCTTTTTCTATTGATTGCAATAGTTTCAGAAGGAATGGTACCAGCTCCTCCTTGTACCTCTGGTAGAATTCAGCTGTGAATCCATCTGGTCCTGGACTATTTTTGGTTGGTAGGCTATTAATTATTGCCTCAATTTCAGAGCCTGCTATTGGTCTATTCAGGGATTCAACTTCTTCCTGGTTTAGTCTTGGAAGAGTGTAAGTGTCCAGGAAATTATCCATTTCTTCTAGATTTTCAAGTTTATTTGCGTAGAGGTGTTTATAGTATTCTCTGATGCTGGTTTGTATTTCTGTGGGGTCGGTGGTGATATCCCCTTTATCATTTTTTACTGCATCTATTTGATTCTTCTCTCTTTTCTTCTTTATTAGTCTTGCTAGCAGTCTATCAATTTTGTTGATCTTTTCAAAAAACCAACTCCTGGATTCATGGATTTTTGGGAGGGTTTTTTGTGTCTCCATCTCCTTCAGTTCTGCTCTGATCTTAGTTATTTCTTGCCTTCTGCTAGCTTTTGAATGTGTTTGCGCTTGCTTCTCTAGTTCTTTTAATTGTGATGTTAGAGTGTCAATTTTAGATCTTTCCTGCTTTCTCTTGTGGGCATTTAGTGCTATCCCTCTACACACTGCTTTCAATGTGTCCCAGAGATTCTAGTATGTTGTATCTTTGTTCTCATTGGTTTCAAAGAACATCTTTATTTCTGCCTTCATTTCGTCATTTACCCAGTAGTCATTCAGGAGCAGGTTGTTCAGTTTCCATGTAGTTGAGCGGTTTTGATTGAGTTTCTTAGTCCTGAGTTCTAGTTTGATTGCACTGTGGTCTGAGAGACAGTTTGTTATAATTTCTGTTCTTGTACATTTGCTGAGGAGTGCTTTACTTCCAATTATGTGGTCAATTTTGGAATAAGTGCGATGTGGTGCTGAGAAGAATGTATATTCTGTTGATTTGGGGTGGAGAGTTCTATAGATGTCTATTAGGTCTGCTTGCTGCAGAGATGAGTTCAATTCCTGGATATCCTTGTTAACTTTCTGTCTTGTTGATCTGTCTAATGTTGACAGTGGAGTGTTGAAGTCTCCCATTATTATTGTATGGGATTCTAAGTCTCTTTGTAAGTCTCTAAGGACTTGCTTTATGAATCTGGGTGCTCCTGTATTGGGTGCATATATATTTAGGATAGTTAGCTCTTCCTGTTGAATTGATCCCTTTACCATTATGTAATGGCCTTCTTTGTCTCTTTTGATCTTTGATGGTTTAAAGTCTGTTTTATCAGAGACTAGTATTGCAACCCCTGCTTTTTTTTTGTTCTCCATTTGCTTGGTAGATCTTCCTCCATCCCTTTATTTTGAGCCTATGTATGTCTCTGCGTGTGAGATGGGTCTCCTGAATACAGCAGACTGATGGGTCTTGACTCTTTATCCAGTTTGCCAGTCTGTGTCTTTTAATTGGAGCATTTAGTCCATTTACATTTAAGGTTAATATTGTTATGTGTGAACTTGATCCTGCCATTATGATATTAACTGGTTATTTTGCTCGTTAGTTGATGCAGTTTCTTCCTAGCCGCGATGGTCTTCACATTTTGGCATGTTTTTGCAATGGCTGGTACTGGTTGTTCCTTTCCATGTTTAGTGCTTCCTTCAGGGTCTCTTGTAAGGCAGGCCTAGTGGTGACAAAATAAGCATTTGCTTATCTGTAAAGGATTTTATTTCTCCTTCACTTATGAAACTTAGTTTGGCTGGATATGAAATTCTGCGTTTAAAATTCTTTTCTTTAAGAATGTTGAATATTGGCCCCCACTCTCTTCTGGCTTGTAGAGTTTCTGCCGAGAGATCTGCTGTTAGTCTGATGGGCTTCCCTTTGTGGGTAACCCGACCTTTCTCTCTGGCTGCCCTTAAGATTTTTTCCTTCATTTCAACTTTGGTGAATCTGGCAATTGTGTGTCTTGGAGTTGCTCTTCTCGAGGAGTATCTTTGTGGCGTTCTCTGTATTTCCTGAATTTGAATGTTGGCCTGCCCTACTAGGTTGGGGAAGTTCTCCTAGATGATATCCTGAAGAGTGTTTTCCAACTTGGTTCCATTTTCCCCCTCACTTTCAGGCACCCCACTCAGACGTAGATTTGGTCTTTTTACATAATCCCATACTTCTTGCAGGCTTTGTTCATTTCTTTTTCTTCTTTTTTCTTTTGGTTTCTCTTCTCGCTTCATTTCGTTCATTTGATCCTCAATCGCTGATACTCTTTCTTCCAGTTGATCGAGTCGGTTACTGAAGCTTGTGCATTTGTCACGTATTTCTCGTATCATGGTTTTCATCTCTTTCATTTCGTTTATGACCTTCTCTGCATTAATTACTCTAGCCATCAATTCTTCCACTTTTTTTTCAAGATTTTTAGTTTCTTTGCGCTGGGTACGTAATTTCCTCCTTTAGCTCTGAGAAGTTTGATGGACTGAAGCCTTCTTCTCTCATCTCGTCAAAGTCATTCTCCGTCCAGCTTTGATCCGTTGCTGGCGATGAGCTGCGCTCCTTTGCCGGGGGAGATGTGCTCTTAGTTTTTGAATTTCCAGCTTTTCTGCCCTGCTTTTTCCCCATCTTTGTGGTTTTATCTGCCTCTCGTCTTTGATGATGATGGTGACGTACTGATGGGGTTTTGGTGTAGGTGTCCTTCCTGTTTGATAGTTTTCCTTCTAACAGTCAGGACCCTCAGCTGTAGGTCTGTTGGAGATTGCTTGAGGTCCACTCCAGACCCTGTTTGCCTGGGTGTCAGCAGCAGAGGCTCAGTTGAAAATGCAGAAATCACCGGTCTTCTGTGTCGCTCGCGCTGGGAGTTGGAGACTGGAGCTGTTCCTATCCGGCCATCTTGCTCCGCCCTTTCCACCAATATGCTATTTACAAGACACATACTTAAAAACATAGCGATATACAAAGCTTGAAAGTAAAATAACAGGAAAATTATATACCAAAAAGAAAGCAGCATGGCTGTATTTTTTCAAATAATAAATAAATAAAGTCAAAAAGTATGAATACAAATAATAAAAGGCTCAATTTACCAGTGAGATTCTAAACTTGTATACAATATAAGAGCCTCAAAATGTGTAAAGAAAACATTGATCAAATACAACATTTTTTCGACATAAGAGAAAACTGAAATATATTTCTTACACCACTTATAGGTCAAGCAGAAAAACACCAGAAATGCTATGGATCTGAATAATCATGAGCAATGTTAATTACTAAATAAACAATCATGATCTAATTTAAATACATGGAACTCTATTCCAAACAATTAGAAAATAGACATTTTTTAAACACACGGAGCAATTACAAAAACTTACTAGGTAAAAGAATATAAACGTCAACAAATTCCAAAGAATATGACCTCAACCTCTGAAAACAATGCTATCAACTTATAAGTTTATAAAAGATACATATTTTTAATTCCCATACATTTGGAAACTTTAAAACTTCAAAATAGTTTGTGTTTTAATGAAGAATTTGTAGAAATTTTAAAAAACACAAAACTGAACATGTGGTTCAATGAGATACCATCTCACGCCAGTTAGAATGGCGATCATTAAAAAGTCAGGAAACAACAGATGCTGGAGGGGATGTGGAGAAATAGGAACGCTTTTACACTGTTGTTGGGAGTATAAATTACCTCAACTATTATGGAAGACAGTGTGGTGACTCTTCAAGGATCTAGAACTAGAAATACCATTTGACCCATCAATCCCATTACTGATTATATACCCAAAGGATTATAAATCATTCTACTATAAAGACACATGCACACATATGTTTATTGCAGCACTGCTCACAATACCAAAGTCTTGGAACCAACACAAACACCCATCAAAGATAGTCTGGGTAAAGAAAATGCGGCACATATACACCACGGAATACTAGGCAGCCATAAAAAAGGATGAGTTCACGTCCTTCACAGGGACATGGATGAAGCTGGAAACCATCATTCTCAGCAAAGTAACACAAGAAGAGGAAACCAAACACCGCATGTTCTCACTCATAAGTGAGAGTTAAACAATGAGAACACATGAACATAGGGAGGGGAACATCACACACTGGGGTCCGTCAGGGGGTAAGGTGCTAGGGGAGGGATAGCATTAGGAGAAATACCTAATGTAAATGACAAGTTGATGGATGCAGCAAACCAACATTTTCACATGTATACCTATGTAACAAACCTGTACATTGTGCACATGTACCCCAGAATTTAAAGTATAATAATAAAAAACGAAAAGAAAAAAACTGAACATGTGGTTGTGAAAGCTTATGTGTACCTCAATGGAAATGCATATATGAGAAAAGAAGAAAGCCAACAAATTAAGTATCTAACTTTCCAACATAGAAAGCTGGAAACATAGAAAGTAAGAAAAAGGACACAATAAATTCAAATAAAGTAGACAGATAAGAGTAAAATCAAAGACACCAAAACTAAAGAAAAAATAGGGAAGGTCAACAAAGCTAGAAGTTGGTTCTTTGAAAAGACCGATAACAAGGCAATCCTCTGTTCACGTAACACCCACATAATACAGGAAGAGACAGAGAGAAAGAGACAGTCAGAAAAGAGACAGAACAAAGTAGAGAAAACCACAAACAGAATATATCTACATGGTATTGCAGATTTTTTTACAAAAAGAAATTTTTAAATATTATGAAAAACTTTGATGCTGGTGAGTTTCAAAACTTAGATAAAATAGACAAATTATTCTATTCTTAAAAAGGTATAACTTAGCCAGGTGTTGTGGTGGTTCATGACTATAATCCCAGTGACCAGGAGGCTGAGGTGAGAGGATCAATTGAGGCAACGAGTTTGAGACCAGTATGGGCAACATAATGAGGGCACATCTTTAAATAAATAAATATATATATATAATTAGCCCAGCGTGATAGTGCACCTGTTGTTCCAGTTACTTGGAAGCTGAGGCAGAAGGATTACTAAAGCCCAGGGGTTTCAGACTGCAGTGAGTTATGATCATCCCACTGTGCTCCAGGCGGGGCTGCAGAGCAGAACCTCGAAAGAAAGAAAAGGAAGGAAGGAAGGAAGGAAGGAAGGAAGGAAGGAAGGAAGGAAGGAAGGAAGGAAGGAGGGAGGGAGGGAGGGAGGGAGGGAGGGAGGGAGGGAGGGAAGGAAGGAAGGAAGGAAGGAAGGAAGGAAGGAAGGAAGGAAGGAAGGAAGGAAAAGATGAGGGAAAGAGAAAGAGATAGAAAGAGAGAGAGGAAAAAAGAAAGAAAGAAAGAAAGAAAGAAAGAAAGAAAGAAAGAAAGAAAGAAAGAAAGAAAGAAAGAAAGAAAGAAAGAAAGAAGAAAGAAAGCTTGCAGTAAGCCAAGATCACACCACTACACAGAAAGAAAGAAAGAAAGAAAGAAAGAAAGAAAGAAAGAAAGAAAGAAAGAAAGAAAGAAAGAAAGAAAGAAAGAAAGAAAGAAAGAAAGAAAGTTGGTTATAGAGGAGATGTGAGGGAGAAAGATGGTAAAACAGACGGTTCCACCGATCATCTCCCTGCAAGAACACCAATTTAACAACTACACACACACACAAAGCACCTTTATAAGAACCAAAAATCAGGAGAGCACTCACAATACCTGGTTTTAGCTTAATACAGCTGAAGGAGGCACTGAAGAGGTAGGAAACACAGTCTTCAATTGCTCATACCACCCCTTGAACCTCCCCTGGCATCAGCAGGGTGGTGCACAGAGCATTCCTGTGCTCTGGGGAAGGGAAAGCACAGCAATTGTGAGGCATTGAACTCAGCGCAGCCCTGTTTTGGCAGAAAGAAAAACCTGACCAAATCAGCTGAGGCCCACCTGTGGAGGGAGCATTTAAACCAACCCTAGCCAGAGGGAAATCACCAATCCCAGCATCTGAACATGAGTGCCCTCAAGCCTCGCCACCATTCACTATGAAGTAAAGTACTCCAGAACTCTCAACAAACTCAAAAGGCAGTCTGGGCCACAGGGAATGCAACACCTAGGAGAGTGCCAAACTGGGCTCAGAGCAAACCTCATGTTAACCTCAAACCAAAAAACATATAATGGGGCCAGGCACAGTGGCTCATGCCTATAATCCCAGCACTTTGGGAGGCCAAGGCGGGCTGATCACAAGGTCCAGAGATTGAGACCATCCTGGCTAACACGGTGAAACCCCATCTCTACTAAAATACAAAAAAATTAGCTGGGCGTGGTGGTAGGTGCCTGTAGTCCCAGCTACTCAGGAGGCTGAGGCAGGAGAATGGCGTGAACCTGGGAGGCAGAGCTTGCAGTGAGCTGAGATCACACCACTGTACTCCAGCCTGGGCGACAGAGCAAGACTCCGTCAAAAAAACAAAAAACAAACAACAAAAAAATACAACAAAAACACAAAAGCCTAAAAAGCAAGAACCTAAATTAAATCATATCAAAAGAGAAAATCATCTTCACAAAAAAGAAGACAGGAAGGAAAGAAAGAAGGAAGAGAAGACCACAAAACAAGGAGAAAACAAATAACAAAATGGCAGGAGTAGGTCCTTACTTGTCAATAATAAGATTGAATGTAAATGGACTAAACTATCCAATCAAAAGATAGAGTGACTGAATGGATTATTAAAAAAAAAAAAAGACCTATTAATCTGTTGCCTAAAAGAAACACACTTCACTTATAAAGACACACATAGACTGGAAATAAAGGGATGGAAAAATATATTCCATCCCAATGGAAACCAAAAAAAAAAAACAGCAGGAGTAGCTATACTTATATCAGACAAAATAGATGTCAAGACAAAAACTATAAGACACAAGCTCACTATACAATGAAGAGGTCAATTCAGCAAGACAACATAACAATTTTAAAGGTACATGCACTCAGCATTGGAGCACCCAGATATATAAAGCAAATATTACTAGAGCTAAAGAGAGAGAGAGAGGCCGGGTGCAGTGGCTCACACCTGTAATCCCAGCACTTTGGGAGGCCAAGGCGGGTGGATCACAAGGTCAGGAGATCAAGACCATTCTGGCCAACACGGTGAAACCCCATCTCTACTAAAAATACAAAAATTAACTGGGCATGGTGGCAATCCCAAATGCTCGGGAGGCTGAGGCAGGAGAATCACTTGAACCAGGGAGTCAGAGATTGCAGTGAGCCAAGATCACGCCACTGCACTCCACCCTGGTGACAGAGCGAGACTCCATTTCAGAACGAGAGAGAGAGAAAGAGAGAGAGATCGAATCCAATAAAAAAAATACCTAGAGACAACCCACTTTCACCATTGGACAGATCTTCTAGATAGAAAATCAACAAAGAAACATAGGAATTAATCTGTAATCTATACTACAAATGGACCTAATAGATAGTTACAGAACATTTTGTCCAAAGGCTACAAATTATTCACTCTTTTCCTCAACACATGAGCCATTCTTAAGAACAGATCATATGTTAGGTTGCAGATCAAGTCTTAAAACGTTAAAAAAAAAATTGTAATAATGTCAAAATTGTCTCTGATCACAATGAACTAAAACTAGAAATTAATAACAAGAGAAACATTGGAAATTATGCAAACACATGGAAATTAAACAATAAGCTTCTGAATGACCAGTGAGTCAATAAATTGAAGCAAATTGAAAAATTCCTTGAAACAAATTTTGAAAGAAACACAACATACCAAAACCTATAGGATACAGCAAAAGCAGTACCAAGAGAGAATTTTATAGCTATAAGTGCCTACATCAAAAAAGAAGAAAAACTTTAAGTAATCTAACAATGTATCTTAAAGAACTAGAAAAATAAGAGCAAACTAACCCCAAAATTAGTGGAAGAAAACAAATAAAAAAGATAACAGAAAAAATGAATGAAATTAAAAAGAAGAAAACAATACATAAGTCAATGAAACAAATAACTGGCTTTTTGAAAAGATGAACAAAACTAACAAACCTTTAGCCAGACTAAGAAAAAGAGAGAGAAGAGCCAAATAAATAAAATTAGAGATGAGAAAGGTTTACAACTGATACTGCAGAAATTTGAAGGATCATTAGTTGCTACCATGAGCAGCTAGACACCAATAAATTGGAAATATTTAGAAGAAATGGATAAATTCCTAGACACATACAACCTACCAAGATTACATCAGGAAGAAATCCAAAACTTGAACAGACAAATAATAAATAACAAGATCAGAGCTGTAATAAAAAGGCTCCCAGGACCTGATGGCCTCACTGCTGAATTCTGCCAAATACTTAATGAAGATCTGATACCAATCCTACTCAAATTATTTCAAAAAATAAAAAAAGAGGAAGTACTTCTAAACTCATTATCCGAGGCCAGTATTATCTTGATATCAAAATCAGACAAGGACATATCAAAAAAAGAAAACCATAAGCCACTATCTCTGATGACTATTGACGCAAAACTCCTCAATAAAATACTAGCAAACTGAATTCAACAATACATTAAAAAGATCATTCATGATGACCAGGTGGGATTTATCCCTGAGATGAAAGAATGGTTCAACATACACAAATCAATCAATGTGAACCAAATATCTGCTATTTTCAAGAGACTCACCTGACACATATGAACTCATATAAACTTAAGTAAAGGGGTGGAAAAAGATATTCCATGCAAGTGGAAACCAAAAGCAAACAGGAGTGGCTATTCCTATATTAGACAAAACAGACTTTGAAGCAACAATTGTCAAAAAAAAAAAATAGAGAGAGGCAATAAGCGACATTATATATGATAAAAGGATTAGTCCAACAAGAAAATATTACGATCTTAAATTTATATGCACCTAACACTGGAGCTCCCATATTTATCAAACAATTACTGCTAGGCCTAAGAAATAAGATAGACAACAATACAATAATAGTGGTGGACTTCAATACTCCACTGATAGCACTAGACAGACTATTGAGACAGTCAGCAAAGAAACAATAAACTTAAACTATACCCTAGAACAAATGAACTTAACAGATATTTACAGAACATTCTTTCCAACAACTGCAGATTATACATTCTTCTCATCAGCACATGAAATATTTTCCAAGATAGACTATATGATAGGCCACAAAATAAGTCTTAATAAATTTTAAAAAATCAAAATCATATCAAGTATTATCCAAGACCACAGTGGAATAAAACTGGAAATCAACTCCAAAAGGACCCTTTAAAACTACACAAATACATGGAAATTAAATAATCTGATCTGGAATGATTTTGAGGTTTATAATAAAACCAAAATGAAAATTAAAAAATTATTTGAAATAAGTGATAATAGTGACACAACTTATCAAAACCTCTGGAATACAGCAAAAGCAGTGCTAAGAGGAAAAAATTATAGCAGTAAGTGCCTACATGAAAATGTCTGAAACAGCACAAATTGACAAAATAATGTCATACCACAAGAACCTAGAGAAAAAAGAACAAACTAAATACAAACCCAGCAGAAGAAAAGAAATAACAAAAATCACAGCAGAACTAAAAGAAATAACAAAATTCAAGCAGAACTAAATGAAATTGAAACAAAAAAATACAAAAGATAAATGAAACAAAAAGCTGGTTCTTGGAAAAGATAAACAAAATTAATAAACCATTGGCAAGATTAAACAATAAAAGAAAAGAGAATACTCAAAATAAGCTCAATTAGAAATGAAACTGGAGCTATTACAACTGATACCAAAGAAATATGAAAGATTATTCAAGACTACTATGAATACCTTGTATTAGTTCATTGTAGCACTGCTATAGAGGAATACCTGAGATTGAGTAGTTTATAAAGAAAAGAGGTTTAATTGGCTCATGGTTCTGCAGGCTATACAGGAAGCATAATTCTGGCATCCACTCAACTTCTGGGGAGGCCTCAGGAAACTTACAATCATGGCAGGAGGCAAAGGGGGAACCAGCACTTCACGTGGCCAGGAGCAGAAGGAAGAGAGAGATGGGGGATGTGCCACACACTTTTAAACAACCAGATCTTGTGAGAACTCACTCATGATACAGTAACAAGGGGGAATGGCACTAAGCCATTAGAAACTGCACTCATGATCCAATCACCTCCCACCAGGCCCTACTACCAACATTGGGGATAAGAATTAGACTTGAGATTTGGGCAGGGACACAGATTTAAACCATATTACACCTTTATATGCACAAACCAGAAAATCTAGAGGAAATGGATAAATTTCTGGAAATATACGACCCTCCCAGGCTAAATCAGGAAGAAATAGAAACCCTGAGCAGATCAATAACAAGCAGCAAGATTGAATCAATAACCAAACAAAAAAAAATTGCCAACAACAAAAAAGTTCATGACCAGATAGAATCACAGCTGAGTTCTATCAGACATTCAAAGAATCGGGACCAATCTTACTGAAACTATTCCAAAAGATAGAGAAAGAAGAAAATACTCCCTAAATCATTCTATGAAGCCAGTATCACCCTAACACCAAAACTAGATAAGAACATGATGGAAGAGAAAAAAAAAAACAAAACAAAAAACTACAGTCAATATCCCTGATAAACATAGACGCAAAAATTCTCAACAAAATATGAGCTAACTGAATCCAACAGTACATCAAAAAGATAATACGTCATGATCAAGTGGGGTTCATTTCAGGGATGCAGGGATGATTTAACATTCACAAGCCAATAAATATGATATATCACATAAACAGAATGAAAAAACAAAAACCATGTGGTCATCTCAATAGATTCAGATAAAGCATTTGATAAAATCCAGCATCCTTTATAATAAAAACCCTCAAGAAAATAGGCATAGAAGAGACTTACCTCAAAGTAATAAAAAGCCATTTATGACAAACCCACAGCCAACATTATCCACCTTCTGGGTTCAAACAATTCTCTTGCCTCAGCCTCCCGAGTAGCTGGGACTACAGGTGTGTGCCACCACACTCAGCTAATTTCTGTATTTTTAGTAGAGATGGGGGTTTCACCAGGTTGGCCAGGCTGGTCTCGAACTCCTAACCTGAAGTGATCCGCCCACCTCGGCCTCCCAAAGAGATGTCTTTCAATTTTTATGTCCTTTTCAATTTCTTTTATCAATGTTTTTTAGTTTTCCTTGCAGAGATCTTTCAACTCCTAGTTTCAATTTATTCCTAGGTAGTTTTTGATAGCTATTGTAAATGGAATTGCTTTCTTGATTTCTTTTCTGCTAGTTTGTTTTTGGTATATACAAACACTACTGATATTTATGTTTATTTTGTATCCTGCAACTTTACTGAATGTATCCGTTCTAAGAGTTTTTTGGTGGGGTTTTTAAGGTTTTCT
Organism: Macaca thibetana thibetana; assembly: GCF_024542745.1. Classification (NCBI taxonomy): domain Eukaryota; kingdom Metazoa; phylum Chordata; class Mammalia; order Primates; family Cercopithecidae; genus Macaca; species Macaca thibetana. Next base: position 88,504,838 of record NC_065584.1, read on the forward strand.
ACATAGAAGATCATTTCATTTTCAAACAGGTACAATTTGACTTTCTTCTTTCCAATTTGGATGCCCTTTATCTCTTTCTCTTGCCTAATAGTTCTGGCTAGGACTTCCAGACTTATGTTGAGTAAGAGTGGAAAGAGTAGGCATCTCTGTCTTGTTTCAGTTCTTTTCCTCATTCAGTATTATTCAGTATGATGTCAGCTGTGGGCTGGTCATATGTGGTCTTTATTGTGTTGACATATGCTTCTTCTATTCCTAGTTTGTTGAGAGTTGTTATCATGAAGTAATGTTGAAGTTTATTAAATGTTTTAATGGTATCTACTGGGATGATTGCATGGCTTTTCCTTCATTCTGTCATTGTGACATATCACATTAATTGATTTGTGTGTGTTGAATCATTCTTACTTCTCTGAAATAAATCTCACTTGATCAAGGTAAATGATCTTTTGAATGTGATGCTGGATTTGGTCTGCTAGTATTTTGCTGAGAATTTTTGTATCTATGTTCATCAGGGATATTGGTCTATAATTTTCTCTTTTTGTTGTGTCCTACTCTGGTTTTAATATCAGGATAATGATGACTTCATAGAATAAGTTTGGAAGAATTCTCTTCTCTTTAATTCTCTGGAAGGTTAGAAAAGAATTGGTATTAGTTCTTCCTTAAATGTTTGAAGAAGTCAGCAATAAAACCATCAGGTCTTGGACTTTTCTTTGATGGGAGATTTTTTTTACTAACTCAATCTTGTTATTCATAATTAGTCTGTTCTGGTTTTCTATTTCTTCTTGATTCAATTTTGATAAGTTTTATGTGTTCAGGAATTTATCCATTTTTGCAAAGTTTTCCAATTTGTTGACATACACTTTTTCATAATAGTCTCTTATGCTCCTTTGTATTTCTGTGGAATCAGTTATGTCTCCATTTTATTTCTCATTTATTCATTCATGTATTTTCTTTTTTTTCTTGCTCAGTCTAGCTAATGATTTGTCAATTTTGTTTATCTTTTCAAAAAACCAACTTTTATTTTATTGATCTTTTGTGATTTTTTTAGCCTCAATTTTGTTTATTTCTGCTCAATGATTATTATTTCTTTCCTTCTACTTATTTTGGATTTTGTGTGTTCTTGCTTTTCTATTTCCTTGGGATGCACTGCTTTTGCTGTATCCCATAGGTTTTTTTATGTTGAGTTTATATTTTCATTTGTTTCAAAGATTTTTTAAATTTCTTTCTTAAGTTCTTCATTGAATCACTGGTCACTCAAGAGCATGTTTAATTTTTAATTTTCAATTTCTGTGGGTATATAGTGGGTATATATATTTATGAGGTATATGGGATAGTTTGACACAGGCATACAGTGTGTAATAATCACATCAGGGTAAATGGGATATTCATCACCACAAACATTTACCCTTTGTGTTATAAATAATCCAATTATACCCATTTCATTATTTTTAATTGTACTATTAAATGATCATTTACTATAGCCACCGTGTTGTGCTATCAAATACTAGATCTTGTTCATTCTTTCTATGTTTTCGTACCCATTAACCATCCTTACTTCCTCCCCACTACAACTCTTCTTGGCCTCCAGTAACCAACATTCTACTCTCTGTCTCCATGAGATCAATTGTTTCCATTGTCAGCTCCCACAAATGAATGAGAACATGTGATGTTTGTCTTTCAGAGCCTGGCTATTTCACTCAACATAATGTCCTCCAGTTCCATCCATGTTGTTTCACATGACAAGATCTCATTCTTTTTTATGGTTGAATAGTACTGCATTGTGTATATGTAGTAAAAACCTCACTTGAAGTCAGAACACTGGGATCCGTGATTCCCCTCTAGCTAGCGCTGGTTCCTTCTGCAGGAGGGCATGACAGTTTGGTCCGGTTTTCCTTTCTGCTGTAACAGGACAGCAATTAGTTCAATACCTCATAATTGCTGTGTTCTCCCACCCCCAGCACCCAGAGACACTCTCTGCACCACACCACTGCTGCTAGGGGTGGAGGAGGGGTGACCTCAGTGATTCAGGACCATTTTTTTCTATTTTTTAAGTGCCTCTCTCAGTGATATGTGTAAGCCACGTACTCTGAGTGCACACATGATTTTTGGTTCTTATGAAGATTTTTTTCTGTGTAAATAGTTGTTAACTTGGTGTCCTCATAGGGGCTGGAAAAATGATGAATGGAGGCTTCTATTCTGCCATCTTGCTCTGCGTCCTTGTACGGCGTTTTCTTTATTCATTCATCTATTGATGGATATTGTATTTTTTATTTCATTCATTGAATTCTTCAGCTGCAGGATTTCTATTTGGTTCTTTTTTAGCGTATCTATCTCCTTGCTTAATTTTTCATTTATATGGTGAATTGTTTTACTGATTTTATTGAATTGTCTATCTATATTTTCTTGTATCTTACTGGGTTTCTTTAAAATTATTATTTTGGATTTTTTTCAGCAATTAGTTGATTTCCTTTTCATTGTGGTCTGTTATTAAGCAGTTATTATATTCCTTTGGTGGTGTCATATTTCCTTGCTTTTTCATGTTTCTTGAGTCTCTGCATTGATATTTGTATGTCTGGTGGAAAAAAATTGCCTTGTCCCAACTTTCTAGAATAAATTTTATAAGAAAAGAATTTAACCTGCAGTTGGATCTCAGTATACTGTTAGGAAGGGTGTGGTAATTCCGTTTCCAGGTGGGGGCAGTGATATGATCTCCATGCAGCTTCTTTGGCTGCAATGTCAGCAATAACTGTATGCATCTCAGTAGCCTAGGCTGTAGAAGTTTGTGGTAGTCTAGTGGCAATATAGGTTATTTATTTCCTCTATGGCAAGGGTTTTTGGAGCCTTCTCTTCTTGGTTTCCCCACACTACTGAGATTTAGCCATGGGAATTCTCTAGGTATCTGGTCTAACACAGCCTAGAAGGAGCTACAGCGTTGCTGGATTACAGGTGCAGATCTTTGGAGCAGCAGCTGGTCTTTGGGGCCAGGCTTCAAGGCTCAGGGTCTAATGAACCTATTGTGGCACCTGGGTCTTGAGGTGAAGGTGTGCTCTTTGTGACAAGGTTGGATGTAGGTGGCCCATAGAGCCAGAATCTGTGACTCTGAGGCACTCCCTAGCAGCTGAGGCCACGTTGTAGCTATGACTCCACCCCTGTGAGGCAGAGGGCAGCATTGGCCTGACTCGCGGGAAGAAGAGGGAATCTGGAGTTTGGGGCCTGGGATGCAGGGTATGGCCATAATTGGGAACCTGAACCAATGGGTTCAGTGGCAATTCAGGTCACTGGGGGGTGAGGCATCATGTAATGGTGACTCTAGACCCTGGAGAATCCCAGACTCTATGAACCCAGGTGCTGCAGATGTGAATTCTCCAGAATGGCTGAGCGCAGCTTTTGTTTGGGCCCTCGGGACAAGGAGTAGCACAGCAACGACTCCACTCTCCGGGGAGAGGAATGTCTCAGCAGCTCAGACTACAGGGAGCTAGTCCAGATCCAGGGAACCAGGGTTCTAGAGTTGTAGGTTCTAGCCTGTAGGGTGGGGTGTTTCAGATCAGCCACTGCTCTGTTTCCCTGGCATGCAAGGTACCACTATGTCACCTCAGTCCTGGAATGTGCAGCTGCTCAGTTCAACCAAAGCACCAATAATCCAAACGGAGACGTGCTGCTTCCGCTCAGGCCCAAGGGGCGTGACTGTTCTGGGTGGTCCAGACTCCATTTTCCAGGGATGCAGGGTTCTGCCTGCCCAGGGATTGTTTCCTTGGGAGGCAATGCACAGTTTCAGCTCAGGCCACTAGGGGCAGGGTGCAGCCTTGGCTAAGACGTAAATGGAGCCATTCTGCAAAGCACAGTTTCCCAGGAAGGAGTGCGCCACTTCCAGCTCCAGCCTGAGGGTATTGAGAGAGAGAGGTAGGTGGAGCTTCTTCACTGCAGCTTGGCCCCACGGGGAAGAAGCATAGCAGTTGCTCCCAGCTCAGCTTGGGGATGCTGGGCCACCGGGCATAAGTGGTTTAAGGCAGTTTAGCATCAAAAATGAAAGGGTGCTGTGGCTCCTCACCCTCAGAGCAAGACAAACTCCAGCAGTACTTGCAGTCCCAAGATGGCACAGCGTAGTAACCACACAGGCCACAGGGTGTAAGGCACATTGTCCAGCTCCTTCTTGGAGAGAACACAGCTGTGTGGACTCCAGTCAGTTCTCTCAGCCAGGCTTAGTGGCTGTGAGGACCAAGGAGACCCAGTGGTGAGGACTGTATATATCTAAGGTATTGCTGGGGGTTGCTGGAATCCTCTTGCCTACTTTTTCACCACAGGGAGATGTTCCTCCTCCTTCCTATCTGATCCCTGCTGAGGAATTTGGTGGTGGAGTCCCAATGTTTGCTTCTGTTCTGTATGTGGCTGTTGAGTTTCTGTGCTCCCCAGTGTTTCTGTTACTCCTTTGATGTCTTCTGACGCTTCCCTTTAGTTATTTTTATTCAAATGTAGTTGTTTATTCATTGTTTTTGCTGCCTTTGTAGAAAGAATAAGCACTAGGGGATTCTAGTCAGCCATCTTGCTGACGTCATCCCGCAAGAGGGAACTTCTTAAATAGGAAGTCTTTTCTTGGAATTGACACTCAAGCTGAAACCTGAATGAGGAGAGGGAGCCGGGCTTGCCTACACCTGGGCAAAGCACTCTGCAAACTGTACAGGTCTCAGGAGGCCACAAACTTATTATATTCAAGTGAAGGGAAAGTACAAAATGCCTGAGAGCCCCAAACAGAGAAGAGTGGCATGAACAAGCAGTGGGTGAGACTGGCAGGGTCAGATCTTATCAGGCTTTGTAGACCCTAGTTAGGCAATGAAGTACAGTAGGCATCTAACCTCCCTGATAGTGCTGTGTTATCAACCTGCTCTTAGCCTCCAGAGCTTTTTGTGAGCTTCTCTCCTTGCCAGGACATGTACTAAACTCAGAGGATTGTTCAGCATGGGCCTCAACCCCATCCATAGCATTCACAAATTCATGAATCCCCTCTACTCAAACCCTTTCAATGAATCTGCCCACCATACCATACCCTTGAATTACTTTCATTAATTTTTCACTTCAGAGAAATTTGGGTTGTACAATTTTCTACAATTGGATTGTATAACACTAACACAATTTCGATAGTTCCTACCATAGGAATTAGAATATAGTGAATATTCAATTGTTTTACTTTTTATTCACCCTTAGATTGCTGACAATATACTTTTTGATTAACCAAATTTCTATTTATACAATTTTTGTAAGCTAATCAGCTTGGTAACTTTCTCCGGCACACTAAAAAGCACCATAGATAACCAAAACTAGCTATGTAGAAATATGATGTAGCACATAAGAAGGCAGTTTGGGCCCGGTGCGGTGGCTCACAACTGTAATCCCAGAACTTTGGGAGGCTGAGGCGGACAGATCACAAGGTCAGGAGATCGAGACCATCCTGGCTAACACAGTGAAACCCCGTCTCTACTAAAAATACAAAACATTAGCCAGGCGTGGTGGTGGATGCCTATAGTCCCAGCTACTTGGGAGGCTGAGGCAGGAGAATGGCGTGAACCCAGGAGGCGGAGCTTGCAGTGAGCCGAGATCGTGCCACTGCACTCCAGCCTGGGCATCAGAGCGAGATTCTGTCTCAAAAAAAATTTTTTTTAAAAAGGCAGTTTCTTTTTTTTATTATTATTTTATTTATTTATTTATTATTATTATTATACTTTAAGTTCTAGGGTACATGTGCATAACGTACAGGTTTGTTACATATGTATACTTGAAGGCAGTTTCAATATAAGAAAAAGAAACTATCAAAAGTCAATTGAAGTGTAGCATTTAGAAGTCTGTATATTCAAGGAATTCTCTCATTTAAATAGTTGAAGAATATGTATTCCAGTCCTGTTAGGAAAAGAACAAGCTCTTAATCAAAGATTAATGAATAGAGTTAGAAAGAAAAGAAACAATTTGTACATAGTATGAGAGAAGGTCAGCAAAACTGATTAAGAAGTTGTTTCAATATTTTATTTCATTTTATTGAACAGGCACTTGTATAACACTATAGACAAAGAATTATTTAAAGCACTTTATAGATATTAATTCAGTTAATTTTTAAAACCTTATGAGAAAGATACTTTTAGTTATAAGGAAATGTCAATTTTGTACATTAAAAACATCAAATATGAGGAATTTCAGACAGTTCAAACTACCTCTATTTTATAGATGATGGAAGTTAAACATAAAAAGGTTAAGCAACTTGAATTAGTAAAAGGCATGGCTGAAATTTGAAGGCAGACAGTCTGGCTAGGGTCTGTCCTTGTAATTATCTTACTGAAAAAGAAGAGAGTTTACCTACCTCTGAGGAATTATTGCTGATTCCAGTGTAATGAGGTCAAGCACGAGCTGGAACAGAATTATTAAATAGGTCATTGTTCTTGCTCCTTACTAGGTCTCCATTATTCACATCCTCTGACAGTACAGAAACACAGCTTTTGAAAGAACTGGAGCAATTTTTTTTAAACTTTATATTCTAGGGTACATGTGCAGAACTAGAGTGATTTTAAGGCTTAATTCAGTTACCGTATGCACTAGCTGAAATGCTTAAGAAGCCATAACTTAATAATCCAATTTTAGGCTGATGTTGTGATCAAAAAAAAAAAATTCAAAATAATCTTAGCTCTTTACTTTTGTTTTGTTTATTGAAGGACAATATACATTAAAGGGTAATATAGAGACAATAATATTTTTTAAATCTTCTTTTTGTGGCTCATGCTTGTAATCCCAGCACTTTGGGAGGCTGAGGCAGGTGGATCATTTGAGCTCAGGAGTTTGAGACAAGCTTAGACAACATCAAAAAACCCCTTTCTACCAAAAATACAAAAATTAGCCATGCCTGGTGACGTATGCACATAATCCCAGCTACTTGGGGGTGCTCAGGCAGGAGGATTACTTGAGAACAGGAAGTCAAGGCTACAATGAGCCAAGATCATGCTACTGTACTCCAGCCTGGGTAACAAAGTGAGACCCTATCTCAAAAAAAATCCTGTTTTTATCTTTCATGTTTTCTTCACATTTTATAGCTACTTGCACATATTGCCTCAGAGTCAGAAATACTATCCCCAGCCTGGGCAAGATAGTGAGACCTCATCTCTACCAAAAAAATAAATAAACAAAATCAGCCAAGCATGGTGGTGAATGCAGCAGTCCCAGCTCTCAGGAGGGCGGAGGTAGGAAGATTGCTTGAGTTTGGAAGGTCAAGGCTGCAGTGAACCCAGGTTGCACCAATGTACCTCAGCCTTGGCTACAGAGTGAGACCCTGACAAAAGAAAAAAAAAACACCTATTTCTGATCATTGCAAATCTGTCTCACATTTCCAAAGCACTTTTCTTCAGATTCTGCATCATGAAACCCCAAAAATTAATGTGACAAGGAAAGATTCTCCTCAGAATACAGAGTAAGTTGTAATAGGTCAGTCTGGAATTCTCCTTATCAAGGAGGTGTGAGGAAAATGTAGAAACAGGTCTATATTAACACTTCTTATTCAAACACATTTCATAAGAAAGAATATAATATCCTCCTTCATATGAGCAAAATAACACATTAAGAAAATCCTGCCTATTGGTAAATAAATTAGTAAATAGCATCTATGTTTCACTGGATTCATGTCTGTAGCATGGGCCAGGAATTTTAGAAATGCTTGTCTTTCTTTATATCGAAATCACTTAAAACAACTCAGCACCTGGTTGAATATTCTCCTCATTGCCATCTTCATTTCTTTGTTCCTAAAAGTATAGATGGTAGGGTTCAGAAATGGGGTAATTATTACATCAAAAATGGCAAGGAATTTATCCACAGGCACTGTGAGAAATGGCCATGAATACACAAAGATGCATGGACCAAAAAATAAGACCACCACTGTAATGTGAGCCGACAGTGTAGAGACAGCCTTGGATAAGCCACTTGAAGAATGTTGCCAAACAGTGATCAAGATGAAGATATAGGAGATAATCAAAATGCAAAAAGTCCCCAGAGAGATGAATCCACTGTTGGCAGTGACTATGAGCTCCAATCTGTCGATGATCGTGCAAGCCAGCCTAATAAATCGAGGAAAATCACAGTAAAAGCTGTCCACTTCATTGGGACCACAGAATGGTAGGATAACAACAAATACAAGTTGAATGAATGAATGGATGATTCCAATAGTCCAGGAAGCCACTAGGAGTAGAGTACAAGTTCTGAAGTTCATGATAGTCAGGTAGTGGAGAGGCTTACATATAGCAACATATCGGTCAAGGGCCATGAAAACAAGCAGAACCATCTCAGTTCCTCCAATAACATGAATGAAGAACATCTGAGCAATGCAGCCTTGGAAAGAGATTACTTTTCTCTCCTTGAAAAGATCAGAAATCATCTTGGGCACTGTAATGGAGGAAATCCACATGTCAATAAAGGAGAGGTTGGCCAGCAGGAAGTACATAGGGGAGTGTAAATGGGAGTCGGAGATCACTGTGAGCACAATGAGGAGGTTTCCTAAAATACCTGCTACATAGAACATAGAGAAAACCAGAAAGAGGACAATTTGCATCTCCAAAGAACTGGTGAGTCCCACCAAAACAATCTCAGACACCACCGAATAATTTCCTCCCTCCATGGTCTCAGTCACTTTGGGCTGCAAATTTGCCTGGGAAAAAAAAAAAAAAAAAAAAACAGGAGAAATGAGAAAGTGGAATTACTAACTGTATCATTCAGGGTTCCATTAGAGAGACAGGACCACTAGGAATAATATGCTAGGAAATTGTTACAGGAAGTTGACTTTGCATAATCATGGAAGCTGGTTCAGCAATCCGTGAGTCCATTGTCTTTGCATGTGATGCTATAACTTAAAGTCCACAGGACATAAAAACAGGGAAAAAAAAAAAAGATGAATTTAAAATTTGGGAGAGCAAGAATAAAGTGGAACCCATAAAACCCTCCTTTCCCATCGCACTTTGTAATTATCATAGGACCTTTTGACCTGTAGTATAGAGTTACATGTGCATGATTTACTTCCTTTATCTGTTTCCAAGCACTAAAAGAAAAGATTCATATATTATTTATCTCTGTCTTCATTATTAGACTGTAAAATAGCTTCAGAGGGCAGAATTATCAGTTCTAGGAATTTAGTATTTGCTAAATTAATTTGAATTAATTCCTTTACAAGTGTGAGTGAATTGTTTAAATATAATTTAGAAGACAAAGATAAAGGAAAGATATATAAAGAAAAGAAATTAAAATATGCTGAGGGGTGGGAAGAAAAAGAAAAGACAATGAGAATTACCAAACCCAGAAAAATGGAGAGAAAGAGAGAGTAATTGGGAAAAGTCAAGTAATGACAAGGATCACATAGGCCAAGCGCAGCAGCTTACACCTGTAATCCTGACACTTTGGGAGGCCGAGGCCAGTGGATCACTTAAGCTCATGAGTTCAAGACCAACCTGGGCCACGTGATGAAACACTGTCTCTACTAAAAATACAAAAATTAGCTGGGCATGGTGACGTAGGCCTGTAATCCCAGCTACTCAGGAGGCTAAGGCACAAGAATCGCTTGAACCCGGGAGGGAGAGGCTGCAGTGAGCCAAGATCATGCCACTGTACTCTTGGGTAACAGAGTGAGACTCTGTCTCAAATAAATAAATAAAGTAGAAGAGAAGGAGAAAAAAAAAAATAATGGTCATAGAAACTTCAAGTTGTGGGACTAGAGATTTCAAATAGGAAAATACAGAAAAGGAATGAAAAACTAGCTTATATTTATATCTTTAACATTCCAAAGAGCCCTGGTCACATACCCAGCAAAAGCCTTTAGAGGGAAAAGCTAGTCCCACAAAGACCTGACTTTTTCATCTCAGAAAATACTTGACAGAACCCTTGATGGATGGAAAATGGCAGACCCTTAATTTAAAACCAAAGTTTCCCACCCCTGCCAACCCCGCCCCACCATTTTTTCCACTTCTTTTCTAATGGGACATTTTCCTGAAGAACATTCCTCCCTTATTCACCTTTTCACCTCTCATGTGTTCCCTGCTCTAGCTGCTAATTTTCTGTTTCTATCTCCCACACCAGGCTGTAAGCTCAGAGAGGAAAGATGTTGTCTTTTTCTCTGTCCCCAGTACCCAGCACAGTATTAGAAAAATAATAGAAGCTAAAGAAGTGTTTTTTCACGCCTGTAATCCCAGCACTTTGGGAGGCCGAGGTGGGCGGATCACAAGGTCAGGAGATCGAGACCATGGTGAAACCCCGTCTCTACTAAAAATAGAAAAAATTAGCCGGGCGCAGGGGCGGGCGCCTGTAGTCCCAGCTACTCGGGAGGCTGAGGCAGGAGAATGGCGTGAACCCGGGAGGCGGAGCTTGCAGTGAGCCGAGATTGCGCCACTGCACTCCAGCCTGGGCGACAGAGCGAGACTCCGTCTCAAAAAAAAAAAAAAAAAAAAAAGAAGTGTTTTTTATTGAATGAAAAAATGTGCATACAAACGAAAATGAACCTAACCCAAATATCGAGGTTCTTTGAATATTTCAGAAAGAGTGGATCCAGGACACAGGGAAAATTAGAGGAAGTATTTGCTTTTAGCAATCACTTCAAATTTGTTCTCCTGAGTCATTTAACTGGTTAAATGGTCAGTGTCTGAGGGAAAAACATGCAACTCTTCTTCTTTGTCAAACAGCCTGAATTGCATTCTTTTATTTGCGTGGTCCACATAGAAGTTGTCATCTACAACCAAGACCAAATGCCATTAAGGACTCAGGAGTGGATATTTAGTGCCAACCATAAACATTAGGTTATTCACACTCTTATGTGCCTCTTGACTCATGCCTGATTCTCCTATATCATGATTCTTATCCTTACATACCTGAAACCCTCTCTGTCCATGTTTAAAGAACAAGATAGGTTCCCTGCAGAGTATTTACCAAACCCTATCCATTGACTCAACTCAACTACTGCTCTCAACTCTTTCTCCTCTAGATATCTTCTTCTCTTATGTCCAGAGGTAATTTCAAACTGTGATTTAATCACCATAAAATCTCTTAGTTGGCAAAATACAAGCTGATTGAATGTGTTCTTTCCATCCTTCTCACTCACCTGTTCTCTAGAAGATCTGAAATAACAGTATCTTCAGAAAAATGATACCTGGCACAAGGAGCTATTTGAAATTCCCCCAGAGTAGAAAAGGAATAACTTATTCTCAACATAGAAGCAGTAAAAAGTGGTACCAAATAGAACATGGAAAGGCAATATAACTTCAACCTGTGCTGGGAATGGTCTCATAGAATAAGACTGATTTTCCCAAAGCAACATAGGAGGAGGCAATAAATGGATCCTAGGGGAAGAGGTCCCTCATGAATAAATAAGCTTTGTTGAGCTATTTTTATACTTCAGTGCTTGAGGCAATGAAGTTCTAATGTTCATGAAAATATATTTTAATTATTTTTAATGAAAATCATCTTTATTGTCCTCTCTTATATACACATACAAAACATATGCAAACATACACAATTGATGTATATTTTCTGGATACATGCACTTGGGCAGGTTGAGAAAAGAAAAACAAGCATATTTTGGGAGTTAGCAAATATCACAATTAATTAAAAAAAAAAAAAAAAAGAGTCACCAAAAAATGAGACCCCCTTGGTCTTCACTCTATCCTGAATCTACCCATTGATCTATCTAAAGGTTAGCATCAATACGCTTACTATGCTTACTTCTAAATGCCTATTACTCTGCTAAGTAAATATTTATAAGACTTCTTATAGGTTGGGAGTATGTTTTTTTTTTAATATCTGACAGATTGCCTTTATTTAAAAGAACAGAATAGCATAAAAATCAGGCTACTCCAAAGACATGTGGTCACTATACCCAGGGTACTCTTCGAGGAAGGCAGCATTATGATATGCAGGTCCTTCAAGGACCAATTCTTTCTTTAACTTAACATCTTTGTATTTTTTGAGCTACATGGGTAATATAAATTAAAACCCCCACAACCAAGATGAGGTATAGGCCTATGAATTCCTAGGAAAGATTTCCCTATTCCTCTTATCTGAATTCAGGTTGAGATAGAAAAGTTGTCTAGTCATCTCTTTTTGCCAGTAAGTGGATTAGAATTTCATTTAGGGTATAAATGAAAGGATTTGGAGTATAGCTTGCAAGGATTTGGGGTAGGGATTGGGTGATGTTTCTCATTTAAACTGTGTGCCTGACAAGCCCAGGGTATTTCCATCTGGACTTGAAAACTCAAGCTTTTGTGTGAACTGGTTTAGGCAATTTGTCAGGCTGCCACAAGTTCAACTTATGATTTCTTTTTTTTTCCAGAGGTTATTGGGGTACAGGTGGTATCTGGTTACATAAGTAAGTTCTTTAGTGGTGATTTGTGAGATTTTGGTGCACCCATCACCTGAGCAGTACACACTGCACCGTATTTGTAGATTTTTATCCCTCGCCCCTCTCCCATCCTTCCCCCAAAGTCCCCAGAGTTCGTTGTATTATTCTTATGCCCTTGCATCCTCATAGCATGGCTTCCACTTATCAGTGAGAACATACGATGCTTGGTTTTCCATTCCTGAGTTTATTTCACTTAAAATAATAGTCTCCAATCTCATCCAGGTCTCTGCAAATGCCATTAATTCAGTATTTTTTATAGCTGAGAAGTATTCCATCACATATATATACCACAGTTTCTTTATCCACTTGTTGTTGATGGGCATTTGGGTTGGTTCCATGATTTTGCAATTACAAATTATGCTGCTGTAAACATGCATGTACAAGTATCTTTTTCATATATTGATGTCTTTATCTCTATGTACTCAGTAGTGGGATTGCTGGGTCAAATGGTAGTTCTACATTTAGCTGTTTAAGGAATCTCCACACTGTTTTTCATAGTGGCTGTACTAGTTTACATTCCCACCAGCAGTGTATAAGTGTTCCCTGATCAACACATCCACAGCAACATCTTTTTTTATGTTTTGATTATGGCCTTTCTTGCAGGAATAAGGAGATATCACATTTATTTGCTTGGTCCACATGGTTTTGATTTGTTTTTCTAGGTTTGGGGTATATTTTCTGTTTCAGTTATGCCCTTTGCAGTGTCTAATTAATTCTCTTGACAAGATTTTTTTAATGTTATAGATCATTGATCAAGATGGTAGGGAAAAGGATGAGAGGACCATGGGTTCAAATCACTTCTACAAACACTAATTGGAATTGTAATACACCAAGTTCTATTATATAGAAGATGATCATAAAAGGAAGAAGAGGAAGAAGAGTCATGGACTATCCCTCAAAGAATTCACAGCCTGTAGATGAGAGAAAGGTAAAGAAATATTTTTAAGTAGAATGGTAAGTGTAATATTGAAAGGTCCACACAAAAGACAAAGTAATAAAATATGACTGGAAAATGTAAAGAGGCTTTACCAAAGAGGTGAAAGCTGAATGACAGCTTGGCTTTGAGCAGTGGTAGAGGAAGCTGCATATGCAGAAATACAAAAATCTGAAGTAGCATAGCTGCTCAGGTGTTTACCAGCAGTTTGTGCATGGGGGGCTGTGGTTTGCAAAGGGAGATGAGGGTTCCTGGAAATAATTGTGGGCACGTTGGACTAATGAGAGAAGACATGCTCAAAAATCACAGATCAGCTTATTGTCAAAGAGCACAGAGGGAGGTTGGGGTTTCCCATCCCCCAATCCGGGCACAGTGGCTCATGCCTGTAATCCCAGCACTTTGGGAAGGCAAGGCAGGTGGATTATTTGAGATCAGGAGTTCAAGACCAGCCCGGCAAATACGGTAAAATCCCACCTCTACTAAAAATACAAAAATTAACCAGACATTGGCGGCTTGCACCTGTAGTCCCAGCTACATGGGAGGCTGAGGCACAAAAATCACTTGAACCTGGGAGGCAGAGGTTGCAGTGAGCTGAGATTGCACCACTGGACTCCAGCCTTGGCAAGAGAGCAAGACTCCATCCTTAAATAAATAAATAAATAAAGATAAAGAGCACAGAGGAGGATATACTAAAGGGTATTGTCACTTGGCAGAACATAGCAATGTGGTATTATGATTCTCCTTGTGTTTTTATTTTAAAATTCTGAATTTTTGTTGGATTTGAAGGATTGGGGGTTGGAAACCCCAACCTCCTTGACTTAAGGTAAGTTTGCAGCCAATATAATTCTTTATCGTTATTTAAACTTTAACTCTTCTCACTTTTAACCCATCCTATTTATGTCTAAATCATTAACAAACTGTTGAAAAATAGCAGGAACGTAAGGATATTCAATACTCCACATTGTACCCTTTAAGTTGGTACTCTATGGGTAATGTGTCCCTGAAGTTTCAAACTTATCTAATTGTGTTTTCAAAGAATTCACAGCTTTTAATTTTTATAATAACTGAGATTCACTTTATTGAAATCTAGATATATTATACCTTTCTCTTTTTCTCTTATATAGAAGTAATTAATCCTTATTAGATCAGAAAAACTTTGATCTTGACCCTGAGCTCAAAAAATTGTAGTAAAACTAACCACTGCTAAGCTATCAAATTGCTGTGTGATAAAGTCAAGCTATTCAGTTTATATTTCTAATCAAAATTCATAGCACTAACCAATGGTTATAGCCACAAGAGTGAATAACCTTTACTATTAACACTACTGGTTCAATAAACACATGATAGATTCAAATATTTTCTACAAAGTACCTGTTAATGAATAATATAATGAATATGCATTGGTTTTAAAAACCTTACATTTTCATAAACTTTGTAAATTTGTCCAGTTAGGCTTTTTACTGCTCCACATGTATTTTTACCACTATCATTTGTGACATATCTCAGCAAATTCCACCTCAGATTACACTGAATTTGTGTTTTCTCAACTTTGAAAATATTCTCACCTATAGATGTTCCACATAAACTATTAATAGAGGCTAATTTCTCAGCCATGTTAGACTTGGCATTGACTCCTAAAATTAATGACAATTGAAAAGTATTGGTAATATCTGTCAACCTATCAAGAGCCAAAGGAAACCATTTGATATAACTTACCTTGTTTTTTAATTGACTATTGTTGTTGATCCAATGTTCTTGAATCTTCAAAAAACTGTTCTTATTGAAAGGCTATCGTCTTAAATAGATTTACTTGATCTGAACACCTTTCTTTGGCTGTAACAATCAAACAAGATTTAATTAATTTATCATTGGTAAATGTCTCTCGTTGTTTGGTCAACAAATGAGCTACTTAGAAATTTACTTTGGTTGTACCTTCATTTTCATTTTTTATTGTTGGAAAGAAATTCTACTGTAATGAGATATTTCATTTTAAATTTTCTAATTTTTCTGACCATGGTTTTCCTGTGTGTACTTAGTAATGTTGATTATACAATATATTGTGTACCCTAAGTACACCAACATATGTTGCTTAATAAACAATGCTCTACTATCTAATTCAATTACAAACTAATCTACATTCTACTATGCTTTAGAACACATTGGAAGTCTACCTTTCCCTTCTTTTTAGATGATGGCATGATGGGTATGCACCTGTGTATCAGTCAGAGTTCAAACATGGAAGCAGAACCAATAGGTATAAATTTACTAGAAGGAATTGGCTTATGAAACTCATTTAAGTGTTTGTCTGCTTGAGTTTCTGTTTTTGTTTGGTGTTTTGTTTTGTTTACCTCTTGCTGTAAAGTGTGCAATACATGTTTTTTTAAATTATCACAGTCTGCCTTCAAATAATTCTATACTACTTCACACATAGTGCAAAAAGTTTCTTTCCTCTGTCTTGTTCTTTGTGTTATTGTTGTCATATAATTTATTTCTACATATGCCATTATCTCCATAACATACTGTTATTATTTTCTTTTTAAACAGTTTTGGTTTTGGTTTTTAATTTTTCATATTTGAAATAAGGTCTCACTTTGTCACCCAGGCTGGAGTGCAGTGGCATGATCACCACTCACTGCAGCCCCAACCTCCCAAGCTCAAGTAATCCTCCCATCTCAGTCTCCCAAGTAGCTGGAACTACAGGCACACACAACCACATCTGGCTGATGTTTGTATTTTTTGTAGAGACAAGATTTTGCTGTGTTGCCCAGGCTGGTCTCAAAATTCTGGATTGAAGAGGTCCACCCACCTAAGCCTCCCAAAGTGTTGAGATTACAGGCGTGAGCCATTGCTCACTTTGCTCGCAGGCATGAGCCATTGCATCTGGCCAACAGTATTTTAAAGAGAGTTTGGGATTTTTATAACTTTTATCTTTTTTTTTTTTTTTGAGACAGAGTTTTACTCTTGTTGCCCAGGCTGGAGTGCAATGGTGCGATCTCAGCTCACTGCAACCTCCGCCTCCTGGGTTCAAGCGATTCTCCTGCCTCAGCCTCTCTAGTAGCTGGGATTATGGCGCATGCCACCACGCCCAGCTAATTTTTTGTATTTTTAGTGGAGACAGGGTTTCACTATGTTAGACAGGCTGACCTCCTGACCTCAGGCGATCCACACACCTTGGCCTCCCAAAGTGCTGGGATTACAGGGGTGAGTCATCGTGCCCAGCCTTAACTTTTATCTTAAGTTCAGGGGTACATCTGCAAGTTTGTTATATAGGTAAACCTGTGTCATGGGGATGTGTTGTACAGATTATCTTGTTACCCAGGTATTAAGCCTAGTATTCACTAGTTATTTTTCCTGATCCTCTCCCTCCTCCCACATGCCACCCTCTTGTAGGCACCAGCATCTGTTGTTCCCCTTTATGTGTCCATGAGTTCTCATCATTTAGCTCCCACTTATAAGTGAGAGCATGCAGTATTTGGTTTTCTGTTCCTTAATTGGTTTGCTAAGGATAATGGCCTCCAGCTCCATCCATGTTCCTGCAAACAACCTTATCTCATTCTTTTTTATTGCTGCATAATATTCCATGGTGTATATGTACCACATTTTCTTTATCCAGTCTACTATTGATGGGCATTTGCGTTGATGCCATGTCTTTGCTATTGTGACTAGTGCTGCAATGAACATACATACATGTATCCTTATGACAGAATGAATTATATTCCTTTGGGTATATACCCAGTAATAGGATTGTTGGGTCAAATGGTAGTTCTGTTTTTAGCTCTTTGAGGAATCAACACACTGCTTTCCACAATGGTTAAACTAATTTACACTCCCACCAACAGTGTATACGCATTCCTGTTTCTCCACAACTTCACCAGTATCTGTTATTTTTTTGGCTTTTAATAAGAGCCATTCTGCTGACCGGTGTGAGATAGTATCTCATTGTGGGTTTTGTGGTTCTGGGGTTTTTGTTTTGTTTTGTTTTTTGAGACAGGGTCTTCCTCTGTCACCCAGGCTAGAGTTCAGTGGCACCATCTTAGCTCACTGCAACCTCCACCTTCCAGGTTCAAGCGATTCTCCCACCTCAGCCTCCTTAGTAGT
The DNA here is from genome assembly GCF_024542745.1 of Macaca thibetana thibetana. Classification (NCBI taxonomy): domain Eukaryota; kingdom Metazoa; phylum Chordata; class Mammalia; order Primates; family Cercopithecidae; genus Macaca; species Macaca thibetana. The sequence goes on from NC_065584.1 coordinate 88,522,264, forward strand.
TGGGACTACAGGTGCTCACCACCATGCCCAGCCTCATTGTGGTTTTGGTTTGCATTACTCTAACAACCAGTGATGTTGAGCTTTTTTTCATATGGTTATTGGGCACATGTAGGTCTTCTTTTGAAAAGTGTCTGTTCATGTCCTTTGCCCACATTTTTATGGGGCTGTTTGTATTTTTTTTGTAAATCTGTTTGAATTCCTTATAGATGCTGGATGTTAGACTATTGTCAGATGCATAGACAGCAAAAATTTTCTTCCTTGCTGTGGTTGTCTGTTCACTGTATTGATAGTTTCCTTTGCTGTGCAGAAACTTAAAGAGAGTTTTTAAGGAGCAGGGACAGTCATATTTACCATTTCTAGTGTTACATATTTGCCATTTTCATAATACATGTTTACCTAGATATTTACCTTATCTAGAGCACTTTTTTTGGAGAGAACACGTCTCACTCTGTTGCCTAGGCTGTAGTGCAATGGTGATCATAGCTCACTGCAGCTTCAACCTCCTGGACTGAAGCAGTCCTCCTGCTTCAGCCTCCCAAGTAACTAAGACTACAGGTACAGGTGCATGCCACCACACCCAGCTAATTTTTTAAATTATTATTTTGTGTGGAGATGAGGATTCTCTGTATTAACCAGACTGATCCACAACTCCTGGCCTCAAATAATCCTCCCACCTCGGCCTCCCAAAGTGCTAGGATTACAGGCATGACCCTGCTGTTCATTTCTTTATGAACATCCAAATTTCTATCTCGTATCATTTTCCTTTTGCCCGAAGTACTTTGATATTGCTTGTCTAGGTCTGCATTAGATTAACTCTCTAAGATTTTGTTTGTTTCAAAAAGTCTTTATTTCACCTTCAATTGTGAGAAATAGTTTTACTGAATAGAGTTCTAGATTGACAGTAGATTTGTTTTGCTTTGTTTTTTAAAACATTAATGATATTTCTCCATTGTCTTCTGAGTTGCATAGTTTCTGATAAGAAACCATTTGCTTTCATTCTGTGGGCAATTTTTTTTTAATTTGGCTGCCGTGAAATTTTTCTCCTTGTTACTTATTTTCAGCAGTTAGTGACATTTCTTTACAAGCCTTTCACAATCTTTTCTGATAGTTTCATCATTTCTATCTTTCCTAGTTCTGTTTCTGTTGACTTATTCTTCTAGGGATCATACTTTCGTGCTACTTTGCATGCCTGGTAATTTTTACTTGCATGCTAGCCATTATGGTTTTTCTATTGTTGATTTTTGTATTTTGTTGCATTTATTTAAATAGTGTTGGATTTTGTTTTAGCATTTAGATAATTAAATTTTTTCTCTCAGCTTCTAAACATCTATTATAAGATTTGGGGGGATATTCTCCAAAGAATGATTGCAAATCATAACCAAGAAAGGAGGGAAATCACGTCCTCTTTGCCTGAATCAGTCTGACCTAGCACTATCATTTTAAAAGAAATATAGAAAGCTGAAATGACTCTTGGGGTATTCTCAGATTATTTGATGAGGAAAACTTTCTTTTTTCTTCACTACTTTCTTTAAATAAATGGCTGGTTCTATTTCTTGAAACACTCAAGAGCTCCCTGTGATGGTTAATACTGAATGTCAACTTGATTGGATTGAAGGATGCAAAGTACTGATCCTGGGTGTATCTGTGAGGATATTACCAAAGGAGATGTGATGGTTAATACTGAGTGTCAACTTGAATGGACTGAAGGATACAAAGTATTGATCCTGGGTGTGTCTGTCAGGGTGCTTCCAAAAGAGATTAACATTTGAGTCAGTGGGCTAGGGAAAGCAGATCCACCCTTAATCTGGTGGGCACAATCTAACCAGCTGCCAGCAAATATAAAGCAAGCAGAAAAACGTGAAAAGACTTGACTGGCCTAGCCTCCCAGCCTACATGTTTCCAGTGCTGGATGCTTCCTGTCCTCAAGCATCTGACTCCAATTTCTTCAGTTTTGGGACTTGGACTGGCTATCCTTTCTCCTCAGCTTACTTAATAAACTCATATATACACATGTGTGTGTGTGTGTGTGTGTGTGTGTGTGTGTGTGTATCGTATTAGTTCTGTCCCTCCAGAGAACCCTAATACAGATTTTGGTACCAGAAGTGGTTCTAGAGGAACAAAATATTGAAGATGGAGTTCTTTCATTGGTTTTGGGGTTTCTGGAGTTGGCTGCTTAATATGATTAGACCCAAAAATGCTAAGGACTTTACTTATAAGTACAGTGAACACTGATAGTCCTTGGTGTGAACTGTTTAGACAGTTATGCAACATAAATGCATTTGACACTCCTGATTCACTGCTCACGAGAGGCAAGGAGTTTAGTGACTCTATACGTAATACCTTTGACCATATGTGGAGAACGAAGGAAGATAATGAAGCTTTTGGTTGTTCCTAAGTCCAGTGGACAAAGTGATAAAAGAAAATGAACACAGGGATTCTGTCTCCTGGCTTCAGAAGCAGATACTGAGCCTCAAATCTGCTAAAATCTTACTCCCTGAGTGAGAGTCTTATCTCCTGTAGAGAAAGAGCTGAAATTGTGGGAAAACAGACACAAGCTCTTATTATGCTAGTGGCCGACCTGCAATAAAAGATGCGTGCACAGCTTCCCCATGTGTCTACTGTTAAAGTGAGGACATTGATTGGAAAAGAATGGGACCCTGAAATTGGAATGGGGATGTGTGAGTAGAACCTGATGAGGCTGGGGACACTGAGTTTGTAAACTCTGATGAACCTTTTTTGCCAGAAGGAACAGCTTCCCCATCCCAAGTAGTGGCAATATCCCCTCTGCGACCTATGCTGCCATCAGCCTTTCCATCTTTGTCAGAGGAGATATACCGTGTGCTGTGTGATGCAACAGTGGTCTGCCCTGAAGCAGTTGCGAGGCAAGATAATGTTGATTATCCTCAGAAGCCACCCCCAACACTTCTGTTTACTTTGAGACCTGTAACTATACTAAAGCCCCGGTGGGCCCCTAGAGGTGAGGTTGACAGTATGGCCCATGAGGAGGTGTGCTACATTTGAAAAGAACTGTTTGAGTTCTCTAATTTATATAAACAGAAATCTGGAGAACAGGCATGGGAATGGATATTAAGGGTACGGAATAATGGTGAAAGGAATATAGAGTTGGATCAGGCTGAATGTATTGATTTAGGCCCACTAAGTAGGGACCCTGCATTGAATGTTGCAGCTTGGGGAGTTAAAAAGGGTTCTAATAGTTGATTTGTGTGGTTAGCTGAAATATGATGTAAAAGAAAGCCCACTGTGGGCTAGCTGGAAATGCCTGATCTTCCTTGGTTTAATGTAGAGGAAGGAATCCAAAGGCTTAGAGAGATAGGGATGGTGGAGTGGATTAGTCACTTTAGATCTACTCATCCCAGCTGGGAGGGTCCAGAAGCCATATCTTTGACCAATGGCTTGCAAAATAGATTTGCGAGGTAACCTGCATCTTTGAAGAGCCCTGTAAGTAATTGCTCTTCTCTGTATGTCAGATCTAACAGTAGGACCCGCAGTCACTCAACTACAAAATTAAATACAATGGGAATAATTAGAACCCAAGGTGGCAGGGGCCACGTGGTGGCACTCAATCACCAAAGACAAGGTGGGTGTAGCTACTGTAATGGACAGCAGAGGCAAAGCAGCAATCGGAAGAGTCTGACTCATGTAGAGTTCTGGCATTGGCTAACTAACCGCGGTGGTCCTAGAAGTGAAATTGATAGGAAACCTACTGCATTCCTACTTAATTTATATAAGGAGAAAATCTCTAGGTCGAATGGACAAAATACTAATTTCAATTATAAAAACAGATAATCATGGCCCCTCAATCAATTTCCAGACTTGAGCCAGTTTACAGACACTTTGAATGAAGGGGAAGCCAGGTTGCCTTTAGGAAGGACCCTACTACATTACCAACAATTTATGCAGTGAATCTTTCTCCCATCCTTCCCCAAGGAGACCTCTGGCCTTATACCAGGGTAACTGTGCATTGGAGAACAGGAAATGATCAGATATTTCAGAGACTACTGGGCACTGGCTCTGAGCTTACATTGATTCCAGGGGATCCAAAATGTCATTATGGTCCTCTGGTTAAAGTAGGGGCTTATGGAGGTAAGGTAATTAATGGAGTTTTAGTTCCAGTCTGACTTACAGTGGGTCCAGTGGGTCCCCAGACTCATCCTATGGTCATTTCCCCAGTGCCAGAATGCACAAGTGGCATAGACATACTTAGCAGCTGGCAGAACTCCCACATTGGTTTGGTGACTGGTAGGGTTAGGGTTACTATAGTGGGAAAGGCCAAATGGAAGCCATTAGAGCTACCTTTACCTAGAAAAATAGTAAATCAAAAATAATATCACATCCCTGGAGGGATTGCAGAGATTAGAGCCACCATCAAAGATTTGAAAGACACAGGGGTGGTGATTCCCACCACATCCCCATTCAACATTCCCATTTGGCCTGTGCAGAAGACAGATGGATCTTGGAGAATGACAATGGATTATCAAAAGCTTAACCAAGTGGAGACTCCAATTGTAACTGCTGTACCAGATGTGGTTCCATTGTTTGAGCAAATTAACACATCTCCTGATACCTGGTATGCAGCCACTGCTTGGCAAATGCCTTTTTCTCCATTCCTGCTCATAAGGCCCATCAGAAGCAATTTACCTTTAGCTGGTAAGGCCAGCAATATACCTTTACTCTCCTACCTCAGAGGCATATCAACTCTCCAGCTTTGTGTCATAATTTTATTCAAAGAGGGCTTGATTGCTTTTCGTGTCCACAAGATATCACACTGGTCCATCACATGGATGACATTATGCTGATTGGATCCAGTGAGCAAGAAGTAGCAAATGCACTGGACTTACTGATGAGACATTTGCATGCCACAGGATGGGAAATAAATCTGACTAAAATTCAGCAACCTTCTACCTCATTAAAACTTCTTGGGGCTCGGTGGTGTGGGGCCTGTCAAGATACTCCTTCTAAGGTGAAGCATAAGTTGCTGCATTTGGCCCCTCCTACAACCAAGAAAGAGGCACAATGCCTAGTGGGCCTATTTGGATTTTGGAGGCAAAACATTCCTCATTTGGATGTGTTTCTCCAACACATTTATCAAGTGACCCGAAAGGCTGCCGGTTTTGAGTGGGGTCCAGAGAAGGAGAAGGCTCTGTAACAGGTCCAGGCTGCTGTGCAAGCTGCTCTGCCACTTGGGCCATATGACCCAGCAGATCCAATGGTGCTTGAGGTGTCAGGGCAGATAGGAATCCTGTTTGGAGCCTTTGGCAGACCCCCATAGGTGAGCCACAGCAGAGCCCTCTAGGATTTTGGAGCAAGGCCCTGCCATCTCCTGCAGATAACTATTCTCATTTCAAGAGCCAGCTCTTGGCCTGTTACTGGGCTCTGGTGGAAACTGAACATTTGACTATGGGTCATCAAGTCACCATGCAACCTAAACTACCTATTATGAACTGGATGCTTTCTGATCCATCTAGTCATAAAGTGGGTCGTGCACAGCAGCATTCCATCATCAAATGGAAGTGGTATATACATGATCGGATTCAAGAAGGTCCTGAAGGCACAAGTAAGTTACATGAGGAAGTGGTTCAAATGCCCATGATCTCCATTCCTGCCACCCTGCCTTCTCTCTCCCAGGCTGCGCCAATGGCCTCATGGGGGATTCCCTGTGATCAGTTGACAGAGGAAGAGAAGACTAGGACCTAGTTCACAGATGGTTCTGCATGATATGCAGGCACCACCCAGAAGTGGACAACTGCAGCACTATAACCCCCTTCTAGGACATCCCTGAAGGACACTGGTGAAGGGAAATCTTCCCAGTGGGCAGAACTTAAAGGCATGCACCTGGCTGTGCACTTTGCATGGAAGGAGAAATGGCCAGATGTGTGATTATCTACTGATTCATGGGCTGTAGCCAACAGTTTGGCTGAATGGTCAGGGACTTGGAAGAAGCATAATCGGAAAACTGGTGACAAAAAAAAATTTGGGGAAGAGGTATGTGGATGGACCTCTCTGAATGGTCAAAAGCCATGAAGATATTTGTATCCCATGTGAGTGCTCACCAAAGAGTGACCTCATCAGAGGAGGATTTTAGTAATCAAGTGGATAGGATGACCCATTCTGTGGACATCACTCAGCCTCTTTCCCCAGCCACCCCTGTCGTCGCCTAATGGGCCCATGAACAAAGTGGCCATGGTAGCAGGGATGGAGGTTACACATGGGCTCAGCAACATGGACTTTCACTCACCATGGCTGACCTGGCTATGGCCACTGCTGAGTGCCCAATTTGCCAGCAGCAGAGACCAACACTGAGCCCTCCATATGGCACCGTTCTTTGGGGTGATCAGCCAGCTACCTGATGGCAGGTTCATTATATTGGACCTTTTCCATCATGGAAAGGGCAGGGGTTTGTCCTTACTGGACTAGACACTTACTCCGGATATGGGTTTGCCTATCTTGTACGCAATGCTTCTTCCAAAACTACCATCCATGGACTCACAGAACACCTTATCCACCGTCTTGGTATTCCACAAAGCATTGCCTCTGACCAAGGCACTTATTTTATAGCTAAAGAAGTGTGGCAATGGGCTCATGCTCATGGAATTCACTGGTCTTACCATGTTCCCTATCATCCTGAAGCAGCTGGATTGATAGAACGGTAGAATGGCCTTTTGAAATCACAGTTACAATGCCAACTAGGTGACAATCTTTTGCAGGGCTGGGGTAAAGTTCTCCAGAAGGCCATGTATACTCTGAATCAGCATTCAGTATATCATACTGTTTCTCCCACAGCCAGGATTCATGGGTCCAGGAATCAAGGGGTGTAAGTGTAAGGGGAGCCACTCACCATCACCATAGCAAAATTTTCGCTTTTTGTTCCCGCAACATTATGTTCCGCTGGCCTAGATAAAGGTCTTAGTTCCAGAGAGAGGAACACTGCCACCAGGAGACACAATAACAATTCCATTAAACTGGAAATTAAGATTGCCACGTGGACACTTTGGGCTCCTCCTAGCTCCTCCTACCTTTAAGTCAACAGGTTAAGAAGGGAGTTGTAGTGTTGGCTGGGGTGATTGATCCAGACTATCAAGATGAAATCAGTCTAGTGCTCCACAAAGGAGGTCAGGAAGAGTATGCATGGAATACAGGAGATCCATTAGGGCGCCTCTTAGTATTAGCATGCCCTGTGATTAAGGTCAATGGGAAACTACAACAGCCCAATCCAGGCAAGATTACAAATGGCCCAGACTCCTCAGGAATGAAGGTTTGGGTTGTTCCACCAAAAAAAGACCACAACCTGCTGAGGTGCTTGCTGAAGGCAAAGGGAATACAGAATGGGTAGTAGAAGAAGGTAGTCATCAACACCAGCTACAACCACTTGACCAGCTGCAGAAATAAGGGCTGTAATTGTCATGAGTATTTCCTCCTTCTTTTGCTAAAAACATGTTTCTGCAGGTATATGCTTGTATTGAGAAAATCTTTATTTTATTTCCTTTTCCTTTATCATGTGACATAAGATTTATTGACTTCATATAAGCATATAAGTATTATTAACTTTATGTAATAGTATTTGGGTTGGGGGTGGGTGTGTTTCCGGTTGTATGAAGGATAGCTGTATTATGTTAGGGGTAATTATGACCTTATTATTGTCTTTATTTGAAGATTATGTATGATTTCAGAAGATGTGTATGGGTTCAAGGTGACAAGACGTGGACTTGTGATGGTTAATACTGAGTGTCAACTTGATTGGATTGAAGGATACAAAGTATTGATCTTGAGTGTATCTGTGAGGGTGTTGCCAAAAGAGATTAACATTTGAGTCAGTGGGCTGGGGAAGGCAGATCTAATCTTAATCTGATGGGCACAATCTAATCAGCTGCAGTGAATATAAAGCAGGCAGAAAAACATGAAAAGGAGAGATGGGCCTAGCCTCCCAGCCTACATCTTTCTCCCATGCTGGATGCCTTCTGGCCTTGAACATTGGACTCCAAGTTCTTCAGTTTTGGGATTCAGACTGGCTCTCCTTTCTCCTCAGATTGCAGACAGCCTATTGTAGGACCTTGTGATCACATAAGTTAATACTTAATGAAATAAATATATATATATACACACACACACACACATATATATATATATATATATATTATTAGTTCTCTCCCTCTAGAGAACCCTAATACAAGAGATTAACATTTGCGTGGGCTGGGAAAGACAGACCCGCCCATAATCTGTATGGGCACCATCTAATCAGCTGCCAGCACGGCTAAGATATAAAGCAGGAAGAAAAAAAATGTGAAAAGACCAGACTGGCCTAGCCTCCCAGCCTACGTCTTTCTCCTGTGCTGGATGCCTCCTGTCCTTAAACACAAGACTCCAAGTTCTTCAGTTTTGGACTCGGACTGCCTCCTCTTCTCCTCAGCTTGCAGATGGCCTATTGTGGAACCTTGTGATCCTGTGAGTTAATTCTTAATAAACTCCCCTTTATAAATATATATATATATATATATACACACACACACATATAATTAGCTCTATCGCTCTACAGAACCCTGACTAATATACTCCCTATAAGCCAAAATAATAGGCAGATCTTTTTCTTTTGTTTTAGAATTGTCTCCTACAGAAGTACCCTACAAAACATATTTCAGCAATGGTCACTGACAAAGCAAGCTTCAAGGGATGTCTATTGGTCATATAACCAGCTTTTCCATTCCAGAAAAGTCAGTATGTGAAACATCTAATTCATAATCTTTTGAAAATCATATTAAGAAAATATTTTTTCTATAACATATAATCAGTTCTCCAGTTATGTTACATAAACTTATTCTTTAATTTGTATTATGTATAGAGAACAACTGATCAAAGTTCTATTTAAATGTTTCTTGATTTAACTCCTTAGCTTTAACTCTTCCGTATTAGTAATCAAGACATTTTAAATGAGAAGATCAAGGTAAAAAAAAAAAAAAAAAAAAAAAAAAAAAAGATTATCTGTTTTTATCTCTTTCACTATTGTAATATTCTATTCACTCTCTGTAACATTTCTAAAATATTAAAAACAAATAAAATTTAACAGTCAATTAAAGTAGAAACAAGGGCTGAATTTTTTAAAATTATTTACCCCTGGCTCTTGTAAATGATGTGCTATTATAACATCATAGTCTCATTAGCCAGGCATGGGGGTGCATGCCTGTAGTCCTAATTACTCTGGAGGCCGAAGCAAGAGGATCGCTTAAGCTTGGGGGTTTAAGACCAGCCTGAGCAACACAGTGAGACCCTGTCTCTACAAAATTAAAATTAAAAAATTAGCTGGGCATGGTGATGCATGCCTATCATCCTAGCTACTTGAGAGGCTGAGGTGGGAAGATCACTTAAACCCAAGAGTTTGAGGCTGCAGTGAGCTGTGACCACTCCACTGCACTCCAGCACTTCCAGAGGAAGGCCCTGTCTCAAATAATAAAATAAATAAAATAAATCACAATCTCCTGCAGGCACTCATGCTAAATTCTCATGCCCATAGTAGAATAAGGAGAACTGCCTTATAGCAGTCCCCTTTATGATTACTGGGCTACTAGCACCTGTGGAATATCTATGATCATACTACCTCATAGTTCTTTCTATTCAGTATGACTTTGTTTTGTGTTTTTTTGTTTGTTTGTTTGTTTTGAGACAGGGTCTCACTCTGTCACCAAGCCTGGAGTTCAATGGCTCAATCACCATAGTTCACTGCAGCCTCAAACTCCTAGACTCAAGTGATCCTCCCACCTCAGCCTTCCAAGAAGCTGGCATCCCCAGCTCACACACAGGAGCACACCACTGCACTTCATTTAATATATATATATATATATATTTTTTTTTTTTTTTTTTTTTTTTAGAGATGGGATTTCACTGTGTTGCCAGGGCTGGTCTTGAACTCCTGGCCTCAAGCAATTCTCCTCCTCAGCCTCCCAAACTGGGATTTGAGCCACATGCCTGATCAGGTGTGAGCCAGCATGCCCGGCCAGAATGACTTTTTAAAATCTCTAGTGCCTTCCCTGGGTGAAGTACATTTCTCTATCTAGGAAAGTTATATTCTCTTTGGAAGGCTCATGTATTATTAAGGGAGGAAAAGACTACTTCCCTGCCAGCCATATCAACCTTGGAGAGCTATGGGATTAAGGATTCCAAATCAGATTATTGTAGCATCTCAGACACTGTCCTTCCATTCTGTCTTTTCTGACATAGGAGTATGGCTCTAAGGAAAGTTACATCTTCAAGATTAATAAGATTAATATTGTTATGTGTACTTGCCCCACTAATGTTGAATTATGAAAAATGTTATCCCTTAACTGTTTCATATTTTTTACAACTTTCTAAATCAGGCTATGAAAACTTAAGATAATTTGAACTAAACTATATATAAGAAAAATATTCCACTCTCTTTACACAGATTTCCTTCTTACCTAGATATACTTGGATTCACCAAAAGAGAAGGTTTTCATAATATCTGCTTGAGAGTTAGACATCTCAGCGCTTAGTCATACATCAGAATTACCCTGAACACTAATTACCACATGAACTTCTACTCTGGTAGATAAACTTGTTAATTAACAGTTACGGAAATAAACAGGAATACATTCTATTGAGACCACAAAATAGCCAATTATTTCGTGTAGGGAATGGTGTCATGTGGCCACCTTTGATTTTTATTTACTTGGTGACAAAGTACACAGAGAGCAAACTCCTCCTGTATCAGAGATAAGACAAGACCTGGGCTCTCAGGAAAGGGAAAACGTGTGGCACATCTTTTTTGAATGATTAAGGCTGAATAGAGACTCCCTTACAAACACAGACTGCTCATGTTGACCTCACATATACTCATAGAAAATAAAGTTCCTGGGAGACAAAATCCCTAAGACCACCCCACTGCCCTCACAATCAACAGCAAGTTTAACTGCTTATTCACCGTCCTCTTCCAGCCTGTGACCAAAACCATCATTTCCTGTCCTGCTCTCCTGGTTTGAGAGTGTCAGGAGATCATGGATCTCCCTGTTGTGCCAGGCTAGCCTCCTCTTTCTTTCAAGGAAGATTGAAGAACAAATGTCTTGATCAGGAACTTGAGACAAATAAAAAAAAATAAAAATAAAAAAAAAACACCAAAAACAAAAAACGAAAAACAAAAAACAAACAAAAAATAAAACCACTGTACCCTCGGGAACTTTAGTATATACTCTACATTTACCTACAAATAAATAACCATCCAGAAATGAGTATCAAACCAGAGGAAAACTAGAACGCTCTAGAGTTTATAGAGAATTTAATATTTATGTCAATGGAAGCAGTTTCAGTGTATGGCAAGATAGGGTATGACTGCCCTAGCTTTGATTAGATAAAATATTTGAGATGTTTAGTATGTGGCCTAGAATTTCAGGATGAGGACAGAAAAAAAAGATGGTCATTTTATGTTGTTCTTTGCATGGTAAATTCATAGGCAGAAATATGGTTCTTCCTCTTTATGTGATGAAGGAGAATCATTTTAACGATACAAACAAAGCCATGAAATAGTTGCAGAGATGATAGACAGATTCACTACCTGAGTACCAAACTAGGACAGTTAGTAACAAAGTTAAATTGATTTTATAAACTGTCCGGAATAATATTTGAGCCTGGAAACCAAACACACTGAGCTTGGGAACCAAATGAACAAATGAACAAATGAGTGGGTGAGCTGTTGTTTCCTATTGGCATAGATCACCATTCCTTCTTATTTCCCTCTTAAAAAGAGGATCTCAACTGCTTATTAGACCCTATATTAAGGCTCTTATTACACCCTATATTAGACCTTATTAAGAACATGAACTCTAGAGTTAACCTGCCTAGGTTCAGATTCTGATTCCATCACTAGTTGCATACCTTGAACAAGTTACTTAAGCTCCCTATGCTTCATTTCCTCATCTTTAAAGTAGAGAAGATACTACTTTATCTACCACCTAATAAGATTAGTATGAATCTTAAATAAGTTCATCTTAGTAAAGTGCTTAGAAAATTCCCAGAGCATAGAATAAGCTCTTCAAAAATATTCATTAAATAGTTAAATGATAATAAGTCCAAAAATACATGTTTATATATGATCTACATATCTCATTTCTACAATTTTCAAAGTTTATCACCATCATAAACATCAGTAATCACTATCACTATTATTATTATAGCAATATAATATTACCATTGTTAGCAACATGAACTTGGTCAAGCTAATTGCCTCATAATCTATTACTCCCATTTATTTCTGTAAGAAGTAAGTATCATTACATGGAAGTGCTATAGGATCTTAAGCCTAACTTCAGGCTTTTCTTAAGAACCCCTCATAATAGGCTATAAATTAATAAAACAGTTTTATCTATTAACAATCTGCACAGGAAAAAGAGCACCAACCCTCAAATAGCTACCTAAAAAAATGTTAGACTTATTGCCATGATGCTGATATTGTTCAGAACATTTGGGGCACTTACAGACTCATAAAACATTAGAGCTTGGAAATTATATATGATTATTTTACTGATATACATTTATATTTGCCAGAAAATATTTGTATCAGGTATATGACTCTAAGTCTACAAATTCAAGGATACCTAAAATAATGTGTTACCTTATTTTCTTTCAATCACCTTAAAACTGACTTTGAACTCCATTCAGCCAGGCTGCTAAAGGAATTCCAATTCCCAACTTGTGCCAGGTTCGTAGGGTCTTAAGCACTAAATATCAGAGAGTTTCTCAGTCATCTATTCAGACTGCTAAGAAGCCCATCTATTCAGACTGCTAAGAAGTCCCAACCCTTGTGATTGTTTCATGTCCAACCTCTCATCTCTGCTGCTCGCACTTGGTGCACTGGATGGAGTCTCAGGTGAGGCTAGAAGTACCAGCACCTGCGGCCCAGGTTTCTAACCAGCACTGGTTCCAGGGATTTTTGCCCCCTTCCAGTCTCTAGTATGTTTTCTTTATCTCTCTCCATTCACCCATTCTTCTGTTTCTCACTCCTCCAGGAAATAAATTACATTCAGTGGAGGTCATACTCTATCAAAAGCCATAGTTATTGACATCAAAACTCACTTACAACCTACAAAAAAAAGTCTGAAACAAAGAATTTCTAAATGGCCTGTCTACATACTTGGATTGGAGTAGCAGAAAGAAATACATGGTAAAATACAAATTATACTTCAAAGAATTATTCTGTTATGTATCATACACCAATTTAATGGTTTTTCTTATTCAAAAGACTTGGCTTTGAATAACTATTGGCTATTTCAAAAAATAAAATCTCTTAATTCCTTCAACTTCCCTTGTGGACATCCAAAAGATTCTGCCAACTCTAAGATAAAACCAGAAAGATTAATTCTCAAATTATTTTTAAAAATTATCTTTGGGCAGGGCACAGCGGCACATGCCTGTAATCCCAGCACTTTGGGAAGCCGAGACAGGTGGATCACTTGAGGTCAGGGGTTCAACCAGCCTGGCCAACATGGCAAAACCCTGTCTCTACTAAAAGTACAAAAAATTATGGGGGTGTGGTGACCCATGCCTGTAATCCCAGCTACTTGGGAGTCCGAGGCAGGAGAATCGCTCAAACCCAGGAGGTGGAGGTTGCAGTGAGCCAAGATCACACCACTGGACTCCAGCCTGGGTGACAGAGTGAGACTCTGTCTCAAAAAAAAAAATGTGCATATATATGTGTGTGTGTGTGTGTGTGTGTGTGTGTGTGTGTGTGTGTGTGTATACACACACATCTTGGAAATATTAAAACACGTTTTATTTTACAAGTGCTATAGTGACAATCACAAATCAAGAAATAGCTTGCATGTACCAAGTACTCACTATAGGCGACATAGATCAACGCTTAAAATCCTCACAACCTCATGAGGAAAATCCTACAACTATTCCAGTTTATAGATAAGGAACCTGAGTCACAAAGAAATTCAGCAATTTGCCCAAGGTCGCATGACAGGTGAGTAGCAGAGCCAAGATGTGAATGTGAGTAGTCTGTGTGCCACATCTGACCTGTCAACCCCCGAGTGGTGCTGCTGCCGGTCACGGTCTGGCAAGTGGCAGAGCCAGGATTTGAACCCAAATGGAACATCAGTGCCAGCCAATCAGCATGTCTTTTTAAAAAATGTTATACTGAGACATTAACAAAGCAATCAAAATAGATCTCCAAGCACAGATGCTCACTGTTTAACCAACTAATCCATTCTACTTCTGCTGTAAATATTGAAAATCTTCCTTGTGTTGAGTTGTAATCTACCTCTCTTGGTAGATTACACTGGTTCAGGGTCCATCCTTTGGAACCACACAAAGTAAGTCTGCACTCACATGGCAGCATGTGAAACAGTTAAATGTAGTTATCCCCTCTCCCTTGATAGGATGAAGGGATGTAAAGCAGTTCAGAATATGTGCTGAGAAACCCCCACTTACTACCTGGTAAATTTGAGTACCTTTCCTAATTCCTCTCAGCTTCAAGAGCCTACTCTGCAAACCGATAATAATAATTCCTACATTACAAGGCTGTTGTATTAATCTAGATAACACACGTAAAGCACTTAGTACCTGCCTACTAATTATTAAGTGCTTAATAACTGCTTCTCATTCTATTTTTGTTACTCTTAATTCCCCTAGTTTAGTGCTATAGACTTCCCATGATCGAAGGTAGACAAACATGTACAGAATGACTTATGTAATACGATTCCTGACTCAGCATAATGCAAGTCACAGAAAGGTGGCTAAGTGCTTCACCAATTACCTGGTTTCTAATGGAGCATAGCAAAACTTGTCCTTAATCGAATAGCTTACTTTTTTGTTTTTGTTTTTTTGTTTTGTGTTGTTTTGAGACAGAGTCTCATTCTGTTACCCAGGTGAGTGCAATCTCAGCTCACTGCAACCTCTGCTTCTCAGTTCAAGCAATTCTCGTTTCTCAGCCACCTGAGCAGCTGGGATTATAGGCGTATGACACCACTTTTGTATTTTTAGTAGAGACGGGGGTTTCACCATGTTACCAGGCTGACCTCGAACTCCTGGCCTCATGCAAATCGCCCACCTTGGTCTCCCAAAGTGGTGGAATTACAGGCATGAACTACCGCACCTGGCCAGAATAGATTGCTTTTGATAGAGCATGACTGCCACCCAGTGTAATTTTTATGAATGACCGACAAAGTGGATAACTATAGAAATTTTTTAAATAAAACCCCGTAGATGCTATTCTAGGAACTGAAAGAAGTGCTGCAAAAAGCAACACTAAGGTTTGAGATGATCCCAAAACTATACTCCCTTTCTTCCTCATTACCAATTAAGATAAAGACAACATAGACTGTAGTTTGAGGCCAAACGTCACCAATTTTGATAAAGTTGGTGACAGAACAATGTTGCCCAGGCTGGTAAACAATGTTGTTTAGAGGTGCAAGAGCTGAGTTAGATTAGCTCCTGGTCAGACTTACCCAGGCACAAGCAGTGCTGGAACACCACAGACTTTTGGGAACAGCCTTCATAAAACTTAGTGCTGAGAAGAACAGAGAAGAGCCCACCTGTGCTGCCTGAGGGCAGGAAGGAGAGGAATGTCCACTTTCTCCTTCCAAACTCACCCATCAGATGTTGGGTGAAGGTATGTCCATCCACAAGGAAGACAATGTCAGGAGGGAAGGCTGAGTGATCCATCTCCCACCCTACCACACTCCTGCCTTTAATAAAGGTAAGGAAATTATAAATTATTGAGAATGAATAACATAAACAGTAATAGTAATAAGGACAATGAACTGAATAAAATGAAATGTTTATTTTTCACTAATCCAGACAACCAATATGTCATAGAATGTTAAGGTTCCTTGTATGAGAATTAAATTAGCACATACAAAGCACTTAGGGACCAGGAACAGTGGCTCAGGCCTGTAATCCCAGCACTTTGGGAGGCCAAGGAGGGAAGACGGATTGAGCCCAGGAATTTGAGACCAGCCTGGGCAGCAAAGTGAGACCCTATCTCTACCAAACCTAAAAATACATATATTAAAATTTAGCTGGGCATGGTGGCACGCACCTGTAGTCCCAGCTACTGAGGAGGCTTAAGTGGGAGAATTGCTTGAGCCCAGGAGTTTAAGACTGCATGAGCTATGATCACACCACTGCACTTCAACCTGGGCAACAGAGTGAGACTCTGTCTCTATAAATAAATAAAGCACTTAGCACATTCCTGTTTCTACTGTTGTCCTCATTATAGTGAGCCATTTAAAGAACAGAACAACCATGTCTCTTCTCCACTCAAAACCCTCCTTTTGTTTCTGGTTCTGCTTAGAGAAAAACCGGACTATACAATGACCTGCAAGGCACTAACTGATCTGGCCTTCAGTACCTTCAGTACCCTCTGCACGTTAATGAACCTGAATATGTTGCTCTTCTCCAGGGCACAATCATTAAAAGTAATTGAGTTGGTCTTGGGGAAGAGTAGGGTAAAACTGGAAAGATAGCTTTACATTTCTTCTCATATTACTTTATTTTCAAAGGACAAAAAAAAAAAAAAAAATCCCCAATTTCTCTTTTTACCAAATCTTATGATATTTGTGGTCTTGCTCAAACTATTATTATCCAGATACCTTTTCAACATAGCCAGATATGGCCATTAAAACTTTGGAAGTTTCAGAACATCATATCTATATACAAAGTACAAATATTTGTGATTACAATTATTCAAAATATATTTTTCCTTAAGATTTGACAGAAATTCTAAAAATATAACAGCAATACTTTAAAAATGAAAATGAGTTTCACTTTAAACAACCTCCCAAAGTTAAAACTTTGAAAGGGACAAAGCACATGTGGGGTAATTGCTTATAAAATATTTGCAAGTGAAATTTACATTGTACCGCACTATTGAACTTAGGATTTCTTCATGGTCAAGATGGCAAATCATACCATTCTTGAGGAAAGTGAAAACAAATCTCCTCCAAAATAAAACAAAGGGAAGAAAAGCAAGTGAGATAAAGCAAAGTAAGGTAACTGCCTTGTAATATCACCCTTCAAATAAACAAACAAAGGCAGTATTAAATATGTAGGATGTGGATACCAGATCCTAATAGTTAATAAGAACTGTCATACTCTAAAAAATATGGAAAGGGCATTGTAGATATGAGCACTTTGCAGGAGAAAACCTCATCCACATTCTACAAGTTTACAAAAATATAAGAAAAGAGTAATTGTCGGTCCAAGTTAGGCTCCCAGACCAAGTACCTTAAAGGTTTAATATCTTCTTAAAATAGCTTTGAAAAATTTTATTTTTAAAATGTCTTCCTTCTTGAATTCAAAAGTCGCGGTTCCCTCCTTTTTGCCTTCATATCAGATAGCATTTACTTGAGTTTCTAGCTGTTTTACATTACTGATTAATAACGTAATATTATTTTTTTTCCAATCCTATCGTAATCCTTTTAAAAATAATCCAGGCAAACTTTTTTTCCCTTGGTGTCCTAACCGTGTATTTTGTAAAACTAGTGAATATGGCTTCTCATTTATTTTTCAGATCTCGCTGATGCAGAAATATTTCAAAGGTATAAATTACAGGCAGAATTCTAATTTAACTATTTGCAAAGTACCACTCTTTTGCCAAAACTGAACTTCAAAGCCTCCCTAAAACATCATACGTAATTTATTTTAGGGGAAGAAAATACTAAAATCCAGGACAAGGGCTGGAACAATGGTATTTTAAATAAGCCATAGTGACAAGTAAAGTATTTGCTTGGAGATGAATATACTTTTTGTCAAAAACCATCTTAAAAAATCTATAAATCTAGTAATATTGGAGAATTAATGATTACAAGACTTTGGGGAGTACAGAAAAGAGCAAATAATTCACTATGATTACCTTTCCTTTTTAAAAAACTAGGCAATTAATTGTTTCTTCATCATACATTCCAATCACAGATTTCTAATTGGTTTTTGACCCACATACCATGATGGGTTGATTAACAATTCTCTAATCAAGACTGCAGAGTGCTCATGTGTGTTCAATAATTCAGCAATTCATCTGGGAGATGTAATGGGACCCTGAGATCTGGTTGACATTCAGTGACTGCTGAAAGTTCCAGAATACTTTATGGCTAAATTGCCGTCAAATTCCTTAATGAAGAGTCAGCAAGATTCCAAAAAATGCACTCCTTGCTATACTTTCAAGATCAAAAGAAAAGCTTGTATGTTGATGAGAAAGCACAGCCATTTGTATTGTCCAAAAAAACTATATGTGAAATATTGAAAATATGTATAAAATAAAAGCACTTAGTAATGGATATCATCTGTGTTATAAGGACCTCATAAACAACAAAACCTAAATAAAATTCCTTTGAAGTGCTGGACTTATAATACATCATATAAATGCTCATTAGAAAGTTATTTTCCTAATCCAGCATATAAACAGAACCAAAGACAAAAACCACATGATTATCTCAATAGATGCAGAAAAGGGCTTTGACAAAATTCAACAGCCCTTCATGCTAAAAATTCTCAATAAATTCGGTATTGATGGAACGTATCTCAAAATAATAAGAGCTATTTATGACAAACCCACAGCCAATATCATACTGAATGGCAAAAACTGGAAGCATTCCCTTTGAAAACTGGCACAAGACAGGGATGCCCTCCCTCACCACTCCTATTCAACATAGTGTTGGAAGTTCTGGCTAGGGCAATCAGGCAAGAGAAAGAAATAAAGGGTATTCAGTTAGGAAAAGAAGAACTCAAATTGTTCCTGTTTGCAGATGACATGATTGTATATTTAGACAACCCCATTGTCTCAGCCCAAAATCCCCTTAAGCTGATAAGCAACTTCAGCAAAGTCTCAGGACACAAAATCAATGTGCAAAAATCACAAGCATTCTTATACATCAGTAACAGACAAACAGAGAGCCAAATCATGAATGAACTCCCATTCACAATTGCTTCAAAGAGAATAAAATACCTAGGAATCCAACTTACAAGGGATGTAAAGGACCTCTTCAAGGAGAACTACAAACCACTGCTCAGTGAAATAAAAGAGGACACAAACAAATGGAAGAACATACCATGCTCATGGATAGGAAGAATCAATATTGTGAAAATGACCATACTGCCCAAGGTTATTTATAGATTCAATGCCATCCCCATTAAACTACCAATGAGTTTCTTCACAGAATTGGAAAAAACTGCTTTAAAGTTCATATGGAACAAAAAAAGAGCCCACATTGCCAAGACAATCCTAAGCCAAAAGAACAAAGTTGGAGGCATCATGCTACTTGACTTCAAACTATACTACAAGGCTACAGTAACCAAAACAGCATGGTACTGGTACCAAAACAGAGATATAGACCAATGGAACAGAAGAGAGCCCTCAGAAATAATACCACACATCTACAGCCATCTGATGACAAACCTGACAAAAACAAGAAATGGGGAAAGGATTCCCTATTTAATAAATGGTGCTGGGAAAATTGGTTAGCCATAAGTAAAAAGCTGAAACTGGATCCTTTCCTTACTCCTTATACGAAAATCAATTCAAGATGGATTAGAGACTTAAATATTAGACCTAAAACCATAAAAACCCTAGAAGAAAACCTAGGTAATACCATTCAGGACATAGGCATGGGCAAGGACTTCGTGTCTAAAACACCAAAAGCAACAGCAACAAAAGCCAAAATTGACAAATGGGATCCAATTAAACTAAAGAGCTTCTGCGCAGCAAAAGAAACTACCATCAGAGTGAACAGGCAACCTACAAAATGGGAGAAAATTTTTACAATCTACTCATCTGACAAAGGGCTAATATCCAGAACCTACAAAGAACTCAAACAAATTTACAAGAAAAAAACAAACAACCCCATCAAAAAGTGGGCAAAGGATATGAACAGACACTTCTCAAAAGAAGACATTTATACAGCCAACAGACACATGAAAAAATGCTCATCATCACTGGCCATCAGAGAAATGCAAATCAAAACCACAATGAGATACCATCTCACACCATTTAGAATGACAATCATTAAAAAATCAGGAAACAACAGGTGCTAGAGAGGATGTGGAGAAATAGGAACACTTTTACACTGTTGGTGGGACTGTAAACTAGTTCAACCATTGTGGAAAACAGTGTGGCGATTCCTCAAGGATCTAGAACTAGAAATACCATTTGACCCAGCATCCCATTACTGGGTATATACCCAAAGGATTATAAGTCATGCTGCTATAAAGACACATGCACACGTTTGTTTATTGCGGCACTATTCACAATAGCAAAGACTTGGAATCAACCCAAATGTCCATCAGTGACAGACTGGATTAAGGAAATGTGGCACATATATACCATGAAATACTATGCAGCCACAAAAAAGGATGAGTTTGTATCCTTTGTAGGGACATGGATGCAGCTGGAAACCATCATTCTCAGCAAACTATCGCAAGAACAGAAAACCAAATACCACATGTTCTCACTCATAGGTGGAAATTGAACAATGAGATCACTTGGACACAGGAAGGGGATCATCACACACCGGATCCTATTGTGGGGAGGGATAGCATTAGGAGATATACCTAATGTAAATGACGAGTTAATGGGTGCAGCACACCAACATGGCACAGGTATATATATGTAACAAACCTGCACATTGTGCACATGTACCCTAGAACTTAAAGTATAATAAAAAAAAAAAAGTTATTTTCCTGATAAAAATCAAACAGGTTATTTCCAGACAATTCTTCACTCAGTTTGAAAAAATAATAGTACAAGAAGTAAAAAGTGAGTATGAGATTAATCTATGCAATTGAATAGTTTTAGTGTGCATTGTTTACTCTGCCACTTTTAAGAGGGTTAATTTGAAGAAAAAATAAAATTTAGAAAGTTCTAGGTGCCCAGACAGGGCAAGGTGTGAGAGTTCTTTCTTAAAAGCCATTTGGTTTGTTAATTCACAAAGACTGCTTATTATCTATGTCTTTTATTGTATTTAATTTGTGCAGCCTTATATTTTTAATGTTTATTGAATATTTTAAAACATCATGTTAAATCACTTCTACAATTAGATAGATAACTGATTTATGAGTAAGTACTTCTCACATGTAAATTCCTAAATATATTTCAAAGAAACATAGAGATCTTTCCTTTTTTTAGCCAAAAGAAATGTTCTCAAAAAGTTGACCTTGAAGTAAATTCCTGTAAAGTTTATCCTATTTTGTTACTGATTTACATTGAAAATTAATGGGTTAATATTGCTTTATGATATTTTAGTTAATATGTAATTTATCAATTTGTGGCCAAATAATATGTATCTTACATGAGGTAGAGGCTGAAGGTTGACTCACAATACATTATTCTCTTCTTTTTGAGCACATGCGTAAACTACATATCCCATCCTCTATTAATGTTAAGTGTATTTATGTAATTATGTTTTCTCCAGTGGAGGGAGTTGAAAGTGATGCTTACAACTTCCAGACCTGGTTCCTAAGACAGTGGTATATGTCCTGTACTTTCTCCCTTTCCTGCTGTCTGGAACTCATGATGATATAGTTTTGGTGCTGAAGATGATGGCAATTTATTGAATGATGGCACAAAACAAAGGAAGGAAACTTCATTCTGGAATGACTACGTAAGGCAAATTCACCCACAGACCTAACCACTCACTTCAAATGTAACACAAGAGAGACATACACTCTTCTTTTGCAAGTCCATTGCTGTTGAGTCTCCTTGTTTAAGTAGTCTAGTTTTACCCTAGGTAAAGAACCATGAAAGAGGCATATCCCGCCCATAATATTTCTGGAGCTCTCTTAGGCAAGTTGTGTTGTGCCTCCTAGGTGCAATCCCTTAAAACATTTGTTTCTCTATGTCACTGAAACCTCAGACATAAGATAATCCAAATGTTCTTATCAGAATTTTTAATTACTAAATCATACAATCTAGGTTTAGTACATTTTTGTGAAAGCAAAGCAAAACAATACAAAATGCTCAGAACCTCTTTAGAAGGCTCCATGTAAGAGGAGTGGTCCTGGGATTTGGGAAGACCAGGTTGCTGCTGGGAAGATAGAGATTTTCTTAGGCTTTAGAATATGAAAACAAAATCAAAAAACAAAAACAACAAAACAAAACAAAAGCTGTTGTTCAGGAATGAGTTAGCTCAGCAGAGTTGATGTACTCAAACCCTGCCCATTCCCAACTGGCCTTTGGCCAGTTCTTGGAAATGGAGTTCTTGGAATTGAGACCTTTATCCATACTATACCAGTATGTCAAGATAGTTAGTGGGATTTATGGTAAACAGTTGCTTTTCTTCTGGGAGTCTATAGTTTCAGTGACTGAAATCAGTTATGTAGACACTATGTACATAGGCTCAGATGAGCTTCTTTGGTAGGCAACACTTTGCACATGCTATCCCAACTTATTAGAGGAATCAATTTTGTCCTATGGAACTGCTGAGGACTTGGAAACACACCTATGTCCTTCAGACTACACCATATGTGCCTATCCCCTTTACTGTTACTGCTTTGTATCTTTTGGTTGAAAAAAAAAATCAGAACTATGACTATAAGGACTTCTGAGTCTTGTGTGTCTTTTTAGTGAGTCATCAAGTCTGAGTACGGTCCAACAAAGCTATTCTTTTGAGAACTTGTTTTGTCATAGATAATTAGATTACTGACCTAATTTCCCTCTTGGAATTGGTTGCTAGAGGTCTCAGTTTCAAAAGGATAGTCTGCCTTCAGCAAGAATCCCACACCGTCTTTCATTTTTTGACCTATACTGTTCTCAGAAAGAGTCTGCAAGAACCTAGTGCTTTGCAGTCTTCAGAAGCAAGAGGTTACATTGGTGTGAAATAAATAAGCTGCTAAATAAAAAACTGCCTTAGTAGCCCTTTAGTGATCATGTGGAATTGCAGCAGTTAGTAGAGTAAACAATCCAAATGGCAAGTTTATGTTCACAACTACCCTGTAGCTCCAATCAACAGCTCTAAGTCAGCACAGTTCAACAAATTAGACAGCTAGTTGGAATAAACTCATATTAAGGCTGCTAATTATTTAGTTGATGAATTTTACTTTTAAATGCCACAGAGGGACCAGGAATTATTCTTTATAGTGTACTCGTAAAGAGAGAGAGAGATATACACACACACACACACACACACACACACACACACACACACACACACACAAGATATATATACACATAAAGATATGTGTGTGTATATATATGCACACACATATATACACACACATATGTATTATATGTATATAATACTTTCATTAATTAATAATTTAAGTAATTGTAATAAATAAAGTAATATATATGCAAGCCAATAATTATTTTCAAGGCATTGTGCTCTAGGGGTATATACATACATATCTCACTTTAGGGGTATATACATACATATCTCACTTTTATGTTGGCAGAAAATACTAAATTTTCTGCCAACATAAAAGTGAGATATGTATGGGAATGACCCATGACATAGGCTTCAGTACAATAGTAGTAATAAAAATAGACATAATAACTAAAATGTATTAAAAATACTTCCTAATAAAGCTTAAGTTATGAAAAATGCCATAGAAGAAATTTTCAGTGAGTCCATGTGTTCACTTTGATCCACAGATTTCTAGACTTCTCTTCCACAAATTTAGCCTCTAAACTTTAGCTAAATTCCCATTTTGTTTGCATTTTAATAAAATCTAATAATACTAGGCTACAGCATTTTAATGCATTCATATAAAGCATTTTATTATGTTTTCTTTTTCAAATGATTATTTATTAAACACACACACACTGAAATCTTATGTTTTAAGAACAATATAATGCCTACGGAAACAAACAAAATGAACAATATGTGTTTCTTCTTTTTTTTTTTTTTTTTTTTTGAGATGGAGTCTTGCTCTTGTCGCCCAGGCTGGAGTGCAGTGGTGCGATCTCGGCTCCCTGCAACCTCCGACTCCTAAATTCAAGTGATTCTCCTGCCTCAGCCTCCCGAGTAGCTGGGATTACAGGCACCCACCACCACGCCCGGCTAATTTTATATTTTTGGTAGAGACAGGGTTTCACCATGTTGGCCAGACTGGTCTTGAACTCCTGACCTCAGGTGATCTGCCTGCCTCAGCCTCCCAAAGTGCTGGGATTACAGGCATGAGCCACCATGCCTGGCCCAATATGTGTTTTTTGTTCTTCAAAAGTTTGCTCTAAGGTGGTACAAATAACAGTATTACAATAAAATAAGCTTAGTATTGGAAATGAAGTCAGGAGAATAATTAAATTCAAGACATGTTGGAAATTTTTCAAAATGCTATAAGCTAAAATTGAAAAACAGAAGTTAAAAAATGTCATTGAGTCTGTACCTTATAACTAAATTACTGATTTCTGAGCGAGGTATTTCATTTAAGTGGTTGGGATAGAAATCATGCTGCAAGAGATTATGGCGAAAGGGTGGTAAGGATGAAACAAGTATAAATTATACTTCAAAGAATTTGAGGATAAAGAGGTAAAATCATGAGGTAGTTGCTTGTCGGGGAGTTCAGGGTCAAGGGAAGGCTATTTTCGTATTTGGGTAAATTTAATGTTCTTATACACAGCGAATGAGCCAATGAAGAGCGAAAGATTAAAAATAAACTGGAAAAAGGCTGGGCACAGTGGCTCACGTTTGTAATCCCAGCACTTTGGGAGGCCAAGGCAGGCGCATCACCTGAGGTCAGGAGTTCAAGACTAGCCTGGCCAACATGGTGAAACCCCGTCTCTACTAACAATGCAAAAAATAAAAAATAAAAATTAGCTGGGCATGGTGGTGGGCTCTTATAATCCCAGCTACTCGGGAGACTGAGGCAAGAGAGTCGCTCGAACCCGGGAGGTGGTGGTTGCAGTGAGCCGAGATCATGCCATTGCACTCTAGCCTGGGCGACAAGAGCGAAATTCCATTTCAAAGAATAAATAAATAAATAAACTGGAAAAAAAACCACACATGGGAATACTTCCTTTCCTGGCAGAATCTTGCTAGATATATGCTAAATATTCTGTTTAAAAGGCTCCAGAAATAAGACACAAAATGCGAGAAATAACTTCCAATAAATTGCTGTGCCAATAAGAAAGTAAAAAAAAAAAAAAAAAAAAAAACCTACACAATATCCAGAGGTCAAAAATAAGATCAAAGTACATACAAGATGATGAAATATATTCAAATATACCCATACTTCCCTAAATGTAAATGGACTACACTCTACGGTTGTATTGTTGGAGAAAAAAAGCAAATCCATCTACAGGAGATTTACAAAGACACTTGAAAAATGCATGGATTTGAAATGTTGACAGTGACAGCACAGAAAGTTCAAGAAAATATTAAATACAAAAATTGAAGGCCATGATAGCAACAGTAATAACAAGTAGCCTTCAACATCACTTTTTACTGCTTCTGCCACTCTATCTCCCATAAGTCACCAAGTCTTATGTTAAATGTCTCTTAAATATTTCTTGTTTGGGGTGATTAAAACCTTTTGGAAATACTGGCAATTATTGTGCATTATAAATGTAATCAATGCCACTGAATTGTACACTTAATAAGGTTAAAAGGGCAAATTTTCTGTTGTATATATTTTACCAAAATAAATTTTTTCACAAAAAAAAGTCTTAATTTAACCCTCTCTCTTAATCCAGGAGAATTCTCCATTAGTGAAGCCAGAGGCATCCTTAGGCCATTATTGGGCACATATGATGGTCTCGAAGGATAGTTACTATTTAATTTATTTTTAAAATTTGAAATATATTTCCAATAAGCCTTAATGTATTTTTATTCTACTCCTTCCAAGAACTTGAGTTTTCTTATTTTTATTGTTGAGTAAATGCATACTTTTCTGTATTCATTTTTGTTAAAAAGTGACTTCACCAACAATATCTCTTTGATAACTAGGACTTGT
The DNA here is from genome assembly GCF_024542745.1 of Macaca thibetana thibetana. Classification (NCBI taxonomy): domain Eukaryota; kingdom Metazoa; phylum Chordata; class Mammalia; order Primates; family Cercopithecidae; genus Macaca; species Macaca thibetana. The sequence continues at coordinate 88,548,166 of NC_065584.1, forward strand.
TAAAATGTGACATAGTTACTTCTTTATTTGTACTTACAGATGAAAGTTCATCATCTCTTTCATATTTACGTTTTCCTGTGTTTCTGTAATCCTGCAGTTTCAACCTCCCTCCTTTGAGTTACTTTCACCATCGTTTTTAAAAATAAAGTCCTATAGTAACTGAGGTATTTATCTCTCAATGAGGGATTTACTATTTTAACTGTATTATTATTTTTATTAGAATTTTATTATATTTGTTTCTGTTACAAAGTTGCATCAGTTTTTCTGGGTTGCTCCCAATCCTATTTCTCCCCTTAGTCCTATTTTCTTCAGTGCATGATATTACAGAGTAGGAAGCATTATTGTTTGTTTTGAAAACATTTATCACCACATTGCAGAAATACTTGTACTAAACGTATGATTTACAATGCTTAGACTTCTCTTGAATTTCCAAAAGGTGATTACATTTGAAGCTCATATATGTACATATATGCTTCCTTTCTTCTTACCAACCTTGTGCCAATTTTGCAGCAATTCTAAAGTGCTGCTAATTTCACGGTAAATATAAAATAGTTGAAAACACAAGACAGTCTCTACTGACACTCATTAAGTACACTAAAAACAAAATTGGGTTAGTGGCTTTTATTATTGACTATAATTACACATTTTCTAATGTCTAGTGTTGATTGTTTCAAGTGCAGAACATATTATTTAGGCTACATATTCCTTATGATAGAAATCTTGACTTTCATATACATAACGTTAATCAATTTAATTCCTATCTTTCATGGCACTAAAATTACTTTGGTGTTATTTTTTAAATCTATTGAAGTGCTGAACTAATATACTACTCTTTATATATCTTCATGTAAATTTTAGGCGTAGATGACATGGAGGAAATAGATCAAGTCTCCCCTAAAAGCTAGAAATCTACACAGATGTCCTGGGTAGACCTAGACTAGATTGTTCATTTCATTTCACCAAGGGAACAAGTCAGTTAACTGATTTGTAATGCACTGTTAAATTTGAGATTCAGGCTTCTGACACTTTGGTACTCAAAAGTAGAGTGGTAGAAAGTGATTTCTGAATCCTGCCTACCACTAAAGGAACAGCTGCTGTTAATTTTTTTTCTGGTAGGACCTGGAAAAGAACAGCTACCTACTTGAGTCAGTGAGATGGATATTAATATGTGGCATATTGGCACATGTATACATTTCTATTAAAATCACAATTCATTAATTATTGCTGCTGTTTGCAAACTTGAAGTAAAAAAGGATAGATTTGATTCCCAAGCGTCAATATTTTTCATAATAAAGATAATAGGTAACCTTTACTTAGGACTTCCTCTGTGCCAGGAACTGGCTAAAAACTTTACCTTTCTTATCTCAATTTACTTTTCCCTCAATAACTCATTATTATTCCATCTTAAAGATGACAAAACAACAACAACAATAATGAAACCCACTAAGACTCAGAAGGAGAAGTGGTGAAGTCTGATGATGGCTACAGGTTGGTCCTGGAGACACAGAGCCTCTTCTGGAAGCCTGACCAGGGGATTAATCTCTTCCACAGAACATTTCATGTCACACAGCTGGGTTGCACTGTATGATCTGCATGTTGGCCTTGCATTTGTCCTCAAGTGTTCAGTGTTACATGTTCTTCTCTCTGTCACCTCATAGATTATAACATCAACCAGCCTGCAGCTTCTAAGCAGAAATTTTTCTTCACTTCCTAAGTGTTTGCCTAGAACTGTAAAAAGAAATCCAGGTTGAGCATCCCTAATCCAAAAACCTGAAATCTAAAATGCTTTAAAATCCAAAACTTTTTGAGCACCAACATGATGCCCAAGAGAAAAATTATACACCTAACCTCATATTATGAGTTCACACAAATATTTAAAATATTGTCTAAAATTAGCATCAGGTTATAAGTTATATATGAGACATAAATAAATTATATATTTAAACTTGGGTCCCATCCTTAAGATAGCTCATTATGTATATACAAATATTCCAAAATCTGAATCTATCCAACATCTGAAATATTTCTGTTCTCAAGCATTTCTTATAAAGGATACTTGACCTATAATTCAGGCCTGTGTGTGTTGCTGGTGTGGGAGATAGGAATTCAGTGAATATACATTATCTCCTGCCAATTTCTTCTGTTCCAAGTTCTTAGTCTTTCAAGGTTCATTGTAAATGCAGAAAAGAGGGGAAAATGTTTTACTTCTGAAACTCTCCGAATAATTCACAAATTTGGTTTAGTTTTACTTTCCTTTTGTTTAAGCTTTGACATACAGGTCTTTCTATTCTTCATTTTAATCAGACTATGGTTAATGTATAATAACAATACACTTAAGATTTTTTTAAAGAGTTGAAATAAAGTTCTTTGGAGCCATGCTTTTTAATTTATTGGACTGTGATTAATGTAGAATAACATTGAAGTATGTATACAATTTTCTAGTATTCTGGTAATAACAGTATGAACATATGAAACATATGCTAAATAAGCTTTTGTTTTACTCTATGAACCCACGTGAAGTTTATCTTTAAAGTGTAATACTCAAGTCAGAATTCCATCACTTAGGTAGTTACTATTCTTGATTTTCAGTATTCATGAAACACTATGAACTGGTAACATTTTACCCTACAGTTTTAGAACTGTTGTTTTACAACTCTTATTATTCCATTCCACTGCTTTCTTTAGCTAATTTGTTTACTGCATTACATAATACTTGCCTAAGTAGAAAAACTAAAACTGTAGAATTTTATTCTAATAAATACAACATAGAGCCCTGTATCCATATTTGATTTACATTAATACACACTCATATTTACACATAAAGTATAGATAATATGGATTTTCCATTCTCTGTGTTTGAATGTGAGATTCCCTAGGGGTTGAAAGCTGTTTAATTACTCCACATTACTCAATGACATGAGAGGCTAAATCTGGAAGCTGGAAACAATGATTAGAGTCAAAATGCGGAGGTCAAGGGCTAAAGAAACAAAAAACCCTTTCACTCAGTCCAGTGGCACCAAAATAAGAAACTAGGACTGCATATACTGTTTTAATGTTAACCACTATTATTATCATTGTTTCTTTTGTTCAGTGGATGTATGGCTTTTTAATTTTACCTAAGAAGCCTTCAACATCACATTTTTGAAAGATATTTGGATTGATAACCTTAGGAGGATTTCCTAGTAGAAAAACTGAGCTTCCATAAAAATGCTTGTAAAGAGAGTCTGAGCCTGCACTTTACCTGAGAGTTACCAGAACTGCCTTGAACATATGGATGAATTAAGCTACATAACACATCACCTGTCTTGATTCTTACAGGTTATAGGCCTCACAGTAGGCACTTCTACAGTGCCCAATAGCAATAGTATTAGCTTTTTGTGGGATATAATTGTGTGGGTTTCCTCAATGAAGAATGCCTCTTATACTGTTAAGTAGGAATCTCCCAAAGTTCCATAACAAAGATAAATTGAGTTTTGACATGAAATAAGTCTATTTGCTGAATAATCAATCTTAAAATTTTCCAAAGGTACTTTGAATGAGCAATTTTTTTTTTTTTTTTTTTTTTTCCTGAGACGGAGTCTCGCTCTGACGCCCAGGCTGGAGTGCAGTGGCGTGATCTCAGCTCACTGCAAGCTCTGCCTCCGGGGTTCACAGCATTCTCTGGCCTCAGCCTCCAGAGTAGCTGGGATTACAGGCGCCTGCCACCATGCCCAGCTAATTTTTTTTTTTTTTTTTTTTTTTTTTTTTTTTTTGTATTTTTAGTAGAGATGGGGTTTCACTGTGTTAGCCAGAATGGTCTTAATCTCCTGACCTTGTGATCGCCTGCCTCGGCCTCCCAAATTTAAATGATCTTTACATTTCATGTCATCTTTAAAATGCAAAGGTAATAATAAATGGAATTACTTGTCCATGTCAGAATAATCCACTACTTTACTTTCAAAAGCATATAATTTCACTCTTTGCAGGACAATTACATTATAAATTGTTTACATCATTTGAGGTTTATAGAATATGGGATTTTGTTCTCATTTCCTGATGATGAAGCTAGTTTTTTTAAGCCATTGTAATTCCTACAAACAATACATCCCTACTAAAAAAAAGCTTCTATTCTTATTGTGGTCTAGTTTCTTCTAGTTTTAGCTACAGATTCATTTTTATGCATTCAGTGTATAAGTCATACTTTATATATAAATTTCCCAAGTAAATGTACATATCTTACATCTCATCTAAAAGACCAGAGAGACTAGATCTCTCTCTCTCACCATATACAAAAATAAAATAAAAATGGATTAAAGACTTAAATCTAAGACTTTAAACTGTGAAATGACTAAAACAAAACTTGGGGGAGACTCTTCAGGACATTGGACTAGGCAAAGATTTCTTGAATAATACATTATAAACACACAGACAACCAAAGCAAAAGTGGACCAATGGGACTGCATCACATAATAAGCTTCTGCACAACAAAGTAAACAATCAACAAAGTAGAGACAAACCCATAGAACAGGAGAAGATATTTACAAACCATGTATCTGATGAGGGATTAATAACCAGAACATATAAGAAGCTCAAACAACTCTATAGGAAAAAATCTAATAATCCAATTTAAAAATAGGCTAAAGATTTGAATAGACATTTCTCGAAAGAAGACATACAAATGGCAAACAACTATATGAAAAGATACTCAACATCATTGATCATCAGATAAATGCAAATCCAAACTGCAATGAGATGTCATCTCAACTCAGTTAAAATGGTTTTTATCCAAAAGACAGACGATGTTGGCAAGGATGTGGAGAAAAGGGAACCCTCATACGCTGTTGATGGGAATGTAAATTCGTACCACCACTGTGGAGAACGGTTTGGGTATTCCTCACAAAACTCAAAATAGAACAACTGTATGAACCAGCAATGCCACTGCTAGGTATATATGCAAAAGAAAGGAAATCAGTATATCGAAGAGATATCTGCAGTCTCATGTTTATTGCAGCATATTCACAATAGCCAAGATCTAGAAGCAACCTACATGTCCATCCATGGATTGAATGGATAAAAAAATGTGGTACTTAGACACAATGGAGTACTATTTAACCATAAAAAAAGAATGATATCCTGTTATTTGCGACAACATGGATGGAACTAGAGGTCATTATATTAAGTAAAAGAAGCCAGGGACATAAAGACAAACTTCACATTTTCTCACTTATTTGTGTGAGCTAAAAATTAAAACAATTGAACTAATAGGGATAGAGAGTAGAAAGATGGTTATCAGACGTTGAGAAGGGTACCAGGGGGTTAAGGCAGAGGGGCTGAAATAGGGATCATTAGTGGGTTAAAAAAATAGTTAGAAAGAATTAATAAAATCTAGTATTTGATAGCACAAAGTGACTATAGTCAACAATAATTTAATTGTACATTTTAAAATAACTGAATATAATTGTATTGTTTGTAACACAAAAGATAAATACTTGAGGTGATGGATACCCCAGTTAAGTTGATGTAATTATTACATACTGTATGCCTGTATCAAAATATCTCATATACCCCCAAAATATATATACCTACTATGTATTCAGAAAAATTAAAAATAAATAAAAAAGACTAATCATACTGCCTGGCACAGTGGCTCACACCTATAATCCCAGCTACTCCGGAGGTCGAGGCAGGAGAATCACTTGAAGACAGGAGTTCAAGGCTGCAGTGAGCTATGATCATGCCATTGCACTCTAGCCTGCTCAACAGAGAATCCTTGCTGCAAAGAGAGAGAGAAAGAGAGGAAATGAACCTGTACATCTCTTGAGAGGAGAGGGAGGGGAGGGGAAAGGAAAAAGGAAAAGAGGAAGGAAGGAAGAAAGGGAAAGAGAAAGGAAGGAAGGAAGAAAAAGAATGAAAAAAATTGCATTAATTGAAATACAGAGAAAAATAAAGACCAATGATAAAGCCTATAGCTTGTAGTTATTAGACAACCTAAGAGCTGCTGATAATCCATTGATTGTACATAATTTTATAAATCTTTCATGTATTCTTCCATGGAGAGGATATGCATGCCACCCCAACTACCTGAAAATAGCATCTGCAAAGATCATTGGTATTTTTCTAACTGCCACATTTATTCAAACAATTCTGTCTTTTGCAGCTTGACCTCTGAATCACTGGACTATGTTGACCATTTCATTCTTCTGGAACCCTCTTAATTTGTCTTAGAAGCAAATTAACTGGTCTCATCTCCAGTTTCTTTCAATGGCTCCTTTCTTTCTCTACCCATCCTTTAATTTTAGAATTTTTTTTTTTAGATTTCAGGAATCCACTCTCCTCTTTTCTTCCTCTGTGTACTCTCCAGAGGGCCATCCTATTATACTCTCCTAGGTTTTCCCTATGCAATACTTCCTTTCACAATTAAACATTCTATCCGGCTTGTCTGGTTTATATTACCACTTGGTTTGTTACATCAGTTGCTCTTATTCAATGAGTACTAATGATAATTTTTAGTACTCCCTTTCAAAACTGCTACTTTCTCAACCACAGTGTTTTCAAAACTGGAAACATCAATCATTCCAGTAGGCTGATCTAATTGAAACCATGAATTGAGTCTTACTCATTTCTGTATCTCTAGCAGCTCATATAATTCCTGACACACAAAAGCTGCTCAATAAATATTTATTAGATAATTAACTTTTCCCTTTCTCTTGCTTCTCACATACAACTGACTCTTGATTTCTGCATATTATTCCTGACACAAACTGTGCCCTCTCAAAAATCTCTACATCTATTGAGCTAATATCCCTCTTCCAGACAGTATCTACTGTATAGTCATTCCTTCTATACCTGTGTATGGATTTAAATATTTGTCATTCCAATCTCAGGATCCTTCCAATTTCCCATTTTATCAGATCTTTGGGGCTCATTTCCTTTCCTACAGTTTGAACCACACGGTAGGTCAATCAAACTCCATTATTACCTTCGAGTCTATTTTTTCACTGATCATACAAAATAGGCAATCCTACATTTCAGGTATATGCTCCCACATGTAGCTGCTGAGCCTGACTAGGACATAATAGCAATCCATACACATGTGGTTTCTCATCTCAGTTGGGCCCTTAACAATGATCAAGAATAGTTTTCTTTGCAGTTGGTCTGCTGTTCATTTTACTCAGAAGCTGAGATATGCTGCTACTTTTTTGCACATCCCTCCCCTGCCTTTCTTGTTCAACAGATGGCCACCTGTACTAATGCTATCAGAAATGTGAGGCTACTGGACAAGAAAGCCATCAGCTCCTCCAAACTCAATCACCCACAAATTGCTAATTGAATATATGACAGTACTGCTTTTCCTTCCATTTTGAAAGGTAAGGTCTGTTCACTGGCAACGTCTCCTATATATTATATATATATACATGTATGTATGTGTGTGTGTGTGTATATATGTATATGTGTATATATAGTTTGCTCACTGCAACCTCTGCCTCCCAGTTCAAGCAATTCCCCTGCTTCAGCCTCTTGAGTAGCTAGGATTACAGGTGTGCACCACCACGCCTGGCTACTTTTTGTATTTTTTGTAGAGACAGGGTTTCATCATGTTGGCCAGGCTGGTCTCAAACTCATGACCTCAAGTGATCATCCCACCTCAGCCTCCCAAAGTGCTGGGATTACGCACATGAGCCACCACGCCTGGCTTCCATTATATTTTAATCCTTCCCACTCCCACAAATCCTCTTGCACTTTGTCAGTCATTTGTCTCTCCTGAGTCTTTAATGTCTCTTGTTCTAATGATGCTTTCCTCTTAGATCAAGTCATACTCAACATTCTCCGTCTGTCTCCCTTACTAAATCTACTGTGCTTAAGCCTTAAATACAAAGTGTTCCCAGATTTTCATCTTATCTAATCTCTCCACACTTTAATTAGGTGATCTTGTCCCTCACCTACAACTCTCAAATCTATATCTCCAGCTCTGACAATACCCATGATTCCCAGGTGTGTATACCTGACTGCCTGCTGGATAGTCACCCGAAGTTAAAAAAAAAAAAAAAAAAAAAGAATATTTATAATCGAAATTATTCTCACTCTTCTTTCATCCCACCCAAAACATGTGCATTTTCTTTGTTCCTTCTCCCTAGGACCATCTCCACTCTACAGCTGACAACTGAAGTCAGACGTTAGGGCACCATGGCTGACAGCTATCATTTTCTCATTGTAAATATCCTGAAAACCCTAAGTTCTGCTCAGTTAACTTCATAAGCCTTTCTCAAGTTCATCTTCCCATTTTATGTACCTACATAATCTTAGTTTATGCCTTTATTATTTCTTCCTAGGCTCTTGCCAGGGCCTGCTAATTGTCCTCCCTGCCATCTGTGTTTTTTTTCTGAACACAAAGTATTTCTGATAGGAATGTCTCTGCTTATGCAGTCCTACCTTATTACCTCCGCCAAACTTCCAATGCCATTTGCACTTTAACACCTACTCATTCAAGATCAAGTTTCTATCACGTTTTTGGAATAACTCTCTGGGGCCTTACCTCCATCTCTCCACATCTTTTTGCTGCCTCTGTACTGTTGTAACATGTTCTACACACCTCTGCTATAGATGCAGTCTAATATATTAACATTATTACCTTGTGCCTTTGTCACTCTCATTACACTTTGAACTATTTGCAACCACACACTTGTTTTATTTATTTTTATTCCTTATCTTTAAGGCGTTTCATAAACTGCTAGGAGCTCAATAATTTTTTTTTGTAACACAAATAAGTATATTTTCAATGAAACATTTTCAACAATAAAGTTAGTAAATATTCACAGGAGCATAGTTGCTGATTTCATAACTTTTTATTTTTTTCTCTCTCCATTTTATCCTAAATCAGTAATTATAGAATGTCCTTATCCAAAGTGTTCATTTGGAAATATGGTTTGGATATCTGTCACCTCCAAGTCTCATGGTGAACTATGATCCACAATGTTGGACATGGTGCCTGGTGGGAGGTGTGTGGGTCACACAGGCAGAGCCCTCATGCTTGGTTTGATGCCGTCCCCTAAGCAATGAGTGTTTTCTCACTCTAAGAGTTCGTGTGAGAGCTGATTGTTAAAAAGAGCCTGGGACATCCTCCCCTCCTTCTTGCTTGCTTTCACACCATGTGACATGCCTACTCCCACTTCGCCTTCCACCACGATTGCAGGCTCCCTGAGTCCTCACCAGAAGCAGATGCCAGTGCCATGCTACTTGTACAGTCTGCAAGGGTGTGAGCCAAAATTAATCTTTTTTCTTTATAAGTTAACCAACCTCTGGTATTCCTTTATTGCAATGCAAAACAGACTAACACAGTTGCATATCTATTCTTTATTTATAACAAGGATCAGGACATCTATTTATTCAAGTGACTACTGGGTATAGAGGTATAGAGCTATCTGGAACAAATGTGAGAGAAAAAAATTATTGTGATGTGGTCAGATTGTTCGTTCTACTTTAGGAGGACTGAAATTCTCGGGATCACATAGACCTGATACTCTTATGGATGAACCCCTATGCAGTTGGGCTTTTGAGCTGTTTTGGAATAGCTCAGAACAGTCTTCACAGAATGTTGTAAGCTTCCTGAAACTACCACAATTGAACCAGGAGCCAATATTCACTTTAAAAGACTTCTAAAGGATTCTAATATTACTGTTTTTCTTAGTACCATTCTTATCTACTATTTTTGAAGAATCCTATATCCTGGTACTATTGGAGAGTAAAAACATTTTGACATATACATTTTAAAATGATGCCTAAAAATAATTGACTTGTATTTTCTTTTACATCCTAGTAATCTTCTGAACATTATGGGTCCTGGACTGGCTGCATACCTCACTCTATGGCATAGTCTTCTTTGGTACTGTTTACTGCAAAGACTTAAGTAAGTGTCTAGTCTGGTGAGTCTACATTATATTTTCGTATCCACTCAAGTTTCCCATTTCCTAATCCGAGGGTGTCTTCCTGTATATGTTATGTAGCAAGAAAGAGTGGGACAACCTACGAGAAGAAACAGTTCGATTGATAACACAAACGAAATAAGCCTTTACACACAAAACTAAAATCTGGGCCATTTTTCCATCAACATTAATGGATGATATTGTGAATAGAGTCTTATTTGACAGGATGGTAACTTGTGGCCTGAATGAATAATTTTAATATCAAAATAACAGAATATTCAGTAAAATATTAATTTAATCAATAGGCTGCTACTACCCTTATAAAACGAAAGATTGATTAAAATATAAATCTTAAATAGGGTCATTAATAGTTCCTATATGTACTTTTGGCAAATGAAGTGTTGTATTTTAGATATACATCAACCCAAAGTTATTTCAAGTTGAATTAAATGTCTTAAAATTCCCTGAATGCATTTTGCCAACTCAGACTATCTTTAAATTTCATGTTCACTCTTTTAAATCAAACATGCACCATCTCTGAATTGCTTGTGTCCATGAGCACAAACGTTCACACATATAGTCATAAGTACTATGCTTGGTTGACCAAAATAATGACGTTTCAATCTGTGTTCGTTTTCGTTCCTGTGTAATCAATGCCCAGTGTTAACCTTTACTTTGCATATATATCCCTCCCCATAGTTGGCCCATGACTCAGTTATCTTTTCAGACATTTCAAACTTTGTCTTTGTAAAGCCTTCGCTCACACCATATTTCCCACAGGATGTCAGTACTTTTTAAAATTCTCCAATGGGTGTATTTTGTTCTTATTGTCCAAAATAGAAACATCTTTTATCTCTAACAAAAGTTTCTGTTTCTTTCTGATATTTTCAATATTTTTAGGCTTTTCAGACCTTTTGAAAAACATTCCTTAGAAGTTATATCATTTGAATCCCTCTTCTTCCAGACTGTCAGAATACATTTATTTTTATATTTAAAATATTCATCCCCTTTTGGTCTTGATTCATTTTCTATATTTGCTATTGAAGTAAGTCACAATAAAAATAAGGGGATACTATAATATATATCATTTAACTTTCTCAAATTTCATCTGGACTTCTGGGTGCAGTGGCTCACGTCAGTGTAATCCCAGCACTTTGGGATGCTGAGGTGGGCAGATTACCTCAGGTCAGGAGTTTGAGACTAGCCTGGTCAACATGGCAAAACTCCATCTCTAATAAAAATACAAAAATCAGCTGTGTGTGGTGTCACGCACATGTAGTCCCAGCTACAGGGGAGGATGAGACAGTAGAATCACTTGAACCAGGGAGGCAGATGTTTCAGCGAGCAGAGATCGTGCCACTGCACTCCAGCCTGGGCAACAGAGCAAGATTATGTCTCAGAAAATTTACTTAGACAAATTAAATTAGTTTAATGGTTATATTGCTAGCAAACCATATTGTGTCTGTTATATAGTGAATATGATCTCCGTGAAGGATAATACAATAGGTCCCTCTGTGGAAACCCAGCTCTGTTCCTGTCTTGGATTAACCAAGTGTGACCTTTAGTAAGGTATTTAACACCTCTGGGCAATAGTTTTATCATTTCTAAATAAGGGGCTTGATAGTCTTAGAGATTTCTCTTAGCTTTAAATTTTTGTCACCCTGCAAATGTATATTACCTTCAAGATATTTTTTTAACCTGTATAGTATCATATTTAAACCAAAATGAGATTATTTAAAGCACCATTATTTCCTGATATTGCCAGATGTAATAAACTTGTAGAATCATTAAAGAAAAGGTCATCTTGAATATAAGCCATTTTTCCAGTTTTTTTTCCCATTATGGATGTATTTCTCTCTTTACCAAGGTAAGTATGTTTTTAATCTTCTAGTGCATATGACCATAATTGACTGATAAAAACCTTTTCCTGAAGAAAAAGCATTCTATTGCAATGGGACTTGAAAAAATATTTCATTACTTCCTCTGCTTTACCTCTTCTCAGTTCAAGTCATTTTTTTTCTTGAATGACTCAAGAAAAAAATTCATTTCTTAGTGGATGTTATGGTGATCTAAATTGTTTTTATCTGCCAGTGCTAACTTTAGGCTTACACATTAGAAAGGTGTTGCCCGCTGTGAGTAACCCTGCTATAGTTATTACGCATTCAAAGTAGAACATTTACTAGTGCAGCAATGATGTCAACATTTCTTTCAATGAGGGTGAGGTCTATGTTCCCTGCCTTTGAGTTTGGTTTGGCCTGAGACTACAGCATAGTGATGCTAACTGTACTCATTTTTTTAATCATAATTTCCAGAATTTTTCTCAACGTTACTAGACAGAAGTACTACACATCCCTTTTCGTTTTCCTCCAGTTTTCCAAGTTGTATGTTTCATCCCTTCACCTTTCTCTTCAAATTTACGCTTGGCTGATGTTGAGAATCCTAATCATGTAAAGCTTGTTTTTGGAGGCACATCTTATCCTCTTTAGAGGTAGGTGTCACTGTTTGCTGCATCCAAACCATTTCTTTCTCCTACTTTTTCCAAACTCTGCCACTTTCTGAACACATAGCAACAGGCTTTTTCTCCTTTTTAATATAACCTACTCACCTCTTAGTCAGTTGTTTATAATTCACTTATTGATTGCATCTGTTTAGTTGATTTCTCCACTACTGTGCCTGTATTATTATTGGAGGCATGACATTCATATAAATAATTCACCTAGCACCTTGATCTCTGACATCCTCTGTCTTCTCCTCCATACTACGTGAATCATGAACTCTTATCTCCAATTACAACACTAGCTCTGCCATTGTGATTTCAAGCATTTCACTCTCAGATCAATAATTCCTATTGTTCCATCTGACCCACTATAATATTTCCACGTTTCACATCTCATCAGAACCTTCAACCTATTGATGCTACCCCACTGTTCCGCTCGTAGGTGATAACTCTACTTCCTAATTCATAATCATATAAAACAACCTCCCCTTTTGTCTACCAAACTCATCCACGTAGCTATCTCTGTATCTAGATATTCTGCCTTCTTCTCAGGCTACAATGAAGAATGTAACCTGATCTTCATCTGTGCTTCAAATCTCATTCTTTCTCACCTTCTCAGTGTCTTCACTTTTGCAGATATTCTATTTTTTTTCTCCTGCATCATACATTCCTCCCATTCCTTGCTTCATTTCCACCAGCACATAAACATTCTTAGTATTAACTATCTTAAAACATTGTCTCTTGTCTACTCATTCTCCTTCAACAACTGCTTAACCTCCCTTTATTCATCACAGTACGTTTCGCAAAATAACAGTCCTTTGCATTCTTTTTTTTTTTTTTTTTTTTTGAGATGGAGTCTCACTCTGTCACCCAGGCTGGAGTGCAATGGCTCGATTTCAGCTAACTGCAACCTCCCTCTCCCAGGTTCAAGCAATTCTCCTGCCTCAGCCTTCCGAGTAGCTGTGATTACCGGCACCTGCCACCACGCCCAGCTAATTTTTGTATTTTTAGTAGAGACGGGATTTCACCGTGTTAGCCAGGCTGATTGTGAACTCCTGACCTAGTGATCCACCCACCTTGGCCTCCCAAAGTGCTGGGATTACAGGCGTGAGCCACCACGCCCGGCCTATTCTATATCCACTTTATCTAATAAGCTTACCTGGTTGCAAGTTTTAAACATCACCTTCATACTAATGACTGCCAAATATGTATCTTTTTTCAGAGGATCCTTCTAATCCCTGCACATGAGAGGGGAGGGGAGGGGAGGGGAGGGGAGGAGAGGGGAGGGGAGGAGGGGGAGGGGAGGAGAGGAAGGGAGGGGAGGGGAAAAGAAGCCCAACTCATTTAATCACTGTACTTGGAGGTTAATTGGAATCTTACATTCAACCAAACTCTTGATGTTTCCATATATTAAATCTGCTGCTTTCCACGACTTCTCTAACTTTAAAAAGGTAAACACTAGGTTGCTGAGGCTGAAAAAAAACTAGTTTATTAGTCAGCTTAGGCTGCCATAAAAAAATACCATCAACTGAGTTGCTTCAACCACAGAGTTTTATTTTCTCACCGTTCTGAAGGCAGAAGTCCAGTATCAGGGAGCCAGTATGGTCAGGTTCTGGTGATGGTCTCTTCCTGCCTTGCAGATGGCGACTTACTTGCTGTGTCCTCACATGGCAGAGTGAGCCAAACTCTCTGGTTTATCTTCTTATAAGTGCCCCAATTCCATCATGAGGGCCTCAGCCTTATAACCTTATCTGAACCAAATTACTTCCCAAAGACCCCATCTCTAAATACAATCACATTGGGGCTTTAACATGTACGTTATGAGGAAGACACAATTCAGCCCATTGCACCAAGTATGTATCCTTGATTCCTTCATTTTTGACAACTTCCTACAGTCTGCCAGCACTACTTACAAATGCATCACTGACACTATTTACAAATGTACTTTTCATCAACTCTTGCCTCATCAGCAGTTCAAGCCACATAAATTATTTTATCTAGGACATAGAAACAGCCTTTTAAACAGTCTTCCTTCTCCCTTCTATTTGAACAATAGTCCATTTCCAACTCACGGTCAGAGTGATCTGCTTGATCACTTTCATCAAGATCATGTTATCATGTTAGCATGTTATTCCTCTGTTTAAACCTCTCGCATGGCTTTTCCGCAAGCCCTGCTCCTCACCATGGCTTCTGTCGTCTTCGCTCAATCTATTTCATCCCATCTCCATCTCCTTTACACCGACTTTGCTTCTAAATATTAATTATGCCAATGTTTTTCATATTTCAGAGCCTCTTCATTTGTTATTTAATCTTCCTGAAGTGCTTTTCCTATAGAGCCTTTTTGGTTACCTCAACTATGTAACCTAAATGTTACCTCTTCACAGAGGCTTTTCTGATCACCACTTTAGCTAAAAAAGCCATATATTTAATGTCTGAGGTTTAGCCATGTTGTCCTGTGTTATTTAGGTGTTACTTTCTTCTTTGTAATAATCATTACCTCAAATTATCTTTTATTGTATATATTTTTGTGCTTACCATTTGTGTTTAACTATTTGAAACTTTCTTGAGAGCAGGGAATGTTGTGTTTCTGGCTCATCATTTCATATCTAACATCTAGAAACGTGTCTGCACATAGGAAGTGGTTAATGTTTGTTGACTGACACTTTGTGGTTTCCATATGTTAGGATCATCTAAGATGCAGAATCTCAAAATATCAGTAGAATAATTGGTTTGGGAAAGAGAATAAAAATATATCTAAATTCCACGTTTACCAGACAACTATTGCATAGTGCTCATCAGCATCAAAGATTACTAATCTAAAAATATTTACTGTGTCTGATGGTTTACTTCCCATGTTAGAAGTTACTATTTACTAGCAGATATAATTTTTGCATTTATATCATTGAAAAAACAAATGTAAAGCCATATAGTTTATCTATGGTGATTTTTCTTTGCAAGCTTAATGTGGTTTACTGCTGGTGACTCCTTTTCACTCTTGTAACTTTGGTTCCCATTCTCCCTCATACACTCGTATTCTCTTTCATAAAGTTTGCTACACCAACTTACTAGCTATTTTCAGCAGACTTTTAAGAAACTTTTTTAAAAAGCCACCATTTCTGCTTTTCGAATTTTTCTGAATTTTGATTATCTTCCTAACCCAGTGATTCTCTACCTGTGACGTGGGCACTAATCATCTGGGAAGTCTAGCAAAGAGGCACAAAAATGTGATAAAAATGTAGATGCTGCTCTTGCGATAGTTTGCTGAGAATGATGGTTTCCAGCTGCATCCATGTCCCTATGAAGGACACAAACTCATCCTTTTTTATGGCTGCATAGTATTCCATGGTGTACATGTGCCACATTTTCTTAATCCAGTCTGTCACTGATGGACATTTGGGTTGATTCCAAGTCTTTGCTATTGTGAATAGTGCCGCAATAAACATACATGTGCATGTGTCTTTATAGCAGCATGATTTATAATCCTTTGGGTATATACCCAGTAATAGGATGGCTGGGTCAAATGGTATTTCTAGTTCTATATCCTTGAGGAATTGCCACACTGTCTTCCACAATGTTTGAACTAGTTTACAGTCCCACCAACAGTGTAAAATTGTTCCTATTTCTCCACGTCCTCTCCAGCACCTGTTGTTTCCTGACTTTTTAATGATTGCCGTTCTAACTGGTGTGAGATGGTATCTCATTGTGGTTTTGATGATGAGTTAATGGGTGCAGCACACTAACATGGCATATGTATACATATGTAACAAACCTGCACGTTGTGCACATGTACCCTAGAACTTAAAGTATAATAAAAATAAATAAATAAATAAATAAATAAAGTTGTGAATAACAGTGGAAAAAAAAATGTAGATGCTGGCCCACTCCCACCCTGGCTCAGATATGTCTATTTCAAGTAAACACATTAGATGATTCAGATGCAGGTGAGGCTGCATTTAATTCTCAAATAAGTTCATTGAGAGTGACGTTGAAGAGTTTCCTTAGTGCTTGCAGAACAACAATGTTCAAAAATAATGTTTCCTCCAATACTGCAAGGAATGCATTATTTTGTTTTGAAAATGAGAAGTACCAAACAAATAAATAGCTGATAAATATCACTTGTAATCCTATGGCCTTCGGTGAAAACTATTAACTTTCACACATATACATTTCTTACTGGTTTTTTTCCCCCATTTTTCTAAATATGTGTTACATGCCGAGCATTCTAAACAGGATAGGTAAATGAGCAAGATAGAAAATATCCTCTTCTCAGGGAGCTATATAAGCACATTTTTTTCTTTAAATTGTTTTTCTCTAAAGTTTTTAATTGACTAAAAGTTGTATCTATTTATTATGTACAACATGCTGTTCTGAAATAGTTACACATTGTGAAATGGCTAAATCAATCTAAATAATGTATGCATTACCTCACTACTTATCATTTCTTGTGATGGCAATACTTAAAATCTACTCTCTTAGCAATTTTCAAGCATATGATATCTTGTTATTAAATAGTCACTATGTTGTACAATAGATCTTTTGAATTTATTCATGCTGTCTAACTGAAGGTTTATATTCTTTGACCAACATCTCTTTGTAAAAAAAAAAAAAAGAAATTAGTACTATGCCCCCGGTGATTATTAATGATTACAAAATATTTCATTGCATAGATAGACCTTAACTTTCTTACCTATCCATCTAGTGTTCAACATTTAGAATGTGTACTACACATCTTTGCAAATAAATATACTTCTAAATTCTAGATTTTTTTTTATATAACTTCTGAAAAGTAAAATTTCCAGAGAGGTTGATAGAAAACAAACCGCAAATGATTTGTAAAAATGGTGCTGACCATTTTTGCTTCAAGAAGCAATGATTTGGCAAGTTTCTTTTCCCTTTGGGGACAAGTAAATATTTAAATAAAGAAAATCTTTTGTGATTATAAAATGTGGATTTTATGAAAATCGAATGTATTATGTGGAGAAATATTTTTAAATTATTTAAAAATTAGTTTTTTAAATTAGTGATCTTAAGTACTCACAGTTAATATTTCATGCATTATTATTTCCATTTTTCTGCACCTGAGTAGTCATAGGAAGGTGTCAATATGCTTCCTGGAATATGAAACTTGAAGACTCTCTTCCATCTACTTTTTATTACTTGGGGAGGAAGTTAATGATTCTCTTTATAACATGGATAAAATATCACAATTATTTTAATTTTGAGTGGTTTTTCATGGAATCTATTTGTATATTAATTATTCTGTCAACATTTTAATTTTAATTTTATCCCATAAATACTATAGATAGGAAGTGTTATCTTTTATAGTGAAAACAATATACTTAAATTCTCTTTTGACTTTAATTTTTCAACTCTTTTAATTTATGTAAGATATATTTGTTGTAATGCATGAAATTAATATCTAAAGTATTTTGTCCCCCAGCGCTAGCCAATAGTCCCTAAATCATTTATTTGCATTCCTGATTTATCCTTGCCTCACAGATTTATTATACAGTAAGCTTTTACATGTGGAGGGAAATTGTTTCTTCATCATTTCTTGAAGCCAAAGGTTTGCCAGACTTCTCCAAATAGGTATGTTTTTGTTTAATAGCATGATTTTACATTCAAAACGTGAATCAGTATGATTGATTAGTAATGGTTGGCCCTACAGACACATTCTTAAATTCTACCCTGGAGGTTGGAATGCACAAAGTAGGTGTCAAGCCTTGGGCATGAGTTTTCCTATGGAAAACTTGTTTGGGCACACTTGGCATAAAATATACTCTGAACTAGAAAGAACTCTAAGCTGTTGTTACCAACTGATCATTGGTGTGCTTTGATGTTTCTTGTTATTCAAACTCAGTTTCTCTGAGTAAGACGTATTTGAGCCAACAGTGATCAGACACTCACTCGTCTGACTAGATACTTGCAGAAAATAAGCCAGTAAGAAAACTCACTGTTAGTGTAATAGTCCTGAAAAATAAGGACCAATCAGAAGCAAGCTGGCATCTGGATAATGAGGATTTATGGGTGGATACTATAAAAGGGCCAAGGTTCGGGAAGGAAGTGACTATAACACAGAGTAGGTCTTATTTGCTCACATGATGCTTTCAGAGCTAATTCAGTTTGAATGATTTTCTTTGTCAAAGTGAAACAACCAAATGAAGATGCAGCTCAACTCAGCCAGGATATCATCAAAGACAGGAGAGTCTTATGATGACATCAGCACAGCCACATCCATTCTGATAGAGACCAGATGTCTGCCATAAGTTGGGGTCTAGGAATGAAGATATAAAGAGAAGATATTTGGAATCACTCCTATGTATTTATATTTGTTGACCACGGTAGTAATAGTAGTAGGACTCTTTCTCTTTTTTGTTGATTAATACTCAATAAAACATTTTGCTGACAATAATCAATAAAACATGCAAGTGGGAAACAAAAAATGATACAGGCTGTCCAAAAACTACTCAATAAGTCCACGTTATTATTTTGTCTTGAAAATTGACTTAAATTTTTCTATCTATATTTTGCTAAAACAATACAAATATATTTTAGTTACTTTTTGGCAAACACTTCTTCCTTACTTAATTTGCCATAAGTAGCATTTGTTAGCAACTAAGGAGCTAGATCAAAGCGAATTACTATCACTAATTTCGATCTTTGCATTTATTTTACAAATACTTCTAAAAGTAATTGGGCTGGGCATGCACATCAGGTTAATCAACTTCAAAGTGTATCTCACAAGATTTCTTGACTCAATGGAATCATCAGAAAAATTAATATTCTTAAAGACATCCAGCAACAATTTCTTTAATGAATACTTCCTGAGCCTTGACCAGCCCTAAAAATATAAGAAGTTTAATCCTGTTGTTAGACATTTTTCTACAATTACTATCAGAGACAATAGAGTCACCTGGCATGTTTTTATTCAAACTGCTGTCAAGCATCTTGTTCACTCTCTCCCTGTTCCTTCAATGCAGAGCCATTTGAGAATTTATATCCGAGCTAAGTTCCAATAAATATTTTGATCCTCCTGAGGAATCTGTGCATTTCTTTTATTGGAAAATAAGATCATATCATGAATCATGTATCATTTTCTGGGAGAGATAGTTATCTCATATGTTGTTTACCAGTCAACTGCAATACGATGGAGACCCAACTTGCAGAGGAGTTAGGTTTTAAAAACAGCACAAAAGCACAATACATAGTCAGATTCATCCCTGAAAATCTCCTTCTTAGCTTCCAACTTAGAAATCAACCTACTACGTTCTGATAAATCAAACACAACCAGTGTCTTCTCCAATATTGAAAATGATTGCTATTCCTTGGGTAAGCACTAGGTGAAATTGTTTTTTCAATAAATATTCAGACTTCACTTTCACACTCTTTAGAGCAAGATATTCTTAACTAAAATAGGCAGCCAGGAAATGAGTGAGCCTATGTAATGGCCAGAAGAACAGATTCATCTCTCATCACAAGCCCATTATAGAAACTGATGGCTCAATTTCCTGCATGATTTAACTAGTTCTCTCTGTTTCTCCTTGTTTTCACAGGTCTATAGTTTAATTCTCTACAGTGAGGAAGAGAAGTCTATTGCACTTTTACGTGTTTATAACCTATGCTCTGTATGTATCCATGTTCTAATTTTTACTACTTTTTGCCCTCTATCCTCCTTTCGTAGTTTCTTAATTTTTAATTTTCATTTTTTTATTTTTTATTTGTATATAAAATTTTATGTAATCAAAGTGTAAGAGCTATACTGAGTAAAGCTAAACATATAAACAAATACATAAAAATAAGCCAGAAGAACCCTATAAAAAGGGAAAGATTCTCATTGCTCTTTTTCTTCCAATGAATGCTTTGATTATGCATTTTGTTTTAAAATAAATATAATTTTACATCATAAAACTTATCCATGAAATTTTATCTAGTCTCCCATCTAAGGGTATATGGAACTTATAAAGAGACTGAAAGAAAGATGAGCACTATTTGAGAAATATTTTTCAAAATATGGAAAGCTGATTGAAATTTCTGAGAAAACCAGTACAGCAGAGGAGGTCACTGTCATAGAAAGGTGGCCAATCTTTTTTGTAGGATCTGCAAAGAGCAGGCTCAGAGTTGACTGCAGAAAGAGTAAGAATGAGAATCAAGATTCAACAGGAGTATTCACCATGGGTTATAATATAGAGAGACTTTCAGTGCTCTGTCCCACCTATACATATAGGACTGATGACCAGAGATACAATCATGGATATGGGGGAAGGAGAAGAGGGGTATTATCTAAATAAAATGAACAAACTCTGGGGAGAACTGAAGGTTCCATTGTGAGTCTTGGTATGTCAAAGTAAAGCCTTCCTAAATGTGGAATCCCAGAGGACTTCAGTGTTTGGTGTTGTATTGTTTGTAACAGAAAAGTAGAATAAACCTAAATATCCATCAACAGATGAATGATTAAATGTATGTTGATCTAATTTTAGAGAGCTATTAACAATACCAACACAACTGCAAATGTGCAAATATAATGATATTAGAAATAGTTTTAGATGAAAAAGCAAGGCATGGAATAGTTTGCATAACATACTAGTGTTTGAGTAAACTTAAAATGAAGATAATATATAAACTACAAAATAGCTTAAAAATATATATGTATTTGGAAGGGAGAAGCAGTGAACATGGGTGTCAGGAAATGAACTGAACAATTATCTTTCCTAGTGAGGAGCCAACAGGCATTGTCTAAAGTTGATTAAAAAATAATAAAGGAATATTGCTTAGGATTATGGGTATAACCAAAAGAAGGAAGCCCAAAGATAATTTACTCTTACAAAGGTTGAACAGGAGAAGAGTGAAGGAAGGACATAGGCTGTGGAATCTGACTCTGCATTTAAAACTGGACAGCCACTCCTTAGTTGTTTAATTTTATCAAGTCACTTGTTTCCTCAGCTCTAAAGGGGTGATAAAAATAGAATCTTTGTCAAAGGACTGTCATGGTGATTTTTTTTTTTCAGATAAGGAATAAAAAGTCCTTAGTATAGTACCTGGCACATAGAAACCAATCAATAAATGTTAGAAACATTAGCTATTATTTTTAGATAGGGTAGAGGTGGGAGGGGGTAGAGGTGGGAGAGGGTAGAGGTGGGAGAGGGTAGAGGTGGGAGATGGTAAACTTTTGCTATATCTAGAAACTATTTATATTTAACTTACATATTTACATTTATATTTAACTTACATATTTTTCCTATCACGATTTACTAAGATACAAATTTTAAAACATGTCATTTATAAATAAAGATCTTTTACAGAGTGAGTTGTCCTGATACAAAGGAATAGAGAATTGAATAAAAAGGCATAAATGGAGATTGATTGATGGGCAACATGGGAAGGGCGGAGTCAGTAAATGAAATGTGAGAAACCAGAAACAGGAAATAACAACAAACAAAAATAGAAAACGCTGGTTGGAGATGCACTTTAGTGTAACAAAAGGCATCATTTTAGATGTGTTAAGCATGAGAAGATGTCAGCCTATCCAGACAGAAATACTCAACATCTACTTGCCCTTTGAAGCAGGAACTATGTCTTATTCATCTTTGAATCCCCACCACTTAGTTCAGGTGTCTGGTATATAGTCAGACTTAGTACATGTTGAATGAATGAAAGAATGAATGAATGAATGAATGAATGAATGAATGAATGAATAGCTGGAGAGATGAATATTGATTTTGTGTCAACTACAGAAATGACAGTGAAGCCATCGGAGTATGTAAGCAAAGAAAGAGGAAGCAAGTCTTGAGGAATATTCATTTCTAAAATAAAAGTAATCAAAAAAAGTGAGACTAGTGAAAGAGAGACCCACGGAGTCAAAAATAAATACAGAGATCAAGTCATAAAGCTATGGAAGAACAGATGTAACTTATTAATAATACTGAAGTGTATTTGTGTGCTTTCTTCGCTTAAGAATATGATGAACCTTGCCTTTGAAAAGACAAATTGAACAGAAAATGTCTGTGTACCCAAAAAGATACACAGACATTTTGTTTCTAGAATAAAGATGAGGATACTTAAAATTCTTTGTTAATGATTTTTAAAATAAATAAATATTATCTGTCATATTGAATGTTTATTTGTACACAGCTATCAAATAAATATTAATTGGATTAAATTAAATATCTTTGCTCAAAGGTAATAAAATAAATTATCTTTTAAAATACTACACGTTAAAACAATTTTAAAAATATAGAACATTGGAAAGAAGAATAAATACTTGGTTTTATTGTAATGTTTTGATTACTTTTGAGTTTCTATAGTTGTTATATTGCATTCATTTCTTAAGAAGCAATACCCCTAGAGGAATTTTCATATCATAGAAGAAATTTTAATTTGTTAAAGGCATGATCATTTCTAGGTTATATTAGGAAACATTCATACATTTCTCAAGGGAAAGGGCATTTGGTACATTTTAGTTTTTCATGTTTCAAATACTCTTCATCTTACACAAAACTTATTGATTGTTTTTACTAATTACACAATAATGCAGAGATATTAATTTGATATTTTACAACATGCTACACATGGAAATGTTCCCTTGGATATTCTGAATTAATGGTGGATGAATTTTTGTCTGTCTAATGCAGCTCTGATACTGTGTCTGGATAGTATGCATCAAATGCATACTGTCTGAGCAATCTTCTAGCAGCCAGTAATAGATCCTCAGGACATACCATTAACTCTTCTCTGGTTATACAATCAAACATGTAATTTCACTGCTAATAGTGCTCCTTAGGCTACAGAGATGTGAAATGGGTATTTTCAAAGTGAAGTTGCTAGGTAACATTAAGAAAATTGCTATGAAAGCAAAGTTAATGATCGCAGCCAGTACCATTTAGCTAAGGCATTTAAACTAATAGCAGCATCAGGGTGAATTTACTGTACATCTCCAGCTCCTTTTCTATGCTTTGCTGGAGATATCTTTATTCTCCAAACAACAATTAACAGTTAGTGACTTCATTCTTCCAATTGATTAATGAAATTAACAAATTAATACAACAGGCAGTTGTGGAATGGTTATTTTTCCCATTTCACTATTAGCAAAATAATAAGCAAAAAATATTATTTGATGGAAAATAAGAAATTAAACAAATTAGGAGAAACAGTCAAACACTGCAATTTGTTGATATTAGCAAGACAGTACCCCTAGCTCTGCTTCAAAAATTGTTTGCTATGCATACCTAATACTCAAGAAATTTTAAAAATATTTTCTCATTCTGAATTATATGTTTCCATTAGTGTTGCAGTGGACTGAATATTTGTTTCCCCAACAAATTCATGTGTTGAGACCGAATCTTCAATGTGATGGCATTTGGAGATAGGGCCTTTGGGAGGTGATTAGCTCATGAGGGGTATTCATGAAGCACACCCCTCATGAATACATTAGTGCATTTATAAAGGAAACCTTAGAGAGCCCCTAGTCCTCTTTCTACTACACAGAAAATAGTCGTCTATGAACCAGCAAGCAGGACCTCGCTCTACACTCAATGTACTGGCACCTTCATCTTGGGCTTCTCTGCCTTCAGAACTGCAAGAAATAAATTGCTGTTGTTTATAAGCTGTCTAGTCTATAACATTTTGTTATAACAGCCTAAAGGAATGATGAAAGAATAATTAATGCAAAATAGAGAATTCTCAAAATAGAAGTAGGTGACCCAGCCCCGTTAACTAGCTTTGATGATATGACTCATGTTGTTGCCATGTGGCAAATTTTTTTAAAGTAATCAAATAGCTTGTGTAAAATACCATTTGGTCTTAGAAATTATTTTTTTAAATGGCCACTTTTTTTTTCCTCTAGAATTAGTGCCTGCAGTCACTGGGGTTGTCACTTTTCTGGAGGGTTCACTAAAAGACTAGTGAGAACCAGCCTTATATGTAGAATCCACTCTTGCCTAATACGGGAAGAAGACAGGTGAACAGTGGGGAGAACAAAGGCAGCATAAGAAAGGCTAATCTGACCTCTGGTCATGACTATGATGGGGCAATACTTTTCTTTAAGAGTGTGTGTGTGTGTGTGTGTGTGTGTGTGTGTGTGTGGTGATGGGTGGTGCTTACAGAAAGATCTCATAAAATTTGAGGGTACAGGTCACACTGTAGGAAATTGACCTCTTGTTTTGGACTGGAAGGCTGCTGAGCCACAGAAGCCACAGGTTCACCCTGGTGCAGAAAGATCTTGGAAGAATATTCTGAAAACATTTGCCTAAAGTATATTTTACTTACTTAGAGTACATCTGCCATTAAGAAGGAAAGAGGGAGACATTTTACATTCATCCCCTGAGGTTTATAGGGGTCTTTTAGACAAACTAAAGTTCTCTTCAGTTTTAGACTTCTGAAGGCAGGAGTATTTGGAATGGTGTATTTGGAAGGGAAGCAGGGCTTGAAAAAATGGTGGTAGGATTTGTTTGGGAAGGATATTAAGCAATATCTAGTCTGTGTCCCAGAGTCTACACAGCCTTGCAGAGACAAATAAATGCATCTCCTCACTTAGTTTTACAGTTCCAGTGATGATGCCTGGAGTACTGGGTTGGTAGAGTGGCGGAAAGTGTGTGACCTCCAGGAAGTCAAATACTGAGAAGGGTCTGAGATGTGTATTCCAAGCTGGACCAAGAGAGACAGTGCTGTTCTCGTGATAGCATTCTTACTAGATCTGGTTGTTTAAAAGTGTATAGCACCTGCCCCGCTCACCTTCCTCCTGCTCTGGCCGTATGAAGATGCTGGCTCCGGCTTTGCCTTCCACTATGATAAAAGCTCCCTGAGGCCTCCTCAGCCATGCTTCCAGCAGAGCCATGAGCCAATTAAACATCTTTTCTTTATAAATTATCCAGTCTCCGGCATTTCTTTATAGCAATGTGAGAATGGATTAATACAGTGTCTCTCTTTCTCCTGCCTGATCGACGACACAGAGTCACAGTCTATGTTCTCTTTTCTCCACTTCAAGCAGTCAGCACCACAGCTTGGGAGAAGCAAGAGGTACATTTTGAATTGCTTGTTGTGACGTCTTTAATACCAACAGTACTCTATCTTATATTTAGAAAAGGGATTGTGCTCTAAACTAGAAGAGCCAAGTTATGGAACTTGGCAATGATGTCATTAAAGCATATACTTCATAGAATAAAAAATAAATTTGATTGTACAGATGAAATGAATGGGGAAAACTATCAAACCATGTCTTGTTTATACGTTAGTGGTTTGGGACTTTTCACTAAACTGGTATCGTTCTATTTGTGGTTAGTTACCATCCTTTAGCAATGAGGAAATAAAAATCTAGTGTTGCAGCACTATTCACAATAGCCAAAATTTGGAAACAACTTAAGTGTCCATCAACAGATGAATGGATAAAGAAAATGTAGTATATATATACACAATGAAGTACTATTCAGTCATAAAAAAAGAATGAAATCCTGTCATTTCCAACAACATGGATAGACCTGGAGGTCATTATGCTAAGTGAAATAAGCCAGACACAGAAAGAGAAACATCTCATGTTCTCACCTATTTGTGGGATCTAAAAATCAAAATAATTGAATTCATGGAAATAGAGACTAGAAGGATGGTTACCAGAGGCTGGGAAGGGTAGTAAGGGGGTGAGAGGGAGGGAGGGATGGTTAATGGATAAAAAAAAAATACAGTTTGAGAGAATGAATAAGAGCTAGTATTTGATAGCACAACAGGGTGACTATAGTCAATAATAATTCAATTGTATATTTTAAAATAGCTAAAAGAGTATAATTGGATTATTTCTAACACAAAGGAGAAATGCTTGAGGGGATGGACACCTCATTTTGCAAGACGTGATTATTATGCATTGAATGCCTGTATCAAAACACCTCATGTACCCTGTAAAAATATACACCTACTATGTACCCATAAAAATTAAAATTAAAAATTAAAAAAAGAAAGAAAATTTCCAACATAATATTCTATAAGAAATTATCTTAGAAAAATATTTAAAATAATATTACCTATGTTTAGGTTGGATACTGAGTATACTTTGGCTTGAATGAATCAAAAATAATTTTGTGCTAAACAATGACATTTTCAGCAGAAAATAAGATATTGATTTATAAAGTGTTATTTATAGGGTATATATCTAGAATAACTTAAAATAGTTTAGCTAATAGACATTTGACTCCTAAGCCTCTGACTGGATTGGAGGAAATAGGCCAATAAGGGATGTAGATTTGAGGCTTGGAAACAAATCGAAGACAGATCATGCCCTGATTGAAAAGAACTAGGTGGAGAGAGGTGCAAAAAGAACTATACAAAGGTTTGAGTTTTGACAGGAGGTCAAAGGTAGAGTTTCGGGCTATTCATCCATCCCATTCAGACAATGACCTAGGGTGCAAAATGCTTTTAAAGGAGCCATGACCTTCCTGAAGGAAAGAATGCTCTGACCACCCAAAAATAGAAGATTGGGAGATGGAGAAGAAAGAAAATGAGTTGGATCCCTTAGTTTTTCTTAAATAAACTCAATACATTAATCTTCCCCTTTGAGTTATTTATGTGAAGAAGGGTTTATAAATGTTAAACCATGCTGGTGGGCTACGGAGAAATTTCAGTATGCTAGTCTAGAAACCATTTCCAATAATTGTCAAATGTTGTCAGAATCAAATGACTATTTTTTTGAGTTCTGGTCAGAGAGTTTACGTACATAATATGAAATGTCAAGACAAACATGAGTTCGACAGTATTCAATTCACTCTTCACTGAGGAAACTGTAGCTCAGAAATGACGTTTAATAATATTTAACATTGGTCATTTCACCTAGAGTGTGAACACAGGATCACGATTAATCTGAAATTCTTACTCTGGTGATTTACCTTTTTCTGCTCTACAGAGTATTCCAGGAAGAAAGCACCATTTAAGAGAGAGTGAAGCATTATGAAAGGGAGAAAAAAATCACTTGCTATGGCCAGAATGAGCAATGCTGAAAAGTTTCTCAGCTGAAAAATACCGCTAGACTGTAGCTGTGGTCTAATGAAGGATGCAGCTTCTGTCTCATTGTCATGAAAGATTTGTCTTCCCACAGCGGTGACGGTCCCTTCGATGACCCAGGTGGCAGTCTTAATGATTTTTATGAGTAAATGAATTGCTGCAGCTTATATGCATAACTAGTCTTAAATGCTTCCCCGAGTGAAATTGACAGTTCATTTTATTTGGTTTGCACAGTCTTCTTGTCCCTTGCACAACTTTTAAGCAAAGTGAGAAGAAATTGATTAATACTATTTACATTAGACAGGCAATGTTTACTCTCCAGGGCTGCAGATAGGCTCTGTTGAAGAGGTGGTAAGGTGGGTTGATATTTTCCTAGCAATCGTCTTATACTTTCTTCGGGCAAAAGTACTGTAGATAAACTTCTTTTCAACACCTATTTTTCTACCTGTTTCTCAAAATATTTCTGGTAACTCCCCTTTCTTCCTGTTCATCATACAAAAGCTGAACATGAAAGCAAAGTGATTAAAAGCTTAATTTTGATTTGCCCAATTTCCTTGCACACAAAACAATTACTGAGAGACTCAGACTAGAATGTACTTGGTTAGTCTTACCTAAATTTTAACATTATGCCATCAAACTAAAGATAATATTTTAAGACAAAAATCATGAATATATATTATAACCCTGAACTTACAGAATATATAGTTTACACATTTAGGAATTTGATCGAGTTAGTGTTCTCAGAATCTCTAGTCTTTGTCCTTTCACTATATTGCATCTCTCCATTAACAAGCCCTCCCTTTCCTATGAAGATTATTTAAAATCAACTCATTCTCCTTCTCCCTAAACTAGCTATTCCAAATCTTGTTAAGCTTCAATAATATGATCTCCCGCCTCTGTGCTATCAACAAATAATCTGCTTTCTTTTTAAAAAATATAAGAACTTTGTTAGAATATTATTCATATACCACATAATTCACACAATTAAAGTATTCGGTGATTTCCAGTAGCCTCACAAAGTTGTACAAGCACCACCACAATCAATGTTAGCATATTTTTTAACCCCAAAAAGAAATCCCATGCCCATTAGCAGTCACTCCTCATCTTTCCCACACCCCATCTATCCATTCCTGGCTTCTGGAAATCACCAGTCTATTTTCTTTCTCTATAAGTTCACCTATTCTAAAAATGTATACAAATAGAATCATACATTTGACCTTTTCTGTCTTTTTAACTTAGCATAATGTTTTCCAGGTTCATCCACGTTTAGCATGTATCTGTACTTTACCCATTTTTATGGTAGAATAATATTCCATTGTATGATTATATTACATTTTCTTTAGACATTCATTGCCTGATAGACATTTGGAGTTTTTCTTCTATTGAGACCGGGTCTCACTCTGTCGCCCAAGCTAGAGTGCAGTGGTGCAATTTCAGCTCACTGCACCCTCGACCTACCAAGCTTATGAGATCCTCCCATGTCAGCCTCCCGAATAGCTGGGACTACAGGCATGCGCCACCACATCAGGCTAATTTTTGTATTTTTGGGGGGTGGGGGCAGGTAGAGATGGGATTTCTCCGTGTTGTCCAGGCTGGCCTCGAAATCCCGGGCTCAAGAGATCCAACCACCTGTGCCTCCCAAAGTGGTGGGACTATAGCCATGAGCCACCATGCCAGCCTGGAATTTTTCTACCTGTTTAGCAATTACAAATAATGTTGCTATGAACATTTGTGCACAAGTTTTTGTATGAATATACACTTTAATTTTTGAGGCATATATACCTAGGAGTGGAATTGCTGGTGATATAAATTTAATGTTTTGAGGAACTACAAGACTGTTTTCCAAAAAAGCTACACCATTTTATATTTCCACCAGCAGTGTATGGAGGTTCTAATTTCCCTACATCCTCTCCCACACTTTATTATCTATTTTTTTGATTATAGTAACTTTAATCTATGTGAAGTGGTATCTCACTGGGGTGTTAATTTGCATTTCACTGACAGCTAATGATGTTGAACATATTTTCAAGTGTTTATTGGCCATTTGAGTATCATTTTTTGGAAAAATGTCTATTCAGGTCCTTTGCCTATGCAGATGGTCTGCAACTTAATTATAGTTTGACTTAAGATTTTTTGACTTTACTATGGTGCAAAAGTGATATGCATTCAGTGCACTCCTTGACTTACAATGGCATGACTTGCATGAAGTGTTCTTACTTAAATAGGGTTAAATACAGTGGAGTGTACTTACTGAAATGGGGTTATGTCCCAATAAACCATCATAAGTTGAAAATATCATAAGTCAAAGTGCGTTTTTGACTTATAGTAACCCAAGTTTACATCTGTATTTACATCTGTATGTAAATACATCTGTATTTTTAATGGATTATTATTTTCTATTATTGATGTGTATAATTTCTTTGTATGTCCTACATACGAGTTTCTTATCAGATATATGTTTTAGAAATATTTTCTCCCACATTGTGAGTTGTTTTTTCACTCTTTTGATGGTATCTTTTGAAGCACAAAATTTTGGATTTTGATTAAGTCTAATTTCTCTATTTTTCATTTTGGAATTTGTGCTTTTGATGTCATATCTAATAAGGCTATGCCTAATCCTAAATTACAAAGACTTATTCCTATATTTTTTCTAAGAGTTTAAAAGGTTTAGATACGACTTTATGTTTATGATACACCCTGGATTAATTTTTTGTATATGGTGTGACGTAGGGATTCAACTTAATCCTTTTGTATGTAGATATTCAGTTGTCCCAGCACCATTTGTTGAAAAGACTATTGTATCTCCACTGCTTTGTCTTATTTTATACAGCAAATTGAAGCATCAATTCTCACTATCAAATCTGCACAAGTTGGTAGAAATGCCTCTACCTACTTTGTTTTGACCTCATTCTAACACACTAACATGCCTCTTCCAATCTGTTTTCCAGATCCCTTCTTATACCTTAAACTATCCCTTCTTTCTTCAACATTGTAGGATGACCACGTATCATCTAAACCCACACACTTTGTGATGGGAAAAGTCATCATAAATAAGTTGGCAGTAACACCAGATGTCAGTCTAAATTTTTACACAAAACTAGGATATGATGCTATTTTAGTGAGGCTCCAACCACTTCTCTATTGAATGCCTCTTAGCAGTATTCAAATATATGTCTTCCAATATCTTCCATCTTAAAATGTTCCAAAGCTAAAATTACCTCCTTCAGTGTCACCACTTATCAAAATTCCTTTTCCTCACACAGCTACATTTCTTTAAAAAGCCATCTATATTTGTTTTCTTCATGTCTTCATCTGTAATTTATGCTTAAATGTGTCTTCAATCTGCATCCTTCCATAGAAATGTGTCTGGCAAATTCTCCAAAAACCTTCATGTCACTAAACCTAAGAGGTGTTTTTTCCGTGGTCATTTGCATGAACCCTCATCAGCATTTAAAATTGGTTCATCTTTCTTGATATGATCAAAGCCCCTCAGGGCATGCACCTAGATAGGTTCTCATCATCCAGTCTGTTCTGTGTAGCTCACTACAATGGCTTATATTATCAGTCCTCTGCTATTACTTCTTACTTATTTGCCTCCAGTTGAGACCTTCCTCTCAGCATCAGACTCATATCTAATTGAAGACTCACTCAATATCCTGGCCTAGATATCCCACAGACACTTCAAGCTCAATATTTCAGAATGCTACTCATAATATTACCTGCAAAATCCTGCTCCTCAGCCAGTGTTCTCTCTCAGTCAAGAGCGAATTCATGCATCCAGTCATAGAAGCTAGAATCGTTCCTACACTCCTTCAATTCCCATATCCAGTTTTGGACTAGATACATACAACTGTATTTTCTAAACATATCTCACACCTATCTACTTTTTCTTCGCTTGCCCATTGCTCCTTTATTTTAGCCTCCATTGGACCACATTAATTATTTACTAACTGGTATTTCACATCAATTCAAGGCTTCCTCCAATTCACTCCACTCTCTGGAGTGTTCCACTAAAAATCCTTTAAAAATAATGCTTCTGTTTAAAATCAATTAACTGAAGCTGCCAGAAAGATAAAACATATTAAATCATGAACATGTTTTCAAAGAGTATAGTCTCACTCCTGCCCAGCTCCCCAGCTTTATGTTTCTCCCCTCTCCCCCTTGCTACTCCACATTCCAGCTTCTCTTTCTTCCATTTCCTTCAGTTATTTGAACAGGTGCACTCTTCCTCTCCCAGCCTGAGAGCTTGTTTAAATATTTCTTTTTCTGATACATGCCAGCCCCATTTAGAAAGAAATCCCTTGATATGGTATGAACGTCTATATCCCCCAAAATTTATATGTTGGAACTTAATCCCCAATGTGATAAGGATTACATGGGGCCTTGGGAGGTGACAAGGTCATAAGGGAAGAGGATTTACAAATGGGATTAAGAGGTCCCACACCCATTCCACCAAGTAGGACACAACTAGAAGGCATCATCTATGAACCAGAAAGTGGGCCCTCAGTGGACATGAATCTACCACTGCCTTAACCTTGGACTTCCCAGCCTCCAGAATTGTGAGAAATAAATTTTTGTTGTTTATAAGTTGCACAGTCTAAGGTAGTTTGTTATAACAACCCAAACAAACTCAGACACCCTTACTCATCTTGGATTTCTTAGCCTAAAAATTACACCCTGAAGCATCTGTCCCTGACTAGATCAATTCCCTGTTATATGCTCTCAAAGTACTCTGTACTTCTTCATAAAAGTTTGTTTGTTTTTTTTGTTTTTTTGTTTTTTTTTGAGACAGAGTCTAGCTCTGTCGCCCAGGCTGGAGTGCAGTAGCACAATCTTGGCTCACTGCAACCTCCGCCTCTCGGGTTCAAGTAATTCTCATGTCTCAGCCTCCTGAGTAGCTGGGATTACAGGCATGCGCCACCATGCCCAACTAATTTTTGTATTTTTAGTAGAGATGGGGTTTCACCATGTTTGCCAGGCTGGTCTTGAACTCCTGACCTCAGGCGATCAGCCCTCCTCAGCCTCCCAAAGTGCTGGGATTACAGGCATGAGCCACTGTGCCCAGCCTGAAGAATTTAACTGGATGATTATGTAATAAGTGGTTTACTCTCTGTCTCTGCAATAAAATGTGAGCTTAATGAGGAAAGTGACCCTGACAGTCTATATTACTGCATTCTCCGATTAGCAAAGCATCTGACCTAATAAAAAGTACTTGAGAAATATTTTTGAATGAATGAGTAACCCTCCGATTCACTAATCATTTAATTTAACTTATAACTCCTAGTTATAGAATAAAATATGAAAAATTAGAAACAGAGTTAGAAAAACAGCATCATGAAAAATCAAAAATGGAAAATTTTGGTAGATTATATCATCCTTAAAACACACATAATAACAAACATATTTAATGCTTCTTAAAAATGAGGAGCCCTAAGTGTTCATCCTATTCTTTAAACTCTCGAATAAGCCTCATCTCAGCCTCCCTTCTCATCCTGCTTTTGCAAAGATAAACCTTCATGGACCTTGGATTACCTATACCCTTTACCTTGAAACAGCCTGTTTATCTGAGTTCTCTATTTTTATCTGAGCTCACAGCTCACTTTTCTCTGTGGTTATCAAAGCTGCAGTCCTTGATAAAGTCAGTTCTGTTTTCCCTACCCTTGATCTTCATTTTGGTTAAACTTACAACCTCTTATCTGTCCCACTATTCTCTCACCCATTCCATCAATTCGTTCTAAAATTTGTTTTACGAAAATGAATGGTAAGTAACTGATATCCCTGAGTAAACATAAAAAAGCTTAGATGGAGTTTGATTTTTATCAAGCGTACACGTTGTTCATATGATAAAAGCAGTCTAAATCATTAAGTAGGGAACATGCCCATTTACAGAAACTGGCCAATAAGATAATCTTCATTTATTCATTTCATTCTGGATTTAGATGGTATTTCACACTATTTCAACCCAAATTGCTGATAACACTTAAATTTCAATGTTGCTTAATTGCTTAGCAGTGTTAAGGAGCTGTAAAACCAATGCTCAGTGTAATGCGTGGCTTAGAGTTAACTCTAGGGTAGAAGGAATAGCACTGGATTTAGAGTAAAGAGACCGAAATTTAATCAAGGTTCAACCACCCACCAGGTTTGCTGTGATCTTGGGCAAGTCACTCAAACCACCTGCATCTTTGTCTATAAAATGGAAATAGAAATACCTATTTCAGTGGGTTGCTTTGAGAACTTAGATAGTGTAGCCAAAGCATTTGGCACATAGGAATTCTATTATTGTTATTTCAATGCAAATCAAATTTTAATTCTGCATTTATCTGACAGTAATGTGTCTATTAATGAAGATACTTAGGAGATTTGACAGGCTGTCTTTAGGTTTCTTACCACCAACCACCCCAATGTTTAAATTTTAATTTGAAAAAGCTTTTAGCAAAATAATGTATTAATGAACTGAGATCTAAATATTAATGTAACTATCTATATAAACACATTAATATTTCGGTGGAGAGGTAAAGTATTACTAAGTTATTTAACTCAGGGGTTGGCAAACTTGTTTTGTAAAGGGCTAGAGAGTAAATAATTCAGGCTTTCCAGATCATATGGTCTGTTTCTCTCTCAACTACTCAACTCTTCTGTTGCACTGCAAAATCAGTTATAAACAATGTTTAAACCAATGGTCATGGCTGTTTCAACAAAACTTTATTTATGGAGACAGGAATTTTAATTTCACATAATTACCACATCACACAATCTTGTGAAGTTTTCCAACTGTTTAAGAATGTTAAAAAAAAAAAAAAAAAAAAAAAAAAAAAAAAAAAAAAAAAAAAACTTAGCTCAAGGGCCATACGGACACCAGTGGCAAGCCTGCCTTGGTCCACAGGTACTAGTTTCCTACTGAACACGCCATATCATTTACTGAATTGTTATGTTTATTTTTGTTGATCCTCCATACTTCCTAAAACATAAGATCCTCAAGTATAGGGTTCTTTGTCTGTTTTGCTCACTGATATATTCTGAATTCCTTGAACAGTGACTAGTATAAGGTGACCTAGCATCAGGTAGACAGTAAATATTTGTGAAAGAATGAATGAATACAATGTTCTGTTCCGCAGCGAACTTTTTAAAATAGGAATTTCTAGTACTGCAAGCATTTTGAACTGTTTTTTTTTTTCACATATTCTCAGTCTTAGAGGATTAAAGATGTCAAAAGGTAAATTTTGACTTAATGATTATTACTCCAAACTAGGGTGATAATTTGAATCATGGTAAGAAGAGAACCATATGTCAAAGGTTATTAATCTATTTGTGTGTGGCCGTACAGAGTGTGCAATCATGGATAGCTACATAGAGATAGATATTTAGATTGGTGCAAAAGTAATTGTGATCTTGCCATTACTTTCAATACTTGTAATGGCTAAAATCGCAATTACTTTTACATCATCCTAATAGAAAGATAACAGTAGATAGATAAAAATATGCATAACTATTTTATAGACATACACAAGCTCTATTTTGATACCTATATTTGGCAGATATAATTTATTATGGATTTATATACATCATTATGCACATATAAAGTAGTTCTTTGAGTATGATACTTGTTTAATTAGGGAAGCTAAATTGTAATGACACCAATTAATCAAAAACTGAAAAATTATTAACTTTAGAAAAACTAACACTATTAAAATTACAGAGGTTGGGCTGGGCACAGTGGTTCACGCCTGTAATCCCAGCACTTTGGGAGGCCGAGACTGGTGGATCACGAGGTCAGGAGATCAAGACCATCCTGGCTACCACGGTGAAACCCCGTCTCCACTAAAAATACAAAAGATTAGCCAGGCGTGGTGGCAGGTGCCTGTAGTCCCAGCTACTCAGGAGGCTAAACAGGAGAATGGCATGAACCCGGGAGGCAGAACTTGCAGTGAGCCGAGATTGAGCCACTGCACTCCAGCGTGGGGGACAGAGTGAGACTCCATCTCAAAAAAAAAAAAAAAAATTACAGAGATCAATTGGTTTTCTTTTAAAAGCACACATATTAGACCTAAAACCATAAAAACCCTAGAAGAAAACCTAGGCAATACCATTCAGGACATAGGCATGGGCAAGGACTTCATGTCTAAAACACCAAAAGCAATGGCAACAAAAGCCAAAATTGACAAATGGGATCTAATTAAACTAAAGAGCTTCTGTACAGCAAAAGAAACTACCATCAGAGTGAACAGGCAACCTACAGAATGGGAGAAAATTTTGGCAATCTACTCATCTGACAAAAGGCTAATATCCAGAACCTACAAAGAACTCAAACAAATTTACAAGAAAAAAACAGACAACTTCCATCAAAAAGTGGGCAAAGGATATGAACAGACACTTCTCAAAAGAAGACATTTATGCAGCCAATAGACACATGAAAAAATGCTCATCATCACTGGCCATCAGAGAAATGCAAATCAAAACCACAATGAGATACCATCTCACACCAGTTAGAACGGCGATCATTAAAAAGTCAGGAAACAACAGGTGCTGGAGAGGATGTGGAGAAATAGGAACACTTTTGCACTGTTGGTGGGATTGTAAACTAGTTCAACCATTGTGGAAGACAGTGTGGTGATTCCTCTAGGATCTAGAACTAGAAATACCATTTGATCCAGCCATCCCATTACTGGGTATATACCCAAAGGATTATAAATCATGCTGCTATAAAGACACATGCACACGTATGTTTATTGCGGCACTATTCACAATAGCAAAGACTTGGAACCAACCCAAATGTCCACCAATGACAGACTGGATTAAGGAAATGTGGCACATATACACCGTGGAATACTATGCAGCAATAAAAAAGGATGAGTTCATGTCCTTTGTAGGGACATGGATGCAGCTGGAAACCATCATTCTCAGCAAACTATCACAAGAACAGAAAACAAATACTGCATGTTCTCACTCATAGGTGGGAATTGAACAATGAGAACACTTGGACACAGGAAGGGGAACATCACACACCAGGGCCTGTCGTGGAGTCGAGGGAGAGGGGAGGGATAACATTAGGAAATATACCTAATGTAAATGATGAGTTAATGGGTGCAGCACACCAACATGGCACATGTATACATATGTAACAAACCTGCATGTTGTGCACATGTACCCTAGAACTTAAAGTACAATAAAAAAGAAAAATAAAATAAAATATCAAAAAAAATACCACACACATTGCAACATGATTATCTTAGGGCAATGTCAAGTGTCCTGTTGAATCTATGTTTGTCCTTAATAAACATAAGGTCCAAATCATTTACCATAAATCAAAATTCCCATTGGTGGCAGAAAGGAAGAGAGTATGTTTCTTCACAAAAATATTTACATGGAACAATTCCCAGTAAAGTATAACAAAATATATAACAAAATATAACAAAATATATTTGTGAAGTTAGTCTTTACATTTTAACAAGTAATATTGTCTACAAATATTTTTGAATGGATATTTTCTATTATACATTATCATGCATAATGTTAGAGAAAACTTAGCATAATATCCCTATCTCAAGTATCCCAAGTAATCTTTTTTTTCTTTTTTTCTTTTTTTTTTTTTTTTTGAGACAGAGTCTCACTATGTCACCCAGGCTGGAGTGCAGTGGCGCTATGTGCAACCTCCACCTCCCGAGCACAAGCAATTCTCCTGCCTCAGCCTCCCAAGTAGCTGGGACTACAGGCACGCACCACCATGCCTGGCTAATTTTTGTATTTTCTTAGTAGAGACAGGGTTTCACCATATTGGCCACACTGGTCTCAAACTCCTGACCTCAAGTGATCCATCTGTGTCAGCCTCCCAAAGTGCTGGGATTACAGGCATGAGACACCGTACCTGACCTCAAGTATTCTTTTGATAAGGACAGATGGAATATATTCTGCTGTCAGAATTGTAGCTCATCTTTAATAAATTCAGTACTAGAGAAAATAATAAGTAGTTCTTAAATTTTTATACAATGGAGTCATTGCTGGGAGATTTATTTAAAGAGTATTAGCAAAACTCATAATTTAGAAGTTGCAAATCTACTGTTAGAGTTGCATGCTTGAGGAGAACAATGTAACCCACCTTTTAACTCAAGTTAATTAAAATGATTTTATATTATATGCAACAAAAATCTTATGAACATTTTTGCACTCCTTTTGCATCACAACAGTTCTCAATCCTCATCTTTTTGTGTTTCTGTTATCACAGCTAGAGAGCTTAGAAAATACAGTACTTGTTTTTCCTTTGAACTGGAAAAAGGCATTAAGATGAATGGGTTAAATAAAGAAAATTCCATGCAATGCTTTGAACATATTTAAATGTAACATCTAGTTCCCCTACTGGTAGTAATGTTATCCTCAAATGAGTGAACAGGATAAGAATACCTGAGTCACACCAGGCGTGCCTAGTAAATGGCACCTGCAGGTTAGGCAACAGATTGAAGTAATGCATGTAGATTAATTATTCCAAGGTTTACATTTTGAATCATAGAATCAGAGAGTATCAACTGTCATCTGTTCCCTTGGATACTGCACTCCCTTTCACGGAGCCATTGTTAGATTATTGTCCAGCCCGAAAATGAATATGTTTGGGCCAGCTATACAATACAGAAACCCTCTACATTGCTTCTCTGTACCTTTCATCCACTGGTGCTTATTTTGGCCTGAGCATTATACTGCAATGTTCTGAGAAAACATCAATTATTAAAGAAAAAGTGTGTGTGCTCAACTAATACATGAATAATTATTGCAATACATCAAATAATATGAAATATGTCAAGGTAACTGGGAAAGCCCCTCTCTTCATGCATGCACAGGCACGTGCGTGCATACACACACACACATCTCTTATGTTTACATAAAAAGGAATGTACTTTGTGGATTCTTTCTTGTCTTTTCCTCCTCCTTAAAATCATATCTTGACAGTTGCTCTGTGGCAGTATTTAAAGCTCTGTAACATTTATTTTAAAGGCTGCACCATAAATGTATCTTAATTTATTAAAATATCCTTACTGATGGGAAATTGGGTTGTTTTCCATTTCATAGTATAGATAGTACAGAATAAACAATTCTGCAGTGAACATCTTGTGCTTACACCCTGTTTGTAATGTGTGACTGTTGCTCTAGGATAGATTCTTGGAAACAAAATCCTAGGTCAAAGGGGATGCACATGTGAAATCTGAAAATAGGGCTAAATTTTCCTTCAAAAGTGCTTTAACTATACATTTTCTGCTTGTTTCTATTTTATGCATTCTCCTTCACAACAGATACTAATCTTTTTGATGATGGTGAGTTATACGGATTAAAATGACACATTAGTGCATATTGAAGTTCTTTGAATATTAGTGTGGCATAGCACCTCTTCTTATAATTCTTGGAAATTTCTGTAATTCTTGCTCACTGAACTACCAACTACCAATTCTTTTCATTTATTTATTTATTTATTTATTTTTATTTTTTTGAGATGGAGTCTCGCTCTGTCGCCCAGGCTAGAGTGCAGTGGCCCGATCTGCAACCTCTGCCTTCCAGCTTCACGCCATCCTCCTGCCTCAGCCTCCCAAGCAGCTGGGACCACAGGTGCCCGCCACCACATCCAGCTAATGTTTTGTATTTTTAGTAGAGACGGGTTTACACCGTGTTAGCCAGGATGGTCTTGATCTACTGACCTCATAATCTGCCCACCTCGGCCTCCCAAAGTGCTGAGATTATAGGTATGAGCCACTGCGCCCGGCCCCAACTACCAATTCTTAATCTTCATTCATTTTTTCATTGGGTTTCTGCCATAGTTACCTTGGTAATGGTTCTATGTCTACTGTATTTATTAAAAATATTTTCTTTTAATTGTTCTTTGTATTTTTATAATTACATTTTAGCATCGAAGGATATTTAATTTTTCTTTAATCAAATCTGTCAATATTGCCATTAAGGCTTCTGGGGTTTCATTCTTACCTAGAAAGATCTTCCCTATCAAATATTATAAAGTTATTTTCCACTAATATTTCTTATTTGTTTAATTTTAGCGCTTGACAATCTGAAATGTACATATGATTCTATTCTGTGTGAATGTGTGTAGTATAAGAAAAGGGTTGAAGTTTATTAAAATTATTTATTAATATTTCACTTAATTTATAAAGAGTATTCAAAACATCATTTATTGAACAAACCTTTGATAGTAATATTCCAGTTTTATCACAAGTTATATACCTGATGAAGACTGTTTGGTAATCTAACGTGTATTCCATAGATCCATTATTTTCATTCATGTATATGGCACACTGTTTCTTTCATTGTAGGTTAACATACTTCGGGGGGATTTTGTAAGAGAATACCATCATCATTGTACTGGTTTTCAAAACTACCTTGGTTATTCTTTCATATATTTTTATCCATATGAAATATGCAATCAGTTCATATTTCATAAAAAATCTTTTGGCTGTTGATTGGTATCGCATTGAACATATAGAGAAACGTGTGTGTTTGTTTATTTGTATATATAAATATACAGAAGGTGAATAGCAGGAGGTAAAACACTTTACCAGATGCCAATCACTTATTCGCTAGGCCTAAGATGCCATCCTGTCATTGCACAAATATAGATTGAATACAGAGACTTACTTAGAGATGACTTAAATATATAAAACATAATGCTAGTATTTTAAACTTCTCATGGAAAGGATAATTGAGTGAGTTAAGTCCTATTGTCTTCTACATATTATATTGTCTTAATATGTCGTAACAAGCTACAGGGGAACACAAATTGTAATAAAAAAGTTGATTGAGCATGAAATAAGAAGAAAGAAAGTCCATTACTTAATTCAAATATTTAATGGCATAATGGATCCAGCTACTCAATGGAAATTGACAAACCACTTGGCTTGGACAGATAAAGTCCCTGTGCCAAGTTACCCTCTCCTGTGAGAATTCTTGGAGGCCTGTTAACAATATTTAACTTTTTTCACTCTTGTATTTCTAAATGAGTGGACACAAGTTTTCTTATAGATATTTTGCAGCCGTGAAGAATGTGATTGACTCTGAGTAACTGAAATCCTGATGAAGAGCAGCATCAATGGCTACATAGTGAATGCAGCTAAGAAGAAAATAGCTAGGAATAGGCACAGCACCACCTAGCCCACAATATCTGCCACATAGGTTCATGGCTCATCAGGTAATAGCAAATCTCACCAGCCTGGAGGTCACCTCCTGGCTAAGATAACTGGGAATATCAATTCTATAGTGTTAAATGTTATTATATCTAATTTACATTATTCCCAGGTTCTTGAGAAGGACTTCATTAGTTTTCTCATGGCATAGATATGTACTTATACTTTTTTCTTTCAAATTAGACTTCTTCAATTAATTAAAAAATAATTATCATATCTCCCATGGTATTATTTTATGTTTTGTGCACTTGTGTGTTTTTCAAATATTTTGATACATGATATGATGTCCAGACACACCTAGTTACTCTCTTTGGCTTGAACTTAAACAAGTTAGTGGACATCAAAAGCATGGAGTCCATAACTAGATACAGTGTCCCTAGTTAGCTAGTGTATTATTCTGTTTTCACACTGCTATAAAGAGCTCCCTAAGACTAGGCAATTTATAAAGAAAAAAGGTTTAACTGACTCTTAGTTCCACATGGCTGGAGAGGCCTCAGGAAAGTTACAATCACGGCAGAAGGCAAAGGAGAAGCAAGTACCTTCTTTATAAGGCAGCAGTAGAGAGAGAGAATGAGGGTGGAACTGCCTCACACTTTTAAACTATCAGATCTCATGAGAACTCGCTCACTATTATGTGAAGAGCATGGGGGAAATGACCCCCATGATCCAATCTCCTCCTACCAGGTTGCTCCCTCAACACATGTGGATTACAATTTGAGATGAGATTTGGATGGGGACACAAAGCCAAACCATACCAGCTAGAAGCGAGCTTGGTGTTAGTTAGCCAGCATGGGTCCCTACCCTTTACTTTGTCCACTCTATGCCCAGCCTATTCTCCTTTCTTTGACATAGTATGAAAAGAGCCCTGAAGCAAAACTTGGCTGGTATTGTTTGGGCCTAAATGTTCTTGTTCCTCCTAAATAATCCCATTGGCTGGTTATAGCTGAGTACACTAGTGAACACCTGGCTCAGGACATTTGCCTTAGAGAAATTAATTTCATGAATCCCAATTTATCCAAATTAAATTCATGAATCCAAACTTATCCAAAAAGATTATTTTCAGAAATTTGGAGTTGAAAACTAAAAAGGCAGAGACAATTTGATTAATTCAATGGTAGAAATGAAACATCTTATAAAACTAGGCCTAGACAAAGTCACATTGATATGGTTTGGCTCGGTGTCCCCACTCAAATCTCATCTCAAATTGTAATCCCCACATGTGGAGGGAGGAGACTGGATCATGGGGGTGGTTTCCCCTTTGCTGTTCTTGTAATAATGAGTGAATTTTCACAAGATTGAGCTGTTTACTAAGTGTCTAGCACCTCCCCCACTCTCCTGCCACCATGTAAGACATGCCTTGTTCCCCCTTTGCCATCCACCATGATTGTAAGTTTCCTGAGGCCTCTCCAGCCATGCAGAACTGTGACTCAATTAAACTTGTTTGTTTTATAAATTACTGAGTCTCAGAGGGTATCTTTATAGCAGTGTGAGAACAAACTAATACACACATGTAATTCAAAGCTCTGGCTCTATGAAGAAGCCAAAGAAGGGAACAGAGTGGTTCTTCAGAGAAAAGCTGGAGAAGGAAAGAGAGTTGAAGAAAGAGGAGCTATCTGCCTCTGAGGGCTGTGAGGTAGAGATGGAGCCTTGACTCCTGCCTTTTCATTTGGCCATGAACTAAAAGTATTTTGTGGCTTGGATAAAATGCAAATGTTTTGGGTTTTGTCCATGGAAAGCTACAAGCTTTGCCTTTGCCCCATCAATAAAGTCCCTTCTTATTTGAACTGCCTTGATAGGACCTTTCTTCTTTATAATCACATTATGAGTGTGTAAGTCAGGCATTATGAAAGTAGAGAAGGTAGCCACTGATTTTGCTTTGGAATATCACAGAATATTTCATTGAGAAATTAGCATTTGTACTGGTTCTTGAAGAGTAACACAAATTGATAAAACCATGAAGGGAATAATTCCATGCAGGGAGAAATAATGAAAAACTCTGGAATAACTAGAGATTGGTAAAGAAAGAGCTGATCACATTAGTTTCCTTAGATAGCCAAAGCCAGTTAAATTCCTACTAGCATTGGACAATGAACATGAGGTTTTGTTCAAAGACCAGAAAAAATAAAGGTACAAGGCATATGGATATCTAGAGAAAAGCCCTCTAGCTACAGCGAATAGTATGAAGAGAGCCCTGAGGCAGAACTTGGCTGCTATGATTTGAGAACTACCAGAAATCGAGTGAACAGGGGGAAGCATGGTTGAAAATGAGATCAGACAGAGCCTGATAGCCAGAGCATATCAGTTCTGTAGTCCAGCCTAAGAACCTGGGCTTTATGATGATAAACTCAAGAAACCATGGAGAATTTTTGAGCAGAGAAATGATAGGATATGAATTTTAACAGAATAATTTTAAAATGCTCTTCAATGAATCATGAAATCATAATGACTACTTTAAATTTACCAAAGGCAGCTCCAAGTGTGTAATAATGATGCAATCTTACCATCTGGCTTAGCTGATACACAAGCTGCTGAATAATGAGATCAGTGGACATACTGGGTATCCTTCAAGGAATCCACATCCCTTTCTCGGTATAAAAATTTTAGTATCAATTTAATAGCAAATATATGACATTATATTCTATAGCAAAGACCTAAAGCAAAGAAAAAAATATGTATTTTTCAGATTAAGTAAAATCTAACACAAGTGAATCAAAGAATACAAGATAGACTGCCAGCCACAAAAAATGTACAAAATAATGCCTGTCTTATTATTATTAATGTAAAATATGAGCAAATTCATATATTTTGATAATAAAGCTACAGGTAAAGGATCACACTGATATTCTATTTTAAAAGGGCGGGAAGGTCGCCGAAGGCCAGGAGTTCAAGGTTACAGCATGCTACATTTGCATGACTGTATTCCAACCTAGGTGACAGAGTCAGACCCTGTTTCAAAAAATAAAAATATTTAATTCTGTTTTCAGTTCTTAGTTCATATGTTTGTGTTTTACTGTTATTTGGTATAATAGGTATTAAATATTTAAATTAGTACATTAATTGCCACCATGTATGGTCTCTACACAGGAGCAGACATCCTTTCAGAAATCAGTCAGACATGCACATTGACTGCAATTTTATTTTTCCAAAAATGATTACAAGCAAAATTCCCCCACTAAATAGCAATGAATTTATTTTTAGGGATGGCCATGTAGTTTAGTAAAAGCATCTTCATATAAAGTTTTGAAATTATTGTTTAGAAATTAGAATAATTAAGTAA
This sequence comes from Macaca thibetana thibetana, assembly GCF_024542745.1. Lineage (NCBI taxonomy): Eukaryota > Metazoa > Chordata > Mammalia > Primates > Cercopithecidae > Macaca > Macaca thibetana. The sequence continues at coordinate 88,591,984 of NC_065584.1, forward strand.
AGGTTTAATATGTTTCTCTGAAAAATCATAAACAGAACAGAATCAAAAACTGAAGGACCTTCTTGTTTATCCAGCCAAGTTTATTTCATTTTATATAGCAGGGAATGAAAGCCTATAGAATCAAATGAATTGTGCACCTTCACAACGCATTACATAGAAAGGCATTTTTGCATTTTCTAAAGGGAACAGAAGAGTTCAAGATGTAAAGAAATAATTTTTCATCTCAGCATGTCCATAAAGTAAGCATATTTATAATTTACTCTCTGTGCCAGAATTCTGGGGGGAACTTAAATAAGGGCATATATAATAATAAAGCTCTGGGCAGATTCTTTAACTTGGTAGTGTTATTAAATCCTTCATCTGGTTTTCAATGTAAGCAATCATGTTAATATTCAAGAAAATAATTAAGTTCAATTAATTATGAGCCACATCAAGTGCTTTGCTAAGATCCATGAACATTACATTTGGGCTTTTTCTTTATAGACCAATCTTTTACTCACCTAAAATAAATTGATTGAAGTTAATTTTTTTCCTAAACTTATATTACTTTTCAATAGTTATTATCTTTATCTTGTTCATTCATAGTTGCCTCTTTAAATTTATTATGCAATAAAATAAGACTAATCAAATAATCATTACTGACATTTTTTATGTCTTCATGTTTTCTATCAGATTTCTCTCTACTTTTTCTCAAGTCTTTAAAAGAATTTTGTTTGAGAGTAATTTGCATTTCCCAAATGCAGAGCAATGCTATGTACCAATTTGTGTAGCTACATGTTAGAAAAATGAGACATTATTTATTCAATTTTATTGATGAATAATAGAGAAAAAGAGTTATTATGACACATGTCTCAAGAAGTAGTACCAAAGTTTGTATCAAGAGAATAAACTCAGAAATTCTTACTATAAACTTGGATTTATTACCTAAAAAGGAAATAAATAATGACTATACATGAAATAATGGCCTCTTTAATTTAACTTAGGAGTAGCTGGCTTAATATCTCAAACACAAAATCACATTAGAAAACTATAGAGAATATCTTGTCAAGGTTACCAATGGGCCACTTTATCAATTAGTGATTAAAAACAACTTTGTGGCTTTTCCTTTAAGGAAAGGAATGAAGTTATTCAAAGAGTTAAGTCATTAAAAGTAGTTTTATGATAAATCTTCCTCTTTCACACATAATTTGGATAGTGTATCTTTAATAAATTTTTACTCTTGTATATCAGCCTAGAAACAGATGAAAGAAATGTTGATGAATTCAATTTTCTATGTCTCCCTGTTTCAAAGTGAGTCAAGAAAGAGCTGATTTAGCATCACACTCTCAGAAAAATAGCTTAATTCAGTTGCTTTGGGATATTTACCCATAAACTAAAATTGTATCTTATAGAGAATTTCAAGAGCATAATTTTTGCTCTTCAAATTTATTATTCAAACCCTAACTAGCAAATGGGCAGTGGAAGTTAATACTAATTAGATTTTTTAAAAATCTGCAAAGAGATGAATAATATTATAGCCAGTAAATGGTTCTCAGTGTCCAGTAATTGAGAAGTTGTCTCTATTAAAATTTTATTCTTCAAGAATATTTATCAGGAGACAGGAGGGTGAACTCTCTCCAATATGTGGCTGAATTTTATATTCACCTGACTGCTTATCATATTGAGTACTCTGAAATTTGTATGGCTTTATGTAGTGAGAATTATCGAGATACTTGTCTCTGAGATAAGAAAACACACAATTGACTGGGAAAACTATGACTTCTTTTGCTCATATACTTTTGAGTAAACATGATATGAGTTAACTCATACACTTTGATGCTGTGAGGGGGTCTCTTTGTGTTAGATTTCCCAACCAACTAACCGATCCAAATAACCAATTCCCATCCAAATGACCCACACACAGTGGAGCAGAGCACCTGGCTCATACTAAGTACACAAAGATCTTCATGAACTGTGAGACTCGGTGTCTTTGTTTTCCCAGTTGTAAAATGATCTCCAAGTTGATATAGCTCCACATATATTTTGGCAGTGGAAGAAAAATTTCTCACTGCTTTAATAAATATAAAAAGGGTTGAAACAGGAAATTTAGAGGGAATTAATGATTTAGCATGACATTGTTTTGAAATAGATTAGGTAATGGGATTCAAAATTGGAGTTTCGCAAAAAATAGCAATGAATGCAAAGTTTAACTGTACATGCATCTCTCTTGGTGATTGCCTTGATTACAATGATCTTTTTCATCTTAATTATATACAGTTAAATAGACACCTTTATATGAAACAAAATCAAATTTATGGTAGAATAATTCACAGGCAAGTTAGTTCCCATTTGGGAAATGTAAAGTGGATTTGCATGGCATCAGTGCAGAACACAAAGGGTGAACAATAGGTTAAATAGAAATAATGAACTTAGATATACAAATACTTCCTAGGTAAAGAGACCTGGTATATACTTTAGTCATAATCTATATAAATCTGTCTATTCTCTATCGATCTATTTTGTGTGTACACACTTAATTCCATCTGTTCTCTCTGACACTTGGAAGGATACCACAGAAGACTAAGGGAAGATAGGTCAAATCTAAAACACCAGAAATTTCCAGCCACCTTCCTTTTAACTATTTGCGCCTAACTTTCCAATAAATGTGTGATTACAGAGGACATGTAAATGTAGACTCTTTTTTCCCAGTGGTTTAATAGACTTTATAAATACTTGACAAAGATATGAGAGTCTAGAGATTTTAAACACCAGTTTCATATTACTAATTTAATATCCCTATGAAAGATATGTATATATCTTTATATATATTATGTATCTTATATATAATATATAAGATATAATATGGAATATTAGGAGCTTTAAATACTTGCACAAGGACAAGACAGCTTTGAAAAGAATTCACTCTTTTTAATTTAAATCTAAATTTCACTTATCTGACTTTGCAGACTCAATGTTCATATTAAGGAATATATGAAAATTTTGAATATTAAAAATGGGTTCTATATTTACACTTACATGTACAGCAAGTCCTCTAATAGGGATGTTTCATTCAATGTTATTCAGTTATAACGATGATGACAAAAAAATGTTGATTCCCAGTTGGGTCCACTGCCTATGTTGTTTGCACTTCTCCCCATGTTTGCACGGGTTTTCTACGTGTACTCTGGTTTCCTCCCACATTCCCACATTCCAAAGATGTGCACTTTAAGTTAATTAGTGTGTCTACATTGTCCCAGTTGTAGCGAGTGGAGGGAGTGTGTGAGTGTGCCCTCCGATGGATGGCATCCTCTCCAGGGTTGTTTTTCACTTTGTGTCCTGAGCTGCTGGGATAGGCTCTGGCCACCCATGCGCCTGAACTGGATGGAATTAGCAGGTAAATAATTGTCTTGTTTTTATTATTCTTTCTTAAATGCATGCGTAGCTCACATTTATTTCAATGTTTAATTTTAGAAGTGTTTTGGTCTTTATTTAGAAGTGTAGTTATATTTTTGTAATCAGAAATATGCCATAGGAACTTAATTTGCCTATGGCAAAATCAGTTTCGTTATACGTTGTTTTGCTTAAACTCCCAGTTTCCAAGAACCTATTGACAATGTTAAGTGAGGACTGCCTATACATTTACAGTATATTATCTACGATGTACTTTTAATGTACCACCTTAATAAAGAATTTAAGATGATCATACTTAGGGGTAATATATTTATCCCTATTAAGATAGCTTCTGTTGAGCTATCTTGGGGAAATGTTGGTTTAGTAGAAAAAACACCGGACTCTGTCAAAGATTGGGTTCAATTCCCAGTTCCAGTATGCCAAGACCCTGGGAAAGACATTCAGTTTAGGCCTCAGTTACTTTCTGTAAATTAGGAATAAGAATGTAATCCATTACCCAGTTGCTGTGAATGATTATTTATTAACCGAATATTTGTTCAAGGTCTTAATTCGTATTGGAATTTAAAAATTAATAATTTTTTATTGTATAAATACAAGGAATATTATGCATTCCGTTTGTGCAAGGCATTCTGCTGGGTACAGAGCTCAATTATCTTGCTTTTGTCCAATTTTGTTTGTGAAAATGAGCTTTGAATCATTGGGCAGATGGTCCTAAGACATTCTTCCCTCAATCGTTTTTCAGCAACTTTTTATTGAGCACTTCTGTGCTTGGCACTGTTTCTAGTTTCTGGTGACACAGAGGTCAACATGACTAACAATTTCCATGCTGTCAGGAACCCATTTATCTTTAATTGTTTGAAATTAACACTAAAACAATCAGAAAACATGAGTATAAATCAGAAGGCAAAAAATAAGATAACTAAAATAGGAGGATAAAGGGGAAAATATTAGCTATTCTGAAAACATATTTTCTGTTTAACTTCCTTTTTAGTAATTTCTAATTGAAATCACTCACACTTCAAATATAAAGCAATTTATAGAACATTATGAATATTGGACAAGTTAATAACACAGTTAAATGAATAAACGTTTATTTGGAAAACTCATATGTAATACAATACTGCTAACTAATTTGTTTTTGACCAACAGAGTTTCATATACCCTTTATTTTTAAAAGAAAAATAAATATTTTTTCCAACAGAGAAAGTTGCTAATATATGTATTTGTGCTTGTTTCTTTTGAAGAAATTATTAGCTCTGTGAATAGTCCCTTTATCATTCAGCAAAATAATGTAAAATCAGCAATAATAAGAATGTTTATGATATCTCTATTAGCATTTGTATTATACTTTTACAGTTTATTGATAGGAATCTACATCTTCTCTTCTACTTACTCATTAAGAAGAAATGAATAAATATTGTATAATCATGTAACAATGACTCTAGAATGCCTTAACAAGGAGGTCCCCAACCTTTTTGTCACCAGGGACCAGTTTCACAGAAGACAATTTCTCCACAGACCGTGCTGGGGGATGGTTTTGGGATAAAACTGTTCCACCTCAGATCATCAGGCATTAGTTAGATTCTCATAAGGAGCACACAACCTAGATCCCTCACATGCACAGTTCACAATAGGGTTCGTGTTCCCATGAGAATCTAATGCCACTGCTGATCTGATAGGAGGCAAAGCTCAGGCAGTAATACTGGCTGGCTGCTTACCTCCCACCATGCGGACCAGTTCCTAACAGGCCATGGGCCACGGACCAGTTCCAATTGTTGACCATGGCTTGGGGACCCCTGGTTTAACATGCTAATGGGTTACAAGTTGCTTTTATAGTACTTAATGCATAGTTTGAAAAACTACATATGTTTTAAATTACTTTAAGGTAGTTCATATAGCCATTAAATCCTTAAACATCTACCATTAATATTTCAGTGGTTCAATACCATTTTTTTTAGGCATCTTGTCTTAAACTTTGCAAACTTAACAGCATAGAAATGTGTTAGGTAAAGTTGAATATGAGAATACAGCACAGCACTTCTACATTGAAATAGCAAATTTGAGTCGTAGCTACCGTTGTCTATTGATTTGAAAATAATGAGTTAAAATTTGACATACTTAACATTCTCAGGTAATCATTCAAAAGATTTGAGAAGGCATGAGTAAATTATTCTTTAGAGAAAAACAAGCAGAGCTATGCTGCTGCAATGAGGAATAAATCTCAAAACTTGCATTAAGTTGAGTGGAGGAAAAGCATGAGGAGAGCTTCTATTCATCCTATGAGTCATCTATGGCACAAATAAGATATTCCAAATGAGCACAATTAACCCAGGGATAGATTTTAATTGACTTCAAAATTCTTACAGATTTGTCAAGAGCTTCTAAGTGACTTTCATGAGAAGCTTTTTGGCTTCCACTTTGACTCAGCCAGAAGCCTAACCAAATAGAAAATACAAAGACAAGCAAACACACACAAAAACAATACGCTTTGATAGTCTTGGATATTATACTGACAATCCTAAGGTACAAAAGGGGTCAAGATCATAAAGAAAACAAAAAGCCAAAAATGTATATTACCATTATGTTATAAAATACTAATGTGGCTCAAAAATCTCTCAGAAACCTATAGACTAGAAATGTGAAGAATGCTTAGATTCACATGTTGATTGCTTTGTAGAAATAAAAAAAAAAGTTGTATCTCACTGCTTATTTACAAGTTTGTAATTATTGTTAGAAAACAATAAAAGTCAAGTGTATGCACGCTATGTAGTGATTTTGTTTGCCCAAACTGGCTGCTATTAATAAGTGATCATTGATTTCAGTATTAAGGAGGTAGAATACAAATAAAATAATATTATCTAATACTGGCTAATTTAAATTCTGGCTACAGTCATATCTAGTCAAACAATTATGCTCACCAACTTCACACTTACTCAACAAAGTAGAAGGGGGGTGTTATTCCCAGAAAAAAAGATTAACTAGTTCAACTGCTTTCAATAGGGGCCTTCTGATGGCTTAGCAAAAGCAGTTAGATACTATTAAGAACTCTTTTTCTTTTAGCAAACAGAGCGTTCAAATTATTCTTCCTACAAACCTAGGGAGCCTGCCATTGTAAACTAAGCAAGATGTCATTTTAAACCATTTACCTCTTGACAAAGGAGGAGAGTATGCAACCAGAGCATTGGAGCAAAGACCCTGTGTTCTTTTATACACAACAACGTAATGTCTTTTTAGCGTATAGATTCTCTTTCTCAATTTATACTTAGGTAATTAAAAGCAAAATGTTGGTATCTCCAGTAAAATTCACGGTAATTACATCAACTTTTAATTCTTTGGATTTCTGTAAGAATTTCATAATGAAATAACTTCCAGAAAGCTTGCTGTGTATTTCTAGTGTTTTAGACTTTCTCTTTTGAATTTTAATTCTACTGTTCAAAAGTACAATTTTTGCAGGACACCAAAATAACCTCTGTGAAATAAATTATTGCTTCAAATTTTTCTATTTTTATGAAATTTATACAAATTTTTGTTATCCATGAAATAATTAAATATTGAAATTTGATGTGAGTTATTATATTGCTGGGTAGCAATCCATGGTGGTTTTATTGAATTGAAGCAAATAAATTAGGAAAGGAAGTACAAGTACAATATGGTACTTTGATTTCTAATATAGTATGTAGTCATTTTTATTAACTCTTCATTACTTATTTAATATACATCTACACAGGAAAGGTCATAGAACTATGCACCTAGAAGATACAAAGACTTCTATCATTTCCATAAAGAGCTTAAGTATTATGGAGAAGACTAAGATATGTTATTTATTTTTCATAAATTTCCTCAAAAAAATAACTCTTAGAAGGCTAGTCAAAGAAGAATTAGAAAACAAAAAAAATGGTAGCCAGTGTATATATTATTGGCCAATTCAACAGTCTACTCTATAAGTCTGTCACTGGAAGCTCCATTTTGGGAACAGAAAGGGTCGTGGAGTCCCTGGCTCCCAGCCGGGGTGCGTGTCTGTCCCCCTGAAAACACCCCAAAGTTGCAAGAAGCCCCACTTGAAACGTGGACAGGCGGCCAGGTTTTCAGGGGGAGGCTGAGGCAGGCCTGGGACAAAAGCAGCGAGGCCGAAGAGGAGGCTGGGGTGCCCCGCCTGAGGTCAGGGCCTTTCTGGCAGCACCCGCGCCCAACCCGGGGGAGTCATGGAGTCCCTGGCTCCCACCTGGGGTGCGTGTCTTCCCCGACAGGGGCATCCCAAAGCGGCAAGAAGCCCCCGGGTGATGAAGACATGCGGCCAGGCTTTCAGCCGGAGGTTGAGGCAGGGCTGGGAAAAAGCGGTGAGGCCAAAGAGGAGGCCGGGGTGCCCCGCCAGAGGTCAGGGCCTTCCCAGCAGCCCCCGCGCCCAACCCGGCGGTCATGGAGTCCCTGGCTCCCACTTGGGGTGCGTGTCTCTCCACCCAGGGGCACCCCAAAGCAGCAAGAAGCGCCCCCGCTGGATGGGGACAGGTGGACAAGCTTTCAGGGGGAGGTTGAGGCAGGCCTGGGAAAAAAGGCCAGTAAGTTAACAACTTGTAAGCTGTCACTTCTGTCCTTACAAGAAGAAAAAAAAATGAACAAGCAGAAAATCACTTTTTTTATTTCATTACAGAACTGAGGTTGCGGAGGAAACCACCACCATGAAATTTAGAGAGAGGGGCCAATTCATGGAGTTGCAGCAGAGATTTTGCTTACCTGGAGCAGAAGCTGCTGAAATCATACAAAGATAGAAACATACTGAATTAGTCCATTTTTACGAGGCTAATAAAGACATACCTGAGACTGGGTAATTTATAAAGAAAAAGAAGTTTAATAGACTCATAGTTCGACATGGCTGGGGAGGCCTCAGAATCACGGTAGAATATGAAAGGTATATCTTCCATGGTGGTGGGCAAGAGTGAATTAGAGAACCAAGTTAAAGGTGTTTCCCATTATAAAACCATCAGATCTCATGATCTGATTCACTGTATTCACTCCCACAAGAACAGTATGGTGGAACCCCTCCCCCCACCATCCTTCAATTATCTCCCACAGGGCCCCTCCCACAACACATGGGAACTACAATTATGGGAACTACAATTCAAGATAAGATCTGGGTGGGGACTCAGCCAAACCATATCACATGTATGAGGTAACTTTGACAAATTGCTAGAGGTTCAGTGGGACAAGTGTAACAGTGAGAAACTCCTGTGAGAAGTCCACATTTTTGTGGTTTTAACTCCAGGTACACTACCAGGTGCTAACATTGAAGACCCAAGAAAGATCCCCTCTTGGCATTAGCACATAGAGGGAAACCAACAAAATTCATCTGAATTGAAGACTGTAACAAAATAAAAAATCTCAAAGAAAATAAGTAAATTGATTTTAATTGAAATTTAAAAACATAGCTTTTTTAAATTTTTATTTTAGGTTTAGGAGTACATGTGAAAATGTGTTACACAGGTAAACACATGTCATGGGGGTTTGTTGTACATATTATTTCATCACTTAGGTATTAAGTCCAGTACCCAATAGTTACCTTTTCTGCTTTTCTCTCCCTCATCTCTTCCAACTCTCCCTCATCAAGTAGACCCCAGTGTCTATTGTTTCCTTATTTGTGTTCATAAGTTTGTTTTTTGCTTTTAGACAGTCTCCCTCTTGTCACCAGGCTGGAGTGCAATGGTACAATCTCAACTCACTGCAACCTCTGCCTTCCAGGTTCAAGTGATTCTCCTGCTTCAGCCTCCCGAGTAGCTGGGATTACAGGAGTGAGCCAACATGCCCAGCTAATTTTGAATTTTTAGTAGAGACAGGGTTTCACCATGTTGGCCAGGCTGGTCTCTGCCCACCTTGGCCTCCCAAAGTACTGGGATTACAGGTTTCAGCAACCACACCCAGCCTGTGTTTGTAAGTTCTTATTATTTAGCTCTCATTTATAAGTGAGAACATGAGGTAATTGGTTTTCTGTTCCTGCATTAGTTTTTTTTTTAAAAGAATAATGGTCTCTAGCTCCAACTATATTTCTGCAAGACATGATCTCATTCTTTTTTATGGCTGCATAGTATTCCATGGTGTGTATGTACCACATCCTCTATATCCAATCTGTCATTGATGGGCTTTTAGATTGATTCCACATCTTTGCAATTGTGAATGGTGCTGCAGTGAACATTCACATGCATGTGTCTTTATGGTAGAATGATTTATATTCCTCTGGGAATCTACCCAGTAACAGAATTGCTGGATTAAATGATAGTTATGCTTTTAGCTCTTTGAGGAATCACCAACCTACTTTCCACAATGGTTGAACTAATTTACACTCCCATCAACAGTGTATAAGTGTTCCTTTTCTCTGCAATCTCACAGCAATCTGTTATTTTTTTTATTTTTTAACAATAGCCATTCTGACTGGTGTGAGATGGCATCTCATTTTGGTTTTGATTTGCACTTCTCTGATAATCAGTGATACTGAGCACTTTGGGAGGCCGAAGTGGGCGGATCACGAGATTAGGAGATCGAGACCATCCTGGCTAACATGGTGAAACCCCGTCTCTACTAAAAATTAAAAAACAAAATTAGCCAGACATGGTGGCAGGCTCCTGTAGTCCCAGCTATTCGGGAGGCTGAGGTGGGAGAATGGCATGAACCCAGGAGGCAGAGGCTGTGGTGAGCCAAGATTGTGCCACTGCACTCCAGCCTGGGTGACAGAGCAAGACTCCGTCTCAAAAAGAAAAAAAAAAAAAAAAACCTCAATGAGCTTGTTAAGCAATAGAAAGCGGAACTTACCTGTAATTAGAAGTTAACCAGAGCCGGGCGCAGTGGCTCAAGCCTGTAATCCCAGCACTTTGGGAGGCCGAGACGGGCGGATCACGAGGTCAGGAGATCGAGACCATCCTGGCTAACATGGTGAAACCCCGTCTCTACTAAAAAATACAAAAAACTAGCCAGGCGTGGTGGCGGGTGTCTGTAGTCCCAACTACTCGGGAGGCTGAGGCAGGAGAATGGCCTAAACCCGGGAGGCAGAGCTTGCAGTGAGCTGAGATCCGGCCACTGCACTCCAGCCTGGGCGACAGAGCGAGACTCTGTCTCAAAAAAAAAAAAAAAAAAAAAAGAAGTTAACCAGAAGCTTTCAAAAATGTAATAGTTGACACGGAAATCAAGGAAAAGAGAAAAATCATTTATGTGATTCCTAATAATAAAATATATCAAAATCAAGGTAGATTTAGAAATAGAGGCATTTTCTAAATGAAATTCAAGGCTGCCAGATTAGAAGGACAATATCAATATAATACAATGTCTTTTCCATTAATTTTTAAAATTTGTCCTATAATGACCTATAAATTTGCCCCACTGATAAAATGGAATCTGAAAATCGGGATACAGATACTGTGGGAAGAATGATAAATTGAACTTAATTACAGCAACAGTCTAGTCCCTGGACCAGGCCCAAGAAAACAAAATGGAACCATACTCAACTAAGATTAACAATTCAGTTAGCAAGTGGCAAGAAGGCCTATTGTAATTGAGCAGTTTTCAGTCTTTGGAGTACATGGAATCACCTAGAAGCTTTTCCACACCCATACTTTTCAGATGTTCTGATTTGTTAGGCCTGAGCCAAGGTGCAATTCTTATATTTCTGCCTGTTAAATTGCTATAGGTAATTCTGATATATACAAAGACTAAAGACTAAGAACAATTCCTTGAGTACAGTGACAACCTCCACTTGGAATAGTCCAAATCCTAATTACCCTGATTCCTCCACCAACAGCACCAACAGTTCCCAAACTGTTGTACTAGAAAGTCTTGTGAATGCTCTTTGAAAAAAAATAAAATAAAATCATGGCCATGTAAATTCATTGTTCTGAGAAATCCTGTTGAATTTACCAAGCATTTCAAAAATTGATTTATTAATCAATAATCCCAAAGTGCTGGGATTACAGGCATGAGCCACCATGCCCAGTCTTCCATAAGACATTTAAAGGCACTTCCAAAGGTAGAATCAACAAACTTGCCAAAAGTCAGTGGCAAGATCTCTAGACTCAGACCCACCTTCAAGTTCCAACCCCCGCAATTTAAAGCCAATCAATTGTCCTCCCAGAATAATATCAGATAGCAATTAACACGTGGTCCTCGACTTCTCCAGATTAGCTACAAAAAGATATATACTGTTAACAGGGGAAATAGTGTGAACTGAAGTCTTTAACAGATAACATTAATCAAAAACATTCCTATGGATAAATGATTATATATAAAAAAAAGTTTCTCACCAACAAAAGCCTCTATAAATTTCAGATTGATCTGATGACAATTTAACTTATTTTTTAAATGCGTAATTATGTCAAATAAATTTCACTACAAAGGCCTGAATACAGTCTCTGAGTCTCAGGTCCTCCCCATCTTCTCCTCAATTTCACATTTGATTATACGTATATTTGAGAGAACATCACTCATTATGTATTTTGGAAGCATCATTGGACATTATCTGATATTTCGAAGATTATTTAAACTAACTGATTGGAAGTCAATGGTACTGTTTGTCCTAAAAGGGTAGGATCCTCATCAGTAGACAGAGACATGTAAGAATAGTCATACTACATCTCCGAAATGTCAGTATCAGGCGGTGGCTTCAAAGCCAAAGTGGTGGTTGGATATAAAGTGGAATTTTAATTGGTGAAAGAGGCAGATAGTGAGAAATGTTGATTCAGTAATAACATGAAGTCCATGAAAGCCTGTGGTTGTGAAGAATGTTGAGCCATAGAGCCCATCAGAGATAGGAAAGGGGGCCTTGAAATATTCAGAGGCTTGTAAAAGGCTAAAGTAAATACCTACGGTAATTGTAATGAATAGTGCTTGAAGTATTTGCTTTTGACTACCTTCTACCAGGCTGTCTACAACCTTGGAAGTTTCTTGAGAGCAAGAATCAAGTCTTTCACAGCTTCTAGCATGCCTCTGTGTACCCAACAGGTCCTCAATAAATAATTTGTTACCCTGCTTTGTCATAAAATATAGGACATACTTAGTCGTACAGCACGATGTGATTTGATCACACACCCAGCCTATGAGTGGAGAATAACAGTGTTGAATCTGTTTAAAAACAACACTCCCTATTCCCTTTTCACCTTCATAGTATGTTTGTTTGGTTTCTAGTAATGTTGGTTCTATCCATATGTTTTTAGGTAACAGTACAATCTGTGTTGTACCTAAGTAAAATTATATCAAGAATTTTATGGGGGAAAATCTAACACGCTGCTCTTAGTTTTGATTAAGATTTTAGATGTTTGAAAATATAAATTCAGATATTGGACAGTGAGGGTTTTATTTTGGAAGTTGGAATAGATTGAGTAGTAGTTGGAATAGTAGTTTTGGGGTAAGACTGCTAGGCTCCTTTGGCTTCTTGTGTATGGGGGTGGGGAGAATATACAAGTTTACCAAATCTTTTAAATTCTCACAGTGCTTAGTTTTGTGACTGTACAGAAACTGGCATTGTTTTTCCTAGGTCTCAGTGAAGAAATGTAAGCTATGAGTTTAACATCCTGTTTACTGTGTTTTGGCCAGGATTTTGCAAGTTTTTGTGGAGAAAATTATATTTTTTTGTCCTATTTGTAACATATATGTATATCAATATGCTTCCTTGTGTTTTACTATGGTAAAATTGTATCTTGCATATAGATAAATAAGTCTATTAGAGTGAATTTTTAATATAAAATCTTTACTCTGAGGTGGCAGCCTTGTCTAATGGACCGTATGTTTAACTCTTGTTAATACGTCACACTAGAGCCCAGCTTGGTGGTACGCTTTCAGCCACTTGGGAGGCTGAGGCAGGAGGATTGCTTGAATCTAGGAGTTTCAGACCAGCCTGGGCTACATAATGAGATCCCATCTCAGTCAATCAACTAATCAATAAGTTACAAAAAAAGATGAAGATCTTTCTTGCTCTTTTAGAATGTCTTTCTGAGACATTCTAACAAATGTCTGGGTGTCTAAAACAAAAGGGTTTATGACAGAGTTACAGCAGTCATCAGAGAAAAATCCTGGACAGATTGCAAATGTATACCAGTTGTGAATTTCTATGACTGCAGTTGAAATCCAACGTTATTTTTGTACAGTCTTTTTGGGTGTATCTGTGTTTAATAACTTGTTTTCAAATTTAGAGGACTGTAGTTATGACTTCTTCTTAGAGACCTTGACCTTGAGGGACTCATAGTTTAATGGAAGAAAGAACTAGAAACCAATAATTTAATGCAGAGAGTGAGGTTCTGTGGTACAGGGTGTATACAGGGTGCAGAGAAGTGCTGTGGCACCGTGTTCTGGCCTCATCTTCTACTGCTGTAGACTTCCTGAAATGCCATTTCCTGACTCTACCTGTTTTTTTCCACCATCTAGACCTCTCTCTGTAGGCACCATTCTCTCTCCTCGCAAGCCTTTTCCACACCTTAAGTGCCTGGCAAAGTTCTCTTTCTTCTGAAGCTTCTTGAAGCCTGCCTCTAGCTCATCTAAATAATTGTTTTGTCTACATCTCTGTTATTTCTTTATAAATAATTACAGTCAATTCTTATTAGTTGCAGTAGTAATATTCTATAAAGTTGCCTGGAACACTGAATTAATCAAACACTAAACCCTTGTTTCCAGGGTAAATATGTGCATACATACGTATCTCACATAGGTTATAATCTTAATTCCTAAAAACAACTCATCCTGGTAGATTGCGTTTTCTTTATTTCCGAAAGAATAAAGGAAGTACAGAAGTGTTAAGTGATTTGCCTGAGGCCACTCCACTAACAGGTGCCAGAGTTATGATTCAGACCCTGCCCAGTTGGCCCCAAAGCCACAGCTTCTTCCACTACCCTGCACTGTCCTCTAGTGTCTCTGTCCTCAGGTCATGTTTGCATGAGAGCTGAAACAAGAAGACCAAGGGTCACCTTATTTAACCTTAGCTTGGGACGTGTGCAAGGAGTGACAGAGTTTTCACTAATGTGTGTCTATCCAGGAGCCACCTTGAAAGCTCCACAAGTATTAATTTGCGGATTACAAAGACATTTTAGCAAGTAAGCAAATTTGCGAATATGGGATTCACAAATAATGAGGGTCGACTGTATTTGTAAGTGACTGCTAGGGTCTGTTTTCATGGTAATCCCTTCCCCCAAGAGTGTGGAATGTTTCTTTAGCTTCTTTGATAGTTTATTTATTCATTCATGTATTTATTAAGTACTTACTATAAACCAGGCTCTGCTTTAATCTGTGATGAACAAGCTAGAGATTAAGGTCCTGCCCTGTGAATTTTATATTAGAGTAAGAAAGACAGTTAAGTCTGGAACTCGGCGGGTGAGGCCCAGGTTGGAATTACAGATTAACTTGACCAAGGTGAAACCTGGTGTGCCCCCTCCTACTTCACATCCCCAGACATACCTCCAGAACATTTCTGTTCTATTCTTGTGTATAAACTGTTCCTTTTGAGCCTCTCTCCATTGATGCATGTCAACCTCCACTTGTCTTTTGTTGATTTTGAGACCACTTGCCCATGTTACTAGCAGGATATTGAAGAAGAATCATACTGACCTGGTTCTGCTACCTACCAGCTGAGTTACTTTGGTCAAGCTCTTGGACTTCTGAGCCTGTTTCCTGATTTCCGAAGTGGTGATATGATGTGTTAGACCCTGGTGGTTTGCAAGGAAGAGGCACACACATAGCACCTTTGATGATGAGGGCTGAATGTTAACTTGTATGGAAAGTCATCCAAGCAGCCATGTTGTCTTTGGCCCTAGTACTTTCAAAACCTCACAGAACATTAGTTTAGCAGTGTTTAGGATAGGATTTGAGCTCTGAAGACCTATAGTGTGGTTATTTGTTCATATGTCTGTTTTCCATACTAGACCATGAGCTCCATGAGGGCAGGGTCTACAGTTTCATCTTTCTATCCTAGGCATTCAGTTCAGTGCCTGATACATAGTAATAGAGGAACAAATGTTTCAAAAGTTTAGGAATTTTCAACTCTTCCTGAAAGAATAGGAA
This sequence comes from Macaca thibetana thibetana, assembly GCF_024542745.1. NCBI lineage: Eukaryota > Metazoa > Chordata > Mammalia > Primates > Cercopithecidae > Macaca > Macaca thibetana. Next base: position 88,607,395 of record NC_065584.1, read on the forward strand.
GATACAAAGTCTTCTCAGAGAAGGTATTATTTAAGATTTTTTGTTGTTTTTTTTTGAGATGAAGTCTCGTTCTGACACCCAAGATGGAGTGCAATGGCACGATCTCAGCTCACTGCAACCTTTGCCTCCCAGGTTCAACCACTTCTCCTGCCTCAGCCTCCTGAGTAGCTGAGATTACAGGCATCTGCCACCACACCTAGCTATTTTTTGTATTTTTAGTAGAGATGGGGTTTCACCATGTTGGGCAGGCTAGTCTTGAACTACTGACCTCAGGTGATCCACCCACCTTGGCCTCCCAAAGTGCTGGGATTACAGGCATGAGCCACCATGCCCGGCCTATTTAAGCTGATTCTTTAAGGGTGAGTACAAGTTTTTTCCAGGTGAATAAAACCTTGAAACGTTACTCCAAGCAGAGGCCAGCAGGTGCAAAGACGCAGGGATATAGAGATGTTGAAGTTTACTAAACACTACTAGATTAAAAAAACAAAAAGGCAACAATCAAAATCAAAAATTGAAAATAAAAATCACCTAAAAAAAAACAACTATAAATGGGCTTAGCAAGAGGTCACGTTGCAATTAACTATGACCACAGACTCTCAGTAATGGATGGAAATTTTAGGAAAAAAACATAACATTCTCAGGTTGTTGGGAGAGTGTCTAAAACAATTTAGAAATACAGGTATTGAATTCTAGGAATAATTACACTGTAGTGAAATCATTTCCTTCTCTGTGTATGAAGCATGTGTGAAGCATGAACAGCACACTGTTCAAGGTGCTGAAAATCAGACTCTTCTCAAGGAGCTCATGAGCAATCAAGGGAGATGGATGGGTAAGCAACTGATTATCATGTGACAAGTGAGGTAATAGAGATATGACTAAAATGATATCTAAAGAAGAGCAAAGGAATTATTCATAATATAAGGAGTGCTGGGGAAAGATTTCTGCAATGAAGCCAGCCGGGCATGATGGCTCACACTTGTAATACCAGCACTTGGGAAGGTGGAAATGGGAGGATCCAGGAGGATCTAGGAGTTCAAGGCCAGGCTGGTCAACAGAGCAAGACCCTGCCATCTCTATATTTGAAAAATAAATAAATAATTTTTTTTAAATGAAGTGATATTTGAGCACTCTGGAGCACCATGCAAATATAGGACAGACTGAAGGAATTTATGCAGCTTAATTTAACGTTTTTTGAAAATTTATATTGCAGAAGTAGTACATATTTACTGTTGTGAAATTAGAAAGAATTGATAGGCAAGGAGCGCAGTCTACAAAGCACTCCATAGATCCACCATACTGAGACAATGCTTAATGCTTTGATAGATTTATTTATTTTATACTTTCTATACATATGCATGTATTGCATACATACATGCACATGGTTAAATAGAAATGATTCTCCTTGGTATTCTGTTTATTCATTTATTGTTATGAAGTAAATCCCCAAAGAGTACATTTGCTTTGCCCGAGGGAGTCTTTTGCTACATGCTGCTGTACATAATGAAAACTAAAAAAAGGGCTAACTTTTCAGCCTTGTGACCTTGTGGTGATTCAAACAGAGGCTTCATGAAAGGCAGATTCAGAAATGAACTTGGTGTGTGTGGGTGGTTATGCTTGGCATTATTGTTTGTAATAGTATGATAGGGACGATTTCAGAGTCCGCCAACTGGAAACTGGTTAAGTAAAGGGTGGTACATCCAAACGATGCATACTCTGCAGCTGAAAAGAAGAATGAGAAAGACCTCTGTAGTCATGCAGAAGAACTTGAACCTATAGTGTGTGTTTTTTAAAAGGGAGAAGGAATGGTATCGTATGTATGGTGTGCTACTTTTTGTGTTGAGAGAGAAGAGTAGAATAAGAATATACATGTGTATTTGCAAAGATAAATTCTGAAAAGATATGTAAGAAACCAATTAAAAGTGTTTGGCTGTGGAAGGAGAATAAGACTGTGAATGGAATTTTGCCACATACTTTTATAGTTAGATTTACAAATTTTCTGAACTTTGTATTTGTACACATGACCCATTTAAAAATAAGTGAATGAAGGAATGAAGTAGGATTATGAGAAAGAGATAAGAAAAAAGGATCTAAGGGGCTGCCCATCTTTTTAGTACCCAGTGAATATTAATACATAACAATAGCAGCAAATATTGGAAGAGTACCCCTAGAAGGGTAGGGAGTCAGCCTTTCCTTAGTCTTTTCCTCAGTTTCATATATTTAAAAATATATATTCTGAGAACAATAAAACAATTTGAAATAAAAATGTCTCCAGATCTCTTAAAATGAAAGGAAGATGGAGCAGCTTTATGTAGTGCACTTCCCAAAAATGGACTGATTTCCCTCAAGAGACAGGGATTCTAGCCTACATGGGATACATATGGGAGAAAAAATAAGAAAAAGAAAAGAGATTTAAATATAAATAAATGAAAATAACACTTCTCCCTGATTATAAAGGAAATCACATTCTTTTTATAATAATTTGGATGACAAATATTATGAAAAATCTTTAATTTGTCACTCAAAACATTCTGGTTTGTTGCTTTGTATACTTTTTTATGCATGTAAACATTTTAAAAAGTGGAATCATAATAGATAGTCTTTTGTCACTTACTATATTTTGGGCATATTTCTGTGGCAGTAAATATATCCTGGCATCATCATTTTTAATAGCTGGATGTATATTAAGTTAATCATTGTCACCCCAGAGGTGAATTTTCTTATATATATATTTTAATGGACTCGAGCAAGCATTTTTGGACTGAATTCACAGAAGTAGAATTTCTGGAGGGTAATAATTTTTAGAGTCTTTAATAGAAATTTTCAAATTATCCTCCAGGAAAAGTGGCTCAGTTTATATTCCCACCAAGAGGGACAGAGCTCCAGGTTCCCCCTTCCATTTTTCACCTTTGCTGCCTTTATACAGAAAATATCAGTGTTTTCATGACATTTCTTTGATTTCTAGTGCTTTGAATCTTTTTTATATATCTATGGGCCATTTTTATTTTTGTGAGAAGTGCCTGTTTCTCCATTGCGCATTTTCTGCTGAAAATCATTTGTTTTTTTTTTTTTCTAAGTAATTTTAAAGATTTCTTTATAGGCTAAGGATACAAACCTTTTGTCATTGAGGTTTCAAAAACTTTTTCCCAGTAAGTATTTGTTATTTCATTTTATTTTTTCTTTTCTTTCTTCCTTCCCTTCTCTTTTCTTCCCTTTCCTTTCCTTTTTTCCTTTCCTTTCATTTCCTTTCCTTTCCTTTCTTTTCTTCTTTCTTTCCTTCCTTTTTTCCTTCCTTTCCTTCCTTTCTTTCCTTTTCCTTTCTTGCTTCCTTCTTCCTTTCTTTTCCTTTTCCTTTTCCCCTTCCTTCCTTCCTTCCCTCCCTCCCTCCCTCTCCTCCTTCCTTCCTTCCTTTCTTCCTTCCTTCACATTCCAAACTCCAAAGTCACATTTCACTTAATTTTTATCCTGCCAAATTTGAAAGCATTTTAACTTAGTGATTTTCGTGTAAACAGGAGCAGGAGAGAATGTCATTATCTAGGTCTTGCTCTGTCACCCAGACTGGAGTTCAGTGCCATAATCATAGCTACTGCAGCCTCAAACTCCTAGGCAGAAGCAATTTTCCTACCTCAGCCTGATGAGTAACTAGGACTACAGGTGTGTGCAACCACGCCCAGCTATTTTTTAAATTTTTTTGTGGAGATGTGAATTCACTATGCTGCCCAGGCTAGTCTTGAACTCCTGACTTCAAGTAATTCTCCCACCTTGGCTTGTCAAAGTCCTGGGATTACAGGTTTGAACTACTGCTCCCAGCCGAGAGTTTAGTTTTGTTTGCTAGTGGTGTTCTTGGTATCTTTTCATGCTTGAGGCTTTGGTGCTAGTGCTGAAGTATTACACTCACCATCCAAGGTTTACAGGACTTTTGTTTTGACATGGAACAGATGGAACAGTTTAGTTCTGCACCTTTGCAGGTATACAAAATGTGCCTACCAGGACTCTGCTTTATATCCATTGAAAGCAAGAAGTAATACAGTAAAACTTTGCCTGGCTAGAGGCTTTGAAGGAATGGAGTGTTCTGGATGAATTCTATTAACTTGGAAGTATGAAGGTGAAAAAATGTCAGAACTTAATTTTCTTTTGAATGCAATTTAGAAATACAGCCAATAATTCCACTTTTCTTCTCTAGTAAGTTTGGACATTCTTATCTACTTGGTATTTTATTATAGAACTCCTAGTGTGCCTGAGACTTACATTGTGAAGATAATTTTATAAAACTTTAGCTATAAGAGGATGTAAATAGTCTTGTATGAGATCAGGCTGGATGAGAACTAATACTTGTAAATATACTTTTTAGACTAAACTTCTGATTGCCACTTGTTTTCTTATTGAACTCATAAAAATAAAACACATTGGATGGAGGGTGTGAGTAGGAAGGAGAGTTATGTGTTTTAATTGCATGTCATTGTTTCATATCGAGATAGAACATATAGTAGCCTTGGCTTTGGACCTACAGAAGGAAACACCATTTTCTACCTGCTGTATGGCAGAGGTTCTTAAATACCTGGAGGGATGACTGCAGCACAGATTGCTGAGCCCTACTCCAGAGTTTCTGATTCACCAGGTCCAGGGTAGGGCCTGAGAATTTGCACTAAAAAGTTCTCAGGTGCTTCTGGTGCTGCTAGTCCAGAGACTACATTACTGAGAACCACTCTTGTCTACTAACTGTAAATTGTAGAACTCTAGACAAAAGCTTAGTTTGGTCTGGGATAAGAAGCACACAGGTTATGGAGCAAATCATGAGAGATTCAACCCTTGATCCCAGCTTTGTGTGAAATTCAAGTAACAAGCAGTACACAGTGACATAACACAATTCTTAGTTTTCATGATTGCAAGTCATAGCCAAGTATCAAGTGAGAAATTTAGTTTCATTTGCAAGACTTAGAGAGGACAGGTGATGCTAGAAAAACGGGCCTTGTATTTGTTTTAAACTGGTAAAGAGCTTTGAGTGCTTATTAAATTGAAAGCTTTTAAAATTTATTTTGTATTTTATTTTATTTATTTTGAGATGGAGTCTCACGCTGTCTCCCAGACTGGAGTGCAGTGGCATGACCTTGGCTCACTGCAACCTCCATGTCCCAGGTTCAAGTGATTCTCCTGCCTCAGCTTCCTGAATAGCTGGGATTACAGACACCCACCACCATGCCTGGGTAGTTTGGTATTTTTAGTAGAGACAGGATTTCACCATGTTGGCCAGGCTGGTCTCAAACTCCTGACCTCAGGTGATCCACCTGCCTTAGGCTTGCAAAATGCTGGGATTACAGGCATGAGTCACCACATCTGGCCCAAAAGCTTTGTGTTTTTACAGATATTAGACATATTTCTTGTTTAAGAAAAAAAATCTTAACAATAACCTAGGAGAATAAGAGAAACATTTTTCTAAAAAAGAGAAATCATTGTGATTACTTTGTCTTATTAGAATGTTAGATAATATAGTCTACTTCATTAATCATCAAGCATGCTATGGATTTTCCATTTTTATGGGATCTGTATCTCAGTTAAGGTAATACTGGTAATTTTTGTGCTGTATTTGAAGATGAAAAATATAGGCCAAAATCATAGACCTTGCATAGAAGCTGGGTAATGAAGACAGTTCTGGAGGCACACATAGATACACACACAGAGACACACATATATAGAGAGAAAGTATACATACATAAATTTTTTTAAGTTTTAAAGGTTTTAAAGCAAAAGCTGGCCCTTCCCCTCTCCCAGAGTGGGCGGGGACAGCGGTTGCATGGGTAGCTTTCCTTGTGAGCCACAGGTCCCTCTGGACACACTGTTGCCTGGCCACGCCCCCTTTCCTTTCATCTTTCTCATTGATCAATGGGCTTGGAGCATTAAGGCCACGCCCCTATTCTGCATTCTACTGGGGCCCTGGCTACGCCTCCCCTGGCTCACTCCCACAGCTGCCTGTTAGGCGACTGGAGGTGTTGATCAGTGCTCACTGGGATTTCACTGACGTGGCCCCAACCCTGCCTCCCTCTCCACCCAGCGGTGGCAGAAGAAACTCGAAAGAGCAGATTGGCTGCAGCAAAGGAAAAGGTAAAAATGCACCAGGTCATGGCCCCCCAACCCAGCCACAGATCCCCTCTGACAACCAGACTGCTAGGATCCATACCACTCCTGAGGCACACCGGACTGAGCCCCCCAACCCGGGCGCCTCTGGGATCCCCCCACCAAAGTCTTGTCAGTCAGCCCCACCCTTCAGCAAGCAGCCCAGTCCCTGAGCTCGCGAATCACTCTATGGTGACTTTGGGTGGGTGACTCCTGGGGCTTCCTGCTCCATTACTGGGCCCTCACCTCCTGCTGCCCCAAACTCGACCTCCCTGGGCTCTTTGGGCTCACGTCTCCAAGGACCTGGGTCCCGCAGCCCCAGGCCCCACTCTGGCCAGTTGTCCCTGGGAGACTTTGGGCTGGTGACTCCTGGGGCTCCCTGCTGCAGACTCTGCCTTCCACTCCTGCTGCCTCAAGGTCGACCTCCCTGGGCTCTTTGCACTGGCATCTCCAAGGACCTGGGTCCCAACCTGGTGTTTCCCTCCCCCATCGTAGAGTGGCAATGCGGACATCGTGCTGATGTGGTCCCTACCCCCGACCAGGAGGAGTGGAATGTAATGAGGTCACAATCTGCCTAGGAACTGTCATTACTGCAAGACCAGCCTTTGATCTTACAATCCAGTCCCCTAAGCGTTGTCACCCCATTTCTGGTTCCTCTGGTCACAGCACAAATTTCCAGCTGGAAGGGGAATGGAGACTATGGGACCCAGGAGCAAGAGGTTTCAGGCTGCCTTACTCCCTTCACATAGACACTGACAATGGGGAAAGCCTACACTTCCCCCGTGAGTGCAAAACATTAACAGTGTCTCTGGGTGGCAATGGGGGATGGGTTTGGTTTGGTTTTTCTCCCAGGCTTTTACTTTCCAGGCTTCTACTTCTATTTTTTTCTGAGTTCTCCACCTCATATTCTAATTCTCCATGGTTCTGGGACCAGACTGCCCTTCATTCAGTGGTCTCTGAAGTGAGATTTGCTCATCTTCTGTGGAATAGATCTTGGGAAACTGAACTTGACAGCTTGAATCTTCCTCATATTATCTGAACCTGGGGTACTCTGAGTGCCACAGGATAAATGTGGGACATCTTTCTGAAGCATCAGTTTCCCTTGATTCTCTTGAGATCAAGAGAAAAAACATTAAGGTATTTAGGGATGACAGTCACATAGGTTTCTAAGAGTATACCAGACTTCTCTCTGAAATGAGGTTTGGGTTGTCTTCTTTCTGATAAATTCCCAGATTTAACAGAAAGGCTTCCTTCTGCCATGAGGACACATTGATATAAAAGTTTGAGAGGTACTGTCACAATTCTCCACACTAACAGACATGTGAGGATGTATGGCTCTAAACCACACGACATACAATTCATGCCACTTAATGTTTACTTTTCTGCCTCTGCCTCTGGTTTTGGTCCCTGGCAGCTGCTGATTCTTGGCAAAACCCCAGAGCTTAGAGTCAGAAGACTTGAGTTTCAAAGTTTCACTGTCGCCTTTTTCTTTTTTGTTTTTTTCTAGCCATGATACCAATCCCTCTCGGTCACTAAATGATTGTGACAACACCTTGTACAGTTGTTGGTATCATTAAATCAGGTGGTATATAAGAGTATTTTGTAAAAACTGTAAAGGAAGATGTGGCCGTAGGGGCTGATAGTTCTCAAGAGTATTACTGCTCTTCTTTCCCACAGTTAAAAGAATACTGGCAGAGAAACAACCCTGGTGTTCCAGCAGGAGCAAAGAGGAACAGGAAACAAATGGCAGTAGCCCTGAGACAGCCACTTCTGGTGGTTGCCACTCACCTGGGAATGGAGTCTTGGCTGGCCAGACTTCTGGGGACAGGGGGCCCAAGGGGCAGTACAGGGTAATTGTTAAGATTGTGGATGGACTGTTGGGTACTGGTTAAGAATTCTGGGTTTGTCTGGGCACGATCGGCCACGCCTGTAATCCCACGACTTTGGGAGACTGAGGCAGGAGGATCATGAGGTCAGGAGATAGAGACCATCCTGGCTAACAAGGTGAAACCCCTTCTCTACTAAAAAAATACAAAAAAAGTTAGCTGGGCGTGGTGGTGGGCACCTGTAGTCCCAGCTACTCAGGAGGCTGAGGCAGGAGAATGACGTGAACCCGGGAGGTGGAGCTTGCAGTGAGCTGAGATTGCGCCACCACACTCCAGCCTGGGAGAAAAAGCAAGACTCTATCTAAAAAAAAAAAAAAAAAAAAAAAAAGGAATTCTGGGTTTGATTCCTGCCTCTCCGACTGCTAGGGATATGATTTAGGGAAAGTTGCTTGAACTCTTTGGGTCTCTTTTTACATCTGTATAATAGAGGTGGTATTTTTTTACTTCCATTTGTGAAGTTTAAATGAGATTTGTTATTGTTGTTTTTATGTTAATCCCTAGTACATGGCCTGCTGTAAACACCCAGGACACCCAGGATATGGTCATTGCTCTTTGATTTTCCCCATGCCCAGTCTCAAGGGGAAGCCAGGACAATGAGAACAGCCACTTGCCATCAGGACTCACTGAAAGGGTCCCAGGGTGGGATGGTGGGAGATAAGAACCATGAGAGAAGTTTGCACAAAAGAGTTATGGGACAAAGGGCCCAAGATAGGCAGAAAAGAAAATGTTGCCAGTTGATGGGGAAGAAAGGAAGTCAAAGGGCTTAGACATTGAGGGGGACAGAACATCTCCATGTGCACTCTCATCTCTTGTAGTCAGCAACAGGTATCCACGGGGAGGGCCCTACATCATCTGCTACCCTGAAGGATCTGGAGGTAAGTGGCTCTGGGTGGAGGTGCAGTGACCCTGCAGGCCAGCCCTCCAGCCTCCTCCCACAGCGGGGACTGGGTGTCCCTCTGCCAGCTGAGACAGCCCACACACACCCCAGCCCTAATGATTGTTCTCTCTATCTCTCCCCCCACTCCTCCTCCACCTTCTCCTCGCTAAATGTGCCTCAGAGCCTGTGCCAAGAACTAGCAGTAGTCCTGGGCTCGAGGTCCGTAAAAATCAGTTAACTGAATAACACCATCAAATCTTTGGTAAGAATACAGTGGGGTCCCCTGATTCCACACTGCCAATCCTGGGCTCGTTTCCCCTTGGGGTCCCGAAGAAAGGGGTTGGGGGACCCTGGTTCCAAGTACAAAATGGGAACTGGGGCACCCAGGCCTCACCTGGAGGGACCCCCAGAGCATGCAGCACGGCTCTCTTTTACTGTCCTCTTTGCGAACTCTTTCCTCTCCAGATACCCCTGCTCCAGTCCTTGCTACACACACCCTGGGGTTTTTGCCTCTCGGGGAAGTGCTGGCCTGACTGGTTGTCAGGGGCCCCATATTTCTGCTGTGACTTGGTCCCTAATTTGCTGTTTGATTCTGGACAAGCCACCTCTCCTTTTTGGGTTCGTGTTTCCAGAGGAGGTAGTGAGTATCAAAGGTCTCTGTTAACTCTCAGAGCCTGAGATTTAAAGGCCCCCTTCAATGGAAATCTCAGCACCAAGGGCTCCTGTCTGTCCTTTTCCATCCTATATGTGCTGTGAAGAACCGTACCTGGTCCGTACATGCTCAGTAAATGTTTATTAATGAACGCACTTTTCTAAATCACAAGCTGGCAGAAGGGGCGGCCTTTCTCAAACTCCATCTCTAGAGGCTTATGTTACTCTCCTCTCAAGAGATTCCAGATTCAGACTGAGTTCTGTGGCTGTGGGCAAAAACCAACAAAGACCCAAATCCTCTGTCCTTGGGAGTTTCAGGAGAGTTTACTAGTTCGTGTTCCCATTATGTCTGAGAACTTTGCCTTTAAAATCCATTGCTGGCCCCTGCCTACTCTTCCTGGTCTGGGGAATAGAGCTGAGGGGGCCACCGTCCGTCACCTTAATTTGACTCTCCCCAAAGAAACAACAGAAGAAACAAGTGGGACATCAGCTGGAAGTAGTAACGTGATTTCTTTGTTTCCTCGCGACATGACGGCTGGGTTTGGGGGGCACTCAGATGTAGAGGCCCCAGTCTTGTATCACCCACTCCCAGCCTGGGGAAGAAGGCTCAGATTCCACCCCATCCCCACAGGGTCCCTGATAACCTGGTTCCATGGGTGGGCCTGTCCTGGGGCATTGGTGGCATTCTGGGGGCCTGTCTCTTGCTGTGCCATCTCTGCCTCCCCCTGGTAAGAGCTCTGTCTTCCTCTTCCTATAGGAAAAGAAATCAAACAATGAGAAACAAAGCCAAAAGGGAGCTAGAGGTGAGTGGAGGCTGTGCAGTTCCCTCCTGTCCTCCGGAGAATGTTTCTTTCCTTCTTTTTCAGCACTTGCTTGGCTTTTCTCCCAAAGGTTCAAATCCAGAGATTGAACACACAGAAAGGGAAACTAAATACAGACCTATATCACATGAAACGTTCTCTCAGATACTATGAAGGTAGGAATCTGGGCACCCTGTCATCCTTCAACCTGGTACTTTGACATGTCTTTAGCGGGAGTCCTTTGGGCCCCATCTCAACTCTCTCATTACAGATGAGTCCAAGGATGTGGCCGGCTGCCTGCAACATTCATTGCAGCGTATAGCAGAGTTAGAGCAGGCTCTCTGCTGTCACCACCACACAGGAGAAGAAGGAGATCAGTGTGAGTTCAACCATTTGCCCTGTCCCCTGAGAGCCTGGCTTCACAGATGGAGGAGTGAGCCTAAAGCTCCTTTTTGCAGGATGGAGTGTCCTGCCCAGAACGCAGCATGGCCTTTTCCCACTTCTTTTGTGTGTGGTTGTTAGAGACAGCCTGGGGCTGATTTAGCTGCTATGGGTGAGTTGAGGGGCACTGTGGGGACTGAGCACTGGACGCAGAGCTTGGAGGCCAAGCTCTTACCTGGCTGTGGTCTTGGCCAAGTCCTAGATGGGGTATTGGGTACTTGTACTGCAAAAGTACAGAAGAGTATCTTTAATATGTTACTATTTCTGTAGAGAGAGGAAACGTGTGTGTGTGTGTGTGTGTGTGTACACACTATGATAATATACATAACACATGTCTGCAAGGGTTCATAAAAAATTCAGGAGAGAGCAACAGTGTGGCTGGGAGATATTTCCCTTCTGTACCTTCTGAGTTTTGGGCTATGCGAAGGTATCATCCTTTCAAAAAGTGGAAAAAAGATTAATCTTCCCCTTCCTATCTGTGCCACCACCTCCAGCAAGAAAAATGGGCTTAGAGAATCAGATAGACCTGGGTGTTCAAATCCCAGCTCTGCCTAAGTGATCTTAGACAAGCACTTAACCTCAAATACTCCATGTTTTTTTCATCTACACAATAGAGGTAACCATAGTAACTGTTTCCTATGTTGGTTGCAAGGATTAAATGGGATTGCTAGCATGGTACCTGGTGAAGCACTCCATAAACGTTCAAACAGTGGTAATAATAACAGTAATAACAATAGCAATATTATCTGATCTCTCTGGGCCTCCGTTAGCCAGCTGTAAATTCGATCTCTTTCCCTGTCCCTTCCAACTTGACTGAGTTCTTTTAAAAACCAGACCATGGGCTTGGAAATGTCTTGATCTTTACTGACCAAGTTGTATATTGAGCCTAGCCCTAGCCCTTTTTAGGGGGCAGTGTGTGGAATGGCCCAGGCTCCCCAGATCGAAACTTCTCACTCTTCACCATCCAGTTCTCGAGCCTCAGTAAAGCACTTATTGAGTGGCAGTTAGAGCAGTCCATACAGGAGAAGGCATGGTTGAAAGCACACCTGACATGGGTGAGGTTTTGCAGAGGGAGGGATGTGGAAGGAAGATAACCCCAGGTGGTGAGGAGCAGGTGAGGACCAGTGACAGCCCTTCTTAACTTCTCTGCCCATTCTTGCAGTTGAAGGAGTCACTTAAACAAGTCCAGCTAGAGAGAGATGAATATGCTCAACATATAAAAGGAGAGCAGTGGCAGCAGAGGATGAGGAAAATGTCACAGGAGGTGAGATCTGACTCTTCAGCCCCCCACCCTCCACCTTAGATAGGTCACTGGATCTTTCTGGGCATCTGTAAAGTGGGAATAGTACAGCCGGAGGTGGTCATGGGTCTGGGTTTTGTGGAGGTGGGGGCAGAGAGGGAGATGGTAGCCTGTCCAGCCACCAGCCCCTCTCTCCAGGGCCATTTTCCACTGTGCTTTGGGCAGGTTTGCACATTGAAGAAGGAGAAGAAGCATGATACATGTCCGGTAGAGAAGCCGGAGAGGAGCTTGTCCAAACTCAAAAACCAGAGGGCTAAGATGGGGCTGGAATGACCTAGGAGCAGGCCTGTCATCAGAGGGCCCTGGGGGTGGCTTAGAGTGCCCCAGGGATGTGGGTGGATGGAAGGGCTTTGAGGCAGAGGGAAAGAGTTCTGTGCCAGGGGATGGCAAGTCTTGTCATCTCCATGAGCCTCAATGTCCCCATCAGCAAAGAGGGCCCAGTGTCAGCCACCCACAGTGCTCTCTATCTGAAAGTGGCTTGGAAGATTGGCTACCATCTGGGTGCAGGGAAACATTTGCAGTGAGTCCAAGTTTGGGGAGCCTGAGAGGAGCTATGCACCAAGAGGAGGGTTTTTTTTTTTTTTTTTTTTGGCAGGGGGGAGTCCAGAGTCCCTTATTGTCTGCTTCCTTTCTCAGCTGAACCCCTGCTCCCAGATCCCCCAGCAGTGCCCTCCGAGGTGGAGCTGCAGAACCTCAGGAAGCAACTGGAGAGAATGGCAGGAGAACTCCAAGCCCAGCTGGAAAACAATCAGCGCATGAGTGTCCTGAACTGGTGGCAAAAAGAGAGGTTTCAGGAGCAGGAGAAGAGGCTTCAGCAGCTGGCCGAGCCACAGAGTGGCTTCGAGGAGCTGGTGCGTTGCCCCACCTGGGGAGCTTGCCCTCCTCCCTACCCCTCCAGGCCTTTGTTTCCCCACCTGTAAAATGGGGCAGTGTAGCCCTCATGTGAAATGTTACTTCTAAAGGCACCTGTGAGCCAGAGCTCTGCTCTGGTGGTTGTGGGATAGAGGAAATGATTTTTCTAACCTGCCTCCACCCTTCCCGGTGCCATGGGAGGCAGACACCAAGTTCTTGGTTCTCCAGCTGCAGTGGGTGGCTGCTGATTGCTTCTCTCTGTCCAGAACAATGAGAACAAGAGCGCACTGCAGTTGGAGCAGCAGGTAAAGGAGCTGCAGGAGAAGCTGGGTGAGGTGAAGGAAACAGTAACCTCTGCCCCATCCAAGAAGGGCTGGGAAGCGGGCACCAGCCTCTGGGGAGGGGAGGTGCCAGGCCAGAGGCAGCTCCAGCCTGGGGGCAGGTGATGCCAGCACCCTTGAGGGCAGTCCTGTGACTGTTTCTTGCTTCCTGCCTTCTGACTTTTAGAGGTGGGTAGCCCTGGGCTCCTCCCAGGTCTGGACATCATCATCCCAGCTAGAGGCATGGAGCCCCCAGTCATAGGGGAAGAGACAGTGGTATAAGAGGCTCCTTATGCCAGACACGGTTGCTCGTGCCTATAATCCCAGCACTTTGGGAGGCTGAGGCAGAAGAATCACTTGAGGTCGGGAGTTTGAGATCAGCCAGGCCAACCTGGTAAAACCTCATCTCTACTAAAATTACAAAGAAAAAATAGCCGGTGGTAGTGGTGCATGCCTGTAATCCCACCTACTCAGGAGGCTGAGGCAAGAGAATCACCTGAGCCCAGGAGGTGGAGGTTGCAGTGAGCTGAGATTGCACCACTGCACTCCAGCCTGGGCCACAGAGTGACACTCTGTCTCCAAACAAAACAGAAAGACTCCTTAGATTAAAACTGGATTCCAGCCTTGGTTCCACTGGTCACCATTCAAGTACTTTGCATCTCTAAGTCTCTGTTTCTTTAACTTCAAAAGGAAGTTAGCATTCTCCTTACAGAGGAGTTGAGGATTAAATGACATAATACATGGCAAACACTAGGGATGTAGCACACTTAGCAGATGGTGGTTGGCTCCCACTGCTTTTCCACCAGTCTGTGGCCTACAGTTTAAATGGTGAGAAGAGGGTATGAGATTCGAGGCTGGGGAAGGAGGCATGGGGTTCTAGGAAAGGGAGGCCGTCACTTAGGCCTGGAGCAAGGGGCCAGGGGCCTGGGCAGGCGATAGAGCCCCAGGGTCCTCGCTACCCTATTAATGGGCCCAGAATCTGGAAGCCAGCCACCACATGCCCTCATGCCCAGGGTCTTCCTGCAGGTGGAGCTGAAGAGCCAAGAGGCTCAGAGTCTGTAGCAGCAGCCAGACCATTACCTGGGTCACCTGCAGCAGTATGTGGCCACCTAACAGCAGCAGGTGTCCGCTTATCAGCAGCTGACCACTGAGAAGGAGGCGCTGCACAAGCAGTTACTGCAGCAGACCCAGCTAATGAACTACCTGCAGCAGCAGGAAGCTTGGGGCAAAGTGGTGGCCGAGACGGCCTGCCAAAAGTTGCAGGACACCCAGGGCAGGGAGCTGCTGAGGACGGGCAGTGAGGGGGATGACCTGGCAAACTCCGTGCCTTCTCACTCTTTCCTGGGCCCTTAGGAGCATCTGGAAGCTGCTAGGCTGCAGAACCAGCAGCTAAAGGCCCAGTTGAGCCTCATGAGGGCTCTCCCTGGGGGAAGGCATGGGAGATTGCTCAGAGGAAGAGAAGAGAGCCCAGGAGGAAGGGGGGACTGTTAGCAGCATAGGATTGAGGAGTTGGAAAAGACCTTTAGAACAGCTGGTCATTATGCTGACCCGGTGCCTGCACTAAGTTCGGCATCAATATGGTGACCACCTGGGAGCAGGGTCCACCAAGTTGCCTAAGGATGGCTGAACTGGCCCAGGTCAGAAAGGGAGCAGGTCAGAACTCCCACACCAACCAGTAGTGGGACTGTTCCTGGGCAGTATAGCAAGATCTTGGTTCTTTGAAGTAAAAGTAAAGAACAGCAGCTTATTCCTCTCTGGGTAGGGACTGGCTCAGGCTTATATAGTGATGGTGGAGGTAGAGGTGGGCCCACAGTACCTCCCTTGTTGGGTTGTCTGAGGACCCTTTTGGCCACCCCCCACAGGAGATGGAGGAGGACATCTGGACAGTGAGGAGGAGGAGGCACCTCAGCCCATGCCGACCGTCCCGGAGGACCTGGAGAGCTGGGAGGCCATGGTGAGCCTGACTCCCCCTGCACCGATTTTGCCATCTTCTTCTGTGGTCCCTCCAAGACCCCTTTATGCTCTTGGTTTCCCTGCCTTCTGATTTCTCTGGACCCTCACCCCTTCTGGGTGCCAGTGGTCAGACACCATTTCACCTGTGACCAACAGGTGCACTTTCTGAGGCCCCAAGGAAAGGGGCTGCACTCCACCTCTCTGCCCGTTTGTTCTGTGTATGCCCCTACAAGAATGCTCACCTCTTGCCCTCAGGTGGCATTTTTCAAGTCCGCTGGAGCCAGTGCCCAGGAGGAGCAGGCACAGTTCCGAGAGCAGGTGAAAGAGCACAGAGTGTGCTGCCAGTGCCTGGCTCACCTGGTGGCCTCTGCCCAACAGGAGCCAGACGCAGTGATCCCAGCCCCAGTGACTGGAGGCGAGTCTGTGAGTGGGGAGACCCACCAGGCCCTGCAGGAGGTCATGGAGAAGCTGGAGGTGAGTGAGTCCTGGCATGGTCCAAGAAAGGCAGCGGTGGGGCAGGTCGCTGCCAAGATGTGACACCATTATTTTGGCTCCAGAGTGGCTTTATGGACCTCCTGGAGGAGAAGACGGACCTGAGTGAGCTGGGGGAGAAACAAGAACTTCGATTCATCTAGTACTGGAAAGACAGATGCCATCAGTGAGCTGGAGGACAGGGCATGGCAGTGGGAGCTGCAGGGCCATCAGAGGGGCCTCAGCGTCTGAGCCCTGTCCTCCCACAGGAAAGTTCATCACCTTATAATAGAGCCAGGGGGTAGTGCCAAAGATGCGGCACCGGGAGGAGGACTTCATCAGGATGGCCCAGGACAGCAAGGAGGTGAAAGTAGGGTGTGCAACATCTCTGCGGGGGTGGGGGTTGGGGGTGGGTGTGAGGGTGGGCACCGGCAGCAGCATGACAGCTGAGGACCCCTCCCTCCAGGTGAAGCTGCTGGAGCTGCAGGAGATGATGCTGTGGCTTGTGGTGACTACAACAAGGAGCACAGCAAATTCCTGGCCAGTGCCCAGAACCCCGCTGATGAGCCCAGTCCAGGAGCCCCAGCCCCCCAGGAGCTTGGGGCTGCCAACAAGCATGGTGGTGAGTAGAGTCCTCAGGCAGGATGGGCAGGCAGGGGCAGGGGAGGCTCGCACTGTGCTCAGATCCCCGCCTCCCTCTCCCCAAAGATCTTTGTGAGGTGAGCCTCACCGACAGCGTGGAGCCTGCGCAAGGAGAGGCCAGGGACGGTTCTCCCCATGGCAACCGTACTTCACAGCCAATCGTGCAGGACCACCAGGAGCACCCAGGCTTGGGCTTTTGCTGGACTTGGCTGCTGAGAAGAAGGAGATAAACATCACCATCATCAAAGAGCTGGTCAAGAAATTTTACAAAAGGAAACAAAGTTATGGGGTTAATTCCCTATACCATTCATTTACTTCATTTGAATGTGAGAGACACTCATGATTATTTGTGTTTCTAATTTATAGTTTAAGTTTATTTGTAAAAAGTTAAAGGAGAGTGGGTCTCAGTGGCTTTCACTGATGTTCACTCTGGCATCCTTTAGCATTTTTCTTTTTTAATTTCATAATTTTAGGTCATTAGCATGCATATCGAGTTTGCCCTTACATGGTGGGAGGTCAAACACACAAAGACCCACTGTTTGCACAAAACTATTGTTGCTGGTTTGGAATAGCCTGCCATGCTTTTTTAATGTTATTGCAGCACGTATATTCATTACAGAATTTAATTTGCTTATGTTCTGCTATTGTTTGACCTAATCTTAGTCACAGTGAGCCCTTCATTAGCTCAATATGTGGTTTGCCCTCAAGTGTGCACTGTTTATTACTTTGTAATATGCCACTGTGAGTACTGACATTTAGAGTTGTTTAAAGGCCGAGAACTGGAAACAGCCTTTCCCCCATTTTCTGTGTATTGATGATGGGAGTAATAACATTTTGGGGGAGCTTTTTAAATCTCACAGAAGAGGAAAGTGGCCTGCTCTGGCAGGTGTGTGCGGGATAGAGTGCGTTTCATTTGTTCCGGTACCAAGAATGAGCGCTGTACTGTGGTAGTTCCCTCAGGATTTGTATGTGCTCTGGGCTCATGAAGATGTTGCACCATGAGCTGCAGCAGTTGTACTCTTTCTTGATGACCTAAAAAGGGATTATTTCTGAGGAATGAAAGGCTCCCATCATTGACTGTGGATGTGGAAAACCTTTCCTAGCTTAGAGCATTTGTATCTATAATACATTAAAAAGAGTTCATGTTACCTGTTTTAATCACATGACTACATGTCCCAGTACACAAAAGGGCATTGGTTGGCATTCTTCTTAATGTATTTAGTAAAGATCATAAGAAATCCTCTGAGAGTTTAAATGTCCCTGGAACAGGTATACAGACTCTAGTCAAGGATGAATTAGAGTGAAGGAAAGCTGTGTGACACCTGGCATTCCTCTCTGTTCACGGAGCGTCTTTGAGGCTTGAAGATTGATTTTACCATCTAGATCTCTCTGGCTAATACTTATTCTTCAACCACCTTGGTTACTCTGACATAGGAATTTACTTCTTTTCCTTTAGTGGAAAACATTTTTAAAAATAATAACAAACATTATTATAAACTAATATGTGTGAGAGTACTTAGTTAAAACAAAAAGAAGTTTTAATAGACAGTATTATACTATCTTTGAAAGTCAAGGAGAAGTTTATGCAACTTAAAATGTTTACAAACTGCAGTGCAATCTACTGTTTGTGAATGTCAATGTATTATCAGGAAACATGTCTATACAATCACAGAGTTATATTTCCTCACAAACTTCTTTACGAAGGGTGAACTATGTCCTGTTCTTGACTTTTATTTTCTGAACTTGCCACTTTTGCCTTCTTTGAGTTCAGTTTAAAGACAGTTACTTTAAGTCCATTTTAAACTCTCAGACTGGAATTGTATCACTGTTAATTAGCCACATTATTTGGTCTAATGTTTTTTCTTTATCATTCTGAAACTGGCTTTATCCAATACATTGATAAATTATTTCAAAGGTACTTTTATCATTGAAATCACTTCACTTTTACCCTGATAAATATCAATGACTAGGAATGACCTTCAGATAGCATTTAGCATCTGTAACCAATCTGACAATAATGTGTTCATCAGCTGCCTATGGATTAAATCACATACTGGCATATTTAAGCTGAATGTCAGTCTGGAAAATAAATTTACCATATTAACTGAAATATCACTCTTTGTGTAGGCATTTGTCGTATATTTAAGAGAAAGCTAAAAGCAATGGAAATCGTATGACAATAACTTAAGTCTTTCTTCAAAGTGCATGCAGTCTTTTGTGATACCTCATTCAGCCAAGTATTTGTGCTCTACCTCATTCAGTATAAGGTCACTTTTGATTTGCTTAGAAGGCAACATTGGAAGGTTAGAGTTTATCAGAAACATAGAATTTTTAAATGTGAGTTCAACAGAATAAATTTGAATTTCTGTAGGAAGAGTCAAAACACCTATTTGAAGATTGCAATATATAATAATTATTTTTAAAGTATTTGATTAAACCTGCGAGGTTTTCCAGAAATGGAAAAAAAAAATAGTTCTAAAAGCAAAGATGATTTTTAGAAAATTTGAAAATGTAAATCAGCCCTATCCATAATATAGTTTCTCTAAAACTTTATCTTAGTCATTTAAAAATATATAACTCTTAAAAAAGTAACTGCTATCTTAACGTTCTGAAATAAGTTGAAACATTTTAAAATATGAATGCTGTAATTTAAAAGAAATGGTGGGAAGGAAAAGTAGAGAAAGAAGTGCCAATTCCAGTCCAAAGCTTTAGTTGCCAAGTTTTCTTAGAATAAATTTTACCAATTTATGAATTATTGTAAACAGAATGTATAATGGAAATACTGAAAAACTTTTGCCTAAAGTGGCATTATTGACTGCTGGTGTGATGCTACTGTAATGTAATAAGCTATTAAATTGTTGCAAAGTGCTGTTTTTGCCTAAAAATTTTATTTTGTGTGTCTTGAAAACTATAGTATTAAACGTATTGATATTGAGCAAACACTGGCCATGTTTGGCATGTGATACCCTTTCATTTTTGCAAAACTGTAATATAACTATGCAAGTGTTTATTAAAAGAACACAAAAAAGTTATGGGATTAAAAAAGTTATGGGGTAAAAAAGTTATGGGATTAAAAAGTGTTAAAAAGTTGTGGCAAAAAAAGTAGAAAATGTTTTATGAAAAGTTACAAAAAAAGTTATGAAAAAGAAGTCACGGGATTTTTGAAAAAGTCATGGGATAAAAATAAAAATTAAAAGCAGGCCCCTGTCAGCAAAGCCTGGAGAAGTGGGGCTGGAGTCTCCACCGCCACCATGTCCCTACCACCCCTTCCCAGTCACCCCGTTACAATTAGGGTAGCAACACACGACCTCTGTCTAATGGGGAAAGACAAACAGACCCTTTGCCACCTTGACCAGGGTTGAGTCCTTAAATTTCTGAATGATGATGATTGTTATTTAAGAGCCAGAGGCTGGTGGAGTTGGTTTGTTCGGAGGAAGCCTGATGGCCTCCTTACTCTCACCATAGCAAGTTTTCCCTCAGGGGGTCTCTCATCTTCCTATTCAGAGAGGTAGCTGAGGCGGGACAGTGGGGCAAACTGTGGACCAAGTGAGGGCACAGGCTGCTGGGGTGGCCCCCTTCCCCGATGTACATATTGTGTCTGTGTAATGTTTTGTATATTCCAGAGGGTAGGGCCACCCCTGTATCGTACCTAGCAGAGGTTGGAGCTGGCACATGGGGAGGAGGGTCTAATAATTATTTGTGGCTAGAAAACTTATTTATTGCTGGCATAGGACAGAGGAAGGAGGCGGGAAGGGGGTTGTGGCTCCCTGGTGATTCGACTCCTGTTTACTTTGCTTTTTATTTGGAATAAATGGATTTAGTCATACCGTTCAGCCTGGTGTGTTCCCATTTCCCTCACTGGGTCCTGGAGTTTGTGCCACTGAAGGAGGAGTCCCAGTGTCTGAACATGTCCAGCTGGGCTGTTGTGGACCTTTCAGGCGTGTTACCTGTATGCTGCCTGGTGTCACCTAGGGGATTTCACCGGGACTACCATGGCACCTAGGGGGCACAGTCCGGCCCTGACAGACAACAGGCTCAGAAGCCTGATCTAGCCATGGCCGGGAAGACAGGTACCAGCACCTAAGAGCACTGACCTCCACCCACCCCAGGCATCTTCCGTTCCATCCCCTCGCCTCCCTCGCCTGTCTGCACCTGGTGGCCTGTTCCATCTGTCCCTCCAGAGTGTCCGCTGGCTGCCTCACAGGCTCCCTCCAGGCTGAGTTCATGGCCCTGCCCCCTGTTGGCCAGAGCCGGCTTCACAGGATAAGAGCCAGCTAAGCTCCAGGGGCTTTCCAGGAAGTGTCCCTTAAGGGTATGGCCTTTTCACCGCTCCCAAAAGCACCCTAGAAATGGCTTGGCCTTTCCCTTCCTCTGAGCTCCACAGAGAACGCAGTCAGCAGAGGACACATTTCCCCGTCGTCCAGAAATGGGTTTGATTCTCAGCCGAGGGACAGCAGGACTGGTAGAGACTGTCAAGCCACACAGCTGCCTGCACAGGGAGGGATGGCAGGGGCTGGCTGTCCATAGGTCGGGCAGGACAGGGAGGTTCTCTGGAGGTGGTGCACTTTGGAGGGGCAATGTCAGGGGACAGCTTTCTCTTGTTGGGCCACAAGAGTCCAAAAGGACAGCACGGTGACTGATTCCCAGCACTAGAGGCGAGATGGTCAGTCACATGTAGGTGTACGTGTGTGTGTGTGTGTATATGTGTGTGTGTGTATATATATATTTATATTATAGGTATTTATACATATTTATATAGATGTGTGTGTGTGTGTGTGTATATATATATATATAGGTATTTATAGATATTTATAGACCAGGGCAGGGGCGTACCACAGAGTGGGCACAAGTTTTCAGCAATGGTCACACCTGGATGTGTCCGCTCACCACTACAACAGACTAAGTCACAGATGTAGGGGGCTGGCTTTGGGGCTGGGGGAGCCACTGTCGAGTCACAGAACAGCCACTCAGGCAGGCTTGGAAAGGGAGGCTTCTGAGAAGAGGAGGGATCTGTTTAGAGGTCAAAGAGGTGCCTGGGCTCTGAGGATGGGATGGACTTGCCGGACCCGATCGGCTGGCAGTTGGAGAGAAAGCAGAGAGAAAACAGGAGAGAGAAAAGTGAGCAGAGAGCTGGTGAGGTAAGTGCAGAGCACAGGTGTGCCACAGCAGCTGTGGGAGGGTTGGGGAGGGGAGGGCGCAGGTGCGGGTGTGGCAAGCTTCCTGGAAAAGAGGGGCTGAAGGGGAGAGGGGAGGAAGATGGAGGGAGGAGCCGGAGCTTCACAGGTAGTGCCTGGGAGCTGCAGCGGCCCTCCCCACCCCACGCACGCTGGCCTCTTCCACAGCACCCAGGCAGTGCACCCACCGTTCAGACCAGTGCTCAGCCCATCGGGCTTCCCTCTTCTCTGGTCACCCTGTCTTCCAACCCACTGGCCCTGGGCCACCTCTCGCATTTGGGAGCCCAACGCAGCAGCCACAAGGCCTGATAGAGAAGGAACACTGCTTGCACCAGAACTATGAAGCTAAAAGGGATGGATGGCTGGGGTGATCACTGGAGCCCCCTCTGGGCAGTCAGAAAGCCCAGGACCCTCTGAAAGGACCCTGGGGAAGGCAGGGAGGGCAGGCAGCCGGATGCCACTGGCTATAGACTTATAAGTCTAAGAGGGGAGCCTCAGCTTGTTGGGGGTTGCAGGTTGCATAAGTGAGGCTGGGCCCTTCCTGCTGGGAAAAGCAGAAGAGGGAGATTCCATGGCAAGGGAGGTGGGCGGGCTTGCTGGGCGGAGCTCAGCCGGGCCAGCAGGCACTGTGGTCCCCTTGGCTGAATAGCAGAGGCGACCTCTAGGAGCAACAGGCCAAGGTGCGTGACTCTGCTGGCTGGCGGTAGTGCATCAGAGGGGGCCAGGGACCCTGCCTTCAGTCACAAGCTAGCAGCTATGATGGTACCTGGGAGGGAGAGAAGGGGGCTGTGTGTCCCTGCCTGGCCTGTGAGGTGTGTTGTGGGTTGATCATGTGTATGGGACTCTCGAGGTTTTATCCTCAATCACCACTGAATTGCCGACAGATAGAAGAGGTGAGACCCTGACTATCACCCCTGCTCTGCAGTGGATTTGGCTCTCAGCACTCCCAGGCTGGGAGCTGGATGGCCTCCCCTGGCAGCATGACTCAGACTGCACAACAGGTACGGTGTGCCCAGGATGACATTCCTAGGCCTCTGGCCACCTCAGAGTACAACCCCACACACAAGCCTCTCCAGGATCTCAGCCCTTACACCATAAACCACGAGCTCTCTGATGGCTCCAGAGAACACCCATGTCTTCCGGCTTGGGCACAGAGCCTGTTCCTAGAGCCCGCAGGCTCAGCCATGGAGGTTGGGGAGTTTTGGGGCCGTGGGAGCCAGCCCTGGTACCTGCATCTGGCAAGGATGCTCTGCACCTGCAGCCAGGAGTCGTCCACAGGCCCCCGTGGGTGTGCTGATGGTGGTCGCATTGACGTAGTTGATGATGCTGACCTCCTCCTTCAGCACATGGTGCATGTGCAGCATCTCATCGCGCCGCTGTGCCTGCTCTGCTGACTCCTCCATCAGCATGTTCTGGTCCCCACGCGAGTACAGGTGGGACAGCAGCTCCGAGAAGATGAACTCCTCCATCTGAGAGTGGGCAAAGAGGGAAGGAGTTTGGGACCTGATGCCTGTGCTGCCCTGGCCTCCCGCCAGTCCCTGCTGGGACTGTGCCCTGAGTATGCCTCTTCAGATGCGGCTTTTACACCACTTGGACTGAAAGATCTGCCTCCCCACTGCCCTTTTCTCACTCAGATAGGGACACTGAGGTCCAGAGGAAAAGTCACTTGTCCAAGGTCACAGATCTGGGAGGGGACCCTGGACCTATCATGCCACCATGACACCTGTCTACTTAGTTTTGTTTTTGTTGTTGTTGTTGTTGTTGATTTTTTTTGGAAATAGGATCTCGCTCTGTTGCTAGGCTGGAGTACAGTGGGCGAAATCACCGCTCACTGCAGCCTCAATCTCTTGGGCTCAAAGTGATCCTCCAATGTCAGCCTGTCGAGTAGCTAGGACTATAGGCACGTGCCACCACCAAGCCCAGCTATTTTTAAAATTTTTGTGTAGAGACCAGGTCTCACTATGTTGCCCAGGCTGGTCTTGAACTCCAGGGCTCAAGCTATCCTCCCGCCATGGCCTCCCAAAGTGCTGGGATTACAGGCATGGGCCACTGACCTCAGTCCCATGTTATATTTCTATAAGACAGCTCTGATCTGGACCATGCCTCCCTCCCTGAACCTGGTCCCATAGGGCTGGTTGGCATCTTCCCCAGGCCAACATGGCCACCAGCATCTCCAGTGCCACAGGAGGCCCCAGGGGGCAGTGCATGCACATTGTTGATTATGACGTGCATGATGGTCTTGAGCATGACATCAACCATGAGGTCCCATACAGTCTTGTTGACAATGGCCATGTAGGAGTCCACCAGGTTCTGGGTGTTTTCCATTTGCTGCTCCAGTTGTGGGTCCATGGAGTGCATGAAGCTGTTGGAGCCATTCTTCTTGGCCTTGCTGTCCTGTCATGGAGAACACAAGGGCATCAGGGTGGCCAGGCCATGCAGCCAGGCTCCAGGAATCCCTAGGATCTCAGCCCCTCCAGGGTACCTGGAACATTGAGGCACAGAGAGAAGCAACTGGCCTGAACACACACCCAGCTCCCCACATGCTGTAGACAGTTTCAGGACTCTACTTCTCAGGACCCCAGACTCCCCCTAATTCAAGTGTCCTCTTAGTTGTGACTCTAGTGCCTAGAATTTGCCTCAAGTTACCAATCCATAAATTGGAAAAGAACATCTCCAGGTCCCTTGCTTGAAGACCTGGTCAGAGCTTGTGCCAGGCTGCAGACGCCTGGCAGGAGGCAAGAAAAGGGCATACTCACTTTCCCCTTGTCCTGGGAGGCCCACACACCAACACTGCCACCCCCGCTGCCACCAGGGAACATAGCAAAGTAGACACACACAGCGAGAAAAATGGGAAGTGTTGGGTGAACCTGGGACACTGCACCCCAACTTTAATGTGTTGTTGAATTCAATTAGCTAATATTTTGTTGAGGATTTTTGCATCAATATTCATCAGTGATACTGGCCTGTAGTTTTCTTTTTTGGATGTATCTTTGGTTTTGGTATCAGGATAATACGAGCCTTGTAGAATGAGTTTGGAAGTATTCCCTCTTTCTCTATTTTTGGAATCGTTTGGGTAAGATTGGTATTAGTTCTTCTTTAAATGTTTGCTAGAATTCAGCAGTGAATCATTAGGTCCCAGGTTTTTCTTTGCTGGGAGACTTTTTATTACTGCTTCGATCCCATTACTTGTTATTGATCTGTTCAGGTTTTGGATTTCATCCTGGTTCAATCTTGGTAGTCTGGATGTGTCCAGAAATTTACCCATTTTTAGTAGGTTTTCCTATTTCTTTACATACGGTTGCTGGTAATAGCCACTAGTGATTTTTGAGTTTTTTTTTGTTTTTGTTTTTTTTTGCTGTTGTTTTGTTTTGTTTTGTTTTGAGACTCACTCTATCACCCAGGCTGGAGTGCAGTGGCATGATCTCAGCTCACTGCAAGCTCCACCCCCCAGGTTCATGCCATTCTCCTGCCTCAGCCTCCTAAGTAGCTGGGATTACAGGCGTGCATGAGCACGCCCAGCTAATTTTTGTATTTTTAGTAGAGATGTCATTTCACCATGTTGATCAGGCTGGTCTTGAACTCCTGACCTCATGAGCTGCCCATCTCGGCCCCCCAAAGTGCTGGGATTACAGGCGTAAGACACCGCTCCTGACCCATATTTTGTTTTTAAATTTTACTTATTTATTTATATATTTATTTATTTATTTATTTATTTAGAGACAGGATCTCATTCTGTTGCCCAGGCTGGAGTACAGCAGTGCAATCATGATTCACTGTAACCTTAAACACCTAAACTCAAGAGATCCTCCCACCTCAGCCTCATGAGTAGCTGGGACTACAAGCCTGCACCACCACATCTGGCTAATTTTTCTAGTTTTTGTAGAGACAGGGTTTTGCTATGTTGCTGAGGCTGGTCTTGAACTCCTGGCCTCAAGCAATCCTCCTACCTTGGCCTCCCAAAGTGCCGGGAGTACAGGCATGTGCCACCATGCCTGGCCTATATACACATTTTCTTTTCTAAGTTATATAAAGTATGCTGCATGCATCCTTCTAGAATTTGTTTTCTTCACTTAATATTATATTGCTAAGATTCTTATTGTTGTTTATAGCTGGCGTTCATTCTTTTTGACTGCTTGTGACCTCACCAGAAGATAGAGATCCTGAGATCTCTTAAGAACTGCTGCTGGGAGTATACACTGGTATGACCACTTTGGAAAACAGTTTGGCTCCCTCTCATAAGGTTAAATATTCACACTCCTCCCAGCCCATCAATTCTACTCTATATCCAAGAGAAATTCTTGCCTATATAAAACAGGGTATGTGGACAAGGGATGTTCCTAACAGCTCTGTTCAAAATAACAAAAACCTTTTGCCCATCAACTGGAGAGTAGGTGACTAAATTTTGCTTTTTATTCCCTTTGATTTCCTGTAGTCTTATGATGCAAGTGGCTTTCCTATGACTAGCTTGGGGAGGGGGATACTCCTGGCAATCTGTGGTGGCAGTCCTGCTCAGCCTTAGGGCAATCAGTGCTGACCAAACCAAGAGTAAATAGAACAAGGTGCCCCACTGAGCCAATGCCTTGGGTCCCTGGAGGTTCAGGCTTGTACCTGTAGGAAATAGCCATCATACACATCAGTCTCTTCAAATGCTTCTGTCACTGGGCTGAGTCCAAAGGACACTCTCTCCCAAAACATTACAAAGCTTATTGGGGCTACCATTTATTGAGCATTTATCATGTGCCTGATCATGTACTAATGTATTCATTGCATGCATTATTTTATTATTTTATTTATTTATTTATTCATTTATTTGAGATAGGTTCTCTCTCTGTTGCCTGGACAGTTGTACGATCACAGCTCACTGCAGCCTCAAACTCCTGGGCTCAAGTAGTCTCACCTCAGCCTCCCGAGTAACTGGGACTACAGGCATAAGCCACGAAGTCCAGCTAATTTTTTAAGAAACATTTTCGTAGAAATATGTCTGGCTTTGTTGCCTAGGCTAGTCTCGAACTCCCGGCTTCAAGTGATCCTCCTCCTTCAGCCTTACTGTTGCATTTAATCTTCACCATCACCCTATAAGACTGCCTGGGGGTAGGTGCTCCACACAGTAGCAATGTAGCAACCTTCACTCATAGATGACAAGACTCAGTGTAGTCAAGCAACTTCTCAAAGGCCACACAGCTGGAGGGTAGCTGAGCCAGGATGAAGACCTAGGACTCTAAAGCTGTTATGCCAGTAAATGAGAAAATCTCTGGGGGTTCAGGATAGCTTCCTCCCAAGAAATCTTCTCCAAAAGTTCTAAAAACAATGACAGATCCATCTTTCATAAAGTTAACAAAACTAGCGCCCCTTCATTTTGGCGGGGGGGGAGGTAAAGGTTAGCTAAGTTCCAGGGCTTCCCATTTTAATCCTGCATATTTATAAGGCAACTGCCAGGACAGCACCCCAAACCTGAAGAACCATGCACTGCTATCTCTGTGGGCATGGCGTATCCATGGATTAAAGATTTTCCAATGTGTGGTTACAGGCCAGTGGCATTATCCTCAGTCACAGGTTAAAGGGCAGCTAGGCCTGGCCTGCTAGGCACCACCGTGAGAATCCGCTGAGCTTTCCAACTAGTTTATCTTTTGTTTGCAATGAAAGATGCCCTGAAAAGAAGGGGTGTGGGTGGGAAGAGTTCTGATTTGAGGTCCCCTGATCCGGGCATGATCTCCTTCCCCAGTTGCAGGAATCAGCAGACTCCATCTATAAACACAGGATCAAGCTATGTCCCCCAGACCCCTCTTTCAACCAGGTGCCACCCTCTGCTTCTCTTCCATAGACAGCCTAGAGCTGCCAGCATTCCCTTAGGATCTGTGCCTTCGGGCCTGGCTTAATTTTTTCTTCTCCAAAGAGCCATCTGTAGGGCCAGACGCCGGCAAAGCCTAACTCATTACTGGATGCCAGTTCCTTTGCCTGACTTTCAGTGATTCCTACCTTACCCTGGGGTTTTTTGTTTCTTGTCTCAACTCTAACATTTCTCATTCCTCACAAGTTGAATTGCTCACTCCAGCCAACTGAAGCATGCTCTTCTTGACACAGCTAGCTCTAGGCACATGGTTGGTGCAAAAAAAAAAGAAAAAAAAAAGAG
Organism: Macaca thibetana thibetana; assembly: GCF_024542745.1. NCBI lineage: Eukaryota > Metazoa > Chordata > Mammalia > Primates > Cercopithecidae > Macaca > Macaca thibetana. The sequence continues at coordinate 88,635,000 of NC_065584.1, forward strand.
CATTATGTCAATTTTATTGATCAACAAAAGTGATGGCTCCACTGCCAAGTCAAGTTGATAGTGCCTGGGCCTCTGAGTTCAAGAACCTTCTAGTCAAAAGGCTCTGAGCTGAAATATGAGCATGCACACATGCATCTCTCTCAGTCTGGTGAGATAATTTGGATACTTGGTTATCCTTGAGCATTTTCCTGACTCATTAATGCACATGTAGCCAACACAATAATAATCATAGCTAATAACGGCTAAAGCTGAGGACTTTCCTGGGCCAGGCAGTGGCTTCAAAAACTTTAGTTTTCATGTAGACTCTGATTGAATAATTTCTGTTTTTCAGATCAAGAAACTGAAACTATCACATTTGGGAATACGTTTAAAGAAAAAAAAAGAAATTGAGGCTTAAAGCTGTGAAGTATTTCACAACCAGCAAGTGGCTAAGTTGGAACTTGAACCCAGGCAGTCTAGCCCCGGGATCCTGTGCCCTTACCCAGTATCCAGTGTTGGCTACACAAAACTAACGTATACACATCTTCAACTATAGTTTAAGCGGATGACATATTTTTCACTATACCTTATGTAAGTGACTTTCAATTTGGGGGTATTCTACTTAATCTATTCAGCTGTATATTAACTGAGAACAAATAGAAACTAATGAACTCTGAAAAACATAAAACATGAGCAACATGATGTCACTGCAAGACAAAACAGCATATACCTTCTTATGACTGTATTTTGCTGACAGTCCACGAGCTAAAAATCATGCTGAACTCAGCAGTGCTCTGTTCCCTTGGGAGACACACACACACACACACACACACACACACACACACACACACACACACACACACACACACACACACACGAGTTGGTGGTCGTGCCGCCCTGAGCTTTCAGTGTGAGGAAGGGAGGGACCAGACCGGTCGGGCAGAAAGGTGCTGGGTCAAGGGGAGAAGGGGGCAGCAGGCAGCCTGCTCACGCTCTGGATTCGTGAAAGGCGTGCGCGCGGGGCTCGCCGGGTTGAGGGGTTAGGGGTGAGGGGTGAGAGGTGACGGGGACGGTGGCAGGGTGGGGGCAGCCCTTTCAGAGGCGATGGCGGGGACGGTGGTGCTGTTGCCCTTTTAAGCTGCGGCATGACAGGAGCCGCCCCTCCTGTTGGTGGAATTGGTTACAAAGGGAGCAGCCCCCCAGGCCGCCACACAGCTTCCCGCGGAGGCCTCTGTGCCCCTTGCCGTTTTGCATCCGCGCTCCCACAAAGGTCGAGGCGGCTGGGAGAGGCGGAGCCTCCAGAGCTCGGTCGCTGGGTGGTCGCGGCAATGACAGCTGCCCCCGACAGGCTCTCCCTTCCGCGCCCCTCCCGCTGGACAGGAGAGGAAGATGTCGGTGTCAGGGTTCAAGGCCAAACTGAAGTTGCTGGCTGTTCTATCTTCCACAAGAACCAGGAGTCCAGCCGCCGCTCAGGGCTCCACTGCAATATCAGGGTGAGGCGCCTGGCAGCGGCCTCGCGGGGCACGGCGAGGGCGGAGAGGGGGCGCCCGGAGTCCCGGGACAAAGGGGAGCCTGCCCGGGAGAGGCTCCGGTTCCCTGCCTCTTTCTCCCGCGACTAGCCCGGCCCTGGCCCCTGGGACTGCGCGAGGCTTGGATGGGAGGCAGAGGGCGCGTCTCTCCGGCTCCTTACGCGGGGCTGGCTTGGGGGCTGCCGGCCCGAGTTGGCCCCGGTCGCCGCTCCCCCAGGTGGGAGCCCGCGCGGCAGGAGTCCTCTAGGGACTCAAGGTCTCTCTCAGTCAGCCGGCCCGCTCCCGGGACCGTGATAGGGCGGGGCAGGGCGGCTCTGGCGTCGTTTGAGCCCAGGCGCAGAAGGCAAAAGGCCTTTAAGATTTTCAGGTTTTTTGACCGGGCGCGGTGGCTCACGCCCGTAATCCCAGCACTTTGGGAGGCCACGGCGGGCGGATCATCTGAGGTCAGGAGTTGGAGACCAGCCTGGCCAAGATGGTGAAACCCCATCTCTACTGAAAAATACAAAAATTAGCCCGGCATGGTGTCAGGCGCCTTAATCCCAGCTACTTGAGAGGTAGAATTTTTTTTTTTGGGGGGGGGGGGCGACAGTCTCTGTCGCCCAGGCTGGAGTGCGGTGGCGCGATCTCAGTAGTTAAAGCGATTCTCCTGCGTCAGCCTCCCGAGTAGCTGGGATTACAGGCGCCCACCACCACACCTGGCTAACTTTTGTGTTTTTAATAGAGACAGGGTTTCACCGTGTTGGCCAGGCTGGTCTCGAACTCCTGACTTTAATGACCCACCTCTGTCTCCCAAAGCGCTGGGATTCCAGGCAGGAGCCACCGCACTAGGACCCAAGGCCCTTAAGTTTTAAGGCCTCATTTTTCAGTCAGGTTTTCCTTGATCCCCCGTATTCAGCCAGTTGTTTTTAAGTTTGTGTTTAAGGAGAAACTAACAATGAAAACGGAGTCGTTGACGGAGGAAAAGTTGGAATGCAGCCTCTGGTGCTGTTTGAGTGATCCCTCTCCCCAGGGCCTGGCCGCGCTGCTGTGTTCTGGAAAGGCCCATTGTACCGTGGAGGCGGCAGGTAAGAGTCCTGTGCAGGTGCTCTGCCCACTTTTCCTTTCAGGCGTCTGTGTCAGCTGTTTTTCCCCTGTAGAATGTGTCCCTGACCTCCACCCCTTAACCCTACCCAATTTTTCTTTACATGTCTGACCATCAAGGCTCTTCTGGGTCATATTCAGTTCATGCTGATATTTTCCCTTCCTCCCCTCTTTAGTCCTTGCTATTTTTGCTTTGGTCATGTTATGCTATATTCTGTGAGCCTTTTTACGTTTTTTTTTATGGTGGCAGGGGAAAATATTTTATAATTATGCTTTGTGCTTTTTATCTTCCACTCAATAAATGCTTAGTAAATATTTGTTTTATTGAGTATATGAACCTATTCTAACTATATTGTACTTGAACAAAAATCTTAACTGCCTTGTAAGTTAGCTGCTAAGAATTTGTCAAAAGTGCAGAGATAACATCAAGAACTTGTGTACAAAAAGATCTCTAAGGGCTTGATGGAAATCTGTAAATTGACTTCATATGAAAGAGAGTGTAAGAAGTGAAAATGTAAAGCATGATTGGAGAGCCAGAGTGATAAAGCAAGCATCCCTTTCTCCAGATCCTTTGTAACAGTATTATGTGTCTCTTTCAGAAATCATTCTGAAAGATAATGCCAACTCGGAACCTAGGAAACCATCCAGTGGGTTTCTGCAGCTTAGGTGGTTCAATTCCTCGTCAGCACCTTTGTTTTCTCTGCCTCAGTTTGCTTACAGTGATGTTCTCAGTAGCTATAATTGCTGCTATCTTTGAAGACTTAAGCATTTTTTTTTTTTAGCTCAGAGGGGAATATGTGCATTTTTATTTCACCAAGTGTTAGAATTTTTACTCTGCTTTTGTGGGCTCTGGGTTAGCTACTTGGTTGTTCAGTTGTAAAATGATTAGCAGGGAAAACCGTGTGTGTGTGTGTGTGTGTGTGTGTGTGTCTTTTAAGTTTCTTTTGTTGTCAGAGCACTTAGAATTTTAGTTTATATGGTAGTTCTGTCAGTTTACTTTATTCTCCACCCCACATTTATTGAACAACAAAGTATGAAAGTAATGCGTCCCATAACCAGCCTTCAGAAGAATTACAGCTGCTGTATGTCTGAACTTTCTTGTCTTGTCTTTTCTTTTACATTTATTTATTTATTTATTTATTTATTTATTTATTTATTTATTTATTTTTGAGACGGATTCTCCCTCTGTCACCCAGGCTGGAGTGCAGTGGCACAATCTCATCTCACTGCAACCTCCGCCACCCAGGTTCAAGCGATTCTCCTGCCTCAGCCTCCTGAGTAGCTGGGACTACAGGCATCTGCCACCACTTGGCTCATTTTTGTAATTTTAGTAGAGACAGGGTTTCACCATCTTGGCCAGACTGGTTTTAAACTCCTGACCTCGTGATACACCTGCCTCAATCTCCTAAAGTGCTGGGATTACAGGTGCGAGCCACCATGCCTGGCTGAACTTCCAAGAAGTTGTTTGTGCATCAATTTTCAAAAAATTATGATATCAAAAGAGAGCTGTGTCCTACCTTTGGAAAGATACAAAAACTGAACATTCTGGCAAGCAGTTTAGCTTGCTCGTGCTTGAGATAGAGCCACACATTGGTCTCAGTGGATTTATAGAGAAAAATAGATACAAAAAGTTATTTCTAAATAAGACCAAAAAATCCTTTTCTTAAGCAGTGACCGGTAACGAGGTTGTCTTGGTTAACCTTGAAATGTGTTGCCCTTGATTAAGACAGTTTTATAGTGGGGATGGTAGTGGTGATAAACTTGTTTGAAATTTGTCCACTTACAGTAACCTTTGTGGTAGCCGTCACAGACAACTTCATCCTCAAAGGCCTTAAAATTACTATAAAACTAATAGAATGGAGGAGAAACAAAGGACTTGAATAATTAGATGCTAGATAATTGTAATGTGTTTTCATAACTGGGGAAAAAGAGCAGTGTTAGAAGCACTTAAACATTCTATGTAAGGAACACTGCCTGAATTTATATTGCGATTTTTGAGTCCCATTTGCTGTTTAAAAACTGGCATATTGCAGGTCATATTTTAAAGACAAATGGAAAACTTACCTTTTCAAGATTGATATGAAGCTTAACCTTATCAAAATTACAAAATTTAAAGCATATGATTAAAAAATATTAATGCATAGGTTTAAATATTGGTCATCATTTTAGATGTCTTTCAAAATAGATTGTCTCTTAAATATAAAACTAAACAAACTTTTAACATATTGCAGAGTTTGTGCTGAAGGTTAAGTTTCCTGGGGTGGTGGATATTTTATAATATGGACAACAAAACCTTCTTAAGAAATTTAGAAAAATTTTAGGTAAAACTAGAAAATATTACTGATAATTCTACCACTCAGAAAGTACCACTATCAGAATTTTGTATTTTTCCAGTCATCTGCTCATCTTTTCTCCTATGCTTGTATATGTTCCCTCTCCCTTGAAAAATCAGACTTTTTTTTTGTAATCTGCTTATTCACTCAACAATATTGTAGATCTATGTCATAACTTACTCCTCTACAGTGGCTTCAGTTATTGTGCGCTTTCTGTTGGATAACTATACCATCTAGTCAGTAATGTTTCCTGGTACTGAATACATGGTGTGCGTGTGTGTGTGTGTGTGTGTTTCTACCTTAACTAATGTTTTAGACATCAATAGGTACAGCTAAATGCTTGAAACCTTCCAAGTGGTGGCTTTCAGTTCTCACTGCTGAATTGGTTTCTAGAGACGAAACAAATTATATGGAAACTTTTTTCTGAGATGAAGTCTCACTCTTGTCGCCCAGACTGGAGTGCAATGGCATGATCTTGGCTCACTGCAACCTCCACCTCCCGTGTTCAAGTGATTCTCCTGCCTCCACCTCCCCAGTAGCTGGGATTACAGGTGCCTGCCACCACACCCAGCTAATTTTTGTATTTTTAATAGAGACGGGGTTTCACTATGTTGGCCAGGCTGGTCTCTTAACTCCTGACCTCAGGTGATCTGCCTGCCTTGGCCTCCCAAAGTGCTGGGATTACAGGTGTGAGCCACCATGCCTGGCATTTTTTCTTCCAGGTACCAACTTGTATTTATCAGTTTGGTAAAAATGTTAGAAAGTGTGTAATAAAATGGGCATTCTCACAGTCGTGGCAGAAAGTATAATTATCTTTAATTTTCTAGAAAGCAGTTTGGCTCTCTAGAAACTTGCCTAACCTCTCCCCGTTTAGGCAAGATAAATTCTGACTACCCCAAGGTGGCCAACCTTGTCCCTGTGATTCCAGATCTCCCAGAAAGAGAAGTTTAGTCTCAGGGAAAACCCAGATTTTCTTGGCTTCACCCACCTTGACAGCTGATCACTGGAAATGGATGGGCTGGTCGAGTCCTGTAGTCAGGTTTTGTGTCTACACAAAAGGTGGAAGGATGGGAGGGATGTAGCAAAACTGACATCAATGGAACTCTATAAGTTAATATAGAATGGCAAAGGGATGTTTCTTCCAAGGAAGAAATTCTAGGAAAGGAAGGAAAGTGGAGGAGAAGGCAGCAGCTCTCAAAGTTTTGGAATCAGGACTCCTTTACACTCTTAAAAATATATGAGGGCCCAAGGAGCTTTGGTTTATGTAGGTTATATGTATTGCTATTTATCACTAGAAATTAAATCGGAAATACTTAAACTATTCTTTAAAAGCTCACCACATTTGTTATAAATGCTTTTATGAAAAAATTTCTAAACCCAAAGTAGCACAATCTTACATTTTTTGCAAATTTCTTTGATGTTTGGTATGTCATTTTTATCTGCATTCAATTTATTGTGTAATGTTTGCTTGAAAAAATGTGAACAATGTCCAATCTCCCAGGTCGGAATGCAGTGGTGTGATCACAGCTCACTGCAGCCTCAGTCTCCGGGGACTCAGGTGATCCTCCCACCTCAACCTCCAGAGTAGTTGGGACTACAGGTGTGTATCACCACACCTGGCTAATTTTGTGTATCTTTTTGTAGAGACAGGGTTTTGCCATGTTGCCTAGACTTCTTTTTTGATACTCCATCAAAACTTGGTTTTTCTTGAACTTTGGATCTTTTACCCTTGCATGACATTATAACATCATGCATTGGTCATTTAGAAAATAATGGTTCACCAAGATCTTCTACATGTTGATACATTTGATTATACAGTATCAAAATACATTCATCAATATCACCATCAATCTCATCAGAATACTTTTGGAAAGCTATGGTGGATATAAGTTTTCTAAAATTCTAATTTTTTGTTCAAAAACTTGAATTTTATTATTGAATTTTATTATGGCCTGTCTGTTGTTTTTCTTGAAATGACAGAATCTCGTTTTTTGAGAAAATGTCTCCCAAAAACCCACGTTGAAATAATATTGTTTGTCAGTCATCCTTTCAAGTAAAAATGGTATTCCATTAAAGTGCTTAATTCACTTCACGACTTAGTGACACGAGGGTTTTTTCTCAGGCAGTCTGTAGGAATGCTCCTGTGTACTTCCAATTTCATCACTTGAAATATTAAAAAGACATATTCAAGAATAAAAATGTAGTAAAATTTTCACTGCTTCATCATAGACATTCTTTTTATTTTTGAGACAGGGCCTTGTTCTGTCACCCAGGCTGGAGTGCAGTAGCATGATCACAGCTCACTGTAGCCTCAACCTTCTGGGCGCAATCCTCCTGCCTCAGCTTTCCAAGTACCTGGGACTACAGGCATATATTCACAATGTCCAGCTAGAGATAGGGTTTCACTATGTTGGCCAGGCTGGTCTCAAACTCCTGACCTCAGGTGATCCACCTGCCTCAGCCTCCCAAAGTGCTGGGATTATAGGCGTGAGACACCATGCCTGGCCTGCCCTTCCTTTTTAAACCTTTCCTGTGCATAGTGAAGAATACCATGACTACTAGTAGTTTGGTGTTACTGCCTTTGTTTGTGCTAAAGTACCAGCATTTTTACCTGCTATTGTATTTGCACCCTTACAGCAAATGTCACCATGTTAGTATTCCTATTAAAATAGTTTGGACCTGGGCGTCTGAGGGCCGCACTTTGGGAACCATTGAAATAGGTACTTAAACCTACTTTATATCATATCTTTTCATCTGCAAGATTTTTAAAAACATGATTTCAGTTAATTTTTTTTGTAATTTTTAAAATATGGTTTTGAGGGGTTTTAGTCCAGAGCAACAACACGTATTTTATTTTGCTTATGCTGAACTTAACTAGACAAATACTAACCTAATGGAATGAGGTCCTAAATCGAGTTACAGTTTCTTTAGCCAAAACAAAAAATAAATAAATAACCTAAAACTAAACACATAAAAATGATCCATAGGATGTATTCCCAATGTATGCTGAAGAATTTGAAGAAGAAAGTGCAATACTCAGTAAGTGGTGTTCTTTATGAATAGGATTAATTCTGAAGAGTTTCTTTTAGCCTGTAAAGAGATTTGGGACACAGTAAGAGAGGAATGAGAAGAATGAGAATAGTAAACTAAACCATTATTGAAGAGATATACTGTTAATGATGTCCTCCTTCAACACAACTTGTTTTTCTTTTTTCTCTTTTTCGGCGGGGGGACAGGGTCTTTCTCTGTCACCAGGCTGGAGTGCACTGGTGCAATCTCAGGTCACTGCAACCTCCGCCTCCCTGGTTCAAGCGATTCCCCTGTGTCAGCCTTCTGAGTAGCTGGGATGACAAGTGTGTACCACCATGCCCGGATAATTTTTTTTTTTTTTTAATTTTAGTAGAGACAGGACTTCACCATGTTGGCCAGTATGGTCTCGATCACCTGACCTCGTGATCCACCCACCTCGGCCTCCCAAAGTGCTGGGATTATAGACATAAGCCACCATGCCTGGCCAACTTGCTTTTCTTAAAAGAACCTTTGGTAAATATTTGGCTTCTGTGGCTTCAGCTATAATTCAGATTATAGTTTTCAAAGCAGTGTTTCCTAAAGTTGTTGGTGCAAAATTGTTTTCCATGACTTGAACCTAGTTGTTCTGAAGCTAATATATAATAATGGCTTCTCCCCAATTTATAATTGAAAACAATACAAATTAACAGAGTAAATGTCTGTTAGTGGGTAAAAGCTTAGTTCATTAGCTTTTTTAAAAAAATCACATGTAGGCCGGGCGCGGTGGCTCACGCCTGTAATCCCAGCACTTTGGGAGGCCGAGGCGGGCGGATCACAAGGTCAGGAGATCGAGACCACGGTGAAACCCCGTCTCTACTAAAAATACAAAAAATTAGCCGGGCGCGGTTGTGGGCGCCTGTAGTCCCAGCTACTCGGGAGGCTGAGGCAGGAGAATGGCGTGAACCCGGGAGGCGGAGCTTGCAGTGAGCCGAGATCGCGCCACTGCACTCCAGCCTGGGCGACAGAGCCAGACTCCGTCTCAAAAAAAAAAAAAAAAAAAAAAAAAAAAAAAAAAAAAAAATCCCATGTAATTGTGTTCCAAAAATATATGTATAGTAATGGCATTTCTTAGTATTACTTGGTTTGTGTGATAGAATATTATAATTGTATGGTGTTTGAATTAGTTATCTATTGCTCTGTAACAAATTTAGCAGCTTAAAACCACAAACATTATCTCACAGTTTCTGTGGGTCAGGATTCTGTGCAGTTTACCTTGGGTTTACTGGCTTGGCCTCTCACCAGGCAGTGAAGGTGTTGGTGGTGGCTATGATCATCCCAAGGCAGGATAGGGAGAGAATCCATCTCCAAGCTCACGTTGGCAGGATTTTTCTCACAGGCTGTTGGACTGGGCCTCCATTTCTAGATGGCTATTGGTCAGAGGACTTTTACAATACCTTGCCATGTGGGCCTCTCCATAGGGCAGCTCATCACATGGCAACTGGTTTCCATCAGAGGGAGCAATGGAGAGAGCAGGAGAAGGGTGACTAAGGCAGGAATCGTCTCCTTGTAGCCTCATCTCAGAAGTGATGTTATTACTTTTGCTGCATTCTCTTTGTTAGAAGTGAGTCACTAGGTCCAGGGGCAGGAATTTTACAAGGGTATGAATGGCAGGAGGTGAGGGTGATCGGGGCCATTTAGAGGCTGCCTACCAGTGTTGAAGAAAATTGTTGACTTCTATGAGCTGTAGCAGCAGACAGTGCTGTGCAAGGAGAATGGCTGTCTGAGAAGTCCAGCGCCTCATATGGGTTTTAATGTGTTGCCTTTTCCCCCTGATACATTTTGTTTAAATCCATGGTCATCTTGCCATTTAGTGATGTGGTTTAATTGCATATTTGGGTTAGTCTGTATGTAAACGTTTAACAAAGGTGTCTCTGTGCTAAACAGGAATCCTATGCATCTTCTTCACCAATATGGTTTGTGGACTCTGATGAGCCAAATCTGACATCATTTCTGGAACACCTAGAAGATACCAAGAACAATATTCCGTAAGGAAGGAAGCCAAGCTATTTTCTCTTTTCCTCATGAACATTATATTTAGAAATTAAATGTTAAGAGATAATATGATATAAAAGCATGATTAATGACTATAATCTTAGAGGAATTAAAGTCTGGGTATTTTAAGTCCTTCAAATCTTATTTACTACCTAGTTTCCCTTTATTACTTCCCTCATGTATAACCTTAGTTTAGATTAGGAATTCAAGGTCTCTTTTTCCCTGAATTCTAACCATTAAGCCAAGCAAGCATTTTGAGTAGAGACGACTAGCCAAAGTGGGAGGTGGAAAAAAGACCAAGGTAGAAGTGAAGGGAGAGATGGGTAGAGTCACACCAGAACTAGTATGAGGGAATTGCCTTTTCTTTCAAGGGTCTGTAAGTCTGCAATAAAAGTCAAAGGTATTCAAATAGAAAGTTTTGTTTTTGTTTTTAGTATATAAAGAAGTATAACTTACCATGTTGCAAAAATTTTAAAAACCTTTATTATAAAACTCATAAGCAACCATAAGCATATAAAACTCATAAGCAATCTATTGTAAAATATAGAAAAGAAAAGAAAAAAAATAAAGTCTCTCATAATTTTTCTACCTAATATAATCACTGTTGACATGATGGCTATTTTCTACCCTTATATATTTTTTCTTTGCTAGTAAAATACAAAACCCTTATACATATGTTTAAATAATTGAGGTCGTATTCTCTATAGTTTTATATTCTTTTAAAAAGCATTTACTAGGCCAGGCGTGGTGGCTCACGCCTGTAATCCCAGCACTTTGGGAGGCCGAGGCAAGCAGATCATGAGGTCAGGAGATCGAGACCATCCTGGCTAACACGATGAAACCCCATCTCTACTAAAAATACAAAAATTAGCCAGGCATGGTGGCAGGCACACCTGTAGTCCCAGCTACTCAGGAGACTGAGACAGGAGAATGGTGTGAACCTGGGAGACAGAGCTTGCAGTAAGCTGAGATCATGCCATTGCACTCCAGCCTGGGCGACAGAGCAAGACTCCATCTCTAAAAAAATTAAAAATTAAAAAAATAAAAAGCATTTACTGTATTTTCCTATGATGTCATAATCTTTATAGAAAACTAACAATCATTATTTTAAGTTGACATGATTGTTTACCTAAAAATATCCAAAGGAACCAACCGAAAAAAAAAACCCAATTTTTAAGATTGCTAGTTAAAAGCTCTGTTATATAAAAACCAATAGCCTTCCCCAATATTAGCTATAATCACATAGGAGATATAGTGGTAAAGTATTTTTTCAAGTATTTCAGCAAAAATTAAATAGCTAGGAATAAACTTACATGTGCAGGACTTTTATCAAGAACATGACAAAATTTTGCTGAGTGGAATGAAAGATTTGCACTCTATGTCCCTGGATGAGTAGATTTCATATTATAAATATGTTAGTTATCACCATGTCTTCATATTAATTTATAAATGTAATTTCTGCTGGGCACAGTGTCTCACACTAGTAATCCCAAAAGTTTGGGAAGCTGAGGCAGGTAGATGACAATTAGCTAGGTGTAGTGGTACACACTTGTAGTCCCAACTACTCAGGAGGCTGAGGTGGGAGGATCACTTGAGCCTGGGAGGCAGAGATTGCGGTGAGCCAAGATCATGCCTCTGAACTCCAGCGTAGGTGACAGAATGAGACCATGTCTCAAAAAAAAAAAAAAAAAAAAAAAACCTGTAGATTTATTTTTGGAACTTGACAAAATGATGCTAAAGTTTGTTTAGAAGAGTAAGTAATAAAAAATAATAAAGAATAGATTTGTTCAACCAGATATTAAATAAAATATTGTGGAATAGCCCTGAGCCAGACAGATAAAGCCAATGGAAGTTTAGAACCAGAGTCATGCTAATGATAATTTAGTATAAGATAAAGATGGTATTTTAACTTAATAGGGAAAAGATTATTCTGTAAATAGTCTTAGGAGAGCTGACCATTTGAGGAAGTTTGAGTCTTAACTCCAATTTTTGTCAAAATTAATTATAGTTGGTTTAAACACAAATTTCTTAAAAATAAGAACTGAAGAACATGGGTTTGAAGATATTTTAAGAGTTAAGGCTGAGGCTGGGCACAGTGGTTCACCCCTATAATCCCAGTACTTTGCGAGGCCAAGGTGAAAGGAGTGCTTGAGCCCAGGAGTTTGAGATCAGCCTGGGCAACATGGCAAGACCCCCTCTTCTCTCTCTCTCTCTCTCTAGATATACATATACATATACATATACGAAAAAAGGGTTAAGGTTTATATGGAGAGCCATGAAGATAAGAGGTAAAAATTAATTAAAAGCTAGATAGACACATGTTTACATCTCCAGAAAGGGGGTTGATGGGAAAGAATAATAGACATAGCTCCATTACTGCTACCTCCTTTTAGGAAGTTGCTTGTGAACATCTAAAGATAACAGTTTTATAATAGCAGAAATGAGTTATTTTTCACTGTCTAAAACATTACATAAACATGTTCATAAAGTTAAATGAAGTAGGATATAAAATTGGGCCTAGTGTTTTTAAAAGTAAATATATTTACACGAAGGAGGAAACGACTCACCTCCCACTCTTACAGCCTTTGCCAGTTTATCATAGCCTAGTTTCTTGAGAGAATAAGCTACATGTCTTCACCTTTTTTCACTGAATTCATTGTAATCTGGATTTTGCCCTCATCATTGCACTAAAATTTATCTCCTAGTTGCCATATCTAGTGGCTCCTCTCTTAGTCCCCAAATTGACCCCTCTGCAGTATTTTGATACTGTTGATTGTTCCCTTGTTGAAACATTCCTCCATTCTTAATGTCCACCAATAAAGAGTTGGTTAAATAAAAATTATAGTGTGCAGTTTTATAATAGAATATTCTGTTGTAGATCAAAAGAAATGCAGCCAGTCCTTCCATAAGCATGTGCAAACTTCTAAGATATATTAAGTAAAAAAGTAAGGCATAAAATATTGTGTATAATCTGGCCCCTTTAATATACAGTATTAAAAAATCCGTATCTGTGCTTATTTATACTTACTTTTTTCTCACCTGGTGGATACAGCAAACTGTGAATAGTAGAACACAATTAAAAAAAACATTAAGTGGCTTCTGTGCCAGGCCCTGTGACAATTGGGTATAAGAGACAAAAAAAGGCATGTCCCTGTCCTCTGGGAAGGGACATGATAATCTAATGGGACCTCCATCAGATTCCTTTCTTCTGTTTTGATCTTATCACCCTGCCTTGGTCTCCTCTGATCTCTTCTTCCTTGGCCTACTTCTTTCTTCTCTTCTCATTCTGTGCTTTCTCTGAGTAATCTTTGACTCCCATTACTGAAGTCATGACCTGTGTTCCAGGGATTCCTAAATTCGCATTCATCTCCAGAGTTTCAAACTCATATATCTGTCTGTATATCATATATGTTAGGGAATCTTACTTGGAGTGACATGGCTGTTCAAAATGATGACAATTACATTTTCATGTATCCACCTCCTAGCACTCTATCAGCCCCATCATGTGTTCCCTCAATAATTCTCCTTGTCATTGTGAGTGGGACAAGATGAAATAATCAAACTAGTCTCCCATGCCTAAACCTGGGAACTGTCTTAGCGTTCTTTTATATGCTACTGTTCTCTGACCTCCCCAAACTAGTAAGTTTCTAAGACCTGCCCTTTTGAATGTCTCTTACTATTTTCCCTGTGATCTCAGTTTCTTCCTCCCATCCTTTTTGTGTGTGTGTCATGAGGGAAGGGAGTAAAATTGAAATTTGTGGAAAATGTACTACCTTATCTTTCTTGTTGCTTGGTATGACTCCACTACCCTGCTGCCTTTCTCCCCCAGCACTCCTGTAGCCCCTTCTGTGCCAGAGGTCAGAGTGTCCAGGTCTGTGTCCAGATTGCCCCGCCTCATCTTCTTTATGTAGTTAGCACAAACAGAGCGTATTGAGTGTATAACAAATGGGGCTCGGCTTCTTTTAAGCATGAGGATTTTTGGTGGATCCTAATCTACTGTTCAACCTTCCTTATTTCCACTTGCTTCATTGCTCACTTTGGGAAGGTTTATTTTTTGCTTTGTTAACCCATTCTAATCCTGTGTCTTCCTTTTTTGTCCTTTGTAAACCTACTTCTTTCTCTTCATCTCTTTTCTTGGTCAGACACCCAGGAAATTGTTCCTGACCAAGTGAAGTGAGGTGCCTTATTAGATCCCATTTGAGTCACCTTATACATTGAAAATCATTTTAAACAACAAAAATCACGCTTGTGCACATAGTTTACCTTGCTTGCTTGCTTAAAGTAAATATGCTTACAACACAATTTGGACTTAAACATGGAAATTTACAGTTATTCTTTGCAGTTTCCTAGTGAATTATTATTTTTTAGACAGACACTTAAAAGCCTACAAAGTATCCAGTGTTTCCACAGGTTTCATTTAATCTTAACTGTTCTGGGAAAGTTTTCATTTCTTTGTTTTACAGATGGCAAGACTCAAACTCAGGGAATTAGATACGATATCCAAGGTCCCCTAGATTCCCAGGCTGTCTGCTAGATCACATTTGCTTATGTACTTTTAACTGACTATGACTGGAATATATAATTTTATAATCCATGTGTGACAACACTGCCTATGTGGCTTTTTCTTTTTCTTTTTTTTTTTGGTAGCCTCATTAATGTATTAATGTTCTCTTGTCTGAAGTTGTAAGTTTCTAAGAAAACAAGGTAGCAATCAGAAATTGGACAACGTCTGGAACTTCTTCCTCAGCCTTTACTGTTGTCATTCTGCTAGGTATCAGTTGTAGTGATTGTACCCCAAGCCATAGTAACTTTCTTAAACTAGAGGCTCCTGAAAATATTTTGAAGAGTATTTTTTTTAAACTGTAAGCTGCAGTTGGGCAATAACAAACATTTTTATTTCCTACTGGATTGATTACAGTAGTCAACATTATTGATGTCTTCTAAGGGCTCTTTAACATGCTTATTTACTGAAATGTGTTTTGTAGCTTCGTCAGCAGTTGAAGTGGTTGATACGTGAACTCTGCAGATTATATAACCTTCCTAAGCACCTGGATGTTTGGTAACAGTTATGATATGGTAGAAAAGGATACTGAGAGAATGGGGGCAGACCTACCTTAAATAGAATGGGGAGGTGGCACTAAGCTAAAACTGCCAGGATGAAAAGAAGTCAGACATAAAGAGTGGACAGAGGATATTATCAAGCCAAGACACTGAATGTGTAAAATCCCAGAGGCAGGAGAGAGAGGGATGTTTCTGAGGATCTGAGAGCTCCATGAACCAGCACGGGGGGTTGCAGGGTGTGGGGGTCACGGTATAATCTAAGAGAGGCCATCAGAGGCTCGATCTTGCTGGCCTGGTAGGTCCTGATAAAGAATTTGGATTTTACTTTATTTGCAGTAGAAAGCTCGTAATGGTTTTACCCAGGGGAGTAAACATAATCTTAAGGATGTTTTAAGAAGCTTATGTTTGAGGCAAACGTTTTATCTTTGCTTTAACATTCGTTCTCTCTCCTTCTATAATTTTTTTTTCTGAACAATTTGAACGTAAGTTACATACATCGTAACTAAATACTTTGGCTTATTTTTACTAAGAATGGAAATCTCATATAACTTTAGAACAATTATCAACTTCATAAATTTACATGAACACAATACTTTTATCTGATATACCATCTGTATTCCAATTTTTTTAGTTTGTCTAATAGTGTTCTTTATAGCAATTTTACCCCTTCCAGGATCCAATCTGGGGTGAGGTATTGCATTTAATCATCATGACTTTAGTATCATTTAATCTGGAGCATTCCAGATTTTGTCTTTCATTATATAAACATTTTTGAAGAATACAGTTTCTCCCCTCCACGATTAAAAACAAATGTTCCTCATTTTGTGTTTATGTGCTGTTCCCTTGTGATTAGATTGGGGTTATATATTCTTGGTATAAATTCTATACAGGGATGTTACACCTTCTTTAGAATATCACATCTGGAGGTACATAAAGTCCACCTGTTTCTCATTTTGATCACCTGATCAAGGTATTGCCTGATTTCTCCATTGTATAATTACTTTTTGTTTTCTCCCTTGCAACTAGTTAACAGCCTGTGGGGGAACATTTTATGTCCATGCCAGTATCCTGCTGCTTTTCAGCACTATTCCCTAGATTGAGCATGATTATTCTTGTCTGATCCAGTCTTTACTATGAAGGTGGCAAAGTGATGGTTTTCTAATTTCCCATTTGCCTCTGTGTTTGCCATTTAGTCCTTGGCATAGACTATAAACTGAGCTCTGGCTTCTCTCCCATTTTTTCTGTTATTGGTTGGACTCATGAGTTCCCATATTTTTTAATGGTTTACAATTCATTACTTAATTATTTTTGAAGTTCAGTTGGTTTGGCTGGTGGGATCCCTTTGAGCTGGTTCCTATGTCCTTGTATCATGTTCCCATCATTTTTGTGGAGACTGCTTCCTTAATTTCCAGCAAAACAAGATGCTCTAGGCTTATCTTGAACCTATATGTCTGATATCATTTGGGCAGTTGTCCCCTCCAAATCTCATGTTGAAATTTCACCCCCAGTGTTGCAGGCGGGGCCTAGTGGGAGGTGTGTGGATCATGAGGACAGATCCCTCATGAATGGCTTGGTGCTGTCCTCACAGTAATGATTGAGTTCTCGCTCTTAGCACCTGTGAGAACTAATTGTTTAAAAGAGCCTGGCATCTCTGTTCCCCCTCTCTTGCTTCTGCTCTCTTGTCATGTGACCTTTGTACACGTGGGCTCCCCTTTGCCTTCTGCCATGAGTGAAAGATTCCTGAAACCCTCACCAGATGCAGATGCTGGCACCATGCTTCTTGTACAGCCTGCAGAGGTGTGAGCCAAATATACCTCTTTTCTTTATAAATTATCCAGCCTCTGGTATTTCTTTGTAGCAACATAAATGGACTACGACAATGTCCCAGCTCTGAAATAGGCCTTTCTGCCAGGAGCCCTTTAATGGGGAAAGGTATTAGAAATCGGGACCTTTATTTCTTGGTTATCTCCTTGTAAATAACCAAATTCATTGTTTTCTAGTTTATTTTCTGTTTCTTTTTGTGATGGTAAGCAGATATATGCATGTTTTCTATTTTCTCTTTTTTCTTATACACCATGTGACATACTACGTGTGTACACTTTAAAAAAAATTTATTTATTTATTATTTCTTTTTTTTTTAACAGAGTTTCACTCTGTTGACAGGCTGGAGTGCAGTGGCGTGATCTTGGCTCACTCCAACCTCTGCCTCCCGGGTTCAAGCGATTCTCCTGCCTCAGTCTCCTGTGTAGCTGGGACTATAGGCGTGCACCACCACGCCCAGCTAGTTTTTGTATTTTTAGTAGAGACGGGGTTTCACCATGTTGGCCAGGATGGTCTTGATCTCTTGATCTTGTGATCTGCCTGCCTTGGCCTCTCAAAGTGCTGGGATTACTTGCGTGAGCCACCCTGCCCGGCCTGAACATTACTTTTTTTGCTTCATAATATCTCCTGGAAATCATTCCATATCTGTTCAAAGATCCTCTTAGTTATTTTTCTAACAACTACATAGTGCTCCATTTTGTTTGTGTACTATAGCTTATTGAACCAATCCCCTATGAGGTACTTTATAATTACAAATACTCTTACATTGAATTTGTGTGCATATGCATTTTTGCATTCTTGTATCTTCAGAATAAATTTCTAGAAGTGGGATTGCTGGGTTGAAAAAGAAATATATATTTAGTGTTATTAGAACATTGTCATTGCTTTATTTTGCTGTCATTTTTCTCGATTTTTCAATTGAGAATTTATTTCCATTCTTTTGTTTTTAACAATATAGGAGTTAGAGTTATGAATTTTTTCTGATTACTGTTCTATGTATTGCATAGATTTGTAGTATTTTCATTACCATTATTTTAAAGAAAGTCTGTACTTTCCTTTTTCATTTCCCCTTTCAATAAAGAGATGCTTAAGAGTTTTAAAATTTCCATGTGAAAAGGCTTTTTGTTGTTGTTTTATTTTTAATTTCTAATTTTATTGCATTGGGGCTGAGAGTGTTTTACCTAATATTTCTACTTTATGAAACCTACTGAGGTCTTTCTTGAGCCCTACTATATGATTAATTTATATGAAGAATCCATACATTTATTTAAGAGGAAGGTGCATCTTCCATTTTCAGGGTATAGTTTATATAGATAGTTAGATATTTATATATACATACTGATAATGTGAATATATTCAAAATATCTACTTTTTAATTATATTGTTTGGGTCTTTTACATCCTTACTTTTTTGTGTGTGCACTTGAATGTACTCAGAATGGTTTGTTATTTTCCCCTTTTTTTTTTTTTTTTTTTTTGAGATGGAGTTTCGCTCTTGTTGCCGGAACTGGAGTGCAATGGCACGATCTCAGCTCACCACAACCTCCACCTCCTAGGTTCAAGCAATTCTCCTACCTCAGCCTCCCGAGTAGCTGGGATTACAGGCATGTGCCACCATGCCCAGCTAATTTTTTGTATTTTTATTAGAGACAGGATTTCTCCATGTTGGTCAGGCTGGTCTCGAACTCCTGACCTCAGGTGATCTGCCCACCTCGGCCTCCCAAAGTGCTGGGATCACAGGCATGAGCCAATGTGCCCAGCCTTGTTATTTCCCTTTTATTCGTGTGTTTCTCTTTCTCCTTTAGCTTCCTGTGGTTTTTTTCAAATTACAGGTGCATAGATATTCATAATTGCTATATTTTCATTGTGGAATGTGGCACTTAATGTTACAAAATGTCCTTCTTTGTCTCATTTAATGCTTTTTTGCTTGAATAACTTTTTAGTATATGTCTCAAATATTGCATGGGACATATTTATATAAACATTATTTTTTGTTTATCTGAAGTTCAAATGTAAATAGGCACTGTGTATTTTATCTGGCAATCCTAAATACAGAAAAGTCCTAGAAACAAGGACTGCTGCCAGGACCCACACTGTGTGATTTAAATTACAATTCCTATTAAAACTTACTGGGCCACCTTGGAGAAATGATAGATTCCTTGAATATAAGATGAGCCTGGAACATTTTATCAAACTGAAAATCAAGGAAGCAATTAAATGTCTCAGAAGTCAACTTAAAGAAGCTTCTGCTCCACAAGAGCGCAGAACCATCTGTAAATCATGGCCACATTTTACCTTCCTCAGTCAACTGGGCATATAAAACTTTTCATGAGGCCACAGGAGTTGTGGTCATCTGGGTGACTTGTTTAAGCCAAAAACTTGTACATAATCTGTTTGAGACGGATCTGGCATATGCCTCTTTTATTTAATGATAGGATGCTGCTGTATATACCCAACCTTATGGCTTGATGGGACAAATAACATTCAATTCATGGAGGGAAACTCGGGTAGCATGGTAATTTCCTGGTCCCTGATGAAGCATTCAATCTCTGCTATGGCCCAGTAGCAAACCAGAAGCTGCTTCTCAAAAGCAGAATAGTTATCTGCAGAGAACGACATACTTTTCTCCCCAGTCCAAAGGATTATGCTGTGATTCACCCATAAGGACCCAGTAAAAGTTCTATATAGGCCAGGCTTGGTGGCTCATGCCTATAATCCCAACACTTTGGGAGGCCAAGGTGGGAAGATCACTTGAGGCCTGGAATTCAAGACAAGCCTGGGCAACATAGCAAGACCCCATCACTACAAAAATTGTTTTAATTAGCTGGGCCTGGTGGTATGCACCTGTAGTCCCAGCTACTCAGGAGGCTGAGGTAGGAGGGTTGCTTGAGCCCAGCAGGTCAAGGTTGCAATGAGCCAAGATCTCACCACTGTACTCTAGGTTGGCTAACTCTTATCTTCCACAGACATTTCAAGCACCATCAGATCTGTTGTTCATGTGGCCCACATAGAAAAGTAGCTTGCATAGCACTATTACCTGTTTCAGAATCTTCTCAGGTTCTCAGTCTTATTTAACACTGGCAGTCTTGAGTTACATAGTAATTGGTTTAGAAAAACATGTCCAAATGAGGTATATCTTGCCTCCAAAGAGGCCCAATTAGGCATTATGCCTTTTAGTAAAAAGAGAAATGACATCTCTAAATGTTCTGAACTACTTAATGCCTGGAAATTTCACTGAGGTGACAGCCCTCTGAATTTTTACATTTGGGGATGTGTTTCCTTCTCTATGACCTCCACGTGCCTTATCAAGGTGACTATAGTATTTGCTATTTCCTGCTCATCAGGGAAAATCAGCATGCTGTCATCAATGATAGGACACCTGCATGATATCCTATGGAATACAGCAGCAATCAAAGTCCTTGTGGACTAGATTATCACATAAAATTAAAGAGTTTATATTGTCTAGAGGTGATACCCTGTGAAGGTGTATTGCCAGCCTTGTCAGCTGAAATAAAATGGTGCTTGATAGCCCTTAACTAATAGGTATAAAGAAAGAAGTATTAGCTAGCTCAATAGGTGCATATCAGGTGCTAGGGGTTATGCTGATTTACTCCACCAATGAAATCATATCTGGACGAGCAGCTGCAACTGGAATCACCATCTAATTGAATTTATATTAATCTACTATAATTCTCTAACATCCATTTGTCTTCTACACAGGCTAAATGTAAATGGGATGGTGAGGTAAGGTAAATGGGATGTGATGAGAATCTCCTCCCCTGCATCTTTCAAGTTCTTGAGGGCAGCAGTAATCTGTACAATTCCTTCAGGAATGCAGTATTGCTTTTGATGTACTATTTTTGTATGTTGACAAAGTTCTAGTGGTTTCTGCTTGGCCTTTCCTACCAGAATAGTCTTATGTCCCAGTGTCAGGGAAACATTATAGGGATTCTGCCAGTTTGGAGTTTGTCTATTCAAACTCTGCATTCTGGAACTGAGGAAATAACCACGATGTGAGTTTGGAAACCCAATGGGCTCACTGGGTATTGCATGATCCTAGCTAAAACCTGGAAATAACCCCAATTTTTCCATCAACAAATGAATAATCAAATTATGGTATATCCATACAATGGAATACTACTCAGAAAAAAATAACAATATATACACACAAACATAGGTAAATATCAAAATTATTGTACCGAGTGAAAGTAGCTAAACAAAAGGAGGACATACTGTGTGGTTCCATTTGTAGAAAATCTAGAAAATGCAAACTAACCTATAGTGACAGGAAGCAGACTGGTGGTCGCCTAGGGATTGGGAGTGGAGGCCCAAGAGAGACAAATTCCAAAGGGTCCCAAGGAAATTCTGGGGTGGCTTAAGTGGGTCCATGACATTCGATGATGTGTTGGTCATGGCAGAATGGCAGAAGCAGAAACTCAATGGCAGTGGGTTGAGAAATGATGAATAATGAGGAGCCAGTGTAACTGTATCCAGAGGCTTCCTGAGGAAGTAAGGAAGGAGACCACTACTACTCCTGCTGCCCTCCTCCCCCCGCCTTGCCTAGTTCACAAGACAGGAGTAAACAGAAAGAAACAAAAGATAAATAGCCAGACAACCTTGGCACCACCACCCAGCCCTAGGAGTTAAACAAAGTAATAATAATAACATCAACCCCTGGCCTAAACTGCTTGTGCTATCGTAAATTCCAGACACTGTATGAAAAAAGCATTGTAAAACTTTCTGTTCTGTTAGCTGATGCATGTAGCCCCCAGTCACGTTTCCCACGCTTGCTCAATTTATCACGACCCTTTCACATGGACCCCTTAAAGTTGTGAGCCTTTAAAAAGGCCAAGTATTTCTTTCTCAGGGAGCTCCGCTCTTTAGACGCAAGTCTGCCGATGCTCCCGGCAGAATAAAAAACCTCTTCCTTCTTTAATCCCGTGTCTGAGGAGTTTCGTCTGCGGTTCGTCCTGCTACAGAAGGACTAAGAAAGATACAGTGATACTGGTTAGCAACATACTTCATGGAATCTCCTCCCAGGTGCTGTTCGGGATTCCACTTAGCTTAATCCAATGAGCTTGTCCCCCTCCGCTCCTTCTCCTGCACTGATTCTGCTCCTAGAGTGGAATTTACCTGCCTTTCCTCCTTGCTAACATCTCCCAACCTTTATTTTCCAGAGCGATTTCTCCCTTTCTCAAACCACACCAGTCCAAGCTAAGCTCTCCCATTTTAGGACTCTTAGGGCATTATTACCTGTATCACATTATATGACATGCTCGATTAAATTCTGCCAAAGTTGAAAAGTACCATAGTGTTAAGTACGTAGAAACTGGCGTCAGACTATCTGAGTTTGATTCTACCTTTGTCATGTAGTGGCTGTGTGACTTTAGTCAAGTAACACAGTCTCTCTGGGCTTCAGTTTCTCCAGCTATAAGCGGATATAACAGTATCTCTTGTTATGAGGATTAAAGGAGTTACTACTATTACAGAGTTTAGTACAGTGTTTGTCACATCCTAAGCCCTAAGAATAGGGATAAAAATCAATTTGTGTTCCTGCTCCAGGAAGTTTCACGCTCATGGTTAAGAGGGATACAAAGATATATGTGGCATTTGCCTTAGACTCAAGGAGCTAGCAATTTCGTGCTGGTCAGATTTAGATTTCATAGCGATTTTCTGTGCGCCCTGGTCCAGCGGCCTCTGTACTTGGGTAACTTTGGCATGAAAGGCCAGAAAGTCCATTTATAATTGCCACTTTTTAGAACCTGTTTGCAAGGCGAAAGAATGGTCGCTGCCAGAATTCAAGAGGAGGAAAGGGTGAAGCCTTTTTGGAGAACGCAGATGATGGCCTTTTTGCAAGGTTTTGGAAGATTTTCGTTTCAACGGACTAAAAGCTACTGCCAGTAGCCTCTAGACAGGCCTGAAAAGGCAGGGGAGGCCCTTCAGACCCCGTTTCCCCACTGCCCCTAACCCTACGGTGGGCCTGGCCTCAGGCCCCGCCCCGCCCCGCCCCGCCCCGCCCCGCCCCGCCCCGCCCCGCCCCGCCCCTGCAGGGTATCTGACCTAGGCCCTGCCCCTCCCAGCCCAGCGCCCCGCCCAGCTCCCCGCCCCCCTCCCCGCCCCTGCAACGTGTAGGCCTCGGCTCCGGCCCCGCCCTATCGCCCCGCCCCTTCCCGGGCTCCCTGTCTTCTGCCCTTCGCTGAGTGTCCGCATCGCCCTCGCGGCAGTCGTGGGCACCCCGCTCGGCGTCGGTGCCTGAAGGAGGCCGCAATGTCGGCCGAGACCCTGGCGGCGGAGGCCGTGGCGTCGCGCCTGGAGCGGCAGGAGGAGGACATCCGCTGGCTGTGGGCGGAGGTCCAGCGCCTGAGGGACGAGCAGCTGAACGCGCCCTACAGCTGCCAGGCGGAGGGGCCGTGCCTCACGCGGGAGGTGGCGCAGCTCCGGGCCGAGAACCGCGACCTGCGCCACCGCCTGTGCCGCCTGCGGCTGTGCCTCGCCGAGGAGCTGAGCCGCCAGGCCACGCTGGAGAGCGCGGAGCTAGCGGGGACGCAGGAGGCCGGCGCACAGGTAAGCTGGCGGTGGGGACTCGGGAGGACGCGGGCGGGGCGGGCCGAGATGGTGCGCGCCGAGCGGTTTTCAACTCCAGGGACAGGTGCGGGGGCGCCCCGGGGGAGAGACAGCCCAGTGCCCTGCAGGTGGCCCGCCCTGTCCTGCTGTGTGCTCCTGTGGGGTGGCCTGGGGAGCCGCTGGATTTCCAGCGTCGCCAGACTTGCCAAATGCTGTTGATTTCTCAATTCGTCCATTAAAGAGCCTGCCTCACATCTTTTTCAGGGGCAGAAATAGTGTTTTCATTTGTTTGAAAAAATGCTGAAGTGTTTAAAACTCGTTATTCTTTCCTTGGGCAGAAAGACTAAGAGCTGCGTATGTAAACTCTTTCATTCTCTCTGGTTCTTTTTTGTTATTGTTGGGTTTTTTTGGGCGAGAAGTTTTAGCTTTTTGTGCCCTTGTTTTGGTGGTTTATCTCGAGAGGATAACTGTATATTTAGCATTTTTATTTAATGCAGTATTTTATGATTTTAGAAAGGATAAATTATCTTCTTTTAACATCATAAACTTCCTGAGTCCTGAAGCTTCTCAGGCTGTGAGATGTTCTGCAGTCCTTTTGGAAGGACAGCTGTGGTGAACTAGCAACATCTTCATGAAATAGTGCATTTGATGTGGCAGGCAGCAACCACACGTTTTCCAGCCACATTATTTGTTTAAAGTTCAAGACAAAAAGTTTTCAAGGGCAAAATATATTAAATGTGCTTAGCAACAGTGTGACAGGAAGGACTGAACCCTGGAGAATGACTTGCCCACTGAGAGTTGTAGGTGGTGGCCAGGAGAGCACAGCTGTGAGCCTCTAAACACAGGCCACTTACAGCCTGCTGGCATGACTCTCTTAAGATATGTTGCTTTTTTTTTTGCCATTGATGTGAGTCATTTATAATTTATCTTTCAGCGTCCTTCTAGTCAAAGCCAAGACGAGGACATGAAAAACAAGAAAATGAAGGAAAGCGAGCCTGACAGTGAGGTAGTTGTTGCTATGGAAACAATATAAAATACTACCTGTAATTTTAAATATGTGTATATAGTTAATCATCTAGGATTTCTAATTTTAAAATTACTGATTAAATTATTATTTGGGTCACATTAGTGTATTTAAAATTTTTCAAACTAAATATGAGATGTCTTGAGAAATGAGCTGCCCATATTTAATAAACATATGTATTTAATCTATTTAAGTTGTGCTAGCAGTTTGTTTGTTTGTTAGTTTTTGGGTTTTTTTTTAGACAGAAGTTTGCTTTTGTTGCCCAGGCTAGGGTGCAATGGCATGATCTTGGTCACTGCAACCTCCGCCTCCTGGGTTCAAGTGATTCTTCTGCCTCAGCCTCCTAAGTAGCTGGGACTACAGGTGCATGCCACCAAGCCCAGCTAATTTTGTTTATTTATTTTATTTTTTTAGTAGAGATGGGGTTTCACTGTGTTAGCCAGGAGGATCTCCATCTCCCGACCTTGTAATCTGCCTGCCTCGGCCTCCCAAAGTGCTGGGATTACAGGCGAGAGCCACGGCGCCCGGCCTTTTTATTTTTTTGTATTCAGGAAATTAGCTACTTTGCTTTTGTATATAAAGCATTAAAACAACCAGTAAGTATTTATCTAGCATCAACATTTGGTAGGAGTGAAGGAGGAATATCTGGGCCCAAATAAATTAGTCTGGTTGAGGAATTCAGGCAGACTCAGGACAAACAACTAGAGAACAGAGTTCAGTGGTGTACAAGTAAGTGCTGTAATGTGTGACTGTGTACCCATTCTGTAAACAGTAGAAAAGGGAGGTGCCGTGGGGCTGGGCATAGTGGCTCATGCCCATAATCCCAGCACTTTGGGAGGCCGAGGCCGGCAGATCACAAAGTCAAGAGATCAAGACCATCCCGGTCAACATGGTGAAACCCCGTCTCTACTAAAAATACAAAAAATTAGCTGGGCGTGTGGCGGGCACCTGTAGTCCCAGCTACTCTCAGGAGGCTGAGGCAGGAGAATCGTTTGAACCCGGGAGGAGGAGGTTGCAGTGAGCTGAGATTGTGCGACTGCACTCCAGCCTGGTGACAGAGCGAGACTCTGTCTCAAAAAAAAAAAGGGGGGGGGGGGGGGAGGTGCCAGTGGGTAAAACAGGTGGAGGACGCGGGCTTTGAGGCTGACCTTTAGAGCTAAGGAGAAATTAGATAGGCAGAGAGGAGCTTTTTGGTGTTGGGAAGTACACATGCTCTTAGCCTTACAGTGGGGTTATGTCCCAATAAAACCAATGTGAGTTTAAAATGTATTTAATACACCTAAGCTAGTGATCATTCATAGCTTAGCCTAGCCTACATTAAAAGTGCTCAGAACACTTACATTAGCTTACAGTTGGGCAAAATTCTCTAACACAAAGCCTATTTTATTATAAAGTGTTGAATATCTCGTGTAATTTACTGAATACTGTAGTGAGTGAAAAACAGAATGGTTGTATGGAATACTCAAAGTACAGTTTCTACTGAATGCATATCACTTTCACAACATCATTAAACTTGAAAAATTGTGGCTGGGTATGGTGACTCATGCCTGTAATCCCAGCACTTTGGGAGGCCAAAAATCATTTGAGATCAGGAGTTCGAGACCAGCCTGGCCAACATGGCGAAACTCCATCTCTACTACAAATACAAAAATTAGTCTGGCAAGGTGGCAGGTGCCTGTAATCCCAGCTACTCGGGAGGCTGAGGCAGGAAAATCTCTTGAACCTGGGAGGCAGAGGCTGCAGTGAGCTGAGTTCGCGCCCCTGCATTCCAGCCTGGATGACAAAGCAAGACTGTCTCAAAACAACAACAACAACAAACCAAAAAGCAACAACAACAACAACAACAAAATTGTAATTCAAACTGTGGTACATTGGGAGCATCTGTAGAGCTGAGAAGGCAGTGAGGGGGTGAAGCTGATTCAGAGCTGAGCAGCTGGAAAACAGTAGGCTGTATATATTAATCTCATTATAATTTCAGGTGAAACAACCAATTTTCATAAAAGAAAGATTGAAGCTTTTTGAAATACTGAAGAAAGACCATCAGCTCCTACTTTCCATTTATGGGAAAAAAGGGGATACAAGCAATATCATCACAGTGAGAGTGACTGATGGGCAAACAGTGCAAGGAGAAGTCTGGAAAACAACACCTTACCAAGTGGCTGCTGAAATTAGGTAAACCATAGTGTGGAAAAGATATTCAATATTAAGTAATTATACTGGAGCCTGGTGAAAATGTTTTCTTAGGGACTGCTAATATATTACTCTATTCTCACGGTGCTAAAAGGACACATCCAAGACTGGGTTATTTATAAAGGAAGAAGGTTTAATTGACTCACAGATCCACAGGGCTGGGGAGGCTTCAGGAAACTTACAATCATGGCAGAAGGGGAAGCAAGCATGTTCTTCGTCACATGGCGGCAGCAAGGAGAAGTGCAGAGCAAAGTGGGGGGAAAACCCCTTATAAAACCATCAGATCTCATGAGAACGCAGTCACCACCAAAGAACAGCATGGAGGTAACAGCCCCTATGATTCGATTACCTCCCACAGGGTCCCTTCCACAAAACGTGGGGATTATGGAAACTACAGTTCAAGATGAGGTTTGGATGGGCACACAGCCAAACCATATCAGCTAATTTTTTTTTTCTTATTCAGTTGCATAAATTAAATGTATTTAATTTTTTTCCTCTGGCTTCTCCAAGGGCCACGTAAATAAGTAGTTGAATATCGGAACACAATCATTTCCTGTTCTCATAAAAATATATAGGAGAGAAAAAATCTGTCTTGACAGGCCATTTTACACTGACTTTATTCATCAATCAAGTAATTTCCGTGAGTTTTTACAGGTCTTTTAATTATAGATCGAAGATATATGTGTTAGAGCTATTATTAGTCTTGGAAAAGTGCATTGACCTTTCTAGGAATTAGATACATTAGTGAAGTTATATTGTTTTGACTAATGCTAATTCCTAGCATTAGAAGCTATTATATAAATACAATTATATAGCTTCTATACAATTGTATTTAATGCCATGTAAATAAATGTTTATCATTTAAAAAACAAACTGTTTCAACAATTGAAATTCTCAGATTTTCTTTGAAAACTATGGCTAAGATTATGTTTCTGATTCATCCTGTTGTATTGTTAAATGCTCTCTCAACCTGTTTTCATGTTTTCCAAGAGGAATGATGTGCTAGGAGAAAACAGGTTGTGAAGCAAGAATAAGTTTGTTTTCTCATGGAGAGTCAGATTGCATGTTAAATGTGTTGGGTCAGTATTTCTCAAAGTGTAGTCCCCAGACCAGCAGCAAAGCATCACCTGGAAACTTGTTAGACAAGCAAATTTGGGGGTCCCACCTCAAACACCCTGAATTGATCAGCTATCTGTGTTTGTATGAGCCCTCCAGGGGCTTCTGATGCAAACTAACCGGCTAGAAGTGACCAGTCCAGCCTAGTGAACATTTCTGGCCCATGCAGTTATTTATGAACCCAGCTTCCTTCAATCTTGTTGATCTGCTGTCCCCTAGGTAGGATTTGTTTGTGTCTAGCGGTGGAAGTTGGGTCCTTGCACGGGCCTGCCTGCAGTCAGGAGGAAGAGAAGCTGCAGAACAATGATGCTTTGAGGCCAAGACCCCACAGGGGCTGGCTTCAGTTTTCACTCACATCCTGTTAGCTCTCATTTAGTCACATGGCCATGCCTAGCTGTAAGAGAGAATGGGAATATAGCTCCACTGGCCACCCAGACACATGTGCAGCTAAAGCATTCATACCATGGAAGAGAGGAATGGTTTATGGAACAACAGGGAGTCTGCCACAGTCTGCCCCTCTGATATCCAGATATCTCTAGGTACCCTTCTTTCAACATCTGACACACTCACTCCCCAGGTGAGACAACTCTTTTGTTCCATAGCTCAAAGCCTGGGATTTCTGAGTGATGTACAGAACACCCCCCCATCAGGCTGACCACTTGCATTCTAGTGACAAATAAACTAACAGACAAGTCTGCTCACACCACACGTGTATGCAGTACACAGAAGACAATCACAAAGTGTGTGCTTGGAAAAAAGAAAGAGGAGAAATATAGCAGGGAGTGGTATAGAGAAGTCATCAGATTCTGCTGGAAGCCATTGTGAGGCCCCACAGCCTGGCAGCAGTTAGTGCTTGTGTCAGCCCACCTATTCATCCTTTGTTCTCTGGAAGCAGCTGTCTTGTCCATGATCCCCCATGGGCCCTGATTTTGCACTTTGGTAAGTTCAGAGTTGTCCATTACCCTCATTTGTCACATCTGAAGTGCACGACAGTTTGTCCTCTTGGGGTCTGTGCAGTTTGCACAGCTCAGTTCTGTGGTGCACACTTGGGGCCTGAGGGTTCCTTTAAGGATCACATAGTTACAGATATTTGTGAGCTGGGCTTATAATTTGTTTGACAATATCATTTCCATCATCAGTTAGCTATAGTAGGCTTCTGGTCTGTCTGTAGCTAATCCGTTCCACATGAAAGTAATTTCACTTGAAGAATCTTCTAGATAGACTTCTCACCCTGTTGTTTCATGGCTTTTTAATTTGGCTCACTCCTGTTTCCTCGTTTAATGGACTGAGAGCATATGAAGCAAAAGACTTGTGGGAGGGAGACAGTCTTCTCTCTAATCCTTGCAGTTCCACTGGCCTCTATTTTCTGGATTTATGTGTGGCCTTTGAGAAGGGCTATCAGTGCCTGTCCCTCCTGCTGTTTGGGAAGGAAGATTGTCTTTCCAATCTTGCATAGCTCCACGTTTCTGAACTTTTAGTCAGTTGAATTACAGGACACAGGCAGGGGGAGCCTCCCTATCCCTTCCATCTCTGCTAGCAAACTAGATTATTTTCATCTGAGATAACGCATTCTTGTAGCTTCTTGCTGAAAGCAACAAGAGTTACCCAGGGTATACCAACACTGTCCCCTCGCCCCCATGCCCCGCCCCTTTTTCCTTCTCGGCTCACCACAACCTCTGCTCTCTGGTTTCAAGGGATTCTCCTGCCTCAGCCTCCCAAGTAGCTGAGATTACAGGCATGTGCCACCACACCCAGCTAATTTTGTATTTTTAGTGGAGATGGGGTTTCTCCATGTTGGTCAGGCTGGTCTCGAACTCCCAACCTCAGGTGATGTGCCCACCTCGGCCTCCCAAAGTGCTGGGGTTACAGGTGTGAGCCACCACACCTGGCCTTACTCTCCCCTTTTATATCTGCTTTCTTGTGTGCTACAAGCACTGTGACACATGGTTTGCCTGCAAGTTTTATCAAATATTTTGTTATACTATCACAAAGGTTACTGGCTCTCCATATGTTAGAGTCTGGTTCCTTGTTACTCACTGCCAGTCTGCTAAGCCAGTGCCACATGTTTTGGATTTTTACTTCCAGGTCATTATTTCTTTATTACTTAAGATATATACTAAGCTGCTACAGCAAAGACATCACAAGAAACTCAGTCACTTGAATATGGTCAAAGTCTGTTTTTCATATAGCAGTCTAGACGTGGGTGGCCAGGTTGACTGGGTGACATATCTCCATACAGTCATTTGGGGACCCAAATTTCTCCCATCTTGCTGATCTGTCTGGTACAACGTTGCCCTTGTCTACATGGTTCAGAAAGAACAGCACATGGGTTCCCATCTACAGAAGGTGGAGAGAGGATAGAGAAGTGCCCTCCACTGTTTTAATGATGAGACACAAAAGTGTTACACATGACTTCTCCTTCTGTCCATTGACTCCAAATCTGGCCACATCTAGCTGCAAGGAAGGCTCGAAAACTCCGTCTGTAGAAGAAGGGCAGAATGGCTTTGCGGAACATGTAGCCATCTGTGACAGTCAGTAGAAATGAAAAGAAAGTTCTACTTGATTAATAATATCTAACATTTACTAAGTTACTGTTATCATATGTACACATTACGTAATCCTGAGTATAAGTGAATGAGGAATGTCCTGTAATCCCCATTTTGTAGATAAGAACACTGAGGCCTAAAAAGCTGAGTAAATTGTCCAATATTTAAACCCAGTTTGGCCTTTCACTTGTGTGCTCCTAACCACAATGCTGTACTGCTGCTCAAGTTAATCACAGAAATGTAAATTAAAAGATTACATTGTAGTCTGGGCACGGTGGCTCACACCTGTAACCCCACCACTTTGAGGGGTGAAAATGGGCGGATCACTTGGGTCAGGAATTTGAGACCAACCTGGCCAACAGGGTGAAACCCTGTCTCTACTACAAATACAAAAAGTAGCCAGACATGGTGGCATGTGCCTGGAATCCCAGCTACTCGGGAGGTTGAGTCAGGAGAATCACTTGAACCTGGAAGGCAGAGGTTGTAGTGACCTGACATTGCGCCATTGCTCTCCAGCCTGGACAACAGAGTGAGACCCTGTCTCAAAAAAAAAAAAAAGCTGTAGAGTTGATATAATTTAATAGTACCTAACATTATGAGAACTCAGAGACAAGATACTCTTGTAACTCTGCTAGTAGGAAAATTTTGCAATATATTCTGACAGAAGTCACGGAAAATGCATTTCCCTTGACTAGCAGTTTAACCTCCAGAATTTTTCCTGAGAAAATAATTGAGTAAGATATATATTCAAGAATGTTCATTGCAGCATTATTTTTCATTACTACTCATCCCCCAAAATACCCATAAAAATAATTAAAATGCCTAGCAAATGTTGGTTCCTCTGTGACTATTAAATATCATATTTTAGAAGTCTGTCTCCTGTTAGGGAAAATGCTGTGATTTATTGTTAAGTTTAAGAAGTAGGTTATAAAATAACATAATTATGATACTATTAAATATTTTTTATTCCTATATATTAAATAATGTGGAAAGATATAAACAAAACATCAATGGTAATTTCTTGGTGGTGGAATTATAGGTGACTTTGTGTGTGTGTGTTTTTCTGTGCTTTCCAGGTTTCCTTTCTTAACTTGTGATTTTGTCAACAATTTTCAAACAATAAATTTATTTAAAAGATACACAAAAAAAGAGAAAGAAAGAGATCAACACCTCACTAGAAGACCATCCTGGCCAATGTGGTGAAACCTCATCTCTACTAAAAATACAAAAGTTAGCTGAGCGTGGTGGCGTGTGCCTATAGTCCCAGCTACCAGGAGGCTGAGGCAGGAGAATTGCTTGAACCCAGGAGGCAGGGGTTGCAGTGAGCTGAGATCGCACCACTGCACTCCAGCCTGGCGACAAAGTGAGACTCCATCTCAAAAAAAAAAAAAAAAAAAAAGAAAAGAAGCGAAGGAATCGGATAGTTCATAAAAGTAAAAATAGCTTGTAAGCATGAACCAAAATTAATAATTAAATCAAAACAACAATTTTCAATGTCACGTAGACAAAGATTTTTAAAAATTGGGGTACATGGAAGTGATGCGTTCAAATGACATCAGAAATCTTTCAAGGGTACATCACCTTTGATCTAGTAATTCCAATTCTGTGACGTATTCCCAGAAAACAGTCACAGAAGTCGCAAGATGCCTGTGTACAGATGTCTGTGTGGTATACTCTGTGAGAGCAAACCTTAGGCGACCTCAGTGTGCAGCAGTGGAGGCTTCATTAATAAATAAATACTTCCAGACTGGGAAGTATTTGGAAGGTTATCTGAGGCATGATAGAGAAAACGCAAGCTATACAATTATGTTGGCAACTGCTTTTAAAGACAGCACATATGTGTGGGTGGGTGGATGGAGGTAGAAAAACCACTGGATGGAAATGTACCAAAATGTTATAAGTAGTGATTTATGATATTTATGTGTGATTTTTTTTATCCTATGTGCTTTCTCAGTTTTCCAAGTTTTTTTAAAACAGTGAATGTGTATTACTTTTCTACATAAAATAAATATTACAAAACAATAAGTATCTGTCTTATTCGTTTACGTTTGTATTTTCTATACACTTCAAAAAAAAAAAAAAAAAACAACCCTAGAAATTCTTTTAATCTTTTAAGGAATCATTGTAACAATGATAAGGTTAACTCCCAAGTGGCTTTTCTCTTCCTAGTCAGGAACTGGCTGAAAGCACAGTAATAGCCAAAGTAAATGGTGAATTGTGGGACCTGGACCGCCCGTTGGAAGGGGACTCTTCTCTAGAGCTGCTTACATTTGATAATGAGGAAGCTCAAGCTGTGAGTATTTAAAATCCAGACAGCCAAACTTTGGGTAGTTATGTTGTAAACTATATTATATAAGAAGCCACATATTGAAGTCACGAATGTTGAGTTTTTTGGGAGTTTCTAAGATTTAAAATTTGAATATTGATGTTTAATAAATATCTGTGGCATGAATGTATACAAATACATGTCGATTTTTAAAGTAGCCCATAATTTCTTTCTTTCTTTTTTTTTTTTTTTTTTTTGAGATGGGATCTTACTCTGTCACCCAGGCTGGAGTACAGTGGTGCAATCATGGCTCACTGCAGCCTCAACCTCCCTGGCTCAAGTGATCCTCCCACCTCAGCCTCCCGGCTACCTGTGACTACAGGCACGCACCTACACACCCAGCTAATTTTTCATATTTTTTGTAGAGACAGATTTTGCCATGTTGCCCAGGCTGTTCTCAAACTCCTGAGCTCAAGCAGTATGCCTCCCTCAGCCTCCCATAGTGCTAGGATTACAGGTGTGAGCCACTGTGCCCAGCCTTATCATTTCTTACAATAATCATTTCCTTAAGTTAGAATGCTTTGGTTATTAAATCAATGTGTGTTTGAAATGAATTGTTAATAGACTGTTAAAAATGGGTCTACTTTATAATTTAATTTGTATCGAAGAATTTGAAGAAATTATAAGACTCAAATATACTTTAAATACTTAATATAATTTTCTATAAAATAAATACCACATTTTTCACATATGCATGTAATATATGATTTCTGATATACATTGTCGCCTGAACGTTGCAGTCGCCCTTCAAGCTGTCCATTATCTTCATAAAACCTAACTTATGATTAGCTTAGGTTACAGTAATTGCAAGGCTTATACTAAATTTCTTTAAACTATAAGAACCATATTTTAATTTCTGTTTAAAATATGCAAAGTATAACAATTAAATATCTAAATGGTATGCTATTAATAAAACCATGTTTAAAGGTGATTTTCAGAAAGTTCAGTACTGTAAACTGAATTCACAACTCTCCAGCCATAGGTAGCCATGCCTCAGTTTTGATGCACTACTGCCTATGTGATATCTGCACGTAGATATTTTACAAGAATCTTCAGTACATTCACCATGAAATTTTCTATTTTAACCCCAAAATTTATTTCTTTCCTATTTGCCTAAGTCAATGCATTATTCCACCACATACCCAATTGCTCAACCCAGAACCTTGGAGGTTTTGTGTGATTCCTCCCCGTCCCTCAACTCCATCTCCAGTGAGGGGTAAGCCCAGTAGATTTTACTTCCTAGCATATCTAGAATCTGTCCACTTCTCTCCCTCTCCATTGCCACTGCCTGAGAATCTGCACTCACCTTGTTATAGACCCACTCAAGAAACTACCTACTTGCTGTTTTGTCCCCTGAAATTCATTCCCATTGAGCTATCAAATGATGTGTGTAAATGTAAATGTAATCATTGTGCTTAAAACCCTTTAATGCATCCAATTGCATTTGGAGTAAAATGCAAGCTCCTCCCCAAGGCCTGCATGGTCTCTGGCCCTTCCTTACCTCTCTAACCTTTCTCAAGCTATGCTTTGTCCCATCCCTTACGTGTTAGTCACACAGGCCTTCCCGAGTCCCCATGAATGTAGGACACTCACTGTTTTTCTTTATTACAAAGCCCTGTTCATCTCCTTTTAAATATAATTATGCACTTCCAGTTTTGTTTATTGCCTGTGTCTTTCCCAATAGGCTGCACCTGTGTGGGGGCTGTGAGTATGTCTGTTTCTTTCACTATTGTAACCCAACACATAACACAGTATTTGGCTCAACAAATATCTAGGTGTGGACAGTGCACCACGTAAGAGATTTGGGCTGACGCTAGCAGTCAGCCTGCCATCCTAGCAGCATCCAAAGGAGAAGTGCTGTGCCCTAAGGACTGACCCTCTGGGTCTTTCTGCAAATCATATCCCAGCCTATTGCTATGGGCTAGGATTGCACATAGTGGTCCATCGTCTAACTCCTTCTGCTCTGATTCATTTTATCAAACAACTCTTTAATTGTAACTTGCTTTCTATTTAATAAAAGGAAAGAAAGTGCTGACAGATGACTTGATTATCTTACTCTTTTGGTACCTATATCTATTTGGTGACTTTGGTTAGTTTCATTTTATCCATAAACTAAAATGAATTCCTTGGGAACTGAAAACCTTATCAACATTTTGAACTTGGAGGACTGACAGTCGGGCTCTGAACTGTGGTTAATGAACTCATGTATACACTTCTCAGGGGTCCCAGGCAGCCAGCAGACATTCCCTGGCAACACTTTTTTCTTCCTGAGCCATCTTTCAAACTTCCACAGTCACATGCTATTCAGCACATGAAGACTGCTGTGGAGATGCAGAATCTCATTAACTCTAGTGGTGTCAGGAACACTTCAGTGCTCTGTGTCCCTCTCAGAGAGGGTGCCCCTGGAGAAAAAGGAAGAGAGCTAGCACCTGGCACTCCTCGGCCTTCCTCCCACTCTGGGCTTCAACCAGATTTGCACACAGCTGCTCTGCTGGATGTTCCGAGAGGTGTTCATCCCTTGTGACTGATATGCACAGAGGAAATGGGGTTGTAGCTGAGCTCCAGCTGCCACTCTCAGCAGAGTGGCTTCACACTGGCACTGAGCAAGTAGCTCTGGTGGAATGTCAGGGAGGGCTCAGAAAGCATTCTCTTCTAAGTGGGCATTGAAGATTTTCCTTTCAAGTTGATGTTGCTGCCCTTGGTCTTGCCATTTATCTCCTTGAAATGTTCTACTTGTTTACATCATTTTACTACTAATTTTCCATGACATACTTTTGGCAGCTAATGGCCCCTCTGTCCATGCCATGCAGGTGTACTGGCACTCCAGTGCTCACATTCTTGGGGAGGCCATGGAACTTTATTATGGAGGCCACCTGTGCTACGGTCCGCCCATTGAAAATGGATTTTATTATGACATGTTCATTGAAGACAGGTAACACACTGAATACTGGCTTGTGAATGCATGTGTTTCAATTTTATTGTGTTTTAATGGTTACATACTAGCTTAGTAACTTTATACTGTTGACCCTTACATAATGTGGGATTGGGGCACTGATGCCCATGCAGTTGAAAATCTGAGTAAAACTTGTGATTCCACCTAAACTTAACTAATAGCCCGTTGTTAGCTAGAAACCTTAATGAAAACATAAACAGTTGAGTACCACATACTTTGTATCTTATGTGTATTATATACTGTATTCTTAAAATAAGCTAGAGAAAAGAGATGTTAAGAAAATCATAAGGAAGGGAAAATATATTTACCATTCATTTAGTGGAAGTGGATCGTTATAAAGCTCTTCATCTTCACATTGAGTAGGCTGATGAGGAAGTGGAGGGGTTGATCCTGCTGCCTCGGGGTAGCAGAGGCAGAAGAAAATCCACATATAAGTGGACCCATGTAGTTCTAACCTTCGTTGTTCAAGGGTCAACTGTTTTGCATAATATGGCATAGATTGGTTGACCAATTTTGAAAATTATTTTTTGTTTAGATGGTCTAAGCCATTTAACTAAAAATTATTTTTAGTCAAATCTAGATTCAAGAGGTACTTCTAAAATTGTTTTTTGTTTTGTTTTGTTTTGTTTTTTTTGTCCCCAGAAGAATATGATATGCTGTTTATCTAATCTTGGACTTGCTAGAGCATGGTATTAATTAAGACCAGAATTGAAAGCTTAATTCCTAGGGAGAGCTTAGTTTAATTTGCTCCATGATAATCAAGGGCATCATTAACCTCAGCCAAGCATCTCACATAGTTGAGTGCCAGACAGGGATGTTTCACAGAGGCTTCACATTCCATAGACCTATGCTTGAATCATTAGCAAACAGCCAGCCCCGTCCAACTCCTGCCCTGAATTCCTCAGCTTTTAAGGGTACCTCCAGTTGGCACAACCAAAACCTCTGATCCTTCTACTTCCTCCCTGCTCTTCACCTCCACCCCACCATCCAGTTCTGCCAGTGTTATCTCCTAAATAGTTCTCCCACGCCCCTCTCCTTCTCTCACTTCTGCCTTAACTTGGCCCCATGGCGTCTCTGGCCTGGATGACTGTGGTGCATTTTATCTTTACCTTCTCCTGCACACCGCTTAATGACCTCCCCAACCAAGCACCCAACGCTCTGTAGCTGCTACTTAGAGACTTGTCCAGTCTGAATCACTATTCCTCAACAACCATGAACTGTGTTTACCTATACCACTTCTGATCTCAAAGGTGTGGGGTTTTTTTCCACATCAACAGCCAGTGCTCCAACTCTCTGGACACCCACTAGGTGTCTAATGATTGAACTCAATTCTGACACTGTCTACCCTGAGTTAGTGCAGATCCCCCAGGTCAAGGGCTCAGTCCCACAAACTGCCCCCAATTCAGATGCCAGCTGGAAGTCTGGGTCTTCCATACTTTTGACCTACAGGTTACAAATCGGGAGTTTCCATGACCCCATCCTTGGGTTCAATAATTTGTTAGGCTAGCTCCCAGAACTCAAGAAGGCACTTTACTTACCTTACCAGTTTATTATAATGGATGGTACAAAGGATAGAGATGAACAGCCTGATGGAAGAGGTGCTTATGGTGAGGTATGTGGGAGGGGGTGCAGAGATTCCGTGTGTCTCTGGGCACCATGCCCCAAGCACCTGGATGTGTTCAACAACCTGGAATCTCTGTGAATCTCGTTTAGGGCTTTTTATGGAGGTTTCATTGTAGAGGCACAGTTGATTCAATCATTGACCATTGGTGATAACCCAATCTCTAGTCCCTCTCCTCTCCCCGAAGGAGGCAGGTAGGGGTGCTGAAATTCCCAACCCTTTAATCATGCATTGGTCTTTCTGGTGACCAGTTCCCATTCTGAAGCTACCTAGGGGACCTAGCCACCAGTCATCTCATCAGCACACAAAAGACACTCGTATCACTCCAGAGATTTCAGGATCTTAAAAACCCTATGCCAGAAATCTGGATGAAGACCAAATATATGTTTGTTATTATATCACAGTATCACATCCAGTTCATCTCTTGTTAACATGGCTCCAGTATTCATTCAACAAGATGTTTTTGCTCCCTGCTGTATGCTCTGTGGTGGGTGCTGGTGATTCGGCAGTGAAGGAACCAGTCTGTCCTCATGGAGCTAACAGTCTGGTTGGGGGAAGACAGCAAATGCACAAGCAGCCATCTGCTGCCTGGTGGTGATGAATATAGGAACATCAGCCAGGTGTGGGAGGTGTGTGCCATAACAGGCAGGTGGGCAGGAAGGGGCAGATGGCATTGAAGCAGACCAGAGTAGAGGGAGGGAGCAAGCCCTGAGGACAGGGATACTTATGACATCTGCAGGGAGAAGGTTCCAGGCCTCTGTGGGACTGTCCTGATGTGGGGATATGTGTGGCTTATTTGAGGAGTGGCAAGGAAGCCAGTGTGGCAGGAGGGAGTGAGCACTGACCAGGGGGTGATTCAAAGGAAGTCAGTCCATGCATAGTGGAGGCTCAGTGCTGCTAGGAGCACCGGGACTCTGCAGTCCACACAGATCTCTCCCAGCCTTGGTTCCATAGCCAGTGATGGCAGGGACATGATGAGCACTCCATCTGGCTCTTGAGCAAAACTAAAGTATGTGAAGGATAAGGAAGACCGCACAGAAGAACCAGCCTCAAAGGAGCTCACAGTCCACCTGGATGTCTCCTAGCAGGGCTTCCTGCTCACCTTGCAGCAGAGGAGAAATGAGGCAGGTCGTGGCACCCGTTGATGCCCTAGTCTCCCTCTTTGAGACGCAAGAGTAGTGACCGTATGAATGTTTGACTTTCTGAAGTCCTAGAACAATAAGACTTACCAGATTCAAGTTAGAAAATGTGTCACTGCTGAGCCTTCAGGACAAAGGAAAGAGGGAATGCATAATGTCTGGAAGATCAATGTCAGTTCTCTGCTCTTCTTTTTAGAGCAGTGTCCAGCACAGAATTGTCAGCCCTGGAGAATATATGTAAAGCCATCATAAAAGAAAAGCAACCTTTTGAAAGACTAGAAGTCAGCAAGGAAATCCTCCTGGAAATGTTTAAGGTAACTTGGGGAAACTCCTAAACATCTTACTAGGAATATTAAAAATCCATGTAGACTAGCTTCTCCACCTTCCCCCAAATAGTTAGCCATTGCTCACCAAATTGTTCTAATTCTGTTAAGCTACTGTGAGGTTGTTACCAGTTACTTGCTGTGGCATTTCCCTCCTCATCTATTTCCTGAACATTTTAGGGCAGACATAGGTAGGTAAAGGGCCAGGTGAATAATTTTTTTATGTGTGTTTATAAATCTGATTAATTCTGAGTATTGTGAATATCTGTCCCCTAAATTCAACAATATTTATAATCCCATATAAAAGGCTGCCTTTTTCTTTTTTCTTTGGGAGTTTTCTATTAACTTTTTTTTTTCAGATTTTAACCTAGAGTAATCTGTATAAAACGGTAACTTTCTCTATATTGTTTTGACCAATGTACTTAAATATATTCCTGATTTTATGTTTTAAAACATATGTATTGGAGAAAACATACATTTTTTGTTTGTTTGTTTGTTTGTTTGTTTTTTGAGATGGAGTCTCTCTCTGCCTCCCAGGCTGGAGTACAGTGGCACTGTCTCGGCTCACTGCAACCTCCGCCTCCTAGGTTCAAGTGATTCTCCTGTCTCAGTCCCTCAGCTGGGACCACAGGCATGTGCCACCATGCCTGGCTAATTTCTGTATCCTTTTTGTAGAGACGAAGTTTTGCCATGTTGAGCAGGCTGGTCTTGAATTCCTGACCTCAAGTGATCTACCCACCTCAGCCTCCCAAAGTGCTGGGATTACAGGCATGAGCCACCACACCCAACCAAAAACATATATTTTGAAAACACAATATTATTAGTTTTGTGGGCTTTAATAAAAAATAGAGTTGGTTTTGGTAAAAGGTTGCAGTATTCTTTTGTGTGCAGTAAAATATATAACATATAAAATTTACCATTTAATCATTTTTAAGTATACAGTTCTGTGGCATGAAGTACATTTACAATGTTGTCAATCATCACCACCATCCATCTCCAAAGCTTTTTATCTTACCAGGCAGAAACTGTGTACCCATTAAACATTAGCTCCCCATTCCGCCCCTCCACCACGGCCCCAGCCCCTGGCCACCACCATTCTACTCTCCATCTCTGAATTTGGTTCCTCTAGGCACTTCATATCAGTGGAATCATGACAATATTTGTCCTTTTGTGACTAACTTGTTTCACTCAGCAAAATGTCCTCAAGATTCATCCATGTTTTATGTTTATTTTATTTTTTATTTATTTGTCTTTTGGAGGTGGAGTTTTGCTCTTTTTGCCCAGGCTGGAGTGCAATGGCGCGATCTCAGCTCACCGCAACCTCCTCCTTCCGGGTTCAAGCGATTCTCCTGCCTCAGCCTCTCGAGTAGCTGGGATTACAGGCATGCACCACCATGCCTGGCTAATTTTTGTATTTTTAGTAGAGATGGGGTTTCTCCATGTTGCTCAGGCTGGTCTTGAACTCCCAACCTCAGGTGATCCACCCACCTCGGCCTCCCAAACTGCTGGGATTACAGGCGTGAGCCATTGCGTCCGGCCTCATCCATGTTTTAGCATGTGTCAGAATCTCCTTCCTTTATAAGGTTGAATAATATTCCATTGTACGGATAGACTACATTTTGTTTACCCATTCATCCATCTATAGACACTTGGGTTGCTTCTACCTTTTGGCTACTATTGTGAACAATGCTGCTGTGAACATGGGTGTGTAAAGTTCTGTTTGAGTCTCTGCTTTACTTATTTTGGGAATATACTTAGAAGTGGAATTGCTGGATCCTATGGCAATACTGGTTTTAAGTTTTTGAGAACTCGCCATACCGTTTGGTGCAGTGGCTGCACCATTTCACAGTCCACCAGTGATGCACAAGGGGTTCAGTTTTCCCACATCCTTGCCAACACTTATTTTGTTTCATTTTTGTTTTATAGACATCCTAATGGTTGTGAAGTGGTATCTCATGGGGGTTTTGGTTTTGATTTGCATTTCTCTAATGACGTAGTAATGTTGAGCATCTTAATGTGCTTATTGGCCATTTGTGTTTTTTCTTGAAGAAATGTCTTTGGAGAAATGTCTGTTCAGCACTTTTGCCCATTTTCAATTAGCTTTTTGTATTTGAGTTATAAGAGTTCTTGGATGTATTCTGAATATCCATTTCTTAACAGGTATGTGATTTGCAAATATTTAATTCTGTAGGTTGCCTTTTTTTGCAGCTACTTTTAAGAACTGAGCACTGTCTTTGTTAAGGAAAATGATTTGATGTGAATATATAGATATGAAACAGTTAAATCATACAGATACAGATTTTTCTCCCAACAACTACCTCCTTTAAGTAGTTATATAATATAAAGTGCCTTGTATACCCTGATAATAGTGATGCAGGCAGAAAAGAAAGGAAAAGGAAAAAAAAAAAAAAAAAACCTTAGTTTTATAAATATATCATCATTACTATAAACTTTGCTTTTGTTTTTATACAAATAATATAGCTGTGTCCTTGTCAGAATTTTATTGATTAATGTAGTTAAAATTAGATCTTCTAGAACAGTACTGTCCAATAGAAACATAATGGAATCCACAAGTCTGAGCTACATGTGTAACCTTAAATTTTATGGCAGCTACATTTTAAAAGTAAAAGTTGCAATTAATTTTAAGAAATGTTTTAACCCAATATATAAAAAGTATCATTTCAATGGTAGCCAGTATAAAGAATGATTAGTGAATGATTTTATTCTTCTTTTTGCAACATTATACTTCCTAAGTCCAGTGTGTTTTATACTCACTGCATACCTTCTTTCAAATTAGTGGCATTTGAGGCCAGGTGCGGTGGCTCACACCTGTAATCCCAGTACTTTGGGAGACCAAGCAGGCGGATCACTTGAGGTCAGGAGTTTGAGACCAGCCTTGCCAA
Organism: Macaca thibetana thibetana; assembly: GCF_024542745.1. Lineage (NCBI taxonomy): Eukaryota > Metazoa > Chordata > Mammalia > Primates > Cercopithecidae > Macaca > Macaca thibetana. The sequence goes on from NC_065584.1 coordinate 88,676,568, forward strand.
CATAGTGAAACCCAGTCTCTACTAAAAATGCAAAAATTAGCCAGGCATGGTGGTATGGTACGTGCCTGTAATTCCAGCTACTTAGGAGACTGAGGCAGAATCACTTGAACCAGGGAGACAGACATTGCAGTGAGCCAAGGTGGCACCACTGTACTCTAGCCTTGGTGAGAGAGTGAGACTTCTGTCTCAAAAAAAAAAAAAAAAAAAAAATTAGGGGCATTTGACATGCCCAGTAGCCACGTGGCTTGTGGCCTCCATGCTGCATGGTGTAGCTCAAGGCTGTGAGCTGTTTGTATCCCTCGTGTCTCAGCACCTAGAACATCGGTAGCTGCTCTTTCAATGTTTCTTGAGAAAAAGTAGAGTTGTTTTCTTCATTTAAACATTGTGTGTAATAATGTGTAAATATATTTTTCTTTGTAGTACAATAAATTTAAATGCCGCATTCTGAATGAGAAGGTTGACACTGCAACTACCACAGTGTACAGGTTTGTGTCCACACATGTTAAACGCTGCTCAGTGGTAAACTTGAAGGTGTTAGCAGTAGAGGCAGAGTTTGTTTTCTGGTTGGAGATCTATTTTTCAAGTTGTGTAGTTGATACTCTACTTTAGTTACAATCTTCAAAATGTTTTCACTAAAGAGAAATGATTATTTTCCCCTTTTTAATAATCAGGACACTACTGAGACCCATATTTTGTTTTCTGGGTGTCAGCTATAACAGGATTTTTCTCCATGTGAGTGATACTGTTGGGAAAGGAGTTTCTATTCTGTCCTTCCATGTTCTTATTAATGTGGCAGTGGGGGCCATTACAGGCCATCTCCTCGGCAGTGATTCTCTGACTCATACTTACTGTCCAGAGTGCAAGTGTAGAAGAGTCTGCCCCGTTGTCCAGAGTCCAAGTGTACAATCTTTATGCGTTAGCAGGATACTCATGATGAGACAAAAAGAAAATACTGGGAAACAAAGACAGGATCAAATGTAAGAGGAGGGAAGTGAAATTAATACCAGAATCACTTAGTTCTGTTCGTTTAACCTCAGGTTCCTGAGCACCTTTTTATTTATCCATGTTTATACACCTTATACATAATTGCTATTGTGTGTTCCATCCATCTGGGTGCTGCTAGGACCATCACAGTACCAGCTTAGAAGACCTGGTATTTATTTAATTACAACCACAGATATTCTCCCTTGTGGTACTTATTTTTCACAGTCAAGGACTTATGGTTCTCTGGTTTAATTGTACTGTAAGTAAAAATCATATCCCCTTTGTGCAAAGCTATGCACAGTGCATTTCTTAAAATTTAAAAATAAATGAAAATGTAGAAAACAGGCTCAGTTTTAAATTTCTGGCTTCTAAAACTTGAGCTCTTGGGTTTTAGAACCTTACTTAGGTCAACGTTGACACTTTTTGTAGTTTTTCAATTTGAATGGCTTGTATTTAATTTTTGGGGAAAAAAGTAATTCTTTAGTGGATTTCTTTTTTTTTTTTTTTAATTTTTTGAGATGGAATCTTGTACTGTCGCCCAGACTGGAGTGCAATGGTACGACCTCAGTTCACCACAACCTTCGCCTCTCAGGTTCAAGCAACTGTCCTGCCTCAGGCTCCCAAGTAGCTGGGATTACAGGCACCCGCCACCACACCCAGCTAACTTTTTATATTTTTTAGTAGAGACAGGGTTTCACTCTGTTGGCAAGGCTGGTCTCGAACACCTAACCTCGTGATCCACCCGCCTTAGCCTCCCAAAGTACTGGGATTACAAGTGTGAGCCACCGCACTGGCCCTGTGGCTTTCTATTTAAAAGTTAGAGTACTGAAGCCTTTCATGCTAATTTGGCATTCCTTCCTTTCATCTGAATGTTGCTTACCAGCTCTCTCCCTAGAGAACAATACACAAAGACTGGCCATTGAAAGAGATGACATTTTTGTGTTTGTCAGTCTGTAAGCCAGTCCCTTTTTGTATTCATTGTAATTTAAGTTTTTAATCAGAGAATTGCATAGTTTCTTTCAGAAGATGTTCTGTGGTTTTGGAATCTAGTGGGCAGAGTGGACTCTGAGGCTAGATGAATCGCCTCTCTCCTTCACCCTAAATCAAAAATTTGATTTTTAATTATATGTGGCCTTGCCACATATAAATAAGTGAAGCTCTACCTAAAACATAGGATATTATGGCTTATAATGAATAGTCCAAAAAACTATAACTGTGCCTGAGCATGTCCTAAATATTTCATTATAGGTGCGGTCCATTAATTGACCTTTGCAAAGGTCCACATGTAAGACACACTGGAAAAATTAAAACCATCAAAATTTTTAAGGTAAGGATTGATTTTTTTTTTTTTTTTTTTAATATAGTAAGCTTAAGGTGCACTAGCTATTAAGGGATTTCACTCATATCCTTTGTAGTCTGAACATCATGATATTTTAAAATATTTCATTCTTATTTGACTAAAACTAATAAAATCATTTAGAACTTTGATAATTAGAGCACTATAGGTATTTTTTATCATTTTACCTTATTGTAAGTGTTATAACATTTCTTTTCCATATGATTTTTTTTTATTATTTTTCTGAGACAGAGTCTTGCTCTGTTGCCCAGGCTGGAGTGCAGTGGTGTAATCTTGGCTCACTGCAATCTCCGCCTCCTGGGTTCAAGCGATTCACCTGCCCCAGCCTCCTGAGTAGCTGGGATTACAGGCGTGCACCACCACACCTGGCTAATTTTTGTATTTTTAGTCAAGATGGAGTTTTACCACATTGGTCAGGCTGGTCTCGAACTCCTGACCTCAGGTGATCCACCTGTCTCGACCTCTCAAAGTACTGGGATTATACGCATGAGCCACTGCACCTGGCTTTTTTCCTAGCTATATTAAAATGCTGTTCTGTATACTATGGTTTTCTCGAATAGCCCTGATGAATATTTGTCTGCATGTGAAAGTAATGTACTGCAGGATAAAGAAAACAGCAGAAGGGAATATGATGGTGTAATGGAGAAAACATCGCTCTGGGAATTAGGAGGCATGGGACTGACTTGGCAGTCCCAGCCTTTCTTGGCTTTGATTTTCTTACAGGTAAAATGGGGCTGGCTAATGGCACTGTTCTTAATCATTGACTGTAGGTCAGCAAGACTGACCTTTACTTCCCTGTACCTACTGTCTATTCTGCCCCGTCCTTGGTGATTATGATTCCTGCTTAGCGTTCCCTCCTTTCCGTGCACTGTCACTGTCATTCCTAGAATCCATAGCAGACTCTACATAATTTGCTGGTTAATGGGATAATTTAGGCTGGGAAGGTTTAGTTAGAATCCATTTTAAGATTGTTCCCAGCACTACAAAAAGTCTTCTTTAAGCTTTGTTGATTTTGTTTGTTTGTTTGTTTGATTGATTTTGAGACAAGGTCTTGCTTTGTCACCCAGGCTGGAGTGCAGTGGCACAAACACTGCTCACTGCAGCCTCAGCCTCCTGGGCTCAAGCAGTCCTCCTGCCTCAATCCCCCAAGTAGCTGGGATTACAGGCATGTGCCATCATGCCTGGCAAATTTTTGTATTTTCTGTACAGATGGGGTTTAGCCATGTTGTCCAGGCTAGTCTCAAACTTCTGAGCTCAAATGATCTGACCACCTTGGCCTCCCAAAACTGCTGCGATTATAGGCATGAGCCATGGCTCAGGGCTGCTTTGTTGGTGTTATAGTGGAAAATTGCGTTCATATTTAAGAGCAGTTTTACTTACAACCAAATGTTTGATATATTTACCAAAATCCTGTTTGATATTTAGAATTCCTCAACATACTGGGAGGGCAATCCCGAAATGGAAACATTGCAGAGGATCTATGGAATATCCTTTCCTGATAACAAGATGATGAGGAACTGGGAAAAGTTCCAAGAGGAAGCAAAGAACCGAGATCACAGGAAGATTGGGAAGGTATGCCCCACATTTTATATCACTAGAGAGATGTAATCATAAACCAACATAGGAATGTTTCTGTCTCACAAAACTAAGTTGCTTTAATAATAAGATTTCTTCTTCTTCTCTCCTATTTTGCTGGCACTCATAGTCTGCTGCTGAGTTCTTCCATTTTGATACCCCCGATGTCTTCTAGCCTCTTTCCTTCCTATATCTTTTATTAATTTTTGAAAATTGTACCCTTCTCTTATTTTTGTCATGATATAAAAATGAAGTTGTTTTTGGTGAAACCCCACCTCTACTAAAAATACAAAAAAAATTAGCCGGGCGTGGCAGCACGTGCCTGTAGTCCCAGCTACTCGGGAGGCTGAGGCAGGAGAATCACTTGGGCCTGGGAGGCGGAGGTTGCAGTGAGCCAAGATTGCGCCACTGCACTCCAGCCTGGGCGACAGAGTGAGACTCAGTCTCAAAAAAAAAAAAAAAAAAAAAAAAAAGTTGTTTTTTACATTCTGTGCACTTTACAGCATCCTTTGTATCTGGGAGACAGAGCAGCATGTAGAAGGAAAAAATCAGATTGGAAAGCAGCTAGGCCTGAGCTTTAGGCCCAGTCCTTGTACTCACTAGCTGTGTTAGATGATGGGCAAGCTCTGTGTCCTTGTCTTCCTTGCTGGGTAGCCTTGCAGGGTGGCTGTGAAGACAGAAACTGGATGATGGTGCCTGGTACAGGGCAGGCTCTCAGTAAGTGACAGCCATGATGATGATCATCATCACTTAAAGCCTACCTCCTGCAGTGAACTTTTTTGGTCTTTTTACCATGTTGTCTCCCCATGAGTGCCATACTCCAAGTGTGCCAAGTAAGAAAATTAGCAGAAAATAGCTGAAGGTGACATAAAAGCTAAGTTCAAAGCTAATTAGCCATAAATATATGTGTTGAATGGCCTTGGAATGTCTATTACTAGAGAAGATAGAAATAACTGAGTATTATATGTTTTATTCCCAGCATATCGTGTGTGTAGTAAATACTAAGCAATAGCAGATGACATTTGAAATGCAATTATTTTTTCAATCTAGGAACAAGAACTTTTCTTTTTCCATGATTTGAGTCCTGGAAGCTGTTTTTTCCTTCCCAGAGGAGCCTTCATTTATAATACACTTATGGATTTCATACGAGTAAGTTAACTTTAAAATGTTTTATTCTTATTCAATTCCAGTTTACATTTTTACTATTTTCTCTTATAATAAAATGGTCAAGCATTTCCATTAATTTTACTTTGGTAACATTAATAAGAATTTTGAGGTTAAAAGTGAGATACTGGCCAGGCGCGGTGGCTCACTCCTATAATCCCAGCACGTTGTGGCGCCGAGGTGGGCAGATCACCTGAGGTCAGGAGTTCGAGACCAGCTTGACCAACATGGTGAAACCCTGTCTCTACTAAAAATACAAAAATTAGCCGAGTATGGTGGTACATGCCTGCAATCCCAGCTACTCAGGAGGCTGGCAGGAGAATTGCTTCAACGCGGGAGGCAGAGGTTGCAGTGAACCGGGATTGTGCCACTGCACTCCAGCCTGGTGACAGAGCAAGACTCCGTCTCAAAAAAAAAAAAAGAAAAAGAAAAAAAGTGAGATACTAGATTGTGCCTTCTAATAATAACATGGAGATAATTTCTGTTTTCCCTGAATACATTCCTGGATTTCATAAAATTCACTTTTTGTCCATATTAGTTTCTAAAGCATGTAGAATATAAAGGTAAGCATTAGACTAAGTGTGGCACTCCCTGTGAAAAAAGAAAGGAGAAAGTGTCGTCTCTGGCACAGAGTGTTAAACCATGAAGCATTGCTTCTCCAAATGTGCTCCATGGGCCGCTGGTGCTTCCCTTTGCCTATAGCATGACTCCCAGATGATTTGGCAGCTGCAGAGGAAAGAGGAAAAAACCAATAGAGCAAAATACCTGCTTGTAATACAAGTTCGTAGATGGGAAGGTCTTTAGTATTTACATGATAAGGACTGTGTAGATAGTGTTCAGAGGTGATCCAGGTGGACTACTAGGATTACATTTCCATTCTTGCACTGTTCTGTCTTTCCTATAATCATTACCTAAATTTTTCATTTACTTAGTTTTTTATGTGCCTACCACTAATTCATGCTCAGATTTCTCTCAAAAACTACAAATCTGCTTGCAACATGTTCTGCAATGATTCAGGTAATTGCTCAGTAAATTTTTTTTCAAATTTGGTCCTACTCCAGAGTTAACTTGCTACTAAGATTCTTGCAAACTGATGTCTTAGGACTTCTTTTCGTCGTCATCTTGGCCACTCCCCTCATGTCTCTTCCTATGCTGAGTCCCTTTTCCTGGTCTCTGTCTATCCCTTCATTGCTTATCTTTAATTCTCATTTGGGGATCACTGTCTTCAGTAACTTTCTGAGAAAAGAATACATGGCATGTGGCCTGTGCTGGTTATTCTCTGTTTGCTTCTCCAGTCTTGTTCTCCTTCCTTTTCTTCTTGTGCTGTGCTCCTGGAGGCTGACCTCTATGGATTCTATCACCTGGGGTACCTATCTTCCAGTAGGGGCTGGCCAGTGTGAGGCGGTAGGAGATCAGAGGGCAGGGGGAGAGACTTGAAGAATCACTGAAGATTATCAGAGATTTAGATTTAGACAGGTGGTGATGACCATCACAGCTGCTGATTTGGATGTGCTATATTTTCTGAAAAATCAACATGGCCCCTGGCACCTTGTACTCTCAAGTTGGGAGTACAACAGATGGAGAATGAACAGAAAGCCTTTACGGTGGCATTAAGGGGATCTCTTATTTTTTATAGATGCAAGACAGATGTGGCTGATGAACAGGAGCAGGGCCTGATTGTGTGGGTCACCAAATTGTAAAGCCATTTAAATACACAAATCCAATGATCTCTTATTCTAAGGTAAGGGCGGTGGTTGGGAAGGCATGGGTCCCTGAGGCTTGGAATGGGAATATTTGACAGACACAGACGACACTGAGAACTTTGAATTTCTAGATACCTTTGTCTGAAGGAATTGGCCTTACCATGAAAAAAACCTTTTAGGGAACTCAGCTGGTTTTTCTGTTGGTTTTTTGTTATTACAGTCGTGTCTCTTCCCATATCTATTAATATTATATGCCAAATATTATATTTAAGTGTAGAGGCTCTAGGTGATGTTATCTCCCACTGGAACATTCACCCTCTGCCAGTATTAAAGACTGATCATTCAATTCAGTCAGAGATTGCACTGGGTTAGGGCTGGCTTCCATTTTATTAAGATTCAACCTACTTTTCATTCCTGTTTCTAGGCCATGACCCCCTTGGGTTTCCAATTGACTGGCTGGTGGGTATATGTCTTTTCAGCCCCGAAGGACTGTAGGGAAGCCCATTCTACTCTTCCAAAGTGTTCTATTCTTAACAAATAATTCCAAGGCTCATCTAATTACTCCATTGGCTCAAAAATCCAAGATGTCGTCTGAATCAGGCCTAGATGCAGATGAGGCTCCTCGGGTGCAATTTCTTGGGAACAGATTATCAAGTACATTTCCTCTACATTTTAAGACCTGTGAACTAAAAGCACAAGTTATGTATCAGCCACCTCATCCTCCCATTTCCCTCACGTTATAAAATGGTGCTTGAGGAAAATAATGCAGTGGATAGTCTTATTCAAAAAGGAGTGGGGGAGAGTAGGAGGCACATAGTAGTCACCGTCTGTAGAAATTCTGGTGTCTACCAGTCATCACTGCCCCAGGGTTGAAAGATACATTTTGATGAAGATCCAGTTTTGCTCTGCCTGGCTGTGATTCTGCCCTCTGAGTCTTCCTTTTTCTTCCATAAGAAATGACCCATGTGTGCCTTGGGGTAGCTTTCTTCTTCTTCTTCTTTTTTTTTTTTTAAATTTTATTTATTTATTTATTTATTTGTTTGTTTGTTTGTTTTTGAGACAGAGTCTCGCTCTGTCACCCAGATTGGAGTGCATTGGCGCCATCTTGGCTCACTGTAACCTCCTGCCTCCCAGATTCACGCCATTCTCCTACCTCAGCCTGCCAAGCAGCTGGGATCACAGGTGCCCACCACTACGCCAGGTTAATTCTTTGTATTTTTAGTGGAGACGGGGTTTCACCATGTTAGCCAGTATGGTCTCAATCTCCTGACCTCGTGATCCGCCTGCCTCGGCCTCCCAAAGTGCTGGGATTACAGGCGTGAGCCACTGCGCCCGGCCTGGGGTAGCTTTGTTCTCAACCTGATACCCTCCTGTAGAAGGCTGAGGGGGTCCAAAGCCCTCATTTCATTTTGTGCCGTCTTTCAATCTAAGCTAGTACAATTCCTTTAAAAACTTTGTGAGTCCTTTTATATAAATTTATCATCAACATGGTTAGATAAAAGCCACATCCACATCTTTCTGACACAGATCCTTCTTTACCTAGGAGGCTACTGTGAGACAACAGTACACAGCAGAGTCTTCAAAGCCTTCGTGTTTAACTGAAAGGGTCTACAAAGCCTAAGACTTTCAGAAGGCTTACTAGGTGCACTTACAGTAGATCATTCTGAGGTTTTCACAGAGTGTCTTACAGCCCCAACCTTAAGGTCTTTACCCTAAGGTTATGCTTTGATGATTATAATCTGAATTTGATCCATGTCCTGAAGCCTCCTGAGTCTTTTTTGGGACAGTCTAAGGATAAGAAGGTTTCATTTTTGAACCCAGCAGGTCCTGGTGGCTTTATATTTCCTCTAAACTTGGCTTTAAAAGTTAATTAGTTTCACCTTTGGTTTATACCTCTTGTCTTGTGTTTTACCATAGGGAACCAGAAATCAGTTGTCACTTTCTACATTCTGCCTGGACATCTCCCCAGCTAAATCCATGAGTTCTTTGGGTACCCTTTCTGTTTTCCGTGTTACTTCTGGTGACAGTGTTACCCACCATCTGTTTCTGGCACCTCGTGATAAGAATCCCTTCTAGCTTCTACCCACCTGGCCCCAAAGCTACATGTTTCCAGTTATTGTTATGTCAACTGAAGAATCATGAGGTTCGTAAAATTGTAAAGGAGAGCTTCATTTCTTCTGAAGGGTTGCAGCCTGAAATCCTGCAGGCTGGGAAGTGTAGCTTCTGCCAGAAACCAGAAGCAGGCATTTCAAGGGAGGGAAAAGTAAGACAGGAATTTATGCTGATGAGATTGGCCAAGTATAAATATTTAACAGGTTATAAGAAGAGCTATGAATATTCACAAAGTGGGGGACATGTACATACGTAGTAAGCAAACATGCAAGCTACATGCATCCCTTGTTCACTTTGGGGTGAAGACTTAATGCATTAAAATAGTCTGTATAACCAAAAGGTCAAATGGAGGACACAGAGGCATCCCATGTGCAGCCTTTATAAACCAACCAGAACCAGTACACGGTTAGTGGTCTTTTATCAGGAAGGAATGCTGGTCAGTTGTGTAAATCAGTGGTGGAGCAAGTCTTTCGAAAGGGCTTAACTTTTAAGAAAGAAAGCCTAATGGTTGTTAGTGACAGAGTGGGTATAATTAGGCAGGTCCAACCTCCTGTCACTGCCAGTAACTCAGTTTTTAAGGTTTCTCTGGGGTCCTTGGCCAAGAGGGTGTCTGTTCAGTCAGTTGGGGCGCTTAAGATTTTAGTTTTATTTCTCAGTTATAGCAGTACCTACATCCAGTGCAAATTCTGTTCTGGATGGCTGTTGCAACATAGCAAAGTATCCCAGAACTTAATAGTTTAAAACTGCCATTTCATCATTACTGTCTCTCCTAGTTCCAGATTTTAGGCTCCTCTGGGTGGTTCTTGGATTGGGTCCCTTACATGACTGTATTCAGGTAGAGTCTCATGCCAGGGTTATTGATTGAAGAATGTTCCCTTCCTATCATAGAAAGACTAAAAACATCAGGCATTGGCAAGAATGTGGAGCAAGTATAACCCTTATGGCTGGTAGGAATGTAAAATGGTAGATCTACTTCGTAGCAGTTTGGCATTTCTTATAAAGATAAACATGCACGTAACATGTGAGCCATCAATCCCGCTTTTTTTTTTTTTTTTTTTTTGAGACAGAGTCTTGCTCTGTCGCCCAGGCTGGAGTGCAGTGACATGATCTCAGCTCACTGCAAGCTCCGCCTCCTGGGTTCATGCATTCTCCTGCCTCAGCCTCCTGAGTAGCTGGAACTACAGGTGCCCACCACTATGCCTGACTAATTTTTTGTATTTTTAGTAGAGATGGGGTTTCACCAAGTTAGCCAGGATGGTCTTGATCTCCTGACCTCGTGATCCGCCCGCCTCGGCCTCCCAAAGTGCTAGGATTACAGGCATGAGCAACTGCGCCCGGCCTTTTTTCTTTTTCTCTTTTCTGAGATGGAGTTTTGCCCTTGTCGCCCAGGCTGGAGTGCCATGGCATGATCTCAACTCACGGCAGCCTCCGCCTCCCAGGTTCAAGCGATTCTCCTGCCTCAGCCTCCCAAGTAGCTGGGAATATAGGCATGCACCACCACGCCCAGCTACTATTTTTGTATTTTTAGTAGAGATGGGGTTTCTCCATGTTGGTCGGGCTGGTCTCAAACTCCCAACCTCAGGTGATCCACCTGCCTCAGCCTCCCAAAGTGTTGGGATTACAGACGTGAGCCACCACACCTGGCCCCCACTTCTAATTATCCCAAGAGAAATAAAAACATACACCCACATCTACACAGAGACTTGTATTTGGATGTTCATAGAAGTGTTATTTATAATAGCACAAAACCTGAAACAACCCCAAATTCAACTTGTGAAAGGATAAACACAATGTCTTAAGTCCGTACTGTGAAATACTACTCAGCATTTAAAAGCAGTGAGATACTGATATACACATGAAGGAGGAACCTCAAAAGCATTGTACTAAGCCAAAGAAGACAGTCAGAGAATACACAAGGCACCATCCCATTATATGACATTTCAGAAATGCCAAAACTGTAGTGACAGAAAGACGATCAGGAGTCCAGTGGGTGGGGAGAGGGGATTGACTCCAAAGGGTCAGGAGGGAACTTCTTGGAGTGTAGAAATGTTCCATATCTTCATTGTGGCAGAAGTTGCATGACTGTATACATTTGTCAAAAGTCACTGAATTGTACACTTAAAATTGGCGAATTTTATGGCATATAAATTATACCTCAATAAAGCCATTTTGTGGTAAAATACACATAAAAATTTACCATTTTAACTATTTTTAAGGGTGCAATTCATTCTCACTAAGTGCATTCATGTTATTATGCAACCATCATGGTCCATCTCCAGAACTCTTTTCATCTTGCAAATCTGAAACTCTCCAGGACTTTGTCATCATCCTACACTTAATCTCTGTACCCACTAAACACTAACTTCCATGCCTGCCTCCCCCAGCCTCTGGTAACCACCATTCTAGTTTTTGTCGCTATGAAATTGACTATTTATAGGTGTCACATATAAATGGATTCATGGGCTATTTGATCTTTTGTAATAAAACTATTTTTTTTAAGTCTACTTTGGTATTGACATAGGCAAGCCAGCTTTCTTAACATTAGTGTTTGCATGATATATCTTTTCCTATCCTTTTATTTTCTGCCTCTGTTTCTATATTTAAAGTATGTTGCTGGAGAAAAGAATACTGTTGGGTCTTAATTTTTTTCAGTCTATCTGCCTGTGTGTTTTTTCCTCTCTGCCCTCCTCCATGTGCCTCAAGGTCCTCCCTGAGGTTCCAGTTGGTTCTGTTAGTCACCAGCCAGTAGAGGGTGTGCTTGTGGGACAGACTCTCAGTCACAGCTGGGCTGTCTCAGGGGCTGTGGTCTGGTCCAATATCAGTAGCCTTTGGCTTGGTGCCGAGTCCTAGTCTAGTCAGTAGTAGCCAGAGTGCTGGGGAAACATGGTGTGCTGAGCACAGTGGAATATATGGCTGTATTCCACCAGGAAGCATCCTTTTCCTCAGAACTGGAACTGCTGCTTTTCTGTGTAAGGGATGTAGGAGGCCAGGATAGGCTGGATGTGCACACCGTTCCCACTGAGGGAAATTCCACGATTTCTGAGTTTTTGACTTAGGTAAAATGACTTCCACTTAGGTTTAAGTAAAGGGAAGTGAACTTTTGTTTGTATATTGGTTACTGACTGTGTGGACAACTGATAGTGAATGAATAGATCTTTTTGTGACTCTCCTTGAATTTTTTTTTCTTGCATTCTGGAAAATATCTGTCAGCTGATTCTTTCTGTACCTGTCTTACCTTTTTTTAAAATTAAAATCTTTTTTAAAAAATTCTCATGCAGTAAAATTCAGGCCTTTTTGATAACATGCAGAACTGTGTTATCACCTCAACAATCAAGATACAGAACAGTTCTATCACCCCTCAAAACTCCCTCATGCCACCCTTTTAAAATCAAACCCTCCCCCACCCTGATCTCAGGGAACTGCTGATTTTTTTTTCTCCACCCCTAAAATATTGTCATATAAATGGAATCATAATTTTATAAAGCTTTAAACACTGCTTTCACCCAGCACAACATCCTTGAGATGCATCCAAGTTGAGTGTCCCCACGGGCCTCTGCTTTTATCCCTGGACAGTATTCCATCATATGAACATACCCCTGCTTCGTATCCATCCCGCAGTTGAGGGGCATTTGAGTTGTTTTCAGTTTTTGGCAATTATGAAAACTTCCGTTATCATTCATGTACTGTTTTTTGTATGAACATAGGTTTTCATTTTACTAGAGTAAATACCTGAAAGTGTGATTTCAGGGTCATATGGTGATAGGGTTTGGCTGTGTCCCCACCCAAATCTCACCTTGAATTGTAATAATCCCCAAGTATCAGGGGTGGGGCCAGGTAGAGATAATTGAATCATGGGGGTGGTTTCCCCCATACTGTTCTCGTGGTAGTGAATAAGTCTCTTGAGATCTGATGATTTTATAAAAGGGAGTTCCCCTGCACAAAGTCTTTTGCCTGCTGCCATTTAAGATGTGCCTTTGCTTCTCCTTTGCCTTCCACCATGATTGTGAGGCCTCCCCAGCCATGCTGAACTGTGAGTCCATTAAACCTCTTTCCTTCATAAATTACCAAGTCGTGGGTATGTCTTTATTAGCAGTATGAGAATAGATATAGTAAATTTAAGTTTATAAGAAAATGCCAAACTATTTTCCAAAATGACTACTGTTTTGCATTCCCACCAGCTATATGTGAGGGTTGCTTTTGTAAAGCTCGTCTCAGTCACACCTTTTGCATTTCCTGGAATCTGCCTGACTTGTTGCATGTCTTGAAACCGTGGAGTAGGGAGGGGAGTTTTTTCTCTTGTTATTATATTAATAACCCACTTGGGGAATTTTTGCTTCCTCTTCACACAACCTTAGATTCAGTGGATTTCTTTACCAAGCTTGTCTTTGTGAACATGGCAGGCCTGAAAACATTCAGCTCTTCTGCAGGGAAAGTCCTGAAAGATGCACTTCAAGGGTTTAACTGAAGAGAGTCTAGTGAAGGAAATATTTATGGAGGTAAGGGCCTGGCTAAGGTAACTAACAAGCAATGATAGATCACCCAGGGATTACCAACAGCAAGAATCCCTTCCCCTCCATCACTAGGCCTGCAGAAGTGTGGAAATGGAGTAGTAATACCAGAACCCACAGAGAGCTTGAAGCCATGGAGGAGAGGCCACTCAACAGAAGCTGTAACTGTAGAATGCAGCCAGAGCCTGAATAAACCCACAGCAGGGAAGAACCACGGAGGGGAAAGAAATATCCAGACCTCTCTCTTCCACTGCCCTCTGAATCCTTTTGAACTTACTATTGGTCAAACCCAATCAGAAACCATACAGAAAGTATATTAGCATGTCAGGATTCTCCAGAAAAACAGAACCAACAGGAGATATAAGAAGAAATTTATTATGAGGAATTGGCTTGTGTGATTATGGAGGCCAAGAAATCCCATGATCTAGGGGTCCAAGAAAGTTGGAGATGTAATTCTTTTTTTTTTTTTTTTTTTTTTTTTTTTTGAGACGGAGTCTCGCTGTGTCACCCAGGCTGGAGTGCAGTGGTGCGATCTCGGCTCACTGCAAGCTCCGCCTCCCAGGTTCACGCCATTCTCCTGCCTCAGCCTCCGAGTAGCTGGGACTACAGGCGCCCGCCACCACGCCCGGCTAGTTTTTTGTATTTTTAGTAGAGACGGGGTTTCACCATGTTAGCCAGGATGGTCTCGATCTCCTGACCTCGTGATCCACCCGCCTCGGCCTCCCAAAGTGCTGGGATTACAGGCTTGAGCCACCGCGCCTGGCCAGTTGGAGATGTAATTCTAGCCTGAGTGCAGAGGCCTAAGAACCGGGGGAGCTGATGAATCTAAAAAAAGGAGAGAGCTCAGGTACGTACACAGAGGATTAAACAGTGCTTACCATGGTCAGGGGCTGGGAGAAGATGTGGGGAGACATAGATCAAAGGATACAAAATAGCAGATATCTAGGATCAACACTGTTTGAGATCTCATGTAGAACATGAGGACTAAAGTTAACAAAATTATATTTTATCAGGGAGTTTTGTTAGATTTTAACTGCTCTTGTCACACACACAAAAAAGGTAACCCTTTTACTATTTGTGTCCTATAATATCATGTTGTGAATCTCAAATATATGTAACAAAATTTATTGAAAATTTAAAAGGCTGGGCATAGTGGGTCAAGCTTATAATCCCAGCACTGTGGGAGGCTGATGGGGGTGGATCGCCTGAAGCCAGGAGTTCGAGACCAGCCTGGCCAACATGGTGAAATGCTGTCTCTACTAAAAATACTAAAATTAGCCAGGCGAGGTGGTGCACATTTTGATCTCAGCTACTCGGGAGGCTGAGGCAGGAGAATTGCTTGAACCCAGGAGGGAGAGATTGCAGTGAGCCAAGATTGCACCTCTGCACTCCAGCCTGAGAGACAGAGCAACACTTAGTTTCAAAAAAAAAGATAAATGCTGAGGTAATATTTCTACTTATAAGATTGGTACCCATCAGCCAGGCGCAGTGGCTCATGCCTGTAATCCCAGCACTTTGGGAAGACGAGGCAGGCGGATCACGAGGTCAGGAGATCAAGACCATCTGGCTAACACGGTGAAACCCCGTCTCTACTAAAAATACAAAAAAATTAGCTGGGCATGGTGGCGGGTGCCTGTTGTCCCAGCTAATCAGGAGGCTGAGGCAGGAGAATGGTGTGAACCCAGGAGGTGGAGCTTGCAGTGAGCTGAGATCGCGCCACTGCACTCCAGCCTGGGTGACAGAGCGAGACTCCATCTCAAAAAAAAAAAAAAAAAAGATTGGTACCCATTAAATAATTTTCATTGCTGAAGGAAACGTGAGGAAACACTTATCATATACTTATGGAGAAAGTTTAAATTGCTACTAAAGCAATCTGGTAATAAATATTAATGTGGAAAAAAATGCACACTCCTAGCAATATTCTTAGAGAGGAATCTAAAATATACAATTAAAATCACGTAGAAAACTTTACTGAAGAATAGTTTGTAGTATTCAAAACTGAAAAGTCTAATGTTTCTCAATCGTAGAAGGGTTAAATACTTTATATGTCCGCACAATAAAGCACTATGCAGTTACTACAAAAATATATCTATGCATACTAATTTGAAGGGGGGTTCAGTATACCTTACCGTTGAAAACTGGAAGTTACAGAGTAAATGTATAGTGTATCCTTTTTTTTTTTATAGATAAAAGCAAAAAACAACAAAATCCTGTGTGTGTGTGTTTTTGTGTTTGCACAGTCATGTAGAAGAGGGTTGAAATACGGTAACACCAAGCCATTAGCATTATCTCAGGGCAGTAAAGGGTGGAATGAGAGAAAAATGTTAAGGTTTTCTTTGTACACCTTATTTTTTTTTTCACATGAAGCATAACTTAAGCATATCGTATTATACT
Source organism: Macaca thibetana thibetana (assembly GCF_024542745.1). Classification (NCBI taxonomy): domain Eukaryota; kingdom Metazoa; phylum Chordata; class Mammalia; order Primates; family Cercopithecidae; genus Macaca; species Macaca thibetana. The sequence continues at coordinate 88,692,365 of NC_065584.1, forward strand.
ATTGTGTTTAAAATAAAAGTGTATCTTTTGTAAAATAATAAAATAATAATCACAGAAAATAAGCCTTTTGTGGAGCCAATAGGAGTCAGCTTTGGGGGACACAGTGCAGGGCAGAGAAGGAAGGAAAATGGGCCAAGATGAGGCGAGACAGGCAGTGGCAAATGGAGAATAACCAGCCCGACTCATCCCCTGTGCCTCTCAGCACATTCTTACCTTTTGCTTGGAGGACATTGAGGACATTGGTTTCCTCCCACAAACTCCCATCAGCCAATGTATCATCATCATGTGATGTCATTTCAATTTCACCTAAATCTGAATTGTGACATTGGCCACCATGAGTGCCCTTCATGTAAGAAAGCAAGGAAAAGACGTAACTAAATGTAACTGTTTCAGCCCCAGCCTCTGTAGATGGACACTAGGGCCAAACTGATACATCAGAGCCTTCTTTTTCCATCACTCATTCCATGTTTGCCTTATCCTGGCGGCACCCGAGATGGGCAGTGTTTTATTTGGTGGGTGCATTAGTTTCCTAGGGTATTATAACAAAATACCATAAACTAAGTGACTTAAAACAACGGAAATTTATTGTCTCCCAGTTTTGGAGGCCAGAAGTGTGAAATCAAGGTGTTGACGAGGCTATGTTCCCTCTAAAACCCGTGGGGGAATCCTTCCTTGCCTTCTAGCTATTGGTGGTTGCAAGTCATCTTTAGTGTTCCTTGACTTGTTGAAGCATCATTCCCATCCTCTGTCTTCACGTGATGTTCTCCCTGTGTGTCTTCACATTGTCTTCCCCTTGTGTGCATCTGTCTCTGTGTCCAGACTTCTCCTTTTTATACAGAGACCAGCCATATTGTATTAGAATCTACCCTAATGATCTCATTTTAATTTAATTACCTCTATAAAGACCCTACTTCCAAATAAGGACACATGCTGAAGTACTGGTCTCAAATTCCTGACCTCAGGTGATCGCTCACCTCATCGTCCCAAAGTGTTGGGATTACAGGCATGAGCCACCACACCCTACCTGTTAATGTTTTCTAATTTAGTAAAAACAAAGAGTAGGTAAAGCAGCTCACTGAATGGCTGAGACCCAAGCTGTCTACCATGGACTGCCAAGATGCCCTGCTGAAGAATGACAGATAACATTCCTTTCAGTTATATAAAACCATTGTTAGTAATCTTAAAATGTTATGTTTTATGTTTTTTTAGCTGTGAAAAGTTTTTAAAATGTGCTCAAAGTATATATGGCATTCTAGATTTGTGCCAGATGTCCATTAAGTGATTTACAAATGTTGAGAATCTAAGTATTCTCAGAATTCTTACTTATTCAGGTTTTTGTGTTCATCCAAATTAAAATTGTCATGCAAAGGGTCCCTATCAAATACTGTCAAAACAATTTGACCTAACTGACATTTATAAAACAACAGCAGAATATGCATTTTTGGAAAGTGTACATAAAATATTTACCCAACAAAGATGACCTCATTGTTTTGTTTTTAAAGAAAGTTTAAATAAAATTAAATCTTTGCTTGGGAAAAAACTCTCTTCTCCTGTCTCCAGTGATTCAATTAGGGAAGCTGTTAATAGGTAGGGAGGGAGAGAGGCCAGCTCACAACTTAATAGATATCAGCTGCTTAAATCGTTCTACACTAAAATTCTTATTTTTGTTTAAAACTAAATAAAATTATAACATGCAACATGGCATTCAGGCTTATTAAATTATGAATTTTTTCTGCTTCTTAAAAGGAAAAAACCTGTTTATCTAGAAGGACTTTGGAATTTATAGTTCCAGTGAGTTTCTATATATACTGTATTTCAATTACTACTTTTCAAAGAACTAAAACATTATATACCATATACTGTTATATGCTATAAAATAAATATACTCAATAGAAATTATACTGAGCATATGTAAATCTTTCTTTCAAGATCCAGAAACCACCACACCTAAAACTGAGGGTACATTAATCATGAATTAATATAGAACATGAGCCCAATTTGAAAATATTTGCTCATAGTGTTACTTTGCATGGAATTGTGATCTATCCTAGCAGATTTTAATGTTGAATGCATGTATCTTGAAGGAGGAATATCACAAACGTGACTTCACGGAGGTGCTGTCTCCCAACATGTACAACAGTAAACTCTGGGAAGCCTCGGGCCACTGGCAGCATTACAGCGAGAATATGTTTACCTTTGAGATTGAAAAGGACACTTTTGCCCTCAAACCCATGAATTGTCCAGGTCACTGGTGAGTATTAAAAGTAAAGCAGACCTTTTCATGAGAGCACATAGCACACTTCGTCACAGTTAGCTTTTAATATTATTATTTTGCTTTGTGGAATGAAAGAATCCCTTTAATCTGAAGAGTGGTGATAACTAATTTTTACTAAGTTGTTTCATTCTAGAGAATGGATTTACTTTTGAAAATATATTTGATCTTTGGCAGGTATGGAATGTTAGCTGGTAACCATTGCATTTTTTGTGCCAATTAAAGGGTAATGTTATGTGTCAATTTTATAAGTTTTGTAATATTTGTCTTATAGTAATGCACTTCAAATGTTCATATTTGCAGAATATTTAGTTCTTTCATGCTGTTTGGGTGGATTATAACAAGATCAATGAGGTCATAATCAATGGGTTTTTGGATTTCACTGATTCCAAGATACCATTTTTTTCCGCATTTCAACATTTCTGAAGTTGAAATGCATCTTATAGTTGGTGGCATCTTAGCCTTGTGTGATAATTTAATTAATAGGTTATTTTCTTTCTTTGTAGCACATAAAATAAAGATATATTTTACAATCAATGCTGTCTTTGATTCTATGAAAGACTAATTATCATAAAGTTGGTATGCAAATTCAACCTTGTAAGGCAAACATATTTTACAACTGAAATTGAATAGGCATAATTGTCCACAAAAAGAATCCCAACAATCATAGTTTTTGTATTATCAACATATATAGTTTCAAGTAAATTTACATAGAAGATAATTATTAAAACCGATAACTGAACACTGAAGAAAGCTCTTTGCCCTTTTAAGTGAAGACAAGTAGAAATTTAACTTTATGATGATGTCATGTAAAAAATACATATAACTTTAATTTTAGGAATACTGGCATGTAAATATTCTGTACGTTCTCTTTCTAAGCAGAAGGTAGAAGCTACGCTAGTGTTTTGCATTGTAAAACACTTGCGTTAACAACTTCTTAACTCATTTTCTCAAAGGCATCCTTTAAAATTATAGCCTCACACTTTAGCTATAATGAAAGTAGAGAATTTAAGTTTGTCTTTTTACACCTCAGAATAAGGAAGCAAGACCACGATGGCTTAGAGGCAGTGGGATATGGAAGCCAGGAGTGCTTTCTGCAGGAGAGAAGTCTTTCATTCAACAGAGAACATAGCTGAGTGGTTTTTGTGCTTAGAGCTAGAAGTGCAGAGGTGATTAAGACACAAACCATTCCCTCATGGAGCTCATAAGCAGAGTGGGCAGGGCCATGCATGTAGACAATCTGTTATAAAAAAACCAGTGCCATAATGATGGCATGTTTGAGGTGTTCCAGGAGCCTGAGGAGAAACTGCCTAATCCTGTCTAGGGAAATGTCTAGGAGGGCTTCATTTAAGAAGTAGCCTTTGAAATGAATTAAACAGTAAATGGTGATTCACTGTATGGATGAGGGAAGGGAACAGCATTTCTGGGAAGAGATAATAGACAAGCTTCTTTCTTAGAGTGCTGCAGTGATGTAAATGCAAGGTTCACTAATTTCTGGAAGAAATGTTTTCTTTAACTTGGTGATCTAAGAACTGGAATAAGGAGTTTATGAATTTTGAGGCTTAATTCTAATTTCTTTATAGTTAGATAATTATTTAATCTTTCTGTGCTGTGTAAAAGCTGTGTGTTTCTGCATCTTTTCTAGTCTAATGTTTGCCCATCGTCCACGATCTTGGAGGGAAATGCCTATGAGATTTGCTGATTTTGGAGTTCTGCATAGAAATGAACTGTCGGGGACTCTCAGCGGCTTGACCAGAGTCAGGCGCTTCCAGCAGGATGATGCTCACATCTTTTGCACAGTGGAGCAGGTAAACACTAACACAGAGTGAAGCATGGTGGTCACAAATTCAGTGTGATGCCCTGAACACATCTTGTATTCTTTCAGAGTTACTGAAACATAGATGTTTGGTCTAGTCTCTGAGATCTCATTCAGCTCTAACCTGCTGTGATTCTCTAAATTAGGTCAACAGGTTAATCATCTCTTGACATGAAATGTGTTACTTTTTCTTTGGCTTCCTTCAGTGATTTTATTAACCTGAATTCCATTAAGTGGAGTATTTTAAGGGATTTGGTGGAATTCTGGATGTTTTATTTTTCAATATTGCCTAGAACTTAAAATTTACTTTTTCAAGTTTTTGTGTTAATTCAAGTTAAAATTACCATGCAAAGGGTCACTATCAAACAATTTGACCTAATTGATGTTTATATAACAGCAGGAGAATATACATTCTTTGGTTTTCATGTTGGATGGTTAATGTGCCAGTGTTGTATCCAATGTGCTTCATGTTGGATGGGTAATATGCTAATGTTGTACCAAGGTGTGAGGGAGGCACATCTTACAAGTGTGTACACCCAATCATCACGCTTAGGAACTACAAAAGGATCAGAGTGTTTGTTTTTTGAAATTGTACATAGAATATTTACTAAGATAGACCATATTCTGGACCATAAAACAAGTCTCAATAAGTTGAAAGGGATTCAATTAAAACAAAATGTTTAATTAACCCAAATGTTTAACCCTAATCCTGACTGATCACAATAGAATTAAAAATAGATAACACAAAATCCCAAAGGAAAATTAGATAATTTTATGTAACAAATGAAATAAAACACATCAAAATTTGTGGGATGCCATTTAAGTGGTATTTAGAGGGATGTTTACAGCAGTGAATACCTGCATTAGAAAAGAAAAATCAATGACTTAGCTTTTACTTAAGATAGAAAAAGAAGAACAAATTACACCCAATGTAATGGAAGCAAAAGAAAGAAAATAAGAAGGAGCAGAGCAGAAATCACTGAAATAGAAAAAGAAAATGAAGAATATAAATAAAACAAAAGCTGGTTCTCTGAGAAGTCAGACTGATGAGGGGAAAAAGAGAAGGCACAAATAAAAATGTCAGGAATAAGACAGATGTCATCACTACAGATTCTGTAGCTATTAAAAAGATAAGGCAGTTTTATGAATAACTTTATGCTAATACATTTGACAGCTTAGATGAAATGGATAAATCCTTGAAGGACACAAACTATTCAGCTTTACTCAAGAAGAAGTAGATCATCTGAATAGCCCTGTGTGTACTACAGAAATTTGATTAATAGTTAAAAACCTTCCTACACAGAAAATTCCAGGCCAAGATGGTTTTACTGGTGAATTCTACCAAACATTAAAGAAGGAATAATACCAATCTGGAGATATTCTTCCAGAAAATTGAAGAGGAGGAGATCTTCACCACCTCATGAAGCTAATGAATCTAATCTTGCACTGATAGAAAAATAAGACAAATTTTAAAAAAACTACTGAATATCTCAAAGAACTTAAACAACATTTTAGTCGTCAAATCTAGTAATTTTTTGAGAAGGACCTGTTAATCAAATGGACTGAATCCCAGGAATGAAAAGTTAGTTTAACATTAGAAAATGAATCATTGTAATTCCCCACATTCACAAACTAAAACAAAGAAAACAAAAAGACAAAAAACATATGATCTTCTCAGTAGATGCAGGAAAAAGTATTTGGCCAAATTGTACATCCATATCTGATAAAACTCTCAAAACTAGAAATGGAAGGGATCTTTCTTAACCTGATAAAAGGCCTCTATGAAAAACCTACAGTTCTCATACTTAGTAGTGAAAGTCTGAATGCTTTACTCTTAAAATCAGGAATTAGGTAAGGATTCTCTCATTACTTCTCTGATCATTGTACTGCAGGTACTTTCTGATGCAGTAAGTTAAGAAAGAGAAATAAAAAACACCTAGATTGGAAAGAATTAAAACTCTTGTAAATGATATAATCTATGTAGAGATTAGATGGAATCTACAAAAAGCTATTAGAAGTAAGGTGAATTTAGAAAAATTGTATGGAATATCAATATATAAAAATCAATTGTATATGCATTTCACAACAATAAACCCTTAGAAATTACAAATAAGAAACAATTTATAATAGCATCACAAAACATGATAATACTTTGGGATAAAACTGACAAATATGTTGCTGTGGACTGAGTTGTGACTCCCACAATTTATATGCTGAAGTCCTAACCCCCAATGTGATGGTGTTTGGAAATGGGGCTTTTGGGAATTAATTAGGTATAGATGAGATCATGAGGATGAAGCCCTCATGATAGGATTAGTGCCCTTTTAAGGAGATACCAGAGGCTTCCTTTTTGTCTCTGCCATGTGAGGACACAGTGAGAAGTCAGCCATCAGCAAACTGGGAAGAAAGCCCTCACCAAGGAATTGAATCAGCTGGCACATTGATCTTGGATCTCCCAGCCTGCAGAACTGTAAAGAATGAATTCTTCTTATTTAAGCCACACAGCCTATGGTTTTTCATTCTGGCAGCCCAAGCTGGTAATACATAGGTACACAACCTATACAGTGAAAACTTTAAGACATTGCTGAGATAAATTTAAAGAAGGCCTAAATACTGGCCTCATAAAATGAATTAGGGAGGATTCCCTCTTTTTCTATTGATTGGAGTAGTTTCAGAAGGAATGATACCAGCTCCTCCTTTTACCTCTGGTAGAATTCAGCTGTGAATCCGTCTGGTCCTGGATTTTTTTGGTTGGTAGGATATTAATTATTGCTTCAATTTCAGAGCCTGTTATTGGTCTATTCAGAGATTCAATTTTTTCCTGGTTTAGTCTTGGGAGGGTGTATGTGTCCATGAATTTATCTATTTCTTCTAGATTTTGTAGTTTATTTGTGAAGAGATGTTTATAGTATTCTCTGATGGTAGTTTGTATTTCTGTGGGGTCAGTGGTGATATCCCTTCTATCATTTTTTATTGCATCTATTTGATTCTTCTCTTTTCTTCTTTATTAGTCTTGCTAGAGGTCTATCAATTTTGTTGATCTTTTCAGAAAACCAGCTCCTGTATTCATTGATTTTGTGAAGGGTTTTTTGTGTCTCTATCTCCTTCGGTTCTGCTCTGATCTTAGTTATTTCTTGCCTTCTGCTAGCTTTTGAATGTGTTTGCTCTTGCTTCTCTAGTTCTTTTAATTGTGATGTCAGGGTGTCAATTTTAGATCTTTCCCGCTTTCTCTTATGGGCATTTAGTGCTATATATTTCCCTCTACACACTGCTTTAAATGTGTCCCAGAGATTCTGGTATGTTGTATCTTTGTTCTCATTGGTTTCAAAGACTATCTTTATTTCTGCCTTCATTTTGTTATGTACCCAGTAGTCATTCAGGAGCAGGTTGTTCAGTTTCCATGTAGTTGAGCGATTTTGAGTGAGTTTCTTACTCCTGAGTTCTAGTTTGATTGCCCTGTGGTCTGAGAGACAGTTTGTTGTAATTTCTGTTCTTTTACATTTGCTGAGGAGTGCTTTACTTCCAACTATATGGTCAATTTTGGAATAAGTGCAATGTGGTGCTGAGAAGAATGTATATTCTGTTGATTTGGGGTGGAGAGTTTTGTAGATGTCTAGTAGATCCGCTTGGTGCAGAGCTGACTTCAATTCCTGGATATCCTTTTTAAGTTTCTGTCTTATTGATCTGTCTAATGTTGACAGTGGGGTATTAAAGTCTCCCATTATTATTGTGTGGAAGTCTAAGTCTCTTTGTAGGTCTCTAAAGACTTGCTTTGTGAATCTGGGTGCTCCTGTGTTGGGTGCATATATATTTAGGATAGTTAGCTCTTCTTGTTGAATTGATCGCTTTACCATTATGTAATGGCCTTCAAAGCCTGGGAGAGACACAACAAAAGAAGATAATTTTAGACCAATATCCCTGATGAACATCGATGCAAAAATTCTCAATAAAATACTGGCAAACTGAATCCAGCAGCACATCAAAAAGCTTATCCACCATGATCAAGTGGGCTTCATCCCTGGGATGCAAGGCTGGTTCAACATCTGCAAATCAATAAATGTAATCCAGCATATAAACAGAACCAAAGACAAAAACCACATGATTATCTCAATAGATGCAGAAAAAAACCTTTGACAAAATTCAACAGCCCTTCATGCTAAAACCTCTCAATAAATTCGGTATTGATAGGACATATCTCAAAATAATAAGAGCTATTTATGACAAACTCACAGCCATTATCATACTGAATGGGCAAAAACTGGAAGCATTCCCTTTGAAAACTGGCCCAAGACAGGGATGCCCTCTCTCACTACTCCTATTCAACATAGTGTTGGAAGTTCTGGCTAGGGCAATCAGGCAAGAGAAAGAAATAAAGAGTATTCAATTAAGAAAAGAGGAAGTCAAATTGTCCCTGTTTGCAGGTGGCATGATTGTATATCTAGAAAACCCCATCATCTCAGCCCAAAATCTCCTTAAGCTGATAAGGAACTTCAGCAAAGTCTCAGGATACAAAATCAGTGTGCAAAAATCACAAGCATTCTTATACACCAGCAACAGACAGAGAGCCAAATCATGAGTGAACTCCCATTCACAGTTGCTTCAAAGAGAATAAAATGCCTAGGAATCCAACTTACAAGGGATGTGAAGGGCCTTTTCAAGGAGGACTACAAACCACTGCCAAACAAAATAAAAGAGGACACAAACAAATGGAAGAGCATTCCATGCTCATGGGTAGGAAGAATCAATATCGTGAAAATGGCCATACTGCCCAAGGTAATTTATAGATTCGATGCCATCCCCATCAAGATACCAATGACTTTCTTCACAGAATTGGAAAAAACTACTTTAAAGTTCTTATGGAACCAAAAAAGAGCCCACATTGCCAAGTAATCATAAGCCAAAAGAACAAAGCTGGAGGCATCACACTACCTGACTTCAAACTATAATACAAGGCTACAGTAACCAAAACAGCATGGTACTGGTACCAAAATAGAGATCTAGACCAATGGAACAGAACAGAGCCCTCAGAAATAATACCACACATCTACAACCTTCTGATCTTTGACAAACCTGACAAAAACAAGAAATGGGGAAAGGATTCCCTATTTAATAAATGGTGCTGGGAAAACTGGCTAGCCGTATGTAGTAAGCTGAAACTGGATCCCTTCCTTACACCTTATACAAAAATTAATTCAAGATGGATTAAAGACTTAAATGATAGACCTAAAACCATAAAAACCCTAGAAGAAAACCTAGGCAATACCATTCAGGACATAGTCATGGGCAATGACTTCATGTCTAAAACACCAAAAGCAATGGCAACAAAAGCCAAAATTGACAAATAGGTTCTAATTAAACTGAAAAGCTTCTGCACAGCAAAAGAAACTACCATCAGAGTGAACAGGCAACCTACAGAATGGGAAAAAATTTTTGCAGTCTTCTCATCTGACAAAGGGCTAATATTCAGAATCTACAAAGAACTCAAACAAATTTACAAGAAAAAAACAACCCCCTCAAAAAGTGGGTGAAGGATATGAACAGACACTTCTTGAAAGAAGACATTTATGCAGCCAACAGACACATGAAAAAATGCTCATCATCACTGGCCATCAGAAATGAAAATCAAAAACACAATGAGATACCATCTCACACCAGTTAGAATGGCGAACATTAAAAAGTCAGGAAACAACAGGTGCTAGAGAGGATATGGAGAAATAGGAACACTTTTACACTGTGGGTGGGACTGTAAACTAGTTCAACCATTGTGGAAGACAGGGTGGTGATTCCTCAAGGATCTAGAACTAGAAATACCATTTGACCCAGCCATCCCATTACTGGGTGTATACCAAAGGATTATAAATCATGCTGCTATAAAGACACATACACACGTTTGTTTATTGCGGCACTATTCACGATAGCAAAGACTTGAAACCAACCCAAATGTCCATCAGTGACAGACTGGATTAAGAAAATGTGGGACATATATACCATGGAATACTACGCAGCCATAAAAAAGGATGAGTTCATGTCTTTTGCAGGGACATGGATGCAGCTGGAAACCATCATTCTCAGCAAACTGTTGCAAGGACAAATAACCAAACACCGTATGTTCTCACTCATAGGTGGGAATTGAACAATGAGAACACTTGGACACAGGAAAGGGAACATCACACACCGGGGCCTGTTGTGGGGTGGGAGGACGTGGGAGGGACAGCTTTAGGAAATATACCTAATGTAAATAACAAGTTAATGGGTGCAGCACACCAACATGGCACATGTATACATATGTAACAAACCTGCACGTTGTGCACATGTACCCTAGAAATTAAAGTATAATAAAAAAAAAATGAAGGCCTAAATAAATGAAATATACCTTGTTCATGGGTTGGAAGACTAAATATTATTAAAATATCAATTATCCCCAAATTAATCTATAAAGTCAGTACAATCTCAGTCAAAACCCAAGCAGACTTTTTTTTCTCTGTAAGAGTTGACATGCTGATTCTAAAATTCATATAGAAATCACAAGAACCTAGAATAGCCAAAAGAACTTTGAAAAATAAAAACAAATTTGGAAGGCTCACTATGCTTGATTTCAAGAATTATTAGAAACTACAGTAATCATGCTGGTCTAGATAGACAAATCAGCAAAACAGAGTCTAGAAATAGACACAAATATATGGACAACTGATTTTTAATTAAGATTCAAAGGCAATAAGATGGAGGCAAGATAATATTTCAACAAATGATGCTGGAATGATTGTGTATCCATATGCAAAACATGAGGTATGAGGATTCATACCTCATACCATATGAAAAAATTAAGATGAATCACAGGCCTAAATGTAAAACCTAAAAATACAAAACAAAACTTCTAGAATAAAAATTGGGGAAAATCTTTGCGATTAGGTGATAGGTGATGATTTCTCAGATATGACACCAAAGGGCAATCCATAAAAGAAAAAAGTTGATAAATTGGATTCCCCAAAATTTAAAACTTCTGCTCTTCAAAAGATACTGATCAGACACAGGAAAGACAGGTCACAGACTGGGAGAAAATATTTGTGAGGCATATATCAAATAAAGGACTTAAATCCAGAATACTTAATGAATATTCAAACCTCAATAAGAAAACAGACAACCCAGTTAAACAATGAGCAACAAAGACCTGCTTTGGGGCAGATGAAGTAGGTGCTTTCCCTATCCTTCCCTCTAAGTACAAGTAAAAACCTTGGATAGTATATATAAAACAAACACGAGACTCTGAAATGTGGTGAGAACAAAGGCACACTGGCTATGGACATCAGGACCTAAGAAACAACATGATAGTGAGTTTCTTAGGTGTTTTTTTGTTTTGTTTTGTTTTGTTTTTTGCCACATATATTCCAGACTTGGCAACCAACAAATGCCAACAGGCATAGATAAAATAGGCCAACAGAAGTCTGCTTGCTGTAGCCAAAGGACTGGGAAAGGGGCAACCTAGAAAGACAGAAAAGTTTTAGACAATATCTAAAACTTTTTTTTAGCCAGACACCACAGAAAAAAACTGTGGCCCTTTATATGCCAGCAAAGGCTGATTGAGGAGCTTATATTTTAACTCTCACCAGGCTCTAAATAAGTACCCCAACACCTGTTGGAATGGGTAAGAGGAGGCTTATTAGGAAGCTGGGACTTTTACTCCTTTGTTAACAGGATATCCCATTCCCCTCCCCCAACCCAGCAGTGTCAGTGAAGACTATGTGGGGGAGCTTGGACTTTCACCGTCCCCTGGAAGTAATGAGGTGCCTCTTCCACTCCTGCTTGAGTAGTATCAGAAGACATCTAGTGGAAAGATAAGACTTTTTCACTGCCCATTGGTCATGAGGCCATGCATTCTATGTGCAGTAATGGCCATGGAGGGGGAGCTAGAACACCCATGCAACCCAGAAGTAATGAGGAACTCCTCTCCCCTTACTTCCTTTCCAAAAGCTTGGACTACTTTTCCCACCTGACAGTAACTGGCCAGTACTGTCTTCCCCCTGCTGGAAGAGCATCAGTGGAAGTCAGCTAAAACAACATTTAAGATCCAGAGGCTTATTATAAAACCCAAAATGTCCAGGTTTAAGAAATTGAAAATCACTCATCATGCTAAGAACAAGAAAAATCTCAACTTGAATTTAAAAAGGCAATCTATGAACAGTAACACTGAGATAACAAAGATGTTACAATTGTCTGACAGATATTTTAAAGCAACCACCATAAAAATGCAATTACTAACTAATGAGCAATTACTAACACACTTGAAACAAACAAAAATTACAAAGTCAGCAAATAAACAGAAAATCTCAGGAAAGAAATAGAAGATATAAAGAAGAACCAAATGGTAATTTTGAACTGAGAAATATAATATTCAGTGAATAGATTCATAAGCAGAATGGTAAAGACAGACTTGAAGACAAGAACAGAAATTACCCAATCTGAAAAACAGAGAGAAAACAGACTGAAAGAGAAAAGGACAGAGCCTGAGAACAGTGGGATATAACAAGATATCTGACATTCATATCATCATAATGTTGAAAGGAGAGGAGACTGAAGGTGGGAGTGAAAAAGTACTCAAAGAAATAATAGCTGACAACTTGCCAAATTTGGCAAAAGCATCTACAGATTCAAGAAACTATTCAGAATAGATTCAAAGAAACCTACACCAAGATACATCATAGTAAACTGAAAACTAAAGACAAAGAAAAAGCTTGCAAGCAATGAGAGAGAAATGATGCATTACCTTTAAAGAGAAAAACAATTTGATAGCAATTTCTCATTAAAAAACAAAAACAAAAAAAATCCTGGAGGCCAGGAGGAAGTGGCACAATACTTTTCAAGTGCTGAAAAAAGAAAAAGGAATTTTCAACCCAGAAATCTATGTCTATAGAAAATACCCTTCGGGAATTGAGGGGAAATCAAGACATTGGACCCACCAAAAGAATGGCTATAGGAAGTTTTCTAAACAGAAAGGAAATGATGAAAAGAGGAGTCAGGGAACTTTAGGAAGAAAAAGATTGTGAAAATAAAAATGAGTAAATACAATATATTTTCCTTCTTTTGCGTTTTCTAAATTATGTTTGATCGTTGAAGTAAAAATCACATGCTCTTTCTGACGTTCTAAATATATGTAGAAGAAATGTTTAAGAAAATTATACTATAAATGGAGGAGGGCAAAGGGAATAAAAGTTTCTGTACTTCACCTGAGCTGGTAAAGTGACAATATCTAGACTGATAAGTTATATAATACCTAGAAAACCCACTGAAAAACAAAACTATAGACAGAGATACACTAAGAGAACCTATAGATAAATTGGAATTGAATTCCAAAAAATTATTAAAAGTAATCCATAGGAAGACAGGAAAAAGAAAACAGAAATGAATAACAAGAGAGAACAAGAAGGAAACAAAAAGGCAGTGTAAAGCCTTAACATATTACATTAAGTGTAAATGATCTAAATAAACCAATTAAAAGAGATTGACATAGTGGATTAAAAAATATGACCCAGGCTGGGCGAGGTGGCTCATGCCTGTAATCCCAGCACTTTGGGAGGCCAAGGCAGGCAGATCACGAGGTCAGGAGTTCAAGACCAGCCTAACCAACATGGTGAAACCCCATCTCTACTAAAAATACATAAATTAGCTGGGTGTGGTGGTGCACACCTGTAATCCCAGCTATTGAGGATGCTAAGGCAAGAGAATCACTTGAACTTGGGAGGCAGAGGTTGCAGTGAGCCGAGAGCATGCCATTGAACTCTAGCCTGGGCGACAGTGATATTCCATCTCAAAAAAAAAAAAAAAAAAGACCCAACAATATGCTTCCTACAAGAAATACACTCCAACTAATAACACTAAAGTCAGATTGAAAGTAAAAGGATGGTAAAATATTATACAAATAATCAAAAGCAATCTAGGATGGCTATATTAATATCAGATAAAATAGTCTTCAAGACAGAGATTATATAATGATAAAAGGGTCAATCCACCGCAGAGACATAGCAATCCTAAATGTGTGGGCATCACACAACAGAGCTGCAAAATATATAAAGCAAAAACTGATAAATTGAAAGGAGAAATAGACAAATTCACAGTTATATTTGGAAACTTCAACACCCCTCTCTCAAAAAAGAACAGAACAACTAGGCAGAAAATCAGCAATGATACAGAAGAGCTCCGCTATACAATCAACCTAACTGACTTGTGTAGAGCACCCAACAACAGCAGAACACATATTCTGTTCAAGTGCCCACAAAACATTTAAACTATGGTGGATCATATCCTGGGCCATCAAACAAACCTCAACAAGTTTAAAAGAATTGAAATTATACAAAGTGTTTTTTCCAAAGCCATGGAATTAAAGTAGAAATCAATAGCAGGATGGTAACAGGAAATCTTTTTTCTTTTTTTTTTTTTTTTTTTTTTGAGATGGAGTTTTGCTGTTGTCACCCAAGCTGGAGTACAATGGTGCAATCTTGCTTACTGCAATCTCCACCTCCCAGCTTCTGCCTCAGCCCCCTGAGAAGCTGGAATTACAGGTGTGCTCCACCATGCCTGGCTAATTTGTGTGTGTGTGTGTGTGTATTTTTAGTAGAGGCGCAGTTTCACCATGTTGGCCAGGCTAGTCTCAAACTCCTGACCTCGGGTGATCCACCCGCCTTGGCCTCCCAAAGTTCTGGGATTACAGGAATGAGCCAACATACCCGGCTGATAACAGGAAATCTATAAGCCCTATTGATCACTGTATCTAAACATATTATTACTTCCTGGTAATTTCATTCTTTCCTGAATTCCCTTCATCCTGCAGAGTGCTTAGCATGTGGGAAGTTATTGTTTATGTTATGTTTGTATTAGTCAGTGTTCACCAAAGAAACAGAGACAGTAGAATATATAGATATATGAGGAGATTTATTACGGGAATTGGCTCACTTGATTTTGGAGGCTGAGAAGTCCCATGATATGCCAATTAAAAACTGGAGAAAGGCCAGGCATGGTAGCTCACGCCTGTAATCCCAGCACTTTGGGAGGCCGAAGCGGGCAGATCACCTGAGGTTGGGAGTTCAAGACCAGACTGACCAACATGGAGAAACCCTGTCTCTACTAAAAATACAAAATTAGCCGGGCATGGTGGCGCATGCCTGTAATCCCAGCTACTCGGGAGGCTGAGACAGGAGAATCGCTTGAACCCAGGAGGCAGAGGTTGCAGTGAGCCGAGATCGCGCCATTGCACTCCAGCCTAGGCAACAAGAGCGAAACTGCATCTCAAAAAAAAAAAAAAAAAAAGGCTGGAGAACTAGGAAAGCTGATGGTATAACTCCCAGTTTGAGGCCAAAAGCCTCAGTGGTATGAGCAGAGGAGGGAGCTGGTGTAAGTTCCAGAGTCGGTGGGCCTGAGAACCAGGAGCTCCAGTGTCTGAAAAGAGGAGAAAATAAATGTCCCAACTCAAAAAGAGACAGAATTTGCCCTTCCTCTACCTTTGAGTTCTATTCTTGCCCTCAACAGATTGGATGAGGCCCACCCACACTGTGAGGGTGGAAGTTGTTTACCTATTCCACTGATTCAGATGCTCATCTCTTCAAGAAACACCCTCACAGGCATTCCCAGAAATAAATGTAAAGGTGGCCAGCTGTCTGTCATCTCCTAGCTCAGTCGAGTTGACACTTAAAAACAGCCATCACAAGCCATTATCCTCAGCAAACTAACACAGGAACAGAAAACTAAACGCCCTATGTTCTCACTTATAAGTGGAAACTGAACAATGAGAACAGATGGACACAGGGAGGGGAACAACACACACTGGGGCCTGTCGGAGGGAAGCTGGGGGAGGAAGAGCATCAGGATAAATAGCTAATGCATTCTGGGCTTAAATACCTAGGTGATGGGTTGATAGGTGGAGCAAACCACCATGGCACACATATACTTATGTAATAAACTACACATCCTGCATATGTACCCAGGAACTTAAAAAAAAAAAACAAAAAACAAAAAGACTAGGTATAGTGGCTCACGCCTATAATCCCAGCACTTTGGGAGGCTGAGGCAGGTGAGTCACTTGAGGCCAGGAGTTCAAGACCAGCCTGGCCAACATGGCGAAACCCCTTCTCTACTAAAAAAAAAAAAAAAAAAAAATACAAAAATTAACCAAGTATGGTGGTGAGCACCTGTAGTTCCAGCTACTCGGGAGACTGAGGCATAAGAATCACTTGAACCCAAGAGGCAGGTTGCAGTGAGCTGGGATCACACCACTCCATTCCAGCCTGGGTGACAGAGCAAGACTGTCTCAAAAAACAAAACAAAACAAGGAACTAGCCATCGCAGTTAATGAAAGAAAGACTTGATATCTCAAATCCATAAAATTCCCTGCATTTCAGGTGCTTCTCTCTGGTTTAAGCCACCATCATCTTGCTCCTAATTGACTCCACCAGCTTCCTGACGGGGCTGTCTTCTAATCTTGCCAATTCATTCCACATACTGTGAAAGAAAGAACAAATTGGGTCATGTTAGTCCACTGCTTAAACAAAACAAAACAAAAACCCTTCATTGCCTCCCCATTGTTCTCAGGCTAAAAAATCCATACATTCACCTGGCTTTGAAAGCACTTAATTTTCTCTGGCCCCTGCCTGCCTCTAGCCTGCTCACCTACCACGCTGCCCCTCTGCCCTTCATCCCATCATATGCAGCCCCTGACTTAGTCTGCTCCTGTGTCCACTGAGCCTTCAACTCAAGGTGTCCTCTGCTCACAGAGCTCCTGAGCTACCATTCCATGCAGAGCGTTTGCTTGTCCCCTGCTGCAGCTCAGTGTCACTTCCTCTGGGCAGCCCCTCCTTGCCGTTCTCCTGTGCGTGGCGCTGCCTTTTCACAGTACAGTTCCCTCACCTACTCCTCCGTTCCCTGCTCTGGCCTGGAGAATCTGCCAGCCCGATGAAGATTCAACTCAGGATTGGATGAACAACCAAAACAGGGTCACCAACTGTACTCCATTAAAAACATACTTTATTTCTGTCTGGCATGAAGAAATTTATTTTTTAAAACATAAATGAATTTAATTTGATGTTCTTTTTGAATGTTTCATTTGCTTTGATTTCAGATTGAAGAAGAAATAAAGGGGTGTTTGCAGTTTTTGCAATCTGTTTACTCAACATTTGGCTTCTCCTTTCAATTAAACCTGTCAACAAGGCCGGAAAACTTCCTAGGAGAGATTGAGATGTGGAATGAGGCTGAGAAGGTAAAAGACACACCTCGTACTTCCTCTTCATTTTAGTCATATGGAAAACACCTGAGAGGCTGCGATTCTTTGCAGGAGGATGCAATAATTTGTAATAGAAATTTTGAAACTGGAAATTGTGGGATAAATGTATAGGTTGTAGAATGTGGTTATCCCGTTTTCTTTGTGATGGTGATAATAATAATACCTTACATTTGCTTCACACTTAAAGTTCATGTCTGGCTTTTACTTACAGTCTTTCAGTGCTGGTCACTAAGAATTGGCTCAGGTTTTTAAAGAAATCTTCTGATTGCTATAACTCTTGGTTTGTGAGGTTTATTTTAAACCATTGCCTGTTGAGTCATCTTAGTTCAACTGTAGAGTCCCAGGGCTGCATGGTCTAGATGTAGATGTGCATACTTGATGCTGGAGTCCCCTTCATAGTCACGTCCTGTCATGCCCTGCCCTGTGTCTGTCTGAAGACACCCATGCTCAAAGACGTTACATCTAAGCTTTGCAAAACCAAGATAAGGAACTCATCACATTGCTTTTTTTTCCTTAATAAACAAAGGATATAGTGTGTTTCCTGTGTTCGCTTTTATTAAAAATGAGGATGGTGTCATGGCCAGATACCCTGCTCTGCCTGTTAGTTCTCCTCTCCTTGGAATATAATAGTCCCCACTTATCCATGGGGAATAAGACCCCAAGTGGATGCCTGAAACCCTGGATGGTACCAAATTGACGGCAATCAGGTTAGGACACCTATCTGTTCATGCCTTCACCCACAAATTTAATGCCTTTTTTTTTTTTCTTTTTTTTTCTTTTTTTTTTGAGACGGGGTCTTGCTCTTTTGCTCAGGCTGGAGTGCAGTGGCGCAATCTCAGCTCACTGCAAGCTCCACCTCCCAGGTTCATGCCATTCTCCTGCCTCAGCCTCCCGAGTAGCTGGGACTACAGGCGCACGCCACCACACCCCGGCTAATTTTTTGTATTTTTAATAGATACGGGGCTTCACCATGTTAGCCAGGATGGTCTCGATCTCCTGACCTCCTGATCCTCCCACCTCGGCCTCCCAAAGTGCTGGGATTTAATGCCCTTTCTTAACTAAGCACTTTTCATACACTGTGGCTGGAACTTTTGCAATGTGAGGTGCAACAGCAAAACTAGCATGAATTTTTTTTTCCTTCTTCACTAATTCACAACTTACCCAATGGATAGAAGATTTTTTTTTTTAACCATAGCTCTTAGAAACTTTAGCATAGGATTTTTTTTCCTTATTAAATTGATAACTTTCACCTTTTCACTTAAAGGAAGCATTTTGTGGCTTCACTCTGGCATATCCAGATTGCTAGTAACACAACTCTTGTGCTTTGAGGCCATGGTTAAGGAAAATAAGGGTGATGTGAACGTAATCACTGTGATACTGCACAGGTGATTTGAAACATGACAGCTCGTAAGTGACTAACAGGTGGGCAGTGCACCCAGCATGGAGACTCTGGACAAAAGGATGAGTCACATCCCAGGTAGGACAGAGTAGGATAGTGCTTTATCCTGCTGCTCAGAGCAGTGCACAATGTAAAACTTATGAGTTGTTTATTTCTGGAATTTTCCATTTAATATTTTCAGACCTCAGTCGACTGCGGGTAACTGAAACTGAGAAAAATGAAACCACAGATAAGGGGGACTACTGTACTCATGGGAGCTTAACACACAAATACAAGAAATACGAATCAGAGAAGCACTGGATTAATAGTGTAACAATTATTTTTACATGATTAATAGGTACAGAAGCCAAGCAGAGGCTGCACAAAAGCAGTTTAGCCTTGAGCTCTAAATAGGGCCTTCTCCTCCGCACTGACCCGTGCCCACCCTAAGCTCTTCTTCCACATCCACTGCATGGACGAAGAGGGCCAAATGAGATAGACTATCTACCCTGGGAAGGATGCAGACTCAGTTTACCTAACAGCCATGTGGAAGCAGGAAGAGGAAATGAGGACACAGAGCTCAGATCTGGAGCCATTTTACTCCAGACTTTAAAGTCTGAAAGTACTTTATCTCCATGAGTAAATTATAAAAGATCTCTAAGCATCAGGATCAAGCATGAAATGGTGATGATGAGACAGTGGTGGTGATGGTGGTGGTGATGTAGCGATAACACCTACTTCCTGAGGGTGTGGTGAACTTAAATGAAGTAATTTACAGGAGTATTAGGCATAATGCCAGGCACATGTAAGTGCCCAGTAGATGTTAGGTGTTGGTATCATTGTCATTACTCTATTCATTTGAAGTTTGGCGGGGTGTGGGGAGCTGAAAAAGGAATGGACCAGGTATAGACCTGGCATGGAGAGGACAGGCTGGAAGTCCCAGCATTTTTGCTCTTTTCTTAACTGATGGGAGTAAATAGTTTAGCAACCAAGCCTGAGGTCACCCAGGGGTGTGACTGGATGGACCTGCTTCTGCTTTTGGGATATTTCTCTCAAATATCTAACCCTGGCCTGGAAATCACTGAAATGAGCATTTAAATATTTTATCTTCAGAAGTGTCTGAAACAGTTTGAAAGAGACACATCTTGAATGAATCCAATGCTCTTTTGGCTCTGGCAGCTCCTACTGTGCCCTTCTGTTCTGTGTCCTCCAAGGCCCAAGGAGCAGCAGTGACCCCTGCTTTATCCTCTTCTCCAAAACTTGGCCTTTCCTTGGCTTTTTAGCCTCTTGCAGTCCCCAGAATTCTTTCCATCACTTGGTATCTGCTGTAGGAGGGCCTCATTTGTCCTGGAAACATGAGAAGGAAACCTGTGTTCCTTCTCCTTTTAGAAACAGAGTGGAACAGGGGAGCATGGCCTCCAGGCCCAGGAAATGTCTCCATGGGGGTGGCTTCCTCTGGTCCTAAGTAGAAAAGAAGCTGCTTCTGTAAGATCAGGCCTATGTGGGACACTCTCAGGATCCCAGGAATAAAATCTCCATCTCTCTCAAGATCACATCCTGACTGAGGTCCTGGGAAAGGCTTCCAGGACTCCAGGAGTCAGCTTTCTTGATGATGGCAGCTTTGGCCTTAAGACTGCCACTGCTTTGATTTCCCCATGAGGCATGTCACTCCCAAAACTCTGCCCCCTCATGAGCACCAGTATGATGGAGGCGATGATGGGAGTTTGGCTCGTGTTTTGGCAGTACTTTGGCCAAGGACTTAGGAATGCCCACGTGCTTCCCAGGGAAGCTGGATTCATGGGAATACTGGAAGACTCTGGGAAATTTTTCATTAATACACACTTGCACCCTCACCTTCAATGTGGAACATCTTCACTACAAGCTAAGTTGAAGGCATGTAGTGGCTTAGGCTGAAGACAAAAGTAGAGCCTCATGCTCCCATACCCCTATAAATTATAAGTGACCCTCCCAGACATGTGCAGAGGTGAAGGAAAGGCAAAAAAGAAGTAGCGAGGCCTGCCCTCTTGGCCTTCTTACCCACCCAGACTCAGAGTGGAAGAGGGAGTGAGATCAAGGCTTTCCTGCTTTTTCATGTGTGGAGGCCCCACCTACAAGGGGAATGGGTCTTGGAACCGTCACCAGGAGGCAGAAGCTGGTTGTTGTTTAGGGCACAGGGGACCTGTGTTAAGAGGAAGACCAAGCGTCCCCTCCCTAATGCTTACCTGGAATTCACTGGAACAATTTATAAATGATCTTTTCTCCCCAGTTGAAATGTTTATGTTTCTTGAGAGCAGGTGGCACCTTAATCATCTCTGTGTAGTCCCTGCTCAATAGTTTATTGAATGTAAAAGATGCTGAATAAATATATGTTGAACTAACATAGACTGTAATGAAGAGTTACAGTAACTTTTGTGAGCTGTATGTAAAAAAAAATACAATGTATAATTTTATCTTTTTTCCTCTTTTGAAAAAGCAACTGCAGAATAGCTTGATGGAATTTGGAGAACCATGGAAAATGAACCCAGGTGATGGAGCATTTTATGGCCCTAAAGTAAGTAGACCATATGCTTCTTTTAAGTAAAATTTAAAAGAAAAATAAATACCCTCTCTAAGAAAACATTATTTAATTTGTAGATTGACATAAAAATCAAGGATGCTATTGGCAGATACCATCAATGTGCTACAATTCAGCTGGACTTCCAACTGCCTATTAGATTTAATCTCACATATGTTAGGTGAGTGATTGAATGTGATAAATATTATAGTACTAATATTCTAATTGTTTGTCATTTGAGTATTAGCAATACAGAAATAAACATTAGTGAATGTCTAGTATATGTACTATACACTCAATATATATTTGTTTACCTGATCATAATCCAGTTGGGAATCAACTTGAATTTTCTGGTCTAGTAGGGGGAGGAAGATAACTAAACATGAGCGTAGAGATATGAACAAAGTGCCATGAAAACACGATCCAGGCTGCTGACTCTCCCTGAGTTACAGAGGGGAAGACTTCACAAAATGCTGGCATTGGGTCTGTGTCTTAAGGATGAGATGTTTTCTTGAAAAAGCAGAGGGAAAAAAAGGCAATTTTATCACTGTAAGCCAACAACCTCTTTAAAAAAAAAAAAAGAACATAGAGTAGAATTAACTCTGTCTGCGTGTGTGTGTGTGTGTGTGTGTGTGTGTGTGTGTGTGTGTGTGTGTGTACAGCTTAATGATTATGATTCTGTTATTCTCTTGTGCTGCTTCTTTGTGGTCACACATTCCTCCTACTCCTAACCCCGGACTACCATTAATGCGTTCCCCATCAAGATAGTTTTGCCATTTCCAGAATATCATGTAAATGGAGTCATGCAGTATAGAGCCTTCTGAGACTGGCTTCTTTCACGTAGCACAGTGCTGTGGAGATTCATCCATGGTTTTGCATGTATTGCTAGCTTGTTCCTTTTTATCACTGACTAGTAAGCCATTGTGGATCCAGTCTCTCATTTAAGGGTGTTTGGGTTGCTTCCAGTTCTTGGTGATTATGAATAGAGCTGCTGTAGGTATTAGTGTGTAGGTTTTTGTGTGAATAGAACTTTTCGTTTCTTTAGGTTAAATACCTGGGAATGGGTCATATGATAATTGGATATTTAACTTTGTAGAAACTGCCAAACTGTTTTTCCAGAGTTGCTGCACCATTTTGCATTCTCACCTGCAATGTGTAAAGAGTTCTAGATGTTCCACATCCTTGCCAGTACTTGGTATTGTCAGGTTTTCTTTGTTAAGCAGTTCTAATAGGTGTGTAGTAGTATTTCATTATGTTTTTTACATGTTTTTAGTGGCTAATGATGTTAACATGTTTTCATGTGCTTGTTTGCTATTCATTTATCCTCTTTGGTTAAATGTCTGCCAAAGTCTTTTTGCTAATTTTTAATTGAGTGATTTGTTTTCTTACTGTTGAGTTTTGAGAATTCTTTATATATTCTAGATACAAGCCCTTGGAGGAATGTATGATTCGCAAATATTTTACCCTGGTCTGTAGCTTGCTTTTTCATTTTTTGTAATATCTTTACTTTCCCATTCATCCTGAGTTATTAAATTCAATAAAGTTTAATTTCTCAATTTTTTTCTTTTATGGATCATGCTTTAGCATCACATCTATAAGCTCTGCCTAAGTACAGGTCATGAAGATTTTCTTCAATGTTTTATATCAAAAGTTTTGTAATTCTAAGATCTGATTTGAGTTCATTGGGTGCGATGTGACATTTAGGTCAAGATTCATTGTTTGCATCTAAATGTCTTAATTGTCCACACATCAGATGATGTGAGAACAGGCCATTATTTCATCATTGACTTGCCTTTGTATCTTTGTCAGAAATTAGTTGGACATATATATGTGGGTCTGTTTCTAGATTACAAATTCTGTTCTGTGGAACCACTGATTATCCCTTTGTCAATACTGTGCTGTCTTAAATACTGTAACTTTATAGGAAGTCTTAAAATTAGGTAATGTGAATACTTTATTCTTCTATTTCAGAATTGCTTTCACTGGTTATTCTAATTGTTTGGCTGTTAATACAGTCTACAAAAAATTCTGGTGGGAATTTTTGTTGGAATTGCATTAAATCTAGAGATCAGTTTGGATAGTTTTCCAATTGACATCTTAACTACATTAATTATTTTAATCCATGACCTTCTTTCAGCATTGAAGCCCTATGCCTATCTTGTTAGATGCAGAAGTAGATGTAGGTGTAGAAATGTCCAAGTATTTCACTTCGGGGTGATTTGAGTGATTGTAAGTGGTTTTATATTCTCAATCTTCACATCCACATGTTCATTGCCAGTATAAGGAAATACAGTAGATTTTTTATGCTGATCCTGTATCCTGAGACTTTGCTGAACTTACTTTCTAGTTCTAGGAAGGTTTTCTGGTTTTTTTTTTAAGAATTCTTGGGATTTTCTATGTAGACAATCATGCCATCTGCAAATAGGGACAGTTTAACTCATCATTTCTGATTTATATGACTTTTTTTCCTCAGTGATCCTCATTCTGATATATGACTTTTATGACCTTCTCTTGCCTTATCGCACTGGTGAGAGCTTCCAGTGTTATGGTAAATGAGAGGGATGAGAGTAGACATGCTTGCCTTGTTCCCATTCTTAGACAAGCAGATGATGTTTCATCATTGATTACTGTGTAATGTTAGCTGCAGGTCCTTTGTAGGTATTATCTATCAAATTTAAAAGTTTCCCTGTATCTTAGTTTTCTATGTTTTTATTATGAATGTATGTTGAATTTTGTTAAATTCTTTTTCTGCGTCAATGTATATGATCATGTGATTTTTTTTCTTTAGCCTATTAATATGATAGATTGCATTTACTTTAAATATTGAACCAGCCTTACTTTGCTGAGATAAAATCTACTTGGTCATGCTGTGTCATTGTTTTTATATGTTGCTGGATTCAATCTCCTGATAGTTTGTTGAGAACATTTGCACATATGTTAATGTGGGATATTGGTCTGTATTTTTCTTGTACTGTCTTTAACTGGTTTTAGTATCTGAGTATGCTGGCCGCATAAAACGAGCTGGGAAGTATTCTATACTGTTCTGTTTTCTGGAAGAGATTATGCAGAATTGATGGTATTTATTTTTCAAATTTTGGTAGAATTTGTCATTGAAACGATCTAGTACTGAAGGTTTCCTTTTGGGAAGATTTTAAACTTGGAGTTTATTATTTTATTTTTTTTAATTTTATTGTATTTATTTTATTTTTATATTTATTTTATATTTTTGAGACAGGGTCTTGCTTTGGTATGCAGGCTGGAGCGCAGTGGTGTGATGATAGCTAACCATAGCCTCACACTCCTGGGCTCAAGCGATCCTCCCACCTCAGCCCCCCTAGTACCTGGGACTACAGGCATGTACCACAATGCCCGGCTAATTTTAATTTTTTATAGAAATGGGGTCTCATTATGTTACCCAGGTTTATCTCAAACTCCTGGCCTCAACCTCCTGCCTCGGTCTCCCAAAGTGCTGGGATTACAGGCGTGAGCCATCATGCTCAGCCTGAGTTTATTTTCTTGAACAGATAGAGAACATTCATGTTACCTATTTATTCTTGGTAAAATTTAGATTGTTCTTTTCAAGGAATTAATCCATTTCATCTAAGTTGTCAAAATTATATGCATAGAGTTGTTTATAATGTTACCATACTATACTTTTAATTTCCGTGGAGCCTATAGTAATATCTCCCCTTTCATTCATAATATTAGTAATATTACAATATAGTTTTTTATATATATATATTTTGTCAGCTTGGCTAGAGATTTATCGATTATATTTATCTTTTAAAATAACTGACTTCTAATTTCACTGATTTTTCTCTATTTTTGTTTTCAATTTTATTGATTTCTGTTCTTTATTACTTTCTTCCTTTTGCTTGCTTTGGGTTTATTTGCTTTTATTTTTTTTGATTTCTTAAGGTAGACACTTAGATTGTTGACTTGAGGCCTATCTCTTTTTATAATATAATTTAATACAGAGGCTTACAGTCTATAAAAGGCCAGGTTGTTAACATTTTAGGCTTTGTAGGCCATACAATCTTTGTTGCAAATACTCAGCTCTGTCATTGTAGTGGGAAAGCATCTGTAGTGGGAAAGCAGCTGTAGTGGGAAAGCAGCTATAGACAATACATAAACTAATGAATGTGGCTGTATTCCAAAAAAAATTATTTACAAAAACAGGATATGGGCTGGAATTGGCTCATAAGCCATAATTTGCTGACCCTTATTTTATATTATAAATTTTCTTCTAAGTACTGCTTTAGACATATCTTATAACTTTTGGTATCTTGTGTTTTCATTTTTATTCAGTTCAGAATACTTTCTTAATTCCCTTGAAACTTCCTCTTTGACTGATGGATTGTTTTGAAATGTGTTTTTTAATATTTATGTGTTTGATGATTTAGCAGTTATCTTTCATTATTTATTTCTAGTTCAATCCCACTAGGTCAGAAAACATTTTGTATGGTCTCAGTGCTCTTAAATGTGTTCAGGTTTGAATATTTCAGGTGTACTTGAAAAGAATGTGTTTTCTGCTGTTGGTGGGTGTAATGTTTTGCAAAAGTTCAGTCAGATTTGTTGATTGTTGGTGGTGTTCAGTTCTTCTGCATCCTTACTGATTTTATCTTTTTCCTATTGATGACTGAAAAAGGAGTGTGGAAGTCTCCAGTGGTAATTGTGGACTTGTAGTTTTCGCCTTTCAGTTTTTCCTTCATGTACTTTGAAGCTCTGTTGTTAGGTGCATCATATTTAGGATTTTTAGGTCTTCTTGGTGAATTTACTCTTTTATCTCCATTATCATAACATGCAGTGTCCCTCTTTATCCCTGATATTTCTGCTGTAAAGTCTACTTTGTCTGACGCTAATACAGCCAGCTTTATTTCGATTCGTGTTTGCACACATGGTATATCTATGTCTTTTCCCATCCTTTTGCTTTTAATCTGCAAAGTGGATTTCTTCTAGACAGCATATTGTTGTGTCTTGGCTTTTAAAAAATCTATTATGACAATCTTTCTTGTAATTGGTGCATTGAAAAACTTACTTTTTTGAACTTAGCTTTTAATTTTTGAATAATTTTAGATTGACAGAAAAATTACACAGATAGTACAAGAGTTCTCATATATCTTCCATTCAGTTTTTACTAAAGTTAGCATGTTACACAATCATGCTACATTTTCTAAACTAAGAAACTAACATTGGTACATTATTATAAACTGAACTGCAGACTTTATTTGGATTTCATGTTTTTCATTAACGTCATTTTGCTGTTCCAGGATCCAACTCAGGGATACCACTTTGCATTTAGTCAACCTATCCCCAAGTCTCCTTTGATACGTGACAGTTTCTCAGTCCTTCCTTGTTCATCACCTTGACAATTTTGAAGAGCACTGGTCAGGTGTTTTGTAGACTGTCTCTCAATTGGAGTTTGCCTAATATATTTCTCATGATTAGACTAGCGTTATGGGTTTCTGGAAAGAATACCACAGAGATTAAGTTCCTTCTCATCATATCCCATAAAGGTGTGCATGTATGATATGATTTATAACTAGTGATGTTAACCTTGATCACTTAGTTAAAATAATGTTTGCCAGGCTTCCCCCTGTAAAGTTACTGTTTTTCCCTTTCTATACTGTTTATTGAGTCCAATCCACATTTAAGCTTACGCTTATGCTTCACCTTCTGGAGAGGGGAATATCTGCACATATTTTGTGTAATTCTTCTATAAAGAAGATTTATCCCTTCTCCATTTGTTTATTTGTCCAGTTATTAATTTATATAAGTATAGGCTTGCAAATATTTTATAGTTTGGGTTATAATAAAATACTACATTAAAAATCTTTATTGCTCAAATTATGCCAGCCTTTGCCATTGGGAGGTAATTTATATTGGCTCCTGTGGCCCTTTAACATGTCATCCTTTTTCCTTTTTTTTAAGCACTTGCTTTACTCACTGGCACTGTAAGGTGTTCAGTGCTCATCTTGTACATTCCCTGACCCAGCTTTTGATTCAGTCATTTTTCCAACGAGGAATGGAAATTATAGAACCAAGAAATACAATACAATGATATTTAGAAATCAAAATCTGGGATAAACAATCTTAAGATGGCTGAATAGGAACAGCTTCAGCCTCCAGCTCCCAGCATGAGTGACACAGAAGACAGGTGATTCCTGCATTTCCAGCTGAGGTACTGGGTTCATCTCACTGGGGCATGTCAGACAGTGGGTGCTGGACAGTGGGTGCAGCCCAATGAGCAAGAGCCGAAGCAGGGCGAGGCATTGCCACACCCGGGAAGCGCAAGGGGGAAGGGAATTCCCTTTCCTAGCCAAGGGAAACCATGACACACAACACCTGGAAAATCGGGTCATTCCCACCCTAATACTGTGCTTTACCAAGGGTCTTAGCAAATGGCACATGAGGAGATTATATCCCGTGCCTGGCTCAGAGGGTCCCACGCCCACTGTCTCTCAGACCACAGTGCAATCAAACTAGAACTCGGGAGTAAGAAACTCACTCAAAACCACTCAACTACATGGAAACTGAACAACCTGCTCCTGAATGACTACTGGGTACATAACAAAATGAAGGCAGAAATAAAGATAGTCTTTGAAACCAATGAGAACAAAGATACAACATACCAGAATCTCTGGGACACATTTAAAGCAGTATGTAGAGGGAAATGTATAGCACTAAATGCCCACAAGAGAAAGCGGGAAAGATCTAAAATTGACACCCTAACATCACAATTAAAAGAACTAGAGAAGCAAGAGCAAACACATTCAAAAGCGAGCAGAAGGCAAGAAATAACTAAGATCAGAGCAGAACTGAAGGAGATAGAGACACAAAAAACCCTTCAAAAAATCAATGAATCCTTTTTTTAAAAAAGATCAGCAAAATTGATAGACGCTAGCAAGACTAACGAAGAAAAGAGAGAAGAATCAAATAGATGCAATAAAAAATGATGAAGGGGATATCACCACTGACCCCACAGAAATACAAGCTACCATCAGAGAATACTATAAACACATTTACACAAATAAGCTGGAAAACCTAGAAGAAATGGATAAATTCCTGGACACATACACTGTCTCAAGACTAAACCAGGAAGAAGTTGAATCTCTAAATAGACCAACAACAAGCTCTGAAATTGAGGCAATAATTAATAACCTACCAACCAAAAAAAGTCCAGGACCAGATATAGTCACAGCTGAATTCTACCAGAGGTACAAGGAGGAGCTGGTACCATTCCTTCTGAAATTATTCCAATCAATAGAAAAAGAGGGAATCCTCCCTAACTCCTTTTATGAGTCCAACATCATCGTGATACCAAAGCCTGGCAGAGACACAACAAAAAAAGAGAATTTTAGACCAATATCACACAGGAAGGGGAACATCACACACCGGGGCCCGTTGTGGGGACAGGGGAGTGGGGAGGGATAGCATTAGGAGATATACCTAATGTAAATGATGAGTTAATGGGTGCAGCACACCAACATGGCACATGTATATATATGTAACAAACCTGCATGTTGTGCACATGTACCCTAGAACATAAAGTATAATTAAAAAAATTTAAAAAGAAAAAAATGAAAAAATAAAAAAAATCAAACTCTGGGTGCTAGGTGGGACCATTTCCTTTAAATGTAATTATTGATATTTGGATTTAGGCCTACCATTTTGTTATTTGTTCTGTTTGTTCTTGTGCTTTTGCATTCATCTATTTCCCTTTTCCTACTTTCTTTTGTATTATTTGAATATATTTGAGTATTTCATCTTAATTTAGCTATTGAAAGTTTTTGGCTATATCTCTGTATAGTTTTTAGTGGTTGCTCTGGAATTACTATGTATACACTCATGTGTTGCTTAACAACAGGGATATGTTCAGAGAAATGCATTATTAGGTGATTTTTGTCACTGCGTGAACATCACACAGCATGCTTACACAAACCCAGGTGGTAGAGCCTACTACATACCTAGGCTAATATGGTCTAGACTATTGTTTCTAGGCTACAGACCTGTAAAGCATGTTACTGTACTGAATACTGTAGGCAACTGTAACACAGTGGTAAGGTAATTATGTATCAAAACATATCTCAACATAGTAAAGGTACAGTAAAAATAGGTATAAAAGATAAAAAATGGTACACTTGTTTAGGACACTTACCATGAATGGAGCTTGCATAACTGGAGGTTGCTCCAGGTGAGTCAGTGAGTAAGTTGTAAGTATATGTGAAGGCCGAGGACATTAGTGTATGCTACTGTAGACTTTATAAACACTGTACATTTAGGCTACACTAAATTTAAATAACTTTTTTCTTCAATAGTAAATTAACCTTAGCTTATTGTAACTTTTTTACTTTATGTATTTTTGACATTTTAAAACCTTTGAATCTTTTATTATAGCACTTACCTTACACAAATACATTACAGTTGTACAAAAATATTTTTTATATCTTTATTCTATAAACATTTTTCTATTAAAAAGTTTAAAAATTTTTTACTTTTACTTTTTTTTTGTTAAAAACTAAGACACAAACACATACATCAGCCTAGTTCATACATCAGCCTAGTAGCCTATGCCTACACAAGGCCAAGGTTATCAATATCACTGTCTTCCACCTCCATTTCTTGTCCCAGTGGAAGGTTCCAGGGGCAGTAACACACTTGGGGCTGTCATCACCCGTGATAATAGTGCCTTCTTCTGGAATACCTCCTGAAAGACCAGCCTCAGGCTGTTTTACAGCTAACTTTTTTTTTAAAAAGTAAGTGAAAGAATACTTACCTTAGATAACAATTAAAAGTACAGTGTAGTAAATACATAAACCAGTAACATAGTTGTTCATTATCATTATCAAGTATTATGTACAGTACATAATTGTAGGTGCTGTCCTTTTATACAGCTGGCAGCGCAGTAGGTTTATCACCACAAACATCTGAATAATGGGGAGATTTTTAGCTCCATTATAATCTTACTGGACCACTGTCATATATGTGCTCTGTTGTTGGCCAGAACACTGTTAGGCAGTGCACGACTGTATATATATACAGGCACACCTTGTTTTATCGTGCTTCACTGTATAGCACTTCACAGATGTTGCATTTTTTATAAACTGAAGGTTTGTGGCAACCCTGTGTCGAGCAAGTCTATCAGTGCCATTTTTCCAACAGCATGGGCTTACTGTTCATGTCTTTGTGTCACATTTAGGTAATCCTTGCAGTGTTTCAACTTTTTCATTATTATTGTATCTGTTATGGTGATTAGTGATATTTGATATTACTATTGTAATGGGGGGGCACCATGAACTATGCCAATTTAAAATGGTGAACTTTATCAATAAATATTGTCTGTTCTGACTGCTCCACTGGCCACTCCCTAATCTCTCTCCCTCTCCTCAGCCTTCCCTATTCCCTGAGGCACAGTAATATTGAAATTAGGCTAATTAATAACCTACAACAGCCCGTAAATATTCAGGTGTAAAGAAGAGTCATAAGCCTCTCACCTTAAATCAAAAGCTAGAAATGATTAAGCTTAGTGAGGAAGGACTGTTGAAAGCCCAGACAGGCCAAAAGCTCGGTATCTTGCACCAGTTACCCAAGTTGTGAATGCAAAGGAAAAGCTCTTGAAGGACATTAAAGGTGCTACTCCAGTGAACACAAATGATAAGGAAGTGAAACAGCCTTCTTGCTGATGTGGAGTAAGTTTCCCTGAAGCCAAAGACTAATCCAGAGCAAAGCCCTAATTTTTCAATTCTGTGAAGACAGAGAGGTGAAGAAGCTGCAGAAGCACAGTTTGAAACTAGCAGAGTTGGTTCATGAAATTAAAAGAGCCATCTCCAGGGTCAGGTGCACTGGCTCATGCCTGTAATCTCAGCACTTCGGGAGGCCAAGGCAGGTGGATCACCTGAAGTCAGGAGATCGAGGCCAGCCTGGCCAACCCCGTATGGTTGGTGAAACCCAATCTCTACTAAAAATACAAAAATACAAAAAAAAAAAAAAAAAAAAAAAAAAAAACTGGGTGTGGTGGTGGGTGCCTATAATCCCAACTACTTGGGAGGCTGAGGCAGGGGAATCACGTGAATCCAGGAGGCAGAAGTTACAGTGAGCCAAGATCACGCCATTGCCCTCCAGCCTGGGCAACAAGAGTGAAACTCCCATCTCAAAAAAAAAAAAAAAAAAAAAAAAAAAAATCCATCTCCATAATATACAAGTGCAAAGTGAAGCAACAAGTGCTGATGTACACACTGCAACAAGTTATCCAGAAGATCTAGCTAAGACCAATGATGAAGATGACAACACTAAACAACAGATTTTCAATATATATGAAACAGCCTTCTATTAGAAGATACCCTCTAGGACTTTCATAGCTAAAGAGGAAAAGTCAATGACTGTCTTCAAAACTTCAAAGGATAGGCTCACCCTCTTATTAGGAGCTAATGCAGCTCATGACTTTAATTGAAGCCAATGCTCATTTACCATTCAGAAAATTTTAGAACCCTTAACAAATGATGCTAAATCTACTCTGCCTGTGTTCTAGAAATGGAACAACAAAACCTAGATGGCAGCACATCTGTTTACAGCATGGTTTACTGAATGTTTTAAACCCACTGTTGAGACCTACTGCTCAGGAAAAAAAAAAAAAAGATTTATTTCAAAAGATTACTGTTCATTGACAATGCACCTGGTCATCCAAGAGCTCTGATGGAGATGTACAAGGAGATTAATGTTTTTTCATGCCTGCTAACACAGCATTCATTCTGCAGCCCACGGATCAAGGCACAATTTTGACTTTCAAGTCTTGTTATTTAAAAAAATTAATTTTGGAAGGCATACTACATACTACATGTCATACACATTAACAACCTCATAAGCAATATTATAATTTTTGTTTTCAATCATAGTACGTTTTAAAGAGCTTAGGAGAACATTATATTTATCAAATATTTACCATATCTGTTGATCTTGTTTCATTCCTGATGTTCCAGGGTTCCCTCTAGTATCATTTCTCATATATCTGAAGATATAACAGAAAAAAAAGTTTATTTAAAGCAGATCAGTTGGAGATGAATTGCCTTATTTTATTTCATGTGAGAATGTCTTTATTTTGTTGTACTTTCAAAGAAAATAACCTTCTTCTTTGATTGTACAATTCTGGGTTGATAGTTACTTACTTTTAATATTTTAAAAATATTGTTTAAATATATATATTAAATTAGTAGTATGGCAAGAGGACACTTCTGAGGTTAATGCAAACTTTGAACACTCATGTTCTTTTTTTTTTTGAGATGGAGTCTTGCTCTATTGCCCAGGCTGGAGTGCAGTGGCACAATCTTGGCTCACTGAAACCTCCGACTCCTGGGTTCAAGCAATTCTTCTGCCTCACCCTCCTGAGTAACTGGGACTTCAAGCATGCACCACCATGCCTGGCTAAACTTTGTATTTTTAGTGGAGTCAGGGTTTCACCATGTTGGCTAGGCTGGTCTCGAACTCCTTAACTCCACCCACCTCAGCCTCCCAAAGTGCTGGGATTACAGGCGTGAGCCACTGCTCCTGGCCCAGAACACTCATCTTCTAATTTAAAAACAGAGACATCCATTTTTGTGTTAACCTTTGTTGCATCTCATTTCCAGAGTAGACATGAAATAAAATTTATGTAGTGAAAATATAGAACAATTTTGATGCCTACAATGAGATAAATATTAGAACATTACTGCTCCAATGATTTAGTGAGGATCTTGAAATAAATTCTGAAGTCTTCCAATGTTTACATTTATTGGAGGGGTTCCTGAGTTCTATCAAGTTGTTTTTTTAAGTCTTGTTCTCATCTTGTGCATAAATGTTAACATTTCCCAAAGTAAAAACTTAGCTTTCTTACTTTTACTTTTTATTAAATTTAATACAAAATATGACCGGAGTAGTTAAAAAATATTTTAC
The DNA here is from genome assembly GCF_024542745.1 of Macaca thibetana thibetana. Lineage (NCBI taxonomy): Eukaryota > Metazoa > Chordata > Mammalia > Primates > Cercopithecidae > Macaca > Macaca thibetana. The sequence continues at coordinate 88,725,574 of NC_065584.1, forward strand.
ATTATTTGCAGTAAGATGTCATTATCCCTGTTCAAAGAGCAAATTTTAAAACTTCAATCTGGGTGAAAGATTGGCTAGTTTTACAGAAAGATTTGCCACCTTAAACTCAAGCTGATTTTTCTATTTTTATGTAAATAACTGAGATTCTATCTTATTCTTCCAAGGTCATGTTTGTGAAATAAACATTACATGAGAGCTTTCCTGTCATCTACACTATATGTTGTTTACAGTGTTGAACAAATGTGAGTTCCTAAGTTGTAATGTGTCCTCGTATGGTCTATTCTATTTACATGTGTGCCACTACACACTGAAATGATAACGCTGTACAGTTCTAAATGGTAGCAGTTTCTGTAGGCTGTAGGCCAAAATATTTTTGATGAACTGCTTAGTTTGGAGATTTTATTTTTTAAGTTGTATATTTTCTTGCAAAGTAAAAACACAAAAAATATTGTTACACATCCTTCTGGCTTTTATGGTTTCTGATGAGAAATATGCAGTAATTTGAGTCACTTTTCCTTTATGTGTCACATGATTGTGATGTGTCTGACTGTGGACTTACTCAAGTTTATGTTGTGGAGGTTTGAACTTCTTGGATCTGTAAGTTATTGGTTTGTGAAAGTTGGATAGTTTTCAGCCATTGTTTTTCCATATTTCTTTTCTGCTATGTCTCTTCTTCTGGGACTCAGGTGACCTGAATATTAGACCTTTTGGTATTTTTCCAGTTTTCTGAGGCTGTTTATGCTTCCTTCGGTCTTTCATTGTATATCTTTCAGATTGGATACATTCTATTTACTTATCTTCAAATTCACCAACTCTTTATCATCTCTGTTGCTACTGAATCCATCTAATGACTCTTTAAAACTTTCTGTCATTGTAGTTTTCAATTCTACAATGTCTGTTGCTCATATTTTATATTTCTTGCTGAGACTTTAAGTCTTTTCAGTCACTCCAGGTGTGTTTAGGTTATACAGTTATAATGGCTGTTTCTAGCCTTTGGTAATTCCATCATTTGTGTTTTCTTGTGCTGGACTGTTGTTTGTCTTTTCTTCTCACAAATTGAGAATTTTCCAATGATTCATATGCTAAGTAATTTAGGATTATATCCTGAACATTTTGAATATTATGAGATGCTGTGTCTTCTTTAAATCCTAAGGAGGTTGTCTTGTTTTGGCAGTGAATCTGCCTGGTTAGGTTCAGGTGGAAATTTCCAACCCACTTTTGTGGGCTGTGGTTCGGTGTCAGTTCAGTTATCGAAGCCTTTATAGTGATATTCAGATCTGTTCCATGTGTTCGCCACCCAGTGGCCAAGTCCCATAGGTCACACCATGTGCCAAAATGGAAAAGCTTCTGGGATTTGACCCCTAACTTTCTGCTGATTGGTACAGTGGAGTTAGTAGGACTCTGAAAAGTCTAATCTCTCCCTTTTGGAGGAACAAGGGTCACAACTATTAGTAAGAAGTCAAACCTTCAGGATCAGTCCTACAACAAAATTCTTTAGGGCCATCAGAATGCAAGTGAAACTCCTCATTTAAGGAGGATGTGGAGGAGAAACAAATCAGCCCAGCCAGCCATCATAGGTGTTGTGTGGCAAATGGTGAGTAGGCAAGCAAAAGTGAAAGCAGTGGATTGCAGATCAGGTAAGAAACGATGACAGTTGGAGCCAGGTGGCATAGAGATGAACAAAGTAGGGGTACTGGGAGTGTATTTTGGAGGAAGAACTGATGTGATTTGCTCAGGCTTATGTATAAGAGGAGAGAGAAGCATCAAGGTCATCACCATAATTGAGTAAGGGTTTTTCCCTGAAAAAGCAGGGATGGATGAGAGTGTGCTGTTGTCATTCATTACATTCAGCATGCAGAAAGGCGTCAGATAAAAGTTAACATTCATTCCTGTGAAATGAACAAAAATTTCCTTATCATGATAAAGAGCCTTTATCAGAAAACAGCAATAACATCTCAGCACAGTTGGAAAGAAGATGAATATGACTACTATTTGTATTGTTACTCAAAATTATTCTGGGATTACAAATACATGAAAGAGATAAAAAGAGATAAAAAAGAGATAAAATTATTTGTAGATGTTAAAATATAGAGAAATCCAACAGAATCAAATGGAGAAAATGGGGACTAATAATAAAGGAAGGTAGAAATGCAAAAATCAATTTGGCTTTATAATATTAGCAATAATCTGCTAGGAAATGCAATGGGAAAAAACATTTCAGAAGCAACAGCAACAACAAAATAGAAAATATGAATAAACTTAACAATAAATATAAATATAGTCATGCATCCCCATAAATATAGTCATGACAGGGATATGTTTTGAGAAATGTGTCGTTGTGTGAACATCACAGAGTGTACTTACACAAACGTAGATGATAATAGGGCACTACACACTTAAGCTATATGGGATAGCCTATTGCTCCTAGCTACAAACCTTTACAGAATGTTACTGTACTGAATGCTGTAGGTGCTTGTAACACAAATCACTAGATGATAAGAATTTTTCAGCTTCTTTGTGGTCTCATAGGACCACCATCATATATGCAGTCCATTGTTGACCAAAATGTCATTAGGCAACACATGACTATAGATGTTATTTATAAGCATACACTATAAAATTTTCTCAAATACCATAAAAAAGTTATTTAAATGAAGATTCATACCACACTTTGGAATGAGAAGAATCAACATTTGCGAAGTTATTCTCTTCAAATTTATCTATTAATCTAATATAATTGTAAGCAAATCCACTGGGGTTATTTTGGGGGAATTTGGCATTCATTGCAACGTTTATCTGATAGCATAGATGTGTAATCGTAGTTTATGTCACTATTTGCTCTTCTTAAGTCTAGACATGATTAAAAGAGATGATGGGACAGAAATTTTGGATACCCAGGCTCTGTGAAAGGATCAGCTTGCTTCTCTTTCTTCCCCACACAAAATCAACATGATGTAATATTCAGGAATATTTCATACTGGTTTCAATTTGTGGGATTAATTTCTTCATATACCTGCATAGAAATGGACTCAAGCCGCCCACCCCTACCCCAAAGCTTCCTGTAGGGTCTAGACAGGGTTTTGCCTGCAGTTATTTTACAATGGCTCTTAGCAGAAATGGCTGGCAGTGATGATATCCAGTTATAACTCATTTGAAGTAGGTTTAATGAATGGGTTTCTCTGTTTTTATTTGTTTGTTTTACTTTATTATTTATTTGTTAAATTTGTTTTATTTATTTTAGTAGTAGCTATCTGGTATAAGTTTTAGATAAAAATTTGTCACAAGAACTTTGTAAGTGTCACATGTTACATTTGTTGCAATAATGTGAAATTTATCTTTCTGAGAAACTTGTGCAGAAATCTTGAAGTGGCTAACTTCATTACAACTAAGTCATCATTTGCTTTTTTCATTTTTTTTTTCCTAAGGGGGAGAGGGAATAATTAAATGTAAGGTATACCTCACGAGGGTTTCAGGGAATTTGACCAGTGGACTTCAAGAACACATATCAGGAACATTTTAAAAATGAAGATTATAATGTGGGAGATAGTGGCAAGAATGGGGTTGCATTTAGATCAGATGAGATTGACTGGGAGTTGACATTTTGTGAAGCTGAGAGAGGGTATGTGGAAGTTCATTATACTGTTCTCTCTACTTTTGTATATGTTTCAGTGTTCTCTAATTAAAGTTTTTAAAATAAAAGAAAAAAGATTAGGAAACAAAGCAATGAGAAAACAAGACAGTCACAGAACAAATAAGGTTAATGGAGAGATAACTGATATCACTAATCTAAATCTATTCTCAAAATATAAGGCTAGAAGATAGTTATTGACTCTTAGGAAAAGACTTAAATGTATAATTTTCATTTTTTAGTAAGGATGGGGATGATAAGAAGAGACCTGTGATCATTCATCGAGCCATTTTGGGATCAGTGGAAAGAATGATAGCCATTCTTTCAGAAAACTATGGGGGAAAATGGTAAGTGATATGGAAAAAAAAAGCTATATGTCTATTCTTTTTAATTTTTATTAATTTACTTATTTTTCCTTTTTAAAAATATTTCTATTCTTAAAACATCATGTGTAAAAGATAAAAGTAGTAACAAAAGAAAGGGCATTTCCTTCCTTACAATTAGCAAGTATCCAAACAGCAAATAAAGAATTCTTATTCCATTTGCCAGATCAGAAAACAAAAACTAAGGGAGAGTGGCATAAAAATGTACCATTTACCTTTTGCGGGACTCGGTAGAATTAAAGTTATCTTTTTACCTATTTCAAGCCCTTCAGAGATCTAGTTGCTGTCTTGAAAACATGTGACCCACACTCCTAGGTACCACCTCTTGCCCTCCAGCCATCCTTCCTTCAACCCATATTGTTTGCCTTTGGGGTTCCCTACAGCCACTGAGAAGAAAAACATGTAAACCTGATTCATAAATGGCACAAACTCAAAGAGGATGACTTAGCAGCACAGCCCAATTAGGATGACAGTGGGGAAAGGAAGTGTCCTAAAGTGCAAAATTTTGAGTAGTGCATCTTGTTGTCCTTTTTGCCTGGAAGGAAGAATGGCCGGAGGTATGGAGCTACATGGATGCATGGGCTTTAGTTACTGCTTTGGCCACAAGGTCAAAGATCTAGAAGTAATTAGACTGAAAAATAAATTACATAGATTTGGGAAGCAGAAATGTGGATGATCACTCAGAATGGGCCAACAGAGGTGGTATTGCCATCAAAAGGCCCCCACTGTTGAGGAATTTTTCAATATTCTAATACAAGAGGACCCATTCGGTTAAAATCAGCTTATTTTTTTTCCCTAGTTGTTGCTTAGTGGCTCATGGGCAAAGTGGCCACTGGTGGATATGCAAGGGCTCAACAATATGGACTTTGCCTCACTAAGTTCCATCTGGCTACATCTCTTCTGAGGATTCTGGTTGCCATCAGTAGTGATCACAGTTGTGATCCCCCAGGATGATACCATAACCTGGGGGAACAGCCAGTGGTCTTGTAGCAGGTTGATTACATTGAATCCCTTTCGTCATGTAAGGACCAATGCCTCGTTCTCACTGAAGAGAGACCCTCTGTGGATTTTGCTTTGCTCTTCTTTGCTGCCATGCTTCTGCCAGTGGCACCAAATATGTACTTATGTGCTGCCAGCAACACAACAGTGCTTCTGACTATGAAAGAGATTTTATAGCAAATAAGTAAAGCATTGCACTGACATTATGGGATTCACTACTGTCACCATGCACTCAGAAGCAAGTAGCTTTACTAGCAGTTATGGCACCAGCTGGCAGACAACATCTTGTGATGATGCATCCTAGTATGTGGAAATGCTGCAAACCGGTAACCACCTGTGAAATTTCTACCTCCCATTCCATTTTTAGAAATTGGCTGAGCATCTGCTCATGCAATTTAGTTCTCTTTTCAGAAACTACTGCCCCCACTGCTACTATTGCTGGGCTCAGTCCCTGCAGCTCCCATTGTGGACACTGGGCACTGGATGATACTGCTAGGGTCACTGCAACCAGTTCCTCCAAAAGCTCCATGTCTCTGCATCACCCTTCCTTGCCAGAATGGATTCCATGTGGTGCCTCCTTCTCCACTCTGTCTTAAGTCAGAGTGCCATGTTTATACATTAGCAGAACCTAGATCACACCCATGCATACTAGCATTCATGCCCAGCGAGGCTGGGGAAGCAAATTTTTGAGCAGGAAACATAAGGTGGGAAGTGTCCCAAACAAAGTGTCTTTCAAAAGTCCTGGGTAGCTGGAGAGTCTGTGTATATTCCTGATATTTTGTGATCAAAGAGAAATACACTTAGGTATCATAGAGTTTCTAATCTATTGAAGTTACAGTTAACCCAAAAGTATGGACATGAATCTGTGTGCCACCTGAGTATGAGTTAACATGTTTATATTTCTTTCCAGTTGGTTTTAAACAGTTTACCATAGGTGAGAGATGATGGTGTCTTGCATTAGAATGGTGCAGTGAAAGTGGTTTAAAAAAAAAAAAAGAGAGAACTAGTGAAATAGGAGATGGAGAGGGAGACAGGAGGTGGTTGGGGCCAGTGCACTGAGCATGCCTTCCTTTGTCGCAGAGACTGAGGTATAATCCCTGCACTTCATACATCCAGACTTCAGACAGCAGTCAGGCTTGTGGGGAAATCTCTCCAGGAGCCAAAAGTAAAGATGGCTAAAATGTGGGTCCTTTAGGGAAGTAGGGCTGAGGATGGGGTAAGGACAGAGCTCAAAAGAAATCATGTACTTTCTATTATATAACCTGTATTTCTGTGTTTTGCCATTTATCATGTATTATTTTGTGTTTATAATTTGAGAATAAATATATAAATATGCACATTCATAAAGTGCTATCTGAAATAGTCCTCTTTGCATATCCTTTCACCTTCAGACTAAATACTCACTATGACAGGGAAAAGGCAAACATGCCCCACAGCAGACATTGCTTATACTTACCCTGCCATCTTTTTTTTTTAGAAAAAATAATCGTGGGTTCACACATCATTGTAAGAAGTTATACAGAGGCCAGACGTGGTGGCTCACACCTGTAATCCCAACACTTTGGGAGGCTGAGGTGGGTGGATCACCTGAGGTTAGGAGTTCGAGACCAGCCTGGCCAACATGGTGAAACCCCATCTCTACTGAAAATACAAAAATTAGCTGGGTGTGGTGGCAATGGCTGTAATCCCATTTACTTAGGAGGCTAAGCCAGGAGAATCACTTGAACTCAGGAGGCGAAGGTTGCAGTGAGCCGAGATCGCACCACTGCACTCTAGCCTGGGTGAGCAAGACTCCATCTCAAAAAAAAAAAAAAAGTTATACAGAGAGGTTCAGCACACTCTTTACCCAGTTTTCCCCAATGGTAACATCTTGCAAAACTAGATACAGTATCACAACCAAGAAGTAGACATTGAGACTATCCACCAACCTTGTTCAGATTTCACCAGCCTCACATGCACTCATTTGTGTGAATGTGTATTTAGCTGTGTCACATGGACAGATGGTGTAATACCACCAGTCAAGGCACAGGACAGTTCCATCACTTGTAAGGCTCCCTCCTGCTCCCCTTTTTTCCCCACACTCAAACCATCCCACCCCTGTCCTCTTATCTGACAACACATGAACGTGTTCTCTAGCTCCATCATTTTGTCATATAAAGAATATTACATAAATGAATTTATACAGTACACAAACTTTTGAAGTAGGCTTCTTTTCACTCAGTGGAATTCCCTTGAAAGCAATCCATGTTGTTTTGAGATAAATTAGTTGGTTCCTTTTTTTTTTTTTTTGCTGATTAAAGCTGCTGTGGACATTAGTGTGCAGTATCGTGTGTGAACATATGCTTTCATTTCTCTGGGACAAGCGCCCAGGAGTGCAGTTGCTGGGGCATACAGTAAGTGCATGATCAGCCCTTTGGGCTGTCTGCCAGCTCATTCTACCTACACTTGTGCTATCAAAATTCCAAAATTATCCTTCTGTTTACTTTGCTGCCTTCAAACTTTAATATAATTTGGTTTTCTTCCATGCTGCTCTACTGAAACTGCCCTCTTGTGAAGTCTTTAAAAGAATCTTTGGTTATTTGAAAATCATGTAATAAGTAACCATTATTATACTTTGAAAATACATATGTTATGTATTTTTCAGGCCTTTCTGGCTATCTCCTCGTCAGGTAATGGTCATCCCTGTGGGGCCAACTTGTGAAAAATATGCACTTCAGGTAAAATCAGAGATGTTTAAAGTACATAATAATCTTGCATGTATTCTGTGTAGGTCATCAATTTGGAATGTCCTTCATGCTTTAAAATATTGCAGAACTGACACATTAACTTAAACCATGTTTTCAGCAGTTGGTGGTAACACATGAATCATGTCTCTGCAGCTGTATCAGAACTATTTCATTTCTTAATGTTTTTGAGAAATTAGTATTTTAAAACATATGTATTCATGTCTACATGGCTCTATTAGGGAAGAATGTTATCTGTTGCTGTATCACAAGTGACCCCAAAACTTAGCAGCTTTAAACAATAAACATTTATTATCTCACAGTTCCTATGAGTCAGGGTCTGGGAACAGCTCAGCTGGTGGATTCTGGCACAGAGCATCTCCTGTGGCTGCAGTCAGGCTGTTGGCCAGGGCTGCAGGCCTCAGAGCTCACTCACAGTTGGTGGATACAGCTCCTCACCAGCGGGGCTTCTTCACAAGTGGCCTGAATGTCCTCACAGCATGGTGGCTGGTTTCCTCCAGAGCGAGTGATCTCAGAGAGATGGGAGCTGCAGGTTTTTATAAACTAGTCTCAGAAATGATGTGCCAACACTTCCGCACTTATTTATGGTCACAGAGACCCTCTCTGGTATAGTGAGCAGGGAACTATACAAGGGTGTGAATACCAAGAGTGGGGAACAACAGGGGTCTTTTTGGAGGCTAGGGACCATAATGTAACAATAAAGGTGTTTCATTTTCTTCTAGGTATCCAGTGAATTTTTTGAAGAAGGATTTATGGCTGACGTTGACTTAGATCATAATTGTACACTAAATAAGAAAATACGAAATGCACAGCTGGCTCAGTATAATTTTATTTTGGGTAATTTAAGTTTGTATATATTTTTCCAAATGCTTTTTTTTTTCACTTCAATTCCAAAAGACCAAATAAATATGGTTCAACTACTTAATACTTATACAAAAAGAAGAGTCCATAGTGTTCCTGGCTTAGCTGTTCCTAGGTATTCTTTATTGTTTGCTGGAAGAAGAGTTATAAAGTTTCACCTGAATCCTCTGGGATAGTTTTACTAGCAATAGTTAGTATTGCAAGCCAACAATGAAAACAACTGTGAAAATGATCCCATCAGTAGAATTATATACTTTATATTTCAGCCTCACAGGCCTGTAATATTTTCCCTCACTTTTCTGGCTTATTAGGAAAGTTTAAACTAATGGAAAGAAAAGATCCCAAATTTAAAATGATCCAAAGGAAAAGATTTAGATGAAAAGTAAAATGTCCTTTTAGCACATGACTAATTCGATGCAGAATCTAAAATTTAGGCTTTAAAAATGATTCCAAAATTAAGAGAAACTAACACTGATATAACTGCAGGCATAGTATTGCTATTTCCTGTAAGTTGAGAGTCTGTAGAAGGCAAAATAAATATGCATAGTGTTGTTCTATTGACAGCGTTTCATTGATAATGTTTGACATCATAGTAGGTATTGTGGTGTTTAAATCAGGCTTCTTATGGTGGCAGAAATCTCAAGTTGGTTTAGACAAAGACAGCATTTATTGGAAGGGTCTTGGAGTATCCCATGACATGAAAGGTAGAATTAAATAGCCAAACCACTAGAAGAGCAATCAGGAGCCCAACCCTCACCAGGACTATTTCTTCCCATTTCTGGTTCCTGTCTCGCTCTGGTTCTTTATGCTTCTCTTGAATATCTACTTTGTTCTGCTTATCTGCAGACCGGTTTCCTCCTTCTGTATGGCAAGAAGCATGGCTGTAGATTCCTGCTTCATCTCACAATATGGGTCACTAGAGAGAACAAACTTTTTACCCACATTCCAGAAAATTCTGGCTGACTCGCATGGGTCTGGTGTCCACCTCTTGGCTCATCAGGTATGCCAGGTGGAGTCAGTGACTCTGTAAGAGCTCCCTGCTCTCATTTGCACCCTAGGACCACAATAGCTGTTCTCTCAAGTGGACAATAGAGAGATGGGATCAGAAGTCATTCCTTCCCTCAAGAAACTTAACTATCAGAGGATGAACCTAATGCTCATTAGATGATATTTATTAATAACGAATAAAAACTTGATAAAAACTTGTCATGGGACTGCTGACTTAACGTTTGGCAAATTGCTGATTTAAAATACATTTCTTTACCTTTCTTTTCTGCAGTGGTTGGAGAAAAGGAAAAGATAAATAATGCTGTAAACGTGCGAACAAGAGACAACAAAATTCATGGAGAGATTTTAGTAACTTCTGCCATTGTTAAACTGAAGAATCTCAAGAAGTCACGGACACTCATTGCTGAGGAGGACTTTTGAAGTCCTTCCCTGATATTTGCTTCTGTGTAACTTTGTTTTGACCCTTAAAAATGTATTTTTCTTAACATATTAGTACTTCTAAGACTTTGGAGCCTTTGATGGGGGTTCATTCACAAGCTCAGCTGAGAAAGGAGACAATGAATGTGTAGCTGACGTGTACCAAGTTTAATTCACTGATGTCCATAAGGGACAATCAGAGGGCACGTGTGGGAAATTTTCCAGCAATCAATGCCTTGAGAAATTTAAATGGGGAAATATTATTCATTGAAAAAGTGAAACAAAACACTAGGAAATGATTATGAAATGTTAGGGCTAAGATTTGTGATTTTCAAAAGGTGGGCTTCAAATAAAAGTCTGCAGAGTTTTTTTTTTAACATGAGGGAAAATCTTACTTTCTAGTATGTCTCAGGTATTTTTATGACTGTTTTACTAAAATTCACACTGAAACTTTATCTTCAAATTGGAATCATTACTTAATTTTAACTAACCAACAACCACAAAAGCAGCAGCTACTACTAAATATTGGATTACTGACAAAGGAATTCAGTTTTGTGGAATCTGGTGTTTGCACTATAGGTTAAGAGTTGCCATTTAAATGTTTCTAATTCATAATTAGGTTTTGTTCAGCTTTAGAAAAAAATAAATTCCCGAATGAATTGCATCAGTGTTTCCAGTATTTCAGCTGTGGGCTTCTACTACAATTAAGCTGCTCACCTAGAGTTAAATTACTTTTGATGGGATGACATTCCATGGATTTATATACTGAAATGGATTTCAGATTTTACAGAGGTATGCTTTACTTGCTCAGAACTGAATTAAAATGGCATTATGTCAACAGAGAATTCAGCTACCAAACAAGAAGTATTGTTTAGTTTGCAATATGCTGTGAAATTCAAAAGAAATGTAAGAAATTATCTCTTTTCAATATACTGATCATCTAGTTAACTTCCTGAGGGATGTGAACAGTGAAACAGTTGGCAAACAAAACAATATATATCAGACTTGTGTAGTATAACGTGCAGATTGTGATACGATTGTTTTAGGTGCAGATTGTGTGATAAATGGTTTTTTTACAATTTTTTTTTCTTTTTTTTTGAGACAAGGTCTCGCTCTGTCGCCCAGCTTGAGTGCAGTGGCGCAATCTCAGCCTCCCGGGTTCAGGCGATTCTCCTGCCTCAGTCTCCCAAACAGCTGGGACCACAGGCACGTGCCACCAGACTTTCACCCTGTTAACCAGGATGGTTTTGATCTCCTGACCTCGTGATCCGCCTGCCTGGGCCTTCCAAAGTGCTGGGATTACAGGCGTGAGCCGCCGCGCCCAGCCGTGATACGATTTTTAAAACTAACATTCAGGGCTTATGTGCAGGCACTTTTCCATGTATTTTTTTAAAAATCATTCAGCAAACATGCACGTGAGGGGGTGGTAGTCAGAAGACCCCGGAATAAATGATCCTGCAGCACGTGGGTGGGAGGAGAGCACATGTCACCAGCACGTTCCTTCCAGGTGTGCTGTGATAGAAACTGGCAAGGGTCTCCATGAGCTGGGGCCTGAGTGCGGCTACCCAGACGGCCAACCTTCCCCAGGCAGGGCTGTGCTCTGGACCCTCCCCTCAATTCCCAGCGCCTCGGGCCATCCTGCTTCTCCAGGTCTGAGATGAACTTTCTGGAAGTGCTGCGTATCTTCAAAGGGCCGGCCAGAAGTGAAAGCCGCGGCAGGCCTGAGCGCTGGAAGGGAGGGGTCCCTCAGGCCCCCGTCGTCCCGGGGCCGCTTCCCCGACTGTAAATAAGTCTTTAGAATGAAACGCCAAGCGATACTGTCTTCAGAACCTTCGCACAAGATCCAGCACTCGACATCTGACCATACGCTGGAGCGGCCTGCCTCCCACATTTGTTAACCGGTCTCCTGCAGTGGAAGGAGGGGTGAAGGCCTCTTCCAAGGGCGTGAGGGGCGCGTGGAAACGGAGCAACCTCCCAGGCTCCCATACTCCTCGGGGACCTCCCGGAGGGCGCAACCCGAAGAAAACCCGCGATCAGCGCGGGGTCAGCGAAAGCGCAGACGCCAGCCGTACGGAGCTGCATCGCGCCTGCGTCCAGTTCACGCTCCAGCTCCCAGGGGCGCCCGCCCCGCCCCGCCCCGCCCCGCCCCGCCCGCCTGCTTCCACGCATCAGCCCGCGCGCAGCCTAGCAGGGCCCGCCCCTAGGCCCGGAAGTGCGCACGCGCTGGCAAGATGGCCGGTGGGGTGCGCCCGCTGCGGGGCCTCCGCGCCCTGTGTCGCGTGCTGCTCTTCCTCTCGCAGTTCTGCATTCTATCGGGCGGTGGTGAGTCAAAAGCTGGGTTCAGCGCCGGTGGGGCTGAGTGGCAGCAGGGCCCTGGGAGCTGCGAGGAGGCCGGACCCAAGGGCAGAGGCTGACGCGGGGAGGAGGCCGAGTGCCGGGCTCCGGGCGGCATGTCGCTGCATCTGGACTCCGGCGCCCTGGCCGCTCGGCCCGAGGCCGTCCCTCCGCTCCGGCGACACCGAGCCGCCCATCGCGGCTGCGGGGGCCCTAGAACGGAGATGGAGCGCTTGGGGGCTCGGCCGGGAAGGTGGAACTGGAGCGCGATGCCATCCTTCGGTCTCTGGTGTCCACCCCGTTGACGTTTCGTCCCTGAGCTTTGTGTTTTCTGGCTGCCAAGCCGTGAGGTTTTCATGAGCAGCTTATTGACCTGGTGTAGACCCGCCGTGTTAACCACACAAAACAAGGTTTTCTTGTCCCGGGATAACATGTTTCTCTAATTGTACGATCCTTAAATTTAGAGCAATCGCAGGCGCTGGCTCAGTCAATAAAGGATCCGGGCCCAACACGCACATTCACAGTAGTTCCCAGGGCAGCAGGTACTAGACATTTTCTATTCTGGTAAATATGTGTATTTATATCTAGTAGTTTCTCTTTGTTTTTGATAAAAATTTCCTTTAGTATACGAAGTCACTTTCCATTTTTGAATATTTTATTGTATTTTAGATGGTGTGAATTAAGGGCAGATACACAGCCATTTTCAGTGGATAGTCTTGGTATTTGGATACCTTTTGACGTTTCTGCCTCATCTCTTTTTCCAATCCCGCGCTCATTTGTTTCCTTATTTCTGTTATTTTTCCACTTCATCCATCAAAATAACCTTCAGTCAGTGCTTCTTTCCCTTCAGCAGGTTTCCTCTACTTCTAGAACCCTGTTCCTGATGTTGGATATTAAAGGATCCCCCAGGACTGTGTGAAATGGAAGGATTACAGAGGGACTGATGGAGTCTTGAAATCTAGATCTGGTTTTGCTACTGGGATCTTGAACAAATTATTTATCCCCTTTGGACCTTGGTCCTCACCGTTAAAGCGATGGGGTTGGTCTAACGGCCTAAAGTCATTTCTGCTTTGTGATTCTAAGTGTCCACCTTCCAGCCACATAGTCATGGGATCAAAGAAAAAAGTATTTTGTAGAATTGTTCACTTAATACAGTGAGTAAAGTAGGACCAGTTTTAAACAAGCATTAGTTGTTTTGCTAGGTGGAGGCTTTGAGTCTAATTTCATCACTTTAGAGTCACATTACTTCAGTGAATTGAAACTGGCAGAGGTATTTTACGGATTCTTATTTGGGTGTAAAAAACAGCAGTGCACTTAAATTTTAAACTCAAATTACTTTTTAGAGAAAGCACAAGAGTTCTTAACTCTTGCAGGCTTTTGAAAGCCCTTCTTTTCAGGAATACTTGAAATTTTGATCCTCTCAGTTGGTAAAAATATATTGCACACTGATGAGGTTGGTTGGAAATAAGTTGCAGCTCACTGAAGATGTCATTAAAATAGAGAACTATTTTGAACTTTGGTAGCATAAAACTGTAAATATTATATTAGCAAATGTGGCTTATCGAAGTACCCTTGTGAAATAATGACATTTTCAAGTTGATGCCCTGAGGATGTCAGTGGCTTCATTTCTAAATTAGTGAATTCAGATGAAAAGAACATTGGATTGGAAATGAAGAGATTTGGGTTCTAGTTCCAGTTTTGCCACAGACTTCCTCTAAGATTTTGCACAAACCCTACTGTTTTAGTTTTTCAACTTACAAAATGATAGTCTTTTTTTAAGCCCTTAATGTATACCCAGAATTTTCTATGCATTATTTGTATATGAGCACCTTTAGTTTTCACGGCCACTTGAGAGGCAGGAATGATGTTTTGCAAGTGTGGTGCTCACCAGGTCACACAGCTGTCTGTTGGCAGAATTCTGCTTTAATTGCAGGTGTCTGTGACTCCAGTGCCATGCTTCTCTCATTCCAGCGCAGTGTCTACTTGCTAATGATCATGTCTCTTAACCTTAGAAGATGGTTCTCTGTTATTCGAATCAGTGTTATAGAAGAATAAGCTTCTCTCTTGCCTCTCACAGAAAGTACTGAAATCCCACCTTATGTGATGAAGTGTCCAAGCAATGGTTTGTGTAGCAGACTTCCTGCAGACTGTATAGACTGCACAACAAATTTCTCCTGTATCTATGGGAAGCCTGTCACTTTTGACTGTGCAGTGAAACCATCTGTTACCTGTGTTGTAAGTACTGCAGCTTACTTATTCTAAATAAAATCACTGTAAACTTCAAGTTAGAAGAACAATTCAGACTTGACCATTGGGAAGAAATTCTGAATAATTGTTACATTCTTTTATGATTGCCCTGTTGAGTATGTAAGTAGAAATAAATTTAAAAACCCAATAGACCCTTCCATATCAGCTCACTACTGTTGTAGTTATAATGATAACTGTCAAGCCAGTTGATGTCTGCTGGAAATGCGCTTGACAGAAATGTTGCTTTGTAGGACTGGAGAAGATCTCAGTCTACTAGCATATCTGAAGCAAGTCTAATTCGTTCCGATGGATTCTGTGTTCTCAGTAGTGACAGCTAGTGTACAGAGGAGGTGGCAATGTCTTTCTGCCATAGATGAGCTTTTGAAGGGCCACTGTTCGTCTGTGGTGAGAAGATGGATTCAGTAAATGCCAGAATGCCTGGTAGCTCTCTTGAACAAAATTAAGTGGAACACCTGTCTTATCCAGAATAAATTCCAGATAGTCCAAAGATGTAATGTGAAAAATGAAACCGTGAAGTACCACAGAAAACACGAGATAGTTGTTGTTATAATCCCCAAATGGAGAATATTTTTCTAAGTATGAAATAAAGTTTAGAAGCCATAAAAGAAAGAATTGATACATTTGACTACTAAAAATTGGAGATTTCTGCATGACCTAAAGAAAAAAGCATGAAGGCAAAAGACGTGGCAAACTAGGAAAAAGTGTTTGTAGCATATGTGACAAATAATACACTAATATCAGTAATATATAAACACTTCCTAAAAACCTACATGGAAAAGATGACAGTCTTGTAGAAAAACAGTGTTAGGACATGAGCAGATGGTTCATAGGAAAGAAAATACAAATAGATTTATAACATGAAAAACGTGTAAGTTTTCTTATAAGTAAATACAAATAATACATTTTTAACCCTCAGATTGGCAATTTCTTTTTAATTTGATTAACTCTGAGTTTATGAGAGTATAAGGGTCAGATACTCATATCTTATTAATAGGTAATCAAATTGATCAGCCTCTTGCAGGTGATTTGCCGTATCTGTTAAACTTATACACACACATAATCATTGACCTCGCAGTTCTACATCTAGGAATTTATGTTATAGATATTATATATGGATGCAAATAAGTATGCTTATTTTTTAGCTGTATTGCTCATTAAAGCAAAAGATTCAAAAGAAGTGAAATGTCTAAGAACTGCTTAATTTATGGTACACATGCAATAGAATAAAACACATTGTAGCCATTAAAAAGAACTAGACAGCTCTAGAGATAATGTACTGATTTACATACAAAATCAAGTGAAAGTATTGGGGAACGTTAAATGTTGATGACATGAATGTGTCTGTGTGTAGAATAAGCTCTCTCTGGAAGTACAGAGGGCACTTGGCCTGGGGAGGGCAGTGGCTCCCAGAGGCCAGGCCACACAAGGCCGGCTCACTTCTCACTGTCCTGTTGTGTCTTGAAATGTGTACCATGTACATGTGTCACCTACTTTTTTAAAAACCATTTTAAAAAACGTGTTTTAAGCACATCACTGAAAATAGGCAGATGTAAACATATTTTTACAGATCCAACTGTTTGCCTAAATCAAGTGATGCCTTACCCATATTTGAATGTTTTCCATAAAAAGTGGTTTTTGCATTGATAAGAAAATTTTTTTTTTTTTTTTTTTTTTTTTTTTTTTTTTTTGAGATGGAGTCTTGCTCTGTCACCCAGGCTGGAGTGCAGTGGCCGGATCTCAGCTCACTGCAAGCTCCGCCTCCCGGGTTTACGCCATTCTCCTGCCTCAGCCTCCCGAGTAGCTGGGACTACAGGCGCCCGCCACCTCGCCCGGCGATTTTTTTGTATTTTTTAGTAGAGACGGGGTTTCACCGTGTTAGCCGGGATCGTCTCTCGATCTCCTGACCTCGTGATCCGCCCGTCTCGGCCTCCCAAAGTGCTGGGATTATAGGCTTGAGCCACCGCGCCCGGCCAAGAAAATTAATAGTACTTGCTTCATCAGTGCATATGCCAAAGTTGGAACCATACAGATAAAATTAGGATGGCTCTTGTGCAAAAACGACATGCAAATTTGTGAAATGTTAAAAAAATAACAAATATGGGCCGGGCATGGTGGCTAACGCCTATAATCCCAGCACTTTGGCAGTCCGCGGCAGGTGAATCACCTGAGGTCAGGAGGTTGAGACCAGCCTGGCCAACATGGTGAAACCCCATCTCTACTAAAAATACAAAAATTAGCTGGGCGTGGTGATGTGCGTCTCTAATCCCAGCTACTCAGGAGGCTGAGGCAGGAGACTCACTTGAACCTGGGAGGCGGAGCTGGCAGTGAGCTGGGATTGCACCACTGCACTCCAGCCTGGGCACCAGAGCGAGACTCCATCTCAAAAAAAGAAAAAAATAATAATGTGTGTGTGTATGTGTATATATATGCATGCATATATATATATGATGCTTCCAGAGATGATTGACCACATAAAAATGATTTTGAAAAATATGCATTGCAATGTACTGTCAGGTAGAGTAAAAAGACTACAAAGTGCTTTCAGTATAATTCCATTTTAGTAAATTTATAAATATACACATAGAAGAAACGTAAAGAAGAGTAAAAGTGGTTAGCTCTGAACACCTATAGGTTTTTGTCTATAATCTTCAAATATGTAACATACAAAGAACATGGTACTTTTATAAGCAGAATACAAAATAATGGCTTTTGAAATTGGAATGAAAAAAATCTCTGGCCACCAGTGAACACTCACTCACCCTTCACACATCATGTGGTGCTTCTGAGTTGGGCTGCCTCTGGATTAAACATGCCACATGCCCTGGTGGTACGAGCAGCTGTAATAACCCTGAGTTGCCAGGCTGTGCAAAGTAGGAGATGTTAGGGAAGGTTGGCAACTCGGAAGCAAGGCGGTGTGTTAACCATTACAGAAGCATCAGGCTGGAGTTGAGGAACCTGGATTCCACTCCTCACTTGAAGCTCAGTGACCTTCAGCAAATGCATTCATCAGTTCCTTCCAGCCATCCATGATTGCAACTTTCTAAAATAAATTTTCCCTTTGTCTGCATTATAAAAGTACACATGTTTACTATGAAAAATTTAGCTAAGCAAAAGTTACGAAATTTATCACCCTGAAATAACCTTTGCTATTTTGATGTGAATTTATCTAGTTTTTTCCCCCTTAGGTACATATATTTGGGTGTGTATTTTTATGATTATGGGGTCACATCATATACATTTGTTTTGCATACATATTGTTTTGGTAACTTTTTCTGGTACTTTAGGTCCTAAATGCAGGCGTTTTAGGAATTTTGTGCCATGTGACTGTAGTCTTACTGACATCTTAACAGACTACACCATTGTGATTGATGAGTTTTGTGTCATTTGCTACATAGGATCAAGACTTCAAATCCCAAAAGAACTTCATCATTAACATGACTTGCAGATTTTGCTGGCAGCTTCCTGAAACAGATTACGAGTGTACCAATTCCACCAGCTGCATGACGGTGTCCTGTCCTCGGCAGCGCTACCCTGCCAACTGCACGGTGCGGGACCACGTCCACTGCTTGGGTAAGTCAGAGTTCAAGGGCATTTGTCAACAAAGTATTTTTCTCGAAGTTGATTGAAGGGACTTTAACCAGAAATTTGAGAGTTAAATTACTTAATTAGAAACATTTATCCGCAGCTTTTTAGATGTGCCAAGCATCATCAATAAACTCAACATACTAAAGTAAAGCATCCAGAAAACTGCAGTTCTCTTTTTAAATGTAATATTTGATAAAATAAGAAAAATATGTGAAGTATAAAGCATAATACACAATAATTGACTTTTACCCAAAATAACAGTGAAAATGGCACCAATACCATCGCAGCTACCTGAGTGCTTGCCTTCACCTGGTTGCTCTACTGCTTCTTCCAAAGTAACCATCCTTTTGAATTTTTTCTTATTTCACTTCCTTTTAAATTTTTTCTATAGTTTTATTGTATATATGTAATAAAATAATAGTACCATATAATATTCAATAATGCATGTTTTAGAACTGTATAAAATGATTTCAGGCTCTGTGCCGTTCTGGGACTTGATTATTTCCTGTCAACATTATGGCTCTATGATTCATCCATATGACTTCTTTCTTTATTTTACGTCTGTGTAATAATCTATTTTAAGATTGTATCACAGTTTATTCTCCAATATATTTGGTTGTGTGCTGTTTTTTGCTGTTGTGACTCTTAAAATTTCTTTGCCTGTCTCCTGATGGCACATGTGCAAGAGCTTCTTTAGCATGTACTTTCCAGTGTGCGTTACTCTTTAAATGGCTGTATTAACTTACATTCCCACCCGTGCTATGTAACTATTCCTAATGATCCCTATTCTCTCCAAGAATTGTTATTAAATTTGGTCTTAAAGTTGTCTAGACTTCTTTTATATTTTGGATATTACCTGTGCTGTCCCTGAAACCCTCTCCCAGATTTTGATTTTTTTTTTTACATTATTGTATATTTTCATAAACAAAACTTTAAAAATATAATTACTTTAAGTTATTAGAGTTAGTCTTTTTTTGTTGTGGTTTTAAGAAATCTTTTTCTACCCCAGGTTTATAAAGACAATTTGCTACATTTTCTTTTGAAAGTTATAAGTTTAACATTTCACATTTAGGTTTAGAGTCCCCCTGGAATTGGTCCTGGTAGATGGTGTGAGGTAGATTCAACTTTAATTGTCCCCCCACATGGATGGCCACTTGTCTCAACTCTTCCCTGTTCATCCCTGTGTTACCTCTGTCATACATGAAGTGTCTGTATGTTTCTGGTTCTAGACTTTCTCTTCTTTTCTTATTGGGTGATTTTTATGCCTCAGGACCACACTGTCTTATATCCTCGTAACTTCCCCGTAAGTCTTGATATGTGGTTGAGCATTTCATGTTCTTCACGTTGTAATCCTAACTTAGCTAATTTAAATATTACATATGTACAGATAGATGGTAAGGGCTTTGTACTCTTCACTTCAACATGTATTACTGTAAAGAGAGTTGACTTTTCACATTTTAAATTTTGAGGCCATTTGTTATAATTAAGTCTTTCTGAGAGTATTTTTATACCCTGTATTTTTCTTTCTTTCTTTCTTTCTTTCTTTTTTTTTTTTTTTTTTTTTTTTTTTTTAAGGTAACCGTACTTTTCCCAAAATGCTATATTGCAATTGGACTGGAGGCTATAAGTGGTCTACTGCTCTGGCTCTAAGGTAAGCTTTGTTACTAGTAAGTTTAAAAGGCCATTTAGATTTCTTTGGGTTTGGTGGAATCTTCCAGACATTGAGCTCAGTCCACTTAATTCTTCTCTCAGATCCTACCACATGTGTTGGATTCTAGGAAACTGCTGGAAGAGTTTAGGTGATCAGACCAGTAGCCCCGTGGAGCTGACTGGCAGGCATGTTAGCTTTTCTCCCAAGGTACCTGCACATTGAGTTTCCCATTCTTAATGTACCATGAATCAGTAAAATGCTGGGGACTATCTAAAATAGGCAGTTTTATGATGTGTATCTTTAATTTCAAATAACTTATTATAGAAAGTAATACATGCTGAACACTGAAAACTGGAAAAATGAAAATGACAAAAACATTAAAAATTACCACCATCTGAGATAATTATAGGCTTATATTGCTTACATAGAAATGTGTTGTTTGTTAAACTTCTTAACAGTACTTTAAGAAATTGTAGCAATTCTTCCCACCAAAGGGAAGAGCAGGTGAGACCCTGGTTAACTGATTAGTGAAAAGGTTATGCTGCCTACAGTTGAAGTTTTGAGTTCGTGCCTGAGACCCTGAGGCCTGCAGCATCACAGCCATAGAGCAGGATTTCTCAGCCTCATCACTGCTGACATTTTGGGCTGAATGATTTTTTGTCTTGGGGCTGTCCTGTGCATAGTAGGATGTTTAGCAGCATCACTGGCCTCTACCTACTACTTGTCAGTAGCAAACCCCCCATCCCCTGCAGTTGTGACAGTGTGTCTCCAGATGTTGCCACGTGTCCCCTAGGGGACAAAATTGCCCCTTGCTGAGAACCACTGCATTAGAATTTGGGCTGAGGAAAGAAGAATCTTGCCTGGCAGGAAACGCATAACTGAAAAGTAAAAGAGGACACCAGGGTAGAAAATGAGATTCACAAAAATAAGATAGGCCGGGTGCAATGACTCACACCTGTAATCCCAGCACTTTGGGAGGCCGAGGCGGGCAGATTGCTTGAGGTCAGGAGTTCGAGACCAGCCTGGCCAACGTGGCGAAAGCCCGTCTCTACCAAAAATACAAAAGCCGCCATCGTGGTGCATGTCTGTGGTTCCAGCTGCGTGGTAGGCTGAAATGGGAAGATCACTTGAGCAGGGAGGCTACAGTGAGCTGGCATTGCACCACTGCACTCCAACCTCAGAGCGAGATTCTGTCTCAAAAAAAAAGATTAGTAACCATTGCTGACAATGGTTCAAATTAACAACTGGCTTTTTAAAAAATAAATAAATGTTTGAAACTTGGAATAATTTTAATTTACAGGAAAGTTGCAAAGATAGTAGAGTTCTTATATATCCCTAATCTGGTTTCCCTACATTGTTAACCTCTTACAGTACTATATTATAACAAATTTTCAACAATTAAAACTTCTCAGCACTCAACATGGTTTCTTTTAAAATCTTCACTGTAATGAGATGATGCCCAAGGTTTGCTTCAGGGTACTCTGAAGGGGAAAGGGGAGAGTTTTGATGAAACACGGCTGGCCAAGTGTTGATTATTGGAGCTGAGTCATGAGTACTGTTCTCTTTACTTTTTATTGTTATATATGTTTAGAAATTTTCCATAATAAATATTGTTTCAGTATTATTAGATTTTAGAATTTAAAAGATCCTTAGAAGTCACCTCTTCCTAACGTTAAGATTTTAGAGATGAATGAAAAAATAGACTGAAAACATGGACAACTTGATCCAGGTCATCCAGGTGGTGGTGGGCTCCTCCCGACTCTAGCCCTGACCCCATGTTGGTGCACTTCGTGTTAGACTGGGTCTTTGCTTTGTTTTGACTAAAAAGCAATGAGATTGATCACTTAGAGAGAGAGAAAACATTAGTTTTTTAGTACATCTAAAAATTATATGTTTACTTTTGACATTTAAACAGTCTTCCTGCCCATAATTGTTTGGTGGTGTGAATTTGTGAAATAGTCACTTGTGTTCCAATTAAGGGCTGTGATCATTGGAAGTCCTTTCTCAAATCTGACGTAACGCAGCGATTAAACCATAACTGGCCGCAGTTGGGGTGGACGGGTCTCATGGAATCCTGTCTGTTTGCCATCGCAGCATCACCCTCGGTGGGTTTGGAGCAGACCGTTTCTACCTGGGCCAGTGGCGAGAAGGCCTCGGCAAGCTCTTCAGCTTCGGTGGTCTGGGAATATGGACGCTGATAGACGTCCTGCTAATTGGAGTTGGCTACGTTGGACCAGCAGATGGCTCTTTGTACATTTAGTTGTGGTATGTGCTTCAGAAAGGAGCAGTGCTTAGAAAAAGCCCTTTTGTCCATAGGAATTGATGTGGTGTGAGTGATATTCTATGTTTTTAATGTACAGCATCTGTACTTTGTTTGCCTTCATAAAGGTAAAATAAAGAAGTGAAACACTGAACTGTGCTAATCTGGAATTTGTTTTTATTTGCCTGAAATATATTTTTTTCTGTGAAAAAATTAAAACGTACTTAAGCCAAGAGAATGACTTCTACAGTGATTGAAAATCCATTTAATTCCTATGACTTTTGTTTTGTATTGCTCAAGTCAAACTACATCACTTGTATCTCCAGCTCAAATGTAATCTGCCTTGCAAAGCCTTTAAGCTATGATTGCAGGAAGTGGAAAGTGTTTTTATTGTTAGCTAATTGAAGTTGTTTGGCTCAACTTCAGTCTTGTGTAAGATTTGCAGTGTAAGTATGCAGTCTGGTCTGTATATATGAAAATTTGAATTAAACTGCAGAATGTTTAGTTATGGTTTAAATTTTCTTAGGAGTATGTAAAAGGTAAGAGTACTGAAAAATTAATAAAATTGCAAGTTAAGAAATATTGTGGGCCTGATTTTCTATATTAAGTATAATCTGGAATAATCATTACAACTTACTTTTATTGTTAAGAATAACATTTTTATTTTTCAGGGCATTACTCCATTCTAACAGAGTCATAGTTGGCTGGTTTATTGACACAGTGGAAATATGTAAATGTTTTTGAGTATAGATCTGTTATATACCCTTTATTGGGGGAAAAACCCAGTTATTCAAAAAGATTTTTATTCAAGTTTGCTTTTGAAACATTTAAAAACTTTTAACATTTTTTCTTTCAAATATGGATATCTGAGTTACTGCTTTTTAAACACTTGTATGTATTAGCCAGAAGACTGTTAACCACATATCATATCTAGAAGCTATAAAATATCTGCATATTTCATTCACCAGATGATTTTTTTGATTTCAGTTTACCTGAAAGGTGAATTAAATCACTTGAGTGATCACTTGCTGTTCTTATGAAGCACAGCCCTTTGCTTAGTTGAGTGACAGTTCCATCTCTGATCACTAGGTGGCGCATCTCCATTACATTTGCTTCCTGAACTCTATTTCCAGAAACGGCCACTCTTAAATTGTTTTTTTGTTTGTTTGGTTGGTTTTTTTTTGTTTTACGAGAAACTTGTCACAGAGCATGAGCAGTGCTTCAGGATGGAAGTAAGCTGGTTTATGTAGACCTTTCTTTCTGAGAGCAAATACACACTTTTTTGTATCCGTGAAACTGTTGATTGAGCAGGTGTTTCTTTAGATGAGGGTCTCTTCTTCAAGAAGCAGCCCCTTTCCTAACTGTAATAAAAATGTCCCCTGAGTCTCCTTACATAGCTCTGTGTAGAAGAGAATCTAATACTTCCCTGTTGAGCAACCATGCAAGGTGGAGCCAGGGAGTCAGTGGGAAGTTAGTAGGAAGTATGCATTGCCATTGGTGGAAATAGGTAACACCTTGATTAACCGTTTTTGTGGCTCTGGGGCCTGAGTTAGATAATGAAACTGCAGTGTTTGAGAGGGGAAAGCTCAAAGATTCAGAATCCATGAAAGGAGACATGAATGAACTTGTTCCCAAATCCTAAAAAGTTTGCACAAGGGCATAGCCTTCGGAACCTAAAGGATGTAAGCCACTCAGGAATGCTTCTGATCAAGGACTTGATAGAGCGGATGGCCTGAGACAGAACTAGCAGGAAATATGAACAGATTTTCAAATACAGTACAAACAAATTTATGAACGATGAACTCCTACACAGCCCCAAAAAGAAACTGCAAAATAAAACTATACTTTCAGAGGGCACCAGGGAATGTGGGTACAATCACTTGTAGCAAATCCCATGGGCCTTTGTTGAAGTCTGTGCTTCAGATTCTATTCCTCTGTTGTCTTAGATTTTCGGGACTGCTATAACAATACCATAAACGGGGTGGCCTAACAACAGAAACTTATTTCTTAGAGTTCTGGAGGCTAGAAAGTCCAAGATGAAGGTGCTGGTAAATTTGGTATCTGGTGAGGGCCTTCTTCCTCATAACATCTCACATCTTCACGTGGTGGAGGCAGGGAAGATCTCTCTGGGGCCTCTTCTATAAGGGCACTAATCCCAATCCTGAGAGCTCACCCTCATGACCTAATCACCTCCCAAAGGTCCCACCTCCTGATACCATCATCATGGTGGTGAGGATTTCCGCATGTGAATCTGGGGTAGAAAGGACACAAATACTCAGTCCATCCTGTGTGAGCTATGGGCTCTGACCAAGGGATATGATTAGATAGCCATCCTGTTCACACAGGTTGGGAACCGTATCAGTCAACCATCCTCTATTGATGGTTCTCTAGATATTCAGAATTTATCACTACAGCCTGCCATCTGTCCTGATTTCCCCTTAAGAATCTCTACCTTGCTCTGTCAACACTCTTTCATTTACCCCAGTAATGCCTCATGGGAAGGTGCTGGGTTATTTGTTTCTATCACCTCCATTGTCCCTAGAACAATGCCTTGCACACAGAGGCTCTCATTTATTTGCTGAGTTCATGCCACGGGTGTCTTGAAGGTTTGGAAGGGACTGTGTACAATTCCAGGAATTGGCAGTTGAGGTGCCTGCAGGGAGATAATATACAGAAATTGGCTTCAAGTAAATATTTGTCTGTAACACCATGTTGATCTGATTTCTGCAAATTGCTGAGGAACAACTCTGGTTTATAGTGCTTATAAAAAGATTTTTTCAAAGATCTTATGCTTCAAGATTTTAAAATGTAAAAATATCTTCTCTATGCCACACAACTTCATTTCTCTCTACTTTTTTTTTTTTTTTTTTTTATTACCTTATGCCAGACTTGCATTTATTTTGGGCATATCATCAGCTAAGGAATATGCAAATAATTTTAATTCATCCTGTAAGCAATGAGTGGAAAATGAGCTGTACCTGATGCAGCTTCTCAAATACAACATTGAAAAAGCCTAAAAATGAAGGCACTACATAAGCAGAATATGCATTAAAAGGAAAAAAAAAAAAAAAAAAACACCCAGGAAAAATGAAGGCAGATTCCTCCACTCCTGCTCTAAAGCCTCCCCTCTATTCTGCACTTTTGGTAGAGTATGAAGTGTCACATGAATGTTAGAGGGTATATACATTTTTTAACTTTTCTTGTATATACATCGTATAAGTTTTTTTTCATGGTAAGAGCACTTAAAATCTACTCAGCAAATTTATAATGCAGTAACTATGGTCCTCATGCTATACATTAGACCTACTGGTTAATTTTGTAACCTAGGCAAGTTTGATCTAAATTCTTAAATGTAAAGTATTGAAATTATCTTCCATAAACACAACGTCATTTTTATGCAAAATAAGCTTTGATGGAGACATGTGGACATAATTTACTAAGGCTCCATGAAGGCGGGGCTGTGGTTCTCTGCTGTAGCTGAGCTTAGAGAGCCCTGCCTGCCATACAGCAGGTGCACAGTGAGTAGGAGTTTGATGAATGAGTAAGGAGGAATTGCTGGGAGTAAACTAAACACCTAAAAGTATTGCTGAGAATTTTTAAAGCAGTAGAGTGCAGCTGGATTACAGCATCTCCCTTCTCAAATACTTAGATGATGAACACACTACAGTAAAAGCCAGCACCTCCTTCCTGCCCAAAACCAGCAAACAAAGGAAACTCCACAGCAAACAAGCAAAAGGATACAGCCAAATGCCAAAAATGTCACACACACAAAAATGGTGATACGGGGGAAAAAATTATTGCCCAGGTGTGTAAGATTACTCCTGCAAATGGTCCTGGTGGCGGAGCAAAACTCAGAAAGTCTCACTGGTGGCCAGGCGCGGTGGCTCATGTCAGCAGTCCCAGCACTTTGAGTGTCTGAGGCAGGCAGATCGCCTGAGGCCAGGAGTTCGAGAGCAGCCTGGCCAACATGACAAAACCCCATCTTTACTAAAAATACAAAAAAATTAGCCAGGCATGGTGGCAGGTGCCTGTAATCCCAGCTACTCTGGAGGCTGAGGCAGGAGAATTGCTTGAACCTGGGAGGCAGAGGCTGCTGTGAGCCGAGATCATACCATTGCACTCCAGCCTGGGCAACAAGAGTGAAACTCTGTCTCCAAAAAAAAAAAAAAAAAAAGGTCTCACTGGTGAGAAAAATAGGTTAATTGGGAGAAGAGAGGTATCTATATCTTTCTCCTGTTACTGCTGGGGGAAGTGAAAAGTGAAAAGGGCTGCTGGAAAGAGACCAGTGAGAGACGGCTCGTGAACAAACAGGAGGGACTCTGATGGGTTCACGGGTTCCCTGCTGAACCAGACAAAGGATCTAAAGCCTAGGGTGACCCCCACGGGTCACTGCATCACTCCCTGGGAAGGAAACTTTCATTCAGGACATTTAGAAAATCCTAGTCAAGAAACCAGAGACCAGATATTCTAGCAAAGATACAGTCTCAGCTGAGCTTTTCCCTGCCTCACCCCTAGCTATCAGGTCACAGAATGTAGAATAGAACACAAAATACAACTTGCAAAATGCTCGAAGAGAAAACCAAGGGAATTTGTTCACATATTATGAAGTTGTCCTTTTACACAAGAACAAAATGAAATGACTCACTACCCACTAGAATGACTATAATAAAAGGAATTCTTAATCAGCCTGCCAGCCTGCACAACATAGTGAGACCTGTCTCTTAAAAAAAAAAAAAAAAAAAAAAAAAAATTCCAGGTGTGTGCCTGTAGTCCCAGCTGCTTGGGAGGCTGAGGTGGGAGCGATCTTTGAGCCCAGGAGGTGGAGTTCCAGTTAGCTACTGAGGACTAAACTCTGACCTTTTCCCTCTTGCCCAAATTCCTATCTAAGGGACTGGGGAGTTGCACCCTATAAATCATAAAATCTCAACGCAAATTTATTTAACCCTATATGATGTGGCTTACTTTCCACCCTGACTCTGGCATAACGTCACATGACAGATAAAGAAATCAAAATATTTTAACCCCAAATATGTTTCTTTGCCATATCTTGAAATGGCCCTGCATAGCTGTCTCTTGGGAAAATCTATGTTCTGCAAAGAGTCCCCTTCCCTTTCCAGGTCTTTTCCCTGACACAGCAGAGAATCAGTCACAAATCTGGCACCTTTTTCAGTCTAAGAAACATTTCCAATCTACTCTCTCTGAAGCTCACAACCTGGAGGCTTCATCTGCATGATAAGAACCTTGGTCTCCACAAACCCTTAGCATAACCCAGATACACCCTTCTGTTGATTAGAGGTCTTTATAGACAATAATGCTTTCAACCAATTGCCAGTTAGAAAATCCTTGAAGTTACCTATGATCTGGAAGCCCCTGCTTCGAGCTGTCCTGCCTTTCCAGATGGAACCAGTCTACATCCTACATGTATTGATTTGTGTCTTATGTCTCCCTAAAATGTATAAATTCAAGCTGTAGCCGGACCACCGTGGGCACATGTTCTTGGGACCTCTTGATACTGTGCCTCACTCATATTTGGTTCGGAATAAATCTCTTCAAATATTTTAGAGTTGGACTCTTCATCGACACTGTGACCGCGCCACTGCACTCCAGCCTGAGCCACAGAGCGAGACGCTGTCTCTAAAAAATAAAAGAAAAAAATAAAAGAAAAAACACAGTAACAAGTATTGATGAGAATGTGAAGAAACTGGAACCTTCATATGTTGCTGGTGGGGATGTAAAGTGATGCAGCCGCCCAGGAAACAGTCTGGCAGTTCGTAAAAGTGTTAAACATAGAGTTACCATGTGACTTGGCAAAACTTCTTCTAGGTATACACCCAAGAGAAGTGGAGATATGTTGTGAAAGTTGTCAGCACCAAAATGGGGTCACTTAGGTCAAACCCTAGCAAAATGGATCCAGGAGGCCCTGAAGGAGGAGTACTCATACACATGTGCCTATGATAAGAACTATTACAAGGACTCTCTGGAAACCATAAAAATTCCATGTTAAGCTGCTTCTGAGAAGACATCTCCCCAGCAACAGCCAGTGTGGCCAATGAGGAGCTATGAGCTTCAACAGTCAATACTTGTTGTTTCAAAGCAGCTTACGTGACTTTCTCCTTTTTGTCTTTGGAAAAGTTTGCCTTGACCCCAGGGTCTTCAGGTGTTTCTTGGTTCATCGTGGCATGGGTATCTTGGATTACAATCCCCTACTAATCCCGGATAAACTCCTTCTTTGGAGAGCCTGTCTATTGTGATTTTAGGTTTTAGAACATACACTAAAAAACTTGTTTACAGCACCATTATTCATAGTAAAAAAGCGGAAACAACGCAAATGTCCCACTGATGAATAATGCATAAACAAAATGTAGTCCATTCATATAATGGAATACTATTTCATCATGTAAAGGAATGAAGAACTGATACACACCATAACATGAATAAACCTCAAAAACATGGTGCTAAGGGAAGAAAGCCAGTTATACTTCAAGCTGATAACCTTTACAGCATATAAATTACTTCTCAATAAAGTGGTCTTTAAAAAAAGAAACGGCTCAGCAACCGCACATACATATGATAGAAGGGGAATGAGAGAAAAACCCAGGCAACTGGAAAGGCAGGAAGAAACAGTCTGCAAAAGAAAGATGAAGAGTTCATTTTGAGGAAAATGTAATCCAAGAAACAGAAGAAAAGCCCCTGCAAAACCTTTGTGCTGTAGAACACTTAAGTGTATTCTTTATTCAGCAAAAGTACTGAGCCCCTATATGGCATGCACTCTCCTAAGCCCTGGGGATTGAGCACTAAGTGAGTTCTTCCTTTCATGAAGCATGTCATATTCTTGTGCACAAAAATATAAGCACAAAGACATGATTCCACTGAATCCTTCCCATCAAGCAGAGAACATTGATTTGTCCACACTGGAACAGACACTTACTTTGAACATGGATTTGTCTTCTCTAGCTTTATTCAATGTTTCGCACAAGATTGCTTCTGATCAAAGAATTTACTTCACAGCAAAAGAAATGTGATAGAGTGAGTTCATGCTGAGAAAGTGGAAAATGGCCCTGGTAGTAGCCAGGCTGTGATTTTAATCATTAAATATAAAAAATGATCACAGATTGCAAACAGTATTCCTTTTTTCCCACTAGTTTCTTAAGGTAGATGCTTGGGTCATTAATTTGAGACATTTCTCCCTTTCTAATATAAGTATTGTAAGTAATGCTGTAAATTTCCCTCTGAACTTTGATGTACATTTCACAAATTCTATTGTGTACAATTTAGAGTATTTTATAATTTCACTTTTGAGTTCCTTTTAGTCAAAAGATTTATATTATTATTATTACTATTATTATTATTACTGAGACAGGGTCTTGGTCTGTTCCCCAGGCTGGAGTGCAGTGGCACGATCTCAGTTCACTACAATCTCCACCTCCCAGGCTCAAGAGATTCTCCCACCTCAGCCTCCCGAGTAGCTGGGACCACAGGTGTGCACCACAATGGTGGGCTAATTTTTAAATTTTTTTGTAGAGGTAGGGTCCCACAATGTTGCCCAGGCTGGTCTTGAACTCTTGGGCTCAACTGATCCTCCTGCCCTGGCCTCCCAAAGTGCTGGGATTACAGGCATGAGCCACTGCACCTGGCCCAAAAGATAATTTTTAAATAAATCATTTAAAGATAATTGTTTAAATGAGTTATTTGTTTTTAAAATGTCCTCAAATACATTTTCAATATATATTTTTGTACTTAGTTTGTAGTTGGTTTTCACTGTGTAAGAGAATAAAATTTGTATTATTTTAGTTATTTTGAATTTGTTGATTTGCTTTATGCCTCAGATACGGTCTATCATGTTGAATGTTACATGTGTGCTTCAAAATAATGTGTATTCTACTCGTCCAGGTCATGTGTTTTATGAGTGACTATTAGATCAATTTGCTTGATAGTATTTTTCAGGATTTCTACATCCTTGCCAATATTCTGTGTTCTTATTCTGTCAATTACTGACAGAGAAATGTTGCGGTCTCCAACTCTAATGGTGGCTTTCTGTATTTCTCTTTTCAGTTGTTTGTTTGTTTGTTTGTTTGAGATGGAGTCTTGCTCTGTCGCCCAGGCTGGAGTGCAGTGCTGCGATCCCAGCTCACTGCAACCTCTACCTCCCAGGCTTAAGCAATTCTCCTGCCTCAGCCTTCCAAGTTGCTGGGATTACAGGCATGCACCACCACACCTGGCTAATTTTTGTATTTTTAATAGAAACAGGATTGTGCCATGTTAGCCAGACTGGTCTTGAACTCCTGGCCTCAAGTAATCCACCTGCTTCAGCCTCCCAAAGTGCTGGGATTACAGGTATGAGCCACTGTGCCTGACCT
The DNA here is from genome assembly GCF_024542745.1 of Macaca thibetana thibetana. Classification (NCBI taxonomy): domain Eukaryota; kingdom Metazoa; phylum Chordata; class Mammalia; order Primates; family Cercopithecidae; genus Macaca; species Macaca thibetana. The sequence continues at coordinate 88,756,069 of NC_065584.1, forward strand.
CTCTTTTCAGTTCTATTAATTTTTGCTTATGTATTTTGAAACTATTTTAGACATACACAATTAGGATTGTGATGTCTTCCTTTTTAATTGTGACAAAATTTACATAACATAAAGTGTACTGTTTTAGCCATTTTTTTGGTATACATTTCAGTGGCAGTAAGCACATTTGCATTATTGTTCAACTCTCACCATAATTCATCTCCGGAACTTTTTCATTTTCCCAGCATGAAACTCTGTCCCCATTAAATAATAACTCCCAATACTCACCTCCTACCCTTAGCAACCGATGCCCTATTTTCTTTCTCTATGAATGCGACTCCTCTAGGTACCTCATATAAGTGGAATCATACAATATTTGTCCTTTTGTGTCACTTAGCATAATGTCTTCAAGGTTCATCTACATTGTAGCATATGTCAGAATTTCGCTCCTTTTTAAGGCTGAATAATATTCTTTCGTACATATATACCACATTTTGCTTTTCTCTTCATCTATTGATGGATACTTGAGTTGCTTCTACTTTTTGACTATTGTGAATAATGTTCCTATGAATGCTGATATACAAATATCTGCTTGAGTCCCTGCTTTCAAGTTTTCGATTATTTTGGGAATATACCCAGAAGTAGAATTGCTGGCTTATATGGTAATTATGTTTAATTTTTTGAAGAACCTGTGATGTCTTCTTGATTAATTTATCCCTTTATTATCAGGTAATGTCCCTCTTTATCCCTACTATTATTCTATGTTTTGAAATCTATTTTTTTCTGATATTAGCATAACCACTTGCACTTTTATTAGTTTTTGCTTGATATATCTTTTTCCATTCTTTTACTTTTGTAATCTATCTATGTCTTTATATTTAAACAAAATTAATTTTAGATCATATGTATTGGGTCTTGGTTTTTCAACTAATCTGACAATCTCTGGCTTTTTTTTTTTTTTTTTTGACAGGGTCTCACTCTGTAGTCCAGGTTGGAGGGCAGTGGCATGATCATGGCTCACTGCAGCCTCGACTTCCTGGGCTTAAGTGATTCTCCCACCTCAGCCTCCTGAGTAGCTGGAATCATAGTCATGCACTACCATGCCTGGCGAATTTTTCTATTTTTTGTAGAAATGGGGTTTTTTTCATGTCACCCAGGCTGGTCTCGAACTCCTGGGCTCAAGCAATCTGCCTGCCTTGGCCTCCCAAAGTACTGAGATTACAGGTGTGAGCCACCACACCCTGATATCTCTGACTTTTAATTGAAGATTTTAGGCCATTTATGTTTAATGTCACTAGTAATATGATTGAATTTAAATCTACCATTTTGTTGATTGTTTTTTATTTGTTTCATCTGTTTCTTGTCCTCATTTTTCTCTTTTCTTGGCCTATTTTTGGACTAATTGAAATTTTAAAAAATGATTTCCAGCCAATTTTTGAATATGTTTTTCAACTCTACACCTTTTCCTCTTCTTCTGAGACTCCGATGATACAAACATTAGATTTTTTGTTGTTGTTGTTATTGTCCCACAGGTTCTCGAAGCACTGTTTATTTAGTTCATTTGTTTTTGTCAATTTTCTGTTTATTGTTTAGACTAGAAATTTCTTTTTTTGAAACTGGGTCTCGCTCTGTCATTCAGGCTGGAGTGCTGTGGTGCAGTCTCAGCATACTGCAACCTCTGCTTCCCAGGTTCAAGCAATTCTCATGCCTCAGCCTCCCAGCTGAGGCAAAAGGCTAGTGCCACGATGCCTGGCCAATTTTTGTATTTTCAGTAGAGATGGGGTTTCATCATGTTGACCAGGTTGGTCTTGAACTCCTGACCTCAGGAGATCCACCCACCTTGGCCTCCAAAAGTGCTGGGATTACAGGCATGAGCTACCATGCCTGGCAGACTGGACATTTCTACGGATATGTTTTTGAGTTCATCGATTTTCTTTCCTCTATCATCTCCTGTCCACTACTGAGGCAGCCCATCCAGTGAGTTTTTAATTTCAATTATTATATTTTTGTTACATAATTTCCCTTGGTACCTTTTCATATCTTCCATTTATTTTCTACTTTCTGTTTGTATTACATTGTTAGTAATTGCTCGGTGAAACATTTTCATGATAGCTGCTTTAAAAATCTTGTCAGATAATCCCAACATCTGACTCATCTCAATGTTGGCACCTTTTGATCATCTTTTCTCAATCAAGTTGTGAATGTCCTGGTTCTTGGTATATGGATTTTTTATTGTATCCTGGACATTTTGGATATTATTTTGTAAGAACTAATTGTTTTTCTTTTAAGTTCTTCTTCTTTTTGGGTATAGTCTGCAGGTCCAGGTGGGGGTTCATGTTCAGCTCACTGTTGGACTTCCTTGACATCACCCTGAAAAAAGTGGAGTGCTGAATTACACTGTGTTGTTGCAGATGGGTGTCACCTAACCACAGCAGTCCTTGAAGAAGAAAGATGATCTGATAGGAACTGCTTATCTAGGAACACATTGCAAAATCTGTGGGTGTCCTGTGGGATCTGAGGGCCTCACTCCTACAACTGCAAGGAATTGAATTCTTCTAACAACAAGATGAAGTTGGAAGAACACTCCAAGATCCAGAAAGGAACACAGTCCCACCAACACCTGTGTTGTAACCTGGTGAGACCCTGAAACAGAGAACCCAGCTAAGCCATGCCCAAAATACTCATCCACTGTGTTGTTTCAAGCTTCCATGTTTCTGGTAATTTGTTATAAAGCAATAGGAAAGTAATATATCCTTTCTGTGGCTCATCTTCATTCCAAACATTCCACATTTCCTTCTGTTATCATTTCTTTTCTGTCTGAAGAACTTCCTTTTGCAAAAAAATTTTTAAGGCAGTTCTGCTGGTAACATATTTTCTTAGATTTTCTTCATCTGAGAATACCTTTCTTTCATCCTCATACTTGAAAGTTAGTTTTGCCGAACATAGAATTCTGGGTGACAGTTTTCTTTTTCTATCAGCACTTGAAAAGTGTTATGACACATCCTTCTGGCCTTCATGATTTCTGCTGAGAAATATGCTGTCATTTGAATAGTTTTAATGCTGTAGGTAATAATCATTGCTTTCTGGCTGTTTCCAAAAGTTTTAAATTTATCTTTAGTTTTCAGATATTTGATTATTATGTATTTGGGCATGGATTTCTTTGGATTTATCCTGCTTGGAGTTTGCTTAATCTCTTGAATTTGTCAACTTATGTCTTTTGCCCAATTTGGGAAATTTTCAATCATTTTTTCTTCAAATATTTTTGGGCACCACACTCTCTTTTCCCATTGAGTCTCTGATCACATTAATTTTAGATTTTTTTGTTGTTGTTATTGTCCCACGTGTTTGTGAGATTCTATTCATTTTAAAGTCTTATTTTCTCCTTATTTAGACTGGATAATTTGTATTGATCTAGCTTCAGATTCATTGATTCTAATGTCATCTCAATCTGCTATTCAACCCATTCAGTGACAGTTTCTTTTTCTTCACATATTTTATTTTTCATTTCTGAATTTTGTGGTAAGTTTTCTTTTCCTTTGTTTAAAGTTTCTATTTTTTCTTTTTTTTTTTTTTTTTTTTTTTCTCCCACAGTGTTACTATTTACTTTTTGGAGCATTTTTCTGCTGGTTCCTTAAAACCCTTGTCAGACAATTATAGTATCTGTATTATTTTGGTGTTACTGTCTGTTGGTTGCCTTTTTGCATTCAAATTGAGATGTCCTTGGTCATAGTATGATGAGTAATTGTGGATTGTAACTAGGACATTCTGAGTGTTGTGTGATGAAGTTCTGGTTTCTATTTAAATCTTCTTTCAGCAGGCAGTCAACCTGTTTAGGTTCAGAATGCATGTTCTGGTACACTTTTGTAGGCTGTGATTGAAATGTCAATTTAGTTTGCTACCCTGGTCTTCCCAGCTTATGTGTTGCCCAGAGGCCAATGTGAAATGATAGCAGTATTTGACACTGCAGCTCAGTTCTCCAATCTTTTAATGTGTTGATTCTTATTAGGCATGCATAGGCTGTTTGGGGGTCTTCCCAGGAATTAATACACAGATTATCTCCTCTCTGTAATCCTACCCACCCCTGCTCTAATTAGGAGGGGAGGAGGTGCTGCCTCTTTGCTGCTGTTTGCTTCGTGCATGGTGGGGATGGTCACAGACTATGCACCAGTGGAGGGGGAGAGGAGCATCACCTCTTTGCTGACACTTGCTTAGTGCAGCAGAGGGATAGTAGAAAGGATTCACTCTACAGTCTCCACAGTGATAGACACGGAGGGAGGGGTGCCACTTCTACCCATGATAGTGTAGGATTAGAACAGTTGAAAGGGCTTCACCCTGAAGTTTGCTCAAAGTCCTGGTATAGAGGAGGAAGAGTTCTTTCTCCTTAAAGCAAGACAGAAATGGCCAAACAGATCTCCACCTACAGTCTCTGATATGGTTTGGCTGTGTCCCTACCCAAATCTCACCTTGAATTGTAGCTCCCATAATCCCCACATATCATGGGAGGGACCCAGTGGGAGATAATTGAATCATAAGGGCGGTTACCCCATGCTGCTGTTTTCCTGATAGTGAGTGAGTTCTCATGAGATCTGATGGTTTTATAAGGGGTTTTCCCCCTTTTGCTTGGCACTTCTCCTGGATGCCACCATGTGAAGAAGGACATGTGTGCTTCCCCTTTTTCCATGACTGTAAATTTCCTGAGGCCTCCTCAGCCATGCTAAGCTGTGAGTCGGTTATACCTCTTTCCTTTATAAACTACCCAGGCTCAGGTATGTCTTTATTAGCAGCATGGGAATGACTAATTCCCATGAGAACAGAGCTAATACACTCTCCCTGACTGTATACTCCAAGTGGGGAGAAAAAAGGGTGCCTGATCATTAGGGGAGGGGCCGGGATGGTTGATAGGGCTCTGTCCTCAGTCCCTGAAGCTGCAGTGTTGCGTGGGGATGGAGGATGGTATTGCTTTTTTTGATACCATCTGTTCATCTGGAGTTGAATCTGTTCTATCTCTCAGGGTTGCCCTTTATCAATACTTTTGCCTAGAGAAAGTAAGCTTTCCTTGGAGCCTTTGTTTTCTGTGCCTGTTGGTATTTCTGAGTGTGGGCCTCTCTGGTGCTCAAATGAAGATATATGGGAGGGAAATAATAACAAGGAACTCACCACCTGGCTGTTCCTCATGTCACAAAATCCCTGGCCAATTCACCTTCTGTTCTCTGCCTCTCAGTCTTCTGATGGTTGCCTTACAAATTTCATCCACAGTTTGGTTGTAAATAGTGGGACATATAAGATGGAATGTGGTTACTCCAATAAAAATGAGAGGAATCTTTTATACTTACTTCCTTTTTTTACCATTTCTGATGCTCTTCATTTCTTTGTGTAAAACAAGCTTGTCCAACCATGTCCCATGGGCCACATGAGGGCCAGGATGGCTTTGAATGTGGCCCAACACAAATTCATAAACTTTCCTAAAACATTACGAGATTTTTTTGTGATTTTTTTTAAAGTTCATTAGCTATCCTTAGGGTTAGCATATTTTATGTGTGGCCTAAGACAATTCTATCTCCAGTGTGGCCCAGGGAAGCCAAAAGATTGGACACCCCTGGTGTAGATCCGAATTTCTGTCTGCTCTCATATTGCATGCAATAAAGAGTAAGACTCCATTTTCTATGTTTGACCTTTGATAGCTTTCAAACCTCATTCCTTCTCCAATTACAGGGACCTGCACATTTCTTCTCTTGGTGTCAGCAGGAAGTTCGAACCACACAAGCCCCACCCTTTGTGCTTGAACCTTTTCCTCAGTCCCACCACCCATTCACAATACAAGTCAAATCCATTAACTCTGCTTCACTCCCACCATTTGTACTGACTTGCACCTGACCCTTTCTCTTCAGAAAGTCCCGTGGCATGAGCAAGAAACATTTCCATATCTTCTTGGTGCATATGGCCTTATCATTCTTGACATTTAAACTATTCCATTGAGGGGGGGCCCATCCCATCCTCCTCAAGGTGATCATAAAACACTCCTTCTATCTGAAGAAATTTCTTTAAATGAGTCAAGAATGAATTGTCTCAGCCTTTGTTTGTTTGAGAATGTCTTTATTTTACCTTAATTTTAAAAATATTTTTACTTAATATAGAATTCTGGGTTGAGAGATTTTTTTCCCTTTCTTTCAGCATTTTAAAAATGTCACTCCATTATCTTTTGGCTTGCGTAGTTTCTGATCAGAAGTGTCCTGTAATTCTGATCTTTACTCTTCTGCTTGTAATGTTCCCTTTTTTCTCTGCTATATTCAAGCTTTTCTCTTCATCTTCCACTTTTTTGATGTGTACAGTTAAGTGGGATTTTTTGCTAGTGGTAGTGTTGGTGTTTTCTTTTTCCTTTCTTTTATTTTTGGTATTTCTTCTGCATAGGGTTCTCTGAGAGTCTTGGGTCTGTGGTTTAATGTCTGATACTACTTTTGGAAAATCCTTGACTATTTTCTCTTCTAATATTTCTTCCTCTTCATTCCCTCTTCTCCTGTGACTCTAATAACATATACGTTAGCCCATCTGATGATGTTCTACAGCTCTTGAGGACTCTGCTTTGCTTTTGCCATTATTTTTCCTTTGTGTTTCTCTTTGGATAATTTTTATTGACCTATTTTCAAATTTGTTGATTTTTCCAAAGTTGTATTCATTCTACTCATGTGCCTGTCAAAAGAATTCTTTATCTGTGATGTCATATATTTAATTTCTAGCATTTCTATTTTACTTTTTCTTGTAGTGTTCCTCTTGCTGGTGAAATTCCCTGTTTGTGTTTGTTGTCCCTTTTACATTAGATGCATTAACATATTTATTATAGTAATTTTAAAATCTCTAATGGTTCCAACTATCTGGGTCATTAAATCTATTTCTGTTGATTGCTTTATCTCTAGATTGTTTTATCTCTAGATTGTTTTACCTTGCTTTTTTAAGAAAATTGTAATTTTTGATTGAATGCCAGACATTGTGTGTTAACAGTACAGACTGAGGTAAATAATATTTACATCTCCAAATTATTATGCCTATTATGTCTGACTTTTAGTGAACAAGGTTAAGTTGATCTAGTTAGGAGCGGAGCTGGGTTTGGGTTTACTTTGTTGCTATTGCTATCTTCAGTGCTGCTAAGACTTCAAGTTTCTGTAAATATGAAATGTTTCTATAATATCCTGTACTTAGATTGGGGACTGGGGTGTTGGGTGGTTTTCTTCTGTGTTCCTGATACTCCCTTTACCTTTTAGCTGTTCCTGCATGCCTTTGCCACAGAGGGACTCTATCTATACTCTCACCTCTTCAGGGATAGACTCTCTTTGTTACTCTGTGCTAGGCTTATGGTGAGATAGGGGTTTCTTTGTCGTCTTGCTGCAACCTCATTCTTAGACAGATATAAACCTTAGGGTGGGGCTGTCTCAGCAATTTTGCTCTTCCTTCCTATGGCAATTAAATTCTGCCTTGTAACTGTGATGGTCTTGGACAGGAGTGTCCTGCTCTCCCCTCCCTCAGTAGTAGCAGACTTCTGGTTGGTATTGGTATAGGATCCTGGGCCTGGAATAGCTTCTTAATTTTATCCCAGAACTAGGAAGTTTTTGCATCTACCCTTCCCACAGTAGCAAAGGATTTTCTACTGTGTCCTTGGGGTTAGTTTTCCTCCCTTCTTCCAGAGACATACAGGTTTTGCTTCTACTCTTTCTATAAGAGCAATGGATTTTTGCCTGTGCCCTGTGTGTGGGAGGATGTGGTCCCCTTCCCTCAATGTCTTAAGGCATTTACTGCATAGAAAGGAAAGATCCAGGGGAAGTGGGTGGGGCTTTGTTCCTGTCCTCCAACAGCAGCTGATCTTGTCCTGCACACCCACATACCTGTGCCTCTGAAGGAGCAGCCCCCGTTTCCTGCCCACTCCTAATATGTCTCTTGAGGGCCCTCAGTGATTTTGTGAGTGAGTGTGACTCCCTGGGTTTCCCAGTTATTCCAGACTTACATCTTAGGCCACATTTGGACTTTACTGATTTACTAACATTTTATCTGATAGCTTCGTACCTAATGGGGGCCACATGTTTTTCCTGTGTGAGCCAAAGGTGAGAAATGTCATGTGTCTCATGTCTCCCTGGAGTGCCTACTCCCTCTTTGGAATTCTGCTTATTTGGTTGCCTTGCAATCTTAGATCTTTGATAGACTCAAGAAAAATTATAACTTTGGTACACTAGCCAGATTTTTTTATTATTCTTTGCAGCTTTCTACATCCCACATGGAAGCAGAAATGAGATGTTTTAAAATGAGATGTTTCAAAATCACCATCTCACTCTAGTTTGTCTACAAAGCCATCTATCAAGAACATTATATGAACTTTTAAATATATTCTTCTATATTTATAGAATGATTTTAAAGCATTTCCAGCCAGGTTTAAAAGCTGTGAATAGTCTGCTTCTTTTGTAACCTAGTAACCAAAGTCATTAATGAAAGTCATAGTTAAACTTTTTTCTTTGAAAAAAAAAAATGAATCAACACGTAATGAGAAGGTTAATATTTTTCTCTATCCTCTGGAAACTCTTGCATTATCTTATTTTAATTTTATATAAGCTCTCTGTAACCAATTAGGACAGCATCTCCCATGGATTTTAATAGACCTTGTAATACGTATTATTTTTCTTTTGTGGGAGATCTGTTTATCTGTGCTAGTTAGTTCTAGAGTATGCACATCATGATGGAACATTTGTGTCATTACTTAATGTTCTGAGTTTTATGGCGGTGTAGCAGATTACCTCAAAGCTTAGTGGTGTAAAACAGTCACATATTTTCACAGATATTGTGCATCAGACATTTGGACAGGCACAGCAGAATGGTTTGTCTCTGTTCTGTGATGCCTAGGGCCGCAGCTGGGAGACTCAGAGGATGGGAGCTGGAATCAACCAAAGGCTCATTAGTCATCTGCCTGGGGATCCTCTCCATACGGGCTTCTCCATGTGGTCTCTCCGCACCGGTCTGGTTTGGGGTCCCCTCCAGCATGCTGGCTGGCCACGTGGAAGCTGTGTTGCCTGTTCTAACCCAGCTCCAGAAGCCATGCTGCAGCACTTCTACCACAGTCCATTAATTGAGTGAGCTACAAAGATCCACCCGAAGCCAAGGGGAGTAGATGTGAACTCCTGCTCTGATTGGGGGGCAGGAGGGCAGGGAGATTCCGGAAAAGCAATGAAACTAGAAACCACACAGAGGCCATTTTTAGAAAATACCAGTTGCTATAATTAACCTCCAGAGTCTTTCCAGAGCTAGAGGAAGAGAAGGGGAAAAGAAGGTGAGAGGGGGCTAGCTGCAGTCTTCCTTGGAGCCCCCTTCAGAGCCCCTCAGAACTCACGAGTTCTTTTTTTCTATAATTAGGATGGGATATTACTTTCCAGTTATTCTTTTGTTCGCAATATTGCCAAGTGTTCCTGTCAAAAGAGTTTCTATTTTGTTGTTTGTGTGTTTGTGTTTTCGAGGATGTGTTAACCCTGTGTCCTTTTCAGGGTCACGCCACTTAGCTTTTATCCAGCAAGGCTTTGTATCTCCCGGGAAATGGATCGGTCAGAGGAAGTCAGAAAAGCCTAGAATATAAATGCCCTGCACAAGTCTCAGTTTATCACTGAAATTTTTTTCTGACCTGAGTAGAATAACTTAGGTAGATAATTTTAGAATCTGAATTGAGTTTAGAAGTCTCCTTATGTCAACTAAAGAATATAGGCCATTGGATAGTCAGGATTTTTTTTTTTTTTTCCTATTTGTTTTAGGATGCCTCTCAAAATAACTACTTTGTCTATGTTAAAAGTTACCCAGTGACTGGACATGGTGGCTCACACCTGTAATCTCAACACTTTGGGAGGCTGAAGCAGGCAGATTACCTGAGGTCAGGAGTTTGAGACCAGCCTGGCCAACATGGTGAAACCCCGTCTCTACTAAAAATACAAAAATTAGCCAGGCGTGGTGATGGGTACCTGTAATAGCAGCTACTCGGGAGGCTGAGGCAGGAGAATTGCTTGAACCTGGGAGGCGGAGGTTGCAGTGAGCCGAGATCCCGAGATCACACCATTGCACTCCAGCCTGGGGGACAGAGTGAGTCTCCATTTCAAAAAAATAAATTAATTAATTAAAAATTACCCAAAGTGGCCAACCGTAACTTCGATTGTCCTTGATGAAATAACATCATTTACATGAATTAAAATTATTACATGAAAATATGGAGTAGACAGGTCTTTGGCCTGAGAGGGGCTCGCGTTTGGACCAAGACCATCCCACAAGAACCGCAGGGGTGGGTCAGAACCGTGTGCCCACAATCCTGTGTCCAGAACCTGGCCCAGAGCCAGCTGTCATCAGTCCAGGCTAAGGACCAGACTCATCATCTGTCTGCTTTCCAAGTCTTGAGTGTTTTTCATTTGCAAGAGGACATCTGCTGGGGGAGGGTGGACCTGGAGGCTGGCTCCAGGAGAGACTCTGGATTTAGGTCTGCCCTTTCCCCACAGACATCTTCCTGCAGACAGATAGCGCTTGCTTCACTGATGGGCTTGATAAAATATTTGGAACTCAGACTCACACTTACCTCCTATAGATGGTGACTCAAGGGGTGTCAGATGTGTTCGTGTTTACCAAGTCAGGGTCCCAGGCTGCAGGATTGGAGATCTTGGCTGAATCATGCTAAAACCCCCACTTGTTGAAGCCCACCAACCCAAGACCACCAGAATATCCATCACCAAAAAAGGTCAGTGTCTTTAGCTAGCAGCTGGGGAGATACTGCCCTTGTATGTGTCTAAAGCCTCCGTGCTTCTGACTTTACTGGTTGCTGTAATTTCCCACTAACTGCTCAGAGCTGTTGGCTGTGGGTACACAAACAGGTGCCCTGGAGAGCCCCACTGCTCTGGCAGCAGAGGATGGCCATGGCCACCGCCAGGGCCCTGGCCACGGCAAGGCCTCTGCCTGCCGGCCTCAGCATACTGGGTTCAGAGGTGTAGCACCAGCCCCTCCTCCGAGCTCCCTCGGCTCCAAGGGTCACAGCTGCCTCCTGCAGTCACCAATATCAGGGTCACCACAGCAGCCACATTTGCTCCTTTTCCTCTCAGCCTCCCAACTACTCATCTTCACCTCCTTTTACTTGCTATGCCTGGGACTGGAGATCTTGGCTGAATCGGGCTGGACTCCCACTTCTTGAAGCCCACCAACCCAAGGCCACCGGAACATCCATCACCAAAAGAGGCCTTGTGTGGCTTCTGGTTTTGTTTTATTTTGTTTTGTTTTTCTGTACGGGACCGGACACACACCACTCCTTTGGAAGCAGTGTGTCCTTTCTGTCCATTTCTTCTCTCCTTCCTTTGGGCTGAAGTAGGGATGTGTTTGTCACAGAAAGGCAGACAAGAAAGATATACTGTCCCCAAGGATACAGGGAGCTTCTACCCCAGCTCTGCCTTCTTTCCCACCAGAGAGAAAAATTCTTTCTTGTTTAAGCCACAGTTGGCCACCGGCAGCCAAACGCCACTCCTAACTGGCCTGGCCCTTTTGGGTCAGCCACAGTGTGTCGTGGATATGGGGACGGCTAATGTTGGTCATGTAGGAAAGGAAATTCTTAGAGAAAAGATAAGTCAGCTAATTTTTGATGTAATCATCATGAAAGCATTTGTAAGTAGATAATCAAATCAGACACTAAAAATCTTTTCTGGTCGGTAACCCTGATGAGAGAAGTTGCAGGGTACGGTCCTGGCTGGCGGGGCAGTGTAACTCCAGCCCTCTCTCTCCTGCACCAGGAGGCAAGCGAGCAAGTAACAGACTCGGGGTGGGAGGTGGAAGGAGGTGGGGAGAGGCGGCTCACAAGGAGGCGACTGGCAAATTGGTGGGAAGCCAAGGCCCCAGAGCTCTCAGATAAATCAGTGTGGTCTGTAGCTAACCAAGGCCTCAGTTTCTTCATCTGTAAAATGGAGGGATTATCAGTAGCTACCTCATGGGATTGCAAATGACACAATCTATGTAAAAACACAATTTGAGATCTCTTCATATGATATTTATAATCCACTCTAATTTACAAACACAAAACGTTTGCCACCTTTTGTGCTTTTACTGTTATTAGCAGCAATGACCTATCTTTATTTCCACAGCTTACCAGGCCCTCCAGGGTGACAGTCACCAAGAGCCAGGGTTTGGGCCTCAGCTTTGCAGCTCCTGGCTCTTGGTTCAGTCTGGATCCCTAAACGAGCATCAGCAGCCGGGGAGTACTGGTCCTCCAGGTCCTGGAGGCAACCGCAGAAACAGAACAGTGCAAATGCCAGCATTTCCGCAGATAAGCATGGCCCGCCAGCTGCAAATACCCCTGACATGCAGCCATCTGTTTAATATCTGGTTTCCCAGTGCAGCCAGTGGAGCTCAGAGGGCTGCCTGGCGGGTAAGGACTCCAGGCACACGGCAACAAGTGGCTGCCACATCAAATCTCGCACGGAATATGGTGGGGTCAGAGCCAACCAGTAACTCCAAGAGGGCTGTGGTGTGTAAATTCGGTCAGAGCTTGCAGATATAATAACATTGGCCCCACAACATAGACCTGTGGCTGCCCAGGGTTAAGAGACGGGTGCAAACTCCTGCTTCCCTGGATCTGGCTCCAGCCCCCTCTCCTTGCTTCTGCAAACTTTTAACTAGATGGATTACGACACAATCGATTATGTGTCAGCTGAGCCAGAGCAGTTCAATTGATTAGTATGATGTTCACCTTGGCCATTTTGCTGTAATTGATCCCCGTGTGCCACTGTGAATCGCTTCATCCACACGGTTACAACTGACCATTACGAGTAAGATGCGAGGCTGCAAGAAGCGGTTGACCTAGAGTCATTTTTCTGTAGGGGCCAAGTGGGCACCCTGTCGGAGTCATCCTGATTGCAGCCCCAAGGAATGACGCATCTTCCACAGCAAGGACCCAGAGTCTGAAGGAAAATTAAATTGTGCTTTGAATACTTTAGTTAAGGATAAAAATGTTTCCAACAAAACACGCATTTGTAAGCTTGAGTGATTACAGGGGTATCTCATGATATCTAGAAAAGTTAGATTTCATTGTTTCCTGCCAGAGCTGAATTAATGAGATGTCAGTCAGTAAACTCACTCTTTCCACAAGGTCTCCTTTATGATGTATGATCTGAGGGTAATGGGCTCACAGCAGCCAGAGCCATTCATCCTGCAATTAACAGATTTGTCAGATTCAAACCATGAATCTTCTCAGATACAGGATAAGGGACTATGCCTTATCCTCTGTCATCACCATCACACACACACACTCACTCGCAGTCACACTCACACGTGCATACGCACACTCACACATCACGCCTCCCCTGGCTGGTAAGCTACATTTTAGTTTACCCAACTGCAATCAATCAGATTGCAGTGTACATGTTGTACATGGGGTTTCCAAGTCTCTGTTTGTTTTTTGGTCGATGGCAGTGGTGAAAGTTTATGAAGCAGGAAAGGAGCGCGGGGGAGGTGAGGAGAGAGGCAGGGTGGAAAGCCTTCAAATGAGGCCAGTTCCTTATGGAAATGAGGCTCTGTCGTTTTTCCCTGAGTGGCCTAAACCCAATGTTTACTTGTAGCTTTTATGCAATGAGCTCAATATCACATATATTCTATTGGATCCTGATAGTCTGATATTATATGGGACTTCTCCTAGATCTACTTTGCTGACCCCAGTGGTCCCAGCCAAGATTCCAAGCTGAACAAGTCAGGCTGCTTGCTCTGTGAGCAGTGGAGTCCCTCGTGAGCTTGGGCAGGTTTCCGAGTCCGCACCCTCTGGCCTCCTGCCCTGCTAACAGGCACGTACTCTGTGGATGGGACACTCAACCAGTTATCTCAATGTCAGGGAGAGTTTACTTCCAAGAAACTCCCCTCTCCTCCCAACTCTGTCCATTCATTCCTGCGGAGTCTGCATGTGGCCTGCTCTTCCTCTGGTTCCTGCCCCTGAAGGCGCGGAAGGCTGTGACCACATCCCTTTTGGAGGCTTCCAGGGCTCAGGGAGTGGCTTTGCCTGCTTGCATGGCTCTGTCTCGAAGGAGGCACCTGGGACCGAATGGGCTTGGGCGTCCTTCATGCATTCTACTGACATGGGCATGGGCCCCTGGGAGGATCTGAGCTGGGGTGGAGGGAAGCCCAGACACAGGTCTTGCAGAAGAGCTAAGCCACCCCAGATAGGGTCTCAAGGGTGGGGCCAGGAGGGCAGATTGGGGGGCTGGCTGGCTGGGAAGGGGATTTCACATAGGAGGACCAGGCAGAGGGGACACTACGTCCACAGTGTATGCAATACTTAGAGGGCACAGGACAGCTGGCAGGACTCTAGCCAAGGACCAAACAACCCATTCCCTTCCCAGACTTTGATGCAGTGTTTAGAGTTTTGCCTCATGATGGGCCATGCTGAGGACGCCAGTCAAGATGACCTGAACTCAGACCCCTTCCGCAGTGTCTCCTTTGTCCTGCTGAGCAACTCTGCTGTTCCCCTGCGGCCCCTCTAGGCCAGCCTCCCTCTTCCACTCAGGGCAAGAGCCAGTCAGTGCACCCAGCTCCAGGGCCAGGCTCCTCAAGGCTCTCCTCCCTGCCTCTGCTCTGGGCTGAGGTGGGGCAGATGTGAGGAGAGGTGGGCGGGAAGCCCCCTTCTGCACTCCCCATAGTAGGAGCAAGGTTGACATCCCCAAAGCTCCTGTCAAACTGTCCCCGAATTTCCTCTACAAGGACTCCTCCCTCACCAGCTCCCTGATCAAACTCACCCTTCTAGAAGGGCTCAAAGTGGCTTAGGGACCTCTTGGCAAGTCTGCCTGGATGGGATAGCCCCTGTTAAGGTCTCATAGACCATCTGCTCTCGTGCATGGACCGGCATCCTTAAGATGTGAGACACTCAGCTCTTATTGCTCTCAGTGTGGGGGCCTCAGCTGGGACCACAGGCCCCATCACAGCCTGCTACACACACACAAGCATTTTCCCGAGTCCTACTATGGAACTGTCATGAATCTCAGCTACTACTCACAGCTGCTCACCAGCATGCTCTGCTTCTTTTGGTGGCTTTGGAGGTTTCTATTGCAGAGCTCAAATTATTTAAGTAACCCTGGTCTTGGGTATGGAATTTTGAGGTCACTGCAGGTTGGGAGGAGATCTTTTGCCTATTTCTTTGTGCACAGGTGTGAAGAGACATGTAAGAGAGTCCTGAGGGTGGTTTCTTATCTTACCTGCATCCGTGGAAGAGCGTGTCCTGGTGCCTGGGTGTCGGGACCGCATAAGGAACAGGAGCAACCCCTGTGTAGGGGCTGGGACTGTGGGTGATCACTTGCAGCCCAGACCCACAAGGTGTTTCCCAGGTGTGGTGGCACCTCCCTGTGGCTGTCCCTGGCTCCTTCCAGATCTCCCCAGTGGCCCATAGGCTTAGAAACCAGCAGAATGTGTCCCAAGCAGGGGGCCAGCCTTAAAAACTGCCAGCCCATCTCCTCCATCCATGATGATGTCACCAGTACGGGCTTGTGTGTAGGTGACCTTTGGTGACCTGATCCTCCTGCCCTCTGCCTGGCTCCCTGGGCTCTGGTGGAGTCCCGTGGAATATAGTGACCCTTCCTAATTTGGTCTTAGTCGGGTTGAGCTAAGCCAGTCTGTATTTGAGGAGTTGGAAGCAGGTGATTCAGGCACAAATTTGAAGACTGATAAATGGCAGCAGTCCCCCTGCAGTCAGAGTGGCCAGGAGACCTGCTCCTGGGGAAGGAGGAAGGGCGCAAGGGCAATGAACATGTCACCTTGCCCTGGGGATGTGCTGTTTCTGCTCAGGCTCCTCTTGCAGCCTTGTTTCAAGTGTGGGAATGGCCTCCTGACTCCCAATCCGAAACAACTGCTGACCACAGAAGGGAGAGCAGGGCCCTGGGAGTCAGAGGGAAATGCTGCTGCGGGGACTGGGGAGCCCCACCAGGTGACTCCCCAGAGATGCGAGCAGGCGCAGAGACTGGAACAACAGGCGAGGCGTGTGGGACCCGGAGGCCGGGTGGTGGGAAGCAAGCATTTGTGGAAATTCGGGTTCCCCAGTGCCACTGGGACCCTTCCTGCAGTCCCCAGTGCGCTACTTCTGGGGCTTGTCAGGGCTTCCTATAAGAGCCCAGGATTAAGTTTGTTCTCTTCCCTACCCCCAACACCCAGTGCTGCAGGAAAGTCTCTCTCCCGTGAGACACTGTGGCCTGGGGCTTGGGTGACAATGTGCATGGCTGCCTCCTCACTGTCACATGCTCTGTTGGCTTGTCTCCAAGCTGTGCTGCTCATGTTTCAAAGGCTCCCTGGAGGCTTTAGTGAAAAGCCCTTTCCCCAGTGACCTGGAATGTCTTGCTAGATGGAGCTGGCCAAGCCTGACGTCTTTTCCTCTTTTCCTGGCCGATGCCTCAGTCCTTATGCAAGTAGGTGGAGCCATCATTACACTAAAGGCACCTTCATGTGAATTAGGAACAGGGGATGCCAGGCCTGGGTGTCTGCACCAGTGACTGTTGGTCCAGGGAGCACACCCCCCATGCAGACCTGCCCAGGCAAATCTGCTCCCCATCTGGGATGTGCCAGGAGAGAGGGGAGGGCTGCACAGACCCCTGCATCCAACATGCAGCTCTTTTGGACACCTGGTGGGGAGGAGGTGGGCTGGCATTTCTTTAAGGCTGCTGCCTGCTTTGGACACACTCTCATGGTTTCTCAGCCCGAGGGCCACTAGAGAAAGGTAGAGGAACCAGAGACTGCTGGAGTACGAGTGCATGCACAAGGGACAGCCCCAGGAAGGTGCCGCCATGCCTGGGAAATGCACTTCATCGGGCTTGGGGGGACCATGCACAGTCCCAGCAGCCCCAGCCCCTGCACAGGGGTCACCCATGGTTTTTATGGGATCTGGACACACAGGAGAGGTCAGAAAGCAAGCTGGGGCCTCAACCGGCCTTGGGTCTTCTCCCAGCCAATATCCGGAGGTGTCCGGCTAGAAGGCCTCACTCACCAGGGCCAGGGCCTCAGTCAAGCCCCAGGTCCCCTCCCTAGCACCCATAGAGGTCATCTTTGGAATTTCAAACATTTGTCAATGAAGTGCTCACCAAGCCTCAGTTTGGAAGATCTGAGGAGGCGATGTTTCCAATTGTGCTTGGCTGTCTGGAGAGTCTCTTCTAAGAAAGTCCCTACCCTGGGGAACAGGGGTCGGGTGGTAATATAGCAGTCACCCAGAGAGGAGGCTGGGGCATTGGAGGACAGAGGAGGGACCAGCCCTGAGCTTGGGGATAGAAGAGGGGGAGCTCTCTGGGGTTCACAGCCTTTGCAGGGCCCATCCAGGGCCCTAGTGCCACCTTAGGAGCTGGGCAGCCACAGCCGGTGGGATGAGAGTTAAGTTCTGCAAAGAGCAGCCTGGCTGCACTAATTGGAGAGTGAGAGTGGGTATGACCCAGCGTAGTGGTGATGCCGACAAGTGGCTGGATGCAAGGACTGTTTAGGAGTGAAAAACAAGCAGATGGTGGGAGATGGGCAAGTGGGGAGTAGGAGTGTCCGGGAGCACCCAGGCTTCTGGATGCACAGTGGGAGGAGGACGGTAGAGGGGACTTTTGGGCCCGGAGCAGATGTCGAGCAGTTCTGAGTCTCTGGGTCTAGAGCCCAGGAGCCATTGGGCTGGAAGTGCAAACTGAGAGTCCTCAGCACCTATGGTGACTAAAGTGACAGCAAGGTGAGAAGAGAGCAGGGCCCACAGTGGCCTGCCCTGCCACCAGGGTCGTGAAAACCTGAGACATTCATCCTATTGGCCTGGCGCCTGCAGCTGGCCACCTGCCTTGCCTGTCACGGAGGCACTCTGCCTGGAGGGTAGAATGTTCTGGGAAGGCACTGCCTGGTGTTTGGTTAATGACAGGTCAGGTTGAGCCTTGTGCATTTACAGGAGTTGATATGTGTGTGTATAAATACATATATACATATACACACATTTGCACACATGTGCACACACATGTACACACACATGTATATGCATAATATACAGTCATATGCACGTGTATACACACATGCCTATGTACAGTACGGGTATATGTATACATATCAATATTTATTTGTAATTTCTGTCCTCTCTCCCTCCTGAATAACCTAGCGAGTTAGATTTTAGCTTTATGCTTTATTCTTCTTTCATTTTTTTTTTTTTTTTTGAGAGGGAGTCTTGCTCTGTCGCCAGGCTGGAGTGCAGTGGTGCAATCTCTGCTCACTGCAACCTCCGCCTCCCAGGTTCAAGCGATTCCCCTTCCTCAGCTTCCCGAGTACAGGTGCGCACCACCACGCCCAGCTAATTTTTTGTATATTAGTAGAGACGGGGTTTCACCATGTTGGCCAGGATGGTCTTGATCTCCTGACCTCGTGATCCACCCACCTCGGCCTCCCAAAGCGCTGGGATTACAGGCATGAGCCACCGTGCCCGGCTCTTTCATCTACCTTTCCCTAGTGAGACCATGAAAGGGGGAATATGGAAGCCAAGCCACTAACAGGCCCTTGAATTCATGACTTAGTGACACTTTCTTTAAGCACAGGGAGACGCAGCTAGGGGTGGCCAGGGCAGACCACAGACTAGACTCCTCCGTCACTGAGCAACTGCTTTCTTGAACTAGGTCAGACATCAGACGCTGTTTCAAGGAAGAAAGGATGAACCGAAGGAGGGCCTTTGGTTGAGGCCTAGAGGAACAGTGGGGAGGAGGGGCAGGTGATAAAATGAGCAAGTAGGGGGTGGGGTGGGGGCAGGGCACTGTTGAAGGGCGTCAGAGAAAAGAGAGTCTCTTCTAAGAAAGTCCGCTCTGAGCACTGCTTTTGAGCAGGATCTCTCTAAGAACGTAGCGTGGAGCTTGCAAAGGCTTCACTAGTTAGACCCGGGACATTGGCCCCAGCATGACAGCAGGAATGGAGAGGGGTGTGCAGAGGGTGACACAGGAAGGGAAGGACTGCACCTGTGAGGAGGGGACTGCCACTGGTCCCACAATCTACAGGCTGCATCCCAGGCCAGGGGGGTCCGCTCACCTCAGGTCTTTCCGACCCTGTCCTTGGGTACTTTGAGGCTCTCTGCATCACCCCCATACTCACATGTCCTGGACTTGCTGTTTCTGGGGTCTTCCCTTAGCATTTTGCTTGTGGGAGATGTTGGTCCTGTCTGCACACTGAACCTTGAAGACATCCCTCATGCTGACCCCCGACCCCAAGGTGTCCCCTCTGTCGTGATGTGCGCCAAAGCAGAGTGTAGCTCTCTTCCCTAATTAGCACAGGCTCTGGGCAGGCAGCTGCTGGGACCTTGGCCCCACCAGCCCAGTCCCCTTGGCGGAGAGCTCTTGGGGCTCCCTGCCAGCCGCCCAGCGCCCAGCGTTTCCCTAGTAGCGGGGAGGGCTTGGGAAGGGTTTATCTCTGGAAGGGACTGTCTCCTCTGGGTTTTATTATAGAGGCTGGTTGGTCCCTGGGAAAGTGGAAGAGGAAGATCAGATGACCTGCCTGCGTTTTGTTTTCTCTTGGCGAAGGCTGAGCTATCTGATGGCAGGTCCTGAGATCAGGGTTTGGGGCCAGTTCCCAGGGATAGGCTTCCCCAGCAGGACCGCGGCACCTGCTGATGCCCCTGCAGCTGCCAGATCCTGGGAGGTGGCATCGCTGTGCCTGCCATCAAGGTGGACCTGAGGCAAGACTTCATCCTGGAGCTGGAAGAAGCCTCAGGGTCATCAGTCCTCAGGGTCGCATCAGGCCCACCCTCACCGCACAGGTGGGGCCTCAGGTCTGGGAATGTGACCGACTGGCCCACAGTGTTTCCACCAGCCAGGAGTAATGTCGGGACTAGACTCCTAACCACCATACCTACAGCCACTCCCTCACTGTCTCCTTCAGTGACCTCAACTGGGGGCAAAAGAGCAGCAGCCATGACCACAAGGACTCTCAGATGCATGGCAAATGGCAGGTCTGACCATCCTGGAAAGGGTCCAGGGGAAGGCTGCTGCCTCCATGCTCAGGCCAGGAAATGAAAGGGCATCAATGGCAGGGCAGAAAACAGGAGCAATGGGAGGTGCTGAGTGAAGCCTGCAACAGAGAAACTCTTGTCTGCACCCTCTCCTCTGTCCCTCCTCCACCATCCTGTCCCAATGCCGCAGGCCGAACCGAAGACCTGTCTTGATGCCAGAGGGAGCCAGCAATTGCCCAAAGAATGCGGAGCTCCCCCTGGTTTGTTGCTGGGGGCCCTTAATCCCAGTGCTGTGCTGGAGCTGGCTTGTAACATTCAATAGAACCAAGTGTTAAATATTCTCCGATTTTGTGAGCCAGTTGTAAATAAAGGCATTATTCACAATTAATCACATGAACTTATAATCAAATGTGTTAACAAACATCTATTCCTAATGAGTTGTACTACTTTTGCTATTTTCTGTGCTTTGAGGGTTACTTGCATCTATTATATCAATACAGTGGGAAGAGTATAAAATGGTGGCTACTGGGCATCTCTTCCCAAGCCCACAATCTGTTATGTCACATTCAAAGCTTGGGATTGGCCATGATAGGAGTATTTACACCATGGAAATTGGCAAACACTGCAAATCAGAGCTGGTGTTATTGTTTTGTTGATTTTCTAGACTTAAGAAAGTAATAAAAAATTGTTAATAATACAGATTCACCTTACAAGTGGGTTGTGTCTGGGGCCATTGGTAGCAGTCTGGGTCTAATCGGGAGACAGAAATCACACAGTAGGTTAAACAGGGGAAATTTAAGTTAAAATTATTAACTGTTATAAAAGAGTAAGATAGGCCGGGTGCAGTGGCTCACGCCTGTAATCCAGCACTTTGGGAGGCCAAGGTGGGAGAATCATGAGGTCAGGAGTTCGAGACCAGGCTGACCAACATGGTGAAACCCTATCCCGACCAAAAATACAAAAATTAGCCAGGCGTGGTGGCAGGTGCCTGTAATCCCAGCTACTTGGGAGGGTGAGGCAGGAGAATCATTTGAACCCAGGAGGTAGAGGTTGCAGTGAGCCAAGATCACACTCCCACACTCCAGCTTGGGCAACAGAACAAGACTCCATCTCAAAAAAAAAAAAAAAAAAAAGAGAAGAGTAAGATAAAAAGAAGCTCTATGCAGTATCCTAGGGCTGAGGGAGCTACCAAAGTAAAAATGAAGTTGTTAGGGGTTCAGACTTAGCTGGAGAGGGTGTGGTTCAGCCACTGGATAACAATGAAGTTTAGCCAGAGCACAGCTGCAGCTGGTTTGGAGTTGGCGGACACACAATAGGCTGCCCTCTGGAGGGCAGGCAGGGAGGAGGTGATTAGTAACCAAAGGCATGGACTGCAGTGGGAATCCAAGTGCCCCCAGGGCAGAAGGCCTTCTGGGTGCTGAAGTTGCATGGGGGGTGGGCAGGTTGCAGAGGAAGTGGCAGGCTGTGTGGGGAGGTTGGGACCAGCTGTTGTCTAGACAGTCATCACCAGGCATGGCCACAGAGTCATTGTGTTCTGTCCCTGAGTCTCTGGTAGACTCCATGGGATAGAGTCTCCGCATGGCTGACCCTTCCCTGCCACCTGGAAATTGCAGGAAAGTCCTTTCACCACCGTCTACTGAGAAAGCTTCACATCATGTTCACTTTAAAGGCGACATGGTTAAAAGGTTCCAATCTTTGTCCTAAAGCACATATTGAAAGGTGCATTCAGAGCTGAGATGCAATAAATTGAAAACTGACTGCGTGAGCTTCCTGTGGCTGCTGTAACAAATTACCAAAAACTTGGTGTTTACAACAAGGCACATTTGTTCTCTTACAGTTTTGGAGATCAGAAGTCCCAAATCAGTTTCACTAGGATGGAACCAGGGTGCCATGAGGGCCACTCCCTCCAGAGGCTCCAGGGGGTTCTGTTTCCTTGCCTTTCCAGCTTCTAGAGCTGCATTCCTTGGCTCATGGCCTCTTCCTCTGCCTTCAAAGGCAGTGGCTTAGCATCTTCAAAACTCTCTCCATGTTGTCTTCTCATGGCCTTCTCTTCTATGTCAGATCTCCCTCTACCCTTCTCTTATAAGGACATTTGTAATTGCATTTGGGACCCACCCAGGTAATCTAGGATAATGTCTCCTTCTAAAGATCCTTAACTCAATCGCATCTGCAAAGTCCCTTTTGCCACATAAGATACATTCACAGGCTTCATAGATTTAGATCTGGATATATTATTTGTGGGCCATTATTTAACCTACTACACTGATGCACCCCTATATTGTGACAAGCAAAAAAATTGAGGATGTATTCTTCCAGTACTTAAAAACTGTGGCCTGATTGATTCAGCAAGGAAGTTACTTGTGATATTGATGAATAAGTGAACTTCTGATATTTGCCTTCATTGTCTCCCTTTTGTCTTACTTGTTAACATAAATGAAAATATCACCCTCGTGAAAATGAAATGAAAAGAAAATAGCCAACCCTTATGTGTAAAGCACACTTAGTCATTATATGCAATCAGACATAGGCTGCAGATACAAGAGTTTGGAAAAGCTCAACAAAGGCATTCTGTGAGGACCAATTGATTCAGCAAGGAAGTTACTTGTGATATTGATGAATAAGTGAACTTCTGATATTTGCCTTCATTGTCTCCCTTTTGTCTTACTTGTTAACATAAATGAAAATATCACCCTCGTGAAAATGAAATGAAAAGAAAATAGCCAACCCTTATGTGTAAAGCACACTTAGTCATTATATGCAATCAGACATAGGCTGCAGATACAAGAGTTTGGAAAAGCTCAACAAAGGCATTCTGTGAGGACCAATCAACTATATGCAGCTTATAATAAAGGATATGGTATGTTTTATTATGTTTTGTTATACATTCTTTATATCAGTAACATTTATAATAAATTATCTCTTCATTTATATGTGTACCTACACCACACACACAGACACACACACGCGCGCGCACACACACAATCTTTTCCTCCAGAGGGCCAGCTGTTGAGCATTTATCAGCCCACCACTGCTTAATACTTATTTCCAGTAGGGAGGTAGAGGGAGCCTGAGGCCCCTGAAATGGTAAAGTGTTCTTTGCACCCAAGAGTGGACCTTGCAGCCCCAAGCTCTACGATGAGCCTGTCAGCCACAGTGGTCAGCTATGTCCATCCACAGACAGTTAAATGGATCTGGGTCAACCACTTCCATGGATGCCTGTCTTTCAGCGGAAGATGAGGCTGTGAGTTTTCTGCATTTCTTCCCAAAACAGTCCATCGATGGGGGGTTGTTGCTCTCTCTGTCTTCACTGCCTATGGCTGGTCTATGTCAGGTTACTATCACCCCCATGTTCCCACTCAACACAAGCCTGCAGGTTCCTGCCTAACTTCCCGGACCTCCCATCTAGCCTGCCTTTCCTTCCTTTTTTTTTTTGAGAAGGAGTCTCACTCTGTTGCCCAGGCGAGAGTGCAGTGGCACCATCTCGGCTTGGCTCACTGCAACCTCTGCCTCCCGGGTTCAAGCAATTCTCATGCCTCAGCTTCTTGAGTAGCTGGGATTACAGATCCACACCACCACACCCGGCTGATTTTTTAATTTAATTTTATTTTTTTAGTAGAGATGGGGTTTCACTATGTTGACCAGGCTGGTCTCGAACTCCTGACCTCAGGTGATCTGCCCACTTCAGCCTCCCAAAGTGCTGGGATTACAGGCGTGAGCTACTGCACTCAACTGCCTTTCCTTTCTTGAATGAACAGTTGACAAGATCAGTGGGACCTAACCTGGGTTGGGTGGGCCTTGGGCTGCCATTTCCGATTGTGCCCTTTCTGTTTTAAAAAACACCTAGGTTCAGCTGGATGCAGAGCTCATTCAAAAGGCCTTCAGGACAAAGGTAAAAGATTTTGTAAGAAATGGAGGGAGCATCATCAGTGGAAAGCCTGCCTCCACTTCCCATCCCTGTGATCATGACAGACATCACTAGCTGATCACTGACCATGGCATTCTTTCCCACAGAGTGTGAACTTGGCCTTTACATCCTTCTCCGCAGAGCACTCCAAGCAGCCAACCCCACTGGAACTTAAGATGAAGCTTTTGTTGCCATGACTGGATATATTTTGGATCTTGGAAAGCAAAAATTACTTCAGCTGGATCTTGTTCATGGAGTACTTGGCCAGGGCTCTGCCTCATGCCATGGTCCTACAAGATATGTGAGGAGGTGGACACCTGTGTGTAGCCCTCCTCCAGAGGCAAGTCGAGTCCTTCCATAACCCAGAGAAGGCTACTTGGGAATGAGACTGAGAAGCCAGCCTTTTTGGCACACAAAGAAAAAGGGAGTTTTCAAAGTTGCTGCAAATCATGCAGGAAGAGAAAACAAGACATTAGTGGACACAGATTCCTCCTCTCTGCTGAACTCTGAGTCCAGTTTAAATCTCTAATAACATAACACATGGAGAAAGTTGCTTATCTAAAGTGATCACCTTTCTTTAAAAAAAAAAAATTATAGAGACTGGGTCTTGCTCTATTGTCCAGGCTGCAGTGCAGTGGCTTGATCACAGCTCACTGCAGCTTTGAACTGTTAGGCTCATGTGATCCCCAGTCCTCTGTCTCCTAAATAGCTGGGACTACAGGTGGACACTACCATGCCTAACTTTTTAGTTTTTTTTTTTTTTTTTTTTGAGATAGGATCTCGCTATGTTGCCCAGGTTGGTCTTGAACTCCTGGTCTCAAGCAATTATTCTGCCTCAGCCTCCCAAAGTGCCGGGATTACAGGCATAAAACACCACACTCAGCCAGAAATTATCTTCTTTCTAAAATCAAACCTGTCTTATATTCTGGGAACCTACTGAGGAAGGCACAGATTTATCCTCTAGATGCCAGAATGCTAGAATTAGGGAAAAGCTTCGAAGCTTGAATAGGGCAAAGCTTAGGTCATGGAAGAATGTATTATCTATTGCTGTGCAATAAATTACTCTAAAACTTTAAAAACACAAACATTTATTATCTCTCAGTTTTTCTGGGTGAGAATCTAGGTATGACTTTGCTTGCTGCTTCTGACTCAAGGACTCTCACTTGTCAAGGCTACAATCAAAGTGTCAGAAGGGGCTGCAGTCTCATCTGAAGGATTGCCTGAGGAGAACACACTTCCAAGTTCACTGCCATGGTGGATGGAAGGCCTCAGGGGTACTGCAATTCAGGGGAGAAGATGGCCAACTTGAGCCAAGGCACAATGACATCAAGAGGCCTGGGCGCTGAGGAGGAAAGACTAAGGAGCCTGAAGAATGGATGTGGGTCTGGAAGAGAGCTGGAAAAGTACATAGTCCTGGGAGCCTCCTGGGGAAAGTGCTTTATATAGGAGTCAGAGACCAGTTGGTTCCCATGGTGCCAATAAGTCATGTGAGATAAGGACTGAGAGTTCACATTAGGAGTGCCAGTAGAGGGGCATCTAGTGACTTTGACTAGAGTCATTTCCATGGGATGAGGAGGGTGAGGGAAGCTGAGTAGTGTGGGCTCTGTTTATGCTGGAGGAGAGGACTGGGAGAATAATGCTCCTTCGCGTTCCTCAATTATGCTGTAAAGGGGAAGAAGAAACAGTAGCCGGAGAGGACTGGGGGAAGGAGTGTATAAGCTTCATCCATGTGTCTGATGGGAATGATCCGGCAAAGGGGAAATGAATAATGCAGGAGAGAGAAGCAAGCCCTGCTGGACACATCCTTGAGCAGGCAGAAGCCAATGTCTGGTGTGTAGGCAGAGGGCTGGCTTTAGGTGGGAAGGATGGGTGGGAAGATGAGCAGGCACGGAAAGGGGTGGGTGGAGACTTACAGAAGCACTTTCTGATGGTGTTTGTCTCTTCACTGAAATGGGAAGCCAGGTTGTCATTGGAGCCACCTCCCAGTGGGGCGAAGAGGAGGGAGTGAGATGCCTCATGAAAAGCAATGCTTGGGGTCTGGTGTAGAGTAATAACTCAGCAAATCCATTGTCTTCTTGATTACCTCTAAGTTATAGTGATCACATTTTCCAGACCAAATATCTGAACCTGGAATCTGGCAGGTGGACTTCAGGGGCTGATGGGCGTGACTGATTGAAAAATCAGAATGTCTCAGAAACACCTAGTCTTTTAATTTCCAAACAACAGACATGATAGGTATCCAGGGCCTGTCATGTATATTATGGAACCTAATGCCACTTTCTTTGGCCCTTTTCCAAAGCAGATGATATCCCAGCACAAGGGAAAACAGTTTCAATATCGAGTTGGATCAGCAGCATCTTTCTACCTATTTCTGTCTTCGTGGTCTCTATATTTGAAATAATCATTATTATTTTGTGCATTCTCTCCCCATCCTGCATTACAGAAGGAACAAATGTTTCCTAACAAATGTTTTTTGTTTCATCTGCTGGGAGATTGTGTTTTTGAAATAAAATTTTAGTTATCCTTTCATTTTTTCATCCTGTAGATATATACAAATTTAGAAACTCTGAAAGAACACCTTAATTTATATTCTGTGCCTATGTGGGTGAGAGAAGAAGAGCCTGTTTGGTATATACTATATTTTTAGGTTTTTAAATCTCTCTTCTTTTTTGCAAATGTGATGGAATGTAACATTTACCAGAAACTGAGAATTCCCGAGGCAGTAGCCACAGCAGCAACAGTAACTCTAAGCTGGAGATTGTCTGCCCTGGTGCCCGTGAGGACAACCCTTGACTCTACTCTCTCATGACCAAT
The DNA here is from genome assembly GCF_024542745.1 of Macaca thibetana thibetana. Classification (NCBI taxonomy): domain Eukaryota; kingdom Metazoa; phylum Chordata; class Mammalia; order Primates; family Cercopithecidae; genus Macaca; species Macaca thibetana. Next base: position 88,782,708 of record NC_065584.1, read on the forward strand.
CAGCTGGAAAATCGCCAGTCCATGGTCCTCCCTTCCCATAAATCACAGTCTGAGTATGGCACCTGTGGCCGGAACCCTTACGCTCTCCTTTGGGGTGTCTGCGTACCACTGTGTCTGCCCCACGCTCCTGGGCGTTCTGGAAGTTGGGACTCTGCCTTATTTACCCATCTGTGCTTGAAACCCAGAGGATTCTTGTTATGTAGTAGGTGTAGTGGACATTGGTCAGTAGGGAGGCCCATCATCTTTTTACAAGTGTTCTAGACGTTTTCACAACCCCCTACTTTGTCAACCCTGCCTTTCACACTGACATCTTTTCCCAGCCTGACTTGGCACCCGCCCATCAGACACTGTGTGAGTTTGTGGCTCAGAATGGGGTCAGGAAGCACCACGCAGGGTGGGCATCCATGTGGAGAATGCAGGAACAGCATGGCGGAGGCAGGGTGGCCTTGAGGGCAGGAAGGCCGGCTTTACGATTCTGTGGTTCCAGAGTCACCGCCCAGAGTTGAGTCCTTCAATCCTCCCCGACAGAACTGTGAGATTTCTCAAACTAATCAATAAATCCCCTCCTGCTGAAACCAAATTGATTGGCTTCCGTTGGTTCCAACCAGGCCCCTGGCCGGTGCCGTGGATGTCTACGGACCTGAAGAAAGGCCTGCACACAAGCACATCCAGCTGTGTGGGGCCCAATGCTTCTATTGTTGAAAGATCCTATAAAGTAAAAGAATATAAAGTTTTACAAACAAAACTACATACAAAGGTGAATATTTAATGAGAAAATAAATCCAAGAAATTAATACATTTTAAACCTCAAATATCACAATATCTTAAAAATATAAAATTTTACAAATTAATTTTCTACTTCAACATACCTCTAGGACACTTCTTTCTTATGCTCTTGACAATATTTTGCAATGGCATTTTCTATAGACAGAATTAAAAGATAAATGAGGCTTTCCTTTAACACTGTTCATTAAAATTTGATTTTTTTTTTTTTGACATGGAATTTTGTTCTTGTTGCCCAAGCTGGAGTGCAATGGCACGATCTTGGCTCACTGCAACCTCTGCCTCCAGGGTTCAAACGATTCTCCTGCCTCAGCCTCCCGAGTAGCTGGGATTATGGGCATATGCCACCATGCCTGGCTAATTTTTTATATTTTTAGTAGAAATGGGGTTTCACCATGTTAGCCAGGCTAGTCTCCATCTCCTGACCTCATGTGATCTGCCTGCCTCAGCTTCCCAAAGTGCTGGGATTCCAGGCATGAGCCACCGCGCCTGGCCTAAAATTTGATATTTTTTATTGATAGTTTAGAAAAGTTTTCAGCTTCATACCTTGTCATTAACAAAATGTCATGTAAAGTTTTGGATTATTTCAAGTTTAGAGAAATCCTTATCCAGTTTCTGAGATATCTGAGCTGTGAGATTTCAGGACATTTCAAGTTTTCTTGAGCAATGGCCTATCTGAAATATACGTTTTTTGTTTGTGTGTTTGTTTGTTTGTTTGTTTGTTTTTTGAGACAGAGTCTCACTCTGTCACCTGGGCTGGAGTGCAGTGGCGTGATCTCAGCTCACTGCAACCTCCCCTGCCTGGGCTCAAGCAATTCTCCCGCCTCAGCCTCCCGCGTAGCTGGGATTACCGACGCGCGCCACCATGCCCAGCTAATTTTTTGTACTTTAGTAGAGACAGGGTTTCACCATGTTGCCCAGGGTGGTCTTTAACTCCTGAGCTCAGGCAATCGGCCCACCTCAGCCTCCCAAAGTGCTGGGATTACAGGCGTGAGCCACTGTGCCCAGCCTGAAATATACTTTGAATTGATAACATTTGTTATCCAATTAGTCATCAATATTTTCTTGTTACATTGCCCAGCAAGTCAACAACAGTGGGCAGTAACGAAATTTTTGAAACTTTTTCATACCAGATAACTTCCAACAATTTAACTATAGATGGAAGTGAGTATGAATCACATAAATACATCTCATTAAACCTGAATTAAATGTATCCCCCACTCCCTTCCCCTTAATGAATCCCCAAACTGTTCATAGCCACTTCAAAACACTACCTAACAAGAGGGGACATGCAATGGAGAGGATATCAGAATGGCAACAAAAAGTAGTCATAACCAACTACAAATAAAATCCCTTATTCTTGTAGATTGTATAAAATGTGTAACCATGTGAACTAGGGATTCAGAAAGGCCCATGAAAGTGGGGGTTCTGAAACATGCTCAGCATCACTCTAATTCTACCTCTATCTCCAAAATAATAATGATAATAATAATATTTAATACAGCAATTTGTTCTGAGACTTGTGTAAGAATCAAATCAGAAAGAATTGATTAGTACCCTGAAATTCTCAGTAAATTGTCTTATGTATTCATGGGTTTTATACCATGGTTCTACATCCTAACTCTAAAGTAAAATTTGGATGGTTTCTGCCCTGCAATTTCTCCTCAGAAGCAAAGCAATATAATGTGGTCATGGAGATCTGCAATACATTTAAAGAGCAGCCTCTTTGTTGTGTGGTAAATCAACTTAGGTGCCCAATCCTGGGTAGATACAGGAAAATTCACACTTGAAAATGCAAATTGTCCAGGAAGATGGCATAGACATACTATCCCTACTCCTCTTACTAAGTGCAATGAAAAACATGGGTTATTATAAATAAAAGCAGCATAAGAAGAATCCAAAAGATTGAGGGAAGAAGGCAATGGTCCAGGGACCTCAGGACCCAGGGAATGACTATGATGAGTTCCCTGGACTCTCCTTTTGCATCACATATCTCAGACGTGGAGCTTAAAGAAGCAGGCAAACTGGAAACACCAATGGCTACAGACAACAACAACAACAAAAGCTTTCTCTCTTTAATCAAAGGACCAGGAAAGGGGAAGCCTAGAAGGATGGAAAACATTTAGTTAGTGACTGCTGCTCCAACCAAACTCTACAGAAAAACTTTAGCACCTTCCACCCATGCCGAATGGGTGAGTGTAGACTTCCACCCTGATCAGGCTTGGAGCAAGGTGCTCCAGCTCCCATGATGCAGAGGTGTCAGAGATGGCTGTGCAGGAAGCTAGGGCTTTCATCTATGCTAAGCAGTTATGAGGCACCCCCTCCCACCTGCAGTGTCAGCAGAGGCCACGTGGAGAACAGTGGTGAAGCACTCCTGCCCGTCCCAGCCAGGGCTAGTAGGCAGCTGGAATTCCCACCACTGCCCAGCAGTAACAAGGAGTCCTTTCCCTTCTTGGTGTCAATGAAGGCCAGAAGGGAATCTAGGCTTGACAATAACAAGGCAGTGATTTCTCTTCATTTGCAGGAGTAGTGTCAGAGAAAGCCAGCTAAAATGGAAGGTTTAAATAAGATTCAAGCTGTCATAACATAATACTCAAAGTGTCTGGGATTTAACTGAAAATCACTTGCTATACGAAGAACCTGGAAAATCTCAACTTAAATGAAGAAAACAATAGACACTAACACTAAGATGACAGAGATGTTAGAATTATCCTACAAAGATTTTTCAAGCAGCCATGATAAAAATGCTTCAATGAGCAATTATAAACACATTTGAAACAAGTGAAAACTGAAAAAGTCTCAGTAACAAATGGAAAATCTCAAGAAAGAAAAGACATGAAGAAAAAAATAGAAGAAAAAAACTTAAAAATATGGCATTGGGAATAAAAAGCTCAGTGGATGGGGTCAACAGCATAATGGAGGGGCCAGAAGAAAAAAACAGTGAACTTGAAGACAGAACAATGGAAATTACCCAATCTAAACAAAGTAGACTGGAAAAAAATAAGCATCATTTCAGTGACCTGGAGAACTAGATAATAGAAGATCTAACATTTGTGTCATCAGAATCCCAGAAAGAAAGAGAAAGAGAGTGTAACTTAATAATTACTTGAAGAAATAACAGCTGAAAAAAAAAAAAAAACCCAAACTTGGCAAAAGACAGAAACTTGGCAAAAGACAGATTCAAAAAGCTGAGGGAGCTCCAAAACGAATAAATTAAAGGAAATCCATGCCAAGATGCATCATAATCAAACTTGTGAAAACTAAAGACAAAGAAAAAAAGCTTGAAAGCAGCAAGAGAAAAACATCTTATCTATAGAGAAAAAAAAAATCTAAAAGAGAACATTTCTCATTAGAAACCACGGAGGCTAGCTAGAAGGAAGTGGCACAACATTTAACAAGTGCCGAAAGAAAAGAACTGTCAATGCTGTCATGCAAAGACCACCCAGGATGGCTACATGGTAGAAAGGAGAGCTTTACCAGCAATACCAATTTGTAAACTGGGAAGAGACAGTCTGGTGTGGACTGAAGGTGCTCTCTCTTTGAAGAGGAAAAGGGAAGGTTGAGTTTTATGTCTTACAGGGCCTGTATCACGCAGTAGAGTCAAACATATTCGGCAGAGTTAGAGGAAAATCTGTTCATATTAATGAGGGAAGTTAGGCACATGTGCAATGGGTAAATATATATGTAATACATATCCCATGTTCACTTTGGGGTAGGCTTTTAGCATTAAAATAGAGTGGAATCTGGCTCTTCACATCAAAAGGTGAAATATAGGGGGCAAACACCATTTGTATGCAGTCTCTATAAGCTGCTGAAACTGGCTTAAGGTCTGCAGTTGCTTATCAGGAAATAATGTCTGTAAGGCCAGTCCTCTGTCCATTCAAAGTTGTAGTCATCTGGATTGTAAATCAAAGTTAAGAAGGGCCTGAGAATTTGCCCCATAGCTCCTATTGTTAGGGAGTTTAGCAAGAGTGTGATTTTCTTTTGGTTGTATGAATTTAGAAAGTTGCCATGCCAGCTGAGCCTTTCCTCGACCTGAAGGTGACTCACCTTAACTTTGGGGTTCATCTTAGTTGATAAAGGGGCATTTATTTTGATCTCTTAGGTCCCAACCCAAAATTACATATCTAGAGAAAATATCCTTCAGGAATTAGGGGGAAATCAAGTCATTGTCAAATAAATGAGAACCAAGAAAATTTGTTGCCAGCAGACCTACCATAAGAGAGTGGCTAAAGGAAAATCTCAAACAAAGAAAGTGTTTGAGAGATAAAAGATAAAAGACAAAATCTTAGGACATCAGGAAAGAAGAAAGAACAATAGAATGAGTGGAGAGCTAGGTTAAATATACTACATTTTTCTTCACATTTCGAGTTTTCTAAATTATGTTTGAGAGTTGAAATAAAAATTATAACATCATTGATGAAGTTTTAAATGTACTGTAGAAGAAATAGTTACTTATACTGTAAATGGTATAGGACAGAGAGATGTAAGGGAAGGTAAGATTAACATACTTCATTCAAATTGGCAAAATGTTGACATCAGTAGACTGATAAGTTATGTATATATAATTTAATACCCAAAACAACCACTTAAAAAACTATACCGATATTCACCAAAAGAGAAAAAAATAAGATTCACTTAATAACACTATAGGTAAATAAAAGTATAAGTCTAAAACAATGTTCACTTAGCTCACAGGAAGGCAGGAAAAAGAAAGCAGAGACACTGGGGATCTGGGAGGGAAAACGGCAGATAGGAGACAGGACTAACTTGCAGCTCCCACTTGGATGGACAGAGCAGTGTATGGAGACCCACATTATCAACGTTGGCTCCAAGAACTACTGCAGGAACATACCAGGAAAGCCGAGATAATCCACAAACCCTTTGAAGAAGATGGATTGCAGCTGAAGGCTCCATAGGACAGCAGAGGAACTCCAAAGACAAAGGACATAATATATCTTGGGACCTCTATGGCCCCACCCACCTTCTGATCCTCCCTACACTACTGTAGCTGATGCGATCTTGAAAGCGCCACCTCCTGGCAGGAAGCCAACCATCGCAAAACCAGTGCGCCTTAATAAAAATACAAAGGACCCTGTCAGAGTCCTCTTCACTCCCCTGCTGCCTCCATCAGAGCAGGTGCATGACTGAGAAATCTGAAGATGGATCACATCACAGGACTCTGCAGACACTCCCCAGTACCAGACCAGAGCCCAGTAGCTGTGCTAGGTGACTAGATTCAGAAGAGAAATAACAAGCACTGCAGTTTAGCTCTCAGGAAGCCTTACTTCTAGGGAAAAGGGGAGAGCAGCACATTAAGGGAGTACCCCATGGGACAAAATAATCTGAACAGCAGCCCTTCAGTCCCAGATTTTCTCTCTGATATAGTCTACCCAAATGAGAAGGAACCAGAAAAACAATTCTAATAATATGACAAAACAAGGTTCTTTAACACCCCCAAAAGATCACACTAGCTCACCAGCAATGGGTCCAAACCAAGATGAAATCTCTGAAGTGCCAGAAAAAGAATTTAGAAGGTCGACTATTAAGCCAATCAAGGTGGCACCAGAGAAAGATGAAGTCCAACTTAAAGAAATAAAAAAAAGATACAGAATATAATGGGAAAATGTCCAGCGAAATAGCATAAATAAAAAGCAATCATAACTCTGGAAATGAAGGACAAACTTAGAGAACTGTAAAATGCATTAGAAAGTCTCAACAAGGGAATTGAACAAGTAGAAGAAAGAACTTCAGAGCCAGAGGACAAGGCTTTCAAGTTAATCCAATCCAACAAAGACAAAGAAAAAAGAATTAAAAAAAAAAAAAATCAAGGATTCCAAGAAGTTTGGGATTATGTTAAATGACTAAACCTAAGAATGATTGGTGTTCCAGAGGAAGAAGGGAAAACTACAAGTTTGGAAAACATATTTGAAGGAATAGAGGAAAACTTCCCCAGCCTTGCTAGAGATCTAGACATCCAAATAGAAGCAGCTCAAAAAATGCCTGGGAAATTTGTCACAAAAAGATCATGAGATTAAATCATCCCTGCAACACTTTATCATGGTGGACTATCTTTTTCATATGCTGTTGGATTCAGTTAACTAGTATTTTGTTGAGGATTTTTCCATATATGTTCATCAGGGATATTGGTCTGTAGTTTTGTTGTTGTCGTTCTGTCTTGTCCTGATTTTGGTGTTAGGGTGATACTGGCCTAGGCACATAGTCATCAGGTTATCTAAAGTCAAGATGAAGGAAAAAAATCATAAGAGCTGTGAGGCAAAAGCATCAGGTAATCTCTAAAGGAAAACCTATCATATTTCTCAGCAAAAACACTACAAACTAGAAGGGATTGGGGTCCTATCTTTAGCCTCCTTAAACAAAACAATTACCAGCCAAGAATTTTGTATCCAATGTAACTAAGATTCATAAATGAAGAAAAGATAGTCTTTTTCAGACAAACAAATGCTGAGAGAACACTACCAAGCCAGCACACAAGAACTGCTAAAAGGAGCTCTAAATCTTGAAACAAATCCTCAAAATACACCAAAATAGAATCTCCTTAAAGCATAAATCTCACAGAACCTATAAAACAACACAATGAAAAAAAAAAAAACAAGGTATTCAGGCAACAAATAGCATGATGAATAGAATAATACCTTCTATCTCAATACCCTCAAAATCATACAAATACATGGAAATTAAATAACCTGCTCCTGAATGATCACTGGGTCAACAATGGTATCAAGATGGAAATTTTAAAACTCTTTGTACTGCATGATAACAGCGACACAACCTATCAAAACATTTGGGATACAGCAAAGGCAGTGCTAAGAGGAAAGTTCATAGCATTAAATGCCTACATCAAAAAGCATGAAAGAGCACAGATAAACAATCCAAGGTCACACTTCAAGGAGCAAGAGAAACAAGAACAAACCAATCCCAAACCCAGCAGAAGAAAATAAATAATCAAGACCAGAGCAGAACTAAATGAAATTGAAACAGACAACACAATAAAAATTAAATGAAACAAAAATCTGGTTCTTCGAAAAGATAAATCAAATTGATAGACCATTAGTGATATTAACCAAGAAAAGAAGACAGAAAAGGGCTTGTATTTCAAATAAGCCCAATTAGAAATATAAGGGGAGATATTACAACTGACACCACAGAAATGCAAAAGATCATTCAAGGCTACTAGGAACATCTTTATGTGCATAAACTAGAAAACCTAGAGAAGATGAATAAATTCCTGGAAATATACAACCCTCCTAGATTAAACCAGGAAGAAATAGAAACTCTGAACAGACAAATAGCAAGCAGTGAGATTAAAATGGTAATTAAAAAGTTGCCAACAAAAAAGGTCCAGGACCAGACAGATTCACAGCTGAATTCTGTCAATCAGATATTCAAAGAAGAATTGGTACCAATCCTATTGAGAGTATTCCAAACATGGAGAAAGAGGGAATCCTCCCTAAATCATTCGATGAAGCCGGTATCACCCTAATACCAAAATCAGGAAAATATATAACAAAAAAACTACAGACAAATATCCCTGATGAACATAGATGCAAAAATCCTCAACAAAATACTAGTTAACTGAATCCAACAGCGTATGAAAAAGATAGTCCATCATGACCAAGTGGGTTTTACAGCAGGGACACAGGGATGGTTTAACATCCACCCAAGAGACACAGAAAAAGCATTTGACAAAATCCAGTGTCCCTTTATGGTTAAAACCCTCAGAAAAATCGGCATAGAAGGGACATACCCTAAGGTAATAAAAGCTATCTATGACAAACCCACAGCCAACATTATAATGAAGTGGGACAAATTGAAAGCACTTCCCATGAGAACTGGAACAAGACAAGGATGCCCACTTTCACCACTTCTATTCAACATAGTACTGGAAATCCTAGCCAGAGCAATCATACAAGAGAAAGAAATAAAGGGCATCCAAATCAGTAAAGAGGAAGTCAAACTGTCTCTGTTTGCCGATGACATAATTGTATACCTAGAAAACCCTAAAGACTCATCCAAAAAGCTCCTAGAAGTGGTAAATGAATTTAACAAAGCTTCAGGGTACAAAATTAATGTACACAGTACAAATCAGTAGCCCTGCTATACCCCAGTAGCGACCAAGATGAGAATCAAATTAAGAACTCAACCCACTTTACAGTAGCTGCAAAAACAAACAAACAAAACAAAACAAACAAACAAACAAAAACTTGGGAATATACTTAACCAAGGAGGCGAAAGACCTCTACAAGGAAAACTGCAAAATACTGCTGAAAGAAATCATGGATGACATAAACAAATGAAAACATATTTTATGCTCATGGGTGGGTAGAATCAGTATTGTGAAAATGACCATACTGCAAAAAGCAACCTACAAATTCCGTGCAATTCCTATCAAAATACCACCATCATTCTTCACAGATCTAGGAACAAAAAATCCTAAAATTCATATGGAACCAAAAAAAGAGCCTGCATAGCCAAAGCAAGACTAAGCAAAAAGAACAAATCTGGAGGCATTACATTACCTGACTTCAAACTATACTATAAGGCCAGAGTCACCAAAACAGCATGGTACTGGTATGAAAACACGCATATAGATCAATGCAGCAGAAAAGAGAACACAGAAATAAAGCCAAGTACTTACAGTTCTCTAATCTTTGACAAAGCAAACAAAAACATAAAGTGGGGAAAGAACACCTTATTCAACAAAGGGTGCTGGGATAATTGGCAAGCCACATGTAGAAGAATGCAACTGGATCTTCATCTCTCACCTTATATAAAAATCAACTCAAAATGGATTGAAGACTGAAATCTAAGACCTGAAACCATAAAAATTCTAGAAGATCACACTGGAGAAACCCTTCTAGACATAAGTTCATGACCAAGAACCCAAAAGCAAACACAACAAAAACAAAGATAAATAGATGGGACTTAATTAAACTAAAAAGCTTCTGCACAGCAAAAGAAATAATCAGCAGAGTAAACAGACAATCCACAGAGTGGGAGAAAATCTTCACAATCCATACATCTGACAAAGGACTAATATCCAGAATCTACAAAGAACTCAAACAAATCAGCAAGAAAAAGAACAACAGTCCCATCAAAAAGTGGGTTAAGGACATGAATAGACAATTTTCAAAAGAAGATATACAAATGGCCAACAAACATATGAAAAAATGCTCAACATTACTAATTATCAGGGAAATGCAAATCAAAACCACAATGTCATCCTTACGCCTGCAAGAAAGGCCATAATCAAAAAATCATAAAAAATCATAAAATAATAGATGTTGGCGTGGATGTGGTGAAAAGGGAACATTTCTACACTGTTTGTAAGAATGTAAACTAGTACAACCACTATGGAAAACAATGTGGCAATTCCTTAAAGAACTAAAGTAGATCTACTATTTGATCCAGCAATCCCACTACCCAGAGGAAAAGAAGTCATTATACAAAAAAGATACTTGCACACGTATGTTTATAGCAGCACAATTTGTAATTGCAAAAATATGGAACCAGCTCAAATGTCCATCAGTCAACAAGTGGATAAAGAAGATGTGGTATATATATGCCATAGAATACTACTCAGCCATAGAAATGCTCAGCATTTTCAGCAACCTGGATGGAAGGGCAGGCCATTATTCTGAGTGAAGTAACTCAGGAATGGAAAACCAAATATTGTATGTTCTCACTCACAAGTGGGAGCTAAGCTATGAGGACGCAAAGACATAAGAATGATACAATGGAATTTGGGGATTTGGGGGAAAGAGTGGGAGGGGGTGATAAAAAACTACACATTGGGTACAGTGTACACTGCTCAGGTAATGGGTGCACCAAAATCTCAGAAATCACCACTAACGAACTTATTCATGTAATCAAACACTATCTGTTCCCCCAATGCCTTTTGAAATAAAAGAAAAAAGAAACCAGAGAAACTAAAAACAGAAGTAACAGGAAATGAAAAATAAAAAGCCCCAACATATCAATAATTACATCAAATGTAAATGATGTGATGACTGATTAAGAAACAAATTGGCAGAGTGTATGAGAAAACATGACTCAATAATATGTTGTCAAAAAGAAATTCACCTCAAATTAATGATACAGGTAGGTTGAAAGTAAAAGAATAGAAAAAGATATTGCATGCAATATCAACAAAAGAGAGCAGGAGTAGCTATGTTGATAGCAAAGAAGGTAGACTTTAGAGAAAATAAAATAACCAAAGACAGAGAGGGAAATTACAGTTATAAAAGGGTTAATCCAACAAGAAAACATGGCAATCCTAAATGTGCATGTACCAAACAAAAGAGCTGCAAAAACATGTGAAATAAGAACTAAAAGGAGAAACACACACATCCACAATTATATTTGGAGATTTCAATACCTTCTTCTCAACAATTGATAGAACAACTAGAGAAAAAATTAGCAAAAACATAAAAGAACTCAACAACACCATCAACTGACAGGATCTCTAACATTTGTAGAACACTGTGCCCAGCAATAGCATAATACATACGGTTCTAGTGCCCACAGAACATATAGCCACATAGATCATATTCTGGCCTATTAAAATAAAAACTTAGTAAATAAAACATTGAAATAATACAGGATTTTTTTTTTGAAGCACAATGGAATCAAACTAGAAATCAATAACAGAAAGATAGTGTGAAAATGTCTAAGTACTCAGAAATTGAACAACATACTCTCAGATAATCCTTGGATCAAAGAGGAAGCTACCAGGGAAAATTTAAACAAAACCCAAAAACAATGAACTGAATGAAATGAAAATACAACATATTAAAATTTGTGTGATGCAGCTAAATAACTAACAGGCAAATATATAAACACAAAATGCTTCCTTTAGAAATGAGGAAATGTCTCCTAATAATCTAAGCTCTCACTTCAGAAGCTAGAAAAAAAAGAACAAAATAAAGCCAAAGCATGTAAAAATAAGGAAATAATAAAGAGCAGAAATGAATAAAAGTGAGGACAGAAAAAAAATAGAGAAAAATCAAATAAACCAAAAGCTGGTTCTTTGAAAAAAACAATGAATAGATTTTTTTCGAATAAACAATTGAATAATCAATAAAAATGATTCAAAAAGATGAAATAAAGATCAATAAAATTGACACATCTCTGACAAGACTGACAAGGGAAGAGACAAATTACCAATATCAATCAATATCAATCTATAGAAAATCAATCAATACCAATCAAAGAGTAGATATCACTACAGACTGCAGATATCAAAATGAAAATAAAAGAATATTACAAACAGTCCTATACACATAAACTTGACAACTAAGATGAAATAGACCAATTCTTTGAAATGTACCAGCTATAGTGATTCACCCAATATTAATCAGATAATTTGAATAGCTCTGTAACTATTAAGAAACTGACCTTTTTAAAAACAATCAATCAACTTACGTTTTTAGATCAGGTTTATGTTCATAGCAAAATTGAGTAGCAAGTACAGAGAGTTCATATATTTACTGTCCCATAACACATCCACAGCCTCCTCTGCTATCATCATCTCCTCCCCTCACCCACCAAAATAGTACGTCTGTTACAATCAATGAACCTACATTGAGACATCGTTATTACTCAAAGTCCATACGTCATATTAAAATTCACTCTTGGTATTCTACATATATGGATCTTGACAAATGTGTAATGACGTATATGCACCATTCCATTACCATAGAAAATAGTTTCACTGCTCTAAAAATTTTGTACTCCACCTATTCAATATTTCCCCCCGCCAGCAACAACTCTCTCCATTGTTTTGCCTTTTCCAGAATGCTGTGTAGTTGAAATCATACAGTATGTAGCCCTTTCAGATTGGCTTCTTTCACTTGGTAATATGCATCATTTTGTCTCTTCCATGTCTTTTCATGGCTTGATAGCTCATTTCTTTTTAACGCTGCATGATATTACATTGTATAGATGTACCACAGTTTATTTATCCTTTCACCTACCGAAGGACATCTCTGTTTCCAAATTTTGGCAAGTATGAATAAACCTGGTATAAACATCTGTGGGCAGATTTTTGTATAGACAAAATGTTTAATTCATTTGGGTAAATACCAGAGAACGTGATTGTTGGATTGTATAGTAAGACTATGTTTAGCTTTGTAAGAAACTGCCATATTGTCTTCCGATTTTGTGCTTTGTTGTATTTCCACCAGCAATGAATGAGAGTTCCCATTGCTCCATATCCTTGCCAGTATTTGCTGTTGTCAGTATTTTGGATTCTGGCCAAATTACTGATTACTTGTATCCCATTGTTGTTTGAATTTGCAATTCCCTAATGACATATGGTGTTGAGCATGTTTTCATATGCATATTTGCTGTTTGTATACATTCTTTGGTGAGGTGTCTGTTCAGAGTTTTTGCCCCCTTTTTGAGTGGGTTGTTTGTTCTCTTATTATTGAATTTTAAGAGGTTCTTTTTGTTTGTGTGTGTATTTTTGATGCATGTCATTTATCAGCTGTCACTGTCTGTGGCTTGTATTTTTATATTCTTCACAGTGTTATTTGCAGAGCAGAAGTTTCAAATTTTAATGAAATCAATTTTATAAATCTTTTCTTTCGTGGATTTTGCTTTTGGTGTTATATCTAAAAAGTCACTGCCAAACCCAGTCACCTAGATTTTCTATTATGTTTATTCTAAAATGTGTACAGTTTTGCTCATCCATTTTGAGTTAGCTTTTGTTTAAGCTAAAACAGTGTGTTAGAGTGTAAGATCTCTGTCTAGATTCATTTTGTGTGTGTCTCTGGTTGTTTTTCCAGCATAATTTGTTGAAAAGACTGCCCTTTCTCCGTTGAATTGCCTTTGATCCCCTTTGCCAAAGATCAGTTGAATATATTTCCAACTATTTCCATTGAATTTATTTCTGAGTTCTGTATTTCATTTTATTCATTTGCTTGCCTGTTATTTCACTGATATCATACCATCTTGACTGCTGTAATTTTTAGTAAATTTTGAAGTTGGATAGTGTCAATTCTCTTTGTTTTTTTCTTCTATATTGTATAGGCTATTCTGCATCTTTTCCCTCTCCATATAAATTTTATTATTTATTTATTTTTGAGATGGAGGGTAACTCATATTGCCCAGGCTGGAGTGCAATGGCATGATCTTGGCTCACTGCAACCTCCACCTCCTGGGTTCAAGTAATTCTCCTGCCTCAGCCTCCTGAGTAGCTGGGATTATAGGCAGTCACCACCATGCCCGGCTAATTTTTTTTGTATTTTTAGTAGAGACGGGGTTTCACTATGTTGGCCAGGCTGTTCTCAAACTCCTGACCTCAGGTGATCCACCCGCCTCAGCCTCCCAAAGTGCTAGGATCACAGACGTGAGCCACCACTCCTGGCCTCCAAATAAACTTTAGAATCAGTTTTGTCTATTTCTGCAAAATAACTTGCTGCCATTAAATCTATACATAAAGTATAGTTAGGAAGAACTAGCATCTTAACAATATCAAGTCTTTCTATCCATGGACATGGAATATCTCTCCATTTATTTAGTATTCTTTGATTTCTTTCATCAAAACTTTGTAGTTTTTCTCATATAGATATTACTAGTATTATGTTAAATTTATACCTAAGAATTTCATTTTTGGTGCTAATATAAATGGTGACTTTTTAATCTCCATTCCAATTATTCTTTGAAATGTAGGACAATACTTTTTTGAATTTTGTATATTAACTTTGTATCTTGCTGTAATCATTTATTAGTTCCAGGAATATTGTGGTTGTGGTTATTCTTGGAAGTCTTCTACATAAACAATCATATAATCTGTGAACAAACAGAGTTCTATTTCTTCCTTTCCTAATCAGTTTATCTTCATTCTGTTTTTAAAATCTTATTGCAAGCATTACTTAGGACTTCCAGTACAATGGTAAATAGGAGTTGTAAAAGAAAGACATCTTTGTCTTTTTCTAATCTTAGAAGAAAAGCATCTAGTTTCTCACCATTAAGTATGATATTAGCTGTAGGCTTTTTGAATATGTTCTTTATCAAGCTGGGGAAGTTCATCTCTCTCTATTCCTCCTCATTTGTGAGTTTTGTTTTGTTTTGTTGTTTTACAGAGTCTCGCTCTGTCACCCAGGCTAGAGAGCAGTGGCACGATCTCAGCTCACTGCAACCTCCACCTCCCAGGTTCAGGCAATTCTCCTGTCTCAGTCTCCCGAGTAGCTGGGACTACAGGCACATGCCACCATGCCTAGCTAATTTTTGTAGTTTTAGTAGATATGGGGTTTCATCATATTGGTCTGGCTGGTCTTGAACTCCTAACCTCAGGTGATCCAGCTGCCTCAGCCTCCCAAAGTGCTGGGATTACAGGAGTGAGCCACCGCACCAGGCCTGCTGAGCATTTTTAATTGTGTTGTAATATATATGCTTTTTCTACATTGTTGGATTCTATTTGCTAATATTTGGTTGAGGATTTTGCATCTATGTTCATGTAAGATATTGATCTATAGCTTTTCTTTCTTGTGATGTCTTTTGTTGTTTTGGTTATGATGATAATGTTGTCCACATAGAATGAGTAGGAAGTATTCCTTCTGCTTCTATTTTAGGGAAGAGATTATAGAAATCTTTTCTTTCTCAAATATTTGGTAGAACTCATCTATTAAACCACCTGGACCTGGTACTTTCTGTTTGGAAAAGTTATTAATTATTAATTCCATTTTTAAAACAGATATAGGCCTATTTAGACTTTTCTCCTTGTGTGAGTTTTTTTGTTTGTTTGTTTGTTTTGAGATGGCGTCTCGCTCTGTTGCCCAGGCTGGAGTGCAGTGGTGCAATCTTGATCTCAGCTCACTGCAACCTCTGCCTCCCAGGTTCAAGAGATTCTTGTGCCTCAGCCTCCCAGGTAGCTGGGATTACAGGTGCCTGACATCCCGCCTGGCTGATATTTGTATTTTTAGTAGAGATGGGGTTTCACCATGCTAGCCAGGCTGATCTCGAACTCCTGACCTCAATTGATCCACCCGCCTCTGCCTCCCAAAGTGCTGGGATTACAGGCTCACTGCCTGGATGTGTGAGTTTTGATAGATTATATCTTCATGTACTTGGTCCATTCTATCTAAGTTAAATAGAGTTGTTCATAATATTCCTTTATTATCATGTTAGTGTCCATAGGCTCTATAGTGATGATCCATCTTTCATTTCTGATATTATTCATTCATATTATTCATTGCTGATATGTTTTTTGTGGTTAACCTGGTTAGAGTCTTACCAATTTTATCGATCTTTTAAAAAAATCAGCTTTGATTTTATCAATTTTCTCTATTTTTTCCTGTTTTCAATTTCACTAATTTCTGCTCTAATTATTATTTCTTTTATTATTTTTACTTTAAATCTAATTTGCTCTTCTTTTACTAATTCCCCATGGTAAAAGTTTAGATTATTGAATTTAGATCTTTCTTTTTTCTGATAATGAATTTAATACTATAAATTTCCCCCAATAACTACTTTTGCTTCATTCTATGAATTTTGATAAGTTGTGTTTTTATTTTCATTTAGTTCAAAATAATTTAACATTTTTCTTCAGGCTTCTTTGACCCATGTATTATTTATAATTTGTTTAATCATCAAATATTTTGGGATTTTCTCCAATCTTTCAAGTGAGAATCTGGTACGTCTCCTAGAAGTAAAACTCATGAGAATGTGGGGGCCCACTAAGCTGGGTTCTAGAAGCTTAGCTCTCAAGCTGATCTATGGTCAGTCTCAATCAGTCAGCTACCTTTAAGTTTTCTTAGAAGGTTCTGGCAAGGGAAGTAAGGTGATTTCAGCTGTAAATTTCAATACTCATCTGTCACTCTAATTTTCAAAGTGACAGTTTGTCCTGTGGCTTCAATTCCCTGAAGGATCTAAGAAGAGTTGCTGATTTTCAGGTTGTTTGGTGTTTTCATTGGTTTGTTTACTGAGATGGGAATAACAACTTTCAAGCTCTTTACATGTTGCACTAGTAACCAAAAGTCAGGAAATTGAATTTTTCAACTAAAAATTCCCAAGAAAGAAATCTCCAGACACACATGGTTTCATTGAAGATTGTTTTCCAAACATTTAAATAATATTTAAAATGAATTCTATATGATCTCTTTCCAAATATAGAAGAGGAAGGAACACATCTCCACTCATTTATAAAGCTTCTATTACCCTAATACCAAAGCCAGAAAGACAATTTAAAAAAGGGAAAACTAAAGATCAACATCCCCCTTTAATGTAGATACAAAAATTCTTAACAAACCCTTAGCAAATAGAATTTATCAGTATAGAAAAAAATTCTAAATCATGAGCAAGTGGGACTTATTCCAAGGATGCTAGGTTGGTTCAATATTCAAAAATTATTTAATGTAATCCACCATATTAACAGGCTGAAGGAAAAAAATCACATAATCATACCAATTGGTACAGAAAAAGCATCTGACAAAAATCAACAGCTTTTCATGATTAAAAAAAAAATTACAGAAAACTAAGACTAGAAGGAACTTTCTCTATTGGAGAAAGACCACGTACCAAAAAAAAAAAAAAAAAAAAAACCCTTACATTATACTTAATGGTTAGTTGAATAATAATAATAACACTGAATAGTTTCCCTCTAAGTTTGGGAATAAGGTGAGAATATCCGCTCTTACTTTTATTCAACATAGTAAGGAAGTCCTAGCCATTACAATAAGGTAATAAAAGGAAATAAAATGTATACAAATCAAAAAGGAGGTAAAAATGTTCCTATTTGCATATATGATTATCTAAACAGAAAATCCCAAGAAGTACATGAAAAAATTCTAGAACTAGTAAGTGCATTTATTAAGGACACAGAAAGATGAACAACATACAAAAATCAATTTTATTTCTTTATACTATTAATTCACATGGATGCTGAAACTTAAAATATAGTGTTATTTATAATCATGAAAAAAAGAAAAAGAAATAGGCATAAATGTCATAAAACGTGTATAGGACTTGTATGCTAAAAACAACAAAATATTGATGATAGAATTCAGAGAAGCTCTAATTAAATCAAGGGACATACTAAGTTTATGGATTGGAGGATTCAACATAGTAAAGATGCCTATTCTCTCCAAATTGATTTATTGGCTAAATGTAATTTCTATCAAAATCTCAGCAAGGTTTTTGAAAAAATAAATATATACATAGATATAAATGTTTCTAAAATGTATAAGGAAAGGCAAAGAAACTAGAAGACCTGAAACAATTTTGAGGAGGATGAATGAACTGGAGGAATCGGCCTACTCAACTTCAAGACATACAGTAACAAAACTCTATGGTATTGATGGAGAGATACACACATAGTTTGATGGAATCAAATAGAGAAATCCAGAAATAGACCAACACAAATATACCCAACTGATTTTGGATAAACATGCAAAAGAATTGAATAGAGGGCTGGGCTCAGTGGCCCATACCTATAATTTCAACAACTTGGGAGGCTGAGGCTGGAGGACTGCTTGAGCCCAGGAGTTTGAGGCTGCAGTGAGCTGTGACAGAGTGAGACCCTGTCTCTAAAAAAAATTCAATAGAGGGAGGATAGCCTTTTTGATAAATGGTGCTGGATAAAGTAGGCACCCATTTAAAAAAAACATGGAATCTTGACTTAAACCTCTCATTTATACAAGAAAATAAGTTGGAATGGATGATAGTTATAAATGTAAAACTAAAACTTTTAGAAAAAAATATCATAGGAAAACATCTTGGGGATGGAAAACTTTTTTGTTTTTTTGAGGCAAAGTCTCACTCTGTCACCCAGGCTGGAGTGTGGTGGTGATCGAGCTTGCTGCAGCCTTGATCAAGCAATCCTCCATCCTCAACCTTCTAAATAGTCAGGACTACAGGCTCTGTCTACCATGCCTGGCTCAGGATATAGAGTCTGGCAAAGAGTTCTTCAACTTAACATCAAAGACACAAATCATAAAGGAAAAATTGATAAATTAGACTTAATAAAAAGATAAAACTTAAATGTGGCACATATGCACCATGGAATACTATGCAGCCATAAAAAAGAATGAGTTAATGTCCTTTGCAGGGACATGGATGGAGCTGGAAACCAGCATCCTCAGCAAACTAACACAGGAACAGGAAACCAAACACCACGTCTTCTCACTCATAAGTGGGAGTTGAACAACAAGAACACATGGACACAGGGAGGGGAACAACACACACTGGGGCCTGTTGGGGGTCAGGGGCAAGGGGAGGGAGAGCACCAGGACAAATACCTAGTGCACATGGGGCTTAAAACCTAGATGACAGGTTGATAGGTGTATCCCAGAACTTAAAGTTAAAAAAAAAAAAGAAAAAAGAAAAAAACCTTTTGCCTTACAAAAGGTCCTGTTAAGAGGTAAAAAGCTGCTACAGGTCAGGAGAAAATATTGCTAACCACAAAAGTGACAAGGGACTAGTATTTATTATATATAAAGAACTTTTGAAGCTCAACAGTTAAAAAAAAAGAAAAGAAAAGAAAAGAAAGAGAAAGAAAGAAAAAAGAGAAAAAAGCCCTAATTAGAAAATGGGCAAAACATATGAACAGACGTTTCACCAAAGAAGATATACAGGTGGCAAATAAGCATATAAAAAGATGTTTGACATCATTAGCCATTCAGGGAAATGCAAATTGAAACCAAAATGAGGTATCATTGCACACCTATCAGAATATGGCTAAAATAAAAACTAGAGACAATACCGAATGTTGCTAAGGATGCAGGTAAACTGGATTACTTATACATAGATGGTGAAAGTATAAACTCGTACCATCACTCTGGAAAACAGTTTGGCAGTGTCTTAAGAAAATAAACGTGCAATTACCACACAACCCAGCAACTGTGTTTCTGGGTATTTATCCTGAAGAAATCAAGACTTATGTTTACACAATAATTTGTACATGAACGTTCATACCTTCATTATTAATAACAGCCTCAACTGGAAACTACCCAGATGTTCTTCAATGAGTGAATGGTTAGACAAATTGTGGTACGGTCATACTATGCAATACTACTCAGAAATAAAAAGGAGTGAACTGCTGATACATGTAAAAACTAGGATGAATATCCAGGATGAATGTTATGCTGACTTTAAAAAACCCAAAAGGTTACAGACTGTATGAGTCCATCTATGTAACAGCCTTGAAATGATAAAATCATATGAATGGAGAACATATAATGAATTAGCAGTTGCCAGGGGTTAAGGACTGAGTGTGTGTGGGGGGGAGGGGGGATTGGGGGACTGGAAGGAAGTATGTGTGGCTGTAAAAGAAAAACATGAGGAACTCTTGTGCAGATGGAAATGTTCTGTATCTTACTTTATCAATATCAGTTTCCTGGTTGTGATATTGTACTATAGTTTTGCAAGATGCTACCACTGGGGGAAACTGGGTAAAGGGTTCATTGTATCTTTCTGTATTATTTCTTACAGCTGCAGAGGAACCTACAATTAGCTCAAAATAAAAAGTTTAATTTTTAAAAAAAGCAAAAGAAATGCAAAATTATGTAGTCGTGCTAAATAGTGTTAGACACAAGACCATGGTGACTGCCACAGGAATTATCCCAAACATGTCTGGATGGAAGTGGAGATGTGACCCCAAGGCAAGAATGTATCAGTTACATGGTGCATGCTCCAAACAGGTGTGGAAACCCTTCAAAAGTGGAATTCCAAGTAAGTAGGATGGTGTGACGTCTTATCCCAGTTCTGTCTCAAGTCATACAAGCAGCCATGAGTATAGCTGTTGGTAGCTCTGAGCAGCAAGTAATAGAATATAACACCATCTCACATGATACAAGTACTATTATCTAACCTATCAAGAAGAAGAGAGGTGAGCAGTTTCACAGTGGATCCCTAGTTCTAAGCTGGCCTTTTTGGGATTCTCTGGTCTGATAGTTGCAGCAGCTTGAAGCAGCACTGCCTGACGCCATGCACACAAAGCTGGAGAAAAGGAGACAGCAAAAAAGGAATATTTTCCCCCTTGCACCTCTCTAATCACGGTAAAAAATGAGTCCATAATTTCCTAGAAGACTTATCCTTGTGTTTCACTGGCCAGAACTGGTCACATGCTCATCTTTACCCTTCCCTGTCAACTCACTGGTGGAGGGACTCATAATTCATTCCTTGTTCCTGAGCACATTGTCATCAGACACTATTCTCTTAGCAAGAAACAATAGAAAAAGGTGTTAGCTGGACACGAAACAGGCCTGCTATAGTGGAAAGTTGCCCTATGGAATGTTCTGAGCCTTCCATTTGAAGAGTCTGTCCTGTCTTCCCTTTGCTCTGTTGGAGAGGCTCTCCATGGCGGAGTGTGTGTGTGTGCGCGCGTGCACATGCATGCTCACACACGCATTTCTGGGTCTTGTGGGCAGCTTTTACCATGGCCCCTGTTCCATCAATCAGAGGAGAAGGTTACATCTGAAGAGAATGGGAACTCTGCCTGTAAGCAGTCTCTGGTGACCTGTCAAAGTGGTTTACTATTCACTTGATGCCGAGAACCCCCACAAAATCATGCACATCAAGAGGTTTAAATCTTTGTGTTCACTTTAAGAACACTGCAAGGCCATCACAGGTGTGCATATCTGGGGAGCCACCAAGTGTCTGAAAGGCATAACTTAATCGAAGCAATGTGCGCCATTCTGTCTTACAATGGAGGAGTTGGGAGGTGTGCCCAGGCCAACAGCAGGGCTGGACACAGGGTCAGTGGCTCCAAAAGAGTGTGAAATTTTTGCCACAGCTGCTTAAAAACACAGAGAGTAATGCTGAACTTAAGGGCTTAGATGTAAATTCTCTGGTCAATGAACATGTCTAGGTGAACAAAGTACCCAAGATATCGGTACCATCATATTTACAGAGCTCACGTTGGGATTAACCCATACATGAACTCCCATGAGGTGATCCTTACTCAAGAAAAAAAAAAAAAATTTGTTCCCAAGCCAGAAAAGGAGGTTGCACAGAGGAAAATGATATCCCAGAAGAATCTGAAGAAACAAACATTTATAGTGTGGGAAGAAGTTCAGCATAAAATGGATGCAAATAAAAGACTTAAAAAGGAAGAAAAAGAATGGCACATCCTTGACCAGAATCTGACTCAGATATTTGCCTCTCCACCTGCATCTCTAAGCCGGAGAAACAGAAGTTCTCAGGCTGTATCAGAACTTTTCTGCAGCAATAACGGTCCTGCTGAGGTGGCCTGAGGAGCTGAAACAAATGAGCTTTGATGAGTTTAGCAGAAATAAGGAAGAGATGAGCTGATTGTTGGCAAGTGTACCTCATCTCTCTATCTGAAGCAAGATCTTTGAGACATTCTTCATCCATTCCCTGGGGACCTAGAAAATGAGCAGAGTCCCCTGTATATGTGTGCTTTCATAGAAGTGCCTGTTACACTTCTCCCGCAATTTACGGGACCACATCTGGTTGGCTATCTTGGTCAGCTTTAGGATATTGGCTTGAAAAAGGGTCATAAATTTTATTTTCAATTTTGTTTCTGTGGCTTTTATACTTTAATATGTCCCTGCAGACGTGCCGAGTGTGATGTTCAGGTTAAGGAGAGAAATGGGTACTAGAGAAGAGTGGCCCGCCCCGTGAAAGGATTTTTGGCCGCAGAAAGAATTCCTTTCTCCTTTGCTGGTGTCGGGCCAAGGTGGGGCTTAAGTTAGTGAGTGCATGGTGCGGTCTTGCTGGTATGTCTTTTGTCTGGCCAGCTGTCTTTAGGAGGTTAACCCTCCTTCCTTCTAGTTGGCACTGACCCCACCCTCTGGTGACAGAGTTTGAGACGTGACTCAGATCCAGCCAGTCAGAGAATATGACCCTCCTTGGGATGGGGAGAGACCATCAAAGCTCGGCCAGTCATTGCCTTCATTGGAGCTGCTGGGCAACAGGCTGCCCACTCCTTGGGTCCAGCTATGCCTGAAGCCCTGTGCTTCGCTGAAAGTCCCCATTACTCAAACCAATAAGTCCCCCACCTGCCCCCAAACTTATAAGCTATTGTAAGTTGGAATTCTGTCACTTGCAAATGAGTCATGAGTAATAGCTGAGTCTTTCGAATACTAAATCTGGGGTGTATGTTAGGAGTTCCTCGGGACAGAAGCATTGGCCCCCTACTCCCAGTTCTTCCTCCATAGACAGGTGTTTGAACAGTGTTGGAAGAGGCTTAGCCACTCCATTCAGCCCACACCTACCACGAGCATCCCAGGACAATCCTTCTGGTTGAGCCTCCATTTTCTGTCCTATAAAATGAGTTGCTAACCCATGAGACCTGTGAGAATTAAGTGGGAAACCAGAAATAACTCAAAACAACAATGTCTGACCATCCCTTATCTCTGATTCTCAAGTTCAAAGAGCTCTGAAAGGAAGATTTTTCCTAACTTTTTTTGATGGCCAAAACGTGACTCCATCTAAATGAACTGCCATGCGGTTCATTTCATGTCTGAAAGTCAGCTCCCTTCGCCACTTTGGGGTTCCTTATATTCTTTGATTTCCTTCCCCCAGAGCACTTCCAGCTGCACCATTCAGCAAAAGTAACTGAGCCTCCTGCTCTGTGCAGGGAAGTGAGTCTAGCCTTTCTCCTGTCTTCAAGGAGGTTTAAAGCATGATCAAGAAGTGGGAAGGGGAGTCAACTACTGGCTCCCCCACGCACAGCCCCTTTGTGGGCTCTCTCTCTCTCTCCCTGTCTCTATCACTGTGTGTGTGTGTCTCTCTCTCCCCCGACACAGTCACACAGACCCTCTACACAAGGGGACACACACGCACACACATATACACCCCACACACATATACATATATACACATTCCGGGAGGCATGATCAAAATTATTTACGGATTCAAAGGAGTGAGTCCTGGCAGGGCTGGGCACTGTGGTGAGTGTGGCAGATGTTTGACCACCCTCCCTCCACTCTGGCATCCTTGGGGATATCCTCTGGGGGCTGGAAAGTTCAAACCTGCATTTCTCAGACCCACTTGCCTCTGGGCTGTCAGCAAGGGCCTGACAATCAGATGCATGTCACCTGGACAGCGAGGTGAGGCTGAGGCCTTGCTCCTGTTGCTTTCATTCTGCTGTGACAGCAGAGATGGTGGAGAAGGCACTTGGTTTTCTGCAGCAGTGGAGACAACGGTCTCATGCTTGTGGGAGGCAGGCAGAGGGCGTCTGTGTGGCTGGTGTGGATCACGACTGAGAGGCCAGCATCCTGGGCATGAGAGGCAGCTGAGCTTCCTCCGCAGAGCGGATCTGCATGGGGAGCCAGCCGCTGCTCCTCCTCCCCGCTCCCCACCTCGTGTTCATGTCAGAGATGCAGCTCCAGTTCTGCAGTGTGAGGACCAGTTCCAAAGCCACACTGAGGGCCTGCACCTCCAGCCCAGGTGACTGTGTGCATACCTAAGCCTTCAGTTACCCCTTTTCTGCATACACCTCTGAGGGTGGTTTCTGGGACTGCACATGAGCTCCGAGCATCACGGGGGCACATGAGAATGATGCAGGAGAGGTCATCGGACTTGAGGGAGAGACATGTCCCAGGGGACTTGGGACTCTGAAGGGTGCTGTGTGAGGAAGAATTGGACTGGGTCTAGAGGTGCCTTAGTGATGCTGACAGGGAGAGGGCGGATCAATGGAGGGTGTAGACATCCACGGAGGACAGCCTGGAGAGGTGACTGTGGAACAATGTTCTGCATGCAACTCCAGGACGTGTGGACCCTCCCTCCTGCCTCTGGGACTTAGGGAGGCAACACATCCATTTAAGAAGGTTGCCCACATGGGGACCCTGAGGAGACATCAGGCCAGTTCAGACCAACAAGTAGAAAAAGACATGAGAAAAGATTAAGGATGGAATGGAGATTATTTATTATCAAATAGGACATGTTCAGGCCAAGAGAAAGGGCTCATGGAAGGACCTGAAGAGGGGCAGGGAGTGAGGAGAGTGGGTCCGGGCCCCTGCCGAGGATGCAGCTAGAGGCAGGAGCCAGAGAATGGAGGCAAGTGGTGTCCCTGGCAAATGGCATCCTCTGTCCCTGGGGTGATCCTTATCTGTCCCTCCTCATTGCTGGATTAAAAATTAGCTCTGGGCCAGGTGCGGTGGCTCACGCCTGTAATCCCAGCACTTTGGGAGGATGAGGCGGGTGGATCACCTGAGGTCAGGAGTTCAAGACCAGCCTGGCTAATATGGTGAAGCCCTGTCACTACTACAAATACAAAAACTAGCCAAGCATGGTGGTGGGTGCCTGTTGTGCCAGCTACTCAGGAGGTTGAGGCAGGAAAATCTCTTGAACCCAGGAGACAGAAGTTGCAGTGAGTCAAGATCCAGCACTGCACTCCAGCCTGGGCAACAAAGCTAGACTCCCTCTCAAAAAAAAAAAAAAAAAAAAAAGTTAGTTTTGGGTCTAGGGATAAGCCCAACCACCTTTATTTCCAATCCAAAAGCCTCCAAATGAAATGAAATCAAGGTTGTGTCACTTGGTGGGCTAGTATGATTAACCATAGATTATTAAATTGATCCATCATGGTCCATTTACCCTTAATTTTTTTCCCAATGAACTTATACTGGCAGATTTAATTATTTTTTTAAAAATTGTCTTTAGCAGGACAAAATGTAGAGGAAAGAAACGATATTGGAGTTCCTTTCCCATCCCTCTTTCCTCTTGCCCCTTTTCTTTTCCTCCATCTGCTGCTGCTCTGGTGGAGGTTGGGGATGGGGTGGGCCAGGGATGCAGAAAGCCGGGACACAGCTGGAGTGTGGGGTTCCCTGCCTCCAGAAGGGGTGGCAAGGGCTATGGGGTCGGGGATGACAGGGAGAAAGATCAGGCTGTGAAAGGAGGCTGCTCGGAAGGGCTGGGCCCCATTGTCCTAAACAACCCTTGTCATCCACCCTGATGGATGGATGTCATCCATCCCTGACCAATGCTGGGTCACCCTCAGCTGCCATGGTGGACTCAGTTGTGGTCCCACCACCTGGAGCTTCCCGCCTGTCTTCCTTGCTGAGAAGACTCAGAACCACACACACCTCTTACTCACCCTCCACAGCCAGCACTGGCCTCAAGGAGCAGCAAGGCAAGTCCTACAGCATCCCTCGTTTTCCAAGGTGGACTCACCCTTACTATTCACCCTTTCCTGTTGCCTTCTAGACATACCACCCATTTAATTTTTAGCATTCCGATAGGTCTCTCAGTGTTTTGCTTACATTTTGATATTGAGCATCTTTTCACGTATTTACAAGCAGTTGGAATTCTTTGGTGAATTGTCTTTTTCTAACCTTCATCCATTTTCTAATAAGTTGTTTCTTCTTTTGCCAATATGCAGAGCCTCTTTATATATTATGCATGCTAATCCTAAGTCTACTATATATGGTGAATATTTTATCTCAGCCTGTCCTTTAGCTTTTTAAAAATAAACTACTTTTTAGAGCAGTTTTAAGTTCACAGCAAAATTGAGCAGAAGGTGCAGATATTTCTTATACACCCTCTCCCATTACAGGCATAGCCTCCCCTATTACCAACATCCACCAGCAGAGTGGTCCATTTGTAACGACTGATGAACTTGTGCTGAGGCAGCATTATCACCCCGAGTCAATCGTTTACCCTGGAGTTCATCCTGGTGTTGTACGTTCTCTTTATTTGAGACAGAGTGTCATTCTCTCTGTCCTTTAGGCCAGAGTGCAATGGCACGATCTCAGCTCATTGCAACCTCCACCTCCTGGGTTCAAGTGATTCTCCTGCCTCAGCTTCCCAAGTAGTGGGATTACAGGTGTGTGCCATGACGCCCCCCTAATTTTTGAATTTTTAGTAGAGATGGGGTTTTCCCATGTTGGCCAGGCTGGTCTCGAACTCCTGACCTCAAGTGATCCAGCCACCTTGGCCTCCCAAAGTGCTGGGATTACAGGCAAGAGCCACCACACCCAGCCAATGTTGTACATTCTATGGGTTTGGACAAACATATAATGTCGACATGTATCCATCATTATAGTATCATACAGAATAGTCTCACTGTCCTAAAAATCCTCTGTGCTCTACCTGTTCATCCCTCCCTCCCCCAACCCCAGGCTACCACTGATTTGTTGTTGTTGTTGTTGTTGTTGTTGTTTGAGATGGAGTCTTGCACTGTCGCCCAGGCTGGAGTACAGTGGTGCAATCTCGGCTCACTGCCAGCTCCTCCTCCAGGTTCATGCCATTCTCCTGCCTCAGCTTCCTGAGTAGCTGTAACTACAGGCGCCCACCACCATGCCCAGCTAATTTTTTATATTTTTAGTAGAGATGGGGTTTCACCATGTTGGCCAGGATGGTCTCAATCTCCTGACCTTGTGATCCACCTGCCTCGGCCTCCCAAAGTGCTGAGATTACAGGCGTGAGCCACTGCACCCGGCCCCACTGATCTTTTTATATTTTTCCTTTTTGTTAGTAACAGCTTGGGAGGTGGGATGGGGTGTAGGAAACATATTTTACATTTTTATGTAATAAAATATCCTCATCTTTTCCTTTTATCTTGGTTAGTAAGGCCTTCCCATCCCAAGATTGTAAAAACATTCTTCTATATTTTCCTCTGACTCTTTCTTGGTTTGGATTTTTACATGTAGATCTTTAGTCTACCTGGAATTTGCCTTTGGGTGTGGTGTGTGAGGTATAGATCTAAGTTATTTTTTCCTCCAAAACATCCGAACACTATTTACTAATGAATCCGATTTTTTACTGTTATTATTCAACACTGGAAACTATTAACATACTTTGCTAGCATATTAAAGGGAAATATATTCATCTTGATACATTTCTTAAGTTTAAAAACCTGACACCCAGCCTGATCAAAGTACTCAAAAAGCTGATAATACATGGAAACTTTCTCAACCTAAAGAAACAATCCACAGTGTCAATATTGGCTCACCCATTATAAAACAAACAAACAAACAAAAACCTTCATTAATGCAAGATGTTAAAAATTGGGGAAATTAGCAAGGGGTGGGAACTCTCTCTTTTTGCTTAATTTTTTCTGTAGAACTAAAACTTCCCAGAAATAAAAATTTTTAAAAAATCAAGCCAGAGGGGCTGGGTGCAGTGGCTCATACCTGTAATCCCAGCATTTTGGGAGGCCGAGGTGGGCAGATCACTTGAGGCTAGGAATTCGAGACCAACCTGGCCAACATGGAGAAACCCCATTTCTACAAAAAATACAAAAATTAGCCGAGCATGGTGGCAGGTGCCTGTAGTCCCAGCTACTCAGGAGGCTGAGGCAGAAGAATCACTTGAACCAGGAGGTGGAGCTTGCAATGAGCCCAAACAGCACCACTGTGCTCCAGTCTGGGTGACAGAGTGAGACTCTGCCTGAAAAAAAACAAACAAACAGACAAGCCACTGGAAACATGATATTTACTGGTGAAACTTTGTAAGCATTACCACTGAAATCAGAAGGAGACATTTAAATGATGTAATCTTCTCTGTGTTCATTCTTGCTCTAGCGACTGTGGTCTCTGTCTCTTGCTTCCTTCCTCAGTGGAATGAGGACATTGTTACCTCTACTCATCCCAGTTCTACTTACCAGTTTCTGTCAACACATTTCTATATTGTTAAGATTGATAACATTTATCAATGTATTGAATATTGATATTGAATTTATTTGTGGGTTGATTCTCAAAGGTAAAAGCCAAGAGACAAGCAATATCATGTTGACACGATTTTCACTGTAAATTCTATTCACTGCTGAGTCAAGCCACACTCTAGAATGACATACCCTTCTGTGTGGTTCGACTGTCAGTGTCCTTGAGTCATGATAGGAAAATGTTTTCAATTGATTGTGTTTTACACTGTCAATTGCTCAAAATCAAGATATATTTTGGTTTGCTGCAAATCTGGATTATATCTTGTATGTTCAGCTGGTTTTTCTTTTGGAGAGAAGAAACTTTCACCTTACCCAACAAATGCCTCCTAGTTTCCTGATTCCTAAAATTCTAATTGCTCAGGGTCCATTTCATTCTTATTCTTGAATCCTATCCAAATCCTTGACTAATTTGGACCAGGTGCATCATACACGACTGTGCATCCCTTTGCTTTTCGTGGCTTCCTCTTACATTGTTTGTGTTTGTCATAACTTAAGGTTCCTGCAGTGTCTCGAGCATGCTAGTCTCTAAGGAGTCCAGTTTCTCACAGGTCCTTCCTTCCAGAGCCTTCTGAACTCCCACTCCAGTGAAATGGTTAATATCCAGGCTTGCTATTCAGGTGCAGTCCTGGGTCTTCTGGTGGCTCTTTGGGATTCAAAACTATTGTTTTCTAGAGTTTTTCTTGTCCCTTTTCTTGGTTCATTTCCTTACTTTGCTGGAGTATGCTCTTTAGTTACTTCCTCCCAAAAAATGCATGAGCAGTTAACTTTTAGAATTCCCTCATATCCAGAAACTTCTGTAGTGTATCCTCACACTGGAAGGTCACTTTGGATGAACCATTAGGTTGCAGCCACTTTCCTTAAGTCTCTGAAAGCTCTGCTCCATGGTATTCAAGTATCCAGCAATGCTCTCAGCCTCTGGCTTATCTCATTCTCATTCCTTTGAGGACCATCTGTCTTTATCCCCTCTGGACACTTTTTAGGATTTTCTTCTTCTTCTTTTTTTTTTTTTTTAAGATTTATCCTGGCTATTCTGAAAATTCATCATGTGAGTTTAGATGTGGATCTCTGTGTCATTCAGAATGCTTTCAGCTGCAAGTAATTGAACAGCCAATTCATGGCAGCTTAAATAGTATGGAGCTTATTGGTTCATATAATAAGAATTCCCAAAGTAGTGAAGTCCCAGGGCCTTGCCATCAAGTCTCATCTTTTCCCTATTGTCTCTCTCTGCCAACCTCAACATGTCAGCTAGCTGCAGAGGGCTGCGGTGAGTTCAGGCAACACATTCTTGCCATGCAATGTCCAGAGCAGAAGAGGGAACTCTCTTTTCCTTGTGTCTTATTTCAAGAACCAAGAAATCCATCACAGACTCCCTCCTGGGAGACTTTTCTAACATCTGATCAGCCAGAACTGGGTCACGTGCCTCTTTCTATGCTTGTGATTAGAATTATCATGGTGGATGTAGACCAACACAGGTCCAGGCTCTGGGGCTGGGGCTGCACCGAGGAACAGGAAGACCTAAAACAATCAGGTTCTGTTACAAAGAAGGAGGGAGAAATGGCTGTTCAGTAGTAGGCCATTTCTGCTTTTTAATTTTTTTTCAATTTTTATTTCTTTCCTTCAAATATAGAAAGTCAAACTTCTGACACCAATTATCAATCTAAACAATTGCCTTCTTTAACTCTAGGAAATTTTCTTGTATCATTTTTTGAAAAGTATCATACAGCAGGTCCTCGAATAACGTTTTGTTCAATGTTGTTTCCTTATAATATTGATGGGCAAAAACGTGGCTTCCCGGCCGGTGTGGTGACCCTGTCTGTGTGGAGTTTGCACGTTCTCCCCAGGTCTGCATGGGTTTCCCAGGTGCTCTGGTTTCCTCCCACACCCCAAAGTAGTGCATGTGAGGTGATCACCATGTCTAAATGGTACCAGTGTGAGGGAGTGTGGGCGCGTGTGAGTGTGCCCTGCAATGGGATGGTGTCCCAACCGGGGCTGGTTGCCACCTTGGCCCTGAGCTGTCAGAACAGGCTCCGGTCACCCACCACCCTGATCTGGAATAATTGGGTAAATAATTACCTTGCTTGTTTTTATTAATCTATCTTAAATGGATGTATAGCTCACAGTTATTTCAATGTTTAATAGTGGAAGTGTTTTGGTCTTTATTTAGAAGTTTGTAATGTTTTTGTGGCCAGAAATATACATAGAGACTTAACTCTTGTATATATCAACCAGCCTATGCAAAACTTGTTTTCATTAGACATCCTTTCACTTGAAGTCACAGTTTCCAAGAACCTATCCATGACATCGAGAACTTACTGTGCATGAACTTGGTTAAAGAGAGGTAGAGAGAAAATATGAGAATGAAAGAACCTTCTATTCTTTCAACAGATAGTACACATTCTCTTATATGACACGAAATAAAATTCAAATTTCTAATAATGTTATCTATGTATTTTTTAAAATCAAGGAGTTTACTTAGGCTAATAATAACAACAGTCTTTTCCGTCCTCATCCATGAAACTTCTAACATTTACCCCTCTGAGATGAATGCTTTTAACCGCTTTAGCTGTGTTTTATTTTCTGGCTTTTATATCCATATTTCTATATACTATATTTGACTATACTGATATTTTCGAGTTTTTGATTTTAGATATTATCTACTGATAATCCATTTTACTTCCTGTGAGCAAACATCAATAGACTTCCTCTCTTGCCAATATTGTATATCAGTTTTTAGTTCTGTATGTATTTGTGTTTACATTATAACTGTGCAGCTATTAATCACAGCTGAGTCATATAGTATACTCTAGTTATAATTTCTTTCTTGTTTAGCTTTTTGTCTTTTCTAGATTTAATAGTTTTTCTCATTTTCCTTCTGTTTAGTTTTCTATGTACTAATCACTAATTTATTACCAAACTGATTGTATTATAAAATTATTTTGAATATTTTCAAACTCATCAACACCAACTCATTTTTGATTTGGAGACATCTTTCTCAGAGTCCTCTATCTTCTGTTCTAATCTTGAAGTGTTACTTTCCAAGACTGCTGCACAGCTGTCCTGGGATGTTCATATTATCCTGGGCATTCCCTTTGCCTGTCTCTTATGTTGAAGACCCTCCAAAATTTGCCTTTCTCAATTTACATATTTATTTTTAACTAAAATTGAAATAGAAAATTCATTTAATTGAAGCATAAGTTGTATATTATAAAATTCACCCCTTCAAAGTGTGTAATTCAGTAGTTTCATTATATTCACAGAGTCGTGCCACCATGTAATACCATAACATTTTACTTTTCCGAGAAAGAAATCCTGCACCCATTAGCAGTCACATTCCATTTCTCCCTCTCCCCAGATCCTGCAAACCACTGTCTCTATGGGTTTGCTTATTCTGGATATTTCAAATAAATGAAACGATACAATACATGACTTTTTGTGGCTGGCTTCTTTCACTTAGCATAATGTTTTCAAGGTTCATTTATGTTGTAGCATGTGTCAGTACTTTGTTCCATTGTATCGATATACCACATTTTATTTACCCATTTATCAGTTGATAGACATTTGGGTTGTCTCTTCTTTGGGGTTATTACACATGATGCTGTTACAAAATTTGTGGAACTTTTTATGTGGACATGTGTTTTCAATGCTCTTGGGCTTATATCACTCATTAATTTTGATAAGGCATATCCTGCAGTTGCTTTGTGAGAAAGGATACATGATAGAGCATGTTGCGGACATGAATATTTGCAAATGTATTTATTATACCCTTACGTTTGGTTGATAGTTTGAGCACAGACTTATGAGGTGGGAATTGTTCCACCTCACTTCAACCATGGTCCTCCTAACCATGAGGCCAGCAGGGAGGCTGATGTAGCTGGGGTAGATGTGTGAACGCTGAGCAACCTGGGAGCCGGGAGTGGCCCTTCTACCCTGCCTGCCCCCAGCCCAGATGTCAGCCTTCCCCTATCTTGCCTGGGCTTCTCTCTGTATGTTCTAAGTTTGCTCAGTAACCGCCCGATTTAAGGAACTTACTTAGCCAGCCTTTCTGTCCTACGGCATCTGTGCTGGCCTCCTGGTAGTGAGCTCAAGGACATCAAGGCACCTTTCCCCCAAGGCAGATCTTCTCTGCCTCTCGTAATTGCTTTTCTGCCCTTCTTGTTCCGCCTTTTCTTCTTTTGTTCTTCCTGCAACAAATCTGTGATTGTATGTTCCTCCTCCCGGATTGCACCTCAGGCCCGCCCTGCCCTTAGAAACTACATTAATTTCATTGTTCAGTTCCCACCTATGAGTGAGAACATGCGGTGTTTGGTTTTCTGTTCTTGTGATAGTTTGCTAAGAATGATGGTTTCCAGCTGCATCCATGTCCCTACAAAGGACACAAACTTATCCTTTTTTATGGCTGCATAGTATTCCATGGTGTATATGTGCCACATTTTCTTAATCCAGTCTGTCACTGATGGGGCCTATCATGGGGAGGGGGGAGGGGGGAGGGATTGCATTGGGAGTTATACCTGATGTAAATGACGAGTTGATGGGTGCTGACGAGTTGATGGGTGCAGCACAGCAACATGGCACAAGTATACATATGTAACAAACCTGCATGTTATGCACATGTACCCTAGAACTTAAAGTATAATAATAAAAAATAATTAAAAAAAAAAAAGAAACTACATTAATCATTGCCAGAGATCATCAGGACACTTTCCTGGTGGCCTGTGTGGTGGCTTTTCCCTTTGGCGGCTCCCCTCCGTGCCCCAGCCCTCCTGCCCTGGTCTGGACACATAAGCATGTTCCCAGCTTGCTGGCTGGAGATGGTCCAATCCTATGGGGAAAGGCCCCCCCAGGAGGGGAAGAAGCTCAAATGAGGCAGTATGACTTCCCAGACTTTTATTATTGAAAAATGGTCCTACAGTGCTACCAGCATCCATTTGAGAAAGGACATTCAAAGCAAAGCTCTTCATTTCTGCAACCCTGGGTCTTTCTGGCAAAGATAAATAGGTGGTTAAGGATCACAATAAGGTGTGAGATCCCACATCCAATTCCCAGACCCCTCTAACAGGCAGTTGAAGGAGATGTGATTCCTCAGTACGCAACAGAGGACTTGCGTCTCCTGGACACTGATATTGTTACTGGTCTTGAGTCTGAAGGGAATTAAGAAAAATCTTTTGCAGTGACTGTTATTTCAAGCACTGATTCATTTCCTGTTTGGTTGACTCTATGCAATGCCATCTATCTCCAGAAGACACATCCAATAAGGAACAGCTCTTCTTGTTTTTCAGTGGTTTGCCCAGGACAAAAGCGATTGTTTCCCCTCTCTTCTATTCCAGCGAAGCCTTTGCCTCTCTTCCGAGAGGACCTTCAGGAGCATTTGTGCAAGGAATGGACCCACTTCCTAAGCCGGTTGCTGACTTTGTTTATACTCAGGGTCCTGTAAGGCCCTGTGTAGTGAGTACTTATAATTTTAGCCTTGGCATCTATTTTTAAAATACAAGTTTAAGCCAGACATGGTGGCTCATGCCTGTAATCCCAGCACTTTGAGAAGCCAAGGCGGGAAGATCCCTTGAGACCAGGAGTTCAAGACCAGCCCGACGTGAGAAATACAGGTTTTATTTCAAAACAAAAAAACTTAGGTGGATGTAGTGGGGCATCCTGTAGTCCCAATTACTCAGGAGCCTGAGGCAGGAGACTCACTTGAGCCCAGGAGTTCAAGACTGCAGTAAAGAAGGATTGCATCACTGAGCTCCAGCCTGTGCAACAGAGTGAGATCACGCCTCAAAAATTTTAAAAAAATAAATAAGTAATTTAAAAAATTTTTAAATACAAATTTAACTTTTTTATAACAGAAGCAGAGCTCAGTCACTCTTGACAGAGTTTCCAATACTATACCTCATTGGAATGGCTCCAGTGTGTGGCCAGAGATAAAACTTAGAGGCATTTCTCCCTCTTGACAGGCTGGGATCCCCTCTACCTTTAAAGGATTCAGATACTTGCCCATGGACTTAAAGTGATCACTTCTGGGACACAGTGTGACCTCCTGGAACTGTGCCTGCCTGCTAACCCACCAACTAAAGCTCCCTTGGGAAGCCTATTTGGGTAGCGCCCTGGACCCAATAAAGACATTGGCCCATAGATCCCTGATCTCTCTCTGCCTGCACTCGCTGACCTCCTTCTGTGTGTGTGTGTGTGTGTGTGTGTGTGTGTCCTCCAGGTGTGTCATGTACCTCCTGGAGCTTGTAAGTACTAAAAACTCTTAAATTTTTACATCGTGGCCGTACCCTGACATCCAACCCCTGATGATGAGGCAGCCCAAGGAGACCCCTGCAGGTGGGTCCCCACTGGCACTCTGTTGTCTGGGCTCCTCTTGACTGTTGGTAACAGTCACTACCAGCTAGGTTGATGGAGAAACCCAAGAGCTTCATTCAAACACCCTGGCGGGTGCCCAGCAACAGACTTCTCTCCTCTGCATCTGCACTACTTTCAGAACACCACATGAAGACAAATCCATGATTCCAGTCAGCCTGTCCATCTCAGCAGCACCCTTCCCAGCCATTAGGAGCATCTCTACCTAAGGCAATTGCTACAGACTGTTTGCATGCTTTGTTTAAATAAAATAAAACCTGTATTGGAGCATGTGTTTTGGGGGAAGAAGCAAAACCTCTTTTGGCAGAAATTTCTGTTAGACGCAGTTCATGTGGAGGACTGCGTGAGAAACCCAGGTCCAGCTCCTCCAGTGTGGGGATTGCTGGCAATGGGTGAGGGGTGGAACAGACCGTGAACTCATGCTCTCCCCCTCTGAATTGCCAGTTCCCCACAGAAGAGGAATTACAAGTGAGAATTCAGCCCGATGCATCATTCACAGCTCCACTCTTCTGACTTCTAATTCCATGAGCATGGTCACAAATACAAAATATGTGATGGGGCCCTGACTTCTTTTCCTCCTCTGCATTTTCTGGCCAAGTCATGAGCTCTGAAATCTTTGCCTCCGGAGACACAGTGCTGTGGTGGAGAGACAAGTGTAGGGTTCAGTGATAGGGCTTCTTGTTCTTTACTTTTTTTTTCTCTTTTGTCACTTTATTTTCTTTAACTTTTATTTTAGGTTTGGTGGTACAGGTGAAGGTTTGTTACATAGGTAAACTCGTGTCACAGGAGTTTGTTATACAGACTATTTTATCACCTAGGTATGAAGCTTAGCATAGGGCTTCTAGTTCTAATCCTGTTACTGACTCTGTGTGCATTTGAGCAACACCTCAGGCCTCTGTGTCTTCAGGACTGAAGTGAGAATATTGGAATCAGTGACCCAATAAGTGTGAACATTTTTATTTAAAATATTTTAATTTTAAATCTCTTATTAGATGAAATTCCAGCTATTCAGTGTTCCCTACAGGTCAGTTAACTTGTAATATTCATGCATTTCCAAGCTATAAAATGAAATTTAGGATGTCTTGATGTCTCAATGTAGAGGGTACAGTCATAGCTGCCTGCAAATGGAGACATCTGTTATTTGGATAAGGACACTTTTTATCCATTTTAAAGTTTTTTTAAAAAACAGTTTGGATGATTACTTTGGCTATCGTACTATGACTACATTGTTTGCAAGTGACAGACACTCAAGTCAAATTATCAACAATATGAATTCATTATTGGCAAGTATATAAATTAGGATTCTTAGTTGCAGACTACAGAATCCCCTCCAGTTTATTTAAGAGAAAGGAATTTATTACAGCCTGTCATGTGGTTTGTTAATTTCTGGACAAGTCAAGGACCCAAGCTTAGACCTTACAGCCAGGAGAAATACATGCCTAGCTCACAGGACTCTTCTGAAAACTCCACTGCCACTGCTGCTGCTCTTGGCTTAGGTTTGGGACAATAGATCCTCCACCCCAGCTACTCAGAACAGCCAAGCACCTGGGCCATTCTGCTTGCTGAAAGTCTGATCTCCCTGAGTGTTGCCACCACCCTGGGGTGCTCATTTCCAACTCCCAAGTCTGCAGGTGTCTCTGCCTGGTGGGACCCAGGTCACATGTTAAACCTTCTCTGCAAGGGAGTCTGGGAAATGCAGACTGAGGCTTCCCATCCTCTAGATTCCCGGGAAGACACTGGGTAGGTTGTGAGGGTGCCAGTAGGTGGGGCCTGCCATAGCAGCATCCTGGGGGACCCCTCAGAATCTGTGGGCAGTGTGGAGCTGGGCCTTAGGGACGGAGCTGGGCACTGGGCACTGTGGGAAGGTGAGGACGTCATCTCTACCTCCTTGTTTCCTCTGCCTCTGTCTGCCTGGCTGCTACCTTGGAGTAACACAGCTTCCAGGAGTATTAGAGTTTTACATGTTAGAATCCAGGTCCCACAGGGGTCTAAGTCCCAGTTCCAACCTCCTTGGAAGAGTGATGGGTTGGAACTGGGACTTACCAAATAGCCATCCATATGATAACCATTGGAAACAGAGGAAAGCAACATTCCAAACAGGAGAGTAGCAGACGGTAGAAGTGAGGTGTGGAGACCGGGCGCGGTGGCTCACGCCTGTAATCCCAGCACTTTGGGAGGCTGAGGTGGGCAAATCATGAGGTCAGGAGATCGAGGCCATCCTGGCCAACACGGTGAAACCCCGTCTATACTAAAAATACAAAAATTAGCTGAACGTGGTGGTGCGTGCCTGCAATCCCAGCTACTCCAGAGGCTGAGGCAGGAGAATCGCTTGAACCAGGGAGTTGGAGGTTGCCATGAGCTGAGATCACACCACCGTACTCCAGCCTGGTGACAGAGCGAGACTCCATCTCAAAAAAAAAAAAAAAAAAGAAGAAGAAGAAGAAGTGAGGTGTGGAGTCTCTGGGCAAACCAAATAATACTAAGAAGCCAAGAATTCTTCTGAAGCAACTTTACCCCTCAGCTCCTATTGACTGAGTCTAGGTCTGTCTCCTTGTCTCCTTCCTGCATGGCAGCATGATTTTCTTGGAATGTTACACAACCTGTCCTTCTAGGCTGTGGTCATCAGGAGTAAAGGATGGTGACAGTGAGTCGGCAGGGCTGGGCAAGCTTGGCCTGGGTGAGTATCTAGCCAAGTGGCCCTGGGCAAGCCCCCTCACTCCTGTCTTCCCTATTTGTAAAATGGGCTTGTAATGGTGCTTCTAGAGATCATGAAACCTATATGTAAGATACAGGGATCCTTCTCCACAGCATCCTACAAGAGCAAAGGCACCAGCGTGCTCCTTCAGACCCTCTAGAACCTCCTCTGGACACTGGTGTCCTCTAGAGAAACCTCCTTTCCAACGGTCCCATACCCTCAGGACCTGCAGTCAGACAGAGCTGATGCTGGCCTCCAGCGGGCCTTTTTGTAGCCACTGGTAGTGCCGCCTTGGCCACTCAGCATTCTACTGGGACACCAAGCCTCTTTTTTTGTTCCGGGCCTGATAATTATAGAATCCTTCTATGCAAGTTTTATAACCCTGAATTTTTAATAAAATATCCCAGATTATTTATATACAACAACCCATTGAAAAAATAGCAATGATTGACTCTAATTCAGCACCCAGTTTATATCTCAAGAGGAATGGCTGGCTGGGTGCAGTGTCTCACATCTTAATCCCAGCACTTTGGGAGGCCGAGGCGGGTGGATCACCTGAGGTCAGGAGTTTGAGATCAGCCTGGCCAACATGGTGAAACCCTCTTTCTGCTAAAAATACAAAAATTAGCTGGGTATGGTGGTGTGCACCTGTAATCCCAGCTACTCAGGAGGCTGAGGCAGGAGAATCACTTGAGCCCGGGAGGCAGAGGTTGCAGTGAGCCGAGATTGTGCCATTGCACTCCAGCCTTGGCAACAAGAGCGAAATTTCCATCTCGAGGAAAAAAAAGAAGAAGAAGAAGAAAGGCTAAGAAAATAACACTTAGAGATCCCAAGTGACCTTAGGTCTCCAGATTCAACCCCACTACTTGAAAACTTGAAATTCACAGAACATAAAATTAACCATTTTAATATGAACAATTTTATAGCATTTGGTACATGTACAATGTTGTGCAACTGTCGCCTCTACCTAAGCCCAGAAGATTTTTATCACCCAAAAGGAAACTCTGTACCTGGTAAGCTGTTGCTTCCCACTCCCGTTTTCCTCCATCCTGGGCAAAGACTCAGTTGTTGTCTCTATGGATTTACCTATTTTGAGCATTTCCTATAAGTGGAATCATGCTGTATGTAGCCATTTGTGTCTGACTTCTCTCACTTAGCATCATGTTTCCAAGCTCCCTGCATGCTAGCGCATGTATTAGTGCTTCAGTCCTTTTTAAGGCTGAGTAATATTCCACTGTATGGATAAATCATGTTTGCTTATCCATTCATGAGCTGACAGACATTTGGGTTGACTCCACACGTTGGCTGTTGGGATTAGTGCTGCTATGAACATGGGGTACGTGTTTGAGTATCTGTTTTCAATTCTTTGGAGTATATTCCTAGGAGTGGAATTGCTGTGACATATGGGAACTCTATATTTAACTTTTTGAGGAACCGCCATACTATTTTCCACAGTGGCTGAGCCATTTCGCATTTCTGCCAGCAATGTACGAGGGTTCCAATTTCTCCACAACCTTGTCAACACTTACTTTTCGTTTTTAAAATTATAGCCATCCTAGTGGATGTGAAGTGGTATCTCACTGTGGTTTTTATTTGCTTTTCCAAGAACTTTCTTTTAAAAAAAACTAAAAGAGTTGGCAATTTTATGTTCACATTTCACAATACAAATGAAAACTGTACTTTTTTGGTCTCACTTCTCCCCTCCAAAATTATTCTCTGATAGGAAGGGGGAGCAGGTTTTCCTTATGCTGCTAAGGAAACACCCAGCATCACAGCACCATGGTCTCCCAGAGAAGAACAAATAAAAAACTGATATGACGAAGTCTCTCCACTATTCTAATCTGTCTGGCTTACTTATTCTGGGCTACATGGGCACCACCATGCAATGGGTGGGAGGGCTCATCCTGAGGGCCCAGGTAACACTGGCATGTGATATCCCATGGGTGGCCTC
This sequence comes from Macaca thibetana thibetana, assembly GCF_024542745.1. Taxonomy (NCBI): domain Eukaryota; kingdom Metazoa; phylum Chordata; class Mammalia; order Primates; family Cercopithecidae; genus Macaca; species Macaca thibetana. Next base: position 88,822,083 of record NC_065584.1, read on the forward strand.
ATTCCAGGAGCAGGTCCCCTGGTATCACCCTCAGGAGGAGGTGGGCCTGTCACTGCCACCATAGGAGGACCCCCCATAGAGGATGCTGGCATCACACCAGGTGGCGAGGAGGACCTGGACACTGTGGGGAGTGGGATCCCTGCCCCTGCAGGAGGAGGAGTGGAGTATGGAGCAAGAGGTGTCTTTCCTTGTTGAAATGCAGCCATTGTCCTGTCCATCAGCTCGGAGCCTGCTCTTCCATCCCTTTCTGGTGGAGGTCTTTCACAACCTCCTTGTGTTCCCCACCACTTCCTTGTGTCTTTCTTGCAGATGGAGTGTCACGGGTGAGGTCTGCAACGCAGTAATCACAGTCACAATCAGACTCGGGCTTGTTGCTCCGCAGGCCATTGGCCCGGAAACCACGTGCCTCCAAGAACATTTCGAAGTGAGAGATGACACTTCGTTCTTGATTTCTTGAGGTGAATTCTGGCAGATAGGAGATGGGCTGAAGCCTGTAGCAGAGTAGATGTTGTCCGAATTCGCCAGCAAAAAAGAAAGACATGTGATCTCCAGAAGCTGTAGCCCCCAATCCCCAGTCATATCCGAGGAAGATGAGTAACCAGATGGTGTCCACAGAGGAATAGCGTGGAAAACGGTTTCCCTACTGGACTCGTGGCCACGTCACTGCAATAGTGGTGTTTACTTCCACACGGTGTTTTACCAAGTTACACATCTTTGTGAACAGGACAGGGGCCTGTTATGTGTTATGGATTGGCGGGTTCCCTGTGGAGTGCACAATCATACCCCAAGACAAGCCCTGGTCTGGAGGGCTCTGTGTGTGGCTTGCTGGTATCAGGGACTTCCGGGGCCAAGATTGGGAAGAGGTATGGCGCAGCATCCAGTGGCCAGTGCTCAGGGAAGTTCTGGGAGGCCTGGGCTTCCTGGAGACAACCTGACTGCCACAAAGGTGAGGCTGAGTTGGGACTGGGTTCTGGGCTGCATTCAAACACAGATGATACATGTCCAAAACGGGGCCCTCTGGATGAATGGCAGCGCAGGATTAAAACATCTTGCTGATTTAGCTGCGCTCTGGTTTCTGTGGGTGGAGGAAGTGAGGCCCTCTCAGTAGCTAATCTAAGAAATGAGGCCATTCATTTGTGACCACCGCTGGGGTGTGGTCACACTGGGGAAGTCCTCTGTGCTGTGAGCTGCCCGCACTCTCAGGACATGAGCGCTGGCCCCTGCATGGAGCTCCAGGGCAGCGGAGTCCACCAGGCAGCACATCACAGGCAGGGGGCAATTCAAACCTCCTGTGCCTCTTGCCTCCCCATGACATTGCCCTTGTTGTCCGCCTGCTCCTTTGTCCCCCAGCTTATACCCGGTGCCTTTCCGGCTTCCACCTCCGATGCTGGTTGCATCTCCCTATTCCTCTGCTACAGAGCCTCTGCAGCCCGACCACATGGTAATGATTCCTCCCTCTGTTCTCCCAGGCCCCAGAACTTTGTGTGCCTGTCCCCTGCTCATCCATGCAGCTTCTCCATGAGGCAGCCTAGGCCTCCCAGGACTTCCCTGCGTGACTTCCCTGAGCACTGGCCACTGGGAGTTGCACCCCAACTCTTCCCAGTCTTGGCCCCAGAAGTCCCTGATGCCTGATAAGCCACATGCAGAGCTCTACAGCCTGGGGTTCTGTGGATGTGACTGTGCACCCCACAGGGAGGGTCTGGGAGGGCTCCCTGGACCAGTCCCTGCTCTACCTGAAAGCCAGAGGTGGGAACATGATCTGCAGGGGGGGCTTTGCTGCTATAGTGTGGGTTGCATGAGGAGGCTCTGGTCTTCCTCCAATCCCCCAGGGATGTGGGGTCTCCCCCAACCCTCAATCAGCTATGGTTGATGCTCTGTAAGTCCCCACTTCTTAGCTGCTCACCAGCCTGAATGGACTCTGGGGACCAGCCCAGCCTCTGAGGTTCCTAACTAGATAGACAACGTCACAACTCTACACCTCTCAGCTGCTGTGTGAGGCATGGAGAGTGCACAGAGCCTTTAGCTTAGGCTCTAGAATCAGATTTGCTGGACTTGACTGCAGGTTGGTGTGGACTTGGACAAGTCACTTAACCTTTCTCTGCCTTAATTTCCTCATCTGTAAAGCAGGGATAGTAATAGTGCTGAACTGTAGAGTGGTCATGATGGTTAGTAAGACAATGCATGAAAAATATGTAGCCTCGTGCTTGTAGAGGAAAGAGGGAGTTATGATTGAGTTATGATTTAAAACTGGCTGTGGGAAAGTCTGAACTCAGTGAGAAGCAGACAGGAAACTGCTTGATCTTCTTTACACCCCAGCTTCAGGTGAGACCACTCCTGTCAGCCTTCCCTGCCCCTTATGACATCTCAACTAGCCGGCTCACCTGTTTGCAGGCATTTTTAGTCAAGAAAAAGGCTGCTTCTTATGAGAATGACTCACTTTTTATGTATTAAAGAGTCGATTTGAATCTGACATCCATGTCAAACTCCCCCTCACACAGTCCTCAGCACAGGCTGGGCTTGTGTCTGGGCCAGGGGTAGGGAAGGGGCAATGTGTGTTATTTTCCTAGTTCTCTCTTTCCCTCCCTCTTCTTGCCCTTACAGGCAGGACAGGGGGATGGGAGATTAGAGGATATAAGCAAGAAATCTTTTCCCTTTTAACTTAACTAGTTCTGTGGCTGTAGTTCTCATGTAGCAACCACTCAAATGCTGGCTCTCGCGAGGACCACATTTTGTGGTTTCTTCAGAGGCCCCACAGGGACATGCACCCTGTGTAGTTTCTTAACCTAGGAGACATATTCTTTGGATAATTTCTTGCAGTCCCTCTTTGCTGGGGATTCTCCGTTGTACCCTTCTCCTGATCCATGCCTTCCCATCTTTGTCTTTCTCTGTCCCAGGAGGCTGACTCCCAGGGACTGCATCTTTCAGCTTTCTTCCTGGATGACTTCTGGGCTTGGTCAATAGAGGTCCCAGCGGGGGAGTGGAGGATGGGGGGAAAGAGGAGTCTGAGGCCTTCCTCATCCCCTGTCTCTGTTGCAGGGCTGCATCTGGCCAGAGTGTGACCGCCACCTCCACAGCCCTGGCTGGGCTGCCCGACCTCCCCGCCACCAGTCCTCACTGGGCTCACAAGACAATTCATCCTGTTTCCCCTTCAAACATGAGTGGGAGTGGCTCCCTGCTAATACTAGTCCCTGGGTCCCTTAACACCCCACCTGAAGGGGTGCCTTCAGGAATATTCTTCAAAAGGCAACACACAGAGTGGCATATCAGCACTATCTATTGGCAATATATACATCTGACAAAAGACTCAGATTCAGAATATTTATGTAACTCCTACACATCAATGAGGAAAAGACAACCCAACATACAAGGAACTGAAGACTTGAATAGATACCTCCCAAAAGAACACATCAGAATATCTTCCTGCATGTGTGTCACGCAAAAGAGTTAAACTTTGTTGGCCATCAGGAAAATACAAGTGAAAACCTATGAAAGATGGTCGCACACTCACTAGAATGACTAAAATAAACATGGTGGCCATTCCAAGTGTTGGTGAGAACGTGGGGCAACCAAAACTCCCCTGCACTGCTAGAGGCAGTGTAGCATGGTGTGAACATTTTGGAGAAAACTTTGGTGTGTCTACTAGAGCTTTTTTGGGGGTGATGTAAATGTTCTAGATCTTGTTTGTGATAGTGGCCACACTACTGGAAATATTTGGCAAAACTCCTTGAATGGGACACCTTAAAAGAACGAATTTCATTTTGTACAGATTTTGTCTTAGTAAACTCAATTTTTATAAATCTCTTTATTTTAACCATGTAGGGCGAATTTCTGCTGGGACCTTGACTAACAACTTCCTTTACTCTCTGCACCTGGCGGGTCTCCTTGATACTTGGCTGCTCCAGCCAGTCTCCCATCCTCAGAGGTTTCTAGGAGAGGAGCAGGCATCATTATTTCTGCTCATTTCTACTTTCAAACATTCACCAAATATCTCTCGGGAACATTGTCACCAGGGACCGTCCAGCTAATTGCACAGGGTGGGCACACAGCCGTGTCCCCTCTGGCAGCACCCTGATTTCTAAGAGTATCTCTTGGCATCACATCACCTGGTTCGAGGGACACCTCTTGGCACTCCCACTGCGTGACGACCTACTGCTCCCCTCAAGACCCCTTCTTGCCCCATTTCTCTTAATTCCTCACACATTCTTTACAGCTGATTGGCTGGGCCACTGGGTAAGAGTTGCAAAACCAGTTTAGACTTCTTAGTAAGCCTGAGAGTGGGTTTCTGGTGGCTGGTGGCTCCGTGCTCTTTTGTAAGTGTGGGAGGTACTTCATTCCTGTTGTCCTTGGCTTTGGGGCCATAGCCAAAATCCAAATGCTCCAGGAAACGTTTCAACAATGGCTGATGGTAGTGTGTCCTGGTTTGCTCCCACCTGTTGATGCGTCCACAGAAACCTGTGTGACACAATCATCCGTTGCTCTGCGGTTTTCAAAAATAGCTGGTTGGTTGGTTGAATGAGGCCAGACAACTTTTTTTGGAGGTTTGCAGTGCATAAATAACAACCACAGTGAACCTGAAGTAAATCCTAACCATTTCCTGCCCAGCTTGCAGGGCTCTGCACGGATTCAAGAATTTGTGTTTCCAATGTCCCTAATACACCCACGAAAGAGGGACCAAGATTCAGGCAGAAAATACTCTCCTAAGAATATTTGTCTTTGGGGGTCACAAGAGGATAATCCCTGAAGTTGGCTTTTTGTGACATTGCAACATTCAGAAGGAGGAATATATGTATCTTGAGATGGAGTTTTGCTCTTGTCACCCAGGCTGGAGCGCAGTGGCGTGATCTCAGCTCACTGCAACCTCCACCTCCCAGGTTCAAGCAATTCTCCTATCTCAGCCTCCCAAGTAGCTGGGACTACAGGTGCCTACCACCACATCTGGCTAATTTTTATATTTTTAGTATAGACGGGGTTTCACCATGTTGACCAGGCTTGTCTTGAACTCCTGGCCTCAGGTGATCCACCCACCTTGACCTCCCAAAGTGCTGGGATTACAGGCAGAAGAAGGAATATTTTTAAAGCCAAAGATATCTGGCCACCAGTTCCTCCATGAAAGTGGCTACAGCTTTTTAATGCGTAGCTGGGCAAAGAGAATTTGCCAGTAGCTGGGACTTCATCACTTAAAATCTGATAGGACCCCCGCTGTCTGGCCAGGACTAATGCTTTCTCTCATGTAGTTGTGAGGCTTCGCTTCTATTCACGAGCCCATAGTGGCTGGCAGAATCCAGGAGAAGGCGAAGAACAGGAGTGACCGCTCCAAGAGGCGTCCACTCCAAACCCAGATGATAGAGTTAGGGGGCGTGAACTTCTCAAGAAGCAGAAACAGTTTTTCCCAGATGGACACACAGGCAGGGGCACTTACCTTTCTGGAGAACCCTAGAGGCCTCAAAGTGAGTGACACACACACCAAGTGAGTGACACACACACTAAGGTGCTGGTGGGATTCCCACCAAGAGGCTGCTTTGGGTGCGCACGGCCGTCCTGCCTGCCTCTGAGCACCAGACCCAGTTGAGTGGAAGTTTCTGCCGTGCTTCTTCACGGCACGGGCACGATCATTCATCAGGTATGTGTAGCATCCTCAAACACTTTTAATGCTCACTGGTAAAGCAATCCACTTAAAAACACACTGCATTTCCAGGATCTATGAGAGGTTCTTAATGACCCCAAATCACACGTCTTCCTTGGCCAGGCCCATCACCAGGCTAGCACTTGGGCCATTCCTGTGGGCACATAAAGAACGATGTCATCATTGGTTGTCCTCAGAATTCCAGCTCTGTCCTCTCAATTAAGTCCTATTAACACATTTGTTAGTACACTGGTTTCTGGCAACCTCTTAGATGACTAATAGTTGGGCTATCAGACTGAATTCTCTATTTCAAATGTAAATACTTCCTAGCCAGGGGAAAAAAAAAAAAAAAAAAGCTATGTCAAGTCAAATGTTTAAACCCCAAGAAATTTTAGTCTTGTTTAGTTTCTGAACCTGGGGAAGTTAGGACCAGCGATAAAAACTAACACATTTCCTCCAGAGCTACTGACAAGGATTTCTCCACGCTTTCCTCAAGATGTCTGTCGGTGCCTGATTTCTTACACGAGCTCCTATTCTTAGTCTGGATTCAGTGATTCCTCCTGTCACTGGCAGGACCTGCTCTATGTGGCCCTGGCAGTGCAATCCAGCCTTCCTTATTGGAGGTACCTCACACACAGGGGACCTGCGCTCTCGAGCAGGCTTTGTTGAAGCTGTGAGCAGAGGAGGGGTGATGCTGTGGACCAAGGTAGCTGGAACCTGGAACCCAGACCCCTCTATGCCCCAAGGCCCTGCTGGCTCTGCCGCTTGGAACCTTGTTTGTGACTCTGTGACTCTGCACTCCTCAAGTTTTCTAACTGCTCTCAAGTTTATCTTTGCACTCCTCAAGTTTTCTAACTGCTCTCCAGTCTCCCCACACCTGCGAAGTCCCTGGCTTGTTTAAGCAGAGAAATTTCACCCCCACTACTCACTGCACCTACCCTCATGTATGTAAATACTCACCAATGGATGCTCAGCTAAAGTAGGGATAGCTTCTAGGGGAGTTGGGGGTACAGCAGAAGCTCTGAGGAATCCCTTGTTCCTTCTCTCTTCCTCCCACTGTCTCTGAAAAACAGGTAGAGATCTGTCTCACAGAAAGGATGACACTGCATCAAAGGTGGCAGTGGACAGGTGTTTTTAAACAATCATTTCCAGCTGGGTGTGGTGGCTCACGCTTATAATCCCAGCACTTTGGGAGGCCAAGGCAGGCAAATTGCCTGAGGCCAGCAGTTCGAGACCAGCAGGCCAACGTGGCGAAACCCCATCTCTACTAAAAATACAAAAAATTAGCTGGGCATAGTGGCAGGAGCCTGTAATCCCAGCTACTCCGGAGGCTGAGGAAGGAGAATCACTTGAACCCAGGAGGCGGAGGCTGCAGTGAGCCGAGATCTTGCCATTGCACTCCAGCCTTGACAACAAGAGTAAAACTCTGTCTCAAAAATAAATAAATAAATAAATAAATAAATAAATAAATAAAATCATTTCCTTTCCCACCCAAATATCCTGCTACATCTTTTAATGCATTTTCACATTCTCTGAATATTTCTGTTTACATCTGTCTCTTTCACCAGACCGTAAGTAAGCCTGGGACAGTGCACAGTCCTGGAAACACCAGAGGCCTCCCTCAGCCTTGAACTAGAAGGGTAAAGTGCAATCAGGAGAGACTTCCTGGAGGAGGAGGCAAGGCGAGGCGTGAGTTTGATCATAACAAATTTAGATTGGCAGCAAAGACGGAAGAGACGAAAGAACATTGTGAGACACAGAGGGCATGGAACTATTTTCCCTTGAGTCAGGGAGGCTAAACCACAAGGCTTGGATTCACTGAATTTGGGGTCTGAATTAGAAACATGTATCTTCCCTCCTGAGTAGGGCTGCCAGATAAAATGTAGGATGCCTGGTTAAATTTAAATTTCAGGCAAACAACAAATAATTTTTTTTGTAAATATGAAGCCATGCATTTTTGGAAACATACACTAAAAATCGTTAATTGTTTCTCTGAAATACAATCCACATCAAATATAACTGGCCGCAGTGGCTCATGCCTGTAATCCCAGCACTTTAGGAGGCCGAAGCGGGTGAATCACATGGGGTCAGGAGTTCAAAACCAGCCTGGCCAACATGGTGAAACCCCGTCTCTACTAAATATACAAAAAAAAAATTAGCCACGCATGGTGGCAGGTGCCTGTAATCCCAGCTACTCGGGAGGCCAAGGCAGGAGAATCGCTTGAACCCAGGAGGCGGAGGCTACAGTGAGCCGAAATCGCGCCACTGCACTCCAACCTGAGAAACAGGAGCAAAACTCTGTCTCAAAAAAAAAAAAAATTTAACAGGGAGTCCTGTTTTTATTCCGCTTGAATCTGACAACACTCCTTTCAGAGATGCTAACGGGTCCTCGCTGTGGCTCCTCTGGGGAAGAGAAAGTCCACCTGCCCCAGAGGGCCCTGAAGGACTTGACCCTACCATGTTTCCTGTATTGCCCTGCTGGATGGCGACTTGACATCTGAGGACAGAAAGTCGTCCCTTCCCAGGGCTGAGTTCCAGGCTCTGTTGTGCTGTGGTCACAGCAATGTGCTTCACCTCCACTCCATAGAAGAAGCTTCCTCTCCGGCTGAATATGACCGCCTCACGCCAGCAAGGTGGGAGTGGAGTCGCTCAGTTCTTTTTAAAATATTTTTTTGAAAATTTTTTTATGAAAGTGTTTTTTACGAGGGCCCAAGTACACAACCTAACAGCTTCCACAAGTGCCACTGGGATCTGCAAGTCACACAGAACCACATCTGGTTCCATGAGAAGTATGTCATCCTTGGTAAATAGTGCCTCGAGCCCCTGCCTCAGCGGTGGGAGGCAGCTACGTGGGCCCAGCCCCACAGCTTCCACCTGAGGACTTCATGACACTTAGCAAACGCTGAGGAGTAAAAACAGACTTGGCTGGCTCAGCATTTATAAACAGCAATTCCTCAGAAAATTCCAGGTCTATATTAAGGTTTCAATGTTGTCTTTAAATAAACAAACCAAGAAGGCTCATAGTTTTTGCTGAGTTGCGTTACTCATGCGGACTAGCCTTAGCTTCTAAACTACTGCTCTCTGCCTCACTTTCTTCATCTGCCAAGTGAGGATAACCATAGTATCCGCCTTGTGGATTTGGGGCTGGGGTAAAATGACATAATCCCTGTGAAGTGCCCAGTTCAACACTGACAGTAATAGCAGCTGCCTGATAAATGGGAGTTATTAGCATTGTGGGAAGTGGAATCATGGTCCCCCAAAGATGCTGTCCCCATCCTTATTCCCAGAGACAGTGACTAAGTCATGCCATGGTGCAAAGTGGGCTTTGCAGACATGATTGAAGTTAAGGAGCTTGAGATGGGGTGGTGATCCTGGATTTTTCAGGCGAAAACAATCCAATCGCACAATCCTTAAAACTGGAGATCCTCTCTCAGTTGTGGTCATAAGAGGATGGGACTGTGGAGGAGAGGCACAGAGAGACTTGGAAGGTGGAGGAAGGGGCCAGGAGCCAAGGAATGAGGGCAGCCTCTAGAAACTGGAAAAGACAAGGGCGTGGATTCTCCTCCAGAACCACCAGAGACAGCACAGCCTACCAAGGCCTTGACTTTATTCCGCTGAGACCCATGTCTTTTGATCTGTTGCACTGTAAAATAGTAAATCTGTGCTGTTGGCTGAGCAAATGGCTCACACCTGTAATCCCAGCACTTTGGGAGGCCGAGGCAGGAGGACCACATGAGGTCAGGAGTTCAAGACCAGCCTGGCCAACATGGCAAAACCGCGTCTCTACAAAAAATACAAAAATTAGCTGGACATGGTGGCACACACCTGTAATTCCAGCTGCTTGGGAGGTTGAGGCACGCAAATCACTTGAACCTGGGAGGTGGAGATGGGCGCACAGTACGATCAGAATAGTGAACTAATCAGTGTGTTCACAACAAGATAATTTTTAGAACTGTCACAGGAAAGAACAGAATAATTGAGGGTCAAGGGCAAAATAATTTTCAGAACAGTTTTCAATTTAAATGTCCAACAATAGGGTACTAGCCTGATAATTCCAAATATAAAATACTGTGCTGCCAGAAGTGTTACGAATATTGAATAATGTGGAGTTTTCATGCTATTGAATGAAAGACACAAAATATACAACTGTATGTAGGGAATAAGTCAATTTTTCTTAAAAAAAAAAAAAAAGCAAAGCATAGGGATTTTATACGTACACACACACACAGGAAAAATCTCTGGAAGGAGAAACAGCAAAAAAAAAAGCATTATGAGGAATTTATTCTTTAGCTTGCTTGCAGCTTCTCCACATTTAAAGTGTTTTCTACCATGATCTTGTAATGCTTTAGATTTGAGGGAAAGTTTATGAAAAGGCACATCCCCGAAGACTACAAAATGGGATAGTAAGGAGAGGCTGCGATGGAACCAGAGCCCCCTGGGTGTGTGCTGGAGAGCAAGGGTCCCGCTGGGGAGGCTGGTGTTGAGGGAGGGGCCGGGAGCCTTCCTCTTCTGAGCTTCTGCTGTGGGTCCCTGGGTCAGGGAGGAAGAAAGATGAAGCATCCCTGTGCCGCCATCTTTCTTTAGTCAATTGTATTGATTTTTCTAAACCCTGGGCAGGGGAACCCCTGGGAGAAAGACAGTTCTCTCTTACTCCTCTGGAGGCCAAGATGCCACAACGGAGTGCCAGGCAGAAGGAGAGTATCCCCTCGAGGACTCTCCTTGGCTCACAAGTTCACGGGCCCACAGTCTGAAGAACTTAGAAGAGAGAGCTAAAAACGGCACCCATCCTTTATTCTCGGCATCCACTCCCTCTCCTTCAAGCCACAGCTCTGTCACTGCTGGGTGCTGGGGTGCTCAGGCATTCTGACCACTCCCCGTTCTCCTGGAGTTTAAGCTCCTGCAAAAGCAACCCTGTCTGCAAACGGTCACCTCACCATGGTGCAAGTATTTGGGAACTGGAGGGTCCCAGTGTCCCTGACACCCTGGGGATGGAGTGGCTGCACTCAGGCTGTTCCTCTGAGGGGATAATGGGGACCTCAAGTCCCATGGCAGAGATTGCTCCAGCACTAGCCTCCCTCCTTTCCTGGTTTCAGAGGGTCCATGGGCAGCCATGGGGTTTTATAGTTAGCCCCGCTGGCAGAATTTAGCAGCACAATATCCGATCTCTCTTGATTCTAATTAAAGATGCATAATGCTTGACTTGCCTCTGAATTGCCTTGCCCCCACTGGTACTACCCACATGGGTATGGGATGCAGATCACTTAGGATGCCTGCTCCCTACCTCAGGGTCCAACAAAAGCCACAGGGGCTTGTGGGAGTGCCCTAGGAACTGCTCAGGCCCGGCATGGGGCTGCTCTGTGAGACCACGTAGTGCTGCTGTAGGGTATTGGTCTGCCACCACCTGCCTGGACCTGCAGACACACTTAAGTGGCAGTACTGCCTGGTGCTGAGCTCAACCACAAGAGCTTTTATGGTCCCCACTCAGCCTGGGCAGCTATGCTACCTCAGGGTCATCATTTGCACAAGGCACACTCCTGAGTACCTCCTCTGTCCCAGGCCTCGAGCTCCAACAACATCCTGGGGTTCAGGCGCTCTCTACTCCAAAAGGCCAGCCATGCTGAGTAAGGAGAGAGTGGTCAAAGTCTGCCCAGAGCTCATTCCCTTCGTCTCAGCTGTGATAACACCACGTGACCACCTTTCAAAAATCCTCTGCACCCTCTTCTGAGGCTAGAAGACATCTCCAACACTCACATGCCCAGGTGCCCTTTCAAAGTCCAGAAGAATCTCTCTCCCTTGAAGCCAGGAGGTCATCCGTGGATTTTTCTCTTTCTAGTCTGAATTGTGTCTTCCGGTCTTAAGGGAGAAACGTTCACTATTTCATGGTTAAGTATGATGCTTGCTATAGGGGTTTTTGTGTAGATACTCTTTGTAGCCCAAAAGGTGTCTGAGAAAGGTCTCAATCAATTTAGAAAGTTTATTTTGCCAAGGCTAAGGACACACCCGTGACCCAGCACAGAAGGTCCTGATAACCTGTGCTCAAGGTGGTTGGGACACAGCTTGGTTTTACACATTTTAGGGAGACATGAGACATCAATCATTATATGTAAGATGTACATTGGTTCGTTCTGGAAAGACAGGACAACTCGAAACAGGGAGGGGGCTTCCAGGTCATAGGTAGATAAGAGACAAATGGTTGCATTCTTTTGAGTTTCTGATTAGCCTTTCACTGAATGTGCACTGTACAGGAATAGTGTACTGAATGTACACCGTCAGACTTATCCCTTAGTCTGGCTTAGTGAAACCACAGGGAAGAGGAAGCAATCAGATATGCATTTGTCTCACATGAGCAGACGATGACTTGAGTTCTGCCTGTCCTTTGTCCACAAGGAATTTCCTTGTGGGCAAATGGTGAGGGAGGTAGGTAACTTTTTGTTAATCTTTGTAGCTATCTTATTTAGGACTAGAATGGGAGGCAGTTCCCAGCTTGACTTTTGCCATTGGCTTAGTGATTTTGGGGAGATTTATTTTCCTTTCATGCCTCCATGATTAAGGAATCCCCTTCCATTCACAGCTTCTGTAGTTTCCATTATGAACAGGTGTTGGATTTTACCAAACCCTTTTTTTCATCCAGTAATATAATTACTATAGGACTTCCTTCTTTATTCTGTTAATGTGCTGAATTCCATTGCTTTCTGAACATTAAACCAACTTCATATTCCTGGAATACCTTTTTGTATATCTTGGGTTTGCTTAACTAATATTTTGTTTCAGATATTTACACCTATGTTTGTGAGAATGATTGACCTGCCATTTTACTTTTTTGTAATGACCTTCTCAGATTTTGGTATGAAAGTTATGCTTGCCTCATGATAAGCGGGGCAGCGTTTCCTTGTTTTCTATTCTCTGGAAGAGTTTTTATAAGATTAGTATTATATCTACCTTAAATATTTGGAAGAATGCACTAAAGTCAACTGGGCCTGGAGTTTTCTTTATAGGAAGGTTTTCTAATTATAACATTTAATAGATACAAAATTATTCAGATTTTCTATTCTCATGTTCATTTTAAAAAGTTGCTTGGGTGAGAGGATTTGTTCATTTCATCTAAATTTTCAAGCAGATAGGCCTGAATATGTCCACAAAATCCTCTTGCTTTCTTTTCAGTGGTTTGTAACACCTTCCACTGTCCCCCATTGCTTTCCTGATACTGGCAATCTGCGACTTCTTTCTTCATCCCCTGCTCGTAAGGTGAAGAGCTACCAGAATCCCCCTTCAGAAATGAGGTGCTCATTGCCCCAGCTGCTGAGAATGCTGGCGACGCCCAATGTCATGTGCCCTTTCCAGGGCAGCCTGCAGGATGACTGCTCACTGTCGGATATAAAGGTCTGCCCCTGGCACCCCCGACTTGGGATGACTCTCAAGGGTCGTGTCAGCTTCCGTCCTCCCTGAGTAGCTGGCCGAGGCATCCTTTGAGGCTGAGTTACAGCTCAACCTCTTCCTCTACCCAATCCTGGTTTCTTCCCTTTCTTTTCTCTTCTCTCCCCTTTCCTTGGATTCCAAGAATACTCCCTCATAACCTTTCAGCATTGTGCTCTTCATCTCAGAATCTGCTGCCCAGGAAACCCAACTTACTACCAACTGTGTTACTCATTTCAAAAAGAAACTTTAACTTTATTTAACACCTCTATTTGCACATTTGCTTTCTATTTCATTAATTTCTGCTATTATATTTTTTACCCCTATCCTTTTATTTTCTTTAGGTTTAATTTGTTATTTTCCCATTTCCTTGAGATGAATGCTCAGCTCATTAATTTAAAAAATGTTAATTGTCAAATACACATAAAATGTATCATCTTAACCATTTTGAAGTGTAGGGTTCAGTAACAGTAAGTACATTCATAGTGTTATGCAGCCATCACTACCATCCATCTCCAGAACTCTTTATCTTGCAAAACTGAAACTCTGTACCCATGAAATACTAACTCCTTTGCCCCCACCAGCCCCCGACAATCACCATTCTACTTTCCATCTCTATTAATTTGACCAATCTAAGTACATCATATAAGTGGAATCATTTCGTATTTATCCTGGCTCATTGAATTTTAGCCTCTTTACTTCTCTCACATATCCATTTCAGTATAGCTTGGTTTCATCTCAAGGTTTTATATCACATATTCATCATTCAGTTCAAAATATTTTTGAAATTTTATTTGAGTTTCTTTTTGACCCAGGGGTTATTTAGCAACATATAACTTAAGTTAAAAACATTTGGAGATTCCTAGTTTTGATTGCTGGCTTAATTTTAATGTGGTGGAAGAACATAGTCTGCATGATTTCAGTCATTAGAAATGTATTGAGGTTTGTATCATTTCCCAGAATATGGTCAAATTTGGCCAATGTTCCATGTGCAATTAAAAAGAAGGCACGTTCTGCAATTTGTGGGTGTAGAGTTCTGCAGATATCTATTGTCAAGTTTGTTCAATGTGTTGTTTGAATTTTCTGTATCCTTGCTGACTTTTTTTTGTCTACTTGTTTTTTCAGTTAGAGAGTTGTGTTAAAAATCTCCCAGGATAATGGTGGATTTGTCTATTTTTCATTTCAGTTTTGTCAATTTTTTTTCTTCACAATTTTGAGGCTAATTTAGAATGACTGTCTTCCTGGTGAATTGGTCTTTCATCATTACAAAATGCCATATAGTATTCCCAAAACATTATTATTGTGGTTTTGTATAATCGGTCTTGATATAGATTTACCTGCATATTAAATCTTTGTATTTCTCTTCTTTCTTCCCTGCATCACTGTGCCTTCATCTAGGATCATTTTCCTTCTGCCTAAGGAACTCTTTCGCTAGTTTCTTTAGTGCAGGTGCTCTGGTGAATAATTCTTCTAGTTTTCACTTGTCTGAAAATGTCTTCACATCACCCCCACTTTTGAAGGATATTCTTGCTGTGTATATAATTATATGTTGGAAGCAATTTACTTTCAGTGCTTTGAACATATGGTTCCATTGTCCATTAGCTTTCATTGTTTTCTTCAAAGGAAATATGGCTTTTTTTTCTATGACTGCTTTTGGTGTTTTCTTTTTGGTTTCCAGGAGTTTTACTGTTATGCGTCTAGGTGTGGTTTTTAAAATTTGTACTGTTTGTGCTTTACAGTTCTTCTGAAATCTGTACATTTCTGTTTTTCATCATTTTTGTCATCTCTCAGCTATTGTCTCTTCAAATATTACTTTTATTCTCTCTCCTCTCTCCTTCTTGGACTCTAATTACATGTTTTCTCTTAAATTCTTTTCTGTATTTTTCATTTTTTTTCTCTTTGTGCTTCAGTCTAGATATATTTTTCTAACTGTTTTCACAATTACTTATTTTCTTCAGCTATGTCTAATCTGTAGTTAAACTTAACTATTCCCTTAAGTTTAGTATCATATTTTTAAGTTCTAAAATTTCCATTTATTGCTTCCAGGATGCTACTGAAAATACCTAACTTATGGAATGTACTAATCTCAGTTATTTTAGTTTTTAAAAGCCTGATAACACCAACATCAGAATCTCCAGAGGATTTTTTCTATTGTTTATTTTTTCCCTCTTGCTCCAATCTTATCATTTTTCATACCTGGTTAGTTTTGATGGAATGTTAGCTATAGTGTATAAAATTTGCAGAAAAGACTCAAGACCCTGGATGGTATCTTTCCGTAGAGAATATTTACTTTTACTTCTGGTCATAATCAAGGAAGGGCAGATCACCTAACTTAATTCGGGCCTGAGAGGATTTGAACCTGGGTGTCAGCATTAGTCCCCAGGGTATATTTAGGGTGACCATCTTCATCTGTTCCCTGTTGCTATAATCAAAAACATAGAATGGGTAATTTATAATAAAAATAAATTTATTTCTTATAGTTCTAGAGGCTGGAAATTCTAAGGTCAAAAGGCTGCATCTGCTGAGGACCTTTTTTTCTGTCTTGTACCATGACAGAAGGCATCACAGGATAAGTGGGGTACACAGGGTAAGTGGGGTGCACAACAGAGAGCCAAATTGGCTTTTATAACAGACCCACTCTCAAAATAACTAACCCATAATAACATAACCAATAGTAACATAGTCCACTAATCCATTCATAAGGGCGGAGACCCATGACCAAATCAGCTCTTAAATGTCCCACCTGACCCTGCCTCCTAATGCCCTCACAATGGCAGTTCAATTCCAGCATGAGTTTTGGAGGGGACACTCAAACCACAGCAGTTACCAAGAACCCTGGATTGCCTTGGACTGAGGGGATTCCTGAGACAGGGGACCTTCAGTGCTAAAACCAGGATGGTCACAGACAAACCAGGGTGGTTGGTCACTCTAGGTAGCTCTTTGGGCCTCTGAAATGAAGGCCTGGGGTATCTACCTTTGACTCCTCCTTTGCATACCCTCTATGCCAATTTTTGTTCCCTTGTTTTATGAGATTGTCAGTAGTTCCACCTGCTTTTTCAGCCCCTCCATCACTGCTTGCTGCTCAGCTTCTCAACCTCTCAGCTGCAGCTGAGAGAGAACCAGCAACTGCCTTGAGAGAGAAATAGGCACCAAACTTCCAGCTAATCCTCCTGTGTTTCTCTTCTCTCCAGGACCTGGACCTTTCGCATGTTCACTGCCCTGGGGCTTTTCCCACGATTTCAAGCAGGTGATTTATGTATTTGTCTGCAGCTTTTCTAGTTGTTCTTGATAGGAGGGTGATCTGAAATAAGCTAGTCCAATATTGTTGGAAGTACACATTGGTTCACATATTTTTAATGCTTTTGAAAACAGTGCCAAGATGCCCTCCGGAAACATGGCATCCATGTTTGCTCTTAGTTGTGGGCAAGAGAACCCGTTTCTCCACATCTCACCAACACTGGGTGTCACCGTCTATACCATAGACAATTTATCTTTGTATCTTTGCCACTTGCTAGCTTCAGAATGGGAGAAGCTTTAACTGTTACCTTTCCCTGGTGCCTAGTGAGGTGGGGCTTTACTTCATATGTTGAGTGGCTGTTTGTATTTACTCAACAGAATGTTTTTTAGTGCAAACGTTCACTTGGACCTTATGCATTAAACATTGCCCTATGGATATGAGAGATGGAAATTGGAAAACACAAGCTGTTGATGAGTTTTTGGCCAGCAGTCTCTTGGTTACAGGTTCACCCAGTGACCTGGGCAATTGCAATGTCTCCAGACTTCAGGGCTCACTCCTTATTAAGGACTCCAACATCAGGTCCCCTACTGATGGGAGCCACTTCACAGTTAAGCCTGTGGGTCTCAAGGTGGGCTCGGGATGCTGCAATCCTGACCACAAAGGCTGGGTCCTCACACGAGGTGGGTGCCAGGTTCTGGAGGGTCAAGGACTCTAATAAATGCAGTGATAAGAGAAGAAACAGAATCAACACCCCAAATCCTGCGGAGAAGAGAAACGAACCAGGTTCAGAGTGGACAGGCATCCCCATTTCCACTCTTCTTTCCATCTCAAGGACCATCACCACAGTGGGCAAAAGGAGTGCTGCTTTTACAAGAGGATTGTCTTAACCCAGACTACATCCTATGCCAAGCAACATGCCTGGCATATACAGTCTCAGAAACCCGGTTTCCTCACAGTCTCACGCAGAAGGTGCATCAGTAGCATCTTCTGCAGGAGAATGAGTTTGTGTCTGGGCTTAATTTCGGTGTTTGCCTTCTAAATAGTTCCCTGTGACAAAGTAGCTGTGTTTGGGCATTTAATTAATAATTTTTACAATAAGAGAGTAAAAAAAAAAGCATTCTTAGTGAAGGAGGGGGAGAAAGAAACCTTTCTGTTCTTCTCAATCCCACAGCGATTCTCTTTGGGCTCCCTTGAGGTCACAAACGCAGCAGCTCTATGGCCAAATTTGGGCATCCCACAATGATAGGTTCAAAGAGAGATTTTCACATTTAATTACCCCCCAGGTAGCCCCTTTATCTTTATCAAGTAAATTTGTAATTGGGAGTTCCTGCTTGGAGACTGGAGTCTCTGTCGACAAGAACTTAAAGACCAGCTTCCCACTGGTTCTAAATGGTCTTTTATAGCAGGAGACTCCCAGATACAGGGCTTTTTTCAAAGGCTTTCTACAGCAATTAATGGCTAAAAGCAAATAGCCAAACCTCAGATCCTGACTGTGTGCCAAATTCTTCACTGCTTGGGGAGTTTCTCACAGCAGTATTTGTTCTCTTACATTGCTTGAAACAAGGAATATTTTACACCCATAAATAACTGTTTTTGGGAGGGGAAGGAGGGACAGGTGAGCCATAGCAATATTTTCTTTTTAAGAAAAAGAACAGTAAATTTATTATGCCTCAAGAAATTTCCAAGGATGTCCCATATTCCTTGCAGGAAATACCCTGTCATTTTCCTTATTCCCATGCCAATTTTCCTTCCTCCTTATTTTAATGAATGAGGCTTGCAGCGATCCTAGGTTAGTGCTCGTCTCTTTAACATTTTTTCCATATTGTTATTTGGAGACTGGCTTTGCCTTCAGACTCCTTTCCACCCACACATATGGCTGCTCAGAACTGGCCGTCCAGACGGTCTCTGTGGGCAGGGAGGTCCATGACACTGGGGGACTGGCCTCTGGTCACAGTGGCCACGGCGTGGTGAGCAGCAGGGAGGTGAGGAGCCACAGGCTGAGGTCACACGGATTGGTGGGAGGCGGGGTGGACTGGAGGGCATCAGACCCAGGAGACTGGGGTGGGAATTAAAGCTCCCCAACCATCTTGCCAGGCAGCGGAGGGCTCTGGGCCACCTGTTCCTATTGGGAGCATGAGCGGAGCTGGAGGATGTGGTGTGGGGACAGAACTGGTGAGACCCTGCATGCATGAGGCAGGGGGACTCCTGGGCAGTGCCAGTTCTGTGTTGACTGAGGACATCCTTGGGAAGTCCTACTGGCTGCAAGCAGTGCTGTGAACAATGCTTTCTAAAGTGAAGCCTTCCTTGTTTTCATCAGTCCAGGGACGTGAACGTTAGCTTTTCTGAAGCCTGGGTCGCCTGGGTTCCGGGTCATTGTTGTAATCCTCCATTGCTGTGGAACATGGACTGTATTGGCTCAGCTGTTGAGGGCCTTCGAGACAGGAGCCTGCTCAGAACCCCATACAATAAAAGGCGGTTTACCATGACCTCCAGATGTTTCCCTTTAGAGTAAAATAAGAAATGCCACGCACTAAGCCCCAGGTAGTCTGGGGTCTTGGTTTGGTGCCTGGGCTCTGCAGCCGGCCTGCCTGGCTCAGATCCCACCTGTCTCACCCGCTGGCTGAGCAGCTCACCCACCCTGCCTGTGCCTCCACCTCCTCAGTTGTAGAAGGACTAGGGTAGCAGGTTCTCCTTGTGGGGAGTGCGTCAATGTTAGGAAAAGGGCCTGGCACACCATATGTGTCTGATAGATGTTAGCCATTGCTTGTGTTTGACTTCCTAGGATAAGGAACGTACTGAAGGCAGGAGAGCGAGGGAAGCGGAAGGAGAAAGGATGGGGATTGCCCCCATGCCCTCCACTCCTGTAGGCAGAGTCCCTCCAGAATTCTGTGTGAGGAGTCCACACTGACAGCAGCGCCACCCCCTCTGAATACCACCCACTCTCAGACACACTCCAGATATAGATATTCCCTGGGGCAGGCCTCATTACAGGGAAAATTACACCCTGAGAGACAACAGGCAGGACATGCCCAAGGCCAGTGAGGACTACAGCCCCTAGAATCCCCCCAGCCTAGGCTCCCGGGCTCCCTCCTCCCTTATGGCTGCAGACGGCAACCACCAAACAAGAGTCTGCCCAAGTGGGTCTCCCCACCCGAGGACGGTGGTTTTAGGTGCTGGAGACAGCAGGGGAAGACTGGGAGAGCAGTGTTGGGGTTGAGTTGGGGGTTAGGGGAAGTCCTTCAGCCTCAGGCAGGAGAAAGAGCAAAATGAAGTCCCTCAGCTGTGTGTGGGGACAGAGAACACGGCCAGGACCCAGGGGGCTAACAACTGCAGAGCTGGGTCCCCCACTGTAAGCCTGGGAGCCTGGGAGTGTGGGCTATAGGGGCTCTTTGGGGGCCGCTGGGGTTCCCCCAATTCTGGGGAAAGTGCGGTCCTGGGGATTCTCGTGAAGACCTAGTGTCTGGCACGAGGAGGGGCAGACAAGACAGCGAGGGGGCCTGGGAGGAAGACTAGGATGGAAGGGAGCTTGAGAGCGCAGGGAAAACAGCGCTGGAGGCCTGGAGGCTTAGATGAACCTAGGTCGGTGGGCCTCAGCCTACCATGTGCTGGCCCAGTTAAGACCCGTGCTCTCCTGCCTCCATGCCATTTCCACCCTACAGCTCAAAGGAAGTGCTCTTTCCTTTATTCTGTCCATCAAAACCTTACCCAGAGGCCATGTGCGGCCCTGTCACACCCCTGCCCACAGGTGACTGCACTGACATGGAAAACCTCACCTGGTCTCCCCTCAGGAAGGGCCTGGGAGCGTCTGGATGGTCTTATCTCAGAGACCCCCGACCCTGCTCCCAGCCTCCAGGCTCCCAGGGTCCTGGCGGTCTCTCTATGCCAAGGGCCATGCCCTCTTCGCCCCCAAAGAGTAGCCTGGATTTCTTCCTGTCTGTCCACAGAGACCCTGGGCTGCCCTGGGAGTTCTGCTTGTTGTAGGCACCAGACTTCTGTGGTATGCAAGGTGCATGGTGGGTGTGGGGGCATATCCTCAGCTGACTCCTGCAGCTGTTCCTGGACCCCTCCTCCCCTCCACGTGCCCCCGTCACCCCCAGCAGCCCAGGCCAGTTTGGGTTCACTCTGGCTTTCTAGTTCCTGCCCAGGGAGTGGCACCTCCCTAGACTTCGGCTGCTCATACCTGCATTCTCAGCCCCTGTACTGGCCTTTGACCTACAGAAAGCTCCAGCTCCCCTGCTCCTCCGTGGGGTCCCTGATCCCTGACGCACCTAGGAGACCTGTGCTCCACTCCCAGACCAGCCCCAACAAATGGAATGTGATGCCACCCGTCTCAAGGCCAGATCCCCAGGGCTGGCTCTGGACCTTCTCTGTGGCAGCACTCGTCCTCCTAGTTGGAGAGCCATGACCCTGGGCCCTCTGCACTGTTATCCTCTGGGGGCCTCTGGTGAACAGCACTCCTAGCATCGGGTTGGAGGTGGACTTGCTGATGGGCTGTCCCCAGCACCCACACATCATTCCCTGCAATCTACCTTGGGAACCCTGGGTGGACACCCACTTTTTAAATAGGCTAGGCATGGTGGCTCATGTCCAATCCCAGCATTTGGGGAGGCCAAGGCAGGAGGATCACTTCAGGACAGTTCAAGACCAGCCTGGGAAACATAGTGAGACCCTCATCTCTACAAAACAAAAACAAAAGAACCCAAGTACTCGGAAACCAAAGTATGGTGATTCTCCCAGGCTCCATGCCTCATTCCAAGTGCTCAGGTCAAGAAGCAAACCCACCTTGATTGGTTCAGATTGTTTGGAAATTCCAACCTGGGTAAATGATGGAGGAGTGCAACGGAGCATAGAAAGACAAGGGGGCTTCAGGTTCCTCTCTTCCTACTAAAGCGTGGATCCTAAGCAGAGGCTTCCTTGGTTCTTAAGCTTTCAGCAGCTATTCGACCTTTGAACACTGCAGATGGTGGGATGCTAGAGGGAGCTTTAGGAAATGGGAGGCAGGGACAGGGATAATAAAGGGTCCGTACAAGACACCACCCTGGTTTCAGGAATCAGTGGTGAGGGCCCGTTTCTTCTCCAGATACTGTAAGGCAGGCCCTGGACCTGACTGTTATTATTTCATGGCCAGGGGCATGTTGAACACACTGTATTTTGTGTTGAAGTCTCTTTGAATCATCACCTGGTGATTTGCATTCCTAAAACTCAAAATGTGGGCATTTATGTGGATATTTTAATACTGTTCTTAGAGGTAGCGTTCGAGGCTACCCCTTAATTAATTTGATTTTTGGAATCTGTTTGGAGAGAAAAAGTTTCACCAGGAATGCATTATTGGCCTAGCAGGGGCCCCCTTCCACCTCTGCAGGCACAGACACATGCACCCGAATCCCCTCCACAAAGCCTGCTTGCTGTTCAACAAACACAGATGCAGAAGCCACTCCAGCGGGAAGCAGGGTTGCAGCAGCGTCCTCTCAGCCAGAGCTCACTCCGTCCTTCTCAACACTTCCATGGACTTGCCCCAGCGCCTGGAGGGCAGCAGGGCACAGGCTCACCCGGCACAGTATGCTTGAATCACCGCTGCGGTCCTGTTTCCATTTGAGAAATTTATTCACGTTGTTTAAGTTTTATTTTTATTACATGAATAGTACCAGCTTATTGGAGAAACATTAGAGAATAGGAGAAAATAAATGAATAGCAACTCCAATTCCTCTGTCCAGATATTCAGAAATCTTCCTGTGTGTAGGCAAAAGCATGCATGCACATGTGCACACACGCTTCCAGTTACAATAGCTGTGTAACAAATTACCTCCAAGACAGAGTGGCATAAAGCAACCGTTTATTATCCATGAGAGGAATTTGGATGTGCATAATGCGGATGGTTCTTCTCTGCCCAGTAATGTCTAGGGTCTCAGGAGAGACACTTGGAGGCTCAGTATCATCTGAAGCCTCATTCAGGTCAGTGGTGCGAGTTGGTGGCCAGTTGCTGCTGTTGGCCTCTTCAAGCGGCCAGGGCTTCCTCACAACATGGTGATTGGGTTCTGAGGGCAAGTGTCCCAAGAGATAGAGAGAGATAGAGAGAGCCAGGCAAAAACAGCTTTTCCAACCTAACTTCAGGAGTAATGGGCATCTCTTTTACCACCTCATATTAGCTGAAAGATGCAAAGACCTGCCAGGCTCAAGGGGAGGGAAGAGACACTCCACCTTCGGACAGAGAGTGGCAGAGTTCTGGAAATGCGTTCAGGACCAGAAATACTGCTATGGCCATTTTGGGGAAATACAATCTGCCATGTTAAAGTTTCATAATATTGTCATGCTATGCATACAGCTTTTCTTTTATTGAGGTATAACATTCACACAATGCAGGGCTCGAATCTCAAGTTTACAGCCCAATGATTTATTAAGTCTATAATCCTTTGTATCCCCCTACCCATCAAGACAGAGAACATTTCTGGCATCTGGAGGGTTCCCTATGCCCCTTGCTAGTCAATACGCACCCTCTTCCCCACCCTTGCACACTCTCTGACTTTTATCACTAAAGATGAGTTTTCTAGCCTGTTTTTCCCAAATGCATTATTAATAGTTAACCATGCCAGTACTCACTTTGAATAGCTGTATGGTTCACATACGTATGGAAATATCATCGTTTATTTAACCAATAACTTGTGGTATTGGGCCTTTAAGGTTTTACAACATTCATGAGGGAAAATCAAATGATCATATACCATGGCTCTGCCCAAGGGCACTGTCACTATGACCCACCTCATGAAAACAGTTGGCTGCCTTCACCCCCAACCTTGGGTTTCCTGGGGACAGTAATGGGGCCAGCTGCAGGCCAGACAACACCAGTCACAAGGGAAGATGGGCCCTCCACAAGGCATATATATGGCTTGATCCTCCTGGGGTTGGCCTGAATGACTTGGAAAGGAGATTTATTTAACCATTTTTCCAGTGGGAAGACTGTGTCCCAGAGACTGAACATATGTGGTGGCATGGTGGCCTGCCTTTCACACTGCTTTCCTGTATCTCTGCTTTCTCTGAGTGGATGGCATTTCTCACCTGTCTGTGTCCCTTCAGAATGCCTGGGCTGAAATGTACTTTGCAATTAAGTGGCACGGGCTTGCTTTATAGACTCTCCTTGTCTGTTAGTTCTAAGTGTTTCCTATAAGGGTGTCATCATATTTGCCTACAACCAAACAAGAAGATGAAAGGGAGGAAAGGGTAGAGGCATGAGGAAGAGAGGGGGAAGGAGAGGGGAAGGACTGGCAGGAGGAAGAGAGGAGCCTCTGTTCTAATTTTGCTAGGGGGGAAGTCAGGGTTTGTGGGGTCATATATCATCATGTAGAGTTTACAAATAAAGACACCAGAGGCCACTGGTGCTCAAACACAGGATGCAGACGCTCTGTCTGCAAGGCGTTTTTTTCTAAGGAAAATTAAATTCCAAAAATATTTGCACTGACTTGGAAAAAAAAAAAAAGCTTCTCCTCACGTCTCCCAGTTTCAGCTGCATTCCTCATTTGTATGTTGAGTTTGAATCACTTTTTAAAAAGTTTAAATAAGAACAGAAGCTATCCAAGATCGGAGAACACATTGTGTAAATGGAAAGAACATGCTAAATGGGAAGCAAGAAAAATTGGAGAGAAAGCCCCTTCCCTATTAAATGGCATGGAAAGGCAGCCCTCAGAAGCTCCCTCCTGATCATCCAGCCATGGGATGGCAAGGGAGAGGGCCGTGTAAGGAGTGTTGTGCTTGGGACACAGGTGGGGCCAGCATGAGAGGGGAGCCCGGGCAGTAACTCCAGGATAGGATGAGAGTGCCATCCCCAGAAGCAGAAGGCAAGCCTGCAGAGTTTCACTGTGGGCCCTGCAGATTTGTCAGAAGGACATCTGCAGACAGCACCTTTTAGGAACATAAGTGATTGACTGATCCCGGTGGCCTTCCTCAGCTGGGAATAACAGCAGAAGGGAATGTCTTGGGATCCAGAGATGGGACCAGCTAGCTTGCCAAGCGCTTCTGGGCCTCTGCCTGCCCATGGAACCATTATCGCTCCTGGGTGCCTGCATAACTTAGGCCAGTGCTGGGTGATCACTGCACTCCTCTCCTCTGCCAAACCCTGAAGAGCTGCCTCCCAGGAGGGACACCTTGCCATGAGCACATCTGCTGCTGCATCCTTGGCTCCACACAGGAAAGATCTGCTTGCGAGGCTCCCTGGGCCTTATGCCCCATTACGGCACGGCTCTAGGAGGGTTCCATGTAGGCAGCAGCAGATGGGGCGGGGACAGACATGCAAGATTAAGAGCCCCGGGTGTGACTTCGAGTCACCATTTCTGCTCTGTTAGGTGAGGGACTTGGAGAAACTGATTCACGTCAGGGAGATGAGAAATGACAGGCATTCCACTCCTGTTAGCTCATGGAACTCCTTACTACTGCCCTGCGAGAAAGACTCAGACAATGAAGCTGGGGCCTGGTGGCCAAATCACTGGCCCCAGGATAGTGGTGAGCTGAGGACCACCCACCACCCGACTGGGGTTCTTTCTCCACCACCTTCCCCGGTTGTCCCCACACTGCTCCCACAGCTCTGTACTGGCCTTGGGCCCGCCTAGCAGGAGGCTGCTCCGCGGGACCTCCCAGTGGCAGGGGAGGCTGTGGACTCCAGGTTACCCCTTCTCCAGCCACCCACCATGCCTGGTCTAGGGTCCACTTGGGACACCTTCTTGTGGAAAGAGAGCATGGCAGTCACAACATACCCCACAGAGCGAGCAAGCTGTTTGGGGTTCGGAGCGGGTCCCCTCCTGCCTCCTCCTCTCTCTCTACTGATGAGCCTGCCCCTTCTGCCCTGGGAAAGCAGAGGCCATGGGAGAAGTCCCCATACCCCCACTGCTGCCTGTGGACCCCAAGGCTCTGCCCTTCCCTCTGTGTCTGGGTTGCACCGTCCACCGCCGCCCCTGCTGTCCCCCAAGACCAGTGCCTCCTCCTGGCCCCAGATCCTGCTTCTGGAGGGCAGCCCTCCACAGGCCCAGCAACTCCTAACCTTCCCCCTGGGCCATGGCCATCGGCTAGAAACACATGGTTATTTTCTCTTTTTTCACGTCTTAAAAGACAAACATCAAACAAGAAATCCTCCCTTGAGTCACTCCCTACCAACCCTCCACCCCTACCCCAGTTACTGCCCTATCTCTCTCTTTCTCTTTCCGGAAAATTCCTTGATATGCTGTCTATCCTGCTGTCTCCGAGTCCTCTTCTTCCTTCCTCTGTAAAAAGCAGCCTGGCTTTCACCCCCTGCACACCTCCCAGCGGCTCTGGCAAGGCCAGCACTCGCCTCCAGGCTGCTCCACCCAGCACCGGTCTGGTCCTCATCCTTGTCTCTGCCTGCCTTGGGCTCCACTGGCTGCTGGTCTCTCCCTCCTCCTCTCCCCATTGAGCACCGGGGACTCCATGGGAGCCACTTCCCATATCATCAACACTCCCTCTACCCACAAGCCCAGAGTTCTCCTGGCCTGAAATACCATCTGTGCAAACAACCCCACACGTGTCTCCCACTGGCCTCTCCTGCACGCCTGGGCCTCTCGGGTCTCCGGCCCCTGCTCCACCTTGTCTCGCCTGCCCCAGAGAATGGCAGTTCCGTTGCACGGGCCATGCATTTGAGTCCTCTTGGCTGCCCTCCTTCCACACCATTACTCTAGGACATGGAAGTACGCCCTCCATGGGACCACTGTTGCCCCCATGATTGCCACCACCCTGGGCCCTGTGGTCACCACCTCCTGCCTGGAACATTGCAAGTGGCCTGGCCTCACCTCCCTGCATGCACACGTGCCCCTGCAGTCTGGCCTCAACACGTGGAAAGGGTGGCCCTTTCACGTACAAGCCACATGTCCCTTTGCTGTTTGAAGGCCCTACCATCCACCAACTCCCTGTCCCATGAGAGACAAAGCCAAAGTGTTGATGCTGTGGCAAGGCTGTGGATCCGGCCCTGTCACCCCAGTGCCCTCGCCTTCCGCTTCTCTGCTTCCAGTTTCAGCTCTTCCTCCCCTCACCCCAATTCCAGGGCCGGCTGTTCCCTCGGGGTCCCCCTTCCTGGATTTCTTCAATGTTTACTCGGATTTCTCCATCTTGGAGATGTTTTCTCTGGCCCAACTATTTAAATTGCAACCCCTCAGCCCACCCTGGGCACTTCCTATACTCTTTACCTGCTTTGTTTCCCTTCTTATCTGTGTGTGTGTGTGTGTGTGTGTCCCTCTGTTCAATGTAACAGAATGTCCTCTCCATGGAAACAGGGGGTGTGGCTGCCTCTGTGGGGCCCCGATCAGAACGGACACAAAGCCGGCTCAGTGAGGAAGTAAACGACCTACAAAGTCAGTCCCACTCCAGCATCTCTAGGCTCTCGCCCTGCCCATGACTCAGCGTCAGAGTCAATCTATAGTAGACGACTCTTGGATCTCATGCATGGAAGAACACAGTGTAACCTGGGTGAATCCATTGAAAAGCAAAGTGCAGAGTGGGCAGAGTTGCCGGGGTCACACACGAAAAGCAAATCCAGGAGGCAGGTCAGTTACAGCCAAAGAGGAGAGAAGTGACAAAGATGGTGCCTGGCCCAATGAGCACTTCCAAAGGGAACAGCTTCCAAGACACAGTGTTCAGAGAGGGCCTGGGGAAAACCCACGAAGCCTTTAGGGCTTTGCGAGATGACCCTATTCCTGATCGGATGCCGAAGTCAGAAACTTAAAGGACACAGCAGAGCCCAGGGGGGTAAGTGCTCAGACCCCAGCCCTCCTAACACTGGCTGTGTGACCTGGCAAGGCATGGAAGCTCTCTGTGCTTCAGCTTTCTCATCTGTGAAATGGAGATAGAAATGGGATTTGTCTCGGTGAGTGCTGTGAGCATTAGATGAGTGTAGATACACATCTATGGCATCTAGCACATAGTAAGTGGTATTAAGTATTTGCTATTAATTTTGTACGAGCATATAAAATTATGCCAAAAAAAACTAATTAACAATAGCTTTCTTTCATCTTTCATTTTAAGAATTGGCTCAGAGTTGCATATCAAGTAATTTATTTAAATACAATTTTTCACAATATATTTATACATTATATAATATATAAATTTTCACAAATGTGCTTCATTGTTTACAGAGGTTCCAGTCTAACCCTTTGTTTTGTTTCACTATTGACTGTGAAAGTTGCTCTCCGTTTAAGCAGACTCCCGTTAGGTGACTTTACCCAGGTCTGGCCGTCCTTTGCCTGCCAGGTAGGTGGGAACTGATGGAGGAAATAAGTTTTCAGAAGAGGACAGAGCCAGGAATGAGGGGATGAAGAGGCCCAGTGTATGGAAGGCCCTCCCAGGAGTGCTAAAGGTGGGCTCAACGGGGAGTCCTTGCTTCCTTCCTTCTTTCCTTCCTTCCACCAACATTTGGATGAACAGAAAGTACAGGTGATCCACAGGGATCCCATCAGCGTCCACCATGGGCTTAGAATCAGGTCAGACTTGGTGGAGGTACTGGAAGAGCCACAGGCTTCAGTGAAAGCATGAGCTGCACCCCTGCCCAGCTTGACCCTGGAGACACATTGGGGAGAGGGAGCATGAAACCACAGAGCCCCAGGGAAGCCTGGGGCCACTGGGACCCCTGAGGGGTGTGGGTGGGAGCAGCCCCAGGGCCAGGGCAGGGAGCAGTGGTGGGGAGAGCTTGGAAGTCCTGCTCCTGTGTCCACCCCACTTTATTCTGTT
This sequence comes from Macaca thibetana thibetana, assembly GCF_024542745.1. Taxonomy (NCBI): domain Eukaryota; kingdom Metazoa; phylum Chordata; class Mammalia; order Primates; family Cercopithecidae; genus Macaca; species Macaca thibetana. The sequence continues at coordinate 88,850,075 of NC_065584.1, forward strand.
CCTCTAGGACAGCAGCATTCCCAGCCCGGCCGCCTTGTGTTGGTGAGGGTCCAGTCCCAGGCTTGCATGGGTGGAGGCTGGGTACATTCATATCAGCCTTCCTCGGGCACCTCTCTTGGCTGCTCCCCTCTGCTCCCCAAAGCAGGTGGGCTGCAACCTGGAAAACCCACCTCTTCTCAGGACCACCTGCAACTGTGAGTTAGGGAAAGTTCTGGCAACAGAAGCAACCTCATGGTCTCAGGGCTCATCCCCCATCTCATAACCCCCTTCAGGGGGGCCACAGACACCTGGGCCTGAGCTTCAGCACCTTCCCCGTTACCTGTCCCCAAACAGGACTGCAGATGCCCCCAGGAGGACATGCATTTAAGACCAAGGCAAATGCAGGCCCCAGAGCATTTCTCTCTCACAGGGAAAAAACACACTGAGCCGCAGTCACCTGTGGAGCAGGAGCACCAGGCGGATCGGAATCTAAACTAAGTGTAATAAGTATTCTCAGCTAAGGGGCAGTATTAATAATAGAAAGCAGACAGAGGAACCATAAAAGAGCCAAATGGAAACACGAAGGGTTGGAAACATAAAACGCGGAACTACAAATAATGATAAACGAGACCTGCACACTGAGGCTTGCAGCAGGAACGTCCCAGGCTGGGGGCCGGTGTTGTGGGTAAGAGGGTAAGTCAGGCACGGAGGGCACCCGGGATGCCAGGCCCCCATTAGAAGCAATGACCTAGATGTGCACAGAGACATAGGAACCTACTATGCGGTTCTGGCGCTGAGTGAACATAGAAACCCATCAAGGCCAAGAGTGAAATAGTCCTTATGTAAGTCAAGAGTACAAAACAGTACTGAGTGACAAGGAATAAGTGGATAAGCAAAACGTGGTCTATGCAGGCAAGGGAATATGATTCAGCCTTGAAAAGGAAGGAGATTCTGACAGGTGCTGCAACATGAACAGACCTTGAGGACCTTATGCTGAGTGAAATAAGCCAGGCACAAAAGGACAAATACTCCGTGATTCCATGTATGTGAGGTGCCTGGAGTTGTCAAAATTATTGGGACAGAAAGTAGAATGGTGGGGGCTGGGCAAGGTGGCTCACGCCTGTAATCCCAGCACTTGGGGAGGCCAAGGCAGGGGGATCACCTGAGGTCAGGAGTTCGAGACCAGCCTGACCAATATGGTAAAACCCCATTTCTACTAAAAAGAATACAAAAATTAGCTGGGTGTGGTTGCGGGTGCCTGTAATGCCAGCTACTTGGGAGGCTGAGGCAAGAGAACTGCTTGAAGCTGGGAGGTGGAGGTTGCAGTGAGCTGAGACCATGCCATTGCGCTCCAGCCTGGGCAACAAGAGCGAAATTCCGTCTCAAAAAAAAAGAAAGAAAAAAGAAAAAAAGAATGGTGGCTTCTAGGAGTTGAGTGGAGGTGGGATGAGGAGTTAAGTGTTTAATGGCAACAGTTTCGGACTGAGAAGATGAAAAAGTTCTGGAGGTGGATAGTGGTGATGGTTGTACAACAGTGTGAATATACTTAATGCCACTGAACTGTACGTATAAAAATATTTAAAATGGTAAATTTTATGTGACATATATTTTACCACAATAAAAATAAAATTAAGAAGTTTCAATGTAGTAAAGAAATAATTTTAAAAACAAAAATAGAATAGTGTCTTATACTGGGACACAAGCAAATAGGAGGACACACATTAAAATACTAGAATGCTGAGGGGGATGGGCACAAAAGAAAACTAAACAGGCGAAGGGGCCATGGACCACAGCACGTGGCAGACAGTGCTCCCTGCCCAAGGCCAGAGTGCAGCATCAGGAATGAGCAGCAGGCAGTGGGGTGACGGGTGATCCCAGGGTAGCCTCCCAAGGCTGCAGGAGAGTCACCATCCCACAGCCTAGCCGGTGCCCCAGCACACCCAACAGCCCTTCCAAACCCCCGGCTCCCACGAATACCCTGACAGCTGTCTGGGCTTCCCCTTCCCCTGTGTGGCCTGGCAGAGTAGAGTCCAAATTCCAGCTGCCCTAGACACTTGTCCCATCCTGGCTGGCCCGTGGCCCACCCATGCTGGGCTCATGCACACAGTAGGTGCTCAGAGAGGTTCTGTTGAGTGAGAATAATGATGGGAACTGAGAAGGGGGAGACCTCTCTTAGCGAGGAGAAATGGCACAATGCCCCTTTGGGGAAGCCCAGTGGATGATCCTTCAGATCTCCGGGGGGTAAACCTCACTTCCGACCTCAGGAGCGTAAAAGTGGCCCTTTCTCTATTTTTCAGTAACTGAACTCGGTTTTAATTTTAAGCCCCAATACCACCAGGTAACGAGGACTTAATCTCCACCAGTGCAGGGGCTCAAGCTTGCAGGCCAACCTGACCCTCTCTAAGCTGCCTTCTTCTCTGACCAATTCTCTGTGGTACGAGGCTCAGCTGGGGACACAGTGGCCCTGCAGTGACTGCGAGTGAGCCTAGTCACTTGCCTAAGCATGAGGACTGCTGCCTCAGGGAGCAGAGCAGGCCCTGCTGTGGCCTTCAGGAAAGGAAAGGTGGAAAAGCTGTTTGTATACTGTGGCTAAACCCTGAGTTTGCTACACCCCTTCCAGGCTTGTAATCGGCATTCCAGCCCACGGTGATTGACATCTGGCACACAGCAGCACTCCGGGCGCCACCCACCCTCCATGAGTATGCTGCTGGTTTAATTGATGTGTGCAATTTTGGGGATCACTGAGTCCATCAGAATGCCAAGGAGGAAGGGGGTGGAAGGCAGGGCAGGGCAGGGCAGGGTGTGCCTTGCATGGGCAAAGAGGTCAGAAGTGAGCATTACATCAAGCAGGCCCGCAGCAGCTTTGAAGAGCACTGTCAGGACAGGAGACAGTCCTCAAGCAGCAGCACAGGGCAGACCCTGACTGTGCGCACCAGGCGTCCCGCCTGCAAAGCCCTTCTGGTTAATCATCAGAAGGGGGGAATATTGCAAAAGGGTATCAAGTGGCTCACAGACAACTGCCTGCTGAATCACTGTGGGGAGGGGTCAGGGACCTGTAGGTGCCGAGTGACCACAGCTATAGCCCCAGGACATGTGGTTAGGACACTGTTGGTGCTGAGCACGTGCTAGCCACTTCTTGCACACAGGACACTGAGGCACTGCTCTGGCCACTTGGGAATGGAGGGATGGACTCTGAAGTCTCCGTGCTTCCTGCGCATGTGACTGCAGAGCCCTGCTCCCCTCACCCAGGTGTCAGGAAATGCACATTCCTGGCCTTTTAGGCTTCTGTAGAAGGAAGCAGGGTTTTGCCTGCCACCAAGACAGTTCACTTCTCAAATGTTAAAAGACTGTCCTGATGCTGGACAACCACAAAATAAAAAGCATCCACAAGGCCAGGTGTGGTGACTCACGCCTGTAATCCCAACACTTCGGGAGGAAGAGGCAGTGGATTACTTGAAGTCAGGAGTTCGTGACCAGCCTGGTCAACATAGTGAAACCCCATCTCTACTAAAAATACAAAAAGTAGCCAAGCGTGGTGGCTAATGCCTATAATCCCAGCTACTTGGGAGGCTGAAGTGGGAGAGTCACTTGAACGTGGGAGGCAGGGGTTGCAGTGAGCCGAGATCACGCCACTGCACTCCAGCCTGGGTGGCAGAGCAAGACTCCATCTCAAAAAAAGCATCCACAAGAATGACCAAGTGACTGCTCAATGGCCACAGATGTTTCTGGACCCTGGGGGCCCCTGTTTTGCTGAGATGAAAATCATTGCTGACTGCTTTAATGTTGTTTAATTTTTTTTCAAACCTCTTCAAGCATTCCTCTAGATTTCTAGTATTCAGAATTATACTGTGAGCACAGAAAGATTTAGGACTGTTCTTCTAATGCCTTAGACAGCCTTGTGCCATTGGTCTCAGAGTAGAGAAAAATATATTTATGCTGTGAAACCTAAATACCCAAACATTGGCTCTAATAAACTAAATCCATTTTAGCAAAGATTCATATGCAGAGCCCCAGTTCTTGTACAGATTCCTCAGAGCAGCACGTGCTGTTCAGCACTTCTTCCTTTATAATAAATGGCCAGGTGTGCAAAGAACTGTTTGAAGAGCCATTAGAGAGTCAAAGTCAGCTGTGGTGTGGACAGAGTGGGCAGTGGTATGCCAGGAAGTGCCCAGGGTCACGGGTCTAGGGCATTGTGGAGAGAGCATCAGAATTCAGGAGAGCAGCATTGCTTGGTCCTGAGCTGGGATTCCACATCCAGTTGGGCCCAAGCGTGATCTGTATGTAGTTCTATGAGGCCTGGGTGGAGGGTGTTGGGAGTGATCGAATGTTTGGAAGTAAGTACAGGGGAATGAGGCCTGATTCATCCAGGCTATGGGGCTGGGTGAAAATGGCCAGGCTCTTAAAGGTTTGGCACACAGAGGAGAAAGCTGTCATGAACAACACTCACATCTCACAGCCCCTGAAAATAGGCAGCTTGTCATCTCTGTGAGATGGCCTCGCTGGTGTCCCTACAAGCCCAGGTGTGAGCTGGAGGATTCGCAAGCAGGCTGGTGACACTTTCCATCAGTAGGAGCCCCTCTACTTTCAAGCACCTGCCCCCGACTTCACGCAGGGAGTATACAAGGAGTCTGCTTGGGACTCCTTGTATGGGCCTGAAGGACAGCCCAGCCTGGGGCTATGAGACGCAGCTGTCCAGCGAGGTGCTGGCTGGCCGGCCAGCAGCCACCACCCAGGCCCAGCTGCAGGGCTGGGTTTCCTGCAAACCGTGGTTCTGGAGCAGGGTAGGTGACCCCGAACTGCCTGTTTACAGTTTTCATGCACCCTGGGGACACCATGAGCCTCCCTAGCCCTGTGGCCTTGAGCTGCTGTAATCTAGAAATACCGGCAGCTGCCTGTCCCCTGAAGCCTCCCCACAGCTTTGAGCAGTGGTGAATATTGGTTAATCTCTCCCGTAAACAGCTGTTTTCCCGGCGACTGCCCAGCTCGTGTTAAATATTAACAAAGAGCCGCCTCCACAGCCGCTCACAGGGTGTCTGCTTTAAATATTGAAGTAATTGCTGTTCCTGTCCCCGAGTGACTCTTTGGCTCAAACTGTTCTGTGAGTGTTCTTGCCTCCCTGGTGACTGCGTCGTGTGAAATGTCCGACATCCCTGCTTGCTTGCTTTTTCTTCACCCATTGCTCTCTTTGTCTCTGTCCTTCCCTGTCTCTATCACTGTTTCTCTGTCTCTCTCTCACTCAGTGAATAGCACTAAAAAATGTAAAGGCTGAGGGATGCATTCAGTCCTGGGTGCTGAGCCAGGCTGCGTGGAGATGCCCCAGGCAGGCTCCTGCTCCATTCAGATACTGCGGGAAGCAAGTGGCCTTTAAGTGTTGCTGCCTCACATGCACTTGGTTAGGTGTGAACAGCTGGGGCCTGCACCCCACCCCTCGCCCCCATCTGTGTGTGCACACATGTGTACTCATGTGCCCAGAGGGTTGTGGAAATGCGGTGACTGTGTATATCCTTTACATCTAAGTCCTTCTCACTGTTGGCACTTTCCATTCCCTTCAGGGTTTGTGGAAGACACGCCTGTTTTCTTCCCTGGGCTAACTGTGAAGCTCAGAAGAGGACGAAGGGCCCCGATGGCAGATGAATCACACAGGGCTGTGCGGCCTCAGCCCCATGGCCGGGGAGTTTAGTGGCCTCCTGGAGGAGAAGTTGACTTTGGAGGACCTGGAACACCGTGGCTGCTGGGAGTTGGGGCTGTGTGGGAGGCTTCTGTCTCTGTGTGACATTTGGTCATAACCACTGGACTTTGGAACATTCTGCTTAAAACCACAGCTTTGGCTGGGCACGGTGGCTCTCGCCTGTAATCCCAGCATTTTGGGAGGCTGAGGTGGACGGATTTCTTGTGCTCAGGAGTTCAAGGCCAGCCTGGGCAACATGGTAAAATCCTGTCTCTACTAAAAATACAAAAATTAGCTGGCCATGGTGGCTCACACCACTTGGGTGGCTGAGGCAGGAGAATCACTTGAACCCAGGAGGTGGAGGCTGCAGTGAGCCGAGATCACGCCGCTGCACTCCAGCCTGGGCCACAGACTGAGACCCTGTCTCAAAAAACAAAACAAAACAACAACAAAAACCCCCACAACTTTACCTAGACTCAGCTGTGAAAACTTCAGTGAATCTGGCCTCAAATTGTCACTATGGGGGGAACCACTGGCAGGTGAGTTTGTTTAGATTCCTCCTTCTGGATTGAGACCTGGGATTGGAAACACCATTGAAATTCCCTGTAGAAACGAGCTCTGTCATCCAGAGGAAGGGGCAAGCCCCTCCCACCCCCACTTCTCACCCCTTGCCCAGGGTCTCTTCTCCCTTCCTGACCAGGAGCCTAAGGAAAGCCTCAGGTAGAAATAGAGAATTATCTTCCACCACTTGGAGCCAGAGATTTCCAGCCGGGTTTTGTGAGACTCCAAAACAGCTATGCATGTCCTCAGAGCTACTGAGATCGTCTCCAAACAAAACTCATTGAAAGTCATTGTCATGTATTTCAAGAGCTACTGTGAAGTTCTCAGGATAAAATGAAAATGAACTTCAATTCACTTTAATTTTTAAAAGATATGTTCTTTTAATATCCTTTTTAAAATAAAAACAGGGAAAAGCGGTAGTGGTTTCAAGTTTGCAATTCCCATCCGGCCCAGGTGAGGCCACAGGGCAACCTCCTGTGAGAAGAACATGGCCTCAGGAGGGCAGGTGGCACAGTTCACGAGCCTGCAGCGAGTCTTGTGCTCCGCCTAGGGCCGGGGGAGGGGCTGTCTGCATCTCTCTCTCCCCAGTTCTAAATGGAGAAAGTAGTAGTACCTGCCTTAGGGTGTTGGTAGAGAACTAACTTAGATCTTGCTGGTAAAACTCAGTGCCTGCAGGCGTGAGCTCACAGCAGGTGGGCTACAGGCACAGTCCTGGCTACAAGTCGGGCAGCTGTCTTGTCTCAGGAGACCAGGAAAGCCTCCAAAATGCCATGGGCCTATTGGTAAGGGACAAGTGGGCTTCCCTGCCGGGTGGCTTGGTGACAGGGTCATTAGCAGTTGAAAATTTTGAGAAAATGATTCTGCGAGCTGGAGGGCAAATGGACAGGTGAGGATGGAGGAAAAAACCAATATCCGTAACTCAGATCACTGTCAGGGCAAGGCTGGGAGTGAGGGAGCGGGGGATCCCTCCTGAACCCCAGAGGAGCACAGGCTGCAAGCTGGTGGCCTGGAGGCCTGGGGGAGAGGAGCGCAGCCAGGGCAGCACTGTTGCTGGAAGTCTGTGGAGGAAGCTGCCTTGTCAGTCAGCCTTCCCACCCCAGGCATACAGTGATTACAACCTCACGCCAAAAAAAAAAAAAAAAAAGGCTTTTTTGAAAAGACATTAACAAACTACTGGATTGGGCTCCATCCTTAGACCTCATTTAATTTTTTTTTTTTTTTTTTTTTTTTGAGACAGAGTCTCACTCTGTCGCCCAGGCTGCAGTGCAGTGGCATGATCTTGGCTCACTGCAACCTCCACCTCCTGAGTTCAAGCGATTCTCCTGCCTCAGCCTCCCGAGTAGCTGGGATTACAGGCATGCACCACCATGCCTGGCTAATTTTTGTATTTTTAGTAGAAACGGGGTTTCACCGTGTTGGCCAGGCTGGTGTCAAACCCCTGACCTCAGGTGATCCTTCCGCCTGGGCCTCATAAAGTGCTAGAATTACAGGCTTGAGCCACCACATCCGGCCTCATTTAACTTTAATTACCTTTAAAGGCCCTGTCTCCAAATACAGTTGCATTGGTGGGTAGAGCTTTGACATAAAAATCTGGAAGGACACAAACATTCATTCCATAACACCCAGACAGCAGCAGCTACAGGAGGCCACTAACCACCTATAGGACTGGAGAATGAAATGGAAAGTGGAGCTATGAGAGCTCATGAGCATGATTGCCTCTTATCCAGAAACCAGGATTCACCCTCTGGCTGCTGCTTCGGAGCCTAAACATCAACAGCTCCACCACTATTGCGACACCCACCACCAATCTGCAGATTGTAGTCACTCTCAGCTGCCAGCTGCTCCCAGAGCTGGAGAAGGAGACATGCTTTCTCCCATGATCCAGACTTCCGGCCTCCAGTGCCTCTCATTGGCCAGAAACTTGCATCAAGAGAAGCTGGGAATATAGTTCATAGGCTTCCAGCCCTGGCAGTTACAAATTAGAGTATAGAGTGAAAAGTTAGAAGCTATGTCGACAGATAAATAAACAGCACAGATTGCAAGATGGAGAAGCACAATCAAGAGGCAGTTACTCTTTGTCCACGAGAAAAATGAAAGGTAATTCAAACATCTGGGGGCCACGGGTGGGGGGAATATCAAAAAGTTGTCTATGAAAGCCACAGTCTAATCACGAAAAAACTAAAAATATGTTATGGTTTTCTGTTTTGAGACGGAGTCTCGCTCTGTCCCCCAGGCTGGAGGGACAGCGGCACAATCTTGGCTCACTGCAACCTCCACCTCCAAGGTTCAAGCAATTCTCCTGCCTCAGCCTCCTGAGTAGCTGGGACTACAGATACATGCCACCATGCCCAGCTAATTTTTTGTGGTTTTAGTAGAGATGGGGTTTCACTGTGTTAGCCAGGATGGTCTCGATCTCCTGACCTCAAGATCTGCCTGTCTTGGCCTCCTGAAGTGCTGGGATTACAGGCATAAGCCACTGCGCCCGGCCATGTTATGGTATTGAGCAAGAAGAAAGTTTATGAGAGACAGACTACATTCAGCCTTGACACTGAACTCATTCTCTCATGTGGCCCCACGAAAGCCATCATCCACAGAGAAGGAAACCACTTGGCTGCTATGAATGGTACTTACAAAGTTGTAAAAATGCGAATGCCATTGACTTGTTTTCAACACAGATAAAACTTGACAAAGAACAGAAAACTTAATTACGCTCATCAAACAGAATATTATGCCATCCTTGGCACTGCAAAAGAAAAACCCACCAGACAGAGGAAGAGAAGGGGAAGAGGGGAGGGGAGACAGAGGACGGGACAGGGCTTCAGGGGCCTCCACTGTGTGCTGAAGATTCAGCAGTCTCAACTGGATGGAAAAGCAGTAAATGTTCAAGTCTACATTTATAGGTGCAAATCTAACAAATGTGAAAACTGAAAATCATGACTGAGAGGAGGTGGGGGGTGGTGGTAAATGAGTGAAATTCTCATTTTTAATAGTACAGAAACAGTAGATACTGTTAAAGGATAACAAACGAAGAAGTGATGGAATAGGCATATTGACTAAAGTTATGACGGTGGATAGATTGATTTTTTTTCTTTTGAGATGCAGTCGGGCTCTCTGTTGCACACGGTGGAGCTCTCAGATGTGTCGACAGAGTCTAATCGCATCCCTTCGACCTGCAAAGCTCTGAGGAGGGAGGGTTCCAACAGCCCCCTGTGACCAGACTCCCTGTCTCAGCACCCTGCAGGGCAGGTGACCTTATGGCCAATGAGACACAGGGAACATTGGCTTTTCTCTCCCTGATGAGCAGGGAGGAGCAGTTTGAGGCCATGATGCACAGAACGAGGTGGCTGTGTTGTGACTGCCAGGGAGGGAGGAGCCACCAGCAGCCGATGTGACAGAGGAGAAGGATAAAGGAGAGGTTCTGGTGACAGTGCTGGGCACTGTGCATGGCAGGGGCCTACCTGCCTCCCAAGTTCTTGTTGTGTTGACAGAGATGACAAAATGTCATCATTGTTTAAGCCGCAGCTCACTGGGTGCTTGGCAGCCCACTCCCCCAGCGGGCCTTGAAGCCCAGCGGTACCATGGCTTCTCAGCTAGTGCAGGCGCTCGGCTCAGTCTTCCTCATGGAAGGGATCCAGCGGGCCCTGGTCTCACAGGGTGGCCCGGCTGGCTTTCAGGCTTGCTCCTGGGGACACCTCAGGCAAGACAGGAGAGGTGCTCTATGCCACCAGGCATTCATTCATGCACTGGTTCTGTTGGCAAATGTGTTGACACATGCCACACCATGCTATGTGGTGTGGACCCCATTACCTGTCATCTTCCTAACTTGACTGCTACCTTCCTAAGGGGAGGACAGTGGCCTGTGTGACCCAGATCCTCAGTGGCCAGCCCCGGGAACTGCTCATCGTCTAGGAAACAGACTCTCGTCAGATCCAAGCCCAGCTCCTAGGGGTGGTTGTTGGTGCTATCTAAGCAGGACCCTCTCACACACCCTCCCACCCAGCTGCATGGCTGAACCCTGTGGCTGGCAGCACTTCACACACATAATTCCATGGCTGCCACTGGTATTTAGTGTCCCCTCCTCCTGCCCAGCCCCTCCAATCAGGGTGTCCTTTCTTCCAAGGCCCTGACAACTCATGGACACACTGCCTTCCACACCTCTCCATTCGAGCAGTTTCCCCAGCCCTTCCTTGCTCCTCTTTCTCCTCTGCTGCAGTGCATTCTCCTGATACCGCGGGAATGCTGAAAGAGGTCTCTGGGGAAGTGGTGCCTTGTCACCTGCAGGCCCAGCAGCCTCAATTCAAATATATCAGCACAAATTTGCACTTCATTTACTCCACTTGATTTCTGGGATTCCAATTCCAGTACCGGAAGATGTGTAAACAAGAACGTCCAGATGGTGGTTGCCCTGGAGGGTGGGCGTGGGGGCAGGAATTGATGGCAGCGGGGCACAGAGATGCCTCCTGGGAGCTACTGATGTCTTCTGTCTTGGTCTGGGTGTGATTTACAGGGGTGGTCTCGGTTTGTCAAAATTCATCGAACTGTACTCATATGATGCGTGCACTTTTTTTGCTATCTGTAATATGTCAATAGATAGAAAGGTTTCTGTGTGGGTGTGTATGCTTTATATAATTGTTGATTTAAAAATAAGGAACACTCCGAGTAGCATTTCACATTAGTGAACAAAGGTAACACAAGGCGGTGCTTCCCTGCAAGTTGAGTCCTTGCCCCTTTTCACAGGGGCCCTGCCTCTGTCTGTGCCCTGGCTAGGGTTCCCACTCCGTGGTGGTAGCTGGAGGGAACCTGTGGGCACCTGTCTGTCTTTGCCATTGTCCTTGCTTTTCTTCATCTGGCCACCTGCCAGGATTGTCGCTGGATCTGAAATTGTCCTGTTTACTGTTCTGGAGTTTCCGGTTTGATCATTCTGTGGGGTGGTTGCTGCAGGCCTGGGGCCATTGGGCGTGGGTTTCACCAAATGCAGTAATGTTTATATCCATCCATGCCTTTACAACTTTTATATGAAGGGAATTAAAACCAAAGTATCTGCCATGATAAACGGCCATACCCTTGGTTCCTACCAGACCTTCCTGTAGAACTGGAGCCTGGCTCAGTTCCAAGAAGGATAAACTTAATATTAATGATAATAATACTTTGCACTTGGTCTAGTAAAAATATTTTGAATATAGCAGAGGCAAGGATATGATTGTTTGCTTGGCGCTATTTATCAGGAAGTGCTCCTGTTTGTTTATTATGGTAGGGCTTTGTATACAGAAACTATTTTTTCCTCTCTTACCACCGGGGGCCATATTTCTTGTTGGTTGCTACATCCAAAGTTTAACAGGAAGTTACTGTTCATATTTAAATGGTATGCTTTTAAAACATATCTGTAAATAGCTAAAGACGGAATGGCTGAAGGTGTGGAGTTGTTTAATATGCTCACTGACAGATATTTTTGCACTTCAAATTACCTCTCAGTCATTGTGAAACAGGAAATTTGAAAGCCTTAATGCTTATCTGTCCTTGAATCTGTGGAGGTTTAGAGATACTCAGAAAATAAGGAAGTTGTTTTGTTTAATTGCAGGGTGGATCTGAAGAATTACTTTGGTTATATCTGAACATATTATATGAAAGCAGAAGAAATAACTTGAAAGAAGCAAAGTCAGTATCTATATTCTCTCCTAGTTGACATGGGAAAAAAAGAAGACCTTTTCTATGTAGCATGGTAGCTGTCTTCTGTGCAATAATTATTACAGAGTTTTCTTGCAGATCCCTCATTTCCTCCGGGGGCCACCTCTTCGGTGTGTAATGCATCACCTGTGGGGACTCTCTGGTATCAATAAAACAGCAGCACTGGGATGATGGGTTGGAGTCGCTCTCAGCCAGCAACAGGTCCCTTGGATGTGTATTGCAGCAATCCATCTCCAGCACTAGGCCTTGGATAATGTATTATTTGCAGGATAGAATCACCCAAGGAGCAATATACTCAGGCTCTAACTCACTTTAATTCCATGATGCAGCTTCAGGTTGCTTATTGGGTCCACACTGCAATAATTCAGTATTATTAATCCTTTGGAGTCACAGATCTTGCTACAGCAAATTTGGCCTTAGATCCATCCCAGGTGACTATATTACTGCCATAAACTAGTGGACATAGCGTCTGTGCATCACAGACCCATGGCATCGGCTGGCTCAAGAACTTGGAAAGCCTGTTGACTCCTACTTAGATGTCTCTCTAGGTTAAGAAAAAAAAAAAAAAAAACTATGGGTTGATTCTGCAGGAGCTTAAGGGCTTGTAAAGCTAGGGGTAAAAAGAGTTCTGGTTTAAGATGGTGGATTTTGCACATGGATTTCTTTCCCCTTCCAAATCCCACTAAAGAAGTACAGAATGAAATAATCTCCCAAAACAGGAAGGAGAAGTGAAGAAGGGGTTATATGCAAGCAAGGCATGGGCACAGGGAGATGGAACACAGAGGGTGCAGGTTATAGATGTGACAGAGCCAAGGACAGGGTGCCAGATCAGAGACATGAGCAGCAGGGGCATAGCAGTGACCAGTTCTCCCCACAGAGCTCGGAGAGGCTGCAGGTTAGAGCTGGGAGTAAGGGAAGGGATCACACAGAAGATTTTAATAAAAGGTTGTCAACAAAACACTTGTGCTAGGCAGTCCCTTCCCTAAACCCCTCCCTACTTCACAGAGAGACTGACAATCAGATCTTTGCCCCCAGGCAAACAAAGCAACAAACTAGAAGGCTATCTTCTAAAGACACAGACCTTGGAAATCCAAGGTTCTAGTTTAGGGGTTTGTGCACTCCCATTCTAATATCAAAGGATGCTCCCAAGACCATTAAAATCCTACAAAGTCCACTGGCGTGCAAGCACCAACACCACACATGAGCTCCCATTCAAGTGTTTTATTAACTCAATGGTGAGGCCCATGGAAGACACGCAGCATGGCCCATGGAAGACACACAGCATGCCAGCTACCGTGAGTGTGATCCCTCATCCTCACATATGAACAAAGGACAGAGGACCACCAGGCACACAGGAAAAGTGAGCCATCCGAAAGAAAAAATACCAGGAATATTAAACAGAATAGTTGACCCTACAGGAAAGAAAGGTAATCAAGGGAGCATTTATACAAAGAGATACAAATAGGAGAGAAAACATAAGAGACCCAAAGGATTACTCCAAGAGGGGGCAACACCCAACTAACAGTTTCAGAGACAGAAAATGGAGAGAAAATTATTATCAAAGACAAAACAGAGATTTTTATAAATTACCTTCTGGTTTAACATGGCAAAGACAATGCCCAATTTACTGTTCCCTCTAAAAAGTTCAGCAAAATGACAATGAGAGGATAAACCTGTAAAGATGATGAGAATGGGAGGACAGTCTAAAACCATCCACCTGGAAGCTGGGAGGCAGATGGATAAGTGGTGACTGTTAACAGGGCCAAGAAAGCTGAAGCCCACACTGGCTCTGAGGAAAATCCAAAAATGGGAGAGCCCTAAAAGTTGGAAGCATTAGTTAACTGAAACCAAAGGGGTTGAGTGAAGCTCAAAAGAGGAAGACTGACTGAAAATCTGAACAAGAAATAGGTAGACCTCCCAGGATCCACTACGATAAACCCATTAAAATATAAAGATACAAACAGGTTTAAAATAAGAGTTGACAAAATGCATAAAATAGATTTAAAAATATATACTATTTGAGCACTCATTCAAAGAAAGCAGGAGGTGCTAACAGGTATGAAATTTCAGAGCAAATGATATTAGCAGAGGTAAATAGGGAAATTTCATAAAGACAAAAGAGGCAATTTACCAAGAACATATAAAACAAACCTAAACATTTATGCACATCATAGCAGAGTTTCAAAATACATGAAACAAGAGTGAATAGAACTATAAGGAGAAATGAGCAAGTCCAAATTGTAGTTAGAGATTCAACATCTTATTCTCAATAATTTGTAGAACAAATAAATAGAAAAATCTGTGAGGATACAGAAGACTTGCAAAATACTTTCAACCAACATGATCGAATTGATATTTATAGAACATCCTACCTAACAACATAAGAATACGCTCTTTTGCAGTGCATATGGAACATTTACTAAGATAGACTATATTCTCGGCAGAAGAAAAAAACCCTCTATAAATGTATAAGGATTTAAATGAAATAAAGTATGTTATCTGGAATAGTTGTAGAGAATCGGTGTTAGTTCTTTTTTTTTCTTTTTTGAGACAGAGTTTTGCTCTGTCACCAAGCCTGGAGTGCGATGGCACAATCTCAGCTCACTGCAACCTCTGCCTTCTGGGTTCAAGTGATTCTCCTGCCTCAGACTCTGGAGTAGCTGGGGCTACAGGCGTGTACCACCCTGCCCAGCTAATTTTTGTATTTTTAGTAGAGACAGGGTTTCCCATGTTGGCCAGGCTGGTCTTGAACTCCTGACTTCGGGCGATCCACTCACCTCAGCCTCCCAAAGTGCTGGGATTACAGGCGTGGTTAGTACTTTATTAAATGTTTGGTAGAATTCAGCAGTGATGCTATTCGGTCCTGGACTTTTCTTTGTTGAGAGACTTTTTATTACTGCTTTAATCTCTTCTCTCACTATCAGTCTGTTCAGATTTTCTCTTTGTGATTCAGTCTTGGTAGGTTGTATATGTCTAGGAATTTATCCATTTATAAATTTCTTCTAGCTTATGTGACTTTTTGGCATATAATTATTCATAATAGTCTCATGCTCTTTTGTATTTCTGTGGTGTCGCTTATGATGTCTCATTTCATTTATGATTTTATTCATTTGAGTTTTTCTCTTTTTCTCTTGATTAGTCTAGCTAAAGGTCAATTGTCTATCTTTTTTTTAGAAAAAACAACAATTTTGTTGATTTTTTTTTTTTTTTTTTTTTTTTTGAGACGGAGTCTTGCTCAGTCGCCCAGGCTGGAGTGCAGTGGTGCGATCTCGGCTCACTGCAAGCTCCGCCTCCCGGGTTCACGCCATTCTCCTGCCTCAGCCTCCCAAGTAGCTGGGACTACAAGCGCTTGCCGCCATGCCCGGCTAATTTTTTTTTGCATTTTTTTAGTAGAGACGGGGTTTCACTGTGTTAGCCAGGATGGTCTCGATCTCCTGACCTCGTGATCCGCCCGCCTCGGCCTCCCAAAGTGCTGGGATTACAGGCATGAGCCACCGTGCCCGGCCCCATTTTGTTGATTTTTTGTTTTGGTTTTCTGGTCTCTATTTTATGTACTTCTGCTCTAATCTGTATTATTTCTTTCTTCGAATCTTGGGCTTAGTTTGCTCTTTTTCTATTTGCTTGAAGTGTAACATTAAGTTCTTAATTTGCAAACTTTTTTTCTTTTTTGATGTAAGCATTTATTGCTAAAAACTTTCCTCTTAGAACTGCTTATGCTGCATCTCATAAGTTTTGGTATATTGTGTTTCCATTTTCATTTGCTTAAGGTATTTCTAATTTCCCTTTTAAGTTCTTCATTGACCCATTAGTTGTTCAGGAGCATGTTCAGTTTTCATGTACCTGTGAATTTTCCAAAATCTATTTTGTTATTGATTTCTAGGCCAAAAAATTAAGAAGAAAGAATATTTACAAATTCTTTTTATGAGGCCAGCATTGATACCAAACCAGAGAAGGACATCACAAGAAAGGAAAATTACAGGCCAATATCCTCAGTGAACATAGTTGCAAAAATCTTCAACAGCAAACAGAATTAAATAACACGTTAAAGGTTAACACATTAAACATTAAAAGGTTAATTTACCACAATTAAGTAGAATTTATTTCTGGAATGCAAGGATGGTTCAACATATGCAAATCAATAAATGTTATGCACCATATTAACAAAATAAAGGACAAAATCATATGACAAAAATCATATGATCATCTCACTAGATGCAGAAAAAGCATTTGAAAAAACTCAGTGTAATCTCATGATACAAACTCTTAATAAATTAGGTATACAACTTTATGAGCTATTACCTCATACCTGTTAGAATGGCTATTATCAAAAAGACAAGAAAGGCCGGGCACAATGGCTCATACCTGTAATCCCAGCACTTTGGGGAGCCAAGGCAGATGGATAATGAGGTCAGGAGATCGAGACCATCCTGACTAACATGGTGAAACCCTGCCTCTATTAAAAATACAAAAAAATTAACTGGGAGAGGTGGCACATGCCTGTAGTCCCAGCTACTTGGGAAGTTGAGGCAGGAGAATCACTTCAATCCAGGAGGCAGAGGTTACAGTGAGCCAAGATCACGCCACTGCACTCCAGCCTAGGCGACAGAGCAAGACTCCATCTCAAAAAAAAAGACAAAAAAGTGTTGGCAAGGACATGGAGAAAAGGGAATCCTTCTACATGTTGGTGGGAATGTAAGTTATACAGTAATTACGAAAATCAGTTCAGAGATGCCTCAAAAAACTAAAAATAGAACTAACATATGATTTAGCAATCCTACTTCTGGGTATTTACCTGAAATATTTGAAATCAGTATGTTGAAGACATGTCTGCACTCCTATGCTCATTGCAGCACTATTCACAATAGCCAAGTTATGGAATGAACCTAAGTGTCCATCAAGAGGTGAATGGATTTTTAAAAATGTGGTAGATACACACAATGGAATGCTATTCAACCTTTAAAAAGGAAGAAATTCTGTCATTTGAGATAACAGGGATAGAAAACATTATGCTAAGTGAAGTAAGCCAAACACAGAAAGATAAATGTCACATGTGCTCACTTAAATGTGGAATTTAAAACAGTTGAACTATAGAAGGTAGTAGGATGGTAGTTATCAGAGCCTGGGGTATGTGGGCAATAGGAAGATAATAGTCAAAGGGCACAAAGCCTCAGCTAGACAGGAAAAATACATTTGATTTTTGTGTATACAAACAATTGTACAGCATAGGAAACATAACCCATAATTAAGTTCTGTACATTTTAATATCACTAAGAAAGTATATTTCTAATGTTTTTATCACAAAAATGTCAAATATTTGAGTTGATGGCTATGTTAACTAGCTTAATTTAATCTTTTCACATTGTATTAAAAGATAATAACACCACTTTTTCTCCCATAACTATATATAACCATAATCTGTCAATTAAAAATTGAAATTAAAAAAGTGAACACTTTTCTAACCACAGTGGAAGTAAATTAAAGGTTAGTATTGCAAAAGTATCTGGAATATCCCCCCAAATATTTGGATTTAACTAATCCATTTAAAAATAATCCATGGATCAAGAGGAAATCAAAAGAGAACTAAATCAAAATGAAAATTCAGCTTACCAAAATGTGTGGGATGCAGCTAAAGCAGTATGCAGAGGAAAATAAATAGTCCTACAGGCTTATATTAGAAAAAAAGAAAGGTTTTATATATACTACAGTTTCTAACATAAGAAATAAAAAATAAGAGCAAATTAAACTATTAAAGCAGAAAAAAGGAAACAATAAAGGTAAGAGTATAAATAAATAGAAAACAGAAATACAATATAAAAATCAAGGAAACCAAAAGTTTACTATTTGATAAAATCAATAAGCTTCTTGACAGAAAAATCAGAAAAAAGAGAGAAGATACAAACTATCAATAAGAATGAGAGATGTGACATCACTACAGACTCTACAGATATTAAAAGGAAGATAAGAAAATATTATAGATAACATTATGCCAATAAATCCAACAACTTAGATTTCTTGAATGACACAAGCTATCAAAGCTTACCCAAAAAGAAATCAAGAGCCATAAAAACGAATAAAGTTTGGATACATGCCACAATGTGGATAAACTTGAAAACTTTATGCTTAATAAGCCAGACACAAAAGGACAAATATTGTATGGTTCCAATTATATGAGGTACCTAGAATAGGAAAATTTATACAGAGGAATAGAGGTCACTAGGGGCTAGGAGGAGGGAGATATTGTTTAATGAATACAGAATTTCTGTTTGGAATAATTTTTTTTAAGTTCTGGGAATAGTGGTAATGGTTACAGAACACTGTGAATGTACTTAATGTTACTGAATTATACATTTAAAATGGTAAATTTTATGTTAAGAATATCTTGTAACAGTAAAAAAAAATCTGAATAGGCCTGTATCTATTTAAAAACAAAATTTGCAAGTAAAAATATGCCCTGAAAGAAAACTCCAGCTCCACATACTTTCCTAGTGAATTCTACCATACATTTTAGGGAATAAATAATACCAGCTCTACACAAACTCTTCCAGGAAATCAAAGAGGATGGAATACTAACTCATTCTATGGAGCCAGCATTACCCTGATACCAAAATCAGAAAAAGACAAGAAAATTAAGCTACAAGCAAATACCTGTCATGAGCATAGATGCAAAAATTCTTAATGAAACTTAACAAGCTGAATCTAACAAGAAATAAAAGTGAAAGTACTTCATTATCAAGTAGGGTTTAACCCAGAAATGCAAGGTTGGTTTAACATTTGAAAATCAATTGATGTGGCCAGGGACAGCAGCTCAAGCCTATAATTCCAGCACTTTGGGAGGCTGAGGTGGTAGGATCAGTTGAGTCTAGGAGTTTGAGACCAACCTTGGCAACATAGCAACACCTGTCTCTACCAAAAAAAAAAAAAAAAAATTGGCTGGGTGTGGAGGTTTGTGCCTGTAGTCCCAGCTACTCAGGATGCTGAGGTGAAATGATGGCTTGAACCTGGGAGGTCAAGGCTACAGTGAGCCATGATCACAGCACTGCACTCCAGTGCTGTGACAGGTCTGCACTCTGTGAGTGAGACCCTGTCAAAAGAAAGAAAGAAATAAAAGAAAGAAAAGAAAAAAGAAAAGAAAAGAAAAGAAAAGAAAGAAAGAAAGAAAGAAAGAAAGAAAGAAAAAAGAAAGAAAGAAAGAAAGAAAGAAAGAAAGAAAGAAAGAAAAAGAGAAAGAAAGAAAGAAAGAGAGAGAGAGAGGGAGGGAAGGAAAGAAAAGAAAGAAGGAAGGAAGGAAGGAAAGGAAGAAAGGAAGGAAGGGAGAAAAATAATAGAAGAATTAATCATATTAGCAAACTACAAAAGAAAAATCACTTGGCCATCTCCATAGATGTAGGAAAAGTATTTAACAAAATCTGACATTAATTTCTGATAAAAACTCTCAGCAAACTAGAACATCAAACTTCATGGTGAAAACAGACAGTTCAAAACAACAAGAAGATAGCACTGCACACCTAGAAGAGTGGCACAGATCCAGGGCACTGACATCACGAAACACTGTTGAGGATGCAGAGCAAGAGGAACTCGCTCACTGCTGGTGGAAATGCAAAATGGTACAGCCATCTTGGAAGGTAATTTGGCAGTTTCTTACAAACTAACCACATTCTTACTATACTGTTCAGAAATTTCACTTCTTGGTAGGTACTCAGATGAGGTGAAAATACTTACGTTGATACAAAAACCTGTGCACACATTCATAGCAGCTTTATTCATAATTCCCAAGTTAGAAGTAACCAAGATGTCCTTTGGTAGGTGAATGGACAAATAAATAAACTGTGGTACATTATACAATGGAATATTATTCAGCACTAAAAAAAACGAGTTATGAAGCTATGAGAACGTCTTTTTTTTTTTTTTTTTTTTTTTTTTTGACAGGGTTTCACTCTGTCACCCCACTGGAGTGCAGTGGTGCAATCATGGCTCATTGCAGCCTTGAATTCCTAAGCTCAAGTAATCCTCCCACCTCGGCCTCCTGAGTAGTTGCAACTACAGACATGGGCCACCATGCCCAGCTAATTTTTATTTATTTATTTATTTATTTATTTAGAAATGGGGTCTTGCTATGTTGCCTGGCCTGGTCTCAAACTCCTGGTCTCATGTGACTCTCCTGCCTCAACCTCCTGTGTAGCTGGGATTACAGATGCAGGCCACCACGCCTGACTGAAAGAAACTTAGATGCATATTACGAAGTGAAAGAAGACAATCTGGAAAAGCTACACACTGTATGATTCTAAATATATGACATTCTGGAAAAGGCAAAACTATGGAGACAGTAAAAAAGATCAGTGGTTGCCAGCAGTTTAGGGAGAGAGGGATGAATATGAGAAAAGAGGACTTTTAGGATGGTGAAACTATTCTGTATGATTTTATAATGATAGATACATGTCGTCATACACATGTCCAAGTCCACAGAATGTACAGGGGTGAACCCTAATGTAAACTATGGACTTTCAGTGATAATGATGTGTCAAGGTGTAGGTTCATGGATTGTGACAAATGTACCACTCCAGCGGGGGCTGTTGATAATGGAGGAGACTATGTGTGGTGTGGGGGCAGGGATATGGGTAGTCTCTATATTTTCTGCTCAATTTTGTCTGTGAACCAAAAACTTCCTAAAAAGTGAAGTTTATTTTTTATAAAAAGGAAAAGCAGCCACCATGTTTCAGTACATTGTGTTGTATCAAATAAATTTACCACTCCCTCACAAGATTTCTTTTATGACTTTGTACCTCTAATGAAAATGATCTTTTGAATTAAAAAAAACCTGAATGCTTTTCTTCTAAGATTAGAAGCACACTAGGATGTCTGCTTCTCTGCTTCTATTCAGCCTTGTCCTGGAAGTTCTAGACCATTAAATAAAGCAAGAAAAAGATAGACTGGAAAAAGGAAGAAAAGTTGTATCCAACTGGAAATAAAGAAGAAAAACTGTCTTCATTTGCAGACCTGATCATCTATGTAGAAAATCCTGATAAAACCTACAAAATAAACTACTAGAACTAAGAAGTAAGTATAGCAAGGTTGTAAGATATAAGATTAGCACACAGCAGAAACTCAAGTGCGTTTCTATATATTAGCAATTAATAATTAGAAATTGAAATTTTTTAAAACAACACCATTTACAATAACATGAAAAATATAAAATACTTAGGGGAAAATCTAACCAAAGGTGCATAAGACCTTTCCACTAGAAACTATAAAACAATGCAGAAAGAAATCAAAGAAGATCTAAATCAATGGAAAGACATGCCATATTCATGAATTAGAAGACTCAATATTATTGAGATGATACTTCTCCCCAAGCTGACATACACATTTAGCATGAAAACAATCAAAATCCCAGCAGACTGTTTTGTAGAAATTGATAATCTATTTCTGAAATTTATATGGAAATACAAAGGATCTAGTATAGCCAAAAATACTTTGGAAAAAAAGAACAAATGTGAGGACTTTCCCTACCCAATTTTAAAACTTACTATACAGCTCCAGTAATTAAGCAGTTTGGTTCCTGGTGTGAAGATAAACAAGCAGGTTAATGGCAGAGGGTAGAGTCCAGACATAAATTCACACCTATAAGGGCAACTGATTTTTGACAAAAGTGCCAAGGCTATTCAAAGGGAAAAAGATAGCTTTTTCAACAAACATCATAGAAACAGTGTATATACACGTGTGAACAAATAATGAACCTTGATTGTTGGTTCATATTGGATCATAGATCTAAATATAAAATCACAAATCTTCTAGATGAAGAAAACATAGAGAAAATTTTTGTGAGCTTGAGTCAGGCAAAGGATTTCTCAGCTATGGCATCGAAAGCACAATTCAGATAAGAAAAAAGCTGGTAGTTTGCACTGTGTTAATGTTAAAACTTTTAAACTTTTCTGTTTGTTTTTTTTTTTTTTTTTGAAGAAAAGTTAAGAATTTTTCTTCAAAAGATGTTGTTGAAAGAATAGACAAGGCCCAGACTTGGAGAAAGTATTTGCAAATTCATATCTGATAAAGGCTTGGATCCGGAATATATAAAGCAGTTTCAAAATGTGATAATAATCAACCCACCCATGTTATTTATTTATTTATTTATTTACTTATTTATTTATTTGACACTGGGTCTTGCTCTGTCACTCAGGCTGGGGTGCAGTAGTGCAATCTCAGCTCACTGCAGCCTCGACCTCTCAGGCTCAAGGGATCCACCCACCTCAGCCTCTGGAGTAGCTGGGACCACAGGCATGCACCACGACACCTGGCTAATTTTTTATTTTTAGTATAGATGGGGTCGCACTCTGTTGCTCAGGCTGTGTGTCCAGCTCCTGGGCCCAAACGATCCTCCCACCTTGACCTTCCAAAGTGCTGGGATTACAGGCCTGAGCCACTGTGCCCGGCCCATATATATATATACACATATATATATATATACACACACACACACATATATATATATATATATATATTTTTTTTTTTTTTTAAATGGGCAAAGGCTTTAAACAGACCACCAAAGAAAATATTCAGGCCAGGTGCTGTGGCTCATGCCTGTAATCCCAACACTTTGGGAAGCAGAGGTGGGCACATCACTTGAGCCCAGGAGTTTGATCCAGCTTGGCCAACATGGTAAAACCCAATCTCTACTACTAAAAATATAAAAATTAGCCAGGCGTGGTGGTGCGTGCCTGTAGTCTCAGCTACTCGGGGGTACTGAGGCACAAGAATTGCTTGAATCCAGGAGGCAGAGGTTGCAGAAAAAGAAAAAGAAAGAAAGAAACAAAACATACAGATAGTAAATAAGCACATAAAAATATGTTCAATATCATTCATCGTTAGGAAAATGCAAGTTAAAAATCCCTATTAGATACCACTACCCACTTTTTAGAACGATTAAAATTAAATAGTCTGATGACTCAAAATGTAAGTGAAGATAGCAGCAACTGGAAATCTCAAAAGCTTCTGGCAGGAGTGTAAAATGATGCAACCACATTGGGGAACTGTTGGCAGTGTGGGAGGTGTCTTCTGACTTGATTCCCAGTGACCCCAGCACCTAGTATTCATGGCTTTGTGTAACCCCTCTCCTTGAGTAACTTTCTCCTCACCAATATAATACAACAACATTGAAGGGATGGCACTTCCATGTCTAGGTTACAAAAGACTGTGACTTCTATCTCGTTAACAGACTCTCTCCTCCTAGCTTTCATGAAGCAAGTCACCGTACTGGAGAGGCCTACATGGG
The DNA here is from genome assembly GCF_024542745.1 of Macaca thibetana thibetana. Taxonomy (NCBI): domain Eukaryota; kingdom Metazoa; phylum Chordata; class Mammalia; order Primates; family Cercopithecidae; genus Macaca; species Macaca thibetana. The sequence continues at coordinate 88,873,234 of NC_065584.1, forward strand.
AAGGAACTGAGACATGTCTCCAGCCAACAGACGGAAAGAACTGGGGCTCTCAGCCAAACAATCCTCAAGGAACTCGATCCTGCCGACAACCACATGAGTGACTTTGAAAGTAGATCTCTGTTCAGTTGAGTCTTCAGATCAAACCTCAGGACTGCCTAACGCCTTGATGGTACTCAGCTAAACTATGCCTGGATTCCTGACCCACAGAAATTCTGAGATAATGCATGTGTGTTATTTTAAGCTGGGGAGTTTTGGGGATAATTGGTTATGTAGCATTAGATAATTAATATAGGCAATTTTTTAAAAAGTTAAACACACACTTATCATATGCTATAACCATTGTACTCTTGGTATTTACCCAAGAGAAATGAAAACGTATGCCCACCCAAGCTCTTGTGAACAAATGTTCATGGCAGCTTTATGTGTAAATAGTCTAAAACTAGAAACAGCTCAAATGCCAATCAACAAGTGAATGGATTAAACAAATAGTGGTATACACAATATATAATGAAATATCACATAGGAATAAAAAGGAATGAAATGTTGATATGTAGAGCATGGATAATTTCAAACTCATTAGGCAGAGTGAAAGAAGTCAAATAATACAGAGTACATAGTGTATGATTTCATTTATATAAAGTCTAGAAAACGCAAACTAATCTACAATGAAAGAAAGCAAATCAGTGGTTATTTGAGGATAGGATGATGGGGGGTTGGGGTGGGGAAGAGGATGTGACAGGAATTATGAAAACACATAAGAAAACTTTGGGGGATGATGAATATGCTTACACTGATTATAGGGATGGTTTTATTGGAATATATATATACATATATATACACACATATATATAATATGTCAAAACTTAGCAAAGTGTACACTTTAAATGTGGGGAGTAACATATCAGTATACTTCAGTGAGGCTGAAAAGGGGAGTATTGTTGTAGAAAGGGACATTTAGAAAACAAAAATGATTTTGGAATTTTAAAATCCAAAAGCAGAAATGAAAAATTTAGTAGAAACCTAGAAAATAGAGGAAATTGCCGAGTAACAAAAATGATTACAACAAAGAAATGGAAAATACAAGCTAAAAAGCAAGAAAATTAGACTAAACAGGAAATGCATCTTAAATAATAGGGCTTTCAAAAATAGAGAAAAAAATGGAAGGGAGCAATTCATCAAAGAAACAATTCAGGAAAAATTTCCTGGATCCCAAGGACATCAATTTCTAGGCTGAGAGGTTCACCAAGTACTCAGTACAATGAATGAAAACAAAGCCACACAAAACACATTCACACGAAGTTTCAAAACATTGGGAACAAAGAGAAGGTACTAATGCTCTTTGAAAGAAAGAACAAGTCGCATACAAAGGTCTAGAATTAGTTCTGCGTTAGGCTTCTCTACAGCAATGCTGAACACTAAATGATAATAGAGCAAGGCCTTCAACATTCTTATTGAAAATTATTTCCAACTTAGAATTCTATATACTCAGTCAAAGTACTAACGTGCTCTTGGGCTAGAATAAAGACTACTGGGAATTTTCAGAATGCAATGTCTCAACTTTTACAAATTGTTCCTGCTTTTCTTTTTTTTTTTTCCTCAGGAAGGAGACTTTTTTCTGTTGAGGAATTTGGAGAAGGATTTGTGATAGGTACATAGTAAAATGAAACAAATGGGATAAATGTTGACTCCAGTGAAAACAAAAATTGTATAAGAAAGTAAAGGAAATTAGAATGCATATAGCTACAACCTCAAATACTATGTCCATGGGCATAATAAAATAAATGCTAAATATTGATTTGCCTTAAAATTATGCAATTCTATTAGAGAAATGGGAGGGAAAAAGAAATACATTTAAGGGTATGGGAGTAGAGTAGAAAGCCAAACCCTTATTGTCCATTGCCTGAAGTAAACATATTATATTTAAAACTAAAAATATTAATAAACAGGAATTTAAACCTGCTATTTAGAAATTTGGAGGCAAATACAAGAAAACTAAAAACATTGAAAGTCATGGCTTCCAGGGAGTGGAAGGAGAACTGCTAATATCACTGTTGGATTTATAGAACTGGGCCGGGCACGGTGGCTCAAGCCTGTAATCCCAGCACTCTGGGAGGCCGAGGCGGGCAGATCACGAGGTCAGGAGATCGAGACCATCCTGGCTAACACGGTGAAACCCTGTCTCTACTAAAAAAATACAAAAAACTAGCCGGGCGAGGTGGCGGGCGCCTGTAGTCCCAGCTACTCGGGAGGCTGAGGCAGGAGAATGGCGTAAACCCGGGAGGCGGAGCTTGCAGTGAGCTGAGATCTGGCCACTGCACACCAGCCTGGGTGACAGCGCGAGACTCTGTCTCAAAAAAAAAAAAAAAAAAAAAAAGATTTATAGAACTGTTTAATTTGTAAAACTATATAAATGTACAACTTTATTAAAATTAAAATAATAGAGACATGATAGAACAAAGTTTTCCAGAAATGAAGAAAGATAATTATCTCTAGACTAAAAGACCCTCCAAGTTCCAAATAGAATGAAGAACAAAAGACTTATGCCCTGATACAGACTCAATATACTTTAGAAGGTTGAACATAAAGAGAAATTCCTAAAAGCTTCCAGGAAACAAGAAAAGTCATTCTCAAAAGACCAAAAATAATATTCAGACATCTTGTCAGGAACATTGAATACTAAGAAGAAAAAAATTCTGGGAAAGATGATTTAAAACCCAAAATTCTATACCCAGAAAATTGTTAAGCATGTGAGCAAGAGTTTTAGTTTTACAAGTACTCAGAGAATTTGCCTCCAAAGCACCCTTTCCTTTCTGTTACTGCAAAATATAGTCCAGCAAAAAGCTTCAAGAAACAGTATGATTAAGAGGTTTGGTAATTCTGAGGATCTGACATAAGCACAAGTAATGCAAACTTAAAATCCCAGGAAAAACAAAAAGCTACTTAGGAGATTTATATCTGTGTCTAAATATAAAGGAAATAAAGATGTGATGTGAATTTAATAATTAACCTTTCATGTCACTTACAGTTAATGATACTGGACCTAGAGAAAAATAAATAAAATCCTAACATACTGATTGACTTTGAAGGAACAATATTTACAAAGTCATAATAATGTACACAGTGTTTATCGTTTCTTTAGATTTTTAGAATCAACCAGTGGACAAAGCATGAAAGCCTTATGTTTATAACATAGTATATAAAATGATCAACTCCAACAGTATAAAAGTTAAGGTTTGGCTAAGAGAAACTGATCTATTGTCTGAAAACAATAGAACAAGAAATGATAGATAAGAGATTGCAAGTTAGAAAGGCAAACAACAGAAAACTAAAAATAACAATGTAACTGTGAAAATTTAGGGGAGGGTGTAGTGTAAGTCAGCTAAAGCCTTGTGTTTCATGGCAAGGAGTCAATAGAGCCTGAGTTGAATATCAACATAGAGATGTAAGGATGCCATGTAGAATGAGGATGCTAGCCACTAGGAAAACAAAATGCAGAAATGCTGAAAGGTGGTGGCCTCTGGGACTATGGGTAGGACAAAGGAATGCAGTGGATGATTTTTGCTTTAGTAATATGCCCTTCTCAACCATGCATATTCTGAGAAACATTTTTTAATGCCTTAAATGAATAAACTAAAATGTTGAATTGTGAATACATTTATGTTCTGAAAACCAAATATGAAAACATGCTGATAGTGAAAAGCAATTTTTTAGGCAATCAAGACAAGAAGGTAGTCAGCATCTGTCATGCATTTGTCATCAGGTTCCAGAATGGTGGCCTTGCCAAAGGGTGGGAATAGTCCCTTCCTCATTAGTACTTCCAGCCCCAAAATTCAGCCCCAAAATTAAAGATAAGCTTACAGTGGATGTGAAGTATTAGTTTGATGGCACTGTGTGTGTGTATGTGTGTGTTATTAGTTTGATGGCAGTGTGTGTGTGTGAAGTATGTCTGAAGTAGTCTGATGGCAGTGTGTGTGTGTGTGTGTGTGTGTGCAGGAAAATTACAGGAAAAAAATGAAGCATCTGAATTTTGAATCAAAATTGCCAAGTTATTTTTGTAAAGTGTGATTCAGAAGACCTAAAAAATATCAAGTAAAAGAGAAGTTCCATTATTATGACCTTTAGCGATACAGCCAACTGGCAGGTGTGAGCCTCCATTCTGACGAAATTCTACAGAAGCCTCTGGTCAATAGAGGCCCTGGTGAGCTGTGCTGGGCTTATGAGAGAGTCATGTGATGGGGCCCAGTTTCATTCAAGAGACTTAGCACCCTTTTTGTTTCTCCTTTACATAACCAGTTTGCCACCGCTGGGTGCCAACAGACAGACCCTCTGTTGAGTTGTCCACCTGCTTTCCACCTGGCAGGTGCCAATAGCCTCTTGTTCTCCCAGTTTTCCCTGCCCTCCCCTTGTGGGATAAGGATACTATTTTGTATTACTTCTTATGAACATTGTGAGCAAGACGTTCCATGGACCACCCAAGCAGTACAGACCACAGGCAGTGTCCCAAGGACCCCAAAGCAGCAAGGACGTTGGTGCAAACACCCGGAGTGAGCCTACCCCATGCCCTCACACCCAGGGCGAGCCTACCCCACGCCCTCACACCCAGGGTGAGCCTACCCCACGCCTTCACACCCAGGGTGAGCCTATCCCATGCCTTCACACCAGGGTGAGCCTACCCCATGCCTTCATACAAGCTGCCCTGGCAGCCATGTTGCAAGAACAACGAGGGCAGCCTGGGGAGCCCTCCAAACTTCAGCATCAGTGAGTGCTCTGACCTCACTGATGACAAGATCCCATAGGTCACTTACACAAGTCACACAGAAAATATTCTCCTGTGACCAAAAATGCAAGCCATCTGACAAACACTTTCAGGCTATTTTCAGTATCATTATCTTCTCCACCAACACTGACAAATTTACCATGGTTGTGGTTTTCTTCGTTTTAACGACAGTTTGGTTGTGTTTTTCTTTGAGGATGGGGGCTGGTGGCTCTGCCGGCATCTGTTGGAAGGCCCCGCGGGAAGTGGATTTATGCTGTGGTCACTGTGCCTTGCTGCATTGTTTAAAATGAGACTTCATGGGACACACACAGTGAAGATGAGAGAGCAGAACCATGGCATGTGAGGGATGATTAGGGCCAGGATGGGCCATTAAGGCCTGGTCTAAAAGGTGTCCAGACACCTACTGACATGGCATGTCCTAATTGCTCCCCAGACACCGGGATTAATCCACTGTGTCGGTTTGGTTCGTGTCCCTAATGTCTGTCAGCAGGAAGCCTCTTCTTGCCTGATGGAGCTGGGGGAGGGGAGGATGTCAAGGTGGATGCTCTCGGCTAGAAAAGCTCTCCAATGACGGGCTACAGCTAAAGTCTGTGACATTTCAATAGCTCTTTGTCTTTCAATGTGCTCATCTGGGGACAGACCATTACCTGCTTTTCTGCCCTGATCCATTATTTTTCTCTGGACCAAATCACAAAATAATACAGAACAGAAAGAATTCTGGGTTCGAGATGGCAGGTACAGCCTACTCTCTGTCAACCTGACAAAGTGTTGATGAGTCAAAACTTCTGGGTAGCACACAACACTGCTGTGTACGGCTGATGAAAATGTCCAGCTTGTAAACAATTAGGAAAGAGTTCAACAAAATACTCATGGGTACAATTTAACCCATGACTCAGGCAGACTCCTTCCAATCTTGACATTGATAGTCTGAACATTGTCATTCTTCTATAGATCTTCAGAAAGGCTGGTAAATATTGAACCTCAGTTAACAGGTTGTTGGATAAGCCAGCTTTGCAGGCCCTTAACCTCACCCTTTCTCCCTTTATCTCCATGACCTAGTGTCTGAACCTAGAAGACAGGGTTGTCGACATCTTCTCCACCGTGCCGGAGCCCTCACTGCAAAGAGCGGTGGGTGTCCCCGTGGCCTCCTGCCTGGGGTCTGAGCTGCTGCATGAGCCATTTCTCACCTCTGAAGTGTATCTCACTGTGGGCACTGGGAGCAGCAAATGGTTGTTCTATTCTTACCTGCTCGATCCACACAAAGCTGGGAAGGTTCATGGGTGCCTAATCTCATAGGACAGACATGAGAACACTGTGAATTCACAATGAGTCTCATACAGGGATTTCACTGTTCTTCCAGAGAGAACAAGTATCTTACTGACCACCAGAAAACATTTTTGGGGGAGGTGGAAAATAAGTAGAAAATGGAGAAAAGGTAAAATAGAAAATTCAAGAAGGACAAATAAGATGTTAAAGAAAATGATGAAGTAGAATGAATGAGAATTGTTTGGAGGGGGTGCCTCTGGCTTGGATGACTGTCCATTTTGCTGAGGTGTGTGGGGTTGACCATGGGAGCAGGGAAGAAGGCTGAGCAAGGAGGACCAAGCATACCTAACTAATGGTTTGGTTGACATGATATTCCTGCTGGGCCCTCATCGGTCCTGGGGCATGGCTCCTTCTCACCTCTGCTCTTCCCGTCTTGGAGCCGAGTGAGGCTGGGATGAGAAGGGAGATGGGCCAGCAGAAGGGCTTTTCCCCTGTTCCCCCAAACCCTTCCTGAAATACCAGCTGGCAAAACTTCTCGAATGTGCAGTTTCTGAGCTATCACAGTTTCCATGAGTATCAGATGTTCCATTTAGTTCTTGATCTCTCTCGGCTCTGTCTCTTTTGTCACTTTTATTTATTTTTCTTATGTTTTAATCTTCCTAGATGCCTAACAGACTGTATTTGAGATCAGTAGGATACTTTTAATGGTTTAAGTTGCCATGATTCCAGGCCCCAACAGAAAATGTTCTGTATTTTTTCAACCAAAACCTGCGCCTGCCACTTCTTTTTAAAATATTGGGGATGCATTTCTCTAGCCAGTTCCAGCTTGAGCATTTGACCCTCCTGCCCACCCAGAGTTGCCGTATCTAGCAAATAATAATACAGGACAGACACTCAGGTAAATTTGAATTTCAGATAAATAAAAAATAATTTTAAGAGTGTAAGCGTATCCCAACTTTTGAGTGAGGTATGCTTAAACCAAAAGCGTTTTCTTTGTTTATCTGAAATTCAGATTTAACTGGGCATCTAGTGTTTATCTGGCAATCACATCAGCTGATTCCTCAACCATTCTTTGGAAACATTTAATCCCAAGTTCTTACACAACAGACACATTTAATCATACTTACTGCCTAGCAAGCATAATTTTTTTTTTTTTTTTTTTTTTTTTTTTGAGACAGAGTCTCACTCTGTCGCCTAGGCTGGCATGCAGTGGTGCGATCTCTGCTCACTGCAAGCTCCCCCTCCCAGGTTCATGCCATTCCCCTGCCTCCGCCTCCCGAGCAGCTGGGACTACAGGCGCCCTCCACCACGCCCGGCTAATTTTTTGTATTTTTAGTAGAGACTGGATTTCCCCGTGTTAGCCAGGATGGTCTTGATCTCCTGACCTCATGATCTGCCCGCCTCGGCCTCCCAAAGTGCTGGGATTATGGGCATGAGCCACCGCGCCCAGCCCGTATTCTTTGTTCATGGTGTCTCTACCTGAATGCATGCAGGGTGTCTCTGACAGTGAGCTCCAAAGGAAGTCCCTCTGAGTGGCTTAGAGGGCTGCACTCATAGTAGGGGCTGACGGCACAGATTGCTTTAGGAAGGTGGTGAGTGGGAGGTGGTGGGAGGGGGAACAAGACTTACCAGTTTACCAGAGGTAGGGATCAGGGTGGGATCCGGAGGGAATAGGATTTGGTGCTGTTTTCACTGAATTCTGGAATTGTGGTCTGGCCCTAGGAATCACCTGAGAGGTCAGCCCCTGGAGGGGAAAGGCAGCCCCTCCTCAAGGTCTGCGACAGGTGCCCTCCTATGCTTCCCAACCCCTCCCGGTGTGGGCTGTTCCCCAGCTCACAGGCAGCACACGCAGGTGGAAACAGCTTTACCTGTCAGCTCACCCTCTCGGTCCAATTCTACTTTTCCGACCAGGAAAGCAGCTGAGCGGGGTGGAGGAAGCCTTGCTGAAGTCATAGTGTTCGGGCCAGGCCTTCGCATTGCTCACCTTTCTCCACTGGACCCTGCTTGTTCTTTTCAGCCTGTGAGAAGGCCACACACAGTTGTTACTTTTTCAAGTCAAAAAGGACATGTGTCCCAAAGATGTGATCAGAGATGTCATTAAGTGTGGGTGTGTCTGGGGCGGGGTGAGGCCGGGGAGGCAGAGTGGTGCGGCTCTCAGGTCATGGACATGGAATTCCTGACTCTGCCTGCTCCCGGCGGCCTGCTGGCCTGTCAAGGGGAGAGCGCAGTGAGTGACAAGAGGATTTATTTCCGCCAGCCAGAGAATGGCTCATAATTTACAGCCCGCTGAGCCAGCCTCTACTATGGCATTAGAGCCTTCCTTTTGTAGACAGTAATAAATTGTCTTATCACCGGTGCTGACATAACATGCTCCTTTTTAAGTGCGCCATAATTTTTATTTTTAAGAGAATATTCATATTTGATGGCAGAGCTCATGGGCATCTGGATACTTCTCTGGAGAGAAGTCTTTTTTTTTTCCTTTTTGAAAGAAGATATAATTCAGCTCCCAAATGCCACTAGCAGGGATAGGCTTGACTTCTAAAGAGACATTAGGGGCAGAATTTGGGGACATTGTAGACCCTTCATAGACAGTGACTTGTCCTTCACCAGCAGGCATCAAAAGAATCAAAGCCCCTGGAGAATGTACGTCCTTCAACTGTCCGCCTTGCTGCCTTTGCACGATGGTGGCCAGGGAGCTGGTGCCCAGGCAGCTGGTGTGGCCTTGGGCTTTTCCATCCCAAAGGACGGGCTTCCCCGCCACCTGGGGGGACTCACTCCCTTGAGCTCCCCCTGGCAGGAGGGGCCTGGGGGTGTGACAGGCAGGGAGTAAAGAAGTCTGAAGCCTGCCTGGGGGTTCTCAGCTTTGGATCACGGAGCTAGCGAGTCCGGGCACTGTGTCTCCTTCCTTCTGCGTCCTCCAGGGGGCAACAGTGCAGCCTGCTGATCCCCAGGGAGCTGTTCTCCCCAGAGCGCAGTCCTGGAAGGGGATGCTACAGATGGTCCCTGGTCACCAGGGAGTCCTCAGGCCTGTCTCCTGTTTCTACTGACCCGTGGGGATGGGCCAGCTGGGGCATCCTTCTCCCCTCCCATCAAGGCTCTTGTGCCCAAGGATGCCCTCACTGTTTGACAGGAAGAGATGGGGCCGGGTTGCTGCCCAGCCTCCTCCCTCTGCCTTTGCCTTGTGCCTTCACAGCCACCCATTACAGAACCCTAACGGTTCACCTGACAAGACCTTAGGCAAGGCCCTGGCTCCCTTGGAGGATCGGGGCTTTCCTGTCTATAAAATAGTAGACAGGGGCTTTAGGAGCTCAGACACAAATGGATGCAAAAGCCTAACAGAGGGTTCAGGAGAGGTAAGTTTTTGTCTCTTCCTCTGCTCTTTCTTCCTTCACTGCCTGTTTCCCTCCTTTCATCAGGCACGTACAGGAAGGAGCTGAAGTCCCCAGGCTGTGCAGTCCTTCTAGGTCTGGGTTGTGGAGGGAGAGGAGAGGCTGGCCTGGGGGGTCTCTGCTGGGGGAGATACAAGGCTGGCCTGTGGGGCTGGCCAGCCTGGGGCATGTCTGTGTTAACACAGATACACCCACACAGACACTTCCAGAACCAGGCACGTTTACAAGTAGTAATCAGATATTGCTAAACCTCTGGCCTTATGAGAACAGCTCTCACATAATGCTGTCTGAGTGCCAGGCACAAGTCAAGGCACTGTACACTAATTCATTTAAGGCGGACACAAATATGCCCATTTTATGCTCAGCTGGGAAAACTGAGGCCCAGAGAGATCAATGGACTCATCTGAGGTCAGGTAGCTGAGAGGTGCAGAGCTGGGATGAGAACTCAGGTAGTCAGCACTGGAGTCTCTGCCCTAACCACAGTGCTCCTCTGTCTCTTCTCTCCCTGCCTGGACAATCCCACTTCACTTTGACCATCCCCTGCCTATTCCCAGGGACAGGACTTGAGTGTCACTTCCCCTCATGCTGCCTTGTGGCCCTGCCATGCACCGTGGCAAGTCTTCTGTTATCTTCTACCTGAGAGGCCATGACTAAGAAGGTTCCAGACTTCCCGTCTATCAAAGGTAAGGACTAAATTAGATTTTCTTCTTGACAGTGGTGATCACCTGTGACCTGTGCCTGGTACATGCTCAGGAGGGAGTATACTGTTCCATTTTGCCAATTTCTAATGAAAGATTACTTTTACAGGATGGAGGGAGAAAGGGCTCAGAAGGAGAAAGAAAAAGAATAAGGGAATTGGCCCCAGTCCAGATGAAAAGAGCCAGATGCAAAATCATTTGGGCCACATATGTGTTGTTTGCTTATCAAATTTTCAACCTTTGAAAAATAACAATATGGGAATCAGTAGCATTGCTGGAGTTCCTGTGGGTGGCAGGAGTTGGACACTGTGGCAGGTGACCCCGCAAAGGGTAAAGACAGAACCTGCAGAGGGTGAAGGGTTTCCCAAGTCTCACTCCTGGAGCGAGGGGAACAGGCATGGGCAGCCTGTTGGGTCCCATGTCATGCAGCTATGTTCTCTGCTGCTGGTGAGTTTGGCATCAAAAGAAAACATAGCAGGAATGATTTTGCCTGGGTTGGGGATTTGGGGGAGTTTAGACTATAAATAGTGAGGAGGATATAAAAAGCCTTAAGAGGATTTTTGGAAGCCCTAAATCCACCACGTAGACCCAAGCAAGTTAACAGGAACCACTTAGGTTTTAGTGAGGTCTAAATGTAACTCAGCATAGCGCCCTCCCCTCCACTGTTGCCTTCCAACTGTCATGGTTCACGTGTCCGCTGTCACCACAACCCTTGCCAGCATCTGCCAAACCAAGGACACGTGTGTCAGGAGGTCTGCTGCCAGCATGCCAGCAGCCAGGTGCTGCCTAGCCTTGAGTTACCGCCTGGCTGACTCCCTAAGGGAAGGCATCATTGGCAGCCTCTTCTACAGCAGAGAAAACGGAAGCATAGGAGGTTAGGTGCCCGGCCCAAGGTCACACAGCCAGCAAGTGGTGAGCTGGATTCCACACTCAGCTGAGGCCCACTCAAAAGGCGATCCTGAGGAAATTATGCTAGAATCAGCAGAAAATTACCTGTGTGTGTGGGAAGGTATCTGCTTGCCTCTGTGCCTTGCTTCTTGGACACCTGTGGTCCCAGCCTTCTCTTTTCTATGGGCCCTTATTTCATTTAATACATGTACTATCATAAAACCCCCTTGCCCTCCTGTAGCCCCAGCTCAGGAAGCCTGAAGCCCACCCTGGTCACCGAGGTGCTCAAAATCGATGGAGATCCAGAGTTGAAACCTCCCTGCCCTTGGTCCTCTATCCTCAAGGTCTGCTGCCGACTCCTAGATACCTACAAACAGGTCTTCTATTCTTGACTCTTTTAGGAACATCACTGTGGCTAATAGTGAGGGAAAGATAACCTGGAGGGAGTGACATTTAGGATGACAGCCGACCATCCCATTTATAGGAAAAATCCAGGGCTCTAATACATATTTTAAAAATCACTGGACTGGCGGCATAGCCCTGCCACCCAGCATTGTATTAGCCAACTACTTCCCAAGGCTCTGGGAGAGGCTGCGGTGGGAACATTCCAGATCAGAGGTTCTGCCTTGTTTAAATAGGGGTGGAGCGAGATTGCCAGATCTGAGGCTTCATCTTGCCAGTGAGAAATGGGGGTGCAGGGAGCAGCCACTGAGGCCTCACCATGAGTCACACACAAGGCTGGCAGTGAGGCCAGAAATCACACTTGGGCCCCCAAACATAAGGTCCTACAGCCAGGGAGAGGCATTCTGCCTGGAGACTGAGAAGAATCCAGTCAGGAAGACATGGTGGAAGTCAAGGTGCCCGGGCCTGAAGGGCCAGTCTGTCTGGGAGCAGCCACTGGCCCTATGGTGGGACAGGAAGAGCAAGAAAAACAGTGCTAGCTTGCTAAAGGCCGTGCCCCTGAGTTTGATCTCCACCCTGCTGGCTGAGAAGACTCACTGATGGTCTAAGTTGTCTCATGGGAGTGCCTGGGAACCAAAACTCTGGAGACAGCAGGGAGGGTGATGAGGGGCAGCAGCTGGAGCCAGAGAGACCACCTGGGAAGTTAACACCACAGACAGCGCGATATGGTCCTCGGCTAGGGCGGGACGCGTGGGGACATGTGAGGGAACTGGTGAGAGGTGGGAGTCGGGCCGACTGGGTCAGGGCATGAAGGCCACAGCACGCCGTTGAGGCCAGGGTCTGGTCCGGGTGGGGGTGAGGAGGTTAGAACAGGCTGCTCTGGATTTCAGAGGCCAGGGAGAGCAGAGATATTAAGTAAGGAGGTGACGATGTGGCAACCAAGATTCCTGGCCTCCTGAAGACAGTGTGGGGCTGCGGGTACAGGTCTGAAGGCCTTCAAGGCCAGGCGGGTTGGAGCTGTGGGAATGCCCCTCCTCCACTTTCCACCCTTCTTGGGATGGAGTGCAAATTCTTGCCAAGGCTGACGAAGCTGTCACAGCCCGGCCTCTGGCCGTGCCTCTTGTCCCCTCTCCCACTACCCTCTCACTGCCAATGCCCTTGCCGCCCTGCCTTCCCTCTAGTTCCTCCACCACACCAGGCCTCTTCCTGCGCCAGGGCCTTTGCACACGCTGGTCCTGAGTGGGCCCTCTGCCTGGAGCTGGGGGAGGGATGCCTCCACCCAGGGGTGGGAGAAACTCTGCTCCTTCATCCCTGAGTCACCAGCTCCCTGCACTGCAAATCCTCAGCGTGATCTCTGCGTTCTTGCTTAGTCCTGACTGATGGTCCACCCATCTGGCTATCTCCTAGTTATGTCTTCAAGCTCAGGTTAAAAGTCACTTCTTCCAAGAAGCCCTAACCATCTTGTTCAATGCTCTTCTTGATCTGACGGGCTCTACTGTGTGCTTGGGGGAGGGGAGGGACCTCTGAGGCATCTTAAGGAACTTGGATTTTTCTCTGTGTGAGGTTGGAAGCCATGGAAGAATTTAGAGCTGAGGAACAGCCTGATCTGACTTCTATTTTCACACAGTCCTCTGTGTTGAGGATTGATGGCAGGAGGCAAGGCTGCAACAGGGAAGGCATTAAGAAGGCTGTTGAGTTTCACCAGGTGACAGGTGGAGGTGGCTCAGCCCAGGGAGGTAGCAGGGGATGTGGTGAGAAGTGGTCAGACTCTGAATGGATTTCAAAGTAGAAACCACCAGACTCACTGACAGTCTAGACACAAGTGTGCCGGGGTGAAGGGAGGGGTTAACAATGACCTCAGGCTTTAGCCTGAGCAATGGAAATGTGGAGTTGGCATTTGCCGTAATGGAGAAAGCTGGGGACAGGGCAGGGCAGCGGGGGCGTTTTGTGGTAGGGACGGGGAGGACCAGGAGCTCAGCTTGTAAAGTGCCTTAGACATCCAAGCAGAGAAACTGCTGGCTGCCTGGAGTTTAGGAGCAAGGTCCAAGCCAGCGACAGGCACTGAGCGTCGCGTCACCCACACATAATGTGCACCTAAAGTTGGAGAATGACTGAGAGCATCGCAGGAGTGAGGGTGGGTACAAAAAAGAAGCCGCCCAAGAGTCGGAGCTTGGGGCACCCCGATGCTAAGAAAGAACCAGCTATGGAGACTGAGGAGAGGCAGCCACAGAGGTGAGAGGAGAACCAGGATAGCAGGGGCGGCTTGGCAGCCACAAGAGGAATGTGCTTCAAGGACAAGGGGTGTCAGTCGTGTCAAAGGTGCAGGAAGGCCTCCAACATGAGGTCAGAGAATGGCCCCCGGGAGTAAGGAGCATACAGGCTGCGGGTGATGGCGATGAGAGCTGTGGGTGGGCAGTGAGGGTGTGGCTTGAGTGCAGGAGAGACTGAAACAGTGGGTGGGGAGACTTGCTTGAGGAGTTTTGTGTTGCTAAAAAGGGAAGAATGGGAGAGTAGCTGGCAAGAGTCCTGTGGGTTTTTAAAGATAGATGGTATAACCACATGCTTGTACGTTCATGGAGGTAACTCAGCAGGAGAAAGCGATACTGTGAAACGGCGGCTTTGGGGAGCTGGGGTAGCTTGGGATCCAGCAGGTGCGGGAGGGGAGGTCCTCAGTAGGCCCCACCACCTACAGCAGTGCTGTGAGGCAGAGTCTGGTGCAGGTGCAGGTGGAGGAGGAAGGTTTCTTCCGAGAAAGGAGGTAAGAAGAAAGCAAGGCTGTCAGCTGAAGGTGAGGATGGAGGATGGGAGTTGGAGAGGAGGAGTGGGCATCCGGAGCGACTGCCAGAGGTGTGTAATGATGGCTGCCAGGCGACAGCAACCGGGGTGGCTGTGTTTCTTCTCCACCTGCATTCAGCTAAGTGCAGGTGCTGAGTGGAGTGAGAGGGAGAGGAGGGCACGGAGAGGCCCATGAGTGAAGAGTGATGTGATGTGACCTGTCCCAGAACCCCGGGCAGTGAAGGCAGGAGGTCAGAGGTGAGGTGAATGGGCGGCAGGGGCAGGAAGGCGTAAGAAGCCTTCTCAGGGTGGGCTGGGGGAGCTCTGGCACATGTGCAGCTAAGGGGAAGGATCTGGGGACGGGAAAAGATTAGAGGGTTAGGAGTTTGGGGAACTGCCAGAGCAAGACCCTGCAGAGGGCAGTATTCCCTGGGGACCAGGGCACCAAGGGAGGGGCAGCTTTGGAGAGGGACAGGGCAGGGGGATGCAGAAGCAATGGTGTTTGTGCCTTCTGTGCTCTTGAGGAAAGAGAGCAGCTAAAGGGCGGGGTCTACAGGAACTTGCAATTCCTCAGCTCCACCCAGCCCCGCCACTTGGTGAATACCACAGCCCAGCAGGTCCCCCGCAATGTCCATTTTCCCATGATGTATTTCTACACTCAGCTTCTCCAAACCAGACTTTTGTAGAAAGGGATAACCTGCCAGCTCTTCTCCTCTGCTTGTCACTGCGAAGACCCCACTCCCATCCCGTCTTCTGCTTTGCTCTCCTTGCCGGGACTAGGGAGGAAGCCCCAGCTCCCAATTCACTCTCACTTGGGAAGAGCACTTAGGCCACAAACCTGAAACCCACCCTGGAGCCAAGGGGTGTCTTCGCATAGGAAAAAGCCATACCCCGCTGCTGGGCTTGTGTACAGTACAACTCCATCCTTGCACTGCCAGGCGTGAAGGCAGGAAGGTGGGGTAAGTCAGAGTCACCGCTGCTTAGGTTGATTTGTGTTGTTATTTAATTTATGGGACACATTAATTCTAAATAAAACTTGAGCCTTCCTTCCCCTTCCCTCTTGTTCTTCCCTTCCTTTGTTCTTCCCCTCCTCCCTTCCCTTTCCCCATTTTCCCTCCTTCCTTACCTCCCTTCCTTTCTACTTTTCGACAAATACTTGCTTAGACTCTGCTGTGTGCCTAAGAAAATCTATATGAAGGTGATACAACAGAAACAGAGGAAGAGGTGGACCCCCAAGGAACTCACCCAGCAGCCTCCACAGTACTGCCCCTTGCTAACAGCATCCTGGTTTTGCTCAATCTGGGGCAGCAATGTGCTCAGGGAGTGTTCCCCAGGAGAAGAGGTAAGACTGATCGAAAGCAACCTGAACCTCCCTGCTCACCCTGTCTATGATTACCTGGCAGCAGGCGGGGGGGAGGGCTGTGACCCAGATCTGGTAGGTGGGGCCTGAGAGGAAGTGGACTGGAGATTTAGGTGCTTCTTCCCCAGGGAGAAGAAGACATTCAAGAGATGGAAAGTCGCTCATGTGCTTCTTCCCTGGAGGCTGTATTGAGAGGATATGATCCTCCGATCTGTGGCAGTCACCTAAGAATAGGAGAAAGGCAAGTAAAGTATAGAAAAGCTATCTTGAGTCCCGGCATCACTGAGCTGCTGAATTAACAACCCTGGATCCACCTACTACCAAATTCTTGTTTGCAAAATAATGAATTGTCCTTATTGTCCGCATTCATTTCAGTTGGGCATTCTCATATTTTGTAACCAAAGGCATCTTACCTACTGCAGCAAAGCAGAAATAAAGAACTATGATTTTTCTGTCACATGTGGCTCTGAGCCTCCCAGATGCTGAGGTGAAAAGGGAAACGAGATGAATGCCAAGCTCTCATTCTTAGTCAGGAAGAGCTTCTCAGGGAGTTTCAGCTTTTTTGCCCCTAAATTCTTTGTTTGACACTAAATTTCCACATGGGAGTTTAGGAAAGGAACACTGGGATACATAATTGCTAGACCCAGGGTAACTGATTCACAGAAGAAGCAGTTTTCAAGGGCTCTTTCTTAAGAGAACTAGGATCTAGATATAAAGAGAGAGTTTAAGCAGAGAGGAGAGTCAAGTGGGAGCTGCTCCATGCCCTCCCCACCCCAGATGGTCACATGAATGAGCAGATACTGAAGAGACCACTGAGAAACTGTGAACACCGAGCAGAAGGCAGAGCCCAGGACGCATAGCGTGGAGCTGCAGGGGAGCAAAAGCCCCTGACCCACCACTGCTAGGGGCAGCAGCTGTGAGTGGGATGTGGAGTGAGTAAAAAGGAGGGCAAAGAAAAGTGTGAAAGGGAGAGAAGAGGACCTGGCTGGGGAAACCCCTGGTTTGTAGAAACCTGGGCACGGGTAAGGTTTCTCGGGGATGGCGGAAGGGGGCTGGTGGGAGGCAGAGGTCTAGTCTGCCCTGGGCTCTCCATGTCTCAGGCCCATTGGCTGTGTGTGACCTGCATCACACCTTCTGTTCCTGGGGACCGTGGGTGTTTATCTGGGCTCAAGCAGCACTGTCAGGTCTAGGGAATGACTGTAAATCCCATTGGTATCTCGCCTCTGAGTGCTGTCTGGCCCAAAGTATCTGAGGGTTCTCCCGATAGAAATGTGGTATTTGAAAATTCAAATGAGCCAGGCAATTACTTTGAAAAAGCTTTTACCTTGTTGAGGATTCAAAACAGATTTTCATGAAAAATGCTGTACTCTCTGTACCTTTTCTGTAGTATATCAATAGATGCCACACTCACACATACACGGACATAGCAAATATATTTGGAAGAATTCAACAAGCTTCTTTACTGCAATATGTCTTGAAGGCATTAGTATCATATGTCATCAAATCTAAGAGATACCTTCAATTGGAAAATGTGTCGTTATTTAACGTATTACTAAGAAAAGAAAAATGTCCAAGATGGAAAGTCTCACAGGAGATGCCTCCCTAAAGATGGAGCAATGAAAGGCTCCACTGTCGGCTGGGCGTGGCGGCTCACGCCTGTAATCTCAGCACTTTGGGAGGCCAAAGCAGGTGGATCACCTGAGGTCAGGGGTTCGAGACCAGCCTGGCCAACATGGTGAAACCTCATCTCTACTAAAATTACAAAAATTAGCCAGGCATGGCGGTGTGCACCTGTAATCCCAGCTACTTGGGAGGCTGAGACAGGAGAATCACTTGAACCCAGAAGCCGGAGGTTGCAGTGAGCCGAGATCGCACCATTGCATTCTAGCCTGGGTGACAAAAGTGAAACTCTGTCTCAGAAAAAAAGGAAGGAAGGAAGGAGGGAAGGAGGAAGGGAGGGAGGGAGGGACGGAAGGAAGGAAGGAAGGAAGGAAGGAAGGAAGGAAGGAAGGAAGGCAGGCAGGCAGGCAGGCAGGCAGGCAGGCAAGAAAAGAAAGACTCCACTGTCAGTACAGAAGAAAATGAGAAATAAACCCGCCATGGAGAGGAACAGCAAGGAATCAACAGGTTTCTATTTTGGCCCTGGCGAGGGGAGAGAGAAATAGGGAGAGATGCCCTGCACTGATCATTAGAACCATAAGCTGGTTCTCATTCTGGGGTCACACCATTCAGCAGATCCCCAAGGAGTTTCAGGAGTTGTGTCCCCAGATCACTGGCAGAAGCAAACACAAACCCTCTCTGAAAGAACTCAATTTCAGCCCAGGCCAGTAGTGATTGCAAAACACTAATTGTGAGATGTTTCTTGATTTGGGGATGTTAAAATGCGAGAAAATGTGCACCCAGGCATAGATGAGGACAGTGAGCCCTCATCCAGAGAAGGTCAGAGTATTCAGCCCTAACTACTCTATCCCACTGGAGAGCTCCTGGTTAGCAGTGGTCACTGTTGCCACTATTTATGGAGTGCTGACTTGGTGCCAGGCTCCGGGTGCCAGGCTCTGCACACATCAGCTCTTGTCGTCCTCACAGCACCTCTGCATGGGGACAGCAGTGTTACTAGTATTTTCAGTAGGGCAAACTGAAGCAACTTTACTGAGGCTGCACATGAGTAAATGACAAAGCTGGGCTTTGAGTCCATGCTCATCTCTGGTATCCTGAAGGTGGTGTCCATCAGACATTTTTCAAAGGATGCTACTTTGGCCTGCTGAACCTAGCATATTGCCAAAAATGCAATTTTTCAGCAAAGCGTCTATTCCCTACACAGAGGTAATTTCTGCATCAAAGTCTGTCTTATCCCACCCTGGAAGGCTGCGCAAAGGCTCTTGCTGTCCAGTGGTCTTGGCTGTATGGGTATTCCTGGGCTCTGGCTGGATAACCCTGTACTTGCTGCAAAGGGATCACTGGTGGGCATGAGAACACATCATTCAATGTCTTCTCCTCTTTTCTGATTTTAGAAGATGTTAGTATAAATATCACAAAACTTCCGAAATATGACCAGGCTCCAATCACCTTTCGGGTCCATGTCCTGTCCCTCCTGAGGCTCAAAGACCTCAATCTAGGGAAGCAGCACCCCGTTCCCTCCCCACAGAGCTATGTAGATCTCGGGGGTCATCTGGAGAGCCAGAGTCTGACTGAGTAATAAATCCCCTCCCTGCAGGACGACTAGCCAAGTTTTATTACAGATCCTATCACAATGAAAAGGGCTGGTACTCCTGTGATTGAGCTAATCCTGTCACCGTGTAAATCAATAGGAAACCCACAGGAGGCGATTTGATTTAGGATGTTCATTTTGGGAAGGTGGTCTTCCTACAACATTGGAGTCAAGATATTGCCAGGGCACTTCCATGACAAATGGAAAGTTCAGCCCAAAAGGACCAGACTTGTTAATAAAATAAATTCAGATCTCTCCAAATAAAAATTCAGATGCATTTTAGTCTCCCTCAGTACATCAGGCCGAATCCCTTAATTTACCACATTATTATGGAAACACCCTTACCTCTGCCTGTCAAAATCACTGACATTGCGGGGGCTCCGTCTTGGGAGACACTAGCTGCTTTATAATTATTTAGCTGATGTGCAGTGTACATTATCTTGAAGCAGGCCATATACTCGAAGAAGAACAGTACCGGATCCAGGATGAATCTGAGGGATATCTGGCCGGCAGGAGAAGGGGAAGAGAGGTAACACATGTTGCCCAGACATACTGCTGCTAGGTGACCATGCAGTGCCTCCAACTCTGTCCCCTTGACTCAGGCCAATATCCCTCTTCTACAGGCCAGTTGGCCAGGCAGCCAGGGCCATGTCAGGCAGAGGCAGACTGAGGGTTCTGGGTACTGTTTCTGTCCAACAGGTATGGTGGGTTCTCCTCTAGGGCTGCCAGTTTGCATGAGGGCCTCGTGTCTCTCCATTGGCAGGGGCTGGTGAGCATCCAGTCCATCTGTAGGAGGGACACACAGTGGCTGTCTTCTGCAGCGTGGACAGACCTAGAGTGACTGCCCAAGCAGCGGACCCCACTTGCCAGGGGAACACAGGGAGGTGAAGCTGCATCTAGAGCAGCAAAGGGAAGGCCGTGTGGGACATTGATCTCCAGGTTCCAAGATGGGCCCTTGGCAGGAGCCCTTGTGAACATGGATGTGACTTGTTGGGATGGGGCCTCCCACCACACCTCCTGTTCTCCCACCTCCATTAGGGGTGACTCACACCTGCAGAAAGGATGAATCATGTGGGTTACGAAACCAAAGGGCTCCTGAGAGCGAGGCTGGAAAGGACCTCGGAAACCATCTATGCAGATCCTGTCCTCTGCCCATCCCCTCTTGCCCCAGCCTCTCAACTCAGGCTGCCAAGCCACAGACTCCAAGTGAATCCTGCACGCTCAACTGCTCCTGGAACTGAGCATCAGAGAAGCAGCTTCTTTCCCACCTCAAGGCCTTCTCGACCTTTTTGTTTTACTTCCTGTATTAAGCAGGCTGATGGCTTGCTTTCTGCAAGTGGGCCAGTGGGACCAATGGGTCCTGGGAGGGATGACAGAAGGGATCTAGCAGCGATCCTTACCCTTCATAATTCCTTGGTCATGGAACATTTCCATACATCTCCAGGGTACTTCAAATCATTATCCACTGGATACCAGGCTGCTCCAGGCAACAGGGGTGAGGATGATTCAACTCACTTTCCCACTGCTGGTCCCAGCTCAGTGGGTGCTTCTAAGAGTGTACATCATCTAGTGAACACCTACCACAAGGCAGGCCCTGGGCTCATAAAAACGAACGTTTATGGACAGCTTATTGTAGAGCAAAAGCGGACCTCATCCTCAAATCAGCCCGATGGGGTAGATACCACTGTTCCCCCCATTTTACACCTGCCCTCAGCCAGGACAGTCATTTGCCCAGATGGGCTCTGTGCGGTGGTTTCTCGGGTACATGCTCGTGAGCCCGGCTAATTCGCCACATGCCTTTGCCCTGTTCAACATGCCCCTTCAGCCATGCTGGGTCCTGGGCGATCCAGTGTCTTCCCGGCAGCTTCTTCTCCCTGGGACCCTGCACACTGGCAAGCCCTCTGTCTAGGGAGGCGGGCGAGGCCGCCGGGCGTCTGAGGCCCCGCCAGGTGAGTGCAGCCTCCGGGTGTCCGGCCGGTCTAGGGAACAGGGGACTCACCTGAAACGCCAGGGCCTCCCCGCTCCCAGCAGAACTCGCGGGGCCGAGGCCGCCGCTGGGCCGGTCCTGCGTCCCGAGAGCCCCAAAAGTCGGCGGAGAAGTTCCCCCGGTGGGGGGCGTTTCGGGCCTCCCGGACCGGTCTCGGCCCCGGAGCCCGGCCGCAGGAGCGCGGGCCCGGGGGCGCCGCCGGGCCGCGCGGGCGGGAACGCGCCGCGGCCGCCTCCTCCTCCCTGGCTCCCGCCCGCGGCGGTGGCGGCGGCGGCGCTTCCCCGGCGCGGAGCGGCTTTAAAAGGCGGCACTCCACCCCCCGGCGCACTCGCAGCTCGGGCGCCGCGCGAGCCTGCCGCCGCTATGCCTCCGCGCGCGCTGCCTGCGCCCGGGCCCCGGCCGCCGCCCCGGGCCGCCGCCGCCACCGCCGCCGCCGCGGGCGCAGGGAACGCGGGGGGTGCCGGCGGGCCCTGGCTCCGGCCGCTCGCGCCGCGTCCCTGGCGCTGGCTGCTGCTGCTGGCGCTGCCTGCCGCCTGCTCCGCGCCCCCGCCGCGCCCCGTCTACACCAACCACTGGGCAGTGCAAGTGCTGGGCGGCCCGGCCGAAGCGGACCGCGTGGCCGCGGCGCACGGCTACCTCAACTTGGGCCAGGTGAGTGCGGCCGGCCCCGCGCGCCGAAAACTTTCCCGGCGGCCTCTGGCGCGCGCGAGGGGGCAGCCTCCGCAGTCCTGTCCGCCCGGCCCCGGCGCCGGGCCGCGCGTGGGAAGGCTCCGGGACCGCTTGGGGACTGCAGGCGGCCGGGGCGCCCTGCCGGGGGGTGGTCACCCGGGAGGGCGTGCGCGGGACACTCGGCTGGGGGGACTCGGGGTCCCTCGTGGGCGCCCACGCAGGTCCGGCGCGCCGACCGCAAGTACCCGGGCAGTGCCGCCCAACCCTGCGCTCGGAAGTGTGACCTCAGAAGCTGGGGCGGCGCGGACACCTGCCGGGCTCCGGGGAAGGCTGGGCTGTCTCGGGCGTCGCGCGCCGTCCGCCGCTGGGTCCTGAGCGCCCACCCAGCTCTCCCCCGCGGAGGACCGGCCCCTCTGCCCCCGACGGGCAGCGCGGGCTCTGGACCCTGTGTGCGCGCCAAGGCGGCCGGCCGCTGCTTGGGTGACATGAGCGTGGCCCGGCGTCTGGGGGACTCGCGCTGCCTCGGTGTCCGCCGCTCCGGAGGTAGATGACCGGGGTGCCTGCACCCTGGAGCCCGGCCGCCGTCGGAGAGGCTTTGGGACAGCGTAGGGCTGGGGGTCCTGGGTTTAAAACCTCTCCAGGAAAGGAGGGAGGGCGCTTTGTTTGTGGGCTCCTGCGGCAGTTCCGATGGCAGAGCGGTGTGACCTTTGGCGAGTCACTTCCCTGACATGCTCCTTTGCAGTTAGTGGCAATGTCTACACTGTTCGGTTGTCGGAAAGATCTAATGTTGCATTGCCACAGAGCCTGGACCGGGGCCTGACCCTTACCGGCCCCCACGGGGCCAGCGAGGAGCCCTCTCAGCCCCGCACCCCACGGGCTTGGCTGTCACCTCTTCTGTCAGTTAGTAAGCAGGCCACACCCTGGGCACAAAGGCGGCATTACCCTCAAAGGACCGCCCGGCGGGTGCCTTTTTCCTGTCTCAACCAGCTACCGGGCTGAGGGGTGGTGAGTTGGGGTTGATCCAGATTTATGGCTCCTGGAGAGGCCATCAGTTTGGGGTCGCACCAGGGGACCTCTCAGTGCAGTTAACAAATCTACAGACTACACACTCAGAGGATTAAGTGAAGTGACAGGGAAGCGCCGACTCATAACTCTAAACCTCAGTGCCAGGCAGTGTTAAATTTAGTTTCATCATTATCCGTGGCAGAAGCCAGCAAGGTGTGGTGGCGTCCCTGATAGAAATGACATTTCTTCTGGATCCCAAGCCCCACGTTGATGTGCTGTTAGGTGTGTGGCCTGCTGGAGGGGTAGATTCTACCATTTGAATGATAGAATCTTCGCAAGGCACGTTCGAGTTTATCTGAAAGAATGCTAGCACATCTGTGGAGACCTTTTAAAAATATGTGTGTGTGTGTATATGTATATATAAAATGTTATATGTATACACATATACATGCACATACATATACACACATGTATATCCATATATATATATATATATATATTTTTTTTTTTTTTTAACCACTGAAATCCCTCCAAACATCCTGTGATTTCAGATTTTGCCTTCGAGTAGCACTGACTGCGTTCGTCTCTGTAGTTCCTGACTCTCCCTGGCTGATTGTCCAGGCTGAAGAAGGCGTTCCTCATGTTTGCTTTGTGCCCCTGGCTCCTGCCACACTTTGCTGCTGTGCCCAGGTGGCCCAGCAGTTTGCCTGCAGCTAAAAATGACTTAAGCTACATGATAAATTACAAAGTGCCTGGGTTTTGGGATCCTAAAATTAAATGAGCAGAATGGAGCTGAAGTTGAGCTGTGAGCTCACACTGCAAGAGAAGCAGAGAGGCACAGGTAACTCTCCCCGGAAATATCTGTCTGTGGGAATAGAAATGCCTAACCCTTGGCCATGCCGGCCCTTCGAGACAACCTCTGTCAGACTTGCTGAGTTTTTATGTGCAGCCTGCTCTCCTGATTTTGCTCATGGGAGAGAAGATTCCCTCCGATGCACACTCCCTACCCAGGATATTCTGGGGAGTCAATTGGGGTCTCCCCAGCTCTGTCCAGTGCAGCCAGGATGAATGCCACGCAGCCTGGTCACTCAGGCATGGTGCTGGCAGTGGCACTGTGGTGACATTCACTAACACAGGGATTAGCTGGTTGGGGATAGGAGCTGTCTCAGAGGCTTGTGTGTGATTACTCACGGAGGGCATATTACTCTTTATTCCAAAACAAGCTTTTCTTTCCCCTCTCTAAGTGCACTGCTAATGTGGAAAAGGCCCGGAGCATTTGAGCCTCTACCCACTCAATAAGAACTCTTTGAAAACCTTATTTGCCTTTTTTTCAGCCAGGAGAATTTGTGACTCATAAATAAGATGTAGATATTATTAGCTTTGACTTACAGATGAGTAAATGGGGGTGAAGTAAGCGAAGGAAGCTGTTTGTGTTCACATGGTATGCATATGTCACCTCTGACAGTTCCATCCCCTGCTCAATTTTCTTCTGCTGTATTCTCTGGTCTGAGATCTCCTTTGTGAAACTCTTTCTCCAAGCCCTTAATGGGCAATTAGTGTTATGTTCTGTACTTGCCTGAATCACAGCTCTGATTTTCTCCCAGATAGTTGCTGTGCTCAAAGTTCTTGCTTGCTTGTTTTACTTTCTTCCATACAACTAATAACTGGTTTCAGTTTATTTTACTTGGTCCAGAGGTAATTTAGACTGGTGGTTATTCACCTTTCTTAAGTCTTGGCTCCCTTTCAACATCTGATAAAGGCTGTGGATCCTCTCCGTTGTAAAATATGCATCCCCAGGGACAAGACAAGATAGCCTCTCTTTGTCCCTGTACTCATCATTCCAGGTAACACCACAGTATTTCAAAGGGAATAAAAATGTGGAAGTGTCCAATGTCATTATCGGCAGATGACATAACTACATGGATAATCCAAAAGAACCTAGAGATTAACCACTGGAGCTAATAAGGGAGTTGATCAGCAACAGCTACCTGCATGGCAGCACATCTGAGAAGATAAAAGAACCATTCTTCATTCTTGCATAAAAGCTGTAAGATACTTTGAAATAGGTCTTTTAAAAAGGTGAGACTTTTATAGAGAAACATAAAATATTTAGAAGAAGGACTGAGAAAAGAAAGTTTAGGCTGGGTGTGGTGACTCACACCTGTAATCCCAGCACTTTGGGAGGCTGAGACAGGTGGATCACCTGAGGTCGGGAGTTTGAGACCAGCCTGACCAATATGGAGAAACCCTGTCTGTACTAAAAATACAGAAATTAGCCAGGCGTGGTGACACATGCTGGTAATCCCAGCTACTTGGAAGACTGAGGCAAGAGAATCGCTTGAACCCGGGAGGCAGAGGTTGTGGTGAGCCGAGACCGCGCCATTGCACTCCAGCCTCAGCAATAAGAGTGAAACTCCATCTCAAAAAAAAAAAAAAAAAAAAAAAAAAGTTTTAAATAAAGGGACAGATGTGTTGTGTTCGTGTATGGGAGAACTTGCTCTCATAGTTGCCCCAATTTAATCTGCAAATTCAATGTAATCTAGTTTAAGCCATGACAAGTTTTAATGTGGAATATGAAATCACGCAAATGAATTATAAAGTTCATATGGAAGAGTAAGGTCCAAGAATACCTCAGACAACTCTGGGAAAGAAGAGGAGGAGGGGAGTTGTGGTAACGACAACAGCTGAACATGGACCCAGTCCATCAATAGAGTCCCCTCAAACCCAAGCATGTGTGGGAACTTGTGCGTGTGAGCTGAAGAGTTATAAATGGATGGAGAAGGATGGGCTATTTACTAAATGGTGCTGGGAGAACAGGCTCTCCCCATGGAAAAACAATTGGATCCTCACATTACACAACAGTACATTCCAGATGGGATTACTGTTTCTCTGTCAGTAATTTTTATATGTATATAAAACTTTTAGAAAGAAATACAGTGGAATACCTTTGTCACATTGGGAAAGGAGTTCCTCAACAAGTCATGAAAATAAACAAATTTTAAAATGAAGAGATTGACACATTGAGATAAAAATTCTATGTTAACAAAGGCATCATAACAGAGTTAAAAAGCAAGTAATAGACTGGGAAAGTATTTACAATATGTAACAAACAGATTAGTACACAGATTATTTTGAAAACTATAAATCACTCAGAAAAAAAGATACATGTCAGGTAGAAAAATGGGGAAGTTTATGAATAGAGAAGTCAACGAAGAGAAATCCAAATGACCAATAAATATAAGAAATGATGCCCATTCCCTCAAGCTCGCTAGGGGTTATTGGAGCACTGCAATTTAGGCAATGATGAGATACCATTTCACACCTGTCACATTGCCCGACATGGAAGAGTGTTAGCATCACGTGCTGGCAAGGATATAGAACAATGGGAACTTTCAGATGCTGCTGGTGGAGATTGGTATAGTTTGGAGAGCAATTTGGCAATACACAGTGAGGCTGAACTGCACCGGCAAGTCCACATCTAGACATATCCTGGAAGAACCCTCGCACATGTGCACAAGGAGACTTGTATAAGAATGTCCATGCAGGCATTTTTTAAATGAAGGGAAAACCTACCTTCCTTAAAGTAGAATAGAGAACTAAATCAAAATAGTCACACCACACAAGACTCTACAGTGGTTAGAAATGAATAAAGCAGATCTATATCTACACAGATACATCTCTCAAATAATGTTGAGAGAGAAAAAAGGCAAATTGTAGATGTCCAATGTGATCATATTCATGTAAACGTTAAGAAACACACAAAACAGGCCAGGCACGGTGGCTCACGCCTGTAATCCAAGCACTTTGGGAGGTTGAGGCAGGTGGATCATCTGAGGTCAGGAGTTTGAGACCAGCCTGGCCAACATGGTGAAACCCTGTCTCTACTAAAAAAATATGAAAATTAGCTGGACGTGGTGGTGCACACCTGTAATCCCAGCTACTCAGGAGGCTGAGGCAGGAGAATAACTTGAACCTGGGAGGTGGAGGTTGCAGTGAGCTGAGATGACACCACTGCACTCCAGCCTGGGCGGCAAGAGTAGAGTGAAACTCTGTCTCAAACAAACAAACAAAAACCACACATCTGTACTGTATTATGGATGCTTATAGATGTAGTAAAAGTATAAAAGTGTGGGATGTAAGGATCTGCATCAAATTCTAGTTAGCAATGGCCTCCAAGAAGGGAAGGAGGAGAGAGGAAGTTCAAACTTTATCTGCAGTGTACTACTTTACAACACACGCTTATGTGTGTGGGTGTGTGTATGTATACATGGATTATATACAAAATTGTGCCTAGATATGTTGTACTTTTTTTTCTTTGTATTGGGGTATATTACATATGGTAATGTATACAAGTGTGTATATATACACACACATAATATATAAACACATGTATGTTGACATATATACCTATATACATACACATATACACAGATACACATAAAACATTAAAGAGAGAAAAAAGGGAAATGTGCATTGGACACATACCGCATGGTACTCCTGGACCATCTGAAGTACACCCTTGGAGGCACAGGTGCCTGCGAGCACAGATTAAGAAGTCCCTACTTTAGATGTCCGGATTGGGCCAATCCACTTGTCAAGGAATTGGTGACAGAGAAACAGAATGCCTGGCTGCAGGTCACATGGCCGTTTGGACAGAGCTGGACACGGAGCCCAGGAACCCTTCCATTCTCCCCTGCTTCTTGCTCCTTCCAGTCACCCTCACTCCAACCTGTGTGCATTGTCACCTTTGACATTGTGACACTGAGAAAAGACAAGTTGCTTGTGTGAAGAGGATGGCAGCAAGGTATTCTCCACATACCAAATCACAACAGCTCAGCATCTGCTGCTCTTGGAAATGACGTTTATCTTAAGGGTGGTTCTTGGATGCCATACTTTCCCTTGGGTTTTTGCTTTGCCTGGGGTATTGAGCTAATTTGTTGCTTCTGAGTCTGAACATAAAAAGGCAGGCTGGCTGCCAGGGCCCTAAAAGATCTAAGAGCCTTAAATGATCTTGAACTTGCCTTAAATAGTTTTACTTAAAATAGCTTCTGAGCAGGACATACCTGGCCCAGAATTTCAGGTGAGCCTACACAATTCATTTGTCAGCAGAAGAAAATTGTCATGCTGCAGACAACTTGTTCTTGCAATGAAAAACAAGCCAAAGCCTTAACCAGGTGTTAAAATAATGGGCCAGAACTTGTTCCAGCCAGAGTGTCAGGGGTTTGGTAGGGACAAGGGGAAACCCAGAATAGCAGTCACCTGTGACCTAGTTCTCTGGGATTGATTTTCCGTCTAAGGCTGTCTTGGTTTTATGCTCTGAGCCAAGCTGGACTGGCTGTGCACAGCTGGCCTGCAAGAGGTTCTGGGTGTGAACTGAGGGACAGAGACAAGATTAGGATTGTGAAGCTCATTGTCTCAACCCTCGTATCTGACATCTTCACCCGAATAGTGATGCATTTAAGTGGGCAGGATTTTAATTGACTGAACTGCCCTCCTGAGTCATTGGAGCTGGTGTGGGGAGTGGTGATCGAAGCTGAGCCAGCTGCCATCTATGGAGCCAGAAAAGCTCCACAAGGCAGCATCCAGAGGCAGACTCAGAATCAGGACTGAGCAGGTGGCTCAGCTGACTGGTCCATTGGAAAGGCTTGAGTTTCTCTAGGTGGAAACCAGGGAAGCAAATGAGAAACACAGAGCTGTTGATGGGCTAGGGGAGGCTGGAACACTGCCTGATACTCTTGCCGGCTTTGAGCTTTGGGTGGCGACAGGGGCACTCAGGGCTGTCCAGACCCTGTTCTCCAGTGTCTGCCAACTGCATGCCAGCTGGGGAACATCCTGAGCTCTTTTGTATCTCTGAGCCTCTACACAGATTTTGCCATCTAAAAAGTGGTTCCTCTGATCTTCTACAGCTCAGCCCAGGCTGCTGACACCTCCCACCCTCCTTTTACCAGAGCCCTGCCCTCGGAGGGCTTCCAAGTTGTCCTTGCCCTGGGTGGGTGGCTTCCTCCTGGCTCCTGGGACTGGGTCTTGGCCTTGCCACTGACCAGAAGCCCTGGCCTTGCTCTCCCCAGCTGATGTTTCTCATGACTACTCTTGCTCCAGAGGCCCTCACTAGCCCTTCAGGGAGGTGTCACCAGGCCTGTTTAATGGTGATGAGGCCTTAGATCCAGTTACCTTCTGAGAAATCAGTGTAGGGCAGGACCCTACACCCTCTGACTCACCTTCTACTGCTGTCACCTTGTACCTGCTTCCCAGACAAAGGTAAATCATCAGACAGAAAGCCTTTCAGCTCTGCCAAAATGAACAAATGAATGACATAGGAACCTCCTTGGACCCCACCAGCCACTGTTTCTCCCTCTGTCCACCTGGTGCGTGCACGTGCATGTGTATGAACATGCACAGACTCAAAGGGCTACACACCAGCATCGTTCTGTCTTGGACAATCTGTACTGGCTCCTGTTCATCAGCATTGAAACCTCTCACACCTCTCTCTATTGGATGGAAAAAGAAAAGCCCTCCAGTCCTTCTAGGAAGCCATTCAAACTGCACATTTGAGGCACTCACATTTCAGTCACTGCACATTTCAGTCACTCAAGCTGCACGTTTATCAGCTGCACTAATCATCTTTTGCTGAAACCTCCTCCTTGTGTGGGTCCCTGTCTATAAAAAGAGAATCCTGTCTACCTTAGTGGCAGAGCTGGAGGCCTAGAGGTCACCATCGCCTCCTCCTGCTCCCGTGCTCCCCCAAGCCTGTCTCATTGTCTCCTGCATGGCTCTCAGGCTCCCTGCTTCACCTCTGCCACTGCCCAGCACAGGCTGTGGCCTCTATCGCCTCTACCTCCCTGCACTGTTGCAGGGCCTCCTCCTGTCCCACCCTACCGCCTTGAGCCCTGGCTGTAGCTCCAGCTCTGCCGAACCCCTGTCTTCATGCTTTTGCTTCCTTTCAGGCTTGATTCTGCTATTCTTCCTGCCCAGAATGGCTTTACCCTGTCACCAGGTTAGCCCCTCAGCCTTCCCGGTTCTGTTCCACTGTCAGTTCCATCAGCCAACTCATCCCGATTTCCCCAGCCCACTGGACGTGCCCTTCGTCTGGGCTCCCAGGCCTCCTGCCACCTTGACATTGCCTGATGGCTTGCCTGTTTCTGACACTGGTCTCTGGGCTTCCAGGGTGAGTCAACCCAAAGTTAGTCCTCTGGCTGCTCTCTAAGATTAGTTCCAATTCCGCCACCTCTCTGATGGCTAGCAGATGTGCGTTCATTTATTCAGCGAGTATTGCTGTGTGCTGTCACTGGCGTGGGCACTTAGAGATAAGAAAATGTGGCCCCTGCATTGCAAGAGTCTCTTAGTGGTTAAAAGCCTTTGTGAAGGACCAAGGCCAGGCTCCTGTGCTTTATTTAAGTGTCATTTATTGAACCACTGCCACCATCGCTTTCTCATCCCAATCGTTTGCTTTTCGGAGTCACTTGATAGGCCCTCCCATGTGTGTACTTGTGTATGAGGACACCCTCCTTGTGACGCTGTAGTTTGCCTCTTGGCCAGGTTGGCTCCACACTGATCTGAGAGCCCTGTGTACCCTGCAGGCCCCACTGACGCCCTGGAGGCCCCACTAGTGCCCTGGAGCTCACTGTGGATGCTTCGGACCCTGCGGGTCCCATCATCCCATCAAGCTGTGGTTCTTGCTGATGTCCTTGTGCCTCTGCTCTTTGAGCATCTTGAGGACCCAGCAGCAGGTGCAAGGCCCCCTGTCTAGTCCTGCAAGGAAGGGGGATGAATAGCCATCAGCTGTCAGGAGCCTCATGCTCCATGGGATGGGATCAGCAGCCTCGGGTTCCCATGACAACCAGCCCATCAATGCCCTCAGTGTCAAGACAGTGGCACCGTGGAAAGGAAGAAAGTCTCATTGTCTTGCCTTGGCCGCTTAGGCATAAACAAGCTGCACTCCACAGGGCCCCACAGCCACGCCCAACCTGCAGCTCTGCTCAGCCGCACACGGACCCATTTACTGAATTGGGCTGGGAAGATGCCATCACTGTTATTTCTCTAACCTTCCTCGGGGGCTCTTGAATTTCTACCACTGGCCAGCATCCATCAATTCTGGAGTCCGTGTCGGGAAAATCCATCTTCTTAGTGAGAGTGGGAAGAAACAGCCCAAATGGAGCAGACTACCGAAGCTCTGAGTGATCAGCCAGACCACCTTGGGGGTGAATACGTCAGTGGGTAATGGCATCACTCATGTTCTTGCAAGGAACCTGGACTTCCAGACTTTCCCCCTTTGGTTTCAAACACCCTGGTGACAACTCTCAGACATATCTCCTGTGATCATTTAAGCAGGTCATCTTGAGATGACCACTGCTGGGCTCGCCACAGGCGGACAGTCCAAGAAGGCCCTGTCCCCCTTCCTGGACTGTCCACCTGGGAGGACCCCAGCAGTGGTCATTTATAAGAGCTTCCTTCTTGCCTTCAGAAGGCCTAAGTTCACCTCCATGATCATTGCTGGACTCTTCCTTGGGTGGAGATCTGGGAAGGTGGTGGAGGGGAAGGGAGGGGCTGCCTCTTGTTGGATAAGTGCCCTCCCACCAGAGGTCAGGCCTGCTGTTCCCTGTCTAGTAGAAGGCTGCATGGGGGTGCACTGACTACAGCCCTGCCTCTGGGTCTTTCTCCCCTGCCACCCAGCCCATGGCCACAGCCCAGGCCGGGCCTGCTCACTTATACTCTCCCTGGTAGTGAGTGTCCTGGTGACTGCCTCACTGGCTTCCCTGCCTCCCTTCCAGGCCATTTCCCCCAATGCCACTGTAGGATTCCTCAGAGCCCTAAACCTCATGCTGTCCTTTCCCTTCTTTAAAACCAGCAGAGGTTCCTGCACAGAAAAGCATGATACATCCAGTCCTTGGTGAGCAAGCCTGCCCTCCCCGCTGCTCTGTCCTCACCCAGACCCTTCACCTTTACCATACGTTTCTTCATTAAGTCCGGGCCTTTGATGTTCAGCAAACTTTCCATAAGCTTTTTCTTTCTTTTGCACCTATCTGTTGCTGTTGTTTTAACCTGGGGGCCACTTCCTTGTGTGGTCTACCCGGGACCCTGCCCTTCTTTGACATTAGCTAAAGTGCTGCTTCCTGACCTGCCTGCAGCCCTGTCCTCTCTGAGCTCCATGGAGGGGCTTGGCCATGGCATGCGGGGTGTCTGTCTCCCCGCTAGACCCTCTGGACCACAGCGTCTCATAGTCCTCATCTTTATGTGACTCATTTTGCTTCCTGAGACCCTAGCGCAGTTCCCGGCACTAAGAAGGTTTAGTGAATGAGAAATTGTTAGAATTTTTTATACCAGGACCTGTGATGCCCTGATTCCATTCACCAAAGGCAAATGATCCTTACAGTGTGAGTATGGAGAAAATGCTGACCTTGTTATCTTCACTTCTGCTGAGCTCTAGCAGGTTTGTGGGCAGCAAATATTTGTGATGTTTCTATATAGTCAAATACTGCTTGTGCTTTCTACCCTTTGACATCTCTTAGTACCTTGTCTTTGGGCTCTGTGTTTCCTGGGACTGAGTCTTGCTGAGTGATTCCAGTGTCACCTGCAGGGACTCTCCTCTCAAGGCCAAGGCAATGTTCAGTCATCTGTGCCACATGGCTACTCCAAGGCAGAACTGGTAAATCTGGTCAAACCCAGCATCCTATCCTAGTGTTCTCTGAAGCTCAGAATGAGCATCTTCCTCCTGGGTGGGCAGAAGAACAAGAGGAAAGGAAGCCAAAAAAAAGAGGATGGGGGAAGCCACAGAAGAGGGAGGGAGGGAAAGTGGGAAGGAGGACTGAGGAAAGGAGGCAAGGGTGTGTCCTGGGGCCTCAGTGGAGCCTCTCCTGTGGAAGGTTTATTTTCTGTAAAGAAGTAGTCTGACTTGTGCCTGTACTCAGCCTCTCTTTCCTCTCACGTGACTATTTCCTGAGAATGGCAACTGGGTCCTCGGATTCCAGTACCCCTACCGTGACTGCCACCAGCCGCTCCTATGTCAGTCTTGGCTGTCTGCCAAGCACTACTGATAATTGCCCCCAGAACCCTACTATTAATCCCATTACACAGATGAGCAAACTGAGACCCACAGAGGCTGAGTAACCTGCTATAGTAGTAAGGGTCAGAGCAAGGCTTTCAACCTGGGCAACTTGGATTCCAGGCCTTCCTCATAGACAGAGTCTGTGTCTATTAGGAAAGGCTACAAAGAGCAGCTGGCATGTGAGCTGCCACGGAACTTGGCTTGGGATTTTCTAAGTGGCTAGGGCAGAGGGGTGCAGTCCAGGCAGATGGAGGGTTGGGGCATAAGGGACCTGTGAAGAAGTCCTAGCTGTACTATGGGATCCTCCCCTCCTTATCAGGGCTCTGACCTGGGGCTCACTTCAAAGGCTTATCTATGCAGGAATGAAGGCAGCATTCTTGATATGGAGTCTAAGAGTCTGAAGGTCAGGGAACTTTTCTTGGATACCCTCCCTTCTGCTTACCAGAACCCTGTGTTTCCCACCTGCTGGGAGGCAAGTGGAACACAGTAGAACCAGATCCAAAGAGGAGAGAAGAGGCTGGAGGGGGACCCACAGTTGCATAGAAGGTAGCATGGCCTAGGTATAAGACTATTTACATTACTTGATTCTTCTCAGTATAGTACAGAAAGGATACGTGGATACAGAATATTTTTGCAACACAGAAAAGAACAAGAAAACTATAAAAATCACCCATAGTCCCACCACCCCAAAATAATCACTGTTGACACTTTGGGCCATGTTCTTTTTGTTTTTTGATTCTGTCTCTGAGTGTATGTGCGCACACTCATATACAGGTTGAATATCCCGTATCTGAGATGCTTGGGAAAAGAAATGTTTTGAATTTCCAATTATTTTAGATTTTGGAATATTTGTATTATATTCACTTGTTGAGCATCTCTAACCTGAAAATCTGAAATTGGAAATGCTTCAATGAGCATTTCCTTTGAGTGCCCTGTTAGATTTTGGAGTATTTTAGATTTTCAGGTTAGGGATATTCAACCTGTGTAGGTATGCACACACACACACACACACACACATGCACACACACATATTCACAAATGTCTTATACAAATAGGATTGTCTACTTTTGCAACTTGTACCTCCCAAGTCAATAAGTCTTCTATGGCGTAACTTGTAATGGCTGGTCAGTGTACCTTTGCGTAGCTGGCCCAACATTTATGTAATTCTTTCCTGACATTTAGGTCAGTGAGTTCTTTATCACTGCTTGGGGAGGTGGATAGTGCTGCAGCTACTCTGGAAGGTCAGCAGCATGCAAGGAGGTGGAAGAGGTTCTGCCACTGCCCTGCTCCCCCGCCCCACATGCCCTGGGTCCCTGGTTATGGCATCTCATCCCACCTCCCCCCATTTCCCATCCGGCATCACCAGCCTTGCAGAGGGTCCACACTTGATAACATTTGTTCAGTTCAACTCATCAGGATTTTATTGAGCATTTTTATTTAAAAAATTATACATTACATATAAATTTATAAATTTAGAGTATTATATAAATGCTCTCCCATTGTAAATAATTCAGACAGTGCAGGTATACAAAGCAAAATCCAAAATCTCCTTCCTCTCCTCATCCCATCCCTAATTTATTCCTTCCCTGAGATGTCACCACTGTTCACACATTAGTATATGTGTCCTGTTTCTGTGCCTTAACAGATATGTGCACATATACACACAAAAATAATTTTTTTTTAACATAAATGGGATCACAATAAACATGGTTTTTTTTTGGACCTACCTAGATTTTCTTAGCTAACAGTAGGATATCTTGGGAATCTTTCCATGCTGGTACATAGAGACCTACCTCATTCTTTTTAAACAGTTTTATGGCATTTTAGAGATGCAACATGTTTTGTTATACCACACCTATGAATGTTCCTTTGATTCGCCTCCAGTTTTTTTTCTGTTATAAGCAATGTTGCAGTGGTTATCCTTATTCCTGACTCTGTGCACTTTTGAGAATTTCTGCAGGATCCATAATAATAAAACAAATACTAGTTATAATAATAAATGATGATTGCTGGCCCTTACTGTGTGCCAACTAACTTTTCATGTGCTTTCCTTGTATTAACTCATTTAATCTTAGAAACCCGATGGGGTAGGTGTTATTATTACCCCCATTTTACAGATGTGGAAACAAAAGCACAGAGAGGTTAAGTAACTTTTTCCCAGTTACACAACTTGTAAGTGCCAGAGCCAAGATTTGAACCCAAATAGTCTGGCTCCAGAGAGGCGACCTGCTGAGTCAATGTATATGTGCAGGTTAACATTGTGTTAGACATGGGCCATGGCTCTCCAAACAGATAGTGCCGGTTGACACTGCCCCTAGAAGTGTGTGTGGGCCCCCACCAATTTTGTGTAGTGATGACTAATTGTTGTCATATTTGCGAATTCTTATAGGTGAAAAATGAGATCTGGTGGTTGTTTTAATGAGCTTCTTTTCCCTCATTGTTATTCAAGTTAAATGTCGCTTGGCTGGCACATTGGCTCACACTTGTTATAGTCCCAGCACTTTGGGAGGCTGAGGCTGGAGGATCGCTTCAGCCCAGGAGTTCGAGACCAGCCTGGGCAAGATGGCAAGTTCCTGACTCTACAAAAAAAAAAAAAAAAATAGCCAAGTGTGGTGGTGTTCGTCTGTGGTCCCAGCTACTGGGGAGGATGAGGTGGGAGCCGAGGAGGTTGAGGAGTCAGTGAACCAAGACCACATCACCGCACTCCAGCCTGGACAACAGAGCGAGACCCTGTCTCAAAATAAATAAGTAAATAAAGTTAAGTGTCTCTTTATATATTTATTAGCCATTTTAATCCTTCTCTGAATTGCTTATTTATATTCTTTGCCCATTTTTTCAGTGGGGCTGTTTGTCTTTTAATGATTGCTTTCTCTATGTTGTAGATATTAATCCCTTGTTTTTAAGTACGTTGCAGATTTTCTCCTGTCACTTTTCGTTGAACACCGTTCAGAGGGTTTGTTGGCTTGCCTGTTGTTTTTTGAAATAAAATCTGCAGCACCATTTGTTTGCAAGGTTTTGGGCTTATCACTCTGTGTAATTCAGAGATGAGTAAGACAAAGTCCCTACCTAAAATAGACAGCACGTAACTCTTGCAAGAGGAGTAGTGAATGGAATATGGGGTGGAGTCCAAATGCTTTAAGATAACGGAGGAGAATGGGGCAACCTCTCAACTGGGGATTCAGGGAGGCCTTTGTGACCAGTGGCATTAGGGCCAGACCTTGAGGGGTCCCTAGAATTTTCGTAGAGGAATGGGAAGTGGGGGTGTGTTTGGGCAGATGGATTATGAGTACTTTAATCTGCATCCCATCCAAAAACAACTCACCTTCGATGACCCACTGGAAAGAGTCTCATGAAGGTACTACTTACAGAGGTGTGCATGGGGACAAGGGAACCAACAAAGGGTGTTGAGGTACCCGGGGACTGGGTAGGCGATGTTGGGGAGCTACTGCAGTGATGGAGGCAGAACAGTGTTAGCGGAGCCTGTGGGAGCTGGAGCTGAGTAGGATGCAGCTTCCTTCTGGTGCCTCCATTGGCCTGGGCAGTATTGCCTGGAGGGGTTAGTCTTCTTCGGCACAGAGCAGGACAGAGAGTGATGGAGAGTGGGTCAGAGGTGTCGGGGGAGGTGGAGGGAGAAAAATCAGCTCAGTAAGGATAAAGGCAGAGATAGAAACTTCTGGATGTGTGAAGGCCTCAGCAACCCTCAATGCCATTAGATGGTAGGGGGGTTCATTTGCTGCTGCTTTTACTTAGCAAACATTTATTGGATGCTGGCTCAAAGCCTGGTCCCGGGCGAGGTGCTAACTTATAAAGATGGGTCAGGCAGGCTGTGCACCCCAGTGATCACCACCGTGGCGCCAGTTTTAGTTTTCCACGTGTCCTCTCCGAGGGTCACAGCAGAGGCCTGTGGTTTTATGTCTGTTGGACCCCACGTACCTGGATCTGTGCCTCCTTGTCCCAGTCGGAGTTTATTTAGGTGTGTCTGTCTGAGGACAGATTTTAACATGGAAAAATAAGTCCATTTTTGGCCACCATTGAATTCAGTCTAACATACATCTTGATCTTCTGCTGTTTTTTTCCAACTTAAACAAACCAACAGAAATCCCAATTTGTGTTCCTCTTGATAAAGCCCAATTTCTATAGAAAGAAAAGAAACCTTATTGCTGTCCTATCAAAGTAACCATTTATGACTGAGCTCATTAACAGTCTTCTTATGCTCGCCTCTCAGTTTTTCATTTGCAGGAATATGACACTGTTAACCAAGAACAAGAAGTTAGATTTGTTTTAGAGACTTAAATAACTTTACGTATCATGACTTTGATAATCCAAGACCCTCACAACCATTCATTCATTCGTTATTTATTTATTTATTTATTTACTTACTTACTTATTTGAGACAGAGTCTCACTCCGTCACCCAGGGTGGAGTGCAGTGGTGCGATCTCAGCTTATGGCAACCTCCGCCTCCTGGGTTCAAGGAATTCTGCCTCAGCCTCTCTAGTAGCTAGGATTACAGGCACATGCCACCACATCCAGCTAATTTTTATATTTTTAATAGATATGGGGTTTCACCATGTTGGCCAGGCTGGTCTTAAACTCCTGACCTCGGGTGATCCACCCACCTCGGCCTACAACCATTCATTTTAGCACAAGATGCAAAAGCCTGTTTGTGGGAACAGATGCTTTCTCTTCCCCATGGAGTTTTGTGAACTCATTAGTGCTTTCTAGGTTTTTTGTTTGCTTGCCTGCTTTTTCGAGGAACTTGCTATTCCACCTTGTTCTGATATTTGATCACATCAGAAACATTAGAAAACCAAATTGATTCTTTCTTACACTAAATAATCTTAAAATCCAAATGAAGGCTAGGCATGGTGGTTTAAACTTGTAATCCCAACACTTTGGGAGGCTGAGGCGGGAGGATCCCTTGAGCCCAGAAGATTGACGCTGTAGTGAGCTGTGATCATGCCACTGTACTCCAGCCTAGATGACAGAGTGAGACACCATTTCTACAAAAAATGAAAAAAAATTAGCCAGGCATGGTGGCATGTACCTATAGTCCCAGCTACTCAGGAGGCTGAGGCCAGAGAATTGCTTGAGCCTGGGAGGTCAAGGCTGCAGTGAGCTATGATCGTGCCACTGCACTCCAGCCTGGGTGATGGAGTGAGACTGTGTCTCTAAAAAAAAACAAAAAACAAAAACAGAAACAAATCCAAATGAAACCTCATAGGTAGGTATGGACACGTTAACTCTGGGAGACTGTCAATACGAGGCTCACGTTGAGAGACCAGAACTAACAGACCCACACTATCACAAGCCAGGTCTTAACAGCCTTCCTTTTGCAACCAGGGAAGGACAGCTATCAAACCTAACCAGAGGATCTTTCCGCTTTCCATTTTGATTCTTACTCATAAAGAGCCCTGGATGTATTTTCTATTTTCTTCTGTCAAAAGTTCAATGGCTACAGAGAACTATAGAAAATCCTGTCTTAACCCAATTTATTTTCTTATTCCAAGTTGGTTCTACTTTCCAACAATTGGTTCCTTTCCTGGAGGTAGTTGCTTTGTGCTTGATCTGTGCTAATGACTGTGCCAGCCTGGGCGTCTCACCATGCCAGGGAACTGCTCAGCCTCTTCCCTGGGTCTCTCCTGAAAACTGACCACCTCAGTGGAGTCTCAGTGACCAGGCACTACCATTGAGAGATCCTTTTGTCTCTCCAAGGTTGAGGGAACCTGTTTGTGCGCTTGCCACTGCCATTCTCCCCACAGCGTCAGTTTTGTTTGAATCGTGCTGTCAGGCTGCATGAATTAGATTGCAAGTCTCGAGCTTGGGCCATGTTTCTGCATGCACCGTGGGTGTGAAACTGATGCCCGGTGGATTGTCCCATTGTTAGAAACACTGGACACAGCCAGAAGGGTGCGGCCATGCTGCCCAACCCGTTTTCAATGCCATGACTTTGTCCTGAGGCCTCTTCAGGGAGCTATGTTAACATTGAGCCCGGTTTGATTTCTGCGTCGGCCCCTTCATAGCAGAAGACGACCTGCTGACTGGTGTGGCCAGGCCACCTGGCCATGGAGCTTTGAGGAGAGAATCAAGCCAACAAGTACTGTCAGTGAGAATATGTCTCTAGTCTGCCTGTCCCCTTGGTGGGTTCTCAGCAGTCTGGGGTGATGCCTCTGTTTGATTTTTTTTTCCCCAGAGGATTATGGAGTTTTCTGGGTCATTTAGCTTTTTTATCACAATTTTATGTTTCTTAGATCCATCCATAGGAGAATGGAAAAACAAATGTGATACATTCATTCAGTGAGCACTCTTTTATTCAGCAATAAAAAGGAACAGACAACCAGCATGCATCACAACATGCATGCATCTCATAGACAGGCCAAGTGAAAGAAGCCTTACATGAGGGTGGCCTGATTCCATTCAGAGGAGGTTCTAGAATTGGCAGAACCAAACGTGGGCGAATGAAAACTGGGGGGTTGACCGGGAAGGCACGTGGGAGAGTTTCTGGAGTGATAGCTGTCTTCTGAATCTCAGTAGGGGTTTGAGTTATACAAGTGTGTACATTTATCCAAACTCACCATATGTGGAATTTACATTTGCTTGTTTCGTCATATCTAAATTTTATCTCAAAAGAAATAAATATATAAGCAAATGATGTGTATGTTGAAGTCTTTAGGGAGATGTATGTTGTATACTGATACTGCAGTTTACTTTAGAATGCACCAAAAATAAAATGTGTTGACAAATGAATAGAAAGATGGATAGATGGGGAAAAGTATGATCAAGTGATTTTAGTGAGTATGTTAATGGTAGAATCAAGGTAACGGGCGTATGGATGTCTGCTGTACAATTTATTCACCATTGGTGCATATTTGAAAATTTTCATAACAAGATGTTGGGAGAAAGGTATTTTTGTGGACATGGCAGAGACAAGGCGGATGTGGGAGAAATCCCATGTTGTCTTTGAAGACATAATCATAAATTTATGTTTAGAGATGAGGATTAGAAGCCTTTCTAGGGATTTAGTGGGGCAAATGATGTCATCAAAGAAATCTCCAAAATCTGGGTTCAGGGGCATTTGCTTTTGTAGAGGATGTTCTGGGGCTACACTGGCATCTGGAAGGATTACAGTGGCTCTGTGAGCTGCTGACTTCCTAGGCTTTCCCCAGGCAGAGCTTCAGTCCCAGGGAGAAGCTTCCCAGTAAATGTAAATGAGCGGAGTCCGCGGTTTAAGGACCTTCCTGTGGAGGAGAGATAAGCCTGCTGCAGATACCCCTGGCACGGCAAGGTAGGCTGGGTTGCTTGCCTGCTAATTATCTTCTCGGTCTTGCTCCGCAGTGTTTCTCTAGTTTCAGAATTTGAATTATTGACTTTGTGTAGAATTTTCAGCCTCTCGAGTTGTTGAATTGAAGGGCGGCACCAGCAGCCATTCCCTACAGCGTCCTAATGGACAGGCGTCCTGTGTCAGAATCCTGATCCTGTGTAACCCCGGCGATGTACCAGGGCAAATGCAGCAAAGACACAGCAGTCAGACTCCTTGTAGGAGAACCCCTGCCTAGGAGGAGTTGCTGGTAAATTTAGGGCATGTTGGAGAAGTGGGGGTAGGGAGAGAAGAGAAGAATGAAAGCATTATTCTAAGGAGCTACTTTTATTTATAGATTCTCCTAATTCTATTAAAATGAATGCCGGAGGGATGTAAAACTTGGAACACATAACATAATAGAAATGAAAGGACATTAAACTAAAATAGGGAAAAATGGTAAAATGAGAAGAGAATCTTAGTACCAAGACAAAGATGTGACATTTTTCTGAAATAAAATAATCTTACAGCACACTGTACGGGGAAAGTGAATTAAATAAAGTAAGGACTTGGTTAGCAGAAAACTTGGAAGGAAACAAAATATTTCATAATGAAAAGGAGAAAGTGTTAAGCTGACTCGGGGGGAAAACAAATACAGATATTACACTAATTACATTATAAAGACAGATAAATAAGATGCCATTGTTGTAAAAGGAACTAAAACTAATTAAATATTTAATGTGCTTTAAGAGACATTGGCAAAATAAAATATATTAAATATGGTAAAATATGTGAATAGGCATAATTCGCCTGCTTCGTTCTGGCAGCCAGCACCGTACCTCACCTCCTGTGTATAAAACAAGGGACTTTTGATCCCTGAGTTGGCACATTAATGGGACAAGATACAAAATAAATAGGCACTTATATTACAAAAGCTGGAATCAAACAAATGCTTTTAGATGAATACATTGATAAATGAATGAGGATTCTATAAAGTAAGGAGTTTAAAAACACTCACTCAAAGGAGAAAGGAATGGAACTACCTTCTAAGATTTAAAATCCAATGAAATTAAAGCTATGAAAATGGTTCGGCTCTTTCTTCAAAAAAACGGAAGTTAGGAGCACCTCCAACAACTGAATGTTTGCAATAATGCCAGTCCCGAAATGAGCACTCAGCGTGTGTTATTGCTAATCATATTACCATTATCACGGTGATTATCATTAGCACTGAATGAGAGAGAAATAACATGTCCTTCCAGCGTCAGGCCTTGGAGTCAGACTAGGAAAGCACTATTTTTAAAGTAGGAATTTAAAGCTAGTGAAAGGTGTCATGGAGAAAATTTCAGATCCACTGTTTCTTTTACCTTTTGTGTTGGCCGATTTGAAAAGCTTAGGATGGAAAAGGCAGAAGTTAAGCCAAACTGGGAAACAAACTGCTGAGCCATGATTCAGCAGCTGGGACATTTCCAGCCTGCACACCATCCTCACCGGCTCCCAGCGAGGCGCCCGGCTCTAGCCGCTCCATTCAGCAGCACATGGACGCCCCTGCTCAGTCCTTCGCCTGCCCGGCATGTTCTTCGGGGCTCGTGCCCACCACCACTGATGCAAAAGAGGACCCTCTTGCCTGAAATTAATTAACTAAGGATTCTCTCTTAAAGAAGAAAGAAAATAAAACTTTGGGTTAAGATGACAGATGGAGGGTCTCTCTCAGCAGTTTGCCCGTGTCGGCATCTTGGAACCAGCATAGAAGCTTATGAAGGAATGGTTTCTTGCCTGCATACGGTCACACAGGGCATGTAGCAGCTCTCTACACATGTATATTTGCCTGTAAACTACAAATGCTCACTTTCTTCATTCCCAAGAGACTGATGTGCCTGGAGAGGCTGGATTATTATCCTTTCCCCCAGCTTTTCTTGCTCTGGGCATCGTTTGGGATGGATTGTACAGAAAACTGACCATCTTAGTTAAATGAGCAGGAGTTGTAAGGCTACTCTAGAATGGGAGGGCAAAGGTGGGAGTGTTTTTTTCTCCCTGTAATAGTCAAATTTCCCCAGAATGCCTAAAAAAACACATGTGTT
Source organism: Macaca thibetana thibetana (assembly GCF_024542745.1). Lineage (NCBI taxonomy): Eukaryota > Metazoa > Chordata > Mammalia > Primates > Cercopithecidae > Macaca > Macaca thibetana. Next base: position 88,915,074 of record NC_065584.1, read on the forward strand.
TCTCATTTTATAACGCTATTTTGATCTAGTAGTTCTCGCAAAAAGAGCTAGTGACAAAATGAGAACTTTGAGATCAGAAGAGGTGGGTACAAATCCCAGCACTTTCGACTACATATTGATCAACAGTTGGGGAGCCTCTAATATCCTTGGATGTCAAATCATTCATCTGTAAAATGTGATTGCAACAATCATTGCCAAAATAGAGTTCTGTATTCAGCTGTTGTGAGGATTGCAGCATGAAGTTAAACCTCTGTGAGACGAGCTGTCATCATTAGTGCAGATGTGAGATCTGTCTCCTTGCCTGACAGGCACACTCCATGCTGAACCTAGAGAGAGCTGTGCCTTCCTGTGCGGACACCTAACAGCCATCCATACTGTGACCACTGGCCCAGCATCGAGGAGGTGGATGGCCACTCCCAGTTGTTAGTACCAACTGCGGTCTCCTTCATAGACATTTTGCCTGGGATGGTTCCTTATTGGATTTTGGAGAAGCCATAGAATTCTGGGTGTTTGTGACAGAGTCCTGAAGTCACAGCCCACCTTCTGACATGAGAGCTGCAATTTGGAAGGATCAGATTCTGCAATTTTATTTAACCAGTAATCTAAAAGCTCCTGCCGGGAGTGGAGAGTTTACATCCTGCTAAGGAATAATATGCTTGGTGTCACCCAATTCCAGAGCATTATCAAATAGTAGCTAGGAATGTATTCAGATGCAAAAAGCAGATGATAGTGGCTTAAACAAAGTGGGGCTCACTGTTTTCACACAGTGAATATGGAGATGGACCATCCAGGGCTGGTGCTGTGCCCAGCGATGTCTCCATCATCTTCTCTGCCTTTCCCAGCAGGAACAGCTCTATTCTCATGGGCATCCCCTCATGGCACCATGGTGGCTAATGCACCTTCATGTCTCATGTCTGAGTGCCACCCAGGAGACAGGGCTAGAGGCAAAAGGTGGAAGGATGAAGGCCTTTTCCTTTTCTTTCAGGAAGTATCACCCTCCCCAGGGACTTGTGCCTACATCTCGTTGGACAGAATTATGACACATAGCCATGCTAGCTTCAGGGGAGTCTGGGAAATCAAGGCTTTAGATTCTACACCCTCCATAGAAGAGGCAGGCAGAGGAGAAAGGGTTGGAATTAGAGGTAGGATCGGCCACCACTGGTGTCTTCTGCACACCACAGTGGCTATGGTATACCCCACCTTTCTTATGAATGATCAGAAAGAGAGAGGAGGAGAGCCTTGAGTTATTCCAAGGGAGAATCCACCTCATAGTGTTGATCAGATGAAGCAGGCTGGGATCCAGGTATGTGGGGAACACAGAGGGCACCAAGACCGGCTAGTTGGCCTCTGGGACCTAGTAAGGGAGATGCCTGCATCAGTAACCATAGTGCGAGTAGAATGTGATCAGTGTCAAGGAAGGGTGCACACAATACTGAAGGACCTGGCAGTGGCGGCTCATCACTTCCAACAAGGGAAAATAATGACGATGATGATGATGGTGACAATGACGAGAATGACAAACTCTTACTGGGCAAGAAACTGCTCTGAGGGCTTGATCTCATTTACTACTTACTGCTACCCCACTAACTAGGTACTTTCCCTATCTCCACATCACAGATGAGGAAACTGAGGCACAGAGCATTCAGATGACTTATCCCAATTAGAAATGGTATAACCAGAGCTGACACCACACTTTTTTCTCCTTTATCTTTAAAACATGTTTAACATTTAAAATCTGTTATTTGACACATATAAAATATTTCCCATAATATATTTGTTAGTTATACAAAGTATAGCAATAGAACCTGTGAAGTCACCCCGTCCAATGACTAGACTGTTACCGGTATGACCTCTGCATTCCTTACACCTTACCACCTTCCAGTCACCTCCAGATCCCACAGGAAGCCACTGTCCGTGTGACTTGTGTATCTCAGGGTAGATGTGCTTAGACAATGTCTTGCTTAGTTTTGGTTTTGAGCACTGTAGGAATGATGTACTGTGTGTGGTATTCTGAGACTTGCTTTTCTTCCCCCAGTTTAACATCATGTTTCTAAGGTTTAACCACAGTGTAGCTATAGCCCCAGCTTAGCTGTGGTTCTCTTACTTTCACTGCTGTACAATGTGTTTTGACCAGCAAATCTCAATGTATCTGTCCATTCTCCTGACATGTTTGTAATTCTTTTTTAAGAATTGTTACTGGCCAGGCATGGTGGCTCACGCTTGTAATCCCAGCACTTTGGGAGGCTGAGGCGGGTGGATTACCTGAGGTCAGGAGATCAAGACCAGCCTGGCCAACATGGTGAAACTCTGTCTCTACTAAAAATACAAAAAATTAGCTGGGCAGTGATGGGCACTTGTAGTCCCAGCTACTCGGGAGGCTGAGGCAGGAGAATTGCTTGAATTGGGAGGCAGAGGTTGCAGTGAGCCCATGATGGTGCTATTGCACTCCAGCCTGGATGACAGAGCGAGACTCTATCTTAAAAAAAAAAGAATCGTTGCTAAGAACAGCCTTATGCAAGACCACTAGTATACAGATGCCAGAGTTTCTTTGGGGTATGTGCCTAGAATTGGGATTACTGGGTGTACATATACTGCATATGAATCCTTTGTCAGTTACAGGGGTGGGAAACAGTGTTTCCCAGTTTATGAATTATTTTTGTACCTGTATGGGTGTCTTCTGATTAAACTGGAGAGTTAACTTTTACATAATTGTATATAACAATTTATTCTCTTTTAATAACAATTCTATTAAGTTACAATTCACATAGGATTCACCTACTTAGAGCATACAACTCAGTGGTTTTTGGTGTATTCACAGAGTTGTACAACCATCCCTGCAACCAATCTGGTACATTTTCATCACCCCAGAAAGAAATGCCATAGCTGTATTAGCAGTCACTCCCCATCTACCCCACTCCCTTAACCCTAAGTAACCACTCATCTACTTTCTGTCTCTCTAGATTTGCCCATTCTGGACATTTCACATAATGGAATCATACAGTAATATAGGGTCTTTTTGTATCTGGCTTCTTTGACTTAGCATGTTTTCAAGGTTCATCCATTTTATAACATGTATTCGTATTTCATTATTTTTATCAACAGATAATATTCCACTGTAATGAAATACCAACATTTTGTTTGTTCATTCATCAACTGATGGACATTTAGGTTGTTCCCAGGTTTTTGGTTATTGTGAATAACGCTGCTGTGGATATTCACGTGCAAGTTGTATGTGGACATATGTTTTTATTTTTCTAGGGAGTATATCTAGGTGTGGAGTTGCTGAGTCATATGGCAACTCTATGTTTCAATTTTTGAGAAACTGCCAGGCTAGGGCTCCACCCTTTTACAGTCTCACCAGCCATGTCTGAGGGTTCCAATTTCACCACATCCTCATCAACACTTGTTATTATCTGTCTTTTTTTATTGTACCCATCTTGTAGACAGAGTGGTTTGCATTTCCCTCATGGCTAATGATGTTGAGTATATGTTCATGTGCTTATTGGTCATTTGTATCTCTTTTTTAGAGAACGATCTGCTCAGATGTTTGGTTCATGTTTAGTTGGTTTATTTGGCTTTTATTGTTGTATATTCTAGATATGAGTCCTTTATCAGATATGTGACTTGCAATCACTGTCACCCATCTATGGGTTGTCTTTTCACTTTCTTGATGGTGTCCTTTGGAGCACAGACATTGTTTTTTTAATCCACTCTGACATTCTCTGTCTTTTGATTGGTGTATTGAGACCATTCACATTTAAAGTGATTGTTGGTGTTGTTGGATTAATATCTACCACGTTTGTAACTTTTCTATTTGTTACATTTGTTCTTTGCACCCCTGCCCCTCCCCAACCCCACTCCTTTCTGACTTCTCTGGTTTTAATTGAGCCTTTTAGATAATTCCATTTTATCTCCTTGCTTAATGTATTGATTATACTTCTTTTAAAATTTTTTTAGTGGTTTCCCTAAAGATTACAATACAATACATACTTTTAACTGATTTAAGTCCACCTTGAAATAATACCATATAGCATCACGTGTAGTTCAGGTACCTTAGAGCATTACCAATTTCTCCCCCTCACTGCCCCATCTCTTATGATACCAATGTCTTCTTTCATGGTTAGTGCTTCCTCTGTTCTTGTTTAAGAAATCCTTCCTACCCCAAGGTCAGAAAGATCTCCTCTAGTGCCAGTCAGCATCTCAGAAGGCATCAGGTGGCCCCTCTGCCCTCTTCCAATAGCCCTCATCCCACCAGTTCAGAGCCAGAGTGGAGCCTCAGTCGTTCCTGGGTGTGTCCGCACACTCTGCTCTGGAGCTGGGGAATGACCTCAGGAGGGGCTGAGCTGCACTGGGTGCACCATCAGATGGGCCTGTTTCCATGAGCAGAACAAGACGTTCTGTTTCCACCCAGCTCAGGACCTGTGTGTCTCGGTAGCACATCAGGGCTGTAGAATCAGTGCGGGTTCAGGGCATGTGTTTAGTAGCCAATGGGAGGTCAGTGTGTCTCCCTGTCCCCAGCACACAGCCACCTGGCAAGTGGCCGTGCGAGTCTGGGGAACATGTGAGGACAGGCTCCCCACACACACTGATTGCCCCTCCCAGGGCTCTTTCTCAAAGGGCCCCAGTCTCCCTGTCATTGGTCTGGACACTGTGGATGATGTTGCGAATCCCCACTATGGTGCTGCTCAGCAGACCCAGTAGGTCCACCTTCTTTGTGTCAAGCAGCATCTGATCAGGCTTCCCCTCTTTTTCATCTTGGAGCCTCTCCCCAGGTTCTGCAAGTCAAGTACACTGAGTAGCCCTCCGTCCCCTTGCTTAGGTGATCACTCTGGTATGCTGGTATGCCCGCCGCTGGCCTCTACTACCCAGGATCCCACAGTTCCCGTGGAGAGTGGGAACCTGGGGCTGTGGGAGCATCCGTTTGTCACCTGCAGGATAGAGAGGACAGCCTCCGTGGAGTTCTTTAGGAGGCCGCTGCCCCTCCCCAAGGCATTTTCCTAACCCCTTGGTGAGAAGACCAGCCTCCAGGCCTCCCCAGGGAGTGTAGGTCAGGTGGCTTAACAGGTATCACGCAGTAGATCCCTCCAGCCTCCCATTTCTCTGCATTCCCAGCAGACCAGCGGCAGCTACATTTGGGACCTTGTTAGAAATGAAAATCCTTGGACCCCACCACAGCCTGCTCGGTCACAGACTCTGGGAGAGGGCCCAACAATCTGGCTTTAATAAACAGTCTGGGGCTGGAGAACCACAGCTCCGCAAGATGTCCGGGAGGTCCAGCATACTGACCTCATCAGCGATTGGTTTTTATTAATTCTAGACTTGGATTAGCCAATCTTGTAGACTCTCCACCCCCCTCGATGTTCAGGGTTCACATTAAATGACCAAATTGTGAGGGAACCACCTTGTCCACACATGTGGGTACATATGACCTACCTACATTTTGTCCCCCTTGGAACCCACCTGCCAGGCTCCTGCCCCCACACAGTGGACATCTCCTTCTGACACAGCTCCTGTGCCTCGGGATCTGTCTTGTTTTACGGGCCCAGGTGGAGCAGGATGTGGGTGAGTCTGTGGAGAAAGGGCACCAGCTTGAAAGGCAGCAGCCCTAGGAGCAGCCTGGGAAGGCTTTGTGCAGAGGAGGGCCGTTTCCTCCTACGTGTTGGGAGAGTTGTCTCTGCAGATGGTGGGTGAGAGTTTGCTGCCAAAACCATTGTCTTCCCTGCCCCACTGATACTTCTTCCCCACCTTCCTAAAACTGTAAGAGACCTGGAGGTGTTGAGCCTCAATGCCTCTTTGACTCAGGAATCTTAAAAATCACACCCTGGGGCTGCCATAGGGGCCTTCTGGTTCTCCTTGTGTATTATTAGTTGAATGTTTATAGCTTTCAATTTCTTATATATGCTCTCTATATGTGCTCTTATATGTATGCTTAATATATAAGATTATGTCCTTATATATGCTCTCTAAGGACATAAGAAGAATCTACCTGACCTCACAACTTTTGTAGGCACTATTACCACACCCTCTCTTCTCCCAGTGGGCACCCCGTACCCCAACTCCCTGGCACTTCGTTTGATGTGACTGCCAGTATCATGTATAATCATGAATGCTGTGGTTTTGCATATAATTCAAAATGCTGTGGATTATCCTTATTCACACACACACACTCACACCCAGAAAGGCAACTATCCCAGTGCTCCCAGAATACATGAACAACCTAATCCCAGAATCCCATTGTGAGGATCTATTTGAAGACCACTTTCAGCAACAATTACTTTATCAATGGAGGTCTCAGCAGGAAAGATAGGACACACAGTAGAGCACTTGGAGGACGGTTACTAGACCAGTTCCCAAGCCATGCGCAGAGTTCAGAGAAACCACCAGGAACTGTTAGCAGCAGAATTGTTCCAACTCTTGGCCCCAAAGGAAGAGGGGAGGGAATGTTGATGGAACCTGGAAGGAGAGGTTGTGTTGACAAGGCTCCTTGATAGAGCAGTGATATTCAGGGAGAAACACAGCCAGCCAGAAGTTACTCTGTAGAAGAGGGCAGGGGAGAAAACAAGCCAATTTCACCCTCCTCCCAACCTACCTTTCGTCTCCCCCAGTTTTCCGTTTCCAAAACCAACCCACAGCCAGAGGGCAAAGGAGCCAACCAGAAGGCCCCCATGTGTGTGATTTTTAAGATTCCTGAGTCAAACAGTCACTGATGCTCAACATCTCCAGGTCTCTTACGGTTTTAGGAAGGTGGGGAAGAAGCGTCCGTGGGCAGGAAAGACAGTGGTTTTGGCAGTGAACTCTCACCCACCATCTGCAGAGACAACTCTCCCAACACGTAGGAGGAAACGGCCCTCCTCTGCACAAAGCCTTCCCAGGCTGCTCCTGGGGCTGCTGCCCTGTAAGCTGGTGCCCTTTCTCCACGACTTGGGCCCCCATCACCATGTGCCTGGGGCCGAAAGCAAGGTGGAGGAAATTGGAAAGTGGATTTAGAGGGACAAACAGAAGATATCTAACCCACTCTCAGACGTCCTCCTAAAAGTTTTAGTTTTACTTCTCACACGTAAGTATTTAATCTAGCTCAAATTTGTTTTGTGTTTGATGTGAAGTAGGGATTTTCTTTTTTTCCCATATGAATAACCACCTTTTCCCAGCATCATCAGTGGATTAGTTCCTCCTTTCAACACTGATATTCTATCAATAAATCAAGTTCTGTATTTGCATACAGAACATCCAGATTTGCACACAGATTTGTCTCCCTTTTCTGTTCCATGAGTTAAACTTGTCTGTCTCTGACCTAGTGCCTCACAGACTTCAGTACTGTATCTTCATAATAAGGCTTGATATGTGGTGGGGCAAGTCTTATTCTTTTTCAGGAGTTTTAGGCTATTCTTGGCCCTTTGTTGTTTCATATTAACTTTGAATCAATTTGACAAGTTCCACAAAACAAAAACTGTCGGGATTTTGACAGAAATTTTATTTAATATATCTATCTGTCTATCTAATATATCTTTATCATGTGGGACCTTCCTATCCATGAGCATGGTATCTCTTTATTTAGGTCTCCTTTAAGTATTAGTAAAGTTTGTAAATTCCTATATACACAACTTATACATCTCTGATAAAGGTATAGGTACCTTAAGTGTCTAATAGTTGTTGCTGGTATATAGACATGCAGTTTATTTTTTAGATCGGTCTCACATCCAGCCACCTTTCAATAAAGTCCCTTATTTCTTCCAATAGTTTGTCTATTTTTTATGTAAACCATAGGAAACCGTAGATTTGATATGGTTTTCTATGTAGATAGTCATATCATCTGTGAATAATTGTAGTTTTGTCTCTCCCTAATCAATCTTTAAGCCACTTATTTATTTATCATGGCTGTTGTTGACTAGAACTTTCAGTATAATGATGAATAAAAGCATTGATTTTGGGCATTCTTATCTTGTTCTTGATTTTTAGAGGGAGTGCTTTCAGTGTTTCCACATTAAGACTGATATTTGCTGTTTTGTTTTTTGTAAATGCCTTTTTAACAAATTAAGAAAGTTTCCTTCTTGTTTTAATTTGCTAACAGTTTTAAATCACATGGGTTTTGAATTTTATCTAATGCTTTTCCTGTGTCTTCTTTATTCTGCTACTGTAAAAATTACACTTACTGACTTTCTAATGCTAAAATATCCTTGCATTTCTGGAATAAACTCACCATGGTCATGGCAGGCTATCTTTCTTCCTCATTGCTGAATTTGGTTTTCTAACATTTTAGTTACAAGTTTTGCTTCTACATTCATGGGCAAAGTGGAGCTAGAATTTCCCTTTCTTATACTGTTCTTGTCTGTTGTTAGGATTAAAGTATTCTGGCCTCATACAATTTTGCTTTTTCTATTCTCTGGAAGAGCTTGCTTAAGACTGGGATGGTCTATACCTTGAAATTTTGATAGAGCTTACCTGTAAAACTGTCTAGGCCTGTTCTGTGTGAGAGAAATGGGGGTTTAAGCACTATTTCAGTTTCTTTAGTGGAAAGTTTGACAAGTCCTGTATTTGTTTTTTAGTTAGTGGTTTCATAAATTATAATTTTCTGGGAATTTTTTAATGTGGTCTGTGTTTTCAGAATTATGAGTGTAACAGCATTGGTAGTGTTTCCTTATTGTTTTTAAACCTTTGCTTGATCTGCAGTTACATCCTTTTTTCACTTACCATGTTATTTATTCCTTTGGGCCTTAATTTTTTTCTTTATCAGTGGTGCCATGGGTTTGGCTATATTGCCAGATTTTTAAAGAACTGCATTTGGCTTTTTAAATTCTATTGTAAATTTGTTTTCTACTTTTATAGAGTTCTGGTCCTAATTGTATTACCTTCTTCTCATTTTTTTTTCTTTTAACTTTGTAGTTTGATGCTTAATCCTATGAATTTTCAGCATTTCTCTTACTATGAACACCTCAGGTTACACACATCTTTTCCGGGGTCATGTCCACTAATGCTCATGAGTTGTCCTAAATAGTATTTTCATTATTATTCCATTCTAAGTATTTTTTAATCCCAATTATGATGGTTTCTTTTACCATGAGTTATATAAACATGTGTTTGTGAATTTCCAAATGTGTGGCATTTTAAATCTTTCTTTGCCCTGTTGACCTCCAACTTAATTGCATTACAGCCAGAGACCATGCTTTCTTGGAAATCAGTTCTTTGACGTTTGGAGGGTGTGCTTGAAGTCCTGGTACTGGAGTCAGTCTTTGAAAACGTTCTATATCTCTAGAGAGAAATGTTATTCTCTGTTGCTGGGTGTGGAGTTCTAAGTCTGCTGGTTTACACCTCTTGACTGAGTGGCTAAGACCCTTTCCACTGCTATTGGCTTTTTGGCTAGGTGGCCCTCTGCTCCCTCCGTCCCTTATGGCCCCTGGAATCAGGGAGCTTATTTAAGAGGAGCAGGTGTTTGGGCTGGCCCTGGAGGGTGAGGAAGATTTGGCTTGATGGAGATAGGCAGGGGGCCTGGGCAGAGGGGACAGCATAATACTGGTGAAGGAAGGCCAGGGAGTGGCGTAGCATCTGGAAAGAGGGCCAGAGGACAGGAAAATGATGGGGCAGGGACCAGAGACCCTGGGAAAGTCCCCTCTTTAGAAGAGGGGCCCGAGAGAGTTTTCTGAGGGGAGACGACAGAGAGCCCATAGAGAGGAGGACATGGAGGGGTGGGGTTGGGTAGGCCTAGGCCGTCGTGGGGGGTCTTCCCGGGCAGGAGAGGGACTTGTGTGAGGGTTCACAGGGACATAGTGGTGGCCATGTGGCTGTGTGGTGAGGAGGCCCTCAGTTAAGTGTCGGGCCTGGGAGAGGGGGTGGCAAACATCAGATGGAATTTCACAGAACCTAACACACATCTCTCTCCCTCGAGTGAATTTTTCTTTACAGACCTGGGAATCTAAGAGATGATGTAACACCTGAACTCATTTTATAACATCAGAAGTTTGTGACTTAAAAATGTTTCAGAGGCCGGACGCGGTGGCTCAAGCCTGTAATCCCAGCACTTTGGGAGGCCGAGACGGGCGGATCACGAGGTCAGGAGATCGAGACCATCCTGGCTAACACGGTGAAACCCCGTCTCTACTAAAAAATACAAAAAAACCTAGCCAGGCAAGGTGGCGGGTGCCTGTAGTCCCAGCTACTCGGGAGGCTGAGGCAGGAGAATGGCATGAACCCGGGAGGCGGAGCTTGCAGTGAGCTGAGATCTGGCCACTGCACTCCAGCCTGGGCGACAGAGTGAGACTCCGTCTCAAGAAAAAAAAAAAAAAAAATGTTTCAGAAGGTGGGAGCATGGGCTGTCTAGGGTTCTAAGGAGAGCATGGTTGAAACAGCTGTCTAAAGGGACTGAGGAGGTTGGAGGACCCAGTGGCAGGGACATGGATGGAGGGCCAGGAACCACCAAGGTCACCATGGGTGAGAGGCTTCAGGGTGAGGGAGGGGTGTCGGTGAGGGGCCCGGCTGGGGCTGTGTTCACAGTTGCTGGGATGGAGGGGACAGGGCAGGAATCAGGGTGTTAGCAGAGTCAGTTACCTGGGAGGTATGGCACAATGGTGATGGAGGAGGGGGAGCCCAGTGACAGTGCAGTGAGGAATGTGGGGGGCACGGGAGTGGTGGCAGCAGGTGGTGTGGACTTAGGGAGAGGAGACACGGAGCAAGCCGTGAGAGCTGGATGGGCCTGGATTCATCCTTTCCTGGTAGGATTACTGTGGCCACAGAATTTATTGTGCAACCCAGGATGTTTCTAGGAAGTGAAAGGGAGAGTCTGGACACTTAGAGCTGGGCAGCAGGGTGGAGGAAGCCAGCACACACCATTCCCTGTGCAGGCACGTAGGGGCTTTCAGCTAAGCCAAGGGTGTGTGAGGAAGTATCAAAGGTGCACAGGAGTTTCCCACTTGTTTGGGGCTTTAAAATATATGTATGTATATAATAGGGATTCCCAAGGGCTCAGTGGGCTGAGCTAGCAGTGAGGCTGGGTGAGGAGAGGTGACCTGGAGAGGGTTTGTCTTCTGTTTGGGCCTTTCTCCCTTGGCTGAGAGAAGCTGCACACACACCCACCCCTTCTGTCTGAACACGTGGCTCGCGAACCACAGTCCTACAGCTGTCAGTAGTAAAATCCAGGCCCATCCAGCATGCTTGCGGGATGTCGCGGTCATTAAATGAAATGGAAGGCAGTTTGTTTTTTCCAAGTAAGATGGATGTGAAGGAATTAGGTAGAAGCTGACAGAGGTATACCCAAAACTGCTAAATTTAGCCTGGATTCAAGAAAGAGGTTAGAGAGGTGGCATTGTGAGTAATTAGACGCGTCGCTGAGAGCATGAATGATTGACAGAGTTTGTGTCTGTGGTTGCCACTGGGGAGAAACAGAGCAGAATGGGAATCTTTGGAAGGAGCAAGGAGCCAATCTGCTGGGAATGTGGAGCCTTTGGGACTGTCAGACACGCTTCGGGTGCTGGGGTCTGTTTCCTTTGGAGGGAAGACACATGGTGAAAGGGAGAGCGAGGCACAGTCCCTGGAGACAGACGATGGTCTGTAAATGGTGAGCAAACCACAGTCAGGAGCCTTGCCGGAGTCTGTACCAAGGGCCCTCCTAAGAAACCGGGTCATACTGGGGTCCAGTGACTGTGTATATCCTGGGCCACATTGCCCAGCTGGAGTCTCTACGGCATTTGGGTTTGTGCCTCAGCTCAAAGCCTTGCAGAAACCCCTTTCAACATGTGTGCTGTCTGCTGCAGAGACTCAAACCCACTGGGGCAAAGAGACCACACAGCCTTGGAGTTGGGTTTCACATTCCTATCACCATGATCTGTGCCCACCCACCCAGAAATAGTTGGGTGAACTTGCTGGTTATTAACTGAGATAGTGCACATGACAGCCACATAGGTCTTTACTGTGTCTTGCCTGATAGCCCAGCATGAGTAGAACAGCCATCGAGCCCTCTGAGAGAGCAGGATGAGTGTGTCTGACCACCTTGTTGCAAGCCACCTAAAACGTGGCTGGACCCAGTTCCACCTCTGGCGGGGATGTACCATGGGCAGCCGTCTGGGAGGGTACTGGAGACACCAGATGTCAGCTCTAGTAGGGGGTGAGCAAACATCAGATGGAATGTGAGCATAAGAGATGACGTAAGGCCAGAATGTGTTTTACAAAATCAGAAGTTTTGGACTTAAAAAATGTTTCAGTCTGGAATTGGACAGATAGTGCAGGCTCATTTTCTAAGAGTTTGTAAAAGTAAATGGATAAGAGATAAGTTAGTTTCAAGAAAATGGATTGCCAGACACGAGTGGTATTGCACACCCGGAGAGGTGGCCAGGGCTGCCTGTGTGTGGACTGTCCCCAGCACAGCTCCTCGGCTCCCACCTGCCCTGCACCCTGTATTGCTCACATTGGCCCTTTATGGCTCTGTCTAGGTGTGATTATCTTCTCCCACAGGGGCCACTGGTAAAGAAATACTCTATATATTTTTAAGAATTGAAATCAAAGGGCAAATGGGATTTCTCTAACTTTGCAACTAACTTTATTGCAATCCATTTTCCCCCACAAAGTGAGCTGCCACCTTGTAACTTTCTTTAAGAAATACTGTGAAAAAAGCCAGCTGACCAGCCTGCGCTCTGGGAGGCTGGAGCTGTTCCCTGTGTGCCAGGCCCTGAGCCGAGATTCCATATGCATCACGCCTCATTTATCCCCCCAGGAACCTTGAGCAGGGGGAATGCTGCTAATCCCAATGCATGGAAAGGGAAGCTGAAGAGAAATTTAGGAACTTGCTCCTCAGAGATCGTTTTCACTTAAACAGAGGAGTTGGGATTCAGATCTGGGTAGTCTCTGGCTCCAAGGCCCAAGATCTCAACTGCTGAGTTGAGATTTTTTTGTGGGGGGCGGTGCCGGGGTGATGGAATCTCACTCTGTTGCTCAGGCTGGAGTGCAGTGGCATGATCTTGGCTCACTGCAACCTCCGCCTCCTGGTTCAAGTGAATTCTCCTGCCTCAGCCTCCCAAGTAGCTGGGATTACAGGTGTGTGCCACCACACCCGGCTAATTTTTTATGTTTTTGGTAGAGACGGGGTTTCACCATGTTGGCCAGGCTGGTCTCGAACTCCTGACCCCAGGTGATCTGCCCACCTTGGCCTCCCAAAGTACTGGGATTACAGGCATGAGCCACTGTGCCTGGCCTGAGTTGAGACCTTGATACTCCCTCTGGAGTGTGCTTGGTTGTACAAGGCGAGGCCTGGGGTCCCTTCATTGCTACCTCCTTGCCTCCCTTTGACCCTCATCTTGTGTATTCCCCCTTTCTCTCCCTGGTTCCCTCTTGCCTTGAAAGATGAGTAGAGAAGTTGTTCTCTCCACTGCTAGGACTCCAGTCTCTAAAAATGCGGGTCCCTGTTTTTATCTAGGGGTGCATCTGGCAGATTGCAATTCCTTGTTATGCCCTCTGACAGTCTGGTAGGCAAAGTGGCTTCCTATGTGCCTCCTTCATCTTGCTGTGTCATACTCGCTCCTATCAGCCTCTCCCCTGGATCCAGGCCCTAGGCCCATGTGGGCCCTTCTGGGTCCCTCATGTCTAAAATACGTGACTCGAGCAGCTGCCCAGATACTTGTTGAGGGAAGGAATGAGGGAATGGACAGACGCCTCTGGAGACCTGCAGTGGCTTGAGAAAACAAGGACATGGGTTCCAGACAGAAGAGGAAGGAATGGTTGGAGCTGCCCAGGAGTCAGGGTGGGCGTCACTATTGATAAATGCGCGGACAGTGACTGCACAGAGTCTCGTCACTGTGGGTGGGTCTTCACCAAGTCCCTGTTTATAAGATGCTGTTACGTGTAGTCTTACTGAATCAGCCATGGAGGGGACCATCCATCCTTCCATCCCTGGAATAGGATGATCTGTCTTCTCCTACCCTCCTTTCAAGCAATTACTTCTCATCTGTAAATTAGTGCTGCTGAGGTTTTACTTTGAGTATGCAAGTTCTGTTGAAATCATTTGTTGGCAAATATTCCATAAGCCACAGATGTTAGTGCAAATGGGATGGAGAGAAAAGGCAATGTAGCACCTCCCCTGATAGAGTAGAAACTGGGGCCAGCAAGGGTGCAGAGATGGGCTGGGACCTGGTCCCCTGACTTCTTAGCACACAGCTTGCAGGAAAAGTCCAAAATGCCATTTTAAAAGAGCCGTATGAAAATTGCACAAAGTGTATTTTTAGTTTACAAGCCAAGATACGTTTTGCAACTGGGAAAGGGTGTCCCTCAGTTGTATTTTGGTGAAATCATGACAGCTGCCTCATCAGTAGCTTCTTCATTTTTAATTACCAGCGTGGGGTTGAGTCACAGAAGCAAAATGACAGTGCATGTTTCTCTACGCCTGTTTTTAATTGGTGTTATTGAGTTGGGGCATTGATGCAGCTGGATGAAAGTTTTCTGTATCTTCATGCACTGGGAGCTGCCGATCTCAGCAGGGCAAGCTGTCACGAAGTCAGCATAGGAGCTTGGTCCCTGTGCCACCTGGTCAGCAGGTCTTCGAAGCCATCACTTGGGATAGGCTCCAGGATAAAAGGAAGCTGAGCTTGCATGGTATTTGGCTGACACTCTCACCACCCATGACTGTCAGTCCTGGTCAGGTGACTCTGGCTGTCCCTGAGATCATTGCCACCTCCTTCCTGTGTCCTTGTTCTCTTTAAGGGAAACCACACAATAGAGAGGGGCCAAGGATGGGAAGCGCTGCCTGGAGCTAAGAGCTGTTAATAATCACAGCTGGGCAGCACTGCTATGCTTGGCTATGCCTTGGAGTTGGCTATGCCTTCTCCCTGTCAGGCCTCCAGATGCTGCTGGCACACTGGAGCCATGGTCCCAGCATCCTGAGTGACACAAGAGAGGTAGGAAAGGTGGGGACAGAATGCAGAGTACAGTTTTTTGTTTGTTTGTTTGTTTGTTTGCTATTGTCAAATACACATAATAGAAAATATGTTATCTTATCTGTTTGTAAGTGTATAGTTTGAGGCATTTAGTATGTTCACATTGTTACGCAACCATCACCACTGTCCATCTCCAGAACTTTTTCATTTTCTCAGACTGAAACTCTGTACTTATTTATTTATTCATTCATTCATTCATTCATTCATTCATTTTTTGAGATGGAGTCTCACTCTGTTGCCCAAGCTGGAGTGCAGTGGTATGATCTTGGCTCACTGCAACCCCCGCCTCCCAGGTTCAAGCAATTCTCCTGCCGCAGCCTCCCGAATAGGTGGGATTACAGGCGCACGCCTCCATTCCCGGCTAATTTTTGTATTTTTAGTAGAGGCGGGGTTTCACCATGTTGGCCAGGCTGGTCTCGAACTCCTGACCTCAGGTGATCTGCCCGCCTCGGCCTCCCAAAGTGCTGGAATTACATGCAGAAGCCACCGTGCCCAGCCTGAAACTCTGTACCCTTTACACACCAACTCCCCACTCCTCGCTCCCCCACAGCCGCTGGCATCTGCATTCTGTCTCTATGAATGTGACCATTCCAGGTACCGCAAACAGGGAGAATCATTCAGTATGCGTCTTTAGTGCCTGGCACATTTCACTGAGCATGGTGTCCTCAAGGCTCATCTGTGTTGTAGCACGCACCAGAGTTTCCTCCCTTTTTTAGGCTGAACCATATTCCATTGTGTGTCCATGCCAGGTTTTGTTAATCCACTCAACCAGTCATAGACACCTGGGTCACTCCCACCCCTTGGCTTTTGTGGAAAATGCTACTATGAACACGGATATGCAGCTATCTGTTCAGAACCCTGTTTTCACATCTTTCAGCCACAGGGAGTATATATTTTTAAGTGAAAAATTTGAAGATTAGTTTTTCTAAAATTCCTTTTGATTTCCCTTGGGATAACTGCTCTCAAGTGATGGTGTTTTAGATATTAAAAATTTGAATTTCCAACATTTATTTCATAAAGACAAAATCTTATTTTAAAAAAGCTTGTAGCCTCCTCCAACATGACCTTCCTTGGTTAAGTAGCCGTGAGCTGCAGCCCAGCACTGACCCTTCTTTCTGGGGAGCCCAGGACGGGGACTGGCAGGAGCCAGATGGGCTCCCCCTGACTGCCTTGGGTGCTCAGTGTAGCTTTGTTCTCTGATCCATGATGTAAGCAGACTGCCCAGGTGTGCTGTGCACAGCCATTGGTGCTCAAGGTCGCAGACACAGTCCACTCTTCAGGAGCAGAGCTGCTCTGTGCTGAGAGCAGACGTGGACTTATACCGGAGCCTCTCTCCCCTGGCGAATTCTCTAGATCAGACTTTCTTGAGGATAAGGCACCCCCTACTTCTCGCATATTCAGAAAGAAAAAAGTAAACAGTGGGCCTCCTCAAGTTGGGAAAGGCTGAACCAAATGTCTCCATCCCCACTTTCTAGGACGACAGGCTGCCTGTACCCTGCAGGCGTGTTTTAGGCAGGCTACAGAGTAGTGGTAACATGTACAATGAGTTGCCATTATTAAAAACTCGGGAGAGCGCATGTCAGATCTGAATGCTGGCTTCTCTGGAGGAGTTCAGGAGATCTTGTACTTCTGGGTTCCTGGAGTCTCCACAGACTCACCTCTTCCCTACTGTGGGGTCCCAGGCTGGGCCCTGATGGCATCGGGGGTACCTCACCCAACTAGAGAGACCATACATGGCACAGGGAAGTTAGCGGGCAGCAGGGAGATGTGGCTCAGATCCATTCCTACTAACACACCAGCTGCACAGGGGCAGCCTGCGGGGAGCAGGGGCATATGCTCTGCCTGGAGGTGAAGTATGGGCCCTGGGAACATGGGGCAGGGCCAGGCCTCAAGCAGCCTCCCTACCCCAGAGGTCACCTGCCCTTGAAATACAC
Organism: Macaca thibetana thibetana; assembly: GCF_024542745.1. Taxonomy (NCBI): domain Eukaryota; kingdom Metazoa; phylum Chordata; class Mammalia; order Primates; family Cercopithecidae; genus Macaca; species Macaca thibetana. The sequence continues at coordinate 88,931,917 of NC_065584.1, forward strand.
CTCATTTTCTTTCTGTCTGTTTTACAAAATAATTCCTGGATCCCATGGGCCCTGCTTTGATGGGAGGAAGGAATGGTGCAGCTCTGAGAAGCAGTCTGTCACTGCTTCTCAGCATGAAAGAGCTTTTGTCTTCAGTTTAGACCATACGTTCTTTAAGCTTTATTTGGGAAAGGGGCTAAAAGGTCTGATTACCTTGTTTTATTACAATTAAAAATTTCTTTTACAATTTTTTGAAACTATCACAAACTTACAGAAAAATTGAATGCACAGGGCAAAGCTGGTCTGACCCAGTGCGGAGAAACTAGTGACCCCGGCCCCATCAGCCCCAGTGCTCCAGTTTGTCCTTCGCATAAACAAGGACTGTCTCTGCAGAACTGTGCAGTGCAGCCACAGACACCAGGGAATTACCATTGGTCTCTTACCAATTGCAATGGCCCCTAATGTAGTAACATGTTCCGTCCGTCCCCTGTGGGTAACCAATCTGCCATGTCCTGTCTTCACTTTCCCTGAGCGGACACCCTGGTTATCCAGCGGACACCCTGGTTATCTATCTACATCTAGAGTAGCCTGTTCCCACCCATAGGCCCCATGGGCTCCGATTCCACTTTCCCCAGTGTGGGCTCCCTCCTTACCTTCTGGGTTCCAGCCATGGCTTGTTCCAGGCCACCCCAGATCTTCCTACCCCGCACACACTATGTTCTTCCCCATATGATGGCTTTAGAATGGAATTTTTCAGGAAAAAGAAGAGTTTTACAGTTTATTTTTAAATTAAAACAAAACCAAACAAAAATGAATACTCAAGAGGCATTGGATTTAGGAATCTGGTAAAACAACTAATTCTAGACGGTCATAAAGAAACCTTTGACCAGGAAATGATTTAAAATGGAGATATTCAAAGTAAGGATTGTAGAGTTTTTTCAGGTAGCTCTTTGTAGACATTGAAAATATAGGCTGAGGCCACATGTAGAAATTAAGGGTTCTCATCCGAAGCCAGACCATTTGGTTTGGCGACTTAAGGGAAGAGAAAAATGAAATTTGCTAAGTAAAAATTAATGATTTCTCAGGAATTTTTAGGATGTTGAGCAGCTTAATTGCATAGTTTGGGTGGATATGTGTTGAAGAAAGTAATTTTAGGAGACTGGGAAATTGTGCAATCATCTTAACTTGGGTCAGGATTGTAATTATTGCAATAACAGAATGTTGCTATGTGTATATGTGACTGAAATGGGAAGCAGTTTTTAAAAAATGCTTTAAGAAATAACAACAAAATGTCCATTCTCTCTCTCTCTGGACTTCCTTAATTATAAATGCCAGGTAACCCAGTGCTGGCTAAATATAGGTCCAGTGGTCATCTATATTTATAACGTTTTTTTCAGGCGGAAGTCACTAGAGCAATACGGAATTAATTTAGTGTGTAGGTTTTTATAGAGTCTAATTAGTTGTGTTTTTCTTAAGCGAACCAACTGGGATCAATAACATTATATAACTGAACTCAGACGACCATGACTTTTAGACATAGACTCTTTCCACAAAGCCAAGGCCCTCGGCAGATGCCGGCCCTGAAGACAGACAAGCGGCTCCGGAAGCAGGCACGCTGCAGCTGCAGAGCGGACGGGGCTTGGAACATCTGTTTCCAGCCAAGGGCAGGCTTTGGGAGTGATAAAGTACAGTTTTTTTTTTTGTTTGTTTTTTTTTTTGCAAAGTCAGAAGCCTCATCTACAGTCCATTCATCACTGAGGCCTTGAATTGAGACATTCCGTGGCTGCTTATCAGCTGTTCCTGTGTGGCAGGGTTTGGCTGGGCTGGCCTGGGGAGGTGGGGTGGGGTTTTTGCAGACTTACCAAAGTATGCACTTAGCCAGCCCATCCCCACCAACAATGCAGCCTGCTCAAGGGCTACGAACTGCACCTGTGTCTGCGGTCACGTCCGTTGGAGAGCTGAGTGGGCGGATGGACCTTTGGAACTATTTGATGTCATTTGGGGTAGATTCGGCATGCTTCTCGATGACTTTGCTGCAAATTAAACATACTAGAGTAGATTGGGCTTTCCTCCTCCATGCCTCAGGATCTTCAAAAAACATTAAGTCTTTTCTGGCAGAGTGAAAGCGAGCTTGCAGCACCCACTGAGATCTTGTTTGAAGCCAGCTACACTCGCATTTAAAGAAAAGACATGATGGGGGAGGCCCTTTCTGTAAACCTCAGGCCAGGCCTGTCCTCTCGTGCGGGTTCCTACCCCTCCCTTATGTGACCCTACAAGCCGCTTTTGCTCGTCCACACCTGTGCCCAAGAGTTCTTCTCATGGCTGGTGCATGCCATGAATGAAGGGCACTGGCCAGTTGAAGGGAGTGCCAGTTGAAGGCCTTGCCTGCCTCAAGTCCTCAGACCAGAGAGGCCAGTGGGGGTCTTGCCCAGACCATACAGCCGGCAGGTGGTCTGCCTGGTTCCTTAGCCTCCTCCCAACCTCAGTGCTGTCCTGGGACAGGGACTGAGAGAGAGCTTAAAGACAGGATAGCAGAGCCTGGGCCAGAGGGCACTGGGGGCACGTTCACCCCACCTCTGGACGTGGGGCCTCACTGGACAGCTGGACACAGGTGGGATGGGGGGAGACCTGCTGTGTATCCTCCCAGTGTCATTTGGAGACAGAAGTCTGTTCGTTTCACCAGGCAGATTTCAAGCTCCTCTGTGTTCCAGACACAACCAGGCCCCAAGGATTGACAGACAATGTAGCTCCTGCTCTTGAAGGCTTATGGTGGAGGGAGGGAGGATGAAGGGTGTGATAGCCATGTCTGGGCAGACAGGGCCTGGGGGTCTGGGAGGGCTTCCTGGAGTCAGTGACAGCCGAGGTGATGGTTAAAAGCAGAGTAGGAGTTAGTCTTGTAGGTGTGAGGGGACTTGAGCAAGCACAGGAACATGAAACAGTGAGTGAGGGCAGGGCCTCTTACACTGGACGAAAGAGGACAGTGTGGGCAGGGCCAGGCCTGTGGCTGGAGAGGGGTCCTGGCTGGTCATGTACCCTCTGAGACAAGAAGGAATCAGGGTGGGAATGTCAGTGCAGTGGTACAGGAGAGACTAAGAGGCCAGCAAGGGTCCAAGCAGAGGGATGGGGCTGCCTGCAGTAGGGCTGGTGCGACGCGGGGAGCGGGTTTGGGAGCCATGTAAGAGCCCACTTTGGGAAGGTTTGGTGGTAGCTTTTACCAAGACAAGGAATGCCTCAAGAGGAAAGGTTTGGGGTGCAGGATGGTGAGGGTGCACAGTGTTGTTGATTCTGCTCTAGTGTGGTGGAAGTTATGTGCTGACCTAGGGGTCCTGCCAGGAGCCAGTGGATAAAGATGGTGCGGATCTGGCCCAGCCCCTGGAGGACTCAGCCATTATGGGGCAACGTGCTTAGAACCCACTTGGGCGGGAGAGGCTCCCCAGAGGAGATGATGCTGAGCTGAGCCTGGAAGGACCCGGGATTGGCTGGCAGGAAATGAAGAAACAGCCTTCTGGGCCTGCCTTCTCGGTATCTGATACAGTTCCTGGATACAGCTCAGCTTCTCTCGTGGGGGAGTTTCAGAACCCACCTGCCCAGTGGCTGTTCAGACTTCTGGAACCAGAGCATCCATCTGGAGCCAAGCCCACACCCACATGGGGTTGCTTAGGCTACTCGGGTGAATCTGACATGTACCAAGGTGGTGAGCCAGAGATCTGGGGTTCTGAGTTAGGGCAACCTGGCAGTGGCCCCAGGATGCTCACTTGGATGTGAGAACTGTGGGAAAACCAAGGACTCACCTGGTATGTTTCACAGTCATTTGTTTATGAACCTTACATAAACTCACACACCTGGATATGTATATACACATGTATATACACAAACACACACACAAACACACCCCTGAATACATATGCAGTTGGCTCTCTTTATTCATGGGTTCCACATCTATACATTCAACCAACCTCAGGTCAAAAACATGAAAAAAAATGTATGGTGGATGTATAAACTATTTTCTTGTCATTTTTCCCTAAGCAATATAGTATAACAACTATTTCCATAGCATTTACATTGTATTAGGTATTATAAGTAGACTAAAGATGATTTAAAGTATTGGAGAATGTGTGTAGGTTGTATGCAAATATGATGCCATTTTATATCAGAGACTTGAGCGTCTGTCAATTTTTGGTATCTGCAGGGTGGCCTGGAACCAGTCCCTCACTGATGCCGAGGCATGACTGTATACATATATATACATCTGTATACAAACACTTGCACATCCATATACATACGCGCACACACACACATCTGCATATGTGTACACGTGTGTACAACACTCACACGTTCTATACATCCACACATGCACACATACTCATTTACGGACATAATGGAATAATGTGTACATGAAACGTAATATAGATCTCCCATGACTTCCTTATTGAAATGAAGGAAAGTGCACACATGCTGAGGGTACTGGTTCTCTGGGAAAGAACCTGCTGCAAAGGACAAGGACCAAGGTGCCTGAAGTCCCCCATGGCAACTAACAGTCTTAACTGTGCCAAGAGGCAGAAGGTTCAACAGTGAAGAATCCTGACTATTCATTGACTAAATGAATCTTGAACAATTTCACTGCTCTGTGCCTCAGTTTCCCCATATGTAAGATGAGGACAGTCATAACATCTACCCCTTACAGTTGTTATGAAAATCAAACTTATTCATTCATCTGCACTCCAAGCTTGCTGCCTGAAGTGGGGCGTGTGTCCGGCAAGCATCAGCTGCTCTTGTAATGAGCCGGAAGCACTCAGCAACAGTGAGGAACCCTGGCTGGGGGACCGGTGAAGGAGGGGGGGATTGCTGTTCCCTACTAACTCTGTACCCTTTTGTACCTTCCATATTTTGTGTCATGTACACATATTACCTATGTTTTTTTAAATGTCAGATCATCTTGTTAAAGAGGATTACACTACATTAAACTCTCTTCACTGTGAGTTCTTTGATCTCATTTCTCCCATTGTTCTGGTCAAGAACATTTAGCAAGGTTTGTAATGATGTTTTAACGATGTTACCAGTTTTATCAAGTAATGCATGTAATCACCCATCAATGTTGAGTAAAGAAACATGAGCATCCTGTATTCAGCAAATTGTTTATTTTCTTGAATGGTGCACGAGACGGGCTCTAATTAATTCATTGTGAATATATCATGGGCACGAAAGAGAACAAGAACATATTTAAATTTCATGTTATGACATTAAAAAAACAATGCCTTGCAGACTAGCAGTCAGATTCATTGATGAAGAGCAGGTGGAGGTCAGGGGAGGACACGGGGCTGAGCAGGACTGGGAAGTAGCCTGGGATGGTGGAGGCAGCGCCTCTCGTCTATAATCAAGGGAAGGAGGAGGCTGCCATGACCCTCCAATAGTGACAATCTGTGGAAGCCACCACTCCTGATTATAAAGGCAGCTGCTCAGGCACTGGCTGGAGAAGTGGTGCATAGTCAATTAGCTGTGAGCACAGGAGCAGAGCCAGCGCCTGGTGTGGACAGTGTCCGAGGCCACAGCCAAGCAGCAGCCACCCAGGATGTCCAGGCTGCTGAGCAGGGAGGAACACCTGCCATCAGGGCAAATGCCAGATAAAAAAAGAACCTCACTTTCCCTGGAAGATTATTTGGAATTTTGTCTTTAGGCTGCCCCCTTCCTGAGTCCAGCCCTGTCCATTTGACCCTGAAGAGGTCCTGAAAGTGTGGCAATCATTTTAAACCCTACTTGTGTATCTATATGTCATTTAGTATCACATTTTGTCACCTGCTTGTCTGTGAGCAGAATGGGGAGGCTGCTGGTTTAGGAACTGGGAGCCCCACAGTGTGACATAGTCTTAACCTCCCTGGGCCTCAGTCTACTCATCTGTGAAATGAGGACATCTCTGTGGGTCCTTCTCACACCCTAATCTGTGAGTCAGGGCCAGAGGGCAGCCAGGTGTCCTTCATGTTGAACCAGGCCAGTGGCCACATCCCCGCAGGTGACCCTGTGTGAGCCTGGGGGCCTCACAGCCTCGAATCCTGTCCCCCTTCCCCATGAAGGCACCCAGAGTTGTGAAGGAACAGCCTCCCTCATTGGGGAGGGGCAGGACCTCCTCATACCTGGGGTGGACCCTGCTGTGGTAGGTCAGGTGAGAAGCCTAGAAGGGCTTAGGTGGGTGGGGAGGAGGAGAGACAGCGATGGCTGTATCATAAATGCAGCATCATCCTGGCTGAGGAGACTTTCAATGGGCCTGTGTTCCTGGGCAGCTGCGCCTGCCTCCTGCTGTGTCACCCTTGGTTCTTTCACTGGTTTTGCCCATGATGAAAACCTCACACTCCTGACCTGATGCCTAATGTTTCGAGGGGAGAGCAGAGGGCAGGATCACATGAGTCAGACAGAAGGATGGGGCCTCTTGGAGCATCTGACAGGAGGTTTATGGAAAAAGCACGGCTCAGAGACTCAATGAGATGCTGAAGATTTAGGCTTGCAGCCACACCTGTTTATCAGCAGAGTCACTCAGTGTATGGACCGCCACTTCCCAACCTAGAGAACCCATGCTTGACATCAGAGACTTTGGTGAACTCCCCAGATACTCTCAGCAGCAAATGCTGTACATCACAGGCTGGCAACCTTTTCTTTTTCAAAGTTCACATATGAACTATTTTATCCTCGTGGGCTCTAGGATCTCTGTTGCAACTACTCAACTCTGCTATTGTAGTAGGAAGGCAGCCATGAACAGCAGGGAAAGGGTGGGTGTGGCTATGTTCCAAGAAAATTTATCAAAAAACAGTAGGTGGATATATACCCAAAAGAATTGAAAGCAGGGACATGAACAGATATTTGTACACAGCAGCATTATTCACAGTAGCCAAGAAGTGGGAGTAATCCAAATGTCCATCAATAGATGAATGAATAAACAAAATGTGAGGTATGCAGATAATGGAAGATTAGTCAGCCTTAAAAAGGAAGGAAATTCTGACACATGGTACAACACTGATGAAACTTGAGGACATTATGCTGAATGACATAAGCCAGTCACAAAGGACAAATGTTGTATGATTCCAGCTTCTTCTGCAGCTGGCTTTGCAAGAGCAGCCTTGGCTGGTGTCCCCTTCTCCCCTGCAGTGGGAGCATCCCTCCCCATCCCCCCAGCTCTCATGCTAGGCAGGATATAAGTGTCCAAACAAATGGAGTTCTGGCCACTGCTGCCTCCAGAGGTGGTTGGCCTGGTCAGCTTTCTGGGGACTGTCTGTGCCTTTCCTGGATCGTTCATGGAGAACAGTTCACATCAGCCCAGACCCTGGGGCCTTTGCAAAGGATGGTCATGGCTGCCCCGGGGCAGGGGCTGGATGGCTTTGGGACTGGCCTTTGAGGGGAAAGGTGGCTGCCCCAAGCCTGGCTTAGCCGTTCAAAGGCCAGGTGCTGCCCTGAATGGCTTCCAGGGCTACCCTGACATGGGCCTGCTAAGAGTCAACAGTTCTGTAATTAGTCTGCTTCTTTGCCAGCAAGTTTTATTCAACTCTTAGTTTCTCCATGTCCCTGACGGAATTGACTTGAATGCCCAGAGTTAAAAGACCAAAAGTTATGTAATATCTCCCAGGGTTGGTGGCAGCTTATAAGCAAACATGTTGATTAAACACTGCTGCAAGTTGAGATTGCCTCTGTTGCTAAATAACAGCTCTAGTGGGTGAGGAGCAGCCTTTTGACACATGTGGCAATTAACTTTGTTGAAGAAGTGAGCAAGGTGACTTATATGTAGGAAGAAAAATAAAAGTGCTTGTGAGAAAAATAGGGCAGAAATAATGAGGTTTATGATGGCAGAAAAACGTGAGAATCAGAATTGCAGGAAACAGTGTATCGAGCACTTACTACCTACCTGTTGGGTCTCAGCTAGCTCTTTCACACATACCTATCTCATTCAAATTTTGGAGCAACCCTTCAGGGTGGTGGTGGTTAGTCTCATAAGGAAACAGAGAGGGTAAGCCCAGGTCACCCAGAGGGAAGGGGTCAAATTAGATGCAGACCTGGATTTGGCTAAAATCTAAAGCATCCCAGACCCAGAGAGGGGAGTGGAGGAGCCAGAGAGAGAGCTCCCAGGACCACCAGCATTTGTTGAATGCCCACTAGGTTCTAGGCACTAAACTAGGCTCTATATAGGTGATTCTTATTTATTCCTCATGACTATCTTAGTATTTGATATTCTATGGTTGTAAGCAACAGAAACACACTGGAGCAAGCTGAAGTAGAAAAGGGAGTTCTTTATTTCAGAACAAAGTGGTGTCTCCTAAACCCAAGAACAGGAGACACCCAGGCTACCAGGATTGCTGGAAAGGAGAACTGAAGGGTAGTAAAGGGGCTCGGAGGCTTTCTCTTGCACTCCTGCCTTATCTTCTTGTGCAAAGATGTGAAAATGGCCACTCACAGTATCCAAGTCCCTCCAGGTCTCCCCCTGGGCCAGTCAACTCTGTTGAGGTCAGACCATAGCAGACTAAATGGCTATGTATGAGGTGGGAGCAGCCAAGGAGTTGTGAGTTGGGTAGACTTTAGTCCTACTTAACTTTTAAAGGTAAGTACCTTTATCCCCATTTTACACATAAGGAATTGAGATTCCCGTGAGTCAAATATCCTTGCCCAAGGTCACGTGGCTAATCTTGGTGGATAGGTAGGGAGGGTTTGGACCAAATTGTTCTGACTCAAAACCCATGTTTGTAATCATCATATAGAACTGCCGTAGAGGACCATTAGTCTTAAATTTACCCTTTAATCAAGCTGGAAAAGAAACTAGGATGGTTTAGCCTGGGAAGATCAACTTGAGAGTCTATATGATATTCAGTTCATCTTGATTTTAAAATCATTTTTGGAGGATGGTGATCAACTAGCACCTCTCTACAGCCAAGAAGCAGGCTTCCGATAATAATGTCCCCATGCTCAAGCCTGGTCAGACGTGAGGGTGAGCTGGTGCTACAGTGAGGGCCAGCCCTTCTTGAAGGTCAGGGGCTGGGCCACAGGGCTGCTGTTGGTTCCATCCTGTCCTCAAGCTGAAATCTGTCCTGACAAACTGCCCCTGGCAGAAAATTGGGACACCTCAGGGGTTTAGATGTTCTCGTCTGACCCTTTCACAATCCCCAAGCAGATGGATCCACGTGTTTTCTTTGGCTGTCCCATTGCACTTGAGAGTGAGTGTTCATTCTTCGATATTTCAGTTTACCCATGGGGTGGAGAGGATGGAATTTGTTTATAAATGAATGTTTTTGTGTAGACCTGACTTGACACCAACTTAGCTACTTCAGGGATGCTTGGCTCTAAACGAACATTCATTTCTGTCTGAAACACTTGGCCACGATAATCCAAACTTTAAATGATATTAATTTACCGTGAGATGTGGTGGAGTATGTGCTCTATGGGAAATATGACTTAGTGTTGTTTATCTAAAAATGAGTGTCTAAATCCACCTTCATGTTTATAAACACTGCATACATGCCAGAGATATGAGGAGCAGTGCGGTGGAGGGTATGTTTCCCCTGGGAGAATGAGCCCTTCAGACAAGGGGGAGATTCTTGTGGGGTGGAAGATTTTGGAAGCTGTTCGTGAGACTATTAATTGATGGTATTCTGCTTCTTGTCTTGCAGATTGGAAACCTGGAAGATTACTACCATTTTTATCACAGCAAAACCTTTAAAAGATCGACCTTGAGTAGCAGAGGCCCTCACACCTTCCTCAGAATGGACCCCCAGGTACAGATGGTCAGAATGCTTTCCTAAGGGCTGGAGGGTTTGGGTCTACGGTCCTAAAAATGGCAGAGTCTGGATTTTAATGTGATTCTGGATAGACATGAGTTTTCCACATTCACTTTAACTACAACAAGACAGGTGTAGCTACATATCAGACCATCTGAACTCAATCATGTGAGTGAAGATCTCTCAGCATTCTAAAATCAACAAAATACAATAATTACAGGAGATACATATATGAATCTTACCCATAAAACAAAAACTCTAAGCAATTCAAGCAAGTATTTTAATAATGAAATTAGAGATCAGGCAGGTGGATGTATTTGTGGTTGCCATAACATGGATGTTAATGGTTACTATGAATTTGAAAACCGACTTTTTTTCCTCAAAGATTCACATGATCTTCAGGATTAAAACAAGTGTGATTTGAAAAGAAGCTAACATTTTAAATTGTAATATAATCCATATTTATTGGGTGGTTAATTATATTTCCTTTCTGCATAGACTTGAAATTAAGGTTTGACAAATACCAATCAACAGATATTTATCAAGATTAAAAATTTAAGATGGCCAAGTGAGCCTCTGATGCATTCAATTATTCGGTATTTTTGGAATACCTGCCACGTGGCTGGCTCTGTCCACACCAGGGCCCGTGGAGCTGGCGGCGGGGCTGACAGAAAACAAAGCAGGAAATAGAAAGATATGTGATATGTCACAGGGCGATGAGTGCTGAGAAGGAAAATGAAGTTCACCTGAGAAGCAGTAGCAGCCCCAACAAGGAACGGAGGTCATTGGTAAATCATAGTTTTAGGTCACAGAAATCATCTTCTCTTAAAAGTTAATTTATGTGCTAGATGTTTGTTTGGGCTTCCTAACCGGTGCACAATACTATTTCAGCTATTTCCAGAAAACACTTACAGTAAAGTTTTTATGGAAAAATGGGTTCTTGGTGTTGCCCCAACCCACCTACTTCAATGACAATCAGGGCTCTTTTTATATTGACTGAGCAGGGATTGGTTGGAGAGATGTGCTATCTCTGGGCTCTGTGCCTGAATTATCCTTCTCTGGGGCATCGAGTGGTGAGGGTTTTGATTGGTCCTCATGGAGGAAGTGGTCCTCATGGAGCTCACCCATGGATCTGGGCTGTGAAAAGGCAGACTTGTCTTGAATATATTTCTGGATTGGTTTTATTGGTGGATGGATGGATGAATGGATGGATAGATAGATACGGATAAGTCAAATGAGATAGATATAAAACATTGTGCTAATTCCATTATTCCTTCATAGCAAGGGAAGGAGTTAACTGTTTACTAAGGGATGACTGTGTGCTTGGGCACTTTACATGCACCATCTCACCCCATCACATGGGGGTGAGATTATGTCTACTTGTGCTTACACCATGGAACATGAAGGAATGTTTTTCAAAGGGGCCAGTATATTTAATCCTCTAGGAAAAAAGCCAGATTGTAGTTGTTCGTTCCCAAAGAGTGAGGCACTTAGGGAAGTGTGGATCAGTAGAAAACTGAGCAGCGGGGGGCCTCTGTACAGGGTGCAAAGGCTGATCCTGGAGGAAGCGTGAGTTCTGTGAGGCTGAGAGACTGTCATCTGTCATCTTGGAGGAAATTCTAAGCTAGAAAAGAGGTCGATGCAGCACCCCTCCACACTTTCACTTTAAGCAAGCGCTTGATCTGCCTTGTGAAGAAACATCCTCATTCTTCAACTGAAGTCTTTTGAGTTGTTGAATTGCTACCACGCGGATAGTTACATCGAAAGCAAGCTGTTTGCATGCAGGAAGCCCCTCTCATAGGCATGCTCTGAGAAGAGACGGGGACCGTGGATTTCTTAGTCTTCTTTCCATGAGGCCTTCCAAGAATTAATAAAGCAGATTCTTAATTGCTAGAACTAAGGCAGAGTCGAAATAGGAGACTTAATCTGTGTTTTGACTACATCCTCTGTTGTTGGTGACTGTTTTAAAACTTTTAAAGGTACCCAGGTTGACTGCTCATCCCTTCCTTCCAAAAATATGAATGGTGCACCTGCTGAGTGCCGGACCCTGTGCCTGAGTGATGCAGAGCTTCCCAGCAGGTCTCTGTGCTGCTGAGTCCTCAGTGAAGATGGGAGTGGAAGACCCGTGCATAAGCAAGGCAGGCTGAGGCAGCAGAGACAGACTCTGTGGAGGGCTTGAGGGCTACCATATCCTGGACCTGCCTCCTCTCTGCAGCACCTGAGCTGCTTGATTGACCCATTTGAGGTGTGTTAAAAGTCCTATATTCAGTTTGGGTCCGAGGGTAAAGCATTCCCAGGCATTAGTTGTCTCCTTGAAGCCAGCAGAAGGAAGGATAGAGACTTCCTAGGCAAAGGCTACCATAGCAGTTAAATTTTTTCAAGTAAAAATCTCCTTTTCACAGAGCTTCTTAATAAGCTGCTGGCAAGGCTGCTATCAATGCATCCTGCCAGTAAAGAAGAAAGGAGAAAGGAAGAAAGGTAAACAGCCTGGGCATCCCAGGCCTTCCTGGAACTTTCATAGGATTGGCTGATTGTTTCTCACAGTTCTAATTAAATGGTTAGCCCCGGGGAAAGCACACAGACATCTGAACGAATTATGAATTCAGAATCGCCACTGAAACACCTCTGTTTAAATTTGTCTGGCTTTAATGCAAACCAAATCAATTAGCTGTCAGTCTGACTAATATTTACTCTACCCAGTCATTACAATTAAATATTTGGTGAAATTAGCTGTTTTATATAAGTATTTAGTGTTATCTTTTATTGCAGCGCATCGGAACATTTTCCTACATTGGCAAAGCATTGTTGTGATACCTTCACATCTGGAGAGCTGTGTAATTAATATTATTAACAAAAGGAAAGATGATTTAATATTATTCAGAAACTTCGGAATGCAAGGCCGCCATTGTGTTCAAATGACCAAACTGGAAATGAATGTTATGGGGCTTAGGATAAAGTTCAATCAAAGGCAGACGGTATTTTATTTTAATTAGCTCCAGTCCCTATTGTATAAAAGTGCTTTGATAAGTGATGGAATTTACAATCCACCCCATGTCACATAAAAGCAGATAGAATGTACATTTGTGAAAGCAAAACAAAACTCAAGGGGGGGTCAACAGCAGGACTTTGTTAAGCACGTGTGTGTGCATGCACACTTATTAGGCATCTTCTTTGCACTGATCCTGTACCAGAATGGTACAGTCATTTTCCTTGCATTCTTAATTACCTTTACTTGATGTTTTTCTTGCCATCTTTGAAAAGGGCCATTTTGCTCAGATGGCTTTGTTACTCAGCCCTAGCCTTGGAGGAACAGCCCCTGTGTTCTCAGTGTGCAGTTATCGGTCGCTGGGTTTTTCCAAGGCTTGTCATTTAAGCAAACTGAAAGCATTTGTTTTTAACTTGTTCTTTTGCCAAAAGTCTGGAGAAGGGTGGATATTACAGAAGCGTCGACCAATCACTGAAGGGGCTCACAAATTTTTTTAAAATTACTTGTTCTGATTATGTTCCAAGCTGGCTTATACTTAGTCGTTGCTGCCTGTGTCTTCCAGACCTTACATTTTAGCATGATGACTTGGGTTCAGCTCTTTCCTTCCCTACAGATCTCAGCCAGATTGGTGATGGAAATGGAAGGATAAAGATGTAAAGAGAGAGCCTTGGTGGCTCCTTACAGGGCCATAGGAGGCTTCGGTTTGATGCTTCATTTCAGTGCTTTAAAGTTTAGAAGTTGCAAAATGATTGCAAGGACCAGAGAAGGCATTCTGTTTTGTAGGATGGGACTTTGCCCCCAGAGTTTAATCAAAGCTCGGGTTTCCTTCCAGCAGTGATGCAATGTTGAAGTAGATCTTTCCATTAACCACAGATGGAATTTTATCTAACAGTTTTGTGTGCTAGAGCAATTCAAAGTGCAAACAAACAGAAAGTTCCTGACAAGAGCACATAGACAGTAAGTGACCACATTGGTCTCAGGGGTTGATGAACTGTGTAATGGACTGAGGGCAGGGCCAGGCAGCTGCCCAGGGCCCAGTGGATTTGCCCACATGGGGACGGTGAACTGCTCCCCCATGAGGGTGATAGATTGACAGTGACAAGCTGGCTGTTCACATTTTAAGTACCACCCAGCTGGTTCTAGTGGCATGGCTACTAGGAATCGGTAAAAAGTTTGAATGTGTAAATATACCTTAAAAGACACCATTTTACTCTTTCACCTGAATGCTCTGCCCTTCCACTTAGATGTCTCAAAGACAATTCAAAGTCAATATGTCCCAAACCCAGCTCACTGTCTCTGACCCAAGTCTGTCTCAGAGGGAAGCACTCATCCACATTTCACTGCAGTGCCGGTAACCTCTCCTTCCCTGCTACACTTGCTCCACCTCCTGTACAACCCGGCCCTGCCATGTCCTGTGTCTCCTGCCCTAGACCCAGCTCCTGTCATCTCTTGCCTGCACCACTGCACTGCCCCCCTTGCTGGCCTCATATGGGCATCCTTGCCCCAGCCAGTCACCTCCCATGCTCCTGAGGGATCCTCTGAAATACATGCCTGATGGTGCCACAAAGCTGTATCTACACCTCCCAAACCCTGCTTGTTCTGGTCTCCGGTGGCCCCCTGAGTCCCAGATACCATTGGCCTTTAAAGTCCTCCTTGGATGACTTTCGCTCTTTTTCCCTCTGCAGAGCTTTTGCACAGATGGCTCCCCACCTTCCCCTGTTGTCGCTGTCTTCCCCACCTTCCCCTCTGGGCTCCAGTATCCCTGCCACCAGGAAGCCTGCTCAGAGGCTGCAGACTTGGCCTGCTCTTCTAGCAGAAGTATGTTTGTATTCTAGATCTGGCCCTGGAGTAGGAGCACACAGCAGTGTTTGTTGGGAACGATGACTAGTTCAGTTTGTTTGGGATCTGTCAGGGACAGAGACAGAGTCGGCAGGGGAGCTGCAGGTGGTTCCTGGGGGACCTGGATCATCAGGCTTGGGAGGGTGTTCAGTATTCCAGAACCAGAGGAGAGGCAATGGGAAGGCGAACTGACCGTGCTCTGCGGATGCATCGGGAGAGAGGAACGTGGAGTTCAAAGCATGCAAGCCCATCTCTTGCCAATGCAACAGGAAGTTATTGAGGGCCAAGGCCACATACCATTTGTTTTTACTCCCTTACAAGTCCAGCAGCTACCCAGAGAACAGTAGACAATGCTTACTGAAGCATATCTCAAGTTCCACAGATCTGGTTCACATAAGCAAGATATGTGTAACATAAGCAACTTCTTTCTATGTAAATACTTTAGAAGTAAATTCTGACCCACCTTAGCTAAATTATAGAAAAATCCTAAATATAGTTTGAATCAACAAAGCTGTATCCTGTATTGCTGGAGCTAAAATAACAGAGGTACTGACAGTGACTGGGTATCAGATATGTTGAGCAGCGTCGGACTTCATAGGTTGTTAGTCAGCTGGGGCAGTTGTAACAAAGTCCCATAGGATGCGGGGGCTTCAATCACAGAAATGTATTGTCTCGCAATTAGGAAGGTGGGAAGACTGAGATTACGGTGTTGGCAGGGTTGGTGTCTTCTGAGGTCTCTTGCAGATGGCTGAATTCTTGCTGCATCCTCAGATGGTTGTCCCTCTCTGCGAGGGGCTCCGTCCTAATCAACTCTTCTCATGGGACACTGGTCAGATTGGATTAGCCCCTCCCCCATCATGACCTCATATTAACGTAATTACCTCTTTAAGGCCCTTATCTCCCATTACAGTCACATTGTGAGCTATCCGGGGTTAAGATTTCAACATAAGAATTTAGGGGTTCACAGGTCAGCCCCTAACAATAGGTGAAGCCGGGCTCCGGCTGCCTCTTCTGTTGTCGGTGAGTGGAGGTGGGTGGCGGGCAGTAGCGGGAGGGGCACCTTCTGTCCCCTTTCAGCAAAATCAGAAGTAACTTACAAGTGAATAGCTTCACTTTCCCAAAGAGCTTTCACACGCACCGTCCCATTTCCACCATCGGCAGAGCGAAGACTTCCCTCTCTCGTGACCGTTAAGCAGGGGTCTTCTGGCACCTGTAGTTCAACTTTGATGGAAAGAATTCGAGAAATGGTCTCTACACTGTTACAGTTATGGCTGCAGGTGAGGAAGTGGGGAGGGAGCTGGGCTCGCAGCTGCCTGGATGACATGGGAGGTGGTGGTGGGGGTGGCTTTCTAGGCTGAGTTAGAATGTCTTTTATTTTTCGGTTCCTCCTCCCCCTCCTCTACTGCCCAGGCTTACTCACTGGGTCCCTGCTGTGTGGTTGCCATGGCAGCCTGGTGTTTCCCCCAGCCCCACCCCAAGGTGAGCCAGTGCAGCGCCACAGGTGGGCCTGGGCACCTCACTGTGATGGGCTCTCACGAAACCATTTAATCATCTCTCACTTGTGGCGATGGTCCCCTTGCCCTGCTGGAAGATGACAGCTGTAGTACCGGTCCCTCACTCAGGGAAAACTTTGATCTGCTTTCTGCCTCTGTCTAGCTTGGTTCAGTGGTTTTTAGCCATTTGGGGGGATCACAGGCCCCTTTGAAAAGCTGATGAAAGTTGTGGGGCCTCTCGCTCTCCGGAAGAAAAAAGAAATCATGCTCATGCTGGCACCATTTTGTAAACAGTTCTAGGGTTTCTGGGACTTGAGCCTATCCTTCCACTCCTTGAGGGACTGTGGGATCCAGGGCAAGAAGACTCCGGCGTGGTGCATTAATCATTGCCTGTCAGTGAGAGAAGGGCCACATTGCACGTTATGCAGTGACAGGCACTTGTCAGGGAGTGGGATTTTTCTTTCTTTAAATTCACCTCTCAGCCTTCTCATTTAGCTCTTTAGCTAGTTGGATATTGGCCCAGCAAGGTGCTCAGAGCAGTCAAGGTTGATGGGAATCGAGATCTAAGCGCCATAGACTATTGAGTGCACAAGCTCTCAATGAGGACTGGTCCCAGCCCCTGCTTTACAGTTTGGAGGCAGAGGCCCAGGCAGAGTGCCCGCCTCCCACACAGAGAGAATAACAGGTTTATTTTCTACAGTGCTCTGATTGTTCTCTCCTGGAGGAGCCTTTAGAGCTTGGTGGCTCCTGGGTGCAAGGTCTGGCCTCTGACTCCCTCCCTTGATGTGCCCTGGTATACAGTTAGGGCTGGCTTGCAGTCCCCTTGTTCTTTCACAGTTACAGAATAAAGTAGCCTTCACTTTGATGAAAACAGGGAGAAAAGAGAAAAGAAAGAGCGGGCTGAGCTGTCTCCCTTGCTTTGGCTACAACTGTGCAGAACCTGTGTGAACCTGGTGTCCCCAGCCCTGCCGGTGTGTACTTCAAGGAACCTCAGCAGCTTGACTCCCTTGATGCTGTGTGGGACCCCTGGACCCTAGGGGAGGGTCTCTGTGGCCTTCACTCCATCTCAGAGCAAAGACTGTGAAGCCCCTCTCCTTTTAGGACTCTCCAGCTCCCAAGAACTTCTAGGGGCCTTCCTGAGCCACAGCAGGGCCCCCCACAAATAGGCAAGGGCTTGAAGTTAGGGCAGAAGGATGTGGTGGCTTTGGGTGGAAGTGCAAGTGGGAGGGATTTCATGCTCTCTTTGGTGACACTGGCTCATGAGTAAAAGTTTGAAAACACCCGCCCCTGTCGCTTGTCACACCCGGGACTGATGTGTCAGCAAACTTCTGGCCCACCTGTGGCCCACAGGGAAGAAGACATGGCAAAGGCTGCCCATGGCTGCTCGCTGAAAGGATGCTTGGACAAGGATCACAACTCAGTGGCACGGACAGCCTGCGACATGGCAGGCCGTTGACTGGAACGTGAGCAGGGCCCCCTCCTGGGTCTCTGCTTGTTGTGTTACCCTTTAGGAACATCCTTAGATTTTACCTTGTCTTATCAACAGAGGGACAGTCAACGGATGCCTCATTTTAACTTGATTTCCCAAGAAGAAAGCTGGAGGAAGCATACACTACAAAAGAAAGTGTCGCTGTGCACTTGTCTTGAGAAGATGCTGAAGCCTTCTTCATGATTAGAACTCCCTGCCCCAGAGCATAACTCATCTATAAGTATGCTGCATGTTTAGCAGGAGATGTACATTTGGAAAATAGAGAAAAGGAAAAAGATCAGAGTGAAGTTCTATCTTCAAAATATGACTTTGAAGAAATCCTGACACTTTCTACAGATTTGCAGAGAAAGATGGTTTGTGTTTGGGCTAGAAGTGGCATTTGGCAAACCTTGCCTTTGCCCCAAATCACCTATAGTTGATCTTCCACAAAAAAGTCAACAGATGTCATCCAGCAGTCATTAAGACCTAATCACATTTTCTTTTTCTTCTCTTTTTTTTTCTTGGTTTTTTGTTTTGTTTTGTTTTGTTTTGTTTTAAGATAGTCTCACTCTGTCGCCCAGGCTGGAGTGCAATGGTGCAATCTCTGCTCACTGCAAGCTGTGAGGGTTGCTTTCATTCGATGGGAGAGCTGGAGTTTTAGTCACTTGTTTTGGGGCTGGTGACATACCTCTGACCTCCACAGAGTGTCCAGGTGGCTCCCAGTTTCACCCCGAGGGGGCATTGAAGGCCGAGCTTTGCATCCCAGCTGGGGAGGGGAGGGAGAGGCACTTTGGTCCTGGCTGGGAACCAGGTATATTCATGCTGATCTTCCCAGAACCTAGCGCCAGACAAACAGGAAGACTCAGTGCATTTTTGTTGAGTGACCCACAGAATAAGTGACCCCAGGATGCCTGCTGTCCAGAGACATTGGGGAAGGTGAACCTGGAAAATGACTTTCTCTTTGTGATGGGTAGGAAGTGGGCTCTGGGATCCCCTTGTGCTGTCCTGGAGCTGAGTGAGAAGGAAGGGAGTGACTGGAACCCAGAGGAAGGGACAGAGTGGCTGCTGGGCGAATCAGCCTCTGCGACTGCACTGTCTACCTGCACCTCATCTCCGCAGAGAAGCCCCCGTGCCTGGTCAATCATCTGTTGTACAGCGTTCAGTTCTGTTGGCCTGATGGCACCTCACTTGCAGTTGGAGACTTACAATGAGAAGGTCTGTTAGCAGAGAGAGGGCTGCCCCTGTGACCACGCCAGAGAGAGAGAGCCCCAAACTGTGCTGCGGGCCCCAGGCTATCACAGCCCCCCTCAGAACTGTATGCCAGTGATGTGGGGTTTTTCCCAGAACCCAGCAAGGGCCAGGGGCCGGGTTGCTCAGGCTCTTCCTTCCTGCCGAGGAACGCTCTTATGACTTCTGGCTCTACGCTTTCGCACATCTCCCAGCTGATTAGTGGGGCGTCGTCCACGTGGGCTTGGAAGGGCAGAGTGCGCCGCCTCCTCTGACTGGAAGTGTGGTCTGGTGGGCACAACAGTTGAAAGAGGCTGAATGTTGTTAGAACGGAAAGTGAGTTCAGGGCTCCTTAGCACAAGCAGGGCTCAGCCTGGCAGGAGGGGCGGAACATCCCTGGGAGCTTTGGGCTGCGCGGGATCTACATACCACTGTATTTTATAATAGGGTGCTTAACACATTATGAAATATTGTTTGCGGCATCTTAGACCAGGTAAAAGCTTTCTAGTTCAGGCGGTAATATATGGGGACATTGCAAAATGCCATCAGCAGGTGTTAGGAACAAAATATCTCATTTTATAGTTTTATTTTCTGTGGAAGTATCTATCAGCGGCCATTATAAATTATCTAGGACTTGGTGCTGAGGATTTTTTAAGTGTCTGACGTGAAATTGATTTTGAGCCCTTTGCAGTGTTTCTAAGGCGTCTGGTCTGCTGGTGTTTTATAGACGAATTACATCGGGGTGGGACAGGCTGGGATGCCTCTCTTCCGGCATTTTGTCCTGTACACCAAGGATGCCCTGGAGATCATCCCCAGTCCTAAATGTGAGCTATATATGCAGGTGCTCAGCTGTCCTTGCTCAGGATGATGTGGAGAGGCCGAGGCTCAGGGAGGAGGAAGGGAAATCTTATCCCTTTGCCCTTGAGTACCTTTACTCCCTGCCTGCTCAGCCTTAGGTAGCTCTGTTCCAGCTTCCAGCACGACCCTGGTCACCAGCCGTGGGTCACCTTGGGGCCCCTCCCCCTCCTCTTGTATCCTTGCCTTCCTCTAGCTGCCTCCTCCAGGCAGCCTGCCCTGTTTGGAACTCACATCATACTCTGATTGGTGGGACCCCTGAATGTAGTGCAGACTCCTCAAGAGCACAGCCCTGCTGCCCATCCTTATCCCGCCCATCTCAGGCCCCAGAGCCAGGCTGAACCCCAGCTTTGAGCATTATTCAATCAGGTGGAGCTGCCATGGTAAGACCAAAGAAAACATTCCCACTCAGGGCCCATGAAGTCTTTACCCCAAGATCCTTTTAAAATGAAAAAGCTTTCCTAGCTTGAAAAGATTGTGTACACAGGATGATAAGAGCAGGTGTGCTCCAGGCACTGGTCTGAGGGCTTTCTGTGTGTTCGTATATTAACCCTGTGGCGACCCATGACTGTCCCCACTGTGTGGGTGGACACCACCCTGAGGCCATGGATGTCCACTGCCAGCTCTAAGTCACACAGCTGGTGAGCACGAAGCTGGGCTTTATTGCAGGTGGCCTGGTGCCTTGATCCTTGGTCTTAAATATCAGTGATACAGCCTTGTGAACTTTTTTCCTTGATCATGAAAACAAATCATGCTGATTGAAAGACAATTTATGACATCCTGAAAGTAATTGTAAAATTTTAAATTAGCAATAATGTCACCACCCAGGAATTGATGCTACTACTATTTTGCTGTATTCCTTTCTAGATTTTTCTTTGTGCATGTTTTGGTACCATGTTGCTGGTGGCTGCCAAATATTCCAATATATGGCTTATCATATTTACTTATGTCCTTGCTGTAAAGCAAATTCCAATGCCGATTAACCAAACACTTTCTTCATTCATTGCTTTCCCATGTATGTATTTCCTTTTTCTTCAGGACAGGGATCACCAGACAATTTATTGGCAACTTCACAAGACTGGCTTCCTTCCTTCCCTCCCTCCCTTCCTTCCTTCTTCTCTTTCTGTCTCTCTCTTTTTTTTTTTTTTTTTTTTTTTTGGCAGAGTCTTGCTGTGTTGCCCAGACTGGAGTGCAGTGGCACAATCATGGCTCACTGCAGCCTTGACTTCCCAGGCTCAAGCAATCCTTTCACCTCAGCCTCCTGAGTAGCTGGGACTACAGGCATGTGCCACCATGCCCAGATTTTTTTTTTTTTGTAGAGGTAGGGTTTCACCATGTTGCCCAGGCTAGTCTCTCAGGCGATCTTCCTGCCTCAGCTTCCCAAAGTGCTGGGATTACAGGCGTGAACACTTTCTTTCTTTCTTTTAGTACAGCGACTTCAAAATCTATCCGAGTGGTGTTATTTTTTCCTCTGTATATACAAACAAGTTCTCATCTTTCAAATGCAGTCACTTTGAAGTGAAAATATCCCCAGGAACTTACCATCTAAAATATCTACTATGACACAGATATTCATGCACAAGGAAGCCTGTAGCGCCTGCAAAGAGGCTACATGAAATCAAGAAATCATTTCTAATATAAACAGTAATTGCATTTCTTCTGGTAGGTGAAATGGCTTCAGCAACAGGAAGTGAAACGAAGGGTGAAGAGACAGGTGCGAAGTGACCCACAGGCCCTTTACTTCAACGACCCCATTTGGTCCAACATGTGGTACCTGGTAAGTAGGACAGGACCTCTCTCTGCCCCAGGACACTTGCGCCGCCAGGTCTCTGAAATGGGTTAATTTCCCCCCAATGAAGCTAAATTCAAACAACATCTCCAGACAGACACACTTCACCTTGAGGGTGTAAAACCCCTACGTCAAGGCTGTGCAGCACCAGCTTTTGTGTGGATTTTTTCTGAAACTATGCACACACCCTGGGGTGGGGGCTCTTTGAGAGGGGAGGCGATTTGATGCAGGCTGTATGACTAAATGGCAAAGCCCAGCCCCTGGACAGAGCTCCTGTTGGGAGGCGATGCCCTGGGAAAGTGATAGATGGCAGGTGCAGAAAAAGCAAGGGAGCACTCTGCATGAGTCTCAACCTGACTGGGAAAGAGCATCTCTGCTATATAAGCAGGGATAGGTGTTCCCTCCTTATTTACTTGCAAGCCTAAGCGTCTTCCTGTGGGGTGTGCACCGAGTGTCAGTTCTGCATCTGGAATGTCCATGGTGGGGGGACTTTGTGTCTTCTGTGCTTACAGCATTGTGGCGACAAGAACAGTCGCTGCCGGTCAGAAATGAATGTCCAGGCAGCGTGGAAGAGGGGCTACACAGGAAAAAATGTGGTGGTCACCATCCTCGATGATGGCATAGAGAGGAATCACCCTGACCTGGCCCCAAATTATGTAAGTCAATCCCTGGAACTGACATGCAAATATACTCAACTGTGCTAGTCATTAAGTAAATGCAAGTTTAAAAACAGTAAGGTCCCATTCTCCCCCAACTCCCATTAAGTTAGGCAGTAAGGAAAACTATGCTGGAGAGAATTAGGAAAATAAATATTCTACTACTTGCTACTGTCAGGGGCAAGGGTTTTGCAGAGGGATTCATCCACATGCTTGCAGAGTCACTTATACTTTTAGGAATGGAGCCTAAAGAACTAGGAAATGCATGGAGGGGGATCATCAGCATACAGATAGTAGCAACACGAACAGTGACAGGATGACAGCGTGAAAACATGGTTTCTAGGCCCAGAGTACCTCGGTTCCTATCCTGGGTCTGCAAATGATTAGCTCTGAGATCTTGAACAAGTTACTTAACTTCTGTGTGCCTCAGTGTCACCATCTGTAAAATGGGTTCATAAGAGAACTGGTCTCTCATGGAGTTATTGTAAGGACTAAATTAGTTAAATGTAAGGAAGCAAGCTTGGCATATAGTAAATATGATAAATGCTTGAAATCCTCTAAGGGACCTGGGCGCCTACCAGTGATTAAGTACCATATTGTATCCATCTGACAGATCATTATGCAGCCCTTAGAAATGAATTTTGCAGACCATGTCAACAACACTGGAAAGCTTTCATCATATATTTTAAAAGGAGGATGTAAAATTATGTGAATACTATTATTACAGTCATACAAACAAAAGCATACCTATTGAAAATATAAAATTAAGGAAATTCTGACACACGTGGCAACATGGATAAACCTTGGACATTATGCAAAGTGAAATAAGCCAGTCACAAAAGGACAAATACTGCATGATTCCACTGACATGAGTGACTCAGAGTAGCCAAAATCTTAGACAGAAAGGTGGCATGGGGTTTGCCAGGGCCTGGGAGAGAGGAATGGGGAGTTAGTTTTTAGTGGATATGGGGTTTTGCAGGTTGAAGAGAGTTCGGAGATGGGTGGCGGTGATGGTCGCACAACACTGTGAATGTACTTAATGCCACCGAACCGTACACTCGAGAATGGTTAAGGTGGTATATTTCCTGTCACGTATATTTTACCACAATAAAAACATGTAGGAGATTATAGCTATAGTAAGAGAGGAATCCCGCATGTGGTTTCTCTATTTGCCAATAGAACATAAAATCCATTTAAACAGAGCTGTCATATGCTGCGCCATTTCTCCTCACTCACCAAGATTCCATTTCTTAGGATTCCTACGCCAGCTATGATGTCAACGGCAATGATTATGACCCATCTCCACGATACGATGCCAGCAATGAAAATAAGTACGTCACCACCTTGCCTCCTCTCCCCGGCTTCTCTTCCCCTCCCTGCAGCATCGCTATTGAATGTGTGTGTGAGGGAGCTGGAGAGGCGGTGACTGCCGGCATATCTTCCCTGCCTGGGCGCTAGGCAGGCTTATCCAGGAGTCACAGCCCATGCCAGGCACAGCCCTTCAGACATGGCCAGCGTCTGTGGAGGTAGCCTGTTCCTCTGGGGTGTCACCACTGGCGGGCAGCTAGAAATGTTTGCAACTTTCTTGGAATATTGTAAAAGAGAAGCCCTTAAGTCTAACAGTCTCCATGACCTGGTGTGTGAAGACAGCAGTTTAGTCTGTTTGAACACATAGGTCACATGCCTGAGCTTTTGTGACTCTGTGACCTTAGGAATGAGGTGGAAGGGGCATGAGTGATGCTGGATAGACCCAGGTTCAGATCCCAGCTCTCCCACTTACTGGCTGCGTGCATGCTAGGTGAGCTGGTTGAAAATTCATGTCTTGGTGTCTTAGAGGCTTGTCCAGGCCAATGACGTCCCCTACCTCACAGGGTCACAGGAGGGGTCAGTGAGATGATGCGTGAAGAACGCACCCAGCAGATTCTCCAGAAATGGCAGGTGTTTTTGTGTCACTGTCACTTTGCAAGTGGAGGCAGTGGGGTGACAGAGCCCAGGTGACTTTGCAGTGTAAATGGCTGCCCTGGGCTTGGTCCTGGGAGTTCATTTGCTGTCTCTTTCCTTTCTCCATCAGCATGCCCCATACCCTGAGCTCTTATCGTTCCTCCAAAAATATTTAGAGGAAAATAATAAAAGCCTTCTTCCTCCCCACTGTTGACAAGATGCTTGCTGAGGGGCGTCCCCGATTATAGTCTTTTAGTTTGCGGTTGCTTTGATTCTGAGATTCACAAACGGAGGCACAGGCAGTGCTGTGCAGGAAGCCTCAGCCACTGGAGTTCCACACAGCAAGCTGCAGAGCTCCTGGGAGCCTACAGCGGCCCAGTCTCATGCACGTCCCAAGGTGCCCTTCCTGTTGCCAGTGAGGACGCCTGGGGCAAAGGAGGAATGATCCACATACCATGCAGTGACCCTTGAAGGGTAGGATTCAATCCCATCCTGAGCCATCCATCGAGCTCTGTGACCCCGGAAATAGCCCTGGCCTTGAAGCGGTGTAGCTTCCAGGCAAGGACAGATGACTCGCTTCCAAAGGGCTGCTGCCTGGGGCGATTTTTAAAGGCAGCTTTAAATTTGAATCAATGATTCCCATCCTCTGTGGACTCTTCTCAAAGATGTGCTATTTCAAGTTGCTCCTATTTTGGCCCCCGCTGGAGGAATTGACCCGATGTGGCACATCAGAGAATGGGGTCATTACTGAGGAAAGCAATTTGTTTTTCTGGTCATTTCTTCATAGTCCCCCAGCTGCTGAGTGTTTAATTTAGAGCATTCTTCCTCAGCTCCAGCTTAAATGGCCTTAGAAGCACAGGAAGGGCTGCCTCAGGGTGAGCATGGTGTTATAGGTGCATAGGGGATGAGGCAGGTGACATCAGCACCAGTCCGTTCTTTCATCCTGCCGGGCAGCAGGTGTCCATGCTGCCAACCACAGGAGACATGGGACCGAGGTGGCGCAGCACCCACCCTACACAGCAGTGGCCATGTGCCGACTACACATGCTGCGAGGAGGAAGGTATAGGGCCACGGGCACTGGGGCAGGCACCTTCCTCCAACATGGGGGTCAGGGGAGGCATCCTGGAAGAGGTTACCTTGAGTGAGCACTTGCCACATTCAGGATGCCAGGAAGGGCTGTACCCAGGCTGACTTGGTGCCTTCTCCCAGAGTGGGAGTGGGGTTGGTGATGAGAGGGGATACAGGAAATGGGCTTTAATGACATCTCTGGGCTTTGGACAACTGACTCACTTGTTGCATTGAACTGAGCCATACACTGAATTCACTGAAACTTTCTGGGCTGCGTCCTCACTTGGTTTTTTCCTTTGTTTCAGACACGGTACTCGTTGTGCGGGAGAAGTTGCTGCTTCAGCAAACAACTCTTACTGCATCGTGGGCATAGCGTACAATGCCAAAATAGGAGGTAAGGCCGGGCGCGGCAGCCTGCGAGCTAAGGGGTCTGGGGCAGGGGCAGCTGGAGAGCTCCCTGTCCGCTGATCTCAGCAGCCTCCTGTCCTTTGGCCTTGGCCATGTCAGCAGATGCCTGGGCCAGAAGCAGCAGTGCCATCTGTATCATGGCCCAGGCAACTGGCCCACAGGGACTGGGGCCTCAAAACAGAGGAACTGCTTACTGTTTTGCCTGAAAAGCCATTGCAGTTCCCATCGGAAAGGTACTCTCTGTCCTCTGGTCCTGCTGGCCTGGCCGCTGACTCCTAGAAGGCTGCGTTGATTCCCCGCTGCCAATAGCCTTCAGTGGCTCCCTGTCACTTCCCAGACAGAGTCACAGCTTTTACCTGGGACTAGAGCCTTCCCTGGGTTCCGACTCCCACTCAAGCTTGCTGGACCACTTCTCCTGCCCCTGCCCTGGCCTTAGAGGACATTTGTCATAGTGTCCCTTAGACACATCTGGTCTTCCTGATTTATGCCTGGGCTTGAACCATTCCCATCCCTGCCTCCCCGTGCCTCTCCACTTGGCTCCATCCACCTGTGCCTTACGGCAGTTCATGCCTGCTCTGTTCTGTGAAGTGCTCCCTGGAACCAGCTCTCCCCCATCTCGTTCACCAGGGAGTCAGCTCTTCTTGGTCCCTTTACAGAGCAGCAGCTGCCCCTGACCCTGCGTGCATCTGGCCTTGCCGTTTAGCTTCTCACACTGGCCAATCAAGCTGCCCTTGCTAGGATGAGGCTTTGGAGTAAAGTGTTGAATGTCTCTCTGTTCCCCATGGGAGCCCAGCAGTGTGACAGCTCAGTCACCAAGTGCTCTGAAGGCCCCTCTAGGTGCATGTCATTGACCCGGGAACTGAGCAAGTGGGGGCAGCAGAGAGGAGTGCCAGAGAGCCTCCAGGGACTGTGGCTTCACCCAGGAGACCTGTGTGCCTCTCAGTTCGAAGGTGCTCCTGCTCACTCAGGTGGCTGCAGTGGGAAGCCACCTTCCCGGGGCACTGCCGTTCCTGCCACTGAGCCTTGGTGAGGGTGGCTGCAGCCCCTTTGGCTGCACTTATGAGCAGTACCAGGCAGGGAGGTTGGGCCAGGGTTCCCTGGATCACTAGTCCTTGGGGGAATTTCTTGTGTTTCGAAAAGAGGGTCCTTAGCTTTTACTTAATTTAGGACTCTCTGCCTGTCTTTTCCCATGGAAATCTTGAAAGTGGTTGGATTTTCATTTCATAACAGAATTAACCCCCAAGGGCATGTTCTGCGAACAAATTAGGACACTGTCAACTAGCCTCACTCCTTTGTGGATAGTTCTTGCACACTGAGATATATAAGTTCTCCCTGGAGCCTTTGATGATGGGTACAGAGCCCTGAGATGTCTCTCCAGGAGCTGTAGAATCGGGCCAACCTGGGTGCCAGTTCCATTCCCACCACTCACTGACTGTGTGTCCTTGGACAACTTACATAACCTCTCTGAGCCAAGATTTCTTTACCTGTGGGGTGAAATGACCATGAGGCAGCTGCCTCCCCAGGTTTGTTATGAGGATGAAGTCAGATACCATGTGCGAAACCATCGGCTTGGGCTAAGTCTGCAGGGGATAGCTGAACTCCTCCTTCCCTCTTGCTGAGACTCTCAGTGGAAGAATAAAAACCATTTGGGTTGCTTTGAGTGAGGGGTGGACCCCACATTTAGGGTTGCTTGAGCCTTGCTCCCCCAAGTCCCTAGACTTTGAGCATGGCATCCTCTGGGAGCCATCAGAAATGCAGAATCCCCACCCCAGGCCTACTGAGTCAGGCTCTGCATTATAACAAGATCGCAGGGGATTTGTCTCCAAGTGAGCATTTGAGAAGCACTGGTTTAGAGCACTCCCTGGGATCACACAGGTGGGTAACACTTATACCGTGGATTGTGGGGAGGAGTCAGTAGAAGTAACATGCATAAAGATCCTCCCAGATAAGGTGCACAGTAAATACAGCGTTACCATTAGATAGTTCTACACTCATTGCCAAACTCTTTCCCTACGTTTCCCAAGTTCTACAAGTGAAGGTGCTCCCTCCAGATTTGGAGAATGTAGGGATAGAATTTGGCATGTGTTTAAAACAAGAGTAATAGCAATGCACTGTGGGTTTATAATGTAGGAAGTTTTATATATATATATATATATAAACAGCAGCAGAAATGGTAACAGTGATGGTGAATGGAAACACTCTTAGATTTATACATTATACAGAAAGTAGTATACTATTAATTCCAGATAGCCTGGGATAAGTTAGGATATGCATTATAGTCTCTTGAGTGACAACTAAAAATAAAGATAGGAAAAGGAAGAGCTCTATGGTCAGCTCCAGGGACATCCCAGAGAAATCACCTGTTGTGTACCAGCACACTCAGAGAGGGAGGCTGTGTTAGGGCACCCCACCCGGAGGTGGGCTCGGAGGGAGAACCAGGAGGAAGCGGGGTGGCTGCCTGTGTGGAGGGGCTAAAGCTGTTTGCAGCAGCTTTGGAGCCAGTGGCTATCACCAGATCCTTGGGTCAAGGCCAGCCTCAACCCCACACCTACCTCGCAGAGAGGTGTGAGCTTCACCTCACGTCCTCAATCTTTATGTGGCACGCTGACCCCAGCCCCATGCCGCAGACCTAATTGTCTCCTCAGCACTCTCACGGGTAGTCAAGTCCTCTCATGTCAGGCTCAAGCCATACCCTCATGCTCTGCCCTCACAGAGTGCCTGCTCTGCCGCTCCTGGGCTCCCATCTGCCCCTTTAAACTTCAGTACGTGGTCCTGTGCCATCTTCCTTGTTGGTTCCTTCCAAAGACATGCTGAGCTCCTAGAGGCCCAGAACTGTGGCCATCATCTCTTTCTTCTCTGTCAATGGCATACCCAGTATTACACATGCAGCACGTGCTCAACCATATTCAATGCATTAACTAAAAAATATCCCTGTTACATACATCCTAACTTATCCCAGTCTATCTGGAATTAATAGTATACTTTCTATATAATGTATGAATCTAAGATTGTTTCCATCCACCCTTACTGTCATTGTTTGTGCTGTTGTTTTTATATATTTTACTTCCCATATTATAAACCCACAGTGCATTTCTGTTATTCTTGTTTCAAACACGTGGTTGACTGCAAACTGCTTATGAAAAGAAATACACTTACCTACATGTGTACCATTCCACTGGTCTTCCTTACTTTTTCTAGCTTCAGATTTCCATCTTTCCATTTATCTTCAGCCTGTCTCCAGGCTCTTTGGTATTTATTGAGGTTATCTCTCATCTCTTTTGATATTTGTTGAGGTTCAGGTATGCTGGTGAAAAATTCTCTCAAATTTTATCTGAAAGTGGCTTCTCTTCATTTTTCTTAAAAGAAATTATGCTGAACATAACCTTCTAACTTTTTTTTTTTGTCTTTCAACACTCTAAAGATGTTATTCTATTGTCTTCTGTTATCCATTGTTTTGGATGATGAGTCAATTGTTAATTGTCATCCTTATTGTTGTTCCCTTTTTTTTTTTTTTTGAGAGATGGGGTCTTGCTCTGTCACCCAGGTTGGATTGCAGTGGCACAATCATAGCTCACTGCGGCCTTAAACTCCTGGCCTCAAGTGATCCTTCCAAATGAGCTTCCCAAGTATCTGGGACTACAGGTGAACACAACCTTTCCCAGCTAATCAAAACAAAACAAAACAAAAAACAACTTTTTTCCTTGTAGGATGAGATACTGCTATGTTGCCCAGGCTGGTCTCAAACTCCTGGCCTCAAGTGATCCTCCCACCTCAGCCTCCCAAAGTGCTGGGATTACAGGCATGGGCCACCGTGGCCCATCCCTATAGCTGCTTTCATAGTGTTATTTTTTTAGATATCTGTGCTTTGCCTGTGGCTCTAACATTCTTTTGTGTAGTTTTCTTCATATTAATTCCAGCTTGGGTTTTCTGTGCTTCTTAGTAGGTTATTCTTTTTAAAGAAAATTTGGGGGAAAAAATGTCAATATTTCTTCAAATGTTTTTTAGTTCCATTTTCTTTCTATTCTCTGTGGGCACAGTTATAGTTGTTAGATTGCTTAATACGCCTCACCGTTTACTGAGGTACTGTTCATTTTTTTTAACCCTTTTTTCTCTGCTTCAAATGGGATGATTTTTATTGAACTTCAAGTTAACTAATCCTTCCTTTTGTTGTGTTCAGTCTAGTCTTTAAAAAAAATTTTCAGGGCTGGGCATGGTGGCTCACACCTGTAATCTCAGCATTTTGGGTGGCTGAGGTGGGTGGATCACCTGAGGTCAGGAGTTTAAGACCAGCCTGGTCAACATGGTGAAACCCCATCTCTACTAAAATTACAAAAATCAGTCAGTCAGGTATGGTGGCACGCACCTGTAATCCCAGCTACTTGGGAGGCTGAGGCGGGAGAATTGGTTTAAACCTGGGAGGTGGAGGTTGCATTGAGCTGAGGTCATACCACTGCATTCTAGCCTGGGTGACAGAGCAAGACTTCATCTCAAAAAAAAAAATTCAGATATTTACTTTTCTGTCTTATGATTTCCATTTGCCTCTTTTTTTTTACTGTTTCCAAATCTCTCCTGGGTCTCCATCTCTTCACTCATTATATCTATCTTTTATTTTAGACTCTTTAACATGTTTGTAAGAAATACTTTAGAGTCTTTTGCACTTAATTCCAATATCTAGGTCATTTTAGGAGTATGTTTATAACGACTGATTTTTCTCTTTACGGTGGGTCATATATTTCTCTTTCTTTGCATATGTCTAGTAATTTTTTATTGTATGGTAGATACTGTTACATCGTAGAGACTCTGAATTCTGTTGTCTTTGAATACCATTAAGTTTCGTTCTAGCAGTTGGTTAAATGTGATCTTGTGGAGACCTGATTATTCTTTTTTTTAATGGTTATCTTTCTGATTTGCTCATAGCCTTAGGGAAAATCTGTTAGCCCCAGGATATAGTCTGTTCTCCTAGACCATGACCCTCTTGGTATTTCAGTGGAAAGCCTGTAATGTTTAAACCCAGACCTCTAACTTAGCAAGTCTCAAACTCCAAATGGACTGCCTGTAGTGGGCAGCAGCTGAAATATCTGCTCAGCTCATCCAGCCTCTCGGCTATTGTTTTCCTACTGGACTTCTTAGAGGGTTGCCCATGTATCAGGGTTCAGCCAAGTGATTGTGAGGAGTTTATATGTTCTCTTCTGTAGTTCTCTCCTTTCTGAGATTTCTCCTCTCGATTTCCAGCTGCTCTGACAGTCCCAAACTCTATCCCTTGACTCCTCTGGAGAAAGATAACACTTTACTGTGCTTTAGTATTTGAGTTCTAGCCTCTCTGCACCAAAAGAAATGGAAATTTCTCTCAAGAGGAAAAGTCATGTCAACTTGGATCATACCCAGTATGGTTTGTCAAGAATTGAATCCCCTGCCTACGCTCTGCCTTTTTCTGGTCATTCTTCAGTGCTCTTAAAAAGTTGATTTTTTCTAAGTAACTATTTTGTTCAGAGTTTATAATTATTATCTTTAATAAGAAGAGTTAGTATGATATATGCAACTCTGTCATTGTTGAACTTAAAACTTGTGGTTTATAGTTCTTTATCAATTAGATTGTGTATTAGTTATCTATTGCTGCGTGGCAGTCATTCTAAAAATGTAGCTGCTTAAAACAACAAACACTTGTTTTCCAGCACAGATAGTGGCTTTGCTGAATGTTTCTGGTTCAGGGTCACTCATGAAGTGCTAGTCAAGCTGTTGGCTGTGATTGTAGTCTGAAGACTTGACTGAGTCTGGAGGATTCACTTCCAAGATGAGTTACTTACAGGTCTGTTGGCTGGAGTCCCTGATTCCTCACCGTGTGTACCTTTCCAGAGGGTTGCTTGAGTGTCCCCATAACGTGGTAACTAGCTTCCTTCATAACGAGTGGTTCAGGAGAAAAAACAAAACCAGATCAGCAGTTCCCTTTATGACCTCATCTCAGAAGTCACGCACCATCTCTTCAGCCATTCTCTGTGTATTAGAAATGGATCACTAAGTTTAGCATACACCCAAGGGGAGAGAAATTTGGTCACACCTTTTGAATAGAAAGGTGTCAAAAAACCTGTAGACATAGTTTAGCCAGGTTTCTTTGTAAAACTGTGTATTCCTTATAAATGTTGTCACATAAAAATAATTAAATCAAATGAAAGAAACAGAGGAACTGTCCAAATTATATTAAGAAATAGCCAGGCATGGTGGCTCATGCCTGTAATCCCATCACTTTGAGAGGTGGAGGTGGGCAGATCACCTGAGGTCAGGAGTTCCAGACCAGCCTGCCAACATGGTGAACCCCTGTCTCCACTAAAAATACAAAAATTAGCTGGGTGTGGTGGTGGGGACCTATAATCCCAGATACTTGGTAGGCTGAGGCAGGAGAATTGCTTGAACCTGTAAGGTGGAGGTTTTGGTGAGCCAAGGTTGTGTCATTGCACTCCAGCCTGGGCAACAGAGCGAGACTCTGTCTCAAAAAAAAAAAAGAAAAGAAAGGAATAAACTCCTTCAGCCCCCAGTTTCCTTAGTCATGTTGCCTTCAGGTGTGTTAGCACCTACCTTGGGGAGAAATTTTACACTCTCAGGAATCCACAGAGGCACGTGCCATCTTCATTGTTTCCAGAGAGGGGAGTGGTGTACCCCTGTGTGTTCACTGGTCCCTGATGTCTTTCATTTTAGAGATACTTTAATTTTATATTAAGTTGTCAAGCAGTACAGTGATGATTTGTGCCCCCCTTTCATATATAATTTTTTAATAAAAATCTGTTTAAAGTTTTTATGGGCTGGGCATAGTGGTTCACACTTGTAATCCCAGCACTTTGGGGGTCAAGGCGGGAAAACCTCTTGAGCCCAGAAATTTGAGACCAACCTGGTCAACATAGTGATACCCTGTCTCTACAAAAAAAAATTTGAAAAATTTAGCCAGGCAAGGTGGCACGGGCCTGTAGTCCCAGCTACTTGGGAGGCTGAGGTGAGAGGACTGCATAAGCCTAGGAAGTCGAGACTGCAGTGAGCCATGATTGCGTCATTGCACTCCAGCCTGGGTGACAGAGTGAGACCCTGTCTCAAAATCAAGTAAAGTTTTTATGATGTCAAATTTGTTCATCTTCCTTCATGATTCTTGAGTTTGGGATCTTGCCCAAGATAGTAAACCTATTCTGTATTTCCTCTAAAAACTTATAGTTTTAGGACAGTAGTTTCTCTTAAAACTTTTATGATTTTCTCTTTTCTGTTTAACATTTTTATTTCCTTTTTTTTTTTTTTTGAGACAGAGTCTCACTCTGTCACCCAGGCTGGAGTGCAGCAGCCCAATCTCTGCTCACTGCAACCTCCGCCTCCTGGGTTCAAGCGATTCTCCTGCCTCAGCCTCCCAAGTACCTGGGATTACAGGTGCCCGCCACCATGCCTGGCTAATTTTTTTGTATTTTTTATGTAAAGATGGTGTTTCACTATGTTGGCCAGGCTGATCTTGGACTCCTGACCTCAGGTGATCCACCCGCCTCAGCTGCCCAAAGTGCTGGGATTACAGGTGTGAGCCACTACCCCCGGCCTTTCGGTTTAGCTTTTTGATCCATATGGAATTTATTTCTGTGAGCAGTGTGAAGGAGAGATCCCCCAAATCAATATTTGGTAATTGCCACATGTGGCGCTCATCACACCCTAGATCCCCATATGGACACTGGGTCTCCCCTTACGTTTCATTAGTCAGTTCCTTCATAAGCCCTAACAATACCACACTTTGAATTATTACAGTTTAGGAGAGTTTTGGGGTTTTGTTTTTGTTTTTTGGAAACTGATAGGGCAAATTTTCTCTTATGGTTCCTTTTCAAAAATTACTTGGCTATTCTTGCACATTTTCTCTTTCAGATGAACTTGAGAATCTGCTTGTCAAGTTCCATAAAAACAAAACAAAACAAAACAAAAAACCCTGTTGGGATTTTGATTGGGATTGCTTGGAAATTATAGATTAATTGGGGTAGAATGACATCTTTACAATATTGAGTCTTCCCACCCAGGAGCATGGTATGTTTTTATTTCTTCAGGTCTTCTTTTACATTTTTTTTAAAGTTTTATCACTTCCTCCATATCGATTTTATAAATTTCTTATTAGATATAGATCTAGGTTTTTTAAAAAAATTATATTTCTAATTGGTCATTATTGAAATGGAAATAGGAAAGCTATTGATTTTTGTATGTTGGGTTTTGTTTCTGGCCACCTTATTGATCTCTATGGGTGCTGTTGTTTTCCCTTGGATTCTCTTGGCTTTTCTGGAGAGATGTATGTAATAGCTATCTGTAAATATAATGGTGGTTTTCTCTCTTTAATATTAATAACTCTTATTTCTTTGCTTGCCTTATTTGAATATGTAGGAGTTCCTGATGAATATTGAATAGTGTTGGTTATAGGTTCTGCTTGATTTCTGACTTATACAGGAATACTTCTAGTTTTATGCCATTTGTCAGTGTCTTCCCTGTAGTTACCCTTTATCAAGTTGAGAAAATTTTATTATATTCCTAGATTTCTAAGAGATTTGATCAGGAATGAATGTTGAATTCTTAAAAGTATCTATTGAGATTATTATATTGTTTTTCAACTTTATTGTTTAATCTGTGTAGTGTAATAGGTTACATTAATAGATTTCCTAAACTGGGCT
Source organism: Macaca thibetana thibetana (assembly GCF_024542745.1). Lineage (NCBI taxonomy): Eukaryota > Metazoa > Chordata > Mammalia > Primates > Cercopithecidae > Macaca > Macaca thibetana. The sequence continues at coordinate 88,966,038 of NC_065584.1, forward strand.
AGGCACGGTGGCTCATGCCTGTAATCCCAGCACTTTGGGAAGCCAAAGTGGGTGGATCGCCTGATATCGGGAGCTCGAGACCAGCCTGGCCAAAATGTTGAAACCCCATTTCTACTAAAAATACAAAAATTAGCCAGACATGGTGGCAGGCCCCTGTAATCCCAGCTACTCAGGAGGCTGAGGCAGGAGAATCGCTTGAACCTGGGAGATGAAGGCTGCAGTGAGCCGAGATGGCGCCACTGCAGTCTAGCCTGGGTGACAGAGCAAGACTTTGTCTCAAAAAAAAAAAATCCTAAATTGGAAATTTTTTCTTTCATTCTTGAAATAAGTTCCATTTGATCATGAGTAATTTTTTTTAATACATCTGCATTCAACTGTTGATATCTTCTGTGTGGTTTTACATCTTTATTTATAAAATGGATAGAATTACAGTTTGTTTTGTGATGTTTCTCTCTAGCTTGTTTATCAGAGTTATGCCAGTCTCCTAGAATGAGTTAGGAAACTTTCTTTTACTGTGCTCTGAAAACAGTTAATGTATTGTGGATAGTGCCTGATTTCTGAAGTGTTGGTAGAGCTGATTAACTAGTCTGATTGGATGTGGTGACTTTCAAAAGCGCTAAACCTATTCAAGTTTTCTGTTTCTTCTTGAGGAAATTTTTGTAATTAAATCTTCCTAGAAAATCATCAATTTTTCAAGATTTTCAAATATATAATGTAAATTTAATATCATATTCTCATAATTTAAAAATATATCCTCCATTTTTATAGTTATAATTGTTTCTAATCTTATTTGTGACATCTTTTTTCCCTTGATTGATGAAAAATTTCTATTTTTAATAAAATAGGTTTTTTCACCTCAGTGTCATACAATATACCCATGTAATAAATTTTCACATATACCCCCTGAATCTAAAGTAAAAGTTAAAATTATAAAAAATAGTATAAGTAAAAATAAAAAAACAGGCTTTTGCAGAGAACTAGGTTTTTTTAAAAAACTGAGTTCCTTTGTTTTCTACCTCATAAATGACTGCTTTTTCTTATTTATTAATTCCTTCAGCTTTTAAATTTATTGTTGTGTTCTAACTCCTTGAATGGAATGTGTATTTAGTTCTTTATTTTCAGGATTTTATGTGTTCTAATAAATAAAAATTCATACGTTCTCCTTTCATCACCTATTACTAGTTTAATTATATAGTGCTTTTATTGCTATATATTTCCAAATAATTGTACGTTTCAGCTTAGATTTTTCTCTTTAACCCAGGAGTTATTTAGAAGAGATTTATAAAATTTTTCAGTTGCATAGATTTCTGATGCTCCTTTTGTTGTTAATTTTTAACTTTATTACACTGGAATCAGAGAATGTTCTGTATAATTTCTGCCTTTTGGATTTATGGAGAATATCTTTGTGTCCTGATACATGTTCAGTTTTTGTAAATATGCCAGTGGATGTTTGCATTAGTCTGTTTTCACACTGCTGATAAAGACATACCCAAGACTGGGGACAAAAAGAGGTTTAATTGGACTTATAGTTCCACATGGCTGGTGAGACCTCAGAATCATGGTGGGAGGTGAAAGCCACTTCTTAACATGGTGGTAGCAAGAGAAAAATGAGGAAGAAGCAAAAGCAGAAACCCCTGATAAACCCATCAGATCTCATAAGACTTACTCACTATCACGAGAATAGCACGGGATATATAGTAGCTTTTCCAGGCACATGGTACAAGCTGCTAGTGGATCTACCATTCTGGGGTCTGGAGGATGGTGGCCCTCTTCTCACAGCTCCACTAGGCAGTACCTCAGTAGGGACTCTTTGTGGGGGTTCTGACCCCACAGTTCCCTTCTGCACTGCCCTAGCAGAAGTTCTTCATGAGGGCCTCACCCCTGCAGCAAACTTTTGCCTGGGCATCCAGGTGTTTCCCTACAGCTTCTGAAATCTAGGTAGAGATTCTCAAACCTCAATTCTTGACTTCTGTGCACCTGCAGGCTCAACACACATATGGAAGTTGCCAAGGCTTGGGGTTCCCACCTTCTGAAGCCACAGCCTGAGCTGTACATTGGCTCCTTTCAGCCACGGCTGGCGTGGCTGGGACACAGCGCACCAAGTCCTTAGGCTGCATACAGTACAGGGACCCTGGGCCTGGCCCATGAAACTACATTTTCCTCCTGGGCCTCTGGGCCTCTGATGGGAGGGGCTGCTGTGAAGGTCTCTGACATGGCCTGGAGACATTTTCCCATGGTCTTGAAGATTAATGTTAGGTTTCTTGTTACTTATGCAGATTTCTGCAGCTGGCTTGAGTTTCTCCTCAGAAAATGGGTTTTTCTTTTCTACTGTGTCGTCAGGCTGCAAATTTTCTGAACTTTTATGCTCTGCTTCGCTTTTAAAACAGAATACTTTTAACAGCACCCAAGTCACCTTTTAAATGCTTTGCTACTTAGAAATTTCTTCTGCCAGATACTCTAAGTCATCTTTCTCAAGTTCAAAGTTCCACAGATCTCTGGGGCAGGGGCAAAATGCTGCCAGTCTCTTTGCTAAAACATAACAAGAGTCACCTTTGCTCCAGTTCCCAACGAGTTCCTCATCTCCATCTGAGACCACCTGACCATGGACCTTATTGTTCATATCACTATCAGCATTTTTGTCAAAGCCATTCAACAAATCTCTAGGAGGTTCCAAACTTTCCCACATTTTCCTGTCTTCTGAGCCCTCCAAACTGTTTCAGCCTCTGCCTGTTACCCAGTTCCAAAGTTGCTTCCACATTTTTGGGTATCTTTTCAGCAACGCCCCACTCTATGGGTACCAATTTACTGTATTAGTCCATTTTCATGCTGCTGATAAAGACATTCCCGAGACTGGGAAGAAAAAGACATTTAATTGGACTTACAGTTCCACATGGCTGGGGAGGCCTCAGAATCATGGTGGGAGGCGAAAGACACTTCTTATATGGTGGTGGCAAGAGAAAAATAAGGAGGAAGCAAAAGCAGAAACCCCTGAAAAACGCATCAGAATCTCGTGAGACTTATTCACTATCACGAAAATAGCACAGGACAGACTGGCCCCCATGATTCAGTTACCTCCCCCTGAGTCCCTCCCACAACCTGTGGGAATTCTGGGAGATTTAATTTTAGTTGAGATTTGGGTGGGGACACAGCCGAACCATAACAGTGTTTGAAGAGTATTTTTATTCTATGCTCATTGAGTAAAAAAATCTGTATCAGATTAGGGATTGCAACTGGTAGCCCATAAGCTGCCTTTGGCCTGCAGACATGTTTTGTTTGACTCACACAAGTATATTTTTGAAAACTTGAGCAAACATTTACAAATCACAGTATTTTATGTAAAAATATGGATTTGGGGCTTTCTGTGAAAGCTTAGCAGCTCTGGCTATGCTGAGCCCTCATTCCTTAATGGCAACAGTTGGCTGCGATTGCTCCTAACTCAAAGGGCAGTCCACCCATCCCCAGGTGGCCTTCACAGACCTGGCCGCTTTAGCCATTTACCCTGCCTGCCTGATACCTTTAGGCATCAGCCTCTGTCACCTGTGTGTTCTATCAAGTTCATTCAAAAGTTCTGGAGTCTTTCTTACTTTTTGTCTACCTGATCTATTTCTGAGAAGGGATGCTGGTTTCTATGATGATTATGGATGTGTCAGTTTCTTTCCATTTTTGCTGTACACATTTTATAGCTGTGTTACAAGGTACATTACAAGGTATAATGAATCTTCATCACTATAAAATCCTCTCTGTCTCATTTTTGCCTTTAATTGTACCTTGGCTGATATAACACCTGTACTTTGATTGATAAAAGTAGCACACTTGCTAAATTATGTTATCCTTTTTCTCATATATTCTTTATTTCTAATGTTGGTTTTATAAGCAGCATGTATCTGGATTTATGTTTTTAACACAGTTGAAGAGTCTCTTTAAAGAAGGACTTTGTTATATTCGTACATGTGCTGATTTCATATATCTTTGGATTTCTATTATTGTGTTTTGATCTATTTATCCATCCATCCATCCATCCATCCTTCCATCCATCCATCCATCCTTCCATCCATCCATCCATCCTTCCATTCATCCATCCATCCATCCATCCATCCATCTGTCAACCAATCCATCTTTATGTTCCTTTTGCTGGTTAGAGGTAGTTTCTTCTCTTTTCTTTCATTCTAATGGGTTGAAATTTTTACATTCTAAATCTGTTATTCTGTTACTCTTTAAGCATAGTTATTGGAATTTATATTTCTCTACAGTGTTTAGCACTAATCAATACTTAACTCTTTCACCTGAGCAACGTAAGAAACTTACCATAGCTCCATTCCTCTGCCATCTTCTCTCTGTCATCACCTCCTTGAATTGGGATCATTCAAAAATTTAACTCTATATTATTTTTAACAACTTTACATTATGCATCAACAATTATGTGAGCTTCAGTATAAAATCTAACTAATTTCATTGGTCACCATTGTTTCTTTTTTCTTACATCTTTTTGTTATGTGAATTTTTTATTTTACTAGATTTTCTCATCTATTAAATTATTCATTCTCAAAAGATATTTTGAGTGCTTGCTATATGTATGAATGGTTATATAGATAGTAAATTTTCTGAGTCCTTGAAGTCTAAAAATGTCATTATTTTCTCCCTACAAATTTGGCTAGGTTTTGACTTTAAGTTCAAAATAATTTTCACTCGTAATTTTAAAAATCTTACCCCATGGTCTCTGGAATTCAGTGTTGCTGATAAGGGGTGTCTGTTTGTCTCAGGTAAATTTTTTTGCTGTGAAGTCTACTTTATCTGATATTAATATAGCTACTCCTACTTTCCTTTGATTAATGGTTGTATGGTATATATTTTTCCATCTTTTTGCTTTCAACCTGCCTATATTGTTATATTTGAGTTGAGTCTCCTGTAGATAGCATATATTTGGGCCATGTTTTTATTTATTTTTCTTGTATAAAAATTTTATTAGAGAGTGCAGCATAGTAGAAGTTGCCTCTTGGTTTTTTTCTTTTGTTGATAAACAGTATTTTACATATTTATGAGGTACATGTGAATGTTTTCTACATGCATAGAATGTAGAATGATCAAGATATTTGGGGTATCCGTCATCTTGGGTATTTATCATGTCTATGTGTTGGTGACATTTCAAGTCCTCTCTTCTACACTGAAATATTTAATATATTGTTGCTAACTATAGCCCCCCAGTCTGCTGTCAAACGTTAGCAATGTTTTTAGATTCACTTGCCAATCTATTTTAATTACTGTATTTAGATAATTAATATTTAATGTAATTATTGTACATTAGGGGTTAAGTCTGCCATTTTAACTTCTCTCTTCTTTTTTCTCTGTATTTAGTTTCTCTATTTTTTTTTCCGCCTTCCTGTGGGTTACTTGAACACTTTTTAGAATTTCGCTTGGTGTATAATGTTTCTGAGTATATCTTCTTGTATAGCTTTTTTAGTGGCTTCCCTTGGTATTATACACACGTAACTTATCACAATCAATTTTATGGATGTTGTCATTTTACCAGCGTGAGTGAGGTATAGAAGCCTTACCTTCGGCCGGGCGCGGTGGCTCAAGCCTGTAATCCCAGCACTTTGGGAGGCCGAGGCGGGCGGATCACAAGGTCAGGAGATTGAGACCACAGTGAAACCCCGTCTCTACTAAAAATACAAAAAATTAGCCGGGCGCGGTGGCGGGCGCCTGTAGTCCCAGCTACTCAGGAGGCTGAGGCAGGAGAATGGCGGGAACCCGGGAGGCGGAGCTTGCAGTGAGCCGAGATCGCGCCACTGCACTCCAGCCTGGGCAACAGCGTGAGACTCCGTCTCAAAAAAAAAAAAAAAAAAAAAAAAGAAGCCTTACCTTCCTTTATATCCCAATATTCTCTCCCATTTATATTTGTAATATACATACATCTCAAACATACATTCATTTAGAACCACATCAGACAGTGTTGTAATTTTTGCTTCAACCATCAAATGTCATTTAGAAAACTTGAAAGTAAACTTGGTGAATCTGTAGGTTTATATCTCTTGCCAAATTTGGAGAGCATTTAGCCATTATTTCTTTGAGAACTTTTCCAGCCCCCACTTCTTTTTCTTCTCCTTCTTCTTCTTCTTCTTCTTGTTTTATTTATTTATTTATTTATTTATTTATTTATTTATTTATTTATTTTTAAGATGGGTCTCATTCTGTTGCTCAGGCTGGAGTGCAGTGGGGTGATCATAGCACACTGTAACCTCGAACTCCTGGCCACAGGCAATCCTCCTGCCTTGGCCTCCAAAGTGCTGGGATTACAGGTGTGAGCCACCATGCCTGGCCCTTTTTCCTCTCCTCCTGTCCACTCTAGTGACATGAAGTTTAGGTCTTTGTTATAGTCTCGCAAGTCCCTAATACTCTGTTCATATTTAAAAAATTTTTTTTCTTTATGTTGTTCAGATTGGGTAATTCTATGTGTATATTTTTTATTTCCTAGTTCACTCTTTCTTCTGTCCTGTGGGTTCTGTTATTGAGCCCATCCACTGAGCTTTTTGATTATTGTATTTTCAGTTCTAATAATTCTACTTGGTTCCTCTTATATCTTCTATTTCTTTGCTGAGACTTTGGGTTTCTTTATTGAGACTTTCTATTTTTTCATTTGTTTTAGGCATATTTGTAATTGCTCACCTAGGTATTTTTATCATGTCTTCTTTAAAATCTTTATTAATATACAACTAATATATCCTTAAAAGTAATTTTAAAAGGTAAACCTAAAAAAAGGAAGAAAATGAATAAAATGTTTGTCAGATGGTTCCAGCACCCCTGTTTCCTCCATGTCAGCATCGGTGATTGTCTTTCTTTACGCATTTGAGATCTTCCTAGTTGTTCTGGGAATGACATGTGATATTCCTTTGAAACCTGTACATTTTCGCATTATGTTATGAGGCTATACCTGATTTCAGCCTTCTGTTTCAGCTGGCTCTCTCTGGCACTGTTGCTGCAGAGGACAAGGGGTACCATTTCATTATTGCCAGATGTAGGTATGTCCAGGGCCCCCATTCACCCTCTGCTGATACCCAAGGGTGGGAAGGCTCCTCATCAGTGCTGAGTAGGGGCGGGGGGTCCCACTCCCTGTGTGCCTCCCATGACCCCACAGTGCAGGTCCCCTCGTTACTGTGAGCAACAGTGAGGCTTCTGACTCTCCACCAGGCATCCTGACACAACTCCAGGGGAGGGAGCGGACACTTTGTTACTGCTGGGTGTGGTTGGAAGACCAGGCTCATGGCATGGTATCTGCTGGCACCACGCAAGTGGGCCCCTTTTGAGGTTGCTGGGGATAAAAGCCCTGCTTCCTACCTGCTGTTTCCTGCCATGCCCCAGCAGCAGGGTTGGGCGCCTCATTTCATCCTCGCGTGGGTGGAGGTCTAGGCTCGCCACTCAGGCTGTGCTGCCGTAGGTGGGGGTGGTGCCACGGTTCCTTACCGTGGCATTTGGCCTACTTATTGTGTATGGGTTTTTCCATTTGTTCTATTAGCCCTGTCTCCTCAGGTCCCTCTAGTTTGGTTCATATTGCTTTTTAATTGGGTGCCCCTCTTTCTTGGGATTGGTTTTCCTCAAACATGGGCTGCTTCTTGGTTGTCCACCCCTGCATGTGCTCACAGATCCCCATGTGGCTGTGGGTGGTTGTCTGGTCTGACGGCAGGGGTCTTTCTGTGATGTGGAGTGGAGGGGCCTGTTGCTGGATAGCATTTCTGAGAGGGTGCTAGAAAGACTCCCCGCTCCCAGGGCATCATCCTGGTGCTCTGGCCTCGGGACCCTGTCTCACTGCACCAGCCTCAAGATGACTCTGCTGCTGTCCCCACTCAGCCTGGAGGCTGAGGCAGCTGACCTGCCACCCCGGCTCCTTACTCCGAGGCCTGTTTGGGGCTCCTCCCGTCCTTGCACACCTGGCCTGGCACCTTCCGCAGCTCTGGAATCATTCCCCACTCAGATGTCCTCCTGCCAGGACACCGCCTCCTGCTGCCACCTGATGCCCTCCACTTCCGGTCTTTCCTCAGTGCCTCAAGGCAGCTTGTCTGTGCTGATCTCGTTTCCCAGGGCTGGTTCAGATTTGTTCGTTTTAAGTTTTATTCCTAGGGATCCAGGCCCTGAGGAGAGGTAGGCTGCATGCTCAGTCTTCCTCCTGGGTTGGGTGTCCTGAGTCTTTTCACTGTGATGCAGATGGTGACACCTCTTGCCGATTGCTGTTGATTGCCAAGCACTTGTAGTCATCTTTGCATCCAGTTCTTAGTGGGCGTCTGTGCGTTGGACGTTCTCTTGGCCATTTCCCACAAGGGGAGACTAACAGAGAGATGAATTGCCACGTCCGGGTTCACTCAGCTGCCAAGAGGCAGAGCAGAGGCTTGAGCTTAGGCCTGTTGCCCTGAAGCCTGGATTCCACCTTTGCAATCGTAGCCCTCTGATGCTAGGACATAACGGTGACCAGATGAGAACAGCTGCCACCAAGCCCAGTGGCCAGAAACAGAAGCAGAAGGGGAAGCCTTCACAGTGTATAACTGTATTCTTCTTGACTGAATTCTGATTCCTTCCAAGCATATCTTGGCCTCACCTCTTCCTCCCGGCCTAAAAAATTATGATAATGGGAGCAGCACAGGAGGGAGCGAGAGAGGGCAGCAGACATAGCCCCTCTTCTCATTCATCCTTTCTTTGCCCTCTTGCTCCGTTCACCTTTTTGTCTTTTTAATTTTGGCCTGGCACATAGTTCTCCTTATCTCTCTCTCTCTCTCTAATTTTCCTTCCCTCCCAGCCCATCTGCTTCAGGGTGGCATTGGTGGTGGGGGGCTCTCAGACTTGGCTGCCTCCACTGCCATCTCACCTCAAGGTGAGTGCAGGCTGAGCTGCATGGCAAGCCCTTCCTGCTGGGGCCTGCAGAATTGTAAAGGCCCTGGCCAAGCATAGTGGCTCACACTTAAAATCCCTGCACTTTGGGAGGCCATGGCAGGAGGTTCACTTGAGGCCAGGAGTTTGAAACCAGCCTCAACAACATAGTGAGATCCTGTGTCTACAAAAAATTTAAAAATTAGCTAGGCATGGTGGCTCATGCCTGTAATCCCAGCCACTCAGGAGGCTGAGGCAGGAAGGTCTCTTAAGCCTAGATGTTTGAAGCTGCACTGAGCCATGATTGTGGCACTGCACTCCAGCCTGGGCAACAGAGCAAGACTCTAACTCAAAAACAAAACAAAACAAAAAACAAAAACAGTGTGAAGGTCCCTCCTAGAATGCAGGCTGAGGATGTGAGCCCATCCACTGCACCAGGTCCTCCTGGCTTCGTGCCCCATGCGGCATCCTTAGAAAAGCTTGCTGGGGAGCCAGGTGTGCTGGCTTGGCCGGAGTGGAACCTGCTCTCTCAGGGAAGTTTGCAATATACAGGGCAGGTGAGTGGGGCCCTCACCCCTTTAACTTTACCAGGCTTCTACCCTTTAGCAAGTTCCTCACGTGTGCTGATACTTAACAAGATTCAGACACTTTCCTAAGGCAGGAGGGGTGTCATGTGGGACACTGCATTATGGTACAGTTTCCCTGCATTTTTTTTTTTTTTTTTTTTGAAACAGAGTCTCGCTCTGTCGCCCAGGCTGGAGTGTAGTGGCGCGATTTCAGCTCACTGCAAGCTCCCCCTCCCGGGTTCACGCCATTCTCCTGCCTCAGCTTCCCGAGTAGCTGGGACTACAGGCGCCCGCCACCACACTTGGCTAATTTTTTGCATTTTTAGTAGAGACAGTGTTTCACTGTGTTAGCCAGGATGGTCTCGATCTCCTGACTTCGTGATCCGCCCGCCTCAGCCTCCCAAAGTGCTGGGATTACAGGCGTGAGCCACCGTGCCCAGCCTCCCTGCTTTTGAGAAGCATTGCCAGCCCACAGGGCAGGATCCCTGAGGTGGATCCGGAGTAGGCTGCATTTGGGGCCTGCAGCAAGGGAGCAGGGCAGCTGGAGACCGCAGGGAGCCCTCCCACCTGACAAACAGAAAAGCTCCCCAGCTCAGGCCCCCGGACATAGGCGCATCTTTTCAGAGCGTGTTTACCCTGTTTCTGGGAAGGAAAAGTAAACAGCAGCGACCAGATTCCTGTTGGCGTTTTTGCTCCATATTTTGATTGGGGAACTGAATCCTGTTTTTCCTTTCATAAACACAAAAATGTTAAGTACATAACAGCTAAATTAATCCATGCCCATAAATTGGTTAATTATGTTAATTCTGAGTCACAGAATTCAGTCTCATTAGTGTTTCCATTAAGCAGTTTAGGCTTGTGAGCATTTTAAGAGAACAGTTTAAGCTGTAGATTAATCTTCAAAGGTTCCCAGTGCATTTTCAACTGCAAGAGGATTTAAAATGCACTGGGGGGTTTGGGGGGATTTGGTGAATGTTAGGAGCTGGTGCTGTCAGGGAGCGGGGGTTCCCCACTTCCTCGTCCCTCACCTCCCCCCGACACATCCTTATCCAAGGCCCCTGCCTGCTAGATCTGAGCATCCCCAGGCTAAGCAGTAGCCATAGGAAGGAGGAGATGGACAAGAGCTGGCATAGCCCCTTCTGCCCTGTGTCTCCCAGGTGGCCATGCCCTCCCCAGGCTGCCCTCCTGCAGACACAGGCAGAGGATGGGTGAGGCTGGCTCTCGAATGCTGTGGACTGCACAGATCTGGGTTCCCGAGATGGCTGCTGAGAGGCTTTCTTCCTGGGTGTACATAAGAAAGAAGCAAAGAGACAGGAAGAGAGCATGCTAAGTCTTAGAAACAAGCTCCAGGGTGGCCTTTGTTCATGGCGGCGTGAGCGTCTCCTTTTCACCGGCTGTGTCTCCTTCAGAGGTCCATTCAGGACATGGGTTTGCTTTCTTTGCACGTGTGCCTCCTCTGGGGTTCCTTGCCATCCTCATGTGCGGTGCAGATGTACAGGTGCTCCGTCTGGCTCAGAAGCCTGCTGTCCTGTCCTGTGTCCCAAGCTGCCGGCTCTCACTGGCTCCCTGTGAGTGCCTGGGCCATGCACTTCTGTTCTCCAGCCCTCATTCCCTAGTAGGAAGACCATGAAAGGGTCAGCCTAGATGTCAAATCTCTAGATCATGGCTAAGGCTTTTCCAGTTTTATATTGTTCTTTGAAGAATCAACAGGACCCAATTATCAAAGAGAGATCTATTTAAATATATACAATCGTTTTCCTTATTATTTAGGTTTGGCAAGGCCAGCTGATGAGGAGACCACTGCTATGCATTGAAAAGGTGGTTTGTTACAGTTCCCAAGAGGATGTGTCCCAGTACTGCATGCAGGGCCACACAGGGAAGCACTGGGGTCCGTCAGGAGGCAGGAGAGAGGGGAAAACATGGGCCAGAGGCCTTATGATGGATTCTGTAGGAAGGTGTGGGTGAGGCAGAGAAGGCAAGTTCAGAATCAGCTACTTTGAATAATTTCAGCAGACTCAGGGGAATAGGAGCTGTCCCTAGCTGCCTGACACCTGGCCTTGGGTGGTTAGGTTAGGGGAGTAGTGGCTTGGTGTGTGAGAGCCTGTGATGGAGGGGGCTGGGGTGCAGACTCTGGATTAGTTGGCTTGCATGTGAAAAGCACACTCCTGATGGGTAGTTTACTATCCCGAGACACTGGGTAGCCCCTGAAGGAACAGTCTCTCCAGGGTCAGCAAGCCCCAGATGTCAAAGCATCAGATACTGAAAATACAAGAGGAAGGGAAATAGATGGAGCCAGAAGAGAAGATGGGTAATACCGAAGTTATCCCAGATGCAGTACCAGGACCAGGACCTGGGCCTCAACTTAGCTTTTCATTAATCTTCTCAACTGCCTTGGCAGATAGATGTTATAGAAAACATGATTTAAAGAGGCTGAGACTATGGCCCAAGGTCATGCAGAGCCGAGATTACACCCCAGGACTCTCTGACCCCAGCTCTCTTCCCCCTACCATGAGCTGCTCTGTGTCTTGCCAGGGGCCCTACCCTTGCCAGACCACACTGGTCGTGGCCCTTCTCTTGGAGGTTGCTGGTTGAGAGAGCTGGACACCTGTGTCCATGACACAGCTATGGAGATGGGATGCCAGACACATGGACCACAGACTGGGGAAGCCAGTCTTAGTTATCACAGGACCCGACCTGAGACAGACCACATCTCCTGGATCCAGGGCTGCGTGCAGGACATGCCCATAAGGGGCACCGCTGGCTATAGCTGCGTTTCCACTCTAGAAGGAGGTGGAGTGGCTCCATCAGGGCATCAGGAACAGAACAGGAAGTAGGAAGAGATTTGGCTTGGTGATTCCCCGCGGGTCCCCACACACTTGATGTCACAATGGTGAACGTAGATCTGCCTTGACAACTCAGCAGACCACAGGTCCCTGGAGTTCCTAGAACAAGGCTGTCCTGTGGGGGCATAGTTAGCAATTTGAGAGTCGTGTCTATTGTCTTAGGTGATAATGAGGGTTGACAGAAACCTTTTAGGATTGTAGCATTTCTAAATAACTGTTGAAACCTTACTTGGCCCAGAATGGATGCTCATAGAACAGAATGTGCTATAGTTTTACTGAAAAAACAAAACAAAAACAAAACATAATTCTCTATGGACTTACTAAAATAAACCCAGGGCTAATGAGCAAAATGTGTTGGGGAGGCCTATTTGTCACACTCAGGAAGCGACAGTCTAATTTTATTTGCTGCTGTTCATTGCTTCTGCATTGCCATTCATTTGCTGAAGGCAAAATACATTACTTCTCAATAAACAAAAGTGGGCCCGGCATGTCCCGCTCCCTGCCTTCCTCCAGCCATTAACCACCCGGGCAGGAGGGCTGACTTGTATTGATGTGCATGTGTGCGTGCGTGTGTGGGCGTGTGGGTGTGTTCTTCCCATTGCTCTTAATGCTGAGCTTCCTAGAAAGTTTTCAGGGGAAAGGCTGTGTCTCGTGCTGACTGAGGCCAGCTGCATGTTGATAGGTTCACCTTGCCTTATACAAGCCTGCTATTTGGGAAGTCGAGACATACATTAGAAGCAGGAGGCCGGTTCATACCTGTAATCCCAGCACTTTGGGAGGCCGAAATGGGTGGATCACTTGAGGTCAGGAGTTTGAGACCAGCCTGGCCAACATGGTGAAGCCCCATCTCTACTAAAAATAGAAAAATTAGCCAGGCATGGTGGCATGCACCTGTAATCCCAGCTACTCCAGTGGCTGAGGCAAGAGAATCACGAACCTGGGAGGCAAGGTTGCAGTGAGCTGAGATCACGCCACTGCTCTCCAGCCTGGATGACAGAGGGAGATTCTGTCTTGGGAAAAAAAAAAAAAAAATGGAAGCAGGGGAAAGGGAGGAAAGACAGGTCACTATGAAAAAACAGTGGCTTTTTTTTGGTTTTGTTTGTTTGTTTGTTTTTAACTTAATTAAGTGACTTATAAAATCATTCATTTCAGCAAGTTCTCCCAGGGCATTTAAAATATTATTGGGTTTAGGAGATTTTATAGGAATGCATGTATTATTTAAAGCAAGGCAAAGTGGTGTGATTCTTTCCTGGATGGAGCTTCTGTGGGCAGCTGGAATTGTCAGTGCGGGGATTGGTTCCCATAGCACCCCGAGTTCTTCCCTCAAACACAAAGGCACCAGGTTCTCCAAAGCAACCATCTTCCTTCTACTCAACACTCCTCCTGCCTCACACCCACAGACTTGTCCTTAGAGGGCACCGGGCAGGCATGTTCGTTGTGCCACACTGTGCTCTGAACCCAGCATGCCAAAAAGCAGTCTGTTAGCAAGCTGACAATGGGGAGCTCATTGCCATCAATGCCACCAAAACGATTTGCCCAAATCAAGTTTATATCTGACATTTTATAGTAAATGGGCCTTTCTTTTTTCATTAGAGAAATCATTACTGTTTTTCTTCTCCTCGGCATTTCCAGAGAGCCATTCACATTTAAAGCTCATGTTGGAACAGCAGGCTTCTACTGAAAATATTTACCTTTTCTTTTTTGGCAACTTGTCAGTGTTGGGGAAAATAGATGCTTCATTAAAATCTAAGCGCATGATGCTTGCTTTCCCACACATCAGTCAGTCTTCTTCCAAGATGAAAAGCATGGTGAGAGGTGTTGGGAAATCATTCTGGTCATATGTTTTTATGTATTTTTGGATGTCTCCTGGCATCCCGTTCTTCTTGTTCAAAACTAGGCATTTCAACACCTATAACTTATAGAGAGAATCCTAGAATAGGATCAGTTTCACCATTAGAGCATCAGAATTGGTCTTGACCCCCTGTGTGACCAGTGAGGTCTCCTCCCCTGGAGAGTCCATGGCCGAATGTAAGGGCAAAAAGAACCCTGCTGCCATTTCTCCAGCAGTACCGAGACCAGGGCCTCAACTTAGCTTTTCATTAATCTTCTTAACTGCCCCGGTAGATAAATACTGTAGAAAACATGATTTAGAGAGGTTGAGACTATGGCCCAAGGTCATGTAGAAGTGAGATTCCACCCCAGGACTCTCTGACCCCACTTTCTTCTCCCTGCTGTGAGCTGCTCTGTATCTTGCCAGGGGCCATGCTCTTGCCAACCTCTTGCACTGGTCCTGGCCCTGGCCCTTCTCTTGGAGGTTCCCAGCTGAGAGAGCTGGACACTTGGGCCCAGTGTCCCTGACACTGCCATGGAGATGGGATGCCAGGCACATGGACCAAAGGTTTGGGAAACACCCCACTTCATGTCCACCCGACCCCTCCTCTCTATCCAGAAAGGAGGAAGTACAATGAGCTGATGCTCAGCCCATGTGGGCTGGGCCTAGAGGTGGCTCTGCCCTGCCTATAAAAGCGGGGAAGGAACCTTACAATAGATGCCAACAAACCCGGAGAAGGTTGGCCCCTGTTATGACTCCTTTGATCTTCACAGGGAGGTGAGCTCTTGCTCTATTAAAATTAAGAACCTCTGTTTATCAAGAGATACCATAAACACAGTGAGAAGATCAAGCATACACTGGGAGATTTTTATAACCTGTATTACCAACAAAGGATTAATTCTCAGTACAAACAAAATTAAACAATATATCACTTAAGCATATATACAATTGTATTAAACTAGTAGTATTTAAAAAGCAATGGCATGTGAGGTGGGCAGATAACCTGAGGTCAGGAGTTCAAGACCAGCCTGGCCAACATGGTGAAACCCTGTTTCTGCTAAAAAACACAAAACTTAGCCACATGTGGTGGTGGGCGCCTGTAATCCCAGCTACTTGTTTGGCTGAGGCGGGGAGAATCACTTGAACCTGGGAGGCGGAGGTTGCAATGAGCCAAAATGGCGCCACTGCCCTCCAGCCTGGGCAACAGAGTGAGATGCTGTCTCAAAAAAAAAAAAAAAAAAAAAAAAAAAAAAAAAAAGGCAATGGCATGAATAACCCAAAAATTCTGATCATTTTTCTCTGAGAACCGGGGAGTGACAGGGAGGACACAGGAGTAGAGGCCCCCAGTGGGTCATGTTCCTGTTCTTGCATCAGGGGTGGAGGGTTCATGGGTATCCATTTTTTTATTAGGCTTTATAACTAACGTGTATGTGACATACAATCTTTTGTGCTTATCAAGTCATATGTTTTTAGAAAACAAAAAGAAAAACCAATCAGTTATTGTTACTACTTCCATTTTTACAGATGGGAAAACTGAGGCTCGGTGGGGTCAAACTAGCAGCAAACACACACGTTGAATGCTTACTGTGTGCCAGACCCTTTACACGGATCATCCGATTTCATTTGTTTGACATCCCTCTATATATGATAACTATCATCATTGCAGTATGCAGAAGACTAAGGCCTAGCGAGACGGGAGAACTTCAAAGTCACTACCTGGTCACAGTTGTTGGTGAAGGCAAGGTCTTCACTCGTGGCATGCCCTGTCTCCCTCCTGCAGGCTCCGAGGCACACTGTGGGTGACAGCTCCATCTGTGGGCCTCCGCTTGGGAGCAGGCGTCAAGGCATCTAAGTCCACTTGCCCTGTGCTATCTCAGTGCCTGGATACTAGTGGCTTCCCCGGGCCATGCTGCAGCCAGGTCGCTGAGGTAGGAAAGAGAGGAAGGGAAATAGGTGGAGCCAGAAGAGAAGATAGATAACACAGAAGTTAAATTTATTCCTGCTGCTCTTTGTTAAGGCCTTCAAGCTATAAAGAGATGGCTCTTCCCATGACTTCAGCCCCATCCTCAATCACTGCCCATGCCCACTTGGCTGACACTGCCAAATGGCTCTAGCACTGTTGAACTTCTGATGTCTCCTATGCCTCAACCTTGCTATTGCTTTGGTATAAATTTCTCTGACAATGATTTTGAATACAATTTCAGGCTTTTGGAGCAGAAGTTTCCATTAAGCTTGGTGTCCCACCGAAGTGTTAAGGTCAACGTGCTGAGCCCTAGAGTTGTCCTCCCTTTCCCACTACCAGCTACCCTACCTGGCCTCCCAAGAACTGTCTGTGGTGACTCTTGTATTCTCTGTCTTGATTCATGCCTGGGAAAATTCAGCGTATATGTTAAGGGGAAAACCTTAGGGAAACCTGAACCTTCAAAACTGGGTAGAATGAATGGATGGAATGGAAGAATTTACTGCAGCAAAATCATCTTCAAATTCCTTTTAGGTTGGAAGTTTCTTACCCTGGCAAGTCAAGAAGTACATTTAGTTATTTGTTTATAATCCATGTGCTACTGGGTGAAAGATTATAGGACGAGAACCTTTGAAGTATATGTGTTAGGGATCTCTGCCCATCAATTTCCATCAAAAGAGCTTACCCATGATTATCATTTAAGTGGATGGGACAGTAGGATTCCACTCACATAAAATGTTTGTCCCTGAGCGCCCAGGGAGGGTGTTACCTCCAGGGTCTCCTTCCTGTGGCTCTTCTGCATGATTCCTACACCACCTCTTTTAACCTCAGGGAAAAGTCACTATTTTGTTTTTTAAAGTCAATCATATTTAAAGTTTCTGCTTTTGAGTATGCACTACGTGTTGATGTAGATTCTGGGATATAGAACAAACAGGCGCAGACTAGTGTGGGTGAGGTGGGGAACCCCTACTTCAGAAGGTGAACCTCAGAAGGAAGGCTGCCTGGGCCAGCGGTGTGTGCATGGTGGCAGGGAGCTGCAGCCACTAAGCCTTGGAAGAGTCTTTAATGGCACAGGGGAATGCTCTGTATAAAGCTCAGTAGGGGAAAAAAAGGATTTGGAAAGAAGGTGTATGCTAGAGGGCAAAGAAAAAGACTAGAAGAAAATAACCAGCCAGGTGCAGTGGTGTGTACCTGTGGTCCTAGCTGCTTGGGAGGCTGAGGTGGGATGATTGCTTGAGCCTAGGTGTTCGAGGCTGCAGTGAGCTATGATCTGTGTCATTGCATTCCAGCCTGGGTGGCAGAATGAGACCCCATCTCTAAAACGAAAAAAGAAAAGAAAATAGCCAAAATACTTTTGCTTATTTCTCTATTTCCCAAAGTTTGGGCAAGAGCATATACTATTCTTATAATCAGAAGAAGTCCTCTTTTCCATTGCGTCTTAAATAGCTCTAAGATTTAGAATTTGTCTTGATGAAGGCATGGTCATCACACACACAGAGCTGGGCCCCGTGGGTGAGGGGCTCCCAGGGGCCTCTAAGCGGGGAGTTGTGGGTGTCAAGTGGCCGTGAAGAGAGCTGACCCAGGTTCGGGTGGCAAGATTCCCGGAGCCCCAGAGAAGTCAACTTTCTGTATCTACTAGAATCCAGGAAGAGTGTGTCCGTGGCCGTCATTACCCCTCTGCTTCCCCGTTTCATGCTAGGCCTTTCTCAGATGCCTTCTCTGGGGGAGGCACTGTTGTTTGGGCGACTTTCTGGCTGCAGAGGGCAACCAGTGATAAAGGCAGATGCGAAGTATGAGGCAAGAAGTGAGGCCCCTGGCTGGGATGGCAGGCATTGGGAGAGACTTGTGGGAGCCCCTCACCCCTCTCTTTTTGGGGTGCTCTTGAGGAAGCTGGACTCCCCACCTCTAAAGACCCCTCCAGGGAACATAGATCCCAAACCCAAATTGAGATGAGCTGGCCAGCGAAGTCCAAGACCCCAGTCCCTTCCATTATAACCTAGAGTGGAGGCCTCTGTCTTCCAGGTTGAAACCTCATTATTTGGTACATCGTAAGTTGTACGTCAGAGTAGAATTATAAAGGAAAGAGAAACAGATGTGAACTCTCAACAGCTGGGAGAGTTGAAGAGGCTCTGGAGTTCCATTATAGAAATGTGCGTTTTAGCTGGCAGTGGTGTCTCACACCTGTAATCCCAGCACTTTGGGAGTTTGAGGCAGGTGGATCACTTGAGGTCGTGGAACTTTTCGAGACCAGCCTGGCCAACATGGCCAAATCCTGTCTCTATTAAAAATAAAAAAGTTAGCCGGGCATGGTGGTGTGTGCCTGTAGTCCCAGCTACTCGGGAGGCTGAGGCAGGAGAATCACTTGAACCCGGGAGGTGGAGGTTGCTTTGAGCCAAGATTGCACCACTGCCCTCCAGCCTGGGTGACTGAGTGAGACTCTGTCTCAAAGTAATAATTATTATTATTATAATAGTTCTTGTTTTTTAAAATAAGAAACAGAAATATGCATTGTTAGATACCAGCAGGACATCATAGCACTGAGGGAAACTAAACTCTCTCTTTAGGAAGTAGCTTGGTTTCTTTTGTTGCCCTGGCCTGAGTTGTCATTTTAATTCTTTCACATCAGCCAGCATGGAGAAGAGGAGCCAGTTTTGCAAAATGACAGGGAACAGTCCCTGCTGGGGAGGGACTCTGTGATACAGTGTCCTTGTCTGAGTTTCCTGGGCCCGGGTTCCGGTCGCTGTGTGCCCGGAGCGCTGGGTGCCGACATTGAGCCTCCTCTGTGCTTTCAGGCATCCGCATGCTGGATGGCGACGTCACAGATGTGGTCGAGGCAAAGTCGCTGGGCATCAGACCCAACTACATCGACATTTACAGTGCCAGCTGGGGGCCAGACGACGATGGGAAGACGGTGGATGGGCCCGGCCGACTGGCTAAGCAGGCTTTCGAGTATGGCATTAAAAAGGTGTGAGTAACCCAGGGCTACAAGGGAGCACTCTGGGACAAGGGTGACAGTAAACATTTTTAACAATTAAATACCAGAGTGACACTGGCCACAGCCCTGAAACCAGACTGGGAAGACTCTGCTGTGCCAGGTGCCAGGGCCAGTGTGGAGGAGTCACTTGGGGAGTCTGAGAAGTGGCTCTTTACCAATGAGAGCAGAAGTGTTTTTGCCTTGTTCCAGAACAGTTGTTCCAGTGACAACCAGGTGGTCACTGCTAGCACGACCCTCTCTGCCTTGGAGTTTACCTATCCCTGGCTGAAGGGGGTACACAGGTGGGTGACAGGGGTCCAAGGCAGCTCCCCTGGCCTGTTACTTGGACTATGCAGGGGCCTCGGCCCACCTGCCCTTAGAAACACCCAGCCGTGGAACTTTCTGCATTCATCGCGGGGTATGTACTCACCCAGGCCGCACTGCAGCAGGAAGCAGTGGTCAGGGTGTCCCCTACCAGCACACAGCCCAGCCCAATTCGAACTTCTCCAGGAGAACCTCACAAGGGGCTAGGCAGAGCAAAGATGCTTCTCTGCTGATGGGCCAAGGGGAGGCTGGCAGGCTCCTGCGAGGCCACCCGCCAGCCACTCTGTGGTCTTTGGTTCCGGATCCTTGTGTGTCAGGAAGGCTGAGGAAGGGGGAGGGGGTGGCTGCAGATGAGCCAGTTCTTACAAGCAGGGTGGCAAGGCAGATTTCTGGGTGAGAACAGCTTCTTGGAGCAGGCAGACAGAGCTGTGGTCAGCTTCCAGGAGGCCCTGGGTGGCTGAACAGGCCCCAGCCCAAAGTTCAATGTGTGGTCAGTGACTGTTGTATGGAGTGGGGACAGGGAGTTCCAGCAGGAAGTCCAGGCTTCTCTGACTTCTCCTGTGGGGGATGGGAGAATGGGGAGGTGGTGGCAGGAGTCAAGCCCATTAAATTTATATCATTTAAAATATTTTTAAAGTTCTCGTCGTATTATAACCCATGCATAGTGATTACACAGTGGCTCATAAACAGCTAATAAGTCAGTGAGATAATAGGAAGAGATTATATTGCAAACAGTCTTTCTCTGCCTCTCTGTGCCCACCCCCGAGTCCTGTCCCACAGAGGAGGAATCTGTTTTTAAACTGTGTTCATGATTTCCTTTCTCTAAGTAATATCATTTGATTGCTTTCCTGGGTGCATTGAGTTTGGTCACTATCTATTACTTTCCTCTTATGGGGATGAGCATTTTTCTCTTAGAAGACCCCCCAGGCCTGCTGCCTTGCTGCCCTGCTGCCCTGCTGAAACCTGGAGTTTCTTCCACTTCTTACCTTTCCCGGGCATCAGGCCTACACTGCATCTTCTACCTCCTGCCAGCTGCACCCGCCTGCACCTCCTCTGAAGGACTTGGTGTCATTCTGCAAGTGTGAGACAGAAGCTTCCTCCTCTACTGCCCCCACCCCCCAACCACTCAGGGCTTGAATGCCTGAGAAACCAATGACCAAATACGGGGTATCTACCCCCATGTCCCTCCAAGTTTAGTACTCACCCAGACACTCAATGTGAGAAGGAAAATTAAGGAAGAGGGGCAGTGTAGACACACACATGCACGCACACAGCACGGGACCTAGTGTGCATCCTTGTGACACTGGACAGCTTCCTTTGTCTCCATTCCTCCAAGAAAACACCAAGGCAGCTTCAATCAGGCTGCTGAGCCCTCAAGCCAGGCCCGAGGCTGGGCCAAGTGAGTGCTGGCAGACTCAGGTATGACCAAGTCAGCTGCTATCCACCAAGAACTGCCGAATACATAAATCACCCTTCCATTACTTGGCTCCCAGCCCCAACTCACTGGATCGCTTGGATCTCCGTCTTGATGACAAACGAGACATCCTAAAAATTAAGCTAAATTTAAGCTTCGGAGAGGGTGGGTAAGCTGGAGATGGCATTTCCTGCATAGAACATATTGCTTTGGATGGGGTTACTGCGGAGCGTCTGTCATTTCTATGGGATGATTTCCAAAGATGGAGCTCCTAGGATGAGGCACCCTCTCTCCAGGAGGGGTCCTGGTGGTTTGGCAGTGATCGTTTGGGCTGTCTGGTTCACTGAGCCTGTGCGCGGCTTGGGGAGGTTGGAGCTGCAGAGGGATCTTTGCATTCTGAGTTCTGAGCAGTGTTGGTTTCATCCAGCTGTCAGGGGAGTGGGAAAGTTGCAGAGGGGACCATGTGGTTTCCCCTCATCCTTGTCACAGTTTCGTGAAATACTGAGGTCATTTGATTTTTTTTTTTTTCGTCATTTGGAAGTAAAATATGTCATACAGAGAAACTTAAATTGCACCTGTCTCAATCTGTCACTGAAAATCCTCCTAGAAATTTGATGATCTCAAACCAAACCACATTCCCCCATCTGTTTTTCCCCCTTGTGGCCCTATTTGTCACCTACAATCTTCTGTAAAATCCGACTTTATCTTTGGTAGATGATGTGGTCTGGTGGTGGGAGACTGCAGAAGCTGTAACTTGGCATAAAGATCTGTTTAATGTTGGTCCTTAGGAAGCCTTACTCCTCTCACACCTGGTTATTCAGAAGGGCGATTAGACATTGCTGTGGCTAAAGACACTGGCCGCCTCCAGGTAGCCGGTGTTTGCTAGCCCTCAGTAGCAGTGCTTCTGAGCTCATGAAATGAGCTTTCCCTCCCCAGGGAAGACTCTGAAATACGATTTGATTGGGTTGAAGTTGTGAGTTTACTGAAAAGAAGTGCAAGTTCACGGCTAGGGTTGAAATGTCCCCTACAGCTTCTGTCCCATGGCTCCCATGAAGCCACTGGAAGATCTGGGAAATGAAAATAAAGTCTTCAGAGACAGTTAAAACATCTCTACACTCCTCAGATCTGACTGTTTCCTCACCTCATTTCCATGTCTCCTTCCTGGAAACCGTTTTAAGGAGGGGAAAGGTTGTTGATACGTTGACACCTATGAGGGTGGGTTGGTCTCATAATAAATGCATGGTGCATGCTGTAAATGCAAACCTTGAGCATTTTAGGCTCTTGGTATTCAAAGTGGGGTCCAGAGCCAGCAGCACTGACATCCTCTGGGACCTCATTAGGGATGCACACTCTCAGGCCCACCCTGGACTTTGGGGTGCAAGTCTGCATTGTAACAGGGTTCCCAGGTGACTCCAGGGTGTGCACATTCAAGTTTGGGGAGCACTGTTTTTGGCCATTCTCTCTGCTCCTGGAACAGTAAGGTTGCATGCTCCACCTTGCAAAAGGACATTTTATGAGTCATTTCAAGTGGGGTGGGGAGTTAGGAGTGGCAGTGTCTAGGACTAATTCTCACCTGGAATAAGGAGAGGCTCTGATGGGTTAAATACCTTTTGATTTGCATTGTAGTTGCTTTAAACCGGCTTCAGCTGAATCTCTTCCTGCATGTAATCACATGCACACACACACACCACCTTCCTGAGCTCTTTGTGCCTTCTTCTCAGAAGGTTAGCTTTTCTGGGAGTGACCTTTCTGTTGAGCTCTTGGCCACTCAGACAAGGTTCACCTTGCGGATGCAGAAAGCAGAGTGGACAAGGCAGCCTTAAGCAGCGGGGCTGCGTGGGCTTCAAGAACTTTCCTGTGGGCTTTCTTGGGAGCTTCAAGTTGGAGCTGGAGTCTCCTTGGTTTACAAACCTCCATGGCGTGAGTGTACAGAGCAGGCAGGTCCAGTCATTGTGCTCCGAAAGTGAGTGTGACATGTTTGGTCAGCAGCAGACTTCAATTTGGCTCTATGGGGATTGCAGAATTGGGGTGCAAGTTATCTTTAAATTGGCCAATTGTTGACCATAAGTATAAATTTCCTGCATTTGTTTGGGAAGGAGGGTCCTCAGTAGAGATGTGGTAGCCAGCTAGTGGCTCCAGTTTCCCGTGGAAGTGGATGCTGGCCCTGCTCTCGGGCCAGCTGTGTACCACCAGCCCATCCAGCCATCTGGACTATATTGGTCAGTTCAGTCTTCCACTCGCTAATCTTTAGCTGGTATTTGTGGCTGGAATGATTCTCAGTGTGGTCAGAAATCATCCATCCTGTGGGTATGGGATAGAGCAGAGCTTCAGGAATCTGCCCTGACCAGCTGCTGTCTTTCAAAGACTTGCTTGCTTTTGTGTGTACGTTCTTAACAATGTACACCGGTGCACAGCTGGGCATGGCAGCGCACTTCTGTAAGCACAGCTACCCTGAAGGCTGAGGCAGGAGGATCGCCTGAGCCCAGGAGTTCCAGACCAGCCTGGGTAAGACCCCTGTCTCAAAAAAAAAAAAAAAAAGGAAAGAAAACCTACACACAAATGAGGCCCTTGGCTAGTGATGTAAATCAGACCACCCTGATACTTACCCACAGCAGAGACCATGGGGAGCTCTGACAGGACACCCACAAGCTGCTACCAGCTTCCTGGACATAACCCTTTTCACCTATTCTGTCTTCACCCAGAGTTCATGGTCCTATCCCTCTCACTATGCAAGAAGGGTACTTCTTCAAGTATGTTTTCCAGAAAAATCATTCTTTTCCCCACCAGACCAGCTCTTTCAACCCAGAAAAATTAAAGTTATAAATTCCACCATCATCTGTAATCTCAGTGTTATTTGCAGCACTGCTAGGTCTCTTTGATCCTAGGTCATTATAATGGAAATGATAGGCATGGCTGTGGAATCGAGCAGCTTGTGTTGGGACCCTGGATTTTCCTGTGAGGAACAGAGGAGTCTTTCTGGCCGCTTTCCCCCTTATGAGCCTGTGATTCTGCAATTTTAGGGCTGCTGCCACAGGCAAAAGCACACCATTAAAATCGAAACAGCCCCCAAAACCATGCTCTCAGCAGTATCCAGATGGTCTGAACGCACCCTTCTTATCCCCTTTGAAGGAACATTTGGGAGATGGGACTCTAGGTCGGGGGTGAGACCCACCCTACGAGGTTCTGGCTGCGGGGCTAAGCCTTGTTCCTCTTGTTCCCTCTAGGGCCGGCAGGGCCTGGGCTCCATTTTCGTCTGGGCATCTGGGAACGGTGGGAGAGAGGGAGACTACTGCTCGTGTGATGGCTACACCAACAGCATCTACACCATCTCCGTCAGCAGCGCCACCGAGAATGGCTACAAGCCCTGGTACCTGGAAGAGTGCGCCTCCACCCTGGCGACCACCTACAGCAGCGGAGCCTTTTATGAGCGAAAAATCGTAAGTTCTCCTGGCAAGTTGGAGTGCTTACAGTGTGTGCTTCAGCCCTCTGGGAATGAGTTTCTTCTCCCTTTCTCAGAAATATGGGTTAGATTGAGGCCAGATTATTCTGGATCCCAGGGTCCCAGCCTCACCCATCGGCAAACAATTTGAGCCTCGAGGTAAACCCCAGTCCCTTGGCAGCCTTCCTCGGACACTGGCTTTCTAATCTTTGCACAGAAATAGCAATTAAACCCCTCTCTGGTTTTAGAGATCTAAAAATATTATTTAAGAATGAGGTTCCTTCTCATGATGTCTTGTTTTAACTCTGAAATTCTGTGGTCACATCTCTTGGAATCCAATGAACCCATCCAGTTCCAGCATGTACAATAGAGTAAGAGAAAGACTTGGTTTTATACTGAGACATTCTAGAAATCCAAGAGTTTTTCTAGGCATTCTGTTGCTACAGAAATACTTTTCCTGGACACTTTTAAGTCGAGCAGTGGTTTCTGTCTGTTCCACTCACTTAAGTGAACATAAGCATGATTTATCTTTTAAAAGGTAACTGTTTTAGTACTCCAGTAGAATTTATGCTTTTTCTTTCCCTACATACTTTCCTACTTAAACAAAAAAAAAAAAAAAAAAAACAGGAGGAAGGGAGGGTTTCCAGTTCAAATTAATGCAGAATTGAAATGCACAGTCATTAAGTTGACTTGTAGACATTTTGAAAATGAGACCATGGAGCTGGCCAGACATGGTTAAATTTTAAAGCTCACTAGCATCTTTTCATTTCTCTGGCTGCTCAACCACATCTTGAGAAGTTATTCGCAAATTTATTTTTACACTTTTCTGTGGGAGCATACGGGCTTCCTGTTCTGTGCTTTGCTCCGCAGCGGCGAAAGGTCAGCTGCCATCGTTCCGTCACCAGCCTGGTAGCGACTTGGGCTGGTTAACTAAGGTATTACTTTGTTATTTTCCTTTTCTGCCCGAGTACGCACCCCTGGGACGGGCAGCTGAGATGCTGAATGGTGTCCTGTTTACGTAGAAATCCAGCTCCTTTGAGCCCAGACTTGCTGGGGTCTTATTAGACAGACACTTGTGCCAAAACCCAACATAGTCTTGCTGGCCGAATGGATGCAAGTTCGAATTCGCTAAGTTATGGGACAGTTTATAACATGGACTGCGTGCAGGCAGGATGGTGTCTGTCAACCCTGGAAGCAGGACTTGCAGCTTTATTTGCAGCACGAATCACGTCAGCATGTATGTTCGTATGCCATGCATGTGCATATGCCTTGGCTATAAAATGCTTTGATTTTCTTGCTTTCTTTCTTTTTAAATTCTCTTCCATGAGCAATAGTATGTGGGTAAGAAGGGCATAGTTTGGAGAGGGGTAAAAGGGAAAACATACTTTGTCTTGGTCGCTGCCCGGGAAGTCTGCTCTGACAGTATGAACAGTGTTATTTTCAGCTCTACCAGAGCCCAGGTTTTGCTCTGAGTCCTCTTAGACATACTCCAGGGAGACGAGTGCTGCTCAGGACAGTCGACGTATCACAGTCCCAGCATTCAGCAGGACTTTAATGGCAATCACAACCCTGTCCCCCTGCATTCTCTGTCCCTCTGAGTCTGGGGAATGTGAACAGGTGCACACCTGGAGCGAGGGAGGTCCCATGGTGAGACATGACTCTTTATAGAGGAGTAAAACCTAAAGAAAGCATCTCTCACCAGAACAGGAGGGTATGTTCATTCACTGAACAGGAGCTGTATCCCAGGCATAGCCCTAGGACTCAGGAGGGGCTGTCCACCTTGGTTCAGCCATCACTTCCAGGGTAGGCCCCTCTGTTCACTCCCCAAGACCACCTTCTCTGACGCTGGAGAACCAGCTGTGAGCCTCACATGCTCTTGGGAGCATGGCCTCCTGCCCAGCCACCCTAGTTTCTCCTCCTGGCCACCATTTACCAAGCACAAGAATGTTCAGGTGCCCAGCTGTGATCTGCCGAGAACCCCTGAAATCTATATCATGGTGTCCATTTGCATATGAAGATGCTGGGCTCAGAGAGGGGGCATTCTTGTCCCTTTTCCCATGCCCTCAGCTGCCCTCCCCATGTTGAGGTATCCTGGCCCCACTGAAACAAGCAAGGAGGAAGCTAGTCTCTGTTGGCATTCCTGTCGAATCTTCCTGTGTGTGTGACACAGGCCAGACCCCCACTTCCCTAGACAGTTGTTGGCCCAGCTAAAACGTGTGCAAGGAAGGTGCTGAGTTTGGAAGAGGATCTGCATTGCTCTCACTGTGAAACTGATTCTCAAAGTTTAGGCAAATCGGCTACTGGAGCCCTGTGGTGGGTGGGTGTGACTTTCCTATTCCTGCCGTAACAAATTATCGCAAACTTAGCAGCTTAAAACAGCACAAATTGATATCTCATGGTCCTGTAGGCCAGAAGTCCAGGAGTTTCAACCGAGTCTCTGCTTTGAGTCTTGCGAGGCCGAGGCCAAGGTGCTGGCAGGGCTGTGGTTCCTTCTGGAGGCTCCAGGGAGAGTCTGTTTCCTTGCCCACTTGGGCTGTTGGCAGCGTTGGCAAAACTCAGGTCCCTGTGGTTCTGGGACTGAATTTCCCGTTTCCTTGTTGGCTGTCAGCTGGGGCCCATTCTCAGCCTCTAGAGGCCACCCACATTCTTTGGCTTGCTCCTCAACGCCCTCTTCAATGCCAGCAGCAGTGGGTCTAGTCCTAATGCTTCCTCTCTCTGACAGCCTTGCTGCCTTCCTCTTCCAAGGTGAAGGGCCCTGTGGTGGCACCAGGTCTACTCAGAGAATCCAGGATCATCTTCCTGCTTTAAGGCTGGCTGGCTACCAACCTTAACTCCATCTGCAAAGCTCATCGGAATAACACCAGGGGACAAAGATGATGGGGGCCACAATCCCACCTAGCACAGCTGAACCCACACAGGCTGAACCCCCAGCACCTGCTTCCCCTTTCAGTCCAAAGGGAGATACACGTCAGCCCGAGCGGTAGTGAGGTCCAGACTCCATCCCACACCTAGCCTGGACCAGTGCCTCCGAGGAGGGCAGGCAGAGCCCCCAGCTAGCAGTGCCTGCCTTATTGCCCTGCGCAGCCGGCCTTGGGAGGTCAAGAACACGCCAGGTTGATCTGCTTCTTCAGAAGGACATCCTGGTGGAGGACCCTACTTATGACCTGCTGGCTAAAGGCAGAAACTCTCTCAGCCACCTGGGTACCTCTAGCTGCTCTGAAGTCAGGGGGTGACTTAGGGGTCACTAGTGTGGACTCTGATGGTCTTGCCATGGGTATTCTTGGGTGTTGGTGACAGGGCACAAAGTCCAGCAGACCCAGGGAGGAGGACTTGTGGGGTGCTTCTTGGTTTCATGTTGTTTTACCATTTTTTCCACATGAGCTTCTGCAGTAGAGAGGGAACCAGCTGATCTATTATTATCAAAGCTTATGGTCTGTGCTCCCAGCTGGCCTCCTTGTCCCTATCTGTCTTCCTGCAAAGTGATTTAGCAGGGAGCACCAGATGTTGTGGAAACCTGTGGTTGCTGAGAGATGCATTTGCCTAACACCTTATTTGTTCCTGGGACCCAGGGTCACGCTTGCCAGTTAGTGGCACCTGAAGTAGCCTTGCCTTCTCCAGAGAGTGAATTAGCCTGTCTGCCATCACCGCCTCACTGTGCTTGTCTCTCCCCAGGTCACCACCGATCTGCGTCAGCGCTGTACCGATGGCCACACCGGGACCTCAGTCTCTGCCCCCATGGTGGCTGGCATCATCGCCTTGGCTCTAGAAGCAAAGTAAGTTCCCACTTTCCTTTTTTTTAAAAAAGAAAAAGTTCATATTGTGGTAAAATACATATAACATTTGCCATTTTCACCATGTTGAAGTGGACAGCTCAGTGGCATTAAGCACATTTGCTGAGTTGTGCGCCCTGTTCCACCATCCCTCCCCCAGAGCTGTGTCTTCTTCCCAGGCTGAAACCCTATGCCTGCAGCCCTACCTACAGCTGCCCAGGTTAGTCAGCTCAGGCTGCCGTAACAGAGTCCCACGGACTGGGCAGCTCAAACAATAGAAATTTAGTTTCTCAAAGTTCTGGAGCCTGGAATTCCTGGATCAAGGTGTCAGCAGGATTGGTGTCTTCTTGGCTTGCAGAAAGCTGACTTCTCCCCTTCTGCTGTGTCATCTTTTTATAAGGACACTGGTCGTATTGGATTAGGGCCCACCCTAATAATCTCATTTTATGTTAATTTCCTTTTTAAAGGCTTTATCTCCAAATATAATCATATTCTGAGGTACTGGGGTCTAAGACTTCAATGAATAAATTTTGGAGCGGACATAGTTCAGCCTATAACACTCCCCATTGACCCCCACCTTAGCCTCTGGCAACCACCATTCTACTTTCTGTCTCTATGAATTTGACTACTTTAGGTGCCTCATGTAAGTGGAATCACACAGGATTTGTCCTTTGGTGCCTGGCTTATTTCACTTAACATAATGTCTTTAAGGTTCACCCATTTGTAGTACGTATCAAAATTTCCTTCCTTCTTTTAGGCCATCCTGATGGGCGTGAAGTGGTTTCTTCCTTAAAGCCCAAGTCTCCTACCTTTTGTAGGACACGGGGGCTGGTTGGGCCAGAGCCCAAGGCCTGCCTCTGATTCTGCACCTCACACCAAGATCACACTGTAGGTTGCTTTAGCTTCTTTTTAGGAACTTTCACTTGTAAATTGACAATCAAGAAAAACTCTTGAGTTGTGTATGTGTCGTTGGTTCA
The DNA here is from genome assembly GCF_024542745.1 of Macaca thibetana thibetana. Classification (NCBI taxonomy): domain Eukaryota; kingdom Metazoa; phylum Chordata; class Mammalia; order Primates; family Cercopithecidae; genus Macaca; species Macaca thibetana. The sequence goes on from NC_065584.1 coordinate 88,994,989, forward strand.
GACAGAAAAGCAAGTTAACTGCACATGCAATCATAGGGTCAAAACCAAATTGTACTTTAGTCATCACAACTGGCAGAGAACAAACTAGCCCTCTGCAGTAGCCATCTGTTGTAGATGAGTTTTTAAATAACTCAAAAAGAATGGTTGGGATGCCTAAATGCTTGTAATTACGTATGTTTGCATGTGGATTTGCACAAGACAAACTGAGCATAACACTCAAATGCTACCAATTTAACGAAGAAACAGTTTGATATTTTTAATTTCCAGGCCAAAATGTTAGCTTCTGTGTCCTGAGCCTCTTTTTAAAAATTCTAAGTAATTACTTGTTTGTGTGGAAACTCAAATTTGCATACTCTACCCTTCCTTGCACTGTATTTTCCTCCATTCCTTATTGGAAACATGCAAAGAGCTAAATAGAAAACAAACCCTGCTTCGGGACATGTTGTCCCCTTAAACTTGGTCAGTGGGCACATGAAAGCTCAGACGGTCATCTTCCTCATCATTTTAGCTCCTCCTCTGAAACATGCAGGTGGCGAATCAGGCAAACATCATTTGGAACAATGTCAATCTAAAGCATTTTACACCTACAGGATTGGTCAGGGAAGGAACAGTTGATGTCTGGGGATTTGAAAGCCTGTGTTGAGCAGATCTGCAGCTTGGGATAGCTCTCGCCTGTTCTGGTTGGCCTCAGGACTGCCTTCTGTCTCTGTTCAGTACTGCTGTGGAAGGAACTGGGGCAAAGCCAGATGGTTCTGGGTAGAGATGCTCCCTAAGAGTCTGGGGAGGGCCCCCAGACAGTGTGCAGCCAGAATGAAGGAAGACCCACACGTGTTGGAATTCCGCAAAGGGAGTCCAATGGTTTTGGGACAGTCTTGGTACTTTTCAAACATCCCTTCTTCATCAAAAAACATTTTCAACATCATCTCTTAGACATATTTTCCGTGCAGTTATATTTGTGATTTTATTACTAGAGTCAAGAATAGAATAGATTTTTTCATAAGAAAATGGTTCCAAATTTTCTCACTCCCTGGACCCATTCTGTCCTCCACTCCAAAGGTCATACTTCCCGGCACCTAAATTCAAGATTTCCAGGAGGACTGGCTATAGCCGTCTTTGAGTAGGCTGTGCTGACACACAGCAGTAACTTGCCAGGTTGCACGGGCAGCATGGGGTGTGGCCATGTCAGCACTGTCTAAATTCCAAAGCCTGCACCTGTGACCTCTCCACCAGGGTGCGTGGCCATGGGCTACTTGAGGCCTCAGAATCCTCCCCTAACAGTGAGGTTGGCGTGTGGGCTGCAGGAAGGCCAGTGGATGCAGGAGGAGAACAGGTGTGCCTGGCAGGGAAAGGCCTGGAGACTGGGCCACCAGACATGGATGGGGAGAGACAGCAAGGAAGCCAGTGACCAGCCAGGAGCAGCAAGAACACATTGGAGAAATCAGGGGAGGCCAGAGCTGGAGCCTGGAGAGTGTGAGCCCAGGGAAGGGGTGTACCCCAAGACTTAATGCCATGGGTGAGCTTCTCGTAGGAAAACAGGCAAAGAGGGGGCAAAGGGTGGAAGTGTACAGAGCAGCCGCCATAGAAAACAGTATAGCACTTCCTTAAAAAAATTAAACAGACTCCCCAGACGATCCAGCAATCTCACTTGTGAGTGTATATCCAGAATTGAAAGCAGGGACTTGGGTAGATATTGGCACAGCCATGTTCATGGCAGCATGGTTCACAACAGCTGAAAGGTGGGAGCAACCCGAGTGTCCATGATGGAGGACGAGATAAGTGAAGTGTGCTCTGTACACACCATGGAATATCATTCAGCCTTGAAAGGAAGGAGATTCTGATACAGATTATGATAAGGTCCCTCAACGACATTGTGCTAAGGGAAATAAGACAAATCCTGTGTTGTTCCACTTACATGAGGACCTGGAGCCATCAAACTCATAGAGACAGAAAGTAGCATGGTGGCTGTCAGGGGCTGGAGAAGGGGAGCAATGGGGACTGAGTGTCCCATGGGACAGAGTTTCAATTTGGGGGTGGTGAGAAGTTCTGGAGATGGATGTGGCGGTAGCAGAGCAATGTGAATGTACTTAGTGCTACTGAGCTGTACATTTACAAATGGTTGAAATGGTAAATTTTGTGTTTTATACATCTTCACACACCCATACACAGAGTGGGCCACTGGAGAGATACCTGTGACATCCGAGCAGGCTCCATCGGGGAGGGCGAGGCAGCTGGGCACTTCAGCACTCTCTCTTCTGCGTCCCCAGTCCCCCTCAGCTGCAGCAGCACATGTGGCATGGCGTGCATTCCTAGTAAACACGCACCAAAGACAAGCCTGGGGCTTGTGCTTCTGGTCACCTCCATCCCGATGAGCCCTGGGAAGATGGTCTGGAAAGAAAGAGTATGTGTTTGTGATATTAGGGAGTTGAGAGCCTTGGACTCGAGAGATGCTCATTTATTCTTGGTTAATTTTCTGATTGAGTGGAAAGTCCTAGATAGGCATCCATTTAATCGACTAAAAAAGGAATAAAAGATCCATAAGTATTTATCTGTCAAATTGGGGCTGGAACCATGAGCCCATACATCTTTCTTTTCACTCAGCTGTTTGATAGGGCAAAAATACATTCCTTTTATTACTGATCACATGTAGGTGTTATCTTTACCATGTTTAAAAGCAGCCTTGCAGAAAGCTTGTATGTTCAAATATCCAGATTCCATAGCAATTAATACTGATTAGAAGAAAGGAACAATGCTCTTATTTTATACTACTCTCACACTATGTTTCATCGAATCCAAGATGCCATAAAGTTGTAAGATGCCCCCTTTTTATGTACCACAGAAACCAGAAGTGCTGCCAATTGTACAATACATCCATATCTCTTAGAATTTTTGTAACTATTGAAGAGTTCTTTTAGGCTGAGAGTTATTTAGACCTGAAAATGACACTGTGAATAGACAGGACCAAGTTCAGCACCTCCAGGCAGTGTAACCCATTCCTGGTTGCTGTGGGCAAAGGGGCTTATAAGAGGTATCAGATCATAAGATGGATCTGGATTTCAGAGGTGTTAGAAAAAAAAAAAAAAAAAAAAAAGGTGGGTCAGGTGTGGTGGATCACACCTGTAATCCTAACACTTTGGGAAGCCAAAGCAGGAGGATTGCTTGAACCCACAAATTTGAGACTAGCCTGGGCAACATAGCAAGACCTCGTCTCTACAAAAAATGTAAAAATTAGCCAGGTGTGGTGGTGCACACCTGTAGTCCCAGCCACTTGGGAGGCTGAGGTAGGAAGATTGTTTGAGCCCAGAAGGTTGAGGTTGCAGCAAACCAAGATCACACCACAGCACTGCAGCCTGGGTAACAGGGCGAGACCCTGTCTCACACACAAAAAGCAAGGGTGAGCACATATGTCTTAGAATTTTTTTAAAAATCATCTGTGTATTTACTTACATTAGTGGCATGTTATATTCTTTTGATGAAATGTTTCTACTTCCCCAAAGTGAATATCTTATAAATTTAGAATCATATACTAAAATTTTGAATTATTATCTGCAGCCAGTGGGTCCACACAGGATGGAATCTCGGCCAATCATGGTTTGAACGTACTCTTAGGCACTGTAGTATTTGCTTATTATGGTGAAGAATAGCCCCAAGTAGTTGATAAACATTTACTATTATATGTATTTTCAGAATTTCCCATATGGCTCTGTGTAAACTCAAGCAGAGCTTGGCAGCAAGGCTAGGCTTTTAATGCTTATGAATTTTAGGTCACCCATTGAACCTTTTTTCTCCTTGGGATTTAGTTGCTGGAAACTTGTTTACAAAGAGATGGTGAAATAAACCCTTGCCAAGGAATGCAATCCTTAGCCTGAGGGGCTTGCTCAAGTTCAGCCATGGGTCGGCTCCCGACCTCCTACCTCTGAGTGGCTTGTGTTGCTGCTGTTGTTGATCTCTATGGACTCTAGGGTGTGTTGTGTCATTGCAGCGGCCAGTTAACCTGGAGGGACGTCCAGCACCTGCTAGTGAAGACATCCCGGCCGGCCCACCTGAAAGCGAGTGACTGGAAAGTGAACGGCGCGGGTCATAAAGGTGCGGCAATGACATTCTAGTGGACCACTGGGTGATCCTGGAATGTATAGGAAGAGGTGTTATGAATTCCTTAAAAGGAATCTCCAAATAGCATTAATTGTTATTATTAATTGTGTGTCACAAGAGTTTAAACACATGCACAGCTATTTAAGAAAAGTATCCTGGAAGCTCACACTGACATTATGGAAGAACCCTCAGGTCACAAGAGTCTAGGGTCTCCTAAACTTTATAACTTTTGCCACACCTCGACACCACCTATACCAATATTTACTCATAGTTCTCTTTAAGCCAGTAGCAATGATGTGTGCCTATAGTCCCAGCTACTAGGGAAGTTGAGGCAGGAGGATTGCCTGAGCCCAGGAATTTGAGTCTAGCCTGGACAACACAGCAGGACTCCATCTCTTAAAACAAAAATTACTGCCCTCACTATTTTTTTTTTGACATAAAGAATTGTATTTTAAAAGGAAGTTCTGGCCGGGCGCGGTGGCTCAAGCCTGTAATCCCAGCACTTTGGGAGGCCGAGACGGGCGGATCACGAGGTCAGGAGATCGAGACCATCCTGGCCTACACGGTGAAACCCCGTCTCTACTAAAAAATACAAAAAACTAGCTGGGCAAGGTAGCAGGCGCCTGTAGTCCCAGCTACTCGGGAGGCTGAGGCAGGAGAATGGCGTAAACCCGGAAAGCGGAGCTTGCAGTGAGCTGAGATCCAGTCACTGCACTCCAACCTGGGCGACAGAGCGAGACTCCTTCTCAAAAAAAAAAAAAAAAGGAAGTTCTACTATATCTAGTTAATCATAGGTTTGATATATAGTTATGTATTTTTTCTAATGTGCATTAAAACAAATCCATAATTATTAAAATAAATGTTGTTTGTTTGTGTGCCACCTAAGGGCAACTTGCATCCTTAGCCCTGAGTAGCTCTGTGATTTTGAAACTTGCCTTCAGTTTCCTCATCTGTACAATGAGGACAATGAGATAGTTTTGTAAGTTACTTTCTAACTATAAAACTTCTGTTGGCCAGCCCCTATGTTATAGAAATAAATCATAGGACAGTGGGGCCTCTACCCTCAGCCGAGCCTGGTACAGACCTAGGTACCATGAAATCAACCCGTGGTCAGGGCTTGATTAAACCAACTATCTGCAGCCTTTGAAGCAGGTAATTATAGGACAGTGCCACTGGCTTTGTTTGCCTGACTTCTTTTTTTTCTTTTCTTTTTTTTTTTTTTTTTTTTTTGAGACGGAGTCTCGCCTTGTCACCCAAGCTGGAGTGCAATGGCACAATCTCGGCTCACTGCAACCTTTGCCTCCTGTGTTCAAACAATTTTCCTTCAAGTAATCCCTCCTGAGTAGCTGGAATTACAGGTACCCGCCACCATGCCCAGCTAATTTTTGTATTTTTAGTAGAGATGGGGTTTCACCATGTTGGCCAGGCTGATCTCGAATTTCTGACCTCATGATCCACCTGCCTTGGCTTCCCAAAGTGCTGTGATTACAGGCATGAGCCACTGTGCCCGACCTGTGTACCTGACTTCTTATCAGGTATACTGAAAAGTATTTCATTTGGCCATAGTATTTATGTTAGGGAGGAATTTTTGTTTTTTTTAACTTTTTCTGAAGCTCAGGTCTAACTAATTTGACACCAAGTCTGATACTACTATCTGTAAAATACAGGTCAAGCATAGTTACCCTAAGTGCCAAGGGACATTCCTTTTAATAAGGAGGCCATTGATTGGGCCCAGTTGATCTTCGTTTTGCGGGAATGTTGGTGGTAGTGGTGTGCTGTAACAAGAGCTGACCTACATTTCAATTTTGGCCTAATTAAATAGGAAAATAGATTGCATCTAGTTCTTGACCTTGCCTCTTAAACTTTGAAAATCCCCTGCCCTGGCCAAATTAAATACTAGACTGGGCCAGTTCGCAAGCCTGTCTCTGTGCTGTGCCATGCTGCTTTCCCGGAACGCTCTGGGAACTCAGCAGGGAAAGAAAATGGCAAAAAAGATAAGCACAGCCTTGTGTTACTGCATTTTGGGCACGTGGTAATTGTGTGAACCAAGAGGTCTCAGATTTTGTTTCTCTTGTCTGGTCTAAGATTCAGGGAGCATAGACGCTGACAAGCCCTTTTAATGTAAAGAAACCTGTCCTTGTCTCAAAAAAAGAGGTCCTAGACCTTCTCAGCACTTCTTCTCTGTACCAAAACGGGACATGCTTCCTGACCCACACTCCTAAATTAAACAGAAGGAGTTGGGTTCAGAGAGAGAGAAGCAGCTGGGACCTTTGAGCAACCCTCAGAGGGACCTGTCCTGCAGCCTGGGACCCCGAGGAGACCTCGAGTGTTATAGTCCATCTGTCCTCCATGGGGCCCAGCAGATGCAAGAGCCAGCCTTGCTCCCTTCCTGGGCAAGGCAGGAGAGCCTGGCTCTGATGAGCCTGTCTTTTCAGTTAGCCATTTCTATGGATTTGGTTTGGTGGACGCAGAAGCTCTCGTTGTGGAGGCAAAGAAGTGGACAGCGGTGCCATCGCAGCACATGTGTGTGGCCGCCTCGGACAAGAGACCCAGGTAAGGCTCTGCTGTGTTATCAGTGACTTCTCAGGCATGTGGGTTTGGAGCTGACTCTGCTGTAAGGTGTGGCTGGAGGTGTTTACACATGCATTCTGTGCACATGTGCATGTGCACGGTGCATGCCTGCACATGTCTGCATTTTCTCCTGTGGATCGTACAGCTGGGAAAGGAATCACTTCTTAAGCCACCACTGTTTTGAGGCCTCTTCCCCTTCCGTAGCAGTTTGCTCCATGACAGGGGGTCAGTTCCTCAGCCTGATCGCTCAGCCTAGTATTGGAAATTCTTACCCATGTTTAGCATATCAGACCGAGTCAGGGATCTGCTCCTGCCAGAAGGGTGAAATGAGGAGTAGCCACAAGTGTCCTTTCTGTCACCACCTGCTAGAGGTTGGAGCTGTAGCCCCAGCCCAGCCTAACCAGCCCTGGGAGCCTGCAATGTGAATCCACCTGGCCTGAGCAGGAGCGGCTGGGTCAGCCCCTTCTCTGCTGTGGGTTGTGGGAGTACTGCTTATTATTCACAGTCAAAGCAGCTTTGTGTGGCTTTTATCTGGCCCTGTACAACCTTCTTCAGACTTAAGCACTGGGATTTTTTTAACAAGGCTTGAGCAGAAGGGCCTTGGCTTCATCTCTCTCCCATGAGCAGGGCACACCCAGAATTGCTCTTTGGAGTTTTTCTAAATCTGTTATGTTTGTTCATTGATTGATTGATTGATCGATTGAGACCGAGTTTTGCTCTTGTTGCCCAGGCCAGAGTACAGTGGCATGATCCTGGCTCATTGCAACCTCCGCCTCCTGGGTTCAAGCCATCCTCCCAGCCCCCTGAGTAGCTGGGATTACAGGCTCTCGCCACCACGCCCAGCTAATTTTTTTGTATTTTTAGGAGAGACAAGGTTTTACCATGTTGGCCAGGCTGGTCTGACCTCAGGTGATCCACCCACCTCAGCCTCCCAAAGTGCTGGGATTACAGACATGAGCCACCATGCCTGGCCAAAATTTTTATTTTTAAAAAAAATCAGCCATAAGGTAAATCAGAAAGCAAGAACCCTACCCAACTAGGAGAGGAAATCAGATTATTCCAATTCTGCCATCACAGCGGTTCTTTTAAGGAGAACGGTGTTTCTCTGGGCCTTGTATCTGATACAGAATGGAGTGCATTTTTCCCATAACTACTTGTTCCATTTGGAAAACGTGTGTTTGAAAAAGAAGTGATGCAATGATAAAGAATGGTATGTTGCTTTATCAGCAAATACAGATCACTCTCTAGATGCCTCTTCCTTGAATATGCTTCTACTCTTATAATACACTCTTTTGCCACAAATAGTTGAGGAAAATGTTTCTGGTGGAAGGCTTGCATATGGTAGGAATGCAGAGAGTATGTGTTGGCTGAGCAGCTGGATGAACAGCCACAGAGGGATCTTTTGAAAAATTACCTTTTTCTCCAATGGCTAATTGCACACGGACGGCTGAGGGATCACTCCAGGCCCCAACAGTCAGCCGGCCACCCGACAAGCCTCAGTCTTGACTTCTTAAGGCATCAATTTCTCTGAGGAGCCTTAGACTGTCAAATTTGAAAAAAGGGGGAGAGTCTCTGAGATAAAGGAGGTTGTGCCTTCTCTGTCTTTGTTTGTTGGAAAATGCCTGCGGCCTGGACCCTCAAAGGCTAGGTGAGGGAGGTGGGCTCCTGGGTCTGGTTGCTGACCCGGGGGCTGCCCTCTGCCCCGGCGCCTCCGCCGGTGTCCCCGTCAGGGCGGCTCCTGAATGAAGCATTCTTCTCCTGCCAGAAATCGTTTTAAGATGGCAGAGTGGTGCCTAGGTGGCGAGTGGTTGTTTTTATTTTTATTTTATTTTGTTTTTTAAGTGAAAGCACACGGAGTCTAGACAGCACGGGTTGAGGGAACCCGCCGTAACATACAGTGTAACATTGTTCCTGTCCTTTGAGGAAAGTAAGGACCCTCCAAACTCCAAGAGAGGAGAAGAATCAGACTTCTGTTTCTAAAGAAAAGTCATCTTTACCTTTAGCAGTTTCAGACTCTTTCTGGAATATTCAGCCAGCCTACCGTCTCACACCGCTTGCTTATCAAACCACTTGCTTAAGTCCGTAACGTGGTTGTTGCAGAGGACATAAGGGTCTCCAGAGAGAGTGGCGTTACCAAGCAGAGTTTGATGCCTCACATCCACCGGTGGGTCTCCCCTCCTGGCAGGGAGCTCCAGCCAGCTCTGCCCCTGAACCTGCCTGCCTGCCTGCCTGTCGGGGTCATCTGCACCTGAGCTGCGAATATCCCCACGGCTATGCAAGTTTTCCCCATCAGGGTTCCCAGCTGCTAGGATCACGTGGCTGAAAATGAAAAGGAAGTGTTCCCACACAGCCGTTTTCCCATCTTCTTCTAACTGCCCCCTCTCCACGCACATTTCTGTGTCCAGCTGTCTACTCTCTTGGCCTCATTCTGGTTTCTTCCTCTCATGGTGGAATCCTAGGACTTTCTGAATGTCCTGAACCTGCCCTCAGCTGCTTCCCGTGGTGAAGAGCAGAACAAGAGGGAAGACAGAGAAGGGGTGTGTATGCCTCTTTATACACCCATGTCTTGTGCATCTGTGTGCACTGCGTGGGATATGGTGACTGTCTTTTCTCTTGAACAGGAGAGGATGCTACCCTGGTGTGACCAAAGGTCAGACAACTGTGTTCACTGGATGTTAAGTACAGGAGTCCTCTAGATGGGTCATATGTCCACACCTGCCAGGTTTATGGTAATGTCACCCATGGTCCTGAGGGAGAGGGGCTGGGGTGTTCACATGTCCACCCCTCTGGTCACGCACAGGGGCAGGAACGAATATCCCGGGCACCTCTCTCTACCCCCAGCCCTGGGCTGGGATGTGATCATGGTTCAGGGAGACTGTCCTCGTGGCAATGACTGACAGGAAGAGCCAAATGGGCCACCCCTTCTGCACATCCCTCCTGTGCACCCAGCCTGTGCTCCCAGACTAGCATCGCATCCAGTGCCCCCAGATGACTGCACAGAGCTCGTGCCTCATCAGCCATGGTGTCCCCCTGCTGAGCTGCTGTCTCCATCGCTGCCCCAGTGGCTGGCATCACAGCCCCTGCCTGCCCCTGAGTCATGCTCAGGCCCAAAGGCACAGAAAGGCCATCAGCACAGCACAGTGAGGGCTGCAGAGGAAGGAGCTGGGGCCACGATGCCAGACCCACCAGATGCAGTCCCTTCAGGAGGCAGCTCCGTCACTTAAAAAAAGGCCATCTATGGTGTGAAAAGGACTAGCCAAAAGGGGACCCCAAGTGATACTCTGGCATTTCTCATCTGGACATTGCACATTTGGGGACTGTGGGGTTTGAGCCTGTCTCTGTCTGGATCCACCTGAAAGATAAGAAGAAGTCCCTGGAAGGGTGGAGAAAATGAGGAGAGAGGGGACCTCAGGTAGGGCTGGGCCTGGGTGAGAATCAAGGAGCCAGGCCCCCTGCTCCGAGGCACCATGGGATTGTGCTTGGCAGTCTCTTTACTGCCTGGTGTTTACCCTCCCCTAGAACAATCTGAGCCCCAGAACCGAGGTAGTGATGTCTGAACCACCTCTGTAGGAGCCCACATGGGGTAGGGCCCATCATAGGCAGCTTTCAGGAAATGCTAAATCTACATGCAGAGGCAAGAGGAAATCACTTGAACTGAATGACAGCTACTGTTAGCAAAAGCTAGTGTCCTCCAGGATAGCACTGGATGAAAGTGCAAGCTGTGCCTGGGCCTCTGTTGTGATCATCAAACTCGTAGACCAGAGGCATGTGACCTACTCCTGGGCACAAATGGTTTCCGTCTGTTTAGAACCTTTGTCAATTAAACAAAGGTACATAGGATCAGTACATAGGATCATGACCAGTGGCATCTGCCTGTGCAAAATGATTTTAAAATCTGTGTGTATTAAATAGAGGGATAAAGTTGATATTTTTATAGCTTTTCTTTCAATGAAAAAGAAAATTAAGCTTAGTATTATTCCAACGAATGAAATAGAGGCCCAAATATTAAATATTCTATTTAACTCTTGATTTTTCTAGCCAGTACTTCTGTCACTGCTTTGAAAATCCAGGCACCTGGGAAACAATTTGTGATATGCATGACTCCCACCTCCATGCTGGGAAGACCACAACAACAGGGTCTTTTAAGCCAACACAAAGCAATAAGAACTTACCTGCACATCTTTAGTTTTTGCTGGTTTAGAAGGTTACTGTCCAGACAGAGCTTACAGTTTAGTTTGACCTGTCTTTTAAAGAACTCTCTCACACACTCACACCCACACAAGACACTTCAGACCCGAAAGCCAATGCATTGCTTTGACTATCAAGGATTATCTGTAAAGCAGATAATCTTTTTATAGATGTTCAGGAATTAACTCTGGATTATCCACATATTACCTACTTTTCTGGAATTTCGTTAAACTAGACTGCATATGGTGGTCATTTTAAAACAACTCTATTTATAAAGACATATGGCTGTGGATGAGAGATAATGGATTGTGATTATAAAGGCACTTACTGTGTGCCAGGCATTGCTCTAAGCACTTTACATAAAAATCCCCAATAAACATACGAGGTTATAGTGCTATCTTTATCCCCATTTTATAGAGGAAGAAATGGAGGCACAAAGGAGTTAGGAACTTAGGCCCAGAGTTGGGGTGCTGCAGGGTTGAACTGCTACCGCAGGCTGCTTGTCTCCAGAGTCCACCTTGCCCCTCTCAGTAGGAACTCAGGCAATACCGAGCCAAGTAGAGCAACCTGCCCACCCGTTAGAAGACCTCACCTCCTTGACTTCTGTGCCAGGAGCTAGCTGGGCACACCACCTGCAGGGATGATAAAGTACCCTGACCCTGGCTGCCTAGAGGTTCCTCCAGCCTTGGCCAGGTGCCAGTGCCTAAGAGCACAGCTGCTGGTGGCTCAACTGCGGCAGGTCAGCTAGGCAAGCAGGTGAGGCCAGGAGCCCAGCGGTCTGATGGAGTGCCTGTGTGGATCAGACACAGGTCAGCCCAGCTCCCTGCTGTACTCAAGCACACAGCCTGATTTGACATCTTTTTAGGAAGCCAAAAGCCCTTCCCTTCTTTGAGTTGTCTCAGAACTATGCAGATTTCTGCCACTCTCACATCCCCTCCTCACCTTACCCAGCCTCTCCCTCCAGGGCATTTGACCTCTGTGCATACCTGAGTACCACAGGAGGCCCTTACTTCTGGTTTCTCCTCTTGGGCCATTGTTATATACAGCATGCCTGGGTATCCTCAGAAAACCTGTGGTGCTGTGCAGTCCTGCCCTGGGGGTAACCATACTGGGCCCACAACATTTTTCCTGCCTCCTGGTACCCCTTGTAGCTGCCAGCAAACTTAACCAGCTGGCTGTGTTCCTGCAGCCCTTGCCCTTCCTGGCTTAGTTTTGAAGCAAACTTGTTTCCCCCAGATTGTAAAGGTTACTTAGTTCTAAAATTAGGATTTGAATTTGAATACAGTTGATTCTCCCTATTCATAGTACTGTTCTACAAGGTCACCACGAACACTGAATTAGCAAATACTGAAGCATTGTTCCTAGGAGAGATACAGGGTTAAGTTCCTGTGAGCCTCTGGTCACATTTTTGCCAGCCTATCAATACAGACCCTGTTTTATGTGTATGTGTTTAAAGGAAGCTTATTTAACATAGATTATTTATTCATTAACTTTAGACTCACAGATGACAGCACTAGCCCTCATTGCTGGAACAAAGCTTGTCTTACACATATGTTTTCTCCTTAAGGCACATCTCAGCTTTCTCATGCTTAGTGATACTAGACAGTGCTTCAGCACTGCACTTGGGGCCATTTCAAACAGTGAATTCACCAACAGAAAAGCACAGAGCTAGGCATGGTGGTTTGCACCTGTAGTCCCAGCTACTTGGGAGGCTGAGGTGGGAGGATCACTTGAGCCCAGGAGTTCAAGGCTCTAGTGAGCTAGGATTGCACCACTGTACTCCAGCTTGGGTGACAGAGTGAGACCCTGTCTCTAAAAAACAAAAAACAGCACCAAACTGTGAAAAATGTGGCACTAAATACACTGTGAAACAGACACTTGTTTTTATTTGAGATGGAGTCTTACTCCGTTACCCAGGCTGGAATGCAGTGGCGTGATCTCGGCTCACTGCAACCTCCGCCTCCCAGGTTCAAGCAATGGTCTTGCCTCATCCTCCTGAGTAGCTGGGATGATAGGCACATGCCACCACACCTGGCTAATTTTGTATTTTTAGTAGAGATGGGCTTTCGCCATGTTGGCCAGGCTGGTCTCAAACTCCTGACCTCCAGTGATCTGCCCACCTCAGCCTCTCAAAGTTCTGGGATTACAGCCGTGAGCCACCACACCTGGCTGGAAATGGACACTTGTTTACGGTATGAGAGCTGCACCAACAGGCAATGTTGCCTTGTTTGACCTCAGCTGGGAGTGTGCTTGTTGAGGGTAAGACTCATATCTTACCACTCTGCACACATCTGATACACGTGACACCAAAGTGCCACAAGTGTTGGTTTGGGGGATACAAATAAATGTTAGCCACTAGGTGAATATGCAAATACAGCATCTGTGAGTAATGAGGATTGACTGTATATTTTATTGTCTTTTTTACTCCCCTTCAGGTTGAATTGTAGACTGTTAGAATTGGAAGGCATCTTTAAAGCCAGCTAATTCAGTCCCCTCATTTAATATAGAAGAAAAAGTATGCTATAAATTTAAGCATTACATATTAAAGCACCTTATGGCCCAATTAATTGTGGACAGCATTGTGTAAGTTAATGTACTGGATTAGCTTTTTTTTTTTTTAGTTAAATTTTATTTCTCGCCTAAGTGATGTGCTATGGTTTGATCATCAAACGTAATTTTGGCCAGGCGCAGTGACTCACGCCTGTAATCCCAGCACTTTGGGAGGCCGAGACCAGTGGATCTTCTAAGGTCAGGAGTTCGAGACCAGCCTGGCCAACATGGGGAAACCCTGTCTCTATTAAAAATACAAAAATACAAAAATTGGCCAGGCATGGTGGCGCGGGCCTGTAATCCCAGCTACTCAGGAGTCTGAGGCAGGAGAATTGCTTGAACCCAGGAGGCAGAGGTTACAGTGAGCCGAGGTTGCCCCACTGCACTCCAGCCTGGGGACAGAGTGAGACTCCATCTCAAAAAAAAAAAAAAAGTAATTTCATCTGAGGAAAATTCTCAGGCTAAACCCATATGAATAAGGAAGCCCATAGATAGAATGAAGCAGCTTACCTCAGAGCCTAAAGGCCATCTTGTTGAAAGCATGCATCCTGGAACACAGGTCTGAGAAGTGACTTAGAAGCCTCTTGCCACCCTCACAAAGGCACTCTGTGCCCTCTGACAGACCTGCTGGCTTTCCTATTGCTTTATTTAGCAAGTCTGTCCCAATTAACTCTTGCCGCTCCACTCACTCCCATTAGCAAGTCTGTGAAAGGGTTTCCTGGGTGACCTTCTGCTGTAATGGGCCTCAGTTCTTTAGCCTCTCCTCCCCAAGCCAGGTGCCAGCGCAGCAGCTGGCAGGATGCTGCCAACTCCTGATTCTGGAGGGTCTCTCAACATGGCCCTAGAACAGTCATGGGCCCAGTGAGGAACAAAACAAGTGCTTTGTGCAAGGATCCGGGTTGGCCCGGGAAGCCAAGCTGGGGAGAGGGCTTCAAGGAGGGCTTGAGAAATCCTGACGTGGAGTAGCTTCCCAGGTAGAACAGGAAAAGTGGGGAGCTGGAGGCGGAGGGTTTCAGCCCCTGTCCCGCCTTCCTGTTTCCCCTGGCACTCGGTTCCTTGAAAATATTTATTTTTGCTCTTAGATAGTATTATGCATTGGAAAAAAAATAGGAAGAGACCAACATATCTGTGGTCTGGAGTTCCTAGGAAGTCAGCAGGATGGCTACTGTTGGTAGGCCTTCACCTCCTCAGGAGAAGGGAGCGGTTGGAGAGCACTGAGGATGAATGGAGATCATCCAAAGTACCAGAGTAATTAACGTTGAAATGTGGCTCCATAGCACGTGGCATCTGCTGTCATTAGAGATCTTTTCCAAGTCTGGCCATCTCCCTGGCTTCAATAACGCTCGGTCTCCAGGCAGGTCTTGCAGGATCATTTAACTCTTTGGAATCCTTTAGGGTCCTAGGAAGATGGCTTTATGTACATAGACCACAATTTCAGAAGTTAATAGCAGAAGACACTTTTCAGTTATTTTGGGAACTTTAAGATCTTTCTAAATCAATTTTCATCATTAAAGTACAATGTAGCTGTATTCATGTGACACTGATCATCTCTGCACATTGTTTAACTTAAAAAATAAATTACTTGGCAGTCGACTTGCATTTTCAGTGTTACCTTAGAAATAACTGTAGGGTGGAGAACCACTTCTGTTTTTTTCATTGACTGATCTACTTTCTGTCTTGCAGTTAATTTTTTAAAGTGATGACTTTTGATAGGTGGCTTCCTTATTTTCTTCCTGGAGTTTCTGTCTGAAATACAGAAAATTTTGAGCACAATGATCATGAAACATTTTGAAGCCTCCTCTTTTATTTCTCTTTCTAATAAAAGCACTCTAATTTGGGATGTTAGGTTAATGGTTTCAATAGCAACCACAGAAATAAAATGTGTCAGGAGCTAACTGTATGTCAGGAAGGTGGCAGCATGCCCTCCTGTAGTAGCTGTCCTGGGCTTCCGCGCTGCCCCAGAACTTACAGGAATTAGGAGTCCTGGTGGCCTGTTACTTAGCAATTTAGCAGTTAAGGGATTTCACATAAAAACTAATTGTTACAGTTAGCCTTGTTCCAGGAGGCCGCTCAGCTTCTAGCCCCCAGGTGAAGGTAAGGGCTTGGCTTTGAAAACCAAACCAAGTGAGGCCATTAACTCCTGTAGGAGCTGGGTGCTCCTGCCCCCAGCCAGCCTCCCTGCAGGCAGCAGCAGCAGCAGCAGCAGCAGCAGCAGCGGGGCTGGCGAAGGATCACACCCAACCCAGCCTTCTTTACGCAGTGGCTGGAGTCCCTTAGCAGGAATAAAAAAGTTAGACGCAAGAGACTTTCATATTCTGAGATGATTTACTCTGTGGGTGGGGCTCAGGGTGGCAGGGGCAGGTGAGGGGTGGGGCTTGGTTGTCTTTTACTTTTACCCTGCTCCTGTTCTCTCATCCCTGTGCCTTATCAATGGGATTAAAGTTTCTTCACAAGGATTCCAGGTCTATTTCTAGAGCAGATTGATCACTTCCCCTGCCATTGAGCAATTGGTTGGAGTGTGGGGACAGTGTCTTCAACTTGGTTAAGGCTTTTGTTTCTGTTTCCCCTTGATCTTGCTATTCAGCACTGGAAAAGTGTTGAAGTGTGAGAGTGTAGGGTTATTCCTGGTTCTTGGGGTTGACTGGGAGCTACATTTGGAAGCCCCAGGGGAGCACTGAGTAAGTCTGCTGGCCTAGGTGTTTCTTCCACACCTTGCTTCTCCCCAACACACCCACATTGCATTCTTAGTGTGGGGTGAAGGGGGGACACTCACCTGGAGATACACATGGGCCCTGCAGGGCCTGGAACTCTCCAGAGCCTTCTGTTGTGTTCTGCATCTACCGCAGTGGGGGCTGCTGACCAGTAAACACCAGCAGTAAAACTTGGGAGAAGGCAATGAAGGAAGTCAGCATCTCTAAATCAATTTATGGTGCATGCAAAGCATGTTTTCAAATATTTACAGAGTCTCCGAGGGAATTACATCACTGTTTATAACTGTTTTGATTGCTTTTTATGACTCAGGCCCAGTAGAGCCAGGCAATGTAATTCCTGAGAGGCTCTGAGCAGAATGCCTTGTGCCTCCCGGGAGGAGAGTCCAGGCATAATGGGAAAAGCGCTCCCCATAATAAGCTGAGCGCCAGTCGTGTGGTAGGGAATTATTAATGTGCTGCTGGGTGGCGGTTGGTCTGCACCAAAGAATGCCGTATTTCTTCAGCTGCAGATCAGTGGGGTGGGTGGGGGCTCAAGTTCAAGGAGACGTGAACCCTAGTGGCCTGGAATCAGCAGGATGGTCCAGCCTGGACACAGGAGCAGCCTTGGGGTACAGATTTTGTGTCTGCTTGGTCTGGGGAGTATGTCAGAAAATTCTAGTAGAAAGGAGTCTTGAATGATTGAGGCTTTGTTTTTATCCTCAGATTCCATCCCATATGGTAAAGCTGCCCTGAGTCTGTAAAGGGAACCATCGTCCATTTCCATTACAGGACAGGAAAGCGAGGGGACCCTGACTTTCTGCAGGAGAGTTGGGAGCACACGAGCTTGGCACCCTCGACCTGCATGAGAGGACAGACTCCAAGCTGTGTGCTTGACTGTGGGTCCACACGAGCTTCCATTGGAGGCAGCAAGGCAACGAGGCAGCGAAGCCTTGAGGTGGAGGCGTGGGCTCTGGGGCCCCAACTCCCAGATCCTCCCCCCATTAGCTGCACCTTGGGTGTAGTCCTTAATTCCCTCTGGATTAAGTGGGTTAATCCTTGGAAGTTCTCAGGCCGGTGCCTTATGCTCAGTGCACAGTCAGCTTGGGAAATGTTTGCTGGTTGCTGTTATTTAGCATTGTGACTTCCATTTTCAATGCTAGTCTTTGAAACAAAGTAGTGGGATTTTTTTTTTTAATTTTTGTTTGTTAAAACATTTAATTATTTTTATATATTTAGGGGGTCCAAGGACAGGTTTCTAATATGTACATATTGCAGTGTGGTGAGGTCTGGCCTTTTAGTGTACCTGTCACCATAGAGGTCGTACTAGGGCAACTGAGAAATGAGCTGGCCAAATGCCACCAAGGAGAAGCTGCCTTCTGGTCACCAAAGGGGGTCCATCCTTGGGGACATTCACCCAAGTCTGCCCAAGAACCCATGATTTATTTTATTTTATTTTATTTTATTTTATTTTATTTTGTTTTGTTTTGTTTTTGAGATGGTGTCTTGCTCTGTCTCCCAGGCTGGAGTGCAGTGGTGCGATCTAGGCTTACTGCAACCTCCGCCTCCTGAGTTCAAGCGATTCTCCTGTCTTAGCCTCCCAAGTAGCTGGGATTACAGACGCCTGCCACCATACCCAGCTAATTTTTGTATTTTTAGTAGAGACAGAGTTTCACCATATTCTGGTCTCGAACTCCTGACCTTATGATCTCTCCTCCCCCTCCCCCGACTTTGTATGAGACAGAGTAATTGACTCAGCAGCAATGCAAGGCAGACAGGGCCATTGTCCAGAGGAATGGGGCCTGTGCCGTGCACCCCACCGCACTGCCCAGCAGCCTAGTCTCTCCGCAGTAGGCAAGCTGGAGTGGTGGCAGCAGGCATTACCTTGGCCTCCCAAAGTGCTGGGATCACAGGTGTGAGCCACCGTGCCCAGCCGAACCCATCTTTTAAATTTCTTTGAGCAAATTCCAGAGGCATAAATGTCTTCAGGACAGGTGATAAAATTCACAGCGGAGCATCCGTGTGAGGCATTCAGAGGCTGCTGCGGCTCCCTGGGGCCCCCAGGGCCCTGAGGCTGCAGTGGGAACGGGGTGGACAGGCGCTGGAGCCCCTGGCTGTGTGAGTGAGACTTCGTGATTTTGGTGCCAGGTGCTGAGCCCTCCCTTCTCCCCCAGGAGCATCCCCTTAGTGCAGGTGCTGCGGACTACGGCCCTGACCAGTGCCTGCGCGGAGCACTCGGACCAGCGGGTGGTCTACTTGGAGCACGTGGTGGTTCGCATCTCCATCTCGCACCCACGCCGAGGAGACCTCCAGATCTACCTGATTTCTCCCTCGGGAACCAAGTCTCAACTTTTGGCAAAGAGGTAAGGTGAGGCAGGTGTGGGGATGGGGGCTGGGGCTTCCCGAGATTTACGCTGCACAAGAGCTTCTGTCCAGTCTTGGACCCACAGTGTCTCTGGAAGGCCCTCTGGCATGTGGGGGCTCCCGCTGGTTCTGCTGGCAGCTTCCTTTCTCTTGGAGACCCTCGCATGTAGGCCCCACAAACCTTAAAAGTTGCTCCCTAAAACCTTGCCTTCCAAAAGGTCCTGCAAAACTTTCCTTTTCAGAAAAAAGTGACAAAAGAGTTGTTGTTTCGTTTTGTTTTGTTGTTTAGTGGAGGGATTTGTGGAATTCTGGCTATGCCTTCATTGCTTAGAAGTGCATTGAAGGTCATTTTTATCCTATTCAATTGGCCTTTGAATCGAGCGTGTGTAGCACAGGGAGCATTGTTTATCCCCCTGCCAGCTCTCCCACCCAGTTGTGGGCTGCCCCGCAGAACCTGCACTGGCAGGGGCCTGTCTCAGGAAGATAGACAGGCTCGGATGGTGTGCAGGGAAGGTGCCCCCAGGCTGCTGTCTGCCAACTTCTCTTGCACTCAGGGGCTAGAAATTCCAAAGCTTTGTACATGGGTTTTGGGAGGCTATGGAGTCATTTCTTTAGCAAACTTAGAAACAAGGGAAAACACATCGATGCAAATATATGATTTACAGGTGATTAGAATGTAGGTGTTTATAGGAACTTAGAGGGGCCAGGGTATTGTGGTACCTTTCTGTCTCTTTCTAGCTAAGAGGGAGAGAGAGAGAAAAGGGATTTCATGGATGAATCAGCATTTCCAGCTTCTCTCAAAAACCAGAACTGGCACTGTGCCCACATCGCCTGCAGGAAGCCCCCCAAGACCAGGCCTGCTCTGTCTACTGGGGTGTGTGGTCCCCGTCCCGACTTGCCCACTCTGGGCCCACTTGACTCCTTTGGTGACCTGCCTGAGGCTGTGGCCCTTGTGTGGGCTATAGGGAACTGTAGAGATTCAGAAACGGGGGCTAGCGAAGGCTCTCAGATGGGACCAGGCAGAAGTTGGGGGTTGCCCTTTGCTTAACCCTTCCCCTCCCCCCACACTTTGTATGAGACAGAGTGATTGACTCAGCAGCAATGCAAGACCGACAGGGCCATTGTCCAGAGGATTGGGGCCTGTGCTGTGCCCCCCACAGCACTGCCCAGGAGCCTGGTCTCTCTGCAGTAGGCAAGCTGGAATAGTAGCACCAGACGGTGGGCCTGGCACCCTCTTTGTCCTTGGTGCACTGGAATCAACCCTGAGGCAGACCCTGGCACCAAGCTCAGCCCATCCCACGTTCTACTTTCACAGCACAAGCGCCACAGGGGCATCTCTGCCTCCTGCAGGGAGGCCCAGCCGTGCTCTGCCTCTGCCTGTGGGAGGCCACGTGGGCATGAGCAGTTCAGGTGTCAGCAGGCAAGCTGCAGCTTGATGCTATGTTGCTCCCCGTGGTGTTTTTTATTTTACATTTTTAACTCTTAAAGATTTTAAAAGTCCTCATTTCTGGCATTTCTTGGAAAGTTGGAAGCTGTCTGACACCAGGCCCATGTTCCTGCGTGCGCTGGGCTGGGGCTGAGCAGGTGGGCGAGTGTGTGTCCATGTGCTCCTTGTTTTCCATGCTGGCAGCCCTGAGGCCAGCAACAGGCTCTCCATTCACTCCAGCTGCACACCTAGTGGCACCCAGGTTTGTGACCCCTGACTCAGAGGCAGAGCTGGGTGCAGGCCCAGGTGATGGCCCAGGTTGACGGAGAGCCTGTGGTGAGGCTTAGAGGCTGGGGCAGCAGGTAGCAGGCAGGCAGGTGGCAGTGACCCTGGAGAGTCAGCCCACACCCTGCTCTTCCATTCCTGGCTGGGCTCCCAGGAGCCAGTCACTTTGCCTCTCTTTATTCCTCACCTCTGAAAATGTCACTTCACTCATCTTTAAACATTAGGACTGTTACAAGACTTGAGTGTGATAATATAGATAAAAATGTTTGGTGTCATCCCTGGCGCAGGGGCCTGGCTGCCCTTCACGTCCTGCTTACGTCTGGCTGCCTGACCCACAAGAGCCTTCTGGTGCCCCAGCCTCCCCTCTCCCACTCCCCTAGGGCCCTGTTTCCTTCCCTGGGAGCCTTCCTCCTCCTGCTGCTGCCCAGTGTTGCGCCCTTGGGATAATAGAGCGCAGGTCCTGCCAGGCCTATTGGGAGCCACCCCTTGGCTGGGTAGTGCTGTCCTTGTGCCATCAAGTATTTTAAAAAACTACCCTAGCCCAGGAAGGGAGGCTCACACCTGTAATCCCAGTACTTTGAGGGGCCAAGGTGGGTGGATCACCTAAGGTCAGGAGTTAGAGACCAGCCTGGCCAACGTGGCAAAACCTCTTCTCTACTAAAAATACAAAAATTAGCTGGGCGTGGTGGCAGGCACCTATGATCCCAGCTACTTGGGAAGCTGAGGCAAGAGAATCACTTGAACCCAGGAGGCAGAGGTTGCAGTGAGCCGAGGTCATGCCTCTGCACTCCAGCCTGGGTGACAGAGAGTCTGTCTCAAAAACAAAAAAACAAAAAAACTACCCTGAGGCTACTCTGGCTGTCTTCTGAGTCTTGGGACTTTGGTCTTTTTCCAAGGCAGATTTTGTGATTATATCAAGAATTTGTGTTTTCGGATCAATGACCTCCTATCCTACTGCACATCTTACTTAATTTGGCAGCTTTATCAGGTTGCCAGTTTCTTCACTAAGAAGCCATTGATGTGCCTCAGCACCTCAGCCCTTAAAAGACAGTTTGTCCTTGTTCTGTCCCCAGTGTGTTGGGTTCAGCTTGGCATTGAGTGTGAAAATCAGCCTTGACCGTTGCCATTTCTTAGAAGAAAGCACAGGATGCTTCCACCTCACTCTTCTCCATTGCAAAGTATGTTGCCTAGATAAACATTTTCCTACCCTGAGTGTTCAGAGAACCCCCAGATTGGAAATTGAGTCTTACATCGTTCAAAACTTACGTATTTCAATTTCTGATGAACAATAAAGATCCCTATGTAAAAAAAAAAAAATGTTTATTCCAAAATCGAAATAGAAAATTAGACTATGAAGAAAGAATAAGAGGAAAAACCCTAGAACTGATTCCAATGCGGAAAGAGTCGCTTCTGAGGATGGCACTGGGTGCAGGAAGAGATTGGATGTTGATTCGTTGCTTCCTGTTTCTGCTTGAACCAAGTGTGAGGCAGAGGCAGAAGGCCCAGGGGCTCAAGGGTACAGTTGGGAAAGGCCTTCAAGGTGGGAAGGGCAAAGGGAGGCTCATCGGGACCTGCAAGGAGGGTACTGCTGGGGGTGTGGGAGCCGTCTCCTCCTGGCTCTCCACGGGTCCCTCCCATTCCTGCTGAAAAGCAACCAACCCTGTCATCGTCATCTCCCCCAAATGCCCCTGTTGAGACTGGATCAGCCCTGGAGGTGAAGGGACAGAACTTTCCCCACAAGCTTGAGTAGCTGCTCCTCTTTCCTTATTTGTGTCTCCCAGAGAACAGTGCACACAGCTGGCTCGAAGTCAAACGTGGAAGTTTCGTTCTTCCACAAACAAGCACTTTAAAAAGGTGTCCTTAGTGAGCACTCTCTGGGCTTCAGTGAAGGTACCCCGGGGGTAGGGGGGTGCCCCTGTCTGCTTTTGTGCATCCAGGCACTGGAGTTATGGGCTCTGTAAGATTGTTCCTGGGTGGGAAGGAATGAACCACCTTCTGCAGGAAAGTGTCGGGATTGGGGGCATTTGTTGGTAAGCTTGTAAACATCTTTCACTGGGTTATGTGAAACCTGTCTGCCTGCCTACCTCTCAGAATGTTAGGGAGGTTCAAGGAGGTGATGGAGGAGATAGTCTGTGTCAGACCTTAAAGACAGTCACATTTCACCGTGCCCTTTGCCCTTGGGTTGGCTGGGGCCAGACCCCTGCTGCCCTGGGGGTATGGTCCAGCCAGATTATACAGTCCCCCGAGAGCCCTCCTTGTGCCAGTCCCTCCGCCCAGCCACTCAGTACCAGCACCTTCATTTTCTGACACTGCATCTCCAATTGCAGATTGCTGGATCTTTCCAATGAAGGGTTTACAAACTGGGAATTCATGACTGTCCACTGTTGGGGAGAAAAGGCTGAAGGGCAGTGGACCTTGGAAATCCAAGACCTGCCATCCCAGGTCCGCAACCCGGAGAAGCAAGGTCAGTGGCTCTTGGGAATCTCATGACAGCTTTTGTATCTCAACCCTCTTATTACCTCTGGGCCTTGTTTAACTACGGAGTCTCTGATAATTCTTTGTTTTGTTTTGTAAAGGTAGAATTCCCATAACAGAAAATTCACCATTTTAAATATTTTTAAGTGTGCAGTTCAGTGGCTTTTAGTACATTCACAATGTTGTGTAACCATCACCACTAATTCCAGAATGTTTTCATCCCCACAAAAAGAAACCCCATACCCATGAAGCAGCCGCTCCCCATTCCCTCCTCCCCTCCCAGCTCCTGGCGACCTCTAATCCACTTACCGCTTCTTTGGATTTGCCTCTCCTGGACATTTCATATAAATGAAATAATATAACACCTGGCCTTTTGTGTCTGGCTTCTTTCACTTAGCATGATGTTTTCAAGGTTTATCCATATTGTAGTATGCATCAGAACTTCATCACTTTTATGGCTGAACAATATTCCATTGTACACATTGATCACATTTTGTTTATTCATTCACCTGTGATGGACATTTGGCTTGTTGCTACCTTTTTGCTGTTACAAATAGTACTGCTATGAGGATTCAGGTACAGGTTTTTATGTGGACCTAAGTTTTCATTTCTTGTGGGTGTATACCTAAGATTGGAATTGTCAGGTCATATGGTAACTCTATGGTGAACGTTTTGAGGAACAGCCAAACTGTCTTCCACATTGACTGTACGCTTTTACATTCCTGCCAGCAATGTATGAGAGGTCTAGCTCCTTCATATTCTCATTAACACTTAATGTTCGCTGTTTTTAAATTATAACTGTTCTAGTAGGTGTGAAGTGGGATCTGTGGTTCATCAATTGCATGATGGTGCACTTTGATGCACAAAAGTTTTTAATTCTGTTGAAATTCAGTTTATTTTTTCTTCTGTTGCCTGTGCTCTTGGTGTCATACTTGAGAAACCATTGCCTAACCCAAGGTCACAGAGATTTACTCCTGTGTTTCCTTTTAGGAGTTTTATAGCTCCTACATGTAGGTCTTTGATCCATTTTGAATTATTTTTTGTACATGGTGTGAAGTAGGGGTCCAGACTCATTCTTTTGTACCCACTTGTTCCAGCACCACTTGTTGAAAAATACATTCTTTACCCGTTGGGTGATCTTGAGACTCCTGTTGCATATCAACTGACCACAGAAGAGAGGTTCGTTTCCGCACTCTCGATTCTGTTCCATTGGTCTATATATCTATCCTGGAGTCAGTACCACATTGTTTTGTTCATGGTAGCTTTGTAGTAAGTTTTGAAATCAGAAAGTGCAAGTCCTCCAACTTGGTGGTTCTTTTGGCTATTTTGAGTCCCAAGTAATTCCGTATGAATTTTAAGATAAGCTTGTACATTTCTTTTTTAAAAGGTAGTTGGAATTTTGGTAGAGATTGGATCTGTAGATCATTTTGGGGAATATTTCCACATTAACAATATTAAGTTTTCCAGTCCATAAACATGGGATAGTTTTCTGTTTATTTAGCTCTCTTTAATTTTGTTTAGCAGTGGTTTTTGTAGTGTTCAGTATATAAGTCTTTCACCAATCCTTGGTGAAAGTTGTTCCTAAGTATTTTATTATTTTTATGCTATTGTAAATGGAATGGTTTTCTTAATTTTGCTTTTGGATTGTTTATTTCTCTGGTAATTATTGTACCCTTTTTAATCCCTTTGACTTAATGATCAATCATTTATTTAACCAATCTTTATTAAGTACCAGACTCTGATCTAGGTAATGGGGTTATAACCACGAAAGAAAACTGGAATAATCAGCACACCTTATTTTTTAGTTACCCACAGAGGTCTATAAACACCTGTCTTTGTTCTCTGGGTTGAATGCATAGTAACATTTACAGAATATGCTGGAATCTTGCTTTTCTATGGGCGAGTTTCCTCAAGGTTTGCTTTCACTGTTCTGTCAATTCCTTGTGCCCTTTTCTATGAAGATGCAGTCTGCTTCTTGGTCACCCTACACTCTAGGAGTGCATGAGAACCTTCCCCTGCCCTGGTTCTTTTCCAGTTCTTCATAAAACACAGTTTTAGGAGAAAAGAAGAGCATTGACTTGCCTTACACAGAAAATTGACTAAGTCCTCAAGTCATCTACAGGGATCTCCTACCCCCCCCAATTGTATTCTTTCTGGTTTTAAAATAGTAAATAACTATTTTAAGAAAGTGTTGACTGGGCAAGGTGGCTCACGCCTGTAATCCCAACACTTTGGGAGGCCGAGGAGGGTAGATCATGAGGTCAGGAGATCGAGACCATCCTGGCTAACATGGTGAAACCCTGTCTCTACTAAAAATACTAACAAAAAATTATCCAGACGTGGTGGCAGGTGCCTGTAATCCTAGCTCTTAGGGAGGCTGAGGCAGGAGAATGGCATGAACCTGGGAAGCGGAGTTTACAGTGAGCTGAGATCATGCCATTCTACTCCAGCCTGGGCGACAGAGCAAGACTCCGTCTCAAAAAAAAAAAAAAGAAAGAAAGAAAGAAAGTGTTATAACAAATCCTAAAAATACAACACTGTAAAATTTTAAATGACCTGAAATTTACACATTTTAAAAGTGGAATCTCCTAAATTCTTCCTTTTAAAAGCCCCAAAGTATATTGGCCTAGTATTAAAAGTCAAGGTTGACTCCTCATGCCAGCTGCATCCTCAAGCATTCACTGCTTCATGGGCACAAGGCGGAGTTCTCATGCCAGCCTGCATGGCCTGCTTGCCTGGGAGGCTGGTGCTGTATGCAGGAGAGCACATAGAGGCTGGGGCTACAGCTCTTGTGTCCTCATAGCATAGCCCTGGGAACTGGGCACACCATTTCACCACCCCAGACCCGTGATCTTTACTCTGTATCATGAGCAGAATACAATGAGCCCTACCCATGTCCTGGGGCAGCTTCAAGGGGACAGTCAATCCCCCATGGAACTGTGCCACTGCAGGCAGCCTTTCTCATGCATATCGTGTGTTCTTCTCTTTCCCCTTCCTGTTAGGCCAACATGCATGCACTGAAGCCTCTCCCCTGAGTCTACATCCCCTCCAGCCACCACTCACTTCTCTGCTCCCCTTTATGGCAAAGCTGGCAGAACAAGCTGCCTGCTATGGCCGTCACTGGCTCACTCCCAGCCAACTCCCATCCACTGCACAAAAAACTGGGGTTTGTCAGGGTCCCCCGCCGTTTCCACACTGCCCAAGCCTATGGTCCCATCTCTGTCCTCCCCAGGTTGTTAAAGCCAGGGTCTATAGTTCTAACAAACTAAGCATCCTCTCTGGGGACCACAGGGTGCAGTGGTTAAGATGGTGGGCTCAGGAGCCCTTCTACCTGGGGGTAGATGCTGGCTCTAACTCTTACAAATACCTGTGACCTTGGCAAGTCACTTAGCCTTTCTAGACCTTGGTCTTCTTATCTAGAAAATGGGGATAGTACACAAGTTACTGGGTTGCGGTGGGATGAAATCAGGTAAGCCAGGCTGGGTACTGAGAGCAGGGCCCGGCACACAGCGACATGGGCAGCTCACCCCCACTGGAAGCGCCCTCTTGCATAGCTGCAGTAATGCCACACCTGGTGGGCCCTCTCCACCTCACAGGCTGCTCCTTGTGCATCTCCTTGGCTGATCCCTCTCGCGCACACCCCTGCACATGCTCCTGGGCCCTCTGCTCTTTGTTCCCATCCAGGGATTTCATCCATCCCTGTGACACTGAGCACCTTGTACCTGCTGGTGGTGCCCAAAGCTGCCTCTCCCTGCCCTCATGCACCCAGACCTGCTCTGCAGCAGCCTCCTGCTTCTGGGCATAGGTCTAACTGGCTCTGAGCTTGTGCACCTTAGACAGCACTCCCAAACTGCCTCTTTCCTGCTTTCCACATTAATGTAAATAGCTTCACCTTGCACTCCATTGCGTGGCCAAATCCCAGGAGTGAACCTTTAATTCTTCTTTGTCTCCTTCACCATCTGCCTCCAGAATATATCTCAGTCTGCCCACTGTCTCATTCCAGTCCCCTATCATCTCTTACCTCCTCATTCCACTGGCCTCCCTGCCTTGACCCCTACTAGCTAGAGCCGCTCTCCACCCAGTGCCCAATGATCCTTTTAAAATATGATTCAGATAATGATGGACCCCTGCTAACTTTCATGACCTCCCACAGCTCTTAGAGCAAAACCCAAATCTCTTAGCCTGACTTGCACATCCTGCTAGCCCTTTTCCACCATGAATCATTTCCTATGCCTCATCACTGACCTCCCTTCTGTTCCCCTAGTATGCCTGGTCTTACCTCCACAGGGCCTTTGCACATGCTGTTCCCTCCTTGGGGACAGCTGTCCCTAGGGCTTCCCGTGGCTGCAGCTCAGAACTGGCCTCATGAAGAGGTCTTCTCTGAATGCCTGTGGTGGACGTCCTACCCACTCTCTCACCTCATACTTCTACAGAAACATAAAGGCAGGGGATGAGAATGGGGAGGAATAAAAATTTGCTGAGATTTTCATTCTACATTTAGTGGGAGGGGTGATGGATTATGTCTTACTCTTAGCACTGATAGAGACATATAAACTCAAATATCTTCTTATAATAGAGAGATAACTAAGATTTAAAACAAGATGCCAACTTTCCAGATCACTAGAGGGAAATAAAGAGTGAAGAGAAATTGATCAATATGCCAAAAAAGAAAGAAAAAAGAACTATAGGCAAATTTGAATAGGAATACAGAAGTCTTAAATAAAACATTAGGAAGTGGAATTCATCAGTTTATTCAAAGAATAATACTCCCCTCCAAGAACACAGCCTTCACTTGACAGATACTTATTGAGCATTTACCAAGTTCTAAGCACTGGGGGTGCACCGGTGAACAAAACGGATGCTAAGCTTATATTCTAGAAGGCAGAGGAAGCCACAAAACAAGATTACCAGGCAAGAAGATGTTGTCCATTAGATGATGAGAAGCTCTAAGGAGAAAAATGAAGAAGGGAAGGGTGACAAGGGCATTTCAGGGTGTCCCAGGAAGGCCTCAGGGAAGGGACATTTGAGTAAAGCTCGAAGAAGATGAGGGGGTGAGCTCTGCAGACATCTGGGAAAAGGGCATTCCAAGCAAAGGGTTCACACCCGGGCAGGAGTGTGCCTGGTATGTTCCAGGCACAACAGAGAGGCCCCCGAGGCTGCAGGGGGCAGCAGGAAGAGGGGCAGAATAGGACAGGGCCAGGCATTGAGAGTATGGGGACCAGATCGCACTGGGCTTTGTCAGCCCTCACAGGGCCTTGGTTGGAAGCCACTGAGGGATTTTAGGCAGAGGAGAGAGGTGATCTGAACTTCTGTGTTAATAGGCTAACAGCTGGTCAGAGTAGATGGAAGTGAGGATGGGAGAGGAACAAAAGCGGGGAAGCCAGTTAGAAGGTCATTGCAATATCAGGTGAAGGTGACTCTGACAGGGCAGCATCAGTGGAGTCTATGAAGCAGTCAGATCCCGAAAGCAGGGTCGAGAGATTTGTAGATGGATCAGATGTGGGCTGTGAGAGGAGAGAAGGGGGCAT
The DNA here is from genome assembly GCF_024542745.1 of Macaca thibetana thibetana. NCBI lineage: Eukaryota > Metazoa > Chordata > Mammalia > Primates > Cercopithecidae > Macaca > Macaca thibetana. The sequence continues at coordinate 89,023,152 of NC_065584.1, forward strand.
GAATGACTCCAGAGTTTTTGTCCTGTATAGTAGAAGAATGGAGTCCCAGTTTCCTAGATCTGGAACATTGCAGGGGGAGAAGATGCTGGAGAGAAGATCAGGAGCTTGGATTTAGGTGGGTTAAATCAAAGATACTTGCACAAGTCCAGGCGAAGATATGTATCTGGAGGTCAGAGGGAAGACTGGGCTAGAAATACACATTAGGTGTATTAAGTATCGTCAGCCTTTCAAGCTGTATGGGCAATGGAAGATCTGTTTATATAACAATGATTAACACTTGGAGCCTATTGCGTGTAGGTGCTGAGCAAGCTTTAGGCTTGCAGTGGTGCACAGCACGGAACCACATGCCCTGCACACCTGTGTGCCTGCCACACTGCTTCCTGCCCAGCTAGATGCTACCATGTCAGCTCCCTGCTTGCTGCCTGCATGGCACTCAGCAGCTCCGGCCTCGGCCTTAGCACTAATGGGCTTGCCATCTGCAGCCTTCCTTCCTCCCGGTCCTGCTGTGCCCCGAGAGCCTCCTGCTGCATGGTGTATGATAGATACACAATAGGTGTTGGCGGATTAATTAGTCCAGTTGTAACCCTCTGTAACCACCACATGACCAGATGCTCTGTGTACTACAGAGGACACAGGATTAGTGGATACAAGAATACTTCCTGGGGATGGCCCCAAATTAAGTCTTGACACAGGCTGATCTCCACCCCTCAGCATGGGTAGAAACTGGATCTTTGCTTTCAGAAGGTTGAGACGGGTGCAGAATAAACACCTTGTGGCACCTTCCAGCTCTGATCTTCTGTGACCTACTGGAATTTGGGGGGCGGGGACACATTCTCCAGTGTCATCACAGAGAGTGTGCACATTCCTGCGGGGCATCTGGGGTCACTTCATTCCGCACAAGTTTTCCCCTGTAGAGAGCTGCCACTCCTGAACGTGGTCTTTGCCAGAAACAGCAAGTGCAGGCATGCATCCTGCCATGGCTGACGCACGGCAAGCCCTCCCTGCTGTGTGTGGGGAGGACGGGCTTCTTGCTGTCACCCACAGGCTCCGTGCATCCTCCCCAAGCACAGTAGGAGTTAGCCTGGGAGCCTGGATCCCACCAGCATCTCTCCACGGTGGAAATCCATGTGGCCCTCGCATGGGACACTGCAGTTGCAACTGATTCTCCCCCACCTTCCCTGCTCACTTCATTCCAGGGCAAGCCTCTGAGCGTGTTGTTCAGCGTGGCGGCCGGATCCTTCCAGGGTGAGGGAAAGGAGTGATGGAGTGAGACCAAAAGGGGTCAGAGGGGCTCAAACAAAGACCAAGCGGCCCTCTTCAGGTTGGTGTATGGACCCAGTGCTTTTGAGGTTGATCCAGGATAAGCCCTCTTCAGCCTCCAAATGAATGGTACCTCTTCTGGCTGTTCCTGAAATGTCAAAATGGGAAGGTCTGCATATCCTAACAGACACGTCTCAGATGCATTTTGCAGAGGTTCTGCCATGTGTCAGATGCTATGCCAGTGCTCATGGGCACAGAGAGGCCCCAAGACACAGTCCCTGCCCCTGAGGAGCCCACAGGCTGGTTGGGAACATTTTGGATTTCAGGAACCAATAGTACCATGCACAAGGGCCCAAGGGCCACCAGTGACCCGGAAGAGTGCCCGAAGTTCAGCAGAGCAAACAGGGATTTCCAGCTGAAAGAAACAAGGAAGGGCTTGTGAAGAAGGGTCTGCCTGAGGCCAAATTCTCAGGAGTTTCCCAGTGCCACTTTGTTTTTTTATCTTAGTAGCACAGAAAATACAGGCCATTAGGAGATGGAGACCACCCCAAGGGTACTGCTGTCCTTTTCGTTTTGTAGAATGAAGTGCCAGGCAGTGCCCACATATGACCTGCCTCACTCCGCCTACCCCCAGGGGTGAGACTTCTCAGTGCTGACCTTGCTTCCCAGGCCCTGGGAGGGACCACAGAGGGGCTCAGCTGCGACCAGCCAGGCTTCCCCACCCAATCCGCAGGGCGAGTGCGGGGATGTCAGGCCGAGACATAGTCCTCAGTGATGACCTGTCCTAACTCCCCTCCCTCCAGGGGCAGATCTGGGCCTTTGCATGAGTGCAGAGCAAGGGTGGGAGCTTCCTGGCCAGGCCGACATGAGCAAAGGGCCGGCTGCCTCTGGGAGGGTGCTCTGGTGCCCACAGAGGGCGTGAGTGTGGATGGGGGTCTTCAGTGGACAGGGCATTGAGGTGTGGAAGAGAGGCTGAGAACATCTGTATGAACCACCAGAGAGCCAGGAAGCACCCCCTAGGAGGAAGGGTGAAAGGATGGAGTAAGAACAGAGAACCGTGTCTATCCATAGCTCACCAAGGCACTGGTTATGCTGTGCCCATAGACCCGGGTCCCAACGTAGGCATTGTTCACAGTAAGACCAACCCCCAGAGCATGCCTGCGAGGCCACGCCAGGTGGGCAGGGCAGCCGCTGGAAGGGGCTTCTCATCAGTGCATGGGTGGAGAGGGGAGCCCGGCCCTGCCTGCACACTATGACGCTATTGTGTACACAGGGAGGCAGGACCAGCCCCAGCGCTGAATGTTCAGGTCAACCCGTTAGTGCCTGTTGGGGACCTCAGCCTGGGAAGGTGACAGAGGTGACCTCGGTTGCCCTCTAGCTCCAGGATTCAGAGCTCTAGAGGCCAGGAAAATGCAGGGCTGGTCAGCATTAGTGGAGTCAGCTGCCTGTTGGCCTCGTCAATGCCGAGGTATGAATTGATCCCAAGTGGGCGCTATCTTCCACTCCCTGGTTGTCTGGTGAGGGTGGCCTGTGAGTGCACAGTCACCACCAGCCTCAGTGCCAGGCACAGTGCAGCACACACACAGGCATAGACCAGAAAAGCAGGCAGTCCTCACTTCTCTACAAGCATTCCAAGAACCTGTGCTTGGGGCAGGGTGCTTCGTTTCTGTGGTGTTCATGTCAATCTCCTTCAAATCTCTGCAAGTTAATTGCTTTAAAAAAAAAGTGAAAAGAAAAAAAAAAAACCGCTCCAATGGTGTGCTGTGTAAAAGTGCTTTAAAATCTGTGCTAAGACCCAGGGTTTATGAAGTAATTAAGTGATCTGACTGATATGCTAACTCGAATAATACTCACCTCCTGTCAGATTGAACGTGGCTTATGTAATTAGTTTTAAAACCATTTTTAAAAGTTGAGTAGCAGATTAGTCATCCATTTTCCTCTTCAGTTCCTAGGCCAAGGATCTGGGTCCTCCCAGGATCACTCTCTTCCAGGAGGCAATTTAGGAATGGAATCAAGTGCGAATCCTGCTTTGCAGTCCTACAGCGTTTGCAGGTATTAACGGCTCGCCATGCATTCCTGCATCCAGCACACCTTTATTTATTTATTTATTTATTTGTTTGTTTGTTTGTTTGTTTTGAGACAATCTCACTCTGTTGCCCAGGCTGGAGTGCAGTGGTGCAATCTCGGCTCACTGCAATCTCTGCCTCCCAGGTTTAAGTGATTCTTCTGCCTCACCCTCCTGAGTAGCTGGGATTACAGGCATCTGCCACCATACCTGGCTAAATTTTTTTTTTTTTTTGTATGTTTAGTAGAGACAGGGTTTTGCCATGTTGGCCAGGCTGGTCTTGAACTCCTGACCTCAGGTGACCTGCCCATCTCGGCCTCCCAAAGTGCTGCGATTACAGGGGTGAGCCACCGTGCCCAGCCCAGCACACCTTTATTGAACTCTACTTAGCTCCAGATTTGGGAACACTAGGACCTTGCCCATGCAGTGCACAGTGTGAGTGTGGAAGAGGGGGCGGCTTCCACTGTGGGTGAGCTCGCCACTCCAGCCGTTACATAGAGAGCCTGCAAGGCTGAGAGACAGGGAGCTGGCGACAGTGCAGGCAGAGCAAGGGTGATAGCCTGTCCTGCAGCACATCTTTTGGAGAAGTTTGGCTGCATTTTAGAGAGTTGCCATCCAAAATACCCAAGATTTTAAGTTTGGACCCAGAATGCAGAAAGTGTCCATTCTCTGAGAAATGTGTATGCTTCATTCTCCCACGTCAGACATCGGACAGGCCTGGGGTTGGATCCTCCTGCCTCCACTTTTCCTGTCTCTCTGGCCTCTGCACTGGGTCTCCTCTCCTGTAAGACAGGGTTGAGCAGAAGTGAGACCCAGACCAAGTAACTGAAGAGAGGAGCCTCCCCAGCCCACCCTTCTTACTCAGAGCCTACATTGGTGGTTGCACCTGAACCACAAGGCAGAGCCTGTGCACCTGCCAAGGTCAGGCCAGCCTCCCCACTCAGGGCCACATCCTGCTCAGCACCCTCAGGCACAGGAAGGTCCCTGCACCTCCTCATGACCTGGGGATCCCATGGGCATGCCTGATGCATGTGAAGTGCTCTGCAGGAATCGACCTGGGCTTCGTCAGCCCTAAGGGGCATCTGCATGGTGTGTCTCCTGTTCATGGAGCACACACTTACCTTCTCTGCACACCTGCCCCATGCCAGGTCTGCTGGGTAAGCATGGGGGTGAGGGACGCTTCCTTGTTCTTCACCTCTTCCACCCCAAGAGCCCAGCTCAGTGCCCTGCAGGCAGGTCGACCAGGGATATGACTCTCTGTATAGGGCCCAAACTTTACTGACTTGGCCTGGCCCTTGCTTTGTAACCAAGAGCATATCTAAGGTGCTGGGACACCTCCCACGGTCTTCCCCTGCCAGGGAGAATTGTGAGGCATCAATGTCTAAATGGAAAAAATAATCAAGCATGCTCTCCAATCTTCTCTCTATAATTGACACCATGTATCTCATTTCATGGTTCCAAAGGGTTTTACATACTTGGTATTCACACAGTAATAAATAGACTGTCTGAGACAATTGATGGCACTTTTAAAAATCCTGTGTCACTCCTGAACTCTGAGAATTCACTTTCTCCCTGATTAAAATTTCTTTCTTCTCTAATCTTTCATCTGTTTCCAAAAGAGCAGCAACCCACATGTGCTGTGTTTCTCCAGATTATTTCAACAGCATTATTTCCAGATTCCCACCAATCTAGGAAAGAAGTCCAATTTATCAAAAGAAAAAGAGAGGAATAGGATGATGATTAGCACCTACGTGTTCTCCAACAGGCACTGGGTGCTATTTTATCTCATTGTTACAAATCAGTATAGAATCAGGGGTCTTAGAGTTAGATGATAATAAGGCATTAAAGTTTCAGGAACAGTTAATTTTGCTAGTGATGCATATCATGGTATTTACAAGTGAAGATATTACCGCAATGCCTAAGATTTGTGCTTTAAACTATTCCAGAGGGTGGGCGTGGGGAGTGGGAGAGTAGGGAGGGGGTGGAGGAAACAAGATTGAGAAAGGGTTGGGGATTCTTGGGACTGTGTGATGGGGCATGGGGACTCATTGTGCTGTTTTCTCCATTTTACGTTTATTTGAGAATCGCCATGATGCAAAGTGTTTTTAAAAGCACATGTATGGGAAACATTTCTTCCGAAGAGGTCAGAATGCAAGACTATCTAAGAGATTTAGATGGCACAATTAAATATAACAATGTAAAGATTTCACTGCTTTACAGCAAATACACTTTGGTTCTTCACTTGTGAGGAGTAAATGCTCAGTGTGCCGTGGGACACGTAGTTTCTTTTATGTTTGACTGCAGGTGCTCTAGACAGTTCCTGGACGTGTGTATGGGAGTGTGTGCTTGGGTGTATATATGTGTATATATGTGTGTATGTGGGGGGGAGAGCACTGTGTATAAGTATGTATGTGTGTATGTGGGTTTGTATATATATGTGTGTTCATGTGCATGTCTATGTGGATATGTATGTGTGTATATGTGGGCATTAAGTATATGTGTATATGTGTGCATGTATCTTTGTGTGTGTGCACATGGATATGTGGGTGTGTGTATGTGTGTGGTGCATATTTGCTTGTGCTTGTTTTTCAAGACCCAGTGTAGCACAAGGTTGAGCTCTAGAGCCGCCTGCCTCTCAGATCCATCTTCCACCACTGGTCATTGCAGACCTGGGCAGGCCATTTCCATGCTCTGATCCTCCAACCCATCCTCTGCCCAGGGACAGCAGGAGGATTAAACGAAACAGTGCCCGAGAAGTGCTGAGCCTTGCCAGGATGAACATGATTCTCTTTTTGTGAGTGTTTAGATTCTCCTTTTGTGGAAGAGGAAGCTGAGTCCAAGCTCCTCCACCCAGAGCCTGACTGAGCTCACCTGGCTGGAAGGGACAGAACCTGGCATCAGGGCCGTCTTCTAAGCTCAGGGCTACCCTCACTTCAACCCAACCTGGTGAGGTCTCCAGGCCCCCCCAAGGCAGTGCAGGCAGCCCGTAGTTGATCTGATCTCTTTAGCCCTGTGGCCAGTGGTTTTCATGTGTCTGGCTTTAAGATATTTCTGGTTGGATTTTTTTGTTTAAAGTGTTGTGATTAGAAGATAAAAAGTAAATTAAATGTTAAAAGCTGGGAGCCTCTGCTGGGTGCCAGCTAGGGTCAGGGGTGTTGAGGAATGTTGCTCCTGAGAGGACACCTCACTTGGCTGAAATCCAAGAGAGCAACAGGGCTTCTGAGAACTTGCTTTAACCAGCTCACAAGAACAGGGGTCCCCATCCCACCTACTGGTCCATGGTCCAGGGCCTGTTAGGAACTGGACTGCACAGCAGGAGGTGAGCGGCCAGCAAGCGCTTCATGTGTATTTATGGCTGCTCCCTGTCACTCCCATTACTGCCTGAACTCTACCTCCTGTCAGATCGGCAGAGGCACTAGATTCTCACAGGAGTGCGAACCCCATTGTGAACTGCACATGCGAGGGATCTAGGTTGCACACTCCTTATGAGAATCTAATATCTGATGATCTGTCACTGTCTCCCATCACCCCCAGATGGGACCATCTAGTTGCAGGGAAACAAGCTCAGGGCTCCCACTGATTCTGTATTATGATGACTTGTATAGTTATTTCCTTATGTATTACAATGTAATAATAATAGAAGTAAAGTGCACAATGATCGCCATGTGCTTGAATCACCCCGAAACCATCCCCACTGCTCCCCACTGGATCCCCAACTGTGGAAAAATTGTCTTCCAATAAACTGATTCCTTGTGCCAAAAAGGTTGGGAACATGCAATAGGTACTTGGAATAGATGCTTATTGATTTTTAAGGGTTTTTCCTATAGACTGTGTTCCTGAATGGGAGGATTCAGTATCATTGAGATACCTCTTCTTCACAAAGAAGGGATAGCCATCACTTTAACACAATCCCCATCAATATCACAATAAAATCAAGGGAATGCAAGGAAAACCTATTCTGAAAGAATGGGCACAGAGAATAGCTAGAGAAATTCTGAAAAAAATGAATGCAGGTGTGTAACTATTTTTAACTATGATAAAATGATGTGGCACTGGTGCTAGAACAGACAGATCAAGGGAACAGTATGGATAGTCCATTAATAAAGCCATAGAGATACGCTAAGGATAGCATTTTAAACTGGTGGGAAAAGACTGAAGTGTTGAATAAGAGTTATTGATAGTTGGCCAACCATTTGGAAAGAAAATGTTTATCTTGATGCATACACATAAAATTAGAAACTTCTGTCTGGCAGAAGACATCATAAAATTAGAAAAATATTCCTATAATCTCAGCACTTTGGAAGGCCGAGGCAGGCAGATCATGAAGTCAGGAGATCGAGACCATCCTGGCTAACATGGTGAAACCCCGTCTCTACTAAAAAAAAAAAATACAAAAAATTAGCTGGGCGTGGTGGTGGGTGCCTGTAGTCCCAGCTACTCGGGAGGCTGAGGCAGGAGAATGGCGTGAACCCGGGAGGCAGAGCTTGCAGTGAGCCGAGATCGCACCTCTGCACTCCAGCCTGGGTGACAGAGCAAGACTCTGTCTCTAAAAAAAAAAAAAAAAAAATTTGAAAAATATTTATAAAATATTTTGGACAAACTCAAGTGATTCACAGATGGCCTTTTCACTTCTCTCTAGCCCACGGGTTGGCAAACTTTTTCTGTAAAGGGTCAGATAGTAAATGTTTGAGGTTTTCTGGTCTCTGAGACAACTACTCAACTCTGCCATTCTAGTGTAAAATAGCCTTGGAAATTATGTAAATGAGGGCCATGCTGTGTTCTGACCTAACTTTATAAAAATAGGCGGTAGGTCTGTGACCTTAGTTTGCTGTCCCCCACTCTGCCCTGTTTACATGTTCAGTTGAATTGAGTCTTCTGTTTCATGGTAGTTAAGAGGGCTGTTTATTTGGGTATTATCTGAGGCATCCCATCCTGTCCCCATTTTCCCACCACCCATGAAGCTATATTGTCCTGCTTGCTGGTAAATATTTAACAACTACACGGGGGAAATTATATATAGATATAGATGTATCACATAAGTTCATTACAAATTTTACTGATATAAAGGATGTGTAGCAAACAATTTACAAATAATAAAATATACACTGCTTGTATTATAAATTCTATTTAGCCAACTGATTCTCAGAGACTGTTTTCATTGATTTTTGCCAAATTCTTGTATCCATAACAAACCGATGGTTGCAATTCATGAACAGTTGTCGTTCCAGCATAAATATTGGGTAATATTTTTGCCATAGAAACAACAAAGACATATGTCAGAACTTCATTCACTCACCAGTGATGGGAACAACTTCTTTGCTAAATTGGAAAATACTTTTCAAATACTGGAAGAATATCTGTTCAGTTTTGTATACTGTTCTCAATGTAATGCCTACGGACACGAAACAGTTTTAAGTTATACCTGCATTATTAATGCTTTCTCCATCACTTTCTTAAGTCTAGAAAATCAACAGTAAACCCAGCCCTTGTTTGTAGTATTTGTCAATTTCCATATGGGAATATTCCCGCCATGGCCAATTTCAAGCTGCTCACGTGACATCACTGGAGACGGGTTGGTAAGAGAGGGGCCCGGTAGCCACCATCAAATAGTGCTTCCCCTGTGTAGATGAAACAGATGTAAGTAACCCTGAAAGTGACAAAATATAGTGAGATCATGAGGAAGGGGTAATTTGTGAATATTCATTACCTTTGTTTTTAATATAATTTATTCAATTGTAAGCTTCTGTAATTTAATTTTTAATAAAGGCTGTGTTTAACAACCAGCTCACAAAGTTCCTGAAAATGTTAACAATCAGTTCCATTAAGCCAGTGCTAGTCGGCCCCAGCACACCACTACATACTGGGAATTGAATGGGTAGAGGGCTGTCTTTCTCTTGGCATGAGCACATTTTAAGGGGAGCGTATTCATTGCAGGACCAAGGCTCAAAGTGCACTGCTCCCCACCCGTCCCGGCTCCTCTGTATCCTTGTGGAGCCAGCCCCTCTGAGTAGAGCCTTCGGTCCTCCCCTAGGACTATACATCACAACCAGGGGTTCTTTTTTCATTGACTTCATTCTTCCCAGGGCCCACTCAGAGGCCCCCTGGTCTAACTGCTGTTTAATAAATCAGCCTATTTTTCTGACTAAATCTTGCTAATCAGCAAATAGTGATCATCTGAATTCTACATATGCTAAAAGGTCATTTTTCCAAGAGGTAAAATTAAAGTAATATTTGGCATAAAAATTTCTAATACACAGGTAGACACCTTTATCTCTAATACCTCAACCCTAGAGGTTAGATGATCACAGAGTGCTATACTGTGTTATAGCTGATCACAGAGTGCTGTACTGTGTGTTATAGCTGATCACAGAATGCTGTACTGTGTTGTAGGTGGTCACGGAGTGCTGTACTGTGTTGTAGGTGGTCACGGAGTGCTGTACTGTGTTGTAGGTGATCACGGAGTGCTGTACTGTGTTGTAGGTGATCACGGAGTGCTGTACTGTGTTGTAGGTGGTCACGGAGTGCTGTACTGTGTTGTAGGTGGTCACGGAGTGCTGTACTGTGTTGTAGGGTGGTCACGGAGTGCTGTACTGTGTTGTAGGTGGTCACGGAGTGCTGTACTGTGTTGTAGGTGGTCACGGAGTGCTGTACTGTGTTGTAGGTGGTCACGGAGTGCTGTACTGTGTTGTAGGTGGTCACGGAGTGCTGTACTGTGTTGTAGGTGGTCACGGAGTGCTGTACTGTGTTGTAGGTGGTCACGGAGTGCTGTACTGTGTTGTAGGTGGTCACGGAGTGCTGTACTGTGTTGTAGGTGGTCACGGAGTGCTGTACTGTGTTGTAGGTGGTCACGGAGTGCTGTACTGTGTTGTAGGTGGTCACGGAGTGCTGTACTGTGTTGTAGGTGGTCACGGAGTGCTGTACTGTGTTGTAGGTGGTCACGGAGTGCTGTACTGTGTTGTAGGTGGTCACGGAGTGCTGTACTGTGTTGTAGGTGGTCACGGAGTGCTGTACTGTGTTGTAGGTGGTCACGGAGTGCTGTACTGTGTTGTAGGTGGTCACGGAGTGCTGTACTGTGTTGTAGGTGGTCACGGAGTGCTGTACTGTGTTGTAGGTGGTCACGGAGTGCTGTACTGTGTTGTAGGTGGTCACGGAGTGCTGTACTGTGTTGTAGGTGGTCACGGAGTGCTGTACTGTGTTGTAGGTGATCACGGAGTGCTGTACTGTGTTATACCCTTAATATGTAGAGTGCTTACAGATCACTAAGAAATATTTAAATAATATCACTAAATAGGCCAAAAGCCTGAAAAGCAATTCATAAAGAAAACATACAAATAACCAGTAAACACAAGATATTCAACATTTGTAGTATCCAAATAAAATATAAACTAAAGACCAGGTGTGGGGTCTCTCATGCCTATAGTCCCTTCACTTTGAGAGGCCAAGGCGGGCGGATCATGAGGTCAGGAGTTGGAGACCAGTCTGGCCAACATGGTGAAACGTAAAAATACAAAAATTAGCCGGGTGCAGTGACGTGCACCTGTAATCTCAGCTACTCGGGAGGCTGAGGCAGGAGACTTACTTGAACCAGGGAGGTGGAGGTTGCAGTGACCTGAGATTGTGCCACTGTACTCCAGCCTGGGCGACAGAGTGAGACTCTGTCTCAGAAAAAATAGAAATAAAAAAATATAAACGAAAACACAAGAAGGCATAATCATGATAGAAAGCCAACAAGCAGGACTTGCAGAGATGGTAGAACAAATGTGTGAAACGAATCCATATGGCATTCTGCACTGGGGACCACGGAGTGATGTGATTTAAAGAGCGGGAATGCAGAGGCAGAGGAGCCTGGGTCCCATGCTGGCTCCACCAGTGACAGGCTGGGAGTCCTGGACTCATGACTCCCTCATCAGCGTGTTGCCAGCACCTGGTGGACATGAAATTTCTCATACAGCCTGTGTAGGTTGTCGCAGGAGCCCAGGCTCCTTTTCTCCCCTCTCCCTACCTGCCACTGCAAGCGTGTATTTTACCACAGTCTTTAGGAATTGGTGCCTTTGCTCTCTGGGAAAGTTCCAGCCTGGAGAAGCTGGTAGAGACCTGCCTCCGTGCCTTTGAGGAAAATCCAATTGGCTGTGACCTCTGCAGAACCCAGGAATTTGGAATCCACTGAATCCAGGGTTGCTGCGCTGAAGGCAAAGCTGGGTTGCTATCAGGTTGGCTGGCCCTAAGGGAAAACTCTTCTGACTTTTGAACTCAGCAGGTACATTTCTATTCTTCCTTTCTTCTTCTTAAGCAACACTTTTCCCAAGAAAAACAAACAAAACTTTGCTAACCAAAAGCTTTGTGTTGAAACTGCCAGGAGGAGATTGGCTCCTCAGGACTTTCACAGGCCCCAGGGGCAGAGCCATTTAGGAAGTTCCCACAGGGCTTGGCTTTCTTTGGAGCTCAGCCCAGTGCACCTGACTCTACCCTGCGCTTCTGTGGAATCCCAGCTTTACTTCTCTCCTTCCCAGAAACCTGAAAGTTGAAGCCGAGACAGGATCGAGGAAGGTCTAGTCAGAACTGTAGTGCTTTTGCCAGAACTTGCAGAATAAGCTATCGGGGTATAGATCAGTTATGAAAACCAAACCTGACCCGCTATCCAGTCGACTTGAGCGAATGGAGCAGGAGGGTGGCGGGAGGAGACCAGACTGCCGCAGACACTGGAGCCCCTGAACGGGATTTGAACCTCAGAGTGGTGTTTTGGGTGAGCCCAGAACAGAGCAGCTGGCAGGTGTGGTCCGAGTTCAACTGGCCACTTCCTGGCCTGGTCACGGAACCTCTCAGTCTCTGTTTCTGCACATGTATGGTGGGAATAATAGTGTCTACCTCAGCGGACCTGGGGAGGTTCAAATGGAGGAAGGTTTCACATGAGCAAATCCTTTATGAGGAGTTTTAAAGGTTTGAGGATTACGATCTGTCTTTGTCCATAGTGCCTATGATATCAAAAACACCAAGAAGTGTTTCTTGCTATTAAGTTTCCTTGAAGCCAATTACACATGTCAGTTGCATATCAAATTCTGTAGTTCTGCCTTGTGCTGTGACAGAGTCTCTCACAAAGGTGATGCTACACCTTTGGAAGACTCCAGAAAGCCCAGGGAAGCAGGTTATTTTCAAACATGACAGCTCATGCTTTATACCTCGAAACATGTATTTTGATAACGTTTTACTCCATAAATGTTACACTGGCCCCACTTTGTGTCTCCCCAGACTGGCCCGCTGTCGTCGGGCTTGCCTCTTGCCCAGTAGAGAGATCTAGCCCTCACTTCCTTGCCTCGGCTCCCCCAGCCTCCCCCAGCCTCCCCCAAGTTGAAGCCTGGGCATTGGAATGGCTGCTGACGTTCCCACCAGGGAGGAGCGGTGGAGGCGCAGGAGTCCGGTCCAACCCAGCAGGACCTGGGGGCGGGGTTGTGGCTTTTCTCTCCACTTCCAGGTGAGGCTTGGCATCTTGCCTCCCCAGCAAAAGCTGCCTGGAGGGGGCAGGTAACACAACCCAGAAGGAAGGTTTACCCAATGAAAGGAGATAAAGTATATGCCCTTCCTCTCTGAGGGCACATTGGTCTCACAAGACCTGTTTGGAAGACTTCCCCTGGCTAAGCAACCACCCTGTTTTTTTGTGAAGCTGCAGCCAGCTTGAAACACAGCTCCTTCCATTTGTCAACCCTATGCCCTTCCTCCTGCTGCCCTCCACTCCTGTTGCCCTGGGATTGCACCTCCCAGTAAAGCCTCAGCCCATGGGCTTTGCTTCGGACCCTTGTTTTCTAGGGAACGTGGACTAAAACATATCTTCAGGTGGCAGATTGAACAAGAGCTTTGATAATCTCTATGAAATGCTGCAGAGGGATAGATGACCAAAGGCATCATGTTTAGAACTTTGGTTGCCTTTGGAAGTCCAGAACTGGATATCTCAGCTCTCTCCCCCGAAGGCTTAGCACTTTGAACATGGCTAACAAGCAGTTGCTGATTGACTGAATGAATGCATGTGCATGCAAGCATGAACCTTGTTTAAATCAAGAGCTCATATAATTTTAACCAGTTCTGTTTTCAGCTGTGCATACTCAGTAACATGTTTAATGAAGGGGAAGAAAGTAGTCTCTTCTGAGGTGACCATGTTTTCCCTTTATTCATCCTAAAAAGTTCCATGAATTCTTAATTTCCTTTCAGTGGCCCTTTCAACAATGTTTTTTTTTCCCAAGAGCATAACTGTTCTCATTTTATTGCTAGCAGCCTTGATCTGTGTTTTATTGACATCTGTTTCAAGCTAATCTTCATTTCTAAGATAAGAGTTGAGATTTTGCAATCTGTGTTCGATGGCTCAATCTATCTTGTGCTTGATGCTAGAAAGGAAGACAGATTTAAAGCAAATGCCTTCTGTGCCGGCTTTAAAGTTTGTCACTAAACTCTCATTTCTGGAAAGTGCAATTATAGAGTATCACTCCCACTTCCTTGGAAACAGAGCTGAAGAACTTGGCACAGTTTCCAAACAGTCACCATACACACTGTTGTCAAAAAGTTCCATTTTTAACCCTATTTGCATTAATATTGCAGTCAATCTCTTTACCTCCTTTCTCTTTCATGGGGCCATTGCAATGACGCCTTTCCCCAAAACTCTCCTTGTTTGAGAAAAAAAGAAATATGGATCCCCACTTATCTTGGGAAGAAATGCAACCAACTGCTGCTGTGCACATTTGTGAATCACAGCATTGTTTAGTCAGTTATGTGTCTCCAGTAGAAAGCATAACAAAAAGATAATCTTTGTCTCACCTCATAGCTAATTTTTGCAAATAAAATACTAAATATTGATGAAAATGAAAATGACAGATCTGAGGAGGAGGGAGAGCTCCCTTGAAACCCCTTTCCCAGATTTGCCCTCAGTTTTAGGAATGAGGTATGCTTGGGCATTCCTGCTGCCTGCACAGTTCAGCATTCCGGCAACCAGGTTCGCCCCAGAATAGATGAGTGCGTTTGATTTTCAAACATTTGACTTCATTACTTATTTCCAGAAACACATCATGTTCAAAACCACGTCTCTACAGACATTTCTACTTGGTCTTTTTCTCCCCTGACATTTTACAGAGTCCTAACTGTGCTGCATATATAACTTGATCTTTCTTTTTGTTACCTGCATAGCAGGCACGTTTCAATGTCATTAAATATCCTTTGTAAGCAGCATTTTATGGATTTTTATAATACTTTACCAATGGAAGTACCATAATTTATTTGAGTATCTCTCTGCTGTTGGACATGTAGATTGCTTTCCATTTTTTCCTATTATGAGTGGACAGCTTAGTACAAAAAGCTTTCTCCTGAATTTAAAATTATTTCTTTGGGATTATTTACCAGGAGTAAAATTACTGGGATAAATAAGAGGTGGAAACCACAAATATGCCTACTTTTGATACATATTGCCAATTTGCTTTTCGAAATAGTTGAACTGATTTGTAGTCTTACCGGGAGTGGGCAGTTCTGGAGGAGATAGATGATATCCTTCCTTAGCTTACATTGTGAACATTACTAACAAAGGGTGAACCCTTTTTCAAATGTTTGTGCTCTGTGTTTTTTCTTTTGAAAATTGCCCTTCATGGCACAGTGGCTCACGCCTGTAATCCTAGCACTTTGGGAGGCTGAAGTGGGTGGATCACCTGAGGTCAGGAGTTCGAGACCAGCCTGGCCAACATGGCAAAACCCCGTCTCTACTAAAAATCCAAAAATTAGCCAGTCACGGGTGGGCGCCTATAATCCCAGCTACTCAGGAGGCTGAGGCAGGGGAATCACTTGAGCCCGGGAGGCAGAGGTTGCAGTGAGCCGAGATTTTGCCACTTCACTCCAGCCTGGGTGACAGAGCGAGACTCTGTCTCAAAAAAAAAAAAAAAGAAAGAAAATTCTCTTTTCTGTCTTTCCCAAGAGCTCTCAGTGTTGCTATCAAGCTGATAAGTATGTAGTCTATGTAAAATATTGGTGTAATAACCCCGTATGTGTCATAGTTCGTATATTTTTTTCTGGCCTGCTGTTTCACTTTTGACTTAAAAATAATTTTAAATTTCCCCTCCAGAGTTTTGATAATTATTTCCTTTTTTTAAAAAAAGTCCCAATTTGTTTATGATTTTATTTTCTTCATAATCTGTTTGGCTTTCTTTTTTCAGTCTAAATATTAATGTCTCTAAAAAATAAATAAAAGATATATAAAACTTTTTTCCTAAATTGCTAACAAATTACTCCAAAACAAAGACAAGATCAAAATGTTAAAAGATGTTGTGGACTTTTATTTCCAACAACAGAGAAAACAAGTGTCTTGAAATCTCCCTCCCACAGAAAAGAATTGTAAATGTTGGTTGAAATGTTCACAGCCGAAGAGGTGAACGGAATCATGATGCCGGCTTTTGCTTGAGGGCATCTGCTGAATCTGTGGAGCCCACCTAGCAGACCACATAACACTGGGACCTCAGGGGCACCCAAGAAAAGGAGACACAGACGAAACCGTGTAACTAGAACCCACAAAACAAGTGCTTCCAAACAAGTGCAATAACATCAGTAGTTTCACTAAAGGCAGATAGACTCATTGCTCCCCTTGAGAGACCAAAGTTGTCATATTGGATTTTTTTTTCATGTATTTAAAATGTATTTGGAAGGCCAAGGTGGGTGGATCACTTGAAGTCTGGCGTTCAAGACCAGCCTGGCCAACATGGTGAAACCTCGTCTCTACTAAAAATATAAAAATTAGCAGCTCATGGTGGTGTGTGCCTAATAGTAGTCCCAGATACTTGGGAGGGTAAGGCAGGAGGATCACTTGAACCTAGAAGGCAGAGGTTGGAATGAGCCAAGATCACGCCAGTGCACCCCAGACTGGGCAACAGAGTGAGACTCCATCTCAAAAAAAAAAAAAAAAAAGGAATAAAAATAAAAATAAGTGTTTTCTGTAGTGTCATGTATATTTCATTTACCTACCAGATCCATTCTCTACTTCTTCACCCCACAGACTCCCTTCCCTGAGGCTTATAGTTGAGTTCAGTCAAGGGGAAACTCCAGCAGGAGAGTGGAGGGACAGAGGAGATATTTATTTATGAGTTAGTGATTCTCCAGTCCTTCAGCAGCCAGCACTTCCTATGGTCACAGTTCACCCTTACCTTGCCTGTGGAGCAGTAGTCCCAGGGACCTGACCGTCCCTTCTGGGTTTGTTACCCTCTGCTCACACCTTTGTAAATAGTCTACTTATGAAAGCCTCTTTGGATCATCCTATTTTAATTATGCTGTCTGCTTCCTGCTGGGACTGACTGTTATAACTAGGTACAAGAAAGATATCTAAAATTTAAGAAAACAGAAGAAATAAAAATAAAGCAGATGGGAAAAGACATACTAGGCAAATAATAACCCAAAGAAAGCTGGTGTAGTTATATTAACATCAGGCAAACAGAAATGTCATGGCAAAAAGCGTGTTTTGGAGCTTTGTATGTAGCTCTGTGTATGTATCAATATGTAGAGAGGGTCTATACATATTGATAAAAGGTTTAGTTCAGTTCTAAAAGTTCCACCTCTAATCTTTCATGCAATTTATAACACAGCCTTAAAATACATAAAGCAAAAACTTTTTAAAACTACAAAGAGAAAGCGACAAACTCACACAGGAGGGAGAGATTTAGCATACCTTGCATATATTTGATAAAACAGCAAAAATTCATAAGAACAGAAGATGCAAATATCTCAACTGACAATTTAGGTCAAATGGACATATTGGAACACTGTGCCAAACAACAGAATAATACACCAACCTTTTTTTTTTTTGAGACAGAGTCTCATTCTGTCGCCCAGGCTGGAGTGCAGTGGTGCAATCTCGGCTCACTGCAACCTCCGCCTCCCACCTACAAGCGATTCTCCTGCCTCAGCCTCCTGAGTAGCTGGGACTACAGGTGTGTGCCACCACACCTGGCTAATTTTTATTTTTAATAGAGACGGGGTTTTACCATGTTGGCCAGGCTGTTCTTGAACTCCTGAACTCGTGACCCGCCTGCCTCGGCCTCCCAAAGTGCTGGGATTACAGGCGTGAGCCACCGCACCCAGCTAGTACACCAACTTTTCAAACACAGATGGAAGATGTATGAAAATTGGCCACATGTTGAGCCATTTGGCAGGCTTCAATGTATTTCCAAGGATTGGTAGCATGTAAACCCTGTTCTCTGACTGTTCTCTGACATTACACTTAAGTTAGAAATCAAAATCAAAAAGATAATTAGAAAGCTTCCATACATTTGAAAATTGAAAAATACTTCTAAATAATTCATGTGTTAAAAGAAAAAAACATAATTTGTATTAGAAAATATTTAAAACTGGATAATAAAAATACTACATATTCAAATAAGGAAGATACAGCTAAAATAGTAGTTAGACAACTTTATGGCCGTAATTGCGTATATCAGAAAAGGGAAAATCTGAAAATTAATGTGCTAAGCATCCAACTTAAGATGATAGAAAAAGACCAACAACATAAAGAATGAAGAAAGAAGGAATTTTTAAAATAACAGAAATTAACAAAATAGAAAACAAACATATGTAGAGAAAATTAAAAAGCCATAAGCTGGTTCTTGAACGAAACTAATAAAATCGATAAACTTGTAAGTAGAGCAAGGAAAAAACTGAAACTATATGATTTCAGGAATGAAAAGAACATGATTATAGATCCTGTGTACATTAAAATTATGTGACAAAGGAATTTTAAATGAACACATTCCAAGAAAAAATACAACTTAACAAAACTGACAGAAGTTTACATAAATTTAAAATTGTCCTATTAAATAAATTGATTCTATAATTTAAAAGAAAACTCAAGGCCACAGCAATTTGCCAGCAAATTCTGCCAAACACTTAAATGGAAGAAATAACGTCAATGTTCCATAAATTCTTCTAGACAGTAGAAAAAGAGGGAAACAATCCCCACTTCGTTTAATGAAGCCAGTGTTGTTTGTTTGTTTGTTTTTTGGAGACGGAGTCTCACTCTGTTGCCGAGGCTGGAATGCAGTGGTGCGATCTCAGCCCACTGCAACTTCTGCCTCCCAGATTCAAACAATTCTCCTGCCTCAGTCTCCCAAGGAGCTAGGATTACAGGCACACGCCACCACGCGCAGCTGATTTTTGTACTTTTAGCAGAGATGGGGTTTTGCCATGCTGGCGAGGCTAGTCTCCAACTCCCAACCTCAGAAGATCCACCCGCTTTAGCTTCCCAAAGTGCTGGGATTACAGGCATGAGCCACCATGCCCAGCTAAAGCCGGTGTATTCTTGATACCAAATCCCAACAGCACATATGAGAATGGAGAATTTTCAGCCAATCTCACTCAAGAACATAAATACAAAAATTCTAAGCCCAATGTCAAGAAAACGAAATCCAACAGTATTAAAAAGATAAAATACTCTGTTCCTCTTTTCCTGCCTTATTTTAGATTGATCAAATATTTGTCAGTATTCCACTTTATTTCCTCTATTGGCTTTTTAGCTGTACTTTGAGTGGTGCTGTAGGGATTACAATATGCATCCTTAATTTATTACACTTTACTTAGAATTAATATTGAACAGCTTTACACTTCACAAATAAAAGGATCTAATAGCAGTGTAATTCCATCCCCCTGCTCTTCCTCATTTGTGCTGTAGTGGTGGGTGTTTTACATTTTACTTCTGTATTTGTTACAAACTCCTTCTTAAAACAGTGATATTATTTTTTGCTGTAAGCAATATTCTTTTTTTTTTTTGAGATAGGGTCTTACTCTGTTTCCCAGGCTGGAGTACAGTGGTGCAGTCTCAGCTCACTGCAGCCTCCACCTATTGGGTTCAAGCAATTCTCCTGCCTCAGTCTCCCAAGTAGCTGGGATTATAGGCACGCACCACCATGCCCGGCTAATTTTTGTATTTTCAGTAGAGACAGGTTTTTGCCATGTTGGCCGGACTGGTCTCGAACTCCTGACCTCAAGTGACCCACACACCTTGGCCTCCCAAAATGCTGGGATTATAGGGGTGTTGTCTTTTAAATAAATTAAGGAAAACAGCTACTCTTTGGTGTGTTTACTGACATATTTACCATTTCTAGTGCTCTTTATTCTTTCCTGTAGATCTGAATTTTCATCTGGTATCATTTCCCTTAGCCTGAAACACATCCTTTACCATTTCTCATCAAGCTGGCCTTCTGGCAATGACTTTGCTCAGCTTTGTTTTCTTTGAATATGTCTTTACTTCAATCCATTTTTGAATGGTATTTTCACTGGATATAGAATTCTAGGTTGGGAGTATTTATTCCAGCACTTAAAAATACCAAATTTTGGCCGGGCGCGGTGGCTCAAGCCTGTAATCCCAGCACTTTGGGAGGCCGAGACGGGCGGATCACGAGGTCAGGAGATCGAGACCATCCTGGTTAACACGGTGAAACCCCGTCTCTACTAAAAAATACAAAAAACTAGCCGGGCGAGGTGGCGGGCGCCTGTAGTCCCAGCTACTTGGGAGGCTGAGGCAGGAGAATGGCCTAAACTCGGGAGGCGGAGCTTGCAGTGAGCTGAGATCCGGCCACTGCACTCCAGCCAGGGCGACAAAGCTAGACTCCGTCTCAAAAAAAAAAAAAAAAAAAAAAAAATTTTTAGGCCGGGCACCGTGGCTCATGCCTGTAATCCCAGCACTTTGGGAGGCCGAGGTGGGCAGATCACCTGAGGTCAAGAGTTCAAGACCAGCCTGGCCAACATGGTGAAACCCCATCTCTACTAAAAATACAAAAATTAGCTGGGCATGGTGGCAGGCACCGGTAATCCCAGCTACTTGGGAGGCTGAGGCAGGAGAATCGCTTGAACCCAGGAGGCAGAGGTTGCAGTGAGCCGAGATTGTGCCACTGTACTCCAGCCTGGTGACAGAGCAAGACTTCGTCTCAAAAAACAAACAAACAAACAAAAACACACTTTTGGCCAGGTGCAGTGCGGCTCACACCTGTAATCCTAGTACTTTGGGAGTCTGAGGCGGGTGGATCCCCTGAGGTTAGGAGTTCAAGACCAGCCTGGCCAACATGGCGAAACCACATCTCTACTAAAAATACAAAAACTAGCTGGGTGTGGTGGTGGCACCTGTAATCCCAGCTACTCAGGAGGCTGAAGTGGGAGAATCACTTGATCCTGGGAGGTGGAGGTTGCAGTGAGCTGAGATTGTGCCACTGCACTCCAGCCTGGGTGACTCCATCTCAAAAATAAAATAAAATAAAATAAAATAAAATAAAATAAAATAAAATAAAAAAGGAACATTGGGAGAAGCATATAAATGCCTTAAAATTAAAAATATAAATCAAAAATTCAAAATTCAGTAGATATGTTAGAAGAGAAACTTGAGGAAATCTCCCAGAAAATGAAAGGGTGGTGGGGGAAAGACAGTAAATATTGGACCCAGTAAGAATTTTGTTAGAAGAATATTGGGAGGTCGGGGAGGGAGAGGGAGCACATGAGTATGTGGAAGATAGTGTAAGAGAACTGAATTCTCAGCTTCCTAGGTGATACATCATTAGACAATGTCTAACATCAAGAAACCAGGACAAAACATGTGAGTATTTTTATCTAGCAATGTAAGGGTAAATACCAGAAAAATTAGCTCAGTGTTAAAGAGAGGCAGGGAGTCAGGGGGACTCCAGGAGGTAGAATGGAGTGAAAAAAGGACTACTTTGTTACAAACCTTGTAAGAGTTTTTGACTTTCCAGACAATTGATTTATTACTTTGGAAAAGCTGGAAAATCTTAAAAGATAGAATGACCTTATAGATGCCATTAAGAAAAGTGCTGTGTTGTACATTGTACACACAGGTGATCATTCTTTCCTGGATGAATATTTGTTTAGGATTCTTTGATCCTTTTCCTGGCATTTAAAATACCATCTTTCAGGGTTTTTGTGGCTATAGGAGCACAGGGAAGCCTTCCATCTCCCCTTGCTTAGCCTGGGTCTGAGAGTTCATGTGTGTATGTATGTGTACTCAGGTAAGTACATGTGTGCAGGTGTGCGTGTTATGGGTGCCTTGTGCACACATGTACATGTGCATACATGGATGTGTGTACATGGAGAGCACACATGTATGTGCTCTTTTTCTTATCCTCCTTTCCAAGCCATTCCTAAATTCCTTTTTATCTTTCTCTTACTTGCATAATGTGAACTTAAAGTGTACTTTTAATAATATGTTAAATCTATTGAGTAAAGGTTGATATTTCTGTGTGTGTATACATATATATATGTAATATACACAAAAAATTACTGTGTGTATGTGTAATTATAATATATATATTTTTCGAGATAGGGTCTTGCTCTGTCACACAGGCTGGAATGTAGTGGTGCAATCGCAGCTCACTGCAGCCTCCAACTCTTGGGTTGTAGCAGTCCTCCCAACTCAGCCTCCCGAGTGGATAGGACTACAAGGGCACACCACCACGCCTGGCTAATTTTTCTATTTTATTTTTTGTAGAAATGGGGTCTCACTATGTTGCCAGGCTGGTCTCGAACTCCTGGCCTCAAGAGATCCTCCCACATCAGCCTCCCAAAGCTCTGCGATCACAAGCGTGAGTTACTGTGCCTGGCCCCTACACAGTATTTTTAATAATAGCTTCATTGAGATATAATTCACATACTGTGAAATTCACCCCTTTTAAGGAGTAAATTATAGGAGTATTCAGTATGTGAATTATAGGGGCGTTTTTGTATATTTCTATAAATGGATGGAAGTAAGCCTTTTTTATTCCTTCCACCCAAACCTCTGCATTAAGCTTTGTAACTTGAACATAGCCATGGGTGGCTAGTTTACTGAATCTCAAAAGGAAAAAACTTCCACTGGTGTTTTAAACTGAAACATATTTACGTGATTTTTCTAGGGCTCTTTTACTTCACTGTGTTTCAATTAAGGAATTTCTTCCTGCATATTTTAAGTATAGGGACATAGAGGGAGAATTAATTAAACTCCATATTGTTAATAACTTCTCTTATAGCCAAGAAAACCCAGGAATCCAAAAGCATTAGCTCAGAGTCCTTAATCTAATAGAACTTTCCCCCACCCCTACTTGCTTTATCTCCGATTATAAATTTCCTTCTCAAGGATTTTAATGTTTAACTGAAAATGCCAGGCATAGAAAAGCTTCATTACTGCGGTACTTTCCTGTTGGCAAATTCAACCATAGTCTCCCCTTAATTCTGGTTCTTTCTTTGCATAATGGGAATAATCCTGTTTGTTCATTATGAATTTAATTCATTGAGGGGAAATACTGCATTGAAGATAGTGAATGATGATAAAGCCATTTATTGGCAGCCTCAGATGGCATTAGCTGTGGATTATCCTCTGCCTGTCACAGTGACATTCCCCTGGCCTTCGTTGTTGACATCTGGAGGAAGCCTGCTGGCAGTGCTGGCCCAAGTGTTTAAACAGGTGGATTTGTGATTCTTCTACAGGCTCAGGAATCTGATGGCAAAAAATTCGACTGGGCATCTTTTAAGACTCCCTCCTTTTAGAAAGTAAGGAACTCATGGTGCTAGTTGGGTTTGTACGACAGTAAACTTGAACAGCCTTGTAGAGTATCTTGAATAGTAAATAATACATTCTTGGTAAGCAGTTTGCCGAAAGTAGGGCCAACATTCTAAAATCCGACTGCCTCTGGTCTGGCCTGAGGTGTCCCTGGACGCGTCTGCCTGTTCTTCCTCCTTGCTTCTTCTGCACCCATGTGGCTTATCTTCCCAAGGAGAATGTGGCCTCTTGGGGGTGACCGAGTGTGGAGGGCCGGCCTGGGGAGCCTGCCCTGGCACATGTGCTGCTGCTATGGGCGGCTGACGCTGTGGACTCGGTGAGAGGAAGTGGATGCCTCCTGAAAACTAAAGCCTCCAAGAAGCTCATTCCTGTGTGTCTCTGCCTTAAGTCTGTTATCCTAAGTCACCCACCGGCATCTGACCCTCCTGCCTCAGTTAAGCTTGGGCTGTGGTTTGGAGAAGGGACTGTGTAGAGGGGGTGATTCTTGTAAAGGAACCAATTTGCCCAGGTGGCCTGTGGTCCCTCACCTGGCCATTTTGCAGTCAAGCCTCATGGGACACCAAACACTGTGGAGGGATCATGTGGCATTACAGTTCATGTTAGACATAAGTTGGCATTACGGTTCATGATAGACATACAGTTCAAGATAAGACATTAACAGTGTTGTCACCTGACCTAGTGGTTCCACGTTGGGGACTCTATTGGGAAAAAGTAATCCAGACTCCATCAAGTAATATTTATGGCAGATTTATGTATTTCAAAAAAGGGAACTGGACTAAACGTTCTGTCATAACCTGTCATGAGAGGTTGTTAAACAAATGGTCACTTTCACGGGGTGAAGTATTTTGTTGTCAAAAAAAAAATGTTTTAATGGATTTATTCATTCAGCAAGCATTTATTGAGTACCTACTATGTGCCCAAAACTTGCTACACACTGAAACTAATGCACCAAACAAGAGAGACATGTTCCCTGCCCCTGTGATACTTCTAGGCTGAAGGGAGAGAAAACAATGAACAAGAAAATAAATGACGCCAAATGTGATTAACATGATATCATGCTAAGTGGGAAAAGAAAGAGAAAACAGGGTACTGTGTGTTTTCAACTACGCGAGAAATACACATGCATAGGAAACGGCCCAGGAGGAAATATGACAAAAGAGTTATAGGCGATTTATTTTTATTTTTTCTTTAAATATCTCAACATTTAATAATTTTTATTCTAACTAGGGAAAAAAATAATTTTAAAAAAGAACCACACTTCAAATTTATGCCATATACTTTATGCCATAGGTATGGAATTCTTATTTTTGCGTCTTCCCAAGGCAGGAAAACCAAAGTGACTCCCTTGGTTGAGGAAGCGAAAAAGCATTTAAGTACTAGAAAAGGGAGATAGGCTGAGTGCAGTGGCTCACACCTATAATCCCAGCACTTTGGGAGGCCCACAGATCAAAAGATCAAGAGATAAAGACCATCCTGGCCAACATTCTGAAACCCCACCTCTACTAAAAATACAAAAAATTAGCCAGGCGTGGTGGCGGGCACCTGTAGTCCCAGCTACTCAGGAGGCTGAGGCAGGAGAATCACTTGAACCCGGGAGGCGGAGGTTGCAGTCAGCTGAGATCACACCACTGCACTCTAGCCTGGCAACAGAACGAGACGCCATCTAAAAAAAAAACAAAAACAAAAACAAAAAAACAGAGAGATAAATGTCTCCAAAATTACCATTGTCTAAACCTTAACCTTAGGTCAAGTGTCATAAATCGCACCTATTAGGAAAGGAAATGTCTCTTTTGGAGGCACATGTAGGAAGGGGTTGCTTTGGGGCCCACTGCTTCTTCCCTGCTGGCTTTTTTGGAGCTCCCAGCTCTCAGATCTGCAAGTTGTTAGCTCATTGCCTGGCTCCTCATAGGCTCTCATGAATATCTTGCAGATAGAGAGAAAGAACAAAAATACAAACCATGTGTGAGCAAAACACCACTTCATTCTACTGACCCTTGCTACGAACGCAGCTAACATCTGCTTCTATGTTCCTAACAAATGTCTTTGGTAAATTTCCAAGTTTGTAAATTACTTTTAATTTTATCAAATCAGAAATTTGTCTTGCTCTTAATTATATGAAAAGGATGCTCAGTTTCTCACATAATGAGAGAAATGCGACGTTAACCTTTCTGAGTTATCAGATTGGCAATGTAAGCCATAGCTCCAGGCTGCAAAGGAGCCCATTCCTTTTGACACCCAGTTTTACCACTAGTAATGTAGCCTACAGGTACACATGCACACAGCTGAAATGACATGTGCAGTAGATTTCCCTCAATGGACAGCTCCTGTGTGTCAGTCTCTAGGCTAAGTGCTTTATCATCATTAAGTCATTTAATCTCCAAAACAACCCTGTGAGGTAGACATTTAGAGACATTATTATTATCCCCACATTACAAATGAGGAAACTAAAGAACAGAGATGAAGTAATTTGCCCAAGGGTCACATTGCTAGTAGGGGCAAAGCCAGGATCCAGACCCTGTTGTTCCAGGACCCTTGCTCTGCTCACCTCAAGTAGTTGCTCCCTGTTTGAACAAGGATACAGCACTATTTGTGTTGTCACATGCTGCAAAATGACATTTCCATCAATGGCAGACCCCCTATGCAATAGCCATTGCATAAGATTCTAATGTCATATTTTTACTATACCCTTTTTCTGTTTAGATATGTTTAGGTACACAAACGCTTATCGTTGTGTTACAGTTGCCTACAGTATTCAGTACAGTACCATTCTGCACAGGTTTGTGGCCTGGGAGCTGCAGGCTGTACCCTATAGCCTAGGTGTGGAGCAGGTGTACCATCTAGGTTTGTGTAAGCACACTCTGTGATATTCACACAACAACAAAATCACCTGCATTTCTCAGGTAGTATCCCCATGGTTAAGCTATACATGACTATAATTGCCAAAGTTTGTACAACCTAAATGTCCATTAGTAGGGGATTGTTTAAGTAAACAACACTATATCTATCCTGTGCGGCCATGGAAGGATCAAGATACACTGTTAATGGAAAACTCAAGGTGCAGAAAGTGCTAGCAGGTGTGTTACCAAAGAGGCGGGGGGAAACATATATTCATATTTGCTTGAATAAGAATAAAATGCTTCAGAAATGATACACAAGAAATGGGGAACCAACGTTGCCCATGGGGAGGGAGACTTCGTCATATGCACTTTTATATTTCTGGATTTCTGAGCCATCCTTGTATATTACTTATTCAAAAACAAAAATCAAAACCCTGAGTACTACTGCTTTTTAATGGGGTTTTTTGAACCTACAACCACTTTATTCATAGATTTTTAAACATTAAACTTTTTAAAAAGTTTTAATGTGTATATATGAACAGGTAATATATGCTGTGGTTTTAACAAAAAGTCAAACAGGCTGGGCATGTGACTCACACCAGTAAATCCTACACTTTGAGAGGCCAATGTGGGAGGATCGCTTGAGCTCAGGAGTTTGAGACTAGCCTGGGAAATATAGTGAAACTCCTTCTCTACCAAAAATACAAAAATTAGACGGGTATGGTGGTGCACACCTGTAGTCGTAGCCACCTGGGATGCTGCAGTGGGAGGATGGCTTGAGCCTGGGAGGTTGGGGCTACAGTGAGCCATGATCGTGCTGCTGTACTCCAGCCTGGGCAACAGAGTGAGACCCTATCCAAATACATACATACATACATAAAGTCAAACAGAGAGTGCAATAAAAATGAAGTCTCTCTTCCATTCCAGTCGAGCCCTCTCTCCCTTCCCACGAAGCTGCCTGTCTGCTGGTTCCCTGGGAATTCTTGCTGCTCTCTTTTTCCACACAGTGCACACCACTGACCCTGAGTGTAAGCAGCCCCTCTTGTTTGTACTACCAAAACTATATCTGAAAATAAAAGTTCAGTGTTAGTGACCAGGCCTTCTGTGTGTGTGTTTGGAGACATCCTCTATAGTTGAAATAAACTTCAACTCAAATTATAGCCTCTAGAGCCCTTGGTCCCTGTCCTACCATCATTACACCCCCACCGTAATCGCAGTTCACCACTTGGTAAGTTAAAGTGCTTGGATTCCTTTGTGGTTGGAATATGGCTATAATTGGATCCTAAGGAGTTGAGGAGAGTCAGAGGTTCCTCACCAGGGCTTGTTTTCTGCACCTGCAGCAGTGAGAACAACTTCCTGTGTTGCTATCACCACACACACAGGCTAGGTTAGGAACTGTGTTAGGGAGGGGGGCACCACACACATAGGCCAGGTTAGGAACTGTGTTAGGGAGAGGAGCTGCTGTGTGTCTAAATGAACCGAGCCCTGTGGAAGACCGCATGCTAGAAATGCTGTGCTGGGGATGCTGTTTCATGTAGAAGGGCCTTGCTTACCTCTGCCAGCCCTGGCCAGGCCAAGGGAGGCTTGGGCAATACAGAATCTGACTTGGGGCAGTGTGGAGGCTCCAGCCTTTTAGAACCTAGTACTTAGCCAGTTGGGGCTATGGTTAAAATGAGACAGGGCTGCCACATGCCACACTGTATAAATGGGTCAATGTTGAACCTCATTTCGAATCGTACCAGCGGGGCCAGTCCTGCCTGTCTTTCACCTGCCTGCCCACCCACCCAGGATGGTGTGGATACAGCCTAGGAGCTTATGGTATGAGGATGAGCAGGAGCTCCTGTTCTGGAATTTAGAAACACTGAGAGATTTCCAGAATTGGAACAAAAGGTAAAGTTGTACTGACAGAGGGGCCCACATTGCAGAAACA
This sequence comes from Macaca thibetana thibetana, assembly GCF_024542745.1. NCBI lineage: Eukaryota > Metazoa > Chordata > Mammalia > Primates > Cercopithecidae > Macaca > Macaca thibetana. The sequence continues at coordinate 89,050,784 of NC_065584.1, forward strand.
GTGCATAGGCAGGTATGTAAAGACAGACGGGCTGCCATTCAGAGCCAGTGGGTGGAGCAGTGAGCACAGGCAGAGGTAAGTGTTGAGAAAACACAGTCAACACCAAAGAATCAGAGCAGTATTTTTCCTCCCTGAAACCATTCTGATTGCCAAGAAACCCCGTGGCAGGAAAGGAAGAGGAAGCAGGGATTTTTCAGCCAACAGAGACATTGAACCAGCAATGGCCCTGTCCCCAGCTTGGGTCGCAGGAGACAGTCATGAGGGCCCACTGAGGGGGTTCGCAGCTGAACATGTGTATGCATGTGTTTCCTATTGAGCCAATCCAGTTAGAAACAAACACTGAGAGGCTGGGGCATCCGGGAGCCCCGTCAGCGTGAGCAGCTGTCCTTGGGCAGGTCACACTGGCCCCTGGCCCCCTCAACTATGTGGGGTGATGACCTTCTAAACAGTTACCCTGCTCTGAATTCTGGGGATGCTGTGGGAAGAAGAAGAAGGAGGAGGAGGAGGAGGAGGAGGCGGAGGAGGAGGCAGCTTAAACAACTAGCCAGCAGCAGAGCTGGCTGGCAGATATGCATTAATTACTTGTATAGATGCTCTTTGACTTACAATTGTAAGTTGACTTACTTCAATGATATTTTCAGCTTATGGTGGATTCATCCCAACATAGCCCCATCATTAAGTCTAGGAGTGTGCTGAATGCACCTTGCTTCCACACCATTGTAAAGTCAAAAAATTGTAAGTCAAACTGTCATAAATTGGAGACTGTTTATAATGTGTTTTATAACATCAGGAATTCACCTGGAAGTTGCTACCAGGATTTTCACTTTGCTTGATACCTGAGAACAGATAACTGCATGGACCGTCACTCCCCATGGAGCCATCCGTGGAGTGGGACCCCTGCTGCCCCCATGTTGGCTGGGAGCTCTCCCGTCAGCCGTGTGTTTCCTGTGCCTGTCTGTCTCTCATGGCCCCCATGGAGCCTGGTGTCTGTCTACTCATCCCCCTGCTTTCAAAGATATTCTCCCTCCACCCAGCTTCTGCAGACATTTGGGTTTTTACCAGCACTGCTATCCCCTAGAACATCCCTCACTGTCCTGGGCTAGCTGTGGAGGAGAGAGCCCAAGACCGAGTCTTCCTATGATCTAGGATGAAGGATCCAAACAGCAGGGTTTCTCCATGCAACCCAGTTATCACATTTGGAAGATTCATAGCCAGGCCTGGCCCCAGATCTGCCCACCGGATATCCCAAGAGGGGAAGGTGGCTGCTGCTAGTTATCGGGGAGGCAGCATGGAGGGAGGCTCAGTGAGATAAGCAGGGCAGAGGACAGCCTCCAGGACAGTGGAGAGTCCAGCCCGGCTGACCTCCATCCCAGCAGGGACAGGAAGCAGAGGGCAGCTCCATAGAACAGGAATAGAGGGGCACTGGCTTGCAGGAATGAGATGCCGGGGGAAAGCAGCATGTGGCCTGGGCAATAGGAGCACACCTGGCCGTCAAGTAACCAGGAAGTGAAGGTAGCAGGCCAGAGCCCAGCTATCAGGGGAGGAACCAGGCAGCATCTGGCTTATTTCTGTGAGTGACAGAGGTCTTGGCACAGGCAGGTGACTCTGTGGGTTTGGTGCCTTCCAGGGAAGTTGAAAGAATGGAGCCTCATATTGTATGGCACAGCGGAGCACCCGTACCACACCTTCAGTGCCCATCAGTCCCGCTCACGGATGCTGGAGCTCACGGCCCCAGAGCTGGAGCCACCCAAGGCTGCCCTGTCACCCTCCCAGATGGAAGTTCCTGAAGATGAGGAAGATTACACAGGTAATGAACCTGAAGCAAGAGGAGACGGCCAGCTTCCATGAGCTTTGATTGTCCAGAGTAGCTCTGAAAATGTGGGGCTGCTCCTGGCAAAGGTGGGGCTGATGGTTGTGTGTCTTCTCTTGTCTGGGAGTCATAATAATCATGGCAATTTGCACTCACACAGCTCATTCCACCCCAGGCTCTGCTAATATTTTACAGACCAGTAAGTATGCTTCAAACCAGTAAGTATTCTCCAATCTTCCCAGCTGGGAAAGCAGGGTCTATATGCCCAACCAGAATGGGGTATTGCCCCCTGGTAAATTAGCCACTTCCAGGAGCACCCCCTTTCCTCAAAGGCCCCCATCTCACAGCCTCCTGACTCCCTCAAGTCCATCCACTTTCAGTCCTTGAGGTCAGGATGTGGGAAGGACACAGTACTCCCAAGGACCCAGGAAAGTTGGTTTCAAAGAGCACAGCTGGGAAAGGAGCTTGTGGCAGAGATCCTGACCAGCCTGGAGGCCTTGGGTTAAAGACCCAGAGAGGATCTCAAGAGATGATGTCAGCAGATGCTGATGCTACACAGATGCCTTGAAAATCTTACGGCATATAAAAAGGCCCTGCGTGAATCCTTTTTCTCCAATTATCCCATTGCCAAGGTGGGCCCTGGTTTGGAGACACCAGTTCATTCCACAAGGCAGCCAAAAGCCACAGCTGCCCAGAGAGGCTCCAGCCACTGAACTGGGCACGGCTTTTATTCGTATGTTAGACTAGAAGCTGTTCTTCTCCTCTGAGCCATCCTGTAGCAATTTGTGCGAGAAGAGGTGTTTCTGGTTGGACGTATTTTCCTTAGCTAAATACTACGGCTAAATGATAAATGATGGGTGATATCTAAGAACATTGATGCTTTAAGTTATCTAGTATCTTCTGTGAAAAATAACAAAATGGAGAATTCCACCAATACATATCAAGTATAAATTATGGTCGATTCCATTTTAAATTTCTTCTACTGTTCTTTTAAAATAGAGCATTGAATTATGTATGCACTAATCTGCTCTGTTTTCCCCTGTGATTTATAAACTGTGGCAAGATTCAGTAATTATTAATAAAGAACTGATTTTTTTCTTAAAATCTGCTACTGACTTCAGCCTTGCACAATGGAACCTCACTGTAATACCATTCTGCAGTCCAGCAGTCTACTGAGCAGGGCTTAGATGGAGAGAGGGGGTCTCCATGGGAAGGAGATGCGTTCCTGGCTTTCAGGGAAGCCCCCTGAAGTCTCAGGGGTGAGTGGGATGGGCAGACCAGAGATAGCAGGACAGCCTCTTCAGACACCAGGACAGAGTGACAGAGCAGGTGAGAACTGGACGGTGCCAAAGTGTGGAAGCCAAAGGAGGAGGAGGAGCCACATTAGAGTCCAACGCAAGGTCAGGTGAATATGAGATGAGGTGTCCGGAGCTGGCCTTGGGCATGGTGCATTGGGAGTGATGGGCCCAGGCCAGTGGAGGCTGCACCTGGACCCTTTGGGCAAGAGAGCATTTGCCAAGAAATAGAGGAGGTGAGCGAGGGGGATGAGGGAAGCCTAGGGAGTACTTGCAAATGGCCAGGGTCCCAGGACAGCAGCAAGCAAGATGGCCCCTGGAGAGGAAGGTTGGGGGACCAGAGCATCTGGCTGGGAGAAAGGGCAGCAGCTGCAGTGGGCAGCATGGGGCACAAGGAAGACGTCAGTGCTGTGGTTCTGAAGGTGGACAATTTTGTGATGACAGCTAGCCTGCTAGGCCAGAGCCGTCTGGTGGCCAAAGTGCGGGTGGAGGCCACCCCAGGGACTCCGCAGGGTGCTGGGTTGAGAGCAGACCCTGGGCTGGCCCCGCCCAGAGACTGGGATTCAGCAGGTGTGGGATGCCTGGGGGTCTGCAACTGTAGCAACCACTCTTAGGTGCCTGCAGGCAGTGTGGGCTTAGAGATCTGGCAGATACTGAAACCAGCGAGGATGGGGGCAGGAGGCAGGGAAGGGCTTGGGTTCCTACAAGAAAGTGGCTTGGAGGCCAGGACAGTACTGGCACGGGAACACAGGGAAGACTGGGCCTCAGGAAAGAAGCCATTGTTGAGCAAAGGGAACTGAGTGGGCTGAGATCAGCTCAGGACACTGTGGTCACCCACACAGGACTGCAAGGGAAGCCAAGAGCCCACGTGGTGTTGTCTGGAAGACGGGATTCCAGGACGGCTCCACAGGTACAGGAGCCAGTTCACAGGATGAGGGTGATGTCTGGAGCAGGACCATGTGTGCTCATAGGCTTAGCACATCCGTGCTTACTCGACAGGCTCAAGCAGAGGCCCAGAAGCCTTAGGTTACTTGCTCAGGGCACACAGCAGTCAGGAAGGAAACCTGACTTGTACTCAGTATGCTCTTATTCTTGTGGGCACCTCTTGTCTGCAATTAACCAGCTCAACTCTTGCATTCCTCTCGGGTCTGATACTGCTCCAGTGAGGTTCCAGTGTGCTATTCTTAGATGGCGTGAATGGTGGGAAAGATGGTGATGCCAAACCCTCCTGTCCTTCGGCAGTTGGTCCAAGCACGCAATGGCAAAGCCCGTGGAGAACTCCCAAGTTGCTTTCTAACATTTATTTGCTTGCGTATTTTTTTTAAATCCTGGATTTGCTCCACAAAGGATTGAAGGTGGAGTTTTCAAATAAACCCGTGTCAGTCTAAGCCCATCTAGAGGGGCATCAGCCGCTAGCCAGGCTGTTCAGCACATGAACGGAGCCCCCCGTGTATGAAGAGACCCCTGCTAGGAGTTATGGGGAGTGACACAAGAAGGCAGTGGGGCTTGGAGGAACTTTCACGCTAATTGAGGCAAGAGGAAAAGCAGACATAAGTACAAATTACAACACAAACAACATGCTCGCCCAGAGAATGAACTACAGCTGTACCAGAACACGCTTAGGCAGTGGAGTGATTGGGACAACGTGGACAGTCAGGTGGATTTAATTTAAGGACACTTCGTGGGAGAGACGAATGTGGATATTTGGCTTTTAAACACAATTCAAGTAGAGAGCCATACTGGGAAGGTTTGTTTACAGATATTTATCTAGGCATCTGGGCCCTTGAATGGGCATTGTCTTCACCTGACCTGTGGGTGACCTTGATGCAGTGTGGGGGCTCTGCAGCTCTGTTGAATAGCCCCCAGCCTTGCTTGGGGCTCCGTGCAAAATTATTGAATAAGCTTTCCACTGCAGACAGACCCAGGAGCAGGGGTGGGGATGTGTGAAGTCCATAACCCTGACCAGCAGCTGAGAGCACTGCTCCAGGGCCCTCCCCAAGGCTATCCTCCTCCGAGGACATCCTAGAACATTCTGTCTGGAGATGATGAGGACATCTATACTTTCCCTGTTCCTAGCCACCTTCCTCTCATCCACTCGGCAAATAGTGATTGAGCACCTACTCTGTGTCTAATGCCGGGAATCTAGCAGTGAACACACTGAACCAAGCCCTGCCCGCCCATCTCTCATTCCCTGTGTCTGGAAAGTGAGAAGATTGGTCTGCTGCCTCCCTGTCCCACCCATGCCCTCATCTTCTTTTTTTTTTTTGAGACGGAGTCTTGCTCTGTCGCCCAGGCTGGAGTGCAGTGGCCGGATCTCGGCTCACTGCAAGCTCCGCCTCCCGGGTTCACGCCATTCTCCTGCCTCAGCCTCCCGAGTAGCTGGGACTACAGGCGCCCGCCACCTCGCCCGGCTAGTTTTTTGTATTTTTTAGTAGAGACGGGGTTTCACCGTGTTAGCCAGGATGGTCTTGATCTCCTGACCTCGTGATCCGCCCGTCTTGGCCTCCCAAAGTGCTGGGATTACAGGCTTGAGCCACCGCGCCCGGCCGCCCTCATCTTCTTAAGATGAAGGAAATTGTTCACTTTATCAAGCAAGACAGACCTGCTGCCTCCTCAGGGAGAAAGCGCTGCAGGAAAAGGCGGGAGAGAAGTCCTTAAGTCACCACGACAGCCCCGCCCTCGCTGGGTCAGCTACGAGGGTGGGAAGGCAAGAGCCCAGTGGCTGAGCTGGAGTTTTGGGCTCAATGGGTAATTTAAAGCAATGGTGCAAGAAGTGAGGATTTCGGAGGCTGTCCCCATAGATGACCCAGGATGGGGTGGGCAAAGAATCCAATTAGATAGGAATTGATCCAAACTATAGTAAACCCTCTGGAGCTGGGGGAAGGGGCTTAGCAATGAGTTTTAGAAATGGTGGGCGGCATCTGGAACCCAGGGTGTCAGCACCGCCCAGGAACGGTGTCTAGAGTGTCCTCGTGGATACACACAGCTCTGAAAGGGGTTCACAGTGGGAACTGGGACAGGTGAGGCCCTCCACCCAGTGAAAACTAGGGAAATATCAACACCAGAGAGCCTTCAGGAAGGGAAGCCAACTTCACTGGGTCTAACACTGGAAAGGTCTGGAGACTTCAAGACAAATGAAGAGGGCTTTGTGTGCCCCAGCAGAACTCCACTGTGGGCAGCAGAGAATGAGGACTTTGGTCTTTTCCTCAAGTCCCCACCAAATGAAGGTGGCCAGCAACTAACTAGGCTTTACTCCTGAGCTCACTCGCCATCCCCTCGGATAACTCATACCTTGGAGGAGGAGGTTTTTCTTCTAATAACTCGAAAGCCTTCACATGCCCCACTTAGTCCCTGTGTCTCAGAGCTGTTGGGGTCCCCTGGGCCATTTCCTCAGCGTAGGAGGGACAGGTGGGTAGTAGGTGGGAGTCCACCCCAGTTCTGGCTTCAGGCATCACTCCTGCAGACCAGCTTGGGGAAGACCCCTGCAGCGTGCCCCGGCCCCGCCTGAGGGGTAGACCTTTAACACGGGGTTCATCTCTGGGATACCTGGGAAGGACCTAGACGGTGAGGTTTGCTGGTGTCTACTCAGCAACCCTGCAGTTCTCAGTTGTTTTTCCAACAACAAACCGGCCTCCAGAGTGAGAAACTGGGTACCCCTAGGAACTTGAGGGAGGACACAGCTGCCCTCCCACCGAGGGCTCCGAGGAAAGCCTAAAGGGGACGTTCTGAAAGGGGCTCAGCCCTCGGCACAGAAAACAGTAGTCCCCCAACCCTAGGACACGCTGTCAGGCTCTGTCCCTGCCCCACCCCAGACCTGCCCAGCAACAGCCCCACCAGGAGGTCCTGAGTACGCGGCGATCCATCCCCATTCCCACTGCAGTGGAGTGGGTGGCGGGAGGGGAGAGTCCTACCTAATTCCTCCTGGCTTATCAGCTTGCCAGCAGTTCTCCTGACACTCAGCATCCCCTCTTGTGTTGCTCTATCCTCCACGTGGAAGTCAAAGGTGCTGGCTGGTCCCAGCATCATGACTGGTGCAAGTGAGTAAATGAAACAGAGCTGTTCCAGCCTCTCCCTCCCCGTTACCCCTCCAGGCTCTCATAAGTCCCATCTCCTCCCTGCTCCGGGCAGCACATCCAGCCCTGGATGTTTCGCTCCTTCTCATGCCATCCCTGTCTAGAGTGCTCAGACTCTGACACTGGAGCCCAGCGAGGCTCAGCTGCACCTGTTACCCGTGGGGACGGCTGCTCCTGCCTTGTCGTCTGGCTGTCCAGCCCCAGCAGGGTCTGGAAGCTTCTCCCAAGCTGCAATATCCTGACATGGGGATCCGTGGGACTGCAGTAGATGGAGAAGGCATCTCTCTGGATGAAAGGCAATGCTTGTTTCTTTAAGGTGTGTGCCATCCGGAGTGTGGTGACAAAGGCTGTGATGGCCCCAATGCAGACCAGTGCTTGAACTGCATCCACTTCAGCCTGGGGAGCGTTAAGACCAGCAGGTAACGCATGTCCCAGAGCCCTGTGGCTCACCACTCAGTGGTTCCTTCCAGTTGTATCCTTAGTCCCTCCATGACCTGATGCCCCAGTTAGGAATTAATGTAGCACCCCCAAACAATCATGACACTGAAGTTAACTGCTTTGGAGTTTTTAAATTTTTAGTAACTTGGCATTCCTATCATACAAGTCATATACATCCATTACAGAGAAATTAAAAGCTGTGGCACATTGGCGTCCATGCTTATAAACCCTTTTCTATCCATGTTGTTAAAGAGAAAGAGGTCATGTTGGGCATGCCAAGGCTGCCCCAGAGGGCCCAGAGATGGATGCAATTCAAGGCCCTGGTGCTGCCCTCACAGCCTGTTGATGGTCTTTTTCTCAGTGTCTCTGGACTCTGGTTGGGTGTGGGGCTTTCACTGAGTGAAAGTTTTGCTGAGTTTACCCCGAGAGAGGATATCGGGAGCTCTGACCTGGGCCCCTAGGTGTATGGCCAATTGCCGGGTTCGGGCTGACCCTTCTATGGTGAGTGAGCCCTCCTATGTGGCCTGCAGACAGGCCCTGAGCTCTGTCCACTGAGCTCCTCTAGCTCCTGGCATCACCACTTTCTCAAATTCTCTTCCCTGACAGTCCTGCAGCTGCTCTGTTGTCCATTCTCATTTCACAAACTTCCCTGAGCACCCATCATGCGCTGCATGTGCCAGGCCTGGGAGGCCCTGATGACAGGACACTGCTAGGCTCCCCAAAGGCCTGGGTGACAGATGCACCCACCAACCACTGGTGCACACCCATGAGGGCTCAGGCTCGGGTGCAGCCATGCACGGTGAAGCCAGGGCCCATGTGGCTCTCGTGGCATCCTAGAGCTCCCAGCCACAGCGCACTCACTGGCCAAAGTGCAAAGGCTGTCACCCTGCTGGCCTTACTCACTGCCCATGAGACTCACTCCCTGAGGGCACCCGAGAGGGTTTTGCCAGAGCCGACAGCTCCAAAAGTCAAGTACCGACCTCATGATGCCCTTGGGAAACCATGCACACCCTCAGGACTTTTCAGTGGGGCCAGCTTTTAAAAGAAAGGATTCCCAGGTTCTGTGCAAGGCCTCCAACCTCTCCACCTGTGTATGTAGGAACCTCAGAACTGCACTCACCAAGACAAAGGGCATCATGTTTGACATTCACTCCTGAAGCCTTTGTTTCCTCAAAGGAAACAAAGGGGCGGGCATGGGGCTGGGGCTGGGTTGGCAAGGCCCTCACCCTCCTGCCTTTGCTCCTACAGGAAGTGTGTGAGCGTGTGCCCCTTGGGGTACTTTGGGGACACAGCAGCAAGACGCTGTCGCCGGTGCCACAAGGGGTGTGAGACCTGCTCCGGCAGGGGTGCGACACAGTGCCTGTCTTGCCGCCGCGGGTTCTATCACCACCAGGAGATGAACACCTGTGTGACCCTCTGTCCTGCAGGATTTTATGCTGATGAAAGTAAGTGGCATGTTTGTGGGCACAAGAACTGATGAGCCAGCCCCAACTTTCTGGGCCTGTGCCCTCTCTCCTGGGATAATTTCCCAGCTTTCTGCTGCCTGTGTATTTTGTTGTTCTGAGTAAGGACTTGCAACAGGGGAAGGAGGCAGAGATGATGAAATCAGAGCACCCAGGCCTGTTAGTTAATAGCACTTCCCCCACAGACCTGGCCGGGAGAAGTTCCAAGTGATGCTGAAAGAAATCCTGGCCTTACTCGCTGTCCAGGGTATTTCACGCATCTGCACCAGAGTCAACATCCGCTATTGAGCAAGGGCTGAGAGGTGGCTAGGGCCAGCCACTCTTGGGCTCAGTCTGATTTCAGGTACCAGGAGAGGAGGTCCTGCTGTCTGTCCTGTAATTTCTCCTCCAGGAAAGACTCTGCCATCAGCTTCTCTGTAACAGAGGATGTGTGCACTGGGCATGGGTCAGGGCATATGGAATTGGCGGTCAGAGCTGGGGGCGAGCCCTCCTAGGCAGAGCTGCTGAGATGAAATTGGGATTTAAGTGTGGGCAGAAGGTTTGCAGACCTCCAAAAATGAAAAGGAGCTGCTGACCAATGTCAGTTGGGCTCAGAAGGGATGGGTTGGTCTTTGCGGGGCATTTTACAGGTAGCATCCACACCCCTAAACACTAGACAGGCAGTGTTTTCCTCCTGCCACAGGAGGGGATTCAAAGCTGTGCAAGGGCAAAGGCCACAGCTAGTCATGCTGGAGGTGGGACTGTAACTCAGAGCAGCACGGCCAGGCGTCTTGCTGCCCTGCTCTCCCAGGAGGGTGGGGGAATGGACAGGAGTTCTAGGCCCAAGACCCCATGCCAATGTTTTAGTAATTCACCTTGCCCTGAGAGATGCAAAAGGAGGGCTTGGGTTAAATTGACGGGGGATAGTTGTCAAACACATTAAAGAAGCTACCGTTTGACATTCGTGGTCTTCCAGGTAGCAGGCCTCCCCACAGCCCTCCTCTCAGGGCCCTTGCTGCTCAGGGTGGGTCATTGATCCAACCTGTCATGGCATTGCTGTTACCCCTGTGGACAAGACCCAGGAAATCTTTAAAGACGTATAAAACCATCAAATAACCAGACTCCCCCCGCTTTTTTTTTTTTTTTTTTCTGAGATGGAGTCTCGCTCTGTCACCCAGGCTGGAGTGCAGTGGTGTGATCTCAGCTCACTGCAACCTCTGCCTCCTGGGTTCAAGCAATTCTCCTACCATAGACTCCCAAGTAGCTGGGATTACAGGCATGCGCCATCACACCCGGCTACTTTTTTTGTATTTTTAGTAGAGACAGGGTTTCTCCATGGTGGACAGGCTGGTCTCGTACTCCTGACCTCAAATGATCCATCTGCCTTGGCCTCCCGAAGTGCTGGGATTACAGGTGTGAGCCACCTCATCCATCCCAGACTCCCTTTAGAGGGGAAACACAAAGTCATGCAAGACACATTTCACAGCCTTTGCGAACGCCTGTTCTGGGCTGCCAACCAGACCTTTGCAAAGGATGCAGGAACCTTCATCCCCACCCCCTTCCCAAGGACACAATTGGCCGCCCTCCTTCACCCCGACATCCTCACTCAGCCCTTGCTTTATGGCCTATGATGCCACCTGTGAGGGGGCCCTGCGGCGGGGACATGCACAGGTGTAGCAAGCAGCTGTTAGCTCCCAGGCCCAGAGCACCCCAGTCACTTAGGAGTGGTGCATGGTGGTGGTTAATGAGGCGCCAACCCAGATAATAACTTATGACATTGCAGATGGGAGTTGGGGTGACCCAGAACTTCCCCAGGAGGCACGATGACTCACCATAGGTTCCTGTCTCGCCATCTAGAGCCACCAGATCTTCATATATAGATTTCCCTGGGAAAGCACTGTGGAGAGCAAGTAGCAGCCTCAGGCTCCCCACCCCCCTACCTGCCCATACCTGGCCACGTTTATGAAGATTTCCACCTCATTAAACTCTACTTAGCCCACCAGGAATTGGCCTCCATCCCTGTTGAAATAAGTGGAACCACCTCAGAGGCCTGGTGGTTGTCTGAGGACTTTAATTTACCTCAGAAAGGGGAGGTGAGAAATCTGTGACCCCACACCAGGTACAAGCAGCCTCTGGCTGCTTTATTTCTACACATTCTGGAGGTGGACTCAGGGAACAGCCCACCTACACCCCTGCTTTGAAATGCCGGGGCCCTGCTTGCCCAGATTTGATTCCTGTCAGTGCCGTCCCTTCTCTTTTCTTATCTTGCTATTTTTCTCCAGGTCAGAAAAATTGCCTTAAATGCCACCCAAGCTGTAAAAAGTGCGTGGATGAACCCGAGAGATGCACTGTCTGTAAAGAAGGATTCAGGTAAAAACCCCCCTCAAAACCTGAAGAATGCCAGGGTGGTGGTGCTGTTTTGAGTTTGTTATGGATTTACCACATTTTTGCATTTCTCCTAAAAGCTGAACTGTCAGAGGCCCAAAGCCATTGAGGGTAAAGATTCCGAGTCCTGGAAATCATGTGTCCACTTAGAGATGGCTGTGTAGGATGGAAAGTGAGAGGATGGGTGGAATCTCTATGTTTCACACAACATGGGCGAATTGGGCAAAGCAGCACTTGATTGCATCACATGCAGCACAGGGCTGTGCCCAGATCCACCTCCTTTCGCTCCAGCACCTCCACCTGCTCCAGTTCCCCTCCCTGTCTGGGCCAGGGGTGGGCTGTAGTGGCTCACCCACCCTCTCTCGTCTGCATCCCTTGGTCTTCTGTTTTTTTGCCAGCTCCTGACATCTTCACTGCTTCCTAAGGGTGCTCTTTACATTCATGGTTCTCCCTGTTCCATCAGGCTCAGCCCCATAAAGCTCAGCATGCATTTTCTTAAAAATCATTCTTCTGGGTTAATGATTGTTCTTGGAATATTTTGAAATGTTTCTTTAGCCCATTTTATGCAACCAAATTCCTTTTAATGCAAACAAATATACATTACCTATTCCTCCAAATTGCTGTCTAAAATCTTAGAACATTCTGTTCAAAATTTGGGGGGGGATACTCCCATAGTAGGGAGACTAGCACCGTGGTCCACACTGGAAGGATCACCTCATGTTCAAATGCAGGTTCTGATGCAGCGGGTCTGGGTATAGCCCACTACTCTACATTTCAGCAGGCTGGCAGTGATGAAGATGCTGTGGTCCAGGCAGGGAGTTGCTTTTGCAGGGTGAGGCGGTGGAGGGATGCAACATACCTCCAGCCCCATCTCCCTTCTCAAATGCTATGAGGACTGGAATTCTCCATAGAAGAAGTTCCTTTTTTGGAGTAAAGAACAAAGGAAGAAAAATTACTGAGCATATCTTCTCTTATTCCAGGTGCTTGCACCAATTTTGCCTTATTTAATCTTTGCAGCAACCTATGAAGTAGACATAATTCTTACTCGCATTTTACAAACAGGGGAGATGAAGTTTCCCCAGGAGACACTATGCTACTGTCTTCATTTCCTTCAGCCTGCCCCTTTCTTCCAGATGAGAGTACTGGGGAGAAGAGGACCGCAAGCAGCTGGGAGTCCAGGAGAGGGAAGGCAAAGCAAGGCCCCCAAAGTCACGCATCACATCTGCTGTCATTTAAACCTGTTGGCTGGACAAGGCAGGATTAGGAGTGAAAGGATGAACTGGCCCAGGAAAGGGATCCCCCAAAGAGATAAAAGTTGGAAGAGGAAGGAGGAGACATTCAGCTGGCAGCCTGGGAGAGGCCAGCTTTGATGTCCCAGACTCTGTAGGTCAGGCAACCCAGGAGTGGATCCTCAACCCAGGCTGGTAGCTGGGGGTATCAGGAAGAGGAGGCTCTATGTTCCCAGTACCCTAGAACCTGCCTGTTTCCCAGCAGAGAAGCGCTGAGGGATCCCAGGGAATGCATTTATGCATCCTGTCCCATCCTGTAGGAGAGAGAAATCAGATACTCAATTCAGGAATAGTGTGCTAAAGAGAAAATGCTTCCTGGCAGTAGCCCCGCCACATAGAAGCAGTGGTTCCATCAATGACAAGCTTTCAGAGAGGCATGCAAACTCCAGACACATCGCCAGCCATCAGCCACAGAAAGCTTCCATTTATTGCCCAATATTCTCTTAAGCTGTGACTTCAAATCACTGCAGTCATGTTAAAGCAGCAAGAGAGCAGCCGAGCCGCCGCGTCCGGCCATCCATCTCTTCAGGGGGATCAACACAGGAAGGGTTTGCAGGGGAATGTCAGTTATTAAAGACATGATTTAACTGCCATTCGCAGTGGGCATGGCACCATGAAGAGGAAGGCCCTGGGTGGGTGTCCACCATCCATACAGAGGAGCTTGCAAACATACGGACATCTTCCTGCTAAGTGCAGGTGTAAGAGATAGGAAAAGCCAGTGTTTTCGCCTACTCTCACACACAAAATGTAACACACTTCACCTCTGGTAGCAAAAATGTGTGGGTTTTTCCCCACACACCAGACAGTTCTCCAGTGAACACCAGCTGGGTGTCCCATAAGATATATATAATAAATACATAGCTCAGCCTGAATGCGCTGGTTCACACCTGTAATCCCAGCACTTTGGGAGGCTGAGGCATGCAGACCACTTGAGGCTAGGAGTTCGAGACCAGCCTGGCCAACATGGCAAAACCCTGTCTCTACTAAGAATACTAAAATTAGCCAGGCACGGTGGTGCATTCCTGAATCTCAGCTACTTGGGAGGCTGAGGCAGGAGAATCGCTTGAACCTGGGAAGCAGAGTTTGCAGTGAGCTGAGATCGTGCCACTGCAGCACTCCCGCCTGGGTGACAGAGTGAGATCCTGTCTCAAAAATAAATAAATAAATAAATAGCTCAATTCTGACACTACTAGATAGTGTCACATCCTACAAATTGAGGGCTCAGCCCAAGACTGCCCCACTTTGATGCCAATCACAAGTCCCACGTGGTGACCTGTGCTTCTGAATGACCAGCTACCAATCGGATTTCCCATGACCCCTCCTTGGGTTCGATTAATTGGCTAAAGCAGCTCACAGTGAAAGACATTACTTATGTGTACCCATTTATTACAAGGATATGATGCACAGCTAGATAGAGATGCGGAGGGTGAGGTTTGGAAGGGTTGAGCGCTGGACCTTCCATCCCTATGGGGCTGGGTTGTGCTACCCTCCCAGGATGTGGGATGTGTTCTTGTTCACCAACCTAGAAGCTCTCCAAACCCTGATATTTTGGGGTTTTTATGGAGGTTTTTTTACATAGGCATGATTGATTAAATCATTGGCCACTGGTAATCAATTCAGCCTTCAGCCCCTCTCACCTCCCAGGAGGGAGGTCAGAGTAGTAGGGCTAAAAATTCCAATGTTCTGGCCGGGCGCGGTGGCTCAAGCCTGTAATCCCAGCACTCTGGGAGGCCGAGACGGGCGGATCACGAGGTCAGGAGATCGAGACCATCCTGGCTAACACGGTGAAACCCCGTCTCTACTAAAAATACAAAAAACTAGCCGGGCGAGGTGGCGGGCGCCTGTAGTCCCAGCTACTCAGGAGGCTGAGGCAGGAGAATGGCATAAACCTGGGAGGTAGAGCTTGCAGTGAGCTGAGATCCAGCCACTGCACTCCAACCTGGGCGACAGAGCGAGACTCCGTCTCAAAAAAAAAAAAAAAAAAAAAAAAAAAAAATTCCAATGTTCTGATCACATGGTTGGTTCCCTGGCAGCCAGCCCCTGTCTAGAGGCTACCCAGGAACCCCCCAGTCGTCAGTTATTAAAGACATTTAGCACTTTGGTAATTGCAAGGGTCTTAGGAGCTGTGTGCCAGGACAAAAACCAAACATATATTTCTTATTATAAATCCCAGTGTCATAGCAGGAGTCACCAGCTCTGACAGATGCACCGCATAGCACTTGCTCAGTATGGTTAGTGGCAAACCCATTTAAAACGTGTACATCACACACAGTATAATCTCAGGAACTAAAGAGATAATTGTAGGTGACATTTATTCACACTGCTGTGTGCCAGACACTGAAATGTTTATGGGTATTAACTCATTGAGTCCTCCAAGCGACTTTATGATGTAGAAACCAATTAACAGGAAGGAAAACGGAGATGCAGAGAGGCTGGCAGGCTTGCTTGGGGTCGAACACTGGGAAGTGGCAGAAGCCATCCACATGGATGGTGTAGCTCAGCATCTGTGTCTCTGTCCAGCACTTGGCTGGCTGGATCGAGGTGAGGGCAGGCACAAATGGGGTGAAAGAGGAAGGCAGGGGCTGCATTTGACAGGCCTGCTAGGGCTCTAGAGGGCGTCTTATTTCAAGTTCATTGCGAAGCTGCAGAAGGTTTCAAGCAAGAGAGAGACAGGAGCAGGTTGGGGTTCAGGGCCAGCCTTGCCGCCAACAGCCCCATCACATGTCATAAATGCCGACACTTCAAGAGGGACTCGACACTGAGACTGAGCTAGCGTGCCACCAGTGATGACCCACACAGCTCCACTTCTCTTCATGAGGTTTGGATTCAAGTTGGAGAAATGGCAGTAAGGAAAAGCTATCACTGGGTTGGACGGAGCCTGGTTGGACGGAGCCCGGCGCCTGCTGCATAGTAATGGGAGCTCTGCTTCCCAGGGCCTCGTGGCCGTTCCTGCTGGGCCCCCAGCCGACTGCAGGATGACTTTCCCAGCTTTCCTTAGCTGAGAACTTTTGGTGACACAAAGAACTGTGCCTCAGCCACTTACATTTCCTCTTGGGAAAGGCGTTAGAGGGCAAATCGTAATTTAATTAGACTTTTGGAATGGATGTGGAAATCTGCCTCTTTCTTTTCAACAGCCTTGCACGGGGCAGCTGCATTCCTGACTGCGAGCCAGGCACCTACTTTGACTCAGAGCTGATCAGATGTGGGGAATGCCATCACACCTGCGGAACCTGCGTGGGTGAGTTCACCGCCTGTGGAGGCCTCAGGCCAGCGTTACCCAAGCGGGTAGGCTACTGCCTTGAGACCGAGAAAGCCCTAGGACTTCATGGGCTTCTGCATTAATTGCAGCGTTAAAATGCAAAGGCAAAACAAGGTACAAAGGCCGTACCAGGGACTGCGGGCAGGGAGAGTGGAGATTTAATGTTTAACGGTTACAGAGTCTCAACTTGAGAAGATGACAATTGTTCTAAGGATAGATGCTGGCGATGGTTACGTAATAGTGTGAATGTCCTTAATGCCGCTGAACTGTGTATTTAAAAATAGCTGAGATGGTAAATTTTGTGTACATTGCAGTGGCTCATGCCTATAATCCCAGCACTCAGAGAGGCAGAGGTGGGAGGATAGCTTGAGCCCAGGAGCTCAAGACTAGCCTGGGCAGCATAGTGAGACCCTGTTCTCTATGAAAGGAAAACATTTTGTTGGAAATCTTTTTTAAAACCATGTTTTTAAATTTCAAACAAAGTCCCAAAACAATGCAAAGGCCCACTTTGAACAAGCAGCCTGAATTTCTCATTAGAAATCCAGCCAGGCAGTGGCTTATTTCAGACGGGGAAAGGGATAAGGGATGCTCAGCCACTCAGGCCATCTTGTCTCGGAGCTCAACTCTTGCTGTGGAAAGGTGCGGACAGAAACACAACACTATAAACATTGAGAGGGCTTTGGGAGAGGTGGGAATGGATCCAGGTGGGGACGGGGATGTTTTCAAACATAGCCTTAGTTCTTTGTACCTATCTTCACTTATTTTGAATAGTTGGTTCAAAGAAGAAAAGAATTCTATAAACAATTTTACATGTATTATAATTTCCCACAAAGATGATGGCACGAATATCTCCCAGGCACAGTTTCTATGCAGAATGGTAGAGAATTCATTCATTTTATTGGGTTTTGTTTTGCAGAGCTATTTGCACAAGTAAGTTGAAGTGCACCATCAGTCTGTGGGCTCAGATATGTTTTGGGTTAAGTTTTCTCCTCTCCCCTTCCTGCCCCTGGTACTTTGGTCCTTTCTAAGAAACTCACATCATATGAGCTTTTTCTGCAGTAATACTTTAAGAATTAAGTCTCTACTGGCCAGGCGCAGTGGTTCGTGCCTGTAATGCCAGCACTTTGAGAGGCCAAGGCGGGTAGATCACCTGAGGTCAGGAGTTCAAGACCAGCCTGGCCAACATGGCGAAACCCTGTCTCTACTAAAAATACAAAAATTAGTCGGGTGTGGTGGTGGGCACCTGTAATCCCAGCTACTGGGTAGGCGGAGACATAAAAATCACTTGAAACTGGGAGGTGGAGGTTGCAGTGAGCAGAGATCACACCCCTGCACACTTCAGCCTGGGCAACAGAGTGAGACTCTGTCTAAAAAAAACAGAATTAAGTCTCTACTAAATCACAGTTGCCATGATACTACTGTTCCTCAGAAATGCTGCAGAATGGGCACACCCCTCCCCATGTGGCCAACCATGAGTACCCCATGCAGCTACCTGCCATACTGTCGTGGAATAGACAGGCATGATAAACCAAGGCTATGGCCAAGGCCGGTGTCCTCCTATGATTGCCACGCTGACCCCAGACCACCCAGGGGAGATACGTCCTCCTCAGTTCCCTCCTGGGGCAGTCCTGAAGGCCACAGTGCTCAGCATCTGGATGGGTTCCACCCGCTGGCAGCTCAGCAGATTTCCCTAGCAGTTTGCCTGTCACCTTTTTGTCTATTATTTTTATTATTTGTTTCTTTGACTTATTTAGCCCAGATTGATTAGGAAGCATCACTGATGTTGCTTACTTAAATTTCATAGTCACTCGAATCCATAACATTCAGGCATACCATTTTATAACTCTTTGATTTCAATAATTCACTTTTCTTTCTCTGAGTCCCCAGATTGCCTGATGGCAAAAAGCTTTGTAGAGTCACTTGGACTTCTCCTCTCAAACCAGTGACTTCTCCATCACTTCAACTATTAAATTCATTGGTGAGCAGGTCCACAGCTCTAGGGAATCTCCCCTGTGCCCCATGCCCTCTGACGTGGGGTTCTTTCTACGCTCCTGGGAACGTGTACATCTATCTCCTGGCAGCCTCTTGGGAGAGAGACCTCATTTTCCTCCTCTGAGTCACTGGAGGCTTCTTGCTACATGTCAGGTGTGGACCTCATTGGAGACATCTGTTCTCAGCTGCCCACTTCGTGTGCCCTGGAGACCCAGGCCCACCTGGCATTCCCCTCCCTGCTCCCATTCAGTGACCACTGCTGCCCACCACCCACCCAGGGGCCTGGGCACAGTCATGGGGAGGGTTGGAGTCAGGCATGAGTGCTTGGGGTAGGACCTGGTGGAATCTGCCCCCACCCTTGGCTCACAGTGCCCCGGTGCACTTGGCAGGCAACTCGATTGAGATGAGCCTCTCATCCTCCTGAGTCCAGGTGCCCCGTGTGTCTTGGCATGGAGGTTGTAATCCTTTGGGGCTGCTGGCACAGCTGGGTTAATGCAGTGGCCTCATGGGACTTGACTTACCCACCTGGGGCATGGCATGTGGACTAGCAGCTGGCAGCCTGCAGGGCACACACATACCAAGTTGCAGGGCAGTGCCCCAAGCACCTGTGACAGTCGGTCCTCATGCATGAGCATCCTATGCCCGAGATGGCATGACTTGAAACAGCAAATGAGAAACACTACAGCAGACCAAGAGAGATTACACAAGAAAGGAAAATGCTTTCTGTTTCAATCCCTGTCATGGCACATTTTTGCAGCTTTTTGAACAAAGGCTGCATGGTTTCACTTTATACTGGGCCTCGCAAATGACATAGCAGGTCCTGTATAAGCATAGCCCATTCTGCTCTTATTGCTATGATTGTGGGTGCTTTTAAAGTGTTCAAAGTCTATAGAGACTTGTGACTTAATGGAATCCTTAAAAGACTTTCACTGAGTTATGAAATTCATATTTTTTAGTAGTTGAGAAAATAGGTCGCTTAGAAAATCAACCCACTTTAACAGCTTTTTTATTGTGATAAAATACAAGTCACACAAAATTTACCATCTTGACTATTTTTAGGCATACAGTTCGGTGGCATTAAGTGAATTTACATTTGTGTGCCACCATCACTGCCATCTCCAAATAAATGTGTTTTAACAACTTTGAAGCTTAATACATTGAGCATTAAACTAAGTACAAATGAGAACAAGCTTTCTTTCCCACTTTGGAGGCTCCACAAGTGTTAAGGACCCTGGTGCTGGAGGAAGGACAGCGGGGATGACGGGTTCAGCAGGAGAGGCACGAGAGGTACAACAGCAGGCCCTGAACAGCTCCCAAGCCCCACTCAGAGTGGCACCCCGCCTTGTGCACGAGACCCACCCACCAGATGCTCCCAGAGATCAGCGATGGGGAGGGGCGGCGTTGGCCAAAGCATAAGAGCAGCCTCTGCTCCAGAACAACATAAACCGAACAGAGTCCTGACTCTGGGGTCAGCTCTTCCACTGCACCTCAGGAAGAGGGAGACACCCGCCATGAAGACGGTGGTCCTCAAGAGGCCCCTTGAGGGCCCTACGTCTGCCTCCTGCTCAAAACTCTGTGGCCTTCTCGGCTTCACTCTTCCTGACTCTCAAAGGAGGAGCTTCTCCTGCATGAGCTCAGAATTCCCTCCCAGCCTTACAGCTGTGGTTCTGAGGTGTGGAGCTAGCCCCAGAGCCCAGGGCCTTGTGCTTGAGCCCTCCAGGCTCCAGAACCTCTGCAAAGGGCTTTTCCCTTGACACAGCGAGAGGCCCCATCTGAGTCCAGAGCAGACTGCAAGGCCTCAATCTAAGACCACAGTCAAACTGAAGCAGTCGCGGGGAGGTTTACTCTGGCATTGTGATTATCATAGAGCCCCTGAGATAATTTCCTCCCTGCCTGTTACCCTGTCCGCTGTCAGTCAGTGGCCACCTCACTGCCTCTCTCTGACGTCCCATCAGATGCTCCCTGGAGACACCTGGCCCAGAGGAGGTGCTGTCTAGTCATCTAGTCCAACGTCTGACTCAGGTCGACAGTTCCTCCTCAGACCCTTAGCCAACCTGAAGGTTTTACTCCATGACTCATGGCCCTTTGCTCAGAACTATTGTCTCTTCGAGTCTCTCCTCCCTGCGCCATAAACCCTTAGTCTTAGGCATTTTTTTCTCTATTGTTGAAAATGCCCTGACTGTACACACCAAACACCGGTCAACACTATTCCCGAAGATCTCTTCTTTCATCTTCCCACATCATCATCTACAGCGTTCTGTGCAATGGAAGAGCCACAAATGCAAACCATGGCTGCAATTCGAAGTTGCCTAGTAACCACATCTTAAACAGTCAAACGAAACAGGCAAAAATAATTTTAGTAACATATCCTATTCAACCTAATGTATCTAAAACATTGCCATTTCAACATGTATCCATATAAAAAATAAATGAGCTGTTTTATATTTTTTTATATGAAGACTTTGGCGCTGGATTTCAAGTGTTCAGGGAGCAGAAGTGGGCTAGGCCTGTTGGAAACAGGGCCCATCATCGTCGCATGGCCAGTGGGCAGGTGTGCTCCCTCTTTGATCACCTCATGCCTTGATGTCCCCGTCTATGAAATGGGGATGGCGATGCCCCCGTCCTGGGAGTGGGTGAGGATGGCTCAGCTCACAGAACCTGGGAAATGCCAGCTGTGGTGGTGGCCTGGGGGCTTCTGAATGGTACCCCTGATCTCACAAGGCCCTGAAGCAGGCCTGGGGCATGGTCTTCTGCCAGCCATCCCTGATACCTTCTTCTTTTCGTGTATCTCTCAGGGCCAGGCAGAGAAGAGTGCATTCACTGTGCGAAAAACTTCCACTTCCAAGACTGGAAGTGTGTGCCAGCCTGTGGTGAGGGGTTCTACCCAGAGGAGATGCCGGGCTTGCCCCACAAAGTGTGTCGAAGGTACGGTCTTCCTGGCAGGGAACGGCAGGCAGCTGTGTCCAGCAAAGTCTGGCAGCATCTTCCCCAGGGGCCGGGGGAGGGTGTGTCGCATCACCCCACAGTGGATAGGAGCCCATTTACAGAGCTGGTTGGGGCCTTCCTCCCTTTGTTCACTGAATGCATATTTGTTGGGTCCCTGCCGTGGGCCAGGCACTGTACAGCAACAGGATAGGATGGGAAGCAGAATAGCAAGGTGCTCACACCCCAGTAGATGTCCCTGCCCATGTCACACTCAGCATGCATCCTTTGCACTGTCGATAATCAGAGAAACTGTGTTTTGGGTTTAAAAAAATTTGTTTTTGGAGACACAGTCTTACTCTGTTGCCCAGGCTGAAGTGCAGTGGTGTGATGTCAGCTCACTGCAACCTCTGCCTCTGGGGTTCAAGCAATTCTCGTGCCTCAGCCTCCCGAGTAGCTAGGATTACAGACGTGCACCACAATGCCCAGCTAATTTTTGTTTTGGTTTTTGTTTTTGAGATAGAGTCTCGCTTTGTCACCCAGGCTGGAGTGCAGTGGTGCTATCTTGGCTCACTGCAAGCTCCACCTCCTAGGTTCACACCATTCTCCTGCCTCAGCCTCCTGAGTAGTTGGGACTACAGGCGCCCGCCACCACGCCCAGCTAATTTTTGTATTTTTAATAGAGACGGGGTTTCACCATGTTGGCCAGGCTGGTCTCGAACTCCTGGCCTCAAATGATCCACCTGCCTCAGCCTCCCAAAGTGCTGGGATTACAGGTGTGAGCCACCATGCCCGGCCTAAAAATATTTTTTAGTTAGATACTTTAGAGAAAGTAAAAATATCTTGACAATTTCCTCATTCTAAAGCCATTTTCTGCACAATCAATGCACATGTATTTTACCCTTCCTATTCTCCTTTCGTGCTTCCTCCCATGCGTCCATCCACAGAGTTACCATTCTTATTTGATGGCCCTGGACCCTTCTGTGGTTGACCTTAGCTGTTAAAGGAAAAGCCATTTGCTCTGGTCTCCTCTCTTCTGGCTGAATATTGCCCTATGCTGGGAGATCATGAACTCAGGACCCAGAACAGGGCAGGGCAACCTGTCTTATTCAGGGTGGGAGCAACAGTGAGGAGTTTGAGGCAGCTGTGAGGGTGTGATGATGGGTGTCGGCTGTGAGGGTGTGATGATGGGGGTGGGCTGTCACAGTGTGATGATGGGGGTGGGCTGTGATGGCGTGATGATGGGGCGAGCTGTGAGCATGTATGATGGGGGTGGGCTGTGAGGGTGTGATGATGGGTGTGAGTTGTGAGGGGGTGATGATGGGTGTGAGCTGTGAGGTGTTTTGATGGGAGTGGGCTGTGAGGGTGTGACAATGGGGGTGAGCTATAGGGTGTGATGAATGGGTGGACTGTGAGGGTGTGACGATGGGGGTGAGCTGTGAGGGTGTAACGAGTGTGAGCTGTGAGGGTGTGATGGGTGTGGGATGAGGGTGTGATGAGGGGGGTGAGCTGTAAGGTTGATGTTTGTGAGCTATGAGGTGTGATGATGGGGGTGAGCTGTGAGGGTGTGATGTTTGTGAGCTGTGAGGTGTGATGATGGGGGTGAGCTGTGAGGGTGTGATGTTTGTGAGCTATGAGGTGTGATGATGGGTGTGAGCTCTGAGGGTGTGATGTTTGTGAGCTGTGAGGTGTGATGATGGGGGTGAGCTGTGAGGGTGTGATGATGGGTGTGAGCTGTGAGGGTGTGATTATGTGAGCTGTGAGGTGTGATGATGGGGGTGAGCTGTGAGAGTGTGATGGATGTGAGCTGTGAGGGTGTGATGATGGGTGTGGGCTGTGAGGGTGTGATGATGGGGGTTGGTTGTGAGGGTGTAATGATGGGGGTTAGCTGTGAGGGTGTGATGATGGTGTGAGCTGTGAATTGTGATGATGGAGATGGGCTGTGAAAGTGTGATGCTGGGTGTAGCTGTGAGGTGTGATGATGGCAGTGAGCTGTGAGGGTGTGATGATGGCGGTGAGCTGTGAGGGTGTGATGCAGTTGAGCTGTGAGGGTGTGATGATGGGGGTGAACTATGAGGGTGTGATGGAGTTGAGCTGTGAGGGTGTGATGATGGGGGTGAACTGTGAGGGTGTGATGATGGGGGTGAACTGTGAGGGTGTGATGATGGGGGTGAACTGTGAGGGTGTGATGATGGGTGTAAGCTGTGAGGTGTGATGATGGCGGTGAGCTGTGAGGGTGTGATGGAGTTGAGCTGTGAGGGTGTGATGATGGGGGTGAACTGTGAGGGTGTGATGATGCGGGTGAACTGTGAGGGTGCGATGATGGGGTTGAGCTGTGAGGGTGTGATGATGGGGGTGAACTGTGAGGGTGTGATGATGGGGGTGAGCTGTGAGGGTGTGGTGATAAGGTGAGCTGTGAGGGTGTGATGATGGGGGTGGGCTGTGAGGGAAGTGCCAGGTGTTAGCCTGCTTTCACAGTGCTGTAAAGAAATACCTGGGGTTGGGTAATTTATAAAGAAAAGAGGTTGATTTGGCTCACAGTTCTGTAGGCTTAATAGGAAACATGGCTCCAGCATCTGCTCAGCTTCTGGGGAAACCTCAGGGAGCTATTACTCCTGATGCAAGGTGAAGCAAAAGCAGCACATCAGATGGCAAGAGCAGGAGCAAGAAAGGGAAGGAGGCTGGGCACGGTGGCTCACGCCTGTAATCCTAGCACTTTGGAAGGCCAAGATGGGCGGATCACCAGAGGCCAGGAGTTCAAGACCAGCCTGGCCAACATGGCAAAACCCCTTCTCTCCTAAGAAAAAAAAAAAAAGCAAAAATTAGCTGGATGTGGTGGTGTGTTCCTATAATCCCAGTCTTACAGGAGGCTGAAGCAGGAGAATCGCTTGAACCAAGGAGGCGGAGGTTACAGTGAGCCAAGATCATGCCACTGCACTCCAGTGTGAGTGACAGAGCAAGACTCCATCAAAAAAAAAAAAAAAAAAAGGAAAGAGTTGCCACATACCTTTAAACAACCAGCTCTCACATGAACTCACTCATCACCAAGGGGACGGTGCAAGGCCATTCATGAGGGATCTACCTCATGGTCCAAACAGCTCCCACCAGGCCCCACCTCCAACACTGGGGATCACATCTCAACATGAGATTTGGAGGGGACAAATGTTCAAACCATATCGCGGGGCTTCCGTCTGAAAAAGACTTAAAATGAGGGAGCCCTCAAAGGCTTGTGTCAGAGCAGGAGGGGTGCCCATGCCTGGCTCCCAGCTGGGTACCTGTTAGCACTGGTAGATTCACCCTGCAGTGGGGTCTGCCTCCAGGCTGTGTGTAAGAACCACTATGGTTGTAACCTATTCCCCTAGAAACAAACCCTACAGTGAGCCCATGAGGGACCACCGAGTCCTGGCACTTGTGTGACCCACAGCAGAGGGACCTGGTGGCGGTTACATATCTCTGCAAGCATCAGCCCCTTCTACTGGGTTGCTGTAAAATAGGAAACTTGCCACCCACTTGCAAGGTGCAGCCTTGCTGAGTCCTGCACAGGGCCCTGGGCACAGTTGTCTGAAGTTAAACTTTTCATGTTAACCAGTCAGCTGGTTCTCAGATAATTAAATATAGCAATCCAGGGAGAACCTGGAATTAAACAGTGATAATCACTTTCATTTGTCAAATGCCCTGGATTTCAGGGCATGCTGATTATGTTCACAGCTGTGCAACTGGACCCCTGCAGGCAGCCAGAGGCATTGGCACACCCTGCCCCCCAGGAGGCAGCAGGCGGCAGCCCCGCCACAAACCTCTTTGGGCAGTGGAGGACAGGAGTTTCCTGGGTATTGTTCCCACATAAGGGGAAGCTTTCGGCCCTGCGGAGGCTGACAGTGCTGGGGCTGACACACCGGGTCTTGGAGAAGCACCCCCAGGAAGAGTGTCAGTGTGGACTCCTCCCAAAGGAAGCAAGGCCTTGGTCCCCTTGGTTCTGCAGGATCTCTCCCCATTCAGACAGCCTGAGCTGGTAGAGAACCACAGGCATCCTCCAGGCCCCAGAATGCTGGTGGACGCTGCGGCCGTCCGCTGTTGCTGTGCCAGGCAGCTCCGAGGGAGCATGTGGCCAGACAAGAGCTGCATTGAAACAAGCAGGCCAGGACGCAGGCCTGCTGGGTTGGCAACTGCAGGTGGAAGCTGAGGCCCGAAGCTGAGAACAATGCATGATAAGTTCCTTAAGAGAGGGGCCGGACACCCTTAAGACCTAGTGAGAGGACCTAGCAAGAGCCAGCCTGGACAACTTGGAAGAAAAAGAGGCCTCTGTGGAGTGCTCGCCAGAGGAGTAGACAAATTTCTCATGCCCTGGCCCTTCCTCCACTTGCCCCCAGGCTTAGTGGACACAGAGACTCTCAGGGGCACACCTTGAAGGGGCATGCCTTCTGCCAATGAGCATTCTGCATGCAGGCTGGAGCATGAAAGCATCAGTCTTCTACATCCTGCTCCTGAACAGGCAGGAGGCTGATGGGAGTGGCCTCTGCAAGGGAACAGGGAGAGAGGGCTGCATTAGGCATCCCTGTCCTTCCAGAATGTGGCAGGGCAAAGTAAGTACCATAGATGGTTGCAGGTGTTTGGGGGTAAAGTAGGTACCATAGATGGTTGCAGAACCAGAAGCATCTTAAAAGCCACCCTGCCCAAAGCTGTTGCTGCCTACGAGGACCCGCTGCTGGGCACAGTAATCCTGATGGAAAGCAGGAGCTACACAGGAAACACAGGGTCTCCCAGGGAGAGCCGTCTGCACTGGCCTAATGGGGAGGGGAATGGGATGAGCAGAATGGTGATGGATTATTTCCCTAAACCTCCAGAGGAGAGCCCAGCCTGGCCACCACCTTGCCCTGAGCCTCATGAGACCCTCAGTGGAGAGCCCAGCTGCGCCTGCCTGGACTTCTGCCTGCATAACGGGGAGCCCCTGAGTCGGTGTTATTTTAAGCTGCTAAGTGTGTGGCAACTTGGTATAGAGCAGGGGAAAACTGAGGCCCCTGCCATCGTACTGAGCTCAGTGAGGTTGTATTTGAAGAAGCAAGCAAGCCATAACCGCCTGCCTGTCCACCGGAGCCCACTCCTCACCACAGTTCTTCATAGATGAAGCAACCCTTAGCCATGGCCTGGGAGCACTGGGCCCCTGGGTCCTCCAGACCACTGACATCTCTTTAAATGACTCAGCTCGGCCCTGGTTCTCCTCTCACCAGTGGCATTGTCTGTAAGAGAAACCGGAGGGTCTGTGGGGAAAGTCATACCCTATACTGGGGCATAAGGGTTTGGTTGGTGGCTGTGCCACCAGAATGTGCAAGACCAGGTGTGGGGAGGGGGCAGCATGATGGGGGCAGACCCGTGGGGCTTCCCACAAGTGCACAGCCCCCTCTGGCAAGTAGTCTGACCTGTCCTTTCCTCTGGGGTGGCCTGGATAGGAACATTAGAAAGGCTCCTGGATGTGAGTTTGCCTGTGGGGGTTACACATTTACAATTACAGACCAAGGACTTGAGCTCTAGGCTCAGCATCGTCAGACACACTAGGAATAAAACCCACCTCCCCCCGGGCTGAAGTGATGCTGCAGCTGGGGCTCCAGAGCAGCAGAGTCAGTGATGAGACCAGACCCCATCAGAGGGCTGCTCTGCAAAGAGCCCCACGAGCAGGCCTGGCGTCTGGGCATGGAAGGCTTCACACAGCAGGGAGGGGGCATCTATATAAAGCAAAGAACTGCCCCCCAGGGAGGCCCAAGCATCAGCACAACAAAGCTCCAAGCCCTGCCTATGGGGCCTGTTCCACCCTTAGCTGGCAACAATGGGGAGGTGGGCAGCTGATGCAAGCACTGTGGAGACTGAGTCACCGGGCCGTGGACTGAGGACAGGCAGCAGCACAGCCGGGGTGCACTCCTTCAAGCACTCGGCCCGCATCGGCAAGTGCTTTCTGTAAAGGGCAAAATGGTCAATCGCTCAGGCTTCTGGGGCCACACTGCCTCCGTCACAGCTACTGAGCTCAGCCACTGCTACACAAAAGATTGTAAATGAATGAGTGTGACTGTGGTCTAGGATAAATGCTGGTTGTGGCCCTTGGGCTGTAGTGCACCAACCCTCCTCTGAGGTCACGTTTACCCTGCATTAGAAATAGCCCTGGCCGTGGTCTCTGTCTGTGCAGGCTGGACCAGGACTGTCCGAGAGGGGCAGGAATTGTGGGGCATCTCTCCCACTCCCCGAGGGTAAGCAGGCATGGCTACATATAGGTGACAGCAGCCTTCTGGTCAGCTCGAGTCAGGTGTGTCACATCCCTGGGTGGAGTCTGGCCTGGACCCCAAGCCTACAGCCATCGCAGCCTGGCAGCCGCTGGACAGAGCAGACTGACATAGCTCTGGGAGCCATGTGGGGCGGGGGAGGGACTGGGTGCCAGGGACCAGGAGGGTGTCCAGGTGAGCTGCGGGAAGCCTCAGAGGCCTGGGCCTGGCCCTGGCCCCTGATCCTGGGCATGCTCCTGCCAACTGGCCATGGCTGTCTCTGCCCTCCCAGGGCAGTAGTGAGGTCAGACAGGAGAAAAGACATGCAGACACTTGGCCTCTGTGTCAGGGAATGGCGGGGGACACAGCCTCTCCACAGAGGACCGAGGCTGATGGGGTGGGAAGGAGGTGCAGGGAGGTGAAGGTTCTGGGAAAAGAGCCCAGAGTGGTTGGGCTTCTTCCCCAGGCTTAGCAGGAATGGTGTCTTCCCACAGGTGTGATGAGAACTGCTTGAGCTGTGCAGGCTCCAGCAGGAACTGCAGCAGGTGTAAGACGGGCTTCACACAGCTGGGAACCTCCTGCATCACCAACCACACGTGCAGCAACGGTGAGCAGCAGCAGGGTTATCCTGGGTTACCCTGGGGCTGCCTGTGGAGGAGCTCAGCTGGCCAGCTTGTGCTCAAAAGAGAAAAGCAAAGCCACACAGGCACGGGGGCTCCACAGACAGGTGTTCGTGCCCCTGATCTGATTGACTGTCTGGGATTCCTCTAGCTGATTTGGAAGACAGCTGCCCTGTCTCCCAACTTCCCTCTAGGCCTCTCACACATTGACCAGAGAGGCCTCCCAGCCACTGCTGATCTGTTTATTGAGTGACTCTTAAAAATGATTTTGTCCTTGTACTGCTCCCACTGTCATGCCATAGGCCCCCGTGACCTGGGTGTGACATCCCATAAAAGAAGCCTGACCTTGGGGGTCAAAGCCAGGAAGCCTGGAGGGCCTCAGGATGAGGGGGACAGAGCCCAGAGTCAAGAACACGCTCAGCAGCAGCAATCCCAGCTCCACAGGGATCCAGCATGGACCCACATCCGTGCTGCAGGAGAGCCCTGGCTCTGCAGTGGGATGGGGGACAAGGACAAGTTGTAAAAACAGAAACTTAAAAGGGGACTGAAGATAAGTGCCCAGTTTGGGAATTCCAGGCAACAAGGAGGGTTGGCAGAAGACTTGGGCCTGGAGGTCCAGTGCAGGAGCCATTATAGACACACTGGCAGGGAAGGGGACTCTGGCCCAGCAAGCAGCAGGGTGGAGCCACATGGGGCCAGCTCTGGGCACCACATTCTGACAGCCAGAAGAGGAAGGCGGTCTGCTGCAGTGTCCCAGGGTCAGGGCAGATGGTTCTTGGGCATGAAGCTGGCACTGGCCCTGTCCTGGCAGAGCATGGAGCTTGTAGAGGGCCCTGGGATGCCTCCTTGCCTTGTTACTGTTTGGTTTTTTTTTTCTTTTTTGGTGGGGGGGTGGGAAGGTTGTCTAATTATGTCCCTTCAAAGGCCTGGAAACTCCCTCTTTAGGAAGTCACCTGCCCAGGTTTTGTATCCAGCCCAAAAAAGTGTGGTTGCCACTGGAGGGCCTCGAGGTCCACAGATGATGCATCCTCAAAGGCCTCTACACCTTGCTGCAGCTGCGTCCTCAGCAAGTCCTGTCCACAGCAGCTTCCTTCCTCCCATCCCCACTCCTCCCTGTCCGGGGTGCCCCCTCCACCCTGGAAGCAGCTTCCATTCCCACCTGCCTCCAGGCCTGTCCTCCGGCCTCCCCCAGCGTTTTCCTCCTAAGCTCCACCGCCAGCACAGTTGTCCAGAAAGACAGGTGCACATGTGCCCCACGGGCCCAGGCTGGGTGTTCTCCCGAGATCCCTCCCATACCACCCCGACATCCTGCTCATGAAGCCCCTTGTCACTTAGACTCAGCAAAAGACCCATACACCAGTGCCCCCCCTGCCCCCCCGCCCCCCGCCACACAGGGCTCTCAGAGTCAAGTGCATTGCAGGAGAGGGACTTCAAGGGCTGCCATCCTGCTGCCCACCTCCATCTGTGTCCCTCTTGCCCAGGGCACCACTGATGCCCAGCATATGTGGAATGATTGAAACAATCTTTATTTTTATTTATTTATTTATTTTTGAGACAGAGTTTTGCTCTTCTTGCCCAGGCTGGAATGCAATGGCACGATCTCAGCTCACTGCAACCTCTGCCTCCCAGGTTCAAGTGGTTCTCCTGCCTTTGCCTCCCAAGTAGCTTGGATTACAGGAGCCCACCACCATGCCCGGCTAATTGCTGTATTTTTAGTAGAGATGGGGTTTCACCATGTTGGTCAGACTGGTCTCAAGCTCCTGACCTCAGGTGATCCACCCGTCTCGGCCTCCCAAAGTGCTGGGATTAAAGGCATGAGGCACCGCGCCTGGCCTTGAAACAATCTTTACAGGCACCAAAGACTGACCTTTCCCTCCTTTTCCTTTCCTGATGCTGGGCCCCAGCTGATGAGACATTCTGCGAGATGGTGAAGTCTAACCGGCTGTGTGAACGGAAACTCTTCATTCAGTTCTGCTGCCGCACGTGCCTCCTGGCCGGGTAGGGGTGTCTGGCTGCCCACAGAGGGCAGGGACCCCCATCCATCCATCCGTCCACCCTCCTCCAGACTGTCGGCCAGAGCCTGTTTCAGGGGTGCTGCCCTGCACCTGACAGCTTTACTCCCCAGGAGCAGCATCTCTGGGCACTCAAGCCAGGTGGGTGGTGACTGTTAAGGAAGTGTTCCTAAAATGGTGATATCCTCTCAAATGCTGCTTGCTGGCTCCAGTCTTCTGACAAACTGTAACAGGAACAAAATGAATTCTGGGAATCCACAGCTCCGGCTTTGGAGCAGCTTCTGGGACCATAAGTTTACTGAATCTTCAAGACCAAAGCAGAAAAGAAAGACGCTTGGCATCACACATCACTCTTCTCCCCGTGCTTTACTGCAGCTCTGTAGTAAATCTCCCTGGCCCAGCCGGCGAACCCTGGGCCATCCTCACATGTGACAAAGGGCCAGCAGTCTACCTGCTTATTGCCTGCCACTGAGCAGTCTGGGGACGGTTTGGTCAGACTATAAATAAGATAGGTTTGAGGGCATAAAATGTATGACCACTGGGGCCGGAGTATCTATTTCTACATAGTCAGCTACTTCTGAAACTGCAGCAGTGGCTTAGAAAGTCAAATTCCAAACCCAGACCAGAAGATTCTTTCCCCGCAGCGTTCTCCTTTGAGCAAGCCGAGCTCTCCTTGTTACCGTGTTCTATCTGTGTCTTCGGGAGTCTCATGGCCTGAAGGACCACCTCGACCTGATGCAGAGCCTTCTGAGGAGGGGCAACAGGAGGCATTCTGTGGCCAGCCAAAAGGTACCCCGATGGCCAAGCAATTCCTCTGAACAAAATGTAAAGCCAGCCCATCCACTGTTAATCATCCATCACTTCCCATTTTATGGAATTACTTTTAAAATACATTTGGCCTCTGCCCTTCAGAAGACTCGTTTTTAAGGTGGATGCTTCTGTGTCTGTGTATGTTACGAGTCTACATGACACAGTTGGATTTCTTCTGCCAAACCTGTGTAGGCATTTTATAAGCTACATGTTGTAATTTTTACCGATGTTAATTATTTTGACAAATATTTCATATATTTTCATTGAAATGCACAGATCTGCTTGATCAATTCCCTTGAATAGGGAAGTAACATTTGCCTTAAATTTTTTCGACCTCGTCTTTCTCCATATTGTCCCGCTCCCCTGTTTGACGACAGTGCATTTGCCTTGTCACCTGTGAGCTGGAGAGAACCCAGATGTTGTTTATTGAATCTACAACTCGGAAAGAGAAATCAATGAAGCAAATACAATGTTAACCCTAAATTAATAAAAGAGTTAACATCCCATGGTACAGGAGCCTGTATTTCTTTCCAAGGCACACAAAATGAAACATGAGTGCTGACCAAAGTGTTAAGTGGACGTTACTTTATTTGTGGTTTCAGATCTGTTTGATGTCGTTACGTGGAAGCTTTTGAGCTTTAGCAAATGATGTAAGGAAGTAGTGGGGGAAATCCCAGATCCCAACCCCAGAATGTCATTTGGCAAAGAGACCCTCTTCAGACCACATTAGCCTCACTGGGAGGAGGTTCTAGAGCCTCTCCAGATATAGGGACCCCTTCCATCTGTCACGGGGAAGCTCCCCACAGCCCAGACTGCCAGCCTCTTCACCGGTAGCTGCCAACTGTGATTGAATTAGGTTACAGCTTGTCTTCTGCAGTGGCTGAAATCCCTGAACCCATGGCTTATGCACTCCTTGGGATGTTTACCGTGGCCTCTCTGTGAGGTCAGAAGCTTGTACTTGCTAGGAATCCTCTGGCTTCAAGTAAAGGAAATGCACCCACTAGAAATGACTTAGGGGAAAACAAGAGTGAGTGAGGGGCATTGTTTTGAATCCAGAGTGGATTCAGAATTTCAGGGAAGGGTGCAGCAGAGCCTTGGGAACCCTGGAACCAGCCTTAAATGTCACCTGGATCCTCTCTGTACTGCAGCACTGCCCTTCTCTTCATAGCCACCTTCTCCAGTTGATGGGACAAATGACAAGACCTCCAGCATCTTCCAAGTAAAACTGGTACAAATCCAACCCCTCAAGCCAACTTCCTGGGTCTGTTTCTTGGTTCTTCTTTTCCCAGGGACAGGACTTGGTCAGCCTGCCTTACATTGGTACTCTCCCTGTGTCATCAGCTGTGGCTACAAGGACAGGCTTGTGCAGAAGAATATGGCCGCAGGGAGCTTTGCAGCGAAGGAGGGGAGCAATGTGCAGCTCTCAGAAGGTAGGGCAGGCCACACAACCCAACAGCTGGCCACCACAAGCACCAATTGACCAGAGTTGTGCGTGTGAGGCAGTGAAGGAATGAGTGTGTTTGGGATAAAGATTCAACCCCTTGCCCCGCCCATGAGACTGACATTGAATTAAAACCAGCAACCTGTTAAGTCCCACTGGTGCACGGCACCTTTTTAGACCCTAGAGCTCGGATATCTATAAATCCGAGCTCTTTGCCCACTGAGAGCTTACAGTCTACCATGTTTGCAGCTGAATCAGAAATAAACTCCTGGCCGGGCATGGCGGCTCACATCTGTAATCCCAACACTTTGGGAGGCCGAGGCGGGCGGATCACCTGAGGTCAGGAGTTTCAGACCAGCCTGGCCAACACAGTGAAACCCTATCTCTACTAAAAATACAAAAATTAGCCGTGTGTGGTGGTGACACCTGTAATCCCAGCTACTCGGGAGGCTGAGGCAGGAGAATAGCTTGAACCCAGGAGGTGGAGGCTGCAGTGAGCCAAGATCACACCACTGTACTCTAGCATGGGCAACAAGAGTGAAACTGCGTCTCAAAAACAAAAAAAAAAAAAACCAAAAAAAAAAAGGAAGAAACTCCCTTTATTTCCCAAAGGACACCAACTACAGGAAAGCCAACCAGGCAGCCTTGTCAAGTGGCTGGGCCAGGCAAGCCCATCTTGGGGCTGACAAGTTGGGTGGGGAGTTGAGAAGTTGTTCACCAAGTCCTAATCACTAAACTCCACCTTGTTGAAAGAGACCAGCTAAATATAATGTCTGCTCACAAGTGGTCCAAACTTGAGGTTAAAATTGTCTGGACTCGGGCAGGATATGTGTATGGATTTTAAGTGACAGGATCATGGGTCACCTCCTCTAAACCTGTCATTTCCCAGACAAGGACACTGAGGCCCACAGAAGTGACTGCCTTGCCTTGGGCTGCACATTGGCAAAGTTGCTCCCACCTGTGTGCCCAGGGAAGGAGGATGGCTGGCTGCAGGAGGGGCATCGTTCTGCAGCTGCCCAAATGCAGCCATGATGCATTTGTTTTAAACTAGCTTTATTTTCAGGGGGTGATGTTTATCTGACCTTATCCCCAAATTCTTGGGCACCTCACAGTAGACCCCATGTGTACATCCCCATCCCTCCCAGGCCACTGCTGACTTTGTATCTTGTGACTCTTCAAAGGACTGGTGAGAATTGCATTTTACAGAAGACACGCCTGAAATGGGAGGGGGTAGACAGAACTTAAAAAAATAAAAGGGCCAGGCACAGTGGCTCACACCTGTAATCCTAGCATTTTGGGAGGTTCAGAAGCAAGAGGACGGCTTGAGCTCAGGAGTTTGCAGCCAGCCTGAGAAATACAGCGAGACCCTGTCTCAATCAATCAATCAAAAATGATCGATAGATAGCAATATGGTCTAAATGAGTCCAGGAGTGGAGTGTCCTTGAACCTGGGGAGACCACCATCCACTGCATTTGCATTATTGGTAATATGGCTGGAGAGGGCCTTTTGCCTAAAAGCTTGGAGTATGTTGGGGCACCCAGAGAAGGAGGAAAGAAAAACATTTTAATAAGAACAAGCAGGGGTGATGGAAAGTAATACACCAAGGCCATTCTCTAGCATCTTAAGGTTCTGCCCAGCCAGCTGGGAGGCCACTGGGCACTGGCTGCTGGAGGGAAATGAAGATTCTGCTCCCCTGCCCCAGCCTTCACTGTTGCTTTCCTCACACGAACCCCCGACTCTATCCTTCCTGGTTGGCTGTTTAAGTCCTTTCCTGATACCCTAGGCTCTGTGGCTTTTCTGAGCACAGAACAGCATCCTTAGATGGTACAGCACTGAGCACCCACCTTAGATCCTAGGGTTCAGTCCCACTGTCCAAAGCCCCTCACCACTACTGAGCAGCCACACTAAGGGTGACCAGGTATCTTAGCTTCCCTTTTGAGACAACAGGAACCAAAGTGCCCAGGGCAGAGAACATCCTGTTGCCAAAAACAGTGGTTCTCTCTCAACCAGGGATAATTTTTGTCTTCCAGGGGACATTTGGCAATGTCTGGAGACATTTTGGGTTGTCACAGCTGGAAGGATGTACTCATATCCAGTGAGTGGAGGCCAGGAATGCTGCTAAGCACCCTGCAATGCACAGCAGCCCCCATGACAAAGAACTGTCCAGACCAAAATGTCAATAGTGCCAAGGTTGAGAAATTCCGGCCAAAAGAAATGGAATCAAAAAAGAAAATTGTTTGCAACTTCATAGAGATACCCTAAATGAATAAAACCACATATGGTGTGATTTCTGTCCCTATTCCTATGCTGAAGAACGGGAAACTTGTACAACTTTCCCTTTTTGAAGTAAAGAGACACCACCCCTCTCCTTTTTTCTTTTTTTTTTTTTAAACACAGCAACAGAAGGGCCCCAAGTTAAAACAAGCTCTCTGGCCTAAGGACTCCACCTGGTGGTCCTCTCTGGAATTAAATGAAGTTTAGGTTTTATTTTGTTTAACTTTTTTCATTATTTAGTTATTTTGTTTAACATTTTTAGTTATTTTGTTTTTTAGTCATTTTGTTTAACTTTTAAGTTACTTTGTTTAATTTTTTAGTTATTTTAACTTCTTTAAATTATTTTGTTTAATTTTTTTAGTTATTTTAACTTTTTAAAGGTATTTTAATTCTTTAGTTATTTTGTTTATTTTTGTTGTTGTTTTTTTAGTTAAACAAAAGTTGCAGTGACCGGGCAGGTGCGATGGCTCACGCCTGCAATCCCAGCACTTTGGAAGGCTGAGGCGGGGACGGGGGGCAGGAGAAATCACTTATTGAGGTCAGAAGTTTGAGACCAGCCTGGCCAATATGACAAAACCCCGTCTCTACTAAAAATATAAAAATTAGCCAGGCATGGTGGCGAGTGCCTGTAATCCCAGCTACTTGACAGGTTGAGGCATGAGAATCACTTGAACCTAGGAGGCAGGGATTGCAGTGAGCTAAGATTACACCACTGTACTCCAGCCTGGGCAACACAGTAAGACTCCATCTCAAAAAACAAAAATGTTCCAAGTAC
Organism: Macaca thibetana thibetana; assembly: GCF_024542745.1. NCBI lineage: Eukaryota > Metazoa > Chordata > Mammalia > Primates > Cercopithecidae > Macaca > Macaca thibetana. Next base: position 89,085,866 of record NC_065584.1, read on the forward strand.
AATATAAAGAAATTATCTCCCAATTTGAGAGTAAGTTGCTGATATTATACCCTATGACCTCCCCACCCAATGCTTTAGTGGGTATTTCCTAGAATCAATGACATTCTCCTGCACAGCCATCAGAATCAGGAAATTAATATTGATATGTTACTACCATCTAAACCTCTGACTGAATTCTAGTTCTGCCAGTTGTCCCAATAAAGTTCTTAGCAAAACGATCTGGTTTAGAATAACACTTTTCACTTAGTCATCATGTCTCTTTAATGTTCTTCCATCTGGAACAGTTCCTCAGTCTTTCCTTGCCTCATGATCTGGAACCTTTTAAAGACTATAGGCCAGTTATTTGTAGGTTGTCCTTCAGTGCGCGCTTGTCTGAGGTTTCCTCACGTTTTGAGTCAAGTCATGCATCTTTGACAGGAATCTCACAGTCGCATTCTGTGTTCTCACTGCATTCTAGCAGGGAGTACATGATCTGTTCCATTATTGGTGATGTTAACGATCATTGGTTAGAGTTTCTTGGCTATGAAGTGATGCCTGCCAAAGCATATTTACTACCACTACTGTTCAACATTCTCCTAAAGATCCCAGCCAGTGTAACAAGGAAAAAAATAACCAGTATAATAATTGGAAAGGACGAAATAAAACTATCATTATTATTCTTTTTTTTTTTTTTTTTTTTTTTTTTTTTTAAGACCGAGTCTCACTCTGTTGCCCAGAGCTGGAGTGCAGTGGCATGATCTCCGCTCACTGCAACCTCCACCTCCCTGGTTCAAGTGATTTTCATGCCTCAGCCTCCCAAGTAGCTGGGATTACAGGTACGTGCCACCACACCTAGCTAATTTTTGTATTTTTAGTAGAGGCAGGGTTTCACCACGTTGGCCAGGCTGGTCTCGAACTCCTGACCTCAGGTGATCCACCCACCTCAGCCTCCCAAAGTGCTGGGATTACAGGCATAAGCCACCACACCCGGCCAACTATCATTATTCTCAAATAACATGGTTATGTATGTAGAAAATCCATAAGAATGGTTACAGATAAAACTATTACGATTAATAAGTAAATTTCACAAGATCGCTGGATGTAACACCAATATACAAACATCTACTGTATTTAAATATGTTGAAACTAATGATTAGAAAATGGAGTTTTTAAACAAAAGATACTATTTACAGTAGCATCAAAAACTATCAAACATCTAGACAATCTATCAAATATCTATACAATCTAGTAAAGGATATACAAGGCCTAGATACAAAATCTGTAAGAGGCTACTGAAATTAAAGAGTACCTCAATAAATATAGGGTTGTAACATGCCCATTGATTGGAATACTTAATATTGTAAAGATATTCTCTCCAAATTCATCTACAGATCCAACACAATACAAGTCAAATCATGGGTGCCTTTTCAGATAGAAGACATATCTATACTTTATGTTCACATGCAAAGGATTAGAATAACCAGATAACTACTAGATAATCTGAGAAAAAAAATGGGAGCTTTTTTTGAGGGACAAATACTAAGTCTTTTTCTAAAGCTTGTATTCTGCAAGGATGGCTGACTAAACCCATGGAACAGAAGAGCTAGTTCAGAAGCAGGCCCTCACATATTTGGACACTTGATTTTTGAAGAGTTGCTCTGCAGAGCAGTGGGGGAAAAGATGGTCTTTTCAATAAATGGTGCTGGGTCAACCAAGTATCCATATGGGGAAAAATATATCTTCTTCCCTATATTAGACTATACACAAAAATCTATGCCAGAGAGACTGCAGATCTAAATGCAAAAGGTGGAAGAATAAAGCTTTTAGAAGAAAATATTCATAATTTTGGAGTAGGCAAAAGTTTCTCAAAGCATACTCGAAAACCATTAACTAGGGAAAGATTCATAAATCAGACTGTATTAAAATGAAGAACTTCTGTTCATCAAAAGATACCATTAAGAGAGTGAAAACACAAGCCACAGGGAGAAAACATTCACTACAGACATAGCTCACAAGGATTCCTATTGAAACAATATAAAGAGCTCCTACAAATCATTTAAAGAAAAAAACCCAGTAGAAAAATGGGCAAAACACCTAAGCAGACACTTCATTAAAGAGGTTATCCAAATGAACATAAATATATTTTTTAAAGTTCTCAACTATGTTAGTAATTAGGGAAATACAGTTAAAACCACAATTTCATACCATTACCTATGTACCAGAATGGCTAAGATTAAAAAGACAATACTAAACGTTAGCAAGGAGTTTAAGTTGGTACAACAACTTTGGAAAACTATATCCTACTTAAGCTGAACATAAGTAAACCCTATGACCCAGTAATTCCATCCCTGGGTATATATCAGTATATGCATTCACATAAAGATATATTATTGTGTTTGTAGGTACACTATTTATAATATAAAAGCTCCAGAGTGAAAATTACCCAAATGTTCATCAACAGCAGAATGGATAAGTAAATTGTGAAACATCCACAATTAAATACTATATTACAGTGAGAATAAATGAACTACATCTACACACAAACATAATGTTAAGCAAAAAATATGTAAGGTACCTCATTTGCATAAATACAAAACTAGGCAAAGCAAATCTATACAAGATGTCAGGATAATGGTTACCCTTGGGGCAAGGGTGGTGACTAGATGAAGACAGGAGGGGGGCTTCTGGAATGTGGCAATGTCCTGTTCTTATGAGGATGCTAGTTGCTTGGGTGTGTTCAGTTTTCACTCTTCTTTATGTATATCATACTTCAATAAAAGTTCAAGGAGAATCATCTCCAGGTGGATTGTAGAACTAAATGTGAAAGGCAAAACAATTGTCTAGTAGATCACATAGGAAAATATGATGGGGGTAAGGGAAGATTTCTTAAGGTACATGCACATGCACACACACCCAATCCACTAACCTAAAGTAAATAATTGAACTACATAAAAATTGGAAACTTCTCAGTCAGGCATGGTGGCTCATGCCTGTAATCCCAGCACTGTGGGAGTCTGAGGCAAGTAGCTTAGGAGTTGGAGACCAGCCTGGGCCACATGTCAAAACCTCGCCTCTACAAAAGATACAAAAGTTAGACAGGCCTCTTGGCCTGTGCATATAGCCCCGGCTATTTGGGAGGCTGAGGGGGAGGATCTCTTGAGCCTGAGAGGTCATGGCTGTAGTGAGTCCTGATGGCACCACTGCACTCTGGCCTAGGTGACAAAGCGAGACCCTGTCTTAAAAAAAAAAAAAAAAATTCTAATCAAACACCATTAAGAGTGAAAAGGCAAGCCACAGCGTGTGTTCATATCCCTAATATATAAAGAAATTCCAAGAATCAATAAGAAAAAAGGCGGACAACTCCATAAGGAAAAAAATGAGCCAAGGACTCGAAAGAACACAAAGGAAGCTATCAGAATGGGCACCATACACATGAGAAAGTTCTCAGCTTCATTAGTTATTAGAGAAAAGCAAAGCAGTAGTGCAATACCACCACACACCCATCAGAATAGCTAAAGTTATAGACTTAAAATGCAAACAAGGCTGAAGCTGGAAGCCATGAAAACCCTTACACACCGCTGGAGTGTGTATATTATTTCAGCCTCTTAGTATAACTGTTGGGCATTACTTATTGATGATAGATATCATACCCTATGTCCCAGCAATTCCACTCCAGGAAAAACTCATGCAAATGTGCATCAGATCCACGTACCAGAAAATTCATAGCAGCATTACTCAGAATCGCCCTAAACAGAAAACAACTTTGATGTCCATCAACAGCAGAATAAGTAATTTATGGTATAATATATACAATGGAACTCTCTTCAGCAGCGAAAGCAAACAAACCATCTCTGTAGGCAACCTGGATGGACTCCAGACATAATATAGACTCAAAGAAACTAGGCCAAAAAAAGCATACTGCATGATTCTATTTATATCAAAAGCAAGCAAAACGAATCTGTAGTGTTGAGTTCGCGGTTGCCTTTGGGAAAGAGGAAGGCTTTCAGAATAGTGGTTTTTTGGATCTCGGTGTCGGCTAAGCAGTTGTGTTCACTCTGGTCATTAATCACGCTGTAAATTCATCATATGCACACTTTTCTGTATATCATACTTCATATGAATATTCAGAAGTCTAAAGGCCACAAGCTTAACCGCAAACCCTACCATGCCCTAGGCCAGGTTGGACTTGCGGAGCTGTGGGGTTGTCCCGGCGACCTGCCCCAGGCGGGCCACCTAGCCCGGGATCTCTCACTGTAACCCGGAGCCAAGGCCCAGGCCCAGGACGGGTACCTGAACTCCTGGACCCTTCACTGAACCCCACGGGTCCCCACGCCGGCTGGTGGAGGGAGAGCAGTCACTGCTTCCCGTCCCACCTCAAGGTGCGCTAATGCATGAAAAAGTTCCCCTCGGATGTTTCCACATTCGCCTTAACTTTTAAACACCAACGTCTGGAATCATAGGTTCTCCAGACTCCAAACACACCCCAGGAAAGAACCCAGAACCAGACACAGCCCCTGCGCGCCCGGCAAGACTTCCGGCAAGAACGACCCCGAAGGCGTGGCTCTTCGATTGCTTCGGCCTGGCGGGCGAGCTGCGCGCGCACTCGGCGGCTGCGATTGGTGCTGCCTGGCGGTGGGGCGCGGGGCACGCTGGGACGTCTCGCTGGCGGGAGGCCACGGGCTTTCCACGGCGCGAGGAGACGGGAGGCAGCAGGATGGTCAAGCTGACGGCGGAGCTGATCGAGCAGGCGGCGCAGTACACCAACGCGGTGCGCGACCGGGAGCTGGACCTCCGAGGTGAGTCCGAGGGCGTGGGCGGCCAGCCCCCGGGCGGCACCGCGTCGCCTTATTATCCGCGCTCTGCCGCGTGCACCGAAGGCCGGAGCTTGGCCCGCGGGCCGGTTGTCTGGGCTCCGACCGGGCTGCGCAGGGAACGCGGGGCCTGATTCTTGCCGTTGTTGCCAAATGAGCATCCCGTTAGGCTCTTGGAGCCTTCTCTTACCGCCGTGCCTCTTGACAGGCACGAGTGACTTCATTACTTCCTGGTGCATACTCGTGGGGCTCTATTAGGCCTTGCTTGGCTGTTTCGCAGTTGGCTCTGTTTGAGGGCCCGGAAGAGCGGCTCGTTAATGTTTGTAACGCTAGTGCAGGGCGAGTGATTGGTTCTTAATACTTGCCGCCAGACGATATTTTGAGCGTAGATGGGATATGTGTTCGTTGTTCCTAATGTGAGGGAGTAAACCAAGTCCCCGAACAACAGCGATTGTTTCCCCCAGTATTTTCTACTTAGTAGCTTTGTCTGGCGTTTCCCCTTTATGAAGACGTTTTAAAAATTGAACTGTGTGACCCAGGTTTGCACCGCCCTGTGCTGTGTGTAAGTTGTGGAAGCGCTCGCAATTATTCAGATTCCTGTACTATTTCAACCTTAGCAAGACTTGGTAAGATATTGGGAGGGCAGCTAGCTAGTTGGCATTTCAGGAGACGACTTTAAAAAGGATGTGAAGAGCAACTTCTCTGGGGATAAGACCATGCAGCCGTAGCCTGAGATTTGTTCCCACGGGGACCTATGGCTTTGGAGCAGCATCGCTGCGGGATCTGCTTAGATTTCTTGCTGACCTTTGGGAAATCCCGTTGTGGTGTGTTGTGTGTTGTGTTCTGCTTAGATTTCTTGCTGACCTTTGGGAAATCCCGTTGTGTTGTGTTGTGTTGTGTTGTGTTGTGTTGTGTTGTGATGTGATGGAGTCTCGCTCTTTCACCCTAGCTGGCGTGCAGTGGTGTGGTCTCGCCTCACTGCAACCTCCACCTCCCCGGTTCAAGTGATTCCTGTGCCTCAAGCCTCCCGAGTTGTTGGGATTACAGGCGTGAGCCACCACGCCTGGCTGATTTTTGTATTTTTAGTAGAGACGGGGTTTCGCCATGTTGGTCAGGCTAGTCTCGAATTCCTGACCTCAGGTGATCCGCCTCCGCCGGCCTCCCAGAGTGCTGGGATTAAGACGTGAACCACTGCGCTCGGCCCCCAGTATTTTTATTTTGTTGAAATTAAGTTTGTTAGAGAAAGGTTCAGTTCAAGAGCAACTCACCACTTTTTTTTTTTTTTTTTTTTTTTTTTTTTTGAGACGGAGTTTCGCTGTTGTTGCCCAGGCTAGAGTGCAATGGCGCGATGTCAGCTCACTGCAACCTCTGCCTCCCGGGTTCAAGCGATTCTCCTGCCTCAACCTCCCGAGTAGCTGGGATTACAGGCCTGCGCCATCACGCCCGGCTAATTTTGTATTTTTAGTAAAGACAGGGTTTCTCCATGTTGGTCAGGGTGGTCTCGAACTCCCGACCTCAGGTGATCCGTCCGCCGCGGTCTCCCAAAGTGCTGGGATTACAGGCTTGAGCCATTGCGCCCGGCCCAACTCACCACTTTTGATGATCTCTGCCATTTCTCTTTATGGAGTACGTGCAATATTGAGAATACGTATTTTGATGCAATACGTGTAGTATAGCTCTGAATTGTGCCCTTTAACTTTGGGTGAATTCTTTTTTAGTAGACCTTGCTTCTTCAGAATATTTCTTTTCTTATAGTGCCTAACACAGTAATTATGCTCAAATTGGACAAATTAACATTTGAGTGTTCACAGGTTTATTACTCTATGTAAACCATTGAGTTCTTCAACTCTAAATTGTAGCTGGGGGAGGGGAGGGAGAACTGTCATATCTTGAGGCTGTTCTGATGGGTTCTAAGAATCTGGCCCGTGGAGATGCAAGAGTGGAGAACTGTTATCCACAATGTTTGAACGCTGTTTGGGCACTGAGACTAAGCAGCTCAAAGTGTAAATTCCTGTTGTGCGGATTCCGCTTAACTAGCCCAAATGACTTAGAACAGTGTGAGGCACCTTGTAAATGTTCTTATAAATGTTAGCTACCTATATCACCCATTATTATTGTTCTTGTCCTTGTTGTCATTAGATTGTAAGCTTCATGGCACTGGGTACTTGAGACTCGTTCAGCATTTTCTCTCTAGTATCTTGTACAGTGGCAAGGCATGTATGACATGGCATAGGTGCTAGGTAATGCTTCCTGAATAAATCAAAGCCTGGAATCAGATACTATGAAATACTGCTAATGTTTTAAGGGGCTGTTTAGTTATATTAATACCTCTTGTGTGTTTTTTTTCCTCCATTTTACAGGGTATAAAATTCCTGTCATTGAAAATCTAGGTGCTACATTAGACCAGTTTGATGCTATTGATTTTTCTGACAATGAGATCAGGAAACTGGATGGTTTTCCTTTGTTGAGAAGACTGAAAACATTGTTAGTGAACAACAACAGAATATGGTAAGTGCCTATAGGGGAAAGTAATTTTTTCCCCCTAGGGTAAATGTTGCAGTGTTCCCTGAAGAAGTTGTAGCACGTACTACCGGTTAAACCTACATGGTTTTTTTAATTTAATTTTTATATTTTTAAAAAATATTTTTTCCATAATGGAAGCCACGTTCAATACATGTTTTTTCTTAAAATGAGAAATGAACTTCACTTTTCCTATAGAGATCTAGAGATTAACCTGGCTTTAGTCTAGTCTTGTGTCTGTTCAGAAATCATGTATTTTTATTTTCATGGTAAGTTTCTAATTAAGAGCATGTTGCTTTGTATACAGTTTGACTTCTAGAACAATTATCAAAGGGGTCATAGTAAAAGCATATATAAAGGTAACAATTATACTTTTGACTGAGAGTCTCTATTTTTTCTTTTAACTGCAACTGATTTCTAGACTGTTACTTATTGAAATTGAGATCTTTTTTGACCCTGTCTTCATCAGCTCTGTGTAAACTTTATTGGAAAAAAAGCACTTGGTGTGTAGATAATGTCTTTAAAGGTACTGGATAGTGAGTGGGATTTCCTTCAGATAGAAATATATCTCATAGGTTAACCATTCCCCTATAGTATAGTTGTTGTGTCTTGTACCTGAGCTGTGAATGCAGAATTATTTGTATTTCTGCACTGCCTGCACAAAAAAATCATGAAGTGAGTTAAGTAATTTGTGCCACCCAGGAGTTGCACCTTTTCTCAGGTTCCACTAGACAGTGTGACAGTAGAATTAGCCCCAGGCAGTGTCCCATAGGCAGGGGTTCTAAAATCCCACTTCTGTCGCTGATGCTGTGGCTTCAGAAAAGGGTTCTTTTTGCTTTGTTTCCTCTTTGTCAGGGTGTTGGAAGAAGGATCTGTAAGTGTCTCTCTGAGATCCTCTGAGCAAGGAGGTAATTAAAATTGTGAGCTTATTTAATTTTCACTTTTACTAAGACTCTTTTTATTTTAGCCGTATAGGTGAGGGACTTGATCAGGCTCTGCCCTGTCTGACAGAACTCATTCTCACCAATAATAGTCTCGTGGAACTGGTAAGTTGCACAGAAGGAAAATGTATTTGGTGGGTGGGATTAAAGGTACTATGTGCTTCCTACAGAAAATTTACAAAATCTAGAAAATCTCATAGAAAATGATCTCAGTATCCGCTTGTCTTTTTCTTAATTCAGGATCTGGGCCTTTTGGGTTCTGCAGCTGTATGTTGCAAATATTTTCCTACTCTTACTTGCACTTTGACTTAGGATATCCTGTTAGAGAAGTTCCTAATTTAGGTGCAGTCCAATGTATCAATCTTTTTCTTTATTGTAGCCCTTTTGATGTTTAAGCTTCCTCTATTCCAGAGTTGTAAACTGCTATGTTGTTTTCTAGAATTGCAGTGTCCAATACAGTACCAGTAACTACAGGTGGCTACTTATAAATAAGATGTGGTAGAACTATAAAATACACACTGGATTTCAAAGACTTAAGTGCAAAAAAAAAAAAAAGTAAACTATCTCAGTAATTTTATATCGATGTTGAAATGGTAATGTTTTGGTAATAGGTTAAATGGCATATTATTAAAATTAGTTTCACCTATTTATTTTAACATGGCTACTAGAAAATTTTAGATTACATATCTGATGTGCATTAAATCTTGTTGAACAGTTCTAGTATAAAAACCTTGTTTTACTCTTCACATTAGATGAACAGTCCACTTGGAACTGTTTCTATGCTTTTTAAATTTCTGCTCTGTGTATCCAATTTTTAACATAATTGAAATACTGTATATTGTTTTGTAACCTAAATTATTCACTTAAACACTGGATGCTTAAATTTATATTGTAGGCCAGGTGCCATAGCTCATGCCTGTAATCCAAGCACTTTGGGAGGCCAAGGTGGGAGGATCATTTGAGCCCAGGAGTTCTAGACCAGCCTGGGCAACATAGTGAGACCTCGTCTCTCTCTATAAGTAATTTAAAAAAAAAAAAAAAAAGACCAGGCACAGTGGCTCATGCCTGTAATCCCAGCACTTTGGGAGGCCGAGGCAGGCGGATCACAAGGTGAGGAGTTCGAGACCAGCCTGGGCAATGTGGTGAAACCCTGTCTCTACTAAAAATACAAAAATTAGCCGGGTGTGGTGGTGGGCACCTGTAATCCCAGCTTCTCGGGAGGCTGAGACAGGAGAACTGCTTGAACCCAGGGGGCAGAGGTTGCAGTGAGCCAAGATCATGCCACTGCACTCCAGCCTAGGCGAAGAGTGAGACTCCATCTCAAAAAAAAAAAAACAACCCAGATGTGGTAGCGTGCATCTGTGGTCCCAAGTATTTCAGAGGCTGAAGTGGGAGGATCACTTAAGCCCTAGCAGTCAGTGGAGGCTGCAGTGAGCCATGATCATGCCTCTGCACTCCAGTCTGGGCAATAGTGTGAGACCCCATTTCAAAAAAAAATCGCATAACTTAATTTTGTGACCTAACCTTCCTCCCATATTTTCCTGATTGTTGAGAATGAACTGTGTTCCTTTCCTTGTGGACGAGGTCCATAACATCCTTCAGATTCTCAAGGAGATGCTTGACTACAAATGTAAGAAAGCACTGGTCCATGGCCATGTCCTTTCTAAAGTGTGTGAAATATTCAACCAGAAATACGTATTTATAGGCAATGTGTCTCATGATAGGTGTTGTTAGAGAAATTATAGTTGTATTTAAAGCTCTTTGCAAAAATGAAGACCATTGGGCTTATCAGTTACTGAGAGAGGTATGTTAGAATCTCACAGCATGGTAGTGGATTTGACTATCCCTGAAGTTCTGTCAATTTTAGTTTTGTATATTTTTGAAGTTGCCTTATTTGATACATGCAAATTTTGAATTACTCATATCTTTCTGGTGAACAGAACCTTTTTATTATGTTGTGACCCTCTGTCTCTATTAATGCTGTTTACTTTTGGGTTTCTTTTACCTGATATACTAAAACAATCTTTCTTTTGGTTAGTTATATGCATGATAAATCTTTTTCCATCCAAAATTTACTTTCGACTTTTCTGTACTTCTTGTCTTTTAGATTTATCTGTTGAAAACTGTATGGTTGGAATTTTTTTTTTTTTTTTTTTTTTTTTTTTGAGACGGAGTGGCTGGAGCGCAGTGGTGAGATCTCAGCTTACTGCAACCTCTGCCTCCCGGGTTCAAGAGATTCTCCTGCTGCCTCAGCCTCCCAAGTAGCTGGGATTACAGGTGGGCACCATCACATCTGGCTAATTTTTGTATTTTTTTTTTTTTTTTTAGTAGAGACAGAGTTTCACCATGTTGGTCAGGCTGGTCTTGAACTCCTGACCTTGTGATCCACCCACCTCGGCCTCCCAGAGTGCTGGGATTATAGGCGTGAGCCACCGCGCCTGGCTCTGATTAGAATTTTTTACAATCCAGTCTGAAAGCTCTTTTAAGTGAATTATTTATATTTAGTCTGTTTACATTTAATGTAATTACTGATGTGTTCCAGTTTGTCTTTTCTCTGTTCTGGGGCTTTCTGTTTGTACCATCCATTTTTCAATCCTTTTTCTCTCCTTTATTGTACATGCTCTCCTTCTGTCATTCCATTTTTGCTTCTAATGGTTTAGAAATTACTTACTCTCTTTCAGTCTTGAGTTAGCATCCTAGAAATTAAAACATACATATTTATAAAAGTTTAAAATTAAATGTTAAGATCACTATACTGTGACCTTCAACATTTAATTTTAAACTTTGACACCTTTACCCTCCTAAACAATACAGTACAGTGACCTTCAACATTTCAGCACCCTTCAGCTTGTTACATATTTATTCTTGAAACCCATCACTACATCACCATTATGTTTTACACTATGTATGTAACAAATGTTACCACTTTGTTCTTTATTCCTTTTTGGATCATCTTCAGTGGGGGTAAAACAGTATCAAGCTCTAGAGCTCCCTCTGGTGGTTTTTGTGACTTATTTGAAGATGCCAGCTTGCTTTTTGAGAATTTCTGGCTCTGCTCTCCCTGTTTTTATCTGTATTTTTTTCTCATTGTGACTCTTGCACACACACACACCCCTCCCCCGCCATCTACCCAATTTGCGTCTGTTCCAGAAGTTTCTCTTCAGGGCAGGGCCGTGTTGGGACATGATTTCTAATAAGAGTGAGGCCCACGGCCGGGCCTGGTGGTTCACACCTGTAATCCCAGCACTTTGGGAGGCCAAGGCGGGCAGATCACCAGGTCAGGAGATCGAGACCATCCTGGCTAACATGGTGAAATCCCCTTGTCAGACCTCTGAGCCCAAGCCAAGCCATTGCATCCCCTGTGACTTGCACATAGACACCCAGATGGCCTGAAGTAACTGAAGAATCAGTGCAAAAGAAGTGCAAATGCCCTGCCCCGCCTTAACTGATGACATTCCACCACAAAAGAAGTGAAAATGGCTGGTCCTTGCCTTAAGCGATGACATTATCTTGTGAAATTCCTTTTCCTGCCTCATCCTGGCTCAAAAAGCTCCCCCACTGAGCACCTTGTGACCCCTACTCCTGCCCGCCAGAAACAACCCCCCTTTGACTGTAATTTTCCTTTACCTACCCAAACCCTATAAAACGGCCCCACCCTTATCTCCCTCCGCTGACTGTCTTTTCAGACTCAGCCTGCCTGCACCCAGGTGATTAAAAAGCTTTATTGCTCACACAAAGCCTGTTTGGTGGTCTCTTCATGCATGACACCCGTCTCTACTAAAAATACAAAACAAAATTAGCCGGGCGTGGTGGCAGGCTCCTGTAGTCCCAGCTACTCAGGGGGCTGAGGCAGGAGAATGGTGTGAACCTGGGAGGCAGAGCTTGCAGTGAGCCGAGATTGTGCCACTGCACTCCAGCCTGGGCGATAGACCAAGACTCCGTCTCACAAAAAAGAAAAGAAAGAAATTATTTAAACATTTGTGATGTGCTAGTATTGGGCTTGGTGCTAGAGAGTAAAAGTTAAGTAAATAAATAAAAGACAACTTGCTTCAAAAGCACTCTCCCTTTCCAAATCTCAAAATAGCATGTAGTATTCGTGTTCTTACCTGTGGCCATTACTTTACAGGGTGATCTGGACCCTCTGGCATCTCTCAAATCACTGACTTACCTAAGGTATGGGAATTACATATTGTGACAAAATGAATGAAGTCCTTTAAAATAACATTACTTTTACCAGCCTTGACCTTAATGTAATCAGTTAATTAAAAGTGCCTTTTACAAAGAAATATTGAATATATTTCCTTAATGGTAAATTGTTACAATGTTGAAATGTGAAGAATTGTGAATGTTCCCTTGATTTATAGGTTCCTTAGACTATTCAAACAGACCTTTTGAGTGCTGTGCCATGAACAAGTTTGCCATTGTGTTACTTTTTTTCTTGTAGTATTCTAAGAAATCCGGTAACCAATAAGAAGCATTACAGATTGTATGTGATTTATAAAGTTCCGCAAGTCAGAGTACTGGATTTCCAGAAAGTGAAACTAAAAGTAAGTCGTAATCTGTTGCTTGTGAGTCATTATAGAGTTGTGTGTTTTTCTTTATATTTTTATCACTGATTATTAAAATTGTCTAAATAAGTAAATTTTACCATTAGTTTGTAATGAAAGTGGGGGGGAAATGTTACGTCAAATTTTTTTCTAATAGCAGAGTTTATGATAGAACTTTAAGTTAAAGCTCTTTTATGTAATGCTGGCCATTCCAAAGTTTGCAAAATGTTGAGGCCACAGTGAACACTCTGGATTGTCTGCTTAGATACATTCCTAGTGGAGAACTTAATGTAACCCACTTTTGTGCAGCTCTGTTTGTTAGGAAGGTTTTTCCCTTTATTAGGAGTTCATTATTTTATTATTTATATAATTGCCTTCTTAGTTCCCTGGGATCCCCTCCTTGGAACTAGGAGAGTGAACTTTCTTCAGGGAGCTTTACCAAAGAAAGAAGACCACTGTGTCTTCTCTTAATTTGAAATTGGCTTTTTGGTATTTTCACCAGCCTGGAGTATTGTAGGAGAGTTCGCTTCCATGTCTTCTGAGGAATGCATCTAAATGCATGTGGTATTCCTATTTCCATTAACTCTGTGTGTGGTGTCGCTGTAGGAGCGTCAGGAAGCAGAGAAAATGTTCAAGGGCAAACGGGGTGCACAGCTTGCAAAGGATATTGCCAGGAGAAGCAAAACGTAAGACACGGATATCCAACTTAACTCTACTTCACCTTCAGAAACATGATCTGATCTGTCTGGCAGTTCGTCTCCTACAAAATTAACCAAAAACTCTGACATATTAATGTGGTATTAAATTTGAGTGCTTATAGTCCATGTACATCAATGGTCCATACATCACAAGAAATTTCTACCAGGTTAGCAGAGCAAATATTTCAGTAGTCAGTCTCAATGTGATACCATGTACATCCTATTTTCCATATAGAAAGATGAACTGGATGGTGTTTCTGAAGGAGAGAGTTCTTGTATCAGTTTGTTAACAAAGATAAGATACTACACTGGTTGAATTACTTTCAAAAGCTTTTGAAAGTAAAAGAGAAGCAACTTCTGTTGGTCTAGGTTTAACAGTTATGTTCTTCCCCCTCTTAAGTTTTAATCCAGGTGCTGGTTTGCCAACTGACAAAAAGAAAGGTGGGCCATCTCCAGGGGATGTAGAAGCAATCAAGGTAATCATGTGTTAGGCTTCTTGACTGGAACGAGCTAAGATGGGTTCAGAACACAAAGTTGGATAATAAACATGTTCTGAACATTGCAGATTTTTTTTTCCCACAGTTATTAGCATATAACAATATTTCTGTTTAAGGAAAAACTAGCATAAAGTTATTATTTGATCAGACTTAAAATTACACAAGCTGATTAATGTGGAGGCAGCTTTGTCTTTCTCATTTTCCAGGGTGCATTTATCACTTTGAACAGTTAGTTACCTTGGTATGCTGTCTCAGTGTTTGCCTTAATTTTTACTTTCTAAGATTTGCTGTCTGGCAAATCCTTTTGGCTGATCAGTAGGGACCCTAGTTTTATAATATTGCCTCCTTAAATTATTCAGTAACTTAATTCCAAATAGTTACTTCACTTAACTATGATTTTAGGACATGTGGAGTGATTATTTACTCTTTTATAAGAAGGCCTGCATCTCTTCACCAATTTTAGAAATTTGTGTTTTGGCTTCTAGTTTTATTTTTGTGGGCCAATAACATTCTTCCCCCAACACCGAAGTGTTTAATATTCCAAATGGAGAAGTTGCTGTGAATTTCTGTAGGTGATTGATACTTAGTTTTCTGGGTAGTTGATACTTGATTGAAGTTAATCATCCATCTCCATTGCCGTCTGTCCTCCAGAATGCTATAGCAAATGCTTCAACTCTGGCTGAAGTGGAGAGGCTGAAGGGGTTGCTGCAGTCTGGTCAGATCCCTGGCAGAGAACGCAGATCGGGTGAGCAAATGGTGTTCTTTGTACGTTCAAATTAATGTTACACTCAAAGTGTAACTCTCACAACCATTTAGATGCCATGACTCCAGAATGCTAGAATAGTGCCTCCTTACGTCAAATCTAATATATGAAATCTCTTTAAATGCTCTTTGAAGATAAAGTATTTGATGGGCTGGGCGCGGTGGCTCACCCCTGTAATCCCAACACTTTGGTAGGCTGAGGCAGGCAGATCACCTGAGGTCAGGAGTTCGAGACCAGCCTGACCAACATGGAGAAACCCCGTCTCTACTAAAAATACAAAATTAGCCGGGTGTGGTGGTGCATGCCTGTAATCCCAGCTACTCGGAAGGCTGAGGCAGGAGAATAGCTTGAACCCGGGAGTTGGAGGTTGGTGAGCCAAGATCACACCGTTGCATTCCAGCCTGAGCAACGAGCGAAACGCCATCCCAAAAAAAAAAAAAAAAAAAAAAGTAATTCATAAAGAAAGTTAAGTCATAGCACTGGGGAGGGTTTTATGTTAAAGTTGAAGCTAGCATTACTTCAGCAATGGAGTGAACTGAACACTAGAGATAGCCATGTGGACTTTCACCTGTATATATTTGTGTGTGTGCATAATAGCTCAGTAGTTAGGAACACAGGCTCTAGAGCCAAGCAGTCCGAGGCCCAAATCTTAGCTTCACCAGCTCTGCCTTTGGACAGCTTTCTTCAAGTCTTTCCTCATCTTTAAATCTGAGACAATAATAGTACCAAACCTCAAAAGGTTGCCGAGAGGCTAAGAAACTGAAGTTAGCACAGGGCTCAACATTAGCAAGTTTTTGATAAGTGGTAACTGTTCTAACATTTGAATGCCTACTTTATGCCAGGCAGCATGTGGGGCACTAGGGATATAAAATAAAGAAAAACTGAAATACATCTTACAAGTTTTCATATGAATGTAACTGGGGACCTCTACTTAGAGCTGTCTTGGGGAAAGTTTCCTAGGGAAATAATGTTTCAGCTGGGAGTTAAAAATGAAAAATTTTTTTTTTTTCTTTTTGAGACGGAGTTTCGCTCTTTTTGCCCAGGCTGGAGTGCAATGGCGTGATCTCGGCTCACTCTAACCTCCGCCTTCCAGATTCAAGCGATTCTCCGACCTCATCCTCCCAAGTAGCTGGGATTACAGGCGCCTACTACTGTGCCCGGCTAATTTTTTTTATTTTTAGTAGAGACAGGGTTTCACCATGTTGGCCAGGATGGTCTCGATCTCTTGACCCTGTGATCCGCCCGCCTCGGCCTCCCAAAGTGCTGGGATTACAGGCGTGAGCCACCGTGCCTGGCCAAAAAGACATTTTTTAAGACCAGTAATTCTCTACTGTATGGTTTGTGGGCTTCTGGGAGTCTAAGGTGAAGACTGTTTTGTTGTTGTTGTTGTTGTTGTTTTGAGATGGAGTCTTGCTCTGTCGCCCAGGCTGTAGTGCAGTGGTGCGATCTCACCTTACTGCAGGAATGGGTTCACACAATTCTCCTGCCTCAGCCTCCCAAGTAGCTGGGACTACAGGCGCCTGCCACCACGCCCGGCTAATTTTTTGTATTCTTTTTTTTTTTTAGTAGAGACAAGGTTTTACCATGTTAGCCAGGATGGTCTCGATCTCCTGACCTTATGATCCACCCACCTTGGCCTCACAAAGTGCTAGGATTACAGGCGTGAGCCACCATGCGTGGCCGAAGACTGTTTTTATCTAATAACACCAAGGTGTTATTTGCTTTTGTGTGAACATTTGCACTGATGGAGCAATAGTGGGTAGAACTGCTGGCACAGTAGGAGTCAAGGCAGCAGCCTAAATAATAGTTGTTATATTCTTCCCTATTCTGCACTCCCAATAGAGTGCATACCAGTTTCACTTAAGAGTGTCCTGGATGCAGCAGTAAAGATCATTAAATCTCACTCCTCGAGCACACATCTCTTTGATATTCTGGGTGACAGAAAGGGGATGCACATGTCTGCATACTTGAGTTAGGTGGTTATCTCCATGCACTAGTGCAGTCGTTTCAGTTGAGAGGCAGCTACTTGTCTTCTCAAACATGATGAAGTGAGCCTGTCACTTCAAGGAAAACAATTGAAAATTCAAGATTTGAAGCAAAAATTAAAATTTAGAAAACTTGTGTCCACTGCCATAACCTTCCCAGTACCTCAAGACTTTTCTGGGGAACTCAATAGTAATGTTAATGCATGTGAATTAATGGGTGTGACATTTTTGATGTTGTGTAATTACATGGCTCAACGTTTGAAAGATCTGCAAAAGTCGGTGAACCACTGTTTTCCAAATGATACAAAATCATGTATGGGTAAAAGATTTGTTCAGAGTACAAGATAAACCAAGTAAGAGTATGAAAAGTTCATTGATAAGGTTTCAGACTTTTATACTGCCATCTAACCTTTAGGAAGCTACCATTTGTCAAGTTTTACCATGGTATCTAAAAAGAACATCCATCATTATCTGCATAGGCCATTAAAATCTTCCTCCCTTTTCTAACTATATGCCTGTGTGGCCAGATTTTCTGCATGCCCTCAATCAAAATACCATATTGCAATGGATGGAATGGTGAAACCAATACAAGAATTCAGCTGACTGATGTTAAGTGAGACATTATTGAGTAATTTTCCCAAACAATTGAAGGAGTTACAACTTTTTTTCCTCTGGAATACATTGACCAAAATATCTGCCATAAATTGTTGAACGAATGTAACATTTTTTGGTAATTGTTGCCATATTTCCATAATTTAGAGACAATAAAGTCATTGAACTGTTGCCAGTATTTGGCATGTAGTAGGTGCCCAAATGTTTTTGAGTATTTCTGGTTTTTTTGCCTATAGTAGTGCCATGAAAAGCACATGAGTATAGACTTTACCTTCACCAAAAATGAATTATCATCAACTACAATGGGAGGCAACAATTTTGAAACCTTTGTGACCCCTTTCCTTGAAATTGACCATCCCTTCCAGTACCTGCCAAAGACAGACTAGACTGTCCCTGGACGATAAGTTCCTCAAAGGCAGGGGCTGCTTTTGATCTTTCTGTACCTACTTCAGTGCCTAACAAACAGTGGCCACAGAACGAACACTCACATGCTAAGGGAATAGAGTCTCTAAAATTGATACTACTTTACTACTTTTGCTTGTGTGGTTTTCTTTAGGGCCCACTGATGATGGTGAAGAAGAGATGGAAGAAGACACAGTCACAAACGGGTCCTGAGCAGTGACGCAGATGTATAATAATAGACCCTTTTGGAACAAGTCTTGCTTTTCGAACATGGTATAATAGCCTTGTTTGTGTTAGCAAAGTGAAATCTATCAGCATTGTTGAAATGCTTAAGACTGCTGCTGATAATTTTGTAATATAAGTTTTGAAATCTAAATGTCAATTTTCTACAAATTATAAAAATAAACTCCACTCACTGTGCTGCCAAGTTGTGTGTCATCACGGTGCATTTGCAGTGAGATCTAAGGACATGTTTAAATTGGAAACGCAGGAGGGCAGCATTTTCTCAGTAGGTTTCCTGGGCTGGATTAGAGTCTAGCTTCTGCAGTGTCATGACACATGCCAGAAAGGCCACCTTTTCTACTCCCACATAGCCCTTCTGTTAATGCAGACTTACCTCTCGCTCCGGCTTCTGATATGACAACTGAAATGATTCAATTTTTGAAATTGGTGTGTCCCACCAAGCCTGGCTACGTTTTTTGTCCCCCGCCCCCCCGGCTGGTCTCCAACTCTGGCTTCAGGTGATCCTCCCACCTTGGCCTTCCAAAGTGCTGGGAGTACAGGCCTAAACCACCTACCCAGCCTCTAGTTTTATATATGTACATAGTTAACAACATAAAGGTCATATGGAGAGTCTACAAGAACATTTGTTGTTGAAAGGGGCGTAAGTTACTCATATTTGAAAAACACTACTGTTTGATTGCCATCTCTCTGATCTCCCTTAGCCATGATAGTCTTAATCCCATCTTGTTGCATATACTTTTGTGAAAACCTTGGCACTTCATCAGTTAGCTATTGCTGCAATAATGCTGTATAACAATCCACCACAAAACTCAGGGGTTTTAATCAGCAACACTATTCTATAGTTGACTCTGCTTATCACTGTAGGTCTGGATTAACTGGGGTGGCTTGGTTTCTTTACAGGTCTCGATGAGCCAGCTCACCCGGCAAAGGCACAAGAAGTAAACACTAGGAGCTTCTTAAGGCCTATGTATACTCAAAACTGACACACTTATTTCTGCCCACTTACTATTAACCAAAGCAAGCCACCTCGCCAAGTACAGAGTCAAAGGATGATGGGGAAATACACTCCTTTCACCTTGCCATAGCAAAGATATGGCTGTGAGAAGGAATGAGAAATTAGGGCCAATCATTTAGCCTACGACAGTCAGTGACAGGTGACAGTCCTGGTTACTGTCCACCTTTGTCCTCTTTCTGCAAATAATACCTGAGCAATTACATTGAGCAAAGTGTTTGTTGAAATACCTTTCCTGTTCTAGACAAGCCAAGCCAGGTAAGGTTATAACACCTGATCACCTGATTAAAGGGATAAAGGTAACAAATGCCTGGCTAGGATGAGTAACTTCTATCAATAGGACCATAAGATCAATGTGCTAGGAACTGAAACAAAAGCCCATCATCCATGCATTCAAATAATTTAATATCTATTAGATTTTAGTGGAATATATGCATTATATGTACATACATATACAACACTAGTTCACAATAGTTTACAAGGATACTTTGGTTTTCTATATGCTTAGAATGTGCATTATTTTCATGAGTTAATACTGGTTTCCGTTTTATGTTGCAAAGTCCTGAGTGAAAAGGATTGTTGCCTTTTTCAAATGATAGAACCTAAAATGTTACAGTTTATTCCATCTTTGTGATTACAGACATTACAGGATAGGGTAGCTAAACAAGGCAAATAAAGCAAACATTCCCTTAATTTAACCAGATGCAACATTTTGGCATTTTTATACTGTGCGTGTTGACTTAATTCATTGACATGGATTGAAAGCCGGCAACAACAAATCTTTGCAATTTAGGATCTTCTTCCATAACTAAGTTTTGTGGGGTTGTTGTTTTTTCACCCTGGCTGGAGTGCAGTGGTGCAATCTCAGCTTACTGCAACCTCCACTTCCTAGGTTCAAGCGATTCTCCTCCCTCAGCCTCCCTAGTAGCTGGGATTACAGGCGCCCGCCACCACACCTGGCTAATTTTTATATTTTTAGTAGAGGCAGGGTTTTGCCACGTTAGCCAGACTGGTCTTGAACTCCTGACCTCAGGTGATCCACGCACCTCGGCCTCCCAAAGTACTGGGATTACAGGCATGAGCCACTGTGCCTGGCCAAATTTTTTTGTAGAGATAGGATCTTGCTGTGTTGCCCAGGCTGGTCTTGAACTCCTGGCCTCAAGGGATCCTCCCGTCTGAGCCTCCTGAAGTGCAATAGGATTATAGGCAAAAGCCACCATTCCTGGCCCACTGCAACATTCTTGAAGCTCTCAAGTCTTCATCTGACACCTTGTTAAGTGGGGAACTCTGTTAAACCATCCTGTTAAGTTACTATATAAAAATAAAACTGCTCCCAAGCATTGATTGAAAGTGTTTTGCTAGAGCTTCCTGAGAGAAAAGTGAAGCCTAACCGTTTTTTTCCATGAACTATGACCCCAGTACAGTGTACCTAATGTCCTTCACAGCCTAACAAAAGAGGTCAGGCAACCCTGCTCATCCTGTCTAGTTTATCAGTATTTAGATGTAAGGTGGATTTAAAGCTAATCTGGGACCGAGAATTGCAGCTGTAATTCCAAGAAGTCATTCAATTTAGCACATAAATGTTTCCTGCAAGATGCCAGAGCAAGTGAGAAACCACTCTGTAGCAAAGCAAAGAGTGATGGTGGTTCATCATCTTTTACAACTGAAAGGCAAACATGAAGAAGGAAATTATATTCTCTCCCCTAAAATTCCTCATTAAATTGATAAGCTATCTTTACAGCCTTTATGGATGACATCCAGAGTCCTCGGTTTGTTCATTTGAGGAGTCCATTTTCAAGGTGGCCAAAAGGGGGAAAAAGGGCTTTCAGGTTTCTCTTTGCTATGGCTCATGAATGCCAGGTCTCCTTTATTGCTTTCTGAACACACTGCTGGGAAACCTTGATGAGGTCAGTGCTCAAATCCCTGCAGCCGTCCCCCTGGAGGAACTTCTTGGCAAACCTGCGTTGAAGAAACACTGATTGCATTCACGCTTCATGTCGGGGTTTGCCTTCCCCACACTGCTCCTGGCGACGGTGGTGAGGCAGCACTCGGATGTTGTCACCTGTTCATTATTTTTTCAGTTCTATTCCCAATTCCTAACCCTTCTTTTGAGACACAACTAGGTATGTGCACTTCAAATGCTCCAGAAAAACCCAAGGTCAAATTTCAAATAGGATGGTTATGGTCACCATAAAGGTGGTGACGTTTGAGTGGTGGAAGAGGGTGCAGGACGACACTGCAGGCAGAGGAACACAGCCAGGACACTATTAGGAGTAACTCTGATCGTGGCTTGTGATGATACAGTATAATTCAACGCAGGTTAGAGCCGTTACTATGATCGTTCTTTCCTAAGAAGTTTTGATTTTGGAGAAAAGAACCTTGAGGATCGGTGGGGGCTTTCTTGGCCTGAAAGGTATCACTGGCAGCAGAAGCAGGAGGCTGCCCACGTTTCGTGTTTTCACTTGGGGTGGACGTTGGCTGCAACCCTCAAACGCTGGGAGTCGTCAACCTACTGAGCCCTGTTGTCCAATGTGCCCTGGGCAAGGATGTGGGTGCAAATCCTGCCTCCGGGCGACCACCGGCCTCCTTGGCTTCAGTGTCCAATTAGAAAAAAAAAAGAAAGTAGAAAGTCGGTAAGAAATCCGTGAAAGAGGTCTGTCCTCCACCCCGACTCAAGCCAGGAGACATCACAGAAGGTACCAGCACGCGACGTCCGGGCCCCAGCAAGTGTAGCCGGGATTTTTCCCCCGCCACGCCCCTCGGCCACGCCCCCTGCGTTTGGCCCAGCGTCGGGGCGGGGCCGGCCTGCGATTGGCCGGGACCACGACCGCGTCCGGGCGCGCCACGTGTGCGTGGGAGCGCACCGGAAGCGTCCGGCTGGAGGCGCGGCAGCCGGCCTGGGCGGCGGTGGCCGTCATGGAGCGGGAAGAGGATTCCTTGTCCGCGCGGCCGGCCCTGGAGACCGAGGGACTGCGCTTCCTGCACGTCACGGGTGAGTCGTTGCGGGGCAGCAGGGGCACGCCGCCACCATGATCGGTGGGTCGTCCTTCGCTGCTCGGGGCGCCGGAGCCTGGGAGGCCTGGGAACGGACGGGCGTTGGCGCTTACGCGGACTCTGGGCAGCAGGCCCGGACCTTGCGCGGAGTCTTCTCGGGAGCCGCACTTCCTTAGGCGGCTCGGCTGGCCATTGTTTGCGCAAGTCTTTTTTTGCGAACCAAGCCCTTATTGTTGTAGTTACTGGGGTCACTCGGCCCTTGGCGTTTGCCTCTGGGACCTGCCCCACACAGCCCCCTACACACTCCTAACCCCGCGCTGTCACCCCTTTATATGTGGTTCCCTAGGTCTGAAAGGCCTTTGCCTTCCTGATTCAGATTAGTTGCTCTTCATTCTTCAAAACCCAGTTGCTGTGCCCTGCACACTCTAACTGCCCCCGATTCCCCAGATGGTTGAGAAGTCTCACTTCTCAGTGATCCCTGAAGTGTCGCACTTCTTGTTCATATTTTAACGATCTACTTAGGAGGCTTTGTCCTCAGCCTAGACCATGAAGGCTTTGAGGTCAGGAGTTAGACTGACTTTGCGTTCGTTGAGTCTTATGGAAAGGTCAACTAGTAGTGTCATTTTTAGTTTTTTTGAAAACTTTTTTTTTTCTTTTCAGTGGGCTCTTTGCTGGCCAGCTATGGCTGGTACATCGTCTTCAGCTGCATCTTTCTCTACGTGGTCTTTCAGAAGCTTTCCGCCCGGCTGAGAGCCTTGAGGCAGAGGCAGCTGGAGCGAGCTGCGGCTTCTGTGGGTTAGTGCCTGATAACCGAAATGAAAGCGGTGGTTTTACACCTACTTCTTTATATTAAGATTTAGTCTCTTGTTAAAAGTAAGACGGACCACATAGCAAGACCCTGTCTCTATTTAAAAAAAAAAAAAAAAATAGCCAAGAGTGGCGGCACACACCTGTAGTCCCAGTGCTTAGGAGGCTGAGGCGGGAGAATAACTTGAGTCTAGGAAGTCAAAGCTGCAGTGGGCTATGATCGGGCCACACAACACTCCAGCCTGGGCAATTGACTGAGACCTTGTTTTGTTTTTTTTTTTTTTTTTTCTTTAAATAAAAGGAAGTGGCCGGGCGCGGTGGCTCAAGCCTGTAATCCCAGCACTTTGGGAGGCCGAGGCGGGTGGATCACGAGGTCAGGAGATCGAGACTATCCTGGCTAACATGGTGAAACCCCGTCTCTACTAAAAATACAAAAAACTAGCCGGGCGTGGTGGCAGGCGCCTGTAGTCTCAGCTACTTGGGAGGCTGAGGCGGGAGAATGGCGTGAACCCGGAAGGCGGAGCTTGCAGTGAGCCGAGATCAGGCCACTGCACTCCAGCCTGGGAGACACAGCGAGACTCCGTCTCAAAAAAAAAAAAAAAAAAAAAAAAAAAAAAAAGAAGTATATGGTTCTTGGTTGGGCGCGGTGGCTCACGCCTGTAATCCCAGCACTTTGGGAGGCCAAGGCAGGCAGATGACTTGAGGTCAGGGTTCAAGACCAGCCTGGCCAACATGGTGAAACCCCGTCTCTACTAAAAATACAAATATTAGTGGGGCATGGTGGCAGGCGCCTGTAATCCCAGCTATAAGGGAGGCTGAGGCAGGAGAAATCGCTGGAACCCGGGAGGTGGAGGTTGCAGTGAGCTGAGATTGTGCCACTGCACTCCAGCCTGGGCTACAGAGTGAGACTTTGTCTTTTCTTTTTTTTTTTTTTTTTTTCTGTGAGATGGAGTCTAGCTCTGTCGCAAAGAGCGAGACTATGAGTAGACATTATGAGTAGAAATTAGTTCATTTCTACTCATAATGCTATTTGGAAGGATTTTTCTTTTCTGTAGAAACAAATACTTAAGAATCTTACTTCTGGGCTAATTAAGGGATGGATAATGATTTAGAAAACTTTGTATTTCCTTGGTAGTCTTCCAGGATTCCAGTCAACCTAGAGACTGTGGGTGTCACTGAGGTATCCAAGATGTGCTCTGGCTACCATCCCAGGCTTTATGAATCGGAATTGCTCAGGAGAACTCAGAAATTGGCATTTCTAACAGGTTGCTGGTGATGTAGATATTTGAGGCTAAAATCCATGGCTCGGCAACAGACCGCTGCCCCCTGAAGCAGTAAAATATATGCAGAGGGGTTAGGAGTACTCATGTAAAAACATGTTTCATTGTCTGATGTCCATACCTCTTTATACTTTTAATAATATGGACACTCAAAAGTTTCTATTTTATATTGTACAGAGTGCTTTGTCTCCATTTTTTTCTGACATTTTAGAACCTGATGTTGTTGTTAAACGACAAGAAGCTTTAGCAGCTGCTCGATTGAAAATGCAAGAAGAACTAAATGCGCAAGTTGAAAAGCATAAGGAAAAACTGAAACAGGTATGAACTGGCTTCAGTTTGAATGTGTACATAGAAGTTGTCTGAGGCTTAGTGGATAATGATGCCTGTGTGTGTGTTGTCTGTAAGCTTCCAGGACCAGGTCCTATCCCATTAGATTCAGTAAGCATTTTAGTTCCTGTGATGTAAGTGTTGGTGATATCAAGAAGTATACACTATTGTTAGGGAACACTAGATGTGTGAATATATTACAATGAAAGGTCCAGAGCACAAAAGGAGGGACAGACTGGAGCAGGATGCATGTGAGTGTGTGCGTGCATGTGCCTGTGTCTCCCACATTACCAAAAATGTACTGATAGGAATGAGTTTCAGAAGAATGGAGTCAGTAATTTTTTTCGTGAAACATTTTGCTTTCTTTAATAGTGTACAAAAACCAAAGCTTCTCTATGTGAGTTAAACTCATACCACCAGATCACAACAGTTTTATTAACTAAAGAAAACGAGGGTGAAGTTTGTTCTGAAAAACGTTTAAATTAAGAATTATCAGAGTTAGTGTTGTCTTTGACAGAGATGGCAGCTTCTGAACTCTTTCTGTACAATGTGATTGTTTCTCAGCTTGAAGAAGAAAAAAGGAGACAGAAGATTGAAATGTGGGACAGCATGCAAGAAGGAAAAAGTTACAAAGGAAATGCAAAGAAGCCTCAGGTGACTGGAGACCTCGGCCAGCTGGCATGCAGTAGATAAAGATTGCCAAGTAGAATGTTTTAATTGCTTCTTACATCTGTGTGTGTTCAAACAGGAGGAAGACAGTCCTGGGCCTTCCACTTCATCTGTCGTTGTGAAACGGAAATCGGACAGAAAGCCATTGCGGGGAGGTGGTAAGCACCACTGATGTCAAATGTTAACAAATTTCCAGCACTTACAGGATATAGTTAACCTTGTAGAAACAAGATTATTTGCTTCTTTGTCCGTAAGTTAAGACTAATTCCTTAGGATTGTGAAGATTCAATAAAGGAAACAGATGCAAACCACCTCCTAGGTCCTCACTAAATACTTGGAAGGATTGTGCTTACAGTATTCTCACTTGATCCTTCTGCAGCCCCGTAGTGGGAGAGCTAAGTAGGGTGAGGAATTGTCTGCCAATCTTCAGATGAGTGTCAAGGAGCTGGAACACAGTGGTTTTGGTCTTTCTAGACGGGACCACCTTGTTTCTTGCAAATAACAAGGAGTAGCAGATGCTCATCCAAAGCTTTTTCCTGTGTGCAACACTGCCTTGGGGACTCTGTCTTCATCCCATCCCTGAGAATTTCAAATTTGGGAATTTGGGACTCCCAAATGAAAATAAGCAATCCTTTGTGATTCTGGCTAAGAGTTGCAAGTTACTGCTGTGTAAGGAGAGAACAAAGACACTAGAACACTGTAGGAACCAAGGCGGAAGACTTTGTATCCTCCATAGGAGGAAAGGGGCACAGCAGAGGCCTGGAGGCCTGATGGCGTCTTTGAGGACTGAGGAAAGACTGGGACATGGGCTCCAAGGCAGCAGGGCTACAAAATTGGCTGACCTTAAACGCTGAGCTGTAATCCCCTTTGTGTCAGAAGACTAAACCTGGCTTGCTGTAGAGAAGGTGATGCATCTGGAAAGAAAATGCTATTTTTAAATGGTCCTGCTGGAAACTTATTTTTAGACACAGAGAGGTGATATTTAGGAGAGGAATGGAAATTATAGAAGATAGAATGCGTGGCCTGCTTGCATGCATGGCCTCTTTCAGCGTCCCCAGCATTTCTGAGCTGTGGCTTTGACTAGCTTGGCTTTACAAATAAGGAAACTGAGGCACCGGATTTAATTGCCCAAATATTCCACTGCAAGTAAGGAGTAACGCCAACATTTTAAGTTCTGGCTGGCCCTAGAACCTGAACACTCAACCAGGTTACCAGTTGTCCATTGACTTTGGGAAACTCGCAAGGGAGGGGGGTGGTGGGGGTTAGGGAAGGATACAGATGACCCTGTTCTGACTGGTAGAAGTGATAAGTTTGATTCTGTTTTGATTTTTTTTAATCCGTTTTCTGTAGCTTGAGCGGCCCTTATTTGAATGTGTGAGTTTCAATAAGCACTGTTATAGGTGGATTCACATACTTAAATCAGGCCATCTTGAGAGAGTTTTTGGTGGCTCTTTTGCATGTGTTTTGGAGTTGAGACAAAGCAGCTGAATGACTTTTCCCCACCAGAAAATCAATTCAAATGGCAATCACAATATAAAGGTTTGTTTTTTTTTCATATAGCAGCTAAAAGGTTTTTTTAAATGTCCCTTAGAATCCATATCTTTGCAATGCTTTGCATGTCACTCTCATAATTTTATTTTGGATATAGAATGTCCCCAGATTTTCAGATTTTATCAATACTGTTGTGCTTCTTTTCTGTCATCCTAGGTTATAACCCTTTGTCTGGTGAAGGAGGTGGAAGCTGCTCCTGGAGACCTGGACGCAGAGGCCCATCATCTGGCGGATGAAGCTAAAAATCTTGTTAGTGTCGCTTTTGACATTAGCAAGATGAATCCTTAACCCTCGATTCAATTGCCTTACGCACGCTTTTCACAGTGACTAGCCAAGGGGAGGTGGGGTTGATTTCTGTTCCTAACTACACCTGCATATGTCAGGGCTCCAGTCAGCAAAAGGTATAGATGTTGCCTCTAGGCATTAGGTCATTAGTCACATTCCACTTGGAGACAGTGATTGCATTCATTGATTTCATGGTTAATTGCTAGTTGGTAGGTAAAGGCCTCTAGATGATGAGCAGTCTTGATAAAAGAGGCCTAGTAATGTTCTTTTGAAATTAGAAATCCTTGCTGCTAGGACAGTCTCTGTGACAGGTTGCGTTGAATGATGTCTTCCTTATCAATGGTGAGCCCACCAGTGAGGATTACTGATGTGGACAGTTGATGGGGTTTGTTTCTGTATATTTATTTTTATGTACAGAACTTTGTAAAAACAAAACTATTTAAAAAACGAGAATAACATTTTTAGCATCTTTATTCAAGGAGATTTATGGACTTGAATTTGTCTATCAAACATTAAATAGCTTTTTATTACTCACAACCTCCAACTATTACTTATTTCTCTATTTATTATTGCTTACCCAAAATAAGTCTGGCAAGTGGCAGACAGCTGCGGTGATTCTGAAAGTTGACAGACTCCTTGGGGTTCATCCACAAAATCGGGTGCTTGGAGTCTAGTTGCTGAATTACTGGGATAAAGAAACATCATGCCTCGAGGTTCCTCATAGGCTGACCGCGTTTCTACACGTGCCCTCAGTTCTTCCCTTATGCCATGACTCATCTTTTATGCTCTTGTCCAGAGGCACTATCAGCAGTTTTGGATAAACAGCCAAATAGTAAATATTTCAGACTTTACAGGCGACATACTATCTCTGTCACGTAGTCTTAGGGTTTTATATTTTTAAAGGATTGTTTTTTAAAAAGATTCTCTGTTCCTGGGCTGGATTTGGGCTGCATGCTGTAGTGTGTGGACCCCATCTAGATCATCAGAAGGAAAAACATTTCACCTTCAGAATAGGAGTAATTCGCTACAAAAGCACTCTAGAATGGTCTCATACATAAATTAGTCAACATTTGTTATCTCCTGCAGGTAGAATATTCCGTGGTTGCTTCTTGACAGAGGGAAATACAGTCTGGCCGTGCGAGACTTAAAATCTCTTGAGGAGCGCTCTGGAGAATGGCTGAAGGAGAGAAAACAGGAGCCTTGAGCAGTGTAATTACAAACAAATAGGTTGGCATAGTCAAGACTAAGTCTGTGAGTCTAGAGAGACTTGAGTTTTATTTTGCCTGTGGAGGAAATTGGGGGTTTCAGGTCACAGAGAGGGTCAGTGGAAACAAGGGTGGACCTTGTGAGAGGTGTGGGGAAGTCCTGGGACCCTCACTCCCCTTCCAGTGTGTAACTGGATTGGCTCCCACCAGCACAGAAGATTTATGATGTGGGAAATGGTATACCTGGATTAAAATATTTCATCCAGATTTGTTTACATCTAGAGAGAACCCCTTGTAGGATATAAGGGAACTTTTTAACATTCTTCCTTGAGCATACTTTCTGTAACTGAAAATGTATGTGAAGTGGCTGTCAACTACACATTTCATAAGTAGAGGGGCTCTGGGTCAGGGTTTCCTATGCAGCAGAGCAGCCCCCTTGCTGCCGTCCATCAAGAGCCCTCAACACAAGAGTTATAAATAGAAATAAACTATGAAAATTAGGGAAAAAAAAAAGTAGAAGGGTATGTTTTAGTATACTATTAGATGTGACTGACTACCTTGAAACCTGATTTTTTTTCATGGGAAGAAACAGTGCTTGAATTCTGCATGCCCCCCCTGCATCTAGCACCTTTTGGTGGGAGTGGAGGGAGGGTGTCATGGAGAATGATTAGGAGATAATGGAGGCGAGAGGGAAACTTGCATTGTGTAATAGCATTTGAAGAGCACTTACCACTTGGCAGGAGTGTCGATTTCTATTTGATACCCCTAGAATCCTATGAAATGGGTATGTTACTAACCTTGGTTTTCAGAAACTGAAGCTTAGATGGGTTTAGTCACTGGTCCACAACCCTACTCACTGTAGTCTACTTCATCCTTGTGTTCATATTAGCCAAAGGCCTTAGGGCATCAAGGTGCGGGGAGCTTCTTGTAGCTAATGAAACAGTTATGTGGCCGCGCATGGTGGCTCACGCCTGTAATCCCACCAACCGAGATGGGTGGATCACCTGAGATTCGGAGTTCGAGACCAGCCTAACCAATGTGGTGAAACCCTGTCTCTACTAAAAATATAAAAAATTAGCTGGGCGTGGTGGCATATGCCTGTAATCCCAGCTCCGTGGGAGGCTGAGGCAAGAGAATTGCTTGAATGTGGGAGGTGGAGGTTGCAGTGAGCCAAGATCATACCATTGCACTCCAGCCTGGGCAACAAGAGCAAAACTACATCTCAAAAAAAAGTTATGTGGAGTAATAATAAGTGAAAATCACGTTACAGATCTAGGGCATTAAGCATTTCAGAAAGGTGGACTGAGCTTGCTGGGGAAAGCAGGTCTTGGCCCTTTCTGAAAAAATGAGAAATTGGGGGCAGAGGTGCAAATGCCAAAAGCTGAGGCCGCTGGAGAAGAAGGGACTGGGCCAGAGCCATAAAAACCATGCTTCAAACCTAGGCCATACGCTCACCTTGTCCACCAGCAGAGGCTGCTGTGGAGCTCGCGGTGTGTCCTGGCAGTTTGCAGGAGTTTGGGATGGACACTGGGAGCTGTCAAGTGTTAGATAATGTGTGAAGCACCCCATCCTAATCATGGAGCAACATGAGTAAATCCTGGGGCAGAACACACACGAGTCTTCAATTGGAATGCTTAGGAGATGGAGTTGTGCCTTGGCCAAATGTTTGAGGAGAAAAGACTTGAACGGCCACATTTGGATCCCATCCCCGCCTGGATCCCATCCTTCTCAGGGACTCTACTCTGCGCCCCCTTCCTCTCCTCTTCTTCATGCCATCTCCACTGGCTGCTCCTCATCAGATAGGTAACATGCCAAGTCTCTCTTCTTGGAAAGAGCACTTAAAAGGTGGTTTATAAACAACAGGCATTTGTTTTTGGAGGCTGGAAGTCCAGGATCAGGGTGCAGGCATGGCCGGGTTCTGGTGTGACCACCTTCCAGGCTGCAGAGGGCCAACTTTTCGTCGCGTCTGTCAAATGCGCAGCCCTGGGTGCCTCTGAGTAGGCGTTCCTCACCCTGCCCCTTAGGGATGTAGAAGGTGCTCCTACTGGGTTCATCCCATTACAAACGCCAGTGGAATTTTGGTCTCACTATATTTGACTTGACATAACAACACTTGTCCTACATGCCCCTCTGCAGCCCTCCCTTCTTCCTTCTAGAACACTCTACACACTGGGTTTTAGCCCCCATGACAGCTTGCACCTCTCTCCTTTGCCAATTGTGCCATGGTCTCTGGTCTTGAAAAAGTGTTCTGTGTTCCCTAATTTCTCTTCCTGCGTTTGCTGTTAAATGCATTCTGCTGAAGCTGCTCTTCAGGTCACCTGTGGCAGGGAGTGACGGGTTGCCTTGGTCCTCACCTGAAGTTAGCATCCTTTGTGGTCCTGAGCACTCCTCAAGAAACACTTCCCTCGGCTTCCAAAACGCCGAGTTGGCCTGGTTTTCTCCTGTTTCTGGCCACTCCTCGTTCTCTTTTGCTGCTTTTTCTCACCTTCCCGAAACCCCTGGGGTGCCCAGAGCTGTCTTTAGACCTGTTCTCTTGGCCACATTTGTCCTCAGTCTCATACAGTGGCTGAGGGGATCTCCTTCCCTCCCCCTTTCTCCCCTGACTCTAAGGGGAAGAAGTCAGTTTGGGGTGACTGCTGTGTGTGCTCAGAGCATCCAGTCTTCCTCTGGCACAACTGTCACATTTTGTTGTAATTGTGTCTTTTCCTCCAAGACAAAAGGAGTTGTCTCTGGTGTGTGGATGCATCCCTGGCAGCTAGAACAAGGCCTGACATAAGCTCCTACCTCATGGAGTTAGAAAAGGCAAGAAGGAAACCATCACTCATGCCACGTGGCGGAAGTGGCATTGTGGATACCACACATGTACAAACGCATCTTCTAGTGATTCTGTAGACAGGTAATTGTGACTTATGATAAAATATCAGTGTCTCATACACCAATTCAAATGCTCTGTTTCGAAGAACTCACAGAAAACTATGGGCTCTGGGAAACTAAAGGCTCAGAATGGGCCTGGGGGTGCCGAGGATGCTGTGGACAGTGTAAACACAGGCCCCGCCCTGAGGGCCTTGAGGTCTGTGGGGGAGAGGAGCATTGCATGGTCACAGAAGTAGATGATGAGAGCTGATGAAGGCCCACAGATGGGAAATACACATTCCAGTAAGAAATGATCTGACTTATGGAGACCTAACTTAGGTTTATTCTGTAGCTAGATTCCACTTCTGTGGAAGTAGAGGTTGGAAATTGTAGGAAATAATTTAAAGATGAAACAACCTTTTCCTCTGTCTTAGCTGCTGTAACAGTACCACAGATTGCGTGGTTTATAAACAACAGGCATTTGTTTTTGGAGGCTGGAAGTCTAGGATCAGGGTGCAGGCATGGCCGGGTTCTGGTGAGGCCTTCCAGGCTGCAGACAGCCAACTTTTCGTTGTGTCTTCACGTGGTGGAGAGAGCTCTGGGGCCTCCATTATAGGAGCACTAATTCCATCATGACCTAGTTAACCTCTGAAGGTACCCCCACCAATACCATCACCTTGGGGGTGAGGATTTCAACATGATAATTTGTGGGGGGACACATACATTCAATATGTAACAACTACAAACCAGGAGTCTCTAGTGTTCAGTATTAGTACCAGCTCCTAACACTCCTGAGGAGCTATGTCTGTCTTGGGGTCTACGTGGTCCTTTGCAGGTTCTGAGGAAACTTCACTGGCCCCTTGCTGCCTTCAGCCTCCTGAGAGGGGGTCATCCAGTGCCACCAGACCAGCTTTAGGAGTGCATGTCTGCAGATGTTGATGCAGGGTAAGCCCCCTTCTCTTTGAAGTAGCTATTCCAGGCCTCCACTCAGAGCACTTCAGGCTTCTCTTTGTCATCATTCCAAACAATGACAAACCCTGTAATAAGAAGGGCTTGTCATCAAAAAATGCAAGAGACGTGAGCTTGCCAGGGTGACCTCTGATTTGGAAGATGGTCAGCTCAGTGTTTCCAGCATCTGGACTGCTCTGAACATGACTTCAAACAACCATTTATCGCTAAGATTCTGCTGGGCTGGCTCAGTTGGTCTTGGCCGCACTCATGCTTGTGGTCAGCTGGCGGCTGGCGGGGCCCAGTGGCCTCCCTCACATCTGCCAGCTGGCTGGTGGTAAGCTGGGCGACAGGTGACTGGCCCATGTATTTCTCCATCTGCAGCAGGCTAACCCGGATATGTTCACATGGCGGTTCATTTCCAAGAACAGTGTGCCCAAGTGTTTCAAGTTGCTGCTTGCTCCACATTTTGCTACCATCCCATGGGTCAAAGCAATTCAGAAGGCCAGTCCCAATGCAAAGGCTGGAGGAAGGCACTGCCTCTCGGTTGAAGGAGCTGTCGAGTCACATTGCAAAGGCGTAGATGCAGGGAGGGGAAGAAACTGGCCATTTGCAGTAGAAGTGAGCCTTCGGGTCATTCAGCCTTAGTATACATCTTTGTGTCTGTGAAACTTCTCCCCATCTGGATCAAGACTGCCCCAACTTGATCTTTGAGGACCATCCCCAAAATTTATAAGCAAGAAAATTACCCAGCAAATGTGAAGACTCCTGCTCTGACCAGTACACTCCACCTGAATCCCAAAAGAGCCTAGAAAATGGCCTGTAGCAGTCAGGAGTCAGCCGGAAATGGCATGCTCCAATTGGGTAGCTGAGGAGCGTTTAGTAAAGGCGCTGTTTGCCAGGGTGCAGACAGGGTTAGGCATGATACAAATCTGGGCAGCTAGCAACATCAGGGAGCCTTTAATGTCCCCAAACCTGACAGAGACCAGCCTTCAATAGAAACAGCCAGCTCTCAGTGACCCAGCGAGAAGGACCACAATAAATGACCTTAGTCTCCTCCCACCCACCAGCCTTCTGCCTGTACCTCCCATTGGCTGAGCCCAGCTGAAGGCGTGAGTGAGCCTCTGGGGATGGCTTAATTTCTCCTTTTTTTTTTTTTTTTTTTTATGGAGTCCCACTCTTACCCAGGCTGAGTGCAGTGGCGCGGTGTCGGCTCACTGCAACCTCCGCCTCCCAGGTTCAAGCCACTCTCCTGCTTCAGCCTCTTGAGTACCTGGGATTACAGGCATGCACCACCACGCCCAGCTAATTTTTGTATTTTTAGTAGAGACAGGGTTTCGTCTTGTTGGCCAGGGTGGTCGCACTCCTGACCTCAGGTGATCCTCCCGCCTCGGCCTCCCAAAATGCTGGGATTACAGGAATGAGCCACTGTGCCTGGCTTTAATATCTGCTAAGCTCATTAACCGATGCCTGCACTCAAGGTGACTGTTAGGGGTTGAGTTGTGTCCCTCAAAATGTGCTGAGGTCCTGCCCCCAGTACCTGTGAATATGCCCTTATTTGGAAATAGAATCTCAGCAGATGTAATCCAGTTAAGATGAGGTCTGCTGAGTTAGGGTGGGCCCTGAGCCAATGTGATTAGTGTATGAGTTCACTAGGGCTGCCATAACAAAATGTCACAGACTGGGTGGCTTCAACCACAGACATTTATTCTGTCACAGTTCTGGAGGCTGGAAGTTGGAGGAGGTGCTGCAGGGCTTTCCTCCAAGGCCTCAATTCTTGACTTGCAGATGGCCACCCTCCTGCTGCCTGGTCACAGGGTCTTTTCTTTGTCACAGTTATCCCTCCCTCCTCTCTGTGTCCTAATCTCTCCTTACAAGTACATCAGTCATATCAGATTAGGGCCCACTCTAATGGGCTCTTCTTAATTACTTCTTTAAAGACTGCCACCAAATATAGTCACATTCTGGAGTACTGAGTGTTAAGGCTCCAACATATGAATTTTAGAGGGGACAATTCAGCTCATAACAATTGGGGTCCTTATAAAAGAAGAGAAGAGGCCAGGTTTGGTGGCTCAAGCCTGTAATCTCAGCACTTTGGGAGGCTGATGTGGGCAGATCACTTGAAGTCAGGAGTTCAAGACTAGCCTGGCCAAAATGGCGAGACCCCGTCTCTACTAAAAATACAAAAATTAGTCGGACATGGTGGCGTGCACCTGTAGTCCCAGCCTCCCAACTGGGAAGCTGAGAGAAGAATCACTTGAACCCGGGAGGCAGAGGTTGCAATGAGCCGAGATCCCGCCACTGCACTCTGTTCAGCCTGGGTGACAGAGCGAGACTGTCTAAATAAATAAATAAAAGAGACAGACACTGAAGGTGACCACATGAAGGCCTAGGTGACACAGCGAGACTCTGTCTAAATAAATAAATAAGACACAGACACTGAAAGAAGGTGACCACGTGAAATGAAGCCCACGGGAGAGACTGGAGTGACCCAGCCACAAGCCAAGGAAAGCCTGGGGCCACCAGAAGCTGAAAGAGGCAAGGAAGGATTCTCCCCTTGAGGCCAGGAGGAGCATGGCCCTGCTGACACCTTAAGTTTGGCCTCAGAAACTGTGACAGAAGCAATGCCTGTAGTTATAAGCCACCCGTTTTGTGGTCATTTGTTCTAGCAGCCATAGGAAGTGAAAACAGTGGCCTTTGGCAAGCACAGTTCAACTGTCGGAATTTCCCTCACATGTGACGAGATGTGGTCCCAAGGCTCAGGGCACCCGCAAGTTGCATGGATGTACCACGTGTAGCTTACTTAGCACCCCTCCCCAACAATGCTCCCCAGAGATGGCCCAGAGGGCATTCCTTCATCAGAGCATAAAGCAAGTGCTGGTGGGGGAACCAGGACTCTTCAGCAGCACGGGAGGAAGGCCGGCTCGAGGGCAGTGGGGATGCACCGTGCTGGATGAGGTCTGTTTGCCCCTCCACATCTACTCTCCACCCAGTTCCTGCCCCAGGAAGCTGACCTATATAAGCTGCAAGGAGCCCTTCTATGCAGTCCATTCAGGCCTTCTCCTGGAGTGCTGTCCCTAGGCCACCTTGACTGCAGGCATAGGTAACTTTCTAAATGGATATGACCACCCCAGGTGTTCCAGCCAGCACAGTAAACCCTGAATTCCTTTTCCTGAAGTTGGGCTCTAGCAAGCCTTAGGATCCATTCTCCTCCTCCTGACACCCTTGGAGTCTGTGGCCGTGATTCTTCCCAGACTCCTGCCACAGGGATGGATGAAGTCATACCACATTTTCAGTGATGGCTGGGTACATTGAGCCTTATACTTTTCGATCTGGGATTTTCTGGAATCAGACTCTTTCCATTGCCTGGAGATTGTGAGGGGCGATGAGAGTGATACCTGCTGGATCAGCAGCAGCTGGAGAGAGAACTGTCCCAGTGCCTTAAGTGAAAGCTGTTTCGCAGGAGGAAGCAGGCAGGGGGCTGAGATGAAGGGATTTGGAGGCTCGGCATTTTCAATTCTCAGCCTCCTCTGTGTCGAACCATATTTCAGGGTCCCACTCCTTTCCCATCAGTGCCCTTAGCATTAGAGACCTGACAGGGGTCAGCATTTCACTGGCAATGCTGCTCTGCAGCCCTTAAAGCCAGGCCTGGGCTGGGCTTCAGCCATTTCCTGCAACTACAGGGGATGGGGGAATTCCAGCAGGGCTGGAATTCACTGTGTTCACTTCCTGTGGCTGCTAGAACAAATGACCACAAACTGGGTGGCTTATAACTACAGACATTGCTTCTCCCACAGTTTCCGAGGCCAAACTTAAGGTGTCAGCAGGGCCATGCTCCTTCCTGGCCTTGACGGGAGGATCCTTCCTTGCCTCTTTCAGCTTCTGGTGGCCCCAGGCTTTCCTTGGCTTGTGGCTGCGTCACTCATCTCTGCCATGGGCTTCATGTGATCACTTTTCAGTGTCTGTGTCTCCTCTTATTTATTTTTTATTTATTTATTATTTATTTGAGACAGAGTCTCGCTCTGTCACCCAGCCTGGAGGGCAGTGGCGAGATCTCAGCTCACTGCAACCTCCGCCTCCTGGGTACAAGCGATTCTCCTTCCTCAGCCTCCCAGTTAGGAGGCTGGGACTATAGGCACATGCCACCACGTCCAGCTAATTTTTGTATTTTTAGTAGAGACAGGGTCTCGCCATGTTGGCCAGGCTGGTCTTGAACTTCTGACCTCAATTTTCGTCTGTGTTCCGCATCAGATCCTAGGTAACTTTAATGTGTCCGTTTCCCTGCACACACTCAAGGCCCATCAGAAGCAGCCAGGTGACCCCACCTTCTTCATAGTCATCCTCGTTGCCATTGTGCCTGCTACGCCATTTGGCCTCCACTGCCTTGCTCTGCTCTCGTCCACTTTCCTAGGCCATGGCCATGGGTACTTTGAATGCCCATGATGTCCCTGCCTGCCATGGAGTAAGTACCAGAGTCCTGTTGCTCATTCCTTAAATAGCTGAGCGATCCTGTCCCCAGTCCCATTTTGAGAATATGACTCCCAAGACACATTGTTAATCATTGGGAAAATGCAAATTAAAAACCACAATGAGATACCACTACACACTTATTGGAAAAGCTAGGCTGGGTGCAGTGGTGGTTCATGCCTGTAATCCCAGCACTTTGGGAGGCTGAGGATGGTGGATCACTTGAGGTCAGGAGTTTGAGACCAGCCTGGCCAACATGGCAAAACCCCATCTCTACTAAAAAGAGAAAAAAATTAGCTGGGCATGGTGGTGCCCACATGTAATCCACTTGGGAAGCTGAGGCATGAGAATCGCTTGAACCAGAGAGGTGGAGGTTGTGGTGAGCTGAGATCATGCCACTGACTCCAGCCTGAATGACAGAGTGACACTCTGCCAAAAAAAAAAAAAAAAAAGCTAAAATTAGACTGTTCCAAGTGTTAATGAGGATGTGGATGAACTGGAACTTACATGCTCCTGGTAGCAACAGAAAATGGAAAACAGTTTGGCAGTGCCATAAAAAGTGACAGCCATTCCACCCATAAATACCTCAGGGAAATAAAAGCATCTGTCCATACCAAGATTGGCACATGAATGTTCCCAGCTACTTTATATGTAGTAGCCCAAATTGAAATCAATGCAAATGCTCATCAACAGGTGAATGGATGGATAAATTGTGGTACGTTCAAAGAATGGAACGCTATTCAGCAACAAAATGGAATGAACTACTGATGCATGCCACGTGGATGGATTTCAAAATAGTTACACCATGTGAAAGAAGCCAGGCCAGAAGAACAACAACAACAAACAAACAAAAAACACTACATACTATATGATTCCATTTCTACAAAAATCTAGAAAACGCACATTCATCTATAGTGACAGAGTGCAGATCAGTGGTTGCCTGAGGTGGAGGTGGGGAACAGGGAGAGGAGGAAAAGGTGGTTCAAGAAAACTTTTCAGGGTAATAGACAAATCTGCTGTCTTGGTGGTGATGGCATCTGTGATACTGTGAAACATATGTTTGGTTTTCAACTGTTTGCTGGGATACAACTCCTAAAATCCTCAGAATCTTTAAGTGATGTCCTCTCCTATGCTAATGAGTTGACTGGTGGCTGTTAGCCCACTAGGTAGCTTCAGAATGGGGCTGGTACCAGAAAGACCAAGGCAGGATTAGAGGGCTGGGACTTTCAGCCCCATCCCTCAACCTCAGGGAGGAGAGAGGGGCTGAAGGTTTAGTTGATCACCAATGGCCAATGATGTAGTCAATCATGCCTATGTAATGAAGCTCCCATAAAAACCCAAGAGGACTGATTTGGGGAGATTTCAGACAGCTGAACATTTAGAAGCTTACAGTGAACTGAACAACACCTCATCCATGTGCCAGGAGGGTGGTGCATCCCAACTCCACCAGGACAGAGGCTCCTGTCCTCAGGACCCTTCCAGACCTCTCCCTATGTATCTCTTTATCTGGCTGTTTATCCGTGTCCTTCAAAATGTCCTTTGAAATGAACTGGTAAACAAGTTTCCCTGAGTACTGTGAGCCACTCTAGCAAATTCACTGAACCAAAGAGGGGTTGTGGGAACCCCAGTTCATAGTCACAAGGTCCAAAGGCCCAGATTTATACGTGCCTGAGTGTGGACAGGAGCCACCTTGGGCACTGAGCCCTCAACCTGTATCTGACGCTATCTCCAGGTAGATGATGTCAAAATTGAATTGGAGGACACCTAGCTGATGTTGGCTAAAGAATTGATTGGTTGCTTCTTGGCGGGGAAAACACAACTCCCAACACGTTTGATCAGAGAAGCCTTCTGTGTTGATTGTTGTGGTGTGAAAGCAGCGGAAAAACACAGATGAGTTGGTTCTTTCACACATGGTGTCACAGGTGTATATACCAACACTTAAATTGTACATTTTAAACATGTGCAGTTTAGCATATATCAAATATTGCACTCATATGTGAGACCTTTTTTCTCATGGAGATAGAGAATGGAATGGTGATTACCAGGCAGTATAAAGAGGGAATGATTAATGGGTACAAAAGTAGAGCTAGATTAGAGGAATATGATCTAGTGTTCAGTAGCACAATAGGGTGACTTTAGTTAATAATTTATTGTGTATTTCAAAGTAACTAGAAGAGTAGAATTGGAATGTTCCTAACACAAAGAAATGATATATGTTTGAGGTGACCAGTTACCCTGATTTGATCATTACACATTGTAGGTTTGTATCAAATTATCACATGTACCCATAAATATATATGACTA
This sequence comes from Macaca thibetana thibetana, assembly GCF_024542745.1. Taxonomy (NCBI): domain Eukaryota; kingdom Metazoa; phylum Chordata; class Mammalia; order Primates; family Cercopithecidae; genus Macaca; species Macaca thibetana. The sequence goes on from NC_065584.1 coordinate 89,124,566, forward strand.
TTCCCTATCCACAAAAATTTTCAAAATACAGAAAAGGTGGCAGTTTTAGGAGAATTGCAAAGAAAACAGAAGTCTTAAAGAGGTCAGCAGCCCCTCGTGGGGAGGAAGAGGAGCTCACTCCCTTTGCATTGGTGTTGGGGGGCTAATGAAAGCCCGATGATGTAAGCAACCTCTCTGACCTTTAACCCTGGCCCCTCCTCCCACTGCCCCAGATTCTATGCCCACCAGCCCCCATGGGACATCAAGATTTGCCAGGCTTAGGGAAGGCACTCTGATAACCTTTTGCATTGTGAGCATGTTTGATGCTGTTGGAGGCAGTATGCCCAAGAGTATCCCGGAAAACTCTGGATTTTGTACAGCCACATAGTGCTTATTTGCTCAGACTTCAGCAGCAAGGGCCTGCAGAAAAGCTGTCTTGGGTGACCTCCTCTGCAGCTTGAGATACCCAGGCAGATGCAGGAAGACAAAAGCTTCTCAGCGATAACTTACGCTGGCTGATAGTTTGCATCCGTTGGGAGATAACTGACCCATTTCTCACATGAAAGCAGAGACCTGTGGCTCTCAAACCACTCTGGGTATCAGAATCATCATGGGTGCTTGGGAAACCTACCTACTTCCCTCAGAGTTTCAGGGGAGTTTCCAGCTGGCAGCTTTTAATTCAATTTCTCTCATGTTACAGTGTCACCAGCTGGGGAACCACAAATCCAGAACCAGGGTATCGCCTTGGAAAATGCTGGAATATGTGACAATTAGAAGTAGGTTATTATTAACCATAAAGTAAAATGACCATTGTTCTTTAAGTCCAAGATTAAAGAAATCCTCACTTCGCAGGAATTAGCTGTATACCACAAGAGGGTGCCATTGTCGCAAAGTTGTAGCATTGCCCTTCCAGCCCTTTGTTATATTCAATATGATATCCAAGAAAAATTTGAAAAATTATTTTTCTATGTTAAAAGGTTAAGAAAAGACATGACACAATGCTCTAATATTATGGAAGGTCAGAGAATAAAGTACAAGGAGGAACGCATATAAAACAAGGGAAATAAGGCTGTGTGCTGTGGCTCGCGAACCTGTAATCCCAACACTCCAGGAGGCCAAGGCAGGAAGATCACTTGATCAGCCTGGGCAACATAGTGAGACCCCATCTCACCAAAAAAAAAAAAAAAAAAAAGTCAGGCCTGTAGTCCTAGCTACTTGGGAGGTGAGGTGAGAGGATGGCTTGGGAGGTCAAGGTTGCAGTGAGCCAGTATTACTCCATTGCACTCCAGACTGGGTGACAGAGTGAGACCCTGTCTTTAAAAAAAAAATCATGGCTGGGCGCAGTGGCTCACGCCTGTAATCCCAGCACTGTGGGAGGCCAAGGCAGGTGGATCACCTAAGGTCAGGAGTTTGAGACCAGCCTGGCCAACATGGTGAAAATCTGTCTCTACTAAAAATACAAAATTAGGCGGGTGTGGTGGCAGGCACCTATAATCTCAGCTACTTGGGAGGCTGAAGCAGGAAAATCGCTTGAACCCGGGAGGCAGAGGTTGCAGTGAGCCAAGATCACGCCTTTGCATTCCAGCCTGGGCAACAAGAACAAAACTTCATCTAAAAAAAAAAAGGGCCGGGCATGGTGGCTCACGCCTATAATCCCAGCACTTTGGGAGGCCATTGTGGGCAGATCATGAGGTCAAGAGATCGAGACCATTCTAGCTAACATGGTGAAACCCCGTCTCTAGTAAAAATACAAAAATTAGCTGGGTGTGGTGGTGCACATCTGTAGTCCCAGCTACTGGGGAGACTGAGGCAGGAGAATCACTTGAACTGGGAGGTGGAGGTTGCAGTGAGTTGAGATCGCGCCACTGCACTCCAGTCTGGTGACAGAGCGAGACCCTGTCTCAAAGAAACAAAAAAATGCACAAACTTCAACTGCCCTCATTTTCCCCACTCCCCATTAGGCCATCACTTTTATTTCTTGTGCATCCCTCTAGCATTTTGTTATAAAAACACTAGCAAACTTCTTTCTGCTTTCTGTTTTGTGCCATGTGGAACTGTTTCCATTTCAGTAGAGAGAGCGCCTCCTTGCTGTGGTTTACAGCTGCACAATAGTTCATTCTCTGACGGGTGCGCCTTTGTGTATTTATCCAATTCCCTATACATGAACACTGAGGTCTAATCTTTTACCATCACAAACAATGTTGCAGAGAATAACCTCGTTCAAGTATCATTTTGTACTGGTATGGTTGGAGGACAAATTCTCAGAAGTAGGACTGTGGGGTCAAAAGTAAATGTACTTGTAATTTATAATGTTGATAGTGAGCCACGATCATGCCACTGCACTCCAGCCTGGGTGACAGAGTGAGACCCTGTCTTTAAAAAAATGAAAAAAAAGTTCACACTTATATTCAGACAAAACTGCCCTCCCAATGGGTTTGTATGACTTTGCTCTCCCGCCAGCGTGTTGGGAAAGCCTCTATTTCCACGGACTCCTCCAAGGGAATATACATACGGTGATTATTTTGAATTCTTAGAGCGGCCTTAATTGCCAAGTTGGGAAACAACATTTATCATCCATGAGGTGTGCATTAAGAGTATTTATGGCCGGGTGCGGTGACTCAAGCCTGTAATCCCAGCACTTTGGGAGGCCGAGACAGGCGGATCACGAGGTCAGGAGATCGAGACCATCCTGGCTAACACGGTGAAACCCCGTCTCTACTAAAAAATACAAAAAACTAACCAGGCGAGGTGGCGGGCGCCTGTAGTCCCAGCTACTTGGGAGGCTGAGGCAGGAGAATGGCATAAACCCGGGAGGCGGAGCTTGCAGTGAGCTGAGATCCGGCCACTGCACTCCAGCCTGGGTGACAGAGCGAGATTCCGTCTCAAAAAAAAAAAAAAAAGAGTATTTATGACCCTAGCATGGGCTTGATAGCATAATAACAGGGTGTGTGAAGGATCAATGACCTGGGGCCATTTAGCCGTGGGTATTATGGTGACAGTGTTTTCTCTTGCATTATACTTTCAGGTGTTTGTAGATCCCTATTTCTGCTGCCTCAATTTGTAGCTTAAACCTTCTCCTGCAGCGTGAATGTTTTTCCCAGTTTTACGCTTCATTAGGCCTCCAGTGGGAATAGAGTCTGAGCTGCACATCTGGCCCCAGCTGTGCTGAGCCCTCAGGTGGCCATGCTGCTGCCCAGCTGTCCAGTGCCTGGGTTCCAACAGGGGGTTCCCTCCTGTAGATGGGAGCTTTGTCTTTGAGCAAACTTCCCAGCTGTGGAAACTCTGGCACCACTTTAAAGATCAATGCATTCATTGGCAAGGGATGGGAAAGGCAAACTCCTCTACACAAGGATTAAGTCTTATACTAGAAGCCAATTGTCCTCAGCCCCTGCAGTGAGGTTATCTCCTAAAGAACATTCAGGCTGTTTCCCAGTAGTGCCTGTGCTGGCGGCACCCAACACGTTTTAGTTAGGAAGATCACATCCCATCTGGCCGGTCCACAGAGTTGTACCAAATTTAAATTTCTTCCATGTCTCTGTCATACACATGAACGCTCACACACACACACACATACTTGTGTGAGAAGCACTCACACTGACTCAGTGTCTGATGGAAACAGTGTACACAGCTGATAAGCAGATCCTGGCAGCACAAGGCACTGAAGGACATTCCAGAACCCCAAGGGCTGGACAGGCCAGTGTCTGAAGCCAGAACATAAGCCCTGCTCACTTGTCCTTTCCTGCATCTGACTGGAAATGCTACAAACAGAAGGAAATATTGAAATTAATAACCTAATGAGGATCTTGCTTGTAAGTTTAATAGCAGCATTAGTAATGAAGCAGCATTTTATTGGGTTAACAGAAGTTAAGTGGCAATATTAGTAAAGTGGTCATTATAGATTTTCTTCCTTGCAGGCAGTGAACAGAACCTTCTGAAAGGATGGATTATTATAACTCCTCAGCATTCACTGTTTCTTAAAACAGGCCTTTCTGAAAGTTTATATATATATACACACACACACACATATATATATACACATAAATTACCACTTTTTCCAGGGACCCCTGTTTGAGGCATGAGTGGAGAGGCTTCATCTTTAAAGAAGCCCTTACAGGGAACTCTGTCGGTTGTTTGAGGCTTGCTGCCAACAAACAATTGAGGTATTTACCAAGGGTTTCCAAGAAATTGCTGCAAATTATATGAAATGTTATACTGGTAACAGACGTTCAATGTATTAGCAACAGAAAAAAAAATGTAAAGTGTGTGGGAACAAAGTTGCAATCTGTGAGAAAATGTTCGGTAAGGTAGGTGGCGATGAATTTTAATGATGTGTCATAAAGAGTCACACTCATGAATACAGAAGGGAAGTGAAGTGATCTGGGACTTTTGAACACATTTCTGAATACTGGTCTGGAATCACTATGGAGGACCCTTTAATGTGATCCAGCAGAAAGACTCATTTGGAGACAGAGCTGGACTCCCGGAGCCCCTCCAGGTGGAACTCACTCCATGCAGTGCTCAGACTCGGTCCCACACTCCTGATCCCTGATCCATCACAGCCCACCTCTTGGGCCAGTCCTGTGCCACTGGGAGTTTCATGGAATAACTACAGTTAAGGGCTTCCCTTACAAGTGTTCCTGGTAACAGTTAATACCTCCCCTTCTTTTATGATGAGAAAAATGGTCAATGATTCATTCCCTCAACAGAGAAGGATGGTAGCACAGTGAAATCAAGAAACCCGGAATCATGAAAAGTCTTTCCTCAGCTCACTGCAGTGAAATCCCTGCCTTCTCCTTACCTTTAAAAATAAATTAGGATGAGGTAGCTTTAGGATGAGGAGCAGCCTTGGCCCCCGGGGGGCTTCGGGGAAGGATGCATGTGTGTGCACTGGGGGCAGATATTCCAGACCCTCGTTGTCCTCCCTGGCTCCTTGCTGGTATTGACTAGTGGGGCTGGGCTTGGGACAGGCCTTCATACTGGGGGTACCAGTCCTATCCAGGTGTTTAGGCCTCTGGCTGTCACTGAAGTTCTTGATTCTAGGTATTTGCTACTGGCTGTGAAATCCCCACTTATGATAGTCTCCTGAGCCAGGCCCCTTGCTGGGACACTTTTGGATTCCTCCCCAGGAGAACTGCCTCAGCTCAACAATCCAGCTGCTCCTTCCAGCTGTGCTAGAGCTTGCCTTCCTGCTCCCAGGCTGCATGCTGGAATTGGTCCCTGCCCCTGGCAGACTTCTATAGGACCTCAGTTTCTCTCTTCTCCTTCCAACCCTCTCTTGGCCTGGCATATCCCTCTTCTCCCAGAGGGATTCCCTTATGTCTTACTCTCCTTCTCCAGGGAATTGTAAGCCTTCAGGCTCAGCCTTTACGAAGGGTATCCTTTCCACATTACGAAAGACCCCCACTGAGCCTGCAAGTGAGACAGGTGAGGCTGTCTAGGAACTGAGGGACAACTAGGAACCAGGATATTGAGGAGGACAAAATATTTGGCATCCTCAAAATATTATTCCCATCTCACACACACACACACACACACACATATATACATATATATATATATATATTTTTTTTTTTTGAGATGGAGTTTCGCTCTTGTTGCTCAGGCTGGAGTGCCATGGCACAATCTCGGCTCTCGGCAACGTCCGCCTCCTGGGTTCAAGCGATTCTTCTGCCTCAACCTCTCGAGTAGCTGGGATTACAGGCATGCACCACCACGCCCGGTTAATTTTGTGTTTTTAGTAGAGACAGGGTTTCTCCATGTTGGTCAGGCTGGTTTCGCACTCCTGACCTCAGGTGATCCACCCACCTCAGCCTCCCAAAGTGCTGGGTTTACAGGCGTGAGCCACCGCGCCCGGCCAACTTTTCACTGGACACTAGTTTAGAAGAAAACTAGGTTAGTCTAAAGCAGGTTAGAAAATATTGAAATCATTGAATATGACACAAAATTGAACATCTGAATCTTGCCAGATTTGTGCTTCATGTAAATCACTGTGAATGACGGGGCTACTGCCGAATTTGGGGGATCTGGTGACTCCTCGGCATTTGTGGTTTATGGTCTTACTGGAAACCTCTTTCGATGGTTTTCGAGCCTGTAATTCATGGTTGTATGTTCTGTATTTTTCCCAAGACCACTGCTGGAATCCTGTATTCACTGCATAATGAGTATTTTATTTTTAGATGTGGATCACCTCTCAGGGAGGGAGTCTGTGGGAAGGTGGGTAATGAACTATTTTTAATATAAATCACAAGTGTCAAAGAAAGTGGTAATATCCAAAGAATAAACAAGAGTGACCACCATTCAGGTGCCGAGAAGTTATCTGAAGCTCCCACAGCTCGGCATTTTAAACTGTGTGATAGTATTTCAACCATTTGGTCAACAATGAAGACAGATCCAAGGATTGCCCCAGGCATGCTTACTTTCGGTCCTAACTCCTGTGTTTATTTGATTCAATGAAGGTAACTTCTTAGGCCCAGGGAAACACTTTGCCCTTCAAAAGTTTCATTAGAAAACCCCAATATACTGGTGACTAAGTAACAAGACTGAAACTCTACACAAACTTCTGTTGTATGGAGACCTCCGCTTTTGTTGCCTTAGCTGAAGTATTGTAGAGGAAATGTATAAAACTTAAAATCCAGGGTAGAGGATCTGGGACTCAAAATCCATATTTAGAAATCAACGGCACTTTTACAGACAGGCCATATTAAAATACTGACGAAGTCCCAGGCTGGGGGTACTAGCCGGCTATCTGCCCACACAGTATGTAAATAAAAGTAGGGTTTACCATCCAGGGCATTAACATCATTTTCCATGTCTTCAACATCCATTAAATGCTAGTACTGTATGAGAAGCGTGGACCTTAAATATTAAAGATGGCTTTTTTTTTTCTTCTTATTTAGCGTAGAAACTAGCGACAGGGAAGAAGGTAACTGAATTCACGGTCCACTCGCAGGCGCACACGTCCCCAGGGCTCCGGGACGGCCGTTCCCTGCGTGCGGCAGCGGCCGCGGGACTGCGGACAAAGCTGCAGTGTGGTCGGGAGCGCGGGGCCGGGAGCGGGAGGCCGGCCCCGCGGCAGGAAGGGTGTGGCCGTAGGGTGCAGAGAGGACGGTCTGTGCGGGACGAACGTGCGCAGCGTGGAGTCTGGGGGCCGAGAAGCCCCCGCTGCAAGGCTGGCTCCTGAGATTCGCGCCCCGGCGCCGCGGTACAGGAACCGACCGCCCCCGCGGGGACGCCCTTGCGCCGGGTTCTGGGCGCGGATAACGGGCAGCTCCGGCCCCGCGGGCGCCGGGCCGGAGCCCACGCCCCCTCCGGCCGCCAGCTCCCGTCGCAGACCGCGCAGGCGGGGCGCCCAAGAGGGCTTTTTTTTTTTTTGGTCAAACTTTGGCCACGTGAACCGCCCCTCATTCACTTTTGCGCCAATCGCGCGGCGCGGACGGATCCCGAGAGGGGCCACGGCTCGCCGCCGGCGGGGCCACTTCATAACGCGCTGTGCGTGACGTGAGGGGCTCCTGTGGCAATGGCGAGCTAAGCCGGAGGATGTGCAGCTGCGGCGGCGGTGCCGGCCACGAAGAGGACGGGGGCAGGCGCCGTGCGAACCGAGCCGAGCCAGCCGGGGGACGCGGGCAGGGCGAAACGGGGGCCCGGACTTGGCTGCCGCTGCCGTCGCCGTCGTGCCGGCCCCGTGCCCCCGCGCGCGAGCAGGAGGAGCCGCCGCCGCCTCGCGCCCGAGCCGCCGCCAGCGCGCGCCGGGCATGGTCCCTTCTTAAAGGCGCAGGCAGCGGCGGCGGGGGCGGGCGTGCGGAACAAAGCGCCGGCGCGGGGCCTGCGGGCTGCTCGGGGGCCGCGATGGGCGCGGCGGGCCCGCGGCGGCCGCGGCGCTGCCCGGGCCGGGCCTCGCGGCGCTAGGGCGGGCTGGCCTCCGCGGGCGGGGGCGGCGGGCTGAGGGCGCGCGGAGCCTGCGGCGGCGGCGGCCCGGCGGGCGGAGCGGCGCGGGCATGGCCGCGCGCGGCCGGCGCGCCTGGCTTAGCGTGCTGCTCGGGCTCGTCCTGGGCTTCGTGCTGGCCTCGCGGCTCGTCCTGCCCCGTGCTTCCGAGCTGAAGCGAGCAGGCCCACGGCGCCGCGCCAGCCCCGAGGGCTGCCGGTCCGGGCAGGCGGCGGCTTCCCAGGCCGGCGGGGCGCGCGGCGATGCGCGCGGGGCGCAGCTCTGGTCGCCCGGCTCGGACCCAGATGGCGGCCCGCGCGACAGGAACTTTCTCTTCGTGGGAGTCATGACCGCCCAGAAATACCTGCAGACCCGCGCCGTGGCCGCCTACAGGTGAGCCCCTGCTTCCCGGGCACCGCCCCCTGCGTCCGGCATCCTGTCGGCTGGCATCCCGGGTCCTCTCCTGGCTCTCGCGTTCGACCGCTTCCTAGGCCCTTCCTGGCCTTCCGGTGGGATCGGCTTGCCTCTCGGGAGATGCCGGGCCGAGGGAGAAAAGATCAGAGGCGGAATAGTGAGCGCAGCGCTCAAGAACATGGCCTTTGGGGTCAAATAGACTAGTGTGGCCTCACTGGGTGTGCCTCTCACCCTGATTAAGGCACTTTAGCCTTTACAAATCGAAGCCTCTCGTTAAAAGGGCCCGACATATCGGGTCTCCCTCATGATGTTGGAAAACTCATAGCACAGTACCTGATAGTGGAGGCAATTAGGGCTGTTATTGGATTCTCTAAAATGTGCACCTTTGTCTTTGTAAAACTAGAGCCCGTGTACATTAATCTAGTTCTAGAACCTTTCCATATCATACTCTCACATTTCGCAGTTGGAGGCACTCCTATAAATGAAAGAGAATGCCCGCAGCACACTGGACCACTCCAGTCTGTTGAGTAAAGAGGGAGAGAACCTTGGAGAAAAGCAGTTCTTGGCCGTTGGTAGATACAGTGGAAAACTGCATTCTGGTGGTAATTAGTTCAGCTTAGTGGTGTATGCATGTTATCCAGTAACTGGGCTCTAGTTGGCCAAATGAGTCATAAAAGCAGCTGGAATCGTGTCCAGGTTTAACAAAGGGATTAGCCAATGTAGTCTTTTGAAGGGAGATGATTTTGGAATGGCTGGCATGGTTAGAATCAGCTTTGTATTGGAGTGAATTTGAACTTGGAGAGGGTTGTAGACTCAATAAAGGAATTTGATTGAAACCCTGTATGTATGAAGTATAGAAACACCGTATGGATAAAGTTTGGGTCCTATTCAGCCACAGAACAAACCAATGTGGGGAGTGGTTTTAGAGCCTGAATGGTCTGGGAATGAAATTTCAGAGCAGCCAGTGCTGAGCCAGGCTAAGCTGGTTGCTGTTTGTTCTTATAACCAGTACCTTTACACTTCAGTTTTTAAATGCAGTCTTGGTCAGATTTTTCAAGCATTATATATTGTGAGGGGAAAATCATATATGGTCCCCCTTGCCTTTAAGGGAGGAAGTAAAGGACTGAGAAAGAAGGTGAAAGCGGTCTTCAGTGACTGCCCCTTGAATGGTTTGATCCCCATTCCTGCACATTTCCTTTAGGGTCCTGCTTAAGTCCAGAGCCCACATTCCGCCAGGAAGGGTCCTGAGTGGCTGAAAAGCTTAGAATGCAGGTAGTGTAAAAACAGACTAATGCAGGCCGGGCGCTGTGGCTCACGCTTGTAATCCTAGCACTTTGGAAGGCCGAGGCGGGCGGATCACCCGAGGTCAGGAGTTCGACACCAGCCTGACCAATATCGTGAAACCCCGTCTCTACTCAAAATACAAAAATTAGCCAGGCATGGTGGCCTGCGCCTGTAGTCCCAGCCACTCTGGAGGCTGAGGCAGGAGAATCGCTTGAACCCAGGAGGCGGAGGTTGCAATGAGCCAAGATCATGCCACTGCACTCCAACCTGGGCTACAGAGCGAGACTCCATCTCAAAAAAAAAAAAAAAAAAATCTATGTATCTATCGATAGATAGATAGATAGAGATACATGGGCTAATGCAGCGATTTGGGAACCAGCTGATCAGAATTCACTCCTAGATCTACCTTGCATTACCTGAGGTTTTATGGCATTTTTTTTGACCGGAGAAACAGCCGCATCAGAAATCAAGGATGAGCTGCGTAAATTATTTACAGCATGGTTTTGAAAGTAAATCCGCATGACTCTAGTGTGGTGATAGACCATGTAAAATAACAATTTTGGGGACAGTTACCAAACTAGTTAGTACAAATAGTAAATTAGGTGACTCCCTTATCTCCCCCATGCCCCTGAGCAAATGCATTTTCATGTTTGCAGTATGAATATATTCAAATCAATGGGGGGCCTAATGCACCAGCAATACTCAGAAAATGTAATGCAGGCTGGGTGGGGTGGCTCACGCCTGTAATCCCAGCACTTTGGGAGGCTGAGGCGGGCAGATCACGAGGTCAGGAGATAGATACCATCCTGGCTAACACTAACACGGTGAAACCCGTCTCTACTAAAAATGCAAAAAAAAAAAAAAAAAATTAGCCGGGCTTGGTGGCAGGCGCCTGTAATCCCAGCTACTGGGGAAGCTGAGGCAGGAGAATAGCGTAAACCTGGGAGGCAGACCTTGCTGTGAGCCGACATTGCGCCACTGCCCTCCAGCCTAGGGGACAGAGCGAGACTGTCTCCAAAAAAGAAAGGTAATGCAAACTAGAACTACTGTTTCACACTTGGAGATGATTTCCCAAACTCGAGCTACTCTTACTTTTGGCCTCCTTTCCACATCTCCTCCCTCATCTTTTTCTGGATGTAAGATTTAATTTGTTTTTTTGTTTGTTTTTTGTTTGTTTGTTTGTTTGTTTGTTTCAGGTAGTTAGGGGAAGCAGAAACACAGTTTGCCCCCAGGCCGGGTTCTACCTTCATTGTGACACCTCTGCCTTTCTGAGAAAGGAAAACGCCTACCAGGAGGTAGTGTCCAGCTAGTGTCACTCCAGCTTTCTCACATAAATTTCCTTTTATCTCCCAGATCTTAAGAAGTCAGAGTACCTGGAGCCTGGAGGTGGACCTGCCCTGCCAGTTAGGGTCCTTTTCCTCTTGCCTGCCAACACTGTGTTTAGACTGACTGCAGGAGTTGGCACAAGACGATTTTAGCCTTAAGGCTAAAAGTTAAGGAACTTTTGGAGAAGGCCTCAATTGGGATGGAGGTTATAGGGTATAACATATGATTACAGTTTTACTGTACTCTGCAGCCCAGGCCAAAAGTCTGCACTGAGCTCTTAAATTGGAAATTGCATGCACAGTTCAGTATAAAAGTAAGCTTGATTCTTCTAGCACAAGATAGAACTCTAGTTTGGAAATCGATGTGCTGAGTTTTACATTTCTCCTGAAAGGTAAATTCAGTCTTTATCTTAGAGAAAACTCTAGTTTTGTTTTTTAAAAAAACAAAAGCAACTGTTGTTTGGCTTATGGATGAAGGAGATGCCAGCAATTTCAGTAAGATGATACTTTGGTGTAGAATACTGAAAATGTCAGAATTTAGGTCTAGGGACTAGTAGCTAGCAACCACTTCTTTCCAACAACTGTCTGACATCCAGAAAGGGGCTAAAAAAGCTTTTGAAAATCCAAGGAGATATGCCCGTCCACACTAAAGGCACTGCACTTTGATGACAGAACGTCTCCATCATTACACATTTTTACTTTCTAGACCTACCATCTGCTTGAGGGGTGGATGGGGGCCACCAAGATATAGCAGGGCAGTGACAGCTGACAGCAGGCAAGAAACAGATTTTTCACAGCAGGCAAGACAAAACTCAAAGTGTAGCAGGTGAGAAACCAGCCAGACTGACCTTTGGAGGCCCTGAGTGACACCGTAGCTGTTAAGTTCATAGGAGTGATCCTGATTCATTACTTAGGATCCATTTCTTTGTAAAGCACATGCATGCATGGTCCCTCTGGGCCCAGACCCTGAGTCCTGGGGGAGACTACGATACATGGCTTGCTCTCGTGTTCTTTAGTCAGAGGGACAACGCTAAAAAGAGGGTTTCTGCTAGCGATGGATGCTGTAGAGAAAACAGAACAGGGTTGGGGCAGGGCACGTGTGTCCTCTCTGTGTTAGGTGATCGGGGAAGAGTTTGGAGAGAGTGGCATTTGGGCTGAGATCTGATCATGAAGAGCCAGTTGTGTGAATATCAATGATGAGCATCAAGGCCAAGGAAGCGCTGGGAAGTCCCAAGGCAGGGACCGGCTTGGAAAGGAACACCAAGAAGGCCAATAAAAGAAAGGGAAGGGGCTCGCTAGTGTCCAGTCATTCTAAATGAATTAGAAAGCCACTGGAGAGTTTATGCAGGAAGAGGAGGTGGGTAGCTGGGGTTCTGTAAATTAACACAAATAATTTATTTTGACTCATCTGCAAATTATTCGTATTCTAGGTAATTTCGCTTTAAAATGGTACTGTAATTTCTCTGACGTCATTTATTATGCGAATTAAGGACAGCTTGTCAGAACCTCTGGGTTTCTTGTGTCTTGCATTACTAGCTGCAATTCGTATTTTTCCCATATTTAAAAATTTTCTTCTTAGTTGTGTTCTGTGACATATGGAAGGGAAGTGTTTATGTAGTTCAGTCTATGTCTTTGCCTTTTTGATTTTAGTTTCCCCTACCCCAGGTTCACAGTTACTGCCCTGGAGAGATTTTTAAAGGTAACATTTCCTTCCTAATTCTGGAAAGGGTAGAAATCATCTCAACTTTATTTTTTCCCCAAATAGTATGTGGTCGCAGCACCACGTACCGTTGACTAAGTTTTCATTTCCCTACCAATTTGAAATGCCATCTTCATCATACTCAGAATTCTTGGGTATGTTTCTGGACTTCATGTTTTGTTCCATTGATCTTTCTGTCTGTTCTTGTGCCAGTACCACCCATTGAAATTATTGGAGGTTGAATAATATTTTAATATCCGGTGGACAAGTTCTCCTTTGTTATTCATCTGCTTCAAACATTTCTTGGCTACACTTACCTTTTCTTGCTGAGAGAGTTTTCATGCTATTTAAATTTTTTTTAATCAACGTTTTGATAAAAAGAAAAAGCCACACGTATTTTGCTTATTTGTCCATTTTTATGCCCAGAACCTTGAGCTAATCCAACACCTTTTGTTTGTTTTGGTTCTTACCCTCTCTGGGCTGAAGATGGCGAATAGTTTTGTTCTTTTTTTATGTTGTCAGAAGAAAGAGGTGGATGGTTTCCTTTCTTTGCACCAAAATTGAACAAGGGCAGCATTAAAGATCAGCGTCAGTCTGTAGGGGACTGTGGGAAGAAAGTTTGAGAAGCATTACCTTGAGATATAGGAATCTTATTTCAAGATACTGTTATCAGTTAATGATCTCTTCCCAATGCTTTAGATGAAGGCGGACTGTTCTTTACCAACCTTAATGAGATCCTCCTACTTTATAAATCTGAATTCTTTTCCTTATTTCTTGAGCTAAGCTCACTCTCTTAGATAGAATTCAACTTGGCAAACATTTATACAGAAAGCTTTTCCATATAAAATCCAAATAATCAACCTGTAAGTGAACTTTTGGCGTGCCAAGTCATTTCAGATTATGAATTTCCTGTAGGAGACTAGTGAACAGTGTGGCCCTGAAAATGAGTGTAGTTTTTTATGTCATGGTTCAAGATCTTGATGCCCTCAAACAGAATATTCCAGGGATAGCTATGGCTGTCAATAGGGGATTGTGCATGACTGTTTTCATTGCATTGGCAGCTTCACTGTCATCTGTCCATTAACTAAGCTGCTGTTTATTAAAAGTAGATTGCTAATACAGGGCCCTAGTCTCTGCAGAGTTCATAGTCTCAGAAGGAAACGAGCGACGGTATTGGTTAGAGGGCTGTCAAGGTGCCTGAACTAGTCACTGTGGGCTGTGGGGGAACAGAAGAAAGGCTTACACCCAGTGGGTGAATGGATGAAGAAATGTCTCACCCACACTCCTACCCTTTTTTTACCCACTAGCTGAGTCTTGGAAGATGAAGAGGTGTTTTTGAGGCAGAGACAACTACAGGTTTCCTACAACATGAAATGGCAGGAATTAGTGAAGGAGCGATGGGAAAGACCAGCTGCTTGGGGCTGGGTGTAGGCTGTGGGTGGTAGAGTGGTGGGCAGGGACATGGAGGGAAAGTCTGCGCGCCAGGCTTAGGAATTTGGGCTTCGTGTGGTTGGTGTCCAGAGCTGTTGGTGACATTTCAGCAGGACAGTAGCCTGATGGGATGTGTATTTTGGAAGATCAGCCCAGCGGTGTTGCCACTGCAGAGGGTGGCTGGAGTTCATCAAGTACTGGTACCTAGCTAGAGTTGGACAGGACCGGTACCTGTTGAGGGGCGCTTGGGTAGCATTTATCTAGAAGTCTAAAATGCAGCTCTCTTGAGGTCTAGCAATTCCTCTAGAATTTTTTCCAAAGAAGTTTTAAAGGTGTGCTTAAAGGTGTACATATGAAGTGGAAATTTCAGGTATCTTAGGTGTCCTGCTTTAGGAGATAAGGACCAAAATTGACTTAACTGATTCATCCATACTGTGGTCTGCATCTCTGACAAGTAAAGATGGTGTGGCTGAAATATTGTTATTAACATGAAGAGAGGTTCAGAATATACTTAAGTGAAAGTAAGCTGTAAAACAGTATGGTCAGTACAAGTCCCTTTGTGTTTAAAGTAAAACAAAAGTATTTGTGTAGCATAGAAAAGGACACATAAAAGGATGTACTCACTGTGATGCCAAATGATCTTTTATATTCTTTTTAGCACTTTTCTATATATTCTAGTTTTTCTACAGTAAGCAGTTATTTTGTAATAAAGCTACAGTAAAACCACAAAAAGATGCCAGCTCTAAGAGAAACTGTGCATTCCATTTTGAGCACGTTAGGCTGTTGGCCTGGAGGTCTGCTAGGCACAGAGCTACAGCCCATTCTTGTTTCAGTCAGTTACCATCATTAATTCTGTCCTGAAGTGACAGAGTTATTTTAGCACACATTTACTTGGTTAGTGTAACGACTGTTTTCCTCAGTTACTGTAACTTCATGCTTCCAGGTGATACTAGGGAGGATCTGGTGGCAGCATTTTCAATGCAGGGGCCCCAGCTTTTGTATCTTAATGTAAATACTAAGTGCTTCCACCTGTTGTTGATGCCTTTTTGGCTTCTGGTTCCGGATGGCATTGGGTGAACAAGAAAACCTAGTTACAGTTTACAAGTATAAAAGCAGTCCATCTTCTCACCTGAATTCAGTGTCATCTCTGAAGCATTTATAGCTACAGCATTTATTCTGTAGACAAGTACATTTTCTGGATTATTAAAAATAAGGTACAGTCTGCTCTGATTTGGTGTCAGGTTGGTGCTTGTAAACCAAAAACCTGAGGATTATTGACAGGTAGGTGTTGAGGCCATTGAAGTTGTGGTTTTCTAGGTGGACCATAGGTGCAAAGGCTGTTACACTTTGCTCAGCGTGTTTCTGATGGTAGTGTCCACAGATAATTGGGCAGAATTTAGAATAGCACATGGATCCAGACTCAGAATGTAGCCTCAGAAGCTAATGTTGGAATCAAGTTTTCTGGCCTTCAGTTAAATCCAGCCCAAGCACTGCAAAGGTGTCCTTGACCGGCAGGTTTTGTCCAGGTTTTCAAGTCGCCAAGCCATGCACACTGAGAGTGGGTCTGAAAGTGGTTGAAGTATGTGTAAGGCTGGTCTCCTTATCCACGATGACTGTTTGCCCACCCTTAACAGTGTCCATGAGAGTGGGAAAGTGATGTAGGTGATCACCTGGGAGACGTGTGTGGGATGGAAAAGCCAGTGGATTGGCCAGTGGAGGCTGTAGAGCCAGGGTGGCTGGTGACTTGTTAGGTGGGCTTCATACGGGGTAGTGCCTCAGTCCAGGAAGACGGTGATTTGCAAAGTGGTCGGCCAGAATAAGTTCAGTGTGGTTTAATTGTTTGCATTAAACAATACTGATTTTTGGTTCATGTGGATCATTAAGTATTAGTTGCATATTTATACTTTTAAGGGTACAGCAGTGATATGCAAATTATATAAAGTAGCTCTCCAAAACTTTGAAGCTTTGGAAATGTCTCGAGAGATCAGAATTTGCCTTCTGTCATTTACACTCCAAATTTTAATTCTTATGTTTCAAAAGTGTCCTATTTGTGGTCTCTGTTCCCATTGTTTGCTGTGAACCTGGGCTCACAGGGCAGGCTCCTCTTAGCCTTTAATACCTTGGAATGCCCTCTGGGCTTGTGCCCAGGCCATTGTTGAAGTGGGAAGCTGTAATCCACCCTGCCAACAGCTTAATTAAGAAGAAAAAGGGCTCTTTACTGCTTGCTTTCCCCTGAAGTCTATTGTTTAGGATGGACAGTAAAGAGTATAATTTGATTTTTCTTTTAAAATAATTTTCCAACCATTCACAACCTCTGTTATATTTTCCCGTTTCCTTTCAAAAAGAATTTGAGATTGGACAGGTCATAAGGACGTGCACGATGAGACGGTTAAAGGTTTTGAAAGAGGAAACCACATACCCGGAAACCACATGCACAGAAGTGGGAAACTGCAACTGAATGCATTTGCTGCAGAGCTTTTGGGACCAAGGCAGAAGACAGAGATGAGGGACTGAACAGTGTTTGCAACATCTTGCCAGAGGGGATTCCTTCCAGCCGAGGAGAGCCCCGTAGCATCACTTGGTAGCCTTGAAAGGACTCTGCCTTTTCTCAAGGCCATGGCTCTGACTGGCAGCATAGATTAGTGCCCTCCGTGTACTTTTTTGGGAGGATAAACTTGGACTGCTGCTCCATCACCCTATGCTTCCTGTAAGGATACCTCCGTCATTGACCTAGAGAGAAGTTTCCCTCAGTCCTTAGTATCTGAAATAGTTTTTACACTTAGCCCTGAACAGTAGAACACGGTCTTGTGACTTCCCATGGTTGCCTGCTAGAAAGTTTGTAGCTGAATTTGGGCCCACCACTAGTAAATCCGTCGGTCACATGATGGCAGATAGGTCTCAGCACATAAGCACTTTGCAGTTGAAGTGGTGACTCCTGAGAGTGCTCTCACTGATTCAGGGTTTGCCGGGGCAGGACAGCCCCAACCAGGATTTGCGTTTTGTTCCTTGCTTAAGGGTTTCCTACTCTTACTTTTCTTTGGTCTCATTTTCTTGCTGATTTTTCTCATCCTGTATGCGTTTTGGTTAAGTTGTCTTAAATCCCTTCTGTAACAGGGGAGACTGTAAATACAGCTGGCCCTGCTATCTGCTACACCTGTGGATTCCACCATCCATGGATTGAAAATATTTGGGGGGAAAACCAATAAAAAATAAGAACACAATAATAAAAATAATACAAATAAATACAATATAGTATAACAACTATTTACATAGCATTTACATTGTATCAGGTATTATAAGTAATCTAGAGATGCTTTAAAGTATACAGGAGGATATGTGAAGGTTTAAGCAAATACTGCACCATTTTATATCAGGGACTTGAGCCTCTGTGGAGTTTGGGGTCCTGGGATCATTCAATCTCTTGGATACTAAGGAACAGCTGTATATACACTTAATTCCTATTATCCATCAGTTCTACAAAGAGAAAAACCCATATCCTCCCTTCTTTAACTTCCAAGATGATTTTATCATGAGTCCTTTCACACTTACTGCTGTGTAACCATCAGACAGCACATATAATAGTAATTTTGGGGAACTCACGGAAAATCTCCCCACCTTTTTAATGGTAAATAGTAGAATAACTATTAAAGTTTAAAAATCACAATCGAAACAACTCAATCTTACTCCATTTTTCTTTCAGTTTTTCTTGTTGGATAAAAAAATGTTTTATTACAAAAGTAAAAATTCTCTGTTGTTACATGTTTTGATTTCTTTGGTTGCTTGTTAGCCTGAAAGCTTTTGCCCTGTTAAAACTTTTTTTTCTAACTCTAAATATACCTGTTGCAGAAAACTTAGAAAATTTAGAAAACATACAGAAGACTATTGGTCGGGCACTTTGGCTCCCACCGGTAATCCCAGTACTTTGGGAGGCCGAGGTGGGCGGATCACGAGGTCAGGAGTTCGAGACCAGCCTGACCAACATGGTAAAACCTCATCTTGACTAAAAGTATAAAAATTAGCTGGGCGTGGTGGCAGGTGCCTGTAATCCCAGCTACTCGGGAGGCTGAGGCAGGAGAATCGTTTGAACCCGGGAAGCGGAGGTTGCAGTGAGATCACGCCATTGCACTCCAGCCTGGGCAACAGGGCCAGACTCCGTCTCAGGGAAAAAAAAAAAAAAAAAAAAAAGACTATTAAATCCTTTCTGGTTTTCCCATCCAAGAATAACCACGGTGAATACTTTGGGGGTGGAGTTGTACGTTATTTAATTTTTATATGTACTTTTGTTCCCTTGGTAAGCCACATCACAAGTATATACTGTTGCCTGCTTTTTAAACTTACCCATATATTATGAATATTTACCGAGCACAAGAGTCATGCTATAGATGCAACTTTGTACAGAGGTGTGTTTTATGTAGCTTTTCTTAAAACAACACTGAATAGAAATGGAGACCAATATTAACCCATTTTATGCCTAGAGTTCCATTATTGGAACACTAAGCTTGTGGGAGTTATTTATTATCCTGCTCAAGGTCATCACCAAGGTCTGATTTTTTCCACACACAAAAAAATCGCAACCTCCGGCATAAATGGGTTAAGTCCTAACCAGCAAAGGCATTCCTTAGCTAAGCTAATATTGGTCCAGCCGAATTACTTAACTGTGATTTAACTCAGTGTAGGAATAGCGTTTAGAAACCTAGAATGATGGAAGATTCACTTGGCACTCTCAAGTTTCAGCTGTCTTATCTGGGCTTGAGCAAGAGTTGGATATCAGTTCGTTGAAAATGAGCTTTTTCTGGCAAGGCCTCTGCAAACGTTTTGTCGTTTCAATTAAGTGAGAGTTCTTTGCTCCTGGTAACAAATATGTTGATGGCAAAGCTGACGTTTGCTTATGAAAATGAAGGAACTGGACCTGTTGATATTGCAGAAGAGGGGACAGCTTGCTTCTTCAGGAGCATTCCCTTCAATTATTTGAAATTATTAATGCATCCCCTCCTCCTTCCTCAGGATGGTGGTGAATCACGATTTATGTTCCAGAACTCGTTCACTTTGTGGAGCTATTTAAGTTAAGGACCCTAATTGAAAAGATTATAATTTCTTAAGATTGGAGGGTTTACAAAGACTTGACATTGAGAGATTTCCCTCAAAACCAACCACCAGTCATTTAGAACAGAAAAGGACAATATGAGGTTTTTCCCTGAATTACCTAAAAAGGAACAGATAATAATTGGGTGGAGTTACCATTAAACCATAGGGTTGAGGTTAGACTGTTTTTGAAATTAATTGGTTTCTCTTCTTGAGCAAATTACACCATTTCAAGTCATAGTTGAGGCATTAATTGCGTACGTGCTGGTTGTACTGCTAGGGCCTCCTTCACTGTGTTCTTCCTGGTGGGGCACATGGGAAGCAGGGCCAAACTAAAATGAAGTTTCATCCTCAGTCTAATAGGAAAGTTTCTGGTGTTCTAAAGCAAAAACACTTGTGAAATTTCAAGTCTTAGACTTCTATCCTGTAACATTGTCTGAAGTTGATAGTAAAACAAGATTTCAGTATATAGCTTGAGGCTCAGGTTTTTAGCCAGAAACATAAGAAGCATTTTCCACATTACCTTTGTTCCGTGTATTCCTGAGACTGACTAGTCCATGTTGAACCCACACTTTCCTGTCTTCCTTACTTTTTCTTTCACTGCCTTATTTGATTTGCAAACTCTTGCCTTACCTAATAATAAGTCATACTTACATAGTGCCAAGCAGGCTTCTAAGCACTTCACAGAGAACTCATTTAACCCTCACAGCAACCACCGTTTACAGATAAGGAAACTGAGGCACAGAGTAACTCACCCAAAGTGGAGCTGGGATTCTCACCCCCATGGCCTGATTCCAGAGCCAGCTCTTGACCATGATGCTGTAGATTGCGTCCTTAGTAGGTGGTTCTTTGAAGGCAGGAATTGTCTCACCCACCCCATCTCCCAAATAACATTATAGTGTTTTAGTATTTTCATGGCTTCCTAAGTTGAAAATTTCTCAAAGATACAAGATAGAAATTATTTCTGACCTTTTGTAAACACATGTGGCACCATTAAGTCGCTTATAGTACACTAGTGGGCAGTATTCAGTCCACACATTTATTGACCTCTATTGTGTGCCAAACACTGAAATTATTTACCTTTTCAAAGAATTGTTGTGACTGCCAAATGAAAAAATTTCTCTATAAAGAGAGCATCATCAGGGGCTCCTCAACTTGAATGGGGGGTCATTACACTACAATTTTGTCCTAACTTCTCAAGGCTGGAGGCGTTCTGAGAAGTTGTCTCCCCTCCATATGTCACCACATCAGAAGACTGTGTATAGCTTGTCACGCATTCACACATTGTCGCATTTACAAAAGGACTTGTCCCTTTGTAGGTGGAATTGGTTTTTCTTTAAATTAATTGCCACATCTCTGTTTATTCTACATCCTTTTTCTTCAGGAGCATATCCTTTGTGAAAATGAAGTGCAGTACCTAGTACAGTATCTGTTAATACTGTGAAATGAATGAGCTGAATTTGGTTTGTGTTGTTATTGTTGTTCTTCGTTGTTACTGTTGTTCTTTGTTAATGAGTTATTTAAGTGGCATAAGAATACAGGTCCATTTTAAATCCATAGGCACTAAGTGAAAAGATTAACAACGCCATCTTATATCCATTCTGTGATTTTGACATCTCAGAAATTAGGATGGATTTTATAGTTACTGGCATCATGGGATTATGATTGGCAGTATTTTTTTAATTTGTTGTTGATAGATAAAACAATGGTGCATCTTCCAGTTAACATCCTAAATTTGATGAAAAATGGTATATATTTAATCCTTGCACTTTTTGAGAGGCGTATTGGCAGAAAGTTGAATTCCATTAAATTTTGCCTCTACTTGAAAGATACATTTGAAGTTGTTTTGTTTTGGGTTTGGAAGAGAAATAAAAGCCAGTCATTTGTTTTCCAAGTACTTCATTGTGAGTTCTTTTTAAAATTACAAAAGCAAAATGTTTAGAATCTCAGTTTCGCAAGATGAAAAAAGTTTTGGAAATGGATGGTGATGATGGTTTCACAACACTGAATGCTGCTGAACTTTACGTTTAGAAATGGTTAAGATGATAAATTTTATGTATATTTTATCACAGTTTTTTTCAAAAAGTAATATGATACTTAACGCCATTGTCCTTCGATAGAGAGATGCATAGAATAAAAAGTGAAAGTCACCTTTGTCCACACACACATTCCAGCTCCTCCCAATTTTCCTCCTTGGTATCTCTTCCCCAGAGGTTTGGTGTGTATCTTTTCAGATATTTCTCTCCTAAGACTTTTCCTTAAAGATGTGTGGGGGTTTCATTGATCCTTCAAGTAATTTTTCACTATAATAAATACAGTTGTAACAGGTAAAATAAAAAATTATTTGAGAGAACGTCCTTTGATAACTGTGCTTTTTTGATCTTAGGATTAAATTTACTATTTTATTTATTCTCCACGATACTTTTTCTTGGAAGTAGTCTGTATAAATTAATTATTGTAGCCAAACAACTTTAGATCTTAATACAGAGCGTGAAGAAAATGTGAGGGAAAGTGCGACATGATAGCCTTAAATTAGCTGCTCAGCAGAAGCAGCCTTTATGTGGTTTCCTTGCAGTTGACCACTCATCCTCCCTCTGTTGATGGGCAACTGTTGTCTCTTAAACCCGGGTCTGGGCTGCTGCAGTAGTTTACTCAGTGGTCTTCCTGGGTCCACTCTGGCTTCCTTCGGTCCTCTTCTCCATTCCTAGGGAGTTCAAAATGTGTGGGCCTTAATCTTGTCTTCTGCCACATTCCCTCTAGAAGCTTCCTGTGGCTCTTGCAACATAGAGTCCTGCATCTTTAGTGTACTCTGCCAGGCCCTGCACATTTGCCTCTGTACTTTTTTTTTTTTTTTTTTTTGAGATGGAGTCTTGCTCTTTTGCCCAGGCTGGAGTGCAGTGGTGCGATCTCGGCTCACTGCAACCTCCGCCTCCCAGGTTCAAGCAATTCTCCTGCCTTAGCCTCCCGAGTAGCTGGGATTACAGGCACTCACCACCATGCCTGGCTAAACTTTGTATTTTTTTTAGTAGAGACAGAGTTTCACCATGTTGACCCGGCTGGTCTTGAACTCCTGACCTTGTGATCTTCCTGCCTCAGCCTTCCAAAGTGCTGGGATTACAGGCGTGAGCCACTGTGCCTGGCCACATTTGCCTCTGTATTAGTCCATTCTCACACTGCTGATAAAGACATACCCAAAATAGGTAATTTGTAAAGAAACAGAGGTTTTGTTGTTGCTGCTGTTGTTGTTGTTTTAAATTTATTTTTTTGAGACGGAGTCTCGCTCTGTCGCTCTCAGCTCGCTGCACGCTCTGCCTTCCTGGTTCACACCATTCTCCTGCCTCAGCCTCCCGAGTAGCTGGGACTATAGGCGCCCACCACCACGGCCTGGCTAATTTTTTTGTATTTTTAGTAGACAGGGTTTCACCACGTTAGCCAGGATGGTCTTGATCTCCTGACCTCATTCATGATCTGCCCGCCTCGGCCTCCCAAAGTGCTGGGATTACAGGCATGAGCCACCGCGCCCGGCCAAGAAACAGAGGTTTAATGGATTCACAGTTCCACGTAGCTGAGGAGGACTCACAATCATGGCAGAAAGTGAAAGACACGTCTTACTTGGTGGCAGACAAGAGAGAATGAGAGCCAAGCTAAAAGGGAAACCCCTTGTAAAACCATGAGATCTCTTGAGACTCAGTCATGACCATGAGAACAGTGTGGGGGAAATTGCCCCCATGATTCACTTATCTCCCTCCAGGTCCCTCCCGCAACATGTGGGAATTGTGGGAGCTATAATTCAAGATGAGATTTGGGTGGGGACACAGCCAAACTGTATCAGCCTTCTTCCTCGCCTCATGACAGCACTTTCGTGCCCTGCATTCCTTGATGTTAACCCTGTTTCAGGGGAAGGCTCCCTGTTCTGTTGGTCTAGCTCATGTCCTGTGCTCTGCTCTTTGTAAGTACTTCTCTTAGCTTATGTCCTCTCTATGAGTTGGGAACCACGTTTTTGTTCACCATCACATCCCTTTAGCTTAGCACATACTTGGCGCTTGGTTCAAAGAAAATTTTTTGAGTGAACCATTTGATTTTGTTTTTTGTTTTATAGAGCTGAGAAGTTTGTAGGTAGGGAGTTGATAGTATCACAAAATTAATCTGTATACCCAGATCTTGGTCCCCTGGCAGTTTGGTTTTCAACCATAACTAGTTATCCTAGAACAGTTTTACCACTTCTTCATTTTTTATTGGGGTTCTTTTGAAAATTAATTTAGACTTTGAAATACCCAGTAACCTGGCCTTTCATTAAGAGGAATCAAGCAGGCCAGGTAGCTTTTTATCATTCCATTGAACATGGCGATGCAAAATGAGCACATATGTGAATTCCTGAAAATCAGCTTGGAATAAACTGTTCTCTAACTGATACTTATTTTAATTCCAGAACATGGTCCAAGACAATTCCTGGGAAAGTGCAGTTCTTCTCAAGTGAGGGTTCTGACACATCTATACCAATTCCAATAGTGCCACTACGGGGTGTGGATGACTCCTACCCGCCCCAGAAGAAGTCCTTCATGATGCTCAAGTACATGCACGACCACTACTTGGACAAGTATGAATGGTTTATGAGAGCAGATGATGACGTGTACATCAAAGGAGACCGTCTGGAGAATTTCCTGAGGAGTTTGAATAGCAGCGAGCCCCTCTTTCTTGGGCAGACAGGCCTGGGCACCACGGAAGAAATGGGAAAACTGGCCCTCGAGCCTGGTGAGAACTTCTGCATGGGGGGGCCTGGCGTGATCATGAGCCGGGAGGTACTTCGGAGAATGGTGCCGCACATTGGCAAGTGTCTCCGGGAGATGTACACCACCCATGAGGACGTGGAGGTGGGAAGATGTGTCCGGAGGTTTGCAGGGGTGCAGTGTGTATGGTCTTATGAGGTAAGAACAGAATTCTTTACCACGGGAAAAACTTAATTTTGTCAATTTTGTCATTAGTTCTCAGTGTATCATAGGAAATAAGAGATGATATCCTCTTTGAGGGTTAAAGTTGGTGGTATTCTACATTTTTAGCCTTAGATTAAAAGTTTCAGTTCCCCTTTATTACCTTTTCTCAGCTTCTATACGTTTTCTCCCCCCCCACACACACACACACACAGTCTTGCTCTGTCTTCCAGACTGGAGTGCAGTGGTGTGATCTCGGCTTACTGCAACCTCTGCCTTCTGGGTTCAAGCAATTCCCCTGCCTCAGCCTCCCGAGTAGCTAGGATTATAGGCATGCACCACCACACTAGGCTAATTTTTGTATTCTTAATAGAGACGAGGTTTCACCATGCTGGGCAGGCTGGTCTTGAACTCTTGACCTCGTGATCTACCCGCCTCAGCCTCCCAAAGTGCTGGGATTACAGGCATGAGCCACTGCGCCTGGCTCTTCCATACTTTTGTCCTAATACTTAATAAATAATGGCATTTGGGGCCTAAAGAATAGATAATGGTTTGTTAATGGTCACGATGATATTTTCTTGATTATCCAGAAAATCATCTTGTCTGACTTCTGATTCCACAGATGTAATTGCAAGAATGCAGGATATCTCCCTATTTGTTTTTGCAAAGGCCTGGCTCTTGTCATCTGGTCATAATGACCTACACAGATTAGAAACTTATCTGTTTTGAATTTATAAAAGGAATCATGATGTAAAAAAGCCAATAGCATTTGGTTTTGCATTTGTTGTGTACCTTGACTTTCAGATAGTGACTGTAATCTGTGAGTTTACAATATAGTTATTGCTTTAGAATAGGTGTCATTCAGCTTCTGAGTTACTGTGACACATAAATGAAATTGCCGAAGGAAGTCCAATTGTAGATGTTTTCTCTGTAGCAGTTCTAGAGAAGATGAGTTGGCTTTGGACTTTCCTCTGTTGTTATTGGCAGTGTGCTCCCTTTGCCTGCAGTTTGCAGAATCTGGTATCAGTTAGGGTGAAAGAAATTATTTAGGTTGTGTTGTCTTTAGATTAATAAACTATTGGCAGTTGTGAGGAGCAGAGGGAATTGCTAGATCTTTTGCCTAAGAAAAAGAATACACTTTCTGATATGAACTGTTAGCTTTTTTCTGAACTAATTTTCTAAAGCCCGTACTTGAGTGAAAGAGTAGTATTCTTGCCTGTACTTGTCTACCCCCAGACTTGCTTTTAAATGTCTGCTAATCACTCATTTTTTTGTTGTTTGTTTGAACTTTAGGGAAGTGGACATTTTCAAGCATACACGGGGTGGTCATGTAATTTTTAATTATAAAGTCACAAATACATTTTAAGTCCTAAATGTGATCTTGGGTGAACGCTTTAATCCCTGTGTGCCTTACGCTATCCCCCCAACCCCAGCACATAGGGGATGGCTCACTGGGCCTGCAGGATCTCTCTGTTGTCACGGATTTTTGCAGTGAGGAAAGCTGAGGATTTCACGCTGTTTTAAGCAGAATACAGCTGGCAGTATTTCTGCATTTTCCCCATCCTAATTAAGTAGTTATAGCCTTAACACATTTCATTATGGTTAAAACATGTAACACGTTGTGTATTTTGGAACACTTTCCCCTGACCATCATCTCCAAGAAGCCAACCTTTCTTGCTGTAATCATAGAAAACAGACCTTCTTTTGGGAGAGAAAAAGTGTGTCTTAGTGTGGTCATGTTGTTATATACTGCTGGACAGACACCAATGGAGCCAGTCTCTTGAGTTTGATCAAGAACTTGGGTTTAGCATTAGTGCCAAGATGTAGTTAGAAAGTGTCATCCTGGGGCTGCAGGGGTGGGAGGCCATTTTGGAGATGATTTTCCTCTGATATGAGGTAATTACAAAAGGTTTCTGATGGCCTATGAAGGGGTGCATGGGGTACATGGAATTATCCTGTCTGGACACTTGAAGCCTCCTCTTAGGCTTGATGCATCCTGTCAGTGTTCGTATCAGCTAAAGGGACCTGGTTGGTGAGAAGGCCCCCAACCTGGGTAGTTCCCTGTCTCCCTGCCTTGGGAGGTGGGTCCGGGACAGCAGCAGCAAGACTCTCCCTGGGAGTGTGGTGAGTTGGGCCTGCTGCAGCTCTGCATTTCTTTAAATGCCCTGTGGTGATGGAGCTTTGACTCAATGCTGCAGGCTTCTCCTCAGGGGCTTGTGCCACAGGGCCCTCCCACCTGCAGTGCCCAGAGTTCTCTTTTTCTCTTCTGTGAGCTGCCTTGCCTGTTCATAGTCTTGGCCCATATTTCTGCTGAAATGTCTGTCTTAGGGTTTTGTTGAAGCGCTTTATTCTGGATGGAGTATCTTTTCTCAGACTATGACTTATCTTTTCACTTTAATTGTGGGATTTTTATTGTACATGAATTGTGAATATTTAAGTGCAATCTAATGCATCATTCTTTTCTTTTACGGTTTATGCTTTTGTGCCTTGTTTAAGAAATTCTTCCCTTTCTTAGGTCACGAATATTTTTTCTCCTGTATGTTTTCTTGTGTTTAAAGTGTTGCCTTTCACGTGTAGTTCTTCATTATAATTTTAAGAATTCATCTATTGGAATACTTGCCATCTTATTAGACCTTTGATTTCTATGTTTTTTTCTTTTTCTTTTTATAAAACTTTAAGTGCTTCTAACCTAAGTTGTTATTAGGGTTTATCATTGTGTTTACCACTCAGGTAAAATTAATCCTTCGTGTGGATGAGGAACTTTTTATTAAACTTCCTGTAAATCTAGTTTCCCCATTAAGGCTCACATTATGGGAAATTATTGAGGTGTAGTCTTATGTTAAAGTCAATTATGTTAAGCTTTGGGACTTGGAAGGTACTTATTTTGCCCTATTATAAACCTAGCCAGAAGGTATAATTTTTTTTGGCAAGTAGAAATAATACCTTGGGATAACACTTAGGTAATTAAAATGACTTGTGAGGAAAGGAACAACTATCAAAATCAAAGTCAAGATTCATTTCTAAACTTGTTTTGATAATTATTGGTGGTTATTAATAAATAGACTTGAGAACTTTGTTTGGAAATAATGTTAAACTCACAGAAAAGTCACAAGAGAGTAAGAGCGTAGGCCTTGAGGCTGGAGAAGAGCTGAGAGGAGCTCGGCTCCTGGTTCCCCTTGCCACATGGTGTCAGCAGTATTGACTCAACTCAGGTGAGGCTTTTTTGAGAATTATTATTGAAAGGTTTGAAATAGAAATTCATTTTATCAAGGCAAGTGCATTAAAAGCTATACTACTCTTAAGAGGGAACAAAAAGAAAGTTGACTTAAGTAACCTATTCATTTTGTCTTTTAACTTTCGAGTTGACGTGTACTATACCTATGGAAAAGTGCATAGGTCGTAAGTGTTGAGCTCAGTGGATTTTCACAGACTGCATGCAGGCAACCAGTACCCGGATCTTTCTTTTATTATTTCTCATATTTGACTAGGGGTGAAGGTGTAGAGAGTAATCGTTATTAATGAAATTTGGAGATAGGCAAAGGTGGATTTGACAACTTTAAAATGTTTATTGTTTTTAATAGCCGATACTGTCATGTGGCTCAAAATTCAGAAGTGCAAAGGGCTTTTAGGAATATGTCTTCCTTCCTCTGCCTCCAGCCCCTGGGCTTCCACTGTGAATCAGCCACCACGGTGCCTCCTTATGGAGGTTTCCTGTGTGTCTTATCGTATCATATACAAACAATTAAGTTTCTTCTCTCCCCATTTACATGAATGGTAGCGTAATACTACTATCTATGTCTTGGAAGATTTCCTATTTGCCTATTTGGTAAATAAAACAACTTCATTTTTTTGATGGACATTCAGGCTATTTCCAGTTCTTTCAGCACTGTTGCTAGGGGGTCATTTAACCCAAGGCTCCCCAACCTTTTTCATGTCATGACATTGACTCCGTTCACTCACGCTGAGGAGCCTGTCTCCAGGGGCTGCTGTTACCCCAATCCCTAGCTGCTGTTATCCCAATCCCTAACTGCTGTCCCCTCCACCACCCTTACAGCCCCATACTACTCTAGGCCTGGAAGGATTATTATCTGGGCACATGTGGAACTTCTTTGTGTTACACCCGCACACCAAAATATACCAGTTATGAAGCTCTGAGTTAGCCAGTAAGTACTTGTTAAAGGCTCATTAATGAGCCCAGAACTGCCCTCTGAATTGGTAGGGAAATTGCAAAAGATTGAAACATGAATGGCCGCCTTTTTCTCCCTGAAGGACTTTAGAGTAGTTGAGGAGACAAAGACCATATGTTCATGAAACAGTTGAAGAGAAATTAAAAATATGAAACCCTATGATACTGATTTTAAATATAAAACAGTGCGGGGAAGGCTGAAATGGATAATGTTCTTTCTTTGGGAAGGCATATCATCAAGGGAAATTGGAGTTTGCAGCAAAATATGTAAAAAGATAAAATCTTCCTGGTTAGTCTGACTGTCTTATAAAGGAATGTTGAACATCCATGTACCAGAAGCCTGGGGTATTTTTCCCTTTAATAATAGAAGAAATACCGTTTCTTTAAAAAAAAAAAAAATGACACATTGCAGTTGTACGTATTGGTGGAGTATGGTTTAATGTATTCATGTATATGTTGCATAATGATCAAATCAGGAAGATTAACATGTCCATCACCTCATGAGAGGTTTTTGAATGTTCTCTCCACAAAGAAATAATTTTTCTTGACTTTGGGTTGTCATGGAGATGGCTTGTGTTACAGTAGTTGCTTCCTCACTCATTTAGGCTGCCCGTTAAACTCGCAGGCCTGAGAACCAGGCAGACCCTCAGTGGCAAGAATAGATGTCCCAAAGAGTGAGCACTAATGCTGCATGTTCTATCCATTATCAAAAGTGGGGTATTAGGGCAGGCGTGGTGGCTCACGTCTGTAGTCCCAGCGCTTTGGGAGGCCAGGGTGGATGAATCACTTGAGGTCAGGAGTTCAAGACCAGCCTGGCCAACATGGTGAAACCTCGTCTTTACTAAAAATACAAAAATTAGCTGGGCATGGTGGCAGGCACCTGTTGTCCTAGTTACTCAGGGGGCTGAGGCAGGAGAATCACTTGAACCTGGGGGGCAGAGGTTGAAGTGAGCCGAGATCATGCCGCTTCACTTCAGCCTGGGCAAAGGGCAAAACTCCGTCCGCCCCTACCCCCCCCCAAAAAAGTGGGATATTGAAGTCTGTAATACCATTGTTATTTTTAAGGCAGACTCTCGCTCTGTTACCCAGACTGGAGTACAGTGGCATGACCTCAGCTTGCTGCAACCTCTGCCTCCTGGGTTCAAGTGATTGTCGGGCCTTAGTCTCCTGAGTACCTGGGATAACAGGAGTGTGCCACCATGCCCAGCTAAATTTTGTATTTTTATTAGGGATGGAGTTTCACCATGTTGACCAGGCTGATCTTGAACTCCTGGCCTCAAGTGATCTGCCTGCTTTAGCCTCCCAAAATGCTGGAATCACAGCTGTGAACCACCACACCTAGTCAGAAATCTCTAATGTTATTGTTGAATTGTCTGTTTCTTCCTTCAATTCTGTCAGGTTTTTCTCCTTTTATTTCAGGGCTGTGTTTTGGGATGTATATATGTTTATATTTGATGGATAGATACTTGTATCGTTATAAAATTCCTTCTTTGTCTCTAGTAACAATTTTTGTCTAAAGTCTATTTTGTCTGATATTAGTATAACGACTCCAGCTCTCTTGGTTACCATTTGCATGGTATATCTTTTTTCATCCTTTTGCTTTCAACTTGTTTGTGTCTTTGAATGTAAAGTATGTCTCTCATGAAGACAGCATATAGTTGGATCATTTAAAAAATTCGTTCTGTCAATTTTGCCTAATAATTGGAGTGTTTAATTAATTTGCATTTAATATAATTACTGATAGAGGAGGACTTATGCCTGCCATTTTGCTATTTTCTGTATGTCATATCTTTGTTTTTCTGTTACTCCAATACTGCCTTTTTTATTACCTAGTGTACCATTGTAATTCCCTTGTCATTTCTTTTACTGTATTGTTTAGTAGTTGCCTTGGGAATGAACATCTTACCTGATAATTTAGTTCTGATTAATACCAACTTAATAGTAGTAAACACAAGATTTGCTCGTGTGTAGCTGTGTTCTCTCCTCTCTTTGTGTGGTTGCTATCAAATAAATTATATCTTTATACATTGTATGCCAGTCAATAGAGAGTTGTAATAATTGCTTTATATACTTGTATTTTAAATCAGATCAGAGAAAAAAGGAATTATAAATAAAAATACATTTATATCCTTTTTTACCTATGTAGTTACCCTCATTGGGCTTTTTATTTATGCCTATTTGAGTTACTGTATAATGTTCTTTCATTTCAGCTTGAAAGACTTCCTTAAATATTTTTCATAGAGCAAGTTTGCTAGACATGAATTCTCTTTGTTTCTCTTGGAATGTCCTAATTTCTCCTTCACTTTTTTCCTAATGTCTCCTTCACTTTTTTCCTAATTTCTCCTTCACTTTTGAAGGACATCTTTGTTAGATATAGAATTCTTGGTTGCCAATCTTTTTCTTTTATCACTTTGAATGGAGGCTATCTGGCATTCATGGTTTTTGATAAATCAGTTTTAATCTTACTGAGGAGCCTTTGTATGTCATGAGTTGCTTTTCTTGCTACTACTCTTAAGATTCTCTTTGGCTTTCAACAGTTTGATAGGATGTGTCTAGGTGATTCCTTTGTGTTTATCATACTTGGAGTTTGTTGTGTCTCTTGGATATGTGGCTTGTTTTTCATCAAATTTGGAGATTTTTCACTTATTATTTCTTGAGTATTTCTGCCCCTTTCTCTCTGTTTCTATTTTCCTTTGGAACGCCCATCATGCTGTGTTCTACTCATTTTTACTCCTGTTTTCTTTCTCTTTCTCACTCTAGATAATTGCAGTGGCCTACTTTCAGTTTCATGGATTCTTTCTTCTGCCTGTTCAAATCTGCTGTGATATTTTCATTTCAGATATTGTACTTTTCAACTCCATAATTTCTGTTTGGCTCATTAAAAATACAAATAATTTCTGTCTCTGTATTGGCTACTTTTCCCCCCTTTGTATGGGCCTTACTTTCTTGTTTCTTTGCATATCTCATAATTTTTTTTGGAAACTGGACATTTACTTACTATTATTTAAATGTGACAGCTCTTGAAATCACATTCTACCCCTTCTTCAGGGATGTTATTGCTGGGCTTTGTTGTTTGTTTAGTGTCTTTTCAGAACCAGTTCTGTACAGTGTATTTTTTTTGTATGTGGCCACTGAAGTCTCTCCATGATTTGTTTAGTGCTTAGCTAATGACTGGACAGAGATTTCCTTAGATGCCTGGAACTAAAAAGTTTCTGACTCTTTGCTGAGGGGTATGTGTACATGTTGGTGCTTGCCCTGAACACTCACCAGGCAGTTGACAACTCTGCCTTAACCTTCACTTGACTTGCTTATACAGAGAGCTTAGGGCCTTCTTGGATCTTTGCTGAACCTGCACACACCCCCACACATGCATGTGGCCTTGTAGATTCCCAGGAGTAATATACTGAAGCTTTTTCAAAACCCCATATCACATCTTATTCCTTGCTTTTCTTTTTAAGCTTTTTATGTAGCCTGTTTTTTTTTTTGTTTTTTTTGTTCCCCTACCTCTCCTCCCCCGCCAGGTTTATGGTTAGCCATCCCCTTGGGCAGTGCAATATTCAGCAATTGCCTGTGATTGTTCTTGACCAGCCCCCCTTCTGCTTCCAAGAAGCTGTTTGCAATAGAAAAATTCTGAGTCAGGTCAAATACAACATTGCAAGGTCTTCCAGGGAACCAGATAGGTCAGACAATGACAGTTCTTTGGGAATGGGGCTTTGAAGGAGCTGCAGCCGCTTTATGACCCCTCTAGTGGCTTCCAGGCTGCTGGTTTTTGCTGTGATTGTAGACTGTTGTTTTTCAAGGCTAGGGTAGAAAACAGACTGGAAATAGGGCAAATTAAAATGCCATAAAACTTACTATTACCAAAATTTTTGTCTTTTTCTTGCATAAATGCTGTCTGGATTACTGCAAAGCTTTAATATCCAGAGTCCTGAAAAGGTTGTCTCTGCCCATTTTTGCCAGCATTCTCTTTACTTTTAGGGCAGACAGAATTTTTGGAGGTCTTCACTCTGCCATTTTCACTGATGTCACCTAGGAGCATCCATTATGGGGCCTTAGCTCCACAGCTTAAATTTTGCTTTTTATAATTAAATGAATTATGCTGAGTGTCCCCTTACACTCTGATTAAGAAGTCAGGGTATTGTGCTCTAAAAATTAGAAAGACTTCAACCAATTAGTTACAATATTCACATACATTAATTTCAAAAATAAAAAAAAAATTTTTGGACATCTGTAGCAAGACACTGTGCTAGCTGGAGACACAGCAGTGCAGAAAGCCAAGACCATGGTCTCCTATATGCTGGTGGAGCGAGGTGGGGTGCAGTGAGACAGACAGTGCAGAGGAGTATGTGTGGTATGTTTAGGACATAGCATAGTGGTCAGCATGACTGTAGTGGAATGATGAGGCAGAGCGGGGCGAAGGGTAAGGCCAGACAACACCAGAGTTGAGGGGATGCAGGGAATGCTAAGGACATTGGTTTGGGCACAAATAGGCCTGACTTGAATCATGTTGCCTCATTCGGCTTCGTTCTTCACTAGCGGTGTGGTCTTGGGCAGCGAGTTACCTGACTCCCCTGAACCTTAATTTCCTTAAAAATGGGGTGAGGGTAGAAATTGTCTACCTTATAGGATGGTTCCAAGGATAAATTGAGAAGATGCATGTTGCCTATTACCATAGCTCATGTTTGGGACATGCTTGTGAAATGTGAGGTGGGCTCTGGTGGGAGGCAACTGGATCATGGGAGTGGATCCCTCATAAATGGTTTGGTTGTGGTGCTGTCCTCCTAATAGTAAGTTAGTTCTTTACAAGATCCGGTTGTTTAAACATGTGTACCACCCCCCTTCTCTTGCTCCCATCTGTGCCATGTGAGATGACATGCTTGTGAAATGTGAGGGCTACCGGAAACTATCCTCAAGTATCTGAAAAGCAAAGCCCTTCAGAACTCATTCCCTGAGACCGCACATAGATTTTGATCTATATAAACAAATACATGAATATGCTTTGTAGTAATATTATAGTCTTGGAATCCCATGTGTTTGTTTTTACAATTTAGGGAAGACTATTTTGACAGAACCAATCATAGTTTACCTAAGATGGATGTGTTAGCTGCTTTAAATCTGTGATTATTTTGTTGGCAGAACAAACCTTCTCCAGGTACGTGGACATCTCTGAAATGGTTTCACCCTTGGCTATATCAGAGTCCTGTGATTGTGAGAGCCTATTAGCACATTCTCAGGAGGTGGGATCGACATATCATTTTCTTTATCTTAAGACATAGCACAGTGGCATTTCCTGTATACATTTGAAGAGATTGAGATCACAGCTGTTATCACCTCAGTTCCCATAATAGAACTGATGTGTTAGTCCATTCTCGCGCTGCTATAAGGAAATATCTGAGACTGGGTAATTTATAAGGAAAAGAGGTTTAATTGACTGGTGGTTCAGTAGGCTGTACAGGAAGCATAGCACAGGCATCTGCTTGGCTTCTGGGGAGGCTTCAGGGAGCTTCTCATGGTGGAAGGCAGAGGGGAAGCAAACATCTCACATGGCACAGATGGGAGCAAGGGAAGGGGGTGGTATACATGTTTAAATAACCGGATCTTGTAAAGAACTAACTCACTGTTAGGAAGACAGCACCACAACCAAACCATTCATGAGGGATCCACCCCCATGATCTAGTTGCCTCCCACTGGAGCCCACCTCCAACACTGGGAATTGCATTTCAACATGAGATATGGGTGGGGACAAATATCCAAACTGTATCAGCGGTAGTCTGCCTTTTAAAACATACATCAATATTCAAAGCATTTTGAGATAAAAATAAAACAAGGCTCAACAGTGGCTCATGCCTGTAATCTCAGCACCAAGATGGGAGAATCACTTGAGCCCGGGAGTTCAAGACCAGCCTGGGCAACATAGTAAGACCCTGTCTCTGTCAAAAAAAAAAAGAAAAAGAAAGAAAAAAATTGGCTGGGTATTTTGTTGCACGCTTGTGGTCCTAGCTCCTTTGGAGGTGAGGTAGGAAGATGGCTTGAGCCTGGAAGGTTGAGGCTGCAGAGAGCTGTGATTGTGCCACTGCACACCAAGGCAGGATACTGTAAGCTATAAGGGAAAGCACAGGGTGGGTGCTTGGATCAATTAGAGCAGACAGGATGAGTTGGGGAGCTGTGGGAGGCACTCCGGTTGCCTGGGCCATGCCCTTCTGTAAAGGTGGCTGGGTTTCTGGACTGTTCCAACCAATCACGAAGGCATCCTTTCACATTTTTAAGAGGTCTTAAGATGGCATCAGCAAAGCTTTTGAGTCTTTAGTTCTAACATTTAATCATCTTTATTGAACTAATAAGACCCTCTGCTGTTTGAAAAGGAACAGGTGAGGGAACAAAGGTGAAACTGGATCTGGTGGTGGCAGTGTTGTTCATCTAAGGCAGTGTTGTCTGGGATAGGAAAATCGGAGGTAAAATGTAAGGTTTAGAAGTGTAAGTCAGTGTATGTGTGGACTTCAAGTATTAGCATTGCCTGTGGGTCTTAGACCAGGTGGGAGTTTCTTAGAGGCAGACCATCTGCAAGAGAATCACTTCAGGTGCTTGCTAATGGGCAAATTTCTAGGCCCCAGACTTGGCAAGTGGAGTCCAGTGATCTGCATTGTTTACAGGCTTCTCTGGTAAATTTTATACTTGCTAATGTTTAAGAACCATCATTGCCATTTAGCCCTGGGTCTTTCTAGTAAGTAACTTTTATAAAGTCAGGTTGGTGGGAGGCCAGACTTGGCACACAAATGCCCCCAGTCATATATTTGATAGGTTAATGCTTTATATATATGTATTCTTTTCCTTTCTTCTCTCCTCTGAGCCATGTTACTGTCAATGAGTTGTATAACCAGATGCAGTAATGTGTTACTTAATGACAGGGATGCATTCTGAGAAGTATGTCCTCAGGTGATTTTGTTGTATAAACATCATAGAGAGCACTTGCACAAGCCTAGACGGTACAGCCTCCAATATACCTAGGCTGTATGGTGTAGCCTGCAGCTCCTAGGCTCCAAACCTGTACAGCATGTTACTGTGCTGAATACTGTAGGCAACTGGAACACAATGGTGTTTGTATTTCTAAACATATCACAACATATGAAAGGTACAGTAAAAATAAGGTATTACAATCTTACGGGACCACAGTATAAGGGGTCAGTTGTTGACTGAGACGTCGTTACAGGGGCCATGACTGTAAAAGTGAGCAGATGAGTGGTCAGCACTAAATCCTGAGTCACAATGTGGAAGTATTCTGTATTAGATGAGACGATGAAAACAAAGAACTTTTGGCCAGGGATTAAACCGACAAACACCTTAAAGCTAAAACTAAATGATATTTTAAAACATCTTTTGTTTCTGTAATTGATGATTTCACAAATATTCATGTGGTCTGGTTATAAAAGCCTTCTTAAGTCTTAGCTTTTGTTGCCATGAACTGTAACTCCAGATTTATTTATCAAACAAATTATAGTTTAAAGAAGGTAGTTGGTCGGGCACAGTGGCTCATGCCTGTAATCCTAGCACTTTGGGAGGCTGAGGTGGGTGGATCATGTGAGGTCAGGAGTTCAAGACCAGCCTGGCCAACATGGCAAAACCCTGTCTCTACTAAAAATACAAAAAATTAGCTGGGCGTGGTGGTGAGCACCTATAATCCCAGCTACTCAGGAGGCTGAGGCAGGAGAATCACTTGAACCTGGCGGGGCAGAGGTTGAAGTGAGCCGAGATCACACCACTTCTCTACAGCCTGGGCAAAAAGCAAAACTCTGTCTCAAATAAAGTAGTTAACAAAGTATTTGTTAATCACTGTGGTGGTTTTAATGCTTGTTTTAAAGTCTTTGATAATCTTCCTCCTGGAAGTGGAGCTTAATTTCCCTCCTCTTGACTGTGGAGGAACAGGGTGACTCAAGTCTCCTTAATGGAGAATGGGAATCTGGTGGACACCACCTTGACATCACAGGAGTGGGTCACATTTGTATCAGGTACCCCCTCAATGTGATGGCATGAGAAAGACATGTCACCTCTGCATAGTCTTCCCCAAATCCACAACCCCAGTTTAATCAGGAGAAAACTTCAGACAAATCCAAGGTGTGAGACTTTCCACAGGATACTTGATCCGTGTTCTTCAAAAGTGTCAGGGTCACGAAAAGCAAGGAAAGACAGGGAAACTATCAGAGGTTAGAGGTGACCAAGGAGGTGGGATTACTAAATGTACTGTGGGGCCCTAGATTGGATGAGAAAAAGGACATTAGTGGGAAAACTGGTGAAATCTGAATAAAGTCTACACTTTCAGTAATAGTGTATACCTATATCAGTTTCTTAGTTTTGCTCTGTGTGGCATAGTAAAGTGAGATGTTAACATCAGAAGAAGTGGGGTGAAGCTGTGGGAACTCTCTCTGCCATCTTTACAATTCTTCTTTAAATCTAAAATCGTCTCAAAGTAGAAAGTGGCTAGAACCAAGAGATAATTGGACACAAAAGTGATGTCGCTTTCTCTGCCTCTGTGTCCTAATGGCTTCTCTATGCCAAGGGGAAACTAGGCAAAGCAATAGAAGACTAGATCCTCTGTGACTCTAAGTGGATATTGTGCAGGATGTGATTTTTAGCTTATTGACTTCTAAGAACCCTCAGACAGAAAGGTCTTTGTGTGTGAGGGCTGTAGACTTCTAACCCTTACAAAGAGCTTATCAGTTGAGCAAGCTTATAATGTGCTGTGTTATTACTGTAAAAAATTTGTAATGGTACCATTACAGCAAAATGTTTCCCTGGCTAAAAAGGTCTTTCAGCATTCACTCCGCAATTTAACGCTCAGGCTTGCTGACATCATCTTGGTTAACCCTGTAGTGTTTGGCTTCTGTGTTTTCTCTCATTGAACTCTTGTAGGGATTTAAAAGAAAAACAAAAAAAGTACAAAGCTATTTTCTTTGATGTCTAGCACTTATTTCCACAGCCTTTTCTTTAAAAACAAAACAAAACAAAAAACTCCCTATGACAAAAAAGTACTATAGGTGCTAGTTTTTCTTTCACATATGTTAACTTGTCTGTGCATTCTCCTGGAACAGATACACTGGTTTTAAAGAAAAAACTTTCATTTAAAATGATGTGGTTTATTTAAGGTAGAAAGTTGAGTACGGTTTCATTTATTTTTACCACCCAAGGCATGCCTGTTTGCTTTTTAGGTGCTTATATATTGATGCTGTAATAATTTAGATTTCTGGTTACTTTATTAGGGTAGGGTGAGCGTGGATATTGAATATCCCAGATAATACAAACTTAATTTTTAAAACTTTGTTTATATATATACATACACACACATATACACACACGTATATACACACACATATATACACACACACATATATACACACACACACACACACACATACACACACACATATATACACATACACATATATATACACACACACACATATATATGTAGAGAGAGAGACTGAGAGAGAAACTCTCAATCCATCACCCAAACTGACGTGCAGTGGGGCAAGCTTGGCTCCTCCTGGGTTCAAGAGATTCTTGTGCCTCAGCTTCCTGAGTAGCCAGAGTTACAGGCACGTTCCAGCACACCTGGCTAATTGTTGTTGTTGTTGTTGTTGTTTTTAGTAGAGAGGATTTTGCCACATTGGCCAGGCTGTTCTTGAACTCCTGACTTTAAGTGATCTGTCCACCTCGGCCTCCCAAATTGTTGGGATTACAGGCGTGAGCCACCGCACCGAGCCTGTTAATATATATTTTTAAAAAATTGTCTGTGTACCTGTGGGTGACAGGCCCTGCTCTAGACATAGGGGCTGCCACAGTGAACACAGCAAAGTTCCTGTTCTCACGATGTGTTTGTTTCTCTATGGGGATGTCAGAAAATAAGGAGACAAATAAATAAATAATGGCAGGTGGCACTGAGTCTGAAGAAATACAAGTATGATAAGGCGGTAGACTGATGGAGGGACGGGGCTGCTTGTCCAGCTGAGAGAGTGAGAGGCAAACCATGGTCATATATGGGAAAAGACCTTTTGAGCAGTTCAAGCAGAGGGCGTGCGGAGGGCCTGAGGCAGTGGAATATGTTCATGACTAAGAAAACATGGAAGCTGAGTTGTTAGAGCACGTGAGTGAGAGGGGCAGCGTCCTGTGAGGCCTGTCCCCTTCTGTGATAAGAACATTGAGGGTTACAGTCAGTGAGCTGAGAGGGCCCTGAGAGTTGGGGCAGACGAGTCTCCATTTCCAGAGGGTTCTTCTGCTCAGCTCATGGAGAAGCAGCTGCAGAGTTGGAGCAGGGAGGTTGGTTGGCAGGCATGCTGATAGTCTGAGAAGAGGCGAGGGAAAGTGACTGGGACCAGGTGAATGATGAGAAGTGGTTGAATGGTGGATACATGGATAAATTTTGCAGGTAGAGTTGGTAGGATGTGGGGAGAGAGACAGGTTGCCTGAGCAGTTGAATTCCCAATGAACTCACAGGAATAGAGTTCCTGGTGAAGGGAAAGACTGAGGAAGTTCAGGCTTGATATACAAATAACATCCGTAGCATATTGATGGTATTTAAGACCAGAGATGGCAGCATATTGATGGTATTTGAGTACATGGGGAGTTAGAGAGATAGAGGCAGGGTCTGAGGGCTGAGCCTTGAGGCTCCAATGGGTTAGAGGTCAGAGATGAGGGGCCACCAGCTGAGGAGACTGAACGGGGAAGGCCAGTGAAGTAGGAGGAAACTGATTTATGTTTGCTTAGTTTGCACTTGCAATGTTTGAACACTCACCATTTGGGTACTTGTTACATTAATAGTTGATTTGGAAGGTGGGTATTTGGGAGATTCTTATCAAAAGTGAATATTATGTTTGAAAAGAGAATCCTAGGCTGAGCACAGTGGCTCACGCCTCTAATCCCAGCACTTTGGGAGGCCCAGGTGGGCGGATCACCTGAGGTCAGGAGTTGAAGACCAGCCTCACCAACATGGAGAAACCCCCTCTCTACTAAAAATACAAAATTAGCCAGGCATGGTGGCACATGCCTGTAATCCCAGCTACTTGGGAGGCTGAGGCAGGAGAACTGCTTGAACTTGGGAGGTGGAGGTTGCTGTGAGCCGAGATGGAGCCATTGCATTCCAGCCTGGGCAAAACGAGCGAAACTCCGTCTCAAAAAAAAAAAAAAAAAAAAAAAGAGACTCCTCTGGTATGGGTGGACAAG
Organism: Macaca thibetana thibetana; assembly: GCF_024542745.1. Taxonomy (NCBI): domain Eukaryota; kingdom Metazoa; phylum Chordata; class Mammalia; order Primates; family Cercopithecidae; genus Macaca; species Macaca thibetana. The sequence continues at coordinate 89,164,026 of NC_065584.1, forward strand.
GATGGGATATGTGCTGGCATAACAATGGGAAACTTTTTGCTCTGCTGATGACTGGTGTACGAGACAGTGCTTGAAAATAATAAACCCCAATGGCAGCCCAAGAACCAGTGGACCACAGATGACTGGTGGTCAGCACCTGGGCAGAGCTGAGTGGTGTTTGTTTGGAGAAGTAAGCTGTGGAGTGTGCGCCCTGTGTTACAGAGATTTTATTTACCATGAAATTTCACATTTGCTTATATTGATTTAAAAATGTATGATTTGTTTATTTTTTAAAAGATAATCCACCCCTCTCTACCATGGAACGGGATGCATCCTCATGAAGCTGCTTCATACCTTTACCAGTTGCATAGACGTGTACCAGGGTCTCAGCCTTTGTTTTGCAGTCTTCAGTCTATCAACTTTTAAGAGACTGAATGCTGTTGATCATTTGGTGATCTAAGCCTTTTGTAATACTTAAGATTTCCAATTGGACACTTAACTTAGCAGAAATCACTATTAATTTCAGGAGACAGTTATAATTGAACATTGATTCAGTTAAGCCTTTGTAATAGATAGATTTTTTTGGAGGTGGATGAGTTTTAAGGATATCTTATACTTTTGGTATAGAGAGAAACCCCATTTTAAACTGCGTTCTTCTAAGCCTCTGCTTCAGTTCTTCCCTAAAACAGGGTTATTTAACCTTGTCCAAGGTTGTACTGCTTGTAAAGAGATAGATTCAGAGTTTTAATCCAGGCACTCTGACTGTAGAGCCTGCAGTTTGAACTCTAATGATCACATTTTCTTTTTCTGTATGATACTGCACTGTTCCTTTTTATTGTGAATACCGCCAGTATTTGTTTGAAAAGAACCAATTTAAAGTTGAAATGTTGAGAATTTTTGACAAAGGGAAAATTTTCGTGGTTCCTACATTTCTTCATTTGGTGGGATACTTTTAGTATACTCATATGTTTAAGAATATATTCAAGTGACAGCTGTTGGACCTCATAGAGGTGTTTGTTTTTGAGACAGGGTCTTGCTCTGTCACCCTGGCTGGCATGACTATAGCTCAGTGCAGCCTCAAACTCTTGGGCTCAAACAGTCCTCCCACCTCAGCCTTCTATTGGCGTGAGCTACCATGCCCTGCCAGTTTTAACATAAGTTGAACTTTAGGAGAGTTTTATTTATGCACTGCCGGAGTGCAGTGGTGCAATCTCAGCTCACTGCAACGTCCGTCTCCCACATTCAAGCGATTCTCCTGCGTTCAAGCAATTCTCCTGCCTCAGCCTCCCTAGTAGCTGGGATTACAGGCACACACCACTACACCGGGCTAATTTTTTGTATTTTTAGTAGAGACGGGGTTTCACCATGTTGACCAGGCTGTTCTCAAACTCCTGACCTCAGGAGATCCACCTGCCTCAGCCTCCCAAAGGGCTGGATTAACAGGCATGAGCCACTGTGCCCAGCTGGAGAGTTTTAGATTTACGGAAAAATTATAAAGATAATTTATACTTTATTTAGATGTCCTTAGATTTGACCTGCTGTCTTTTTTCTATTGTCATATCTCCAGGCTCCTCCTGTCTGTGCCAGTTTCTTAGGCATTCCTTGTTTTTGATGACCTTGACAATTTTGAGGAGTGCTAGTCAGGTATTTTGTAAAATTTTTCTCTTTTGGGATTTGTCTCATGTTTTTCTCATGATTAAATTGGTGTTATGGATTTCTGAGGGGAAGACTGGAGAGATAAAATGCCATTTCCATCACATCATATCAAAGGTACATACTGTCAGCATAATTTGTTGATGTTGACCTTGATCACCTGGCTGAAGGGAATGTTTGTCATATTTCTTCAGTGCAGAGTTACTCTTTCCCCTCCTTTACATGCTGTGCTCTTCAAGAGAAAGTCACTAATATGCAGCTCACACTTATGGGTGGGGACTTACACTCTACTTCCTTGAGGTTGGAATATCTGTGATTTCTTCTGTTCAGGAGGGAAATTTGTCTGTTCTTCCTCATTTGTTTGTTCAGTTATATATTTATGTCAGTATGGTCTCATGCATATTTATAGTTTGGATTATATACACTTTTATTTTGTTGCTAAACTTGTTCCACCTTTGTCCACTGGGTGCTCTTTCATGGTTGGTCCTTCGTCCCTCCATCCCTTCCTTCTGCACTACTTTTCTTTCTGGTATTAGAAGATGCTCCAGGCTCATCTTGTATATTTCCTGCCCAAGGCCTAGAATCAGTCATTTCTTCAAGGAATCCAGGCTCTTCCCTTGGAGAATGGTATTAGAAAGCAAGATTTGGGTGCTAGGTATGCTTGTTGCTATTGGGGTGTCACTTGCTTCTAGGCCCCCTCAGATGACAGAGCGTGGAAATATTTGTGTGTACACTAACCCATGTGTGTACACATATTTATAAATATTTCTGTATGTGACGATCTGTATTCATATTAAGCTAAGCATGAATTGATAGTGATGTCTCCAGCTCTAATTATCACCATATGGATCGTTCTAGCCTCCTCCTTTGCTAAACTGTAACCTCCCAAACAGTGAGAAACCTGGCTTTCACCACCCGCCATCCATTTACTTAATTCTTTAATTTCAGTGTACAAGTATAGTGGTTTCAGAATTGTTAACATATATCCGTTTGGGAAACAACTTTAGCAAATAGAGTACAGTGCTTATGTACATTTTCTTTTGCCTTTAGTCTTACAGTCTGCACTCATTTTCACAGTTACTTAGGTCAGCACCTTCTGCCCTGCCCACTTCAGTGAGATTGTCTCCTACATTTGTAATGCAGTTAGATTGTTTTGTCACATTCTGCATTCCATCCTGGGACCCCTGCTCCTGACCTCCTAAATGTTTTTGTAAAAATTTATATACATCCAGGTTAGCTCTTTGTGCTGTAAAGTTCATGGGTTTTGACAAATGCAGTGTTATGTATCCACCATTACAGTATCATGCAGAATGATTTCACTACCCTAAAAATCCTTGTGTTTCAGCTATTCAGTGCTTCTCCCTCCTTCTTCCCAACTGCTGACTCCTTGTCACCACTGATCTTTTTACCGTCTCCATAGTTTACTTTTTCCAGGATGTCATATATTTGGAATCATACCATACATAGCTTTTTTAGTTTGGATTCTTTCATCTAGGAATATGCATCTAAGATTCATCCATACCTCTCTGTGGCTTGATAGCTCATTTCTCTTTTAATCACCGAATATTATTCCATTGTATGGATATACCATATCTGTTCACGCACTGAAAGACATTTGGTTTTGGGCAATTAGGAATAAAGCTGCTATAAACATTTGTGTGCATTTTTTTTTTGTGGGGACATACATTTTTAAATCAGTTGGGTAAATATCTAGGAGTATGACTGCTGGATTGTATATAAGACTATGTTTAGCTTTGTAAGAAACTGTCAAACTTTCTTCCAGAGTGTCTGTAGCATTTTGCATTCCCAGCTGCAATGAATGAGAGCTGTTTCTGCTTTGCATCCTCTCCAGGACTGGATGTTATCAGTGTTTTGGATTTTAACCATTCTAATAGTTATATAGTGGTGTCTCATTTTTGTTTTAGGAAGAGGTTTTTAATGCCTTCTTGATGGCTTAGTCCAGGCTGAGGTGCTTTTATTTGATACTGTGTTTCTAGCTGTTTATAATTCAGGCAAGTTGCTCTTTCCATTTTTGTATTTTAATAATATTAAAGTTGGGCATGTTTACGCCTGACTATAATGAGCATATGGAAAATTGTTGAACTGATCTTCTCTGAGGATGGGTTTGATTTTTTTAATGTTCTTTTTATGATTGTTCATGTGCCTCAGGCATCTAGAATATTAATAATATGGATTACTTAACCTTAATGGTAATGGCAAATGTTTTTAAGACAAGCCTGAACAACTTACAGAAGATTATCACATTCCATATTTCCTACCTAGATGAATATTAAGCTGTAAAAGATCTTGAAGACATGTACATGAATTGTTCATTCATTTGTTCTTCAGCAAGTAATTATTAAATGCCTACTATGTGGTAGTGGTGCTGTGTGGCAGGGTACTAAGGTAAGGCAGCATATACCCATCCTTGCTGTTGTGAGGTTTATCTAATGGGAGAGACAGATGATACCTGTATTTCTGTGTTTCACTCAGCACCCAGCAGAATCAACGTTCAACAGATACTTGTGTGCCTGCTCTGTGCTGGGCACTGTGGCCTGGCCCTAGAGGAGTCAGTGCGGAACAACATACTAGGTCCCTGCCTCTCTTTAGCTGATGTCCTTGTAGGGGATTATTTCATTAATTTCAGTGTTGGTACTCCTAGGAAGACAAAGTACAAAGAGCTGTGAGCTTGTGAGTGCGGGTGTCCTGGACTACAAGGGCAGGCCGGCCTCCGAGAGCAACCGGTCTGAAGGACAAGTGCAGTGAGACAGGTTGAAGCTGAGGGGAAGAGGCGTGGAGAGGAGGAGCGTGACAGTGGAAGGTGGCTGACTTGGCGGTAGAAAGAAATGAGGATAATAAATGTAGGCAGTGGTCAGATGGCAGAGCCTGTGGATATTATGTCATCAGCTTGCTTTAGTTGGGATAAAATAGTCCTCCCCCAGCAAGAACTGTTTTTGTGCTTCCTATCCCAGTCCCTTCCCTTCATAGGTAAATAAAGTACTGATGTTATAGGTCAGTGTACTCTTGCAGAGAATGGTTTTTTTTGAGACTACATTTTTATTGTCATAAAATAGAAGCAGTACAGAGAAATATAGAATAAAAAGCATTCCCCTCCTTTTAGCCAATCAAAGTGGATCATAGATGAACTAACAAGAACCCGACTTTCAAGGAGCTTGTCCCATAGGAGAGAAATCACATATAATAAGACATTTCAGCGAGAAGTACTGACAGGGCTAGGTACAGAGTTGCAGGAAACCGAGGACAGATTGCCTGGAGTGGTAGGGAGAAGTTCATGTGTGTGGTGACTTATTCAGAGCCTTGTGGAAGAAGAGCAGACCAGCCTTCCACGGGGAGGAGAAGACAGGGCCAAGGTCATGGGGTAGTCGCTTTAGAAGCATGTAATAAGAATGCTGGCATAAGAATGCTCTATTTATAATATAAAAATTATTTTGATTAAAATATTATTTTGGAAGAATTTACTTTTCTCTATATTTATTTTTGAGACAGAGTCTCGATCTGTCACCCAGGCTGTTGTGCAGTGGTGCAGTCTCGGCTCACTGCAGCCTTCCACCTCCCACGTTCAAGCGATTCTCCTGCCTCAGCCTCCTGGGTAGCTGGGACTACAGGCGTGCACTACCATGCCTGGCTAATTTTTGTATTTTCAGTAGAGATGGGGTTTTGCCATGTTGGCCAGGCTGGTCTTGAACTCCTGATCTCAGGTGATCCACCCACATTGGCTTCCTCAGATGCTGGGATTAAAGGCATGAGCCAGCACACCTGGCCTATATTTAAAAATTATACAAGATTCTGTACCATAGCAACTCTGAAGGTCTTACTTGGTAGCTGTTAAACTTTGTATCCTACCCCTTCATCTTTTTATGGCCTTGAAAACTTAAGTTTACTGTATCTGATGATGTAGGCTCATACTGATAGTATACTCTGGAAAACCTTTTAAGGTTTTAAGCTCTGTAACTTACAGTCTGTATCTAGTATTCTCAGATCTTTACACATTGTGTGTGTTCTCGCATTGCTATAAAGAAATACCTGAGACAGGGCAATTTATAAAGAAAAGAGGTTTAATTGGCTTATGGTTCTGCAGGCAGTACAGGAAGCATGATCCTGGCATCGCTTGGCTTCTGGGGAAGACTCAGGAAACTTATAATCATGGTTGGAAGGCAAAGTGGGGGCGAGATGTCTCACACAGTGGGAGCAGAAGCAAGAGAAAGTGAAGGGAGGAGGTGCCGCACACCTTTAAAAAAAACTAGATCTTATGAGAACTCAGTGTCACAGGAACAGCACCAAGGGGGGTTGCTAAACCTTATCCATGAGAAGTCCACCTCCATGATCCAGCCACCTCCCACCGGGTCCCCCCTCCAACATTAGGGACTGCAATTCGACATGAGATTTTATGGAAACACAGATCCAAGCCATATCACACAGCGTTCATATACCAAAGTATATAAGCATCTATTACAGTTATAGAGGATGTAAACAATTGAAAATTCAGTTATTATTTTAAGATGGCAGATGCAGACACAACTTGTGGGGTGAGGTTGATACAGATGTTACTTTAGTCCATGTCTTCCTAAAAAAAGGACGTAAGGTACTTTTATGATATAAACTGTAGTGAAATGGGTATCCTTGCATCTTACACAGGCCCTGGTGAGTAGGTGTTCAGCGTATGTGAGGGACAGGGTCGGTGGGTGGTGAGATGTGCTGCACCCAGTAATGTGAAGCTGCTGTGTCTTTCCCAAATGCAAGATGAGGCTGGGTTTGGCAAATAGACGGTGTAAGTTCTGCACAGAAAGACAACAGACACACATACACACCGTGATGTCTGTACACAGCACAAAAACAGTTTGTGCAATGGGGACTCTCTGCACAAGGCCAGATGCCATTTCACAGGCTTTTGCCCCACCAGCCCCACAGGTGATGGATCCAGGTCGCTTGGGACTGGCCCAGATTTAACCAATTTTCCATACCTGGGCTATCTGTTTAAGGTTGAAGGAGCCAGTTTTCATTGGAGGGAAAATGAGACAGTAGCTGGTCTGCCACATTCTTGTATTTTTGTTTTAACCACATTAGGAAAAGTAAAAGCCTCATGATTTTTCAGGTACGATTAAGTAAGACCTAAACACCAAGTCTAGGAAATTACACACAGTAGGAACTATGTAAATGTGTAATGTGGGAGTTTGCTTTTCTTTGTACCTATATCTTCTGTTTCATCTTGCTTCAAGGTGTGATTAATCAGAAAGAAATATTTTGTGCTGCTGTAGTATTTTGGAATAGTTTGAGTGACTTTTGCATAATTTATACCATCCTAGTTGCTTTTTCTTTTCGGTCTTTATGTTAGCTATTGTGTGGAGTACATTTGATAAACAGGGTTTATGTGGTTTCAGCAGTATTTTGTCAGGTAGCACATTTCTTTTTTTAAATTTGAGAATAGTCTTAGAGTATTCAGTCTGTTTACTTTTAGTATAACAACTGACACTTGGGTTTAATTATACCATATTTATTATTTGTTTTCCATTGGTCAGCCTCTTCTAATTTTTTTTTTCCAGTTTAGATGCTTTTTATTTCGTTTTTTTCCTTCCTCTACCATTTGTCTAATGGTAAGCTCTAGAGATTACATCATGCAGTTTTGACTTTTTAAAGACTATAAACTAGTATCACCTCCCAGAAAAATGCAAGGATTTTACAACACTGTAGCTCAATGAAGTCCTCCCTCCTTGTTTGATATAGTTGTCAAGTGTGTGTGTTTCCTACAAGACATCATTGTTACTGTTCCATACAGTTGATTTTTATTTAGATTTATATTCATGGTTGCCATTCCTCTTATTCTGTTTTCCTTACTGCATCTCCGTTCTTCCATCTGGATTTTTTTCCTTCTTTCAGAAGAATTAACTCTTTCAGATTTCCTTTAATATAGGTTTTCTATTGATGATTTCTTCATTTTTGTCATGTTAATTTCACCTTCCTATTTTTTATTCAATATTTATGAAAAATTTTAAAATTGAAAGCGTTTTCAGTTGGTGTTTATATACTTACCACCTGGATTCTACCAGTAATATTTTATTATACTTGCTTTATTACATATCTGTCCAACCATCTTATTTTTTGATGCATTTCAAAGTTAATTGATACACTTCAAGTGTTTTCAACATGCTTATTATTACCTAGAGTTGCATATTGACTTACAGTTTGCTCTTCTTTTAGATCGTGTTTATATTCAACAAAATGCACAAATCTTAAGCTTGCATTCACCTAGTTTTGATAAGTACATACACATGTAGTAACCCAGACTCCTTATAAGATGTATATTACTGTTACCTCAGAAAGTTCCTCCTGTCCTTCCCAATGAATCTCCCAGGTCAGGGCAACCACTGTTCTGATTTTCTTTTACCAAAGATTGATTCGGTCCTCTAACTTAATTTAAATGGAATCGTATGTATGTACTCTTTTGTATGAGGCTTCTCTCACTTGAGCATATTTCTGAGGCTCATCCATACGGTAGTGTGTATCAGTTGCTCATTCTTTTTTTTTTTTTTTTTTTTTTGAGACGGAGTCTCGCTCTGTTGCCCAGGCTGGAGTGCAGTGGCACGATCTTGGCTCACTGCAAGCTCCGCCTCCTGGGTTCACGCCATTCTCCTACCTCAGCCTCCCGAGTAGCTGGGACTACAGGTGCCCGCCACCTCACCTGGCTAGTTTTTTTGTCTTTTTTAGTAGAGACGGGGTTTCACCATGTTAGCCAGGATGGTCTCTATCTCCTGACCTCGTGATCCACCCGCCTCAGCCTCCCAAAGTGCTGGGATTACAGGTGTGAGCCACTGCGCCCGGCCTTTCTCATTCTTTATTGCTTAGTAAAGTTCACCTGGAGTATTTCTAGTTTTTTTACTATTATGAACAAAGTTGCTTTGACTATTCTTGAACAAGATTTTGTTTGTGATCATTTTTAAGTATTTTTTCTGAATAAATACCTAGGAGTGGAATTGCTCAGTCAGAGGATAGGTATATACTTAATTTTCTAAGAAACTGCCATGTGTTTTTTCCCCAAAGTAGCTCTATCTTATTAACTCCCAACAACACTGTATGAGAGTTCTGATTATTTCATGTCCTCATCAGCATTTGACATTCTCAGTCTTGTATGGTTTTAGACATTCTGATGGATGTGCAGTGTATTTACTTCATTATGATTTCAATTTGCATTTTCCCTATGACTAGTGATATTGAGTGCCTTTACATGTGCTTATTGAGCATGTGCATATCTTTTGTGCAATGTCTGTTCACACCTTTTGTCCATGACTTTTGCCTACCCCTAAGTTTTGAAGTTATTCTATCTTTAAGCCACCTCCTTTTTTTTTTCAATGATGTATTTTCTAGGTATAGAATTCCAGATTGGCAGGGTCTTTTTTTGTTTGTTCGTTTTGATTTTCTTGAGCACTTGGAAGATGTTATTCCGTTACCTTCTGATTTCGGTTATTTTCTGATGAAATCACCTCTCAAGTCATATTGTTTTTTCTTTGAGGGTATTTTATCTTTTCTCTGTATTTAGGATTATTTCTCCCTTAATAGTCAGATAATAGAAATTTTTTTTCTCTTTGATTTTGAGAAGTCCTACTATGATGTGCCCAGTTATACTCTCTTTGTATTTATTCAGCTATGATTCACTGAACTTCTTGAATCTGTGGGTTTAATCTTTCATCAGTATAAGAAATTTCTCAGCCATTATTTTTATAAATATTGCTTCTGTCCCATTTTTGCATCTATTTCTGGGTCTCTAGTTACATATATATTACACATTTTCATTGAGTCCTATATGTGTTTCATGCTATTTTCAGTATTCTTTTTTACTCTAAAATCTCTGAATTTTTTCCCTCTGACACACCTTTCATTATACTAATGTCTCTTCAAGGGTCGTATCTAATCTGCCATCACACCTATTGTGTTTTGTTTGTTTTTTGAGACTGAGTCTCACTCTGTTGCACAGGCTGAAGTGCAGTGGTACAATCTCAGCTCACTGCAACCTCCGTCTCCCGGGTTCAAGTGATTTTTCTGCCTCAGCCTCCTGACTAGCTGGGATCACAGGTGCCCGCCACCACGCCAGCCTAATTTTTGTATTTTTGGTAGAGACAGGGCTTCATCATGTTGGCCAGGCTGGTCATGAACTCCTGACCTCAGGCGATCCGCCCTCCTTGGCCTCCCAAAGTGCTGGGATTACAGACGTGAGCCACTGCGCCTGACCTAAACCTATTGCGTTTTAACTTTTAGCTGTATATTTTAATTTTAGATTTTCATTTGATGTTTTTAATAGTTTAATGTTGTCTGCTAAACTTCTACATCTTATCATCTGTTTCTTGGACATATTAATCACATTATTTCAAAGCCCATATCTGACAAGTATAGGTTTCTCTTGTCTGTTTTTCTTGGTTTTCAGTCACTTGGTCTTAAACAGCTGGCATGTTTGGTAGCTTTTGACTGAATCAGAAACATTGTATTTAAAATAAAACTGGAATGTCTTTGGATATGATTACTGTCCTCCAGTGAGGATATAATTTTGCTTCTGGCAGACAGGTTGGATGGACCACGTCACCTTAATCCAGTCAGGTATTGAGCTGAGTTTTGAATCAGCTGCTTCATTTTTCTAGGACTTGGTCTATTTCTGGTCCACCCCTGCTTTTAAGATGCAGTTCTCCTCTCTTTCTCCCTCCACTTTCCTCCATTTTGCGGTCTTCTTGATTATGATTTCTTTAAAATCACAACTTAGATTCTAGTTTTCTTTGACTCAAAAAAACTATTTGTAATTTTAAAACTCAAGAAAATAGGATTTGAGATTCAAAGCATTACTTTTCCAATATCCATCTAGGTATCTCTGCATCTCTTCTAGATGTTATTTAAATGGGGATTCGTTTTTCTATTAAATGTAGTGTTTTCGCAGTGACAGAAACATAAAGTCTTAAGAGGTTTGTATTTAAGGTGTGATGGAGCCTTCAGCCTCTTTTTCTGCTAAGCACTTTTGCTTTACACGTTATGCAAAATTGTGGCTATAATATGCCTTACTAATTCCCTGTGGCCAAGTATTTTTAAAACCTGACAATAAAAGGTACTGGCTAATTTCACACTGTTTAGTGAGTAATTGTAATCAAATCATATACCAAGGTTACAGATCTTGTTTTTGAACTTTGTTTTTTCTTTTCCATGCTTTTTCCTAGAAACATTCAGAAAGTTTTACCGAGGTTAATCAGTAGGCAGAAACAGAAATAATGGACTAAGAGTTGAAGGCAAGTACTAAGAAACTTATTCAGTATTTTAATGGCACTAACTTGTAGTAACCTCAGAGAGTCTTCATTATAAAATTTAAGGCACTTGTATACTTTCTGTGTTGAACTTGCTATTTCAGTTGTCTTTCAGTACAGCTCAGTCACATGCCAGTAGATTTTTTTTTAGCATTATAATGTTGCCCTCACATCTTCCACAGTAAGAAACTGAGGAATGCCACTATGTGTCTTCTAAGAAAATACCTGTCTATTGGAACAGTTTCTGATTCACTATTTATAACCTGCCCTGAGAATTTAACATAGAAAATATAGAAAGATTCATTTTTACTGCCTTCTCTCCTCCTTTGTTGACTTCATGCAAACATTTCTTATTGTTGCATAGCAACTGATCCTGTATTTGTTATTTTTGTTTAGCAGTTTTTTTTCCCCCATGGAATATTGAATTCATATCACAATTTCCAGTCTCTTAAGCTCAGTGATGAAGGTTTTTACTTAACCCTTTTTCCTTAAGACAGAAAGCTTTATGGCATACAGGTATATATCGCTTTATTATTCTTATGTAAGTCTATGTATAAGTTGAAGTTTTATTAAAATGGATGGCATTTTACAAGCACTGAGTATTATGTCTTTAGTCACTTTCAGTCTGAAACAGGTCTCCAGTCTTTTCTTGATTTTGATGACCTTGACACTTGTGGAACTTACAGGCCAGTGGAATGTTCATCAGTTTGAATTTATTTTCTCATGATTAGATTCAAGTATGCAGATATTACAGAAGCGATGCTGTGTTCTCTTTGTATCCTAGCAGTTTGTGATTTTGGTTTGCTCTGTTATTGGTAGTATTAACTTTGATCATTTAACTAAGGTAGAGTGATTAGGAAAACCTGGCCAGATTTTTCCACTGTAAGATTACTCTCTGTCATTTTATAATTAGTGAGTGTCATTGTGGAGAGACTGTAAATATCCTGTTCCTCATCAAATTCACACCCAATAGTTTTAGCATTAATTAATGTTTCTTGGCAGAATAAATGAATACTGTGATGGTTGCTAAATGGTGATTTTCTAATCCAGTTATTCCTTTTACTTTTATTAGCTGAAAGTGAGGAAAAGCTTGTTCCTTTTCCCATTTATTTATGTATGTGCTTGTGTGAGTATACACTCTTGTATTCCTATTTAATGGATTATAATCTCTTACCATTATTATATATTTCCATGTTTACATCACCTTAGACTTGTCCAGTGGCTGCTGTTTCTTGCAGGCTTCTGTATCTTTTTTTTTGAGATGGAGCCTTTTTCTGCCGCCCAGGCTGGAGTGCAGTGGCACGATCTCGGTTCCCTGCAACCTCCGCCTCCCGGGTTCAAGCAATTCTCATGCCTCCACCTCCCGAGTAGTTGGTATTATAGGTGCCTGCCACCATACCTGGCTAATTTTTGTATTTTTAAGAGAGACAGGGTTTCACCATGTTGGCCAGGCTGGTCTCGAACTCCTGACTTCAAGTGATCCACCTGCCTTGGCCTCCCAAAGCGCTGAGATTACAGGCATGAGGCACCACGGCTGGCCTTATGTATCTTTTTGATATGCCCCTATAATTGTTTGAGCAATTTCTTTCTGGCATACTAAGATGTTTCGGGCTGTTATTTTTTCCTTGCCCTAGCCCTGCAGTCTGCCATTTCTCGAAGAGTCTCTGGTTCTTTTTAGTGGAAAACATTTACAAGCCAAGATCTAGACTGTGGGTGTGCTCGTTGCTGTGGGTGTTTGCTGGCCCACTCCTGAGCAGTGGGCTGACCAAGGGAAAATGTGCGTGTCTGTGTGTGTGTCCTTGGGTTCCCCCTGATACTCCAAATCCCATTTCAGCACCAAAGGGTTCTTCCTCTTCTATCCCTTTCTATATTTGTAATTGCTTTTTTTGACAGTTGAGAAATCTGGCTCCCCATTGGCCTCAGCTACGTTTACTTATTGCATCAATTTCTGCTATAAGTGAGCAATCCTCTGTTGCTGCAATGCCTCCTTCCCAGTGCTTTCCGTACGTGACTCAAGGATTGGCAGCCTACGTGACGCCCCAAGGCTGGGCCACTGCGCTAGCCCACCCTCACCCCATTTGGGGACCTTATCTTGCTTAACCCCACTAGTGGCTTTTTACTTCAGGACAGTGGGTGGGGTGAGGGCAAGAAGCCAAACTCCATCTTGAAATAAGCTTTTTAATTTTAGTTACTAGATTCCAGGTACTACCTGACTGTGTCACATGGCAACGTAGTCCTCATTTTAAGAGTATTTTTAAAACCTATTGGTAAATTTAGCAAGACTGAATATTTGTTTGGATAGTATATTCTTGAAGATCTATTTTCTTTGAGTGTTTATTTGTACTAAATATTCAACTTTTTTTTTCTAGTAGATTGGGTCTTGTCTTAATTATTTCTGTATTCCATTTAGAGATTAACATAGGAGGCACTTGAATGTTTGATAAATTAACAGATACAGAGCATGTGAGAGAGGTACCTGGAAATTTTAGAAAAATGTTCTGTTAACATTGAAATGAAATATTATATAAAGTACTAGAAGGTATTGTTGTTCACAGATAGCCAGCATCATGAGTTGGCTCCAAAAATTGGAATGAACAGTTTTTAAAATACTGTTGTTAGTTGGCGAAGTTGAGAAGCACTTGGTGATGCTAATTCTTCCCATTCTGAAGGTTTATATGGGTGTAACTCTTTCCTTTGCTTTAAGCCAAAGACTTTTTATTTCCAAAAATGAGGTATAGAAGAAAAGACTTTTATTCCCATTTTGGGTAGTGAGTGGCTTATTTTTCTTTTGACTGCAGATGCTGTGTTAATATAAAAAACATTTGTCAAGAGTAAACCCTTCCTGAGAAATATATTAGACAATATTTGTTTCAGTTATCTTAGTAGGATTTTTCCCCTTTTAGGTTTTGTTTGTTTCCTTTTGCTTTGTTTTGTTTGGTCTTGTTTCTTTTAAATAAAACTAATTTTGGAGTGTGCTGACACACAAGGGTGGTACTGGGTAGCCAGTGGAAATGCGTGGCATATGTTCCTAGAACATTAATTTTACCTGAGATCTGGGAGAGAGACTTTTTTAATGAGATAAACATGGGTGTCCTAGAGTATCATGCAAATTAGTGTGAAGTTTTAAGATTAAAAATGAGAAAAATTTAGTATTTTTTGGAGGACTGTTTTAGACTGTGCCCCAAAGCCCTGGGAATATTTGTTCACTCTCTGCCGTTACGGCTACTTCTGTGCAGGGAAAATAAAATGACAAACCTACATGTTTTCTCACAGATGATAAATGTATTTCTTCTTCTCTGTAGCCTATTAATTAATATCTAACACTGCTGTCTCTTCTAGCTTCCACAGTTTACTTTCTTTCGGTGCATAATTTAATGAGTGTTCATTTATTTTCTGAAGTGTTATTTGTATAAAGTGAGCCCACATAAAAGCTTCTTTCCAAACTGTTTTCATGAGAAATGGATCTTGGTTGTGATCTGTCACTTAGCATGCCACCACCTTCAGAGCCCCAGCTGATGACTAACCTCACGCTGGGAGCTGCTGCCCCTGCCTGGGGATAGTGTACCATGTCCTCCCGCACTGCGATCTCCACCCCTGCCTCTGTGACTCAGTGGCTCTCTTCAGTGGATCAGATGAGTCTTTAAAAACAAATACCTGGTCATTAGTTCTCCTGCCGACTTGAGACCTGGTAGGTTTTCCCTTGTCTGTCTAGTTTCGCTCCGTGGCCCATGAGGGACACCATGCCTGTGCGGCCTTAGTTCTATTTCCTAAATCAAACCTCTTGCCTCAAAGGCTCACCCAGGGGGAGAGAAAGGAGAGCAGATGTAGATTGCAGTTTGAAATTAAACTTCTCATTTAGTATTGCAAACTTTATGAAGCATGTATCAAAAATCAAATGCCATTGAATCCTACTGCCTTAAAGATGGAGCATATTACTGTCTATAGGAACTTGAAATAGAAAACGCTACCATACCAGGATCATGGGGTAGAGCAAATTAATAAACAGTCTTCAAAACTAAAGTTCTTCTCTTAAAGCAGAATAAGCATGTATGGGTTTGTGTGTTTAAATGTCAGGCTGCTAATACTAATAGTCATTAGTAGAAATGTCAAGCTCAGTTTTGTGATTATAGTACTCTTCAGGTTTGGGTATGTGTCTTATAACAAGTAGCTATAAACATCTGGTAGACCTGTGTGTTTTCTCTAGTTATCAGGAAACACTGTGGAGTCTATGTCGATTGATTACTAGCTTGTTTATATAAGTGGGGAAATACAAAGACCAGGCTTTTTCTTAAACAACTGAAGAGTATGCTGGTTCTAGTTTCTTTGCTCTGAATCATGTGTGTGTGGTGGCAATTTAGTGACTGGGAGGCACTGTAAATTATTGGTTATGATAAATTGATGTCATGTTCACAGCACAGCAAGCAAAAAGGATGAATTAGAGACAGAAATAGTAATAGGGTTTTGTCCAGGAAACCTCAAGCATATGATGAGGTATTGCCATGTTGATTACTTTAAAAAAAGGGAAAAAAAAGATAAAATATTAGAACTTTTTAAACTTAATAAAAACAGATTACAGAGGAAAAACTTCTTGCTTTATGCTTCTGAAAATTTCTCTGAGTAGTTAAAGAACTGTTTAGAAATCTCTTAGCCATAATTTCATGATTTGTTGGTGGATAGAGTATGTAGTATTGCGAAAAATTAATTACTATGATGTTCGTGAAGTGGCAGTATTCTTAACTCTGCCAGATGGTCTTTTTTTGGTGGGGGTGGGGGAAGACAGGGAGATGGAGTCTATCGCCCAGGCTGGAATGCTGTGGCATGACCTCCTTGGCTCACTGCAACTTTCGCTTCCTGGGTTCAAGCAATTCTTGTGCCTCAGCTTCCTGAATAGCTGGGGTTATAGGTGTGTGCCACCACACCCAGCTAATTTTTTGTAGTTTTAGTAGAAATGGAGTTTCATTATGTCGGTCAGGCTGGTCTTGAACTCCTGTCCTCAAGTGATCTGTCTACCTTGGCCTCCCAAAGTGCTGGGATTACAGGTATGAATCACCATGCCCAGCTGGATGGTCATTTTTAACCACTCTTTTTGGGGGACAATTTTTATTTTGAAAAAAATATAACTTAATAGAAAACTCCTATAATTCTTTCACCCAGATTCCCTGATTGTTAATATTTACCACATCAGCTTTATCTTTTTCTCTATAAGTGTACATTATTAATATTATTATTATTATTTGAGATGGAGTTTTGCTCTTACTGCCCAGTCTAGAGTGCAGTGGCACGATTTTGACTCACTGTACCCTCCATCTCCCGGGTTCAAGTGATTCTCCTGCCTCAGCCTCCCGAGTAGCTGGGATTACAGGTGCATGCAACTATGCCCAGCTAATTTTTTGTATTTTTAGTAGAGACGGGGTTTCACCATGTTGACCAGGCTGGTCTCGAACTCCTGACCTCAGCTGATCCACCCACCTCGACCTCCTAAAATGCTGGGATTACAGGTGTGAGCCACTGTGCCCAGCCTACATTATTTTTTTCTGAACCATTTGGAAGTTGCAAATATAATGCTCCTTTTGCCCTTAAATCAGTGTGTATGTCCTAAGAACAACGACATACACTTACATAAACACAATGCAGTAATCAAAATCAGGGAAATTAACATTGATATAGCACAGTTACATAATCTACAGACTTTAGTCATATTCTGCCAGTTGTCCCAGTAATGTCCTTCATAGCAAAATAAAAAACTTGAGGTGTTCCAGGGTGTAGTCTGGGATCACATGCAGCATTTATGTGGTATGTCTCTTTAAGTGCCCTTTAACCTTGACCTTGTCTTTGCTGTTCATGACCTTGACATTGTTGAAAAGTATAGACGAGTTATTTTGTAGTTATTTGTCCTTCAGTCTGGGTTTTTGTGGCATTTCCCCAGGCTAAATGATGTGTCCTCAGTGCCTCACATCAGGAGCACATGATTTCAGTGTATGATCCACACAGGCAGTGTCAACTTTGATCTCTTGCCACAATTCTCTTCTGTAAAATCACTACTTTTCCCTTTGTTATTAATAAATATAGGGAAATATTTTGAGCCCATGAGATATCCTATTCCTCCTGTAAGTATCGTCCACTAATTTTGGCATCCATTGATGATTTTTACTTGAGTTAGTGATGTTTGTCAAATGATGATACTGTTAACTGCACCAGATGGTAATTTTTATACTGAGCCGCCGTATATGGGGGTTTTTGGTAATTCTTAGAAGAATTCTGTTTCTCCATTCTTAGAAGTAGTATGAATGACTGTAGTTGTGGGAAGCTTTTGTATTAAAATTAGTGTGTGTCTTTTCCTCTGTCCTCCTGTACACTTGAATGTGTGGCCTTGACCTGTGGAATGGGCAGCCTAAAGGGAGAAGGTACATGGCCTGTCAGAACTGTGGACAGGGTCTACTGGCTGTGCTGTGGGTGCCCACGCTGTCTTTATCCTCCCTCACCCTCCCCCCTCCATTTCAGGGACTTGTGGTTTCTGCAACCCAGTACATTTCTACTTTAAAGCTTGGCTTTAGGTATAATCAGTTGTTAATAAAATTGATTTGTGGTTGTTTTCTTGTTTGTTTACTTGAAAATAGCTGTTACTGAATCCCATTGTCACATTTTTATTTTTATATGCTAACCAGCACTAGTAATGTTTTTCTCTGGAAACAAGTGACTTCTCTATAGCAGTGCAGGATGGATTTTAAGAAATGTGGAATTTAGGTCTACATCCAGTATGAAACCCAAAGACCATGTGGTATACTCCCCAAATTATAGCTGGTTCATGATGGTAAAATATTTTTTTTTCTTGTTTGATTACCATTACATAATGCCTTTTAAGTTATTAGTCCTCATTTTATAATCTTTTAGTCTTAACCACCTCTCCCAAAATCTGTAAATTTACCAACTACTATGTATATGTTAGCCTTCTAAAGTTAAAAAAAAAAAAATTCCTAAATGAGAGTCACCTTATTCCATCTTTGCCAGTGAGTGCTGCAAGGGGTCAGAAATGCCCTCCATCCTCTCCTTCAGCCTCTGCTGTGTCTGAGATCCCACTGCCCCTCCTGCAGCCCTGCTGCTTCCACCCTGGCAAACTTGATAGGACCAGAGCTTGTCATCAGCAGCTTCTGAAATTGCTAAAGCTCATGGAATGCAGTCTGACCTATAATTTAGCCCCGATTGAAAACTGAAGTGTGTTGAGGGCTGAGGGTTGTCCTCCTTAGCTACTGTAGTGGGCCCTACCCTGGCTCGCTTGCTGCTGGCCTGAGATTCCTTCTAACACCCTCTTGGACAACCTACTGGGAGAACATGAAGGCAGCCTCCAGTTCTCTCTTTGAACACAGTTCAGGAAAGGTGGAAGGTAATAGCCTTCCTTTCCCTCTGGTTAGGCTGATCTCTCTAAGAAACAGTGGCTGGAATGAAAGAAGGGCAGGCCCTACCAGCCCAGGGCCACCAGAACTGCCAGGGAACGCCTGCCTGTATTTCTTCCCTGCTGCTGGTACTTCCAGCCTCTGTCATCTCTCTGTCAAGTGACTCACAGCTGCAACCCTAGCTAAGATTTAACTCCTCTTAGAGTCTTCCTGCCTCCTTTCCTCCCACCCCCTGCCCAGCTGCCTGCTGGAAAAGGAGTCCTGCTGCTCCACCAATCAGTGGATCAGATTAGCCCCAAAACGATGTGAAGGAGTTAGGCTGGGTGGGCTCATCGACTTCCTCCTCATTCTTAGGCATCTTTCTTATATGAGCCTTTCTCTTCTGCTCACTCGTCCCCACCTTGTTCTATAGGATTCTTGGTGGTTCCTCCTGCCAGGGTGCCTTAACGTTTATATTCACGGAAGGCTGAGGGTCAGGGGAGTAATAGGCAACTCCTTCTTTAACCACCAGTCTCATTATTCATTATTTTCTTTATATAGTAGATTTTTGCCAGACATGCATTATAATCTCAGGTGATTCTACTCCATACCCATTTGTGGGGAATCACTGTCCTCTAAGAGGAATTAAAGGATATTTCACATTCTCTCTCTGGCTCACTCTCTGTCTCTCCCCGCCACCCCTGACCACCTCCCCTCCTCCACACCCACCTATAGGCACACTCTGGGATCCCCTGGGAGGGCAATGGGCAGTGGAATATTGGATATTGTGTTTCAGAAGGTGTACAGGCTCCCGCAGACCCTGGCTCAGGGAGGGAAGACGGACAGGATTTACCCAGGGTGGCTGACTTCGCACACATGGTGAGGGAGAACCTACTGCCTCACCCACAGAACTGTGGCCTAGCAGCATCAGGCCTCGCAGAGAGAGGAGGGGTGGCTGGAATGTGAGGAGACGTAGGGGGTATGCAGAGCAGTTGGAATGGATCGAATTATTCCCAGCAAGCAACGTGACCAGGGTTTCATATTAAAAGACCACCCTGACAGGTTCAGAGCAAGGTGAGGCTGGGGCAGAGGAGGTATAAGAGATTGCTGCAACAGCCAGGTAAGAAATGAAGAGAATCATAGCTGAGAGGGCTTGCTTGCGGGCTGCAGAAGAGTGGGTATGTCGGAGAGACTCAGGAGCTGCATCTGCAAGAGTTTGGTCCCTGACCCATCTAGGGGTGCAGGGGCTGGCAGGGAGCAGCCAGGTGTTCTTATCAGTGCATCTTTTCTTTTTTTTTTTCATTTCTTTTTTTTTTTTTTTTTTTTTTTTTTGACGGAGTCTCGCTCTGTCACCCAGGCTGGAGTGCAGTGGCGCAATCTCAGCTCACTGCAAGCTCCACCTCCTGGGTTCACGCCATTCTCCTGCCTCAGCCTCCTGAGTAGCTGCGAGTACAGGCGCCCACCACCACACCTGGCTAGTTTTTTGTATTTTTAGTAGAGACAGGGTTTCACCGTGTTAGCCAGGATGGTCTCGATCTCCTGATCGTGTGAGCCACTGCACCTTGCCCTCAGTGCATCTTTTCATGGTACTTAAGAACAGTTCTTGAACAGTTCTCCTAACCTTGTTTGTACCGTTAGTTTCCCCTGAATTGTAACCCCAGAAAAGACTTTTGTGTGTT
Organism: Macaca thibetana thibetana; assembly: GCF_024542745.1. Classification (NCBI taxonomy): domain Eukaryota; kingdom Metazoa; phylum Chordata; class Mammalia; order Primates; family Cercopithecidae; genus Macaca; species Macaca thibetana. The sequence goes on from NC_065584.1 coordinate 89,184,000, forward strand.
TTCGGGTCCAAATCAGGCAGGAGACAAACTGGGACCAAATTAGTCCAGAGACTTGCTCAAGGACACAGCCTGTGAGAAGCAGGGTAGGCTCCAGCCCATGTCGTCTTCGCCTTGTGCTTACCAGTCATGTTAAATGTGTTAGCACTGCAAACCTGAATCATTTTGTTGATAGATAGCATTTTTGCATAAAGACATCTCATTTTTTACGTTGATACTCTTTTTTTTTTTTTTTTTTTTTGAGACGGAGTCTCGCTGTGTCTCCCAGGCTGGAGTGCAGTGGCGTGATCTCGGCTCACTGCAAGCTCCGCCTCCCGGGTTCACGCCATTCTCCTGCCTCAGCCTCCCGAGTAGCTGAGACTACAGGCGCCCGCCACCACGCCCGGCTAGTTTTTTTGTATTTTTAGTAGAGACGGGGTTTCACCATGTTAGCCAGGATAGTCTCGATCTCCTGACCTCGTGATCCACCCGCCTCGGCCTCCCAAAGTGCTGGGATTACAGGCTTGAGCCACCGCGCCCGGCCTATGTTGATACTCTTTAAAATGAAAATCAAAAAAGTTACTCTAGAAGTAAACTGGCTCATGAAATTACAACATATGGTGACAACATTTTGTCTTATTCAGTCTAGAATGACATCTTAGTTCCTGGATGATAAGGGATATTTGGAATGAAATATTTATTTTATGTTGTAGACTATTGGATAACTGTGCCACAGTACTGGGCATATAGCAAATATTCACAAAACATTTGTTGTGTGAAACGAATTGTGTGAAAGAAGTCACTTTTTCTCGTACCTTATTCAGAATGATGCTTCGGAGGGCTTTTGTGACTCACTGAGCTCCAGTTGCTGATGCAGCTGTAATGCTGTTAGACACAGGGATAAAATGAACATACTCTGCTGTTCGTGGTTTTTGGGGGTTCTATTTTGGGGAGTGCTATGTCTGTTTTTAGTTTCTTGAAACTGCCTTTTATGCACAAAACCAAAGTAGACTGAATGTATAACCGCAGAGCCACGCAGAATCTGATGCATCGTGTTTCCTGCTCCGGCGTTGCCACTTCCAGGTTTTTCATCTAACTTGAATCAAACGTGTTTATTTTTTACAGAATTTCCACAAAATTTTATTTTTGAATTTACTTTTCAGAAAATCTATTTTTAACTGGTAAAATACATGTCACATATAAATGTACAGTTCAGTCATTTAAGTATATAAGTTGTGCAACCAGTCTCCAGAACTGTTTCATCTGAAATGATGTGTTTTTTCTGTTTGTTTGTTTGTTTGTTTGTTTTGAGACGGAGTCTTGCCCTGCCGCCCAGGCTGGAGTGCAATAGCACAATCTCGGCTCACTGCAACCTCCGCCTCCTGGGTTCAAGCGATTCTCCTACCTCAGCCTCCCAAGTAGCTGGGACTACAGGCACATGCCACCACACCTGGCTACTTTTTTTGTTTTTAGTAGAGATGGGGTTTCACCATGTTAGCCAGGACGGTCTCCATCTCCTGACATCATGATCCCCCCACCTTATCCTTCCAAAGTGCTGGGATTACAGGCATGAGCCACCGCGCCCGGCCGAAATGATGTTTTTTGAAGGAGTTCTGTTAGAATTGAAAAGGTAGGAAGCCGGAGGTGCAGCGTCCACAAATGTAACAGAGTGTCTTGGTGTCAGGAAGACACAGCATGGCGCAGGTCAGGCGCAGTGGTTTGGGCAGCAGGAGTGGGAGCAGGGAGCAGCTCATCAGTAGATGGGAAGGCAAACTGCTTAGGAGGATGCCACGCTTAGGAATGAGTTTCTTTAGGCAAAGTCTACACTTGCCTGGCTTACCTCCAGTAAGTGGGGCCCCAACATAAAGGTGAAAGCTCCAGATCAGGGCCAGCAGACTCTTTGTGTTGTGTAAAAGGCTGGCTGGTAAATGTTTTAGGGTTTTTGCAGGCTGTGGGATCTCGCTCCCAGCTACTCAGCTTGGCCACAGTAATGCAAAAACAGCTGTAGACGGTAACAAAAGTGAGTGTAACTGTGTGCCAGTAAACATTTTAATAGGGGATTTTGGCCAGTGGGCTGTAGTGTGCCGACCCCTTCCCTGAGTTACAGATACAAGTGTTTTTTGTCTTGGGCCTGGTACTACTCGCTGCTGTTTTCTGTCAAGTTACCCAGTTTTTCAAAGTACACTTTCTCCGCTGTAAGATGGGAACAATACCTTATAAAACCTATGCCTGGGCATGCGATGACATGAAATGATACGTAAAATACCACTCTAAAAGTAGAAGTTACTAATGTGTTTTTTGTGAGATGTGATTCTGAAAGGTGGCATTTAAATCATAGTTTGTTCCTGGGCTCCTGTGTTTAATATAGCAGCCAACTTATGACTTACAAGAGGGCTAAACCACTGTAACAGACAGACACCTGAGAGGATGCAGCAGAGGTAGATGTTAATTTGTCCAGTAGCAGGATGGCTGTTCCAGGATGTCAGGGGACTCTGTTCCTTGTGGTCATTGAGGGATCCAGGGTCTTCCATTTTGCTTTACTGCCATCTCCTGTGGCATTGTCCTCGACCGATCAATAGCATGGCTACTGTGCTCAGGTGACAGACAGCTGCAGGAGGGGAAAGAGGACCTGGGGACACAGAACTCAGAGCCAGGCCTTAAGCACAAGTCGAAAAGGGGAGCAGGTCTCTCACTCACACTCTGCTGGGGAGGTCTTGGTTCACACCTAACTGGACAGAAGGCCTGATAGCCGGAGCCAGAACACAGTCTGTCACCACAGGGGAAGGGGGACAGATACATTGGCGACGAGGTCGCAGTCTGTGCGACATGATGGAAATAAGTCCTTACATCCCAAAGTGAGTCCCCAGCAGCCTTTCCTCTCTTTGGTGGACTGGGTTTTTCTTTCTCAGGTTGCAGATGTAAGGCGTCCAAATACCACTTTTGGAATTCTTAGCATATACCAAGGGTCAGATGTTTAAGAAATGCAATTGTACAATGTAATTTAATTGACCTTTAGGTTAAAAAGCTCCTAATTTGAGATTCAAATAGGCTTCTAACAAGTATTTCCGTTCGTAAGAATCCTGGCTTCTTAGAAATGGGTCATCAGTATTTGTAGTTTTGGTTTTGCTGTATTATAATTTAACATTATATAAATTTATAGCTTTGCATTATATAAGGAATTTATCATTTAACATTATAAATTGTTTATAATTTAATATTATATAAATGCCATAATTTGGCATGTCCTTAAATATTTGCCCTGAATTTGTCTCTTCTGGAAAATCATTCTGGCTGTAATAGTAGATATAAGGACTTGGGAATCTTCTCAGAGTATAAACCAGCAGACCAGTCCAGATGGAAACGTTTCCCTTAGGGTTCCTTCCTTTAAATTTGTGTTATATGGCTTTTAGTTCTACCTCTGCCTTAACAGGTGAGCTTGGGAATGCATTTATGATTAAACTTACATTTGGGCAGGTAGGGAAATGTCTTGTGATTAGTTTCCAAAGCTTAACATGACCTTTAAAGAAGGAACATAATTAATGGGCTTCCAGTCAAATATATCAATAATTTGAGGGAAGAATCTTAAATTGCCAGGCATTGCCTCTCCCCACTCCTTCCACCTGATGGGGATCTCACTATGTTGCCCAGGCTGGCCTTGAACTCCTGGGCTCAAGTGATTCTCCTTCCTCAGCCTCCTGAATAGCTTGGCATGTACCACTGCACCTGGCCTGAAAATCTCAAATTGCATAATGCCACTTTCTTTGGGAAGAATTTTTGTGGGAAATAAGAAAATTTGTGACTCTTGAATATCTGTATAGATGTGTACTTGTGAATTAGGTAAACAAAGAATAAAAGAACTAAAACTAAACATGCTTTGCCCCTTTTTTTTCTAGGAATGTACCAGTAGTTCACTCTGAATTGCTGGGGTCACATACACCCAATGTGGTATATTGGAGGGTTTTTTAAAAATTGTTTTTTCTTTCAAATACAAATGAGGTCTTGCTATATTTCTTAGGCTGGTCTCGAACTCCTGAGCTCAAGCGGTTCACTTGCCTTGACCTCACAAAGTGCTGAGATTACAGGCATGAGCCACCATGCCCAGCCTATATTGAATGTTTGACAAATACATTTGAAGCCAGAGCATTTACATTTAAATTATGGCTTTATTGCTCATGTTGGCTAATCATCCTATAGTTTGCATAGTGTATATGGTTCCTAGTGTATATAGTTTATAGTCTTAGTCATGGATCTCAGGTGTAATACCACTTGGTGGCATTATGGTGTTGTGGCTTCTCTCAAGTTATTTTGACATTAGTTGTACCCTAAGATAATAAAAGTGATTATCACTAGGTAGACAGAATAGGGTCAGTGTTTCTTTTTACCTCTCTAAGTTTTCCTGGTTTCTGCCAGTAAACATGGGTTGTGTAGTAAACCTTCCCACTTCTGACACCTGGCCTTCACATCAGCATAGGACACCAGAAAGTGCCTGAATAAGAGCCAGGAAAGAAAAATGTTTTCATGTCTTCTAGCATAATTTGTACTTACGGATCTCATGATAATTACATTGTTTAGTTAGGGTATACTTATTTTACATATATGTCCTTTTTTTTTTTTTTTTTTTTGAGACTGCATTTTACTCTGTCATCCAGGCTGGAGTACAGTGCTGTGATCTCGGCTCACTGCAACCTCTGCCTCCCGGGTTCCAGTCATTCTTCTGCCTCAGCCAGAATTACAGGCGCCCTCCACTCCACCTGGCTAATTTTTGTATTTTTAGTAGAGACAGGGTTTCACTATGTTAGCCAAGCTAATCTCAAACTCCTGACTTCAAATGATTCGCCTGCCTCAGCCTCCCAAAGTGGTTGGGATTACAGACATGAGCCACTGCTCCCGGCCTGTATGTCCATTTTTAATATTTATATATAATTTATATTGACTAACAGGGGTGTCAACACTATGTAACTGGAATTTGAATCTATTTGATAGTCTCTCCTGCAATTACCTCCTCCCCTGAAACAGCCTTTTTTTTTTTTTTTTTTTTTTTGAGATGAAGTCTCACTGTTGCCCAGGCTAGAGTGCAGTGACACCATCTTGGCTCACTGCAAGCTCCACCTGCCGGGTTCGCGCCATTCTCTCGCCTCAGCCTCCTGAGTAGCTGGGACTACAGGCGCCCGCCACCATGCCCAGCTAATTTTGTTTTTGTATTTTTAGTAGAAAGGGGGTTTCACCATGTTAGTCAGGATGGTTTTGATCTCCTGACCTCGTGATCCGCCCATCTCAGCCTCCTAAAGTGCTGGGATTACAGGTGTGAGCCACCGTGCCCAGCCAGCTTTTTAATAAAAAATTTAATAAAAAATTTTTAGCCTTTGGTTGACACATGACTTATTCCTTTACCATTAGCCTTTAAGCTTTCTCACGTCTGTGAAATTTTTGTTGTTCTTATAGCTTATAATTTTCATGTCTCTTTTTCTTTGGTTGAAATCCTGACACAAATGGTAGGATAGCTTGATTTTATTTAGCGATTAATGTTGTTAACTATTTCAGGAAAATATGATGATCCAGAGTAAGATTATTACTCAGATGTGATATATATATATATATGCAAGTGCTATATAGTTTGCAAAGTATAATTAGTTTTGTGATCTTATATGTGAATATGTTGCATTAGAAGGAATATTTTTCAAATGTCAGAGTAGGATTATGAGTGATTCCTCCCTTTTCCAGAATTTTATAATAAGTATATATTGTTTTATAATAATAAAGAAGATTTAAAAATAGTTAATCATAAGTGATGTAAATGTTTCTACTAGACGGCATTTTAAGAGTCATGTGGGTTATGGGTGTAGCTTATGAAATGCTGTTTGTAAGACGACTTTTCATTCATGAATCCCCCCTTATTTCATTGTAGCCAGTCTATTATAAGACATATCCTGTGGAATCTGTTCAAAACTTGGGGAAGAAGTGCATGAGATCTTACCTTCTTGGCATGAGAAGTGTACTCTTGAAAATAGAATATTGACTTTTTGAGACACAACTGTTGATCCTCCCACCCTTCACAGCTCCCCTGTCTCCCTTCTCCCAACCCCAATTCATGCATACGAAAAGTCAGGGTTTGTGATTTAATTTAGAAATAGAGGCAAGATTAGAAAATGGAATTGTGTGGAGACTTGGAGGTCATGTAGCATATGGCAGATCTGTTCTAGGAGGAGTAGGAAGCTCTGGTTGTGAGTGAGTGAAGACCACTGTACTATTTAGAAGCAGCTGTCCCATCCTTTTCCATTCAGCACCTGATTATTATGTAGCTGTATTTAATGGTGCAAAATACCAAATAGAGAACAAGGAATATAAGGGGAAAATTAATGACTGGATAGCTGTTGTGGCTACATAATTCTGATCTAAACTTAGTTTAGAAATTACAATTGAAAATGCAATCGTGAAGTATCATTTTGAAATACTGTAAAATGTTGCCTAGCCTACTGAAATGTTTCTCAATTGAGGTACCCGTGTAAAATGTGTGCGTACACATGTACACATGAATAGACTAAGAAAGAAACAGGAGTAGAAACATTTAATTAGTTGAAACAGGTTTACCTCCAATGAAATTTTTCTTTTCTTTCAGTTTGTAGCACTTGGTGGTCTATGTGTTAATGTTAATAATAAAACAAAAGTTACCCATTCTTAGATTACTTAACTCTACTATCACTAGTAGTGATGGCTTTCCTGCTGAAGGTGCTCCATAGCTACATGAAGAGGGCACAGAGAAAGTTACTTGATGCTTTTGAGTCACTTTCACTTTTAAAAGATGCTGGTGGCCTTTGGATCCCACTTTGCCCTGGTGCTTGGCAAAGGCCAGGGCATCTGACTGCCCCTAAACCCATGGAGGAAGGAGGTGGTAGAGGCAGGTGTGGAAATCCACGCTGATGGCCCTACCCTTGCTGGTGCCCTCTGTTGCTGGGACTCAGCGCCCCACCTGCTCACCAAGCAGAAGTGATCTCAGAGTAGTCTCCATGGCCAAGAGAGCAGGTCTTGTCAGGCAAGGAAGGATCGTGAAGATGCACACCCTCCTGGTGTGGAGCATGGTGCTATCCCCAATTTGTCTTCCTTGGTGCCAGGAGTGTTGGTATTGCGTGCACATTAGATAGAGGACTTTCCCACTCTTCTCTTTGCTCTTATGCATTGTCTGACCCAAATTTGGTTCCATGGAGTAAATATACTTGGTCAGAAACTGTGAATAATCATTTCCAGCTTTTAAACCTTTCTTGCTGATGATGCCGTTAAAATACGCACATGTGCGTGCATGCAGTGTGACTGCAACTGGAGAGGAAGGAGCGTGCACCTGCTCCCGGGCAGCTGGTCAGGCTGGTGGCTCAGCCGTCATGCTTGCTCCTTGCTCCAGGGTGTGGCCCTTTGCCCAGAGGAAGAAATGAATGTTCTGAAGGAGCACAGCGTATTCTTCAGTCTGCTCCAAGTTAGTTCCCTCTGGAAAGCTTCCCTGGCCCCCTCACTGCTGTCTGGTCTGCCTCAGGTTTTCCCTGCTGGAGAGGCCTTCCCTGACCCAAGGATGTGATGCTGCAGCCCTGCCCTCGCTGCTGTCTCCCCAGCTTCATGGTTCTCCAAAGCTCTAATCCCTGTCTGACACCTTGTTTGTTGCCTGCTTGCTGGGCAGGCATTTCTAGTTGTCTTGTCAAGAACCAGCCCAAGAGAGAGCTGAGAGCCAGCCTGGGCTTTGCTGTGTGCAGTGGCTGTGGGGTGTGAGCAAGTTGCTGAACACACAAACTGGAGTATCCCCAAAAGTAAAATGTGGATAGTAACAGAGCTACCTCGTTGGATTATATCAGTGCATACAGGGAGGTCCTTGGTATAGTTTCCGAGAGATGTTAGTTGTTAATGTTATTATATAAAATCACATAAATTATTTCACTTCAATGGGAGAGGAGCAGTAATAAGCATTTTTTAAAAGCAGATGCCTCTGAAGGGTTAAAGGGCTGTAAGTTTAAACGTGTTGCCTAGTGTTTAGCTAAAAGGATAGTTGAATGATTGTGCAGGGAAGTAGGTTATTTTGGAAATACATGTAGAGTGATTACTCTCAGCTATTACATCTTATCCTTTGGATAAATGTTTATTAAGGAAATATATTAATGCCAGGCTCTGCTGTGTGCTATGGGTGTGGAAAGAATCTGTGAGACCTGCCTTCAAGGAACCTCTGTGGAGCCACTAGGGAGGCGTTTTGAATTCTGAAGTCTGAGAATTCTAGTTGATCCTCTTTGAAGGATGCTTTTCCTCTCTTATTTCTGAAGATACTGATCTTCTGTATTTGAAAGTCCCCTTGTCTTAGCTCTTGTTGCCATATTGTTTGGGAGTGGAGGGAGTTGGGTTGAGGTTGGCTGTCTTGCCTTCGCTGGTCTGCGCAGACCTTCCTGGCTGCTTGGGAATCTGAGGGATAGGAGGTGGGGGTGGGAATGGGAATGTCTTTTCTGAGCAGGCAAAGGCCCTGTGCAGAGTGTTGTTCTCTTAGCTCTTGTTTATTCTCTTCTGTTATAATGTTCTTAAGTATTGACAGGAGCCACTTACATTGTTATCTGTGATTAATATTTTTGTCCTTACCTGTAAATGAGAGATAATACCTACTCATTCATTTATTCAGCAAGTACTTATAGGGCAATTACTGGTGCTTGGTACCTAGAACAAAGTGAGTTTTGCTCTCAAGGAGTTTAAAATTGTGAGGATTAAATGAGTGTGTTGAGAGAAAGAAGTATGGTATCTCATAGTAGATGCTTAAAAATATTTCTCTCTTCTTTTTATATAGGGCTTTTTAGTTTAGAATACTGTGTTAAAGAACAAACGATCCTACTTATTATTAATTACTTGCATTTTATTTCCACCTACCTTTTTCCACAAAGGATCTGAAGTTTAGTGTATTTTATGGATTTCCGTAATTTTTTTTTTTTTGGCTTAGAGCAGTGAGTAGATGGATAAATGAAGGAAAATGAATGAATTTATTATAAATAAGAAGCCACAGAAAAAGTACTACCAGTTTCCCCCTAGAATCTACTTAACATAGATAATTTGAGGACATTTTTTCCCTAATAGGTTGCTTTAAAAAAAAATTTAAGTTTTTGGAGAAGCTTTAGGTTCACAGCAAAATTGAGTGAAATGTGCAGATTTCCCAAGTGTCCCCTGCCCCTACACATGCACAGTCTCCCCCAATGCGGACACCTTGTACCAGAGTGGTACCTTTGTTACAATCAGTGAACCTATAGTGACATATTATCACCCAAATTCCACAGTTTACAATAGGAGTCACTCTTGGTGTTGAACATTCTGTGGGTTTAAACAAGTTTATAACAAATACCCTCATATATGTATCATACAGATACTGTCCTAAAAATCCTCTGTGCTCTGCCTGTTCATCCCTCCTTCCCCCCAACCCCTGGCAGCCACTCATCTTTTTACTTTCTTCATAGTTTTGCCTTGTTTTGTTTTATAGTGTTATATAGTTGGAATTGTACAATATGTAGCCTTTTCAGTTTGGCTTCTTTTACTTAGTAACGTGCATTTAACTTTCTTCCATATCTTTTCATGATTTGATAGCTTATTTTTTTAAAATGCTGAATAGTATTCCATTATCTGAATGTGCCACAGTTTATTCATTCACCAACTGAAGGACATCTTGGTTGATTCTGAGTTTTGCCAATTATAAATAAAAGTGCTGGAAACACCCATATGCAGATTTTTGTGTGGACACTAACTTTTCAGCTCTTTTGGGTAAATACCAAGGAGCTCACTTGTTGGATCCTGTTAAGAGTATGTTTAGTTTTGTAGGAAACTGCCAAATTGTCTTCCCGAGTGCCTGTACCATTTTGCGTTCTCACCGGCAGTGAGTCAGAGTTCCTCTTGTTCCATGTCTTCACCAGCATTTCGCATCAGTCCTCTCAGCCGTTCTAACAGGTGTATAGTAGCATCTCATTGTTGTTTCTATTTGCATCTCCCTGATAACATATGATGACTTTTCACATGCTTTTTTTGCCATCTGTATAACTTTGGCAAGGTGGTGGTTAAAGCCTTTGGCTACTTTTTAATTGGATTGTTTTTGTATTTTTGAGTTTAGAAGTTCTTTGTATATTTTAGATAAGTCTTACAAGTCTGTGAATATTTTCTCTCAGTCTGTGACTTGTCTTCTCATTCTCTTGGCAGTGTCTTTTGCAGAGCAGAAATTTTTAACTTTAATTAAGTCCAGTTTATCAATTCTTACATGCAGTGTGTCTTTGGTGTTGTGTCTAGAAAGTCATCACCAAACCCAAGGTCATCTAGATTTTCTCCTCTGTTTTCTTTAGGAGTTTTGTAGTTTTGCCTTTTGCATTTAGGCCTGTGATCCTGTGAAGGGTAAAGTCTGTGTCTCGTTTCATCTTCCTGCATTTGGACGTCCAGTTGTTCCAGCCCCAAGGGTTGAAAAGCCTCTCTCTTCTCCGAGGGATTGCTTTTGTTGGTTGCCTATGCTTTGAAAACTGTCCGTATTCCTTCCCTGGGAATTTGACACTATGGAATTTAAAGCTTTGCTAGCTTCCCTTCCCCACCCACCCTTCCCCCAAAAAACAAACTCACTCCCTTTTCTTCCCTCAGTCCCCTCTCTAGTGTTTTTCTTACCCTCTTTTGTGAAAGAAAACTTTCAGAATGGTGCCTTTGTGAGGTAGGTGTGAAGTGAGAGTCCCCCCTCAGACTTCATATGAACTGGAGATGGCAGACGTGGAGTCTTCAGCCTCATAGGGGTCGTGCTCAAAACCTAGGGTCCAAACCTGTGGCATTTAACCCCCACCCCACTCAACACCGTGTAAACGACAGAAACACTGACAGTTCTGAGTGTAATGCATGACCCAAAGCTGGGTTAGACACTCCGGGGCTTCTAGAGCAGTTGCTCTACTTTAGAGGACTCAAGTGGTGGAGCCGAGCTACAGGAGCCCTTGCTCCCTGCGCTGGCCTGCCCCCTGCCCACAGTGCCACTGTGCTGTCCCCACTCACCAGGCCTCCACTATCCCAGCAGTGCTTCAGTTTTTAGGTGGTGGTGGTGGTTGGTTTTTTTTTTTTTTTTTTTTTTAAGTAAGATACTACTTCATTAAATGCTATGCGTTAACACAGCGTTGAATATCTTTATGTCGAATAAGATTCTACAAAAAGTCAGGTGTAGATGAAAAAATATCCTAAAAGGAAATGAATCTGTAGGTCATGTTTGACCCACAGATGTATTTTGGCTTATATTTCTTTTTTCTCTCTTTTCCTTTTCTCTGTCCCTTTCCCTTTCTCTCTCACTTGAACTGGTTGCCAGCACTTCAGTTAGACTTGACACAGAACAGCTGAATTTCTAGCTTCCCTTTAAATCTGGCTGCACTAGGCCTGTGTGATATGTCCTGGTCCCCCCGAGCTCCATCCCTTCTGGCTTACATCTGCCTCGTCCCTGTAAGTTTGTATTTAATTTTATTTTTGATTTAGTTTGTGCTTTGGCAATCTCCTAGACTAGAGCTTACATCACATTCTCACATAGAGATATGTTGGGTCATGGGTGACGTTGGTGTGCGGTCCATGTTGACTGGAGTGGAGAGGGCGCTGAGAGGAGCACTGGTACTTGGGTGAGCCAGGTTTTAGAAACACCTTTGGAGAGAAGCCTGTTAGCTGCTTCGTGGCAGGCCCGGGCTGGGACTGTTAACGCCACGCTCGCCTGCTCTATCTTGTGTTCACACTTGTTTCGTCTTTGTACGTGACGTGGGCTTTCACTGCCTGGTACAGCGCCTTTCACAGGAGTGTTCGGTAAATATTGAGTGCCACATGTGCACAGGGCTTTATCCATTTAAAGATAGTTCTGCATGTATTTATCCTGCATAATGCTGCCACGTTTGCCACTTTTTTTGTTAAGGTGATGCCTGTTGCACTCAACTGATTGCACCAGATCAGATGTTTGTGAAGGGAGGAAATGGGAGTTTAGATAGTTTTCTGACTGCAGATAAGGGTCTCCTACCACAGTCTCTGCTGATTATTTAGACCACGGAATGTTCACTTGCAAAATCTATTGTTTCAGTTTTATCACTTTACTTATAGTCTTATGCAGAAGCCTTAAATTACTATCAACAGCTTTTGTTTTTACTTTACTAAGCTTAATTCTCAATTATTTTGAAATGAGTCAGGCTTCTCTAAAAGGTGTTTAGGTTTCAGAATTAGTCACTAACCATTCAGGACTCATTCATATAATTCTCTCTTTTTTTAACTACTAAAGTCTCAGCTTAATTTCCATGACAATTTTAGTTTTTTGAATGGAGTCTTTAAAATACTAAGAACCTAATCCTTGAACTTAATTAGATGAAAATTGGCAAAGCCTACCCAAAACTAATTAGGAAAGACCTAGTAGGGACAGTAGGGTAACCATATGTCCTGAGAGTCTGGGACAGGCCCAGTTTATGCTGGTGGTCTTGGCCTAATTATTAACAGACCCACTCTTTCATTTCAAAAGATCCTGCTTGGGACAGTAAATGACCTGTAAAACCTACCTAGAAGCGTATGAGAATGTAATTTAAATGTTTAAAAACTTGTGACTCTGGCTACCAGCAGTTACGGTCTCTTGACATTTAGACAACGGTTACTTTCTTTGAACCACTTTCGGGACAAAAGGGTAAGAAAACCACTTCTCTGTAATGAATGGAAACACTGCCTAGGTCCGAATGGGAAGTTGCTGCTCTGCAGCAATGATGGTCTGTAGCTGAAGCTGAACTGTGTATGTGCTTAAGGACAGTCATGTAAACAGTTAACAGGAAGAGCGAGGACTTAATGAGAATGTTGGCTCTCCTTGCAGAGAACAAGAAGGACATTTGCTAATGAAGACTGTGGAAGGTATTTGTTAACCAAAGATTAGATATGGGTAGTTGATGGTTATTCCCAGCTGGGCTAGAAGTTCCTGGGAATAGCGTGACCTTGGTATTAGCCCCTCTCAGATTTACTGGAGAATGACGCAGGGCCCTGAAACATCTCACAGGAAGGGAGATGGCTTTGCTGGAGTTGAAGGATATGGAGGCACTTTTTATAACAAAGATTAAGGGTTGTTTCATGGACAATGGAAATTGAATGAAGTCATCAGTGCTATTGTAAGCATCTTAAGAAGGTTTCTTTACTGAGTTTTTTTTTAAGCAAGGAATACTCTAGTGATTATTAAATTAACCTGTCTATATTGACTTGTGTTTTCTTCTGCAGTACTTCTTTCTGTTTTATAATATTCTTCTAAGTGATGTGCCAAATTATAGATTATTGAAATACCTTATGATAATAAAATCATCTTAAATTTTGAATTTGGTTCTATTCCAAATATTCTGGGGTGTTTTGTTTTGTTTTGTTTTTTGAGATAAAGTCCTGCTCTGTTGCCCAGGCTGGAGTGCAATAGTGCCATCTCGGCTCACTGCAGCCTCCACTTCCCAGATTCAAGCAATTCTCCCACCTCAGCCTCCTGAGTAGCTGGGATTACAGGCACACGCAACCACGCCTGGCTAATTTTTGTAATTTTAGTAGAAACAGTGTTTCACCACATTGGCCAGGCTTGTCTCAAACTCCTGACCTCAAGTGATCCGCCTGCCTCAGCCTCCCAAAGTGCTGGGATTACAGGCATGAGCCACTGGCCCAGTCCAAAATATTCTTTATAACAAAAATGTCATTACATATTTGTTATTCCTGGAGTTACTAAAATGAACTGTTAAGAATCTCATATTCTTGACTAATTTTATAGAAGAGTTGGAGATTTATTTTCACAGAATAGAAACAGTTAATAGGGATGTGTTATTATCCTTTAATGCTTCAAATATAGTTTTAGTCAATGAAGATATTACTGCAGCTTCAGCCATATCAGGAGTGAGTGGGCAGAAGAACGTCAGAGCTGGGCTTTGAGGATTTGTGGCTTGTTCTGACATGGTCACATAAGATCTTTGAATTCTTTACCTTGATAGATCCTCTGTCTAGTACAGTGCAGTCACTTTTTTGTGGGTTTTTTTTGGGGTTTTTTAGTTGTTGTTGTTGTTGTTGTTGTTTGAGACAGGGTCTTGCTCTGTCACCTAGGCTGGAGTGCAGTAGTGCGATCATGGGTCACTGCAGCCTCAACCTCCCAGGCTCATGATCCTCCCTGCTCAGCCTCCTGAGTAACTGGGACCAGAGGCATGTGCCACCACGTCTGGCTAATTTTTAAATTATTTGTAGAGACATGATTTCACCATTTTGCCCACACTCATCTTGAATCCCTGGGCTCAAGCAGTCCTCCCGCCTCAGCCCCACAAAGTGCTGAGGTTATAGGCGTGAGCCACCCTGCCCAGCCCAGTCATTTTATAAATGAGAAAACTTGAGACTCGACTGATTCAAGTAGCTTGTCCAAGGTCTTACAGCTTTATTCTTGAAATAGTTATATTCCAAACTTTCTTCCAGAGAAATAGTAGCTTTATTTCTGTTACAAGAAAATTGCGATTTAGTCATGTGACTATACATTTTATTTATTTTTTTTTTTGAGACAGGGTCTCACTTTGTCACCCAAGCTGCAGTGCAGTGGCACGATCTCGGCTTGTTGCAACCTCCGCCTCCCAGACTCAAGTGATTCCCCCACCTCAGCCTCCCAAGTAGCTGAGACCACAGGCATGTGCCACCACCCCTGGCTAATTTTTTTTTTTTTTTTTTTTTTTTGGCAGAGACAGGGTTTCACCATGTTGCCCAGACTGATGTGGAACTCCTGAGCTCTCAAATAATACACCCGCCTCAGCCTCCCGAATTGCTGGGATTACAGGCGTGAGCCACCATGCCTGACCTGACCATAATACTTAAGGGTCAGGGATTTCAACAATTTCCTGTTGAATGCAGGAAATTGCCTGGAGCTCAGTAATTAAATGTTACCTGCATTTTTCTTTCTTAATAGCATTCCAGTGGTGAGCAGTGACGTAGCCCATAATATGAGGGAAAACCCATAATATGAGGGAAAGCGGGAAGATGGTTAGAGATGTAGGTGTTAAACGCTTAATGACCACCATTTCTCACTGATGTGCCTAAGAGCAAAATGATTCAGTTTCATCTCACCTATAGCATGACTCTTAAATAGGCATCCTCAAAGAAAAATAAAAGGTAGGAAGTAGGGAAAACCCAAATCACAGCAGAGAAACTGGAAACTTGGTGAGGTTTTAAAAAAAAAAAAAAAAAAAGATATTTCAAGGAGAACCTTGCAGGGTATTCCAAAGTTCAATACAGATGGCCGCAGTGCCACAGAGGCAAAGATTCCATCCAGAAGCACTGAGATCTCTTGATGTGGTCACATGGGAGGGGCACCTGGGAAGGATGGGAAGGGTGATAGAGGGTGCTTCATGGGGGGCGTTCACACTCAGAGCAAGGCCTGGCCTGGAGGCCCCATGGCCCTGGAGCCTGGTGGGGTGGATCCGAGCTTCTCTAGGTTTTCCTTCCTGCTCCATTCAGAAATCACAGATGATGTATGGATTTCTTTCCTAACCTGGCTTTAATATCTCATTGACATTTTTGCTTTGAATTATACTTCACATTTCCTGTTCTTAAAGAGCTCTAAAGACAGCATATTTGATTTCTGCCTCTCCCTCTCCCATTCCACACACTGAGGGTAACAAGAAAATGTTTCCCTACCTCTGCACCAAAGCCATTTACAAGGCTTTGTACAGAAATTGGCTGAAGGGCACCATCCGAAGCCCATTTGGGCAGGTCTTGGTTAAGGTGGAGGTGTTTGTCCCTAGCTGTGACAGAGTGTCTGCTCACCTGTTGCTTAAACCTGCATCAACCTCTTTTAGAATGTGAGCTATTTCCTTGACGTCAGTTTAGATTTTTTTTAAAGATCATTACAGGTATGTGTTCTACCCAGTCTGTCAGGTAGGAACTTCTTTGTCTGAATTGTTTATGTATCGTAGCAACATTAATAAATGTAATTAATGAAAGTAAATCCTCGGGGACAGAGCAGGGGCCACCAGGCAGTCTGGGCATAGACTTGGCTTTATTTTATGTTCACTTTGTCTCAGGTGCTCCCTCCTCCAAGCATATGTGCATGCGCACCACTCACACACACCTTTTAATCTTATAACAGATTTCTTCATTAAAAAAAGAAAATGGTCCGGCTTGGTGGCTCACGTCTGTAATCCCAGGACTTTGGGAGGCCGAGGCAAGCAGATTGCTTGAACCCAGGAGTTCAAGACCAGCCTGGGCAACCTGGTGAAACCCCGTCTCTACAAAAAAATACAAAAATTAGCTGTATGTGGTGGTGCATGCCTGTAGTTCCAGCTCCCTGGGAGGTGGAGGTTGCAGTGAGCTGAGATCACACCACTGTACTCCAGCCTGGGTGACAGAAGGAGACCCTGTCTCAAAAAAAAAAAGATATATATAACACATTTATTTCAAACTTTTAGAGTTTAGCCAGAAGGTACTTACAGCACCTTTCACTGTCGTTTAAAACCCTCAGTCTGTTTTACAGCTTCTACCAGCCTGTTAGTCAATACTTTTCTCCATGTTTACCCCCTTAGCACACACACTCTGTGAAAGTAACGACCATAGGCAGCTTCTAAAACATTTTGAGAAATGGATTCCTGAAAATGTGTGGGGATGTGGTGTCCTAGTGGGTCTGTGAGAAGTAATCAGTCATGTAGAGGCCTCCCATGGGGACCGGCCCTCCCTGTGTGGGGTGTGGACAGCCAGGAATAAAGTGTGCAGTCGTATTTGGTCTAGGGAGTAAAAACAGGTGACCACTACATCATCTCTCCAGAGTAGTATATATGTTCTCTTTAAATATGCTACTGATTTTTGCATTTTAAAACACATCCTGGTCAGAGGAGCCCAGCCTTGTCCTTGTATGCTTCTTACCATGTATAAGATACCGTGTCTGTCCTCATCGGCTGTTTCCTTCTGTATTGATGTCATTCAACAATCTCTCCATACTTGCTCTGCTTAAAGACCTCACTTGTTATGAACTCGATGTATCAAGCACTGAATTGGACCCTGGAGATGGAGGCAGTGAGCACCCATGCCCTCCCCTGGTTGCATATGTTCCTGCAGCTGCCGCAGGGCTGTCCGTGTGGTACCTCCTTGCACGGTCATTCTGGCCCATGCATCTTGTTTCCTGGATCCTGTCATCTTCTTTACAGGTTTCTTTCCTCGCTTTAGAGGAACACATCCTTTAATAACTTCCTGGGAAGGAATGAATGCAAGGTAAAATTGAGTCCTGAGTATCTGAACATCTTTCCCTCTACTCACTTGATGGATAGTTTGGGAAGAGAATTCTACACTGAGAATAATTTTCCACTCCTCCCACTTTTGAAGGCATTGTTGTTCTTCAGCTTCCGGTGGTGTTATCTGTGTCCGGTGCCATTTCCATTTCTGATTATTTGTATATGCCCTTTTTCCTCCTCTTTGGAACTTTTTAGATTGCTTTATCCTGTAGTTTTTATACTGGATACTTTTATACTGTACTTTTTATACTGGATACCTAGAGTTTAACCCAGGCACCTGACTCCCTTAATTCTGGATCCATTTTTTATATTGTTGTTTTCCCTCCTATGTGCTTTTTGTTCCTAGAATGATTACTTTTCTCTCCTGTTGTCTTTTTTTTATCGTTAATGATCTTCTAGGGATTTCTTCAATTTTATCTTCAAACTCTACTCCTTTGCTTCACTGTTTTGTGTTTGGTTTCGAGGGTTTTTTCCTCTGATTTTTCATGTTTATAGTTTTCTGTTTTGGTTGCATGGATGCACTATCTTCCCTTTGACTATATTGTAGCTTTTCGTTGTTGTTTTTGAGTTTTTCTTCTGTTCACTGCGTTGTTTCTGTTCCACCAAGGTTTTTTGCTTTTGTTTTGTTTCCATCATTCCCATTTGGAACCCTTTTTCAGCTGCCTGATGATCCTTGACTGTTGATTCTCATTTAAGAGTGAAGCATTGAGAAGCTGACCAGAAGCTGTGTAGCTGAGGTTTTTAAAACTAGTGTCTTTGCTGTAACGATCCAGCTTTTTGGTTGATGTTTTTGTTGGCAGACTCTAGGTATCTATGGTATCCAGAAAAGACTTCTGGACCTGGGCTTGCAGTGGTGCAGGCCTGTGGCAGTCCCTGAACAAGGTACCAATAGCTGCTTCAAGGTTTTAGAGCCTGCAACAAATCTTTCTAAACCTTTCTTCTCTTTGAGTCCTCATACTACATTTGCCACCTTAGAGCCCTGCTGTTTGTACCCAAGAATCAGCCCAGCTGGAAAGTGAACAGTAAGGATGCTTTGGGCAGGAAGTTGATAAGGCTTCTTTTGTTGTGACCCACAGAAGAAGCAAAGTAAAAAAAAAATAAGAACGTGGTTAATCCAAGCCTAGTGGCAGGGCCTATATCTTCATGTTGTTTGTATCTGGCCTGCCCATCCAGGACTTGAAGGAATTCTGGCGCCAGTTGCTTACTGCCTTCTCTCAGCAAGCCCCAGGTTATTTCTTTGCTTCAGTTTACTTAAAACAAGAGTTTGAGATTTGCTTTCCTGTAGTTGATAGTAAAGTTGAGAGTAGGTAGCAGAAGAGGCATGTAAAATTCCATATAAAGTATGCCCTGTGTGCTGCATGGGGGTCAGAGTTGGAGTTTCTCCTCCTATCCTAGGGAGGCCCTGCTTCCCACCCCTGTAGAAAACCTGACCACCTTTTCTAATTAATTGTACAGTGTGGTAGGGATTTCAGTGGTAAGTCCATGTGTGCACCTCCCATGTGGGAAGCATAAGCAGTGTGGGAAGGAAAGTTGGAAACAGCGGCGGCACTTTGGAGAACCTGTAATTCTGCTCTAATTCTTGCTCTAAGACCAGACTCACAGGTGTCCAGGAGGTAAAGGTCAGCACTCCTCGGACCCCAGCTCTGTGTGGGGCCTGGCAGGCATGCCGGCTCCCTGTTTTCTTTTTACTTTATGAGAAAAAGAAATAAGGTATTAAAGTGCCAATTTATATTTCTCTACTATTATGGTAGTTGCAGTGGCTCAGGAAGGCAAATAAACCAGTCCGCCAGAATCTGCATCATCCCTTATCAAGAGTTAGTGTTTAACAGTATGAACAAAAAACCACCATGAACTTGAAACAGAACTAATTTACCGGATACCAACATCAAATGCTTTCACTGAACATTTTTTGCAAACTATTATTCTACCTTCCAACAGGCTTTGTAAAAACGTTCATTTCCTTGCTCAGATGTACTGAGGCATCAGGCACATTCCCTTCCTAACTTGAGGGAACCCATTTTGGCTGATGGCCCATAAGCTTATGGTGTCCCAAAACCTGCGCCACGGGGCGGAGGCAGAGTTGGCGGAATAGTGAGCCCTGTGCATCCTGCCTGTTTCCCATTTGCCAGCATTTTCTGAGCCCCCAGGCTCCAAGCTCTGTGCTTGTGCCAGAGACCCCATGCTGAGCAAGCAGGCCCGCTCCTGCCTCCACAGAAGCCCTGGGAGAGGGGCACCTTCCTCGTACACAGGGAGGCCAGCAGCATGAAGAGGGTTTTCAGTGCTTCCTTCCAGAGACTTCACAGAGCCTTGTTTCATCCTGACAGCGTCCTTGCAGGGCCAGGCCTCCTCCTGCCCTGATTGGCTTTCCTTTCCCTTAGCTCCCCGGAAGAAGGGTAACCGTTCACTCAGGTTGTTTGCCTGGAGTTCTTCTGGCTCTCAGGAGGAAGTTTATTCCCATAGATAGAAGCCGCAGAGTCTGCTATTCAGGTCTTCAGCCAGGGACGCATGACTCTGTGGGCCCCTTTCACAGGCATAGTGGGACGGGGGTGGCATTATCTTTCAGGCATGCTCATGTGGTGGCACCGTGATCTCAATTTTATACCTTTTCATTATGGGACAACTTTTTCATCACTCTGTTTGCCTGTAAAATTATATTGGCCAACTTTGGCTATTAACCCTTATTTTCTTAAGCAGTTTCTATGTATGAATTCTTCTAACCACATTGGGCTGCTGTTGACTGGGCCTTATCTAGGGCCTTTTGTGTGCTGTGGTCCATTCAGAAACATTTCTAATATTTGCGTTTTCTTTAGCATGTGCTGGCACTCAATCATAGAATACTAAATTTGTGATCTCTTTTTTTCCCGTAACAGATGCAGCAGCTTTTTTATGAGAATTATGAACAGAACAAAAAGGGGTACATTAGAGATCTCCATAACAGTAAAATTCACCAAGCTATCACATTACACCCCAACAAAAACCCACCCTACCAGTACAGGCTCCACAGCTACATGCTCAGCCGCAAGATCGCCGAGCTCCGCCATCGCACAATACAGCTGCACCGTGAGATTGTCCTGATGAGCAAATACAGCAACACAGAAATTCATAAAGAGGACCTCCAGCTGGGAATCCCGCCCTCCTTCATGAGGTTTCAGCCCCGCCAGCGAGAGGAGATTCTGGAATGGGAGTTTCTGACTGGAAAATACTTGTATTCGGCAGTTGACGGCCAGCCCCCTCGAAGAGGAATGGATTCCGCTCAGAGGGAAGCCTTGGACGACATTGTCATGCAGGTCATGGAGATGATCAATGCCAACGCCAAGACCAGAGGGCGCATCATTGACTTCAAGGAGATCCAGTACGGCTACCGCCGGGTGAACCCCATGTACGGGGCTGAGTACATCCTGGACCTGCTGCTTCTGTACAAAAAGCACAAAGGGAAGAAAATGACAGTCCCTGTGAGAAGGCATGCGTATTTACAGCAGACTTTCAGCAAGATCCAGTTTGTGGAGCATGAGGAGCTGGATGCACAGGAGTTGGCCAAGAGAATCAATCAGGAATCTGGATCCTTGTCCTTTCTCTCAAACTCCCTGAAGAAGCTTGTCCCCTTTCAGCTCCCTGGGTCGAAGAATGAGCACAAAGAACCCAAAGATAAAAAGATAAACATACTGATTCCTTTGTCTGGGCGTTTCGACATGTTTGTGAGATTTATGGGAAACTTTGAGAAGACGTGTCTTATCCCCAATCAGAACGTCAAGCTCGTGGTTCTGCTTTTCAATTCTGACTCCAACCCTGACAAGGCCAAACAAGTTGAACTGATGAGAGATTACCGCATTAAGTATCCTAAAGCCGACATGCAGATTTTGCCTGTGTCTGGAGAGTTTTCAAGAGCCCTGGCCCTGGAGGTAGGATCTTCCCAGTTTAGCAATGAATCTTTGCTCTTCTTCTGCGACGTCGACCTCGTATTTACTACAGAATTCCTTCAGCGATGTCGAGCAAATACAGTTCTGGGCCAACAAATATATTTTCCAATCATCTTCAGCCAGTATGACCCAAAGATTGTTTATAGTGGGAAAGTTCCCAGTGACAACCATTTTGCCTTTACTCAGAAAACTGGCTTCTGGAGAAACTATGGGTTTGGCATCACGTGTATTTATAAGGGAGATCTTGTCCGAGCGGGCGGCTTTGATGTTTCCATCCAAGGCTGGGGGCTGGAGGATGTGGACCTTTTCAACAAGGTTGTCCAGGCAGGTTTGAAGACGTTTAGGAGCCAAGAAGTAGGAGTAGTCCACGTCCACCATCCTGTCTTTTGTGATCCCAATCTTGACCCCAAACAGTACAAAATGTGCTTGGGGTCCAAAGCATCGACCTATGGGTCCACACAGCAGCTGGCTGAGATGTGGCTAGAAAAAAATGATCCAAGTTACAGTAAAAGCAGCAATAATAATGGCTCAGTGAGGACAGCCTAATGTCCAGCATTGCTGGAAAAGACATTTTTAATTATCTAATTTATTTTTCAAAAATTTTTTGTATGATCAGTTTTTGAAGTCCGTATACAAGGATATATTTTACAAGTGGTTTTCTTACATAGGACTCCTTTAAGATTGAGCTTTCTGAACAAGAATGTGATCAATGTTTGCCTTTGAACACATCTTCTTGCTGAACATTATGTAGCAGACCTGCTTAACTCTGACTTGAAATGTACCTGGTGAACAAAACTTTTTTAAAGAAATGTTTTCTTTTGAGACCCTTTCGCCAGTCCTATGGCAGAAAACGTGAACATTCCTGCAAAGTATTATTGTAACAAAACACTGTAACTCTGGTAAATGTTCTGTTGTGATTGTTAACATTCCACAGATTCTACCTTTTGTTTTTTGTTTTTTGGTTTTTTTTTTACAATTGTTTTAAAGCCATTTCATGTTCCAGTTGTAAGATAAGGAAATGTGATAATAGCTGTTTCATCATTGTCTTTGGGAGAGCTTTCCAGAGTTGATCATTTCCCCTCAATGGTACTCTGCTCAGCATGGCCACGTAGGTTTTTGGGTTTTTGTTTGGTTGGTTGGTTGTTTTATTTTATTTTTTATTTTTATTTTTTTGAGACAGAGTCTCGGTCTGTCTCCCAGGCTGGAGTGCAGTGGCACAATCTCGGCTCACTTTAACCTCCACCTCCCTGGTTCAAGCAATTCCTCTGCCTCTGCCTCCCGAGTAGCTGGGATTACAGGCACATACCACCACGCCCGGCTAACTTTTTTGTATTTTCAGTAGACACGGGGTTTCACCATGTTAGCCATACTGGTCACGAACTCCTGACCTCTGGCAGTCCACCCACCTGGGCCTCCCACAGTGCTAGGGGTGAGCCACCATGCCCAGCTGGCCACGTAGGTTTTAAAACAAGGGGCATAAAGAAAGCACAGTGAGATATGTGGCCGTTCTCGTGGTAGTTCATTTGGCCTAAATGGACCTGGCATGAAATTTCAAGAAGGATTTGGCATTTTCTCTTCTTGACCCTTCTCTTTAAAGGGTATAATATTAGTGTTTAAAATGACAAAGATGAATTATTACAATAAATCTGATGATGTACACAAACTGAAACACACACACATACCCCCTAATGAAAACATTGGGGAAAAACGTATTTGGTTTTGTTCCTTTCATCCTGTCTGTGTTATGTGGGTGGAGATGGTTTTCATTCTTTCATTACTGTTTTGTTTGATCCTTTATATCTGAAATACCTTTAATTTATTTAATATCTGTTGTTCAGAGCTCTGCCATTTCTTAAGTACCTGTTAGTATTATTTATGTGTATCAGGAGTGTGTTTAGTCTTTTATTTGCAGTAAACCGATCTCCAAAGATTTCCTTTTGGAAACGATTTTTCCTCTCCTTAATTTTTATATTCCTTACTGTTTTACTAAATATTAAGTGTTCTTTGACAATTTTGGTGCTTATGTGTTTTGGGGACAAAAGTGAAATCAATCTGTCATTATACCAGAAAGTTAGTTTTTTAAACTCTCAGATCAAATGTGCCTTAATAAATTTTTTTTTTCATTTAGATTTCAAACAGTGATAGACTTGCCATTTTAATACACATCATTGGAGATCTGCGTATTTGTAAATAGCCTGATGCTCATTTGGAAAAATAAACCAGTGAACAATATTTTTCTATTGTACTTTTCAGAACCATTTTGTCTCATTATTCCTGTTTTAGCTGAAGAATTGTATTACATTTGGAGAGTAAAAAACTTAAACACGATTCATAAAGTTTTTCAAGTTATTTGAGGGAAATACTTATGTGGACTGCAGTTTGGGAGTGAAACGAAACCCAGATTCAAGTGCTTCCTTCTGTTTTTTCCTCGAATGAGCTCGTCCTTTGTTTGTTCCTCATCAACTCGCTGACTCCATGTTCTCCAAAACAAAGGTCTTCAAACCAGGCCCAGGCCCCATCTGGCTCCTTGATAGAAATGTCCCCTCCTAGGCCCCACAGAATCTGCATTTTAACAAGTGCCCCGCGTGGTGCTGCGGCACAATTCGGGGTTCCGGGATCAATCTAGCTAGAGGATAAATCAGCACAGTTGCAGTATAACCCAAGAATCAAAAGAAGTGAGATGTTTGATGCCAAGGTAGCAAGCTGGTGTGGACAAGCATTGCCCCCAGGACAGGTATATTTACAGTGTAATGACAGTTAAGTCCCAGCATAATGACATTGCACTCACAGAAAGAATTGCCGTAATTCAGCCTAATTGCCATTTACTCTGTGGGAGTGTTTAGTTTTTTCTTGGAGAAAAAGCAGAGACATTTTTATTCTTCGGTAAGGAAGAGCGTAATAATGCACCTTAATGACAAAGTATTATAAATTCTTTCCTATTTACCATAGTAACAGACGGGGGGGATTTGGGGATGTGGTTGAGTGACACGTTTGAGTGTTCATCCAGCATTTCGGTGACCCTTGGTTAAACCTGCCATTTCCTTCCCTGCTCCCACTCCTGATCAGGTCTGTCCCTCTTCCCGATGGCGGTGTTGGTGTTCATGGAAGCACTGCCTCCTTTCCAGGCTCGGTTTCCAGAAACGCGGTGGGACCCCTCCCCTGGCTCCCCATCCTGGCAGTGGTGTGCCTGCACTCTGCATGCTGGCCTCCAGGTTCCACTCGCCTCTCGGTCACCTGGTGCTCTTTTGCCCAGAGGGTAAACTCAACAGTTCCACTGGCACCTGGGTCCTCCTTAGCCTGGTTACTGTCCCTGCATCTCTCATCCCCCATTCTACAGGGCACCTCCTCCAGCCACTGGGCCCTATGACTGTGGGGCCTCCTTGTCTGTGGCCCTGGCGCACACTTCCCTCCATCTGGACAACCTGACTCCCCAGGACGCAGCTGAAACACCCCACTGTCCACTCTGCTGCCACCCTGGACCCTTCTGTGGGATATGACAACAGCTGGACCTCCTGTGACCATGTGGCAGTGTCTCCCTCACTAGAGCCCCTCAAGGAGGCCTGGGGCTCTTGTTCCTGCCAGTCCGCTGGCATGTTGGGAACCACACTGCCCTACTCTCTCAGTGCCCTCTCCACGTGTGCCTCCTGCCAAAGGCATGCCCTCCTGTCCTCCGCAGTGAGCCCTCATGCCATTGCACAGGCTGAGACCTGCGGCCCCTAGTGGGCCTGGAAATAATCCCTACCCCCTGAAACTCAGGAAGCTTCCTACTTTACCCTTTCACTGTTGCTTCCTGTCGACTCCTGTGAACAGTATTTTAAAATTGTAGTGTGTAAGTATGGCCGAAGAAGGGGAGAAGGGCACAATCAAAAAAGCATGAAGAACCTCGCTCCTTTCTCCCAGCGCCAACTCAGACCTTCCCACAAAGAGCCACCAAGTTTGTCCTGGCCAGGAAGGCAGAAGTATATGTATAGATGCATAGACAACATTTTTGAACTTTGCACACAAATGAAAGGGAATTCCTTCTCTCTTGGGCATGGGGAGCCTCAGGGCAGAAGATGGACATGGCTTCATGACCCATGTCATGGTGCGTGGGGAGGGGTTGCCAGTGGGATCCTGGCCTTGTGGTTGGATGCCAGGGGCCCTGCCTGGAGTGGGACCAGGAGAGCCTTATGGGGCAGACAGCACTGGCAGACCAGGGGAATCTGCAGCTTGCTTCCAGAAGGCAGGTCACCTTCCCTGCACTGCTGTTCTAGGCTGGGATGAGACCGGAGCATGGATGTGGGCCTAGCATCCCATGGTCTTCTGTGGAGGCGAGGTCATGTGTCGCAAGGTCTTGAGACAGTCCCTCTTGGCTGCAAAAGCAGGAAGGCCTCGGGAGCGAAGGCGGCGCATTCCCTTCACTCCGGGATGGGAGGGCCAGGGAGGGCGTTTGTGAACTCGCAGCTTGGGCCCTTCAATAGTTCAGATAATGGAAGGAACTCTGACCCTTGATGTCTCATCTTATTCCCGCCCCCGTCCCAAACACACCTTTGTGGCCTGCTGATAAGTTATTGAGGCCTATAGGCAAAGTCTGTCTGAGCCCCTTCCTGCTATTTCACAAAGGCATCAAAGCCTAGGCCCTGACTGAGCCCAGAAGTGGACATGGGTTTCTTTCCCCCCAGACCAGCAGGCTCAGAGCGCTCACCGGCCATCTACATAGCAGTTGACCTAAGCAAAATGATCATCATATTTGCCTCCTTGCCATGCCCTTGAAGGATCACCTAGAGGTCTGGGCGTTCCTGCAGCCACCTCCATTCACTACTCAGTGTGTTCACCAAGTCAAATGTACATGCTAGTGAGTTACCAGCACCACAGTCCATCTCGTAAGGACAACACTTAGGTTATGGGAACCAGTAGCTTTCAGAGGCATTCTCTCAGCTGTTTAGGGTCTCGTTTCTCAAGACCCATCCTCCAGGAAGGTGACACACCTACCTACTGCACTGAGGGGCTCCTGCCCAGGCCCCGGGTGGCAAGGTTTCCTCTTGTGCCCTCCATCACAGAGGAAGCCAAGGGCCAGCCCTCGCTGTGCCTGCACAGACGCCTGCCCTGGGGTATTAGGCTGCATTACTGCTATATAACTTGCTGTAATCTCTGCTGCAAAGGAGCTTATGTGCTTCAGCTGGAGCGGGGGTGGTCTGTCAGCTCAAGCGGCTGCACAGAGCTGCTACCTGCCGCAGTGGGTCCCGCTGTGCTTGCTAAACCCTTGAAAGATGGCCCCTTCTGTTCTGCTTGAAATGAAAATGCTTGCACCAAATCTGCTTAGTCTAACTTGTTATAAATGCAATGAAAATGTAAAGATTACAATGCAATGGATCAAATCACAGTAACTCATTTTGAATGGCTTCCAGTAGAAAGCAGATGCTTCAGAGTTCGGTTTGGTTTTCTGCAGGGGTGTAGGGGTGAGAGAGGGGGTGTAGATCTTCACCGGAAACCATCGCGTCAAACAGATTAGGGGATGGCTTGTCATCAGTGCAGTCAAAACACTTAAATGTCTTTTGTCAGATATTTCTTAATACATTTAATTTACCATTCATGGTATTTCAGTTATAAGGGTCTTCATTTCTTACTAATACAGACAAAAATGAAATGTCCTTTAAAGAACATTCTAGCTACATTTCTTTTAAAACTGTAAGAGTAGTCGGTTATGCCTGACTGCTTTTTAATGAGAAAATATAATAAGAAATTGATCAAATCACTTAATAGCAAAGTGGTTGGGCAAGCTCTGGAAAATGCTTAAATGAAGCTGGCTTATCTGTAATGAATTCTCCATCACAATTAAGTCGGCGATGCTCCGGGGCTGCCGCTGCCCCCTTCCCCTTGCCAACTTGCCACGACTCATCCCCTTGGCTCATGCCATAGCCCTCCACATGCCACGCTCGCTGCTCTACATGTGACCCTACTGGAGAAAAGAAATGCTTCTAGCCAAGCCTCAGAGCCACCTCTGTGTTTGAATTAAGTTTGGGTTGAGTTTTAGGCAAAAACTCAGAAAGGGGAATTTCATTTATAGCTTCAAAAGCCCTGGGCACACCCCGAGGTCTGAAGCTAGAAACAAATCATTTCTAAAAGTATAGACACATATATATGTGTGTGTGTGTGTGTGTATATATATATGTTGTTTTTTGTTTTGTTTTGTTTTTTGTTTTTTCTAGAGTCTCCCTCTGTGGCCCAGGCTGGAGTGCAGTGGCACAATCTCAGCTCACTGCAACCTCCACCTCCCAAGTTCAGGTGATTCTTGTGCCTCAGCCTCCCAAGCTGGGACCTCCCAAGCTGGGACCACAGGCATGTGCCACCATCCCAGGTTAATTTTTCATATTTTTATGAAAATGAGACGGGGCTTCACTATGTTGAAACCCTCTACGGGGTAGACACGAGGTTTCACTATGTTGGCCGGGCTGGTCTTGAACTCCTGGCCTCAAGTGATGGATCTGCCTCTGCCTCCCAAAGTGATGGGATTACAGGCATGAGCAAGCGCGTGGCCTGCAGTTTAGATTTTTGAATGGATTCTATTTCTTCCATGGTAAATAACAATGTAACTGCAGCAGAGGATATCCATATAGGGAAGTAGAGAAGGGAAAGGAAAGACCAGGCCCTTGCTCTGTACCACCCGGTTCCCACTCTGGCGAGTTCCCGTCAAGTTCTGCGGTAGGTACCATTTGATGTAGGGGGCCAGTACCATACAATTTGACATCTTGCTTTTTTTCCATCCATTTAAAACACATTGGTACTGTGAGACTGCCCGGGAAGGCTGCCTTCTCTCCTAGAATCGGGCGTTTCCCTCCTGCTGGCCATCTCCAGCGTCCCGTGGTTCCATGCTGAGTCACAGGATGCAGTGAGCATCTTTCCACATCACCCTTTTCGTACTTTGGGTCATCCTCTTCCAGGGCTGAGGGACTTTGGGGCTTGGCCATTTTCTGACACAACACTAAGTCGTCTGGCTTTTTGTTTTATTTGGTCAACGTTGACATTTTGTACCTACTAGCTAGTTCTAATAAAACCTTTTTAAAAATAAGCCTGAAAAGTGAAATGACCTTTAAGAAACATGATGAGAATATCGCACACAGTGTCTTGGATCCCTCGTCCTGTCAAAATGGCAACTCCACAGACCTAACTCTATGACTGCAAAGCTTGAGTCAGGACAAAGTGAGACAGATTTATTGATGACTCAGGGAACGAGAAGAGGCGTGTTCCAGACAGAGGGCCTGTTCGGGAATGAGGTACACTCCACTCCCAGGAAGCTGGTGCTCATTCCAAGAGATGGGACAGGCAGGGGCATGGAGTGGAAGTGGCTAGCCTGAGATAAGAGCAGCTCTTTTCAGACCTGGCAAAGCGGCTGAAGTGCTGGACGAGACGTGGACAGGGGCCTCCGTCTGGGCAGCCAGACGAAGTGATTTCCTAGTGGGAAAAGTGTACATTTGCAAACAGATGGGAATACATTTTGATAGGTAAAGATGGAATTACTGACCACCTTTACCTATGTTCTAGGCAAGTTTTGAGGATTGATATTATATTTTATATAATGTCATATAGAAAAAATGTATATTAGTTATGATTTATCATTATGTGGCTTCTGTGCTACTTGGAAGGCACTGCACATTATTAGATCTGAAGATAATGTTTGGCTGTGGGGTGGACTGGAGTCCAGGGGCCTGGGGACGCTGTGAATGAGCACTTATGTAGGAGGATCAGGTGATGAAGGGAAGACACTGTGCATCTCGTGGCAGAAAGGGCAGCGCCAGTGAGCTGGGGGTTTCTCAGAGAGGGCCATAGGCTGGAGGAGAGCAGTTGTTAACAACACGTGCCTTCGCGGCTTCCCCAGGGCTAGAGCAGCCCAAAGGTCTGAGGCGGCTCCCCACGCAGCCCCTGGGTAATGAGCAGTTAGGATAATGATTCATGGGCCTTTTTTAAAATTAGATTTGGGGATGGGCCTTTCTACCAAGAGGATGTGCCTTCCAGCAAGAACTCAGCAGTTCAACTTCTCGGAGGCAAGTGTCAGCGCACTCACCATCTGGGCCGCGTCCTCAGGAGGAGGTGACATACATGTTCCATCAGCTCAGCAGGAGAGGAGGGCCCTGTGTAGCCCCAGCTGGTTTCCCAGGGTCCACCAGCAGCTGCTGGGCAGCCTTGACTGCTCTGCCTGCCCAGAAGCCGAGTCTCTGTTGCCAGGCCTTCCCTGAAGAATGCTTGGTTTCCATGTCACACCTGATCTGGGGCCCTAGCTTAATGCCCTATGGTATCATCTCGCCGCCTTCTCCCTGAGCTGAGGGCTGGTGCAGTGGCCTTTCCCTCTGAGTCGCTGCTGTTGCAGCCAACCACCCTGAGTGACTTTGGTAGGTGAGTTTGTCACAGAATGGCTCCGTTTTGCCCCCTTCCCCTGTCCCTTTTCACCCACGCAAGGGCCCTGTCCATGCACGGCTCCACTTTGCCACATTTCCTGGCCTCGTGGATCTGCCTTTCTTCTGCCTCCACAGCAGTCAGTTTCAAGTTAGAAGTAAAATATCTGCAGACCACAGGATTTGGGAGAAAATGTGATGCATGTGGACTTTTGTAGGTTTGGGACTAAAACGCTGCACATTGTCTTAAAACGAATCGTCTGAGAGGATGTCGAGTTGCCAACTTTGAGGACAGCTGCTGTGCAAATTGAATCCATTTGCAGATTTTGACATCAGAAACACAATTCCTATTTGGAACAAGACCTCACTGTGTTTGGGTTCTGAATGGTGAGCAGGTAGCTGTTATGGCTAATGTCAGAGTTTTGCCAAGCTGCAGCCACCTCGGTGAGCACTAAAACCAAATTCAAGCATGCTGCAGTGATTCCTGTGAGCCCTCAGCAGAATGTCCCTCTGCAGGAGCCTTGATGCTTGAGTATGGCTCCAGAAGAATTAACTAAATTGTACATCCTGAAGTAGCAGAGCGGGCCTGGGCTTGGGGACAGAGTGAGAGAGAGTGATTCTGTCATACTGTCAGATATTTTCCTATATCCCACTGTATACACCAACCTGTATATAAAACCCATGAGAGATTAGGGTAAAGGGCAGTGAATGCAAAGATCTGGATTAGTTGTGAACTGTGTGCTTGGCACTGTGGAAGGAGAAGGGGCCTCAGAAGCAGGCTGACCTAAGTTTGAGTCAGTGGTGGTCGGAAGACAGCTAGGGACTGGTTCGTGAAAACGGATCCCCAGCTCCACGTTCAGTGACATCATACTGGTCGCTGAAATTGGCTGAGGTGGGAGTATTTACACCACAGGAAATGGCACATGCTTCAAAGCAGGCCGTTTTTTATTTTTATTTTTTTAAGTGGGACTTACCAGCATAGCATTGGTTTGGATCAACTCCACAGACAGTTGGCCAGGCCCTTTGCCAGTGTGCCTGCAGCTGTGTGACCTTGGACAAGTTATATGTGCCAGAGCTCAGCTTCCTCTTCTGTAAAATGGGCAGAGTTACCAGTATCTCTCAAGACTGATGGGAGAATTGACAGAACCTGGCTCTCCTCCTGTCACTTCATTTCAGTTTGGTGTCACCTCCCCACTATCTCCCCACCTGGTAGCATCAACTGCTCAGAACTCCTTCCAGACCCACATCCTGTGAGTCATCAGGTCCCACAAACCCTCCTAGATAAGGTCCTAGGATGCTCCTCCCACCCCTCATCTCTTGACAAAGCTGCATTTACAGGGCATGCCCTGCCCATTTCCTGCTCCTCCAGTCCAGCCTCTTCCTTAAAAAAAAATGAAAAGCAAATCTTATCTGGACTCTCCTGCTTAGACTGAACCGGTTCAGGCCCAGACTTCCTGGCTTAACTGGGCTGAGGCTCTTCTTGACCAGCATCGCCTATATTTCTGACCTCATCTGTTCTCCATAACCCCCACCCCATCACCACAGCCCCCGACTCACTCCCTCCTCCTCCTGAAGAGGAAGTCAGGCAATCACTTCTTGGAACTGATGCTTTTCCCCCGGGCTTCCTGTGCCTGGAATGCCCAGCCCTCGCTTCCCTGGGTGCACTTCATGATTCAGTGGCAATGTGACCTTCTCTCTGGGCATGTTAGGCAGGGTTTTAGCCATGCCTCCCTACCCTCAGCCCAGGCCCCTTTCCACTTCCATGATTGGATCTCACTCCCAGCTGGGGACTGTGTCTTGATCTACTGGGTTCCTGCTGCCCCACCAGGCTGGCCAAGCCCATGCACACCCAGCTTTGTGGCCCCCTCCCCCTCCAGCCAGGGGTCTGGTAGGGCATGGTGTACAGCCAAGATTAGTTACCCTTCACTTCTGTTCTAGCATCTCAGCTGGGTTATTTGCCAAAGGAAAATAATAGCTAAAATTAGATATTTCTCTGAAGACAGCCTGGGACATTCAGTTTTTAGGCGAAAACAATCAAATAGCTTTCAATGTAAGAACAAGAACCTGACTTCACAGATATGGAATGCTTTCACTCTTGAATCATAAACTTAACAATTATGGAACCATTACTAAGTGCCAGGCACTTCATATAGGTTACTTCATTTACTGCTCCCCCCATCTCTGTGAGATCAGAATTCTTGACCTCAGTTTACAAATGAGGATTGGAAGCCCAGGGAGCTCAGGTGATGTGCCCAAGGTCACGGAGCCAATAAATGGCAGATCCATAATTCAACCAGATCAGCCTTATTCCAAAATCCATGTTGGGGGGAGAGGGGAAATGCAGTGCCAGAGAGATTTAAGATCCTCAATTTAGACTGCTGGCAGGGTACCAAGAAATGGCAGCTCCTTGAATAGGATGTTTTACTGTAAAGCTCATAAATAGTTTACCTATTTAATTTTTCCCTGCCTTGTAAAAGTTTGATTGTTTTAAGATTCCATAAACATACTATTCAATATAGATGCAGTAAAATCATTTTTCTTCAAAATACACAGTATTCAGAAGATTCTAGTTTCAGGAATTGTGGAGTAGCTCATATCAGACTACTTCTCCCACAGATAGGAATTATAAACTATGGACAAAGTAGCAACCACCATGACAAAAAGAAACAACTATTTGAAGGCCCTAGAGAATAATGAAGATCAGGCAGAAAATGGAGAGAATTTGATGCTTGATAAAAAGGAACTGCATTGGGTGAGATGCATGTTACTTATACAGCCCCTTCCTGGAGGGCACTTTCTAGGCCACAGCACTTAGGAGCTAGAACTCAGAAAGTTCCATTATTATTGGCTTGAGATCTTGTAGGATGGGGTTTAGAGTTGCCACAGTAGCTGGAAGTGGAGGAGGGAAATCCCAAAAAGAAGGGAGACTAAAGGGTGGGACTCCCAAGTCTGCATATTAACCGCTTCTCAGCCTCAATTAACTCCTAACCATGTTTGCATGGGGGAGACTTCAAGGAACCCAGAAGAAAGTAATTGCTGGGGGACTGGGAAAAGCTAATCAGAGATTTCCCATTACAAGAAAGTCAGTTGGGAGTTAGAGTCCTACTAAGTTATATGGGGCTTCATAAACACCTTTGGATTTCCCCTGAAACCCCAATAGGGTTTTATGTTAGGAACAAAGACTAGGTCTTATATTTATCTAAGACCAATGGCAAAAACAAAACAGATCTTCCCTATTAAAGTGTGAAAACCAAGCCTCCACAAAAATCAAGATGATTAGTTAAGGAATTTAACAAAAATTGATACTCTTCAGAGGAAGATAACATAATCCAGAGCTTATACAACAGATCATCTATGATGCTCAGAATTTCTTCTCAGTCAAGCCTTTCTTAGTGCCTTGGACAGAGTTTTAGTCATAGCTTCCCATCTTCACTCTGGACTCTCTTCGCACCAAGCCCTGTAAATTCTAGCACTTCTCACCAAGATCTGCTGGTTGTCTGGCTGCCATGCAAGACTATTAACTTTTTATTAGCAGACATGTGAAGAACAGGGAACTGTAACATATAGTCAAGAGAAAAATCAGGCAATAGAAGTAAACCTTGAGATGAACCAGGAGGTCAAATTAGCAGATAAGAACTTAAAAACAGCTGTTGTGAAAGTAGTCAAGGACCACCTCTGCTGTCCAGGTTCAAGAGATTCTCCTGCCTCAGCCTCCCAAGTAGTTGGGGTTATAGGCGCCTGCCACCATGCCTGGCTAATTTTTGTATTATTAGTAGGTACAGGGCTTCGTTGGCCAGGCTGGTCTAGGTCTCCTGACCTCAAGTGATCCACCCGCCTGGCCTCCCAAAATGCTGGGATTACAGGCATGAGCCACTGCACCTGGTCAGACTTTTGAACTGTTTTGTAGAGATAGGTCTCACTATCTTGCCCAGGCTGGTATCAAACTCTTGGCTTCAAGCAATCCTCATGTCTTAACCTCCCAAAGTGCTAGGATTACAGGCCTGATCCACTGTTCTTGGCCTGTTTTGTTTCTTTACGTGGTGTTCATGTTATAATTATTTTTTAAACTGTACATATGTTAATGGCCTCTTTTATATGTATGAGCTACCTCACAAAAGAAATGAGTTAAAACATAAACTGAACTATAGTACAATATTCTGTATTCATTCAAACTTATCTTCCTGAAGACAATTCTACAACATGGGAAAATGTTCACATAGTAAAAAGAATAAAAAGCAAGTTATAAAACTGTATTCACATTATGATCCCAGCTTAGAAGAGAACATATATATTTACAGAGATCCACAGAGAAAAGACTGAATGGAAAAACCTCAAAAATGCTAAGTGATTATTTTCTTTTGTATACTCTTAAGTACCTCCAAATTTTTCACAATGAAGAGGTGTCAATTTTATAGTCTTAAATAGGGAACTAACAAATGGTGTTTAAGTTCTCTGCAGAAAGGTTTGAAATAAGACTTACCAAACTATTTCTATCACTCAGGATCCAGGGCAGGAAATGAAAACCACTTCAGACATTTTCAGCCCTAAGGCATTTAATAAAGGGGATTTAGGGCTGCTGAAAACAGTACCAAGGCTGGGCACCTCTGGCTTAAACAACAGAAATGCACTGTCTCGTAGTTCTGGGGCTGGAAGTCCAAGATCAAGGTGTCAGCAGGCTGGGCTCCTTCTGAGGATGTGAGGGAAGGTCTGCAAGCCAGGGTCTTGCAAGGTCTGTTGCAGGCCTTTCTCCTTAGCTTGCAAAGGGCCATCTGCTCCTGTGTCTTCACATTGTCTTCCTTTGACTCATGTCTCTGTGTCCAAATTTCTGCTTTTCGTAAGTGTAATCTCCCAGTGGGTTCACCTTGCCCACTGCCTAGATGGAGCCGATTCATCAAGACAGGGGAATTGCAATAGAGAAAGAGTAATTCATGCAGAGCCAGCTGTGCAAGAGACTGGAGTTTTATTATTAAATCGGTCTCCCCGAGCATTCGGGGAGCAGTTTTTAAGAATAACTTGGTGGGTGGAGGGAAGCCAGTGAGCCAGGAGTGCTGACTGGTCAGGGATGAAATCAAATGGAGTCAGAGCTGTCTTCTTGCATTCAGTCAGTTCATGGGTGGGGGGTGGGGCACAAGATCAGATGACCCAGTTTATCGAACTGGGTGGTGCCAGCTGATCCATCGAGTGCAGGGTCTGCAAAATATCTGAAGCACTGATCTTAGGAGCAATTTAGGGAGGGTGGGAATCTTGTAGCCTCTGGCTGCATGACTTCTAAACCATAATTTCTAATCTTTTGACTAATGTTAGTCCTACAAAGGCAATCTAGTCCCCAGGCAAGAAGGAGGTCTGCCTTGGGAAAAGGCTACCATCATCTTTGTTTCAAACTATAAACTATAAAGTAAGTTTCTCCCAAAGTTAATTCAGCCTATGCCCAGGAATGAACAAGGACAGCTTGGAAGTTAGAAGCATGATGGAGTTGATTAAGTTAGATCTCTTTCACTGTCTCAGTCATAATTTTGCAAAGGCGGTTTCATAAGGACAATTGTCATGTTGTATTAGGGCCCACTCTATTCCAGCATGACCTCATCTTAGCCTAACTAACTACATCTGCAATGACTGTATTTCTAAATAAGGTCACATTCTGAGGTACTGCGGTTTAGGACTCCAACTTATGAATTGGGGAGGGGATTGGACACAATTTAATGCATAACAGTAGTGTTTAAGGTTTTTACAAAAAGCACGCATAAAGGGGAGAGAAAAGGAAACCTGAGATTATCTGGAGATAAATCGTGGAGGCCTGGACAGGTGCCATTCTGGGAGTGGCCTTCTGGAGGCAGGGCCCTCGGGGGCACATCTGAGGCTGAAGATTGCCACTAAGTGCACAGACGTCGGCCTTCTGAAATCATTCTTCCAAATGATCGCTTTGTTGGCAGTGGGACCCAAGAGCCAACATAAACTCCCGTCTGCTCCTGCCACCATCTGATGTTCTCTATGTGGCAGAGAAGGTGCCCTGCCCTGCCCCCTGCCTCTGCTACCATTCTCTGGTTGCATCCAGCTGCCACCTGGCTGGACTCACCTGGGAGGGGAGGAGGGTGCCTGTCCTTGGGGCTTGGAGTTCACACACTTCCTTATCATTCTGGATAGAGCTGGTTTGGTGTCTTGGAAAGTGTTTAGAGAGCAGAGAGAGGCCCCATGAGAAACTGATCTCTTTATCTCACCTGGCAAAGGCTGGGCCTCAGAGCGGGGCCACAGGCCTCTTCCTTCTGCAGATGCTGCGGTGTCTCCGGATCAGAACAGGGCCTCGCTCCTCCAGTAGCAGCGGAAATGGCTCTTGAGAAGCTGGCCTCTGGAGGGCCCCAGCTCTGCTCCTCCCCGCAGGGTCTGTCCCCTTGAATGATAAGTGGTCATCAGTGGCCAGAGGACTGGGAGCAGAGCCATGCAGTTCCCAGCGAGGGTTTCTTGTTTCCCTCCTGGCAGGTGTTGGCTGAGACAGTGCAGATGCCTTTGTCCCTGCTGGTCGCTCCGAAACTTGGATTCTGTCCCTGGCCAGGCCCCAGTGATGCCAGCTGTTTTCCTCCAGCGGAAGAAGCTGCTCTTTTTGTGTCTGCAGATGGTGCTGCTGCAAGACACCTCGGTCAGGGTGGTTCTGAGAGAGCCAGCTGGAAGGAGCTCGCTCCCCTTTCATTAAGAGGGGGCTGCTGGCTGGGCTGGCAATGGCCTTGAGGTCAGCAGGTTTCTGTTCAGTGCCGCTCGGGAGAGCATTCACTCCGCTCTGGAGATTGTTCACCTCATCCCCGTCATAACTTCCTCCCTTCTCTTCCCCACCTTTTCCCTCTTATCTATGTGGACAGGACAGCTTTAGAACCTCTTTCTGCACACCATCATATTACCCTCCACTCGCATCCTGCCACCACCCTGTTGAAAACCTTCCGTGGCTCCCTGGTGCCTAAAGTGTGCTTCTCAAACTGTATTGCATCTCGGATTTGCCTGTAGCTCATAAAAGATCAACCTCTCCCAAGTTGCAGCTCAGAGTCAGTCATCAGATCACTATGATGGAACCCAAGGACCTGAATCTTTAACTCGCTCCACGGGTGATTTTTTTTCACTTGTATAGTTTTTCTTTAAATTGTGGTAAAATATACATAACATGAAATTTACCATCATAACCATTTTTAAGTGTATAGTTCAGTGACATTAAGTACTGTTGCAGACTGTCTCGCTGCCAAATTCATGTTGAAGCCCTGACTTTGAATATGATGGTTTTTGGAGGTGGGATCTTTGGGAGGTGATTAGGTTTAGTTGACATCATGAGAGTGGAGCCCTCATGATGGGATTAGATCCCTTACAAGAAGAGAAAGACAGATTTCTCCACGTGCTTCCACTGAGGAAAGTCCACATGAGCACAAGGTAGGAAGGCTGCTGTCCACAAGTCAGGAAGAGAGCCCTCATCAGCCCCTAGCCATGCTGGTACTCTGATCTCGGACTTCCAGCCTCCAGAACTGTGAGAAGATAAGAGTCTTTTGTTTAAGTCCTTGGGTCTATGGTATTTGTCACAGCAGCCCAAGCCGACTCAGACAACTGTGTTCACGTTGCTTTGCTACCATCACCACCATCCATTCAGAGAACTATTTCATTTAGCAAAACTGAAACTCCATACCCATTAAATAATAACTCCCCATTCTCCCTGCTCCCAGCTCCTGACAACACCATTCTACTTTGTCCCTACGAATTTGACTATTCCAGGTACCTCATACAAGTGGAATCATAAAGGATTTTTCCTTTTGTGCCTGGCTTATTTCACTTAGCATAATGTCCTCAAGGTTCATCCATGTTATAGCTTATGTCAGAATCTTTTTCCTTTTTAACTCTGAATAATATTATATTATATGCATATTGCTTCCACCTTTTGACGATTGTGAGATCCTGCTTTCATTTCTTTTGGGCATATATCCAGAAGTAAAATTGCTTGATCACATGGTAATTTTTTTCTTTTTTTCTTTCTTTTTAGAAAAGGTCTTACTCTGTCACCCAGGCTGCAGTGCAGTGGCGAGATCTCATCTCACTGCGACCTCTGCCTTCTGGATTCAAGCAGTTCTCCCACCTCAGCCTCCTGAGTAGCTGGGATTATAGGGGTGCTCATGCCTGGCTAATTTTTGTATATTTTGGTAGAGACAAGGTTTCACCATGTTGGCCAGGCTGGTCTTGAACTCCTGACCTCAAGCGATCCACCTGGCTCAGCCTCCCAAAGTCCTGGGATTACAGACATGAGCCACGCCTGGCCAAGATCACACAGTAA
Source organism: Macaca thibetana thibetana (assembly GCF_024542745.1). Classification (NCBI taxonomy): domain Eukaryota; kingdom Metazoa; phylum Chordata; class Mammalia; order Primates; family Cercopithecidae; genus Macaca; species Macaca thibetana. The sequence goes on from NC_065584.1 coordinate 89,221,789, forward strand.
TTTTATTTTGATTTTATTGAGGAGATGCCATACTGTTTTCCACAGTGGCTACACCTTTTCACATTTCCACCAGCAGTGTGCAGGGCTTCTAATTTCTCTACATCCTCACCAACACTTGTTATTTTCTTTTTTGTTCTCTTGTAATAGCCATCCTAATGAGTGAAAAGTGGTATCTCAGATGGTTTTAATTTGCATTTCCCTAATGATTAGTGATTTAAGCATCTTTTCATGTGCTTATTGGCCATTTGTATATCTTCTTTGGAGAAATGTCTATTCAAGTCCTTTGCTCACTTTTGAGTTGGGATGTTTATTTTGTTGTTGTTGTTGAGTTGTATCCAGAAGTGATTTTGATAGAAAGTGAGAGAGTGGTGGATGGAGAGGGTGAGCTGTCTGTGGGGTGTCTGGGACCTTCTGTGGGTGGCCTGACCCACCTTCCCTCTCATTTCCCGCTTCTCCCAGCAAGAATGCTTTGCCCTGGCTGGCTGTTCCCATCTCTGGCCTTTTGTTTATTCCATACCAACAGCTTGGATTGCTGTAGCAAACTGACATTTTCTTGTCTGCACAAACCCACCCTCCTCTAGCACAAACCCACCCTCCTCCATCTCCAGCAATAGTTCTGGTGGGACTGTGGGTCGTGGTCCCATTCTCTCCTGCCCACATCACTGGCACATGACCCTGGCTTGCCCAGAGCTAGTGCTCTCGTCACCCTGGTATCAGGGGTTGCCTCAAGGGGTGGGCCTGTGATCCAAGCCAATCAGGCCTTTATGTGGCTATTCAAAAAATGTCTCCTTCTGCTTGGATTACTAAGCTGGGATGATGTAAGCCTGGGCTACTGGTGGTCTCTTCCTTGATAGCATAACCCATCTGCAGGAAGACATGAAAGGTCAACACACAAATGAGAGCTAAGTAAAGATAAGGAAAGTGAAGAGAGAATTTGAGTGAGAGAGAAAGAGAGAGAGAGAGACTGAGATCATTGCTTGAGTCCTGGATCCAGCCATACCTGAAACCAGGCCACCCTGGGACATTCCAGGTGCATAAGCTGACAGATTCCACGACATCCCCCAACCCTCTTTTTTTCCACCTAAGCTAGTCTGAATTGGGTTTCTGTCACTGGTAACAGAAAACATTCTGACTAATGCAAATCCCTCTTTCCAGTTCCATCTCTCCATGCATCCATCTGTCTGTCCTTCCACTTTTCGTCCTGCCAAGCTCAGATCTGCCCTTTTCTCTTTTATATTTGGCCTGAAGAGCTGCTCCCTGTAGGGAGCCCTAGTAGTCAGGGGGTGAGAAGGGGGCTTTCCAGGTGCTCTGATCTCCAACCTTCTGTCCACTGTGCCCTTTGGGAACCTCTGTACTGTACACTTCTGTGTGTGGCTTGTGTGACAGAGTGTTCTTTAAGAGAAAGCTTATCCTGTGGCAGCTGATATGAACTGCCCAGGAAGACATCCAGTATCCCCTTCCCTGCCCAGCCCCTGACCAAGGCCCCTGGGGCAGCCCAAGACAACATCCTCCACCCACACCTCTGGGGCAGCCTTGGGCACAGGCCCAGCCCTGACTGAGGAGCACGGGGATCTGCAGAGGCTTCCAGAGAGAGGGTGTGAAAAGGTGAGTGGTGATGGAAAAAATGACTTGGTGTTTCCTTGTTGTTGGTTTTGAGTGTGTGGCTTTATTCTTTTGCAGCTGTGATCTCTCTAGAGGGTTTTCCACCCCCAGCCCAGGAAGGGGAAGCCGCCTCCGGGTGTCCATGGGGAGCCACTGGCCCTGGTGGTTCAGTCTCTTGGTGGGGTGGTGGGTGTGGGGGTGGATCACTGGAACAGAGAACAGGATGATGCGCGCTTTGTTGGGGGTGCATATAGGGGAACGGCTGGCCCTGGAATGGAGACACTTGAGACAGGGGAAGGGGCTGGGCATTGCTCAGGGGTGCAGTTCAGTGTGCAAGCGCGGTGCCTCAGTTTGTGGGCCAAGAGGGGGCGTGCATGATATACCCAAAGGCTGGACCCCTTCGCCTGTGGCACAGCCTGGAGTGGCAGCTGCAGTGGACAAAGACTCAGACCCTTCCTAAACTGTACAGAAAAAATCAGCCCCCAGTTCCCGCGTGACCCTGAACATGACTGAGGCTGAACTGGCTCACAGCTGGGGAGGGGTGTGTGGATGGTGACGAAGACAACTGTGAACAGCACCCCTTCTAGGATGGCAGGGAAGGGGCAGTGCGGGGAGACCGACTCCCCATACTTGTGCAGAGCTGGCCTTGCACTGAGGAAATGCATTCTGGTACTACTTACTCAGTCCGAGACAAATTTTTTAAAGTTTAGAAATGTTTATTTGAAAAACAAATGTTTCGCGCACCCAGGTGTTGCACAGGAAGTTGCGTGCCCCGTGTTACTCTGTCAGCCGTTGCCATGTTAGTTTTGGGTACATGCATGTCCCGATTCCCCAGCTGTGTTCTTACAGGGCCACTTCTGCAGCTTCAAACTGCCTGCAGACTCCGGAGCTCAGCCTGGGAGAGATGCTCAGAAGGTGTGAAATTGATGCTGAACAAACAGCTAACCTTAGAGACGGCTTAGTCAGAATCAGGCACTACTCTCAGCACTTTCACAGTATTACTTCATCTCATCTCAACAACTGTGTGAGTTCGAAACTACTATTGTCCCCATTTTCTAGGTGAGGGTCAGAGGACTGAGTGAGGCTCAGTGGGTTCTAGCAGTGGGGACAAGGCTGAACAATGGGAGGAATAGTTCTGAGCAGCAGGACAGCATGGTGGCCAGAGGCCTGGTCCCAGATGCCTGATCGCAGGTGGGTGCGGATGCCTGCCAACCGTGACCTTGACTTTGTTCATTTCATGTCCAGTGGCATTTTGCGGGGTGGGGAGGAGCATGCGCTCTAGGCAGACCTGGTCAGATGTGGGGAGCCTTGAGCAAGCACCTCTTTTCTGTGAGCCTCAGTTTCCCCAGCTGTGAAATGGGAAGAGCTATACTTTATAGTTGGGAAAAATGAATGGAATTGTTGGGGAGAGAGCTTTGCACTGGGGGCTAGATCAATGCTGCATTTTCCAGTTTGGGTCACATCGGGGCCTTCCCCTCTCCCTTGGCTGGTGAAGAGTAGGGTCATAAGGCCTGGGGGCCTCAGCCTGAGCCCTCGCTGTGCCAGGCACTGGGCCACACTTGGCACTGGGGAGACCCCGTGCCTGAGCCCTTGCTGCACCAGGCACTGGGCCATACTCAGTGTTGATGCTGAGGAGTCCCCATGCCTCTGGGTACTTGGGGGGCTAGCACCCCTCATTTCACCCCTGTTACCCACATGCCTGGCTCCCTCCAGTGCTGCCCCTCCTGAGCACCTTCCTTGTGCTTGGAGCCAGGGAACAAAGATGGATAAGACCCAGCTGCTGCCCCCAGGACTCCTGGTCTCATGGGAAACCCAGAACTGTATCAGATGACAGCACAGCTTTGGAGGTGATCTCGGGATGCTGGGTGAACCCCATGGACAAGCAGAAAATAAAATGCTGCCTTCTCCTCCAAGCAAGGAATGGCTTCAGGGAAAATACTTACAACACCATGCTAAGGTGGTGTTGACATCTATGATTCTCTACACAGTCTGCATGGAACCCCGTGGCTGCGGTTGAGTGCCTTCAGGAAAGGAACTGGGGGCCATGGATGGGAGAGACTGACTTTTTGGTATATATCCTTTTATGTGGTTTGCTTTAAAAAACAAACAAACAAACAAAAACAAAACAAAAACCCGGCGGGGTGCGGTGGCTCATGCCTATAATCCCAGCACTTTGGGAAGCTGAGGCAGATGGATCACGAGGTCGAGAGATCGAGACCATCCTGGCTAACACGGTGAAACCCTGTCTCTACTAAAAATACAAAAACTTAGCCAGGTGTGGTGGCATGCACCTGTAGTCCCAGCTACTTGGGAGGCTGAGGCAGGAGAATCACTTGAACCTGAGAGGCGGAGGTTGCAGTGAGCTGAGATTGCGCCACTGCACTCCAGCCTGTGGGACAGAGCGAGACTCCGTTTCAAAAAAAAAAAAACAAAACAAAAACAAAAAACAAGAAACAATGGTAAGATTTAAATTTATTGTAAGTTGTTATTGAGAGCAATCCTCGTTTGGTAACCTATGCAGCTGTGCACAGGCCGTGACAAACGCTTCTTCACCAGCTCACCTGCAGAGCACACAGAGGCACCCCCGACAGTCTGTGGGTTTACTCTTAAGCTTGTTCTTGCCAGTTGTACTTGCTATAATCGTGATGTCATCTAATTAAATTTAGTGTAAACCAATGAGATATGAGGGTAATAAGAATGAACTGTTGTTTCTAAGACATATAAGTGAATGCCTTGGAAACCTTTCTCAAGGTGAGTCATTTTACAAAAATCGTTGTCAAATTAGATGGGGTCAAGACAACTGTGCAAGTTCTGGGGAAGCCCAGTCCCAGGGGACCAGGTTGCTCACGTCACACCAGTCTTTAAGTTCTGGCTCCACCTTAAAGAGAACCAAGCTGGAAATCATGAATATACATTACGAAGATGATTTATGCAAAAAAGTTAATGTAGAATCCCACTGAGTGGCTCCTTCCCAATATTCCTGGGCCTCAAACCTACATCCAAGTGTAGGCACTAAGTGTGTTTCCAGTTAAAAGCTTTAAATTATCAGAGAAGTTTCATTTTATGATTGCCACTTTAACTGTCTTTTCCAGTGAACCCAGCTGCCGTCGGCCAGAGGTTTTGACCATAGATATATGAGTGTTTAATAGTGTCCACGTGTCCTTTCTTAGGGAGACTCCCGAGAAATTCCCTGGTTTGTTTGTTCTGGTACCCTCGATTAGGGGTAAGGTCTTGCCTTCACCCCAGTCCCTTCCAGGTGTCCAAGACTGTTGGGCAGTGGGTAGTCTGCAGGCCCAGGTCACTGGAGAATCCACCCATGACCCTGCCAGGTCCCCCAACCACCTCCATGCTGCTCCCCTGACGACTGACTCCAGCTCCCACCTCTTCCCCTCTGCAGATCTTCACCTCTCCCTTCTCCTCTTTGCCTCACCTGGCCCTGCAAACACATATTCAAGTTATTCTATTTCTTGGTCTTGCACCTTCTTCAAGACTTTATTGTGAGGTAAGAGAGGAACACAGTGGTCAGGGCATGGGTAAGTGTCAGAGGGGAGGAAATTCCACATAAACACATTTAAAAACCCAGCTTTTTTGTTGTTGTTGTGTGTGTGTGTTTTTTTTTTTTTTTTTTTTTTTTTTTGTGAGACGGAGTCTCGCCATGTCGCCCAGGGTGGAATGCAGTGGCCGGATCTCAGCTCACTGCAAGCTCCGCCTCCCGGGTTTTTACGCCATTCTCCTGCCTCAGCCTCCCGAGTAGCCGGGACTACAGGCGCCCACCACCTCGCCCGGCTAGTTTTTTGTATTTTTTAGTAGAGACGGGGTTTCACCGTGTTAGCCAGGATGGTCTCGAACTCCTGACCTCGTGATCCGCCCGTCTCGGCCTCCCAAAGTGCTGGGATTACAGGCTTGAGCCACCGCGCCCGGCCGTGTGTGTGTGTTTTTTTTAGACAGGGTCTCGTTCTGTTGCCTAGGCTGGAGTGCAGTGGCATGATCTGGGTTTACTGCAACTTCCGCCTCCTGGGTTCAAAAATTCTCCTGCCTCAGCTTCCCAAGTAGCTGGCATTATGGGCATGTGCCACCTTGCCAGACTAATTTTTGTATTTTTAGTAGAGACAGGGTTCGCCATGTTGGCCAGGCCTAGTCTTGAACTCCTGACCTTAGGCGATCCACCCACCTCGGCCTCCCAAAGTGCTGGGATTATAGGCGTGAGCCACCTCGCCCAGCCAAAAAAACCAGCTTTGATGAAGAACAAGCAAAATGCAGTGATACATATAATGGAATAGTATTCAGCCTTACACAAGAAGGAGATTCTGACGCGCTCTACCACATGGACGGACCTGGAGGACATCGTGCTGAGTGAGAAAAGCCAGGCATGAAGGACAAATAGCGTGTGATTCCACTGGAGTAGTCAGAGTCCCAGAGACAGAAGTAGAGTGGAGGCTGCCAGGGGCTGGGGGAGAGGCATGGGGCTTTGGTGTTTGATGGGCTCGGAGTTTCAGCTGGGTAAGATGAAAGGGCTCTGTCTGGAATGGATGGTGGTGACAGCAGCACAACAGCGTGCATGGACTTCAAGGCCATGGTTCTGCACAGCTAAAGAAGTTATGGTGACACATTTTGTGCTCTATATCTCTCATCACAGAAACAAAAACAAAACACAAACCCCCAAAAAGAACCTCAGCAATAGGCTTGGCACAATGCCTCACGCCTGTAATCCCAGCACTTTGGCAGGCTGAGGCCGGAGGATCACCTGAGGTCAGGAGTTTGAGACCAGCCTGGCCAACATGGTGAAACCCCCTTTCTACTAAAAATACAAAAATTAGCCAGGGGTGGTGGTGCGAGCCTGTAATACCAGCTACTCAGGAGGCTGAGGTAGGATAATCCTTTGAACCCAGGAGGCGGAGGCTGCAGTGAGCCAAAATTGCACCACTGCACTCCAGCCTGGGCAACAAAGCAAGACTCTGCTTTAAAAAAAAAAAAAAAAAAAGAACCCCAGCATTGCAATGGCCTGCCCCTCAGGGTTTGGCCTCCCTGGGAAGTGCCCTAGTTGCTTCTGGGGATGAGATGCTGGATATCTTCATGCTCTTCCTTGAACCTTAATGTTTCCCAATGTCCTTCAAAAAACACCTATTACTTTCATAGTGGGGGAGTCGGGCAGGAGGCCTGTTGAGAGTTTTAAAGAAAATGAGAAGGGTGGGAGTCGGGCGGTTAGTTGTCAGAGTTCATCCTTCTTCCTCAGAAGGCCCAGGTCTCCTCTAGGTGGGCGGAGACACTGGGGGGCCAAGCGGAGGTGCACTTCCTGCCGGAGGAAGACCTGGCAGGTTCTTTCCCACCCAGCCCAACCCTGATGGGTCTGCTGCCAAGGAAAGCCAGCACCTGGGTCCCTGCAGCTTCCAGAAAGGCCTATGAAGATGGGCTGGGCTCCTTCTGCACATCCCTCATCTGCACTCCTCACCAACCCCAGAAGAGATAACTAGCTCCTGTTTGCAAGCAGCTCAAATTAGGGGGGACCAACTGCCAAAGCTGGACTCGTCAGGCTGATCCAATCGGTGCTTCCCACCTGGGGCTGTAGGAATGGCCCAAGTCACCTCTGTAGTCATGGGGCAGGGGGTATGTGTGGGTGCGCGTGTGGGTGCAGAGTCACGCGTATGTGTGCAAGTGTGTGTGTAGGTGCACAGGTATGTGTGAGTGCACATCTGTGTGTGTGTGAGTTCATGGGAATGTGTGGGTGCAGGGGTGTGTGTGTGCGTGCTTGTGTTTGAGTGCACAGGTGTTTGAGTGCACATACGTATATCATGGACATATATGTATGTGGTTGCACAGGTATGTGTGTGTAGAGGCGTGTGTGTAGGTGCACAGGGTGTGTGTGCGCGTGGGTGCACAGATGTGCATGTGGGAACAGGAGTGCATGTGGGTGCAGGGGTGTGTGGGGGTGCACAGATGTGTGTGTGCAGAGACATGTGTGAATGCAAAAGAGTGTGTGACTTCAGGGGTGTGTGTGGGTGCACGTTGCACAGGTGTATGTGTGCACAGTATGTGGGGGTGTACAGGTGTGTGTGGGGATATACAGGTGTATGTGGGGGTGTACAGCTGTGTGTGGGTGCAGGGGCTTGTGTATGGGTGCACAGGCGCATGTGTAGATGAAAGCTCACATGTGGATGCATCAGGTCTACATGTGCACCAGGTGCATGTGTGTGTATGTGCATATACGTGTATATATGAGACCACAGCTCCCTGCAACTTCTCTGTCTGTTGGCTAGCAAGGCTCAGTTTCTTCTCGTAAGATGTGGGCACCTCTCTCGTAGTCTCTCAATCCCCCTCTGCAGAGTGTTCCAGCCCCATGGTCTCCTGGGTACAGAGAGAAAACCCAGGGACCCTAAGCCTAATGAATCAAGGCAGCTATCCTGGTCCCTGAGGAGCCTGGACGGAGCTTCCACTGTGGCCTTGAGCCTGGTCCTGGCCAGCTCCTGTAAAATATACCCTACAAATTAATACATAAATCCTACAAATTAGTATATTGAAAAGTTTGTACATTTATTTTGTGTTTTAGTAAGAATACAAAATAAATAAATAAAATAAATACAAAATAAAATAAACACAATAAAATTAGTTGTATTAGTTAGGGTGACTGTTGTAACAAATAGACCCCCCAAATGCCTGATGGCTCAAAAACAATTGAAGTTGATTTCTACCTGCCTGAACAATCCTAGACAGTGCAGACCAGCAGAGGCAGGCCAGGAGGACTGGAGGCTGGGCTCCCTACAGTCATTCCGGGACCCGGCTGTCAGGGACTCTGCCAGCTTCAGCTCACGGCTTCCGAGGCTGCCCTGGGCCTTGGCGCCCAGCCAGTTGGAGGAGGAAGGATCTCACAGGGCACTGCTCTACGGTCCAGGCCGGAGAGCCATGGTGTAACTTCCACTGCGGCGCCATTGCCTAGGGCTGACGCTCATGGCCAGACCCCCTGCAGGACAGATGGGGAAATGCAGGCTAGCTGTGTGCTTGGGATGGAGGTGAAATGGATTTTGATTAGGGTGGCCCGTGTAACTTATCCTTCAAACCAGGACCTTGCTAAGAGTGAAGGGTGTGATCAAGTTGTGCCAGAAAGGTAGGCACCAACTGAGATGGGACAAACGGTCACCCTAGGTTTGTGAGCAAAAACAGGCAAAGACAAACAAGTGTTATTTTCCTCATTGCCTATAGAAGAGGAAAGCATGTCACCTGGCCTGTTCTACGCTTGGTTTTATTTCTCCCACTTATCAATATGCCTAGGGATCTGTTTATGCAGAGAGCCTCTACTGAGTGGTTGTTTTTGTTTAACTTTTACGCAATGAACCTTAATGCATCTTTGTTTATTGAGCCAGTTCCTACAGATGGACACAAGTCATTTCAGTCTTTTCAATCACAAACAATGGTGTTTTATACTGCACAGACATCATTTTAGGTCCATTAAGGTAGTAGTGTAGGCCGGGTGCGGTGACTCACGCCTGTAATCCCAGTACTTTGGGAGGCCGAGGTGGGTGAATCACCTGAGATCAGGAGTTCGAGACCAGCCTGGCCAACATGGTGAAACCCCGTATCTACTAAAAATACAAAAATTAGCTGGGTGTGGTGGTGTGTGCCTGTAGTCCCAGCTACTCGGGAGGCTGAGGCAGGAGGATTGCTTGAACCCAGGAGGCAGAGGTTGCAGTGAGCTGAGGTCACGCCATTGCACTCCAGCCTGGGCAGCAGACTGAGACTCCATCTCAAAAAAATTAAATAAATAAATAGTAGTAGTGTGGTAGTCATGAAATGAACACTTATGCCTTTACCATCTGTGAACATATGCATCTCAAATTAATGCAATATATAGTTTTTCTTATTTCTGTACTTTATATAAATAAGATCAGATTCAAGGTATTATTTTTGTTTATTTTTCTTTTCTTTTGCTATTTTTTGATTTGGGATCTTTCTCTGTCACCCAGGCTGGAGTGCAGGGGCACAATCTTGGCTCACTGCAACCTTGAACTCCTGGGCTCAAGTGATCCTCCTGTCTCAGCCTCTCGAGTAGCTGGGACTACGGCCATGTACCACCATGCCCTCTAAGTCTTCTTTTTTTTTTTTTTTTTCTGTAGAGATGGGGTCTCAGTATGTTGACCAGGCTGGTCTCAAATTCCTGGGCTCAAGTGATCCTCCCGCCTCAGCCTCCCAAATTGCTGAGACTGCAGGCCTCTTTTGGGTGTTTGCTCTGGCTTCAGATATTCTTTTTACATTCTGTATTCTCCTGACTGTTGCTCAAAATTATGTTTTTGACATTTAACCATTGAATGAATGTTAGATTCCATTGAATGACTGTACAGTTTAAAAAATAATTGAGTTTACTTTTGAGGGTTCTTTGGACCACGGCCAGTGTTCTGTGTTTTGGACCGTGCTGTACAGGCACTCTCTGTCCTTCGTGCCCATGTGCAGGCATTTTCACTGTGGTTACACCTGACAGCGGATGGGCTTCCTCTCAGGACAGGTGTGTATTTCCTGTTGCTTCCCATTCTCCTCTTGACTTTCTTTTGCATTTCAGGCTAAGCAGCTTTTCATGTCTTTGCAATTTGAGTTTCCTCATTTGTAAATGCCCCTCTGAGTCTTTTGCTCATTTTCCTATTGTGTTTTGTTTGTCTTTTCCTTATTAGATTGGAGGGGTTCTTTCTGTATTTTGAATATAAATTCTGTGTTGCTCATAATTGTTGAAATATTGTCAGCTTGTGACTTGTCTTTTCCCTCTTTATGATGTCTTTTTTAACTTTTATTTTTTATTTATTATTATTATTTTTTATTTTTTAGTAGAGATGGGATTTCACCATCTTGGCCAGGATGATCTTGAACTCCTGGCCTGAAGTGATCCCTTCACTTTGGCCTCCCAAAGTGCTGGGAGTAAAGGCATGAGCCGTAGCGCCCGGCCTTTATGGTGTCATTTGATAACAGAAGTTCATAAATGTAACGTGGTCAGGCTGGTCGATCTTGTCCTTAGGGTTGGTGCTTTTTGGTTTTGTGCTCGAGGATCCTCCCCCAGCTGTGGTCCTGAACACCCCGTCATCCAGAGCAGGCTTGAGGTAGTGAGCTCAAGTAGTGAGCTCTGGGTCAAGGACTGGCACCCAGTCTCCTCCCTGGGAGATGCCTGTCCCTGACCATACCTGCCAGGAACACTCAGCTCTGACTTGCCCTGGAGCTCCCCCATGCCTACTTTGCTGCCCACCCCGGGTGGGTGTGCCCCTGATGCACTGCCGTCAGCTTCCCCTTTGGGTCTGGAGTTTTATTTTTCTGTCTAACGTGCTTACCCCCAGTTGGACTGGCCTGTATTCCTTGGGCAACCCAGCAGCGGCTTGGCCTTTGGACAATTAGCTCCTCTGCTCCCCTGAGAAGGGGAAGGAGAGCCCCAGTGAGTGGTGGAGATCGCTTCTGAGACACTTTCCAGTGACAGGTCTCTCAGGAGCTGGAGTCTCAGGGCAGGGCCTGCAGGAAAGCACGGACTTACTAAGGAGGAAGTTTAGCTTGGCTCTGGGTTTGATGACAATGACGATGGTGATGATGATGATGAAACTATTTTGTTGTTGTTTTGGGGTTCACAGGAGCTAAGAGGAAGAGCAGGGGTTTGCAAATGAGGAAGAAAGCTGGGAAGTGGTTTCATGCATTTCCTCCTCTGCACGTGCCAGAAGGTGCCACTCAGAGGCTGTCTTCCCAGCCTCTTGAGGACAGGCAGAAGACCTTGTGGCCTCAGTTAAAGGAAAGAAGGGAGAAAGAAAAGAATGAAAGCAAGAAAAGGGGCCAGGAGGGAGTGTGAGCTGCAATCCCAGCATCCCGACATATGCCCTCATGCCTGGTCACGTGCAGGCACATTGCCCACCCGCTGGGCACAGGCTGCTTGTGTACCTTTATCACGTATATTCTTAACAGCCATCCAGGACACCACTGAGTGCATAATACAGCCATTTACCAATATAGCCATCCTTAGCAGCCGTCCATGCACCGTCGGGTGCGCAGCCACGCACTAATCTAGCCATCCTTTTGACGTTGGACATGTGGTCATTTCCAGGGTCAGGTTAGATGTTCTAGGCACACCCAGCAGTGGGTAGCTTTAACTAGTACTTTATTCCTTCCTTTCCGTTATTTCCTTAAGCTACATTCTCAGGAATGAAATTTCTGGGTAGATGATGAATATTTTTATGGTTTTTAAAAGACAGCATCAGATTTCTTTTCAAGGACAGGTGCTAATTTGCAAAACCTGAAATATATGTATGTATTAGAGATGGCGTCTTGCTGTATTGCCCAGGCTAGTCTTCAACTCCTGGCTTCAAGCAGTCCTCTTGCTTTGGCCTCCCCAAGTGCTGGTACCACAGGCGTGAGCCACAGTGCCTGACCCCTTGTAATTTTTAAAGACAGAGGGGGCAGGAAAAGCTCACCAGAAGGTCTCTCCAGGCCTTGAAAGGCTCCAGCCTTGGTGTCTGGAAGGCTCTAATCAGCAGCTCTATTTTTACGGGGCCAGGCTGGAGCAGACAGGAAGGCTTATGCTATCTGACTGATAAGGTTGTCTGGGGACTGTTTCTATACCACCAGTTTCTGTGCTTATTGCTGTGGGCTTGGGTCTAGGGGCCCGGCACAGAGCTATGGGGGCTCTGACTGTCTCAGATCCTGCCTCTGCCATCTCAGAGCTCACACTTCAGGTGCGGGGGAGTGAAGCAACTGGTGCTCTCTAACCAGAGTCGGGAAGCCTCATGTACCCAGGGCCTTGCTTTGGCCTCTCAGGGGTTGCAGGCAAGACTGGCTTGGTCAAGCCCAGAGGGTGCCGTGGGAAGGTGGACCTCTCAGTTCAGGCTGGCAGCCCAGCTAGGGTGGTCAGGCCCTGAGGGCTGGAGGTGTAGATAGAATGGTGTCCTCAGGCAAACGACAGAAATGCCCAGCCCAGTGGCAGTAAAGCCCCAAGGCCCCCCAACGCCGCCAGCCCAGAACCCTTCCCACTGGGAGCTGGGCCTTTCCATGGGCAGATAGAGCCCCACGGCCCGGGGCTGAGGGATCAGTTGTCCCCACACTAGCAGGGCCTCATACCCGCTTGCATCCAGCAAGTGCAGCTGACCTTTCTCTGGGTGCTTGGCCGGAATCCAAGCCCATTCTTCCGACCACCTCAGAGGGAGGTCAGGGTCTCAGCAGGGGCCTGCTCAGGACCTGAGGATGGACAGTTTCACTTTCCCTCAGATAACAGGGTGGGAGGCTATCTGGGGACAGGAGCCCAAAAGGGCCTGTCTGCTCACTCAGAACAAAGGTGGAATAAAACCAAAACCACTTCCTGGGAGGACAGTGTCTAGGGTGTCAGAGCCCAACACCGCTGCCCTCCATGCCTGCCTCCACTGAAGTGGGTTCTGGGGGCTCCTAGGGTCAACAGGGCTCAGGACGCTTCCCCTGGGACTGCCCCTCACAGCTGTGCAGGCTCACAGGCTCCTCTACCCCCTCCTGCATCCTCAACAACAACAACAACAACAAAATAGCTCACATAGGACTTTTCCCATCCCAGCTCTGTGGTAGATGCTACTCTCACTACTCCCATTTTACAGATGAGGCAACTGAAGCACAGAGAGGTCAAGGAACCTGCTCTAGGTCACACAGCCAGTGAGCAGTGGAACCAAGGCTCAGAGGGAGACAGTCTGACTCCAGAGCCAGAATTTAATCAGCACACTGTACAGGCTTTTCATGTTGTGAGATGACAAATACACACACACACACACACACAAAAGAAACCCAGAGGCTGGAGCTGCGGGCAGACCGGGGCTCCAAAGCCAGCAGACCTAGGACTGCATCCTAGCACTGCTGATCCCCAGACAGGTGCCTTTGGTTGATTATTTTTTATCTTTAGAGACAGGATCTCACACTGTTGTCCAGGCTGGAGTGCAGCGATGCGATCATAGCTCACTGCAGCCTTGACCTCCTGGGCTCAAGTGATCCTCCCACCTCAGCCTCCCAGGTAGCTAGGACTACAGTTGCAAACCACGCCTGGCTAAGTTTTAAAACTTTTTGTAGAGTAGGATCTCACTGTGTTGTTCAGGCTTGTCTTGAACTCCTGGCCTCAAGTGATCCTCCCACCTCAGCTTCCCAAAATGCTGGGACTACAGTTGTGAGCGTTGCGCCCAGCTCATTACTTCTATTCACTTGTTACTTCATCTGTGAAACAGGAGAACAAACCCTATAGGAGCTGTGAGAATGAAAGGAGATCATTCACATTCTCGAACATGTGTGGCACTGTGGCCTCTCCAGCCATGGTAGACATGCAGGAAGTGTGAGTTCCCATCCCCAGTCCTCCTCCTTCCCAGATAATCTCAGAAAGTCCCGTAATTGTCCTGGGTGCAGGGACAGCATTTGGAAAACAGTGATGATTCTATTCATCCGGCTACAGGAGCCTCTTGGAAGATGCAAGTGGATGAAATAGCAGAAGACTGTGCTGCAAAAGGCTGATGCTCTGTGTATGGCCTCTCAGAAGATGTGAAACTAGGGGGAAAAATAATGCTCTCCTTACTCTTTCCTGTGCACCGCGGAGCCCTGCAATTCCGCTCACACCTGCGATCACCACTGCCTGATGTTCCGCTCTCAGATGGCCCCGGGGACTATCCAGCCTGCAAGCCCAGGGCACGTTACCTGAGTCAGTAATCAGTTTCCCCTCTGGATTCACCTCTGAATTCCAAAATGGGAACATCATCATCTTCATGACTTCCATGTTCTATGGGAAAGTCAGCCTGCCTGGCCAAAGCAATAGTGAAATATTGGTTAACGTCATAGGAATGTAATGCTGATTCAGATTTCAGTTTTATTTTTGGACCCCATTTAAATAGACCTGGCGACTTGCAAGTGTGTCGCTCCTTGCACTGGGACTGTCAGTAAAGGTGGTGTTTTCCTGTTCTATTAATAGATGATGGGTGGTATTAGAAAGCACCTTCGGCCGGGCGTGGTGGCTCACGCCTGTAACCCCAGTACTTTGGGAGGCCGAGGCAGGCAGATTGCTTGAGGTCAGGAGTTCAAGACCAGCCTGGCTAACATAGTAAAACCCCGTCTCTACTAAAAATACAAAAATTAGCTGGGCTTGGTGGCCGGTGCCTGTAATCCCCGTTACTTGGGAGGCTCAGGCAGGAGAATCACTGGAACCTGAGAGGCAGAGGTTGCAGTGAGCCAAGATCGGGCCACTGCACTCCGCCTGGGTGAGAGAACAGAACTCCAAAAAAAAAAAAAAAAAAAAAAAAAAGAGAGAAAAAAAAAGAAAAGAAAGCGCCTTCAAGGCCGTCTGTTTCTCTGAGCTACTACCCTCTTCGGAAAGACCAATCTCCTTCTCCTCCTTGTCCTCCTTCCTTCTACATTCCCTTAGGGCTGTGTGCTTCTCTCTCAGCACGCCCTGCCTTGGTGCCTGTGTGGCGGGGCCAGGTCTGACTTCCCAGGTGAGCTTGCTCTCCCGAGCTGCATCATTACATGACTCTTCCCTTTTTCCTAACCTCCCTCACCCCTCCAGCTCCCTTCTGCTGGTGGATGACATCTTTTCACTCCACATAGTCACAAGACAGCCGCTCCCCACCTGCATCGCATTTCCTTTCCAGGCAGGAAGAAGAGGAAGGAGGAAGAGACAGGACAAAGGTGATCTTTCTTCCAATAAAGCTTTGACTTTTTATCTAGAGAAAACATTCTCTTTGAGCTTTTCACCCACATTTCCTTGGCCAGACCTGGGTCACATGGTCACCTCTAACTGAGAAGGTAAGTACTTTAGAAGGAAATATTTTTATTCCCTCCCAAATCAGGGCTCTGTTAGGAAGAAAGCGGGGATGGGTCCTGGATAGGCAGCTAGCAGTAACTCCACACAGTCTGTCCCTTTGCTGTCCAACACTCATGCAGTCCTTCCCTCAGACACAGAAAACATCAGTGTCTCCCAAGGCAAACAGCCAAAATCCCATCTTGCTACTTCCAGGGCAGGCTTCTTCATAAGGTGCAGGTGGGGCTCCCTGTGGTCCTGTGACCTTGAAACTAAAAGACAAGTTATCTGCCCCTACATACTCAGGATCAGTGGTTGGTTAGAAACAGGAAAACGGCAATACAGCTTCCATCCAGGAAAACGGAATGGGATGCACACAACAGTCACTGGAGCAGGCAGCTGAAGTCCTGCTGATTGAGGATGCCTGGCTTCTTGGGTACCATCTAGCACCCTGCTCTGCCCTCAGGAAGATGTGCCAGAGCCATTGCCATCTGCAGACTCAACTCTGCCCTATTCTCCTTATTCATTATTCTCCATGAGGTGGGTCTTGAGGGGACACACCATTTCTAGGGGCCACATGGCTTCCTGTTGGTGTGAGTCTGGGGTCCTGGGGGTGGCTTCAAGTATTGGCTATTACTCACCAACCTTGCATTCTTTTGGAGAACACATTTACTCAAAAACTTGGCTGGCTTACAGTCTTCTAATTTTATGTATTTATTTTTGTGGTCAGTTCCGGTAGCAGCCTCTTTTTGGTGGTTGGAGGTCTACTTGTGACCCCTGCTGTCCTCTGGAGTCTCATTTTCAAATGATGTCTCCTGAGGTTGAATCTGATTGGTGGAGTCAGGTCACATGCCTGTGCCCTGGCTGCAAAGGAGGCTGGGAGGGAAGTTTTCTCTGTTCTACTTCAGGGACATGGGACTTTCAAGATGGGAAATGCCCCCAAAACAGAGCTAGTGTGTTCTAAAGATATGAGGCAGCCAGAAAACATGAGGGGGGCCAGGCATGGTGGCTCATGCCTACAATCCTAGCACTTTGGGAGGCCAAGGTGGACAGATCACTTGAGCCCAGGAGTTTGAGTCCAGCCTGGGCAACATGCTAAAACCCTGTACCTACAAGAAATACAAAAAAATTAGCCAGTTGCGGTAGTCTGCATCTGTATTGGGAGGCTGGGGTGGGAGGATCCATTGAGCATGCTATTTCCACCTCCTCACCTCTCCTTGCTGCAGTCCACTCCATTTGCCCTTTTTCCTCCGATTCCTCTGGCCACTTTTTCTGTCTTCTCAACTTGCTCCTCCTATTCCTCCTCCCTCTCCTAGATCTGAGGGTTCTGCTCCACCTCAGTGATTTCCTCTATAAATTGATGGCCTCATTTCTAGCTGCAGGTCAGATCTCTGAGTTCCTAATGCTCTTAGTTCACCTGATATTTGTGTTTGGTTTTTCCACAGCCATCTCAAACTTCATATGTTCAACGCAGAATTCCTGATTTCCCTTTTTAATCTGCCTAACCACCCTCAACCAGTGTACCCCATTTTCACAACAGCTACCACTATTTTTGGACCAGCAGTATATGAGAAATTCTTGATTTTCCTTCTTTCCTTCTCACCCCATGTATTATACAATCCAGCAGCAAGCGACATTGGGCTCTGTCTTCGAATGTACCCCATTTCTCCCCATATCTTCCTATTTCTACTATCAGCACTGTCATCCAAGTAACCATCAGTTTTTACCTGGATTGCTCCAGAGGCCTCCTGCTTCCAGAGGTCTCTCTGCTTCCACTTTTGTTTCTTCTCGTTCTTTCTCCAAACAGCATCAGAAGAGTGGTATTCCTAAAGTATAAATTGAAGCACGTGGCTTCTCTGTTTCCCATCTTCCCACAGCTTCCCATTTAAATGAGAATAAAATCCACACCCTCTGCTATAGCTTACCTGGCCCGTGCCAGCTGCTCCTGGCTCACTCACTGTGCTCTAACTGCCTTAGTCTTTCAGGGGTTCGAATGTGGCTACTGCTGTCCTGCCTCAGGCCATTTGCATGCACGACTCCCTGTGTATAATGCTTTTCCTCGTACTTTTTCTGTGACTGGCTCGTTCTCCATCCTCCCAGTCTCAGTTTCAGTGTCATGCTATCAAAAAGGCTCTGAGGGCCCTGTGTTACTATCATTTCAGCCCTTTCTTCATTTTCCTCATAGCACTTGAACACTTGTTTGATTTGTAATGAACTATAGAAATGATCCCTGAAACTATAGTCTTACACTTGTTTAATTTGCAATCACGTTATTTGTCTGTTTCCTTATCTGCTCCCCACCTTCAATACCAGGCCCATGAGGACAGGGACCATCCCTGTGTTAGTCACTGACTAGTAGTGGGAAGAGTAGACACTCTATAAAGAAATATTTGAAGCCAGGTGTGGTGGCTCATGCCTGTAATTCCAGCAATTTGGGAGGCTGAGGTGAGAGATTTGCTTGAACCCAGATGTTTGAGGCTGTGCTGAGCTATGATTGCACCACTGCACTCCAACCTGATGACAAAGCGAGACCCTGTCTCTTTTAATAAAACAGAGGCTAGGTGTGGCGGCTCACACCTTTAATCCCAGCACTTTGGGAGGCTGAGGCGGATGGATGGATTGCCTGAGCTCAGGAGTTCATGACCAGCCTGGGCAACACGGTGAAACCCTGTCTCTACTAAAACACAAAAAATTAGCCGGGCATGGCAGTGTGCACCTGTAGTCCCAGCTACTCAGGGAGCTGAGGCAGGAGAATTGCTTGAACCCGGGAGGTGGAGGTTGCAGTGAGTCAAGATCGTGCCACTGCATTCCAGCCTGGGTGACAGAGACTCCGTCTCAAAAAAAAAAAAAAAAAGAAATAAAAGAGAAATATTTGAATGATTTGACTATCTCTCAAATTTATCTCAGCATCTGGTACTTCAAAAATTTTTGACTCTTCTGGCCTGAACACCTGAGGAAATGTTGCCTGTAGGATATGTTTTTGTGGGGGAGAGATGGTTTTGCAAACCCCATGGCCCATTCAGCTCTCAAGTTGCGTTTAAAATGAATCAATCTGATCTTAAACCTATTAATAACCAGAAGTGCAATGCAGCCAACTAGCTCACCTGCAGGTGGGTCCAGGCCCTGATCACCGCCAGCCATGAACTGATGCTCTGTGGCCATCCACACGCTTGCTCCCCAAAGGCCTCAGGCCTCCTGGCTGCCCGGCCTGTTGACATGTGCCATGATAATTCTCCAAAGCCTCAGGTGAAGTGTGTGGGGAGCAGATCTCCCAGGCAGGTCAAAGGTGGCTTGATTTACGATGTGTTGTCCTTTCCTTTTGAGTACAAGCTGGAACCCGTGTGCAAGACAGTTTTGTTCAGGCTCGTCAAGTTATATAGGAATGATCCTGTGCACCTCATATCTCTAGTTTATAGCTTCAGAGCCTGTGAGAGAGGAATGGGAACTCTTCACACATTGTAATTGTGAGTCGCATATCTTAGGCACCAGCTACATGCCAGCCCCCAGCTAGGTCTTTATTGACGTCATCTTCAATCCTCACATGGCTCTGCAAGTAAGTGGGTCTGTGCAGCTCAAGACTGAGAAAGACTGCAGCCAAGCCCCCTGCCCCTGCCTGCACCTTTTCCAACTCCTCCAGAGTTGGAGCTGTGAAGGCGGCCTTTGCCAGGTTCCCCTGCAGGTGAGGTTACATCTTGGGGGTTCCTGGTTTCTTTTCTTGTTGCAGAGGTGGAGACTTGGCAGCCTGGGAATGTGGGGCCACGGAGCAAGCAGGTGGGGGCCTGGCCTGGATCCCACCTTGGCTGAGTGGTCTGGCCAGAGCAGGTGTGGGGGATGTAGCTTGGCCTCCCACAAGCCTCCCTCAGGGGGTCTGGGTCAGGCCCAGCATTTGGATTGACAGACTCAGCCCACCCAGGGAAGCATAGACTCTTAGAGGGAGAGGGACCTGGGAGGGCTCCTCAGCACTTGCCAGCATTTACCACTCACTGTGTCTGCAAGGGGCACTCACTCCACATCTATCAGAACACGTATTACACCACTATACCAATTATTGTTCTTGTTGCTATTATTATTATTATTCTGCTAATTATTTTCATATTGAGGTGGGAGACTATGGGTCATTCATTTTTGTACCCACAATGACACAATGCCTGGAAGACAGGAGTATGGAGCAGATGGATGAATGAGTGAATGGGTGGATGGATGAGTAGATAGGTGGTTGGATGGTTGGAAGGCTAAGTGGGTGGATGGGTGGATGATTGGGTGGATGGGTGGATGGTTGAGTGAATAGGTGGTTGGGTGGATGGGAGGGTGAATAGGTGGTTGGGTAGACAGCTGGATGAGTGAATAGGTGGGTGGAGGGGTGGGTAGATGAGTGGAGGGATGGATGGTTGGATGGACAGATGGGTGGATGGGTAAATGGATGCATGGGTACATGGATAGATGGGTGGATAAGTGCATGGGTGGATGACATATGGGTGTATTGATTGGTAGATGTGTGGATGGATGTGTGAGTGGATAGATGGTTGAGTTGATGGGTGGATAGGTGGGTGGATGGATAGATGGGTGGATAGATGGGTACTTGGGTTTATGGGTACCCAAGTGGATAGATGGGTGTATGGATGGATAGATGGGTGAATAGGTGGGTGGATCGGTGGATGGTGGGGTAGATAGGTGGTTGGGTGGGCAGGTAGATGAGTGGATAGGTGGATAGATGAGTGGATGGGTAAATAGGTGACTGATGGGTGCATGGGTTGATGGATATATGGGTGTGTGGATTGGTAGATGGGTGGATGAATGTGTGAGTAGATAGATAGCTGGGCGGATGGATAGATATGTGAGTGGATGGGTAGATGAGTGGGTGGATGGATGTTTGGGTGTATGGGTATATGGATGTGGATGGGTGGATGGGTGTAGGTGGATAGATGGTTGAGTGGATGGGTAGATAGGTGGATAGGCAGATGGGTGGGTGAAAGGGTAGATGGTGGGTAGATAAATGGATGAGTGGATGGGTAAATGAATGTACGTGTACATGGATAGATGGATAGAGGGGTGGGTGGGCGGGCGGATGGATGAGGAGGTTGAGGGCAGAGGGGATTTGCCTCCAGTTGCCCAGTCAGCTATCACAGAGGCACAGCACTCCAGTCCTTCTCACCCTCAGCTCCCTGTCTTTCTCCTTATCTTTGGCCATGCCTGTTGGTCTCTCCTCCCACACTGGGGGCGTACAATGTGGCTGGATTTTGGGATCAAGCTGAGTGTCCATTCTGCCCCTCAGCAGTGATGGGTCCATGGGGTGGTGCCAGTCACCACCAGCAGCAGGGACTGTGGTAAGAAAGAATCAGGTGCACTGGCTGGGGTCACTCCTGCAGCTCCCCACACGGAGCCCTAGGCCTCTGGTTCCTTGTGCCTTTGGGGTAGCACTGCCAATACAACTTTCTGTGATGGCGGAAGGTTCTGGGTCTGTGCCATGCAATATGGGAACCATTAGCCCTGGGTGGCCATGGAACACTTGAAGTGTGGCTCATGTGGCAGAGGAGATGACTTCCAAACTATACTTAATTTTAGTTAGTTTGAATTTATATTTCGATAGTGGCAGATAAGTAGTGGCTACCATTTTGGGCAGCACAGCTCTGGTGGGCTGGGCTAACTCTTATTTGTAAAATCGCCTCATCCAAGCGGGGGTTCCTAGGAAAGGGAGCCCCCTGACTCCTAAACCTGAGAACCCAAAATAGAGCCATGGAGGGTCGTCTTTCTGGAGGAGTGTTGGAGACACAGCTGTTGGGGACTCAGGCACCCTGTGCTGTCAGCAGAGGCAGGAGCATCTGGTGGCTGGACACACTGCAGAGAGGTTACTGGTCCTCTGCCCCATGTCCTTTCACTGTCTCCCAGACCTCCTGACTCTGAGCCGGGCCCCTTGGAATGAAGATCACAGGTCTCAGCCTCCCTTGCCTCTGGGTGTGACCAGGTGACCTCTTTCCTGAGATAAGGATGAAAGCAGAAATGCCAGTAGGCAGTGACTGGGAAATATCCAGAAGACCCATCTGGGCATGGCCTCTGCCTATCTTCCCTTTCCTCCATCCTGCTCCTCGGAGCAGAGGCAAGGACCAGAGTGCACCTTTAGCTGTGAGGACCAGGAGACAGCCTGGGCTATGGGCAGGAAAGCTGGCGGGAGCCTCAGCTTCATATTCAAGCCCAGCCAGCTCATCTGCCCTGGGTAGGAGCCCTGGGGGGCTGAGGTTTACCAGGCCTGGCTCTCTTCTGTCCTCTCCTGCGCTCTGCAGGGTCCTGGGCTTTCTTCTCTGGCACGTGGTCCTGGCAGGCGCTGAGGGGCCCGGCCCAGCTTCTCAGACAGCATCCGCCTCCCCTGCTTCCTTTCCAGCCTCTCCTCCAGCTGGGGCAGACTCTCTCTCTCCAGGTGGGACACTGGCTTGTTATACAGGTCCTCCTATCCTATTGTTTATGGTCCAAACTTTATCTTCGGAGCCTTTTGGAACTAAAAACCAAAACATAAAACCAAAAACCCAAAAACGTTGATCTGTTATAAAGCCTGGCTCTTGCAATTTTAGGCCTCGGCTCTTAATGTAGTTTCACTTCCCAGAGTCTCTGTAGCCATCAGTGGAAGTCGAAAATGTACAGTGCACGCCCTGTTCCCTACTGTGTGGCCCCACCCTGGGGACAACGAGTCTGAAATAACCTCTACCTGAACGGCCTAAGTGATGGGGCAGCATAAAGTACCAAAAGATCCCCCAAACCCAAAGCAAAGCACTTTGTCAACATGTTAAATTATTATATTATTCTGCCACAAAGAGAAGTAGCTCCCTGTGAGCTGACAACAAACCTTGAATTCTGAAATGGGGTCTTTCTGTTAATGGGGTAGATGCTTCTTGGCCTGAAAGGTATTTGGATCCCATGGGGGGACAGGTGGGGAAGCGCAGAGTGGAGGGGTGGGGTGGGGTGAATTTGTCTGAAAGGGTGTAGCCCCTTTAAAGTCTTTTGGGGCTCACCCCTCAAAACAGATGCCAGCCAGAGTCAAGCCCACCCCACCCCCTGCCACATACACACACACACACACACACACACACACACACACACACACATACACACACACATACACACACACATACACACACACATACACACACACATACATACACACACATACACACACACACACACACACTGCCTACCGCTGCTCTTGGTTTCGTATTTCCACTCCATGTCTCTCAACTCTGGCAAGAATAACATTTCCATTTGTACCTTGTTAGGCCCTGGAGACCACAGGGGTTCTAAAGGAAAAGAGAGCACACGTGTTTCCTTGCTGACTCACATGAGGTTCGACGGGTTTCAGCCATAAAGGTCCACTGTGCCCCAGCAGAAGCTGGGCTTTCTGCAGCCAGCCCCGGGAGCCCCCTGGGGGTCTGGAGGTTGCGGGGATGATGTATTTTTTTTCCTAAAACAGTGGGTGAGCAGGGGGCTGGAGCTGGCAGACTGTGACACATGTGTGTGTGAAGTCTTCAAAGCCTGCTTAGGTCCCCAGGCTCTTCTCCAATACAGGGCAGCCCCTCCCTCCAACCTCAGGGCCAGGGGCCTCAGGGTCATGTCTGCCCTATCAGTGGTATCTGCTCTTAGAAACACCTGAACACGTACAGTGAAATCTTCAGGGATGTTGCATTTAGATCGGGATTTGAATCTCCATATTTAGGAAGGAATGGTGGAATTTGAGACATCAGCCAGTGGGTGGGCAGCTCTATTTCCGTGGCTGGCCTTTTCAGTACTCTGGAAATTACTCATCGTCCGTGTTTCAGGCCCTGACCACAGGGGTCAGATCAAATATACGCAAAGGACCCTGGGTAGGCCTCCCTCTGGAGAGCCACGAGCTAGTAGAGACCAACCTAGAAACCTCTCCCCACCCAAAGAGCCGGGGCAGAGTCTTGCAGTTCAGCCCCACTGTGCCCTGGCTGCCTGTGGGACTGGGGGACCTCCAGCCCCTCTTTGGGGAGTCAGATCTTTTTTCTGTAAGGAGAAGCAGGTCACCACATAGCCATGAACACAATAGTTGGATCTTAGATTCTGAATCCCAGTCCCACCCCGAGGGACCAGGGCTCTTTGGGAGACTGGCTGGTTCCGGGTCTGGGCAGGAATGGTTTGAGGTAGGCCTGGACATCCCGTGCCAGAAAGCAGGAAGTGCCCAGAGATTTCCGGGACAACTGGAACTTCAAAAAGCATGGTGCCTATACGTGAGCATAAAGCATTGTGTGTTCAGTCCATGGGCCCATTGTGACAAAACAGGAAAAGACAAAGCAAAGAGAGAGAAGACAAGAGGAAAGCCCATCGATCCCCACTTGCGGGGAGCTTCACGGGAGGAGCACCTGTTCCTCCCAGGGAACCTGGGAAGCTCCTCTTTACAGAAGAACATCTGCTAATGGAGAAGGAAGGAGAAAAGTAGAAAATCGCTGATCTACACCCTCAGTGAATAGCCGGTTCAGGCCAAGCCAGTCTATGGGGCTACTCCCACGCAGTGGAAGGTCACGGAGGACTCGGGTGTTCACTGGACACTGAAGTACCACCCCGAGATAATCTGCTGATTGCAAAGTGGAAAAGCCCTTTAGGGTAAAGATCTGGGGCTCCTGGGCTGGGCCCCTCCCTTGCCTCTGCTCCCACTGGGCCGGAGCTTCCCTGGCAGGCAGTGGTTCAATGTCCTTTTTTGGAAAGGGCAAAGGTTCCAGTCCCAGTCTTTTGGGCTCCTTCTGGACGTCCTCAGGAATGCCAGGTAGAGAGTCTGATCACTCATAGGTCCCAAGAGACAGGAGCAGACCACATCTTTGGGAGCAGATCCCTTAGTGCCACCTTCCTCTGAGCATGGCCCTGGGAGTCTAACTCTGTCCTCTGCACACTGGCTTGGGGCAGCCTCTGGACCTCTCAGAATCCTCACCTGAAAAATCTGGCATGCACAGATCAACAGCCCCGCCAACTCTGCAGTTTATGAAATAACCGCACTTCAGAAATCTGTCACTATTGTTCCTTGCCTTTCTTTGGCTAAGTGAGGTCTGAGATAACCCAAACACTGTGCAGCGGCTGGTGGCTCTGCAATTCTGCACTGCCCACAGAGGATGTCCTGAAGCCAAGGTCCCCAAGTCCTGGTGTTAAAGCAAGTCAGAACAAAACGTATGCTAAGAAACCATTCACACATGCACATGCATGCACATGCTTACAAGATACACGCAACACATGCATGCAACACAAACACAAGTACACACAACGCAGACACTGCCCCCCATCCCCCACACACAGGGTATCGAGTGTATGTGTGCTAAACATGGAGGAACAGGAAGGGCCCTGCCCACACTGTTAGGGTGGTGGGGTAGGAGCAGAGTGCAGGATGTGTGCATGGCTTGGTCTGTCCTCGTAGCTACTTGTGGACTTAGAAGGCAGATCTGTTAGTTGGCTGTGCATGTGTGTGGAAGGGGAAGTGGCCCCTGGAACACAGGCGTATGAAGAGGGTACTGCATGTGCCTGGATGTTAGATGTCCCTCCCTGCTCAGTCCCCATCACATCCATGTGGTCTACCTCAGTCCCACCGTGTTGCCTGCCACACCCACCCGTGCAAAGGCACAACCTGTGGTGTCATGTTCGTGGTTTGTGAAGGATGTCCACTCCTCTGAGCTACCTGCCCCTAGCCCCTCTCAGAGGCAGGCTGGCTTGTTATTGTTAGCCCATTTCACAGAGGAGAAAATCAAGGCTTGGAGAGCCTTGGGGAATTGTCCACGGTTGCACAGTGAGGAACGACTTCTCCTGAACCCTCATTCTTTTCACAACCCACCCAGGCTCCGGCTGCCCTTCTCCTGGCCATACCTCTGTTTGGCTTCCTGACCATATTTTCTCATGTCCTCAACCTTCAGTGCCTCCCATTGACCTAGAGTGAAACGTGAGTCCTTGCTTAGCAGTTCTGTGAGCCCTTTCCATTGTCCCAGCTCCTCTCTCTCTCGGTGCCTTCCTCAGTGCACCGCCTGGTGCCAGTTCCCCACTCCTCAAATATGTGGGAGTGGGTCTCTGCTCATACAGTCCTCGCCCACAGTCACTGTTCAGGAGATATTGGTTGTAGAGGTTCAGAGGAATGGGAGTGGCCGAGACCTCTTCCTGGAAGAGGAGGCTGGAGGGATGAGGCGTCCTTGATGGAGGAACAAAAGGCATGAAGGGGTGTGCCTGTGTGCATGTGAGATGCAAGACTGCCGGGGGCTGCTAGAAAAGAGAGGGCAGGGGACAGCTGGTGATGCCAACAGAAACCCGCAGAGTTCTGCTTGGGCAGCAGGTAGGAACTGAACTCATCTTCACAGGGATGGAGGGACTTCGGGGGCTTGTGACAGCCTCTAGATCCTCTTGAAGCCCTGCCTGGGTCTCCACTGCAGGGGCTGTTTCTGGATGTGGACATCATGTTCCCAACTGAAGACAATTTTTATCAACTTGGGAATGATGAGATTATAATAATGACAGTAGCTAATGTTTAATGAGTGCTTACTGTTTTCTGGGCACTGACTGAGTGCTTTACGTATATTTTCTGGTTTATCTTAACTGGGTACAACTGTGCACCGCATAATGATGTTTTGGTCAATGATGGACTGCATATACAATTGTGTCCCATAAGATTAAAATACCATATTTTTACTGTGCCATTCCTATGTTTAGATACACACCTACTTACCATCATGTTATATTCGCCTACGGTATTCAGTATAGTAACATGATGTACAGGTTTGTAGCCTAGGAACAGCAGGCTGTCCCATATGGTAGGCTATACCACCTAGGCTTGTGTAAGAACACACTAGGATGTTCACACAGTGACAAACTTGCCTAACAAAGCCTTCTTTCTCAGAACGTATCCCTATCATTGAGAGATATGTGGCTGAACTATTATTTTACCCTCTCAGGGACCTCTGCGGACTCACACATCTTTTCTCTCTGGGCCCCCATGGGAGTTGCCCACCGGAAGTGCAGGGGGGTGCCGTGACTTGTCCTGCCTACCGCCCAAGGTAGGGCTTCCCCTTGTCTGGTCTGTGGCTTTCACTTTAGTGTAGCCTCTGAAGTGAGTCTAGGGGTCAGGAGAGGGCATGACTTGTAAACAGTTGCATCTGAGAGCTGAGAGCCATTGCTGAATGAACGGGCTCTTCCTTGGTCAGTGATCAGAGCAATGTTCAAGACACATGTTTCAAAGCAATTACAAGCCTGTTAAAGAAAGGGATGGAGAGAAATGAATAGACACTTCACCAAAGCAGATATACAGATAGCCAACAGGCATATGAAAAGGTGCTTACCATTATTAATCATTAGGGAAATGCAAATCAAATCCATGATAAGGTGCCACCATACATCTATTGAAATAGCTAAAATTGACCAGGTGAGGTGGTTCATGCCTGTAATCCCAGCACTTTGGGAGGCCGAGGCAGGTGGCTCACATGAGCTCAGGAGTTCGAGACCAGCCTGACCAACATGGTGAAACCCCATCTCTACTAAAAATACAAAATTAGCTGGGCATGGTGGCACATGCCTGTAATCCTAGCTACTTCGGAGGCTGAGGCAGTAGAACTACTTGAACCCAGGAGATGGAGGTTGCAGTGAGCCAAGATCATGCCATCGCACTCCAGCCTGGGCATCAAGTGTGAAACACCTACTAAAAAATAAAATAAAATAAAATACATAAAAGCTAAAATTAAAAAGACTGACAACACTAAGTGCTGGAGAGGAACTACCATGCTGGAGAGGACCTACCATACATTGTGGTGTGATGTAAAATGGTATGAGCATTTAGAAAACAGTTTGGCTGTTTCTTTTCACAAAGTTAAACTATACCTACCATATAACCAGCAATCCCACTCCTAGGTATTTATCCAAGAGAAATGAAAACATGTGTCTACATAAAACCTTGTACATGAGTGTCGATAGCAGCACTATTCATAACAGTTGAAAAATAAAAACAACCCAAATGCCCATTAACTAGGGAATGGATAAGCAGACTGTGGAACATCCATGCTATGGAATATTACTGAGCAATACATGGAATGAATGCCTGATTTATTCAACAACATGGATGAAACTCAAGTCACAAAAACCAGACCCAAAAGCCTACATATATGATTTCAATTATATGACAATCTGGAAAAAGCAAAACCATATCCCTATGGACAAGAGATCAGTAGTTGCCAGGTCTTGGGGTGACGGATGGATATTGACCAAAAGGGACATGGGGAAACCTTTTGAGGTGGTGGGAATATTCTTTATCTTGATGGTGGTGCTTACATGAAAGTATACATTTGTCAAAATTCATCACATTGCATACCCAAAAAGGGTGAAATTAACTGCATACAAATTATAGCAATAAATTTGATTAAAAAATAATTCAGCCCAAAGGGATGCACCTCACCCCTTGATCACACCTTAGGCCATGCCATCCAATAGCCATCTTTGGCACAAATATCCTGGACAGCAGGTGGCTGCAGGTGAGAGACGGGAAGGAAATGATTGCCCCCACAGAGAAGCCTGGTTTAAAGGCTGAGACACTGGGCCTAGCTCCACCCCCCTGGTTCTCCAGGAAATGGCTTTGTCTTCTTGATTCGCTTAAAGGGGTCTTAGGCAGTACAATCTCTGAGGAGGGATTCTGCTGAAACCTTTCAAGGACAGGTTCCAGAAACATCAAGCCTACAGAAAGGCTTTCAGTCCCAGCCCTGCTGGCCATTCCTGGCTCCTGGTTGGCTCTGGGCCACCTGGCAGGAACTTCCTGGGGCAAGGCCATGCCTGAGCTGCAGCCCCTCGTGGTTCCAGCCAAGGCGCCTGGGGGGCTGCAGTTGTTCAGCAGTGGAGCCGCCCCTCCCACTTCACCGCTCATATGGAACTGAGTGTCAGGGAATTAGGAACATATGACTGAGAGTGGCCCTGACAGATGGGAGGTGTCAGAGGTACCTGGCAGCTGTGCCCTGGCCAGACCCAGGTCCTCAGACCCTGGGGTCCTCTTAAGCATCTGGGGCCTGGCAAAGGAGCGTGGGACTGGGGTGCAGGAGGGTCAGAGGTCAGGAGGGGAAAGGTGGGTGACAGGGAGACTTTTTCAAGAGCGGATGGAGACTCTTTCATGTACAGAAGAGTTGCTGCTGGCCAACCAGGAAGGCATGGGCAGAGGCTGACCAGCCGCTTCCTCACACAGCTGCCCATGGCTGGCCTGGCCCTGAAGAGGCCTGTGGGGCTGACCAGAGCCTTTTTCTAGGTGACAATGACCAAGTTTGGGGTTTCTGGGATTCTGGAATGTGAATGGTCACTCCCTATGTCAGCTCCAGGTGTGGGGGTCTGTGGTCCTCATGTCACTTGGACTCATGTCCCTGAGTCTCTGTGTCCTTATTGTTCACCTCATGGGGTGGGGGCTAGGTGAGGTGGGAGAGGAGCTGGCAGGCCTGGTGCATGGTGCAGGTGAGGAACCACGGCCCCCTCGCTTCGTGCTGTGGAGGGGGTCATTCAGTCAGCCAGATCCCGGAAGCTGTGACCTCATCCCTTCACCCCATCTCAAGGGGAGTTTGAGGAGAAGGTGCTTGATGAGAGAGGCGGGGTGCTGGGCTCTGCCTCTGAGACCCTGCTCCCCGGGACAATGGACCTCACAAGTCCCTCCACAAGAGGGGCAGTGGTTAGGTGACAGTGACATGCCCAGTGCAGGGGAAGGGCCAGAGTGGACGCATCTCCTCGAACAGGCGACAACGAGCACATGGCAGTCCCTTTCCTCCTGCTCCCAGCACATTCACCCCCTCCACTCCGCAGACAGCTACAGAAGGTGTGAGCAAAGGTGCTCCCCTCGAGTGTGGAGTGGAGGCCTGTGGGGGAAGGGAAGCCTCCTGGTGGGGAAGGATGGGAGGAAGGGAAGAGGGGGCCAGAGAGGGCTGCAGCACAGCAGTCCTCGCCTCTGGGCCGAGCAGGGACAGCTGAGCACGTACACATGCTCTGCGGAGACCTTGCCCACGTCTAACTGCTGAGCCAGCTGTTTCTTTGAACCGCCTTCAGGTAGGAAAATTTCAGTCATTGGATGCCATGAAGCAGTTCTGGTGGCCTCTCTGGGCTGGAGCTAGGCCTCAGGAAAGAGCACAGGTCAGCATCTCTGAGCCTCTGCAAAGTCCTGTGCCACTGGCCCCACAGGCCACACCCTCTCCAATCCCCACAGTGTCACTCAGAGTGCACCAGGCTTGTCCCTTGGGCCAGGAGCCGACATGGCCACTGATGGTGAGGACTCAGGGACGCAATGACTCCAGGACTCCAGCCAGGCTGTGCCTCCGGAGCCCAAGGACCAGTTGGCGTCCCTGACCAGACTGCTCTCCATGTGAGGATGGAGGTAGCTCTTCCTGGGGTGCCTTAGTGGAGACTGGCAGATGTATTGGCTGTGGAAGCAGACCTGGGCTATGCTGCAGCGAGCACCTGAGCCCCTGCCTTGCCTAGGAGGAGAAGCCCACCTCATGCCCAGATTTGTAGACGCATAGGCTATGTCTATTCCTGTCGCAGGGTGGCCACAGATGAGGACCTTGAGGGCAGAGGGGAGGCCAAAGGGGTCATTGACTCACTCAAGGTAAGACCCAGGACTCCAGCCCCCTGCAAGCCCTGAAGTCCAGTGTTAGTCCCTGCCCCAAAGCAGATACCTAAGGCATCCACTCCAACCCATGGTTTCCAGGGCCACATAGCATGCTTCAATGGCTGGTGTATTTTCACTCCTGAAACCATTTTTTAAAATTAAATATTTTTGAGTTGGCAATAGTTGTAAATTAGTACAAAATTAAAAATGAACCAAAAAGCATCTGGTAAAAATCTCCTTTTCTACTCCTGCGTCTAGCTACTCTTCTCTGGAGACAACCAGTGGGGTCATTTTCTTGAGTATCTTTCTAGAGATATTTTTGCTTAGTCAGGCAAATACATTTATAGACTTCTTTTACCACTTTTAACCTGAATGGCAGCATACTATATATATGATTTCTTCCTTTCTTTTCTTTTGACTTAACATGTTATGGAGCTCATTCGTTATGCATATAGTGCTACCTCTTGTGTTAATGGTGGCATGGTATTTCATCATCGGAGTCAATATGGCTGTTTGCACAACTCTAGGCAGTACCTTTCACATGGTATTCAATGAGGCACTGGATAGATGCACTATATTTAACCAGCTGTCTATTAAAAAATTTTTACTGTGGTAAAATATACACAGCATAAAATTTACCATATTGTATTAGTACATTTTCACATTGCTATAAAGAAATATCTGAGACTGGGTAATTTATAAAGAAAAGAGGTTTAATTGGCTCATGGTTCTGCAGGCTGTACAGGAAGCATGGCTGGGGAGACCTCAGGAAACTTACAATCAATCATGGCAGAAGGTAAAGAGGAAGGAGGCATGTCTTACATGGCTGGAGCAGGAGGAAGAGAGTGAAGGTGGAGGTGTCACACACTTTTAAACAACCAGGTCTTGTGAGAACTCATTTACTGTCACAAGAACAGCAAGGGGGAAATCCACCCCTGTGATGCAATCACCTTCCACCAGGACCCTCCTCAAACACTGGGGATAACAATTCAACATGAGATTTGCGTGGGGACGCAAAGCCAAACTATAACACATATCAACCATTTTTAGGTGTGCAGTTCAGTGATATTAAGTATATTCCCATTGTCGTGCAACCATCACCACTATTCATCCACAGAACTCTCATCTTATAGAACCAAAAACTCTGTAAGCATTAAATACTAACTCCCCATACCACTTGTCCCTTGCCCAGCCTCTGGCAACCACCATTCTTTCTGTCTCTATGATTTTGACTCCTCCAGTTATCTCATACAAGTGGAATCACATAGTCCTTTCTTATTTCACTTAGCATTATGTCTTCAAGGTTCATGCCTCCTGCAGTATGTCTCAGACTTTTGTTCCTTTTGAAGGCTGAGTATAATTCATTGTCTGTATTCATCATGTTGTTTATCCATTCATTCATCCATGCATGCTTAGCTTGCTTACACATTTCAGCTATTGTGAATAATGTTTCTATGAACATTGGTGTACAAGTTTCTCTTTGAGATGCTGCTTTCAATTCTTTTGGCTATGTACAGAGAAGTGAAATTGTTAGATCATATTGTAATTCAATTTTTAACTTTCTAAGGAACTGCCATACTATTTTCCACACAGCTGCAAAGTTTTACATTCCCAACATCACAAGAATTCCAATTTCTTCACATCCTTGCCAACACTTGCTATTGTCTGTTTTTTTTTTTAAAAATAGTAGCCATGATAATGGGTATGCAGTGGTATCTCATAGTTTTGATTTGCATTTCCCTAATGATTGGTGAGTTGAGCATCTTTTCATGTGCTTGTTGGCCATCTTCTTTGGGGAAACATCTATTCAAGTCCTTTGCCCATTTTCAAATTGGGTTTTGTTGTTTGTTGTTATTGTTGAGTTTTAGGAGTTCTCCATATATCCTGGATATTAATCCCATATCAGATATATTATTTACAAAATTTTCTTCCATTCTGTGACTTGTCCCTTTACTGCAACTAGTTCCCTATTAATGGACATTTAGCTTGTATGCTAGTCAGCTCCGGCTGCTGTAACAAATACCACCACCTGGGGCGCTTAAACAACAGACATTTATTTTCTCACAGTTCTGGAGGTTGGAAGTCCAAGATCAAGGTGCCATCAGAGCTGCTTCCTGGTGAGAGCTCTCTTTCTGGCTCACAGGTGGCTGCCTTCTTGCTGTATCCTCAAAGGCAGACAGAGAACACTGTCTCTCCCTACTTTTTCTGCCTCTATGATTTTTTTTTTTTCCGAGACAGTCTGGCTCTGTCACAGGCTGGAGTGCAATGGTGGGATCTCGGCTCACTGCAACCCTGCCTCCCAGGTTCAAGTGATTCTCCTGCCTCAGCTTCCCAAGTAGCTGGGACTATACAGGTGTGTGCCACCACACCTGGCTAATTTTTGTTAGTAAAGATGGGGTTTCACCATGTTGGCCAGGATGGTCTCGATCTCTTGACCTTGGGATCTGCCCTCCTAGGCCTCCCAAAGTGCTGGGATTACAAGTGTGAGCCACTGCACCCAGCATCTCTCCTGTTTTTAAGAGGACACCAGCCCTAGAGAATCAGGGCTACCTCCTTCTGACCTCTTCTAACCCTGATTGCCTCCTAATGGCCCTGTCTCCAAATACTGTCACACTGTAGGGTTCAGGCTTCAACATACGGATTTAGAGAGGACACAATTCAGTGCACAGCAACTTATTGCCATATTTGGCTATTGTCAAATAAAAACAACACAGAGGGCTAGGTGACCTGCACATTCAGCCCCTTAGAACCAGAAGCTTGAGCATCCCAGAGGCCAGTGCAGATCCTGCTTGCCAGGTGCTTTGCTGTAACCTCTGCTTGACATGCTTGCTGCCTTGGAGCTGATGGGCTCTCTCCAGATCAGCTGGGGCATAAAATCTTGTAACTTTGTTTAATGAAGAGCCACAGATAAAGTGCACCTTGAATGTGTTTCTTATTATTTCTGATGAACAGTTGGCCTCTCTGGAAATCACCCCCAAGATTACTGTGCCTCAAACCTCACTTGTTCCAGCTGATAAGGAAATTACGTCTTAACAATCATGTTAAATGAAACTGTATGCTTGACCTTATTAGCTGCCTCTTCTTAATTAGCTGCTTATGCAAGCATTCTTCCCCCCACCCCCCGTAGATACAAATCAACAATTTCCAAGCCATCTTTGAACCAACCCACTATTCTGTCACCTTGCCAATTCCTTAGCTCCAGGGTTAATAAACTTCACATATGCTCAAGAGCAATTGTGTTAAGAAATGTTGTTTCCACGCAATTACCAGCAAAGTGCAGCATCAGCAGCCATTCATCACCTCACACATGTGCAAGTTTACTGCAGGATACATTCCTAGGAGTATGTGTAATGGAAGATGGCTTGGCAGCTAGTATTCGGTATGCTCTTCTCTCTGTTCTTTCAAAGGCTGGAAGGTGAACCACTGCTTTTCCCGCTTCCCTTGCCGCTAGAGTTCTAAATGTGAAATGGGTTATGCCCAGTGGTGAATGTTTAACAACCAGCTCTCAAAAAAAAGAATAAATTAAATTAAATTAAATTTTAAAAAGGCAACCTGGCTGTTAGTGCTTGCTGATTTCCATGGTGTAAATATATCCACTGTGGTCAATTTCAATCTTGCTATCCCATGGTGTCCCTGGACCCGGAATTGGAATTGCTGTGCGCCGCTGGCTGTCACTAGGCTGAGCCAGCTCCAGCACATCCCTAGTCCTGCCAATTCTTTGCACGCCACTATGATTCAGAGGCCAAGACTCTCCTCCTGCTGCTTTTGGCCGTTTCTGCTGGCAAGCAAAGTTGTGGTGGTTGTTTTCCTGTGGCAGCGTTCCAGGGTCCATTCAGTCCCTTTTTGGGGTCAAGAGGCAGGTATGCTACAGTACTGGTAGCCTCCCGACCCCCACCTGGCTGAGTGGAGCCAAGCTAGCAGAGCCCAGCCGGCTGGTCCCCAGGCCTTTTTCTGGGCACCACTCCAATAGGCCCGGCCCATGCCTCTCAATAAAATAGTAAGCCCCTAATTTCCTGTCTAAACCCCTTTTTGCTTAAAATTGTTAGCGTGGTTTCTGTTTCCTGTAACTAAACCTTGGCTGATGTAAAGTGGAACCTGAAACTGTATTTTTTTTTTTTTTAAAAGCAGATGTACATTTTCCTTAGGCTTGTCTCCTAATCTGTCTGTGCAGAAGGATTTTAATGCGTTGTGAGGCCTGGGAGGACAATGATGAGTAAACTGGCACTCATTAAGCTTTGTAAATGTGAGAATTCTGGAGACAAAGCATCTGAGTGAGCTGAGAAGGGCGAGACACACTTCTAGGGTTTGTGAGGCCCCATCTTCTTAGAGCTCCTTCTAGAGTTTGTGAGGCCCTGTCCTCTTACAGCGCCTTCTCCCAGGCCCCGGAGAGGCTGTCTGTGTTCACCAGGCAAAGGCTAGGCTGTAGGATACTCGTGTTAGTTCGGGAGAAACTGGATTTTCTTAGTTCCACAGAATCAGACACAGGTCATGAGACTATGTCATTTAATTTGCAACTCCAAATGCATTTTGAGGCTGAGTTCACTGTGGGACATCTCTTTGGATTTACTCTCAGACAGGGCTCCTCTCTGGGGAGCAAACTACTCCTGAGGTGAGGTGGGGGAGGACAGATGTGATCCCAGCAGCCTAGGGAGGAGGCCCGACATCACACTTGCAGAGGCATCTTTCAGCTAATTAAAGAGCACCCTCTTTGATAAAGGCAATTACCTCTTTGGAAAGGAGCCTATTAGCAGCTCTCAGCACCTGGTTGTGAATGAATTTCCAGATTCTTTCCAAGCTGAGAGCAGGTACTGCGAGGATGAGGCACAGCCTGGGTAAGTCTGACAGCCAGAACTGTGGGGAGTAGACCCACCCACGTCACTAATAAGAGGGGCTAGTGGGGACCAGGCCCTGAGACGTGGGAGCTGAGCCCTGCAGAACTGGCTTCCAGGTCTGTCCCCTCCTGCTGGCCCTTGGATAAGCCTCTCACCTCTCTGGGCCCCCGCCTCCTCATCTGTCAAGTGGGGATTATACTACCTAGCCTCATAATGTTCTCCTGCGGTGGGTAAAGTGGAATCTTCAAAGCACTAGGGAAATAGAAAGTGAGAGTGAGGTAGTGGGAGCTGTGCGCCTGGGTTCAGGCAAGGAGGTGACGCACTATCACTGAAGTGACAGTAATAAAATCTACTTAGATTACTGTTTGTTTTGTTGTTGTTTTGTTTTTTTGTTTTTTAATCACCAGGCATGATTAAATACTCCTGCCAGGGAAAATATTTTGTTGATCTAAATTCTAAACAATTGTGAGGGTTTATATGTATACACACAAATCAACTTGATTTTATTTATTATCCTTTAATAAGCTTTGTATTCTACGTGAAAGTTAATTTCAGAACTCCCAGGTATAAAGTTGGTCCAGAAATATACTTTTTGAAAGTAAGTTGTGGGCACTCTGAAGCCACTTTGGACATAATTCATGTCTCGAGTGCCCCAGGGTACTGTGAATTCCCACATTTAAACAGCAGATTTGGCAAAGCAACAATAGCACAGTGATTGGAAAGAGGAAGATTCGGAACTTGAGTGACTTCGATTCTGTCATTCTATGTGGCCGCTTAAGTCTTGTTTGTGTTTAACATTTAAAACAGTATAAGAGGCCGGAAGTGGTGGCTCATGCCTGCCTGTAATCCCAGCACTTTGGGAGGCCGAAGCGGGTGGATCACGAGGTCAGGAGTTCAAGACCAGCCAGACCAACATGGTGAAACCCCGTCTCTACTAAAAATACAAAAAATTAGCTGGGCGTGGTGGCGGCTGCCTGTAATCCCAGCTACTCGGGAGTCTGAGGCAGGAGAATCCCTTGAACCTGGGAGGCAGAGGTTGCAGTGAGCCGAGATTACGCCATTGCACTCCAGGCTGGGTGACAGTGGAAACTCAGTCTCAAAACAAACAAACAAATAAACAACCCCCCAAAACAGTATAAGAGCATGAACTACAAGGTGAGGGGACATTTTAGTTCATATATGAAATGTTTTACTACATTGGAATGATATATTTAAAATTGGAAACATGTTCTTTTTAAATTATTAATTTAAAACTAAGGAACAAATCAAGAAAATTAAATATTGGAGAAAATATAGTAGGTGCCCAAGTTTTATCTTTTGCAGATGTTTTGGCTCATTTACTGAAATATAATTCATATACCATAAAATTCACTGTTTTAAAGTATACAATTCAGTGTTTTTTTTTCTTTAACTGTACTCACAAGGTTGTGCAACTATCACTGCTATCTAATTCTAGAATATCTTCGTCACCTGAAAAAGAAACCCCATACCACGAACAGTCACTCTTCACTTCCCTGAGCCCTGGGCAGCCACTAATCTATGTCTTCAAGGATTTGCCTATTCTCAGAATTTAACAGAAGTGAAATCATATAATAGGTGACTTTCTGCATTTGGTTTCTTTCCCTTAGCATAATGTTTTCAAGGTTCTTCCATATTGTAGCATGTCAGAATTCCCTTCCTTTTGCTTTCCTTCCTGAATAATATTCCCTTATATGGCTATATCAGATTTTCTTCTCCATTCATCAGCTGCTAAGCATTTGGGTTGTTTTCACCTTTTGGCCATTGTGAATCATGCTCCCATGAAGATTCATGTCGAAGGTTTTGTGTGAATGGATGTTTTCATTTTTCCTGGGTATAGAGCTAGGAGTGGAATTGCTGGTCATATGGAAACTGTGTTTAACGTTTTCAGCAACCACCAAGGGATTTGTCCTTTTGTGAGTATATATCCAGTCCCAGCAATCAATTTCTCCACATCCTCACTAATACTTAGCTGCCCTTTAAAAATTACAGTCATTCTAGTAGGTGTGAAATGGTGTCTCACTGTGGTTCTTTTTTTTTTTTTTTTTTCGAGACAGAGTTCCACTCTGTCACGCAGGCTGGCATGCAGTGGTGCAATCTCGGCTCACTGCAATCCCCCACTCCTGGGTTCAAGCGATTCTCCTGCCTCAACCTCCTGAGTAGCTGGGACTACAGGCACGCGCCACCACATTCAACTATTTTTTTTTTTTTTGTATTTTTAGTAGAGATGGGCTCTTGCCATGTTGGCCAGGCTGGTCTTGAACTCCTGACCTCAAGTGATCTGCTCGCCTCGGCCTCCCAAAGTGCTGGGATTACAGGTGTGAACCACTGTACCCAGCCTTACTGTGGTTTTGATTTGCCTTTCCAATGACTTTTGATGTGATTATTGGCCATTTTTTTGGGGTCTTCTTTGGAGAAATGTCTATTCAAATCCTTCCGTCATTTTTGAATTGGGTTATTTTGTCTTTTTATTACTGAGTTTAAGAATTCTTTATACATATTAGAAAGAAGTCTTTATCAGATACATTACTTGCAAGTATTTTATCTCATTATTTGTATTGTTCTTTCACTTTCTGGATGGTTCGCTTTCTTTTGTTGCTGATAGTATCTAATTCTAAAGAAACCATTGCCTAATCCAAGGTCAAGGAGATTGATGTCTGTTTGCTTCTGAGATGTTTTTAAGTTTTAGGTCTTACATTTAACTCTTTGATCCATTTTGAGTAAAATTTTTAATGTGGTGTGAGATAGTAGTCCAAATTCATCCTTTTGTCTCAGCACTATCTTTTGAAAAGATGATTCTTCCTTCATCAACTTATCTTGACACCCTTCTTGCAAATCAATGAACCATAGATGTAGCTACTTGAAGTTTTATTTCTGTTTTCCCTCAACTTCTTATTTTAAAAAATTTAAGTGGCAGGCTTTTGTTTTTCCCTCTTGTTACAGTTCGACATTCCTTCCTAAAAAGTCACCCTAAACTTTGTGACTGGCCCCAAGTGTCCTCCTCACATCCCCAGCAGTTAGCTGGGGCAATTGGCCTGTAGGGCCTTGGTTCTCCTCCATGTGCCCCCCAGCAGGCTGGCTCGGGCTTCTCACAGGGACCTGAGTTCCAGAAGGATGAGAGCAGAAGCTGGAAGGCCCCTTGAGGCCTTACTTGGAGTCACTTGGTGTCTCTTGTGCCACTCTCTCTGAGTCACAGCAAGTCGCAAGGCTTGGCCAGATTAGAGGGGTGGGGAGCTGGCCTGTGCCTCTTGATAGGAGAAGTTGGAAAGAATCTGCAAAGAATCTCTGGCGTTTTCATTCACTGCGATCTCTGAACATGCCAAAGTATTTCCTAAGAACAGGAGAATTTTCCTGGATAGTCACACACGGTTGTAAAGTAAGCATCTTCAGAGGAGAGGACATTTAATAGAGGCCTGAATGAAGAGAGGGAATGCGACATGGGGGAGAGTATTCATATCAAGAGGAAGAGCACGTGCAAAGGTCCTGGGGCAGAAAAGGATTTGGGGTGTTTGAGGAGCAGCACAGAGACCCACGCGATGGGAGTGAGGGTGGGGCTGTTGTGAACATCGATGGGATAAAATATGTAAAGGGCTGTATTATGGAATAGTGAGGGGAACTATTTCTCTTCATTCTGATTCTCTGAAGATATTTTCAGAGGGCGGAAGAGGACAGAAAAGGAGGTACCTTCCATAATAACACCCAGCTAGGTCAGGGGCAGGATGGGCCTCGGGGATACATGTTTCCCTGAGTGTCTCAGTGCTACTGGCTTTTGCTGCCCAAAGCTGGTGCTACCTCAGGAACCTCTGCCAGCCCTCCCAGGTGGGCTGAGCACCTGCCTCAGCACCCCTCCTTCCCAGCTGCCCAGCCCCAGCTTGGTGGCCTTGCCATGGGCTGCCGGGGCTGCCACCGGTTGACTCCCCTGGCCCCCTGGTGTTCAGGGTCCCAGGTTCCAGTGACTTTTAAGAGGCAACAGAGTTCAAAGGTGTCAACATTGTGAGGTGCAGGGCTTGACCATAGGCTGCTCTGGGACCTGGGATCTGTTTGGGTCAGAGAGCACTTAGCCAGGGCACTTAGAGAGCCACACCAGCCTATCCAGTGAGCCACAGGTGGAGGGGGTCCCGGCCACTTTTGGTTTTTGAGCTTTTCAGTATATTAAAAAAGAAAGCCAGAGACAGATAAAACAGGATGACAAGCATTGAGGTGCACATTTAACTGATAGTGCTTTAATGAAAATACAGGGGAGAACATTTGTGCTATTCACAAAATATTGAAAACCTTATTTCCAAGTGCACCCCAAGTTACAGGTCCCTGGCGAGCAGCAGCTTCTTTCAGTCCCACCTAGAAGGCCTGGGTGACTCTGGTCACCCAGAATGTCCTCAACCAGAGCACGTCTGGTCCACCAGGGCCCTTGGTGGCTGGGGGCTCCATTCCCACATGGGTAAGGGAGGCTGCTCTGCATGGGGAGGCTCAGGGGCCCAGGGGTCCGGGCAGGGGCTGCGCGCCACTCTCACTCCCTGACTACCCCGGTGCCCTGTGAGCAAGGTCTCTTTCTCCCCGTCTTTCCTCTTCCTCTGTCGCTAAGCGCCCCACTCCACCCCCCACCATTTATTTCTTTTCTCTCTCTCTCTGTGTCTCTTCTCCCCGGGCCTCTCTCTCTGTGTCTGTCTCTTTCTTTCTCTGTCTCTTTCCTCTCGCTGTGTCTCTCTGTCTTCTGTTTCTTTCTTTCTGTTTCTGTTCCTCTCCCAGCCCTTTCTCCCTCTCTTTCATCCCAGGCGCCAAAGCAGAGCCGTCATGGGCCCTATACCCCAGCCTCTGGATGAGAAAAGCTGCTTTGGGAAATCTTGGGC
Source organism: Macaca thibetana thibetana (assembly GCF_024542745.1). NCBI lineage: Eukaryota > Metazoa > Chordata > Mammalia > Primates > Cercopithecidae > Macaca > Macaca thibetana. The sequence goes on from NC_065584.1 coordinate 89,261,413, forward strand.
TGGGGAAAGAGCAGCAGGTCGCCGGCGGCCTGGGGACTTCCTTCTCTCCAGGCAACCCTCTCCCAGATGGAGGGCCCGGCCTTCCCTGCCCGCGGCGTCGCTGCCGCGTGTGGTTTCTGACCTCGCTGCGTCCAGGGCGGTGTTGTCTTGTGTCTCGGCAGGACCCGCACAGCTGGAGTGAGGCAGCCATGCCGGGGGCAGGGCAGTGGGGCGTCTCCGGGCTGCTCGCGCCCTCGTGAGGGGAGGACTCTCCGGAGAGGCTTTTCCTTTCTCGGTCTCCTTCTGTCCCCTTCTCTAGTCAGTTGCTGCTTTCCCCAGACACTGGGGAATAAAGATGTTCTTGGACAGCAGAATTTGTCCTCTCACTGGGCAGAGGCGGGGCCCCTTAGGGGCTGCGGCTCCCGGACATGCGAGGGTGTCATTGTCCCAGCCACCCGAGGGAAATGGCATGCGTGTAGGGCGCGCCCAGCCTGGCGCAGCTGCACAGATGTGGCGTTTAAATATTTATTTTTAGTGGCTGCTGGTTTAATAGCAGCCTTCATTTTGGTGGGGGCAACCCTGAAAAGTAAAAATAAATCAGACCTTCGCCTTGTCAGTAAATCCTCCTGGGCCCTGCTGGGTGGACTCTGGGCCCGGTGTCCCAGTGTCCAGGGTGACCGGGGAGGCCCGTGATTTGGGGGGCTACACTGGGAGCCAGGCCAGTCTGCAACCACAGCTCCTCACAGAGAAGCCCGAAGCCCGCCTCTCCCAGACTGCCCGCCTGGCCCGCACCGCCTCTCTGCCTGGCCCAGCTCACCGACCTCACGCTGGGTTCATCTGCGGCTGCCAGGCATGGCGGCCAGGACCAGAGGACCTGGGTCTGGCATGGGCACCTGCTGACCCCTGCTCAGGTCAGGAGGCCTGGGGCTCTCTGAGATGCACATGTGACTCCATCAGCCAGATGGGCTCTGAGGCTTTCAAACTCCGTCTGCACCTCCTGCTAGCCTTGGCTCTCAGGCTACACCTGCTGGTCACCTTCTCCTTGTCCCCACCTGAGCTGGCCCTGGATTGAGGGGCGAGCAAGCCCCCCTGTGGTAGTGTTGAGGATGTGGTGGATCTGAGGCCATGCTTTGGCTTGGATTTGAGACTGTTGGGTGCTGGAATTCTTGCCCCACAGCCGAACAGGATTAGCCCTGGAGGGCCTTGGGGGCTGCTTCCCTAGGCCCTCCAACCAAACTTCTTCTGTCCTGTGTGATACGGGGCCTGGCATCCCCCTGGAGAAGGGCTTTTCATGGGTCAAGGCTGTGCCTGTCAGAGGAGCCTGGGTGAAGCAGGCCTGCCTGGACTGAGTAACCCCTGAGGAGAGGGACCACCCACCACTTACCAGGCTTCTGCCGCAGACACATGAGTGACAGCCGGCGCGGACAGAGGCCCTGACCCCAGTTTTCAGGTGTGAAACCTGGCTCAGAGAGGCCAAGTCCCTTTCCTCAGGTCAGAGCTCATAGAGGAGCGTGGGCTCACACCGAGCAGCCCCAGCAGCCCGTGCTTTCAATCCTCTTCCGTGCCACCTCCTCATTAAGTCACTTCATGGCTACTGACACATCAAAGTTGATTATTTTATCACAGCGATTCTCAAACTCAAATAATGGAGGACAACCTTTCCACCCTCATCTTAGGGGGAAAGATTCTCTTGGTCCCCTGGTGTTAGTTTAAATGATTTTTATTATACTGCTACTTAAGTACATAAACACCTGCAAGCAGGCATAACCCTCTTACACTTACAGCTGTGATAGAATCATACCACCAAGCGCCATTTGCAAGTTAAATACAAAGGGCGTGAAAAGACGAATGGCATTCAAATGAACAGAATTACGCCAGGCACCATGGCTCACACCTGTAATCCCAACACTTTGGGAGGCTGAGGCGGGCAGATTGCCTGAGGTCAGGAGTTCAAGACTAGGCCTGGCCAACATGGTGAAACCGTATCTCTACTAAAAATACAAAAATTATCCGGGCTTTATCGTATGTGCCTGTAATCCCAGCTACTTGGGAGGCTGAGGCAGGAGGATCACTTGAACCGGGGAGGCGGAGGTTGCAGCAAGCCAAGATTGTGCCACTGCACTCCAGCCTGGGTGACCGAGTTAGACTCTGTCTCAAAACAAATGAACAAACAAACAAAAAAACAAAAACAAAAACAACACAAATGAGGCCGGGCGCAGTGGCTCAGGCCTGTAATCCCAGCGCTTTGGGAGGCCAAGGTGGGTGGCTCACCCTTGGTCAGGAGTTAGAGACCAGCCTGTCCAATATGGTGAAACCCTGTTGCTACTAAAAATACAAAAAAATTAGCCGGGTGTGGTGGCATGCACCTGTAGTCCCAGCAACTCAGGAGGCTGAGACAGAATTGCTTGAATCTGGGAGGAGAGGTTGCAGTGAGCCAAGATCGCGCCACTGCACTCCAGCCTGGGTGACAGAGCAGGACTCTGTCTCAAACAAACAAACAAACAAACAAAAAACAAAAAAACCCCACAAATGAACAGTATTAACGTAATGAGGTGTGACAATGTTTGCGGCACGACAGTGTCTACTTCAGTGCCAGCTCCCTCGGGCTCAGCCCAATGGGGATGTGGGTCTCTCTCCATTGTCTTTACTTGAACTATGGCAACTGCTTGTTTGCACAACACATGTTGTACCACTGGCCCTTGGCTTGGATAGGACAGCAGCGTGTTCCCCCACTCAGATGCCAGTCACAGGATAAAACACTGTGGAGTGAAGTTGGGGTCCATGTCTTGTTTGTGCTGTGCCTGCATGCTGGTTGCTGAGCAGAGCCCCAAAGGTGTGGCATCTTAGTTGGGGCGGGACTGGATAAAGGGACAGCAGGGCCCGGCATGGGGTGGGGAGTTGTGGGCTCAGAGCAGGGGAGAGGCCAGGAGGCACACGCAAGTAAATCTTTTGCCCAGAGAGAAGGTGGCAGGAAAATCTCACGGCCTCCAACCTCCAGCTACATATGAGTGAATGAAAGCAGAATGACATCCCTGTCCTTTGTCCCAGGGAAGAGGTTTGCCCTTGGAAGGGCAGCCCTCGAACCCTGTCCCGCAGGTCCCCCTGCAGGCTGCTTACCTGGCCTGGATCCCCCAGAGAGCCTGAGCCAATTGTGCCACTGGCTGCTACCGGCCTTGAAGGTCCTGTGGGCCCTCACTGCCCCTGACTGCTCCCTGAGTCCCTGAGAATTAAGGTCACGGCAGTTGGGCAGCCAGGCTCCAAGGAAGGACAATCAGAGAAGGAAGGGGGCTCCCCACAAGCCTGAGAATGACTGATAGGTGGGCACACTAACCCCGCCTCCTGGGACCGACTGACAGAGCTGAATGCCTGCATCTGCGAAAGACAGCGCTTCTGTCCCTGTTCTCCATGGCCCCATCCAGCCTTCTCTCAGTGTCTTGTGGATTGAACGGGGTGGCCAAGAAGTGTGAGGCCCTTTGTCTTTCAGGCCTGTTTGGCGCCTCTCCACCTACCTGTGGATTGTCCTTGGTGTTGTCAATTGCCCTGTACTATATCTGAATGTGTCCCCCAAGATTCATGTCTTGAAATCTAATGGCCAATGTGGTAGTATTAAGAGGTAGGAGGTGACTGGGTCATGAGGCAGAGCCCTTATGGATGGGATTAGAGCCTTTAGAAAAGGGCTTGAGGGAGTGGGTTCATCCGCTTCGGTCCCTTCCACCACGTGAGGAAGGATGCAGCATTCATCCCTCTGGAGGGCACAGCAACAGGCGCCGTCTTAGAATCAGAGACTGGGCCCTCACCAGACCCAGAACCTGCCGCTGCCTTGACCTTGAACTTTCCAGCCTCCAGAACTGTGAGATAATACTCTGTTCTTTATAAATAACTCAGGCTTAGGTATTTTGTTATGGCAGACTGAATAGACTAGGACACCCTCTCTGGACACCAGAGAGGTGGTGGGTCCAGACACCCTCTCTGGACCCATTACACCCACTGTGTAATGGGTCCTATGTGTGAATTCCATGAGGTAATATGGACCTTCTGCATTGGGTTCTAGCTGGCTTCCACATATGTATCTCTACGTATGTACATATGTGCATATATATATATATATATATATATATATGTATATATAGCTCCCTCTAGCCCTTTTCTAAGGGCCCTAAACCCATCTGTGAGGGCTCTGCCTCATGACATAGTCACCTCCTAAAGGCCCCACCTCTTAATACTACCACATTGGCCATTAAATTTCAAGACATGAATCTTGGGGGACACATTTATATATAAATATATATGCAAATACAGTTATTTTTCTTCTGATGAAGTCTTCCTCTGTCACCCAGGCTGGAGTGCAGTGGCGCAATCTCAGCTCACTGCAACCTCCGCCTTCCAGGTTCAAGCGATTCTTCTGCCTCAGCCTCCTTAATAGCTGGAATCGCAGGCGCCTGCCAGCACAGCCAGCTAATTTTTGTATTTTTGGTAGAGACAGGGTTTCACCATGTTGGCCAAGCCAGTCTCAAACTCCTGAGCTCAAGTGATCTGCCTGCCTCAGCCTCCCAAAGTGCTGGGATTACCGGCGTGAGCCACTGCGCCTGGCCACAGATACAGTTTTATTAGAAAGCTAAACCCAACAGCGACGATAGCCACAGTAACTGTGAGCTTCTCCCCAGGTGCCTGGAACACCAGGACTTCTCTTGTGGGAAGACTGAAGCTATCGGACCCCGTGAGGTATGAGCTGGGGCGAGATGGCGGTTGTGAGGCAAAGGCAGCTTCGGCAGCAGTGCTTACATTTTTTTTCTTAGTTTCCTCTGGGAGAGTGGGAAAGAAAGCAAGTCTTCAGATTTAGAAGGCAAATCTTGGTTTAGGTGTGCCCCAATCAGAAGGCCACGCTTGCCGATGGCCTCTGGCCCATCACTCCACTTCTCTCTCCATGGAAGCTACGGCTCCATGAAAGCTCTTTGGAAGAATTACAAGCAAGGCCAAAGTTATATCGTGGCCTGGATCTCTTTTGGAAGTAGATGATGTATAAATTCTTAATTGAGGAGTTATACAATGTTATAATTTGAATTTTCAGGCCCAGAGCCATCCTGGATAGCACAGTGAGTGGCAGGGAAGTCTCTGATGTCCCCTGAACCTCCCTCTTTGGGTGTCTGCTTCACAAAACATTGCCAGAGCATTCGCTTTCCCAGAAGAGATTCTGCCTCCAGACCTCCTGGCCTGGTTGGGGACAGAGCATTTACCTTGCCAAGCTATGGGAACAGAGGGACTGTACCTTTACAGGGTTACAGGGTTGCTGAGCTAGTAGGATGCATCCTTCTAGCTCCTTTCCTGTGGGGAGGTCTACCTGTGATAAGAAGAGATAGAGAGGCCCTGGATAGAGCCACGCCTGAAGCCACCTACTCAGACGCCTCAGTTATATTAACCTACAAGCCCCTTCTCCTTTTTTTCCTACAGAAGGTGGCTTGTGGTTGACAGAGCCTTGCCCACTCTAAGCACCAGGACGCATGGAGTAAGAAGAATGTGGGCTTGCTCAACTATCTACCCACAGGCTGCTCTTGAGTCAGGCCCTGTGATGTGTGCTGGGGGCCCAGGGATGAATTATGTCCTCAATTAGGACCTCAGTCCACCGAAGGGTCACTGAGACAAAGCCACGCTGCCCTGTGCTGAATATCGGAAGGGTGGGTGGGAAGAGACTAAGGGAGGGCTTCCTGGAGGAGGCAACACTTTAACTCAAGGGAAGAATGGGGCTTGCCAAAGAGAGGAGAAAGTGTGGGCACAGGCCATGAGGCTGTCAGGACATGGAGTGCATGAAGAAACCGCAGGCAGTGAGCCGGGCCAGACTTCCCTGTGCTGGGGGAGGGTGGAGTGGTGGGAAGACAGCTGCAGCCCCCACCCCAGTCCTGCAGGGGCCCCAGGCTGGCCCTGCTGCATGGAGTGTTGGCAGGAAGAGGCTGGAGGGAAACTCAGGAAGGCACGCATGGCTGAGAACAGTGGTGGGGGAAGGAGGGGAGAAAGCCGTTTTCTTTCCAGCCCCAAATGGTAAAGAAATGACCCTCCCCCTGCACAAATTAGACTTCCTGCAGCTGGAAAGAAATCGACTCATGCCATGTTTTATGATGCCTCGCCTGGGCCAGGCGGGGCCAGTACAGCCTGATGTGCTCACAGCTGGCCTGGCTGCCCCCGAAACCACAGTGACTGTCCTGCTGGCCCGGCCCTGGGCCCCTGGCCTCCACGTCCAAGCCGGAGAAACTTGGCTCCCCTGCAGCTTTCAAAATAAAGTGGTTTTTATTTCATATTCACAAGAGAAGGTAACAAAATATAATTGGGGTTGCTGCTTCTCATATTATTTATGCAGTTCTCCCTCCACCTCTCTTCCCAAAAGCAAACCACAAAGGGGTCTTTGTTCTCTGCAAGTTCAAAGTCAGCTCCTCTAAGGGGAAACTTATTGGCGATTACAAGGAGGAGGTTCAGTTTTACAACGGCTGGCTGTCAGACCAGAAATATGGTACGCATCAGGGTTCCGGCGGGAGCCGGCCAGAGTGTGGTCTGCAGGCTGCAGAAGCCATGTGAATGATTTCCAGTGAAAGATAGGGCAGGAGTGCCAGGGACAGGGGCAGCAGGAGCCGCTCACGTCTGCCCGGGCACACCCTGTCTCCACAGCCTCAGTTTCCTCACCTGTAGAATGGGCATCCGCACACTGGACTAAACCAGAGGATTTCATTCAGCTCTTTGGAGCCGTGGGGCCCTGCCGAGGCTCTCAGAAAAGAGTGGGCAAGACTGAGGGACACCCATACCCCACTCCTGCCCTTCTGAAGGCTTGACTGACTGAATGTCCAGGTCAGATTTTGTTTAAGGAAAAGGTTTTTATAAACAAAAATTAGTAAAAGCCTACCTGGGTGCCGTGGCTCATGTCTGTAATCCCAGCACTTTGGGAGGCTGAGGCAGGGGGATGGCTTGAAGCCGGGAGCTCAAGACCACCCTGGGCAACATAGTGAAACTCCATCTCTAAAAAAATTTTTAAAAATTATCTGGACATGGGCTGGGTGCGGTGGCTCACGCCTGTAATCCCAGCACTTTGGGAGGCCGAGGCGGGTGGATCACAAGGTCAGGAGATCAAGACCACGGTGAAACCCCGTCTCTATTAAAAATACAAAAAATTAGCCGGGTGCGGTGGCGGGCGCCTGTAGTCCCAGCTACTCAGGAGGCTGAGGCAGGAGAATGGCGTGAACCTGGGAGGCGGAGCTTGCAGTGAGCCGAGATCACGCCACTGCACTCCAGCCTGGGCGACAGAGCGAGACTCCGTCTCAAAAAAAAAAAAAAAAAAAATCTGGACTTGGTGGTGTGTGCTTGTAGTCCCTGCTACTTGGGAGGCTGAGGCAAGAGGATGGCTTGAGCCCAGGAGTTTGAGGATGCAGTGAGTTGTGATCCTGCCATAGCACTGCAGCCTGGGTGACAGAGTGAGACCCCAGCTCTAAAAGGAAAAACAGAAAAATTGCAATAGCCTGGCCTGCATGAGCTTGAAGGCTCAATCCCAGCATCCTATAGGAAACATGGAGCAGACAGGGCCTCCACCCTCAGCTGTCTGTGGCTCTTCTCATCATGGTAGCCCCAAGCAGGGAGAATGCCAGGGCTCTGGGTTGCCAACATCATGTCCCCTGGACACAGTGGGCCCATACGGGTCCTTGGTGAGTGCATATGCACTGGCTTCCTTAGCCACAAAGCTGTCCTGGAACCTATGCCTGGTTGAGGGTCCTTGAGGCAGCAGCCCTGGCCTTGGCTGCCCTGGGAGCCATCATTTTAATGAAAGCAGCTGCTCCTGCAATAGCGAAAAGACCATCAGTGGGATTGCAGGTCACCTCTGCAGCTCTGGGCTATCCATCCCCAGATGCAACATGATGTGGGAGGCCAGAGGCTCTGGCAAGTCCCACGCTGGGAGGACCGGTCTCTTCTCTCTCCCTGATGGAAACCCTGCAGGCCTGGCCACTCAGACTCCCAGCTTTCATTCCAGCTCCATTCCCAAGGAAGCCTGGGAAGTTGGGGATGGGCTGGGGGAAGTGGTATGTCCCAGCTGCCTATGCCTGCCACAGGAGCTCTTCACCATCCACCAAGAGGGGTGGGCCACTGGAGGGAGAGTGGGGGACACCTGACCCTCCTTTGCTGGGAGCAAGACCTTCATTTGGGAGACTAGCGATGCATTTCTGAAGGTTTGGGATGATGATGTCGGGGCAGGGCTGGGAACTGATGGTGGGGGGAGGAGAGACTTCCAAAAACCATGAAGTCTTCACCCTCCTAGCCTCAGAGAGATGTGGCTCTCCGTGGTGAGATGCTTGGAGAAAAGGGAGAGAAGAAAGGAAGAGAGGGAATGTGAGGTGGCTCCTGTGTGAGCTTCATGGAAACCAGAGGGAGAAGGAGAGCCCAGGAGGGGCTCCCTGCCTGCCTCCAAAATCATTCCAGAGCATTGATCTTGGGGAATCGCAGAGCAGAGGCCAGGCTTAGGTGAAGGTGGATGCTGAGGTCCCACCCAGGGCAGAGGACTATCAGACTGGAGGTGAATCCTGGGGGCCCAGGTTTGCCTCCCTCGGTAGCCTCTCTGTCGCCCTTGCTGCTGGTCATTGAATTCACTGATAAACATCGGCCCAGCGAGTTGAGACATCAGGGCCCCTGGAGAAGATCTGTGCGGGCAAGAAGCAATCTGCTGAAACCACAGTTCAGGGTCCTCTTTGCTCACATCATTTTACATGAAAGCAGTCATTTCTGTGATGATGAAAAGGCCACGGCGGGGTTGCAGGTCATCTCTGCAGCCCTGGGCTGTCTGTCCCCAGATGCTGCTGACTCTGGTAGGTCCACCCTGGGAGGGCACCATGCTGCCAAGGTCCTACAGCACCAATAGAGATTCTCCCCACTTTACAGATAGGGAAACTGAGGTTCACAAAGCCAGTAGAGGTTAGGATTGGGACCATTTCTGGGTCTGATGACTCCACTCTGCTCTTTGCCACTCGGTATTGGACGGGAGAGGGGCACTTACATTTAACACCGCATCCTAGGGGCAGGCGCTATGCCCTGCACTTACCTATGATACCTTGTTCAATCCTAACACCATGTGTGGGTATCGACCCATTTTGCAGATGAGAAACTGAAGGTCAGAGAGGCTACGTAAGTTGTGAGTGTGGATTGAAATGCAGACCTGCTTGACCCTAAAGCCCTGACCCACTCTACCTGCAGCCCTGCTGTGGCCTTTTCATTATCACAGAAATCGCTGCTTTCATGTAAAGTGATGTGAGCAAAGAGGACCCTGAACTGTGGTTTCTGGAGCTCTGCGGCCTTCCCCGGGTGCCTCCCTTGAAGCTCCCCTCGGTGGCCCAGGAGCATGCCCCAGGGAGCTTTAAAAATGCTCATGTCTGGACCCCAGCCCCTGAGATTCTCATCTACTGGCTGGAGTATGGCCTGGATGTCAGGGGTTCTTGGGGTTCCCCGGAGCCTTCTCTGGCAGCTGGGTTGAAAATTACAGTTCCAAAGGACGTCATCAGCCTCGAGGCCAGGCAGGCTGTAAGCTTCCTGCCCCGCTTTCCAGCCCCAACTTGCCTGGGAGAGCGAAGAGTGGAGGAAGCAGAGGCCCTGGCTGGGTGCATTTTGAAGGCGGTGAGCCTGGCCTGCCTGAGTCTTGGCCCTACTGGATATTCTCCCTGGATCTGGGGTGCCTGCTCAGAGTGAAGTCCCTGAGTGTGTTTACTTTTCCAGGAAACCCGCTGGGCTTATGCCACCTCCTCCAGCTTCCCGACCACCCAGCTTGATGTTGGACGCCTTGCTCCAGGCGTCCCTGTGGGCCTTGTGCTCTTCCCCCTGCCTGTCATGACCTGGCATGGACTGGCTCATTTATCCGTGTGCTTATTCATGTCAGTCTTACCCACCTGAACGGACGTCCATGGCAGGGGGGACCTTATCTGTGGCATCTGTTGTGGTGTCCCTGGGTCTAACACAATGCCTGGCTCCTGGAAAGCATGTGTGTGGAGGAAATGAATGAATGGGGATGGGCTCACACCTCTGGGTGCTGATGTCATGTGTGACTTGAGGTTGATAAGCCGAGACCCCAGTGACTAAGCTAGTTCTAGGAAACCCTCAGTCCAGGGGGCTGAGCAGAAAACCCCTGGGAAGAAAGCCCTGCTGAGTGCACGAGCCCTGTCCAGGATGGGGAGGGGCTGGCAGGCTCCAGACTAGTGTCCAGCTCAGCCTGGGCTGGGCCCTGGGGATCTGGGATGCGGTGCCCACCCTAGACCCTAAAACTGACCCAGGCTTGTCACCTCTGGGGTGGACTGAGCAGGTCTGATGCACACATCCCTTGGGACAGTCAGAACCACCCAAACTGAATACTTTACACTTCGCTCTTTAAGTTGCACCTCTGCAGCTGTGGTAGGGGGTGGCCCCAGTGTGTTTGGTGACTGAGCCGCACTCACCTCCATTTGGAGATGGCAACCCAGGGACTCACACACGCAGAGAGCTGCTTGCCAGCAATGGGTAACTTGGCTCTCCTGAGGGGGCCTCAGGCAGGTGGGTCCCCCTTGCTGTGGCCAGGCCCACCCTAGCTCCCCTGCCCCTCCTCAGGGTGTCCTGCACATGCAGGGCTGGCTGGGCCAGAGAATCACCTGCAACCCTCAACCCCTGAAGGTCCCCAAACCTGTGCATTGGAGCCCTAGTGAGCTTTTCAAAGCCCCGTGTCCAGGTCCCCATCAACAAGTCAGAGTCTCTGTGGTGACGCCTGGCCTTTGGTGTCACCCAACAGGCCACAGAACAAGCTTTTCCCCGAGGAACCGAGACACCTGCTCAAGCCTCTGCTCATTCCTGTTGGTGGTTCTGCTTGTAGCCAGCAAAGCCACATAATACCCAGGACAATTTGATGACACACAGGGATACCAGGAGGGAGCTTTTGAGACCGGGATGGTCCTGGGAAAGTCGAGGTGTCTGTGATCCTCGGTAAAGGTCAGGGCTGTGAGCTGGGAGAAGGAAGGAGGGATCCCGAGGAGGGCAGCCGAGGCAGGCGTTGGGGGTTCATGATGGAGGCACGTGGGGCCTGGGCCTGGTGAGGAGTGAGCAGGGCCCCAATGGAAGGAGGAGCAGGGTTCACTCTAGGCAGGGGTGAAGAGGCTGCCAAAGAGGGAGGAGTCAGAGACAGATGGGGTCCGGGGGAGAAGCACCAGGAGAGGCAGGCCACGCCGAGCGGAGCCTGAATGCACATTAGGGAGCTGAATCCTAGGCTTCAGGTAAAGCATAGAAGAAGTGGCTCAGTTCCTCTGAGGCTGGGACCCAAAAATGTCTGGAAGGTTGGAAAAGGCCACCGTCAGGGGGCGTTTGATGTCCGGAAGGCTGGAAAAGGCCATGATCGGCAAGCTTTGTGAATGGGTCATCTCTCCCAGCATCCTGTGGGGTGAGCTGGTCCCCTGGGAGCTGTGGGGGCCTCGAGCAGCTGCTACTGAGCCCTGGCACCTCCCTCACAGTCCAGATATTTCCAAGCTGTTCCTGCCTCCCTGGCTATCCTTCAGTGATCTCAGCCAGGACGGAGGATAAACCAGCCACCGAACACGCATCCCTGGGACCACAGCACCTGGCCAGCCTGGACCACACAGCAATGGGTGTTGGGCCTTCGTTCCTGGGACCCCACACCTGGCCAAAAAGGAGGTGGCTCCTCAAAGTTGGGGGCCCTCCAGGCTGTGGTGAAAGGCTGCTTCATGAATTGCGCATGAGGTCATCTAGAGAGGGAATAATTCCGTGGTGATAGAGATAAGGGCCTTGCATTCAAGGGCCTCGCTTTTCAAGATATTTAGCAATGCAATGGATCATTTTTGGGAGAGGAATTTTGAAAAGTCCTGGGCGTAAATAAGTAAATAACTAAAGCTAAAAATTGTCTCCAAGTCTTGGAGACAATTGCAGGAGATTCTCCAGCCCAGCCAGCCCTGCATGTGCAGGACACCCTGAGGAGGGGCAGGGGAGCTAGGGTGGGCCTGGCTGCAGCAAGGGGGACCCACCTGCTTGAGGCCCCCTCAGGAGAGCCGAGTTACCCATTGCTGGCCTATGGGTCTTCCCTGAGATGGCCTACTTGTGGGTGGGATCTTCGTGCTAGTTAATAAAGCAATCAGTTCCCTCGTGGTTACCATCCGTGTTAGTCTGTTTTGCATTGCTATAAAAGGATACCTCAGACTGGATAATTCATAAAGCAAAGAAGTTTATTTTGGCTCATGGCTCCGTAGACTGTACAAGCAGGGCACCAGCATCTGCTCAGCTTCTGGTGAGGCCTCAGGAAGCTTACAGTCATGATGGAAGGCAAAGGGGAAGTGGGTGTGTCACATGGGGAGAGACGAACAAGAGAGATGCCAGGCTGTTTTAAACAACCCCTTATCAAATGAATGAATCGAATGAGTGAATGAGAACTCACTCATCACCAAGGGATGGTGCTCAGCCATTCATGAGGGATCCATCCCCGTGATCCCAACACTTCCCACCAGGCTCCAGCACTGGGAATCCAGCACCAGGGACCACATTCCAACATGGAATTTGGAGGGGACACACATCTAAACACATTACCATCAGTACTATTTTCGTGGACTACAGCCACTCATGCCTTGAATCCTGACTTCCCTGGGCTGGAAGTACAGCAGTATTTTTTTTTTCTGAGACAAGATCTTGCTCTGTCACCCAGGTTGATGTGCAGTAGTGTGGTCATGGTTCACTGCTGCCTCTATCTCCCCAGGCTCAGGTGATCCTCCCACCTCAGCAATTTTAAAAAATTGCATAAACAATGTCACCATGCGTCATGAAGACAATAAGTGACTTAAACATCTCTGTTTGCTGGGCGCAGTGGCTCACACCTGTAATCCCAGCACTCTGGGAGGCGGAGGTGGGCAGATCACCTGAGGTCAGGAGTTCAAGACCAGCCTGGCCAGTACGGTGAAACCCATCTCTACCAAAAATATAAAAGTTAGCCAGGTGTGGTGGCACACACCTGTAATCTCAGCTACTTGGGAGGCTGAGGCAGGAGAATTGCTTGGACCTGGGAAAAGGAGGTTGCAGTGAGCCAAGGTCGTGCCACTGCATTCCAGCCTGGGCAACTGAGTGAGACTCTGTCTCAAAAACAAACAAACAAGCAAACAAAAAAACTATTTCTGTAATTGTTGTTATAGAGTGTGTGTGTGTGTGTGTGTGTGTTTTGAGACAGAGTTTCGCTCTCTCTCCCAGGCTGGAGTGCAGTGGCGCCATCTCAGTTCACTGCAACATCCACCTCCCAGGTTCCAGCGATTCTCCTATCTCAGCCTCCTGAATAGCTGGGACTACAGGTGTGCACCACCACACCTGGCTAATTTTGTATTTTTAGTAGAGATAGGGTCTCACCATGTTAGCCAGGCTGGTCTTGAACTCCTGACCTCAGGTGATCCACCCACCTTGGCCTCCCAAATTGCTAGGATTACAGGCATGAGCCACTGTGCTTGGCTGTCATTGTTGTCATAATGTGTGTGCAGTAAATAACAGAAGAAGAAGAAAGGCAGTCACAATACCAGCATCCCCAGGCAACTGTTTCCATTTTGTTTTTTCTTTGTTGTGATCTTTGTAATTATTTCTTTAATGAACAGGAGTAACGTGGGTGTCCAGAGCAGCTATGGGCAGCCAGTGTGGATGCAGAGTAGGGGTAGACAGGTATGTGGACACTCAGGGACCAAGGCCCATCAGTAGCCCCATGGGGATCAGGAGGTGGGGGCCAGAAAGGATGCCACCTCACAGGGAGATGAGGCAACTGACACACAGTGGCTATGGGGAGAACCCCAGGAGCAGACTGGCTTCTGCTGCTGAGCTGGACCTGCTAGGGGCTCCATTCCTAGCATTGGAGGCTAGGTGTGGAGCTTCTGATGAATCCTCAGACCAAAGAGCCCCTGGTCTCTTCAGAGTCTCATTGGCAGTAAGTGGCAGAAATCATTTACCATCGATGATAAGAAGCCCAGCCCACACCAGCTTAAGAGGAAGGGGCAATTTGGTGCCTCACATCACTGAAAAGCTCTGGTGCAGTGCCAGCACTGTTGGAGTCGGGGCCTGAAGGCTATCGGCAGGCCCCTGCGTGGGTCACACTCTTGGGAAGGCCTGCCCCTCCAGCAGCTCCAGGCGTCCAGACCCCTCCTCGGAAGGGGAAAAGGATTAACTGATTGTGGAGGCCTGCGTCATGAGACTATCAGCACGGGTGGCTCTAACAAACTGCAGTAGACTGGGGGACTTACACAAAAACCCCTCATTTCTCATAGCAGAGGCTGGGAAGTCTGAGATCAAAGTGCCAGCAGATCTGGCATCTGGTGGGGGCCCACTTCAGGTTCACAGATGGCTGCTTTCTCTCTGTCCTCACATAGCAAAGGGAGAGATGAAGCAAGCTCCCTGGTGTCTCTTCTGATAAGGGCACTAATCCCACCATGAGGGGCTCCACCCTTGTGACCTCATCACCTCCCAAGGGCCCCACTTCCTATGCCCATCCCACTGGGGATTAGGGTGTCAATGTATGAATTTGGGAAAGACACAAACATTTAGTCCATAGCAGACAGCCAGAACAAAATACCACACGCTGGCTGGCTCAAACAGCAGAGAAATTCATTTTCCCACAATCCTGAAGGCTAGAAGAAATCAAGGAGTTCACCTAGAGATCAAGGTGCTGGCAGGGGCAGTCGCTTCTCAGGATCCTCTCATTGGCTGGGAGATGACTGTCTTCCTCTGTGTCCCCACATGGTCTTCCCTCTGTGAGTGTCTGTGTCCTAATCTCTTCTTATAAGGACAGCAGTCATATTGGATTAGGGCCTACCTTTGTGACCTTGTTTTATCTTAATTATCTCTTTAAAGACTGTATCAACCAGATATCGTTACATTCTGGGGTTCTGGAGGTTAAGATTTCAACACGTGAATTTTGGAGGGAGACAATTCAGTCTGTAATAGAAGATAAAGTCCCCGGGCCTAGGGGACCGGGGGTGGGGGGAATGATATCGGCTGCCTTTGGTCACACCCTCACTGTCTGCCAGGAAAGGTGCGAATTGCTTCTCATATGTATGGTCATGATGGGGAGAAAGATTGGCCTGTGCCAAGTGTTGAATGGTGGCTCCCATAAAGGTGTGTCCACATCCATATCCCTAGAAACCTGGGAATGTGACCTTGGTTGAAAAAAGGGTCTTCGTAGATGTAATCAAGTGAAAGATCTTGAGACGAGACCATTCTGGGTTACCGGGGTGGGCCCTAAACCCAATGACGAGTGTCTCCGTAAGAGAAGAGAGACAGACACACAGAGGAGAAGGCCATGCAACCACAGAGGCAGAGACCGGGGCAATGCAGCCACAGGGAACACCTGGAGCCACCAGATGCTGAAGACGCACAGGCCAACTCTCCCCCAGTGCCTCTGGAGGGGAGCAAGGCCCTGCGACCCCTCAAGCTGGAACTTCTGGCTCCATAATTGTTTTAAGTCACCAAGTTTGTGGTGATTTATTGTGGCAGCCCCCAGAAACTAATACAGCCCCCGAAAGTTAAATCATTAAAATATTTGAAGAAAGCATGGATGATTCAATGGAACTGAACTCTGGGATTGCCTGTCGGGTTGAGGTCAGCCAGCGCTTCCATCCAGTGAGGCAGGATGGGAAGAGGATGTTGAGTCAGCAGGAGGAGAAGGTTTGGTGCAGAGAGGGGCATTAGCCTGCAGAGGCGGGCTGCAGAATCGGGAGGTTTTGTGGGAGAGTCCCCAAATGTTTTGTTCATTTTCATTTTTCATTTATCATATATTTCTAACTATTTGCAAATGTCCTGAGCCACATGAAGGCAGGTACACACACATGCTCCTTTCTCTCTCTCTCTCTCACACACACACACTCTTTCACACACACACACACTCTCTCTCACCCCTCTCATTCTTTCTCTTTCTCTTTGTTTGTTTGTTTGTTTTGAGATTGAGATGGAGTCTTGCTCTGTCCCCCAGGCTGGAGTGCAGTAGCGCTATCTCGGCTCACTGCAAGCTCTGCATCCCGGATTCATGCCATTCTCCTGCCTCAGCCTCCCGAGTAGCTGGGACTATAGGCGCCCACCACCACACCTGGCTAATTTTTTGTATTTTCAGTAGAGACAGGGTTTCACTGTGTTAGCCAGGATGGTCTCGATCTCCTGACCTCGTGATCCGCCCGCCTCGGCCTCCCAAAGTGTTGGGATTACAGGTGTGAGCCACCGCGCCTGGCCTCATTCTTTCTCTCTCTTAGTCTCACTCTCACACCTACTCACACACATTCAGGGTGACCAACTACTTATAAATTGGAGCTTAAATATTTGACTTTGATGCTAGTTAACTCGATTTAGTGCAAACCTTAGAATAAAGCTCTTTTCATCCCTGTGACAAAACTGTTAACGATTGTTACCATTGACAGCTAGATGTCTTTGCGCATCAAAATTTCCTTAATTTTCTATAACTAGAAAAAAAATGCAAAAATAAACTGGAAACAAGGCTGATGTAAATCCACCCACCATAAACTTCAATGTTTCATGTTACCCCTGCCATGATTTGGACTCGAATACGTATCATACTTAAAGAAACACAGCCCAGATAGTAATTCCAATGTTATTTATACCTTTCCAAAACAGCTAAAATATTTGGTCTCCAGATATTTTTACTAAAATCTCCAAGTGTGTTCCTATTTTTTAACACTGAAATCCCAGGGGAACCTGGTAGGTGGCATTCTCTATGGAATATACCCTGCCCCCACTCTCATTATTTTCTTTCCCTTTGAAGAGAGAAAAAGAAAATTGACCTCTTTGGCTTTTGTCCTTTGAGAGCAGGGGAGCATGGCAGCTGTACAACTCCTCTTTTTAATAATTTTAACCCTGTCCCATCACGGTTTTACAGTTGAATACATGAGATCCATTTATACCCATAAACTACTGCTTTGGTCTATTTTATAGATTAGCAATATGTATCATAAAGGTGGGGGGGATCACCATTAAATGTAAACTTAAAAACCCACCAGCATGGAAAGAGGAAGTCCAGGCAGTTAGTGGCTGTCTGGATTTATCCATCAGGTCCAAGGGGATGAGGCTAGATTAGGCCCTAACCTTCATGGGGTCCCCCCTTGTCTGAAGGCTGTAGTCGCCAAAACTCCTCAACCTCTGGGCTCCCCTCTGAGGCCCATCAGGTGCCATTCCAATGACTCAGCTTTCTGGAAATTCCAGGCAGAAATCCTTCTGGGGGAATCCATTCATTTAACTCCTTGAAAAGGCACCTCTCAAAGTAAATTAACAATTTGGCAGTTCTGTTTCAACACTTAAGTCTGCTGTGAGTTTAATCACATGAGTCAGGTTGCCCAAGTCTTCCAAGAGCCATAGGATATTTGCTTGTGAAATGCCAGCCTGGGGCTTCCTGGTGAAAACCCAGATCATCACCGTCCCTTGTCATCTCTCATCAGGGTGACATCAGATGATAAACAGCATAAGCATCAGTATTAGTTTGTCAAGAGTAGAACATTTTGAGCTGGGCAATGTGGCTCATGACTATAGTTCCAGCTACTTGGGAAGCCAAGGCAGTAGGATCACTTGAGGCTAGGAGTTCAAAACCAGCCTAGGCAACATAGCTCGACCCTGTATCCACAAAAGGAAAAAAAATTAGCTGGGTATGGAGGTGTGTGCCTGTAGTTCTAGTTACTTGGGTGGCTGAGGAGGGAAGATTGCTTGAACCCAGAAGTACGAGGCTGCACTGAGCTATGATTTGCGCCCTTGCACTCCAGCTTGGGCAGCAGAGTGAGACTCCATCTCTTTAAAAAAGAGTGGGGATATTTCAATACAAACCATCTGGCTTCAGGTAAACCCCTGCCAGGCTGTGGCCTGTGGAAGGTGGAACAGTCAGCTCACCTTCTGGAAGGGCCACACCAGTGAGTGCCAACGGTGGTGACATCCGACTCATGAAGGGTTTGTGTGGTTTGGGACACTACTTAGTGGAGGATTTCTTTTTGAATTTGGACCCCTGCTAGTCTCATCCCAAGACTGGGTGTTAAGGAGGCGCTTGCCATGCCATTGTGGAGAGTGTCACTTGGTTCTGGGTGATGAGGGGGTGAGTCCTGTGCTTGCACACAAGGATACGCTGTAGGCACCAATTCTGTGAGGAAAGCCGGAGTGTAGATGGGTGAGCCAAGGCTGACTTGTTTCCAGATTATGACAGGAAAAAAAAAGTGCTTAAGAAAGATTGGGATAGCTGCACATTCTTTCCTATCATTATGACAAGTGCAATCAACATTTGTTGCCTAAAACCTGACTGCAGCCCTGGGCCATCTGTGGGACGGGGCAGCTGCCGTGTTGCCACTTGCTAATCTGACTTTGAATTGGTTGGCGGCTCCAAAATGCACTGGAAAGTGAAGTTGCCTTTCATTTGGAACTGATGTGGATGCCTACTCAGTTCCTGTTAGGGCGTGGGGCCTTGAAGGGAGCTAAGAAATTCTCTAATGTTGGCAAAAAGTCTGTATTCTAATTAATGTTTAAAGTAGATAATAGCCCTTTCCAAGCAAAAATCTCCTGTCCTGGAGGAGAAGGCCTAATCAGCCTGGATGTCTTCTCCCATTTCTAACCATTTTGGAGAGTAATGAAAATGCGTGCTTTAAATTTATCAATTTAAATGCAATTTGTGGGGATGGGGACTGTCACTCTAGAGTCCTCTGTGTCCCACTTGGGAGAGTGTTCTGGGCTTTGTGGTTTGAAGGTCATGACTCCAGCAGTGGTGCCTATGTCACTTCCTCCCACTCCACATCCATGGCAGACATCACCAGCCAATCACAGCATCTCTTCCCCAACCCACATCCTTCTCAACACTTGCTTCAGGCAGCGCTCCCAGTGACTCTTGTGGCCTGTTTGCCTCTCTGGGCTTATTATTCAACAATTATGAAGTAGGCACTGAAGTGGTGCTGGGACTACAATGGCGAGCCAAAAGAGAAAAAGCCTCGGCTCTGGTGGTGTTTATAGTCTACGAGGGGCTGATGTGGCAAGGGGACCACAGGAACAAATGTACAATTATGCCAGAGGAAGAGCAGGCACGCTACTGGGAGAACTTATTCTGGGGACATTGAGAGGAAAGACAGTTGGGTTCTGGAGGGTGGTGGGGGTGGGGAGTGTGGGTGGGAGTTTCGGAAGGGGTGCCTGGCAGCAGGGAGCAAGAGAATTGTCCAATGTGGCTGTGGCACAGCTGGCCTACAGGTCTTCTTCTTCTTCTTTTTTCTTTTTTTTGAGACAGAGTCTCACTCTGTTGCCTAGGCTGGAGTGCAATGGCGTGATCTTGGTTCACTGCAACCTCCGCCTCCTGGGTTCAAGCAATTCTCCTGCCTCAGCCTCCTGAGTAGCTGGGGTTACAGGCATGTTCCACCACACCCCGCTAATTTTTGTATTTTTAGTAGAGATGGGGTTTCGCCATGTTGGCCAGGCTGGTCTTAAACTCCTGACCTCAGGTTATCCGCCCGCTTTAGCCTCCCAAAGTGCTGGAATTACAGGCATGAGCCACCGCGCCTGACCAGCCTATGAGTTTTGAGCGCTAAGACATCAGACCAGACAGGGCCTTGCAGGTCACACTGAGGATCGCAGGCATCACTGAGAAGGAGAAAAGCAGCCCCTGGTGTCTGGGAGATGGCTGGGCCCCTAGAGCTGGGCCTAATGTTGTTAGGAGCTGTCCTGGCACTCCCAGCCCCACCCTGGTGTCCTCACAGAGCACCAACAAGGTCCCCGCAACGGTTCGGAAGTGCAACAGAACAAGGCCACCCCGCAGGCGTGTCTAAGCACAGACAAAGGCCAGGTCACAGTTCAAGCCAACAGCAGCAGATGTCCTCTCTGGGTTAAACTGAGTGACGCTGTTTCCTTCCCTCCTGTGGGCTGCCCTCCCTGCTGATAAGATGTATAGGGGTGCCCCATCAGAGGCCTGTGCCCCCTCCCTGAGAGCACCCAATCTAGAGCAAAGCCTACTTCTTTGAACCCGCCTCAAAGTCACCATCCTCTGTGGAGGCACCTCATGGCTGCTGGGGGCGGGGGCATCCTCCTGTTCAGCCCACACCTGTTCAGCCACCAGTGATGTTCACAAGGAGCCCAGGGTTGGGGAAGGGGTGGTGTTGCCATCTTCTCTTTTCTCTCATCCTTCTCTTGCTCAGGTCTGATCCCTAGTGAAGGGGCAGCTAGGAAAGGAGGGGATACAGCTGGGAGGATGCGACCTGACCACTGCCCTCATGGTGATCCGGCGTGGGATCCCCGAGACCCAATAGGCTGCTTCCAAATGATCCTTGTTTCTGGGCACTGAGCTCTCCAGGAGGTGCCCCACTCCACACTCCCTGGGGATGGTCATGCTGAGTGTCTTTGATCTGGTGAACTCATTTCCTTAAGGGCTGGTGCCTCAAGCCTCCCTCTAGCTGGGTCCTCGGGCCCCCCTCCAGCTGTCCAGGGTGTGTGGCCCACAGAACTCAACTTTTGGTTTGACTTTGGAGATGCTCCTAGCCTTGCCTTCACTCTGCCATCCTAGTGCTCGCTGGTGGTGGCCAGCTTTGTTGGGGGTGGCCAGCTTTTATTCCCTTATTTGTCCCCTCTCATGTTCCATTTTTATCCTATGAGAATGCCCTTTTTTCAATCCTCCCTGAGATTGGCTACTTTTGGGATCCCGCTGATTGGTGTGTTTTACAGCGCGCGGATTGGTGCATTTTATAATCCTCTTGCTAGTTATAGAGCACTGATTGGTGCATTTTACAGAGTGCTGATTGGTGCATCTTACAATCCTCTTGCTAGCTACAGAGTGCTGATTGGTGCATTTTACAGAGCACTGATTGGTGCATTTTACAATCCTCTTGCTAGTTACAGAGCGCTGATGGTGCGTTTTACAATTCTCTTGTAGGACAGAAAAGTTCTCCAAGTCCCCACTCGACCTAGGAAGTCCAGTTGGTTTCACCTCTCACCAGAAGTGTGCCAGCCCACTGGGCATCCTCAGGAGGGGTGGATCCATGGTGTGTCCAGCCCTGCAGGGGAGCAATAGTGAGGATCCTCACAGAACCCTGTTAATGCGATTGGGGATGGGGGAGGGAAGTTCTATCTGCTCTCCTTCAATGTGGGGCATCTAGAGCTCTTCCCTAAAATCCTCTCCTCTTCCCCAACAACCCCTGAAGCTTTATTTCCCCGCTGCGGGTGAGGAGGTTGGGAGGCTGCGGGGTCCCAGCCTGGAATGTGGAATCCCTTGTGGGGCTGCTTTCGAGGAAACTCCCACAGAGTGCGCCGGCACCAGGCTCTCAGCGATTCCGGCACCCGCCCCGGGCACACAGCTGTTCCGTCCTGAGCAGGTCAGTCCGGGGTAGTCTGGGGACAGGAGGGAGACCCCAGGACTCTTCCCATCCTTCCTTTCCACCTGTATTCTTCAGAGGGATCCTGCTTACCCCAGGTCTTGAAACCTGCTGGGAATGAATGAGCTTCCCCCGGCCTGCCTTGGGATAATTAATACTCATCTCCCGCCGGGCCTGAGGACCAGAGGTTTGCATCCGTCTCACTTCCTTTGGCACCGAGGGCCCCAGCCATCATGGTGGAGGGGCGCTCCGGAGCGAGCATTGTTTGTGGGATCTGGCCAAGCAGGGAGCCATAGAGCCTATGCCTGACAGCTTCCCTGGTGAGGTGAGGCTGTGATGGTCACCATTGCCCTGGAGCCTGTGTCATCCTTGGTGTGAGGTCAGTGAACCCTGACTGTCCCCCTGACAAGAGTGACCATTTAGGCTGAGGGAACAGGACCTCCCAAACCCTCGACAGTGGCTAAGCAGGCTTCCAACTCCCCTTGCCAGGTTGCCCCCTCTGCTGGCAGAGGAAGCTGTGCCAAGACCCAGCCACGGGGCAGCCTGCAGATTCTGATGCCTTCCACTTAGAAAGGGGCTTCTCCCAGCCGGGGACCAGCATGACTGGGAGGCAGAGGCCAGCTTTCTGCTCAGAAGTTCAGCCAGATCAGACTTGATGCCCTTCACTGAGTCCCGAGAGAGACCGTTTGCCCCCAGCCCTGAGTGTAGGATTCCTGTTCTCATGTGGATTCTCTTCCAGAGGAATTTGGAGAGAGGCCTGGATTTGGAGCCTGTGCTTACTGTTTGGTCCCAGGCGAGCCTCTTAGCCTCTGAGCTTCAATTTTCTTATCGACAAAATGGGCCACAGGCAACCAATATTGAGCAGCTGCTAGATTCCCAGCTCTGCAGCTGCGACTCTCTCGCCCCTGGCATTCAATGTTCACCAGCGCCATGGCTGCCACACAGGTATCTACTATGCTGGGGTCCCCTGGGCTGGCCCCACACTGACTTATTCTCTTTATTCTATTGCAAAACCCTCAGCTCCCCGCAGCTTCAGAGATGGCTCTTTCCGTTCCCAGGGCTCGGCTCTGACTACCACATGGAAGGTTCTCCATTAGATGCAGCATGGATGGACACTAACTGGGAGGGAGGAACGCCTGGGTTTCACTTCTTTTTTTTTTTTTTCTTTCCAAACGAAGTCTTGCTCTGTTGTCCAGGCTGGAGTGCAGTGGTGCGATCTCAGCTTACTGCAACCTCCGCCTCTTGGGTTCAAGTGATTCTCCTGCCTCAGCCTCCCGAGTGGCTGGGACTACAGGCGCTTGCCACCACGCCCAGTTAATTTTTTGTATTTTTAGTAGAGACGGGGTTTTACCTGTGTTAGCCAGGATGTTCTCAATCTCCTGACCTTGTGATCCGTGTGCCTTGGCTTCCCAAAGTGCTGGGATTACAGGAGTGAGCCACTGCGCCCAGCTGGGTTTCACTTCTGAAATTAAATTTGCATGACTTATGAACCAACAAGAGCAAATAACTAATATCTTATTGAAAAAACCTCCTCTGGGCCAGGTGATTTATATACATTTTCCTAGTGAACCATCACCATAGTCCTGTGAGATACTATTTTTCCCATTTCACAGGTGAGAATGTTGAGGAAACCGAGGCCTTGCCGGGGTCAGTCAGCACAGAAGAAGAGTGGCGGGCAGGATTTGGATCTGGGTCTGATGCCTCAGCCCGTGCTCTTGCATTCCACTGGACTGCCAACAGATATCATTTAGGAAAGCCCATCCATGGCCTGGGGTCTATGTGGCTGGCAGGCCATGGCGGTTACAGGGTAGAACTGCGGTTTTGCAGGGAATTGATGGAGGCCCAGCCTCATCTGCAGGAGGTGCCGGTGGAAGGCCCACTGCTCCCACAGTGGAGAGGCTCCTGGGAGGAAGGACCCAGGGCCAGAGCATTCCATGGAGGGCCTGAAGACCCCTCCACCTCAGCTAGCTTCTGCCTCAATCTCGGCCAGCCTGGGTGGCAGCCACAGAAACCCGGGCCTGTCTGCGGCCCCTCAGCCTGGCGGCCCTGGGGATGCTGTGTTGCAAAACCACACTGTCTTGTTTTGACTTTCTCTTGGTTTCCCAGAAAACTTATTTACAGAAGTAAGAATGCTTTATAACTTTAAAGTCTTCTTTTATTATGGTAAAATATACATAACACACATTCTACCATTTTAACCCATTTTTAAGTATACAATTCCATGGCAGTAATTCCCAATGAGTACATTCACAGTGTTGCACAGCCATTCATTTCCAGAACTTTTTTCATCATCTCAGGCAGAAACTCTGTATCCATTAAATAATACGTCCCCATTCTCCCTCCCCGCGGCCCCTGTTTACCACCATTCCACTTTCTGACTATGAATTTGACTGCTCTAGGTACCTCACTTAAGTAGGATCATAGTTTTTGTCCTCTTCTGATCGGCTTATTTCATTTAGCATAAAGTTGTCAAGGTTCATCCGTGTTTCAGCATGTCAAAATTTATTTATTTTAGAAGGCTGAATAATATCCCATCGTGTGGATAGAGCACAATTTGTGTATCCATTCATCTGTTGAATGGACATTTGGATTGTTTCCATCTTTTTAAAAATTTTTTATTTATTTATTTTTTGAGACGGAGTCTCACTCTGTCACCCAGGCTGGAGTGCAATGGCATGATCTAGGCTCACTGCAACCTCTGCTTCCTAGGTTCAAGCAATTATCCTGCCTCAGTCTCCCAAGTAACTGGGACTATAGGTGTGTGCCACCATGCCTGGCTAGTTTTTATATTTTTAGTAGAGACGGGATTTTACTATGTTGGCCAGGCTGGTCTCAAACTCCTGACCTCTTGAACCGCCCGCCTCGGCTTCCCAAAGTGCTGGGATTACAGGCATGAGCCACGGCGTCCAGCCTCCATCTTTTAACTCTTGCAAACAATGCTGCTATGAACATGGGTCTACAAATACCTGTTTGAGTCCCTGCTTTCAATTGTTTAGGGTATATGCCCAGAAGTGGAATTGAGAGATCATGTGATAATTTTATGTTTAACTTTCTGAAGAATCACCATACTGTTTTTCTCAGTGGTTGAATCATTTTACATTCTGCCAATAGCAACAAGGGTCTCAAAGGTCTCCACATTCTTGCCAATACCTGTTTCCCTTTACTTTTTTTTTTTTTAATAATGATCATCCTAAAGCATGTGAAGTGGTATCTCATTGTAGTTTTATGTCTCTTAACTGTTTAAAAGTTTTATTTCCAATGTAAAAATACTATTTGTCCTATTCTAACTTATTTATTCTTTTTAATTTTTTTGTTTTAATTATTATTATTATTTTGAGATGGAGTCTTGCTCTGTCACCCAGACTGGAGTACAATGGTATGATCTTGGCTCACTGCAACTTCTGCCTCCTGGGTTCAAGCGATTCTCCTGGCTCAGCCTCCCGAGTAGCTGGGATTACAGGCAGGCACCACCACGCCCAGCTAATTTTTGTATTCTCAGTAGAGATGCGGTTTTGCCATATTAGCCAGGCTGGTCTCAAACTCCTGCCCTCAAGTGATCCACCTGCCTCGGCCTCTCAAAGTGCTGGGATTACAGGTGTGAGCCACCGCACCTGGCCTTTTAAAATTATTTTTAATTGACACATAGTAATTGTATGTATTTGTAGGGTATGGTATGATATTCTGATACATGTATACAATGTGTGGTGATCAAATTTGGGTAATTAGTATATCTATCACCTTGAACACTTACCATTTCCTTGTGTTGGAAACATTTAAATTCCTCTCTTCTAGCCATTTGAAAATATATAATAAAAGAAATTGTTACCTGTCGTCATCCTATAGTACTATAGAACGGGGTCCCCAACCCCCCGGCCATAGACTGGTCCCGGTCTGTGGCCTGTTAGGTACCAGGCTGCACAGCAGAAGGTGAGAGGAGTGGAGCGAGCAAAGCTTCATCTGTATTTACAGCTGCTCCCCATCACTTATATGACCACCTGAGCTCCGCCTCCTGTCAGATCAGCGCGGTGTTAGATTCTCATAGGAGCACAAACCCTATTGTGAACTCCTATGGTGAACCGCGCAGGCGAGGGATCTAGGTTGTGCCCTCCTTATGAGAATCTAATGCCTGATGATCTGTCACTGTCTCCCATCACCCCCAGATGGGACTGTCTAGTTGCAGGAAAACAAGTTCAGGACTCCCACTGATTCTACAGTGTGATGAGTTGTATAATTATTTCATCATATATTGCAATGTAATAATGATAGAAATAAAGTGCACAATAAATGCAACATGCTTGAATCATCCCTAAACTATACCCCCAACTCTGGGGTATGTGGAAAATGGTCTTCCACAAAACCAGTCCCTGGTGTCAAAAAAGGCTGAGGATGGCTGCTCTAGCACACTAGAACTTATGTCTCTTAGCCAGCTATAATTTTGCCTCCATTAACCAACTTCTCCCCATCCTCCCTCTCTTCCTACCCTTCCCAGCCTCTGGTAACCACTTTTCCGTTTTCTTCTTCCATGAGACCCACTGTTTTAGCTTACACACGTGAGCGAGACCGTGTGGTATTTGTCTTTCTGTGCCTGGCTTATTTCACTTTGCATATTGTCCTCCAGGCTCATTCATGACAGAATTTCATTCTTTTTTTTTTTTCTTTATCAAACTGCTCAATAAGGTGACTTTCCTATTTACCTACCCTTCCTTTGGCAGTGCATGAGTGGTGAAATTTCTGTACACCCTTACTAGCATTTGATATTATCAGTCTTTCAAAATATTCACAATCAGGTGGGCAAAAAGTGGTGCCTTTTATAACTAGGTTTCTTAGGCTTCATCGGTAGATAGGATCTTTGCTGTGGGTCTGTAGAAAATGCCCTAATCATGTCAAGGAAACAACAGCTAAAATGTTCTCTCCACCTCCTCCTCCTCTATCTATTGAGAGGTTTGGCTCATCTAGTTTTTCCTACTCTAGTAAGCTAACATAGTGAGTCTTACTGTCAAGCAAGTCTTGCTTATCTGGGATTAAATGCTACTTGGTCATGATGGGTTATTCCTTTACTATGCTACCTGATTTGATTTGCTAATATATTAAAATGTTTGCATAGATGATCATTAGTGTGCTCTCCTTTCGTTTTGGAATTAACCTTATATTATTCAACAAAATATTTTAATTCACTTTCTAGATTGCTATATGCTCCAAAGTAGTTTATCTAACATGATAATTACCTATTTTTGAAGGTTAAGGAAAAAGTGTCGGCCAGGTGTGGTGGCTCATGCCTGTAATCTCAGCACTTTGGGAGGCTGAGGCCGGTGGATCATGAGGCCAGGAGTTTAAGACCAGGCTGATCAAGATGGTGAAACCCCGTTTGTACTAAAAATACAAAAAAATTAGCCAGGCTTGGTGGCAGGTGCCTGTAATCCCAGCTACTTGGGAGACTGAGGCAGAGAATTGCTTGAACCCAGGAGGTGGAGGTTGCAGTGAGCCAAGATTGTTCCACTGTACTCCAGCCTGGGTGACAGAGCAAGACTCCATCTCAAAAAAAATAAAAATAAAAAAAGTCTATAAAAACGGCTGGGCCCAGGCATTTAAAAAAATGATGCTCAGTCTTCTAGTCTTTTATTGTCTATCCAAATTCTTTGGCTGTCGAACCATCCAAGGTTTCTATCTCTTTTTAAGCCTTTGGGGAATAGGTTTCAATACATTTCTTGTCTACTGTTTCTCTTAGTGTTTTCTAATTCTAACCCATTCTTTTTGGAATTTCTATTAGGTGGTTTTGCAACTTCTGCATCTATCCTCCATGCATCTTCATATTTCCTTCATAGTTTTCATGCTGTTTTCCTTTTGTGCTATGTTCTGAACAGGACTTTGGCTTCAAACTGCAGAAACTGGCTATTCAGGGGGCTCCACTTTTCTCCTTGGCTTTCTTGAGTTTTCCTTTTAACAATCATATGTTAAGGTCTTTAGTTGGTTCTTTTTTTTTTTTTTTTTTTTTTTTTTTTTTTTTTTTTTTTTTTTTAACAGTGGCCTAATCTTTATTTCTCTAAATATATAAAAAGACTTATTAATTTATTTTTTTTTGAGATAAGGTCTCACTCTGTTGCCCAGAGAATACAGTGGTGCAATCTCAGCTCACTGCAACCTCCGCCTGCCAGGTTCAAGTGATTCTCATGCCTCAGCCTCCCGAGTAGCTAGGAGTACAGGTGTCCCCACCATGCCTGGCTAAATTTGGTATTTTTAGTAGAGACAGGGTTTCACCATGTTGGCCAGGCTGGTCTCGAATTCCTGGCCTCAAGTGATCTACCCACCTTGGCCTCCCAAAGTGCTGGGATTCCAGGGGTGAGCCACCATGCCCAACCAACATACTTCTTCTTCTTTTTTTTTTTTTTGAGATGAAGTCTCACTCTGTTGCCCAGGCTGGAGTGCAGTGATGCAATCTCGGCTCACTGCAACCTACCCCTCCCAGGTTCAAGTGATTCTCCTGCCTCAGCCTCCTGAGTAGCTGGGATTACAGGTGTATGTCACCACATTGGGCTAATTTTTGTATTTTTAGTAGAGACAGGGTTTCACCATGTTGGGCAGGCTGGTCTCGAACTCCTGACCTAATGATCTGCCCACGTCAGCTTCCCAAAGTGCTGGGATTACAGGCATGAGCCACCGCACCCGGCCTACTTCTTTTAAAATCTCCATTTCTTTGTAATAAGAACTCACTTTCTTTAGGTAGTTTAGCTGTTGAGTTTGGTGACTCTCTCTCACAGTGGGTTTTCCTCAACTGTTTCCTCAACTGTTTATAGTGTCTTTATTAAGTGCTCATCTTAGAAGGGGAGGTTTCCTGTTGACACATCTGTAAGTGGTGTATCTATTTACCCTCAGCAATTGCAGGTGAGAGGCAAGAATGCGTCGACAGCTGGGGTGGGCCAGTGGGTGGTCTCCTGGATGCAGGCACTTAGCACCTGACAGTCACTTGCAGCCCTGTTCTCTCCCTTATACCTGCTCCCACTGAACTGGAAGCAGCCACCATTTCCAGAATTTGGAGCTATGGTTTCCTCATTCTCACTAATCCCAGCTGCTTCATAACTTCTGACCCACTGAAAGTATCTCTGTTCTGGTTATCTGTTGCCGAGTAACGAATCACTCTCAAACATAATGGCTTCAAACAAACATTTTATTCTCATTTCTCACGGCTCTGAGAGTTGATGGGTTTGGCTGGGCAGGTCCTGTTCCGAGGCCCTCCTCTCATGGGCCTGCAGTCAGACTGTGGTTTGGCGATGATTATCCGGGCATCAGATGGAACACCCACCTGTGTCGCCTCCATGTGGCTTGGGCTTCCTCACAGCATGGAGTCTGGGTGTCAACAAGCTTGCCCAGAGGGCCAGACAGAAATGGAATCGGCCTTTCTGACCCAGCTAGTCACATGGCGTCACTTTTGCTGTAGTCACTGGCCCACCAGAGTTCCAGGAGAGGAAGGAGAGACCCCAACTCTGGATAGGAGGAGGGTCTAAGCCCCTTGGTAGAAAAGCCATGTGGGATGGAAGGTCTTGTAGCCATCTTGGAAAAATGCAATCTGCCGCAACTACCTTTCCCCAGCACTGCCAGGAATTAACTTATTTTCTGAAACACCTTTTCTGCATTTCTTAAGAACTTAGGGACAGGATCATGGAGCCAAAGCTTACCCTCACCAGGCATCTTGAGGTGATCTCACCTCATGGCTTATTAATTTGTATTATTCCCCGCTACTCTATCTTGCAGTTCATGCCATCTCATCCTCGTGTACTCAGCTGGTGCTCCACACAGAAACCCCCTGGGGCCAGCGTGCACGGTGTAGGTTGAGGTGGAAGCTGCCTTCCTGGCCTTGTCGGACCCAGCCTGGAAGCGGGGCCCAGTCACAGCAACAGTCATGGACCCCGAGGGTCCCCTGCCAGCTCTGTAAACCCCCTGCCTCCTAAGGTTCTCTGCGACTACTGTGATCTACAGTTGGGAGTGCTCCAGGGAGTTCTCATGTGTGCTCCTCCACACGCAAGAGCCACTGCCTCTCGGGAGCCGATGTAGAATGGCCGGTGGGAATGGCTCAGTCCACTCTGAATGATCTCTCTCTTCTTCAAACCTGAGCATCGGTCCCCATGGCCTGCCCTCCGCCTGTCCAGGAGGCAGGGTGGGCACAGCACAGCAGTGCCTGGCTGCCCTGTCTCCCTTCTCTCACTGAGTCCTCCTGCAGATGCACACTGGGGAGCTGCCCCACCGTCCTTCACATTGGAGGTGCCTGAGAGAAGGGACAAGCACAGGGGGATTTGGAGGCTGTGCTAGTCAGGCTGGGTGAAGCAGTGGGGCTTGAGGAGGGCACTGCAGCCCTGTGAAGCTGAATTAGGGCCTGGGAACCACCTAGGCCTGGTCCCCACAATGGAGACTGGGGAGTTAGGAGAAGGCTGTGGTCCCTGCTCATCTCACCCAATGCCCCAGTGAGTTGCTTAGGAGTTAAATGGACAGAGCCTCCAGCTGGGGCCGATGCTGAGAGGGCCTCTCCGGAGGGTGAATTTGCTTTCTCTTGCAACAAGGGAAGTTCGAATTCTGCCGTAAGGATCTCCATTCCTCACTAAGAAGTCTGGAGTCATGCCACACACAGCTGGATTAGTGCTGCCTTTTGATCTGATGTGACAGTGGTTAAACATGTGTGACAATGTGAAATCATGACGAATGACTTCCTTAATGTCAAGTTTCCTCACTTTTCAGGGAAGAGAAAATAGGGCAACTGCATCATATTGTGGACAGTGAACTCGGATCTCTTAACTTCATTCCTACACAAAAGTTGCTGATCGAGGGAAATTGATAGGGACCGGCCTGACCCTTGAGTCTCGGGTACAGACAGGACAGGGCTGTCTGCCGAGAAGTGAGGCAGAAGCCGAGCAGGGATGTTTTGGAACCGGCGAGAGTGTCTGAACACCATCAGCTCTGCCTGCATCTGCTCCTCAGGCTGTCTGCAAGTAGCACCACGTCCTGGAGCAGCATGTTAAAAAGCTGATTTGGTTCAGGCTTTTGAAAAATCAAAACAAGACAAACATCCACCCCCGTGATGAACAACAACTTTTTCCCAGGCTTGCAAGCGCTGTGGCCGGGTTGCCCTGACAACGACACACTTTGGGTCGGCCGCTTCCCTGGGCCTTTGTTTCCCATGTGCACAACGGGGATGGGAGAAGGTCAAGGTCATTTCCGGCTTCACATTCTGGGAGGCAAACCCACACCTCGGGGGCCTCTATTCTGCCCTTTAGTCCCTGGCTGGCATCTCAGCAGAAAGAATAAAGGCATCTGTGTTGCGGCTTCCTGGGGCCTCTTCCTTGGAAACAGATAGTCTGATAGGCAATGATGGCAGCTGCTCATTGCCTGTGGCCTGGCTACTGCTGGCCATATGGGCCCCTGGAGCTGGGGGCCTTGCTGAGGCTCCCCAGACCCACTTCCACAGCCACAGGACCTGCCTGCAGTCTCTTTCCCTTTTCCTGGAAACTTCTGTCCCTTTGTCCACTCTCGATGAGTCAGAGTAGCCAATGGAGAGGAGTGCAGACCCCAGGCCAGAAACAAGTGGCAAAGGCAAGGTGTATCTCCTCTCTGAGGTCATAGGCCACAGCAGTTCGGGCCTGACAAGGAGCTGTTGCTGTAATTACCCATGACTCTGGAGGCCTGGTTCATCCACCAGGCCTGGAAATACCAGCAGGCCTGGCCAATCCAGCCCAGAGCTCAGCCAGCGTGGACAGTCAGTCTTGGCCACCAGCACCTTCCTCAGGCCTGAGAAGAAGAGGCCAGGTTTGCCTGGCACAAGCTGCAAACTTTGGTTCCCTGCACCCCAGGCAGAGGGGGCTGCCCTGCCAGAGGTAGCTCCCACATCCCCTGAGCCTGAGTTATTACCTGCTACAGAGGGGACAGCTCTTCCAAAGACCTGCGGCCTAACGGGTCCCGGCAGCATCCGTGAAAGTGAAAAGAGCAGAAGATTGGTTGGCACAGTTTTCCGAACCTCTCCCTGGGCCATCTGTGCCAGCTACTGCTGTTTTCTAACAAAGCACTCCAAAACTTAGCACCATACCACAGCCATCTCCCATGCTCGTGGCTCTGCAGATCTGGACGTTGGACAGAGCACAGGAGGGCTGCCTTGCTTCCATCTTGTAAAGGCCTCCACTGCAAAGACTTCACAGCTGAGAGGGACTCAACAGCTGGAACCATCTGAAGATGTCATGTCTCATGTTTCCCCCACATGATGCTGACTGTTGGTGGGACCTCAGCCCAGCCTGTTGGCCACAACAGCCTCTGCATGTGGCTTGGGCTTCCTCAGAGCAGGGTGGCCTCATCACAGTCAAACTTCTTGACTACAGGTTCAGGGCTCCAGAGGTGAGTGTCCGTTTCATTGCCTTTCCCACTGAGCTTTGAAAGTTATGCTGCATCATTTCCACCACATTCTATTTGTAACAAGCAAGTCACGAGCTCCTGCCAAGACTCCACTTCTTGATGGGAGGAGTGACGGGATGGGAGGTACTGTTGTGGCCATCTTTGGAGAACATAATCGGACATGCCACCCTCCTGACTTTCCTTCCCACTCTGCCCCAGCCACGGTCCAGCTGCACAGACAGCCTTGACCAGGCCCTTCCAGTACCTTCTTCTCTTCCTAACAGCTGCTGGGCAGGTCCTCCACAGGCCCAATAGTGAGCTGGGCCACGGAGGCATGGGGGAGGCCCCTCCATTTCTGGCTTTTTCACCATGGCTGGGGAAAGGGGCAAGCTCAGGGTTAACTGGAGTCCACAGAGTAACTCAGTTTGATGGAGGGCCCCAGGCTGTCCCGGGCCTGGCCTGCCTCCCTCACTATCCGTGGGCTGTTCATGTGGCTTTTGGTCTTGTGTCTCTTGGCTTGAGAGTTTGTGGTTCTGGAATGAGGGGAGCCAGGCAAAGCCTCACCCGGGAACCATCAGTGGGGGTCCTGAGAGCCCCCTGGGAGCCCAGAGCTTCCTCTGTGGATGGTCTCCCCTCTGTGGCTGCAGTTTAGGGGCCTTGGGACAGAACCTTTTGCCATCCCCTGCCCTATTTGTATTAGGGGCAGGCTGTTCTTGGTGGAATACAATTTCTGTGTGGCTGACACAAGTGTGAACTGCGGACTTGCCTTTGGTGGCTGAGTTCTGAGTTTTACTGAGAACAGTGCAAGGGTTAGTAGGTCTCAGCTGTGAGAGCTGCGGGACCGTTGTAGTTGTAGAAGCTGCTTTTGTCAAGAGACTCTCTGAGGAAAAATGTTCTCTGGATTTCCAGACCCTTTTCTACTCTTTCCCCTATTCCCAATGTACCCCTGGCCCGCAGACCCCCCAAATTCCCTAGTGTGGACACAGAGCCCTACTCTGCCACCAGGCCAGCGCCTGGCCACGGGGTCAGACGCTGGAGACATTAAAGCATGTGTGTGCACACACACACAAACACACACACACACACATACACACACATATACAAACACATACAAACACATACACACATACAAACACACACACACACACAGAAACACACACATGCACATACACAAACACACATGTGCGTGCACACAAAGAACAGACTATTCATGAGCCTGTAGCACATGCAAAAAATCCAAGTTACATTAAAAAAAAATTTCTATTGCACAAGAAATACAAGATGCCGACTAGAATGTTGGGAGAAGAAAGTCCACCCCGCAGCCGGCCCCCAGGCAGGCCCGCTCGTTTGGGCCTCTGCCTGCCCGCCTGGGGTGTCTGTATTTACATTCGTCCACACCCGCCACAAGGGTTTCTTTTTCCCCACATGGCATCATACTTGGGAATACTTGGTAAAGTAAACTCATCAAGCCCACAAACTCTTCTCAGAGGGCCCAGGAGCCCAGGGGCAGCCATTTCTCGGCGGGCTGTTCCCCCGTCGCGGCGGGGCCACCCCAAGCCAGCGGGAGGACAGGGTCCGGCTGCTCGGAGAGGGGCGCCCCCTGGCGGCGGGCGAGGGAACTGCTCCTGCCTGCCGGTTGCATGGGGGCAGGTGCCCTAAGGAATAGGCTGGAGAGGCTGGCACGGCTCCCTCCTCTCCTGGGCTTCAGCGAGGGAGAGGAGCTGTTACATTTTGGCAAACAGCAGACCTTTTATTCCAAGCCCCCAGTTTCTAGCCACCATGGTTGACCGAGTTCTTTCTCTGCTGTGGGAGAAACAGGGCCCAGCCTCCAGCTTTGCCCAAGGGTCCCGCTGCCCCCACTTCCCAGTCACTGCCTGGGAGTTAGTGATGACTGGGGAGGATTGGTTTTTGGGAGAGGGGCTGCAATGAGGAGTGTCACATTTTCTGGGGCGACAAGGAAGCCTCTGCACCCAGACCCTCACGTTCGTGTCCACCTGCCTGTCTCCCTTTAGCAAGTAAGTTCTCCCAGCCCAGCCCCTGACTTTGATGCAATCCCTCCCTGAGGACTGAGAGGGGTAAGTGCCCTGCCTTGAGC
Organism: Macaca thibetana thibetana; assembly: GCF_024542745.1. Taxonomy (NCBI): domain Eukaryota; kingdom Metazoa; phylum Chordata; class Mammalia; order Primates; family Cercopithecidae; genus Macaca; species Macaca thibetana. The sequence goes on from NC_065584.1 coordinate 89,295,175, forward strand.
GATGGGAGTTCCTCTGTAGGGCCTTGTCACTTGGGGAATGCCAGGCCCCTCGCTGCTGGTTCCTGTCCCTGTCCCTGTCCCTGTGCTGGGGACAGTTGTGTGCAGCTGAAGAGAATTTTCAAGGCCAAGCCTGAGGTTCAGGGTCTCCTCCCTGACTTGAAAAGAACTAGACAGCATGAAAGACGTTACACTGGCCCTGAGCATGCCACGGTCAGGAGGGTGGGGTTGGTGGGGCGCCATGGATAGTCCCTAAGAACATTGACAGGAAAGACCTGGAGGCCCTGTGCACCTTCGAGAGCCAGGGTAGGGGCTGCAGCGTCTTCCCTGATGCGTTCTCTCCGCAGTGGGGATCTGTCTGTGCATACACCCTTACAACTTGCTGTTCCAGACTGTCATCCCTGGTTATTTTCCATCTCTGTCAATGAGGAAACAAGGATCTAAGAGGCGTAGAGACTTGCCCTGGGTCTGGCAGCTGGCAATTGACAGAAGCAGGATTTGAACCTGGGCCTGTGTTTCCAAATCCCACCCTCATCACCACATTGAAGAACTGTCCCTTGAGGCTGAGCTCTGGCAATTTCTTTAGTCTTCAGTGTGTTCTCGAGGGAGAGGTGTGGGGTAAAGCCCTGGGCCTTTGGCTTTTGGGGTTTCCAGGGCCCAGCAGAGGCCCAATTCCTGGCCGCCCCTCCTTGTATTCAGGGGTCTTGTGGTCTTTGGTCTTGAGGCCCCCATGGCCTCCATTGTGATGGAACCTGGTAGTTTGGGGAACATAGCCGTTGGTTCTTCATCAACCAAGAAGGCAGGGTGTGGAGGAGCCGCAGGTCCCAGGAGAGAGGAGGTGGCTGTGGGTCACCCAGCCAGGAGGTGCTGGAGGGAATGTGGGCCCCGTTTTCTGACCCTGGCCCCAGCTGCCCCGCTTCATATTGCACTACCCAGTGTGTCTCTGTTCTCTCAGGTCTGACCTCTGAACATAAAAGTGAATGAAAGGGAAACCAATAATGGGAAACTCAAAGAACAGGGGCCTCTGGGTTGGGCAGACCAGTAGCTGGAAGGGGTCCAGCCCTGATTCCTGAGATTGCCTCAGCCTTGTGCAGGCCTTGGGCCCCCGCCCAGCAGGCCCCACTGATGGGCGGGCTGGGCTCCAGCCATTATCTGCTCCGTAGCTCCATTGAGGAGCAGAAACCTTGCACCGAGGGCAAAAACACCTAGTGTGCCTTAGATCCAATTTAAACCTTTTTGATAAAGAAAGTCCAGATAAAGAGTTCATTCACTTCCACTTCTCCAGCTGCACTTGATTTGAGGCTTTGGTGACCTGATGCTGCTATTTCAGAGGTGGAGATGTTTTCTAGTTCCTTCCACCTCATTGTCTGCTGAAGCTCCCGCTAACCCCCACCCTCTTCCTCCCCTCCTTTCTCCTCTGTCTCCAGACTTGGGTAGAAGTTGTGCTGCTTGGAGGGCAGGGTTGATGTGGCTGCCTTGGCTGGACTTGGAGATGGAGGATTGAGTGGCAGTGGGAGAGATGTCACCTGGCACACAGCACACGGCACATCCTAGAGGCCACTTTGGAGGAAGGGAAGAGGGCAGCTCCTGGTGCTCATGCAGTGGAAGCCACAACCACCTTGCAGAGGCTTTTAGGATCTGCGTAGGGACTGGTGTGTGCTCAGAGGATGGGGCCAGGCAGGCTCTCCAGAGTGTGCAGAAAAGTGCCTCCTGGAGATTCTGCACATGCCCAGCCTGTCACACTCACAGGAATGAAACCATCATTGGGCAGCTCCTAGATGACACCAACGAGGGGGCCAAGCCAGAGCCCGGGAGGAATGAATGCAGGATCCAAAACGGCAGTCGCCATCCGAGTCAGCAGAAACATGTTTCTGAGCTGGCTCCCGACTGAGCGACAGCAGATCCTCGTTCTCGGGGCCTCAGTGTTGTTAAGCATGCGATGAAACGGTGGAACCACTGCTGCACAGGCGCTTGAGGGCTTGGGAGGTGACGTAGCTGCAGGGGGAACTAGGGAAGAGGTGACTGTTGCCTGAGAGTCTTGCTGAACACCCCACTGTGCTAAGTCCTGGACGCAGGTCCTTTGTTTCATTCCTTGGTTTTACAGATGAGGAAGCTGTGATCTGAGAGCTGTACAGTAGTGGCTGAGGTGGGGGTTGCAGTGAAGGATACGGCACACGCCAGATAGAGCTGAATGGGTGTGGGGCCTCAGGTCTTGGCCACAGCGGCCTGCTGTGCACTGATCCTGCGAAAGAATGTCCATTATCAGCCAGGCACGGTGGCTCACGCCTATAATCCCTGCACTTTGGGAGGCCGAGACAGGCGGATCACCTGAGGTCAGGAGTTCAAGACCAGCCTGACCAACACAGAGAAAACCTGTCTCTACTAAAAGTACAAAATTAGCCGGGTGTCGTGGCACATGCCTGTAATCCCAGCTACTAGGGAGGCTGAGGCAGGAGAATCACTTGAACCTGGGAGGCAGAGGTTGAGGTGAGTTGAGATAGCGCCATTGCACTCAAGCCTGGGCAACAAGAGTGAAACTCTGTCTCAAAAAAAAAGTGTCCATTATCAGAGACACGGCAAGAAGATGGTTGTGGAATGCTGGTGGAGCCAGCCCAGCCTTGTCTGGGGACGGGGTCCTCAGCACAGCCTGAGACTGCTCTGGTCCCACTGGCAAAGCCGGGGCCCTGGGGAGAGGCCTGTGGGGGGTTGGTGAATCCCAGGTCTGATGGCGCCTCCAGGCAACGTGTCAGGACTCAGAAGTCGGGGGCTGAAGAGCATGTGGGGACGCGTGTCAAGGGGGATTTCGATGACAACCATAAGTCCAGGCAGCAGATCCAGCAGAATGCATTTGACCACCAGAATTTACCCAGCGCCTCCAGAAAGTGCTCAATTGGGAAGGAGACAGACGCCTGTGTGGAGGGAGGGGCAACTGAGAATCTGGGGCTCTGTCCCTTAGTCCTTTGTAAATGGCAGAGGGAGAGGGGGCTTCCGGATGGCAGTGATCCAAAACTCACCTCTCCGTAGAAGCAGTGAGGTCACTGGAGGCCCAGCTTCAGGGCCAGCCTCCAGTGCTGAGAGAAGCCGCTGCCCCTCTCCACTCCCGGAGAGGATGCCAACTGTGCTCATCAGAGGGTGGGCCCCCAGGCCCTCCCGGCACCCAGCCTCCCTCTCATTCAGAAACTCGGCTCCAGGAGGGGGTCTAGGAGGCTGGGTACACTAGGTATGCCAGTACCTTGGGGTTCTTCTGAGACCAGGAACCCGTTCTTTTGGCCTTCAAGGGCCAGCACTCACCTGGGCAGTGATTGGATGGGAGCGGCCTCCTCGTCCCCCTCGTCTAAGGCAGTTAAAAGAGACAACACTGCAGAAGGCCCTCCGTGTGTCCCACCCTCCTGGGGAAAATGAGATTCCTGTCCACCTTGGAGGAGCCAGGCACTTGCCTACCACTTGAATAAATGGGTTGCTTCTGGATTCTAGGAATTGGGTAACTGACAACGATGCCTTTTCGGTGTTGCTGCCAGGATGCTTGGAGTCCCAAAGGGGACCAATCACAAGAAGGATGTGCACTCTTTGGCTCCATAGTAATTTTATAGTAATTAAGAATGAATATTTTAGTTGGGCACAGTGGCTCACACCTGTAATCCCAGCACTTTGGGAAGATGAGGTGGAAAGATCCCTTGAGCCCAGAAATTTGAGACCAGCCTGGGCAACATAGTGAAACCCCATCTTTACAAAAAATAATAAAAAAAAAAATTAGCCAGGCGTGGTGGTGTGCACCTGTAGTCCCAGCTACTCAGGAGGCTGAGGTGGGAGAATCACCTCAGCCCAGAAGTCAAGGCTGCAATGAGCCAAGATCACACCACTGCACTCCAAGCCTGGGCGATGGAGTGAGACCCTGTCTCAAAAAAAAAATCGTAACTTTGATTTTTTTTCTTATTGCAAAAGAAATTCTACATACGAACAACCCAAAAGAAAAGGAATAAAAGTGGCCATTCCAGCAGTGAGGAATAACCACCACTAATATTTTTGTCTATGTCCTTCCAGCCTTGTCATTTATACATTTATATAATACTCTACAATTTTTTTATAAACGTGATCTCCCTGTTTCACTCAGTGGATTGCAGGTACCTTTCCTTGCCTTTCACTGTCCTCCTCCCAGAGCCTCCATTCACCCTCACTGTAGGCCATGTTCTCTGGCTGTCCTTATGCTCCGTGGAACTCCCCATAGAGCCTTCAGAACACAGAGGGTGTTATAGGCTCAAATGGGGCCCCTCAAATTCATGTGTTGCAGTCTTAACCCCCAGTACCTCAGTGTGTGAGTGTATTTGGAGGCAGGGGCTTTAAAGAGGTGATTAGGGTAGGCCCTAATCCAATAGGACTGGTGTCCTTGTAAGAAGAGGAGATGAGGACACAGACACACACAGAGGGATGACCATGTGAGGACAGCAAGAAGTGTGGTCATCCCCAAGCCAATGAGAGAGGCCGTGGCAGAAACCAACCCTGCCAACACCTTGATCTTGGACTTCCAGCCTCCAGAGTGCAGACTCCTCCTACTGAGGAGCAGAAGTAATTCTGAGCAGGTGTCCTGACCCACTGCAGCGTGGAGCTTGGGCAGCTGGGAACCAGCTTCCACCTGGGCAGCACTATGGCCCAAGCAGCCCTTCCCTCCCCGGATGTGCCCTCCCCCCATGCCTGGGAAAGGGGTTTGCGGAATGGGGAGGCTGGCCTAGGGCAACTGCAGGGGAATTTCCAGGGGTCAAGGTTTCTGTTGGCAAGAGAGAAGTAACAGACATCTGAACCACAGCAATGTCAGAGATGACTTCCCTTCCCACCACTGTCACCTCAGAAAGGCGCAAGATCGTCCAGTGATAAATAATGGAACACCATGCCGTGAGCTGTGGGCTTCCGGTCAGTGTCTTTGATCTGCAGCCCCCGTGGATGGGGAAGGGGAACCCTAGAGCCTGAGACTTGTGGGATGCTGTAGGGCTGTTTGTTCCCAGCCTCCCAGAGTATAAATAATATGTCCCACTCCCTGAAGGATGTCCCTGCCCCACTGCTGAGTGACATGGGTGTGCCTGGCAAGGCACCTGTGCTGATCTTTCTTCCATTGCTCACACCTCTCCTGGGCTCTCTGGGCTTCTGGCTGAGTTCAACACTGTAGGGTGCAGGGGAGGTAGGGATATCTAGCCTGGAGTGGGGTGAATGTGCCCTTGGGAAAAGGATGCCACTCTCTTCCAGATCTTTCTGCTCTTATGTCAGAGAGATGGAGTCATCCCAGCACTTTCGGCCAGCAAACCTGAAGCGTCTCCATGGCCATCTCCCTCTGCCTTCAACCCATGTGAGCATTTCCTGGGAGCCAGGTTGGGTGCCAGGCTTGAGGGCACTGCTGGGCTTACCCATTGCCGCCTGTGCACTGTTGATGCCCAATTTATCAGGCTCACGCATCTGTTAAACATGAAACCTTCAACGCTTTCCAAACAGCAACACACCACTTGTACGTCTAACGCACAACTCCTGAGTTTTGGCAATTCCTCCAGTGAAACACTGATTTAACATTTTTATTGGATCTCACTTGTAAATGTTTAAAGTCTAAAATGTTATACTATCTCTAGTGCTTCAAACACCCAAACAGTCAAAACACGCCTAAAATGCTGTATTGGTTACACAACAAAGCGCTCTGCTCTCTCTGGAACTGACCAATGCTGAAGCCTGCTTCCCACCTCCCATCCTCACCCTACTCCCCGTCTTCTTACCAGTGCTCATAGCTCTTCCCAGGGGTTCTGAGCTGTCCTAGGGTTGCAGCGACCCCAGGAAAAGAGACCAGGCTTCAGGGTGGGACCAGTTAAGGGCTGAGGACACAGGGGCCAGGGTGTCGATGGCTCCTTTGGGGCAGTGCTCCCAACTGTTCCTCCCGAGGTGACTGGAACCTGAGCTCAGGCATTAGGCTGTGTCCTTTCTGTAGGACAAGTTCCCTTATTGCATCTGTAGGACGTTGGAAGCTCAAACTTTTTGTGAAGCTTTGCATTTTTTGGCAGCCTGATGTCCACCTCCTGAAGCAAAGTACCCTGTAACTTTCGTTTGTCCCACTCTTATGATATGCTGATGGGACGTGTACACGCTAACGAGATATGTCTCTGCGGCCTGCTTCACTAGGACCAGGCAAGCACATCTTGTTAGCATGTGCTAGACTGGCTGGTTTGAGAGTCTTTCTCAGGCGGGAGGGGTGAGTGTGCGCAGGTGGCTCACTGTCTCAAGGCTACCTCAGGACAAATGGCTGTCCCGCTTCTGTGGGTCCCTCCCTGCTGGACCTCTTTCTTGCTGGTCATCTGTGCAGCCACCAGAGTGACAGCTCCTACACTCCTTCCAAGATAAGGATACACATACATACATACATGTACAATGAGCTCTAACCTTTTCCATTATCACTACAATTTATATGCTTTCTAGTAACTGCATTGGTATCATTGCAACTTTTGACAACTGGCATTATTTCAATGAACCAGTTAACAAGTCACTGTCCACTTCAGTGGACACTGCCCTGAAATCCCTGGGTATGCAGCCTGTCCCAGGCCCATTGTAAATCATGCGTGTGCATGTCTATGTGTGTATATGCATGTGCGTGTGTGTGTTGTGTGTGTGTGTATGGTCTGTGTGGCATATGTGTGTGCACATACACGTGTGTCGTTTGTATATATATATCTGCATATATGCGTATGTGTGCACGCTGTGTGTATGTGTGCATAAGCATGTGTGTCATGTGTAAGTGTGCATGTATGTGTATATGAGTGTGTGTGTATAGCTGTATATATGTGTGTGTGGTGTGTGTGTATGAGCATTTATGTGTCATATGTATATTTGTATATGCATGTATGTGTACGTGTGTGTGATGTGTGTGTATGTGCACATGAATGTGTGTGTCATGTGTAAATGTGCCTGTATGTGTATACAAGTGTATGCATGTGTAGGTGTGTGGTGTGTGTCTCTATGCATGTATGTGTGTGCGGTGTGTGTGCATGAGGACTCATGTGTCACGTGTATGTATCTCTGAACGTGGTATATGTATATATGTGTGTATAAGTGTGTATGCCATGTGCATATGTGCCTGTATGTGTATATGAGTGTATGCATGTGTAGGTGTGTGGTGTGTATGTCTATGTATATATATGTGTGTGGTGTGTGTGTACGTGTTTTTGAATGCAAGAAAGTGCTTCTCCCTGGATCACTCTTCATGACAGAGCTAGAAAATATTTTTGATGATGTGTATTCATTTCCACTTGCTTTAAAAATAAGTAAGAGTCATGTTAAGAACGGTCCCGCCTAGCCATCTGATTCCCTCCCCAGAGGCAACCACTGCTTCCATATTTTGACTTCTTTCTACAATTAAAGGTCATGAGTTCATGTGGATGTTTCCAATTTCACATGTTAGGTTGCTGTCCCCTGGCCACCCCCACCTTCTTTTTGGATGGGACTCCTTTGCCTGTTAAGACTTCACCTCTCTGTACCTTCCCTTGAGAAGTTCCCAGGCTGGGGAGGCAGAGCTGGGCTGTTTCTTCTTACAGAGCAGAGGACAGCTCCATGGAGTTGGTGCCAGGGGTGCGAGTCTGTGTGTGAGCATGCTGGGTGGTCTGGGCATGAGTGCTGGCAGGGTGTCAGGGCCACAGATCAATCAGAATGGGCTGGGTGAGCTCAGGTCACCAAACCCCCAGCTCCCAGTGGCCCCAACCACAGGCTTTGCTTCTTGTTCTTCATACGTGTCCGTGGCGAGCTGCCTGGGCACTCCAGGTCATCTCTCCTGCACCCAGGCTGACTGAGCAACCACCAGCGAATGCTGCAGGGCCCAGGGTGGAGGGAAGGAGTGCCCTGACAGGGTGATCTCACGCAGGAAGTGCAGGGCTCTTGCCTGTGGACGGCGAGAGAGGTGACAGTGCCCTTGCACTCAGCACGTATTTACCAGCACTAACTAGTCCCTCTCCCCTAGGACCCACCAACAGACCTCAGTGGGCCAAGGAACGCAGTCCAACCATAGGCCCAGAAGAGCAGGGAGCCTGGTGACAGCCCTGGGGGTGGCAGAGACTATTGATGGCAAAGTGGAAATTAATTTTATTTTATTTGTGTGTCCATCATTATTATTAGTTCATTTAAAAAAAAAAATATTTTACAGGCCGGGTGCAGTGGCTCACGCCTCTAATCCTAGCACTTTGGGAGGCTGAGGTGGGTGGGTCACCTGAGGTCAGGAGTTCGAGACCAGCCTGGCCAACATGGGAAAACCACATCTCTACTAAACATACAAAAATCAGCCGGGCGTGGTGGCGAACCCCTGTAATCCCAGCTACTTGAAAGGCTGAAGAAGGAGAGTCGCTTGAACCCGGGAGGTGGAGGTTGCAGTGAGCCAAGGTCGTGCCACTGCACTCCAGCCTGTACCACGGGAGCCAGACTCCATCTAAGAAACAACAACAACAACAACAACAACAACAAAACCCATATGTTCCAAATTGGGACTCTTAAACATCCCCGTGATCTTATTACACTCATCCATCAGCATCCATTTATTCTTCTATGTGTTACACCTTAACTCAGTTCTCAAGTAAAGATGTTCATAAAAGTCTTCCTGATTATTTCAGAAAAAACAGAGAGGTGATTTATTGTGAACCCTGGAATAGTTGACAGCAACAGGACTGCTTGTGTTTCCCCTAAGTGGTTCTCAAGGAGGATTGTGTGCTTCCCCCAGGGCGCCCTTCCCAGGCAGGAAAGACGGGTCTCACGGCCAAAGATGGGAGTCCTGGCCCTGGTGGGGGCTCTCCTACTCCCTGTGCCGATCCCATCAGGAATTGTTGATGACAGAGGAGAAAACAGGGCTGCAGAGCTGGGGTAGCCTGTCCAGGGTGGAATTTAAACTTGCAGGACATCAAAGTCACCACACCTTAAGTTTTGGCCTTTGAGTGACTTGGATGAAACCCTGGACCCTCTCTGTGACTGTGATTTGGTGCAAAATGACTGCTTGTTGCCTTGGGAAGAACTGTGGGCTACACCACACCCAGCTCTCACGATGCACAGGTGAGCAGGGGCGCGCCTGGCACACGGCGCTCCAATCCACGGTTCTTAGGTCCCCCTGCCTAGACTTAAACAGAAGTTGGTTACAACCAGCTCACTTGCTGACTCTTAGTGCTCTGGTGGGGCTAATGGAAAATGTATCTGATCATTAGGAACTGCATTTGGCTGCTAGTCATGGAGAGCTGAAAAATGCTGGCTTAAGCAAGGAAGTGGGTTCCTTTTCCATAGGTCACATGAAGCCTGAAAGTTAGCAGCCAGAGCTGGCGAACTGTCCCCCATCACTGTCCCAGGCCCTCCTGGGGCCCTCCGTCCCACAAGGAAAGAGGAGGCAGGGGCAGGGTCAAAGGGGCCTCCACTGACTCAGCCCCCTTTGATGGAGTTCCCTGAAGCCCTACTTGACGACATCCAAGTCACCCCTGGCTGCAGCTCAGTCCCAGGACCACCCCACCTGCAAAGGTGGCTGGGGAAGGATGCACCAACAAAATCAGGGTCTGATACTAAGCAGAAGGGGCTGCAACTAGCAGTTTCTGCCACAGTGATTGTTAAAGTGCTATTATAACTAACTTACCCGCATACCCTGACTCCATTCTCCATTCCCCAGCCACCCACCCTTCGCCCCACTCCCTGTTCCTGCAGAGACTTTGAGGCCTCAGGCCCTGACATGCTGGAAAATGTGGCTCCTTCTAGGGCAGCAGCCTGCTGTTTGCCTCTCAGTGTGTTTCAGGTTTTTCTGAGCGTTGGAGGAGTTTCTGTGTTACTATATCCCCTTTGGGGCTTCCCCAGTGCTTTCCACCAGAGAAGCCCGCCCATGCTCCAGCCCTGGAGGCCTATGAGGGAGAAGGGCTCTGGCAGGCTCTTTGCAAAGACCCTGCAGGTCTGAGAAATCAGTGGCCCTGGAAGGTGGTGATGGCTCAGCCAGTGACTAGTCATCAGGCCAATGCTTTCCCAGGTGCAGTGTGGTGGGCGGGAGGAGGCCTGGGTGCCATCTACTGGGGAGTGGGGGGCCTTGACCCTGCACCTGGGCTGCACACCCTCCTCATTCCAGGGCAAAGGTGGACCAGGGTCAGAGCCAATTGACCTTGGCCCCCTGTGCCCAGCCCCTCATACCTGTCCCCGTGCTGTAGCCATCCACCTCACCTGGGGCTCTGTGCCTGCATCCCAAAGATAGCCAAGGAGGTTCTGATTCAGCCAGGACCATGAAGTTAGAGGGACAGGACCTAGCCCTGCCCCAGGACCTGCCCTCGATGGAGTAAGACACGATGGAGTAAGACACCCACAGAGGAGAGGGGAGAAAGGGGGACTCCTCTCCATTACCTCTAGAGACCAAGGCCAAGAGCCACCTATTGGGCTCAGGGAAGAGGCCCTTCCCAGCCTAATTACCTCCATAATAGGGCATGCACACAATTCGGGGTGCAGAGAGGAAGGTGTGCAATAAAAATAAAGGTTCACTCCTCTATGCCAGCCCTCAGTTCTCCCCAGAGGCAACCAGTGTCTACCACGTCCTTGGGTGTCCTTCGGGATATTTTCCCTGTGCATACACGCGGAGCTCTATAAGGTTTTTTACACACATGGTAACTCAATACACACTGTGCTGCAAGCTGCTTTCAAATAAATGCATTTATTATATCTTGGAGAACATTCCAGTCCTGCACAGTTAGTGCTGCCTGCCTCGTTGACAGGCTGCAGAGGATCGCATTGTTGCATGTGCAGGAATTTTATGACCTCCCTCCTGATAGAGGTTCGGGTTGCTTCCTGTTTGGGGCCATATTCTAAGAGATGCTACAATGCACATCCTTGTTCTGTATCTTTGGGCACTTTTATGAATATTTCAGGACCAAATGCTTAAGTGGAACTGCTGGGTCAGAGGGTATGTGCATTTGAAATTTTGGTAGATAAGGCCAAAATGCCCTCCAAGGGGTAGCCTCCAACTACCCCCTCATTAATCCATCCTACATTCAGCAAAGTCATTTGTAAAGATGACTAAATCATCTAATAATCCTGCTTAAAACTGCCAGGAGCTTCAGCAGTGACCCACACTTGCAATTCTGTGTGCCCAGTCCCCTCCTTCAAGGCTCCAGCCACGCCAGGTTTTTGTGTCCCTCCCACACAGTGGTTTGATCCCACAACAGGGCCTTTGCATGTGCAAGGCCCTTGCACCTAGTGTCTTCAAAGCTCCACGGAATGCCTTCTTCCCATTCCTCAGTCTCACACTGTATCTCCTGGTGCAGGCTGCAGGCCTCCGCAGCCTCAGTTAAATATAACAGCCCTAGGCCAAGCCACCAATTGCCCAACTGGGTGGTCCAGCTGCTCTACTATCTCACTTGTTTGTGTGCTCATTGTCAACTCTACCTATGAGGAGTGAGCTCCTAAAAGCAGAGATTCAGCCAGCCCAGGTGGCTCACACCTGTAATCCCAGCTCTTTGGGAGGCTGAGGTAGGTGGATCACCTGAGGTCAGGAGTTCAAGACCAGCCTGGTCAACACGGTGAAACCCCGTCTCTACTAAAAATACAAAAATTAGCTGGGTGTTGTGGTGCAGTGGTGCATGCCTGCAATCCCAGCTACCTGGGAGGCTGAGGCAGGAGAATTGCTTGAACCTGGGAGGTGGAGGTTGCAGTGAGCCGAGATCGCGCCATTGTACTCCAGCCTGGGCGACAGAGCAAGACTCCGTCTCAAAAAACAAAAAGAAAACAAAACAAAAACACACACACACAAAACACAGAAATTCTTGACTGTGTCTCCGGTGACAGTGCCTGACACTTAGTAGGTGTTCAAGAAGGAGATGCACCCTCTGCCAACATGAGGGTGGTAAGTGACACTTTACTGTCGTCGGGACTGTTTCCTTGCTGTTGGGTGAGGTCAAGCATTGATGTTTAAGGGTCTGTCTGTTTCTTTGTAATTTGATTGCTGCCCATGCCCTTAACCTGTTTACCTTTCAGGTTTTCTGTTTCTTATTGATATCACGAACTCTCTGTAATGAAGATAAGTCAGGTCTTTGTCTCTCATTTGTATTGCAATTTTTTTTTCTCAGTTGATAGTCTACTTTTAGGCTTTGGACTAATTTTCCATGTACGTTTCAATTTCATGGAGTCAAGTGCATTAGTCATTTCCTGTATTTTTTTTTTTTTTTTTTGAAGAGTTGGGTCTTGTTCTGTCACCCAGGCTAGAAAGCTGGTGTGATCATAGCTCACTGTAACCTCCAACTCCCGGGCTCAAGGGATCCTCCTGCCTTGGCTCCTGGGTAGCTGGGACTTCAGGCCTATACGATTTCTAACTGTGGCGTGAAGAGATCCCCTCCCCTGGCTCTGTGAGGCCTGGGGCTGGGCTTTTCCAGGAGTAGGAAAGGGTGAGTTTGGTGCCTGATGCCTGCAAAGCAGCCTGGCCTCAGGTGATGCCAAAGCAAAAGCTTGGGACCTGGGGCAGACAGACTCTGGTTTGTATCTGGAGGTTAACTGGGCAGCTGTGGTGCACTGGAATGAAAGGAGAGGGAGAGTGGGACTCCTGAGGCCCTGCTGTGGGATGAGGGTGAGACAATGGCAGGAAGGTGGACAGGAAGCACAGACCCTCAACCCCCTGGGACTTGGTGCCCAGGCTGGCACAAAAAAAAAAGTAGGGGAACTCGCTTTTTCCAACCTGTGACTGACAGAGCAGTGTCTCCACCCTTGGAAGCTGCTCAGGGGCCACCTGCATGTTGGTACAGTGGGCAAGGAGGGGCTGCCCGTTACCCCCAGACAGCCAGTGGGTCTGGGAGGGACTGAGTCTGTGCTGTGGTCATAAGCACTCGAAAGACAGAGGCCACAGCTTCATTCTTGAAAGAATCTGTTTATTTTGAGATTAAAAGAGTCTCATCCCCCTGCATGTCCCGCAAATACTAAATTTGATCTTTTTAATTTTAGAAAAGGGTCAACAAACTTCAGCTGGAGTATGATCTCTCTTTCAAACTCCCATTCTGGTTTAAGAAGCCACAAAGGGTAACCCTTGACAAAAATGTGGCTATGTTTGCACATGTGTGTGCATATATGTGTGCATGTGTGTAATACATACATGTGCATAATTTATACAATGTTTGCTGTTGTATCCATAAGCCCCCTATGGACAATTTTCCTTTTTGTACTCTGCTGTACACGTGTGGAGCGAAAGTTTAGCAAATACATAATTTGGTATAAATCCCATACAATGTGATTTCACAACCAGAAGCCTGACCGCTGAGATATTACTGAATTTTTAAAAGTGATAAACAAGACTTTTATGTGCAAACAAACAGGGCTTGTGCTCCAGCTGCGTCCAAATTTACTTGACAAAGCTATAAACACAAGGCCCTTTCTGAAGTCCTGCTGATTGAGTTTCCCCTTCCTTTTGTCGGTGGAGAGGAATGTAAAGGCTAAGCTGGTGCACTCGCACTATGTGCCTCTGGGCTTTCTGGCTGCGACACTTAAAGGAACTCATTCATTCTCCGGATGGGGCAACGCTCCTCACCCAGCGTCCTCCGAGGGCTTTCCCACACGGAGACCTTCCCGAACACAGAGACATCTGATCTTGGCTTGCCCAAGCTGGCCGAGGCCTCAGGGACTCAGGAGCCTGTGGAATGTGCTGAGAGCCTGAGGTCTCCGGTGGGGAAAGGGCAGGGGGTTACAGCCCCCCTCCTGCTCTACCTCAACTGCTTCCCAACCCAGGGCCTCTAGTGTAATTCCATCTGAGACCCGGGGATGGCAGGAAGGCCCGGCCCTACTTTGTTTGACCCAGCTCAGAACGGGATCCTCCACCCCTGCTCCTGGAAACTGATGGAGGAGGCCAGCGGAGGCCCTGCCCGGCCTGATACCACTGTCTTCCCTGGGCCTGTGAAATCAGCAGTTGGGGGATGGGGTATTCAGATAACTCTGCTCCGGAGAACCAGAGAACCCTGGAGCCACCCCTAGGCGGGTAACTTCTCAGCACTTCTTAGCAGCAAGGAGTCAAGGAGTTCAGGGGAGAGCTCCATCTGTCTTCTAGGTCCTTGGAGAACTAGAGGCTGATGGCAGAGGGGTCAGGCTGCAACCTGGGACCAGCCAGCTTTGCATGTGTGACTGTCATTCCACAGGAATTACCTTCTCTTGCGTGTGCAAGCCTCCAGCCGGCCCAGCTCCTCGTAGGACTGGTAGAAAATGTCAAACTCCCTGGCGCCCCAGCCCCTCCAGACAGCCAGGCACCACTCTGTGTTTTCGTTTTCAAAGCTGCACACAACAGTGTCCTTTGCCACCACAGCAGCATCCACCAGCACCCTGCAGAGAGAAGGGGTCTGAGGAAACTCACAGGGTCCCCACTTGGGTGGGGTTGGGACCCTCACCCTGGGCCTTCTGAGGAAGGCAGAGCTGGCTAAGGGGAGGGGAGTATGTCTGCTTGCCAGCCCTCTCTGGGGTGTGCTCAGATGCACCACTTCTCCCCGGTGGCCCAGCCTGCGGGCTTAGGCTTTATAAAGTCCAAACATGGGCTGTGGGCATGAGTTCACTTCCATGGGCTTTGTCTGTAAGAGTCCGACTCCCTGGAAAGTCACAGAAGCAATCAGATCAGGCATCCGTGACTTAACTTCAAAGCGTCCAGAAAACACCAATGAACCAAATTTCTGCTTGTGAATGGCTCATGACCGAGTTTAACTCAACTCCCTTGCCACTAAGCTCAATAGGATTCTTCTCTCATTCTGTTTCTACATGCTTAGGAAATACAGGCTCATATATTAAATGGAAAACCTACTGCCCCAAAGTCATCACTATATACATTTTTTGAAACTGTGGACAGTTCTGCAGGATTGGTGGGTGCGCTACAAGTTTCCTTTTGGGCCGCAGTGCAGCCTCCCTGCCCCGCTGCTGCCCCACCCCGAGCACATACTAACTGCCTTCCTTTCCTCCCTCTGTGCCCCGTGTGTGCAGCCTGCGTGGCACTGAGGTGCTCCTGCAAACTGGGATGTCCAGGGACCTCTGACTCCGCATGGCCTTGCCAGGGCCTCCCCTTAGGCTGACTGCTGGGGCCTCTTTCTCCCTATAGCGAGAAAGAGGTAAAATCTGGCTTTAGGGGATGGATAGGAAAAACAACAACAACTAAACATTAGGACACTAACGGCAGGTATGCCAAGGTCCCAACCTGGGTGCTGCACACCCATTTCCTCCAGAAGGCCAACCTGCAAGCTGGGAACTCCGTCAGTTCAAGGCTTCCAGCCACAGACTCTGGCAGAGCTCGGGAGCAGATCCAGATCTTGCTTCCGGAACCACTAACAGAGCAAGGCTCACTGGCCCGGGATTCACTGCCAAAGTTCAAAGCTGGCAGGCAAGGGAGTGAGACTGCCATGGATGCCTCCTTGGTCATTGTCCTGCTCTGGGAGAAACAAGCTGACTGGGGTTTCTCCACCCTCTTATGCTCCAGGTGAAATAAAAACCCACTTGCCCAGGGATGGGGGATAACTCACGCTACATGAAAACAGGCCTAGTGTGAAGTGGAAGAGCTCCAAAGTACACACACACACACACACACACACAATTTGAATTGAGGACTTTTCATAAGGGAGATTTACCATGTGGGGCTCGGTAGTCAAAGTGAGGGGTGTAAACACTGTGGGGAGCTGCAGCTGGTACCAGCCTCATATCACTCCAGCCATGTAGACCATGTTCGGGATAGGCCACCCTGCCCAGCATACCCTCGCAGAGGAGACTGGCATAATCCTGGGGGGACTCACCCACAGTCAGTTACTGAACCATGGCTCAGCCCAGGAAGGGCAGGAGCTGAGACCCCAGGCTTGGAGATGACAAGGTGTGCCTATGTCATGTGTCCCCATAGGGTGCTGTGTGGGCAGGTGGACACCTCGGGTAGGGTTTCCTGCTTGGCAGGAAGAACAGTGAATCAATCACCTGGATGCATCTGCATGTCAACTGCAGCTGAATTCTGGCCCTGGAGGCATTCGTTAGGTAGGGTACTTGATCTACAGGTGCACTGGGTACTCCAGAAACAGGGAGCCATGGCCAGTGTGGAGCCCCTAGGAGCTGTCTGCGGGGCCCCATCTTGTTTCCACTTTGCCTTATAGCCAAGTTGGTGGATACGCTATTTGGGAGAATGGAGGGGCAGCAAAGCCACTGTGCAAGACCTGGCTATGGGGCCTTCTGTGCTCATGCTGCTGCCTGGGTCCTAAAGGAGCTGCCACTCAGTCTTACCCATGTGGAGTCAGCTCTCGGGCTTTTAAGACGGCGATGACTCTGCCCCGCTGGGCGCCAGAATCCTTCTCCAGGCCAATGACGAGAACATCTCCACCGCGCCTAAGCAACCAAAACCCAGAAGGGGAAGCGTTTTTGTCGGTAGCCGTGCTCTCGGGGGAATGAAGCCGGTGTGCAGAAGGGTGCGGGAGGGAGGCAACGGACATGCAGTTTCTGCTAAGGGATTAAGTTATGGGGAGGGGACAGACCCCAAAGCAGAGGAGAAGTTTCCCAGTGGAAGCTGAATCACAGTTGATTGTGGCTTTCCTTGTGTGGCACCTTAAGCTCTCTGGCAGGCAATAAGCTTCGGTGCAACCACTCTTAGACTTGCTAAAGATATCACTCCCATTCCCAATGGAGGGAACCAACCTTCTTGGAAGCACAGCACCTGCTGGGTCCCCACATGACCATTAAGGAAGCCAGCGGGTCTCCCTGGCTCCCAGGGGGTCTCCTTGCTCTGTGGGCATGCCCTCGATGGTGCCCTCACCTCGGGAGACTTACCTGGGGACCCAAATGAGGTCTCTGACGGCGAGGATCTTCACGGCCTGCAGGTGCTGGCTGAAGGTCTCCCCGTCCATGGGGGTCAGGTCATGCTCAGACCTGTCAGAGGCAGCACTGGGCTCGTGTAGCCTGTCTGAGTCCTCGCAGTCGGGGGAGAAAGGCACGCTGGAAGAACTTGCCGGGGAGCTGGGGAGGCTGGAGAGGGACCTGGGAGCCTGGCGGGGTGGGGATGAGGAGTAGGAGGACATGGAGCAGTAGTCGGTGAGTGACTCCTGGTGGGTCAGGATCTGTGTGCCCAGCTCCTCACTGTACATGATGCTCACGTCCGCGATGGAGTCCCCCTCGGGCACCTTTGGGTTGGCAGTGTGGCTGGCTGCCAGGGGTTCCATGTCCAAGGGCCGCACGGGAAACATGTCCCTGAGGGGGCTGGGGTCCCCACAGAAGTACCGGGCACACAGCTGGTAGGTGGTGGAGTGGTACATCACCAAGGAGTTGGCCTTGTCATCCAGGCACCAGACGACCTCCTCCCCTCTGCCCTCAGAACTGCACACGACCGACGTAACCACGGAGGGGGCCGCGTAGGGCTCCAGCCGCCTGCAGATCTCCAGGGAGGCACAGTCAATGACAAGGAGGCCCGGCCCATTGCTGTACCAGACCTCAGAGCCACTGTTGACCACCTCCATGGCCTTCACTGGGTAGGGGTTCTGCCGTGCGTCTTCGTCTGCGATGCTGAACTTGGACCTGTTGGCTGTGTGTGAGCACAGGTAGGAGCAGCTGTCCTTTGGGGCGCCCCGCACCACGGGAAACACAGCCACAAGCCCATCAGCAAGGCCCGCTAAGACCAGGTAGGAATTCTGCAGGAAGGAGACAGGGATGGGTCACATCCTTCCATTTCACACGTTCCACCAACACGCTTCAGGGCAGCCAAGCTCTTAGAAAGGCTGGGGCTGCTCCTAAGGAAGTGAGCTCTGACTCAGCAGAGCCATGTCTACCATCCCTGCAGCAAAGAAAGGAATATGCCAGCGAGAGGCAGGGCCTGTGGCACCAAGTGAGACCGCGTGTCACCTGGACCACATGGGCCGCCTCTGCTTGTGCCAGCTTCTTGCAGGGCGAGCAGCAGGGAGCTGCCTTCTCCTTGAGGCCACCAAGGCCTCCTTCAGAGGCAGGACCTGGTGCCCGCCCTTTTCTGGGTGTGCTTAATGTGACGGCAGTGTGGGCATGGCAAGTGTCTGTGCACTGCCCCCTGCCTGCCACCCCCTACCAGCTGGAGTGTTCCATAAGGACGGGCTCCCAGCCTACCAGCATCCCCGTGGCACTGGCCTGGCACAGGGAAGGGCTCAGTCTCCTTCATCTTGGTGGCCCTGTGACTCCACCTGGCTCCTGCTCCAGGTGGACATGTGTTTGCTGAACTAGTTCTGGAAGAAATTGCTTCCTACTCAACCCTCTCGTGGAGGCCTGTCTCAGCCTGCTAAGCCCTCATCCCAGCTTACATCTATCTGAGATGCCTGTGGTTCAGCTGACATTGACAGGGTCCTCAGGGTGCCCCCCACCCTCTCAATGAAGCATGAGCTCTTCTACACCCGCCAGAGGTCACTGGGCAGAGGCCAAAGTTGCAGGGACCATGCTGAATGCTGGGCCCACCCCAGACCACCCCAGGGCACCTCCCAGGGCAGAGCCAGGAATACAGTGCAGCTTCGCAGCCTAGACACCACGTCGGCTGTGGTGGGGGTGGGAAGAGGTCTACAGGACAAAGCTGGAGTCAGGGCAGAGCAGGGAGCTGGGCCTCATGCCAGTCAGGGGGCAGGGCAGAAAGCCTCCTTGTGGGGAGCTGGGGAGCTCAGGAGGCTGGCTGTGCAGGGAAATGGAATGGAGACCCGTAGCTCACTGTCCAGGACAACATGCTGTAAGAAAGCGTATCGAAATCCATCCCCAGGATTTTAGGGAAAGAAGGCAGCCAAGGCAAATAGGCTCCAGGTCTGTATCTGGAGTCCTGGCTCAGGCCCCGGCCAGGGCGGTGAGCACCACGTTGCGGCTGGGTGTGAACGTGCATGCGCGTGCAAGAATGCAGGCTCTGCCCTGGCGGCCTCGGAGGGGGCAGACACCCTGCACAGGAGGCCCTGCACAGAGCACGCTTTATTCCCCTCTGGTCGTGCAGGAGGTGGTGCCCTGGCTGGGGGCTCTGGCCAGCGGTGGCCTCAATAACACTTTGTGTCGTGTTCTCCTGTGCTCTGGTGCGGGCCGGGTCCCAAGCTGCCTAGCCCTGCTGTGGGGCCGTGGTCATAAATGACTCTAAGGTTTATTTCATACTTTTTTTTTTTTTTTAAAGAAATGAAACTGAAGAAGGGTGAAGAGAAGAGTTCATGTATTTTGCTTCCATCCAGAAGTAATAATAATGCTCTTTTACCAAGTGCACCGGCCTAGACCTTTGGGTATGCTAGGCCTTCTCTCTGTCTCTTCTTATACCTATTTTGTAGATGGGCAAACTGGAATTGGATGATGACAGTCACCACATTTTAACAAAGCAACACCAGTAAAGGCTTCTTGTGCATTTACCGAGGGTGCCTACTGCACAGACAGGCCCCTCAGGGTGGATGAAACCAGAACTGCCTGAGCCGTGCCTGAATCCTGTGGGCGGAGGAGCCTGGAAAATCTAGGGAGCTGCCTCCCACTGAGGGGCAGCTTCTCAAAGGAGGGGCCAAGGCCTTTGGTCTTGAGAGCTGAATCGGAGGCGGTCTGGGAAGAGGTGCTGGGATGTGAAGGGCCCAGCACAAGAGTCGGGTGCTTTGTGGGGAGGGTGCTAGGGCCGGCAGGGTCCGGAGGACAGCCTCACAGAGGCTGGGGCTAATCCCAAGGTGTAGCACAGCTGGCTGGGCCCTTTATTGGGGAGAGTGCCCCTTGGGGTCTCATTTAGAAAGGCCAGGGCTAGGAAGTTAAAGAGATGAGTCTGCAGGGCCATGCTGGACAAGGAGAAACTGTGTTTGGTGTAGATGGTGAGTACTTGGTGGGAGGCAGAGATGGAGGGAAGATCAGGACCTCCAGGACCTGGTGACCAAGTGGCTGTGGGGTGGCTCTGGCCTGGGCAGGTGGGAAAGAGGCTCCGGATGCCACTGCCCTCTGAAGGGGAAGGGCACACACATGACTACTCACTGTGCCATTTGCACCAACAGTCATTCCACCTGAGTCAGGGCATTTGCATGTGAAAGGGGGTTTTCACTCGGCCCTCAGTCTGGCTGAGGACTTAGGTTTTTGCAAACCAGAAGGCACTAATGATGGACCAGATCTGATATCTTTCCTCCCACTGTCTCTAAGGCTGTGTCCTAGGCCAGGTGGTACTAGAAGGTGTGGCTCTGCAGTCCCCACCCTGACACAGCTTTGGGCTGTTCCCAGCTAGGAGACGCCTCCCAGGCATGGAAGCACATCAGACACCTGCATACCCGCCTTTGCCCTGACCTCACCTTTTTAATAACAGGCACGGCCAAGAAGCAGGTGACGACAGCTGGAGTGTCCAAGGCCCGTTGGGGTGTGTTTAAGGGACACATGCCCTTGAGGGTGTAGATGTAGATTTTCTGGTCCTGCAGAGGCAGACAGGTCCACTGTGAGACCCAGGCTGGAAAGTGTCTGGCATTTCCCGAGGCATTCCCATGAGGATGCACTCAGCCTTGGGGATCCCCTGTGGGTCTTGGAAAGCTACATGGATTGACACGTTCTGGTGGGTTGTTTATGTATTTCTGTTCTTTGTAGAAACGTTGAAAAAGACAGAATAGTCTAAAGAGGAAACAGAAAATCGCCCATAATCTATTCCCCAGAGAAAACCACCATTGGAATTTGGGGCCACAGCCTCTCAGAGGTTCTCTGTGGTATTTGTATGTGCACCTGGTACCGGCAAAGTGGACTCATGCTGCAATGCTATCTTCTCACTGTTCTTTCCATGTGACAGCACGCTGTAGGCAGAGCCCTTGCTCTCACCCATTCTAGCAGGAAATGATGTGGGAGCATCTCTTGGCTGCCTGGGACTGGGGTGCACCTACTTTGGCTAGTGTTGTCAGATGTTTCCTAACACTGAGATTTCCGAGGCTTAAGTGGTAAGCATGCTTTTGAGATTTCTGATACATACGTGAACACACTTCCAAACTGCCCCGAGGAAAAGTTGCACCAATCTATCCCCACACCCACAGCCTCAGAACAATTTTTTTTTTTTGGAGACGGTGTCTCACTCTGTCGCAAGGCTGGAGTGCGATGGTGCGATCTTGGCTCCGTGCAAACTCCACCTCCCGGGTTCAAGCGATTCTCCTGCCTCAGCCTCTTGAGTAGCTGGGAACACTTGTGCACCATCATGCCCAGCTAATTTTTGTATTTTTTAGCGGAGACAGGGTTTCACCATGTTGGCCAGGATGGTCTCAATCTCTTGACCTTGTGATCTGCCTATCTCGGCCTACCCCAAAGTGCTGGGATTACAGGCGTGAGCCACTGTGCCCAGCCTGCCTCAGAACATTTGTGTTTGGCCAGTTCTCTCGGGATTTCTCAGAACACCCCTCCTTAGGCCTTCTAGTGACTTCCCTGATTTCCCTGATGTGAAAGCAAGAGGCCTTCGGAGCTGAGTGACTCGGCAGTGTTATGGGAAACCCAGGCATGTCCCTAGCTTCCTGGGTCTCTCCTCCTGCTGAGGGTCTACATCTGGTCCTCACCATCCCAAATCCCGGCCGCCAGCCAGCAGCAGGCAGGGTTGAGCTGCCCTTGGTTACAGGCTGCTACTTCACAGGGTTCATGGCATTACTCTGGGATTGCACGGGGATGCACTGGGGGTTATCTGAAAGTTCACTTGACCTGGTGTCCTGTATTGTTATGAATGTGGCCCCCACCCAGGGGCTGCACCCAGTGGGCAGTGATTACCTCGGTGGGCAGGCCTGTGGGCAGTGCTTACCTCAGTGGCTGTCCACAGGGATCTCTGGACCTGGAGCTGGCAGCTCACCTTCATCCCGGGGCAGCTCATCCTCTGCACCTCCATGAGACCCTTCTCTGTGTTCACCACCGTGTAGTTCCTGTAAGTGGCAGCAACTGTGCGGTCAGTGCCTGGGGGCCAGGGGCTGCCTCCTTTCCCCAGGCCTGGCCTGGGCCAGCCGCGAGCCTCATTTACCTCCCCTGCTCCCACCCAGGGTTGCATCCTGCTGCGTTCTGAGAGGGCAGAGCTGGGTTCTGTCTGAAGGGTAATGCTTGACCATCACCCGCAGGGAGGGCATTCCCCATGGAAGAAAGGCTGTTCTCTTTCTGTGACCCCTGAGGGTTGAGACGGTTGCCCCCAGTAGGAAGGAGGGGCCCTCCCACCAGCCATATCCTTCCCACCCGTGTTACGTGGGGAGCCCCTCACTGCAGAGTAGACAAAGTCAGGGTTAAAGACAAGTTGGGAGAATTCCAAAGGAGATTGGGTTGGGGTGGGGGGCACTCAAAATGTGCTCCCAGCACGAGTGCTCTGAGAACTAATGGCTTGTTGTTTGCGAGAGCCTTGGCTCACCAGGCCGCTGTCCCCGGCATTGCTGCCTCCCCTCGGCCCGTGGCAGGCATCCCGGGCACCCACTGCATGGAAGAGGAGGCTGAAGCTGATGCGACTGGGAAGTTACAAACCCCACATCACATAGCTCTGTCCCTCAAACTCAAGAGAGTACGTTAAGCTCACGAATAGCATTCTCAATATAAAGTTTCTCCTACTACCAAATTTTAAAAAGCTTCACCACTGTTGACTGATAATGTATTTGCAGATGATAGAAATGGTAGAAAATACAGCAAACAAAAACTTCCTTCAGGTATATTTGTCTCCTTTTCCCATCATTTTTTTATGCAACAGAAAAACAAAACTAAGATATTCTAATAGCTTTTACTTTGAAAACAGTTAAAAATAGAGAGAGTCATAAAGAATAATTGCCCCTGGGCCCCGCAACTGGAATTGTGTCGTATGTGAATCCTATTTACCTGCTCAGCTGCCCTGCCTCTCTCGCCTCCTTTCCTTCCTTAATTCTCAGACAGATCTCAAGTCCAGCTCCACCCTGCTTGGCTGCCCGTGTGCTCTGGGCCAGCCCCCTCCTCCCTTCCTGTGAGTGAGCCTCTCTTCAGGCCAGCAGTGAGTTTTAAAGAACCTTCACAGGTCACAGGAAGAGGCCTCTCTCTTCCCTCTGGGAAGTCTTCTGAGGCCTGAGCAGAACTGTCTCAGGTACCTGCCACGTGTGTGTCTCTAGGCCAGCAGAGCAGGGTCTGGCCCAGCCTCCCAGGGCCAGTCTGGCTCCAGGTCCTCCAATTCACCCTCAGAAGTGTCTGACGGTGTCCTTGCTTCTAGGGTGGCAGATGTTCCCGGCGCACTTCCTGCCCCAGACCTGGACTCTGCCATGATTCTGATGAGCCCTGGTTCACTTTGGTACTTAGAGAGCACAGTCTAGGTCCTAGGGATGCACACTGGCATTTGGTTGGTCCTTGTTTTTAGGCCTTTTCAGTGAGCAGAGCTGAGAAATTAGTGTTTATTTTTTTTTTCAACTATATCACGAGTCCATCCAATCAATTCAGAACTGCAAGCTTTTACTTACCCTACTTTACAACTCTTTCTCTTTTAGCCCATGCTGAAAATCACGGTTTCCAGCAACAGCAATATAATTACTCATTAACTTACTCCACAACCACAAGCAGCATCTTAGAATAACAATCACAACAGTACTACCAACAATATAATTACTGAAACCTGTTTAATTAATATGTTTGCTTTTTGTTTTGTCCTTAGAGTACATCCCATCAGGAAGGCATGCTCCATTGCTGTGTTTTAGAATAACTTCTCTTTTTTCTGAGGCAGGGTCTCACTCTGTCACCCAGGCTGGAGTGCAGTGGCACAATCACCACCCACTGGGTTCAAGCAATCCTTCTGCTTGTCAGACTCCTGGGTTCAAGCAATCCTTCTGCTTCAGCCTCCTGAGTAGCTGGGACTACAAGTGCTCGCCACCATTCCCAGCTAAGTTTTGTTATGTTTTTATTTATTTATTTATTTTTGTAGAGACAAGGTTTCACCATGTTTCCTAGACCAGTCTCAAACTCCTGAACTCAAATGATCCACCTGCCTCGGCCTCCTAAAGTGCTGGGGTTACAGGCATGAGCCACAAGGCCTGGTCAGAAAAACTTTTTTACACCATCATTTCTTAGAGTGCATCTGTGTCACAACACTCAGTCCTAATGTCATAAAATCTGATGCAAACTCACGAAGACTGACCTAAGAGAAACTGCAAAGTCTGTTCCATTTATCTTATTATGTCTCAAGCTCAGTGATATTCCCCCACTCTACCCCAGGCACCCTCTGCAAAGGTCATACTCCAGATGCTGTCTTTACTACTGACTGGGTGCCTCCCACCCACCCCATGGCAAGCATGTCTTTTCTGATGGCCACCTCCTACTTTTTCAGCTCACCCCACCTAATACCATAACTCTTGAGGTTTAAAAAAATTTTTTTTTAAACTCTAGCAATACCTAGGATCCTTTGGTACTTTCCGTTGTGCTCCCTGAATTTATGGCCTCACGTAGGTGCCTTGGTCCATCTCTGTATCACTCCCTTGAAAACACCCCGCCCCTGCCCCTCTCTCCCTCCTGGCAAAACCCCAACTTTGTTTAAACCCACCCTGTTGCCCCTTCTGCAATCTGGGGCAGCAGAACATTCTTGAGAAAGTCACATAACCAGGCTGACAGGTCTCATTTCCTTTTAAAAAATGTTTTTAAATTTTCTAATTTTTTAAAAGATGGGGTCTTGCTATGTCATTCAGGCTAAACTTGAACTCCTGGGCTCAGGGGATTCTCCTGCCTCAGCCTCTTGAGTGGCTAGGACTGTAGGCACATGCCACAGTGCCCTCATGTCCCCAGACACCCTGGCAGATACTACTCATTTCTGGTGTCTCTTAACCACAAAACCATACATGCACGTCTGTTTGTGTGGACTTTCTTCTGCTCTCCCTGCTCTTTCTTGAGTGCAGTCTAACCAGGTTCTGGACCCTACTGTCTGCTAAATAATTCTCATTGTGGTCAACATGGACTCTGTTCCCAAATTCCACAGTGGCCTCCCACCCCAAATTCAAAGAGGGCAGGGCAGGCCATAGGAGCTTACCTGGACTCCTCTTTTCCGTCCCAAAACACCACGGTGTACTCCTGGCCCTGGGACGAGAAGAAAGCTGTCTGCTTTCCACAGTGCAGCTCATACATGAAGATGGCAAAGGTCGGGTCCTTCATCTGGCTCACAACCGACAGGGCCAGCGGTCGCTGAGGGAGAGGAGCCACCAGAAGGGAGCAAGGTCACTTACAACCAGATTGGTGCCAATTCTGCCCATGAGGTCAGCCAGCTTCAACCAGGGAGAAATGAGGGATTCTGTTCGTTCAGATTGGATCCAAACAAGAGGCTAAAACAGCTTCAGATGTCAGGAGCAAACCCATCCAGATATCTGGGTCACCCTTGGCTATGGCAATTTAAACTCATCTGGTCAGGTTAGCTGAACCCCAGGTATTCCAACCCAGGCCAAGGACATACACTCTTCATCTCACTATATTGCCCAAGCTGGAGTGCAGAACCTACTCACAGGTGCAATCATAGTGCACCACAGCCTTGAACTCCTGGGCTCAAGTGATCCTCCTGCCTCAGCCTCCCCAGTGGCTGGGACTATAAGTCCATGTCACCATGCCCAGATAAAGACATGCATTCTTCTAAAGAATATCCTGTTTACTCTCAATACATTAAACTAGCTCGTTTGATTTAATAAATGAGTTTTAACCTTGAAACCACTAGCCTCTTCCAAAAACACAAAAACACCACCAACAAAAAACTAGCCTTAACACTATAATATGATCTCTGATTCTCACAACCAAACCTTTTCCCCGTTACTTTAGAAAGAGATACCCACATTCTCTCTGTTCTTGCACAGGGACTGTATTGTTATAAAGGGGCTGATATACTTTGTTTGCATGGTGAAGTAACACAAAAGTTGGGGAGGAAAAGGAAGTTTGTTTCCTAAGAGTGACATGCA
The DNA here is from genome assembly GCF_024542745.1 of Macaca thibetana thibetana. Lineage (NCBI taxonomy): Eukaryota > Metazoa > Chordata > Mammalia > Primates > Cercopithecidae > Macaca > Macaca thibetana. Next base: position 89,320,965 of record NC_065584.1, read on the forward strand.
CACACAAAGAAAATGAAAGTAGATATGTTAGGAGCAGCAAATATCACCCTCTAGAAGAAATGAGCAGAGAAGGGTCGCCAATTGTGACGGGTGGGCAGCCACACACACATACTCTGGGGACCCACAGCTTCTGCCACATGGCAGGAGGTCCCAGGGCCCTGGGCTCTGTGCTCCCAAGTACCTTCTCTGGCTTAGTGTCCCAGCACTCCATCATGAGTGCCTGCAATCGATGGAACTGCACTTCCTCCGGCTGTCCCAGAACTGGGCGGATGCCCTTGGACAGTTTCTTGGCAATCTGGAGCTGGTGGTGGCCCAGTGCAGGTCGCTGTCCTGACAGCAACTCGTAGAGCACCATTCCATAGGAGAACATATCTACCTGGGCACAGAATAAGCCAAGTCAGGTCCCTGCCTGGGCCCAGTGGCCTTCACTAGTTGGCCCTGAGGTTGACAATTAGACAAGGAAAACAAACATTCAACCAACCACCTGACCATGTCCCTCTGTCCATTTATCCATCCATCCTCCCAACTACCCATCCAACCACCCATCTGACCACTTTCTTTTCTATCCATTTATCTCTCCATTTTCTTACCCTTTCTTCTTTCCATCCATCCATCCATCCATCCATTTGCTTGTCTTCCTGTACATTTATCCATTCTTCTCATCTGTCCATCCATCTGACCACCTGTCCTGCACATTTATCCATCTATCTTCCTATCCTTCCTCTTTTCCATCCACCCATCCATCTGACTTCCCACCATATCGTCCATTTGCCCATTGTCCCATCCATCCATCCATCCATCCATCCATCCATCCTTCCTTCCATCCAATAAAACATACTGAGAACTTGCTGTTAGTCACTGATTAAGGACTCCAAGGAGGTCATGGTCCTTATCCGTGAGTAGCAAGACAAGGCAGGAAAACACATACCCTCAGCTTGATGTGCTTGGTACTAAAAGTGCTGTGTATGCAACTCATAAAAAAAGGAGTGTCTCCTGGATCACAACATGTTGCCTTCTCTAATTTTCATAATCATAAAAAGGTCCAGCAAGGAAAATTTATACAGACCCCTATAAGGGTCAAGAAATAGTATTTTAGGAGGAGAATGGCTGAAATAGACTTGAAAATTTCAAATGTGAATGTTTCCATGATAATCTGAGTTTCAAGGTGACCTCCTTATTGAAGTCACCTACTATTGTGAAGCTCTTATTTTTGTTGCTTTGATTTGCCTTTTCTATCTTGGGCAACAGCCACAGGTGCTGAGCTAATCCACACATGCACAGGTCATTCCTACAGCGATTAGTCAATGACCATCTGAAAAATCACCAAATAATAAGAAATTATAGACAAGAGAATTTTAATGCTGGGTGATTAATTAACAAGGCTGGTACTAGATGCAATACATGCATGGTAAGATGACTTTAAGTTGTCTGTGGGCCTGCATCTACCAAATAGCCATCAGGGATAAATGTTATTAGAAGATCAATATTTAGTCATTGTCTCAACTGAGGCTGGCAGCGCCGTTGCCTGGGGATGCCAGCTTGTCCTTTCACTCTTCTCCTGGTTCGGCATTCAACTGGGCCAGCACCCTGTGACCAGGACTTAAGGACAGGGGTCTTTACCGTCCTTATTCTGTCTACTCCTCCTGAGTGCCCTGCAAGGCTGGTCCTGTGTCCTCATTGTGCACATCTAAATGTGAGTTGGAGCCCAAATCCAGACGTGTTTCTGTCTTGGACTCTTCATCTGCTGTTTACAGCCTCTACAATGTTTCTGAATCAAGGTTTGAGAACTCTGAGGCTAAGGAGAAGTCAATCTTGCTACAAGCAGACAGACATAGGCCCCTGCTCCCTTCTGGTTCAAGCCAGAACCTCCCTCATGGAGCAAGGGAGAGGGAGAAAAATGTGCTTTTGGGGATGCTGAGCCCCGAAGCTGCAGGTGCCTCCAGGAATGCCTGGCTAGCCTCAGGGCTGGGCTCCTGCATTGTGGGGCTGGGCCAGGGGATCCAGGCAGATACCTTCTCATCATATACAATTCGAGGCCTGATCTCTGGGGCCTGGTAGCCAGGAGTGCCCTCCACGCCTAGAGCACCCTCATGGAATGACTGCCTCGAAATCCCGTAGTCAGATAGCTTGATGTTGATGTGCTCTTTGACGTCAAGGGACCACACCAGAATGTTGTCCGACTTCAGGTCGCAGAAGATGATGTTTTTCTTGTGCAGGTAGGCCAGGCCCGAGGCAATCTGGTAGGCTATTTTTTGGGTGAGCATGTGTCCCAGCGGTATGAAGGAAGAATCTTGCAAAGAAAAACAATTTTCAAATGTATCAAAATTTCAGTTTTGATAGAATCAAATTATCATGATAGCAACTGTCTTTTTGTCTTCCTATCTCCCTAGATACTATATATTCTTTTTTTCTTTTTTCTTTTTTTGAGACAGAGTCTCCCTCTGTCACCCAGCCTGGCGTGCAGTGGCACGATCTCAGCTCACTGCAACCCCTGCCTCCAGGGTTCAAGCAATTCTCATGCCTCAGCCTCCCAAGTTGAGTAGCTAGGACTACAGGCACATGCCACCATGCCTGGCTAACTTTTGTATTTTTAGTAGACATGGGGTTTCACCATGTTGGCCAGGCTGGTCTTGAATTCCTGGCTTTAAGTGACCTGCCCGTCTGGGCCTCCCAAAGTGTTGGGATTGCACATGTGAGCCACTGCACCTGGCCCCTAGATACTTTATATTCTATTGACACATTCTCACTATTCACCAGACTGCCAGAAGGGGCAGAGAATGGCCTGGTTAAGTGAAATAGTATTTAGGATAGAAGTGCTCATCACTATAGCTTCATTCATGATACCTTATTCCTGGAATTGCTGGCAGTTTTGCTGAATGAGCAAGGATTCGAAATCTCTAGAGTTCATCTCAGGTCAAGGCTGTCCTACGTAAAGGGGTCAGTTGCAAGTAGAAGAATTTTGTTTGGCTGGGTGTGGTGGCTCATGCTGGTAATTCCAGCACTTTGGGAGGCTAAAGTGGGGGGATCGATTGAGCTCACAGTTCGAGAACGACCTGGGCAACAGGGCGAAAGGCCATCTCTACAAAAAACAAAACAACAAATTAGCTGGGTGTGGTGGCATATGCTTGTAGCTACTGGGGAAGTTGAGGTAGGAGGATTGCTTGAGTTCAGAAGGTCAAGGCTGCAGTGAGCTGAGATTGCACCACTGTACTCCAGCCTGGCCAACAAAGCAAGATCCTGTATGAAAAAAATAAAATAAAAATAAAATAAAATAAAGAATTTTGTTTAAAAAATTATCTTCCATTGAGGCAGAAGTGATTCATTTTAATAGCATTTCTTCTTCTCTAGTCACCCTCTGGCAACTCTGGAGTTTAGTTGCTCATTTCTCAACGTAAATTACTTTAACGTTTTATTTTAAAATATAGTATGGTCCCACTGATCCTAGGATCTGAGTCTCAGCAGTGGTGTGCATGTGCAGTTAAGAAAGTGATTTAATGCAGCTCATGTGCTTGGTGCCCTCCCAGAGAGGATGTTATCATCCTCCTTTTATAGGCAAATAAACTCAGCAGCTTCCTGGACCGTGGCAGAGCCTGGTCTTAGCCGACTCCACAGCGTGCCCTCTGCCGTCCTCGCCAAGGCTCTGCCCAGTGACTGGACCTGGCGAGGTGCCTGGCCTCACACCCAGGGGATGGTCACACGAACCATGGGTTGGGTGTGCCGTGGGCTTGCCAAGGCCACCTGAGGCTCTACCCCTGTGCCAGGCAGGAGGCGCCTGGGGCTCTGTTGGTCTCAGGAGCTGGGTGGGGCGGCGCACCGCGGTACCTCTGGCGTTCTCGGACAGCACGGTGTTGAGGCTGCTGAGCGGCGCGAGCTCCAGGGCGAAGCAGAGCGGGTGGATGCTGATGCCGATAAGCGCCACAATGCAGGGGTGCTGCAGCGCGTGCAGCATGCTGGCCTCCTGCCGGAACTCAGAGAAGTTCTTCATGGCGTCCGTGGCCCGCAGGTGCCTCAGCATGGTGTCTGCCGTGGAAAGCGCAGTGTCAGCCAGCAGGACACGGGGTGCCTGCAGCCTCAGGCCTCTCTAAGGTGGCACAGAGCTTAGACTCGGGCAGCATATGTCTGAGAAAAACAGCACCAACCTGGGACCTGCTTACCTGCCGGGACATTAGCAAAGTTCTTGAATTTTTTGATGTGGAAGCGCTTGACAGCTACGGGCTGGCCCTGGTACCGGGCCCGGTAGATGACGGTGCCACTGCCACCCTGGCCCAGGACGCTGCCCTCGTCCTCGCTGTGCTCCAGCTTGCTGTTCTCCAGGAAGAGCCTGCCACACACACTTGGCATCAGCCACATCGCCCCGGCCCTGACGCAGGTGGGTCCTGGGCTGGGTCATTTGTCCCCATGGCCGAGAGTCATGGTTCAAAGCCATCTGTGAGGCTGGACAGATCTGGGCCACCCCGGCCCTGCCACTTGCGGGTGGGCACACCTGGGTGGGTTATGGAGGTTTGCTAAGCCTCAGTCTCCTCTGTAAAGTGGGCTCAGGACCCGAACAGCCTCAGAGGTGATGATGGCTGGTACAGGGTGAAGTCCACGGAAGTGGTGGCCATAGAGAAAGGATCCCTTTGGAAGTTTTCTTCTGAAAGGTGACGTTTCCTATTTCCTCCCCAATTCTCTCCCTAGTTATCATCTTGGGTTAGCATAGGTAGAATAAACTCTAAGAACAGATTTGAGGGGTCCAATGCTGAGCACTAGGGTTACAGATAGGAGTCAGCGTTTGACAAAGGAGGTAAACAAGGCTCTGGGTGGGAGCTCTCCCCTTCCTGAATGCCCGAGGAGTGCCGGCTGTGCTTATCTGCTGGCCCAGGAGCTGGTGGGGAGGTAGGACTGGAAAGGAGAGGCAGCTCAGGAGAGAGTAGCTCTGGCTACGAGGGGAAGGGGGAGGCATATGGGGAGGCAGGATGGCTGCACTTGCAAAGCGCTTTTCCCAGCTGGGCCTACCAAGGCCTCCAAAATGGAAAGCCAGCAGCCTGTACCCTTCAGGCAGCCGAGGATGGGAACCTAAAAAGCTACTGAGATTGGTGGGAAGTGATGGCTGGAGCATCTGCCAGCTCCGGAGGGGTCTTCCTGGAGATCACTTGGCAACTGCACAACGAGGAGCGCCCCCTGTGACCTGCACTGTGTTCTGGGAGGGGCCTTCGGGGCATACCTGGCCGGGAAGTCGGTCATGAACAGTTCAGGGACCAGCTCCTGGAGCGGCACGGGGAGGTCCGGGTGTCTGGGGCAGGAGATGAAGTCCCGCTCGATGGCTGTGAGGACGCAGTCTTCCATGTCGAAGTATTGCACACCCTCTGATTTCTCACTGGGGTCTGTGTGCTGGGCCCAGGCTGTCTCGCAGACTGGGCAGGGCACATACTGCTCCATGAGTGGAGTCCCGTCACTCTCTGTGGCCGTCAGGGCTGAATAAGGACAGAGCAAGAGACAGCTTCAAAAGAAGGAGGTGCAGGAGGGCCCCTGAGCAGCACTCTGGACCCCAGGCCCTGAGGCCTTCACAGCAGGGGAGTTGCCTGTCCTGGCCTGTACCCGAGAGACAGGCCGAAACCCATTGCCACATTCAGGTGCCTTTTTGGAGAGCGCAATTGTTTGTCCTGAAAGATGCGTCTAGGGAGGGTTCAGGATGCTTCTGAGAACTGCCCAGTGGTCGGGACCCTGAGCAGGCTGGCTGGGGGGCCTGAGAGGAGGGTGGGGATCCCTCCTGCATGACTGGGCCCTAACAGGTCATTACAGACTAGGTCTGAGCTATCCTCCAACAATCACAGCAGTGTGGAAACCACTCTTCCTACAATTAGAAACATCAGGTTTGCAATGTCTATGAAGGGCAATGCAGGGGGAGAAATGAGTGCAAATTATCACAGACAAAACTGAGTCAGTGGACATGGGTTCCCTCCCACGCCTCTGATAGGAGGTGCAGAGAAACACCCTCCAAGGTGCCCTGTGGAGGTGCCCTCAGGGCAGGCCAACTGCCTGCTTCATGCAGGGTAGGAAGTGGATGCCTAGAACTTTCCAGGCACATCTGATATCTGTAGGTCCATGTGTAAGGCATCCCGTTGGGAGGGGCCCCTGGCTGGGGATGCCAGCTCCAGGCAGCCTGTCTCGGGTGCTCACCAGAGCCCTTTCCATCTCAGGTGACTGTCTAAGGGATCCACCTGTCAAACTGCCCAGCACCTGCTGTGGGGGGAACACTGGCTGGTGGGGAGCTGCAAAGTGCCCAGAAAGGTTTACATGGGCCTAAGGGGCCCCCTTAGATGGCCAAGTGCCTCACAAATCACCATGACACACACACGCAACTGCCTTCTCCGAGGGCTCCTTTCTAAGCCTTTTTTCCTTGTAGGTCACCCTTCCTGCCAACAGCGTGAAGGACCCAACCCTGACAGAGACCAGACCCTGGGATCTGGAATGTGTATCCTGAGTGTATGCTGCCACTGCTCCTTAGCCACCTTCCCTGACGCTCTCTGGGATGCAGGCATTGCATGCAGGTGAGGCCGGCCGAGGAGGCCTGGGGACCTGCCGAGGCTTGCAGGGGCAGCACTGGAATTCCAAACCCGCTCTCCAGTCACTTGCTTGGCCTCCAGCGTTCAGGGGCTGAGGCTCTCGGGGCAGCCATTTCCACAGCTGCTTGCCCCATTAAGCCCCAGATGGCCTTCCCCCTGCAGGTTGCTCTGGGAGTTGTCTCCACCGCAGGAGCAAAACAAACAGGGAGCCTCAGCAACTTCACTCAAAGAGTACTTTTTTTGGGTGAACTATCAATGAAGAAACAGATCCAAAGGGACTGAGAAGGGCTGTGTTAGTGGTTTGATCACCGCCAGGACGGGTGGGGCGGCAGGGAAGGAGAGCAAGGCCCCTTGGTGGCCACAGCTCCCCTCCATCCCTGCCCCTGCACAGAGGATAAATTTCCATTTGCCGACTCCCCCCCAGTTTCAGCCATACCGTCCTCACTGTGAAAACAAGACATGTGTGAGCTCACACTGAGCATCTCCGTGGACCATTCGTGGTACCAGTGTCATCTTTCTTGCCATGCCTGTGGGCAGCTGGTAGGCCGCTTCCCTGCACAATCCCAGTGGGGTTTGAGCCCCATCCTCCCCACGGTACTCCCCCCCCCATGACAGAGCTGGACTTCTCGGGGGCCAGGACTCCCACCAAAGGACGGTTAAGACCCCCTAGTTTGCTTGGGCCGAATCCCAGTGGGATTTTTGTCCTCCCCAAAAGAAGCAGCCCCACCCTGATTTATAAATAAATATTAGCATGAACAAGGGCTTGTTTCCAGAATCTTCTCTTACCAGGAAACCACTGATCAATCAAGGAATTGACATGATCTGTGATGAAAGCCATGGCTGAGAAGTCCCTCATTTCTGATTGACAAATGATTTTTATTCCTCCACTTTTCTTCTTTTTCCAGTTCACATCGGAAGATTCCACACTGCAACCCAGAAACCAAAAGGAGCCCATTGCGATCTGGCTCTGGGGGACCCTGGGATGATATCCCTGCCCCTAGGGACAGGATGCAACCCATGGGAACCTGGAGAGACTCTGTGCCCTGCAGGACTGATGGGGGACTCCTCCCCGTATGTATGTGTGTGTGGCCCTGCCTTGCTCTTGCCCCGGACTTGGCCTGGTGAAGGAGACACAAGGAAGATTGCCGTCAGGGATGCTCAGTCTGGGAGCTGACCCTCGGGTGAGGCCCTCAGGAAGTTACCGGACCTCCCTGAACCTCAGTGTTCTCATCTGTCCAGCAGCAACCGTGGGCTTTAAGTGCGAACATCTCTGTGGAGGCGGCAGGTCCCAATCAAGCCCTCTGTAAAGTTGCCTCGCCTTTTCCCTTCTTCTCCTCTCACAGAGCTGAAGACTATTTTGCAAAGTTCATTGTAAATATTAAAATAATCTTGGGTGTTTATCATTCGTTAAATCTGCTAAGCTGACTTTAGGTCTACTGCTCTCAAAAAAAAAAAAAAAAAAAGAATAAATGGCACAGGGAGCTGAGTTCCGTGTCTGGTTATGGGCAGTGCAGAGGGAGGCTGAGGAGTCTCAGTGCCCCCTGCCCCCAGCCTGGCTTCTCACAGAACAAGGGGGACGGGCAGGATGGCTGCAAGGTCACATGGTGACCTGAATAACTGTGGGAGGTGCCTGAGGCTCTCCTGAACTCAATGGCCACCATGTCCCTCAAGTCCTGAGCTGTGGCCGCCACATCTGCCTTTGCCTTTCCTATCCTGCAAGGGGGACTCAGCAGGGGTGAGGAGCCCCGAGCCTCTGGGACACTCATGGGAGGGCCTCACATTTCTAGCAAGCTGCCATGGCAAGCCGCTCTCACGAGCAAAATTCTGGACACCAAGAGGATGAAGCATCCTGCTGACGTGGCCCCGGGGTGGCTGCTGTGGCACCTGCTGGCCCGGTAGGTGAGCTTCCAGGTGTTCCTACCTGAGGTAGCCCCCATCAAAAGTGACCAGGAGCCCTTCCTGCCAATAGATGGTCTGATTTCTTTTCACTCTGAATGTGCTACAGCGATTTCTCTGGTTTCCTGTAAAACTGTAAATGGCGACTTTCCTGTTCCTGCTTTTAGTATTCTTCTTGTTTTCAAAAAGCTGAAAGACAGAGAAAAGACCCTGCTTAAGTATTCCGGGCTCCTCGCTGGTCCTGGGCAGAGCTCTGCGGAGGCCGGGCTGGGCCCCATCTTGATAAATGACCCGCATCTTTCCCACCCTCTCCTCCCACGCTGCTCATCCCTGCTGCCAAATTGGACGTTACATTATCTGACAGGGTTTCTAGGGTATTCTGGAAACGGTTTTTTCCAGAGAATTGAAAAATAGGCTTTCCTTTAAAAATTTTTCTCTTTCTGACTTTACAAGCAAATATTCATATTAGAAAATGCAGAAAATACAGAAAAATGTAAGAGGGCGAACAAAACACCCATTTAACACCAAGCAGAGAGATCATTCATATTTTGGTATATGTTATTCCAGGATTTTTTTTTCTATCTCCATATATGTGTAAAAAACAGCTGAAGCCATATTGGATTTCTAATTTCATATACATTAAAAAACCTCACTTTTCCTATGTCATTAAAAACACACATAAAATTCATTTTTCTAAAGTTTAATATTCTATTAAGCATAGTAATTTCCTGAACCACTCTCTTCTGGAAGTGTAAGTTGGTGCCAATCTTTTACTCCTTCAAAACCACCGTGAGTTACATGAGAAAGGCACAGAGCTTTCTCTCATTGAAAATGGTATCCTTAGTTTAGATGTTTACCAGTCGGATTATCGGTCGAAGGGTCTGAATATTTTAAAGTTCTGGATGCATCCTGAGGAATTGCTTTTTGAATGACGAGACTGTCCTGTGCACGGACTACCAGTGTGCACGGGGCAGCTTCGTGCCCCGGGGCTGGGGATTATGGCTCAGCTCTTTGCTAATGTGATGGATGAAAAGTGGCATCTCACTGCTGCTTGAATTTGCATGCCTTTGATGAGTGATGAGACTGAACTTTTGTCCTGTCACCCATCTGAATTTCAATAGGACTTCTTTCCTAACTTCAAGTGAGGGATGCTGCTGCCCGGAAGGGCGCCCAGGCCTCCAGGTCCAGCTGGGCCCCGCTTGTGAGCTCAGCCTCCCACGACGCTAGTGCTCCATGACCCTCCCCTGAGAACACAGCGGGACACAGAGTTCAAAGGGAGGGCAGAGGAATGGAGAAGTAGGAGCACCAGCGCCTGCGCCCACTCCTTCAATCAGCGCACCCTTCTGGCACTATAAACCAGTCTCCCTCCGCGCTAACACAGGCTGCTACTGTCACGATGGACTTTAAGGATTTTGCATTGATCTTTCTTACCATTTCAGTGAAAATGGGGAGATCAAAGAACACTTTTATAGAGCTAAGAACTTATAATTCAATAAGGGCTTTCTAATTAGAATGTAGCAACACTAAACTCATACGGAGTTTAATGTCAAGGATTTGACAGTCAGAGATTATGCCAGAGGTTTGCAAAACCAAAAGTGTGTCAGAATCCCCGGGAGGGGTTGTGAAAACCAGTGTGGGGTTCCCTCTGGAGTTTCTCATGCAGCGGGTTTGAGGTGGGGCCTGAGAACTTGAATTCCTCACATATTCCCAGGTGAGGCTGATTTTGCTGGTATAGGAACCCCACTTTGAAAAACACCACTGTAGCGAACATTGCTTCCATGTTCCCGCCTTGCATGAAATGAATGTTGCCTGACAGCTGGGACTCCTTCCCATAACCCCAGGTAGACCCACAGAAGCTAACTCCTTGGGCTGGGTCTCCAATGTTACCGGAGTCATGTAAAGTTCTGCACAAGTGGTTCTCAAACTGGACTGCACAGGGAACTCACCTGGGAGCCTTAAAGATACCAAAGAGGAATCACTTTTTCAAACAATGCCACACTCAGATTCTGATTCGCTCGGTCTGGAGTGTGGTCTGTGTCTTTTAGAATTTACTCCACGTGAGCCTAGTGTGCAGCCAAGATGGCAAAACTGTGCTTCTAACTCACGGTTCTCCAAGTGTGGCTGCTGGGCCAGTGGCATCACCTCAGGGAATGGATAGAAATGCAAATTCTTGGCCTCAGTCCACACCTACTGAATCAGAACCTCTTGGGTGGGGCCCACCAAACCCTGTTCTAACAAACTCCAGGTGGTTTTGAGGTGGGCTAACATTTAGAACCACTGTTTATAAAGGGTGTGTTCTGTCTAAGGAGGGTGCTGATTTGGAACTCACAGGATGGTTTAAATGTGTTGGCCAGCAGCCCACGCCACACCTGCCCCCTGGCACTACATTGGTGGCATGGCTCTGGGAGAAGGGTCTCCAGGCAGGGCCCCCCAGCAAAGGGCATTCCCCTCCCCCAAGGGTACAACTGTAGGTGCCTCTCGGGCATCTGCTATGCAGAAACCGCAGCTATAATACCTGCAAGTCCATCTCCGCCAGACTGATCAGCATCCGTGCTATAAACCTTTGCCAGAAGCCAACAGGAACGAAGCTCATCTTGAATACCCTTTGAATGGTGTTGGCTGTGGGGTGCCGCATGCCGTGGGTGTCCAGGCCAGGTTTAGATGGAAGGAGATGGGGCAGGAGGTAGCTGAAACACACCAAGGAGGACTGGTGAACAGCGGGGCCCAAGCTCCACTGCAGTGCCCCGACCCCAGCATATGGCCTGGTCTGGGGACAGGCTGTGCTGAAACACCTCAGGCTGCTGGGTTCCTTCCTCCCAGGGCCTTTGGAATTCTGTTATTAGTAAGAGAAGGGTGGTTTATATGCTGAGAATAAATACTCCAAGGGAAAATGAAGACTGGTCACATTAATATGTCTACTATGGTTTCTAAGATAGAGACTAGAATAAGGCTAAGGGAAGACATGAAAGCATCTGTGGTCCTAAAAATGTCAGACAGCAAATGGGACTCAATTCTCTATAAATGGGGTTGCAGTTGGGGAATCACTTAACATTAACTTTGGTTGATGAAGGAAAAACAAATACAGCTGCAAGGTTTCAAGGACAATGCAGATATTAGGGTCAGAGTAACATTTTTGGCCTTCAAAGCTATTTATTGCTCTTGGCCAGTTGACACGACGTAATTGTCTTAAAAGCTAGAATGAGCCTGATTTGTGCGAAAGAGGGATGTTTTATGAGAACATTCTTGGTCATCATAAAAATGCTGCATTATTGTGTCAGCAAGGCCTTCATGTCTGTCGTCATCTTAAAACAGCTGAAACCTGGGAGGTCCCTCCAAAAGTGTGCCAGAAAACCAGCAATAGCTGCATGCTGTGGGGCTGCGGGGGCAGGCACCAGACAGGCACAGGACAGCCCCCTGGGTGTGCAGATGCTGGACTCTTTCCCAGTAAAAGTTTTGCCTTCAGTTCTTCTAATCTTAAACCGATTTCGGTACAATAAATGTCCTTAGAACTTTCTGGAAGAGACTCCCTAAACTATAAGAAAATTCAATGACAGCCCATGGCCCAAGCATAGGGGCGCAAGTCTCAGCTCTGACATACACGCTCTGACACATGGGCATACAATGGGAGGAGAAAGGATCCCCTCTTGGCAGGGCTGGTGAAGGTAGACAGGGGCTGTGCAGATGACGCGGCAGACACAGGTGGTGAAGCAGGAGGCCTTTTCAGCCTTGCAGGTCTTGGGTGAAAGGACATTCCCAACCTCTCGCTAGATGCCTCTTCATCAGAGTGTCCTTCACATCTGAACATTCCTTGCTTCTCTATCTGCTCAGTGTTTGTTCCCCATACAGGAGGCCCCGGGCCATGCCTGCTGTTTCTTTCTGCTTTTTCTACTTCATCTCATGCATCCTGGGTCTCTCACACGGCCCTCTTACAGTGGCAGTGTCCCATGGCTTTCCTGCTGCTCTCCTTGTTGGAGTGTGCTTAGAGAGGGCGGGGAGCATTCTCTGTCCCCAGGCACCCCAGCATGACGTGTGGTGGCACACAGAAGAGGTGCTCCGTGATGTTTTTGGTATGAATCTTGGGAACACAAGGTTGGTTTAACATTTGAAAATCAGTCAACATATTCATGTAACAGAAAAATAACTGAAGAAAAAAATTAGCTCAACGGAGGCAGAACAAGCATTTTTGGGGGACAAAATTCAGGGTCCATTTATGATAAAAACTTTCAGCAAACTGGGAATAAAAGGGAACTTCCTCAATGTGATAAAGTTTCCACGGATAACAAAGTTCTGTAGAAAACACCACACTTGAAAGACTGAATGCTTTCCCCTGAGATCACACATAATGATGTCTTCTCTCATCCCTTCTATTTAAGCCTTCGCTAGAGATCCAAGCCAATGCAACCAGGCAAAAAGAGCAAAAAAACATGCAAAGATTAGAATGAAAAAAGTAAAACTGTCTTTTTTTTCAAAAAAGAAGCATACTTAGAAAATCCTGAAAAATCTACTGGAGCTAATAGGTGAATTTAGCAAGGTTTTTGGATATAAGGTAAATATTTAAAAATAAATTATATTTCTGTATACCAGCAACAACAACAACAAAAAAGGAAATCAAATTAGAAGATATGTCATTTACCCATCTCGGAGAACATAAATTATGTAGACACAAATTTAACAAAAGACGCAGAAAATCTGAATGCTGAAAACAAACAATTATTGAGAGAAACTTTTTAAAAACCAAAATAAATGAAGAGATATACCATGTTCATATTGGAAGATCCAATATTCCTAAGATGTCAGCTCTCTTTGATCTATAGATTCAATGTAATCTCCATAAAAAATCACAACAGTTTTTTTTTTTTTTGTGGTAGAAACAGACAAGCTGATTCTAAACTTAAATGAAAATGCAAAGGATCTAGAATAATCCAAAATAATCTTGAAACAGAAGAACAAAATTGGAGGGTGTCATGTGCTGAATAATGAGCCCCAAAATATCCAGGTTCTAAACCCTAGAACTGTGATTGTTACCTTACATGGAAATAGAGACTTTGTCGATGTGATTAAGTTATGGACTTTGAAATGGGGGAGAGATCCCAGATTATCTGGGTGGGCCTTAAGTGCAGCCACAAGTGTCCTTAAAGGATAGGGGGAAGAAAGAGATTTGCACAGAAGAAGGCAAGATGGTCACTGGAGCAGGGTGCCATGCTGCTGGGAGGGACGGCTTCAAGATGGCTGACTAGAGGCATTTCAGACTTGCCTCCGACACTGAGAAGAGGCAAAATAGTGAGTAGATAATCGCATGTTGAATAGATCATCCAAGAGGGAACACTGGAATTTGACAGAAAAGTGACAGGAAATACCTAAGGCAAAGAAGGAGAAGGAAGCAAGGCAGCCTGCTAGGCTGAGAGCTGAGAGAGATTCCCCAATGTGGGGAAAAGGTAAGTGAGAGATCCCCAGTGGTCCACATTCCTACTCTGGACTCCTAAAATCCAAGGCACAGGAGAGCCCCTCGCCCTTTGTGGGCCCTGAAGCTAACTGATGGGAGATTGTGCAATGGCACTGCTCTGAGGGTGCTCGCTCTAAGTCTCACACTCTCTGAGACCTGAGCAGCCACACTAAGGAGGCATTTTATTTACATTTTAATTTTTAATTTCAATAGGGCTTTGGGGAACAGGTGGTGTTTAGTTACATGATAAAGTTCTTTAGCGGTGATTTCTTAGATTTTGGGGCTCCCATCACCCGAGCAGTGTACACTGTACCCAATGTATAGTTTTTTTATCTCTCATCCCCTCCCACCCTTTCCCCCAAGTCCCCGAAGTCTATTGTATTATTCTTATGCCTTTGCATCCTCATAGCTTAATTCCCACTTATAACTTAGAACATACAATGTTTAGTTTTCCACTCCTGAGTTACTTCACTTAGAATAATGGTCTCTAATTCATCCAGGTTGCTGCAATTGCCATTATTTTATTCCTTTATATGGCTGAGTAGTATTCTATGGTATATATATACCACAATTTTTTTGATCCAATTGTTGATTGATGCACATTTGGGCTGGTTCCATATTTTTGCAATTATGAATTGTGCTGTTATAAACATATGTGTGCAAGTATCTTTTTGCATAATGACTTCTTTTCCTCTGGGTAGATAGCCAGTAGTGAGATTGCTGGATCAAATGGTAATCTACTTTTAGTTCTTTAAGAAATCTATAAGGAGCCTTTTTTTGTTGTTGTTGTTGTTATTGTTTATTTTATTTTATTTTATTTTGAGATGGAGTCTCGCTCTGTCACCCAGGCTGGAGTGTAGTGGCGTGATCTCGGCTCACTGCAAACTCCACCTCCCGGGTTCATGCCATTCTCCTGCCTCAGCCTCCTGAGTAGCTGGGACTATAGGTGCCCACCACCACGCCCAGCTAATTTTTTGTATTTTTAGTAGAGATGGGGTTTCACTGTGTTAGCTAGGATGGTCTCAATCTCCTGACCTTGTGATCTGCCTGCCTCGGCCTACCAAAATGCTGGGATTACAGGCATGAGCCACCGCACCTGGACTACAAGGAGCCATTTTACAGCCCTGTCCCCAACTGACTGTGTACTGTCCTGGAGCCCAGAGGTGCTGGGGCTGAGGTGCAAGGGAAATGTGGGCTGCTACCCCTGGGGCTGAGGTGTGAGTGAAGCATAGGCTACCACCTTAAGGCCAAGGTGTGGTGACATGTATTCCCCACCCACCGGCCTAATCTGTTGCCACTGAAGGTGGCCCACCCTCCCCAGTGGCAGGGCAGCAGTGTGACCACTGATGTCCCCAGCCTGAGCATTCCATTGCTGGTCTGGGGATCACTCCACTCCTGCCTACCATGGCTGGTACCTGTACACACCATTGAGGGGCCTGAAAACAAGCCCACCTGGCCTGGCTTCATGTCCCCTGGCCCCTGTGCCAGAGCACATGGACTAGGGCTGAGGGACTGCCCAACTCAGTCCACCATCAGTGGTACCTGAACACTTCTCCTGAGGGCCAAAGGTTGGGCCTACCAACTCTGCTCTTACCACTACAGCTGGTACCTACTTGCACGTGTCACCCATGGCCCTATGCACAAGCCCAACCAGCCCATTGCAGCCACTGCCCATACAAGTGTGCACTGCTTGGGACCTACAGGGTTATCCAGCCACTCCCACTGCCATTACCCACATCATGCCAGCTGCCTAGGGACCCAAGAATCCACCCACCTACTGGCTCACTGATACCACTACCAACATCCAAGTAAGCCTCCTGGAAGCCCAAGAATAGGCCTGCCTGGACCCTCTAACACTGGTGCCAGTGTGTACCACCCTGGGGTCCAAAGACAGGCATGCCTGCTGCCACCACTGGGGCCCAAAGACTGACCCAACTGCATCCCTGTCCCCAGCAAAACTTCTCCACAAGCTCCACTAACAATGGCACCGTAAATCACTGAGGAAATCACAGATACCACTGACATTGTTTATAGCCAAAGAAATCATACAGATTACACTACTGCATCTATGTAGAATGAAAGTCAAAGTGCCCTACTGAACCAACACCATAGATGCATCTTCGGGAGAAAGTTCTCCCCTATGAAAGCAAATTCAAATACTGGAAGAAGTAACTCTTACACCAGATGCACAGTCATCAATGTAAGCACACAGGAAACATGAAAAAGCAAGGACATACAACACTTCCAAAGGAACACAATAATTCTCCAGCCATACAACTCAATCAAGAACAAATTTATAAAATCCTGGAAAAATAATTAAAAATTCTGATACTAAAGGAGCTCAGTGAGATAGAAAAGAATTCTGAAAAATAATACAAAGAAATCAGAAAAACAATGCAGGATGCAAATGAAAAATTTACCAAAGAGATAGATATTAATATCATTTTAAAAAACCAAATGGAAATTCTGGGACTGAAGAATTCATTGAGTGAAATATAAAATACATTCAAAAGCTTTGATAATAGGCTAGATCTAGCAGAATCATAATCTCAGAACTTGAAGACAGGTCTTATGAAATAACAGAGTTAGACAAAAATAAAGAAAAATGAAGAAAATAATGAGTAAAGCCTTTGTGATATATGGGACACCATAAAGCAACCAAGTGTTTAAATTACTGGAGTCCCAGAAGGTGAAGAAAGAATGAAAGGGTTAGGAAAACCTGTTTAACAAAATAAGAGATGAAAACTTCCTAAGTCTAGCAGGGTATTTACACATCCAGATACAGGAGGCTCTGAGATCCCCAAACAGAGATAATGCAAAAAGTTCTTCTCCATGGCACATTACAGTCAAACTGTCTAAAGTCAAAAAGAGAATTCTAAAAACAGCAATAGAAAAGAATCTAGTCACCTAAGAGACTCCATTAGACTAATGGCAGATTTCTCAGCAGAAACCTTATATCACTAATAGACTGGCCCTACAAGAACTGCTCAAGGGATCCTTAACCTGGAAGCAAAAAGAAAAATGACATTTAACATCATGAAAACATACAAAAGTATAAAAATCACTGGTAAAGCAAACACACAAATGAGGAAGAGAAAGGACTCAAATGGTACTACCACAGAAAATGACCAAACCACAGTGATAAGCAATAAGAGACAAATAAAGGAATAAAGAATACATAAAAACAACCAGAAAATAATTAACAATAGGACAAGAACAAAACCTCATATATTAATAATTACCTTGAATGTAAATGGATAAATTCTCCACTTAAAAGGTATACACTGGCTGAATGGATTAAAAAACATAATTCAATTATATGCTACCAATAAGAAACTCACTTTACCTGTAAAGACACATACAGACCGAAGGTAAAGCATTGCAAAAAGATGTTCCATGCAAATGGTTGCCAAATGCAAGCAGACATCACTATACTTATATCAGACAAAACAGACTTTAAGTCAAAAACAGTAAAAAGACAAAGAAGGTCATTATATAATGACAAAGGGATCAATCCAACAAGAGAATATAACAATATCAGTATATATGCACCCAACACTGGAGCACCCAGATTCATAAAGCAAGTATTACTAGATCTAAAGAGAGAGATAGATTCCAATACTATAATATTATGGCACTTAAACACACCACTCTCAGCATTAGACAGATCATCTAGACAGAAACTCATCAAAAAAAGTTGGATTTAAATGACTTGAGACCAAAAGGACCTTACAGACATTTACAAACCAAACCTAAAATCAGCAGAAGGAAAGAGATCACATAATAAATAAGGGTCGGAGGAGAAATAAAATGGAATACAGACTTAAAAAACAATACAAAGGATCAATGAAATGAAAAGTCGATTCTTCAAAAAGATAAACAAAATTGATAAATCACTAGCTAGAGTAACCAAGAAGAGAAAAGACCCAAATAACCAAAATTGGTAATGAAAAAGGAGACATTATAACTGATACCACAGAAATACAAAAGATAATCAGAGACTATTATGAAGAATTGTATGTTAACAAACTGGAAATCCTAGGAAAAAAAAAAAACAACGGCAAATTCCTAGAAACATAAAAATTTACCCAAACTGAATCAGGAATAAAAAGTAAACCTAAACAGATCAATAATGGATTCTAAAATTCATATGGAACCAAACAAGAGATTGAATAGCTAAAGCAATCCTGAGCAAAAAGAACAAAGCTGGAGGAATCATACTATCTGACTTCAAAATATACTGCAAAGCTATAGTAACCGAGACAGCATGATATCAGTATAAAAATAGACACATAGACTCATGGAACAAAATAGAGAACCCAGAAATAAATCCACATATTTACAGTCAACTGATTCTCAACAAAGGTGCCAAGAACATACAGTGGGGAAAATATACCCTCTTTAATAAATGGTGCTGGGAAAATTGGATATCCATAAGGAGAAGAATGGAACTAGACCGCTATCTCTCACCACATACAAAAATTAACTCAAAACGGATTAAAGACTTAAATTTAAGACCCAAAACTATAAAGTACTAGAAGAAAACAGGGAAAGCACTTTAGGACATTGGTCTAGGCAAAGGTTTTATGGCTAAGACCTCGAAAACACAAACGACTAAAACAAAAATAGACAAATGGTACTATGTTAAACGAAATGCCT
This sequence comes from Macaca thibetana thibetana, assembly GCF_024542745.1. Classification (NCBI taxonomy): domain Eukaryota; kingdom Metazoa; phylum Chordata; class Mammalia; order Primates; family Cercopithecidae; genus Macaca; species Macaca thibetana. Next base: position 89,339,508 of record NC_065584.1, read on the forward strand.
TCTTCACTGCATAGGAAACAATGAGCAGAGTGAAGAGACCTATTGAATGAGAGAAAATATTTGCAAAGTATTCATCCAACAAGGAACTAATATCCACAATTTACAAGAAATTCAAACAACTCAATAAAACCCAAATAATCTCATTAAAAGAGGGCAAAGAATATGAATAGATGTTTTTCAAAAGAAGACATATGAATGGCCAACAGGTATATGAAAAATGCTCAACACCACAAATCATCAGGGAAATGCAAATCAAAAGCATAATGAGATATCATATAACCCCAGTTGAATGGCTACTATTAGAAAACCAAAAAATAACAGATGCTGGTGAGGATGCAGAGAAAAGAAAACTCTTATATGCTATTGGCTATAATGTAAATTAGTACAGCCACTATGAAAAACAGTATGGTCATTTCTCAAAAAACTAAAAATAGAACTACCATAAAATCCAGCCATCCCAGTAGTGGATATTTATACAAAGGAAAAGAAATGAGGTATAAAAGGGATACCTGGATTCCCTTATCTATTGCAGCACTATTCACAATAGCAAAGATAAGGAACCAACCTAAGTGTCCATCGGACAAATGGATAAAGAAAGATCCATATACACAATGGAATACTACTTGGCCATAAAAAAGAATGAAATCATGTCATTTGCAGCAACATGGATGAAACTGGAAGTCATTACATTAAATGAAATAAACCAGGCAAAGAAAGACAAATACTGCATGCTGCCACTCGTATGTGGGAGCTAAAAAGCCTGATCTCATGAAGATAGAAAACAGAATGACAGATACCAGAAGCTAGGAAGGGTGTGACAGTGGGAGGGAGAGATGAAGAGAGGTTGGTGAATGGGTGCAGACATACAGTTAGAAGTAAGTTCTAATGGCCAATAGCAGACTAGGGTGACTATAGTTAGCAAGAATATATTGTATATTTCAAAGTATTTAGAAGCCAGGTCTTGAAATGATACCAACACATAGAAAGGATAAATACTCAAGGTGATGAATACCCCAAATACCCCAAATGATCAAATACTTGATCATTCCACATTCTATGCATGTAAAAACAACTCACATGTACCCCATAAATATGTAAAATATTACATATCGATAAAAGAAATGTGAGCTAAGAAATGCAGCTCTAGAGACTGGAAAAGATAAGAAAATGGATTTTCTTCTAGAGCCTCCAAAGGCAGCATGATCCTGCTGACCCCTTGACTTTGGACCAGGGAAACTTATTTTGGACTTCTGGCCACCAGAACTGTAAGGGAAAAAATGTGTGTTGTTTTAAGATGCCACATTCATGGTATCTTACAGCAATCACAGGAAACTAATACAAAAGGTTCATGCAACCTGATTTCGAGTTCTTACTCTAAAGCTACAATAATCAGTAGAGTTTGGCACTGGCATAAGGATAGGCACATATATTAGTGGAACGAAATACAGTCCTGAAATAAGCCCACACAACTGATTTTTGATAAAGAAATCAAGGTAATTCAATGGGGGAAAGGAAAGTCTTTTCAACAAATGGTTCTGGAACAACGGGATAACATATAGGAAAAAATGGACCTCGACCCCTACTTCACCCCATATACAGAAATTAATTTGACATAGATTATAGACCTGGAAGTAAAAGCTAAACTACAAACCTTCTAGAAGAAAAATATAGAAAGATTGTCAAGATCATAGTATAAGCAAATATTTCTTAAAGATGAAACAAAAAGCAATAATCACAAAATTAAAAAGTTAGACTTCATTAATATAAAAAAAGCAAGTCATAGACTGGGATAAAATATTTGCAAATCATATATCTGAGAAATAACTTGTATCCAGAAGATATAAAGAAGTACATATCAGCACCAAAAAGGAAAACATTGTAATCCTAAAATAGGCATAAAACTTGAATAGACACTACACAAAAGAAGATATGCCAATGGCCAATAAGCTCATGAAAGGTGTTCGACCTCATTAATCATGAAGAAAATGTAAAGCCACAGTCAAGTACAAGTTCACATCCACTGGAATAGCTAAAATCAGAAAAAGCTACAGACAACAAATATTGGGGAGGAAATGGAGTGTACAGTCTCTTGGAGGAGCATACAATCTCTTGGGGGACAGCCTGGTGATTTCTCATAAAATTAAACTTACACTCTATGACCCAGCAATTCCGCTCCTAGTTTTGACCCAAGAGAAATGAAAACTGTGTCTACAAAAAGACTTAAGACAGTTTACAGCAGTGTTATTCATAATAGCCCAAAGCTGGAAACCATCCAAATGTCTATCAACAGGTGAGTGGATAAACAAATTGTGGTAAAGCCATACAATGGAATGCTACTCAGTAACAGAAAGAAAAACCCCTGATACACACAACTGCATGGATGGATCTCAAATGCATGATGTTTAGTGGGAGAAGCCAATTAGAGACCATATCGTGTGACTCTGTGCAGTTGAGAAGTTCAAGAACAGGAAACACTAGGCTCTGATGCTAGAAATCAGAGTGCTGGTGCTGATATGGATGGGAAATAACTGGAAGGGAGTGTGGGGGGACTTCCAGTATGACAGGAACATTCTGTATCTTCAGGCAGGTGCTGGTTGCACAGTTGTATGCATTTGTCAAAAGTCATTGTTTTGAATACTAGCGATCTGGGCATTTCACTGTAAGTAAACCTCACCTATGATGGAACACTACTCAGCCATAAAAAGGAATGAATTAACAGCATTTGCAGTGACCTGGATGAAATTGGAGACTCTTCTAAGTGAAGTAACTCAGGAACGGAAAACCAGACATCATATGTTCTCACTGATATGTGGGAGCTAAGCTGTGAGGATGCAAAGACATAAGAATGATACAATGGACTTTGGGAACTTGTGGGGAAGAGTGGGAGGTGGGCAAGGGATAAAAGACCACAAATAGGGTGTAGTGTATACTGCTCAGGTGATGGGTGCACCAAAATCTCACAAATCACTACTAAAGGACTTAGTAACCAAATACCAACTGTGCCCCAATAACGTATGGAAAAAAGTCTCTAAAACTGTAAACAAACAAACAAAAACAGAAGCAGGTGTGGGTGTCACAAGGAGGAAAGGGCCAGTCAACAGAATTGTTTCACTGGGAGATGACAGGGCCATATCATGGCAGGTGGGGTGAGGATGGGTGTCACGGATACAGGGAGGAATTTCGAGCCTAGAGTGCCCCTCCCTGAGCACGGTTCCATGGGTGGGGGGTGGGGGAAGGTGATCGGTGGGACCAGACAGCAGAGGAGAGAACGCAGGTGTCTCAGACGTGATGCGTCAGTCGCCATGCCAGATTTCCAGGTGGGAGCAATTTGGAAGCCCAGGCCTGAGCCTCTGGATGCTGGGCCCTGCTGAAAATCTGGGAATTCTTCCTTTGGGGCATGAAGGACCAAGGCAGCTGAATTGATGGCTTGGGCAAAGTGCAGGGGAGGGGCCTGCTGAGGACACTGGAGGCTGGAAGGGAGGGTGGCAGGGTCCCCTCATGGAGAAGGCCCTCCAGAGGGGAGGGTCAGTACTTGGGGCAGGGTCAGCAGAGGACAGGAGGGGTACCTGGTGGCACCTAGAGGGCTGCCTGGCCACCAGCACAAAGTGATGAGGAGCAGCAGATGCTGGGGAGCAAGGAAAGGAGGAAAAGGAGGAGAGAGGCTCATTTGTTTTGTTTGCAGTTTAGGACTGGTGAGGCCTGGGTATGTTAAAGATCCAGGAGAAGTCCACAGAAAGAGGCGATGATTAGCTACTATATGGAGTGCCTCTATTTGACCCTCGGACCATCCACCCTGGAGTAGTTGATCATGTTGCTCTCATGATTTAATCATGTTGGACTGCATTTTGAACTAGGCTGTGTAATTAGCACGTACATCCTAGTCAGTCACTCTTTTTTTTTTTTTGAGGAGTCTCGCTCTGTTGCCCAGGCTGGAGTGCAGAGGTGTGATCTCTGTTCACTGCAACCTCTGCCTCCTGGGTTCAAGCAATTCTCCTGCTTCAGTCTCCCAAGTAGCTAGGATTACAGGCACACACTGCCACGCCTGGCTGATTTTTGTATTTTTAGTAGAAACGGGGTTTCACCATGTTGGTCAGGCTGGTCTTGAACTCCTGACCTCAATTGATCTGGCCGCCTCGGCCTCCCAAAGAGTTGGGATTACAGGTGTGAGCCACCTAACTGGCCACTCATTCTCATTTACCAAATAACCAAGCAATCAAGCCTCTGTAAAGTGAAATTCCCACAAATTATTTTTAATGACATCCTTTCACGTTTTCCTACACTTTTTCAATAAGTGGATTTCTTTTAACTCCCTGAACAGAGAACCCCGGGGCACAGGAGGGAGTGGCCAGCTGTGCTCACTGTCCCGCTGACCCAGGCCAGGCAGGCAGGTCATCAGGTGCTGGCCTGTCCCTAGGGGGCAGCAGTGGCAGCACTGATCCCTGGAAATCTTGTTCAGGCCACCAGTGGCTCCAGACCCCAAATCCCTCTTTCGGGGAGCAACCTGCACAGCCTGGCATGGTAAGTTGTATCCTCACCTGTCATTGGCGACGGGCAGGGCGATCTCAAACTTGGCCAGGAACTGGAAGTACTGCTCTTCCGTCTGCTGTGTGAAGCCAGTCCCCACCAGCAGCATCCTGAGGTCTTCTGCTCTGATCACCCCATTCTTGGCCACTGACCGGGAGCCCTTAATGTTAAAGATCCTCTGCAGACATTCGGACAGCCAAATAGGGTCGAGGAAGTAGAGGTTCCTCAGGCCGTGGCTGGTGTCTGGGAAGTGTAGCAGGGTGCCAGTTTCTATAAGGAAGCTGATGGCTGCCCCAGGCAAGGAGAGGAGGAAGCAGCAGTTAGACAAAGGAGCGAAAGGGACTCTGGGGTGGCCTTACTTTCCAAGGGGACCCAGGTCACAAATTCTTCCTAGGAAGAAACCAACATGCCCCACATGCTGGACCCTTCAGGCGGGTTGGCAGCCTGATCACAGGTGCCCTGGTGGCCCCTGGTAACTCTTGCCAAAGTCCTAGGCTAATGGCCACCTCGGTAACTACAGTTGATCCTCATTATTTGTGGATTCCGCCTTTGCAAATTTGCCTTCTTACTAAAATTTATCTGCGACCCCCAAATCAATGCTCCTGTGGTTGTTTGCAGACATGTGCTGAGTGGTGAAAAGTTTGCATTGACCAATGTGCACATTCCCAGCGGAGGCTGAACAGGGCAACACTCTCAACTCTCGTGCTGAAAACAGGGGCCTGCTTAGTGGTCTATGTCAGTGCCATGTTTTTTGAATTTTTGTGCTTTTTGTTGATGCTTTCACTGTTTAAAATGGTCCCAAGTGAAGTGCTGAAGCGCTGTGTAGTTCCCTAAGCGTGAGAAGGCTGCGATGTGCCTTATGGAGAAAACCTGTGTGTTAGATAAGTTTTGTTCAGGAATGAGCAACAGTACTGTTAACCATGAGTTCAATGCCAACAAATCAACACTATATATTAAGTACAGTGTCTTTAAGCAGCAACACACATAAAACAAGGTTCTGTATTGATGGGCTGATGAGAATGTTCTGACCAGAGGCTTGCAGGAGCTGAACCCTGCGTCTCTCCTAGGAGCACTGGTTTAGTATTTGCTATTTCAGTGATCATGGTGACTTTACAGAACATAAGTCCTGTGGCTAATGAGAATCGATTGTAACTGTTTGACCTCTGTCTCCCTGACTGAACGTCAGCCCTGGAGGGCATGGACCAGTCCATCAGTTTATATGTCTGCCCTTGTGGCCAACACAATGCTGGTGTAGAGTAGCTGTTTGTGTTCTCTACCTCCAAGGAAAGAAGGGTGAGAGGGAAGAAGGAAGGGGAGGGGGATGGAAGACAGAAACATAGGCTGATTATCGGTCTCTCATTCATTGCTGAGGGCCAGGCTGAAGTACAGACAGTTCCATTTTTCACGGGCACCCTGCCGCCCACCCCAGCCCCACCCACCCGACTGCAGGTCCTCGTAGTCTTTGATGTCATTGTCGGGCGTCTGCTCCACCAGCTGCTCCAGCTGCCTGTCCGTCAGGTACTGCACGTCGTCGTCCAGGCTGCGGCGCTGCTGCTCTGCCAGCACGGCCTCCTGCAGACTCAGGTAGCTCCTGGGGATCTGGGGGACAGACGGACGAGGCAATTCCTGAGGCATGCCCGCCAGCTGGGGCAGATCCTGCCTGGCCCCTGTGGCCTGAGTGGGTGGGACATTTCCACCCACTATCTTCCATCCTGACCCTCCCTCACCAAGAACCACTGAGCCTTGCCACATGGACATGGGCTTCACAGGAGAGAGGGGAAGTGAGGATCCCCAACAATGGGAAGCAGGCCTACTGGTTTAAGCTGGACGAGCGAGGTACCCACCAGCCTCCCTGCCAGTCGCTGGCAGCCGATGGTGCTGCCCACGTCCTTCATGCTGCACGTGACGTGGAAGATCAGCTGCCGCAGCCCTTCCTGGCCTTCCAGGCTCTTGCAGGAAATCTCACTGTGTGCAAAAAGACCCGTCTTTACTCATCGTGCCCCACTCCGAGGAAGTGCTGCAGCTTCTCTGTTTTCCCAAGAGGTTTGTCCTGAATGCTGGCAAGTCTGGAGAACTCATGAAAGACAACACAAGAAGTTTACTGAGGCCTTGCTTTGTGCAAATCACTGTGCTGGGTGCCCCACACTGTCGCTTTAGTCTGTCTTCCTAGACTAAACATGGCACTTCACAGAGAAGGAAAGTGAGGTGCAGAGGTACATTGACACCCCCAAGGGCACAAGCTGGGCAGGCACAGGCTCACGCAGGCTGGTCTCAGGTTCTGACCCAGAGCCAGGGCTCCTCTTATCACAGACCCTATGGGACTTTCTCAAGGTCAAAGCAATAATTCCTGACAGCCTCATCCCGTATTCCGAGCCAGGCCAATGTGTCCCAGGCTGACCCACGCACCAATACCCGTGACGCTCCACCCCGGGCGAGGGAATCTGAGAGCTGCCAGGGCAGCTAATGCAATGTGCAGTATATTTTACTCCCATTAGGGCACACAATTTGCTGAACCTCAGCTTCTTCATCTACAAGGTGGCAAACAATCCCCACAACCAGTGACAGGAGGTCAGCCCAGGGCAATTGAACTTATCTGCATGGACACGTCGTGATGCCCACCCGAAAGCCCCTCCCAACTCTTGGCCTTTTTTAACTCAAAGGCTGCTATCAGGACCACTCAGACCAAAGGCAAGGGCTAGGTCCTCCCTCCCCAGGGTCTGTCCTTGATCAGTGATCAAAAAATGAGATGGGCAGCAATTGGATGGGTGGTGCCCATGTTCAGTCACCTGGTTCAATGGGCACCATGCAGTTTCAGCACTGGCCCTTGGGGCGGGGACAGGGCAGAAAGGAAGCAAAGAGGGGGCATCTCCAGGCCTCACCCAGCCAGCCGTCTGGTAGGTCTTCACCCTCTCCAAGGCTGGGTCAGCTCTGTGGACTGCCCCCCCTTGGCCAGGGAAGGGGCCTAGCCCCACCCAGCCTCAGGAGCTCTCTGTAAGCAGATCCCAGGAAGGATCAGCGACTGGCACCCACATGAAGGCGGGAGCTGCTAGAGGCTGGGCACTCACTGTAAGTGTTTGAAGGTGATGTCTGGGAAGCCTGTGGCCCTGGAGCCGGAGGGGGAGCGGCAGAGCGCCAGCACATAGGCACGCAGCGTTGCAATCCTTTCCACACGGAACTTGGCTTCAATTAAATCCAGGTGTGTCCCGACCACCAGCACCACGGCATTTGGGGCCTTGGCCTGCAACAGAGAACCCCACGGCTGAGTATCGTCTCTGTTCACTGAACAAGGGACAGGACAGAGCTCCCAGCTGTGCTGACCCTGAATGCCACAGCCCTTGCTCAGCCACCAATCTGCAGCCTTGAGATGGTTTGGATGTTTTTCTCCTCCAAATCTTATGTTGAAATGTGATCCCCAGTGTTGGAGGTGAGGCCTGATGGGAGGTTGGGTCATGGAGGTAGATCCCTCATGAATGGCTTGGTGCCCTCCTGCAGTAATGAATGCATTCACCCTATGTCAGTTCACAGAGGAGCTGATTGTGAAAAGGAGCCTGGCTCTTCCTCCTCTCTCTCCTGCTCCCTCTCTCACCATGTAACATGCTGGCTCTCCTTCTCTTCTGCCATGACTAAAAACTTCCTGAGGCCTAACCAAAAGCCAAGCAGATGCTGAAGCCATGCTTGTATAGTCTGTGGAACTGTGAGCCAAATAAACCTCTTTTCTTCATAAATTACTCAGTCTCAGTCATTCCTTTATAGTAATGCAAAACAGACCGCTATAGGAATGTCAGCCCAGGCAGCACCTGTGCTCCTCATTCTCTGTAAACCCCGAGAGACCGTTGCATTGAGGGGTGTCTATGGGGTTCTGTGACCTCCTCTGCAGAGGGTGCTGAGTTGGACTTGTGAGAAGGGATTTCCGACCCTTCAGACATGACAGCAGCCATCAGAGGCAGGGAGACAAGGACATCTTTATAATGGGAAGAGAACCCTGCTCCCCTTTGGATCCAAGGGTGGGGGTTCCTAAATTTAAGGAAAGCAGGGAAATTACAAGAGCACCACCAGCCCTCAGCAGAGAAAGGTTTCAAGTGCCTCATTGCGAAAAGCAAGCAGGACCACGGTTCTGGGGACCTCCGTGGAACATAGCTCCTTTTTTTCTCAGTAGAGGGGATGCTTGAGAAAAGCAGTCGGATCTGCGAAGCTCTGGGAACTGAAATGGCAGGGCTGGCGTCTGGTGTCCTCACCTCGATGTTGAGCAGCCAGAACTGGAGGTTGGCCACGGCCTCCTCCCCCAGTGCCAGGTTCCAGACCACCACATACAGGGCCTTGTCTGTGAAGAAGCACTGGTTGACAGTGGCCATGCTGGCCGGTCCCCCGATGTCCCAGACGTTGAACTCCACAGACTCAACCTACTTGAGCAACAGGGCATTGACAGGGAGGCATTTTAGAGACAAAGGCTTCAGTCAATCAAAGAGAGACAACTGATAACTCTGGAAGCTGTACTTGGGGGTCTGAAAAAAAACAACCGTGGAAAAGTTCTGGACACCCTATAGTTTCTTAGGAAGCAGTTATCGGGGCGAGGGACAGGGGCCCAGTGGCATGGGAGTGGGACTTCTGTCTACTCCTAGCAGAGCAGAGGCCAGGCCCTGGACAGACGTCAGAGGGCCTGGCTCCGTCTGGCCTGCAGATGGGTAGGGGATGCCCTGTGGGAGGAAGCTGTGCTCTGATGTCATGGCTTGCACTGGGGTTCAGCCTCCCTGTGTGCCAGGGCAAGAGGAGGAGATGGGCCTCTGAACTTGTGGGGGTCAGAGGTTGGCGCCCACCAAGGATGCTGGGAAACTCCCTCCCACCCTGTGGGAATCAAACAAAAGATGAGCTGTCAGGCTGCCGGGAACGGCTGTGTAAACGGTGGTTTCTCTATCATTGCATGAGGTAAGAGTCTGGCCCTAGAAGCTAAGGCTGCAGTTTTCTACAGCAAGGAGTCATCTCTGTGAGGCAGCGTCAGCCTCCAAGACACAGCGTGCTGACCTGGTTTTGTATGAAGATGAAAACAGCTGTTCTCAACAAGCTAAGGCCGGCCACGCAGAGAGCTGCGGGCTCAGCCTTCACAGGATCGTCCTTCCACTAAAGCGTGGGGGGCCTTTAATCATCACAGAAAGGAAGTGGGGGCTGAAGGTCAGGAAAAATAGAAGCATGAATTCACCTCTCAGGCCTCAGCTAGAGGAAGCTAAGACAAGAAATGAGATTGCGTAATTGTTAAGAAAAAGGCAAAGCAGGAGAGAATGCAGAGGATTCTGGTTCCTGGAGAGAACCTTCAGACTGAGTCAGCTAGATTTGCTCTTGGAATGTTCTAGGATTGGCCTGGCATTGATTGTCGTGTTTGACTGTTCTGGCCCCAACAGGCAGCGCTTCATCCTTTAGAGGATCAGCGTCTGAGTCCATGTTAGAATAGATGCACAGCTTAAATGCCTACTTTCTCAAACCAGGTTTGGAAAGGGGTTGTGTGAGGAAGACGCTGGCACTGAGCATGGGAGCTTTGGGGGAAAATCATGGAACATCTGGATCTCAAGCCTCCTCAGTTTTCCACAATGAAGCAGCCTCCTTGCTCCTTGGATCCTGAGAAACCACAGGGTGGCAGAAATCCAAATACAGTTGATGAGGATGGCCTTATCTATGTGTGTTCGTTCCCCGAGCTCAGAGAAAGGGCTAACTGCCCCTGCTCTATTCCAGGGATGGAGTTCCCACCAATAGTCTGTGGGCTCTTTTCTCTGTTTCATGAACAGGAAAATGTTCATTTCCATTTGCCTGGCACTGAATGGAAAGCAGGATGATTAAGAGGTTTATGGATGGATTCAATTTTTTTTTGGAACAGAGTCTTGCTCTGTCACCAGGCTGGAGTGCAGTGGCATGATCTTGGCTCACTGCAACCTCCACCTCCCGGGTTCAAGCAGTGATGGATTCATTTTAAGTAGGGCTTAGAAACAGGACTTTTCAGAATCTGGGGTGAAAGCAGGTGTCAGGGAGGGCAGGGCAGTAAGTCCCGGAGTGCTTTTAGCCTCCTCAGGGCGCGCGGGGGGCGGGGGCAGATGCTGGTGTGTTTCACTGCCTGCAACAGTGGTTAGCTCTCAGTCCTGGGGGTGCCTTACCCCAGACCACTTGAACTTGAGTCCTTGGGGTCAGAGAGCAGTGAGGTGAGGCCTGGGAATTGCTATCTTTAAAAGCCTCTCAAGGGAATCTAATGGACAGCCAGGGTTAAGAAACACTGTCCCAGAGCCTCAAGTAACTATAACAGAAACACACAGGGTGGGAGGATCGCTTAATCCTCCCACCCTGTTATCGTTACTTGAGGGGAGGTTGAGGATGCATCCAGCCTGAGTAACAGAGTGAAACCCTGTCTCAAAAAAAAAAAAAAAAAAAAAAGAAAAAAGAAAAAAAGAAAAGAAAAAGAAAAAACCACAAGTCACATTAAGAAATGATTCGCTGCCCTTGGCAGAAGCTGGTATGGAACAGTACACAGTGGCTCCTGCAAAGGTCCTGAGCTTTGGACACTAGGCCAAGAAAATCCTGGGCTCTCTGGGGAGAAGGGAGAAGGAGTCCAAGGGGTGTCCCTCCCACCCACAGGGAGTCTGCACGCCGACCATCCTTGACCTTGGCTCTCGAGCCAGCCGGCCTCTGGAGCTCCCACTTGGTGGTCCTGATGGTGGCCTCTCCGTGCACCACCTGGGGGGCCCTCCCCGTCTGTAAGATCTCCAGGAGGGTGGACTTGCCCTGGCGCGGGGGGCCCACGATGATCATCTTCATCAGCTTGCACTTCTCTGCTTTCCGCAGCTGAGCACGCAGGTAACACAGCATTGCTTTGGGGCCTGTGCAGAATCATTAGGGGAAAGGGTAGCTGTGTGGGAACGTGCTTACATCTCTTAGGACACAAATCCTGTTGTGAAGGAACTCTTTCTTTGTGTTTTAGTGGGGACAGTTAAGGAGGACTACTGGATCAGGTGGAGGGAAGGCGTGACACTAATGACCCCAAAAGTCAACTCTAAAAGGCAAGAACCTATGGACAAAGACCTTGCTGCCTAGGAGGTCACAGTTTTATCACCTGGTCCTTCTGGTAACGATTGCTTTAGGGGCAATTTTATAGCATCTTGCCAAACCTGGAACCTGGAGCTGGGCTCCATGGGTCACCAACTATTTCCACCCCCAGAACTTAACAAGTGGACTGGAGTTGCCTTTCCAAGCAGGTGATGGCAGGGGACAGGGCTGCGGAAGCCCTACCTTCTTTTCGGATTTCTGCAGGCACATTGCTGATGGTCAGGTCTTCAGTGTCCAGCTGCCAGAGGTTGCTCAGCTGCCCCAGCTCAGGAGGGAGCTCCCGGAGGCCAGGGTTGCTGAAGACAGATGTGCTCACCACGAGATAATACATACACACACATACACACACACGCACACGCACACACACACGTGGCCCCTGTCAGCCTCTGCAGCCTGCACCCCAGACCCCATACTTTGGGCCCTGATTTCAACACTAATTCCAAAGCCTTTCTCCTGGAGCGTCAGTGGTGAAAAGGGCAGCTCTGTCTTCTTCAAATCCCCATGGCTTAGAATTGAGTCCCCTCCCCCAGCTTTCCTGTCTCTGCTACTAATTACATCACCATAAAGATGATCACTACCTCTTCTTGAAAAGGCGATGTCACTTTAATATTAATATAACATTTTACGTTCTCATCAAGCTTTGCACACTGCCTAGAACCCCTGGCAGTAGCTGGCATGCAATGGGAGCTCAGTAATGAAAGGATAAATGATTGAGTGGTTCTCCTTATCACAGCCCGAGTGATGTAGCAAAAGTGTGTATCATTGCATCGCTACTCCATCTTCCTCTCTCCCCACCTCCTTGATCAAGCCCTGTTCTGAAAATCCTACTACTGCTTCTTGGAAAGTAGATGGCTTCTTTCTGCCTGGCTTTCTGTGTCCCAGTTGGTTTAGGGATGGGTGTTCTGCTTCTCTGGGCCAGCAGAGCCAGCACGGCCCCTCCAGATGTGTACTTACTTTCCCAAGTAGAGCTCTGATAAGCTCTTCAGTAGGCAAACCGAGGGAGGGACTGCATCGAGGTGGTTGTCGTTCAGGCAAAGGACTTCCAAAGACTCACTTAGGAAGGCCGGAAATTCCAGCACACATGCTGCAAAGACAGGGCAAAGCAGACTGCATTTAAAAATAATTTTGGACCATCACACCTTGGTGACCAGGTGGGTGTATAAATGGATGCAACCTCCAGAGGGCATTTTGGCAAACCTATCAAAACAAAATGCTTACCTCATCGACCTAGCAATTCTCATTCTACAGACAGCCTTACATGCATGTGTGGCAAAGATGTGAGAATGAGGACACTCAGTGGCAGAGGTAGAGGACAATCTATGACAACATATGTGTCCAGCCACAGAGGGTTGGTTCAATGAGTAATAGAATAATTGCAGCTATTACAAAGCATGGGGCAGGTCTACATGTATGGGGGTATGAAGTGATACTCAAGAGCTACCCATCAATTGAAAAGGCAAGGTGCTCCAGGCATGGTGGCTCACACCTGTAATCCTAGCACTTTGGGAGGCCGAGGCAGGGGGATCACGAAGTCAGGAGTTCAAGACCAGGCTGGCCAAGATGGTGAAACTCTATCTCTACTAAAGTTACAAAAATTAGCTGGGCGTGGTGGTGGGCACCTGTAATCCCAGCAACTCGGGAGGCTGAGGCAGGAGAATTGCTTGAACCTGGGAGGAGGAGGTTGCAGCGAATCGAGATTGTGCTGCTGCACTCCAGCCTGGGAAACAGAGCAAGACTCCGTCTAAAAAAAAATAGTTCAGAACCGGATATCTAGAAGGCTTATTACTGTACCAGAAAATATCTGCACACATGCATGCACACACATGCACACCATGTATATGTTATATACACACACACCACACCTGCACATGTGTATGCATATAGGTTACATACAGTTGTTAGACAGGAACACAATGGTTACCAGAGATGCACTGAATTCCATAGTTGTCTCTGGGGAAAGGAATTACTAGAGGACTGAATATTTACCCCATGCCCTTTGCTACTGTTCAAAAATGGTGTTTTAAAATATACATGCATTGCTTTTTCCATGAAAAAAAGCTAGTTAATGAAAATATACCACAGTTGGCTATTTTTATGCTTCTTAAGATGACATTCTTTGAAAAACCAGCCAACTGTTTAGTGTTTAAGTGACTTTATTAATTAGGCTAACTATGAGATTACCATGAAAATCATGTCAAATGTGCTGTTTCCACGGGCACCAGAGCATTTGAGTTGAGAAAGAGCTTGGAAACGCACACTGATGGGAATCAGAGGTTTGGATTTCAGCAGAATCTCTGAAGTGCCTTTATCCTCTCTACTAAGGCCTGGAGAGTGGGGAGGACAGCATGCCTGGGAGCTCAGAGAATTCAAGATAAAACAACTGCCTCAAAGCCCTCTCATAGGGTTCCCTGCCAGACACGGAAAATGGAGAAGCCAGGATTCTTTTGTTGGGCTGAAACCAGGCTCGGTTGCCCTTGATCATAGCTACCCTGCCTCGGCTCTGGATTTCCTCCACACATGTAGCTGCAATAACAATGGTAATGGGTAACCTGGCCTCCAAGAACATTCGGGGAGAGCCGATAATGGAATACCAAAACCAACGCCTGGAAAATCTGCCCAGTTAGCTGCACTGTGAATGGAACTCACTGCAGGGGCCCCTGCGGAAATGAAGGTGCACCAGCCTTCTAAAGATGGCTTTGTATGAGTCCTTGTTAGGTAAGGAAATGTTCAAAAAGCTTCCTTTTTTTTTTCTTCAGTGAAAAAAGATGATCAATATTAGCCTGCCCTAATTCACATTTTCATGAAAGAACATCAATAACGAGAAAGGCTTACTTTCTCCCCAGAGAACACATTCTAAACACCTGGCCTCTGTGCTTTCCAATTTTAAAGTTTCGCTACGGTGTTTATGAAGCCTCTTTAGGTAAGAGACGGGTGAAATAATGAGCTATGATTGCAGAGGCAACACCTGTAACAGACCTCCCGGCCCGGTGTCGAAAATGATGGGCACTGGGCTGGGGAGAACACAGTTCGGGGTATTTATGAACTGTAATTATTTATTCATAAGTTATTTATGACTGCTGGTCTGATTTTTACCGTAAAAACGGCCATCCAAATTATTTTTGGATGAGGCCACTGCACAAATATGACTACTTGAATGTACATAAATCTACTTGGAATTTTACTGTCCTTCTGCAAACAAGTTGTCTTTTATAGATAATTCCTTACCCAAGGGTCCATGGCCCTGAGAGAATAACCCTACTGAGGAAAAGGGTTTGCAAACAGCCTCCTTCTTTTCACTCAGGTGTGGGCCTCAACTTTCTAGATGAAGTTTAAAGAATCAAGAGGCTTTTGTCATCTGCCAAAGCCAAGATTCACCTCTGCCAGAGAACCTCCCGGGGGCGCGGCCCCCTCACGTGGCTCCCCAGACATCCTCCTGCGGGCCGCCAGCTGTCATTTTTCTGGAACATTGGTACTGCGCATGCTCCTATGGTGCTTTTCCATGCTTGCCCGTGACTTTCCCCTCTGGCGTCTCATTGAGTGCTGAGCCCACTTCCTTGCACACTCCTCTGTGGTCCCAGGAAGGATTCGGCATTTCTAAGTTGGAGACACGTTTCTAATCCACACAAGTGGATTGCGTGAACGAGGTCTACACTAGCTCCTGTTCTCATACCCATCATCCTGTCTGGCATGAAGAAGATGGTGTTCGTTTCCCCTTCCTTCCAAGTGAAATCCCTATGTCTGGACTCAATTTCTAAAGTCCTAAGGCCCTTCATTTATAAAAGGATCAGTTATGAAATTCATAATTGCATTTCCCTATTCATGTGGTTAAGGACATTTTCATTTGTTTCCTGGCCCTCTGGACTTCCTTTTCTGCAAATTGTTTATATCCCTTGGCCATTTTTTTGCCTATTGTGTTGTCTTTTTTTTTTTTTAAATCAATTTGTAAGCATTCTTTGTATATTAAGGACTTAAGCCAATTCGTGTTGCAACAATTTGTGTTGCAAATATTTCTTCTTAGTCTGTTTGCATTATGACTTTGTTTATGATGCTTCCCACCGCACACAATTTTTGAATGTTTATGAAGCCAACGATTTTAGTCTTTTAAAAAAATTATTCATGGATTTTCCAACTAGATTTTAAAGATCTCCCTGATAGCCAAATTATACCTATATTCCTTAAATGTTATTGTTTTCTTTTTTTTATACTTAAACCTCCTACCACATAGACATTTTTGTAATCTAGTGTCGTGTTTTGTCCCCCTTCCAGGCAGGAATACCAACACCATTTATTAAAGCAAGCAAGCATCCTTTTACACTAAATTGAAATTCTGTCTTTGTCATATATTATATAATAATAGTCCCCAATCTTTTTGGCACCAGGGACCGGTTTTGCGGAAGACAATTTTTCCATGGACTGCAGCACTGATGAAGGGGATGGTTTAGAGATGAAACTGTTCAACCTCAGATCATCAGGCGTTAGTTAGATTCTCATAAGGACGGCACAACCTAGATCCCTCACACGCGCAGTTCACAATAGAGTTCGCGCTCCTATGAGAATCTAACCCTGCCGCTGATCTGACAGGAAGTGGAGCTAATGCTGACTTGCCCACCGCTCACCTCCTGCTGTGTGGCCTGGTTCCTAACAGGCCACGGACCAATACCGGTTCACTGCCTGGGGGGCGCTGGGGACTCCTGATATATTTCTATATTTACTTAGGTCTATTTTTGAACTCTTTTATCTGTTCCACTGATATTCCTTTTTCAGTCACATATAAACACACATGCTCTTATGGGACAGATCTCTATGTGTATCATACTCAACACACAAGCACACCAGTTCATCCAAGAGCGTAGCAGTGGCAGACTCCCTAGTTCACCTCTTGCAAATGTGTCCTCGCCTCTGTGGCGTCGCTCATCCCTACCTCACACTATCCGTACTTGCCAACAGCCATCTATCAAACTGAAGAAGAAAGCTGTATTATGTTTAAAACGACTTGGACATGGGTTCTGGTTTTCTGGGCCAGCATCCTGAGGGATATTTCTGTGAACGGAGCTGGCTTTGGAAGTCGTAGCTTTGAGGTTAAGAAGCAGAGCTGGTTGTTTAATGAAAGGGACAGCTCCATACTTTCCCCTGCGTCTCACAGAAGATAATGGAACTAAAAGAGCTTGTTTCCCTAGATGTACTCTGTGCTGAACTGGCCTTGTTGTGTGACCAGCACAAAAACTAGGAAAATTTCTGTCTCTGATGAGTTTTGGGGAAGACCACAAGCCCCTGTGCAACCTCGGCCTCACCTCAGCCTGTGAGGCCAAAGGTGGCCGTGATCCATGTGGGCTTTGCAAGATGCCATCGTGTGTCAATAGAGACTTAACAGCACTGAGCTGCTGGTCCAGGGCTGAAGTCCCACAGTCCTGGGATGAAACCTGGCTTTGCTACTGAGAAGCAGCCACACAACCTGGGACAAATCAGTCAGTCCCTATGCCAAGGATTGAACTGTGTCCCCTGCCCGCCACCAAATTCATATGTCAAAGCTCTAATACCCAATGTGACACTATTTGGAGATGGGCTATTTGAGCTGTAATTAGGTTTAGATGAGGTCATGAGGGTGGGGCCCATATGATAAGATTAACGTTCTTATAAGAAGAGGGGCCAGGAGCGGTGGCTCATGCCTGTAATCCCAGCACTTTGGGAGGCCAAGGCAGGCAGATCACTTGAGGTCAGGAGTTCAAGACCAGCCTGGCCAACATGGTGAAGCCCTGGATATCTGAGAGGAGGGCGCCAGCACTGTCAGGGGCTAGGAAGGGCCTTCTTCCTGGCATCCTATATTGTATTAAAATACAAAATTATTATTTGGAGATGGGATATTTGAGCTGTATTTAGGTTTAGATGAGGTCATGTGGGTGGGGCCCCTATGATGAGATTAACATTCTTATAAGAAGAGGGGCTGGGTGCGGTGGCTCATCTCCAAAAATACAAAAATTAGCCAGGTGTGGTGGCACATGCCTATAATCCCAGCTACTCAGGAAGCTGAAGCAGGAGAATAGCTTGAACCTGGGAGGCGGAGGTTGCAGGGAGCCGAGATCGCGCCACTGCACTCCAGCCTGGGTGACAGAGTGAGACTTAGTCTCAAAGAAAAAAAAAAAAAAAGAAGGGGAAGAAAGACCAGAGTCCTCGCTCTCTCCCCCATCTCAGGACACAGAGAGAAGGGCGCCAGGAAGAAGGCCCTCACTAGCCCCTGACAGTGCCGGCACCCTCCTGTCAGATATCCAGCTTCCAGAACTTTGAGAAAATAAGTGTCTGCTGTTGAAGCACTCGGTCGATGGTATTTTGGTATGGCAGCGGAGCTAAGACACCCTGGGAGCTTCAGTTTCCCCAGGTGCAAAATGGGGAACTGTGGCCCATACTTCACGTTGTGAGGATGAGAGACTCTCACATACATAACCTGTCTAGGGCACTGCTTGGCGTGTAGATCAGCTGCATACGTTAGCTGCTGGCATCACTGGCCTCCATGCAGGAGAGCAGGGCTTGAGGATACTGGAGTGTCACACATGGGACAGAAGGAATGGGCGTAGCTCATGTGCAGGGTTCTCATTTGAACATGGACATCTGTGGCATTGCAACAGGGCATTGAAGGGGAAGGCTCAAGATAAGGGCGATCCCCTCTTTGGTGGAGCAGGAACCAGGCTACCCGGGCTGTCTCATCTGGGAACACCAGCATCTCCCAACCAACACACACCTGCCTCAGTCCCGGAGCGCTGGCGACCTCTGGTGGTAAAAAAGGCAATACGCTTTGTTTTCAGTCCATCTTCATTTCTGTGCGGAGGAAAAAGAGAAAATTTGAGGACAGCATGGCAAAAACATTACTCTTTTGGTTGTGATGTTATAATGCCAAGCCACGGAGATAGAGGGAAATTCAGGTGCAACTCTTCAGGGCCTGGCAGGGGTGCACGTTGCAGTGGCGGCTGCCTTTTACACTGCCCCCCGCAGAAGTCCTCTTTGGCGTGCAAGTTCCACCATGATACTGCAGGGTGGCCTTCTGCAAATGAATGGGAGTGGCTGGTTTCCAGAGGCTGGCTGGGCTCATCCTGGCTTTCCACCTATTGGAAGGCTTTGGGGCTGGGTGCTTTTATTCAATTACGCATCCATTTTAGTTAGTGATCAGCAGAGACTTCTGAACAGAATTACAGTTCAGGCTGAAGTGAGAGACAAGATTCTCCAGGAGACTAAAAATTAGAAATGAAAGGACACCATTATGGGCTGCGTCCCCCCAAATTCTTATGTCAAAGCTCTAACCTCCAATTCCTCAGAATGTGACTGTATTTGGAGACAGGGCTGTTAAAGAGGTAAATCAGTTAAAATGAGGTCATTAGGATGGACTCTAATCCAATCTGACTGGAGTCCTTATAAGAAGAGGAGATTAGGACACAGACACAAACAGAGGCCCGACCGCGCCAGGACACAGGGAGAAGACGGCATCTGCAAGCTAAGGAGAGGGGCCTCAGGAGACACCAGCTAGGCCTGCCCACGCCGCCACCTCGGACTTCAGCCCCCAGGGCTGTGAGCCAGTGATTTCTGTTGTTAAGCCCCCAGCTGGTGGCTCAGCAGCCCTTGCAGACTCGCTTGCCGCCATTCCGAGGACCTGCTCGACCGCGGCCCCATACATGCTTTGGGGAGGAGAGGCCCCTGCTTACTTGCCAAGTTGGTTTCTGGAGAGATCCAGGGTTTTGAGCTGCCTGCAGGTCCACTTCTCTTGAGGTGGAAGTGCTGCCAGCTGGTTCCCTTGTAACCTCAAGAATGTGAGGGCCTGAGAGAGAGAGGGAGGGAGAGAGAAGCTAAGATGGCATCAGATACAAGAAGGGAGGGGAGACTGAAGAGCCAGTCAGTTCCCGACCACGTGCAGTCAAACGATTCCAACCAATTTGCCTTCATGCAGATCCCAGTTGTGTGGGGCCCAGCAGCCTCTTCAAACTCATGAAATGATATCAAACAGAGCAACGGGGCCATCTATCTACAGGAGCTCTTCCCTCAAGGGCAGTGAGAGGCAATTATTCTAGAGTGAAAGGAGCCCAAGTAGCTGTCAGTGTTAAGGATTCTTCAGAGTGCTGATTATTGGTGGGTCTCTCCGGTGAAAGTGCCAGACTCTTATGGTTTGGAGGACACCGGGTCACGGCTGGTGGGGGTGGCATGGGGCGTACAGCACAGTGCTGGTGTCTGTCGCCTCCCGGTGGGTGGCCTCCTGGGCCGGCCCAGGTCTGAGGACAGGGGTGGCAGCACCACTAAGGGTAACTGCCCTAGCCTCGTGCCCTCTGCTAGCCAACACAGTCCCAAGCTGGGCCCCTCAGGATTATCGGCGTGTCTGGGGTGCCCCTTGTGGGTAGCCCTCCCTCAGCCCTACTGCAAACAGACCCTACAGGGAACCCAGTCACCAAGGGAGATGAGGGGCTACCTTGTACCTGAACATGTTTTATTCTTTTTTTGTTATTATTTCTTTTTATTTATCTACTTTTTTAGAGATAGGGTCTCGCTCTGCTGCTTACGCTGGAGTGCAGCGGTGTGATCATAGCTTGCTACAGCCTCAAACTCCTGGCCTCAAGCAATCCTCCCATTTTGGCCTCCCAAAGTGCTGGCAGTACAGGTCTGAGTCACCGTGCCCAGGTCTGAGCCATCATGCCTGGCGCATGTTTTACTTTACAGGAGTACCTTAGACATGCTATCTCCCTGCTTGAGGACATCACCATAGCCACCAACATCCCACCCACAACCAGGGTGACCTCAGGAGGGCCACAGGCTGTTTGCTGCCCCACATTAAATTCTCTCCTCCTGGTGCTTCTGTCTCCTTCCTTGTTGAAGGGGCTCACGCCACCGCCCACCATCAGAACCACTGCAACCAGCCCCCACCTGCTGAAATTCTATGGAGACCCTGCCATGTGCCAGGCCTCAGGGCCCTCCAAGTCTCCCACATACCCATCCACCCCTTCCCAGTGTGGAGAAAAAGACCTCGAGCAGACACATTCCCACAGGCCCACGGTGAAGCACTGGACAAGGCTCTGCCTCTCCTGATTTGCTGCTTCTGGGCTTTGGGGGAAGCCAAAAAACCAAGCCTGTTAGTTGTTGGTGTGAAATACGAGAAGACAGACTCAGCACAGGGGTCCAAGGGCTATGGACAAGGACTGAAGGCCAGGAATACCCTGAGAGGAGTATGATGTGGGACCCCCCCAAGGGCGCCCCCGCATGACTCTTTTCTTCTGAGAAGTGAAAATTCCCGTCCCTGGGTCCCTGACTTTGTCCTGTGCTTGTCAGGAGCCTAGGACACGACAGCCCCTCCTCTCTGAGGATACACATGCTGAAGGGGCCTTCGCTGCCTTGTGGTGGTCGCCGCACCAGACCTTGGAGGAGTGCCCGTGGGGGCTCTGGCAGTGGCCTGGCAGGACCAGGGGCTGAAGCCTGTGCAGGGTGGCCTGGGCACTCTGCCTGGGGGTCCAGCACAGGGCCCTGGTGAGACTGTCCTGGTGCCTTTAGCAGGCACCGATGGGACCCCTTCTGGGGTTGGCCCTGAGCTCCAAGCAATGAGTGTGATCCACAGCCTGTCTGCCTAAGGACCAGCCAACCACCTAAAACCACCTAAAGTGAGAAAGCACCCCTATTCTGGGTAGGCACACAGGGCTCTGTGGAAAGGCCCTTCCTGGAGCTCTCAGTGTCCACTCAGCCTCATATATGGGCAGGCCATGGACTTAAAGAAAGTCCCAAGGGATACGAACTATAACCCCACTACCACCTAACATAGCTGCTTCTGCTGTCCATATTCCGCCCTCATCATTGTTCATGGCCATGTGTATTTTTGATAGCTGAACTTTTTCTTCACCTTTTCCCCTTACATTTGTCTCAGAAGCTCAGGGAAAACACATACATTTCACTGCAACATGGAGCAATTTTTTCTCAAATCTGAAAATGAGAAAAAAGGGCTATTAGGCTTACATCGAGTTGGAAAAGTCCCAGGGGAACTTCTTTGAGTGAATTTTCTGAGAAATCCACATCCTTCAGGTGATTTTTCCAAAAGACAGCCATTTTGTCTGGCAGACATTCCAGGGCATTTCTGGAAGCTTTGCAACATTTCTAAGAGATTGACGAGAGAAAAAAAAAAAAAAAGTATCTTAGTTAGCTCTTTAAATGCAGTGGTGCCTGTGAGACTGTTTCCAAATTTGATGTTAAAAATGGACCATTACAATAATGTCCTGTAATGAAGATGATTGAGTGTTGTCGGAAGGCTGCACACCCTCACTGTCCCTGTCCTTCCACCCCTGGTCCAAGGAAGGGACAGGAATGGGGTTTCCTGGGGGAGCTCATGGTCTTTTTCCTTCATTCCAGAACATCCGGCCCATTGTCCTTGGAAATAATGGAACAATTCAGGACCACACGGGAGTGAGAAGCTGGTTTCCCCTACACAAATGGCCAAACTAGGAATGTTAATGTCAGTGATGACATTTACTGTTGGTTTAAAACCAACAGCCATAACACACACACACACACACACACACACACACACACACACACACACACACTCTTTATGCTGTTCCATCTGTTTTAACAAGCAAAATTCCCCAGAGGCAAAAAATACCATTTAATCAGAAGTGCTGTGATTGGTGATTTCTTACTCTTTTTTTTTTTTTTTTTTTTTGAGATGGAGTCTCGCTCTGTCGCCAGACTGGAGTGCAGTGGTGCAATCTTGGCTCACTGCAACCTCTGCCTCCCCGGTTCAAGCAATTCCCTTCCCTCAGCCTCCTGAGTAGCTAGGACTACAGGTACACGCCACCAAGCCCAGATAATTTTTTTTTTTTTTTTTGTATTTTTGTAGAGATGGAGTTTCACTGTGTTGGCCAGGATGGTCTTGATCTCCTGACCTCGTGATCCACCTGCCTTCCAAAGTGCTGGGATTACAGGCGTGAGTCATCGTGCCCAGTCTGATTTCTTACTCTCATGTGATAGTTGTCCCCAAAGAACTGAACCCTCCTTTTTCAGGCATGACTAGTCCAGTGCCAGGGTGCAGGCTGTCTCTGGGTAAAGTTCTGCGGGTGTTGTTGGGTGGCTTTGGAACCCAGAGCCAGGCAGTCTGGCTTTCAGGTGAGTCACTTGCCTAGGACACTTAGCCTCACTGTATGCTGAGTGACAATGCTACAATGTGGGAACCAGGTCCTGCTACCTGGCTTGGCTGCCGAGGGGATGAACTGACGTAATGCACCTGAGGGCTCTCTGAGGCTAGCTGAGATGCAGAGTTGACTATGGCTTTCATGACTTTTGGTGTGATACTCACCAAAGGGCAGGCCCAGGGATCTGGAAACACCTTCAGGTTGTTTCTGGAGACATTCAGAGAATTGAGGGACTTGAAAGAGTGAAGGAACAGGGCAGGGAGTTCTGTCAATTTATTGTCAGATATATCAAGTTCCTGTAGCTTCCGTAAACCGATCCAGTTAGTGGCTTAAAAGAAAAAGACACAAAGTATGAATTGGTAAAAATATCCGTAACCAAGAAGAAAATGACTAATTCACTCAGGTCATTGATGAGAAAACATACCATTTTCTTCTTCGAACAATTTTTCTAAACAATTTTTTGAAGCTGTCAGTTTTTGAAGTTTTGAGAGGTGCAAGAATCCAGGAGGGAGGTGGGACAACTTGTTGCTGGAAATGTCAATTTCAAGTAGTCTGGGACGGAGAAGAAGGAAGGCAGGCATCAGAAGAAAGAGGGAAAACACCAAATTTACCTATTTTTCTATAAACCAAGAGATGTATTTTTTTTTCTTTTTCTCTCTGTGCAAGGTTAAAGAGTGTGCATTGAAAATGTAGTGCATATGATTTTTAATTCATTTGAAGAAATCTTACTGTGTCCTGTGTAGGTAAAGACAAATCTCTCATTGGTGGGCCCTGGCCCCACTAACCAACAGGGATTCTAATCCTTCGCATGCATGTAATAGCAAAATGAGTGGGTTCCCTGAAAGCTGCTGAGACCACAGAGCCGGGCTTTTAACCTTCTGGACCTGTCCATCTGGCCCAGGTGAAGGGCCCCACTTGGACGGCACTTGCTCTTTAAGTTCTGGTGTGTAGGCTTCCTTCCCGTTCTCACTTGCGAGTCCCATGGGTTACTTCCTACCCCAAGCTCTTTCCAACATTCTTGACTCTTACTTCACTTAGAGCCTTCGTTTTAAAAATCAATTCAACTCCTTTATGGAATGAGGACTTGCAGTTATGTGTCCTGAAGAAAGTAGGCTGGGTGCGGTGGCTCATGCCTGTAATCTCAGCACTTTGGGAGGCCGACGCAGGCGGATCACGAGGTCAGGAGGTCGAGACCATCCTGGCCAACATGGTGAAACCCCGTCTCTGCTAAAAATACAAAAACTAGCTGGGTGTGGTGGCGTATGCCTGTAATCCCAGCTATTCGGGAGGCTGAGACAGGAGAATCCTTTGAACCAGGGAGTTGGATGTTGCAGTGAGCCAAGATCGCGCCACTGCACTCCAGCCAGGCAAGAGAGTGAAACTCCATCTCAAAAAATAAAAAAATTAATAAAATAAATAAAAATATCAGCTAAGGTCCTTCCTCTTTCCGTGCAAGCTCAAGGGTAAGGCTCAGGTCTCCCCTCAAGGCCTCCAGAAGAAGCAAACCTGGACTGCCCACACTGTCCACCTGCTGCCGGAGTCCTGCGGAGTTAACCTGTTCTCTGAGGCCCTTCCCACTTTCCCTGGAAGGTAGAGTAAAAGCTGGTGCCTCAGAGCCCCATTGCATCCACCAGCATGGGAAGGTTTGGCTGCCCTCATCTGATTCCTGGGCAGGACCGAGACGAGCATCTCAGGGAAACATTTGCACGTCCGCAGGTGAGCTGTGTAAACTTGGGCCAGACAAATGATCTCTCTAAACCTCTGTTTTAACCTGAAAAGGAGGCTTGCCGAAGGGCAGGCAAAACTCCTTCTCCTATTTTAGCCAGAATATTTTTCCCCTCAAACCGCAAAATACAACCCGGGAGTATGTGCAGGAGCACAACGGTGACAGTGGGGTCACACACGGCTCCATTCACACCCTGGGGAGCCACCTGGAACAGATGATTTCATCCGATGACTGCACGCCAGGCAGCTCCCCCAGGTGGTTGTCCGATAGGTTCAGCTTCCGGAGGTTGATGAGGCCCCAGGGGATAACCGAGGGGAGGGTTGCCAGGCAGTTGGCAGAAAGGTCGAGCTCCGTGATCTGGCAGGAGATGTCTATGAGCCAGTCTAGGTCTACCCAGGGCAATCTGAGATGGGACCATTTCACACGGAGCGCCTGGTGGTGGAGAGAAGGGAAAAGAACATGTGGAGGGTGAGTTCAGGGCCCACATGGGCTTGGAATAAAGTAAGCGTTAATGCAAGTGCACGTCTATGTGCCTGCTCCAGCCGGGGTCCCAAGAGGCCTGCACATGTCCTTCTTGGCCTCCAGTACCTGCCATGGTATTGGGCGCAGAAGAGCTACTTGTTCCCATCTGCACCTGCATCTTACAGGCAATCTGTGCACAGCTCCTGCAAGTCACCTTCCAACCTCCAGAGGGAGCTGGTGGGCGTGGGCTCAGTGCCACCCCTTAAGAGGCGGCTCACGGGGAGGGAGGAAGCGCAGCAGAAATTGCTCACGTATAGAGGAGACCACTGAAGCTTACAGGCGCCTCCCTGAGACTGGAGAATAAAGCTGAACACCCAAACTCAAGTCTCTGACCTCCCTTCAAGGTGAAACTAGGCCGCATAAAACTTAGAAACTAGGCCTCATAAAAAAAGAACTTAAAAAAATTAACACCAGGTGGCTCTGGATAGGGTCCCACCCTGCCTCGATAGGGTCCCACCCTGATAGGGTCCCACCCTGCCAATTCCGGGAAACAACCTCATGGGGTCCCACCCTGCCAATTCCGGGGGTCCCACCCTGCCTCGGAGTTCCCAGAATCAACAACTCCAGGAAAAAAACCTCATAAGGTCCTGCTCTAACCAATTAGAACAAGACACCTTGCTCAGGCCATAGACAGACCCAATTACCACGCGCCTAAAGCTTTGTTTGAATTTCACGCCCTAAGCTGTGTTTGAACTTGTGTTTGCCTATATAAACAGCCTGTAACAAGCAGTCGGGGTCCCAGGGCCAACTTAGAGCTTGGGACCCTAGCACGCTAGTAATAAATAACTCTCTGCTGTGAATCTCGTGTCGGTGATCCTTCGCGGCGACCCCTGCCCAGGAGGGAATCGACAGTTCAGTTCCAACATTTGGTGCGTTGGCCGGGAAGTGGGGTCGTCCGAGGACCCCCGACCCATCCGGCGGAGACCCATCTGGCCCGGGCCACGGACTGCTGACTGAACGGACCTACCAGGTACTTTCATTTTGTTCTGTCTTGCCGGCTAACTCTGAACTCTGGGGAGTACTCCTTCTGAATTAAGTGGGGAAGGGGGACAGACGTGTCCGGCACCTTCCCACTTACGCCCCAGGGGACGCCCTGGCAGTAGTCTGAGAGAAGGCTGACAACTCAGTCAGCCTCCTTAAATCTGTAGGCAGGTCGCCCCTGCTGTCTGAGTATTTTATGATCTTGTGGCGCCACTCTCTTGGCCGTGTGGCTTCTCCTTACTTGTCTGGTCTTTGTTTTTGTTACTTTCGTTTTGTCCTTGTTATACGCGGACGAAATAAGACAGACGTTGACGACTCCTTTGTCTCTGACTCTGACTCACTTCCCTGACGTTCGGGCTCGAGCCCACAACCTCTCCATAGAAGTCCGTAAGGGACGATGGCGAAAATTCTGCTCGTCCGAGTGGCCTACCCTCCATGTTGGGTGGCCCCGGGACGGAACATTTGACCTCCCAATTATCTTACAGGTTAAAGCAACAGTGATGGATCCTGGGCCACACGGACACCCAGACCAGGTGGCCTACATAATTACTTGGGAGGATCTGGTCTGAAACCCTCCCTCTTGGGTGAAACCCTTCCTCCATTCCCCTTCCCCACCCCAGTCTACCCTTCTTGCCTTAGAAGCCCCCCCCCAAAAAAAAAAAAAATCGGAAACCGGACCCGCATAAGCCAGTCCTCCCAGATGAACCCCAGAGGGATCTCCTCCTTCTTGACCCCCTGCCTCCTCCACCTCAAAACCCCCTTCTGAGACCTCCACCTTACGCTTCACCCTTGCCCCCTGTCTTGTCCCCAGCTCTTTCCTCTACCGCCTTGACCCCTACCCTTTCTCCAACTTCTCCCTCGGCCCCTCCCTCCACCCCGTCTCCTTCTCCAGCCCCGCCCAAACTCACCCCTCGGACGCCGCCACCGACACCTCCTCGTCTCCGCTTGCGGTGGACTGAGGACCCAGATGGCCCTTCCACTTGGCAATCCTCCCTTTTTCCCCTCCGTACCGTCAATCGCACGGTCCAGTACTGGCCCTTCTCTGCCTCTGACCTCTACAACTAGAAAACCCATAACCCTTCCTTTTCCCAAGACCCCCAGGCCCTAACCTCGTTAATAAAATCCATTCTCCTCACTCACCAGCCCACTTGGGATGATTGCCAGCAACTCTTGCAGGTCCTCCTAACCACTGAAGAAAGGCAGCAAGTCCTCCTGGAGGCCCGGAAAAATGTGCCAGGACCAGGAGGCCTCCCAACCCAACTTCCCAATAAAATAGACGAGGGATTTCCCCTCACCCGCCCAGACTGGGACTATGAAACAGCACCAGGTAAGGAGAGTCTCCAAATCTATCGCCAGGCTCTGTTGGTGGGTCTCAAAGGGGCAGGAAAGCGCCCCACAAATTTGGCCAAGGTAAGGACCATAACTCAGGAAAGTGATGAAAGCCCGGCAGCCTTCATGGAAAGGCTTCTGGAAGGGTTCCAAATGTATACCCCATTAGACCCAGAGGCCCTAGAACATAAGGCTACCGTAGTTATGGCATTCATAGACCAAGCTGCATTAGATATCAAAGGAAAACTCCAAAGACTAGATGGAATCCAAACCTATGGATTACAGGAATTGGTTAAGGAGGCAAAAAAAGTGTATAACAAGAGAGAAACCCCTGAGGAAAGGGAAGCCATGTTAGCGAAGGAACAGATGGAGCGAGAGGATCGTAAGGACCGAGTGAGGGATAAGCATTTAACAAAAATCCTGGCGGCAGTTGTGAGAGAAAAAGGACCAGGGAGAGAGGGAGAGAAGCGGAGGCGGCCGGCTGGCCCCCGTGTCTTCGCATCATGGCAGCCACCGCTATGCTGGTCAAGGACTCTGCTAAGTTAACCCTTGGGCAGCCACTAACTATTATTACCCCACATGCTCTAGAGGCCATAGTGGGGCAGCCCCCGGACCGGTGGATAACCAACGCACGCCTAACCCACTACCAGGCCCTCCTACTGGACACGGACCACGTCCAGTTTGGCCCTCCGGTCACCCTAAACCCTGCTACGCTGCTGCCGGTACCAGAAGACCAACCAAGCCCACACGATTGTCGGCAAGTACTGGCTGAGACCCATGGAACACGGGAAGACCTTAAAGACCAAGAACTCCCAGACGTGGATCACACCTGGTACACAGACGGCAGCAGTTACCTTGACTCAGGTACCCGGAGGGCGGGAGCGGCGGTAGTAGATGGCCACAACACCATTTAAGCACAATCACTACCTCCTGGCACGTCTGCACAGAAGGCTGAGTTAATAGCACTAACCAAGGCCCTAGAGCTGTCCAAGGGAAAGAAAGCTAACATTTATACTGATAGCCGGTATGCCTTTGCAACGGCTCATACTCATGGAAGTATCTATGAAAGAAGAGGTCTCCTAACCTCAGAAGGAAAGGAAATCAAGAACAAAGTTGAAATAATTGCCTTATTAAAAGCCCTTTTTCTTCCTCAAGAAGTGGCTATAATTCACTGCCCCGGGCATCAAAAAGGACAAGATCCAGTCGCAGTAAGAAACAGACAGGCCGACCAAGTGGCCAGGCAAGCCGCCATGGCGGAAGTACTAACCCTAGCCACAGAACCTGACAAAACCAGCCACATAACTATTAAACATACTTAAACCCTGGGAGACCAGGAAGAAGCAAAAGCCATAGGGGCTATAGAGAACAAAGACACAAAAACTGAGAAAAAGGAGGAAAAATAGTCCTTCCCCAAAAGGAGGCCCTGGCAATGATCGAGCAGATGCATGCCTGGACACACTTGAGTAGTCGAAAAGCTAAAATTACTGATTGAAAAAACTGACTTTCTAATCCCAAAGGCAAGTACCCTCGTAGAACAAGTGACATCTGCCTGTAAGGTCTGTCAGCAGGTAAACGCTGGGGCTACCTGAGTGCCAGAAAGGAAACGAACTCGTGGTAATCGCCCAGGAGTCTATTGGGAAATAGACTTCACTGAAGTAAAACCTCACTATGCTGGATATAAGTACTTACTAGTGTTTATAGATATCTTTTCAGGATGGGTAGAAGCCTACCCCACCCGGCAAGAAACAGCACACATAGTAGCCAAGAAAATTCTGGAAGAAATCTTTCCTAGATTCAGACTTCCCAAGGTAATTAGGTCAGATAACGGGCCGGCCTCCGTTTCTCAGGTAAGTCAGGGGCTCGCCAGGATATTGGGGATTAATTGGAAATTACATTGTGCCTATAGACCCCAGAGCTCAGGACAGGTAGAAAGAATGAATAGAACAATAAAACAGACCCTTACTAAATTGACCTTAGAGACTGGTTTAAAAGATTGGAGATGCCTCCTATCCTTAGCTCTGTTAAGGGCCCAAAATACGCCTAACCGTTTTAGGCTCACTCCATATGAAATCCTCTACGGAGGACCTCCCCCTTTGTCAACCTTGCTTAACTCCTTCTCCCCCTCCGATCCTAAAACTGACCTACAGGCTCGGCTAAAAGGACTCCAAGCAGTACAGGCCCAAATCTGGGCCCCCTTGGCAGAACTGTACCAACCAGGACATCCACAGACCAGTCACCCCTTCCAGGTGGGAGACTCTGTCTACGTTAGACGGCACCGCACTCAAGGACTAGAGCCTCGGTGGAAAGGACCCTACATTGTTCTCCTGACCACGCCCACAGCCATAAAGGTTGACGGAATCTCCACTTAAATCCACGCATCCCACGCCAAGGCTGCTCCAGAGACGTCCGGACCAACACCACTTAAGACATGGAAACTCCGACGCTCCGCAGACCCGCTCAAGATAAGACTCTCTCGTATCTAACTCCTTGCTTATTGTTTGCCCTTCATCCCTGCGCTGTCTCTAGTGTAGTTTTTGACGCTAACCCCCACCGGCCATTTAGCCTGACCTGACAGATAATTAATTTTAATAATCAAGAGGTCTTAAATAAGACCTCCGAAAATGCTCCTATAAAGACTTGGTTTCCAGACCTCTATTTCAACCTAAAAAAAAAAAAAAAAAAAAATAGCAGGAAAGATAAAAAACACAGGCCCCCGGTTTACTGGTCCCACAGGAGTCCTATTAAGGACTCCTCAGGATGGACAAGAATGGAAAGGACAGGCTAGAAAGGTGTCCATCAGCCGGAACAGGTTTTATGCCTGTCCCGGATTCAGGACAGGACAAATAAGAAAAACTTGTGAAAATCTGACTCACTTGTATTGCAAAAGCTGGTCCTGTGTGACTACTAATAATGGAAAGTAAAAATAGGCCACAAAACCTTGGTATATAACCATGTCCTTTGTCCAGCCCTGTACCACAACCCGATATTCGGAAAATTGCAACCTGGTTCGCATCAAGTTTGAAGATGCGGCAAAATCTGATAACAGATAGATAACAACAAGGTTAATATAAGGTCTCTATTTATACCAGCACAACCCGCCTAAAATTCCCCTCCAAATCAGACTATTAGTCAATCCAGACACTGCCCCTGTTGCAGTAAGGCCAAACCAGGTTTTATTAGAAGCTAGGAAGCCCCCGGTTTCCATATCGGAGAAGCCCCAACTAAAAGCTCCTCAAAGCACCTCCCCGCCCTTAATCTCCCTCACCCTCGCCGACATGTTAGGAATTAAGGTAGCGGCTAGAGTTGAGACCGGGACAGCAGCCCTAGTGCATGGTAACCATCATCTGCAACAACTTAGAGTAGCCATAGATGAAGACCTTAGAGCCATAGAACAATCTATCACAAAACTTGAAGAGTCCTTGACTTCTCTGTCTGAAGTTGTATTACAAAACCAACAAGGACTAGAAATTGTCTTTCTGAAAGAGGGCGGGCTCTGTGCAGCCCTGAAAGAGCAATGTTGTTTTTATGCAGATCATTCAGGAATAGTTAAAGATTCTATGGCAAAACTAAGAAAAAGATTAGACAAGAGAAAAAAAGAGAGAAAATCTCAACAAAGTTAATTTAAAAATTGGTACAACCAATCCCCTTGGCTTAGCACCCTAATCTCCACCATCTTAGGACCCCTCATCCTGCTCACGCTCATCCTGACTTTTGGGCCATGCATACTCAACCGCTTACTCACCCTTATTAAAAATAGATTAAACATAGTACATGCTATGGTTCTGACCCAACAATACCAGACCCTCAGGACTGAAGAAGAGGCTCAAGATTGAGCCTCTGACACAAAAAGAGGAGGGAATGAAACTAGGCCGCATAAAACTTAGAAGAACTAGGCCTCATAAAAAAAGAACTTAAAAAAATTAACACCAGGTGGCTCTGGATAGGGTCCCACCCTGCCTCGATAGGGTCCCACCCTGATAGGGTCCCACCCTGCCAATTCCGGGAAACAACTTCATGGGGTCCCACCCTGCCAATTCCGGGGGTCCCACCCTGCCTCGAAGTTCCCGGAATCAACAACTCCAGGAAAAAAACCTCGTAAGGTCCTGCTCTAACCAATTAGAACAAGACACCTTGCTCAGGCCATAGACAGACCCAATTACCACGCGCCTAAAGCTTTGTTTGAATTTCGCGCCCTAAGCTGTGTTTGAACTTGTGTTTGCCTATATAAACAGCCTGTAACAAGCAGTCGGGGTCCCAGGGCCAACTTAGAGCTTGGGACCCTAGCGCGCTAGTAATAAATAACTCTCTGCTGTGAATCTCGTGTCGGTGATCCTTCGCGGCGACCCCTGCCCAGGAGGGAATCGACAGTTCGGTTCCAACAAAGGCTCCCTTTCCTGTGATTAGAGGAGCAGCTGCCGCCTGCAGCTGCCTGCACCGCGCCAGGGTGCTTGGTGGACGGGCTGCTTCCAGAGTGAGCCTGATATACAAACAGACGATGGCCACACAATATATAAAAAACAGAACTCTGACCCACAACCTACAGTGATATGCCTGGGAAACCAACCTCTTTATTGATAGTAAATAGCCCAGGAAGCCAGTCTCCTGTAAGACAGAGGTGCAAGAAGCCAGCTGCTGCTGCTGCTTCTTCCTTTTTTTTTTTTTTTTTTGAGATGGAGTCTTGTTCTGTTGCCCTGACTGGAGTGCAGTGGTGAGATCTCGGCTCACTGCAACCTCTGCTTGACAGGTTCAAGCAATTCTCCTGCCTCAGCCTCCTCAGTAGCTGGGACTACCGGCGTGCACCACCACTCACGGCTAATTTTTGTATTTTTAGTAGAGACAGTGTTTCACCATGTTGGTCAAACTCAGGCTGGTCTCGAACTCCTGACCTCAGGCAATCCACCCACCTTGGCCTCCCAAAGTGCTGCAATTACAGGCATGAGCCACTTCTTATTCTAGTAACAACTCAGGAAGCTAAATCATCATTTCCATAAAAGTCAGTCTAAAATGGCCAGGACTTGGTTAATAACTGACAGATTCTCTAATTTTTGTCCTCACTTTCCATTTAGGACCAACTCGAGAGAGCCAACTTTGCTCGCCTACTAATCCCATAGGATGCCCAGCCTGCAGCGAGCCCCCCAGCTTCCCCACGCCAACAGCCTCCAGGCAGGACGCACCCGAGGCCTTCCCTTTGTCCCACTAGAAAGCTCCCACTCCTCTGCCAGCCTGTGGGTCTCTGCCACATGCAAGTGATGGTGGCTGACGCCCTTGCTGTTGAAGTCCTGCTAGATAAATTGCCTTTGCTCCTCTTATTTCTCATTGGTCTTCCTTTATTTCCACAAGAGGGAGTCAGAAGGGCCAGCGGTTTGCTGGCATGAGATGGTCAAAGGGACCTGGTAAAATATATCGGAGAGGGACTTTTCTCTTTCTTCTTGATTATCGAAGAATATTGGGCTCAGTCAGGTTTCTGGGGAGAGGAAATCTGCTTTTGGGTCTGTTTCTTCGAAGCAACTGGAAATCCGTATTGGAAAATTAGAGGAGCAGAAATATAAACAAAAATTACTGCTTCGCAAATAGGAAAATGTAACAAGCAGAGGCTGCGGGAAAGGTCCCAACAATGTGGGATAAATTCCTCTCAAAAATTGGCGGCAGTTGACAGGCATCCTTATTTGGCCACTAGATGGCGATGAGCGCCTGTCTTTAGATCCCCCTTCGCCACCTCCAGGAGTTTGGAAAGAGTGGGTCTACACCCTCTCAAAGCTCCCGTCTTTGAACCAGGAGAATGAGGGACTCTGTCGCGCTTGCGCTCTCTCTCTCTCTCTCTCTCTCTCTCTCTCTCTCTCTCTCTCTCTCTCTTTCTTTCTCTCTCTCTCTCTTTCTCTCTCTCTGTTGCTCTCTCTCTCTCTCTCTGTCGCGCGCTCTCTCTCTCTCTCTGTCACTCTCTCTCTCTCTCTCTCTGTTCACATAGATGAAAACGGACGGGCAGCACTGGATCTAAGGTCAGGAGAGTAGATTCTGAGTTGATTTTTTTAGACAAGTCACTCACTTGCCCTGCGCCTGTTTCATTGTTACTGTTTTACTCCCTACATTTTTTTATTTTGAAAAAATTTTAAACTTCAGAAAAGTTGCACTAGGTCACAGTGCACTCTCCACCTCGACTCACTGATTGTTAAAACGCTGTCACATTGGCTTTTGCTTCTCTCTCTCCACACAAACACACGCTTTTTATATTTTGATGAATCATTTGCCAGTAAATGATTATCGTGCTGCTTCACCCGTAAATACTTCAGCATGTATCCCTGAATAATAATAATATTTTCATACATGACAGCCATATAATTATCATTTTCAATAAGTGTAACATCAATACGATATTAAGTTCACAGCCCATGTTCAAATATTCTCAACTATCCCAGAAATGTGGTTTATAACTATTTTGTGTCCTGATCCGGGATCCCATCACAATTGCATGACATTGCAATCCCACACTGCGTTACATTGTCATGTTACTTTACTTTTCTTTTATCTAAAAGAGTCTCCACACCTTTTAATGCCTTTTTTTAAAAGAATTTTCCAAATATAGAAACTTAAATGTGCATTAAAATAATAAATCAAAACAAAACAAAACTAAAACAATTTGACTAGAAGGAATCATCCATCTGACTGGCATTAAGTCCTGGAACTTTTAGCCTCTTCATCAGGGGGCAGATGCTGGTGTGTTTCACTGCCTGTCTTATAGAATATCGCATAATCTGAATTTACTCAATTTTTTCCCAAAGTTTAGATTAAAGTTAGCTATTTTGGGCAACAACCTTAGAGTCCAGTTGAGTGGTTCCCACCGAATCCCACCCGGAGCACCTGATGTCAGGTATTCCTGCTACAGGTGGTGCCCTGTTTGGTCTCTTGGTTAAGGTGGTGTCTGTCAGTCCCTCCTTTGTAAAGGTTAACATTACACCCTTTGTGATTAGTAAACAATCTGTGGGGTGATATTCTGAGATTATGTGACTATTCTGTGTTTCTACATCCTTTTGCTCAGTGGGTTTAGCATCCCTTGCTGATCCTGGCCTGAATCAATTAGTACAATGGTGGTTGCAAAGAGGAAGTTTTGCTAAAGCTACCTTTCCTTCTACATGTATTACCTGGCATTCTTCTGTACAGAAAAGCATTGCCTCCTCACCTCTTTAAGTATCACTATGGACACATGGATTCTTTTTTTCCCAAGTATCATTATTTTTTGATGCCCAAGTCATCCCCAATTTGTCTGGGGAACTCCATTTTGGGTGAGAGAATGCCCCTTGTGTTCCTGTGACATATAGTTATCAGTTTTGGGGTACCTCCTTGCTTCCTGGCAAAATAAGATCTTCCAGTCTCCTCTTGTACTTTCTAAGCCCAGACCTTGATTCCCTTTAGCAAAAATTGGTATTTAGAAACCAAGATCTGGGTGTGAGGTGTGTTCATCACTGCTGGACTGTCACTGCTTCTCAGCCCATTGATGGGACACAGCTCTGTATTTAACATGAGTGCATTCCGACGCCTCCAATTCAACACAGGAAAGTGGGTTTTTTTCCTAATCTTTCCATAATCCACAATTCACGATTGTATCACTCTTCATTCCATTATCATTGGTTTTAATCTATTAAATAAGTGGCTTGGATTAGATGATGCCTAGGTCAATTCTGGTCCCAATATATTTTCTGGTGGTCATCTTGCAAAGTACAGTGGCCTTCCATGAGGAGTCTTTGGATAAGCATGACTGTCAACCAAGCAACAGGCTGACAGGAAGGTCACCATGTGGACTTTGCAATGCCAAGTCAAAAAAGGTTCCACAGGGCCTGTATGCTTCTCCTTCCTGGATTCAGAGACATACCCAGGTCTCAGGGGCAAGGGCCAGACAGCTGAACATGGAATAAAGGTATTAAGATTGCAATCCAACCCTCTCCACTCACTCTGCATGGCCGTTATGGTCATTCAATATTGAATGGTTTGTACCCAAAATGAAATGGCAGCCAAAGGCAAGATGCAGAGGAGGCTGGTTATGGTTTTGGTTTTGATAACACATCTTAAGTGTCTATTGAAAATCTTTAAATTAAAATCTGAGGACCATCATAAAATAAACAAAACAACAGGAAATAAAGTATTACTATAACATGACCCAATTACAGTACAAATCCCTTGGGGAAGGGCTTAGGTGTGGCTGTCCTTACAATGGCAGCCTCCCTCTCAACACCTCTTCCACATCCCCTGAGCTGGGGCTGGAGCCCTGAACTGCAGAAGGAGCAGCGGCTCGGCCTCAGGCTGCTTAACTAACTCCATGTGAACTCTGAGCAAGTCGCAGTGGAGGTGAGCACTTCCTTAGGCTCTGTCCAGCTTGAGATCCCATGTGTTAACCTCCCCACTGATCTGTGTGGCACTGACTCAGCCCACATTTCTTTTGCTGCGGCAGACAGCATGGCCAACCAGAACCCGGACTGTACACTCCACAGTACAGAGCCCTGCCTGGCTGCCTCTGCAGCTCAACCTCATACCCACTATGCAGCAGAAACTAAATCAGTGTTTGTGAGCTGAAGAAATTCAAGTCACCAAGACTTGCAAGCAATCCACTCTGTGCACTTCTTACCAGATCAATCATCCTGAAATATCAGTCTGCTCAAGACCTTTCAGCTTTCCCTAGCCCACTCAGCCTTTAGCAGAACATCCAAAGTCCTTCCTTTGCAGCCTCACAGCCCCCCAGTTGGCTCCAACCCACTTTTTCAACTTTATGTCTTCCTGCCTTTCATAGCTTCTCCCTGCCCACCCAGAGCAGCCTCTGATTTATAGTGATGCCCTTTGCCTTCCTGCGGGCAATGATTTGTGGGGTTAATTTATTCTAGATAAAAGAAATTAGGGGAGGGGGCACACTCCCAGAGCAGGGGAATTCAAGGCCAAGGAAAAGTTACCAATTGAAGTGCAGAAACTGCATGTTCATAAATAAACTGCAGGGCTCACAAAGTAGGCCCAACATTGACATTTGTAGGAAGGCTTTGGGGGCTACGAGGGTGTAGCCTTGCTGTTGGTAACTGACTGGCCCATGTGCTCAAGGGGCTGCTGGGGTGCTCTGGGGCTGCAGACCTCCCCTGCCTCCTTATTGGAATGTGAGTTATCATGGTGACCAAAGGGGCCAAGATGGGAGGTCAACGTGGGAAGTACAAGGGGGGCTGGGCCTGGAGCTAAGAGGGTGATATGGTTTGGTTGTGTCCCCACCCAAATGTCATCTTGAATGAGATAGAGAATTATGGGTAGCTCCCATAATTCCTACGTGTTGTGGGGGGCACCTGGTGGAAGATAATTAAATCATGGGGCGGTTCCCCCCATACTGTTCTCGTGATAGTGAACAAGTCTCAGGGGATCTGGTGGTTTTATAAGGGGAAGCTCCTTTCCCTTGGCTCTCATTCTCTCTCTTGCTTGCTGACATGTAAGATGTGCCTTTCACCTTCTGCCATGATTGTGAGGCCTCCCCAGTCATGTGGAACTGTGAGTCCATTAAACCTCTTTTTCTTTATAAATTGCCCAGTCTCAAGTATGTCTTTATCAGCAGTGTAAAAACAGACTAATACAGAAGGTCTTTGCATACACCTCTTAGAGTGGACCTCCTTTCTCCTCTTGGAGAAAGCAGATGTTGCCTGTTCCCAAAGCTCTTTCTAGGCTTATGCCCACGCGTTTCTGCAGGACTGATATCCAATAAACTCAAGCCAGGAAGGAAGTGGTAAAAAGCAGTGGTAGTAGTGTGAGGTCAGTAAAGCGGCTGAGATTCTGCAGATGAGGCTGGTCTCTGTTCACACCGTGTGCTGTGAGCATGATGAAGGAGAAACACAACCCTTTCCACCTCTGCGCCCTACTCCATTTACTCTCTCCTGGAATTCACAGTCCCCTCCCTCTCATCCAAATCCCATTCCTGCTGCAAGCCCCAGGTCAGGGATCCCCATCCTCCCCTGAACAAGTGCACATGTTACTATGCTATAACAGGGATGCTGTCTTGAACTTGTGTCCGTACGTTCAGCAACACTTTCTTGAGTATTGCTGTGTGTAAACCATTCTGCCAGGCACTGGGGTGGATATGAAGATGCAGAGGCTGCAGACAGAACTGACACTCAAGTAGCTTATGATTCAGAGGGAAGGGGCGTGTCTACATGTGTGTGGGGCGGTGTGCATGTCTTTGTGGTTGTGTATGTGTGCCCATCTGGCTGCCCTAACTCAAAGGTTTCCTGACCTTCATGGTGTCAAACAGCACGTGATGCTGACCACCCAGCCAAGAAAGAACACTTGTAGGGAAACCTCCTGTGCTTCCTCTGGGGGTATTGCTTTATCAGAAGAAAATCATCAATAAGAAATAAGTGGCTGTGTGTACCACTGATTCCCCTCAACATGAGAAAGAGGAGAAAGCATATGTCACCAGTTCCCGGAGCTCTTTCTAGGCATATACCCACTGTGTTTCTGCAGGACATCTGATAAACTCAAGCTGGGAGGGAAGTGGTAAAAAGCAGAAGTCTGCAAAAATGTCGACACTTGGAAAATAGACATGCTTGGAAATGGTTTCTGGGCTGGATGGACATTGAAAAATCTGGTGTGGGGCTAGTCTGAAAACTGATTTACAAAAGTTATTTTCTTTTTTAAGCACAGACATTACAGGGTGCCCAGGTGTCCACAAAGTGGCAGAGAGAAATGAGAAAAAATGCACAGTTAGAAAAAATGTCCAGGGCTGGGCGCGGTGGCTCATGCCTGTAATCCTAGCACTTTGGGAGGCCGAGGCAGGCAGATCACTTGAGGTCAGGAGTTCAAGACCAGCCTGGACAACATGGTGAAGCCCTGTCTCTACTAAAAATATGAAAAATTAACTGGGTGTGGTGGTGCACACCTGTAGTCCCAGCTGCTTGCGCGGCTGAGGCAGAAGAATCACTTGAACCCGGGAGGTGGAAGTTGCAGTGAGCTGAGATTGCACCACTGCACTCCAATCTGGGTGACAGAGCCAGATTCCATCTCAAAATAAAAAATAAATAAATAAAAAGATGTTCATACACTTGACATTAAAACCTAGCTCTTCCAGCCCTGGAGCCCTCATTAGTCCTCATTATTTATTTGTGTTTAGTCCGGGCAGAATCACAATAAACAAGATTCTGAGACAGCAAAGCCAGCAATTATATAATCCTATCCATGAAGGCTAAACTACAAAATCAATGACAGCTGGTTAAGGAGAAGCCAACAATTCAACACAGCCGTGGTTAAGCTCCACCCACTCTATCACAGAGAGAGGGAGGATGTGTTCATGTTGGTTTTTCAAGCATGAGCCCTTTAAATCTCAGTCCAAGTAAAAGGAAGTACCACTTTCTCCAGAAGGCGCAGTCCTATGATTTCAGAAACTTGTTCTTCATGGCAGTGGCAGTGACTTGGGTGGCTTTCAAGAAGGATTAGGTGTATTTAAGGGCAACTGGTTCATTCTAGACTGATGTGTAAGAAGGGCCTCCTCATCCGGTGATGGAAGCTGCCATTCAGGAGGGTACTAGACACCTTTACATGATGCTTCCTGGAGATGTTAGCCATAAAATTGCCACAGTGAATGAAGCACTGCCCCACAATGACATCTCTTATGTTTTCATATCAGTGCAAACCTATGAGTTGAAGAAAAAAATTGTTTAGTGAAGAGTTGGCATCTACAAAGCTTTTAGCCTGGTTTGAGCCTCAGCAGATGTGGCTGGCACCCCAGCCCAGTGCAGACTCAAAAAAGGACTCCTGCTCCCGGTGACGTATGTACACAGGTGTGCCCCTGTATGATTCTGTGGGGTCAAGAGCAGCTTTGCCAGACTGAAGTTGTAATGTTAGCTACTTACTAGGTCTCACTGAACCCACAAAGCAGAATCCATAGCTCTTCTCATGTCTCCAGCTCCTTGTTCCTGTCAGTTGGTCAGTATTTTGCTTTTGGCTCATGAGTAAGAATCTTCCCCCCTAGAAACTGTAGATCCTTTCAGAGCACAGACTATGGCTCAGTGACAAAAGGGCACGCCACAATAAAAGGCAAGTAATAGGTATCTATTCAATGAAGACACACATATTACAATGGGGGGAAATACACAGAAAGTTCTTGAACTTGTCAATTCTTGGCCCATACAAACCCCAAGTCTTTCTTTCTGCAGTGAAGCAAAGATTCCTGGGATGGTGCCTTCTTGTTGAACCAGCCAGTAAGACAAGAGCCACATTCTGATACGCAGAAGTAACAACAAGAACAACTGAACAACGAAAGGAGCTGCAAAATCAATGAGCCTAATCGGAAATGAAGAGACTCACTCAAAGGCCTGGAGAACATGCCAAAAGAAGCTCTGAAAACAAAGATGCTCAGAGCAGCAGGCCCAGAAATGACATCTGAAGGCTCATCCCAGGTTATCTGCATGACGCCAATGATTACAGTAGAGAAGAGATGATGGCTGCAGAGAGGGTCTGTGGACTGATGCCCACAAGCTGAAGGTAAATTTCAAGGCTACAAATGTCCTCTGGGAACCCAGACCATCAGAAGGGGCCCTCAGTGACAGGGATTCAGTGACAGAGAATCGGCAACACTGGAGACAGCAGCTCTGTCCCAGCGTCCTTGTGCATGTAAAGGCCAAAACAGAACCAAAACAAACTGTGCCTCATCTCTGCTCCCAGGAGAAATACTCATTGTGGGTTTTCTAAACACCTACTTCTCAAGTCCCTGCACTCTGGTGGAGACAAGCTCTTAAGGAGAAAGGAGGCATTTAAAACGGGAGGATGAGAAGGACACTGTACCTTGACTGTCCGTCTACCTGGTGTCTAAGGTGGCCCGTGGCAGGTGGATCCAGGCCAAGGGCAATGAAGTGAAGGCGGCAAGGATGGTGTGATGGGTTGCAGTGTATCCCTCCAAAAAGATACACTGAAGTCCTAAAGTCCTGTACCACGGAATGTGACTTTAATCAAAAACAGAGGTCATCTAGCCAAAATGAGGTTATTGTGGGGGCTATCATCCAATATGACTGGTGTTCTTATGAAAAAGGAGAAATTTGAACATAGAGGCAGACAATGGGAAGACGATGTGAAGACACAGGGAGAAGTTAGCAGATGACTGGAGAGATGTGGCCCCAAGCCGAGGAGCGTCAGGCACCACCAGTAGTCCCCAGCAGCTGAAAGGGGCAGGGAAAGACCCTGCCTCAGAGCTTCCAGGAGAAGCTGACCCTTTCAACACCTTGACCATGAACTGCTGGCCTCCAGGAGTGTGAGAGAATAAATTTCTGTTGTGTTAAGCACCCGGTTTTGGGTGCTTTGTTTCAGCAGGTCTAGGAATTCAGATGGTAATTCCTATCTGAAGGGAAGAGAGGGGAGGTCTGGACATTCCATTGACACAGATTATGGTCACAATCACACAGATTACAAAAGGAAAGGCAAGGATCAGACTCTTAGAAAGCCAAAAGCATTCCTGTTGAGATAAATAGATTAGAAATGTAATTTTAAAAGGAAATGACAATGACAGAAAAATCAGCCATTAAATTTGGGGAAAGCCTGTGAGGACTCTATGGTGTAAATGGAAAATTTCAGAAAGGACTTGAGAATAACTACCACAGGGAGTAGTGAAAGGAGAGACAAGAAAATGGGGGGACAGTTTCCTTCTAATCTAAGAGGGGCTTACCCACTTAAATAAAAGACTAAATGAGAGAAAACAATGAAGTCAGTTTTGACAATAGCATGTCTATTAAAAATATTGTAAATATCAGAATTAGTGGTTAGCTGCCAATATGTTTAAACAAAGAAAGGAAATATTACCATAGAAACCAGATAAGTGAGAAACCTAAGCACAAAAATAGCTTACAATATACACTTGTGATCATATATTAAACAGTCAACATGTAACATTCTGTATTAAACAATCAACATGTAACAATCTGTATTAAACAGTCATTGTAACAATCTGTGGCTACAAGTCCAGACTCTAGGCAAACAATCTGGAAGTAGAAATGTAAGATTTACTTACCCAAATAAAAATTATCAGTGACACAATCCGAGAAAAAGCGAACATTGTATGAAACAAACAAGGAATATAAAGAATCAACTCCCAAAGGCTCCTAATTCAATATAATTTTTTCCCACTTACATATTTCAAATAACAAATAGTCCCTATGTTATGTAAGTGGTTCCTTAATACAGGACTCGTTTCATTTTATGAGTCAAAACCAGTTACTTTGCAAGGGCCGTTAAAATTCCAGCCCAATTACATGTAGGTACCTGGATACAAAACTGCAACAAAATATTTAATCAGCTACAACTAAACTCAGAGATTTAAGTTCTCTGGCCAGGTAGGGTCTACACAAAGACAACAGCACCGCAGTAATTTAGGGAGAAGCACAGCACACTCTGTCAGAGAAAGGGAAACAGAGCTCCTCTTTTAAGCAAGTGAATGCCAAAAGATGTGTTTAGTAAAATGCATCACTTTTTCTTTGCTAAAATTCTTAAAAAATAGGTACAGAGGTTTTTTAAACAAAAAGCAACATTGTACGTTTTTCTGTATTATTTCAGTCATTCCTTTTAAAAATAGGAAACTTACAAGAAATCTCCTGTCACTAGTTCCAACTTAGGAATTTTGCCAATAGCAATTTGAGAGAGGGGAAAAAAATGCAAGAAATAAAAATATGGTGTCTGCAGTTAACTAAGATACTTAACTTGCTTTTGAGATAACCCTCAGTTTTCTCAACTTGTAAATAAAGACAAAACTTCCACCTCACAGGCTGTATAAGAGATTAAAATACAATATTTTGGCAAAGTACTTTTTTAAAGCTATGAGGCCCTATGTAAACAGAAGGGAAGATATTGCATACAAAAATTTCAACCATCCACCCATTCATTCACCCATCCACCTATCCACCCACCCACCTGTTCATCCATGCAACCATGCAATCATCCACCTACCCATCTACCCACCCATCTATCTATCCATCCATTCATCCATCCATGCAACCATGTAACCATCAACCCACCCATCTACCCACCCATCTATCTATCCATCAATCTATCCATTCATCCATCTACCATCCTCCTATCCATCCATGCAACCATCCACTGACCCATCTATCCATCCATGCAACTATCCATCTATCCATCCATCCACACACCCACCCACCCACGCATTTTCTGCCTACTCACCTATCCATTCTGTTCCAAGCCCTACACCGAGAGGAAAACACAGGGTGAGTAAAATTGGCCAAGGTTTCTGCTTTGAGGAGGCTTCCAGTCATGTGGAGAAATTGATTAAAGAAGAATGTCACCCAAACAGATAACCCCAAACTTTGTTTAGTGCTTTGAATAAAACTGACAGGGAGCTCTGAGACATAGAAGGCTGGGGTTGGGGCGAGTGACTACGCCTGAGGTTAAGGAAGGCCTTCCTGAGGGTATTGTGTGGGGATCTGCAGGGTGTCCTGGGTCAAGGAGCAGCAGTGTGCTGAGTGCTGAGGAGGCAGGCTCGCTTTTACCTGACGAGGCGTGGTCTGCTTGTGGGTACAGCATGGATGGTATAGCCTTTGCCTGCCACCAGATATGTTGGCTTCCTTTCTTTCTTTTTCTCTTTCTTTCT
This sequence comes from Macaca thibetana thibetana, assembly GCF_024542745.1. Lineage (NCBI taxonomy): Eukaryota > Metazoa > Chordata > Mammalia > Primates > Cercopithecidae > Macaca > Macaca thibetana. The sequence goes on from NC_065584.1 coordinate 89,382,409, forward strand.
TCTTTCTTTCTTTCTTTCTTTCTTTCTTTCTTTCTTTCTTTCTTTCTTTCTTTCTTTCTTTCTTTTTTCTTTCTTTCTATTTTGAGACAGAGTCTTGTTCTGTCATCCAGGCTGAAGTGCAATGGCACTATCTCAGCTCACTGCAACCCTGCCTCCTGGTTTCAAGTGATTCTCCTGTCTCAGTCCCACAGTAGCTGGGATTATAGGCATGCACCACCACACCCAGCTAATGTTTGTATTTTTAGTAGAGACGGGGGTTTCACCATGTTGGCCAGGCTGGTCTCAAACTCCTATCCTCAGGTGATCCACCACCTCGACCTCCCAATGTGCTAGGATTATAGGCGTGAGCCACCACACTTAGCAGACATGTTGGTTTCTTTCCCCCATGTCTTCTTATCACAAATAGCAGTGCTTTGACCATGTTTGTGGCAATCACTATTGATTTCTTTTGAATTATGTCCTAGAGGTATTCTTCAGAAAGGAAATACTGAATTCAGAACAGTTCACTGGGAGAAAAGAGGTTTATAGCTTTTGCCACATGATGCCAATTACTTTCCACACATATGGAACCAATTCACAGTGCCAGCAGCAAGACATTGGTGTGTCCATTGCTCTACTGCTCTGCCAAATATCTTACTCAGTGTGTATATTTATTTTTGCTAGTTTAATAGGTGTGTGACAGTACTTGCAAGTTGTTTTAATTTGAATTTCTGTAATTGCCAGTAATGTTGTATATGTTTCCATGCCACGATTTACTGCCAGTGTTTTCTTACATGTAAATTAACTGTTCATTTTTCTCAAATTTTTACTTAGTGGAATCTGTGAGCAATGTGAAAGCCAGGGCAAGAGTCTAGCCATCACTGCTGAGTCCCAAGCATCTAGCAGGTGATCTATAAACTTTGGCTAAATTAAATTCAATCATCAACTGACATGGAATTGCATCAGTGATCTGCTTTGGATTTAACTGTTTGTCAGTTATTTTTTCCAAACTATTTTCCATGTCTTTTCTTTTTAAAATTATGTTTTAGTATAAATAATTTTGCTTTAATGTTCATGTTATTTCTGATCATATATCTTCATATATGTTTAGAAATTGAAAGGCAATCATTTCCCTCTTAAAACTGGGATAAACATGCTTTTAAATATATATGTATCTATAGATATAAGATCTATAGATATTATATTAATAATCATATCTATAGATATGCATATTCTGATGAGTTTTCAAAGCTTAACGTTAACTCGTCTAGAATCCATTTGCATCGTAATGAACCTAAATCTCTGTACTGATATCCAACAGTTCTCACAGCCTTGGATAATGTTTCTTACTCTTATTCTCTTTCTTATTCTTTTCTCATTACGTCCTCTAGTTTGTCACTTAAGTTCAAATAATAGTTTTTCTGTTTCTGCCTGTCTAGCTTAATCATTTTTCTCTGTTGTTATCTAAATACAAGTGATTGATATGCTGGCTGCTTTGTAGGATGTCTTAAAATCCAGCAGGACAGCATGAACACCGGACTGAAAAGCCATGTGCTGTTCCCATTTACTATTCTGCCATGTGACCCCTGGCTACCCATTTTCGAGTTCTACGAAGCACTAACATACACATGGATAGCATTACATTTGTCTCCTGTTCCACAGGGAAAGCATATGGACGAGGAAGAGGACAGGGGAAACTTCAGTATTTGGAACCTAGAGAAAATGGGCATGTGTGGGACAATGGACTGAACTGCTCACCAGGGCACAAGAAAAGTGGAACTGGTGGAAGGATGCTGGGAACAGTCCAGGGTTTGCTTTCGTGATTCTCAGAGGGTAGGGAAAGGGCACCCTCTTCTGTTCACACAAGCAATTGTTGAAAAGGCCAGGCCAAGAGGAGTCAGGGTCCATGCCCCAGCACTGGCTCTTACCATGGGGGCCTTGCTGGGCCAGGCTGAATTCTGGGAATGCCAGTGCCCACATCTGGTCCTATAGCAGCACCGCCTGCTGAGAAGAGGGTATGTGGCACCAGGGAAGTGGTGATGTGTGTGGAAGTGCTCTGCAATGCACAAAACTCTGGAATAACACCCTCTGCACCAAATGTGAGGTCCTACTTAAGACAGGGATGTTCCCCAGAGGCTTCAGGAAAGGCCACCAGCCCCCGGCCATCAGGCACTCTCATGAGCACGCAGCCGTAGCTCCGCTGCCTCCATCAGCAGCTTGCATGGCCCCAGTAAAGCGCCTGCCTTAACTCTGAGGATGTACAGCTGGGCTGCTTGCGCTCAGGCACTGACACGCAGACATGAAGGGTGGGGCACCAGGAACTTGTAAGCTACATAAGGCGGAACTGATCCAAAAAGTAATAATAAATGTCCCTCTCTCTTTAGGTTAGCTGCCAGATTTGAAATCATTAGAGACTTTTAAAAGGAAATTAATAATTTCCCCGTTGGGTTGTTTGAAAGTTAATTTCAGGTCTGGTCTACTTCCCACATTTAAAACAGCCCCAGTGAGCCCTCAGCCTGGCTCTCTAACTGCTGAACAGGAACGAACATCGTGGTTATTCTGGGATCTGATTAGGCTTTTCCTGGCATTTCTGAGTTTTCTTTTTCCTTTCTGGGTGTGACAACATCAAAGCATTAAGCTATTTCTTATGGCAACACAGCTAAACATTGACACGATGTTCACCACGCACTCAGGCCATCTTATTAGACGTTCAGGCAAAACTTCAGCAGCTTTAAAAGGAGCACTGCCCAGCCAGGCAAACAGCGTGGCCAGATCTGACTTTACTTCACTTTTGTTCCTTAAAGAGTGTGTTCCAGCAGTCCAGACCATACAGTGTGGCCTCTGGAACCTTCTTCAACCAAACACCAACAAAACCCACGCAGCCAGTCACCGCCAATGGAAAACAAATGTGGGTTTCTGTGCACTTTCTCCCTTTGCTGGCAGAGGTTGATTCGGGCTATGCTTGACCCAGAAACATGCAGAGGGGCTGCTGTACCTGAACCGGCTGTGGCTTCCACGCAGGTAGCAAATTACATTAAAAAATATTGACCAGCTGGTGGGTTAAGCAGAGCTCAACCACACAAAAAACACGACGGCACATGCATGATCTCCCTAAGACATCATCGTGTGGCCCATGACTGCTTGTTGTACCAGGGCTGGAGCAACAACCTCCGTCACGTGTGCCCTGACGGAACTGTTACTTCAACAAGGTCACAGCCACAAGTGCCAGCAGTGCCAAAGGAGTTTTCAGGCCATGTATCATGTCAGTGAAGCACCCTTTTAATGCCTACCCTTGTGTAATATTCTGAACCAACCCAAACTCTCAGTTTAATCCCACTGGATACCTAGGAAGGTAGGAGCACTTACCTCTGGCTCCTGAGTCATCCTTCCTGACTGCTGGAACCCTCTGCCTGGACCCCTCTCTCCTCTCTTCTGCCAGCAGCACAGAAGGAATGTGCTGTTGCAGGTTGGAGATGATGGGGCAGCCAGGTACACCCACTCCAAAGTACTTGCTTTTGAAATTCATTTGAATGCTAAAAATACCATCTGCTTTGGGGAAGCTCAAGGGGTCCTTGTGACTCAGGTTGTGCTGAAATTTCATTTCCTCTTCTGATTCCACGCAACAGAGCCAATGAGAGGAAAAGCAACATTGCCTTTCCCTTGTCTTTTCATTCACAAAATGCAGTAATCACATCCTCCATGCTCTATGCCAACCTTGGCATGTGTAAGAAGAGTTACCTCACAGAAAAGATCACAGGTAGAAGACAACAGCCGTTTCTGCTTTTACCCTTACACCAAGAAAATCAGAGTCACTGGCTCTTGACTTTGGGTGCACATTGGAATCATCTGGAGAATTTTTAAAACTCCTCATGCCAGGTGTCACCCCACAGATTCGGATTTAATCAGTGTAGGATGTGGTCTGAGCATCCAGATTTTTAAAAGTTCCCAGGGATTCTGATGTGCAGAGAATCATTAGTCTATGTGAAACCTAGGCGGTATAGTTCAGGAGCTGAGAACTGGGGAAAGCCCTGCGTTCGGGAGTCTAAGCATCAGTACTCATCCTTGGACAAATAACATAATGTCTTTGTACCTCAATAATTTCATCTGTAAAACAGACACTATTCCCTGCAGTTCTTACTGAGGTCTTATGAGGACCTAATAAGATAAGAAAGTGCTTGGAAAAATAACAAGCACTACATAGATGTAAGGGTTAGATGATCATTATTTCCTTTGGTGATGTGAGGCTAAGAGCAATATAACTAATATTTATTGAGCACTTATTATATGCCAGGGCCTGTGCTAAGTGCACAGCTGCCCTCCATGGTAAGGACTATTGTTAACCCTGTTTTATAACTGAGAAAACCTACCAAGGAATGAAAGGTAGAAATATACAGAAAGTACAATATCAGTATTCTTTAGAAACTAGGAAACCAGCAGGAATAAGGGAAGGACAAAAAGGTAATAGTAATAAATTAAAGAGATGGAAAAATATATACTAATAGGACAGGTTCTACACAGATATGAAGTGGGTGGATTCCTCTTTCAAAAGCAACACACTCAGATGAGATTAAAACCCAAATGCTGTTTACAAGAAATATACCTACGGTAAAGAGACAGACAAAAACCTGAACATAAATATCTGGGAAAACTTATGCAAGGTTGACACAAAGAAAAAGAGGGCAAAGTGGCCACGTGAAGAGAAAACAAACTCAATTTCAAGGATAGAGACATCAACAGGATTAAGGTGGCCATTTGATATAACCTAAATAGGTATCGATGAGTCATAAAGCCAGAAGCCAGGTATGGGGCAGGGGAATTGCTTGGACCTGGGAGACGGAGGTTACAGTGAGCTGAGACCATCCATTGCACACCAGCCTGGGTGACAAGAGTGAAACTCCATCTCAAAGAACAAAAACAAAAATAAACAAAAACAAAAAACCCCAAAACAACCATATGAAGAAGGTTTTAATACAGACAGAAGTGAAAATTAATGAAATAACAAATAAAGCAAGTAATTAAAAAAATCTATCATGTTCCTTGACAGTTCCTTGTGTTTTAACATAAATCTCTGGCTGATTTGATTAAGTTTGAAAGAGAAAAAGTAAAATTGTTCAACAGCATAAATGAAAAGAGTAATATAAGTATAGATATAGAAGAAAATAAGAAAAATGTCAATGCAACATTATGATGGCAAATTAAAAAACCTAAAGGAAATGGATAATTTTCTACCAAAATATAATTTCCTGATTTGCACATAAGGGAAAGCAGACAGTGTGAATTGACAAATGACTTCAAAAGCAATCAGAAAATAAAGATCTACTTTATCTAATTAACCATTAACAATAAATAATTCCTATGAGACTTCTCCAGACAATAATAAGATGGGAAGTTCCCCAGGTTATTTTGTAAAGCTAGCATTGTCTTATATAAAACCACATAAAAACATTAAAAATAGAAAATTATAGATCAATTCACCTGTAAACACAGATGCAGAAACTGTAAATAAAATATCAACAGATCAAATCCAGCAGTTAAAAAAAGACAATTAGCATTTATAGTAGGAGTTCAAGGTTGAGTCAACATCTATCATAATCATTTATTCAATTAATAAATTAAAGTAGAAAAGCTATATGAATACACTAATTGCTGCAAAAAGGGATTTGAAAAATTCAGCAATGTTTCCTAATAAAAACTCAAAGCAAAAATGAATACATGGAAACTACCTAAATATAACAAGAACCTATTTGCTAACTGTCTAGAGCAAATGCTCATAAACTGGTGACACCAAGACCTTTAAAATCAGGAATAAGATAGATATAACTGCTAGAATCACGATTATTCAACTTTTGAAATTGCTAAAGATACACAGTAAGACATGGAATAATAAGTTGTATAAATATTAGAAGAGATAAACTTGTTTTGAAATTGCAGAATATGTGATCATATATCCAAAAGTATTAAGGAATTCTAGTTAAAAACTACATTAGAGTGAACAAGAGAATATGGAAAAGGAATTGGATAAAATAGAAATAAACAAAACAACTTTTCTCCATACCAGTAATATCAGGTTGGAATAGAAATGGAAAAGATTTATATAAATATATAGATAGTTCATTAATATGGTAGCAAAAACAATAAAAAAGCCACAAATAGACAAGACAGGTCCAGGACTTTTAGGAAGAAAGGAAAAAAATCTCACTAAAGAACATAAAAGCTACAAAATAGAGTCACTATGGGAAATGAGCAAAATAGAAAAACAAATGTCTGATAATAGTCCAGTCAAGATATCTTTGGAAAAAAAAAATGAACAGAAAACTTGCATTAACAGATTGTAAGACTTAAATGCAGTGCCTATAATCAAAACAATATGACATTTGCCAGAAACAGATTAATAGGCCAGTGAACCAGTACTGAGAATCCCAAAATGTATACAGATATAGGTACTGGGGAAAATGCCAGTGGTGACATTTCAATTCACAGGAAAAAGAAAACTTTATTTTAAAAATTGTGCTAGAGTAACTGGTTATCTGGAAGAGATAAAAGTTAGCCACCTCCACCCTCTGCCACTTCCCTCATACAATACACACAAATAAATACCAGAAAGGTTAAAGCTTAAAATGTAAAAACTAAATGAATGAAAACATTACAAGGAACTCCAGGAGAATACTGAAATAAAATTAGAGAGAAAGTGGCCTTCTTGCATAACCACATACCAGAAAGGAAAAGATGAACATATTGAATTATGTATTATTTTATCTTTGCTATCACAAAAGATAACAAAAAAAGAAAAATAATGGATTGGGAAAAATATTGGCAACATTTATGATAAACAAAGTCTTAAAAATCTCTAATGTTCAAAAAAAAAAAAAAAAAAAACCCTCCAAAGTGAGAAAGAAAAAAAGACAAACAATCCTTTAGAAAAAATAATCAACCAACATTAACAGGCAGTTCACATAAAGGGAATGCAGATTAATACTATAACATGGAAATTAAAATAAGGTGATATTATTTTTGCCTATCACACTGATGAAAATTAATAGGCTCCAGGATGCCTAATGCTGGCTGAGGTGTGGAGACAGAGAATCCCATATATTGTTGGTGAAAGTGTGAATCACCAGAATGTTTGTGGGCAGTGTTTCCAAAGCAGTCCACTTTTAGGACTGTGCTCTACATAGGCAAACATACTATAGCAAATAAGGCTATATCGCAAGAGGAAAAAAAAAGAAATATTCAAATGTTCACCAATAGGAGGAGAGCTATGTCAACTAAGCTACATTAGCTCTATGTATTTAAAGAATGTACCTAAAAGAATGAGTTGTAGCTACACTAACTGATCTAGAGGAAGTTTATGATAGAGTACTACATTTAAAAAGCCAAGTTGAAGATAATGTAAATAATGCAATACTATTTTTGTTATCAAAATGGGAAATTAAAACTAAAACCTATATAGGTTTATAAATGTTTGTATAGCACTGCATATAGAAGGATGTGAAACGATCCCTACCAGGTTGTTAAATTATTTACTTCAAGGGCAGAAGATTCATAATTTTTATTACCACTCTCAATTGTGATCACTTGTTATAACAATCATATATAACTTTAGTAATTTTAAAATTTAACACCTAAAAATTAAAAAAAAAGAAATATGTTAAATATGATATCTTTAATCAATTTTTGAAAAAATCATGAAAACAAAAACAAAAACAAACAAAAAACTTTGGGAGGGAATGAAGCCCAGATGTCCCCTTCAAAACTCATGATGAAATGTAATTGCTGTTGTGAAGATATTAAGGGGTGGGACCATTAAGTGGCAATTAGGCCAAGAAGGCCCCACCGTCATAAATGGATTAATGTTGTTATGTTATTTTGAGGGTGGGTTGGTATAAAAGTGAGTTCTTCCCTCTCAGTCTGTTGGTCTCTTGCTCTTCACCTTCTGTCATGGGATACGACTGCATGAAGGCCCTCACCAGATACCAGCACTTTTGCCATGGGATACCACAGCATGAAGGCCCTCACCAGACACCAGCACTATGCTCTTGGACTTCTCAGTCTCCAGAACTGTAAGCCAAATATATTTCTGTTTATTATAAATTATCCAGTCGGTGGGATTCTGTTACAGCAATACAAAAGGAACTAAATACACTCCACAGGCAGTGACTACTCACTGTTTTTCCCGGATAACTGCTGGGCAAGGCACTGGCTTCAATGAAATACTTTCTCAGCAGATGTTTGCTGGGGTCAGGACTATCCAGTAAGATGTAGGAACAGAAATAGGCCCCATGCCGAAGCAGGAATATTGCAACGTCTTCATTCCCTAAAGGAACAAAACCAGAAAGCTAAAGGCATGCAGGTACAGAAAGTGTCATAGTTGTTGGAAGGGCAGACTCTGATATGTGGAATGGAAACTGAAAAGGTACTTGTGCTGGTTGGACTTCTCTATTTACTTCTCTTGATGCATCAAGTTCCCGTTAGTAGGAGAATTTCTGTGGGGCTTTGCCCTTTGGAGTGCCTCATACAACAGTCCCATTAGACACAGTCAGTCTCTGTCACTGAAATTCCCTTGCGGGGGCAAGTAAGGGGGAAATGAGGAAGGGTGCAGATATTTTGAAAAAGAAACACAGAACAGGAATTGCAAAAGTCTCCTCACAGAGGTAATTTGAGAGCCAAGAGTGAGAATAAAGACACAGTCCCACATCTGGAGGCTGAGATGGTTTGCATGGTCAGGGTTGACTCAGAGTAGTGGGGAAACCTACCTGACTTGATGGCCGCATACAGGGGCAAGCGCACGATGACTGGGAACTCATTCTTCCTGACAGCGTAGCTCTCTGGGTCAGCCCCGTGTGTCAGTACCAGGAGCTTCACAACCCCCAGGTGCCCTTGTTGGCAAGCCAAGGCCAGCATCCAGTTCAGCAGCCGCTGGGGACTGCAGGGACCTGGCAGGAGATGGCAGGACAAAGGGAAAGTACCACTGAAGGGTGCTACTTGCTCCCACTCTGCTCTTCTCTTAGATCATTAGTAACAATGGACTGGTCAAATAAAATGTGGTACATTTGCACCACGGAATACTATACAGTCATAAAAAAGAATGAGATCATGTCCTTTGCAGCAACATGGATGGAGTTGGAGGTGATTATCCTAAGTGAACTAACACAGGAACAGAAAACCAAATACTGCATGTTATCACTTATAAGGGGAAGCTAAACATTGAATGAACATGGACACAAAGAAGGGAACAACAGACACTGGGGACTACTTGAGGGTAGAAGGAGGAAAAAGGGTGAAGATTAAAAAACTACCTATTGGGTACTATGCTTATTACCCAGGTGACAAAATAATCTGCATACCAAACCCCAGCAACATGCAATTTACCCATGTAACAAACCTGCACACGTACCCCTGAACCTAAAGTAAAAGTTAAAAAAAAAAATCCAGCTGTCCTGTTTCCAGCTGAAAGTTGCTTCTGTTGAGTTGATAGTGTTTTCTGGAATAGCCCCTCTGAATTGCATATGACATTTCCACACTTCATTCCCCCACCTGCTTGTCAGAAAATGCCAAGCAATGAAATGTAGGATTAAAAATGGCATATCCAGCTTGATCTTAGCCAAATAAAAAATGAATGTGTGGAAATAAGACTAGAAAGAACTACCCCAGTGTTGTGGTATTATCTCTGGCTCTCCCCTGCCCTCACCCCTCCCCTAGAGTAACATTACATGCAGGAGTATGAACTTTGGAGACAGGCATTTTAGAGTTAAAATAATTTAGCTATGCAATTTTGGACACATTTCTTAATCTCTCTCTTAGTTTGGCTGTTGGTAAAATTGGAATAATAATACTCATCCTCCCAAGTTTAATGTGAGGACTACATCACAAAATGTGTGTCAAGTGCCTGGATCAATAAATCCTAACTCATTATGTTGTGTCATTGTATTATTAGAGTACTAACACTTTCCCACATTTTAAAATTATCTATAATATACATATATTACTTTCATGAATAATAATAATAAAAGCTTTGGTGAAAGAAATGGATCTGTCAGGCCTAAAACTGATAATTTCTCTCCAATAGAACTGCCTACTTAATTCCAGGATGAAATAACACTTAGCACATTGAGTTAACAGGGACAGTGTGGGCTGAAATGTTACAATATCTTCAAGTTCAAAATAGTGCAATATCTTCTGGGTCTAGTTGCCATGGAAAAATGACCTCATCTTCTGCATGGACATTTCCCAAATGCATCATAACACTGTCTCATTTCCAGAGGCACATAGTCTTAGGGATCAAAGTGCTCCCAAGTGAGGAGAGAGTGACCCTCTCCTTCATGACAGGACGTGAATGAAAGCAGGGTCAGGACGGCCCTGTTATTCACCAAAAAAAAAACATGTAGCATAGGACTGAGGCTGGAGCCAGTGCCAAATAAATATCCCTTCTTCTCCCTCTACTGTTAACCAGAATTAATTATTTGTAGGTATGTTAACAGAAAATAAGTGACCCCTAATTCACTTACACAAGAATATCTAGGTAAGAGAAACACAGTAACCATGCTAGTAACTTCTGTTGAGATGGGGATGTGTCAGTCTTTGGAGGCAGGCATTGTATTTCAGGACCATGATTTTAAGATGAGGAAACCAAAGCTCAGAGAGGAGGTTTGGAAATGTAGGAGATTGGTCAGAGTGGTGGGAAAAACTACAGTGAAAGGACGCAAACCTTCTGAAAGTTCAGAAGGTTCTGCAGAGCCCTGGGGGAAAATAGCTGAAGGCAGAGGGCAAGGAGTGTAGGGAAATGTAGCTTAAACAGGCTTATTTACTTATGGTGACCAGGAACTGACCTTTGATCATCTGCTGACTTGCCATTCCCTGAAAGGGGAACAATAAATGTTAATTACGTACAGGTTGTGCTCACTCCAGGTTTTCGGCATTGTGCCTGCATTGAATAAAAGCAAGCAGCTCTAGCTTCTCCAGGCTGCTCTCTGGCCACTAGAGCCAGGCAGTCACGCAGCTGCTCTACACTGTATACCTGTGTCTGAGCACTCATTTCATCCATCAGCCAGGGTCTGCGGGACATACCCAGCAGGGAAACTTCCTGAAGGTCCCATAGTTGGTAAATAACAAGGTCAAGACTTAAACCTTGCTTTGTCTAAAATCAAAGGGTGCTCTCTTAACCACACAAAACCCCTACAGGTATTATCTACAGCCTAAGGCCAATGACACTCAGAGGAGCCCCTCTTCCTCCCTGCTCAGCTTCAGAGACCAGCAATCACTTAACAACATGCTTCAAAGAATAAATCCCATCAACCTCTCATCCCTCTTCTTCTCAAACCCTCCTTTGTTCTCTAGCTGCTGCTTGTTTTTGCTTTTTGTTTGAGAGAGGGTCTCCTTCTATCTCAGCCTGGGGTATAGTAATGTTCTCATAGCTGACTGCAGCCTCGGACTCCTGGGCTCAAGTCATTCTCCAACTTCAGCCTCCCGTGTACCTGGGAATATAGGCATGTGCCACCATGCCTGGTTAATTTAGATTTTTTTTTTTTTTTTTTTTTTTGTAGAGACAGGGTCTCACTATGTTACTCAGGCTGGTCATGAACTCCTGGGCTCAAGTGATCTTCTTGCCTTGGCCTCCCAATGTGTTGGGATTACAGGCATGAGCCACCATGTCCGGCCTGTCTCGTTTGTCTTCTTGTCTTAACTTACTCCTGACCATGGCTGACTTCCCTTCCAGCTTGGGAACTCCTTTGCAGGAAGTGCAGGGATGGTACACACTGTTTTTCCCATCTCTGCACTTTCTGCAAAGTCCACCACAATGGTCTGAAATCCTTCAGTCCTCAGCAGCTCTGCTCAGAGTTGAGCTGAAGACAGGATGCTCCTGGGAGCAGTTGAAAACCATGATGAGGTTCAGCCATGCTTCCTGTTCTGCAAAAGCAGGCAGCCCAAGTCCTTCCCTCACTTGTCTGCCAAGTAAACTCCTATTCACTCTGCAAAGCCCAAGTCAGATGTCAGCCTCCCTTGGGAGACCCCATCCTGCATCCAGACAAACCTGCCCCCTGGTGTGCTCCCAGACCTCTGTGTAAAAATACTTCAACCTCAGCATAATTACATTGCACAACGTTACTCCTTTCTGCCTTAATTTCCCCTGCTTGGCCAGGAGGTACTAAAAGGCTGGGAAAATCTTTAAAAAAATTCTCTGTGTCTCTCAAGTTCTACAAAGTGCTCAGCACTTGGCAGTATTCAATAAATATTAGCTAACATTAGATGACTGAGTCAGCTGGCGTAGACTCTTCAGGGCTAGAACAGAGCTAATCTTGGGGCTCCCTGAAAAGAGGCAGGTCAGCCTTTGGCTCCTTAGGGGCACCCAAGCTCCTCTCTGCCCTCCTATGTCTTGTCTTAGTCTTCTCATGGGCCCTAAAATTGCCCTGATTTCTGCCCATAATGTCATTCTGCCTTCAGACATATGAGGGGAACACCAGCTTGGAACCAGCTCTGAGCACAGATCTACCAAAGCACACAGCTGGAAACTCTCAAACAGGCTGCTATATAAGGGGTGAGGCCCAATGCAGAATGAAAAGAATGGGGCCTCTTGTTTAAAAATCATGGAACATTTTAAGATAGTGAGTACAGAGTATTAAACAAAACGTGGGCCCTTCTAGGTGCAGGGCCCTGGGCGACTGCATGTTCTCCCACCCAAGAGGTGGGCCCTGGCTCCCAAGCAAAATCCTAACTCCCAAAGACCACTGCTAGGGTGTGCCTCAACCTGTAACTGTAGCGATGCCTGCCTAGACTGGTGCAGTGTTTCTGAGCTAAGACCACCACGGGAAATTACAGGAGACCAGGACATCTTGAGTTCACCAAAGAAAAAATTAGTTCCCATAAAAGCAACATAGTGTGGTACACAAATACAATGGAATATTATTCAGCTATCAAGTCACAAACAGGCATGGAGAAACCTTAAATGCATATTGCTATGGGAAAGAAGTGAGTTTGAAATGGCTACATACTGTGGGATTCCAACTAAAGCGATGTTCTGGAAAAGGCAAAGATACTAAAAAAGATCAGTAGTTGCCAGGGGCCAGGGGAGGGAGGGAGGGAGGGATGGGGCCAGGGGAGGGGTGGAGCACAGAGGATTTTTAGGGCAGTGAAACTGTTCTGTGTAATACTGTACTAATGGATACGTGTCATTATCCATTTGTCAAAACCAATGGGATCTACAACAGCAAGAATGAATTGCAATGTAAGCGATGGACTTTAGTTAATAAGAAGGTATCAATATTAGTTGATCAATTGTCGCAAATGTACCACACTAATGCAAAACAGAGTCATAGGGAAAACCGTGTGGAGGGAGTACGGTGGAGCTCACTTCTCTGAGCTTTGGTTTCCTCATTTTAAAACCATGGCCCTGAAATATAGCACCTGCCTCCTAAGACTGCTGCATCCCCATCTCAATACAAGTTACTAGTATGATTACTCTGTCTCTCTTACCTAGACATTCTTGTGTAAGTGAATTAGGGATCACCTGTTTTCTGTTAACATACCTTCAAATCATTAATTCTGGAACTCTATACACTCCAATCAATTTTTTCCATAAATCTAAAACTTCTCTAAAAAGACCAAGGTCTATTAATTATTTTTTAAAAAAGCAATGTTAATTACATTCTTTATGAAATATGGTGTTTGAGACTTTCTCTTATGAGTTCATGGGAGTGAGAGGTGGGATGTGGCTAGCAGGCAAGCTTCACTTTGTTTGGGTGTCAGTGGCCTGCCCTGGATTTCTTGATCTCATTATTGGTGAAAGCATGAAGAAGTAAACATTTTGGGGTGATGCCTAAGAAGAGGTGCCCTGAGACATGGTTAAGAGCTCATGCCCTGTGATTTACCTGGTAAGGACTCAAGCAATTCCTGCACAATGGCCGTGTGCCCAAAATACGCTGCTACCACGGCTGGGTTGTCATCCATGGGCTCAGTGGGCAGCTCCACCAGTCTCTCGCTGAGTAGATAGCGGACCATCTCCAGATCCCCATAGGCCGCTGGGATGCTCAGAAGCTGGCCCTGGCCAAAACAGAACAGGGCTCCAGTGAGATTGGCTCTATTAGGAACTGCCAAGAGAACTGACGTTAAATGCTTCACCAGGTCCCGGGGCAGGGCTGGAGTTGTGTTGTCCAGAACGGCAGCACCTGCCAAGTGTGACTGGGCAGCACTTGAAATGTGGCTCCTCAGAAGTGAGAGGTGGAGAGTATAAAATCACATGTGAATTCAAAGACCTAGTACAGAAAGGGTAAGCTAGCTTATGAATAATTTATGTTGATTACATGTTGAAACAATTATTTTAATATATTCATGTTAAATAAAAATAATATTAACATTTTATTTGTTTGTTTCTGTTTGCTCTTTTTTTTTTTTTTTTGCCAGCGTCTCTCTCTGTTACCCAGGCTTGTTCACTGCAGCCTTGACCTCCCAGACTAAAGTGATCCTCCTGCCTCAGCTTCCTGAGTAGCTGGGACTGCAGGCATGTGCCACCACACCGGCTTTTTTTTTTTTTTTTGTAGAGACCAGATCTTGCTATGTTGCTAGGGCTGGTCTCGACCTTCTGGGCTCAAGTGATCCTCCAACCAGAGTACCTGAGATTATAGGTGTGTGCTTGTTTACTGCTTTAATGTGGCTACTAGAAAATACGATATTATACATGTGGCTCTCATTTGCTGCTCTCGACTACCTGCTTCATGAGGAAGGGGATGGTGCGCATAGCCCCTTCTGGCATAGAGCCAGAGCTCAGTAATCACTTGGGACATGTTGAGTCAGTCCTGGGAAGAGGGAAGGCAACCAGGCTCTCTGAGGAACCATTCTGCAATTTATTCATAAATGGAATGTGACAGACTAGGGGACTTCACAGATCTGAATCCAGGGACAAAGATCCTCCAGCAGCATGCAGAGGGACTCTTGACTTGGTGGCCCAGAGGAAGGAAAGGATATGGTGGAAACTGGACCCAAACCTGAGTTCCTGCTCATTTCCAGTCCTTCCGGTATGTAAAGGTCCTATGTGGCAGGCCATGTATTAATACATCAACAAGAATGTGGAGGTTCAGAGAGGTTTCAGAGCTTGCCCGACACCACATAGCTAGTAAGTGGCTATCATAGACCAGTGTAAAAGTGGTCTTGACTTATCAAGAGCTCTCTGGGTCTGAGAAAAGGATACTCAGATGGCTGCTAGATTGGCATGTTAAGTGTTTGATTGCATTTCTGAAATGTCAAGTCCTTTGGCATCTGGTTGTCTCCTATGGGCTTGAACATCAGTGTGTTCAAGCGGGTAGATGGGGAGCCCCTATTGGAATGGGATGGCCAGTGCCTCCATCAACACTTATTGAGGATCTACTGTGTGTGAGAGGTGGGACGGTGCACTGAGGATGTCAGGGGCCATTTCTGGTCTCCACAGATTTACAATTAATTTGAGGAGGGAGTATGCATAAACAGCCCCCAACAAGCACATTTGACTTGCTGAATAGTTTATAACACAAGTGTGTTTGGAGATCATTTTAGATGCGTTGGGTAGGAATGGGTAAATGGAGCCCCCAGGAAAGGGAATGGACATTTATCAAAGCTCTCATCATGTGACAGATTCTGGACTGAGTACTTTATTCACATGGCTACATTCAATCCTCCCAACAGTCATGCCAGGAATGTGCCTGTATTTCTATGTTACAGAAGAGTAAATAAAAGCTTGCCCATGGTTAGGGAGTTTATCATCAGCAGAACTGCTCAGGGTTTGAACTGGGGTGTCTAGCTCTAAAGCCTAAGAGTCTCTGTTGCATTCAAGACTTCCTGGAAACATGGGACTTGGAGGAAGGCTCAGGTTCTGTAAGTGGAGTGAATGGGCTGGCAGTGGGATCTATGTCTGGCAAGTGAGGAGAGGAACAGTCTAAGGGGCTGGGATCAGGTGAAGGACAGTAGACTCATATATTCAATACGATCAGAAAGAAAAGCCCACCCACCTGCCACTCTGCCGAGGGTGAGGCCCAGTAGCCCTGTCATTCCAGGAAAGCATTTGCATTATGGAGAAAAGCCACAGTGATTGATTAAATGCTTCACTGCACACAACTAACAGCTGTCTAGACTCGGTCGGTTAGAGGCTTAAAAGCCCCATCCTCTAGCAGTGGTAAGTGATGTCATAGGAGCCAGCCCAAGGCCAAGAGGACCCAGACAGTGGGAAAGGTCAAAGCTGGCTTTCTGGCTGGAGTCTCCATAGTGAGTATTTTAAAAAATTCCAACAGCACAGAAAAGTATAAAGCAAGAAGTAGGCATCTCTCTATGTCTTTACCTCCCAATTGCCCTCTGCAAAGGACACCTTCCAGAACATATTTATTTATAGTACTCACAGGTAATCTCATATACAACTGAATGCTTTTTTCACTTAATTCATTATGACCTTTTAATCATCAATATAACACACCTGCACACCTGCAGAAAAGTGCAAATATTTTAAGTGTTCAGTTTCATGCAAGGCATTTGAATACACCCATGTAACTGGCCTCAGTCCAAAGACCAGGACATCACCTGTGCCCAGAAGCCCCCTTTGTTCCTTCTAGTCACTACCCTATGGTGAGGAACCACTATACTGACTTCTGACATCGTAGATTAACTATTACCAGTTTTTAAGTGCTGTAAAAGTGGACTTATACTTCGGTTATTTTTTAACTTTTTGCTCTGAAATAATCAGAGATTCATGGGAAGTTACAAAGATAGTACTGAGAGGACCCTAGTATCCTTCATCCAGTTTCCCCCAATGGCAACATCTTACATAATTGTAGCAAGATACTTGATGTTAGTACAATGTGTGTATATGTTCTGCATTTTGTCACAGGTGTAGACTTGAGTAGCCACCACCACAATCAAGATACAAACCTGTTCCATCACCACAAAGGTCTCTGTCATGCCACGTACCCATGGTAGTCTCACTCATCCTCTTCCTCTTCACCATCTCTAACCCCTGACAAACACTAATCTCTTTCCACCTCTATAATTTTGTCATTTTGAGAATGTTACTTAAATGGAATCATAGAGATGATCTTTTGAGATTGGCTTTTTTTTTTTTTTAACTCAGCATAATGTCCTGAGATCCATCCGAGTTGTTGCATGTTTCAGGAGAGTGCCTTTGTATAGCTTAGTAGTACTCCATGTATGTTTAAGTATTCACTTACTGAGAGTCTTTGGTTGTATCCAGTTTTGGGTCATTACAAATAAAGTTTGTATGAAACATCGTGAGCAAGTTTTTGTGTGCATGTAAGTTTCCTCTCTCTAGACTAAATATTCAGGAGTTCAATTGCTGGTTCATAAGTGAATTTTTAGTTTTGTAAAGAAACTGACAAACTATTTTCCAGCATGATTGTACCATGTTACATTGTTGGTGGTAACACATTAGAGATACCCCTTCTCTGCATCCCAATCTGAATTTGGTACTGTCACTATTTTTTATTTTTGCTGTTCATAAAGCTGTGTAATGACATCTTATCATTGCTCTAATTTTTATTTTCCTAATGGCTAATGATGTTAAACATCTTTTCATGTGCTTATTTGACATCTGTGTATCTTCCTCAGTGAAATATCTCTTCACATATCTCATAACTTTTCTATTTGGGTTGTTTGCTTTTTAATGTTGAGTTTTGAGAGTTCTTTATATATTCTAGCTATGGAGTCCTTTGTCATATAAGTGATTTGTAAATATTTCTCTCAGTCTGTAGCTTGTTTTTTTTAGAATCACTGTCTTAGATATTTCTCAGAGAAAAGTTTTTACTCTTGGTGAGGTCCAGTTTACCAATTTTTCTTTCATAAATCATTTCTTTTATGGATTTTCTGTATAGATTGTCATGTGATCTACAAATAGAGACAGTTTATTTCTTTCATATCTGTGTGCCTTTTATTTCATTTCCTTGCCTTCTTGCATTGGCTAGAATTTCCAGCAATATATTAAATATATTGAATAGTATTTTTTAAATACAATGATATTATAGTTGCTCTTGAGTAGAACTTGCAGCATTATATTGAGAGTGGACATTCTTGCCTCGTTCCTGATCTTAGGGGAAAACAGTCTTCAACATCAAGAATGATGTTAGTTGTAGGTTTTTGTCAATATTCTTTATCCAATTGAGAAAGTTCCCTCCTATTCTTAATTTTCTAAGAGTTTTTGAGAAACATGGTATTGAATTTTGTCAATTTTTTTCTGTATCAATTGATATGATAAGGTAACTTTTCTTTTTTAGTTTATTAGTAAAGAGGATTACATTGATTGATGATTGAAACCGAACCAACTTTGCATCTCTGGAATAAACTCCACTTGGTCATGGCTTAGAATTCCTTTTACATATAGCAGAATTGTACTTGGTAATATTTTGTAAAGAATTTTTGCATCCACATTCATAATGGGCATTGGTCCATACTTTTTTTAACACTGTCTTTGGTTTTGGTGTTAGGGTAATACAGCCTTGATGAAAGTGTTAAAAAATGTTCCCTCTTCTATTTTCTAGAAGAGACTATGTAGAATTGGTATTAATTCTTTAAATGTTAGGTAGAATTATCCAGTGAAGCCATCTGGATCTGTAAATTTGTTTTTGGGGGAAGTTTAAAATTATGAATAGAATTTTCTGCATAGTTAAAAGGTTATTCAAATTATGTATTTCCTATTAAGTTGTGGTAATTTCTACTTTTCAAGGATTTGTCCGTTTCATCTAAGTTATCCAATGTATGTGTTTAGAGCTATTCATAATGTCCCCTTATTATCTTTTTGATATCTGCAGGATTTGTAATGATGTTCTGTGTTTCCCTTCTGATGTTGGTAATTTTTGTCTTTTGGATGTTTTTCCCCTAAAGGCAATGTTTCTCTTTGACTACTTTCAAGGTTTTATTTTGTTTTGTCTTTAGTTTTAATAAGCTGGACTATGATGCACTTGGAATGGATTTCTCTGGGTATGTCCTGTTTGTTTTCAACTTCTTCAATCTGAGCATTTATGTCCTCTGCCAGTTTGAGAAGTTTTCAGCCATTGTCTCTTTGAGTTCTCCTTCAGTCTTGCCTTCTGTCTACTCTCCTGGGATTCTGATGACATGAATGTTAGATCTTCTGTTAAAATCCTCACATGTCCATGAGGCTCTGTTCATTTTTTCAGTCTATTTTCTTTTGTTTTGGCTTTATTTCCAGAGTGGGTAATTTCTACTGTTCTGCCTTCTCTCTGATTCTTTCCCCTGTCCTCTCTTCTCCATTCTACAGTTGAACCCATTCATTGAGTTTTTTTTTTTTTTTTTTAATTTCAGGTATTGTACTTTTAAGTTCTAAAATCTTCATTTGGCTCTCCTTGTGTCTTTTATTTCTTTGCTGAAACTTTCTATTATTCCATTTGTTTCAAGTATATTTATAATTGCCCACAGAAGCATTTTTATGATGACTACCTTAAAATCCTTGTTAGATAATTCTAACGTTGGAGTCATCCTGCTCCTGGCCTCTCTTGGTCATCTTGTCTCAGTGAGTTTGTGATCTTTCTGGTTCTTGGTAATTATAAGTAATTTTTTTAATGGCCTGGATATTTGCGGCATTATGTTTTAAGACTCTGGATCTTACTTCAATCTTGTGTTTTGGCAGGCCTCCTCTGATGCCGCTCTGGTGGGTAAACAGGGATGGCCCCTCAATGCTGCCTGGTGGGGTGGAAATCTGGGGGCTATACTTATAATCAGTTGACCACCAGTAAGCAGGGGCTCCTTGTTATTGCTGGGGAGAGTTAGGACTTGAGATTCTCCTCCAGGCCTGCTTCAATTCTACCCTAGTTATATGGGGAACACATGTCTCATTACTGCCAGGCTGGGTGGGGACAGAAGTCCAGGCTCCCCACATGCTGTCCACTGATGGTGATGGGGGGATGTTGTCACCACCTGGTGGGGATTAGCACCCCAGCTCCTCACAGCCTTCTCTGACACCCTGGGGTGGGGATGATTGAGGTGCCTGTTACAGCCTGGCAAGGGTGGAACTCTAGGCTCTCCACCTGGCCTTTGCTGGTGAGAGGTAGGGCCGGTCTGCAAGCATATTTCTGCAGTGTTTGGCCGAAGGGGGTTTGGTGATTGCCTATAAGTTTCCTGCCTGGCTTTGCTGTGCCTTTCCTGGTGCTTTGGTTAGAGAGAGCAGGCTTTCCTTGGATTTTTTTTTTTTCTCCTCTGTGCCAGTTTGTGTTTCTGGATTGCCAACTTCCTCAGTATCTGGTTTGGGACGTATGAGATAAAAGTAAAACCCAAAAACGTACTACTGCGATTTCCTTGAGTACTGAGACCACCAGCTAGTCTGCCTTCTTTTCTCCACCTTTCAGAATCCTACGTTTGTTTTACATGTAACGTCTAGAGCTTTAGTGCACTTAGTGAGAAGAGGGCAAAGTAAACAACCTCCATGTTCCCTCCATCTTCCCGGAAGCAGAAGTTCTGCGCTTATTACATTAAGTTACACTGGAGTTCTTTCCAAAACAGCTGCTAGAGATTATTTTGTGCTTTTGGAGTGCTGTGTGGTATTCTAGGACCTGGACAGACTGACATTTCTGTAGCAGCCTTCTCCTGTGGATGGAACAGTTAGGCGGTTTTCAAGGTTGTGCTATCTTAAACACAACTTGAGTGAACATCCTTACACATACAACTTGGTAATTTTTTTTTCAAGTAAATCTGTAGGGGTAAGTTCCTAGCAGTAGTTTTGCTGGGTCAAAGATGATGAAATTTGAAAATTTGATAAGCATTTTCAGATGGCCTTCCAAAGAGGCTGCACACATTCCTAGTATATTCCTAGTAGCATTGAATAAAGGTGTGTAAGTTCCCATAGCCTTCCTTCTGATTTTTATCAAACTTTAAGGTGTCAATCTGATTAACTTAAAAATGTTGTTTCATTTTTGTTTAATTTACCTTTCTATAAGCTTTAACAAAGTTGAATAACTTTACATATGTGTACCATCCATCTGAATATCGTTCAGGTGTGTGTGTGTCTATTTGCCTATTCATATCCTTAGTCATTTTCATTCCAGGTACTGTTCTCACCTACTCTTGGTATTGAGGTTGTGTTAGCTTCATCAAAGGAACGGGGGAGGGGAGTGCACCCTCTTTTTCTATTTTCTGGACAAGTGATTTTATTATTTGGTAGAACACACGAGTAAAACCATGTAGACCTAGAATTTGTTTTGTCAGAAGGTTTTACATGATTGATTATTTCCTTCATGGTTGAAAGACTATTCATGCTTTCTCTTTCTTTTCAAAGTTAAATTTTTATTTTTATTTGTTCATTTCATCTAAATTTTTGAGTGTTTTAACATAAACTTGCTCATAATACATTCTGTTGTTATGTTTTTAATGCTTGTATAAACTGTCGTGAAGGTCTCTTTTATATTCCTGATTTATCTATTTCTTCTTTTTCATCTTTTACTCTCACCAGAGATTTTCCATTTTATTAATCTCTTCAAAGAATCAATTTTTCATTTGGTGGTCATTTCTACTTCTTTCTACTTTGCTTTCTATTTCAAAACTTTCAAATTATTTTTACAATTTCATGCCTTCTACTTTCTTTACCTTTATTTTGCTGCTTCCATGTCCTGTTGTCCTTTTGAAAGTTATATTATTATTTCATATTGACTTATAAAAGCTCTTTGTCAATGAAGGATATTAGCCATATACCTTCTCCTTTTGCATCAATCCTTGACTCTTAATTATGGTATTTTTTGGAACTATAATTTTACATTTTTATGAAAACACAGATGTATCCATCCTTTTCCTCACTGTCTTCTTAAAGTCCAATCAGCTAGGATTTCATCAATGTTGTATTCAGCAGAGAGGCAGCTTTCTAGGAACCTTTTTGATTTTGAGTTGCCACTGTCCATGATGCTACAGAGAAGAGACCCACACCCAGGACTCTGTTTTCCTTTATTCAAATATCAGCAAGAGTGCCCTTTCCCAAATTATGATGCCACTCTCTTTAACAGCTTTTCCACCCTCAGGATGAAATCACATCCCCTTTGGCTCTCGGGCCCCTCCGTGATCATCTTCCCCCATCAGCATCTCCTGCTGCTGCCACATCCCTGAATCTGCACAGCTCTGAAATGAGCCACTATCTCTGGCTGCTTGGCCACTTGGCAGGGATGCCAGGCTGTGTTTGCCGCACAGCTCTTCCCTGCTTGAGGCCACTGCTGTCCACCCGAAGAGCCCACAGCTCTGACCTGCTCATGTGCACAGCGCAGCTCTCCCTGTGCAGAAGAATGGTCCTTTGCTATATCCACCATGAATTCCTAATCAGAGGGATTTCAAATGCCTTCCTTATGCTTAACAATTCCCAAGCATGCAGTACTGCCCCTCTCCCAATCTCTTACACTTCTGAGAACAGGTTGGAGTTTTAGGAATTGAATGAATTCTAACTATCAATTAAATGGAAACATGCTAAACCTGTCCTAATCAAAGTAATGCAAATAAAACATCCTTAAGGTATTTTCATGGTAATAACCAATAAGAATCTCCCACAAGGGCAAAAAACGTGGTAAGGGCCCACTCCAATTGTTGCTGGCAGGGTTAATCTGTAGAAGATTTTTGGAAAACAGCTTGGCATGTACTCCAAAACTTTAAAAGTCCTCATATCCACATTCTCAATCCCCGTACATCTATGCTAAGAAAATAACATTACAATAAGAAAAGAATTCGGCAAAAACATTCAATAGAGCATCATTTATATTAGTAAGAAATGAGAAGCAATCCACATATCCAACCAAGATAAATAGCCGGGTGAACACATTCCCTGTAGATGGAATGTCATGTATCCATTGAACGAGACGCCTATAAGGAATTTTTAATCATCTGGAAAATTATTAAAATAATATTATAAAAGTACAAGCAGCAGCTGCATAACCATATATGCAATCTGGTGGCATCTATATTAGAAACAACAACAACAACAACAACAACAATGTATGCTCAGATCGGCAGGCTGGAAGAAAATACAGCAAAACCGCTAAGTGGGTTTTAGGGTGTATTAGAAATTTGGTTACTTTTTTGTCCCATTTTTCCTACTTTTATATATTTTCTACATTTTATTTTTCCAGCATGTGCTACTTTTTATAATGACAAAAAGCGTAAAAGAATACAGTAGGTTAAGTCTCTGGGTGGCATTTTGTTCTTTACATTTAAGTGACCCCACCCCTGTCCCTCAAAGCCCTCCCATGAAAAGGTGGCAGGGGCCTGCTTAGGTGATAGCAGACTGAGAAGTCAATTGGAAAGGAAAGGCGCCCACAAGTTTATATGCAAAATGAGGCATTTCCAGAACACAGTAAGAATGCTCATTACAGTTATGACAAGAACGAGAAAATCATCTGAGCGGTCACCTTCCTCCAGCCCAGGACTGCATTGGTGGCCGCAGGGGCAGGCACTCCCCCTACCTTTTCCAGCTGGGACGTGCACTGGTCGCAGGCCTCCTTGAGCAGGTCCCGGGCGCCGCCACGGTCTCCCTGCCTGTACGCGGCGCGAATGCCTTCCGTCCTCGGGGACTGCGCTGTAGGGTCACCGCCTGGCGTGGACGGTTTGCTGCCCATGTCCCCAGCACCTGCGTGGGAGGAAGCGCACACACAGCTTCACCGTCAACTGCCTGCGTGCTCTTGAGAATCATCGTAGAACACAGCAGAGGGATGTGCGGTCCATTGCACGATCGTGGGGGCTTCAGGAAGAGAAAGGCATGGCCCTGCAATGCTCCCTGCACTCGCCACCCCGCGACCTGCAACCCTGCCTCAGAGCCCTCCCGGGACTGGTGCGAAGCGGGCTGTCTGCGAAGGCACCGGGCAGCGAGCACAGCTAGGAGGATTCTGCAGTGAGACTGCCACCTGGAGCCCTTCCAGGGCACTGGGGACAGCTGCCTGCGGGGGAGCAGCCGGGCTGACCTCACCGACAGCAGCGGAGGAGCAGGGGCTTTGGCGAGAGAGCTGGAGGTCTCAGCCAAACTGTCCCGCTGCTGTGCCCACAGGGGATAGAGTATTTAGTGATGGAAGAAAGACAGGCCAACTCCTGGGGGTGTGGAGATCTGGACGCTTTCCCTGCCAGCCTAGAAAACCCCACGAAGGGCGTGGGATTTAGAATCAGCAGCCCTCACTCCAGACCTGCTCTTGCACAAACGCGCTGCGTAACAATCTGGGACAACCCCGGAAACACTGGGCCTCGGATCGCGCTGGTTCACCAGAGCACTGGGCTGCTCCAGGTCATCTGAGCACCTGGTGCCACTCGGGAGGAGAGGCCAGCCTTGCGGGAGGCCACGATCCAGCACCCGGGCCATTCAACAAAAGCGACAGTCATTTACTGAGCGGCCATGATGGGCCGAGCACTCGCTGGGTGCAGAAGGAGCAGAGGGAAACGACGGCGGCCTTTTGCCCTCCCTGAGCTTCCACTCTAGAAGGGGTTCACAGTGAGGGTCTGTGGACCCCGAAAGGCTAACAGGCTTCTAAAGTTTCCTGAACATCCTAAAATTGTACACAAAACTGGATGTGTGTGTGTACATTTTTCCAAGGACAAAATTCAAAACTTCTACCAGATTTCCAAAGAGGTTAGGGAACAACAGTAAAAAGCTTTCTCTCCATAGATATTACAGAAAAGACCGCAATGGATGAGGAGTTAAATTCTGATTGCGTGGAGTGACAGCAGAAATAGGTAAAGAATACTGTTGTGAAAGGTGATCATGCAAATTGGATTATTGTTTTTACACCCTACTAAAACAGAGCTGAGAAGCCAAGAAGAAAAAGCACTCCGGGCATGTAACATTACTCCAAAAATATAATTCTCTACAAGTCCGACTACTAAAAATGTCTACTACAACTAAAACCAGTTTTATCTAATAACTACTAAAACGACTCTAAAACTAGCTTTACCCACAACTGTCACTCACCCATCATAACTTGCCAACTCTCCAAAATCTTGCTAATACTAATACATTTTCTTGTAAAACACCCCTAACATTTCTCCTTTTTATTACAAAACTGCCAACTTTCTCTTTATTCTTCAAACATATCAACTCTCTCTCTCTCTCTCTATATATATATATATCACAAATTACAATTCTTATATCCCAATAAAACATTAGATTTTAAAATTCTTTTCAGGCTGGGCATGGTGGCTCACGCCTGTAATCCCAGTACTTTGGGAGTCTGAGGCAGGCAGATTATTTGAGGTCAAGAGTTCGAGACCAGCCTGGCCAACATGGTGAAACCCCGTCTCTATTAAAAACACAAAAATTAGCTGGGCGTGGTGGCATGCACCTGTAATCCCAGCTACTTAGGTGGCTGAGGCACGAGGATCACTTGAACCCAGGAGCCTGAGGTTGCAGTGAGCTGAGATCACACCACTGCACTCCAGACTGGGTGACAGAGTGAAACTCTGTCTAAAAAAAAAAAAAAAAAAAAATTCTCTTTTCATTTGCAACAGCATGGATGGAACCGGAGGTCATTATCTTAAGTGTAATAAGCAGGCACAAAAAGACAAATATCGCATGTTCTCACTTATTTGTGGGAGCTAAAAATTTGATCACATGGAGGAAGAGAGTGGAAAAATGGGAAAAACAAATAACAGAGACTGGGAAGGGTGAGTGTGGGAGCAGGGAGGATGAACAAAAGTGGGTTAAAGGGTACAAGCATACAGTAAGAAGGAATAAATTCAATGTTTGACAGCAGAGTAGGGTAACTATAGTTAACAAAAATGTACTGTATTCAGGTGATAGACACCCTAAATGCCCTGACTGGATCACTATGCACTATATACACATAACAAAATGTCACTTACACCCCACAAATTTGTACAAATAAAAAATAAAAATAAAAATTTATCTGTATATTTTTATTTTGACTTCAACACAATCATTCTTGGCCAAGTTCACACAGCCAGTAGAGGCAAACTGGGACAGAAGTTTGGTCTCCCAGCTCTCAGGCTAAACCCACCCCATCTTTGTGCTGCCTCTCTGAAGGGATGAATAAAACAGGCTTTGGATTGATTTTCTTCTTCTTTTTTCTTTTTTTTTTTTTTGAGACACAGTTTCACTCTGCCTCCCAGACTGGTGTGCAGTGGCATGATATCGGCTCACTGCAATCTCCACCTCCTGGGTTCAAGTGATTCTCACGTCTCAACCTCCTGAGTAGCTGGGATTACAGGTGCAAGCCACCAAGTCTGGCTAATTTTTGTATTTTTAGTAGAGACAGGGTTTCACCATGTTGGCCAGGCTAGTCTCAAACTCTCGACCTCAAGTGATCCACCCACCTCAACCTCTCAAAGTGCTGGGATTACAGGCGTGAGCCACTGTGCCTGGCCTTGTTTTTCTTTTTAAATGTAAATGCATAGCACGGTTGGCTCACAGACATACACCTCACAAAAATGAATCACATAATCGCAGCTAACATTTGAAAAATTGAAAAAGTAGTTTAGGATAGTATAAAATTACATTCTTAGAAAAAAAATGTAATAAAAGATTGGCAAGATCTGTATGCTGAAAACATACAACATTGCTGAGAGAAATTGAACAAGACCTAAATAAGTGGGAAGACATCCATCTTCATGTATTAGAAGACTTAGTACTGTTAAGATGTCAGTTCTCTTTGATTTTATCTATAGATTCAATTTAATCCCGACTATGATTCCAATAGGGTCATTTTTTGGGGAAATAAATTGACAATCTGATTCTTAAGTTTATATGGAAATTTGAAAGACCTAGAATAGCCAAAGCAACCTTGAAAATGAAGAGAGTTGGAGAATGTACACTACCTGATTTCAAGACATTGGCAGGATGGAGTTGGAAGCCATTATCCTTCCAAGAAACAAACTACAAAGCTATAATAATCAAGACAGTATGGTACTGGGTATAGACAAATGGCTCCAAGGGACAGAATAGAGGGTTGAAAAATAGACCTGTGCTTGTACATCCAATTGATTTTTGACAAGGGAGCCAAAGCAGTACAATGGGAAAAGCAAAGTCTTTTCAGTAAATAGTGCTGGAGCAACTGGACACCCTCATTTAATAAAAAGCAATGACCCCTACTTTTCACCATACACAAATATTATCTTGAGATGGCATACACATGTTCATTACAGCACTATTTACAATAGCAAAGTCATAGAATCAACCCAAATGCCCATCAGTGATAGACCGGATAAAGAAAATGTGGTGGCTGGGTGTGATGGCTCACACCTATAATCCCAGCACTTTGGGAGGCCAAGGCAGTTGGATCACCTGAGGCCAGGAGTTCAAGACCAGCCAGGCGAACATGGTGAAACCCCGTCTCTACTAAAAATACAAAAAATTAGCCCGGCATCATGGTGGGCACCTGTAATCTCAGCTGTTACGAAGGCTGAGGCAGGAGAATTGCTTGAACCTGGGAGGCAGAGGTTGCAGTGAGCCGAGGTAGCACCACTGTGATCCAGCCTAGTCAACAAGAGCAAAACTCTGTCTCAAAAAAAAAAGAAAAAAAGAAAAAGAAAATGTGGTACATATACAGCATAGGATACTATGCAGTCATAAAAAGGAATAAGATTATCTCTTTGCAGGGACATGGATGAAGTTGGAAGCCATTATCCTCAGCAAACTAACACAGGAACAGAAAACCACATACCACGTGTTCTCACTTATAAGTGGGAGCTGATTGATGAGAACACATGGACACATGAGGGGAACAACACACACTGGGCACCTGTGGTGAGGGAGGGTGGGGAAAGAGCATAAGGAAGAACGGCTAATGGATGCTGGGCTTAATACTTGGGTGATGGGATGATCTGTTCAGTAAATCCCCATGGCACATGTTTACCTATGCAACAAACCAGCACATCCTGCTCGTGTACCTCTGAACTTGAAAAAAAGTTTTAAAAAAAGAAAAAATAATTGAGATGAATCATGGACCTAAACATAAAGGCTAAAACTATGAAGCTTCTAGGAAATCATATGGGAGACTATCTTCATGACTTGAGGGTAAGCAAAGGTTTCTTACATGGGACACAGAAAACAATTACCAGGAAAGGAAAAATTGCTAAATTAGGCTTCATCAAAATTTAAAACTTCTGCTCCTCAAAAGATACCATTTAAAGTTAAATAGGCAAATTATAGACCACAATAACATATTTTCAAAACATATCTGAAAATGAATGGTATCTACAATATAAAAACTCACATAACTCCATAATAAAAAGACAAACAATCCAGTTGAAAATGAGCAGGCTGGGCATGGTGGCTCACACCAAAGTAATCTCAGCATTTTGGAAGGTCAAGGTGGTGGATCCATTGAGCCTAGGAGTTTGAGACCAGTGTGGGAAACATACAGACCCTGTCTCTAACGAAAAATTTAAAAAATTAGCTGGGCATGGTGGTGCACACCTGTAGTCCCAGTTACTCAGGAAGCTGAGAGGTGGGAGGATGGCTTAAGCCCAGGAGGTCAAGGCTTCAATGAGCTGTGATTGCACCACTGCACTCCACTGGCCTCGGTGACAGAGCAAGACCCTGCCTCAAAAAAAAAACAAAACAGAAGGAAGGAAGGAAGGAAGGAAGGAGCAAGGGAAGGGAAGGGAGAAAGAAAGAGAGAAAGAGAGAACGAAAGAGAGAGGGTAAAGATTTGAACAGCAAAAAATATTCAAAAAGCTCAATGTCATTGGTCATCAGGGATATGCAAATTAAAACCACGATGAGATACCACTATGCTCTCACCAGAATAGCTAAAATTGTAAGACCAACACTACTTGATGAGGAAATGGAGCAACCAGAATGTTCATACCTTATTGGTTAGAGTGCAAAATGGTCCAATCACTTTGGAAACAGGTCTGGTGGTTTCTTATAAAACTAAATGTATACCTACCCTGTGACACAAAATTCCATTCTTATCTACCCAAGATAAATATGTCAAAAAAGGTATCCAAGAATGTTCATAGAAGCCTTATTCATATTTCCAAACTGTAAATAGCCCAAGTATCCATCCACAGGAGAATGAATAAACAAACTGTGGTACAGTAACTACTCAACAATAAAAAGGAAGGACCGATTGATGTGTGAAAAGACTGATAGCAATCTCAAAAAAGATGCTGAGTGAAAGAAACTTTGTACAAAAATGATTCCATTTATATGCTGTTCTAAGGTACAGAGAATAAAAAGTCAGAAGAGTGGATCGTGGGCACAGGGTAGACAGCGAGTTTTACCGTGGATGGGGCATAAGGACATTAGTTTGGTGGTTCTATATCTCACTGGAGTTTTCATTACACAGTTGCTGTATTTGTCAAAACTTATCAAGCAGTCCATTTAAGATATGTGTATCTTACTTTATATATATTTTACCTAAAAAAACTACAAACAATACTGAACCTTAGTCCATACTATGCGTGCTACAGTATTTAAGAGTGAAGTGTACTGATGTTTGCAATATGCTTTGAAATGCATTAAAAATGAGTGAACAGTTGGATAGAAAGGTAAGAGAGAAATTTTGGAAGTGTTAATGGTGCGACCTGAGTGGTATGCCTATGACTATAGATGGTTCAATTCTTTCAACTTTAGTGTATGTTTGAAATTTTTCATAACAAAATGTTGAGAGAAAAGGTGAGTCCTAATGTCTATACTCTAAATGCAAGGCTTACCATATGATACAAGGTATAAAGTCTTGCCACCAAAGCTGAAAAATCCTGCTCTGTAGAAAGGCAAAGGCAAGCTGCTTACAGAGCAAAGGCCCTAATACCAATCCAGGGTCTTTACAACTCACGCTAAGCCATGACTTGCTCCATTTCAAAGGCAATCATTCTGAAAATCCAAGTAAATGGATGACCATCACACACAATCTGTATCATCCCTGAGATGCCAACACAGAATTGCTGTGTCTGAGTGGAGATTATTGTGTCTTGGCTGTGTGCTTTTGAAAAGAGGAATCGGGAAAAGGCTTGGTGTGTAAGCGGTTATACATGTGAATAAGGCAGCTTCACTTCCCAACACACATTAAGAGTCACCATTAATTATTTACAGGCAGAGCCCCTGAGATATCTGAGAGCAGGCCAGAGGGAGAAAGGCCATTAGCAGGGCCCAGAAGGAGTAGAATCAACTGCACTCATCCCTCAGATGGGAGCACTTAATTATGTCATTGCTTGTCTTTCAGAATTAAACAAATACCCGCTTATCCAGTAAAAGACATGTACAGGCATGTGTATGTGTGAATGCACAAGCAGGTACGAAGTAGCCTCTTCTGTCCATGTTAGGAACATACATACAAACAGCTAAACCTTTAAGCCCAAGTTAAGGGACATTGTGAAGGTGGAACTTTTAACGGACATTGTGAAGGTGGAACTTAGGGCGTATGTAGGCCATAAGGTGCCTGTGAGATTACAGGGTGATTTAACTTGATTTTTCAATCATGCCTTGTGTGTGGAGTAAACGATGTAATACGAATCTGGAACCTGCTCAGTTCTCTTTACATTATTAAAATGTTGTGGTGTTTATCTGTTTTGACTCTGACTTTCTTAAGTTGCAGGGGTGACACCATATCCACTCTCACTGACCCTGTGGGCTGAGGGTCTGGTCCAACCAATCAAGTTGTTGGAAGGACATTAGGAAAAGATACCAGTTAATATATATGCATTTAATTTAATCTGCCAATCTCATTTAATTTCCTGAAATTATACAGAGAATGGTTAACATTTATTTAAATGGAAAGAAAAAGGACCAAAATGCTTTGACCTTATATGAGTATTATGCATTGGCCACAGGGGAATTCATGACAGAACTAGAAAAGATTTTTCTTCTTTATTTCCCAAGACCTGCATAATGGGAATATATGACCGCTTCATTCAAAACTTTAAAGAAACTACAAAAGTAATAAAAGAACATATTCTCACTGAAAAAAATTAAATAGTTCAGATATAAATATAAAGGCAAAAGCCCCTCCTCACCGTCACAGAAAACAATAACCAGGAAAGGAAAAATTGCTAAATTAGGCTTCATCAAAATTTAGAACTTCTGCACCTTTTCCTAGAGATAATATTTATTTAGTCATTTTTTTTTTCCAAAATACTATTGTTTTGTATTTGAGAACTGGCAACTTTTGATTTAAACTTAAAATGTAGGAAATGCATTTATACCATTTGAGATTATTCAGTTACTTGTGCTTATTCATCAACTATTGTCCATAATTATATTCTTTTATACAGGAAAATATCTCAGTTCTAAATATTTTCCTCATAAAGATTTCAAATTCATATTAGAAAATAAAATGGGGCAAACATTCTATTTCAATAACACATTAATGTCCCAAGAAAGTAGCTAGAGCAAATAGGGAAATAATAGTAGAACATTGCTATAATGCAGTTTCACATTTTGGAAAATCCTTTTTGTTCTCTAAATTATAATTTATGTCATTACTTTCATATACAGTGATGATAATTTCCAAATTTCTAGGCATCTAACTTGCCTTTAATGCAAAGCTAATACATTCCAATTAAGTATTTAATGAAGTAAAGGAGGAGAAGGATAAATGAATAGCACCAGGGAAATTTGTTTTTTCAGGTTTGGTTGGTGTTACTAGTTTGATTTTTAAAGGCAGTGGTTAGAAGTAGGAACTGGTAAGGGAAGACGAAATTATAAATGCAGTGAATAGCTAGGGTTATGGAATCAGCACATATGGTGCCATTCAAGATGACAAGAAACATTTACAATGAGCTCTCAGCTTGTAAGTGAACATATTTCTGGTTGCTGGTAAGTGTTAGTCTTCACTGTGCACTGGCATTTCAATGTGCTGGCCACGGAGGGTAAGTTAAAGTTTCTATGTAAAGAAGCATTTGGTTAGAAAAAACATAAAATGTTTAAAAACCTGTAGGACCTGAAAACCATTTAGTTCTTGATAATTGCTTTCAATTTAATATACTACTTTTAAATAAATACCTTCAGTGATACTGTGTGTTTCACAGTCAGCCTTTCAAGGAGAAATGATTTTAGCTGTCAATAATTCAGTCTTTAAACATCATTTTCATAATTCATGTTTCAGAAAAAACGAATTATTTTAATTACAAAATCTAACAGAAATTATTTTTCTTTTTCAGTATTCTGAAAGAATAATAAAACAGAATTCCGTGAATATGACAGAGTAATGCTGGCCGTGGAAACCGTGTCCCTGATGGCCGGCAGCTCACTGTTCTGCAGGCACACCTCGAAAGAGACTGCCCCCGTCTGTCCATCCCTGCTTCTGTCTGTCCTTATGTTCCAAGGAGACAGTCTTACCTTTTGTTCCAGAACAATAATTGTTAAGCCATCTCTCCTGTCCCAATAATTAGAATAAAATTCTCTCTCTACTGTCTTTTTTCCCACAAATCTAGGACAATAGAGAAAATGAAATGAAAAAAAAAATGGCTTTAATTCTGTAAGTTCTAAATGTTGGCCGTGTGTGTGTGTGTGTGTGTGTGTATTTCTCTCCTGTCCGCCAAGGAAAACACTTAGAATAAAAGGCAAATGCTTTCAGTCCATTCAAAGTGTGTGACATCCTCTGTTAATCTTAGAAAAGACACTGCCATTTTATTTGCACATCCATGACATTTTTTATTGCATTTGCCTCCGTCAGTAGAGCAGCAAAAAGTGAAAATGATCTACCAGCCCACAGCTCACTGCAGAACAAACAAAACGAAGCTTAGGATGCTACTGACCTGGTCATAGTTGTTTAACGACCTTCTTGTGCCACTGAGTCCCCTTGTGGCCAAAGCACCAGGGAAAGAGGGCTGGCCTTCCTGGGAGGTGACATCCTCCTGGCACTTTGGGGGCTCGCCCTCTGTTGCCCTAGTTTTGCCAGCCTTCCACTGGAAGGATGCTTCTTTCTTTGCCAGATATCACTCTAGTGTTTTAGCATCAGCAGCTGTTTACATCTCTGGGTCACATTACGGTGAAATCCAACCCTTGGTGTCTTCAGGAAAGATGTGGAGGTTGGGGGTGTGCAGAGGAGGGAGGGTCACCCAGCCCCAGGGTGATCCGCAGTGGTAATTCCTCTCCAGATGGCGGGTGCTCAGGGCCATTGCACCCATCACCCAGGCCCTCCACCTGCATCAGACAGGAAAGCAAAAGCCAGGGCCGGGCTCTGCAGGCTCTCACTAACAACTCTGGCTCACAGGCCAGCATTTCTCATTGCAGAAATGCTTCATGGCATAGATTACTCTTTTCTGGATATCCTCACCAAATCACTAGGAATTTTTAACAAAAGGGAGATGGATGGTTTTACATATAGACAGGTTGGTCCCATGGGGGAAAATTGCATGGAAAAGTGCTATTTGCTTTAGTAATAAAAATATAATTAATCACAAGATGCTATGTAATGTCCACCTGACACAGTAAAACACTGACAGGATTATAACATTCCTTGCTGGTGTGAATGTGGGGAAATGGGTGCATCCTCTCGTCCATTTGCCATCGTAGGAGGCCTTGCCAACCGGATGGTCATTTCAGAAAGCAAGGGGACAGTATTACATAACAAAAGAGGGAGGTCAGCCTGTTCTCCCACGATTTTCTCTTCTAGGCATTTCCCTGCAAAAATGACATGGCACACACTAAAAGACCGCTCCTGAGTCAGGATTTCAGCAGGGGTCCCTGCCATAACCGAGGTAAGAGCAGCTCTCCAGACAATCGGCCCAGGCCAAGAATTAGGGTGTGGTGTAGAGCAGGGTGGTGCCCAAGGGCCAGCACAGGCCTGGGGACTGAACTCACATCACTTAACTGAACGTTCATAGCAGCGCTAGGAAGGAGGTGACTCTGCTGCCATTTTACAGAGGAACAAAGCAAAGACAGTGACACAGGTTCACAAAACAACAGCGCTGGCAATGAGCAGCTGGAGTGGAAGCAGTGAGTCCTGACCCTGGGACCTACAGAGTCACTGCTACTCAGCTTTCTAAGTTAGTACCTGCTGGTACTTCAGAATAAGGGGCTAGGATGCAGCCATTAGAACCTATGACAATGAAGACTAAGGAGAAGTGTGAAAAAATGCTTACCAGATATCAAGCTAAAAGTAGAACGTAGGATAGAGGCCGTGACAAATCACAGGAAAAACACAGAACACAGATGGACACCATTTAAAAATATGCAAAATGGGCTGGGCGTGGTGGCTCATGCCTGTAATCCCAGCACTTTGGGAGGCTGAGGCCGGCAGATTACCTGAGGTCGGGAGTTCGAGACCACCCTGGCCAACATGGGGAAACCCTGTCTCTACTGAAAATACAAAATTAGGCAGATGTGATGGTGCTTGCCTGTAATCCCAGTTACTCGGGAGGCTGAGGCAGGATAATTGCTTGAATCTGGGAGGTAGAGGTTGCAGTGAGCTAAGATCGCGCCATTGCACCCCAGCCTGGGCAATAAGAGCGAAACTCTGTCTCAAAAAAAAAAAAAATATATATATATATATATATATATGTGTGTGTATATATATACGTGTGTGTGTGTATATATATGTGTGTGTGTGTGTATATATATATACATATATATAGCAAAATGAAAGAATTTATTCTAGGTTCTCCAATTATTTGTGATTAATATTCTTTGAAAAAAGGTTCCTAATGAGTCTATGAGTATAGATAATACATAGAGTCTATTATTTTTGTTTGTAAAACCTGAACCTGACGCTCTTTTCTCCTCCCTCTCCCTGTCTCTGTTTAGAAAGCAGATCTGAAGGACACACAAAAATTACAGCAGCTGTCCCCTTCAGCAGATGAAATGACTGGAGTTTAAAATTTTTATTTATTTATTTATTTATTTATTTATTTATTTATTTATTTATGACAAGGTCTCACCCTGTCACCCAGGCTGGAGTGCAGTGGTGTGATCTCGGCTCACTGCAACCTCTACCTCCCAGGTTCAATAAATTCTTGTGCTTCAGCCTCCCAAGTAACTGGGATTATAGGTGTCCGCCACCACGCCCAGCTGATTTTTGTATTTTTAATAGAGACAGGGTTTCACCACATTGGCCAGGCTGGTCTCAAACTCCTGACCTCAAGTGATCCACCCACCTTGGCCTCCCAAAGTGCTGGGATTACAGGCATGAACCACCATGCCCAGCCTGGAGTTCTAAAAATATTTTTATTTTTCTGTGTTTTTCAATATCTTTTTTTTTTTTGCACTGATCTTGTATTGCTGTTGAAGTTAAGAAAAAAAATATTAAAAGATGAAGCATGTACAGCGAAATGTTAACTATGTTTCACCCTGGCTTAGTGAACTCCTTCTTCAGTGGTATTATTTATACTGAAGCAACTCTTTGCTCTCAATCTACCAAATCTTGACTTAGTTGCTCTAGAAAAAAGAATGGAGAGTAAGAAAGTCTCATTGAACAATAATTGGCACAGGTGTCCCCAGATGTTAAAAGATAAAATAAAATGGTTTATAATAATATTTCAAATGTATTGATCATTGGTGCCATTTATTGAGTCCTGCCGGATGCTGTAGAAAGTGTCCTGCGTGCATTTGACTTCCTCCCAACACCTATACAAGGTTGGGCTTCTCATTATCACTCACCACAAGGTAACCAGTGCCCTGGGTGGTTAGAGAAACTGCCCCTACACAGCTCCCAACAGCAGAGCTGAGATGTGGACCCCTAACAACTGCCATCAAAGCTCAACCTCTGCTTCCTAGCCTGTGTGTTCCCAACTGCTTTTTTTTTTTTTTTTTTTTTTTTTTTTTTTTTTTTTTTTTTTTTAACGGAGTCATGTTCTGTTGTCAGGCTGGAGGGCAGTGGTGCAATCTTGGCTTACTGCAACCTCTGCCTCCCAGATTCAAGTGATTCTCCTGCCTCAGCCTCCCGAGTAGCTGGGATTACAGGCACGCATCACCACGCCCAGCTAATTTTTGTATTTTTAGTAGAGATGGGGTTTCACCATGTTGGCCAGTATGGTCTCCATCTCTTGACCTCATGATCTGCCCACCTCGACCTCCCAAAGTGCTGGGATTACAGGTGTAAGCCACCACACCCAGCCCCCAACTGCTACGGTTTTAATGTCCCCTCCAAAATTCATGTTGAAACTTAATCCCCATTGTAATGGTATTAGGAGTTGAGGCCTTTGGGGCATAATCAAGATTAGATAAGGTCATCAGGGTGGGGACCCTGTAATGAGACTGGTGGCTTTATAAGAATAGGAAGACAGATCTGAGCCAGCACACTCAGGCCCCTTGCCATGTGATGCCTGACGTCACCTCAGGACTCTACGGTGAGTCCCCACCAGCAAGAAGCCCTCACCAGATGCAGCCCCTCACCCATAGACTTCCCAGCCTCCAGAACTGTAAGAAACAAATTCATTTGCTTTATAAATTACCCAGTCTCTAGCATCCAGTTATAGCAACAGAAAACAAACTAAGACAACAGCCGAACATGAGACCCTTATTCAGCACTTAACATGCATGGCAGAAACGTGGAAACTAAAACATGAGATGACCCTGTCTCATTAGATGGAAAAAACAGAGAGGAAATGGAAACCAATCCCTCCATGAATTTTCTGCTGCAGAAGAAGAGAAACCCAGAAATACAAAGCTCTGAAGATGAATTCTTTCCTAGATTTTGTTCCTCTTCCAAAAATTCATTTATTTATTGCTCATTCGTTCTACAAATATTTAGTACCTCCTATGTGCTGAGCTAGACCCTGGGGACACAGCTTGCTGAGACACACAGGAAGAGCTCAAGTGCGCTGCTATAGTATTTCCAGAGTTTACTTTCAAACATCCGCAGCAGAAACCATGCCTTTTACCCAAAAGGGGATGCTTGAGGGACTTGGGAGAGCCAACAGACAAAAACCGACCTGATAAAAAAAGAAGAACCATCTTTCTGGAAAATTAAAAATCACTCAGTAATACTATAGAAAATGGTACAATTTAAAGATAAACACACACACACACACACAGACACACACTCACACACATAGAGTCAGTCCTAGTCCGATTTTGGGGAAGATGATTGTGATTATAAATACTGGAGGATCAGGACACCCTTTGACATTGCCATGTGCTTCTGGGAAACTGATTCCAAAAGAATAGTTCTACACATTTAAAAAGCACTATGCAAAAAAAAAAAAAAAAAAAAAAAAAAAAAAAAAAAAAAAAAAGATGCTGATTGCAGCACTGTTTTTAGTATAGCAAAGAATGGTAATTATGACAATTATAACATTCACAGACACTAGAACTACACAAACAGGAAAACTGACAAGAAGGAAGCCCCTAAAATGATAACATCGGTTTTTCTTAACGTGGTGGAATTCAAGGTGAACTTGTCGAAACACTTTTCTCTATTTTCCAGTTATTTCTCTATTACTACTATAACAAGAACATTGTTATATTAAAAAACAATGCTTTTCAGGTTAACAAAGTATATTTCCTAACTGAATTTAACTTCCTCCTAACAAGAATGGGTGGAAAGAAAGGAAGAAGATGTCTCAATCTGGAAGGAACATTTAGGATGAGGCACCAAAAATTTTCCAATCATGTCATCTACTGAGAACTGTGTTAAAACGCGCAGTTACAGAAAGAACTGTACTCTGTACGTGGGAAGACTTGGTTTCAAGTCCCAGCTGTGCTATTTGACGTAGCATGGTGTTTGACAAGTATTTAAGATGTCTGAATATTATCGTCTTCTTGTAAAAGAAAATGGCACATACAAAAGATATTGCACAATGCATAGAAATAAAAAAAATACATACACAATGGAAGCGGCAAGTACACAAATGGGGTGATTTCCAGGAGGCCTGGCCCCTTCCTCCCTACTCCAGGTGCCCATGAGGCTGCCAGACTGTACTCTCATTTCCTGTACGAACCAAGGTTCCCTTAGCTTTTGTTCCTGTGTCTGCCTTATCTGGAAGCAGCCCTTGCGTCTTCCATGCTTCTCAAACCACAGGGGTACACCCCAGAAAGTACTTGAGAATTTCCCACCAGGCTGCCTCTCCTTTCTCTGCCTGCATGTGGTCTGACCCGGGTCCTGGACTGTCCTCCGCAGAGTAGGTCTGCCAGCCTCCTGCTCTGTCCAGTGCTGCCCGCAGGCTGGGTTCTGCTTACTCACTGCCATGGGTGCCTACCTAGGCTGTGTCATTGAAAGCCTCTCCACTTCAATTTGTTGACCGTCCAGGGCTCTCTGCATATTAATAAGGGGGTCGTCTATGATTTTGCCCGTCTACAGTTACGGCATGGCCACAGGGGCACAGAATTCTCCCAGTAAAAGAGGAGGAGAATGATGCCTTCAGGCACTTCTACATTTTCCTTTCCAAAAATGATTTTCTTTTGGCCCCTCAGCCCCACATCCCCCTCCAACCCTGCCCTAAAGTCTGGTCACTTCAGCACAACAGTTGTAGGGTTCATATCAGGTCAAAATGTAAACTCTTTCAAGATAATATTTGGGGGCTTTCCAAGTCATAAAAGCATCTGAGACCTTAGTCATCCACACTGCCCAGAAATACATGACCCTAAAACGTTGGCAGCGAAGGAAGTCCCAGAGCACAGAGAGCCCGGGAGAGAAACGGAGAAGTGTGACCGTCATCCTGACCCCGCCCTGCTTGCTGGGCCCACCTCCAGGCCCCGGCTCATTTCCGTCCTCTCCACTGCCTCTTCTCTGCTGCAGAAGTGGAGAGGATGGTGGCACCTGCTTCAGAGGGGTTATTGAGGATCAAGTGGATGAAAACACGAGGAGTGCTTAGAACACTGCCTGACCCTGAGAGGCTCTAGATAAATGCTAGCTACTATTATTGTTACTTGAAGTTAAGTTAGAAATTTGGCCCCTGTCTCAAAACTGTGAAGTCTGGGGTTTCTATCTTATTCCTTAGCCATCTGAGATGAATCATGCGTATTCAAATGAATAAGTTAGCGGGTATTGGAATCTTATTTACTTAGCTATGTGTCAAATGTTAGTGAGGCCAAAAAGTGGAAGACAAAAGCCTTGCTTTAGCACCCTTGCTGGGCTCGCTGGGGAGCAGAGGTACAGACGTACCCAAAACACCTGAACATCAACTCCAGACAGGACAGTATATGCCAGTGGACACAGCCAGATCTCTGCATGCTGCCCAGCATACAGCTGAAGCTCAGTAAATATTCAGTATACATGTTCGTGCCAAAATGAAAGGCCCCAGTTGTTTACTCCGATAATTCCCTTATTTAAAAATGCTGCTTAATACACGACAGAAAAACAACAAATTAAAAAGGAAGATACGAAGAGAGAAAGAACAAAACAAAAGAACTACAGAACAGGCTGGGTGTGGGGGTTCATGTCTGTAATCCCAGATCTTTGGGAGGCTGAGGCGGGCAGATCGCTTGAGGTCAGGAGTTTGAGACCAGCCTGGCCAACATGGTGAAACCCTGTCACACAAAAATTAGCCGGGAGTGGTGGTGCATGCTTGTAATCCCAGCTACTCGGGAGGCTCAGGCAGGAGAATCACTTGAACCCAGGAGGTGGAGGTTGCAGTGAGCAGAGATCACGCCACTCTACTCCAGCCTGTGCAACGGAGTAAGAATCCGTCTCAACAACAACAACAACAACAACAATAACAACAACAACAGCAGCAGCAACAAAAACAACAACAACCAACTACAGAACAATCAGAAAAGAATTAACAAATTGGCAAAAGTGTATCCTTACTTATCAGTAACTACTTTAAATATAAATGGATTGAATTTTCCAATCAAAAGACACAGTAGCTGAATAGATTTTAAAAATCCAAGAACCAACAACATGCTACCTGTAAGAGATTCACTTTTGCTTTAAAGGTACACATAGACGGAAAGTGAAGGAATAAAAAAAGATACTTCATGCAAATGGTAACCAAAAGAGCTAAAGAATGACTATACTTATACCAGACTAAATAGACTTTCAGTCAAAATCTGTCAGAAGTGACAAAGAAGGTCACTATATAATGATAAAGGGGTCAATTCATTAAAAGAGTGTACTAATTTTAAGTATGTATGTACCTAACATTGGAGCACATAAATATGTAAAGCAAATATTAACAGAACTGAAAGGAGAAATATATAGCAATATAATAATAGTAGGGGACTTCAAAACCCCACTTTCAATAATAGACAGATCATCCAGACAGAAAATTCATAAGAAAAGAGTGAATTTGAATAGCACTATAGACCAAATAGACCTAACAGACTTTTGCAGAACAATGCCTTCAACAGCAAGAGAATATAATTTTTTCTCAAGCACACGTGAAACATTCCCCAAGAAATGTCATATATTGGGCCATAAAACAAGTCTTAACATATTTAAGATGATGGAAATAGTATCAAGTTTCTTTTCTGATCATAATGGTGTAAAACTAGAAATCAACAACAAGAAGAAAATTGAAAAATCCACACATATGTGGAATTAAACCACATACTCCTGAACAACCAATGGGTCATAGAAGAAATCAAAAAGGAAATCAGAAAGTATCTTGAGACAAGTGGAAAAGGAAACACAACATACCAAAATTTATGGATACAGCAAAAGCAGTTCTAAGATGAAAGCTGATAGCCAGAAATGCCTACATTAAGCAAAAAAAAAATCTCAATTAGACAAACTAACTTTACACTATAAGGAACTAGAAAAAGAGCAAACTAAGCCCAAAGGTAGAAGAAAGAAAATAAATATTAGAACAGAAATAAACGAAATAGAGACTAAATAGGTAATAGAAAAGATCAGGCTGGTCACGGCGGCTCACACCTGCAATCCCAGCACTTTGGGAGGCTGAGGTGGGTGGATCACGAGGTCAGGAGGTCAGCACCAGCCTGGTCAAGATGGTGAAACCCCGTCTCTACTAAAAATACAAAAATTAGCCAGGCTTTTTTGTATTACAGGGATTACAGGTGGGCGCCTGTAATCCCAGCTACTCAGGAGGCTGAGGCAGAGAATTGCTTGAACCCGGGAGGTGGAGGTTGCAGTGAGCTGAGACTGTGCCACTGCGCTCCAGCCTGGGGGTGACAGAGCGAGACTCTGTCTCAAACAAAAGCAAAAAGAAAAAAAAAGAAAAAAAAAAAAAAGAAAAGTGAAAGAGTTTTTTTTTCCGAAAAAAAAAAATTGACAAATCGTTAGCTAGACTAAGAAAAAAAAGAAAGAGAACTCAAACAAATAAAATTATAAATGAAAGAGGTAGCATTACAATTGATATAATAGAACTATAAAGTATTATGAGACTATTATAGCAATTATACACTAACAAATTAGATAACCTAGAAGAAATGAATAAATTCCTAGAAACATACTACCTATCAAAAATAAGTCATACAGAAATAGAAAATCTGAACAGGCCAATAATTAGTAAGGAGACTGAGGAAGTAATCAAAAACCTAAAAATAAAAAGCCCAGAACCAGATAGATGGCTTCACAGGTGAATTCTACCAAACATTTAAAGAAGAATAAATGCCAGTCCTTCCTAAACTCTTCCAAATATTGAAGAGAATAAAGACTTTCAAACTTGTTTTACAAGACTCGCAATACCTCCTACCACAACCAGATAAAAGCACCATAAGAAAAGAAAATTACAGACCAATATCCCTGCTGAACTTAGGTGCAAAAATCCTCAAGAGAATACTGGCAAACTGATTTCAACAACACATTAAAAGGATCATACACTGTTATTAAGTTCAGTTTATCCCTGGGAAACAAAGATGGTTCAGCATATGCAAATCAACAGACATGATACACCACATTAGCAGAATAAATGATAAAAATCATATAACGAACTCAATAAATGCAGAAAAAGCATAGACAAAATTCAACATCCTTTCAAAATAAAAATTCTCAACAAGTTAGGTATAGAAGGAATGTACTTTAACATCATAAAAACCATATATCACAAGCCTACAGCTATGATCATATTTAATGGTGAAAACCTGAAAGCATTTTCTCCAAGATCAGGAACAAGATAAGCATGCCTGCTCTTGCCACTTCTACTGGAACTCCTAGCCAGATAAATTAGGCAAGAAAAAGAAATAAAAGGCATCCAAATAAGAAAAGAAGTCAAATGGTCTGTGTTTGCAGATGACATGATCTTATATGCAGAAAACCTAAAGACTCCACCAGAAAACGAGTAGAACTAATAAATAAATTCAGTAAAGTTGCAGGACACAAAATCAGCATACAAAACATTGATCGTAGTTCTGTGCACCAACAATAAGCTTTTAGAAAAAGAAATTAAGAAAACAATCCCATTTACAATAGCTACAGAAAATACTTAGGAGCAAATTTAACCAAGGAGCAGAAAGATCTATATGCTAAAAACTATAAGACATTGATGAAAGAAATTGAAAAAGACACAAATAAATGGGAAGATATCCCATCTCCATGGATTGGAAGCATTAATACTGTTAAAATGTCCATACTATCCAAAGTGATCCATAGACTCAATGCAATTCCTATCAAAATTCCAATGGCATTTTTCACAAAAATAGAAAAAAAAATCC
Source organism: Macaca thibetana thibetana (assembly GCF_024542745.1). NCBI lineage: Eukaryota > Metazoa > Chordata > Mammalia > Primates > Cercopithecidae > Macaca > Macaca thibetana. The sequence continues at coordinate 89,424,770 of NC_065584.1, forward strand.
TACAATTTATATGGAACCACAGAAGACCCCCAATAAGCCCAAGCAATCTTGAGAAAGAACACAGCTAGAAGCATCACGCTTCCTGATTTCAAACTATATTACAAATTATAATCAAAACAGTATGGTTCTAATTTTATGCATTGGTCTATGTGTAAAAATAGAGACATAGGCCAATGAAACAGAATGGAGAGTCCAGAAATAAATTTATGAATATACAAATAACTAATCTTTGAGAATGGTACCTAAAATACACAATGGAGAAATAATGGTCTTTTCAATAAATAGTGTTGAAAAAAACTGGACATCTACATGCAAGGTAATGAAATTGGACCCATATCTTATACCATGCACAGAAATTAACTAGAAATAAATTAAAGACTTAAAACATAAGAAATGATAAAACTCCTAGGAGAAAACATATGAAAAATTCCCCTTGACATTAATTAGTCTTGACAGTGATTTTTCTGATATGACACAGAAAGTACAGGCAACCAAAGTGCAAATAAACAAGTGGGATTACATCAAACTAAAACCACAGCAAAGGAAACAATCAACAAAATGAAAAGGCAACCTATGGAATGAGAGAAAATATTTGCAAACCATATATCTGATAAGGGGTTAATATTCAAAACATGTAAATAACCCATATGACTTAATAGCAAAAAAGCTAAGTAACTTGATTTTTAAGATGGGCAAAGGACCTGAATAAACATTATTCCAAAGAAGACATACAAATAACCAAAGGTACAGAAAAAGGTTGTCGGCATCTCTGATCATCAGGGAAATGCAAATTAAAAACATGGATTAGGCTGGGTGCTGTGGCTCACGCCAGTAATCCTAGCACTTTGGGAGGCCGAGGCAGGCAGATCACGAGCTCAAGAGTTTGAGACCAGCCTGGCCAATATGGTGAAACCCCATCTCTACTAAAAATACAAAAAATTACCTGGGTGTGGTGATATGTGCCTGTAGACCCAGGTACTGGGGAGGCTGAGGCAGAAAATTGCTTGAACCTGGGACGCGGAGGTTGCAGTGAGCCGAGATTGCACCACTGCACTCCAGCCTGGAGGAGAGAGCGAGACTGTGTCTCAAACAACAACAACAGCAACAAAACAAACAAACAAAAAAACCCATGCGTTATTACCTCACACCTGTTAGGGTGACTATTATGAAAAAGACAAGGATAACACATGTTGACGAGGAGAAGGGGCCACTCATACACTGTTGATGGGAATGTAAGGTAGCAGCCATTATGGGAAAAAGTATGAAGGCTCCTCAAAAAATTAAAAATAGAGCTACCATATGATCCAGAAATCCCATTACTGGGTATTTACCCACAGGAAAGGAAATCAGTATCTTGAAGAGATATCTGTAATCTCATATTAACTGTATGTAGCATTATTCACAATAGCCAAGATATGGAAACAACCTGTGTCCTTTGACAGATGAATGGACACAGAAAATGTGGCTTATATACATATATATATATACACACACACACACATACATATATACAAACACACACACACACAAAAATGGAATACTATTCATCATTTAAAAGGAAGTAAATCCTGTCATTTGCAACATGGGTGAACCTGGAGAACATTATGCTAAGTGATTAATAAGCCAGACACAGAAGACAAATACTCTATGATCTTACTTATATGTGGAATCTTAAAAAGTTCAAATTAAAGAAGCCGAGAGTGAACGGTGGTTGCCAAGAGCTGGGGCACAGGAGAAATAGGGAGGTGTTGGTCAAAGGGTACAAACTTTTAGTTATAAGATGAGTAAGTTCTGGGGATCTAATGTACAGCCTCTTGACTATGTAGTTAATAATACTGAATTGTACACTTGAAATTTACTAAAAGAGTAGATCTTACGTGTTGTTAATACACACAGGCACACAAAGGTAATTATGTGAAGTGGTAGATGTGTTCATTAAGCTGATTACGCTAATCATTTTGCAACATTTATGTATATCAAATCATCACAGGGTATACATTAAATATATATAATTTTTATTCATCAATTATACCTCAATAAAGCTATAAAATAAGTAAATTAAAATTCTGCTTAATGAGATTAGCCGACATTCAAATGAGTGGCTTTGGAGTTAATTTTGGCTAATAGATTTTGTTAAAAGATCTTGCTTAAAAGCATAAGGAATGCCCAATAATATTCCCAAGTAAGATATAAGCATTATGATGCAGACTTAAAACCTGGAGGCAGCTAATTGTCTGGTTAATCACCATAAAAATCATTGATGGGAATGATTACTGTGATAAAACGTGGATGTCACTGAAAGTCTGACAAGCAATTTGATAGCATTTCCAGGGAAAGGTACGCTAGAATTGAATGCTGTCTCCATCAGAGGAAAGAGTGAACCAGGGCAGGAGTCAGGTCCTGTGAGAAGGGCCCCACAAAGAATAGTGTGCTAATCAATGGTATTTGTACAACTGGATAGCCACATAGAAAAATGTATGATCAGATCCATTCCTCCCGTGAAACACCAAGATAATTCCAAATGAATTAGAGATATAATGTAAAAAAATAAAATGATATAAGCATTAAAAGAAAACACAGGTAAATTTCTTTTTAGCCTGGGAGTGTATAACCCCTTTAACTGTGGCTCACAACCCAGAAGTAATAAAAGATGGATACATCAGCCACATTTAAAAGATAACAGCTTTATTGAGAGATAATTCACATATCATAAAATTCACCATTTAAAAGTGTACAATTCAGTGGGTTTGAATATATTCACAGAGTTGTGTAACTATCACCACTTTCTGATTTTAAAACATTTGTACCACCCTGGAAAGATACGCTATACCAGTCAGTTCCCACTTCCTCCTCCCGGGTCCCTGCCAACCACTAATCTACTTTTCGTCTCTACAGTTTGCCTCTTCTGAACATGTCACATACGTGGAATAATACAATACGGTTTTTGTGACTTAGTTCTTTCACTCAGTATGTTTTCAAGATTTATTCATGTTGTAGCATATTATAGTACTTACTCTTAATAATACTATTTAATTATGATTATGATTATGATTATTATTTTTTGAGACAGAGTTTCACTCTTGTTGCCCAAGCAGGAGTGCAAAGGTGCGATCTCAGCTCACTGCAACCTCCACCTCCCGGGTTCAAACCATTCTCCTGTGTCAGACTCCCAAGTAGCTGGGATTACAGACGTGTGCCACCACACCTGGTTAATATTTGTATTTTTAGTGGAAACGGGATTTCATCATGTTGACCAGGCTGGTCTCAAACTCCTGACCTCAGATGATCCACCCTCCTCGGCTGCTCAAAGTGCTGGGATTACAGGTATGAGCCACTGTGCCCGACCTTATTATTTAATTATTAAATATTAATTCATACTTGCTAGTAACGCTATTATTTCCTTGCTATTGCTGCGTAATATTCCACTGTATGAATAGACCACATTTGTTTATTTATTCATCAGCTGATGGGTGCTTGGGATTTTTCACTTTTTGGTTATTAGGAATAATGCTACTGTGATCATTTATATGCAAGTTTTTCTGTGAATATGTGCCCTCAGTTCTCTTGTGTATATACTTAGGAGTAGAATTGCTGGATCATATGGTAATTGCATGTGTAAAATGTTGAGAAACTGCCAAACCATTTTCCAAACTGCCTGCAGCATGTTCCAGTCCCACCTTCAATGAATGAGGGCTCCAATTTCTCCATATCCTTACTACCACTTGCCATTTTCGGTCTGTCTTTCTGTTATCCGTTCTGTTGGGTGCGAAGTGGTATCTGATTGTGGTTTTGCTTTGTATTTCCATAATGATTAGTGAAGTTGAGCATCTTTTCATGTGTTGATTGGCCATTTTCACATCTTCTTTGGATAAATGTCTATTTAGACCCTTTGCTCTTTTTTTTTTTTTTTTTTTTTTTTGAGACGGAGTCTCGATCTGTCGCCCAGGCTGGAGTGCAGTGGTGCGATCTTGGCTCACTGCAGCCTCCGCCTCCCGGGTTCATGCCATTCTCCTACCTCAACCTCCGAGTAACTGGGACTACAGGTGCCTGCCACCACGCCTGCTAATTTTTTGTATTTTTAGTAGAGACGGGATTTCACCGTGTTAGCCAGGATGGTCTCGATCTCCTGACCTCGTGATCCACCTGCCTCGGCCTCCCAAAGTGCTGGGATTACAGGCATGAGCCACCGCGCCCGGTCTGCTCTTTTTAAAATTGGGTTGTTTTTTTGTTGCTGAATTGTGAGAGTTCTTTATATAATCAGATACAAGTCCTTTATCAGATAAATAATTTGGAAATATTTTCTCCCATTTCACAGGTTCTTTTCACTTTCTTGATTATGTCTATTGAAGAACAAAAATTTTTAACTGATGAAGTCCAACTTACCTATTTTTCCTTTTGTCGCTTGTGTTTTTGGTGTAGTATCTGAGAAACTATTGTCTAATCCAAGATCATAACGATTTAATCCTCTTTTAAGAGTTTTATAGGTTTAGCCATGCTCTCGCATTTTATTTGAATATTAGAATCATCTTGCCATTTTTGTAGAATTTCAGCTAGGATTTTGATAGAGACTGCATTGAATACATAAGTCAATTTGGGGAGTATTGCCATCTTACCATTATTAAGTCTTCCAATTCATGAATACAGAATGTTTTTTCATTTATTTAGGTTCTCTTTAACTTCTTTCAACAATGTTTTGCAGTTTTTGGTGTATAAATCTTACACTTCTTTTCTTACATTTACTCCCAAATGTTTTATTCTTTTTGATGCTATTGTAAATGTAATTGTTTTCTTAATTAAATATTCAGATTAAGTGATAATTCATATAACCACAATTGATTTTTACATTTTGATCTTGCATCCTACAAATTTGCTGAACTATTAGTTCTAATTGTCTTTTGTGTATTGCTTAGAATATTCTACATACAGTATGATGTCATCTGAAAATATAGTTTTATCTTTCCAATCTGAATGCCTTTCATTTCTTTTTCTTGCCTTTGCCCTGGCTAGAACCTCCAGTGTAGTGTTGAATAGAAGTAGTGAGAGTGGACATCCTTGTTTTGTTCCTGATGTTAAGGAGAAAGCAGTCAGTCTTTCACTATTAAGTATGATGTTAATTATGGTTTTTGTTTTGTTTTGCTTTGTTTTGTTGTTAACAGATGCAGTTTATCAGATTGAGGAAGTTTCCTTCTATTACTAGTTTATTGAGTGTTTTTCATCAAAGGTTGGTGAATACTGTCAAATGTTTTTCTGTGTCTGTTGAGATGATCATATGCTTTTTCTCCTTTATTCTATTAATATGGATTTTTATATTGATTGATGTTAAACCAAGCTTGGAATCCTAAGAAAAATTCCACTTGGTCATGGTGTATAATCTTTTTTATGTGTTACTAAATTTGGTTTGCTAGTGTCTTATTGAGATTTTGCATCTATATTTGAAAGAGATAGTGGTCTGTAGTTTTCCTGTGACATCTTTTTCTGGTTTCGGCTTCAGGGTAATACTGGTTTCATAGACTGAATTGGGAAGTATTCTTCCATATTTTATTGTTTGGAAGAGTTTGTGAAGTTGATGTTAACTCTTCTTTAAATGTTTGGTAGATTTTACCAGTGAAACTATCTGGGCTCGGCTTTTCTTTGTGGGGAATTATTTATTTGTTTATTTATTACTAATTCAGTCTCTCTACTTGTTTTAAGTGTATTCAGATTTTCTATTTCTTCTTGAATCAGTTTAGGTAGTTTATGTCTTTCTAGGATTTTATCCATTTCATCTAGGTTATTGAATTTGTTGGTGAAAATTGTTCACAGTATTCTCCTATAATCTTTTTTATTTCTGTTAGGTTGCCAGCGATGTTCCTCTTTCATTCCTGATCTTGGTAATTTGAGCCTTCTCCTTTTTATTTTTAAGGTCATTATAACCGAAGGTTTGTCAACAAAAATCATTGGTTTTTTCAAAGAACTAACTTTTGATTTCACTGATTTTCCCTACTGCTTTTATATTCTCTATTTTATTTATTTCTACTCTAATTTTTGTTATTTCCTTCTTTCTACTTGCTTTTGGCTTAGTCTATTCTTTTTCTAGTTTCTTAAGGTGTAAGTTTAGGTTATTGATTTGAGATCTTTCTTCTTTTTTATATATAAGTAGCTGCCACTGTAAATTTTACTCTAAGCACTGCTTTAGCTGTATCCCTTAAGTTTTAGCATGATGTATTTTTGTTTTAATTCATATCAAAGTATTTTATAATTTTTTGTGATTTCTTCTTTAACACGTTTGTTATTTAATAATGTGTTAATTTCTACATATTTGTGAATTCCCCAAATTTCTTTCTGTTATTGATTTCTAACTTCTTTCTATTGTGGTCACTGAACATATTTTGTATGATTTTCATTATTTTACATTTATGGAGGCTTATTTTATGGCCAAACATAAAATTTAAACATATAAGGATAAAAACCCCAACTCTACATCTCAAAACACAGAAACAAGGTAAAAAGACAAATGGCGACTTGGAAAAAAATATTTGCAACTTATAGACAAAGGGTTAATGTGATGAAACAGACATGCTCTTTAATTGCTGGAGAGAATGCGAAATGGTACAACCCATAGGGAGGGGAATTTACCAATACTTGGCAAAATTACATCCCTTTCATGACCTCCCTGCATTCGTAAGTCACATTCCAACGGCGGAGATGAAACCCATGAGGAGGTGTCCCATCTCCCCACCTCTGCCTCCTCCTTGTATCCTAAGGCAAGTGCAAGTGCACCTTCCTGGTGCTGGGCAGGCAGGGAATGGGTGCCGAGGGGCTGAGATGTCTGCATTGGAAAGGGCAGACGTGGAGGAAGACAGACTCACAGACAGAAACATACATACATAACAAGACAAGCTGGCTTTGGGGGTAGCACCTGGGGCCTTTCTTGAGATAATCAGATTAAAGATTGATGACAGAGACTGTATTTTGTGAGCTTTTGGGGAAGAGCTGGGCAAAGGAGTTCAGCAGCGTGTCTGTGGGCTTTCAGTGGAATTCCCCGTGGATGCCTTGTCAAGCAACTGTCTTAAAGACTTCTGCTGCTTGTTGATTTTAAGATTCCAGGCTGGAATTTCCTTTGAATACATCACTGTGCAGACAAAGGTCATGGAGCAGCTCACGTTTCCCTGGATCTCACGTAAATATTCACTTCTCCTCCTCTTGTTTTTTAACAAATGGATTATACGATAATCATGTTCTGCATCTCGCTTTTCCTGCTTGAAAGTTCTTCTGCATAGGTACATGGAGATCTAGCACATTCTTCTTCATGATAGCTTCCTGTCTTCATGGATGAACATTTAGGGCATTTCCAGTTTTTTCTTAGTCTCTGCAATGCTGACATAAACATCCTGGGAAATGCATATGCATTTCTGCCCACATAGCAACTATAAAATCTCCAGCAGTGGAAGGAGCAGAGGATATATTCAGTCCTAATTTTTATAAATATTGCCAGTTTATGTTCAATAAGTTCTTTTCAAGATAGCCTCAATTATTAACTCTTTCAATATTGAGTTAGAATATTGAGAATAAAATATATATATATAAAGTAGAACAAAAACGATAGTCTTACTACATTAAATAATACCAAACTTTCTGATTTTTCCAATCTATAAAACAGAATAACATATCTCATACTTGGTTTTCATTTGCATTTCTTTCCATAGGAATGGGCACAGTGTGTTTTCTATGTTTATCAATTGTTTCTTTTTTTTTCTATTAACTAAATTAAACTGCCTAATCCTGCGTTTTGTTTGATTTGAAAATTGGAGGCTGGGTATGGTGGCTCGTACCTTTAATCCCAGCACTTTGGGAGGCTGAGGTGGGCGGATCACGAGGTCAGGAGATGGAGACCATCTTGGCCAACTTGGTGAAACCCCATCTCTACTAAAATACAAAAAATTAGCCAGGCATGGTGGCGCGGGCCTGTAATCCCAGCTACTTGGGAGGCTGAGGCAGGGGAATCACTTGAAGCTGGGAGGCGGAGGTTGCAGTGAGCTGAGATCATGCCACTGCACTCCAGCCTGGTGACAGAGCAAGACTCCATCTAAAAAAAAAAAAAAAAGAAAGAAAGAAAGATAATTGGAATGTTATTTTTCTCATTGACTTGTTAATGCTCTTTGCAAATGAAGGAAAACAGCTCTTTGGAATCTATGATGGAAATAATTTCTACCTATTTGTTGACTGGCACTTAAGAAGGACTTTGCTACTGAATAGTTCTAATTAGTATGTTGTTCAACATTCATTCAACTTCTCCTAAATTTACAATGTCTAGGTTTTGTGCTGTGCCTAGAAAAATGTCCTTTACTCCAAAACTGTTTAGTTTCATCATTTTCCTAGACTTTTAGTGGTGTTCATTTTTATGCTTAAGACATCTAGGGTTATTTGTTACAGCACATATTAGGAATCCCCCAAATGCCCACGAAAAGGAGACTGCCTATATAATTGAGTTGCATCCATGCCATAGATTTGATCCATCTGAAATTGATTTTGGAGTGGGAATGAGAAAGCAATATGTTACCCCTATGCTATTCCCAAATAAACCTTTCCTGGACTAATTTTAATTCTAACTAGCAAGGCAAAATCAATGTGCATTTTGGCCTATTTTCACATTGCCACTCCTGTTCCATTGCTTTCTCTGTGCATTCCCTCGCTAGTCTCCAATCCCAGTCATTACTGTGGCATTGGAATAAATTTTAGCATGTGCTGCAACTATCTCCTCCCCTCCTCTCATCCCATCCCCTCCCCGACCCGAACTTTCCTGGCTATTTTCATAGGTTTATTTCTCTAGGTAAAATTTATTATACTTTTTTCATCTTCCAAAAAGAAATCCTGTTTGTATTCTAATTGAGAATGCGTTAAATGATAGGCTCAATTTGTGAGAATTCATATATTTACAATATTAAGTGTTCCTGCACAAGAAGATGATATGTTATGTTATTTTTCTTACTCAAATATCCTGTATGTCAAGAGTTTAAGGTTCTCTTCAGGTAGGCCTGATATATTTATCACTATTTCCTCTAGGTACTTTATATTTAACACATTCATTTAATAATTAAGAGAAAAAAGCAGAGCACTTCCTTTATAGCCTCTTTGAATATTCAAAGTTTCATTTCAGTTTTCTGTGTTCTTAGATAGATCTTGATAGGGCATCTAATTATGGGTTAACAACGACCAGATACTATGCCGACACTAACAGCACCTAGAAATTGATAAGGAAAATCAGAGTTTCTCAAAAATTGATTAATAAAGAATATGAAGGCTGGGTGCAGTGGCTCATGCCTATAATCCCAGCACTTTGGGAAGCTGAGGCAGGTGGATCACCTGAGATCAGGAGTTCGAGACCAGCCTGGCCAACATGGTGAAACCCCTTCTCTTCTAAAAATACAAAAATTAGCCGGGCATGGTGGTGGGTGTCTAATCCAAGCTACTCAGGAGGCTAAGGCAGGATAATTGTTTGAACCCAGGAGGCGGAGGTTGGAGTGAGCTGAGATTGTGCCATTGCACTCTGGCCTGAGTGACAGAGCAAGACTGTCTAAAAAAATAAAATAAAATAAAAATATGAAGAGATAGTTTTTTAAAAAGTAAATATAACTACCTCTTACACGTGCTAAAACATGCTTGACCACACTCATCGTAAGAGAAGTGCATATTCAAACTAGGCTGGGACACCGTTTTTCACATATCAGATTAGGAAAAAGCAAACATTTGGTAGTAAATACTTGTCAGCCTCTGGGAAACAGACAAGCACACACGTTTTCAGGGATAGGGGCATAAACAGTAAAAACTCTCCTGAAGGGTTACTTAGCAACATCTGTCAGATTTTTAGAAGCATATGCCATTTGACCCATTACTTTGGGAACGTATTGTATAGATACGCTTCTATACATGGAAATAGACATCTAGCATTATTTGTTACAGCACATATTAGGAATCACCCGAATGCCCATGAAGAGGAGACTGCCTGTATAACTGAGTTGCATCCATGTCATAGAATACTATGCAGTTGACTAAAAGAAGGCCAATGACGCCCTTAATGTGTGAAAGAAACAGGCAAGGTAAAGAACAGCATCTGTGATCAGCTACATTTTGTGTAAAAGAGGGGAAAAGTCAGACTCTATCTTTGTTTTGCTTCTTTACATATAAAAAATCTCTGGAAGGATGTAAGAATCTCAGAATTGTAGATCGATACTTATGATTTTTGAACCATATGACCGTCTGACATTTTCAGACAACTAAAGTTTTAACATATTGGCAAGGGAAAAAACATGAGGTCATGTTTTCTTCCTTTTCCTCTGCGTGTCTTCCAGGCTGAGATATACACCCTCAAGTTCAAACAACAGAAATTGACTCCAGCTGAGTTGTCTCAATTCTGGGACTGCCATCTGCTTTCCAAACACAAAAGCAAGCACACAAAATAGAAGCAAAAAAGCCAAGATCAGGAGTCCTCCGTAGCCCATAGAATTTAGGCTAGTGTATACCATGTGAGGATTTGAGGTGAACCCAGTGAGTGACTACAGTGTAGCCTCCAAAAGGTTAAAGCAAATGCCACAAACCCATCCTTGTAAAAGATAATTCTGAACAGAAGTGAAAGCCTGCCTACCCCGCCCCTTTGACCTAAGATACAAACTGTGAGAAGATCCTCAGTCTGCAGCAAGAGTTAACATTCCCTGGGTGCTGCACTGCTCTGCAGCTGGGTTTTTGGTGCATAGCTGAGTTTGATCAATGCTGTGCTGTGGTTGTTGCATTCACAGCTCTTTTCCTGGATGGAGAAGCCTGCTTGCGTATGGTGCAAACTTCCTCCGTTTAGTACAAACTCTGACTGAACAATAGGTCTCCTCCTTTTTTTTCATGAGCAATATCCTGATATTAAAACAAGAAATTCCATGATTCCTCAGCAACCATCAACACTCCAAGAATGGGGCCCCACTGTGAGGCCCCATGCCCACCCAAACCTCACTGACAGCCCCCCTTCACAATTTTTCTCTGACCTGTGTTCAAGGCATTCATTATGAATGGTTGGAGGCTGAACATTTAAAAGATATGATCACGACCGGGCGCGGTGGCTCATACCTGTAATCCCAGCACTTTGGGAGGCCGAGGTGGGCAGATTACCTGAGGTCAGGAATTCGAGAGCAGCCTGACTAACCTGGTGAAATCCTGTCTCTACCAAAAATACAAAAATTAGCTGGGCATACTGGCAGGTGCCTGTAATCCCAGCTACTTGGAAGGCTGAGGCAGGAGAATCACTTGAACCCGGGAGGTGAAGGTTGAAGTGAGCCGAGATCACACCATTGCACTCCAGCCTGGGCGACAAGAGCAGGACTTCATCTCAAAAACAACAACAACAACAAAAAACAAAACAAAACAAAATGATACGATCACTTGCAAACAAATGATCACAAAAATGCCAAGAACTGAGGAGGAACTAACCTTATTTTTAGCTTAAAAAAAAAAGAACCAAATAAAAAGGGACATTATCTAAGATTCAGTTCATTAAGGTTCCAATAGTCTATCTTTGTAACTTCCTAAATCTACTGCTTGTTTATTTAAATTTTTAGAAATCATATGGCAATAACAATAAAGATAGAAATGTGTTGTTTTGTAGAAATTTGGGGGAGAAAGAGAGAAGAGAAACATTATTTTGTGAAGGCAGTGAGTAAATATTCAAAGGAAACACTTAGGTTAATTCACTTAACCCCATCAGGTACTAGTATAATCTCCGTTTACAGATGAAGAAAGAGGTCCCCAGAGATTCAGTGACTTGACCAAGGGAGGGGGCAGAATTTCCACTCTAAACCACTAACTTAATTTTTATTAAAAAGGCAGAAAACAATGACTCAGCAAGCTTTTACACCCCCTTGGAGTAAAACAAAAAGATTAAAATTATACTTGAAGGAAAGGCAGGCCATCTTGTCAGAAGATGTAAGAAGGGGAAATGATTCACTTTACATAGACTGTTGCCTTAGGCCCAGTAGTCTTTATATAAGATCCCAATTTGGAACATACCAAGACAGTTTGTGCATATTTTTATTAAGGCACTTCTGAGTTACTCTGCAAAAACCGGGAAAAAAGCGCCTTCCAGACTTGTTGAAAAGGGATGTCCAGCACTACAGGTTGATCAGTAAGCGCTGGCGGATGCAGAACCCTGGGAATTGTCCAGCATGGACATGGAGGCCGTCTCTGGGCGAGTGCACCCCCCCACCTGCCCACTGTGAGCAGAGAGGCCCCATGACCACCCACGACTGCTACCAACAGAATCAGAGGGGGACTCTGGGCACCACATCGTCAGCCCTGTTTACTCCATGAATTTTCAAACTTCATACCAGTTTTCTTCAGTGAGACATACAGGTTTTGTAATTTGGAAAAAAAGAAAAAAAAGCATTCTGAAGATGAAGCAAGGAAAGATTTGGACTTTAATTAAAATATTTTTATTTAAAATGTTAATTAAACAGCTTTAATTTTGATGATTGGATTTGAGGGTCATCACATTTCAGTGTACACACATTTGAAAATGAAGACTGGCCACATTTTAAATTCATGTCTTCCATCACTTTAAGCCATGCCTTCTCTAGGTTAGAGCCAAATAAAATCAGACTCCCCATTTTGTAAGGACCCTACTTTTTTATCATTGTAATATTATTATCATTTTTGCTAATAGAAATAGAGTCCAGCTGAGGCTACATAATTTGCCCAACAGAGAAAGAGAAAAAAAAAGGCCATTTTTTTGAGGGTCTACCTAGCATGTGCACTTAGTCTGGTGCTAAGCATTCCGCAAACAGATTCTAACCATGCCCCTGTTACAGATAGGACTAGCTGTGGAGGCATCAGGATTTGCACCCAGTTCCTTCCGACTGTAGAGCCCAGGTTCTTGATACTCTCACTCAGTATTTCCTGCAAGTGCACACCTTGGAGATGCCCAGGAGATGCTGGAAGATGAGATCAAGACAGCAGGCTGAGTCCGGCTGTAGCTACCACCTCCTGCTCCAAATCCTTAGAAATTATTACAAATATCAACAAACCGGCCGGGCGCAGTGGCTCAAGCCTGTAATCCCAGCACTTTGGGAGGCCGAGACGGGCGGATCACGAGGTCAGGAGATCGAGACCATCCTGGCTAACACGGTGAAACCCCGTCTCTACTAAAAAAAATACAAAACACTAGCCGGGCGAGGTGGCGGGCGCCTGTAGTCCCAGCTACTCGGGAGGCTGAGGCAGGAGAATGACGTAAACCCGGGAGGCGGAGCTTGCGGTGAGCTGAGATCCGGCCACTGCATTCCAGCCTGGGCGACAGAGCGAGACTCCGTCTCAAAAAAACAAAAACAAAAAAACCAAATATCAACAAGCCTTATTAGCATGGGAAAGGAAGGAGCAACCTAAGAAGACCAGAGTCCATTGTGCATGAGGTGGAGAAGGCTTGGGAGTGCTCCGAGGCTGTTGGGGGACATGGGAAGCAAGAGGGCCCCCAGGTCACCAGCAAGGCGACTGGGAGGAGTGGGGAGCCATAGTGGGCAGACTCCTGTGGATCTGGCCCCTCTCCAGCTTGTGCCAGGCAGCCTGGGACTGATGGGTCTACACTCGATGTGGGCTAAAGAGAAAGTGTGGTGGGCAACTCCCAGGAGGTACATGGAGCCTACTACCCGGAAGACATGGTCTGGATGTCCCCAAGGCAGGCTGCTGCAGTCCCCTGGCCCTCCTCTTAGCAGGCTACTGTGACAAATGCTGTGTTCACAGACAGCTACGGGGAATCCCAAACAGAACACTCAGCATCCACCCAGGCACCCACACACATTTGAGGAAGAGCAGCACCGTAAAGAGAAGCACCAACTCCACTAACCGAGTCAGCACACAGGCAGGCCGCAGGTCAGCAGGAAGACACATCCCACCTTACACACACACACACACACACACACACAGACACACAGACACACACACACACAGACACAGAGACACACACACACAGACACACACACACAGACACACACACAGACACACACACACAGAGACATAGACACACACAGACACACACACACACACACACACAGACACACACAGAGACATAGACACACACACACACACACAGACACACAGACACACACACACACAGACACAGACACACACACAGACACAGGCACACACACAGAGACATAGACACACACACACACACACACAGACACACAGACACACACAGAGACATAGACACACACAGACACAGACACACAGACACACACAGACACACAGAGACATAGACACACACAGACACACACAGACACACACAGACACAGACACACACACACACACACACACACAGACATAGACACACAGAGACACAGACACACACAGAGACACAGACACACACAGACTCAGGCACACACACAGACACACAAAGACACGCACAGACACACAGACACACTCATACAGACACACACACACACAGAGACACAGACACACACAGACACAGGCACACACACAGACACACAAAGACACACACAGACACACAGACACATTCATACAGACACAGACACACACGAACACACACAGAGACACAGACACACACAAACACACAGACACACACATAGACACACATACAGACACACACAGACACACACATGCACACATAGATACACACATAGACACACACATAGACACGCAGACACACAGACACACACACAAAGAGACACACACACACACAAAGAAAATAAGCTGGTTTATGTTCCCTATTTATGTAGCCAAGGGCACAGTCTCATTGGAAGCAGACTGATCACCTAGGGGAGAGGCTGTGTCATATTTCACCGCTGTCCCCCTTGGGCCTCAGAGTCCCCAGGAAGAGGTGAGCAGCTGATGGTGACAATGCCTGTGCAAGGCAGGGTCTAGCCAGGTCAGAGAGTCTGCACGTCTTGCTGCATCCTTACATTACTGCTCAGGGGAAGCCTACACAAATCACACAGTCACTGAGATGAGGGAGCTTTGGTCTCTCCTGGTTCACAACACAGCTTGGTATTAGCAACTGTTCATCCTTATCCTGGAGGAAAAGATGGAGTTAGCATGGGAGCTTCCCTAAGCAGAATCTCAGGCTCCAGCTTTCCAGCACCTCCAGGGCCCTTCTCTATGCAGAATTAATGTTAGCAGAGCAAGAATGAACTCAGAATAAATATTACTAATGTCTTGGAGAGAAACGGGAGGATGCAGCATCCACAAACAAGAATCAACTAAAACTCTTGAAAATTAATACGAGAAGAGTTGCACTGTGAAGCACAGTAGGTGGGCTGCAGAGCAGAGACACTGCTACAGGTCAAATCAGGAATCTGGAAGACCAAGAGGAGGATGCAGCACCAAAAGATAAGGAGGCTGGGAGTAGAGATAAAAGAGTGAGAGATATCGAACATATTTCTTGAAGTTTTCCAAAATGTGTCTAATAAGAATTTCAGAAGCATATACTTAAATAAAGAAGAATAATTCTCAAGTTGCAAAAATATGAATCCTCTGAAGTGACAGGATACTAGTCCAGAAGTTGAAAAAAAGGAGGAGTAAATTTAGAAAAAAGAATAATAAAGGACTAGCGAAATAAATAATCTTATGGAAAGACTGATCAACAAAAGAATGAGAGAGAGAGAGCAGGACATGTGAGGACACACAAGCAATATCTGGAACAAAAAGATAAAGCTACATTAGAGAACTTAAAATCATGGCATCATCAGCAAAGGACACAGGGGTTCTTGGAGAAACAGTGCATTGTGCATCTGGGACAGTATATGACAACCTGGCCCTGGACGTCTTGTCACGTCAGAAAGCAAGGAAGTTATCAAAGACTCCTGGAGTCATGCCAAAAGATAGAGGAAGCTACTCAGGGGGCCTACTGGCAAAAGGGGAAGAGTTTTAGCATCAAGAATCCAATAAATTAAAATCCATGAGTTCATAATGATACCAAGGGGAAAAAAAACCCACCTTCATTGGCGGCCTTCAAAAGGTGCTAGGAAATTGACTTATTTTCAGGAGAATGAATAAGAAAAGTAAGAGAAAAAAACCCAACGATTTACCCTGACTTTGCTTTACAAACTGTAACTCAAGGTACCACAGAGCTGATGGAAGAAATTTCTTCTTTAGAGATGCCTTTCAGCTAATAAATGAAGAAGGAAAGATAGACTTAAAATAACACCACTTTACAACCTTGAATTAAATAATTGATCTAAGCAACCATCAATGACTGATAAAACCATTGTGTGAAAAGTCGAAAAACCATTAGGACATTTATAATGAGTGACTGTGCTGACACCAATGAAAATCATTAAAAAACTCTAAACATCAGACAGAGGCAATTAGACATTATGTGACTAAGTGATGCAAGAGGAAGTATACACCATCTATTGGGCATTTTTGCCAAACCACTTACTAAATCTAATCAGACCTCTGGATCTACAAAAACATAGGGAATGTGGGAACATGTCAGGCCTCACATAGAAATGCAGTTGCCAAAATTCAGACTGTGGAAAATTACAAAGGACAAACAATGTGGCTTTATCAACAATGAAACTGCAAGGAAAAAGAAATTGAGGGAATAAGATAGAAATTAAGAGACTTAGGAACTGTACGGTCCCATGTCCCAGCATGCAGGGGCACTGACTAACAAACCTGACTCAAACAAACCAGCGATAAAAACAGAGGCAATCCAGGACATTTGAACACTGACTAGATATTTGATATTTTGACTTATTTATTTATTTTTATTTATTTATTTTGAGATGGAGTTTCACTCTTGTTGCCCAGGATGGAGTGCAATGGCACAATCTGGGCTCACTGTAACCTCCATCTCCTGGGTTCAAGCGATTCTCCTGTCTCAGTCTCCCGAGTAGCTGGGATTACAGGTGCCTGCCACCGTAACTGGCTAATTTTTTGTATTTTTAGTAGAGACGAGGTTTCTCCATGTTAGTCGGGTTGATCCCAAACTCCTGACCTCAGGTGATCCACCCACCTCAGCCTCCCAAAGTCCTGGGATTACAGGCGTGAGCCACTGTGCCCGGCCCTCTCCAGCCAAGGGTCCAGCCTGGGTCTCCCCTCTCAGAAGCCTAGCCTGTCAATAGCATGCTATTGTGGGCATACATTAACATACATTTTTTTTTTTTTTTTTTTTTTTTTTTGAGACGGAGTCTTGCTCTGTAGCCCGGGCTGGAGTGCAGTGGCCGGATCTCAGCTCACTGCAAGCTCCGCCTCCCGGGTTCGCGCCATTCTCCTGCCTCAGCCTCCTGAGTAGCTGGGACTACAGGCGCCCGCCACCTCGCCCGGCTAGTTTTTTGTATTTTTAGTAGAGACGGGGTTTCACCGTGTTAGCCAGGATGGTCTCGATCTCCTGACCTCGTGATCCGCCCGTCTCGGCCTCCCAAAGTGCTGGGATTACAGGCTTGAGCCACCGCGCCCGGCCCATTAACATACATTTTTAAACATACATTTAAATGTATGTTAAATGTATTTTTTTTTCTTTTTTAGACTTCTTAAGCTATAAGTATGGAATTGGGTTCTAAATCATCTGGAAAGAGATAGAAGGGGATTTACATGGATGCAGATTGGTCATGTGGGGGAAGGAGGGAGGAGGGCAGAAGGTGGGTTACCTGCATGGGAGGAGTAAGTTCCAGTGGAGGGGGAATTGAGTTAACAATAGTTTGTGGTCTATTTTCAAAAAGCTAGAAGAGTGGCTTTTGCATGTTCTCAACACCAAGAAATGATAAATATTTGAGGTGATGGATATGCTAATTATCCTTATTTGATCATTACATATTATATACATATATCCAAATATCACTCTGTATCCCATAGACAAGCACAATTATTACATGTCAACTAAAAACAAGAGGGTTAAAAAAAGATTGCCCATGTGTGATAATTACTGAAATTGGGTAATGGGTAAAAAGGGGTCCATTTTTAATATTCTCTCTACTTGTATACTGTGTTCAAAAGTTTCTGTAATAAATAATCTTAAAAAAGTGACCGGGCACGGTGGCTCACGTCTGTAATCCCGGCACTTTGGGAGGCTGAGGCAAGTGGATCACTTGAGCTCAGGAGTTTGAGACCAACCTGGGAAACATGGTGAAACCCCATCTCTAGAAAAAAAACAAAAATTAGCCAGGCGTGGTGGTGTATGCCTGTAGTCTCTGCTACTTAGGGGGATGAGGTAGGAGGATCGCTTAAGCCCTGGCTATTAAGGCTGCTGTAGTGAGCCTAGAGGTCGCCACTTCATTCCTGCTGGGATGACAGAGTGAGACCCTGTCTCTAAGTAAATAAATAAGTAAATAAATAAACATTTAAAAAAAATCTAAGATAAAAATATAACATTTTAAAGTTCCACATAGCTAAAGACTTATGAAAAGGGAAAAATATGACATTTTGAATTCAGGCCTAAAAACTGTGGTTTCTGAGGCCAAGAAAAAGGGGAACTAAGTATTAACCCTGATTCTTTGGAAGAGAGGGCAATTGAAAGACTAAGTCTGGGTGGGGGGCGGGAATGGGTACTTTTCATTGTATTCCCTTTTGTACTTTTAAATTGTATGTAAGTAAATTGTGTGCAATTCATCTATTAAAAATTAATAAGATAGTTTAAAAATATATTTTAAAATCCTGAACCATTATGAACTTCATGCTAAAATATTCGAAAATCTAGATTAAATGGATAACTATCTAAAAACTGTATTGCGTAAAATAACTCAAGAAGAAATAGAACATTTAAATAAAACTATAACCTTTAAAGACAGAGAATCAATAGTGAGACATCTACCCATTAAAAAGCACCAGGCCTGTATGGTTTTATAGGCAAAGTGATATATCCCGCTTCTTGAAAAATATAGCACGTATTTATATTATCAAACTTATGTTGGTTGAAAAAGCAAGCTGCAAAAAGATTGGTATAGTATTAACATATTTAATCCAACATTTTTGTATGGAAACTGTTCTGAAAGGAGCAGGATTGACAAAACAGAACTCTGGTTACCCCATCCCTACCACAGCTGGACAATGAGCCAGCTGAGAGATGTCCCCTTCTCCCAGCTGAAGTGAGAGCACCCAGGTTCAGTTTCCCACAGGTCTGGTGGCTGCATCATAGAGGACTGCACATCCCACAGACCCCGAGTTGCCCCATGTAAGCAGCCAGCACCCACAGCTAGCATGCTATTGACAGGCTGGGCTCTGAGAGGGAAGACCCAGGCTGGACCCTTGGCTGGAGTAGAACCCCGCCCCATCCAGCCCTAGCCAGTAGAGGCCCTGTAATAGCTTTCTGTTAAAGGAGAGGCTGGGGGCCACATGTCACACCATCTTGCAGATTCAGGCTTTGTGATTTTCTTTCTCTTAATAAAGCCTATTCCCTAACCTCAGTGGATGATATTGTGGAGTTCATGCCAATCCCCACGCAGTAAGTGGTAGCCCAGAGCGGATTCACCTGGCAAGGCAGAAACAACACCATGTATTTACAGACAAACACACACATACAGCCATAAGGGATTCACACGAACTTCAGAATAATGGCTACCCTTGGAGTTGAAGGAGAGCAGTGATCAGGCAGCGATCCAAAGGGGTTCTGGCTGTACCTGTAAGGTTTGACTTCTTAAAATATTTTCTTTGAGGCAAAAATGACAAAATATTAATGTTAGCTAAATCTGAGTGATGGGTACATCTTTGATTCTTCCTTCCTTTACTCCTCACTCACCTAACCCATATCAAAGCCTGCTCCTGCAAGAAGAACCACCAGCTGGGCCCTGCCTAGATTCCTGACCCACAGAAACCTGGGAAATGATAATTTGTTGTTCTTTCAAGCCAACAAGTGATAGGGTGGTTTGTTACATACTTGTGCATGGATACCCACACAAGTCCTGATAGCTTTCTTTTGAAACCTATTCTCAGTGCATTCTCTTCTTCCCACTCCCACCCCACCATCCTGGCCCCCTTGGTGCCTTCTCTCCAGAGCTCTGGCAATAGCCTTCTAATTCCCTAAACAAGATCATGCTGCTCCTCAGATATTTCCATCAACCTTGGAACAAAATCTACACTCCTGCTGTGAAGGCTCACCTCTCCAGCCCCATTTGGTGCTTCTCTCACTCTGCCCCAACTGCACAGGTCATCTTGCAGTCACTCAAACCTACCGATCTCATTCCCACTGCCCAGCCTTTGCACTCACTGATGCCTTGCCAGGAGCACCATTTCCGAGCTCCTTTGAAGGACTGACCTCCTGATTCCATTCACTTCATTCTCTGTAAATGCCACCTCCCCCCAGACACCTTCCCTGATCTCTGATCATAGGCAATAGTGCCCTATGCCTGTCACTCTCCATCCCTGCAGCCTGGTTGATTTCTGTCATGGCCCTGTTCGCTCTTGACAGTAGAGTGCAGGTTTATTTACTGTGTTTGCCCCGCTGGAATAGAAGCATCATGAGGACATTTTCCTGGCTTCCCAGGGCCCTGACCATAGCAGACTCTGACATAGCCTGGAGTGTATGACTAAGACTAGGCACAGGAGGGAGGGCTGGGCATATCATTCTCTGTTATTTTCAGTATGTTTGATAAACACTCTTCTTCCCAGCCTTCCTGTGGCTGCCTCCTTCTGGTCAACTGAGCAGACCTGAGATTCAACATCAATGCCTTACCTAATAACAAATAAAAATGGCCACATTGTGCCTCTTTTGTACATGATGTTACTCTAATGCTTCATTGAGCATCACTCTCTGGTTTTCTTCTTCCTTCCTTTTTTTTTTTGAGACAGTTTCTTGCTGTGTCACCCAGGCTGAAATGCAGTGGTGTGATCTCTGCTTACTGAGATCTCTGCCTCCCAGGCTCAAGCAATCCTCCCACCTCAGCCCCCACAAAGTAGCTGGGACCACAGGTGTGTGCCACCATGACCGGCTAATTTTTTTTTTTTTTTGTAGAGACGGAGTTTTGCCATGTTTCCCAGGCTGGTCTCAAACTCCTGAGCTCAAGCGATCCATTTGCTCGGTCTCCCAGAGTGCGGGGATTACAGGCATGAGCTACCTTGCTCAGCTCTCTTGCTCTCTGCTGTCTACTTTTCCTGCTACAATTGGAAGCCCTGTAAGAGCAGAGGCCACACTCCTGCTGTGTCCCCAGCATCCGGAACAGTGTCCTCCACAAATGGGTGCATAAGAATGGTTGAAATAATCATGCTGAATTAATAAAGACAAACACAAAGCTGGGGCTTAGAAGAAATATAGAGAATGCAGAGGTCATTAAAAAGAACTTCAAAAATAAGTGCCAGTGAAAAATATTTTTCTGCCAGTGTTTTCACTGACTTAGTATCCTAGGAAATTGCTTTCTTTGTAATTTATAGACATTCTTTGCCTACAAAGTCAGCTGACTGCAAATTTCCCTAATAATGCTTTGAATCATATAATTATTGATTTGTCTGGAATTCACTGTAAAATGTTGGTTTCAATACATGATTTTGACTTTTTAAATAAATAAATAAGAATTAACTGAGAAGATAAGACTGACACCAAAATAAAATAAAATAAATGGCAATTAGGATCCTTCGGGAAATTCAAGAAAATACTGCATACATAACACAGGAGCACAATGCTATGAAAATAAACAACCAAGAACAGGAAAGAGTTTTGGAAATTAAGATTGAGTTCCAAAATGAAATGCTCAATAGAGAGGTTAGAAGATAAAGTCAGGCAAATCTTTTTTTTTTTTTTTTTTTTTGAGATGGAGTCTGGCTGTGTTGCCCAGGCTGGAGAGCAGTGGTATGATCTCGGCTCACTGCAACCTCTGCTTCCCAGGTTCAAGCGATTCTCCTGCCTCAGCCTCCTGAGTAGCTGGGACTACAGGTGTGTGCCACCATGCCCAGCTAAGTTTTATATTTTTAGTAGAGACGGGGTTTCGCTATGTTGGCCAGGCTGGTCTGGAACTCCTGACCTCAAGTGATCCGCCCACCTCAGCCTCCCAAAGTGCTGGGATTACCAGCGTGAGTTACTGGGACTTGTCAAAAGTTTATAAACATTAAGAAACAGAACAATAGTTGGAAAATGTGAGTGAAAAGATAAGCAACCTGTATCTTAATTAATAGGAGTTCCAGAAAAACAAACAAAACAAAACTATAGCGAAAGCAGAAGAGAAAAATATTATCAAATAAAATACAAGAAATGTCCCAGGCATGAAAAGGATACATGCTTGGCCTACCCAGTGCCAAGCAGCAGGAATGGAAAAGGACCCTCACCCAGGTCTTTCCCTGGGAAATTTTGGAAGACCAAGCACACAGGGAAGATTCTAAAAGCTTCTGAAAGGGAAAACCAGGTCACCACAGAGCAGTGAGAATAACACCACATCAGAGGACAATGGAGAAGGTTCCAAAGGCAGAGGATTCCAATTGAGATTGCAGGAGAAGGCGAAATGAAGATGCCCTCAGGAATGCGGAGTCTCTTGCAGGAGCCTCCCAGGAGCTCTTTCTTAGGCATTTTCTTGCTGATGCATTCCAATTAAATCGAAGGGTGCAAAGTAAGAGTCCTGGGTGGGGGTGGGAGGTGGATGGAGGTAGCAGGGAGTGGGGGTGGTGCTCGTCTTCAGGGCCCCACAGAATACTGAGTCTCCAGGCACTTGTCATCACGAAGGGAACATATTATTTAAAGTCACAAATGCAACCTAGGGATGAGTCGGCCCCAAAAGAATGAAATGCAGAGGGAGCAGCAGATAGATGGGGTGCAAAAGGGAAGGAAATATTCATTTATCATGGCAGGAAGTCAACAGACACGTTTCAACAGATCAGCAATAGAGAGGTGCAGGCATCTTCTTTATATTGAGAAATGGTAATTACCTGAAGAACTAAAACCAGAAACAGGAACTAACAACTCTTTTGGGAGTTGACACTGGGGCAGGGCCTTGTTGCTTTTCCTATGTTATAGTCCCTTCTGTCTGACAGCCTTCATTAACCAGGGGTATGATTCCTTTGGTAATTTTTAATGTGCTTATTCTGTGATCCTGCCATTCTTCTGGGGCATATGAAGTAATATTCCACTCTTGGAAGCAAAAGGTAGAAAGGATCTAAAGACATTTTAATAATAGATTGATGAAACATGGTTGTATTCACACCAAATGTGGTGCATATAGAGGGAACTCATACTCAAGAGAAAAGAAGACATACTCAAGAGAAAAAAGTTGCACAATAATATGTACAGCTGAATATGCACGTAAAACCAGAAATATACACAAAAAGAATCATACTTGTGCTTCAGAAGAGGGTAGGAAGAAAACATACTCAGGCTGGGCACGGTGGCTCATGCCTGTAATCCCAGCACTTTGGGAGGCCGAGGCAAGTGGATCACTTGAGGTCAGGAGTTCTAGACCAGCCTGGGAACATGGTGAAACCCCATCTTGCTAAAAATAGAAAAATTTCCTGGGCATGGTGGCACGCGCCTGTAATCCCAGCTACTCAGGAGGCTGAGGCAGGAGAATTGCTCGAACCCAGGAGGTAGAGGTTGCAGTGAGCCGAGATTGCACCATTGCACTCCAGCCTGGGTGACAAGAACGAAACTCCGTGTCAAAACAAATAAAAGAAAACACACTCAGCTAACAGTGATTACCCATGGGTGTGATGGAAAGGGGGCCAAGAATAACTGTGGCTTTCTCCTTATCATTTCAATCCACTGTGCGAATTGTGGAATTCCATATAAATAACTTTTTTCTTAACCTTCAGGGTGGAGTCAGGCACCAGGAGAATGCTCGTAGTCCACTGTCAGGTAGGGGCTCTTCGCTTGCTTCTTATTTTTGAACCCATGGGTGCTTGTGATGTTTGCACAGAGACTGGGGTGACTGCCCACTGGAGCCATTTAAGCCTGGAAGCTGGGGTAGGGGCAAAATGACTGGAGGAGCCCTGCTCTGGCCTCCCCCATCCAGCAGAGTGAGGTCCCGCAGGTGTGAACCACCTGTGACCACCCACTTATCTCTCCGAGTTCACATGGCTGTGTCAAGTCCAAACTAAGCTGCCAACAGGAACTTCAGAGAGCCATTCTCATCCATTTATATTCAATTTCTAACCTCAAATTTGCATCGTCACATGGTTCCATATTTAAAATAATTGATTAAAATATTATCTGCCTTTAAATATCTCTAAGTCACTGAAAAGTTCAAAGTGTCATGTAAATTATTTTTGTTCTTGGTTCTCTGAAACGACCAGGTAGGTGATTTTAAGCCAACATTTGGCAACATGCCACGGCCCCTGGGTGCTGGATGTTGAATGAAGGATGAGAGGATGTCGCCAGGCACAACCCCAGCAGCATTAGCGAAAGGAAATGCAATCCTCAAAAGTTCTTTACAGTTGAAAATATAAGTTCTGATTAATGTGTGCTTCATTGTGCAGCATAAGGGTGATGAGCTCAGGAAGGATTCTATTGCTTGAGATGTGTGTTTCTGTTTGGTTTTTTTCTTTTCTTCTTTATGACAAATGTCACCTAATAAGTAGCAAGATGGCTACTAAGTAGAATCTGGACAAACTGAACCCAAGGGTGGCCTGAATAGTGAAGGGACTCAGAATTGGGGCTTCCAAAGAATAATAGCAGCTCCTTATTTTCATTCATCAAACTTTCCAAAAATGTGCGTGCAATTCACACACTCAAGTTTAAACTTACATGGCATTGGGAGTGGTGGGGTGGGAGGGCTCCATTCCCAGAGAACTAAAGAATTTCATAAAAATCCCTAGTGATGGCTCCTTCAAAGTCTGACTCAAGCAAACCAAGAGGGGTAAAAATCCTTGTCCCTCTGCTCAGGGGCCTAGGGATGCCCACACGGACATCTCCCTGCTGTCAGGCTGCTGACCTCTTTATGGGGGCCAGGGCAGATGGCTGGTAAGAAAATCTTCTCTCTTGGTGGCTGAATGCATGCCAAGTGAGCCTGGGCTGCTCCCTAGCAAGCACAGAGGCCAGTAGATAGGGCTGCCCTGCACACCCCACATAAAGGAGGCCAAGTTAGGAGCAAGTGTGGAGTGGGGGAGGCCGGGCAGGGGGTAAGGACTGGGGCTCCGGTGAGCCACCACCTTCAGGCTCGGGCCACCTAGAATGGGGTGGATCAGTGGGGGTACTCCTGAGAGCTCGTCCATGGCAGGGTGGGGAGGCAGGTAGGGGCAGCTCTCCCCATGGACCCAGGTGTGTATGGCCGAATAATTAGGCCACATACAGAGAAGTCAAAAAGCTATTGTGATATCTAAGTGGAACATGTAAAGTTGCTGACGGCCTGTCAGTGGGATGGCTTACTCAGCCTAAAAAGGAATTTGCAGGGAGGGCAACACATTTGCTTTTATTGACTCCAAGAAATGGGTTAAGGGATTCCGATCTGTCTAAATGAATAAAGCCAGGCATGAGGAGAGTCCCACAGCATCCACTTCCTACCAGAGCTGTCCACAGAAAGGCATTGTTGCTAGGGAGTCAGTTCCCCATTGCTACAAGTAAGCAAGCACATTACGGACAAGTAATTAGGAGAAGATCTAAGCCTCAGGTTAAAACGAATGTTCAAAGGCTCATCAAGGCCTGGAGCATCTGTAGCTGGGCTCTGCTTTGTGAGTGTGAAGCACAGCTGTGCTAACTGCCACCTGCATGGATGGACGCACACAGCCACCTCGCCCGCCACCTGGGCCACCAATCAGCCTCCCTGTCCTTCTCCTCACTCATTAAAAGATTCCTGACCAGACGTGGCTGTGTGCTCCCTGGAGGGGCTGGCCTGCTCCTGCAGCCAGGCTGGAATCTCCTTTGCTGCAAGGCCCTGCCTGCCCTGTTTCCTGTGGCTCCCATGGTGTGAATACAGCTCAGCACGTTCAGGCAGGACACCAACAGGAGGAACAAGTCAGAGATGTGGGCTGGCTCATCAGTGGGGATCTGTCCTTTGTAGACTTTCCTGCTATGGCCCTACAAGAAGGCCGGCTGCCACCCTAGAGGCTCTTCCTAATTCGACCTATTTCCTACTTCTATTTCTGGAAGGCAGGAGGAGGCCCCACTTGAGCAAACCTCTTAGCTCCTATATTAAGAAGTTGTATTTCAAATGCAGATTTGAAAAAGCCAAAGGAGAAAAAAACAAGACATTGGAAGTAGCCATGAAACAACCTGGAATTTGAAGACCTTCTGGAATGTTCCTTCTCCTCCTTTGGTCCATGCTGGGTCCGGTGGTGGGCAGGGCTCTGAGAGGTGTGTGACCGTGGCAGGGCTTTCAGGACCGAAGCGATGGCCACTCACAGAGAGCTGGGGGTGCGAGCCCCTGCTTGGGTGATGTCTGATCAAGCTCCACCCACCCTCCGCAATCCAGAAGTCTCCCCAAGTATTCTCCACCTGAATTATCTGGAAGTTTCCTGACTTCCCTACTTTCCAGGACAGCTCTCCTTGGCTGGCAGGACTGGTTTTTCCACTCTGGCTGGTGTTAGACATACTCAGAAGAATGAACATCTAATGACATATTTGTCAAAGTAGTGCACGCCCTGCAGCCCATGCCCAGTATCTCATTGACAGCTGCTCTGTCAGCTGGCAAACTCTACGCCCATCAAAACTTTCCAGCCGTTCCTCCTGCACCACAGGCGAGCTGACTGCTGCCGGTGCTAATGAGGTGGAGATTGTCACACACCTTCCTGGGACACAATTGTGTTGCACAAACACACAGCGGGCCGCACGGCAGGGCAGACACACACAGACCCCAGCCCCATACCAGCTGGGTAAAGCCCCCTACATCCAGGGACTTTGAAAGGATTAACCATTCTAAACAAACATGAGCTGAGGTCACGCAAGTCACAACAGGTAGGGGGTGTGAAAAGGCAAGCCTAGTACACAAATGAAAAATTTAAAATACCATTACCCCAACATCCAAAAGTAGACACTGTTTTTTAAAGTGTGGGTCTTTTTCTAAAGTGTACTCGGAAGTATACTAAGAACATTATTGTTTTCAAACACGTTATCTAACAAAGATTTTTAAAGCATGAGAAAACTGAACCTACATAATTTTGAGTATCATTAATTTTCCTTCTGGCAGCCAACTTTTCTTAGCCGGAGCTGGAAATTAGGCCTGAACAGTCTGCCCTGAGTGAGGCTGGTGGATTTGGGGGGTAGGAGAGGGGAAACAGGACTCCCTATCATCCCAGGAAGTCTGGGAGAAGGTGGGATGGGACAAATCCAGCTTAGGCTCTGGGGACAGGCTCAGAGGGTGATTCCTGCAGGGGGATCAGCTGCAGTCATAGTAAGTCAAGTATTCCACATTTATTCCAGAAAGACATCAAAGCAAAGAGGCCAGTGGAAGCAGATCTAACTTTGGATGTAAGCACAGGAGGTTCACCGCTTAGATTCTAATCACGAATCATCAGTACTTAAATAAACAATAATTTTAAAATAGCTTGCAATATTATTGTTCTGGACGCAAAAGAAGGCAAAACAAAACAAAAAGCAATGTGTAGATATCGTAGGAAACATAAACAGCAGAGATGAGCAAAGCACAGTGACTGCAATCCCAGCACACACACGTGACCACACACCACCCTTTGAGCATTACCTGCTCCTTGGCTGTGGCCTTAGTGTACATATTTATTAATATATTCTGTGAAAATGAAGTCCAACATGCAATGCATTAAAATTGGGCTTTACAGAGGGGGCACTGTAGGCTTTAATCCCTGGAATTAATACATTCTGTTAGTGAGCTCCAGGGCTGGGGCTCACAGGCTCAGTTCTGCTGGTACCACCTGTGGGACCTTAAAACTCTGAGTATGGGTATAAATTAGTAGCTTCTCACAAGATTCCTTATGAGGATTTGGTTATTATTGTAATCCATTAATATGTAATAGAATTTTCTTAATGCTAAATAGGGGACAGAACTTTCTGGGGCATGTCAGGCTATTTTCCTCTCCTCTTCAACTCTTGGTTTTCTGTGTTAGGTCACTGCACAAACACCTCCCTCATTCGCAGGGGGTCCCAGGGTGTCACTTCCCTGTCCTGTCTCTACTTCAAGCTCTTTGAACAGTACACAGTGAAGGCTGCTGCGGTCCCATCAGGGTCCTTGGCCCTTTTGTGTGTCTCTTGGGTTACACAGAACAGGAATGGCAGGGATTCCTGAGATCCCACTGGGGAAAGAGGCCTGGGGCAGAAAAGACTTTTCTGTGCCTGCTGTTTTCCATCAGAGCAGTCAGGAGAGGACATGTGCCAAGCTCAGATGCAGGCCTTTAGGGAGAATCACGGGGGGCTGGGGAGTGCCACACTTTGGTCTCTCAGAGCACCTTAACATTTTCTAGTTATCTGTCCTGCCACAAGCTTGGAGGTGGGGACGGGTTTGTCCAAAGCCCATTGTGCCCTGGTCCCTGGGACCTGTAAGAATCAGTGGGGGATCCCTGGGGACTTAGAAACGCAGGCTCGGCCGGGCGCGGTGGCTCAAGCCTGTAATCCCAGCACTTTGGGAGGCCGAGACGGGCGGATCACGAGGTCAGGAGATCGAGACCATCCTGGCTAACACGGTGAAACCCCGTCTCTACTAAAAAATACAAAAAAACTAGCCGGGCGAGGTGGCTGGCGCCTGTAGTCCCAGCTACTCGGGAGGCTGAGGCAGGAGAATAGCGTAAACCCGGGAGGCGGAGCTTGCAGTGAGCTGAGATCCAGCCACTGCACTCCAGTCTGGGCGACAGAGCGAGACTCCGTCTCAAAAAAAAAAAAAAAAAAAAAAAAAAAAAAAAAAAAAAAAAAAAAAAAAAACGCAGGCTCTCTGTGCCTCAGGCCTCCTGAATGAGATTCTGCATTTCACCAGGATCCCCAGGGGACATGTGCACATGATAATTTGAGAAGTGCTGCTCTACGGGACTCAAACCATTTAGATGGGCTGATTCTCCACTTTAGCTACACATTAGAATCACTAGGGAACTTTTAAAAATCACCCATGCTGGCCAGGCGCCATGGTTCACTCTTGTAATCCCACCCCTTTGGGAGGCCGAGGTGGGTGGATCACTTGAGGTCAGGAATTCTAGACCAGCCTGGCCAACATGGTGAAACTTTGTCTCTACTAAAAGTACAAAAATTAGCTGGGCGTGGTGTTGCACGCCTGTAGTACCAGCTACTCAGGAGGCTGCGGCAGGAGAATCGCTTGAACCTGGGAGGTGGAAGTTGCAGTGAGCCGAGGTCATGCCCTGCACTTCAGCCTGAGTGACAGAGCAAGACACTATCTTTAAAAAAAAAAAAGAAAAAGAAAAAATTACCCATGCTTGCTCACTCATTGCCCCCCTGCCCCAAGATGCTGCTCTGGTGGGTCCAGGTGGTGCCATAGCCCTGCCGGTTTGAGTCACTACCCAGTGACTCTGTGGGCCATGGTTGAGAAGCACTCCTTTAGATCACCAACTGTTGACCAGGAGGGGGAGGGAGCAGCGCCTCCTGTGGGGCTTTTTCAGATGACACAGTCACCCACCCAACAGGCCCCAAACAGACCCAGGGTCCCTGTCCCCACCCTCATCCCTCAGGGCTGCCAAGAGGAGCAGCAGGAGGATAAGGGAGCCTCATGTGCACTGGAAATGTGGAGGTGCTACCCCCAAATCGGGGACAGTGTTCTATCACCCATGTCACCTCGATCTCACACTAACAGAGCAAGGCCTTTCTACCACACAACTGAAAAAAGACATATGTCTAAAACAAAGAAAAAGAAAATTTACAAAGATACAAGTTGAGCACTCTGGAAAGATTTATTGCTGGACAATGTCAAGAAGCAAATTCGTCTCCCATTTCATAATGTGATGGATGTGAAAAGACACCTTCCAGAAACATCACCCTGGTCAGCTGCTGGACATTTCAGATGGAGTGAAAACACTCAAACAACTGAACAAAGTGTCTGCCAAGCCAGGTACAGTGGCCGATCGTTACTTAACACGGTTAAGGGTACAAATGTGGGCCTCTCAGACTCAACATGTTGACACTTTCACCTGCCATAGTATGGCCTAGCATTTAAGAATGAGTGTTACAGCATTAAGACAGGGTTCAGACGGCAATTCTGTGATTTCTGAGTTGTAGACCTTGAAGTTTCCAGGCTTCTCTTACCCTCATGTTCCTCAGCTATAAAACGGAAATAAAAGTACCATGTTCCAGGTTGTCATGAGGATTTTATGGCATTATTTTGTAAAGTTCTGAACTTTGTAGTGCCTGGTACATACTAAGGGATTAACAAATATTTATTAACAATGATATCCTATTGGTCTTAAAAGTGGTACAACTGTAGTGGAAAATCTGGCAGTATGTGCCGAGAGCTTAAAGATGTTCAAGACCAATAATTCAACTTCTGTAAACCTACATTACAGAAATAACCTTGAAACCAAGTATTAAGAAATGGGAAGGAAATGCTTTGGGTGGGAGTGAATAACTAGAAGCAACCCAAATGTCCCACAGGAGAATAAGGATCAGGACAATAACTGCACATAGCACTCCCGCAGAAGATGATGTTTCTTTTGGTTCTGAGTGCTGCCCAATTTATGAATCATTTTTTGATCAAATTATTAAATTGTAAAAAAATAAATAAAATAAATGAAATGATGCTTCACTTGATCATAGGAGCTAGGTGGTGCCCTCGGTAAATGTCACTGATAGAAGGTTGAGAGAAAAAAGCAAGATACAACATTACATGCACCTTATAAGTGCAATAAAGTCAAAACAAAGTCCCTTAAACACAGAGAAGCAGACTAGGAAAGAACATGTCAAGATGCTCATTGTGCTTATGTTTCAGATAGCGGGATTCTGGATGATTCTTTTTCCTTCTTCCTTTTTTTAAATCAATTTTTCAATTTTTCCTTAATAAATATGTATCCTTTTTATAATGAAAAAACAAAACTAAATCTTTATTCTTAAAAGTTCTTTAACCCAACATGAAGTGATGTCCCAATTGTTAAGATCTGTGAGTCTGCAATCAATTTTGTACACGGTTCCTCAATTTTTAGAATTTAGGAATCCCAAGATACATTTTATGATGAAAGAGCACCAAATATGGACGTCTGATTTCCATTGGTTGAGAACCCCTTGTTCTTACATAGCCTAGACACCGTGCAGGATGAGCATGGCAGGTCACACCCAGGGAGGCATAAGCATGGCCCTGTCCTTACCGTTAAGTGTCTCCATGGCGCGTTCTGGACACACAGCTGACTCCTCCGGCCCCACACACCAGTACATGCTGGGTGGTCTTTGCGACATGCCAGCCATCAACCCTTGCAGCAGCCAATCTTCAAAGGCAGGTCCCGCTGTTGTCACTGCCACTGTCACTGGCCGTGGGGTGCATTAAGGCATGAACTCATAGCCATGGATGAGCAGAAAGCTTTCTTGTTCTGGTGGGTGAAAAACAATAAAATCAGAAAGCCTTTATAATTCCTGTCCTCCTCCCCTGCAAATATCTGCATGGGTTCATTGAGCTTTCCCTCTGCAATATTCCTTTTTGTAGTCCATCTATCCAGCCAAACCCATCAGGTGTGGTCAGTGGGAAGGCAGAGCTCCCGCATCCCATCTTGATGCTGGGCTCAGGTCTTGTCTACTTGAAAAGAGTCTCAATGAAACCCCAGACAATTGCAAAACACATACTAGTAACTGACTCAATCATCGTTCAGTCAACACACACCCCCTGTCACTTGCAAGGCAGCCAGGCTCTGTGTGAGGCTCAGTGGTGCCAAGATGGTTAAAGGAGGCTCTTGCCCTCAGAAGCACACTCCAATGGGGGTAGGGCAGATATAGTTAAGGTTGGTCACAATACAAGGCTCTCTTTTTGCCCAGGGCCAGTTCTTCTGGAAGCCAGAGGTGAGTATGTCATCCCAAAGGGGCAGTCAGGCAACAGTCCCAAAGACAGGGAGTTATTACTGGTTATGAAGTCAAGTTAGTGTGAGCTTTAGCAGGAAGCTAAATGACAGAGGTTAGCAGAAATGAGCCTCAAAAATTCTGCCCCTTTCCCAGGGCATATTTGGCAATGTCTGGAGACATTTTTGGTTGTCACAACTTGGTTGGGGGAGGGTGCTACAGGCATCTAATGGGTAGAGGTCAAGGATGCTGCTAAACATCCTACAATGCACAGGACTGTTATTTGCAACAAAGAATTATCTGGCCCCAAAAGTTCCAAAGCGGGGTTAGACTAATCTCTGACTAATCTCTGACTATGATAAACTGCTGAGACCAGGTGCTGCTCTTCTATGCTGGGCCCCCACTGAGCTTGGAGTACCCCCCATGGGCATGGGTGCCCATCCTGGTACCGTGATTGAAGGACCAGAGGGAGGGTAAGACCCACGTCCAGCTCAGGCCTGACACGAGGTACTACCATAAGAAATGCCTGTGTGCCTATCAATATTCTTGTAGCGTATCCTATATGTAATGAAGTATGAGGTAATTAGCACCCCTTGTCTGTGTTCTCTCACCTAGACAACTCTGAAACGGGGAGTGATAGTGCAGCCAAAAATATATTTTTAAATCAAGGTTATGTAAAAATAATGCCTAAGACAATCTGTAAAGGCAAAAGCACAGTGTGGATGTCAAAGGTGTGAATTGTCTCTGTCACATGTTAGCAGTGAACCCCCCAGCTGAAATTTATGTGTGTCTCAGTTTTTCACCTGTTAAAAATAGACATCTACCCTTATGCCCTGGCCTGCTGGTGGGGTTACTGTGTGAATTCAGCTAAAGTAAAGTTTCTGCTGCCTCTCTGTACGACAGGGCTGGGGTGGTATACCTGCAGCATCAGTGTGCAGAGTTGGAGACCAGTGGGTCTCTCACCTTCCCCTAATGAATAAGATCAGAATATCAATGCTGGAGGACAGATGCCAGCCTCACCAGTGGGTAGGTTCTAGAAGGTACTGTGAGCAGTAGGAGCACAAAGTAAGATACAGGACAAGGTTGTGGGAATTTCTCACCTAAAAGCCTAGAAATCAGGCACCTGGCCCAGGTGGACTGGACTCTTCAAGGCAGGGGAAGGCGGAGCTAGAAAAGTCAGGCTCCAGCAGCCTTGTGTATGCTGCACATGTTTCTGAGCCAAAGAGGGATGGTCGAGAGAAACCATGTGTGGGAAACACCCGTGTTTGAAGTTGGGAAGCCTAAAAAGTCGAAGGAGGAAAGGAAAAACAATCAATCTGGGCAAAATTTAGGGGATGATTAAAGCCTTATAAATAGCAAAACCTGATTTGGAAAATCAATTTGTGACAGAGAGAGGAAGAGCCAGCAAGACAGAATCTGTTTTAAAATAAAGGTTCCAAATCACACATTCACATCCAGAAACTGAGAAGCACAGTTGCCATCTGCTTGCAGACACCTCTCCAAAACAGTACCACACATAACCAACAGCGTTTCAAAAATCCAAATGCTAGACATTCTTCCTGAAAACAGAAGTGTCTTACCATACAATGTTTTTAAGTTTAAAAAAAAAATCTTAAAATTATTTCAGGCTAACCCTCACCCAGCACATTTTGTTCCCCTTTTTATTTTCAGTTTCCTTTTGAAAATCACTTTACCAGTGGAAGATTTTGCCCCTGGAGCAGTTTTAAAATTCTAATTAGTATTTTGGCTTATATTCTAAGGTAGAAGATTTAAGATGAGGTAATTCAAATTTTGCTCAATCTTTGCATTCAAATGGATCTTTACTTCCTCCTGCTTCTTTTGGGTTCAGATCAGTGCCAACAAATGATGGTTACAAATTACATGTTTTCATTATACACCCTAAAGAGGGCATCAACAGGTTTTCTGCAGTAATGATGGTTTAAATGATTTTTCAAAACCTCATCAATTTCCTTTTGCCAACTATTTATACCTGCATAAATGAACAAACCTAAATATTTAATGGAAAAGAAAATAGCCAGGTGTGGTGGCTCACATTTGTAATCCCAGTACTTTGGGAGGCTGAGGCAGGTGGATCACTTGAGGTCAGGAGTTCGAGATCAGCCTGGCCAACATAGTGAAAACCCATCTCTACTGAAAATACAAAAATTAGCTGGGTGTGGTGGTGGGCACCTGTAATCCCAGCTATATGGGAGGCTGAGGCATGAGAATCATTTGAACTCAGGGAGGTGAAAGTTGCAGTGAGCCAATATTGTGCCACTGCACTCCAGCCTGGGTGATAGAGCAAGACTCTAGAGAAAAGAAAAGAGAGGAACCTGTCATTCATTCTACAAATGTCTTACTGAGTTCTTTCTATGAAGATGGAACTTCGTGAGTTTGTGAAGCTGGTGGGGGAGCAGACAGCTAAGTAATTGCTATAAAGTTTCTGACAGCAGAGAAACCCAGGTATTTTAGGAGGCTTGGGAAGGACTGTCGATATTGAAGAGTTAGAAGACCCTTGTAAGCAAAGCATGCTAGACATGCTCATTCATATCACCCAGCTCCTTTTTGAATGAAAATCCTGGTCAAAATGGTTAGCCCATGAGTCTAGAAATCTCTTGAGTGCTATTTGCATCCCTTACTAACATTGGCTTGCCTACAAAATGTGTTTAATGGATTTGTGGACATCAAAATACCTTGGAGCTGCAGGCCAGAGAAATATGTTGTTCTCAATCCCAGATGAGCACAAAAAGGCTGGAGGAGAGAAATGCTCCATGAGTCTGAAACCACAGGTTAGTTAGGGTTGTCCATTCTCTGTCCAGTCACTCTACCACCATGCAGAGGGTGACTCCCCCTACAGTTATGGGAATGAGGGCGCGGCAGTAAGCAAGACAGACCAGTCTCTGACCTCAGGAGCTCCAGTGGAGACCACAAGGTAATTAAGGAGAAATTAAACAGATAAAGGAGTACAGAGTGGGGACTGCGGGGAGGCTGCAGAGTGAGGGATGTGAGAGAGAGTGTGGGTTTTAAGAGGGTGACCAGGGAAGGCTTTCTGAGGCTATGTGAAGAGTCGGGAGGCAGCAGTGCAGGGGCCCAGTGCTGGACAGTGAGCTCAGTCAGGGTGGCTGGGGGCAATGGCCTGGTGGTCTGAGATAGCAGAGGCTGGATCAGCTGGGGGTGTAAGGAGAAGGAGGTCTCCTGGATCGCATGCCAATGGCAAGGAGAAGCTACTGAAGGATTCCATACAGAGGACTGATATAGTCCTATTTACCCATTTAAACACACACACACACACACACACACACACACACACACACACACACACACGCTGCTATATAGAGAATGGAGGGAGGGGGAACTGTAATCCTACAGTAAAGAGATGCTGGTACCCGGGACAAGGGGTGGGGGACATAAGAAAAAAGGGGACAGACCAGGACACATTTTAGACGTAGATCCACAGACTGAATGTTTTTGATCTGAGCATCTGAGTTGATTGTGAGGTCACTCCCTGAGACATTGACATTTGGGAGAAGGAAAGGTTTGGCTGACAGCAAAACCTCCTTTAGGAACAAATTAGGTGTGAGGTTAGTTTGTTATACTATTTTCTCTTTCAGGACATAGGCACAGATGAAGAAAATCAAATCATAAAAGACATTTAACTTAACATTTTCCAAAATTGTGCATGTTCTAGCTGTCCCTTTAATGTCTGGGCATTTTGATACCCTGCGAGTGAGTGGCAAACTCTAAAATTAGTGTACATGGTGAGAGGTTTGCTAAAAGCTATATGTCCCTGTTTCTCTACCTGTTGCAGGGGATGTGTTTGTGGGAGAAAAATTTCGTGGCCTCAAACTGTGAAGGGGTAGGTTGAAATGGCCACAGGGGTCTTTATATTCTCCACCATCGGCTCCCGGCTGACCCCGGCCTTACTAGGCTTCCTCGCCTGCGTCCCTGCCTGCCGGGAAGGTCCTGCGTAGGTTGCAGAGACCATGGCAGACATAGCAGTTGTACCAGCCAGAGACACCTGGGCAAGAAGCATAACCCAGACATTGAGGAGGGTGAAGCCTCGCTGGGCCACCCCGCAACACCAGGAAGCCCTGGAGCAGTGAGAGACTCCTGGGCTGTCTCTTGTCAACACCCTGGCACAGGCACAACCGCGCGCTCACTCTCCGCCCGCTCCCCGTTAAAGGACGGGGTTTTCTCCAAAGGGAGAGGAAATATATGGACGCCCTGGTGTATTTGCCTGCTTGTGTTTCTTGCCTCTGCTTCCCAGCGTTCCCGACCCTGTCCCATACGGGGTTTCGGGGTTCCCCGCTCGGGCCCGCACACCCCCCTACCACAGGTTGGCTGGGCTACGGGCGTGGCGGGAGGCAGCCGGGACGTGAGACTGGGGGTCACCCCACACGCCCTCCGCGCCCCTCGGGCTGCGGCCCCTGCGCAACGGCCACCCATGTCCGACCATGCGGCCGCCTGGAGCGCAGGCCCGCGGCAGGCAGAGGCCAGGGCTCCCCGCGGACGCGGGCGCGGGCTCCGGATTCCCGGGCCGGCCGCAGGAGGCAACCAGGTCCCTGGGGGGCGCGGAGAGGAACAGCACTTACCTGCGGCGGCGGCGGGGCCCGGGTACGGACGCTCCGGGACGCGGGGCTGGGCGGACACTGGCGGGCCGGGGCCTGGCCGTCCCACAGCCGTCTGCCCCCCGCGCCTCGGGCCGCGCGCCGGGGCCGGGCCCAGACGCACTTCCTCAATCCTGAGGCCGGCGGGCGGGCGGGGAGGGCGAGTGGCGCGAAGAGCTCGCAGAGCAAGGCCGCCGCCAGCTCTCGCAGGAATGGTTTCGAGGCGTCCCCTCGGTGGCCGCCTCAGTTTCCCTAGCCGTAAAACGCGGGCGATCGCGCTCAACCCCCGTGCCCCGGGAGACGCCGGGGTCCGCGGGCCATTCTAGTACCAGGTCTCTCCCTCAGGTTCGGGCACTCGGCTCCCTCCACGCGGGGCAAGCGCGGCGATGAGATTGGTCGGTGCTGCGCTCAGCCCCGCTTTCACTATCCCTCTGCTCTAGTGGCAGCAAAATCAGCAGATCAGCCCCTAACTTGCATGTGGCCCATACACTCCGTCCGTAAAAATTAAAAAGACAGGGAATATTCATTTGTGTACAGTTCTTTCCAGGGCAATACAGAAATATGTAGTTCTAAAGCGTTAACGATTTGCAGTTTGCACATCCTCCATCACATGGATTTTACTAATTCAATAATGGATGTATGCAAAGTATTTGCTGTTTGGTGAATCATGTTTAATTGTCGGCTTTGGGGGGAATACATAAAACATGGAATATTGGTAATTTATCGTGTTTCAACCTTTCATAAAGGTGTCATCAGGCTGCTGAGGCTAATATAGAAACGCAGACCATAAAGATCCGCGTCCACTCTGCAGGAGGGCCTCACACTGAGCTCCACGTGTCGACCCAGGGAAAAGGCCTGCTCAGGAGAAGCAGAGGGTTCCACGCCCTGCAGGACCAGCACCCTAGGCTCCTCTCCTGAAGTGTTATGACTCGCATATTCCCAGGATTTCGCGCAGATCTCCCCCACCCTCACTGACATTTCACAGAACCCGGGCAGCTACAGGGCTCTTACAGGACCTCCCGGACACCGCGGGACCGTGTTTCCTTGAGCGGCTTCTTGGGTCCCTGGTTGGCGAGGGGACCACCGAGCAGGTCTGCTCTGCTCCTGGGAGGCTGCTCCTGCCACTGGACGAGTTTCCAAAAGGGTAAGCGCAGTTCTGCAATCCTGTTCTCACCCCTGAGGGCCTCACACCAGTTTACAGGAGCCAGCAGTGTGATTGCTACAGATAAGTTCCCAACAGTTTGCAGGGCGTGGTGTCCTCAGTGCTGAGAGAGCCCCGCGACTGAGGCGCAGCTCCTCCAGGGCGCGCAGCCCCGCCACCTGGCGCCACCGCGAGGGAGCGCAGGCCCAGGGCCCGGGCAGCCGCTGGAGGGGACGCCGCCCAGTAAGGCGGGGCACCTCCGCTTCCCTTCTAAATGAGCTTGGGAATAGGCTAGGAAATGTCTCCAATGTAGAAAACAGCAGGAACATTTGACACGCGGATGACCTGTGTTGAGCCCGTTATATTCCCAGCATTTAATTCTAGCCATTAGGCATGTGTTAGCCACAACTTATCATAGGAAGGCTATTGCAGATAAGATTCCTTTCCACTTCTTCCTAAGGCTCGCTGACCCACGGTTCTCTAGCTTTTGTTGGTAATCCCACCCGGATTCTCAGCACCCTAGGTTGGAATGACCCCTCCTGAGGTGGGTGAGGTCAGCTGGAAGCCACCTCCCTGAACTGACTTTTCTCTCTTTTTGAAGGCACAGTGGCTGAGAGCTCCTTCTGTGTTTTCTGGTTGTTTTTCTTCAGCCCAGTTCGCAGTTTCCTCTGACAGTCTTCCTTGAACAACTTCCTAAACGCCCTTCATGAACCCCCTTCAAGCTCATGCCTAGGAGCAAGGAGCAAATCTTCATCCACCAGCAGAAGAAGCTAGGCCATCCCAAAGGGTCCACTTCTAGAGAGTGTGCCAACCCCCACACGCACACCAGGCACACAAATGCATGTGTGCACACGCACACTACACCCTCCAATTGTCCCCAGAATGGCTCCCTTCAGGGAGTCACATTCCGGGACACCAAATGAGGGAAAATATCCTTCTCCTATAGTTTTCTGCTCGCATTTGGATTGAGAAATGGGATGTCTCTAAATAATGTGTCTAAATTCTCTTAACATAAGTGTGTATCTTACGAGAGATCTGATCCCAGCCTCCCTTAAGTTTTTTTGTTAAAGAGGTGGTGCTTTGCCACCCACATCAAAGTGATCTGGGCTTTCTACATCAAATGCACAGGTTGAGCTTCAAGAACATACCCCAGTACCACCAATGATCTTGATCCAGTGTCAGTGTCAGCTCCCAACGTGGTGATTGAGGCTTCTTGGTTAGAAGCTTTAGAAACTTGAGGTCAGTGAAACCCAAATTGATCCTTTCTCTAGATCCTCAGAGGAAAAGGTGACAAAAACAGACACTTGTGCTCACAGTCAGGGGCACAATGCTGTCTGTCAATCCTCATGCGGTCCTCCCCACCATTTCCCGCACTGACATCATTACCACTTTATGATAAACGGAGACTCAGGCAGCTTAGATGACAGCTGAAACTCAGCCAGATATGATGTGGAACCTCTGAGGCCCAGCTCCTTGCTTGGTCAACCCAAGCCCACAGAAATGGGTTTCAGAGTCAGGCAAAGCACTGGGCCCAATTGACAGAGTAAATGTAATTTTATGCTTACATTATTGATCCTGCTTTAATATCAGCCATTTTGTACAGGTCTCAGAAAGAGAAAGGCCTGCCATAGAATTCAAATGAGTTTGGTCTTTAAATGAAAAAGCATAATGTGTCTCAAATATCCAACTTTATTTTATCATTTTTGCATTGTGGAACACGATCTGCAGTTAGGATCAGACTTCCCAGGCCTATAGATTTTTAAATCACACCACAGGGGTAAACCTTAAAAGAAGTGAAACCTAACACTATATATATTTCCATTTCTAAATACAGTATATTACAGAAGGTTTAAATATACCACCTCTGTGTACTTACAACTATAAAAAGATACATTAACTATACCAATTATAAATAATGTAGCATTTCATATTAAAGACATTATTGTACAATGAGAGAATAGGAACCCTCTAACGTACCACTATCAAGGTTAGTGTCTATAGCTACTTGAGATAAAATACTGAAAATTCAGTGTATGAAGTCAAATCCTGATTTAACAAGTTATTGGTAGTGTGAGTGATAAGTGTTAGCTGATGAAGGGAAGGTAAATGTGGTAATTTATATCTCTGACAAGGGTGATAGGCCCATTTTATACATGGTTTTCCTTATACACACACTGGTTCTGATA
This sequence comes from Macaca thibetana thibetana, assembly GCF_024542745.1. NCBI lineage: Eukaryota > Metazoa > Chordata > Mammalia > Primates > Cercopithecidae > Macaca > Macaca thibetana. The sequence goes on from NC_065584.1 coordinate 89,464,460, forward strand.
CGGGGCCTCATTTTGTTATTGCCCTCTCCAATTTAATTTGCAAACTTAAGCACCACTTTCCCAATCAGGAAAGTACTAGTTAGTAACCATAAAAGTATCCAAATAATACATTTGTTTTTGTATTTGAAGCTACATGGGAACACTTTCAGTTTCCCAAGTTAAAACATGACATTGCACATCATCATTTGGATACCTAAAGAGGAAAAGAAAAAGTCACAACCTGCCAGTGAAATACTCAGGCCACTTGGATGAAGACCCAGGTCCTCCATAGAATCCAGGTGTTATTTACTAACTAATCAGAAATTAACATCAAAATAGGACTTAAAAATAACAAGGCTGTGTTATAACAGCAGTCTTTCCAGTTGTGTATGTTTTACTAATCTAAAATGGGTAACAGAACTGGAGAAAAAGAAGACTATATAGACTTATCGTAAGCCATTAGTGAACATGATAGAAATGCATAATTTGTTAAAGCGAATTACGGCTCTGATTTGTCAAATGAGGGGGTTAATTATCCTAGGATTTGCTATGCTGTTGTGGTGTTAGAATATTGGATCTTTAGCAGCAAAGGTAATATCAACAATATTTTCTGCTTAAGAAAGTGCCTTGGTTAAGGTAGACTATGATATCATTTTTGACTAAGCTCTCTGGGCTATTGATTCTGTCCTATTCCAAAGGCAGTATTGGTTTGAAGCTGAATCTCACGGTCAATGTCAATATGCAATCCACAAAGACCCTGATATCCTTCCACGGTATGCACTTCCCAAAAGTTTCTCACCATGAAATCCTTTTTTTTTTTTTTTAAACAAACAAACAAACAAAAAACCAAAACGTACTGTGAGTCCTTTCCCATGGATTGGTCCCACCTTTACCTCGGAAAGAGGCGTGGCTTGCTCTACGAGCAGGTCCACCCTGAGGAGACCACAGGTGCAAGAGCCCTGCTTGCAGAACACGCAGGGGGTTTTTCCCACATTCTTATTGGAGTCAGATTCGGCAAAGCATTTTAAGCAATGGCTGGATACTTCAAATATCACTCCCTGTTAACAACGCCCTGAGTATCTCACTGTCTCCGGGATCTGGACTAAAGTGAAAAACAGAAATGGCCAACAGCTCCCTCCCGAGGCAGGACTGCGATTTCACAGACAACATATGGGCATCCCCAGTTTGGTGAATTAACAGGACAGTGAGAGGAAAACAGCAATCATTCAACTCCAGTAGATGTAAAGCCTCCAGAAGAATGTGTACGGGGAAGGTCAGACATGTCATTTTTTTCTCCAGCACGTTTCATCTGCCACATTCCCCTGTCCGATGTTTGAAGAAGGAGCCCCGCCTTTCCTTCAGGGATTCTTGTCGCCAAGTTTGATGGTGACAGTTTTCACTTCTGTGTATTCGGCCAAAGCATATTCACCTCTGTGATCACAGAAAAGAGGAAAATTCAAAATGGGCACGTTCCTTAGCCTTTGTGTAGAAACTGTTCTGATGCTTCATCATTCCATCAGGCCATTGGAGGCTTATGCAAAAGGTCAAAATGTGACGACTTCATGGAATAATAGCCAGGACTATAACACCACTAGTAAGTGCCAATAGCTGCATATGTGACTTAAATGTAAATATCAAGGTTTTCTTGTGTGTGATGCTTTTGAAATAGCCAGGACTAATGGTTTACCTTTGGAGAATAAAGGGGATTTAAAAAAAAATAAAGAGGTGAATTCCCTGGGATGGCAATAGAGAGCAAAAAGAGAGGGCCTGGTGGACGGAGGGGTGAGTGTGAACAAGGGAAGAGCAGAAATTACACTGGGTTTATAACTTTTAGATGGCAATTGGGAGCTGCTTGAAGAGGAGACAGAAGAGGCAGACGCCCAAAGCCATTGGCTGGGGATGTGGCCAGAGGACCAGAGGGAAGAACACTAAGGGCCTGAAGTTGGCCTCAGAGTGCACAGCTGGGGACCAGTTGTCAGACAGTGAGGCCAGCCTAGGGGGCATGAGGGAAGCAGACATTAGCACAGACTGGACACGGGGAGTCCACAGCCTTTGGGTTCACATCCTTGATGTAGTTCCTTTCTTTAAATGTTTCAGGGCTCAGGTGATCCTTCCCTGGCACCATGGTCTGTCTTCAGGGTAGCTTCCCTTCCAAGACCCGAGAGGCAGCTTTGGAGAGATTTAAATCCCTCTAAATGCTTGATCTGCTGTCAGGTGAAGAAAAATGTGTGCTTGTTTAGGAAGAGATGAAGCTAGAGGTGGTCACTGGAGTCTCTGGAGTTGAAATGACTTGTGACAGAATCCCATCTCCTCCCTTAGACCAATGGTTCTCAAAGTGTGGTCCCCAGACCAGCAGCATCAGCCTCATCTCTGAACTTGCTAGAAATGCAGATTCTCAGGCCTCCCCCAGCTCTACTATGGTAGGCAGAATAAGGATTTCCCCAAAGGTATCCACAATCGGATCCCCCAAGCCTGTGAATACGTTAGGCCACGTGGTAAAGAATTAATGTTGCAGATGGAATTCAAGTTACTAATCAATTGACTTTAAAAGAGGGAGACTATCCTGGATCATCCAGGCATAGACCCAGTGTAATCACAAGGGTCCCTAAAACTGGCAGAAGAAGAGGCAGAGCAAAATGAGATTATAGAAACAGGTTCAGAGATGCAGCAGTGCTGGCTTTGAAGATGGAGGATGGGGCCACCAGCCTAGGAATGTGAGCAGCCTCTAGGGGATGGAAAAGGCAAGGAAGCAGATTCTTTCCTGAGAACCTCCAAAAAGGAATGCAGCCCTTGATTTTAGCTCAGGGAGACCTGTGTCAGATTTTTATCCTACAGAACTATAAGATAATAGATTTATGTTATTTAAGCCACTGATGTTATGGTAATTTCTTGTAGGAGCAATAAAAAACTAATAAACGTACTGAATCAGAAACTCTGTGATGGGGCCCAGACATCTGTATTTTAACAAGTTCTCCAAGTGATTCTGATGCATACTCAAGTTGGAGAACCACTGGCTTAGAACTATGTTGCTTAGGTAAGTTCTTTGCCTTCCCTGAGCCTCAACTTCATCAACTATCAAATGGGAATACCATCACCTCCTTGTAATTATAACAATTACAGATAATCACATAGAGCACCTACTATGTGTTAGGCAGAAAATGAATGTTAGGTGCCATTGAGATTTTTAGGTCATTTTCTAAAACAAATAGTTGCAGAACCCATGAAAATAAGTGAATTATTTTATAATCTTTTCTAAATATAACACAAAATACAAAAGCCATAAACAGAATGCTAAATTCTACTTTTGTAGAGCAGAGACTCCATCAAAACTCCCAAATGACAAACTAGAAAAAAAAATTTACAACACTGTGTGAAGATCAGAGTGTGATTTTCCTTAATATACAAAGAGCTCTTGCAAACCAACAAGAAAAACACAAATAACCAAATGGAAAAATCAACAAAGGACAGGAATAGTTTGCAGAAAAAGAAATACGAATTACCAATAAGTGTGAAAATGGTGCTCAACACCATCATGATTAAAGAAATGTAACCAAAACAGTGGTAAGCCCATTTTTCATGTGGCAGATTACTCAATTTTAGGAATTTATTCTGAAAACAATCTCCCACAAGTGCATAAAGATGTATACACAAGGAAGTACATTAGCATGGTTTGTAATAGCAAAACCCCTTGAAAATACACAAAAGTTCCTCATAGGAGATCATCAATAAAAAGAATGGAAGGATATCCAAAACCCAGTCTCAATAACAAAATGTAGCTTGCTCCCATTTCATTTGAAAACAGAAAAGAACACACATATATAAATCCATTGTATGCAAATAAAATGCACAATACACTTTAAAAAGTGAGAATACAATGTCGCATTGTAAAAATTCAAAGCCAATAATGATTTCTCAAGTTAGTAAAGAAAAGAAAACAAAGTGATAAAATCAGATTGAATTAACACATAACTGACACATGCATTAGTATTAAAGCATTCCTTTAAGAATAAATACATAGCTCCTCTCATTTTTTCTATTTCTGAAGTTGCTGTCCTGGTTCAAATTCTTGCTGCTCTTATTCAACCCAGTGGAACATCTCCTACATGGATTCTCAGCCAGTCTCATCCACTTTGGAGTTCAAAGCTATCCGTGAGCCCAGCCTTACTCCTATTAAACCTCACCAGAATGTCAGGAGGCACAGGGACTGGTGGCTGTGCTGTTCACTGCAATATGCTCAGAGCCTAGCATCCTGCCTGGTGAATCAAAGATACTCAAGAAATATTTGCCAAGCGAATAAAAGAAAGAATGAGCAAATGAATGATGGAACAACGTTTACCTCTAACAAATTGGATTGATGGTCAGGGAGGGAAGCCTTGACTTTCCATATCTCTATTGTGTAGATTTTTTGGTTACTGTATCATTTTTATTAAGAAGAAAGGCGCCCAGGAGGAAGAGGAATTTCAGGCTCCATCCTGAGACCCGCACAGAAACAGCTCCCGGAGGGACCCGTGGGTGGGCGGCCAGAAGCCAGCCCAGTCCAGGTGGCCGGGGACGGGGAAAACCATGGAATCCCCCGCACGACGCTCCAGCATTAAAAAAGGGGAACTTCTTGCAACATGAAGACATTAATTAGAGACAACTGAAAACAGAAATTGGTTTTCCAGGCAGTTTCTAGGCTCCTTGTGAATTATTTTTAAATATTTTATCAAAAGCCTTGAGAAAATATAGGCCAAGGGTCTAAAAAACAGACATTCAAAAAAGTCCCGATGGTGGCTAACTGGCAGGAGGATACATGGGCTGTGTTCAGTGAGTCCTCCCCGAGCCCTGCTCTGTGCCAGGCGAGGGGGTGTTAAGGAGCCAAAAGCACTGTCAGGGTGGCAAGAGGGGAGGCTGCAATGAGGGCGAATCACCAGTGCAAAGCCGTACACACCAGGGATTGGGGGCCCTGCAGCTTCTATACCCAGGGACATTTGCTTTGGGGACTGGAGTTCTTGCTGTGGGGTGAGGCTCTGTCTGGCCTCTGGGAGGAGGACTGTGTGGGGTCTAGGTTCCCCAGCCCTAATGACCCAGCTGGTTGAAGGCAGCAGATGAAAGGGGATAAATGACCACGCAAGCCCTGGGTGGCCTCACAAACAGGTGGTGGACAAGGGTGACCCCTGTTGAGCAAGGTCCTGCACTGCGGTGGCTCCAAGGACTAAGCTGCCAGCATTCATTTCTGACTGTCACTTACCAGCTTCCTGTGCCATTTTCTCTTCTGAAAGCAGCTGGACCCATCTCATGGATGGGTGTGAGGACGGTATGAACAGGCACAGAGAGCTCAACAGAGCCTGCAGCAGAGTCTGTGCTCAGCAAATCCCAGCTGTTGCCAGTACTGTTGCTGTTGGAGGGCCCAAGAGGGGACACTGGTGACCCCAGCCCCGGCTGCCTGTCCCTGGAGGGGCAGGTGTAAGAAGTGATGAAGCAGGGGCTCACAGAACTCAAATACAAATAGGCCACTAGAGGGAGGAAATGCAATTTCTGCAAAGGGGTTTCATGGCCAAGAATTACTGATGTCCCCTGAAGAGGAAGCCAGCCATAGGGATAAGGGGGAGGCTAATGGGCAGGCTTCACTCACATGTGCAGACGCCTTGGGGTATTTGCCGAGAGTCAGGGATGGACTACAAAGTAGGACTGAGGTGGGAGGGGGACAGGACCCCAATTCCACATAGACTGGTCAAGAGCATCTGTTCAGGGATGGAAGCCAGGCCCATCCCTTCATAGCATCTTTAAGAATCTCAAAAGAAAGCCACAAAAAGGCCCCAACCAAGGCCCAAGGTGAGGGGAAGCGTTAGAGTCTGTTCCCACTGGAAGAAGTGCAAACAAGTACAAGGGAGTACATTTGTATATAAATAGGACACACTGGTGAAATAAAAGGAAGAGTTTGGATCCCTAGAGATGTCCCAGGAACCTGGGGTGTTGTCACAGATGGTTCCTTGGGAACACTGATCCTACAAAATGTTTGTCCACACAGGCTAATAAAATCCTGAGCTGGGGAGAGAAGATAGTGTCCGGCTGGAAACCACACATCTCCACTCCCTGGATGCTCTGGGCCTGGGCCAGACACAAGAAGTTCCACCCATTAATCTAAACCTAGGGAACTCATTTTCCCAGCAGGCAGGACAAAAAAGGAAGTATGGATCAGTTTGCACACACAGCAGAGAGGTTTGCAGTGGGTTTGCACATGCAGTGGAGGGGTTTGCAGTGGGTTTACACATGCAGTGGAAGGGTTTGCAGTGGGTTTACACACGCAGTGGAGGGGTTTGCAGTGGGTTTACACACGCAGTGGAGGGGTTTGCAGTCAGTTTACACACGCAGTGGAGGGGTTTGCAGTGGGTTTACACACGCAGTGGAGGGGTTTGCAGTGGGTTTGCACACGCAGTGGAGGGGTTTGCAGTGGGTTTGCACACGCAGTGGAGGGGTTTGCAGTGGGTTTGCACACGCAGTGGAGGGGTTTGCAGTGGGTTTGCACACGCAGTGGAGGGGTTTGCAGTGGGTTTGCACATGCAGTGGAGGGGTTTGCAGTGGGTTTGTAAACACATGTGGAGGGGTTTGCAGTGGGTTTGCACACACATGTGGAGGGATTTGCAGTGGGCTTGCATGTACTGAGAGGGCTGCAGAAGCCCAGCAGGAGGTGTTGTCATATGCCTGCTGGGAAGGGCCCCTGCTAGGCTCAGAAAAAAGGACCCAACAGGTAGGAGCCTTACCTGGGTCAGCCTTACGTGTCTTCACTGCTGTGAGTGGGGAGTTGTGTGAATAATGACACCCCACATCTGGTAAAAAGTACACTTTTTCAGTTCTGCCTGTGTCCCCAATCAGGGAGCTTCTGTCAAGTATCCACTGAACGTCCCCAGCATGATGGGTGCTGGGCAGACACAAAAGCTGAGGCCTGGAGAGGGGCAGGCTGGGGAAGTGAGTGGGAAGGGTGGGGGTGGTGGGTGGGAGAGAGGAAGAGATGGGTCCCCACTAGCCCTAGAGTGACACAGCTGGCTCAGACAAAGCAGGATGGCGGTGGAGGGGGGTGGTCAGCAGATTGGAGCCTGAGTCACTGCCTGCAAATCTAGTGGATCTTGTATTCAGCCCATGGCAGGCTCAGAATGATGGACACACTTACAGTTCTCTGCCATTTCCTGACATTTTAAAGCCACCAAACGGAGCCTGTGCGTAGAGGGCGTTGTAGCAGTTGATCCTAGAAAATAATGGAAGAAAGTTCAGAGTCATCTGGAGAAGACCCCCTGGCTCCTGGCACTGCAGCCACTGAGCCCCCAATGCAGGGCATTGACTAATAAACAGTATTTTGCCAAAGCTTCCATGATGAAAACACAGGGTGCTCTCAACTTTTGTCTTCTCATTCTTCCCATCAGCAACATTTGGAAATCCTCAAGTACAGAGTGTGTTTCATTGGGATAGGAATGAAATGATAAGGGGAGAAAAAAGAAGAGAGGATCAGGCATGAAGACTTATGACTGTAATCCCAGCACTTTGGGAGGCTGAGATGGAGGGATCACCTGAGGTCAGGAGTTCAAGACCAGCCTGACCAACATGGTGAAACCCCATCTCTACTAAAAATACAAAAATTAGTTGGGCATGGTGGCGTGTGCCTGTAGTCCCAGCTACTCAGGAGGCTGAGGCAGGAAAATTGCTTGAACCTGGGAGGTGGAGGTTGCAGTGAGCTGAGAGTGTGCCACTGCACTCCTGCCTGGGGGACAGAGCGAGATTCCATCTAATTAAAAAGAAAGAAAGAAAGAAAAATCAGGGTGTAGAGGAATAAGAATTAGCTTTGAAATGAGACAGATCTGACCTTAAAGTTCTCCTGCTTCCTGGTTATATGATTCCAGGCTTATTGCTCAACTTCTCTGAGCCTCAATTCATTAATCTTTAAAACGGGGATCACAAAACATCATCTGCAGAATTACTGATGAGGCAGGGACTAGTATCCCTATTTTGCAGATGGGCATGAACTGCTCTTAGAATCAGAATGGAAAACAAAGTTGGAGGGGCAGTACAGCACAGGGGTCACAGGCACAGGCACTGGAGCCCTGTCGGCCATCTGCTAGCTGTGTGACTCTGGGCAAGTCACTTCATCTCTCTGTGCCTCAATTTTCTCATCTATGAAATGGAGACATAATGGCACCTACCTCAGCAGGTGGTCATGAGGATGGAAGGAAGCACTGAGATAGTGCTTGGTACATAATATACAATGTAAACAATGAGAAACTCTCAGTTAATAGAAAAATAAGGAACTTAGCAAGAAGCAACTCAGGAGAGCTGAAATACACACACAGTCAACTTACCAGACCGTTCCAGACTCTAAGGCAGAAGCCAACTTCAGAGCTTTGTCGAGGTTTTTTGTGAACACGGCTGCTGTGAGTCCATAGTCAGTGCTATTGGCTCTTTTTATCACTTCTTCGATACTTTTGAACTTCAGTATTGGTTGCACTGGTCCAAAAATCTATGATTAATTGCAAGAATGGCAATGAGAGGCATGACTGAATGGAAATGCATGCTGTGAGCAAGCATTTCCTTCTCTTTACACGTTTTTCATATACCCAGAGCACACACATGCATGAAAAATGATGATTAGAGAAGAAAGAACGTCCAAACATTTCTTTAGCTGCATTACCGTTGAAGACTGAAGGGAAGGATTAAAATGAAACAAAAATAAAAAATAATAACAAAAAATGTATGTTGTGTTTAAGATGTCTTGTTGTCATCAGGGTTTCTGAGAAACCCAGCCAGAGGGTCTTGGAGTAACCCATAGATGCACAGAAGACAAAACCTTTAGGTAACTTTTTTGAGAGTTGTCTTGAAGGATATTTGCAGGCACTTTGTAAGACTGTGCTCCTACCTCTTGGAGCTGTGTTTCCAACCAATGAAGATACCCTAGAACATTTCCATAATAATTACCAGAGAAAGAAATGGCATAATATTCACCACAGTTTGTGATATAGCAGAGAAAAGGAAATGGAAGAACTAAGGCTTGAACATTTAAAGGTGATTTTGAAGGGAGCTTGTAATTGATTCAATATTAGACGTAATTATAAGCTGGCAGGATGGTGCTTGGCCTGCCAAAATACCTTCCGAGTTCCCCAGGACCTCTCGTCACAGGGATGTTTAAGGAGCTGAGCTTTATGCCATCACCGCACATAACAATCTCGAGGAAGACACCTCTAAAATACCTGCCCCGGAAAGCCCTTGGCAGGGACTCATCCTTTTATGTGCCCCAAAAGACCATGTCCAGGGTCTAACCTCCCGGGATCCAGCTCTCCTCTTACAAATGCTGTGGGGGAACCAGTTCCCATCTAGTGTAAGCGGGGTTGAAAGACAAATATTTACACTCTTATGGGAGTGGGGGAGTCTCCTTAATTTCCCTCATTTCCAAGACATCCGTGGTGGAAAATGTCAATAAGAATTCCAGCTGTGACATGTTCCTTGAGTGAACACTTGAAGTTTAGTCTGGGGGGCCCTGAAGGTGGCTTTGGGCCCTGAATCCACAGGTTCTTGAATTGATCCCTGGCAAAACCCACAGGTGGCAACAGTTCTCCACCTGCAGTTGCATGACTGACTCAGGGACCCGGTGTGTTAGATCAGAGAGGGCTTGCTGCTCCCCAGAGAGGGTGAGCCATGAGTGAAAACTAGCTAGAACAAACAAGGTACTTGCTGTATCATGTTTGGAGTTCACCAGAAGCAGGGACAAAACGGCTTCCCTTGGGACCCCAAAGGAGAGGGGAAAGACCACACAGAAACAACAACAACAACAACAACAAAAACAAAAAAACGCTCAGATCACAAGGATTTCTGGGATCCCTGGGCCCTAGGGAAGGACTTCTGTTTGAAAGGCCCTGCAGGCCGTAGTCTTGCCACAACCCCCTTGCACCTCCTCTTTGGCAATCCGCATGTTGTCTGTGACTTCTGAGAAGACAGTGGGTTTGATGAAGAGCCCCTTGTCTTCCATGGCTGAGCCCCCACATTCCAGCTTGGCTCCTTCCTTCTTCCCACTCTCGATCAGCTCTAAGATTTTGTTGAACTGCTTTTGATCAATCTGCAAAACACAAACAAAAAGCGCAGCCTGGCTTCCTTCTGGGCAGTGGCTGCCATCTCATGTTTTCAGTGGCCTTCAACATGATCAGCCGTCCTTCCTCTGCACATTCTTGGCAAGTCATGATCCATGTAACTAACATGCCTTGCAGGCAAATATTCCTCTGATGCACAGAGCTGGACTCTTTGGAGCAGGGGAGAGATGGGGAGATAGACTCATCTCGTCCTCTGGAGGTTTGGGACTTATTTACACTTCTATCTCCCTTTTCCATGCAGCAAAGTTAGTCCATGAGTGACACAGGTCTGAAATGGTCACATTCTTTCCTCTCCCAACTCTTTACATTCTACTCGGGTTGCCAAATTTAGCAAATAAAAATACAGGATGCCCAGTGAATCTGAATTTCAGAAACATGACACATAATTTTTTTTAGTATAAAGCATGTCCCAAAACAATATTTGGGATATACTTAAGCTAAAATTGCATTCACTGTTTATCTGAAATTCATGTCTACCTGGGTGCCATGTATCACCTGGCAACCCTGTGCCCTGATCAGTTGGCACCATGACTCAGGGTTATAGTTACTGGAATTCTCCTATTATGATGCAGAGAAGCGAGAAGAAAAGCTAACCACCTTACTCAACACCCCTGGGGACAAAGCAGAATGAAACTCCAGGTTGGGCAGAGGGGCTGCTCCTTGGTTAGTGGGGAACAGCTCATGAGAAAGATTCTTCCTTTTGCTATCTTGTCTAGACGTCTCCTTGGCTGGAGTTTGCCCTATACCACCAGCCTGACACACAGCTTGTGAACATGCTACTGACCAGTTGTCAAAAGCACACCCTTTTGGGAGACTGCTCAAGGGGGAAAACGCTCTTTCTGCCCCCTCCACTGGGCCTTCTTCCTGAAATCTATGGGAATCCTGTCCTTTATCATGATCTGTGGCTGGTCTCCCTCCTCTTTGGCTAGGAGAGACAAAGCTTTACTAGGTTTACTTTAGCTGGGACTTTTAGATAGGAAAACTGGTTTTATTCCAATAATCATAAACAGAAAAACAAGCAAATCCAGTGGTGCGATTGTATGACAGTCTGTCCTGGAGGAGCAGGAGAGAGGGCATAAACCATGTATGCCACTTGACCAATCATCTCGTGAAATATGGACCCAGTTTAAAAATACTAACTCAGATCCATACCTCACACCTTATACCAGGCCAAACTCCAAATAGATCAAAGACATAACCAGGAAAAACAAAACCATAAATGTTTTATATGTGGGAGACTTCTGCGAACTTGGAGTGCCTTCTTATGACTCAAAATGCAGAAGCCAAAAAAGAAAAGATGTATAATTTTGAGTATGTTAAAAAAAAAAAAAAAAAGCGAGAAGGGCAGCAAAATTATTATAACAAAGAGCAAAACAACTGACTTGGAAAAAATATTAACAAGTCATATTCATAGAAAGCTAATCTCTCTACTATGTATGTAAAGAGGTCTTAGAAGTGATAAGAAAAATGCCCAACATTTTGAAAGAAAAATATGCAAAGCAAATGCACATTTGATAATAAAGGAAATACAAATGGTTTTTAAATATATAATAGATGTTCTTGCTTATTGTAAGAGGTACATGCATATTAAAATGAAACAAGATACCATTTTTAACTCTCAGATGGGAAAAAAATCCATATTCTGTTGGAAAGGGTCAAGAAATAGACAAGCTTCTAGAATATTGGTAGGAATACACATTGGGTCAGCCTCTATGGAAGGTAATTCAGCAACACTTAAGGAAATTACAAATGTGTTCCCACTTAGTAACCCAGTTTGAGGAAGCTGTCCCAAGGATCTCCTTGTGTGTGTGTGAAATTACATACTCTGAGGCCTTGTGTGTGACTGCACATACCCACATGCTAATCAGAAGATGTTACTGAAATTCTGGTGGCTTCATCCAGCAGAATTCTGTACACACGTGAAAAAGAATCAGGCAGGTTCCCATGGACTGGTATAAAGAGCTCTTCAAGTTTTTTTTTAGGGAACAATAAATATAGTGCAAGATAATATACTATCATGGTAACTTTCGTGTAAAAATAACAAAGGCAATCAGGACTTGCATTCATATCTGCTTGTATACACATGAAAACATTCTAGAGAGAGACATGAGGAGCTAAGAACTGGGGATACCCATGGGAGGAAGGGTTAAGAACCAGGTGTACAAAGATGGGGGCGGGAGGGGCGGGAACCCTTTCACTGTAGATGTTTTTTTAGGCGTTTTGGGATTTGACCCACTTATGTGTACTCCACTCAAAAAAAGTAACAAAAACAAGTAACAAAATAAATGTAACAAAAACAGCTTTGCAACAGATCCCAGAAGAGCTCAAGGTTCTCTCAACTTCTCTCTGGGTGAACCAAGTCTCAGGTTAACAGTTCCAGATGTTGCTGAACTGCTGTTCTCCCTGAGGGGCCAAAAGGGCCACAGGGGCTTCACCCAACTGCAGGTCCTCCCTGGCTGCTGGGCATATGCCATCTGGAAGACCCTGTTTGTCCTGCAGGCAGTGCTGGGTCCCTGTGGAAACCCTACACATCCAAACTCAATACTCCCTGGAGAGTCTGTAGGAACACATTGTTTAAATCTAATAATCCTCCATGAAATGTCAGCTGGTGCCTTACAGTACAGGAAGAGAGACCTGCCAGGAAGTGAGATGACGCGGCAGGGCACAACACCAGAAACAGGGAAATATGGCCCCCACAGGACTGGCTCAAGGCTGTGCTCAGCTCTCTGCCGGGAGGACACTGCCGGATCCTGCCTGGCCAGGTGGCCTGCATAATGTTTATATGCCTCGTTGCTCAGTTGCCAAATAAACCTGAATGATTTTGGAGCATTCCTGTGAGCGCTAGCCCGGCCGTGGACCCGGATCTAGGTCAGCTAGCTGTTTTACAGGCATGAGGCAGACAGGACTATTTAGACAGCTGTAAGTCCTCTCAGAGTAAAATCTTATTACCGTAGATGAAAAAGCACTTTGGAAGAAAAAAAAAATGCTAACAGCATGCTAAAATAATATGCTGAGGTTAGACGGCTTTAGTGAGCTTTCAAAAGGACTTTGAGCGGTGGCATAAATGCACTGATGAAATCAGCACCCATTCTGCCTCCATCTGTTCTCTTGGAAGAAATTGGTGTATCTGGCCTCAAAAGTCAAGACTGAGACATCAGGCATAAGCCACGAAAAGAGCCACGGAAAGAGACTTACAAATAACGATGGGGTAAAAAAGTTTCTTCCGTATGGGGATCAGTTCACACATTTCCCACTGATTCTGGATTAGCTTTAAAAATCACAGCGGATTCCATAATGACTTGTGGTCATGTTTGCGTTCAGATCTGAAATCCAACCGAGGCCATTAGACAACCTGTGTCACTGACTGCTGGGTTTGGGGCAGAGGCTGGGCAGGCAATGACTGAGGAGAAGGAATGTTAGCCACAGGAAGAAGTGCTTTCTGCCAGGGTCACGTGGCATCGGAGTGTGTGGGCTGGGGCCAGTGGAGGGTGGGCACTAATGACCAGAAACCCACCCCTCCTCCACGAGGCCCTCCCTTCTTTCCCAGCCAGGGCATCCCCACAGGACAGCCTGATGTCATGCACAGACACTCACTGCCACCTAGACTGCAGAACCTGTCATTTAAAGCTTCCTCCTCTTTAAAAATAAAACCTGTCCACAATTGAATACTTCCTAGGTGCCATGAAATTCTCATAATATTCATTGATTACTCCCCATTCTCCAGATGAGGAAACTGAGGCATGGAAGGATTTTTGTGACTTTCATAAAGCCCAGGGCCATATCTGAGCTCAGATCCACAGCAGCCTCCCCTGTAAACATGCAACGCTGTCACAGTGGGGGAAGTGGCAGCCTCCTGGGATAGACACAAGTGGAGAAGTCACAGACATGTGACTTGAAATTTCGTGGCTGGGGCAGGACTTTGGCTAAAAGCAAAGTGAGTAGCTGCTGAGCTCCATTTCAATAATGCATGGGATGGTCAGGCTGCCCTCTTTTAAATATTTATCCATCTGCTTCACTTCATAATTAGTAAGAAAGTGATACAGGATGTGCCCTTTTAAAGAGGATATTAAATCTCGTGGTTATGATCATTTTCATCCTGTCCTTGGCTTCCCAAACTCGGCCTCCAGATACATGCTCCTACTGCCTGGAGATACATTCTCATGCCCCAGGCTCTCTCCATCTGGTATTGTTTGGTTTCTGATGGTTCACCTTGTCCTGTAACCCACGAGGGCTTGAGGGCGTTGGGCTGCGACTGAGACACCAGGCCACACCCTGCCTGCACTCTGCTGCCTTCAGCCAGCCTACAGCCCCTTTTCTGTAGGGAGACCATCCTGGAGAGTGGAGGGTGCAGGCAGATGGCCTTCTGCCCTGGGAACAGTGCCCTCCTCCCATGCCTCAGTGTGTCCTGCCCCCTTCCATGAGTCCCCAGGACCTGACCCGGGACCTGATGGGATTGTGTTGCTGATCAGTTTCTAAAGAAAAGAAAGCCTCCTGGGTAGGGCATGTCAGTGTTCCTTCCATGGAGAGGGATCCTGTAGGCCGTGGCCATGGGACTGCCTGCTTCATCCCCTAGACAAGCACCATGGGTTTAGACACACCAGGGGGATTACCTGAGGCCCCTGTTCTGTTTTGACGTCGAAGGGGTCTCCCACGGGCCGTTTCCTGGCATACTCCACGCTCCGCCTGACAAACTCAGAGTAGACCTGCTCCTCCACGAACACCCTGGAGGCTGCTGTGCAACACTGGCCTTGGTTGAAGAACACTCCCTGATGGGCACACTCCACTGCCAAGTCCACTGGAGGGGGCGGGGCGAGGGAGGCGGGCGGAGTGAGAGGAAGCGATTAAGTCGTTAAAGCAGGACTGGCGACAGCTGCAATTCTAATTGCCTACACAAGAAAACAGGCCCCAGGATGGCTGCATTTCAGAAATTAATTTTGTTTGCAGACTTTCCCAGAGAGGAAGGGAGAAAGGATTTTGGGGTCCACCAAGTTTGGGGTTAAATCAATTCCCTGACTGCAGGACTTCTCAGTACCTTTAATATGCTAATAAGTCCAGAGAATCATAGCATTCCTCATTTCACTTGCCTATGTAACCCTCCCCTCCCCTTTTTCTAGAGGACTAATGTTTTATAGAATAAACTTTGGTAATTATTGATGTAGGCCCACTGGCGAAACTTCTAAAGAAGCCAAAATTTTCCACCTTGAGTAAAAGAAGGGTCTTATTAAGTAAGGTAACATTATGTGCGTGACTTGAAAGGTCTGACTCTAAGTTGTAGAGCTGACATTGAGCTAAAAACCAGTTATTCAAACCCAGCTAGAGGGCGTTTAGAGAATAAGATCTTGGGGGACACGCTTAGTGGATAAGAATGGTATTGGGATGTCATTTACATCTACAGAGGGGTTTCTAGTGTTCAACCCTTGGCTGGTTTCATCACCACCAACCCCCTGCACTACTGCTTGCTTAAGAAATGCAGCTTTCTTTTGCATAGAGGCTGGCAGTGGCTCTGGGCATTGGAAGGTGATCCATTCCAATTCCATCAGGGCTGCTCCAAGGGACTTTGCCCTTGGCTTTGAGAAGGAGGCTGCTCCTATCTAGCTGAGTCATTTGTGCAAGTTTCAGTGGCAGCAGGACCGCACCACAAGGTTTGGGGGTACCTCTCTGCACTCTCGACCCCTGCAGCTGGCTGGGCCAGGTCCCAACTTGGAACGGACCCTCCTCCAAAATAACAGACTCATTTCCTGCTCCTGATGGAGCTAGGGGTGAGGCGAAGGGGCAGGGGAATGGTGGCTTGTTACCCTTGATGTCTTGCCTGGGATGCTGGTTATGTCAGGATGTAATTTGTGGACTGGCACTGCCCTGATGAGGAGTAGGAGGTGGCTACACGGCATGTTTTTATGACCCTTGTAAGTAAAATCAAGCCCCAAACACAATTACTCCTGTGCTTTAGCTGCAGTTTTCCTCCCGAGAGGAAGAAGATGAATTTCAGTGTAGGCGGAGTATCCAGATATGGTGGCACAGGAATGCAAAACAGGAGTCTTGGCTGTTTGGGACTCCAAATGTGAGTCACAGTGCCAGAAACACTCCATGTGGCTCCAAAAACCACTTGCTTTTCATAGCACTAACGGGTGCTTCCACACTAACTGCTGGAACACTAACCCAAGCAAGAAATGGGCAGTCCGTCTTCATACCCAGCTCCCCTTTCCTTCCTGAGAGCCTGTTTCCTCCTCCTGTCCTTTCTCCCATTGTGAAAGCCAGCTGCCAGAAAGGAACTGATATCAGTTATCTACGCCTTAGTAAGAAATTGTGCCAGGGTCATTTTTCTTAGAGATATTTGCAATACCAACCTTATCTGAGTGTGAAATGAAAGGCTTTGTTCTCCATGACAGGAATTTCTGGCACCAGTGGACAGGTGGGGGAGGTTATTCTTTAAGGTAAAGGTGTTTTAAGGCACTTGGGAAGTCACACCTTTTGATAGCTGACGCTGTCAGCAGGGCGAATGAATGCCCGACCAGCCCTTTCTTCCCTCTTGTGGACATGGCAACCAACAATAGCATATATTTTAATGTTGTGTCATTTGGCTCTGGCAACACACAAGCTGCCCCCAAACTGCTGGGCAGGTTGCCTTCCCAGGGCAGGGGTGCAGGCCTAGAACCAGGCAAAGAGGGTAATTTGAAGGATCAGTTGCTACTGCCCTCCTCTGATTTATCACATCTGAGACACAAGGAAAAAGCATCTCCACTCTTCAGGGATCTTAAAACATATGCTAGGAAATGTGACTTGGAAGTGAGAAGAATGAATGACTGGGAGTGGGCGGCACTTGCCCTCCCCCTTACTCCCAGGGGCTCTGGAGGAGAAGTCAGACCTGCTCCTCGTGACCCCAGCTCTGCAGGAACAGGCGGGTAAACTTAAGGTGGAGGCGCAGAAACAGGCGGCCTCTCAGGTGCCACTCAAGCCATGTCATTTTGGCAGTAGAAGGCAGCTTTCTACTACAAGTAAAGCTGGCATTTTGATGTCCACCTGCCTGTCTGCGGCTGGCTGACTGTGGGCGGGATGCCCAGGGTGGAAGTATCCCCACTGTGTGTGCATGAATCTTACTCTCAGTTGGTTTTGAATTCAGGCCAGGAAGTGGGGATAGATGGATGGGTGCCCCGAAGCCCCAGCAAAGCCCAGGAGGCAGAGACTCACAGTCAGCATCAGCGCACACGATGCAAGGGTTCTTCCCTCCCAGCTCCAGCGTCACCCGCTTCAGATTGCTCCGGGAGGCAGCTTCTTTAACCAGTTTTCCAACCTCCAGGACAGAACACAGACCACAATGTACCTTGGATGTGGCTGAACTTGGCCCAGATGCAAACATCAGCGAACATTCTGGACAAGCCTGGGTGGTACTGCCACCATCTCGCTCTCTGCCCAGGCGCTCCAGGCCCCGATGGTGTCACTTCACTCTCCTGGCCTCTGCCAGCATCTCCTCCCGTCTGCCAGCATCTCTTCCCATGTTAGACTACGACATCCTGGGATCCTTGGTCTGAGCTGCTCCACTTACAGGTGGGAGTTGGAGCCTCTAGGAGCCCACACAGCTGGCTGAAAACAGGGCCACCACCTGCTCACCTGTCCTGCTGCCCGTCCTTCTGAGCCCAGAAGACTGGTCCAGCCAGTCTGTGAAGGGCTTCAGGGACCACGGGGTGACTCTACCCCTCACTAGAAACAGCTGAAATTCCAACAGCCCAATAGGGAGGTGGTTCTGTGTGGCTCTTTGGTGTGATCTGAGGGAACCTCCAAGTGTTAGAGAAGTAGCGGGGGCAGCCAGCCTTCAGGATGAGAAGGAGCCAATTCTCTGGAAACACACTGTAAGACTGAGGCTGCTGCAGACAGGCAGGGAGTGAAGGGGTGCACTATGAGCAGAAGAGCCACTCACCAGTCATGCTTAACGCCCCCACGGGGTCTCTCCCATTGCCCACCGCACCCCTGGAGGGGTGGGCTGGCCCATCATGACTTGGTGACTTATCTAGGGCAACAAGTAAAGCCTAGCACCGTGAACTTCAGAGCTGGGAAGACCCTCAGAGACCAGCACAGACACGGAGGCCTAGAGCCAGAAGCTAGCAAGGGGCGGCCTGGGCTCTTTCGGGTCTGAGACTGTTTTCTCCAAAGCTAAGGTGTAAGTGCATTTTAAACATCAGCAAGCTCATGGGTGATGGCTGAATGAGGTCTGGAATCCATCCACAGGGACAATGTCTGTCCCCAAGGAGAGTAACGGCATCCATTAGGGCTGGACTAACTGAGGAGGGTGATGGGGACACCGATTGCAGTCGATGTTTTTTTCTTTTTTAAGTACAGAAGAAGTACTTTCTCATTAGAAATAATTCCACACAGAGATGTATGTAAATTAAAGGGAGAAAGCCTTCAGCTTCCCTCCCGCTCTGCCCCTGAGCCCACCCCATAGGTGGCAATCAGTAATGATTTCTTGGGAATCCTTCCAGACAATTTCTACTTCTACAAGCACACACTTTTATGAATGGGATCATATTGTAGGTAATTTTCTACAGTTTGCTGTTGTGTGCTTCAACAATAGATCATGGACAGCTTTCCTTGTTGTAACGGCTGTAAAACATTTCATAGAATGAACATAACATCCTTGAAAATATGTCCCTGAAGCCTTATGAGAAAATTTCTTTAAGTAGCTTGTTTTTTTTAAATGGAGCTTCTGAATCAAAAAGTTTTTCACTTATAAATGTTGGGTGAGTGCTACCAAAACACCGTCATCTTAGGGAAAGTGTCGGTGAGTGCCTGCTTCCCCATATTCTCAGTAGTATCATTTCAGTTTTTAGCAAACTGGCAGGCAAAAGGAGAGTCTGATTTTGTTTGAATTTGCATTTTCCTGATTACCAGCAAACTAGTTTAAGCTTATTGGGCATTTAGTATTTCTATTCTCTGAACTACCCATTTTTCTACCATTCAGTTTTTTTTTTTTTTTTCATTGATTTGTAGGAGCACTTTACATATGATGGATATAAATTCTTGGAGCACTGCATGCATCACAACTATTTTTCTCTGAGCTTGTTATTTATCTCTTAATCTTAATTATGGTGTTGTTTGACAGATGAATATTTTACATTTTTACTTTATCTTATCTCTCAATCTTTTCTTCTAAGGCTTCTGAGTTCTATTGGATATTTATTTACTTTGGAAACCAGGCCAGTGACTTTTGAAACTGGTTGTTATATACTAAAACATGGTCAAATTTAGAAGAAAAACGAACCATATTAAAGCCTGTCAAAGGAAAAGTTCACGGGTGTCAAGTAAAGTGCCACTTTCACTTTCACCAGCACCCCGTGAGGAGGGTTACCTCTGTGGACCCGGTGAAGGCGATCTTGTTGACCTGAGGGTGAGAAGAAATTGCTGCTCCCACTGTAGGCCCGAATCCTGGCACGATGTTCACCACTCCTGGAGGGAACCCGGCCTGGGAAGAAACCAAGATAGCACTTGAAGAAGAACGGACTTCACCCACCATGGATCCACATTTGGGCCGAGAGAGCTGTGGCTGTGTCACATCCCCCAGGGAAGCCCGGGCCGGGGTGGATTTACCCAGGACCCAGATGCAGTTGCCCTTGGGCACCCTAGGAGCTGACCTGGGCTTTTTACCCCCTACTGCCAGCCCAGTGTGCAGGCTGGGCAAGGGGAGATGCCCACTTCTCCTTCCGGGGGGACCCCATCCCAAAGTGATGTGCAGTGCAAATGTGTCATTATGCTGCAAGGTGGCCATGGCCCACCTGTAGCATAGCACCTTTCCATGTTGGTGGGGGGTGTGTGTGTGTGAGAGAGAGTGTGTGTATGTGTTAAGGGGAGAGGGGCAGCTTGATCACAACCCACTGCCCAGGATCAGAAGCACCTGCAAAACATCTGCCCAGAGCTTCAGTTTTCTTTTTTTCTTTTCTTCTTTCTTTTTTTTTTTTTTTTTTTGCAGTCGCGATCTTGGCTCACTGCAACCTCCGCCTCCCGGGTTCATGCCATTCTCCTGCCTCAGCCTCCTGAGTAGCTGGGACTACAGGCGCCCGCCACCATGCCTGGCTAATTTTTTGTATTTTTAGTAAAGACGGGGTTTCACCGTGTTAGCCAGGATGGTCTCGATCTCCTGACCTCATGATCCGCCTGCCTCAGCCTCCTAAAGTGCTGGGATTACAGGCATGAGCCACTGCTCCCAGCCCAGTTTTCATTTATTAATCAGATCCGGTATTGTTCCAAATGGTGACAAGGTATCACTCCCTTAAAGTTCTTTGCTTGTTCAACCTAAGTCTCACCTGGAGCAAGCCCTTCTGGAAGGCAGGGACTGCCACCTCGTTCATGTTCATGCCTCGTGTTTTTCATATACTAAGGCTCTTTATCAGGCAAGAAAAACAAACGAGGTGGAGGACACTCTTCCCCACCTGTCCTGAGGCTTACTTAGAACACATTATTTCAGAAGGTCAAGATTTTAGGCACGGTGCTTGAGTCTTTAGATTTTTAGGCACTGTTTCTTAACAGTTGGGATTTTCAAATTCCTAAGTCTCACCAGTGTGACTTAATTATGCCCCACATCACCAAAGGAAAGCGAGAAACTGACTCATCACCAGCTGTTCCCACCTTGCCTCTAAGCAACCATGGACCTGCCTCCCAGTCATATCAGTCCGACTAAGAAGAGAAAGGAAAGGATCTTTCCTTCTGTCCCTCTTTGCTTTCTGTTGCTTTCTCTAAATCTTTGCTCCATACAACCTGGGGATGGAATGACAAAAGGTATGTCTGGAAGGAGGTGTCCCTTTGGGCCTCTATTTCCCTAAGTTCTGGCTGCCTGAGGGAGAAGAGATTGCATTCAGAGCAGAGGGCACTGATTAGCAGGGACCCGGCAAACAGATAGCTGCAGCCGCCCAGCTGGAGCTGGCAAGGCCACCCCTCAGGAGAAAAACAGACCATTTCATAAACTGAGAATGCAAATCCCAGAGAACCTCCCAAATATTTGGCTCCCTCTTGGTTGACCCCCATGCAAATTCTCTAGACAAACCACTGGGTCCTCAACCATAGGTTTGAGCCCATAATAAGAGTTAAGCATTCTCATTAGGACCACTGGGAGGAATGGAGTTTCTCCAGCTCAGTGGCCACAAGCAGGAGAAAGAACGTGCAGTCGCCAAGCAAAACATTGGGAGTCATTCCCTTCCCACTCAATTGCCAGCAGTCTGCCACTGTCCCATCTCGTGATGGTGGCCTGGTTCCTAGGAGTGGGAATGTTACCAAGAACACGTGATATTTTCTTTCTGGATGTCTCACCTCTTTGATCAGAGAGCCGAGATGAAGGGCGGTGAGGGGAGTCTGCTCTGCAGGCTTCAGGACCATGGTGTTCCCACAGCAGAGGGCGGGTGCCAGCTTCCACACCAGCATCAGCAGGGGGAAGTTCCACTGCGACAGAGCACAGGGGCTTTGGGGGCCCAGATCCACCCTCCCACCCTGTCCCATGTGCCCAGTGATGCCTTTGTGGAGGACACTTGCTTTTCATGGTCTGGATTTGGGGTATATGGGGTAACATAGGAGTGTGCAATGATCAGAACTGCATTCCTGCACAACACTTCTTAAGTTGCATTCTGGGTGGTACTAATAGGTAACCTTTGCAAAGAGGATGCTATTGTATGTGTTCTACCTCCCCCTCTAAAACGTCTGCTGAAGACGTGTCCTCCTCCCTGCCGCCATGGACACTTTTCCAACCCTCACTTCATGTTGCCACCTGGCTCTCCAGCTTCCTGCCTGGCTGTTGTTGCAATGGCCAGAGGCGTCCCAAACAGACAGGCAACACTGTTGCATTTCTTGGGGCACCTATAAGCATCCCCACTGCCCAATGAATAAAGTCCTGGCTCCTTGGCAGCCAAAGCTGCTGGAAGCTGGCCCACACCACCTGCCACGTGTGTGCACCCTCTTCCTCACTTTTGCTCCTGCCTGAGCTCTAGCCCCACCAGATTTCCTGCTGTTCCCTTCCAAGTAGCCCAGACACCTCTACACTTTTGCCTAGGCCATTCCTACTCCTTGGAAAATGATTTTTGTTGTTGAACAAATCTTTCTTATCTTTAAGGCTCAGTTAAGAGACCACCTTCCTGGGAATTCTGGCCATTCCTGACCACTCTGGCTGGAATGCACAGTGCTTTCTGTGGCATGCCTAAAGCTGGCCTTAGGAGAGCAGAAATGGGGTCTAATCCATCTCAACAGCCCTCAAACATGGAGTTCCATGCCACAAAGAAAATGCTTGTTCAATGCTAGTGCAATCAGATAAAAACACACCAGAAATTGAGTCCAAAGGACACAGGGCAGTGGGGCGGGATCTACATAGAATCTACTGAGAAAAGCTGCCATACTTACTGGAGTGATGGCCCCACAGACACCAATGGGCTCATGCCTGGTGAAGCACACAACGTTGTCATCTGGAGGAGGGTTACATGGTGGGAAAGGATACACTCACTTAATCCAGGTTAGAAACTTGAAGTAATAAAAAGACAAGAAAGAAACCAACAAGGGTGCCAGATTCAAGTCTTGTCTATTATACACAGAAGTGATTTGACCTCAACTTTAAAAGTGAAGTTCTTAGAAGAAGAATTGGCAGTACCATTTGGAGAGGGAGTGGGGCTGGGAAAGGTGACTTGGGGAAACAGTCAGGAGGGGCTCTGGATTAATGAAAAGATATAGCCTCAAAGGGACGATAATATAAGCTATAATATAAGCTATAATCCACCTTGCTCACCTGTGGGGATGGTCTTGCCCTGGATTTTGTCCGCCCACCCTGCAAAGTATCTGAGGGTTCTAATACAGCCCTCCAGGTCGATGAAAAAGGCATGAAGAAATGGTTTCCCTGTATCCATCGTCTCCAAGGCCTGCAATAACAAGATGATGTCTGTTTTGGACATGATTTGCTTTTCTTTTGTACTGTCAGGCTGTTAAAGATGGAAGTTGGGGAGAGAACACAGTCCTAGGACATCACTCTGTAGACCTCACAGTCAGATGTACCTCTTCAGAAAGCATGACACCAAATGTAAAGTGAGGCCTGTCCCTGAGTGTGAGGATTGCTTTTATTTCAAAACACCTAAAGTGGGCTGTGGGGTGGTGGGCCAGAACATAGACATGCACCCTCTTTGAAGGATGCATGGAGGCAAGGCAGATTTAAAGCCGTGCTGGGAAGGAATGCACACTGGCATCTGATCTTCCATCTGTAGCACAGTGGCCTCTGCCATGTGGCCGGTCGTGTGTGCCTGTGTGTTCCCAGGAAGCTCTCTGAAGGTTAGCTGGCTTTGGGGTGGCTGTAGTGGGAGCTGCCCTCCTCGAACAAAAGAGAAAGGGAAGATGTAGGCTCTTCTTTCTCAGCCAGGCTGGCCAGTGTGGCTGTGGAAAGTGACCAAGCCGAGAAGGGTCGCGCCCCCAGCACAAAGATGCAATCCTTCCCTCCTGCACTGCAGAGTCCGGCCGGATGCAGAGTCGGATGCAGAGTCGGAAGGGAGCAGACTGTCCTGCTGGTGAGGGAGGTGATTACCCAGGGTGAGTGTGCAGCCACTCAATGGCAGGGATTCTTTTCTATTTCCAGCCTGGGTGGAAGAGAACCCCTTTGTCCCTCAGACAAGTGGCCCCAGTTGAGCCCAGCGCTGAAACCGCCAGTCATCCGCCTCTGCAGGAAGTGGCCGCCCTGACACATAGCCCAGGGCTGGATTCTTGTGAAAGAGTCAGTGGAGTGAGGTGATGATTGACAAAGGAAGAAGAGGCCCCTCCTCAGGCCCAGGGCCTTAACCCCAGCACACTCCCCAATGTCTCACCCAGGCCCCTCCTCAGGCCCAGGGCCTTAACCCCAGCACACTCCCCAATGTCTCACCCAGGCCCCTCCTCAGGCCCAGGGCTTTAACCCCAGCGTACTCCCCGACGTCTCACCCTTTGAGCTTCGTGACTGTATTCCCACTTCAAGGTGCAGGCACAGACACTAACGGTCCAGTGACTTGGCCAAGGCCACCCAGTGAGGCAGCAGCTGAATTCGGGGCATCTACTTCCGGCCACAACAGCAACCGGCCTTTAGAGGCTGCTCCTGGACACGTGTGCCTGGAAAGACTGCAGGACAGCCACTCCAGATGCTTGGGCTACCCCAGCTCCCCTTTGTTTCAGGAATGAACCAAGCCCCCTCTAATTAGGAGGCAACCACATCTGCTGAACCCTAGTTAAGTAAATGGGCTTTGGGTAAGTCCTGGAATCTCTCCCTGCCTCAATTTCCTCATCTGTAAATGAGAATAATAACGGTTCCTACCTCACAGGGCCAGTGTTAGAGTGAAAGGAGTCAGTGGACACAGAGCACCAACCACAGTGCCCGCCCATGGTGAGTGCTAGATTGGTGTTCACATGAGAACACTGGTGATTACACTGATTATCATCATCTTCCCGTTAGGCACCAGAGAAGGGCTTGGTGATCCTCACCTGGGGACCCAGACAGGGCACTGGGTTGCTGAAGACCACAGGACTGGTCTAGGTTAGGGGTGTGTGTTCTGCCCCCAGCAGCTGCCGCTCAGGGACTGAGTCAGGCCAGTGTGACATCAAGTATACTCTACTGTTGGTTCCTATAGATTTCACTCAAGCGTGAACTTTCGTTTTCCAGGGGAAACCTAGCAATTGCAAACAGTGCCAAAAGGCCTCTAACACTGACCTATGCCAGACAGTAACTGCATATCTGTCAGTGGAACCAGGAGTTTATTCTTCGCTCTTTTCTGGGATGGAAAAAGAGAGGACTTCAACATCCAGCACTGAGGGTAAGTGCAAGACATGGAGCCAACATTCTGCCTCCAGTCCTGGCTGGGTGACCTAGGACAGGTTATTTAACCTCTCTGGGCCTCAGTTTCTCATCTCTGAAGTGAGATAAAAAATCCTACAGCTCAACAAAGCGGGTGACAGTGAACATTCAACAAGCATTGCTACAACAAGCCGGATCCATGGCGAGCATTCAACAAGCATTGCTATTTGTTTTTATTATTAACTTCAGCAAGTTTGCTTACTGGAATGACAACATGAATTTACCAGGTTGGTTTTATGGAATTTCTCTGAGCAAAACCCAGGTCATGACTAGGTTTAGATGGGAAATTATTAGAAAAAAAATTCTGCAGGTGAGTGAGTATAAGTGCTAACTACATATTGAAACAGTCATCCTTTAAACAACTTGTTATTGTGGCTCAATCATGAGTAAACCATAGCCACTCCTAAGTTTATTTCCTTTAGCATTTTAAGAGAAAAATGTGTCCCCTGAGAAATTAACACATCATAACCCTCAGATACTAAAGAATGACAGGAAAGTGCCAGGAAAACAGCACAGCAGGGCTTACAACTAGAGGACCCAGAAATGGCACTTGGGGTGAAAAGGAGAGTGGATAGGGAGGGCTTCCGTTTGGGAGCTCCCAAAATGAGCACCCAAAGAGGAGAGCTGGGGCCTGGGTGCCCCAGCAAAGGAAAGCCATCCAGGGGCTGCTGGATCCCCCACATCTGTTTCCAGACACTGAGCACAGAAATAAACACCCAGCTCTGTCAAACCACTGAGCCGGCAAGAGAACACGCTCCATGAACATGCACAGAAACCATATTGAGGTGGAGAGCAAGGGGCGCTCTCTTGTGATGTGGTTGGAGTTTTAAAAACCGTGTTTGCCAGTAATTCTCTTGTCCCTTTCATGTTGTGGCAAAGAGCTGGATCTTATTTCTTGTGGGCAGCGAGGTCCCAATGGCAGAAGTGATTTGCTGGGTTTGCATTCTGAGGTCCTCCAAAGCTCTGTCTGCTGTCAAAACACAGTCGTGCCAGGACAATGGGGCAGGCTGAAGATGAAGGTGGCTTTGCAGCCTCTGCTTCTAAGATGATACTGACACTTAAGGACAGGGTTCGTGGGGGTGCCCAGGGCACATCCTCTCTAGCCTGCTATTAATCCACACGGACATTGCTGACTGATGAGCTCATGCCGGGTTAAAACAGAAATGTTTTTGAAAAAGCCAGTTTGGCAGCTTGAGTGTTGAGGCTGGCTTACGTTGCAGGAAGAAACCAGAGGCTCCTCAGAGAGAAGCGCTTACCCTGGGAGGTTGCTACCCTCACCCGGGGAACATGTGGACTGGCCGGGCTGACTGGGAAGGAAGGAAGGAAGGAGAGCTTGAGTTTCTGTGTTGATGCACCCTTAGGGAAATGCACCCAAGAGTAAGGCCTGAGAGTTCTTCCACCCTAAGAAACACATTCAGGGGCAACAGCAATTTCCGTGTCCTGGCTGACACCCTCCTTTAAACAGTGGCTACCCTACTGCTTGTTCCCGACATCAGAAAAACCATTTTTCCAAATCAAAGGCCAAAAAGGAGATTTCCTCCCCTACAACCGGGCCTCAAGGTTTGGAACAACTTTTAAAAACAAGAGGCTGAGATGTGCAAGGACAGGATGCAAAGGACCTCACAGTCCAACGTGGCCTCTGATCACCCCCTCAAGACCAGAGGAAAGTCTGAGGATCCTGCTAAAGAATGGATTTACAACTGATGAATGCCTTCGAAGCCCAACCTCATGGGGTATGCTGCATCAATCTCCCCACCTAAGGTAACTAGAAATTACTGGCGAGCAGTGCATATAGCTGAGGTTAGAAAAATGGGTCTTCACATGGCCTTATTATGATAACTGCTATTATTAATAATAGTTATCATCTATTTAGTGCTTACTGCATGCCTGGGGACTCTGCCTAGAATTTTTTTTTCTGCCTAGAATCTTAAATAGACCATTCTTACACCACTGAGTTATCATTATTGGTGACATTTTACACAAAGAAATAAATCTCAGAGAGGTTTCACAAGTTGTCCAAAGTCACACAGCTAGTAAGTGGCAGAGTGAGGATTTGAACTTACGTCTTTCCTACTCTGAGGTTTCCTATAACCAGGCTATCCTGCCCTCACCACCACTCCACATATGCTTGCTACTAGTCAGTTCAGGGGTGGTTGAGGAATAATTTTAGGTCACATGAGAACAGTTTTTTCTATGTTAAGTGGTGGCATTTATTTTAGTAAGTATTAGAAAAATAAAATTAGCACATCAAATCTGTGATTTCATGAATATTGTTTCTTAGGATGAGGTTAAACTTAAGTTTAAAAGAGAGTTAAGGGTGGGCACAGTGGCTTACATCTGTAATCCCAGCACTTTGGGAGGCCAAGGCTGGCGGATCACCTGAGGCCAGGAGTTCGAGACCAGGAGTTCAAGACCTGGCCAACATGACAAAACCCTGTCTCTATTACAAATATAAAAATTAGCCGGGCATGGTGGCAGGCACCTGTGGTCCCAGCTACTCAGGAGGCTGAGGCAAGAGAATCATTTTAACCTGGGAGGTAGAGGCTGCAGTGAGCCGAGATTGTATCACTGCACTACAGCCTGGGTGACAGGGAGACTGTCTCAAAAAAATAAATAAAATAAAATAAATAAAAGGGAGTTAATACAAAAAAGAAAAAAGTTAAGTACATAAACATACAGGTGGTACCAGGATATGGCCCAGCTCATAGTCACCAATCTGTGAGTGCCCCAAGTCTGAGACCACTGATATAGCTGAACTTCCTACAGACAACCACTTGGTCAAGAAGCTGAGCTGCAGAGGACAAAAGTCTGACTTCAAAATGAAAGGGATTCTGTCCAGAGGCATCGACACCTGCATGTATTGCCAGAGAGCTGTATCTCAAAGGACGGAACAGACCTACGACCACACAATACCAGGACCCTGATATTTTTTCCCATACCACACGGGGGACAGGACCCTCACTGAGGCTGGCTCATCCCCCACCGGCCCCCATGTGCGTGTACTCACGGCCAAGGTGGCGCGGTCCCTCTCCACCAGGTCAGCCAGCTGGTGCAGCAGCCGCCCACGACTCAGGGCATCCAGCCGGCGCCATGGCGAGCCCCTCTGGAAGGCAGCCTGTGCAGCCTCCACAGCCTTGTCCACATCGGGCTGAGTGGCCAAAACAACAGAGAGAGGGTGTCATCTTTTGATGTGACTGCAGTTTGGGATCGCGGCTGTCAGTTACAGAGAACAGCAGAATTGTGCCGCTGGCAGACAGGCTGCAAGCAGCAGCAAGTTTTTCAATCACTTGAGTGGCTGGGAGCATTCAAGTGATTTTTTTCTTCTTTACATCTTAATATTTCTACAGTGGTCAAATATCATCTTAATATTTCTACAGTGGTCAAAAAAACAAAAACGTTTGTTTCTGATTATAAAAAGCATTTAAAAATATTTCATAAAGTCACCGACCCTGAGTATTTTCCTGGGGGACCCAAGGACGGAAAGACTTTCCACTGGCTGGCTCACCGTGAACACACACAAGCCTGCTGTTCACAGACCAGGTGGGAAATGGCTGTCCGGCATTTTATTCCAGCTGGGAACTGGTGGTCCAAGAGTGAGAATGGGGAAATTCGTTCATTTCTGGATTGCAGAACTGACCATCATGGAACAGTTCGCAGACAGGGAGGAACATGGAGGCCTTTTTTCTCCCTTCAGCCTCACTCACCCCATGGGAGCAGAACTGGATCGTTTGTGCAAGGATAGCATAATCACAACAGAACCTTCTTTCTAAAAGGAAAGAAGTGAGGGCCATTTAGAGTAGTGTCATTCTTTCTCCTTCTCAAGAAAACGGGCCACATTCATCTCAAAGGCTCCTCCGTGCCTCTCTTTCTAGAAGGTACAGCAAGGAGTGGATGCCAGACACCAGGCAGGAGTAACTCTACCGAGACTCCATGTGTCCAGAGCTGGCTTGGGGGTGAGCAGAAGCTTGGCAGGGGAGATGTGGGACACTGGATTCCTTGTCCCAGGCTCTGGGGTGGAGGCCAGGACCTCTCCAGCTGCAGAGTGTGGGGTGGCCTCTGGCTCAGAACAGTCACTCAGACCAAGGGAGAAATCAAGGCCCAGGGCAAGGGTCTCATTCTCCTCCCAGCACGTGTACAAGGTGCTTGGGAGTCTCCTAGTGGAAACCCCATTCCATGTCATGGCTTCC
Organism: Macaca thibetana thibetana; assembly: GCF_024542745.1. NCBI lineage: Eukaryota > Metazoa > Chordata > Mammalia > Primates > Cercopithecidae > Macaca > Macaca thibetana. The sequence goes on from NC_065584.1 coordinate 89,493,559, forward strand.
CCCCGATGCCCTCACATTTTTCTACGAGCTCCTCTGTGCCACTTTCTTTGTTAGCAGAGCCTAACTGTCATGAGGTGCCACACAGAGGGGGGTCTGTATAGGTGCGGCCGCTGTGCATTTGCACATCTGTCACAAAACTCATGGGCAGGATAAAATCCAAGCCTACTCTGCACACGCCCTTCACTCCATCCACTTCCAACCTCATCAGTTTGCTGACTAAGAACATCAGTCCAGTGCTCCAGCCGTTGAGGAAACATTTACATCTCCCTGCCCTCAGTGGAAGGGCTTTACCTCTGCGCTAACATTCAAAATAGATTTAATGGCCTTGCCATGTATAAAGGACACATTCAGAAGTCCCTTAACTTCCGTATTACGATATAGACCTTGCACTTCGAAATAGAGTGATAAAGGTTACCGCTTTCCATGCTCATGTAAATTTCTAGGAGAAAAGAAATCTGGTGGTTACATTGTTAACTATCCCAGCATCATCCAGGTAGCAACTATTTTTTTCCTTCAAGTCTATTTTTTTTCTAAAATGTCTCCTGCCAGAATACTGTATTTGTTGAAACACACCAGCCGGAAATGCTTTATGGAAAGATTCTTTAATGCCTCCAGGTCCAAATAATTGAAAAGACAACAAAAAACAAAAAACAAAAAACCCTTCCTTTAGCCACATGATGAGGATAGGTGAGGTCATCCTCATAGATGGAGAAACATCTATCAAAGGAGAATGATTCTCTGCAGAGGATCATCAGTAATTGATCCCATTCTGTGCCACATGTCTGAGAACCACATGCCAATTCATGCAGCTAGCCCAGGCCCTGCCCCTAGGATGGGCCAGTTCTATCTTATAGCTAAGCCAAACTGCTTCCTTATCCTTTGGTCATCTATAATTGAATTACTTAGAGCAACTGTTTTGTTTTTGTTTTTTTTTTAAAGTATTTACCTTATCTCCTTCTTCCACTTCACATATTTTCTCCAGAGTTGAAGGGTTATATGTGGCAAACTTTTTTCCACTCTTGGATTCATGCCATTCATTGTTGATAAATATCTAACCAGGAAAGGAAGTGTAACGAATTAGGTTTAGATCAAAATCATATAATTTCAACATGCTAAGGACCTTAAGTAACGTCTTATCCATCTTGTCCACCTTCCTCCCTGCTGCTTCCCTCTCCCCTTCAACATTTTATAGATGAGACCCGGAGGGGGACAGAGTCCCAGGACCACATGACCAATAGATCAACCAGGACAGACTCGAAATTCAAGTTTTGGTCAAATAAAACTAAAGTCAGTTAGAGATTTTTTCTAAATTATTATTATTTTTTCAGCAATAACATGGATTCACAGAGGAATGGCTAAGTTAAATGGTTAAATAGAGGCTGTGAATGGAATCTTATACCCTCATAGACTTTGGAAGAAGAATCAATAGGTTTATATATATAAAAGTCCCAAGCATTCCGCCTGCCCCTGAAGGGTAAGGACACACTGAGCACTCGCTTTCTCCTTTCAGCGGCAACACCCAGCAAGACTGATTACCAAGGAGCTCAATTTGAGGAGGATCTCACCATTACCCTTCAGTTTTCACCAATGCACATCAGCATGTCCCTCCCCAGCATCCCCCTTAAAATGTGTAATTTCATAGCAAACCACCATGGCACATGTTTACCTATGTAACAGACCCGCACATCCTGCACATGTACCCTAGAACTTAAAATAAAAGTTGATAAAATGTCAAAACAAACAAACAAACAAAAAAAACCCCACAAAAACCTCCGAAGCTTGACAATAAACCAGTGTTGAAATACAAAGTTAAATGTCTGGGTTAGAAACTTTTCAGGTTACATTAAGAGATGTCACAAATAACTGTTTATATAACCCACAGAAATCACTTTTCTGGGAACCTCAGTGATCCAGAATGCAGATGAGAATGAAAATTTTTTAAACAAGATATCATGAGCAGACTAAGAAGAACATACGAACTTCATGCACTGAAACATATGTACTATTTACTGTTAGTTTACACTAAGTTCTAATCATCTTAATAATGTCACATTAAAAGAGAGGGCTTTTGGAGAAGAACTAGGAACAGACATGACAGACAATACACAAAACACATTCTGACAGCACGGAGGTCCCCGGCTGCCCAGCCAGAAGACACACAAACTCCTGCTACACCAACTTGGAATGGCTTCCTCATCACAGCCTATCACAGCATCAGAAAAACCTCTGTGGCAGAAATGGCTAACATGCATGTCTATCAAGTAAAATGCCATCAATAATTTCTGAGTACAGAGTTAGTTCATCAGGTTCCGTTTTTACCTCTATCTGCATATGGTATATACATAGCTTTACTTTACTTCTCTGTGAATCGTTTAAAGGAAGAATTGCGTCCCTCAAGGGCTAATTTCAATTATTGTGAAATTGATTCATTTGGAATATTTGACTCCCCAGTGACAACAGATGAGAGAGGGCAGCCATCTCCTAAGAATGCGTCTTGGATACGTTCTCTGTATTGAGCTTCCTGTATAAACTCCACAGCTCGAGCTTAATACCCGGGTGATGGGTTGATCTGTGCAGCAAACCACCATGGCACATGTTTACTTATGTAACAAACCTGCGCATGTACCCCAGAACTTAAAAGTTGATAGAATGTCAAAAAAAAAAAAAAAAACCACAAAAACCTCTGAAGCTCATGCGTGAGGAAGCCTGGTCTGAGTCCTCTGGGGACCAAGCACAAGAGGCAGACTCTGGCTGGGCAGGTGAGCAGAGACCAGCTGCCCCCCAGTTTGGAATCCAGGACTGAGAGCATCTGTCACCAGTGGGATGTGCCTGTCTGGCTTCTGGAAGCTTAGCATCTCCAACGTGAGGCCAGGCCCCCAGGGAAGTGCACCAGGAAAAGGTCAGGCTACAATTACAGGTTTATTCTTCCAGCTGAAACTAAATCCGAGAGTTCACTTTTGCCATGCAGCAAGTCATCACTTGGTAACAGCGAGAAATTAATAACTGGGGAAGAAGAGTTAAGTTAGTGCGGGGAGGAAAGTGCAGCCAGGAAGAGGGGCCCATTTGTAGAAAGATGAAATTTCGTGGGTTAGATAATAGAGACTGTCAGTGAAAATTGCTGATTCTAGGTCCTTCCTGGTATCAATTCCAAGGCGGAGGGAAAATGAGAAGGTGGCAGAAGAGAATATAAATAAGGGGACTGAAAACAGATTACAATGATCGGATGTCTGCTGTACTTCATCTCCAAGCACGCTCCTCCAAAAAAAATTACTGTTTGTTCATGACATTGATCTGTAACCAGCAACCTTAAAACAAAATCAGACTATTTGACTCTAACCGTATTTTCCCATTGCTATGTTTTTAATTTTGTAAAATCTTTTTCTTTATACCACACTACAGTAGTAAGTAATCTTGTAAGTGGTTTCTACTGTTGATTTTTCTCTCCACAAAAACAAAACAAAAGCACAAATATAAGGAAAGGGTATATAAATACGGCCTACTGATTATGCTGGCTGTATTGTTCTGAACTCCAAATCAGAGTAAAGGGTCTAGAAGGAATCATTGTCTTTGATTTGTGGATTAGCATACGACAAACCTTATAGAGGTATAGCATTAAGCTACATTGAGCTGTAGACATGGTTCACAATTTACAAAAGGAACAGAATGACATGGAATCAGGACTGAGCTGTAAGGTGTCTCAGGTTGAGGTGAGATGGCAGTCATGCAAGTGAATCCTATTGATGCCAATTTCCAGTAACTTCCATCTGACAACAGGCCACTCAGCTAAACTCAAAAAGAATATGCTTGCAGAAAAGGAGATTTGGGGGAATTTTATTTTTCATAAGAGAGATAATAAAAACTGGTGTTTTAAAATCAGAAAACTTTGAAGAGAATCTCTGCTACTGGAAGAAATTTTATAAGGAAGGAAAGAGGTCCCCTAAATTAGAAGGGACTTCCATCCTCTGAGATCTGTGTGGGGACGCTGGAGGGGCTCTCAGCTCTCCAGAATCATACAGCATGACCCTAGAGAACGCAATGTTAACATGTGAGGACGAATGAAGGGGCTTTGACAAAGTCATCCTTCTGAAAGTTAGACCACCCTGGAAATGGCACTGCTGGGGCTGGGGCTCAGATGGGCCAACGCTGGTGTGTGCCCCATTATCGAGAAGCACCGTGAGTCAGGTTTGGAAAATAGCAGACCACTGCTGGCTACCATGCTCCACCGTCTGCTCTCCTGCCAGGCCACCCACCTGCCGGGCCACTCACCCACCCTGGGCCTCAGTCCTGAACTTCAGTTTATCCCGCTCCTTCCCTCGGCAGGCACTGTTGGTGGCCTCACTCTCGGCGGCCTCTCCTGTCCAGACTCCCTGAGGCCTGTGCCAGGGCACTGGCTGGCCACCCTCAGCCACGTAAGCTGCCTGGGTCCACAACTGCTATGGGGAGGTCTCTGCAGAGATGGGCCAGGAGCCAGGACAGAGCAGGCAGCAGCACTGTCCCCCAACGGGTGGGGAGGGAGCAACCAGTGTGAGGCAGTTGGGGCCTTCATCGCCTGGGAGACCCCTCAAGATCCCAGCACTCCAGGCCCATCGACCACCTTCCCTCAACCTCACTCCTTCACTGGTTCCCTTTAACTGGCAAAGGTTGCGCACCCACCAAGACGACAGGCAATTACTGCTCTGTGAATTGTCTAAGATCGCCATAAGGGCTACATTTACACTTTAAAAGTGTCCTAAAAATCATAGAGAAAGAGGTAAACTTTTTGTATGTGGTCAGATTGCTGATAGGACTCAAAAACATAAAAAGTAAAAGGACCATAATACATTTACTTTCTTGTTTCTATATATAGTATTTTGAAATCCTGTACAACCAAAAGAAAACAAACAACCTCCCCACTTCACCACCCGCAGCAGCAGCAGCCAAGCACCTAGGGCTAGGGTCTTATAAAATTAAGGTATCATTTTCACTCTTCCCAGAATTCGTGTTGGAATTTTCACTCTGAAGCTGATATTACAAAGAAAACTACATTAAGAATAATTTTCAGCGTTTAGTTTACAGCGACGTGTCTTTGTTGATTACAGAGCCTTCTGAAAACACTTAATTTAAATGTCATGTGATCAGAGGCTCAGCCGACATTGGGAATTAAGTGCCAAGAGACCTAAATCCGAAGGCCACACGTAGTGCCCTGTAACTTTCTCCGCTTGATTAAAACTCTTTGAGAAAGATAATTGCTACTTCTTAAAGTAAAACGGATGAGGAAATCCTCTAAGTGCGGTGTCAGCTGGAGTTGGGGGCTATGGATAAAAGCAAAAATCAAGAGAAGCCAAAGGTGGGGAAAGTGAAGGCAATGGCTCTCGGCCTGGCCTGTGCCTCTAAAGTGCCCCAGCACCGGCCCACGGACAGAAGCGCACCCCAGACAGCCTGGGGGTGTCCTCCATTGGGTCGCGCTTCCGCACCCGGGTCTCTTGGCCCTCCTCAGCCCCAGCTCAGAGGCCTCGGAGGCCTTACCATCTTCTTTTATTCCTTTCTGCCCCAGGCAGGTAATCTCACCGTTCTGCCAACGCTCTAGCCTCCCAGCCCACAGCGCAAGGAGACAGAGAACCGTGCGCTTCTGCGGCGCGACGGAGCCTGGCCGCTCGGCCTTGCTACCCACCGCTTCCCAAAGGCCCAGATCTGCGACCTTCCGAATCGCGCTCCTTGCCTGTAAACACCGGGACCTCTGGGCTCCGGGGAGGTTTCATCAGTAAGTGAGCACCTTCCTACTCCCTCTATTCTGCTGGTGAGCTGGGTATAAACTAAGCACGGAAGGTGCCCGATGCGCTTTGCTCAGAGGACCTGTTTCCCCAGTCATCTAACTGCAGCTCCGTGATCTGGCTCCCGGACTCTCTCTTGGCGTTCTCGGGCACCTCTGACCCTCTCAAAGCCAGACGCGTCCACCCGGGAAATCATCCCAGGGGTTTTTGGGGAGGGAGACCACCGCGCTCCTAGTCAAAGCGGCGCGCACCTCCACTCGTGATCAAAGCAGTGAAGGCACACGTCGGGGCCTCGCAGGGATGCGTGCAGCCTGGCACCGCGCGGGCGCTAGACGGCCTCGGTTTCCCGCCTTCGAGGCTCACAGCGCCGAGCCCCGCCGCCGGCGATCCCGCCCAAGATGCCCCGCGAAGGGTGCGGTTTCGAGAGGGCCGAGCCCCGGCAGGGAGGCTCGGGTCTCGGGAGCGCCCGGCGGACCCTCGGCCTACTGGTCCCTCGCCCACGTCGCCCCGAAGCTGGCTGCCCAGCGCAGAGGCTGGCGGCCGTCGGGTGGGAGGGGCGCCCACCTCACCTTGGTGAACTTGACCTCCAGGTTGCGGATAGGGCGCGGCAGGGCAGGCGGCTTCCTGTCCGGCTGCCCGTTTTCCACGGCCCCGTTAGTGGTGGCCATGGCTCCTCCGCGCTCCCTGGCCCGAGGCGCCCTAGTCTGCGGCGCACCGGCTCGGCCTGGGCACTGCGCAGCCTGCTCCCGGGGTGACAGCTCCCCGCCGCTTTATGCAGCGCCCCACGCCTCCCTCCCGAGGGGGCCGTCTAATTGGCTGCAGGACTGGAGGAAGGGCGGGCGGGCTGCTGGAGGGAGGAGAGGCAAGGGGAGGGGGGCCCGCCCGCTTCACCCCACCCCGTCCGCCGCCCCTGCAGGAGCCCGAGTGCTGGCAGCTCTGCCCGCGTGCTGCGGACCGTCCCGGCTACCGCGCCGTGCGCTTTCTCGCCCTGGAGATTGGCTTTGGACTAGCTCCCCGAAGCGCTGCCGGGCCCCGGAAGTCGCAGGGCTGGGACACCCGACCCGGCAGGGAGCTAAGCCGCAGGGGCCACAGCGCCCAGCTGCCTCCCCGAAGCCGGGCGAGCTCTTCCCGCGGCACCTGCAGCCCCCTCCCAGTCGCCGCACAGAGCGCTCGCCCAACTTCGGCCGGCTTGCAGCTCTCCGGAATGCCCGCTCTCCGCTGGGCCCTGCGCCGCGCCGGAGTCGGGGCTCCTGGCGGGGCTGCCCTGCGTCGCTGCGCACGTGCCCTGGTCTTGGGTCCAGCGGCCCGATCCCCGCTCGCAGGACAGACACCCGCTGCGCCCCACCCTGCCCTAGCGGGGACCGCCGGCTGGCGCACCCTGGCCCAGCTGGCCTGGAATTTCCCTGCGGCCCTGGGGCTTCACACGCAGTGGGGCAGAAGGCGAAAGCAAAACGCTGGACCATTCCAGCTCTACGCTGTGGAGCCCTGGCGCCGCTGGGACTCTGACCTTCACAGGCGCACACCGCCCTCCATCCCAGAGCCCTGGAGTGCAATTAATTTGGTTTTTTAAATGCATAAATTATACCTCGATTAAAAAATGATAATTAAAAAGAAAGCACATGAGATCTTTGCTGCTAATCGTTTTAAGAGTTGAAACTCTTGTCGGGCATAACTTCCCAGGAGTGGGAGGTAAGTCTAGCTCCTCTCCTTTTGCCATTTGGGAAATGCTCCATCGACCCCCAGGACTTGACACAGCCCCCATCTGAGACACGGAAGCGGCTTCTGATGCATGCCATTCCTCAGGTTGCTGGAACAAAGACGGGAGGCACGAATTCCTGGCAAAAGCTGTGCTTTAATCCTCAGATAGGCTCAGGCCCTTCAGTCCATCTCTTTGTATGAGTAACCCCAAGTAATCAAGAATGGAGAGGGGTCTTCTTATTTTCCTGAGGCTCCTCCTGTTTTGAGGCCTCCGTGTCCATCTCTGTCCCCTGGTGTCCTTCTGGATAGAGGGGTAAGTTTTGAAGCTTTTGGAAACCCCGCATCTGTCCCTTACCCTGTGGTGGTGGAAAGTTCTTGTGCTGCTATGGCCTGGAGTGCACAGCTGAGGCCGGGAAAAGGGGATAATGGACCCTCGAACGGGGCAGCCTTGACCAATATCGGCTGGCTAACACTGGTGAGTCTGAGCAATGCCAGCTCTTTCCTCAGCTGCTTCTGCCAAATCCTGGCCTCCCTGCCATCTTGACTGGCCCCACGGCTCCCACTTAGGTCTCCTGAAAGCATCTGGGTAGATGTGCCATGCCAGGGCCTCTGGCTGGGTGCTGAGCCCTAGCATTTGGGTGCCTGAACCCAAGAGGACCGTCAGGGTGTATCGACAAACCCTTCCTGCATAGATAGAGGCCAGGAGCCCAAGGCCAGTGGGTGCACCAGGCCCCAGGAAGCTGCAACTAGGGATGCTTTACAAATTGAACTCCCATTCTGAGACTTTATCTGGGATCCTGGATGGTTGAAATTATGTCGCTGCCAGGATTTTTTTAAGAAATCTGAAATAAAATTTATAGAGGAAATTGTGTTAATTAAATAATTTTGGATTAATGGGGGAGGCAAATGGCATTGAGCTTAGAACTCTGCTCCTTTAGGGAAGATAGTCGAGCCTGTTTGGTCAAAGACAGACAGCCACCACTTTGTTGGCTATGAAGTCAGGAATGAAAGCCACCTCACCTCACACTCAGACGTCCTTGTGACCCGAGGCGTGATCTCAGGAGCCAGTTGCAATGATGCCGACTGGCTCACCTGCAGCTCCTCCGTTTGATACCCACGTGATCCTGGGAGCCTGAGATCAGAGTGGAGCACTTAGCCATAGATTTTGTCACAGAGAGCAGATCAGGAGGATGGGCTTAGCTCTGGGCTTGTCCAGACAAGCAGGCTCTACCTCTGCTCCCATCGGCGGGAGGGGTGGAGGCAAATGTGCTTCTCCCCATTTTACAGGTGAGTAAACAGAGGCGTGCAGATACTTGTCCCAGACATCACCATCGGGGGAGAAACTAAAGCCAGACTGTGTGAGAGTGAGTGGTGCACGGCAGGGAGGAGGGGCTTTTCTGACATTCCTCTGTCCTATTCTTTCAGGCAGGTGAGCACCTATGACCCAGGGCGGTCCCACGTCATTGGGGCTGCATAGGACATAGTGAAGACACCAAGTGCTTTGAAGGTCAAAAATGGTGGGAGTATCCCTCTTCCTTGTCCCTTTCCTAGGAATCGTACCTCCTAGCTGTGGCCTCAGAGGCAGGGGCCATAGGGGCTGGAAAGGAGGATTTATTTTTGCTCACAGTGTGTTGCTGGGTGTTCGGTTTGGTGGTGAGTTGCCTGAGCATCGGAGGTGGCAGAGGCCCAGCCCCTTCTGATCACATCCCTGACCTGAGTTGCAGCTATGCACCCTTGGGTTGGATATTGATCTCTCTGAACTTCAGTTTTCTTTTCCATAATCTCCTTCCCACTTTACAGTGTTTGGGGAGGCTCAAGCAAGATAAGGCTCTCAGGAAGTGCTTTATAAACTTTAAAGGGCTATCACATACCAGCTCTTCATTTTCGTATTCTTCCTGGAGACTGGTTCCTTTTTGCTGGCTTTTCTTCTTGGAAGTCAGCAAGTTCCCCCCACTTGTCTCTGGCTTGCGGGAGCTCCCCAAGTCAACAGTCCCTCTGCTCATTTCATTGTGAAAAAGTATTTATTCATTTTGTTTTCAGCTCCGTGGTGCTGCTGTTGTCTGCTGCTTGTCTTATTGGTGCATCAAATGAGCTGAGTCCCGGACATGTCACGTTGCAGGCTTGTTTGCGGATGAACACTTAGTAAAAAGAAGCATGAATAAAAGACTAAGATAAAACAGAAGTCAGGTGGTCACCCCCTAAGTTCAACCTCATTTCATTTTTAAACCCATAATCATTTGTGGGTGATGTTGGGGTCTGAAGCAAATGTAATGAATAATGATGATGATATTGATGGACCCCCTGCTGTGTTTCATGTTATTTCAGATCTGGTACCTGAGCCTTGTGGAGAGATGCCCAGGTCTGCTGAGCATCCCTTGTGTCCCCACAGCCTCTGGTCAGCTGCAAAGCTGCCTCTCCCACCCAGTCTGCTCACCTCCCTCAGTGTCGTGGAGTTGAGGCAGGGGCCTGGGACTTGGGTGTGCATTCTGAACCCCTTCCTAGAGAGCCAGGCCCCTGGGCTGAGGGTAGTTTTTTGATGTAGGGAAGCCCAGTCACCCCACTGTGTAGCTCTCAGGCCAGCTCTTGGGTGACTCAGGGAGGTGACCTAACTTCAGGTTTTTTGGCTATAAAATGAGGGTGGCATGTGCCCCTGTGGTGAGGGAAGGTTGACTTCACTGTGAGCACCTCCCTGCTGGTATCAGTGAAGTCAATTCCATGTTTCATGTGAGTCATTCGGTGTTGCCTTAAGCTGACTAGAATAGGCAACTACTTACCTTTCAAGCTTACTATAAATTAAGACCCATCAAATACTACAATATTGTTCTGTCCTCAAGGGACACACAAACAAATCTTTTTCCCTGCGAGTTTCCATCAGTGACTGATTATATGGAGGCAGGAGCACCCCAGGTTGGAGAAAGAAGAGCTGATAACACCCAAACACGGTGAAGAGAAAGGAGCTGCCAGCCCACCACACAGCTCCTCCAGCTGCTTTCTCTCCAGCTCTGCCAGTCCTTTCTGGTCCTGGGGAAAGCCTTCCCCACACAATATTAGGCTGAGGCAAATCAGTCTTAGACCAGGCAGAAGCAAACGGAGAACTCATTACATAAAAGCAAAGAGGACACATCATGGTATTTGCAGGTCAGCCTCAGTGCAGCCATACACACACATGCACACCATATACGTATACACACATACACATGCATGCACACGTGCACGCACACACACACACAGACCCCACCAGTTCACAGCTGCCAGAGCTTTCCCCTTGGTCTGTCTTCCAGTGGATGAGAGTTGTGGCCCAGCCAGGAGAGAGCATGGAGGGTAAGGTAGAAAGAGCTAGTTGAGTACCCGATAGTTCTCTCCTTTCTTGCCAGTGGAATCCCATGTTATCGAGGGTGGCAATTGGCTTTGATAAAACCTATTTCCCAGCCTCTCTTGCAGATGGGTGGTTAAAGAAGTATAAGCTGAAGTTTTTGGTTTGGGCTTCCAAAGAAGCTCTTAGGCATGGTGGCTCATGCCTGTAACCCCAGCGCTTTGGGAGGTGGAAGTGGGAGGATCATTTGAGGCCAGGAGTTCAGGACCAAAGAAGCTCTTTACATGGGACTGAGTCAGTTGAAAAGCTCTTATTCCTTTCTGCTGCCTGGAACATGGACATGAGAGCTGGGTCTCCAGCAGCCATCATGTAACCATAATGCAATTCTGAAATGCAAATTCCATGGTAAGGAAGTTGGAAGAAATACTTAAAAAGAACCTGGGTCCCTGATGGCCCTGGAACGAGCCTTTCATCCCTGGATATTTTTTCTTGGATTTTTTTTTCATGTGAGCAAAACGAAAATCCCTGTATTATTAAAGCCAGCCATTTGGGTTTTCTGTTATATGTGGCCGACTTAATCCTAACCAGCATAGCTGGCTGTTGGCCATTGCTATGACAAGAAAAGCAAACTTTTAAACTCACGTGGAATAATGATCTCATTTTTGTATAAGCAGAGCAGCACAGATATAAAAATTTTATCACCATCTCTGTTATTTTTGACCTTAATCAAATAACCTTGATGTGCTGTGCTCAGGCTTATAGTATATTAAAAAACAAAAACGAGCTCTGGGATGGAAGAAATGGAGCTAGCTCATTGATTCATTCACAGCTTTAATTGCCTAAATTGGATGGTTGGATGATGAGGTCCTACTAGGGAAGAGAATCTCTTTGGTACAAAAGCCCCGTGGAGCTGCCATCCTCTGGTGCCCATAGGTGTTAGTTGTGTCCTCACATCTACTGAGGAAGGCACCAATACTCAGAGAGATTGAATGACTGTACAAGTCCCTGGGCCACCCAGACCTGGAAGATACTTGGTCAGGCCAGCACTCAACCCCGGCAGCAAGAAGTCAGACTTTGTTTTAAAGTAAACAAAATGTCACTCCATATAATCACTGAATTTTGCTCATAATACTTCACACCTCTCAATACCACCACCAGCCATTCTCAGTGACGTGAGAAGTTGTTTGCAGACTTTCCAATCTCCTTCAAAATTCAAGAATTCTGAATTTTGAACCACAATTTTTGGGGTTTCAGTTCAATTTACTGCAGATAAAACATACTTCCTGGTTAAAAGGAAAATTGTTTCAGGGGGCTTACAAAAGAAAGGGTTCAGGAAGATTCTTGAATACAAAGTGGTTCTTGCTAAATAATTGTACTGAGATAAGCCTAAGAAAATCAGAAACATACATATTGAATTTCCCTTGAAATTCACATGGGTATAACACTGTCAGGAAAGAGGGCTTAGCAACATACATTTTGCCAAGCCCAAAATGTTTGAAAAATAATTTGAGTATGTTAAGGTTTGGCGAATCACTCTTGGGTTCTTCTATCCTAGTCCCACAGTGACAAGACTTTCCCCCTGCCCTTCATCCGGGGCCCCCTGTAAAGGAGCATTAGTTACCCAAGAATCTTCCCTTGGATTTTTGCCATTATGTGAGTCTTGGGGTGGAGATCAGAGTGGGGAATAGAGGGGTTGTTAGAATCTGTGTACTCATGAGAATGCCTGGGGATCCTCTTGCAGTTGTGTCTTTGTGGAATGAGAGTTACTCAGGCAGCACTCTTGAGGTTCCCCTGTAATCAGAAAGCTTCTATAAAGCACATCATGTCTTATAATATGTTTAGGCAGACAGGAAGCCTGTTATGTGTGTAGCAGACAGGAAACCTATTTATGTATATTTTCATCTAGTTTCATATGGCATTGTGGTGATTCTAAAACACTCCACCCCCAAGGGAATGGATTAATTAGTGACCTATAGTGTTTTCATATTTATAATGTTATTTATTATTGAGCATGTCTGCAAGCATTGAGATTGCTTTACATTACACTGTATTATACATTACATTGTATTATATATTATATTATTTGCAAAGATAGTTTATCAATTAAGAGACAATGAATTGGATATGGTGTATTTTCTACCAGTGATAGCAAATAAACATGAATATTAGGAACAAAACATGGGATTATAGACTTTATAAGATGCACGCAAATATGCATCTTCTAAATTCCATGGATATTTCAGCTATTATGAATTTCAGCGCATTTTTTTTTTTCAATCCCAGGAAGTACTAAGCTTTTGCACCTGCTTACCATGTCCAGCGATTTCACTGCACTTCTCCCGTTGGCCACTAGATGTCACAGGACCAAGTTGAGTAGGAAGTTGCCACTGAAGTTTGTTCTATGCGAGAAGCAGGTATTTCCTAACTTAGCAGTAAATGGCAGTGCAAGAGCTTGTTGACAGCACAGTGCCCAAAACTTCAATTGCACCACAGAAACATGATGCCAGAATTGGTGATTAGTGCCCAGGCTAGCCCACAAAAGCCTACTCGCTTCTCCATAAGCCTAAAATGGGTTCCTAGCTTTGAGATCAAACAGATGTCAGTGCTGTTCTCAGCTCAGGGAGAACTTGGGCCTAATCTTTTTGAGCCACTACTTCTTTTTCTGAAGATGGAAGTAATAATTCTTGCTCAGCAAGGGATTTGTGGGGGTAGGTGAGAGTGGAGGTGCGACAAGTACATTTGCAAGGAGATAGACAAGACCTCACTGCTGCCTGACTCTTGATGAAGCTCACAGAAAGCACCACCCAGAACCTTGTCCTGCTGGCTGTGAGGCATCGCCCCTGACCTGGCTGCTCTCTTGGGCCCTGGGTGCCCACTTCATCCCCATCCCTTCCTATCCCTCTCACAGACAAGACAACCCAGGACCCTCCAATAGAAATTTGTCAAGGAATTGCAAAAGGATAAATAACGGCAAAGGATAAGTGTGTATGATCCTAGGAGTTTAGCCTTGCAGGCAGGTAGACTGGGAAGGATTCCTGCAGGGCATTTGCCAGCCTCATTTTGTAATCTCCCTTGGTCACAGATTCCTTGTCTGTAGAAGATGGTACCTCCTTCATGGGATCAGAAACGCAACTGAGATCGCTGATGTGACAGGGCCAGCCCTGCCTGGCGTATGGTGGATGCTTGGTTTATGTCACTTGAGAGACTCTCTTGCTAGGGGGATGGGATGGACTTCAATCTCCTTTTTCAGCCCTGGCCAAGAAACCTCCAGCTGGGTGGGCAGCTTCTCAACCCTTCTAGAACCTTTTTCCTGATCTTCTCTCTGATCTATGCTACAGGTGGCTTTCAGCAGCTCCAGACTCTTCTCTGGCTGATGCCAGGCTCCATTCCCCCAACACCCATCCCTTCTTTTGTATTTATGCTTCACCGCAACATTGCAGATACTTTTGGGGCTTCTCCTAGGAATCTATCTGGCTTTGGGTTTCTGAACACCCAGCTCTGCCCCGACTTGCTTCTCTCTCTCCTGTTTCATTAGCCATGTATCAGGTCTGATTCTTCCCAGTCTTTTTACTTTCTTCCTCATGCTGCCTCTCAGGCATTGGTGGGGCACTGGCAGCACTGTGTAGACAAGGATCTTGACTCTCATCAGAATGTCCTGATTGATTAGTGATGTCTGCCGTGAGCACAGGATGCAGGCAAGCCCTAGAAACTGGCCTTCTCACAGGGTGACATGCACAGGAGTCACCAGGGATCTTGTTGACAGGCAGGTTGCATTCATAGGTCTGATGTGGGGCTCAGGGTTCTGCCCTTCTAACAAGCTATTAACAAGTATCTAACAAGCTACTAACAAGTATTTAACAAGCTACTAACAAGCATCCTTCCTAGACTGGCAGCATCAGCATTTACTGGGACCTTGATAGAAATGCAGACTCCCAGGCCCTACCATAGACTTATTGAGCTGAAATCTGCAGGTTAACAAAAGCCTCACCCAGGAGCTTCAAATGCACGTCACGGTATGAGAAGGGCCACCAGGCTCTGGTCTGGCTAATACGTGGCCTCTTAGGAAAAACAATCCCTGCCCCACCAAAAGCCCACCTTGTCAGAATGGCTGAAACAAGCTCTTCTTTTTCTTTCTCTGTTTATTTTCAGGGTGGAGATGACATCACTTTCTACTATGAGACCAAGGATAGCCCAATACTGATCCCAGCCAAGATCCCAACTGCTCCCACTCTTTAGAGGCTCCTTACAGCTATACCCAAGGAAATGGCTTTGAAGGACTTTAATCAACACACTTTTATAAGATGAGAGTCTAGAAGTACCAGGGCAACACTATTAACAAGAGGTTGTACCTTCATTATATTGCGTGCAAATTGCTGTTTATACTGCTCTTGAATTCTGGGGCTTGAGGAAGACAGGCTTACTGGGATGGGATATATACTTTGGGGAGGAAGGAGGGACCCTCTGTGCACAGTGTAAGTTAGGCCCTGTGCCCATCGGAGAGGCTGCAATGAATGTTACCAGGCGAAGAACCCCACTTTGGGATGTGAGGCCCCAGGGGCAACAGGGCACGACAAGGTGTTTCCCCAGAATGACTGAAGGGGGACATCAAAGGGACGAGTGTGGACAGTGGACAGTTGAAGCAGGCAATGGGAAGGCAGAACTGGGAGACGGCCCCAAGCCTCAGGTTGGAGAGGTGAGGCAAGGGCAGGGTGGGGCCTTCCACGTGGGCTCAGAGCAGCAGCCCTGACTCAGGCTGAGTTGTTTGAGATGAAGGCTGCGGGCGGGCTGTCTCAGGCACTCAGCCCCGCCCCAGTAGTGGCCCAGGCTCTTCCGTGAGAGCATTGACTTCAGGAGTTGTGCATATTCGAACTCAGGAGACGGCCACGTTATTATATACATATGATTTTGTAGACACAGAATTTTAATGATGTATTTATTTCTGTAGTTCTTCTTTGACATCGGTCTTCTTTACTAGACAAAGCTCCAATTTATGTTATGAACTGAGAGAGATTCAGTAGCTAGTTCCAGGCTCCCTGGCTCCATCACTTGCATCTCTAACCTCTGGGGTACCTGGTGGAGGTTTCTAACCCTCAGCTTCCTTCTCTGCAAAAGTGGGTGGCTTGGCAGTGCACAGCTATGGGGACAGCATGATGTCGCTCTGCTGGGATGTTAAAGAAATGGACCTCTCCAGGTGTGAGTGCTGGTGCTGGTGCTGGTGCTGGCTGGGTGTATGGTCACCCTTCAGCTGCTCAAGGAGGTTTGAGCAGCTACGGCGCATTTATTGGCCAAGGTTAGGCTTGTGATTGGGCCCAACGGAAAGGAATGGAAAACTGACTAAGGGAAGATAAACTTTTCTGTGATACCGGAACAAAGGAATACCTTCTGAAGCAGAACTAACTAAAGCATGAGGAATGACCTGGAGAATGAAGGAATAGGAAGAGTGCCACACCACTCTTCTGCCCACTCCCAATACCCTTCCACTCTGAATCAGCTGCCCCCACCCAGTAAGGCCTCCCATGATCTCCCCCTACGCTGCCTCGGTGCTGGCTGGCCAGGGTGCCCGCTGTTGCTAAAACAGAATCACTCACTTCAACTCAGGGCCTTTGTGATCACCACTGCTCCTGCCTGGAGTGCTCTTTTCCTGAGATCTTTGCATGACTGATCTCTCCTCATGAAAGTCTCAGCTTAAATGCTGCCTCCTCAGAGAGACCTCCCCGGACCAGTCTGTCTGAAACCCGTCCCGCATCCCGCATCCCATTCTGTCATCTCTATGGCCCTGATTATACATTTCCTCTTTGTTTGCTGATGGATTCCTGATTCTAGAACGTAAGCGAAAATGCGGGGGACCCTCCCCACCCCGACACCAGCCACCAGGTGGCGTCCTTGACCCAGGACAGCTTGGTACCTACTATTGCAAGGGGCCCCCAAATACTCAAAATTGGCACCCTCACCAACTGGGAGTTGGATAGTTTATTAGTAGATCTGCAGTGACTGCATCAGGACTAATAGTGTTTCCAGAACAAATTAAAATGAGGCTTTAGGTTGGTGTCATTAAAAAACAAGTTCTGCTTGTTTTCCCACCCATGCCTGGGACGTTTATAGATGAAGTAACCCTGTCAGTGCTTAGCATAGTGTTGTATCCCTAGTGGAGACCAGAGAGATCTCCAAAACCTACATCTTTAGAAACTCTGCACCCATGGCACGAGCGTGTGTCCATGGCTATGGAGTTAGCTGTTAGCTAGGGTGGAGGAGCCCAGACCACCTGACTCCCAGCCTGGGATGCCTTCTTTCATGCCATGCAGAAACCCATGACCAGGCCTGTGCCAAAGCACCCTCTTGGTTTGTATCTTGTAAGAGGTAGAATGTTTAATCCTGAACAGGGTGGACTTCTGGTAAGCCAAAGGGTTTTTTGCTCAGTTACAAAGCATTCTAGGAGCTAGGCACCATAACTACAGAATAATAAGACATCCCTCAAAGAGTCTGTAATGTAATTGGGAGAATAACTATGTCTGGTAGAATAATGAGCGATGAATTCAAGATGTTAATGACATCCTGGAGAGGGAAGAGTAGAGGTAAGAGATGGTCCTCTTGGGTATAGGGAAGATTTTTCAAAAGAGGGAAATGTCCAAGATCGTGTGGTTGGGCCTCTGTGTTGTCACTCTATTTTGGCAAAATAAAAGCTGGCAGCATTGGTGCCACCATACTGAAAACTCCAGGGAGTTCCAGCTTTGCAGCTGGGTGAGACTGTGCTGACTGTGCTGGGGCCCTGGGGCTGGGAGTCTGGTGGCCCATCATCCTGTGGTTCTGCCATTTCTGCCCAGTCCTCGCATCTCCAGCAGAAGGTATTTTTAGGGTGTGCTTTAAAGATGGACAACTCCTCAGAGAGTCACCAAATGGCTTCAAACTCTGAAAATGCTGAAAGTAGGCTTGACTTTGCTGTTGCTAGGTAGTATCCTGCCTCTATGTTGGGACACAAAATAAAG
This sequence comes from Macaca thibetana thibetana, assembly GCF_024542745.1. Lineage (NCBI taxonomy): Eukaryota > Metazoa > Chordata > Mammalia > Primates > Cercopithecidae > Macaca > Macaca thibetana. Next base: position 89,511,303 of record NC_065584.1, read on the forward strand.
GCCACCAATCTTTTTGAGGTAGTAGAATTCCTCCCGAGGCGGGTGGGAGAGCATTCACACCCCCACCTGTCTCCCTCCATCTTATGTTGGTGCTCAGGAAGCTGCACTGTCAGGCTGTGTGGCACAACCACGTGGGCATGTTGTATTTGGAGTGTTGGTCTCAAGAGGGAAGACATGTTTAGTTATGCTTTTCTTTTCTTTTTCTTTTTTCTTTTTTTCTTTTTCTTTGTTTTTTGAGACAGAGTCTTGCTCTGTTGCCCAGGCTGGAGTGCAGTGACACAATCTTGGCTCACTGCAACCTCTGCCTCCTGGGTTCAAGTGATTCTCCTGTCTCAGCCTCCCAAGTAACTGGAGCTACAGGCATGTGCCACCACACCCAGCTAATTTTTGTATTTTTAGTAGAGACGGGGTTTCTCCGTGTTGGTCAGACTGGTCTCGAACTCCTGACCTCAGGTGATCTGCCCACCTTGGCCTCCCAAAGGGCTGGGATTACAGGCATGTGCCACCGCACCCAGCCTGGTAATGCTTTTCTTAAAATGTAGTTTGCAGCCATAAGCTAGTCCATAGAACTATCTCCATTTTACCTTGTATATAGGGACTCATAAGCAAACTTACTTTTTATCCTTAAATGGTGTAGGACTTGTTATCTATTACATGGATTAAATCGGAAAAATGTTTGAGGTAGGTGGCCTGGCGCACATTGTCTGTAACAGATACTACTTACCTAGAGGCCCCTCTCATCTAGCAACTTCCTAGCAATCTAGCAATGATCTAGCAACTTCCTTTCTGCTAACCTTTGTGATTGAAGAAACTTATTTTTGGTAACTTTCCCAATCCACAAAACCAATCCCATTTTAAGGTGGGAAAGTGTAGTGTAACAATGGGATCACTGTTTTTTTGTTGGTGAGATGAAAATATTTAAGCTTGGCCCTAACACCAGTTGCTATTGAAAGGTACTGCCTTGTACAAAATAACAAATCAAATCCCAAACTGTCTGTTTATGGTTATTACGGTTCACTTCATTAAGCCATAACTCTGATTACATTCTTTCTCCTGCCCTACCCTGAAGGCTGAGCTCTGAGGCCAGGGGGCTGGGCCTGCTCTTCTCTGGGAACTGCGTGTCCAAAAACATATTTGGGCAAAATGGATGAGTTGTGGACAAAGGGAACTCTCAGACTTTCAGGGGACCTTACCTGAGGGGCTCCTTCCGAGCCCTGGAGTCATGCTCCCCTATCCTGAGCACCTTGGCTCTTGAGACCCTGGGTTCCTGTTGCACCTGCAGAGATTCAGGTGAGAAATCTCTGGTTGGAGAAGGTAAGGTACAGGTGTGAGCTTGTTTTAATCTGAGATAATAATGCACAGACTTTCAAAGAATGAGATGGAGTGAACAGAGAGAAGCCCACGGTTGTGGGTACGGAGTGTGGATGTCCCTGATCCTCCGTGTGTCAGCCCATCTGTTAAGTCACCTTTCATCTTTGTGACATTTTCCCAGGGCCCTCTCCTGCTATAAACGACTTATGAAACACATGAATTAGAGACCGTCCTCAGCCCTACGCATGCAGCCCTTGACAGTGTGCTCTTTGGGCAGAGTTCTGGCCTCAAATGCACCTTCAGGAGCATTCCTTTGCTCAAGAGGCTGAGTATGGAGGAGGAGAGAAGACAGGCAAGGGAGGTGGGTTGCTCTGGGTTCCATCCTCACCCTCAATGGTATGGGGCCTTCAAGCTCTTTTGCCTCTCTCTTGGCCTCCTCGCCTATAAAATTCAGTCACACCTACTCATGGGGCAGCAGCTAGTCCCTGGTGATGGGCTCCACGAATGGAGCCTCCTGGTGTTCATGTCTCTGTGTGGTCCCCGGCTATGCTAACTCTGGGTTGGCCCTGCCGCTGCCTGAACTAGAGTGCTGAGTCATGGCGGGCCAGTTACAGGCCTGATCCTTGGGAAGCTCGGCAGCTTCTGCCTCTCTACTTGTGGGGGCCTGAGCGTCCATGTAGGAAGTCCAGGTAGCCTTCAGGAGAGACCACATGGAAAATCCATGTGCAGAGGGAGAGGCCCTAGCACCCCAAGGAGAGACAGGCCCAGGTGTCCCAATGTCCTGACTGAGCCCAGCCTCCCAGGCACTCCTGCCAAAGCTCCAGGGAAGTGAATGCAGTCACCCTCTGCATTGGAGGTCCAGCCACTGCCACCACCTGACTGCAGCTGGGCGAGACCCTAAACCAGACCAGCAGAGGGACCCTCTAATTGAGCCCCAATGAACCCTTAGAATCATGAGAAATTCAAAAAATGCCTGTTGTTTTAAGCCCTGAGCTTGGGGGCAGTTTGCTATGCAGGGATAGATCACAAGACATGGGCATACCCTAAAGTGAGGAATGCCAGCTGCCTGCTCCACCCCCACAGTGAGGTCCGAAAGATTTTCCGTTAAGTCTCAACGCAGCTCCTGGCACATGGAGGGTGCTCAAAAATAGCTGGTTTTCTTATAAATAAATGCAAACAGGTGGTTTTCCCTCTGTGGTGCCCTAATTAGTCTAAACGCTGACTTCTCATGGGCCCTGGCTCCTGATATCCTTAAATCTTTTTTTATTTTTTATTTTTTACTGAGATGGAGTCTAACTCTGTCACCCAGGCTGGAGTACAGTGGCCCAATCTTGGCTCACTGCAACCTCTGCCTCCTGGGGTCAAGAGATTCTCCTGCCTCAGCCTCCTGAGTAGCTGGGATTACAGGCATGTGCCACCACGCCTGGCTAATTTTTGTATTTTTGTAGAGATGAAGTTTCACCATGTTGGCCAGGCTGGTCTCGAACTCCTGACCTCAAGTGATCCGCCCACCTTGGCCTCCCAAAGGGCTTGGATTACAGGAATGAGCTACTGCACCCAGCCCCCGATATCCTTAAATCTTGTTAACTCCATGGAAGGGGGCTTCAGGCGTGCCAGCCCATTGGCAGAGCCATGTTGCAGGGGCATCTCATTCAGCAGACATTTACAGGCCTGTTCTTATGTGCCAGATGCCACGCCAGGCACTGAGGCTCCTGCAGACGGCACTACAGACCAACCACTGATCTCATAGCTGGTACATGGCGGGGAGAAGACAGACACGGAATGAGAAGCTGTAAGTGTGAGTAGTGGTATGGAGAAGTGCAGAAAGGGGAGAGCTTACTTCGGTTTAGTTCAGCTGCAAGTGACGAAGACTAGAAACAACATCACTTAAAGAGGATACAGGTATATTTTCACCTAAGAGAAATACAGCCTTGGGCAGTCTAGGACTGACAAGGCAGCTCCACAGTCACTCATCAGAGTCTGATGTCTTCTTTCTTTCTGCTCAGCCCTCTTAGCTTGCAATGTCCATCCTCACATTGGTCCCAAGATGGATGCTGGAGCTCCAGCCATCATAGCCACATTCCATGGGGGAAGGGCAAAGAAGAAAGTTCCCCTCCTGGTTTAATTATCCCCCTTTCAAATAACTTTCTCTGAAGCATCCCTCTACCCTCAAAGTCTTCTGCTTACACCCACTTGGCTACAGATGTCTGGAAACTTGGAAAATGTAGTGCTTTAGCTGGACCTATTGCTGCCCCAATAATATAAAGGTCTGTCAGTCAGGAAGAAAGGGGAAAAGGTTTTGCTTGACAACTGGCATCCTCCACCCCAGGGACCACTCCGAAGCACAGAAGTGACATTTTTCAACAGAAAGAAAGTTTGAACCAATTAGATAAAGAGCATTAAGATGCAGAGACTCAACCCCCACAGAAAACCCAAAGGTGAGAAATCTCATGAATCCTTCAAGGAATTCACAGGAGTCCAGTGTGAACCTCTTCCCTCTCAACGTAATTCCCTCATCTGTTTAGCAGGAGCTTACTTTAGCTTAGGATCTGGGAAAACATGAGTCTCCCCTCCCACCATGAGAAGAAGCTGAGGTTACCATTCACCTTTGGGACTGAGTGAGTTTCCACTTTTCCCTGAGAGCAGACTTGACAGATGAGGGACATGGTGGAGCTGGGGCTCTGAGATGTAAAGCGGGGAAAAGGGGAACTCTTGAAACAAGGAGAGATGGATCCTTGCCTTCCTCTTCTGGGTTGAGGGGTCCAGGGGACTCCCTGAAGCAGCAGCTAGGGAGGCTACAGCCGTGAGACTTCTGGCAACTTCCAGGAGGACCCGGCATGCTGCTATCTGTTTGCTGATTTAGTCTAGTAAGTGCATGAAACAGTATTTTGAAATTACAATCTCCTTAGCTCTGGGGTCTATAGCAATGACTCCTCGAAATTCCTTTTGTTCTGATCTCACACATCAATTCAGCATGTGAGGGGGTCTGAAGGGAACTCAATTAGAAATGCAGGCTAGATACATGTTGTTTCCTTTCTCTTTTTCTTTCTCTTTCTTTCTTTTTTTCTTTTGCCTTTCAACACCTGGGGCTTGCCAAGCCCACTTCAAGGAAAGGGGCTGCATTTTAAGTTAGCCCTGTTTTCTGGAACTGGTGGGAACGTCTTCATTTTTTCAGGTTTCCGCCTGTGGTTACCTTGCAAGGCTTCTCAGCCAGGCCCTGCGTGTCCCCTCTCCCGCTGCATCCCGGCTTCCCCTGGCTGGATTCCCTAGCGCATCTGCTGTGGGCTGGGTGCCCAATCGTTTTCCATTAATGCCTCTGGACAGAGAGGCCTACACAGCTGCACAGCTGGTGACGCAACGTACCCGACACATATACTCCCTGCCTGTCCCCGGCCAACCCTGGCCAGAGAGCCATCGGAAACTGGTGTTTACTGGGAAGTGATTTGACTTTGTAACACGGTGACCACAAGCTCCATTCCACTGGCCGACATGGTCCCAAATATTTCCTTCTCTCATGAACTTCCCATTCCCCCTGCCCCCACAATTGCTGTTTAGAAAAGTGTGGCTCAGGAAGGGGAGGAGAAAGTGGCAGCCTCATAATCTGGGAACGAAAGAGTCTTTGCACACTGTCATTAGAGGTCTGTACATATTGGACAAAATGTTGCTCTCTTGAAAAGTGAGTTATAACTCCTTAAATTTGCCCAGTCAGGATCTGACTCTCGTTTCTTAGAAGGCATTACATCGCTTTAATATGCAACAGTCTAACATAACATTAAATCATTTTTAAAAGTTTCATCTAGTTGATCCTGAGCCAAGGTATTCTTGGGTTGGGTTGCACATCCACCCTTTTGTTTTTTATATGGTTAAAAAGAAACACACGACAAAATACCTATCAAGTGATCTCACCCTTGCTGGTGTCCAAGAGTGATCTCTTGGCTCAGTGGGTCTCTTTGGTTTGTAGGGGCCCCAAAGGATGGCTTCATTTTCAAGACCAGCGAGTATTCTATGTGTGCCCACCACACACACCAGACTGCAGTGTGTGGGGGTGGGAGGAGGTGCCTGGGCCAGGTGCAGAATGGAAAAATCATGGTTTTCTAGGGATGCCAGGGACTTGAAGAGAGAGAGGCTAAGCCAGAGCTGGGAGGAGAGCAAGTGCTTTTGCCCCTTTTATAAGAGATGCTTCAGCAAAGCCTTCACCACACACATCCTCCATTTCCCTTCCACAAAAGGGGACCACTCCCTCACTGTGGCCCCACGTGAGGGCTGCTCTCCCGGGAGTCTTTGTCCTAACTCCTGCACCAAATCTTCTCTTTTGTTTGTCCTCCAGACCATCCTTGGAACCTTTCTTTCTTTGTTTGTTTTTGAGACGGAGTCTTGCTCTGTTGCCCAGGCTGGAGTGCAGTAGCGTGATCTCAGCTCACTGCAATCTCTGCCTCCCGGGTTCCAGAGATTCTCCTGCCTCAGCCTCTTGAGTAGCTGGGACTACAGGTGTACACCACCATGCCTGGCTAATTTTTGTATTTTTAGTAGAGACGGGGTTTCACCATGTTGGCCAGGCTAGTGTTGAACTCCTGACCTCAAGTGATCTACCTGCCTTGGCCTCACAAAGTGCTGGAATTACAGGCATGAGCCACTGCACTCAGCCTCTGTGGAACCTTTAGCCCTCAGTCAACTCTGCTTGGGTTAGACTTGGGTGTTCGAATGCCTGTCTCCCCATAGACAGTAAGAAGGGAGCCATGTCTTGGTCACCCAAAAATCTTGATGGCCTTCCAGTGTCCTTTGGTGACTCAGTGAATGCAGCAGAACCCCTCATATGGAGCTGGGGAAGATGGGGAGATGTCGCTTCCATTGCCACCTCCCGCCTCCTGCCCAGTGCTCAGCCCAGCCCCACAGCCCCCAACCCCCAGGATCCCCACTTCTCACTTCCTGACTCCACTCCTGCCCAGGCCTTGTCCTGCTGGCCTGGGGATTCCCCCAGCTCACCTTGATTCTTCAGAATATGTAGTGGGGGTGGTAGAGATACATCTAGGGATATCTGGTAGGCGTGACAACATCCTTCCAGTCTCAGCCACCTCCAGAAGCTGCCTACGCCCTTGAGACTAGGTGATGGTCGGGTGAAGGAGGAAGTGGTTAGGGAAGCAGAGACCCAGATGGCTGCCTGAGTCCTAGGTAGGATGAGGGCCTAGGGATAGAATCTCCCGGGAGCACTCTGAGGACTCACTGGATAATCCACACTGTGTCCTCCTCCAGGAACCTGGGCCCTCGAGAGCCTCCTCCTGGAGCCCGTGGATATGAGCCACTCTGGCCTCTGACCCGATCCTGGACACGTCTAGCAGGGCTGGCACCAGCTGCCCCCCAGCAATCCACCAGCCGACTCCAGCCGCCGGGGGCCTGTGTTGCAAGCTGGGTCTCTTCCTGCTCTCCCTGGGCCTGGCCTCTCCTCCCCAGTCGGCTTGGCTGTTCTGGAAACAATGACTATGGACAGAAACGACTTCTCATGGGGGTTTTGGAAACCGCGGCTGGGCATCAGCAAACAGCTTTTGCACAGGGCAGTGGCTCCCGAGGAGACGCAGAAACGCTGGGAGGCTGGAGGGGAAGTGACAGAGACAATAGGAGGCATTGTGTCTTCTCCCAGGAAGCTCTGCTTTGCATTGCTTCCAAGAAAATTGACTCTGGGGCAGCTCCATCTATTCCAAAGCAACAGCTTTATGTGATTATGTTAGTCCCAGGCTCGGACAAATGCGCCCTTCCTACCTCATTAACAATGCCAGCAGGGCCCAGCTGTGCCATGGGGGGCTCCGTGCCCTAATTCATCAGACAAGGCCGAGTGTAGGAAGTCATAAGAACAATGCATCTTAGAGCAGAAGCTCTCTGTGGAGGGAGTGCAGCTTTGATGTGGGGCATGGCCCTGATTAGGGTTGACGGCTAGGGATGGTCCGTGCTCGGGAAGGTGGCATAAGCCCGGATGGCATTTGGGATGTGGGGTTTTGCACCTGGGTCTGTTGAAGTTTGATGAAGTTTAACACGTGCAAACAGTGGCTTTTGTTCTGCAGGACAAAGGCCTTCCTCGACCTGGGCCCAGGCTGAGACCTTGGTGGTGGCAACGTTTCCTCCCCGTCGCCTCTTGTCACTCTCCTTGTGGAAGTTTAATTAGGACAACGAGCTTTCACAGGCTCATTTCTCACTCCAGCAACTTTCTAACACTTCCTAACGAGGAGGCTGGAGCCTGAGGACTGTGGGGCGGAGAGGGGGCTGTGGGGCTGGCCAGAAAGACCGTTGAGGGGACTGGGAGGGGCTGGGGAAGAGGGGGTGCGTGGAGAGGAGCAGAACAGGCACAGAGGAAGCACAAAACCACAGTGGGTCCCTGGAGAACTGTGGATTGATCTGGGAAGAAGAGAAAATAAAACAAATCCTAACTGGTCTTTGTTTTCTGGGTGGCCAGACAGTAATTTCCCCAAATTCTCTATGGTTCTGGAAAAGAAAGCAAAGGATCAATCACTGTTGACTTTGTGGCCTTCAGAACTGGATCACATGGGCTGTTACTTAACACCTTAAACTCCTCTTACTGCCATACAAGCCTTTCCCATCCACTGGGTTCTAAACAGAGAGGTTGTGATGACCTGGCCAAGCTCCCAGCCCACTTCTGAACCAGGCTCCACACTTTTTATCCAGGTGTGGACATGGTGGAGTGCCTGGGTAGGGGACAGGGAGCCCACATCAAGGGTGTGATCCTGCTGACCTTGATGGAGATGCTGGCTTTCTTGGGCCTAAAGAGCATGAAGAACTGGGGGTGGAGGGACAGAGGATCCCTGTGTATCCTCACCTGCATCAGTCAGTATAGTTCAGGTTGTGCCACAGTAACACCCAAAATGTGGGTGCTTAAAGACCACACGGCTTGTTTCTTCTGCTGCTACATATCCATGGTGGGTCGGCTAACAGCTCTGCTCTACATCACCCCAACCCCTGGCCTCATTATTTACAACACTGGCAATTGGTTTGATAGAGGGAGAGAAAGAGGTTGTGAGGGCACCCTGGCTCCTGAAGTGCCCTCATGGGGATGACACACCCCAGTCTTGCTCAATTTCAAAGTTGTGTGGATATACGTAACTTCCAAGCCAGGGAGAGAGGTTATCCTACCGTGATTCTGGAAGCTAGAACCATAAATATTTGGTGAGTAGTACTAATAACCTCCTGTTTTAGTTATCTGTTGCTGTGTAACAAATTACTCCAAAACCAAGTGGTTTAAAATCATAACCATTTATTTTTCTTACCTGGCAATCTGGGAGCAGCTTATCTGGATGGTTCTGGCTCAGAATCTCTCATGAAGTTATGGTTAAAATGTCAGCCAGGGCTGCAGGCATCTGAAGGCTTGACTGAGGCTGGAGGGTCTGGCTCCAAGATGCCACTCACATGGCTACTGGCAGGAGGCCTCATTGCTTTACCATGCGGATCTCTCCAATGAGCTGCCTGAGTGTACTCATGACATAGAAGCTGGTTTGTCCCAGAGCTAATGATATGAGAGAGAGAGAAGGAGAACAAGCAGGAAACTGCAGTGCTGTTTATGACCTCACACACATCACCTCTGCTTTATTTTATGCATGAGAAACAAGACACTAAATCCAGCCTACATTTTAAGCAGAGGGAAATTAAGCTCCACCTCTTGAAGAAATGAGCATCAAAGGATCTGGGGTCATATCTTAAAACCACCACAGCTACACAAGTTCCCCAGATGACTATCCGGATACTGGGACCAATATGCAGGGCTACAGGCCCATCTGGTCCTGGTTCAGCCCAGGCTCTTCGTTTGTATCCAGGGCCTCTGTATCCTTCCCTGTCCCTCTCCAACTGAGACAGGAGGAGAAGCCCCAGGAGGGTAAGAGGAGGAGAGTGAGCACCTTTCAAAACAGTCTCATGGTAAACAGAGACAAAGAGAGAGAAGGAAGGGAAGCACGTGAGCCTTTGGCGTCTTTAAACCTTCATATTCTGTGGCTCCCTCTGCAAACTGAGGATACCCACTGATATCTGTGTGGGCTGTCAAGAGGTGCATTTGAAAATCTTCCTACCAATAGGAACTTCCTCCCTGGCTGAACACACTTCACCACTGGTGGGTGTGGCCTATTGGAGTCAGGGGTCTCTGCCTGAGCAGACAGAAATGCTCCTTTGTGCAGAAGGTGAGTGAGCAGGTGGGTTCCTCATTACCTAAGTACACACTAAACACACAAGCTTCCCGGGGGATGGGAGTCGATTTTGTGCTACAACAAAATATACCTATCCCTTTGAGTTATGAGTGAAACTTCAGGACTAAGGCTCTACTATCCACCCTGGTACATGTGAGACTCCCGGGAGCAATGTGAAACGATCAGAGCCAGAGATGGAGAGGACAGAGTAAAGGCCCTAAGAGAAAACCCAGCAGGAAGTCGGCGAATTGAGTGAGGGAGGCCAGGCGGGAGATGGGCAAGGCTTGCCTGGCCACAGGCCTGACCCAGAGGCTCTAGCCTGAGATGGGTAGGAAGATTTTCACACACACCCCTTGATGGCCCACACAGACGTCGGTGGGGCATCCTTAATTTGGAGAGGGAGCCGTGAGAATATCAAATGTAGAAAATGACCCCTCCCTGGTTGTTTAGAAAAGCTGTCAGGAAGGCTGGTGGTCTTCTGTTAACCTCCATCTCCTGTATTTCTAGAATGGCTGGAGTGGGTAGGGGAGGTGTTTTGGGTTCTCACCTTTCCTGGAATTCTGGCCTAGTGAGAGCTCTGTGAATGAAGGCTCCCTTCTGGGACCCTCGGGGGGCTGCGTGTAAGTGGGGAGGGCCGGGGCAGTGCCGTCCCAGAGGACGGGCACACAGAGTGCAGTGGGGCCACTGTGGACTGGGGAGGTTTGCTGGCCACGAGGCAGCAGATTTCCTGACATAGCCTTACTATTTACTTTTTGGTCAATAATTAGAAAAAGTATTGGAAAGAGAGAATATCTGGAATGAGGACTAAAGAAAAGTTCGGGGGACTTACTGGAGCCAGTAGTCTTGTCCTACATGTGATGCTCTATGTGGCTGAGAACTGGGCTGGAGGGTACTGGAGTTGGCCTGACCCCAGGAAAGCCTTGTCTGTCCATGCTCATGAGGTGGGAAGCCCCGAGGGACTGAGCTTCCCCACCAGAGCCACTGCCCCTTGTCCTGGGCAGCAAGGGTGGGAAACAGTTACCCCAGCAATGCCCCAGGGTCTACCAGAGCTTGTTCAGCCTGGGCCAGTTCCTTTCTTGGGGGTAGCTTTTTCCCTTTTCATCTTTTTTTTCCCTATCTTTCCTGCTACTAAGTCTTCATGTCCCCCTTTTGCAAACACTTGAGACTTTGCTTTCAATGATGAGACCGAACCCTTGTTGCCCATCAAAAAGTGGTGAATGAACTCCTGGTGGGAGTGATGAATGCTACAACTCATGGGAAATGGTTTGGCAGAATCTACCAAAGCTGCACATCCTCTATGGTCTGGGAAGTTCACTCTTAGTTATACACCCAAGGAAGAAAGTGCTTTCACCCAGAGGTGTGGACGAGAATGTTCACAGTAGCTTTATTCCTGGGAGTGATAACTGGGAAGCACCCCAATATCCACAAAAGGTAGAACAGATAAATAAATATTCACGCACAGGAACACTCACTGCAGTGAAAATGTAAGAGCCCAGCTCTACAGAGCAACACAGATGGACCTCAGCCACGTACCCTCGAGAGAAAGAAGCCTGCCAGCCAGAGTGTATATAACATTCATAGCTCCAGTTACGGAAAATCCAAAGACAGGCAAAACCCTTCTGGGGGATAGAAATTAGGACGGTGGCTCCCTCAGGGGGGTCTTGACAGGGAGGGGTCTGAGGGTCTGAGAGCCTTCAGGGGCAGGAAATGTTCTATTTCTTGATATTGGTGGTGGTGACACAGACATGCAACATAGGTGAAAAATTCATCAAGATATGCCTTTCAGATGTATGCACTTCACTGTACACGTGTGATACTTAGAAAGTAAAAGAAAGGTAAAATAAGGAGCAAACAGGTTTTCTGTATGTTCTGGGCTTTTTGGAGATTTTAAGCGATGTTTCCTTAACAATGAAGAATTGACCATTCCATAAAAAAACAGTGTACATGTCACTTTGCCTCCTGGACTTTGGAGTCTTTCCAGGAAGAAATAATTTTAGGGGAAAGTGACACTCTAGTTGTAGAACTTTCTCCCACTGAGGAGGCGATCCCTGCCCCCTCCCCGCCCTGTTGAGGTTTGAGCAGCAGCAAATAGTTTCCACTTTCAGATGTCATCTTCCAAGCAAAGAGTTTTCATTATGGTCTAATTACCTTGGCTATTAGAAACAGGAAACGAATAGCTAAGCTATTGAACTTGGGGAAAAGAAGAGAACAGCTTCCTACCAGTACTTTTAAAGCTTCAGAAAGATCACTGCCCAGTCTCCTCAGGGCTATTAGGTATGTTCAAACTTTGCGTAATTATATATTTTACAAAGAAACCAAAGAAAGAATGAATCCAAGACAGTGTCGTTTAAATCTTTCAGATAAATAAAAATAAATATGTGGTTGGAAGCTATAAATAAATACATTTTATATTTTAAAATGCCTAATTACATATTTGCTTAAGGAATTTCAGCACATTGTGGTAAAATTAATGTACATAGTATATTTCCCCCCTGAAAGATATAAATATAAAAACAAATATAAAATGCTCAATCTTTCTGATTGTGTAATGAGTTCCGGTCAATAGGAGTTCTTTTTCTTCACCAATATTTACGGTTTTTGGGAACATTCTAGGGAAAGGAACTTTGTCAAAGAGATTGTAGTGGGAGAAAATCCCAAGAAATAGGGGGTGCCTTTTTTCCTGTCAAGCGCTTTATGTAGCAGTCATCTGCCCTCCACCCCCTCTTCCATCCCAGAGAGCATTTCTTCTAAGAGAATGGTGAAAAGTGGATCCCTAAATGATTTCTCATTGTTCTTGTAAAATATATGTTACGCCTTCCAGCCCAGAGAATGGGCCCCCATGAGAAGCATGTCCATGTTGTTCTGCTGCCAGCCTCTGTGATATCGGATACCACATGAAAACTAAGAAAGCAAAGAAGATAGACGTGGAAACACTGGGAAACAAAATCTGTATATTTTATTTCAAAGGGAAACTCTTCATTAATGTCTCTCCCTGCCTTTGTGAGCCATGCTGAGCATAGGCACACTTTTAATCAAGTAAATTAAACTTGCTTTAAAGCAGGACGAAGCAGCCGGATTGCATCCTGCTAGAGAGATCAGCTTAGATGAGTAAAAACGCACCAGGTTCCTTGAAATAGGACACTGAGCAGGAAATAATTTCTGTTGCCCATTTTTAAGGAAAAATTCTACAAACAAATAGAGCTCTTTATCAACAGTTCAGAAGTAAAGGAAGGCATTTTAAAAGGGTCAATCAGACACAGACTTTCAATCATGTTTGTGCCAAGGACAGAGCCTCAAGCATGGCTTTAAATGGTTTTCCATCACTCTCAAAGCACAACTGTGTATTTAGCAAAATTAATGGCTTTATTAAAATTTATTTCCAATTATTAAAATAGCAATAGCTCAACAGGAATGTGCTTCCTCTTTTGAGTCAAAAGTGTGTACTTGGCTTTATTTTTCCAAATAATCATCTAAGATGCTACACGAGCTACATGGCTGATTAGTTGCTGAGATTTACAGGTAATATTCACATGCAAGTAAGTGGTAGAAGGAATGAGGACAAGAATTATCACACAGATACAACTGTATTTTGTTGTTATTTGGTGGGTTGGGGGAAGGCTATATTTTTATAACTGTCTTAGATACCAGAGTCAAAAAAGGGCATTTTGGCCAGGTGTGGTGGCTCACATCTGTAATCTCAGCGCTTTGGGAGGCCGAGGTGGGTGGATCACCTGAGGTCAGGAGTTGGAGACCATCCTGGCCAACATGGTGAAACCCTGTCTCTACTAAACATACAAAACAATTAGCCGGGCGTGGTGGCAGATACCTGTAATCCCAGTTACTCAGGAGACTGAGGCAGAAGAATCACTTGAACCTGGGAGGTGGAGGTTGCAGTGAGCCGAGATCGTGCCACTGCACTCCAGCCTGGGTGACAAAGCAAGACTCTGTCTCAAAAAAAAAAAAAGAAAAAGGTGTTTTATTAGATGTTGAAAATTGCCTATTCTGTAGAGAAATAACTGTTATTGGACCATCCCTTTTCAACTAAGCCTAGGTGCTATAGCCCTAGCATCTCCCTGGAGCTCCTGGGAAAGTGCTATCTTTGACCTCATCTCATGTCCAGCTTAGAATCTGCCTCTCCTAGGCCCCAGGGCACAGCCATACCCATGAGTGTTGGTGGAGAGGGTTGGAGGGTTGAAGGCTACACATTACATTCAGGTGTCCAACAAGGAGGGACCCAGAGATGAGTAATAGCTGCTCCCTTCCAGCAAGGACCTTGTATTTCATTAAGACTAAGAGTCGTGAGTAAAAATGTGTGTTATCTTAAAAAAGTTACACTGGTGTTGCATCTCCATTTGTCATAAATGCCCCCTGCCTCTCCACACCTGGGAGTGGTCCTGCTCTCCTTTCATCAATGAGAGCTGAGGTCATGGTCGGATGGACATCCTGAGCCCTATGGCAGCCGGCCTTGACTCCTGCCTCTAGCCTGGCCTGTGTCGGGTTCTTAGAGCCGTCCTTTTCTGTGACTGCTGTATTAGCCATGGCGTAAGGATGAAAGAGCAGCATTAGGTTTTCTTCTGGAAAGTCAGTGATCTGAAGGAAAGGTGGGATCACAGGGTTTCATTGGTTTCCAAGGGCAACCATCCACAGACATGTCCCCTGATTGAGCCCATGCCACAACGCCTGCTTTCCTGCACACACAGCCAGCATTCTTATCTGTGATGGCTTCAGGAGGGCACCAATGTCTGGGGGCAGGGAGGGTAGATTTTAGGCCTCCCATCTCTCTGCATCCTTAGCCCTTCCTCTTCTCATCTTGTCAAAGGTTGCCTGGGAGTTTTGTGGTCCTTGCCAATGTAGTCCTTCTCTATCGATGCGGGGCACCCTCTGCCATTTGCCTATGGCTGACAGCAAGAGCCAGGGTCTGCTGAAACCAGGCTAAACAGAGCCAGCGAGAGGCAGCTTTGGGCGAGCCGGTCCTCCACAGGCAGGGGCGTGACTGGGTCCTATGAGCCCCCTCTCCACTGTGGGCCTGGGGAGGCCGCCCCGGATAACATGTTCCAGGTGTTCAGCCCCAAAACAAAGAGGCCTTTCTCTGTTGCCTGAGAATGAAGAGTCCTCGCTAGTTGCATAAGGATTTTCCGAGATGGTAATATTTGGTTACAGTAAGATCTGTTATTTCACAGGAAACCCAGCAGAGGTGCCCGTAATTTGATTCATGTAGTAACTGGGAAAGCTCATAGCAGGGAGCTGGGGGTGGGGAGGGGGGACCCTAGCTCTTCAACACAGCGTTCAGTGGGGTCAGTGTTCAGCTCTCTGAGTGGAACCTTGTATGAGAGACTGCCAGGTCCCTGGCCACCTCCCGAGGTCAAGGTCAGCCATGGAAGCTCTGTGCATTCCTCTAAGTGTAACACCCCAAACAGTTTCCAGGATCCACATAGTCCACCCGGTTTAACCTTTCTAGTGATTGCTAAAGGGCAACTCTAAAGCCCGAACAAGCAACATTACCCAACAGGACTGAATCCAACATTTCAGTGTCAAAAGCCAATTGCTACAGATTTGCTGGGGACACTGTAGTATTTCGTACCTGAAGTACATAATTTTATAAGGTATCTGTGATGGCTTGAAAGAATATAGGCTTTCCTACACAGCTTATATGAATTCATATCTTTCCAGGAATTTTTATGTATCTATCACTACTCTATCAGTTAAATAAATCTATAGTTCACCATAAATTAATATTTATATCAATTAACATGAATGAAATTAATATAACTGGATATTCCACTTATGATGTGTATCCATGGCTTAAAATCTAATGCACTAGGATGTATTTTATCCAAGATCAAGTGCATTAAGAAACACATACATGTGAGTGCAATGAAATAAGGTTTTGATCAGCTCCCAGATCCGATGATGTATTTACTTAAGTACTCTCAAAGGGTTGGTTTTTGCTATCCAGGGCCAGGCAGCAACATGCTAAAGGAGTGAGAACCTCTTCCAAGGAGCACAACAAGCCCCCAGAGTCACTCTTGCTCCCAATTCCAGGAGGTGCCCATGGCCAGTTTCTCAGACAAACAATGGGGGCAACATCTGAGAACTTTAAAATATCCTGGTGACAGGAATTGTGGGAAACTGAGAGTTCTAATGACCAAGTCATTTTTTCTTGTTCTTGTGAGTCCATCTGTTAGGGAACCAGGGCTGTTGAGTGCTGGGTCTCACTGGTGACTGGCAGTCATGGACCTGAAGGATAGGGGAGAGGGTTGGGGATAGCATACGTGGGGGCTCAGGAGGAGGGTGAAAACCATGAACATGGGTACTTTGAGTTATTGCTAGCTACCAGATCCCTGGTCCTGGCCTCCCACCTTTACCCTGGTCCTCCAGGTGGGCACACTCCCTGCTGGTTTCTGATACATACTGCACTGGTCTAGCTAGGAGAACATTGCCGAGGTCACAAAGCTGTCATCTGGAGATGCCTGGTTTATAACTGCCAATACGGGCTTTGGCCCACTTGCATTGGACCTGGCTTCCCAGAGCTGTTTACCACAGCTTGGAGTAGTTCATATAAATAGAGTAGAAGTACTTGCTAAAACCATCAGATACCATCTTCTCTCACCCATTTTCCAAGTTGTGTGTGTGTGTGTGTGTGTGTGTGTGTGTGTGTGTGTGTGTGTGTAGTCTCCCTCTGTCGCCCAGGCTGGAGTGCAATGGTGTGATCTCAGCTCACCGCAACTTCTGCCTGCTGGGTTCAAGCGATTCTCCTGCCTCAGCCTACCGGGTAGCTGGGATTACAGGCATGTGCCACCACACCTGGCTAACTTTTGTATTTTTAGTAGAGGCAGGGTTTCACCATGTTGGCCAGGCTGGTCTGGAACTCCTGACCTCAGGTGATCTGCCCACCTTGGCCTCCTAAAGTGCTAGGATTACAGGTGTGAGCCACCATGCCCGGCCTGTTTTCCTAGGTTTTAATATATATTGCCTTTCTGCCACTACAGACGTGTGGAACCAGGTCTCCACAGGTGCCAAATGCTGCCTGTCCCAAGTCTCAGAATCTGCCTGTTCTTTACTTTCAATTGTAATATGGGCCGAACACTCAAATTATTTACATGTATTATGCATGATTGCCTTATAAATATTTTTGACTCATTAAAATCGCTCAATTAAAAAATAATTACTAAAATATTTAGATAATTTGTTTCAATTGTTTCAACTTTGTCAAAATTATGAAAATCACTAAAAGATAAACTTTCTCCTGTCTAACTGAACTTTTGTACTCCTGGACCAACATCACCCCAACCCCCCACACTCCAGCCCCTGGTAACCTCCATTCTGCTCTGTTTCTATGAGTTCAACGTTTCCATGAGTTCTCTGTTTCTTAACCTATGGGTGAGATCATGCAGTATTTGTCTTTCTGTGCCTGGGATAAATAAACTGTTAGTTTGTAACACTTGTTTTAAATTTTTTTTTTTTTTTTTTTTTGCAATGGAGTATCGCTTAGTTGCCAGGCTGGAGTGCAGTGGTGTGATCTCAGCTCACTGCAACCTCCACCTCCTGGGTTCAAGTGATTCTCCTGGCTCAACCTCTCAAGTAGCTGGAATTACAGGTATCTGCCACCATGCCTGGCTAATTGTTTTGAATTTTTATTACAGATGTGTTTTGCCATGTTGACCAGGCTGGTCTCGAACTCCTGACCTCAGGTGATCCACCTGCCTCAGCCTTCAAAAGTGCTGGGATTATAGGCGTCAGCCACCTCGCCTGGCCTAAATAGCTTTTAACTATTCAATATGGAGCTGGAGGCCATTATCCTTAGCAAACTAACACAGGAACAGAAAACCAAATACCACATGTTCTCACTTATAAGTGGGAGCTAAATGATGAGAACTTATGGACACAAAGGGAACAACACACACTGGGGTCTATTGGAGGGTGAAGGTAGGTTGAGGGAGAGGATCAGGAAAAACAACTATTGGGTACTAGGCTTAATACCTGGGTGACAAACTAGTGTGTATAACAAACTCCCATGACACAAGTTTACCCGTGTACCAAACCTACACGTGGACCCCTGAACTTAAAATAAAGTTAAATCAAAAACATTTAAAAAGTAATGAGAAAAAGAAAATAAGATAAAATCAATATGTTCACTTTCCACATCTTTAAAATGAGAGTTGAGCTCTAGAAGGTCTCTAGTTCCTTCAGTCTCTAAAATGTTATGTTCTAAGTTAAGGTTTTATTTATTAGTCCCCTTTTAGGCAGCACATTCCCAAATAAGTAGAGCCAGATAAGCTTTTCTTCTCCCAAATGACATTATGAAAGATTTTAAACATATAGGAATGGTGAAAAGACAATACAACAAATACCTGTGTACTCACCACATAGATTCAGCAATTGGTGACATCTGCCATATTTGCTTTATCTCTGTGTGTACACCTGTCCTTGTCAAATCATTTTAAATTAAGTCGCAGACATCATGGCCCTTTACTCCCTGAGATCTCAGCATGCAATTCCTAGAAATAAGGATATTTTTCTGCATGACACAACACAGTCATCACACTTGAGAAAACAGACAATAGTGGACTCTCATCTAACTGCAGTGTCTGTGGTACTGTAATATCATCTAAGAAGACGCACATCATCTCTTTCATTTCTTTTAATCTAAAACAGTCCCCCCACTCCCCACCCCTTGCACTTTCCCAGATAACACTGGCTTTTTAAAAGAGATGCGGCCGGGTGTGATGGCTCACGCCTGTAATCTCAGCATTTTGGGAGGCTGAAAGTGGGTGGATCACGAAGTCAGGAGATTGAGACCATCCTGGCTAACACGGTGAAACCCCATCTCTACTAAAAATACTAAAAATTAGCCAGGCTTGGTGGCTTGCTCCTGCAGTCCCAGCTACTCCAGAGGCTGAGGCAGAAGAATCGATTGAACCTGTGAGGCAGAGGTTGCAGTGAGCCGAGATTGCACCACTGCACTCCAGCCTGGGCGACAGAGCCAGACTCCATCTCAAAATAAATAAATAAATAAATAAATAAAAATAAAAAGAGATGCTACCTAATACCTTGTTGAATGTTCCATTTCCTCATGGCATTTAATTGTACTTTGAAGGTTCAGTCTAAGATTGGCTTGGGTTCAGATTCAATGTTGTTGGCAGGGTTCCCTCCTGAGTGAGGCTGTGCATCCTCTCGCTCTTTGGAGGGACATTCTGAGCAGGCTGAGAGGCTAAGCCACAATGCCCTCCATTCCCGGGTCCCTGGGAAGAGGCAGCCTGATGGCCTGGCTTCACACCTCAGCTCTCCCACAGACTGCAGGTGGTTTACCGAGCTCTCGGAGACTAGGTTTGCTCATCTGGGGAGTGCAGCAGTCTCTCATAGCTGTTGTGAGAGGGTTCACTACATAATACCTGCAAAGTGCCAGAGGACCTTAATCATCAGAAGTAGGCTACTTTCAAACAGCCCCTGTGAGGAGACCCAGACACCTTCCCAGGGCGTGGCAGGGGGCGGGGCAGAGGTGTTTGGAGGCTTTGTGTTGAGTGGATGTCACCTACTGGTTCTGTGTATCCAGTGAGGCAGCAGTGTGAGCAGCTCTGGGACCCTGAGGCCCTTAGGGGGACACACTGCTCTCTCCAGCACACACAGACTCCACACACACACCTGCATCACAACGGCAAATACCCCAGTTACCTGACGATGCAGGTAAATATGATCCCAGGAACTTGCTGAATACGGCTAATTATGTTTCATTACCCCTATCCGCCTGCTGTCGGTTTACTATACTTTTTCTTAGATGGCAAATAAGAAAGCTTTTTATTTTAAATGACAGTCGGGGCAAGAATCAGGTTGCTAATTTCCCTGAGATGCATGAGGGTGTAATGACAGATAGAGGATGGAAACCAAGAGTCATTTTCCTTAAAAGACTTAAACAACTTGAAAGTCAGTCTTTAAATGAGTTGGATCTGTACTAGTAAGTTCCAAGGTCCTAATTAAAACCAGAAAGTGGGTAGGGAAAGGAGGAAGGAGGAAAGTGAGAGCTAAGTGGATGGTGTTCGGGATACGGCTCTCGTTGGAATGCTCAGACTCTCTGCAGCTCTTTTTGAAATGCTCCTTGCTGGTTGGAGCCATGGCATCACCAGAATCACTGTGTTCAGATGTCCTTTCAGGGGCAGTGGGTGGTAGTGGTGGGCTTTCTCAGGGGCTTCTGCCTGAGAAGGAAAAGAGGTTGAGCCGCCTCCCCATTGATTTGTCCATCCCATTTTCTTAATGACCTGATTTGGGACTTCAGACAAATGAGCCTCTGATTCTTCATGTGTTTGAGTAAAGGCTGAACTTGAAGTGGTTCCTTCATTTCCCCCTCCTTAGGTCTTTTTTTTTTTTAACTTATTTTTTAACTTTTTTATTTTATTATTATTATTATTTTTTGATACAGAGCTTCATTCTTGTTGCCCAGGCTGGAGTGCAATGGCTCGATCTCAGCTCACTGCAACCTCTACCTCCCAGGTTCAAGCGATTCTCCTGCCTCAGCCTCCCGAGTAGCTGGGATTACAGGCATGTGCCACCATGCCCGGCTAACTTTGTATTTTTAGTAGAGACGGGATTTCTCCATGTTGGTCAGGCTGATCTCGAACTCCCAACCTCAGGGGATCTGCCCGCCTCGGCCTCTCAACGTGCTGGGATTACAGATGTGAGCCACCACGCCCAGCCTCCCCTTCCTTAGGTCTTTATGAGCTCTAAAATTCTGTAACTAGAATCCCATCTAAATTCAGTTTTCTATTTCTTCTGATGTTTTATAGTTTGCCACAATAATCGTAAGGAAATACATAACATTTTGAATAGTTAATCATCAGGCAAATCAGTGATGTTTGGAAGATTTGCCCACTTGGGCTGGCAAGGTTGCGGTAAAACTGGCACTGGTGGCCCTGCAAATTGGTTCTATCAGTTTGGGAGAGTAATAACTTAGTGATATGTGTAAAAATATTCCATACTATTTCACTAATATGGCCCCTTGGGAACTAATCCCAAGATAACTGAAGAAAAATACGGTATGTGTGAAAGTGTTCATTATAGCGGATTACACAACGGAAAAACTGGAAAGCATGTATGTGTCAATAGGCAAAATGCATAGTATGACATCCAGCAATTAGTAATTATGTAAATGCTAGAAATGGGGGAGATAGCCACAACACGACGTTTTTGAAAGGCAAAACAACAAAATTATATCTACATTGTGATTATAATTATGTACGTATATGTCAGGGAGTATATGAAAATAGGGTAAAATAGTGAAATTATGGGTACAATTGTTTTTATTTGTTGTTCTTTATACTTTTTTGCTTTAAAATATTTAAAAAATTACTATCTTTGTGTTAGGTTTGGTTCACAATTCTGTGCTGTTTAAGGCATGCATTAGAAGAGTTATTCCTTTTTTAAGATACCCAGCAACAAGGGGCATAAAAACAAAAACGGGCACAGTAAGTCAGGCTGTGTCTCTGACTGTAAAGAAGTCAACATGTTTTTCCAATACATGATTCACTGGAAGTGAACATGTCAAAGTGGCACATAGGGCAGCTTCGGGTCAGCTGGAGCTCAGCCCCAATCCAGCACAGACCTTCCTCCGCTGTGTGGCTATTTGACCTGAGTCTCAGTTTCCTCATCCGTGCAATGAGAAGATGGTATTCACCTGTGTAGAGCAGAGGTGGGATTGGAGATCCTGAGCCTGGTGAGTGTGGACTCTTAAGATGAATAGCCTTTCTCTGAGAGGGATTGAAGATGTTTATTCTTCCCCCTTTATTATCTTTTGGAAAACATATTGATATGTGCACCAGATGGTATGAAACATGGGTTGCTACGAAGCTTCCTATTGGTGTCCCCTCATGAAGCAGGACCAGCAGTGACTTGACGTGTCCCTGTCCTGCTCGTCCCCAGGGACCAGGTCTCTCTTCAGTTTTGAAATAAGTTTAAAATCCCAAATGCCTGCATGTCTGAATCATATCAGAAGGCAAGGCTAAGCAACTGAAATGTCAGTTCCTGAAACTGGAGTGATTTGGAGATGACGAGAACAAAGGAACTATTTCTAAGTGAGGTGAATTTGTGAAAGGAAAAGGAATGATTTCTAAATGGAAAAAGATGTGTTTATGCATTGGGTTCAGAGTTATCTTAATGGGTAGCCCAGTGGCCGGTTACGCCGGGAGCGACAGCAAAACATCATACTGATTTGATCTTTTGCTGCAAGCAGGCTGGTGGTGGCCATCAGAAGACTGTGTCAAAAATAGAAATGGCTCCCCAAAGATTGTCGATTTGGGGAGCTCTAAGACAGACCTCTTCCATGAATGCAAAAAATTCGGCTTCAAGAGGAGGTAATTGGGTGGGGCGTGGTGGCTCATGCCTGTAATCCCAGCACTTTGGGAGGCTGAGGCGGGTGAATCACCTGAGATCAGGCGTTCCAGACCAGCCTGGCCAACATGGCAAAACCCCATCTCTACTAAAAGTACAAAAATTAGCTGGGTGTGATGACACATGCCTGTAATCTCAGCTACTCAGGGGGCTGAGGCACGAGAATCGTTTGAACCTGGGAGGCAGAGGCTTCAATGAGTTGAGATTGTGCCACTGCACTCCAGCCCAAGTGGCAAAGCGAGACTCTGTCTCAAAAAAAAAAAAAAAAAAAAAAAAAGAAAAGAAAAGAAAAGATGATTGGTGGGTGGCCCCTTCCTCCTCAACATTAAGCTGCTGCAGCTGCCAGAAAATAATCCTTCTACCACCAGTAGAAAGGGAGCGGAGCCCAGGGCATCACCAGGAGTGCGTGCTAATATACCAGCACCTTGCCACACCTCCTCTCCCTTCACCCAGACACATGAGAGAAATGGAAAAGGATTCTTCACAGAGCACTCAGGTACTTTTCTCTGTATCAGAGAAAAACTGATAGATTCGTTCATGGTTTTTCTTGAATTCAAAAAGCAAAGCTCTGTTCTCCA
Source organism: Macaca thibetana thibetana (assembly GCF_024542745.1). NCBI lineage: Eukaryota > Metazoa > Chordata > Mammalia > Primates > Cercopithecidae > Macaca > Macaca thibetana. The sequence goes on from NC_065584.1 coordinate 89,533,747, forward strand.
TATTGATATGTTCTCCCTAAACTAAGATCTTCTAAAAAGAAATAATATTTCAGTCTTCTGCCTGAGGAGTTGACAGTGACGCTACACCCAGTGAAAAACGTGTTTTTGCGGCAACTCTGGTGGCAGTTGTCCTTGAGGAAGCTTTGGTGTGTGGAAGCTATCAAAGCAAGAAATGTGGACATTTAGTCTTGTAACACTTACCTGGTGGTGCTGGTTTCATATTATTTTCCTTTAAAAAAAAATTGGGGGCTCCGCACAGTGGCTTAGGCCTGTAATCCCAGCATTTGGGGAGGCTGAGGCAGATAGATCAAGAGGATCTTGATCAAGTGGATCTTGAGGTCAGGAGTTCAAGACCAGCCTGGCCAACATGGTGAAACCCCGTCTCTACTAAAAATACAGAAATTAACCAGGTGTGGTCTTGTGCATCTGTAGTCCCAGCTAGTCGGGTGGCTGAGGCACGAGAATCGCTTGAACCCGGGAGGCAGAGGTTGCACTGAGCCAAGATCACGCCACTGCACTCCAGCTTGGGCAACAGAGCAAGACTCCGTCTCAACACAAACAAACAAAAAATACTATTACATTAATAAAGTTGGTGTATATTTTCTGTTTATGTTGTTGTTGTTCGTGTGTTTGTTTGTTTTACAAAAGAGTTCTCTTAGGTAAATACATAGCTATTCTGATTCAGATCTCAAATGGGAACTAACTATGGGCCAAAAAGCAGAGCAGTCAGATGATTTCTGATGCGCCCCCTGCTGTCTTTCTGAAAGGCACAGTCCCAGGGTGCCTGAGTGTCTGAGTCTCTGCTCCTGGAGGGGTCAAGCAGCAACCCAGGCTCAGCTACCTTCTGGCCCCTCCCCAGGGTCGCCTGCACGCCTCTCTCTCCAGTGACTTGAAAGAACCTCCCTGAGAGGCCAGAATGAGACATCTGTGACCTGGGCCCTTCAGGGGTAAGTCTTGATCAGCAGATGGAACCCTCTGAAGTGACTGACTTTATCTGACCTTGGGACAATGGGTCTAAATGACCCTGGGATAACAGCTAAGGGTGACTCTGCTGAGGCAAGGTGGTGTCCCCATGTACCTTTCCCAGATTTGAAGGCCTCTTGGCCCTTCACTTGATCAGGTTGCAGAGACCCCACACCAGGCAAACAAGCTGTTCACACTGTGGACCACATACCATCCAGGTGTCAGCTGAGGTCATGGGGATCATGCTTAAAAAACATTGCTCTCAAAGGAGCAACTGACGTCCCGTTAGGAGTGGGCTCACATTTTACTCCAGCAACCCAGTCCTGTCTAAAACATACCCGGACGGCTCAGGGCTGGGGGAGCATGATTTTGATTTTCCTCATAAGTGACAAATCCTTGTTCTTTGAGGGTGGGCTTCATTTTGAAAACAGTTCTAAGTCACTCAGATTTGGTGTAGAAATAATCACAGTAGGTAACGCCATTCTTTGTTTTCTTAAAAAAAAAAATCTTTTGACCGTAAGCAAGGTAATAAGACCTTTTTTTTTTTTTTTTTTTTTTTTGGTGAGACTTATTAACCTTTTTTGGTGAGGTTTATTGGCAAGGTGAGTCCCCACTCTGCAATTCCAAGTATATTCTAAAGCTGCATCGTGGGAGTGGGTGTCCCAAAGGGGCTGCTTTGAAAGGCAGCACCCGGAAGAATGTGCGGATTTGGATCCAGCTGTTCAGGACTCAAGTCTATTCCATGCTTTTCCAACACAGCTGTGCTCTGAAAGAGGCACCCACTAACTGGGTCCATCCTACTTCCTGGCACTTACCCACACACTGACCTGCATGCTTGTTAGTTGCGTCCAGGTTCAAGAAGCATTTATCGAAACAATACATTCTGTAACTTATTACAGGTCATCAGTCAATCAGCCAGAGATCATAGTACAGAAACTATTTGAATTATTTTCTGCTTTCCGTCAAAATACTGTCCCAGGGCTGTTGTGGGTCACTGACATTTACAAATTATTTTCACATCAAGAATTAGAGAATACTTTGGACTCAACCAAAAACAACCAACCAACCAACCAATGAACAAACAAACAAACAAACAAACAAAAACACCAAGAAAATCCTCACTGCGAACTCTATTTCAGAGGGTCTCAATAGTACCAGGGTCTTCTGGTATGGGGTCTGTATTATCAACTTCTTTATTGCTAGTTTCCCATTATCTATGTTAAAAAAAAAAGATCATGTCCCAATTAAGTGACTTGTGCTTATTTTTGTGAACACAACTCTTATTGCTAAAATAGGGCAAGGTAAAGCTGATGGTCCAGCTGTCGAATATGAAAAGTTTCCAATTTATTCTATTACCTGGTAAAATGTTTCCCTTCCAGAGAGACAGCTAGAACTTAGCTGTCCAGCAAGAGGACTAAGCAACTTCTCGGCCAGAGGATAGCTGAGCCCTCAAACCCGTGCTGCCGACTTCAGGTTGTACATGTATGTATTCTGGGGAATGTGTGCAAGATTCTGGCTTGGCTGTATTTCTGGACATTATTTACGCCAGTTGAGTCAAGTGGCAAGTTTGCTATAGCCAGTCTTCAAAAACGTGGACAAGACTCTGGTTGCTCTGGAAAGTACAATGATGATGAAAGGAAGGGAAATAGGATCACAACATAAACAAAGCTAGAAACAAGAAATTCAGTGAAAACGGAAAATATGTGTGTGTATGTGAACTGACTCAGGCCAAAATTAAACAAACCAGGCAGGAGGAGAGAGAAAGATTTTCCAGCTCGCTGAGGGTTTAAGGAGGCCTTCTTTGATTGTTATCCGCTGCTGATTACCTGGTTTTGAAGGTAAAAGCAAAATGTGCTCACACCTCCGAGGATAACATTAATCCCCTCGGCAGAAACTCTAGCACCAAATCCAACTCGGCGCTGTGGCCGGAGAATTTCACTTTTCGCTTTATCTCTGCTGTCCATCTGGGTTGTCAGGCCTGTCACATACCTGCAGCCTACAGCCTGGAAACCAGGGACTTTGATGTTCTAAAGGACGCTTTATCTGGGGTAATTTTCGCCAATTCTTACGTTATTGTGTAGGATATTCAGAGATTCAGAGAATGAGCAATGGCTTTGTCTGCTAAGATCAGAGCAATTTGCAAGCTTTACTGAGGGACAAGGTCTCATAAAGGAACTTTTGAGCTGGAGTCTGTCAACACCACTGAGAACTGGCATGACATCAAGCTCTATGATTATGGATAGCTTCAGCATCAGTGGGCAGAGAGAAAGGCCGTGGGCATGTGGAATTCCTCCCAGCCAGAGCAGGAAGTCTTGTAGCTTATGATTGGCTTCATATTAGATTAATTTTTTTAATTAAAAAGGTAATCATATACATGGGAACAAAGTCAGATTGTACAATGGAAAGCAAGTCTGTCTCCCATCCTAAATTCCTAGTTGAGTTCTCCTCTCAGGAGCAGTCATTGTTGCCAAATTTATGTGGGTGTAAATATTCTAGGAGTTCATCAAGCATGGTCCTCCTCCAGCTTCTACACGGTAGGGAGTGGCACCACGATACCCTCTGTCTCCTGCTCTGTTCACTTAGTATCTTGTAGGTAATTCTTTAACTGTGATAATGGCTAAGTCTTTTTTGTTCTCATTATGTCCAGAACACCAGGCTTGGTATTTGTACTTATATTTTTAATCCTCTCAACAGTCTTATGAGGTGGGTACAATTATTAAGCTTCTTTTACACATGCACAAATAAAGGCATGGAGGGGTACATGACCTGCCCAAGGCAGTCTAGAGAGGCCAGCCCAGGATTTTAACCCCAGATCCTGTTCAGGGCAACTAACAGTGTTATCACCCTAGAGGCACCTCATTCTTAAAAACCAATACTATTGTATCATACTTGATAGATACAATAGAACGTATAAGGAGTATGTAGTATTTTTTTTTTGAGACAGAGTCTGTCACCCAGGCTGGAGTAAAATGGTGTGATCTCTGCTCACTGCAACCTCTGCCTCCCAGTTTCAAGTGATTCTCCTGCCTCAGCCTCCCAAGTAGCTAGGATTACAGGTGCCCGCCACCAAGCCCAGCTAATTTTTTTTTTATTTTTAGTAGAGACAGGGTTTCACCATGTTGGCCAGGCTGGTCTCTAACTCCTAACCTTAGGTGATCTGCCTACCTCGGCCTCCCAAAGTGCTGGGATTACAGGAGTGAGCCACTGTGCCTGGCCCAGGAGTATGTAGTATTAAACACAGTAATAAAATAAAAAATTTCAGGGTTTCCATGTACTCTCTTGCTGTATAAAAATCATTTTACTGCACATGTGATAATATCTAAATCATATCTCATTTTGTTTTGCTTCTCTTCTTTTTGAAATAAAAATTATGTCATAGTTCCTCATTCATTTTCACCACCCTGTTGTATTCCTTTGGGTGGATGTACTGTAACTTACTTAACCAGTCTAACTGATGGATTTTTAGAATGTTTGGATCATTGGGCTGTTATTGGCTGTTATTTGTAACAACCATGACCCTGCTTCTATATATGTCTTTGCATACCTCTGTGAGTATCCTCAAGGATAAAAGCCCAGGTCAAAAGCCCCAGTCAACTGGGTCAAGGGCTAGATAGGGCCAAGTTTGCCATACAAGGAGTTACACCAATGATCTCTTTCACAGTTGTTGAATGAGAGTCCTGCTTCATTACAACAGTTTGTAAAATTAACTTTTTTTTTGTCCTGGCCAGTTTGAAAAGTAAAAGCTTTCTACTTTTAAATTAAATAACATTTATTTAATTATGATTGAGGTCGAGTAGCCATTTGTATTCCATTTGTACATGAAAATAGCCTTACTTATTTCTCTGTTATTTGTCTTACTGAATCTCAACAGATCATTACAAATTATGGAAATTAGCACTTTCTCTATCTTATCTGTGACAAATGCTTTCCCACACATTGTCATTTTTTTAAAACTCCGTTTATGGTAATTTTTCCTAAACAGAATTATGTGGTCAGATTCATAACTTTTATCATGTTGGAATATTATGTTTTATGTAGAAAACCCTTCCAAAAACACTCAAGGGTCTTTTTTTTTTTAATGTTCTCAAGTTTTACTCTAATAATTTGGCAGTTTCATCTTTCATATGTGTTTAAATAGTTCATCCATCTACTAGAAGTTTTTGGTTGAATGAAGTGAGATAAGAATTTTTATATTAATTTTTACAGATTGCTACCCTGGTACCCCAACTCCACTTTTGAATAATCTATCCTTTTACCCATTGATTTGAAATACAGTTTTTAAAAAAATTATTTCTTTTTTTTTTTTTAAGACAGGATCTCTCTCTGTCACCTAGGCTGGAGTGCAGTGACATGATCACAGCTCACTGCAGCCTTGACCTCCTGGGCTCAAGTGATCCTCCCACCTCAGCCTCCCGAGTAGCTGGGACCACAGGCACGTGTGCCACTACAACCAGCTAATTTTTAAAAATTATTTATAGAGATGATATCTACCTATGTTACCCAGGCTTGTTTCAAACTCCTAGGCTCAAGCAATCCTCCTGCCTCAGCCTTCCAAAGTGTTGAGATTACAGGCGTGAGCCACTGTGCCCAGCCTGAAATACAGTTGGATCATACATCAAATTGTTAAATGTATTTGGCCTGTTTCTTTACTCACTGAGTGATTCCATTGATCTTTTTGTCTGTTCACACATGAAAACCAAACTACAGCTCTATAATATTTTTAAATTATTGCTCTCTTTAAATTATTACTCTTTTGAATGTTCACAATTTTTCTGGAAATGATCAAACGTTTATTTTTTTCTGTGTGAATTTTTCTTTAGCTTGTGTAGTTAAAAAAAGGGGGAGATCCTATTGATATTTTTGTTGACATCACATTCGTTTAGGGAGAATTATTTTCAGCATTTACAACACTGATGTTTTCTACCCAATAATAACATAGTTCCCCCAAATTTTAGTCTTCTCTTGTCTTTGGGTATCATTTATAAAGTATATTTATGTAGGATCTGTGTATTTCTTATATAGTCCCAGATATTCTTTTTTTTACTCTTTTCTTCCTTTATATTTTCTAATGAGTAGCTGCTTGCACATGAGAAGCTACTAATTTCTGTTTAATTTTGTCACCAGTGATCTTACTAAGTCTCTTAATTGCTTACAACAGTTTTTCAGTTGATTTTCCTGTGTGAGTGTGTATTTGAGGCATACTATTGTATTATCTGCAAATAATAAAACATTTACTTCCTTCTCAATTTTTTTTGCATTTTGTTTCTCTTGTCTAATTGCATTAATGAGTAATTTGAATACAATTTAGAATTGTTGTGGTAATCGTGAACATCCTGATCTCTTTCTTGACTTCAGTAGAAATATTTTGTCATTAAACACAATGCTGGCACCTGCACATATGTGTAAAATCGTGATAAATGAGTACGTTCCTATATTATTAAGATATTAAATACGAATTATGTTGAACTTAATGCTTTTTCTTTTTTTCTTTCTTTCTTTCTTTTTTTTTTTTCTGAGATGGTTCTCGTTCTGTCACCCAGGCTAGAGTGCAGTGGCAAGATCTCAGCTCACTGCAACTTCCACCTCCTGGGTTCAAGCGATTCTCCTGCCTTGGCCTCCCGAGGAGCCCTTTAGTTCAATGCAGGAGGGCATCACTTAGATGATTAAGGGAGGGGATGTCAGCATTTGCAGCCTCATTTTCCAGCTGATTGAAAATCTAGCCAACAACTTCAGAGCAGATAAGTTTGCCCCCCACCACTTCCTGAGTGGTATCACCTCTGCCAGATGCAAAATACTTCCACACCCTTGGCCTTTGGAGGGGCCACGTTCCAGCCCTCGTCTTTCTGTGTGGCCTCTGTAGAGGCCAAGAGCCTCTCCAACAGTTCTGCAAGCTGGGATGCCGCCCTGCTCTGCCAAGTGTCTCAAAGATAAGGCGTTGCTTCAAATTATTCAGAAATAATAAAGCGTGTAAAATCCAATATGGGTTTTACGAATATTCACACACAACCTATAAAACTGACTTTAGCCTTGAATGCTTCCTGAAGTAATGGATTTTGACTTGTTCCCCCAAATCTTCCCACATGACTCAATCTGATGAAAATGATATAATTCTCAAGGGATTCATTCGGTTCCATTGCCCATACCATTTGCCATTTTCCACCCTGTCCAATGTGGTGGGTCTTTTCTAGTTGTTTCGCTTGGCTGATAGCTGTCCACATCTTCCGTGCCAGCCCTTGGGTGTGCATTCTTTCTTGAGACACATCACCAAATCAGATTACTATAGTGAGCTTCCTCTTCCCCTGGGTATTTATTTATTTAGATATAAAGAAAATTGACAAATGTGTTTTGTATTACATGCTATCAACTACAGTGGCTGCAGTTCCACAGGGCTGAGGGATGTTTTTCATTAAGGCCTCAGAGTTGCCCCTGTGAGCCCAGTGTTCCTTCCATTTCCAGGTAGAGGTAACAGCCTGGGTCCCCTCAACTGGTCAGCAGAAAGCATAGGAGGGGGTACATCAGCTTCTACGTGCTTCTTCGTATTTCTTTTTTTCATTGTCTTCTTGTTGCTCTTTCCACAGCTCGTTTTCTTTAGAGCACACACAGCTGTATATGGGTTTCAGTGTTTCTTATAAATTCCATCTTTACTTGACTTCAGTGTCATATAGTAATAATGATCATTATTTTATAGTAATTACTCTTATTTTATTTTATAGTAATTTACTCTTATTTTATGAGCCAAAAAGAAATCAGATGTTCTCATACTTTTTAGCTTATCATTAAATTCAGTTCACTGTGTTGTATGTATGCATTTGTGTGTCTGCATGAGAGATACAGAGGGACAGAGAGAGAATGCCTTGGCACTGATTAGGTGCCACAAAACAATAAAAAATTGCCTAATTTGAATAGCATCAAGGTATCATGAAACACTCATCATGATAATAATAATACCTGAGAAATTGTGTTGAATCTTCGCACTATCCAACAGCACTCTTTGTTAGGTCCCTTACCTGTATTACATCTGTTAGTCCTCACAACGACTTTACAAGATAGGAATGCTATCTCCACTGGACACATGAGGTGACTGAGGCTCAGAGAGTGACTAATTCATCTACAGTGGGAATAGGATCAAAGCTCAGATTGCATAACCAGCACTGGTCAGGATGCTCTGTGGAAGACGTAGCCTTCTTTACTAAAGGCTTTTCTACGGCTTCCTAAGAGTATTTTCTCCCAAAAAGAATGCTTACACACTGTTGGTGGGACTGCAAGTTAGTTTAGCTATTGTGGAAGACAGTGTGGCAATTCCTTGAAAAAACAGAAATACCACCCGACCCAGCAATCCCATTACTGAGTATAAATCATCCTATTATAAAGACACATGCACATGAATGTCCATTGCAGCACTATTCACAATAGCAAAGACATGGAATCAACCTAAATGTCCATCAGTGATAGACTAGATAAAGAAAATACAGTATATATAACCAGTATGGAATACTATGCAGCCATAAAAAAGAACAAGATCATGTCCTTTGCAGGGACATGGATGGAGCTAGAAGCCATTATCTTTAGCAAACTAACACAGGAACAGAAAACCAAATACCACATGTTCTCTCAGAAGTGGGAGCTAAGTGATGAGAACACATGGACACATAGAGGGGAACGACAGACACCAAGCCCTCCTTGAGGGTGGAGGTTGGGAGGAGGGAGAGGATCCGGAAAAACAACTAACGGGTACCAGGCTTAATACCTGGGGTGAGGAAATAATCAGTACAACAACCTCACCGCCATGTCACAAGTTTACCTATGTAACAAACCTGCGCTTGTGCCCTGAACTTAATAAAAGTTAAAAAAAGAGTGCTTTCTCCCAACGTTGCAAGGCATCCCTTTTTAGAGTTGGGTAAAGGTTTCAAGATTCAAAATGGAATTGAGTAATATCTGGAGCAGAAAATACAGCACCATTCCTGCCTGCTTTCCCTTCCTCTTTCTCAAGAGACCTCTCCCTCCCACCTCACCTGCTTTTAGCAAATCAAATTGATATAATTACAGAATGTTAGCCTGTTTTTTAATTGTTACGGATGCCAATTTTGTAACCTGTCATTCCCTATTTTCTCTCATTAAAACATTTTATTTTCCATATTTATAAAGTGGCATCTAAGTTTCAGAAAATGACAATATTTTTTAAAGTGAGATTTCATTTCTTAGATAATTTATGCTTTCAGTTGTTTAGTTTACTCTTAGGTCATTACTTACTGCATAAATTAGTAGTTCAAAGATAAGAAATGGTTCTTAGAGTTTCAGCTGTAAGGCACCTGGCTGTCTTGGATGTAGGCCCTTGAATTTGGGCTCTAGGCATGAGCATTTTACCTTTTTACCTTACGATTAACCTTGCGATTAATGCCAGGGTTGTAAAAATCTCTTAAACCCATCTGACAAATTTTTCTTATGCACTAAATATGCCTAGCGGCAGCTCCCTGGATTTACACAGCAAGTTTTGTGTTTAGGAGCAAGTTCAGGGTCTCCTGTTTGTGAAATCCTTACCATAACTACTTCCCTCCAAAGGGTCATTATGGAAACTAATCTTTCATAACAGAGGCATTGCAGAGCACACAATCAAGAAACACTGACTCTGCTTCTTGAGTAATGTCAACAAGAAAGACATTTTCAGTCTTTACATGTGCCGTTATATGTTCAGAATAGTATTTCCTGTGGCTGAAAAATCTCAGGAGACAGTGATCTGGAGCAACAAGGTAGTGCAAACAATTATTTTAATGAGAGCTGAGGCACGCAGCTCACAGGAAGGGGGGAGAGTCCGCCTCTGCTGCTTCCACTCGAGTATGGGAGGGCAGCTCTGGGGAGAGGTGCAGCCTGAACCCTGCAGTGTTATTGTCTGGGTTGCCCTATAATTTAGGGTGCTGAGTGTGATATAAGAGGGCCATTAAATCAGGACATTAACCATGTCAGAAAGTAAATGAGCTCCTTTGTTGGATGGAGTTCTGTGGTCTTTAAGTCACCAGGGTAAATCATTCACATGAATACTGCTCCCATGAGGGGTCTGCACGGGCACAGACTAGTAGATGTGGGTTTCATATACACCCTGAGTGTGCACACAGGTCCACACCCACTCGCACACAAGCTACACTCCAAAAGGTAGGAGGACAGCATTCACTTTCAGCTGAGATCCAACCATTTTACCAGCGAGCTCATCTGACCATTAACTGGATAAGGTACTGGCCTTGTTTTCACAGAAAGGCAGAGACATTTCTTCTTTGGCAGGCTGTCTGCGAGCCAGTGACCTTTAGTGGTTTTAAGTTAGCATTGCAAACTTTACCTTGTGATTTCAGAATTTATTTCTGGGTGATGAATCTTCATCTTTGAATCTTCATTTTGCAATGTTTTACTATGAGTGTGTGTGTGTGTGTGTGTGTGTGTTAAACCAATATTTATTTATCTACTTTTCTATAAATCACTTGCCAAGCGCTTTTCACATATGTCTTCTTATTGTAAGTTTTTTTAAAAAGATCCTCAATTTACAGAGACAGAAGTTGATATAAAGAGGAGGGTGAAAAAGATTCATGTTAAAATTTGCCAACAGAACAACTGGACATCCATAAGCAAAAAAAAACTTTAAAAGTCTCTGATCTAAGTCTCTTACCTTATAAAAGAATTAAGTCAAAATGTACCATGTGAAACTATAAAACTTTTAGAAGAAAACAGAACATTTTCATGACCTTGGGTTAGGCAAGAAGTTCTTACACTTAACATCAAGTACCTGACTGAGAAAAGAAAAACTTAATGAATTGGATTTCAGCAAATTAAAGTATTTTGCTCCACAAAAGGCACTATTAAGCAGATGAAAACACAAGTCACAAATGGGGAGGAAATACTTACAAATCACTTATGAGATTAAGGACTTATATCCAGAATATATAAAGAACTCTCAAAACTCAACAGTAAGAAAATAAAGAACTGAATTTTTTCAATGGGCAAAATATTTGAAGAGACATTTCACCATAGAAGATATAAGCAAATGGGCACAACAAGAAATCTTCAGCACCATTAGCCTCTGGGAAAATGCAAATTAGAACAGCCATGAGAGTCTGTTTCCCACCTAGTAGAATGGCTAAAATGAAAACACTGACAATACCAAGTGGCAGCAAGAATGAGACAACTGGCACTTTCACACATGCTGGTGGGCATGCAAAGTGACATGTGGCCATTCTGAAAAACAGTTTGTCAGTTTAAGTTTAATCACATGCTTACCATAGGACTCAAGAATCCCACTCCTAGATACTTGCTCTACAGAAATGAAAGCACGCTTACACAGAAACCTGTGCATGACTGTTTATAGAAAGAGTATTTATAATCACTAAAACTGAAACACTCTTATTGATGGGTCAATTGATAAACACACTGTGGTATATGAAATACTACCTAGCAATGAAAAGGAATAAACTATTGAGACAGATGACAACATGGAGAAATTTCAAAGGCATTACACTGAGTGAAAAAAACTAGTCACGAAAGGTTACCTACTGCATGAGTTTATAAAGCAAAACTATAGGGATGGAAAACAGACCAGCAGTTGTCAGGGGCTGGGGGTAGAGAAGAGTTTGACTATGAAGGGCAGCATGAGGCCAGAGTCTGGGGGATGGAAGTCTTTCATAATCTAATTGTGGAGGTAGTTACACAAATCTACATGTCTTAAAACTCATAGAACTGTACACTACATGGAAGTCCATTTCACTGTCTATAAATTTAAATATTAATAATAAAAGCGAATAAGTAAAAATAGTGGCTGGCACTGATCAAGTGCTTACCATGTGCTTGGCCTATTGTGGCGTTCTGTCCAAGGGCATTCATTTCCACTTTGGTTCCTCTGACTCCAGCTTCCCATCACACCTCAGCTACCTGCTTTTCAGCTAGACTGACACCAAGCCAAAAGCCCAGAACAACTTCATGTTACTTCTGGTGATGCCTTTTTCACTTGGCTTCCTCTTTAGTTTAATAAGTTGGTGCATGGGATTTGTCTCCTACTGCAAGACCTGACTTTCGTGTTTGGACAGGAGCTATGGGCTGGCTGGGATCTGTGAGTAGCAGCGAGGTGGGACTTAGGCTTGTGACAGGAGGCTGAGCAGATGGTGGCCATCCCCAGGAGTCAGTCCTCTGAGAGCACAGAAAGTACTAAAATCGGATTGTTGGCACACGTGTAAACAGGATGGAAAAGGACCACCCTGGTTCACTAAAGGTTGTTCTTGGAACAGGACTGCCCCAGGATGCCCTGGAACTAGTCATCCCACAAGTCAGGGCTCAGTGAGTTGAGCATTGCTCTGATGTAGAGAAAAATTAAAAGCATTCTGCATAAAGCCTGTCATTCTTCCCGTACACAGTGCAGGAGGGGGTCTTAAACTGACCAGAGGCAAACACCAATTTCAGAGCCTTTGTGTCATTCAGGGAAGGTTCTGGAATTGATTTGTGACTGATGGTGACTGTCCTGACTTAGATGAAGCCAGAGGAGGCATGCAGGGGCTGCCTGGATTCTCTAATCCTGAGGGCAGTCGGACGTCTGTGAGCTCATTCCATCTTGTCCCCTCCCCTGGGGCATCGCTGTGGTGGCCTGACCTTATTGGCTGTGAATCAAGGCCTCTCCATTTTCTGCAAACCTCCTATCACTGCCCAGGTAGTGTGGCTCTGACAAGGTACGTGGGAACTTTCCCAGTTTGGCCCCCCAGGAGAGGGGCTGAGTGGAAAGACCACTCTGTATGGACTGAGTGGAGTGAGATCTGAGACAGGCAGGACATACTTTCTACATCGAGTGGAATTTCAAAGAGATTCCAGAAATAATCGTGGCAAGACAGATCCATGCTTGAAGAGTCTTGAGCTATGGGTACTGTTTCTCAAACAAAGACTGTGAAGGCAGGACAATTAAGTGGATTGGGGACTCAGAGGGCCTTGCTTTAATTTATTTTTCTGGGGGAAAGCACAGGATGGATAGGATTACCAAGATCACAAGGAGCAGAAGATGATGTCACTGGGTGAACAGAGAGCCTTCTGGTGGGGGGTGGGCTCACCCAGGTCTTGGCCACCCCACAGCTTCCTGCTGGAGGGGAGGGGAGTCGATGGCTTGGCAGGCACAAGAGCAGGACTGTGTCCTCAGAGAAGCCTCGCTGTGTGACTCGGGGCTAGAAGCTGGGGTGCAGTCTGTGTCCATGTTAGCACATAGCCAGCAGACACTTCTGTTCCTGCCCCAGCTTCTTTCTCGTGGTGGCTCTGCAAGGCAGTTCACTTGTTCTGGGCCAACGTGCATCTGAGCTGGAGAGTGGGGAGGGTGGGCACCTATCTACTCTTCTGCCTGTCCCTGTTAGATTCGCAGAGGAGCAGGGCTCTGCCCAGCTGCAGGGCCCTGACCACTGCTGTGGGTCCGAGTGCCTGGCTTAGATTTGGACTTGTTTTGGGTCCATCAACATCAGGGAGCAGTGAGGCCTCTCTGGACCTCTATGAGCCCCATACAGTTGATCTTGAGTGGCAGCATGCAACCCTAAAGCTCTTGTGGCCTGAAGAGGAGAATGCATTCAGCAATGTTGGTTGAACTTTAATGATGAGATTTCTCAGGTTCCGGCCCACCTAGGAGGTAGTTGGGAGGAGTGAGAGTTGGGGATGATTTCCACTGATTTTCAGATGCTTGTTGAGATGATATGGTTTTTCTCCTTTAATACATTAATGTGATAAAGTGTGTGCATTGACTTTCTAATAGTAAATCACTCTTGTATTCCAGGATTAAAAAAAGATAATACTTAACATGTAATGTTAACATTTTATGATTTAATCAAAACATTGAAAACAACCAGTACTATCAAGCTTATCAGGAAGACATTAATCTTTACCATTCTGATTCCAAGTCAGGCACAATTCCTTCACATTTTTAAATGTCTGAAAATGGGATGCAACAATAGATGATATTTCATTCATCAGTAACAGTTTTCCCCCTTGTGGTGCATTGTACAACCAATAGCATACAGTACTTATAGCTCAGATTTTGGTTAAATTAATATTCTTTATTTTGACTTTAAACATTCAAAGCTGAGCCATATAGTAGATGGGATTACATCTCCTGTTTTGCGCAATCTTTGTTCCTTGAGTTAAGAATTATTCTGTTATATTATTTGCTTAGCTTTTTTACATGCCTAAGCTAATTCCATTTTAAACATTCCAAACAATCCACTTAACTCCATTCGGTGCAAACACATTAGGTAAGGTGCTGCTTTCTTTATTGTTTCGTCTGGACCAGTGGCAGGCTGGTACATGTTTAACAACTTGCCTCTCCAAAAGAAAACACATGCATTTATATGCATATAAGCTTACTCTAAGTGTTACTGACATAAAAGACTGGTAGCACACTACTTACAATTAACAATAAAAACTCTTTATTGTAACTTCTATACGGTGAACTGTTTCTCACAGAATGCTTTCATTGATTTTTGTCAAACTCTTATAACCATAATGAATGAATGTAGTTCTTTTTAAATGTTTTTATGTTATTTTTAATTTTTAGTGACAGGGTCTCCTTCTGTTGTCTAGGTTGAAGTGCAGTGATGTGATCTTGTTGCCTGGAACTCCTGGACTCAAGCAATCTTCCTGCCTCAGCTTACTGAGTAGGTGGGACTACAGGCATGCACCACTATGCCTGGCTAATTTTTAAATTTTTCTGTAGAGATGGAGTCTCGCTTGCTGCCCAGGCTGGTCTCTATCTCCTGGCCTCAAGTGATTGATCCTCCTGCCTCAGCCTTCCAAATGTAGAGATTATAGGTGTGAGCCACAATGCCCAGCCTGGAGTGCAGTTCTTACATGTTAGTTATTTAGTATTTTCACTTTTGTTAATGTCTAAGACACAAGTGCAACAACAAGAATTTTTTGTGAACTTCCTTTTGTTCATCAATGATGTGAGCATAATTTCTTTGTTGCATCAAATATTAGTTTTTGAGTACTAAAGGACTATTTTTGTGTTTTTTATTCCTGTTATTCACAACATAATGACTTCAGACTTGACCTATGTAAAGTCTAATCTGCATTAACAAAGTCTTCATTATTTTCTTAAGTATAGACCATCAGAACAATAAATCAAGCCCTGATTGGAAGCTTATACTGGTTTCTGTGGTGTGAATACTTCCACCCAGGCCAATATCAAGCTACTGATGTGACATTGCTGAACACAGAGTTGGCAAGAGGTGCGTTGTACTCTACCATGAAAACACAATACATGCACTACTGAACTTAAAAGTTGAAATAAAGAAAAAACAAAAAGAAGGCCAGGCGCGGTGGCTCAAGCCTGTAATCCCAGCACTTTGGGAGGCCGAGGCGGGCGGATCACAAGGTCAGGAGATCGAGACCACAGTGAAACCCCGTCTCTACTAAAAATACAAAAAATTAGCCGGGCACGGTGGCGGGCGCCTGTAGTCCTAGCTACTCAGGAGGCTGAGGCAGGAGAATGGCGTGAACCCAGGAGGCGGAGCTTGCAGTGAGCCGAGATCGCGCCACTGCACTCCAGCCTGGGCAACAGCGTGAGACTCCGTCTCAAAAAAAAAAAAAAAAAAAAAAAAAAAAAAAAAGACACCACACATGTTAAAATGCAAAAAAATACAATAAATGTAAATTACAAGAACACAGATACCAGTAAAATGTAATGTAATGAGATATAGATGAATTTGGAATATTTATCATCTTTATTTCTAATATGATTAGTTTTTTATAATTTACTTTTTAAATAATGGCTGTGTTTAACAACTGGCTTACAAAATTCCCAAATATTTAACAATTGGCTCCAATGGGCTAACACCAGTACCACCACATGATAGAGCCCTCCCACCTAGAGTCCCTCCTCCTCCTGTACCCATCTTCACAGATCATTCTCTAGGCCTGCTGCACAGCTGTTAACCTCAGATTTCTCTTGGTCGTGATTCTAAAAACTCCCTTTACCTTTTTCTGCATTGGATTCCATTTCCTAGAGCCCACATCTTCCTTTTTCTTGGCTTACTCCCTCATTTTTAGGGAGCACATCCTTTAGTAGATCTCTGAGAAAAGGGAAATGGAATTTTTCTTGTCAGATCATCTAGGCACATGTTGAATGAAATTCACTGGCGTGATGTGTTTACCACTTGGTTGAGATACACTTCATCATCATAGTTAGAAACCATCACTCACTCTTTTCTCATTTTTTTTCATGTGTTCAGTATGCATTGTGAATCTACTATGCTTCATTATTATTATCCTCTTGATTATAACACTAAAAATTCTTTGCTGTTTAAAGTCTTTCATGTGAAACATTATGCTTTTCAGGTCTTTGACTTTGATATTTTTACCTTACAAATTCCATTATCAAACAGCCATCACTCAAAGCTTGTTCAGCTTCATGTTTTTTCCTGCCTGATCTCAAATGCCATAGTAGGTCATTAGTGACTACTACTATGTTGCCATAGTAGGTCACTAGTGGTCATTAGTAGGTCTTCACTTGCCATAGTAGGTCATTAGTGTGACAGCATCTTTAAAGACAACACTAAAGTCTGACCTTGCATGTGGCTTGTGTGGTGACTTCTAAAATGCATTTAGATGAGACAAAGCATTATTTATTTACCCTGTATTCCTGATCTGTGCCCTAATTTCTTCAACCCAAACAATGAAGGCGTGAGATATGATGACAGTCGAGGGACTTCTCACTGTAAAATTATAGAATTCTGTTTTATGAATAATCTTTAGGTGACTTTATCCAGGGAAATCTGTAAAGATGAAGAAAGGGGGGAGGAGGACAGTGAAAGAGAAAAGAAAGAAAAAGGAAATAGTAGAGGGCAGAGGAAAAAATCAGCAGCAGCCACTTGCTTGATTGGAATCTGAAATAAAAAGAGTCCCTCAAACTAGCATGTTCTTAGATGAGCTAAAGGAATTCTAATGGATTTTCAACAACTATTACAAAAAAAAAAAAAAAATCTACATTTCAGAAAATCCAGCCTGTGCCTATGATTTGTTTATTTACTGATACGGGATCCTTGAGAGGCCTTTAAAAATGTCAGCCTGGGCCGGGCAAGGTGGCTCATGCCTGTAATCCCAGCACTTTGGGAGGCTGAGGTGGGCAGATCACGAGGTCAGGAGATTGAGACTGTCCTGGCTAACATGGTGAAACCCCATCTCTACTAAAAATACCAAAAAAAAAAAAAAAAAATTAGCTGAGCATGGTGGTGGGTGCCTGTAGCCCCAGCTACTCGGGAGGCTGAGGCAGGAGAATGGCATGAACCCAGTAGGCCGAGTTTGCAGGGCACCGAGATCATGTCACTGCACTCCAGCCTGGGTGACGGAGCGAGTCTCCGTCTCCAAAACAAAAAAACAAAAAAAAAAAAAAAACAAAAAAACAAAAAAAAAAAAAAAACAAAAAAAAACAAAAAAAAACAAAAAAAAAACACAAAAAAAAGTCAGCCTGTTGGAGGGCATCCTTAGGGGATATTCCAGAAATGTTTAGACTGCCTGAGAATTTTGTACCAGTCACCTGTGCTTCTAGGGGTTAGTATTACCCCTGAGAAAGAAGCCAGGTAGGAAGGACGAATTCCTTGAGGGCATTTGGCTCTGTGCCCCATGAGGCTGGCACTCTAGTGGGGGTGGTCCAAAGAGACCTGAAAATTGGTAGTTCCCCGTGCCTTCATCCCTTACTCCCCACCAATCCTTTCCTGTTGAACCAACCATCGGGGCATGCCTGTGTGCCATGGGGCAGCCCACGGCCTGTCTGATCCCTTTCTGATCCCCTATCCCATGGGTGCTCAGGGGTCCTCTATCCAACCCAGCATGGTGGCACCTGGGTTGTGCTTTTTCCTGCTCTCTTTCTTGACCACTGGGGCTCTCTTAATTCTGCATCCATCATCCCTGCTTCTTGTACTGTTTTAAACCACCCTGGGTCTCAGACTAGCTCCCATGAACAAAAGCTGTGCTTGCATCCATCTGGGGCTTGACACTGGCTGGGCACATGTTGAGGGTGGTTGCATTGCCCCTGGAGGAGAAGGCCCCACACTCATCCTCTCTCTTCCCTGTTGCTCTGGCTGCACTCCCAAACAGTGAGGCTCAGCTGTGGGCTGTGCTCTGTTTCTACTGCCACTTCTGAAATCAACCACAGGAACTAGAGGGTGTGGGCTGCCACAGGTGACTCATGCCAGGGGGACATGGGGGTTGCCCAGGGTGGTCAGAAGTGGACAGTTTCAGAAGGTGAGAGCAGAAGTCTCAAAGCTGAGAAACCAAGTTGTCTTTGGGCCTGCATGCTGGGCACAAACAGGGCTGGCACAGGAACAGGGAGGGGAGAAGAAGGTGGGAACATGTGCTATGCACATGCTGAGATGGTTGCATAGTCTCTCCCAAATCCCTGGCGAAGCCACCTGGCTTTGCAGCCCAGGGTTGGGGTGAACAGACTGGCTCCTGTCCTCCAGGAGTGCCTGTGATCAGGACACCAGGGCAAGGATTTTGGGGGTTCATCACCCCCTGCTGGGACCTGTTCCTGCTGTGATCTTTTCCCTCCTATAAACACACCTCCTCCACAGGAGAAAAGCCCACTCTTCCACTCCTGGGCTCCAGGGGCAGATCCTGGGCTGTATAATGAATGTGGCAGTTTTCCTCATTCTGTAGTGCTTGCAGAGGCTTTGAGCCATGACATGAACCTCTGATTTTTATCTAACTGTTCACATGTGGATGTTCCAGCTCCTCCCTCACTTCTACCACATTGCAACACCATGCCTCTTCAAGGGGCCTCTTACCAAGTGTTCTCCTTTAAGGCTGGCATGCAAGTGCCCAACTTGCTCACCAAACAGACTACCTTGGCCTGTTCAGTCATTCACCCTTGACACCTTCATCTAGCGCTGGTGCTCAGCTCAGCCCAGGGTCCCATAGCTTCTGTGCCCACACATGAGTATGCACATGTCCGTTCTCCCAGCATGTGCTGCCTGTCTGCCTAGGAGGTGGCTGATAGGGCATTCCTCTCACCAGGGTTCTGGCCAGGACAGATGAGGGGGTCCCCCATGATCCGGGTCCCTGGCAGTTAGGGAGCTCCTCGTCTTGCCTCAATGGCTCCAGGAGACAATCCCAAAAAGACCACAGTTAGAAATCAGGACATTCCCCAGGGTTTGGCTGCCCAGGTTTATCCATGGCCATCTGATTACATATTTTAAATCATTACAAAGGTAAATTATCCATGTTACCAGCCTGGTGCTAGAATTCACTTTTTTGTTGATGGAAACTCTGCAGTTTTACATTAGTTATAAAGGGAATTCAAGGTTGCTTATGAGAGGTTTTGCCCACACAAAAAAGTTTAGGAGATATTTATGTCCCCAAAATGAGGGACAGGGATGGGCTAGGTGTTTCTTCCCAAAAATCAGTGATTTGGCTTGATTTGCTATTAATCAATTTTCCTCACTTCTTTTGAATTTGATCTTTATCTAATGAGAAGTAAGTAAGTGGACAAAGTTAGTGACTAGAATCAAGAAGCAACTGGAAAATTCCCACCAAAATGAGGAGATTTTATTTTTTAAAGTCCCCCCACTTCTGTATTCTTTCATATGTAAGAGGAAAATTCTAGTTATGAAAGAGAAGCTGAAGGATGGCTACAGATTATCACAGATTTTAATGGTGATTTTTTAAAAAAGGTTACTATCTTAATTTTATTCTGCACCAAAGAAGGACATATTTTCTACTGTTGTCTGCCTGTCATGACCTAACATTTTTCTCTAATTGTTTAGATGGTGTGAAATCCTCTATAGTCTCATACAACCTAAGCCAGAAGCAGGAACCTTCTGCATAACCACGAATCCTCAGGTGATTCCTTTTGAGAATTCTGGGGGATGGACAGAGGAAAAGAAAGCATATTTCCACAACCAAAGAGGTGAGTGGCTAAGGAAGGTGAGTGGGAAGAAGGGATCCCAGAGCGCCTACTCCTGAACTGACGTCATCAGAAGAGACCTACCAGCGCGAAGGCTGTAGGCATTTCCTCAGAGGAAATAGGTAGATTCCTGATAAATCAGCCTGGAGGTCAAGAAATCTGAGCTTTATAAATAACAGGATTTAAATTCAGCATATTTTTGGATGTCTGATATGAAACAATTGGGGAATTAACTTCTAAATCCAACAACTAAAACAAAAAGATGAGGTGATAAAAGATTACCTACAGCAACAGTTTCCTCTGTGAGAAAATACAATTAGGAGAGTCTCAGATGATCTTTCCTTTGTAAAACAAATACTTTATTACCTAGGTGTGAGTTTTCAGCTCTGGGACGGAGGAACAGATGGAGAAAAACTGCAGGCACCTGCATTTGTAATGATTTGGGGAGTTTGTTTTATCATCTGCTCACAGGATTGAAATAGCACCTCTGGGACTGATTTCCTTTCCTAATTTCTGGTTTTGCAGTCTCCAGATATTGAAGGAAGAATGGCAAGACGGTTCTGTGGCACAGCTGTGCAGTTTAGGGGACAGAAGTCATAGGGTAAGGACACTGCTGTTGACCTTCCACCTTGACCTCTCCCCTTCTTGGGACAGTGTGAGGCAGGCAGGCAGAGTGCAGACAGGCTATAACATGGAATACCACCCAAGTTTTCAGATTGGCCTCAAGGTAGCACACAACTGAAGCAGACTGGACCTGCATGCTAAACCTGCTAAAAGGAAAATTTAAATAGGACCTGTCTCATAACACAATATTCAGGATTATTTTAAAAATTGTTTGTTAGATAAAGGAGCAGAAAAATTACAACCTGAAAGAACAATCAACAGATGCTAACGCTGAGATGAATTCAAATTTCATCCGATGATACAGATGATTCTGATGATTCAGATGAAATTTTCTGACAAAGATTTTAAAGCAGCCATCATAAAAATGCTCCAATAAGGAATTAGGAACACTCCTGAAATATGTTAAAATCTTCATTTAAAAAGATACAAAATAACTAAATAGACATCACAGATAAAATGATATAACTAAATGGAAATAATAGAACCAAAATATGTAATAACCAAAATTAAAAACTTACTGAATGTGCTTAATAGCAAAGGAGAGATAACAGAGGAAAGAACTTCTGAATTTGAAGGCAGATGAATAGAAATGATCCAGTTCAGACAGCATACAAAAAATGCACTGAAAAAAGAAGAACAGAGCCTCAGGAAACTGTGAAACAATAACAAAAGAAATCTAGTATGTGCATCATCAGAGTTCCAGTAAGAGAGGAGAAAGGGAGTGGCGCTGAAAAATATTTGAAGAAATAATGCCTAAAATTCCCCCAAATTTGGCAAAAGGCATAAACCTACAGATTCAAGAGCAGAGTGAACCCCACATAGGATAACTCAAGAAACCCATGCCCAGACATATAATAATCAAACTTCTGAAAACTAAAGACATAGGAAAAGCACCTAGAAAGAAATAATGCATTACCTAGAAAGAAACAATAATTCTAGTAACAGTGGATTTATCATCAGAAATCATGGAGTCCAGAAGGAAGTGGTACATGTTTCAAGTGCTGAAAGGAAAACAAACCATTAACTTGTCAACT
Source organism: Macaca thibetana thibetana (assembly GCF_024542745.1). Taxonomy (NCBI): domain Eukaryota; kingdom Metazoa; phylum Chordata; class Mammalia; order Primates; family Cercopithecidae; genus Macaca; species Macaca thibetana. Next base: position 89,555,263 of record NC_065584.1, read on the forward strand.
CAGGATTCTATATCCAGCAAAAGTATCCTTCAGGAAGGAAGAGAGGATAAGAGCATTTCAGATAAAGGAGAATTTGTTACCAGCAGACCTACCCTAGAAGAATGACTAAAGGAAGTTCCTCAAACAGAAAGAAAATAACAGAATAAAACAAACAAACAAACAAAAAAAACACTTGGAATGTGAGGAAGGAAGAAATAACAATGAAATGGGTAAAAATGGAATTAAGTAAAATAGACTATCCTTTTACTCTTTAGTTTTTTTTTTTGTTTGTTTTTTTTTTTTTAAGACGGAGTCTCACTCGTCACCCAGGCTGCAGAGCAGCTGTGTGATCTTGGCTCACTGCAAGCTCTGCCTCCCGGGTTCACACCATTCACCTGCCTCAGCCTCCCGAGTAGCAGGGACTACAGGTGCCTACCACCAGGCCTGGCTAATTTTTTTGTATTTTTTAGTAGAGACGGGGTTTCACCATGTTAGCCAGGATGGTCTCGATCTCCTGACCTCATGATCCGCCCAACTCGACCTCCCAAAGTGCTGGGATTACAGGCATGAGCCACTGCATCTGGCCTAGTTTTTTAAATAAAGTCTGATGGTTGAAGTAAAATGTTTGTAAAAACCCACACCATTTAATGTAATGCTCAGTGTATGTAGAGGAAACATTTAAGGAAATTGTATTATAAAGGAGTGGGGGGGATGATTAAAGGCTCCTAAATGGAGATAAGAGTTCTACATTTTATTTGAAGGAGTAAGATACTGACACCAGCAGATTGCAATAAGTTACATATGCATATTTGAATACCTAGAGAAACCACTAAAAATCTATAAAGGAGATATACTTACAATTTTTAAGATAAATAAAATAGCATTCTAGAAAATGTTTAAGCAACTCACAAGAAAACAAAACATTAAAAACACAAACAACATAGAGAACAAACAAAAAAATAAAATGGCAGAGAGAAGCCCTAACATATTAATAATTACATTAAATGTAAATGATCTAAATATGCCAGATATTGGCAGACTAGATTAAAGATCATGACCCAACTATTTTCTGTCTGTGAAGAACTTACTTCAAATTTAATAATATAGGTAGTTTGAAAGTAAAAGAAGAAGCAGTGAGATGCCCATGGCCTGGGTGGGCACGGGACAAGCTGAAGTTGGATGTTGAAGTTAACAAATCAGAAATGTCACCAAGTTCAGAATCAATGTCAGAGAAGCAATTCTGAGCTCCCACTATGAAGTGAGTGTTTAACAAATATGATTAATGTGGTTACTGCTGCCCCCACAAATTCATGCTATTACCACATTTCACTGATGATAAAACTATCACTCCAAGTCTTAAACCAAAACTTGCCTGAAACCAGGCTAATGAGTAAGGGACCAGGGGCATCTGCCAAGCACATCCAATTTTTTTTATATTTCGACTTAAAGCAGAACTGGAAGGCTTTAAAGATGGAAAAGGGACAAAGTAAGGGGGCTTGTAGGTTGGAACAGTGAGTTCCAGCAAGGTTGTAGATTTCCAGGATGGCCTCATCCTAAAACTCTGAGCCTGAGCCCTGACCCCTAACTCTCACCCCACAGTGCTCACATTCAAGAGAAATCTTGAGTATTGATAATTTTAAGGGCTTTTTGTTTGAAAATTACATGTGGTAATGATATTGTGCTTACAATTTTTAAAAAACAATTCTAATTTTTTGGAGAGATATATATATATATACACTTCAGTATTTGCAGACAAAATGGTATGATGTCTGGGATCTGCTTTGAAATAAGCCAATGTGTGTGTGAGTGTGTTTGTGTGAGTGGGGAGGACATCAGGGGTGTTATTGAAATAAAATTATAAATGATTTAATACTTGTTGAAGTTGGCAATTGGTACATGTGGGTCCATTTGGTCTCTCTGCTTTTGTGTATATTTGAAAAATTTCATAATAAAATTTTTTTTTAAAGCCACCAAAAATAACCTGGAAAGGAAAGAGAAGCCATGTGCCTGAGGAAAGAAGAGAGGCCAGGCCAGGTTCCCTGGGTTAGGTGTGGGGGATGGCGGAGGGATGCTGTTGATGAGCTGACTAGGCGTGTGAATTTTGGGTGTGGCTGGACTTGAACCAGCAGTTTTCCCATTCTCTGTTGCAACGTTTGTCCACTTAGCCCAGAATGCCTGGAATCCCAGGCTCAAGCACAGCTGTGCCTGCCAGAGGGAGGCCCAGTAAAAGGACATTCCCTTTGAGGAACTGGTGATCCAAAATGGGTACCCCAAACTAAGTGGACATCGGTGGGATAAGTCTGTTCAATGCTAAACTATATCCTTTTGTCCTTCATCCCCCCATCTTGCCCAAATCCACCTGGCTCCTATATTCAAGCCTTTTATCTTTTCACATTCTGTTCCTGTTCTACCCTTTTCCCAAAGCCATGTCTGTGCTGGAATGTCTACTCCCAGTGGCTTTAGTAAAAGCACTACACTTCCATGTTCTTAAAATGATTTCTGAGATACCTACCCATTAAGAAATTCCTCCTAAATATTTAGATAAGGGGTGTTGAGTTCTACCGCAATTCCTTCCTCACATATATTCTTCCACCAAATACCTTGATCCATTTGCTTTTCATTACTGTAAAAATGTAAACTCCCAGTTTATTAATTGATATCTGTTTCTAATATTTCAATCTGGCACAGTGTGGTCTGTGTTGATGTGTCAGCTGCCAGGAAGCAGGCATGGTACTGGTTTTCTTAGCTTACTCTGTGTAGTTACTCAAGAAAAGGCTCACTGACAGGCACCTCTCAGATGCTTCAGGAGAGGAGGGCTGTCTTTGTGAAAGGAATAGTAAGAATGGTGAGGTGTCGTATGTGCTTTCCCCTGTCCCTTGCTGCCTCCACTTCCCTCAGGCACCCAGGACTGAGGCAGCCTTCTCACTACAACCTCTAAAACCCAACTGCTGTCTTTCCTGATGTCAAAACTTCTCAGTCCCATCTCCCCAGGACGCTCCTCTGGGTTAGAACAGCCAACCACTTGAATGGTGCTGGCTTAATGGGTTACTCAATTCTGACTAACATTTGCATTTTAATACTTTGGTCCAAAGCGTAAATATTATAGACATTTGGAGCACCTTTGGAAGCTGGTGAAGGAGTTATTCCAGAGTGTGCGTGGTTTCTAGCACCTTCATATCAGTCCATGTGGGCTGCTGCTAGAAGCTGGCACTGTGTTCTAATTATAAATCACCCAATAAACCATGACAAAGGAAAACATTGGCAAGTCACCTCCAGCTAGTTGATGAAGGCTTTATGAAGAGAAGATTCTTACCTGCTCATCAGGAATATGGGAGCCTCTTTGAGAAAACTGGAGGGAACACCATCCCCGGACACAAGCGGATTTGTCTGCCATGTGTTGGCATTCATGGGGGTCTTTCTTTTTTTTTTTTTTGAGACGGAGTCTCGCTCTGTTGCTCAGGCTGGAGTGCAGTGGTGCGATCTCGGCTCACTGCAAGCTCCACCTCCCGGGTTCACGCCATTCTCCTGCCTCAGCCTCCCGAGTAGCTGGGACTATAGGCACCCGCCACCTCGCCCGGCTAGTTTTTTGTATTTTTTAGTAGAGACGGGGTTTCACCGTGTTAGCCAGGATGGTCTCGATCTTCTGACCTCGTGATCCGCCCGTCTCGGCCTCCCAAAGTGCTGGGATTACAGGCATGAGCCACCGCACCCGGCCCATGGGGGTCTTTCACCTCAGGGTTCCATGATTTGGGAGCAGATTTCATGGTGGGCTCTGTTGAATAGGAAATACACTGTTGGAAATAAGACAGGACAGAAGCCTTCCAGCTCCATCATTCTGAGCTTTTCCTAGGTCCACACTGGGTTTTTTGAGCTCACAAATGCTGTATCACAGTGAACTCATTTGGAAAGGCAAAAATTCTTATCCTGAACTGTATGGGTCAAATACTTCCTTCAAGGCAGACTTAAACGCTGGGAGGATCTCTCCCTTTCTTCCTCTCCAAGTTCGGCCTCCTGACGTCAGTGAAGGTTTTACTGGCCTAGACACCTTGGCCTTGGGCCCAGAAAGCATCATTGTGGACAGCCCAGACCTGAGGCTGATGGCCCAGATAATTGGACAATCTGGGCCCAGATACCAGTTTCCAAAACCAAAGAGATTTCTGTGTTGCTTGACCTATCATTTAAGCCAGACAGAACAGCTTTGACATTTCTTCCCCATTCCCTCTTTTTAAACAATGTAAAATGCTGTTCCACATCTAATTGTACTGGAGAAATGTGACAACTATAATTTTAGGCCTCAACTGCCCACAAAAAGTTTTGTAAATCTTACAGACTCTATTCATCAATAAATCATGTGTATGATTAACCATTCCAAAATGGCTTTTTTCTTTTTTCCTCATTTAAAAAAATTTATAGCCCATTGACAATAGTTTTAAAATACTGAATTTATTGTAAAGATTTGAAACATATTTGGATAAATATCTATATGTCTTAATGTTTTAATTTACATACAATAATCAACTTTTCTCATGAACAATTCTATGGGTTTTTACATATGCATAGATTCTTGTAACCACCACCACATGTAGGATTCGAAACAAGTCCAATATCCCAAAGGATGTGTCCCTTGGGTTTTCCCTTTGTAGTCAAACCCTCCTTCCACCCTTAACCCCTGACAATCACTTAATGTGTTCTCCATCACTAAGTTTTCCTTTTCCAGAATGTCATATAAATGGAATCATACAATAGGTAACTTTAAGCATAACTTCTAACCACAACGCTTTTGCAATTCATACAACTCATTGTGTGTATCAAGAGTTTGTTCCTGCTAGGCACGGTAGCTCAAACCTATAATCCCAGCACTTTGGGAGGCCGAGGCAGGTGGATCACCTGAGGTCAGGAGTCAGACACCGGCTGGCCAAAACGGTGAAACCCCATCTCTACAAAAAATACAAAAATCAGCTGGGTGTGGTGGCACGTGCCTGTAATCCCAGCTACTCAGGAGGCTGAGGCGGGAGAACTTATTGAACCCGGGAGGCAGAGGTTGCAGTGAGCCGAGATGGCGCCACTGCATTCCAGCTTGGGTGAAAACAGCAAGACTCTGTCTCAAAAAAAAAAAAAAAAAAAAAAAAAAAAAAAAGACTTTGTTCCTTTTCATTGCTGAGTAGTTTTCTGTTGTATGGATATACAAGTTTGTTTGCCTATTTACCCATTGAGACATATTGGGATCATTTCCACTTTTCTGGCAATTATAAATAATGTTGCCATAGACATTCATAAACAGATTATTGTAAGTTTTCATTTCTCTATGGTAAATACCTAGGAGTGTGATTGCTGGGTCATATTGTAAGTTTATGGTTAACTTTACAACAACTACTCAACTATTTTCCAGAGTGATTGTACCATTTTGTATTCCCATCAACAAATGTATGCATGAGAGCTCCAGTTGCTCCTCATTCTCACCAACACTTGGTATTGTTGAGTTCTTTCTTAAAAATTTTGCCATTTTAATAGGCATGTAATGGTGTGTCATTGTAGCTTCAATATGCATTTCCTTAATAGCTAATGGTATTGAGTATCCACGAGTTTATTTGCTATCTGTATATCTTTTTTGGTGAAGTGTCTGTTAAAATGTTTTGCTCCTTAAAAGTTTATTTTTGTTGTTGTTGTTGTTGTTTTTTGGCTTTTTTGGTTTTTTTTCTTATTGAGTAGAGTACTTTCTGAATACAAGTCCTTTGTCTCAGCAGTCCCCAAAATTTTTGGCACCAGGGACCAGTTTTTTCAAAGACAATTTTTTCCATGGACTGATGGAGAGGATGGTTTCAGGATGACACTGTTCCACCTCAGATCATCAGGCATTAGATTCTCATAAGGAGCATGCAACCTAGATCCCTTACGTGTACAGTTCACAATAGGTTCCAAGCTCCTTTGAGAATCTAATGCCACCGCTGATCTGACAGGAGCAGAGCTCAGATGGTAATGCTTGCTGGCCTGCCACTCACCTCCTGCTGTGCAGCCCAGTTCCTAACAGGCCACGGACCAGTACTGGTCTGTGGCCCTGGGAGTTGGGGACCCTTGCTTTGTCGAATACATGATTTGCAAATATTCTCTTCCAGCCTGTGGCTTGTCTCTTTATTCTCTTAACAGTGCAAAAGTTTTAAATTTTAAGTTCAATTTATCATTTTTTCTTTTATAACTTTTTTTTGGCATCAAACCTGAGAACTCTTTGCCTAACCCAAGGTCTTGAAGATTTTTCTCCTAAGAGTTTTATAGTTTTATGTTTTATATGTAGGTTTATGATTCTATTTGAGTTAATTTTTAAATATTATGTGGAATGTAGGTTAAGGTTTTTTAATTTATTTTTTACATATGATATTCAGTTGTTCTAGTACCATTTAAAGTTTGTTCTTTCTCCACCTAACTGCCTTTGCACCTTTGTCAAAATTCAATTGGCCATATTTTTGTGAGCCTATTTTTTGAGTTTCTGTTCTGTTCCATGGATGCACATATCTATTCATTTGCCAATACTACATTGTACTGACTCCTGGAGTTTTATCATATGTTTTAAAATTAGGTAATATGAGTCCTTGAACTTTGTTCTTCTTTTTAAAGATTTTGGCTATTCTAGGATTCCTTAACCCATCCATACACATTTTAGAATAAGTTGTCTATATGTACAAAGGATCTTGCTGAGATTTTAATTTGGAATGTGCTAAATGTATGAACCAATTTTGGGATTTACTGACATCTTAAGTAAGTCTTCCAATCTGTGAACATGGTATGTCACTCTATTTAGATCTTCTTTGATCTCTTTCACTGGTGTTTTGGACTTTTCAACATATAAAGGCTGCACATATTTTGACAATCTTATTTATACCTAAGTACTTCATTTTGAAGGCTATTGTAAATGCTTTTAAAATATCAGTTTCCAACTGTACAGTGTTATAAAGAAATGCAATTGATTTTGTATATTGATATTATGTTCTGTGACAGGAAAATAAAATATTGGGACCCCAAACTCACTATGCCAAAGGGAAAAGTTAAGTTTGGAAGCTGAGTTATCCAAAGAAAACCTGTCTTTTCCTTTTTTACTAAAAATATAACTACAGCTAGAAGGCCACATGTCTCCACAGGTGGCCTCTCTCATCCTGACGATGTAAATTAACAGCTTATTTTCACTAGTACAGGAAAACAGGATACTAGAAATCATCCCCCAACCCACCCTAAGATGAATACATATTTGACTTTTACCTCTACTCTGTTTTTATCTTATGCTAAGTGTAGGTTTCCCAAGTGCAAGATGAATACATAATTGACTTTCCCCTTTACCCTCCTTCCTTTTCATGCACAACATGTGGATTCATGAAGATTAATCAAAGCCTCACAAGAATGTGGCCATATCCGCCCTCTTTCTTTTTCTTTTCTCTTTCCCCTGCTCACCTTTCTCTTTTCCCTGCTCACCTTTCCCTTTTAAATATTGAAACCCTCAAAACCTTCTTTGGAAAAAGTTTGGGCCACAGATCCTACTGTGGCTTGCATCTCCTTTTCCCAGCAAAATAAACCTCTAAATTGATTGAGACTCACCTCAGTCATTTTCTTTGGTCTCACAGTGGTATGACCTTGTTCAACACACTAGTTCTAGAAACTTTTTTAAAGTGAATTTTCTACATAGACAATCAAATCATCCTTAATAAAGGTAGTAGCATTTTTCTTTCAAATCTGGAGGTCTATTTTTTTTTCTTGCCTTATTGCATTTGCAAGCTTTTTAATATGCTATCAATAGGAGTCGTGAAGGCAGATATCCTTGCCTAGTTCCTAGATTTAGAAAGTATTCAGTCTTTGACTGTTAAGAATGATGTTAGCTGTAGGTTTTCTTGTATATGCCCTTTATCAGATTGAGGAGCTTCATTTCTATTCTTAGTTTGCCTAGGTTTAAAAAAAGTATGCATAAATGTTGAATTCTATCCAGTGTTTTTTTCTGCATCTATTGATAAGATCATGGCATTTTGTTACTGTTAAGTCTGTGTAGTGATTAATTTTATTTGTCCACTTGCTGGTTATTTTGGGATGAGTTTAACATTTAAATAAGTAAATTTGGGGTAAAGCAGATTGCCCTCAATAATGTGAGTGGGCCTCATCCAATCAGTTGAAAGTTTAAATAGAACAAAAAGATCAGCCTCCCTGAGCAAGAGAAAATTCTCTGGCAGACGGCCATCAGACTTCATCTGCACCAATGGCTCTCCTGAGTCTCACCTGCTGGCCTTCAGAATGGAACTGCACCACTGACTCTCCTGTATCTTGAGCCTGTTACAGAACTGAACTGGGGTCCACTCTGTCAGCACAGTAAGGGCAAACACCCACACTGAGGTTTGCAGCAGGAGAAAGAAGAACATTTATTTATAGGGCACCAGGCAAGGAGAATTGGGCAGCTCACACTTAAGACACAACCTATCCAGTGGCTTGCAAGCAAGGATTTTTAAAGGTGGGGATAAACTTCAGGAAAGCGGAAGTTACAGGCAAAATTGTAAAGCAACATATGGAGGTTTTACAATGGTTTGGCCTACAAAGTGGGGATATCTTGAAGTGGGGGCTTCTAGGTAATAGACAGCTTCAAAAATTTTCTGATTTGCAATAGGTTAAGGAAGAGAAGCTTTGTTTAAAAATTTGAGGTGAGTAGAAACATATGCTAAGTCTGGCTTGTGTGACTTCCTCCCAGCACCTCAGGAAGAACTTTAGAACAAAGAACAATGGTCAGAGTCTAGTCCTCCGTTCTCCCTTATCTGAGAGGTCTATGTGCCAGTGGATTCATTTAGTGGAGGTCCAGATTTCTGATAAAGCACTCAGGGAGATATGTTAAGATATTATCTTTAGTCAAATATCCTATGACTCTAACTTCCTTGACTATTGTTTTAAGCTACTATAACCTTCTTGTTTATCAAGTTACTCATTTACTTCTCAGGGCTGGGTTGATGCCTGAAATTTCCCTTGAAGGAACTCAAGATTTCCCTTTATTTCTATGCCTGCAGGCCCGTAAGACAGACCCCTGTTCTATCTCAAGCCTGCCAGCCCACACTGCAGATTTTGTACTTGCCAGTCTCCATAATCTCATGAGTCAATTCTTTATAATAAATGTCTTCACACATGTGTGCATGTGCCTATGTGTACATGCACACACACATAATCTCCTATTTTGTCTCTCTGGAAAACCCTGACTAATACCAATTTTGGTATGAAGAGTGGTTCTCATGGAATAGAATATTAAGGATAAATTTTCCCAATTGTTTCTGAGGTTTCTGGAATTTGTTCTGTAATCTGATTAGATTTAAAGACACTAATAATTCTATTTCTGGTAATAAAGAGACCACTGTTAGGTCACGGAGTGATCTCATAACAGAGATAGGCAAAATATCATCCTTCAATACTCCTAACCAAACACTTATAAGAAGCAAGGAGCTGAGTGTGTATATAATACTTACCAACATTTTTGTCACACTAGAAGTGTAATGAGATTGGCTGGTTGTGGCTAATGTTGCTAGACAAAGAAGTGGGGAAATAAAAAGTTAAGCTCAGGGATATTAGTTTCCAGCACAAATGCTGAATTAATGACCTGAGAGCTTCTATGTCTGCCCTGAAAGAGACCATTATCTCCTGTAGCCTCAGAGCTGAGATTGCTGAAAACCAAACCCAGAATCTCATCCTGCAAGAGGTTGACTTACAATGTAAATTGAATTCCCATCCTTGCAGAGTGTCCACTGCTTAATGAGGGCATTGATTGGAAAGGAACTAGATCCTAAATTTGAAATGGGATGTATAGAAAGTTGAAATGGGACCCTGATGAAGCTGAGGACATTGAGACCCTAAATTTTGATCAGACTTCTTTGTCAGTAGAAGGAGTCTTTCTGCCCCCAGTATGAGAAGCCTCTCCAACCCAGTGAGAGGAAATTAACCCTGCCTTGTTTGAGGAAGTTGCAATGGCTGCCCCAAGGCAGTTGCCCTGCAAGACAAGGCAGATTGTCCTCAGGGTCTACCCCCATGACACTTCTTTGTTTCTAAACCTGTAACTAGACTGAAACCCCAAAAGGATCCTAAAGGTAGGGTATGGAGTACGACTCATGAGATGTGCTACACTTTAAAGGAGCTACTTGAGTTTTCTAATTTACACAAACAGGAATCTGGGGAATATGTATGGAAACAGATATTAAGGTTGTGGTATAATGCTGGAAGGAACATAAAGTTGGATGAGGACAAATTTACTGATATGGGCCCACTAAGAAGAGATTCTGCATTTAATATTTCAACTCAGAGAGTTAGAAAGGGTTCTAAAGTTTGGTTGGTTGGTTGGCTAAAATGAGGACTAAAAGGTGGCCCAGAGTGAGTGAGCTAGAAATACCAGAACTGTCTTGCTATACTACAAAGGAAGATATTCACTCAAAGGCTTAGACGGATTGGAATGTTAGGATTAATTTGTCATTTAAGGCCTGCTCACAGACCCTGAAAAGGTCCAAAAGACACACCTTTCACCATGAATGTGTGAAGTAAATTTATGAGGAGACCCCCAGTGTCTTTGAAGAGCTCTGTGATCACTCTTCTTTGTAGGCCAGACCTTCCAGTGGGAACTGTGGTCACTGATTGGGAAACCTACATGAAATGGTGTAACTGGATCCCAGGGTGTCAGGGGACAAGGTATATACTCAGCTGCCACCGGCAAGGAGAATGTGGTTATCATGATGAACAGCAAAGTCACAGCAGAAATCAGAACAGTCTGTTTCACTTCTAGGAACACCATGGTCAGCTGCTAACCAATACCATAAGCAGATTTATGTTGTAAGTAGACTTATGTGTTGGTTAGCAGTTGACCATGGTGTTCCCAGAAGTAAAATAGACAAGGAGTGTACTAAATTCTTACTTCATCTGTATAAGCATAAAAGTTCTAGGTCAAGTAACCAAAAGTCTAAGCTGAATCACAAAAACAGAGAATCTTGGCCCCTCAATCTATTCCCAAACTTGAGCCAGTTTATAGACCCTTGAACTCCTTGAGCCAATGACCCCAAATTTATATGATTAATCTTTCTCCCAACTTTCCAAAAGAGACCTATGGCCTTTTACCAGGGTAACTGTGCATTGGGAAAAAGAAAATAATCAGACCTCTATGGGACTACTGGACACTGGTGCTGAGCTGATATCACTAATGCCAGGAGACCCAAAACATCACTGTGGCCCACCAGTCAAAGTAGGGACTTATGGAAGTCAGGTGATCAATGGAGTTTTAGCTAAGCTCAGTTTCACAGTGGATCAAGTGAGCCCCAGAACCCATCTTGGGCTATTTCTCCAGTTCCAGAATGCATAATTTGAGTAGATATGCTTGGCAACAGGCAGAATCCTTACATTGCTCACCTGACCTATGATATGAGGGCTAATATGGTGGAAAAGGCCAACTGGAAGCCGTTAGAGCTTCCTCTACATAGAAAAATAGTTAATCAAAAACAATACTGTGTCTACATCTCTGGAAGGATTGCAGAGATTGGTGCCACTGTCAAGGACTTGGAAGATGCAGAGATGGTGATTCCCACCATATCCCCATTCAACTTGCCTATTTGGTCTGCACAGAAGATAGATGAGTCTTGGAGAATAATGGCGGATTATCATAAACTTAATCAGTTGGTGACTAATTTTAGCTGCTATATAAGATGGGGTTTTACAGCTTGAGCAAATGAACACAACTCCTGGTACCTTGTACCAGCTATTTATCTGGCAAATGCTTTTTCTCCTTCCCTATTTAAAAACACCACCAGAAGCAGTTTGCTTCCAGCTAGCAAAGCCAGCAATGCATCTTCACTGTCCTACCTCAGGGCTGTATCAACTCTCGAGTCCTGTGTTACAATTTAGTTCATAGGATCTTGACTGTGTTTCCCTTCCACAAGATATCATACTGGTGCATTGCCTTGATGGCATTATGCTGACTGGACCTAGTGAGCAAGAAGTGTAACTACTCTAGATTTATTGGTAAGACATTTACATGCCAGGAGGTAAGAAATAAATCCAATAAAAACTCAGGGGCCAGTCGGGCACGGTGGCTCACACCTGTAATTCCAGCACTTTGGGAGGCAGAGGTGAGCGGATCATGAGGTCAGGAGATCAAGACCATCCTGGCTAACACAGTGAAACCCCGTCTCTACTAAAAATACAAAAAATTAGCCAGGTGTGGTGGCAGGCACCTGTAGTCCCAGCTACTCGGGAGGCTGAGGCAGGAGAATGGCTTGATCCTGGGAGGTGGAGCTTGCAGTGAGCCGAGATTGGGCCACTGTACTCCAGCCTGGGTGACAAAGCGAGACTCCATCTCAAAAAAAAAAAAAAAAAAATTCAAGGGCCTTCTACCTCAGTGACATTTCTAGGGATCTGGTGGAGTGGTGCATTCCAATGTATTAGTTCTAAAATGAAGGATAAGTTGTTGAATCTGGCCTCTCCTACAACAATATCAACAAAAAGGTACAATGCCTAGTGTGTCTCTTTGGATTTTGGAGGCAATATATTCCTCATCAGGGTTTGCTAATATGATCCATTCACTGAGTGACTGAGTAACTCCAAAAGCTGCTTGTTTTGAGTGGGGCCCAGAATAAGAGCATGCTCTGCAACAGGTTCAGGTTGTTGTGCAAGCTGCTCTGTCACTTGGACCATATGAACCAGTAGATCCAATGGTTCTTGAAGTATCAGTGGCAGATGGAGATGTTGTTTGGAGCATTTGGCAGACCCTTGTAGATGAATCACAGGAATAGATGGTTAGGATTTTGGAGCAAAGCCTTTCTATCCTCTGCAAATAACTACTCCTTTGAGAAACAGCTCTTGGCCTGCTACTGGGCCTCAGTAATGACTGAATGCCTAATTATGGGCCACCAAATTCCCATACAATTTGAGCTGCCCATCATGAACTGGGTGGTATCTGACCCCAACCCATAAAGTTGGGCATACACAGCAGCACTTCATCATCAAATGAGGGTGCTATATACAAGATTGGGTTCATGCAGGCCCAAAAGGCACAAATAAGCTACATGAAGAAGTGGCCCAAATGCCCGTGGTCCCCACTCCTGCCATACTGCCTTCTGTCTTGCAGTCTGCCCCTATGACCTCATGGGGAGTTCCCTATGATCAACTGACAGAGGAAGAGAAAGCAGTGGCCTTGTTTACATGATATGCAGGCACCACTTAAATGTGAGCACCTGCAGCACTGCAGCCCCTTTCTGGGGCATCTCTGAAGGACAGCGGTGAATGGAAATCCTCCCGGTCAGCAGAAATTGGAACAATACACCTGGTTATGCACTTTGCTTGAAAGGGTAAATGGTTAGACATGTGATTATATACTGATTCATGGGCTGTGGCCAGTAGTTTGGCTGGATAGTCAAGGACATGGAAGAAACATGATTGGAAAATTGGTGACAAGAAAGAGGTATGTGGATAGACCACTCCGCATGGGCAAAAAACATGAAGATATTTGTATCCCATGTCAATGCCACCAAAGGGTGACCTCAGTAGAAGTGGACTTTAATAATTAAATGGACATGATGACCTGTTCGGTGGATAATCAATTAGCCTTTTCCCCAGGAACCTCTGTCATTTTCCAATGAACTCATAAACAAAGTAGCCATGGTGGCAGGTATGGAGGTTATGCATGGGCTCAGTAACATGAAAGGTCATCAAAGATGACCTGACTACAGACACCACTGAGTGCCCAATCTGCTAACAGCAGAGACCAACTCTGACTCTCCAACATGGCACTATTCCCTGGGATGTTCAGTTAACCACTTGGTGGCAAGTTGATTATATTGGACTGTTTCTGTCATGGAAGAAGCAGCAATTTGTTCTTACCAGAATGTATATTCTGGATACAGATTTGCCTGTCATGCACACAATGTTTCTGCCAAGTCTACTATTCACAGATTTATGGAATGCCTTATCCATTGTCATGGTATTCCACACAGCATTGTGTCTGGTCAAGGAATTCACTTTGCAGCAAATGAAGTGTGACAATAGAGCTATGCCCCTGGACATCATTGGTCTTTCCATGTTCTCCACCATCCTGAAGCACCAGGCTTGATAGAATGGTGGAATTGGCATTGGAAAACTCAGTAACAGTTTCATCTAGGTGACAATACCTTACAAGTCTGGGGAAACTTCTTTAGAAGGCTGTATATGCTCTGAAGTATCCAGTATATGGGGCTGTTTCTCCCATAGCCAGGATGCACAGGTCCAGGAATCAAGGGGTGAAAATAGGGGTAATACCACTCACTACCATCCCTAGTGACTCACTAGCAAAATGTTTGCTTCCTGTTCCCACGACCTCATATCCCCCTGGCCTAGAGGTCTTAGTACCAAAGGACAGAATGCTTCCACCAAGAGACACAACACTGATTCTACTGAATTAGAAGTTAGGACCGCCAACTGACCAATTTGCCTCTGGATCAAGAGGCAAACGAGTTACTGTGCTGGCTGGGGTGATTGATTCTGACTACCAAGGGGAAATTGGATACTGCTCCACAATGAAGATAAAGAAGAATGTGTCTGGAGCACAGGAGATCCCGTAGGGTGTCTCAGTATTACCAAACCTCGAGATTAAAGTCAATAAAAAACTAGAACAACTCAATCCAGGCAGGGTTACTAATAGTCCAGACACCTCAAGAATGAAAGTTTGGGTACTGCACTTGATAAAGAACCCCTACCTGCTGGAGGCAAAGGGAACATGAAGCGGGTAGTGGAAGGTAGTTTTAATTGCCAGCTGTGATCACGTGACCAGTGATAGACATGAGAACTATAATTGTGATGACTGTTTCCTCCATATTTTTTTGATGAACATATTTGTGTGTGTATATAGGCATGTGTGTATCAAATGTCTTTGTTTTCTTCCCTCTCTTATCCCATTATTATATACCATAAGACGTACTGATGTTATATCACAGTATTTAAGTTTGTTAATGTTACGGGATCTGTGGAGTGCTGCTTTTCTGGCTGGAAACCTCTGTGGCTGGTGGTACCCTTTTGCCTGAGTTTTGTTCAGGCCGACTGGGCTTGTTCAGCCCACTCAGCCTGGTAGGCTGTGCTTGGCTCACACTACCAGCCTGGATCCCATGCCTGCCAAGGGTAAGCCAGGTGTGGAGTGGTGAGGGGTATATGAGCAAACAAGCATGGGGTCCGGTCACTGCACAGTCAGTCATGCCGGCCACTGCAGCAGGGTGGACAGCTCCAGGTATCAGCATGGGCTCTGGCTTTCTGTGAGGCTGCGGTTGGACCAGGTGCACTGCAAGCAGCTTTCATGGCTGCCACCAGGGAACATGGTGGCACCTGGTAATTTGGAGACTCCAGGAGCTGCCAGGCCCCAAAGAGGGAGTCAGAGCCCTGGCTCGTGGAGCTTCCAAGTCTGGGCTCCCCAAAGGACCTTCTCTTCACCAACAATGTGGCAAGCAAGGTGTGTGTTTCAGCCCTGTTCGTGTCACAGCTCTTTCAGCCCTGCCATGTGGCGAGTCCTGAGTTCTTGTCCTGTGTCCAGGAAGAATGAGGTATGCAGACAAGTGGAGGGTGAACAAGGCAAAGAAGAGCTTTATTGAGTGACATAATAGCTCAGAGAAGGCCCTGGAGTGGGTAGCTCCTCTCTGCAGCTGGTCATCATGATGCCTGCTCAGCTCTGGCTGACCCCAGGGCTTTTATGGGCCTCAGAGGGGAGGAAGTGCACACTGATTGGTCCATAGGCAGCCATGGGCCAGCCCAGAAAACACACCACAGGTTCCCACTCTGGTCCATGGGACTGGAAGCCCAGTCTCCAGCCTTGGGCCCTCCCTGGCCAGAAAGTGAAGCTTTACTGGGGACCCACCCCCTTCCACTCAGGAACCTGTTTGTCTCCTGCTGCCATTCATGGCACCCAAGCTGTAGGTGCCAATAGACACCAGCACGCCAGCATCAAGCTGCCCTCAGCTCCCCTCCTTGGCTTCCCTCCTACTCTTGTCAGTGCCCAAAGTCCGGAGGGGGCCTAGGTGGCAGGGGGCTGGTGTGTCAGCAATGCCCTGAGCATGTGCACATGTGGCTGGGCTGTGATAATGTCCGGGCTTGGCCTGACTTTGCTCTGAGATCAGAACAGGCACTTACAGCAGGGTGAAGCCAGGCAGCAGGATAAGGCACTTCCAAGCCTGCAAGAGCAGGGGGGCTCTTCCAGGGCCCCCAAGAGTGCGGGGATGCCTGGGTCCACAGCTGTGATTTGGGTTGCTGCAGCTCCACTTGGTGGGGTAGGGATCCTGCCTGCTCCACGAAGCAGGAGGACCGGGTCAATAGCCACGACTTGGGTGGCTGCGGCTGCACCTGGGGAGCTCCCTCCCCATCAACTCAGAAGGGGCAGAGTTCCCATTTGTCTCTGGCCCCTGCTAGCTACTTGGAGTGTGCAGCCCTGGCTGCACCTCCCTGTTGCAGCCAGCGTGACGGCAGCAGCCGCTCCAGATGGGCCGCTGCTGCCATCATTAACTTTAAATCATAGCATTTAAATTATAGGATATCAAGGAAAGGAATAAACATCCAAGGACTTTGCCTCTTTTCTGGGGAAGAAGTTAAGTGCATTTTCAGTTGTGTGCAAGACAATTTTATCCTAAGAAGATGCATACAGATGCCAAGTTGACAAGAAGTGAACTTGTGATGGTTCATTTTATATGTCAACTTGGAGGATGTTTTTGGATGAGATTATTTATATCAGTTTACTGTGGGTAAAGCAGACTGCCCTCCATAATGTGAGTGGGTCTCATTCAATTAGTTGAAGGACTGAATGGAAATGAAAAGACTGGCCTCCCCAGCAACAGAAAATTTTCCAGCAATCTGCCTTTAAATCTCATCTGCCCCATTGGCCCTCCTAGGTCTCACGCCTGCTGGCCCATACTACAGATTGGAACTTCCCAGCCTCCATTCCGTAATTCATGCAAATCAGTTCCTCCCAGGAAATCAATCTCTCTCTCTCTTCCCTGCTCCTCCCTTTTCCTCTCCCTCTTTCTGTTTCTGTTGGTTCTGCTTCTCTGGAGAACTCTGACTAATACAGTCTGTTAATGTGGTGAATTACATTAATTACCTTCAAATATTGAGTCATTCTTATTTAGGATAAATTCCACTTGGTTATGATGTATTTTTTTAAATATTGCTGTATCCAATTTGCTAATATTTTATTAAGGACTTTTGGGTCTATAGTCATAAGAGTATTGGTCTGTGGTTTTCTTTTCTTGTACTTTCTTATTTCAGTTTTGATATGACAGTAACATTGGCCTACTAAATGATTAGGAAGTGTCCTCTCCTTTTCTATTTTCTGGACAGTTTTGTGAAGTATCGCTGTTATTTTTCATTTGAATGTGTGCCCAAATTCACAATGAAACCATCTGGGCTTGGAGTTTGCCTTTTTAGGTTTTGTTTTTAATGACAAGTTCAAATTAAAAAAAAATATATAAGACTATTTATACAGTTTATTTCTTCTTGATTTAATTCTGGTAGTTTGTGGCTTTTAAGAAATTGGCTCATCATCTAAATTGTGAAATTTATGAGCATAGATTGTCCATAGTATCCCTTTATTATCCTTCTGATGTATTTAAAAGGCATCAGATACTCTGAACAACAATCAGGGATACCTTCTTTCTTCCTCCTGATGCTGGTAATTTGTTTCTTTCATCATTTTTTCTTGGTCAGTCTGGCTATAGGTTTATCAATTTTACTGACTTTTTTGGATAATCAAATTTGGTTTTATTGATTTTATCTGTTGTTTTTACCTCTTAAATATCACTGATTTCTGCTCTTATCTTTATTGTTTCTGCCCTCCTTTCTTTAGGTTTATTTTACTCTTTTTTTCTAGGTAATTGAAGTGGAAGCTTAAATTATTGATTTGAGACCTTTCTTCTTTTATAATATATATTTAATGTACTATAATTTTTCCTCTAAACACTGCTTTAGCTCCACCCCACACATTTTTGTATGTTATATTTTCATTTTATTCCCTTCAAAATATTTTTTAATTTCCCTTGAGACTTCTTTCTTGGCCTATGGATTATTTAGAAATACATTATTTAATTTTCAAATATTTGAAGATTTTCCAGACATCCTTCTAATATTGATTTCTAGTTTAATTCCTTTATGGCCACAGATCATACTTGAATAATTTCAAAAAAATTAAATTTAACTTAAAAAAATTAGAATATGATCTTATTTTGTAAATGTTCTGTATGTACTTGAAAAGAATGTGTATTCTGCTCTTGTTGGGTGAAGTGTTCTACACATATCAATTAGATTGAGTTGACTGATGGTGTTCTTCATGTCTTTTATATACTTGCTGATTTTCCATCTATTTGTTTGATTACTGAGAGAAATGCTTAAATCCACAACTATAACTGTAGATTTGTCTATTTCTCTTTTCAGTTCTATCTGGTTTTGCTTTATGTATTTTGAAGCCCTGTTGTTAGGAACATACACATTTAGGATTGTTATGTCTTCTTTAAAACTGTAATTGTTTTTAGTATTTAAAAATAATCTAAATATAGAATGAGGTGACATTCAATTGAAAAGAAAGCACAAAGGATTAATCCTTTTTAAAGAAAAACTTTATTTTTAATGTGTACTCTGAATTTCTTCATTTTTTTAAAGCAAAGAGCCTCTGGAAATCATGTTACATTGTAGGCTGCTGTGACTAAGTTTTGATTAAATGTTTTTTACTTTCTTAAATATCTCCCTTTGTTACATTAGTTAAGTGTAGGTCCTCATTTTGGTTGGTGTAATTCCAAAAACTCTAGAGTAAGGTTTTTTCCCTTCAGGCCCCAAAGCCACAGTCAAAAGTAGTCAGCGGTCTCTCTCTCTCCTTATCCCCCTCCTTCTGCATGGGTCTCTGTGTGTGTTTACTTCTAAAAGATACCAACTTCCATGGAAAGACTAAACACTATCAAATCTCAAAACTAAAATACAGAAGCTCTGCTTTTACCTGTAGCCTTGCTGCCAGTTATTATCAGAGAAGAGTTAGGATATATGTTTTCCAGAGTTCCCCAAAGTGAGCCAGTGAACAGTGTCGGCCCTGACAAGCACGGGTGGGAATGAGGGAAAATAAAGAAACTTTTCGCCCTTGCATCCGGCTCTGAAAAGCAAAATTCAGAAAACAGACT
This sequence comes from Macaca thibetana thibetana, assembly GCF_024542745.1. Taxonomy (NCBI): domain Eukaryota; kingdom Metazoa; phylum Chordata; class Mammalia; order Primates; family Cercopithecidae; genus Macaca; species Macaca thibetana. The sequence goes on from NC_065584.1 coordinate 89,574,390, forward strand.
GAGAAAAGCTTTCTTCTGAAGAACCTTTCTAAGCATTATTGGAATCTGGCTTGAAAACAGTGCACAGCATTTGACATTTCTTCATATTATGCCAAAGGTAGTTAACTAAGGAAGGTGCCAGCTCACGTAGGAGATTTGAGACCTTATGGGTTGGCCCTGGAGTGATTATCTCCTGCACTAGTCTACTGGACCTTCTCCCTTCTTCCAGCTTCAACAGCAAGAGGCCCCAGAGCTGTCATCTACTTCTCCCTACACGTTGGACATCTGCTTCAAGAATCCCTCCAATTAAAAGGGCAGGAAACTCCCCGGCAGCTATTTACCACGTCCCCCGCAGACCATGAAGTGAACATCTAATAACTGGCCGGGGGAGGAATAAACTCACTTTAGTTCATAGTTATGGTTTAACAGGTCCCTGTGTGTTTATTCATAGAGCCCTGGTTGGTTGGACTTGAGTTTAAATAGTTGACAGGAAGCAATACCTTCCTTCCTTATTATGATATCCCAAGCTCATCCAGAGCCAGAGGATGAACTACACTTTCCAGGTTGGTTTACCGTCCTTATAAATAAACATAATGTCTGCATTCATAAAAGACCCACTGCCTCCAAATAAGTGGAGCTTGAATAATTGACGTCCTTTATAAACTCCCACTGTGGCGGAAGCAAGCCTCTTGGCCCTGGGGGCTCTTAGTGACCTCTGGGTGTCTTCAGCTCCTAGTGACCCAGAATGGACAAACAAGTCACCTGGCCACACCATGAAGGCCACAGGAAGCTGCAAGCTCACAAGTCCTCCTGCACTTGTGATTAACCTAAGGAAGACCACAGCACATATTTTTAAAGCTCTGCTTTAGGAATTGCTTAGGAGAAATGGCCCTAAATGGCTTAAACTCAAGGATGGGAACTGCCTACTGAAATCAATAGGCCTTTTGTGTGGTAGGCAAGGGAGTGAGAGTGGCCAGGTCCTTGAGAGTGCTGTCCTGCTTCAGTGTTTGTGCAGGTGACAGGGAGCTTCTGGCCTCACTGTTCAGGGACAGCCACACTTCACAGGTGCTCCCCAGCAGGCCCTACCCAGGATTGGTGCTAGGGCTATTGTGTCTACCTACACGGCATCTGCAAGCCCAGCCTGAGCGCAGTTGGTGATGGGGTATTCTAATCCCAAGGCCAACATTCCATTCCACCATCCTGGCCTGTGCTCTTGGGTTTGTTTCCAGATACAAGTGAGGATTCAGAGAATGTCCCGGACTGCTGAAATCTGTTTGATCTATTGCTTCCTACCCCAGGCAAAATAGCCTCTAGCCTTCACCATGATTAAATGACAGTGCCACAAGAGGAAGAGGCATGGCTTACTGCACCCACAAGCTGTGCTGGCTACAAAGGAACCTTTCCATTCAGCTCAAAGCACACTGTTCAGGGACTGGCTTATTGTAGCTGTATCCATGGTGTTGGCTTCAAAGGTAAGTTATTTCCTTGATGTTGTTTGGTTTTTACTTGGTTGTTGTTCAATACATGACATTGCTTGCTCTGCCTTATTTGGGCGTCACAGGAAATGCTGGAACCTATTTGTGGGGATAAACACAAAAATAAACACTTGCAGAAGGGGGCATTTGAGGACACCTGAGACTGTTTAACTTGTGCCTGTGACTAAAGGGAAGTGGGTTCTAACCTGGCTGCCTTTGATGTGTGGTGGAAGGAGCCCAGGGCAGCGGGGCCAGTCACGCAAGGACATCACTCAAGGCCCAGGCCACCCTCCCTAATTGAGCCCAGCAGACGGCGAAGCTGGGAAAGGCACCCAGATTCCAGCTCCGCTGCTGGCATGGGCCTGGGCAGGCAGCTGAGCGGCCCACCGGGAGGGGACAGTGGCTGATTGTCTGGCTGAAAACAAGCCTGGGGGATTGTGTGTCATGGGGAAGGGATCGGTGTCTCATCTTCATCCACAGTGACCCGGGGCACCTGTAGCCCTGTCAGAGCCCTGCTCCCAGGTTTCCGGCTGAATGGCCCAACAATGTTTACAGCCCTTGCCCCCGGGGGGTGGGTGCCTTCAAGGCCCAGGCACCTGAAAGCAGAGAGGACTCACCCTTGTGTTATTATTTCCCAGGCTGCGGGGCCATGCTTGTTCCAGGCAGGCTGTGGACAGGTATGCACCAGCAGACACTCAACACCGATCAAGGGGGTGGCAGGAGACACAGGCACACCTGGGCCATTCCCCTCACAGGTACGAAGCAGCTTCCCTGGGGGAGGCTTTTTGTATCTGCTGACAGCGATCATGATAAGATAAAACCCAAGGATGCCTGGGTTTCTTGTCAAAGAAAATGAAGCTTATTCCAGGGCACCAGCACCTCCCCTACAGGTCTGAAGCAGTCCAGCTCTAAAGGCTAGGAACCTTTTGTTTGCTGAGAATATTCTGGAATTTTTCAGCAGTCATTACAGCCCAGATGTAATGTCTGAAATGCATGAACAGAGCCTAAAGCGCTCAGCCTCGCAGAGAACAGTTATGTCCTCTGTATATACCCAGGAGTCTTGGTTTGGGGGCATCATCTGAGGATTCCAGCAACATTCACAGCCCACCCCACCCCACCTCAGCCCCCTAGGGACCACAGTTGATGCTGCCAAATTAACTCTGAATCCTAACAGATGCTTAGGTTTTATAGCTGTTGTTCCTGGACACTGCGCAGCCACTGGCTCTTTTTTATTTTGCTCCACGGGTCCCAGGTTTTCGTCTGCAGAAGGATTTGTTTCTCTAGTTCTCAGTTCACTCCGCGCTGTGTGCACCCCTCCAGGCTGTGCCTCTTTCCTTGGCCCACCGGGCCTGTCCCAGCTCCCAGATGGATGGATGGGAGCCCCCCGGGGATCCCATCCACTGCAAAGCCCAGAGCCTCCTTGTGCTTCCCGCCTGGTTCCTGTCTCACTCCCCTGCCTTCCTTCCCTTCTCCAGCTTCAGATCCCATCACTGAAAAGATCATTCTGATTTTGACCCTTGGGGCGCGTCCTAGGACCTGGTTTTGCTTTTGCTCACTCCCTGGCTTCACTCTGTGGCTGCACTGGGTCACAGACCTTCCCTTGGTCTCCTCCCACTAACAACCCCACTCCGTTTGGTCCTGGCCCCCAGAACACCTGCCCAGTATGGCTGGTTCTCCTTTTGGGCATGAAGGCGGGGTGCGGCTCAGTCCCTGTTCACTGTGTATTTGTCTGATTTTAGCACACGGAGTAAACAAGCGGAGGCACAAGCAGGGCTAGTTAAGACCTTAGATCTTCCATGGAGTTGCACTTTGCAGGTCTCACCTCACGTATCAAACCTACGGAAGGCACCTTCCCTCCCTGGGTGCACCTCCAGGTGGGCAGAGATGCACTGCACACGCTGCCATCTGCATTCACTCTGGTGCACGTTTCACGGACCACACGGTGACTTTTCTGTTGGCAGCATTTTTGGCTTATTTTCCAGCCAATGACTCCCCGGTGTCCTCATCCAGAGGCAGCTGCTGATAAGCTGCCCCAGTTTAACCTTCACAGACACGAAGGCCGTGGAGGTGGCCCTTGGTTTTCTCCGCTCTGCTGAAAACAGCAACAAAACCCAAAACAACACCACTCGGCTTTTTTGGTTCCTGTTTCCCTACCCTCCTATGGAGTCTCTGATTTCTACCCATCCGTCTTACCTTGCAGATGGTCACAGTACACAAAGGGAAATTTACATGGAACAGTGGTGAGCAAAAAGACAGAAATGCTCTCCTTTTCCTGGGTCAGGTATACATACTCACCCACCCTTTCTGACATCCCTCCGCCTCTCCTCCTCTGCTTTGGAGTCCAAAGTTCTTCAGGAACTTACCCCAAAGACCACCCTTATGCACTTTCCCAGGGACTTTTTTGCATTACAGCCTCTCCTCATTAAAAATAACAACAGAAAAAAAAATAAATAAAAAACAAAAAATAATCTTGCTCCCACGTCTCCTTCCGGATCCAATCCCTCTGTCCCTTCTCTGCCAGCATTCATCTGGAATTTGTCTTTTTGTGTCTGAACTCTTTTCCCCCAGGCATTGTGATGCTGTGTCTATCAAACTCTACATTCTGACCAATGCCCTAGCCTATTGAGTGGTTATTGTATTCCGTTGCTCTGTTTCTGTACCAGTACTGCACTATTTTAATGACTCTGGCTTTGCAAAATGGCCTAATGCCAACAGAGGTTGTTTTTGATGACGGTGTTTAAAATTGATTTAGTTGTTCAAATTCCTTCATTCCTTCATATAAATTTTAGAATCGGTTTCCAGAGATGAATCAAAGAATCTTAATTGCATTTGCGCTTAATGTATTAATTTGGAAGTAAAGTAACTAGATCTCTACAATGTTGAATTTTTGTATGCATAGACAGTAAAATATCTCTTTCTTTATTTTAATCTTTTATGTCTTTCAGTGTTTTCTAATAATCTCCATAAAGTTTGCACGTTCTTATTAGGTGTATTTTATATGTGTTATGCATTATATCTTGCAGTCGTGACATTTTAAATGTTACATTGCTGGTTTCATATTGAATATTTAATGAAGAATTATTAGTTTTTATAACTTTATTTTGTATTCATATACCCTTCCTCACTGTCTTACTAATTCTATCATTTTATCCATTGAGTTGCTTGTCTTTTTTTATATAGATGATCATAAATTACTTACAATTTTGTCTACCTTTCTAATTATTATTCTTGTCTTGTTGCATTGTTTAGAAACTCTAGTACTCTATTCAATAGTAGTGGTGATAATGGTAATTTTCCCATATTAAATATGTTGTTTTACTATTACATGAGTTGTCTGCAGTAGATTTTTGATAAGTGTCAATTATTTTTTTCATGACATTTCCTTCTATGGTTATGATGTGCATGTTTTCTTGTGAATGGGCTTTAAATTTTATTGAGCGCTTTTCCTGTATTTTTGAAAGGTACATATGTTTTTTATTCTTTAACATATTAATGAGATGAAGTATACATACATCATACCTAATGAAAGAACCATCTTTCCGTTTCTGGTACAACCCTAACTTAGTCATGACAAATTATTATTTTAGGACACTACTAGATTAGAATCCCTAATATTTCCAGTAGGATTTTTACATTTATATTTCTAAGAGACTTCTAAGGGACCTGTATTTTTCTTTCTTATAGGGACCATTACGTTTATTTTAATACAGATTATATTTACACAAAAAATAAATTAAAAGCTTATTTATTTTTATCTGCAAGATATATATTAGTATTTTATCTTACTTAATTCTTATTATCTGTAAGAACTTATAAAAATAGGAATTATTTGTTCTTTGGCAATTTGATAAAAATATACCCAAAAAATCTGAGTAAGGTTGTAGACTGCCACCTGATTTTCTTGATTGCAATTGGTTTACTCACATTTTTCATTACTTGTCAGTTTTTGTGGCTTATATTCTATATATTCTTTGGTTTTTAAAAAGTGTATGAAATAGTTGCTCATAATATCTTCTTTGATTTAAAACATTTTTCTGTATCTATAGTTATTTCCCTTTCTAATTGCCAGATTTGGGGTTTTGTATCTTCTTTTTCAATGGATTCATTCTGTCAAAGGATTTGTTTAAAATCTTAATAGTTTTTTCAAAGAACCTTGGTTTTGTGAATTATCTCTAGTACCTACTCTCCCCCAATCCATGTATTTCATTAACTTTTGCCCCTTTTCTTTATTCTAAGCCTAAATTTTTCAGTCTTTCTTGTTTTCTGCCAAAAATATTAAAACTATATGTCTCCCTAGAAGTATTGTTTTAGATATATTCCATAGTTTTTGATAAGTGGTAGTTTTATGTTTATTTGATTGAAAAATGATACTTTCATTATGATTTCCTTTGAATCCACAAATTATTGAAAAGTAAGGTTTTTAGTTTTCAAACATGGAATGTTTTCAGCGAATTTTTTCTTTGTTGATTCCTAATTTTATTGTATCATGAAGAGAGAATGCAGTCTGCATGATGTTGGTTATTTGGAATTTGTTGAGACTTTCTTTGTGGCCAAATATGTGATCAATTTTCATAACAGTTCTGTGTGCTTTTTGTTTTTCAGATATAAAGTTAATATCAAGTTTGTAATTAAATTATTCCATCGTTTACATCCCTCCTTGTTTTTTGCCTGGTTGGTGTCTTCGTTTTTGAGAAAGTTGCTAACATCTACTATAATATGGATTTATTTTCTCGGTGGGTGTATTGTTTATTTTATCAGTATAAAATGTACTTCTTTGCCCCTTTTAATACTTTTGCTTTAAACTTTATTTGGTATGACATTAGTATTTCCATTATAGCATTTCTTTTGTTCATATTTGCCCGTTTTGTTAGCTTGTTTGTCTTTCTATTATTAGGTTGTAGCAGTACTTTAAGTATACTGGGTACCAGTTTTTAATTTTGTCAGATATATGTTATGTGCATGTGTTATCTTACTCTGTGGCTTGTCTATTCGTTTTCCTCACTGGGCCTTTTGATCAGCAGAAGATTTAATTTTGATGAAGTCTAATTTATCAGTTTTATTTTTCTTTTGTTGTTTTTGCTTTCTGTTTCAAGTGATTCTCCTGCCTCAGCCTCGTGAGTAGCTGGTACTACAGGTGTGTGCCACCACACCCGGCTAATTTTTTGTATTTTTAGTACAGACTTGGTTTCACCATGTTAGCCAGGATGGTCTCAATCTCCTGACCTCGTGATCTGCCTGCCTCAGCCTCCTAAAGTGCTGGGATTACAGGTGTGAGCCACCACACCCGGCCGTAGTATTCTTATTATATATTGCTGGATAGTATTTGCCAGTATTAGTAAGATTACAATTAATAGCACTTGCATTATTACTAAACTAATTAGTGATAGTTTGTCTGTTACCTTATATGCATATCCAATAGGCTATACAAGGATAAATATCAATAATATTAGCAAATATTAGCTAATTAGTATATTAGTAATAGTAATTAGTATTGCTTATTAGCAAATTACTAATTGGTAATAATAACTGCATTGCTGGTATAAACTATTTGGTAGTGAAGTAGTATCCTTTTTATATATTGCTGGATGGCATTTACTAGTATTTTGTTAATTTTTTTTGCGCCTGCTTTTATGAAAGACCTTGAGCTGTAATTCTCTTCCTTCTTTCCTCCCTCCCTCCCTTTCTTTTCTTTTTGTCAGGCTATTTATTTGGTATTAGGGTTGTACTGGCATCATAAAAATGGGTTGGAATGTGTTTCATCCTCCTCTGTTTTCTGAATAAGTTTACATAAGATTGGTATTATTTCTTAAATGTTTAATAGAATTAATCAGTGAAACCATTTGGACCTGGAGTTTTCTTTATGGGAAGAATTTAATTTCGTTAATATAGGACTATTCCTAATTTTTGTTTCATCTTGTGTTACTTTTGGTTAGTGGTGTTTCTCAAAGAATTTGTCTATTTCATCTAAGTTGTTAAATTTTTTGGCATAATACTGTTCATTATATTTCTTCTTTTTTTCCCCGATATTGATCATTTGTGTTCTCTCTCTCATTAGTTTAGCTAAGCATTTATTAATTTTCTTAATCTTTTCAAAAAACCAACTTTGGGTTTTTAATTTTTTCTCTATTATTTTTCATTTTGTTGATTTCTGCCTGTATCTTTATTGTTTCTTTTATTCTACTCAACTCTGCTTTTTTCCCCCAACTTCTTAAGGTGAAATCATAGGTCATTGCTTTAAGATGTTTTTATTTTACAATGTAAGTTTCTAAGCTGTAATGTTTTTATCTAAATTTTGCTTTACCCAAATTCCTAATTTTAATACATAGGATTTTTTATTTTCTATCATTCAGTTTTAGTATTTTTAAATTTTCATTGTGACTTTTTGTTTTTACTCATAGATTATTTAGAAGTGTGCTATTTGTTGCCAAATATTTGGGGGTTTCCTAGATATTTTATTCTTATAGATTTCTAAGTTAGTTCTGTAATGATCAGGGAACATAGTCTATGTGATTTAAATCCTTGTACATTTAGTTTATTTAATAATCTATCAAATTGTCTCTCTTGGTAAGCAAACTATGTGAACTTAAGAATACAGACTCAGCAATTTTAGATATATTGTCCTAAAATATCAATTAGATTAGAGTGGCTGATAGCATTATTCAGTTCATCTATATCTTTACTGATTTTTTGGACTAGGTTTTATGATTTTTCCTGAGAGAGTGATGTTTAAAATTTTAACTTTGTGGAATTGTCTAATTCTTTCTTTATTTCTGTCAATTTTAGCTTCATGTATTTTGAAGCTCTGTTATTAGCCATAGGTTTATCTATAATGTTTATAGATGAACCTAATAAATTGACCCTTTTATCACTGTGATTTACTCTTCTTCATCTCCAAAAAATCTATTTGTCTTATGGTCAATTTTGTCTGATATTAATATAGCCATTCCAGTCGTCTTCTGCTTCGTGGTAGCATGGTATAAATGTTTTCATCCATTTACTTTCAACCTATCCTGTGTCTTATTATATATAAGTCATACCTCTTATAGATAGCATGTAGTTGGGTTTTGCTCTTTTATCCATAATGATAATATCATTCTTCTAATTGTCATGTTTGTTCTATTCTGTGATGGTTAATATTAAGTGTCAACTTGATTTGATTGAAGGATGCAAAGTGTTGTTTCTGGGTGTGTCTGTAAGGGTGTTGCCAGAGGAGGTTAACATTTGAGTCAGTGGACTGGGAAAGAAACACTTACTGTCAATGTGGGTGGGCACCTTTCCATCAGCTATCAGTGCGACTAGAAAAAGCAGGCAGAAGAAGGCGAAATAAACTGGCTTGTTGAGTTTTCAGGCTTTCATCTCGCTCCCATGCTGGATGCCTCCTGCCCTTGAACATCAGACTCCAAGTTCTTTTCCTCTTGGACTTATACTAGTTGTTTGCCAGGGGCTCTCGGGCCTTCAGCCACAGATTGAAGGTGGCACTGTTGGCTTCCCTACTTTTGAGGCTTTGGGACTCAGACTGAGCCACTACTGGCTCTCTTGCTCCTCAGCTTGCAGACAGCAAGTGGGACTTCATCTTGTGATCACGTGAGTCAATTTTCCTTAATAAACTACTTTTCATATATACATATATCCTATTAGTTCTGTCCCTCTGGAGATCCCTAATACAGATTTTGGTACCAGGAATGGGATACTGCTATAAAGATCCCTGAAAATGTGGAAGTGACTTTGGAACTTGGTAATGGGCAGAGGTTGGAACAGTTTGGAGGACTCAGAAGAAGACAGGAAGATGTGGGAAAGTTTGGGACTGCCTAGAGACTTGTTGAATGGTTTTGACCAAAATGCTGATAGTGATATGGACAATGAATTCCAGGCTGAGGTGGTCTCAGATGGATATAAGGAACTTATTGGGAACTGGAGCAAAGGTCACTCTTGATATGCTTTAGCAAAGAGACTGGAGGCATTTTGTCCCTGCTGTAGAGATCTGTGGAAATTTGAACTTGAGAGAGATAATTTGGGGTATCTGGCAGAGGACATTTCTAAGCAGCAAAGCATTCAAGAGGTGACTTGGGCTTTTCCTGAAAGTGTGTAGTTATATGAGCTCATGAAGAGACGGTTTGAAATTGGAACTTATGTTTAAAGGGGAAGCAAAGAATAGAAGTTTAGAAAATTTGCAGCCTGACCATGTGATAGAAAAGAAAAACCCATTTTCAGGGGAGAAGTTCAAGTCAGCTGCAGAAATTTTCATGGATAATGAGGAACTGAGTGTTAATTGCCAAGACAATCAGGAAAATGTCTCTAGGGCATTTCAGAGATCTTCAAGGCAGCCCCTCCCATCACAGGCCCAGAGGCCTAGGAGGGAAAAATGGTTTCACGGGCCAGGCCCAGGGCCCAACTGCTTTGTGCAATATAGGGACTTGGTGCCCTGTGTCCCAGCTGCTCAAGCTCCAGCTGTGGCTAACAGGGGCCACAGTACAGGTCAGGCCATTGCTTCAGAGCGTGCAAGCCCCAAGCCTTTGAGGCTTCCACATGGTGTTGGGCCTGCAGGTGCACAGAAGACAAGAGTTGAGCTTTGGGTGCCTCTGCCTACATTTCAGAAGATGTATGGAAACACCTGATTATCCAGGCAGAATTCTGCTGCAGGGGCAGAGCCCTTATGGAGAACCTCTACTAGGCAAAGCAGAGGGGAAATGTGGGGTTAGAGTCCCAACACAGAGCCCCACTGAGGCACTGCCTAGTGGAGCTGTGAGAAGAGGGCCACCATCCTTCAAACCCCAGAATGGTAGATTCACTGACAGCTTGCACCATGCACCTGGAAAAGCCTTAGGCACTCAGTGCCAGTCAGTGAAACCAGCCACAGGGGATGTACTCTGCAGAGCCACAGGGGCAGAGCTGCCCAAGTTCTTGGGAGGCCACCCCTCACATCAGTGCATCCTGGATGTGAGACATGGAATCAAAGGAGATTATTTTGGAGCATTAAGATTTAATGAGTGCCCTGCTGGGTTTCAGGCTTGCATGAGGCATGTGGGCCCTTTGTTTTAGCCAATTTCTCCCATTTGGAATGGGAACAGTTACCCAATGCCTGTACCCCCATTGTATCTTGGAAGTAACTAGCTTGTTTTTGATTTTACAAGTTCATAGGCAGAAGGGACTTGCCTTGTCTCAGATGAGAATTTAGACTTGGACTTTTGGGTTAATGCTGGAATGAGAATGAGTTAAGATTTTGGGAAACCATTGGGAAGGCATTATTGGTTTTGAAATGTTAGAAGGACATGAGATTTGGGAGGGGCCAGGGGTGGAATAATGTGGTTTGGCTTTGTGTTCCCACCCAAATCTCATCTCAAATTGTAATTTCCGTGTGTCAAGGGAGGGACCTGGTGGGAGGTGACTTGATCATGGAGACAGTTTCCCTCATGCTGTTCTTGTGATAGTGAGGGAGTTTTCCCGAGATCTGATGGCTTAAAAGTGACGTTTCTCCTGTACTCTCTCTCTGTCTCTTGCCACCTTGTGAAGAATGTGCCTGCTTCCCCTTTGCCTTTCATCATGATTGCAATTTTCCTGAGGCCTCCCTAGCCATGTGGAGCTGTGAGTTCATTTAACCTCTTTTGTTTATAAATTACCCAGTCTCTGGTATTATCTTTATAGCAGTGTGAAGATGGGCTAATATTGTTTTTTTTTTTTTTTTTTTTTTTTTTTTTTGAGACAGAGTCTTGCTCTGTCACCCAGGCTGGAGTGCAGTGGCCGGATCTCAGCTCACTGCAAGCTCCGCCTCCCGGGTTTACGCCATTCTCCTGCCTCAGCCTCCCGAGTAGCTGGGACTACAGGCGCCCGCCACCTCGCCTGGCTAGTTTTTTTGTATTTTTTAGTAGAGACGGGGTTTCACCGTGTTAGCCGGGATGGTCTCTCGATCTCCTGACCTCGTGATCCGCCCGTCTCGGCCTCCCAAAGTGCTGGGATTACAGGCTTGAGCCACCGCGCCCGGCCACACTTTTATTGTTATAGTTGAATTTGGGACTCCCATTTTATTGCTTTGTGTTTGTCACTCTGTTTTTGTTCATCCTTTCTTACTTTTTTAAGTTATTATTTTAGTAATTTTCAGAATTTCAAATTTTTGATTTATCTGTTGGTTTTAACTATATCTTTGCATTTTTAGATGTTTGTCTTGGGGATAACACTACTAACCCTCCACAGGTTACTTCCTATTAATATTGTACCATTTACCTAAAGTGTAAAAACCTTCTGGCCATATAGGAACATTTTCCATTCCTCTGTTTTTTACGCTATAGTAATCATATGTGTTACCTCTACATATATTACCTCACAAGGCATTGCTCTATTTTTCCTTTGACAGTTTTATATATTTTTAAAAATTAAAAGAAAAATAGTATGTTATATTTACCCAGAAATATACTATTTCTTATGTTATTCTTCCCTTCCTAAAGATTCAATTTTCTGTCTAGTATCATTTCCTTTCAGCCTGAGGAAACTCTTTAAGCATTTCTTATACTGAAGTTTGCTGGCTATAAATTCTCTTAATTTTCTTTTTACCTAAGCAAGTTTTTATTTTCATCTTTAATCTTGAAAGATATTTTCACTGAATATAAACTTCTGAGTTAATGGATTTTTCTTTCAAAGCTTTTAAATAACTTCTGGTCTCCATTGTTTCTGATGAGAAGTCAGTGATAACTCAAGTGTTTTTTCACCTATACGTATTTTGTTTTCTGGCTTCTTTTGAGATTCTTTCTATAAAAGACTTGTTTTCAGAAGTTTGACTCTGATGTGCCCTGGCTTGGTTTTCTTTGTATTTGTACTTCTTGGAGTTTACTGAGTTTCTTTAATCTTCAAAATTTAGAAATTTGGGGCTATTATTTCTTTTTTGCAGAAATTATTTGCATTTTAAAACTTGTGATAAAATATAGATAGCATAAAACTTGCCGTTTTTATATATACGATTTGGTATTTTTAAGAACTTTCACATTGTTGTGCAATCAATCTCCAGAACTCATTTCATTTTGCCAAACTAAAACTCTATACCCACCAAACAACTCTCTATTCCTTCCTCCCTTCGGGTCCTGGTAACCCCCATTCTATCTTCTGTCTCTATAAATCTGACTATTCTAGGTACCTCATGTAAGTAGAACCATACAGTCCTTTTCTGACTAGCTTATTTCACTTAGCACAATATCCTCAAGGTGCATCCATGTCGCAGCATGTGTCCAGATTTCCTTCCTTTCTAAGGCTGAATAATATCTTGCTGTATGTATACACCACATTTTGTTTTGTGCTCATGCATTGATGGACACTTGTGCTGCTTCCATCTTTTGTCTATTGTGAATAACATGACTATGAAAATGGGTGTACAAATATCTGTTTGAGTCCCTGCTCTCAATTCTTTCGGGTATATGCCCAAACATGGAAGTGCTGAATCATATGGTAAATCTCTTTTCAATTTTTTTTTTTTTTTTTTTGAGACAGAGTTTCAATCTTGTTGCCCAGGCTGGAGTACAATGGCACAATCTTGGCTCACTGCAGCCTCCACCTCCTGGGTTCAAGCAATTCTTCTGCTTCAGCCTCCCAAGTAGCTAGGATTACAGGCGCCTGCCACCACGCCCAGCTACTTTTTCTATTTTCAGTAGAGACAGGGTTTTGCCATGTTGGTCAAGCTGTTCTCAAACTCCTGACCTCAGGTGATCTGCCTGTCTTGGCCTCCCAAAGTGTTCGGATTACAGGTGTGATACACTGTGCCTGGTCTATTTTCAATTTTTTGAGGAACCACCATAGTCTTTTCCACAGCAGCAAAACCTGTTACACTCTTACAATAGCACACTAGTGTTCCAATTTCATCATGTCCTTGTCAACTCTTGTTGTTTTTTAAAGTGGCATACTACTAGGTATGAAGTGGTATCTTATTATGATTTTAATTTGTATTTTTTTCAATGATTAGTGATGCTGAGCATCTCTTCATGTGCTTGTTAGCCATCTGTATATTTTCTTTGGAGAAATGTCTATTCAATTCTTTACCTGTAACATTTTTTTAATTGAGGTTTTTTGTTTTTGTTTTTTTGCTGTTGAGCTATTGGAATTCTTTATATATTCTGAATATTAACCCTTTATCATATATATAATTTGTAAATATTTTCTCTTATTCTGTAGGCCACTTTTTCATTTTGTTGATTGTATTCTTTGATGTACAGATTTTTTATAATAAAATGTATCTATTTTTACTTTTGCCACCTGTGCTTTTAGTGCCATATCCAAGAAATCATTGCCAAGTCCAATGTCATGAAGCTTTCCCCTTATATTATTATTATTATTATTAATTAATTAATTTATTTATTTGAGACAGAGTCTCGCTCTGTCACCCAGGCTGGAGTGCAGTGGCGCCATCTCCACTCACTGCAAGCTCCGCCTCCCAGGTTCAGGCCATTCTCCTGGCCCAGCCTCCCGTGTAGCTGGGACTACAGGCGCCCGCCACTGCGCCCAACTAATTTTTGTATTTTTAGTAGACACGGGGTTTCACCCTGTTAGCCAGGATGGTCTCGATCTCCTGACCTCGTGATCCGCCTGTCTCGGCCTCCCAAAGTGCTGGGATTACAGGCTTGAGCCATGGGGCCAGCCTACTATTATTTTTTTAGACCGAGTCTCTCTCTGTTGCCCAGGTTGGAGTGCGGTGGCATGATCTTGGCTCTCTGCAAGCTCCGCCTCCCGGGTTCACGCCATTCTCCTGCCTCAGCCTCCCGAGTAACTGGGACTACAGGCGCCCGCCACCATGCCTGGCTAATTTTTTGTATTTTTAGTAGAGACAGGGTTTCACTGTGTTAGCCAGGATGGTCTCGTCTCCTGGCCTCGTGATCCACCCACCTCGGCCTCCCGAAATACTGGGATGACAGGTGTGAGCCCCCATGCCTGGCCTTCCCTTATTTTTTCTTCTACGAGTTTTAGAGTTTTAAATCTTACACTGAGGTCTTTAAGCCACTTTGGATTCGTTTTTGTATGTGGTGTTAGGTAAAGGTCCAACTTCATTTCTTCACATGTCTATTCAGTTTTCCCAATATCATTTGTCCTTTTGTCCTTTCCCCCATTGAATGGTCTTGGCACCCTTGTTAAGAGTCATTTGACCATATATGTGAAAGTTTATTTCTGGGCCTTATATTCTATTCCGTTTGTCTATATGTCTGTCTTTATGCCAGTACCACATTGTTTTGATCCCTGTAGTCTTCTAATAAGTTTTGAAATCAGGAAGTGTGAGAACTCTAACTTTGTTCATTGTTTTCAAGATTGCTTGGGCTATTTGGGGTCCCTTGAAGTTCCATATGAATTTTAGGATGGACTTTTCTATGTCTACCCCAAACACTACTGGGATTTTGATAGAGATTGCATTACATTTGTAGATATCTTTGGATAGTATTGGTATCTACATGATATCAATACTACCAAATATATTAATTAATGAACATAAATATCTTTTCATTTATTTATGTCTTCTTTAATTTCTGTCTGCAACATTTTATAGTTTTCAGAGTACAAGACTTTCATCTCCTAGAATAAGATTATTCCCAACTATTTTATTCTTCCTGATGCTACTGTAAATGGAATTGTTTTCTGAATTTTCTTTAGAGATTGTTTGTTAGTGCATAGAAATACAACTGATTTTTGTGTGCTGATATTGCATCCTTGAACTTCACTAAGTTCATTTATTGGCTCTAATTTTTCTGTGTGTTATCTTTTTAGAGTTTTCTATATAACAGATCATGTTGTTTGTAAGCAGGGAAGATTTACTTCTCCCTTTCTAAATTTAGATATATTTTATTTTCTTTTCTTGCCTAATTGCTCTGGCTAGGACTTCCAGTGCTATGTTGAATAGAAGTGGTGAAAGTGGTCATTCTTGTCTTTTTCCTGATCTTAGAGGAAAAGCTTTTAGCTTTTCACCTTTGTGGTTGAGGTAGTTTCTTTCTATTTCTAGTTTTTGAGGGTTTTTTTTTTTTTAATCATGAAATGGTGTTGAATTTTGTCAAATGCTTTTTCTGCATCAATTGAGATGATCATGTGGGGAATTTTCCCTTTTATCTGTTAATGTGACTGATTGAGTTTTTGGTATACATTTACGGGGTACAAGTGCAATTTTGTTACATGCATAGATTGCATAGTGGTGAAGTCAGGGCATTTAGGGCATTCATCCCCTGAGTAATACACATTGTGCTCATCAAATAATTTCTTATCATCTACCCCCTTCCATGCCCTTATACTTCAGAGTCTCCAATGTCTATCATTCCACATTCTATACCCATGTGTACATATTATTTAACTTCCACTTATAAATGAGAAGGTTTGACTTGTTTCACTTAAGACGGTGGCTTCCAGTTCAATCCATGTTGCTGCAAAAGACATAATTATATCCTTTTTATGGCTGAATAGTATTCCACTGTGCATATACAACACATTTTCTTTATCCGGTCCTTTGCTGATGGACACTTAGGTTGATTCCATATTTTTGCTATTGTGAATAGTGCTGCGATAAACATAGGCATGCAGGTATCTTTTTGATATAAAGATTTATTCTCCTTTGGGTACATACTCAGTAGTGGAATTGCTGAATCAAATGGTAGTTAATTGCTTGTTGTATCCTAAACCATCTTCCATTCTAAGAATAAATACCACTTGGTCATTGTGTATAATTCTCTTAAAGTGCTGTCGAATTCTGTTTGCTAGTATTTTGTTTAGAATTTTTGCATCAATATTCATCTATAGTTGTTTGTTTTTTTGTATTTGTAGTCTTTGTCTGGCTTTGGTATCAAAGTGATGATGATCTCATAGAATGAATTTGGAAGTATTTCCTCATCTTCAATTTTTGAAAGAGTGTGAGGAGGATTTGTGTCCTTTTTTTAAAAAAATGTTTGATAGAATTCATCGATGAAGCTATCTTGTCCTGGTCTTTTCCTTATTGGGAGGTTTTTAATTACTGGTTCAATGTTCTTACTAGTAATAGGTCTGTTTGAATTTTCTGTTTCTTCATGACTCCTTCTTAGTAGGTTGTGTTTTTCTAGGAATTTATCCATTGCATCTAGGCTATCCAATTTGTTGGCATACAGTTACTTATAGTACTTTCTTGTAAGTATTTTTATTTCCGTAAAATCAGTTGTAATGCCCCACCTTTCATTTCTGCTTTTAATTATTTGAGTCTTACCTCTTTTTTCATTGGTTCATCTAGCTAGAGGCTTGTCAATTTTGTTAATCTTTACAAAGATCCAACTATTGGTTTTGCTGATTTTCCTTGGTGTTTTTCCAGTCTCTGTTTCATTTATCTCTGCTCTAATCTTTACTAATTCCTTTCCTCTGCTAGCTTTGGATTTACTTTGTTTTTATTTTCTAGGTCCTTAAGATAAAGCTAGGTGGTTGAGTTCAGATTTTTAAAAGTCTTTAGCTGTGCTGCTTTGAACCTGTTCCAAGCATACATCTGTCAGGGATCAGCAGGAGATTTGAGTGGAGTTAATATTCCAAATTTGGTCTCTCCGTCTATGACTCTTTTCTTTCTGAAACTCCAGCAGCTGCAGTTACTCCAATTCTGTGCAATGACTCTTCCGGCTAGGAAGCTGCAGATTCCTACCAGAGCAAGTGAGAAACTCACCCTGTGTTAGTCAGTCCTGCCAGATTTCATCCCTCTCCAGAATCTTCTTGCTTTCGTCCACCCTCCATTGCCTCAGCCATTGTTTTCTTTTCCCAGTGCCTCAGAGTTAGTATTTGCAGAAGGGACAGATCCATTAGGAGGTCACCTGACAATACTGGAAGCTTATTATTATGCTTATGAAGAGTAATTTTAAAAAGTTCCTTGAAACCACTCAGTAGACTTCTCATGAGAGTCGTTAGCCAGAACTGCACCCAGACCTTGTTTATATGGCCCCAGAGTGGAGACAGGATCACCCTGATTACTTCAGTGAATCAGGATTTACCTCTAGAGCTACAGGCAAAGGCACCCATCTCATGGGCACCCATCTGAAAAGAATCAGAGCTAAGCCAACAAGATGGAAAAGGGGCATGACTGCAACAAGACAGCAACAAGTGTCTGCTACAATACTTACACATAATTTAACTTATTTCTCTAATAATAACTGAAGTTAATCAGCATGTGTATCTTCCCTTTGAAGAAAATAAAAATGTATCATACCTTGCATTTCTGTGATTGACATGAGGAAGGCATCATAAGTTTCGTAAACTGTCTTAAAAATTGGATTATTACTACCATCATCAATATAATCATGATAATTCTTTCTGTACGGAAAAAAATAGAGGGAGAATGGGTGTCAAAAGGGGGTTCGGACAGAGGCAACCTTTCCCTCCCACACTTCTTTTTAGAAACATTCCAAGCACCAACCATTTTCAAGCACCCATGAAACATTCATCAATACAGACCATATCCTGGGCCATAAAATGAGCCTCAACAAATCTGAAAGAATTGAATTCATACAGCATGTGTTCTCTGATCATATTGACATCAGTAAGAGAAAGGCAAAAGAAAAATCTCCAGACATAGAAACTGAACAACATGCTTCTAAAAAACTCATGGGTCAAAGAGGAAGCTTCAAAGGAAATTTGAAAAAAATACATAGAACTGATTGGAAACAAAAAGACAACATATCGAAATTTGTAGGATGCAGCTAAAACTAAGGGGGAAATTTATAGCACCAAAAGCTTTATTGAGGAAAGATCTCAAATCAATCACCTAAGTCCCTACTTCAAGAAATTTTTTAAATAGAAGAGCAAAATATGGAGAGAAGAGGGATATGGAGAAGAAAGAGAGAATATAAATGTATTTATTACTGCTGAATTGCACACTTAAAAATGGCAAAGACGGCAAATTTTCTATGCATTTTCTACCTTAATTTTAAAAAGAAAAAAAGAAGAGGAGCAAAAAAACCCAAAGCAAGCAGAAGGAAGAGAATCATAAAAGTAAGAGCAGAACTCAAAGAAACGGAAAAATAGAGAAGCAAGAAAGAATTGATAACCCCCCAATAAGACTAACAAAAAGAGAGAAGACACAAATTTTAAGTGTCAGGAATGAAATAAAGGACATCACTACAGAACCTGTGGCATAAAGAATACTATGAAAATTGTGTGCCAGATCAACCTTCTGCTCCACCTTATCCACTCAACAAGAAGACAACTGTGTCTTGAGCCAACATGAACAGCTGCTTCTGAATCCTGGGCAACCTAGACGGCATGTTCTTCTTCACCAAGGCAGCCTTACCCCAGCATCTCTCCATGTACAGGAAAACTAGCTGTTCTTTTGTTTGTTTTATTTTTATTTTTTAATTGTTATTATTATTTTTTTGAGACCGAGTCTTGCTCTGTCACCAGACTGGAGTGCAGTGGCGCAATCTCGGCTCACTGCAACCTCCGCCTCCCAGGTTCAAGCAATTACCTTGCCCCAGCCTCCCAAGTAGCTGGGATTACAGGCATGCACCACCATGCCCAGCTAATTTTTTGTATTTTAGTAGAGACGGAGTTTCACCATGTTGGCCAAGATGGTCTCGATCTCCTGACCTCATGATCTGTCCACCTCGGCCTCCCAAAGTGTTGGGATTACAGGTGTGAACCACCACACCTGGCCAACCATTTTGAAGTGTACAGTTGAGTGGCACTATGCACATTCACACTGCTGTGCAACCATCACTACCATCTACCTCCAGAACTCTTTCCATCTTCCCAAACTGAAATTCTGTACCCAATAGACACTAATTCCACATTCCCTCGTCCCCCCAGCCCCTGGCAAACACCATTCTACGTTCTGTCTCTATGAATTTGGTGGCTCCAGGCACCCATCTTTTGAAGGTTGAATAATATTTTATTGTATATATATATCACATTTTGCTTATCTATTCATTCATTGTTGGACATTTGGGTTGTTTCCATCTTTTTGTGAATAATGCTGCTATGAATATGAATGTAGAAAGTTCATTTTATAAGGGGGCCTAGTAAAGTTTTAATTGGAATATGATATGAGAGGTAACAACTATGGTCATGAGGCAAAGGAAGTTGCTAAACGCCTGTGGCTTGAGCCGTATTAAGGGAGGGATGATTTAGGATGGGGGCCCATGTAAAAGGAACATGTCAGGGAGCTCTTGCTGTGAAAAGTACTTGCCTGACAGCAGATGCTGCATTTCATGCTCCTCTATCTACTGCTTCTAGATGACTTATGTGTGTGCTGCGCACCTCACTCAGCTGGCTGAGGTCTCCCCTTCCAGATCTTCCAGCACTTGGGTGCAGTTACCTGCACTCTGCGGATGAGGAAATGAAAGCACTAAGATATTAGTAGTCCTGTTCCTGTCACCAGCTGACTGGCTCCAAAGGTTGTATTCCAAGGCATGGAAGGATGGTCAGGAAATCGTGGCGTTCCTCTGTCAGAAGCACCCTGGTCCCTCAGGATCTTGATCTTCCTCCACATCCAGGGTGGCTGGATGCAGGGAGGAGGCGCAGAGAAAGCAGCACATGGTGTGGAGTTCAAGGATACAGTGTGATGTGGCTCCAAGCCACCCGGTGACGTGAGGCAAGGGTATCCCATCCCTGTCTTGCCTCTCAGTTTCTTCATCTGTAGAACATGGATGGCACCTCTTCCCTTATGGAGATGTTGAGGAAATCACAACCCATACAGTGTGGCAAGTCATCCACCCACAGTAGGCAGATGATGAGAGGGCAGCAGTCTCAGGCCCTTTGTAGATCCTACACTATTCTTGTGCCCTTTCCTGCTGGAGCCTGAGATGTGGGAGGGCAAGCCCATCCCCTTCCCGTGTAGACTTGCCCCTCTTGGCAAGGAGCGAGGGTGCTGGGAGGTGAGGGGTCATGCCCTCCTGGCACAGAGGGAGGCTGACAGTACCAGCTCCTGTGAAGAGGACAGGAGGGCAGACACTGAGGGCAGGTGTTCCTGACCCAACCAAAACCCCGCTGGCTGGGTAAGAACTGGAGGTAACAGAACCACAACATGGTGAGTGGCAGGGTAGGGGGTGGGTGGTGGACAGAGAGTGGGGAGAGGTGTTGGGAAAGACACAAGTTCTGGAATCAGCCCGTCTGATTCCATTCCATTCACAAGGGCTGGTCCCCTGCTGTTCTGGGCATGGACAGGCCACAGTGCAGGCCAATTGCAAAGATTCCCTTGGCTGAGTTCTGCGGCCCTCCTGTTATAGGGCCTGGTGCATAGCAGCCATTTGCCAAGTGGAGGCTGTATTTCTTCCAGAAAACTGCCTTTCCTAAATTCCTTTCTGCCTCTGTCAGTTGGGAGGATGGCTCCCTCTCTAACTCCCCTTCCCCTATGGTGAGCTCCTCCAAGCATGTATAGTAGGTGCTCAATGCTTGCTGGCAGAATCAATGAATGGGTAGGGCATCATAGCCAAGAGAGTGGAGGTGAGCAGGAAGAGAAGAGTTCAGATTTCAAGGGGAAGCTGCGAGTAAAACCCTGTGCTGTCCTGGGAGACACATTCACAGGCATTTCATTCTGGAACTCTACCCGAGGCATCCAGGAGCCTGCCTGGTGGCCTCTGCCTCAATATTGCTGCATCTGCCTACAGTCTTCTAGGTCCTGTGCATCTGCTAAGGGATGCTAACTTGACTGTTCACAGAGCGGAGAAAGGCACGATCACCCAGAAAGCCCGCACATTAAGGACAGAGCCACAATGTAAGCACTGGCTCAGCCTGTTGCTTCTGAGTCCCCATCGTGGGCAGGACCCCACTCTCTGTGTGGCAGAGAGGAAACGCAGTGATGAATCCCATGGCCATCACCTCCCTCCAGGAGTTCATGCTCCAGATGCAAGGCTTGGGAAGAGACACTGCAGAATCAGGCTTTGCAGTGAGCTGCTGTTTCCCTTGCTATAAATGGTTTCTCTGGGTGATGACTGAATGGCAATTGTCTTCAGGGTTGTTCTGTTCAGTTGTGTAGTTGTGTTGAGCCAAATGTGCCCAGCTAGGAGGCAAATTGGACCTGAAATCCAGCCCATGCCACTTTTGCCATGCCATGCCAGGGGCTGGTGCTGCCCAGAGGGGCGCCTTCTGTAATTCACACAAAGGCCCAGCATGTGGGCAGTGCTGAGCTTGCTTCCTTCTGGTGCATCCGATGCCGGTGAGCAAGAAGGCAAGGTGCAGTGTGCAGCCCCTTGGTGGGATCCCGAACTGCTGCAGGGGAAGCAGCAGGAGCAGAGAGATGAGTGGCCCAACCACCTGCGCAGAGCCCCTTCCCTCCCCATTCCCTCTCATCCCAGCCCTGGGGCATGCTTGGAGGTTGGCAGAGCCTTGCACGAACTGACTCTGGAGATTCTCAGAAGGAAAAGCAGGAGAGGGAGTTTCCAGAGATTGGCAGGGAACCGCCAGGGGAGATCCCTGTGATTGAAGCCTCCTTAGCAACATCGGAATCTCCTCTGATCACAGGATGCCAAAAGGGTGCAAGGCAAGAGAGGCAAAAGATAAAGTAACAAAGGCCTCTCCCGGCTTCTTGCTGCCTGCCCCAGGCACATACCACATCTCCTGTATCAAAGCCAGGGTCTGGGTGTCGCTGGTCCACTTTACACAGGAATCAACTGAGGCTCACTGGGCGAGGCTGCTTGACCCCCACCACTCCACTAGTCAGTGGCAGGGCCATGCTTTAGACCCCGGACTGCCTGGCTCCCCACAGCAGCTGCCGCCTCTGCATGGACACCACCCCAGCCTGGCGCTGGGTGCAGTCGTGTGGGGGAAGCTGGAGCCTGGGCACGTTGGGCTCTTGCATGGCTTCCGGAGCAGCTGACCTCATCCCATCTGGGTGTGTGGGGAAGGCAACAGGTGTGGTGCTGGGAGGGACCCGAGCCCGTGTTCAACATGTCTGGAGAAATCAGTGACAACAGAAACGGCACACAATTTCCATATGGAGAGCAAAGTCACAGAGGGGTTTCTCCGGGAAAGTCAGGTGGATGGCATCGATTGCTCAAGGAGGATTTAGCAATAAGACGGAGGGAAGCCTACAGGCTGGCATCAGGAGCACGCTCGACCAGCACTAGAAGCGCACCCAGGCGGCAGGAGCCACAGCCGCCTCCAGGTGTCCGTGATGCCCCTTCAGTGGGCGCCGCAGCTCTGGCTGCACATTAGGGGAAGTTACAAAGCGAGCGCATGGGCTTGGACGCCATTCCCTGGTTCTGCCTTAATTGCTCTGGGGAGACCCAAGCAGGGGCATGTTTTTGAGTTTCAGGACTCTACTGTGTAGCTATGATGGAGAATCTTTCTCTGTGGGCTCATGACGCCCACCCAGGTCTGCTCCCCACCCCGTCACATGAAGCCTTCTTCCTCAGGGATGGCAGCAGGCCGACCAGGGGCCATGTGAGCTCGAGCAGGCCGATCCTCACCTGGGTCTAGAGAGGCCATCTGGCCAGGTGACCTGTGAGGCTCCTCCCTGGGGCAAAACCTTTGTTAAGGGTGGGCTGGAGAGGACGAGAAGGAATGTGGGACCCACTCACTTCCCAGCCCTGAAGGACTGGAGGCTGGTGTCTCAGCCAGCTCAGGCTGCCATAGCAAAATACCACAGAATGGGAGGCTTAAGCAACAGCTTAATTTTTCTTACAGCTCTGGAAGCTGGAAGCCCAAAATCAAGGCATCAGCAGGGTTGGTTTCTCTGAGACCATCCTGGGCTTGCAGACAGCCACCCTCTCTCCATGTCCACATGTGATCCTTCCTCTGTGCCTGTCTGTGTCCTAATCTCTTTTTCTTGTAAGGACACCAGTCAGATCATGTTAGGGCCTCTAACGACCCCATTTAAACCTAACTGCCTCTTTAAAGGCCCTGTCTCCAAATACAGTCACATTCTGAGGAATTGGGGGTTCAGGGCCTCAGTGCATGAATTTGGGAGAAACACAATTCAGCCCCTAACAGCTGTGCTGGAGGCCTGATGAGACAGCCCTGCCTAACCTAACATCAGCACAGAACACACACCTGCATGCTCACACTCACACACACTCACACACACACAATCACACATTCACACACACTCTCACACACACATTCACACTCATACATACGTTGACACACACTCACACACTTACCCACTCACACACTCTCTCACACACACACTATCTCATACACATTCACACACACTCACACACATTCACACACACACCCACTCACACACTCACACACTCTCTCACACACATTCACACTCACACATATATTGACACACACACACACTCCCACACACATTCACACACGCATTGACACACACGCACCCACTCACCCACACACACACACTCACACTCTCCCCCACACACATTCACCCTCACATGCATTGACACACACCCACTCACCCACTCACACACACACACTCTCCCCCACACACATTCACCCTCACACGCATTGACACACCCACCCACTCACCCACTCACACACTCACACTCTCCCACACACACATTCACCCTCACACGCATTGACATACACCCACCCACTCACCCACTCACACACACTCACACTCTCCCACACACACATACACACTCACAAGCATTGACACACACTCACCCACCCACTCACCCACACACTCACTCTCCCACACATTCACCCTCACATGCATTGACACACACTCACCCACCCACACACACTCTCCCCCACACACATTCACCCTCACACGCATTGACACACATTCACCCACCCACTCACCCACTTGCACACTCACACTCTCCCACACACACATTCACCCTCACATGCATTGACACACACCCACCCACTCACCCACTCACACTCCCACACAATTTACCCTCACACGCATTGACACACTCACCCACCCACTCACCCACTCACCCACTCACCCACTCATACACTCTCCCACACACACATTCACCCTCACACGCATTGACACACACCCACCCACTTACCTACTCACACTCCCACACAATTTACCCTCACACGCATTGACACACTCACCCACCCACTCACCCACTCACACACACTCACACACTCTCCCACACATACATCCACCCTCACACACATTGACGCACACCCACCCACCCACTCACACACTCTCCCACACACACATTCACCCTCACACGCATTGACACACACCCACCCACCCACCCACTCACACATTCTCCCACACACATTCACCCTCACACGTGTTGACCCACCCACTCACACTCTCCCACACACACATTCACCCTCACACGCATTGACACACACACACCCACACCCACTCACACTCCCACACACACATTCACCCTCGCATTGACACACACCCACCCACCCACTCACACTCTCCCACACACACATTCACCCTCACATGCATTGACACACACTCACCCACCCACCCACTCACACACACTCTCCCACACACACATTCACCCTCACACGCATTGACACACACCCACCCACCCACTCACACATTCTCCCACACACACATTCACCCTCACACGTGTTGACCCACCCACTCACACTCTCCCACACACACATTCACCCTCACACGCATTGACACACACACACCCACACCCACTCACACTCCCACACACACATTCACCCTCACACGCATTGACACACACCCACCCACCCACTCACACTCTCCCACACACACATTCACCCTCACACGCATTGACACACACTCACCCACCCACCCACTCACACACTCTCCCACACACACATTCACCCTCACACGCATTGACACACACCCACCCACCCACTCACACATTCTCCCACACACATTCACCCTCACACGTGTTGACCCACCCACTCACACTCTCCCACACACACATTCACCCTCACACGCATTGACACACACACACCCACACCCACTCACATTCCCACACACACATTCACCCTCACATGCATTGACACACACCCACCCACCCACTCACACTCTCCCACACACACATTCACCCTCACACGCATTGACACACACTCACCCACCCACCCACTCACACACTCTCCCACACACACATTCACCCTCACAGGCATTGACACACACCCACCCACCCACACACTCTCCCACACACACATTCACCCTCACACGCATTGACACACACCCACCCACCCACACACACTCTCCCACACACACATTCACCCTCATATGCATTGACACACACACACTCACACACTCACACTGTCCCACACACACATTCACCCTCACATGCATTGACACACACTCACACACTCACCCACTCACATACACACATACACTCTCACACACACATTCACACTCACACACATTCACACACACAGTCACACACACAGTCACACACACTCACACCCTTACACACACTCACACACACATTCACACACACACACACTCAGGTTGACACTGGCCTGAGCTGAAAGTCAGTAGTGCCTGTGAGCAGCCCTGGGACCTGGGGCAACTCACTTAAGCACCAGAGTTGAGTTGGGCCTCTTTCTGCCCCTGGGATCACTGGGCATGTCCTCGTCAGCGTCTGATTTCTTTTGCTCAGCGTGTTTGGGGGATCCTTCTATTTCATTGCCTGGTCTTCGCTCATTTCTTATTGCAGTTCCGTGCATGGCCCATTACATGAACACAATCATTGCTTTCTCTCTTCTGTTATTGATGGACTTGGGGTTGCTTCTGATCTTTGGCTCTTAGGAAGGTTGCTCCATAAATATCCTGTCTCCAGGTGCACCTGTGCACAGTGCCTGTCAGAAATGTACCTGGGGGTGGAACTGGGTTTCTTCACTTTGGTAGGTGCTGCAGACGCTGCCCCTGCGTGGCCGGGAAGTTTCTCTTCTCACCAGCAGTGAGAGAGCCCCCTGTGCTCCAGCCCTCCCCAGAGCTTGGGATCACCAGACCTGACAGCCACGTGTCCTCGTCCACGTGTAGCTGACCAAATGTGAGGATACTCTGCCCATGGTTAGCGCCAGCTTCTTTTTCTCCCCCCGTCTGGCTCCCCGCTGCTCCCTGTGTGCTCACCCCACCTGCCCCGGTGTCTGGCTGGCCTCCTCTTCCTGCTGAGCCAGTGCCTCTAAGGAGTTGCCAGCAGTGGAGATGCGCCAGGCCTCCTCCAGTTCTCTGGGGCACGGGCTTTCTGCACTGACCATCCTGGGTCTCATCGAGCTCTGCATCCTGCACCCTCAGCAGCTGGCCTCACAGAATCTGCCCCTCTGCTGCAGCCGGCCCTGGCCTCCTGCCTGCCTTTTTCTGATCCTGTCGTCTTTTGCCTCCTTGGCCTCCCTCCTGGCCTTGCTGCTGTCTCCCTTCCTCAGCTTGTCTTCTGGGGAATTTCCAACCTTCCAGAACTCCCTGTGCCCATATGGAGCCCTGATCTGGGCAACACCACCCCTTTGCAAAACTCACCTCTGTCCACACCTCCCTGGGGCTTGCAGGCACCATCCACAGAACAGCAGGACTCACCCTCTCAGTG
This sequence comes from Macaca thibetana thibetana, assembly GCF_024542745.1. NCBI lineage: Eukaryota > Metazoa > Chordata > Mammalia > Primates > Cercopithecidae > Macaca > Macaca thibetana. The sequence continues at coordinate 89,601,190 of NC_065584.1, forward strand.
AGCCACTGCAGGGTAGCCCAGGTTCGAGACAGCGCAGGACTGGGAGCCTGAGCCATGGCGTGGGCTATGCAACCTGGGCCAGGCATCAAATGTCTCTAAGCTCTCCTGTTCTCATCCATAAAAGAAAATAATTATAAGGATTCAGTGAGAGAATATCCATGGCAGTGTTTGGGGGTGATGTGCTACATGGCTCAGAAGTCACTTTGAACATCACTGTCCCTTTCTGTAATGTAGCTTTCTGTCTGAAGCGTCTAGCTAGTATATAAGGAGAACCTGGTGCACACAGGCTGTTATTTCACCTTATCTTGTTGTGGAGTGCTCTTAACTGCCCCCCAGGAGGTAGGCACCATGCTCCTCTCTGCTTTACAGAAGAGGAAACCGAGGCCTAGGAAGGGGGCTGGCCTTGGCTGAGATGTCATCCCTGATGACAGGCAAAGCTGGGAATCTCATCTCTGTGGCCAGACTCCCAGCACCATCATGCACGGCTTTCTGGAGCAAAGGCAGAATGATGGGGAGATCACAGGCTCTGAGGCAGGAGTGTGAAAGCATCAGAATATGCCACCCCAAAGGATGCCCCCTTGGCATAAGGATTATTTTGAGCTGAAGGCAATTGAGAAACAGCCAGATGCAGAAAAAGCTCTCTACTCCCCATGCTCCCATCTGCCTCAAGGGAGGGCAGAAATTTATCTTTTTTTTTTTTTTTAAAATACAGAGTCTCACTGTGTCACCCAGGCTGGAGTGCGGTGGAGCAGTCTCGACTCACTGCAACCTCTGCCTCCTGGGTTCAAGAGATCCTCATGCCTCAGACTCCCAAGTAGCTGGGATTACAAGCATGCACCACCGCACTAGGCTAATTTTTGTATTTTTAGTAAAGATGGGGTTTCATTGTGTTGGTCAGGCTGGTCTTGAACTCCTGACTTCAAGTGATCCACCTGCCTTGGCCTCCCAAAGTGCTGGGATTACAGGCATGAGCCACGGTGCCTGGCCCAGAAATTCATTTTTGTGAAGGGTTCCCCCTCCCTTCTCCTGTACCAGAAAGAAGCCACAACTCATCACTGGAGATGGCACCAAATTGGATAGTCATAACCTTTAATAAAATAACCCTTATCTTCCATTATTTCCCCCATATGTTCCCCTTTCCACATTTGCCATCCCTAGAAGCTCAAAAACATTTTTCCTTTGTCTTGTCACATCATCTCCACTTTTTTTTTTTTTAAACAGAGTCTTGCTCTGTCGCCCAGGCTGGAGTGCAGTGACACAATCTCGACTCACTGCAACCTCTGACTTCCAGGTTCAAGCAATTCTCCTGCCTCAGCCTCCTGAGTAGCTGGGATTACAGGCATGTGCCACCATGCCCAGCTAATTTTTGTATTTTTAGTAGAGACGGGGTTTTACCATGTTGGTCAGGCTGGTCTCAATCTCCCGATCTCATGATCTGCCCGCCTTGGCCTCCCAAAGTGCTGGGATTACAGGCGTGAGCCACTGCACCTGGCCACATCTCCACAATTTATGGCTCTTTGTTAAGATGTTACACAGGCCCCAAATGCTAACCACCTCAGAGAGTCACATTTCTTTGTGAATGCCCCTGCATATGTATATAATTAAATCTGTTCTTTTCTCTTGTTAATTGCCTTTTGTCAGTTTAATTTGCAGGACTTCAGTCACTGAACATAAGAAGGTAGAAGACAAATTTTTTTTCTTCCTCGCAAAGCCAGGACCCCTGAGGAGGGTCCCATGGCCCTGGTAAGAGCACACCATCCCTAAGAGGGGACCAGCTCCAGGGAACAGCAGGGTAAGCCTCCCCACGACATAGAGTGCTATGGATGTGCTGTGGGATGTGCCAGGGTGTGGTGCCCAGCCAGGGTGAGCAAGCGGGTCAGCTCCCTCTGGCCGTTGGAGGCCTCAGTATGCCTTGCAGCCTGAGACCTGCCTGTCTCTCCTTGCAGGCCTGGTTGCAGAAGGGGTGAACCCGCCTTGAGGGCACTGCCGGCGCCTTCCCAGGGAGCTCCTCTGGCCCTCCCTCTGCATTCGCCCACTCCTCTGTGGTTACATTTTGTGAAAACAGATGCTTTCCAGGAGAATCACAGTTCATTAGGGAGATGGAGAGCAGGGATCCCAGGCTGCCACTGTGACCAGAATGGAGAGGCCTGCCCAACACTGCAACCCCTCTGGCTGGTGGCGGGCCTGGCCCATCAGAGGGGCTGAATGAGCAGGGGCAGGGCGGATAGAGATTGCCCTACAGAGGTGACCTTTTGTTTCTAGCTTAAGAGCTGCTTTCCTTTGGCCAGGTGTGGTGGCTCATGCCTGTAATCCCAGTACTTTGGGAGGCCGAGGTGGGCAGATCACAAGGTCAGGAGATCGAGACCATCTTGGCTAACACGGTGAAACCCCGTCTCTACTAAAAATACAAAAAAATTAGCTGGGCGTGGTGGCGGGCACCTGTAGTCCCAGCTACTCGGGAGGCTGAGGCAGGAGAATGGCATGAACCCGGGAGGCGGAGCTTGCAGTGAGCCGAGATCGCGCCACTGCACTTCAGCCTGGGAAACAGAGCGAGACTCCGTCTCAAAAACAAACAAACAAAAAAAGAGTTGTTTTCCTTTATCTCTTTAGATAAGTTATTTGGTAGATACTGTTACTGATGTGTGCACTGTGCGCTTCAGAAACAGAGCCCTGAGAACCCCTGGGAACGGCTGCAGTGGTGAGCAGCCACTCCCAGCAGTCCTCTCTCAGAGGACAGAGGGGCTGCATAGAGGAGGGAAGGAGGGATGTGGGTGTGTCTCCCCATGCCTTTTGCTTCGAGAGAGGCCTCTGGGACACAGGATCTCCCTGGGTGTTGCTTCTTCAGGTGGGAGCTGTTGACACCCACCAGGGACTGGAAGATCCCTGGACAAAAGGAAGGTGAGAAAGAAGCCCAGGAAGGGCCCGGGGGAGAGGGATGTGCCCTGCCCTGGCCTGTTACTACTGACCTGCTCTCCCAAACGCCAATCACATCATCCACACAGAATCACTGGCTAAATGGGGCTCATGGTTCTGTGTGGACGCTTCCACATCCACCTTTTCACTAAATTCAAATGGTGGCTCTTGCCTTTATTTTTTAAACAGCCTCACTGAGGTATAATCAACATAGAACAAGCCATGCCTATCTGAAGTGTACAATTTGGTAGCTTTGACATAGGTAGACCCCCAGGAAACCATCACCACAGTCAACGTAGTGAGCGCATTCATCAGCTCAAGCGTTATTTATGTTTTTAAATTAACATAAATTAAGTTGATCATTAAATGAACTGGTATGGACACAAATTGACAGGACATCAAAATCGAAGGCATGAGCCTCTCTTCTGTGGAGGGGACGGCTGGGGACAGTCACCACTTCCACACTTGCCTGTGGGGACTCCTGCAGGCCACCCACTCTGGTTTTCTGGAAAGCAGGAGAACATCCCAGAAATGTTACACAGAGTTCCTGAGAGCGGGTTTGCTGCTGGCTGAGGGAGAACCTGAATGTGGGCACGCCAGGCAGAGGGGATGGCCTGTCACCCTCTTCAGAAGGCACTTCATGGTAGGAAAGTACAGGCAGCTCTCGGGTGTGGATTTAAAATCCTAGTCAGGCCTGAAGTAAAATTTGGGAAAGATTCCTGTCCTTCTGCCTATTCCCAAGGCAACTGCCTTCTCCTCAGCACCTATTAGCACAGGGCATCCCAAACTCGGTACCCACTGGGCCCAGGCTGGAAACTCAAAAACTCAAACGAGTTATCAGGATGGGGCCTTGGCTTGTGGGCAGGCCTTGATCATCTCTGGCTTCTCTTTCTGGAATTTATTTATTTACTTATTTATTGCTAAAAACTGAATACCTGGATTCCTAAGCACGATCTCCTAATTCTTACAGTGGCAATGTAATGATTTTTTTTCATACTTATGTTCTAGGGTACATGTGCACAATGTGCAGGTTTGTTACATATGTATACATGTGCCATGTTGGTGTGCTGCACCCATTAACTCGTCATTTACATTAGGTATATCTCCTAATGCTATCCTTCCCCCCTCTCTCTACCCCACAACAGGCCCCAGTGTGTGATGTTCCTCTTCCTGTGTCCAAGTATTCTCATTGTTCAATTCCCACCTATGAGTGAGAACATGCGGTGATTGGTTTTCTGTTCTTGCCACAGTTTGCTGAGAATGATGGTTTCCAGCTGCATCCATGTCCCTACAAAGGACATGAACTCATCCTTTTTTATGATTTCCTAGTATTCCATGTGCCACATTCCATGTGTCTATGTGCCACATTTTCTTAATCCAGTCTGTTACTGATGGACATTTGTGTTGGTTCCAAGTCTTTGCTATTGTGAATAGTGCCGTAATAAACATATGTGTACATGTGTCTTTATAGCAGCATGATTTATAATCCTTTGGGTATATACCCAGTAATGGGATGGCTGGGTCAAATGATATTTCTAGTTCTAGATCCTTGAGGAATCGCCACACTATCTTCCACAATGGTTGAACTAGTTTACAGTCTCACCAACAGTGTAAAAGTGTTCCTATTTCTCCGCATCCTCTCCAGCCCCTGTTGTTTCCTGACTTTTTAATGATTGCCATTCTAACTGGTGTGAGATGGTATCTCATTGTGGTTTTGATTTGCATTTCTCTGATGGCTGGTGATGATGAGCATTTTTTCTTGTTTCTGTTGGCTACATAAATGTCTTCTTTTGAGAAGTGTCTGTTCATATCCTTTGCCCACTTTTTGATGGGGTTGTTTGTTTTTTTCTTGTAAATTTGTTTGAGTTCTTTGTAGGTTCTGGATATTAGCCCTTTGTCAGATGAGTAGATTGCAAAAATGTTCTCCCATTCTGTAGGTTGCCTGTTCACTTTGATGGTAGTTTCTTTTGCTGTGCAGAAGCTCTTTAGTTTAATTAGATCATTTGTCAATTTTGGCTTTTGATGCCATTGTTTTGGTGTTTTAGACATGAAGTCCTTGCCCATGCCTATCCTGAATGGTATTGCCTAGGTTTTCTTCTAGGGTTTTTATGGTTTTAGGTCTAACATTTAAGTCTCTAATCCATCTTGAATTAATTTTTGTATAAGGTGTAAGGAAGGGATCCAGTTTCAGCTTTCTACTTATGGCTGGCCAGTTTTCCCAGCACCATTTATTAAATAGGGAATCCTTTCCCCATTTCTTGTTTTTGTCAGGTTTGTCAAAGATCAGATGGTTGTAGATGTGTGGTGTTATTTCTGAGGGCTCTGTTCTGTTCCATTGGTCTATATCTCTGTTTTGGTACCAGTACCATGCTGTTTTGGTTACTATAGCCTTGTAGTATAGTTTGAAGTCAGGTAGTGTGATGCCTCTAGCTTTGTTCTTTTGGCTTAGGATTGTCTTGGCAATGTGGGCTCTTTTTGTGTTCCATATGAACTTTAAAGTAGTTTTTTCCAATTCTGTGAAGAAAGTGATTGGTAGCTTAATGGGGATGGCACTGAATCTATAAATTACCTTGGGCAGTATGGCTGAGCAGTGGTTTGTAGTTCTCCTTGAAGAGGTCTTTCATATCCCTTGTAAGTTGGATTCCTAGGTATTTTATTCTCTTTGAAGCTATTGTGAATGGGAGTTCATTCATGATTTGGCTCTCTGTTTGTCTGTTTTTGGTGTATAAGAATGCTTGTGATTTTTGCACATTGATTTTGTATCCTGAGACTTTGCTGAAGTTGCTTATCACCTTAAGGAGATTTTGGGCTGAGACTATGGGTTTTTCTAAATATACAATCATGTCATCTGCAAACAGGGACAATTTGACTTCCTCTTTTCCTAATTGAATACCTTTATTTCTTTCTCTTGCGTGATTGCCCTAGCCAGAACTTCCAACACTATGTTGAATAGAAGTGGTGAGAGAGGGCATTCCTGTCTTGTGCCAGTTTTCAAGGGGAATGCTTCCAGTTTTTGCCCATTCAGTGGGCTGTGGGTTTGCCATAAATAGCTCTTATTATTTTGAGATACGTTCCATCAATACCGAATTTATTGAGAGTTTTTAGCATGAAGGGCTGTTGTAATGATTTTTTAAACACATCAGAGGAGGCAGGTCTAAGGGCCCCCAAACTACAGGTGTCCCTCTCGCAGCATTAGCCCTATCGGGTGGCTCCAGATTGGCTCCTCCTTCCCGGCTCCGGGAACCCCTCTTCACCCCCAATAGATTCTCCTTGCATTTCACTTCATGTCAACAAACTTTTGCTGAGCAAGTGTTGCTGTCATATCCAGGGCGCTGGGCTGGGGTGGAGGCTGCAGAGGTGATTGCCCATCCTTGTCCATGGGGAGACTTGCTAGCTGATGTGTGCCACCACAGAAATGCATCCTAGCCCATGGGCTTAGGGAAGAAAGGCAATTACTCCCCTGGGGTGTTCCCAGAAGGCTGCAGGAAGGAAGGGGCACTGGAGCCGAGAAAGATGATGAAGATCCACGGGTCAGCAGTGAGGAAGAAGAGGAGCGCTGCACAGGTTGGGAGTGCAAGGTGTGTCCTGGGAACGACAGGTGGTTTGCCTATGGGGCCAGACTGGGGACCCCAGGGATGCTGGGGTGTTGGGAGAAGAATGATTTGGAAAAAAAGAGATTCATCTTCTCCTGGTCTCTCTCTCTCTCTGAGGTCTCCTAAGGCATTGCCTCTGGGCCTTTTGGGGGTTCTGTGGAACTTGGATTATGGTCCTGGAACCCTAGAAATAAGAGTGGCCACAAAGGTTCTGTCATTGAGACCCCATCCAGTGCAGGACCCCCGTCTCCCATAGCACTAATTTCATCCACATTCCCTTCCCACCTCTCCATCAAATAGGCCAGACCCCCAGTGTCCCTTCTTATAGAAATGGGAGGTGGGGACTCTTGAGTTTTTCCCAGCGTAAGAATAAAAGAATGAGCTGCCAAAAGTTGCCTGGAATCAGAACTTGGGAGCGCACTGGAGCTGGGAGAGAAGAAATGGATACAGACAAGCTTCCTCTGGCCAGCTGTGCCTACACTCTATAAAAAAAAAAGTGTCAGATTCAATCACCCGGGTTTGGGGGTTGTTGGGGCCAAACATCTGGATCTTTGGACGGGCCCCTAAAACGCCAGGATGTTGCACTTCCCACCTGGAAGTCTGCCGTCATCTAAGTGCAGCCCTGACTCGGGAGAGGGCGAGCACCTGGCCAGGCCCGGCCCACTTCCTCCGAGGGGCCTTGGCCCAGGCTCCCTGCAGACGGACAGGACACACGTGTTCGCGGGACCTCTGGGGTGGGGGTGGGGAGGAGGCAGAGCCTGTCTAGCCTGTTCTGGGTCTTTCCTGGCTCTGAAGCAGCCCTGTGCCCACAATCAGGAACTTACCCCGGGTGGCTGCACCCTGGGTTGACTCAGGCAAGGCTGCAGTAACAAATAAATGGCCAACGGGCCTGGACCCTGGGAAGTGGAAGCAATGCTACGTAGGCTTTGCTTATGAAGGAAGAAATCTACTTATATCCATCTGACTCTCTCCTCTCACCAAGAATAAACCACAGAGTTCATTACAAGGGTCTGAATTCCCAGAGGTACTCTGTGTGTGTGTGTGTGTGTGTGTGTAGGGTTACTACTTCAAAAGAAGGCAAAACAATGCCAGCCCTTTAAAATACTTTCCAGCAATACAGTGACCTGAATTAGAGCCTGTCATCCCCACTAATTTGCTAGTAAATGAAGATGTTTCTGACCATCTAAAGGAGGTGGCCGGGGAAGCCAACCAATTTTCGTGAGATGTAGCACCCCCTCCCTCTCCTGGCTGGTGTCAAGGGCACTGCCCAGATGCAAGTGCACTAGTTGGCAGGAAATATCTTGAGAACATGAAGCTGCATCCTAGTTCCTCCATCAGTTAAACGTGGAGTTACCATGTGCCCAGCACTTCAACTCCTGGGATATACCCAAGACAAATGAGAATAGACGTCCACCCAGAAACCTGTTCATGAATGCTCACAGCAGCACTGTTCACAATGTGAAAAGTGGAAGCAACCTAGACACCACCGGCTGATGAATGAACACATGAAATAGGGTCCATCCATATCATGCAATATTATTTGGCAGTAAGAAGGAATGAAGTACCAATACATCCTGCAACATGAATGAGCCTTGAAAGCATTATGGCAAGTGAAAGAAGCCAGACACAAAATGATCAATGTTATATGATTCCAATTATGTAAAATGTCCAGAATAGGCAAATCCATAGAAATAAAAAATGATTCATAGTTTCCTAAGGCTGGGGGTAGGGAGGAATGAGGAGTGACTGCTAATGGCTATGAGGTTTGTGTTTGTAGTGATGGAATGTTCTATAATTTGGCGATGGATGTACAATTCCGTGAATAGACTAAAAGTCACTGGATTGTGCACTTTCAATGGGTAAATTGAACGTTATGTGAATTATATCACAATAAAATTGTTTTTTTAAAGGCAAAAAGGCTGCACTCTCAACAAATTCCAGGATTCAGACTTTTTAAATTCCCAGATAGTTGCCCACCCAGTCAGCCCACACAGTTGAGGGGATTTGGTTGTTGTTGTTTTTGAGATGGAGTCTCACTCTGTCGCCCAGGCTGGAGTGTAGTGGCACAGTCTCAGCTGACTGCAACTTCCGCCTCCCTGGTTCAAGGGACTCTCCTGCCTCAGCCTCCTGAGTAGCTGGGATTATAGATGTGCGCCGCCATTCCCAGCTAATTTTTTTGTAGTTTTAGTAGAGAGGGGGTTTCACCATGTTGGCCAGGCTGGTCTCGAACTCTTGACCTTGTGATCTGCCCACCTCAGCCTCCCAAAATGCTGGGATTACAGGTGTGAGCCACCGTGCCTGGTCAAGGGGTTTTCATAGGGTTAAATAATGGACTTACGTTTTACTGGTTGGCATCCAATATTTTGAATTGTGGCAAAATAGGATTGATCTCATCACCTGCTCCTACGGAGACAACAGTGGGGTATGATGTTCCTTGACCTAAAAGGCTGAGCTATGTTCTTACGATTTGAGAGGAAGGACTGAATGTTTATTACCCCAGAGTCCAGTATTTGGACTGGTGAAATAAAGAATGATAGCTCGTTTTGTTGTTATAGAGTCGGGGTCTCACTGTGTTGTTCTTGCTGGAGTACGTGGGTGCAATCATGGCTCACTGCAACCTCGAAGTCCTGGGCTGAAGTGATATTCCTGTCTCAGCCTCCCAATTAGCTGGGACTACAGTTGCATGCCACCATGCCTGACTAATTAAAAAAAAAAAAATTGTAGAAATGTGGTCTTGCTGTGTTGCCTAGGCTGCTCTCAAACTCCTGGCCTCAAGTGATCCTCCTGCCTCAGCCTCCCAGGTTGCTGGGACTACAGGCATAAGCCACTGCATGTGGTAGGATCTATGAAATAAAAAAGTGATAGCTTGTTGTTTTGCTGTGTGGCCTTGGGCAAATGACCTAGCCTCTCTGGTTTGTAGTTTCTTCCTTTATAAAATGGGGATTAAAATGGTACCTATTTCTTAGGGTTGCTATGAGGATTAAATAGGTAAAATATTTAAACCACTAGTCTGGGCATGGTGGCTCATTCCTGTAAGCCAAGCAATTTGGGAGGCTGAGGTGGGCTGATCACCTGAGGTCAGGAGTTCGAGACCAGCCTGGCCACATGATAAAACCCCATCTCAACTAAAAATCAAAAAAAAAAAAAAAAAATTAGCTGAGCATGGTGTCAGGTACCTGTAATTCCAGCTACATGGGAGGCTGAGGCAGGAGAATTGCTTGAACCAGGGAGGCAGAGGTTGCAGTGAGCTGAGGCCTCACAGTTGCACTCCAGCTTGGGCAACAAGAACCAAACCCCGTCTCAAAAAAAAAAAAAAAAAACACTAAACCACTAAAACTAGTGTCCAGCATTTGCACAATGCATTTACTATTATTTGCTTTCTGCTTCTGGGCCTGAGGACTTTGGTCTCCACTGCCTGATGTCGTCCCCTTAAACTTTCAAATTGCTCACTACCTCACTCTGATAGGGTCCCTGGTCACCTATCACAAAGCACAATGCCTTGCCTGACCACCCAAGCTAAGAGGGCCACTCCCATCTCACTACCCTCATTTTTCCTCATGGCACTTTTATTACCTGAAATCGCTATGCCTGTGTTTGCTTGTGTGTTTATTTTGCTTCTCCAAGAGCATGCACATTGCCTCTTTCATGCATTGAACCTTGCCTGTGCCAGGGGCATTTGCTGAAGGAAACAATGAATCAAAGAAGGGTCTCCCCTGTTCATGGAGCATGTCCTGGAGCTCTGTGTCCCCAACCTCAGAAGACTTAGGGAGGCCTAATCTGAGCAGTTAGAGGGTCCTTCAGCAATTGTGTGTGTCTGGGGAGGCTCTCAGTCCTAGGAGCCCTGGAAATACAGAGCCCAGAAGTGAGAAGCAAGAAAAGCACTGTCTTTTTGGCTAGAGATAGAAGCTGATTTCATCCTGAGGGAAGAGGCTTTCTTCTCAGGAAACACAACCACTGGTTGTGCCCTCGGACGAGGGCAGGTCCCGCTTTGCCACGGAGCAGCTGACAAGCGTAGAACTGGACACTTTTCAGCCAGGATGGAGAAGGGACGGTGGGCAAAGGGCTGCTCCAGCAGAGCTCTTCGCCTGGTCTCGTCCCCACATCTGGACCACGTGGCCAATGAGCTGCCAGAGAGGCAGGAAAAGTGAGTGTATTTTTGCTGAGCATATTAATACTCCAATCAAAATTAGATCGGAATGAAGAAAAAGCGGAATCGCAGAATAACTGTTAGCAAAGGAGAAAACACGACAACAGCGATTGGCGTGGTACCCAGCAGCCCCTCTCACGGAGCAGGAGGGTATAAAAGAACCAGGTGCCCCATAACTCCCTCACAGTTGCTATTCAAGCAATAAACAGAGTCTAGGGGCTTACACGGAGCCAGTGGGTACGCTTGGGAAAACATCCAATGACCCCAGCCCATGAGGCACTCAGAAAAGAGAGAGGACAACACAGCGGCCTCCCCTTAAAAATCAAGCAAGCAGGACAGGCACGGTGGCTCACGCTTGTAATCTCAGCACTTTGGGAGGCCAAAGTATCACTTGAGGTCAGGAGTTCGAGACTAGCCTGGCCAACTTGGTGAAACCCCATCTCTACTAAAAATGCAAAACTTAGCTGGGCATGTTGGCAAACGCCTGTTATCCTAGCTGCTCAGGAGCCTGAGGCAGGAGAATTGCTTGAACTGGGAAGGTGGACATTGCAGTGAGCTGAGATTGCACCACTGCACTCCAACCTGGGCAACAGAGTGAGACGCTGTCTTAAAAAAAAAAAAAAAAAAAAATCAAGCAAGCAAACAGCATTTTCCCCCACCCTAACTATAAAAGAAATGCCAGCTCTCTTCACCATACACCATCTGGAAAATTCAGAGAACTATAAAGAAGAAAATGAAAGCCCCACAACCCTACCAGTGTATGATGAACACGGTGACCATTTTGACATGACTCCTTCCAAATCCTCCCTTCCATTCCCGATAGCATTTTAGGTTGTGCACTTTCCTTTAGAATGTGTGACTTGCCTTTTGCCCTGAGTGTACAGATCAACCTTTTGTGTGTGTGGAAAGTATTTGGAATCTCAAGAAGTCAGCACAGGGGCTTAAACACAGAGAAAAAACACTCCTGCATCCCCCAGCTTCCCTCTCTAGGTGCGCACCCACTGTGACTTCCAGTGCTGGGTGCGTGAGTTGTGTGTTTCTTAAATTACACTGACGGCAGAAGCCACGTGGGAAACGAGCAATTCTCCAAAAGGGGCTTTTATATGCCTTGTGTGGCCAAGTGCGCCTCCAGCCCAGGGGAGAGGAAGTACATGGAGTTTACTTCTTGGAGAGACCAGGCCTCTTTAAGTACTCTTTTTTTTTTTTTAAATTCAATTAGCTTGAGAGGGAAGGTGGGGAGGGTCACCAGCTGTGTGGTTTGTGAGTCACTTGAATTTCAAGCTCTAAACTGTGTGTTTCAGGCAACGGACATCTTAAGGCTTGGGGATTTTATTATTATTTATTTTCAAGTCTGGCCCTGGAACAGGCTGGTTCTGTCCCCCTCCAGGTTTTAGCATTAGATCTTGATGTCTGTAAATAAGGAGGTAATTTGAGATATCTGTGACCTAAATTTGAGAGATTAATGAAATGAGGGTCTGGTGCTGTGAGGCTGGGGCGAAGAGACGGGTGAAAGTCTGTGCGTCAGGCACTCACTTCGAGGTGGCCTCCCTGCGGCTGACGTTGGCTCTGAAACCTGATTGGGTCCTGCAGTTTGACCGCAGGCAGAATATTTAAATTGAAACTGTCCTGGAAAGTTTGGGGAGCATGATTGCCCTAAGTATTGCCTGTGCTTTATCTTGTTTATGTAACATACATTAGCAAATTTAAGCACTCATGGACCAGGAAGTCAGCAGTGCAGAAGTTGGGGGGCGGGGGCAGGGGGTTGGAGTCCCTGATTTATCGTATTTGCAAGTTTCTGTGGTATAAACAGTCTCACCAACTTGACATCACTGGAAGCTGGGGAGAGGTATGCAGTATTATATGGTACATATTATATGGTGTTTCCACCGTATAAACACCAGATGGATTGTAAATAAACATAAACTCAATAGTAAAATTGAGTAAAATAAGTAGGAAACAATGGGTTTGATGAGTTTTGAGTTTTACCTTTGCTCTTAATACAATTGCTTTTAATACAACTTATCTCATTGTAAGCTTACTTTTTTTTTTTTTTTTTTTTTTATAAAAGCTGCATTTAACAAGCAGATCACAAGATTTCTGCAAATTTAACCGCATTCCCTCATGATCAGGAATGAGGCGGCCCTGGGACACAGATGTCTAATGGGGCAGGTTGGGAGGGAGTGGGCACACTGTCCTGTGGCTGACAAGGTCTAGGAAGGTTTCCACTATACTCACCCTGCCAACCCTGCCAGCTCTGCAGCCCAGCTGTCTGGCTCTCTGGCTAAGCATGGCCCAAGGATGCTTCCTGGTTCCCAGGTGTCACTCAAGCAGCCTACTGAACTGGGGCCCATATCTGAGTCTCAGACCTGCCTGGCTCCCTGTACTCCTGTCACTCTGATCTGTGTCTATGTGCCTCCCTCCCTCCCTTCCTCTTGTCTCTGTGTCTGTCTCACTAAGTCCAGAACAATAAGGCAAGTCATCAGCCTATTGTGTGTCTTTTTTTTTTCTTTTTGAGACAGAGTCTCACTCTTTTGCCCAGGCTGCAGTACAGTGGCATTATCTCGGCTCACTGCAACGTCCGCCTCCACGGTTCAAGCGATTCTCCTGCCTCAGCCTCCCGAGTAGTTAGGACCACAGACATGCACCACCATGCCTGGCTAATTTTTGTATTTTTAGTAGAGACAGTGTTTTGCTATGTTGTCCAGGCTGGTCTCTAACTCCAGAACTCGTGTGATCCGCACACCTCAGCCTCCTAAAGTGCTGGGATTATCAGCGTGAGCCACCGCACCCAGCCCTGTGTGTCCTTCTTAAATGTCATTTGTGGGGAGGGTCAGATGGAGACATCTGAAAATCTCATAAGCTGTTGAAAAGAGGCCAGAGACAGAAAGCTGACCCTCCAGCCTGTAGCTGTCACCTGGAGGCTATGCACATGGTTCCCTGGCCTGACTTCCTGGGGCCATTCCATACCTGGGAAGAGGGAGGGAACTGCAGAAGCACCATTTATGGAGCATCTGCCAAGAGGGAAATGGGGCTCATTGATGCTACCTAGAGGAAAGGCCACCTCTTGGCTGAGTTATCCTACATCTCTCCTTGCCTGGAGGTGCCTCAGACAACTAACCTGGACCCATGCCACCCCTGACCCAGAATGGGCAGAGAGGTCCATGCAGCAAGCCCCAGAGGGCAAGCATGAGGTGCCCACTCTTTACTCTTAAGCCAGCTTCTTGGCTTGGCACTGCACGCCCAGGGGAGGGAAGGGGACTCAGAGCGGGAGGGGAAGGCCTGGCCAAGGCAAGTCCTGGAGGAGACACACTCCCACATTTAGAGACAAAGACATGCTGATCCTGAAGATATCATTAACTTAATTTTATAGGACAGAATCCTGGGAAGCGGGCCAACCTGAGGGAAGGAGGAGAGAGGGGGGAAATTGGAATTCTAGAATATTTTAAAGCAGTTGCAGTGGATTACTTTCGATTACTTTCAAGAACATAAAGTAACTTGAAGGAAGCTGACCATGGGTTGCAAGTAGTCTTACTTAAGGGATTTTTAAGTTAAGAATAATGTGCTATTTGCATATTAAGAGTTTGTAAGAAATCCTACAGGCTAAAGGGTCCAGAGGCACAGTGGGGTGGGAAGGAGTGAGGGAGGTCCAGGAGGGAGACAGTGTTCAGTTATTGAACTCAGGACATCTTGAATTCACCATCTCAACCCTGAGGGCTTTTGACCCTAATATGTTTATGAATATAAAAGCATTAGCCCAAATTGTTTCAATATTGGCTATTTTGGAGAAGAAAATATCTTCTAGAGCTAATTCCATCATGATCATTTCATGATCATTTTTTCATGAAGCAGTGTGGGAACAAAGTCCCTCTCTCCTATTGTCATTTTTACTTCACTGAAACTCCTTTTTATCAGGATTCTTTCTTTTTTCCAGGACAACAACAACTAGGCTCTCCAGCCCCACTAGGGCTCTCCTCTCTCCTCCTGAATGGCTGGTTTTCTTGGACAGTCTCCCTCCTCAGGGCTTGGCCCCAGCAGCTCTGGTCTGTTGGGGTCCGCGTGTTTCCTAAACAACGGAATGAACACACAAGACAACACAAGACAAGACAAACATGGCGGCCGCACCGAGCAGCACGCTCTGCTTTATTTTATACACGCTTGTGGAATTTTACTACGTCACAAGACACGAGTTGTTTTTATGACACAAGTTGTTTTTATGTCATGAGTTGTTTTTCTGACCTTTCCCTAACTTTCTGATTTCTCAAGATGCTTAAACATTAACCAGTTCCCAGAGTCTGCTGTTTGCGGCTGACTCCTTTGTTCTTCCTGTTTGCAGAGAAGAAACATCCTGCTTTGTTTGCAAGAGCAGGACTTATTGGGAACATCTCGTTTGCGAGCACGTAGTCCTCTACACTGGTCCCAGGTTAAAAATCCTGGAAAAGCCTCTGATAGGTCCAGCAGTGTTCCCTGTCCATTCCTGGCCCAGTCACCTTTGGGCAATGGGCAGAGATGCCATGATGTCCCCACCCATCTTGGAGGCTGGGGCGGAGTCTGTAAGCAGGTGAAAACCCTGCTTCAACCTGGCCTGGTTTAGAATGGGGTTTCTGTCTTGGGCAGATGAAACACACCCACCCATGATTGCTTTGGTCATTTTTCCCAAATGCTAAATGATCTCAGCTCAGTTAAAGGGACTTCTCCAAAACTCCAGCATGTCACAGATATGTGTCAGTCGGCACAGTAACCTTCCAGCAGAATGGAGCGGCACCTGGGGCATCAGAGAAGCCCCACCCTGTGTGTGCCAGGCTGGGCTGGCCAGGAATCAGATGGCCATGGGTGCTTTGTTCACAGGGCTGGACATGGTCAGAGCTGTGACCCGGCACCTCTAGGCAGACAGAGGCTGTGGGAAAAAGAGGGGTTGGTGGAGTCACGAAGGCTCTCCCGAATGTGGGTTGCTTGTTCTGTTCCGTTTTGCTGCTCAACCTATTCCAGCAGGCCCCATCCAGCTCCTGTCCAGCTCTAGGTCAGCTGTGTCAGGGCCGTGACAATGGCTCTCTCCCGTTAGGGTCCCGTTCCCTGCCAGAGCTTTCCACTCATGACTGGAGATCCTTAGGAAACCCACCCAGGACACGTTTCTCACCTGCTGTGTGTCTGCTGCATCTCCGGTAACATGGAGCTGTCCTTAGTCTCCAACTCCAGGACTGTATTAGAACCAATGAGGCCCATAGAGCAAGGTCCTGGCATGGCCTGAGGGTGGCCCTTATGGACTTGCAATTGCAACTGCTCTCAGGAGCTGGTCAGTGCTCAGGCCCACCTTCCTCCCCACTCAGGGGTGGCCACCATCGCTCCAAGGGGCTCTGGGCAACCCACAGAAGACCTGGGGCCCTGGGGTGGAACTGCCTCCTGCCCCCAGTGGGGGAGGTCGCTGCACCTGGGGCTAAACTCTGACGGACTGAGTGGGTCACTCTGACAGCCCCTGGGAGGGCAAGACTTGTGGGGGTGGCCGCTTGTGGAGGAGCTGGGTGGCTGCTGCCATCCCAGGAGGGCAGTGCTGTCATGCACTTCGCTGGGAGGCCCAGGCTGAATGGCTGATCTAATGCCTCCATGCCAGACTTGTGTGGGGCATAAAAACCTAGGGCAGCAATAAAGTGAAGAGGAAGGAGTTGGACCCCCTTACGACCCTGATTTCCACCTCCCAGGGAAGGTGGTGGAGGGAGGAAGCCTGGCCACGTGGAGGATGAGGCCTCGGGCAGGTCTCTGCATCCCACCCCTGGCACCTCTGGCTCCTGGACACAGACACACAAACAGGGCCTCTCCCTGGGTGGCCTTCTGTGGGTAGGGGTTTCCCCAAGTGAGGAGGGGCCATCAGGAAGCAACGCCCACCTGGCATTCGCAAAGACAGGAAGGGTTCCACAGGTCCCACTAACTCCCGGGCTGGAAGAGGAGCCCACTCACTCCTGTCTTGGGGACACAGCTGGGTGGCAGGTCCTGTCCCTGTGGCCCTGAGGACTCGGAGGATGTCCCTTATCTGCCTTTACCCTCAGGCTTCTGCAGCCTTTTGCCTGGTGCCCACAAGGTAACCAAGCCTCACCTTCCACCCCAGGCTGATGGGGAGGAAGGCTCAGGAACTGCATGACACACGTGAGCCCTGCCTCCGCTGTCATTCACTCACCTCCAAGGTGGCTCTAATTATCCTCATTTTATAGAAAACCGATGACCAGAGAAGCCCACAGAACTGGTCCATGTGCACCCAGGGTTCAAACACAGGTCGTCTGAACTCGAAGGCCTACATCAGAATTCCAGAAACCCCACCACCATGGGACGAAAACCACCACTCTGGGACCTGCCACTCTCTGAGCTTCAGCTTCAGATTCCAGAGAGAAAGAGGAGGCAGGAGGATCTGACTGGTCCAGCTCAGGTCCTCAGGCTGGCCAGGGCCCTGGATGTCTCCACCGCGTGCCGGCTGTGGCGTGCTTCAAGCCCTCACGGCTCCCAAGAGCCGTTGATTTGCTCCCTCAGCCAGCTGGGGCCGCTCTGATGCGCAGCAGCAGAAACTAACTCAGGCCGCCTTACTTTACTACCGTATTACCCAGGTGCCCTCAGCTGGAGTCGGTGCGGACTGGCCAGCGGATGCGGGGGCAGCCCAGGCCCTTCTCTTTCCTCCTTCTCTGTGTCTGTCCCTCTCCTCTCATCAGTCAACAAATGGGTGTGGGGAAAACAGATGAGTAAATGGGGGCAGACAGGAGGGGCGATGGAGGCAGAGGGAGGGAAAGAAGGAAGGAGAGAAAGATGGCGGGAGGAAGGGAAAGGAAGGAGAAAGGGAGGGAAGGAGAAAGGAAGGGAAGGGGAAAAGAAGAGGGAAGGGGGAAAAGGAAGAGGGAAGGGAAGGGGGCCAGCGCATCCGGTTTCCAGTTTCTGGCCCTCCTCTCACCAGCTGAGAGACGCTGGCCGGGACCCTCATCTCCTCTGAGGCTCGTCTCCCTCATCTGTAAAATGGGGCCGCAGGGACTCCCCTCAGGGACCTTCAGTGGAGCTGGGAGCAGGCCCCTCATTTCCCTCCTGATCCTGAGGGCAAGGCAGGACCAGGCTCTTTCCAGAACAGCGGCAAGGGGATTTTGGCTTCTGTGTCTCCTAATGACCTTCCAATGTCTCAGGTCTCCAGGAGGGAAGGAGCAGCGCCTGCCTGCCTGCCCGCAGGACCCTCCCCAGCCTGGCCCATCGGCCAGGAGAGATGTGCTTCCCTCTGGGAGGTCTGGAAGCCATTCACTCCCTCTCTGACGTCACCCCCTCATCTGGATGGGGTGCCCAGCCCTGTGCCTGCCTCAGAGAACATAGTACAGGCACCCAGGCTCCCCTGGGTGGTTTTGAGGTGGGGAGAGTAGAGGTGCGATCCAGGGCCAGTGCCCGGGGACTGCCTGCCTGGAGTGGCTGCAGCTCCCAGGGAATGGGGTCTAGGTCGGCACCAGGCCAAGGTCTCCCAGAGCACAAACACCCAGACCTTGACTTGATCCTCTTAATTTCCATAATCCTCTTAATTGGCCGATCACAAGGCCTCCTAAGTCAATCAGATTCTCTCTTGACCGCCCCCCGCCCCGGATCTCTGTCTCATGCTGGGGCTCCCTCGCTATCTATCTCCCTTGCCTCTCTGTTTCTGTCTATCTCTGGACCGCCGTCTCCCCCTCCTCCCATATCTCTCTGGACCTGTCTCTCCACTCCCTCCTTTGCTTCCGGCCTCACACTTTGGTCCCCACCCCCCTCCAGAGGTCTCACAGGGACAGCTGTGAAGAATTAGGAGCTGGACGGTGAGTATCAGCCCGGAGCGGCAGGGGATGATTTATGTCTGCGTGGGAGATTGGGCAGGTTTTCTTAATTATTTCACCCAATAGCACATGTCCTGGGGCTCTCGGGGATTTTCTTGGACTTTCCCTCCTCTCAAAGTCTTGATTCTCACCTGAGTTAGACAGTTTGTCTTCATTTGTAGAGCAGCTTTCAGGTTCCCAGAAGCGGTCCCAGCCCTTCATGCCCCTAAGCTTCCAGAGAGCATCTGTGGCGAGCCTGGGAGCCCTGGGAACCAGCCTTCCTCCGCCCGCATCCCCTCATCCCTCCTCTTCCCAGATGGGATGCCTCTCCTCTGAGAGTCCCCTTGCCCCATGCTGCCCCAGACCCCGATGGAGGGGCTCAGAGCCACACCTCTGGAAAGGGATGCGGGACAGTTCTTACCCTAGGGGGCCACCAATAGCAGCTGCTCCCTGCCCAACTTCAGAGGCTGCTTCCCAGTGAAGCCAACTCCCTTAGTTGTCACTGTCACAGGGACCAGAACCGCTGCCATTCCCTCAGGCAAGCTGCCCACTGAGCTGCTGCCTTCTCTGTGAAATGGGGCAACAAATGTACCTGCCTCACAGGACAATTGCTACAGCTACCGCAACTCACTGAGCACCTAGTACGTGCCAGCACCATGTCACACCTTCCTTGCCAATTATCCTGTTCTTCCTCACAGTGGCCATGGCAGGAAGGATGTGTATGTCCATTTTATGGATTGAGAGACTGAGGCTTGGAGATATAAAATTATTTTGCTAGGGCCTGAGAACTCCAGAAGGTGGTATCGTGGAACCCCAGGGCTTATCTGGGGTGTTTTTTCATTACTTGACCCACAGGAAGCCCCTGGTGCCTTCCGCCTCTCTGCCCCATGACGTTCCCCACTGCTGTGGCTGTGGGCCCATACGGGCTCCCACCACACACAGGAGGAGGGAGCTGGCTGCCCTGGCAGCTCCGCTTGTGGTTAAAGGAGTGGGAGCTCACATTTCAGTTCTTTCTGGCTTGGAAGAGGCCATTGGAAAAAACAGCCCTCCTGCCCCCCAGCGATGTGTGTTCACAGCTTGACAGCCCTGGCAGGCCTGAGAGCTCCCCCAAGGCGGTGGAGGGACCTGGGGCCATGGGAGGCAGCCATGCTGCACAGTGGGGGAGGTACACACTGAGTACAAGTCCCTCATCCTGCAGGGTTCAGAGGGCCTGGAGGTCTGAGATTGGCTGAGCACAGGACTCTGGGCATTGGCAGTGTGTCTCACACACAGTGAGGCTGATACCTGTTGGTGGAACTGCAAAGCAGTAGATCCAGAGGTGGTGCAAAGGGGAATGAGATTCTCTCAGCCAGCAGGCCCCTAATTATGGGTTGCAGGCAAGTGGAAGAGCCTCATGCTGTGAACAGTCTTGAGAAAGTTTCATTCTTTTTATTGGCCAAGGGGAGGATGAGGAAAAGAAGGCTGGCCCAGGGACGCTAGATTAGACAAACCTGTGAGGTTCTAGTAAAATAAATACAAATCAAACTGTCTTAAGCAAAAAGAAACACATTGATGAATGTAATTTAAATGTTTAAGGTATAGCTTCAGGTACAGCTGGATCCAGATGCTCTAACAATGTCACCAAGAAGCTGTCTGTCATTCTCTAGCTCAGCTTTCTTTGGCTTGGCTTCACTCTCAGGCAGGTCCTTCCAAGGAGCAGCCCTGGGGCAGCTCCTGGGCTACATCAGGGACTGTAAAGAAGCCCAGAGGCTGCTGCTTACCAAGTGAACTGGGCTGTGTGTTTGTCTCCGAACTAATCACATCAGTTGGAGTGGACTGTGCTGAGTATTTCAGCCTCGCTCACATCCTTCTCCTGAGTGGAGGCATCCATGCAGGGCTGCAGAACCGCATGATGGAATACAATTGTGCTGGGGTTGACACCCCAAGGAAATGCGGCAGCTGATACCAGGAAAGAGGAATGAACACAGGGCTGGGTTCACCTTGCCCAGGTCACGTCTACACCCCATGCCTCCATTTCCTCATCAGCAAGAAAAGAGTAAGGCCCACCTCCCCAGGTGGGCTCCACATCTAAGCCCCCAGAGCCCCGTGGATCAAGTGCGAGTTGTAAGGAATTGGGGGTGAAGGGAAGGCCTGAGCCAGGCCTCCACCTTGGCCACCCCTCACTTCAAGTTCAGTGAGTGAAATGAAAAACACTACAAAATAAAGACAAAGGCTCTATTGCCTGCCCCTGGCTTCTCCTCACACTTTGTGCTGCCTGGACCCCACTGGCCTACTGTCAGCTCCTCTTCCTGCCCAGGGGACTTCAGCCAGGCTGCTTCCCCTGCCAGGAGGCCTGTTCACCCTTCTAGCACCCACTGTCTGCCTGGATGCAACCTCTTGAAGGCATAGGAGAGGTGGCCTTTTCACATCTGTCTCTTTGCTGGGGAAGCCGGGATGGTCATCTGCTCCTTAGGACCCTTGGGAGGAAGGCACGAGGGAGCCGCTGCTGACTAAAGCTGGGGGAGCCATTCCCCGACCCAAGACGCTCCCTTGTCAGTCATTCCTCTTTGCCTGTAGCTCTTCCTCCCTTCCAGCCAGACTCGTGGCTGGGGCTGACTGTCTCAGGAAAGGGAGACCCAGAAGAGCCCAGTGAGGCCTGCAGGGGAAGCCTCGACCATGGAGTCCAAACCTGCTCTCAGAAGCATGCACAGGGATGATCGCTTTGAGAGGATGAAGGCATGTGGCGCTTCCTGCAGAAAAGGAGAGAAGAGTGTGGGATGGGATGACGGGGGGGTTCCTGCTGACTGACAGGCCCCAGGATCAGGCCCTGCACTGTGGGATGACTCACCCCACTTTCCAGGGTTCAGAGAGAGACACCTCATGGTAGGTTGAGGAGTGCCAAGGCAGGGGAACTCGGACCCCATCTTTCCTCTGAGACTCTGTGGCCTGGCTGGTGGCCATCCAGAGAGACATGGTCTGGAGGAGGTTGGGACAGAGGTGTGGTGGCACTTGTCTTCTGCAGAGCTGGAATGGCCTGGGGGGCACCCATAGCTTTCTGGGGCTCCCAGGAGCGAGGTGGAGATGGCTGAGTTGGCGGTAGAGAACATGGATTTGGGGGCCCCGTTCAGTGAGGATGTGCAGAGGCTCGAAGGCTGGCCTGCCACCTAGATGGTCCCTGTCCCATGCCAGGGTGACATGGAAGCTGCCTGTCAGCACTGGCCTTCCCCAGGGATAAAGGGCAAGGAGAGAGGGAGAAAATACTCTGGAACTCATCTGATGGGTACAACATTCACAGTGCCAAATGCTGGGCCTCCATTCAGTGCCGCTGATGTGTGTGTCTGCCCTCTGCCGGTACCACACTTGGTTTCTGTAGCTCTGTAGTGAGTCTCAGTACCGGGTATGTGGTTCCTCCCACTTCATTCTTTTCTGTCAAAGATTGTTATCTAGGGCCTTTCCTTTTTCATATAAATTACACAATAAGCTTCTCTGTATCTATAAAAACCTTGCTGATATTTTGATAGGAATGATGTTAAAACTACTATCAGTTTGGGTAGAAGAGACATCTGTCGTGCTGAGCCTTCGAATCCATGAATACAGATGTGTCTCCATTCATTTAAGTCTTCCTTGATTTCTTTCATCGGTGGCTTGTAATTTTCATCACACAGACTCTTATTTTTTTAAACTCACGAAAAGATTCACGTAGACCTTTCCAGTTTCACTGTAGCATCCTCTTTGTCTTTGTTCTTGCTGTCTTGCTGAAGTCAGTACTCCAACTCACTAAGGACACCTCGTTGAGCTCTAGGTCCATGTAATCCATGCCAAGTTGCGACTATGCACACACTTAAGCACCTCTGGGGGTGGGGACACCTCCTGCTGAGGCAGCCCATCCTCCGACTGTGCCTGCTAGGAAGTTCTTGCATGGAGTGCGTTTCTGCACCCAGGAGCCCTGGCTCTACCCCAGGGCCACCCAACCACAGTTCGAATCCCTGACTGTTTCTCTGCTTTGCAAACCTTTTGTCTCTTCTCTAAGCCTCAACTCATAGCACTCCGCTGGGTATTTCTCAAAATTTGCCTCCCTGCCCTGACTGGTCCTCATCTTCTATCAGCTCCTGACACTGTCAATCTGTCTCTGAAACACTCATGAAACGTACATACACACACACACACACACTCTCTCTCTCTTCTCTTCTCCCTTCATCTTATCACCCCACATTCCTTTCTCTTCCTCTCCAAGCCGGTCCCATGTCCTGGCTGCCCTCACAGGTGACAGCTGAGATCTGACTTACACCTGGCCAGGGACAAGCCACCTCCTAACTGCTCCCAAGTGTCCCAAATGAACCCAGAGAAGAATTGAAACAGACTCCAATGGCTCTTCTCTTTCAGGATATTGTGCCACCTGTAGGGATGAGCAGGGAAACTTCCACACGAAGCCATCTAAACCTCAGTCTAACTTTGTTTTTGCAGGCTCTGGCAATGCTGCCAGACTCTATGGGACAACAGGGTCACCAAGGCAACCCTGCCCATTGGATTTGGCCAAAGTTTTGAACCCTGTATATGACATTTCCATTCATGTCCAGTTGCTGGTGACCTGGAAGAGGCAACAGATGCTGTGGCCTCCCTACTTGGATCGTGAGACCCTGAGCAAGACACTTGTCTTTCTGAGTCTCTGCTTCCTCCTCACAAGGCAGGGTGGTAAGATCTACCTCCCAAGGAGCTGGTGTGCATTGTGGAAATTGGATATAGTGCCGAGCACCACGCCTGGAACCGTGGTCATGGCGCTGTGACCACCATCGTCATTAGCATTTTGGAGGGAGGCCACCCAGTTCTGCGGCTCCCTGTGTCTCTGAACTTGCTCACTCATGTGGCTCCTTAAAGAATGGTTTGTGGTGGTTTCTTCCTCAGATGAGAACAGCACTGGGTCCCGGGTTTCTATTTGCCTTGCATCTCACAAAACTGCTGACTTAATCAAGTACACCCAGGCCCCAGGGCTGACCAGGGAAGTGATTTGGGGGGTGGCACAGGCGTGGGCAGGAGCACCCACCTGCTTGAGCCTCACAACACCATTGGGTGTGGCTGCCCAAGGATCCCCGACACTCATCCACACTTTTGGTCCTTTAGAGACCCAAGGCTTAGACTGCTCCAAGAAGGGAGGCTGCACACTCAGCCAGAGAGAGGATTCAAATGGTAGCTAGCAAGACTCCAGAGATGTACAATGAGCCAGGGGCCACCAGATACAGCAGGCAACCAAGCCCTTTAAGTGTGGCTAGTCCAGATTGGCATGTCCTGAGAGTGTAAAATCCACACTAGATTTCAAAGACTTTGTACCAAAATTTATATATGTACTTTTATGTATAATCTATATATATTAGATAGATAATATATAAGATATATAGATAATATATTAGATATATGTATATCTAATATATGTAATATAATAGATAATATATATATTAGAGTCTGTTTCTTTTCACTTTAAAAATGTGGCTACCAGAAGATTTGAAATGACATGTGGCTGGTGTTTACGGCTCACGTTTATTTCTATAGGGTAGTGTCACTCTAAATAGACTGTCCAATATATATGACTTGTTTTAGGGGCCTGGTCCTGGGAGGCCAGGGTCCTCCTCTTTCCTTGATCCCAGGAGATCCTGCAGGGTCCTTCCCACCTAGCCTCCTTGGCCTTGGTGCACATACAACAAAATCCACAACCCTGGAAGGCTCCTGTGCTCCCATGCATCTTTGGATCCGCACCACCCATCCCTGTGCACACAGTCACTCAACCACATATAGCACTTTTATGCAACTTGGGAGCAGGACTTCCTTATTCAAGGTACTTTCCTGGTGTCCTCCAGAAAATCAACACAATAAACATGCAAATCTATGATAGCTACCATGGAATAATGTCTCTTGGATACAGCACCTTGTCCAGTATGCAACTTGCACAGCTGTATGTGGCAGCCCTGCCAGTATCTAGCTGCTCAATAAATATTGGAGAGATACTTGAGGAAAAGATAATAAAGACCCCCACCCCCTTGATGTTTCTGGGCTGAGGCTGTACCTCTTCTCCAATGAAAATGACAGTTTTTTTCAAGCAAGAGGCCACTTGTCAGGACTGTGGCCCCAGCCTCACTGTCCACATGTGAAAACCATGTCAGTGTAGCACCGCAACTCCAACATTCAGAAAGTTCATATAGCTATGGGCAGAAGGTAAACACCTACTGATGCTTCAAGCTCAGCCTAGGAACCTCTGCGAAGAATCTCCCTCTCTGAGCTGCTGATGTCACAGAATGGCCCCAGGGAGGGGGTGCTGGGCTAGTCTAACCTGAGCTGTTACCACCTTGATTGAAGGACCATTGCTTTGTTGAAGGATGGGTGCTGGTACAGACTGGTGCAGTGTGTTGGCATGCTTTTATCAGAGAGTGCTGAGACACATCTGCTTAGAATGATTAAAGTTTCTCATCTCGTCTGACTCATAGGGCAGCATCCACAGAAAAGCAGAGGATGAGATAAGCCGGGAGGGCTGGGAGTGTCCGACTCATGACTTTCACAGCTCTGTTTTCACCTCAAAATGTCCTGTTTGCTCTCAATGAGCTTTGTTGGTTGGTTGTATAAACATGTAGATATTTATTCATCTGTGGCAGGGTGAGTTTAATCCTTTTCTTCCTTAGTTTCTCACAATGATTACATATAGCTTTTATTTGTGTTTCATTCATGTTTAACATTGATGATTTCTTTCATTTGACACTTTTCCATTACATGGAAATTTCAGTCCCCAGAAAATATGTAAAAGAGGGTGTTTTGTTTGTTTGTGAATTCATTTTTCTTTTATTTTAAAAACATTTTCTATTTTCCCACATCTGAGTTTGATTGCGTCTAGAGAGCAATAGGAAGTGAGTGAGGGGCCAAGCTGAGAGCATCAAAACAATTCTCAGCCCAGTTTTCCAGAGCTCCTTGCAGTTCCTTTTACCAAATGGATGTTTTGTGGAGAGTTAGGTTATTTAGTACAGTAAACAATTTTTTTTCTTTCCTTTCAGCCACTTAATGTGGTATCATGACAGGAAGATCAACTTCTTAATGAAAAAAAGCTGCGATGGAAGAGGAGGCTATAGCACATCAGGAGCACTTCCAGGCTTACATAAGTAACATTCCTGCTGCATAAACATCTTGGCAAATCCGGAGACTAAATCCCATCCCACACCGCTGGCCTGAACCAAACACTGTATAATATTTAAAAAAAAAAAAAAAAAAAGAATCCCGTTGATGGTAACATTTTTCTTTCCAGAAACAAGTCATTAGTTTGGACAAAAAAAATCCAGTTGCATCTGCTGAGCTCCCCAAAGTTCTAGTGGAAATTATTATTTAGAGAAAAAGCAAGTGAGGAGTAAGAATGGAGGATTGTGATCTCTTAAGAGTAAAACAGAAATGGCACTTAAACCCTATGATGTTCCTTTTGGCACAAAATTGCAAACCCCAAATTAAATTAAACCATCCTAATTTGGCAAATGCCAACAAGAGAGTCCAAAAATAATCACCATAATTTTAATGAATTATTAACTCTACTAGAGATTTTAAACAAAATTAAACATTGACCTGTTTACTTAACTCCTGAAATGATATGAAATTGAAGGATACAGGCCAGGTGTGGTGGCTCAAGGCCATAATCCTAGCATTTGGGAGGCCTTGGCGGGCAGATCACCTGAGGTCAAGAGTTCGAGACCAGCTTGGCCAACATGGAGAAACCCCATCTCTACTAAAAATAGAAAAAAGAATTAGCCAGGCGTGGTGGCAGGTGCCTGTAGTCCTAGCTACTCTGGAGGCTGAGGCAGGAGAATCACTTGAACCCAGGGCGGTGGGAAAGGTTGCAGTGAGCCGAGATGGTGCCGCTGCAGCCCACCCTGGAAGACAGAGTCAGATTCCGGGTCAAAAAAAAAAGAACATTCATTAAACATTTACTGTGGCCAGGGGCGTGAGCTCACTCCTATAATCCTAGCACTTTGGGAGGCTGAAGCAGGCAGGTCACCTGAGGTCAGGAGTTTGAGACCAGTCTGACCAACATGGTGAAACCCCGTTTCCCTAAAAGTACAAAAAAAAAATTAGCTGGGTGTGGTGGCAGGCACCTGTAATCCCAGCTACTCAGCAACAGAGAGAGACTCTGCCTCAAAAAAAAAAAAAAAAAAAAAAAAAGGTATGTACTTGGTGGTCTTGGGAGCCCCAGATTTTCTGTAATACATACATATGAATTCATATTAATATTTGTTCCCAAGAAAAGATGGGACTTACACTTACAGAGCACTGTTTCATAACATATTCTCCATGACATTTTAATTCCAAGAAGTACTAACACCAAGTTGTGAGAAGAAACTATTCCTTCTTTCTAAGTGTTTGACGCATAAAAGCAAAGTCATATTCCAATAAAACCAGTTTCCATGGTTCCTGAGCTACAAAGAATATTCGCATTTCTTTTTTCAATTCCCACAAGTAACGACTCTTCAGAAGTGGTTCCTCTAAAGTCTTTTCTTCCAAAAGTCTGAACAGACCAATTATCATAGAAGTGATAGAGAAAGTAGTTAGAGCTCCCCCTAGACCCCCCAAAGGACATCAAGTCAAAATCATTTTTTAACGTTTCTTTATTTTTCTTTCTTGTTTTTTTTTGTTTTTGTTTTTGTTTTTGTTTCTGAGATGGAGTCTTGCTCTGTCACCCAGGCTGGAGTGCAGTGGCGCCATCTTGGCTCACTGCAAGCTCCGCCTCCCGGGTTCACGCCATTCTCCTGCCTCAGCCTCCCGAGTAGCTGGAACTACAGGTGCCCACCACCACGCCTGGCTAATTTTTTGTATTTTTAGTAGAGACAGGGTTTCACCATGTTAGCTAGGATGGTCTCAATCTCCTGACCTCGTGATCCACCCACCTCAGCCTCCCAAAGTCCTGGGATTACAGGCATAAGCCACTGCGGTGCCCTTCTCAGTGTTTCTTAAATTACTCCACACCACAGGAAGAGAGGAAAACTTCCAATTATTCACAAAGCCAAGAGTATTACTGGTTTGAAAACTTAACAAAGAGTTTAACTAAAAGTAAAACTACAGGCCAATCTCACTCATTAATATTGATAGGAAAATGTTAAAGAAAATCTAAGCAAATAGAATCAGGATATCAGGACCAAGACAAAGATGTGCACCATCATCATTACTGTATAAAGTTGTATTGGAGGTATTAGCCAAAGCAATAAAAAGGGGAAATAATTACAAGCAGATCAATTTGAAAGGAAACAATAACAATAAAAAAGCTGTGTAGATGATATGATGATATATTAGGAGAGTTCCCAAATAATCACTGGAAAAGCTAATGCAAACCATAAGATAATTCAGTAAAATAGCAGGCTCTGAAATGAATAAACAAGAGCCAAAACCTCCATATCTATAAACAAAAGCCATCTAGGAGAAATAATAAAAGAGAAGATCTCATTTATGATATGGAGAAAAAAAGACCTTAGTGTAAACTTATTGAGAAATGTGCAAACCTATTCAAGGAAAACACAAAACTTTTGTGAAAGATGCAAAAGTGTAATTAAGGAAATTGAGAGATGCAAAAGTGTAATTAAGGAAATTGAGAGATTCAAAAGTGTAATTAAGGAAATTGAGAGATATACCATGTTCATGGATA
Source organism: Macaca thibetana thibetana (assembly GCF_024542745.1). Classification (NCBI taxonomy): domain Eukaryota; kingdom Metazoa; phylum Chordata; class Mammalia; order Primates; family Cercopithecidae; genus Macaca; species Macaca thibetana. Next base: position 89,629,270 of record NC_065584.1, read on the forward strand.
GGAAGACCAAACATCAAAAAGATATCAATTTATTTTAAAATAATTTATAAATTTGGCATGGTCTCAATAAATATTATGGCTTTTCTTTCTGGAGCTAGGCAAGTTGATTCAGAGGTTTAATTGAAGTGCAAACAAGCAGAAATAAACAGGAAAATCTTGAAAAAAACAATGTGGAGAAACTAGCGTTATCAAATATTAAAACATATTGCAAAGTTTTTATCATTTAAAAAAACAGTATAGAATTGGTGCACAGATAGACTGATGGGACAGAATAGAAAAATCCAGAAATAGGCTCAAGTGCTCATGGAAATTTAATATACACCAAAGGAAGCATCTAGAATCAGTGGAGAAAAAATAGACTTAAAATAAGTGGCAATGGAATAATACCTGCATAGCTACAGAAAAAAAGAGAAAACTAATTTGTTTCTCACCCTGTATACAAAGATAACTTCTTATTAGTTCAGAGATTAAATATTTAATATTATGGAATAATAAGAAATCATGTAAAATAAAAAAATGAATAAATTACTGAAAATTCAGGGAGGGGGAAAAATGTTCCTAAACTATGACTCAAAATCCAGAAGCAATTAAGGAAAAGACTGACAAACTTGACAGCATATAAACAGAAGAAAACTTTTGCATGAAAAAAACAAAGCAAACAAAAACACCGTAAATAAATGAAAAAGGAAAAATAGATTGTGAAAGAGATTCTGAAAAGAGAGAAGAAAAAGACTAACAATCTCATAGAAAAATTATCCAGAGCTATGAGCAGATCTATCAGAGAAAAATGCAAATGATCCTCATTCACATGTGCATTGATTAACCATCTTCACAATAAGAGAAATGTAAATGAAAACTATAGTGAGTATTATTCTTACATTTAAGGGACAAAAATCCAAAAGTTTGATGAGAAACTTGGTGCTGGTGGGAGTAAGAAAAAATTCTTCAACACTGTGAAAAGAAATTTTGAAATATTTAGCAAAATTACACAAGCACTTGATTCAGAAATCTCCCTTTAGAAATTTATTATAAATACATATTCCCAAAATGTTTTTAAAGTATGCATGGTTATATTAAAAGACAGGAAACAATTAAAATGTCCACAAACAGAATTATATAAAGTTAGTGTTCAAACTATAGTACTTCTATTCAATGGAGAATTATTCAGATGTTAAGAGAAATGAAGAATATCTCTATGCATTGCTAAAGACAATCTCCAGAATATATCATTTTGTGAAGAAAAACAATTGAAGAATACATTTTTAAAGAGAAACTTTTGTTTTTGCACAATATAAATGTTTTCCATAAACATAAAGTGAAATATGAGGAACCATTTATAAAGCAATTTGTGAAAATAAAAAGTCAGATTTAATCAAATAAGTCTCTGTATTGACTTAATGTCCTAGCCATACAGAGGGGTGTATTTTAAAACACAGTAATTCTATGGAACATTTATAGTGGGGTACACCGCAATGACAAAATGTAACTGCAAAGAAAGCTTAATTGTTGCTAATCATATTGTTAGAAATCATTTGGGAATTGATGTTCTAAAGCTTATATATATGCTAACATGAAGTAAATAACTGTACTAATGTTAGGAATCAAGATTTTAAATAAAAGAGGTCCAATATAAAATCTTTGTAATTCTAAATTTGAATCTGAAAGTATCAAAATAAGCTCATAATGTGTATCCTTTAAGAAAAATGTATTTCCTTGTTCCATTTATTCACAAAGGCCTAGAAACAATGATCAGCCAAGGAGTGATAAACACCACAAATGCCTAGATTTTTGTCTCTAAATTCTGTTTTTCACCAAAAGAAAGCAGGCTCTTTGAAGAAATGTCTGGATCCAGGTCTGGAGCAGGAAATATACAAGATAAACTTGGATCATCTTGTCAAACCTGAGAACATGTACACAGTCATGGATTGCTACTATTGGGTCAAAGGGATTCAGGAAGCAACCGAAGAAGGCTCCTATTGGCCAAAGGCAGTACAATATGATCATCGAGAACAGCAGTTAACAATGCATTGAAGCATTAAAAACACATATGTTTAATCTGTGAGTTCATAATGATAAGCAAACAAAAAAACAGGAGACAAAATGCCAAACTCATTTTTAACTTTTGAAGGGTAATAGAATGCCAGTTTATTATTCTGAAATCTGTAAACAAAGGGGAAAAAAACATTTATCCTGCCTTCCCTGTGGAAACTGTGCCTCAGGTAACAAAGTTTTTGGTGAGAGGAAGTTTCTCTTTGTAGAAGTATTTTAGCTAATATGTGGAGAAGGAATGATAAAGTCAGAAGATCACCATTTTGAAACTTCCAATGGTCATCAATGTCTGCTAAAACCATTAGGCAAAAAGCTGATTTAATAACGGATTTTAATAATGGGAATTTTAATAATGGATGGATCAGGCTAACAATATTTGAAACCATTGATCCATCTTAATAGCACAGAAGGGGAGAGAACCAGAGATTATGTGTCTCCTGACAGAAGTACACAACACCACCCATGAAGTATTTTTGCCAAAAAAATCCAACCTGTTTATTATAAAGTCACATATCTATCATTTTATAAGAAACACTGCAGATGGAAGATCATGTTAGACGACACCATCGGGATGCAATCAGCAAGGTCTGGAATCTGACTATCTCCACAGGATGAATGACCTGGATCTTCAACAGGAAAATTAAGGGGGATGGGAAAGAGGCTTAAGAGACTCATCAACCTGTATGAAATGTGTGAACTTTATTTGAATCCTGATTCAAACAAACCAACTGTAAAAGTGAGTTATGAGATAGTTGAGGAAATAAGAATATGATGACATCTTTATTGTTAAAATTTTTACATTTTATAATAGTAATGTGGTTATTTGGTTTTTTTAAAAGAGTCTTATCTTTTAGATATAAATGCTAAAGTACATATAGACTAAAATACTTGCTGTCTGGGATATGCTTCAAAAGAGTCCAATCAGGGGAAGGAAAGAAAATGGGCAGGCTAGAGATGCTACATATTGGCTATGAGCTAATGATCGTTGAGATGCAATGATGGCTGTTTTTTATACCTTGTATATACATTTGAATATGTTCAGGACTTTTCTAACAAAATGTTAACAAAAGAAAATAAAGTTGTTCTTGATGTCTCAGGAGCCCACAGATGTGTGATGAGAAGGTACAGAGTTTCCATCTGTTGATAGCACTTGCTAGGGTACACAGAAAGGACTCAAACCTCAGTCGCCTGTCCTCCATCCTTCATGCAGACTCTAATGGTCAAGATTTCCAGAAACATAAGGGCTATCTATGTAGTTTACATACAAGTGGGGTGATATAGTTGGGGAGAGGAACTCAAATAGCTAAAGCCCTGGGTAAGATGGGGGCGGGGGTGGAATTTAATTGTATATTGGGAAATAACCACCACAAAACTTCTTTGACTAACAGGAGAAGAATTTTTTATAGAACTCTCAATCTGAAGGTCACTAATTTTCTACCAAAAGTCAGGGTACACATGAACACCTAAATTCATTACTCACATCCATAAAGTTCATTGCTGCATCCAAAGATAAATGCAAAATCTTCCAGAAGTTGTTATATGGGGCATCTTTTCAGACTACTACCTTAGGTTATGTCTACTATTGAACAGATCTGTGCAGTGTTTTACATGTCAGGACTAAGGTTGATAAAGATCCAACTTAAAGCATAACATTTTATTTATTTATTTATTTTTCCATAGGTTTTTGGGGAACAGGTGGTGTCTGGTTACATGAGTAAATCCTTTAGTGGTGATTTATGAGATTTTGGTGCACCCATCACCTGAGAAGTGTACACTGTACCCAATTTGCAGTCTTTTATCCCTCAGCCTCCTTCCACCCTTTCCCCTCGAGTCCCCAAAGTCTATTGCATCATTTTTAAAGCATGAAATTTTAAAAAGGCAAAGGTCGAAAGAGCTAGTAGACAGAGTGGGCTCAGTAAGTATTTGCTTACGTGTTAGAAAAGCAACACTGATATCTACCTTACTCTGCTATTTTCAGAAATACAGACAATGCAAATCACAAAAGTAGACACTCAATAAATGGTAATTATAAGGGAAAGACTAGCTGTGGGCAGAGGAGATAATCATGATGAAGAACCATGAGCCAGAGAACTAAACATGTTCTTGGCTAAAGGCCTCATTGATGTTCTAATGAGGAGACCTAATGGAATGTCCAAATGGGAGCTGCATATGCTATTTAATTGTAGGTTGCTGTGCATACCTATCAATTGTTTAGCTCATTTCATAGGGTGCAATGATTGTCTTCATTCAATCCCAAGCAAGAAAGCACATCAGAGATTATTCCAGAGAGGGACTTGAACTGGAGGACCAAGGGACCCTGGAAGTCAATATTCTGGCACCCAGAGTGACCAGCATGGGATGAGCAGTACCCTTACAAAGTGGCACCTAATATACTCCTGCTGCTCTTTGTGTACATGCTGATATTAGATTAAACATAATGAAACTGCTGATATGCAACCATCATTGACCAAAAAAACAACAATGTCACAGGATTCAATTTAATCTGTGTAACTTGAACATGCAGAAGAGATGGAGAAGTAGGTCAGACTAAAGCTCCTCAAAGGTGGTGGTTCTCAATGCTCCAAATACTCTCTTTATAACTAATGCTTTATAATGTCCCTGTTTTTAATCCTGAAATAAAAGTCAGGTAACACAACTCAACCATACTTAAAAATTGTTTTAATTCAGTACTATTCCCTAACTTTAATGTAAAGCAGAAATGAGAAGAAATTACTTTTTAAAAAATAATATATGTGATGGTTATTTTTATGTGTCAACTTGGCTAGGCCAGAGTACCTGAATATTTGGTCAAACACCAGTCTAGATATGGCTGTAAAGGTATTTTTTGGATTAGATTAACATTTAAATCAGCAGACTTGGTCCTGCATGGTGGCTCACTCCTGTAATCCCAGCACTTTGGGAGGCTGAGGCGGGCAGATCACCTGAGGTCAGGAGTTCAAGACCCGCCTGGCCAACATGGTGAAACCCCATCTCTACTTAAAAAAAAAAAATTTAGCTGGGCATTGTGACAGGTGCCTGTAATCTCAGCTACTTGGGAGTCTGAGGCAGGAGAATTGCTTGAATTCAGGAGGCGGAGGTTGCAGTGAGCTGAGATCTTGCTACTACACTCCAGCCTAGGCAATAAGAGTGAAACTTTGTCTCAAAAAAAAAAACCAGCAGATTTTGAATAAACCAGATTAACCCTTCATAATGTGGATGGGCCTTGTCTAATCAGTTGAAGGTCTTAAGAGCAAAGACTGAGGACCCCAAGGAAGAAGGAATTCTGTCTCCAGGATGCCACTGGACTTAGCTGCAGCAAAAACTCTTCCCTGGATCTCCAGCCTGTCAGCCTGCCCTGCAGATTCTGGACATGCCAGCCCTCACAGTTATGTGAGAGCCAATTCCTTAAAATAAGTCAGTCTCTCTCTCTCTCTCTCTTCCTATTCCACCCCCCACTGCCTCTCTCTTCTCCATATATATATATGCGCGCGCACACACACACACACACATATATTTTTAATATGGTATATGTGTGTGCATGTATGTGAATATATCCAATAGTATGTGTGTATACATATGTATATACACACATACACATTCACATATGCACACTCACACACAATAGGTTGTACACATGTGTATACACATACATACTCATTCTACTGGTTCTATTTCTCTGGAAAACCATGACTAATATAAGATGATTTAAAAATGAATTTGGCAGCTAACCAGGGAGGTGAAAGATCTCTAATAATGAGAATTACAAAACACTACTCAAAGAAATCAGAGAAGACACAAACAAATGGAAAAAAAACCCCATGCTCATGGATAGGAAGAATCAATATCATTAAAATAGACCTACTTTCCAAAGCAACTACAGATTCAGTGCTATTCCTATCAAACTACCAACAACATTCCTCACAGAACTAGAAAAAACTTTTAAAATTCACATGGAACCAAAAAAGAGCCTGAATAGCCAAGGCAATCCTAAAAGAACAAGTCTGGAGGCATCACATTACCCAACTTCAAACTATACCACAGAGCTACAGTAATGAAAACAGCATGGTACTGGTACAAAAACAGGCACGTACACCAATGTAACAGAATAGAGAGCCCAGAAATAAGGCCACACACCTACAACCATCTGATCTTCAACAAAGCTGACAAAAACAAGCAATGGGGAAAAGACTCCCTATTCAATAAATGTGCTGGAAAACTGCTAGGCATATGCAGAATATTGAAGCTGGACTCCTTCCATACACCATATACAAAAATTAATTTCAAATGGACCCCAAACTATAAAAAACTCTGGAAAACAACCTAGGCAATACCATACTGGACATAGGAACTGCAAAGAGTTCATGACAAAGACACCAAAAGCAATTGCAACAAAAGTAAAAACTGACAAATGGGATCTAATTAAACTTAAAAGCTTCTGCACAGCAAAAGAAACCATCAGCAGAGTAAACAGACAACATACAGAATGGGAGAAAACATTTGCAAACTATGCATCTGACAAAAGGAACTTAAACAAATTTACAAGAGGAAAACAAACAACCCCATTAAAGAGGGGGCAAAGGACATGAACAGACATTTTTCAAAATAAGACATACATGTGGCTAACAATTATATGAAAATAAGCTCAGTATCACTGATCATTAGAGAAATGCCAATCAAAACCACAATGAGATACCATCTCACACCAGTCGGAATGTCTATTACTAAAAACTCAAAATATAACAGATCCTGGCAAGGTTGTGGGGAAAATGGAACATTTAAACACTGCTGGTGGAAATGTAAATTGGTTCAACCATTGTGAAAGGCAGTATGGTGATTCCTCAAAGAGCTAAAGGCAGAACTACCATTCAACCCTGCCGTCCCATTACTGGGTATATACCCAGAGGAATAGACATCATTCTGCCATAAAGACAAATGTTCATTGCAGCACTATTCACAATAGCGAAGACATGGAATCCACCTAAATGCCCATCAACGACAAACTGAATAAAGAAAATGTGGTACATAAACACCATGGAATACTACGCAGCAATAAAAAAACGAGATCATGTCTTTTGTAGAAATGTGGATGGAGCTGGAGGCTATTATCCTTAGCAAACTAACACAGAAACAGAAAACCAATTACTGCATTCTCACTTATAAGTGGGAGCTAAATTATGAGAACTTGTGAATACAAAGAAAGAAACAATAGACACTGGGTCTACTCGAATGTGGAGGGTGGGAAAAGGGAGAGGAGCAGAAAAGATAACTATTGGGTACTGGGTTTAATACCTGGGTGATAAAATAATCTGTACAACAAACCCCTGTGACGTGAGTTTACCTACATAACAAACCTTCACATGTACCCCAGAACTTAAAAGTTAAAAAAAAAAGAAAATATAATTGCCAAAATCAATGTCAAAAAAAGGTTACTAGGAGTTAACATTACAATTGTGAAAGGAAAATAAATCTTGGGACCCCAAACTCACTAAGCCAAAGGGAAAAGCCAAGCTGGAAACCAGGTCATGCAAACCTGCCTCCCATTTTGATTCCTAAATAAGATGGTTACAAAGATGAAAAGCTACATACTTCCCTCACATTTTGCCCACATGGAAATTCCTTGTGGGCCCCAAGATCTTTACCCTAAAGTGGTTCTGTTAAAGTTCGCCATAGCAATGTAAGTTGATAGCTTATCTTCACAGGTACAGAGAAAAAGGACAGAACTCAAAGTCGTCCCTCTGTTCATCAGAGAGAAATGCATATCTGATTGTTTCCTCTGCCCTGTTGTCTATGTTATCTTGTGTAAAAATGCAGACTTACGGAGCCAGACAAAGGCATGAATGACTATTTCCCCCTACCCCACTCACATTAAAATTGTGTATTTCTCAATATCCCACCTCTTCCCTTTTGAATGCTGAAGCCCTCAAAATCATATTCAAAGAAAGGCATAGACCTATCTCCCAGGTGCATGTCCTTAACTTTGGCAAATAAGCCTCCTAAAATGATTTTTTAATTAAAATAAATAAATAAATTGGGAAGACTTCTGCTTCTGGGAAGATGGAGTAGACATGTCTTTCCCTAATTTACCACTAAGCACAACTAAAATTCTGGACATTATATATAAAACAAACATGATAAGTCTCTGAAAGGTGATGAGGGGAAGGTAGGTTGGCTAAGTGTCTTAACACTCAAGGAATGATGTGGTAGTGAGTTCTGTAGGGTTTCTTTCTGCCTCATATATCCTAAACTTGGAGCTGAAAAAGCTGGCAAGCTGGAAATCCCAATGAACACGAACAACAACCACAATAACAAAAGCTTGCTCTCTCTAACAAAGGGCCAAGAAAGGGGCAGCCTAGCAAGACAGAAAACTTTTACAGAATAACTGCTCTATTCCAATGACAACCACAGAAAACATTACCTACATCAGCAAAGACCGAGTGGAGAGCCTAGACTTCTACCTTTGTGAAACTTTAACAAGTTGTCTTAACACACACTAAAGGGTGACATCAGAGAAGGCCAAGTAGACACCTAAGATTTTCATTCCCGCTGGTAAGTAATGAGATATGAACTGCCAGGGTCAGTGGAGACAAGTTAGTGAGCTAGACCTCCCACTCACATCCAGCAACAATAAAGAACCCCGCAGCTCAGGTGTCCACAGAGGCTGAGTGAGGAACCTGGACTTCTACCCCTCCCTGGCAGTAACAAGGTGGCACTCCTTTTCCACCTCTGCAAAAACAATGTCAGAGAATGCCAGCTAAAACAGAAGATTTAAATATGATACAAATTTTCCTAACATAATACAAAAATGTCCAGATTAGAGTTAAAAATCACTCATCACGTCAAGAACTAGAAAGATATCAAATATAATGAAAAAGACAGTCAATAAATGCCAACATCAGGATGACGAAGATGTTGAAATTATCTTGAAGATATTTTAAAGAAGCCATGATAAAAATGCTTTAACAAGCAATTATGATCATGAAATACATCTAAAAAACAACCTTAAGAAACAAGAATTTTCCACAAAGAAGATGTAAAGAAGAACCAAATGAAAATTTTAGAACTGAAAAATACAATTGCTGAAATAAACAGCTTAGTAGATGGGTTCAACAGCAGAATGAGGGGACAGAGGAAAGAATCAGTAAACCTGAAGACAGAAAAATAGAAATAAGCCAATCTGAACAACAGAGAGAAAATATTCTGAAAAAAAAAAAAGAAGAAAAAAAGAATAGAGGTTTGGGGACCTAAGGGACTATGACAAAAGGTCTAATGTTTGGGTCATATGAGTCTTGGAAGAAAAAGGGCCAGGCTGAAAAAACACTTGAAGAAATAATGGCTGAAAAACTTACAAAATTTAGCAAGAGACATAAATTTATAGATTCAAGAAGTAGAACAAATAACAAATGGAATAAACCCCAAGAAAAACATGCCAAGACACACCAAAATAATACTTTTGAAAACTAAAGACAAAAAAAATTCTGAAAGTGGCCAGAGAAAACCATAACATCTTACATATTGAGGAAAACCAATTTGAACGACAGCAGATTTCTCTTCAGGAAGCAAAGAGGCCAGAAAAAAGGGGCATAATATTTTTCAAGTGCTGAAGGAAAGGAACTGTCAACCTGGTATCTATACCTAGTAAAATAGCCTTATGATTGAAGTGAAAAATCAAGACAATTTTCAGTGAAGGAAAAACTAAGAAAATTGTCACCAGCAAATCTACCCTAAAATAATAAAGGACTTTCTCAAAATAGAGATGAAACAATAAAAGAAAGAATCTTAGAATATCTAAAACGTGCTGGGGGCAATGGCTCACACCTGTAATCCCAGCACTTCAGGATGCCAAGACAGGCAGATCATGTGAGGCCAAGAGTTCGAGACCAGCCTGACCAACATGGTGAAACCCCATCTCTACTAAAAATACAAAAATTAGCCAGGCGTGGTGGTACAGGTCTGTAATCCCAGCTACTCAGGAGGCTGAAGCACAAGAATTGCTTGAACCTAGGAGGCGGAGGTTGCAGTGAGCTGAGATCATGCCATTGTACTCCAGCCTGGCGACACAGCGAGACTCTGTCTCAAAAAAAAAAAAAAAAAAAAAAAAAAAAAAAAAAAAAAGAAAGAACATGGAAAAAACAAAATTATGACTAAATAAAAGATTTTCCTTCTTCTCTTGAATTTTCTAAATTTAATGGGAAAAGCAAAAATTATAACACTGATAACAGTTCTAAAGATACGCAGAGGAAAATTCAGTACAGTTATAACTGGGAGAAGGTAAAGGGATATAGAGGGAAGATGTCTATACTGAATTAATTGGTAAAATCACAATACTAGCAGACAGTGATAAATTATTATATGTAATTTAATATTTAGATCAATCACTAAAAAAAAAAAATTCCAAGAAATACACTCAAAAATACTACAGATAAATCAAACTGGAATTCTAAAAAATGTTCAAGTAACCCATAGGAACAGGAAAAGAAACAACAAAAAAAGGAATAAACGAAATTTTAAAATGGCAGACTTACGCTTTAAGATATTTATAATTATATTAAATGTAAATGATCTAAATACAGCATTTATAAGACAGAGATTGGAAGAGTCCGTCTTTAATGGACAAAGTACACAACATGCAAGAACAGATGGGCAATATAAGCAGGGAGGCAGAAATTCTAAGAAAGAACCAAAAAGAAATGCTGAAAAACAAAAACACTGTAACAGAAATGAAGGATGCATTTGATGGGCTTATTAGTAACCCATAAAAAGAAAGAGAAGAAAGAGAGAAAAAAACAGAAAAAAAAATACTGGAACAATATTTCCACCAAATTCATGTCACACACCAAACCACAGACCCAGGAAGTTCAGAAAACACCAAGGTGGATAAATGCCAAAAACACTGCACCTAGGCATATCATCTTCAAACTACTGAAAATCAAAGAGGGGAGAAACACGTTACCTACAGAGAAACGAAGATAAGAAATTATATCCAACTTCTCTTCAGAAATCATGCAAGCAAGAAGAGAGTAGAGTGAAATATTTAGTATGGGGAAATAAAACCCACAACCCACCAACCTACAATTCTAGACCCTGTAAAATTATCCTTCAAAAGTGAAGGAAGAATACTTTCTCAGACAAACAAATATGGAGGGAATTTGTTGCCAGTGAACCTGCCTTGCAAGAAATTTTAAAAGAAGTTATTTAGGGAGAAGGAAAATAATGTAGTTCAGAAACTTGGACCTACATAAAGAAAGTATAAAGGTTGAAGAAAAAATACATGAAGGTAAAATAACAATGTTTATTTTTCTTATTCTTAATTGATTGAACAAATTTGTTTAAAATAATAATAGCAACATTGTATTAGAGAGAGAGATATATATATTCACTTATATATAAATAAATTAGTGACAGCAGAGATATAAGAAATGAAAAAGAGGAGTTGGGATTACTTGTTATTATAAGGTATTCACACAACTTATGAAGTGGGATATTGTTATTTAAAAGTACACAGAAATTAGTTTTCAATGTATGTTACAACTCTAGGGAAACCACTAAAAAATAAAAAAAAAGAAGTACAACTGATATGCCAAGAAAGGAGAGAAAATGGAATGTAAAATGTTAATTAAGACCACAAAAGATAGAGAAAGAGTAGAAGACAAAAGAAGAAAGAAAGATGAAAGGCAACAAATGGAAAAGTGTAACAAATATGGTAGATATGAATCCAATTATACCAATAATAATTTTGAATGTCAATGGTATAATATGAATCCAATTATACCAATAATAATTTTGAATGTCAATGATATAAATGCACCAACTAAAAGACAGTCATTGTCAGATTGGATCAATAAACAAGACCCAACTATATGTTCTCTACCATAAAAAACCAAAAAACAAAAAAAACCCACTTTAAATATGAAGATAAAAATAGGTTAAAAGAAAATGGACAGAATATTACAAATTAAGGCTAATCAAAAGGAAGCAGAAGTAACCATATTAATTTTAGAAAGAGCAGACCTAAAGGCAGGGAAAGTTATCATGGATAAAGAAGGGCATTACATAGTGATAAATGGGTCAATTCTCCAAGAAGACATAACAATCCTTAATGTGTATGCACTTAACATCAGAGTACCAAACTGTAAGACACAAAAACTGATAGAATTGCAAGGAAAAATAGATGAATCCACTATCATAGTTGGAGATTTAAAAACTCTTGATCATAAATGGGCAGATCCAGCAGGCAGTAAATCAGTAAGGACATAGTTGAACTCAACAACACCATGAATCAACTGGAAATAATTGGTATCTCTAGACTATTTCATCCAACAACAGCAGAATACATATTCTTCTCAAGCTTGCATGGGACATTCACCAAAATCGACCACATTCTGGGCTATAAAATACACATAATTAAAAAAAAACAGAAATCATTCAATATCTACTTTCAGACCCCAAAGTAATTAAACTAGAAATTAATGACAGAAAGATAATGGGATAATTCCAACTACACCGAGATTAAACAACACCTTTCTACATAATAAAGGGTCAAAGAAGAAAACTAAAGGGAAATTTAAAAATATTTTGGATTAAATGAAAATTAAAACATAACTAATAAAAATTTGTGGGATGCAGCAAAAGCAATACTTAGTGGGAAATTTATAGCACTGAATATACATATAAGAAAAGAAGATCTAAAAACAATCTAATTTCTACATTAGGAGGCTAGAAAAATAAGAGTAAATTAAATTCCAAGTATGCAGAAGAAAAGAAATAATAAGAATTATAACAAAAATTAATTAAATTGAAAATAGGAAATTAATAGAAAAATTCAATGAAATAAAAATGTGGTACTTTGAAAAGTAAATTCAAAGTGGTACTTTGACAAGTAAAATTGATAAGCCTTTAGCCAGGCTAAGAAAAAAAGACGGGACACAGATTACTAACATCAGACACGAGAGAAGGGACATCACTATAGATCCCATAGACACTGAAAGGATGATAAATAAATACTATGAACAACTCTATGCCCACAAATTTGGTAACCTAGATAAAATGGACCAATATCTTGAAAGACACAAGCTGCCAAAACTCACATAAGAAGAAATAGATGATCTTAATAGATCTATATCTATTAAAGATATTGAATCAACTGCCTCCAAAACAAAAAGCATCAGGCCCATCCATATAGGTTCACTGGTGATTTATACCAAACATTTAAGGAAGAAACTACACCAATTCTCTACAGCCACTTTCAGAAGATAGAAAGAGAGGGAGGCTATGCATGTTTAGGGGCAGAGAGTATAAGGGAAATCTCTGCACCTTCCTCTCAATTTTGCTATGAACCTAAAACTGCTCTTAAAAATAGTCTTACAAATTAAACAACAACAAAAATTATTCAACCATATGTTATCCAAAAGAAATTTCTTCCAGTATAATGATAAAGGCAGGTTGGAAGTAAAGGGATTTTTTAAAAATCATGTAAACATCAATCAAAGGAAGGCAGTAATGGCTATATAAACATAAGATGGAGTAGATATCAGAGCAAAGAAAACTACCAGAGACAGAAAGGGTCAATCCATCAAGAAGATACAGTAATTCTAAATATGTATGCACCTAACAACAGAGCTACAAGATATATGAACACCAAACTGATAAAACTGAAAGGAGAAATAGACAAATCCGCAATTATAGTTGGAGATTTCAATGCACCTATCTGAACAATTTATGAAACAACTAGAAAGAAAATCAGCAAGTATAGAGAGTTCAACAATACCATCAGCCAACAAATCTAAATGACGTTCATAGAACACATCACTGAACGACAGCAGAATATATATTCTTTCCAAGTGTCCACAAAACATATACCAAGATAGAACATATTATCAGCCATTTAAAAAATTCACAAATTTAAAAGAATTGGACTCATACCGAGTATATTCTCTAACCACAATGGAATTCAACAAGAAATCAAAAGCAGAAAAATAACAAGAAATTTCCAGACACTTAGAAACTAAACAACACATATCTAAATAATCCATGAGTAAAAAATAAATTCTGTAGGAAAAACAGTTTCTAAATATATTTAAATGAATAAAAATTAAAATACAATATATCCAAATTTTAGGGACACAGCTAACATAGTGCTGACAGGGAAATTTATAACATGAAATGCACACATTAGGAAACAGGAAAAGTCTTAAATCATTAATCTGTGTTCTTAATCTAGAGAAAGAAGTGCAAAATAAATCAATAGCAATCAAAAAGAACAAAATAATATCGATAAAAGCAGAAATTAATAAAATTGAGGCCGGGCGTGGTGGCTCACGCCTGTAATCCAGCACTCTGGGAGTCCAAGGCGGGCAGATCACGAGGTCAGGAGATCGAGACCAACATGGCTAATACGGTGAAACCCCGTCTCTACTAAAAATACAAAAAATTAGCTGGGCGTGGTGGCAGTAGCCTGTAGTCCCAGCTACTCAGGAGGCTGAGGCAGGAGAATGGCTTGAACCCGGGAGGCGGAGCTTGCAGTGAGCCGAGATCATGCCACTGCACTCCAGCCTGGGCAACAAGCAAGACTCTGTCTCAAATAAGTAAATAAATAAATAAATTAATAAATTAATTAATTAAAAACAAAATATAGAGAAAAATCAACGAAACAAAGAACTGGTTCTTTAAAAACACCAACAAAACTGACAAATCTTTAGAAAGACTATAAAAAAAGAGAGAGATGCAAATTACCAATATCAGGGTTGAAACAAGGAATATCACAATAGTCTCTGCAGGATTATACAGATGGATAATAAGGGAATACCAGAAAGTATTCAACATGCATAAATTTGACAATTTAGATAAAACTGATCACTTCCTTTGCCCAATATAAAATAGGTCATTTGAATAGCCCCATAATTCCTAAGGAAATTTAATTTGTAATTTTAAAACTCCCAAAAAAGAAATCTCTACGACAAGGAGGCTTTACTGGAGAATTCCACCAAAGTCTTTCAAAAGAACAAACCCCAGTGACATACAACATCTTCCAGAAAATAGAAGAGGCAAGAACATTTTCCAATCCATTTTATGAGCCTAGTATTATCCTCATGCCACATTCAGATAAAGGCCTTGTGGGGTTTATTCCAGATATGCAAGATTGCTCCAATATTAGGAAACTAATCAATGTGAGCCAACATATTAACAGCCTAAAGAAGGAAAACCACATATTCCTACCAATCAATGCAGAAAGAGCATTTGACAAGATTCAGTACTCATTAATGTTTTAAAAATTCTCAAAAAATAGAAATAAAGGGGAAGTTGCTCAACTTGATAAAGAGCACCTACAAAAAGCTACAGCAAACATACTTAATTGTGAAAGACTGAATGCTTTCCTCCTAAGATTAGGAACAAAGGCAGGATGTCTGCTCTCATCACTCTTATTCAACATAGACTGGAAGTTCTGGTCAATACAATAGAAAAGAAAGGTAATGAAAGGAAGAAATAAAAGTCTCCCAATTTCTGAACAATGTAATTTTCCTCATAGAAGATCCCAAGAAATATATTTAAAAACCTCTTAAGAATTTATAAGTGTGTTCAGCAAAGTTGAAGGATATAAGATAAACATACACAACTGACAGTTTTCTATATAGTACCAAAGAACACATGGAGATTGAAATTAAAAATACAATAGCATTTATAATTGTTCAAAGGAAAATATAACATTTAGATGTAAATCTAAAATCATATACAGGAATTGTATGCTGAAAACTATATAATGCTGATAAAGGAAATCAAAGATGATGTAATAAATGGAAAGGCATACTAAAGATGATGTAATAAATGGAAAGGTTCATGGATTGGAATCTCAATGCAGTAAAGATGTCAATTCTTCCTAAGTTGATATAGAGGGTTAATGCAATTTTTGTCAAAATTCCAGGAATTTGCCATATAGATTCTCAAATTTATATGGAATTTTGTTTAGTTATATTTATATGAAAAAGGAAAATCACTGGAATAACTAAAACAAAAGTTCCAAAAAGAATAAAGTGGGATAAATTAGTTTACTCAATTTCAAGACTTACCATTTAAAGTCACAGTTATCAAGACTGTGTGGTATTGGCAGAGGGACAGATATACATAGATCAATAGAACACAGCAGAGAACCCAGAAATAGACCCACACAAATATGCCCAACTGAGTTTTAACAAAGCAGCAGAAGCAATTCAACAGAGTAAAGATAGCCTTTACAACAAATGGTACTAGTGCAACTGGACATCCAGAGGCAAAAAAAAAAAAAAAAAGAATCTTGCCCTATCTTATACAAAAATTAACTTAAAATACACCATGGGCTCAAACGTGAACTGTAAAATTATAAAACTTGTAGAAAAAAGAACATAACATAAAATATTCGGGGCTAAGGATAGAAAAAATTCTTGAACTTGACACCAAAATCATGATCCATACAGGGAGAACCATACATTGAACGTCATCAAAAACACTTTTGTTCTGCCAAAGATCCTGTTAAGAGGATGAAAACAAGCTACAGAGAGAAAATATTTGCAAAATACCTATCTATATTTATATAACTCATGTAATTAAACAGTAAAAAAGCAAACAATCCTTAGAAATTGGGCCAAAGATATGAACAGACATTTTACCAAAAAGGATGTACTAATGACAAATAAGCACATGGAAAAATATTTGATGAGATTAGCCATTAGGAAAACGTAAATTAAAAGCACAATAAATTATCACTACATATCTAATCAGAAAAGCTAAAATAAAAATTGGTGACGACAACACAAAAGTTGGTAATGTGGGGAAATTCAATTGCTCACAGACAGCTGGTGGGAATGTGAAATGATACAGTTAAAACCATCCGGAAGTTTTACATAAATCTAAACATGCAACTAGCATTGCACTACTTGACATTTATCCAAGAGAAATGAAGACTTATGTCCACCCAAATGCTTGAACATGAATGTTTACAGCAGCTTTGCTTGTAATTGCCCCAAATGGAAAACCGCCCAGATGTCCTTCAGTGGGTGAATAATGAAACCAGCTGTGGTACATCCATACCATGGGATAATGCTGAGCAACAACAAGAAACAGACTATTGATCCATGCAACACCCTAAGTGGATCTTTGAGTCCATTTATTATATACTATTGTTTTTTCTTTTCCTTTCTTTCTTTCTTTTTTCTTTTTTTTTTTTTTTTTTTTTTAGAGACAGTGTCTCACTCTGTCACCCAGCCTGGAGTGCAGTGACATGATGATAACTCACCACAGCCTCAACCTCCTGGTCTCAAGCCAGGACTACAGGCACGTGTTACCAGGCCTAGCTTTTACAGCACTCTTTAAATGACAAAATTATAGAAATAGAGAACATATTAATGTTCATCAAGGGTTAAGGAGGGGGCGGGGAGCTGGCGGGAAGTAGGTGTAGCTGTAAGGAAATGGAAATGTTCTGCATCTTGACTGTATCAGTGTCAATATCCTAGATGTGATATTATGCTGTAGTTTTGAAAGATGTTACCATTGGAGAAAATAGGTAAGGAGATGTCTTTGTGTTATTTCTTACAACTGCACGTAAGTCTACAATGTTCTCAAAATAAAAAATGTAATTAGAAAAAAATAAATGCAGAAGCCACATCTATAATAGTGGACAAGACACCAGCAACTATGGAAAGGCCAGGCTGACAATGACAGATTTCAATGCAGACTAATGCTGAAGTTTGTGTTAATTCAAATACCATAAACAACATTACTGTTAGCAATGTTGGTTAACAAAAGGTTCACAATTCTCGATAAAATTCTGAACCAAACAATAATCTCGTCTCTCACAACATAGTATTTGCATTCTTGGAAAACACTGAGTATATTAAAACTATGCAAAAATGACTTTGTGTTTATATGTAACATGGAGTTAAATTCTAGGTTCACTGGATAAAACCCCAAATGTGACAACCAAAAATGCCCCCAAGGGGAAGTACATTTTCCCTGCATTAATACCCATTGCTCTCCCCCAGGGGTTCTCAAAGCATTAGCTGGAGACCACTGTTGAAGTAGGTATGTGAATCTATCTGTCTTTTATTAAACTAGGCATTAAAAAGACTTGTGAAATATTTTCTACGTTTGCAAAATTACATAAAACAATATCACTCTGCTCAATTGTTTTCTGTTTTGGGAAATAGAGGTAGAGAGTAATGAAGTTTGAAAGTTTGAAAATTGCTGCTCTCAGGCAAGTGCCCCATCTTCCCCCCTTGATACTGACAGCATCTAGTAACATGCCTAAAACATGATAGGTGCTACATAAACACCTTTGTTGAGCTGAACAAAGAGACCAGCTAAAAGACCGGAAAACCCCACGTCACCAGAACACTCCAAGTGTTCCCTTGAGTACCCACGATTCAATGAGTAGAGCAAAGGATCCCAGGGCTGGGGATCTTCATTGTGTAACTGTGCCTCCCCTGGCGCCCTGGACAGTGTCTTCCAGAGAGCTCCCATTTCCCATTTCACTTGAGACCCAGCCCCATTCCAGAGCCTACCCAAGGTCACAGCTGAGTGAGAAGGACCCAGGGCTTTTGCCTCCAAGCCTCCTGCTTCCCCACCAGCCTTTGCTGCCTGTAGCAGCGGCACTTTCACCCTCTCCTCTGATTGGCTGTGGAAACAGACAAGACCTTGTCAAAGCTCTGGCTAGTGGGTTTCATGACTCTCATGTAGGACTCTGACCCAGGATGAGAGGAACTTTCTAGAGAAATGGCTGCAAAAGCTGGGCTCTTGCTTCTCAGTCAGGAGACAGCTCTTCCTGGGGAAAGGACTAGGCACCAGCCAGAATGGAGGGGAGAGCCCTCCATCTCATTTGTCCTGTGTCTCCGGAGAACCCTGACTAATGCAATGTCCTCTGATAAAACTTGCTGGAATGTGTCCTTTGAATGTGCTGCAGTGACTGTCCTCTTCTCAGGTCTGTATGGCACGTACATGTTTTCTCTAAGCCTCAAACCCTCCAGTCGGCAGGGCCACCTGAAAGCACAAGCACAGGAGTGCTGGCCCACATTTCAAATGGTCACATGGCTTTTCCATGTTTAGGAACATGTTTTCCTGCTCCCCACAGACAATCCATTATAGTGTCAGGAGGAGAAAATTCTAGAATAAATCCGTTCTCAATTCCATGCATCCCTTTTGATGGTGCTTACACTGGGAAAAGCTAACTGGGCAGGGTAACAGTGGGGCGAGGCACCCCATACCCCAGCTGCAGTTTACTCATTAAGGATGGAAGCATCCCTCTGCTTCTTCACCCGAACGAAATCCAATATTAAACCTTAATCTTCAGGCCTAGGTACATTTTACATTTGACCACTGTGACCCTCCAAAAGGCTGGCTGCAGGACATCCTGAAAATCAAATGAACTGCGGCTAAAAATAACATAGAATTGAGGAGTCTTCAATTAAGCTGTTTTGTAAAATGAGTCTAATGATTGATTTCTGCACAGCTGATCAGACAGGTCTTGAGGTTTATTCAGTTCTAGCAATAAGATGTCTCAGTACCATGTTGGTGTGTGTGTAGTGGCGACAAGGAGGTGGCCTATTATCGTCTATCTGGTGTGTTTGCTTCCCTGGAGGTAATAGTCACTCAAGAGAAAGTAAAGCTCAAAGACCCAAAAGTCTTAGATATCCTCAGAGCTGTTAATTGTTTTTGTTATTGTTCTGCAGTAGAACCAGAAAAGTTGGTAAGGAAGGGTCTGGAAGAGAGAGTTCCAGCCTCCAGGCCCCGCCTCCGATGCCAGACGTGCTGTGAAAAGGTGTAAACTGCTCCGCACTCCTATGCCTGGGGAGAGAGATGCTGTTTCCCTGATTTGCCTTCAGATCACCTCAGGTCCTCTGAAAGCGGAGCTGCCTGTCATTTTATCTTGACTATTGTGACCGCAGAGGCCTCTGAATCGCCCACTTGGGAGGACTCGCCCGGCTTCTTGCTAAGCCCAGCCCAAGGTTCCCTTCACCTTGGTTCACTCCACCATTTAATTATATGTGGTTTGAGAAGTCTGCGATAATCCTCTTAAAATGGGTGGCCTTTTTGTTCTCCTCTCAGGGCAGAGGCTCCTAAAACAGGCCAACCAGTCTTCCTTTGTTCTGTAAGTGGCGAGGGGCAAGGATAACACAAAGGTTCTACCCAGGTTCCCAGCTCCCGGGAAACGCGTGGCAAGTGGCACAAATATCGTCAAGAGGTAAGGGGTCCCCACCCATGGGCGTGCGACACACAGCTCACAAAGTGGAAGGCTGGGAGTTCAACCCAGCCTACAGATACTTAGCCCCTAACACATTTTGATTTTTTTTCTCTTAATTTGCTTGGAAATTTTAAGAGTTAAAACATTTTACATTAAGATCTGTATTTCTGGCCTCTCTTGAAAAATTGGGAGATTTAGCAGCTCCAGGCTGCGTTCCCCAAGGCAACTGGGGGCTGGAGCTGAGGAATCATTGCCCCCTTCAAACAGTGCAGTGGATCTCGGAGGTTGGTCCTGATCAGTAGCAGCCACATCACCTGGACAGTTGTTGGAAATGTGGAGTCTGAAAGGCCGGGTGCTGTGGCTTACGCCTGTAATCCCAGCACTTTGGGAGGCCGAGGCAGGCGGATCACAAGGTCAAGAGATGAAGACCATCCCGGCCAACATGATGAAACCCTGTCTCTACTAAAAATATAAAAATTAGCTGGGCGTGGTGGCGGGCGCCTGTAGTCCCAGCTACGCGGGAGGCTGAGGCAGAAGAATTGCTTGAACCCGGGAGGTGGAGGTTCAAGCACCTCCGAGCCGAGATTGGGCCACTGCACTCCAGCCTGGCAAAAGGGCAAGACTCCGTCTAGAAAAAGAAAAAAAAAAAAAAGAAATGTGGAGTCTGAAAAAATCAAACTTGCAGAAGTTGAGAGTAGAATGGTAACTACCCGAGGCTGGGGATGGGGAATGGGGATGCGGAGATGTTGACCAAAGGGTTCACAGTTTTAGCTAGATAGGAGGACTGGGTTTTTGAGATCTATTGTACGATATGGTGACCATGGTCAACAATAACGTAATATATTTAAAAATTACTAGAATAGATTTCAAATGTTCTCACTACAAAGAAATGATAAATATGTGAAGTGATGGATATGTTAATCTTTAGCTTGATATAATTATTCCACAATGTATACAAGTATAAAAACATCATATTTTACCCCATAAGTATACACAATTGTTATTTGTCAATTAAAAGTAAAAATTCAAATTAGCCATGCATGGTGGCATGCACCTTTACTCCCAGCTGCTTGGGAGCCTGAACTGGGAGGATCACCTAAGCCCAGGAGGCGGAGGTTGCAGTGAGCAGAGATTGCACCACTGCACTCCAACCTGAGTGTCAGAGTGAGACTGTCTCAAAAACAAAAACAAGCAAACAAAAAAATCCGAATAAAGAAGAAAGAGAAATGCACGTTTTCAACCCCAGACCCACTGCCTCAGACACTCTGGGGCCCAGCCCTCTGTATTCTGACAAGCCCTGCAGGGAGTCTGATGCTTGAATGTGAGGATGGCTGAGACCGAGCCTGGGTACTGTTTCCAAAGTCCCCACTGTGCCCTGATGCCTACTCCCAGCCTACATCTACATCAAGTGTTGATGCTACCAGTCTCTGTGTTTGTGACTCCTAGCTTCACTGCTTTGCATTTTGTATTTTGGGGGTTCCCTGGCAGACTGTCACCCCACTCAGCTGGAATAGTTGGCAGCAATGTGCCTTGTTCTCTGCATACAAGGGGTGATGAGAGAAGGCTCTGAGGTGCCTCCAGGCCAGGCTACAAAGTCAAACGTCAAGCAGCAAGCACTGAAGGCTCAATGCCTAAAGACCCAAGAGAAGCTGAAAAGAGGAGAGGCGGCAGGAGAAGACCCTGGATCAATGCCACCTGGATCTAGTCACTTTCATCCCCCGCCCTGGGGCACCTTCTCACCCATATACATGTGGCTTGGTGCAGCTGTAAGTGGCTATGTGCATGTTTATGTGTTTCTAATATTTGTCCTGAGTTGTGCATATTCTGCTTGCTCCTCTGTCTCTCTTCCCTCTCTACAACCCAGGGCAAGGATTGGGCCCTAACCTCCTCTAAGCCCAGGGGTCTACTGGGCAAACACTCATGGCCACCACAAAGATGGAGTGGAGCTGATTTGGCAGGTTCTCAGCAAGAGGGCACAGAGGAGAATGTAGGCAAAAGCCAGGAGAGCTGTATGGACAACTGTGGTGTCAACCCTTGGGTACCTGGATCATGGCTGCCACTGATAAAATGGGCAAAATAATGACAGCCCACTGGCTTGAAAAGGAGAGCAGGGCAGGCCTGGGCTGCCAAGGTCAAGGGCAGGTGGGATTTGCTGTAGTGCCCCAGCCTGGCCATGGTGCTTGGCACAAAGCAGACACAGCCTAAGTGTTTGCTGGAAAAAAGAAATAAAGCAGTGCAGCATTGAAGTTGGGGTAAGGGGGCCCTGATATTTGCTCACTTACTCATTCCTTCATCTGTTTACTCACTGCATGTGGCATTTTTGTACCAGGCCCTGCTCCAAGCACAATCGGGAGCCAGGGCTTCAATGACACACTCAGTTGAATGGAGAAAGCAGAGAACTTCCATTAACACCTGCATGACATGCAGGTACAGGAAGGGGTACCAGATGCCAGGAGCTCTCATGTCATTTCATTTAAGTGACTGCTCCTTCCTCAGCTGATCTAGGTTCCTTCAGCATCACACCAACCCCCTAGGTATGATCTGGGCCTCCCTTGCTTTAGGAAAGAAGGAAGAAGACAGGAGGACCTAATCTGTGCCCATGTGGTGCTAGGAGCCTTAGACTCTCATTGCCCTGAGAGCAGTGGGCAACATGTTCATTTATATTGGAAAGATAATAATTACAAGTAATATTATTATGGTAGCAGTAGCAGGAGTAATAGTAATAGCTGCCTTTATTTCCTGATGTATTAGTCCATTCTCACACTGCTATAAAGAACTACCTGAGACTGGGTAATTTATAAAGAAAAGAGGTTTAATTGACTCCCAGTTCCACAGATTGTACAGGAGGCATAGCTGGGAGGCCTCAGGAAACTGGTGGAGAGTGGTTGAAGGGTAAGGGAAAGCAAGCACATCTTCACATGGCAGCAGGAGAGAGAGAGAGAGAGAGCGCAAAGTGGGAAGTGCTACATATTTCAAACAATCAGATCTTGTGAGAACTCATTCACTATCACAAGAACAGCAAGGGAGAAATCCTCCCCCATGATCCAATCACTTCCCACCAGGTCCCTCCCCCACCATTATGGATTATAATTCAACATGAGATTTGGGTGGGGACACAAAGCCAAACCATTTCACCAGAGTTCTCACTAAGATGTAGGCCAATGGGTCAGGCATATTTTCTGCATTTGGTCATTTTCTCATCACAATCACAATATTCAAAAGAATTAGCTAGTTTGACCTTATTTTACAAATGAAGAAGTTCAGTATTAGGGAGTTTGGGTGTCAGGCATCTTTTCAGATCCAGTGAGGTACATTAGAAGAGCCAAACTTATATAAGAGATGGCAAAGGAAAGAAAACAAAATTAGAGTCCAAGAACCTAAGTCTAAACCTCACTTGGTTCTATTAATTATTAGCTACAGGGCCACCACATACAGCTGCCCAGGTTGTCTACTGCACCACAACTCCAGGAGATGCTTTTCACTTAAACTACAGTGTGAATGCTCTCTCAGGTTGTGCAATGTGGCAGCTCTTGTTAGTTCTATGACCACCTAACCTCCTCTCAGGGTATTGTGAAGGTTGAAGGAGATGTCTGCACCAAGTCTTTGTGAGCAAAACCTGTGGCTCCAAGGATTCCATACCTTGAATGGATGTCCATACTGGATGTCTTCCTGACGGGGGAATGTGCTGCAAGTCTCCAGGATTAGCCAAGCCCTGGCTGGCAGAGGCAAACATTCTCAGAATGTCAGTTTTCTGCCTTCTGTGGAATGTGGCAGCCTGGGGACAAATAGGAACTGGAGCCAAGGACTCATGTCTCTGGCCCCAGCTCTTCATTGTTAAATGCTGTCTTCACAGCCATGGGCTAACAAAGAAGCCACCAACAGATGGTTCTGCTTTGCAGCATGATGGAAACTTAGGCCCATCCCCTCCTCTTTTAGAGTGTGTGCCAGCACCAGCCATCCTTGTGACAAAAAGATACCCAAGAAAGAGCGGAGAGCCAAGACTCTAATCAATAGAGAGTGGCAAGCTTCCCCCCATGGAGCTGAGAATGGGGTACTGAACAGGGTCTGAACCCAGCACAAACTCTTCATGGGATTTGGTAGCACTGGGCTTGTGGAGGGCAAAAGAAGCTTCCAAACAGACAAAAATATAATGGCAGGTTTATGTTCTTCCTGGGAAATCTGATGACAAGTTCTCATGGAATGAAAAAATTGCCCTAAAATATGACTTGGCTCCAGGTACAAACATCACTGTTGGTCAGCCCAGAGATCCTAACTTAGCGAAGAACTGAGGAAGCCTCAAGGGGCACGGTGCCTCCTGCAGTGCTGTGTCCTGGAATTCATCCCCAAGCCACTGTGACCCTTTTCTCCTATATTACCTTGTTGCTATTCCCATGCATGCCGTTCTCACTGGCTTGATTTTTTGCCTAAGGCCTTCAACAAGGCTCACCTGCTCTCGGAAAAGCACTACAGATACTAGGCTTGCTTCTCATCTGAGGATACCCCTGTTGGGAGGGAGCCACTAACACAGCAGGCTGGGGCTGAACCGAGACCCACTCCTCGCAGCTGGTGGACTGGGGGTGAAGACCCCCAAGCTGGGCCTGGGGATTTGGGGTTGGGACTTGGGAATGCCTGACAGGATTTGTCACACACGCTTGAATTGAAAACATATCAGCAAGGAAGTTCAAGGTTGAACAGAGTCTCTTTAAGGTCTGACCTTTGGTCTGCCTAGAGAGCCACGTGGACGGGGAAATGACAATGACAGAAGGAGGCCCAGAAAGAAAGAGGGGAAAGGCTCCTTCCTGGATTATCTCTGGATTTCCCATTCCTGGATCCAGATCGTCTTGAGCCAGCCATTCCTTTAGGCTCCCTGTGTCCTTAAAATAAACGCACCCCATTTGCACACCTTTCTATTTTTTGCTTGTTTGAGAGGATCACCGTTACTGGGAGGTGACAACTTGCCCTAACTTGAACCTCCAGCAGTCATAACGCAGTGCAAGGATGTGGAAGCCCCAGTTTCAGACATCATCTCCCAACTTTATGCTTAAAACATAGGGCACAGATGTGGCAACTCCCATGACTGCTTAATGACAGTCAAGACATCCATGTTCCTCATCCTTGTTCATCCTTGCACTATCCCTTTGAGGCAATTATTGTTCCCAGTTTACAGGTAAAAACATTGAGGCTCAGAGAGGTTAAGCAACTTGCCTAAAGTCACACAGCTTATGCTAATTCAGTGTATTCCTTAACTCACTCCCCAGTGCTAGAGATCCGTGGTCAGAAGGGCTTACAGAATTAACAAACCTTAGCCAGAGCAGGACTCTGAGGAGTTTACTAGACTCATTAAGGCCCTGACACATGTTTTAAATTTCATTTCCTCAAGCTCTGGGGAAGGCTTGCAAAAGCAGCTCAGTAGACAGCAGCTGTGGATACAGATCATGTCCTAGGGGCTTCATTTAATGACTCACTCTCCTTGTCAGATTGAGCCCCTCTGCTGCTGCGGCTGTTGCCTGGAAAAGAGGAGACAGCTCTGCCTGCTGCCGCCCCTGCCCTGGGTGGGAACCACCAGGGCCACCTGCCATAAATGCAGCTCTCTGGGTCCCCCTCTAAGATGGATGGAATCAGATCCTACCAATGTCCATCCTACGATCTGCTTGTTTAAAAAGTGATTGCACAATTAGCCGGGCATGGTGGTGTGTGCCTGTAATCCCAGCTACTCAGGAGGCTGAGGCAGGAGAATCGCTTGAACCCAGGAGGCAGAGGTTGCAATGAGCTGAGATCACGCCACTGCACTCCAGCCTGGGTAGCAGAGCGAGACTCCATTTCAAAAAAAAAAAAAAAAAAAGTGGTTGCACAGAGCCTTATGTGCACTTGAACTTCAGACCTAAATCACCATTTTGGAGACTTGAGGCCTGTGTGTTCTCCAAGTGAACTGAAAGTCCTCCTCGTGGGCTTTCCCCAAGGGTTTCACTTACATTCCTTTCCTGTCCTTTTCTTTCCTTTCCTTAGTGCTTTTGGTTCCTTGGAGCCACTGTCTGAGTGGGCCTGAGAGCACTTGGGAAGTCAGATGAGGATGCTGTCGTCACACTGTCTTCCCAGCCATGTGGGAGGTCAGCCTGGGTGGTTCTGGAAATTTGCTGCCCACCGACTGACAGAGCAAAGACTGTCCCCAGGAAACAACTGGGTAACTCCCAGCACCTTTAGTGGGCCCTGGGCCCCAAAGGCCACTTTCCTGGCTGGTGGTCGCAGAGAGGTAAGAGTGCCGTGAGCAGCGTCACTTTAGAATCTTTATAAAGGCTGTGCTGGTCGGCCAGGGAGTGCACTGGTTGAGGTTGTCTTGACTCTCTGCAAGACTGAGAAAACCTGAATCATCCATCCCAAACATGGGGGCAGGTGTGTAGACGGGGGGCCAGAGGAGTCCTCTGACGGGCACCCTGTTGTTGGTCAGCACTGAGCCCAGGCCCTGGCAGAGAAGGCAGCCACCACTCAGCTCCCACTGATTGGGCCACATGGAGATGCAGCCTGGAATTGAAAAGATCATCTGGATTTTCAAGAAATGGGAAATTCTGATTTTACGTGAAATTTCCCAACTTGTAATAAAATATTGTCATGTAATTTAATTTATAAACAGCACCCTATGCTGGTCAAACAAAATTATCCACTGACTGGATGTGGCCCCCAGGCTGTCTGTTGTGGCCTCTGCTGTCAATGTTGTCTAAGAGGCAATGCCTCTGCGAGGAAGGTGCATTGGCTTTGCTCAGACATGAACCTTCTGGTAGACAGTCTCAGCCTGTGGCTTCAGGCCAGTGGGGCAGAACCACCCAGGACACAGAGGCTGGGGTGGCAGGCACCGGAGGCTGAGCCATGGCTAGGCCTGAGCTGGCCTGGAGAGCAGGTGGGGATAGGGGTATGCATTTATTCTTTTTTTTTGATGTGGAGTTTCACTCTTGTAGCCCAGGCTGCAGTGCAATGGTGTGATCTTGGCTCACTGCAACCTCTGCCTACTGGGTTCAAGTGATTCTCTTGCCTCAGCCTCCTGAGTAGCTGGGATTATAGGTACAAGGCTGGCTAATTTCTGTATTAGTAGAGATGGGGTTTCACTATGTTGGCCATGCTGGTCTCGAACTCCTGACCTCAGGTGATCTGCCCGCCTTGGCCTCCCAAAGTGCTGGGATTACAGGCGTGAGCCACTGCGCCCAGCCTATTCTTTCAGCAAATATTCACTAGCTGCAGCATATGAGGCACTGAGATACATGGTGGCTTGTTAATTTTCTGGGGCTGCTGTAACAAATCACGACAGACTGGGTGGCTTTCAATAACAAAATGTATCCTCTCACAGTTCTGGAGGCCAGAAGTTAGAAACCAGTACCACTTGGCCAAAACCAAGGTGTTGTTAGGGCCACCCTCCTGCAGAGGCACGAGGGGAGAAGCCCTTCCTCGCCCCTTCCAGCCTCTGGTGGCTGCCGGTGTTCTTTGACTTCCGGCTGCATCACTCTGGTCTCTGCCTCGGTGGCCACATGGCCTCCTTCCCTCCGGTATGTGTCACATCTCTTTCTGTATCTTTCCTATAAGGACACCTGTCTGGTTTAGGAGCCAGCTGGATAATCCAGGGTAATCTCCCCATCTCAAAATCCTTCACATCTGCTAAGATCATTTTGCCTCATAAGGTAACATTTATAGGTTCCAGAGGTGAAGACCTGGTATCTTTGGGAGCCAGTATTCAGCCATGATTCAGGAGGAACATAACTCACAGGTGGCAAAGAACAAAACAGATAAGGTCGTTCTCCTCCTAGATCTTACTTTCTAGTGGGCAGAGGGGGGCAGAAGAAAGCCAACATGCCAATAAATACATAAGAAAATCTCATGTTAGAGACATGCTGGGGAGAACGACCAAGATCCTTTGGACACTGCTCCTCAGACCTCGGGAATGTGCCCCACTGGGTTGTCCACCTCCGTCCTCCCCGCCAGGTGGAGCCTAGGCTTTCCCTCACTGCATCCCTGAGCTCCTCCGCTCACACCTGTTGCATGTGTTTGCTGCAGACCCCAAGACTTGGTGAATGAGAACATCATTTGGTGGGGATTGGGAGCCCAACCGGAAGGGAAGCCATCCAGGTGATTCCCTTGAGACCCATCTGGCACCCTGCTGGAGGATGCGGTCAGCCTGGCTGCAGCTGAGGAAGGGCAGGCTCCCTCGGGGCTCACCTGAGGGGGCTGGGCTGGTGATGACAGACTTCTTGAAGTACACTTCCCTTCTCAGTTCTAAGCCCCACTGGGGAGATTTTCCTGGCCCACATAGGGCGTGTGCTGGGGATTCCAAACCTGCCTGTCACAAAGCAAGCACCAGTAAGGCACCGTGGTGGCAACTTCCACAGAGGGAGGACTCCTCTCCTCATGGGAAGGCCTGGCAGTCGCTGTGTGAAGCCCCCAAAAAGTAGGCTGGGTCAGAGGGCTTGCCTCCAGCTTTTGGTCTCTGATCTGGTTACAGCCATGTCACTGAGAGCCCAGCCTCAGAGCTCCATTCCAGCAAGCCTGGTGGGAAGAGTCCGGACTGGGGCAGGGGGCCTGAAAATGTCAAGGTCACGTGATGCATTTGTTGGCGCTCAGGACACACCATCCCAAAATATGACCATAGGAGACCAAAATGTGCCACTTCCAAATATACTTGTTGGCATATTTTGACCTAGTCATTCAAGAAAGTGCAGACACAGGAGTAGCTCTGAAAAAGCTGTCTTTTTGTAAAATAAAGTTTTCACCTATAAAGGAAATCTACATTAGCTTAGTGAAGTATCTCTATCAGGAAGAGGGTTGCTCCCAGAAAACTTGTATTACCTGAGGGACTTTTTCTCTGCATAACAAGACAACCTTTATTCACCAGACATTTCCTTCCCTCACCCTACCATAACCTGTGTCGCCACTACCCTCCCTTGACCCTGGAAGTCCCAAACCTCTGTTCCTTTCTGTAGCTCAGTATATGAGGTTCGATTCTTGGACCCTTACTGAAGTCTCATATTTTGTAGAATTCTTATGCATATATGTGTAATTAAAATGGTTTTCTCTTGTTAATCTGTGTTATGTCAACTTAATTTGTATCCCAACCAAAAAACTTAGGAGGGTGGAAGGAAATCATTTCCCCCTCGTCTACACATGTCCATATTTAAGTGTGTTCCCGTCCCCTTGACCTCCCCTGCCAGGCATACTCTGCTACTCCTACGTGTCAGATGTCATTCTCCCTTTATGAATGAAAGAGGAGACTGAGGTCCAGGGAGGAACGTAACTCATCCAAACGCCTTCAGATTCCAGCAGGCCATGCCCACTGGCATATGAATTTAAATGCAATTTGTAAATAAAATCCTCCAAAGCCACCTGCATCCGCCCCTCTCTGATATCCCGGGAAGTTGGGAAACTCTGGAAGGATGCTGGTCTTCCCCGCACTGGGAGCAGCGGGGAGCTGAGACTCTCCTGCCTGCCCTGGAGGAGCAGAAGCGTGGGAGGGCGGGCAAGTCAAGCACTTGGTATCTCCATTGTGAAACACCAGGATAATCAGGCTCTCCTTCCAAGGGGAGAGCTGTCAGGGCAGGTCCACAGAAGCCTCGCAAGCGCTTTGAACTCTGCAATAGGCAGGGCTGCAGGGAGACGAAGGAGCCCCTCTCAGGCACCGGGGTGGCTATAGTTTGCAGGGCAGCCCTGGCCCTGGTCCCCTGACACCCTTGGAAAACAAAGAATCATGCTTGACATATTTAGCACCTGGAAGCAGCTAGGAATGGTGGTTGCAGAGTGACGATTGAGTTATCCTGGTCACACCATCTACAGTTGTGTGTCCTTGACCATGAGTACCCATGGGGACTCAGTGTCCCCATCGAGAAAATGAGAACAATGCCCCTGTCACAGACAGGGTTGTTTTGAAAATTAGATATAATTTTCCAAAATCCTTCACACAATAGGCACTACATTCAATGGTAGAATATTCTTGTTCTTGCTATCACAGTGTGACCTTGGGAGAGTCCATTCATCTCTCTGTACTTGGTTTCTTTAGATGTCAAAAGAGGCATTCTCAGGTGCTTCGCTTTCTTTGTCATTAAAATGGCAGCAGTCACAGAACATTCCTTATCGGATGCTGGGAGGGTGCCACAAGTGAGCGTCAGTGGAACAGAGCCGGGTTTGTGCTGAGTACTCTGTGTGTGTGCTGGTATCCATGCTACTCTATGGCACTAGGACATATCATCATTCCAGGCCTTCCCAGGAGGAAGGGAATGGGATAAGGATGAAATCAGGATAATGAGGATGGTAGAAGGAAGCCCAGCAAAGCCCCTGCTGCTCCACGTGGTGAGGAGGGAGCATAGAGACCCTCCTACTCCAGCCCTCTCCCCCCGGCTCAGGCTCAGAGTCCCCAGGAAGCCAGGGGAACCCCAGCCCTCCTCAGCATTCCAGACTACAGCCCCAAGCCTGGGGTCTGGGGTGTCCTGCAGGGTCCTGACCCTTGGCAGCCACCCGGCAGGCCTATGCATACTGGGGCAGGCCTAGTGTGCGTTGGACTCAGGGTGGGCATATGTGGGCAGGGCACGTGCACAGTGCACAAGTGAGGCATTTCTGCCCACATTTCACAAACAAGCAAACTGAGACTGAAGGAGTTTCAGCAAATTATCTGAGCCCCCTGGTGAGTCAGTGAAGGCTGGGAAACTGGAGTCTTGGTATCCCTTAGGCTCCTGTATTGCATGTAGGGAAGCTCTGGCATCACCTAGAGAGAGAGCATTCTCTAACCCCCCGCCCCCCACCTCCAACCCAGCCCCTGGTAAACCATGAATCTGTCCCAAGTGTACCACGAGCTGGGCCCCATCTGTAGCAGGAAGCCCCGGAGTGTTAGATGCAGGTCCTGGTGATGCAGTGGGTCTGGCTGGTGGTCCACGCCATGAGAAGTGACCACATAGACCACCCTGCCCTCTGCCTACTTCCCAAGCTTAGAGTCCCCAGGAGGCCTGGGAGGCCACAGTGCCCAAATGGAACCAGGTATAGGCTACTTCCCTCTGATTTTTTTTAAGAAATCTGTGACCTCTGGTCCATTCTGGGCTGGCCTCATTTAGGAGGTCAAGTTTCATGTCCCTTTTAGCAACAACCATGAGTCCCAGGCTGCCTGTGGCCCCTCCTAGCTTCTCCTCCTGCTCCAAGCATCCCCTGACAGAAGCTGGTGGAAAGCAGTTTGTCTGTTCTTGTGGGGCAGCCTCCAGGCATGGCTGCTTCAGCAGGGGCTCCACTTGCCCCTGTTAGCAGCTCCCCACACCCCCAATCCCATTCCCCTTAACCCAAAGCATCAGGAGCTCTGGTTTACTTAGTCCAAAGGGGTCAGCCCTGTGCCACTGGAGTGTCTCCAGCCCACTTGTGGCCTTGGCCTCTGTGGCTATGTACCCAAGGTGCAACAGAAGAGGCTGAAAAGTTCTACAGAGTTCACTGCATCGTATCACGCACTGCAGTGATGACCTTAAGGATCCAGGCCCAAGAACAGGCTGGGGGGCACCCAAGGCTCAGGTCCATGTGATTCACTCTCAGGCTCAGCCATTGTTGCAAAGTCCTTCCAGGCCAGCTTAGTTTCCAGCCTGTACCTTTGTAGTCATGCTACAGACAGCATGGAAATACATGGGAACATTGCATGCTTTTTGGTCAGTGAACACACTGCTCCGGAGTCTCCCTGTGCACACTGCTACACTCTGTTTCCTATCTCTCGTTCAGTTCAGAGCAGCTGCATTCCTGACTTCTGACAATGGAATTCGGGGAAAATGACGGGAGCCACCTCCAAACCATCCATGAAAACCTCCCACACAAGTGTCCATGACCTCTCTCCATCTGCCTGCTGAATAGGGAAGCCCCTGAGGACTAGAGAGGGCTGGGCATAAGACAGAAGGACCCCGGGTCCCTTCCCTGGGTTGCCACTGAATAAGAGCCACCTGGGAGAGCCTTCCAGCCCAGCCAGGAACCCCCATGTGGGACCATTGCATCAGTGAAAAGAAAATTCCAGTGCTTTAAGCCAAGGGTTAGCCAACTGCAGACTGCAGGCCAAATCCAGTCGCCTGCCTGTTTTTGTATGGCCTTTTGTATGTGAGCTCAAAATAGGTTTTGTTTTAAAAAATGACTTAAAGAATAGGATTTTGTGACACATGAAAATTATATGAAATTCAAATTTCAGTGCCCTTACATTAAGTTCAATTGGAGTACAGTCACACCAGTTCATTTACATCCCTTCTGTGGCTGCTTTCACAGGATAGCAGCAGAGGTGAGAGCTGCAATACCATATGGCCTGCAAAGCCTAAAAGTATTTCCTGCCCAGTCCATACAGAGAATTTGCCAACCCCTGCTTTCTTCTGTCACTAGGATTTGAGGGTTATTTGTTACAGAAGTTAGCTTATCCTGGCTAAAACAATTAAGTGACATGATAAAGATTTTTTTTCTTTTTTTGAGACGGAGTCTCACTCTATTGCCCAGGCTGGAGTGCAGTGGCACTATCTTGGCTCACTGCAACCTCTGCCTCCCAAATTCAAGGGATTCTCCTGCCTCAGTCTCCTGAGTAGCTGGGATTACAGGGGCCCGCCACCACACCCAGCTAATTTTTGTATTTTTCGCAGAGATAAGGTCTCACCATATTCACCAGGCTGGTCTTGACCTTAAGTGATCCACCTGCCTTGGCCTCCCAAAGTGCTGGGATTACAGGCATGAGCCGCCATGCCCAGCCATGATGAAGATTTTTAAGACTTTGAGATGTACGGCAAAATTGCCTTTTGGAGGATTATGTTAGCTTATACACTCCCACCAAGACTTATGAGCAGGATGGTTGCCCCACTCTTTTGCCAATCCTGGGCGTGTGATAGACCCTCACTGGAAAACAAGAATAATGATTCCACCTGCCTAGGGCTATGGGGGAGCTGAAATGAAATAGTCTGTGACATAGTAGGTGCCCAATAAATATTAGCATTGACCTTTGGGTGCTGAGAGGTCCTTCTCACAAGAGTGAGATCACAATACATGGTTGTTTTTGACGCTGAAGGCTGGCGCCACAAGGAAGATCTTCTGATGCATCAGGCACATTGCTTTGAGAACGCCTGTGGATGGTACTGTCTCCTTCTGATGCCCATGTCATTAAGTGGCCTTGTGACAGTATCAGAACTGCCTGTTCTTTTCTTTATTTCCTGCATTTGCACAACTCATCCAGACTCTGTTAGAAGTGGAATGTGATTAGATGAGGGGGGGAAAAAAAAAAGCCTTGAGCACTTCTGCCAAGGAGAATTATACAGGTAATAGATCAGCACTCTACTCTGATAGAATGAGGAAACCCAAATGCAAATTGGCACAGCCCTGCGAAAAACAAAGAGCCCTCTGTCCCCTTTGAAAATTCCTGCTGGTGGCCAGGAGCGGTGGCTCAAGCCTGTAATCCCAGCACTTTGGGAGGCCGAGGCGGGCGGATCACAAGGTCAGGAGATCGAGACCACAGTGAAACCCCGTCTCTACTAAAAATACAAAAAATTAGCCGGGCGCGGTGGCGGGCGCCTGTAGTCCCAGCTACTCAGGAGGCTGAGGCAGGAGAATGGCGGGAACCCGGGAGGCGGAGCTTGCAGTGAGCCGAGATTGCGCCACTGCACTCCAGCCTGGGCAAGAGCATGAGACTCCGTCTCAAAAAAAAAAAAAAAAAAAAAGAAAAAAGAAAATTCCTGCTGGTGATATGGCCAAGAATTCAGGAAGATGAGAGGCAGTGACCAGACCACCTGAATTCCAGCACACTCTCTGGTTAAGAACTAATGGAAGTAAGGAAACTATTTTTGGAAGCTGGTTAAATATAAAAAGCAGAGACATGGATGGAAATTATATCGGACGACATCCACCACACTCTCAGGAAAGTAAAAAGGAGAAAGCAGAGAGGGGAGAGGCAGTGTGATGTGCTGCAGCCAGCACCCACGGTCCACAAGGCCCAGCTGTCAAATATTCAAGAACTTCGTGAACCTATTGTTTAACTGTTGGTAACTTAAAGTCAGTCATGGTGGAAGTATTTACACCATAGAAATTGGCAAAAGTCACAGATCAGGGCTTTGCGACTTTTTTCCCTAGAGTTCCAGTATACCGATACACCCCTGGGTAGAGGGAGAAGAGGGGAATGAACGCAATGTTCAATCAGGAAAGGAGCCTCAACTCAGAGGAAGAGAAGCAGCAAAAAGGAAGTGCAATAACCTTAGATTTTTTTTTTTCCCTTAGGGAAAATTTTCAGATATGGCCCAGATAGGTTAAGTGACTCGCCCAAAGTCACACAGCTAAGAAGTTTTAGAGCTAGAATTTGAACCCAAGTATTTCTGGTAATGATAATTTATTTTGGTTTCTTTTATTTCCCCACTCTCCCAATAACTGATTAATTAATTAATGGAAGGGAATTACCTGTTTGAAAGTGTCTTTAGGGTCAGCTGCCTGAAAACTTCTGAATTCATGGGTTAGAATCACACGCTTGCTTTTGGCTTGGTTACCAATGGCTTTGTTTTCACAAACCAAATACACTCTCAAAAGACCCAAATTTGCTATCTTTAAGGATTTTCTGTATGACTAATCCTGCGTGTATAATCCTGGAAGCCAATTCCAAAGATTGGTTTTGAGAATGCTTTGGTGTTATCTCCTGAGTAATGAGTAATCTCTCAAGAAGTCCAAGTGTAAAAAGAAACACTCCCTTAGAGGCCAAATTCCGGGTATAGTCACTGGATCAAGGGACAAGATGGTGAGTTGGAAGGGGGTGCTACAATCTACTGGCTTTCTCACACTTCTTAAAGGACCCATTGGCTGGTATCAGGGAATTCGGGGGAAGGAAGTCAAGGAGAGCTGGAAACATCCCAGACTTCTGTTTGCATTTCTTTGGCCAGGGGTTGCCACTTGTGTGGACAAGTATTATTAGCATGACCTACCTTGATTTAGCTAGTCAGGATAAATAAAAAACCTTCTGGGTTTTCATAAATACTTTGGCATTTTATAGTCATGACTCAGTGCTTCATCTGCAATCAAGATTCAGTCACCAATGACCAATAGTTGGAAGTGATGATTCATTCAAACAGCACATTGATTTTGCAATAGACCATGGACCTCTGTCCACATAAAACTCATTTTATTTCCCTGTCAGAATTCAGAGCCATCAAGGCAACCTAGTCCTGCATACCAACTCGTTCTGCTCCGTGTTCACATTTTGTGCTCACGGTCCTGTTCCTGTTGGTTTGAGGAGCGGAAAGTTCCCTGACATTAGCACTGCTGGCTCGTCCTCTTCATAGGCTGATGCTGTAGCTGGCTGACTCTTGACAGCAAGTTGTTCTCCCCATATGGACAGGGCCTATATTCTGCAAGGTTTATTAGGGCCCATTAGCTCCTCAGAAGGGTATTGCAAAAATAAAATAAATTTAGGAGCTACCTCCCTTCAAATGGACACTGCTCTGCCAACACTGCCCTGGATGTGCTTCGGCACATCCAGGGCAGCTGCGTTAAATTCTCAGCCTTCAGGACACAGCCTGCAGCCTGCGCTCCTTTCCCCAGCAGCTCCTGGGAGCATTCCGGCCACGTGGACATGGCAGGCTGGGAAGACCCAACAATGGGGCACTATGCCATGTATAAAGGGGATAACTGGCTTGGAATTACCCACTTACTGTATCCAATCTAACTTGGATAACTGTGAGAAATCATATTCAACAATACTATTTACATATTGAAACTGTCTCAATAATTTGTAGATACTCATCTCCTCTGGAACGTTCATGAGTAATTTGTCTCAGTATCTCTATGTAACTGAGACAGAAAGCTTGGCTCTGCCCATGAAAGAATTAGTCACTTACATAAATAAGGATACAAACGGCTTGAGGAAATAGATTCTGTGAGACTCAAAACAGGATTACCAAGAACTGAAATGTACACCGGTGAGGCATATCACACCACACGCGCGCGCACACACACACACACACACACACACGACCCATCTGCCCACCTGCCTGCTGGCACCAGCATAGCAACAATGAACAATGGTGTGGAATGTGCATAGCGTGACAGCGCTGACATTTCCTCTTCCCAGTTAACCAGTGTGGCACTGCTGCGGTTCATTCACTGGTGGCTCATTCATTCATTCCTTAATGTGACCTGGCTCCCCATTCATTCCCACTCACCCCAAACCTGTCATGAGGCTCTCTAGAACTTTCCTATCTCCTCAACCTCTTCTCTAAATCTTTCTTGTGCGAGAACCTGGCTGTCCCCTCCCCTGAGGACCCCACTTCCCCTGCAGCCTCTCAGGGAGGGGAAGGGTTGCTGGTGTAAGAAAGTTGGGGGTGGGTTGGAAGGTGGGAGTGTCCCATGGCTGCTTCTACGCCTCTCTCTTCCTCCTGCCCACTGGCTTCCTCTCCCTGCTGCTGTGGTCCATCAACCCTCATTTCGGGGCAGACTTGAGCTGCTCACTGGCTTTGTCTCTTGTCACCACATGGCAGACTGTCTCTCTCAATGGCCAGCCAGGTCCTGACCTCCTCAGTGCTTGAGTTGTCCTCTTCCTCCTCACCCCTGACACTGCCATGGTCTCACCCTGCTGTTGCCAGTAGCTGCCCCGCGTCCAAGGTCTCCATCTCCAGCATCCCTTCTGTGGCTGCCACACAGGTTCCTTCCAGCTCACCCACTCAATGTCCCCATGGCTACACTCCACTGTCTCCCCAGTCCTACCATCCCCAGCCTCAGCACCTTCTCCCTCCCCTTTCTTCACACCCTCCTCCATCATCGTAACCCTTACCTCCCTGCCCACCCTGGCACTGTGAGTACTATACCCCCATGACTGAACCCCAGTCTTGAACAGACCCAGCCATTTGCCTTCTCCACATAGCTGTTGTTGCCAGAGAAAATCTCCCAACCAGGACGACTGGTTATGCCTCCATCCATTAGAACATGACTCAAGTGCTCTCAGCATTGCTCAGTGTCCTGAATCCCTTCCTTGGAGTTGATTTTTCTGCTCTCTGAGGCCATCTCATGCTGTCTCCTCCCCTGGTCCACCCCCAGAGCTGCCCTCACCTCCTAGTTCCTTCGTGAAACACTAGAAGTGAAGGGACCTCCCTTCACTTCCTGCATCCCATGGAAGCACGTCTGAGTCCTGGGAACTGTGACCTTCTCTCCCACTCCAACCCTCACCTCGTGGCATCCTGTACCTGCTCCTCTGGCCCTTCCCCTCTCTCACCATAGCCTTCAGCCTGTACACTGAATCATCCTTGGACATGCAGATTCCAGCACCTTCTACCTGAAGAAACCACACCCCCTGCCCCATTTCTTCTGTCTCACTCTCTGCCCTCCTTCACAACGGAGGGTCTCCAAATGGCGGTCAACACTTGCTGTGTCCATTTCCCCACCTCCACAATCCATACTCTTCAACTCTCTCCAGCGTGACTTGTCCCCTAGCTCCATGGAAGCTCCCTTATTAGGGCCACCAATGTTTCCTTGTTCACAAATCCAGTAGACACTTTTTTCTCCCTGTCGGCGTTGGTCACAGTCGTCCACTCCTCTTTTTTTAATACTTTCCCCTCCCTGCCGACTGTGTAGGCCTCTCACCCACTCAGCTTCCTCCAACTGCACTTTCCACCCATGCCTCGCCCCGTCTGACCAACATTCAACACTGCAGCGTGCAGCCTTGGCCCTGGGTCTCTTCTCCTCCTCATCTCTCTTTTCAGAGGATCGCATTCAGCCTCATGGTTTTTACATACCTTCTGTACTCTGAGAATGCCAACAGGATGTCTCCAGACCTTGCCCTGACCCCCGTACGCTTATTCTAGCTGCCCCTTGGCACTCTCAATTGATGGTCTAGGATGCGTCTCTCGTGGAACAGGACCAAAATGGAGCTGTTAGTCCATTCCCTCTTCCCTCTGGGGAAAGCTCAATGAAACAAGTACACACATTTACTCTTGAGCCTTCTCCAGTCCCTCTCTCAGGTCTGCCACCAAGAAGATACCCCTGAGGGTCCACCCCTAAAACCTGGGTCAGTCTGATCTCAAGCTTTTTGGCCTTTTACAAGAGAACTTGACAGGAAAGTCCTTGTAGTTCAGCAAGGTGTCATCCCCAGCTCCACGCTCATCCAAGCCTTTAGCACCTCTCTGGCCTTGTGGCCTCCAGCTGCGCACCCACTGCAAAGCAGAGCTGGCATCCGTGCTTGCCCAGAACACCTCCTCCCCTGTCAATAGCTCCTGGTTTTCCCATGGACAACTCACCTTCCTCCACTCTCTACCTATCTTAGCCCAAGGTGACCCTATCCCCAGCTACTCGACAGAAGGAAGGCGACTCAAGTATAACCAAACAATCTGTTCTATTTTCTTGGGAACATGACCCAAGCCAGGCCAAAAAGATCAAATTTTAGGACTTGGGAGTTACTGGAAATGTAACACTCTGCAGCTGGGAGGGAGGGGGTCTTGATGACTTTATTTGAGCCACTAAATCCACTTATTTCTGCACCTTTCAGTTATGGGGGCCAATAAATCCCCCCACCTTTATTTTTGCTTAAACCAGTTTGAGTAGGGATTATTTTACTCACAACCCAAAGAGCTCTGATGAATGCATCAGTTCATTCATTCAATCATTCACTTGCTCATTCACATACTATGTGCTAGGCACTAATCCACCTGCTTATGATTTGCCTAATCACCATTGTGCTCACATCACTGAAACCATATATGCCCT
Source organism: Macaca thibetana thibetana (assembly GCF_024542745.1). Lineage (NCBI taxonomy): Eukaryota > Metazoa > Chordata > Mammalia > Primates > Cercopithecidae > Macaca > Macaca thibetana. Next base: position 89,668,208 of record NC_065584.1, read on the forward strand.
CCACCTGACCCCACTGCTTATGGGATCTCAAATCCTGGCATTTGTAATTCCATAGTTGGGCCCTATCTGATGCTTTTCCAGTTCCCTCTAGTCCCCTTCAAAAACCATATTCACTCCAGTTTCAGTACTGTGCTGCACACTCCCAACTTGATCCATCTCCAACCCCCATTCCCTCTCCTCGGCCCCTCTTAGGAGTCACGGAGAATGATGCTGGCTCACGAAACATGCATCCTTCTGCAGCACCTCCTCTGCTGGGTCCTGCCCCACAGCGCTGTCCCAATGCATACATGTCCTGCTTCCCAAAGGGCAACGTGAAGGCCTGCATCTCAAGTGCAGTTTGTGCCTCTGAGTGCCTGGGACAGAGCTGGACATGCTCCTGAATGACAAGAACAGACACTGGTACAGAGCTTACTATTGTCCAGGCCTGGTTCTATATTAATTCAATTAACTCACAATAGCCAGCAGTTGGGAAACCAAAGCACTCAGGAACTCACTCAAAGTCACGTGGCTGGCAGGTGATGGAGCTGAAATAAGAACCTGGAACTGCCTCAATATGCACTCAGATTTCATGGGATTTCAGTGACGAAGGGGCAGAAGAGACCTTCAGGGAAAATGCAATTCTGAGGCCTTCTCTTCTAATCCAGTGCCTACCCTGCCATCTGAGAGGTGAAGGTCCTTACTGAACTGATCTCTGCCCGAAGGGGCTCAGGAAGTCAAGTTTATGGATCCCTGTTGGGCACTGTGTCAGTGTCAAAACACTCAAATGTTTCTAGACTCTCGCTCTCAGCATTGGTTCTTGCAGCTTCCCAGCCCAGTAACAAACAGTGGACAGGCAGGGACCTGTGGCCCATTCTTTGAGTATCAGATCCAGCCAGCTCTTCTCCTGGAGTGCATGGCACCTCTTTACCTCCAGTCAACCCTATCCGAGGTGGACAGCCACATCTGATCCTAGAGTCCAGAAGGCTGGAGGCATGAGCTGGGAAGCAGGGAGCCAACCAAGGAGACACCAGCCTGACCAGAAAGCCAGCGGGAGCAGCTGAGACAGCGATGGGAAAGCAGCCCTGGCTGCTTGGCCTCCTGCTCCCAGGGCCAGTGGCCACAGGCCAGGCCAGCCCTGTCATTGACAGTTAAGAAGCCAGGGATTCAGTGCCAAGGGCCACTGGGTCTCCTGAGAAGGATTAACCAGGTCTCCACTCGAAGACAGCAGGTCAGATTGATGGGCCTCCAACCAGAGGTCAATGGCCTCTGTCTGGTAAACACTCAAGTTTCATTAATTCTTTCAACAAACATTTACTGATTGCTGGGCTCTGTGCCAGCATGTGAGATTGAACCGGGCCTTTTGTCTCCTGGGCTGGTTGGGAGACAGGCGCCTCAACAAGCGCTCACACTGACAGTCAAGGGAGGGGTGATAGGGAAGAAGAGGGGACACAGAGCCACCTGCTTGGCTGCAGCTTCATAGAGAAGCCCAGTGGCCTCTCGCCCATGCCTGTGGTATGCGAAGCTGTTTGGGGACCTGCCTCTGCCGTGCCCAGCCCATTTCTCAGCATCAGGGCAACTGATCCTTCCAGGAGCCTCTGAGTTAACAAGCACAGTAAAAGCTAGAGGTCTTGCCCTGGGCCAAGGGGTGGCATAAGAATAGGAGCCCCTTCCCCACTAAGTCTTGCCCCTCCTCTGGCCCCTTTCCACCTGTCATTCATTTTCACCCCCAGAACCTGATGTTCTGAGCTGGGACCTGTCACTTCTCCAGCAGAGTCTGGGAGGACAATAGAAAGATAATGTTCCTTGTTCCTGAGAGGCAGCATGACAGAATTGAAAACCTCAGAAAGATCTAGGCTCAAATCCTGACTCAGCCACTTGGCGAGGAAGCTACGAAGGGGTTGAGAGGTTAGATGGAGCCAGATGGCCTGGGGCCGAATTCCAGCACTGCCGCCTCCCCTGTGTCACACTGTGTCACCTAATGTTCCTGTAAAGTGAAGAGCACTGAAGAACCTGCCACGGGGTTGTTCAGAGGAGCGAGCAACTGATTTCATGCAGGGCTTAAAACAGGGCTTTGCTCACAGCAAGCACTTCATTCTTGTCAGTTGTTGTTGGCCATGGTTATTATACCTGCTGGGAGGGACACTGAAAGATGTAAATGGGCCAATCACTTAAACATGTCGAGTAGGTGCCTGGCAAATATTAGCGTCCTTTCTTCCACGTGTTTCTGATAAGACAAAGAATGCAAGGAAGGCAGACCCTGCCGCCCGCAGCATCCCCATGGTGAGGGCCTGCCGGGAGGGGTCTGTTTCCAGGGGCTGCTCCTGTGGTTCCCAGCGTGGCAGCTCCGAGATTTCATTTTTGCAACACCCCTCAAGTCCTCTCAAGGGGTATCTGAAGTTCTTGAGATAATATCAATTTAAATTCAACTGAATGTTTAAACATGATTCTTTAAAGAAGCAGGAAGACAGAGAGGAGGAAGAAGCTGAATGGCCGTGTCCGCGGGAGCATGGCTGGTCAGCCGCCGACACTGAGGAGTACCAAGATGGGACCAGAGGACACTCCCCAGCCTCTGACCCTGGGGGAAGATGCCAGGGAACCCTCTCCCTGGGACAGGCCCTACGTCTTGTGCAGGAAGGGAAGCTAAGTTTTGTACAGAAAAGACAAGGCTTAAAATGCTGATTCCTCCGCATGCCTACCACCTCCTTCCTACCAGCCAGGAGCTTTTCTTGCTGCCTATTTCAGAGCATTTTGTGGGAGGAAGGAGGAAAACCATTGAGGGTCTCTGGGCTGAAGCCTCAAGGCTGGAAGGGATGGTTCAAAGGGAGGCAGGGGACACCAGACACAATCTCCCACCTGAAATGAGTGCCACACAGCCTGGCCAAGTGGTGCTTAGCTAGGGGAATGGGTTGCCTGCAAGACCTCCACAGAGCCTTTCTCTCTGTAGCTGTCTCAGCACCCAGCCCTGCCCTCTGAAGAGAGGGGAGGGCCTTTCTTTGTACAGCCTACTAGGGACCTCACAGATTGTTGGAGGGATAGGGCCATTGGGACCTCAGAGTCACCTGCGCGTGCTCCCAGGAGGCCTGGGTAGACCTGACCTCAAATCCCATTCCCTGACCACTGCCTGGTGCCCTGTTGGCTGACGGAACATCCCAGTGGATCTGCCGGCCAGGAAAGTGCCTTAGATGTCATTTCATTTCAAGTTCATTCCAGCCCTTCCCTGAGCTGTCCACTGTGGTTTGGGCTGATGTGTCCATCTAGATAGATAGTTGCTGACCTGGGCCTTATGTTGGGACTCGGATTTTCCTAGCTCTCTTTGGCTTCTGTCTGCCTCTCCAGCTGGCAGAGTCCTATCGTGCCTGGGCTGGCAGCACCAGCAGGCACCTGGGCAGGGCCGGCCAAGGTGAGAGCCAGGCCACCAGGTGAGCCCAGGCCAAGATATCAGCAGGCGAGGCAGGTAGCGTGAGGATGAGGTCTCCTAGGGAGAGGAGCATGGTGGGTGAGTCACTGCAGAGGAATTCTCTGGGGTTATGAATAGGCCTGGCTGGCGGGATGGGAGGAAGAATGATAAAACACCATTGTAGGAGCAGCTTCCTGATAGGCAGTTATGAAACCAGAATAACCCTTCTGAGGGAATTTCAGGCATCAGGCAGCTCTGAGTCCCTTCTGTGCCAAGGCCAGCGTTATAAAGTGCATGAGCTGCCTGGGGCCTGCTGGAGCTATACCTATACAATGGCATTTAATTTATGAGCGCACCAACCTCCCAGATAAGCATGCTTATCCCTGACTTAGAGATGGATAAACAGACCAGCTGAGGCTCCCTGCCCAGGCTCCACAGCTGAGTCAGTACAGGAACCCAGGTCTGTCTGACAGTGAGGTTTCTGCTCCTTCAACCAGGCCATGAGGCTTGCTGGCCAGCCATGGGGGACAGGCAGGACCCAGGTACCCCAAAATGATCACGCCATAAACTCTAGCATCCAGCGATTCCTAGTATAATGTGGTCAACCAAATACTCCACTGAGATTCATATATGAGGCTGGCTGCGGAAAATGCTGCCCAGGGAGAGAGGTAGTCGGTAATCCATTTAAATAGAAGCAGGTCTGTTAAAACCATTTCATCTTCATTTCCCTTTTAAAAAATTAAATAGACTGGGCGCGGTGGCTTATGCCTGTAATCCCAACACTTTGGGAGCCTGAGGCGGGTGGATCACGAGGTCAGGAAATCAAGATCATCCTGGCCAACATGGTGAAACCCCGTCTCTACCAAAAATACAAAAATGAGCTGGGCGTGGTGGCATGCACCTGTAGTCTCAGCTACTTGGGAGGCTGAGGCAGGAGAATCACTTGAACTCGGAAAGCAGAGGTTGCAGTGACCCAAGGTTGCGCCATGCACTCCAGCCTGGCGACAGAGCGAGACTCTGTCTCAATAAATAAATAAATAAATAAATAAATGGCACAGCTGGAAGAGGCTACCAATAGGAACGCAGCAGAGGCCTGTTCTCTGCTACAAGGTCATTTTGCTTCCATTTGCCAGTGAGGGTCAGGTCTTTGTCCATGCAGGAGTTCTGGAGACCATTCCAGAAATTCCCTGGCCCACACACCATGCCCACTCCAGCTCCTCCCACACAGCTCTCAGATGGAGTAAGGCTGGGCCTGGCCGGGTGGGCACCAGTGGCCTCAGGGGAGACCAGAATGTGGCCTAGTTGGGACCCCACCCACTTCCCTGGGCTTCAGGCCCGACCTGCAGGCTTGTGCACATTCTCGAGCTGCCTGGGAGCTGGACATTGGGGGCGACTGACGTCAGAGCCTGGAGAGAGCATCCTCTGGTCTGGCTGTGGCCTATGGGATGTGGTGGGGATGCAGTCTGGCAAAGTTTCGCCTGCTCCTTTGAGCACTGCAGGCACAGAACCTCAGTAGGCCAAACCCCATCGGCACCAGCAAGGCCAGGAGGACACTCATGCAAACTAGAGGGTTTGGTTAGCCTGTTTTTTGTTTTCTACATAAATACCAAACAACCATCTCTCCTTCCCTTTGACAAATCAGCAGCTCCATTGTGAAAGCTGATGGTGGAGGATGCATGGGGGGGGGGGGGGGGGGGGGGGGGGGGGGGGGGGGGGGGGGGGGGGGGGGGGGGGGGGGGGGGGGGGGGGGGGGGGGGGGGGGGGGGGGGGGGGGGGGGGGGGGGGGGGGGGGGGGGGGGGGGGGGGGGGGGGGGGGGGGGGGGGGGGGGGGGGGGGGGGGGGGGGGGGGGGGGGGGGGGGGGGGGGGGGGGGGGGGGGGGGGGGGGGGGGGGGGGGGGGGGGGGGGGGGGGGGGGGGGGGGGGGGGGGGGGGGGGGGGGGGGGGGGGGGGGGGGGGGGGGGGGGGGGGGGGGGGGGGGGGGGGGGTCAGGGAGGCGAGGGGGGGGGGGGGGGGGGGGGGGGGGGGGGGGGGGGGGGGGGGGGGGGGGGGGGGGGGGGGGGGGGGGGGGGGGGGGGGGGGGGGGGGGGGGGGGGGGGGGGGGGGGGGGGGGGGGGGGGGGGGGGGGGGGGGGGGGGGGGGGGGGGGGGGGGGGGGGGGGGGGGGGGGGGGGGGGGGGGGTCCCTAGTGGCATCAGGGAGGGAGGGGGGGGGGGGGGGGGGGGGGGGGGGGGGGGGGGGGGGGGGGGGGGGGGGGGGGGGGGGGGGGGGGGGGGGGGGGGGGGGGGGGGGGGGGGGGGGGGGGGGGGGGGGGGGGGGGGGGGGGGGGGGGGGGGGGGGGGGGGGGGGGGGGGGGGGGGGGGGGGGGGGGGGGGGGGGGGGGGGGGGGGGGGGGGGGGGGGGGGGGGGGGGGGGGGGGGGGGGGGGGGGGGGGGGGGGGGGGGGGGGGGGGGGGGGGGGGGGGGGGGGGGGGGGGGGGGGGGGGGGGGGGGGGGGGGGGGGGGGGGGGGGGGGGGGGGGGGGGGGGGGGGGGGGGGGGGGGGGGGGGGGGGGGGGGGGGGGGGGGGGGGGGGGAGGGAGGGAGGGGGGGGGGGGGGGGGGGGGGGGGGGGGGGGGGAGGGAGGGGGGGGGGGGGGGGGGGGGGGGGGGGGGGGGGGGGGGGGGGGGGGGGGGGGGGGGGGGGGGGGGGGGGGGGGGGGGGGGGGGGGGGGGGGGGGGGGGGGGGGGGGGGGGGGGGGGGGGGGGGGGGGGGGGGGGGGGGGGGGGGGGGGGGGGGGGGGGGGGGGGGGGGGGGGGGGGGGGGGGGGGGGGGGGGGGGGGGGGGGGGGGGGGGGGGGGGGGGGGGGGGGGGGGGGGGGGGGGGGGGGGGGGGGGGGGGGGGGGGGGGGGGGGGGGGGGGGGGGGGGGGGGGGGGGGGGGGGGGGGGGGGGGGGGGGGGGGGGGGGGGGGGGGGGGGGGGGGGGGGGGGGGGGGGGGGGGGGGGGGGGGGGGGGGGGGGGGGGGGGGGGGGGGGGGGGGGGGGGGGGGGGGGGGGGGGGGGGGGGGGGGGGGGGGGGGGGGGGGGGGGGGGGGGGGGGGGGGGGGGGGGGGGGGGGGGGGGGGGGGGGGGGGGGGGGGGGGGGGGGGGGGGGGGGGGGGGGGGGGGGGGGGGGGGGGGGGGGGGGGGGGGGGGGGGGGGGGGGGGGGGGGGGGGGGGGGGGGGGGGGGGGGGGGGGGGGGGGGGGGGGGGGGGGGGGGGGGGGGGGGGGGGGGGGGACGGGACGGGGAAGGGGGGGGGGGGGGGGGGGGGGGGGGGGGGGGGGGGGGGGGGGGGGGGGGGGGGGGGGGGGGGGGGGGGGGGGAGGGAGGGGGGGGGGGGGGGGGGGGGGGGGGGGGGGGGGGGGGGGGGGGGGGGGGGGGGGGGGGGGGGGGGGGGGGGGGGGGGGGGGGGGGGGGGGGGGGGGGGGGGGGGGGGGGGGGGGGGGGGGGGGGGGGGGGGGGGGGGGGGGGGGGGGGGGGGGGGGGGGGGGGGGGGGGGGGGGGGGGGGGGGGGGGGGGGGGGGGGGGGGGGGGGGGGGGGGGGGGGGGGGGGGGGGGGGGGGGGGGGGGGGGGGGGGGGGGGGGGGGGGGGGGGGGGGGGGGGCCCGACCTGCAGGGCTTTGTCACATTCTCGAGAGCTGCCTGTGAGCTGGACATTGGGGCGACTGACTCAGAGCCTGGAAGAGCATCAGGGAAGGGGTCCAAGTCAGCCTGGGTATCTACTCATCTGGAACGGGGGGTCCTGGATGGGGTGTCTGGGGAAGGTCTTTTCTCTAGTGGAGATCAAGAAGGAGCTGCCAGTGACCTGGACACAGCAGCTTCCCCCACCCCATAGGCACCACTCAGAGCTCTTGCCTTTTCCCTGTTACCATAAGATGACGTAAGTCCCAACCCATGCCTCAGCTCTACCTTCCTACTAGGGATTTTCAAGATGTTTGGCTCTTCTGAAGCCTGGACATTATACACACAAGTTAGAGCCAAGCACAACTGCTTTAGCTTAAAACAGACTCTGCCTTCCATAAGTAAGCCTCGACACAATGGCTGTAATGTCTGTGTGCTTGCTGGCTTCTTTCCTGTGATCTCTCCAAGCATATCACAAGTCGCTCACAAGCCACATGCAAACCCAGATGCACAGAACCCTGCCCCCAACGCCCCCAACCTTCCCTCCTGATGGTGAGCCATGGGCACTTAATTTATCAAAGTTCGAAGAGGCCATATAGGTGCCAGGCATCCTGCTGCAGCTTGTGGTCTTTGGCTCCATTCGAGTTGCTGGAACATTTATCTAACAACCCCAAGGTGCCAGAGCCACTAACACTGTGCTGAGGGCAGTGCACACTAAAGGGCTTTGAGGAAGGGAAACTGTGTAATCTGAACCCAGGGCCAGTTAGCATGGAAACAACACAGCCATCTGTAGAGACAAGCCCAGCCCTCTTAACTGTCAACCCAAGATCAGTCAAGGGCTCCAAGATGCAGGTTCTTCCACTCCCAAATGGCACACACATCTTTCTCCACCAAGTGGCTGCTTATGAGCAACTGGGCAGAAAGCATGCACCTACTCCCTTAGGTCCATGACAACAGGGCAGGTGAGGGTGGAGGTGGAGGTGGTGGCAATGGTGGAGATGGTAGAGCTTGTGGAGATGGTGGTTGTGGAGGAGGTGGTGATGACGATGGCGAGGAATAGCAGTGGACAGGCCCATCCTGGTTCAGATGGAGCTGGGTTGGCACTCCTTCCTGCAAGAGCATGACCAACTACACCACTGGATATTATACTTAAGGAATTTTCTGATAGATTCAACACTTCAGAGGCACAACTGCCCCTTCTTACTAGAGCTTAAAGAGCACACCATAACCTGGGCCCAACATCAACCTGTCTTCCTTCTGCTCACTTTTCCTGGGGTTCCACCAATTTCTGTGGCTGTTGACTCCCAAGTCTGTATCTTCAGCCTAGAGCTGTTCCCTGAGCCTCAGCTCCTACATGATAGTTCTTCAGGACATCCTGTGTCTGTTCTGTGATCAAACTTAGCATGTCCAAATGAGCTATTTTTTAACATCCATCCTGGTCTCAAACCTACCATCATTCTACATTCTCTATCATGATGATCCATGCAGACACGAATCAGAAATTTCTACTATGTCCCACACTCATCATCACCACCTCCCCTACCACCACTCTACCATCACCTCTTCCACCACCTCCATGACCTCAACCTCCACCTTCACCTCCACTTCCACCCCCACACCCACACCCACCACCTTCACCTCCACCATCACCACTTTTATCTCCTTTACCTCTGCCACCACCACCACCAATATAAACACTATCAACATCACGTCCACCTCCACTTCCACCACCACCATGACCTACACTTCCACTTCCACCTCCACCACCCCCATCACAACTTCCACCACTGTCACCAGAAAATTCCTAAGTATAAGACCCATGGTGTAGTTGGGTCATGCTCTTGCAGGAAGGAGTGCCAACCCACCTCCACCTTCACCTCCATTTCTACCACCACCATCTCCACCTACACTACTTTTACCTCCACCTGTACCACTACCAACATAAACACCATCATCAACTCCACTGCCTCATCTTCACCTCTAGCTTCACTTTCACCACCATCGCCATCACTGTCACCTCTAGCTTCCATCACTACCACCACCACCACCAATACCACCTCCACCTCCACCACCACCTTCACCTCCATCATCTCCACAGTCTTCACCAACATGTCCACCTCCATCTCCAACACCACACACACATGCACAAATGTGCATGTGTGCATACATACACACACGCACACACTCCTACTGGGTCAAGTCACCTAGTTCTAGTGATTCTTTCTCCTTTCTCTGGAGTCTGCCCCTGTGTCAATCTTGCCATATCCAGCTCTTCACTCTTCATCTCCCTCTCCTCCCATCTGGCCTAGACACAGCTGTTACAGTGACCTTTCTAGAGGGCTTAAAGCCTGCAATGACTTCTTACCACATGCCCCCAGACTTCCCCAAATGTGCCCTAAAAGAAAGAGTCTTGATCAAATTTGGGAAAAGCTGAGTTAAAAACTTAAATGCTTGTGTTTATTGCAAGCTTTGTCACAGCCTTTAATATAAATGGGTATTGAGCCACATCTAGAGGAAGAATAGAGTTTCCCATAACTTGCTGGGACTCCTTAGGGAAAAGTGGATACTAAGCCACCTCTTTGGCTCTTGCTTCCCCTTCTCTGCCTAAAAACCCTTATTCTGCTGATAAGAATAAGGGTTCCTTACACACCTTCCAAGGTGAATGTGGTCAGCCCCTCTCTACTCCTTCCTCATTCCTTCTCCAATACTATAATCATCTGTCTCCATTTCTGATTGCCCCCACTGGTCTGGAAGCGCCCTAAAGCAGGTAACAGTAGTGATCCTGGGCCAACACAGCAATCAAGAAATGGTGTGTGTCCCTTTCGCATTTGTGGAGTAACTGTTGAACGTTTACTGATCTGGGCAAGAAAAGTTGAAGCAAAACCAGTGGTCTACTGGAGTGACATGCCCACCCTCTGCATCTCAGGCCCTCTTCTCCCTCCAACACCTCAGCTCACTGCCCCAGACCCTGCCTCCTCCCCTCCATCAATGTTGCTCTTACTCATTTCACCAGTGACTGGAACCACTAACTCCCCCTGGCATATTTCTTCTTTCAGCCAACTCAACCTCTCAGCAGAATCCTACACAGTCCACCCACTGGTCTCGCTGAGACACTCTCCAGTCCAGCCCTTGCCTGGTTTTCCTCCCACCCCTCTGGCTACTACTCTGTCCTGGTCACCTTTACTGGCCTGGGCCTCTCTACCCTTCTGGCCAATGCGGGTGTCCCTTCAGGCTTGGCCCTAGTTCTCCTCATCCCTTGCTCTGGGCTCTGTCCAGCAGCAGTTTTCTGACCCTTCCCAGCTTCTCCATGGCTGTGACTATCCCCATCCTCTGATGACCTCTCATGATGTGTCTGCCCCAGACTTCTCCTTGGACCTTCCAGTCTGATCTCACTAACTGCCCAATGGACTAATGTCCTTTAATATCTCACTGGCACCTCAAACTCAGTGTAGCCCAAATCTTAACTCTTGATCTTCCCCCTCCAACCTAATCTGCCTCTGGTATTTTCACATCTCCCTAGATGGCTCGTCCATCTGGCTTAGCTACATGGCTTGGCCAAAGTTAGTTCCTCTACATAAATGTATTTTATAAATTCCTCTTATAAATGTATTTTATTGCAATAAGAATAATAAATGTGTGATCTGCACTTTTAAAATACCATGTATAGGCCAGGTAAGGTGGCTCATGCCTGTAATCCAGTTTGGGAGGCTGAGGCGGCCAGATTGCTTGAGCTTGAGACCAGCTTGGGTAACATGGTGAAACCCCATCTCTGCCAAAAATACAAAAATTAGTCAGGCATGATGACGTGCACCTGTAGTCCCAGCTACTTGGGAGGCTGAGGCAGGAGAATCACTTGAGCCCAGGAGGTGGAGTTTGCAGTGAGCCAGGATCATGCCACTGTACTCCTGCCTGGGTGACAGAGCAAGACCCTGTCTTAAAAAAAAAAAAAAAAAAGTAATCATCTTGGTTTACTGAAACTCTTTGTTATTGATTAGCAAATCCCCATTTCCCCCTGCTCCAGCCCCTGGAAATCACCATTCTACTCTCTGCTTCTATGAGTTTCACTATTTTCAATATCTCAGATGTAAAATCATGAAATATTTGTCCTTCTGTGACTTGTTCATTTCTCTTAGCATAATGTCTTCCAGGTTCATTTACGTTATTGCAGACAGCAGTATTTTCAGCTTTTTCAAGGCTAAGTAATATTCCCTCGTGTGTCTATACCATATTTTCTTTATCCATTCATTCTTTGAAGACTCTTAGATTGTTTCCACATCTTTGCTAGTGTGACTCATGCTGCACTGGCACAGGAGTGCAGATGTCTCTTCAAGATCCTGATTTCAGTTCTTTAGAACAAATACCCAGTAGTGGGATTGTTGGATCATAATAGCTCCATTTTTACTTTTTTGAGGAATCTCCATACTGTTTTCCAGAGCGGCCGCACCATTTTGCACTCCTACCCAGTGTGTGAAGGTTCTAAATTCTCCACACCTTTGTCAACACATATCTTTCGGGCTTTGGTAATAGCCATCTTGACAGGTGTGAGATGCTATCGCTTTGTGGTTTTGGTTTGTGTTTCCTGGTGATTAGCAATACTGAGCATTCTTCCCAGTCCACCTGTTTCTCTTGATCCTCATTGCCACCAGCCAATCCAAACACCAACCTCTCTATTGCTTGCATTCTTGTGGCAGCCTCCAAACAGGTCTCCTGGCATGCTCCTACCACAAAAGGCAGCAGCCTCACCCTTCTTGGCAGATCAGCAAGAACCTTCCTTCTTGCCTCCTGGAGGTTCAGGGCTCTTAGACATTCTGCTTGTGTCGTGCATAATAGAACTTGCTTTAGTTTCCTGGGGTTGCCAGAACAAATACCGTAGACCGGGTGGCTTAAACAATGGATATTTATCATCTTACCGTTCTGGAAGCTGGAAGTCTGAGATCAGGGTGTCAACAGGGCTGATTCCTTCTGGGGGCCATGAGGGAGAATCCGTCCCAGGCCTGTCTCTCTCCTGGTGGGTTGCTGGCTATCTTTGGTGTTCCTCGTCTGGTAGACCCCTGCCTTCATCTTCACATGCCATTCTTCCTGTGTGCGCATCTGTATCCAAGTTTCTCATCTTTATAAATTCACCAGTCATATTGGATTAGAGGACTACTCTATTCCAGTATGGCCTTTTCCTAATTTAACTAATTACATCTTCAATGACTATTTCCAAACAATTAGGGCAAGTTCTAAAGTACTGAGCATTATGACTTCAACTTCAGTTTTAGGGGCAGATCCTGTCCACAGGTCAAAAGAGGAGGCCACAGAGCCCTGGGTCAGCTGGCCAGGAATGAGTGGGGGTCTCTCTGTGGTTGGTAGCATATGGATAGGGCAAGCACCCAGTGTGGAAGGCATATGGTGGAGTGGCCAGCGTTATGAGACCTTCAGGCCCTGCCTGGCCTAGGAAGGTTACTTTTGAATGAAGGAACCTTCACCCACCTCCAGAGAAGGCGGGGATCTCCACTACATCTCTGGTAAGGAGATTGAGTGGGGGCCTCCACAGGGCTCCCTAGACCTCTTGCCAGCTCAGCTCTGACCGCCCCAGTCACCAAAAAGCTCTGGGGATGAAGCTGGGTGGCCGCTCACCTTGGCAGGGCCATGGCTCTGGCACCTTACTTATCCACTACCTGGAAGGTGCCAGCCCTCCCCCTCCTTATTCACTCTGTCACCAAGAACTGAGGGCTGGCCAGAGCCTTCCCAGCACTTGCAAGATAAATGGGAGTGAGCAGACATTTCTGTGGCCCGACTCCCTTTCTGTGGCTGCCTTGTCCACTTCAAGGTCCGCAGACTCCACTCCAGAAGAGTAGTAGTGCGAAGCGAACTTCTCCCAACACGGAGGTGTACAAAGGGTGCACCCACGACAGCTGCTCCAGGTCGCTGGGAACCCATGGTCTGTGTGAGCCTTGGCACCTGGAAGGCACGGAGGGCCCTTCACATTGACATTTTATCTCCATTAAAGATGGCAGAGGGATTCCTGCAGAGGCCATCCTTTGAGGTTGGCTCATCACAACCACGAGTCCTCCTCTTCCCTCCCACACAGCTGGGCTCCCAAGATTTCAAGAGTGCCCATAGCTGGCAAACTGCAGCCTGGGCACAAACAGGTGCTCAATAAAGGCCTCCTGGCTGCTTCTTTGTTCCCCATTGACATGCTCAGCTTCCTCCTAGGACTCCCTCTCAAAGTATGATTCTCTGATTATCTTTAGCTGACCTCTCTCCCAAGTTCCCCTGTGCTGTCTCTGGCCAGGGTAACAGTATCACAGCTTTCAGTTGCCTCAGCCAGAGATGTTGACTCCTCATAGCCTGTCCTCTCTGAGGCCCCTAGCTTCTGTCTCCCTATTTCCCTTGAGCCCTGCCGTATCTTTCCATGCAGAGAACCTCCCGTCAGGCCTGAACATGGCCTTGTCCTTAGCATGATGATGGCCTTTGCTCTTGGCTCCACTCTGGTGGGTTCTTTCCATCCCATCCAACTTCCTCTCTGCCTCAAGAGCCCCAGGACAGCTTGAGAGCCTGTACCAGCCGATGGTACACTGTTTGGACATGCATAGTCTGGCCTCTGCCTCTTTGGCTTCACTTCCCCTGGCCAGCTTGCACCATCCCCTAAACATCCATGCCCTTCACCTCCCGCCTCAACCACACCAAGCCACTTTCTATCCCATACCAGGTCATGCCGTTTCCTACCATTGTGCCTCTCACCACTATGTCCCTCCTTTTTGGAACACTCTTATTCTAGTCCTCTAGCCCCTGAACCCTTACTCATCCTCTGAGGCCCAATTCCAACGTTGACTTCTGTGACATCAGCCTGAGTCACCCCACTCCTTCAGGTCTCCTCCCAGAGCAGGTTGGAACCTCATCCACATTGGATTTGTCACTTCCTATTGTGATCCTTTGTCAACCAGCCAGTCTCTCCCACAAGAGTCCCAAAAGTTCTCAAACGTCAGTGTGCACAAAATCACCTGCCAACATGATAAACAGCAGGTCACCTGGCTCCACGCCCGAGATTCCAATTTGGGGCCCAGGAATGAACACTTTCACAAACATACCAGGTGATCTTTGTGCAGGTGATCCTGGGGCCCCACACTAGAGCTGCTGCTCTCGTCGGTTCTAGGCTTGACGAATCTTGTCTTCTTCAGGGGTAGGCGTCCCCAGCTCTAGCTCAGCGTCCATCACATGGAGTAATAAGTGAAAGACCTCGGCTCACAGCACGGCTTCCCCCCTTCTGCCAGCCAAGTGGCTATGGCAGGCTCCATAACTCCTCTGAGGTTCAAGAAAGACTTCCACCAGGCCCGGCTCACAGAGCTATGCAGAGGATTCAGGAACATAAGAACCTCAGGTACAACATCTGGGCCAACTACACGATCAGTGAATACGGTTGAATCTATAGTGACATATGCTTCTTATAGTTTTCAAAATGTGCTGAGGCCTTACTCTAGTCATGCAATGGGATATCTACTTGCGAACAGTCATAGGAGGAAAAACATCCCTTCGTCCCCTCCCTTCTTAGGTATCAGTGGAGTTTACAGTCTGTTCCGAGTTTCCCCAGGTGTCCTGCCAAGTTCTAGGAGGATGGGTGCTGATGCATAGGGAAAAGGGCACTGATATTTCCCAAGAAGAAGACAAAGGGAGGAGAGTGTTTCCAGCCTGCTGCATGTCCCCTGTGGTGGGGACAGGCCCTGAGGTAGGGACCATGGGAAGCTGTGGTGTTCCTGGGCCTGTACACACTAGCCAGCAGAAATCACCTTTTCCCCACAGCCCCTCCCAGAAGGCTTGAGGAACAGCAACGAGACTGGGGCTGGAACAGAGACTGAATGAAGGCCAGAGCCATGGAGAAAAAGGTGGAGGAGGTATGGCGGGGCTCAGGCCAGGGCAGCCACTGGAGGGTGTGGGCAGAAGAATGTCACCGTCTGATTTCCACTATGAAACCATCACTCTGGCCGTTTTCTCAAGACTGGAATATGGGGAGAAATAGGGAGGCTGCTTGAGAGCTTGCATCATTCAGATGTGAATTGATGGTGCTTAGACAAAGTGAAGGTGGCAAACCTGATGAGAAGCGGGTAGTTCCAGAAAGATCAACAGGGTTTCCTGGCAATAGGATATGGGGTGTGAAAGAAGACAGAAGTCAAGTTTGAATGGGTTTCTCTTGCTTGCAGCCAAAAGAGCTGAGTCCTGACACTGGGTTCCTTTGCTCTCCCCAGGAGCTGGAGGTGCTCTCTTCCAGCCGACTCCCCACTGGGCCCAAGGAAAGCCTGGTAAGATGCTCTCTCAGAAGCCACCCAGGGCCCCATGAGGAATTAGAAGTGATGACTAAGCCAAAGAATTGAGTGAGTGAGACTGTTTACATACAGAAGCCCAGAGTCAGAAAGAACAAAAGGTGTGAATGAGAAATCCAGGAAATGAACCCAAGAGCTCCTCCGGGTTCAGCACACTTTCCCACACATTGTCAGCAGCTGCAAGGCCCATCTTCTGTGGCTGAAACTTTTCGGTGAAAGCACCAGACCACACACATCAGCCTTTATGACCGTGCTGGTGTGGTGGAAGCAGTACTCACCTACCCTCTCTGTGAGCACTCCAAATTTCCCAGCCTCCCTAGTTATGAGGCCAAGTCATGTGACTAATTCTGACCAATGGACTGTGAGCATCAAAGATGGGTTTTACTTCCAGGACAAGCAGTAGGAGGCAGTGTGTGTCCTCCATCCCTCTCTTTCTGTGTTGCAGTGACCTCAGGCAAAATGGACTCATCTTGGATCCTTGAGTCACCAAGTGGAGAATAACTATTGCCCACTCTTGCTGGGCCTTATAGGAGCAAGAAATGAACTTTTGTTTCTTACAAGGTTAATTTATTGCCAGAGCATGGCATGGCATAGCTGTGGCAAATACAATTGGGTAAGGACTTGGACACCAATTTAAAACAACAATACAAGGGTAAGTCATATTCATATATTACTTTGCAGTTTAAAAGAGCTTTTGCTTATTCTCATTTGATACTCACCTGTTCTATGAACTAGGTAGGTCTATCTGAATATTTTCAAATGGACACCTTCTGACTGGATTCAAAAACAATTATAGAGAAATCAATAGATTTCCTTTGTAGAAAACAAAGTGTAAAAGACGACTTTTTAAATCATACTATTAAAAGTTAATATAGACATACAGACAAACTTACTAGAAACAAAGCAGGACCTACTGAGAAAGCTATGAACTTAACTGAGGGAACTAAAATTTTAACAAATACTGAGTTCTTGATTAGGAAGATTCAGTATCGTAAATACAAAAACTCTTCCAAATTAACATATGAATGTAACATACTTTGATTCAAAACCCTCAGATGACTTTTTGAGAGGCTTGACAGCATGAATACGAAGTTTTTTTTGGAAAATGAAGAGGTGATAGTAATTTAAACATTGTGTGTGGGAGAGGGCACAGTGCACTACTAGATATAACAAAGCTAACCTTAAACCACAGCCATCAAGGTGGGCTCTAATGGAGAAATAAACATAACAACAAGATAGAGTAAAAAGTCTGCCAACAGACTCCAGTACTTCTTATTCCAAAGGGATTTGAAACCAAAGCTTAACAATTTTCAAACTCTGGGGTACTCCACACATTCCCAGGGTAACAGTGGCTTATTATGTCAAAGATTCTCACTAGAATGGCCTGAGATGGAAAGGAAGGTGTGTTGAAGTGTGTGTGACTTTGAAAAACTGCCTCCACACATATACATATTCCTAAAATGCAAAAAATGATAAACAGTTCAAGATATTGCTTACTTCTGCAAGAGAAGAAAAATAATGAAATCAGAAAGACTTCAAAGGTTCTTCAAAGACTTAATGATGTTCTATTTATTATGTTGAGTGGTAGGTAGATGAGGGTTTCTTTTTTTTTTTTTTTTTGAGATAGAGTCTCACTCTGTTGTCCAGGCTGGAGAGCAGTGGCACAATTTTGGCTCGCGGCAACCTCTGCCTCCCGGGTTCAAGCGATTCTCGTGCTTCAACCTCCAGAGTAGCTGGGACTACAGGCACATGCCACCACACCCAGCTAATTTTTTGTATTTTCAGTAGAGACAGGATTTTACCATGTTGGCCAGTCTGATCTCGAACTCCTGACCTCAGGTTATCTGCCCATCTCAGCCTCTCAAAGTGCTAGGGTTACAGGTGTGAGACACTGTACCCAGCCCATTAGATTATTCTTTATTCCTTATATAGACAATCTACACATTCTTTGTATGTATGAAATATTTCCTAATACATTTTAAAACCCCTGAGATGTATTGATATCCCTCCCAGGAAGATGTATCCACTCCATCTTCAGTTACAAATCAATGAATTAATAAATGAATAGTAAAATGATAAAAGATCTTGAAGAATTATAGCTTGAGGCATTATCCATGATTCACCATATTTTGCACACACACACACAAAAAAAGGTGATGAAGATGAGGTCCAGTGCTTTCATAAAAACAAGTGAGGAAATAACTTTTAGTGTCATGCTATTCTTCCCCTAGCACTTTAACCTCCCTACCATACTGTACAAAAACGGCATAGACTTTCGATACAGCTGCAATCACAATTTGGAACTGTAATGGAAAAAAACAATAATTTTTCTCCTTTTCTTTTTGAGATGGAGTCTTACCCTGCCACCCAGGCTAGAGTGCAGTGGCGTGATCACAGCTCACTGCAACCTCTGCCTCCCGGGTTCAAGCAATTCTCCTGCCTCAGCATCTCGAGCAGCAGGGACTACAGGTGTGTCCCACCACACCCAGTTAATTTTTGTATTTTTAGTAAAGATGGGGTTTCACCATGTTGGCCAGGCTGGTCTTGAACTCCTGACCTGAAGTGATCCACCCACTTTGACTTCCCAAAGTGCTGGGATTACGGGCGTGAGCCACCATGCCTGGCCAAAAACAAAAACAAGTTTCAACAATTTTTAAACTCCCTATAGAAACAGAAGATTATAAATTCTATATGGAAAACTCAACAAAAATTTACTGAAGGACATTTTTTAAAAGACACGAATAACTCCATGTTCCTCATGGAGTTGCTCATTTTTATAAAAGGCTCATGTCTCCCCCAAATAGTGTACAAATTGAATAAATTGCCAACCAGTATCTTAAAGGATTCTATGGAATTTGCAAAACGGGTTCTATTTTAAATATATCTGAAAGAAGAGCCAGAAGTGTCCGAAAAATAAGATAATTGAAAGGTTCTTGAGATATTGGATATCAAACTATTCTATAAAGTTTTAGTTATTAAAGCATTGTGGTATTGGCAATAGGATAGACAAATTGATGGAAAAAAAACCCCAGCAAATCTTGAAATGAACTCATAATACATG
Organism: Macaca thibetana thibetana; assembly: GCF_024542745.1. Lineage (NCBI taxonomy): Eukaryota > Metazoa > Chordata > Mammalia > Primates > Cercopithecidae > Macaca > Macaca thibetana. Next base: position 89,686,583 of record NC_065584.1, read on the forward strand.
GTAGAGGTAAGACCCTGTCTTAAAAAAAAAAGTGAGCTACTCAGATCCCTAACACAACACTATATACAAAAATAAAATTCAAATGAATCAAAGAATCAATTGCAAAAAATAAATTTATAACAGTATTAGAAAAATATATAGGAACATATCTTCGTACTTAATATGCAGAAAGTTTTGCTAAGCAAGATATCAAATCCATTAGCCATAAAATAAAATAATGATATATTCAACTACCTACAAATTTTAGAAGTTCTATACATTAATAACATCATTTTCTAAGTTTAACGGTAAGAGAGACTCAGGGAGAAATTATTTGTAATGTGTATGATAAATAATCCCAATTCACAAACTATAAACAATTTTAAGAATTAATAAAAGAAAAATGGAGTCATGTGACTAATTCAACCTGGGCAGAATAACCAGGCAAAAGACACCAAAACACAATTCACAGAAGTACAAATGTTATACTTAAAAACGCAAGTTCAAACAATGAGATGACATTTAAAAATGTACCAGATTGGCAAACATTTTTAAAGATTGATAAGATAACATGTAGGTTAGGTTATGAAAGAAAGGAATCCATTACAAGGCTGCATCACAAGCTCTCAGACTATGGAATGGGCGCCCTGTTTTGGAGGGCATTGAGCAATGCCCAGTGACCAAACAGGCGGCCCTCTGATCCAGTAATCTCACAGTTAGGAATGTACCTGACCCAAATCCTCACACCATGCACAAGGCTACACATTCAGGAACATTTCCCGCAGTATTGCTAATAATAGCTAAAGTTGGAGAAACTTAAATGTCTCTTAGAATGGGACTGGCCAAATAAATGATGGTGTATGACTCCTATGAAATATCATGCAATCATTTATAAGAATTAGGTGGTTCTAAATGTACAGAAGCAAAATGAGACCAAAGGCATATTCTTAAATGCAAGATAGAGCCTCAAAACAATACATTTGTTATGACCCATTTTTCAAGTGCCTATATATATATGTGTGTATATATATATATACACACAATATTTGTAATCATAAGTAGGCCTTTAGGGAGGGAGATAGATAGATAGATAGATAGATAGATAGATAGATAGATAGATAGATAGATAGATAGAAACAAAGAACTAGAATGGTCCTCACCAACCTGTTACTCTAGCAAGAGAAATCAGATTGAGAGTGAGGTGGGAAGATGGGATCTTCGATGAAGAACTTTTAATAATCTATGTTTCTGTTGCACGAAACATTTTAAAAAGATATGTTAAAAAGTCAACGAATAGTAAGTGAAGAATTATTTTAAATTTTTAAAAATTATTTCATTTAAGTTTTTAAATCCTTAAATATATTTGCAGCAATCTTTCCTTTGTAAAGATACAGAACCATAAAATGACCATGTAATCTGAACCATGCAAAGCAATCTTAGTGATTAAGAGGGAGAACCCACCCTAAATCTCCTCTGAGAAGGGAAACAGGACTGGGTCTTGAAGAGAAACCTACAAGTTTTTCTTTTTTGTTGTTTTTTTTGTTTGTTTTTGAGATGGAGTCTGGCTCTGTCGCCCAGGCTGGAGTGCAGTGGTGCGATCTCGGCTCACTGCAAGCTCCGCCCCCCGGGTTCACACCATTCTCCTGCCTCAGCCTCCCAACTAGCTGGGACTGTAGGCGCCCGCCACCACGCCGGGCTAATTTTTTGTATTTTAAAGTAGAAACGGGGTTTCACCGTGTTAGCCAGGATGGTCTCGATCTCTTGACATCGGGATCTGCCCGCCTCGGCCTCCCAAAGTGCTGGGATTACAGGCGTGAGCCACAGCACCCAGCCAAGTTTTTCTTAATATACTTCTGTTATTGGATAGTTGACAATGAGCCTCAGAATTTTTAAAAGAAGAAAAACACATGCAGAAAAAGAGAAAGTCATCTGACAATACCATTGTTTTTTTAAAGAAATACTTAAAATGCATATACATGAAAATATTTTATTGGATTATTGAATTATCTTTATTGGATTTTTAAAGTTATGAAGTAATACATGTCTGCAACAATGAAACAAGCCAAGGATGATGAAGAAAATGTTACCATTTCTGCATTTGTTCCGTTTCACTGCTTTATGTGAATATTTGAGCGTCAATGCCACACTGTTTTGTTAAAACAGTTTTAAAGCTGTAATATCCCCTGAGGCAAAATACTCCCCTCACACCATTGTTTTATAAGATGTCCAGGCTATTCTCAGACTTTGTTCTTTTCAATTACCTTTAAGATATATTTATTTAAAGATATAGTATAGGGATTCCATTTAAAATCGCATTTCATTTTCATTTTTATACAATTTGGACTTTCTATTTAGGTATATGATATGTCTGTCCAATGTTATTTTAATTTCTTTAATACAGTTGTATAATGTTCTTCAGTAGGTGTTAGATTCTTCTTGCTAGTTTTGTTCCTATGAATGTTGCAGAATTTTAAATAACTAAGATGAGTAGGAGCTTTCCATTTTCATTTCTAACTAAATTTTGACAATAGAGAAAGGCTATTTATTTTCATATATTTACCTTGTATCCAGAAAACTTGCTACATGTTCTACTCAATACTAAGTTTTTAATTACTCTCTCAAGTTTTCAAGATATGCAATCATGATAATTGCATATAAATATAACTTTGTCTGTTTCTAATATTTATATTTTTAATTTAATTTTCATGTTTTATCTTAGTAATAAAAACACATAGTTTTAAAAGTCAAATGATACTAGAAGATTTATAATTTTAAAAAGCAGTTTCTTGCTACATTCACTTTTTTTGCCACACTTACTTTTTATTCTGAATCTTCAGATGCAGTGACCTTGACCTATTTTAGCTACTTCTTTCAACATTTTCACAGAGCCATATTTTTAAATAACATGTTCATACAAGCACATTTTTTTTTAGGTTTAGATACTATCTATTGACTTCCTACAATGGGAAAATAAGAATTTAGCTCTCTTATACCACCCCTCACCCACATATATATTCCCCATTCTTCTAATATAGTTTTACCTACCACAATAAACCAATTTTTATATTCACATAGTCGTGGATATGTAAATATTATCTATAGTTGTGCCATACACATAGTGACCATCTTTCCTTTGCTTTACAGTTTTTCTTTTCCCTGAAGTTAATAATGGCTTTAGGTTTTTGTTTCTTCCTTCCTTTCTTTCTTTCTTTGCTTCTTTGTTTTCATGTGTGTGCATGTGTATTGTTGTTATTGTTTCGTTTTGCTTAGCTGTTCATTAACATCTCCTCTGGATACATTCTCCTCTCAATACATTTAAGTATACCCCATAATCTATTAATTTTGTATTTTCTTTTTTCTCTTTTTTTTTTTTTGGAGATCTCTTTTTGGTGGCCCTCTATATTCCTGCTACAAATGGGATCAGCTGCTCTCATAGGCAACTACATGGCTGTAATTCTGGAATTCCATTCACATTAACCTTTCAAAACATCTTTTTGCCTTTCAGTCATGTTTCCTGCTCGCTTATTTTTCATTTTTTCATGATCTTTTTCTGTATTAATTTACTCTTTGCAGTAGTTAGAAGAGAGATGATGAGAAAGAAGTCATTCCCACTTGTAAAAGTTTTCCAGTAGAGAGAAACATGAACTACTAACCCAAAATGGCAGAAGAGAAAGGGTTAACTGAAAGAGAAAAACTGTGGTCACCCAAGATAAGAAGGTACTATGTGGGAGAAAGTTCCCAGAGATCACACATGGGTGAGCTGGCTTTGGAGAGAGGAAAGTCTTCCCACAAGCATCGACCGGAAGAGCTGAAAGGCAGACTCTGCTTCTGGGAATTTGGCAGACTGGACTATTTGGGTCAACCCTTCTGCAGAACACAATGACAAATGTCAGATAAAATAGGAGAGACACATATTTTGAAGCATCCAAAAGCTGGCTAAATATTAGATCTATTAAAGTTGCCTTTTGACAGTCAAAAATGGTGTACTATTAATAATATCATATGTTGCAACCTAATAGTGAGGAATAATTAGGCCAAACATTTAAGAGAAAGAGGGAGCCCCAGAGAGGAAAGAGCAATACTGGAGTTGCTTTCGTTTTGAGGGCATCTGCTGATCCAGCAAACTTGAACTTTGATTGGTTCCTGATGGTGAAGGGGAAAAAACAAAAGTGAAGAGTATAACAGGAGAATCTCCCCATATTAAATCATGAGCCAAAAAAGCTATACCCTCAGAATAAAAATGAGTCAGTAGTAATCTTCTTCTCCCATCCAAGAGAGGGAATTAAATGAGGCACTGAGCAGAGCAGGAGAGGATAGTGATGTCCTCTCAATATCTGTAATGATAAGTAGGCCTTTAGGAAGATCTGCATCCCAAATTCACATTCCTGGGATGGTCCCAAACTAATCTTAAGTGCAAATTTAGTTTAAAGTACTCTTTGACTAGTAGTGACTTCACACAACTTCAGGAAAAAAAACAAAAACAAAACATGCAAACCCTGAAGGAAAACACTTTATCCCACAAATAATTTTTCAAGGACAATGAGTATTATACAATAAAAAATAACCAAGAACATAAGGCAACAAGGCACCATGAGTGAGACCCAATAGAAAGAATGAACAGCAGAAACAAACCCGCAAAAAGTCAGATACTAGAATCATATGACATGGATTATAAAATAACTACACTTCTTGATGTTAAAAGATTTTTGAAGCTTACAAGATCCTGCAGAGAATAGGAAACTATAAAAAGTGACATAGCAAATTTGAAATTGAACCAAATGGAACTTCTAGGAATAAAAATAAGGAATAATCATAGGTTAAAACTCAGTCAACAGGTTCAACAAAAGCAGAAAAAGCTGAAGAAAGAATTTGGGAACTGGAAGCTAGGTCAATAGAAATCACCTAGAATGAAGCACAGAGACGAAAAGTGGAAAATATGAAAGAGAAGCTAAGAAATATGGACGATGGAATGAGAAGACCAACATGCATTTAATCAGAGTCAGAGAAGGGGAAGAAAAGAATGGAGAAAAGTCAATATTTGAGGAGATATTAGCTAGACATTTTCAGAACTGGTGGAAGTTTGGAATATGATCCTGGGTAGTGTTCCTCACTAAATACATAACAAAATTTGTTCTGCCGTCATAGAGTTGTGGGTGTTAGTAGGACTTGGGGAATTTAAAATTTTATTAAACCAAGATCACACCACCCCACCCTCTGACTTAAAATCCAGTATCAGTGTGATAACGCATTACAAAATTAGCCCTTACTCTGGATGGGAAATGATGACTTACAGCCCAGCTGAAATGGACTGGATGAAGTTGTTTAGAAACACCGATATTAGTATAGAATTCCTTTGAATCCTCCCAAAAGAGCCATGAAGGTTCATTTTTAAAAATCAGTATTTTGGTGAAAAAGCATAACTTCCTTAAAGGATGAAAAAGAAAATCCCACAAGGTCCTACATCAACAACCCGGGCCAAGGCGCCAGAAAAACTTCATATACTCTGGTCTTGTCATGAGTTACAATCATTGTTCTGGGAATTTTCTCAGGGGCTTGGCATTTTTCCTTATAAACAAAACTACATATCATTCTTGAAGCTGTCTGATAACTGGAATGCTGGCAGTTATAGCATCTTTTCCAGGCCAAAGAGCAATGCCCAGTGGTCCCAAGGGGCAACTAGGGGTCTAGGTTTCAGTTTTCATTCCCCAGTGGAGCTACTCTCATTCAGGACACATGTGGAGACAACCAGCTCACACGGACCTCAGAGGGCTTCTTCCTCTACTCCAAAGCCCTGTACTTTTCTCTGCCTGGAGATATCAAAGGTCAAGGGCTAAGGCTTCTGAGGGTCTATTAGTGTGTACTAAGTTCCTTGAGACTCCTAGCTCAAGTACCCATGGCTGGTACAGCACGTTCCTTGTTTGCAAGTTAATCCTGTGATGAAGTTTATAAGACAAAGTTTGATGACCTCTTGGATAAAGGGATGCAGGCTCAGAGATAGTTTAAATAAACTGAACTAAAAAGGCAAAGAAATAATCATTGGCAAGCTTCCCAGTCATCTTTCTTTTAGTTTCTCTCCCTCTTTTCCTTCCTTCCTTGTTTCCTTTCTGTTAGTAATATCAGGGTAGTTTATCTCTTTATTATCTAGCCTTGATTCCCCACCATGCCTTGAGCAGAGCTCCTGATTCCTTTAGAGATTGATCAGGGAGTCATGTACTCTTCTGTGTCATTGTACCTCTATTGGTAGTGGTGCTGGGCTCTTTCATGTGAATATGAGACTGATCCCTGTAGGACTGGCAGAAGGTGGCTTACAGGTATTCTCAGCTACCTTGAAAGCCTGCTCTCACTGGAGTCTAGGTTCTCTCCTTCTCCAGTGCCTCCCCCTGGCTGCCCCGCACACTCTTCTTCACTCATAAACCTTCAGTCACTCCCCATCGTCTCCAGCCTTAAGGCTAACCTTGTTTGGCTTTCAAAGCCTTCCTCAGTCTAATCCCAATAACAGTCCCCAGCTGATTTCCAGCTCTTATTTCTCTAGTGGTTCTCAACCTGGGGTGCCCTAGAGGGTATTTGGAAATGTGTAGAAGCATTTTCATTGTCATTAGGATGGGGGTGGTACTTACTGGGCAGGGTCCAGGCATGAGAATTACCCTCTAATGCCTGGAACAGTCCCACACACTGAACAATTGTCTCATCCCGATGCCAGTAGTGCCCCTGTTGAGAAACGCTGCTTGATTCTGGCCAAACTTGTTCACTCTCTGTCCATCAAACCAGTTATGTGTGTTTGTCACTACTGGCCCAACTCACCTGGAATTTCCCTCCTTTCCTCTCTGCTTTTCTGAGTTCTACCCACTTAGAAGGCACTCATTTTGAAGATATGGCTTGCTTGGACACACAGCTGAAGCCATTCCCTCTAAACCTTCAAAGCCACGATTATCACTGAGAGGCTGACCAGCTAGTGGGAAGTATGTGGACACTGGAGCCACATAGCCCCAGGTTTGAGCCTCATTCTGCCACTTTACCCATGCGGCCCGAGGGGAGCCACTTCCTCTTGCTAAGCCTACTTTCCTCATCTCCAAAGTAGAGATGATAATAGCACCTACCTTTTTTCTATGAGGAATTTTCTATGAGGATTAAATGCTGCACCATAGGGTAAAGTGCCCAGTGCCTCCTGGCATGTGGCAGGAACTCCATTAATGCTATATATATACTTATATATATTCCTTACAAAATGGTGTGCTTATTCACTAAATGCTTGTAGAGTTGATATCCACCCCAAGGCTATCTACAAAGTTGAAGCATGTAGTTGCTGCAAAGTTGAAGCATCATGCTAGACAGACTATGTAGGCAAAGATTTATTTTCCTACAGCCACATAATGTGTCTTAGTATAGGAGCCACTTAGAAGCAGCAAATGAAGAGGGGCCCCCATGGGGCAACTCCCTCAGAATCCTATCTTTCCACTATGCTGAAGCACATGCTTAATGATGCCCACTCCCGGAGGTCTGTGCACATCCTGAAGAAGAGCTAAGAGGAGAACCTGGGCTCCATCAGTCTTACTGAGGGCAGTGACTGCCCATAAGAAATGGAAGCCAGAGGGTGGGAGTGAGATGCTGCCCCATGAAATGGAGTGCAACTTCCACGCCACTTCCAGCATCTCTCAGCTGCTCTCTCCTTGCTCTGGTTCTGTACTCCTAAAACTCCGTTACCTTGGAGTCTTCCTAACTCGGCTCTGCTCTGTGGCCTAAGAAAAGGCATTGACCCTTAGTGGAGGAATGGCTTCACTGCATTTATCCAGTGACATGGGATGTTACAGATATCCAAGAATGAGGGCAAAGGCCAGACCAGCCCCAGCTTGCTGGTCTGAGCCCAAAGCCTGAGTCCCTGCTGTCTGAACTGGCTCATAGCAAACACGAAGGCCTCACCGATGAAAGTCCAGGATGTGACTTGCTTGGTAACCTTTAAGAAATGAAAGTTGAGAAAAATTCTTAGCAAGGAATGACTAAGAGTGATACTGTAAGCCAGGGACTTTCAAGTGCCTCCTCAACGATTTCCTACTTTAAAGCTTAACAACATTCCAGAAGTCTAAGAAGATGCATAGAGAGTATTGCAAACTCCCAAGAGGAAGAGTTCAGATGCAAGGCATTGAATTTGCTGGGCTTTGAAGACAAGGAAATGTCAAAACCAAACTCAGGACAATATGTTAAGGGAAAGGATGGGACTGTCTGGTGGGAGTGAAGGAGCCATGGACAGAGGGAGGAGGACTGAACCTAAGCTAAATGACAGAAGACTTCTGGGCACCTCACACAACTTCTCTGAGCGTCTGCCTCATTATTCCATGAGAACACTGGCCTATAAAGACTACGATGCTCCCTGACTTACAATGGGGTTGCATCCTAATAAACTCTTCATAAGTTGAAAATATCACAAATCGAAAATGCATTTAATACACATAATGTACCAAACATCATAGCTTAGCCTAGTTGACCTTAAACAGGCTCAGAACATTGACATAAGTCTACAGTTGGGCCAAAATCATCTAACACAAAGCCTACTTTATAATAAAGTGTTGAATACCTCATGCAGTTTATTGAATACTGTACTGAAGTGTGATTTCTAGTCAATGTGTATAACTTTTGCACCATTGTAAAGTTGAAAAACCCTAAGGCAAACCATCATAAAATCTGTACGTTTATGTGATGAGCCAGTTAAACACCCAATGGACTTTTACCCAAGGGATTGGTAAGTGGCCAAAATGATTGCATTGGATGATTCTTTGTCTGCTGGCTCTTTCCACAGAAGACGTTCCCCTCACATGATGAGCCACAAAGGCATCTGAGGATGCCCAGCTCTCTCGGGTCACCCCAGATCCACCTGATGCTACGTTCCTGGCCCTGGGCCCTGGCACCAAGCTCTGCTCTTGACACCAGTCATCTGTTAGTTACCCCTCTGGACTTCCCCTTCTTCGTGTCTCCATGAGCTTGCTCCCAGACCCCAGGGCAGGGTTAATTCCACCAGGGCTCTGGACTGGGTGTCAGTTGCACCTGTGCCCAAAAGCCAGAGCCAAGAAGCTGCGATGTCCTTTGCTCACCACACTTCACTGGGTAGCACCTGGTGTACAGTCAGAGCACCAGGCTAAGAATAGACAAGGGCCAACTTGGACTCCTGTTCTCTGAGGGGAATGTGGCTGTCACTTCCCTGAGCAGGTAAGTCAGAGAGGAGCTGGAACAGAGGCCTGATTGGGTTCCTTGCACCTGTTGGCACACCTCTCAATACAAGGTCTCGACAGGAGCTCTGGACTGAGAGTCACAATTATTTACACCGCTGGGTAAAAGTCTCTAAAAGAGAAAGGCTGGAGGGGACTCCCTGGCCAATGACAAACACAGTGTTCCTCTTCAGGAGCTGGAGAAGCCTAGGCTTCAACATGGAGAAACATGTGTCTGTCTCAAACCTATGTCTGGTCAATGTAGGCACATGTTTCCCTGCCAGGGGCCAGCTGAAAGCTTCCTAGAACTCCTTATGCTTCTGGCCTCTTCAACTTACAAACTGTTCAGCGGGGCAAAACCCTTAACAAGCTGGAACATAATCAAAACTCTAAATGTATTAGGTCATTTCTCCTGTAATGAGAAAGAAATCACAATAAAACAAATTCACATCAAGGACATACTAAAAGAACAATAACAATAGCCATATCCACAAAACAAGTCTTAGCCTTGTCACCAACGAGGAGGCAACCTTAGGATGGTGACTCTAAGGCCATCAAATCCCCAAGGAACTGTCCAACCATCCAACAAAAGAATCAATACTGGAGATGATTGCTGTTTCCCAAGGCAGAGAACAAACACATGCATCGCGCCTTGTCAGTGACGACGCAAATGGAAATGCTTCTGTGGTCAATCCTCAGTGAATTCGATGATTTTATTAACTGATTCTTGAGTATCCAGGGCCCTCCTTAAACATTTGGGTGAAAGGACATTTGTAAGATACACAAAGGATTCACACACCCTACATCTTGACAAAATCAGACACTTCATATCCTTTGTGGAAATGAGATCGAGAACAAAATAAAATATAAAAATCTTTGAAAATCCACAAAACAATGAGGAAAAGAGAAGGGGACGAGGGGACAAACAAAAAGAAAAGGGGCCACTTGCACGACCCTTTGGAGGCCTGGAAAATTAAGCGTGTCCTGAAGTCATGGCACTGGCTGCCCTCCAAAATTTGAGAGGTACCTCAAGGCATTTGGAAGAAAGCACCACTTGGCTGGGAAAAGTGGTACCAAGGGAGGCTTTCGGGCCAGGAATTACAAGGAAAGTAACAATAATGTTAATCAAGTGCCTAGAATTGGCTTCACACTGACTTTCTCTGCAACTAACTATTGGCAAAGCATAACTTTCAGTTTATTTGCACAATTGACCAAAATTCCTTCTACCTTAGAACGTATTAACCTGTTCTACTTGTTCTTAAGATTCAGGAGATCACAGATTCCTTTGAGAATCCAACAAAGCTATGTACCCTTTCCACCAAAAAATTATTGTTGGCACATACTTTTCAATGAATTAAGAAGGACCCTGAAGCCAACTCGTAGACCCTGGTTTGAAACCCCTGTGCTAAAGTGGGCTCCATTTGTGACCCATGGACCAAGGATGGGAGCAGTTTCATTTCCCAAGTTTCAATGTCAGGGGCCAATCATCTATGGGAGGTGACGGGATCATTCTAATCACAAAAGAAAGGCACCTTGGCACCTCCCAAGTTTGCCCTGGGAATTTAGTATCCTCACTGGTTATTGTGGAGGCATCCATCCAACCTGGCCAGGGCCCTTTCTCCCAGGGGCTTTCAGGCATTTACAAAACACCAGTTGGCACGACTCTTCTAGGCAGGTATGAGACAGGACGACATAGTAGTACTCAAATCAGGGACTGTCTCCATTAGGAGGGGGTGTGTGTGTGTGTGTGTGTGTGTGTATGCACGTGCGTGCACGCACCGGTGCACCTGGGAATCTCAGGCCATCTCAGTGGGCTGGTTGGGTTCATCTAGACTCACCTGAGCCATTTCTTCACTCTGGAGCATTTCTCCAAAGGAATTATGGGTCAAACCAACATCATAAATGATGTAATGATTTGGCCCAGAAGTGATCCTCATCACTTCCCCTCCCAGCCCTTTGGCTGGGAGCAGTGCTACGGCCCTGTCTGACAAGGGAGGAAAATAGAAACTCCCATGTGGTCCACCAGAGCAGAGCATTGGATCCAGGCAAGCTCAGGAGTTCTCCTCCACACACTCTTTACACAGGAGTCAGAGACACCGATGGGTAAAATGACATGCTCTAGGTTACTGTCTAGAAAGGGCACAGCCAAGACTCCTGCCTGGGTCTGTCGTACACAGTTCCTAAGCCCCAAATCACAGTCGGAGCGCAGTGAGGGTATACAAAGGGAAGGCAGAAGCAAAGAACGTTCTTGCTCTGTGTGATGTGCTTTCAGATTGCAAGGAGCTTTCTGCGTGCTGGGGGACCACCTGCCCTGGGAGAGTCTGGGGTCTACAGGCCTCCCCCCATCCCACTACTGGGGAGAGCACACTGATGACAGCCCTCACCTGGTGTTACTGATGTCTTGGCACGTTGGCCATGCGATAAGCGGATTTTCATCTCACCTCTGACTTGGCGACACACAATGAGCCTCCTGGTGAGCTTGAGGGTCGCACTGCAACATTCCATTTCTATTGCATCAGTGTCACTGGGGCACACATAGCCCTTCCTGAAGCCCCAAACCTACTCTGGCTACAGGCTCCCCCTGCAAGGCCCCTCCCTACACAGGGACCAGGGTGGCAAAGAGTGCACAATGCCCTCTTCCTGTGGACTATTGAGAAGGAGTGGGCAGGGCACGGAGGCAGTGGGGAGGCTGTGAAGGAAGGCTTGCCTTCGTTTTAAGGTTTGGTGCTTTTAGACATAAAGTCTGAGTTTCTATCCTGACACCATGCCCACAGTCAGGAGGCTGGGAAGTCAGGCTTGCTGGGGCTCAGACCTGAGTAGCCCAGTCTTCATGCTCTGAGCCAAAGAGCACAGCAGGGTCTGTGCCTGGGGGCAGTGTCCTCACAGCAGCAGGGCAGCACTGGTGGCCCATAGCAATGAGACTGAACTATTGCCCTGGGGTCCTGAGTGGCACACCACCCCCCAGTATCAACTAGGAAGGGTCTGGAGTCAAGCTTCTGCCCCTACATTGTGTTGTCTGTCTCTTTCCTACACAATGTTTAGGGGTTTGCTTGATTTATTTTGAGGGCAAATTACTCTCACCATTAGAGAGCCCTGCGCCCTCGCCTGTCCCAGGGCTCTCCGTCATTCCCCCAGTGCTTTCTCTCTTTCTCTCTCTCTCTCCCCTGTACACTCCCACCCCTGCAGCTGATGTGACACAGCTCAGCAGAATGATTTAACCCTGGGATCATTCCTGCCTGACACTCTGACTTGGGAGAAAACCTGGAAGTTTTTGTGCATAATAGAGCTACCTTCCTCACTCAGCATCAGCATTTACAGGCTGTACAACTCACTCTTCCTGGAATTTGCTCTTCTTGTTCTTGTAATCCTGGGCTGAGTGATGCCATGCCTCCCCGTTCTCTGTTTCCTGCAAGGAGTTTTTTGTTTTTTTTTTTTTTTGGCTGGTCACATTAGATCCATTAGAAGGCTCCCCTTTTTTCCCCTTCCATTTCTCCCTTTCCATCCCCGTTTCAGTCCATCCTGAGGGTTTCTGAATAAAGCCGGAGGAGTGCATTCCCGCCTTTGACTCACACTGCTCCAGTTGAAAGTTCACTGAATTTCCTTATGCACCAAGAAGCTTCACATTGAGTATCTCTGAGAAACTCTTACTCATGTGATTACAACATTGCTAAACTTTTGGCAGAACACATGTTTACCCATTTAATTATCATTATTAAGTGTTTCTCCCACTCGGATTTCTGGTTTTACATATTATATCATTTTTGGCTGAGTAGACATGTGTGGGGAGTGGTATATAGAAGGGGGGAAAAGATACAATTGATTAGGCTGTGCACTTAAACTTTAATTTTTTCTCCCAAGGACAACTATCTAGGAGCTATCCATGTCACTAAGCAAATATTCTTTTATTTAAATCACTTTTCTTTTGTTTTCAGAAAAAGTCTCTTTCATTGGTCCTCCCCTCACTGGGTCTTACTCATGCCTCAATCACTTCCTACTGGGGTTATAAATGGTTTTTGTTTCACGACATCTAAAATGATGTCTTTTGAATGAATATCCAAGGAACCAAACAGACATAGAAAGATTGATTCTGGAAAATAAAATATTAGTCATTTGCTTTCCTCACTTGTGAAACATGCTGAAGGATTAAAATTCAAACCACTCATCCGGATTTCCAAGGTTTTCGTCATCCCAATCAATCTCGTAATTCAAATCCAGCATCAACTTCATCTATTCACACATGCCTTTCTTTTTCAGTGGATTTGTGGGTGACCATTTCCAAGCCACTGGCCAGGGAAGACAATACAGGATGACCCCTTTATGAGAACCGCAGGTCACTTGCCCACGAGCCCAGCTGTCTCTAAGAGAGGACTGAGGAGCTACTGCCAAGGACACACTGACCTCTGGGATGCCCTGGCCTGAAAGGACCGCCACATTTGACTCTGCTCTAACTACCTGTCTCGTCACTCTTTTGTTACCCACTGCTCCCCACCAGGGCTCCTGGCTCTAAGTCCACTCTCGAGGACGAAGGCACCAGCTGAGAAGGCATGGTCCGAGAACATCTCATGTGCAAGGGGCCACGCTCTGGCCCCAGCCTCAGCTCATGTGTGCGGCTGACATATCTTCCCATGAGTGGGAACTGCAGGTTCACCCTTGTCTTTGTTCTCCAGCAGGTGGCCCTCAGCGAGCAGCCCTTCCTCACAGTCACCCGCTTCCCTCTGGGCCTTGACGCTGCTACTGTAGAGAAGGCTGTGTGCTCACCAAAAATGTGTGCGCACCTCCGAGTGTGGGGTGGTGCCTGGGAGACAGCCCTGTCCAGCAACAGCCCTGCCGGGAACGACATTTCCCCCTTCGCTTGCTTACAGGCAAGGCCAAGGCCAAGTGACTAGTTCTTGCCAGAGGAATGTCGGCAGATGTGCTGAGTGTCGTTTCTGAGGCAGACGTGACTGAGCCTTCCCTCCACTCTCCAGCTGGAGAAGGAGTAGGTCCAGGGGCCTGGGGGATGGCAAAGACACAAGATGGAGAGATCCAGGTCTCTACGGACAGGTCGCCGTTGCCCAAGCACGTCTGCCTCGGACTGCTGGGCAGTCCGGACTGCCTCGGACTGCTGTTCTGCTGAGATGCAGGGGGTCATTTGTTCCAGCAGCCAGTGTCCCCTCAGCCTCCAACGGCCATCTTCACCCCTCCCCCTCTGGAGCTGCTAAGTTCCTGGCAGAGCTCCCTGGGTGTGGCCACCCGTCCTGAGCCTGCCACCTCCCAAGGGGCTAATTTCCCCACAACAGCTGAGACCAGCACCCTGAGGGCCAGCAGCAGTGTCAGCTTCGAACCTCCAAGTCTTTTAATTATTTATTTATTTTTTGAGATGGAGTCTCACTGTGTTGCCCAGGCTGGAGTGCAGTGGCACAATCTCAGCTCACTGCAACCTCTGCCTCCTGGGTTCAAGTGATTCTCCTGTCTCAGCCTCCTGAGTAGCTGGGATTACAGGTGCGCAGCACCACGCCTGGCTAATTTTTGTATTTTTATTAGAGATGGGGTTTCACCATGTTGGTCAGGCTGGTCTCGAACTCCTGACCTCAGGTGATCCACCTGCCTCAGCCTCCCAAAGTGCTGGGATTACAGGTGTGAGCCACCTCACCCAGCCTCCAAGTCTTTTGTCAAGATGACTTCTGTCCCTTCAGGGCACGTCCAGCAGGTGCTGCCCAGGCTGCTGTGAAGGGGACAAGGGCTCATTCCCTAGTAGAGGTGAGGTGAAGCTATACTGGCGTCAGCTCCCCAGGGTGCAAATCTGCACCCAGACTTCACAAGGAGCCTAGCCTGTCTCTCTCTCAGTTCTCAGCCTGCGAAAGAGGAGAATGACACTTCCTGCAGGGTGGCTGGAGGCTTTCAAAGGATAAGACACCTAACGTGGCTGGTGCAAGGGCTCAGGAAACATTAGCTCCCTTCCGCCCTCCCTTCTGAGTAGGAAACTATGAGGCTGAAAGTCATCTAGAGAGGCGAAGAGGGAAACCCCCCTAAAATCCCAAGACAGGTCGGGCACAGTGGCTCACGCCTGCAATCCCAGCACTTTGGGAGGCTGAGGCAGGCAGATCACCTGAGGTTGGGCGTTCGAGACCAGCCTGAACAACATGGAGAAAACCCATCTCTCATAATAATACAAAAATTAGCCAGACATGGTTGCACATACCTGTAATCCCAGCTACTTGGGAGGCTGAGGCACGAGAGTTACTTGAACCCCAGGGAGTGGGGGTTGCGGTGAGCCAAGATCGCATCATTGCACTGCAGCCTGGGCAACAAGAGTGAAACTCCATCTGAAAAAAAACAAAAACAAAAACAAAAAAACCCAAACAAACTCCAGACAGGCAGGCAAACCAGACAGGGCGCAGTCACTTCTGGCCATGCCCTTTCCAGTTAGGGCTGAGCTTTACCTGCCTTCTAGCATTCCAGGGAGGTGACATCTGGACCGGAGTCCACAGCAGCCAGCCTAGGCCCACTGTGACCTGTGCCCCAGAACACACCACAGTGGCATGCAGGGTGCTGTTGGGACCCCCTTCCCACCACACCTAGGGTCAGCTGGTGGCAGAAAGGAAGCTGCTTCCAGAGCTCTTTAAAACAGCCCTTGATTACGACAAAGCCAAAAAAAATAACGGATGCTGATAAGGTTGCTGAGAAAAGGGAATGCTTACACACTGTTGGTGGGAGTGTAAATTAGTTCAGTCACTGTGGAAGACAGTGTGGCGATTCCTCAAAAAGCTAAAAACAGAACTACCATTCAAGCCAGCAATCCCATTACTGGGTATATATACCCAAAGGAATATAAATCATTCTACCAAAAGACACATGCACACATATGTTCACTGCAGCTCGAGTCACAATAGCTAAGACATGGAATCAACCTTCATGCCCATTAATGACAGATTGCATAAAGAAAACATTGTTTACATATACACCATAGAATACTATGCAGCCACAAAAAAGAACAAGATCATGTCTTTTGCAGGGACATGCATGGAGGTGGAGGCCATCATCCTTAGCAAACTAACACAGGAACAGAAAACTAAACACCACATGTTCTCACAAATGGAAGCTAAATAATGATAACACATGGACACATAGAGGGGGAACAACACACACTGGGGCCTCCTTGAGGGTGGAGGCTGGGAGGAGGGAGAGGACGGGAAAAAATAGCTGTTGGGGTACTAGGCTTAGTGCCTGGGGACTAAATCTGTACAACAAACTCCCATGACACGTGTTTACATGCACAGGTACCCCTGAACAAACCTGGACATGTATTCCTGAACCTAAAGTTTTAAAAAACCTGCACATGTATGCCTGAACCTAAAATAACAGGTTTTTTAAATCATCCCTAGCTATATGAACTTAAATGAATGAATGAATGAATGAATAAATAAAACAGCTCCTGGGGTGTGCGGCCACCTCCCTCCTTCTCGGATGGAGAATCAGTGCTCTCCCACTGATCTTGTCTTGATGCGGATGCAGCCCAGCCTGCACTCGAGAAAGCCCACAGCTACTTTCCATCCAGCTGCCTGATGAGGAGGGAACACAAGGGTTGTTCTCCAGGAGCAGCTCCAGCTCCACCATCCTCGGGGGCCTGCCTCGCCCTCCACATCTCTTTCAGCACGTGGGCAGCCCTACCCTTGTGTCCTAGGAAATGCGCCTCATGTCCTGCGCTCCACCAGAGCATCCGCTGGAACCGCAGCATGGGAGCCCACTTGTCATCGGGGGTCTTTTTGAGGCTCTGGCCTTCGTCTCAATCCATCCATGAGCACATGGTGCCTGGATGTGGCTTGCCTTAATCCCGCTTCTGCAGAATGTCTGCTCTCAAGGAAACTCAGTCAAGACACCAAATTCCACGGGATGTGGAATTCCTGAAGAAGAATTCAGAACCTCTCATTTCAGATGGAATCAGACACTGAAGGATGATATTCATCCTCTGTCTTTCCCTAAGACCTGAGAGTGTCTAAATGTCAGCCAGGACAAACTCCATTTGGGGAAAGTAGGGTAACTTGTTTAAAGCCTTGGAGATCATAAGTGGAATTACATTTTTTTATATGCAGGAGTTCTTGGGGAGCTCAGGATGGCTACTGCCCCTCTCTTCTCAGGATGGCCCAGCAGTAAGGAGGAAATAAAGAAGTCACCTCCGTCCTTACCCTAAAGGGGTGCCCTAAAGAGTGAAGGCACTCTTTCCTGCTCTGTGGCCAAGACCTGAGAGCCCTCCAAGGCCAGCTTCCAGGAAAAAGGAGATGACAACTTAAGGGCAAAACATCTCCTCTCTGGAGTGATAAGCCCAGATTCTCTTCCAGACCCACAGGACAAAATCATGGGTTTTTTTGGAGGATGGATAGAGGAAACCCTTCCTTTCTTCTCTGCAGATGGAGCTACTGTCACTAGTGCCTCAGCACCTCCAGAAAGGCCCACATGCCAGCCAGTCCTCCAAAATTAAAGGAGCAGTTCATATTTTCAGCAATCGGAAGGGAGAGGAAAGCATGTGTAGATGACAGCTCTGCATGGCAGGAGTGGGGACAAAAGGGGCTATCAGAAATAGAACCAGGAGACCCACCCCCACCCAGGGACCCTTACTGGCCTTGGCGCCCATGAGTAAAGTCTTGACCACAGCAGGGTCCACAGGAAACCACTCCCTGACTGCTCAGATGGCCTTCAAGTAACTTTGATGTTTAGAGAAGCTTCTGTTAGAGTCCACAATAAAAGAGTCTGTGAAAAAAATAAGATCTGGGGCTTTTGTCTACTGCAGTATTTGAACTGGAACTACCAACTGCCTCTAGAGTTATAGATCCAGCCCTGCGTTAAAATACCCTTTCATGCCTGATGACAAAATGCTAGCAAGTGTTTAAAGCACTCTTCATTTGTGGATGCTGCAAAACCATCAGACTTTAGAGTTTTTGATAGAGGTAGTTCAATGACATTAAAAACACCTTTGCAAAAATTATAACAGTGAGAAAATTATGACAGTTAAATGTGGTCTGACCTAACCAACTTCATCTTGCCTTTAACCTCCAAACTGCCCTTGGTCATTCCTGAGTGTGGGCCAGGCTAACTTTAGGAGAAATTTAGTCTATAGTTTAAATGATAACAGCCCTCCCCCCAAAACTAAACTGCCTCTGTAAAACGAATGAAAGGCCAGTGGCTTAGGCAGCTTAGAGGAGCCTGAATTCACAGTTAAACTATTACCAGCCATGACTCCGGAGGTCATAAGATTTGCAACTTCCCCAATTACTCCTGTAAATAACCTCATGATTGTAGAGCCTGAGATTGGCCTTTTGAGATGTGTTTTCAGACTTTTGCATTTCTGACTACTGGATGACTCCACCAGGACCAGTGATTCCTGTGGCCCCCATCCAGAAGCAAAATCAGTGCATGAGGACCATTTTTCACACCCCCATGATCGTATCCCCAACCAGTCAGCAACACCCATTCTCTAGCCCCCCGCCTGCCAAACTATCTTTAAAAAACCCTAGCTCCAAATTTTCAGGGATGCTTATTTGAGTAATAATAAAACTCCAGTCTCCTGTTTAGCCAGCTCTATGTGTATTAACTCCCTCTCTATTATAATTCCCCTGTGTTGAGAAATGGGCTGTATTTGGGCAGTAGACAAGAAGAACCTGTTGAGTGGTTACAACATCAACCACTTCATTACCAAACATTAATGAAACAGAAAGGCTTCATTTCAGAGGGACTGACCCTTGAGTGAGCAGATCCATTTGCTGGAGATTTTCCAAGGCTCCTGGCCTGCTCCCCATGCCCAGTCGTCATCAAGTCAACTCTTGAAGGTAGAGTAGATGTCTGAATGCTTCCAATCAGGGGTAGGATTTGCACTCCACACAACTCTCTGTGTCTCCATATGCAAAGTCTGGCCACATGCCTCAAGTTTCTCAACTTGCAAAGACACATGGAGGACATTCTGAAAGGATATGTCATGAAGTTTGTGAAAGAGGGTCCCTATGGGGCACACCCATTGTCTGAGTTAGAAGAAAAGTGGGGCCCAGTCCTTTGTGCCCATGAAACCTTCCTCACCCCCACATGCTGGCCAGTCTCTTCTCTCTCCCCTAATCTGATCAGATGCATAAGGGCTTCTGGATAATGGATTGTAGTTAGGAGTTGCCTTTGCAACACTTTTATCTTCATCTTTTCTCCAAATGTCATAACATGATGGTCATAATGTTCATTTGTTTTCTTAAGAAATTTGTGTTAAGCACCAGGTGCTGGATGAAAAAGGTGTCCCATGTTCATGAAGCTCACATTTTTGTGGGAAGGAGAGTCCCACAGCAGGTGATACAGGGAATAACAGGACTCCCCACCTACTCTGGGGTGGTCAGAGAAGGCTTCCTGCAGGACAGGATGTCTCAGCTGAGACCTTAGGAATGCCCAGGATTCAACCAGCAGAAGGGAGAAACTGAAATGGCGTGGAAACCTAGCCAGACTCAGGCCTCAGAAGCAGCAGACGCAGAGACGGTGAGGTGAGAGAGAATGTCGCACTTGGGGAAATGGCTGAGACTGCCAAGAAGAGATGAGTGGGGCCCACAGACCCACAGGAAGCTTTAATTTCATCAGGAGTGGTGGCTCACGCCTATAATCCCAGCAGTTTGGGAGGCTGAGGTGGGTGAATCACTTGAGGTCAGGAGTTCGAGACCAGCCTGGCCAACATGGTGAAACCCCATCTCTTCTAAAAATATAAAAATCAGCCAGGTGTGGTGGCGGCACATCTGTAATCCCAGCTGCTCTGGAGGCTGATGCAGGAAAATTGCCTGAACCCAGGATGCGGAGGTTGCAGTGAGCCGAGATCATCGCGCCACTTCACTCCAGCCTGGGTGACAGAATAAGACTCCATCTCAAAAAAAAAAAAAAAGAAAGAAAAAAATCTTAAAAAAAACAAAACAAAACAAAAAGAAGCTTTAATTTCTTCCCAGGGGCAACGTCAGGACACAAACCTGGCCTGAGAATGGCTGACAGGTAAGTCTGAGTCAGCTGCTATGTGTTATAAACTATAAGATGCCATCCATTTTAAGCCACAGTCTGTTTCAGAAATGTTAAAATGTGAAAAACTGTCAATATTAGAATATGAGAGATGGAAGGCCACTCCATTGAATGAAGAAAAAGTAATATCAGCTCAAAGCAACCCATGCACCAGAGGGGTGAGGCAGTCCCACCTGGGGAATGCAGAGTGTGGGTTGGGGAGAGGAAGTTGCAAACAGTACCACTTTGCTGGGGACAATTGTATGCCCCTATATGCCCTACTCTCAACAATTTTTCCCAAGCCAAACAGATAAAAGTAAACCTTGGCAGGGTGCAGTGGCTCATGCCTATAATCCCAGCACTTTGGGAGGCTGAGGCAGGCAGATCATGAGGTCAGGAATTCAAGACCAGTCTGACCAACATGATGAAACCCCATCTCTACTAAAAATACAAAAATTAGCCAGGCATGGTGGCACATGCCTATAATCCCAGCTACTCAGGAGACTGAGACAGGAGAATCGCTTGAACCTAGGAGGTGGAGGTTACAGTGAGCTGAAATCACACCACTGCACTCCAGCCCTCCAGCCTGGCAACAGAGGAAGACTCCATCAAAAAAACAAAAACAAACAAACAAACAAAAAACAGGATTCCATTCCAAGACGGCTGAATAAGAACAGCTCCAATCTGCAGCTCCCAGTGTGATAGATGCAGAAGATGGGTGATTTCTGCATTTCCAACTGAGGTATCTAGTTCATTTCATTGGGACTGGTTGGACAGTGGGTACAGCCCACAGAGGGCGAGTTGAAGCAGGATGGGGCATCACCTCATCCCGGAAGTGCAAGGGGTCAGGGGATTTCCCTTTCCTAGCCAAGGGAATCTGTGGCAGACGGTACCTGGAAAAATGAGACACTCCCACCCAAACACAGTGCTTTTCCAACAGTCTTAGCAAATGGCACACCAGGAGATTATATCCCGCACCTGGCTTGGTGGGTTCCATGTCCATGGAGCCTTGCTCACTGCCAGTCTGATATGGAACTGTGAGGCAGCAAGCCTGGCAGGGGGAGGAGCGTCAGCCATTGCTGAGGCTTGAGTAGGTAAACAAAGCAGCCAGGGAAGCTCGAACTGGGTGGAGCCCACCACAGCTCAGCAAGGCCTGCTGCCTCTGTACTCTCCACCTCTGGGGGCAGGGCACAGCTGAACAAAAGGCAGCAGAAACGTCTACAGATTTAAACATCCTTGTCTGACAGCTCTGAAGAGAGCAGTGGTTCTCCCAGCACAGTGTTTGAGCTCTGAGAAGGAACAGACTGCCTCCTCAAGTGGGTCCCTAACCCCGTGTAGCCTAACTGGGAGACACCTCCCAGTAAGGGCTGACTGACACCTCATACAGGTGGGTGCCCCTCTAGGACGAAGCTTCCAGAAAAAGGATCAGGCAGCAATATTTGCTGTTCTGCAATATCTGCTGTTCTGCAGCCTCTGCTGGTGATACCCAGGGAAACAGGGTCTAGAGTGGACCTCCGGCAAACTCCAACAGACCTGCAGCTAAGGGACCTGACTGTTAAAAGGAAAACTAACAAACAGAAAGGAATAACATCAACATCAACAAAAAGGACATCTACAACAAAATCCCATCTGTAGGTCACCAACATCAAACATCAAAGTTAGAAAAAACCACAAAGATGGGGAGAAACCAGAGCAGAAAAGCTGAAAATTCTGAAAACCAGAGAGCCTCTTCTCCTCCAAAGGATCACAGATCCTCGCCAGCAATGGGACAAAGCTGGACAGAGAATGACTTTGACGAGCTGACAGAAGTAGGCTTCAGAAGGTCAGTAATAACAAACTTCTCCGAGCTAAAGGAGGATGTTTGAACCCATTGCAAGGAAGCTAAAAATCTTGAAAAAAGATCACACGAATGGCTTACTAGGAAACAGTGTACAGAAGACCTTAAATGACCTGATGGAGCTGAAAACCATGGCACAAGGACTTCATGACACATGCACAAGCTTCAATAGCCGATTCGATCAAGTGGAAAAAAGGGCATCAGTGATTCAAGATCAAATTAATGAAATAGAGTGAGAAGAGAAGTTTAGAGAAAAAAGAGTAAGAAGCAATGAACAAAGCCTCCAAGAAATATGGAACTATGTGAAAAGACCAAATCTACATTTGACTGGTGTACCTGAAAGTGAC
The DNA here is from genome assembly GCF_024542745.1 of Macaca thibetana thibetana. Classification (NCBI taxonomy): domain Eukaryota; kingdom Metazoa; phylum Chordata; class Mammalia; order Primates; family Cercopithecidae; genus Macaca; species Macaca thibetana. Next base: position 89,708,929 of record NC_065584.1, read on the forward strand.
GGGGAGAATGGAACCAAGCTGGAAAACACTTCTCAGGAGAGCTTCCCCAACCTAGCAAGGCAGGTCAACATTCAAATTCAGGAAATACGGAGAACACTACAAAGATACTCCTTGAGAAGAGCAATCCCAAGACACATAATTGTCAGATTCACCAAGGTTGAAATGAGGAAAAAATGTTAAGGGCAGCCAGAGAGAAAGGTCGGGTTACCCACAAAGGGAAGCCCATCAGACTAACAGCGGATGTCTCAGCAGAAACTCTACAAGCCAGAAGAGAGTGGGGACCAATATTCAACATTCCTAAAGAAAAGAATTTTCAACCCAGGTTTTCATATCCAGCCAAACTAAGCTTCATAAATGAAGGAGAAATAAAATCCTTCACAGACAAGCAAATGCTGAGAGATTTTGTCACCACTAGGCCTGCCTTACAAGAGCTCCTGAAGGAAGCACTAAACATGGAAAGGAACAACCAGTACCAGTCACTGCAAAAACATGCCAGATTGTAAAGACCATTGATGCTAGGAAGAAACTGCGTCAACTAATGGGCAAAATAACCAGCTAACATCATAATGACAGGATCAAATTCACACATAACAATATTAACCTTAAATGTAAATGGGCTAAATGCCCCAATTAAAAGACACAGACTGGAAAATTGGATAAAGAGTCAAGACCCATCACTGTGCTGTATTCAGGAGACCCATCTCACATGCAGAGACACATATAGGCTCAAAGGGATGGAGGAAGAGCTACCAAGCAAATGGAAAACAAAAAAAAAGCAGGGGCTGCAATCCTAGTCTCTGATAAGACAGACTTTAAACCAACAAAGATGAAAAGAGACAAAGAAGGCCATTACACAATGGTAAATGGATCAATTCAACAAAAAGAGCTAACTATCCTAAATATATATGCACCCAATACAGGAGCACCCAGATTCATAAAGCAAGACCTCAGAGACTTACAAAGAGACTTAGACTCCCACACAATAATAATGGGAGACTTTAACACCCCACTGTCAATATTAGACAGATCAACGAGACAGAAGGTTAACAAGGATATCCAGGACTTGAACTTGGCTCTGCACCAAGCGGACCTAATAGACAGCTACAGAACTCTCCACCCCAAATCAACAGAATATACATTCTTCTCAGCATTACATCACACTTATTCCAAAATTGACCACATAGTTGGAAGTAAAGCACTCCTTAGCAAATGTAAAAGAACAGAAATCACAACAAACTGTCTCTCAGACCATAGTGCAATTAAATTAGAACTCAGGATTAAGAAATTCACTCAAAACCACACAAATACATGGAAACTGAACAATTTGCTCCTGAATGACTACTGGGTAAATAACAAAATGAAGGCAGAAATAAATATGTTCTTTGAAAACAATAAGAACAAAGACACAATGTATTAGAATCTCTGGGACACATTTAAAGCAGTGTGTAGAGGGAAATTTATAACACTAAATGCCCACAAGAGAAAGCTGGAAAGATCTAAAATCAACACCTTAACATCACAAACAAAAGAACTAGAGAAGCAAGAGCAAACAAATTCAAACACTAGCAGAAGGTAAGAAATAACTAAGACCAGAGCAGAACTGAAGGAGATAGAGACACGAAAAAACCCTTCAAAAAAATCAATGAATCCAGCAGCTGGTGTTTTGAAAAGCGCAACAAAATTGATAGACTGCTAGCAAGACTAATAAAGAAGAAAAGAGAGAAGAATCAAATAGACGCAATAAAAAATGATAAAGGGGATATTACCACCAATCCCACAGAAATACAAACTACCATCAGAGAATACTATAAACACCTCTACACAAATAAACTAGAAAATCTAGAAGAAATAGATAAATTCCTGGACACATACATCCTCCCAAGACTAAATTAGGAAGAAGCTGAATCTCTGAATAGACCAATAACAGACTCTGAAATTGAGGAAATAATTAATAGCCTACCAACCAAAAAAAGTCCAGGACCAGACGGATTCACAGCCGAATTCTATCAGAGGTACAAAGAGGAGATGGTACCATTCCTTCTGAAACTATTCCAATCAATAGAAAAAGAGGGAATCCCTCCTAACTCATTTTATGAGGACAGCATCATCCTGATGTCAAAGCCTGGCAGAGACACAACAAAAAAAGAGAATTTTAGACCAATATCCCTGATGAACATCGATGCAAAAATCCTCAATAAAATGCTAGCAAACCGAATCCAGCAGCACATCAAAAAGCTTATTCACCATGATCAAATGGGCTTCATCCCTGGGATGCGAGGTTGGTTCAACATATGCAAATCAATAAACGTAATCCATCACTGTTTATGAACCAATGACAAAAGCCACATGATTATCTCAATAGATGCAGAAAAGGCCTTTGACAAAATTCAACAGCACTTCATGCTAAAAACTCTCAATAAACTAGGTGTTGATGGAACGTATCTCAAAATAATAAGAGCTATTTATGATAAACCCATAGCCAATATCATACTGAATGGGCAAAAACTGGAAGCATTCCCTTTGAAAACTGGCACAAGACAAGGATGCCCTCTCTCACCACTCCTATTCAACATAGTGTCGGAACTTCTGGCCAGGGCAATCAGGCAAGAGAAAGAAATAAAGGGTATTCAATTAGGAAAAGAGAAAGTCAAATTGTCCCTGTTTGCAGATGATATGATTGTATATTTAGAAAACCCAATCATTTCAGCCTAAAATCTCCTTAAGCTGATAAGCAACTTCGGCTAAGTCTCAGGATACAAAATCAATGTGCAAAAATCACAAGCATTCCTATGCACAAATAACAGAGAGCCAAATCATGAGTGAACTCCCATTCACAATTGCTACAAAGAGAATAAAATACCTAGGAATCCAACTTACAAGGGATGTGAAGTACCTCTTCAAGGAGAACTACAAACCACTGCTCAATGAAATACAAGAGGACACAAACAAATGGAAGAACATTCCATGCTCATGGATAGGAAGAATCAATATCGTGAAAATGGCCATATTGCCCAAGATAATTTATAGATTCAATGCCATCCCCATCAAGCTACCAATGACTGTCTTCACAGAGTTAGAAAAAACTACTTTAAACTTCATATGGAACCAAAAAGGAGCCTGCATTTCCAAGACAATCCTAAGCAAAAAGAACAAAGCTGGAGGCATCACACTACCTGACTTCAAACTATACTACAAGGCTACAGTAACCAAAACAGCATGATACTAGTACCAAAACAGAGATATAGATCAATGGAACAGAACAGAGGCCTCAGAAATAACACCACGCATCTACAACCTTTAACAAACCTCATAAAAACAAGAAATGGGGAAAGGATTCTCTATTTAATAAATGGTGCTGGGAAAGCTGGCTAGCTATATGTAGAAAGCTGAAACTACATCTCTTCCTTACACCTTATACAAAAATTAATTCAAGATGGATTAAAGACTTAAATGTTAGACCTAAAACCATAAAAACCCCAGAAGAAAACCTAGGCAATGCCATTCAGGACATAGGCATGGGCAAGGACTTCATGACTAAAACACCAAAAGCAATGGCAACAAAAGCCAAAATAGACAAATGGGATCTAATTAAACTAAAGAGCTTCTGCACAGCAAAAGAAACTATCATCCGAGTGAACGGGCAACCTACAGAATGGGAGAAAATTTTTGCAATCTACCCATCTGACAAAGGGCTAATATCCAGAATCTACAAGGAACTTAAACAAATTTACAAGAAAAAATCAAACAACTCCATCAAAAAGTGGGCAAAGGATATGAACAGACACTTCTCAAAAGAACACATTTATGCAGCCAACAGACAGGTGAAAAAATGCTCATTATCACTGGTCATCAGAGAAATGCAAATCAAAACCACAATGAGACACCATCTCACAGCAGTTAGAATGGTGATCGTTAAAAAGTCAGGAAACAACAGGTGCTGGAGGGGATGTGGAGAAATAGGAATGTTTTTACACTGTTGGTGGGAGTATAAACTAGTTCAACCACTGTAGAAGACAGTGTGGTGATTCCTCAAGAATCTAGAACTAGAAATACCATTTGACCCAGTGATCCCATTACTGGGTATATGCCCAAAGGATTAGAAAATCATGCTACTATAAAGACATATGAACACATACACATGTTTATTGCAGCACCATTCACAATAGCAAAGACTTGGAACCAACCCAAATGTCCATCAGTGATAGACTGGATTAAGAAAATGTGGCATATATACACCAAGGAATACTATGCAGCCATAAAAAAGGATGAGTTCATGTCCTTTTCAGGGACATGGATGAAGCTGGAAACCATCATTCTGAGTAAACTATCACAAGGACAGAAAAGCAAACACCACATGTTCTCACTCATAGGTGGGAATTGAACAATGAGAACACTTGGACACAGGATGGGGAACATCACACATCAGGGCCTGTTGTGGGGTGGGGGGCAGGGGGAGGGATAGCATTAGGAGAAATACCTAATGTAAATGACTAGTTAATGGGTGCAGCACACCAACATGGCACATGGATACCTATGCAACAAACCTGCACATTCTGCACATGTACCCTAGAACTTAAAGTCTAAAAAAACAATTTCACATACCAAAAAATGGATTCAAAAATTCATCTCAGTCTGAAATAAAAGTAAGCCTCAAGGCCCAATTAAAAAGAAAAAAAAAAGGCCAGATGCCGTGGCTCACGCCTGTAATCCCAGCACTTTGGGAGGCCGAGGCGGGTGGATCACGAGGTCAGGAGATCGAGACCACGGTGAAACTCCATCTCTACTAAAAATACAAAAAAATTAGCCAGGCGTGGTGGCGGGCACCTGTAGTCCCAGCTACTCAGGAGGCTGAGGCAGGAGAATGGCGTGAACCCGGGAGGTGGAGCTTGCAGTGAGCTGAGATCGCACCACTGCACTCCAGCCTGGGCGACAGAGCAAGACTCCATCTCAAAAAAAAAAAAAAGAAAATTTATATGAAAAGGAAACACTTGAACACTGTTGGTAAATTAGTACAGTCATTATGGAAAACTCTATGGAGGTTCCTCAAAAACATAAAAATAGAACTACCATAGATCCAGCAATCTCACTGTTGGTGATTTAGCCAAAAGATTTGAGATCAGTATGTGAAAGAGGTATCTGCACTCCCATGTTCACTATGGCGTTATTCACAATAGCCAAGATATAGAATCAACCTAAGCGTCCATCAACAGATGAACAGATAAAGGAAATGTGGTATATATACACAATGTAGTACTATTAGCTTTAAAAAGACAGAAATTCTGCCATTTGCAGCCACATGGATGGAACTGAAGAACATTATGCTAAGTGAAATAAGCCAGGCACAGAAGGACAAATACCACATGTTCTCACTTATATGTGGAATCAAAAATAAGCAGATGGCTGGGCATGATGGCTGATGCCTGTAATCTCAGTACTTTGGGAGGCTGAGATGGGAGGATCGCTGGAGAGTTAGAGACCATCCCTGGCAACATAGTGATATCCACATCTCTACAAAAGATAAAAAAAAAAAAAAATAGCTGGGTGGGGTGGCACAGGCCTATGGTCCCAGCTACTGTGGAGGCTAAGTTGGGAGGATTGCTTGAGCCTGAAAGGTTGAAACTGCAGTGAGCCAGGGTCACACCACTGCACTCCAGCCTGGGTGATAGAGTGAGACCTTATCTCGAAAAAAAAAAAGGGGGAAAGGAGAGGGGAAGGAGGCAGGGAAGGGAGCAGAGAATAGAATGGCAGTTACCAGAGCCAGGGGTTGGGGAAAATTGGAAGACAATGGTCAAAGCGTACAGGGCCTCAATTAAAAAGGAGGAGAAATTTCGTTTTCCTTGGAGATATAGTGCACATCATAATAAAATTATAAACAATAATGTATTGTACATTTTAACAACGCTGAGAGAGTAAACTTCGTTCTCACCCAAAAAAACGAAAACTTTTGAGGTGATATGTTAATTAGCTTGATTTAATTTTTTCACATTGTATTCATAAATGAAAACAACACTTTGTGCTCCACAAACACATACAACTATAATTTATCAATCTACAATTAAAAAAAGAAAAGTCCAGAAAGGGGTTCCCTAAGTGGGACGTGGAGATGAAAAGTACAACCTGTGCTTTTCTGAGGGGGCACATTTGGGCCAGTCTCATGCATATGAGGCTCCCACCCACACAGAGCTGCCTTTCCAACCCCAAACTCAACAGCAGCCCCCAGACTGTCCCCTGCTCTGTCTCCCACCCTCTAATGAGGCTGTGGTTGTCCTGCCCTCTGCCGGATGGTCGGCATTCACACACCATATTTCCTGGTTTACATTTTACCCTCTTTTTAACATTTCTGTATCGGTGATGCCTTTTACAATCAACGCCTATATTAAGATGGTGGCATTTTTCCCTTCTGAAAATCTGTTACTACCCTGATGGCACATCTTACAATAACGGCACAATCTAGAGCCTGAGACTCCAGAATATTCGGTAATCCCCGTGCCCAGCAGATCATGCTGGAGCGAATGTGACTCATTAAAACACACACGCATGAAAACAGGACACGAGCTTTTTTTCCTTTTTGTAAATACTGCTGTCTCCAACTGGTCTCCCCCTTTTGCAAATGTGCACAAATAACCACTAATAAACAAATTCCAAGCTCTATTGGGTAATTCCTCTTAAAAAGGAAAAAAATGGGGGAGTCTTGGGTTAGAGTCACAAGTATTTTGGGTTAGAGTCACAGGAATTAGAGTCACAAGTATTTTAGGGAATGCTTTTTGCCTCCATTTGTAGCAGTATGGATTTTGCAGTGGGGTGGGGGAAACAATCCCAGCAAAGCAAAGGCTGGGCGATTTGGCTGGACGCAGCTTGCTTAACTTGCTGACTGGCATTTGCCAGTGCCTGTTGACACCCATCATCTGGGTCCTCTTCACAGGAGCGCTGTGCCCACTGTCCAGGTGTGGGAACTGAGACTCTGGGAGTGAGGTGGCTTATACATCACCACGCAGCACAGAGGTGCACAGTCAGGACCTGAACACAGGTGCATCTAATTCCACACACCCACAGAGATTCCCAGAGAGAGGCACGGCGCCCAGGGTGCTTTAACCCAAGATGCAAATGAGCTTTCCTTAAGTTCTCCCCAGTAGCCCCTAAGGGCAGAGTTCACCTCCCTGCTACACAGCGCTGCCATTTCCATGTTGAAGAGGAATCGCTGGGTGGAGGTTAGTTCATGAAACGTTTGTTTCTATCTGTACTCCCAAAGCTGCGCTGGAAATGGCCCCTTTAACAACAGAGCCATTGGCAGGGCCCGCCCCTTTCTGGTGACTTCCAGATATTAAAACAGTGTGGTCACCTCCTGCCATGCTCACCTGGCAGCTCTCAGGAAGTCTTGCAGGGGCGGGGGGACTGACTTTCCAATACCTCAAGCCTTTCCATTGCGGGTATGGGCCTTAGTGCCAGAGCCCAGCCTGGGGCTCTGGGGAAAGGGTCCTGAACAGCTGATGTATTAACAGGGCTGGGGTGAGGTAGCCCGGGAGCAGAGCCCATGGCTTCCCAGGTAATAGTGTAAGCATCCCAACTCTCCCCATCTCCTCTTCTCTCCCTGTGACTTCCACATATACCCAGTGCTCCCAGCACTGGGTCCCTGTGATTCACAGCCTCCTGCCACTTCAATGAGCATGCTTTGAAAAGTGAGCCCTTATCCTTCCGGTCTTAATCAAGTGTCCTATGACCATGTGGAGGTTGACTGCACCAAGCAGGCCATGGCTATGTGGAGCCAAATATGGTGACTCTGATGGTGGAATTGTGTTCCCAACTAAAATTCATGTGTTGAATTCTAACCCCGAGCGCTGCAGACTGTAATTTACTAGGAAATAGGGTCTTTGCAGGCTGTACAAAGTTAAGATGAGGTCATTAGGGCGGGCCCTAATATAATGAGACTGGCGTCCTTATAAAAAGGAGAGACGTGGACAAAGAGAGACATGCACGGGAAGACTGCCACATGGACATGAAGGCACAGACCAGGATGAGTTTTCAACTAGCCAAGGGACACCAAAGATCGCCAGAAAACCCCCGAAGCTAGGGAGAGGCCTGGAGCAGAGTTTTCCTCCCAGCCCTCAGTAGGAACCCATCCTGCCAGCACCTTGATTTTTGACTTTCAGCCTCCAGAACTGAGAGACGATACATTTCTGCTGTTTAAGTCCCCAGGCTGTGGCACTCTGAAACAGCCTTCGCAAACTAATACAGCGACCAAAGACCCTGGAATCTCCAGGAAAGTTACAGTTCCAAGTGTCTAAACCTCAGTCCTCATAAGCTGTCAAAATGTCCCAGAAATTCATATTTAAGCTACAAAATACCCTCTCCCAATCTGAGTCCGAAACCCCCAAACAGCATAAAAGCTCATTGAGAGATCTAAGTCTTAATTCAGGATTCAGAAAATGAGGCCATCAAACAAGTAGATCCGTCTACAAAAGCCTGCCTCATTCACGACTCACTTTACCCAGGGAGAAGTAACCAGGTTTTCTCTCGCTCTCCAGACTCCAGTAACGGTGGTGGGGGCTGGACCCACCCTCGGAAGGCAGGTAAATTCCTGCCAGGAGTCAGCCGAGCTGTCTCTCGCAGAAAGCTCCAAGCTCCAGGAGTGAGCCAGGTGCTGCTCCCGTGCTGGGAGTGCTGTCCCTCCCTTGGTGCCCTAGGAGCTGCCCCTGGGAGGACAGCCCCATTTGAAGCCCACGTGCAGGCAAAACTCCTTCAGATCTGGGCATGGGCTTCCAATCATTGCCACATCACTCCCTGTCTGAGCTTGAACATGTCTCAAGCTTGCTGGTTGTTATTGGGTCACAGTAACTAGATTTTCTTGGGGGGCAGGGGGCGGGGATGGGTGGGAAGACACATCCAGAAAATGAAATCAAATGCTGCCTCTTATTCACCAAGAAGTTTTTCAAGCCAGAAGACCATGGTGTTTTTTGTTGATTGGTATTGCTTGATTTAGATTCAGAAGCTGGGCTCTCCTACAGTTACCCAGCCCTTCACTGGACTGGCTGACAAGGAGCCAAACAGCCCTGTCAACCTGTGTAATGCCTGAGGGTCAGCCAGAAGCCTTGGAGCCCCTGGTCTGAGTGGGGAAAGCAATTCACAGTGGAATGTGCCGAGGCAGGCTTCCAGCAAAACCCAACCCACAGTGGCTAGTGGCCCGAGACACGTCACCTGGGCTCTGGGTGAACTATTTAAAGATGTCACAGTAAAGCCAGCCAAGGGACCAGTTAGACTACATGCAGCATTGTCTGTCTGCAGAGGAGTCCCCTGAGAGTTCCTAGAGACAGACATGTGGCTACCGTCCCACCTCTACCACTTCCTCGCCATATGACTTTGGGCAACTCCCTTAGCCTCTCTGTGCCTCAGTTTCCTCATCTTCATCTTGCGGTAATGGAGTGCCTGCCTCATAGAGTCATTGAGAAGAGTTGCCTGGAAGAGAGAGTATCGCACAAGCGCACACACACACACACACACACACACACACATGCATGCATGCAATCCACGCACCCAGGTTGCTAAGTTGTCAGTAACCACAGCCTTTAGGCCATCACAGCCAGCAGGGCCCAAAGATCATCGAGTCCAGAGGCCACCCGGGCTTCAGGGCCAGGCGGAAGCCCCCTCCTGAGGGGATCCCCTTGCCCTCACACAGAGCTGGGACGCTCCACATGCTTACACTCACCATGTGTCTTTTTCAGACCCAAGAAACCCACATTTCAGGAAAGATGATTTTCTTTAGTACGAGAGGCTCTTATTACAGGAAGGAAACAATTTTAAAATGGCATCTAGAAATGGCCACTTAGGTTAGGTGGGAACAGAGAGACATAATGACCCTCAGTCCTCCACTTTCCCACACACATTTCTGTGAGGGGTGTGTGTGTGTGTGTTTAAATACAAGTCTGAGTCACAGAATTTAAAATCTTAGGAAGGGAATTTTCAAGCAAGTCTCGTCAGCTCCAGCTCTGTGGGACCCACCAGCTTGTCCTATCTATTTACTTTATTATTCGGTTGTTGGCCAGAGAGATGAAATATGGGATTAGAGAGGAGGTGAGGGACAAAACAATCCACCATGGTGTAAATAAATGAAGAGCCAAATCCTCCGTCCAAACAAAACCCAAGTGGCCTGGCCAGGCCTTCGTCTCCACGCGCTGCCCCGCGCCTCGCCTCCCCTCAACCGCAGGAACATATGGAGTCGGAAAATGCACGTTAGCAAAGCGCTGCACATCGCCAGGCGCTGGCTAGTCCCTGGAAGAGACACAAGCATTTCCCAGCCTCTGCTGAAGGGCCAGATGTTTTCCTCATTAGGTTTTCCTCGGGTAGAAATAATTCTTGCCTGTTTAATGTTCAAGTCAATTAGTAATCACTCTACAAGGCCTGGGAGCTGTCTACTTTCAGTTGCCTTTAGAGATGAAACTCTAAAAACATATCCTAGAACACAGCATCATCTATGAAACATACCTGCCAAAAACGCTGACCCTGAACCCAGCCTGCTGCCAAACTTACTTCCAGTTTACCGGATACACCAAAAGTAGAGGAACAAGCTAAATGGCACCAGGGATAAACAGGCACGCAAATCCAGAATATGGGATATTCTCTAAGACAAATTTTCTGGACTCTTTAGTCAACTCCTGAGGTTTTTTTTAAGGTAGGGTGTACTATTCTGGAATGAAAAATCAAAGGGACACAACCAAATGCAACGTGTAAACCAAGATTCAATCCTGGCTTTAAAAAGTAAATCAAAACAGTTATAACAGATATTCTTGTGGCAACTGGGGAAATTTGAATAAGACCTCTGTATTAGATTTTGAAATTACCATTGTTTTCTTACGAATGATATCAGTATTCTGGTTATATTGAAGAATGTATTTTTGGATGCAAGTGAAGTATCATAATGTCTATACCTTCGTTTCATTTATTTATTTATTTTCAGAGACAAGGTCTCAGCCTGTCATCCAGGCTGGAGTGCAGTGCACAGTCATGGCTCACTGCAACTTCGACCTCCGGGGCTCAAGTGATCCTCCCACCTCAGCCTCCCAAGTTGCTGGGACTACTGCTATTATTTTAAATTTTTTGTAGAGACAGAGTCTTGCTAGATTGCTCAGATTGGTCTCTAACTCCTGGGCTCAAGTGACCCTCCCACCTCAGCCTCCCAAAGTCCTGGGAGTACAGGTCTAAACCACCATGCCCAACCAATAACTTAGTTTTAAATAGCACAGAAAAAAAGATACATAGGCTTCCCGTACACATAAAGATAACTCAGCGATGTTAACATCTTTACAAATGTTGAAACCACAAATGCTTTCATATTAAACAGCTGGGGAAGGAAAATAAAGAAAAATAAAAGCAAACGAACAAAAATAGTTTTCAAACTAAAAAAAAAAAAAATAAGTTAGTGAAAAATCTATTCTAATTAAAAGCCATGCACTCCACTACTCTGTCTTCTGAAAAGCATAATGGAGAAAATACTGCCAGCCAACAAGTGTGCATGATAAAACTACTAGGCATGAAAAGAGGAAACAAGAGCATTGTAAGATCAAAATGCAGGGTAGGCCAGGTGCAGTGGCTCACACCTGTAATCCCAGCACTTTGGGAGGCCAAGGCAGGAGGATCACTTGAAAAATGGAAGGGGGGAGCCATCCATATATGCACCAATGATGATAGCTCAAAAATCAAGTAAAATCAAATACTGCCCAGTTCCTGTACTTGGTTATATGAATGATGAGAAAATGTTCTCACATTGATCTTCAGTTCTCTGGATGCTGAACTAAAAGAATTATACCAGGCCAGGTGCGATGGCTCAAGCCTGTAATTCTAGCACTTTGGGAGGCCGAGGCAGGCAGATCACGAGGTCAAGAGATTGAGACCCTCCTGGCCAATGTGGTGAAACCCCGTCTCTACTAAAAATACAAAAATTAGCTAGGCTTGGTGGTGTGCACCTATAGTCCCAGTTAATCGGGAGGCTGAGGCAGGAGAATCACTTGAACGCGGGAGGTAGAGGTTGCAGTGAGCCAAGATCGTGCCACTGCACTCTAGCCTGGCAACAGAGTAAGAGCCCATCTCAAAAAACAAAAACAAAAACAAAAAAACAAAAAACAAAAAAACAACTTATACCCATTACAGGATGTTTTAGTTCATTCAATTATTCATTCCATAAATATTTACTGAGGGCCTGCTATAGTCCATGGACATAGACATATACACATATGTCATGCTATCATGAAATACATAAAGCATGGTAAGGGGCTTGGCAATAGAGAGTCTGACTTCTGGCCAAGGGGCCAGGGTTGAGCTCTTGGAGAAGGTGCCCTCTGGGCTGAGACTGGAGTGAGTGAGCGAGCTGCCCTGTGTTCCGGAGGGAGGAGTACTTCTGGCAGAGGAACAGTCAGTGCACAGAAAGGCTGCAGGGCAGGGGTGTGCTCTGCACGTGGGGATTGCAGGGCTCCGAGCGACTCCAGGAAAGTGCTACAGGCCAGAGAGGGCTGGAAGCCATGGGAAGCACTTCAGATTTGGTGAGTTGGAAGCCATCGGTAGGTTTGAGAGGAGTAGTGACGTATCTGATCTGTATTTTTAAAGGTTAAAACCAAATGATTATCTTGAAAGAGTAAACCAGAATATTATCAAGTCTATGAAGGCAGGAGTGATATCAAAAACAATGAGCAACTTTTGAGACAAGGGCTCTGCCAGTCTCAGTTGACACTGGTCTTTGCATAGAAACCAGGTGCCAGAGAGCCCGCCTGCTGGGGCAAGGGCCAGTCCTGGAGTTTCTGGATCTGGATGAGGTACCTGAGATCCAGGAGGTCTCAGGGAATGCCTGTTTGCCCATCTGTATGGAAGTAGTTAATATTTTAACAAAAGAAGGGTAAACACACGCACATATAGAGATAAAATGAATATAAATAAGAGTCAGTCGTGTCTCCATTTAACTGTCTAAAGTAGGTAGAATTGAGCTGGAAGTTTAAGAAAACTCAATCAAGGTCATCAATGAGCAGTTCTACTTCTTCCCCAACTGCCTTTATCCATAGACAATTCATCCATCCATCCATCCATCTATCCATCCATCCATCCATCCATGCATAGAGAATCCGTAGTTTTTAAGTTACTGGCACGTGCCAAATACTGTTTTAGTGCAGAGGGTATATCAGTAAAGGCAGGCAACGTCATCAGTCTAATGGAGTTTATATGTATGTAAATGAACAATCAACAAATACACAACAAGCAAATTTCAGCCTGAAAAAATAAAAGCACTTCATGATGATAAGGTGATTGGGAAGTAGGTTAAATACTTTAGATTCCAGAAAAAAAATCAGCAAGAGAAAGACAGTAGAATAGAACCTGTTCCTGCTGTATTTCTGGAAAAGCATCTGGCATGTGGAAGGTTCTTTATATTGTTGGAAGAAAAATTGAATGTGGAATATTATTTAGCCAACAACAAGAATTCACTATATCTGCACATGGTAACATGAAAGGGTTTCTGCAAGTAGAAACATATAAGCTGCAGAGAGATCATTTTTGTAAACTACATGCACACAGATAGATGCACAGAGAAAGAGCTGGAAGAATCCACACTGCAATGGTTAGCACTGGGAAGGAAGAACAGGCTTTCACTTTTTACCTAAGGTATTTGTTCACTGATTATATTTTAAGGGTATATGCTCATTTTGAAATAAAAAAGACTTTTCAAAAGATGCATACAATGATTTATATGCATTGGTGGGGGGTGACTTAGAGCAGGAATACTGCTGAATAATTTGATTCAAACATGAAACCTGCACAAGACAAAGTCACTTTACAGATGACGACTCTTCAGATGTTCAGGCAAACTCACTCACACACTCACACATAATGCATCAGCCGGGCTCCCTGATGCCCCCAAGTCCTTTTCTATGTCCAAGGAAATACTTCTGCAGAGCATGTTAGAGTTTCCAATGCATGTGTGTTATCTCAGAAACAAAGGGCAGAAGGGGAAAAAACAGAAAATAAAGTATTGCAAGTCTCAAATTTCAGCATCCTGTTGTCACCATTGAAATAACTTGCCAGGATTTCTAGCGGTTAAATAGTCCAGATCTCTACTACAGAGGAAAATTAGAGATGCTGACTCGATGAACTCAGTCCAGGCGAATTCTGTTACTGGGTTGCAACAAAAAGAACTGGATGGGATGAGACTGTCCTTGTGGTTTCTCGCCCTAGAAAGACCCGCTTCATGTTAGGAGTATTAAAATCCTGGAGACAAAGGCGTCCTGTGCTGATTTTTGTGACAGTGTTAGAAAACTAACAAGGCATGCCCTCCCTAAATTCTCCTGGGCAGTGTTGGTCCAAGGGCCTCACCATGGACAGCTGCACACAAAAAATCAGTGGGTGGGATGCTGGCAGGAGAGGGTCCCAGGGTGAGGGCTCCCTGACCCCAGAGGCTGAGCTGGCGAATCAGGTGACTCAAACTCCTGAAAGACCCTGTAATTTTCAGTTAACTAAATGGGGGGAAAATCAAGATGCAAATCACCTTTCAAGTATTTAATTTAATTAGACAAGGAAAATGAGGCTTCTTGAAAATTCTTACTTGGTATTAACTTCTGTCACAAAGCAGCCTAGAGTAATTGGTAAAAGTGAAAAAGTGATTACTGAGGCTTAAGCTTATTTATCACAGCTGGTGCACTTTTACAAAGTGAGTTTTATGGTGCTAAACCCTCCACCAGAGCAAAACAGGCCCTGGAGCATGGATTCCAGCCTTTTCATAAGCCACTTCTAATAAGCCATGGTAAGAGGGTGGGTGGAGAGGGGAGCATGGCAACAGGCAGCCGACGTGGGGCTCTCGGCTCCATCTGTTGCCCTGGGTGCCCGGTTTTTCCCCCTGCTGGCTTCTCTGTGATGTTAGGATCACAATGTGTGGCAGCTGAAGGAACCCTTAGCTCATGCCTCTAACCCTGGGCAGATGACTCAGCCAGAGTCATACCACCACTTACCAGCACAGCCAGCTTTCAATGTCAGCCTGCATGAGGCCAGGTTAGGCTCTTTTGTCTTTTTAGCAAGCTAATCAGAAAGAAAATGGAACCAGGTCTCATGAGTGCACTGCAGAAGATGTTCGTCTCTAATTGGCAGCCTTGCTTTAGTGTTAGTGCATTAATAATTTTTGTTTATATTCTTTATTCTCCAAGGGTCTAAACATTTGGAAGGTGGGTTCCTGATCCCATTCCTCTTCCAAGATGAACTACCATATATCGGATATAGGAAGCATTGGACATAACAGAAGAAGAAAAGAAAAGAAGAAAAGAAAAGAAAAAGAAAGGAATCTCTCCATGTCAATAACAAACCTAACTGATGAACTTTAGGAGTCTGTTTTTTCCACCAAAACAGAATAAAACTTCCAAGTAAGGGGTCGACACTTGCAACACAACAACCTCTGTGCTGAAATTCAAAAACTGAGGAAAAAATAGACTCAGCCCACAAAAAACAATTAAGTGGGTAAGACGACAATTTTCCTTTTTCATTTTTGAAAAAAGATATTAAAATGAAGGCTCAGAGAAAAATAGCACAAACAGTCATATACTTACTTCCAAAACAGTACATTTCATCAAACTCACTTTGTCCCTCCCAACCCAAAACAGTCAAATAAAATCAGTATCATGGCAAGCCAGGACTTGTCTGGGGTCCTGAACCAGTGAGCCGGGGATCTAGCAGCATTTCCCTCTAGAAAAATATTGTTAGGCAAGTCAGTAGATACACAGGTTGGAAAATATGGCCATTGCAATCTATGTGAGGATTCAAAGACCCTAAATATTTTATTAAGCACCTTTGCCTGATGAAAAGATTTCTGAACCCCCTCTCCCTTACATCTTGACAGGCTGTGTTCTTACTAAAAGGGGCTACAAAACTGGGCAGGCTTTGGAGCAGGGCGGGCTGGACCCAGTCCTGGGCTGTGTGTAGTAGATGATTGTACTCTGAAGAGAAACTTTGGATGTCCTTTTTCCTTCAGAGTTGTCTGTTTTTCCAATTTCAAAGAGAAACCTATCAAATTCATCCAATTGTATACATTAAATGTGTGTGATTTTTTGTGTAACACTTACATCTCAAAAAAACTGTTAACCAAAAGAGAACCAAGTTTTTTTTGTTTTTGTTTTTGTTTTTGAGATGGAGTCTCACTTTTTGCCCAGGTTGGTGTGCAGTGGTACGATCTCAGCTCACTGTAACCTCTACTTCCCAGGTTCAAGTGATTCTCCTGCCTCAGACTCCTGAGTAGCTGGGACCATAGGTGCCTGCCACCACACCTGGATATATATTTTTTATTTTTTAGTAGAAACTGGGTTTCACCATGTTGGCCAGGCAGGTCTCAAACTCCTGACCTCAAGCAATCTGCCTGCCTTAGCCTCCCAAAGTGCTGGGATTACAGGTGTGAGCCATCATGCCTAGCAGACCCATCTTTGTTTTAGCAGGCAGATTCCATGCAGAGATGACTCTATGTCGGCGGTCTCACCAGTGGCTCCAGGACCCACAGTAGCAGCAGCATCTGATGTGAGGCTATGCTTACCTCCTAGCTGATTTATTTTTCTTAATGCCCCCGCAAGAAGCTCAGGCTGCATTGAGTGGCTGGGAAAGAATTCATAGGTGCCATGGCTTCTTTTACTATTCAGGGGTTGGGGGTGGGTTGGTCAGGCTGCAGTCAGCTGGAGCTGACAAGGTGTTTTCTATCTGCTATCAGCAATTGGCGCAATGCTGCCCATGCTTCTTAGAGACACTTCGTTGGCAGGCCGCCTCACGGGCAGTGCCAAGGCACATGCTGGCTGAGGCAGCTAGAGTCATTGTCTCTCCCACCCTGGAGCAGGCCGGGGTTGTCATTATTAATGTTTGGCACACATTATTATTTACGAGCCAGCAAATGAGACTGAAGAACATTTAACAGCAGGATAACAGAACTACAGGCTACGGGTTTTGTCTGTGCCCTACTTAAATTAAGTAGTTGCAAAAGATAATTGGAGACATAAAGGCCTAGGATGTCGAGTCAGCTTGTAGTGTGGCAGGAGAGATGTGTAGTCTTTGTTCATATAACACATGCGGAACTATTCAAGGCTAGTCCGTAAAATAAGAAGACTCAGTTTTACGTGTGGGTTCTGAAAATCACTACATCATTACTCACAACTCATGGGTAAGCAGATAGGTGGCTACTGTAACATCTCATAGTGACAGTAGGCTTTCTTTCTTTCTCTTTTCTTTTTTTACCTTGTCCTTTTTTTGCTCCAAACAGTCCAAATACCCTTACACAGTAGTTCTAAGTTGAGTCCACAGACCAACAGCACACACCTCACCTGGGTGCTTGTTAGACATGGATATTATTTTTTTTTTATTTTTTATTTTTTGAGACAGAGCCTCACTTTGTTGCCCAGCCTGGAGTGCAGTGGCACGATCTTGGTTCACTGCAACCTCCGCCTCCTTGGCTCAAGCAATTCTCATGGCTCAGTCTCCTGAGTGGCTGGGACTACAAGCATGTGCCACTACACCTGGCATTTTTTTTTTTTTTTTCCAGTAGAGACAGAGTTTCATCATGTTGGCCAAGCTGGTCTTCAACTCCTGACCTCAGGTGATCTGCCCGCCTCAGCCTCCCAAAGTGCTGGGATTACAGGCATGAGCCGCCATGCCCGGCTAGCCATGGAGATTGTTAAGCCCCATCTGAGAACCACTACATCTGAAATTCTGGGGGTAGGACTCGCACTATTTTAAAAAGTTCTCCAGTGGGTACAGATGCTTGCTCACTTGCACTAACACAGAGAGTACCATAATTCCACACCCCAGGGATTGCATATGTTTTGAATCTGGAAAGCAGAAGTCCCTGGCTCCGCAGAGCCCCAGCCCTGATCCCCACCCAGCCCAGTCTTCCCGTGCCAACCCTGCTTCTGTCCTCTTGCTCATCATCTGGGCTCCCACGCGGGCTCCTTCTGAGTGCTGGCACGAATCTGGTCCTTCAGTGTAGGTGCTCAAAAAGTATGTGTTGAATGAGCAAGCAGCACTCACCAGGTTCATTTCTGAACACTCCCGGGATTTTGTGAACATGTGCAGTAAGGAACACCAGGGCAGAACCGAACGGGGATTAGGCTTGACTTAGAAGCACCGCGGGACTCCTCTCAGGGTCTGTATCACTTCCAGGGGATACAGTCTGACCTGAGAAATCTCTCAAAGTGCGTGTCATGAGAAGATGAGCTTCTACTGAGCAGGCTTTTTATTATTGCCCACTAAAACACAAGGTTATTAGAGTACTTTTTAATTAAATAATTGTTAGATGGAGTAGGAAGTAATGGTACAGGTTAATCTCAGGGTAGGGTTTTTTTTTTTTTTTTTGAACCCTCTAATAACTTCCTAAACATCAAGCATTTCCATGAAGCTAGCCAAAGTTACTTAATTATAGGCTTCATGAGTAAGTGTTTCTACAGAATTCTCAAAGGGCTCATCAGGCTCCTCATATAACACACGGTTTAGATGTTTCCACGCGGAGCCTATATAAGTGCTTTTAAAAAATTTTTTTTAGAGACGGTGTCTCGCTCTGTTGCCCGGGTTGAAGTGCAGTGGCACGATCTCGGCTCACTGCAACCTCCGCCTCGCGGGTTCTAGCAATTCTCTTGTCTCAGCCTCCAGAGTAGCTGGGACTATAGGCACACACTGCCACACTGGGCTAATTTTTTGTATTTTAATAGAGACAGGGTTTCACCGTGTTGCCCAGGCTGGTCTCAAACTCCCGAGCTCAGGTAATCCACCTGCCTTAGCCTCCCAAAGTGCTAGGATTATAGGTGTGAGCCACCACGCCCAGCCTGTGCTTTTTTATCTTAAGGCACAAAGCTGTCCAGAAGTACATGCCATGAGGACTTCAACACCTGGGAGCCAGCTGGCTCATGGATGAGGCAACAACCAAACTCAGTTGCTGGCATCCCCACCCTGCCCAGCCACCAGCCACTGCGGGGCCTGGCATCAGTTACATAGTGGCTCTCCTGGCGGGGGGGGGGGCCCTCCAGGCAGGTGAGCACACCCTGGTGACAAGAATGTCACAGCTCATCGCCGAGACACCCAACATCGCTGTTGCATCCCCTCACAGCTCTGAGAATCTCCCTTCAAAGTCCTTTCTGCAGGCAAAGCCAGGCTGGGTATTGTAACATAGCAGCCTGCAAGGCGTTGGGGCAAATGTGGGCACAGTGGACCGGCAGCAATGCAGCACCAGAGCCAAGCCCAGCATCGCCACCAGCAGGGAGCTCTCCAGGCTCTTTCAGTCTTGATGTTCCCTCTCTGCCTGGAGGCCGCCTCCTGAGTGCTGACAGACTCTCTCTCTGCATCTAAAACAGGACCCATGTGGAGTTAAGTGAAGAAGCATAAACAGAGTTGGGGGAGAACTCGGGGAACACAGGGGCAGCCTCCGAACCCACTCAGCCTGAGGCCTCCGAACACACATGGCCCAAGGCCTCCGAACCCACCCAGCCTGAGGCAGGGCCTCGGGATGGGGATTCGAGGTCCAGAAGGCAGGAGGTGGCAGGCCCTGTGCGGCACACTCAAGTCACCTGACATCGGCAAGCTCAGCAGAGCAGAGATGCTCGGGAACTATCACAGGGGTGCCCATATGTGGCGCCTTAATACTGCCGAGATCACAGTCCGCTTGGACATGGTGACAACGCCACAGACCTGCTTCCCGGGAAAGGTCATGTGTCTCCCCTCAGAGGGGCTTCCCAGCCCTGAATTCGGAGCCCCGAGGAGCACACACACACACACAGAGCAGGACAGCGGGACACGTGTCACAAAACAGGCCTGTGGGGACCCAGGAGGGTGAGCTACACCAGCTCAGGAGCCTGGGGAAAGCATCCCAGTGAGAGGCCCTGCGGAAGTGGGCAGAGAAGGGAAGACGCCCCTCCACCTCTTCACCTGTGGAAATGACTGGAATACCCACTGTGGGGCGGGGTGGGGGGGGGCGATGGTGAGGGCGCATGGGAAGGGCTGTAGATTAGGAGTGGGTACACGAACAAATCACTGATTCCTTTCCAGTTCTCTCACCTGGTACCAGGGTTACGACCAGAGGCCTGCCCGTTTCCTCACTCACCCAACATCTGTCACCCAGGGACCACACACAGCGCCGTTCTCTTTGCCGGGCCGCCAAGCCTAAGGCCAGATCCCTGCCTTCCCGGGGCTTCCGACGTGGCAGACAAACCAGTTTCCCCATTACAAAGAGGAATTGTGGGGCAACCCTTCCAACCTGGAGTTTCCCAAGGACACAGACAGACCCAAGGGCAAGGAAGGTGCAGGGAAAGGGTACCCTCCCAACTGGAACAGGAATGCCCAAAGCAGCTGGTCTGAGAGGCTGCTGCTGTCCTGGGTACAGATGGGGTGTGCAGCAGGATGGAAATCAGTCCTTTGCTCTCCCCAGCCCGCCGACTAGCAGACCACACTTCTGCATAGGCACCAGCCTCTCTGCCATCTCTGATGGGATGAAAGGGATGGAAAGTCTAGAAAATTTGAGCATAGGTTACTCTAAATTCACAGGCCATGAACAATGAAGCCCACCTTGGCCTGCACAACTGTAGCTGACCTCTCTGAAGAGGAGCTATAGGCCCAGCCTTCCCTCCGTGGATGTGGATGAGACAGAGGTATAGTTTCCTCCCCAGCACGGTTTTTGTTTTTGTTTTGTTTTGTTTTGTTTTGAGACAGAGTCTTGCTCTATTGCCCAGGCTAGAGTGCAGTGGCACCATCTCGGCTCACTGCAACCTCCACCTTCTGGGTTTAAGCGATTCTTGCAGCCTCAGCCTCCCTAGTAGCTGGGATTACAGGCACGGGCCACCACACCCGGCTACTTTTTATATTTTTCGTAGAGATGGGGTTTCACCATGTTGGCCAGGCTGTTCTCAAACTCCTGACCTCAAGCGATCCGCCCGCCTCAGCCTCCCAAAATGCTGGGATTACAGGTGTGAGCCACTGCGCCCGGCACCAGCATGCCTTGTATCAGAACCTCATCCTCGTTCATCTAAGGCTTTAATGTAAACGCACACACCCCTTGGGGTGGATGGTAAACTTATGTCATTTTCACATTAGAGGACAAATGTGTCCTGAGAACAGACTTAATACGAAGCAGGACTAAAGGTGAGTGTTCTGAACAGGTTGTAGCAAAGCAGCAGTTGCTTTCTAGGCCCCCAGTGCAGGCAGGGAACGGTGGCAGAGCTCTCCTGGCCCCAGACAAGATGTTGTGCCCTAGTCTTTGAGGGGCTCCTAGGTAAGGATGCTACTGCTCTCAGTGCTGCCTGTCTCCATCCCAGGCGCCAGGTCTACCTTAGAATCTGTTGTTAGGCTGCCGCTGTGTGTCCTGCTCCATGCCTCTCAGGGAAGGCTCTCCTGACAAGGAGAGGTAGGAGGCAGGGGCCGTTCATCTCTGCTTTACTGGTAGAGTGAAGGGCTGAGCCACTACACTTCATGTCCTAAAAACACCTGCCAGGGATGGGGCTGGGAGGCTGGAGTGGTAGAGGTGATGACTTTCAAATCTACCTGGTATTAGGTTTGACAGGAAGTTGCAAGAGACCTGATCACCTTGTCATTGACATGTGCACTGTGATTTTAAACACAGCACCTCAAGATGCTCCATAGATAGTATATGTGAGTCCACAGTTCTGGGATAAAGCATCACTATCTTAGTCTCAAAGGCTGATAAATTAGGACAAACGCTAATGGTATGACAGTCTTGAAATCAGCACACTGAAATACGCAATCTTACTTTTTACTTGCCTAATGGTCTAACAAACTAATAGATTAATTTATCAACTTCTTATAGAAACTTCAGGAGAAGACTCCACGTAAGTAAATGTCAACGTAAAATATATACAGCCACCCAACAAGTGCTATCGGATACAAGGATATTTATTTCAACTTTATTTCTAAGACAAAATATCCACGTTCTTCTCCCTACTCCTCCCCAAGTCTCTTTAACAAGTCTCTTTTTCTCTTTTCAGTGGAAGTGTATGTTATAAATGTGAGGGATCATAAAATATGATGAAAGGATAGCAGTATACCAATCTCTTAGCTGACTGTAATGAAAGCTAAAAAAGCCAGCCAAGTATGCATGCCACTGGCCTCTGTGTGCAGGCTCATATGTTCAGTTATCCTGCTCATCTTGTAAACAGTGGACAGGCGGAGCTGAGAGCAGTAGCATCCTTGCCTAGGAAGTAATTCTTATTGCCACACTCCCGAGGCCAGCAAAGGGCACACGGAGTTCCTAAGGGAGTTCTAGAACCCAAGCTGTTTCCTCTTAGTCAAGATTATCCGAAAGACAGTCAGGTGCGGTGGCTCACACCTGTAATCCCAGTACTTTGCAGGGGCTGAGGCAGGCAGATCACCCGAGGTCAGGAGTTCGAGACCAGCCTGGCCAACATGGCTAAACCCTGTCTCTACTAAAATTACAAAAAATTTAGCTAGGCATGGTGGTGTGCACCTGCGGTCCCAGCTACTCAGGAGGCTGAGGCATAAGAATAACTCGAACCCGGGTGGCAGAGGTTGCAGTGAGTCAAGATCACACCACTGCACTCCAGCCTGGGTGACAGACAGAGACTCCGTCTCAATTAAAAAAAAAAAAAAAAAAAAAGGAAGGCATGGTGGAGGCTAAGACTGAACTCTTGGGCCACATTTTATAGGAAATTACAGGCATTTTTATAGATGTGTGGGCTTTAAATCCAGGAAGTATAACATGTGAAATCCTAAGCCTTGCCAACTTTTGCCAAGATGGGTCTCATTCTATTATTGCTGTCCTCATAATGGGGTGATTTCCATTCCGTGGAAACCAACTGATGCCAGCAGGAGAGGAGTGACACCAATTCAGGGATGGTGAGGACCAGCTAAGAGCATAAGACGGCCTGGCTTTCCCACCTGCCCAAGGAAGGGTTTGGACTAGATTCACTTGAAAATCTGCGGGAGTGAAAATCCATAGTGTGAAAGGCACTGTGCCAGCCAGGCACTAAAGAGGGCAGAAATGGTCAAACCAGGACCGAGTCGGCCAGGGCTTTCCTATGTAAGAATACCACCCATGTGGTGTATGAAACAATGGAGAAAAAGCAACACGGCGTAGAGATGCGGGGGGATCCACCTCAGTCCCCATCCAGCTTCACGGAGAGCGCTGTACAAGCACAGCCGGAGCCTGCATAGATACTCCAGCGAGGCAGGTGCCTGGGGGCAGCTCTGAGTCAGCCATCTAGACTGTGCCTTGCCCTGCCTCCTTCGGGGGCTTGCAGCACTGTGGGGGCTCAGGGAGGGAGAATCCTGACTGATACAATTCCTGGCAACCAAAATCCAGGGGTCTCTGCTGAAGGTCTCAGTGCCCACATGAGACCAGTAGCTAGGCTCCACTGCCAGGTGACGCTGACAGCAGGGAGGCTGAAGAGAGGAGGCGGAGGGAAGAAGGAAGAGCCAAAGGCAAGACTGGTGGGAATTAGGAGGGCCTGAGACTTAAAGCTATGAACGACCTGGCCCTCTTTTCCTTGGAGCCCTGAAGGAACAAAGTTAACATGCTAGGGACCAAATGCCACATGCCACTAAGGCCCTGGAAAATGGATTCTGTTGGCAAATACTGTTTGAGGGTCAGGCAAATAAGACCCAGTGTTTGTCTTCAAGGAACTCTCTGCCCAGTGGACTCATAGCAAATGAATTCTTAAGAGCACCAGTGGTAAACCAGCAAGAAATGCAATTTGTTCTCTGGTGCTACTCAAGATGGAAAATGGCTGTAGCCAACTGATGAGGCATTCTTCCAAAATGATAAGCTGTATTTCTACTCAGGTAAGGCAGAGAAAATAAGCCATTTGGGAACTCTAAAATCAGCACACTAAAACAACCTGATGAGGCTGAGTCTACACCTTGTACACATGCGTGTACCTCACTAAAGGGTTAAGTGACCAGAATGAAGAGAGGGAAAATCTAGAAACTCTCTAGAGAAATCTAAAATGGTCATGTACAGTAAGTCCATGCCCCACAACTGTTCTTTTTTCTGGTAAAGAAAAAGAAAACTAAGAAGTGACCTGACCTGAAACTATTAGAGGAAGAAAAGCAACATTAGCTCAAAACTGAGCAGCAAGAAAAATATGACTACATTTGCCAGATAAAATAGGAAATCTCTGCAGCTGGAGTACTTCTGTGTCAGTCTACTCATCACATAACCAAATTTCTCAACTTAAACTGAATGTCATTGTCCAAATTCAGCCATCTCTGTTCTGATTCATAAACTAGTTTCGCAAAAAAGTGAATAACTTCATTACTTCTTAATGTAACATAACGCTACACTTTTAATTTAAAACAGTGTTCTAATAAAAAGGAAACATAAAGGTTCCAAGTGAGATTTTCAAGATACTGGAATCAAGATTGAAAATATATTTACAGGCCGGGCATGGTGGCTCACGCCTGTAATGCCAACACTTTGAGAGGCTGAGGTGGGTGGATCACTTGAGGTCAGGAGTTCGAGACCAGCCTGGCCAACATGGTGAAACCCCGTCTCTACTAAAAATACAAAAACTAGCCGGGTGTAGTGGAGCACACCT
Source organism: Macaca thibetana thibetana (assembly GCF_024542745.1). NCBI lineage: Eukaryota > Metazoa > Chordata > Mammalia > Primates > Cercopithecidae > Macaca > Macaca thibetana. The sequence goes on from NC_065584.1 coordinate 89,733,468, forward strand.
ATAATCCCAGTTACTTGGGAGCCTGAGGCAGGAGAATCACTTGAACCCGGGAGGCAGAGGTTGCAGTGAGCCAAGACTGTGCCAACTGCACTCCAGCCTGTGCGACAGAGTGAGACTCTGTCTCTAAAATAAAATAAAATAAAATAAACTTACAATAACTACCAATGATGACGTTTTTAAAAGGTCACATCTGCGAAAGAAGAGATATACTGTGCTTGAATGTGATCCTTTACTTCCAATGGTTCAAGGGTCAGAATGAATCAAACCCTTGCCTTGCAGATACACAACTGAAAAGCAGCACGAGGTGCTCTAGGCATAGCTGGATGAATGAGACTTAAAGATCACATCTAATCATTTAGTGTAAGATACTCGCTCAGGACAGTGAGACCAAGCACTGGGGCAACAGGGCTAGTTTAGGGTTTTACTCCCACACTGATGATCTTTCATAGTCCATACACAAATCACCTCAGTCTTTTCAAATGTGATTCAGAATGTTGACTGTCACTCAGGAATCATAGAGTTCTTCTGGAAGATAAGGAAATATCCATCAAATGAGCCACGGTCTTCAGGAAATATATTACAAAGACTGGAACACTATTTGTCAGGGGCATACAAGAGAAGTCATGAGATCCAGTTGGCCATATGCTGTCTGAACCTTTGTTTCATTTAATAGGTAATAACAAAATAACTAAAGATAGAATAAAGAAAAATTATCTTTGTATCTTAGTATGTTGAGTTCTATCATCAAAACTTGTAAAACTTCACTCTTACTCCTTCAGTTAAGCACACACAGTTACATTAAGTTACATAAATACAGGCAGAGGATACAAATCCATGTTCTTTCATCTCAGATATCCAAATATGTGAGATGTGGAACTATTTTTTTTATCAAGTAGATAATGTTTTATCAATAGCTGTAAACTATTTTTGTAAACTGTCTTTCAGCTGAGAAAACAATACACTACTTCTATCATATTGGAAAAGGAATGATCTCAAGGTTTCCAAGCAACACAGCAATTTTTCAAAGCTGAACTCCCCTGCTGATCATTAGAAATAGTTTCAAATGTCCTATTCTTGGCCTTCATTCGTGCCAAACCCTGGACAAGGCTGCAACAAGATTATAATTCCAAAACATCCCACTTCTGCATGGGGTGCTAAGCAGTCCCTCTTCCCTTTCTCTTAGCACACCATCATTCATATTCACTTTGGGTCTCTCCTGAATCAAGCTGTGTTTATGTTTTATAGAGGAAATGTGAAATCAAAGTTATTTTGCTTCATCCCCTGCAGGGTAACTCCGTCAGATTCATTGCTTTGACTGCATACTGTCCTACGTTTAGAAACGCTGTGGTCTAAATCCTGTCCTCAGTCAAGGTGTGACACGCGTGAGGTAGGTGGCGATTACGGCCCAAGAAAGCTCAGTGCTGGATCGATACACTCAACACTGTGATAATCTTTAGTTGGTTGGTATTTGCAGAATGCATTAAACAAATTAAAGGAGGGTAAGAAATGGCTTATCTGGTGACAATGTAGAGTGGTATTGTTTTCTGCATCATCATATTCTTAAACAATTCCCAGTGATCTAAAATGCTGATGAAGGAAGGACAGAGTTTTATTTATTTTCATCAAATAGCTGGACATATTAAAAAGTTAAGGTAGACTGGAAATAAAATACAACTCCAACATGTTTTAAATCAGATTTGATTTTTTTTTAATTCAAATTGACCCAAAGCAAAACTTACATTAAAAAGGAAGAACAAAATACATTATGATATAACACACTAGGAGTTACATGAAAGCTAAATTTGTGGGCAAATGGCCTTATCCCAATCACATTCTGGGCTAATGAGCACTTCTGCAGGAAAGTTAGAATCTCAATTTCGTATGGTCCACGCTGGTCATTAAACTACACATTCTCGTCTCTTAGGGTGTGCATCTGACAAATCATGCTAGACTCCCTCATGCTCCAGATGTGCACTCTTGCTACTGCCAGAACACTGAATTCTCTAGTGGAAATGCTGTTCCAAGCATGACTGATAATGAATTAAAAAACGAAACAGTCAAGTCCTCCAAACTAACAGGCATGGATTACTGTGTAGTAAATAGTTTAGAAATATGGGAATTAAATAATCTAAAAAACACTCTTACTCTGCTGTACATTTATAAACACAAATATTTACAAAAAAAAAACAAAACACAAAACCTTGTTTTCGAAAGATGAGGTTTACAGTTCATTAATGATCATAATCTTTTATGAGCTGGTTTCTTTGGTGTATTTGCCAAATATATTTTTATAAAGGTTTAGTAATAGGCTTAAATAATAAATTTCAAAGGAAACATAAAAGAATCTGACAAATTTGAAAATATTCTGAACATTTTCTGCTCTGTCTTCTGGAAAAAACAATCAGTTGATTTTTCTGAAAAGTTCTGTTCTCCCTATTCATTATGTGACCACGGAATGCTTCTCTGTCAATCCAATTCAAATGCAGACCTGCAGGTTTCACCACTATAATCTACCAGTAACCCACTTGGAGACATTTTAGTTATTGTGAAATGTGATTGGGATTTTATTAACAACAAAAATAAAACATTCTTTTTAAGCTTCCAGATAAATCAAACCTCAAACAATAAATAATGGAATTATACACTTCTTCATTAAATAGAAATTTCAAAATTCCAGGAAGAGCTCTCATAATTTTTTTCTGAAGTCACAGCAGCAATACAGAACAAAGAATTTACCTTAATCTGATCTTTTTTTACTTGGAATTCCCTGACTCAAACTCAGTGGCTTAGTTTGGAAACCTCTGAATGGCTGGGGAGAGAAAATCATTTTAAACTAGGTGAATAAATTAACACACACATACGTGGAAATAAGCCCTGTGCAAGTGTAACATTAACATCACTGCTCAGAGTGCAGAAACTCCAGGCACCCCTCTGCCTCCTCACATCCCTGGGCCTGGGGTTTTAGGGAGAAGTCACACTCAATTCATTTCTAGCCACACCATGTCCCTAAGACTGCTAGTGTGTCCTAGCTCTGACCTGGGTATTGGTTTAAAGAATGAGAATATAGCTTGGCAACTGTCTTCACAGGGGACTTTCTCTGGAGATAAATTTTTGGAATATTTTTATGGAAAAAAGGACAGACTACTCGTTCCTATCCATCAGGCTCCAGCTAGTTTGGGGATGGTTATAGAACTGGCCACACTCAGACTGGCTGCCTGCGAAACAGTCTATGCCAAAGAGTCTATGGGTCACACCAGTAATCTCCCGAATAATCCTTTTTTCTGAAGCTGCCCGTCTTTGGAAACCTGTGCAATGCCTAGGCACAAGCAGATCGAGTGTAAGACGCCACAACTACTCTGCACCCAAGAGAACAAACACTGTGCTTGAGAAAACAGCACTGCTGGCTCTGAAAAAGGTAAAGCCAGAGACAACTCCTAATTCTGCTTAGTTACACTTCTGGGTGAAACAGTTTTACGCTTTATGACTTAAATCTAGAAATTCAGATGAGAGAAGCCCTTCGTCTTGTAAACTTCTGATAACAAATTTATTAACAGTGTGTGAATATTTTTTCCCAAAGCACTAAAAACGATACTGGGACATTTGAAAAGGTTCTTCTGAAGCTAATAACACAAATCAAGCACAGAATACATTTCTGAGGGCATCATCTTAGATGCCTAATGCCTCTGGGACCTTTTCCATTGTTACTGACACTTATCATATCCGTGTTTACACAGCAAACAAATGCCCAATCAACCCAGAAAATAATTGTCCTGAAGAGCCTCACTGTATATAACCTTAAAATAGGAAATGTTTAATTAGCATATTAGAAATTAGCCAGACTTACAAATGTGTACCCCTTAAAGATTTTACCCTTAAAAAGTTTTTTTTTTTTTTTTAAACTGGGAGAAAAAGAAACACCATGAAGCCATTCCAAATTATTGAACCATTAAAGCCAAATGATTTAACAATTTTTAAGGGAAGACTCTACCACCAGGATACAAAATTTTCTGCTTAAAGTGAAGTAAAAGACATAGCTTAAAATGGAAATTGCAACTGACATACTATGGTTCTGCCATGAAAATTAAAGTGGCGGCTCCTGTTCTCACGGGCATGTCAAAGCTGGCTGTGAAATGATGACCAGCAAGTGAAATAATGGATAAAATACACCAGAAAGAGTATTGCACTGCAGGCACAGTTTTAAAAACAGAATACACTGGCTTCAATTAAAGTTAGTTTCTTTCCCGTTAATTTTTTTAAAAGCACAACTCTAACTAGAGATAGAAATCGAGACACAATGTCTCAGGGTAGTGTACTACAGTTGTTAAAAAAAAAAAAAAGTTAAAAACAAGAGCACACCAAAAGAAAAGCAGAGATACTGAATTTATGTCATCCGAAAGCTACATCAATTAGGAAAAAGAACAGTTTGAAACGGCCAATTTATACTCATTAAAAATGAATGAGGTGACAGCATTACTTTAAACATTTCTTAGGGCATTTTCCAGAAGAACCCAGGGCCCCCCTGGGTGAAACTGTGCCTCCAAACATTAACAAGTGCTCTGCTGGTTTAGAATATCGTGCTTACCAAGGAAACCATAAATTTGGAAAGGGTAAATTCTCCACTCCAAACCTGCTTGTGTCATTTAAGAAAAGACAATTTTTCTAAATGCAGTATTGTATACAAAGCTTGGACCTCTTAAACTTGGACCAAGAAACCAAATTAAGACCTTCAAGCATGTGGTGTGTGTTTTTATATATATATAAAAAAATCCCTTCCCTACAATGAAAACCAACCAAACAAACAGAAAACCCAAAAGTGTATACCTGCTTTCTGATTTCACAGCAAATCAGAAATTGCATAGGATATACTTTGTGCAAGGCAAAAAGCCTTTTAAGTATCTGGAATATAACTCCTAATCCTGCTCACAGTTCTGGTATATCAGATATCATCAAATTTGTGTTTTAAGTAGTCTTTCATGACCTTGGCAATTGGTAGTTCATCAAGTAGCTTTAGGTTTTGAAGGCCTATACATTGTCGAATTTTAATTCGGCACAGGTCCTGCAAGTTTCTGGGCTGTCCTAAAAAGACAGAAAAAAGAGAATGTTACAAAGCCACAAAGCACAATATTTAAGGCACTTTTGAAAAGAACTGTTTATTTCACTGAGAAGTTCTCTCTACGGACTTTACACGCAAAGGCCCGGAAAGATACCAACTCAAACAAAGTGTCCTAGGACCTTCATGCAATGCCTTATTTGATCTTTTTCACAACTCTGGGATGGTGGATATTTTCACCTCCATTTTACAAATAAGAATACTGAGTATCAGATGTAAACAAGCTGCTTAATATCAGACAACCAATTAAGGCTTTAGACTGAGACTAAAAACAGTTCTGATTCTAAGCCTCATATCCTTTCTGTTACAAATCAGGAAAACTCTGGTTCTTGTCCTGATTAGGTCTCTCTCAGGCTGGGTGAGCCACTGTGAGCCAATCATTGCTCTGAGTCTTGGGTTCTCAATCTGAAAAGTGTGGGGACTGAATGAGATGTCCCCTATTGTAAGCCTCCCTTTCGGCTCTGGGTCTAGGACACTGGAGCCCCGAAGTCCACCATGGTCTCTGTGGAAATTTCCAAACGAGCTTTCCAGATCTGCCCACCTGTTTTCCGTGATTCTGAACATAGCAGAACCTTGGTTATAAGGCTGAGAGTTGAGGAGTGCAGCAGGAATGGGGTGTGAAAAAGCACCTCAAGGTATTCTGAATCTACATCGATTCAAGCTTCTACACCCTGATCATTTGCCAATAAAAACTCCTGTTATATCTCAATTAAAAAGAAAAATCACAAAATCCTATTTCTTTCCCTTTGGAATATTTTGTTTTACAAAAACAATACAGATGGCTCCAAAAACAAGCAAGAATTCTTCGACTGCGCTTCAGTAGTGTTTGGAGTCCAGGGAGTTTTGCTTTCATATTAAACATGATAATAAAGCTAAATATATATTGAATACTTACTCTGTGCCATATATTGTTAAGAGGAAATGACATGTATGAACTCCTTTCATCCTTTTATGAGGGAAGTACTTTGATCATCGCCCCCATTTTATAGAGTCTCAGAGAGATTAGGTAACATGCTTAAAGTCAAGTTGAATGCCATATTTGTCATTCTCAAACTTTTTGGTTTCAAAACTCCTTTACACTTTAAAAAAATTATTGCAAACCCCAAAAAAACTTCTATGTGGGCTATCCCTATAGATAAATGCCATATTTTAAGTTAAAACAGAAATTTTAGAAATACTTTTAAATTCATTCTAATAAACCCTTTACATGTTAACATAAATAACACATCATTATGAAAATTAACTATATTTTCCAAAACCAAAAAAAAATTTAACAAGAAGAATGTCATTCTTTCACATTTTTGCAAAGCTTTTAATGTCTGGCTTAATAGATGATAGCTGAATTTTCATATATGCTTCTGAATTCAATCTGTTGAGATAAATCACACCAATCACACCACCTCGTCTCTGGAAAACACTGACACTCGTGTCAAAAGGAATGAGAAAAAGGCAAATCATATCTCAGTGTTATTATGAAAATCAGGAGACCTATGGAGAGAAAGCAAAGTCTGAGATTAGACTGCAGCTTCTCGCTTACCTGTGCAGTGTAATTTTGAGCTGTCTCTTTGTAGTCCTAAGATACAGGAGCTCCCGTTCTCAGCCTACTAACCCATATGTTTCTGTGGTCAAGTCTTGTGTGCACTCCCTGCCATTGCTCAGCTGTAAACACACTTCTACACTGATCACAAGAAATAGGCCATTGATGATGATGTTCCCTTCTCAGTCACTGCTGTCTCTGAAAGTGATGACTTTACTAACATCATCAATAAATTACTAAAGGACAGAAATGAGTTCCACAAATATATGGAGTTGATTTCCTTTTTAAGGATCAGTTTCTGCGAATGCCCTTGGTCAAACACATGGAACAGGAGAACATCTCATTAGAAGAAGTTGTGGAAATAGAATACGCGGAGAAGTATACTGCACCCCAACCAGAATGATGTGTCCATGATGACTGGACCAGTTCAATTTAAGGGACAGAGGTATGGATCTTGACTGGTTTGGATCTGGTCCTTGGAAGGAAAGTCAACATTGACAACTGTGGGACACATGGATGTTGTAAAAGATATGGCCTGGGTGATAAAACACAGTTTGTGTTATTACTGAGTGCCTCTATGGATCAGACTATTCTCTCATGGGACTGGAATGTTGAAAGAAACAAAGTGAAAACCCTACACTGCGGCACAAGTATAGATTCTACAGCTATTGATAGCTCAGCAACCAAATTTTGCAGTGGCTCCTGGGATAAGATGCTAAGGATCTGGTCTACAGTCCCTACAGAAGAAGATGAAATGGAGGAATCCACAAATTGACCAAGAAAGAAACAGAAAACAGAGCAGTTGGGATTAACAAGGACTCCCATAGTGACCTTCTCTGGCCACAAGGAAGCAATTCCCTCAGTTCTGTGGTCAGATGCTGAAGAAATCTGCAGTGTACCTTGGGACCATACAATTAGTGTGTGGGATGTCATGTTTGGCAATCTTAAGTCAACTTTGCAGGAAATAAAGTGTTTAATTGTATTTCCTATTCTCCACTTTGTAAATGTTTAGCATCTGGAAGCACAGATAGGTATATCAGACTGTGGGATCCCCAAATTAAAGATGGTTCTTTCATGTTGCATCCCTAACCTCACATGCAGGTTGGGAGACATCAGTACAATGGTCTCCTACCCATGAACCACAGCTGATTTCAGGATCCTTATATAACACTGTCAAGCTGTGGGATTCAAGAAGTTGTAAGGCTTCTATGATGTGGCTGCTCATGAAGACAAAGTTCTGAGAGCAGACTAGACAGACACAGGGCTCCTTCGAGTGGAGGAGCAGACAATAAACTGTATTCCTACAGATATGGGGGACACGAACACGAATAATAATTTGATTACAGAGATTCTTTCTATAAATGAAACTGGTAGAGAATCATGAAATTACATTGATGCAGATGCAGAAAGCAGCCTTTTGAAGTTTATATAAAGTTTTCACCCTTCATAACAGCTAACATATCACTATCTTTTCTTATTTTGTATTTATAATACAAAAGTTTGTGTTTATAGAACAGAAACTGTGGCTTGCATTCTCTATTAAAAACAAAAAAAAAGAAATCATTTTGACCTCACAGATACCCCAAAAGGGTCTTGGGGACTCCAGGGTCCACTAGACCATACTTGGAAAACTATTCTTGTACTTTATCCCTTATATCCATTGTACTTGCTTACCGTGATCACCATTATTCAAAATGAAGTACTTCTTCATAAATGACAAAGGCTGACTTAGACCTCTGCTCTGTAAGGCCTGTATGAACATATGCTTTTCGAGAGGTTACCTGCTATGCGGTCTCTTAACAGAATGGCAGCAGAAGTGACTGCTTTCTTACAAATGTCTGCAAACTAGGAATATGTGTATCCACAGATGTCTGTACATGGATCTGTGCAGGGATGTGACACACACACTCATGTGTCTCTTGGGAGGATTATGTCTCCTCCACCTTTCAGATCTCTGCCAAAATAGCACTTCATCACAGGAGACTATGTCAGGATTCACCATCAGATACTCCCAGAGTTCCTTTCCTTTATAACATTTAATAAGGTTGTGAGTTCACATTTATTTGGTGATTATGTGTTAATTAATGCCCATCTTCCTCACTATATGACATGTTCCATGAGGGGAGGACCATGTCTGGCTCCATTTGCCAATGTAAATCTGACAGCTGACACAGTATTCAGCGAATATTAGTTGAATGAATGCTTAATAGGGTTGTCCTTAAAGTATAAAACAGTCAACGCAAAACACACCCAGGTCAACAGCAAATCATTTCCAAGCCTGTTTTGAATTGTTTTTCAACACTATTCATGGGCTACTTTAGGAAAAGAATAAATTATCATTGTCATTTTTCAGGAAATGCTTACAGTATTTGATCTGCAAATGCAAACCGGAATGTGAATTAGATGTGAATCTTCTTTCTTTAAAGAATTTGATTTTCCTAATAGATGATGGGTTCTTTTTAAGTATTATTTATTTATTTATTTATTGCGAAGTAGTCTCACTCTGTTGCCCAGGCTGGAGTGCAGTGGTGCAATCTCACCTCACTGCAACCTCCATCTCCCAAGTTCAAGCTATTCTCATGCCTCAGCCTCCTGAGTAGCTAGGATTATAGGCATGTGCCACTATGCCCAGCTAATTTTTGTATTTTTAGTAGAGATGGGGTCTCATCATGTTGGCCAGGCTGGTCTTGGACTCCTGGCCTCAAGTGATCCAGCTGCCTCAGCCTCCCAAAGTGCTGGGATTACAAGGCATGAGCTGCCATGCCAGGCCCTTTTTAATACTAATAAAAAGAACCACCACAACATATTCAGGCAAAAACAGACGAGGAACGAGTTTACATATGTGTATACAGGCATACTTAAATGAAAACATCATGCAAAAAATGGTAAAAACTAAATTACTAGAATTTGCTTAGCTAAAGTAAAAAAGAAGGGGCTGGCCGGGCGCGGTGGCTCACGCCTGTAATCCCAGCACTTTGGAAGGCTGAAGTGGGCAGATCACAAGGTCAGGAGATTGAGACCATCCTGGCCAACATGGTGAAACTTTGTCTCTACTAAACAAACACACACACACACACACACACACACACACACACACACACACACAAATTAGCCAGGCATGGTGGTGGCACCTGTAGTCCCAGCTACTCAGAAGGCTGAGGCAGGAGAATCACTTAAACCCGGGAGGCAGAGGTTGCAGTGAGCCAAGATCGTGCCACTGCACTCCAGCCTAGGCAAGAGTGAGACTCTGTGTCAAAAAATAAAAAAAAAAGAAGGGACTGAGACAAAAGGTTACGGAATGGGGGATCTGTTGACATGGATTTGTTTTGTGACAGACTTCTCTCCACAAAGATGACCACATTACCTCCTATCTCTCATGCCTTTCCACAATGAGGCTGGACACTCCTATCATTAAGAGATGAGGTCTATGTTCCCTCTTCTTGAAACTGGGTGGGTCTGTGATAATGGTGATACAGTTGTTATGTAACTTCCAAGGCTAAGTCATAAAAGGTGATGCAGCTTCTGCCAGACTCTTGGGACATTTACTACTGCAGCACAGCCACCATTCCACGAAGATGCCCTGGCAGCCTACACAAGGGAACTGAGGTCACTGACCAATAATCCTGGCTGAGCTCCCAGACAACTGCCAGCACCAACTCGCCAGCCACCTGAGCCAGCCTTTTGTTTATTTGTTTTTTAGCCAGTCTCACTCCTTCACCCAGCCTGGAGTGCAGTGGCACAATCTCTGCTCACTGCAACCTCCACCTCCAGGGTTTAAGCAATTCTCCTGCCTCAGCCTCCCAGGCAGCTGGGACTGCAGGCATGCACCACCACGCCTGGCTAATTTTTGTATATTTAATAGAGACAGGGTTTCACCATGTTGGTCAGGCTGGTCTCAAACTCCTGACCTCAGGTGATCTGCCTGCCTCGGCCTCCCAAGGTGCTGGGATTACAGACGTAAGCCACCGCGCCTGACCGCAAGAGTGAGCCATTTTCAAAACAGAGAGGCCCCAGTCAAATTGCTCCAGAAAATAATGTGTGGAGCAGGGAAGTAAAACAAATGACTCTTGTTGTTTTAAGCCACTAAAGTTCTGCAGCATTAGATAACCGAGTGAGACTCTGGCACCTGAAAGTGGGGCTTTGCCCTTGGCACCAGGCAGTGGGAGGGCTTTGAGGTGAGTGTTACAAGGAAGCCAGAAGGGCTTTAAGAAGCCTGTTGGTTGGGGCTGTATAAAAAAGTTTTTTGAATGTTACTAGAAGCTGGAAGACAGGGAAGCCTTGTATGTATGTAATAGTGCAAAGTCTGGCAACACTGTCACCTGGGGAAATGTGGTAAACAGGAAATGTCCTATGACCTAATGGTCTATTTAAGTAAATTCCTCAGGCAGAATACTGTAAGTATCACTGGCTTTTCTTCATTATCTATGATAAGATGCAAGAAGGCAAAAATGAGACAATAACTTTAATTCAAGGGAAGCACCGACAGAAATGCTACCATCTTCACAAGTTATTTATCTCTGCGTAAGCCTTTTCCAGGGAAAAACACACATTCTTAGGCCTGAATATGTTGAAATGCTCTAGTCAACATGTTGAAATGCTCTAGACTAATTTTTCTTCTCCTTAAAACGTGTGTTGTTGGAAGAATCTGACCTTTTAAAGGTTTCTTGACCATGTGTAACTCCTGTCTGCAGAATTTCCTTTAATGATAGAGGCATATCATAGTGGTTAAAAGCATCAACTTCGGAGCCAGGCTGCCTGGATTTGGCTCCTGGCCCCACTACCACTTACAATCTGTGTGATCTTGGGCTCCTTAGCTTCCTGCCTGTTTTCTCATAATAATCACACTCACCTCAAAGGTTTTACGAGCATTAAAAAAGTTAATTTTGGTAAAGTGCTTACAATAGTGCCAAGCACACAGTAAGTACCAGGTAAATATATTTTTAAATATTTGTAAGGATGTCTGCTCTGGTTACCAAAAAAGTAGAGGGCCCTCTTTGGAAGCTGCAGTCTCCATCTTCCTGGTGTCAGGACAGTAAGAAAACTAGGTGACAGTTTAACAGTAAAGGAGCAACTGGAAACCCATTAGTGGGAAACAGTCCTGGGCAAATTGATATAAATCATATTCTAGAAATCCCTGGCTGACTTGCATCAGGCAGAGATGTGAGGGCTTTCACCTGTATAAAAAGATGTGCAGAGATGAAGTGAGGGATGTCATCACACTGTTCTCTACGAGTGTACAGGTATGAGCTCATCTTGCCGTGTACCAGTATTGCTGAGTGAAAAGTGAGCTAAATTTTAGGAATAATAAGGACTGCTCATGGTAAGTACTGTCATTTCTAAGACTGTCTAAGGAGCTATTTTTTTCAGAAATGGCATTTTAGGAATAGAAGATTATGACTGAAAGAGAAGTACTTATTTTTTTGTCAACTGATCGCTTAAAAGTATTTACTGAGCATCTATTAATGCTATATGTATTCAACAATGCACTATCCCAGAGATTAAAGGGCCAAGGGAAGAGAAGGGCAGTGGCAGAAGAAGAGAAGGCAGAGAAAGAGAATAAAGAGAATGAAAGAAGAAAAATCAACACAAATGTGCACACCATTTACTAGGCATCTTAGAAAATTAATTCCTCCCATTAAAGAACAACTTCCCTGTCCATGGGATCATAACAGGGGAAAACTGGAAGACATCTCACAAAAGAGCATAATTTAAAGAACTAGAAACCCTTTAGGGGATACAGAAAAAACTACCAGGTATTCATACTAATGAACTACAATGGAATTACATAATAGTTCAAAGAGTTATTAGTCTTTCCATTTTATAAAGAAGCCCATCATTAGTAATAATTGGGCTGGTATAAAATAGGAAATCAGCTTTTGAAGGGTCTAGTATAAATTACAAAACCAGGGCCAGCGGCATAATTTAGAAAATTAAATATCCTAAATCACCTCCCTGTAACATCGCCATTACCGTTTTTATGATAGGATCAACTTATTTGTTTAAAAATATCTGGATTCATAAAGGTAGAGAGGAAAAATATTTTTAAATACCCAAAGTGAGCAAAATGAAGGCAAAACAAAGTTCCAAAGTTGTTCTTTTGGGTGGAGAGGGGTAGAAATTGGAGGTGGAGGGGAGGCACAAAGGAATAAGTGAAAGATTTGCGTCCCCTGGATTGCTCTACACACCTGACCTGGTCCTTCCAGACTCTCTCCATCTTAGGTCAACATCTGGGATGGTCGTCCAATATCTCTTTGTTTTATTTCAGCTTCCCATTTTAAAATCCTACCATAGGCTGGGCATGGTGGCTTACGCCTGTAATCACAGCACTTTGAGAGGCTAAGGTGGGCAGATCACCTGAGGTCAGGAGTTCGAGACCAGCCTGACCAACACGGCGAAACTCCATCTCTACTAAAAATGCAAAAATTAGCTGGGTATGGTGGCACGTGCCTGTAGTCCCAACTACTCAGGAGGCTGAGGCAGGAGAATTGCATGAGCCTTGTAGGTGGAGGGTGCAGTCAGCTGAGATCACACCATTGTACTCCAGCATGGGCGACAAATGAGACTCTGTCTCCGAAAAAAAAAAAAAGAAAAAAGAAAAAGAGAAAAAAAATCCTACCATAAATACATTTTATTCCTTTTGCATCTGAATTCCCTTCACAGGGACCTAGTATGAAATGTGCTAAACAAATCTTACTTTATAGGACAAAGGCAGTTTCCAGCTCTCCTTAAAATAACAATTAAGGTATTCTCTTCAATAGAATCCTAATGTATACAACATCAGGCTTATGATATTTTTCTATTGCTAGATTTTTTCCATAGGTAAATGAGCTCTGAATTATATTTTCCATTTGCACTAAGTCAAATGACAACAAATCTCTAGATGTCTATATTAAAAATATAAAGTAATACAAATACTATAAATGGCAGGATATTTTTTGTATCAAAGAACCTTAAAATGTGATGCAATCTGACTAAAAATTGTGTTACTATTTATTTCTAAAAGCGATTCTTAGTAACTGGGACTGAAAAATCTAGTAAGACTATGATATAATTATAAATCAATAATCAAAAATGCCCCTGGTTAAAATGTATTACACAAATTACTTCTCCAAAGAGTTGTACTATACAACACTGCTTTGGATAAACCATCCTACAAAAATATCAAAGTAGCATTCAAAAGGAACACAGGAGGGGAAGGCACTTGTTTTAGAGGCATTTTGTGTGATCCGCTGCTCATATACTTATTGCTGTATGGGGTTTAACCTGAGAAAGCCGAAGCCTAAATTTTGCTTTCTTAAAATTAAAAAAAAAGGAGGAGTCGTGATTTTTATTATGCCTTATTTAAGTTATTTTAAAGTTGGAAATGCTGTCTTTAAAGTTTACTTCTACAGCTAGAACACAGTACTTGACTATTGCTAAAATTTAAACAAAAATATTTCAGGTTACTGTGATATTTATAAAATAGTATTTTCAAATATCTGTATTTAATGTTCCAGAAAGCAATTACTTTAAGTACTCGACAGACTGTCTTCTGCAAAACCGTTTATACAACTCAATTCCCATCTACCTGATCTTTTTCTTGTAGAAATACATGCCAGTTAACTCCTTAAAACGTACAAATCAAAACACAGCCCAGCCCTCCCTGTTATACACCACCAAAGCATACTGGTGGTGGCTTCCAGTCTGTGAACAGTGTCTACTACAAACAGCTCACTTACTCAGCTCAGCCTCCTATGGATAGTAAATACCAAACTAGCATATTCTCTGACTTAAGAGTCACCTAGACCAGAGCCTGCCACAGGAATAGAAGATGCTCTGTTCTCACTCATAAGTGAGAGTTTAACAATGAGACCACATGGACACAGGGAGGGAACATCATACACCAGGGCCTGTCGGAGGGTGGGGGGGCAAAGGGAGGGAGAGCGTTAGGACAAACACCTAATGCATGCGGGTCTTAAAACCTAGATGACGGGTTGACAGGTGCAGTAAACCACCATGGCACATGTATACCCATGCAACAAACCTGCACGTTCTACATGTGTATCCCAGAACTTAATAATAATTAAAAAGATGCTACAGTGTAAAAGTAAGATGTGAAAGTAAGTTGTTCACACTAGTGAACAAATAAATGCTTTATTTATTCAAGGACTTCCCGGCCCCTTTGATATGTTACTGTGCACAGTGAACCTCTGAAACCTGGACCTAGGATCCAAGGTACTTGTCTTCCAAACTGATTTGAATCATGAATCCACTTGACTCCACAGTATCTGGTAGACCACAATTTTTCTTTTTCTTTAAGACTAGTCAAGTGCAGTCTTGAGAGCGGAGGAAAGAGTAGAACGAGGGATCTGATCTGTAACTGACTGTGGACACTACCTTTGAACTAGCCAGCCAGTTTCATAAACAAATTTCAGGAAATCACGGATCTCTGCAGAGCCTACATAGTAAATATGATAGTAAACGGCAAGCAATAATGTAATACATCTCGTATTATCCACAGATTTTAACTTTAAACAGAAATACATTAGAGATTCATCAAATTCTGAAACACTAGGCTAACAGGACACTCTAAAAATCTGATTGTAGGGAATGTATATCACTAGGTCTCAGTCTTTTAGTTTTAGGACCCCCTTGCACTTTTAAAATTGGAGAAGCGCAAAGAATCTTTATGTCAGTTATACTTACCTACATTTACCATTTTAGAAATTGAGAAATTTTTTAAATATCCAATTCACTTAAAAATCCATCATCAATTGAAATATTTTTATGTAAAAATAAGAGCTGCTTTCCAAACCAAAAGGGATTTTTGTGAGAACAGCACTTCTTACAGTTTTCTGCAAATCTCTTTTAATGTCTGGCTTCACAGAAGGCAGCCGCAGTCAGAGATCTGCTTCTGCATTTCATCTGCTACAACACGCTGTCTTGACTGGAGCACCTGAAGAAAATCCAGCCTCACTCAGACACGTAGTTGGAAAAGGAAGGAATTTTAAAATAATTTTTTTCAAGTAACTGTGGATCTTCTCTGATACTCCATCAAAACTAGACAAGTGGGCGTTTCTTAATGGTTAGTTACAATATGAAATCTGGTACCAAACTGATGAACTTTCATACTCTGTTACATTAAAATCCACTGGTTCAACTCGCACTTGAAATGGATCATTTATCCATGTGTGATTGTTGTCACATTATGCATTAGTCATTTGGAAAACAAGGTTCATTGGGTTATATGGATCTTCCAAATGTTAACTTGTTCCATTATGTAAGATCAAAAAATCACTTTGTTAATATCTTCATTGATTGAAGAAGTCTCTAGATACTAGGAATCTCACAGCAGCAAATATAAGTTTTCTCAAATCCTCATTTGCAAAGTTCAAATGTTATGACTGGCCATAAGTCCTGCCAGTTGTTTTCCTTAAAGTGACAAGTGAATTTTACTCATTTTCAAGAAAATGTCTGCCAAATACCCAAGACTAAATGGCTAGAGTTTAGTTGTTACTCTCTCAAGTAAAAATGGTGTTTCATGAAAAAGTTGCCAGTTCAGCTCCAACAAATTGAAGTTGCTTTTCCTCAATCAAATCACTGCACTTTGGTATGCAGTAAGAATACTTGCCATTTCTATCCCACAGAAAATTTAAAAAGTATTCGCAGGGACAAGATTTAATAAAATTAATTTTACCGCTTCATCACAGACCTTCTTAAGTGGAATTGGAATCTTTTTTCCTGAGAGTGTCTGGCAGTGAACAATGACCAGTACCGGCTGGGGCCACTGTCTCGATTCATGCTAACATGCCAGCAGTTTCACCTGCCACTGCTTGTACACCATCAACACAAATGTCATCACAGTGAAAAAGGCAAATCACATCTTAGTATTGTTAGGAAATTAGTTTTGATCTCATAGGCACCTAAAACAATCTTGAGGAGCCCCGGCTATAAAGTCCACACTGAAAAACATTCTAACATAAATTTAAAAAAGAAAAACCATTTTTGTTTCGTTTTCAATCATAAGCAGCAGAAAATCATAGCCTTTAAGAGTAGTTAGTGGCAAGAAATTTTAAAAGGGAGGGATTTGGGGACTATGTTCCAATTCCTCTGTTTTTCAGAGAAGGAAACTGATGCCAGTGGGGTGGGGGGAGCGTTAAACATCTTGTCCAAGTTTCTAAGGCGAGTCAGACACTAAATCAGAAGCCCATTAGCTGCTCTACCGTCCCATCCTACTGATTCAACAGTGCCTCTGGCACAGGCACAGTGGCGAGATCTTTGGGATGATGTACGGGAGACACCTGATCCCAGTGGGCAAAACATTAACCAGCTCAAAGGACAATGGACAGAGTATATGTTTTTCCTATTTTAAATAAAAATGATAAAACTAAATAGACTTCCAGTTTTAGTTCCAACATGTAAAGAGCTTGGAAATCATCACGCCCATCCTTACAAGACAAAAAACCTGAACAAACTCGAAGTCAATGACTTTTCATGGATCTATCAGAAAACTGAAGCTGTGGGGCAAACCTCCACCACAAAATCTGGAGAGGAAACAAATTCAGAGCCATGGCTGAGATCTGTGCACCTGCAGCCAAAGTCACTGAAGCCATAAACTGGAAGGAACACTGAAATGGTAATTTTGACGAATGGCCAGACTGTGAATTGACTAGTCTGAGAGTGGCAGCCGGTCTTATGAAGCCTCCCACTTGGTTGTGAGTTCTAATCCCAGGAACCCCACCAAGTCCTCAAGGTAAAGAGCCAGTAAAGACCCTCTTATGGCTCCAGCATGAAGAGGTGAAGAGTAACCCTTGTGAAATGCACCCAGAACCTTCTCCATGATAAAGGCCCGCACCCCAGAGGTGGGGAAGACTTTCTCAGAGCCTTGTCTCAGAGCCATGAGGAAAGGGCATTCCTGAGTCCAGTCCCCTCTGGCCTCCTGTCTCACTTATGGGGCTGGAAAAGCTACACAAGAAGAAACATGTGAAGACGCAGCCTAGAGACACAGGTCCACTGAAAGACTGAGAGTGAATCAGAAGACTGCAGACCACTGGCCCTTCCCACACCTTACAACTGCACCAATGGGGCTCCAACGTGTGACATAGGATGAAAGCCAAGAAAGCTGCAGGATGCACCCTCTCTCCAATGAGGGTGCTTGGGGAAGCCCAAAGCCAAGACACGGGACAAAAACAAGGGCACTGCAGGGACCGGAACCCTCTGGCACCCACAGCTGCAACAAACATGACGCACAGCCCAATTCACAGTCAGATTAACAAAAAGCCTCACGTCAAAGGACTGTTTACCTCAGTTTCTGTTACCCACCATGTCTAGCTTCAGTAAAAAAATCACAAAACATGCTAAGAGGCACGAAAAAAAAAACACAGTCTGGAGAGACAAAATAACCATCAGAACCAGACTTAAATATGACACAGGTGTTGGAATTACCAGTCAGGGAATTTAAAATAACCAGAATTATTAAGATTAATGAAATTATTAAATGGTAATTGTAAAATCTTGACTGTCTTCATGCCTTAATAAGCAGTAGCTCTGAGGAGGTGAAATTCTCAACACAGTAGAGATGTGGATGTCACTGGCAGAGGGGAAAAGGAGTGACAAGGTGACCCCTCCAACAGCACTGTACCTTGTCTGCTGGGGCAAACAAACCTTTGACTCCACTTTGCCTTTCGAACCTTTCCCCCCTACATAAAGGGAAAAAAGCCTCACATTGAAAGGAATTCCTAGGTAGAAAGCACAGTATGGCATCTTTTTTGCAAATAATCTAGCCAATCAGACACTGCCTCTTTTCCAGTGGCCTTCTCCAGGAGGGAGCCATCCTGTTTACTGCTGTCTCAACTTTCACCGGACTGTGTTACTGAAAAGTTTCCTCCAATTTCCATACCATTTGCACAAGGAACTGCAGCTACTATTTTTTTCTTTTTTTTTTTTTTTTGAGATGGAGTCTCACTCTGTCACCCAGGCTGGAGTGCAATGGCATGATTGCAGCTCACTGCAACTGCAGCCTCCCGGGTCCAGATTCTCCTGCCTCAGCCTCATGAGTACCTGGGACAATAGGTGCATGCCACCACACCCAGCCAATTTTTGTGCTTTTAGTGGAGATGGGGTTTCACCATGTTGGACAGGCTGGCCTCTAACTCCTGGCCTCAAGTGATCTACCTGCTTTGGCCTCCCAAAGTGCTGGGATTACAAGTGTCAGCCACTGCACCTGGCCCTTTCTCTTTTCTTTTGAATCCTTTCCTTTCACCTAAAGAAGTGGTTTTAGAGTGAGAACAGTACTTACCTTGCCAGGTCTATAATTTGTGCTTAAGCATTCTGAGGTGGGGTTTTCCCCAAAAACATACGTTCTCTCCTACTTCTCTTTGAACAAAATTCCAGTTGTGCCAATCATTAAAGCCTCATTTTTATATGTGTGTATATGTGAATATATGTATGATTAAATGTTCTTGCTAGTCACTGCCTCAGGTTCAGCTTTCTCATGGAATCTCTTTCTAAAAGATTTCATATTCTGAATAACTCCTTGGTCCATACATTGACTATAGGAGTTTACATTGTGAGCAAGAAGAAAAAAAAATCACTAACTCACTATCTGATTCTTCAGGGTGGGTGGTATTATTATTTACTCCTCAAGCTTTACTGAGGAACGATCTTTTCACGAGGTTATAGTACTGTACCTGTTTAACAACATTTTCTCGTGTCACCCTTTTCTTGTGCATAACCACTAAGTTTCTCTTTTGAATGGGGCAAACATTCCCACAACCTTCTGCTCTTCACCTGAGGCTGGAGAACTGTAACCAATGCCCACACGCCAGAGCCTCTGGGATCGTCTTAGTTCTGGAGTGGTGTGTGTGCAAACATTATGTACACATTATTCCACTTTGTGTGCACGAGCCTGAGAATGAGGGCCTCCTAAGTTTTGTGCCCTGCACGTCACTTGCCTCAACCTAGTCCTGGCCCAGGTACAAGGGGCTATTTACCTCTAGAATGGCCACTGCTGTCTGTCCTCATCACCATTTATTTCTCTTTCTTTTCTTTTTTTTCTTCCTTTCTTTCTTCTTCCTTTCCTTTTCCTTTTCCTCCCTCCCTCCTTCCCTCCCTCCTTCCTTCCTCTCTCTCTCTCCGTCTCTGTCTCTTTCTTTTTTTTCTTGAGAGAGTTTCGCTCTTGTTACCCAGGCTGGAGTGCAGTAGCACAATCTCGGCTCACTGCAACCTCCAACTCCTGGGTTCAAGTGATTCTCCTGCCTCAGCCTCCCAAGTAGCTGGGATTACAGGTATGTGCCACCATGCCCAGCTAATTTTTGTATTTTTAGTAGAGACGGGGTTTCACCACGTTGGCCAGGCTAGTCTCAAATTCCTGACCTCAGGTGCTCCGCCCACCTCGGCCTCCCAAAGTGCTAGGATTACTGCGCCTGGCCGTCACTACCATTTCTACTTGACACTGGTCACACCTTCACTGTTCTCTCTTTAATTTATTCATTTTTTTTTTTTTTTTGACTACAAGTAAAAAACTAAAAACTGGCTTCTCATAAACACTGCCAACTAAGCAGGACATAGCTTTCCCTCCACAAGTGATGCTCATTATTCAAGCAGGTGCTTTGGCTCCTCTTAACTGTGTTTATCATTCCTGGGCACAGAGAAGAGGCTCCTCCATGGATGGGCCCTGCTGTGCTCCTGCCATCCTGGAAGGGGGAGGTTCTGAGGTCTGAATGCTAGACAGCGGGCTGGCTGAAGGGAACAGCAACAGCAGCTCTTCCTGGCCTCTCCCCCTACTCAGCATCAACAAGTCACCAGCAGATGCTACTTTATTACCAAGCCACGAGTGCACTCTGTTTTGTTTTTGTTTTTGTTTGCACTATATATTAGAGTTTTTATGGCAATTTTTCCAAAAGGCCAGAGTAGTTTTTAAATTCTGGTATTATAATTTTTTTGGTCTCTTCCAATGTAAATAATCTTGTTTTTAGTCAAAACAGTGTGATGAAGAGTAAAATGTCTCTGAATGAAGACCACCATGTGGCCCCTCTGCTGTCCTTATGCCTCGGCAGTCTGCGATCTCCAATCATAAGCCAACAGCATGATGCCCGGGGCTGCAGTGCTTAGAGCACACGGGCTAGAAGAAGCTCTCAGCTTTGATTTAGTGCTCCCTAAACTAACCAACCTTCTTTCGAGCTGCTTTTCATAAGAAAGCTCAGTCCAGAGCATCAGCCACAGTTGCTCCTTCTGGCCCACATTGTTCACTAGGAAAAGAAAACCTATTTAGACCCAAAGAACACACAGGTGAAGCAGAAACACCAATTTGCTTTTGGCAGGAAACATCACTGGAGAGTCAAGAAATACTAAATTATGTTGAGGCACCTGAAGACAAAGGACAACTGCAGCCTTAACAGACAGAGGGCCCTGCACTCAGGAAAGCAGTCTGCGCTTCCTCAGTCCCCACCTCTCGTTGTACAGAGTTAGCCAGACTGCCTGGACTTACTGAGGACCTCCTAGGTGCACAGCTCTGCTCCTCGTGCAGTGGAGAACCTAAGCACAGACAGAGGCAGTCCCT
The DNA here is from genome assembly GCF_024542745.1 of Macaca thibetana thibetana. Taxonomy (NCBI): domain Eukaryota; kingdom Metazoa; phylum Chordata; class Mammalia; order Primates; family Cercopithecidae; genus Macaca; species Macaca thibetana. The sequence continues at coordinate 89,754,654 of NC_065584.1, forward strand.
ACTGATGTTTCTATCTGCTCAAATTTTAAAGTGCATGTGAGCCTTTAACTTAACATTCCTGCTGTGCAAGAGCACTGCTGCGGGCAGCTCTAAGGGCTCAGGGACACAGGGCGGCTGCCCACATGCTTTTCCTGCCCAGCGGCTCCTTTCAGCCACCTGGCTGCGTGGCTCCACGTACAGACTCTAAACAGTTGTATATACGGTTGAAACTGGGAGGCTTGAGTTGAATATGAATCTAAAGATTTGCTCTGTTGGTAGCAAGCCAGTCCTCGCTGTTAATCCACCCTCACTTTATTAGTTACACACTTTATCTTGAAAAACAATGACAAAGAACAGCGCCTGGAACGTGTTAAATGTTAAGTGCATTATAAATATTAACTCATTTAATTCTCATAACAAGCCTATATTATCTTAATTTGAAGGTGAGGACACTAAGGCACAGAGACATTAGGTGATCTGCTCAAGGTCACAGCTAACATGTGATAGAGTTAGGGCTCAAACTCTTGCAGTCTAGCTCTAGTCTATGCCATTAACCGCTGAACAAAGTATTTTAAAAAAAGGGGGCTGAGGCATTTAGGTGAGTATATAACACGCCTTCCTAAGGGGAGCCACACTCATGATAACTAAGTCTCTAATGTAGAAGTTAAAAGAACAACAACAACAAGGCAACCAGGAACTGCAGCACTGCAGATATCACATCTCCCGTCTTTGGCTACTTGTGTGTGTCTCAGAAGCTTTCTGCAATGGAACGCCCACCAGTCAGCCCCAAATACCCCTCCCAAGGCAGGCAGATCTGTGTGGACCAACAAAGGAGTCACCAGGCACTTGTGGCCATTTAAACTTAAATCGCAATTAAATAAAATTTCAATTCCTCAGTGGCAATGGTCACATTAATAGGTGCTCAACAGCCACATGGGACCAGTGGCTACTATACTGGACAGTAATGAGAGACCATTTCCAACATTACAGAAACTGGTACTAGCCAGCACTGAGTAGACAAAGTAGTGTGATTTCTTCTTATGCTTTAGTCTGAATACATTAGTGATAATAATTTCATCTTTTCTTCCATGAACCTGCAAAATTCAAGTCACATTTTGTTTCTTCATAAAGCAAGTTTGTACTCCAAAGGTCGGTTCTAAGGGGTAGAGTGGGTTATTTACAAGCAAGTCAAGTAAAGCCTTTGTCCTCTAGAAGCTGGTACCCAGGATATTAATATGTCTTCTTCTATCATCATGATCAAAGGTTCAAAACCAGTGAGGAAAAAGGAATTCATTAAAAAGTTCAGCAGACAGCAAAATCAATTTTGTTTACAGATTTCAGCTTCATGTTGGACATTAAGCATGAGACACACAATCAACTGGTCACGTGGAAGCTTGACAAGAGAGGATGGCTAAGTCCACACAAACTGATACCCCATCACAGAAACAACTAGGATGCATGTATTACTACAGAAAGTGGGTCAGACACTTCAAGGCTTTAAAAAAAAGCACCCACACAAAAATTGTTCAAATACAATGGAAGCCATGTGGTCCAGGGACAGTGGTGCCAAACTTCCCACTGCTAGCAAATATTTTCTTACAACAATTTCTAGCATCCTTAACTTCCACTAGCAGTATCCCTAAATAAACAGTACCACTGTTCCATTTCATGTGGGTTCTCATGAAGCAGAAAAGCCACAACTAAAACGTGAACAACTTAGCAATAAAGCACAAATTCTAGGATATTTTCACAGCTAAGGAATCTAAAATCCAAAATTCTCCCTCTAACTCCTCAACTTGAAGTCCATGGAAGCCAGGTAAGATTATCCTTATGACCAACAGGAATTGCCTTGTTCTAACACAGATCTTTGTTTATTTAAAGAAATTCTCCTCTCTGTCCTTCTCTCCATTCCTTCCCTCACTCTTACTGTCTACCCCTATTACATTTAGAAACACAATTGAATTTTTATGAAATCTTGTGATTCAAAGTTATTTTTTTATTTCAGAAGAATGAGGCATCGCTTACCAAGCAGTGGTTATAGGAATGATTAATATCTAGTCATCTTAAGTTGCAAAAACACATTAAGCTCCTCAGAAGATGCAAATTTTTTTAAAATGCAATAAAGTAATAATTATATTACATACTTGTGACTTCTTGTAAGAAATCCAAACATGGTCGACTACTTCCAGAAATACTTATTGAAACAGCCAATGGGGTCTGTCCTTCATAGTTCCGTGTGTTCGTGTCTGCTCCATAATTATATAACATCCGTGCACAGAGCACATCATCCCTAAGGGCAGATAAGTGTAAAGGAGTCTGTCCGTCTTCTAAGCGACCCAAGTTTGTGTCTGCCCCTCTCTGAAGGAACATTCGGCAATAAGAGTGATTGCTTTTGATCACGGCGTATCGCAACAGGAAACCATTCTGAATGTCGATGTTGGCATTGTGGTCCAGGAGGATTTTCACACAGCTTGACCTCTCTCGGATAATGGCGAGCTGAAGCGGTGTGGTACCTTTATCACTGAGTGGGTCAACCTCAGCCTTGAACTCCAGAAGAAGCCGGACAAATGAGTCCCTGCCGTAGTGGGCAGCCACATGGAGGGGAGTCCAGCCGTCATTGCTTTTTGCATTAATGATGTCGCTCCTGTATTCAGATTCTAACATCAAGCGTGCAATACGGGCCCGGCCATGCATGGCTGCATAATGAAGAGCCGTGAAGCCTCCGATTAAGTCTTTAACTGTGGGATCAGCTGGAGTTAAAACCAAAATGAAAGTATTAGCAGACGCTAAGACAAAACAACAAACATTACCATGGCACAGCAAACTGTGGCCAATTCTCATATAAAATGTGAAGCAACCAACCACTGTAATGAATATCAAGTACTTTTTTCCTCAGTTTAATTCAAGTCTAGTTTTAATGGAAAATAAATTTTGTAGAATGTTATCACGTCTGGGTTAATGAAAGGAGAAAGACAAAGTGTTTAAAATGATACACACAAAAAACACGGAGTACAGATCACCACATTCCCTGTCTTTGCTAATTTAACCAACTGCCTTTGGCTACTCAACTCCTTCAACTCTGCACTGTTTCACGTTGCTCTTCTGTTTTGAACTTTTTGTTTTATTTTCTCTTGTGCTTCTTCTTGGTCTTAAAGAGAAGCATGTGTAGCAACATCTGCTGCTCTAAATTACGGATGTACTATGGTGTGGCACACTGTGTTGTTTTAGGGTATATTAAGTAATAAGAAAAAAGTTTTTCTGTGGTCTATAAAAATTCCAAAGCATTTCAGATATATGTCAAGTAATCTTGATAAATTGTTTTTTCAAAAGATAGAAGTCTATTCTGAATTCCCAGTTTTATATGAACTTTAGAGTTTATAAGAATTAAGCAATGCATTATGTGAATAACCTCAGCATTGTGTAAATATTATTTTCTAAAACAGTTCCAAAAACCTCTCCTAATTGATCTCTGCAGAAGAAAAAACAACTATAATAATTTATCTGCTATGTGACTCAAGTCACAGACTTTTGTCACTGGCCTCAGATATTTCATTAAGCCAAAGGTTGGTTCTTGATGGTGTTCACCCCATGGCATCTCTGGCTGGGGGCAGAAGAGGGACAAGGACTGGTTATGCAGGGCACCTCCTGGAAGCCAGCAATTCCGTGCAAAAGACAAATTGATCAGACTTAACTATCCAGGATGAAAATGCTCGCTTCTTGTAAAAGTCACCCGTAATTTCTGGCTTGTTAACAAAAGAAAAAAAAATCATTAATGTTTCACACACACACACACATACATACACACACACAACACACACAGCCTCCACAGGTGAGTAAAAACTCATGTATTATTTAATAAATGTTATTTAGGTCTAGAACATATTATGATAAATGGTTCTCTTAGAAAAATCTACGAGGCAGAAAACTGTATGTAAAATAACACTGTGGAGAGTACTTCAGTGAAGCAGTTGCTAACAAAACCTATACCAAATACGATTTTTTTAGGTAAGCCATTATCATGTAGATTTCTAAAAATATTGTAAAGTGACAGTACACAATGGTAGTATTAGTTGTATCTATTTAGAGGAAATAAGAGCATCATATCTACCTTGGTCTTAAATGAAAGAAAAATATACAGTACCTGTTCACTATATGACTTAAATAAATAGGGCAAGAACATTTTAACACAGCATTTTGCTGCCATCTGCTGGTAAGGCATGAGCATGAGCTACTAATGTTTATGTTGGACAGATACTGCTGAGCCCTCAAGTCACTCAAGCCTGTTTCAGGTGCATCGCTCACCAAAAGTTTGAAATCAGGCGTGAAATCTACAAGATGCTCTCCCATTCAAATGAAACAAAAAATCTTGCCAAAGGTCATTTCTAATCTATACCTGGCCAGTCAACTGCTTGCAGACATTCCCTCTTAATCTGCAAGTGAAATTTAAGAATACCTTCTTTGACTTCTCCCACCTTTCAGCCACCAGCGGTACTTTTAAAGGAGCCAGCCAACATCCTTATTTGCATCCTATACTCGTTCTATTTGACGGTAAAATTAAAATTATGTTACAAAACACTGCACTTGCATCTTTGGTTTCCATTTCAGGTCTCTTTTAGGTTCTATGTACGTTTTGATGCTACACTGAGCTAAGGAAAAACAGAGATTAACACACACAACAATGACCTGCTTAGTCTCTGTTAAAACCAAATGGGAGATTAGAAAGCAAATGAAAATGCAAACAAAATGTAATTTAAAGATTATTAGCCCATGAAATAAGGTAAGAAAAATATGTCATTTGTAATAGCAACAAAAACTACAAAACACCTAGACAGAAATTCAGTAAGAAATGTATAAGACATGTGAAAAGAAAACATTAATTCAACTCATGTCATCTGTATTCATTCAAATGTCCCTTTATCAAAAAAAGAAAAGCCTCCCCTAAACATTTCATCTAAAACAGCAACCCCACCAAACTAATTACTTTGTCCCCTTATCGAACATTTTCTCCCCAGGTAGAACTTATTTTAAAAAAGCTGTAGCAAAATCTCAACGGGTTCATTTAAATTTACTGGGAAAAAAAATGTAATGTATATAAACAGAAGCAAAGAAACATTCCCTATGAATATGAGGGGATTTTTTTTTTCTAACAGCTTTATTGAGGTAAAATGCATTCACTTTAAGTGTACAGACTGATTAGCTCTGATAATTGTATACAGGTATATAACCCACCACCCTATTTAAAATACAGAACATTCCATCATCTCAAAAAGTTCCTTCATCTCTCTTTAGCCCTTCCCAGTCTCTGGGTCCCATGCAAACCACTGGTCAACAAAAAGTTTTCTCTTTTCTGGAAATTCATATTAATAGAATCATATGTAGACTTTTGTGTTTGACTTACTTCACTTTGCATTATGTTTCCGAAATATTTCCACGTTGTATTAACAGTTCATTCTTTTGTATTGCTGGATAGTACCGTATACTATAGATATATAGTTTTTCTAATCCATTTATGAGAAGATGGACATTTGAGTTATTGCCAATTTGAGGCTATTTGAATAATGCTATCATGAATTAATACATGAGAGAGAAGGAGAGAGGGACAGTGTGTTTTCATTTCACTTGGGTTTAATATCTATGAGAGACTTGCTGGGTCATATGTTAAATGCACATTAAACTTTTATAAGTGGCTTTTTAAATGGCTATACCATTTTACATTCTCACCAGCAATGGATGAGTTCAAATTGTTCTACATCTTGGTATCATTAGTAATTTTAATTTCACTCATTCTAGACAGGTAAAATCGTGACTTTTCCATTTCCCAAATAACCAGCTATACTGAACTTATTCATATACTTTGTTTTGTGAATTGTCTGTTCACATCCTTTATCCACTTTTATTGGTTGCCTCCTCATTAATGAGTTGTACAAATTCTATGTATATTCTGGATACAAGCCTTTTGTCAGATGTGTTTTGTAAATATTTTCTCCTAGTTTGTTGCTTGCTTTTTCATTTTCTGTATTATGTTTTGAAGAGCAATACTCTTGATTTTGATGAAGCCCATTGTTTATTTTACAGTTTGTGGTTTTGTATCTTATTTTAAAAATCTTTGCCCAATGCAATGTCACAAAGATTTTCTTTTTTCTTCTAGGAACTTTGCACTTTTAACTCTCACATTTAGATCAATGGCCCATAATTAATTTTTGTGTGTGGTACACCGTAAGTTCGAGGTTGAGTACTTTCCACAAAGATACCTACTTGTTCTAGCACAATTTGTTAAAACGACTCTTTTCTTAATGATTTACCCTAGTGTCACTGCTGAAAATCAATTTACCATAAAAGTGCAGGTCTATTTCTGAACTGTTTTGTTCCATCGGTCTAAAAGTCTCTCCATACACCAAACCTACACTGTCTTGACTACTGTAGCTTACAGTAAGTTTTAATAGCAGGTAGCTTAAGTTCTCTAGCCTTCTTTAAAATTATTAATATTCGGGATAATACATTTTAGAATCAGCTTGTCAATTCTTCAAACAAGTCTGCTGGAATTTTGATTAGAACTCCACTGACTCTACGGACAGCAACCTCTCTAAAATGATCTAAACAATATTGATTCTTCCAAACCATAAACATGGGATAATTCTCTATTTAGGTCTTAATTCTCTTAAGCAATGTTTTATAGCTTATATACATCATGCATACATTTTGTTAAATTCTTAAATATTTTAAACTTTGTTGCTATTATAATGAGCTAAAATTCCATTTTCCAAATGATGACTGTTGATAGAAATAAAGCTGATTTTTGTACACTGACTTGTGTATTCTATAATCTACCCAAAATCACTTTTAGTTCTAGTACACATTTGTAGGTTTCTTTTTTTTTTTGAGACAGAGTCTTGCTCTGCCACCCAGGCTGGAGTGCAGTGGCACGATCTCAGCTCACTGCAAGCTCCACCTCCAGGTTCACACCATACTCCTGCCTCAGCCTCTCCAGTAGCTGGGGCTCCAGGCGCCTGCCACTACGCCCGGTTTTTTGTTGTTGTTGTTGTTGTTGTTTGTAGTTTTTGTAGAGACAGGGTTTCACCGTGTTAGCCAGGATGGTCTCGATCTCCTGACATCTTGATCCGCCCGCCTCGGCCTCCCAAAGTGCTGTGATTACAGATGTGAGCTACCGTGCCTGGCCTGTAGTTTTCTTGCCAGTGTCTACATGCACAATTATTTTCTCTGCAAATAAAGACAGTTTGACTTCTTTCTTTCCAATTCATGACCCTTGATTACTGCTCTGCTCTCATTCCACTGGTTAGAACCTACAGTAAAGTGCTGAATAAAGTGGCAAAAGCAGAGACCCTTCCCTTGGTTCCTGATCTTAAAAGGAAAGAAATCAGTAGTTCACCACCCAGGAAGCTGTAGCTTTTCATTGCTTTGGAAATCACCTTCTGCTTCTGGTTTCCTGTCTTTCTCATGAAGGTATTTAAGACTGTCCCATTTTCTGAATCTACTGAAATGACTGTTTGGTATTTATGTTTTATTCTAATGTGACAAATTACTTAGCCTATTGATTTTCAGATGTCAAACAAATATTGCATTCTTGGAATAAATACTACTTGGGCATAATATCCTTTTTTTTATACACCAATAGACTGAATTTGCCAATATTTTGTTAAGAATTTTTGTATCTGTTGTCATGAAAAATACTGTCCTATAGTTTTCTTCCAAGGTCTTTGTTTGGTCTGTATCACGGCTACACAAGCCTCATACAACAAGCTTGGAAGTGTTCCCTCCTCTGTCAAAAATATTGTGTAGAATTCTTATTTATGTCCTTTAATATTTGAAATAATTCAATGAGAAGCCAGGTGGGCCTAAAGTGTTCTCAGTGAAAAGTTTCAGTGATTAGCTAGATTTCTTAAATTGATATAAGGCTATTAATCTATTTTTTCCTTGGGTCAGTTTTAGCAATGTGCATCAGGAAATCTGTCCATTTTTCCTAATGGCACACAGGTGCCCATTATACTCCTTATTATCTTTTTGATGTCTAGAGGATCTGTAGAAACATACCCCTTTCCATTCTTTTTAAATTTTTTTATTGGTAATATTTTACATGTTTATTGGGTATATGGGAATGTTTATTACATGAACAGAATGTGTAATGATCAAGTCAGGGTATTTGTATTATTCATCATCACCTTGAGCATTTATCATTTCTATGAGCTGGGAACATTTCAAGTCTTCTCTTGCAGCTACTCTGAGATACATAATACATTGTTGCTAACTATAATCACCCTATTCTGCTACTGAAAGTCAGAGCTTATTTCTTCTAACAAATGGTACCCATTAACCAACCTGTCTTCATCTCTTCCTACCACCAACATACCCTTCCCAGCCTCTTGTTATCTATCATTCTATTCTTTACTCCCAAGAGGCCAACTTTTTTAGCTTCCACATGAGTGAGAACGTAATGTGCTTATTTCACCTCGCATAATGACCTCCAGTCATCTATGTGGCTGCAAATGATCTCATTTTTTTATGGCCCAATTTTATTGTATTGTGTGTATATATACCACGATGGACACTTAGGTTGATTCCAAATCTTTGCTATTGTGAATAGTGCTGTAATAAACACACAAGTGCAGGTATTCCTTTGACATACTGATTTCTTTTCCTTTGGATACTCAGTAGTGGGACTGCTGGATTATATGTATTTCTATTTTTAGCTTCTTTGAGAAATGTCCAGTTTTCCACAGTGGATGTACTAATTTACAGTCCCACCAACATCATATTAAGAGTTTTCTTTTCTCTGCCTCTTCGCTGGCATCTGGTATTGTCTTTTTAATAGTAGCCATTATAACTGGGATAAGATATCTCATTGTGGTTTTGATTTGCATTTCCCTAATGATTAATGATGTTGAGCAATTTTTCACATACCTGCTGGACACGTGCATGCCTTCTTTCAAGAAATGTCTATTTGTGTCCTTTGCTAACTTTTGTTTTTTTGAGATGGAATTTCGCTCTCGTCACCCAGGCCGGAGTGCAGTGGCGCCATCTCGGCTCACTGCAAACTCTGCCTCCCGGGTTCAAGTGATTCTCCTGCCTCAGCCTCCCGAGTAGCTGGGATTACAGGCACCCACCACCACGTGGGCCCAGCTGGTTTTCATAGTTTTAGTAGAGATGGGGTTTCACCATGTTGGCCAGGCTGGTCTTGAACTCCTGGCCTCAGGTGACCCACCCGCCTCAGCCTCCCAAAGTGCTGGGATTACAGGTGTGGGCCACCACGCCTGACTTGCCCACTTTTTAATCGGATTATTTGTTGTTTTTACTGTTGAGTTCCTTGTATATTCTGGATATTACAATTTCCCTTGTCAGATGAATAGTTTGCAAATATTTTCTCCCATTCAACAGGTTGTCTCTTCATTCTATCAATTGTTCCTTTTGCTGTATAGAGGTTTTTCAGTTTCTAAAATATAGTCCCGTTTGCCTATATTTTAGGTGTCTGTGTTTCTGAGGTCTTAGCCATAAAATCTCTGCCTAAACCAATGTCCTGAAGCATTTTCCCTGTTTTCTTCCAGTAGATTTGTGGTTCCAGGTCTTATGCTTATGTTTTTCATCCATTTTGTGTTGTTTTGCATATGGTGAGAGACAGGAGTCTGGTTTTATTCTTCTGCATATGGATATCCAGTTTTCCCAGCAACATTTACCTGAAGAGGGTGTCCTTTCCCCAATGTACGTTCTTGTTATCTTTGTCGAAAATCAGTTTGCTATAAATACACAGATTTCTGGATTCTCTGTTCCATTGGTCTGTGTTTTTAGGTCAATACCATGCTGTTTTGGTTACTAGAGCCTTGTAGTATATTCTGAAGTCAGGTAGTGTGATGTCTCCAGCTTTGTCCCTTTTGCTCAGGATTGCTTCAGCTATTCGGGCTCTTTTTTGGTTCCTTATTAATTTTAGGATTGTTGTTTCTAATTTCACAAAAATTGACGTTGGTATTTTGATAGAAATTGCCTCGAACCTACACATTGCCTTGGACAGAAGAGTCATTTTAACAAAATTAATTCTTCCAATCCATGAGCATGGGATGTCTTTCCATTTGTTTGTGTCCTCTTCAATTTGTTTCATCAGTGCTTTGTACTTTTCCTTGTAGAGATCTCTCATCTTCTTGGTTAAATTTATGCCTAGGTTTTTTTTTTGTTTTTGTTTTTTTGTTTTTTTTTGTAGCTATTATGAGTGAGAATACCTTCATGATTTCTTTTTTTGCCTGTTTCATTACTGGTATACAGAAATGCTACTGACTTTTGTATGTTGATTTTGTATCCTACAACTTTACTGATTTATCAGATCTAAGAGTTTTTTAGGTAAAGTCTTTAGGGTTTTCTAGACATAGATCGTATCAGCAGCAAAGAGGGACAATTTGACTTCCTCTTTTCCAATTTGAATGCCTTTTATTCCTTTCTCTTGCTTGACTGCTCTGGCTAGGATTTCCAGTATTACAGGAAATCTTTCTTCCACTCTTGATATTGGTTATGTATCTTTTCTCTTGTTTCCCCCCCCCCCACCATTCTAGACAAAGATTCATCAATAAAATTGATCTTTTCAAAGAATCCTTTTTTGTTTTTCAGTTCCATCTATCTTCTCTGTCATTTACCCATTTTCAATTCCACTGATTTCAATTATTCTCTTTATTACTTCATTCCTGTTTTTACTTTGGGATTAACTGGATTCTAGAAGTATACAGAAACTGTTTCAATATAGCTCCTTTCTTTGTGCAATTACTGTCATATATTTCATCTTTATATGTTATAAGCCCAACAACAATTTAATTTCATAATTATTGTCTATTTTCGTTTAAAAGATGAAATGATGACAAAAATATACTGTCTGTGGCAAAACTCCTCAAAGGTAAGAGAACAGCATTTCCTAAAAACTACTGTCAACATTGATGATAGACTTTCAGCTTTTCTTCTACACATTTTTAAAAAGTTATACGTAGCTGTAACCATACTCTAATTACTTAATTGCTTCTCTATATGCGTTGAGAATGCCTACATTTGAAAAATTATATACAATGAAAGATAGGCTTTTTTCAATACATCATGACATTTAGTAAGGTGAAACTTTTATATAGAAAATATTTCCTGCTTTTAAGACTGATTCCTCTGGCCACGTTAAAAGAATTGTATTTAATCTAATTATTAACTAAACTTAATTTAAATGAATAGAGTTAATATAAATTCTATACTGGCAAGAGAAGCTATTGTTTTTAAGACTTCAATACATACTACTAAACTGCTTTCCAAATGTACTCTTGTAAATTCCCATCAATGTGCCAGTTTCACCACATTTGGAATTATCATTTGCAAAATCTTTCATTTTTGAAAAGCTAAAAGTATTTTTCACCATTCTTCTGTGGATTTGATTACCCCCTTATCTCTCACTTTTTTCCCTGTGTTTCACCAAAAGGATTTTACCTATTTTATCGAGAGGTTTTCTCAGGTTCCTCTGGGGATCTGCTTTATAGACTTAACTTCTAGATCTTTAGCCAACTTCCCTCAGGCCAATTTGTATAAACACTGAATCTGAAGATGAATAAATGCACTAAGACATTGTCTCTTCAACATTATTTTCTTGAAACGTCCAGCATGGTCTTGGAGTTTTTAGAAGACTCAAAATTGGGAAATGAAGAAAATCAGGAGTTTGTTACAATTTCCACCGTTAAAATAGAGACTCTTCCATTATGATTCTAACAGTACACTAACCTGGTCAGAAAGACTACCAGGATTTGTACAGATGTGCTATTATATGCATCCCATTTGTTTTTAAAAACTCAAATAATTTTGGACCATTGTAAAACCCTAAGTTTTCATCATTTTGAAGCAGGATGCTTGAAAGTAAAGCAGGAATATATCACTTATATGCACAGGCCAATGTTCCACTGTCAGTCCTTCATATCCATGTGTTCCCTAGCACAGCATCAACAAACCACAGATGAAAAATAATTTGATTAAAAAATTAGAAATAACAATACAACAATAAAAATACATTTTTAAAAAACAATACAGTATAATAACTACTTACACAGCATTTACAGTGTGTTAGGTATTATAAGTAGTTTAAAGATGATTTTAAAGTATACAGGAAGATACGTGTAGGTTATATGCAAATACTATGCCATTTTCTCCCAGGGACTCGAGTATCTGTGGTTTTGTTACACTGAGGGGGTAGTTCTGGAACCAATCCCCTGTAGACACCAAAGGACAACTGTGCTCTCCAATATGGCAGCCACTTGTCACACATAACATGGCTAGTGTGTCTGAGGAACTGAACTTTTTAATTAACTTGGCTGAAATTTAAATAACCACACCTGCTATGGACAGCACAGGCTTAGATTAAACTAGAAAGAGAGCCACACTGTGTTTTCCTTTTGGAATATAGGTAGTGTCAGTTACCCAACTCAAACTCGCTCATGTTCTCAACAAAACTGGATTTCTCCAGAAGCGCCAGCAAGTGTGGCTTCACGTGGTCGCTCCCCACCAGGCTGTCTGTGGTCACAATGCTTTCCCCAAACTATGGTCACAGACAATCTCTTTCTCTGATTTTGGCTAGCTCTGTGTGATCACTGGTCGATGGTTTCACCAGGCAGGTATCTGAATTTAACACGAGTAAAATGTGACCCATCAATATATTTGAGTAATTTCTAGTTGGGTGAGCGACTGGTATTAGATACCTATGTCCCATTTAATAAACTGCATCTGGCTAGCTTCACTCCTGTTCCTTTGCTAATCTTTATTTCAATTAACAACAATCTTCCTAATCCTCAGGCCAAAACCTCAGTCATTCTTGATTTATTTCACTCTCACCTCACATCCCAGCTAATTTTCTTGCCTTAGGGCTTACGCCCTTCTGATATGTCCACATACTACAACCAGATAGATTACTAAACCACGAATCTGTTCTCCCATTCCTCTGTCAAATGTTTTGACACCTCACCAATGTCCCTACAATTACTGGATATGCTCCAATCCTACTGAACATTTTTCAGCTCCTAAAACCAAAAGTGTTCCTTCTTTCCTTCAACCCGTCACATGTAGTGTACCCTGAGTTGGAATAATTCCACACCTCCATCATTCCAGTCTCCATCCTTGCCTCACCTTTCCGGATTTCCACTCCAACCCTGCTTTATCTAGGAAGCCTTCCTTGCACTCATCCACCCACCCCAGCAGACAGCGAGGACCTTATTACACATGGCACTTAAATTCACTCTTTTGGAACTGCCTTGTTTTCTTAGGGGCAATACAGAATTATAGGTAAGACAATGGTTTGAATGCCAGCTCCACTGCTTATGAAGTAATGACTTTGGGTGAATTACTTACTCTTCTGCAGCTTAGAATTTTTAATGTAAAAACTGATAATACTTACTATCCTAAAAGAGCTGTGAGGAATTTGGCATATACTAAACCCTCAATAAATGTTGGCTATAACTCTATCCCCCAGCAGATGATGAAGTACCAGAAGGAGAGCCCCATATTTGCTCATTTCTGCATCTTGGGGCCCAGCCCTGGGCCTGGCATCTATTAGGTGCTCAATTAATATTTGCTGAATACATAGTTTATAAGGGATCAACTGGCCACCTTGTCTATCTACATATATGAATTCTTGTTCTTTCTTTCTGTCTCTACACACACACACACACACACAGCAGGGTGAGAAGGTGAGGGAGAGTGAAAAGTCAAGTCTTGTTTCTTATGAGCTTTTCCACTCACTCTGTTCCCTATTGAGATCTTTGACTTCCTTTTGGTTTACTATGCACCACAAAATAAGCTACTAACAGGAAGAGCCAATCTGACTGGAGTTCACAAAGTTTTAAAGAAATCATTGTTTTGAGGCCAGGTGCGGTAGCTCATGCCTGTAATTCCAGCACTTTGGGGGGCTGAGGTGGGTGGATCACCTGGGATCAGGAGTTCGGGACTAGCCTAGCCAACATGGCGAAACCCCATCTCTACTAAAAAAAAAAAAAAAAAAATTAGCCGGGTGTGGTGGCACACACCCGTAGTCCCACCTACTCGGAAGGCTAAGGCAGGAGAATCGCTTGAACTTGGGAGGTGGAGGTTGCAGTGAGCCAAGATCACGCCACTGCCCTCCAGCCTGGGTGACAGACCGAGACTCCATCTCAAAAGGAAAGGAAAAGGAAAGGGAAAGGGAAAGGGAAAGGGAAAGGGAAAGGGAAAGGAAAGATAAACTACCTTGTTTTGCAAGTAACAGGTATGGCTGAGGCAGGAGGACAGCTTGAGACCAGGAGGTAGAGGCTGCGGTGAGCTATGATTATGCCACTGCACTCCTGGGTGTGCCACTGCACAGCCTGGGTGACAGAGGGAGACCCTGTGGGAGGTGAGGGATGTATGATGTATTCAAGCGACTTCCTAATCCCACCAAAAGGCAGCCCATTTCCAATCTTTTTTGATAAAAGCAAAGATTAGTCTTGTCTCTGTAAAACTGAGGAACAATTACTTTAGATAATTGGTGTTAGTTTTCGCTCTCTTTCTTGATGGAAGCAAAACAGATACGGGTTCTACCCTCAAGAAGCTTTAGACTAATCAAAGATAGACATTAAATAAAGATCTATAAAACAATTCATTGTGCTCATGACAGCTGTAATAATAAAAAGTACAGGGAACAATAATATCATATAACAGAAGGATAACATTACACAGGGAACAATAGTATCACATAGCAGGGATATATACAAGGATTCTAGGTGACCTGGTCTGGCTGGTAAGAGAAGGTTTCCCTGAGAAAAGGATCAGTGAGAGCTGAGAGAGAAGCAGGCAGAGCAACGTGATGGGGCAGGGGTGGGGAGTGAGTAGAAGAGTGATCCAAGAGGGTCCCAGGCCAAAACCTTTGCACTCAGCGACTCTGCAAGAACGCAGAGGGGCTGTGGCTCAAAGCTGCAGCTGGAAAGGTAAGAGGAGCCAGGCATTGCAGGACCATGTGGATCACATTATAAACTTTCAATATCATCGTAAGAGAAATGGGAAACCAATTATGGATTTTTTTTTTTTTTGAGACGGAGTCTCGCTCGGTCGCCCAGGCTGGAGTGCAGTGGCTGGATCTCAGCTCACTGCAAGCTCCACCTCCCAGGTTTACGCCATTCTCCGGCCTCAGCCTCCCGACTAGCTGGGACTACAGGCGCCCGCCACCTCGCCCGGCTAGTTTTTTGTATTTTTTAGTAGAGACGGGGTTTCACCGTGTTAGCCAGGATGGTCCCGATCTCCTGACCTCGTGATCCACCCGTCTCGGCCTCCCAAAGTGCTGGGACTACAGGCTTGAGCCACCACGCCCGGCCCAATTATGGATTTTTAAAAGGAAATATTTTTATTTCCATTTTAACAGGTCACATTATTTGGAGACAGGTTGGGAGGGGGCAAGACTGGAAGCAGGGATGGAAGAGACCACTGTAACAGTCCTGGTGAGGAATGTTTCCTGGCCCAAGAATGGGGCAGCATCTCCAGGGAAAGAAAGTGAAAAGATCTGACAACTTTTTAGGAGGCAGAATCTATAAGACTTAGCCATCAGTCATACTGGAGGTAAAGAAAAGGTACCAAGGATGGTTTCTAGATTCCTGGCATGGCAATCAGAGGCTGTGGTGTCATTTGCTAGAATGAACACCGTAGTGAGAATACGAACACAGCTTGTGCTGTGCTGATGACATCTATGAGCCATGGGAGTGCAGAGGTTAAACACACTTGGCTACACTGGTCTAGAGGTCACAAGCCAGGACTAGACTAAATACAGAGCACACCTAAGCACCACAAGTGGTCATAAGCAAGTGGGGCAGTAGATGTTTTCTTCTACTAATTTTTCTAAATTGGTTCATAATACACTAGGTGAAACACTCTCTGAAACTCTTATTCTACAAGGGAAAGGGTATCAGGTAGGAGGTGCTATATAAAAACAAATATAGGGCTTATCCAAAATATTTGTTGTTTTAAATAAAAACTCAGAAATGGAACCACACATATATGAAACTCTTATATCTGACCTAGCAGTGCACGATAATGAAGAAAGAAGGCATGATTTAGGCTATCTTCATGGGAAAAAAGTGAAACTTTACCAGGCTACCTCATATACACCAAATCCAATTCTGAACAGATAAAAAACCTAAATGTCATAAAACATTTTAGAAGAAAATAAAAGCAAATAATGACCCTGCAGTATATTTCCTAAACAAGACACAAAGGGCACAAACTATAAGGCTAAAGAAAACCATAATTCACCTACATTAAAAAGTAGACTTTTGCCCAACAACAGAAACAAGAATGTGAAAAACAAACTACAAAAAGAGAGAAAATATTGCAACATATTAACAAAGGAGAATATATAAACAATCCCAACAAATCAATAAGACAAAAAGCCCAGTCTTTCAATGTTTGTTACTCATGTCATTTTTTCAAAGAAAAAAAAAAAAAAGAGAGAGAGGCAGGCATATCACACCAGGAAGGAGAAAACCATCTGGTAGTACATCACTACAAAGGCAGGTGAACAGGCACTATCCTGCCCTGTCAGTAAGGACATAAAATGATGACAATCTCTTTGGAGGACAACTTGCCAATATCCATAAAAAATGTTTTGACTTGGCAAATGCACTTCTAGCACTTAGTCAAGAAATAAACTCTCACATAATGTAAGAGGATCAGTCAAGGACATTCTCTGTAATGTTTCTAGTAGCAGAAAAATGAAAACGTAAAATGTCCAACAATACAAAGTAAGTGTAAATAAATTACACATCTATACGATGGAATCTGAGACAGAGTCCTATGCAGATAAGGAACTATCACTAAATTAACTGTCATGTGAAAAAATCAAGAGGTGGAACAGAACGTTTAAAAAAGGGAGCTGGCTACAAGGTAGAAAATGGAAAAATATTTCTGCCTACATGCATAGACTATCTCTGGATGGTACAAAAGAAACCAGTGAAAGAGATGGCCTTTAGGAAGAAGAGTAAGGGACTGGGGCTAAAAGTTAGAGATTTGCCCCTCATTGATCAGTCTATAGCAGCTTTAATTTGCTTTTTAACCATGTATGTATGCACTACCTTTTAAAAAACAAAATCTCCTGCTGTGAACATTTCAGCCATTCTCAAAAAATAAAAGAGAATAAACAAATGATAGTATATCCATACTTATCAATACTATATTCAGCAGCTGAAAAGAAGAGTGAATCAATATGTATTAATAGAACCCATAGAAGGTTTCTTTGGGGATAATGAAAATGTTTTAAAATTGACTGTGGTGATGAATATCCAACTCTATGAATATGCCAAAAGCCATTAACTGTACACTTTAAATGAGTGAAGTCTATGGCATTTGAATTATATCTCAATAAAGCTATTAAAATATATATAGATATACAGTCATATACTGCTTAACAACAGGGATACATTCTGAGGACTAGGTTGTTAGGTGATTTCGCTCTTGTGTGAACATCATAAAATGCACTTACACAAACCTAGATGGCACAGCGTACTACACACCCAGGTTATATCATATAGCCTACCATTCCTAGGCCACAAGCCTGTACAGCATGTTACTGTACTGAATACTGTAGGCAACTGTAATACAATGGCATTTGTGTACCTAACCATAGAAAACGTACAGTAAAACATGGTATTATAATTTTATGGGACCACCATTGTAAATGGGGTCCATGATTGAGCAAAATGTCCTTATGCTGCATGTAACCAGATACTTACACATATACAGAGAGAAAGATTCAGAAACTTAGCCCAAGCTGGTCAACCTGCAGCCCAGGACAGCTTTGAATGCAGCCTAACACAAATTCATAAACTTTCTTGAAACATTATGATAATTTTTCGCTTTTTTTTTTAAGCTTATCAGCTATTGTTAGTGTTAGTACATTTTATTCGTGGCTCAAGACAATTCTTCTTCCAATGTGGCCCAGGGAAGTCAAAAGATTGGACACCCCTGCTACAGCCTCTAAGCCCCTCACTGGTTTTTTTCTTTTTTTCACCCCACATTGGTTTTGATAAAGTTTTATTGGAACACTGCCACACCCATTAATTTACATACTATCTGTGGCTGCCTCCATGCTATGACAGCAGAGCTGGGTAGTTACAAAAGCCAGTATGGCATACAAAGTCTAACATGTTTACTATCTGGCCTTTTACAGAACAAGTTTGCAGACCCCTGTTATTAAAAAGTCTTTAAGTCAGTTGTATAAAAAACAACAGTTGTAGAATTACACAGTCAGTATATTATTGATGTTCAAAAACCACGCACAACATAATACCATAGAATTTTTCTTTTTTTTTTTTTTTTTGAGACAGAGTTTCACAGTTTTGCCCAGACAGGAGTGCAATGGCATGATCTCGGCTCACTGCAACCTCCACCCACCAGGTTCAAGCGATTCTCCTGCCTCAGTCTCCTGAGTAACTGGGATCACAGGTGCCCGCCACCATGCCCAGCTGAATTTTTATTTTTAGTAGAGATGGGGTTTCGCCACCTTGGCCAGGCGGGTCTCGAACTCCTGACCTCAGGCGATCCACTCACCTTGGCCTCCCAAAGTGCTAGGATTACAGGCATGAGCTACCGTGCCTGGCCATATGACTGAATTTCTATGAGTTCATGTAATAGTGTTAGGAAATACTCTAGAAGGGTAAGCACTAAACCAAATGTATACCCAGTTACATCCACACAGAGGCAGACGGACAAGATTAGGGTTAGTCAAAGGGGACTTTGGCTTTATTTGTAATTTAACTGAAGATGTGCTTTGTTTGAAAGAGACAATATTCATGTATTACTTGAATAACAGAATATTTTTTATTAACTTTTTTTAAAGTGAGGCTGGCAGAAGTGAAAAGCAACAGGACTAGGTGGAATAAACATTGTGAGCCCTGATCTTGGTCTTAATGTCATGAAACCCTGCATAAAATTTTAACCGTTCTGACTTTACACCCACCTTTTACTTTTTACATATCTTTTTCCTGGCATTCCACTTCTATTTCCCTTTCATCAACTTCAGAACTGAGGTTTTTGTGTTATAAGGTGAAATTACATGGAAGACAAGCTACAAAGTAGGCACAGGCCAGAGAATTTCTGGGTTCTGACAATGGTCAACTATTTCAGGCATATAGTTCCCATTTCAAGGCCCCTGGGCCATACGGCTACTCCTAGTCTCAGTGTTAGCACGCCTTGCAATCAGTCCATCCTGTTAGCCTTTGTATTCATATTATTCACATGACCCTCATAAGAATTCTAGAACTTCCAACATTTTTCTGCACCTCAAAATGCAAGTAAGTTTGGCTAGTTTTGTAACAAAGTGCACCTTAGCAAGGAAACTAAATCACTTCTTTTTTTTTTTTTTTTTTTTTGAGACGGAGTCTCGCTCTGTCGCCCAGGCTGGAGTGCAGTGGCGCGATCTCGGCTCACTGCAAGCTCCGCCTCCCGGGTTCACGCCATTCTCCTGCCTCAGCCTCCCGAGTAGCTGGGACTACAGGCGCCCACAACCGCGCCCGGCTAATTTTTTTTTTTTTGTATTTTTAGTAGAGACGGGGTTTCACCGTGGTCTCGATCTCCTGACCTTGTGATCCGCCCGCCTCGGCCTCCCAAAGTGCTGGGATTACAGGCGTGAGCCACCGCGCCCGGCCTTTTTTTTTTTTTTTTTTTTTTTTTTTGAGACGGAGTTTAGCCCTTTTTGCCCAGGCTGGAGTGCAACGGTGCAATCTCGGCTCACCGCAACGTCCGCCTCCCAGGTTCAAGCAATTCTCCTGCCTCAGCGTCGAGTAGCTGGGATTACAGGCATGCGCCACCACTCTGGCTAATTTTGTATTTTTAGTAGAGACGGGGTTTCCCCATGTTGGTCAGGCTGGTCTTGAACTCTGACCTCAGGTGATCCACCCACCTCGGCCTCCCAAAGTGCTGGGATTACAGGCGTGAGCCACCGCGTCACTTCTAATGAGCAATTAAAGCCCTAGAATGGCACGTATGTAATTTGAGTCCCCAACCAAGCTGCTTTCAACCATAATTTACAGAGATAATATGGGTATACATGATCAAATATATATAAAATCCATCTCTAGGAAAATAAAGTAGGTTGAAATTCAACTGGAGAAAGTAGTTTTGGACAATTATTGGTTTAAAAACCATGGGAATGGACAGTTTTTTGAAGCAAAAACATTAATATGTCAAATATAGTTTCCAACTGCATATATTTATACAAAATTAGATCTCAGATAACCAATCTTCTTACAGTATACCTACAAACTATGTACAGTTTCTGGAAAAAACAAGTGCTCTAAAATAACAAAGGAAAGCATCTAAAAGAAAAAGATAAGGATTTAAACATCATTAGGCCATGATGTTTAAAGGACTGGTGCTCGGTCTATATGCTTGAGCAATAATCAACAGGGGAAACTTGTGTAATTCTCTAATTATGAGTATACCACAGCCACTTCTGCTTCTGAAACAAAAGCAACTGGACAACCTGAAGAAAGGTTGCTTAGCTGAAATAACCTGGGCAAACCTGGCTGTACAGAAACTACAGTTTCAGCGAAAATAATCCATTCATAAAACTGATCTTTTAAACAATCTGGTTTTAAACAAAAAGGCACACTTATAGCAAATCTTCACAAAGGAGAGAGAATAAAATGTTGAGTATTAACAGAAAAGAAGCATTAAAAATTACACATAGACACATTTTAAACAAAAATAATTTATGCTTCTCCTTGGGGAAAAAGATTTGCTTCTACAAAACTCACCTCCGTGTTCTAGAAAAACCCGAACACATCTTTCCTTTCCTCTTGCTGCAGAGAAATGAAGCAGAGTCCAGCCATTAGCATCTCGGCCATTTGGAGAATAGCCTTGTTCTAACATCTTTCGCACTGTGTGGACATCTCCAGCAGCCACCGCAGCCTGAATCTGCAACTCTTCCTGGAGTTCAGGGTTCCTTCGACAATGATGGTGTAACATCCTAGCTGAGTCCACTTTTTACAAAGGATTCATTAGGTCACGGGGAACAGCCTTTAAGAAGAGAAGGTAGAAAATGTAAAATTTAGAATAGCTGGTTCCTGATACTGTGTCCATTAAATATTATAGAACATTCCATTTGCTAAATCAGTAAACCTTACTAATGACAGTGCATACTACTAGCCGGGTGTGGTGGTGCACACCTATAGTCCCAGCAACTCAGGAAGCTGAGGTGGGAGGATTACCTGAACCCAGGAGATCAAAGCTGCAGTGAGCCATGACAGCACCACTGCACTCCAGTCTGGACCACAGAGCAAGACCCCATCTCAAAAAAAAAAAAAAAAAAAACCCACAAAAAAACAAACTAGCAAGATGATACAATATATTTTAAAACCTTAAGAATCTAAACAATCAGGCCAGGCACAGTGGCTCACGCCTATAATCCTAGCACTCTAGGAGGCCAAGGCAGGCGGCTCACTTGAGGCCAGGAGTTCGAGACCAGCCTGGCCAACATGGTGAAACCCCGTCTCTACCAAAAACACAAAAATTAGCTGGGTGTGGTGGCACATGCCTGTAATCCCAGCTATTTGAGTGGCTGAGGCACAAGAATTGCTTGAACCCGGCAGGTGGAGGTTTCAGTGAGCTGAGATTGTACCACTGCATTCCAGCCTGGGCAACAGAGTGAAATTCTATCACAAAAAAACAAAACAAAAAAAGAATCTAAACAATCTGGTGATTAACCACATGATAAAATTACTGAAAGGAAAAGTAGTACAGTGAATTCTCATACTCTCTAATAGTTCAGAAAAGAGGACTGTACTAAAACCGAATATAGAATGAAATATCTGGCCAGGCACAGTGGCTCACGTCTGTAATCCCAGCACCTTGGGAGGCCAAGGCAGAAGGGATCACTTGAACCCAGGAGTTCGAGACCAACCTGGACAACACAGTGAGACCCTGTTTCTACAAAAAAAATACAAAATAAAAAAATTAGCCAGGCATAGTAATGTGCACCTGTAGTCCCAGCTACTCGGGTAGAAGCAAGAGGATCACTTGAGCCTGGATCGAAGCTGCAGTGAGCTGTGATTGTGCCACTGCACTCCAGCCTGGGATACAGAGCAAGACCCTGTCTCAAAAATTAAAGAAAGTAAAATGAGACCTCCTTTATGGAAACAGGAACAGTCCAGAGTGAAATGGTAAAAAGTTGCATCTTACGCGTGTATACAAAAACATTTTTAGTGTGTTTTTAAGTTTTTAACTACATACAGCAAACTAAACTAACAAGCTTCTGGAAAGCAACTCCAGGTGTGCTAACTGGAAGGAATAGATTAGACTCATCTCTTAACTAGCAGCCTCTGTTTCTAAAAATTTTTTAAAGTGTGATAAAGCCCTTTAAAGACATTTCTGTTCTCATATGTAGGTTAGACATCTCAGGATAATCTTGCTACCAACAATCATTTATCTTGCAAAACTTATTATAGACTGTATAAAGGTAAACTTAGGGCTAACTTAAGTTAAATCGTTACAACTTAAGAATACAAATATTCTATGTTGTTTTATACATAGGAAATGGTGTCATTACCTACTCATAAGTATCATGACTAAGTGCTCAACTTTAAAAATATCAAGCTACTTCTACAAATAGCTATTTCCTCAGAGAAGATTGCCTCCTTTTTTTTTTTTTTTTTTTTGAGACAGAGTCTTGCTCTGTCCCCCAGCTGGAGTGCAGTGGTGCAATCTCGGCTCACTGCAAGCTCCGCCTCCCAGGTTCAAGCCATTCTCCTGCCTCAGCCTCCCAAGTAGCTGGGACTACAGGTGCCCGTCATCACACCCGGCTAATTTTTTTGTATTTTTAGTAGAGACGGGGTTTCACCATGTTAGCCAGGATGGTCTTGATCTCCTGACCTCGTGATGTGCACTCCCAAAGTGCTGGGATTACAGGCTTGAGCCACCGCGCCCCACCACAAGATTGTCTCTTATTTCTTCTCTCAATTCCTTCACAAAAATTGTCCCTTCTCAGAAATTTTAAAACGAGAATCCTTTCAGAATAGGTTTTTGCTTATTCTCAGTTATAACAGAAAATGCTGAAGACCATCTGAAGGAACTAATGGAAACTTACTATGCTCACAATCATCCTTAACAGATTTTCTTTTTAATGAAGTGATTATGTTGGCACTTAAAATGAGGTCTACCACACAAGAAAAAGACTGAAACAATATGAAAACAAACCTGGGTTTTCTTTAGTGAGTGGTGTATTTAGTACACATTAACCGATTTAAGAGAGAAGTAAAAAAGTTAAATGAGTTTTCCCCCAGAACAACACAGATGATCAATGACCCTGAGTCAACTCACCTTATGGAAGAGTGTCCCTTCTCCTGATGTATGGATTGCCTAATAACCATTGTGCACATACAGCATCGTGGGGAGGGGCTTCAAAATATGTCCAGCTTGCAGAGCAAAAAAGCCTTCTTGACCTAAAAACAAATAAAAATAACAATCATAGGAAAATTCCTTAAAATAATAATCATAGCTGTCTGCACAGTCTATCTTTTGATGAATTTAAACTTCAGGGCTTTACAATAAATCTGTAGAGCAGAGAAAGAACTCAGATCAACTCTTACAGAAAATAACAAGATTATTTTCTTACAGAAATAATAATCTTGTTATTTTCTGTAAGAAATAATTTAGTTTCAGGATTTTTCCCCCAAAATGCAGCTATTTGAAAAAGAGCAAATAAAAAAAATAATAAATCACATATTTGGAATTTAGATGCAAACATAGATTCTTCATTTTCCTCTACTGAGAATATAGTTTCAGACTTGCTTTATCTGAATTACTTTTTAACTGACACCATTAGTCACCTGCACTTTCTAAACAGGACTTAAATGAGAATATGTGTGCATTAAATATAGTAGGTGGCCTGGGTTAAAATAAAATCTATGACAACTAAAAGGAGACTGTGTCTTTAAATGCTTTTTCTTCACATGCCCTAAAGGCATCAAGTCAATCACTTTGAAATTGTTATTCCTCTATGCATACACCAAACTAGATAAAACATTAACAACAGCCTTGCCAGGTTCCCCATGCGAATTCTGAATAAACTCTCTCTACAACTAAAAGAAAAGGGATCATTCTTCTTGTCAATTAAATTTCAGCTCTGTTAATTCCATCAAGGTTAAAGACACAAAGTGACTTCCACACAAAACTCTAGGAATTACGTATTGGGAGAACTACTACCCCATCCCCCGATGGTGGGTGAGCATCACTTAAACCTTCAGACAAGAAAAGGTCAGACCACTTAGCAACCTGGCATGTGGCAGTTGTATGTCCTGCCAGCTGCACACCAGAATTTTCAACCAATCCAAATTGGTATATCCACTTCTCTCTTTTCCTCTATTCTCATCTACTTTTCCTTGTCAAACTTCTTCAAGGAAGGTAAAGAGTTTGCCAACTTGCTCTTGGAAATAAAATTTGTTTTAAAATTCTATTATTATTTCTAAATAAATGAGGCAGACAGGATCAGAACAAATCCTACGAAACAAGCTGTGAAACATGCAAAAAGATCCTTATACAAATGGCTGATTCCAAGACTGGAACATCGCACAGTGCCAGAAAGCAAGGAGGTGCTCAAAGAAAGACACCACGATGGGGGAAGTCAAAGGGACACAGGAGCCAACTGAAAGATCCCTCAATAGCCAAAAAGGGAACAACTGGAGCAATACTTAAAATAGTACCAAATGACAAAGTACAAAGCAGATACCAAGAGTTCACACTGATACAAATAACTAATTGGATAAATAAAGAGGGGGAGAAACACATCTGTTGTTCAGAATTCCAAATAATTTGTATAGATAGTCCCTCCTCAAGGTGGTGACAAACATATATGTTAATACAAGACGTTAATATGAGAAACTGAGTGTCGAGCATCTAGGAACTCTGTACTGCCTTTGTAATTTTTCTGTAAATCCAAAGCTTTCCTATAATAAATTTTATTTTAAAATGCAAATCAACATCTCCAATGATGAGCCTCACACATTGCCACAAATGAATATGCTACCACTTTTCACATGAGCTACGTCTACATTTCAAGAGTGAACATTACTGGACTTCTCACTTCTAAGTGTGTCCTCAGCACCCCTTGCTTCCCATAAGAAGTTAAAATGACCCAATATAGCTTCAAGCCTGTAAGAATTCCTGTGGTTGTTGCTGGCTTCCAACTACCCATCTCCACGTCCACGGAGGCAGCTGGAGGTGACAGGGAAGAGGGCATGAGAGCTGAGCAGAATAGGAAATGGTGTTAATTTATTAATAATATCAAGAGAAGGCCTGGTGGTAGAAGATGAAGTGGCGAAACTATTTCTCCCCACAAGAAAGATGCACAGGCGGTAGCAACTTGTGATAATTCCATACGAGCTCCTTCAGTCAAACAAACAAATATCTACGGAATGCTTCACAAGTACTTGGCACAGTGATAGGGTCTGGCCACAGGTAGCACCTCCAGGTGGTATTACAATAGAGTTCTGCATACTTAAAATGAATTTTTAAAAATCCCAGACATTCTAAGATTATTTTTCTCTTTTCTGAAAATACCAAGTGCTATAAACAATAACCACAGGTTTAAACCAAAAAAGTACTCCCTGCATGTACTAGTGCATCAGTGTTTACCAGAAAAAAACATACACACAAGTCATGCACACATGATCCCTGTCAGTGCACTGCTTTGAATTGTGACAGACAATAATTTATTATAAAAGACCCCCAAATAGTCAAAAGCATGAACAAGTAATTTCCTCTTGGTATTACTTTATGAGAGCTGCGCCTGACAGAGTAGGGCTAGTCACATGTGTATAAATGAAGAAAAGACCATGGAGCTGAAAAGCAAACACAACATCCAGTGGGAAAGATGTCTATTAAAAAACGACAGAGGAAGTCCAGAGATGAGAATAGAAGAAAGTCTATTTTCCCTCAGGGAGTTTACTAAAAAACTGATAGCTCACGGAAGTCACCTATAAAATAAAAAACGAATATAGCAAAGGAAGTAATTTTGTGTTTTTTTTTTTTTTTTTTTTTTTTTTTGAGACGGAGGCTCGCTCTATCACCAGGCTGGAGTGCAGTGGTATGATCCTGGCTCACTGCAACCTCTGCCTTCAGGGTTCAAGCGATTCTCCTGTCTCAGCCTCCCGAGTAGCTGGGACTACAGGTGCGAGCCACCACGCCTGGCTAATTCTTGTGTTTTTAGTAGAGATGGGGTTTCACCATGTTGGCCAGGATGATCTCAATCTCTTGACCTCTTGATCCACCGCTTTAGCCTCCCGAAGTGCTGGGATTACAGGTGTGAGCCATTGTGCCCAGCCAGGAGGTAATTTTCTAAGTTATGTATGTTCAGTTAAGCTTTTGTGGACTCAGGAGCTACTGATACTCTGAGGGTATGATCTTTAGAAATTCTATTCTAGGTTTCAATCAGAAGGAAAAAAAAAGCATACAAACAAGGAAGACTTTCTTTTCCACTCGGGGTCAAAATAAAACAATCTAGGCTCCAAGCTTTAGTACTACTGACCATATTAAAAACTACTAATTTAGAAATTCAAATACATTACCATCTAATTTCCACATAGATGTCAAGTGTAGTTCATTTAAACCCAAAACTTCTTGCTTCACACAGTTAAAAGTCTATACTGATAGAACAGAGTGAAGAATAAAATAAACATAAAACAAAATATGCTTAAGACCTGTCCAAAGTTACAAAACCTTCACCAAATTTGACCATATTTCCCAAATTTCCTTCAGCATAAATGATTAGACATTAATGACTTTGTGCATATTATTATCATTAAAAGTCCACAGTTTTGATTAAGTGATGTAAACTGAACTGTGCTTTCCAATGTCACATAAACTTAGAAACAAGATATTGGCTTGCTGCTCAAAGAAAGAAATAAGCATTTCTTTGCAAAGTAAACAAAAATACATGCTGCTAAGAAAATAAATGCAATCAGCAACTCCAATGACACTGGGTCTGAGGAAAAAAAAATCCTTCAATGGTTCACATTCACAAGATCTAAGAGGGAAGACGGATGTGAAAACACTACACGGCCCTACCAAAATGGAGAACATGGCTGATACGCCTGTTCACAAGCTCTGCGGATAGGATCAGGAGCCTGGAACCCAAAATAAAGTAGAAGTGTTATTTCAGTAACACTCAACAAAATATAGCATAGTGGTTATGTTCCAAAACAAATAAAGGCATTAGTATTTCCTCCAAATTACTGGGCCTCCATATAACATAAGGGTTTATTACCATGCACAGCTTATCCATGACTCACATAAATTCCAGCAGAGAAACCAGTAACTTTCATGAAGTGTGGATGAAGCAACAGAAGAAATTTTAGAATTCACTTATCCAGACCCAACTCAAAGCTTAAATCACAAGTATTATAACAATGAGGTCCTGTCAATATTATCCTATTAACCCAGGTCTGCCAACACCATCTTTGCAGCCTGTGTCAGTTCCTAGAAAGTTTGCAAGAAAGGAGACAATCATCCTACATAAGAAGTGCATTCAGTTGACTATGAAATGGAAGGCTGCAAGTCAGGTAACAGATATGCCAATATAAATGATATCTGGCTTTAGACCTTTTAGGGATGAGGTGTATCTCTGTGTCACCAAAGTTAAACATGAACGAATTAAAGAAATATTGTATGCGTCACAGTATTAAATAATTGTAAATGACATCACTTTATGTGTAAAGAATGTAAGTACTGGCCACAGTATACTAAAGATGCATCGTTGTATATCTTCAATTAAAATCAATTATTCGCACTACATGATTATAAATCTATATTTGGTGACCAAATAAATTGGACTTTTTTAAAGCCACATGATTGGCAATAGAATTAATACAAAGCTAACTGCCAGGTTAAAAAATGTAAGCTACCTAACTAGCCATGTTGGTAAATAAATACCCAAATTAAATATTCTAAATGTCTGGTATAATCTAGACAAAACTCTCTCAATCATTCTGATATTAGAAACATGACAGATGTTGACAATTTATATATATTCCCTAATCTTAGAAAAACCATTAAAAGATGAGATGATCCAATACTATTTAAGCAATGAGAATGAACTGGCTGAGAGTCAGAGTAAAGCCCTCTCCTCTCTTACCTTATATACTGGAATAGCCACAGACTCCCTCCCTTACCATCTCAGGTGAAACTACTTCTTAGAAATGAAAGCATCCTAGAGTTAAATCTAAAGCTGAAAAAATATTTAACTGAGAGGCTTGAATACAAAACACAGTACTTCATTTTGATCTTTAAAACATGCTTCAAATATTTTAGCATTTTTTAAAAGTTCTGAAGTAATCATTAGGCCATCTCCCTGGCAACTTCCATACTTACATAATAAAAATTAGCCTTTAAAGATTTCTGCTTAGCTTTTACTGAAATGACATAGTCAAGTACTCCTGATTCCCCACATATACATACAAAAGCTGCCCTAAGTATTCATCAGGGAACAGTCATTGGTAGATACTGATTCTAAATCCTATTCCCTAGAATCTCTTCTTTTAGCATGCAGTTCCATGTCTCAAGAATATGTATACCGCAGATCCCCTTAAAAACGTCTTTAGCTATGTCTTGAGAATTAACAGAATCAGTAAAGATGCTAATTTCTTTTTGTGGAAGGCAGAAAGTCCAGTGGAACATAGGAAATCAAAAATATTAACTTCTGCTATTTTAAGTACTTCCTTGTAACAAAAATTCCCTAAACAATCTGGGATATTAAAATAACTCAGATTAACAAGTCACTTTATACTTTTGCTACTGGACGTTAGAAAAGTCATTCATTTGGCTAATTTTGGAATTAAACCTTGTATAATTTTCATGCTTATATCCCCTTTTTAGGAATTACACTAATGTCCTAAGTTTACTTTCAGTGCATATTCAGAAGCAACAACAAAATATGGCAGAAGAAATGTGATCACATGAATTGGATGCCTAAATTTCAATCTAGCAAACTCTATGTAAAGGTTTTAGAAAGAGAAATCTTTTTTATAGAGTGCTAAAATTAAGACCCAGATATGTAAACACACCAAAAGGTTCCTTTGTTTTTAAAATCCTGAGTTAAATGATTAATAAGATATTGTGTAAATTTTTAAAAGCTCTTCTAGAAAATCTGAGGTGTAACAAACATTGTTTGTATCTTTATAAGTTTCAAAGCCCATCCACATTTGTCATACACAAACACACAGAAAGCCCAAAGAGTTAATTACGCCTAAGTGCTTCAGGGTAATAATGTTGCCTTCATACCATTCACACTCTTAAGGTACACAGGTTGGCTTTCTAGTAGGAAATAAAATCAAATTATTTTCTGAAACTCATAAATCTCAGGCCAATAATTTACCTTTCTCTACCAAATCGATGTCAGTTCGATAACTCAAAAGATTTTTCTGATGCTGGTAGAAGAAAGGTGATAGGAAAGAATAAGGGGGAAAACAGTAAATTGTGGTTTAATTAAAAACGAAAGTCGTTCAGAATTAACAAGCAATTAACAAGGAATTGAGGAATTCCTATGAGAGTAAGGAAGGGAGGGTAGCTACAAAAAGGTCTCAAAGCCTCAGAGCAGAGTAAATGGCACAGTGTACCAAAAGATAATGAAAAACACAGAAACACACTGTACAGAGAGAAAGTGGGAAAATACGTTCCTGAGTAGAGAAGTTATAAAATGTTAAGGATCAGGCACGGGTAATGTTTTTATTTTTCCTGGGAAACTGGGGGTGGGGGAGTTAGAAAAGGTTGCATTCCCAGGCAACCACCCTGAAAATAAACCACTGCTTAATGAGGTAGGGGCCAGGAATAAACAGTGGGGGAGGGGAGGGCTGGCTCATTACCTTTATAGACGATGCTGGTCAGAGGCACTGTGCCTTCTGCTTCTCTGATAGGTGGGCAGACCCGTTCCTGCTTTCGCGTCCTCTTCAGCCAGCTCAAACCTAGAAAAACAGAAACCAGTGAGTGGTGTAGTGCCTCAGGGGTGAGGAGGAGGGGGCTCTGAAGAAGGGGGAACTCAGGAAAGGGGCTGGAGAGTGGCAAGAGCAGGCAAGAAAAAGCAGAGATTTTCCTCCCTCCTTCCTCAGCCAGCCCTCTTCCCCTCGGGAGAGGTAAAGGACTTTACCTGTCTCCTCAGCTGCTGCTTCTCTTCCTCCTTTCAGCCTCCTCTACACTCACCAACTTCTCCATTGAAGAAATACCCCAGGCAGGGCCGGACCCTGGCGTTCCTGAACCTCCTCGGTGCCTCACGGCCCCAGCCCGGCGAGCATCCGAACAGACGAGCAGGCAGGAGGTGGCGATCCCGGCCGCCGGGCAGCCTTGGGGCAGGGGTGCAGGGAGGCAGGGAGGAAGTCCCGGCTCGGGTGGGGGGGCAGTCCCGGTCCAGGGCTCGGAGCAGGGGGCTGCCGCGCTCCGGGCCGGAGGCTTCCAGCTACGGAAGGACCCAGGAGGTCTCGGGACGGCGAGGTCCCAGGTCATACGGGGCCCGAAGTGCCAGTCGTGGGGTCTCCGGACAGGGGGCTTTCGAGATGCACTTTGCACTGGGCCACCCCCGCCCCCTCCCTCCAGCACTTTGGGGTCACTGGGATGGGACCAAGCCTTCAGCAACCAATCAGCGGCCGCAGTGGAGCCTGAGCCTGGAGCCGTAAACCAGGTCCGGGATGGGTGGGGGTGGGGGGAGTGGGGGCGACTTGGTTGGTTGCTTGCTTCCTTCTCTCCTCCTTACCCCCAGCAGCCCCCACCCTCTGCCTGCCGTAAAGTTGCCTCTGCATTCGCGACAGTTAAGGGAGGCGTGCCGAACGAAGCAGAGATTCGTCTCCGATTGGTCTCACTCACTTCCCCCTACAGCTTCCCCGTGGTGGCTTCCGAGGCTCCGCCCCTGGCGGAGGGACTCAAAGCCGTTGCTAAGAGACACTATACGCCGAACGCGGGCTCTGCGCATGCGGAGGGAGGGGCCAGCTTGTACTTTCTGTGAACTACGGTGGCCCAGAGGGAGCATTTGTGTTCCCTCGAATGGCGGTGTGAAGAGTGTTCGCCTGAGCCAGATCCCAAGCAGGTAACCGGGAGCGGCCGCTGAGCTGGCAGCAGGGGAGGCACGAGTGCGGCCAAATGAGGGACTGGTTCAGGGCTTAAGGCTGGGAGGGCGGCTGGCTCCAGGAAGCAAACAAAGGGGTGCCCTGTCTCTCCGCCCCTGTTCAACGCTTCTCAGACGCAAGTACCCGGTCTTGGCGCGGCTGTTGGTCCCTGAGACCCCGGTAGCTTCCAGGCTGCCAATGCCTCCCCTAGAGTGGGAGAAGGGCCTGTCTTTGGGATGGCGATGCCGGGCCAAGGACTTTCCTGAAAGGATAGCAACGTTGGCGGGTTCCTGTGAATGAATGGAGAGGGGGCGTGGAGAAAATGCGAGATAAACTGATCAAGGCATGTTTATTAAGCACTTTATATTCATCTAGCAAGTGTTTACTGGCCACAGTTCTAGTCCTTGGGGAGACAACAGTGAACAAGATAGTGATTTCGGGGAGACATACACAAAATTATCAGATAGGGATGGGTTATATGAGGAAAATCAAGCAGAATGGTGGGATCGATTTTGACCAGGACGTGATGGGCTATATTAGATAGGTAGTGCTATGGTGTGAATATCTGTCCGCTCCATAACTCATGTTGAAATTTAATCCCCAATGTGGCAATACTGAGAGGTAGAGTCTTTAAGATGTGGTTGGATCTTGAGGGTTCTGTCTTCATGAGTGGATTAATCTATTCATGGGTTAATGGGTTATCATGGAGGTAGAACTGGTGGCTTTTTAAGGAGAGACTTGACAACACGTGAGCCTGCTCAGCCCCCTGACCACGTGATACTTAGCAGCGCTGCCTCCTGACACCAGATGTGGTCCGTCAGTCTTAGACTTCCCAGCCTCCAAAACTGTAGACAATAAATTACTTTTCTTTATAAATTACCGAGTTTTAGAAATCATTTTATAAGCAGAAGGAAACGAACTAAGAAAGATAGGAAAGGTCTCTGAAGAAGTGACATTTGAGCAGCCATCTGAATGACAAATAGCCAGCCATGCCAAGGTCTAGGGAAAGGATTTTGCCAGCAGAGAGAATTAGAAATGCAAAGCCTCTGATGCCAGAATATGCTTTGCTCTTTACAGGAACTGCCAGAAAGAAGGCTAGGGTAGCTGAAGCAGAGTGGTGGGAAAATGACTGGTAATGAAACTGGGGGGTGGGGCATAGAGGTAAGAATGACTGGTAATGAGACTGGGGCTTGGGGTATGAAGGTGAGAAGACGCCAAGAGTCAGATCTTGAAGGGCCTTTGTAAGCCTTGTTTAGGAGTTTGGACTCTATCCTAAGGAAAGTGGATTTGTTTTTCAGAAGGAAGTGGGTGTAGGGTGGGCCAGGATACAACCACTTTGGGAGGGATTGGTTGCAGTTGTCCAGGGTAGAAGTGCAGTAGTGGCAGTGAAGATAGGTTCAGCTTTTTTATTTTTGTCCCTTTGTACTTCCCAGCAATCATATTTCATAATTTCAACTTTATAAATTTCCATTTCTCCTTGAAATTGGTAGCTGAATTATAATTAGAAACAACTTATTCAGGACTATTAAATGGTATCAATTTTTAGTAGCTTTCGGTCTTTCAATTCTACCATGACTTTTCCCTGTTTTTTTTTTTTTTCCTTAACAGCAGGACTCCAATGTAAAAAATAAAATAAAAGCGGTATTTTATTAGTGTTGTTAAATGAAATGTATAGGAAGCCATTGTTTTAGATTAAACTCCTGCACTAGGCCCAACAGACCAGGCCAAATCAGAATGGAGTTGCTGGTGCTAGCTGCCACATAATCAAACAACTTAGAAATAGGCCAGTTGTCAAAAAATCCAGAAGATACACAGCAAGGAGTCAAGGGGGCCTGGCTTACCTGAGCCAGCGTGATAAAAAAGTCTCTCCTCCATTTTGTCTCTATAAGGAAAGTAACTTTGAAATGACCAGTCTGTCTTTTATTCTCTTTTTGCTTCTTCAACCCTCTTCAGCCCACCTCTGCTCAGCTAATCAGAACACCTTTTCTAAATTTTCAGTTGAGATGCTGCCAGATTCATGAATTGCTAATAAAAGCCGATTACATCTTTAAATTTGTTCAAATTTTGTTTGTTTTTGTTTTTGAGACGGAGTCTCACTCTGTCGCCTAGGCTGGAGTACAGTGGTGCGATCTTGGCTCACTGCAACCTCCACCTCCCAAGTTCAACCAGTTCTCCTGCCCCAGCCTCCCCAGTACCTGGGACTACAGGTGTGCTTCACCACACCCAGCTAATTTTTGTATTTTTAGTGGAGGTGGGGTTTTACCATGTTGGCCAGGCTGGTCTCGAACCTCTGACCTCAGGTGATCCACCCACCTCGGCCTCCCAGAGTGCTGGGATTACAGGTGTGAGCCACTGTGCCCTGCCTCAAATTTTGTTTTTTAACAGTTCACATATAATATATATGTTCAGTTTTATAACATTTACTAATTATAGACTCAAGAAGTTTTGAACTCCAAAAAGAAGGAAAAAGAGGCAGAAAGAGGTGAATAAATATGTAAATTGTTGTGGAGAATATATTCATTCTTATAGCAGACTCGGCACCCGTGCAATTCATATGGTGTGTTTGCTAAATGATGGTTAAGTAGAGAGATGGAGGGCTAAGAACTTGTTGGTGAAGAGCCTAGAAACAGAGTTGTCTCCTAATTCCTAGTTCTTTGTATTTCTGGCCATTTGTTTTTCATTTAAAATCCTGCCTTTGAGTTAAACAACCATTTTTCAAATGATTGAAGTACATGATTATATTATAACCAAGTAACATCATGTTGTCAAAGTTTTACAGAATGTGCTACTAGATGATTTTAAATTGCTTTATTGAATTGGTGCTATCAGATTTGCTAATTTTTATAACTTTTTGTTGATTTGTTTTTTATCCTCTGGTGTTGAAACAAACTTTTCATTGATGTAAAAGCGGTTTAGATTGTGGAGTATTTTTAACAAGTTAATATTGATTAGGTTTTAACAGATATACTTCATTTCCCATGTTAGTTAACCATACAAAACTCACAAAAATGGGAACATCTTACAACATATAAGTGAAATAATTTGGGGTAGGTAGGAAGCTTAATTCATGAAACCCTGACTCAATCAGAATTGAGTTTATTTCTTGAGTAGAAAAAGACTTTATCATTGGAAAAATGCCCCAGCCCCACTGCAGCAATTCTGATTTAGCTGGTCTCCAGGGAGTCAAAGGCTCATGGATTTTCCTAATGATCCAGTGATGTCGGTGTCAAGGTCAGATTCCAAGGTCAAGGACCACTGCCCAGGAGGCTGTGTCCTGGCCCATAAAGCACTTGGTGGTGGAGAGAACGAGCAGTTTATGCTCTAGTTGGCAGTAGGCACTGTTCTGGGCAGTAGGCTGTTCTGGGCCTGCAGGTCGTGTCTGGGGATCTTGGTGTAATAAAGAGGGCCACCAGAAAGACAGATGCAGCAAAGTTTGGAGCCCATTTTCTGCCTTGTTAGCCCAACTTAGTTCAGCTGTACCTGGCAGAAAAGGAGATGGGGCTGGGTAGACAAATTATATTTCAGACCTTAGTCATCACAGCAAAAAGAATGCTGAAAGAAAGGAAGCTAACTGGAGGCTTTTGAGTTCCTTATAGTTCTTGCCCTGCTAATTTAAGGGATTTTGGTCTTCCAGGGTAGTTTTAATTTGTACTCTACCACAACCATTTTAAGATGGTACTTCAATGTGTGTTGCTTCTGTCAAGTACGTTGTCAGATGTATAATACGGTAAAGACTGAACGAGCTCAGAACTTAATCCCTGCTATGGATACTACTGTTTATAGTTTTTTGATACTACATTTTTATTTTAATTTAAAATTCAGAACTTAAAATATTACATGGTATTTTAAAAGTTTTTTGAGATCAAAATGGTACTAAAATATACTTCGGGACTGATTTTAGGATTGAGACATATACGCTACTAAATTAATCTTCAGCTAGGAATGTATCCCACAAATACAAGTACCTACTGTGTATCAAATGCTGTGCTAGGAGCTGGGGAAGAACCAAGCAGACAACTCTTAACAGAATTTACAGTCTAGTAAATCATACAAATCATTGCACAGATTGTTAAAGTGTAATTGTGACACATTCTGTAAGATATGGCACCAGAACTAGAAGACAGAATATCACCGGAGGACCTACCCCTGCCAATGAAAGTCATATTTAAGTCTAAAACAAAAGGGAAAGTGGGCGGAAGGAGAAACATTATGTCAAGGCCCAGAGGCTGGAAGGAACCTTTCAAGGTTAATAAATAAAGACATACCGAAGTCCTCCTACTTGGGTTCTATAGGTGTTTTCACATATAAGCCAGTTGATTTTTGCAAATTTTTGAGTATGCTGCTATCTGAGGTAGATAGATAATCTCATTTTATCTATTGAAAAATCACATCTTGTCTGCATACAGAATTTAGGAGTTCAGTAAAATCTGGACAGTATCCCATCTATAGACAGTTCCTAAACGCTACCCTGCCACTGGTGGTGGGTTTGTGGGGGCAGATGGAAAAGGGACAAGACATAGACTGGAAAAGGAGAAGACTAAGGAAAACCTTTCTGTGAAATATTTCATTCTGAACTACCACTTAAAACATATGGTCATAATTTAGCAACTAAGTGTAGAAAAGTATCATTCATATTGATACATTGGAGAGTTTCCATTTATTTAAAAAAATGCTTAGCATTAGCATAATATGATAAAAACCTAAGGAGCTCAGATTCCTCATCAATAAATCAAGTAGATTGCACAGTGGTTCTCAAAGCATAGTCCCTGGTTCAATTCTTGGGCCCTCCCCAGACCCACTAAATCAGAATCTCTGGAAGTGGGCCCAGCCATTTGTGTTCTAATAAGCCTTTCAGGGAATTCTGATGCTGCAGTTTGAGAATTATCTCTAAATTATCTCTGAGATTTTTTCTAGTATGAACACGTTATGATTCTAATGTCCAGCATTAATCTGTGCTATGTTTAAAAAAAAAAAAAAAAAAAAAAAAAAGGTTTGCCTTTGGAGTGGTCACATAATAGAGCTCCTTGAGAAAGATACTGTTGCCAGTAGGCCAGGTCAGGTTCTTCTCTGCACAAAAGAATTTGAAAGGGAGACCACAGTGAAAATGTAGGTTTGTTACAGAGTGAAAGTACACACTCAAAAGAGGAGTGTGGATATGCTCAAAAGAGGCATGTAATGTGGTCCGGGCTCACTACACAGATAGGCATGATGAAGGCACAAAGTATTCTATAATAAAAGGAGAAGGTTTACAGGAAATGGGCAGGCAGTTCCCCGAATAAGGGTGCCACCCTTTTCTTGACTAAATGTGATTAATCTGGAACTGTCATGGCTTCAGGTATGTGGCAGGGAGTGGGAGGTTTCCCCAGGGAAGTTTTATGGTAATAGGGGCATAGTGCAGCCAAGAGTATGCATTCGGTCAAGGTTTTGGCCAGCTTGGATTTAACCAATTGCAGCAGGCTTCCTCTTTGTTACATTCTTATCTGTGCCTGGTCCCCAGGTAGCCCTTTCCTATTGGCATAGCTGCCGGCATTCACCTATGCAGGCTTTTAGCTTGCATATCTATGCTTGCAGCTTGATTTTTCAGGCCGCTTTTTGTTAGAAAAGAAATGATTTGGGGGCTGCTTTTTATTAAAAGGGAAGCCTTGCTGAGGACTCTCTTACCCTCACTATCTGTCTAAATAATTTCTAGCTCCTGTATCATCAGGCTGTTACCAGTATATCACTTTGACAGAAAAATGCTTTTAAGCATTAAGTCTTTTATCTATAAGTTGATTGCCAGGCTCTTCCTTCATGCCAAAAAAATCTGGCCTCTTTCAGAGTCCTAAGACAAGAGTTTAATAGGAAGACAATTTACAAACATGTGACAGAATTTGTGTTCTCACTATCTCAGAAGTAACCTGGAAACTTGTTAGAAATACAAATTATTGGGCCCCACCCCAGAACTATCTTATGGGAAACTCCTAGGGTAGGGCCCTGCAGTCTGCTTTCATAAACCTGTCAAGTGCATAGCACAGTTTGAGCAAAGGGCCAGTAACCACCAGCACCCGCTTTAGCCCTGAAGGTAAGGAGAGCTGGCAGTTGCTGGAGCTTGAAAGTCCAGCCTGCCTTCGGCCCCTCCCACTCCAAATCTCCTGGAGCCTGTTGGGGCACTGAGGAGGGTGAAGAATGGAACTAAAGGGAAGATACTGGCACACGGCATGCTGTTGGAAGATATCTGCCCCACTTCTTTTAATAGGGGAGGGAGGTGCTCTTGTCTAACCAGACCCATTTTATTTTTTTCTGTCAAAATTCATGCAGTTTTGATTGGTGGAGGGAACCAGAATCTTGGAAGACAGCCTTGTTTTGGAGTGCCTCAACTTCTGCTTCAAGTGTCATTGCATCTCCATTAATGGAACAAAATAGATTAAGTATCCTCTTGGGCTGTGGTCAGATTTGAACCTGTTGTTGAATTAGGGGAAGGCCCACTATTGACTTTCCAGTCTATTAGTCTGTATAGTAGCCACATCATATTATGAAAACTAGTAATTTTTTTACTTTTAATATTGACCATGAAACTAGATTTTTTTTGTATTCTGAATTTAAACATAGACTTTATCTAAAGAAAACGTCCTAAAAAGTAGTGGCATTTTTGGTCACATAAAAACAAAGATAAAATTACTAGGAGCTTGTTCTTTGATAATTTCAAAATTAAGTGATGGGAGAGCGTTTTCTAACGAGTAGACAGTGTACTTAGACGTTCTTCGTATTTCAGCTGAGTGCAGTGGCATGCGCCTGTAGTTCAGCTACTGGAGAGGCTGAGGTAGGAGGATCATTTGAGCTCAGGAGTTTGAAGCTGTAGTGTGCTATGCTTGCACCTTTGTGAATAGCCACTGCTATCCAGCCCGGGCAACATAGTGTGACCCTGTCTCTTAATATTCTGTAAGAAAATACTCTTAACATTTTTAGATACCGTTCTGTTCAGTTTTAGGTCTAGAGACCTTTAAAATCAAAATTCAAGTATATTTTATTTATATTTTAATTGATACTAATGAAATCCTATACATATTAATGCTAGGAATCAAAAGACTGACGTCTGAAATTTTTTTATTAAACTATTTTGAGATGATTATGGATTCATAAGCAGTGAATAATATAAAAGAATTAATACAGAGAGATACTATATAGTCTTTACCCACTTTGCCCTAATGGTAGCATCTTACAAAACAATCGTGTAATATCACAGCCAGGATATTGACACCAACACAATCCACCAGCTTATTCAGATTTCCCGTTTTACTTTTATTCATTTATGTATGTGTATAGTTAATTTTGTGCAACTTTATCATATATGTAGGGTAGCGTGTCCTCCACCAGTTCCATCATCACAAGTATCCCTTACGTCACCCCTTATAGTCCTTCCCACCAAGTGAGAGTGGCCTCCCTAACAGCTGGCAAGCACTGCTCTCTTCTCCATTCTTTAATGTCGTCATTTCAAGAGTGGAATCATACAGTATGCAGCCTTCTGAGATTGGCTTTTTTTCCCCTCAATGTACTTCTCTTGAGAACCATCCAAGTTGTTGAATGTATCAAAGGTACTTTCATTTTTTATTGCTGAGTAGTATTTCATGGTATGGGTGGACCACAGGTTGTTTAACCATTCATTTACTGAAGGACATCAGGTACAGGTTTTTATGTGAATAAGTCTCCATTTTTCTGGAGTAAATGCCCAGGTGCACAGTTGCTGGGTCATATGACAGTTGCATATTTAGTTTTTAAAGATAACCACAAATTGTTTTCCAAAGAGGATGTGCAATTTTACATTCTCACCAGCAGTGTAAGAGAGGTCTAGTTTCTCAGCATCCTTCCCAGCATTTGGAATCATTTTTAGCTCTTCTTGTAGTGGTAGTTCACTGTAGTTTTAATTCTTATTTCTGTAATGTCTAATATGGTTCAGCATCTTTCTGTGTGATTATTTGCCGTCTTTATATCCTCTTCGGTGAAATGTCTGTGATCCATTTTGTAATTCATTTTTTTTTTAATGTTGAGTTTTGGGAGTCCTTTGTATATTCTAGGTACTAGTCATGTGCTTTGCAAATGTTTTTCTTTAAGTCTGTAGCTTGTCTTCTCATCTTCTTAGGGTTTTTCGCAGAGCAAGTTTTAAATTTTGCTGAGTTCCGGTTTATCAGTTTTTACATTTGTGGATCATGCTTTTATGGTCAAGTCTGAGAATGCTTTGACTAGCCTCAGATCCCTAAGATTTTTCCTACACTTTTTTTCTAAAAGCTTAAATTTTACAGCCATGACCAATTTAGGGTTAATTTTTGTAAAAGGTTGGAATTATTTTAGAGAAAGCAAAATCAAGGTCATAGTCACCTTTATTCACAGTGCCTTTAATGTTGATGAACTGTTGATGCCTGAGGAGGAACAGTGGATAGTTGATTTTTCACGAGGAGCTTGCTGGGTTTGGTACAGCCACTAAAAGTACAGTCAGCCCTCCATATCCACGGATCCCATTCCAGTGGGTTCTGCTCCCTTGGATTCAACCAACCCCAGATCAAAAGTATTTAGGGAATTGGGGAAAATTTTTGGCTACAGGATGGTGTGCTGACTGCCAGGGGAACCAGCCCTGTGCTCAGAGTTGGCGCTGAACATGTTTGGATTTTTTCTTCTTGTCATTATTTCCTAAACTATACAGTGTAACAAATGTTTACATAGCGTTTACAATGTACAGTGTCAAATATTTTAAGTAATCTTGAGATCATTTAAAATACCTACGACGATGTGTATAGATTATATGCAAATAACTACACCATTTTATATATGGGACTTGAGCATCTGTAGATTTTGGTATGCTTAGAGGGTCCTGGAACAAATGTCCCATGGATCCTGAGGGACAACTGCTCTTTGTTTTGTTCAGAAACTCACAATTCCAGAAAACCATGTCACTGACAGTAGCACTACCAACAGCATTTGATCTCACAAGATTCATGATCATTAACCAAAATCAGAGACCCCTGAAGGTCTGATTACCATGCTGGCCTATTGATTCTGGGGCTTAAATGGAACTATAGTCGGCCCTCTGGATCCACGGGTTCCACATCCACAGATTCAACCAACCTCAGATAAAAAAAAAAAAAATTAAGAAAAAATTAAAAATAACAATATGATAATAAAAATAATACAAATCAAAACAGTACGGTGTAACAACTATTTATACATTACTTACATTGTGTTAGATATTATAAGTAATATAGAGATGATTTAAAGTATATGGCAGGATGTGCACAGGTTATATGCAAATATTATGCAATTTTTTGCCAGGGAGTTGAGCATCCATGGATTTTGGTATCCTTGGTGGGTCTTGGAGCCAATCCCCCACAGGTACCGAGGGGTGACTATATAATTTTAAAAATTCAGTCAAATGGTTGTCCTGATTCACCTTTCAACCTGTAGTTGCTGAGTATCTTTTGAAAAAAATAATCTTAGTTTATATTGGGAAATTGCATAGTAATTGACCTTGATTTTAGATCTTGCATGGCGTGTGAAAATGATTCTGAGCACTGATATTGTTTTACAATGTGAACAGTTAAGCTGTATAAGTTACTACTTAATTTGAGGTCCAATGTTGAACTCTTGTCCTGGGCTTTTGGAGCACCAGTGGAAGTTTGAAGAGCGCTGTGGTGGAGTGGTGAAGGGCACAGGCTCTGATAATAGATTTTCTGGCTTCACATCCTGACTCTGCCCCTTAAGCTCTGTGACATAACAGCTCTCTGTCTTAGTTTTCTTATCTGTAAAATGGGTACAATAATTAAGTACCCCCCCCATAAAGTTTTTGTGAAACTCACTTAGAGCAGTATCTGGTACATAATAGGTACTCAATAACGATTCGTATTCCTAACACAGCAATTTTGGTGAAGATGGGTAGAAAGTATGTTATTTTATATTAATAAACACATGGTTTTATTAGGCATATAATGCAAAATTCAAATAGTTTACAGAACTTAATTAATAGAGGCTTCAGACAAATTTTATACTTAATATGGGTCACCCTTAGGCCACGTGGTATGGGATTTCAGCTCCTCTGCCAAGAGAAAACACTTAAGAGAAGCACTGCCCCTTCATTTACCTAGTAAGACTGCCCCAATTGTTTGTTTCCTCTCCAGGCTAGAAAAATCTCTCATTTATCATATATAGATGGCCTCAAAGCCTGTCAGCATCCTGTGAACCCTTCCTCAGACACTTGGGTTTGTTGGTGTCTCTTAAAAGCTTGTTGTCTGAAGAGTACACATTCCCCCAGGCCAGCATGATAATGCAGAATGAGATGTGCAAACCTCAGAGCATCCACTTCAGAAAAAATTGTGGTCAGTTAAATCCCCTAGTTTGTTTTCTTAAGGATTTATCCTTTCCTTTAATACCACAATTGATTTAAAAAACACACACAAACTGCAATTTTCAATTCCACTGGGCTACCCACAGACATTTATTTTAAAGACAGTGTAATTAAGAGGGGTTTATGCTTGATCATAATAGAAAACAGCCTAGCACCTATTGTCGTCATTCATTCATTAGCTGCCTGGCCCCTTGGCATTTGTGA
This sequence comes from Macaca thibetana thibetana, assembly GCF_024542745.1. Classification (NCBI taxonomy): domain Eukaryota; kingdom Metazoa; phylum Chordata; class Mammalia; order Primates; family Cercopithecidae; genus Macaca; species Macaca thibetana. Next base: position 89,796,288 of record NC_065584.1, read on the forward strand.
CCTGTATTACTAAGATGAATGTATTTTGATTTCCATCTAAGATTCCAGGCTCATCTCCTTTAAGCCTGTTATTTCCTATGGGACTAGAACAGTAAGTTGATCTTCTGTTAAAGTAAATATATGGCCTTTTGTCCTGGGTTCCTGAAGCAGCTCAAGAACAGCTTCAGAGCACTAAAGGTCAAAGGCAGTCTTTTGTTATTTATAATAAACACCTTTCGCACACCCCACCTTATGTGAATGAGGTGATTTTTTTTTGGACCATCTAGATGGCTACAGGATGGAGTGCTGGCTGCGGGGAGGGAACCAGCCCTTTGTTCAGAGTTGGAACTTTCAGCCCTATCCCCAGTCTCAGGAAGAGGAGAGGGACTTGAGGTTGAGTTTATCACCAAGGGCCAGTGATTTAATCAACCATGCCTAAGTAAGGAAGCCTCCGTAAAAATCCGGAAGTTTTATCAGTTGATGGGTGTCCAGGTTCTTGGCGTCTTGAACAAAGAAAGCACAAACAAAGCAAGGAAAGGCACATAAAACACACAAACAAAGCAAAGAAAGATGAAGCAACAAAAGCAGAGATTTATTGAAAATGAAAGTACACCCCACAGGGTGGGAGTGGGCCAAGCTCAAGAGCCCCGTTACAGAATTTTCTGGCGTTTACATACCCTCTAGAGGTTTCCATTGATTACTAGGTGATGCCTTATGTAAATGAAGAGGGTAAAGTCAAGTCACTTACTTACTCTATGTGCTATGTAAATGGAGAGGATACTTCATAGGTGAAGTGTTTCCATTTGATTTAGTTCTAGAAAGTCAGCGTGAATTAGCCTTATGTTCCTACCTCCAGACCCTATTTTGCTTCATTCCCCCCAGAAAGATGTGATCCCCATAAATCTTTATGGAGGCAGAGAGACCGATGATCTGTCTTCTGTAACTGCTTCATGCTGGCTTGGGGCATAGTCCCTACCTATTGGAAATCAACGGAACTCTCGCCCCACTCTGTCTAGTGGAGGCAGGGTAGCTTCTTGATGACCAGGAGTAGTGTCTGGAACTGGCTGGAACCTTTGTTGCATGATCATCTGAAGCTTGATGGTTTCTAGGCGAGAGGAAATGAATTTAGTTAAAAGATTTAATGAGAACTTCAGGTAGTGGATACCTATGCTTCCAGGAACATTTTTTAGAGATTTGTAGGAGAAAAACAAAACCTAGTCTGTTCTAGGATCTATGTGTTTCCTTAATGTCTTAATGCAAGCGACTCCATTTTGGTTTGATTTGGTTTGGTTTGTTGGGGCTTAGTGCATGAGTTCAGTGCAAAACAATGGCCTCCCATAATTTTGTTTAAAAAATTCCCCCTTTTGGTCAGATTCTCACTTAGGTGAGAGTGTGACCAAAACTTAGGGCCTTAGCACCTCTCTCAGTTACCTTCATTTTGGGTTTCTGGTCTCAGTGTGTGATTCATAGGTTATGGTGTCCTCATGTTCACACATTTCTTTCAGCTCTTGTCATTCCAGTTGAAAACAGACCATTTGACATTCTAGAGATGGCTGTGTGCAAGCATTTAAAACCTTTAAGAAATACAGTGCACAAGGGAAACTATTATTGTTATTATTATTATTTTTTTTTTTTTTTTGAGACAAGAGTTTTGCTCTTTTCGCCGAGGCTAGAGTGCAGTGGTGCGATCTTGACTGACTGCAACCTCCGCCTCCCGGGTTCAAGTGATTCTGCCATCTCAGCCTCCTGAGCAGCTGGGATTACAGGTGTGTGCCACCACGCCTGCCTAATTTTGTATTTTTAGTAGAGACAGGGTTTAATCATGTTGGCCAGGCTGGTCTCAAACTCCTGACTTCAGGTGATCTGCCTGCCTCGGCCTCCCAAAGTGCTGGGATTACAGGTATGAGCCACTACGCCTGGCCAAGACCATTGTTACGACTATCGGGAGGATAATACCAAGAGTTTGGAGTATGCTTCTTACCCGGGATTCCCATAAACCAAACCACCTAGAATCAAATAGATCAAAGAATGAGCTCAAGAGCCTACTCATTTAACCAAGCAGTCTTTTTGTTAATGCCCTACAATGAATCTCTATACTTTTCATTTGATGTATTTCTCCATAGGCCACAAGTGCCAGCAGCTCCTCTGTTCAGCCATTTCTATCATAACTTTAACAAGGGAATTTAAAGTCTGTTGTGTAACTGTAGCCTTTACAGAAGAATCTGTTATACAGCCTATCATGAGGGAAGCATTTCTAATTATTGCTTCTTTTGCAATGGAAAAGGGCCATGGAAAAAGGACCTAACAAATGATGCCCTTCTAGAAGATTGAATGCCTCCTAGCAATGTTCTCTTTAACTCGTGATATGGGTTAAGAGGAGTGAACCAATGTTCTCTTTCTGACTGATTATGAGGCAATGTGTGTACCATTAAAGTTTCTCACCTGCATTGGACCTTCATATTTTATCTGTCAAAGTATAAGGTTATTCATATATGAGGCTGGCAGCAAAATCCTTCACAAATAAAAGTGTACCCCATAAGTGCATACAACAGACCCCCTTTTCATTTCTGTTGTTCTTAGAGGCATAAACAAAAAATATTCAAAGGTAAGAGGCTCATAATAGAAGTCTTGATCTGTGATCTTGGGAAAAGCTGTTCACATCAAGGATGCCATGTTCTTCTGGGGAGAGACTTCCTTGGTTAGCTTTATCTTAAGGGTTCCTGTGGGTGTACAGCTCCAAGAGTGTGGAGGGACCCTCCTCAGTTGTGAGATTATGAACCCAAAGTTCAGGGTTCCAAAATTTTGCTGCAATGCGGATGGCAAGGACAATCTTTCTCTGACGTTCTCAGAAGATCTAATCTTTAGGTTCTAGATTGTGAAGGGGTTGATTGTCCTCAGTGAACCATAAAAAACTTTCTCTACCTGGTGAAAATACACCGTGGTATAATGTCTTAGTTTTATAACATGAGCCTTCTTGCATAGGAGAGCTTTTATACAACCAGAAAACATGCATTGAAAATAACAATTGAATGAAATCACTTTATAAAATGTTTAGATGGCCCATCAGGTGACCAAATGTACCTGAAGCTTTGATTGTTTTCCTAGGAATATGGGCCCAAACATTGGTTATAAACTATTTCAGTAATTTGTAAGTCACCACACCAGTATATTCAGTTTGGATCATTTTATCTTTTCTGTGATGAGTCATCGAATGCAGAACTTTTAATAATAAAAGCTTTAAGGACTTGGAAAGGACAAGGTGACCATCCTGGTTCTCAGTGAGTCCATGCTTAGTTAATATTAGACTTATATCCTCTTGAATGCCAGTTGTTTCTCCAAATTAGCTGCATAGCACTAGTAACTGATGGGTTATCATAAGGTAATTTGACTTAGATCATGGAGTTCATTCATAATGTATATCTAAACAATTTCAGTATTAGCTGGTTTAACATGAAAATCTGACAAAAAGTATTTTCTTAAACTATTTAATTCATTCTTGTTCTAGTTGTGTTAGCTGCTTTATACAAGGAAATTTAGTTATTTCTGTTTTTTAACCCTTTAAACTAGGCAAAAATGTACATTCCCATGCTTTCTTATAGTCTTTTATGAACAACACCTTTCACTTTTCTTACACACCTTGCATGTAAAACTGTTTCTTCAGTAGTCTCAGTTACATGTTACAATGTTAACTCTTAGTGACTTTTACTTTTGGTGAAAACTTTGATAAGTTTGGGGTTTTAATTAAGTACTAGGTGTGAGGCGCCTAGAACCCAGAAAGAAATGCGGATAAAGTCTGACTCTTTCTAGTGTCTAACTCCATGTGTCCCAGGCCCTACCTAGCTGTAAAACAGGCAAATTGTACAGTTAAGAGTCATAGTGGCATTTACAAAGCATTTAGGAGGCCTAATCACCTTTAAATTGTACAACATTTCTTGCATAAATTCTTTTTCATAAATTCTTTCGTGACTTACACAGACCATCTATTACATGCTTGGACTTTCTGACTTGTCCTAAACATCCCTCTTTTAAACTAGCAGTTATTTTACTTTAGGACAAGAATTTATCATACAAGATCCTTTCTTATATAAAACCTTCTTTGCATAGCTAGAGGGCATGGCTCATTTCACATGTCCCCAAGATTCATCTAAAATCTAATGCTCCAGAGTAAATTAAGGAATTTTTAAAAGTCAAAGAAGCAGTTTGTGACCTTAAAGCATTTAGCAAACCTAATATCTGACCTGCATAATTTAGACCAAATGTTTACATTTGTGAAGATATTTTTATTTTACCAATACTCTTTAAAACTGTCTTTATTTCCCAGAGATTACTTAAGTCACATGAACTAAATGAAAGGCATTACACTTTTTACTTTTCTGACAAAATATTTGATTTAAGCTCTTAATTAACCAGTTAATTAAAGCTCTTTTATATTATACATACAACGCATATAAATACACAGGTATAACATAAAGGATTCATTCCCTGAGCCAGGAATTGAACCCTAAACCGGGCCACCATTGTGAAAAGAGAAAGTACAGCCACATAGTTACAAGGTCAAACTCCCAAGGACATGACTGACCAATTTGCTGGGCCATCTTGAACAGTGGGCTTTTGGGGCCCTACACACACAGTTTATCCTAAGGTACCCCTCTTTATGACACAACAACACAGGAAGACACACAAAGCACACCAGATTCACTACAGCTTACAACCAGCCTCAGAATTCCTTTTGTATTAATTAAAACTTTATAGAGGAGATAAACAGTGACATTTACCTTTCATTTAACCAGTTTGCACAGAGAGAGAGGCCAGAGTCTAACTACTAAGAAATTCTTGCCCTTTTGATGGCATGCCAGATTTCTGGGCTCTTTCTCCCTAAGCAACCCTAGTGACCCTAGTCAACTGTAATGCAAACAAACACATTCACATGAGTTAAGAATATTCACAAATGGTTTCCAAATTTTGGAGAAATTAGGCAGAGTGAGAAATATGACTCAAATTCTATTTACAAAAGTATAATCAAGACACTTAAAGTATCAGGAAGCCTAAACTCCAAAAAAGTTAGTTTAAGATTAAAAAGCTGGTGTGCTCCATTAATTCCTGTAGGCCCAACAAAGGTAGCCTAGGAATTCCAGATAAATGGGACAAATGATGACTTTCTAGAAACCCATAGGAAACAAAATACCCACAGAACCAAATAAAAGCCTTCCACTTAGGAACTTTAAAAAATCCTGGTTTTATATATATGCATACACCAGCAAAGCCCAGAGGAGAATAAACAGCAAATGAAAACTAGAAGCACAAAGAAGCAGAAAACCAACCATAAATTTTCCTACTGAGTCTATCTTGGAGGCTACAGTGTTACCCAGGGCCCCAAAAAACCCACATAATGAATATTTAGTTACTGTTACACAATTCGGTTTCCTTAAGTTCACCAGTATCATTATACATCCTGTGCAATCAAGAAATTCACTCTAGGCACATGACCAATAAGTACTTCAGTGCCAGCACTATCCATGCAAAACAGTAAACATAGTGTGAAGCAATGCGTGCACGTATGTGAAATTTGGCTCTACATTAAATCCAGCTTCAGGCTTAACTATATTAAAGAATTGCCAAACTGCTAATGCTTTTTTTAAAAATTTTTTTATTTTCTTTATTTTTGAGGCACTGTCTCCCTCTATTGCCAGGCTGGAGTGCAGTGGCGTGATCTTGGCTCACTGCAACCTCCGCCTCCTGGGCTCAAGCAATTCTCCTGCCTCAGCCTCCCGAGTAGCTGGGACTACAGGTGCGGGCCACCACGCCCAGCTAATTTTTGTATTTTCAGTAGAGACAGGGTTTTACCATTTTGGCCAGGATGGTCTCGATCTCCTGACCTCGTGATCTGCCCACCTCGGCCTTCAAAGGTTCTGGGATTACAGGCGTGAGCCATTGAACCTGGCTGCATTTCTTTACAATACTTACTTTATTTTAATCAAGACTAAGAGCTTTAACTGAAAACATTAATTAGCCAAATGTCTCCAATTCTCTATCAGGTTTTAAAGAATATTTTATTATCTAAACCTTTTCCACATCTTTCTCCACTACTTACTGGTTTCTTACTACGGTATTTCATAAATAACCTTTTCAAATCTGTAATCTGAACTAACTTTTAGATAACTTCTGAATTAAACAAAATTATTATGTTTCTACTAGTAATATAAACTTTTCAGCACATATTATCTACAGAATTATGTGTTAACTAGAATTCTTATCCTTAGTAACCTAAAACTTGTGTGAAACCCCAAAAAGCAAGAAATTCTGAACCATCAGTGTGGGCATTTATAGATAAGAACAGTTCCACAATTTAGAAACATACTTCCCCATATCACATCCCTTTCTTTATTGGAAATGACCCAGATATTAAATGAGCATCAAAAATAACTCAAAGCATTTAATTTACACAAAAAGTTTACCTAAAACATTTATCCCATTCACTGTGCTCAGTTCTTTCAGTTTTAACAAGGGTGACATCAGACATCAATCATGGTATGTAAAATGAACATTGGTTCAGTCCAGAAAGGTGGGACAACTCTAAGGGGGGTGGGGAGGGGGGGCTTCCAGGGCACAGGTAGGTGAGAGACAAACAGTTGCATGCTCTTGAGTTTCTGATTAGCCTTTCTAAAGGAGGCAATCAGATATGCATTTATCTCAATGACCAGAGGGATGACTTTGAGTAAAATGGGACACACATTTGCCCTAAGCAATTCCCAGCTTGAATGTTCCCTTTAGCTTAGTGATTTTGGGGGCCCAAGATATTTTCCTTTCACAGATTTCTCTGATTTGTCAAAAAAAAAAAAAGTCACGCTAACCAAGATCATTTTGTTTTGGCTAGGTTTATAGTTTTATAATCTTCTATGCCAAACGCTGACATCTCAAAATATCTAGCGAAGACAAACATAAAACCAGACAAAAAAATGTATGCTGATAGTTCTGGCATTTGTTTTTATTTTACCAGTAATTTTAAAGCCAGCTTGTTTAGTAAAGTTATACTTAAGTCACGTGAACTTAAAAATTGCTTAGACTTAGTTAATGTATGAGCACTCTTATAAGTCAGTTCAGTAAACACAGCATATAACAACAAATGTACATACAAATAAACACATCTAGACATGTATACACATACACGAACCAAGATCCAATAGCTTGGAACCCTAGCCGTGAGATAGCAATACAAGCTCACCGGTTTTACTTCGTTTGCCGCAATAAATAATCCCATGAAGGCTGTGAACCAAAATTTCGAGTAAAGCATTTTCCATGGCAGTTTGATTTTTAAACGCCAAACCTCACCAGACCCCAAAGGACACTGGGGCCAAACAGTTCCAAACAAGAGCACCACACATTAACCAGGCCCTCTGCTTAGAACAGCAGCACAAAAGCCTGGATACATGCAACACCATCCCACTTTCCCATTCAACGGCAAACTCCAGATTCCAAACAATATTGGGGCCAAACAGTATTGCAACTATGAGAGAAAGTTCTAAGGAGAGTTTAGTACTAGACCTCAGAACCTCTGCCAAGGGCATCCCCTTTGTAGAGATTGAAGTCCAGAGGATCCCCGTGGGTTGTTCCCCTTTGGAGTCCAATCTTAGAGTATCAGACGTCTCTGACCTTAGGTGGAAACTGGTGCTGCTTTGTATACTTTTCCTCCAGAGGTGATGGCTTGCTGTGAGCTTTCCTTTGATACCTGGGTGTAATCCCCAACTTTCAGCATCTGTATAATTTGATAAGACCACGCTTTCCCATGCTTCTCGTTCCACTAGAGTGACAGCCATGAACTGTAATGATAGGATGTGGAGCCTGAGTGGGCTTCTTTTGTCCTTAGCCAGTCGAGTAGGGGAGGGAAGAATTTATGGTTATGTTTTTCTGATTTCTGTGAGCTGCCGTAACATATTAATCAAACCCAAAGGAGAAGTCAGGGGAACTCTGATTTAGAGCCAGTTGATCAGAAGCACAGGTGAAACATCCTGGGGCTTGCAATTGGCATTAGAATTGTGGCTCAGTCTTCAATCTGTGTGATCTGATGGTATCCCCAGGTAGATAATGTAGAATTGAATTGGAGGATGCCCAAGTAGTGGTCTGTGCAGAGTTGCTTTGTTTGCTTACTGGCTGGTGGGGAGAAATCTTCACACATCTGAGGTCAGAAGCATGTTGTAAGAGAATAGTGGAAGAAACTGAGTTTATTTCTTCCTCTCATAACCCCAATGCTTTTTTTCCCCCCCTCTGTCTCTAAAGGCTCATTTTGAATCTGCATTTCTTAAAGTTTACAACCTTTCAGTCTAATTTCTCACAATCACTCTTACCAAAGAACCTGGGTCCCACCATGAGAGAAAACAGCCCATCAACCCCCTGGAATATTTTATTTACTGGCATTCACTTTGGTTGGTGTGCTAAAATGATTGAGCCATATGAAATTGCCCTTTGTGTGGGTTGAAACTGGGTCAGATAGCAATTTCATTCTCATTTTGGTAAAATTTAAGGACTTAGTGACCCATAAGAATATTATTGGAAGTATTTTTATTGCTATAGCATTTAAATAAAAATAATTCCATTTGTTGCTGAAATTTTTACTAAAAGAGTTGAGCATGTGATAGTAATTAAAACAAAATATTCTGTTTTATAGTATCAGTAGTTTGAAAAGAAGTATTATAACTAAAATATAAAGTAAGTGCAATGGAATTAGACTTTGAGGTGGAACATGAAGACCTAATTTCTGATGTGTGACAGATGATATATCAGGCAATTAAGGAGATTATTTTGTTCAGGCAGTTGCAATAGGGAGAATGTTCACTAATGGGAAACCTCTTGAAGAGGAAGGAGAAAAGGTAGGGATTAATAAAACGGGAGTCATCAAGGAAGGGTAGAAGTAGGTCCTATTTGGGAATTGTATTTCAGTTGGTCCTTTCTGGTTAACCGTTTCTTGGTTTAAAAAAGGGTGTGGTGCTTATCCATTCTGGCCTTCTGAGAGCACTCAGGGCTAAGATAAAGTGTAACACTGTCAGATGGAACAACATTATGAACGTTTGTATTAATAAATCATATGGGATGCATACCACAGGTTGAAAGTGTGATTCAGAGAAAACTTATCAAAAGTTTCATTCATAACTTTAAAATCTATAGGTTTCTTAATATTTATTTCTCCATGAAAGGACTAAAACAGGGCAGCTTTGTGTTGTGGAGTAATCAACAATTGAAATTCAGGCTAAATCGGGAAGAAGCCAGCCATTAAAGACCAAGACTAGGCTAGTGGGCCATATTGTAGACGGAAGACCCAGTATAAGTGGTAGCCTTCCGAAGTCTTTTGGAAGTTGAAGATGGGAAGGGTGTCTATAAATGGGTCAGGGCAGAGAAGTCTGTAATTTTGTTAAAGGGTAAATTTCAAGAGTGCAAAATCACAACCCGTATAAAATGACCACGTATCAAAGATTTTATTTACCTTTTTAGTAAGGGAACCAGGCACAACCTGTTTAAAGGAGCAGTAAGAAAACCATGAAATCTATGTAGAGTGAAGGAATGTTAAAATGAGTTTACAGATGGAAGCAAAACTGATTTTTCCCGCTAGGGAGAGGGTTGCCTCTTTGTCAGACAGTTATTCACATATCTCTGGACAAGAATTATTTGAGGTGTGAAATAGCTCAAAGGCAATGAAAGGAGCAAAACCCCCTTCCTCCCCAGGGTCAGATTGTTCCCAGAGGCTCCAGCATTCCATTGTCATGGTATTCAGTAATCTCTTTTGCTTATGCCAAAGTCCTAAGTTTTTCCTTGCCATACTCCCTCTATAGTAACTACTTGCTGCTTCTGATATTGATGCATTTTAAGTTGGAATTTCATTGGCAATAGCCATAATCTAGTTTGACCATATAGCAGTCTAACTTTAAATTTTTATCTATAAATTGGAGGTGAAGGTTAGTGAATTTGAATTAGCTCAGTGGTTCTCAGTTGGTGTGATTTTGTCCCCCAGGGGACATTTGACAATGTCTGCAGACATTTTTTTGGTTGTCAAAATCTGGCAGGTCAGGTGGGAAGTGCTTTGGGCGTGTAGAAGGTAGAGGTCAGGAATGCTGCCAGACATCTTATAATACACAAAACAGCTCCCCACCACAAAGTTATCTGGCTCCAAATATTAATAGTGCCAAGATTAAGAAACCCTGATAGCCATTGAAAACTGTTAGAGGGAAGCTCAAGTTTCTGCTGTGTTAAAATTAAACATAATTTTATGCTCTCAAATCTGTGTGGAAAGCATACATTTCATTGTTAAGGTCTTGAAATAATGTTCCTGTTACAATTTTCCATTTTAAAAATTAAGCAGTCAGCATACCCTTTAACTTGAGAGAGTTGGTGATTAAGTGGAAACAGTTGCTTTCTCTTGTAATAAGTGTATAGCACTTAGAATTTTTTTATTACTTTTCCTATTTTAGGTTTCACTGAAGAAACATCTTAGAGATTCATTGCACCTCTGAGATTTAATGTTTACAACTTGGAGTTGTTGACCTTCTTAAACATTTTGAAAGTCAAAATGAAAGTTTTCTGTGAAGTTTTAGAACAGTTATACAAGAAGGTACTTCTTGGAGTCACACTTGAAAATGACAGCCATGATTACATCTTTTATCTCAACCCAGGAGTTTCAGATCAAGATTGCCCTACAGCCACCTCCTTAGAATGGGCAAACACCTATGGTATCCAGGGCAGGCATCAGCCTATCTCTGTCGGTGTGGCTCCCATTGCTGTAGCACCTGCATGTTTGAAGACCAGCTCTCTGATGAGCAGTTCCAGAGAAGTAATGCTCCTTCAGTTAACAGTGATCAAAGTGATGACAACCCGGATATTGTCTGTCAAAACTGAGTTCCATGCAAAGGAGAAATACAGAGATATAATTAAAATTCTCTTAGAATCAGCTAAAGTTGATTCTAAATTAGTAAGCCATTTGTTTTTTTTAAAGATCTAAATATAATAAAAATAAAATTTTTAAGAACATTCAGCAATAGTGGTTAATTGTATTTGTTTTCCTCTAGATCTGTATGTTCCAAAATTCAGATAAATTGTTATGTCACATGGCCGCACAGTGCCTTGCATTGCTTCTCTATTTCCAATTGAGAGAAAAGGTAAGATAAGTAATCAAAGTGCGTTATTATTTCTCTTTCTTAATTTTTTTTTTTAATTTAAATGTTTTGTGGAGACAAGGTCTCAGTGTGTTGCCCACTCTGGTCTCAAACTTCTGGGCTCAAGCAATCCTCCTGCCTTAACCTCCCAAAGTGCTGGGATTAAAGACGAGAGCCATGGCACCCAGCTTGTTTCTCTTATAGTTTCTTTAAAATTGCTCTTTGACATTTGATTTTTACCCTTCAAATGTTTGTATTAATAAGACGTTTGCTCACATAATAACATATGTAAAACCATAAAAATTTAAGAATAGAATAGATTATTTGTGTCAAGGATTAGAGTCTTAAATATGTTGTCAATCTTAATCAGATTCTTAACCTGAGAGGTGAGTTTCACGTAAGAGTCCATAACTTTCTGCATATTCTCAAACTACTAGGTGGACCCCTTTCCCCTAAAAAGATTTAGGAACCACCTCTTGAGAACAAGCCTATTTTCACAGGTTTAATGTAAATTCTAACAACAATCCTCAGCATAATGTAAAACAATATAAACAAATTCAGAGTTGAGTTTTTCTCTTATCTCTGAATTAAACAAATGAAGTATCTACTGACTTTTCAACCATAATCTCTTGCTGCTTTCAATAACTTTTTCCTGAATATAAAAAGTGATATTATAGTAGAAAATTTGGAAAATAGACAAAGTATAAAGAGCAAATTAAAATTAAAAATTCACCACTTAGAGATAACACTGCTAACGTTTTCATCTTCCTTTTTTATTTTATTTCTATGGCATATTCAAATTTTTTACTTAAATTATATTAGGATATTTCTGTTCCTTCTCAGTTTACCACATATTACCATACTTCTTTTGACCAAATGTGTAAACAATGTGGTATACAGTTGTGTTATGTAAAGAAAATATTGTATTTTAACTACTTTTTTTTTTTTTTTGAGACAGAGTCTCGCTCTGTCGCCCAGGCTGGAGTGCAGTGGCCGGATCTCAGCTCACTGCAAGCTCCCCCTCCCAGGTTTACGCCATTCTCCTGCCTCAGCTTCCCGAGTAGCTGGGACTACAGGCGCCCGCCACCTCGCCTGGCTAGTTTTTTTGTATTTTTTAGTAGAGACAGGGTTTCACCATGTTAGCCAGGATGGTCTCGATCTCCTGACCTCGTGATCAGCCTGTCTCGGCGTCCCTTAACTACTTTCTTTATTTTCTCACTTGCAGATAACCTTAAGTAATTCCTGGATTGCTTTTTGCCAGAAAAATCTTTCTGAATACTCTGAGAGTAATAAAGCAATATACTGCCTCTGGACTCTTACAGCAATAATAAAAGAAATCTTTAAAGATTCATGTTCACAAAAAACAGGTATGGATTACATGGCCCCATAAACAATCATCATCTTGCTCCTGGGAGTATTGTATTTATAATGAGAAACAAAACTTACTTTGGAACATCTGATCTGTCTTAAAGTAATGAAAAACTCAGTCTCTTCCAATATATTTTGATTGAGGATAACCTGTTTTAAAAGAAAAAAGCATAAGGAAAAAAGTAAAACTTTTCATGGTCGTAAATCCCTTGCATTGTTTGATGCTACTGATATTCGTACGATGAATTTCTTTTTGTTTTTTTTTTTTGTTTTTATTTTTTTGAGACAAGTCTTGCTTTGTTGCCCAGGCTGGAGTGCAATGGCATGATCTTGGCTGACTGCAAGTCCTGCCTTGCGAGTTCAGGTGATTCTTCTGCCTCAGCCTTCCGAGTAGCTGGGATTATGGGTGCTCACCACCACACCCAGCTGATTTCTGTATTTTTAGTAGACACAGGGTTTTACCATGTTGACCAGACTGGTCTCAAACGCCTGACCTCAAGTGATCCACCAGCATCGGCCTCCCAAAGTGCTGGGATTACAGTTGTGAGCCACTGCACCTGACCATAAAATGAATTTTAACTGTGGTTCTTAGCCATTACTCTGTGTAACCTCATTTGTTAATGTTAGAGGTAAACATTCCAAATCTGTTTTTTCATCTTATAAAGTGATATTTATAAAAACCGAATTGTAAAATTATTTGAAGAAGACTGCATTTTCCCTGTTTATAATTCCCCCTATTTTTATAATTGCAGAAATTCTAAAGCAGTTCCTGACTCATTTCGACACTATTTTTGAAGTGTTTTACAATTCCTTATTCTCTCAGCATTTTGAAAACTGCCAGGATACTTCTAAAATAGTAAACATCCTGATATGTTTCCTGGAGTTGCTTGAGCTTCTCATAGCCTCCAGAATCTACCTGAAGTTACATTTCACTTGCCAGAGGATTTTATTTTTGAAACCATCTTGCATGCTAGAAGTTATTACCTGGCCTATTCAGGCTTTTGTCAAAAGGAAGGTCATCATATTCCTCAAAAAATGCCTTCTCTTTAAAGTGGGTGAAGACCTTTGTCGTGGATCTGTACCTCCCCTAATGCCGCCAGACCGTCATGTAGCAATGGACATGCTGGCTTTAGCTAATGCCGTTTTGCAAGCTGTGAATTTGGGATTGTTGAAGACACTGTCTGTTGATGGAAAACATTCCTTTTTTGGAGGTGATGAAGTTCAACCTGGATGTGAACATATCGCTAGTCCAGATCATGTGATCCTTAGAGCAGCAAGCTTAGTTATAATGAAATCCTTGGAAATCAAGTTTCAGAATTGTTCGTCAGCAAGTGAAATGAAAGGTAATTCCCCGAACTCCTTTTGTATGCAGCGTGAAATTATTAAGTATAGTAATTCATAATTATCAAATCTCAGGACTAATATAAATTCCACTAATTTCAGCTGTATGTTATCCTATTTATAACTTGCTACATTTTCCAAAAAAAAAAAAAAAAGAGAACTGGATTTACCTTTAAGAAACATGTCAGCTTTTTGTGGCTACAATGAATTTGTAAAGTATAAGGAATGATTTAGGTTTAAAAAACTTGCTGTTGAGTCATCTCAAAGTAAGTGATGGAAATTCATATTCAAGTATTTATAGCATTTTATTTATATTAATCCTTCTTTTTAAAAAAAAATCTAAAGTGCAGTTGCGTGACCACGGCCCACTGCAGCCCTGGCCCGCCTTCGGCCCATGCTATTCCTCCCGTCCCAACCTGGGAGGTCCCATCCTGGGAGATCAAGGCTACAGTGAGCTGCGATCCATCGCACACCTGTACTCCAGTCCTGGTGCAACAGATGGAAATCCTGTCAGAGAGAGAGAGAAAGAGAGTGAGGAGACAGAGAGATTAAAGAAAAATGTGTTCACTCCCACTTAAGTGTTGTTACTATTGTTAGTTATTATTTCTTTGTTATTGTTATGTTTACTGTTTGTTTATTTTGAGGCTGGGTCTTGCTCTGTTGCCCAGGCTCACTGCAGCCTCAACTTTTTGATCTCAAGCGATCCTCCCGCCTCCATTTCCCTACCCCATTTATATTAATCCTTCATACAATTATTAATTCTACTAATGTAGATTATTGAAAATTAGATATTGATTTGAAGCTAATATATGAGAAGTTATATTGATAAAGAAATTGTTACATATATAATTTCCAGGATAGTAACACAGGAGTTCAAAGTCTTCCATTTTACTTGAGAAAAATGAATAGTAAATGTCTCTAAACAAGCAGCATACAGATTCAGTGAAAAGTTTGAATGTGAGCAGTGACATCACTGAATTGCTTTGGATATAATTTAGCTTCTAATAACTACACATTAGTTATAATTCTGTGCAGTTATAATTTATAACACTAGATGGCACCTGTTATATAATTCAGTTTTAAATTGTAGTTAAAACTACCTAAAATGTTTTTTATTTTTGTGCTTAATAGTAGTACTTCTGTGCTCTAAATAAACAAAAAATGTTTTTCTGTTATTTTGAAGACAAAATTATTTTTGCTTGGTCGCATTCTTGCCTCTAGTAACAGACAGCTCTGGCATCCGATGAAGTGATCTTTGTGGTCTGCTCATTTATTTATCTGCTTTTAGCAAGAAATCACATAGCTTTTATTTCTGAGAGACAGTTATTTGGCAGTTGTTGCGAATAGATGATCTAGCTGTACATTTTAAATGTATGCTCTGGAA
This sequence comes from Macaca thibetana thibetana, assembly GCF_024542745.1. Taxonomy (NCBI): domain Eukaryota; kingdom Metazoa; phylum Chordata; class Mammalia; order Primates; family Cercopithecidae; genus Macaca; species Macaca thibetana. Next base: position 89,811,498 of record NC_065584.1, read on the forward strand.
TGAGCCTCAGTGTCCTCATTTGCCAAATAAAGATGATTCCTAACTGATTCCTGATGACTTTTTGAAAGTGAATTAGGATTAATTGCATCTTAAGGTAGTCTAGGCACTATGAGTTTATATATAGGCAAGATATTAATTCATTCATGAACTATTGCCTATAGTTTGAAATTTGCATTTTTTGAAGTTGACTTACAGAGGTTCATGTCTGAGTTATTGACCTTCTTAAAGCCTCACCTTCAGCCCTCTCTGCAATTACACAATCCATGCAAATGGCTGTCTAGAGTTTTCATAGAACAAGACGATGACATGCTGGAGGCTGCCAAGGCATCACTGGGCATCTACTTAACACTTACCAGGTTAGTGTATTTTAAAGTATTTATTGAACGGCCTACAAGTCAGGAAAGCAGAAAACATTTCTGAGAATTTGCTGGGCGTGTTGCTTACTTTGCATCATTTGGGGTAAAACATCCTGTGGTTTCCTCGTAAGTGGCAGTTCCTTTCTTTAACCCTGACTTACATGAAAAGGAGACTGCATTTGCATCACTGTGAAAACTTGGCTGGCTGGGCCGATCTCAGGTAGTATAAGCAGACTGGTATCTAAAACCATGGCTTCTGATTTAGTCTTCAGTAAGTCAATACACTTCTCTGAATCCTAATTGTTGTTCATTTAAGACCTCTTTTCACCCCTAAGACTTACTTTTTTGTGTTAAGCTTCAGTAAGATGATCTTTGCTTTTGTAAAGGTGAATACAAACTTAGAAATAGTCAAAAGGAGCTGTTCTGAATTTTCATTTCAATATTCAGTTGAATTTGGGCTGATACCTTCTTGAGGCAAATGTCTGAAATTGGTTATGTTACTGATGATTTATACTGATTGTCTCTGCTTTATTAAAATAGCTGTACTTGAGATAATATCTTCTTGTGGCAAATATCTATAATTGGTTATGAAGCTAATAACTGATGACCTTTTCCACTGTTTCTGCTTCTGCTTTATTAAAACACTCACATACTTGCTTTATTTCCATTTCTTTCTTGGCCTGGGAGAAAGGGATTTCTTGCTAATGATCTGTGGTGCAGTGTTGTGCTGCCAGTACTTACTTGTATTATGACACTGCTGGCAATGGCTGCTCTTAGACTCTTAAGTGTTTGGGGCCAATTTTCAAAAGATTCTAATCAAGAACACAAAATTCCTGCATGTGATTTGAATTAGGTTCAAAACGGTCAAATACAAATTCAGTCTGAAAATGCACATGCCTGTAAGAGTATATCTTAATTGTACTCAAAGTTAGCTCCTTACTCCTCAGGAAGTGGAAACCCCTGAATTAAACTTACTTTGTATGTGAATTTCTGACTTTCTTAATTCCAGTTTGGTGTGTCCAGAGAGGCATGTGCTTACAACATAAATACTTTTTTCAGATGTAGTTGTATTTGTTAAGATTTTTTTGGTTGTAAATGATGGAAACCAACTCTAATTTGAGCGAAAACCAAAGTTTATTGGCTCATAACTGGGAATTCTAAAGGGTCAAGTTGGAGTTAGGTATGTACAGGGACTATAATCATGTCATCAGTCACTTCTCTTTTTCTCTGTCTCACAGTTTTGAATTCATTCTCAAGGCATGGCCACCAGCAGTTCAAGGCTTACCTCAGCCCTACGGTTATAATCTTCCATAGCTCCAGCAAAAGTCCCAGGAGAGATCTGATTTAACCCACTTGGGTTACAGAGCCTTGTCAGAACCAGTCATGGTGGCCAGGAGCATGGAGTGTTCTGATTGGTCAGCCTGGGTCACCATGCCCACCCTTGTTGAGGAGGGTAAGGAAGGAGGTTTAGGAATTATCTTACCACATGGAATTGGTTACCTGTAAGAATGAGGAATTCTGATGTCAAGAGAAAGGATGACAGAGAACTTTTATTGGGCAGACAAAAACTAGAACTGCCAAAGTCAGTGGATTTTGCTTTACTGAGTCGGACTTATTTAGAGCTTATGGGGAAAGGAATAGGTTTTGAAATTTTTTCTTTTAAGAAGTGATGCATAGATTTAAAAGTAATCTAATAGGTTAATTTATGATATGTGAATTATATCTGTTAAAACTGTTTATTTTTGTAAGGTCGTTAATCTGGATTCTCCATTATCTTCATTTTCAGAGGATGTGAAGCCACTGAAAGCTTGACCCAAGGAAAAGAAATGTGGGACCATCACACACATGAAAATGGCTACAATCCTCACTGTATTTTCTTGTTCTTCTTAAAAAATATAGGATTTGATTCTACAGTTCTTCTTGACTTTTTGATTTCATCAGAAACCTGTTTTCTTGAATATTTTGTTAGATATTTAAAATTACTGCAAAAGGACTGGGATAATTTTTTCACCATTTGCAATAACTTTGATGCAACTGAATCTAAATATGACATAAGTATTTGTGACTGTGTCCCCTCACTTGTCCAAGACCAAAGCACCAACCGAACAATACCCCATCATTTGACTGCTCCTCATAGTCACATAGATGTGTGTACTCGGCACTCCTGGGCTTCCGATGCTCCCTCTGAACCACTGAAAGCTATGATGTCCAAGGGGACTGACACCATGTGTACTTCTAGTCTGTCTTCCCCCCGGGCCTCTCAAAGTCTGGTAGATTACGACAGCTCTGATGATTCTGAAGTGGAATCTACAGACCAGTGTTTAGCTAACAGTAAACAGACATCTTTACACCAACAAGCAACTATGGAGATTCAGGATGCAGCTGGGACAAGCAGAGATAAAGAAGAATTTAGCCTTGAGCCTCCATCAAGGCCTCTGTTTCTGAAAGAATTTGATACTGCCTTCTCCTTTGATTGTGAAGTAGCCCCAAATGATGTCGTCTCTGAAGTGGGAATATTTTACACAATAGTAAAATGCTTCCAGGAACTACAAGATGCCATCTGCCGTTTGCAAAAGAAAAATCTTTTCCCATATAATCCAACTGCACTTTTGAAGTTGTTAAAATACATAGAAGTGATAAGTAATAAAACTATGAACACTTTGTAAAACATTGGCATTTTATTTTCCAGGAATTGTTTTTCCTTAATATAAATTATGTCTCAATGAAATAATAGTATAAAATAATCACCACAAAAGGGTTTTCCTTTTTTTTTTGAGGCAGAGTCTGATTCTGTCACCCAGGCTGGAGTGCAGTGGTACGATCTCAGCTCACTGCAACCTCCACCTCCCTGGTTCAAGTGATTCTCCTGCCTCAGCCTCCCGAGTAGCTGGAATTACAGGTGCCCGCCACCACACCCAGCTAATTTTTGTATTTTAGTAGAGACGGGGGTTTCACCATGTTGCCAGGCTGGTCTTGAACTCCTGACCTCAAGTGATCCACCCGCCTTGGCCTCCCAAAGTGCTGGGATTGCAGGCATGAGCCTCTGTGCCTGGCTGGGTTTTCTAAACAAGTTCTTACTTTTTGCCTTATTGGAAGCAACCTAGTGACTGAAAAAGAGATATCAAGTGACAAGTCACTCAATATACCTATATACCACTGGAGATTTATGACAGTTCAAACTGATACAAAATCAGGGGTGGTGATCACGCTTCTTAACTAGGGCTGCCATAACAACTTGCCACATGTGCTGCAGCTTCAGACACCTGAAATTATTCTCATAGTTCCGGAGGCCAGAATCCAAACTCAAGGTTCAGCAGGGCAGTGCTCTCAGGGTCTGGAGAAGAATCCCTCCCTGCCCCTTTCTGGCTTCTGGTGGCAGCCAACCATCCATGGTGTCCCTTGTCTTGTAGCGGCATCACTCCAGTTCCTGCCTCACATAGCATTTTCCTGTGTCGGTGTCCAGTTTCCCTCCTACAAGGACATCATCGGTCATTGGATTAGAACCCACCCTCATCCAGTATGGTCTCAACTTGATTGCAGCTGCAAAGACCCTAATTCCAGATAAGGTCACTTTCACGTGTTCTTGATGGACTTGAATCCAGGAGGGTCACTAACCAAATATAGTTACTATTTCCTTCTGGGGTATTTACACAGAAAGTGATATATTAAAAATGTAAAACCTTAGCCATTTCTTTGAGAAGTTATTATACCTGGCCTACTGTATGAACATGATTCTTTCTAAAAAAAATTTTAATCACTATATAATTTTCCTATTTAAAATTGTGACATGAATAATTGTGTTCCATACTCTTGAAGGGAAGCAGTAAAGTCAATTTTAATATGTTTGTGTAATAGGAGCAATAGCTACATTGTGCTGCTAAGTCTTGCATTAAGGCAGTCTAAAGTATTGCCTGTAAATTTTTTTTAAAATGATCTCTTTGCAGAGAAACAGAATAAAGACTAAACCTACCAGACATTAAAATATAGATTAAGGCTATGGTATTTGAAACAGTTTAGTACTTAATTCAGGTAGAAATGGAAAAAACAGTGGAGCTAAATAGAAGGTTGCTGATTAAAATAACAGTGAAGTACCAGTGTTAGCCAAATAGCAATGCAAAGGTCAAAAGGTTTGCATTTAACATGATGTTGGTGAGGCTGTTGAGAAACGGCATTGAGGCAGTTTCTACCATAATTGAAAAAGCACGTCAAAGAATGTGTATTCAAGGATGCCACATTATTTGCAAAATATTTTAAGGTTTTATTTAGAGTTTTACTAGAAATATCTGGTTAACTAAGTCAGGATTTGTTCAATGGAATACTATATGCCTGTGAAAATAATGCATTTTATGCAGTTTGTGGATGTGAAACATCTCCAGTAAAAAACAAGTAAATACATGGGGCTTGCAATTATTTAGGGAAAGAAGCAGGGCAGGAGTAATACACATTAATATATGTGCTTTTGTGCATGTATAAAATATGTATGTAAGACTATATAAGAAAGTCATAATAGTGGTTGCCTTAGGAGACAGGTCTGATGTGGAAGACAAATTCTCATCTTTTTGTACTATTTTTAGCTGGATACATGCAGCACTGCATTAGGATATTTCAGTAACAGACCACATAGTACAGTGGTCCCATAAGACTATCAAGCCATTATTTTTACTATAACTCTCCTCTGTTTAGGCATGTTTAGATACACAGATACTTACTATTGTGTTACAGTTGCCCACAGTATTCAGTACAGTAACATGCTGTGTACAGGTTTGTAGCCTAGGAGCAATGGGCAATACCATACAGCCTAGGTGTGTAGTAGGCTATGCCATCTACGTTGTTGAATATACTCTGTAACACACATGACATAACAACAAAATTGCCTTACAACTCATTTCTCAGAACATGTCCCTGTCAAGTGACACATGGGTAACTGTGTTTTAATGGAAATAACTGGGAAAAGGAAAAAAAAAACGAATATTGTTCCAAAGGGTACATAAATGTTGAATGCATTATAACTCATGCTTATGCAGGTGTGGTTTTGACCTGTGTTTTTCTATAGGATTAGCAAGGAACTGTCAGCCCCTCATTGCGTGTAAAATGAGGGAAAAGCAGTCTTACAGGTATGCTAAGTTGGTGTTTCAGAATATCTACATTTATAACTAACTAGAGTGTAAGTCAATTCATCACACACTCACTAAGCCCTGCTTTTGCTAAAGGTGACCCTTGGCTGGTGTGATCACTATCCTTGGCCCTTCTGAGCATCTAAGCGCTATTCCCAGAGTTACGTCATAAAGGAACACAAAACTATTGATATATGTCTGCACAGTGAGTTCCCAGAGTACAACACAAGAGCAGTCTGTAACCTCGGCCCTTCCAGTAAAAGCATATGGAAATGCAAGTGAGTACATGGTGCCATGCACCTAACTTATTTGTTTTAAAGCAGAAGAGATACAGAAAAGTGCACTGTAAGTATACAGTTTGTTGAATTTTCAGAAACAGCACATCTATGCAGCCAGTCCCCAGACAAAGAAATAGCATGAGGCACCCAGAAGTCCCTCTTGAGTCCTCTCCCTGTCACTGTCCACCCCTGAAGGTAACTGTGTCGTGAACTGAGACAACAGAAATGATCTTTGCCTGGTTTTCTCTTTCTTTTACTCTTATAAATGGAGTCATAGATTATGTATTCTTCTGTTCAACATCATTTGGGAGTGTGTCCTCATTTATTTTTAAAATGTCAAGTACCTGGCCAGGTGTGGTGGCTCACGCCTGTAATCCCAGCACTTTGGGAGGCCGAGGTGGGTGGATCACCTGAGGTCAGGAGTTTGAGACCAGCCTGGCCAATGTAGTGAAACCCCGTCTCTTCTAAAAATACAAAAAACTAGCCGAGCGTGTGGCACACACCTGTAATCCCAGCTACATAGGAGGCTGAGGCAGGAGAATCACTTGAACCCCAGAGGCAGAGGCTGCAATGAGCTGAGATCGCGCCATTGTACTCCAGCTTGGGCAACAAGAGCAAAACTCCATCTCAGAAAGAAAAAAAAAAAACAGTCCCCACATTTCAGCTATTATTAGTAACAAAATACTTTGACTCTTCATAATTCTCTGACACACCCTATATGCTAGCACACTGAGATTAACAAACACTGGTCAAACAATAAAGTGTATGGTAAACAGGTTATGCAGGGCCTTGTGCAATTGGCCCCAACCTGCTTCTCCAGCCTGTCTGTGCTTTTTTCCCCATCCACTGTTCCTTGCACAACTCTTGGCCCTTACATACTCATTCATCAAGCCCCATCTTCAGTGTTAGATCTGTGAAGCCTTTCCCCATCTGTTCCACACCATTCAATTTTGCATGCTCTATTCTCTGCACTTTGCTCTTTCCTGTGTTGTATCATTTGTCGCATTATATTTCAACCATAAGTCAACAGTCTTTCCATTTGCTAAGCTCTTTTTACATTGTCACATCATAGGCACAGCACAAATGTTGAATAAATGAGAAGTGATCCTTCTCCAGGGACTTGATAATCTGCTGGAGGAGACAGATGTGCAGAGAATTATAATCATTATCCTTACCTTGCACTTCCTACTTGCCACTGTTTTAAGTGCTCATCTAATCCTTCTAACAATGTTAGAAAGTAGGTCCTATTATTATTACTATTATTGTTTTGCAGACATGGAGATTAAGTAGCTTGCCCAAGATCATAAAGTGGCAGAGCTGAAGTAATGGATTCAAGTAGTTGGGTTCCAACCTCTTCTCAGACTCCTTGCATAATTTATTCCCTGCCTTCAAGACAGAAGATGAGGAATGTACACTATTAAAACGAAAATTGTTGCAGCTTTGGATATGTGTGGTGGGTGGTATAAGTCACACCATAAAAGTATATTGGAGTCAGGTCATCCAAGACCTAGGGTGATGTGCTAAGGAGTATTGACTTTTCTATACACAGTAGACAGCTGATGAGGTTTTTGAGTAAATGACTGGTTTTGTGTTGGAAGAAAGTGACTTTAGTGGCAATATAGTGGCTACATTGACAAGCACAAAGATTGGGAAGAGTTTGTTGCAGAAATCCCACTGAAGGCAAGGGCAATGGGAATGGGATGCAGGCCTGGCTGAATGCTCACATCAGCTTCTCTGCCTTCAGACACCCACTAACAACAATAAAGAGGCCAAATCACAAGCAACAAGACACATGAGGACAAAATCGAAAAGGAGAAAACAATTATGGAAGCTCAAAGGTAGGTATGTTGAAAATTCGTAACCACCCAGTGGGTTCATCTTGCCTGCTCCCTGAACAGAGCTGATTTATCAAGACAGGGGAATTTCAATAAAGAAAGAGTAATTCACTCAAAGCCGTCTGTGGGGGGGACTGAAGTTTTATTATAACTCAAATCGGTCTTTCCGAGCATTCAGGGATCAGAGTTTTTAAGGATAATTTGGTGGGTAGGGGATGTTGAGTCAAGAGTGCTGATTGGTTGGGTCAGAGATGAAATCAGGGAATTAAAGCTGTCTTCTTGTGCTGAATCAGTTCCTGGGTGGGGGGCCACAAGAGCCAAGATCAGATGAGCCAGTTTATCAATCTGGGTGATGCCAGCTGATCCATCAAGTGCAGACTCTGCAAAATAGTTACTGACTTAGGAGCAGTTTAGGGAGGGTCAGAATCTTGCAGCCTCCAGCTGCATGACTCCTAAACCATAATTTATAATCTTGTGACTAATTTGTTAATCCTATAAAGGCAGTCTAGTCCCCAGTCAAGAAGGGGATTTGCCTCTTATCTTTGTTTTAAACTATAAACTAAATTCCTCCCAAACTTAGTTCAGCCTATGCCCAGGGATGAACAAGGACAGCTTGGAGGTTAGAAGCAAGATGGAGTTGGTTAGGTCAGATCTCTTTCACTGTCTCAGTTTCAATTTTGCAGTGGCGGGTTCAAACTAACTTAGTCGACCCAGGAACATTACATTCCTATCTGGAATGGGGAAAACTGAAAAAGCCTGACTTATGAGCTGGATTCCTCTGAAGGCTCAGGAGCTTGTAGTCTTGAGTACCATGCTGTACCATGGGGTGGTGGGTGGAAAAGCAATTGGAAACAATTACTTCTAGATCCTCTGCCCCATTCCATGTAGTTAGCGATTGCTCCCTCCACCACCTAGCAGATTAGAGGTTTATTCCCGGAGAGTGTGAAACAACAGGTCTTTGGACTAGAGAACACCAGACACAGCTGGAGACAGGAATAAAACACTGAAAACAGGATTAATTAAACATGTACATACTAAATATAACCACCATCCTCCCCGGCCTTCTCCCCAACTCTACTGCCAGAACACTTCTAACTCTAGGTAGGAGGCTAGAAGAGACTTTCCTGGGGAATTTAACAAACCCAAGAAAAAAGATCTAAAGACAGATATCAGGGTTCCCCAAGTAAATTACTCAGCCAAATCACCCTACTATGAAGCCCATAGTGGCAAATATCACCATGTACATAGAGCTAATTGGCATTTAAGTGGCTCACTCTTACATATGAGTGAATAGCCAAGGATCATCAGGAATTAGGGGAAAGCCTCTAACCCAAAAGGCGGAGATCAAAACAAACACGAAACAGATTAAACAAAGAGGAAGTTAATTTATCAATACCCTCAAAGAAATTATAAAGTATACTACATAAAAAATTTTCAGTGAGGGGCTGGGCATGGCAGCTCACACCTGTAATTCCAGCACTTTGGTAGGCCAAGGCAAGAGGATCACTTGAGCCCAGGAGTCTAAGACTAGCCTGGGCAACATCATGAGACTCTGTCCCTCAAAAAACAAACAAAAAAACAAAAAAAACAAAATAAATAGCTGAGTAGAGTAGTCCCAGCTACTTGGGAGGCTTGGCAGAAGAATGGTTTGAACCCAGGAGTTTGAGGTTACAGTGAACTATAATCATATGATCACACCACTGCACTCCAGCCTGGGTGACAAAGCAGAGCAAGACCCTGTCTCGAAAAAGAAAAAAATATTCAGTGGGGAAACAAATACCTTTTATAAATTAATAATGTGATAGCAAAAATGAAAAACTCAGAAATACAGTAGAAATAGGTTGAGGAAATCTAGATTTTACAGCAACAGGACAAAGAAATTAGAAAACAGGAGAGAGAGATGATACAATGTGAGAACTGGTCACCAAGGTCCGATAATTGAATAATAGGAGTACCAAAAAGAGTAAAAAGGACTGGAAAAGAGAAAGTACCAAAGAAATTCAAGAAAAGTTTTTAGAACTGAAAGACTTAGTCTTTAAATAATGTGTGCAAGTATAACCGGAAAAAAAATTTTAAAAGGAGAAACAGGATCGACCTGAAATAAAGAGCCATCGTTTCACTGGCATGCTGAGATGCTGCTCTGTTTACTCAGTAAGGAAGTAGGAAACCCTAGGAGGAAGAAAAGTTCAGTTCTCACCTGAGTGACTTCTGATACTGTTATCGGCACAGCGTGGAATCCAGCAGAGAGTTAGAAATGCTCTGTTGAAAATTAGGACAGATCCAAATATGAGTCATTTGTGTACAGGTATTATGAAAATAATGGAAGAAAGTGTGATTGCCCTGAGAGTGGAGAGAGACAAGGTGGGGTGGGTAGGGGGAGGACTGGATAGAAGGAGGAAAGTGAGGGAAATTTGAGTCAGGAGAACAAAAAATACTATGAGGAAACTAAGAAAGGTTTTATAGAGCTTTGAGAAGGAAAATGTATGTGGGGTTTAGTATCTCTGAGAGCAACAGTGGGATGAGATCTGAGAAACCACCAGATGATTTGACCATTAGGAAGCAGTTGATGATATTTAAGAGAGAATTTTTAGTTAGACCCAAGTGTGCACGGGAGGGGAAGAGGTAGAAACCAAGGATGGTGGTTTTCAATTTATTTGTATTCTCTGCACACAAATAATACTGGCATTCTGGGTTGCACCTTTGAAATGACAGGCTGAAAATAATACCATTCAAGTCAAAAATAGTTTTAACACAATCACCAAAGGTGATGTTCCAGACATCCAAACCATCTCCCTGGGCACCAACTGGACTTACTGCTGTATCTCCCACTTTTTCCTTAATACAACCCACCAGGGCTGCACTTGGCAGGCATGGACTGCCCAGATGTTTGGACACTTGACCCAAATATTAAACTTTAATTGGTCTTGATTGTCACTTATGACAGTATAAAACGTGTCTTGCTTTATCAAAATGCACATTTGAAAATTATGGTTGATAAAATGCCTTTTCTAATAGTAGGATCATAGATCAGACTAGCAAACCATTTCTGAGTTTCTCTGGTTATTTTAAAGACGGTAGAGCTGAACTCACATCAAAGCCTTTACAGTAAACGCCATGTATGCCCTCTTAATTGCAAAGCTGGCCTATGTCTTTTCTAAGATAAAGGAAAAGCAAACAGTGATCCCTTTCTAAGTTTGCAGTTCACAGTGAACCTTACCAAGTAGTTGGAATGAACTGTAGTCCAGTTACTTACTGCATTGGGTACAATACATGTTTATGTATACCGTGGATTGCTTGTGTTTTTCCTTTTCAGGATTTTTGCTTTGTTTTCAAAGTACGCTTCTCTGATGTTTATTTTAAATTTACTTTACATACTGTTTTTTTGCAATGGAATCTTGCTTTGTTGCCCAGACTAGTCTCAAACTCCTGGGTTCAAAGGATCCTCCTGCCTCAGCCTCCCGAGTACCGAGGTTACAGGCACACACCACTGTGCCAGCAGTTCTCTGACACTTAGAAGCATTAAGATATGGAATGTGATCTGCCTGTGATTTTCTTTCCAGTGAGAATGGCTCAGGTGTTTGCTGTTTGGTAGAGCCTACCTAATCATTGAAGGCAGTAGAGTTGATGCATGGTTTTACCTGAAAAATGTGCAATGGCGTGATCCCGCTTACCGCAAGCTCCACCTCCCAGGTTCAAGCGATTCTCCTGCCTCTGCCTCCCAAGTAGCTGGTATTACAGGCATGCGTCACCAGGCCTGGCTAATTTTGTATTTTTAGTAGAGACGGAGTTTCTCAATGTTGGTCATGCTGGTCTCTAACTCCTGACCTCAGGTGATCCATCTACCTAGGCCTCCCAAAGTGCTGGGATTACAGGCATGAGCCACCATGCCTGGCCATCTGAAAAACACTTTCTATGCTTATATTGGCAGCACATATACTAAAATTGGAATGATACAGAGAAGATTAGCATGGCCCCTGCTCAAGGATAACATGTAAATTTATGAAGCATTTCATATTTTTTAACTTTTAAAAAAAAGCACTTTCTAGGGGTGGCAATCAGAATGTCTGTGTGTTTTTTAAGTGCCTCAAGCCTCCTGTCAGACTCATTTCTCCCTTTGAGACCCGTGAAGTTAGCACCCCAGAAGCACATTTATAATTGCTGATGACATCTTTTTAAGCTATTCAATAAACTATGAAGAAGGGCAGGTTTCCCCACAGCTAAACTTCTTTCATTTACTAAGGATCATATATTGTCCATCTCCAAATCACCAGATATTTGTTTTTCTGCAAAACACAAAAGAGTAGTATATCCTACTTTTGTAAGACAACATTGGATTTTTAACTGTCAGTTTTCCTGAAAATTATCTTTTAATTTTTTTTCTGATTGTGCTATTTTTCTCCACAATAAAGAGAAAGGGTTCCCCTGACTCACTGGACTATTGACAAGTACATAATTTTTTTATTGCATAGCATTTTTTTTTTTTGAGATGGCATCTCATTCTGTTGCCCAGACTGGAGTGCAGTGGTGCAATCTTGGCTCACTGCAACCTCCACCTCCTGGGTTCAAGCAGTTCTCCTGCCTCAGCCTCCCAAGTAGCTAGGATTACAAGCGTGTGCCACCATGCCCAGCTTTTTTTTTTTTTTTTTTTTTTTTTTTTGGATTTTTAGTAGAAATGGGGTTTCACCATGTTGGCCAGACTGGTCTCAAACTCCTGACCTCAATTTGTCCACCCCCCCTTGGCCTCCCAAAGTGCTGGGATTACAGGCGTGAGCCACCATGCCTGGCTCACATAGCATTCCTTGCTTGAATATAGCATATGCCCTCTTGATTGTGTGTTATTTTTAATATGTACAACAAACAGTTTGACGATTACATGGAAGGGAAGATAGGTGACAAACGAAAATAAAATTAATTGGCAACAGCCTTTCCACCATACAAGTGAGTTTTATTACAAGTTGATAATAGAATCAGGGCAACATTTGAGGGTGATCGCAAATAGCTGAGTCTTGGAAAAGGCTGTACGGACAGAAGGCATGTCAGCACAGCTTCACCTGGGGATTTGGAAACAGGGCTCAACAGCTCTCTACACTTCCTGGATTGGTAAGAAGAGAGAAGAAGCCACCAGGATTTCATCAGAGGCTTTAAAAAAAAAACAGCATAGTAAGAAGTAAATAAATAGTATTGCTTATTTTGTTACTTAATAGTCTGCTGTGGAGGATGGTCAAGGCCCGCCTCTAGTGAAAATGTGTCATTCCAATTGTTACAGGTCAGTGGTGACATACCCACCGTGGGAGGCTGGATTCACAAACACAGCAGCATGCCATTTGGAATAGTGATATGTAGAACAGACGATGCTGGGATGCTTGGGCAGCCCGTATTGTCCACCCTCACTGTGCTACTTGAGTTGTGAATCAGCTGGCAAACAAACAAACAAAAGCAAAACACCGTAGAGCGCGCTCCCGGCTACTGAACTGGAGGCGGCGCCAGGCGCCAGGCGAGACCGGGAATGTGCAGGGCCCCCTCCCTGCCCCGGCAGCCCTGGCCGCGGTCCCCGTCTTCGCCGACACCGCGCAGCACTCGGTGCCAGACCCCTGAGGTCGGCGGCTGCTCCCACCCGGGGGCTTAGTCAGCCGCGCCGGGCCGAGCGTCGGGCCGAGCACCAGGAGGCGAGGGCGCGCACCGGGAGCCTCCGTTGGTGCCGCCGCCACGCCGCCCTCAGAGGCTGCGTCCCGGGAAGCCCGGCTCCCAGAGCGCTCCGGCCTGGCCCGGTGCCCCGGACCTGAGTGGAGAGCCTGGGCCAGCTCTCCGCCGTGACTGGACCAGGCAGCCGCCGCGGAGAGCGACCCAGAGAGGTGGCGGAGGAGACCCCCAGCTGGGGGCCCGCGCTCTGCCCCAGCCTAGCCGCCTGCCTACTGCCTGCAGAATTTCGACACGCTGGCCATCGTGGGCACTGGGATGTTCGGGCGGGTGGACCCGGTGAAGAAGAAAACAGCCAAGCATTTCTTCGCCCTCAAGGTGATGAGCATTCACGACGTCATCCGCCTGAAGCAGGAGCAGCACGTGCACATTGAGAGGTCGGTCCTGAAGGAAGTCATCCACCTGTTCCTCATCAGGTTGTTCTGGACGTGGCATGACTAGCGCTTCCTCTACAGGTTCATGGAGTACCTGCCGGGCGGCGAGCTCTTCAGCTACCCGCGCAACCGGGGGCGCTTCTCCAGCGCCAAGGGTCTCTTTTACTCTGCGGAGATCACCTGTGCCATCGAGTACCTCCACTCCAAGCAGATCGTCTACAGGAACTTAAGCCTGAGAACATCCTGCTGGATAGGAACGGCCACATCAAGCTCATGGACTTTGGGTTCGCCGAGAAGCTGGTAGACAGGACTTGGACCCTCTGTGGAACACCCGAGTACCTGGCCCCCGAAGTCATTCAAAGCGAGGGCCACGGAAGGGCGGTGGATTGGTGGGCCCTCGGCATCCTGATAATTCGAGATGCTCTCAGGGTTTCCTCCCTTTGTGTGTGTGTGTGTGATAACACATTTGGCATTTATCAGAAAATTCTTGCAGGCAAAATAGATTTCCCCAGACATTTGAATTTCTGTGTAAAAGACCTCATTAAGAAACTGCTCGTGGTTGACAGAACAAGGCGGTTAGGAAACATGAAGAACAGGGCTAATGATGTGAAACGCCATCGGTGGTTCCGCTCCGTGGACTGGGAAGCTGTTCCGCAGAGAAAACTGAAGCCTCCCATTGTGCCCAAGATAGCCCGCGACGGAGACACCTCCAACTTCGAAACTTACCCAGAGAATGACTAGGACACAGCCGCCGCCATGCCGCAGAAGGATTTAGAAATCTTCAAGAATTTCTGAGGACAGGAGCTCACATCTGGAAGAAACAGGAAGATTGGAATCTGCCTGGAACAAAGACCTGCACCTAAGCAGACCAGAAGCAATGTCTTCTTCACGTGATAAGGACATTTCCACTTTTCTGTGTGCCTGTATGTACAGAAACAGATCAGAGCATAGATGAAAATAGTGTAACTGGCATTATTTAAGCAACTGGAATTCCACACTGTAGAAAGGTTTTGAAAGTTGTTTGGTTGTAGATTTTGTCTTATCCTTTAGTGTTGTGTTTCTATTGTGATGTCTTGGTTTTTCTCATAGACCTAAGTTTGTAAGTTTGAACTGGACTTGTTCGATTATAACCACAAATTTGTGTGTGTGTGTGTATGTACCTGTGTGTATATATAGAAGTCATTATGGCACATCCACAGAAATTGTGCAGTGATGTAAATGTTAATGCTTCACAGAGCCTATAATTTTTATTTTTCAATTTGTTTTTTCAAAAATCTCTTATCTTGGGGACAACATCTGAAGGGTGTGTTGCATGGATTTAAAAAATCACCTCACATGCATTTTTTAGTTTGGGTGAAAAAAATATCATGGGGAGATCCACCTTCAGTAGCTTTAGTGCTTCCTACCTGGTAACTTGAGACTTTAAAAGAAGAAACAAAGAGAAGAAGATATGGGAATGAATTTATTCCAAGAATCTACAATGACATTGAAGTTGTTGGAGGAATGTACTGTATTTAAAAACACCTTCTGTGTCACTTTCAAAAATTTCATCTAAGCTGGGTGCAGTGGCTTGTTCCTGTAGTCCCAGCACTGTGGGAGGCTGAGGTGGGTACATTGCTTGAGCCCAGCAGTTGGAGACCAGTCTGGGCAACATGGTGAGACCTCATCTCTACAAAATACAAAAAAGTTAGCCGGGCATGGTGGCGTGTGCCTGTAGTCTCAGCTACTCAGGAGGCTGAGATGAGAGGACCGCTTGAGCCCGGGAAGGTCCAGGCCACAGTGATCCAAGATCACACCACTACACTCCAGCCTGGGTGACACGTGAGACCCTGTCTAAAAACAAAAACAAAAACCAACAACAACAAAAAAAACCGGCAATGGCTTTGAAGGTGGAATGAAGAGAACGTCCACCTTAAGACTTTAAAGGACAGTGAAGCTGGGTGCGGTGGCTTACTCCTATTATCCTAGGATTTGAGGAAGCCAAGGCAGGAGGATTGCTTGAGCCTAGGAGTTTGAGACCAGGCTGGGCAGCATAGCAAGACCCCATCTCTGTAAAAAGAAAAAAATGTTAACAGAACATAGCCGCCCTTTTTCATCAATGACCTTTTCTTCACGTTGAGGTCAACTCAGTAGGTGAGAATAATTAGTGGGTTGAGTAGAATAAACTCTTTACAATTAATAACTATGTTATTAATTGGAAAATGATGTTCAGATAGTGAAATGTGGAAATGTTTTAGACAACTGTATTTTCAGCCTGTGCACCTCAGTCACCATCCTGTTGGGATTAACAGTTGAGGGCCATCATTGTCTAAACATTTCACATTCAGTTTCCCATCAGTTTTACTATGAATGTGAAAAGGTGAAACTGGTGCTGACTTCGGCAGCAGGTATACTAAAATTGGAATGGCACAGAGGAGGTTAGCATGGCCCCCTGTGCAAGGAAGATCCGCAGATTCATGCAGCATTCCATATTTTTTTTAAAAAATGTTATACTGTGCACTGATATGTGGAGCTAGAAGGAAAAGCATTAAGTCTCATGTTTGCTGACTATAAAAAGAATCATAGTAATAATATTATTGAACATTCTACTTTAAAAAGTATTAATAAAACCGTAAATGAAACACTTTTCTTGAGCACACTTTAAAAAGTACATAGTCCATATGCCTATTTTTAGGTTGCCTGTTTTGTTATCCAGGATTTCATACTGATGAAAATTTGCATCAGGAAAAGCCTGAAATACCTTGCCTTAATTGTGAACAGATATGCAGGACAATGAAATATGCAAGCACATTGATGACCTTGTTCTTTACAGACATTGTAATAAGCCTCCAGCCATACAGAACAAATGAGAAATTAGAAGCGCTTCCAAGAACGTGTGATGGTGTGAAACCCACTTTTGATCGTCATGCACACTTCAACATTTGAAGTGATACAGGCTACCTGGTAACTGCCCCATGGTGGGGTCATAGTTTAAATGGCCCAATGTCATGTAGAGGTTAATTTAATCAAAATGAGCTATAAACATGGAAAAACCACTATGTATAATTTTTAAATAGTTTACCTGGCCAGACATGGTGGCTCACGCCTGTGTTCCCAGCACTTTGGGAGGCCGAGGCAGATGGATCAACCGAGGCTGGGAGTTCGAGACCAGCCTGGCCAGCATGGCAAAACCCCCGTCTCCACTAAAACTACAAAAATTAGGCGTGCTGGCTGGTGGGCACCTGTAGTCCCAGCTGCTGGGGAGGCTGAGGCAGGAGAATCACTTGGACCTGGGAAGCAGAGGCTGCAGTGAGCCGGGATTGTGCCACTGCACTCCAGCCTGGGTGACAGGGTGAGACTCCATCTCAAAAAATAAAAAATAAATAAATAAAAATAGTTTATCTGGATGGCATTCCAAAATTTTCGCATAGATGATCACATGAAACAATCACTGTGCTGAATGTGGAGGAAAATTCATTACGATAATCACAAAATTTGTATCAGAAAAAATTACAAATTTACTTTGCTTCATGTAATTTTATGAGTTGGCAGTATTTTCTCAAACTGGAACTCTATAAGAGAATATCTTCAGGAAATGGATATGCCACAACAGGAAGTATAGTGGGGCAAGTCTTGTTTTCCTCAAGGGAAATGCCACCAGCCTGCTTTCATAGGCATTGATAAAGCCAGGAAGAAAATAAAGTCACAACTGAATAGTATATGCTGCATCTACTGAATTATTCTAATTCCTTCCCAACACAAGTCTAAATCTTGCTTAGCCTAAACTATCTATAGCCAGTGATGGGCAAATTATATTTGCTGTCAGCATGATAGAATAAGAAGCAGAAACCCCCCAGTAATGGGGTAAGATTGCACACTTCATCCCCTCAAAATGCTGTTCAACCCCACTCCCTCTCCATGCCCATGAAACAACTGTACAGTCACTTGTTAGTGAATTTCTTGTTCAGCGTGTTGTTTCTTTCTGTCCATACTTAAAGACCAAATCATTTGTTTGCTTTGAAGAAAAACAAAACAAAACAAAACAAAACAAAAAAAAGACCAAATCATTTGAAATCACTACCCATTAAAAAAAAAATCTCCAGTGGAACTAAACAGTTGAGTGCTTTGGGATGTGTTCACCATTTCTTTGTTTGACCTACGTGGCCTCTAGTTCTTTGGACCATTATAACTGTGAATCTATGGCTTAATACTGTTAAAGACCCCAAGGCTCAACTCTGTGCCCAGGGTGTACCTCAGGCTGCACAAATATCACACCAGAATGTCACAATCATTCATTGCTCCAGCTACTGAGTGAACAGAGTGCAACACAGCACTGGCTTGGGTTTTATTTTTGTGGCCTGTTAACTTTGCATCAGGTCTACACAGTCCTTGCAACCTTTGATTTCTCCAGTTGCAGAGATTTGAAATGGGGTGCCGGGGTTCCTCTCATTTTTCCTTCAATCTAACTAGCATGAATTTTACACACATTGGAGGAGTCATTTGCACCATTTTTCTCTGTTGCCGACAGAGGCAAGAAGCCCTTCTAATTAGTCTAACTTAAACCAATGGGATTCGCTTAACAAAAGCAAGAAGAAAAGCACAAGAACAGGTGTCTTAATGTATTTGGATAGTTTCTTTGGGGTGTGTGCGTGTGTGTGTGTGTGTGTCTTGGTGAAGGTGGGGGCTGTATTTTCACCAAGCCTTTTCATAATCAAGTTTGCTTTGCAAACCTTATGGCCTTGCACCCAGCAGAACAGTCCTTCCTAATAAAAGGTGGATGCCCTGTCACGGTTCTCTGTAAATTATCATGTGTTGGGAAGTTCTGTTAAGGCTTAGTTTGATCTTCCATGGTGGACACGTCTGTTCTGTATGTAAAAGGCTTTACATGTGTGTTTTAGCAGATGGGATTTGAAGGCTTTCCACAGTTCTTGTCCTCTGAGATGACTGTTGAGCTCTGCTCAGCTGTCATAGCCTAATTCTTTTTTTTTCTGCACTGAACGCTGAGCAGCCTCACCATGTTGCCAATGTGCTTCTGGGGCCCCTGTTACTGCTGGTGGATGCCATGCACACAGGTGGAGTGCCTTTGCAGGTTTGTGCACCCCTTGGTGGGCCGGAACTGGGAGCCCTGTGGCGTGATCTCACCTTTTCATGGGGGGTGGGGAGGGGAGTGCCTATTTTTAATCCTGTCTGTTTGTTGCACAATGGAAATCACTGTAATTTGTACATATGCCCTAGGAAAATCTTACTGCTGTCTAATTTATGTAATAATACTGTTGATTCCAGGTTTGTTTAATAAAACTTTGTATCTTTTAAGGAAAAAAAAAAAAACTGTAGTATGTCCAGGAAAGTGCGTTGGGATAATCCAAGGCCAGGCTTTGAGGTTCCACCACTCTATTATGTGACTAAAAGTCTAAAACATTGGTATAATTTCTTTGGCCTGATTGTTTATAAGTAGTAGATAATAAATGAATTTTATATTATAAACACAATTGACAAGCTTTTGCCTCTTTTCCCTTTTTATTAAAGTAAAACATACATAGGTGTAACGTCTTAAATAATTTTTCTTGTCATAAATTACGTATTTGCCATTTTATTTTAGTCTTAGTGTTTCTTTTGTTTTCTTTTGGGTTGCATATGAATTGTTAGTGATTTCTATTTCTCTCTTATAGTTATTTGGAAAATATATCTGTTTTAAATCATTGCCTTTCTTTTTTTTGAGACCAAGTCTCACTCTGTCACCCAGGCTGGAGTGCAGTGGCATGATCTCAGCTCACTGCAACCTTTGCCTCCTGGGTTCAAGCAATTCTGTCTCAGCCACCTGAGTAGCTATGATTACAGACATGCACCACCACACATAGCTGACTTTTGTATCTTTAGTAGAGACAGGGTTTCACCATGTTGGCCAGGTTGGTCTCCAACTCCTGACCAAGAGATCTGTCTGCCTCAGCCTCCCAAAGTGCTGATATTATAGGTGTGAGCCACTACGCCCAGCCAAATCATTGCCTTTCTATGCTTTTTATTTTTTAGTTTTTTGGAAACAGGGTCTAACTCTGTCACCCAGGCTGGGGTGCAGTGACACAATCATGGTAACCCACTGCACCCTTGAAACTCTTGCGTGCAAGTGATCCTCCCCTATCAGCCCCCCGAGTAGCTGAGACTATGGGTGTGTGCCACAATGTCCAGCCTTTTAAATTTGTTTGTAGAGACTGGGTCTCGCTATGTTGCCCAGGTTGGTATCAAGCTCAGCCTCAAGTGATCCTCCCACATCAGCCTCCCAAAGCACTAGGATTACAGGCATGAGCCTCTGTACCCAGGCACCTTTCTCCTCTTTTCAAAAAATATGCTTGAAAATTCCTTTTTTCAGTAATCAAAGCCAAGACCGAAGTAAATTCTGCATGCAATGCGCTTCCTGCCCCCGCCAGCTTTCTGGCCATTGTTAATTTCACTTGAATTTATAAACCAAATTGCTATTCCCAGTGATTTTTTACATTATGTATCTTCTCAAATTTTATTCTTGACTTTTACACTACATTTTGTTATCACCATTATATTTATTATTTAGTCTTTATTTCATGATGTGTCTAATGAGAAAATCTTAATTTGGGTTCCTTTCTTTGGTAATGTTTCCAGGAAAAATGACTGGGTTATGTTTGCATCCCAACAATTTCCTAAGAAGAAAGATATATTTTCTCACACTGTGTATCAGAGTATGTCTTTTGGTTGCCATTCTTTTTGTTAATGGCAATATGTCTTTTATAGACCCATCACACGTATTTTTTTCTCTAAGTTATTTTGCCATCCTTCAATATTACATTTCACTGTCTTCAGGAATTATTTGTAAATTGAGTTTCTGCTTTCCAATCTGCATGTTTAATTACCAATTTCATCTTCTCCTGAGTGTTCTGGGAGAATATCTGAATTCTTCTTCTTTTTTTTTTTTTTTTTTTTGAGATGGAGTTGCTCTTGTTACCCAGGCTAGAGTGCAGTGGCACAATCTCGGCTCAGTGCAAACTCCGCCTCCCCGGTCTCAGCCTCCCAGGTAGCTGGGATTACAGGCATGCCCCACTATGCCCGGCTAATTTTGTTTTTTTTAGTAGAGACAGGGTTTCACCATGTTGGTCAGGCTGGTCTCGAACTCCTGACCTCAGGTGATCCACCCGCCTCGGCCTCCCAAATCGCTGGGATTACAGGCGTAAGTCACCGCGCCCGGCCTTCTTTACTTCTTCATACCCGATTTGATCTTCTTCCATGTCAATTCAATTCATTACACTCAAAGCAGGTTTTACTCATGAGGGAATTCATGTGTCAAAAGGCAATTAAAAAGCACTAACAAGGCTGGGTGTGGAGGCTCACATCTGTAATCCTAGCACTTTGGGAGGCCAAGGTGGGCAGATTGCTTGAGTCCGGGAGTTGGAGATCAGTCTGGGTAATATGGTGAAACCCCGTCTCTACAAAAAAATACAAAAATTAGTCTGGTATGGTGGCTCACGCCTGTGGTTACTCAGGAGGCTGGGGCGAAAGGATCACCTGAACTTAGCAAGTTAAGGCTGCGGTAAGCTGTGATTGTGCCACTGCACTCTAGCCTGGGTGAGAGTGAGACTCTGTCTCAAAAAAAAAAAAAAGAGGTCAGGCATGGTGGCTCACTCCTGTAATCCCAGCACTTTGGGAGGCCGAAGCAGGAGGATCACGAGGTCAAGAGATTGAGACCATCCTGGCCAACATGGTGAAACCCTGTCTGTACTAAAAATACAAAAATCAGCTGGGCATGGTGGCGCGCGGCTGTAGTCCCAGCTACTCCGGAGGCTGAGGCAGGAGAATCGCTTGAACCCAGGAGGCAGAGGTTGCAGTGAGCCGAGATCGTGCCACGGTACCCCAGCCTGGTGACAGTGTGAGACTCTATCTTAAAAAATAATAATAATAAATAATAAATAAATAAAATAAAATAAGAAAGAAAAAGAAAAAAAGCACTAAAAAGCCTGAAGGCACACATCCCAAAGTTAGTGAATGAGTCGGAGTTTAAACCCAGGGCTATATGGCTATGATGCCTGTTTTCCCCTACTCTGCTATACTGTCTCCTCTGTAAATGTTTTTTTGTTTTGTTTTGTCTTTTGGAGACAGGGCCTCGCTCTGTCACCCATGCTGAAGTGCAGTGGTGCCATCACAGCTCACTGCATGTAAATGGTTTCCTAGATTTGTATTTTAATCAAATATTCAGAGAAAGAGTGCTCCCCGTTCTCTTTTGCTGGGGATGTTTTCATTGCCTCACCTTATCTATTTTCTATTTTTCAGTCTCTGTTAATTCAACCTCACAATGGGAAATGACTGCAGACCTGGGCTTGCCGGCTGAGATACTCCACGGGCGCTTATGAAATTACTCTAGAACGGCTTCCCCTTCCTGTCAACAGCCTGTAGACCATTCGTGTTTTCACCTTCTGAAGAGGTTGTGTAAGGCACTGGGTTTGGAATCATGAAAGGCCCAGGTGCAAACCCCAGCAGTGCCCGGCACCAGCTGTGCAGCTCGGGTGAGCTGCTTAGCCCCTCTGACCCAGTCACGAGTGATGCCTGTCTCGCGAGGCCAGTGTAGGACCAGTGTGGTCCAGGGACAGTACCTGAAAAGGGCACCCAGGAAAGGGTGGTCGGTTGGGCGCTCTCTTGGCCCCCACCCAGGCATTCTTCGCCCCCGGGCTTGAGGGGCGGTGTCCCAGGATGCACCGCTGCGGGGACCTCTCTCCCGCCCTTGCGGACCCGCCTCGGCCCAGGACAAGGAGGAGGCAGGTGGGGGCCCGGGGCGGATGTGGGGACGGGAAGTGGAGGGAGGACGGCCCTCAGGCCCTGCCCGCTGCGGTGTGTGGGGCTGCCCGACCTCGCCCCCAGCAGGTGCCGCCCAGACCCCGGCCGAGGTTCCCTGTCCCCGCGCAGGCCCAGGCCCAAAGTCCCCGTCCCTGTGCAGGCCCAGGCCGAGGCCGAGAGAGGGCTCGTGTCCCCGCGCAGGTCAAGGCCGAGAGAGCGCCCGTGTCCCCGCGCAGGCCTAGGCCTAAAGTCCTCGTCTCTGTCCAGGCCCAGGCCGAGGCCGAGGCCGAGGCCGAAAGGGGGCCCGTGTCCCCGCGGAGGTCAAGGCCGACAGAGGGCGCCTGTTCCCTCGCAGGCCAAGGCCCAGAGTCCCTGTCCCTGCACAGGCGGTGTCCTGGGGCCCAGTCGCCGCCCCCTCGCTGCAGCCTCTGGGTACTGGGCCTTGCAAAGTCCGTTAAGAGTGCTCCAGGGCTACAGTGCCCAGCGGTTAACAAGTTTGTGATTACTTTCGTGGGTTTATATGTCGCAAATTGAGAAGAGGGCTGCTGGGTTGGGCCCCCCTCCTCTGGACACTAACCCCACCCAGGTAAACAGGGACCCGGCCCAGGTTCCTGCTGGGTGCCGAGGCAGCGGAATCAGCAGGAAGCCCTGGAGACTGCCCGGAAACGTGCTGGAGGCCTGGATGTGATTCCACTGCCACCATCCCCTTTACCCCGGCTTCAAAGCCTCCTGGAGTGCGCTTGGTTTTTCCCAGGTGTAAGTTATTAGCCCTGTATCATGACTAAACGAACACTAAAGATACCCTTTAACTTATTCTGAAATTCAAAACATATATCAAGGGTCCAGAATGTACCTAGAACTTACAATTCTAGATGCTAGGACCTCAAAGGTAAGAAAGGCATCCACCCGCGGCCAGGCGCGGTGGCAGACACCTGTAATCCCAGCATTTTGGGAGGCCGAGAAGGGCTGATCACCTGAGGTCAAGAGTTTGAGACTAGCCTGGCCAACATGGTGAAACCCTGTCTCTACTCAAAATACAAAAATAAACCGGGTGTGGTGGTGGGCACCTGTGATCCCAGCTACTCGGGAGGTTGAGGCAGGAGAATCACTTGAACCCAGGAGGCGGAGGTGACAGTGAGCCAAGATCAGGCCATTGCACTGCAGCCTGGGCAACAAGAGCAAAACTTCTTTAAAAAAAAAAAAAAAGGAAGGAAGGAAGGAAGGAAGGAAAGAAGGAAGGAAGGAAGGAGGGAGGGAGGGAGGGAGGGAGGGAGGGAGGAAGGAATGGAAGGAAGGAAAGAAGCCTTCACTTGTGGTCATAGTTCAGAGGACTGAATCACTCTGATATTTGAGCTTACCCCCAATTTCAAAACTCTCATTAGAAAATGTTTTTAAATCACCTGAAATGAGAACAAAATCTAAGTAGTATGTGGAGTGTAGAAATGGTAAAGCAGTTCAGTTAAGTTGGTTTGGGCAGCGTAAGTGTGCATCATCATGCATTAACCGTCAGAAAACCAGTGCCAGGGTCCACATCAACAGTTTTCAAAATAAAGAGTCTCAATTAGACCTAAATATGACAGGCATGGTGGCTCACGCATGTAATCCCAGCACTTTGGGAGGCCGAGGCAGGTGGATCACCTGAGGTCGGGAGTTCAAGACCAACCTAGCCAACTACTCCAGCCTCTACTAAAAATATAAAAACTAGCCAGGTGTGGTGGTGGGCACCTATAATCCCAGCTATTCAGGAGGCTGAGTCAGGAGAATCACTTTAACCCAGGAGGTGGAGGTTGTAGTGAACTGAGATCCTACTACTGCACTCGGGGCTGGGTGACAGAGCAAGACTCCATCTCAAAAAAAAAAAAAAAATTAGACCTGAATACGCAATAGAGTGTATCATAAATAGACAGCATAGATAAGTATTATTTTGTGAAAATGTGGTTTCAGTTATATATATGTGTGTATATATACATGTATATATTCATACATATACATATATATTTGTAGGTGTATTTGTATTAGATCATGATATAACATGTATTTATTGTGAATTACATTCTTAAAATTGTTACTGGGTTTGAACCAGGATAAATTTGTTACATATACAGAAAGTGCCCTATGGTAGTAATAATTATTGCATACTAATTATTTACCTGATTGGAACTATAGAAGAGTTCAATGGTATTTTATGCACTTATTAGCTCCATGTTTTACCTTTACTTTACATAGTATTAGCATGGCATGCATTTGAGTGTCTGATCTATCACACTAAGAATAGATCATTCCTGACTTGTAAGGAATGCAATGGCAGAATTGTTCCAATATGTGAGAACAGTCACTGTGGTGGTTGCCGATTATGGAAGCCATGAGCCATTATTGTTACCATGAAAATATGCATGATTTATACATTACTTCTACTGTTTCATGTGTGACCAAATAAGGATCTTTTGCTTTACATTGTTTCTGCTGAAACAAAGTAAAGAAGTTCAACAGTCCAAGAGTTTTCTTGTCTGTTCCAGTTATTATGTTACTTTCTCAGAAAGCTTAGGACTTTGGTCATAGTTCATTCCTGAGGCTGAAGGGGTTTCATTATTAACAAGTCAGATAATTTTCATTTCAGCTTTCATAAAAGATTTTTTTTTAATTTTGAGCAAAGGTTGAAGCATTTAATGCTTATTGTAATAATTAGTTTTATATTTTCTATTTTGATTGATTCATTGGTTGATTTTGATTTTAAGGATTTAAATAGCTGAAAGTATGGACTATATTTCTAGGAAATAATTTCCTGGTATACCATTTATTCTCTAATGGTTAGTCCAGACATTTAATTATAAATGACTAGTATCCCATTTTGTAAATAGGCCTTGCAGAGAGTTTAACAGGATCAAGCAAATTATTTTTATTTTAACCATACTCACTGGTATCATAACTGCTTTGATGAGAGCTCCATAAATGAATGAATGTTATAGTTTATTTATCTAAACATTGTGATGTGTTACTACTTTTTAGTAAACTTAATTTTTACTCCTTTTTTTATTTTTTATTTTTTTTTTATTATTTTTTTTTTTACTCCTTTTTTTAATGAGAGACTAACTTTTGGCAAGTTTATTTCAGGGAAGCAATAAGTCATCTGTCTGAACAGAGATGAGTGAATAGAAATCATCCTGTCCTACAGAACATGTTCAAACAGCATCCAACAAAGAAACAGGCTAGTTCACATCTGAATTTCTAATTCAAAACCGGTCCAGTACAACAGAGGTTAAAAAAAACAAAGATTCCAGTTTCTTTCTAGTTTTTTTTTTCCTTATTAAGGTCTTAGTAAAAGCCAGTGATGGACACTTTTTTTTTTTTTTTTTTTTTTTTTTTTTAAGACAAAGTCTCGCTCTGTGGCCCAGGCTGGAATGCAGTGGCACGATCTCGGCTCACTGCAGCCTCCACTTCCTGGGTTCAAGGAATACCTTGTCTCAGCCTCTGGAGTAGCTGGGATTACAGGCATGTGTCATCATGCCCTGCTTATTTTTGTATTTTTAGTAGAGACAGGGTTTTGCCATGTTGGTCAGGCTGGTCTCGAACTCCCAACCTCAGGTGATCTGCCCACCTGAGGGACACTTTTTAACCAACTTAGTATGTTATGGTTTTCTTCATATCTCTTAAGTGCCTTCCAAAATACTGGGCCCCAGCACTTGCTGCTTGCCATGTAGCTCAGTTGATCTGTTGATAGACCCCCACAGAGGGAGAGTGAATGTCTGCTGGCATTCAGGGAGGTCCTAGCTTTTTCCAACCAAAGCTACAGACTCTCAGTAGCTGGAAAGCAGGGATGGTATCTGCCTTGTTCACTGTGATTTCTCTATTTTTAGACACATAGAAAGTGCATAATAAATCATTGTTGAATACATGAAAACACCAAAGAAAGAAAAACAGCAGGAGAAAGTATACATAGCTTGAAACAAAGGGGTAGAGACTGTTATAATCTGCTAAGAGTTTGATATCATCCTCAGATAACTGTGTTATCCACTCTTAATTAATACATTTGAGGGTCTCTTGTCAACCCAACAGTGTTTCTGGGGTGAGATCTGGACTCATAGGATGAAGAGCTTACTGGAGACAGAGCGCATACCTGTGTGCACACATATACACACATGCACTACATGCACACTGTGATCAAGTTGTATTGCAGAAGCAGTTTGTGCGGTACTGTTAAACAATAAGGCTGCATATAAAATGGGGCTAATGGTGTAATTTGGATAATTAGCATAAAGAGTTTAGGAAGAGAAATGTTAATTTTTTTTTTTTTTTTTTGAGACAGTGTCTCGCTCTGTCACCCCGGCTGGAGTGCAATGGCACGATCTCAGCTTGCTGCAACCTCTGCCTCCCGGGTTCAAGCAATTCTCCTGCCTCAGCCTCCTGCCTTACAGGCACCTGCCACCACACCCAGCTAATTTTTTGTATTTTTAGTAGAGACAGAGTTTTGCCATGTTGGCCAGGCTGGACTCGAACTCCTGACCTCAGGTGATTCACCCACCTTGGCTTCCCAAAGTGCTGGGATTACAGGCATGAGCCACTGTACCTGGCCAAGAAAGGTTAATCTGAGAAGCAGTTTCCCAGAGGAAAGGGATGGGACTTGGATAATGAGGGATCACAGATGGGGCCTGAGCTAAGGTCAGAGTGATCATAGCCAGTGGACTCAACTGAAGGAGAGAACAGTATTGGGTTTGGTGGACAGTAAGGTGGGACAGGTGGGGTGGGGATTGAACTTCAGAGGGTGGTTTAGGAAATAGATAATCCTAGAAGTTTAGATTTAACGTAATCAGCATAAAGAAGCCATAAATTCTGGAGCAAGAAAGTAATTTGATGGGGGCTGTGTTTTGAGATTACTTGGAATAGCAAGCAGGAGGACAGCTCTGCCTCAGGACCAGAAAGGGAAGGGAAACAGCCTCCCAGGACTGGAATCTCAGCACCATTTTCAGTCACACTGATGGCCAGCTCTCCTGGGATGCTTTGGTGGCACAGAAGCAACTGATAAGGGGAAATGCGTTCGGTTTTGATCTTCCCCTTGAGAGGATCTGGAAATGATCAAAGAGTGACCAAGCTTACCTGATATGGTTAATCTTTGTGTCCCCACCCAAATCTCATCTTAAATTATAATCCCCATAATCCGCATGTGTCAAGGGAGAGACCAGGTAGAAGTAACTGAATCATGGGGGCAGTTTCCCACATGCTCTTCTCATGATAGTGAGCAAGATCTCCTGAGATCTGATGGTTTTATAAGGGGCTCGCCTCCACTTCACTCAGCACTTTTCTTCCCTGCTGCCTTGTGAAGAAGGTGCCTTGCTTCCTCTTCACCTTCTGCCATGATTGTAAGTTTCCTGAGGCCTCCCCAGCCATGCCAAACTGTGAGTCAGTTAAACCACTTTCCTTTATAAATTACCCAGTCTTGAGCAGTTCTTTATAACAGTATGAAAATGGACTAATAGGTACATTGGTACTGCGGAGAGTGGGGTGCTGCTATAAAGATACCCAAAAATGTGGAAGCAACTTCAGAACTAGTTAGCAGGCAGGGGTTGGAACACTTTGGAGGGCTCAGAAGACAGGAAGATGTGGGAAAGTTTGGAACATTTTAGAGACTTGTTGAATGGCTTTAATCAAAATGCTAATAGTGATGTGGACAATGAAGTCCAGGCTGAGATGGTCTCAGATGGAGATAAGGAACTTGTTGGGAACTGGAATAAAGTTGACTCTTGCTATCTGTGGAACTCTGAACTTGAGAGAGATGATTTAGGATACCTAGTGGAAGAAATTTCTCAAAAGTAAAGTGTTCAAGAGGTGACTTGGGTGCTCTTAAAAGCATTCAGTTTTATGCAGTCACAAAGAGATGATTTGGAATTGAAACTTATGTTTAAAAGAATTACAGAGCATACATGTTCAGGAAATTTGTGGCTTGATGATTCAATGGAAAATAAAACCTATTTTCTGAGGCGATATTCAAGCCAGCTGCAGAAATTTGCATAAGTAACAAGGAACCAAATGTTCATCACCAAGACAATGGGGAAAATGTCTCCAGGGCATGGAGACATGCCAGGGGTCTTAACAGCAGCTCCTCCAATTACAAGCCCAGAGGCCTAGGAGGAAAAAGTGATTTTGTGTGCTCAGCCCAGGGCCTCGATGCTTCATGCAGTCTCAGGACTTGGTGTCCTGCATGCCAGCCATGGTTAAAAGGGACCAATATAGAGCCCAGGCCATTGCTTCAGAGGGTGCAAGCCAAAGCCTTGTCAGTTTACACGTGGTGTTGGGGCTGCAGGTGCACAGAAGTCAAGAATAAAGGTTTGGGAACCTCTGCCTAGATTTCAGAGGATGTACAGAAATGCCTGGATGTCTAGGCAGAAATTTGCTGCAGGAGCAGACCCCTCATGGAGTAACTCTGCTAAGGCAGTGCAGAAGGGAAATGTGGGGTCAGAGTCCCCACACGGAATCCCCGCTGGGGCATTGCCTAGTGGAGCTGTGAGAAGAGGGCCACCATCCTCCAGACCCCATAATGGTAGATCCATTGGCAGCTTGTACTGTGCTCCTGGAAAAGCCACAAACCCTCAACACCAGCCTGTGAAAGCAGCTGGGAGCGGGGCTGTACCCTGCAAAGTCACAGGGACAGAGCTGACCAAAACAACAGGAACCCACCTCTTGCATCAGTGTGACCTGGATATGAGACATGGAGTCAAAGGAGGTCATTTTGGGACTTTAAGATTTAACTGCCCTGCTGGATGTCTGACTTGCATGGGGCCTGTAGTCCCTTTGTTTTGGCCAATTTCACCCACTTTGAATGGGTGTGTTTACCCAATGCCTGTACCACCATTGTATCTAGGAAGTAACTAACTTGCTTTTGATTTTACAGGCTCATTGATGGAAGGGACTTGCCTTGTCTCAGATGAAACTTTGGACTTGGACTTTTGGGTTAATGCTGGAATGAATTAAGACTTTGGGGGACTGTTGAGAAGATGTGATTGGTTTTGAAATGTGAAAGGGACATGAGATTTGGGAGGGGCCGGGACAGATGATATGGTTTGGTCGTCCCACCCAAATCTCATCTTGAATTGTAATTTCCATAATCTGCACATGTCAGTGGAGAGACCAGATGAAAGTAATTGAATCATGGGGGCAGTTTCCCCCATGTTGTTCTTGTGATCATGAGGGAGTTCTCATGGGATCTGATGGTTTTACAAGGGGCTCTTCCCCACTTCGCTCGGCACTTCTCCTTTCTGCTGCCTTGCTTCCTCTTCGCTTTTTGCCATGATTGTAAGTTTCCTGAGGTCTCCCCAGTCATGCTGAACTGTGAGTCGGTTAAACCTCTTTGCTTTATAAATTACGCAGTCTCAAGCAGTTCTTTATAGCGGTGTGAAAATGGACCAATACACTGCCAAACAGCCACAATGCTACACATGCTCACTTCAACCTCAAGCTTGGTCTACATTTCTCTAATGCCCTCTGGAACAACCAAATCTTTTGTTAATGAGAAGGCAGAGAGTGTGAGTGTCTTTTTCTTGGGAATGGGTCATAGTTGGCTGACATTATGAAACTTAGCCTAGCTTATGTTTTCATAGGGCACCCCATTTTGCTTTTTAAAAAATTCCACTAGAGAATTCACAGGCTGAAGAGAGGGTACCCCTTCTTGAGTGTCCTAGGTTTCCCAAGTAGTTCTCCCAGTTCTGTGTTAGCAAGTGGCAGGGTAGGATATGGGATAGGTGGTAGAACAGCAGGAAGAGGGAAAAGCTAGGTCATAATCTCCTTGAGATCTGGGATATTGCCTTCATCTTTGTATTTCAAGTACCTTGTGCAATACATGTGTCAGATGAATGATGGCTAGATGAATAGGAAGCATTTTGTTTCTTCATTGTCTTGTTCAGATATTACATGGTATTGACAGCCCAGATATCATTCAGACACTCATTGCTCTCTTACCTCTTTAGTCCTCCTATCTGTTTAGTGGTGGCACAACTCATATAAATCTATTCAAAGCACATGGAGCATTGACTGAGATGCCCAGCACAGTGTTCAGTAAAGGAATTGTGGATATTGGAGCTACTAAGTTCTATCTTCCAAACTAAGACAGTCATGGGATTGGTTATTTGGGGAGGTGGACACTTTATCTGCCTACTTCTATTTCCTAATTTCATATTATGTAGTCTTAGCTCCTCATTTAAAATCCACAGCTTAGGCCGGGCATGGTGGCTCATGCCTGTAATCTCAGCACTTTGGGAGGCCAAGGTGAGCAGTTCATCTGAGCTCAGGAATTCGAGATCAGTCTGGGCAACATGGTGCAACCTGGTCTCTACAAAAAATACAAAAACTAGCCAGGCACAGTGGCATATGCCTGTGGTCCCAGCTACTTGGGAGGCTAAAGTAGGAGGATCCCTGAGCCCAGGAGGTTGAGGCTGCAGCGAGCCATGATCACACTGATGCACTCCAGCCTGAGCAACAAAGCAAAACCCTGTCTCAAAAACAAGAATAAAAAATAAAATGCACGGTTTATTCTTTCATGGATGTGGGATATGAAATAGTAAATCTTGAGAGTCAATCTTCTCTGTGGTCTTAATTTGTACTTACAGATGAGCATATGAATATACCCACATCACATACACATATGGATACTTCTTTCTGCACTTCTGTATAATAGGTCTGTGAGTGTGTGCTTGTGTCTGTTTTGGCAGTCATGCTATATTTTTATTCTTGACATCCTTAGGTCCTTCAAAAGATGTGATGAGCCTGGCGCATAGTATGAACCAATAAATACTGGCTGAATGAGTTAATGACTGAATGCTATGTTCAGAGAACAGTAATGCCTGCAACTTGGAAACTTTACACAATCCTTGTACTCAAAATTTAAGTGGAGAAGCTAAGTCTATGTGTATAAAATAAAGGCTGTTACAAAGTAACATAAGGATAAAATAATTAAATATACTATGGACCCCAAAATCTGAGACAGGTCTCAGTTAATTTAGAAAGTTTATTTTGCCAAGGCTGAGGACACACATGCATAACACAGCCTCAGGAGGTCCTGAAGACATGTGCCCAAGGTGGTAGGGGCACAGCTTGGTTTTATACAATTTAGGGAGACATGAGACATCAATCAATACGTGTAAGATGTACATTGGTTCAGTCCAGAAAGGTGGAACAACTTGAGGTGAAGGTGGGACAATTTGAAGTGGGGAGGGGACTTCCAGGTCATAGGTTGGTAAGAGACAAATTACAGAGTTGTAAAAACATTGAATGAGTTAATATATTGAAAAGCACTTAGAACAATACCTGAGTCATAGCAAGCACAGAGTGAATGTTAGCTATGATTATGATTATGATGAATATAATTATTATTAGTATTGTGAAAGGCAAATAAATCTTGGGGCCCCAAAATCACTAAGCTAAAGGGAAAAATAAACTGGAAATTCCTTAGGGTTTGCTTAGGGTTTGCCTTAAGCAATTTGAGTTGCATTCTTTTGAGTTTCTGATTAGCCTCTCCAAATGAGGCCATCAGATGTGTATTTATCTTGGTGAGCAGAGGGGTGACTTTGAATAGAATGGGAGGCAGGTTTGCCCTGAGCAATTTCCAGTTTCTTTTCCCTTTAGCTTAGTGATTTTGG
The DNA here is from genome assembly GCF_024542745.1 of Macaca thibetana thibetana. Taxonomy (NCBI): domain Eukaryota; kingdom Metazoa; phylum Chordata; class Mammalia; order Primates; family Cercopithecidae; genus Macaca; species Macaca thibetana. Next base: position 89,843,544 of record NC_065584.1, read on the forward strand.
GGTCCCAAGATTTATTTTCCTTTTACAATACTACTAATAATTATAGTCATCATAACCATAATCTTAGCTAATATTCACATTGTGCTTGCTATGAGCCAGGTATTGTTCTAAGTGCTTTTCAATATATTAACTCATTCAATGTTTTTACAACTCTGTAAGTATCACTATTATTTTCCTCATTTTGAAGTTGAGAAACCTGAGGACTGAGAGGTTAAGTAACTTGTCTGGAGTCACACAGCTAATAAGAATAAGGTCACATAGTGAGCACAAAGTGGTATTGGTGGTTAGCAATGAACATTTTCTGGAGGAGGCAAGTTGAGCCATGTCCTGACCCATCATTGACAGCCACACCTATAGCCAGGGGCTGTAGGCATAAGTGGCCATTACCCATCTGGCCAGCCCTCAGAGGAGGTGGTGAGCTGAGAGAGACAGTTGTGTTGAGAGCCTGCTCACATGGTGACGTGGTCTGGCCTGCATATAGCACTGTAGCCTTCCCAGAGTACATGCTAATTAATTCTAAGACTCCTTTGCATGAAGTTCTCAGTATTGACTAAACTCTTCAAGGGAAAAATCCCCCTGTTTCCCAGCAAACTCAGAGCTGACCTCCTTCATGACACAGCATACTGACTTCAAGTTTTGAAAGAACGCAATGGGCTGGACACAGTGGCTTACACCTGTAATCCCAGCACTTTGGGAGGCTGAGGCAGGTGAATCACAAGGTCAGGAGATTGAGACCATACTGGCTAACATGGTGAAACCCTGTCTCTACTAAAAATACAAAAAAATTAGCTGGGCATGGTGATACGTGCCTGTAATTCTAGCTACTTGGGGGACGGAGGCAGGAGAATTGCTTGAATCCGGGAAGCAGTGGTTGCAGTAAGCTGCGATCATGCCATTGCACTCCAGCCTGGGTGACAGAGCAAGACTCTATCTCAAAAAAAGAAGAAGGAAGGAAGGAAGGAAGGAGGGAGGGAGGGAAGGAAGGAAGGAAGGAGGGGGAGGGAGGGAGGGAGGGAGGGAGGGAGGGAGGGAGGGAGGGAGGGAGGGAGGGAGGAAGGGAAGGAAGGAAGGAGCCCAGTGAATTGGCTTTCAAAAAGTACCTACTGTGGTAGAGAGGAAGAGACACAATGGCAAATATATAGGTACATAAATGTATGCTGTCAGCATCAAGTGTCAACTCTGTGCCAGGAACTGTTCTAACCCCTGGGGATTTAGCACTGAACACGGCAGATGAAAATTCCAGTCCTCCTGAAGCTTACATGGGGGAGAGGCAGATAAGAGATACAGTAAGTTAGAAGGTGACAGGTGACGTGGAGGAAAATGAAGCAGGAGAGGGGCTGGAGTTTGTAGGGAGGGAGGCCCCCAGGGGAGTCTGGATGCAGGGAAGCACTTGTTCTCCTAATAATTTGACAACAGAGGGTCTTCTCCTTAGTTTTCTCACTTCGTCACCAAATGGCCTCTCAGGTCATCCGGCAGAGAGGCTTTCAACCCTGGGCCAGGGTGAGTGTGGAAGCGGAGTGGAGGGGGGAAGGGAGGATAAAATTCAGGTCCTCTCATCCTATCATCCATGTGGGGATCTAGAGGAATCATTGTGTCAGGGAGGGGAGATGATTTTATGACAATAAGACATAGGCTTCCAATTTGATTGGGGCAGGTATTGATCCAGGGATATAAAGATGCCTAAGTCATGTCCCTTGAGAATTCCCAGCGTAGTGGGGAACCACTTGTGAAGACATTTGCTTGTTTCATATTATCCCACAGGAGTTTTTCCACACACTTCTTTAAAAAATGCAGTTTGGTCTTACTCTGTCGCTCAGTTTGGAGTGTATTGGGTGGATTACAGCTCCCTGCAACCTTGACTTCACAGGCTCAGGTGATCCTCCCACCTCAGCTTCCCAAGTAGCTGGGACCACAGCTACCATACCCAGCTATTTTTATTATTATTACTTTTTCTTGTAGAGACAGGATTTTGCCATGTTGTCCAGGCTGGTCGTGATCTCTTGGACTCAAGCAATCCTCCTGCGTTGGCCTCCCAAAGTGCTGGGATTACAGGTGTGAGCCACTGCACCTGGTAGTTTGGTAGCATTTTGACTTAAATTTCTGTCTGTGAACAAATAGCATTTGAAAGGTCTATGAAAATGATAAGATAAAACATGAGAGGAAAACAGTTTGTTGATAGTAAAACCTCAAAAGTTTTGCCGGTTAGGTTAAGCACAATAAGTCCAAAACTGTATTTGTTAAGTTTCTTGGAAGGGATTCCTTCCTTTGAGGGAAAAGTCGGTTGATTCTTACATTTTCTTCTCTAGGAAATTAGGTTAAGGATAGGCTGAAAGCATAAAATGCAGCTTAGAAGTTGCCTGCTTCCCCTTCTTCCCCATCTATACCCATGCATCTATGGGACCTCTGCCCTTGGCTAGGAGAGCTTTTGGCGCAGTATCTTGCTGCTGGCGCCCAGAGTCAATTTTCCTGCATCTGGCTTACTGTGTTTTCCTCTTCTAGTTCCTAAGTGGCCCTCCAGAACCTTGACTGGGTTTGTCTCTGGTCTACACTGCTCCTATCTCTCTCCTTCCCAATTTACTATGTGAAAGTCACCAAGTAGACACTTTGTAATGCACCTCTACTGCTCCCAACACCTCTCCACTGTCATGCTTAATTGTCTACATTTCATTTGTCAGAGGTCTGATGTTCACTTTTTAAAATGCAGTGAATCATTAACATGCTAATAAGTACTTAATATCTATTCATGAGGATTCACAATATAAAACTGATTTAATGTCTCAACTCACTGCTTCAGTTTTCTCATAAAAGGAAACAGCTAAGTACTACCTAGGAGAAATGACACCCACATGCATGCATCTTGCTCTTTCCTATAATGCTTCCTGGGGTTCTGTCTTTTCTCTTAGCAATGCACTGATACATTTATGGTGAGGCACAAGTAAGAAAGAGAAGAAAAAAGGAATCAACTTAGAAATCCTTGAGAGAACCATATTTGCTTTTGTTTTCAACTCCACACATGGCCTATTTCCTGCCCTTGGTTATTTTCCTCAGAGGAGCTATGGAGGAGGTGACTAGACTTACACATAGATCCACAGCTCCCACAAAGTCTTCACCAGCAAACCCTCAAAATTCCTCACCCTCATCCCTCTAGCACAACTTATGCAATAGTCTAATTTTTACATCTTATCCCTGAAGAAGAGGGAAGAATTACACCTTGAAGGTGACTCAAAAAAAGATAGCAGATGCTGACGGGGTTCTTTTGATTAAGCAGGAGTTATAGAACTATGTCTGAATAGTTCCGATTTGATTTGAACATTATATTTTATCAGCAAATAACATGTGTTTCATTATAGAAGTGACTAAAACAAAGCATGAAAACATGTGGTTCTACAATGTTGGGTTTTTTTGTTTGTCTGTCTGTTTGTTTGTTTGTTTGAGACAGAGTCTTGCTCTGTCACCCAGGCCGGAGTGCAGTGGCGTGATTTTGGCTCACTGTAACCTCTGCTTCCTGGGTTCAAGGAATTCTCCTGCCGCAGCCTCCCAAGTAGCTGGGCTTACAGGGGCCCACCACCACGCCCACATTTTTTTTTTTTTTTTTTGTATTTTTAGTAGAGATTTTTTGTATTTTTAATAGAGATTCGGTTTCACCATGGTGGCCAGGCAGGTCTTAAACTCCTGACCTCGAGGGATCCTCCCACCTCGGCCTCCCAAGTGCTGGGATTACAGGTATGAGCTACTGTGCCCAGCCTCGTTCCCCAATATTCTTTTGGCTTGTTTAATTCTGAGAAAGAGAGTCCAAAATAGAGTTCAGGAGCATTCTTTTCCAAGATATCCCTGGATTAAAAATGAGTGTTGGATGATCACAGTTTGGGGTACTAATTGTTTGACCAGTATTGAACAGCTGAGCTCCAGGGATAGAAAGACATCTAAGACTTGTCCAGTGACGATTCCCAAAGTAGTGGGGAAGCAGATACAAAAATCAGTTAAGTTGTGATAGTGTAGTAAGTGTTGCAATAAAGGTATGCCTACAGAACAGAGAGGGCCGAGGCTAGAGAAGCTTGAGCAGGATTCAGACTTTCATTAGGCACAGAGGCGAGAGAGCAGCTCATGGCAAGGGCCCAGAAGCTGCCCAATATTGTGTCTGGAATATAGTGGGAAAGGGCAAAAGGAGGTTCTGGAGCAGCAGGTTGCAACCAGGCCATTGTGCCAAGGAACCTGGTCTTGATCCTATAGGAGGAAGGTGGCTGGTAGAGTTTAATCAGCAGAAGAAAAAGAAATGAGAATGGGAACATGAGTTAGGTGACAACTGGATGAAGATGGACCAGACGTAGAAAGCCTCATGTCAGGAAACCAATTCTGCAGTGATCTCCTGGCAGGAAATGAGGCAGACCTGAGCTGAGCCTATCTCAGTGCTTTAAGTTCAACGCTTCTGCCAGATGGTTTAAAAAATGTATGAGCCCATTAATGAAAAAGAGAAAGTCTTCGAAGAGAAAGGCAGACTATGAAGCATTGAGTGAGAAGTACCCAGTGAAAGGAAGGGCATTTATCAATCTTCTCTCTTTGAACTAAATTCATTAGTGAAATCTGAGAAACTTTGGAGCTTCAATGAATTTGAAACTGGCATTTCCCTTTATCTGCATCCAGTCCATTTTTAATTTGCGGTCATCTGTTAGCTGATGAAAAACGAAAACTGTCTTTCAGCAGTTGAAGACAGCTAATGAGAATCAGGCTCTCAGAGTGGGCGGTACTGCTAATGTTTGGTTTATGAGTGATACAGGAATCAACTTGTTGAAGCTCTCTACTTGTCAAAGCACCTTTAAATAATCCAAGCCCAGAGTTGTTTCATCTTCAGGCAAAAGAAAGTGAAAATGGCTTCAAAGGTTACATCTCAAATGAACACTATAAAATGCATCCACACTTGCCTTTGAAATTGTAGTGGTTCAAGCACATGGAGACAAGCAACAATGTTTATTTCCTGATACTAATGAGCTTATCTGTCTTTACCTATGATGATTGTTCTTAGAGACAAACAGATAAAAATACAAATTATATCTGACTGTTCTAAAAAGAAAAGATTGCCAGACTATTTTATTTTTTGGCGGTTATATGATTCAAAAAAGTAATTTTTTTCTCAATTCCTAGGAAGAAGGCAGATAAATCACATTCCTGTGGACCAATGCCCTTAGTGGATGAGTTTTGTGGCATGGTGGTGATTTAGTTAGCAAGAGCCCTGCCTGTTTTCTGGAGAGTACTATACTTGTCAAACCAGCTCCTAGGACAGTGCAGGGTTGTGACTGGTGTTTTGGGGTTCTCTGCGCATAAGCCCTTTCCTTTTAATACAAACAGCAAGATCATCCTGTTCAGCAGTTGATGAATGACTGTGTGCACCAAAAGGCGACAACGATGAGGCAATTGATGCATTTGTAACTCAATGTCTGACTGAATTCCAGTTTTCTTTTCTCACAGTGGTGAAACAGGAAGCAACATCCCATCAGGAAGAACCTGAGGTGCCATCCAGTAGCTTCGCCTCACGTCACTGACTGCCCTCAGTCAGAAATCTCGACTTGCAACTTTGGAGGGTGGGTCTCTGAAGGAATTTCAGGGCTTACGCAGAGATGAGGTGTGTTGCTCTCTGAGGAGAACGAAGCTGGCTGGAATGCTGGAAGCTGCTCTCTGACTACACTTTACAAGCAAGGGGCACCTTTTGTGGACTGACATTTCAGAAAGGTAGGCACCATCTCATTGACGTAGTTAGAATTTGACGACTTTCAAAACCAAGGTGGCCGTGATTCCCTGTGTGAGCTTGTGGGTGTATGTGTGCCTGGGTGCGTGACAGAGAGAGGGAGAGGAGACAGAGAGTGGGGGAGAGGCAGCTAAATGAAGTCTGATGTTTGGGAGAAATACAGAAAAGACAGACTTGGGGCCCTTTGCTTTGTAGAGTTTTGCTTGTAAGTGTTTAGTAGTGGAGGGTAAATGTTGAGTCCAAACTTCCACTCCTGACCTGCATTGCTCTCGGGCGAGTTTAAACTGATTCATTGAGGGTTAGGAAGAATGGTTTGGGCAATGAAATCACATGCGCTGAATACTCGGCATAGCTTGGTTTATTAGGAAAGCCCTGACTCCAGGCGGAATGAAAGGGGTCACCACAGATCTTTGCCAGGTGGCATGGCAAAGGCCATTTCAGACCGTCTCAGAGTGCCTTAAACTGAGAACAAGGTGGGACTTGCTCACCCCTAGTGGCAAGCCTTCCTAAGCTGCTGCTGTCCTGAGAGATATAGTGCTCAATGTCATGCCAGGAGAAATTAGCTGTTTAGTTCTAAGGCTGCCAGTCTCATGCAAAAGAAATGAAACAAAATCAAACTACTTTTTCTGATCCAAGCAAACGTTTAGCAAGAATGTTCTGTTAAGCGTTTTTATTTTTTTGAAAGCTTTACACAAAGCAAGGGAAATAAACCTTTAGGGCTGACCAGATAATGAATTTTAATTTATACATTAACCCACAATGTTCAAATGCCTTCTCTACCATAAGTGAGTGTTTGACTTGAAACTTCACCTTTTCATTGCCTTCCCCCTACAAGCCTTTTGTTTTTCTTAAAAGGGGTTTCCATTTATAATTTCATCAACAGAATTTCTGGAAAAAGGGACAAATTCTTTAAAGAGAAAATAAGTATATGTTCATAAATGTAATAATTGTGTGGTCCTCTCATTAACAATATTTCTGCCTTTTTCTAAAGTATCAATCAAATTGATTTACATAAGTTTGAAGATCATTCTGGGCTAATAATAATCTACATTTACTAAGTCCTTGCTGTGTGTACATGCATTTTCCCATTTAGGGCTCATGATATGCCACTTTCAGATGAGGAATTGAGGCTTAGTGAGATTTACAGTGGTACAGTAGGGATGTGAGAAAGCCACAGTTTTATTGCCTTTCTACACACTAAGATATATGATTTCAGCCCATTCTATATTCCCATTCAATTCCATTAACCCCTCACAGGGTCCTTGTTGTGTGGAGGGATTCCTGAAGCCATGATAATATTCAAACACTCTAACTTGGTATCTTATAACAAAAGGCCAAAATCAATCAATTTATCGCCTGCTTCTGCTGCTGGGGGAAGGCTTGGTGTGGTGGACAGAACATTGACTAGAAAGACAGATCAAAATTCAAATTCCTGAATCCTGCTTACTAACTGTGACCCTGGCAAGTCACTGAAATTCCTTTTTTATTTTTTTGTGATGGAGTCTCGCTCTGTCACTGAGGCTGGAGTGCAGTGGCATGATCTTGGCTCTCTGCAACCTCTGCTTCCTGGGTTCAAGTGATTCTCATGCCTCAACCTCCCAAGTAGCTGGGAGTACAGGCATGTGACACCATACCAAGCTAATTTTTTTTTTGTATTTTTAGTAGAGATGGGAGTTTTGCCATGTTGGTCAGTCTAGTCTTGAACTCCTGGCCTCAAGTGATGTGCCCACCTCAGCCTCCCAAAGTGCTGGGATTCCAGGTGTGACCCTGGAATCAGTGAAATTCTTCAAATCTCAGTTTCCTTATTTATAAGATAATTATTATAACATCCATCAAACGAGGTTGTTTATTATAAGGCATAAAAAGGCAGGGTATGTCAAATGCCTTCCGTAGGACCTGACAGAGGGTAGGCCCTTGGTAAACAGTATTAATTTCCCCATTTTGCAGTGATTTCTTCATGCTCTTGACATGTTGGATCCTGTTCTAGGACTGGGGGTACCACCAGTGAACAAAGTAGACAAGTCCCTGCCCTCAGGGAGTTGCCTTTCCACTGGTACTTGTTCCTTATATCCTAGTGTACTTTATTGGGAAATCACTTGGCGATTATCTTCCTTTGCGGAGCTGATCCAGCTTTCAAACAGCCTCTTAAGCAAAGTACTGAATGTTCTATGCCAAAAATCCCCCAAAGCACAGTAAAATCAGGCAAAGAGCAAGAACATCAGATACTTCTTTTTCAAAAGTCAGTTTGTTGTGGTAGGCCAGGAAAGTTATGTTTTTACACACACACACACACACACACACACACACACACACACACACACAGAGAGTTTATGTGGGTTTTCCCTGGCCTCCACACCACAGCAGAAGCACTGCCAGGAGCTGGCAGAGTGCTCATGGAAGGAGGGTGCTGGGCTGGCTCCAAGGGAGCTCCCTTCGCTCACAGAGCACGGAGTGTATCGTGGCAACTGTTCATTTATCTTGGGCCCCAAGCCATCCACACAACAAGCTTGGACTTTCCAAGCCCTCCGCAACACGAATTTAGGGATGCGATGCAAAGATTGACCTGCAGATATACACCTTTATAAGGATGGATTTGGGACAAAAGCGATTGACTTATGTTTTGGCAAAAAGCCTTCAGTCAAGTTCATCAAGTAGGCCAGCTGGCATCAAGAATGGTGTTTTGGCAATCTGTCTCTATATTTGAATCTGGAGAAACTTCAGATCATAGCAGAGAGATAGCAGAGGGGAACACAGGGAAGCTCTCTCTGGAATCAGCTGCAGGTAGATTCTTTTTTCTCCTGGAAACACCTCAACACACACTACAACAATCTAACTGATCTTATACAGGCCGAGTTTGTGGTTTTATTTACTGAGTGGACCTAGGATGACTGAAGAAATCCTTGTGCCAACCCTAGACAGACCAGACAGTTGGCAGTATGAAAGAAGGTATTCTAAAGTAGCAGGATTTATTTTCCTAAGTCCTGTGCAACAATCAAGTCCATCATTTTACAGCCATACTGTATGTACTGCCTTAAGATTTGTCCTTGTAGCTGGAATTTAAAATGATGAAAACAAATGAAGCTAAAAGTCTAATTAAAATAAATAAATTAGGGTTATGTATAAAAACCCCAATTGGCAAGTGAACGGAGAGATTAAGAATCTTTGACCTTGTACAAAACTGTAACAGCCACAATTCTCCACAGGGCTTTCTGTTGATGGTGGACAGATGTTCAATTGTAAATGGGCTTCAGTTAGATCACTTCCAAAGGTTGTTATTATCATAATTTCAAGGCTGAGAAGTTCCATTAATAAATAGAAAATAGCTCTGATGAGATTTGACTTGGATGTCCATGAAATAAATTTTACCTTTCCCAAATATGAGAATTTTAAATTTCTCCATCTGTGAGTATCTTCTTGCTACTCAAATATAAAATTAAAGGGTTCTGGTTATTTATTTTTTGGCCTACCTGGCCGCTGGAAAATCTGTGGAGACGATTTGGGCTGGTGTTGGGATTGTATGTTTCGATCTAATGGAAAGTTTCCTTTTTATTGTTTCCTGAGTTAAATCTTTAGGAAATACCAGGAAACTAAGATATTTAACCAAAATTCCCAAATCTGTCTGCTCAGGATTGGTAAACATACACTCACACGCATACACACACGTGTGCATGTGTGCATGTGCATAATATGAAAACACAACCAAAAGATGCATACATTTCTCAGTAATGAGAAAAGTGTAAAATTCACAGGTAAGGCATATATTTAGGTTATTTGAAGAGGTAAAATATTACATTAAGGAGCTTGAAGCCATTTTTACTTACTATATTCATGTTCTAAGATGAAGTACTTAGTGAAGAAAAATCATGTGATAATCCATTTAATTCTCTGCTGGGATAAGGTCTATTTGTTTTATTTTGATTTCTTTGCCAGACATATTTTACTGGATAGTCAATAAATACTTGTTGATTGGATTGACCCTGACACAGCTGAACAATAAACTAATTATTTCAAAATTTAAGCAAAACATTCTGAAAGCATTTTCTTCAATAATGAAGATTACTTGACATCATTTAATAACTAACTTGGCTTCAATTTCTTCCCCTCAAAGTTTGTTTTCTTGTTTGACACATGATTAAAACTTTAAAAACATACGATATACTGATGCTGAACAAATGTCAAATTCTGCAGATTAGCAATTTTCATTTGTAATGTTCACATCACAGGATCATTACTATATTCCACTTTGGGTCAAAGTTACAGGGTTTCATAATGAGCTATTCCTATCCCATTAGCTGTAGCTTGCTTTTCCTGGCTTGATTCCAACAGAGATCTGCCTTATGTGGAATTCTGGGCTATAACTAATTGTGTAAGAGTAAAACTTCAGAGCTATTCTAGGATGACTATAAAATTGTATGCAACTTGAATTTTTCTAAGTGATTGTTGTGTAGATTACACTATTGCAGTGATTTTCAAACGTTTTTAACCATTACTGATAGCAAGAAATACTTTTCAGATCTCAACTTAGGATACATACACACACACAATTCTGAAATAATAGTTTCATAAAAACAATACCTATAGATATTGATGTTTTCTATTTCATTTCATTACACTTTATAAAATTTCTGGTCATAAACTACTAATTAATTTTGTGACCTACTGGTAGTGGTTCTCAATACTCTCTGAAAATTATAATCAACTAGGGAACAATAGACCAATGGACTAAGATGATAGAAAAAAACCTCCACAAATTTGGACCTTTGATTTATGACAACATTGGCACTACAGGAAAGGACGGCCATTTGAATGTCCATGTACAAATAAATGAGTCTTGAGTCTCATCTTAAAATTTGTACAGATCTAAGTATTAATCTAGATGTGATAGGTAAAACAATATAACTTCTAGATCTTCACTGTCCAATGTGGCAGCTGCTAGCCACATGTGGCTATTGAGTACCTGAAATACTAGAAAATTTAAAATTACATATGTTACTCCCATTTTTTTCCTACTGAACAGCATTGTTCTAGATGACAAAACAGAATATGTGTATGACCTTGGGTAGACAGTGATTTCTTTTTCTTTTCTTTTTTTTTTTTGAGACAGAGTCTTGCTCTGTTGCCCAGGCTGGAGTGCAGTGGCGCAAGCTTGGCTCATTGCAAGCTCTGCCTCCTGGTTCACGCCATTCTCCTGCCTCAGCCTCCTGAGTAGCTGGGACTACAGGTGCCCACCACCATGACCGGATAGTTTTTTGTATTTTTAGTAGAGACGGGGTTTCACCGTATTAGCCAGGATGGTCTCGATCTCCTGACCTTGTGATCTGCTCGCCTAGGCCTCCCAAAGTGCTGGGATTACAGGTGTGAGCCACCGCACCCGACAATTTCTTAAACAAGATACAAAAAGTACTAACATGATGAAAAATATCTATAAATTGGTTACATTAAAAATAAGAACTTCTGTTTCTCAAAGCATACCACTAAAAGAGTAAAAGACAAACTGCAGGAGAGGAGACATTTGCCATGCAAATAACATGCAGGGAGTCATGCATATAATATGACTTGTTATGCATGTAACAAACAAGGAGTCCTATCCAAAACAGAAACAAGGCAATTCTGAAAGATAGACTATCACAACAGAAAAATGGGCAAGAGGTTTGAACAGGTACTTCACAGAAAAACATATTCAGAGAGCCAAGAAACATGAAACATACTTAACCTTGTTAGCTTTCTGGGGGAATGCAGATTAAAACTGCAGTGAAGTACCACTACACACCCATCAGAAAGGTGAAAATTTAAAAGACAGACATTATAAATATTGGCAAGGATATGAAACCACTGGAACTCTCATACGTCACTGGGAGGAGTGTAAATAGTCACAACAGCTTTGAAAAACTGTTCAGCAATATCCATTAAGCTGAATATACATATGCCTTATGACCTGGCGTTTCCACTCCCAGATATGTGTTCTATAGAAATGCATTCACGTATTTACCTAAAGCATGTGCAAGAATGTTCATAAATGGCACCTTTAAGTGTTATAATCCCAAACTCAAAACAAACCCATATTTCCATCAACAACAGAATGGGAAAACAGATTGTGATATAGTCATGGGATGGAATATAAAACGTCAATGAAAATGAGTTTGCTACTGTTACATGCAACAACAGAGATGCGTCTCAGTCCTGAAAGTTGAGTGAAAGAATCCAGATGCCAAGGAATGTGCTCAAAACAATTGTTTTTACATAAAGTTCAAGAACAGGCAACATGAATCCATGGTGGTGACAGGGAGAGACATGAGGAAGAGTCTGGGGTGCTGGTCGTATTCTTTTGTGTTTTGTCACTTTACCATCTGTATGTTAGACTTCAGTAGTTATATTACAGTGACAATACAGCAGTGACAATACTGATACCAGGACTGTATCTTCAGAAATCTTGGTTTAGTTGATCTGGTTAGGTAGAAAGCATAGTCTAAAAATCTCTCCCAAGGAATTCACATGTAGAACCAGGGTTGGGAACCAGTGCACTAATGGTTCACGACTGGTCCTTTGAAAACCCATGTGCTATGACAAACTGTAATTTTTACACCAGGCTGTGCTAGGCCCTTATTATCTCTGCTCAAGTTACACTGACTTGAAGACATAATTCATATTGAGAAATGTTAGCAACATAAGGAGTCACAAAGTTAACTGCCCTAGAAAGCCAGTCAGGTCCCTGAAAACAGTTGGCCAGGTAGGTAACCATGTGTTCCATTTAAGGCCTATGGCTCCAGTGATTCTTGCCAATCTTCTGAGTTTCTGAGTGAAGCTGCAAATCTGGATTTCTATATGCAAATTCCTGAATTTTCAGTGTTGGCTGAAATTGTTTTAAAGCCCCATGCACCAGTCCAAACTGGTAGGCCCAACTTTGCCAGCACCAAGCTCTCCCATTGGTTTGAAACTCTGACTTAAGTTTTAGACCTATTATAGAAGGATGCTTACAGGCATAGTTGTATAGTATATTAATTATGTTTCTCTTTTTCTGTTTCTGCAGGGATGTTGTGAAACAAAAGGAGACATTTATATATATACATACATATAGTATTTGAGTTCCTCAGTAGAAAGCTATCATATATACTCAGGTAATTATTTTATTTTATTTTATTTTATCTTTACTGTGTTTTCTTAACTATAATCTTGGGAAATTAACATCTGTGACTCAGAAGTTGATTATCTGTCACTGTTTTGCATATTCTGGGAACAAGTGGAGTTTTGGGCAAAGCCAGTACCATGCTATTCTCTATGAAATACTATAGATTTGTATTTTTTCCTTTTGAGAGGGGAGATGCAGGAGAAAGCTTCATGTGATAGCAGCAGGTAGCAAAGAGCCATCATTCGGTGGCATTTGCTGTCTGTGCTCTGGTCTTCCCTCCCCCATAACACCTGCTGTTCTGATGGGAAGGAAGGAAGAAATGGCAGTGCTGGGCAGTCCTCTAGCTTCCAACGTCTTACCTGTAAGGAGGAACTTTCAAAACCACATTCCTTCAAAATCATAAAATATGACCCCAAATGATAAAAAATGATCATTTGTACGAGGAAGTCATTCATGAAGCATGTTCACAAATATTGACTTGATGAAAGGCAAATTCAGGTACATAGAAGGGAGGAGTTGCACTTTTACCGTTAATGTCTAAATTTGAGACTGGCTCTGTATCACCTTGAACAAGTTGCTTTATCTCTCTAAACGTCATTGTTCACCTGCAAATTGGAAGCATGAATAATTATTATTGTTGTAAGGATTCAATGAGTGGATGCTTGTGGGTTCAACATTGTAAGCTGTGGTATATACAGTTGTTCGTTACAATTTTAATCATCTCATTTACTTTTTGCAATGGTCTGTGAAAAGCTGGTGTTATTATTCCCAGTTTTCAGCTTCAAGAACCAGATATTCATGCTGCTGGATGTCTGATCCCAGGTCTATGCTCTCACTGCACCAGCTGTGCTTACTCACACAGAGCTTCCCCTCCTTCCCACCCTGCCCACTCCTAATGGGACAGTGGAGGGCTCAGGCAGAAGGGGCTCCCATCCAAGGCAACACCCTGCCTTGGGCCTATCATTTTCTACACCTTCTTACCAAAAGTTTTGCTAAACAGCAAAGGCAGTTCATCACACATGTATTTTCCCAGCCTGCTTTTTAGTGAAGGTGACAGTGGTGAACAGGTAGCCTAATAGGAGGAAGAAATACTTCCTGCTCACAAAGAAAGTGCTTGCTGTGGGAAAGAGCAGTCCAGTGGGACCTTTAGGAGTCACATAAGGATGTCTGTCTTGGTCATGCTATCAGCCCCTCTGGTGGCTACACAGCCGGAACAGATCTTTGGCTTCCAGAATTCATGGGACTTCTGGAGGTTCAGACCTATCCCAAGGCCCTGTGAACAGGCCTCCCCCTAACATTTGCAAGACACAGGGCAAGAATACAAATGGAGGCACCAGCCCTCAGCTGGGCCCGGTCTTTCCTCCCAGTCCCACTTATGTCCTGCTCCGCTAGGAGCCTGGTGTGCATGTGTGTGGCCACTGCATGCTACGTTCCCTGCCTTCCCCTCCCCAAGTCTTCTTTGGGCCTTCTCCAGGCCTAGCATTATACTGTGCTGTCATTTATAAGAGGGCAGACCTAGAAAAGGGCCCATGCAGGTCCTGGAAGTGGGCTCAGAACTGCTCAGGCAGGGAATTCTAGGATCCTTAATCACCTAGCAAGTCTGGAAAGGGGGCATGGATGTGGGTGTGCATGTCTCCTTGAACCCAGGGACTCCTCATGCAAGGAAGAAGTGAGGCCAGAGGAGGGCCAGAGTGGGGGTCTTTTAAATTAAGGCCAGATGTAAGGGTGGGGCTGCTCCTGAGGATCAAGCGCAGTGTCCTGGTATACAGATGGCACTTAATCATACCTTTGACTGATGTGTGACAGAGTGACAAAGGCTGAGCAATGTCAGAATTGCTGTGGAATATCTAAGTATTGCTCTTCTTCCACCTCCATGCTCCATAAACATCGACCTAGAAGCGTGGCAAAGGTTGGAGTGGCTGGGATTTCATAAGATGGCAGATGAGTGACATTCCCAACCTTGTGTACTAATAGGAAGAGCAGTTTACTGAGAAAAAACTTCACTGGGCGGGGAAGAGAAACAATCCAAGGCTCTCCCTCTCCCCAAACAAGAGGACATCACTGAGGCTCAGATGGGTGTCTCTTGGTATATTTTTAGAATCCATGTAGGTTTAGTATCTTTTATATGTATATTCCAGGTAATAGTTGGTATATTTGAAGCTGAATATCATATGACGCTTCTGTTCACTTTTTTTTTTTCAGAGCATTTATTTCCTTTAGAGCAACCTAAAGATATCTATATTTAAATTTCATGAACATGAATAACATTGAGGAACTCTGAGTCCCCTCACATAGCACCTGGAGCTGCTGCTGGAAGGTGGGGATGGGAGTGAAGGGGGTCGGAGTGGTCAGTTCAATTCCAAGTCCACTTCCATCACTGTCTCATTTCCAGCATTCTCCTCCACAAAATCTGGACTTGTGATTCACAGTAGCACTTTGGCCAAGTATATTTTTTGGAGAATTTTTTTTTTTTTATTTTGAGACAGAATCTCGCTCTGTCGCCCAGGTTGGAGTGCAGTGATGCAATCTTGGCTCATTGCAACCTCTGCCCCCCGGGTTCAAGTGATTCTCCTGCCTCAGCATCCTGAGTAGCTGGGATCACAAATGCACACCACCACGCCTGGCTAATTTTGTATTTTTAGTAGAGATGGTTTCACCATGTTGGTCAGGCTGATCTTGTACTCCTGACCAGGTAATCCGCCCGCCTCGGCCTCCCAAAGTGCTGGGATTACAGGCATGAGCCACCACGCCCAGTCTGGCGGAATTTTTTAAAATAAAATATCCAATAAGTCTTAAAGAAACCATTTTAAAAAGAAGGCTTAGGAACTCAGTGACCCCAGATAAAGATCAATAGAGGAGAATCAGAGGATCACATTGGCACATGTTTGACTGATCCCCCAGGGAAAAGGAGCTGATCATGTGCCTGGTGTAGTGTTGAGCTAGGAAATCCTGTGTATGGTATTAGCACAGTATCATCTCACATTCATACCAGCTGATTTTCACTAATAGGCAGAGAGATGATGTGAAAATTGTGTAAATGCATATTGACAGAAATTTAAGGATACTCCTTTGAAAGAATGTATATTTGAAAAGTCTGGAAATTTTTATTTTTAAATAATATGTTACATTTTCAAACAATATGCCCAAGACTTTTTCTGCCAGACATCTTTGTAAGCGAAGTATCTCTAAATTCAAAGTCATAGATTTAATCATTAATCAAAAAATTGAATAAATGAAATTTTTTCTCTAATGTTCCAGGCACTGCAGATATTCTGTATGAGCCATGCTCTCTCTTTCTCTCTCTGTCCTTCTCTCTCTCTCTGTGTCCTTCTCTCTCTCTCTCTGTCCTTCTCTCTTTCTCTGTCCCTGTCTCTCCCTGTCACTCTGTGTGTGTGTCTCTCTCTGTCTCTTTCTCTTTGTCCCTCTTTCTCTCATTCTGTGTTTGTCTTTGTCTATCTCTCTGTCACCCCTCTATCTATTTAAAATCGGGGTGTTATACATTTTTTTCTTTAAGAGGGTTCTTGCATTAGACAGGACTAGACAGAAAAGATTAGCCTGTTTCCAGTGTGAAGTCTTATGGTTTATTTTCTCTTGGTGAGTAATTAGCAAGGGCTGGTGATCACTGACAGAGGGAGCAGCTGCCCTGGCCAGAGACATGAATGACCAATCCCCATTTGCTCAAGGTAGAAAACAGTAACTATTCCAACAGGTGCCTAATCCCCTAGCTCAGTGCCATTGGCCCTTGGCCAGAGATATTGCTCTGACTTTTCTTGTGATTTCAGAGTCTGAAAAGAAAGCAGTTGAGACTGTATTTGGGGGATGTTTTTCTGCACTCCTTCACCATTTCCCTGCCTCTCCTGTAGGCGCTCATACCTGCTGCACCCCACCCTCCTCCAAGAACTACTAGAATCTTTGTCATCCTGTTCTTTTCCAAGGGGTGCTTTATCTTGCGGGGGCGGTACAACAGGAAATGCTGACTGCAAACATTACATAACAAAAACTTATTTTAAAATATTAAAATTTGGAGCTTGCTTCATCAGTGTACCTTAGTAACCCCAAATCCTTTCCTAAAAGTGACCGAGCTTCCTCTTTATCTGTGGGTGAGAGACAGATGTTCCAAATTCCTTCTTGATCAAGAGGTGGCCTCACACCCTCCTCTAGGTCCTACTCTTTTTCATAAAATGATTCCTTTGGTGGCACTGCCCAAGCAAGTTTTATGAGGTAAGAAATCCTGCTGTCACTGAGGAAATGAGTCAACCTGCAAGTGACACTATCCCTCAGAAAAGCCACTCCCCCACCAACACTTGGTCAGGCTGACCTAAACCCTGATCAGGGTATTGTAGGAAAGGAGGGACTGCTGGCTGGCCATCGTGCCACTTGGAAGGCACAGTGCCATTGATGAGGAAATGTAAATAGTGACTGCAGTACCAATGCCAACAGTATATTGGGCACTTGCCTTGTGCCAGGCATTACATTAGGTAATTGAGACACATGATGTACTTTATTTAATCCTAACCTAGAACTTACAAAATAAACATAAAATGTTGTGTCTATTTTTACAGACTGACTTGCCCAAGATCCCTTAGCTATTCAGTGACAGGACTGACCTTCAAACTGGGCTTCCTGACTCCAGAACCACAGTTCTAAGTTTTCAGGCTTTGTGAGGAATTCAGGGCTTAGAAAACATCGCTTGCTCTAAGCCATGTGGTTGGAAAGTGGTGAAAATGGCATTCAGATTCCCAAACTCCTTTTATTAGCAAGCCACTAGGTCCTGGGTTCTCACATGTCTTGTCCTGGAAATCCTACTCCCGTTTGCTGGGGTTGGGAGGGAAATCTGGGCATTCTCCCAGGTGAGGCCCATCTTTGGAAAGCTTGGAACCACCTGACACTGCAACACAGACTCTCCAGGACCTGTCCCTGGGTATTTTACTCAGCACAGTTGGTACCCATTATGTGGGCTTTCCTTACTGAAAGACGGCTGTGAAACCAGTTATCTTTATCCAGTAGTGAGAGAGATGAGAACACGATGGGGGAGGAGGCTATGAAGCCATAGGAGGTTCTCCCATTTCTCTCTCTGAGGAATCTTTTAAAACTTAGTATTTAATTTTATTGTTTAAACCAGCCTGACATCTGATTTTTTCCTGTGCCCAGTAGGTGAGGATAATAAGATGAGGTTACTACATAACACTTACCCAGCTTTGTGGGTTACTGTGTTCAGGTATGTCTGTATACCTAATCTCCCTTAGTCCAATGACAGGTCTTTGTGGTAGGTGGAATTAACCCCATGTAACAGGCCAGTAAACAAAGATTCAGAGAGATTGAGTTGCCTGAGATCACTTAGCTACTAAGTGACAGGACTGGCCCTCAAACCAGGTTTCCTGACTGTAGAGCCACCGTTCTCTTGAAAGATTTTAGGCTCTGTGCAAGACTTATAGCTGCTTGTGGTATGTGAAGTGCTGCATTCACTCATTTTTGTTTGTTATTTTTATTGTATTCATCAATTGCCAGCTTGCAATTTGTATAACGGCCTTACCCACCCCTTTCTAACTGGATAAGGTGACCAGAAGCCAGTGCAGCACCCTTGAGTGGCACACAGGAGGTCTTTGCAGACACTAAGGCAATCCTTTAGTCCCTCAAATGGGAAAACTGAGACAGAACCAGGTGACTCACCTTAGGCCCTTTGTGACTCACTGGCAGCAGGTTCCCAATTCCTTTGCTCTGGCCTGGACCAGTCACTTGTGCCCGACACTAATAACAGGGTAATTTGTGACGCACGATGTGTTCTCCAGGCGAGGGAGGAGAGTTCGCGAAGGTGGTCAGTGGAGAGGAGCAAGATGTTTACCAGCAATTGGAAAGGAAATGCTGACAGGATGCTACTTGGATTAACATTTCTTAATGTTGCAACACCATTGCCTACTTACCCAGCCACCAATTTACATTTTAGATTCCTAAAGTGAACCACCAAAAGGTGGGGAGGGGAGTTCTACCTTTGAAAACAGAACTATCAATCTCATAGTGTTCCTCCCCATCACCTTGGATCCCTTTTTTTGGAACCCTAAGATTTACATTCTTCTAAGACATTTCTGTTCTGTAACTTTGCTTTACACCCCTCTGATTTCAGTCATACCTGTTTTTTCTGCAAATTTCTATCCACATTACCAGTCTAAGTCAACTTCCTGGCTCACTTATCACTCTGGGTCCTGAGTGGGCCTTTGATAATCTCTGTCGAGGTAATGATGGGGCAAAGACAAGCCTGAGCAGATTAAGGTGAAGGGACCTTGGGAGAATTCCATTTTGGTGAGCACTGCCTCCTGGAAAGCCATGTGCTATTGTGTCTTTATTACCTCCACACTGTAAAGTCAGTTTACAGGTAGATTTCAAGAGCCTGTCTTCCTACTGACTAAGGGAGTACACTTTGTATTTTCTCTGAAATTATTAAAATCCAAAAGATTCCAGTAGTTAGCTGTTTGTGTGAGTAAAATGGCTGTGATAAGTTTTTATGTAGGTAGCAAACTTGCCTTATTTCAAATCAGTTTAATCCACGTATTATCTGTGTGAAGGCATTAGCTTTTGTATATGAAACATTTACTATAAAAAATTAGCCTCATAAAGTATTAATGTGAAACAAATCATCATTTGGTCAGGGGGAACTAGGTGTATATTGGAAAAACACTGGCTTTCCTGGCTTTACTCAGATAAAGCAATTTTATTTCCCTGGGATTCACTTTCGTCATATTTATAGCATTGGGCTAGGTGTTGCATGATTTTTAGAATAAAATTTGCTTTCACTGATTTGAATAATCAATTAAGAAAACAGTGATACATTTTCCTAATGTTGAATCAGTAGTAACAATATTTTAAAAGTTTAAGCCACCCGGAATTTATCATTTTAGTATACCAATTATTTTTTATGTTTCTTTCTAGTTTTTATTTTTATACCCACACACATACATATGATATGTATAAAATAGTATCATATAATGAGATCATATGCATCATATAATCATAGTATGATATAACTTTGAATTTGGGTTTTACTTTTTAATATGTCATGGGATTTTTCATGTTGATACATTTTATAACATTAGTTGGATATTATCTGGAGTTAATATTTCAAATATGCTTAAACATTCTGGTTTTTAAAAACTAGTATTACTGACATTGAAGTGTTATTTATTAATTGTAGCTTTCAAAAATTGTGTCCAGTTTTATGTATATTCCCAGGTGCACTTGAACATTTTAGTGACTCCTAAAATTTATTATCTCGTTTCCAAAAGGATACTATCATTTATGTTGCCACCAGTAACAGATGCATGTAGTAATTTTACTATATGGTAGTTTGCACTGAATATTATTTTTAAATAACTTCTTCTAACTTAATAAGTGTCAATTAAAGAATTTTAGAACCTGGAAGTTTATGTAGTTCCCTTCTTTAGAAGGGCAATTTCATGGTATTTAATAGCTTCACTCCAATTTATCATTTAACAGACATGAAATAAAGCAATTTACAAGCATTTACCCACTTACTCATTCTAACAACCCTGCAGGGAGGTGACGTACAATGATCAACTCCATCTTGTAGATGGGGAAACTGAGGTCATGCTAGTTGTCCATGGGCACGTGGCTAGTTAAGTGTCAGAACTAGATTTTAGACCTGAGGAGCCTGGCTCCAAAGTCCATGTGTTTGACCGCTATGGTATATGTATTGAGCACTTACTATTTGTACCTTCTGTATGCCAAGTTATAGAACCTTGGGGGATCTGGGGCTCTGGAAAGCCTAGATGAGGATCTTATAGACGCTTAAATGGAGACTTGAGGATTTAGGAGGAGAGAGTGAGGTGAAGTGGTGAGCAGAGCATTCTAGGCAGAAGGAATGGCTTATGCAAATGCCTCAAGGCTAAAAAAAGAACTTTGACAGTAATTCCAGTACTTTGGAAGGCTGAGGTGGAAGGACTGCTTGAGCCCAGGAGTTTGAGACCAGCCTGGGCAATATAGTAAGACCTTGTCACTACTAAAAATGAAAAACTAGCTGGGTGTGGTGGTGCACGCCTGTGGTCCCAGCTACTTAGGAGGCTGAGGTGGGAGTATTGCTTGAGCCCAGAAGGTCAAGGCTTCAGTGAGCCAGGATCATGCCACTAAACTCCAGCCTGGGTGACAGAGCAAGATCTTATCTCAAAAAAAAAAAAAAAAAAGTAAAGAAAACAAGAACTTTGCCTTTTGCTTTCAAAGATTAGAAAGCAGACCCCTCACAGTTGCAGTATCACAGACTGAGGGGAAGTGGGGCACAGAAGGACTGGAAAAGTAGGCAGGGGTCCAACCAACCAGGGCCCTCCTGCAAGCATCTCAGTTACAGGAGAGTGCAGGTAGGCGTAAGATAGGGAGCTGCCTCCAGACAGAGGCGGACTCATTTTGGACAAAAGCCTCTGACAGAACCTTCCCCAAGTGGAATTTATTCTGCACACAACAGGAGACAGCAGTAGCTACCTGGAGCATTTCTAAGAATTAATTCATTGGCTCAAGATTTAGGTTAGGAAGGGGCTGATAGATGGCAACCTAGATCACAGTGTATCACGGAGTTTTATTTCAGAGCCAAGAGAAACACATCTTGAAGAGAAGAGCATGAGGGGAGAGCTCTGGCCTGAAAGGGAACTTGACCACCCACAGATGCCAAATGTTTAATTGGCATTTTTGAGGTTTATTAGTTTTGCTAGGAAAATATCCCAATTATATTTAGTAACAACGAGAAAGTATTGCCCTAGTAGAAAGTGATAGCTGGTTCATGGAGACATTAATTTAAATTTTGGAATCAGTGGGAGCAGAAGGGCAGAATCACATCATCCTGAAACCTCAAGTCATCACCTAATTTATAAGCAGGATAAAGTAAAGCAAACTCTACCAACAGTGATAGGAGGGAAAATGAGAGGGCTCTCCCTTCTCATTTGGGCTTCAGAGGCCTTTTTTGACTTGCTTAGAATACCCTGAGCCTTTGATATCTAGTATTAGAGTAAGCACATAAAGATGGTTGGATTTTTCCATCAAGGCAGACTGGGTCCAGTCAGGGCTAGAATAATGGGAGATTGGCTAGTAACAACTCTGATGAATATTGGACTAGCACGTATAAGAAGCAATCACACCTCTGGGATATCGAGCACCCAAGGAAGAGGCTCCCTGCAGGCTGACATGCAGACCCTCTTGAAAGGAGTCTTTATGGTACCAGCGGAACTTGCTGGAAACCAGCCCTCTGGAACTTGCCATAAATCTGCTCTATAGGGTGCTGGGAGAGCTGCTTGTTAGCAGGTATCTCCCTGGAGGCACGGTGCCACAACACCCCCAAGGGAGGTGTTAAAATCTGCTGGCGGCTGGGGGCTGCTGGAGCCCTTCACTGTAAGTGCCCCAGATCACAAAAGCGAAACCCTTTCCTCCCACCATGTTTCTCCATGACCCTCTTCTGGCAAAGTTTCCTGGCCAGCTGGCAAAGGGAAAATACATAAACGGATTGAATCCATTTTCCCAGAGCAGACAAAAAGGATGAATTTGGAGTTGAGAGGCATTAACTTGACAACTGGCCCAAGATTCATAAAAGAAGCCCTGTAAGCAGAGCAAAGACTTATGATGCTTCTCTCTAGAGCATGTAACAGAGTATTAATGGAAACCCAGTCTCCCAATGGACTTACGACGGAAAAAGTCCCTGGATTATTTTTTTAAATTGAGTTATAGAAGTTCTTTATATATTCTAGATATAAGTTCTTTATATTGCACTTATTTTCTCCCAGTCTGTACTGTGACTTTTTTATTCTCTTAAAGCTGTTGTTTTCTTTGAGATGGAGTCTTGCTCTGTCACCCAGGCTGGAGTACAGTGGTGTAATCTTGGCTCACTATAACCTCTGCCTCCAGGGTTCAAGAGATTCTCCCACCTCAGCCTCCTGAGTAACTGGGATTACAGGTGCCTGCCACCACACCTGGCTAATTTTTGTATTTTTAGTAGAGATGGGGTTTCACCATGTTGATCAGTCTGATCTCGAACTCCTGACCTCAGGTGATCCACCCACCTCAGCCTCCCAAAGTGCTGGGATTACAGGCGTCAGTCACCGCGCCCAACCTTTATGGTATCTTTTGATGAGCAGAAGTCTCCATGTTTTACAGTCTACCGGGAAACAACACAAATGATAGCTCTTGTTTACTTATCTTTTCTATTATTTTCTCTGTATTATTAGAGTCACAGTCTCACCTATTGTACAAAGATAACTCAAAATTCAATGACTAAGATAAAAGTTGATTTCTCTTGCATGTAACAGTACAGATATGAGTGGCCCAGGGCTAATGAGCTAATTGGCTTTAAAAATCACTCCTGTCCTATCAGCTGCATCTCCAGCTATCAGGAAGGCAGAGAGAAACCAGGACATGCAGCTTGGTCTTTAGGGAGATTATGCAAATCAGTTCCACCCCTATGTCATTGACCCAGGCATAGTCACACGTGCCACGTCTGGGGAGGCTGGAGAATACCGCCTCATGGAGCAGGCGGCTACATGACAGGTGTAACTTGGGTGGGGGCTGGGGTGTGTGACTAAAAAGAATAAATGGATACTTGGGAGCATCCTGATACCACTTAATGACATCTTTGAGGTGATAGCATATTTTTGTCACAAATATTATGAATTTTTCTTCTTTTTTAAAAAATCTCTAAGTCTATTATGAATTTCTTCCAGGTTTTAAATTAATATAATTGTAAAATTTTGTATAGGAGAATTCCTTAAAATTATTTTTTGTCTTGTAGTAAGTTAATTGCTCCACTACATTAAAGTACAGGATATTTTTCTTTTTTTTCCTCTTCAGTTCTTTTTACAGTTAGAGCATAAAGCATTTATAGTTTTTTAAAATGCACTAACTTAGTCACAGTGAATAACCTTCAAGGTTAAATTGTTCCATCATTTGCATTGTCTTCTTCGTGTGAAACGGTACAATTTTAAATGCATTTAGAATTGGAATTTACAGTGGGCTTGGTCTTAACGGTGTGCACAGGAGGTGCGTAGATGCTCATGTTTTCCTTTGTGTTTTATCTTAAAGTCATACCATTTTTTTTTTTTTTGGCTGGGTTTGTAGAGCTGGTTCCAAAGAAAGCACAAACAGACTAATGTAGATAAACATGTTTACCCGACCCTTTAACCAAATTTTAAGAATTTTTTTACAACTAACAAAGATAAGGTTGTTTTTAGATAATTGAATCAGATTTTATTTTTGGCTGAAGCATCACTCTTTGATTGTTCCAAAATGCATTCTAGCCCCAGTAAGCTTTACATCCATTCGTTCAATAAATACTCGTTTGGTGTCTACTGTGTGGCCAGCTCTGAGTAGGCAGTAGTGAGCAAGACAGAGAAGGTCCTTCTGTTACAGAGCTGACTTTCCCTTCACCAGAGAACGCTGGGCACTTATAACCTAGCTGGTCACCTGACCTTCAAAAGCTCTTGCCAACTCATATCCTCCAACCATAATAGTACTCAGAGATTGCGAATGTTGACTCAAGCGCATCCTTTCACTTTGTCAGTCAGAAAAATACCTTTACTTCAGTTTGACTTGTTTGCCCACCTTGCCATTTCTTGTTACTGCTCTCTGTCTGAGAGAGACCTTCTGTTGTGTAGAGATAGTTTCTTGTTGCTCTCCTCTATCTGAGGGATATGTTCTATAGCGATATCTTCTAAGCTGGTGTGGAACTTACAGTATGAATAGGATGAATAATTACCAGATGTTGTCCAAAGCCTCATCGTGGATTGGAGTTCTTACATCAGCGAGAGTTAGACTGTCATATTTTTTAAAACTTTACAAAAATGTTGCTTCGAATAGTGATAAACTTGTGGCCCAGTTAGTTTTATTCCTTCAGTCCTAAGGTCGAATGGAATGGCATCCATTTGAGGAAGTAGCTCAACAGTCTTCATTTACACATTAGGTTCTATACCTATGAGGTTAGAAAAGAATGACCATGAACCCCCTACATTAGCTACATTGTCTTCTTGGAAACTTTTGGCAGCTGCCAAGTCGAAAATAGGGTTTAAGAATTCCACAGTATTAGCAAAAAACACAGCTGGGGCTGAGATGCCTCATCCGTTCCTATTGCTTCCCCCAAAGTACAAATAAATAACTGCTGGCATTTTTCTTGCAAATATTTCTTATTTAAAAAATAGCCTCAGACATTTTTTGTGTAAATAAAATCACAATTTCTTCTGATATTTTTATATGAGTAAAAATTGCAGAACTTAGAGAATGCACAAGGGATGAGAAAAAGGGGCCTTGAGTAGCTGAAGAGAGAAAAAGGAACTGGGAATGACCCAAGGGTAAATAAGTACATTTGCTTCCAAGAGAATTCTAAGCAGAGATACTGAAGAGTTGTTAACAGAGTTTATTTTTAAATTGCCAGAAATTGCTAGAATTGAGTCAAATGACTAAAGATGGGAGATGGGCTAAGAACTTAATGTGGGCATCAGTGGGCTCCTGAGACTGACCAAAAAGTGAGTGACTCACAATCAGGGTCCTTAAATGACAGAATCATTGCTGTGAAGGGTCAAGAATTTTTCACAGCAGTGACATGTGGGGTTTTAAAAATGCAGATATCTCTCCATCTCAATATTTTGTAACTGTCCTTTCCATCTGAGTATTGTTGAAGTATTATAATACTTACATAGTTAACCCAGCACAAATGTATCGTTCTACTCACAGTATAGGTGATATGTTTTTTTCATCAACCAAGCATCTTTTTAAGGCTATTCAGGGAAGCCAGCAGCCTCCTTTACATGGAGAAAAACCACCTTAAGCAGTAACTAAGAGTGTCATTGTCAAATTTTCCAACAGGAGGAGCAGGGACAAAAATGGGAGAGAAAGAAGAAAAAGGGACAAATGAGCAAGTGAGTGCCCATTGTCAGCAAGATGAGGTCAGAGGCTAAACAGAGGGAGAAACTGACAAATGCTGCAGGCTGTGTACTTCCCAGTTATGAATCTTAAAAACAGGTACCTCTGCTACACTTTAGGTTCAGACAACCAAATTGGAGTCATCAGTTTCTCTAAAGGAGGGTGTGGAGGATGCTGGATGTATAAGTCAGGGTTCTTGGTTATAGGCAATAGAATCTACCCCTTTTACCTCTTTCTTAGTACCTTAAATAAAAGACTTCACTAGAGGCAACTCACATCATTGAAGGAAGGCTAGTGGACTAGACTTGGATAACAGTGGAAACCAAGACAATCAGGAAATCTAAGAAGCTGAGAGACCGGGACTATCTTTTCAGCAGCAGCAGTCACGGCCGCCGCTGCCTCAGCAGGATGCCATCTGCTGCTACTGCCGGATAGCATTATCTGCTCCAGATTCAGTCCCAAGAAAAGCATCTGAATGACTAGCTCTAAGGTCAGGTCAATGCCAGCAGATGGAGAATGGCCCCCTTTGGCATTCACAGTGGGAAAGGCATCGCACTAACTTCACACATGGTGGCAATTTTCCCTGACTACTATGTGGGCTGGGTGCTGAGCTGGTGGCATGTCCAAAATGACATGTCCAGTATACTAGGATCAGGTAAATGTGACTCTGAAGGATCCCAGAGGTTCTGGCTGTGGGTTACCACAGGCTGTGGCCTTAGAGCAGCCATGGAGAGGCCATGAGAATGTGACTTGTTTCTTGCTAATAGTCTGAAGTGGCAGAGAGGATTAGAGAAGAGTGACTGTCACAGTCTTCACTTCTTTTGTCTGTTTAGCCTCTGATCTCATCTTGAGGGACGATGAGGCTGGCTGGAGGGGTAGCCTGGACCATTAAAGCCCACACCCAGAGCTGAAATATTGGCTTATGGAGTCTATGACCACCCTTATTTTCAAGCGTCCATCATCTGGGAGAGACACTTTTTCAGGAGAGTTCAATTTTACTTTTTAAAGCATACCGTTTTTTTTCTTCCATAAAGTCATGAAATTTAAAGTCATGCTGAAGTCTGAACCTGGTTATAGTCTTTATTTCTTTTATTTAGTTTTGGGGTTCGTGGATGCAAGCTTGACTCAGGAGAAATGAAAAACAGGCAGCTGCAGCATGAAATTCAGGATAAGCCATAGATTAAAAGGTATAAAGGTTAAAAGTTGATGAAGCTGAGAAGGAGGCTTCCTAACTTTTTAATTTTTTTGGAGGTATAAATTACATACCATGCAATTCACCCATTTAATGTGTGCAATTCAATATTTTTTAGTATATTTACAGAATTGTGCAACCAACACCACATTCAAATGTTAAACATTTTCGCCACCTTAAAAAGAAACCCTGTATCCATCAGAAGCCATTTCTCATTTTCCCCCATCTGTCCCCACTTCTGCTTTACCTCACTAAGGAGCTACTAACCTACTTTGTATCTCTTCCGGATATTTCACGTAAATGGAATCATACAATATGTGGCCTTTTGTGTCTGGCCACTTAGCATCATGCTTTCAAGGGTCATCCATACTGAGCATGAATCTTTTCTATTTTCTTCAGTACTAGGAGTAGAATTACGAAGTCTTATGGGAACTGTATATTTAACCATTTGAGAAACCAACAGCCTGTTTTCCATGGCAGTGGCACTTTGTCACATTCCCACCAGCAGTGTCTGGTTGGGGAGGGGGTCCTGGTTTCTTCACACCCGGTCAGCACTTGTGATCTGTTGGATGGCAACTGTGGGTGTGAAGGGCATCTCTGGGTATGGTTGTGACTTCCATTTCTCTCATGGCTGAGGCAGAGCATCTTTTCATGTGCTTATTGGCCATTTCTATATTGTCTTTGTTAAAATGCCTATTCAGATCCTTTGCTCATTTTTAAATTGGATTATTTGTCAGTTTTTTTATTGAGTTGTCAGTGTCCTTTACATATTCTAACTACAAGTCCCTTCTCAGATATGTGACCTTCAAATATTTTTTCCATTCTGTGGTTCATCATTGATAGTATCCATTTGTCTATTCTTTCTTTTGTTGCTTGTGCTTTTTGCTTGTTGTTCGTTCATTTGTTTTGAAACAGGGTCTGTCAGACCCTATGGCTCACAAAGACACCCCATAGGCTCACAGAGGAGCTGGCTACCAAATTCTGTCACTCAGGCTGGAGTGCAGTGGCCCCATTTTGGCTTACTGAAACCTCTGCCTCTGGGCTCAAGCAATCTTCCCACCTCAGTATCCTGAGTAACTGAGATTACAGGTGCATGCCACCATGCCCCATGCCTAGCTAATTTTTGTATTTTTTGTAGAAATAGGATCTCACTATGTTGTCCAGGCTGGTCTTGAATTCCTGGGCTCAAGCGATCTGCCCACCCCAGCCTCCCAAGGTTATGGATGTATAGGTGTGTGCCATCACACCCAGCCTCCTTGTGCTTTTGAAATATAAGGAGGCTTTGCCTAACTCGAGGTCACAAAGATTTACTCCTATATTTTCTTCTAAGAGTTGTACAATTTTAGCCATTATATTTAGATCTGTGCTTTCTTTTAATTTTTGTGTATGATGTGAAGAATGGGTTCTTAACACTTCTGAAGCTGCAATAATTGATGTTTGGTGGCAGCACATGAAGAAAGAGTGAAGAACGTAGATTTATTGTCTTTCTCAGTTTGGACTACATTTTCCAAGAGGCCGTCCTCAACTCTTGAGTTCTTTCCATCTTCCCTAAATATTTTTGGCTGTTGAATATTAAAGTTGCTATGGCTTTCAACAGATCTTAATTCATTGCTTACATGTAATGCACAAGGAATTGTTTAGAGTGGTAACCCCTACATATCCATGATAAACTATTTGATTAGTTATATTTCACATTACATGAAATAATCTGTACTGCCTTAAGTTGTGTTTTACGGGCGAGCAAGCTGTTTTGTATAACAGTGATTATAATAATACTGGAGGGAAAACCTAACTCAGTGTCATTGCTATTTGTTCCCTGAGTCCTTATCTATTAAATTTGGAGCCAATAAAGTAAGGAACATGCTGAGGCAAACTTCTAGGAAAAAAAAAAATATCTTTGCCCTTGCAGGAGTATCTAGTTTTGATGCAGTTGAGGAACACAGACCTGGCACAAGCTTTGCCCATTACAGAGAGACTCTGTGGCCTCGACTGGTTTCTCAAGTCTCTAGGAAGTTTGAACTTTAGCTGGAGTTTGACTCAAAGGCTTGTGGATACTCTTGTTCTGAGATGTTCTGGGCAGGTACTTCAAAATAGATTTCTCTTAATTCCCCTTTTGGTCAGTTGTTCAGGTCAGAGGGTTCAGGCAACCAAGCTTGAGTCCTCACTTATTTTACCAAACCAACCATGCAAGTTGATCAATTCCTAACAGCTCTGTCACCAGTTCTCACTATACCTTCCTACCCAGATCAAGTCTGCAGTCCAGGGTCACCCCTTCACCCCTATCCTTTCTGTAGCCTCAAAGCCTAATCGAGAGGAAGTATTCACTAAGTCTTTGTTGATGATCTTTGTTCCACCATATTTACACAACTTCACAATGGTATAAATAGGATTCACTCCTCCCTCTCAGGGTAGAAATTCTAATAAAAGAATAATCCATGGAAGTTGGGTGCAGTTGTTCATGCCTGTAATCCCAGCACTTTGGGAGGCCAAGGCCGGCGGATCACCTGAGGTCGGGAGTTCGAGATCAGCCTGACCAACATGGAGAAACCCCGTCTCTACTAAAAATACAAAATTAGCTGGTCATGGTGGCATATACCTGTAATCCCAGCTACTTGGGAGACTGAGGCAGGAGAATTGCTTGAACCCAGAAGGCAGAGGTTGCAGTGAGCCGAGATCATGCCATTGCACTCCAACCTGGGCAACAAGAGTGAATCTCTGTCTCAAAAAAAAAAAAAAAAAAAAAAGAATAGTCCGTGGAAAAGAAGGCAGCCTTTCTCCAGCGGCACAGCCTTGCAGGTGTGGAGGTGACTGGGTTAGCACTTCTCTGAACAGTGGGTAAGAGGTGAGATGAGGTAGGGAATTATCTCACCAGGGTTCAATTCTTGGTTTTGGTGAGGATCTTTCTGAAGGACATTGGGGTCCACACCGTGGAATTCTTTCTCATCTCCAGTAAGAAATCTGTCACTTCAGTATTCCCCTCTTGTATCCTACCCTCTGATCTAGTCTTCCTGTTACCCTCGGGCCCGTGGCCTCACTCCCAACACACAGGTCTTTGACCTTCACTCCTTTGAGTTTTCTTGCTTCCCCATCAATCTTACTTCTCTCTGGGGCTCCCTTTATCCTCTACCCGATTTGCATCCCACAAATGGCGTTATTCCCTCTGGTCACCACTGCTCTGGCCAAACCTTCTCTCTGCTGACTGCATCTATTGCTGTGAGCTGATTGCTCTCTAGTTTCTCCATCTCCTGAGGTGTGCTTCACGCCACTGCTAGAAGAGCTGCCATGCATGTGCCTGGGTGAGGTGAAGTGGGGAATGGGCTTGAAATCCAGCCCTCATTCCACTCATCATTTTGGGCCTGGCAGAGCTATGTCTGCCTAGAGAGAATACCTTCCTCTAATTGACATGAAGACACCCTATGGGCTCACAGAGGAGGTGGCTACCAAATTGACCTTTCTAAAATAGCTGACCATCTCATTCCTCTGTATAATACCTTTTAGTGGGTCCTGTCAGCTAAAAGCCAAACTCCTTAGCATGGAATGCAAGCAAACCCTCTAAGACCTAGCCTGCTTGTCCCACCAGCATTTTAATGAGGGTGATCATATGATTTATTGTCCAAAGTATTCCTTTCAGAATACTTCTGAAAAGAAGGAAAAGCTATTACTGATTATGACAGGGCAATCCACTACAGTGCCTGGGCACTTATTTGTAACCTACCATTTCACACCTTGCATTCATTCACTGTGGTAGTACCAACCCACTGGTAGTTTTCTATATATACCTTGTTATTTCCAGATTAAGAGGTTTTGACAGAGTTATTTTGACAACCTTGTTGCGAATCTGAGGACATTTTGATTCCTTTTTTTCTGATTAAACATTAAAAGATGAAATCAACACATCCTCAAGTCAAAATCCCAAGTCCAAAATGATCATAGCCTAAACAATGATATTAAAACATCTAATTTACATTATTCTATGCTCTGGTTACTTGGCTGTGGTATTAATACTTTATTGCTTAGAATTTCTATTCCCTTTTCCCCATTTTCCTACCTTTCCTGGCTTATTTCCACTTATTGTTCAAGATATCTCAAGGACTTTTTCTTCCAATTACCTTTCCCTGATATTTCCTGACTGGGCTCAGTGCCCATCGTCTTGTTCCCACAGCAACCTGTATACATTTTTTATTATACCAAAAAAAAAAAAAAATTGTGTTGAAGTCATCTGTTCAGGCCTGCCTTGCTTACAAGACTATTAGGTCCTCAAGGCAGGAACCCTGTCTTATTAATTGTTTTATTCTCAGTGCCCAGCACAGCACTTCACAAATAACAGAATCTTAATAAATATTCCTTTACATAGACTAATTTGATCTCCTTGTAATATGAAGTGAAACATGCCTGCCCCTTATTTCCTGGGGAATTTTTTAGGGTACTAGTGATGATTTACACCTACTTGGAGCCTTCAGGACATTGACTTTTGGCATGTTAAAGTTGTAAAGCCTTTTTTTTTAATACCGTAGAATCATATAAAAAGAAAATACACATGCATAATATTCACATGTTTTGCCGAAAGTGTGAACAGTGATGTGTTAAACTTTAGTTTTTCCATGCCATAAAGATACGAGGGTATAGAAGAGTAATTCTTGTTTAATGCAATGAAGGATCATACAATCCATTAAATAATAATACTCCATTCTTGCCTTATTTTCTTTCTTTTTTCTTTCTTTTTTTGAGATGGAGTCTTGCTCTGTTGCCAGGCTGGAGTACAGTGGCGTGATCTTGGCTCACTGCAAACTCCGCCTCCTGGGATCAAGCGATTCTCCTGCCTCAGCCTCCCGAGTTGCTGGGACTACTGGTGTGCACCACCACACCGGACTAATTTTTGTATTTTTAGTAGAGACAGGGTTTCACCATGTTGGCCAGGATGGTCTTGATCTCTTGACCTCATGATCCACCCGCTTCAGTCTCCCAAAGTGCTGATATTGCAGGCATGAGCCACTGTGCTAGGCCTCTTGCCTTATTTTCTAAGCTCTCTGGATTTGGCATTTTGAGTGAAGGTGATCAATGTTATCCTAATGTTACGTGTTTGTTTTACAAGCCTAATGTCTTCTGTTTCCATTTCTCTAGAATGTTTTGGACATTTAAAGAATGGTTCTGGTTGGAAAGATTCTGGCTTCCTCCAACAATAAAGTGGTCAGATCTTGAGGATCATGATGGACTCGTCTATGTAAAACCTTCTCATTTATACATGACAATTCCATATGCTTTTCTCTTGCTGATTATCAGACGTGTATTTGAAAAGTAAGTAGTACTTTAGTCTTTCCTTCTCATTCCCCCTCTTTGCTCTAACACTAGAATAATAGAGTCTTAGGCTTAGTGAGATCCTTAAAGAATCTATTGTTCAGAGGTTGTCACTAATGGGCCACAGATTCTTGGGATGAATTAATGTAATCAGATGCACTCCAAATGTTATTTAAAGGCTGAACAACAAAAAATTAGAAACATGGATCCCATTGAGTGCTTTAGTTTTATAACGAAGAAAATCAAGATCAAGATAGGTTGCAGACCACAGAGCTTATTTGACAATATGGGAACCCAGTTCATCTTCTGCTCTTCCATGGTGTCCAACAATGCATATGCATTCCCGGAAAGGTTGGGCTAGAAGAGTCTATGACTCAGGAGGCATTATCATTCTCAAATGCCTATAAAATAACAAAAATGGCTCATTAAAGACTAAACCAAATATTGCTATATGGTACAGTTTATTTTAAAGGTTTATTTGAAGGTTTAATAGCTGCCCTTCATTCTAAAGTGCAAGGAAATCAAAGAGAAAAACTATCAGTTTGCTTTCTCAGAAAAAGTAAACTTATTTTTTTCTTGTTTTAATTTAAATGGATATTATTTCCAGCCTTTTTATTAAAATTGTACTAGTGTTATGATAACAGTAGATAAATGTTCATCTATAATCTCTGTAGTTGACTCTATTTCAAAAAGCTGTTATTAGCACATTAATTCATTTGGAGCAAAGAGAATATTCAAATGTCAAGAGTTGGAAAAACTTGAGACAAAATCTGATAGAGATCGTTTTGCCAAGACTAACTGTAATGCAGATCATATGTTTATAACCATTTGCAGGGTTCTTATCTTGAGAGCTAGTTTGACCAACTCTGTTTAATGAACTCTTGAAAAAGTTTTTGTACAACAACAGCTTCACTGGGGCCAACAGTGTGCTATTCCTACTGGGAGGAAGAGAAAGCCCCTGGATACCACTAAACCCTGGCTGAGAACATTTGAAAATGTACTTCTTTTCTGACAGTTAATTCTACTTTTTACTCACATATTTGGACGTGTCAAGAATGCATAAATAAAGTAGAACTTCAAAATTAGCAAATTACTATCCTGAAATACTAGCTGTTCTTGCATTGTTTCCGGTGATCTGTGAATTTGGCATCCAGGTCTATTACTTATTTCCATTACAGATTTCCTACTTTTTGGTGGACAGCTCCATTTTTCACAGTTTGGCCAGGACTGTGAGCCAGAAAAATCTTTAGGTTGCCAAAGCAGCACAGCTGTGGAGGACCAGCTTTTTACGTCCCTGTCTTGGCCTCTCCAGCAATAATCAGGAAGGAATCCAACCCTCTCTTAATTCCTAGGACCATTGTTACTTCTTCTCAAGGGATTAAATGTAGTCTATATTCTCTATTCTATCTCCTTATAACTTCAGTTCCCAATAACTCACTCTCAGCTTTTTCCATTGTGGTGCTACAGAAAACTATGTGTTGCCTCACTAATGCCATATCTCTGTTAATGCCATAGAAGGAAGGAAAATTTAACGGGGAGAGAGGTCATACTTTTTGAAGTATAAGTTTATATTTTTTTCCAGAGCTTTTATATCATTAGTGGGAGATTGAACCACTATATCATAAATAAAATATCACTTATACCTTACATTTGAATAGGAGCTTATAGTTTAAGAGCTACATAAAATCACAAATGGTGTGGTCTCAGTCTGCATGTGTGGAAATGAGAGGTAAATGACCTGGCCAAGGTCACACAGTTAACATGGGACTTGAACTCCTGAGCTCAGATTTAGGGTTGTTGGTTTTTTATTTTCTGACTGTTTCAGTAATTCTTAGACTTTCACAGTGAAAGACTCCTGATGGCAGAAGAGAGTACACAAATGTCTCTTGGGAATACAGAAAGCAAGCTTAAAGAGATAATAGCAAACACAAAAATTTCTGAACTATTTTAAAAATTCATGTAAATATAACCATATGTTTCAGCATATCCTGATAGATTTAACACAAGAAAGCGTCTTTCTTTTGCCCTAGACTGTATTTGTGCTACATCTTCTCATTCTATGAAGTGACCAAGATTTGTGATTTGACTGGTTCATTATTGTCCTTTAGAACTAGCCAAGAACTATTTAAGATCAGAAATTAATGTTTCTTCCTAGAAAATCAAGAAAAGAGAGACAGACAGATGAGAAACAAAGAAGCAGATAATTTGAAATTAACTGACATTTACTTGAAAGTTTGTGGCTTATGTTTTGTTTTTTGTTTTTTTTGTGTGTGGCTAATGTTTCGATTTTTATTTTGTCCAGACTACTAGTTTCTAATTAGTTTATCTTGTATGCATTCTTTTATGTGTCTGAAGTATGATTTGTAGGAGACCTAAGCTGCTCAAATATCAACACTTGTGTAATAAACACATTATCTCAGATTAAATCATGGTCCCAGAAGAGTCCAAGGCAGGGGTGCAGGTGGTAGAATCAGAAGGTCACATTTTTATTATTGTTGTTACTTAAAAATACACAAATATATTCCCCACCCTAGCAATATAAGGTCATGATGGGGCAGTATGTCCATCATTCTTTGAAGGAAGGTAGGGTAGCTGGAGTAACCTATCTGTAGCGACTTACATAAATTGAAAAAGTATTGTTACTAACTGTCCCAACTGGAAATAGTCTTAAAACATACACATTAGACTTTTTCATCTGAGATCTACTTTGCTCCCAATATTTTGTTCTCACATAAAAAACAAACAAACAAACAAACAAACAAACAAAAAACCTCTGAAAAATTCTGCTCACAGAACCTCTGAATCCTTAGGAACTGGGAATCAATCTTATGCCAATAGGCTATTTTATCTATTTAGGAGAAGTATTTAAATGTAACATGCCTAATATCTGCCTAGGGATACATTCCTTTTATTCTATTAAAAATATTAAAAATAAAGGGAGATCTGGGATGTCTAGGCTTTTGGCTCCCAGGTAACTGATGGGGTGCTAGACAAAGAGGGGGTTGTCTGGGTGTCTGCATGGGTTTGTCTGAAGGCTTAATTCTGCAATAGTAGCAAACCTAAGGGACTCAGTCCCTGATAATTAACCTAACTTTGATCCATTTACGTGGGAGCAGAAGTTCATTCTTTTTTCTTCCTCTCAGACTTTTTTTTTTTCTATTCCATATCAATAAAATGAAAATTTAGGCAAGCTAGCTGGCAAGCTAATCTCTAAGTTTCTTCCTGGGGCTAAGACTTACAATTTCCCTTCTCTCTTCAGTTCCATTTATCAAATATTTACTGTGCTTCTTTCTTCTCTCCTTTTTCAAAATAGATTTTTAATTAAGTGACTGTATTCATCTACACTTTATTAGGTAAAGTGATTGATTTCCTAGATTTATTTGAAACAGAAGGATAGCACTCAATTAGACGACTATATTTACATCTATACTCTGTTCTGTTAAAAATGTTATTTTCTGGCCAGGCGCGGTGGGTCGCGATGTAATCCCAGCACTTTGGGAGGCTGAGGCAGGTGGATCACGAGGTCAGGAGATCGAGACCATCCTGGCTAACATAGTGAAACCCCGTCTGTAATAAAAATACAAAAAAATTAGCTGGATGTGGTGGTGAGCGCCTGTAGTCCCAGGTATTCGTGAGGCTGAGGCAGGAGAATCGCTTGAACCCAGGAGGCAGAGGTTACAGTGAGCCGAGATCACACCACTGCACTCCAGCCTGGCGACAGAGTGAGACTCCATCTCAAAAAAAAAAAAAAAAAAAAAAAAGTTTTTTTTTTTTCTGTGTGTAAGAGGTAGGGATCCAGTAAAACAAAAATCATTATGTCTGTCTTTGAAATTAATGAAGAGGACTGTAGTTCTCTTTCTTGTTTAAATTAATGATTTTAACAGGTATTTATTCCTCATATCAGCAAGGATACTATGAATGTATATATTTATCTACGCGCATACTTATCCACATGCTGTTTCTCACATGACTCTCTAGAGAAGAATGTTATGCTTCATTTGGCTTTGAGATTAGTTTTGTCCCCTTACTGTATAAATCTTTGGTTTAATTCTATTTTGCTTTCCCCTCCTAATTTCTTCATTTCTAACATTTGAGGAGATAGCACTGAGTGAATATATTGAAAACACTACCCTGTGAAACTATTTCCAGTTTGTGTTGTTCTAATAGTGAAAAAAATGGATGTTTTCTCCACTAAAATTTTCCAGCTATTTATTCCAGTTGGATAAATGAACTAATTCAATTATTTATCCAAAACCCTGTCTCATATATATATATGAGAATATATATATTCTCTCTTTCTCTCTATATATATATTTATGTACACACGTATATATGCTCTCTTTCTATATATATATGTGTGTATATATATATATGTCTATATAAGAGCAATCTTGAGTGATTGATGACTTTTTCATTAATTCCCTTTTTTCCCCATACATTACTCCCATTCCCCTCTCTGCTGTGTTCTGTGTATTTGGTGATCCTTTATTTGTATGACCCAGTAAAATATGTGCTTCATGTGCCGGTATCACTTGTTGACATAAATGGTATTGCGCTAAGACCTTTTCTTTCTTCTTTTTTAAAATTTAGCACTATGTTTTATGATCTCTCCACATTGCTCTGTGTACATCTGGTGCATAACTCACTTATTTTTATATGTCTCTGAAATTTAGGGGCCATTTTCCCGAGAACTTAATTCATCTGGAAGTTGGACTGGCATACATTTAATCAGATTATCTTAAGAGAGTTTTTATTCAACTTCCATTGATATAAAAATGAATTTAAGAACTAAATGGTCATTCATAAGTAAAATTTTCAGCATTTAATTAAACACAAAAATTATCCTTCAGTAAGTCCTAGAATTGACTGACCTGGCAGAAGATAGTGCCTTTGTCAGAACTGAAGGAAGAATAAGGAAATCTCTTTATTTTAAAAATATCTGCTTTATTGAGGTTTGATTTACATACAATAAAATTCATCCAAAATTTGATACATTTTGACAAATGTATACAGTCTTGCAACGATTACCACGATTATGATACAGATTTCTGTCAGCTAAAAAATTATTATAATGCTTTCAGTTAATACCCTCCCTACCCACTAGCCACCAGCAATCATTTTTTCTGTCACTATAATTTTGTATTTTCTAGGATTTCCTTTAAATGAAATCATACAGACTATGGTCTTTTGTGTTCCACTTCTTTCATTAAGCTTAATGCTTTTAAGATTTTTTTCATGTTGTTATGTATATCAGTGGTTCCTTTCTATTGCTGAATAGTCTTTCAACATACATATATACTATAACTTATTTATCCTTTAGTTGATGGGAAGAAATTTGTGTTGCATACAGTTTTAGGCTGTTATGAATGAAGTTACTATGAACATTTGAGTACAAGAATTTGTGTGGATATATGCTTTTATTTCTGTTGGTAAAGAGCTAAAACATTTGCTCTTCAAGACACTGTTAGTGTATATCCCTACAATGGAATATTGTTCTGCAATAAAAAGGAATGCACTACAGATACATGCTATGACATGGATGAACCTCATAAACATTAAGCTCGGCCGGGCGTGGTGGCTCAAGCCTGTAATCCCAGCACTTTGGGAGGCCGAGGCGGGCGGATCACAAGGTCAGGAGATCGAGACCACAGTGAAACCCCGTCTCTACTAAAAATACAAAAAATTAGCCGGGCGCGGTGGCGGGCGCCTGTAGTCCCAGCTACTCAGGAGGCTGAGGCAGGAGAATGGCGTGAACCCAGGAGGCGGAGCTTGCAGTGAGCCGAGATCGCGCCACTGCAGCCTGGGCAACAGCGTGAGACTCCGTCTCAAAAAAAAAAAAAAAAAACATTAAGCTCTGTGAAAGAAGTCAAACATGAGTGACCACATATTGTATAATTTCATGTATATTAAATATTCAAAAAGGCAAAGCTATAAAAACAGAAAATGGATTAGTGGTTGCCTGGGGCAGGTGCAAGAAGAAACAGAGATTAACAATAGACGTGAATGACAGAAATGTTCTAAGGCTGATTCATAGTAATGGTTGTACGACTTAGTAAATTTACTAAGAAGTCATTTTATACATTTAAAAAAAATTGTATACATGAAAATATTGAATTATATGATATGCAAAATACCTTACTAGTTATCTTTTTAGGAAATGTTTCTGTAAATAAAATAGAAAGGCAAGCCACAGACTGGGAGAAATTACATGTAAAACATATATCTGATAAAGGACTTAAATTCAGAATATATAAAGAACTCAGAACTCAATAATAAAAAGAAATAACTTGGTTTTAAAAATAGGCAAAAGATTTGAGTAAATACTTCATCAAAGAAGATATACAAATGGAAAATAAGCACATGGAAAGATGCTCAACATTATTAGTCATTAGGAAAATACAAATTAAAACCACAATGCACTGGATTAGCAAAAATGTCAGAGTAAGAAACTCTGAAAATTCCTTCTTCCATAAAAGCAACCAGAAAACTAGCAAAAATTGTCATAGTCAGTTTTATTTTTCAGAATTGAGAATCAACCAAAGGCTTCTAGTGATCTAGGGATTGTTATTTAAGAAAAACAGCAGAATCTTGGAAGGAATAGCAAGCTGTGTGACATTTTTAACTTGCCCTGTTTCCCATCTTGCCCTGTCCATCTCGGGAGAGCCTTGAAGAACCAATGGCCCACAATTACAGTGGAAACAAGCAGCCTGGCTGCCATTGAAAGGAGCAGAACAGAGTAGAATTTCCTTCAAAGCTCATTATCAGAGGATTGTCATTATCTGACATGTCTGGTGGTTCTCTGGAAGACACTACTCACAGTGCTGTCTTTATCTGACCTGACTCAGAGCTCACCCAGTGAAAAAGCCTTTTCCCTGAGGGTGTTTGTCTAAAACAATTAGAGGCAATTGATTAACTTCATAACTGTCTAAGACAGTATATAACAATTGGGGCAAACAATAAAATGACCAAAAAGCTTAAAAGAAAAACCTAGAACATGAGGTGTGCATAGAAGGCTTTGAAAAATTCTGACATGTTCTTGGAAATCCAGAAGGCCCCTTTTATGTGTGAGGGTTAGTGCATGTTTATGGCTATCTGCATGCTCAGGAAAGACCTGGGAAGGCCATAAGCTGTCACCTCTGAATGACCTTTAGGCTCTGTGCAAACAGTTAAGTGAAGGCTAAGGCAGAGTTGCTTACTGCCTAGTTAAATGTTGAAGGTGTGCCCCAACATATGCACAGAGCTCCTCAGGAAAGACTGAGGGACTTATTGGTTCCAAGCATTTAAGGAAATCTCTGTCTAATCATTAGCTGACTACCAAGCTAACCTAATAAAGCCTTCAGTGCTCACATATCACAAATAAGACTTTATAGGTTAATTCAAAAAAGTGACTAAGCAAACAAATGGACAACGACAAATAGCAAAAACAAAACTTTGGGGAGGAGAAATAATCCAATTTTTATAGTTGCCACATTATAGTATTTAACATGTCCAATTTTCAACAAAAACTTATGACACATGCAAAGAAACAAAGAAGTATGGACTATACACAGGAAATACAGCAATTATTGCAAGTGTTTCTGAGAAAACCTAGATAGTGGACTTATTAGACAAAAACTTTAAGTCAACTACTTTAAATATGTTCAAAGAACTAGAGAAAAACATGCTTAAGAACTAAAGGAAAGCATGAAAACAATGTCTTACCAAATCAAGAACATCAATAAAGTGAATGAAAACTATAATTTATAACAAGGAACCAAATAGAAGTTCTAGGGTTAAAAACTACAACGACTGAAATCAAAATTTCATGAGAGAGGCTCAATAGCGTGTTTGAGCAGGCATAAGAAAGAGTCAGCAGTGTGAGAAACAGCAAAATAAAAGAGAATGAAGAAAAATAGTCTTAGAGACTTGAATACCAACATACACATAATGGGAATTCCAGAAGGAGAGAAGAAAATAAACAGGACCCCAAAAATGTGAAGAAATAAATGGCCAAAAATTTCCCTGAATTCTGAATCTGTATATCCAAAAAGCTCAGCAAACTCCAAGTATGATAAATTTAAAGAGAACTACACCTACATATGTCATAATCAAATTGTCAAAAGCCAAAAAGAAAGAATCTTGAAGGCAGCAAGAGTGGAGCAACTCATCACATGCAAGGAATTCTCATTATGATTAGGAATTGATTTCTCATCAGCATCTATGTAGGCCAAAGGCAGTGGAATGCCACATAAAAAGTGATGAAAGAAAAACACCGTGAACCAAACAAAACTCTCCTTCAAAATGAAAGATAAATTAAGGCATTCTCAAATAAACAAAAACCAAGAGAATTCATTACTAGCAGGCCTAGCATAGGAAAAGTTTGAAAGGAAGTCCTTCAGATTGAAATGAGAGTTCACAAGACAGTAACTCAAATCCACATGAAGAAATAGCACCAGTAAAGGTAATTACGTAAGAAAATAAAATGATAGTATAACCATATTTTTTGTTTGTAACACTTTTTCTCCTATCTGGTTTAAAAGGCAACTGCATAAAACAATAATCTAAATCTGTGTTGATCAGAACACAATTTATAAAGATGTAATTTGTGAGACAAGAGCACAAAGGAGTGGTAGGGGAATGGAGTTTTTTAACCCTATTGAAATTAATTTGATATTAATCAGAACTAGGATGTTATAAATTAATATGTTAATTATAATCCCCAAGTCAGTCACTAAGAAAATAACTTTTAAAATAGTAAAAAACCAAAAAGAAAAGAAAGTTAAAATGGTACATGAGAAAATATCTGTTTAACACAAAATAAGGTAGTGATGGACAAATAAACAAAAGGGCATAAGATATATAGAAAACAAACAGCAAAATGGCAGATATAAATCCTGTTTTGTTAGGAATTACTTTAAATGTAAATGGAATAAACACTTTAATTAAAGGCATAGGTAAAATAGTTAGGAAAACATGATCCAACTATATGTTGTCCACAAAAGACACCTGTTATATTTAAAGACACAAATAAGTTGATTGTAAAAGGATGGAAAAAGATACCATGCAAAAAGTAACCAAAAGAGGACTGGAGTAGCTGTACTAATATCATACAAAATGTAATTTCATAGATTTCAAAATTGTTACTACAGACAAAGGACATTTTATAATAATAAAAGGGTAAATCTGTCCAGATGATATAACAATTATAAACATATACATACTTAGCAACAAAATTCCAAAATATGTGAAGTAAAAACTGACAGAATTAAAGGGAAATCAGGCAAGTCAACAATAATAGTTGTAAACTTCAATATTCACTTTCAATAATTGATAGAACAGCTAGGCAGAAGATTATCAACAGGTAAATAGAAGACTTGAACAATATTGTAAACCAACTAGACCTACCAAACATCTATAGAACACTCTACTCAACAACAGCAGAATACACATTCTTCTCACATGCACAAAGAACATTCTCCAGAATAGATCACACATTAGGCTATAAAACAAG
Organism: Macaca thibetana thibetana; assembly: GCF_024542745.1. Lineage (NCBI taxonomy): Eukaryota > Metazoa > Chordata > Mammalia > Primates > Cercopithecidae > Macaca > Macaca thibetana. The sequence continues at coordinate 89,885,284 of NC_065584.1, forward strand.
TCTCAATACATGTGAAAGGATTTAAATAGAAATTATGTTTTCCAACCACAATGAAGTGAAATTAGAAATCAATAACAGCCAGGCACAGTGGCTCATGCCTGTAATTCCAACACTTTGGGTGGCTGAAACAGGAGGATCACTTGAGGCTAGAAGTTGGAGACCAGCCTGGGCAACATAGCGAGACCCTCATTTCTTAAAAAAAGAAATCAAGAACAGAAGGAAATCAAGAAATTAGCAAATACATGTAAACTAGATAACATATTTCTAAATAACCAACCAGTCAGGGAAGAAATCACAAGGTAAATTAGCAAATACTTGAGATGAATGAAAAAGAAAATGCCATACTAACTTAATGGAACGCAGCAATAGCAGTGTTTGAAGGGAAACTTATAGCTGCAAACACCTATATTTAAAAAGAAGAAAGACCTCAAATCAATAATATAAACTTCCACCTTAACAGACTAGAAAAAATAAAATCAATCTATATTTAAAGCAAGTAGAAGATTGGAAATAATAAAGATTATAATGGAAAATCAACAAAAAGCCACTACATACCAGTAGAACTGCCAAGGCTGACAGTATCATGTGTTGGTAGGGATATGGGCTAACTGGAACTCTGACAAGTTATTGGTAGGAATGCAATATAGTACAACTACTTTGAAAAACAACTTGCTGGTTTTTTATAAAGTTGAATGTATACTTGCCATATCACCCATCAATCCTATTGTTAGGTATTTGCCCTAGAGTTCTGCCATTTTTTCTTATGTTAGAACTTGAAATCGGAAGGTAGTAATTTCTTTAAGATAATAACACCAAATAAAACATTTTCTAACAGAATTCTTGTTTATTTCAATCCCTGGGAGTCTTTAAAATTCTAAGTAGAACAGCTTATTCTATTTCCTAAATCTTATCTCTAAATATATTTGGATTAACATAAAATGAATTTTAGAATTGTGCAAATTTTTTTTTTTTTTAATTATTGCTTGTATGTATGGCCTGAAACTTTTCTGTCGAGAGACAGATTTTGACTATAGGTAGCCCCAGTGCCAACATAAACGAATGATTGATTTCATTAGAAACCTAAAGTTATAGCTTTAATTTTCTGGTGTCATTGTGGATTTATTCTTAGATTTTGAACTTCTTTCTTTTCATATTTTTGTAGATTTGTTGCTTCACCTCTAGCAAAATCGTTTGGCATTAAAGAGACAGTTCGAAAGGTTACACCAAATACTGTCTTAGAGAATTTTTTCAAACATTCCACAAGGGAACCAATGCAAGTAAGTACAAATTCTTTGCTTTTCAATTTAAAAATCTTCTTTCTTAATGGTTCAGTTATCTATAGCTTACCTTGTGTGTGCAAAAATCTATTCCAGTTGACCAGCAAATGATTTGGATTAATTTGGATTTATTATTTCTTTGTTCTGTTGACAGGTTTAGAACATCCCAAGTATGACACATATGCTAATATAAAATAACAATGTTAACAGTTGAACTATTATATTTAACTATCATGTTGAGCACTAATGATCAGTGCCATAATTTGGGCATAAAGGTCAAAATTTAATTTTTAATGGTAGAATATATACAAAGTATACAGATGAAGAAAGAAAATTGCTTGGGCAGAGAAGCCCATATCTGACACTTTTGATGACTGTGGCATCATCAAAATACATTACACACATTATGAAAATCCTCATTGGGGTCGCTTTCATGAGTAGGACTGTTACTTTACTCAAAGCCTCAACATACTCAGAAATATGCTGTGCCCCTGACTACTCTCCAGAGAGAATTTCTGAGAAAGTCACAGTTCTCTTCACAATATAAAGTTTCCTTCATTTATGTTGTAGTACACTGCATACTTAAATACATGAAGAAAAAGAAAAAAGAAAACGTTTTTAATAGTTAAAAAAAAGTCCAAGTAAGTCTCGTGTTCACTCCAGTTTTATTATATTTCCATCGTTAAAATGACAGATGAAACAAAACTTCTCCAAAAGTGATACAACCTCTATGATGAATACAAACAGCGATCCCCAGTAATTTAAAAAATCAAGTACATATACTAACGCAGTTCTAGGATAAATAGATTTTTGAGGATCCTGAACTTTATTTGCTGAATTAAGTTGCCTCTGCTATGACAATTGCTCTAATTTGTTCTCGTGGTTTCTCTGCACATGAAAGCACGTTGAGGTTTGACCACCTCGCATGAGATATAGTGTCCAGAATTGCTCATAGCAAGTGAGAGCTGGCTCTAACTTGTTCTGCCCTCAGCTTCTGTATTTGACTGCTTTTGTAACCTAGGGATAGTCTGACAAGCCATCTTTATATATTTTTTATTCCCATGTGCTTTAAATGACTGACATCATTCATCTAAATCCCTTTGTTACTACTGGTGATAATAATACCTAAGCATCCCTTTATATGTTTCAAATGGGAAGTTATTTAGCTGTGTTAAAAAAAAAATAGGGCTCTTTCTGGAACCCTTATTATCCTTCTTTGTTTGGGAACAACTAGCTTTAGTAATACTTTGTATAAAATGGGAAGAACAGTGCTATAATACCAATTAGTTGCTATATTTGCTATTGCTAAGAGCTTCTAGTCAGCTTTTCAGGATATTTAAAATTATCTAGAAAATTTGGTCCTTACCAAGCTTCTCTGCTATGGAGAAAAAATGGCCATATGACGAAGGAAAACTAAAGATAGCTGAAAAGGTTTATAGGGTGGTGGTCTTTCTTTTTCACGATTAAGATGAGGAAACTTAAGGCCCAGCCAAAGGGAAATGAGTGGTCATGAAGCTAATGAGTGGCTGAATCAAAAGCTAGAACCTGGCCCATACTTCCAGTCTAGTAACCTTTCCACCATGCTCCAGTGAGTTCTTTATCTGTAACTGGAATGTTAAAAATATGTTTTAAAGGCTGGCTCTGTGTTTATAGTAATTATTCTAACTCAACTGACATTACAGTATAGTTTAATACAGACAGAATTTTGACATTTGCATCAAGTAAGAGGAAAAAAAAAGTGACCAGGTACAGTGACTCACGCCTATAATCCCAGCACTTTGGGAGGCCGAGGTGGGCGGATCATGAGGTCAGGAGATCAAGATGCTGGCCAACATGGTGAAACCCTGTCTCTACTAAAAATACAAAAATCATCTGGGCGTGGTTGTGAGTACCTGTAATCCCAGCTACTTGGGAGGCTGAGGCAGAACGATAGCTTGAACCAGGGAGTCAGAGGTTGCAGTGAGCCGAGATCACGCCACCGCACTCCAGCTTACCATACCTTACTCATCTTACCATACCTCCCACATTAACCTGGCCAGTGTCATACTATATATATATACACACTATATATACATATGCATACTATATATATAGTGTGTATATATATAGTATGACACTGGCCAGGTTTTTTATTTTTATATATATATATATATATATATATAGTATGACACTGGCCAGGTTAATGTGGGAGGTATGTATATATAGTGTATATATATAGTATACATATATATACTATATGTGTGTATATATACTATATATACACTATATATACATATAGATATATATATATATATGCTGATGCAGAACAAACAAGTTCTGGAAGAGATCTAAAGGAAACATGGCACTGTTAGACTGACCTCAAGCCAGTTACTATAATCAATAAAGGTATTCCAGTGTGCTAACTTGAGTCATTCATAGATTCAAACACTTTTAGAGCAAAAACCTCTTCTAGTGCAATTGATTGTACAGGTGAGACATGTGAGAGCCAAAGAGGTAGGGTGACTCCTCCACTGGCACAGAGGGTTCCATTTTCAGTCCAGAGGCCAGGTCTCTTGGCCCCATTCAGCACTTCTCCTTTAGGCCATTCGACCTCTCCTTGAGGCTGTGCCTGCGAGAGGCCTTTCCTGTATGTTCTAACCCACTTCTGAATGTTCACGGCAATAGGTAGTATAGAGGCTAAAATACAAATTGTGAGGACAGACCATGTGGGTTTAGAGCTTGGCTCTGTCACAGGCTTTCTGTGTGGAAATGGACAGATTAAACTTCCTGTGCCTCAGTTCCTCCTCTGTGAACTGAACATAATTATATTGCTTATCTCATAGGGCTCTTTCTTGTGAGGATCAAATTGAGTTAATACATATAAAGTGCTCAGAATAGCACCTGGAACACAATAGATGCTCAGTAAAGATCAGCTATTATTATTTGTACCATTAACTTTGTGCCTATCATGCACTGACTTCCAAAGGAGCCTGTTTAAACATGTCCTCTTAACTCAAGGGAGTTGTCACTTTGTTTCTTAATCATGCTTGTTTTTGTTCCCATGACATCTTGCACTATTTTCTGATCATTACAGATGGTCAATAAATGCTTCATGTTTCACACATTAATTCAACAAAACACTTTTAGAGACTTTTGCTTGTAAGGAGTTTTCTCTCTCAATAATATCATAGTGCATGAGGGCAGTATTGACAAGACTGTCTTTCAACTAGATTCTTCTGTACTCCAAAATAGAAAAAAAACTTCACATCATAAACAGTTACTGTCTTCTATATATGTTTATTAATAATTCATTAGGCAATTATTTGTAGAAGTCATGGGATAATAAAATTAGATTATTCTACGATCTGAGAACATTCCAGAATAAAGACAAGGACTTTAGTTTGCTTTGCTCACTACTGAATCTCCCATGCATAGGTGGCGCCTGGCACCAGTGCATAGAGACTCTTTAAATCCTTTCAAAGGAATGAATGACTAAAACACTTCAAATAGTAAAGCTAGGCCCAGAGCCCCTTCCATCTGAGCACACAGAGTATAGTGCAGCAGCATGCCCGAATATGTCCTGTTGTGCACCAACCAACAGAATTTGAATTGTGTTCTCCATTTTGGGGGGTCTGTTCATGTTTGCAAATTATGTTAAAAGTAAAGGAATACTTTCGTAGTCCATGGTTTCCTTTCTGTGTTTGTTTATAAAAATCTCTAGCATTGGCACAGCACTTAATAGTTTCATTAGCATATTCCAGTCCCTTGGTCCTCAAATCATCCCTCTGAGATGGGTAGCCAACATTCTCTTAATATCCCATTTTCCATGGCGGTCAAAGTGCGGTGCTTATGCCTACATAGCTAGGAGGTAGCAGAACTGGATCTTCTGTTTTCAGCTTCCTACCCTTCCTACCATATCCAATTGCTTTGACACTGCAGTGTTCTTTCCTTCCTGCGAGGGAACATATGAGATAATCTAGCAGAAGCTATCTGGCTGGTCACGACTTTTGGGTATTCAGCCATCTGGCCCACAGGCAGGCTTTATTTGGCCCTCACGATATTCATCCATAATTGGTTTAAATTTACCTTGAGGGATTGGTTAACATTTCTTAAAACCTAGTGATTTCCCATCAAAATCCTGGGTCTGCACATTTTCTCTGGAAGTGTCAGCCAGATCTCGGTCATACCTGGCCTTTTGGAACATGATATGTGCTTTTCTGCCTGCTGTATCCATACAGCTCCCACTTCTTTCCTCAGCATTGAAGCTGAGGGTCAGTTTTATGACATTTTATTTTTCACAAAATAGAATTAAGAGGAAATGTAAATGTTTATTTTATTTATTTATTTATTTATTTTGAGGTGGAGTCCTGCTCTGTCACCCAGGCTGGAGTACAGCGCCACGATCTCGGTTCACTACAACCTCTGCCCCCAAGTTTCCAGCAATTCTCCTCCCTCAGCCTCCTGAGTAGCTGGGATTACAGGAGCCCACCATCACGCCCGGCTAAGTTTTGTATTTTTAGTAGAGATGGAGTTTCACCATATTGGCCAGGCGGGTCTCGAACTACTGACCTCAGGTGATCCGCCTGTCTCGGCCTCCCAAAATGCTGGGATTATAGGCATGAGCCACCATGCCAGGCCAGAAATATTTCTTATATTTACTCAGGAAATAAAAAGTCAAGAGGGCTGGCATTTTTCATGAGCATATTTCTTTGTGGATGTGCAGAAGTTTACCATAGGTTTAAAGTACAAAACATTCCTATGTTAAAATCCCACTGTGGGCCGGGCGCGGTGGCTCAAGCCTGTAATCCCAGCACTTTGGGAGGCCGAGACGGGCGGATCACAAGGTCAGGAGATCAAGACCATCCTGGCTAACACGGTGAAACCCTGTCTCTACTAAAAATACAAAAAAATAAGCCGGGCGAGGTGGCGAGCGCCTGTAGTCCCAGCTGCTCGGGAGGCTGAGGCAGGAGAATTGCGTGAACCCGGGAGGCGGAGCTTGCAGTGAGCGGAGATCTGGCCACTATACTCCAGCCTGGGCGACAGAGAGAGACTCCGTCTCAAAAAAAAAAAAAACAATAAAATCCCACTGTGAAACAGACCTGGTCCATTTGGTCATTTATGTTTCTTGTCTGGCTTGGGTAGATCTTTGAATTGTTAACCTTTGAGAGAATCTATCATTCATATTGTTTCCAATTTTAAATCATAGCCTACAACTTCTACTTCCCAAAAGAGAAGCAATCATCATCATCATCATCATCATCATCATCATCATCATCATCATATTTTTTGCAATTGTTATTTTTGTTCTTGAAATTATTTTGGATTATTTTGAAATAGGCTCTCTATATAATTAAATGTAAAAGTAGATGGCTAACACCTGTTTGAGTTTTTCCTGCATTATCTTTGAGAGCTGTCAGAAAGATCATGTGAAATAACAAAATGCACTAGCCTAAGTTCTTGTCCACACTTTGCTACTAATTTTAGGTTTTTGGACAAGTCATTAAACTTCTTGGGGTTTCAGTTCCTCATAGGAAAAATGAGGAGATTGGATTTTATTGGATTTGATTTAAACTATACTGCTCTACCTGGCGCCTAGGAAGTCCTAAGCACATTTTAGCTGAACAAGTGAGCTCACACATGCAACTTGAACACATGGGTTGCTGCCAACTTATGGAGAATTGATCTTTCTTAGTAACTTAGAGAGCTAGGATAGTAACATTTTGTTTTTTGGGGGGTGTGTGTGTGTGTGATTCCATAAGCAAAAGAGGTAAATTCCCTGGCTCCAGGTCTCATGACAGAATTTTTCTCATCCCCAGTACTGAAGCTCTTGTAACTCAATCTCCCTGTCTCTTGTCTGCCTGCCAGTCTGACTCTGTTCTTTATCACTCATTTATTCGTTTCATCCCTTTTCAGACTGATATTTATGGACTGGCAAAGAAGTGTAACTTGACGGAGCGCCAGGTGGAAAGATGGTTTAGGAGTCGGCGGAATCAAGAGAGGCCTTCCAGGATGAAGAAATTCCAGGAAGCTTGGTAAGGAGGATGGACTGAGCTTTAGGAATGCTGCCGTCCTATCTGGAGCAGAGTGGTCCTTGCAGAGAGAATACTGCCAGGGCAGCAGAGGGAGGGTTCAGACCCATCTCTGTCACCCACCGTTGTGGTGTTTTAGGCTCCTCACACGTTTCCCTTCCCTGCTTCCTACACTCCTTTATAAATCGAGTAAGCTCTGAATTCTATTTATCCAGCCCCCCGAACCAGAATAGGTTCAGACTATGAACCTACACTATGAACTCTCTAAGATGAACAGGAGACGTTATGTACTCGGCCTGAAGCACAGAAAATATCATAAAAATGTCTTAACTGGTGTTTCTCTTTTCTTAGGGTCAGGGTTGGCCCTAGGTCACCAGACTTTGTCACCTGGGTCCAACCATCATAATTGTAAGAGCAGAGAATGTCTGTGAGGATGTGTGTTCCCTCTTAGAACACTGAGAAGGCCTCTCTGTGTGGCGTGGCTCATGACCTCAGTCCTCCAGTGGGGTGCACAGCTCATCCTCTTGGTTTCTCAGGAGGCTTGGCAGGAGGATCAGGGTGGGCTGGGGCATCAAGTGGGGTCTTACCAGAGCTGGCTACTTGGAGTCCATTCTGAGGGCAGGGAGACTGCACTGGATTTGTTCTTAGTTTCATTCGAGTTCTGCTTTTTTTTTTTTTCCCCCTCCTATAGGATATCATAGTACTTTAAGTCACTCTCTTGTGGCAGAAACTGATACTTGTGCAAAAAATGGTGAACCAGGTCATTGCTCTCACTTTGTTTCTCCTTCTTTCTATCCAGATGAATGTATATGAGTTGGGCTGTGTTCAATGCCACATTCTATGCACCAGCAGTGTTCCATCTTCCTGCCTGATTCTTAAGGCCTTCCCTCACATTGCCCAGTGACTTCCACGAGATATTTTTGTTTTAAAGGTGAAATGAATAAGGGAGCTGATGTAAGACTCCCAAATAAGCAGAGGCTGTAGAAGGCTAAACTTTAATAACTTCCTTTCTTTTTTTTTTTTTTGAGACGGAGTCTTGCTGTGTCTCCCAGACTGGAGTGCAGTGGCGCAATCTTGGACCACTTGGTGTTCCACTTGGAACACCTCCCGGGTTCACGCCATTCTCCTGCCTCAGCCTCCCGAGTAGCTGGGACTACAGGCACCCACCACCATGCCCGGCTAATTTTTTGTATTTTTAGTAGAGACAGGGTTTCACAATGTTAGCCAGGATGGTCTCGATCTCCTGACCTTGTGATCCACCCGCCTTTGCCTCCCAAAGTGCTGGGATTACAGGCATGAGCCACCGCGCCCCGCCACCGTATCATATAATCCAGTTATGAAACTGGGTGATGTTTAAAGAGATAGACCCATTCTTCTGGATGTCTCCAAACACTTCTCACCATAGGCTTCCATTGCCTTTCTCATAGCAGCTTGTGGTGTATGACCTTGTTTGTTTTCTAACCAGCATCTGTCTGGTTTTTAGGTCTTGAAAGTTTGGTAAATATAATATATAGTTGCTGCTGAGGTCAGCTTGGCAGAAGTATACCTCTCTAACCATCAGCACAAAACAGTACAAAATGGAGCTGATCTTACATTATATCATCCTTTTTCTTGCTCTCAATCATTCATTCTTGCTAACAGATGATTCTTAAATAAAGACCCCAAACAGGGACAAATTCTCCACCTCTGAGCTGAATCATATTTTAATAAAATTCTCTGGCATTTTTTAAAATACATTAGGCCGGGCGCGGTGGCTCAAGCCTGTAATCCCAGCACTTTGGGAGGCCAAGACGGGCGGATTACAAGTTCAGGAGATCGAGACCATCCTGGCTAACACGGTGAAACCCCGTCTCTACTAAAAATACAAAAAAAACTAGCCGGGCGAGGTGGCGGGGGCCTGTAGTCCCAGCTACTCGGGAGGCTGAGGCAGGAGAATGGCATAAACCTGGGAGACAGAGCTTGCAGTGAGCTGAGATCCGGCCACTGTACTCCAGCCTGGGTGACAGAGCGAGACTCCGTCTCAACAAAAAAAAAAAAAAAAAAAAAATACATTATAGTGCCTTACAGGTCATAATTATTTGATCCATCCAGGCGCGGTGGCTTATGCCTGTAATCCCAGCACTTTGGGACGCCAAGGCAGGCGGATCACAAGGTCAGGAGATTGAGACCACGGTGAAACCCCATCTCTACTAAAAACACAAAAAATTAGCTGGGCATGGTGGCAGGCGCTTGTAGTCCCAGCTATTCGGGAGAAGGCTGAGGCAAGAGAATGGCGTGAACCCGGGAGGCGGAGCTTGCAGTGAGCCAAGATCACACCATTGCACTCCAGCCCGGGCGACAGAGCGAGACTCCATCTCAGAATAATACTACTAATAATAGTAATAATTGTTTGATCCTTCTGCCAATGATATGACACAGTCGGGGAAGGTGGGGCCACCCTGTTTCAATGAGAAACTGCACATCCATCTAGTTTAAGGGTCTCTTAGGTGTTTCAATGGCTGTTGCATTCAGATCTTCTGACTCCTATTCTGATAACTATTTCTTGTTCTATCATACTGCCCCTGACACCTAATGCTTACCTCCCAGCAAGCAGAGGATCATTAAATTGAGTAATATGTGGGTATCTGGCCATGTCAGTAAGCCTACTAAAATTCTTCCAGAGTTCAGGCTGGAGAAGGGAATTTTGAGTTACCCTTATCAATCAGTCAGGCAGTGCAAAGATAAAGGTTAGTATATTTTCTGTGCATAGCACTGTCCTAGATTTTGTGGCGTTCTAGATTTTAAGAGAGGAGTAACGTGTGAGTCATGGTTTCTGGCCTTAAACAGCGAATTAGGGAGGCCAGATTATCACACACAAAACCGTAACATCTATTGTCACGCCACCCCAGTGGCACATGGGAGTGTACACCAGCAGATACAACATCATGTTTAGATGTGTTGTGGGAATTTAGAGGTGATGGCATCAGCATGGCTGGAGAAGTTAAAGAAAGGCTTTCTAGAGAAGGGAAGACATAGGTTGGACCTTGAAGAATGGGTCAGATTGCCATAAGAAAAGAAAGCAGGGTTTGAGGCAGTATTTTCAAGTAAGGCAAAGACACAAAGCAGGAAATAATGCAATATATTCAGGACACAGTAAGTGGGCCCATGAATAAAATTTAAGCTTTATCTTATTCTTTAGCAATATCATATGTTTATTCTAAGTTAAAAATTTTTATGGACTAGATAAACAGACTAAACCTAGTTCCACGCTGTTTAATTGTACAGGGACTCTGCTTTTTAAAAATCAGCTGTGGGATGTGCTACAGAAGTCATAGCATGAGGTACCTAAACTCAAGACTTTTGAAAATCTCCGGGCATTTATTCCTTAACACCAGCTCCTAAGATTACTTTCCAACAGGCAAAAATTCCTCTGTAACGTCCAGATGGATGAGCCCCCAGACACCATGAGTTCAGTGTATTGATTCCTTGGTTACTTTCTTCCATGGTGACCCTTGTGCCCTATTCCACAGCATTCAGGATTTTAATACATAATGGGTCCTTTTTTAAAAAAAAAATCGAATTTCACATTAGCTGACCACTTTTTCATTTTAAAATACACATTTCCACCTAGCAATAAGAAGGACCTTCAAGTTCTTAGGTATCCAGGTAGGAGAACTCCTCAGTGTGGGTGAAAGGGCTCTCCCTGGCTGGGTGGATGCGCCCTCACCCTCATCTGACCCGTCCAGTCCACAGTCCACTCTATGCAGCGTCCCCACCGCGGGCCTCCCGTCTGGCCCCAATAGTGCCTCTCACCACTCTGCCCATTCCGCCCTGGTTGCACCATGCAGTCTCTCCTTTCACTGTCACCATCGTTGCCCAACCAATTTGTTTCTGAATAGTTTTTCAGTGGGTTTTCTCCCCTCCCATGTTTATGTTTCTCTCATTCTTTCCTGGAAAAAAATAAAAGTTTTACTCTCTTAGGTTCATTTAAAACTAGTGAAATGACATTGACAAAGGACATTATCATTCATCTTTTCAGTGAAGTGCAGCAATTCTCAAACTTTTTGGTGTCAGGACCCCTTGGTCTCTTAAAAACTCTTGAAAATCCCAAAGAACATTTGTGTGTCTTATACCTATTGATATTTACTGTATTTGAAGTTAAAACTGAGGTATTTATAAAATAGGAGACTACACAAGTACACATTTCATCAGTGCAATTTCATTCAGAGCAGTACTGTGATCACATGTCACATGACCTCGCTTGTGAGAGAATGAGAAGAAGAAAAGCAAATACTGTATTAGTATTATTATGAAAATATTCTGACTTCAGGGTTCCCTGGCACACACTTTGAGAATCCCTGGTTTAGGGCTTCTCTGAGTAGGATATGTCCAGAAACATGTGAGACTTGGCTGTACTCGTGGATCTGAGTATTACTCCCCAAACTCGGGCAAGTTTTGTGATCTCTCTTAGGTTCGATTTCCTTTAGGAAACTGACTGTTAGCAGCAGTCTGTAGGAAGGGGCTAATTATAGCATCGGCTTCATACTCTTATAAAAAAATAATGTGATAGCACATGTGTGCTTAGCCCCATGGCTGACGGAGTTGAGAAATCAATAAATGCTTGGGAAATAAACACAAGGAGAGCACCCACACTTTTGGCCTCATTTGTGGGTTGGCTGGCCTTATTGTCTCCTATATTTTGTAGGTTTTGTTTGGACAAGATAGTCCAGGGAGCCAAGGAAATGTTCTCAGCAAATAAAATGAGTGCGGTAAAGTCTCAACTTTCATTTTGTAAATGTCTTTTAGATATTTCTATGGTTCAACTTTTTGAGTATTGAACCCTACTTTTTTCTCCTATCAAAACAAGCCATGAAGAAAGACTGCCGTCTAGCTTCAGGGAAATGATAAGGTTTAGGAAACACTCCTTGGTGCAGAGTCCAAAGACCTGCACTTCAAGTTGCAGCTTTCCTCCTTGTTAGCTACATGAGCTGGGGAGATGGCCTCATTTTTCTGAGTCTGATTTTACATTTACAAAATGGGTATATATCTATGTTTCTATGTCCTACCTATCTTACAGGTGTGTCAAGGAAAACACTTACACAAAGATAAGAAAACATATTATTATTATTATTTCTCCAGCAATCATTAGATAAAATAGACATAATTTTAAAAAACTTTTAATCTGGAACATTGCAAGCATATATTAAGGTAGAAAGACTGCATTATGAATTAAGTGTGTTATTACTCATCACCAGCTTTAGTTGATCAACTCAAGGCCAATCCTATGTCCTCTCTATCCCCACTACACCTCTCCCCCACCGCAGATAGGTGTGGAAGCAAATATCAGACACTGTTACTTCATTTGTAAGTATTTTAGCATGTATCTCGAAAAGATAAGAACTCTTTATTTTCAGCATAATTGCAATATCAGTATCCTATGATTTTTTATTTAATAAAAGATTTTTACTTAATGATAGCAAATATTCAGTGTTTAGATTTCCCTGATTGTCTCATATTTTTCTTTACAGTTTCTTGATTTGAATCAGGATCTCAATAAGATCCATTCATTACAATTGTTTGATGTGTCTTTCCAGTCTCTTAGTCTACAGGTCTTTCTCTATACATGAGGAAAATCTTTTCTTTCAAAACCCTGCTTTTAGGAGAAAAGAGTAAAGTCTGGCCACATAAAAACTTTTAACTGGGAATTAAATGGTGATTAGAGAAATAATTAGACTAATTAGGTTCCTTCTTGATAATACTAATATAAATCCACTGTTTATTGTGTGCCTGGAACGGGGCTAGCCATTATAATAAGAATAATGGCTACCATTTATTGTTGCTTACTTTATGCTAGACCTGTTATCACAGATTTTCAGTTCTTTTCACATTTTGAGGTAGTGTTGTCATTTTCATTTTACAGATAAGAGAGTCAGGCTTTCTGAGGTTAAATGATTTACCTAAGGTTGTAGCCATCTAATAAGTAGGGCAGAGCCAGGATAGAAACTTTGATTTGTCTGACTCCAGAATGTGTGTTCTTTGTAAACTCTGCCATACCTAATCATTTTCTCCTCAAATCTCAGTTACCTTTACAAGGGAGTAAAGATTTTTCTTTCTTTTGGCAGCTGGAGATTTGCATTTTACTTAGTGATCACTGTTGCTGGAGTTGCATTTCTTTATGATGTAAGTTATCTTTTTATATTTTTGATTGGAATTTGTCTTTAATTTTTGAAATTCTTGTCTGTGAATTCCTTTAGGGTATAGTACTTTCAATAAGATAACCAGTTTTAGCAATTTCTCTCAAGATTCAAGATTTGTCTCAAATATTGCTACAGATATCTCAAGTTTTTTTTATTGCTACAGAAGCAATAACATAATTGGTTTAGAAATAATTTGGTTCATACAGTTACTTGTTTGAAACAATTTCCTCTATGAGACAGCACTATTTACTTATCTTAGATTCACTAGTAGTGAATTTCACAGAGGTGTTATATAGGAATATGTAAGAAATACTCTACAGAGGGAGAAATGCATGCAATAGAAGCAAAAGAATATGGCAAAGGGCGATTTCCTGTGCATCTTTGCCTGCTATAAATGACATAAGGAAGAGCTTAGGTTTTCTGCCAAAATTGGCCTTTGACACCGACAAATTTATTTCTCATCTGTTGGTTCGTTTTTTTCCTTCTTCTTTCAGAAACCTTGGCTGTATGACCTATGGGAGGTTTGGAATGGCTATCCCAAACAGGTAAGTCCCTTCTAACATATTCCTCCCCTTAATTCAACACCGAGGTCCCTCAAATTATCTCCTTAGTTAGGTCTTGGTCCCCTGCTACTCTTTGTTCGCTACTATGTCATCCCTGGCACTTTTTCTACTTGAGCTTCCTCATCCTTATTGACCCTCATTTGTCTCATTCCTTTAGTTTGTTTACAGTTAATGTAATTACATATTTGGGTTTAAATCTAGTGTCTTACTATTTATTTTTTACTTGTACCATCTGATGCATTTTTTTTTGTATTCCCTTCTTGCTTTTCTATGGGACAGTCAAGTAATTAAAAAAATACTGTTCTTTTCCATCCCTTATATTGACTTTTCAGTTACACATGCTTTTGTTCTTCTAGTAATTATCTCAGACATTACTGTATATGTCCTTGACTTATTACAGTCTGATGCAAATCGGTGTTCTTACCTCTTTCCACTTACTGAAAAGTAATTAGAATATACCATATACCCTCCTCCTTCAAATATTTAAAACCTTACAAGTCATTGCTATTATTGTTTTGTAAATCTGTCAAGTTACCTTTTTTGTGCTATTCCTTGCTTCCTGTATTTCCATGTTTCCATCTGGGATTATTATCCTCCTGGCTGAAGGAGTACCTTTGCTATTTTTTTTTTAATGGTGGGTATGCTAGATTTTGTTTGTCAGAAAAATGTTATATTGCCTTTGATTTTTAAAAGGATATTTTTGCTGGGTATAGAATTCTGGATTAGCAGTTACTTTCCTTCACTTTTAATGATCTTATTTCATTGTCTTCTAGATCTCATCAGTTCTATAAGAATTCAGCTGTCACTTTTAGTTTTGCTTCTCTGAACATAGTATCTTTTTTCTCTTTTTGGTCAATTTTAATATTTTGTCTTGTCTTTCAGTTTTATTGTGATATACATAAATGTGCTTATCTTTGAAATTATCCTGCCTGATGTCTGTAGAACATGTTGAATCTGTGACTTGATGTCTTCAGTCAGTTTTGGAAAATTCTTAGCCATTGCTTCTCTTCCATTCTCTCTCCAGACTCATTTGAAATTCCAGTTATAAATGTGCTAATATGCTAGACCTTTATACTAGGTCCCATATGTCTCTTTTGCTTTAAAAAATATTCTCCGTTCTCTTGCCTCTCTGTGCTTCAGTCTGTTGAGAGACAATTCTACACAAGTCTCTTGCATGCCCTGTGAATTCAAGCACTGACTGCTTTTTGTTTTAGATGATCTTTTCAAGGAAGTTTGTATAGCAAACAGCCACAGGAGATAGAGATAATGTCTCCCTCTGGAGTAAAGAGTAGGCAAGTTATTGTCTATTATAAAAGGTCAGGTTCTCTAGCTCAGGGTTCCTCTCTTGTAACACAATCCACGATGCGTGCAGTTATCATCTGACCTTTAGCCTTATGGGGATTGGGGATGGAAGGATTGGCCCAAATACTGATACTCTGGCTACTGCTATTACTGTGAGTCATAAACTACCCGCTGTCTACCAAAGTGTCTACTATCTTCTACCAGCATTCATGGAACTTGTGGCAAACTAACTTGTTAGCTTGCAACTGGGGTAAAACGTCAGACACTTCACTATTCTGGATATTTTCTACTTTCCTATTGTCCAGTTCACTGGTGCTTTTCTTAAGCCATGTCTAATCTACTATTAAACACATCTTTTGAGTTCTTAATTTCAGTTATTGTATTTTTTGGTTCTCAAATTTTTATTTTATTTTTTAGTGGATCACAGTTCTCTACTGAAATTTTCTCTTTTAAGCAATTTTTGAAGTTATTTTAAAGTCAGAGTCTGATAAGTCTCATCTCTTGACCACCTGTGGATCTGTTTTCTCTCTTGCTCCTGTCTCCTTACACTTGATAGCTTTTGATTAAATGACAGGCATTGTATACAAAAAAAGTATAGATGGTCAGGATGATATTATATTCCTTTACAGAGGACCTACTTTCACTTCTGTTAGGTGTTAGAATAGGGGCAGATCACCTTTAATCCTTGATTGAGCTGATTCAAGGTAGACTTCAGTCTTTGTGAAGGCAAGTCTATTCCCAACTTACCCATATTCTAGGATATTCCTCTTCAGTGATTTCAAATAAAAGATAACAGTGCTTACCATGACTCCTTTTCCTTAGTCAACCTGAACACCAGTTTGCTTCCTAGTACTCTGATATTATAGCCACTACTGCTTAACTTCTGCTGTTTCTTAGTCTCTGGGCTCCATACTGCTTATAAATTGGCATATGCAGAATTTATGATATGTATAAGATGGTCTTCTTTGAATTTATTCTTAGGGCCTAGAGTGCTGCTTGAGAAATAGGGTTCACTTGAAATAAAGGGTTCACTCTAGTGCATTTTTCTTCTCTTTAGGATCTTGACTCCACAGGTTCTCAATGCCCTACTTGCTCTCTGGTGTCTTCAAACAGATATTCTTTCTTGTCTTTTATTCAGATTTTTAACTTGTTCTTAATAGGAGGATTAGTCTCACACAGTCCTGTCATAGAAGAAAGCAGAAACTCTGTCTCATTCTTTTATGGCCTTATCAGGGATGATGAGTTGACCAAAAAAATTAGTTATATGTTAGGCTCAGCTTTAAAGAATTAAATAAAATTAGACAATAAGGGACCTAAGAATTATCTAGACCAAACCCCAGGCCTATCATCTTCTGTCTCCAACTTATTCATATCTTCTCAGGTGTATCAGTTATCTGTTGGTACATAACAAACCATCCCCAAAACTTAGTGCCTTCAAACAACAACCATTTATTTTCTCTTGATTTGGTTGTCAATTTAGGCTAGGCTCAGCTAGGCAGTGTTTCTACTCCATGTGGTTTCAACTGAGTTCATTCATGCATTTTCAGACAATTGGGAGGCTGGCTAGGGAATGGCTCGAGTCTATGGTGACGTCATTCATAGCGTTGGCAGTCAGCACCTTGATTCTCTTCTTTGTGGCCCCTTCAGCAGGATGGCTCAGCTTTCTTATGTGGTACTTATAAAGTCTCTGCATGCATTACATTTGCTTATGTCTCCTTGGCCAAAGACCGGGATCAAGTCCATAGTCAGTGTTGGAGGAGACTGCACAAGGGCTTAGATATCAGAAGGCAACATTCACTGGGTACACCAAGTCATATAATGTCTCAACTTAGCTGAAATAAACACCACCACTCCCATTATAAAATTGTTAAGAAAATTCTAGCTATCAAAAGTTTACTATTTTATTCAGAAGATGTTTTTAGAGTTCTTAAACAATTATGCATATTTTATTACTGTCCCATTTTAGAATGGGCTAATTCTAACCACCAGCCTGTCACCAGAAAAGAGATTAAGACATCAGATTTTGAGTAATATTCAAGAAACATTAATCAAAGTAAATTATGGGACCAGCAGAAAAGATTTCCCATTGTTCCTAAGTAAAGATTTTTAATTTTTTAAAAAATTTAAACTTAACTCTGAATAAACTGAAGGCACTTACACCTGCGGCAGTTGTATTTAATTTTGTAAACAAAACATTCAACTTGGTTTTGGAATACTCATCTACCCTTTTAGAAATAAAATGCCTTGAAATATTATCTTTAATTCCTTTGTTGAAATATAAATTGAAATGTAAATCTATGTTATTTTATGGAATCTGGTGGGATATAAATAGGTATAAAAGTAGGTGCTAGTGCATCAAAATGAGTTGCTTCTATGACGGCATTTAAAGTAATTAATTCTCTTCTTTTTCTTAGCCCCTGCTGCTATCCCAGTACTGGTACTACATTTTAGAAATGAGTTTTTATTGGTCTCTGTTATTTAGACTTGGCTTTGATGTCAAGAGAAAGGTAAGTGTCTTATTTACAAAGCTTCTTTATCAGTTTCTTCAAAAATTCCCATCTCCCTGCCCCAAATTCTAATCTTTAAGTTGTATTTTTCTGTGTATTTGGGTCCAGTTCATTGCTTTTGTGTGCTTTATAGTACATAGACTATTGCTAATTATACTCCTGCTTTGGTGCCTTGGTAAACATTTGTTGTGAAACATTATAAAAAACTTTAACTTTGAAGCTCCACCTCTGTTCAATAAGAAAAAAAATCTCCTTTATGCATCTGTTTCTTTTGGTTTGGGAATTTAATGTCCATCAGTGCAAAGAAGAAATATGTTACTAGTATTAATTCTGCAACCACATCTTTTAGTTGATTGCAAAACCACCTTATATACAACTTTTTGATGTTTTCAAAGACATTGAAAATATTTTCCCCTTAATTCATCGAATATATTTATGAGGAAACCTTGCTTCAGGCATTATTAGCTTTGCTTTATTTGCAGGGAAACTCAGTGACAGGCATGCTAAATGCCACTTCCGAGGTCACAAAGTGAGGTATTTTAGGAGTGGTTTGGTTGTTACAGATTCCTAATTACTAATCCAGCAAACCATGTTAAATCCTGAATGCACTCATAAGATTTTGTCATATATGTAAGCAATTCAGATCAAATGATAAATTCTCTTTGCATATACTTCATAAACTACACTGTAATTAAAAGGCTGGTTTGTAGCAGAATTTGTATGATAAGTACAATGACATTTAATATTGGATAAACCAGTTCAGCTTGATTAAATGTTTGTGTTGAGTGATGGTGGACATTATAAGGGACACACTGCAGTCAACCAGACGTCTTAAGACATGAGAAATCTAAGTATAAGAACGTACTGTGAAAATGTCTGATAGAAATAATCTCCATTTCCATATAACTCAGTAATAGCTGTAGATTAACTATACTAACTTTAGGCTAGGAATACATCAAAATTTAATTGATTGAGTCATTTTCTCAAGGGATAGAATTGAAAATAATCATTTTTTAGAAAGTCTTTATATACAGGTAGGTTGATCACATATTTCACCCACCTTTGATTTTGCTGTAGTTGACTTCCCTTTTATTATTTACATGTGCATTGAACACCTTCTTAAAAATTAAATATAAATATATGTTATGTGTCTTATAAAGATGTATCTTCAGAAACATAAAGCTATTGGGAGGTGGCTAAAGCACAGGCCCTGGAGTCAGGTCTCCTGGGTTTGAATTCCTGGCTTCACCACGCACCAACATCTGGGTTAGTTGGTTAAACTCTCTAAACTTGATTTCCTCATCTATAAAATGGAGCTAAAAATAGTTCCTATCTCCTCTGGTTGTTGTAGGAATTAAACAGTTTAATCTGTATAAAATACTTCCTGAGGCTGGGTGCAGAGGCTTACTCCTGTGATCCCAGCACTTTGGGAGGCTGAGGTAGGTGGATCATGAGGTCAAGAGATTGAGACCATCCTGGCCAACATGGTGAAATCCTATCTCTTCTGAAAATACAAAAATTAGCTGGGTGTGGTGGCACATGCCTGTAGTCCCAGCTACTCGGGAGGCTGAGGCAGGAGAATCGCTTGAACCTGAGAGGTGGAGGTTGCAGTGAGCCAAGATCACACCACTGCACTCCAGTCTGGTGACAGAACGAGACTTCATCTCAAAAAAAAAAAAAAAAAAAAAAAGACACTTGCTGCTATACAGCAAGTGCTCAATAAATTCAGCTATTATTGGTATTGTATTTACTTTGGCTAAGAGGAAGCTGAAATCTTTAAGTTTTTTAAACATCTTTATTGAGATATCCACATATAACACAATTAAACCATTTAAAGTATACGTTCAGTGGTTTTTAAAATATATTCAGAGTTGTGCAATCATCATCACAGTCAATTTTAGAACATTTGCATCATCCCAAGAAGAAACCCTATACCATTTAGCAGTCACTCCCCATTTCTCTCAACCTCCCCAGCCCCTAGCAACCACAAATCTCCTTTGTCTCTATAGATGTGCTTCTTCTGGATATTTTATATAAATGAAATTATATAATACCTTGTCTTTTGTGTTTGCCTTGTTTCACTTAGTGTAATGTTTTCCAGGTTCATCCATGTTATGGCATGTATCAGTACCTCATTACTTTTTATTGCTAAGTAGTAGTCCATTGTACAGATGGATGCATTTTATTCATCTTCTTATCAGTTGATGGACATTTGGGTTGTTTCCTCCATTTGGCTATTATGAGTAATGCTGTGGATATTCATACACAAGTTTTTGCATGAACATATGTTTTCATTCCACCTAAGACTGGAATTGCTGGGCCATATGGTAATTCCATGTCTAATCTTTTGAGAAACTGTCAGTCTGTTTAATAAAGCAGCTACATCATTTTGCATTCCTACCAGCACTGTATTAGAGTTCCAGTTTCTCCACATCCTTGACAACACTTGTTATTGTTCATCTTTTTTATTATAGCCATCCTAGTGGGTGTGAAGTATATCTCATTGTGGTTTTGGTTTGTATTCTCCTGATGACTAATGACTGAGCATGCTTTCACGTGTGAATTGGCCATTTGTATATTTTCTTTGCAGAAAACCTTTAAGTCTTTATTATACTTAGTGACAGTAGCTTTCCTTAAGCTAGATCGTCTTATTTCAATAGATTTATTATATCAATCTTTTTTTCTTTTTGGGGAATAGGCAGGGGATAAACAATAACTAGGTGTACACAGGAATATGCTTGTGTGTATATGCATTTATTGTGTGTTGGGGGGCAGTGTGTGTGTATACATATATCCAGTGTGGGATGGTATCTCAAAGTTAACTGACTTCCATCAACAAGAATAATACTTGTCTTAGCTCTCTCACAAGGATTATGTTTAAGAATAAAGTAAAAGCATTTTATAAATTTCAAAACGTGCAGATGTAAGTTATTGATCTCATTATTATTATTATTATTATTATTATTATCTCTTCCAGTGATTGGGAAATAAATGCATTTGCTTAATGGTTTCCATTTTCCCTCACCTTATAGGATTTTCTAGCTCATATCATCCACCACCTGGCTGCTATTAGTCTGATGAGCTTCTCTTGGTGTGCTAATTATATTCGCAGTGGGACCCTCGTGATGATTGTACATGATGTGGCTGACATTTGGCTGGAGGTAAGTGTTTGCCATTAAAAACCTAATGACAATACCACATCCTGGGTTTCTGTAACTGCTCACAGAAGTAATTGTGAGCGATTTAGCAGGGCTCTCTGTCCGGAAAACACCCAAAGTCTGAGAATATCTCTAGATTCCCAGATCCTCCAAGATTACAGAAATGAAGCCTCTTAGTTTTAACTTTCAATCCTTCTCCATGGTACTAGAGAGATGTTAATGTGTGTGATTCCACTCCTGAAAGTTGCATGCACATGCTTACTCAGGGAGTAAGATGGGATATTTGAAGAAGGAATGAACTCTAATCTTCTAAAAGGAAAACTTGGATTTATGACATTGAGGATTCCCAGATTTGGGTGGCACCATCTATTCACTTAGGGCAATGCTTGAATACCCACTGAATGTTCACGCTGCCCTCCCCTCCCCTCACCCAGCCCAATCCCTTGCTTTAAGGAGTGTAAGATGATTTTTTTTAAGGCCCGCATTTTCTAAGGGAGGAAGAGGGCTTAGGATGTTTTCTGAAGGAGCCAACATTAAAACAAGAGCCTTCCTAATCTCACCCCACACAAAATAGAAGAAACAAAGTCACATTGGGATTGTTTTCTGGACCTGTTTCTGTTCTGTTTTGATTCCTGTTGACCCCAGTCAGTGATGGAACGGTCCCCTTCTCTGCCAGATCTCCTGCTGTATTTAGAGCAAGAGTTCCCAGAACTGCTGAGTTATTTATTTAAATGTACTCATTTATAATGAATCCATGGGAAATGATGCTAACCATTTCACATTTGGGGTTACTTCTTGAAGGGCTAACAATTGAATATAGGTTGATATGGAAAAAATTAAATTTAGTAGAATCTTATTCTTCTAGGTTGGAGTTTAGCAAACTTCTTGGCAAAGGGCCAGATAGTAAATTTAGTTTTGTGGGCCGCATATGATCTCTGTTACATATTCTTCTTTGTTTTTTGCTTTTTTAATACCTTTTTAAAAATGTGAAAACCATTCTTAAGAGCTGATCGGCTTTAGCCCATGGACTGGATGTAATTTACCACACCCTGTTGTAGAAGTCACCAGAAGTCATTTGCAGCCATTTCAAAGCAACTGGCCACTGTTAAAATATCCCCTGTGTACAGAATTTTTTTCTACCCTGTATGTAATCATAATTAGACATGTAAATCCCATTCTAAAAGTCAAGATTATTATATGTGCTTTAGGGCAACAAATGGCTTAGCAGGAGAAGGACTATACTATTTTTTCTCCATGGTGCTCTCTGGATGCAGCCCTTGCTGATGTAATTACCTCCTTCTCTGATCATATCTCGGTAATCCTGACAGAAAATTAAGACCACATTGGCCCTGACTTAAGAATTTTTTACTACTCTGTTGCTTCTAAACCCTCATATTCAATTGCCTTTGGTGTGTGTCCAGTGTAAAAACAGCTTCATTGTGTTATTAAAGGGAGTTAGACGTTCACCCTAGGAATAAACATGGGGTTGCCCTGCCACCCTCACCACCCTTTCATTGATGTGACATGATTCCCTAAGTGACTTGGACAAATCACTTATTGTTTTGTTTTCTAGCCCCAGCTGTAACATGAGAAGTCTTATCTGTTCCTTGGGGTATGTGATGAAGTTTAGCTCATTATTATCTGAAAACGTTCTGAGGTCCTTAGGTTAAAAAAAAAAAGAAAAAGAGAAAGAAAAATGAACTGTCCAATCTTAGAGGTTCCCTCATGGGCAAACTTTAAGAATAGCTTCATGTTGCTAATGATTGCGAATCACTCTCGATTCATTCACAAGTCATGATCTGACATGAGGTTCAATGAGCAAGGCTGGTACCTCTCATCAGCTGGTGGTAGACACAATATTAAGTGGTGGCAGGGGCCTATTTGTGATGTTCTCCCAGGGTGCACAGCCCACGGCTTACTCGAATAGTGTGTTTTAGGGTTTGTTTTCTCAATCGAGTTCTAACTGAACCCAGACACAGCAGAACTTTTGCCCCGGCTTCCTTGAGATGGTGCCTATTCATCTTTCATATTTCTCAAGACACTGGGGTCATTTCTTAACTCTTTCTTTTGGAGGAAAAACAGCCTTCACATCTAGCATTCTCACTCGTAAGTGACCTTTTTTGCCTCCTTCATGCATCTTCCTGATCCTCTACGTTTCCACATGGTCAAGTTTGGATCCAGGACCTAATATCCTGATTGATACTTAGCAAGCAAAGGGGCTGCTATCTATCATTTCATCATTACACAATCCAGAATATGTTCTGTGTGTGTTTTGCCCAAAAGTGTGCTACTTTGCCCTCACAAATGGACTCACAGGGATCCTTTCCCATGCCTGTGCACATCCCTCACTTCCCATCCAGTTAAGCCTCTGACCCTTCCACCAGCTTCCCACTCTGTTACAGGCACTCTGAATTTGGACCTTTCTTCCCACACCCATCTCCCACCCACCAGCCACACCAGCCTCTCTATGTCAGCAACTGAAGCTGTTCCCTGGGGGCCCTCTGCCAACCCCACAGTCAGGGCATATTCTCACCCCTTGGTAGTTTGGCAAAATATGAAAGATGCCATGTGAACCCTTCCTGGAATGTAAATGTGTTTCCTCTCTTGCTCTGGAAGGACCTTGAGCCTCTGGGGTGAAGTTGGTTCTGAAACTGCCCAAGGCTAAGCCACGTTCCCTAGAAGAATGATCTGTGCCCCAGCAACTCCTCCCACCTCCTGCTTCCGGACTCCCACTCCCTATTCCCACCAGAAACTTCCATCTTCAGCCTTGGACACTGCTGGATAATGCACTAGGGAGCGCTTATCAATAAACTGTCTTCTACCACACTCACCAACCCTTTCTGCAGCTCTTTCTATTCAACACAGATAATATGAGCAGTATAGACTAGCATGAAAGAATTAGGAAAGATCAAATGCTCGAAACTTTATTTCAACGAGTTCAGGGCCCTGAGAGCTGCCTCCCAACTTTGCCTCTTCCCTCATCTGCCTTGCAGTAGCCTCCTTGATTGCAGCATTCCCAGCCCAGCCCCGGATTTCCCACCTGTCCCAGCCTTTCTTCAGTCTAGCTCTCCTCCCAGTTACATGGAGATACTAAATAAATGCCCACATGAAGTGCATGCTAAAATTGATTATGCCAACTTAAAGTGTTTTTGAAAGACACGAGTAGTATTACAGGTATTTTAATATATTTTTTAAAAAATTGTATTATGGAAAATGTCAAACATATGACAAGATAAAGGGAATCATATAATGGACCCATCAGCTTTACCAGTTATCAATATGGCCAGTCTTGTTTAATCTATTGCCCCACCTGTACCCCCTACTTTCCACCCAGATTGTTTTGAAACAAATCCCAGACCTCATATCGTTTCATTTATAAATTTAACTTTAAAAAGGTATGCTACTGTCACTTTATCTGCAGTTTCTTTCTTTGTTCACAGTCTGCTAAGATGTTTTCTTATGCTGGATGGACACAGACCTGTAACACCCTGTTTTTCATCTTCTCCGCCATATTTTTCATCAGTCGTCTCATTATTTTTCCTTTCTGGTGAGTAGACTGGTGATGTGCCCTGCCTTTGGTCAGTGTGCAGCGGTGGCCTCAGCACATGATTACCATCAGGGCGTTGCCCTTTCCATACATGGGTCTCCAGTTATTTGTGTCAAGCACAGTTGGAGAAAAGAATGTGATGGAGTCATTTTTATAAATAATTAAAACAATACTTTACAGTGTGGAAAAGGCTTATTGTAATGGGAGATGGAAAATGTGTGACCCGATGGGCAAGCAGCAGCTCTTACTCTGTCTTGTTTTGTGAATGTAGACCTTTCTTTGTGATTAACAGCTTTTCCAGTCACTCAATGAAAAGTCACTGTCCAATTACCAGTTCTCTAAAAGAGAGGCATGTTCTGTGTTACAATAATTACAGCCATTACTTGAATGCCAGACACTGGATTAGGTCCTTTCCATATCTTGGCTCTAGTCTACACAATAACTCATAAGGATGGGTATTATCACTTCCACTTCCCAGATAAGGAAAACTGATACTTGTGTATTTCGTTCTCCGTGACCACTGATTCTAATAATGGTTTGAGTATCCTTTCAATATGATTGGCTCTCGATCAGTCTGTTGATTTTGTTTAGCCACAGACTGGCAATGAAAAGCATATATCGCATCTCCCGTGACAATCATTTCCTTGGGAAACATAATATTCCATGTGTTGATTGACAGAAACCAGAGTAACATGCAAGGAAGACTTAGACGGCTTGGAAGGAACAGCTTTTAACCGACCATAATTTGGGGCTAGTCTGGGAACTTGGGATTCTCCAAACAGAAGACTTAGTGCTATTGAAGAGCCTAGATCCAGGGGAAATGGATGGAGACTCAAGTTCCAGGCCTCATTCTTAAGTACATAGACAGCACTCTTGGCTAGCACCCAGGGAAATCCAGCCAGAGAGGTCAATGCCGTCCCCTGGAAGCCAGCTGCATTCTTTAGACCCATGTGTATTAGGCATTTTCTGGAGAGAAGCAACAGAGTGTAGTGGTTAAGTTGCTACATACAAGAGTCCATCCTGGATTTAAATCCTGACTCCACACTTATGACCTTTGTGATCTTGAACAGGTTAGACCACCTCTCTGTGCCTCAGTTTTCTCATATGTAAAATGGAAATAAGGGTCGTCATGAGGCTTACCTAGTTTATATAGTTTAGAACAATGTCTGGTGCTCAGTAAAGAATCAGTAAATGCTACCTGCTATAATTAAACTTATTAATGAATATCTCAGAATTTGAAGTTAAACTGGAATCAAATCTAAGATAAATGTCTCAGATATTTTCCTTGGTTGATAAATCATTACCATCACTTTTACTTTGACTGAGCAAGTATGTTTGTGAAATTTTAGTAATGGCTGGGCATGGTGGTGCATGCCTATAGTCCCAGCTACTCAGGAGCCTGATGTGGGGGAGATCACTTAAGCCCAGGAGTTCGAGATCAACCTGGGGGAACCCTGTCTGTAAATATATATATATATATATGGAGAGAGAGAGAGAGTATGACAGCAATTATTGATAGAATAATATTAACTTGCAGATGACAGTTGGGCATAAGTTTTCAGTGTGACTTTCATGACACTGTCAATTCAGCATTTGCCCCTCAGTTCTTCTCCTTGTGTCCCAAAGGCACTACATGTTCCAATTGCCTGTTGCTGTATAACAAAGCCTCTGAAAGTCTAGTGGTTTAAGATAGCAATGGGCAAATTTTTTCTTTAAAAGGCCAGAGAATATATATTTTAGGCTTTGAGGGCCACATATGATCTTTTTTGCAGGTTTTTCTTCATTTTGTTTTGTTTTATAATCCTTTAAAAATGTACCAAGCCATACTTATTTAGCTCATGGGCTGTACGATAACATACACCCAGGTTGCAGGCCAGATTTTACCCACAGGCCATAGTTTGCAGACCTCTGTCTTAAGGCAACAACTTATAGATTATTATTATTTCTCATGGTTCTAGGAGTTGATTGGCCTTGGTTAGATGATCTTCACTTAGGGTCTCTTGTGTGGTAACAGGTATATGGTGGCTGAGCAGTCACATAGTGTCTAGAGTCCTCAACACATGGTTGAAGTCATATATAGAAAATCAGGCTAGGTGTGGTGTCTCATGCCTGTATCCCAGTACTTTGGGAGGCCGAGGCGGGTGGATCACCTGTGGTGGGTGGATCACCTGAGGTCAGGAGTTCGAGAACAGCCTGCCCAACATGGTGAAACCCCGTCTCTACTAAAAATACAAAAAAATTATCTGGGTGTGGTGCGCACATGCCTATAATCACAGCCACTCAGGAGCCTGAGGCAGGAAAATTGCTTGAACCTGGGAGATGGAGGTTGCAGTGAGCTGAGATTGTGCCACTGCACTCCAGCCTGGGCAACAGAGCAAGACTCTGTCTCAAAAAAAAAAAAAAGAAAAAAAGAGAAAGAAGGAAGGAATGAAGGAAGGAAGGAGAAGAGAAGAGAAGAGAAGAGAAGAGAAAGAAAAGAAAGAAAGAAAGAAAAAAAGAAAGAAAGAAAGAAAGAAAGAAAGAAAGAAAGAAAGAAAGAAAGAAAGAAAGAAAGAAAGAAAGAAAAAAAGAAAGAAAAAAAGAAAGAACTTCAGATCACCTGACTGAAGTTGCTTGTGCTTGCTGGCTGAGACTTCAGCTAGGGCTGTCAGCTGGAACACCCACAGCCCCTCTACTCCTTGGTCTTCTCATCACATGGCACCTGCATTTCAAGGGTGAGCATTTCAAGAGAGTGCTAGAGAGATGCTGCATCTTTTTTCATAAACAGACTCAGTAGTCACATCATGTCATTTCCAACCTTGTATTTCTCATTGGAACCAGGTCATTAAATCTGACTCATATTCAAGGGAAGGAAAACTAGACTACATTTCTTGATGGGAGCAGTTTCGAAGAATTTGCAGATATATTTTAAAAGCACACACCATAGAAGCTCTCAGTCCAGCGAACCCTCTGAGAAGCTTCTGCAACGTTGCTGCCATGGTTGGCTTTTGATTTAGCAATGGAGAACATTCACCTCACACTATCCCATGATGTCTCAAAATAAACAAGCAAGCTTACTTACCCATAAACAATTGAGCAACACAGTGGTGCTCAGTGATTGTCGGGGTAGTGCGCTATTTTCCCACACACTGTTGTTTTTTAAAACCCTAGATTTAAAAACTCATTCTCATGCCAGCATTTCTGGTTTTCAAGGAAAATTAAGTTACATGTATTTGGCATTTTCTTGATCTTTATACTGAATTCACTTGCCCATTGGGGAGGGCAGCCAGTACTCCTATTTGCTGTCTTCAAGGAGGTGGGTTGCAAATAAACCAATATGAACAGACTTGACTGTAAAACAAAACGAAACAGGCCAGGCATGGTAGCTCAAGCCTGTAATCCCAGCACTTTGGGAGGCCAAGGCAGGAGGATAACCTGAGGTCAAGAGTTCAAGACCAGCCTGGTCAACATGGTGAAACCCCATCTCTGCTAAAAATACAAAAATTAGCCGGGTGTGGTGGCAGGTGCCAGTAATTCCAGCTACTCGGGAGGCTGAGACAGGAGAATCACTTGAACCTGGGAGGTGGAGGTTGCAGTGAGCCGAGATTGTGCTATTGTGTTCCAGCCTGGGTGACAAGAGTGAAACTCCATCTCAAAAAAAAAAAAGGTAAAAAACAAAACAACGATAAAAACTGTTTCCTGGTAAAAATATTTCTGTATGTACGTTGACTGATTCTCATTGTTTGGAATGTTGAGAAAAACCTCACCAAGCCATTGGAAGTTTGGCAGATCGATTTTCAATGGTCTCTGAAGGAAGCATGTCAATCAGAGAGGGAGCTTCTTTCAGGTACAGTGTACTGCTCTAGTTTAAATGGTCTTCCCACCAGCATGAACTTGCCACCAGCACAATCATCTTCATGGAGTCAAAGGGGAAAATTTAGTACCTTGTTGTTAGCTTGGCTCTTTCCCTCTGTCTAAAACTTATAACTCTGTAGATTCATTTTTCGAGGATGCTTTATTCTATCCTAATGTATTGGGATTTTACTACGGACCAAGCAATGTGCAGATCATAGTTATCACTGGAGTGTGGCTTAGCTAACCTGTTTCACCATGCAGACATTTTAGAGGCACTCTGGGAGGCAGTTTGCAATCTAGTTGCTCTGTTCTTCTTTCCAGCTGCTTTTGTTGCACATCCTGTGGTGATATACACGGTAGGGCGGGGCAAAAGCTAACTGGGGTTTTGCTCATCTGAGATTTGTCTAGAAGCCTTGAGAAGAAGATCTGGAGTGTGTACATTTCCCTTGGCCCTTTCTTTGACTTTTCTCTGATTTTCCCTAGCCTCAAGCACATTTGCATATTCTCCTGGTGAGTCTCCCTTTCATGTCCAGCCACTGTGCCCTTCTATTTCTGAGGATCTTATCCCATTCTCAGTCAGCATCTGCAAGAGTTATTTTGGTTTTCTAAGCATTGTTTCATTAACATTAGGCAGAAATTCAAAAGCACACTGGTCAGATAGTTTTAATTTAATTGTCTGGTAACTCCATTTGTTTGCATTTCTGTTCAAAATCATTTAAATCGCAGGCATATGTTTTTCACACTGTATTCCCAACTATTGTTTTTAAAAATTATTTCTCTAGTTTGGAATTATTGGATGTATCTATCTTCTTGAACATTATCCAAATACCCACAGAGAGTTATTAGGCTAGAAAGACCTTTCTAAGGCCAGGCAAACCTCTTCCTCTGACTACTAACAGTTTTCCTCCACAAATAACAAGAGCAGATCGTGGTTCCACCCAGGTAGGTCTACCTGAAGGGAAGGCGTGCATGCTCTGCTTTGCTGGTTTTGCAACCTGCAAGGTCAGTGTCTGTCACAGCTGAATGTGCAGGGGGCAGGGTGGCTTGTTGCTTCATTTCTTGAACTCATCACAGCTGGGTGTTTTAAACAGTACAAGGGGAGTGAGACACAGCTTGTGCCTTTCAGGAGTGCATCATGGCAGTACAGAGATCTGTGTGGCTACCCCTGATTCAGATGTTTGAAGACTATTCACATTGACCTGTGTTTCTCAGATGTCTCAAAAAGAAAAACACAAAACATTTTCAACTGCAAATAATACTCAAATACTTAGCTCCCTTACTTGCAGGATACGTATGCTTGTAAGGTTTCTCCCTCACCACTGATTCATTGGACTTCAGGTTTCAGCGTTTGATGATCCAGCTATTAGAAGTGTAGAAAAATGG
This sequence comes from Macaca thibetana thibetana, assembly GCF_024542745.1. NCBI lineage: Eukaryota > Metazoa > Chordata > Mammalia > Primates > Cercopithecidae > Macaca > Macaca thibetana. Next base: position 89,915,039 of record NC_065584.1, read on the forward strand.
TACCCTGGGAAGTCCACATGTGAAAGGGAATATTATCGACAATGAGACCATGTAAATACTTGGAATGGTTAAGAGAGAAAGGAGAGTTTTAAAAAATAGAGAAAGACAAAGCTGAAAGCACCCAACAGTGCTCTTAGCTAATGTTCATCAGTGGGGACCCAGGATGAGGGAATGATGGACCCTTCTTTTCCTCTGAAGGCCTGAAACCTTGATCCTAAATGAGAAGCAGTGGGCAGAGCATAGGTTCTGATGGTGGTGCCAGCTTAATGCTGTTTGCGCAGCCAGCAAAGAAAAGGAAGGTACAAGGCAAGAAAGACTCTGTTGAAGCTGGGCCACTCCCTTGAGCCACCACTGCAGATATGTATCTCAGAACTAGACTTTCCAGTTACACACCTGATGAAGGAGACTACATGTTTTTAGTTACACACCTGATGAAGGAGACTACGTGTTTTTACCACATATGTTCACTGTCTCGCTCCACAGGGGCCCTCAGAAGAGCTCTCCCATCCTGCCCATGTGCTTGGTGCCTTCTTTATGCTATTTTTAAGTTCATGAAGAACAGCTACACCCCTCTTCAAACCATAGAATCCTAGATTAAGGAACCTTGTTTATAATCTAGTCCAATCCTTTTATTCACGTATTCACGTATTTAGAAATTTTTTTTTTTTCCAAAACAGAGTCTTGCTCTGTTGCCAGGCTGAGTACAGTGGTGTGATCTCAGCTCACTGCAACCTCTGCCTCCCGGGTTCAAGCGATTCTCCTGCCTCAGCCTCCTGAGTTGCTGGGATTACAGGCACATGCCACCACACCCAGCTAATTTTTGTATTTTTAGTAGAAACGGGGTTTCACCATGTTGGCCAGGATGGTCTCGATCTGTTGACCTTGTGGTCTACCTGCCTCAGCCTCCCAATTTTAGAAATAATTTTAAGCTTACAAAGAAATTTCTAGTATATTACAGAGAAACCCTAGATATACTCTTTACCAGTTAGCATTTTGCCCCATTTACTTTGTCATTCTTTCTCTCTCTACTTCCCCACCACACATATGTATGAATATACATATTTGTTTCTGAACCATTTGCAAGTTGTAAACATCAACTGAATAATTCCTTGCGCCCTAAATACTTCAGTGTGTATTTCCTAAGAAGAAGGACATTTTCTTACATAATCACAATACAGTTATCAATTGCAGGAAATGTAGCAATCTACCTTCCATGTTCCAATTTGGTCAATCAATCCATCATGTCTTTTATTGCTTTCCCCCTCACTGTGTGAAGATCCAGCTCCAGATCACGTATTGCATTTAGCTGTCATTCATCTGGAACAGTTCCTTACCTCTTCTTTGTCTTTCATGTCACTGACATTGTTGAAACATTTAGACACCTGTTTATTTTTCAGATGAAGAGTTAAGGTACTTCCAGGATCACACAGCTAGTTATGGAAGAATCAAGACTAGAAACAGGATATTTGAAACACAGAACAGATAGGCTTCAAATTAAATTTGAAACTAGATGATTAAGAGTATATCATTTGCCTTCACTAAATATTTATTAAGTTTTCTTCAACTACCCATTTAGAAACTTAAGAGATCACTGAGGTAGACAATTGTTCACCTGTAGAACAAGTATTTGCTATCCTAAAAGGGCTTAATGCTCAAACCCACAATTAGCAAGAAAATAAGACCCTTCCCTTGCAGTTTTCATTAGACAAATACAACTTTTTGGTGGTTGCCTTAGCTAGTCCAGCAAAACCAGCTAATATTTATACCAACACTGCAATTTATCCAAACCATGCCAAGTCCAGTGATTGGAAGAACTAAGATTGGAAACAAAACTGAAAACAGAAAAAGCTGAGCTTTGCAATCCAAGGGCATCGTAGTAGCTTATCCATTTGGAAAGATTAAATCCAGTGGACAGGGACAAAGTAGTTCTAAGAATTTAGGAATACAGCAGTCTTTTGGCATTCTTTATGAAAAGGAAAATTCCATTCAGTTGCTGTAAGGTGGTGACTACCGATAATGTGCAAGTGTTGTGTGCTCTATGCATGTGCCTGCACACATGTATGCACGTGTGTTAGGAAGAGAGCTGGGAAGGGCAGATGGAATTTTTTTTTCTTTTTCCTAGTCTTCTTTTAGCATAGAAGGAGAGGAAACTTGAGAGACTAGACCATCCTTTATTGAGGTCTTGAAATTTTAACTGTGGCATCATAGCTGGTTGTTACCCGTGCCACAATGGCTACTCCCCTTTGACTCCTGTTCCACTTCTTTGGCCCCTAGTCCCCTCTGTCCTCTTGCAGAGAATGTTCAGGCAGCAGAGTCCCCATTCCTCGGAGCCTGCTCATCCTCTCCAAAGTGGCTTCCTCCTCCTCCCCTTGGCAGGAAATCCGGCCAGTTCAGGAGCACTCTCCTGGGGGGTGTTGCTCTAACTGTGTTATTGGTGTAAGTTCTCTGCAGTAGGAGAAGGCTGGTTGTTGAAAGTAGTAGTGGCCATAGTGGTAGTAAGAGTAATAGTTGTAACTATCATTTTTGAGTACTTACTGTGTAATAGGCACTTTCCATTTGTCAACTCATTTAATCCTCATAACCACCTAGGTGGTGTTCTCATTTTCCAAAAGAAACTGAAGCCCAGACAGATTATGGAACTTGGTAACATTCTGGGAGCCCTGATTGAAATCTTGAAGACTCCAGCGCCAGTTCCATTGGCCTCTCCTCTTTGCCCAGAGGCTCAGCTCTCTTAGAAGACATTTGCATCTTAATGGCAGCTTCTTTCATTCTGAGGGCTATATAGTTTGTAAAGCTGGCTGTGTGTCTCCTGGGAGCTTCTAGTCAAAGGAGGTGGTGGAGGGGCAGTTAGTTCTACCCAGTGACTAAGGAACTAAGGCTCAGTGACTTATGCAAGTTTTGAGCCAAGAAATTAGTGGCATTGAGCCTTGAACCCAGCTCTGATGATTCTGTTCCACATGTGTCATTCCTCTTTCTAAAACCAGCCAAGCTTCCTGTTGCTCTCACAATGAAGGCCACACCTCCACCTTGACATGCAAGGCCTACCTGAGATGGCTTCTTCACCTTTCCCACCTCATCTTACACCACGCTTCACTGCCACACCTCTCCCCGCTCCTCTAATTTTCCATCATGCTTCCCACTTCACAGTCTTTGTACATGTAGAACCCTGCCATATGCCCTGTCCTTTTCTTTCTTTCTTTGCATGGATCACAATGGGCAATTGTATATTTAGCTAATTATTCATATTCTCTAGTAGACTGTGTAAAGAAGGTATTTTTGAGTAGGTCCCTTTGTCAATAATAACAGTGACAAATTCCCAACAGGAGACCTAGTAAGGGGCAAGGCTCTGAGCCAGACAAGGGAAGGACCCAGAGGTGAAGGTGTCCTGGCCACTGCCTGTGGAAAGCTTACCTGCTAGTGAGGAGGGGAGAGCCAGGAGGAAAGGAATAAATTCAGGGGTGACCAGAATTACATGGAAACTTTTGTTGTGGAGAGACCCATGCTTTAATGGATGGAAAGGGGTTCAACTGAAAAGAGAAAGTACATTCTAGGCAGAGAGAGTACAGAATAAGGCACAAAATTGCCCAAGGATCCAACAAACCAGAATGGCAAATAGGTTTTTACATGTATCATTTCCTGTAATAAGCTTATAAATAAATGTGGATACCAGAAGGTAAGTCCTACTAGTTTAGGCGTTTTGGTCCCTTTCATTCATTACTACATTCCTAGCTACTACCAAGTGTCAAGTCGCACTTTAGTAGATGCTCAGTATTTTAATAGTTTATTGAATAAATAAGGTAGGTCCTCTCTGCTTGCATTTTACAGATGAGGAAATGCACAAATAAGTGACATGGTATATAAGTAGTAAAGCCAGGATTTTAAGAAAATATGGGAAAATATGTTTTATATTGATGGGGCTGAAAAAGGGCCTTTAAAGCATAACATGTATGCAAAGTATAAAATAAGCAATTGACAGATTTGATGTTAAAAAATTTTAAATTGCTTTGCCAAAAAAAATCAGTATTGAAAGAAAGTACTAGACTGTATAAAGCTAACTAACATAATTTAAAAATAGTGTTGATATCCTTAATATATAAAGAGCATTTAAGAATCAACAGAAAAAAACAAATGCTCCAATAGAAAAATGGACAGATGCCACAAAGAAGCAGTTCATAAAGAATAAATAAAAGTAGCCAAGTAAAATAACCAATAAAAGATATAAATAGATATACAAATATATATAATCACTCCACATTAAATAAAAATATGAATATAAAGAGTACTCTGTTATTTTAGGTGGAGACTGATAAAATACAATATTGGTCAATATCTGAGGAAGCAGGTAATCTTATATATTGGGTGCAAGAATATAAATTGGTGTAGTCTTTCTGGAAAGCAGTATAACACTATATTCCAAATTGTAAAATGAGTCTACCCTTTGATTCAGGATTTTAGCTATTCTAAGTGGATAATCAAACAATTACATCAAAATGTTTTTATAGGACCACACATGGTGGTTCATGCCTATAATCCCAGAACTTTGGAAGGCTTAACTTCCTTAAGCCTAGAAGTTTGAAATCAGCCTGGGCAACAAGGTAAAACCCTGTCTCTACAAAAAACAAAATACAAAAATTGGCCAGGTGTTGTGCCGTATACCAAGAGTCCCAGGTACTCGGGCAGCTGAGGTTGGAGGATTGCTTGAGCCTGGGAGGTAGAGGCTATAGTGAGCTGTGATCATGCCTCTGCACTCCTGCCTGGGAGACAGAGTGAGACCCTGTCTAAAAAAAAAATAAATGTTTTTACAAGTAATTCTCACAGCATTCTTTCGAATATAATGAACATTTGGGAAGAATTTAAATGTCTATTAATAAGGGATTAGTTAAGTTATTATATATCTATTAAATGAATTTCTATGAAGTCATTATATATAGTGATACACAGTAGGGGTTGGTAGGCTATGACTCAAAGGCCAAATTCAGCCTATTGCCTGTTTTTTTTTTTTTTTTTTTTTTTTTTTTTTGAGACGGAGTCTTGCTCTGTCGCCCAGGCTGGAGTGCAGTGGCCGGATCTCAGCTCACTGCAAGCTCCGCCTCCCGGGTTTACGCCATTCTCCTGCCTCAGCCTCCCAAGTAGCTGGGACTACAGGTGCCCGCCACCTCGCCCGGCTAAGTTTTTGTATTTTTTAGTAGAGACGGGGTTTCACCGTGTTAGCCAGGATGGTCTCGATCTCCTGACCTCGTGATCCGCCCGTCTCGGCCTCCCAAAGTGCTGGGATTACAGGCTTGAGCCACTGTGTCCGGCTATTGCCTGGTTTTGTTGATAAAGTTTTATTGGAACACAGCCACATACACTAATGTATGTACTTTCTATACATGAATTAGTTTATGTAATGTTAGCTGTCATGGCTGCTTTTGTACCGTAATGGCTGAATTGAGTAGTTGCAACACAGACCAAATGGTCCAGAGGCCTGAAATATTTATTATCTGTTCCTTTACAAACAAGTTTGCTAACTCTTGATATATAGCTTTGTTTATTGATGTGGAAAGCTCTCTGTAACATGTTATTGCATGAAAAAAGCAGGGTACAACAATCACACATAGGTAGTGATCACCTCGTTACATAAAATCATGTGGTGATAGGAGGTGCAAAAAAAAAAGCACCTTAAAGAATATAGTTTTGGCCAGGCGTGGTGGCTCACACCTGTAATCCCAGCACTTTGGGCGGATCATGAGGTCAGGAGATCGAGATCATCCTGGCTAACACGGTGAAACCCCGTCTCTACTAAAAATACAAAAATTAGCTGGGTGTGGTGGCGGGAGCCTGTAGTCCCAGCTACACAGGAGGCTGAGGCAAGAGAATGGCATGAACCCGGGAGGCGGAGCTTGCAGTGAGTGGAGATCGTATCACTGCACTCCAGCCTGGGCAACAGAGCAAGACTCCGTCTCAAAAAAAAAAAAAAAGAATATAGTTTTGAGAGAGATATCCTGAATCATGTTTAGCAAAATATTCTGGGTTACCTGTAAGTTGTGAGACTTCAAGTGATTTTTCCTTCCTTAACCTCTGTATATTTTTCTGTAATTGCTAAGTTTTTAAAACCAATCAAGTTATTACATTTTTTTTTTGAGATGGGGTCTTGCTCTGTTACCCAGGCTAGAGTACAGTGGCACAATGTCGGCTCACCACACGCTCTGCCTCCCAGGTTCAAACAATTCTCTTGCCTCAGCATCCCGAGAAGCTGGGATTACAGATACCTGCCACCACATCTGGTTAATTTTTGTATTTTTTTTAGTAGATATGGTGTTTCACCATGTTAGTCAGGCTGGTCTTGAACTCCTGACCTCAGGTGATCCACCCGCCTCGGCCTCCCAAAGTGCTGGGATTATAGGCATGAGCCACTACACCTGGCCCCTGTTTTTCAAACAAAGAACTTGAACTGATAACTTACAAAAGAAGAAATAGAGCTACTAAGCAGACACAGGGGAAATGTTAAGGCCTTGCAAATAGTGTAAACTAAACTGAAAGTATTTTATCTTTTAAATTAACAAATTTTGAAACTATTTCATACCAGTTCTGAGTTCAGTGAAACTCTTCTTTCATAAATTGATGGTGGCTTTATAAATAGTTACAATTTTGGAAAATAATTTGACAACATTTTAGTACCTTTTAATATACACCTTGAATTTTTCTAACTTTAACGTACACCTTAAAACAGTAATCTCGCATTTAGAAATATATAGTTTCACAGAAATAATTTCAGTTTATGAAAGACTATATACATCAAGTTGTCTAAATGGCATAAAATGTCTTTGATTTAAAGCTAAATGTAGTTGAACATAAAATCTCACAAATGCTATGTTTACTGCAGTGGCAAAAATACAGAACAATGTGAAGTACAAACAAAGGTGAAGAACAACTTACATTCTCATGCTTTGCTGGTGAGAATGTAAAGCAACCACTCTGCAAAATCGTTTTCCAGTTTTTTATAAAGTTAAGCATATATTTACCAGATGGCACACAATTCTACCTCTATATATTTATGCTTGAAAAATCAAAACTTCTTTTCACAAATAAATATCTACATGGATATTTATAGCAGTTCTATTCATAAATGTCAAAAGCTGGAAACAACCCAAATATTCTTCAGTGGGTAAAAAAACAAACTGTGGTGCAGCCATAAAGTGGAGTGCCACTCAGTAATAAGAAGGAACATGCTATTGATAACCATGACAACTGAATGAATCTTAAAAGCATTATGTTGTATGAAAGAAGGTGGCCTTAAAAGCTCACACAACGTATGATTCCATTTATGTCTTTGGCAGACAGACCAAAGGATACAGAGCAAAGTGTTTGCCAAGTTTAAGTGTGGAGGAGGGTGTGGCAATAAAGGGATAGCATCACGGAATTTTTTGGCAAGATAGGCTGTTCTGTATCCTAATTGTAGTGGTGGTTAAACAAACCTATAGACATTAAATTCATTGAACGATACACCAAAAAACAGTAAATTTTACTGCATGTTAATAAAAAAAAACAAATTGTTTAGGAAAATATTGGAAGAGAATGCATGAAAATTACAATATTGTTTGTTTAAGGTGATGGTGTTATGGACAATTTTCTTTTCTTGTTTCCCCAATGTTACATGAAAAAATTGTTTCTATAACTAATATACTTATAAACAAACATATTGAAAGACTCTAAATTCATGGTACTATATATGTTTGAGAAATGAACAAATAGCCCTTCATATGTCAATAAAATCTTTTTCTTTTTTTCATGGAATCTTGCTCTGTCACCCAGGCTGGAGTGCAGTGGCGCAATCTCAGCTCACTGCAACCTCCACCTCCCAGGTTCAAGCAATTCTCTTGCCTTGGCCTCCCTAGTAGCTGGGATTACAGGTGCGTGCCACCACACCCAGCTAATTTTTATATTTTTAGTACAGACAGGGTTTGGCCATGTTGGCCAAGCTTGTCTCGAACTCCTGACCCCAGGTGATCTGCCCACCTTGGCCTCCCAAAGTGCTGGTATTACAGACATGAGCCACCATGCCCGGCCCATATGGCAATAATATCTGAAGACACTGTGCATCTGATGTCATCAGAAGCAGTTCAAATTGTGTCCAGGAGCCTATTTATGAAACTAATAAAGCATGCAATTTACTTTAGGAAGCACAAGTGTAAGTACTCATGGAATTTTTGCTTTGTTAAAGCTTCTTTTGTTTGGAAAATTTACTTTCGTAGAATTCTCTATTCACCTTTGATGCCAAATAAATGAGATTATGTTTTAAGGCAATAATAACCTCATGTAAACATGCATTATCTTATTTGTTCTTCAAAATCCTCTAACCCCACCACCAGAAGGTAAAAATGGTTAGTGTATGCTCTTGTTGGAAAAGAGGAAACCAAGGTACAGAAACATTCTAGTTTAAACACTGTGTAATAAAAATGCTGTTTTCTTTAACTTTTCTTCAAGAAGACAGATTGTACTTTTTTTGTTGCTTGCCAGTAATGATATTTAAGATATTATTATTGTATCTTTTCTTTCAATAATTTCCTGGGCTTTATTAGGAGAAAAAGTATTTGTTTTATTATTGAAAATTCATAAGCGCTTTGGTTGTGATGAAATTCTCTCATCTGTTTGGTGTTTCAGGATTTTATATTGCACGCTGATCTTGCCTATGTATTACCTCGAGCCTTTCTTTTCATACATCTTCCTCAACCTACAGCTCATGATCTTGCAGGTCCTTCACCTTTACTGGGGTTATTACATCTTGAAGATGCTCAACAGATGTATATTCATGAAGGTAAGGACTGTCCAAATGTTATTGCTCTTAATGTCATTACCAGGTTAATGGTGAGGCCAGACTGTTGAATGTTCAAGTTAATTCATGGTTTTAACCAGAATTCTTTTTTTCTTGATTTGATTATTTTTGATTAAAATTTTGGTAAAATAGAGCTAGATTTTTCATAAGTAGGTCTTTAAGGTGCTTTAAAGAAATTGCTTTTATTAGAACATGTTATTTTTGACATTTAAAAATGTCAAAAATTCAAAAATTCTAAAAATTGCTGCTTATTTTTATGCTTGAAGAAAATGTTTAAACTTTTGTTTATTGATATGTAATATTCGTGCATATTTATGTGATATTTTGTACATGCATAGAATGTGTAGTCAGGACATTTGGGGTATCCATCATCTTGAGTATTTATCATCTCTTAGTGTTGGGAACATTTCAAGTCCTCTCTTACAGCTATTTTGAAATATACAGTGTATTGTTGTTAACTATAGTCACCTGCTAACTGAACATTGGAATTTGTTCCTTTTATCTAACTCTAAGTTTTTACCTATTACCAAGCCTTTCTTCATCTTCCTCCAACCCCACCAACACACCTTTCCCAACCTGGTGGCTATCATTCTACTCTTTGATATATTGTTTTGTTGTTGTTGTTGTTGTTTGTTTGTTTTCTTTGCATGAATTTCCAGTAGTGAGATTGCTGGGTCATATGGCAGTTCTACATTTAGGTTTTGAGAAATCTACATTCTGTTTTCCATAGAGATTGTGCTAATTTACATTCCCACAAACAGTATATAAGAGTTCCCTCTCCTTTACATTCTCACCAGTGTCTGTCAATCACTTTTTGCCCTTTTAATAATAGCAGTTTTAACTGGGTGAGATGATATCTCATTGTGGTTTTGACTTGCATATTTCCCTGATGGTTAGTGATGTTGAGCATTTTTTCATATGCCTGTTGGCCAGTGTATGTTTTTTCTTCAGAAATATTTATTCACGTCCTTTGCCCCTTTTTAATGGAATTACTATTATTATTATTTGTTGTTGTTTTACTGTTGAGCTGTTTGTGTTCCCTGTATATTCTGGATATTAGTCCATTATCAGACGAATAATTTGCAAATATTTTCTCCCATTCAATAGTTTGTCTTTTCACTAGGTTGATTGTTTCCTTTGCTGCACAGAAGCTTCTTAGTTTAATATAGTCCCATGTGTCTATTTCGGTTTTTGTTGCCTGTGCTTCTGAGGTCTTAGCCATTGAATATTTGTCTAGACCAATGTCCTGAAGTATTTCGCTGAAGTACTTCCCTTATGTATTCTTCAAGTAGTTTTATATTTTAGGGTCTTATATTTAAGTCTGTAATCTATATTGAGTTGATTTTTGTATATGATGAGAGATAGAGATCTAATTTCAATCTTCTGCATGTGGATATCCAATTTTCTACACAGTATTTATTGAAGAAGGTGTCCTTTCCCCCAATGTATGTATTTTTTTTTATTTCTGTGAAAAATGGCATTGGTATCTTTTTTTTTTTTTTTTTTTTTTTGACAATGTCTTGCTCTGTCTTCAAGGTTAGAGTGCAGGGACATGATTATGACTCACTGCTGCCTCAATCTCCCAGGCTCAAGCAATCCTCCCACTTCAGCCACTCAAGTAGCTAGGACTACAGACACATGCCACCACACTTTGCTAATTTTTAAAATTTTTTGTAGAAATTGGGTCTCTATGTTTTCCAGGATAGTCTCAAACTCTTGGGCTCATGCAATTCTCTTGCCTTGGTCTCCCAAAGTGCTGGAATTACAGGTGTAAGGCACTATGCCTGGCCAACATTGCTATCTTGGTAGAGATTGAATTGAATCTGTAGATTGCTTTGAGCAGTCTGGTCATTTTAATATTAACTTTTCTAATCCATGAGCATGAGCTGTCTTTCCATTTGTTTGTGTCCTCTTCAATTTTTAAAAATCAATGTTTTGTAGTTTTCCTTGTAGAGGTCTTTGACCTCCTTGGTTAAATTTATTCCTAGGTATTTTTGTAGCTATTGTAAATGAGATTGCCTTATTGAGTTCTTTTTCAGTTAGTGTGTTGTTCATATATAGACACACTATTTTTTTATGTTGAATTTGTATCCTGTCACTTTACTGAATTTGTTTATCAGATCTAAGACTTTTTTGGTTCTTTAGGTTTTTCTGGATATAAGACCATGATACCTGCAAAGAGGGACAATTTGACATCCTCTTTTCTAATTTGGATGCCTTTTATTTCTGTCTCTTGCCTGATTGCTCTGACTTTGATGTCCAGTACTACGTCAAATAGGAGTAGTAAAGTGAGCATCTTTGTCTTGTTCCAGTTTTTAAAGGAAAGGCTTTCAGCTTTTCACCATTTAGTATGATGTTAGCTATGAATTTGTCATATATGCCCTTCATTATGTTCAGGTATGTTCCCTCTGTGACTAGTTTGTTGAGAGTTTTTATCATAAAAGGATGCTCAGTTTTATCAAATGCTTTTTCTGTGTCTATTGAGATGATCATATAAATTGTATTATACATTCTATGTAATGTGTCACATTTATTGATTTGTTTATGTTGAATCAACCTTGCATCCCTGGGATGAATCCCACTTGGTATTGGTATGTTACCTTTTTGATGTACTGTTGGATTTGGCTTGCTAGAATTTTGTCGAGAATTTTTGTATCTATGTTAATCAGGGATATTGGCCTGTAGTATTTTTTTTGTTGTTGGGTCCTTGTCTGGTTTTGATATCAAGGTAATGCTGGCCTTGTAGAATGAGTTAGGGAGAATTCCCTTCACTTCAGTTTTTTTTTTTTTTTTTAGTAGTTTAAGGAGAATTGCTGTAAATTCTTCTCTGTAAGTTTGGTAGAATTTAGCAATAAAGCTATCTGGACCTGGACTTTTCTTTGTTGAAAGACTTTTTGTTACTGATCCAATCTCTTTACTTTTTACTGGTCTTTTCAGGTTTTCTGTTTCTTCTTCAATCAGTCTTGGGACATTGTATGTGTTTATGAATTTAACCATTTCCTCTAGGTTTTCCAGTTTGTTAGTGTATAGTTATTCACTATAGTTTCTGATAATCTTTTGTATTTCTGTGGTATCAATTGTAATGTGTCTTTTTTGTTTCTGATTTTCTTTATTTTGATCTTTTCTCCTTTTTTCTTGGTCAGTCTAGCTAGCAATCTATTTTGTTTATCTTTTCAAAAAACCAACTTCTAATTTTGTTGATTCTTTGTAATTATTTTCAGTCTCTTTCATTTAGATTTGCTCTGATCTTTATTATTTCTTTCCTTCTACTAATTTCCCATTTGGCTTGTTCTTGCTTTCCTAGTTCATTGAGATTCATCACTAGATTTTTATATGACATCTTTCTACTTTTTTGATGTAGAAGTTTATTGCTATAAACTTCCCTCTTAGCACTGTTTTTGGTTTATCTCATAGGTTTTGATATGTTGTGTTTTGATTTTCACTTGTTTCAAGAAATGTTTTGATTTCCCTCTTAATTTCTTTCTTGACCTAGTGGTCGTTTGGGAGCATGTTGTTTAATTTCCATGTATTCATACAGTTTTCAAAGTTTCTCTTATTGATTTAATAAGTGGGTCATTTAATTGTTGATTTAATAAGTGGGTCATTTTTAAATCCATTCAGCCAGTCTATATCTTTTAAATGGAAAGTTTAATCTGTTTACATTCAAGGTTAGTATTAATATGTGAGGGGTTATTTCTGTCATTTTATTAATTAATTTCTAGTTCTGTATATCCTTTGTTTCTTTCTTTCTCTCTTATTGTTTATCATTGTGGTTTGGTGGTTTTCTGCAGTGGTAACATTTGAGTCCTTTCTCTTCTTTATCTAATCCATTGTGGTCTAAAAAGACACTACATGTAATTTCAGTTTTTAAAAATTTGTTGAGACATGTTTTGTGTCCTAACATATGGTCTATCCTGGAGAATGTCCCATGTGCTGATGAGAAGAATGTGTATTCTGTAGCCACTGGATGAAATGTTCTGTAACAGTCTGTTAGGTCCATTTTGCATAAAGTGCAGTTTAAATCCAATGTTTCTTTGTAAATATTTTGTCTAGATGGTCCATCTAGTAGGGTGATAGTAGGGTGTTGAAGTCTGCAACTATTATTGTATTGGGCTTCATCTATCTCACTAGTAATATTTGCTTTATATGTCTGAGTGCTCTATTGTTGGCTACATATATATTTAGAATTGTATTTCTTGCTGAGTTGATCTCTTTATCATTTTATAATTGACTTTTTTGTCTATTTTTACTGTTTTTTTGAATTAAAGTCTGTTTTGTCTGATATAAGTATAGGTGTTTCTGCTTGCTTTTGGTTTCCACTTGCAGGAGTAACTTTTTACATTCCTTTACTTTTAGTCTATATGTTTTGTTTTGTTTTGGTTTTCTGTTTGTTTTGTTTTTTGTTTTTTTTGAGACAGAGTCTTGCTGTCACCCAGGCTAGAATGCAGTGGCACGATCTCAGCTCACTGCAAGTTCCGTCTCCCAGGTTCACACCATTCTCCCATCTCAGCCTCCCTAGAGCTGGAACTACAGGTGCCCACCACCACACCTGGCTAATCTTGTTTTTGTATTTTTAGTAGAGACAGGGTTTCACCGTGTTAGCCAGGATGGTCTTGATCTCCTGAACTTGTGATCTTCCCACTTTGGCCTCCCAAAGTGCTGGGATTACAGGCATGAGCCACCGTGCCTGGCCTAGTCTATATGTGTTTTTACAGGTGAAATGAGCTTCTTGTAGGCAGCATATAGTGGGTCATTTTTAAATCCATTCAGCCAGTTTATATCTTTTAAGTAGAAAGTTTAATCTGTTTACATTCAAGATTAGTATTAATATGTGAGGGGTTATTTCTGTCATTTTATTAATTAATTTCTAGTTGTTCTGTATATCCTTTGTTTCTTTCTTTCTCTCTTATTGTTTATCATTGTGGTTTGGTGGTTTTCTGCAGTGGTAACATTTGAATCCTTTCTCTTATTTATTTATGTCTTTGTTCTACCAGTATGTTTTATACTTTTCTATGTTTTCATGCTGGTAGATATGATTCTTTCACTTCTGGATGTAGAATTGCCTGAAGCATTTCTTGTAGGGCCAGTGTAGTTGTGATGAATTCCCTTAGCTTTTGCTTATCTGGAAAATACTTTATTTCTCCTACATTTATAAAAGATAATTTTTCTGGGTATGGAATTCTTGGCTGACAGGTTTTTTCCCCCCCTTTTTCAGGAGTATGACCATATCATCCCATTTTCCCCTGGTCTGTAAGGTTTCTGTTGTTAGTCTGATGGTGGTTCCGTTACAGGTGACTAGACACATTTCTGTTGCTGTTCTTAGAGTACTGTCTTTGTCTTTGACTTCCAACAGTTTGACTATAATATGCAGTGAAGACCTTTTAGAATCATATCTATTTGTGAATCTATGAACTTCTTGTATCTGGATGTCTAAATCTCTTGCAAACTTGCGAACATTTCAGCTATTATTTTATTAAACAGGTTTCTATTTTTTAATTTTATTTTCACCTCTGGAACACCAAAAGTTCAATAAGTTGTTTCTCTTACAGTGTCCCATATGTCATGTAGGCTATGTTCATTCTTTCTCATTCTTTTTTTTCTTTATTTTTATCTAATGGAGTTATTTCAAAAGACCTGTCTTCAAGTTCTGAAATTCTTTCTTCTGCTTGATCTAGTCTATTATTATTATTATTATTTATTATTATTTTTTTTGAGATGGAGTCTCGCTGTGTCACCAGGCTGGAGTGCAGTGGCACAATCTTGGCTCATTGCAACTTCTGCCTGCCGAGTTCAAGAGATTCATTCCCCTGCTTCAATCTCCTGAGTAGCTGGGACTACAGGTGCATGCCACCATGCCCAGCTAATTTTTTGTATTTTAGTAAAGACAGAGTTTCACCATGTTGGCCGGAATCATTTTGGTCTCCTGACCTCGTGATCTGCCCACCTCAGCCTCCCAAAGTGCTGGGATTACGGGTGTGAGCCACTGCGCCTGGCCAATCTAGTCTATTTTTAAAGCATTTGAATGTATTTTGTATTTCATTCAATGAATTCTTTACTTTCAGAATTTCTGTTTGGTTCTTTTTTTATGATATCTATCTCTTTGGTAAACTTCTCATTCATATTATGAATTGTTTTCTGATTTCCTTGTATTGTTTATCTGTGTTCTCTTATATCTCACTGAGGTTCTTTAATATAATTATATTGAGTTCTTTTTCTGGGATATCTTAAGTATGTTTGTATTGGAATCTGTTGCTGGAGAATTATTGTGTTTTTTTGGAGGTATTATATTTCCTTGCTTTTTTATGTTTCTGTGTCCTTAAATTGATATCTACACATCTGGTATAACAGTTGCTTCTTACATTTTTTTGAATTTGCTTTCATAGAGGAGGATATTTTCCTGAAGATGTACTTACAGTGGTTGTTGGTAGGGCACTTTGGTTCTGATTCTGGGTGCATGCAATAGTGTAGTCATTACATGATTTTTTTTGCCTATAAACAACCTCAGTGGTGTCTGTGAATTTTTCATTGGCTTAGGGTGCAGTTAGTGGAGACTTTGGTGAAGTTTTGCTGGGGATGGGAATGCCAAGTGGTCTAGTCCTTGGGCCCCAGTGGTGGCAGTAGTGGGCCAAATGGTCCTATCCTTGGGCAGTAGTGTTAGCAGCTCCAGGCAGGCTGATTCTTGGGTGTTCAGATAGCTTTCCCAGGTGCCAACAGTGGCAGTGATGGGGCAGGAGGTAGGTCAGCCTCTGGGCCCCTGGGCAGAAGCTGTGGCATGGGCAATGGCAGTAGCAGTCACTCAACAATCCTCTGGCTCCCAAGTGGTCTGCACTGGTGTTGGCAGTGGCTGCAATGGGCTAGGAAGGCCAGTCCCCAGGCCTGCAGGTGGCATGTGCAGGTGAGTACTAGCTGTGGTGATAGCAGCAGGTTAGGTGGGCACATCCTCAGGTCCCTGGGAGGAGTGCTCAGGCACCAATCATTGTGAACATAGCCAGTTGATTTCTGGGCCTTCCAATGGTATACTTGGGCGGTAGGTGGAGGGAGTGTGGAACCAGGCCAGGCAAACCTATCCTCAGGCCCCGCTGTGGTGCACGCATGTGCTGGTTGTGGTAGGCAGGGGCAGGGTGCCCTGCTACTGGAAGAGTGGGGTTGCTTTCAGTGGTAGCACCTGCAGGTAGTTGGCTAGGGAGCACATGCTTCATCCCCATGTAGCAGCTGTGGATAGGGTAACCTGTCCTCAGGACACTTGTAAATGCATGGCAACTCTACTACTAAGACAGTAGGGTCACTGCCAGTGGCTTGCACTTTGGCCCTGGTAGTGGCATCCAGCAGTGGGACACATACAAATGTGTGATGGCACACTACTGGGGGTATCAGGGCCACTGTCAATGGTTGCTGCTTCAGCCCTGGTAGCAACAGCCAGCCACAGCAGTTCCCACACATGGGGGATGTCAGTGGGGTTCCAGGAATGTGTCAATGCAGGGACTGTTGTGCTTCAGCACAGGCTGCAGTTTGGCGGAGGCTAGGCTCTCAAAATGGCACTGTGCTGTAGCTGCTTAGGACTCAGGGGGTATGTGGGACCTAGTGTGAGCTCCTTCTATGGAGCGATGCTTTTGTGGCAACTCTAGGCAGCTCTCTATGTTAGTCTTATGGCCCATGAGAGTGGAGGGGCTCTCCTGTGGCTAGGATTGCAGGAGTCCATGATAGGAATGTGGACCACTGAGATTTCTTACTTACCCTTTTCCCACATTGGTGAGTGTCTCCAGGTTCTTAGCTGAGCAGATGGTCTTGGCTTCCCTTTGCTTTCTTGCCTTAAGTGTTTCCTGTCACTTCTCTGTTAAATTCCACTCTTCTTTAAGAGGATCTGTTCAAAGTGTGATTATCTACTCGCTATTTGGTTCCTCTGTGAGGAGGCATGTACCAGATGCCTCTAGTTGTTCCCGATTGCTGCTTTTTAAAGAATTCCATAATGAGTCAAAATGTGCTCTAGTTTTGGGCAACCTTTATGATGATAATTGAATAATACTTCAGAGCCTTATGTTTATTTTTATTGAATATCCAAATTGCACATAATGCTCTCCTCTGAGCTTGCTCCCCACTACTCTCTGAAATACTGTCCATCATTTTACTATACTTTGTTTCTGAAAACATCTTCTCTAAATAATAAAAAATTAATTAGCCTATTGATTCGACCTTTTAGACTATTGAAGGTTTTTTGTTGTGTTGTTTTGAATTAGGTTCTATGCTTTAATTCCAGAAAACAGTGAGGGAAAGGCAACAGAGATGAATAAGATAATCCCTGACTTTAGGGAAATAGCCCACCATCTAGTGGGGAATGTTCACCTACTGGCAACTAACTGTAGCGTACAGAATGTCCTATGGTACATACAGGCTCCAGAAACTTGCTATGGAAGAAAAGATAAAAAGATAAATTAACTCAAGGGACTAGGAAATGTTTCATTGAGTGATGGAGTTTGAGTTGAGCCTTTAAAGCAACTGAAAAAGATCGCATTTCTGCTTTGTCTTACAATCATACTCTACTACTAAGTGTTGATGAAAAGAGTCAAACTCTGTAAAATATTTGAACAGATTTATCCTGAACCAAATATGAATGACCAGTGGCCCATGACATAGCCCCAGGAGATCCTGAGAACATGCCCAAGGTGGTCAGACTACAACTAGGTTTTAGACATTTTAGGGAGCTATAAGTCATCAATCAATGCATGTAAGATGTACATTGCTTTGGTCTGGAAAGGTAAGACAGCTGGAAGTGGGGGGCTTCCAGGTCATAGGCAGATTCAAAGATTTTTCTGATTGGCAATTGGTTGAAAGCGTTATTAGATAACTCATTAGATAAGAGCTGAAATCAACAGAAAGGAATGTCTGTATTAAGATAAGGGGTTGTGGAGACCAAGGTTTTATCATGCAGATGAAGCCTCCAGGTAGCTGACTTCAGTGCTGTTATCAGACCTTAAAAGGTGCCAGACTGTTAATTCATTCTCTCCTGGATCAGAGGAAAGATCCAGAAAGGAAAGGCGATTCTCTGCAAAATGTAGGTTTGCTTCACAAAAGACAGTTTGGTAGGGCCATTTCAAAATATATCAAAGAAATATATTTTGGAGTAAAATACTTCAGTTTCTTTCAGGGGCTGCTGTCTGTCATGTGATGCTATACTAGAGTCAGGCTGGAACTTGGTGTCTTATTGCTACAAAAGTCAGTCTTAAGATCTCTGTTTTAATGTTACTGATGGTCAGCTGTGCCTGGATTTCAAAGGAAGGAGGGTATATAATGAGGTGTGTCTGATTCTCACTTCCCATCATGGCCTGAACTAGATTTTCAGGTTTATATTGAAATGTCCTTGGCTGAGAGGGGGTCCATCAGGCAGCTGGGGGGCTTAGAATTTTATTTTTGGTTTACATAAGGGAGTTTTAATTAAGGATCTGTCAAGTTGAAAGTTACAGCTGGCTCACATTTAGGTGTTCCTATCCGTGTATAATATATACAGCACTGTATTGTCAGATTGAGTGACTTGTGTTTACCAAGGATGCTGGCAGTTAGTCTGATAAGCTCAGTTTTAATCAACTCTTTGATTAATTAGTTTTCCAACTTTAGTAAATGTGTCTCAAAGATCACTGAAGAGTTGGCAAAGGAAATGGAAATTGCCATAATTGACCTCTGAGTTTTCTACCATCTCTTAGCTTCTAGATCTTGACAGAGGTATGGGAAATTAGGCCACATCTCGATTAATCTAAAAAAAAAAAAATGAGAAGTTTCTTCTTTAACTAAATTACTGATGACGTTGTTTTCTTGAGAGGCAACTTTCCCCCTTAAAGTTGTGGTGCCAAGAAAAAAAACTTTCATTGAATGGTTCTAGTTTTTCATTGAATGGTTCTAGTTTATTAAAGTTCTAAATAGCTTTTCTATGATCTCTGAAAAAGTTGTCTTATTCTCTGAGTGATAAAGTTGAAGTAACTGAGATAAGTTAAATAAGAACTCAATCAGTTAGATAATTTGCACCTGCAGTAGTTGGTGTGACAGAAGGGCCCTGGACTGAGCCTGTAATGATTGGGTCCAGCCTTCCAAAAGCTCCTGTCCCCGTGGAGAAACGGTTCCCTTATTAACTGGTGAGAGACAATAATTACAGGCTTGGAAAGGATCCAGGGGGAGTGAAACTTGGAAAACAGAAGATACCCTAGTTTCATTGTGATTTTCCTATGTCTGATCTCTAATGGGTCATGCCAGGCCTGATTAGAAACCCAGCAGGTTGGGGAGCCATGGACAAGAATTTCTAATTTCTCATGTTGTCCTTTTGAGAAGCTGTTTCTAATTGCAGTTTGACAGGAGTTGTGGAGGCCCCCACAGCCGTAATCCTTGCAGTTTGTATGACTTCAGCTGGCTTGCATGTGTACTGTGTTTTCCACAGCAGTGGCAAAACTGGCTGTGAAGTCAGCGTATTCCTCCAAAGCCATAAAGCCTCCTTTTAAAGAACACTATGTGAAGACATAGTTGCATTGCAAAGGGGAGGAGAGGGCTAGAGGCTGGAGTTAAAATCCTTAGAGGAACAACTAACAAATCAATTTTCAACTCTATTTAATAAGCATTTAGCATTTAATGCATTTAATTGTTACTAAGGCGACAAATTCTTGGATACTTTACAAATGAAATTGCAGACGTTCATAAGCCTCCAAAAATTTCTTTTAAGTCTTGTAACAGAGATTGTGAATTTGTCCCTTCAATTCATTACACATGGAAAAGTCTCAGTAAGTAACTTTAAATATGCAAAGGATACAAAATTTGGAAAACCACCCTGTTTTGGGTAGCAGGTTACAAAATAATGTATTAATCATTTTTGGTCTCCATGAATTTTCATGGTAGACTGAAAAGAAGAAGGTGATTATACTTCTAAAAACAGCATTTTTGGTAATAGTCACATCTTATTTTTCCTAAACAATAAGGTCATTGCATTTGATGAATGAGAACCTTCCACTATTTGCTTTTGCTCTTGAATGCCTTAAAAATAAAAATATCACTATAATTTCAAAACTCTAGCATATATGGACCTGCTTAGCAGGCATCCTGCTGCTTGAGAACAAGGGTTGGCACTGAAACTTATCTAGTTCCTATAAAATGGTTGATTTTGTGATGAGCTACTAGCCCATACATTACATCAGAAAATATGACAGGCTGACACTCATCTTGTCATTTTCTTTGCTAACATGAGAAGTGCCTTGAGAGGAAATTAGAAGGAAATAGTATGCTTTTGTTTAACATTACTTAAGAGAACTTGATCATCCTTAAGCTTTTATTCTCTTCTTTCTAAATATCATCCTGGATCCTGGCCAACTCAAGCATGTCTCTGTGACATCTTGTGCTGGTGAATAGTCAAGACATGTGGGGGGAACTGTAGCATGCAGCCATGAAAGCCAGGATGGAGAAACTAGCCCCTTGGCAACCTGCCCAGCCATCTGCAACTCAACAGGCAGGATCTCTTCAGTTCATAGAATGATACTTTACATACACCGGACTGTTTTAGCTAAAGAAAGGCACACACTAATACACATGAAGAAACCGAAGCCTAGACCAAATTCACACAGTAATTTCGTGGCAAAGCCAAGAGTAGAACTTGAGTCTCTTAACTTGTAACACTTCACCCTTTAAATTATTCTTTATTTGAATTAAGGTAAAAAAAAATAATAACTAGAAAAACCAGAAAATTAATTTAAAATACTTGTATGGAGTTATAAAATAGTAAATATTCAAAAATTTTCAAAAGTTAAAAAATATATATGTATATACCTGCTGGGTACCCACAAAATTTTTAAAAAATGAAAGTAAATAGTGAATACAGGCCAGACACAGTGGCTTATGACTGTAATCCCAGCACTTTGGGAGGCTGAGGCAGGAGGATCACCTGAGGTTGGGAGTTCAAAACCAGCCTGACCAACATGGCGAAACCCTGTCTCTACTAAAAATACAAAAATTAGCTGGGCGTGGTGGTATGGGCCTGTAATCCCAGCCACTTGGGAGGCTGAGGTGGGAGAATTGCTTGAACCAGGGAGGTGGAGGTTGCAGTGAGTTGAGATCATGCCACTGTACTCCACTCCAGCCTGGGAGACAGAGTTAGACTCCATCTCAAAAAAAAAAAAAAAAAAAAAAAAAAGTGGGTACATAATCCAATTGATGAGTAATCAAGATCATAGATTAAAATACAGCATAAATCTTTTAACTTACTTTTGAACTTTTTTAAAGCATAAGAAAATATTTTGTTTTTCTTCTTTTTTTAATCTCACATCACTTCCAAGTAAAGCAGTTAGATAGCTAAGAGTACAGGTTCCGTGTAGATTCAAACCTCAGCTCTCCCATTCACTGGCAATGTGATCTTGGGCATATTACTTCATTCGTTGCCCCAGTTTCCTCACCTGTAAAATGGGGATGATGATATTAGTGCCTGCATTGAAGGATAAAGCCCTTAGAACAGTGGGTGGCACATAGTAAGCACATTGTAAATGTTAGCTGCCGTTGTCATGATCAATATGATCAATATTACTACTTTAGCAGATTCTTTCTACCAAACTACAGAGAGCCTGTGAATGAGTCATTGTCGGGCAGTTGGCTCTCAGCAAGCCTCTTCATTTTGCTCAGGCAGACAGTGCTGCAGCTGACCTTGTGAGTCCTTGACTTGCAACCAAAGGCTCCTGTGACAGTTTTCTAAGCTGTCTTCTGCCAGTTGACTTTCATGACTCACATTCCAGGTGGTCATTTTTGACACATTCTCACAGATGTCAACACGTTAGGGAAGAAACACAAAGTGTGTAACATTCAAGAAGCCTCTAAGCTATTCTGCTCGTAGGTAAGAAGGAATGTAAAACTGCACTTTGCTGAACAATAATTTATAAAAATACCACAAAGACTGATTGTTGAAATAAAGTATGTTAGAACTGCTATCAATTTAGGCCGGACATGGTGGCTCACGCCTGTAATCCCAGCACTTTGGGAGGCCGAGGTGGGCAGATCACGAGGTCAGGAGATCAAGACCATCCTGGCTAACATGGTGAAACCCCATCTCTACTAAAAATCTAAAAACATTAGCCGGGTGTGATGGAGGGCGCCTGAAGTCCCAGCTTCTCGGGAGGCTGAGGCAGGAGAATGGCATGAACCCGGGAGGCGGAGCTTGCAGTGAGCCGAGATTACACCACTGCACTCCAAACTGGGTGACAAAGTGAGACTCTGTCTAGAAAAAAAAAGAAATACCATCAACTTATATTTTTATATTTCTGAATATTTGTACAAATTAACTAGCTTGGAAATTTATTCAAGGAACAGCATAATTTGTAAACTTGTAATGGTAAAAATAACTGTACTGAGTTGCTTGGCTTTAAGAATTTCAAATCTGAATGTTCTTCTACACTATATATTCAGCTCAACAACAAAATGGAATTCCTATAGAATTTTAGAACTGGAAGACATCAATGGAAGAGACCACTGATGTCTACCAAGACACCATTAATGTCTACCAAGACACTGTGGCTCCTCTCTGCAAGGCCTTGCTATTGTATTGCAGTTTGCCATGCATGTCCACATATGTGAATTCCTACTGACCTTGAGTCTCCTGGTGACTCTGTGGAGCAGCTTGTGTCATCCCTCTTTTATGAGGAAGAGAATGAGGGCAAATGAAGAAGTTACATGACTTGCCTAATGTCACACAGCAGCAGGATTCACCCCCATGAAGCCTGACGCTTCGGAGCCCATGTTGCTAATACTGGGCTCTTCTACTTCCCTAGAGGTTTTTTTTTTTTTTTTTTTTTTTTTTTTTTTTTTTTTTTTTTTTTTTTTTTTTGAGACAGAGTCTAGTTCTGTCACCTAGGCTGGGACACAGTGGCATGATCTCGGCTCACTGCAACCTCTGCCTCCTGGGTTCAAGCTATTTTTCTGCCTCAGCCTCCCAAGTAGCTGGGATTATACGTGCCCACTACCACACCCAGCTAGTTTTTGTATTTTTAGTAGAGACAGGGTTTCACTGTGTTGGACAGGCTGGTCTCGAATTCCTGACCTCGTGATCCCACCCACCTCGGCCTCCACAGAGGTTTTGTATTTGTGAACATATGTCCTCAAAACATAACTGATACGTATTAATATTTCCTGAGTGTGTATTTAGTGTGGCTTATGCTCAGCTTTCACGAATTTCTTTCTTTTTCTTTTTCTTTTTTTTTTAACTTTTTGAGACAGAGTCTTGCTATGTCGCCCAGGCTGGAGTGCAGTGGTGCGATCTTGGCTCACTGCAACCTCTGCCTCAAGTGATTCTCCTGCCTTAGCCTCCCAAGTAGCTGGGATTACAGGCATGCACCACCATACCTGACCAATTTTTGTATTTTTAGCAGAGATGGGGTTTTACCATGTTGGCCAGGCTGGTCCCAAACTCCTGAGTTCAAGTGATCCGGCTACCTCAGCCTCCCAAGGTGCTAGGATTACAGGCTTGAGTCACTGCACCTGGCCTCTCACGAATTTCATAACGGAATCTTCTACCTTGCTCAGTGTTTGTTATCATCACTTTACAAGTAATTGAATTAATTACTTTACAAGTAATTGATTAACAAGTAACCATTGAATTAATCAATGAATTAATTTCATAGAGGGCACTCTAGAAAAATCTCATTAATGGTATCCCCATTAGGGGATTTTTCTGCCTTAAAACAATCATAAGCCTGAGTTTTTATAAAGGGTAGAGTTGTTTATAAGAAGTTGAAGTTGAATAGGCAACCATCTGCATGGCTCAAAGGTAATAAAAGCAAGAAAATGTTCTATGAGTGGGAAGCAGGGCCGATGGATTAACTGGCCTCTTCCCAGGTCTCCTGACCCCATAGAAGTACTGTGGCTTTGTCCTTGACTGGGAGGTCCCCAGGTTAGATCCACAGGTACAACACAGGCACTCAGATGAGAGCTCAGAAGAGGACCCAACCACGCATTCGCACTCTGAGATGGAAGCAGCACCAAACTGAAAAGGGGTTCCTCTGCTAGTTTGGGAAGTGGAGGCCACCACACTTCTGAGGGTTGTGCAAAACAGTGACCTAGTTTTCAGTTAGATATCTTTTCTCCACCCCAGGATAACATTGTTCAGACATTTCCTTTTTTTTTTTTCCTTTTCTTGGGGTGGTCTCACTCTGTCACCCAAGCTGGAGTGCAGTGGCACCATCTCCACTCACTACAACCTCTGCCTCCTGGGCTCAAGTGATCCTCCCACCTCAACCTCCCAAGTAGCTGGGAACACAGGTGTGTGCCGCCTTACCTGGCTCTCAAAGTGCTGGGATTCCAGGTGTGAGCCACCGCGCCCGGCCCAGATGTTTTCTTATACTGGGATATTCGATATCTTTTTCAAGCTTTTTGGAGAGTCTTCTGTCTTTTTTTCCTATCATTAAAAAGTCAGGAGCCTGGGTGGGGTGGCTCACGCCTATAATCCTAGCACTTTGGGAGGCTGAGGCGGGCAGATCACAAGGTCAAGAGATTGAGACAATCCTGGCTAACACAGTGAAACTCCGTCTCTACTAAAAATACAAAAAGAAATTAGCTGGGCTTGGTGGCAGGCGCCTATAGTCCCAGCTACTTGGGAGACTGAGGCAGGAGAATGGCATGAACGCGGGAGGCGGAGCTTGCAGCGAGCCGAGATCACACCACTGCACTCCAGCCTGGGCAACAGAGCGAGACTCCATCTCAAAAAAAAAAAAAGTCAGGAAACAACAGATGCTGCTTCCTATAGGATTGTCATGATTACCACATTTAGATGTTGCAGTGTCTCTCTCTGTTGCTGATGACAACAGTGTGTCTTTTTAGCTCTTAATTTTAGGCAAACTGACCTCTGATGGAAAAGAGTATACTAGGATGTTTAAATAAGCAAAACAATCTCTTTTTTTTGTACTTTTAGAATCCCCTATAGCTGGTGTCCTATCATTATGATTATGCAAAACTGGTCTGTTAGCATTATTAAAAACTTTTGTCTTGTTAGCATCTTATTTTATTTATTTATTTATTTTACTTTAAGCTCTGGGATACATGTGCAGGACATGTAGGTTTGTTACATATGTATACATGTGCCATGGTGGTTTGCTGCACCTATCCACCCGTCATCTAGTTTTTAAGCCTTGCATGCATTAGATATTTGTCCTAATGATCTTCCTCTCATTTCCCCGCAGCCCCTGACAGGCCTTGGTGTGTGATGTTCCCCTCTCTGTGTCCATGTGTTCTTGTTGTTCAACTTCCACTTATGAGTGAGAATATGCAGTGTTTGATTTTCTGTTCTTGTGTTAGTTTGCTATGAATGATGGTTTCCAGCTTCATCCATGTCCCTGCAAAGGACATGAACTCATTCTTTTTTATGGCTGCATAGTATTCCATGGTGTATATGTACCACATTTTCTTTATCCAGTCTATCATTGATGGACATTTGGGTTGGTTCCAAGTCTTTGCTATTGTGAATAGTGCTACAATAAACATATGTGTGCATGTGTCTTTATAGTAGAATTATTTATAATCCTTTGGGTATATACCCAGTAATGGGATTGGTGGGTCAAATGGTATTTCTGGTTCTAGATCCTTGAGAAATTTGCCACACTGTCCTCCACAATGGTTGAACTAATTTACACTCCCACCAGCAGTGTAAAAGCATTATTTCTCTACAGCCTTGCCAGCATCTGTTGTTTCCTGACTTTTTAATGATCACCATTCTAACTGGCGTGAGATGCTAGCTCATTGTGGTTTTGATTGCATTTCTCTCATGACCAGTAATGATGAGCTCTTTTTCATGTTTGCTGGCCACACAAATGTCTTCTTTTGAGAAGTGTCTGTTCATATCCTTGACCTACTTTTTGATAGGGTTGTTTGTTTCTTTCTTGTAAATTTGTTTGAGTTCATTGTAGATTCTGGATATTAGACCTTTGTCAGATGGATAGATTGCAAAAATTGTCTCCCATTGTATAGGTGCCTGTTCACTCTGATGCTAGTTTCTTTTGCTGTGCAGAAGCTCTTTAGCTTAATTAGATCCCATTTGCCAATTTTGGCTTCTGTTGCCATTGCTTTTGGTGTTTTAGTCATGAAGTCTTTGCCCATGCCTATGTCCTGAACGTTCATATTGTCCTGAATGGTCAAACCTTGCCCAGGTTTTCTTCTGGGGCTTTTATGGTTTTAGGTTTTGTATTTAAGTCTTCAACCCATCTTGAGTTAATTTTTGTATAAGGTGTAAGGAAGGGGTCCAGTTTCTGTTTTCTGCATATGGCTAGCCAGTGTAAAACAAGCTTTGATTCCAGTTTTCTTCAGTACTCCCTGTTTACTCAAAGAGGTTCTGGCTGCTGGCATCTGTTTCCAACAGCAGACCTCTCTTCCCTGTAATCACTCAGGACTGACTTAGTTACACGAGGGATCTTCCATACTCTAGTTTATCACATATTAGCTCCAGTGTGCTAAATTTCTTGGTTTACATGTTTTCTGGCAATGGTTTTCAAAATACTAGTTCTTTCGAGGTGCTGGGCTACCCAAGTCATTTGGCCAATGGGAAGTCGAAGGAGGCAGTTGCAAATGAAAGGGCTTGTTAAGATGAGACCTGCTTCCTGAGAGCACGGAATTGGTATCTGTGGGATTCCAATCCTGCCTCTCTTTCCTCTGTCCCAAATGTGGACTGTGATGTACCCAGAACCACAGACCATGTCTTGCTGATGTTGGAAAAGAGGGTGAGGGAGGGGGAAGAACTCAGTACAAGAAGCTCTGACATCCCTTGTTCCCATTATTTTTAAACATCATTTCCCAAAACGAAATGAATTTTTATATAATCCTGAAAGGAACAGATAGTCTCCTTTTTATTAGTAGAGAAACAGATGCATACACACAGATGTCTTATATGGAATCTGAACTTTAGACCGGGGGCACAGGCACAGTTCGTGGCTTGTTAATAAATCTGCACATTCACAGCAGGATATGAGAGTTTTATTAATGGGTTCTTGGGCCAGAGAGCTTGGTAAAAACAGGTGTCGGGAGGCCCCATGCTGGCCAGCACTGTCCCTGCTAATCTCCCACTGTTTCCTGTGGCCGCACCCTCCCTGTGGCTATCTCCCCACCCCTACTACCTAAGTCTCAGAAGAGAGCTTTGTGTGACACAAAAGAAACCTTATTCCTGAACACTCATTCAGTGTGTAGATGTGGGTAAAAGAAATTAGTTTTTCAAACATTTTCACTTTGATTTATCATGTGGGCTTTAGCGCCTGAGTGATTTATGATGCAGATGGCTTGATCTGTGCTCTGATTTGGGAACAGCACGCATGCCGTCTGTGGAACTCTGGATGCTCAAAGGGGCTGTGTTCTTCAAACGGTGTCTACTTGCCACATGACAGGCCTGGGAAGTCCGGAGCAGTGCAGTCCTGGGCACGCACTCTTCGTATGGATCCATGGCCACTGCCCGGGATGCCTGAGCTAAGACATCATGGAATGCCTGTCCTTTCCAGTGGGCCTCAGCCTCACGATTCCTCCAAGCAACTGGCATACTTCTGGGACGTCTTTATTCTGAGCCTGGAAACATGGTCTTGTTTTTCAAAGGAATGGAACTGGCTCTGCCGAATCATCTAGCTGGGTTGGAATCCCAGATCTACTCCTCAAAGCTCTCCACGGAGGCCTAACTGCAGGGGCTAAGGCCAGAACAGGCCCTATGCGGGCAGCTACCTGTTCAATGTTTGGATGGTAGCCCCTAAATCTACCTGCATGCAAGACAGTATGAAGAACGTGGAGAAAGCCCAGGCCTCAAGAGGGTCCCAGGATCATGGCTGTGCAGAGAAAGAGAGTAATGAGGGAAGATACAAGTCAGCAAGGCTGTGGCGAAAGCCTGAGGCAAGCTTTGCCCACTTTGAAGCTTTCTATTGCTGTTTGTTCCTGCCATGTCAGTTGAGAGTGTTTGTGTGCGCATGTACGTGTGGATCCGTGTGTGTGTGTGCACGTGCGCATGTGTGCGTGGGCATGCACACACAGGAGGATCTGGGGATACCCTGGGCTTCCACACCTGTGGGGGAGTGAGGGGAGCTGGGCTGAGCAAAGGGAGAAGTTGAACTCGATGTGGGTGCAACCAAGGCCTCCACCAACCCTACAGAGAGCTCTAGAGCTGGGTGGCCCTTCAGAGATGACCCAGTTGAGCCAAGGAGGCTGGGCCTCTGTATTTGGACATAATCCTTTTACTGGATGTGGGCTGCCATCTAGAGAGGGGAATTTGTATATATTTTTTTCTTCTCATTATAGATAATCTGAACAGTGTTCTGTTTCCTAGGAAACCTGAAGCTATATGTTCATGTTGATTCTATAGCTGTTTGGGGAGAATGGCGGGGTGTTGGGGGGAATTTGTAATCAGGCTACCACCATTGTTCTTCAGCCCCAGAAGTCCTCAAGTCATTGCAAACTTAGGTACTTGAATTTTTTTTTTTTTTTTTTGAGACAGAGTCTCGACTCGCTCTATTGCCCAGGCTGGAGTGCAGTGGTGTGATCTCAGCTCACTGCAACCTCAGCCTTCTGGGTTCAAATAATTCTCTTGCCTCAGCCTCCTGAGCAGCTGGGACTACAGGCGCCCGCCACCAAGCCTGGCAGATTCTTTGTATTTTTAGTAGAGATGGGGTTTCACTGTGTTAGCCGGGATGGTTTCAATCTCCTGACCTCGTGATCTGCACACTTCAGTCTCCCAAAGTGCTGGGATTACAGGCATGAGCCACTGTGCCCAGACTTAACTATTTTTAATAACAAATTTCATACCACATACCTTGCAAGTGACCTTGACAATATCTCAGTTATGGAGAGCTCCACAGAGCAGCACAGAACCAGATGGTAGCCCCTCAGATACCAATCATCACGCCCTACCACCTCTTTCATGACTCTGTTTCTGCAGGCTAACTACATACAATTCTTTTGAACATACCTCCTAAAACATGCTATGAAGTCTTTTCACTTACCTGATCGCTCTACTGTTCTATTTTATCCAGATTATTTAAATGTTATACCTAGAGGTCAGCACAGTTTTCTAGATATGGTCTGACTCAGACAAAATCAAGCAGGTTTGTTTTCTGTTTTTCTGAAAATTCTATTTCTATTGATGAAGCTTAGTTTTGTATTCCATTGCTGTTAGTCACATTATGCTATTAATTCATACTGAGCTTGAAATTGATTAAGCCTCCATGTCTTTTTCACATGAGCTATTGTTAAGCAACATTTCCTCCGCTGGGGAATTGTCTGGTGCTGAGAGTGATTTTTCGTTTTTGTTGAAAGTTACATTCCTTTTTGTTAAACTTCATTTTGCTTCATCAGGTTATCATTCCAGCCTTTTGTTTAAGAATGGGAAAGCCTGACATTTGGTGACAGATGCTTAAATGTTTCTGATGACCTGTTGTTTAAAAGTCCTATTAAAGCCGGTAGTGGTGGTACATATTTGTGGTCCTAGCTATTTGGGAGGCTGAGGCAGGAGGTTTGCTTGAGCTCAGGAAGTCGAGGCTTCAGTGAACTATGATTGTGCCACTGCACAATCTAGCCTGGAAACGGAACAAGACCCTGTCTTTAAAAAAACACAAAAGAGGACCTATTAAAGGAATTCAGGAGTATGTTATACAAGCCAGCTCATGAAAAAGTCCTAATTATTTTTTTTGAATCAGAGGCGGATTGTAATTATACTTAAGACTAATACACAAGAAGATATACTACTCACACCTTAAAGAAGGTCTCCCAGGATTCCAGACTTTTTGCTTCAGATCAACTTGTTACTGCTATATTGCTAACTTGTTACATGCTAGCTATATTGACTACAGCTAACTAGAGTGGCTTGGGCATTAACAGAAAAATACAGCCAGGCCCCAATACAGACCAGTTAAATCTATGGAGGTGAGATCCAGACACTGGAATTTCTGACAGTCTTCTTCTTCCCCGAAATGATTCTAATTTGCATCCTAGGCTGAGATCTACCAGATTAAGCAGAGAAAACTAGCTGCACGTGTCTTCTCCACCACTGGAAAAATGTCCATGGTGCCGCTCCATTTACTGGGTCTATTTTTTAAAAAGCAGAGATCACTATACTCTTCCCTACATTTGTAAAGTCAATTGGCATGACCTCAACAAACATTCCCATCTTGAAAATCTTACAAAATTAGTGGACTTTTGTGTTACACTGATGTTCTGCACTAAAAGAAAAAAAAAACCTGATAAAAATTCAGACTTGAAAATAAGCACTTTGCGATTCTTTCTTTTGTAGAAAAACAGAATTCTTTAAATAGCACATTTTTTTCTGTAGAATTTAAAAACAGGATTTATTTTATAAAATGATTGGCTAATTATTTTTAAAGAACCATTTATTATGTAAATTGAGACATATTGGGAATTTTATGTTGCCTTTCTGGACTGAAAAGTTACTTGTGAAATATAGAGACTAAGGAAGTCAAAGTTATTTTAAAGCATGGAATTTTAGAAGTTGAAAGACCCTTAGGCGACCCTCTGCTGCAATTTCTTTTCACAAAGAGTAGCAATCCAGAGAGGGTTTGTGGTCTAACAACCATGCTCTCCGAAGTGTGGTCTGACCATCAGCCCAGGTACAGTCCAGAGACCGCTAGAAATACAATATCTCAGGCCCCACCAGTGACCTCTAGCATGAGGATCTGTAGTTTACGAAGAACTCTAGGTGATTTGCATGCACGTTACAGTTTGGGAAGCATTGGTCTAAAAAATTCATATTCCGGACAACTGAAAGGAAAACGGCCATGTGTAGCCAGAGTTCACAGAACTCAATTTAAATTTAATGCAACTGCCTTGAGGAGGGAAAAAAGGGGAAAAAACTCAATTGTTTTTTCTGTGACCTTGTCAACTTGGATAATTAGAACCAATATAACAAAAAGGAATGTACTTTGCTAGTACTTCAGAAAATTGAACTCTGACTGAATGTATTTTTTTTCATACAGTGAAAGCTAAAAATTTGCTTTCAAAACAGCATAAAATGCTTATTATATAGCTCTTTGTTTCATTGCCAACTGCGGATTTAGACATGGAGTCATTCAAAAAGCAGTGGGACATTATGAGTAATTCACGATCTTCTGGGCTTTTGACATTTCTGCAAAGCCACAGATTCCCAAGCACAGCATTTAGTTACAGCACTTCAAAAACACAGCACTATGATTTTATGGAAGCTGTAGCACAGATGTCATTCCCAGAGGTGTATGGAAATACTGTGGGCAAAGATTATTCATTTAGTTCAAATGAGCATTTTATCCTATTAGCATTGGAATGTATTTTTTTTTTCTCATTGTCAAGTTTTTTGTTTTTGTTTTTGTTTTTGTTTGGTCATTCTTTTTTTCTTTTTTTATTTTTATTTTTTTGAGACAGAGTCTCGCTCTGTCGCCCAGGCTGGAGTGCAGTGGCACAATCTCAGCTCACTGCAAGCTCCGCCTCCTGGGTTCACGCCATTCTCCTGCCTCAGCCTCCCAAGTAGCTGGGACTACAGGCGCCCGCCACCATGCCCAGCTAATTTTTTTGTATTTTTAGTAGAGATGGGGTTTCACCGTGTTAGCCAGGATGGTCTCGATCTCCTGACCTCGTGATCCGCCTGCCTCGGCATCCCAAAGGGCTGGGATTACAGGCATGAGCCACCGCACTTGGCCTTTTTTTGGTCATTCTTGCAATCATTTTTGAGGAATACAGATGAAGGCCAGGTTAATTATGTATAAGCATATATATATATACATATATATATATATATATCTCAAAAAAATTACACCAAAAATAAAGCCAAAAGTGTAGACATCCGGATTTGACTTTAAATGTATTGTGCTCACCTTTTTTTTGGGTGGAGATTAAAGTGGTGGGAAGTTGTGTATTAATTGAGTGATGCTGGTTGTGTTACACATATTGTACAATACGGGGTGATGGCTGTGGATAAGAATATGTTTATTTAAGAAACACAGGATGGCGAAGCTTTTCCATGCCGCGTCATATGAGGATCAACTTATGGATGGAGGAATATTTAGCTGTTAGAGGAGTTCATTATCTTTAAATGTTTGGAAAAGTAACCAATGTTTGAAGGGAGGACACAGACTTCTTTTGCCTAGTACAAAGGGGTAGAACTTGGAGGAATGCTTGGGAGCTCCAAAGAGGCAGAGATCAGCCCCAAATATGAAAGGAAGCAGGTAGTGAATTACTGCAGAGGCAGAGGCAGGGGTGTGCATCTCCTGCTAGGGTTATTGTGAAGAGCCTATCAGCACCAAATAGAAACTGGATTAGAAGATGCTTAAAGGCGCCTTTCAAACCTGTGGGTCTACAGATACTGTTCTTTCTTACGTAATACCCCTTCCGCATCTCAGAGCTACTCCGATGACCCAAGCCTCCAGAGTTTCCCTCCTGGACTGTGACCTCGGCCTCCCGAGTATGCCAGCTGGGCTCCTTCCAGTCATTTCCACACAGTGGAGGAGAGCACTGCTATAGCAACCAGCTCCCCCAGAGCGGAAGTTCACTGAGGACAAACACCTTGACTGTTTGCTCACTGATATACTCCGAACACCCAAAACAGTGCTACAAAGTGGCTTCTAGTTGGGTTTAGAAATGAATTTGAATTTCTGACCATGACCTGTGAAATTCATTATCTGATCCGTGCTTACTCCAGGCCTCACCTGGGGTCAGGCCCTGCCTTTCTCAACATTCATTAGCTGTGCTGTCGTTGCTAATCCCCAAGCATGCAAGGTTCTCGTATTGCAGGGCTTCTGCACACGTTGTTTCTTCTTGAAATGTTTATTCCACTCTTCTCAGGCTACTCCTGTTAAACTACAGGTTACAACTTGAGTTCATTTCCTTAAGGCCTCCCTGGTATCAGCCTCATCTAAGTGAGATTCCCCTATTTAAATTTCATAGTATTCTCTACTTCCTAACACTCATTAAATCTGTAACAATGTATTTTTTATTGTGTGTTTGATTCTGTAGCATTCAGTTCTTTCAATAGATTGTAAGTTATTTGAGAACAGACCATTATATCTCCAATGTCTTGCACAGGGCACAGGATATCAAGAAGGATTTTTTGAACTGGTGGTTTTCAACTGGAGCAGTTTTGGCCTTCAAGGATATTTGACAATCTGTGGAGACATTTTTGTCTGTCACAAGTGGGAGGTGCCACTAGTATGATACGGATAACTGGAGGTGCTTACTGCTAGACATCCCACAATGGGCAGCAAGGTCCCTGAATCACCTGGCCCAAAATATCCACAGTGCCAAGGTTGTGAACCTCGGGGTGAATGAATGAACTGTCTGTCTTTTGGTTGATTGCCCTTTGTGGCAAGGTGTTTTTCCCCAAATTATTCATTGCTTTCCCACTGTCAGTGTCTTCTCATCCAGAGGAAAGTTTGATTTATGCAGGAACAGCCAAACACATGATTCCTTGAGAAACCAAGCTCTCCAAAATTAGCTGGTTAGTATTTCTTTACATGGCAATATTGGCATTTATAATTATTCAAATGATAATGGTTTTGAAAGAAAACAGTTGCCAGCCATTTCCTTTTGAGATAAGGCAACTGCATTGGAAAGTTTTGATGGATGGAGAGAATGAGATTGTAGCTAATGTGTCAGTTGTAATCCCAGTTTGAGAAAACATTTACTTTGATAGCACTCTCTGCACTATAACCTTCAGTTCCTTCACTGTTATGTACCATGTGGGCTGGGAAGGACACACCAGGGGAGGCCGTCTTGACTATGCCAAACAGTGGTTCTTCATTTATTCTAATTCACTTAGTGACATGGCTCTCTCATTGCTTCTTTTTTTCACCACATGACCTCTTTACTTGCTAAGTCTAACTCAGTAAAACTGTTCCCATCCTGGGGGTGGCCACCTTCACCTGTCTCTTGGCAGAAAGCACAGAATCTGAGTTTGAGCTACACACCTTTTTGTCTCTAGCTCAAGCAATCATATTTATGAGGAAGACTTGTTAGAAGAAAATGAATCACAGTTTCTACCTACTGAAAAATTTCATTTGGTTTCGTAGTCAGAGTCTGGGGCAGTACTTCCCATTCTTCATCACTTCTTGGCATCCGAGAGATTGATGTTTGTGCAGCATGCAAGGGTAAACTGAGGTGGACCTCAAAGCAGGAGAAGACAGTACAAGGAATCCAGGCACCTGGAGCTCTGGTAGCTTCAGGCTCTGCCTTGCTACCCCAAGGCCTGAGAGGATTAATGTCTCAGCATAACTTTTAATGCTTTCCTGTCACATCTGTTGGGAATTTCTGGTATAGAATAGCCTCACGTAATGGCCACTTATCTATGGGCCAATAGATGATAATGTTATTCACTTGAAAATAGGCTGATAGATTGGCATTGCCTAAGAACAAGTCATATTTTGTCTATCCATAGAGAAGCACAGATGAGATACTTTTAAAATTATCCTTATTCAGAATTCTTGCCAACTATAGCAGTTTTGCTCCTCTGAGAGATGCAATGCTGTCCAGCAGGAACTATCTGAAGTGGCCATCACAAAGCCTGCTGCAGAGGACTGTATGTCAGGAGAGGTCTCTCAGGACCAAAACATAAGCAGCTGTGTCACAGAGGGCCAGCCGATTTGTCACACGCCCCTCTCTGACTACTGTGCTCCCTTATCCTGAGGTCCTGGGTGTGAGCTTGCCAACTCGTGTCAGCTCAGAATCTGGAGCCTGGCCACAGAGATCTGATACAGCTTGGACATTGCTGAAGACAGCATTTGGAGAGCTGAAGAGTACAGGGACCCATATCAAAGGACCCAATTGAGTGTAACAGGCTGGAAATGAAGTACCTCATAAAAGGCAGGGATTGTGGATAATGTTTAGGATTTTGTTTTCAGCAACTGAGTGGGTGGTAGTACCATTTGCTTAACTATGGAAAGTTTATGCCAGAGAAAAAGGTGGTGTAAGAGGAGGAGACTAGAGTTTAAAGACTGTTAGGCAGCTGAGGGATTTTCTAGCTATTGAGTATTTGAGTTTGAAGCCTGAAAGAGGCCCATACTGGGGATATAAACTTGGAAGTCATCTACAGTTAGACAGTATTAAATTAATGCTATGGTATTAGATTAACTCATTCACTCTCTCAACAAATATATACAGAGTGCCTACTATGTACTAAATGAAATCACCTATGAGAACCCAGAAAAGACAGATGGTATATTCCAGTACATTCCTACTCATTTTATTCTCTCTCCCCCTCTCTTTCCCTGCAGAGATGGCCACTGTCTTGAAGCTGGTATCCTTCCTCTCATTCCTCTGTATATTTATTATGTCTGGATATAGTCACAGGCATTAGAGCATTATTTTCTGTATTTTTAAACTTTATGTAAGTGATATGAGCTTATATATATATATATATGTGTAGCTTTTTTCACTCATTATAAGACTATTCATATTGATATATGTCTCCTTGTGAACATGTGTGTGAATTTCTCCATATGTGGAATTATGAGGTCAAATTTATTTTATTTTTTATCTTTTGCTATCACAAAGGAACTCACTTTAATTTTTTTTGTTGTGCAACATTTAGTTTATTAACTGAATATGAAATTTTTGGTGTGTGTATAGCCAATGAGCTTTTTTTTCTTTTTCAACTTTTTTTTTTTAATAAAGAAAATAGGTTTAATTGACTCACAGTTCTGCAGGCTGTATAGGTAACATGGCTGGGGAGGCCTCGGGAAACTCTCAATCATGGCAGAAGGCAAAGGGAAAGCAGGCACTTCTTACATGGCTGGAGTAGAAGGAAGAGAGAGAGAGAGAGAAGCAGGAGGTGCTATACACTTTTAAACAACCAGATCTCATGAGAACTCACTATCACAAGGACAGCAAGTTTTGGAAGGCTGGACCCAATCATTACAGGCTCAGTCCAGGGCCCTTCTGTCACACCAACTACTGCAGGTGCAAATTATCTAACTGATTGAGTTCTTATTTAACTTATCTCAGTTACTTCAACTTTATCACTCAGAGAATAAGACAACTTTTTCAGAGATCATAGAAAAGCTATTTAGAACTTTAATAAACTAGAACCATTCAATGAAAAACTAGAACCATTCAATGAAAGTTTTTTTTCTTGGCACCCCCTTGATCCAGTCACCTTCCACCACGACCCTCCTCCAACATTGGGAATTACAGGTCAACATGAGATTTGGGTGGGGACACAAATCCAAACCATATCATTCTCCCCCTGGCCTCTCCCAAATCTCATGTCCTTCTCACATTGCAAAATACAATTATCCCATCTCAAAAGTCCCTCAAAGTCTTAACTCATTTTAGCATTAACTCAAAAGTCCAAAGTCCAAAGTCTCATCAGAAACAAGCTAGTCTCTTCTGCCTATGAGCCTGTAAAATAAAACAGCAATGAGTTAGTTCCAAGATACAATGGGAGTATAGGTATTGGGTAAATACTCCCTTTCCAAAATGGAGAAATAAGTCAAAAGAAAGGGGGCTACAGGCCCCCATGGAAGTCTGAAACCCAGCAGGGGAGTCATTAAATCTTATAGCTCCAAAATAATCTGCTTTGACTCCATGTCTTACATTCAAGCAACACTGATGCAAGGGGTAGGCTTCTAAGGCCTTGGGCAGCTCCGTCCCTGTGGCTCTGCAGGGTATAGCACCAGCAGCTGCTCTCAAGAGCTGGTATTGAGTGTGTATGGCTTTTCCAGGTGCATAGTGCAAGCTGTCAATAAATCTACCATTTTGGGGTCTGGGGGATGGTGGGCCTTTTCTCACAGCTCCACTCAGCAGTGCCCCAGTAGGAACTCTGTGTGAGGGCTCCAGCCCTATGTTTCCCCTCTTTACTGCCTTAGTGGAGGTTCTTCATGAGTGCTCCACCCCTGCAGCAGATTTCTGCCTGGATGTCTAGGCATTTCCATACATCCTCTGAAATCTAGGTGGAGGCTCCCAAACCTCAGCTCTTGCCCTCTGTGCACCCACAGGCTTAACACTACGTGGAAGCTGCCAAGGCTTTTGGCCTGCACCCTCTGGAACACTGGCCTGAGACATATCTGGGGCCCTTTTGGCCATGGCTGGAGCTAAAGCAGCTGGGAATATGCCTTGGAGGCATTTTTCCCCATTGTCTTGGCTATTAACATTCAGCTCCTCTTTATGCAAATTTCTGCAGCCAGCTTGAATTCCTCCCAAGAAAATGGACTTTTCTTTTCTACCACATGGTCAGGCTGCAAATTTTCTAAACTTTTATGCTCTGCTCCCCTTCTAAATATAAACTCCAGTTTCAGAACATCTCTTTGTTCATGCAGATGAGCATATGCTGTTAGAAGCAGCCAGGTCACATCGTGAACACTTGCTGCTTAAAAATTTCTTCTACCAGATACCCTAAATCATCTCACTCAAGTTCAAAATTCCACAGATCCCTAGAGCAGGAGCATAATGCCAGCCAGTCTCTTTGCTGAAACAAGGAAAGAGTGACCTTTACTCCAGTTCCCAGTAAGTTCCTCATCTCCATCTGAGACCTCCTCAGCTTGAACCTCACTGTCCCTATCACTATCAGCATTTTGGTCACAACCATTCAACAAGTCTCTAGGAAATTCTAAACTTTCCCTCACTTTCCTGTCATTTTCTGAGCCCTTTAAACTGTTCCAACCTCTTCCTATTACCCACTTTCAAAGCTGCTTTCACATTTTCAGGTATCTTTATAGCAATGCCCCACTGCTGGTACCAAGTTTCTGTGTTAGTCAGTTCTAGCACTGCTATAAAGAAATATCTGGCCAGGCATGGTGACTCATACCTGTAATCCCAGCACTTCGGGAGGCCAAGGCCAACAGATCACCTGAGGTCAGGCGTTTGAGACCAGCCTGACCAACATGGAGAAACCCCATCTCCACTTAAAATACAAAATAGCTGGGCATGGTGGCACATACCTGTAATCCCAGCAACTCGGGAGGCTGAGGCAGAACAATCACTTGAACCCAGGAGGCGGAGATTGTGGAGAGCTGAGATCATGCCATTGCACTCCAGCCTGGGCAACAAGAGCAAAACTCCATCTCAAAAAACAAAAACAAAACAAAACAAAAAAAGAGACAGAGAGAGAAATATCTGAGACTGTGTAATTTACAGAGAAAAAAAATTTAATTGACTCATGGTTCTGCAGGCTATACAGGTAACATGGTGGGGGAGACCTCAGGAAACTTTCAGTCATGGTGGAAGGCGAAGAGAAAGCAGGCACATCTTACATGGCTGGAGTAGGGGGAAGAGGAGCTCTTTTTCAACTTTTGTTTTAGGTTCAGGGTGTACGTGTACAGGTTTGTTACTTGGGTAAATTGCATGTTGCTGGGGTTTGGTGTACAAATGATTTTGTCACCCAGGTAGTGAGCATAGTACCTGATAGGTAGTTTTTTGACCCTCACCTTCCCCCTACCCTCCACCCTCAAGTAGGCCCTAGTGTCTGTTGTACCCCTTTTTGTGTCCATGTGAACTCAATGTTTAGCTCCCACTTGTGAGAACATGCAGTACTTGGTTTTCTGCTCCTGCATTAATTTACTTAGGATAATGGCCTCCAGCTGCATTCATGTTGTTCCAAAGGACATGATTTTGTTCTTTTTTATAGCTGTATAGCATTTCATGGTGTATATGTACCATATTTCCCTTGTCCAGTCCACTACTGATGGGCACCTAGGTTGATTTCATGTTTTTGCTATTGTGAATAGTGCTATGATGAACATATGAGTGCATATGTCTTTTTGGTAGAACAATTTATATTTCTTTGGGTATATACCCAGTTATGGGATTGCTGGGTTGAATGGAAGTTCTGTTTTAAGTTCTTTGAGAAATCTCCAAAATGGTTTCCACAGTGGCCAAACTAATTCACATTCCCACCAGCAGTTTGTAAGCATTCCTTTTTCTCCATAACATTGCCAATATCCGTTATTTTCTTTTTATTAATAGCCATTCTGACTAGTGTGAGATGATATCTCTTTGCAGTTTTGATTTGCATTTCTCTAATTATTAGTGATGTTGAATATTTTTTCATATGCTTGTTGACTGCATGTATGTTTTCTTTTGAGAAATATCTGTTCATGTCTTTTGCTGTTTTTTAATGTGGTCCCTTGTTTGTTTTTTGCTTGTTGATTTGTAGAATCCGTATAGATTTTGGATATTATACCCTTTTTAGATTCATCTTGCCTCTGTGTCCTCACTCAAATCTCATCTCAAATTGTAATGCCCATAATCCCCACGTGTTGAAGGAGGGACCAGGTGGGAAGTGATTAGATCATGGGAGCAGTTTCCCCTATGCTGTTCTCATGATAGTGAGTTCTCATGAGATCTGATGGTTTTATAAGGGGCTCTTTCCCCTTCATTGCTCACTCTTCTCTCTCCTGCTGCCATGTGAAGAAGGTCCTTGCTTCCCCTTATGCCATGATTGTAAGTTTCCTGAGGCCTCCCCAGCCATATGGAACTGTGAGTCAATTAAACCTCTTTCCTTTACAAATTACCCAGTCTCAGGTAGTATCATTATAGCAGTGTGAAAACGGACGAATACACACAATTTGCAAATATTTTCTCCCATTCTGTAGATTGCCAGCTATCCCAGCACTATTTATTGAATAGGGAGTCTTTTCCTCATCACTTGCTTTTGTCAGCTTTGTCAAAGATCAGGTGGTTGTGAGTCTGCAGCTTTATTTCCGGTTCTTTAATCTATTCCATTGGTCTATGTGTCTATCTTTGTACCAGTACCATTTTGTTTTGGTTCTGTAGCCTTATAGTATAGTTTGAGCTCTGGAAGTGTGAAGCCTCTGGCTTTGTTCATTTTGCTTAGGATTGCTCTGGCTATTTGGGCTCTTTTTTGGTTCTGTATGAATTTTATAATACTTTTTTCTAATTCCATGAAAAATTACATTGGTAGTTTGATAAGAATGGTATTGAATCTGTAAGTTGCTTTGGGTAGTATGGCCATTTTAACAATATTGATTTTTCCTATCCATGAGTTTGGAATGTTTTTCCATTTGTTTTTGTCATCTCTGATTTTTTTCCAGTGGTTTTTTTTTGTTTGTTTTACTTTAAGTTGCAGGATACAAATGCAGAATGTGTAAGTTTGTTACATAGGTATATGTGTGCCATGGTGGTTTGCTATACCTATCAACCCATTATCTAAGTTTTAAGCCCCACATACATTAAGTATTTGTCCTAATGCTCTCTCCCCTTACCCTCCGCTCCCTGACAGGCCCTGGTGTGTGTTTTTCAACTCCCTATGTCCATGTGTTCTCATTGTTCAACTCTCACTTATGCAGTGTTTGATTTTCTGTTCCTGTGTTAGTTTGCTGAGGATGATGGCTTCCAGCTTCATCCATGTCCCTGCAAAGGACATGGTCTCATTCCTTTTTATAACTGCATAGTATTCCATGGTGTATATGTACCACATTTTCTTTATCTATTCTATCATTGATGGGCATTTGGGTTGGTTCCAAGTCTTTGCTATTGTGAAGAGTACCACAATAAACATACATGTGCATGTGTCTTTATAGTAGAATGATTTATATTCCTTTGGGCATATACCCAGTAACGGGATTGGTGGGTCAAATGGTATTTCTGGTTCTAGATCCTTGAGGAATTGCCTTGAGGAATCCTTGAGGAAACACTGTTTCCCACAATGGTTGAACTAATTTGCATTCCCACCAACAGTATAAAAGCATTGCTGTTTCTCCATAGCCTCAGCAGCATCTATTGCTTCTTGACTTTTTAATGATCACCATTCTGACTGGTGTGAGATGGTATCTCATTGTGGTTTTGATTTGAAGTTCTCTAATGATCAGTGATGTTGAGCTTTTTCTCATATGTTTGTTGGATGCATAAATGTCTTCTTTTGAGAAGTGCCTGTTCATATCCTTCACCCACTTTTTGTTTTTTTCTTGTAAATTCATTTAAGTTCATTGTAGATTCTGGATATTAGCCCTTTCTCAGATGGGTAGATTGCAAAAATTTTCTCCCATTCTGTATGTTGCCTGTTAACTCTCATGATAGTTTCTTTTGCTGCGCAGAAGCTCTTTAGTTTAATTATATCCCATTTGTCAATTTTGGCTTTTGTTGCAATTGCTTTTGGCATTTTCATCATGAAGCCTTTGCCCATGCCTATGTCCTGAATGGTATTGGCCAGGTTTTCTTCCAGGGTTTGTTTTTTTTTTTTTGTCATTTTGGGTTTTACATTTAAGGCTTTAATCCATCTTGAGTTAATTTTTGTATAAGGTGTAAAGAAGGGGTCCAATTTCAGTTTTCTGCATATGGCTGGCCAGTTTTCCCAGTATCATTTATTAAATAGGGAATCCTTTCCCCACTGCTTGTTTTTGTTTGATTTGTCGAAGATCAGATGGTTGCAGATGTGTGGTATTATTTCTGAGGTCTCTGTTCTGTTCCCTTGGTCTACATGTCTGTTTTGGTACTGTAGCCTTGTAGTATAATTTGCTGTCAGGTGGCATGATGCCTCCAGCTTTGTTGGCAATACAGGCTCTTTTTTGGTTCCACATGAAATTTAAAGTAGATTTTTCTAACTCTATGAAGAATGTCAATGGTAGTTTAGTGGGAATAGCATTGAATCTATAAATTACTTTGGGCAGTATGACTATTTTCATGATATTGATTCTTCCTACCTATGAACACGGAATGTTTTTCCATTTATTTGTGTTCTCTTATTTCCTTGAGGAGTTGTTTGTAGTTCTCCTTGAAGAAGGCCTTCACATCCCTTGTTAGCTGTGTTCCTAGGTATTTTATTCTCTTAGTAGCAATTATGAATGAGAGTTCATTCACAATTTGGCTCTCTGATTCTCCAGTGTCTCTGTCAGGTTTTGGTGTCAGAATGATGCTGGCATCATAGAATGAGTTTGGGAGAAGTCCCTCCTCCTTGATCTTTTGGAATAGTTTCAGAAAGATTGGTACCAGCTCTTCTTCATACCTCTGGTAGAATTTGGCTGTGAATCCATCTGTTCCAGGAATTTTTCTGGTTGGCAGGTATTTTATTACTATTTCAATTTCAGAACTCGTTATTGGTCTATTTATGATTTCAATTTATTCCTGATTCAATTTTGGGAGGTTATATGTTTCCAGGAATGTGTCCATTTCTTCCAGGTTTTCTAGTTTATGTGCATAGAGGTGTTTATAATAGTCTCTGAGGGTTTTTTTTTTATCTTGTATTTCTGTGGGGTTGGTGGTTAGGCTAAATTTACTAGATGCTGCCAACCTACTTTTCTAGCCAAATGTATGAGTGTTTCTTTTTCCCCACACGCTCAACAACTTTTGTTACAGTATTATCAGACTATTCAGTATTTACTAGTTTAATGGACATGAGATTTTATCTTATTATTTGAATTTGCATTTTACTGATTGCTAAGATTTAGCGTATAGTATAGTATAGTATAGTATAGTATAGTATAGGATAGGATAGTAGTCAGTTCTGTTGACTTTTTTGTAAATTGCCTGTTCATGCCCTTTGCCTGCTTTCCTATCACATTGGGTTTCTTCCTTCTTAATGGTGCATATGAGTTATTTGAGTTCTTTGTGTATCTTGAATATTAAGATTTGAAACAAACTTCAACATTTCAATTTTAATACAAATTTTGTGGGCTTAGTCTTCTGTCTTGCCATGATTTTTTTTCTGGAATGTTGCTTTACCTAAAATCCCAGTGCATTTTTATTTTCAAAATGTTTTTGCAAATCTTTGCCTGGTTAAAGTTGTGGAACTTTCAAGCTGTGAACCTAAAGCTGTTTTTAAAGGATGTAAAATGTAGCAATTTGGAGAATATGTTAAACAGTTTTAATCCCCAATGCAAATTATATTGATATAATCAAATCATTTTCTGCATCCATCACAATTTGTTGATCACCACACGGTCTGGCACATTTTTAATTTATTTTAGGTCATATGGAGAGTATGAAAAAAATCCATGTATTTTTATCAAAAGTCACATGGTATAATCTGAGCTCTGCTGCCACTAAGCTGATCACTCTACTGGGTGGGACTGAGCCCTGTAGCTTTTATCTCATCTGAAAAATGAATGTCAGACCAGATACTCTCCAGAGTCTGTCTAGCACGAAAACTTAATTTTTCTCTTAAAAGCTAATTTTAAAAGCCACAGGTTTTTATAAAATGAAATCATTTCTTAAGGAATGAGATTCATTGAGAGTAGCAAATAATGATTAGTGAAAAATAGAACATATTCTATTTTACACTGGTTAGTTGGGAGAGTATAAAAAGCAACTTTTGTGTCTGGCTCTGAAATTCAAAAAGAAGTATTCTGTATACGTGGAACAGTCAAAAAAATTGGCTCTGTTTTTCTTCTGTAAGTCAGGGAACCATGACTAAACTGATCTTAAGGTTGTGTTTTAAGTAATGTGGATTCAAACTTCACAGGACTTAAAAGACTTTAGGGCACCCCTTATAAATTTGAAAAAGAACAAAGCTGGAGTACTCAAACTTCCTGATTTCCAAACTTACTACAAATCTGCAGTAATCGAGACAGTGTGGTACCGGCATAAAGACAAACATAAAGACCATGGTATAGAATAGAGAAATAAACTTTTACATGTATATGGTCAAATAATTTTTGATAAGGGTGCCAAGACCATTCAATGGGGAGTCTTTTTGACAAATGGTGCTGGGAAAACTGAATATCCACATGCAAAAGAATGAAGTTGGACCCTTACCTAACACCATACACAAAAATTAACTTGAATTCACACAAAAACCTAAATGTAAGACCTAAAACTATAGAAGAAAACGTAGGGCAAATAATTTTTTGGATATGACACTAAAGGCACAGACAACAAAAGAAAACATGGGCAAATTTGACTTCATGAAAATTTAAAACTTTGGGGCATCAAAAGATACCATCAACAGAGTTAAAGGTAACCCACAAAATGAGAGAAAATATTTGCAAATCATACATCTGATGAGGGATTCATAAACTGAACATATTGAGAACTCCTAAAACTCAGCAGCAACAAAACTCCAAGTGACCTGGGTTCAAAATTGGGCACAGGACTTGAATAGACCTTTCTCTGAAGAAGATATATGAATGGCCAATAAGCACATGAAAAGATGCTCATCATAACTAATCATTAGGGAAACACAAATCAAAACTATAATGAGATACCACTCACAGCCATTAGGAGGTCTACTATTTTAAAAAAAACAACCAGAAAATAATAAGTGTTGATGGAACTGTTGAATGATATAGTCACTGTGGAAAACAGTATGGTGGTTCCACAAAAATATTAAACATAGGCTTAACCATATGATCCAGCAATTCTACTTCTGGATATATGTCTAAAAGAACTGAAAGCAGGGACACAGATATTTATGCACACCCCTGTTCATAGCAGCATTATTCACAATAGCTAAAACATAGAAGCAATCCAGCAACCATTGAGAGATGATTGGATAAACAATATGTGATATATGCACATCATGGAATATTGTTCAGCCTTTAAAAGGAAGGAAGTTTGGCCAGGTGCAGTGGCTCACGTCTGTAATCCCAACACTTTGGGAGGCCGAGGCAGGTGGCCCACCTGAGGTCAGGAGTTCAAGACCAGCCTAGCCAACATGGTGAAACCCGTCTCTACTAAATATACAAAAATTAGCCAGGCTTGGTGGTGGGTGCCTGTAACCTCAGCTACTTGGGAGGCTGAGGCAGGAGAATCACTTGAACCAGGGAGGCAAAGTTGTAGTGAGCTAAAATCGTGCCGCTGCACTCCAGCCTGGGCAACAAGAGCGAAACTCTGTTTCAAAAGAAAAAAAAAAACACAAAAGGAAGGAAATTTGGACACATTCTACAACATGAATGAACCTCGAGGACTTTATGCAAAGTGAAATAAGCAAATTACAAAAAGACATATACTGTATGATTCCACTTATATGAGGCACTTAGAACTGACAAAGTCATAGAGACAGAAAGTGGAATGGTGGTTACCAGAGGCTGGGGAAAGGGGAGAAGTGGGGGAGTTATTGTTAAAGGGTACAGAGTTTCTGTTTCACAAGATGAAAAGAGTTCTGGAAATGGATGGCGGTGGTGATTACACAGCATTATGAATGTATTTAATCCCACTGAACACACTTAAAGATGGTTAACATAGTAAATCTCATGTGCATTTTGCCACAAAAATTTAAAAAGGACTTTAGACAAT
This sequence comes from Macaca thibetana thibetana, assembly GCF_024542745.1. Lineage (NCBI taxonomy): Eukaryota > Metazoa > Chordata > Mammalia > Primates > Cercopithecidae > Macaca > Macaca thibetana. The sequence continues at coordinate 89,959,974 of NC_065584.1, forward strand.
GCTTTGGCATTTCTAGACTGTGGGAAGTCAGGGCTGTTATCTTGTGATGGTATTCTATGTCTAAAAAATTTGATACCAGCCAAAGTTAATTACCATGTGATATGACAGGTTCAATCAGTTTTCCTAAGCCCCTCGAAAGAAAAGGATAAGCAGAAGTTGGAAGTACATCTATTGCTTTAGGGACACTCCAGTGCTCTGAATGAGTGAGTCTTAGAATGTGAGGCAGTTCATCTCACATTCTGTGCTCCTAGAACACACCCTTCAAAGGAAAACTTTGACTTTGATCCAACTTTAATCAGGGGAAGGTCATTTTGGTCCTAATTTCAGGGTTTTCAGTTTCTCCTAGTATATTGTATGTTCTCAAACTAAACGAAGTCTCCCTTTGTAGTGACTGTGATTTCAACCACACCCACCGAATGCAGGCCTCCTGTGCCTGCTGGAGTGCCAAGTTGATAATGTTTGCAAATACTGGTCCTGGTGAGTGATGTGAGGGCTCGAAAGCTCCTGTTAGGACAAGTAACAGGGTCTCTATTAAGCTAGAAACTTGTCTCTCATTCTTTTCACTGTTGTTTTATGTAACCAAAGGGAGTTGTTGGGGGCAGAAACTTCTAAAAGACCTTAAAAAATCATGACCATCCACTTCCAATGTGGAATGAATAATATTGCTAATAACTTATTCTAGACCACCCAGGTCGTTTTTGGAGAAAGTTCAGTGTAATATTAGATACCTTTGCTAGGTCTAAAAGGAAAGTTATTGAAAGTTATCAGAATAGTAATATGCTCTGTAATGGCGGCTGCTATAGTAAAACTTTCCCAAGGGGGAGTCAATTTGGCAGATGACAAGCGTGTGTGCCACAGCATGCTCGGGCCAGGGCACAAAATCACTACAGTCCTGTGGCTGCTGACACGCAGGTCCACCTCTCCACTCTTCAAAGAGGGTTTTGGATCTTTCTTTAAGCATGTGTTTGGTTGGCCCTTTAATGATTTGAAGGGGGGTTAGGGCCAACAATTTGCCTAAAAAATGTTCCAATAACTCAGTAACAAAACCTACAGGTTGTTGGTGTGTGGAGAGCAAGTGGGAAGGGCAACACAGTGAGGCCAGTAGATTCAAAGAAATGGACTCACACTGGTTTTGCAAGCAAAGTCTTGGCACTAAGTCAAAGCAGACAGGCAGAGTTTCAGAAAACACCATGGCTTGACCTCTAGTGAGTGTGTAGATCCCTTGTTCCCCCTAGAGCATACTTGATTTTGTTTCTAATTTCTATGAAGTGTTTTAATTACTGGAAAAAAATCTGCACTTGTGATGTGGTTTTTCTCAGAATATGGGTGCTGGGCTGCACCTTTTTTTAAGTTTTTTTTTTATTTAAGCTGATTAGAAAAACCTCATTTTTCTAGCATACCTTAGCCAGTGTTTTTCAAACTGTGGGTTGCAAATCATTAATAGGTTGCCAAATCCATCTCATAGATCTAGACTGTCATTTTAAAAAATGAAATAGAATATAGAACTTACCAGTGCTTGTCTCACCTAGGAAATAATCATTTATTAAGATTAATTTTTATCATTTCAAATTTATACCTAAAGGCCAGAACTGATGGCACCTGAGGGAAGGTCAGAATAGGGATGGAAGGTGTAGCGAGACAGGGGGCACTTGGCTCAGAAGGTGGGGAGAAGGCATTTTCTTATACAAAGAGCCAACCTCAAATAGAACTGGGTTGCAAGTCTCCTGGGTGTCCTGCCTCATCAAGTATTTGTGCAGCCTACTCCAGCAAGGGTCTGTAGAGCACTGCTGTTCAAGGTGTGTAAGCTTAGAGTCTGGCTTTTCATCCTGTGTGCCTCTCATAGCTGTGTGGTGTTGTAAAATTTACTTAACCCTCCTGAGCCTCAGTTTCCTCTCTTTTAAAGAGAACAGCTGTTATGTCCTGTGGCAGTGAGGAGGAAATGTTGTTCATGTAATTGTTTAGTCCCAAGTCTGCCACATGTTAAGCCTTTTAAGTGTCATTGCTATTATTGTTATATGAAAGATGGACTGTACAAGGTAAAATTGAATATAAAGTGAGATTTTATTGATTTCCAATTTATATCATTCAAGCTTGCATGACATGCACCCATCCTATTCATCCATCTAACAAACTCTTACCACAAGGAAATCCAGAGGGATCCTTTCTGAGCTTGATTCATCATCTAAAGTAGTAGTTGTCAATCCTATCGGAGCCACATTCCTTCACTGGCCTGAAACTAAATTCCTAGGTTATATAATTTACCTATAATTATAATTTCAAAAAACAATATAATTCCACAGCTGTTTTTAAAAGAGATAAGATGAAAGATATTTCTGATAAAATACACATTTCGTGTGTGAAATGTGTGCATAACTATGCTAGAAAACGTCATGAAGTTGGCCAGTGCTGTGCTTGCGTGTATACAGAACCACCAAGAATGGATGGCTACAAATGAAGACTGATACAGCTGTGTTACACGGGTGATTCAAATGTCATCAGTAGCATTGCTGTCAGTGACGTGGTGTTCTGGAATTGTGAGTTTCCAAACAGAAAAGTACATATTTCCCTTGGTATCCATTGGGGATTGGTTCCAGGACTACCCACACATACCAAAATCTGAAGATTCTCAAGTGCTTCATATAAAATTGGCCGGGTGTGGTGGCTCACATCTGTAATACCAGCACTTTGGGAGGCCAAGGTGGGTGGATCACTTGAGGTCAGGAGTTCAAGACCAGCCTGGCCAACATAGTGAAACCCCATCTCTACTAAAAATATAAACATTAGATGGGCACGGTGGTGGCCACCTGTAATCCCAGCTACTCGGGAGGCTGAGGCAGGAGAATCACTTGAACCTGGGAGGCAGAGGTTGCAGTGAGCCAAGATTGCACCCTTGCACTCCAGCCTGGGCAACAAGAACAAAACTCCATCTCAAAATAAATAAATTAATGAAAAATAAATAAATAAAAAAATAAAATGATGTCGCATTTGCATGTAACCTACACACAGCCTCCTGTATACTTCTCTAGATTACTTACAATACCTAATACCATGTAAATGCTGTGTAAATAGTTGTTGTACTACACTTTTTAGGGAATGACAAAAATCTGTAAATGTCCAGGACTGAGACAACCACTCTTTTTTTTTTTTTTTCCTGAATATTTTTGGCAAATGTGGAGCCCATGGATATGGAGGGCAAACTGTATAGTCTTACTTTGACTTATATACATAGTTGCAATCCTGGAAAATTCAGAATATATTAAAACCATCCAAAAAATTATTGTGCTTGAATGTACAAAGGAGTCAGATTCCAGGCTTGGATAGTTACAGACAGGGTTTTCACCTACATGCATATCTGATGGGACATGTGAATGTCAGCACATTGCAGGACTGCCAGCATCCCTAGCCTTTGCTCCCTAAACGTCAGTAGTATTCTCTAACCTTTATGACCGCCAAGATGCTATAAAGTTCCAACAGGCCCTATACAGTTGGGATCTCTTGTTAAAGGCAAATGGCTGGAGGGATGCGGCTGGGAGCAGATGGGGTGGCACCCTCAAGGACTAGTGTCTTTCTTAGCTAACATAGCTCTTTAAGTCCTGCAGAGATGGGTGGGTAGATGCTGGTATGCCATTCTGGAGAGAAATTAGGTTCTTTATTCTGATTTGAGTTTCCTCTCTGATATGGTTTTGCTGTGTCCCCACCCAAAACTCATCTTGAATTGTAACTCCCACAATTCTCATGTATCATGGGAGGGACCCAGTGGGAGGTAATTGAATTATGGGAGTGAGTCTTTCCCATGCTGTTCTCGCAATAGTGAATAAGTCTCACAAGATCTGATGGTGTTAAAAAGAGGAGCTCCCCTGCACAAGACTTGCTCCTCCTTGCCTTCTGCCATGATTGTGAGGCCTCCTAACCAGTGTGGAAGGAGTCTTTTCTTTGCAGTCTCGGGTATGTCTTTATCAGCAGCATGAAAACAGACTAATATACCCTTGTTCTCTACAGAAATCTTTTGAGAAAGGAAGAGGCAGTGACTATGTAAGCAAGCATCAACTAAGCATGGCTCTTTCCTGAAAGGCTTCATCTGGAGGAGGAAGTGCTTTTGATCCCAGCTCCCAGCATATAAGAGAAAGGTTGCCTTTCTCTGATGCATCTTAACTGAGGAGATACCAAGTTTGTTCCTCAGTGTTTACAGGGAGGCTTGTTTATTTTGACACCCTTTCTGTGGTGTTGTAGAAAAGCACCGAACATACAGAGAAGAGCCCCATGAAGTTGCATTTCTGTGATTAAGCCAGTATAATGTGTGCACATTGGGTTTTCAAAAGCCATGTTCAGATTACACACAGAAGAGGTACTTGGTTACATATATGCGGAGACTCTTGGGAGGTGGTCAATTTTAGTCTGCAGGTCACAAAAGGAAAAAAAATCAGTTGTACAGTTATGGATGTCATCTCAAAAAATTATGTGAGAAGAAACAGTCTTCATCTTCCATATTTTTTTTTCTTTTCTAAGCTGGGTTTAATAGAGACATTTGTGAACTGGCCTAGAGGGTGATCCCGGGGTCGTGTCTATCACTGGACATGTACAGAGCTTGAGTTATCTTACTTGTTTTAATCATTCATATCATCCTTTATCTTCCACAATGAGGGCAGATCTATGGCACCTCCATCTCCTTTCCTTAGGGCGATGTTATTTTTCTAGATTTCTCTGCAGGATTACTTTGAGACACCATGAGAGAAGAGGAGGAAACATATAACTCATAATGAGTAACTGTCCTTGAAGGAGTTCTTGCATGAAGAAAATAGAAAACATTCTAATTACAAGTAATAAAAATATCCTGACAACCAAAATGCCCACTTGAGTAGTACTTCACTTTGCAAATGTTAGTGGGAAAACCCACAGTATTTTCTTCCTAAAAGGAAATCCTTATAAATTTTATTTTTAAAATTATTATCAGGAAAATGGACATTTTTCTGTTGATGTAGAGTTTTGTGAATTTTAACATGTGCATATATTTGTGCAGCCATCCCCATAATCAAGATACAGAGCATCATTTCATCACCCCAAATAACTCTTCCCTCTAACCCAGTTCCTGGCAACCACTTATCTGTTATCCATCCCTATAGTTTTATCTTTTTGAGAATGTCATGAAAATGATATTCGTGTGCCATATAATAGATCATATTTTTAAACTAACATTTTTTTACTCAGCATAATATCTTTAGGATTCATCCAACTTCTTATAAATGTCAATAGTTTGTTCCTTTTTATTGTTAGTAGTAGTTTATTGTCAGTAATTTCATTGTGTAGGTGTTCCAATTGTTTTGCGTCCTTGTCAGCACTTGGTATTGCCAGTCATTTTAACTTTTGCTATTCTAATGGGTTTGTAGTTGTACATCATCATGGTTTCCATTTGCATTTTCCTAATGACTAATGGTGTTGAACATCCTTTCATATGCTTATTTGTCATCCTGTGTCCTCTTTGATAAAGTGTCTCTTTGTATGTCTTTTGCCTATTTTTTAAATTAGGGTTTTTTGGTTTTTTTTTTTAACCATTGAGTTTTGAGAGTTCTTTATTATGCATACAAATTGGATATGTGATTTGCAAATATTTTCTCCCAGTTTGCAGCTTATCTTTTCATTCTCTGATTAGTGTCTGTCTTAGAGCAAAAGTTTTTAATTTTGATGGAGTCCAGTTTGCCAGTTTTTTTCTTTCATGTTTTTTGTGCCATGTTTAAGAATTCGTTGCCCAGATCAAGGTCATGGGTTTTCTTCTAAAAGTTTTATAGTTTTATATTTTACATTTAGATCCATGACCCATTTTAAGCTGGCTTTTATACAATGTATGACATTTTAGTCAAAGTTTACTTCTTTGCTTACAGATGTCCAGTTGCTCTGACCATTTGTTGAAAAGACTATTCTTTCTCCACTGAATTGCTTTGAACCTTTGTAAAAATTCAATCAGCCATACTTGTGTGGATCTATTTCTAGAGCCTCCATTCTGTTCCACTGATCTGCATGTTTATTCCTTTGCAAATACCACCCTGTGTGGATTACTGTAACTTTATATAAGTCTTAAAATTTGGCAGTGTAAGTCCTCCCATTTTATTATGTTTTTCAGATTTGCTTTAGCTATTCGAGTTCCTTTGCCTCTCCATAGAAATTTTAGAATTACATTGTCTGCATCTATAGAAAAGTCTGCTGGGACATTGATTGGTATTGTGTGGAATCTATAGGATAATATAGGGATAATTAATACTTTCACTATGTTCAGTCTTCCAATTCATGAACATAGTATGTCTCTCCAACTATTTAGATCTTCTTTGATTTCTTTCAAAGAATTTCGGACTTCTCTCTGAATTTTGTAGGTTTTAAATACAGATCCTATCCATGCTTTGTTAGGTGTATACCTAGATATTTGATTTTTCAAACTATTATGAATGGCACAGATTTTTAAATTTCAGTTTTTAATTGGCCACTGCTAGTTGTATTAATTTCTATGGTGACTGTAACAATTTTCTACAAATTTGGTGCTAAAAATAAGAGAAATGTATTCTCTCACAGTTTAAGAGGTCAGAAGTCCATAATTAGTTTTGCGCTAAAATAAAGGTGTCAGTTAGCAGGGTCATATTCTCTTCGGAGGCACTAGGGGAGCATCTGTTCTTTGCTAATTCTAACTTCTGGTGGCTGCCAGCATTTCTTGGCTTGTAACGGCATCATCCCAGTCTCTTCTCTGTCTTCATATTGCCTCTCTTCTGTGTGTTGGCCCTTCCTCTGCCTCAGTTTTTATAAGGACCACTTGTGATGCCATAGAGGGCCCACTTACATAATTTAGGATACTATTCTCATCTCAAGGATCTTAATCACATCTGCAAAAACTTTACACGGGTTAATTAATTCTGGCCTCATAAAATAAAGTGAGACATGTTCCCTCCTCTTCTATTTTCTGGAAGTGATTGTGGATATTTTGTGTTATTTCTCCTTTGTATGTTTCATAGAATTTACCAATGTAAACATTTGGACCTAATGCTGCTATTTTTCAGAAGGTTTTTGATTACAAATTAAATGTCCTTCATAGTTATATGACTATCCAGGTTACCTATTTCAGCTGGGGCAAGTTTTAGTAGTTTGTAGTTTTTGAGAAATTGGCCCATTTATCTAAGTTGTCAAATGTATATGCATAGAGTTGTTCATAGCATTCTGTTGTTATTCTTCTATTGTCTGCAGTATCTATAGTCTTGTCTTCTTTTTCTTTACTGCTAATTTGTGCTTTCCCTTTTTTTTTCTTTATCAATCTTGCTAGTGAGTTATTAATGCTATAGATATTTTCAAAGAATTGGCTTTTGGGTTTATTGGTTTTCCCTATTGCTTTTTCTGTTTTCAGTTTCATTAATTGTTTTGCCCTAATTATTTCCTTCCTTTTGCTTGCTTTGGGTTTATTTGGCTCTTCTTTTTTTCCAGGTTCTTAACGTTGAAGCTCAAATTGTTTGAGAGCTTTTTTTCTTATTGAATATAAACATTTAATGCTATGTATTTCCTTTTAAGCATTATTTTAGCTGCATTGAACAAATTTTGATATGTTGTATTTTAATTTTCATTTAGTTTAAAATTTTTCTAATATTCTTGGAATCTTACTCTTTGACCCAGTGATTGTTTAGAAGGGTCTTATTTAATTTCCAAGTGTTTTGAAATTTCCTTATTATCTTTTTGATATTGGTTTCTAGCTTAATTCCATTATGGTCTAGAAATATGCTTTGCGTAATGTCAATTATTTAGGTTTGTTAAGGTTTGCTTTATGATCCATGATATAGTCAATGTTGGTGAATGTTTAGTTATTCAGATGTTGGGTTTTCCTTAAAGGGAGCCATACTTGAAACTGGCTGTTGGCAGATTTACTCAAGACTCTTCCTGGAAGATTGTCACTCAGCCAATTCTTTCCTTTGTCTAGAACATCCAGGATGTGAGAAGCGATGACGAGGATTATGAAGAGGAAGAGGAAGAGGAGGAGGAAGAGGAAGACGGTACCAAAGGCAAAGAGATGGATTGTTTAAAGAACGGCCTCGGGGCTGAGAGGCACCTCATTCCCAATGGTCAGCATAGCTGTTAGCTGGAAGCCCACGGGACTCCCATGGCACAGCATGCTGCAAGGACTGTTGGCAGCCTGGCTTCCAAGCCCCACACATACCCCAGATTCTGCCCTTCCCTCTTTCTCACCACCACCTTCCCTCCCACCTAAGATGTGTTTACCAAAATGTTGTTAACTTGTGTTAAAATGTTAAATACAAGCATGCCCAGGAATTTTTACTGCAGTTAGGACTCAGACTGGTCAAATATTTCAAAGATTTCTCCAGAGAACCGTGTCAGTTCTAACTGCGCTCCTTTGTGCATATAACTTTCTCAGGAGATCACTTTGTTATAGGCCCTTTCACTTTGTCACCTTGCCTGTCCTTGGGACACTTTCACAAATGCTAAGTAATGCCATTTTTCTCAGGTGTATTTGGCCACAAAGAGCAGCTTGTTTCTCAAAAATGAGTTAGAAGTGGCAGTAGGACAGGAGCAGAAGGACCACACCAGGAGACTCTTCCACGTTATGGACACATCCTGAAGCTTAGGTGCGTCACCTCCACAGGGTGGTGTCAGTCCCTGCCTGCCACCCTACAGGGTTGCAGTAAGGATTAAGTGAGATCACAGAAGTTTAAGTACACACTGTCAACGTGAACCAACCCACTTTGCACTGTTTGGGAGAGAGAAACCTGGCTAAACTTGGCACTGCGTTGGGCCTGAACAAAAGGCAGAATCTTTAAAAATTCCTCTTAAATAACTCTGGAGATACCTGGAAATGAAAGTGCCGAGAAAGGTGTTCCATTTTATTTGCTAACTATTTATGCATCAGTTATCCAAGGGTCATTCTCAGATTCTCCTGGAATTCTTCTCCCTCAGGACCCTTGGTTCAAGGAAGGAAGTTTAGGCCCTGTTCCTTCCTGTCATTTGCTGGTCTTTCCCTTTTTCCCTTTCTAGGAGGGAAATTTCTGTGCTGTTGCCCTGAGCCCTTCTTTCAGGCCAACACAACTACCTGGGGACCTCCACAGGGGAATGGGATCCAGGTCAGGCTGCTTGCTGAGCCACATCACCCAGGAGGCCTGAGCCTCTGGGGAGGGCATGCATGTGCACTGCCTGACCTGGGGAGATCTTGGGAACAGAGGATGCTGCGTGATTTCCTCTGGCTTCCAATCCAATCAGCCTGTGTCACAGTGAAACAGCACAACACAAAAGGCCAAAATATACCCCTGAGAAACATTTAAGGGCAGGTGTTAGAGTCAGTGCCAGCTCCCTGGGAAGAAGGATAGGGATGGGCAGGTCAGTAGCCAGCTTGTCCTCACCCTCAGGAAGGGAGCACTGGGGAAGACTTGCATACGTCCCTGCCTCCCTTGTGGCCTTGTCACCACAGGGACACATGTCCTGGGCACAGTGTGCAGGGCTGACCTGGGAGACTTCTCAGGTGGCTGCTAACTGAGGAGAGGCCAGGCCTTCCCAAGGAAGACCCTCAGTGAAATCTGCATCCGCCCTCACCCCCACCACAGTCTCTCATAATGGTCAGATTTTGTACATTCATCCTATTTATTCAGGGGCTCGTATTATAAAGCCACAGGAGTGGTCGGCTTGTAGGGACTGGAAAATCAGCCCCAAGCAGGGCAGCTGCAGGGCCCCTGAGGCCGGAAGGACACTGCACAGAACAGACTGCGTTACTATTATTTTTACATAAAAGTATACATTTGAAACCTTAAGGCTAAACAAAAATAAACAAAAAATCCTTTAGAATTCTTTCTGCAACAAAATATCTTTTTGAGAAATCGTTAGAACAGAAAAACAAGGTCAGATTTTCTCTGTATAACATTTGCTTTTATGAGGACGATATCATAAGCATTATATGTATAATATGATATTATAAATCAAAATGCCTGCACCCACTTTAGGGCATAGCTATTGATTTATTAATATTATATTATTATTATTTTGGTGGAAGAAGGTCACACTAAGATACAATTTTTTATGTTTTCAGTTAACGGTATATTTTCTTATTTGCTTATTTGGTTTCTGCCTCTGTACCCAATATCTTCTTGCTTAAGGTAGAAAAGTGTTTGTTTAGCTCTATCTCCAGTTTGTTTTCTCATTTGAATGTTGAAGGTAAAATTGATATACCAGTTTTAACTATTTCTGATACAGCTGAAAGCACTAAACCACTTCATAAGAAGTAGATACACATTTTTGTAACACTATTTAGGGCTTTTGTGGTTAATTTTAAAGGAAACCACCCTTTCTACAGGAAACAAGGGCTCGGGATTCTTCCAGAGGACCTTATAAAAATGCAGTCTGCAGTGCCATCAATATTGTAACAGTAATGACTTACAATAAAACAAAAAGTCCAGTGTACGTGGTGATTGAGTAGATTCAGCACACACATTGCTTACAGGTGTTCCTGTGTAGTGGAAGTAAAGACTCGCCATTCCTCCGGAAGGGCCATGCCAGGAATCAGGGAAGCAGTGAGGAGAAGGAAGCCAGGTTGGGATATTTGGGCTGCTGCCTTTGCGGTGTCAGACACCAGATAAGACAAGCCTGGCTGACATGGGGAGCCCCTTGCCTGATTGGGGTGAGCCTCTGGGCTATGCATGGTGGAACCAGCCAGCCAGCCTGGGGGCTAGAGTCTAACCAGAGCACGGCATCTGCAACCTGTGCAGGAACCACTGAAGTGCTAAGAAAGGGGACTGATTCTAAAGGTATTTTCTCAGCCTCATTTTCTGTATTTACCTTTCAAAGGTGTAGGAGGAAACAGAGTTTAGATTGATGGTTCAACTGGCTGTCCATCAGAATTACCTGTGGAGCTTTAAAAACAAATGCACCTTGCCTGTTTCTGCTCCACATTTTGATTCAATACTTCTGGAGTGAGAAGCAGAAATCTTCATTTTAACAGAGTCCCACATATTTCTGAAGAACAGTCAAGATTCTGTGTGCTCTCCTCTGGTTTTAGTCCTTTCTGCAGTTTCATATGCTAAGAGATGGGAAAATGCAATGGTACAGAATATTGAATCCAAAATAAAAGAAGAAAAGGAAACACAGAACAGGCAACATGAATTGCAAACTCATGTTAAGATGGTGAGTAGGTAGATTTCAGTTCACATTTACCAGTAATTACAACAAGTGTAAAAACAAAGATTGCCAGGCTGGATTTTTTAAAATCTCAATTATATGGTGCTTATAAGAGATATACTATAAAAAAATGTTGAAAGTAAAATGATGGACAAATATATACCATGCAAACTCTACTCCTCCCCAAACAAACGCTGGCATAGTTACATCAATATCAGACAAAGGAAAGGAGAATTAGTGGATAGTAAGAGGAATATTTAATACTAATGAAAGGGGCTAGGTGTGGTGGCTCACACCTGTAATCCCAGCACTTTGCGAGGCTGAGGCAAGTGAATCACCTGTAGTCAGGAGTTCGAGACCAGCCTGGTGGTTTCACATGGTGAAACCCCATCTCTACTAAAAATACAAAAATTAGCCAGGCATGGTGGTGGGTGCCTGTAGTCCCAGCTACTTGGGAGGCTGAGGCAGGAGAATTGCTTGAACTCGGGAGGCAGAGGTTGCAGTGAGCCAAGACCACGCCATTGCACTTCAGCCTGGGCAACAAGAGCAAAACTCCATCTCAAAAACAAAACAAAACAAAACAAAAAACAAAACTAATGAAATGGATTAATCAACTAGGAAAAGATAAAAAATTTAAATCTGTATACACCTAATAATATAGCTTCAAAATACGTAAAGAAATATTTCACAGACTTAAAAGGAGTAACAAATTCATAATCCTGTTTGGGCATTTTTTAATACATCTCTCAGTATCTGATAGAACAAGAAGACAAAAAAAACCCTATAGGAATATAGAAGATCTGAACAATGCCATTAACAAAATCCAGCTACTTGATATATATGTAGAACACTGTCCACAACAACTGCAGAATTTACATTTGTTTCAAGTGCATATGGAACATTTACCCAAATAGGCCATATACTGGCCTTTAAGGCAATTTCAAAAACATTTCAAAGGTTTAAAATCACATGGAATATGACTACAGATAGCAGTGAAATTAAACTAGAAATCTATAACAAAAAGATAAATGGAAAAATCACTACATATTTTTAAATTAAGCAATGCACTTCTAAATAACCTGTAGATCAAAGAAGAAACCATAATGAAAATAAAACATTTTAAACTGAATTATAGTAAAAAATGTGTGGGATGTAACTAATAAGAAATTTAGAGAAAAAATATATTAAAAGCTTTTTTTTTTATTTTTTTTAAAATTTATTTATTATTATTATACTTTAAGTTGTAGGGTACATGTATAAGTAAAGATAAAGGCTGACAAAATCAGTTGTCTAAATATATCAAAATGTAAGAAGGAAAATTAATAACATGTAAAACATAATAGCTCAGAGTATCAAAAAAAGCTGGTTTCTTAAAATAAAAAATTTATAAAATTCTAGCAAGACTGATGAAGAAAGACAAAGAGCAATGTTGGGAATGAAAAGGATCTGTCATTGTAGACCAAGCAGAAACCAAATAGGTGATGGGAGAATATTGTGAACAACTTTATATCAATACATTTGAAGATGTATATAAAATGTGTAAATTCTTAGGAAGACAAAACTTGTCAAAATGGACACAAGAAGAAATAGATATTTAAATAGTGCTCTATCTGAAACAAAACTGAATCTGAAATTTTAACCTTACCCGCCCACCCCCCACCACACACACACACACACACACACACACACACACACACACATCCCCCCCCCCCAAAAAAAAAAGCCCACGAAAATACTTCAGGCCCAGATCAATGAATTCTTCCTATATTTAAGGAAAAAATACAAGTATTATGCAACCTTTTCCAGGGACAAAAGGAGCAGACATTTTCAAACGTGCTTTATAAGGCCAGCATAATCTTGATGTCAAAATCTGACAATAATATTAGAAGAAGAAATAAACAAAACTATTGACTGAGTCAATCATGAACATAGGTACAAAATTCCTAAATGAAAGCAAACTTAATTCAGCAATATTTAAAGAGATAATGTGTGAAAACCAGGTTGGGTTTATTTTAGGAACTTGAGGTTGATTTAATACTTGAAAATTAGTGTTATTCACCATTTTTATAAAATAAAGGAAAAAACCATATGTTTAAAAACCTTTATAATTCAACATACATCTGTTACAACAAAAGAAAAAAATCCCTTTTACCAAAGTAGGATGGAACTACCTTAATCTGATAAATAATATCTTTAAAAAGTGAAAAAGCATTGTAATGTTATAATGATGGAATACTGAAACTATTGAAAACTTTTCCCTCTCAGACTGTTATTAAGACAAGGATGCCCGTGATCTTCAAGGATACCCATCATTCTAAATATAGTTAATATTGTTTATCTTCCCTTTGCTCTTCTCTCCCCTCCACTCCCTTCCACTCCCCTCCCCTCCTCTCCCCTCCCCTCCCCTCCTGTCCTCTCCTCTCTCCTCTCCTTTCCTTTTTCTCTTTCTCTTTCTTTTTTTTGAGACAGAGTCTCGCTCCGGCGCCCAGGCTGGAATGCAGTGGTGAAATCTTGGCCCACTGCAACCTCCGCCTTCTGGGTTCAAGCAATTCTCCCACCTCAGCCTCCCAAGAAGATGGGATTACAGGCGCACGCCACCAGACCCAGCTAATTTTTGTATGTTTATTACAGACAGAGTTTCACTGTGTTGGCTAGGATGGTCTTGAACTCCTGGCCTCAAGTGATCTGCCCGCCTCGGCTTCCCAAAGTCTTGGGATTACAGGCGTAAGCCACCAAACCCAGCCAACACTGTATTTTTCATTCTAGCCAATGTAATATGTCAAGAAATAAACATTACACGACAGGGATGCCCTCTCTTACCACTCCTATTCAACATAGTGTTGGAAGTTCTGGCTAGGGCAATCAGGCAAGAGAAAGAAATAAAGGGTATTTGGTTAGGAAAAGAAGAAGTCAAATTGTCCCTGTTTGCAGATGACATGATTGTATATTTAGAAAACCCCATTGTCTCAGCCCAAAATTTCCTTAAGCTGATAAGCAACTTCAGCAAAGTCTCAGGATACAAAATCAATGTGCAAAAATCACAAGCATTCTTATACACCAGTAACAGACAAACAGAAAGCTAAATCATGAATGAACTCCCATTCACAATAGCTTCAAAGAGAATAAAATACCTAGGAATCTAACTTACAAGGGATGTAAAGGACCTCTTCAAGGAGAACTACAAACCACTGCTCAGTGAAATAAAAGAGGACACAAACAAATGGAAGAACATACCATGCTCATGGATAGGAAGAATCAATATCGTGAAAATGGCCATACTGCCCAAGGTAATTTATAGATTCAATGACATCCCCATTAAGCTACCAATGACTTTCTTCACAGAATTGGAAAAAACTGCTTTAAAGTACATATGGAACCAAAAAAGACCCCACATTGCCAAGACAATTCTAAGCCAAAAGAACAAAGCTGGAGGCATCACACTACCTGACTTCAAACTATACTACAAGGCTACAGTAACCAAAACAGCATGGTACTGGAACCAAAACAGAGATATAGACCAATGAAACAGAACAGAGCCCTCAGAAATAATACCACACATCTACAGCCATCTGATCTTTGGCAAACCTGACACAAACAAGAAATGGGGAAAGGATTCCCTATTTAATAAATGGTGCTGGGAAAATTGGCTAGCCGTAAGTAGAAAGCTGAAACTGGATCCTTTCCTTACTCCTTATTACAAAAATTAATTTAAGATGGATTAGAGACTTAAATGTTAGACCTAAAACCATAAAAACCATTGAGTAGGACATACACAGGCAATTAACATACAGTTTGTATGTTTGATGTATTATGTTAACATACTGTATTCTTAACAATAAAGTAAGCTAGAGAAAAAACATTATTAAGCAAATCAAAAGGAAGAAAAATGTATTTGCTCTTCATTACATGAACATGCATCATCATGACATCCTGGTCATGAGTAGGCAGAGGAGGAAGAGGAAGAGGAGAGGTTGGTTTTGCTGTCTTCCAGGTGGCAGAAGCTGAAGAAAATCCATGTAAAAGTGGACCCATGTGACTCAAACCTGTATTACTCAAGGATCAACTGTAGAAACGAAAGGCATGTGTGTGAATGCTCCTTTCAGCAATGTTCATAATTGCCTAATGGACACTTTCCAAATGTCCACCAAGAGTAGGATGGATACGTAAACTGTGGTGTATTTACACTATGAGATACCATATAACAATGGAAACAAACTGGTATTTGCAACAATGTGGCTTCATCACACAATTTTAATGTTTTGCTAAAGAATCTACTCCAAAATTCATATATAGTTTACGTTTCTGTTTTTTATAAAATTCAAAATCAGACAAAACCAATCTATGATGCTAAAGTCAGGGTAGTGGCTATCTCTGGGGTGAAGGGAGGGGCTGTGTCTTTATGGGGGCCTTACAGGCCTTTGCGATGCTGGTGACGTTCTACTTCTTGACCTCGGTGGTGGTTACATGGGTGTGTTCAATTTGTGATCAATCATCAAATGGCACACTTGATTTGTATACTTTTCCATATGTATTATAATTTTTAAGTTTTTAAAATGAAAAAGGAAAAGCTAGCTACTTTTACCTTAGATAGCTGACATTATTGACCATAATATCTTTTTTATAAGAACTTTCAATGCAAAAAAATTTTTTTAAGCAGACATAAAGGCCCATAATCTTACCACCAGGTAATCGCCATTGGCATAAATAAAAACAGTAATAAAAGTGATACATGCGCATAAAGCATTCAAATAATGCAAAAATGGAAGGTAAAAAACTCTCTGCACAGTTTCTCTCCCAAAGAGAAGCATGTTGACATTATATGTGATTCCATCCACAAGCACCCTTATGCCTACTTTAGGAGGTACCCACTGCTCCCTGCCAGCTCCCCAAATGACTGCAACACAGATTGCGGCTAAGACAGCTCTGAGCTTCTTGCTCATGGCAGTAAGGGAGAGCACCTCCTTGACAGAGCTGCAGCACTGCTCACCAGGCCCTACCGCATTGAGCTTTCTAGGATTGGCTGAGGATGGCGATATCACAGCTTAGGACTGGTGAAAGCAGCAATGCCAAAGTCCTGAGGTGTTCAAAGAGTCTCAGGGCTTTTTAGGAGTAAGCTGTCTACCAAGCTAATGTCTTGTGAGAAGGTCCTCAAATGAACAATATAGTTATTTCCATGACAAAAGTCTTCTGGAATAGTAAATTATACTAATGAAAATAAGGAATACTCAAATTATACTAATAAGGACAGTGAGCTTGGGGGGTCTGTGGTTTAGGCTCTACTCTGCATACTTATGTCATCTCTGTGTATACAGTTGGCCCTCCCTGTCCATGGTTCTGAATTCATGGATGGATTTGACCAACCATGGATGGAATTTGAATATATTGTGGGTAGGGGGAGGAACTGGGTCTGTACTGAACACATACAGACATTTTTTCCTGTCTTTATTCCCTAAACAGTACCTTATAACAACTAGTTAACATCGCATTAACAGTGTATGATTTCAAGTATACAGAAGGAAGGTGCACAATTGTATGCAAATACTCTGCTATTTTATATCAGCGACTTGAGCATCTGGGGATTTTGGTATCCACAGGTTGGGTGGGGGTGGTCCTGGAACCCATCTCAACCAGACATTGAAAAACAGTTATGTTTCTATTATCCTTATTCATATAAACTCTGCACTAATGTGCCCAGGTGACGTGGAAATGAAAGCATAGATCCACCTCTTCTACAAGCCCCCAGGACTGTGAATACCCAGAGGCATTGCCCTTACCTAATTTGCACTAAGATTCCATATAGGCTATTAGCATTCATATGCAATCTATTTCTAAAACACAAAAAGACCTGTACTCTGAGTGGAACACGCTGGTCTGTACCTTGCTTTTTTCTCTCTGCTGGGTGATAGAGAGCTTTCCATATCAGCACAGATGGACTTCATGTCTGTAGGGGCTGCCCCTAATCCTTAGAAATGTATAATCCTTAGAAATATTTCACAAAATATTTAACCAGTCTCATATTGTTGCAAGCTGGAGCTGTTTCCAGTTTTCAGCTCTTACAATATTACAATGAACATCCTTGGGGGCAAGTGTTTAACCAACACTGCCTGAATTAAAATCCCTACTCCATGGTATACTGTGTAATCTTGGGCAAGTCCCTTAATTTCCTTCCCTCACTCTGTTGGCCAGGCTGGAGTGCAGTGGCAAGATCTCAACTCACTGCAGCCTCTGCCTCCTGGGTTCAAGCGATTCTCATGCCTCAGCCTCCCGAGTAGCTGGGGTTACAGGCTTGGGCCACTATGCTGGGCTAATTTTTGTATTTTTCGTAGAGACGGAGTTTCACCACGTTGGCCAGGCTGGTCTCGAATTCCTGACCTCAAGTCATCCTCCTGCGTTGGCCTCCCACAGTGCTGGGATTACAGGTGTGAGCCACTGTACCTGACAAGTCCCTTAATTTCTTCAACCTCAGTTTAGTCATCTACAAAAAGCGCATAGGATCTTCCTCATGGTGTCATTTTGAGGATTCAATGAGATGATCTATTTGTGGAATTTTTTGCCCTGCTTTCTTATAGCAGGCACTCAGTACATGTTAACTCTTCTTACTATTCATAATTACCATAGAGTAAATTTCTACAAGTGGGATTTCTGGGTCAAAAGGCACATATCTTTTTTTCACTAGATACAAATTGCCTTGTTCTACGACATTTAAACTCTACCGACAGTGTTTGAGCGGCCATTTCTCTGAAATGGGAATCAACTTCTGACCTTTTTGTCTGTCTGAGAGACTTAATCTTACCATGTTTGATTTGCAGATGGAACATTTGTGGTTCTTTTGTTTGCTTGTCTCTTTTTCTATTGGGTTAGTGTTCTTTTCCTTGTAAATTTCTATGAGCTCATATTAAATTAAGGGGGTTGCTTTCTTCTCCATCATATGTAATATAAAAATTTCCCGGTTTGCTTTTGGTCTTATGACTTTATATATAGCACAGGGGAGCAATTTTTTTTCCTTTGGTAGTAAAATATATTAATCATGTCTTTAACAGTCTTTGGAGTCTACATCCTGCTTGGAAAGTCTGCACTAAACGGAACTATACACAAAAACATTCATGCTTCTTTTTATAACTTATATGGGTTAATGAACGCTTTGCTCCATCTGGCATTTATTTTGGTGTAAGGAGTGAGGTAAATCGGGATTTTTTTTTAATGGTTTGCTGGTTGTCCCCAAGGCATTTGCTGAACACTTTTTTTCTTTTCCCTTGCACTTTGCAGTGCCACCCTTAAATTATTTTGTGTCTCTTGTCTTTTTCTGGACTTCCCATTATGTTTCACCAAAGTACTGCCAATACCAAATTGTTTTAATTAGTACAGGCTTATAATAGGTTTTCATATGGTTAGATCAATAATCCATTTTTCCTCTTGTCTTTCCCAATATTACTGGCCCATTCAACATCTTTATTTTATTTTATTTCCAACATTTATTTTATTCCAAGCTAGAAACTGGATGAATTCTAGTTTTTGTTTTTTGTTAGGCTCCCCACAAAATCCCAATGGTATGCTATTTTAAGGTTGCTTTAAATTTATAAACTTAGAATAATTGACAATTTATCATATTGAGTATTCCCATCCAAGAGTCAGTTGTCTTGCTATTCAGTTAAATTATTTTAGGTCTCTTAGCAAAATAGGGAGATTTTATTTGTATACACCCTGAACATTTCCTTTAATTTTCACTAATTTTCTCTTTGATTTATTGTAAATAAGATCTTTACTTCCTTTTAGTTTTTTTTAATACTTAAAAAAGCTATTGATTTTTGTATGATAGTTGTGATATATACCCCTCTACTCAAGTTTCTAATAGGTTTTCAGCAATATTGGGGTTTTCTATGTATAGAAAGTCATCATTTACAGATGATTTATTACTATATGTGATAGTAATAAATCAAAATACTTTATTACTATGTATGATAGTAATAAATTATATGTAAATTATAATTTTCCATTTTTCCTCCAATATTTTTCTTTTCTTTTTGTGTAAATGCATTGGCTTTTATCTCTAGATTAATGTTAAATATTAGTGTTGATATAGACTACATTTGTCTTGCTTCTGCCTTTAAAGATTATGTTTCTAGTTACTCACCATTAAGCATGATGATGGCTTTTAGTTTGACATGTATATTCTTCCTTTTTTTATTTTTAAAAATCAGAAATGGGTGTTGAATTGCATATCTTGGGGTTGTTGATTTAGCCGTTTGCCATTTGGCCTGTTAGTCTGATCGTTAATAGCTTTTTATTACTGGACTGGCCTAGCATTCCTGGGGTCAGCCCATCTTGGTCACAGTGTGTTATTTTTTCATTTACAGATGGATTTTATTTGTCCATATTTAGCATTTTAGCATAGATTTTAGTTTTGTGTTTAAAAATTAACTTTATATTTCAGTACAATTTTAAGCTCACAGCAAAATTGAGTGGAAGGTATAGTGGTTGTCCATAAACCCTTTCCTCACACCTGCATAGCCTCCCCCATGATCAACATCTCTCGTCAGAGCAAAATGCTTGTTACAATTAATGAACCTACATGGACACATCATTGTCACCCTGAATCCATAGTACACTAGGGTTCGCTCTTGGTGTTGTGCATTCTATGGGTTTGGGCAAATGTATCATGACATTAGTCATCATTATAGTACCATACAGATAGTTTCAGTGCCCTAAAAATCCTCTGTACTCCCCCAATCATCCCTCCCTTCCCCCACCCCCTAGCAACCACAATGGTTGGAATCATATAGTCTGTAGCATTTTCAGATTGACTTACTTCACTTAGTAAAGTTCATTTAAGGTTCCTCCATGTCTTTTCATTGTTTGATAGTTCATTTTAGCACAAAATAATATCCCATTGTCTGGATGAAGCACAGTTTATTTATCCATTCACCTACTGAAGGATATCTTGGTTGCTTCCAAAGTTGGGCAATTATGAAAAAAAAAAACTTTTATAAACATTCATGTGCAGGTTTCTGTGTGGACATAAGTTTCATTTGGGTAAATATCAGGGTGCACAATTGCTGGATTATCTGATAAGAGTACATTCATTTTGTAACACTGCCAATGTGTCTTCTAAAGTGTCTGTACCATTTTGTTTTCCCACCAGCAATGAATGAGAGTTCCTGTTGCTCCACATCCTCACCAGCATTTGGTGTTGTCAGTTTTGAAACCATTTAAACTTAACAGATTTTGGGGGCAGGGCTGGGGGGTAATTATTTTGAAGCTTTCTTAACATCTTCAATTGTTATTAGTCTGTTGGGTAGTCTTGTATCTCAAGGCCAATTTTGGTCATCTATATTTTCTTGAAAAATAATTCCTCTATTCAGCTTGCCAAATGTATTTGTATAGATTATTGCAAAATCTCTGGAATAATTTCTCTGTATTCATACTTATTTTGCCCTTTTCATCTATAATGTGTGATTGTGCTTACTTCCTTTACTTCTTGATTAGGCTATATAGTAGCTCATCTCCATGACCCACCCCCCAAAATGATCAGTTCTTATGTTTATTAATTGCTTTTTTTTTTTTTTTTTTTTGAGACAGAGTCTCGCTCTGTTGTCCGGGCTGGAGTGCAGTGGCTGGATCTCAGCTCACTGCAAGCTCCGCCTCCTGCCTCAGCCTCCCAAGTAGCTGGGACTACAGGCTCCCGCCACCTCACCCGGCTAGCTTTTTTGTATTTTTTAGTAGAGACGGGATTTCACCGTGTTAGCCAGGATGGTCTCGATCACCTGACCTCGTGATCTGCCCGTCTCGGCCCCCCAAAGTGCTGGGATTACAGGCTTGAGCCACCGCGCCTGGCCATGTTTATTAATTTCTAACTTTATATTCTTTTGTTCTGCTTTCCTTGGGTTTATTGCTCCTTTTTTAATTTCTTGAGCTGGACACTTTCTTTTCTTGTTTAGATATGTAGGTGTTTAAGGCTATGAATTTTCTTCCGAGCACAGTTTTAGCCCATTTTATACTGTTTTCATAGGTATTGATGTCATATAATTATTTTAAAGATAGTCTATAATTTTAGTTTTTATTTCTTTGTTGATCCAATATTATTTATGATAATGTAAAAAGTGATAGTTGGTTAATTTATCCCCCATGTCTTTTTTATTTTCTGGATTATTTTTGTATTATAGTCAAACTGTGTACTCTCTAATATATTTTGCCATATATCTAGCATATTTTGCTGCCTAATGTATGTTCTAGGGCAGTGGTCCTCAACCTTTCTGACATCAAGGACCAGTTTTATGGGGGTGGGGGGTGTTTGGATGGTTTCAGGATGGAACTGTTCCACCTCAGATCATCAGGCATTAGTTAGATTCTCATAAGGATAGATGTGCAATGTAGGTCCTTGACATGTGCAGTTCACAATAGGGTCCATGCTCACAACAGAAGCTAAAGCAGTCACTGATATGATAGGAGGTGGAGCTCAGGCAGTAACGCTCACTCGCCTACTGCTCACCTCCTACTGTGCCCACTGACACCAGTTTGTGGCCCAAGGTTGGGGACCCCTATTCTAGGGGAACTTGCAAATGTATATGCAATTTTATCAGGATATTGTTCAACCTTATCAATTATTTTATTTAGATTCATACTTATTTGGGGTATGTCATGCTTTGACAGAGGTGAGTTAAAATCTTCCATAATCATAGTTATGATTTCCAGTTTCTGCTATTTTTTCATAGTTAAGTTTTTTTATTGCTGTAGTTTTGGTGCATACATTATTTGTGATACTTGCAGCTTCAGGGTGGATTTTACTTTTATTAATATGTGGGTCTGCCTCAACTAGTTTGGCTTTTTCTATCTTGAGTATCATATTGTGAATTGTATCACTAATGTTAATAACTTGATTCCTGATTTCTTTTGAACTGAATTTGTTTGAAATAGTTTTGACTTTTATTTTTATTCTTTATGATTTGATTTGTTTTAATTTCATATCATATATCACAGGTTCTGAAATGTTTTTACCACAACATTTCTGACACCATATGTGTGGGTTTTTCCCCATTCCAACAACCAGCTCTTCAATTATTAGGACACAAGCTGTGCGTCCTATAATTCAATTCAATTCTGGCCCTAACTACTCGGAGTCAGTGTCAACTCTGGAGGTTTAAGGGCTCTGTTTCGCAAGACTGCCCTCACTTCAGTTGCAAGTCCCAGGTTGTGACGTGTATTTCTGACCAACTGGCTACACATTGGGGGTTCCCTCTCCTCACGCTCAATAACTCCTGTGAACAGCTCATAGAACTCAGGAAGGCACTTCACTCATGTTAGTTATTTGCAACTCAGGAACAACCACATTGAAGAGATACATGGGGCGAGGTACAGGGATAGGGGCACTTCCATGCCTCTTTAGGCACTTCACCCTTCCAGCAACTTGATGGGTTCACAGGCATAGAATCTCTCCAAAGCCTGTCATTTAAGAGTTTTATGAAAAATTTTTTACATAGACATGATTAAGTCAGGAGGCATTGGTGTTTAACTCAATATTCAGCCCCTCTCTCTTCCCTAGAGGCCAGGATAAGTCTGAAGGTTTCAACCTCTAAATATGCCTTGGTCTTTCTGGTGACCAGCCCCACTTTATAGTGTGGCTATAAAGGTATGGCCAAAGGAACAGCTTTGGCTGTTGACTGTGGTGGTAAGTATCCAAAGCTATGTGTATGATAAAATTGCATAGAACTATGCACACACAGACAGACACACATGCACAAATGGGTTCATGTATAACTGGTGAAGTCCAAATACACTGTGGGTTGTACAAATGTTAATTTTGTGGTTTTGATATTACACTCTAGTTATGCAAAATGCTATCACTAGGGACATGAGAGTGCAGGGTTGCAGGCTGCACAGGACCTCATTGTATATCTTTTTCTAACTTCCTGTGAATCTATAATTATTTTAAAATAAAAAGTTAAAAAATGTCAAATAATTCCAGCATCTGTGTCATTTTTATATTGGCATCATTAATTGTCTTTTCTCATTCAAATTAATATTTTCCTGGTTCTGGCTGGGTGCAGTGGCTCACGCCTGTAATCCCAGCACTTTGGGAGGCCGAGGCAGGAGGATCACTTGAGGTCAGGAGTTCGAGACCACCCTGGCCAACAGAGTGAAAGTCCATCTCTATTAAAAACACAAAAAGTTAGCCGGGCATGGTAGTGCACGTCTGTAATCCCAGCTACTCAGAAGGCTGAGACAGGAGAATTGCTTGAACCCGGGAGGTGGAGGTTGCAGTGAGCCGAGGTCATGCCACTGCACTCCAGCCTGGGTGACAGAGCAAGACTCTTGTCTCCAAAAAATATAAAAATATAAGATTTTCCTGGTTCTTGGTATGACAACTAACTTTGTATTGTATCTTAAACATTTTGGTTATCATGAGACTCTGGATTTATCTAAGTCTTCTATTTTATCACGCCTTTTTTGACACCATGATGGTGAGGAATAGGAGAGGAGAAGCTGCCTCATTAGTACCTGGTGAAGGTGGAAATCCAAGTTCCTCCCTTTGCCAGTGTTGACACCTAGGTGCAGAAGGGTGTATCATTAGTGCTAGGTGAAGATGGGAGCTCACCCTCCCTGAGACTTCTGCTGACATACTGACACCACCCTGGCCAGTAGAGGCACTTCATTATCCTTCCCCACATTGCTTCCACTGACATTGCAGAGTGGGATGAGCACTCAGTATTTCTTGAAGTTGGTATTTCAGTTCCCCGTTCAGCTTCCTCAGACACCATCCCAGTGAGGAGAGGGAAGGACATGCAACTGATGGAGGTCTAGGTTCCCCACTTATTTTTTGCTGTGAGGAGCAGGAATTAGGGCACACACAGTTTTTTTGTTATTGGTTTTTTTTTTTTTTTTTTTTTCATGGCATTTGGCTGGAGTAGGGAAGTTACACACCACCATGTAGTTCCTTGGGTCTTGAGAGCCCTAGCCAGTCTGCCTTCTTTTCTACACCTTTCAGTGTCTTCTTTCACTTGTTTTTCATATAACGTCCAAGGTTTTTAAGTGTACTTAGCAAGAAGAATAGCAAAAAGTGCATTTAATCCATCTTTTCCAGCAGTCTTTTCTTTTAATAACTAAGTTTATTCCATTTACATTTATTGGAATATTACTTCTAAATAATACTTATGTGTTTCTTATTTCAATTTGTTTCCCCTCTATATCTTTTCTACTGAGATGATTTTGTAGTGCATGTGGGTATGTGTTTTCCTTTTGCTAATTTGAAAGGTTTATAGTTGTGTTGATGTTTCTAATGGTTATATATAGGTTATATGAGAGATTGTAATTTCAGATATTCACTAGATTCTCCTAGTTTCCCCTCTTGCTAAAGTTCTGCTCATACCAGGGAGCTGGGGGAAGCCTGCTGAGGGTGGCCCAGACCAGGGACTATAAAGTGACATTTGGCTCTGGCAGACCCCTAAAAATTAGTCTTTCCTTCTGTGTGAGTGGCTGAGAAAGGAAAGGGGAATGTGAATCAAGTTTCTAATATGGAACCCTTTGTATCCACCTAACTGGGGAGGCACTCCTTTGGAAAAAGAGGGGATAACTGGGTCAACTGATAGATTTTTACATTAATAAAAGTTGGGTATATTTTACATCTTACTCAATCTGCAACCCCTTAGGAATACTTCCAGGCTAGTAGGTTTGCATTTCTATTGGAAACCCCTGTATGTTCTTGAGTTATAGGGAGGGGGGAAGCTAAAGCCCTGAGAACTGCCTGGGGATTCCGGTGAACTGTCTGTGGGAGCTTCCACCCAGCATCTGCTGACTTTGGGGAAGCCAGTGCTTTATCTTTCTATCTTCCACTATCCCTGACAACCCATGATTTTGTTGAGCTTTGCTTCCTGGGACAGGCATTAGGAAAACAATAGGCCATCACTGAGGATTGCTGGAGGGGTGGAGTTTTAAATGAGAAAACCTAATCCCAGCTAGGAGAAGGTCTTGCCCAAGGTGGTAATACTACTTGGCCACACCTGTCCCATCTGGGTACCTTCCTTTACCTTTTGGTAAAGGGGCCTGGCTTCAACACAGGATTGGTGGAGTCTCTGCAAAGTGGCTGAAATTTTCCCACTTGACACTTGAATGGAAGCCCCGACACCCACCCCTTGGGGCTTGGCTCCAAAAGCAGGCTGCTTGCTTTGGCAGTTTTCTTGGCTCCCTGCTCCCACAGCAACAGCCATGTCCCCTTCAAAGCCTCAACCACTGGCCTCCATAGATCTCTCTCTTTTTTTAAAAAAATTATTATACTTTAAGTTCTAGGGTACATGTGCACAATGTGCAGGTTTGTTACGTGTGTATACATGTGCCATGTTGGTGTGCTGCACCCATTAACTAGTCATTTACATTAGGTATATCTCCTAATGCTATCCCTCCCTGCTCCCTCCACCCCACAACAGGCCCCGGTGTGTGATGTTCCCCTTCCTGTGTCCAAGTGTTCTCATTGTTCAATTCCCACCTATGAGTGAGAACATGCGGTGTTTGGTTTTCTGTTCTTGTGATAGTTTGCTGAGAATGATGGTTTCCAGTTGCATCCACGTCCCTACAAAGGACAAGAACTCATCCTTTTTTATGGCTGCATAGTATTCCATGGTGTATATGTGCCACATTTTCTTAATCCAGTTTGTCACTGATGGACATTTGGGTTGGTTCCAAATCTCTGATCTTTGACAAACCTGACAAAAACAAGAAATGGGGAAAGGATTCCTATTTAATAAATGGTGCTGGGAAAACTGGCTAGCCATAAGTAGAAAGCTGAAACTGGATCCTTTCCTTACACCTTATACAAACATTAATTCAAGATGGATTAGAGACTTAAATGTTTGACCTAAAACCATAAAAAGCCTAGAAGAAAACCTAGGCAATACCATTCAGGACATAGGCATGGGCAAGGACTTCACATCTAATACACCAAAAGCAATGGCAACAAAAGCCAAAATTGACAAATGGAATCAATTAAACTAAAGAGCTTCTGCAAAGCAAAAGAAACTACCATCAGAGTGAACAGGCAACCTACAGAATGGAAGAAAATTTTTGCAATCTACTCAGCTGACAAAGGGCCTCCATGGGTCTCTGACAGCCACCACTCAGCCCCCATGCGTGGTGAGCAAGTAAGTGACCCGGCCTGTCTCTCACAGTCAGCAAAGGCTTCTGGTCCAGACACTGTTTTGCAGCTGATATATCAACCTGCCTGTGCCCCAGGATAGCACAGATCTCCTCTCTCGGGCTGTCTTAGCTGCTTCTCCACAACCTGTAGCTCTGCCGAGCTGCCAAACTCTCCCTGGTCCTCCTTGCTAATAAAACCTTCCACCAGGTGGCTCTCATGTTCCTGTGTAGGACAAAAATGAGAAAAATAAGACAAAATGCCTAGGTTTTTAAAGAGAGAGGGGGGGCAGGTGACAGAGAGAAATAAATGAGGGCCTTGTCCAGAGTTGCTCTGAAAGGACATCTGTCCCTTAGCAGCTGCCTCAGGTGCCCTGCAATTTACTCTGGGATTTGGGATGAGTCAAGGTTCTCAGCCATTATGCCAGGTTTGGCATCACCTTTTGTGTCCTATTGCGTCCGGAATTAGTGGGTTCTTGGTCTTGCTGACTTCAAGAATGAAGCTGTGGACCCTTGCGGTGAGTGTTACAGTTCTTAAAGATGGTGTGTCCAGAGTTTGTTCCTTCAGATGTTCAGATGTGTCTGGAGCGTCTTCTTTCTGGTGGGTTTGTGGTCACGCTGGCTTCAGGAGTGAAGCTACAGACCTTCGTGGTGAGTGTTACAGCTCTTAAAGGCAGCGTGGGCCCAAAGAGTGAGCAGCAGCAAGATTTATTGTAAAGAGCGAAACAACAAAGTCTCCTGAGTGTGGAACGCGACCCCAGTGGGTTGCCACTGCTGGCTTGGGCAGCTTGCTTTTATTCCCTTATCTGATCCCTCCCACATCCTGCTGATTGGTCCATTTTACAGAGAGCTGATTGGTCTATTTTACAGAGAGCTGATTGGTCCATTTTGACAGAGTGCTGATTGGTGTGTTTACAATCCTTTAGCTAGACACAGAGTGCTAGACAGAAAAGTTCTCCAAGTGAGTTCCAGAGGGCGTCCACCGGAGCTCGGCGGGACCGGCATTCGGAGTGGCTGGCCAGCTGCCAGAGTGGATGCCAAGGCCAAGGAGGCACGGAAAGTGAGGGCTGCTAGTACATTGTCACCTTACACTATTCCCACTGGTCACTGTGAGTGGTAGAAAGGTCCCCGGGAGCTCACTGCAAAGGAGTCTTCCTTACCTATTGGGATCATTGACAGGTCCCCAGTTCCTGTGGTCGACCTTTCATGGGGATTCTTTCTCTCTAAAACAACAGAATCAGTAAAGGAATTCAGTGATAAGCAATACCCCCAGGCTCCTCCTGCACCAGCTTAGTTGGGTTGGAACAGATGTGGAGGCAACAAACATGGAGTCATGTGAAGCGATGTGGAATAAGAATGCCTCATGGCCTAAGCTGCTGGGTTTGGGCTCATTCTCTCTTTCCATTCCAGGCTTTCCATGATGCTGTTCTGAGGCAGGGGAAATGGGAAGGACTTTGCAACATTTACTTTGGGGCCCTAAAATATGAACTGGATCTTGGAAGGCAGAGTTCAGCAGGCTGCTGCGAATACTACTGAAGGACCCAGACACCATCAGGTTCGCATTCTACATGTGCTTGAGCAGGAGTCCGTAACCTGGACCTCGCAGGGCTGTCCTCTGCAGAAGAATCTGAATCCTGGGCCATGAAAAAGCAGATACACTGGGGTCAGGTCAGGGATGAGAGGGTGACAAGTGAAATGGCCAGGCAGAAATGGCAACTTAGCAGATGGTGTGCAGCATGGCCAGAGAGAAAACGTATGGGGGCTGGGCACGGTGACTCATGCCTGTAATCCCAGCACTTTGGGAGGCCGAGGTGCACAGATCACTTGAGGTCAGGAGTTCGAGACCAGCCTGGCCAACATGGTGAAACCCTGTCTCTACTAAAAATACAAAAATTAGCCAGACATGGTAGCACATCCCTGTAATCCCAGCTACACGGGAGACTGAGGCAGGAGAATCACTTGAACCTGGGAGGTGGAGGTTGCAGTAAGCCCAGATGGCACCACTGCACTCTAGTTTGGGTGACAAAGCAAGACTCTGTCAAAAAAAAAAAAAAGAAAAAAAAAAAAAAGAAAAAAGAAAGCAAGAAAAGAAAACACATGGATGGAAAGACCAGGCCCGTGAATTTGTTAGCAAGAATAAAGTACTGAACTGCAGTTCATTTATTCTAAAAAAGAATGCATTCAGAATTATTTATCTAATTTCATCCAAATGATACATTTTATTTAATCAGTTGAGGAAAGATGAGGCAATTGAGGTGGAGCTACAGGAAATGCACAGAAAATGGTTTCTGGAGTCAGGCAGCCCCTGAGTCCAGGCAGCCCCTAACTCCAGAAACTCCAGTGGTGTGGGAATCACAGCCCACCATTTACAAGATAGACAGCACGAGTCAACCACTTAATCTCTCTGAGCCTCTGTTTCCTTACTTGTAAAAATAATGTCTTCCTCTGAGGTATGTGGTGAGGATTAAATGAGATACATTTGGAAGCACCTGGCACAGAAAAAGTGCTCGGAAAATATGAACTTCATTTCCAAAAAAGAAGCTGAGGTCACCCAAGTTGTGAATGGCAGAGCTTAGATTTAAACTTGTACTTTTGGCTGACTTCCGAAAACCACACTCCTTGCATTGATGATTGATGGATTAAAAATACTTATTGAGGCTCTCTGTGTGTCCATCTAAGGAGTTAAATTTATAACAAAATACCACACCATTCCTGATACCACTGCATCTAGTGGATGAGGGACACTGGAAACACAGTGTTATCAGTTAGGGCTCAGCAGGGAATCACACTGTATTCAAACAGTGGAGGCTTCATGCAGATTTACGTAGGTGTTGAAGGGCTAAGAAAAATCCAAAGGGAGCACTGAGTTACCCAGGTATCATGACTGTAGAAAATAGAGGTGAAGCCTTTTCCAGAATGTAGGTGCTTGGAGGAGAGGCCCCCTTGGACTAATGGGTTCCCAGGGGATTGGCTCTCTATAGCTGATCCTCAAGCTCTGTATATGTGGCAGGGCCTGGAAGCTGCTGGTTGTACCACCGAGAAGAGGAGTCCTGTGTCTGGTGCTAGGACCTCTGAGAAGAGGACACAGACCCATGGGTGTTGGGACCTCCATAGAGGAAGCCCAGATTGGCAGGTGAAGGAGGTGAAGGGTAGTACTCTGTTTCTCAAAGGGGTGCCACCTGGCTCAAGTGAAGACTGAGAGCTGGCAGCTGGGGTCATGGCATCAGCTACTGCTAACAGAAGCTAGCAATTAGGAAGGAATCCTCTTCTTATTCCCTTCCGTATTCCAGTTGTTGGGGTGATTGGACCCAACACCAGGCTGTGGGGGTGACGAAGTCTGGCGGAGACAAAGGAATGAGTAAAGACAAGTTAAGAGAGAATGTGGGACCAGGGGGCTAACACTAGTATGGAGGCTGTGAAGGCCCCAAGCTCTGGGAGCCCACACTATTTATTGGTGATCAAACAAAGAAACAGGTGGTAAGGATGTAGGGGTTGAAAGGAAGCAGTGTATCAAGTGAGTGAGGTACAGCTGTGATGATTTAGCATATTCTTTGAAACATATGGCTACTTGAGATAATGGGAGTGCTAGAAGCAAGGAGTCAGCAAGTCTAGACACATTCCAAAGCCCAAGAGGGGTTTTAGACACTGGACCCTGGACATGTTCCAAGCCCTGCCTCAACTTATCTCCCAATTCTCAGCTTTTCTCCCAACAGCAGTCCCTTATTAACAGTTCTGATTGGCAGATGTAACAGAAAGCTAACTGGCAAGGGAGTCTAGGACATAGAGTTTGTAGAGCCTCAGCCCTAGCAGCACAGAGCAGGATTTAGAAGGAAGGTTTAGAGTGGAGAAATATAGGTAAATAACTAGCCCAGTCTATCCCTTTGACAAATCAGCATGTATACACACCTTTAAATGCATGTTTAAAGTTCAACAAATGGTGCTGGAACCATTGAATATCCACATGCAAAAAAAAATAAATAAATAAAATAAACTTGGATCCATACCTCATATGTGGTGATAAAACTGGGGGTTTGAAAGGCTACAGACAACCAGCTTGAGCCTTCAGACCTTTGCCAAATTCTGAAACTCTGCAGGAAGTAAAAAAGCTGAGTTTAAAACTAATGAAAAATAGATGGGTCATCCTCTAGTCTCTTTGAGTTGAGACAAAAATCTCCCAAGCTCTCAAAAGAAAGCCCAGCTTTCTACATTTATATTCAAGGAAGAAGGGGAAAACAGATGCAGGCTGGGTCTTACTGTCAGCTGTTTACAAGGGATATACTACAGAGATAAGGGCTTAGAATGGTTGAAACTAAAAGCATGTGAATTACTGTTGCCGGAAGTCAGAGACCCTGAATGGAGGGACCAGCTGGAGCTGAGGCAGAAGAATATAAATTGTGAAGATTTCATGGACACTTATCAGTTCCCAAAATTAATATAATTTCTTACATCTGTCTGTACTGCAATCTCTGAACATAAATTGTGAAGATTTCATGGACATTTATCACTTTCCCAATCAATACTCTTATAATTTCTTATGCCTGTCTTTACTTTAATCTCTTAATCCTGTTATCTTCGTAAGCTGAGAATGTACGTCACCTCGGGACCACTATTGTACAAATGGATTGTAAAACGTGTGTTTGAACAACATGAAGTCAGTGCACCCTGAAAAAGAACAGAATAACAGCAATTTTCAGGGAACAAGGGAAGATAACCATAAGGTGTGACTGCCTGTGGGGTCGGGCAGAATAGAGCTATACTTTTCTTCTTGCAGAAAGCAAGAAGGAGAAATATCACTGAATTATTTTCCCATTAAGTAATAACCCTGGGGAAGGAATGCATTCCTGGGGGTAGTAGGTCTATAGATGGCCGCTCTGGGAGTGTCTGTCTTATGTGGTTGAGATAAGGACTGAAATACTCCCTGGTCTCCTGCAGTAACCTCAGGCTTACTAGGATTGGGATATTCCAGCCTGGTAAATTCCAGCCAGACTGGTTGTCTGCTCTCGAACCCTGTTTCCTGTTAAGATGTTTATCAAGACAATGCATGCACAGCGGGACATAGACCCTCATCAGTAATTCTAATTTTGCCTTGCCTTGTGATCTTTATTGCCCTTCGAAGAATGTGATCTTTGTGACTTACTCCCTGTTCATACACCCCCTCCCCTTTTAAAATCCCTAATAAAAACTTGCTGGTTTTGTGGCTTGAGGTTGTCATCACGGTCCTACCAATATGTGATGACACCCCCGGAGGCCCAGCTGTAAAATTTCTCTCTTTGTACTCTTTCTCTTTATTCTCAGACTGGTGGACACTTAGGGAAAATAGAAATATTGGGGGCTATGTTGAAATATTGGGGGCTGGTTCCCCTGATGAATTACATTACTATAAAAACCTATCCAGAAGTAATGAAATAAATATCAACAGAACTAAAATGACAAATAGACAAATTCACTACAATGGAAGACTAACACATCTCTTACAATAGTCGATGGAAGAAATAGACCAAAAACAAACACACAAACAAAAAGCCAATAAGGATAGAGAAGACCTATTAACAACATCAACAAGAGTTGACCTAATTAACACATGGAAAACATGTTATGAAGCTGCGATATATTTAACATTCTTGTCAAGTACACATGGAACATGAATCTAAACTGACCATCTGCTGGGCCAGAAAGAAAGCCTCACTAGATTCTTTTTAATGGGACAGAGTATATTCCTGTCCACAGCGCATTAAGCAAGGGCTATGGTCTAAATGTTTGTGTTCCTCCAAAATTCATATCTTGGAACCTAATCATCAAAGTGATAATATTAAGAAGTGGGCCTTTGGGAGGTGATTGGGTCAGAAGGATGGAGCACTCATGAATGGGATAAGTGTCCTTATTAAAGAGGCCCCAGTTTAGCTGGGTGTGGTGGAAAACACCTGCAGTCCAAGCCCCTCAGAAGGCTGAGGTAGGAGGATCACTTGAGCCCAGAAGGTCAAGGCTACTGCAGTGAGCAATGATTGTGCCACTGCACTCCAGCCTGCATGACAGAGCAAGACCTCATCTCCAAAAATATAAATGAATGAATGAATGAATAAATAAATAAATAAATAAGGCCCCAGAAAGACCTTGCCCCTTCCACCATGAAGACACAGCAAGAAAGCACCATTTATGAACCATTTATGAAGCATTTCCTCACCAGACATTGAATCTATCAGATCCTTGATACGGAACTTCTCAGACTCCAGAATTATGAGAAATAAATTTCTGTTGTTTCCATACGAATTGTAGGATGCTATTTATTTTTATTGTACACAAATGTTCAGAGCAGCATTATTGTTAATAGCAAGAAAGTGAAAACCACCCAAATGTCTCTCAGCTGAGGAATGAATACATAAAATATTGGTACAGCCACACAATGGACTGTTATTTGGCAATAAAAAGATATGACATATCCATACATTTGACAGCATGGATGAACCTTAAAGCATTATGCTATGTTAAAGAGGCTGGTCACAAAAGACTCATTACATTTATCTAAAGGGTCCAGAAGAGGCAAATCTATGGAGACAAAAAATAGGTCTTTAGGTTGGGGCCAGGATGTGGGGAGTATGAAGTGATTGTGAATGGGTATGAGGGGTTATTTGACAGAGGATAAAAATTCTCTAAAATTAAATTATAGTGATGGCTGCAAAATCTTGTGAATATACTAAAAAATCAAAATGTACACTTCAAAGTTCAATAATTGGCTAAATTAAACCACAATGTTTAAGTAATGATAGCAGTGGTAGCTGATACTGTTTGGGGCTTTCGGTGTGATGGCAATGTATTTGTTTTTTTTGAGACAGAGTTTTGCTCTCATACCCCAGGCTGGAGCATGATGGCATGATCTTGGCTCACTGCAACCTCCGCCTCCTGGGTTCAAGCAATTCTCCTGCCTCAGCCTCCTGAGTAGCTGGAATTACAAGCATGCACCACCATGTCAGCTAATTTTGTATTTTTAGTAGAGATGGGGTTTCTCCATGTTGGCCAGGCTGGCCTCGAACTTCTGACCTTAAGTGATCCGCCCCGCCTTGGCCTCCCAAAGTGCTGGGATTACAGATGTGAACCACTGTGCCCGGCCACAATGTTGTATTTTTAAAAATATGTACATTGACTATATAGGTTTTCACTTTGTAATTGTTCATGGAGTTATACATTTATGTTTTGCCCATTTTTCTATATGCAGGTTATACTTTAACAAAGATTCTTTAACAGGATATAATAAGCAAGTGTTGCTGAGAAAATGGCCCCATCTCTAGTAGATTGGAGAGTCTACTGTTTCACACCCCTGGGAATGTGATGGGAATACAGCAACACAACAACTACTTTAAGGAAGAGTGACTTGTTTACTTAGAGAAATATGTCCAGATAGAACAACCAATGTGTCCTGATTCCAGAGTCATAGCTTCAGCAGAGCCATTGTGTCCCTGGGATGGAGTGTTTGTTTGGGGTCTGTCTGTAGGATACAGCTAACTGGCGTTCCATGGAAGAGACCTCCAGCCTGTCTACTTATTCCAGAATGGCTTACACCACAAAGTTCTTTCTGTTACTGAAGCACTGGGTTTTCCATCAAGTATAGCTGGATAAACTAATTTCCCAAGCAAAGGCAGACTCCAGGGATTTCTGAGATAGAAAAGGCAGAGTTTCGCTCTGTCGCCCAGGCTGGAGCATGGTGGTGCAATCTTGGCTCACTGTAACCTCTGCCTCCCAAGTTCAAGCAATTCTCCCACCTCAGCCTCCCAAGTAGCTGGGACTACAGGCGCCCGCCACCACGCTCAGCTGATTTTTGTATTTTTAGTAGAGACGGGGTTTCACTGTGTTGGCCAGGCTGGTCTTGAACTCCCGACCTTGTGATCCACCTGCCTCGGCCTCCCCAGAGGTTTTGTATTTGTGAACATACATCCTCAAAACATAACTGATATGTATTAATATTTCCTGAGTGTGCATTTAGTGTGGCTTATGCTCAGCTCTCACGAATTTCTTTCTTTTTCTTTTCTTGGCTCACTACACTCCGCCTACTGGGTTCAAGTGATTCTCCTGCCTCAGCCTCCCAGGTAGCTGAGATTACAGGCTCACGCCACCATCCCCAGCTAATTTTTTGTATTTTTAGTAGAGATGGGGTCTCACCCTGTTGGCCAGCCTTGTCTCAAACTCCTGACCTCAGGTGATCTGTCTGCCTCAGCCTCTTGAAGTGCTGGGATTACAGGTGTGACCACTCTGCCCAGCCATGTTTTGAACTTTTAAGAGCCCTTTTCATTCTTTGAATATTTTTTATGGTATATTATTCTTGTTTAATGGATGTAATATCTTCTCATATCTCTAAGACTAATAACATTTTTTGAAGTTTTCTTCAAAATATTTCTGCACAGTATGTTTCCTTCAGTTGCATTTTTTTTTTTTTTTGAGACGGAGTCTTGCTCTGTCGCTCAGGCTGGAGTGCAGTGGCGTGATCTTGGCTCACTGCAGCCTTTGCCTCCCATGTTCCAGCGATTCTCCTGCTTCAGCCTCCTGGGTAGCTGGAATTACAGGTGCACACCACCACATCTGGCTAAATTTTGTATTTTTAGTAAAGATGGGGCTTTGCCATGTTGGCCAGGCTGGTCTTGAACTCCTGACCTCAGGTGATGTGCCTGCCTCAGCCTCCCAAAGTGCTGGGAATTTTCTTTTGGTTTGTTTTTGTCTCTATCATCTTGTGGGATGAATTTTGTTCCCTCCAAATCCATACATTGAAGCCCTAACCCCCAGAGACAGGGTCTCACTGTCAGCCAGGCTAAAGTGCAGTGGTATAATCATGGCTCACTGCAGTCTTGACCTCCTTGGCTGAAGTGATCCTCCAACCTCAGTCTCCCGAGTAGCTGGGATTATAGGTGCACACCACCTCGCCTGACTAATTTTTGTATTTTCCTTAGAGACAGGCTTTCACCATGTTGCCCAGGCTAGTCTTGAATTTCTAACCTCAAGCTATCTGCCCACCTCAGCCTCCCAAAGTGGTGGGATTATTGGCGTGAACCACCGTGCCTGGCCAGAAAATGTCTTAAAAGTGTGTGGAACCCTTCCAAGCTGTTGACATCTGGGAGTTTGATCCTGGAATTCTCTTGATTTTAATAGAAGATGTCAACAAAAGATGTTCAGGAAAATAAGCAAGATGCAAATGATCTCAATGATCCCTGAATGGTTCATTGATTGAAACATCAAAGGTTGAGGTCACCCAGTCAAGTCATGGGTGTAACTACCAAGTTCGTGCAGACACAGGGAAAATGACAGCATAGGTCTGTTTGTGGACAATGACGTTAAGCTGCACCCCAACCTCAGAGATGCTAAAATGTGAAAAAAAAAAATGCATCTTAGAATCTATGAAATAGGCCAGGCACGGAGGCTCACGCCTGTAATCCCAGCACTTTGGGAGGCCAAGGTGGGATGGCTTGAGCTCAGGTGTTCAAGACCAGTCTGGACAATATGGTGTAACCCCACCTCTATCAAAAATACAAAAAAAAAAAAAAAAAAAAAAATAGCTAGGCATGGAGGCACATGCCTGTAGTCCCAGCTACTCAGGATGCTGAGGCTGGAGGATCGCTTGAGCCGGGGAGACAGAAGTTGCTGTGAACCGTAACCTTTACTCATGTCAGAGGCAAAAATTAATTTGAAATGGATCACAGACCTGAATGTAAAAGCTAAAACAATAAAACTACAATAGGAACATGTGTTTGAGACTTTGATGTAGATAAAGATTTTTTTAGATTGGATGCCAAAAGCACTAACTATGAAGTAAAATGTTAAATTAAAAAGTCTCTGCTCATCAAAAGACACTATTATAATAGCCAAATAGTGAATAGATTTTCAAATGTCCATCAAGGAGAACTGATAAATAAAACTATATTTATACAATGAAATCTACTCTGTAATATAACAGAATAAACTAGTGATACATGCTACAACATAGATGAATCTCCAAAATATCATGTTGGCCAAAAGATGTCAGAGAAGATACATATTGCACGGAATCATTTGTGTGATGTCCAAAAACAGGGAAAAATAATCTTAGATTATACCAATTAGAAAGTGGTTTTATTTGGGGTGGGGAGAATTGACTGGGAAATTATGAAACTTTTTAGGCAATAGAAATGTTCTATGTCTTATTTGGAGCTGTGGTTACCTGAGTGAATACCACTCTCAAGATGTTCAAATGAACACTTCAGATGTGTTCATTTTACTGCTTGTAATTATACCCCAATCAAATTATCCTGAATTCTCAGCAAACTAGGAAGAAAGGAGAACTTCTTTAACTTGATAAAGGACATCCACATACAAAAAAATAAATCCTGCAGGTAAAATTATACTCAATGGTGAGAAATTAGAAGTTCTCCTGCTAAGGTCAGGAAAAAGTCAAGGATGTCCCCTCTCACAACTGCTAATCAACATCACACCGGAAGTCCTAGCTTATGAAATAAGACAAGAAAAGGAAATAAAAGATAATTGGATTGGGAAGAAAGAAAGAAACTGTCTTTGCGCTCAGATGACATGATCCTCTATGGAGAAAATCTGAAAGAATTGACCAAAAAAAACCCTATAAGAAGTGATTATAGCAAGTTTACAGTATATAAGGTTAATATACAAAAGTCTATCATTTTCTTATATACCAGTAATGAACAAGTGGAATTTGATGTTAAAAACACATACCATTTAGCACCCCCACAAAATGAAACACTTAGGTTTAAATCTAACAAAATATGTATAAGATCTACATGAGGAAAAGTACAAAACTCTGATGAAATAAATCAAAGTACTAAATATATGGACAGATATTCCATGTTCACAGATAGGAAGATGCATTATTGTTAAGATGTCAGTTCTTCCCAACTCAATCTACAGACTCAACACAATCCCAAACAAAATCTCAGCAAGTTATTTTGTGGATATTTACAAACTGATTCTAAAGTTTATATGGGAAGCAAAAGACCCACAGTAGCCATAAAAATACTGAAGGAGAACAAAGTCAGATGATTGACACTACCCAGCCTCAAGACTTACTATAAAGGTACAATACTCAAGACAGTGTGGTATTGGTGAAATAGACAAACAGATTAATGGAAAGGTACAGAGCCCAGAAACAGACCCACACTAATATAGTCAACTTATCTTTGACAAAGGAGCAAAGGCAATACAATGGCGAAAAGACAGTTTTTCTTCAAAAATAGTGCTGGGACAACTAGATATCTACATGCTAAATAATGAGTCTAGACACAGACCTTACACCCTTAACAAAAATTAACTCAAAATTGATCATAGACCTAATCATAAAACACAAAAACATAAAGCTCCTAGTAGATAACATAAGAGAAGGTCTAGACAACCTTGAGCTTGAAGATGACTTTTTAGATACAACACCCAAGATACAATCCTTCAAAGAAATAATTGATAAGCTGGACTTTATTCAAATTAAAAACTTCTACTCTGAGAAAGACACTGTCAAGAAAATGAGAAGACAAGTTACAGACTGGGAGAAAATGTTTGTAAAATATATATCTGATAAAGGACTGTTATCCAATATGTAGAAAGAACTCTAAAACTCAACAAGAGGCCAGGAACAATGGCTCACACCTATAATCCCAGCACTCTGGGAGGCCAAGACAAGTGGATTGCTTGAGTCCAGCAGTTTGCGACCAGTCTGGGCAACATGGCAAATCCCCTCCTCCTACAAAAAATGAGCCAGGCATGGTGGCATGTGCCTGTAGTCTCAGGAGGCTGAGGTGGGAGGATCATCTGAGGCCAGGAGGTTGAGGACGCAGTCAGCCATGATCGTGCCACTGCACTCCAGCCTGGGTGACAGAATGAGATCCTGTCTCAAAAGAAAAAAAAAAAAAAACACTCAATAAAAACACAATTTAAAAATAGACAAAATATCTGAACAGACCAAGGAAAATATACAGATGGCAAATAAATGCTCAACATCATATATCATTAGAAAATGGCAAATTAAAATAATTAGATGCCACTACATACCTATTAGAGTGGCCAAAATCTAGAACGCTGACAATTTCAAATGCTTGTGAGGATACAGAGCAACAGGAACTCTCATTCATTGCATGGGAATGCAAAATAGTGTAGCTATACTGGAAGACAGTTTGGAAGTTTCTTACAAAACAAAATATACCCTTAGCATACGATACAGCCATCATATTCCTTGATATTACCCAAATGAGTTGAAACTTATGTCCACACAAAAAGCCACACATGGATATGGTACATCCCAGACAACAGAATATTAGTACCGCCGCGGAGTGGGCGGCGGGGGAACCTGGCAGAAGAGGGTGGGCCAGAAGGGAAGGAGGGGCGTCGGGAGGTGGGGGGAGGGACGATCGAAAAAGAAATGAGGATCAAGCCATGAAAAGACATGGAGGAATCTTAAACGCATATTATTAAATAACAGAAGCCAATCTTAAAACTACATACTGTATGATTCCAACTATAGGAGATTCTGAAAAAGGCAAAACTATGGAGACAGTAAAGAAATCAGTGGTTAAAGGAATTATCGGGGCGGTAAGGATGAGTCAGCTTCTTTCCCCACCCAGCAAATAAACCTTGCTAGGGTGACAAAATAGATGGGAAGTTGAATGATGGGTGTTTTTTGGTCCCTGATTCTATTAAATGGGCCATGACAACCATCTCATTATACCTATCTCTTAAAATTTAAAAAAAAAAATCAGGAGCAAGTCAACAAATCAAGTCAAATTACGTGCTTCCAGCACAAGAGGGACATCCAAGAACAGAGTGACCAAATGTGGTCATTCCGATGAGAGTGCTCAGGAAAATGCCTGGCTGGGGGTTACTGCAGGGGCTAGTTCAGCCTCTGTAGGCACCATGACTGCGCCGGCTTGGGCACCTCAGTGTAAAGCTAGTGCAGCAGCCCAGGTTTGGGCGGGGGAAGGAGGGGGCGGGGAGAGAGGGAGAGAGAGCGACAGAGACAGAGACAGAGACAGAGACAGAGACAGAGACAGACAGAGAATCACCAGATCAAACCAAAGAGTGAATGGGAGACAGATGGGAAGGGTGAGCGAGGGCAGGAAAGGAGACCCAGTAGGTCCTTCTGGAGTGGCCAGAGGGTCCCCATTCTCCCAGCTCTTCTTAGCTCCACCCGGTCCCCACCCCACTATGGTCTCCACCGCCCCTCCCCCCACCTCCCGACGCCCCTCCTTCCCTTCTCGCCCACCCTCTTCTGCCAGGTTCCCCCGCCGCCGACTCCGCCCTCCCTCCCTCCTCCCCTCTTCCCTTGCCGCTAGGAGTGCGGAGGCCCAGGGTATCCACCTGAAGGCCCTCGGGGTGCGTTTGGCCGCCCGTTAGACCTTCGCTTTGGGGACTCCGTTTTATCAATGATAAAATCTTTCCCGAGAAAGGGGTGAGCTCTACTGATGCCTCCGCGAGAGCAGGCGCCAGTTCAAGTCCTGCCGCCCCCCGCCCGGCCCTGAACCCCTCCAGGCCACCCCGACAGCCGCGGCCTCGGCCGTGGGCAGGACAGGAAAGCTGCGAGGCCGTGTGGAGAGGCGCCCTGAGGCCGGAGCGCATGGGGACGACCTTACCTCGGTGGAGACGCCGCCGCCGCCGCCCCTGGCCCGGCTGCCCGGGTTCGGGGCAGAGGGCGCTGGAGCGCTGTCTCCAGGGCGCACGGGGCCGCGAGGGGAAGGGAAGAAGCCCAGGTGAAGGCGAGGGACGCTGCACACCTGGCCCGGGCTCTATGGAAGTGGCTTCGAGTGGGGACTGGCGTTCCATCCCGGCCTCTAGGGCCTATTCGCGACTCTGAAACCCCAGTGCCAGGCGCCTGTCATCGTCCCACGCTTCGTCCAACTCCCGTGGGAAACCCCTCCGCAGCGGGGGTCGGAGGGGTGCCCTGGGAGAAATGAGGGGGGGAAGCATGAGACCAGGTTCTAGGGAAAAAAGAGAGAGGAAAGGTTTGATTACCTCCCTTCTCGCACCCCCTCCTTCTGTTTTTGGCAACAACTTCTGGCCAGGGGCTCCAGGCAAGGGGAATTTGATAACCATGTAACTTCACCCTTAGATGGCCCAGGCGTCGGCTGGCCCCCAGCCAAGGCCTTTCTGCCGAGCGGACCTG
This sequence comes from Macaca thibetana thibetana, assembly GCF_024542745.1. Taxonomy (NCBI): domain Eukaryota; kingdom Metazoa; phylum Chordata; class Mammalia; order Primates; family Cercopithecidae; genus Macaca; species Macaca thibetana. The sequence continues at coordinate 90,000,358 of NC_065584.1, forward strand.
CGAGTAATTTCCACGGAATGCACTTAACCTTTCTCCTATCTTCGCTATCTCTCTTTCCCTCACTCCTTCCCTTCTTCACTTCCTTCCCTTCTTCCCGCCCTCTGTTTTCTCTCCCTTCCTGCCTCCACCTTCCACCACCCCCCCACCCCTCCACAAGATCTTAGTTGGACAGATCTGATTTCATCGCACTCTGCACGGTGTCAGCAGAGAGCCTTGCCAAGCTCTGCTTTTGTTCTCTACTATTATTTTCCTCTCAACCCCCACTGCTCATACTTAGAGAGGACAATATGAGAATGCAGGTTAACATATGTATACATCCATGTTTCTACAGATGTACATGTCCATGAAATCAACCCCCCAATCAACATAGCGAACACACTGATCACCTCCAAACATTTCCTCCAGTCCCTTTATAATTTATTCCCCGTGTACCTCTCTGCATGCCCCCTTCTGCAGGCAACCACTGATTTGTCAACACATTCATTTGCGTTTTCTAAAATTTTATGTAAATGGAATAATACTGTGTGCTCTTTTTTAAAAAAATAATTTCAACTTTTATTTTAGATTGAAGGGTACATGCGTTATTTGGTTACCCATTCTTGGGTTAATTCCTTAGGACAATGGCTGCCATCCACGTTGCTGTGAAGGACATGACCACAATGAGATAATATCTCACACCAGTCAGAATGGCAATTGTGAAAAAGTCAAAAAACAACAAATGCTGGTGAGGCTGTGGAGAAGAGGGAACCCTTATTCACTGTTGGTGGGAATAAAAACTAGTTTAGCCACTGTGAAAAGCAGTTTGGAGATTTCTCAAAGCACTTAGAACTACTATTTGACCCAGCAATCCCATTACTGGGTATACACCCAAAGGCAAGTAAGTCATTTTATCAAAAAGACACGTGCACCCATATGTTCATCACAGCGTTATTTACAATAGCAAAGACATGGAATCAACCTAGATGCCCATCAGCAGTGGATTGGATAAAGAAAATGTGGTACCTATACACCATGGAATACTATGCAGCCATAAAAAAGAACATCTGTTCTTTCCTTGAATCTGGCTTCCCCTACTCAACAGTTATTCTGAGATTCATTTATATTGTTACAGGTATACCTAGTTCATTATTGTTTAGTCCATTGTATATTCTGTATTCTACAGTCTGCTTGTCTATTTACCTGTTGAGCATTTGGTTGCTTGCATTTGGCAATATTACAAATAAAACTGTCATGATCATTCCATGTACAAATCTTTGTATAGATACATGCTTTCACACTTAAGAGTGGAATGGCTGGGTAGGTGGATGTTTAACTCTTTAAGAAGCTGCCAAAATGTTTTCCAAAGTCGTACCATTTTATGTTCTCACCAGTAATGTATAAAAAGTTCCAATTCCTTCACATCCTCACCAACACTTGGTGTGGTTAGTTTATTGGGGTTTTAAATTTGCATTTCACTAAAGACTAGTTAATGATATTGAGCACCTGTTCAAAATTTATTTTCCATCTATACATCTTTTTTAGTTATATGTATATTTGAATCCTTGTATATTTGAATCTTTGCCCTTTTTAAAAAGTTGGACTATGTGTTTCCTTATGTGTTTGTGGTGTGTGTGTGTTTTATTGTGGTAAAATACACATATCATGAAATTTACCATTTTAGCCATTTTTAAGTGTACAGTTTAGTAGCAGTAAGTACATTCACGTTACTGTGCAGGAATCACCACTATTTCCAAAAGTTTTTCATCATCCTAAAGAGAAACTCTATACCCTTTAAGCAATAACTCTCCATTCTCCTCTCTCCTCAACACCTGATAACCTCTCTTCTATATGTTGGGTAATTCTATGCTTAATTTTCTTCCTTTCTTTTTTAAAAATATTTTTCTCCCAGTCTGTGGCTTGTGTTTGCATTCTCTTTTTTTAAAAAATAAATTTATGAGGCCGGGTGCGGTGGCTCAAGCCTGTAATCCCAGCACTTTGGGAGGCCGAGACGGGTGGATCACGAGGTCAGGAGATCGAGACCATCCTGGCTAACACGGTGAAACCCCGTCTCTACTAAAAAATACAAAAAACTAGCTGGGCGAGGTGGCAGGCGCCTGTAGTCCCAGCTACTCGGGAGGCTGAGGCAGGAGAATGGCCTGAACCCGGGAGGCGGAGCTTGCAGTGAGCTGAGATCCGGCCACTGCACTCCAGCCTGGGCGACAGAGCAAGACTCCGTCTCAAAAAAAAAAAAAATAAAAAAATAAAAATAAATAAATAAATAAATTTATTTGTATTTCAATAGGTTTTGGGGAAACAGGTAGTGTTTGGTTACATGAATAAGGTCTGTAGTGGTGATTTCTGAAATTTTGGTACACCCATCACCTGAGCAGTGTAAGCTGTACTCAGTGTGTAGTCTTTTACCCCTCAACCCCCTCCCACCCTTTCCCCAAAGTCCCCACAGTCCATTGTATCATTCTTATGCCTTTGCATCCTCATAGCTTAGGTCTCACTTATGAGTGAGAACATACAATGTTTGGTTTTCCATTCCTGAGTTACTTCACTTAGAATAATGGTCTCCAATTCCATACAGATTGCTTCAAATGCCATTATTTTCTTCCTTTTTATGGTTGAGCACTATTCCATGGTGCATATATATATATAGATATATCACATTTTCTTTTAAAACAATTTTTTTTTTTCTATACTTTCAGTTCTGGGATACATGTGCAGAATGCATAGGTTTGTTACATAGGTATACATGTACCATGGTGATTTGCTGTACACATCAACCCATCATCTACATTAGGTATTTCTCCTAAAGCTATCCCTCCCCCAGCCCCCAACCCCTGACAGGCCCCCGTGTGTGATGTTCCCCTCCCTGTTTCCATGTGTTCTCATTGTTCAACTCCCACTTATGGGTGAGAACATGCAGTGTTTGGTTTTCTGTTCCTGAGTTAGTTTGCTGAGAATGATGGTTTCCAGCTTCATCCATGTCCCTGAAAAGGACATGAATTCATCCTTTTTTATGGCTGCATAGTATTTCATGGTGTATATGTGCCACATCTTCTTTATCCATTGATGGGCATTTGGGTGGGTTCCAAGACTTTTGCTTTGAACAGTGCCACAATAAACATACGTGTGCGTGTGTCTTTATAGTAGAATGATTTATAATCCTGTGGGTATATACTCAGTAATGGGATTGCTGGGTCAAATGGTATTTCTGGTTCTAGATCCTTGAGGAATCGCCACAGTCTTCCACAACAGTTGAACTAATTTACACTCCTACCAACAGTGTAAAAGCATTCCTGTTTCTCCACATCCTCTCCAGGATCTATTGTTTCTTGACTTTTTAATGATCACCATTCTAACTGGTGTAAGATGGTATCTCATTGTGGTTTTGATTTCATTTCTCTAATGATCAGTGATGATGAGCTTTTTTTCATATGTTTGTTGGCTGCATAGATGTCTTCTTTTGAGAAGCATCTGTTCATATCCTTTGCCTACTTTTTGATGGGGTTGTTTGGTTTTTTTCTCGCAAAATTGTTTAAGTTCTTTGTGGATTCTGGATATTAGCCCTTTGTCAGATGGATAGATTGCAAACATTTTCTCCCATTCTGTAGGTTGCCTGTTCACTCTGATGGTAGTTTCTTTTGCTGTGCAGAAGCGCTTTAGGTTAATTATATCCCATTTGTCAATTTTGGCTTTTGTTGCCATTGCTTTTGGTGTTTTAGTCATGAAGTATTTGCCCATGCCTGTGCCCTGAATGGTACTGCCTAGGTTTTCTTCTAGGGTTTTTATGGTTTTAGGTCTTACGTTTAAGTCTTTAATCCATCTTGAGTTAATATTTGTACAAGGTGTAAGGAAGGGGTCCAGTTTCAGTTTTCTGCATATGGCTGGCCGGTTTTCCCAACACCATTTATTAAATAGGGAATCCTTTCCCCATTTCTTGTTTTTGTGAGGTTTGTCAAAGATCAGATAGTTGTAGATGTGTGGTGTTATTTCTGAGACCTCCGTTCTTTTCCATTGGGCTATATATCTGTTTTGGTACCAGTACCACACTGTTTTGGTTACTCTAGCCTTGTAGTATAGTTTGAAGTCAGGTAGTGTGATGCCTCCAGCTTTGCACTTTTTGCTTAGGATTGTCTTGGCTATGCAGGCTCTTTTTTGGTTCCATATGAAATTTAAAGTAGTTTCTTCTAATTCTGTGAAGAAAGTCAATCATAGTTTGATAGGGACAGCATTGAATCTATAAATTACTTTGGACAGTATGGCCATTTTCACGATATTGATTCTTCCTATCCATGAGCATGGAATGTTTTTCCATTTGTTTGTCCTCTCTTATTTCCTTGAGCAGTGGTTTGTAGTTCCCCTTGAAAAGATCCTTCACATCCCTTTTAAGTTGTATTTCTAGGTATTTTATTATCTTTGTAGCAATTGTGAATGGGAGTTCACTCATGAATTGACTCTCTGTTGATCTACTATTGGTGTATAGGAATGCTTATGATTTTTGCACATTGATTTTGTATCCTGAGACTTTGCTGAAGTTGCTTATCAGCTTAAGGAGATTTTAGGCTGAGATGATGGGGTTCTATAAATATATAATCATGTCATCTGCAAACAGAGACAATTTGACTTCCTCTCTTCCCCTTTGAATACCCTTTATTTATTTCTCTTGCCTTATTGCCCTGGCCAGAACTTCCAATACTATGTTGAATAGGAGTGATGAGAGAGGGCATCCTTGTCTTGTGCCAGTTTTCAAAGGGAATGCTTCCAGTTTTTGCCCATTCAGTATGATATTGGCTGTGGATTTGTCATAAATAGCTCTTATTATTTTGAGATATGTTCCATCAATACCTAGTTTATTGTGAGTTTTTAGCATGAAGGCATGTTGAATTTTGTTGAAGGCCTTTTCTGCATCTATTGAGATAATCATGTGGTTTTTGTCATTGGTTCTGTTTATGTGATGGATTACATTTATTGATTTGTGTATGTTGAATGAGCCTTGCATCCCAGGGATGAGGCCGACTTGATTGTGGTGAATAAGCTTTTTGATGTGCTGCTGGATTCAGTTTGCCAGTATTTTACTGAGGATTTTCGCATTGATGTTCATCAGGGATATTGACCTGAAATTTTCTCTTTTTGTTGTGTCTCTGCCAGGTTTTGGTATCAGGATGATGCTGGCCTCATAAAATGAGTTAGGGAGGATTCCCTCCTTTGCTATTGTTTAAAGTAGTTTCAGAAGGAATAGTACCAGCTTCTCTTTGTACCTGTGGTAGAATTCAGCTGTGAATCTGTCTGGTCCTGGGCTTTTTTTTGGTTGGTAGGCTATTAATTACTGCCTCAATTTCAGAACTTGTTATTGGTCTATTCAGGGATTCGACTTCTTCCTTGTTTAGACTTGGGAGGGTGTATGTGTCCAGCAATTTATCCATTTCTTTTAGATTTTCTAGTTTATTTGCATACAGGTGTTTACAGTATTCTCTGATGATAATTTGTATTTCTGTGGGATCAGTATACCACATTTTCTTTATACACTCATTGATTAATGAGTATTGGGGAAACCCGCCCCTGATAGTTAACGTGGGTTCTTTTCTATTTCCCTAAGCGTCTTGCCTGGTTTGAGAAATAAAGGGAAAGAGTACAAAAGAGAGGAATTTTAAAGCTGGGTGTCCGGGGTAGACATCACATGTTGGCAGGTTCTGCGATGCTTCCCAAGCCGTAAAACCAGCAAGTTTTTGTTAGCCATTTTCAAAAGGGGAGAGAGTGCATGAATAGGGTGTGGGTCACAGAGATCACATGCTTCACAAGGTATTAATATCACAAAGCAAATGGAGGCAGGGTGAGATCATAGGACCACAGGACAAGGTGAAATCAAAATTGCTAATGAAGTTTTGGGCATGCATTGTCATTGATAACATCTTATCAGGAGACAGGGTTTGAGAGCAGACAACCTGTCTGACCAAAATTTATTAGGTGGGAATTTCCTCATCCTAATAAGCCTGGGAGCACTACAGGAGATCGGGGCTTATTTCATCCCTTCAGCTTTGACCGTAAAAGATGGCTGCCCCCATGGGGGCCATTCATAGACCTACCCTCAGGGGCACATTCTCTTTCTCAGGGATGTTCCTTGATGAGAAGAAGAATTCAGAGATATTTCTCCTATTTGCTTTTGAAAGAAAAGAAATATGGCTCTGTTCCATCCGGCTCACCAGCAGTCAGAGTTTAAAGTCTTATCTCCCTTGTTCCCTGAAGATTGCTGTTATCCTGTTCTTTTTTCAAGGTGCCCAGATTTCACATTGTTCAAACACACATGCTCTACAAACAATTTGTGCAGTTAACACAATCATCACAGGGTCCTGAGGCAACATACATCCTCCTCAGCTTACGAAGATGATGGGATTAAGAGATTAAAGTAAAAACAGGCATAGGAAATCACAAGGGTATTGATTGGGGAAGTGATAAGCGTCCATGAAATCTTCACAATTTATGTTCAGAGATTGCAGTAAAGGCAGGTGTAAGAAATTATAAAAGTATTAATTTGGGGAACTAATAAATGTCCATGAAATCTTCAAAATTTATGTTCTTCTGCCATGGCTTCAGCTGGTCCCTCCATTCGGGGTCCCTGACTTCCCTCAACAAATGGGCATTTGGGCTGGTTCCATGTTTTTGCAATTGCAAATTGTTCTGCTATAAACATGTGTATGCAAGTATCTTTTTAGTATAATGACTTCTTTTCCTCTGGGTAAATACCCAGGAGTGGGATTGCTGGATCAAATTATAGATCTACTTTTAGTTCTTTAAGGAATCTCCACACTGATTTTCACACTGGTTATACTAGTTTACATTCCCAACAACAGTGTAAAAGTGTTTCCTTTTTACCACATCCATACTATCTATTATTTTTTGATTTTTTGATTATGGCCATTCTTGCAGGAGCAAGGTGGTATCACATTGTGGTTTTGATTTGCATTTCCCTGATAATCAGTGATGTTGACCATTTTTCCACATGCTTGTTGGCCATTTGTATATCTTCTTTTGAGAATTTGTCTATCAAGTCCTTAGCCCACTTTTTGATGGGATTGTTTTATTCTTGCTGATTTGTCAAAGTTCTTTGTAGATTCTGGATATTAGTCCTTTGTCAGATGTATAGATTCTGAAGATTATCTCTCACCCTGTGGGTTGTCTGTTAAGTTTGCTGATTATTTCTTTTGCTGTGCAGAAGCTTTTTAGTTAATTAATTAAGTCCCATATATTTGTCTTTGTTTTTGTTGCATTTGTTTTTGGGTTCTTGGGAATGTAGTATTTGCCTAAGACAATGTCTAGAAACATTTTTCCAATGTAATCTTCTAGAATTTTTATGGTTTCAGGTCTTAGATTTAAGCCTTTGATACATCTTGAGTTGATTTTTGTTATTAGATGAGAGATGAAGATCCAGTTTCATTCTTCTACATGTGACTGACCAATTCTCCCAGGACCATTTTTTGAATAGGGTGTCCTTTCCCCATTTTATGCTTTTGTTTGTTTTGCCAAAGATCAGTTGGCTGTAAGTATTTGGCTTTATTTTTGGGTCCTCCATTCTGTTCCATAGGTCTGTGTGCCTATTTTTATACCAGTACCATGCTATTTTGGTGACTATGGCCTTATAGTATAGTTTGAAGTCAGTTAATGTGATGCTTTCAAATTTGCTTAGTCTTGCTTTGGCTATGCAGGCTCTTTTTTGGTTCCATGTGAATTTTAGGGTTGTTTTTCTAGTTCTATGAAGAATGATCATGGTATTTTGATGGGAATTGCATTGAATTTGTAGATTTCTTTTGGCAGTATGGCCATTTTTACAATATTGATTCTACCCATCCATGAGCATGGGATGTATTTCCATTTGTTAGTGTCATCTATGATTTCTTTCAGCAGTGTTTTGTAGTTTTCCTTGTAGAGGTCTTTCACATACTTGGTTAGATATATTCCTAAGTATTTTATTGTTTTGCAGCTATTGTAAAGGGGATTGAGTTCTTGATTTAATTCTCAGCTTGGTTGCTGTTTGTGTATAGCAGAGCTACTGATTTGTGTACATTAATTTTGTATCCTGAAACTTTACTGAATGCATTTACCAGTTCTAGGAGTTTCTTGGATGAGTCTTTAGGGTTTTCTAGGTACACGGTCATATCAGCAAAGAGTGAGAGTTTGACATCCTCTTTACCAATTTGGATGTGCTCGATTTCTTCCTCTTGTCTTGATTGCTCTGGCTAGGACTTCCAGTACTGTGTTGAATAGGACTGATGAAAGTGGGCATCCCTGTCTTGTTCTTGTTCTCAGGAGGAATGCTTTCAACTTTTCCCCACTCAGTATAATGTTGTCTGTGGGTTTGTCATAGATAGTTTTTATTACCTTAAGGTATGTCCCTTCTATGCCAATTTTGCTGAGAGTTTTAACCATAAAGAGATGCTGGATCTTGTAAAAATGCTTTTTCTGCATCTATTGAGATGATCATTTGATTTTTGTTTTTAATTCTGTTTATGTGGTGTATCACATTTATTGACCTGCAGATGTTAAGCCACCTTTGCATCCTTGGTATGAAACCCATTTGATCATGGTGGATTATCTTTTTGATATGCTGTTGTGTTTGGTTAGTTAGTATTTTGCTGAGGATTTTTGCATCTATGTTCATCAGGGATGTTGGTATATAGTTTTCTTTTTTTGTTATGTCCTTCTCTGGTTTTGGTATTAGGGTTATACTGGTTTCATAGAATGATTTAGCGAGAATTCTCTCTCTCTCTTTCTGTCTCTCTCCCCTGTGGTGCCTCTTTAATTAGCTTAATGCTTAACCTTCTGAATCTTTTTCTGGCAATTTAGAAGTTTCATCTTGGTTTGGATCCATTGTTGGTGAGCTGGTGCGATTTTTTTGGGGCTACTAAAGAACATTGTTTTGTCATATTACCAGAATTATTTTTCTGGTTTCGTCTCATTTGGGTAGACTATGTCAGAGGGAAGATCTGGGACTCAAGGGCTGCTGTTCAGATTCTTTTGTCCCCCTAGGTGCTCCCTTGATGTGGTTTTCTCCCTCTTCCCCTAGGAATAGGGTTTTCTGAGAGCCAAAGTGTGGTGATTGTTTTTGCTCTTCTGAGTGTAGCATTCAGTGGAGCTACCAGTCTCTGGGCTGGTACTAGGGAGTGTCTGCAAAGAATCCTATGATGTGATCTGTCTTCAGGTCTTTCAGTTGTGGATACCAGCACCTGTTCCAGTGGAGGGAGCAGGGGAGTGAAGTGGACTCTGAGGGTCCTTGGTTGTATTTTTGTTTAGTGCGCTGGTTTTGTGTTGGTTGGCCTCCAGCCAGGAGGTGTTATTTTCAGGAGTGCATCAGCTGCAGTTGAATAGGGAGGAAGAAAACTTGCCCCAGGGTTACCTGGTTAAGTATGCCTAATTTTATTTCTTTCTTTAACTTTTCTCTGCAATATTTTATAGTTTTTGATATCCAGGTCTTTCACATCTTTTGTCAGACTTATCCCTAAGTATTTTATGCTATTGTTTTTATGCTATTTTATGCTATTGTTAATATTGTTTTTAAATTCTGATGTTTATTCATTGCTAGTATATAGAAATACAATTGAAATTTGTATATTGATCTTATATCCTACAGTCTTGCTGAACTTACTATTAGTCTTAGTAAATTTTTGTGTGGATTTCCTATGAAGATGATCATGGTGTCTGTGAATAAAGGCAATTTTACTTCTTCCTTTCCAATCTGGATTCCTTTTACTTATTTTTCTTGCCTGACTACATCAGCTAGAATTTGTTGTACAGTGTTGAAAAGAGATGGTGAGAGCCAACACCCTTGCCTTGTTCCTGATTTTAGGGGGAAAGCATTTCAGTCTTTCACCATTAAGTATGATGTTATCTGTAGGTTTTTTTCATAGATGTCCTTTATCAGGTTGAGGAAGGTCTCCTCTGTTGTTAGTTAGCTGAGATCTTTTTGTTTTTTTTTTTTTTTTTTTTTTTTTTTTTGTGTGTGTGTTTTTAATCAGAAACGGATGTTGGGTGTTATCAGAGGCTTTTTCTGTGTCTTCTGACATGACCATGTGATTTCTCCTTTACAGTCTGTTAATATTGAGAATTCCAATGATTAGAATATCAGACAAACACTTTCTTTGTGATCACTCGAGCTCAGTTTATTTCTGACACTCGCAACCAAGGATTTTGGATAAATACAATCTAGTTATTGAGATATGATCATAGTTTTTCTGCCCAGCTTTGTATTTAAAAGCTTAATTGATTTTGGAAGAAAGTTCTAGGTGACATATATAAGAAGGGGGAGAAACCCGTAAACTGCTGGTGATTTGGATAATCTTTCTTACCAAGTACTTGCTATGTGTCAATTGGCTTAGGTGTTGGGTGTTAAAATACACACTCCTGAGATGTGGTGCCCAGACGGGGACTGTTGCAAAGAAATCCCAGGGTTATTTAAAGAACAAAGCCTTCCTTATCCCTTCCCTCTCTAGATAGCAGGGCACACTTTTACATCTGGACGTTTGTTGCTGTTATTATTGTTTTTAATCGAACCTACATAAACCTGGTGAATCGAAGTTACTTCAGAGAAGAATGACAGTCAGTGAATCCAGAGAGAGATGGATTTTATGCTTTCTTATCTCTGGCCGCTTGACAGTTCATGGAGTCTTCAGAAATTTCTAATTTTATCAAATTGTTTTCTTTATTTAGTCATTTATTCAGTAAACATAACCAAGTGCGTATAATGTGCCAGGGCTCTCCCAGGTCCTTGTTTCTGTTTCCAAGAATTGTTTGAATTGCTGCATTACAAGTTCGAGCATAAATGGGAAGTAATCTATCTCAACTCCTCATTTTACAGATAAGAAAACTAAGAATCTGAGAAGAGAAAAACATTGTCCCAGACTCTGTAGTCAGAGAATCACTACAACCATCACGTGATCCATTCACAGGTAAGTTGGACTTCCCTTTTTCTTCCCATTTCCCTGCTTAATGATAGAGGGCATGTCTCTGGCGTCCCAGAGTTTGAGTCAAATTCCAGTTCCACCACTGACCATCTGTGCAACCTTGATAAACACAATGCTTATTTCTGGCACTATTGCCCTGAGTATAGAATGTGGTTAATAATAACACCTATGTCAAAGGGTTATGGTTAGATCACTGCTTCTTGCCTAGTTCCTCCTGCTTCTAGCTTTCCGACGCATACATAGATGGTCACCATGTCCCACAGAGAAATAGGAACCATGCTCACTCTTTAAATCCTTGTGACCCAGTGGGAAATTTTGTATCTTTGTTGACATTACATTTTTATCTATAAAGTGAGATTCTTCATGAGACATTTGTGAGACATACTCAATATTTTAAGATTTTATGACTCTCAAAGAAATAACTTATTGAGTCATCTTGGGCAAGTCATTAGCATTTCTCAGCTCACTTTTCCCACTTATTAGTGAGAGATAATAATTTTTTCCTGGCAGAATTATTTTAAGAATTAAATACTTGTTTGTGTAAGTTATGTTATACAAATGCCATCCTAGTTGTAAAAACAAAGATAATATGTATATTAAAGGAAGAACCATTCTGGAATTTAAAAAAATATTTATTAATTTTTTAAAGTAGTACATTCAATAGTTAAAGAAAATGATATAGAAGTTCCTAAAGTGTGAAGTAATAACACCTTGCCCAAATCTCTCTACCCTAGACTCACTGCTGAAAGCAATCCTTTTAACTATTTCTGGTTTTAGTTTTCCTGATCATTTTCTTCATACCATTAAAAAATTGTTCTTAATATTTTTTATATGTCAAGACTAGATACGGCAAGTGATGTACTACAATGATGGATAAGGACTTACCTCACTTTTTTTTTAAATCATATTCCCATCCCAATATGAGACTTTTATTTTTTTTATTAATTACCTTTGTAAATTCAAAGTATACATGTATATCTTTACTTCTTGTTTTATCAACTATCGGCAATATTTTTCTCTTCACTTTGGAAGATGAAGGAACTTGCCTTGTATACATTTCTTCATTTCTTTTTAACTTCCATCTCTTCTCCTTTGTTATCTACTCTTTTACTTTGACATTGTTATGGATTACAACTTTTACAATTGATTCTGCAGTCAGAATGATATATTTTGCTATTTCTTTCTGGTTGATTCTAAAAGTTGAAAATCATTGCACAGTGTTTACATTATGATTTTGATATAGATGTTATATAAATCTTTTCTGAAGCTAAGCATGTATCATGACTATATTTCCCCTTCTTGTGTGATATTTTGGCCCTTTTTTTCTTTCCTTCTGTCTTTTGTGTGTGTGTGTTTCTGTTTAGCTTCTGGACACTGGGACTTCCATTTCCTCTCTGATGGTGTCAACAACACAATGCAAGCACCACATTCATTGTTTCCTAGGGAAGCTAAACAGTTCCATTCCTGGACCTGTACCATGGGTGGGTAGAGAGGCCACACACAGGGATCAACCAGCCATCTGGCTGCTCTTGCAGATGTACTTACCCTGCTCAGCCTACAGGTTGCTTTTGGGTGCCCTAATTTTTTTATGGCCACTTCCTGCATACCTCCATCAGATGAATGCTTTCATATAAATCTTTAACGTGCTTTAGAATTAATTTTAGTTTGTGTTATGACTCTGTAGTTGTTAGCTATTGCTGCATAACAAATTAGCCCAAAACTTAGTGACTCAAAACACTAATAATAATTTATTTTCTCTTGTTTTTTTAATGGTCTGGAATTCAGCCAGGGTGGACACAGTGGGAAGGGCTTGTCTCTACTCATGGTGTTTGGGGCAGACTCAAAGGCTGGGGACTGAAATCATCGGAAGGCCTGACTGAGGCTAGAGGATCTGCTTCCAAAATGACTCACTCACATGACAAGTTAGTTGGTTCTGGCAAGTTGGCCTCCTTTCCAAGAAGTGCCTCTCCACACATGAGCTTCTCTGCAGGGTTGCTTGAGTGTCCTCGTGACATGGCTGGTGGTTCCCAAAAAAGCAAGTGATCCAAGAGCAACATTCAGGAATAAGTTCTATCCTTTTTATGACCTAGTCTCAGAACTCACAAAGCATCACTCCCAATATACCCTATTCATTAGAAGCAAGTCAGTAATCCTAGCACGCTTTCCAGGCAGAGGAATTAGGTATACCTGTTGAAGGCAAGGAGGTCATAATTAGAGGATATACTTTTGAACCACCACAGAATCTAACTAGGTTTGTACGAGTATATAAACAGCTGTCCAATACCACGTATTGAATAGTCTATCATTACTACATCAATTTGAGCCATGACTATTTGCATTTACTAAGAATGTGTATTGTTACCATTGAAGACCTTCCAGTGGGACAAGATGTGAAAGAAGACAGTGATATTGATGATCCTTACCCTGTATAGGCCTAGGCTAATGTGTGTTTGTATCTTAGTATTTGATAAAAAGTTTAAAAAGTAAAAAATAAACAATTTCATAAACAGGAAAAAAGCTTATAGAATAAGGATATGAAGAATGAAAATATTTTTGTATAGCTGTACAATGTGTTTGTATTTAAGCTGTTATTAAAAGAGTCAAAAAATTTAAAAATTCATAAGGTAGAAAAGTTACAGTAAGCTAAGGTTAATATATTATTGAAGGAAAGAAAATTTTTAAAAATAAATTGAGTGTAGGCTTAGTGTACAGGGTTTTAAAGTCTACAGTAGTGTACAGTAATGTCCTAGGCCTTCATATTTATTCATGACTCACTTACTGACTCACTCAGAGCAACTTCCAGTCCCGTAAGCTCTAAGCTTATGGTAAGTGCCCTAGACAGGTGTACCAGTTTTAATCTTTCATATCGTATTTTTACTGTGTCTTTTCTATGTTGAGATACACAAATACTTACCATTGTGTTACAGTTGCCTACAGTGCTCAGTACTACACTGTACAGGTTTGTAGTCTAGGAGCACAGCCTACAGCCTGGGTGTGTAGTAGGCTGTGCCATTTAGGTTTGTGTAAGTACACTCTATATTGTTTGCACAATGATGCAATTGCCTAACAATGCATTTCTCAGAACGTGTCCTTATTGTTATGCAACAAAGGACTGTGAATGAGAGTTTATTTTGTTTTTCAGTCTGTACTGGCAGTGAATCATACATAGCTCAGTTTATTAGACACGCTGCTTTTCTTGAGCAAAGAAAGAACTAGGAGAGAAACGGGGCTTTGGAACCCTGATGGGGCAATGCTGAAAGAGGAGAAATATCCCAAGGAAGGGAAAGGTGTGTTGCAGAACGATGAAAAATAGGCGGCTTCTCACAGCTGTTCTCAGGGGAAGAGAGGGGGTGGGATGCAGCTCCGCTGGTGCCTAACACGAAGGGCCCTCATCCTGCTGATTCAGTTGTATGGGGACTGCCAGTGCTGTCTCCTGGTCAGATGCTGCTTCTGGTCTCCCTGTAGAAGATGCCACTGGAGTTGCCTTTTCAAGGATGGGGACATTTGAAGGCCCTGGACACTCAACTCTGAGGCTGGCTGAGATTTCAGTAGCACCGCCTGGTGGAGGGCAGAGCCAAGCTGATGGCTTGGCACATCAGGTAAAGTAGGGCACAGAGGCACTCTGGATTGGACTGGTAATAGCTAGACTGAAAAGTTTGTATTTAAAGGGATAGTAACTTGGACTTGTTCTGCAATATCCCCACAAGGGCCTGACTGAGTGAGCAAGCATGGAGGGCCGCGGGGATTTCTGGACAGTGGCCATTCCCAGAGTCAGGCAAGAAGGCCTCAGGAGGCTGGGGCGCCCGTTCATGGTGAAGCGGAGGCTGCCAGCGCCCTAGAACCCAGGAGGAAGCACACAGGCCCCACAGAGTGGTTGGCAAGATTCACTCGGGGATTAGGATGCTGGCCAGATCGCGGAATTTGAGGCTGGAATCCAAGCTCAACAGGAAAGTAGTGAAATACAAATTGGAAAAACAGGGCTTTGGAGCAGGGAGGGAGCTGGTGCCTGCGTTTCCCACCAACGCTCGTTTAGGAAGACAGGACTGACGCTGGCCGGCCGCCCCCTGCTGGAGGGGATGTGGCATCTCATTGGCTGCCAGGTATCGGGGTCCGTTACTCCTGGAACCAATGTGAAGAGAGTCTCAGAGGAGGCTGTGGTGGAATCCCCCACGTACCCTTGTTTCTCTCACCTTTATCTCTCGATGCCTTGGGGCAAAGGCCTTCTTCCACCTATAAACAGAGTTTACACGTGGGTCTTGGAATCCGGGCACACCAATCCCCAGCTAACGAAATCCCCGAGTTGCGGGATTTGAAAGGGTCAAGTTTGGCCCAAGAACCCGCAGTCCTCTTTTGTCTTCGGCCCTCTAATTCTAAGTGTGGGCTTCTAGCACGGAGGCTCTGGGCAGAGCCCATGCTGTTTTAGGGCTGGGTAGTTTCAATGACGACAGCAATAATTATCACAGTGATGGTGACCTTCACCCCAACAGGACTGCTGTGTGTGAAGCACCCAAGAGAGCCCCTACAACCAACCCGCCAGGAGTCAGCTCCTGAAAACAGGGTCGGAAAAAGTCACTGCCCATCAGAATGAGCTGTTCATAAAAAACTGGAAAGGTTAGGAGCTTTGTCTATTTCAAGGGCAACAAATTGCTTTGACCCTGAGGACCCTGAAGGCGAGTTTCCCTCACCGCAGCTCTCAAGACAACAGGGATCAGATTCAGAAGGACACTGCCGCTATAAGGCTCTTGTTTGTCTTGTTTTTAATTCCCGCCCTCTGTCCCCATATCTCAGTCCTCCATCTGTGAAACGAAATTCAGCCTTGCCTGTCCACAAAATTAAGACAAGGCATCTCGTGTGTGTGTTAAGATGAAACAAGGTCTTAGCAAAAAAAGTAATGATTTCTTTTCCAAAACATTTTTTTACTGTAGTAAAATGTACATAACATAAAATTACCATTTCAATCATTTGTAAGTTCAGTGGCATTAAATACATTCACATTGTCCGGCAGCTCTCAGAGGTGTTGGAACCAGAGCGACTCCATCTTGAACAGGGACTGGGCAAAATGAGGCTGAGACCTGCTGGGCTGCATTCCCAGGAGGTTGGCATTCTTAGTCACCGGATGAGTCATTGGCTGCCAGGGAGGCAGGTTGGTTACCCCAGGAACCAATGAATTGCATCTCAGCCATGCGGATAAAACAAGATGCGGTAAAGAAGCTGGCCAAAACCCACCAAAACCAAGATGGTGACAAAAGCAACCTCTGCTCGTCCTCACTGCTCATTATACACAAATTATAATGTATTTGCATGCCAAAAGTCACTCCCACTAGTGCTATGACAGCTTACAAATGCCATGACAATGTCTAAAAGTCACTCAATGTGGTCTAAGAAGGGGAGGAACCCTCAGTTCTTTCCCAGAAAACTCATGAATAATACACTCTTTGCTTATCACATAATAAAAAAATACCATAACTATACCAAAGAAAAGGAATAAATACCGAAGTAAGGATACTTTTATCCAAGGAATAAATTTACCAAAGTAAAATAACCAAAGTAAGGGAATAAAAGGGCGGCTACTCCATAGGCAGAGCCCATGCTGCTGCTCTGCCTATGGAGTAGCCGCCCTTTTATTCCTTTGCTTTTCTTAATAAATGTGCTTGCATTTTACTCTGCTGACTCGCTCTTGAATTCTTTCCTTCATGTAGCCAAGAACCCACGTAGCCTCCCAGGCTGAACCCCAGTTTCAGGGTTCATCCTATGACACAAACATCACCATCTCTTTCCAGAACTTTTTCATCATCCCCAAAACACTCTGGACTAATTAAACACTAACTCCCTATTCCCCCTTCCCCTCAACCCCTGGCAACCACCACTCTCCTTTTTGTCTCCATAAATTTGACCACTGCAGGTACCTCACAGAAGAGGAATCTTACAGGATGTGTCCCTTGTGACTGGTTTATTTCACCTATCATAATGTTTTAAGGTTCATCTATGTTGTGGCATGTGTCAGAATTTCCTTCCTTTTTAAGGCTGAATAATCCTCTATTGACTGAATAGATCACACTTTGCTTATCCACTCCTCTGTTGATGGACTCCTGGGTTGCTTCCACTCCTTGGCTATTGTGAATTATGCTGCTATGAATATGAGTATGCAAATACCTGTTTGTGTCCCCACTTTCAAAGCTTTGGTGTATATATCCAGAAATGGAATTGCTGGATCATAGGGTAAGTCTGTGTTTAATTTTTGGAGGAATAGTCATACTGTTTTCCACAGTGACTGTACCACTTTATATTCCCACAAAATTATTTCTTTATATCTGCCTTCCCCCACTAGATAGAATGCAGAGAAGTTACTTTTTCATTTCCAAATCCCCATCACCAGGAACAGTGTCTAGTTCATAACAGAGCTCTATAGAAAACTGTGGGAAAAAGGTGCAATTTATATGCTGCTGCCTCTTCATTTGGCATCTCAGTACGTGGCACACAGAAAGTAGGCACTGAAAAAGAGTTGAAGGAGCTAATGAGTACATGAATGAATGCAGTTACCATTGCTTTTTCCTTGGCCTTTGACTGAGGACAGACATTTTTATAAATTAAGCTACTTAGTTAAATGTAGACCTCTGCCCATGTTTGCTCATCCAGAAGTTTCACTTTAATGCCACTTCAAAGATATTGTTTTCTGTAAATCAGATCATAATTGTGATGAGAGTGATGTAGGGATGTGGCCTGGACTCTCCCCATCACCCCCTGCACAGCCTAATGTATAATGTACATTTTATTCAGGACCACTTTGGGATATGCTGTTGTTCTGTTCCAGAACACAGGATAATGGGGCTTTTTTCTGGGGATGGTGTGGTTCCATCATCAGATAGCAGGTGTGTCATCTGCAGGAACTGGTCTCACTATTCAACCACTGTATGAAAGGTTGGTTGTAGATCAACTCTTTGAAATGTCAAAGTGTTACTTTGGCAAATGCTTTTTTGATATTTCTCAACTAATTTACCTTGAAAAGTTCACCATGAAGTTGAATTGCCTAAACTTATACATTGTATGGGCAATGAGATGCAATTTTTAGGGCTGGGTGGGCATCAGCAATGCCTGCTTTCAATACACTGTAGCTATGCTCAGTGTCATGGACCTTGCAGGGCTGACCTCTTTTGTCCAAGCATTGAAGCCAATCTAAAACTCTTTTCCAAAAAGAAAATGTTTTCTTTGCTAATAAGTCACCCTCAACTGCAGGAGAGGCAGCTGTCTGGGCTTCGCTTGCTCTGTTTTGTGCTTGTTCACAGTATATGGCTTTGGCCTTGTTCAGCATCAGGGAGTAGCTGTTCCTTGGGTTATGGAGTTGGATTTAACCCTGATTTTCAGCTGGCCAATCCTCATCAGGAGCTTGGGCAGGAGAATTAGTACTCTGGTGAATAGTGTCTTCTAATGAAGACATTAGATCATAGATGACCTTGGCTGCATACAACAGTTTATCCAAATAGGGTTAACCAAACAAGTACAATGTGTACCCAAATGATATCAGTGTCCCATGATCCTTCCATCATCCACTGGATGATTTCTTAATTGTAGGTCAAACAAAAGCAAAAGCAGAGTTGAAACATTCTCATCCCTCCTTGAAACTGGATCACATTCCATGGTCTCGCTCTTTGAAGTGGTCAGCTGAACAGCTGGATACATGGTCTGGAGCTGGGAGGAGGAGTGCCTTAGTCCATTCCTGCTGCTATGACAAAATAGCTTAGACTTGGTAATTTATAAATAATACACATTTATTTCTCATAATTCTGGTGGCTGGGAAGTCCAAAGTCAAAGTGCCGGCAGATTCAGTGTCTGGTAAGCTCTCTGTGTCCAAGATGGCAACTTGTTGCTGCATCCTCTGAAGAGGACAAATGCTGTGTCCTCATATGGCAGAAGGGATGCAAGGCAAAAGGGCCAGGAAGCCCTCTTGAGCTTCTTTAATAAGGGCATTAATTCCATTCATGAGGGCAGAATCCTCATGACTTTGGCCCTTAACCCAAAAGGCTCCATCTCTTAATACCAGCACAATGAGGTAAGTTTCACCATGAATTTTGGAGAGACATAAACCTTCAAACCATGGCTAAGACTCTGGACTAGGGGATGTCTCTCTAAAGTGGGTGCTTGTCTGCTGCCAAAAGAAGGTGATGAGATGAGGAATGCGAAGTTGAGAAGGGGAGGGTTCGAGATCATCGCGCATTGAGAGAAAGGGGAGTTGAGCAGAGGAGTGTAGTAACAATGGTGGGCCTGGCAATGGCTCAAATGAAGAAGGTGACTGCAGATTTCCCTGTTGCATGCTTGGCTCCTGTGGTGTTCGGAGCTCAACCACACGCTCAGTGAGAGTAGAGGGTTGAGTTTACCCAGGCCTGTAGTTCTGCCTGACAACTGCAGTGAAAAGGCATAGGGGAGGGTGCTGAGCATATTGGCAAGCGTGTTTTCAGAGTCACAGGGCCTGGAATGCAAGGAATGGATAGGGAGGCAAGTGAAGAGAGGCTGGTGGGTTGGGAGATGCAGATTGAGAGACCTTCTGAGGTAGAAGCATTTGGAAGAGCATGCTGGGAGGACAAGAAGCCGTGGTTAGAGGTAGATGTTCAAGTTTTGGAAGGTGGAATAGCTAGGGGTGATGACAAAGTGTAGGGTGTGACTTTGAGAGTGGACAGTTGGGGCAGCATAGCACAGAAGGTCACTAAAGGAGGAAATTGTGGAGCCCAGAGCCCAGGGTGGGGGATGGGAGTTGTTTATATGTGTATCTGTTAGGGGTCGAGTTTGGCTGCATATAACAGACAACCCAAATAGCAACAGCTTAAAAGAGACAAGAGTATAATTTCTTCTGAAATAGCAAAAAGTGCAGAAGTAGACAGCTCAGGTCTGGCATGGTGACTCCAAGATGTCATCAGCAACCCAGAGTTCATTGAGCTTTTTGCTTCCCAGGGGTATGGCACTCTTCCTCATGATTACCAGATGGCTGCTGGAATTCCAGCAATCACATGCAAATTCCAGTCAGGAGCAAAGAGGAAGAGACACAGTGAAAAAGGGTATACAGCAGCAGAAGGAAGCTCCTCAAATGAACTCTCCTAGAACTCTAGCCAGTAGCTTCTTCTATCACAGTGGCCAGAACTGTGACAAGTGACCATCCTTAGGGCAAAAAAGATGCTGAGAAATGTAGAATTTTGTTCCCACCTTACATTTTCAAAGGAGTTCCATTCGTAACTACAGAATGCTCAGAGAAGAGGCAGCAGATCTAGGCTGTGGAGCAGCAGCTCCTAAGGGCACAGTGGGAAGGTTTCAAGACTGAGGAGGATCTGGGATTTGGGTAGCGGAAGGCAGTTCACAGTATCATGGAGGAAATGCTGTGAAAGAGAAAGTTGAAGGCATGGAGGCTTAAACTTTTAATATGACCGCTGAACACAAGGATAAAGGGCAAAGGGAATTCAGATTCATGGTGGCCAGATTAAGACCTTTAGCGGATCTGTCTCCCAGCCCCACATACCCACTTCCAGGTTCTGCTTTTTTACGAAGCTCAACGTCTGCAACCTTCATTCTCTGACTCCCTTGCATTTTCTTAGGCTTTTTGCTAACGTCTGCCAAAAAGAGGCCCTGGCAGGAGATCAGATGGCACGGGGCAGAGGTAAGGATTCCATGCAACAGGTGCTGGAAGTTGCTGGTGTGGCAATGAAGACTGGGCCCTGGTCAAGGGAGCACTACTTTGGAAGATCCAGAATCAACCATGATAATTGTAACAGTGCAGCAGTAGACACAGGTCCCTGGTGCTGGAATCCAATCCAGGGACAGGAGCAACATGTAGTCACTGAACACCATCTTGCCTTCATGTCACTTTTCCAGTTCTTCTTTCTCCCTCTTACTCTACCAGCTACCTGTGGAGATGTTTAACCTTTTATCTGTAGCTATCTGCTTAGGAATAAAAGAAAAGGCAGCTTATTGCATGACTCAGCTTTCAGCTTGACTTTCTTTTGGCAGAGTGAATTGGGGTCCCAGGTTTTTATATTCCTTTTGCAGTATCTTTCCTCAACATGCAATTTAACAAAAAAAAAAAAAAAAAAAAAAAAAAAGAACAATAAACCCTAACAAAGTTTGGTGTGTATTCTTCCAGACTTTTCTCTTTGATTTTACATACATTTATCTGAATCCATGCAGATGATGTCATATGTGTCTGTGTGTTTATATACTTTTTTTTGGTGTGCATCATTCTGCAACTTGATTTTTTGAAAAATTTGGTAACTGATCTTGGAGATCTGTCCACGTTGTTACACATATGAGATTTTTGTATTTCTTTTAATTAATGGTGTTCAAGTAGCCATTTATGTAATGATGAACATTCAAGTTTTTGCAATTATTTGCTCTTAATAAGGTGCCCTGGTGAACAAACATTCTTGTACATGTGCCAGAGTTTCTCTGGAGTAATTAACCAGCGTGGAATTACAGAGCTGTAGAATGTGTGCATTTTTAGTTTTACTAAAACTAAAGTAAAACTTTAATTTTACAGTTTGCCCAATTGTTCCTCAAAGTGGCCGTGCCCATTTATACTCCCACCCATGGGCAGGAGAGTGTCCTCTCTAATTCTTGATTTTTCTAAGCTGTTTAATTTTGGTTGGGAGATAAAATAGTATCGTTCTGTTTTAGTTTTCATGTCCCTATGGACTAATTTTAGCATTTGAGCATCATCTGATAGGTTGGTGATGGCTACTTCGGGCTGACTTGTGCTTGTGAGGTGGTGTGGCCTATACTCCATGGTTTTCAGTGGCAGGCCTTATAAATGACTCTTTTTGACAAAAAGATTCACTAAGAAGCTTACTGTGATATCTTTAAAAAAATAATATTTTGTGAGTACATAGTAGGTGTATATGTTTATAAAATGTATATGCATGAAATTTTTTGATATGGCCATACAATGAGTAATAATCCCATCAGGGTAAATGGGATATCTATCACCTCAATCACCAGGGTTTCTTGTGCTGCCAGAAAATGCTACTGAGCTGTCAGTTGTCTGAGGCTGTTGACCTGGACAGAGGCAAGGGGGAGAAACCCAGCCCCAGGCCTGGCCAAGAGCAGGACCTGTGCAGATGTCCCCAGAACTGTAGGTGTCAAGCAGTGAGTGGCAGCCCCTTTTGTGGCAAGCCTCTGTGGAGGGCCACTGTTCAGCCTTGGGGTTCATTATATTTCGGGGAAGCTGGACAGTGTTATAGATTCCTTCACATGATATATAATCCTGTGATGAATTTAGATTCCCAGGCTTCAAGCAGCATCCAGTGGGGAACTATAACCTTTCTGCTTTGATAAAATGGAAGAGGGCAGGACAGGGAAGGGCAGTGAAACCTGAGATTGGTTATGGTTACACTTCAGTTAATTTTTTTTTTTTTGACGGAGTCTTGCTCTGTTGCCCAGGCTGGAGTGCAGTGGCACCATCTCAGCTCACTTCAATCTCCGCCTCCGGGGTTCAAGCGATTTTTCTGCCTTAGCCTTCCGAGTAGCTGGGACTACAGGTGCGTGCCACCACGCCTGGCTAATTTTTGTAGTTTTAGTAGAGACAGGGTTTCACCATATTGGCCAGGCTGGTCTAGAACCCCTGACTTCGTGAACCGCCCGCCTCGGCCTCCCAAAGTGCTGGGATTACAGGCGTGAGCCTCTACAAGATGCTATTCAGCAAGTTAATGGAGTCACCTTCCCTGCAGACCTCAGTTATATTCTGGCAGGAAAGGATCAACTCATTCTGTTATGGGAGACTCACGTTCAAGTCCAGGCTTTGGGACTCTGTGCCTCAGTTTCCTAACCTGTAACACTGAGTGCTGCCTCCCTCGGGGCGGGGGGATCCTGCTGTTAATAAGCACCAAGCCAGAAATCAGGACCACAAATTCTAGTCTTTGCTCCAACAGGAACTCTCTGGGTAACTTAAGCGTTTTTCCTTAAGCTCTCTCTCTTCCTCAGTTTTTCAATCTGTAAGAGGGTGTGAGCATGCCTGTTGCACTGGATCCTGTGGGATTAAAGACTACAGGACGTGAAGAGTTTGGATAAACGCCGCGGATATAGCCTTCAGGTGCAAACTCAGGTGTGCGGGAAAGTGGACTGGGAGTCTTTCCAGCCACAAACAACTAAAACCTAACTTTAGATGTAAAGAGTATATGCAGTTTTGGATGAAACCGCTTGGCCGGGGCGATTTCCGCCCTATCTTCCTGGGAAACTGGGCAGCAGGCTGAGAGAAGATTTCCAAAAAATGAGGACAAGCTCTGAAGACCAGCCCCGCATCCTCCGGCTCTTCCAGGGTCGCACGGCCCTGGTCGGCTCCCGCGCGCCTCCTGGTGCCGTGTCCCTGCCACTGCCCAGAAACCACGTGTAAGAAAGTGCTGACAACCTAACTACGCACTATGGTTTCGACCCATCCCAACCAGTAGGGAAGGAGGAGGCGGGGCGGAGGAAAGCGAGGGCCCAATCCCCTCCCGCTTTCCGAGGGGAAGGCGGGGCTCGGGGTTTACCACGTTGGGTTTGTCCGCAGCGCTAATTACTTTTTCCAAAGGCTGTAGGGCTTCACTCCGGCTGGCGCCGCCGCCTAGCGCGCTCCTGCTTCGCCGCCACGGTCCGGGGGCTGCCGGTCCCGGGTACCATGTGTGACGGCGCCCTGCTGCCTCCGCTCGTCCTACCGGTGCTGCTGCTGCTGGTTTGGGGACTGGACCCGGGCACAGGTAGCGCCCCCTCCCACAGCCCTCTTCGCCCCGCGTCGGGCGGCTACCTTCCCTGTGCGCTCTCGCGGCGTCCTGGCGGCCCTGGGGCGGCGGCGGGATGGCTGACGGCGCCGGAGCGGAGAAGACGCGGGCTGCTGCCGGAGTACGGGAATCGGGTGGCTCCGTGGCAGGCGCGCCGCCGCCGGGTCTCCGCTTGCGGATGCGCGGCGCCGTCCCGGGAGGTGCTCGGGCGGCTGCGCCGGAGACCCTCCCCGGGTGGCGCGGGCCAGCGTGGAGGTGCCGGGCGAGGGAAGGGAAGGCAGCGCCAGCTCCGGGTCGCTCTGTCCCCGCGCTGGCGCGGCTGGCGGCCAGCGGGAGGGCGGGCGTCCGGGCGGGCCCCGCCGCGCTGACGCGTCTCCTCTTTCCCCGCAGCTGTCGGCGACGCGGCGGCCGACGTGGAGGTGGTGCTCCCGTGGCGGGTGCGCCCAGACGACGTGCACCTGCCGCCGCTGCCCTCAGCCCCCGGGCCCCGACGGCGGCGACGCCCCCGCACGCCCCCAGCTGCCCCGCGCGCCCGGCCGGGAGAGCGCGCCCTGCTGCTGCACCTGCCGGCCTTCGGCCGCGACCTGTACCTTCAGCTGCGCCGCGACCTGCGCTTCCTGTCCCGAGGCTTCGAGGTGGAGGAGGCGGGCGCCGCCGGGCGCCGCGGCCGCCCCGCCGAGCTGTGCTTCTACTCGGGCCGTGTGGTCGGCCACCCCGGCTCTCTCGTCTCGCTCAGCGCCTGCGGCGCCGCCGGCGGCCTGGTA
Source organism: Macaca thibetana thibetana (assembly GCF_024542745.1). Lineage (NCBI taxonomy): Eukaryota > Metazoa > Chordata > Mammalia > Primates > Cercopithecidae > Macaca > Macaca thibetana. The sequence goes on from NC_065584.1 coordinate 90,024,790, forward strand.
CTGCCCGCTCCCCCTCCGGGTCGGCCCGTCGGGTCTGCTGCGGCTCAGGGTGGTCGCCGTGGAGGGTGGGGATGGGGCGCTTCTGCTAGAAGTCCAGCCTCCAGGGGAACCGGAGGGAACCTCCTGCCTTTCCACCTCTCCCCACCCCCCACCCCTGCTTTCGGTACCCACTATAGAGAAAGGGAGTGGGAGGGGCAGCATCGTAGTCCAGCGCCTCTGCGGCCGGTGGAACCCGCGCGGAACCGGTTGCATGGGGTATACGCCGCCCGCCCTAGGGAGCGCAGATCTGGCAGGGATGAAACTGTCAGGGCTCTGGACAGAGGCGCCTTGGCCCCAGTGTAGACAGAGCACTGCATCTACACCGCTGTATCTACACCTGTATGTCACGGGAGTACCTATGTGCGTATAGGTGTTCTGTTCTTGGACGTGGTGTTGGGGGAGTGGGCTTTCACCTCCCTTCCTTTTGAGTCTTCTCTCTGTACCTGGAACAGGCAGTTTGGAGAGGTACCCAGGCAGGCCGCGGCTCACCCCGCTCTTCTTAGCTGAAACGTAAGAAACAGGAGAGAAAGGGTGTTTGTCTTTGCTTCCTTATACTATTAGTAGGCATTTGTCTGGTGCCCACCCACAACCAGGCCTGAGGGGTGCTTACATTGGTGATGAATCCTATTCCTGCCCCCAGGAGCTCCCTTGCTGTGGTAGTAACTTCCCCGCCCCCAAGTCCCTGGCCTGTTGCATTTGAGGCACCCGTAACAGGTACTCCCGGGGGCCGGGGGGTTCTTGTGTGCACTTGCCCTGCCTGTGCACACACTTGATCATGTGGCTACACTGGTGCCCAGACGAGCACTCAGCCTCTCCATCGTGCCCTGAAAGCAGCACACATGGCCAGCAGATGGCTGCCCCCAGCGAAGCTTGGTATGGACCCAGAGCATGAACCGCAGGGATGCTCTTTGTCTTCTGTCTTGACTGGCCTCTTTGGAGGCAGTTTCTGATATTAGTTTGTGTCTGTCCTTCCCAGGCACAAGAAACTCCTCCCCACATTTCCACCTTTTCTTGTGCCGCCATCTGGAATTCTCCAGCCTTACAGAGTCTCTGGCAAATCCTCGAGAATCTACGAAGCCAGAAGGCCTGGGGGTGCAAGGTGTTATGTAAGACCTCTCCTTTCTTCCCAGGGCTGTGGGTATCTCTGGGTATAGTTTCCTAGCTCAGCCTGGCTCTCCTTTCAGGAATTTTCTGAATTCTGATTAGGGTATGATCTGCTTTTGCTCAGCTGGGAAAAATAGGCAACTTTGGTGAACCAAGGAAAGTGATATAGACCCTTGGAGGGGGCCTGGTAGGAAGGAGCTAATGTGGACCTGGGGCAGGGAATGTGGACCTGGGGTGGGGAATGTGGACCTGGGGCAGGGAATGTGGGCTGTGGGCAAGGAGGCTTAAGTAGGAGTGAGAAAGGCTCAGATCACTGTAGGGCTTGGGTCAAGGCTGTATCATGTTCTGGGAGGGACTGGAAGGCCCACATCATTTTTCCTGTTTTTGCCAAAGTGTTTAAAGTCTAAGTCACATCATTGTACTGTACATGGAAACATCTGAATCCCATTTGCTGCGGTTTAGTGAGTTTCTGTAGAGGTCAGAGTTTATACTTCTTGGTGTAAAGTTTCCAGCAAGGAGCTATCTGTGAAGGAGCCGAGGTGGAAAGCTGGATAACATTGATTTAAAATCCTCGCAGAGTGAGGGCTGGGTCCTTTCATAGATGGCATCTCAGCCAGCTTCTCAGCAAGACTGTCCTTCCCTTCAGCACCATGTGAGGGTGCTGTGCTTTAGATAAAGGAACCCGGCCAACAGGCTGAGTTCAGTGTGTGCCAGTGGCGGGTGTACCTCTAAGACTTCAGCTTTTAAATTCTGTTGTTTAGTCTGCCTTGTTCATCCCATTCATGTGAGCTGGACATTGGACACTTCCCCCTCCGTACATGTTGAAGGCAGGAGGGAAGAGACAATGGGGTGACTTGGAGGTGGACCCCTTGCTTGCAGGGTGGCCCTGAAAGTGTAAAGAAAAGAAAGCAACAGAAACTTGGGCTAACCAAGTTTGCATTGCAGACTAGCTTTGACTTTGGTTCTCAGTTCAGGCGGCTGGTGATGTTGTGTTAGTCCCTGTTGACCGTGGTGGAAGCTCTGTGAAGTGGAGACGTGGAGTTTTGTGTGTGTATTTGCTACGACAGTCTCGGCTATAAGGTGTGGGAAGGGAGGCTATAAGTGGATGATTTTTGGTGGCCGTGGATGAGGAGCATTTCAGAGTGTCCTTGTATCTAAAAATGAGGAGCAAGAGTCGGCAAACTTCTTTGAAGGATCAGATAAATATTTTAGGCTTTGTGCACCACATAGCCTTTGTTGCAGCTGCTCAAAGCTGCCCTTTTAGTGTGAAAGCAGCTACAGCTATGGAAGGCATGCAAGCGAATGGATGTGGCTGCGTTCAACAAAACTTCATTCCGGATGTTGAGTATCATGTTAATTGCTGGTAAGTCCCACTGTATCGAACATCTCCTAAAGGGCTCAGCAGAGAGTGTTGAGTGCCTGGGCTGGGGGCACACAGGTTCTGTTCCATGTTGCATGGAATCTGTGCTGTTTATCTCCAGAGATGTTTGCTGTTTAAAGGAGATGCATTATTATAATAGATCATTCCTTAGCTGTTCAGGGGCCATGGAGAGTAAAGCACCTGTTCCATTTTTGCTCCTCCTCCTTTTGACAGCAGACAGTCATGGGCCTGCGGCGTTCCTTTCTTAGTGTCTTATCTTGAAAAGCTGGGCCAACTGCGCTTTTTGGATCTTCAAAGACTATATAGACTTAAGTATTGATTGTTTTCTGTTTATGCTTCTTCATTGTATTTACATTTCCAAGAGTCTTTAGAGCATAGGCTTTTTGGAAGTGTTTTTATGAGCATATCATTTCAAAGCATGAACTTTAGGTGTATGAGGAGGGCCTTTCCACTCCTCAAGAATTTATGTAAGTTCGGATCAACTGCCTCTGTGACCAGGACCGGATCGTGGAAGGCCAGTGGAATTGGAATCAGGCTGAACTTCATAGGTAGACAGGCTAGCAGAGAAGGCACTTCAAGATCAGTATGAGTGTCAGGCTGTGAAAAGAATCTGTGCAGCTTGTCCAAAGTGAGTGGCTGGAGGGCTTGTTTTAGGAAGAGTGAACGAGAGGAGGGGACAGCTGGAGGCCCCTGCTGTCGGGTTTGGTCTGCCGAGCAGTGGCCATCCTTCCTTGGATGATACTCACAAGGCTTGGGAAGGCCTCCCACTGGAATGTGTCCACTCCTTCTTGGCCAAGGCTGTGGCCTGCCAGGGGCACACTGTGAGATGGGGAGACCGGACAGACCACCAGGGAGCTCTGGGCTGCAAAACATTAAGCCATAACCGCTTTCCAGGGCACCTTGAAGGACTGTGAGAAGGTCAGGGATCCTCCTACCATAGTTCCTCTGTTGTCACAGCCACATGCTGTAGGACTCTTATTTGGAATCACTGGGGTCAACCTGGTGGCCCAGCTCATCCTCACTCCGGCTGGTCAGCCTGACTGCAGACCATGTGTCCATGTTGGTAGCACGTCATTTGTGGGACATAGGACGTTCATAGTTCTGTACAGCTGTTCCAGTCCACTAGAGAACTTTTAGAGAATGCTCACCTCTAATTTATAGGGGAGCAAGTGTAGTCCAGGTAAGAATAGATGGGGGCAGCCGGGTGCGGTGGCTCACGCCTGTAATCCCAGCGCTTTGGAAGGCCAAGATGGGCAGACCACCAGCACACGAGTTCAAGACCAGTCAGGCCAACATGGTGAAACCTCGTCTCTACTAAAGATACAAAAAATTAGCTGGGCATGGTGGTTGGCGCTTGTAATTCTGGCTACTCGGGAGGCTGAGGCAGGAGAATCACTTGAACCTGGGAGGTGGAGCTTGCAGTGAGCTGAGATCCCACCAATGTACTCCAGCCTGGGCGAGCTCAGCCAGCTGATGAGTAGGCAGCTTAGGTTAGAAGTGTTGAGGACCCCACTTTTAAGAGGGCAGCCTGCGTTTGCATGACTCCTGTGATGGAGAAGCAAGTTTGGGATGTTACTACCTCTCTCTTTAGAAAAGAGTTATCAAACCCTTTTGATTGATTTACAAAATTGCCCAGCTTTATAATGCAGCCTCACTCGATGGAGAACAGCTGAGTAGGAATTAGTCTCGTCAAAAATGATATGGTGTGGAGACCCATTGGAAGGGACTGCATTATAATACATCATTATATTGAGACAGGTCTGAGGAAGGTACGTGGTCCTAAGTGATTACCTAGTATTGCTGAAGAATTGATCGTGTGCAGAATAAATATATTTGGAGAATACAGAGAATACGAAGCACATATATAGAACTTTGTAAAAAGAAACAATTGAGTGGATGTTAAGGGGCACTTTGGCAGGAATCGAAGAAGGGCAAAGACAGTTTCGTGAAGTTTGGAGGCATGCAAGTATTGGAGGGAAGAACTCAGAAAGTTCTAAGGCCTCTGGCTGCCACCTCTGGAACAACATTCCTGTGGCCTCATGGTGGCTTCTCTTCACACCCCTTTGTCCTCTCCAGCACTGCGTACTCTTGTGTTCCTCCTGATTGCCCAGGGCTTCATCCAGCTGCAGCTCTCCAGGCTGGGCTGACTCCTCTTAGGATGCCAGGCACTGGCTGCTTCTGCACCAAGCTCCCCAGTAGCATCGCCTAGGACACATACTGGATTTTCCCACTTTGAACTTTTGTTTAGTTGACAACATTTTAAAAAAAATGAAAAAGAAGTAAAAGATGGGATGATGAACTGAAGCAGTTTTCTTTGACTGATTGCATTCTTGGAGCTTATTTCCTGAACTCTGAAATACTGCAGCTGCCTGATCTTGGATGTGTGTGATGGGAAAGATGTTTTTTGCAGCCAGTACATCTGAGGGAACCATGCAGAGTCGTTGGTTAACTTTTCCCTGGACCTGCTTCTGTGCACAGGTCCCCAGATGCATGGTCACATTCTTGCTTCTTAGGAAATGAAACCGTATGGCCATTCAGAGCTGCGATCTTGAGCAAGTCATTTAAGTCCTTTGAACCTTTCTGCCTGCAGCCATACAGGGGTAAATAACATGGGCCTTGCAAGGCTGTTGATAGAATGGAAGAAGATAAAGTCTGTGAAATCATTTAGTGAGAGCCTGGCACATTAAGGCATTAAAAACAGGCTTCTTCTCTTGCCCTGCAGGCTGTTCCCAGACTTTTCCAGTTATACATCAGCTGATCAGTCATCGCTGTTGTCTGAATGAGCCGATCATTATCACACACCTGCCATGTGCAGGATGCTCTGGTAGGCCGCCCAGCAAGGCTCAGAGAGAAAGACAATGCAGGCCCTGTCTGGGAAGACAGTCCCAGCCTCCTGGAGGAAGGTGCGCTGGAGCCTGGAACTAGGCAGGGTGGGGTTTCAGGGAGGGAAGAGGGTAGGCTTCAGATTCCAGGAGGGAGGAGTGATGGAAAAGGCACTGAGGCCCCATTGTCCTGAGATAAGGGACCCATGAGTGGATTGGTGGGATGGTGGTTTTAAGGGAGAGATGGGGGTAGAGGAACTGAACTGGCAGGCATGTGGATTAAATGGGGCAGGTCTATGGGTGCCAACCAAAGGCATTTGGACTTTATCCTAGAGCAGTGGTTCTCAGCCTTGAGCCCGCATTACAGTCCCCTGGAGGGCCCATTAAACGGATGGCTGGGCCCCACCCTGGAGTTTTTGATGTAGCAGGCCTGGGGTGGGCCTGAGAGCTTGCATTTCTTGCAAGTTCCCCAAGGGATGCTGATGCGGCCATTCTGGGAGGGCACTCTGAGGGTCACTGGCTGAGAGGCAATGGAGGATGGGTAGTTGGGGAATCCTGGGGATAGTTGTATGGGGAGGACTGGCGGAGAGGAGCACTTAGAGCAGGGAGGTGACCAGGCTCAAGCCTCCAAGGCAAGCCTCAGAAAGGAAGGAAGACCACACGAGAGGGACTCTGAAGGGCAGGCTGGCAGTCCTTTTTGGCTGGCTGACACTGACTAGTGGTCTGAAAGGGCTGACACTGAAGTGAGGGACCCTGACATTACTGAGGAGAGGCCTGCTTTGGGAAGAAGACCAAGCATCTGTGCTCAGGCATTTCACATTTGAGGCGGCGGCAGCAGGACTGGGGGAGGGGCCCTCTGGGTGATGCCTCAGAAGGGGTGCAGGTTGGGAAGCCCCGCATGGCCGTGTTGTGTGGGGGAGGCTCCTTCCACGGGAAGAGGTGCATGCCCATCGGAGAGTCAGAGGCAGGGCGGGAGGATCTGCAGTCACACGGTGGCTTTTTCTTCTTGGAAGCAGGTTGGTCCCTACAGGAAGCAAACCCACCACCCCTTTGGCCCCATCCTCTCAACCCATCTTGACCTAGAGAAGGAGACCTAAGACCCACTCCTGTTAACTGAGGAGCCGCAGACTCCTGAAGAAAGGCAATTCCGTTGCCATCTTTGTGGAGTCATGTGACTTTGTCCCCTCCCACAGAGGCATGCTGCTTGGAAGCGTACAGGAGAGACTTCCTCTGTTATCTTAACTGCATTTTCTAAGTGAACTTGTGCTAACATTAGGTGATAAAAACGGCTGTGTCTTTCACACTCTCCACACTGCAGAGAGAGCTAGTCCTGCTTCAGGCAGGAGGTGGTGTGGAGTGAACAATACCTGATTTACAACTCTGTCTTAACAGAACCCTTCAAAGCAAGTACCCACAACAAAGAGAGTTGAAAGCACTCACAACTGCTGAAATATCAAGTTATTGCCTGATCCATTTTATTTGACCCACACTTCTTTAGTATAGCATCCCAAATCCTGCAAAACTTAAGATTTCTCTTTTAAGAGCACCATTTCATTGGGGGCTTTGTTATATCCCTTAAAACCAAGGGGCCTCAGGGTTGCCGGTTCTGTCTGCCATAGGCATTTATTTCTATACAGTTTGTCTCTTTGGAGGACGGTTGCAGGCCTCCTGTATCTAAGGCACAGGCTCATTGCTGGTATTTCTTTACCACCATCAGTGGGACAGAAGAGGCCTTGGACAAACATTTCCCTGAGTCTCCCCTCTCTGCATAGATGGTGACTGCAGGAGTCACACAGATCCAAGAAGCCCTGCTCAGCTCTTGGGGCCACGTGCAGTGGTGGGCTAGAAGCAAGGGTAGTGCGCAGAGCTCCATGGAGGAAAGCCCGGGTTCCAAATCCGAGGACCTCTCCACATGGAATCAAGGCAGTAGGTGTCCAGGGTCTCCAGCACCCAGTTAAACGCTAGGACGGCGCTTCTCAACCCTGGCTACACATTGAATTTTCCTGGTCACCTTTGAAAACGTATCAGTTCCTTGGGCTCCACCCTAGATATTCTGATTCACTTGGCCTGGAGTAGGGCTGAGGCATCAGGAGTTTTCAAAGCTCCCCAAATCATATCAATATGTAGCCGGGGATGAGAAGCCCTGAGCAAGGGGGTTGCAGGCCGTCCTTACAGGTAACTGCGTTTTCAGTCGCATATTTTCTTTTTGAGTAACTGTTATGTGGCAGTCATTGGCAAAAACAGGAGTAATAATTCTGATCTTGCCTCAATGGAACAAACCGTTAGGTCGTGAAAGTGTCCTATAACATGCGGTAGTGGGCTGGAATTTAACAGTGCAGGGGGCTGCAGGGAAGGGGGTTTATTTAGGGAAGAGAGGAGTCAGGGAGAGAGAAGGAGGGCTGGTGGGTATTTTGGCGTAAGACTGCGTGTAATGCACAGGTGGCACTTCTCAACAGGACGTTTGACCACTGGTGGTGTGCTGACAATGGCAGTGTTAGAGATGCTTGAAGGAGGCTAGGGACAGTGACAGTGAGGGAGGAGGCAGGGCCCTTCCTCATGCTGGTTCCCAGGGTGAGGGCCCTGTACAGCCCCTCCCTGCTGGTGCTACTCCTGGCCACATCCCTGCTTGAGGTTGGAGCCCAAGAGGGCAAGTGGCTGCCAGGTTGAGGACCCACTAGTCCATTTATCCATCATTCCCCAGCATTGCTGTTTTCTTCTTTAAGTTTATAGAAACCAGCACATGGGGTCCCTGAGAATTGTAAAGAAAAACCTTCCCTAAGGTGCTAAGTGATGCTTTGCATGTATATATGAGTGTGTCTGTGTAGGATTTCTCACCAAGGTGAGATCTCCCTGTCTTGAAAAACTTGTTCGGCCTTAGAACTAACAGCTAACGGCTTTTTATACCGGGGTTTGTGAATACAAACTCTAGACTGAACGAATAAGAACTGGCTTTGAAAGTGCTAGATTGCGGGGAGGGGTTTGACCCACAGCCAGGGTGTTTCCACGTGAGTCCAGCCCCTCATTAGAGTGAAGCGTATCCTCTAGGGAGCAGGGGTTTCCTCCCACGCGGGGCTGCATCCCACGCGCTGTGCCGTACCCTGCCCACCCTATCTTGACCGCGGAAGTTTTCAGGGGTTCTGCACCGAGGCTGCGTTGTGCACAGCTATGATGGAGCTCTGCAGATCCCACTGTGGCCACCCTCTTCCATTTCTTCGGTTTCCGTAAAGTTTCCTAGTGAACAAACTCAAGTTTTCACTTTAAAGGAGAGGGAGGAAAGCTGTGCTCTCCTGCAGGTCATGCAGTGCCACTTTGAGACAGTTTTATTTGGGCAGTAAACTCTTTGAGTTGTTCTTGGCAAAAGTTCTAATGAAATGGAAACCTTGAAATATGCTTAGAGCGGTAAGTATGGCCTCACCCTGTATCTTGGGGATGCAAGGTTGCAGGCGATCTTATTAGTTGATCTGATTTACTTTCCAGGAATCTTGGTACCGGTGCATCCTTTCAGAATGTAGAGGGGGGTCTATCTCATTTGGCTTAAGTGAGCTTTATACTTGAGCCTGGAGTTAGCTCTGCGTGTGGGAGGGAGTGCTGCTTCTCCAAGTGTGGTCCCTGTATTACATGGGACCTTCTTAAAAATGCACATTCTTGGGCTCCAGCAGGACCTCCAGGTGATTTGGGTGCACGCTAGGCTTTGAGAACCAATGTGTGTCATGGCTTTTGAAAAGTGAGGGTGGAAGAGGGAGACAAGAAAGGATATCATGACCCCCTGAGACTCATCCCCCAGATCTCCTGAATCTGTGCAATCAAAGGCAGTTCAGGATCGTTCCCAGGAGAAGGGGATGGTGACTGCATCGATCAGTGTACAAATCAGGTCCTCCCCTGGCCCTGCCTGGGTTCGATTTCCTTGAGAAATTTACCATTTTGACTCCACATAAGAAGGGAAACTAGCAGCAGGTGCCTGGGGAAGGAGGGCAAATTGTTTTGATGCTGTCAAAACAATACTAACATTACTTTTAATATACCCAGGATAAGATACATTTTTCCATTAGGGATATAAATGTCATTCCCAACAATTTCAGTGTTGCCTCCCAGGTGGACTTTTGTGAGGATGATTTTTAAAGTAACTTAAAAAATAATTTTAAAATTAAAAATTTGATAATGAAGTAGTTCATCTTCTCTGAAAGGCAACATGGAAAATGGATGTTGTTGTACCTGTCTCTGTACCCCCATCCCCAACGCAGCTGCTCTGTGGTATGTTTGTAAGTCACACAGAAGCTCACTCTTGGGCTCAGGTAAATCTGACAGTTTGCAAAGAAAAGAGCCCAGACATGGAACTCACACCTAGGTGACCTTGCCTGCTCCTCTGGCAGTGGAGGGAGCCATGGGCATGTGTGAATGAGGATGACCGACATTGCGTTTCCTTCTCCTTTCTGGACAGGTTGGCCTCATTCAGCTTGGGCAGGAGCAGGTGCTAATCCAGCCCCTCAACAACTCCCAGGGCCCATTCAGTGGACGAGAGCATCTGATCAGGCGCAAATGGTCTTTGACTCCCAACCCTTCTGCCGAGGCTCAGAGATCTGGGCAGCTCTGCAAGGTTCTAACAGGTGAGTCAGGGCAGCAGCATGACCGGCTTGGAACACATGCACAGCCCGCATCCTTTGTGTGTCTCCAAGTGCACTGAAGCCACGTGAGTGAGAACTTACCTTCCCCTATATTTCAAAAGCTGTTTTATTGCCCTAAGACCACTTTCTTTTCCTTTCTGTGTGTCTTAGTGTCAGCAGCCCTTTGAAAAAGTCATCTTTTTATTTCTGCAAGGAACCCATGATCTCTTTCATGCAGTACCTCAATTTTATATATCAAGAGCAAGTTGAGGTCCAAAAATCCTCTAGGGCTTATTGATCAAACCCCAGGTTTGTAGCCAAGCTTGGATGAGAATTCCCTCCTCCTGGTGCCCTGACAAGGAGCTCACTCTTAATAATACAGTGCTCCTGAGTGCTGGCTGCACTAATTAAAGCTACCTGGGACGCCTCTGAAGCTGCGATTCTTGCAGTGTGGCCCTTGGGCCAGCAGCATCAGCATCACCTGGGAACTTGTTAGAAATGCACGTTTTCAGGCCAGACCTGTGAATCAGAAACTCTGGGGGAGGGTCCAGTAATCTCTAGTTTCATGGGCCCTCCAGGGGATTTAGATGTGTGCTAAAGTGTGAGAACCACTGCTTTAAAAAATGCCATGCACTGGCTTGTCCCCCAGCATCCTGATCTTTTTTAGTCTGGGGTATGATTTGGGTTCCAGTGTTTTTAAAAGTGATTTTAATATGCAGTGTAGGGGGAGAACCTGGGGCTCTTATACTCTGGGTCTTTCTTTGAGCATCCTTAATGTTGATTACCCATCACATGTTTAAGAACATTTCATGGGGCTGCAAATGTCTCCAGATGAAGTTGGATCACAGGTGGCATTTCCTCCCAGGAGATCGTGGGACCCCACTGCTGACTTCTGGGGGCTGTGCTTCTGTAGTTGAAAGACTTATGTTTGTATGAAAATGCAGTGTGTCTTAGTTTAGTATTCTGGTGATATTGGAAACAATGGGTCTTGGTTTAGTATCCTGGTGACATTGGGAATAAATTATGTGACTGCTTTAGAATTACCTTGTTATTTGTAAACAAGTTTTGCAGTTGAGCTCAGCTGCTGTGTGTGGACTTGATGGAAGTAGGTCGACTTTCTCCTTAGCCTAGTCTGGGTGGGCAGGGTGGGTATTAGAGGTGATTGTGCTGGATAGAGGGCATCTCTGAAACCTCAGGAGAGCTTTGAGTCTCAAATGGAGTCATTAGGGTTTTTCTGTTTTTTCTGCATCCTTACAAAAGTAAGGAGGACCAAATAAAATTACTAGTACCTAAAAAATACCGTTTAATAGGAAACAGGGTCTTTGGTAAGTCTAATGGTTGTGTGTGGGCTTGACGTCAGTATGGCTTTTTTTTTGGAGACACGGTGTCACTCTGTCACCCAAGTTAGAGTGCAGTGGTGTGATCATGGCTTGCCACAGCCTTGACCTCCTGCGCTCAGGTGATCCTCCCTTCTGAGTAGCTGGGACCACAGGCGTGCACCACCACACCTGGCTAATTCTTGTTTTGGTAGAGGTGGGGTTTCGCCATGTTGCTCAGGCTGGTCTTGAACCCCTGGGCTCCAGTGATCCTCCCACCATGGCCTGCCAAAGTCCCGAGATTATAGGCATGAGCCACTATGCCTGACCCTCCCCAGTGTGCTATTTTTAATCTGAGCCCCTGACTCTACCTCGTTCTGTCTTGACGTAGCGGCGCAGAGGCAGAGAGATTTCTCTACGGCCGTGGTTCTCAGTCCTGGGTGTACCTTGGCCTCACCTGGGGAGCTTTAACAACTCCTCACGCCTGGGTCCCACCCACAGAGAACCACTTTAATTAGACATCCTGAGGACATCTGGCAATGTAAAGGCTCCCAGGTGGTTCTGATGTTCAGCTGGTATTGAAAACCACATCACTAAGGACTGTTAAACCTGAGGAATAGCACCTGTGGGCCATCAGGAGTGGATTTTCCCATTTGAGCACCTTCAAGCAGGGCCATGCAATGAAACAAAGGACAAATGTGTCTTCTCACTGTTCCCTCTGCTCACGCCACCGTTCATCAGCCGCTAGTCCATGGTCAGAACTCAGCATGCTTGTAGATGAGATAATGGGATGTTTGTCTAATGACCACCTTCCATCCTCTTTAGTCGTGTGATACTGAGGATCACTGACAACATGATAAATGGTGCTTGTGTTTGCCTTTTTGTCCCTAAGAAGAGTTTTGAGGCATTCTTTTGATAGACTGTTTAGCCTTTAATGAGGAAATAAAATTAACAAAACCAGGGTGGGGTGGATGTGATGGAAAAAGTTAAAACAAGAGCAGCCATTCAAGACTGTAGGGAGAAATTTCTGAACTTGCTTAAAAATATAATCTCTCCTTCCCTGCTCTCAAACCTTGCATCAGCTTGCTTTGAGCAGGCTGTAATGTGCGTATTTAAGGTTGTGCCAGACTCAGGCTCTGCGCTAGTGAGGAACACAGACGCAGAGGAGAGTTACATATTTTGCTTCTGGTCCTTCTTGCATTGCATGAAATATTCAGTAAATGTGGCTGTCCTGAGAAGGACAACGGGCCTTTTAATAGGCCGAGCTAATGAGCAGTCAGTTAGGCCCTATCTCGTTTGGATTAGCTTTCAAACATCAGGAGTTTAGAAATCAGGAAAATTACTGGGACATCTGCAAAGTACATTCTTGAAGTTTCCTAGAAGTTTCCTAATCTTTCCTAGAAAGATTAATCAGATTAATCCAAGATTTCCCATGGGAACGTGCTCTTCCTGGCTGAACATGGCAGCCATAGGTTTCATGCCCTGTTGTTGACCCTGTGTTATGATAGCCTTGAACATGGTCTGAGAGTAGCCTTGCCTGCTCTTGCAGGTGAGGAGGAGTCTGAGAAACTTCCTCCGTGAAGCACTCAGTGTACCTGAAAGGTGAACCCAGGTGCGCCGCTGTGCTGAGCAGGATTTTATGTCCGAGCAGGGGTTGGGGCTAGAAGGACTGACACAGCAAAGGCCACCTGGGAAATGTTTCTTTCCCTTGGACACTACTGAGGTTGCATTTCTAGTGGTCTTTGGGGCTTCAGGCGAGGGGACAGGCTGATCCTGTTTCCTACATTGCTTCTAATTTTGGGGGCCTGATAAACTGATCCATAAAATAGCACTCCAGGTTGGAACTTGGCTAACTAAAATGGTACCTTGGATATTTTGAAATGTTCCTTGATTTTTAAACAGTTATTTTGACTTCAAACCTTTTAATCTTCCTTCAGTGCTTATTTTAATTTCTCCATTATGATTCAGTTTAGAATCTTCCAGCATTTTCATGCTCTTAAGTAACAATATGAATCTTCCTCTCTTCACCCGTGGTGTATTTCACATGTATGTGGTAGTAGGTGAAATAGAAGAGTAATTTTCCATTAACATTTGCAACATAGGAATCCCACTGATATGCTGAGTGGTGGTGAGCTCATTGGAACGTGATTTTGCCTCCAACTGTGGTTTCGGTGAAGCACTGATGTCTACTTTATAGGTTAAGTTCTGTTATCATTATCTTAAAAACTCATTGTGGTTATTTTCTAGTGTTGTCTTGTTCATTTATAACATTATAAAGGTAATGTCAATGAGTATTTGATGGATACGGTAACTCTTTAGAAACTGTGTATTGCTAATTTATGCAAGAATTTGCATGTATAATACGTGTATATCCTCTGTAATGTGCAACTGGTCAGGTCTTGTGCTTTGTACCAATTATGCCTAGTGTTCCATCATTGGAACACTAAGCTTGTGGAAGTTGTTTATACCCTACTGCTCAAGGTCATTGCCAAGGTCTGAGTTTTCACAAAAAAAATTTGCAACCTCAGGCATAAATGGGTTAAGATTCATTTGGTTGGAAATGACAGAAATCAAACTGGCTTAAACACTAAAGACATCATTGACATGAGTTCATGCAGCTGACGAGTAAAGCAGGAGTTTGGACGTCAGGTAACATTTGCCCAAACTTCACTTCTCTGCAATTACTTCTTTGTATGACACCCTTGTGTCCTCACCTGGCTCCTCTTAGGGTGACAAAGAGGCAGCTAGGATGAGGAGGTCAGCCATTCTGTTTAATTGGGATTTGAAGTGGTTTGGCTTGGATTGGGTTTGCCACTAGCTGCAAAGGTTTATGGCAGGCTTAGGTCTCTCCCCATATAGAGCGTAGGTGCCAGTACTCACGTGACTATGCAGCTACCACTCTGTTTCCATTCCTGTCCTGACTTCTACCAACCATCACACACTTAGAAGTCTGGAGTAGATTTAGAACATCTCGAATCCAGGTGTAATCCATTATTCCAGCCTACACAGTTAACATTTGGCTGTTTCATCCTTATTTCCACAGCTTAGATGCTAATTAGCTCCTCATTCCACCTGTGCCCCAGGGATAACTGTAGCTGCTGATCTTTGCTCAGCAAGGGCTCCATCCCTCTGAAATTTGGTTCCTCTACACTTCTTCGAGACCTTAGCTCTCCCAGTGGATAAAATAAAATATGATTTTGTAGTTCATCTGGTGTTCTTTGTTGTAAAAGTGGTAGTTGGAGTCCTTCCTGTCCTTCTATATCTTAACTGGAAGCAGAACCTAAGAGGAATGGCATTAAATTGCTACTTTGAGATTTTTCAGGTTAATATTTTAAATATTTATTGGCATATAAATGTTAACTCTGTAAGTAGACATCAGTAGTTTAAGAATTATTCTACAAAGAGAAAAAAGAACTGTGGTAGAGGCCCAATTCTGTTTCCCTTTGGTGTAACTCCAGAAAAAGAGTCCCTTAATATCTCTGCACCTCTGTATTTGGAGCAACAGAGGCTGCTCCAAAGCACCACAGACCTGGGGGCGTAACAGAAATTTATTGTTTTGTTGGTATTTGTTATTCACAGTTCTGGAGGCCGAAAGTGTGAGATCAGGGTGTTGACAGGGTTGTTTCCTTCTGAGGCTATGAGGAAAGGATCCGTTCCAGGCTTCTCTCCTTGGCTTGTAGATGGCTATTGTGTTAGTCGATTTGTGTTGCCCTGAAGGAATACCTGAGGCTGGTTAATGTACACAGAAAAGAGCTTTATTTTGGCTCAGAGTTCTACAGGGTGTACACAAAGCATAGTGCCAGTATCTGCTTCTGGTGTAGCCTCAGGAAGCTTCCAATTGTGGAAGACGAAGGGGAGCCAGCCAGCCTGTCACATGGTGAGAGAAGGGAGCAAGTGAGAAGGAAACAAGAGAGAGAGTGAAGAGGTGAGGGTCTTTTTAAACAGCCAACTATTGCATAAACTAATGGAGTGAGAACTCACTCATCACCATGGGGATGGCACTAAGCCATTCAGGAGGGATCCACCACCTCCCTCTAGGCTTCACCTCCAGCGTTGGGCAGCGTGTTTCATTATGAGATCTGGAGGGGACACCCATCCAAACTGTATTGGCCGTCTTCTCCATGTGTCTTCACATGGTCTTATCTCTGTGCATGTCTCTGTTCAGATTTCCTCTTAGGAGGATCCCAGTCATTGGATTAGAGCCCACTGTTATGACTTTATTTTAACTTAGTTACCTCTGTAAAAACCCTATCTGCAAATGCACACATATTCTAAGGTCCTGGGGGTTAGGACTTCAACATAGGAATCTGGCAGGGTTCTGGGATAGTGGGCGGGGGTGTGGTGCACAGTACAGGCCACACAGCCTCTGTTTTCTTACCTGCACCATGGGATGGCAATGCCTGTTGTAGGATAATTGAGGAGGAACGCCGAGAACCGGGGTGTTGTAACCACTTCCAGCCACTCTGGGAGCATGTTCAAGAGAACTCTCATAAATGCTAAAAGGTAAAAATCACATTTACAGGAAACTATAAATGGGCCACCCGAAGGGACCTTGTCTACAACGATAGACACCATCGTTGGCTGGTCAGCTATTCAGTTATGCTCTTGATAAACATTTGAGGGACTGTGTAACCTCAGGCAAGTTAGAATGGTGCCAACCTCTCTGAGCTGCTGTTTCTTCCTAATGTCATCTACCTCTTAGGGCTTTTGTGAGTATTAAATGAGGTAATACAGACTTGCCACTTAGGGCCAATCCATGTTGGCTATTGCTGCAGCTGCTGTAGTTATAATTCACCTGCTCATTTTTGACTATCAACACCACTTCAATGCTCTTGTTCTGTGTTAAGTCAGGGAGAGAGAGGCACTGCAGAGCACTGAGCTGGGAGCGAAAGACTCTCATTAGTATTCTTGAATCTGTCATTCTTGCCTCTTGAGCAAATCCACAGGGAAATCAAGGAATCTTAGTATTTGTAGACAGAGAGTTGCACTTTCAGGTCATATGCTAAGTTTCCCTTCTCACTGACCCTCCGGAAACTGGTCAGATTTGCATACTATGGCGAACATGACATAGTATGGTCCTTGCCTCCAGAGAACTTAGGGTTTGGTGGGGGAGATAGGCAGTAAAGACATAAATGAATGTAGCAGGTATAAATTATTTTGAGTTATGAAATATTTACAACAGGCAAAACACAAAACAGAAACCTATGTATCCAGCATTCAGACTTGATCTATGTTAACATGTGGTCAGATTTGCTTCGGAGCTTTCTTCTTTTATTTATTTATTTATTTGTTTGTTTGAGATGGAGTCTCACTCTTTTGCCCTGGCTGAAGCGCAGTGGTGTGATCTCAGCTCAGTGCAACATCTGCCTCCCAGGTTCAAGTGATTTTCCTGCCTCAGCCTCCCGAGTAGCTGAGACCACAGGTACTCACCAGCACGCCCGACTAATTTCTGTATTTTTAGTAGAGACGGGGTTTTGCCATGTTGGCCAGGGTGGTCTCGAACTCCTGACCTCAGGTGATCTGCCCACCTCGGCCTCCCAAAGTGCTGGGATGATTTCTTCTCTTTTTTTTTTTTTTGAGAGAAATGAACATTTATAGATATGACTGATGGTGTTCTTACCCCCTATCATGGCTCTGGCTTATTCCCTGGAAGCAACCACCAGACTGACCTGACATAGGGGAACCTTCCTTTCCATGTTTTTTATACTTTTATAGCACTTATGATATGTAGTCATAAACTGCATACTGTATTATTTTGTATGTTTTAAAATTTACGTAAATGATTTTATGCTGTGCAACTTGCATTTATTACTCACAATCATGTCTTCTAGATTTATCCATCTTAAATGCAAATCTGGTTCATTTATCTTTATTGTAGTTTTGTCTATTAACCTTTTCAGAGAACTAGCTTGGTCTTATTTTTCTTTATTTTTGAATTTCTATTTGTAGCTTTATTATTTTTTTCCTTTATTCCTTTTTTAAATGTTCTCTAGGTTTAGTCCTATTGCTTTTTCCCTAACTTCTTGAGTAAAATACCTAGCTCAGTAAATTTTACTATCTTCATTTTAAATTTCTATATTTAAGGCTACACATTTCCCTGTAAGCACACCTGCAGATGCATACAAATTTTCATATGTAATATTTCTAGTACCCACTTCTAAATAGTCTGTAATTTCTACATACTTTTTCTCTAGAGAGGCAGTACAGTATAGTGGTAAGAATTTAGAGACAGGTTTACTGGATTTGATTTCCTGTCTCTACCACTAGCTTGAGTGACCTTGTGTTATTTAACCCCTTTAAAGTGTCTCAATTTCTTTATTTGTAAACGGGTGATAATGATTGCATGTATTTTATGAAATTAGGATGATTAAGTTAATTTATATAAACACAGCATGTGGCAGAAAGTAAATATTATGCTATAAATTAATTGAATTTTTATTTTTTCATATAATTTTTGGTATCTTTACAACATGATTTATAATTCTAGTATAACAATGGAGAATGTAGCACATATGATATTTCCTATTTTTTTAATAATGTCAGTATCTCTGCTGCAATTTCCTGTCTTTTCATCCATCATGAGCACATTTTCCTTTAAGTCCTTGAGCATTATGGTAATAATTGCTTCAAAATTCTTGTCTGCTGTTCTAATATCTGCGTCATCTTTGGGTTTGGTCTACACTGGTTGTCTTTTCTCTTGAAAAGCGGTCACATCTTCCAAGTTATTCATGTGTCAAGTAATTTTGGATTGTGTTCTGGATATTGTAAATGTAATGTGGAGATTCTGAATTCTATTACTCTGGAGAGTATTTTAGCTGGCAATTAATTTTGTTGGACTCAGACTGCAGAATTTGTATATCGGGTGGCAACTCAAGTCTCAGTTATTTTATTCTTAGGTAGACTCTTTTCCATGTAGGCATCATCCTGATAATTGGGTAGAATTTATATACAGAATTTTGGGCTTCCCCTTTGTGGATCGCTCCTTTCCAGCATGCCTCCCCCATACTTTCCAGTCACCTTATTGCCCTGCACTCTGTCCTCTAGTTCTTCAGATCACAGGGGCTGCAAGCTTTCTGTTGGGGCATTACCCCATCTGCATGGCACTGACCAGGCCTTCCCTCAGTCTCCTGTGCTGTTCCTGTCTTCCGAGTGTTGACTCCACCCACATCTTCCAACCTTCAGGTGTTTGGATTTTTTTATGTTGTTCAAGTTTATAGTTGCTATCTATAGGAGGGTTAGGTTTATTAGATGCTTTGGAGCATACTGAATTCCATACGTTATTGATTTACTGGTAATGGTAGAGATTTGCATTGTGGCCTAGAACATAGATGTTTTTGTTTTAATAAATGTTTTATGTATAAATGAAAAGAGTATATAATCTCAAATTACTGCAAACAGTATGTATTTTCTAATTGTTGTGTTCTATATGCCCATTTACTGAAGTTACTGTGATGTCAGAATCATTTATATTCTCATTATTTTGGACCTGCTTGATTTGTTTTAGAGATATATTAAAAATCTCATAACTTATTGTAGCTTGGCCAATTTTACCTTTTAATTCTATTGATCTTTGCTTTATAAGTTGTGAGGCAGTATTGTTTGGTGCACACAGGTGTAGGAGCTATGCTGCTGGTGAACCATTCCTTTTATCATCGTGTAATGGGCCATTTTTATCCCTGGTAATACGTTTGTCCTTCCAGATGTTTTCACCTAATGTTAGTATTGCCAGTCAAATTTTATTTTGGTAAATGTTTGCATGATGTTTCTTTCCCCTTAGTTTTATTTTCAGTCATTCTCTGTCATGATGACGTATGTATGTTTCTTAAAAGTAAGATGTATTTGAATTTTTTTTTAAACATCAAATTTGGGAATATGTTTTTTCATTGGCAGGGTTAGTGTTTTCATGTTTCTGGTGTTATTGCCAGAATTCATTTTATTTCTAGCACCTTATATTTTGTTACCTGTTTACTATACCATGCTTTTTCTTTGCTGCGGTTTCTTTTTGTTTTTGTTGTTTATTTCTATTGGCTTGACCAACTTTAAAAAAAATTTTCCCCTTCTCTCTTCCACTGGTGTGGAAGTTTGATAATCTATTAAAATTTTGTTGTTATTGCCTTAAAAAATCTATATGAAGGAAGTCTGAGGCATCAGGTTTCTTTCATTTATAATACAAGAGCCTTCAAATGCTTTAACTTTGATTTTATATGTTATTATTGTCTGTTAATTTAACCATATTTTGTCTTTGTCTCTTCTCAATGAATGGTAATCATGTTTTTGCAGTTAGAATTATTTAGATTTACTGGTATCTTTGTCAGCTTGCTCAGTTTTGTTTCTTGCAACCCACTTCCCTGGGCTTAATGTCCTTGAAGAACATTTTTAAATGAGGGTTTGCAAATGGCTAAATTATTATTTTTGCTTCATCCAAACTGTATTTTACTCCTACTCTTTTTTTTTTTTCCTTTTGAGACAGGGTCTTGCTCTGTCTCCCATGCTGGAGTGCAATGGTGTGATCTTGGTTCACTGCAACCTCTGCCTCCCAGGCTCAAGGGATCCTCCTACCTCAACCTCTTGAGTAGCTGGGACTACCGGCATGCACCACCACACCTGGCTAGTTTTTGGCATATTTTTAGAGACAGGTTTTCACCATGTAGCCCAGGCTGGTCTCCATCTCCTGGACCCAAGCAATTGGCCCGCCTCGTCCTCCCAAAGTACTGGGACTACAGGTGTGGGCCATGGTGCTCGGCCTTCACCCTTCCTCTGAGTGATGATTTAGCCAAATACGGAATTCTAGGTTGAGTCTTAACACTTTAAAGATACTATTGTACTGTGTTCTGACTTCTATTTTTGTTACGAAAGGTCCTCTGCCCCTCTGATTTTAGATTCTGTGTAATGCTCTGCCTTCTCTCTCTGCAGGACTGTTGTTGGGTTCTGCAGCATTCCCTGTGGACTTCCCATGTATATTCTGTTTGGGACTCATCGAGATTTTCCCAGCCTCCCTCTCGTGGAAATGTGCCTCTTCCCATTACCTACTTCTTCTCCTGGAATTCCTAGTTGATATATGTGGACCTCACTATTTCTTCCTCCATGTTTTGTGTCTTCTTTTTGCGTTTTTGTCTCCATCTCTATGCTCTCTATTCTAGAGAATTTCCTGTCATTGGTTTCTCAGTTCACGAGATTTTTCTTAAACTAGGTCTGATCTCCACGTAATGTTCTACTGAGTTTTTAATTTTAGCAATTATATTCAATACTTTTAGAAGTTATATCTGATTCTTTTCCACTGCTGTCTTTTTTATAGTGTCCTATTCTTTCGTGATGCCATTACCTTTCCTTTATCACTTGAGAT
Source organism: Macaca thibetana thibetana (assembly GCF_024542745.1). NCBI lineage: Eukaryota > Metazoa > Chordata > Mammalia > Primates > Cercopithecidae > Macaca > Macaca thibetana. The sequence goes on from NC_065584.1 coordinate 90,045,396, forward strand.
CTTTTATTTATTTATTTATTTTTGAGACAGAGTTTCACTCTTGCTGCCCAGGCTGGAGTGCAATGGTAGGATCTCGGCTCACTGCAACCTCTGCTTCCTGGGTTCAAGTGATTCTCCTGCCTCAGCCTTCTGAGTAGCTGGGATTGCAGGCGTGAGCCACCACACCTGGCCTAGATCTTTTTAGTATTATTATTTGAAGTCTTTTTTTGAGTGATTCCACCTTCTGAATTTTTTTTTTTTTTTTTTTTTTTCGAGATGGAGTCTTGCTCTGTTACCCAGGCTGGAGTGCGATCATACAGTCTTGGCTCACTGTAACCTCCACCTTCTGGGTTCAAGCGATTCTCCTGCCTCAGCCTCCGAGTAGCTGGGACTACAGGTGTGTGCCACCATGCCCAGCTAATTTTTTTTTTTTTAAGTAGAGACAGGGTTTCGCCATGTTGGCCAGGCTGTTCTCAAACTCCTGACCTCAGGTGATCTGCCTGCCTTGGCCTCCCTAAGTGTTGGGATTACAGGCGTGAGCCACTGTGCCCAGCCAGCTTCTGAATTTCTTGAGGAGTGTCAGCTCACGCTCCCTGAAACTGGACCGTTTTCATATGTGGATTGTAATTTTATACTGTGAGCTCAAATTCTGATGTGCCCTCCCTGCTACCCTGCTTCCCTGGGACTTTGTAATGGCAGGACTTTCAAGATAGGCCCTCAGCCCCTCTGGCTTTTGGGTCACTGCTGAAAAGCACATGTCCCATTCACAGGACATTGTCCTTTGCTCTGCTCTTGGCTGCTTCAGCCTTGGTCCCTCGATTCACGGCCACCCCCTGCCGCCAGTGCTATTCTACCCTCTTTGGGAGTCCCCTATGCCCTGGATTATGGAAAAATCTTTACTGAGTCATTTCACATGCACTTCTGCCAGATGCCCCAGGGCTCTTCCACAAGTGCACATATCATCTCTCCTTTAATCTTTCTCCTTAGGCCATCAGCAGCACAGGATGATCTACTTGTGTGGATTTGTACTGGGGACCCTGCCCATTTCCCACTGGTATCCTGAACTCTGAATGCAGACTGACTTCCCTGCACCTCCTGTGCCATGGGTGGGATTGCCCAGCCACTCTGGGGTCCTGGCGAGATCCCCCATCTCCGTGTTGTAGGTTAACATTGGCCCTTCACCCAGTAGGCCAGTATTTGGGCCCAACAGATGCTGCATTGTTGAGCCTCAGATCACCACAGATCAGCGGAAGTCTGATCCAGGGGCTCTCGGCTCCCAAATTTCTGAGATGCTCCTGTGCAGGCCAAGGGAGTGGGCTTCTAGGCGAGAAAACCTACAAAAAAGCAAAGGCCAGTGTCACATGCTTGAGGAGGGGCCAGGCCAGCTGTGCTGCCACCACAGCTATGGCAGAAGTTAGGGTGGCATGGGTACCTCAGGAGGGCATCCTAGGGAGGCAGCCAATGGCAGATTCCATCAGTGCACAGTGCTGGGGCCCTAACCCTCTCAAAATGCTAGTGGCTTAAGAAAGCGTGTTACCTTCTAAAAAACCTTGTGTAGTCAGTTAGAAAAATGTCTTCCTGCGTGAACAACCCGCTGATCTATGCTATGTTCCTCCCATCCTTCTTTCATCCTTCCTTCTTTGTAAAAAATAGATTCATTCCACAAAGCAGCTTGGAGATTTCCTCGGGAGTGTTCAAGGCTTGGCCAGTGAGCCTCTTAGGTTCTGCAAGGGTCATCCACAAAGGCACTCCCTCTCACCTCAGAGGGACCCCCCTGCCCCTGTGATTCTCTCCGGTCCCTGCTTTCTGGGCTGATCTGGAGACAATTGGAAATGGATAAGCCAGGACTGGGGGCAATGTTTAAATGAGGCTTCATGTAAGTATGAGTTAAATTCTATATACTTTTAAGCTTTCAGTGACTGTATGTGTGAGTGTGTGTGTGTCTTTAAAGTAGTTTAGTATATTTTTAGGCCTCTGTAATTTTTTAAAATATTTTTTGTAGATGCAGGGGTCTCATTGTGTTGCCTAGGCTTATTGCAAACTCCTGGACTGGATCGGTCCACCCATCTCAGCCTCCCAAAATGCTGGGATTACAGGTGTGAGCCATCACAGCGGGCAGCCTTCTGCATTTACGCTTGTAACGTGTCCTCTTATCTAGGACAGTGATGTATTCACTTGACTAGTGTTCCTTTATGCTGCGTTAAGCTGTGTTAAGCCCTGTTCTGAGCAGTGGAGATCCTGAGAGAGATGTCCCTACCCTCACACGGCCACCCTCCCTGAGGTCAGCTGATCACCAGTGTTGTTCTGGATGTGTTCTGGGGAAGAAGATCTCCAATCCCCTGATCGGTTTCTGATTCCCTGCCGCGTTCCCTGGGAAGGGTGGAGGGAGAGAAAAGAGGGGTGAACCAAGTCAGCAGGCTGGCAGCTGCGGCTGCCACAGGAAGCAGCAGCGCCCCCACCCAGTGGGCTCCTCGCCCCTGCAGTCCATACCTGGGGCAGAGGACGAAAGTCCTGCCCACCTGCCATGCTGCCTGCCTCCTGGCCTCCTGGCCTCCAGCCCAGAATTCCTAGCATCCTTGCTTTTACCTCTGAGATCAGGTGGGCTCTGTGGACTGATGTCTCCCACCTGGGACCTGCCCCAGGTCATGCCATTACAACAGAGCCGGCGGGGTTTTCCCCCTTGTCCCTCAGAGGCATTTGACACGAGGGACCCCTCGTTCCTCGTGCCTCCTTCAGTTCCCGGTTTATAAAATGCACTCTCCTAGGATGGTCGGCTCCTCTTCTTCCCCTTCTTCCAAACAGGGTGTCCCAGGTCTCTGCTGCTCTTTTTCTCACTGCCTTGGGATCCTTCCTGGCTCCAGTCCCACTCAGCGTATCTCCCACTCTCTGTCCCCAGCCTCCCATCTTTGTGGCTGGCTGCAGGCACTGTCTGTCCCTGCTAACTTGGTGTTTCCGAACCAACGTCTTGTCTGATGATGCCTGTCCATGTTCTCACCAGTTTTTTCCAGTCACCCAGACTCAAAAATAACGATTTTCTCTGTTATCCTTGTCTCCTTTACTTGTACAGTATTCTCCCATACTTTTGATTTGCTTCTTATTTTGGTATACTGTAGTAGCAAAGAGCTTTGGTATATCTGTTACCCAAATTCACTGATGAACATTTTTCTCTCTTTATAGTGTTCTCTCTCTCTTCCCTCTTTCAACCCTCTTTGCTCTTCCAACCCACTCTCCCTCCACACACAGTTTGTTCTGAACCACTTGAGACTAATTTGCTGACATCATGTCCCTTTATCTATACATACAAATTTTCTTAGAACTCTTACTTCATGCAAGGATAGACTTAGGGGATACAATAATGTTATCTAATGCGCCATTTGCATTTACATTTTTCCAGTTGTCACAGTAATGTCTTTTATAGCTTTCTTCTCTTGGTACAGAATCCAGTCTAGAATCACATATTGCATTTAGCTGTCATATCTCTTGAGTCTTCTCCAATCTGGGTTAGTTCCTTAGTATTTGTCTTCCCTAATCTTCACATTTTCCCCCCAAAATATTAGTATAGACTAGTTATTTTGTAAGATGTCTTTAAATTTGGTTTTGTCTGATGTTTCTTCATGATTACATTTGGGGTGTACGTTTCCAACAGGAAAGAAGTGATGTGTCCTTCTCAGTGTATCTTATCAGGAGGCACATGTTGTGTGTCTTGTAACTTCTATTACTTGGCCAAGGTTGTGTTTAGCTGCATGGACTTGTAGATTCTTATTTTACCCCATAGATATTCATTTCTATATTTATTTATTTCGATGCCCAAATGGTCTCAGATTTGGCCCACGTGGGTGTATTTGTTTTTTTTTTTTTTTTGAGATGGAGTCTCGCTCTGTAGCCCAGGCTGGAGTGCAGTGGCACGATCTCAGCTCACTGCAAGCTCCGCCTCCCAGGTTCACACCATTCTCCTGCCTCAGCCTCCCAGGTAGCTGGGACTACAGGCATCCGCCACCACGCCCGGCTGATTTTTTTTTGTACTTTTAGTAGAGACAGGGTTTCACCATGTTAGCCAGGATGGTCTCGATATCCTGACCTCGTGATCTGCCTGCCTCGGCCTCCCAAAGTGCTGGAATTGTAGGCGTGCCCGGCGGGGCATATTTTTAAAAATTAGACACGGATAATCAAATTTTCCAAACACTGTTGCAACATCATGGAGACTTGCATATAATTTTTCTGCATAGATATATTAATATGGCATATTATGTAAATAGTTTTCTAATGTTATGCCAACCTTAAATTCTGGAATAAATCTCATTTGGTTGTGGTGTATTCTTTCCTAAGAGTGATATTGCATTCTGTTTGCTAATGTTTTATTTAGGCTCTTTGCATCCATATTCATATGTGATATTGCCCTATAATTTTCCTGGGTGTGTGTATATGTGTTATTTTCAGTTTAGATATTAGTATTATAGCTCTGTGGAAAGAAGTATGGAAGCTTTCATTTATTTTTGGTGCTCTGAAACAATTTATGAAACATGGAGGCTATTTGTTTTGTAGCGGTTTGGTAGAATCCCCTGTGGAACTATCTCAGATTAATGCTTTTTTGTGACTATAGTTAATTCAAAACTTTCTCCCTTTCTTCCGTGAAAATTCATGTGTTTAAGCTTTGTATGCTTATGGGATCAATTTTGGTCAATTGTATTTTCCTAGAAAATTGTATCTTGATTTTCCAATTTAAGTGTGTAAGGATCCGCCTTTACTTATGTATTATTACTTAATGTAGGTCACCCTAGATTGCAGATCCCTAGGTCACAGGGCCTTTGGTACATTACAGTTACACTTAGGCTCATGGGACTGTATGGAATGGCGTTTTTGTGTCTATCTTTGTACTGTTCTTGAAAAACTCTCTTGGTTTTGGAGGCCCAATTTGGATGTCACCTTCTCCAGAAAGTCCACTCTTATTGCCTCATTGGGTTTTCTGGAATCCTGAAGTGTGTTGCTGACTCCTGAAGGACTGAGCATCACACTGTATCTGCAGTTCATTGTCTTTATTGTATCCAAGGCATTCTGGCAGGAAGGCAAGACTCAAGCATTACTTTCCTATTACTGCTCTAACAAATTACCACAAACCTAGTGTTGTAAAACAACACAAATGTATCATCTTACGGCTCTGGAGGTCAGAAGTCTGCAATCTTTCACTGGGGTAAAATCAAAGTGTCAGCAGGGCTTCATTCCTTCTGGAGGTTCCCGGGGAGAATCTGTTTCCTCATTTTTTCTAGCTCCCAGAGGCCGCCTGCATTCCTTGGCTCATGGCCTCTTCCCCCTCCTTCAAAGCCAGCAGTGGCTGTTTGGGTCTTTTTCACACTGCATCACTCTGACAGTTCTCTTCTGTAGTCAGATTTCCCTCTGCCTCTCTCATCTAAAGACCTATCAGACCCACGCAGATAATCCAGGATAACATGTGCATCTCAAAACCCTTAGCTGGATCACATTTGCAAAGCCCCATTTACCATGTAAGTTCACATTTTCATAGGTTCTGGGGATTAGGATGTGGACATCTCTGGGGTGTGGGGAGGCCATGCGCTCACTCAGCCATCTGGCCCATGGCCTTCTGGGGACCACCATCCCTCCTCCAGCCTCAGGGCTGGGCCAGCTGCCAGGAGCTTCCCTGAGCCACCTGGACAGCCCCAGCCAGTGTGCACTTTAAATAATAAACCATGCATTCTTGATCCGTCTACTGCAACATATAAAGAAGTTTCCTTTTTTCTCCCACAAGTCTAAGCATAGCAATCACAGTCAATATTAAGTATTTTTTTCCCCCTTTTTCACTTACCTGTTGGACATGTTCTCTCTGAGAACCCAGAAATGTATAGGGCAGGCACCTCTTCTTGAATATTCCTATTATTTGATTAAGAAAGAAAAGCTAAAATCCAAACATTGAAACAAAAAATAAAAGGGTATGATGCCATTTTTTTTGTGTGTGTGCGTACGTGTCTGAATCCTTTTTCCCACATGCAACTCCACCAAACAGAGGAATTGGACGAGAAGTGGTGTCGTCTCTTCCCAGTTCTCCCCTGGACTCTTATGCAACACATGCCCGCCCCACTTTAGTAACTCAAAGCAGAGAAGGCCTCCAGCTTAAATAGGAAAATCTGCCTCGAGCTGCAGACGGATCAAGAATTCATAGTTTATTATTTAAAGTGCACGCTGGCTGGGCCTGTCCAGGTGGCTCAGGGAAGCTCCTGGCAGCTGGTCCAGCCTTGAGGCTGGAGAAGGGATGGTGGCCCCCAGAAGGCCATGGGCCAGGCGACTGAGTGAGCGCATGGCCTCGGTGCTGGCTTGGTGTTCCAGGGGGCGGTGAGGGTGGAGAGAGAGGTCCCTGCCAGCTCCCGCAGTAGTGTCTGATTTTTGAATCAGCAGCGTTCATGTTCCCTCCAAGGGAGAGAGCCGGGAGAATGTGTGACTGAGAGTGCACACCCGGCTTCCCTCCCGGCAGGAGGCCTCTGGCCAAAAAGTCCACCCGAGGCAAGGGAAGGAGAACAGACACTCTGGTCTTTTTAAGAAATGGCTTTCAGGTTGCATTTTTTCCTCCTTTGCAAAAAGGTCTAGCCTCTCAGTACATGAATTTCTCATGGAAAAGCCCAGCAGAAAGTCTCACTGGGACAGCTGCTGCCCAGTTTTGTTGAGTGTTTTCCAGCTGCAAATGCAGTGGGTTCCTTTTGCAAAGCCTTCTTTCCAAAGCAACGGGCAATTTCATGTGCACGACCAGACAGAGAATTTGCCTGCTGGAACCTGTATGGGGTTGCACAAACTGCCTTTGGGCTGAAGGAGCTGGTACCTTTCTCAATCCATTAGCAAGTCATAGATCAAACTCCCTGTCATGGCGTTTGGACGGAGCTGGACAATGAAGCTTAGGGGAAAAGTCCAATAAGGCCAGGAGTGTTCCCACCCAGTGAAGCAGAAAATGTCAGGCGTCACTGGTGGTCGGCTTTCGTGGTGGTGTGCATGCAACCTCTGGGACCAGCTGTGAAGGGACAGAGGTCTCGCTCACATCTGCTGCAGGGGACCTTCTGCTCTGGTGTCCACACTACACCGTGTGCTTAGGCATGCTCCAGAACTGGGGAGCAGAAAGGGAGCTTTCTTCTCTGTAAGCAAAGAGATACAGCTTATAGGTTGGGGTCCATGGATTTCTTAGGAAGCCAGCGCCTGGCCTGCTGGGCCTCTGCAAAGGGAATGAGCCATTCTTTGTGTCAATATTTAAAGAAATACAACACACTCCTAGAAGATAAACTGTTTCTACTGCCGCCACGGCCGTGGCTGCTTCTCTCACTGTGCTTTTGGGGGAGGCTTTATTTCCCCCTCATCTCCCTGTGTGGGGCTGACAGTCGACAGCGGGCACAGCTTAGGTTCAGAGTCTCCTGCCTGCTTTGTCCCTAGGGGTGTTGTCTGAATCGTGTTTGGCCTGTTGGTTTCCTTTCTGGGAGGCAGTTAATCATCTTATTGGTGCAGAGTGTTCAGCGGCACATCCGTTAATTTCTGTCAGGGGCCTGCTTGGCTCGCCTCTGAGTTTGAAAAGCTGCCTGCCTTAGTATAAATATGCATTTCCCAGCCTCAAGGGCGGCTTGGCTGTTGCAGTGACAAGAGCATCTGTGCATCCTTCAGGGGGCATTGTCCCTTGCCGGCAGGTGATCTGCCTCTAATCTTCCTGTTTCCTATCCCTGATGCCTTTCCCTGAAGCTGCCCCTGGAAGGGTCCCAGGGTCTCTGCTGTGTTCATGACGTGTGTACAGGCCTTGGCTACTGTGGTCAGGGGCAGCAGGGAGAGAGAGTGCCTGGAACAGGCCTGGCCACATAGATCCCCAGGCAGACGGTGGGCCCAGGGCTCAGGAGGAGAGGAGGAAAGAGGTCATGATGACAACTGGGGGATGCTCCCCGGGGAAGCAAGATTTGAGCCAGGCATTGAAACTGCTGGACTTCACGTGGATTCCAGAGAAAGGGCATGGCTTGTGTTATCTGTGCCTTTGTACATTGTCCACATGCCTGGCACATTGTAGGCTTCAGAAATCTCAAGAAGCCCGTGGGAATGGGTTTGGGGTTAGAGAGGACTCTGCGGCAGCCAGGCTGGTGAGACAGGCCTCAGATTGAGGCAGGCCAGAGCTTGACTCCTGTCTCGAAATCCATCCTCACTGAGGGGCCTTCGGCAGGGGGCGCCCCCGAGGTTGCAGCGAGTTCCATCCCAGTGCTGACCGCCGTCACAGCCGTGGGGAATAGCCATTCCATTTTTTGTGTGTTTTTGAGACAGGGTGTCACCCTCTTACTCAGTCTGGAGTGCAGTGGCACAATCACAGCTGACTGCAGCCTCTACCTACCTTGAGCAATTCTCCCACGTCTCCCCCACATGCCTCCGAGTACCTGGGTTCAGAGGTGTGTGCTCCCATGCCCGGCTGATTATTTTTTTGTGGAGATGAGGTCTCACTGTGCTGCCCAGGATTTTCTTGAACTCCTGGGCTCAAGCGATCCTGCCACCTCTGCCTGGCAAAGTGTGGGAGTACAGGCTTGAGCCATTGCCCCCCAGCCATATGGCCATTCTGTGGGCATGCAACGTCCTGCCTCTGTAGGAAATGAGGACCATGTTGATGAAAACATAGCTTTATTTGGGACATCTGCGTTGTGTGAAAATCAGAGTTTTCCCCAAGCAAAATGCCCATTTTGCTGTATTTGGGGACCCAGAGGTTTGGGAAGAAACAAGAACAGGGACTGATGGTTGTGAGTCTGGTGTGGCTTTCTTACCTCATCTGACTGGGCACGAAGCCCCAAGATATGCCCAGGTGCATGAGTTGTGTCCCTCTGTGTCCCCTGGGGTGGCCTTTCCTGCTGCTTAGTCAGACTCCCCTGGTGATGTACACCGGGTTGTCTCGTGGAGAAAGTAGCTGGCAGAAGAAGCCAGGGCAAACTTGGATGGCTAAGCCCGGGATTCTGTTTTCCTTTCCCATTACTTTTTTTTTTTTTTTTTTTTTTTTTTTTTTTATGATTCCAACACTGACAGTACAGACTTCTTGAAGACATTCCAGTTTCAACCATATTAAAGAGTAGTTACTTGGAGTTATGATACATCAGTAACTACCTAAAAAGGGAAAGCATTTAGCAATAGCAAAAGAAGGAAGCTGTTCAAGTTGCAGCAGGAATCTGCCTCTAATTGCTTCCAGTGTGAATGACAGGGGCATTTTGCTCAGGAAGCCTGAGGGTTCTACCAGTGAGCGAATGATGGAGTTCCCCGCTTGCTTTATCTTTGGGGATTCTGAGATTTACAACTGTCGTCTTTTGCTTTTTTCCTTCCAGTTGTCTGTGGCAAGCAGCCGCTAGCAGCCTGTGTTCCAGACAACTGAACATCATTTCTGGCTGCCAGATAAAATAAAATGTTTTATAATAACTTTTTGACAAGGCTGGACAATCAGGCCTTTTGTGGGGTGTGTGTGAGTTGTCTGTGTATGTGGGAGAAAAAGTGGAGATCGTTGTGCTCCGGGGTATAATGTTTTTGGTAATAGATGTCACTGAAAAGTTGTTTTAAAAAGTGAGACTTTTGTAAAGTGGGTCAGATTTTAAATGAAGTAGATGAGCTTACTGTTTTAAAGAAAGCTGGAGTAAATCCTGTCAAGTGGAGACGTTTTTGGCAGGATATGCACCAGCTGCTTAGAACATACTTCTTGGTTGATTTTTGTATTTTTCATAGAAAAAACATCACTGCTTGTCTAGGGCAGATTTGTGATTATTGGACTCTTTTTACAGGGCACCGTTACAGATGAGCAAAATTGTCACCCAGGTGTGGCGGTGTTGGGGGTGTGTGGTGGGTGGCAGGTCCCAGCAGGGGGTCTGTGGGAACCCACACTGTTGTGCTGTTTCAGAAGCTCGTGGAGGACGCCAGCCACACACCTGGCACTGCACCCGGCACGTGACATCCGCTATCTCATTTTCTCCTCCTCAAATGTTCAGCTGTTTTCATCACAGTGAAACGGCATGGTTCCCATTACAGCTGGATAAACATGAAGGGGCATTTAGGGACCAGAGGCAGGAGGTCTGCATTGCTTAGCCCTCTCTCCATCTCAAGCTAAGCCAGAAAAATAAATAAAAGGAAATCTATTGACTCATGTGAAAAGCCCATCAGGTAATATGAGCTTTAGTCATGGCTGGACCCAGGGTTTACAGAAATGTGGCTGGGACTTCCTTGCTTTCTCTTGCCATCTCTTACTTCGGTTTCACTCTGAGTTGACTTAAATCTCAGGTAGGTCTTTCCTGATGGCAGCACAGGTGGCCCCTGGCAGCTGCCGCTTTCGTGGTCCTTGGTGCCTGCGAACCCAGTCACACCAAACTTCGTGGAAGGATTTGAGTGGCCCTGCTTGGGTCATGTGCCCAACCCCGGACTGATCACTGTGTCCAAGAAGCAGAGTCTTTTCTCCTGTCCTATAACATGGTCATCACACAGCATTGGGGTAGGGCTAGTGATAGACAACTTCATTAGTTTGCTGTGGTCCCCGGAAGCAAAGAGGTGTTCTATTGCAGGACGGGGCACAACTCTAGAAGCCCTCTTAAGTGTCCTAGATAATTTTGTCAGTCTTTGCCTTTTTCTCCTGAACCCAGACTTTTGAGATGGCATTTGCTCACAGGCATTCATGAAGTGATCCTCAGTCCCTGCCATGGTCCTCTCTTAGCCTTGTTCTCCTTTCTCTCAGGGTCAGTGGAGGAAGGAAGTCATGTTCAAGGTGTGGACTGTGCTTAGGTGAAAGGCCATTCTAAGAGCAATTCTTTGGGCCTGTGTTCTTGCAGGATGCCCCGTTGCCCAAGTCCAGGTTGGCTCAGGTAATTCAAGGGGGTGCTGTATCCCTGCTTTGGGCTTTGGAAGCACAGCAGCGTGTGAGGGTTTCTACCGAGTTCAAGCATGGGAGAAACCAAGAAGTTACCACGCTAACGGCTGCGTCAGTCCCTCCTGCTTCATGATGAGCTACCCCAAAGCTGAGTAATTTGAAACTGCCCTTTTAATAAGTTCATAGATTCTGCAGGTCAGGGATTTAGACAAGGCACAGTGGACGTAGCTTTTCTCAAGTTCCACGGTATCTGGGCCTCACCTGGGAAGACTTAAAATCTGGAGGCTGGAGTGGTCTGGAGGTGTCTCGTTCATGTGTCTGTCCTGGAGGTGGATGACTTGAAGATGAGGACAACAACTTGGAGCATCTACCTGTGGCCTCTGCAGCGTGGCGTCCATACCATGGTGGCAGGCATATTTCTTCCTTGGCCCCAGGGCTCCCAATGCAAGAGTTCCAGCAAGACCAGGAGGAGCTGCGCTGCCTTTGAGGATCAGCCTCAGAAATCCTAGAGCATCACTCTGAAGGTACTCTGTTGGCTGAAGCAGTTAGAGACCTACCCAGGTTGAAAGGCAGAGAGATAAACCCCACCGCTCACTGTCAAAGAATTTGGGGGCCTTATTTAAAACCTCTTTGCACCTCTATAACTGCAGGTAGGTGACACTGCTAGTGACAAAGGGCCACTGTGCAGAGGGATCAGAGACAACTCAAGTGAGGAGAGGGCATGTTCCACAGTTTGGAGAGAGCATATTGGGTATGGGGCTCTTCAGCCCAGCTTTGGACATTGGCGTGCATCAACTGTTGGGCACTGGGCCTAGAGCAGCCTTTGGTGTCAGAGCCGTGGTGTAGTCACTGAGTGTCCTTGCTCAGTTAATTGATTATAGCTTTATGGAGATAAAATTAACATGTAATAAACTGAACATATTCAAATGTACAGTATGATGAGTTTGTTTAAATTTATATATATTTTTAAGGACGGTATCTTGCCATGTTGCCCAGGCTGGTCTTGAACTGGGCTCAAGCAGTCCTCCTGCCTTGGCTTACCAAAGTGCTTGGATTACAGGTGTGAGCCACCATGCCTGGCCTAATGTGATGAGTTTTGACATGTGAATGCATCAGCAAAACCACCCCCACAGTAAGATAATGAACACATCTGGTAGATCCAGATCTGAGTGTCCTCAGAATGTACAGTCTCAGTCTCTGGGGCAAGTGTAAGACCCCACCATGGCCCAGCAGAATGGAGTAGGCCGATGCCTGTGAGCCCCTGGGTGCACCTGCCTGCCCTCTAGCAGCCGATCTGAGATGGGACATGAACCAGCGCCATCTAGGGGGACTTGTGCACACAGGTCTTGGCACTGGCTTTTGCCAGAGCTCTTGTCATTGGAATTTGAGTAAATAGAGCAAACCCATCGGAAGACCTGATTACGAATACCACAGCCTTTGAGAAGGATTTATTGCAGGGACCAGAATCAACTTTAGGAATCTGGCATCCTAAATAGGTAAGTAAATAAACAAATCTGGCAAGAAGTTAGGGCTTCTAAGAAACAAAGAGCCATCCAGACCAGGTTGAGATGTTACAACAGTAAGCTTAAACTAAATGAGACCTGGCTGAGATAAGCTTTATAAGGTGTTTTTTTTTTTTTTTTTTTTTTTTTATAGTTGATCTTTGAACAGTGTACAGGCTTGAGGATGAGGGGTACTGACTATCCCCCTCTGCTCCTGCACCACAACATGCAGTTGAAAATTTCAGTATCACTTTTGACTCTCCAGAAACTTAATTGCTAATAACCTACTGTTGACTGGAAGTCTTACTGTTAACATAAACAATGTGTATTGTATACTGTATTCTCACAATATGGTAAGCTAGAGAAAAGAAAATGTTATTAAGAAAATCATAAGGAAGAGAAAATGTGTTCACTGTTTATTAAGTGGAAGTAGATCATTACAAAGCTCTTCATCCTTGTCCTCTTCATGCTGAGTAGGCTGAAGAGGGAGAGGAGAGGTTGGTCTTGCTGTCTTGGGTAGCAGAGGTGAAAATCCACAAATAAGTGGGCCTGCGCAGTTCAAACCTGTGATATTCAAGGGTCAACTGTACTGTAGTCTGCTACAGCAGATCATAATGCACAAAGGCAGCGGTACAGAGCAGAAATGACATTGTGCATTTAAATTAGGGATGAGAATAACTGTGAGGTACTCCCTCAGGAGGCGGAGGAAAGAAGTCAGTGGTGAGAAAGAAAGTGCTAGAAATGGATTACAGAGAATGGAAATCCAATCCAGGAATCCCTGCAGATAGAACCCTTCCCCCAAGACAGAATAGGAGCATTGATCAAAGATTTATAATGAATGAAGGCTTTTCGGGAGGTTTGAAACAAATCTCAGTTTTCAGGATAAAAGGCTTACTCTGTTCTAGTCAGAGTGAATTTACATGGACTCACAGTTAGATTTATTCTGGCAAAATTTGTGAATTATAAGGTTAAAAAAATTATACTAGCATTCAAACAGACAAAATGGGCTACTCAAAGGAAATGAAAATCTGGCAGGCCACAGAGTCATCTGTGATACGGAGTCCCAGAAGACAGTGGAGCCAGGACTCCAGTGCTGGGAGGAGAAGGGGTTGTGCCCTAAGGATATGACACTCAGACAAGTTATTGTTCAAGAGTACAGGTGACTGAGGGGTGCTTTTAGCTACCTAAGAGGTTAGAGATGATATACCCTGGTTGCCTTTATTCTGGGAAGGATTGCTTGAAGACATCACTGCAGTTTATTCTGAGCTGAAGCAAAATTAAGAGATTGGGAATAGGGAAGTCATGACATAAAGAGCTGGTTAAGGTGGGGTGCAGTGGCTCACACCTGTAATCCCAGCACTTTGGGAGGCCAAAGCGGGCGGATCACCTGAGATCAAGAGTTCGAGACCAGCCTGCCCAACATGGCAAAATCCCATCTCTACTAAAAATACAAAAAATTAGCCGGGTGTGGTGGCATGCACCTGTAGTCCCAGCTACTGGGGAGACTGAGGCAGGAGGATCGCTTGAACCCCCTGGGAGGCGGAGATTGCAGTGAGCTGAGATCACACCACTGCACTCCAGCCTGGGCAACAAGAGAGAAACTCCTTCTCAAAAAAAATTAATAAGTAAAATAAAAATAAAAAGCTGATTAAAACTGTTGAACAGTGTGAAGTCTAACTGATACAAATATAATCACATATGGAATAGAATTAAGAATTAAGGGAAGATCAAAGACCTAAATTTAAGAGCTAAAACTATCAGACTCTTAGAAGCAAACATAGATGTGAGTATTTGTGGTCTAGGTTTAGGCGATGGTTTCTTACATATGGTACCCAAAGCACAAGCAACCAAAGAAAATACAGATAAGTTGGACCTCATAAAAAGCAAAAACTTTGGTGTTTTAAAGGATACCATCAAAAAAGTAAAAATACAACTCATATGATGGCAGAAGACTTCTTTAAATCATATATCCGGTAAGAGACTTGTATTTAAAATATAAAGAGAATTCCTGTAACTCAGTAATAGAATGACATTGATCTCAATTAATGGATAAAGGACTTGAACAGTGTATTAGGGTTCTCTAGAGGGACAGAACTAATGGAATATGTATATAATAAAATACATATTATATATTTTATGTATATAAAGGGGAGTTTATTAAGTATTAACTCGCATGATCATAAGGTCCTAGGCTGTCTGCAGGTTATGGAGCAAGGAGAGCCAGTCAGAGTTCCAAAACTGAAGAACTTGGAGTCCAATGTTTGAGGACAGGAAGCATCCAGCACGGGAAAAAATGTAGGCTGGGAGGCTAGGCCAGTTTCTCTTTTCACATTTTTCTGCCTACTTTGTATCCTAACCTCCCTGGCAGGGTTAGGATTATGCCCACCTAAATTAAGGGTGGGTCTGCCTTTCGCAGCTCAATGACTCAAATGTTAATCTCCCGTGGCAACACTCTCACAGACACACCTAGGATCAATCCTTTGTATTCTTCAATCCAATCAAATTGACACTCAGTATGAACCACCACAGATAGTTCTCTAAAGAAAATATACAAATGGAAAATAAGCACATACAGAGATGCTCAACATCATTAGTCATTAGGGAAATGCAAATCAAAATTACAGTGATTTCAGAGCCTGCTATTGGTCTATTCAGGGATTCAACTTCTTCCTGGTTTAGTCTTGGAAGAGTGTAAGTGTTCAGGAAATTATCCATTTCTTCTAGATTTTCTAGTTTATTTGCGTAGAGGTGTTTATAGTATTCTCTGATGGTAGTTTGTATTTCTGTGGGGTCGGTGGTGATATCCCCTTTATCATTTTTTATTGCATCTATTTGATTCTTCTCTCTCTTCTTCTTTATTAGTCTCGCTAGTGGTCTGTCAATTTTGTTGATCTTTTCAAAAAACCAACTCCTGGATTCATTGATTTTTTGGAGGGTTTTTTGTGTCTCTATCTCCTTCAGTTCTGCTCTGATCTTAGTTATTTATTGCCTTCTGCTAGCTTTCGAATGTGTTTGCTCTTGCTTCTCTAGTTCTTTTAATTGCGATGTTAGAGTGTCAATTTTAGATCTTTCCTGCTTTCTCTTGTGGGCATTTAGTGCTATAAATTTCCCTCTACACACTGCTTTAAATGTGTCCCAGAGATTCTGGTATGTTGTATCTTTGTTCTCATTGGTTTCAAAGAACATCTTTATTTCTGCCTTCATTTCGTTATGTACCCAGTAGTCATTCAGGAGCAGGTTGTTCAGTTTCAATGTAGTTGAGCGGTTTTGATTGAGTTTCTTAATCCTGAGTTCTAGTTTGATTGCACTGTGGTCTGAGAGACAGTTTGTTATAATTTCTGTTCTTGTACATTTGCTGAGGAGTGCTTTACTTCCAATTACGTGGTCGATTTTGGAATAAGTGTGATGTGGTGCTGAGAAGAATGTATATTCTGTTGATTCGGGGTGGAGAGTTCTATAGATGTCTGTTAGGTCTGCTTGCTGCAGAGATGAGTTCAATTCCTGGATATCCTTGTTAACTTTCTGTCTCGTTACTCTGTCTAATGTTGACAGTGGAGTGTTGAAGTCTCCCATTATTATTGTATGGGAGTCTAAGTCTCTTTGTAAGTCTCTAAGGACTTGCTTTATGAATCTGGGTGCTCCTGTATTGGGTGCATATATATTTAGGATAGTTAGCTCTTCCTGTTGAATTGATCCCTTTACCATTATGTAATGGCCTTCTTTGTCTCTTTTGATCTTTGATGGTTTAAAGTCTGTTTTATCAAAGACTAGTATTGCAGCCCCTGCTTTTTTTTGTTCTCCATTTGCTTGGTAGATCTTCCTCCATCCCTTTATTTTGAGCCTATGTATGTCTCTGCATGTGAGATGGGTCTCCTGAATACAGCAGACCGATGGGTCTTGACTCTTTATCCAGTTTGCCAGTCTGTGTCTTTTAATTGGAGCATTTAGTCCATTTACATTTAAGGTTAATATTGTTATGTGTGAATTTGATCCTGCCATTATGATATTAACTGGTTATTTTGCTCGTTAGTTGATGCAGTTTCTTCCTAGCCTCGATGGTCTTTACATTTTGGCATGTTTTTGCAATGGCTGGTACCGGTTGTTCCTTTCCATGTTTAGTGCTTCCTTCAGGGTCTCTTGTAAGACAGGCCTGGTGGGGACAAAATCTCTAAGCATTTGCTTATCTGTAAAGGATTTTATTTCTCCTTCACTTATGAAACTTAGTTTGGCTGGATATGAAATTCTGGGTTTAAAATTCTTTTCTTTAAGAATGTTGAATATTGGCCCCCACTCTCTTCTGGCTTGTAGAGTTTCTGCTGAGAGATCTGCTGTTAGTCTGATGGGCTTCCCTTTGTGGGTAACCCGACCTTTCTCTCTGGCTGCCCTTAAGATTTTTTCCTTCATTTCAACTTTGGTGAATCTGGCAATTATGTGTCTTGGAGTTGCTCTTCTTGAGGAGTATCTCTGTGGCGTTCTCTGTATTTCCTGGATTTGAATGTTGGCCTGCCCTACTAGGTTGGGGAAGTTCTCCTGGATGATATCCTGAAGAGTGTTTTCCAACTTGGTTCCATTTTCCCCCTCACTTTCAGGCACCCCAATCAGACATAGATTTGGTCTTTTTACATAATCCCATACTTCTTGCAGGCTTTGTTCATTTCTTTTTCTTCTTTTTTCTTTTGGTTTCTCTTCTCGCTTCATTTCATTCATTTGATCCTCAATCGCAGATACTCTTTCTTCCAGTTGATTGAGTCGGTTACTGAAGCTTGTGCGTTTATCACGTATTTCTCGTGTCATGGTTTTCATCTCTTTCATTTCGTTTATGACCTCTGCATTAATTACTCTAGCTATCAATTCTTGCACTTTTTTTTTCAAGATTTTTAGTTTCTTTGTGCTGGGTATGTAATTCCTCCTTTAGCTCTGAGAAGTTTGATGGACTGAAGCCTTCTTCTCTCATCTCGTCAAAGTCATTCTCCGTCCAGCTTTGATCCGTTGCTGGCGATGAGCTGTGCTCCTTTGCCGGGGGAGATGCGCTCTTATTTTTTGAATTTCCAGCTTTTCTGCCCTGCTTTTTCCCCATCTTTGTGGTTTTATCTGCCTCTGGTCTTTGATGATGGTGATGTACTGATGGGGTTTTGGTGTAGGTGTCCTTCCTGTTTGATAGTTTTCCTTCTAACAGTCAGGACCCTCAGCTGTAGGTCTGTTGGAGATTGCTTGAGGTCCACTCCAGACCCTGTTTGCCTGGGTATCAGCAGCAGAGGCTGCAGAAGATAGAATATTGCTGAACAGCGAGTGTACCTGTCTGATTCTTGCTTTGGAAGCTTCCTCTCAGGGGTGTACTCCACTCTGTGAGGTGTGGGTGTCAGACTGCCCCTAGTGGGGGATGTCTCCCAGTTAGGCTACTCAGGGGTCAGGGACCCACTTGAACAGGCAGTCTGTCCCTTCTCAGATCTCAGCCTCCGTGTTGGGAGATCCACTGCTCTCTTCAAAGCTGTCAGACAGAGTCGTTTGCATCTGCAGAGGTTTCTGCTGCTTTTGTTGTTGTTTAGCTGTGCCCTGTCCCCAGAGGTGGAGTCTACAGAGACAGGCAGGTTTCCTTGAGCTGCTGTGAGTCCCACCCAGTTCGAGCTTCCCAGCGGCTTTGTTTACCTACTTAAGCCTCAGCAATGGCGGGCGCCCCTCCCCCAGCCTCGCTGCTGCCTTGCGGTTAGATAGCAGACTGCTGTGCTAGCAATGAGGGAGGCTCCGTGGGCGTGGGACCCTCCAGGCCAGGTGTGGGATATAATCTCCTGGTGTGCCTGTTTGCTTAAAGCGCAGTATTGGGGTGGGAGTTACCCGATTTTCCAGGTGTTGTGTGTCTCAGTTCCCCTGGCTAGGAAAAGGGATTCCCTTCCCCCTTGCGCTTCCCAGGTGAGGCAATGCCTCGCCCTGCTTCAGCTCTCGCTGGTCGGGCTGCACAGCTGACCAGCACCGATTGTCCGGCACTCCCTAGTGAGATGAACCCAGTACCTCAGTTGAAAATGAAGAAATCACCGGTCTTCTGTGTCGCTCACGCTGGGAGTTGGAGACTGGAGCTGTTCCTATTTGGCCATCTTCTCTTTCACTTATTTTAAAACTATTTCTTGAATATCCACTGCATAGTAGGCACTAGGTTTGGAGTGGTGATCCTTGCTCTTCAGCTTTCTGTGTGGTGGAAGAGGCTAATATTAAACACAACAATTAAATGATTACAAATAGTGAGTGCTCCAAGGAAAAGAAAAATGTGCTATTGTGGTTTAGATTAAGGGACCCAGGAAAGCTTCTTTGAGGAAGTGGCACTTGGGGTGTGCATGGAAGTTAGGTGACTGCTGGGGAAAATAACTTTCCAGATGGAGCTACAGCATGTTCTGGAGGCCAGGATGTGGGCAAGAGATGGGATGCTGGAACTCATGAAAGCCCATGTGATGATGTGGTGCCCTCCTAGTTGCATTTTAGAGGAAGCCACAGGAGGCTCTAGGAAATCGAGAATGAGCAGTTCTAGTGCATTTGTGAGTTGGCTAACAAGGAATTCTGCCTCTCGACTCTTGGCTGGTTTGCTCACCCTGGTGGAGCCCAAGGCTCCTTTGTATGTGGAAGCACTTCAAGAAGTGACTGACTTGGCTATCAAGGAAGCACTGCCCTCTTGGTAATTCAGTGAGGGCATTGGAAAGTTGGGAGTAGGAGGCCAGTGAGCATAATATCACTGTGGGTCCAGAAGGACCGTGGCTCAGGTGATTGAGCTTTCTGGGCAGGTTGTTTTGCTCTGAAGGGTCCTTGGCATTTGGGAAGGGGGTTCTTTGGGAAAGAATGCCATTCTGATGATGGGTCTAGGCCAAAAGAGAAGTATTTTGACTTTGTTCTCACCCCTAGGCCTATGGTTGGTTGGTTGAGCTCTCTCTCTCCCTCCCTCTCTCCCTCCCTCCCTCCTATCTTGAGGGACATCTTGGGCTTCTGTGAAACTGCAGAGGCCTCTGGAATAGTGAAGGACACCTGAATGTAAACAGCCCTGGGCATATTGGAGGTGTTAGACACATTTGGAAGAACCCCTGACTCCAGAGCCATACAGGGCCAAGGATGTGTTGTTTGCTAATCCTCTGAAAAGAGGACTGAAGGATTGCTTTATTCTTTTGTTAATTTGTTCATTTGCTTCATTCTCTCATTAACTTATTCATTCAAAAACAATGACTAAACACCACCTGTGTTCCTGGTGCCCTTCTCAGCACAAGAGGTAGAGAGGGGAGAGGGCTGTTCCCATCCTCAAACCCACCAGCAGTGGGGACATAACCTCAGGCCCCCATAGGGTGTGCTTGGTGCTTTGGAGAAATGGGAGAGAGGTGACTTTGTGTGAAAGTGATGAAGGTGAAGAGTGTGGGTTGCTAGTCACACAATGGCCTGGCCCCTTTGCATAGGTGGAGGAATTTCTGAGGTGTCTGAAGTTTCTCTTACTTCCTTGTCAAAGATGAAAAACCATCTGTCAAAAGAAACCATTCCCAGGATCCCAATGGGGGAATTCCAGGTGCAGAGAAGCCCTCGATTTCTTTTCAGGCTTTTGTTTGCCCTGTCTTGCTCTGGTTAAAACATGAACATGTTAATGAATTTCTTCCCCCAAGCTGTGTGTTTGGGGAATGTTCTTTTTTTTTTTTCTTTTCCATCAATTTAGAAGGTAAAACTGTCAAGGTGCTGTAGGCTAGTGTAATCTTTCAGCAGTAGACTTCGCTGAAAAGTGGTGGTGAGAAGCATGTGATAATTCTAAGCACTGGCATTTGTTTTTTGAGGATTTGCTGAATGTATCTTGGTGGGGCTCTGAGATGACTGTCCTCCCTGTGAGTCCCGCCACTGTCCTGACGGTGGTTACACACACACACCCTGACGTCCAGGCATGCAAGGGTGGCCTGCCTTGTCCACACCTCTTGAGGCAGGAAAGATGAGTATCTTATGGGCTAAACTGTGTCTCCCCCAAGTTCATAGGTTGAAGTCCTAACTAGGCCAGCACCTTAGAATGTGACTGTTTTTGCGGATAAGGTCTTTAAAGAGGTAATTAAGTTAAAATAAGGTGATGAAGGTGGGTCCCCTAATCTGATATGATCAGTGTCCTTAGATGAAGAGGAAATTTGGACACAGACATGTACAGAGGGACAACCCTGTGAGGACAAGAAGGCGACAGCCACCTACAAGCCAAGGAGAGAGGCCTGGAACAAGTCCTTCCCTGGTGGCCCTCTGAAGAAACCAACCCCACTGACTCTTTGATCTTGGACTTCCAGACTCTGGGACTGTGAGAAGTGAATTTCTTTCATTTAAGTGCATTGAGTATTTATTAGAGGTTGAGACAAAGGTTTAAGGGTGATGCAAAATTAACCAGAAAATGTGGTGTTCTGCTTTATTTTCGGAGTATCCTGTGGCAGCCAGTCTGAAGCATTTTTACTGGACTAGACTCAGCTTCTGCATGACGCTAACTGGCATTTTCGCTATTTCTTTGTGCATGTACATGGTGGTCCAGCTTTGTTCTTCCCTGATGCAATGAATGTGCTTTCCCTTTTTCCTCCCTCCATTTGGAAGCCAGCTTTCCCTGGAAGTTCTATGCCGGTTCCTGGATGTGTGTGCCCAGCACAGTTCTTTCGTCCGGGGGGTGTTTATGGGACTGATGAGTTTTTGCGTGCAAAAACATGTAAACACTCAGATGAGTTTCCCCCTCCCTCTGGGAGAGCACCCAATGCAGGGTCGTCCAGAGTCGGGGCTTGATGAGGGCTTGCAGAATGACAGTTGTCCTTTCCCTTGACAATGAGTGAATGACAGTTCACTCGTTCCCTTTCTATGAGTGCAGCAGAAGCCTCGTTCTTCCTGGCTGGGAGTCTGCAGCTGCCATCCTCAAATGCGGCTGGAAGGGGAGAGCAGTAGAAACCAAGGGAGGTAGTCCTCAGTGGGCCTGGGTTTCTTCATTTGTATGTTTCCATTTTTTCTCATTTCAAGGAAATCTTCCCTTGACTCTAGGACCTTCTAGCTGCATTCCTGTCTCTCTCCTCCCCAGACTTCTCCAAAGTTTGCACCATTTCCTCACCTCCCAAACATACATTCAGCCCTCTCAAGTCTGGTTTTTGCCTGCACCTGCCCCCAGGAGTGCTCTCACTGAGAACCCCCATCCCCCGGCCCCAGCCATGACTCCTTGTTGTTCAGTCAGCTCCTCCTTCCTGGGCACTCTGCTGTGTTGCAGGTGTTACTCTGCCTCTCAAGACTTCACTTTCCCTGGTTCTTGGGATCTCATCCTCTGCTCTTCTCCTTGTAGCTTGGGCCTCTCTGTCTCTGTCTCTGTAGTGTTAGTCCCATCTCCTTTTATCTAGCCGTGTGGTTTTGAGGTCTCTAAAGGATTGGTCTGGGACTAATGATTCCTGAATGCTGTGAGCTCTGAGGCATTGGAATGAAGTATTCCCTTGCTTCTTGAGCTCCCAAGTCCGCATAGCCAGCAGCCAGCCTGACATCTCCACCTGGATGCTTCTAAAGCACCTGAAACTCAATTACACCAGAACTCACAATGCTTTCTTCCTACCTGACCATGTTCCAGTGGTCCACAATTCAGTGACTGGTCCCCGCATTCATCCAGGTCAGTGAGGAATTATCCTCATAGCATTGTCCCCTCTTCCTTGCTAGTACCTATCACATGTAGAATGTTTAATTCTTCTGTTCATTTGGTTCATGTCTGCCTTCTAGATGGGCACCTACATTGTGGCAGTGCCCAAAACACATGGATTCTCAATAAATATTTAACTGAGTGAATATCTTTCAACTTCATCCATAGGCAGACGTGCCCTGCTTGGTATCTACATGGCTGTAACCATGGATGGGAAGGTCCAGCCTGGCTTCCCTACCCGGCCTGCTGTATTCAGGAGTACAGGCTTGGGTCATACCTCCTTTCTAGTAGGGCGACAGAGTTTAGACTCCAAATTTCATCAGGTCTGTTTTCATTTGGGATCTTAATCATATATCTGTAAATGCACACGTGTGCGCACACACACACACACACCAACCTCTAAACAAAAAAACCGTTATTTTCCACCTTTCTTTGTGAGGAATTTACATGAAAAAGATGCCTTTTATAAAAATGACTTGGCCTTGGGGGAAGTTATTTAAAGAATGCAAACTTGGAGAGCAAAAGTTATTTTTTGCCTTTTGGAAAAAAAAAAGAGAAAGCCATTATGTTTCAACGATGTTGGATTTATGCAGCTGTGGAAAACTTCACCTGGCTGGGAGTTCTTCTGCACATGTGGAGCTATCATTTCCAGTTAAGAAGGTGATTTTTCTATAAACAGATCTCTTGCTTTTGTTAAAGGAAAAAAAGTGGTCACAAAGCAGTTTTCTTGGACCTGACAATTTCATTGGAAAGCGTGTTGTTTGCAAGTGCATTTGTTCAAACTTGGTGCTACACCTGAAAACCTACTGCCAGCTCACTGCTTGGCTTGGGTTTCCTTCTCTAGTACTTTTCCCACATTGACTCTGAATCTGTTAAGCACTGTCCCCAAGTTCTTAGATGTGGGTGATAGGTTGTTGAGAAATCTATGGTACACTTTGATGCTCTAATTCCCATCACAGGACACCCTATTGAATGGTTTTTGTTAAATGGCAACTCAGAATATAGGCCAATTTTCCTGTCTGTTGCAGTGTTCTGTAGTGTGGAAGTGCGTATTCAATATCCTGATATTTCTATGATGAAAAGAAGTCAATCCTTAGTTCCACACCTGGGAGGAGGTCTTTGAAGCTTGAATGAAATATAGGCAGTAGTTCAAGGCCTGACCCTTTCTATGTCAGTTTGTGTCTAGCCAGGAAAACTGGAACCATGCTAGGTATTTCTAACAGAGGGATTTAACATAGGGAATTGGTTATGTCAATGTCAGCATCTGCAAAAGCAAAGGGGGAAACTGATGTAACCCGGGAGATAGGTATCATCCTAGGGCTGGAGAAATAAAAGGTGAATTTCCAGGATCACAGAACATGAAGGAGGGGGCTGTGGGGCTGTGGCTTATACCTCTGAGGGGACAGATCATGGAGGGAGTACCCTGGTCTGTCCCTGGTGCCCTGGTGGCTGCACCTCTGAGGGAGCATGGAGAGGCTGGGTCCTGTAGTAGCCCAAGAGTTGGAGGCTGGAACCATAGTTGTCCAGTATGGTTGTCCCTACTGAGCTGAAAACACAAGGAACCCCGTCTGCCCACCTCTTGCCTTTCATTCTCCCTCTAGTGCCACCTGTTGACAGAGCTCAGCAGGAAGCCAGCTGGCAAGGTGGTCTGGGAAATATTTTAATAGTTAGGCTGCCAGCCCCAGAGTCATAGAGCAGAGTGCAGAAGAGGGGCTGGGAGACAAGAGGCAGAATGGGAAATGGAGACCTTTCTGTTCAGTAAAACCTTCAAGGGCACAAAGTTGAGGCCTGGGTGAATATCTAGGGCTCCTGAACCCCAGTCTGAAGATATTTTTATTATATCCCATGCTTTTTAAGAAGGTCAGTGATACAAGACAGTTGGACATGCAGGAGAATCCACATGCCTTACTATTTTTCATGCTGCGATAGCGGTGACTTTGGTGTCCTGAAAAAGCACTGGTGTGGCTGGGGGCGGGACGTAGAGGGACAGAAGGCTGATACACAGAAAGCCCAGTTGTTGTGGCAGTTGATCTCTCTCCCAAGGAGAAGGACTCTTGCACTCTGCTTTCCATTTCGGTGAAAGACATTTGATTTTCATTTTCCCCATCTATGTGAAACGTCGCTAATGTTTCACAGTTCAAATAGCTGGTTTTCACAGGCAGCCACATTTTGTTTTATCATGTTTCTGATGATTAAAATCTCCCCTTCCCCTGGAATGTTGGGATGTTAGAGTGGGATATTGGGGAACCCTTCTTAAAACTGTTATTTTGAGGTAGGGTCTCGCTCTGTTGCCCAGGCTGGAGTGCAGTGGCAAAATCATGGCTCAATGCATCGTCAACCTCTGGGCTTAAGTGATCCTCCCACCTCAGCCTCCTGAGTAGCTGGGACTACAAGTGCATGCCACCATCCCCAGCTTTTTTTTTTTTTTTTTTTTTTTTTTTTTTGCCTATGCTGGTCTCAAACTCCTAGGCTCAGGGGATCCTTCTACCTTGGCCTCCCATAGCTCTGGGATTGCAGGCATGAGCCACTGCATCTGGTTCAAAACTGTTATTTTTGTATCAGTTCCAATTCATTTTTGTGTGATGGAGGGTGGCCCTAGGAGAGAAGTTCTTTCACGCCTCCTGCAGAGTAGGAAATATGGAAGGAAAGTTTTTGGTGAGTGTTCAGACTGGAGCTCTTGGCAGCTGGAGAATATGACCATTCAGACCTGTAGTGTTCATAAAAGCAATCCAAGTTTGCTGTTTGGTTCTGGGGGCATGCAAAATTTTCAAATCAGTACTTAGACCCTAATAATTAATAGCAATAATGGCAGTGCCATGAAGATGATAGAAATAAGACTAGTGGCATGATTTGGTTGTGTTATTATATATCTGACCATGTGTTAGAGGCTATGCGTGGGTCTCTTAATCCCACATCTACCTTAAGGCAGAATGATTATCATCTTGTCTTATAGACAAGGAGACTCACCCACTGTCACCCTGTAAGTCCATGGGCAGATTCTAACCAGCTCTGTCAGATGTCAAAGTTGGTCACCTTATGACTAGCTTTGCCCCCTCCCTTTTAGGTGGAGGAAGTGACTCGTATTTCATTTCAGGACATATATGTTAAGTTTCCTAAAACTGATCTTGTTATTAGGAATTTCAAAGAGTTTTAAATCATTCAATAAGTGTGCCTATTGAATTACTACTATAAACCAGACAGTGCTAAGTGTTGGAATGGGTCCAAAGGTTAATGTTTGGGTCCCTGTAGTCTAGTCAAGAAGGCAGGTGTAGACTCTCAAAGTGCACAGTAATAGCTGTGTAGCCTGGAGGAGGAGAGCTGGGGGTAGGTGGCCAGGAGGCATTCCAAGGCCCCTTGAGGTTGGCTGTCCAGACCCCCCATCAGTGGTGGGATGGCTGGGGGATCCTGGGGCACACTGGGTGACCGCCAGAGTTCCAGTCTTCTGTTTGGTCTGTTTTGAGAGGTTTTGCCATTCCCATGGTTACCTCTAATTTATAAGTTTGAATTTGTTTTTGATGGGGAAGGTACAGAAAAAAAAGCATTATCTCTATCCACGTGTTCTATGTAACAGCCAAGCCCTGGGGACTATAGACTTTTTGCACTTAAGGTGGGCTGACCATTGGGGCCCTTCCTAGGTCATGCCACCCAGGGAAAAACAAGACCATCTGCTGACCAGTGCCATTCCGATTCAGGAAACGGAAGTCACCACCTCACCTCTTCCTGCCAACTTGGGCCACCTCTGTCATTGACCTTTCTTGGAGTTTTGTTCCCCCCACTCCCATCCTTCCCCCTTTTTCTTGGCCCCTCTTCTGGGTGTGATAATAGCTCTCCCTGGACCAAGGGACCCCTGAGGCTACCAAGTTGGAACACACGGATTGAACACTTTCTGGAAATCCCTTTGATGAGTATTTTAATTGTAGGCCCTTTGGCATTATTGAAGGTTCCTATAGAATATAATTAAACAAAATTCATGATCGCATTTGCCATAAAATGATGTCGACAATACTGCCTATTGTATCACCGGATGGTCCCTCTGTGGAGTCTTCCTTGGTATTTTTATTTGGGAATTTGGTGTTTGGAAAATACTATCTATCCCTAAGGAATGGCATCCTTCCTCCTACTGGAAGAGAATGACAAACCTACAATCCAGCATGTTTCTTTTTTTCCCCCCTCTGGTTTTAGGAAACTCAGAACCAAATTTCAGGGCAGAACGGATGGTGATAAGGATGCCTGGGCTGGAATCCCAGTCAACTAGGTTAGTGGTGTTGGGCACGATAGTTAACAAATCTCCTTTTGCCTCAGTCTGCATATCTATAGAATGGGATGTAGTCCTGACTCAGTGCTTGGTGGGCAGCTCTGTGCACATCGGGTTAGTATCTCTTATAATTTTTATCACAAGAGCTACCATGTTGACTTTTTGTTGGTATATTTTTATTTTATTTTCTTTTTTAACTTTTATTTTAGTTTCAGGGGTACATGTGCAGGTTTGTTACACAGATAAATCACATCGTGAGGGTTTGGTGTACTTATTATTTCATCACCTAGGTAAATAAGCATAGTACCTGATAGGTAGCTCCCTTCTTTGTGGCCATGTGTACTCAGTGTTTAACTCTCACTTATAAATGAGAACATGCAGTGTTTGGTTTTCTGTTCTGTTGCTAGTTCACTTAGGATGATGGTCTTTAGCTGCATCCATGTTGCTGCAGAGGACATGATCTCATTCTTTTTTATGGCTGCATAGTATTTCCTGGTGTATATGTACCACATTTTGCTTACTAGTCTACGACTGATGGACATCTAGATTGATTCCATGTTTTTGCCATCGTGAATAGTGCTGTGATGAACGTACATGTGCATGGGTCTTCCTGTTAGAATGATTTATATTCCTTTGGGTATATACTCAATAATGGGTTGAATGGTAGTTCTGTGTTAACATTCTTTGAGAAATTTCCAAACTTATTTTCATAGTAGCTGACACTAATTTACATTCCCACCAGCAGTGTATAAGCATTTCCTTTTCTCTACAACCTTGCCAGCATCTGTTAGTTTTTGATTTTTTAATCATAGCCATTCTAACTGGTATGAGATGGTATCTCATTGTTGTTTTGATTTGCATTTCTCTGATGATTAGCGATGTTAAACAATTTTTCATATGCTTATTGGCCACGTGTATGTCTTCTTTTGAAAAGTATCTGTTCTTGTCCTTTGCCCACTTTTTAATGGGATTGTTTTGTGCTTGTTAACTTGCATTCCTTATCGATTCTGTATATCAGACATTTGTCAGATACATAGTTTGCAAATATTTCCTCCCAGTCTGTGGGTTTTGTGTTTATACTGTTGATAGGTTCTTTTGCTGTGCAAGAGCTCTTTAGTTTAATTAGGCCCCATTTGTCAATTTTTGGTTTTGTTGCAATTTCTTTTGGCATCTTTCTCACAAAGTCTTTGGTAAGGAGGGCCTACGTATAGAATGGTATTTCCTAGGTTTTCTTCCAGGGTTTTTATAGTTTTAGGTTTTACATTTAAGCATTTGATCCATCCCGAGTTAATTTTTGTATATGGTGAAAGGAAGGGGTCCAGTTTCAATCTTCTACATATAATTAGTTATTTCAGCACCATTTATTGAACAGGAAGTCCTTTCCCTAATGCTTGTTTTTGTTGTCTTTTTCAGAGATCAGGTAGTTGTAGGTGTGCAGCTTTATTTCTGGGCTTTCTATTCTGTTCCATTGGTCTATGTGTCTGTTTTTGTACCATGCTGTTTTGGTTACTCTAGCCTGGTAGTATATAAACTCTGGTAATGTCATGCCTCCTGCATTGTTCTTTTTTGCTTAGAATTGCTTTAGCTATTCAAGCTCTTTTCTGGTTCCATATGAATTTTAGAATAGTTTTTTCTAATCCTGTGAAGAATCTCTTTGGTAGTTTGATAGGAATAACATTGAATCTATAAATTGCTTTGGACAGTATGGGTATTTTAACAATATTGTTTCTTTCTATCCAAGACCATGGAATGATTTTCCATTTGTTTGTGTCATCTCTGATTTCTTTGAAAAGGGTTTTGTAGTTCCCACTGTAGAGATTTTGCGTGTCCTTGGTTAGCCTTATTCCTGGGTATTTTATTTTTTGTTGTTGTTATTGTTAGTGGGACTACATTGATTTGGCACGCATCTTGGATGTTGTTGGTATATAGAAATGCTACTGGTTTTTGTGCATTGATTATGTATCCTGAAACTTTGCTGAAGTTGTTTATCAGATCTAGGAGCTTTTGGGGGCAGAGACTATTGGATTTTCTAGTTGTAAAATCATAATGTCTGCAAGCAGAGATGGTTGGACTTTACTCTCTTCCTATATGAGGCCTTCTATTTCTTTCTTTCTCTTGCCTGAATGCTCTGGCTAGGACTTCCAGTACTGTGTTGAATAGGAGTCATGAGAGTAGGCATCCTTGTCTTGTTACCGTTCTCAAGGGGAATGCTTTCAGCTTTTGCCCATTGAGTATGATGGGTGGTGGGTTTGTCATAGATGTCTCTTACTATTTTGAGGTATGCTCCTTCAATACCTAGTTTGTGGGGGGTTTTTAACATAAAGGGATGTTGAATTTTATCAAAAGTCTTTTCCTGTATCTATTGAGATGATCATATGGCATTGGGTTTTATTTCTGTTTATATGATGAATCACAATTACTGATTTGCATATGTTGAACCAACCTTGCATCCCACGAATTATTTATGCAACCAGGAATTTATTATGCAACCAGGAATAAAGCCTGGTTGATCATGGTGAATTAGGTTTTGATGTGCTGCTGGATTCAGTTTGCTAGTATTTTGTTGAAGATTTTTGCATCTGTGTTCATCAAGGACATTGGCCTTGAGAGAGAGAGAGAGTGTGCGTGTATGTGTGTGTGTCTGCAAGGTTTTGGCATCATAACGATGCTGACCATATAGAATGAGTTAGGGAGGAGTCCTTCCTCCTTCATATTTCATAATGCTTTCGGTAGGAATGGTACCAGCTCTTCTTTATACATCTGGTAGAATCTGGCTATGAATCTGTCTGGTCCTGGGCTTTTTCTGATTGGTAGGCTTTTTATTACTGATTCAATTTTGGAACTTGTTATTGGTCTTTTCAGGGATACAGTTTATTCCTGGTTCAATCTTGGGAGGATGGATGTTTCCAGGAATTCATCAGTTTCTTCCAGGTTTTCTAGTTTGTGTGCATAGAGGTGTTCATAGTAGTCTTTAAACGTTTTTTGTATTTATGTGGGGTTAGTGGTAATGTCCCCCTTTGTCATTTTTATTTGGATCTTCTCTCTTTTTTTCTTTATTGGTCTAGCTAGAGGTCTACCAATCTTATTTACTCTTTCGAAGAACAAAGTTCTGTTTTTTTTTTTTTTTTATCTTTTGTACAGTATTTTCATGTCTCAATTTCATTCAGTTCAGCTGTGATTTTGGTTGTTTCTTGTCTTCTGCTGGGGTTGAGGTTGGTTTGCTTTTGTTTTTCTAGTTCCTCAAGGTGTGATGTCAGATCATTAATTTCATATCTTTCTAACTTTTTTGGTGACAGCATTTGGCATTTAAACCTTCATCTTCTGCTTTAACTATTTCTCAGAGATTTTGATATGTTATATCTTTGTTCTTATTAGTTTCCAAAAAATTCATTGATTTCTGCCTTAATTTCATTGTTTATGCAGAAGTCATTCAGGTGCAGCTTGTTTAGTTTCCATGTAATTGTATGGTTTTGAGTGATCTTCTTAGTATTGATTTCTATTTTTGTTGCACTTTTCTGAGAGTGTGACTGGTATAGTTTTGGGTATTTTTGAATGTGCTGAGAATTGTCTTATGGCTGATTGTGTGGTAGATTTTAGAGTATGTGGCATGTGCAGATGAGAAGAATGTATGTTCTGTTGGTTTTGGGTGAAGAGTTCTGTAGTTGTCTGTTAGATCCATTTGGTCAAGTGTTAAGTTCATGTCCTGAATATCTTTATTAGTTTTCTGCCTTGATGATCTATGTAATACTGTCAGTATGGTTTTGAAGTCTCCAGCTCTTACTATGTAGTTATCTGTGTCTCTTTGTAGGTCTCTGAGAACTTGTTTTATGAATCTGCTTCTGTGTTGGGTGCATATATGTTTGGAATAGTTAAGTGTTCTTGTTGAATTGAACCCTTTACCATTATGTGATGCCCTTCTTTGTCTTTTAAAAAAATTATTGTTGGCTCAAAGCCTGTTTTGTCTGAAATTAGAATAGCAATTCTTACTTTTTTGTTTTGTTTTGTTTTCCATTTACTAGGTAGATGTTTCTCCATCCCTTTACTCTTAGCCTATGGGTGTCATTGCATGTAAGATGGGTCTCTTGAAGACAGCTTACAGTTGTGTCTTGCTTCTTTATCCAACTTGTCACTTTGTGACTTTTGATTGGGGCCTTTAGTTCACATTCAAAGTGAATATTTGGTATATACAGATTTCATCCTGTCATGTTGCTAGCTAGTTATTATATAGACTTGACTGTGTAGTTGCTTTATAGTGTCAATGGTTTGTCTACTTAAGTGTGTTTTTGTGGTGGCCATTAACAGTCATTCCTTTCCATATTTAACAGTCCCTTAAGGACATCTTGTAAGGCAGGTTTGGTGGTATAAAATCCCTTAGCATTTGCTTTTCTGAAAAGGATCTTATTTCTCTTTCACTTATGAAGCTTAATTTGGCTGGATATCAAATTCTTGATTGGAGTACAGGCCCGTAATTTCTCCTGGCTTATAGAATTTCTGCTGAAAGGTCTGCAGTTAGCCTGATGGGGTTCCCTTTGTAGGCAACCTACCTCTTCTCCCTCGTTGCCTTTAATATTTTTTATTTTATGTCAACCTTGGAGAATCTGATGACTGTGTGTCTTGGGGATGATCATCTTGTATAGTATCTTTCAGGGGTTCTCTGTATTTCATGAATTTGAATGTTGTTCTCTCTACTGAGGTTGGAGAAATTTTCATGGATGATATCCTCAAATATGTTTTCCCTGTTGCTTGCTTTCTCTCCTTCTCTTTCAGGGATGCCAACGGCTCATCAATTTGGTCCCTTTACATAATTCCATATTTCTTGAGGTTTTATTCATTCTTTTTTTCTTTAGTTTGTCTGACTGAGTTAATTCAGAGAACCTGTCTTCGAACTCTGTGATTCTTTCCTCAACTCGGTGTATTCTCCTGTTCATACTTGCGACTGCATTATGAAATTCTTGTAGTGAGATTTTCAGCTCCATCAGATCTTTTTTGTTTTTTAAGACAGAGTCTTGCTCTGTCACCAGGCTGGAGTGTGGTGGTGTGATCTTGGCTCACCACTACCTCTGCCTTCTGGGTTCAAGTGATTCTCCCACCTCAGCCTCCCGAGTAGCTGGGACTACAGGCGTGTGCCACCATGCCCAGCTAATTTTTGTATTTTAGTAGAGATGGGGTTTCACCATGTTGGCCAGGATGGTCTCAATCTCTTGACTTCGTGATCCGCCCGCCTCGGCCTCCCAAAGTCCATCAGATCTTTCTTACAATGGCTGTTTCATCTTTTAGCTCCTGTATCATTTTGTATTCCTTAGATTGGGTTTCAACTTTCTCCTGAATCTCAATGATCTTTATTGCTATCCATATTCTGAATTCTGTGTCTGTCATTTCAGCCTGGTTAAGAACCATTAAGAACCAACTTGTGTGGTCATTTGGAGGTAAGACACTCTGGCTTTTTGAGTTGCCAGTGTGTTTATACTGTATTTTTCCTGTCTGCGTGGGCTGATGTTCCTTCACTCTTTGAAGTTGCTGTCCTTTGGATGGGTTTTTTTGATGCCTTTCAGCATTTGATTGTGGTATGAGGTGAGCTTAGCTGACTGGCTTCTATTCTGGAAGATTTCAGAGGGCTAAGGCTCAGCTCAGCACCTATGGGCTCTGTGCTTTAACTCCGGGATGCTGGTATGAGTTTCCCAACTTTGTTTCCTGGTCCTCTGCAGTTAGTAACCTGTTGCACTGGAGAGGCTGAGGTGTTCCTGGTCTGCTGGCCCAACACTTCGATGTGGAGTGCTGGCCACAGCACTTCATAGGAGCAGTGGAAGTGGGATCTGTGCTTGCTCATGTGTACCAGCAGCCATAGTGGCATGTCAGACTGCCTGTGCCTCAGCAGCAGTGGAGTCCCAGTGGAGGTGGGTAGGGCGGTGGGATGTGCTCTGCCATCAGTGGTATGGCAGCAGGGGGCACATGCACATTTGTGTTTTTGGGGGAGGGGAGGTGAAGTCTGCCTATATGTGTGTGCCAGCAAAGCAGTGGGAGGGATCTGTGGGTGAATGTTTGCTGACAAAGCGGTGGGGCAGGCTGCTTGTAGGCTTTTCACATCAGTGGAGGCTGGTCTGCTGGAGGTCTCCAGTGGTTAGATGCAGTCTGCCCATGAAGGAGCTATGATGGGGCCCCCCTGGGAAGCACCCTGTTTGGGTATCGAAGGCAGTGCTGGAAGCTGGTGTGACCATGCTGGGACCCTAGGAGAGGCTGGCACATTGGGGGTGGTGCTCAGATCAGACTGTCCTCACCCTATGGTCAACATCACCCTGGTCTGTGCAGGTCCAGCAGTCACCCAAAGGCTAAGGCTACCAGAAGATCCTGGTGAGACTTGGGGGATGGGCATCCCTGGCCATGTTCCACTGTACCTGTTCCCACACAAAACCTTCTGGGCTCCACACAGGCTGGAGTCCTGCCCCTGCCACCTCTCTCAGCAGCTCTCCCTGCCAGCTCAAGCATTCATGTGGGTCGTGGGATCTCCTGCAGCTAGGATTTCAGAGGTCTGTGGCAAGAGCAGGCTAC
The DNA here is from genome assembly GCF_024542745.1 of Macaca thibetana thibetana. Classification (NCBI taxonomy): domain Eukaryota; kingdom Metazoa; phylum Chordata; class Mammalia; order Primates; family Cercopithecidae; genus Macaca; species Macaca thibetana. Next base: position 90,078,158 of record NC_065584.1, read on the forward strand.
TCCTTGCCTATACAACTCATCCATTCCCCAGGTCTTCCTTGGAAATGGCATTGGTAGGATTTGAGATGCAAGGATTCTTCTTGCATAGCAGGAAGTAAAGGAATTCTGAGAGGGGTTGTGGTTTTGAATTTTTAGGCCAAATGTTTTTTGATCTACCTATTGTTTTTCCCTAATAAATACCTGGATACTGTATCCTTTCTAAACTGAAGGAGTATCTGTTCCATACAGAGCTTTGATAATTCACAGTTGAGACACTTTTTTTTTTTATTAGTTTTCAAAGTGGAGAACTAGTAACTACAATGACAGTTTATATATTTGCTCAACATTTTTAGCAGTCCCCAAACTTGAAGAGTAAATTATAATTTGAAGATTCTAAAAGTACATTTCTGTCTTTTTCTCTTTATCTTGTTCCAGAAGGATTTGAGGTATCTTACGTAAATACATAAAATTTTCTTTTCTAATGGATAACTGAGGCAAAGGGAGTGTAGATGTAAGAAAAAATAATAAGAAGCCAGAGACTGAAAATCTTCCAAGTCAGTACCAACTCCAGCAAGGTGCTGGCGAAAGAAACTGCTGGGCTTGACTTCAAGAATGATTCCTGGTGTCTGTGACAACAGGAGAAGGCTTGAGGCCTGACATGACTGCGATGTCCTCATCAGCAGGGCGAGAGCCACCCTTCATTCCCACAGCAGCTGGAGACAGCTGGTCGTGAGCAGAGCTTGGAACACTCCCCAGCTGACCACACGCCCACCCACCTGCACTTTGACCTCTCTGGTGAGGTCAGAATCCAGCACGTGTGTTATTCTGAAATTAGTGTTTTTCTTCTTACTTTTGAAGATGCTATCATCTGTGAATATTGGCATCTGTGCAACATTATCAAGCATATTTTTGCAGTTTAGAGAATTAAAGGTAAAAGTTTATTAGGGTTCTTTTCTCCCTGTAGGAAAAGGAATGATCATCAGAAATGATGGCTGTGGGTCTCTGCTGTGGGAGTGGTTGAGATCAGTGAGGGAGGAGAAGGCTAAGGTGCCCTCTAGCTTCCCACCCCTCAGTGCTCCTGTTCTTACTTGCCAGCACCCCAGGAAGGACACGTGCATTGGAAAGGAATGCAAGTCCCCGGTGTCTTGTCAGCAGTTCCAAAATCCAGGGATTTCAACACTCATTTTATGGCAAGCCCTGCCCTGCAACATGGGCTGTTCAGCAAGCGTCATTATTCACCCCTGTACCCACTGCATGCATTTGTTTGGTGAGCATTTATTTCCCACCACCTGTGTGCCAGGGAATGGGGTAAAGGAAAGGAACAAATGACAGTCATTAGTGGAAGCTTGTGAAAACCACAGCGCACCTTCTGGGCATGTGTTAACTCAGAGTGTGTCACTCTTTACGGCACCCTGTTAGGTTAACTCTCCAAGGCCTAGGGAGCACAGGTCTTATTAGTTTTTCTTTGTAAACTTGAAAGACACATACCCAGTACAGGATTTTTTTTTTTTTTTAGGAGGGTGTCTTACTCTGTTAGCCGGGCTGGAGTGCAGTGGTGTGGTCTCGGCTCACTGCAACCTCTGCTGCCCAGGTTCAAGCAATTATCCTGCCTCAGCCTCCCGAGTGGCTGGGATTACAGGCATGCACCACCATGCCTGGCTAATTTTTGTAATTTTAGTAGAGACGGGGTTTCAGCAGGTTGGCTAGACTGGTCTTGAACTCCTGACCTCAAGTGATCTGCCCTCCTTGGCCTTCCAGAGTGCTGGGATTACAGGCATGAACCACTGTACCCAGTGCAGTGCAGGATTTTGAAATGTTAAGTGTCCAGGAACAACCTGTCCATCTGGTCTGGGAGTGATGGGCTACTTTCTTAGAGAGCTCTCAACTCTTACATGTTGATGCTAACTGGCTCCTAGAGAAGTATTCCTAATGTGTCCTTTGGGCCATGCTAGGAATGCAGTTATTTGTGTACTGGAGCTTAAAAATATATGACAAGGTGTGAAAACAAGTACTGAACAGCCAACATGGGGAGCATCTGCAGATGGTGACTCAGAGAAACGGGTTATCAACACTGACTTTGAGAAGGGCCACGGCTGCCATTTGGCTCATAACTGATCGCTTGGGAGAACGAGGGTGTGTTGGTTACAACAGAGGTCCTGCTTGGGTGGCCCATCACCTCTGCAGCTTTAAAATGGAAACAAAGTGGCTCTTCACAAATTCCAGGCTGGTCAGGTCAGAGATAACCTGGTTGGTGAGTGTGGGTGTAGGTCAGTAGATTTTCCACCAGTGGCCTCTTTCATTCTGCCAATGTGCAAAGGTAGAGCTACCTAGGACCTTGATTTTGTCTTAGAATGGATACTTTCTTCTCTTATTCCATCACTGAGGCCCAGAAGGCTTGAGAGGAGATGGGCCTGGCTCTGAGGGAGGAGGCCCATCCTGCAGGCTGAGAAGATTTCGTTTTGCAGTTTTGTGATAAATCAGATGACATACTTTTCTCCTTCGAGGGCTTCTGTTTTATCATTTAGAGTTTAAAAGTGATGCTTGTGTTTTTCTCAAATTCAATGATATTTCTTTAAAATACAGTAATACCTGCATATTATATAAATTTGGAAAATACAGAGGAAAATAGGAAAATGAAGATCACATATCACTATTCATATTTTGGTTCTTCCTAGATGTTTTAGTATTTATTTTCCTTTGGGGCCTGAAGATACTTGTATGTAAGAGTTTTGCAAAATCGTGATCTAACTGTGTATGCAGATTTATATCCGCTTCTCTCTCGATCTCTGAGCCATCCTCATAGTATGATTTTAATGGCTGTGTACCTTTTTACTGTTGCTGGCTTTATCTATAGTTGTATATTTCTATTTTTTGCCCTTTTTTGTGATTGTAATTGTGTTGTATAGCACATTTTTGTTTGTAAATTATGACCCATATCTCAGATTATTTAATAATACAGTAGTTACCTCTTATCTGTGGTTTCACTTTCCATAGTTTCATTTACTCACGGTCAACCAGGGATTAAAAATAGGTGAGTACAGTACAATAAGATATGTTGAGAGAGAGACCTCATTCACATAACTTTTATTACAGTGTATTGTTATAATTCTATTAGTTATTGTAAATCTCTTACTATGCCTAATTTATAAACGACACGTTATCGTAAGTATGTATGCACAGGACGTAACATAGTCTAGTAGATGTAGGGTTGGGTACTGTCTGTGGTTTCAGGGATCCACTGGAGGTCTTGGAACATAGCTGCTACAGATAAAGAGGGCCTACTGTATCCACTTGTGGTCCTGGAAAGATTTGGGTCGCTTTATGAAGCCGGTTGGTGCATATGTAGACTGTGTGTAGCAGAGATGTGTCCATATAGGCTAGTGCTAACATGGAAATAACTGTCAAATGAAGGAAAAGCCTTCCTGTTTATATTCGGATTCTGAAAATGCGTGCTGTTCATATTAATCTGTTGTGTTGGTCAGAGGTGTTTCTGTGTACAAAGACTATGGCAGCTTTGGACCTGTCGGTGTGGGCTCTTTAATAACAATAGCTGTTTATCAGAGTAAGATTTTACAGGGATATAGATTATCTAAAGAATCAGTGGAGAATTACTCACACATTTACTACTAATCCTTCCCTATTGTGAGGAAAGAGAAGATTTACATTTTAGCCTGGATGTAGGTCATATGACTTTTCTTCTGATTATGTATTTTTTAAAAAAGCATAGTTTTTTATGTCTACCAACATTTATGGCTCCTGATTCCTGAGTCTGAGAAGAGTTATTGGGATTCCTGCCCCCAGGGGAGTGTCCTGTCCCCTCCGCCCAGCTTCCTCGGTCCAGTTATCCACCCTGGGTGTGGCCTTTCAGACCCCTGCCCGCTTGGTCCAGGCCTCCTTCTCTTTGCATACTTGCATAGCTCTCCATGCTCCTCTGAAGGAGTGGGTTTTCTCTTCTGTGCCCCTCAGCCCCATTGGCCTCCCCGGCTGTGGTGGCAGTTGGGTGTGGACCCCTCATCTGGCCTCATAGCTCTTACCCTTTTGTTGGTTCAGCTCCACCCCACATGAGTGAACTCGGGGCACCCATGTGACGGTGGAGGTTGCTGGGTGCTGGGCCCCTCTAGGCCTGTCGAGACGGACCACTCTCTCGGGCAGGCTTGACAGAAGGCCTGTTCGCTGCATGGTTTTGGAAGTCGGTAAGCCAAGGACTGCACAAATGTCTCCATCATTTTCTAGAAAAGAAGAAGCCGAGGCGGGGCAGGCCTTCGCGGGACTGGCGGGAGCGGAGGAACGCCATCCGGCTCACCAGCGAGCACACGGTGGAGACCCTGGTGGTGGCCGACGCCGACATGGTGCAGTACCACGGGGCCGAGGCCGCCCAGAGGTTCATCCTGACCGTCATGAACATGGTGAGTCCGGAGCTGGGGTCCTGACGTGGGGGGCTCTGTTTTCTCCTTGATGAGAGATCTGGAAGCGGGTGCTGCGTCCTCATCTCCTCAAGTGAGGAAGACACTGGGTTACGGGATAGGGGAACATAGCCTGGTGATTCCAGGCATTGAGGAGGGCAAGTAACTGGGGGACATCCCAATGGGAGAGTGCCTGCCCTCGACTCCACACTGGTGTGGTGTTAAGTGCCCAGATCTGCTCAGTGACGGAGCCACTTGTTACCAGAAGGCTTCCCAAAAGCTTTGCGATGCATCAGACCCAGTCCAAGGGGCATTCGAGGTCATGTGAATCCCAGACCCTGCTCCAAGGAGTCCATAGTCTAGCAGGAGGAACAAATTCTGACTTCTCTGGAAAACAGAGCTTACTGTATGGTGAGAAGTGGGGAGAGAAGTTGCCTAGTTGAGGGAACCAAGGAAGGAGTCAGGATGCCCACGTCTGTCCACGTCTGATTTGTCAAATGGGGATGGAGGGAAACCTTTAGATGGGGATGGGTGGGTGGTGAGGCCGCGCTCCTCAAATGTTAGACCCTGAAGAACCTTCAAGGGCATCTTAGCTTTACCCATCCATTCATTTTCCCAGGTGTTTTTAAGGACTAAGTCATTTGACATGGCGGGAGCGGGGAGCCATAAGGGTGTGGGAGATGTGGATAGGGCTGGGTGAGGGAGGGAGGGCCAGGCATCTTGAGGAGCAGGGGCTCTACCCTGAGAAGTGGGACCACTGAAGGGAAGGGGAGCAATGTGCTGAGGTTGATGTTAGGAAGAACAGCCCAGCAGCTGCGTGCAGGGTGGATTGGAATGGGAAGCAGTGTCGTGGAGCATTGGGGCTGGAGCAAGCGTGGGAGAGGTTGGAGTGGGAATGGAGGAGGGGCTGGCGTAAGAGGAAGGAGCTGCAGGAATTGGTGACTGGCAGGATGTGGGGGTTAGAGAGGCAGGAAGAGGAGGCAAGAGAAATCCAGGCTTCTACACCCAGGCTTCAAGCTGGGCCTCTGGGTTGGCGGTGGAGCCATTGGCTGAGAAAAGGAGGAGGAATGAGTTTGGGGCCACAGCAAAGAGTTTCCATTCTGGACAAACTGAATTCAAGGTGGACATCAGGACAGAGGTCTTGGTGAGAAAGAGGGACACGGGCTTTTTAGCCTACAGCTGACCGCTGAAGTAGGAGAGTGAGCAGCATTGCCTGGCTGAAATGTATCAGTGAGTAGAGAAGCTGTCCAAAGACAGCCCATGGAGCACCAGCCCTGGGGGGATGGGGCAGCGACCTGGGAGGAGGTTGTCCTGAAGAAGGGGTGACAGATGCAGGAGGAGACTGGTTAACAATGCCAGATGGAATGGCATTAGGGAGTGTTGTTGTTAGATGCTTAATGAGAACAAACTGAAAAGTGAATGGGAAGTGAGAAGTAGAAACAGCTACAACTCAGCTGTAGAAACAGCCAAGTTGCTGATCTTGGCTACAGTAGAGGAGAGGGAAGCCTAGTCAGGTGGAATCTGGGTTAAGGGGAACTTTGTAGAGGGAAAGGGATATGAAGGTTCCGAGTGTGAGGTTTAGCCTCAGGCCTGGGCTAGACTCCTGCCCAGCCACTCATAACAGAGAAGAACCTCTCTCAGCTTGCTTCTTATCAGCAGGTCAGGGATTTAGCTCTGGCCACAGTGAGTACGTGGTGCCTGGCCACAAATGGTCGGGCTGCTTATGGAAGGGAGTGACGCGAGAGGACAGGGCAAGGTTAAACGACATGGGTGCAGTGGGGAATGACCCATGGCCTGAGTTTTCAGTGGGGACACAGCATCCATGGATTGTGTTGTGGGGTAGGGAGATGACACATCTATCCCTGGAATCTGCAGGGCCTTTGGGCCAGCTGCAACCAAGGTCTTGAGGTCTAGGGAAGGTACAGAGCCTGGGCTGCCCAGGCCATAGGCACCCTTGTTTGCTTGGTGTGATGAGCTCTGGAGCTCAGGGGTAAGTGCTGGGGAGGAAGTTGGCCCTGACATGAAGCATAAGGGAGGGGCTCAGAGTGCTGGGAGGATAGCGGAGGGCGGTGGTCCTCATGGCTGGACAGGGTCTGCAGGCGGCTCTTTGCCCATGTGTGGATGTTATGTTGCTGAGAGGGATGGCTGGGGTTTTAGAGGTGGATTGGGGCAGGGCTGTGAATGGGAAAGAACACAAAAGCTGGATGAACCCTCCAATGCACCATCGCCGCTGGGATCTCAGCTCTGGTAGTTGTGTAGCTGGGGCTGTGGTGTCTGGGAGGCCTGGTGGCAGGTGGTGGCCTGGACAAAGGATACCAGGATACCATGTGGTGGCCTGGACAAAGGATTCTCCCCTTGTGGGGATGGGATCCCACAGCTTGTTTCCCAGAGACTGAAGGAGGCCCCGTAGTGGGGAGACTCAGGGACATTGCCAGAGTCACACGGGAAGTCACCGGCAGAGCTATGACGACCATGTCAAGCCTTTCTTTCCCCTAACCAGCCGCACAGGGAAATCAATATTGAGGACCCCAATTCTGGGCCCAGTGGGTGTGGGGACCCCCACAGCAATCCTGCTTGTCAGGAGGACAAATCTCTGGTACTTTGTCCTCCGTTTTGTTGAAGACTTTCCAGGACTGCTTTCGGGACGTGTCTCTATCTGTAGGAAATTCCCTCTGTCTCCTCCACACCCCTCACCCCTGCTGTGCTCTGGAGGGAGGCTGCTTTGGCAGCACTCAGAGAGTAGAGGCCTCATGTTGAGCCACCGAACCCACACGTTTCCTCACATGCCAGGCTCTTCTGCAAGGCACACTTGCCAAGGAGGCCCCCGGGACCCTGGGCCAGGGATCTGCTTTCCGACGTGGCCTCGGTGGGCACGTGAGGGTGCCATGCTGCTCCCACTCCTCCTTCAAAGTCATCAACTCTGGAAGTTCCATTAACTTAAAAAAAAATTTGGCAAATTTCTTTTTCTATTTTTTTATTGTGGTAAATGTATATGTAATACAGAATTCACCATCTGAACCATTTTTATGTGTACCAGCTTAGTGGCCTAAAGCACATTCACCTTGTTGTGCAACCACCACCACCATCCACCTCCAGGACTTTTTCACTATCCCCAAAACGGAAACTTCCTACCCATTAAACACTATCTCCCCAAGCCCCTGCCAACCTCCATTCTACTTTCTGTCTGTATGAATCTAATGACTCTAGATACCTCATATAAGTGGAATCATGCAGTATTTATCCTCTTGTGAACAAATGGCTTATTTCACTCAGCATAATGTCCACAAAGTTCATCCACGTTGTGGCGTGTGTCAGGATGGCTTTCGTTTTTCAGGATGAGTAGTATCCCATTGCACGTACGTGCACCACATTTTTCTTATCCATTCATCCATCAGTGTATGCCTGGGTTGTTTCTGCCTTTTGCTATTGTGAATAATGCTGCTATGAACATGGGTGTGCAAATCTCTGTTCAAGTCCCTGCCTTCAATTCTTTCGGGCATACACCTGGAAATGGAATTGCTTAGGTTAACTTTTGATGTTGCTCAGCTGTGAGAAATAGTTCCGTGTTAACTTTGGATGGTGCTCATTTCTGAGAAATAGTTCCATGTTCCTCATGTGCACAAACCCAGGTCTCCCCGGTGGCCGGTTAATGATGGGCTACATTGCTCCAGTCTGCCCGGAGCATGCCTGAGATGAGGGCTGGAGGGGCTTGGCTCTGTACCAGATGCTTTCATCTGCAGATTATTTTTTCTTTCTCTTTTTAAAAATTATCCAGGGCACAAGTGCAAGGAATAAACATTCATTACAACAGCTAAGGTAGTAATAAGGCAGAACTTCTACTTTGATATTTGCTTTCATAATTTATCATCCAGGCAGGGGTGGTTGTTTGATCCCAGGCAGGGAGTGGGAAGGGAATGGGGTTGGTACATGGAGACAGGCCTTCCCACCCGCACCCCTCATGGGCCGTAAAGACTGAAGGGCTCTGTTTCTTGCCTTTGATTGAACACCCTTCACCCCTCTTCAGGGGCTTGTACTAAGACGCTAGAGGCTCAAGAGCCCGGGGCTGAGGGCAGACCTGGGGCCAACATGTGAAGTTTGGATTGAGATGTTTCCTGAGGAGGCCTGCCTAATAAAGGCGATCCCGCTGTGAGAAGGGCTGAGTGTGATGACTCTGAGCCCTTCTGTCATCTATACTTGGGGTTTCCGGGCCCTTTTGATCCAAGCCAGAAGGCAAATGGAAGCAGAGTCATCAGCCCCCGAGCCCAAGTGGGCTCACACCGCAGCAGCCCTTTCTTGCCGCTCTAGCCCTGGACCACCATTCAGTAAATTGAAAAACAAGTTCCGTTTAGACGTGACACCTTGTTTAAACAAGACCACCTCCACCAGCACCTCCCTTTCTCAATTCTTCAAATCCTGGTTTAGGAAATCCAAAGAACTCTCCTGCCTGTGGCTGTTTTAGAAAAGGGCTTTCTGTTAGCAAGTGAGACAACCTTTAAGCTGGGAGGAAGGGAAAGGATTGTGGCTGGGCCAGAAGGCCTGTCATTAGACAAGCCCCCTGGAACAGAGAGCAGAACGTGATGCCAGCGAGCCCATCTGCTTCCCTCCAGAGCATGTTTTCTGTGGGGCTGTGGGATGGGAGTGGCCCTGTCTCCTTAACCCCTCCAGATTTGGAAGGAAACCTGCTAGAGTTGGTTGCCACCTTCATTCCAACACATTTCTCTCCGAGTTGTGGGAAATAGCATGATTCGTGCTGATGGCCGGGCACCCACTCCCTCCCACCCTCCCACTTAGGTCTCTATGGTCAGAGGCTTGGCTCTCCCATGTATGCTGACCCTACTGCCAAGGTAGAACTCAGACAGGACCCTATCCCTAAGGCAGACTGGGGGCTAACAGTGCCTCAGAGAGCTGATAACATGGCCAAAACTGGGAGAATTTGGCATCAGGTGTTGGCTCCAGGTTTTCATAGCATCTCACGGTTTTGATATATTCGATTAGCATCAACCACTGGCCCCAAGGGAAGATGTGAATGCTTATGATGCACCAGCTGTCCCAGACAGCAGATAAGTGCCTCCATGTTACTGCCTTCTCATACTTGGTGGATTTTGTCATTCCCATTTTACAGAGAAGGAAATGGAGGCTTGGGACGTGACACAGCCAGGATGCAGAGCCTGTGAATACACAATAGGGCAGGGACTCCAGCCCAGGACTGAGGAACCCCATGTTACCTTGTTGAAGGTGACAAGCATGTCTGGAACCCATCCTTTCTTTCCATCTCCACCCTGGACTGACTGCCATTATTTCTGGCCTTGACAGCTGCTGGAGCTTCCTTGCCAGGCTCCTCACTTCCATTTTTTTCCTCCTTGAATCCTTGCTACAGAATAACCAGCAAGGTCCTCTTCCGACAGAATTGGAACTTTGCCACTAGGCAGCATTGAGCCCCTCTGTGGCTTCTCCCTGCCTTGGACGGGGAAGGCCCCCCACCGCCTGCCTTTCATGTGGCCCTTCAGCCTGTGTGGCCAGGGCCCATCTGCTTTGCCATTCTTTTTGCCATCTCAACACTGACTTTCACCACGCAGCCCGAATTTGACTTACTGTCTTTCTCAGGAATGCTCTGCTTATGTGTCTTGCAGAATGAGTTCCTCTGCCTTTTAGGACTCTGTGCAAATGTCCCCTCAGAGGGACCCTTTTTGCTGATCCCTCTGATGAGGCCCACCCTGTTTTCCTCATCATAAAAGTCTGCTCTTTACTGGGTAGTCCTTATCTGAATTTACAATTCCATATTTATTTGCTTTAAAAAAAAAACCATTCTGCTGCAGAGGTTTTTAATGCCATTGAAGTTAAGCTGGTGTAAAGTCAGATTAGAGTGTTATAACTTTAATCCTAATTAAATATAATCTCCATAGTAACCCCAAAGAAAATAAGTAGAGAATATACACAAAAGAAAATGAAAAGGGAATTAAGTTTCACTACGTGTGTGTGTGTGTATATATATACACATATATATACATATATACATATACACACATATACACACACACATATATATATAAAAGAAAGAAAATCAAATCAGCTAAACACAAAAGAAGTCAGTAATGCAGGAAATGAGGAACCAAAGCTATTACAAGCCATATAGGAAACAAATAACAAAATGCAGAAGTAAGTCCCTCCTTATAAGTAATTACTTGAAATGTAAATTAATTAAATTTCAATCAAAGACAGAAATTGATGGCAGAATGAATTTTTTAAAAATGTAGATCCAACTATATGTGGTCTACAAGAGACTTACTTTAGATGAGACACAGAGGTTGAAAGTGAAAGGATAGAAAAAGAAATTCCATGCTAATTGTAACCAAAAGAGGGCAGGAGTAGCTATACTAACATCAGACAAAAGACACTTTAAATCAAAAAGCTTACAAGAGACAAAGGGGATGTTATGTGTTAATGAAAGGTCCAATATAGCAAGAAGATAGAACAGTTATAAATATTTACACATCTGATAATAGATCATCAAAATATGTGAAATGAAATGGATAGAATTGAGAGAAATACACAGTTATACAATAATAGTTGGAGATTTCAATCCCCACTCTCATTAGTAGATAGAACAACCAGACAGAAGAAAAGGAAAGAGAAGACTTAACACAATAAATCAACTGGACTAGCAGACATATACAGAACACTCTACCCAACAACAATAGAAGACTTTTTTTCCCTCAAGGGAACATGGGACGTTCTGCAGGATAGACCATGTGTTAGGTCACAAATTAAGTCTCAACAGATTGAAAAGATTGATATTATACAAAGTACCATCACTGACAACAATGGGGTGAAGTTAGAAATCAGTAACAGAAGGAAAACTGGAAAATTCACAGATTTGTAGAAATTAAACCACGTACTATTAAATAACCAAAGAGTCAAATAAGAAATCACAGGCGACATTAGAAAATACTTAGAGATAAATGAAAACAAAAACACATGTCAAAACTTATGGGACAAGGACAAAGCACTGCTTAGGGGGAAATGTATAGCATGTATAGCGGTAAACACTTACATTTAAAAAGAAGAAAAATCTCAATCTAACTTTACAACTTAAGGAACTAGAAGAAGAACAAGCTATTTTGTTCCTTCTGCTAGCTTTGAATTTAGCTTTGGATTTAGCTATGGATTAAAGCAGAGAGAAAAGGACAGAAAAACAATACAGCCAATGAAACCAAGAGTTAGTTCTTTGAAAAGATTAAGAATATTGACAAACCTTAACTAGATCGACTGATAAAAAAAAGTCTCAAATTACTAATAACAGAAATGAAAACAGGGGCATTACTACCCATTCTACAGAAATAATAAGGATTATAAGAGAGTACTATGGACTATTGCATGTTAACAAATGGGTAACCTAGATGAAGTGGACAAATTCCTAGACACACAAAATCTACCAACACTTAATCACAAAGAAATAGGAAATTTGAAGAGTCATAATTAGTAAGGTAATTGAATCAGTAATCAAAAACCTCCTAATAAAGAATAACCCTGGACTTTATGACTTCACTGGTAAACCATACCAAACATTTAAAGAAGAGCTAACACTAGTCCTCCTGAAATTCTTCCAAAAAAGCTGAAGAGGAGAGAACGCTTCCTAACTCATTCTGTGAGACTGGCATTCCCTGATAACAAAGCCAAAGAAAAGAAACAAAACTACAGCCCCTTATAAATAAGAAAACAATAGTCCATATATTCATTGATGTAAAAGTCTTGAATAAAATACTAGGAAACAAAATTCAATAGCATATTAAAATGATTATATATCATTATCAAGTGGGATTTATTCCTGGAATGCAAGGATGGCTCAACATAGGCAAACCAATAAAAAAAAAAGTGATATATTCCATTAACAAAATGAAGAATGATCATCCAATTTATACAGGAAAATAATTTGACAAAATTCAGCAGCCTTTTATAATAAAAGCACTCAATAGACTAGGAATAGAAGGAAACTACCTCAACATTATAAAGGTCATATATAATATACTCACAGCTAATATTACACTCAGTGGTGAAAGACTGAAAACTTTTTCTCTAAAATCTGGAACAAGGCAAGAGTGCCTGCTTTTGCTACTTCTATTCAACATAATACTGGAAGTTCTAGCTAGAGCAGTTAGACGAGAAAAAGAAATTAAAGGCATCCAAATAAGAAAAGAAGTAGTAAAATGATCTCTGTTCACAGATGATATATTTATTGTATGTAGAAAACCCTAAATCTTACACATATACACAGAGAGAGACAGAGAGAATGCTAATAAATTCTCTGCAAAGTAGCCATGTATTAAACCAACTACAAAAATCAGCTGCATTTCTATATGCTAACAATAATCTGAAAAGGAAATTAAGAAAACAGTTCTGTCTTCAGTAGCATCAAAAAGAGTAAAATACTTAGGATTTAACCATATGAGGGAAAGAGTTGTACTTGGAAAGCTGTAAAACATCAATGAAGGAAATTAAAGAAGACATAAATGGAAAGCCATCATGTTCATGGAGTGGAAGACTTATTGTTAAGATATCAATGCTATCCAAAGCAGTTTACAGATTCAGTGCAATTTCTATCAAGATCCCAATGACTTTTTTGCAGAGATAGAGAAATCCATTCTGAAATTCATATGAAATCTCAAAGGACATTGAATAACCAAAATCATCTTCAAGAAAAGAACAAAGTAAGACTCACGTCCTCATTTCAGAATTTACTCAAAAGCTATAATAATCAAAACACTTTACTGACATAAAGACAAACCCAAAGACCACTAAAATGAAGTAGAGCTCAGCATTAACACTTATGTAGATGGTCAAATAATTTTTGATAAGGATGCCAAGACCCTCAATATAGAAGTGACAGTCTTTTCAAGATTTGGTGCTGGGAAAACTGGATATCTATATGCAAAAGAACAAAGTTAGATCCTTATCAAACATACGCAAAAATTAACTCAAAATGGATTAAAGTCCTAAACAGAAGAGGTAAAACTCTTAGAAGAAAAAATGGGAAAGGTTTTGTGAGATTTGATTTGGCAGTGATTTCTTGGATACAACACCAAAAGCACAGGCAGCAAAAGGAAAAATAGACAAATTGGAATTCATCAAAATAAAAACTCTTGTGCTTCAAAGGGTACTATTCACAGAGTAAAATGGCAACCCACAGAATAGGAGGAAATATTTGCAGATCAAATATTTTATAATATCCAGCATATACAGAAAGCTTCTAAAACCCAGGAAGGAAAAAAAAAGCAATTTAATTTAAAAAATGGCAAAGGACTTGAGTAGACATTTTTACAAAGAAGATGTACAAATGACCAGTAAGTACATGAAAAGATACTTAGCATCAATCATTAGGGAAATGGAAATTAAAGCTACAATAAAGTACCACTTCACATCCATTCCCATGGCTATGATAAAACAAAACAAAAACATAAAACAGCAAAACAAAGCAGAAGAGAAGAAGTGTTGACAACGATGTGGAAAAATGGGAAATTTTTTACATTATTAGTGGAAATATATAGAAAACGGTACGATTCCTCAACAAAACAGAATTACCATATGATCCAGCAATTTCACTTTTGAGTAAACACCCAAAAATGTTTACTCCAAAGCAGGGACAAGAACAGATATTTATACACCAATGTGCATGGCAGCATTATTCACCATAACTATATGGTGGAAGCAACCCAAAGTGTCCACAGATGGATGAGTAGGTAAATAAATATAGTATATAGGTATAATGGAATATTATTCAGCCTTAAAAAGGAAAACAATTCTGACACATACTATAACATGGATGAGCCTTGAAGACATTATGCTACATGAAATAAGCCAGTCACAAAAGAAAAAATACTATGATTCCACTTACGTAGAGTAGTGAATTCACAGAGACACAAAGTAGAATAGTGCTTGCCAGATGGCTGAGGGGGAGGAGAGAATGGAGAGTTGTCTAATGGGTACAGAGTTTCAGCTTTATAAGATGAAGAATGTTTTGGGGATGGGTAGTAGTGATGGTGTATAACAATGGGAATATATTTAATGCCACTTAAGTGTAAGCTTAAAAATGTTTAAAATGGTAAAATTTTATGTTATGCATATTTTACCACAATTTTTAAAAACATCCTACATATCGCCTCCCTTTGCAGTATCTGTAAGCTCATCAAGGTGGGACTATGTCTATACCATCAACATTTACTCAGTGCCTGGTACTTATGCAGGAGATGATCCAGAAATATTTGTGTAGCCAGTGAATGCATAAATGAATGACTGATGCCGTATACCAACATCCTTTGCAAAGGATTCAGTGGAAACAAACACTGGCTTTACTTTTTTAATTCCTTGGCAAATTCGCTTCTGGAAAGCCTTTTGTATTCCAAGCACATCCCACGGATATGGTGTATTAAACTCTGTTTGAAAGTGTTTATGCATAAATGTAATAATACGTTTACCCTTCCTACACAGCCCCTGAGGTAGGCTACTGAACTATGCGCCATCTCCTCTAGGTCTTGTCTTTTACCAAGGGTGGTATAAGATGGAGAAGATAGAACATGCATGGTTGAAAAGAAAAACAGCACCAAGAAAGAATACCTGGCAGCTACCAATGGCTTCTTATCCACAACTATTGAAGAAATAGCTCCAGAGTCACAGAAGAAATGGCTGCAGTCAGAGCAGATCCACCTTGGCCATTTTTAAGGGCTTATGAAGCGTGGAAGAGGTACCAAAGAAAACTGGCATCATGCAAAGTGGTCTCATTTTTGAACAAGGAAGAAAGGAGTCTTGTAAACCCTAGAGCAATGCATTTGGCCCTTCTTGTATTGGTTGGGGATTTTGATTACAAGCAACAGGAGCTGGATCTGGGCTGGCTGAAGTAGAAAAGGAATCCCAGTTTTGGAGGTATAGAGGGAGGCATCCAGCATCCAAATGAGGACTGAGTCTCCAAGCTCAGAGTTTGGGGAAAGTCTGGAGGGAACTTGGGAAGCCAGGCAGCAGGAGAGATTGAGTGAGGGCTGGTCATGCAGGCTTGACCTCTCAGGCTGGATTCCTGCTGCTGCTTCTCTGTCCCGAGAACATTTCCTGACTGCCTGCTGTCCCTCCTCCAGGATTCAGAGCCCTGAAGGGAATCCAGGGAACAGGACTGCTCTGGGGCTGCTAGGGCTGGCAGAGTGAGTCTCCATCCACTGAGGTTTCAATGGTGGGAAGAGGGTCCCTGCCATTCTCTAGAGCTCACCTCCTGGGAACAGTTTAACTCAATGAATACAGCAGTAGTTTCTGTTTGGCCCCTAAAAAGTAAAAATTAAAAATCAGTCAATCAATCAAAATCCCAGCAATGTGTCTAGTTACCACAAAGTCTAGAGTATGAAAGAAGCTTACTCATATAACATATGACCCAACACCTCTACTCCTGGGTACATAAAGAAATGAATGGATAGTTTCTTTAGCTGCGCAGAAGCTCTTTAGTTTAATAGATCTCACTTGTCAATTTTTGTTTTTGTTACAATTGCTTTTAGGACTTAGTCATGAATTCTTTACCAAGGCCGCTGTCCAGAAGGGTATTTCCTATGTTTTCTTCTAAGGTTGTTATAGTTTGAGGACTCGCATTTAATCTTTAATCCATCTTGAGTTAACTTTTGCATATGATGAAAAATAGGGGTCCAGTTTCATTCTTCTGTATATAACTAGCTAGCTATCCCAGCACCATTTGAGTGGGGAGTCTTTTCCCGATTGCTTATTTTTGTTAACTTTGTCAAAGATTAGATGGTTGTAGGTATGTGGCATTATTTCTGGGTTCCTTTTCTGTTCCATTGGTCTATGTGTCTGTTTTTGTACAAGTGCCATGTTTTTTGGTTACTGTAACTTTCTAGTATAGTTTGAAATCAGGTAATGTGATGCTTCTGGCTTTATTCTTTTTCCTTAGGATGCTTTGGCTGTTCTGCTCCTTTTCTGGTTCTATATGAAGTTTAGAATAGTTTTTTTCTAATTCTGTGAAAATGATGTTGGTAGTTCAATAAGAATACAACCTACAGGTTGGGAGAAAATATTTGCAAACTATCTGACAAAAGTCTAACATCCAGAATCTATAAGGAATTTGAACAGTGCAAAAGCAACCCCATTAAAAAGTGTGCAAAAAACATGAACTGACACTTCTCAAAAGAAGACATACACATGGCCAACAAACATATGAAAAGATGCTCCACATCACCAATTGTCAGAGCAATGCAAATCAGTACTACAAGATATCATCTCACACCAGTGAGAATGGTCATTATTAAAAAGTCAGAAAAATAACAGATGCTGGCAAGGCACAGAGAAAAATGCTTGTACACTGTTGGTGAGAAGGTAAATTAGTTAAGTCACTGTGCAAAACAGTTTGGAGATTTCTCAGAGAACTCAAGACAGAACTACCATTTGACCCAGCAATCCCATTACTGAGTATATACCCAAAGGCATATAAATCATTCTACCATAAAAACACATGCATGCATATGTTCATTATGGCACTATTCACAATAGCAAAGACATGGAATCAACCTAAATGCCCATCGATGGTAAACTAGATAAAGAAAATGTGGTAATATACACCATAGAATACTACACAGCCATAAAAAAGAACAAACTCATATTCTTTGCAGCAACATGGATACAGCTAAAGGCCATTATCCTAAGTGAATTAGTGTGGGATCAGAAAACCACATGCTGCATATTCTCACTCATAAATGGGAGCTAAACACTGGGTACATGTGGATATAAAGATGGCAACAATAAAATAGAAAAATGGATAAAATGTATTTGATAGCACAACAGGGTGACTATAGTCAATAATTGCACATTTTAAAATAACTAAAAGTGTAAATGGATTGTCTGTAAGACAAAGGATAAATGAGTACTCCATTTACCCTGATGTGATAATTATGCATTGTATGCCTGTATCAAAATATTTCATGTACCCCATAAATGTGTACACCTACGACATACCCACAAAAGTTAGAAATAAAATTTTTTAAAAGATGGCAACAGACCCTGGGGACGACTAGAGAAGGGAGACAGGGAGCGGGGCAAGGGCTGAGGAACTACCTATGGGTACTATGCTCAGTACCTGGGTAATGGGGTGATTCCCAAACTTCAGCATCACGCAGTGTACTCATGTAACCAACCTGCACACGTACCACTGAATCTAAAATAAATGTCGACATTATAAATAAAGATATATTCATTTAGACCTACCATGAAGATAAAAAAAAGAAATGAAAGCAGAGCCTGGAAGAGATGTCTGTACACCCGTGTTCACAGCAGCATTATTCACAATGGCCGAAAGATGGCAACAGCCAAGGTGTTCATTGGCAGATGAGCACATAAACCAAATGTGGAGTGTCCATACAATGGAGTATCATCCAGCCTTAAAAAAGAAGGAAATTCCCACACATGCCACAACATGGATGAATACTGAGGACATTATGCCAAGTGACATAAGCCAGTCACAAAAACACAAGGGCTAAATGATTCTGCTTACATGAGGTAACTGCAGTATCCAAGTCATAGAATGAGGGTGGGGTTGCGGGGACAGAGAGTTAGTGTTTCTTGAGTATAGAGCTTCAGTGTTGGAGGATGAAAAGCATTCTGGAGGGTAATTGTACAACAACATGAATGTAATTAACACTACAGTTAAGTACATGGTTGTACACTTAAAAATGGTTGAGATGGTAAATTTTATGTTATATTTGTTTCACCAGCAATATAAAAACAATTGACACACTTAGTATATGCTAAGGACCCTTGTGTCCTCTCCTGGGATAGAGTAGGGACCACTAGAGGTCTCATCCTCACAGAGCTCATGTAGTAGGAATGACAGGCAGCATTCAACATGCACATTAGTGAGAAGGAAAACCAGAGCATGGTGAGTGCTATGCAGAGAACCAGGTGACAGCAGTGACAGAGGTTTCAGGGTCATCTCTCTGAGAGGAGTGAAGTGGTCTTAGAGGGGAAGGTATTAAGCCAACATAAGCAGCCAGCCAATGGTGGTCAGGCTGGCATTGGAGAAGCACAGAAATAGCTGGTTGCTTGTGTGTGATGGGGGGGTGGTGGGGGCACAGTGAGAAGCAGACAGGCCGACCTTGCAGGCGGGGACACCAGGGTGTGGAAAGCAGCTTTGTTCCAGGCAGTGGGAAGCTGCTGCATGGGCTTAAGCAGAAGAGTGATGTGCTCTGGTTAGTGTTTTAAAATATGCTTCTGCCTGCCTCTTACCTGGGGGAATGGAGTTCGGCTCCTGGCTCTGTGTCCCTGGCAAACCCCTCACCTGTGCAGGTAGGTGTGGAGGGTGAAGCCTCCATCGAGCCAGGCGCCCGAGCTGACCCAAGCTGCAGAGCGGTGCTCTGGTCCCACTGTTGTGGGTTTTCCGGATGTGCTGTGGTGCTTCCTGTGTATGTCACGTGATTCTCCTTTGGTTGGGATGGCGGTGACACAGGAGCAGGAATATTTTAAAGAACAAATTGCAGACGGAAACAGGTGGTGCTGATACCAGAAACCGTGGGTGTGGGCAGCCAAATTGGAAAATGGGGCCGCTTGACAGAGCTTTGGTTGTTCTTAGCTTCCTTAACGACCGTGGAATGGAATGAAAAACCTGAGCTGTTCCAGGCAAGTTCTGTTTCGAGGGAAAATGACCTCAATTTTACTAAATTACCATGTGAAAGAGACAATAAGCCTCTCTCTGGTGACCAGCAAGACTAGCATCGTGCTAGAGCACTCTGGTTCCCATACTCCAGTGAGGGTGGAGGCCCTGGAGCAGGGTGGGGAAGGGGCATTGTTCAACACAGATGGCCTGCCCAACCCCAGGGTCTCTGATTCAGTGGGGGCTGGGGTGGACTCCAGAATGTGCGTTGGACTCCAGAATTTCCAACAAGTGCCCAGGTAACGTCGGTGCTGCTGCTTTGGGGACCCCACTCAGACACTGTGCTACAGAGCATAGCTTTCTCCTGTTTGGGGGTCTTAATAGCGGTGTATGCAACCTAAGAGTGTCACCCACAAGTCCCTGTCTGGCTCTAGGGAGACCTTGGATTATACAGGCAGGTGGTGCCCTTGTGAAGCCCAGCCTGGTGTGGTGAGCAGCTCCTCTCCTTGTGCCTCCTTCTATGGTCCCTGTCTGCCCCTCCCTTACTGTGTCCCCACATTGCCTAGCCAGAGAAGCCGTAGTGTGCTGCTGGCAGCAGGTCCACCCTGCTAGGCCCCTAGGCTGCCAAGGAAATGTGACAAACACAGCCAGGGCTGAACACTTGCTGGGACGCAGCCAGAGCTGGACGCCGGAGACAGAATTTCCAGACGCTTGGCTGTGCTGTTCCCGCCCCAACCAGGTGTCTCCCTAAACATCATGTAGCCCTTGCCTCGAAGACTTCTCCTGAGCATGAGTTTCCATGGGAAAAGAAAAGCAGAGACTTTGTTACATGTCTTTGAGGCTTGTGCCTTGTGTTTTGTGGCTGTCATCGGATTTTCTTCTGGCTCGTCTGGCTTGGCACAGGACCTCAAGGGAGATTCTGAATGTGCGCCTTGCCCTGTGCTCTGAGCTTTGTCAGAGCCTGTGATCAGCACCTGGCAGGTGACAAAGTGCTTGAGCTGTGCTCAGGCTTTGGTACCTGCTCTCTTGGATGTCAGTGCCCTAGTTACATGTCAAGAGGAAATGTCTTCTTACAAGGCTTGCTAAAGAACATTATTTAGAGCATGAAGCTTTATTTTTTTAATGAGTTAACTTTGTACTTTTAATTGTAGTAAAATGCAGTTAACATGAAATTTACCATCTTAGCCATTTTTAACTGTGTGGCTCAGTATTCTTATGTTCACATTGTTGTGCAATCAATCTCTACAGCTTTTTTATCTTGCAAAACTGAAACTCTGTACCCATTAAACACCTTCCCATTTTTGCCTCCCCCGCGGCCCCTGGAGCACGAAACTTTCGCATCCCCCTTCCATCTCCCATCTTTTTAGTGGCATTTGTTCTAAGGGAGGTGACTGAGCTTTGGGCTAATGGTGTATGGAGTGCACGTGGCTCTGAACTGTCATCAGCCCGCCAAGGAGAAGATGGGTGATTTTGACAGGGGAGCTTGTTGCTACAGTTTTGTTCTTCCTGAAACTTGCACTGTTCCTTGCAGTCTTTCCTTTTGTGGCATATCAGAATATCACTGAGGATTGCTTTCTCATGTTACTTCTTTAAATCTGTAGTATTCCTTAATGTTTTTGGTTTTGACTGGGGTTGACGTGACAGGCAGTGTTTAGATTGTGCTGTGCAATCTCAATGAACACTGTGCAACTTGAATTTTCTCCCTCATAACT
The DNA here is from genome assembly GCF_024542745.1 of Macaca thibetana thibetana. Classification (NCBI taxonomy): domain Eukaryota; kingdom Metazoa; phylum Chordata; class Mammalia; order Primates; family Cercopithecidae; genus Macaca; species Macaca thibetana. The sequence continues at coordinate 90,098,875 of NC_065584.1, forward strand.
TCAGGTTTTCATTCTTCCTAATTTTCATGTTTTGAGCTGAAATTTACCAGTTTAGACCCAATTCTGATGCTGAATATTTTAGGGAAGATTTGAATGACAGCCATTGGATGGTTCTGGAACTATCAAAACAGGAACAAGTTAGGTGCCTCCCCCTTCCTCTCCCAGGCTTGGAGATAGGTAATGAATGCATGACTTCAGAACTGGCTTGTGGATGGTCCAGTATTAAGAAAACGACAGCTAGTTCTTGAGGAAAGGAGATTTTGAAAATAACAAAAGTGAGAACAGAACAACTGGATGTGTTCTATTTTTCCTTGTGTGAAGGAATATTACGTCACACAAAGATAGGGTTTTTTTTTTTTTTTTTTAACTGTAATGGTTTTCAAAGAGTAAAATTCAAGCAGTGACACAGCTGATTCCTTTGTCACGGAGATGCTCAAACACTGCGTGCCTGGCTTCTAGCACTTGTGGGCTGGGTGCGGCCGTGTTGAGCGGCTCCACTTGGCCTGAGTTGACCCTGGCGATGCTGTCTACCGAGCTCGTCGCTTGCTGCTGCTGCTGATGTATTGATAGCGTGAACACAGCACCAGCTGGAGAAAGTTTTAATGTTCCTGCTAGAAAATTCTCCCTCCTGGGTTATGTCTATAGGTAAAAACCAAGTAGAATATTCAAAAGATTCTCATTCTTGTTCCCTCCACACCTTCCAACCGCCACCGCCTTTAGTACGCTATTCACGTACCTCTTGCAATCCTGCTTTCTCCGTGTTGCGGAAAAGGAACTCGGCAGAGTCATAATGACCTGGGGCTTGTCAGCTGCAGTGGGCTTCTTCCATCCACGTCAACTTTGACTCCTTCGCCTTATTCCAGGTTTCCCTTCTCTTCCTCTTGAATCGCTTTCCTGTGACTGCTTGATGTTGAGGTCCTTACGATTAAGTTCTGCAACAAGATATGCAAAATTAAGAAAGATAGGTCCTTTTCTGTTACTGCAGTTTATTTCAGTAACAAACTTTGGTTACAATGGGACTTGAGGAAATAAAGAAGGAATGTAGACCTTTGGCTGGACAGGGCTGAGTTTGAATCAAACCATTGTGACTGGCTGTGGGTCTCACACAGGTGGCTTTACCTCAATGAACTGATTTCCCTGTTTCCCAGCTGAGAGTGGTGGAGATGCCCGCCTTGGTGGGATGTGGCAAGGGTTAGCAGTGACACAGGCTGGCGTTCAGCAGCAGGCATCTGTCTCCCCCAGCCCCTTCATGAAGGTCCCTTTAAGCCCCAGGCACGAAAGCCCGGAATGGAAGTTTTCAGCCTTCTGGCCTTTCTTTTTTTCAAAACCACCTTTCCTATGTGTGTGTGTGTGTTTTTTAACCAACTATTTCCAGCTTAGCTTTATACATATACATAAGCATACTGTATATGTATGTTTGCACACATGTGTATGATTCTAGAGGTTTCTCTTATCTACATTTTTCTTTTGGCAAATCCATTTTTAAGGACATTTTTGGCTTTCCTGGACAACTTTTTAAATAAAATCTGGGATATGTTTCTCACATATGTATTTTTCGTTCCAATAAGACTTTATGTATGGACACTGACATTTGAATTTCACGTAATTATTCTTTAGTTTTTTTTTAGTACTGGAAGAATACAACCTATATTTTTAATGTTGATTTTTAAATTTTTTTATGAATGGAATTTGTATTTTAGAATAATTTAAGATGTACAGAAAAATTGATCAGTTAGTACAGAGAACTGCCATACATAGTTTCCCCATTATGAGCCTCTCATATTAGAATGGCATGTTTGTTGTAATTAATGCACCAGTACTGATGCAGTGTTATAAACTAAAGTCTATGCTTTATTTCTATTTCCTTATTTTTACATAATCTCTTTTCTGTGTCCCAAGTTCCCATTCAGGATACTACTGTATTTTAAAAATTTTTTATCTTTATATCTTTATTTCTTTCTTCTGTCTTGATAGGTATACAATATGTTTCAGCACCAGAGCCTGGGGATTAAAATTAACATTCAAGTGACCAAGCTTGTCCTGCTACGACAACGTCCCGTAAGTCCCACAGGCACCTTTCAAGCATGCAGAAAATGTGGCTGGCCTGGAGCTTCCCAATTGCTGTTGAATGCTAAGCAGGGCTCCAGGGAGTTGCTGGTGTCCGTCACCCTCTGTGGCTTTGCCAGTGTGAGAGGAAAGCCGGCATCAGTACTGGAAGCATGGTGTGAGGGTGGGCTGCTGAGAATCTCAAGGAACCCTAAGCAGTGAGCCCACATGCATCCCCCTCCACTCCCGGAGGGTCTCGTATGGAGTCTCTAGTACATGTGCAAAAGCTTGATGACGAGGTCTCTGGCATCGTGGCTTCCCTTCTGAAACTACATTAGAGCTTCGACCCCAGTTTGGGTTCACAGCAGCATTCTTTTCTGGTCTTTCAATGGCACGCCTTCCCACACGCTGATGTTACCTCCAAGTCAAGCCATCACCATGAGACTGAGGGAGCATTGTGTGGTTTGGGATACTGTTCTGTTTGCAGAAAATAAGATGCTTTATTAAAAAACAACATAGTCTTCATTTGCACCTATATAAGGCCCCTGATGGTCTCTCTGGATCTATGCCATATACCCACTGGCATTAGGCTTTTCTTCGAGGGCAGTGAGTCATCAAATGATGTCTCAGTGAGCGACTGCCTCCACCTTAACATCCTTGCCATAGTCTGGATATAAACTCTGGCCTCCCAGGCGTTTGTGTCTCTAACTGTCCCGATTTCTTTTAGGCTAAGTTGTCCATTGGGCACCATGGTGAGCGGTCCCTGGAGAGCTTCTGTCACTGGCAGAACGAGGAGTATGGAGGAGCACGGTACCTTGGCAATAACCAGGTTCCCGGCGGGAAGGACGACCCGCCCCTGGTGGATGCTGCTGTGTTTGTGACCAGGTAAGACAGGATTTGGCCTGTAGCTGACATGCGAAAGGAAAGAGATGTTTCCCTTCAGAGAGGAAATAGGCATGTTATTAAGGATTCAGGCTTGGAAATCAGACCTTGGGCCACCTGTCTGGGCTTTGGTTTCCTCATTAGTAAGTGGGGGTTAACGGTGGTATCTACCTTTGAGGGAAGTACGATGCCTGGGCATGTAGCTGTGTCCCTCTTTGTCCCTCCTCCATTGTCACATGGTGTTCTCCCTGCGTGTCTCTCTGTCCAGACTTCCCTCTTCCTATAAAGATGACAGTCATAGGATTTGGGCTCACCTTACTCCAGTGTGACCGCATCTTACCTTGATTCCACCTGCAGTGACCCTTTGTCCACGAAGGGTCACATTCACAGGTACTGAGGGTCAGGACTTGGACCATTTCTTTTTGGGGGATACAACTATTGTGTGTTGTTGATGTTGATGTGGCTATATCATTTTTTTCTTATGTTTCAACCCTCTTTGAGGAACACTGATTTTTCTTTGGTTGCTTTACTTTAATAATGTAAACAAAATGTGTTACATGTTCATACCAAAACTCTCCCTTTACAAGAAACACAGAAATATTCCTTAATAACTTAATCCATTAGATTAAAAATACCAGCTTTTTATTAGAGTTGCTAAGAATATGTCAACTTTGAATTTTAACGACTTTTTTTAATTTAAAGAAACTACTTTCCAAACTGCATGCTTGCTTTTCCTCTGTGAATTTGGACGTAAAGTTGTGGAAGGGGGAATTTTATCGTATCTTTAGCTTGGGGGCAGTTCGTTTCTCCACAAAAAGGTTTTTTTGTTTTGTTTTTTGTTTTTTGAGACAGAGTCTCCTCTGTTGCCCGGGCTCGAGTGCAGTGTGATGCAATCTTGGCTCACTGCAACCTCTGCCTCCTGGGTGCAAGCGATTCTCCTGCCTCAGCCTCCTGAGTAGCTGGGATTACAGACGTGTGCCACCACACCTGGCTAATTTTTGTATTTTTATTAGAGAGGGGGTTTCACCATGTTGGCCAGGCTGGTCTGGAATGCCTGACCTCAGGTGATCTGCCCGCCTCGACCTCCCAAAGTACTAGGATTACGGGTGTGAGCCACCACGCCTGGCCCTCCACAAAGAGTTAAATCTCACTTAACATTTGGTTTTGAGTCAAGAAAGGCTTTTGGTTGCATTTCTTAGGCCATGTGCTACAAACTCTGAGCCCCATGATGTCTCAGTCATCTGGGGAAGTTCTGTGACCCCAGCCCCAGACACCGGACAATACAGTTTTCATTCCTTTCAAAAATCCCAGAATAGGCCAGGCGCGGTGGCTCACGCCTGTAATTCCAGCACTTTGGGAGGCTGAGGCAGGCAGATCACCTGAGGTCAGGAGTCTGAGACCAGCTTGGCCAACATTAAAAAACCCCATATCTACTAAAAATACAAAAATTAGCTGAGCTTGGTGGTGCACACTTGCCCAGCTACTTGGGAGGCTGAGGCAGGAGAATTGCTTGAACCCGGGAGGCAGAGGTTACAGTGAGCTGAGATCATGCCATTGCACTCCAGCCTGGGTGACAAGAGCAAAGCTCTGTCTCAAAAAAAAAAAAAAAATTCCTACAATAGACACAAGGCCACCACCCATTACCAAATAGATGCCTGCTCACTCCAGTGGATGGTTCGTCGATTGCCAGCCCTCAGTATGCTTCGTTACACATTTAACAGTGTGCTTTGTAGTGTGCCAATCCCTTAGGAGAACACTTGCTGCTTCTACAGGATATGATTAAATATATAATCCATATATAAGTTCTATCATAGACAATCAGAATTATTGAAGAGACATTTTAGAAAAAGTCTGTTTAATAATTCTGATTGTCTGTAACATGGCTAATGCAGTAGCAGGCATCAGGGACCAAGGGATGAACATGACCTGGTTCATGCTTTTGACCTGGACTTGCCCACTCCAGTGAGCACTGGGCGCCTTCCCCAAGAGCAGTGGCTGCCCACACTCACTGGCCAGAGGCTGCTGTTGCTCGAGGCACTCTGCAATGGCATTTGGGGACTGTGAGACTTTCTGTAGAATACCCCAGGTGTCATAGCATTCAGGTTAAGGGTACCATGATTTGAGAGTGGATTCGATTTGGGGAGCAAGCAGGAGTCCTTGGGAACCGTGTCTGTGCATGATCATAAGTAAATGGAGCTGATTTTCCAAATGGTAATTATATTTGGTCTGAAAGACTTTCCTAGAGAGGAACTCTAAACAACATCATCTGTGGAATATGCAGCTAAACTCCCAAGGTTTCTACTTTGAAAATAGATTTTATAAATACTATAGAAAATCTATAATTTCTGGTGTTTTGTTAAAAAAAATTAGTAGCTTATGATAATTTTCTCTATATCGGAAGAAGTTTTCTCTTTCCTGCTATTTCCTTTCATTGAGCGGAGAAAGCACTTGTAAGTAGTCTGCATTTGGGGATGAATGGCATTTTTTTAGAGGCAATAAATGTCACCAAGATGACTGTTGACAAGACATCTGTATTAGCCCTTTTACAAAGAGACCTCGGCAGTCATGACGCACCCTCAGTGCAAAGATGCTGTGAGTTAGACTTTCTTTTCATTTTTCGCCCTTCTCACTTACCACAGAGGAAATATTTTGTGTAAAAATGTTCTTTTCTACACCTCGCACTTTTTACAGTGGCTACTGTAAAACAAAATGATACAGTTTTCTGTGTCCCCACCCAAATCTCATCTTGAATTCCCACATATTGTGGGAGGGACCTGGTAGGAGGTAATTGCATCATGGGGGCAGGTCTTTCTTGTCCTGTTCTCGGGATCGTGAAGAAGTCTCACAAGATCTGATTGTATAAGGGGGTGTTTCCCTACACAAGCTCTCTTCCCGTCTGCTGCCATGTGAGATGTGCCTTTCACCTTCCACCATGATTGTGAGGCCTCCCCAGCCACGTGGAACTGTAAGCCCATTAAACCTCTTTCTTTTGTAAATTGCCCATTCTTGGGTATGTCTTTATCAGCGGTGTGAAAATGGACTAATACACAGAACAATGGAAAATAACAAGTGTTGCAAGAATGTGGAGAAATTGGAACTCTTTTGTGCACCATTGGTGGGAATGTAAAACGGTACAGCCACAATAGAAAACCAGATGATGGTTCCTCAAAAACTCAAAACTAGAGTTACCATATGATCCCACTTCTGAACCCAAAAGAACTGAAATTCAAAATAGTTGAAAGCAGAGACTCTGATATTTGAACACTCATGTTCATAGCAACATTATTCATGACAGCCAAAAGGTGGGAGTGACCTATATGTCCATCGATGGATGAATGGGTAAACAAATATGCTATATATACACAAGGGAATATTACTCAGCCTTAAAAAGGAAGGAGATTGTGACACATGCTACGACATGGATGAACCTCAAGGACAAATACTGCATGATTCCACTTACGTGAGGTACTTACAGTAGTCGGATTCATAGAGACAAAGAATGGTGGTTGCCAGAGGCTGGGGAGAAGGGAGAATGGGGAGTTATTTCATGGGTGCAGAGTTTCAGTGTGGGATGACAGAAAAGTTTTGGAGGTGGATAGTGGTGATGGTTGCATGACAGTGTGAATTTAATTAACATTACTGAGCTTTACACTCTATGGTTAAGATAGTAAATTTTATGTTCATGTAGCACAATAAAAAAAATTCAGAGTAAAAAGTTCTGTTCTAACTAAACACATTGGAGAGGGATCCTAATTGCATGGGAGTGGTTCTGGGTGAGGATGCTGGGGGCATGGGCAGTGTCTTCATCCAGGGACAGAGAAAACAAGGTTTCGTCAGCTGCAGGCTGCTGGGCTCTGGATGAGGAATGCGATTGGCCTCTTGCATAGCTGTTACCTGTTGCCAGCCCGGGAGCTTGAGCTTTCTTCTGCATTTTGGGCTGACGCCTTGAAGCTACGTGAGCAATCACAGTCCCTCTCACCTGCTGCCGTGGAGCTGCTCGACTGAACAGATCAGTGCACGTCCTGTCTTCTGGGTCCTCGCAGATGTTAAATTGAGGATCTCCTTCAAGGACGGGGGAGGCAGCTCTGGAGTCGGGCAGGAAGCTGAGTTGGCCAGGAATCCTTGTTTAATGACTAGAGGTAAAGAGCTGCAATTCCCTAGGTTGAGATAATAATGGGCTGATGTTTTCACAAGGAGATTGGGTGCGAGGCAGCTGCCGCCCTGGAGAAGCTGTCCTTTCCTCCCACTGTAACCCGAGCTGAGGCTGCACAGGCCTGGCTGTGCTCAGGGGACAGCTTCCAGGTCCTGAGCTAGGACTGGCCAATGTGAGGGTTTCCTCCCGTTTAAGGTTCTTTTTTCACCTTCCGGGCTGTAACCAAGCCGAACCGTGTATTCTCCCAGACATTGCCTGACAAACAGGTGGCTAAGTGGCTGCTGTGGAGAATGTGAGGATGACGTCATGTCCAGCAGGAGCTGCTGAGCCAGAAGCGGTGGAAGCTGGGTTTTCTGCAGCTGTGGCTGGGACTAGAAAGGACCCCTGAATGGACTGGGCCTGGGGCCACACGGAGCCCACACAGACGCCAGGGCTCAGGGGGCCTCAGCACCTAGGAGGGCTTCACCTTGGGCTCCACATCTGACCCAGAAAGCTGAGAACTCAGAGAACTCCTCCCTGGAGTCAAGAACTCCTCCTTGAGCCTGGGCCTGTGCTCCGGGTGAGAGTGCCTGAAAGGCGCCACAGCAGACACAGCTGGCCCAAAGCTGTACCACCAGGATCCCTCTGGCCAGACCTTCCCCTCCAGCGTAATACCATCTAACTCCTTGGGACACCCTTCCCTTCACCTTCTGCCAAGGGACCCTCTTGCCAGGCTTTGCTTGTGGTGAGGTCCCAGTAAGTATCCGTGGAACTTGGTGTTATGCTCCCAGGCTTCCAATGCTGGTGAGGCCATGGCTGCTGGGTAGCTTGCAGGACCCCTTGAAAGGATCTGGAAACGTCAGTCAATTAATGAAATAATTTATTGAGTCCCAACTGTATGCCTGGCTGTGAGTTATGCACAGGACGACCTGTGTAACTTGTGGTGCCCCCTGCAAAATGAAAACATGGGACCCCGCGACAGCAGAGCGTTAGCCCAGGTCATGGGTCAGACACCCACAAAGCCAGCCCTGTCATGCAGATCCACGTCAGCCTCGAGGAATGCACCTTGGAGTTTCAATGGATGTCGGGACTGGGAGCCGAGTCTAGCCCTCACTTTTTTCATTCCTGAAGTGAACGCTACAGTCCCTGCTTGGCGGTTTGACATGAGTTGGCAGTGGGATGACATAAAAAGTGGATGCCCCTGATAATGAATGGAACAAAGCCAGGTTCCCTGGAGATAAAGCCGCCCCTGCAGGCAGGTGGCTTGCTGCTTCTCTTCTGAGAAAGGACCTTGAATGGGAAGGATAGAGATTCAGACTCAGCTGACCTTTTCAAGACAGGCCTCTGAGTGTAGCTCTCCCTCCCTGAGCTGAACACACCTCTTCCTCAGGTGAAGCAGTGGGTGGTGCCTCGGGGTCTGTCATTGGAGACTGCCTGTTTCCCCTCAGGGCGGCCATTAGATCGGAGAACGCGCGGAGGTGGAGTCCTCCTCAGCCAGAGGGCTGGCTCTCTGCAAAATGGCGCCTGCCTTGGCCTTGGCCAGCAGCTTCATTTCTCTTCTGTCAGACTGAGGCCTGGGTCCCTTTCTCGCTTTGCCCAGCTGAGGCAATGGGGCAAAGCTTTAAACATATACTGTTCACAACTCTGAGAAACCCTGGAGCAAGGTCCTGGGCCAGCCTGGTCTTTGTATGAATGTGTGTGTGTGCGTGTGCGCGCGTGTGCCGCTCAAAACACCAGAATTGGGAAGGGTGCTGAATATTGGGCTGGGGCTAGACAGGTATTGGGCCAGTGAGAACATCTATGCCCCTAATTTTATTTGGTTTCCCCTCTGCCGGTGTTGCTTCTGTTGCCTATTCCTTCATCTTCTAAAATGGAGTCTGATGGAAAAATCGAGTCACTAGGCCTTTTCATCTCTTTATGATAATCCTCCATTTCCCTGAAAGTTCCCTTGGTTTTGGAGTGAGGTTATGAAATGTGTGGATCTCAAGCGTTCTTTGGGCCCTGAGAGAAGATGGGTGTGGGGCCTGGGAGGGGCCATGTCTGGGCCAGGTTGTGGCTCCTCACAGGGCTCCCAGGCTGAGTCCTGCCCCAGCCAACCCTCCGTGGTCGACCCCTGACCATGGAACTTATAAAGAACCATAGGAATGCTCCAGCATTAGGAAAGAAGAGCCCAGACCCCTGACTTCCCCACAGGAAGCCAGATGAACCCCTTGTACCTGCAGAACCAGAGCTGGATCAGGTTTCAAGCATCTTTGCTGTCTCACTGGTCCACAGATGCCCACCCACCCAGGGGATCCTGGGGAGCTTTAAGGAATACAGTTTTTTAATCCTTCAACTTTTAAGTTCTGGGTTACATGTGCAGGATGTGCAGGTTCTTTACATAGGTAAACATGAGCCATGGTGGTTTGCAGCACAGATCAACCCATCACCTAGGTATTAAGCCTGGCATCCTTTAGCTATTCTTCCTCATGCTCTCCCTCTCCCTGAGCCCCCTTCACCCGGCTGACCCTGGTGTGTGTGTACAACCATGTGTCCATGTGTTCTCATCATTCAGCTCCCACTTACAAGTGAGAACATGTAGTGTTTGCTTTTCTGTTCCTGCGTTAGTTTGCTGAGGATAATGGCCTCCAGCTCCATCCATGTCTCTGCAAAGAATATGATCTCATTCCTTTTTATGGCTGCATAGTAGAGGAATACAGTTTTTAGAGATGACTTTTTGTTGTCTTCTCGTTAAAGTGATGCATGGTCATTACAGCATCAAAAACCAGTTGCTGCCCAAGTAGAGTAGCTTGGGGAAGCCACTGCAGTTGGATGCTATTGTCTGAGAATTGTCTCTGATCAGTGACTTGGCAAACATCTTCCAAAACATTTTCAGCTGCTGAAAGGAGTCCTTCCAGCAACTGTTATATATAGAATAGTTCATCTGTAAAAGAAGATTCTCATGTGGGGTAAGTGGACCTACCCCTGGGAAATGTGGATGGGTTACTGTTGCCAAACGCTGCTGTTTGTTATCATTCACTGTGGCCTGTGACCACTGGAACAATAACATTGCAGGATGACTACTTGAGGTTAATTGACAGTGTTTTCTTCTTCCAGTCTTGGGGATACTGCATATACCTGATAATGGCTTTCTTTTTTTTTTTTTTTTTTTAGGACAGATTTCTGTGTACACAAAGATGAACCGTGTGACACTGTTGGTAAGTTTAGAGTTGAAATAATAATCTAAGGGGCTGATACACCCTGGGAGAATCTGGAGACTTCTTGATCACAGTGGAGGAGCTGTCCTCAAACAAGCACTGCACATTCTGTTGCCTTCCTTCTTGTAAGCTGGTCTTTGACTTTCCTTTTGCTATTTTCCTGAAATGTTTTTAAGTTATTTATGGCAGAAGGCATTAGATGAAGAAGCTATGAAGAGTGACACCAAGGGGAAGAGCCACCAGGCTGTTTGAAGGGGTCTGCAGTTGGGGTTGCATTTGGCTCTGAGCATTTTGGTCACCCAGGCAGGAGAGGCAGCCTACCAAGTTACACAGCTGTGGTCATGAGATGGAAGCTTAGCAGTTTGTTCTCATGCATGCAAATGACCTTTATTGAGCTTTACCCTTTACCTTGGTGCCAGGCTCCTCGCTTTTTAGTGACTAAAGACAGCACTGAAAATGGCATACAGTGCTGAGAAAACCTCCTTTCCTTCTTCCCCTTCCCTTCCTCCTCTCCCTTTCCCTCTCTCACCTTCCCCTCCCCCCACCTTCCCCTCCCCCTCTACTTTCCCCTTCCCCTCCCCTCCCCCTTTACTTCTCCTCCCCCTCTACCCTCCCCTCCCCCTCTACCTTCCCCTCCCCCTCTACCTTCCCCTCCCCCTCTACCTTCCCCTCCCCCTCTACCTTCCCCTCCCCCTCTACCTTCCCCTCCGACTCTAACTTTCCCTCCCTCACCTTCCCCTTCACCTGCCATTTTCCTTTGTCTCCTGTCCTCAGTTATGTCTGGTTTGCTCTTGACTTCTCATGGATTTCAAATGGAAACCATTCTTGAGTGTAGGAACACAGTGTTTGGTTAATACAGGCACAATGCCCAGGGTGTTTCCAGTTTTGCCTGCCATAACACAAACCTTTGTTCGTCAGGAGGTCGAAATATAGTATTGCATTGCCAGAATCAAAATTGTGAATCATGTATGTTTAGAATTGTAAAATCGAAGAAAACAGTATAGGTGTGAAAAATATATAATGTTATGAAATTCACATGTTGAAAACCAGAGCTTCTTGTGGAGCCTCGGCAGTGAGTAATCCCAAGCCTTTGTTCTGGCTCTGCCACGTGCCAGCTGGGTGGCTTTGGGTGTGACTCCACTCCGGTTTCTTAATCCATCAAATGATCATTTTGGATTAGGTGACTCACAAGACCCTTCAAAATCTAATGATAGCTACCATTCATGTCACATTTCAGAGTTTACAAAATGATTTTTAATATATTACACTTAATCGGTCCTCTAAACAGATCTGAGAGCAAGGTGTCAAGAAGCAACCAGCCAACTCCTCCTGCTTTGTTATTTGGGGGCTGTCTCCATGAGGGAATTGCTAGCCAAAGGCCATGTGAAGTATGCTTCCCTGGAGGGCTGGCTGACACAGGCCCAGGTCAGGTTGGGGCCATGGAGGCTTATGCGGACTGACCTCTGTCTGTCAACAGGGCTGCCAGGCATGTGCTGTTTCTAGGAGTGGCTGCTCTTTCCCGGGGTTCATGGGTCAGGCATGGCCACAGTACCCCTGTCCAGGGCGCCTCTGCTCCGTGCTCCTCCTGCTTCCTGGCTTGCCCCATGGAGACACAATCTCTCAATCGTGTAGCCCTTGCCTGTACGTCTCCCCTGGAAGCCCCTGAGCAACACAGAGCCCAGCTCTGGCCTCCAGGCTGTGTGTCCTTCAGCACCTGGCACTGGATTGAGAGGCTTGGTCACTCCTGTTGGTTGGTTGATTAAATGAAGAAGAACTGAATGAATGAATGAATGCATGCATACAGGTGAAGGGATTCCAATTCCAGTGTTCGTTAAAACCATATATCCAATGGTGTGGTTTTCTTCCATAGGATTTACAACTAGCTTTCAGTTTCTTTTGAATATATAAAAGTTTTCTCTTTTGATAGGAATATGCCATTAATTGTGATTATATCCTGTGTTCAGGCCCCTGGTGAAGAGCAGGCAGCTGCTTCAAATCAAGCATCTTCTCCTTTCCTAAGCCACATCACCATACTACTTTTTATTGGTTTGCTTGGGCTGCCATAACAAAATGCCACACAAACTGAGTGGCTTCAACAACAGAAATGTGTTGTCTCACAGATCTGGAGGCTAGAAGTCCTAGATCCAGGTGTCGGCAGATTTGGCCTCTCCTGAGGCCTCTCCCCTTGGCTGTAGCTAGCTGCCTTCTCCTGTGTCCTCTTGTGGCCTTTCCTCTGTGTGTGCACCTGCCTGTTGTCTCTCCTCCTTGCAAGGACACCAGTCATACTGGCCTAGAGCCCCACCTCTGTGACCTCATATAACCTTAATTAGCTTTTGTTGTTGTTGTTGAGATAGTCTTGCTCTGTTGTCCAGGCTGTAGTGCAGTGGCACGATCTTGGCTTACTGCAACCTCTGCCTCCTGGGTTCAAGCAATTCTCCTGCCTCAGCCTCCCGAGTAGGTGGGACTACAGGTGCCTGCCACCATGCCCAACTAATTTTTTTGTAATTTTAGTAGAGACGGGGTTTCACTGTGTTTGCCAGGATGGTGTCGATCTCCTGATCTCATGATCCATCCGCCTCGGCCTCCCAGAGTGCTGGGATTACAGGCGTGAGCCACCGTGCCCGGCCAGCCTTAATTGGCTTTGTAAAGGTCCTCTGTCTACCTATAGTCACATTGGGAGTTATGGTTTCTACATAAGAATTTTGTGGGGACACAAGTCAATCCATAGCACTATTCATTTGATACTTTGCCACATGTTACTAGGGAGCATCTTATGTCCTCGTATCCCCTCCCAGGTGCATACGTCTCACTTCCTTAACAAGAAAGTCCTTTAATGGTCAGGACCGGGTGGAGTCATTGTTCTTCATGTGACAGCTGGTTAGCTGAGGGCAGAACCAGTCCATTTCCTGATCCCCACTGCGTGTTCTTTCTAATATGTCAGTGATTTTCAGCTTCTCCAAAGGAGGAGGTGCCTTTTTTCTTTTTTAAAAAAATTAAACTTATATGGTGTTTTATTAGTATACATTTATTTTAATGTGTCATATTTTGCTTGTACAGATGATTAAACCAGTCAGAACAATGGGATAATTTGATGAACAGAAAAATATAAAAACTGGGGTTATGGCAGTCATATATTGATCTCAGCATCCAATTTATTTATGGACTTTAAAATGTTTTTATTTTGAATAATTATACAGTCACGATAATTGCCAAAAGAGTACAGAGAGGTCTATTGTACCTATCACCCAGCTTTGTCCAGTGGCAACATCTGACGTAACTGCAGTGCACTCTCAGAACCAGGAAATAGATGGACCTGATAGAGTGATCTAGACTACAGCTCTTAATCAGGTTTTACTGGTTTCTGCATGCACTCATCTTTTGGTATGCTTTCGTATAAAGTTCTGTGACGTCTTATTACATGGGCAGCTTTGTCCATCCACCATGACAATCAGGAACAGAAGGTTCCATGGCTGCTGAGATGCCCCCTCGGACTGCCTCTTGAGAGCCACCCCCTGCCACCCTCCACTTCCCTAACTGCTGGCACCCGTTTATCTGTATTCCATGTCTAAGATTTTCTCATCCCAATATCCAGTTGATTTTTCATATTTTGTTTTGATTGCACAGAATGGAAAAATCATCTGAGTCACATAGATGCATGCTTGCCAACGCTAAGAGATTTTCAACAGCTGCCTTGAAACTTCGGGATCCAGCTCGAGCTTGAGATGCTGTGTCTTGAGTTCTGTAGAAAAGGAGCTGTCTGGTACCTCGAGATAACTAGGAAAGCTTTGGGTTGCCAGCGTAGTGTAATTTGGTATATAACAGCGTTTTTTTGTTGTTTTAATTAGGGTGCAGCTCACATATATGTAAAGAGGGCAAAACTTGATGAATTTTTAATTTATGCCTATACTCTTCTTTTTTGGCTTAATCTGGTATTTCTTGAAATCATTTTAAAGCAATATCTTGAATTCTGTTTTAAATCGTGCTTTTTTATACTGCAGTAAAATATACATAACATTTGCCACCAGAAAGCATTTTTAAGTGTACAATCAGTGGCATCCAGTACATCCACCTAGTTGTGCAGTCCTATGCCTCTACTCTTGAAACCACAACACAGATTGAGGTGAAGAATGTCATCAGCCCTCCAGAAGGTTCCTGATGGCCTAACCCCACCGTCAGGAGTCCCCCAAGGGTAACCTGTTCTTGTTAAGTGTTTTAATGAGTGTTTTTAAAATAGTTTAAAATAGATTTCAGAGCTCAGTTTGAATGAAGCACTGCAATAAACTCTGAGGCGCGGTGAGGGTTTGGGGCTTCCATGAAAAATACTCTTCTCTGCATCAGCCCATTTGTCTCCATTGCCCAGTCTGCATTCCTGATTGTGAGGAATGAGCCAAGGGCACCTATCAGAAGGGGGCTGCCACCAGGCTGGGAGACTGGCTTGGAACACAGGCACCACCTGGGGGAGCTCCGGAAGTGGGGAGGCCACTGACATCACATAGAAGTTAGTGGCAAGGCCTGTCTGGTCCATGTGCCACCACGGCTGGGGAGTGACCTCCATCTCCCCAAAACAGCCCAGGGTCCTGTGGTCTGCCCCTCCCCACCCCACGTGTACTGGAGTGAGGGAGATTCTGGCCTTTGGGCTTCCATAGGGGAGGCAACAGCACCTCCCATGAAGAATGCATGTTGAAGGTAAAGGTTCCCGAAGGGGATCACTGTGCTTTAGCCAGGCGGGAGAATGGATGCCAGACAGCCCAAGATGACCAGTGTCCACTGGACCCTTCATATCTTTTGGTGAAGATGAAACACAAGGTTTAGTATCTCTAGGCTTCACAGGGGTGCTAGTGATGTAGGCAAAGTTGGCGTTTCCAAAGCCCTGATTCTCCTGAGCCCTGCAGTGCAGAGGCCTCATCACACTCCTCTGTACTGGGTGGACTTGAGTGAGCAGATGAATGGGCATGCTTTTAAAAAGTCACACCGGGTCCAGGGGTGGTGGCTTATGCCTGTAATCCCAGCACTTTGGGAGACCAAGGTGAGCAGATCACCTGAGGTCAAGAGTTTGAGACCAGCCTGAATAACATGGTGAAACTCCATCTCTACTAAAAATACAAAATTTAGTTAGGCATGGTGGCGGGCACCTGTAATGCCAGCTACTCAGGAGGCTGTGACAGGAGAATCACTAGAACCTGGGAGGTGGAGGTTGCAGTGAGCCGGGATCACACCACTGCACTCCAGCCTGAGCAACAGAGTGAGACTCTGTCTCAAAAAAAAAAAAAAAAAAAAAAAAAAAAGGGTCACACCAGAAGGACCCTTCCTCCTTCCCTCCCTCCTGGCACTGACATGGGCTTCTTAGGCTTCGTTGGAATGGGAAGGAGAGCAAGGATGACCCCTTTGGAATTCTGCTGATCTCCACCTTGGAGGAAGTCACTGTAAGGCAGGAGGATCTGGAACAAGCCACCATCCCCTCACTGAGTGGCCTCCACTCTGCGCATGTCAGACCTTCTCTTTGTGGGGTGTGCTCCTTTCCTCTGTTGAGTTCTTCATCTGGAGCTGTCTGCTTTCCAGCCGCTGTTGTGACATAGGTGCTGTCCTGGGTGAGAAGAGGGTGGTGACAAGACAGGGACGTGGCGGAGGTGAGACCTCGGGAGGTCGTGCCTGCCCTTTGCGTTTCTCTTCCAGATGCATGCCCTCTGGGCCTCTCTCTGGCAGTGGCTGAAGACAGCAGCCGCTTCTCTCCAAGCCTGGCTGGGCAGGCGGGCATCTGAGTGATGCTCAGTGGATGTGGAGCTTTGGTTTTCTCCTACCTGTGCCTCCAAATTGAGCTATGGTGGGTTTTGTGCCAGTGTAAATCAAGCTAGTCTTCTTTTTTCCCCTTGCTTGGTCTCCTAATATTTTTTAATTAATGAAACGGCCTCCCTTTTCCTCGTCCAGTGAAGGGGAGGGGCGATCCTACAGGAGGAAGTGGAGATGTTCCTCCGTTGCAGGCTGAAGGCCGGGTTGATGCTGTAGGGGAGCTTGGAGTCTGGTCTGTGCGCTGGGGCCCAGCGGCCGTGGCTTGAGAGACTCATGGCTTTCCCTGAACTTGGGGGGAAGGACCCCCCTCCTCGAGTCACCCTTGGCACTGGTACCACAGTCTCTGATAGGTTTGGGTGGCCTGAGGGGAGCTTGGTAGATGTGCCCACTGCCCTTCTAGTGTGAGGAAGAGCGTGTGGGTGGAGGAAGTGAGGGTGGGGGATATTGCTGGCCAGGACAGTGGTGTTTGGGAACAAAGCATCGGTTTTGGAAATCTGTGTCAGGCCAGCCCACCAAGAGGCCACAAAACCAAGAGGAGCTGGGGAACTGGCAAGAGGTGAGGGGGAGTGGGTGTGGGTAATGGATGGTGTTGTGTGCTGGACCTGTTGAGTTTTTATTAACTGAATGTGTCAAAGAGGAAGAGAAGCTGTGAACCCTGTGATGTTATCAATTAGGTAAGAAAGAAATGCCTCTTTTTGTGCATGAAAACAAACATATGAAAATGGACCCATCTGACTGTACTTCCTCCCTTCTGCATCAGTCACCCTGTAACCCTTCACTTAGCCCTGGCATCCTTGCTGGTTGGTGCGTAGAACCCTCTGGGGAATTTCTGTCACAAGTGAGCCAACATTTTCTTTGTTACTGTGGTGGTGTTACGTCTTCATTCTGTGAGGGTGGTTTTCAATTTTCAAAGAGGTGTTGAAAGTTTTGCTGGGTGAGGCTGGCAAGTCATGTTTGAGATACAAATAAAGTTTTACTGGCTAGACTACCTCTTGGGTTTCTTTGCTTCTTGGGGCTCTCCTATTTGCTTGTTCCACTGTATTGTTATTCGTCGTAAGCTGACAGAAGGCAAATTTCAATTGTGCTTTAAGATTCTGTGTTAGAAGTAGAGTCTCCAGGCCAAGTGTCGTGGCTCATGCCTGTAATCCCAGCACTTTGGGAGGCCGAGGTGGGTGCATCACTTGAGGTCAGGAGTTCAAGACCAGCCCGGCCAACATGGCAAAACCCTGTCTCTACAAAAAACAAAAAATTAGCTGGGCGTGGTGGTGCATGCCTGTAATCCAAGCTACTCGGGAGGCTGAGACAGGAGAATCACTTGAACCCGGGAAGTGGAGGTTGCAGTGAGCCGAGATCGTGCCACTGCACTCCAGCCTGGGCAACAGAGAGAGAGAGAGAGAGAGAGAGAGAGAGAGAGAGAGAGAGAGAGAGAGAGACACTGTCTCAAAATAAATAAATAAAAAAAATAAATAAATAAATAAATAAATAAATAAATAAAAAGGCAAACCACTTGAGCAGATACTTTACAGATACATGGATGGCAAATAAGCTTCTGAAAAATTAATATCACTAGCCTATAGCAAAATGTAAAATTAAAGCTATGATGAAATATGGCTATAGAATGGATAAAATATAATTTAAAAAAAAAAAAAAAAAAAGAAGTATAGTCTCCAGGCATTGCTTCTGAGGGCAAATGACTCCTTCAAATGAGTAAGTTCTGAAGTGGCTTTCTCCTTATCTAGGACCCATCTCACTTTTGGGTCCTATTCTGGGCTTATCCGCGCTATGTCTTTGGTGTCTACTCTGAGAAGGTTACAAAGGGGAAGGCTTAATTACATATTTGTTGTCCCAAATTAGACAACTTGCGGTCTTTAGCAAATTCATCTGTTTGTCAGAGGCTACCTTGGTATTTATAATTATGCTTTTGACCATATTATTTGCTTTTTGAGAGGTTTTATGAAAGGTTTCAATTTTGGGAATCAAATATGCTTACATCTAGTCATCAAGAGTGCAGAAATTTTTGGCAAGGTTCACTTTCATCATACTATTAAAAAATAGACCATCTGCTTAAAAGACTTAGGAAAGTCGCATGCTATTCATTTTAGGGCTTTGTGTCCCACAAATTCAGCTTGGATTCCTTGGCTGATTGAGTTGCCTGGAAAACAAAAAAGTGTGGGCTTTAAGAAACTAGTTCCCCTTCTCACAGGTTTAGCTTTAAGTGTCAGTAGAGTATTTCCTGCAGAATGCCAATTAGGTTGTGTCTGATTGTTGGAGAGGATCTGCAAAAGACTGTGTGTAGGAGATGTTATGCCTAAGAGAACAGAAGAGGACAAGGACCGGTGATCCTGAGAACGTTCCTGCCTTGACCTCTGTGTGGTTGCTCTGTGCACCGCTTAAAGATAGTGACTGGGGTGAATAAACACGTAAGATGCATGTGTCTGTACCTACACACAAATACCAGACACATATGTACACACGTATACATGTACCTTTACGCTCATGCATGCCTGGGGGGCATGCACACACATGGAAGTGTGCAGTGTGTGCACTTCCCATACCTTAAGGCCTGGCGAAGCTCCATCTATACCTGCAAAATCTGTAAGTTCTCTACCAGTGCTTGTTAGATCCTCCCGAGAAGATCTGTCTGCCCTGGGAACAACAAAATAAGATCCCACTGCGGGAGGTTTGTGTTTGAGACTTGGCTGGAAGTCCATACTGAAACCAGTTGCCCCAGGGGACCAAGTTCAACTTTTCTTGTTCTTCTTGCCAGGGTTGTGTCTAAGGTTACATAATGGCTGAAATACATTAGAAAATGGTGAAAATATGTAGGTATGTTTTTGCATGGGATGGGCTTCTACCAGCCCTTTGGAGATGTAGAACCAACATTTACTTTGGAACTAGACAGAGACCAACAAAACGCAGGGCTGTGCCTGATTGCCTTTTGGGCTGGAAAGCAAGAGGGCTGAGCAAGCAAAGCAGCTCCCCTTGCAGGGTTTCCAGCCATGACCTTTCAAATGCAGGCCCAGAGTCCCCTTCATCGTTCTGGCTGGGAAAGTAAGTGTCCTGTAAGAGTGTCCTTCCTTGAGGTGGCTGGTGAGTACCTTCCCAGGCCCCTGCCTGCAAGGGGATTCCGAAACAGACCTCCCTTCCAGGTTGGCAGGTGCAAACCTGCACAAGATATTGGTGATATTGGTGTCAGTCCAAAGCCCACTGCCCTGTCATTCTTTCACAGCTTCAATATGACAACAGCAGAAGGAGTTTCTCTTGTTCTCTCGGTGTTTCTGTTCCTCATGGCCAAGGAGCGCCTCATGACGAGCTTGGAATGCAGTGCCATGCCTCATTGCCTTACGGTGGGGCTCTTAGTCCAGTCGTGCAATTCTGAGTCAGCCTGACCCTTTATTAGGTTTGTTAGAAACCAACAAAACCCTCCCTGAAAACAGGAGGGGGAATAGAATCGTAAATGGAAACTAGGCCTTGATTTGATGCCTCCTCTGTAACTGTGAGTCCTTAAAAGCTCTTAGAGCCTGTGTGCTGCCTGTTCATAAACAGCCTGCACTCAGAGGTGCAGGAGAGGCAAGGAGAACAGGTACCATCTGCAGCCAGTGCCGCTGGAACAAGGCCCCTGCTCTGGTTGGAACAAGCCAAGGAAATCGCAGGCTGAGAACCAGGGAAGGGCTCCCACCACAGTCTCCTGTACAGTGGCCCTCAAGGTCCTGTTTACCACCTGCAGGGGCCCTTCATCTCCATGATGAAGGCTGAGTCCATCACCAGATGCCACCCATGAGAAGCGGGGACAAGCATGACTCGTCTTTATAAAACCATCAGATCTCTTGAGATTTACTATCACCAGAACAGCACACGAAAGAACCGCCCCCATAATTCAATTACCTCCCACCAGGTCCCTCCCATGACACGTGGGCATTATTGGAGCTAGATGAGATTTGGGTGGGGATACAGCCAAATCGTATCAGTAAGTCACTCAAGGACAGTGGTGGACGAGATTGGCTCTGCAGTTAAACCTGCATTCAAATCTTGCTTGTCCACCACTGTCCTTGAGTGACTTACTGATATGGTTTGGCCTGTCCCCACCCAAATCTCAACTAGCTCCAATAATTCCCACGTGTCATGGGAGGGACCTGGTGGGAGGTAATTGAATTATGGGGGCAGTTCTTTCGTGTGCTGTTCTGGTGATAGTGAATAAGTCTCATGAGATCTAATGGTTTTATAAAGAGGAGTTCCCCTGCAGAAGCTCTCTCTGGCCTGCCACCATGTAAGAGATGACTTTACTCCTCTTTGCCTCATGCCATGATTGTGAGGCCTCCCCAGCAATGTGGAACTGTGAGTCCATTAAACCTCTTTTCCTTTATACCCAGACTCTGGTATGTCTTTATTAGCAGCGTGAGAATAGACTGATACGCTTACCTAATATCCCCTGCTCTGTTTTCTCATCTGGAAAATGGGGATAATAGTATCTAGGGTCATTGTGTGGGTTAAAGGGGATGACTAATCACACTCATTAGGATGACCACTTCCGTTTCATTTCTTTTCTTTTCTTTCTTTCTTTTTTTTTTTTAGACGGAGTCTTGCTCTGTCACCCAGGCTAGAGTGCAATGGTGTGTTCTCAGCTTACTACAACCTCTGCCTCCCGGGTTCAAGCAGTTCTCCTGCCTCAGCCTCCCAAGTAGCTGGGATTACAGGCGTTTGCCATTACGCCTGGCTAATTTTTTGTATTTTTAGTAGAGATAGGGTTTCACCATGTTGGCCATGCTGGTCTGGAACTCCTGACCTCAGGTGATCCACCCTCCTTGGCCTCCCAAAGTACTGGGATTACTGGCGTGAGCCACGGTACCCAGCCAGGATGACCACTTTCAAAACTAGAAATAACAAATGTTGGCAAGAATGTAGAGAGATGGGAACCCTTGTGCGCTGCTGGTAAGGATGCAAAATGGTGCATCTGCTATGGAAAACAGTATGGTAGTTTCTCAAACAATTAAAAAATATGATTCAGGAACTCTACTTATTGATACACACCCAAAATAATTGAAAGCAGGGACTCAGATATTTGTATATCCATGTTCATAGCAGCACTATTTATAATAGCCAGGATGTAGAAACATCCCAGGTGTTGATAGAGGGGTGAGTGGGTAAACAAAAATGTGGTATATCTATACAATGGAATATTACTCAGCTTTCAAAGGGAAGGAAATACTGGCACATGCTATAACATGGGTGAACCTTGAGGACATTATGCTGAATGAAATAAGCCAGTCACAAAAGGATGAATACTGAACGATGCCACTCACTTGAGGCACCTAAAGTAGTCAGCTTCATGGAGACAGAAAGTAGGATGGCAGTTGCCAGGAGCTGAGGAATGGGGTAATGGGGAATTTGTGTTTAATGGGCAGAGTGTTTTTAGTTGAGGAAGATGAAAAGTTCTGTAGATGGACAGTGGTGATGGTTGCACAACAATGTGAATGTACTTAATGCCACAGAGCTGTACACTTAAAAATAGGTAAGATGGTACATTTATGTTATGTATACTTTCCATAATTTTTTTAAAGAAGTAAGATGACAGAGGGAGTAGTGTTGTGAATTTTATTTGCTAGCACTTCTTTGAGATTTTGTCCAGGAAAAATGATCAGGATAGGAGAAGGACAATTCCCAGCAAAGGGGCTCCTCCTGCTTTCTCCCCTGGAGTGATGAGACACAAATAGTGCAGGATTTGAGGGTGGTGTGTGCAGGACTGGGAGGAGAGGTGCCACCCAGGATGGGAGAGGCTGAAGTAAGTGGGAGAGGATGGAGAGAGGAGGGGGCATTTTAAGAAGTGTCACTAGAGCCCTTTTAAATGTTCTTAAGGACATGCAAGTAGAGATTAGGGTGCCTTTGCAAGTTTCTTTTTTGGTTGCTAGGCTATGCTTCTTTGGCTTAGACTCCAGGGCCAGATTGGACCATGCGGGCACTGAGACTTACTGAAGTTACCACTGATATTTTTGGACAACGGACAGTCCTCATTTGCATCTGGCATTAAAATCACCGCTTTAGAGTTGAGCCAAGAGTTCATTTTCCCAGTGACTGCTCAGCCGCTGGACTCATGGTGTAAAGAGCAAGGTCAGTCATGCCGAAGCCATTGCGGTGCTTGGAATTAACCACAAGGGCAGGATGCAAGTGACCCTCTGGAGTCAGAACTGCAATTTGAGGGAGAATGTTTGTTTGTAGCTTGCATATTTCAGGCAGTCCACCAGGCTCCTGTGGTCTTTGTGAGTTCATTAATTTGAAGAACCTTAACCCTCCCTTGTGAAATCTTAAGTTGGCTCTGAATTTTTAACCTCAATTTCTACAGATGTGCAGCTGAAGTGCTTCAGGAATGGGAAAGAAGGTTACATCAGGGCGATCTGTTGGTCTGCTCTACCAGAGACCGAATCTGGGCCTGGCTACTATTTAGGACTTCAGTTTAAGCAACCTTCGGAATTACTGGCATAGACGACTTGGATTAGAAATTTCTAACAAGTGCTGTTGTGGTGGGACTAAGCTTGACTAATGTATAGAAAAGGGCTGAGTCATGGTTAGACAAGAACTGAATCATGGTTAGGAAAGGCCTGAGTCATGGTTAGGTGAGCTGAGTCAAGGTAAGGAAAGAGCTGAGGGCCAAGTGACTGCCCTCTGCCTGGTGGAATGGGAGTGGAAGTGATAGGAGCTATTTCTAGGCCTGGTCCAGCTTCCATGAATGGCACCTGGGGGCTCTTGCTCCATTGGCCGACTGGCTAAGGTTGTCCACAGAACTGACAGCAGTGGTCCCTGAAACATTGGATGTTACACGAGTGAGAAGCAAAGTGTGTTGAGATACTGAGATTTGAGGCTCTGTTTGCTAAAGAAATTACTGCAGTGATCAGAAGTGCTAGTGTGTGTATCTGCAAGATCCTGCCCTTGAGATACTTTGAGGTCTCAAAGCGTTGAAGACTTCCATCCCTGTGGGGACTAAGAGGACTTTGGCACTATCTCTATGTTCAGGCTTAAAGAACAACTTTGGCAAGTGACTTGCCAGGGTGTGGTGGAATGAGGGATAGAACCAGAATCTTGAGTGAAGAATTAAAAAGTAGTCTTGGACTTGTAGGGGAAGAATATTTAACTGTTTCCTCCACCCATATTAGGTTCATTGGCTGGGACCCTGAAAATTAGACTGATGTGGCGGGGCGCAGTGGCTCACGCCTGTAATCCCAGCACTTTGGGAAGCTGAGGCAGGTGGACAACTTGAGGTCAGGAGTTCAAGACCAGCCTGACCAACATGGTAAAACCCCATCTCTACTAAAAATACAAAATTAGCTGGGCATGGTGGCACATGCCTATAATCCCAGCTACTTGGGAGACTGAGGCAGGAGAATCACTTGAATCCAGGAGGCGGAGGTTGCAGTGAGCTGAGATTGTGCCATTGCACTCCAGCCTGGACAACAAGAGCGAAACTCCATCTTAAAAAAAAGAACGCAGAATAGTGATTGCCAGGAGCTGGGACTGAGGGGTGGAGAATGGAATTGGGAACGGCTGATCTGCTAAATGGGTATAAGGTTTTCTTTTGAGGTGATGAAAATGTTTTAAAACTAGATAGAGGTGGCCGGGTGCAGTGGCTCACGTCTGTAATCCCAGCACTTTGGGAGGCCGAGGCGGGCACATCACAAGGTCAGGAGATCGAGACCATCTGGGCTAACACAGTGAAGCCCTGTTTCTACTAAAAAAAAATACAAAAATTTAGCCCGGCGTGGTGGCGGGCACCTGTAGTCCCAGCTACTCAGGAGGCTGAGGCGGGAGAATGGTATGAACCTGGGAGGTGAAGCTTGTAGTGAGCTGAGATCACGCTGCCGTACTCCAGTCTGGGGGACAGCGTGAGACTCCGTCTCAAAAAAAAAAAAAGCTAGATTAGGCCAGGTACAGTGGCTCACTCCTGTAATCCCAGCACTTTGGGAGAGCAAGGCGGGTAGATCACGAGGTCAGGAGTTCAAGACCAGCCTGACAACACGATAAAATCCTGTCTCTACTACAAATACAAAAATTAGCTGGGCTTGGTGGCGGGTGCCTGTAATCCCAGCTACTCAGGAGGTTGAGGCAGGAGAATCGCTTGAACCCGGGAGGCAGAGGTTACCGTGAGCTGAGATCCTGCCACTGCACTCCAGCCTGGGCGACAGAACGAGTCTCTGTCTCAAAAAAGAAAAGCCAGATTAACAAGAGAAAAGCAAACAGAAGTTGAGTATGAGCTGGGATCTCTCAGCAATGAGGAACACAGAGGGGTGGTTAGAACTTGGGCTTATACTGCATCTTGACAAAGAACAATACATTCTTAGAGGTGACAAGATGAAACAAAAGGACTGAGTTCTGGGTGGCAGATTGTGGGAAGGTCAGCTGTGGGGGAACTGATGGAAGATGAAGGCTCATTACTAGAGTTTGTCATGTAGATTCCTCGGGTGCCCTCTGGACTGAAGAGGGTCTGGAGTTGTCTCCAATGATTAACTTCTGTTCTTCCTGGTAGAGGAGTGAGGGGAGCACCTTTACAAATTCATGTCTTGCTCTTTGGCAGAGAGTGGGAGGACAGAAAGCTTTCTTGTACCTGCTTCTTCTCCGTTGCCTTCAGCTCAAAATAATCCTTCGGCCACATTGGCATATGTTGCTACCCCTCAGCCTTTGCTGTGGTCTTGGAACATGTTCCTGACATTGATGAAGGCATCTGGGACTGAGGAGGAAGCAGCAGCAGAGAGATTGCTGCTCCCTGAGAACAGGAGTCACTTAGGCCTGGGGATTGGAAAGGTGCCTGCAGCTCTGGTCTCTGGTGGCAGTCTGGGTGCTGACCAGCAGCTTCCCAGTCTCCATTAAGGGCCCAGAGCCAGCCTTGGGCTTGAGGTGGAGCCCAGGGCCCCTCCTGAGCAGCAGCTGAATACAGGAATGAGGGCAGTGATGACTGGACCCCCACACTGATCCCGGTACACATGGAGCAGGCTCACTGATCTGCTGCACAGCCTAGATCATTGGGGTTGGGCACACACTGGCTTTGCTGTGACTGAGGGAGAGACAGACATCTGGTTGCAGGACATCCGGTAAAGGTTTTCACCTGGCGACCACCTCCTCCTTTACTGACTGAGGGTGGAGGGTGATCCTGAAGGTGGGGCGGGGTGGTAGGGGGGTACATCTTTCCCCAGAGGGCTCACCATCCCTCGTCTTCAGGGGTTGTAAGGCCCTGATGGAATTCCCACCACCTGACTTCTTTGTCAAATCAACTGCATAGGATTGGCATGTGTCCAAGTCCACTTTCCTCCTGGCCACACCATCTCCCTTCTCTCTGAAGTGCCCTGGACCATGCTCCAGTAGCACCAGGCAGCTAGGGGAACCTGGTGGCTCATTAGATGTCAAAGCATGGCCCATCTCCAGCACTTCCTCCTGCAACGCTGCAGAGAGACCGCCCTTCTCATTGCTTCCACAAAGGGTAACCTTTTCTTGCCGATCCCCCTGCTCAGGGGCGTCCACACAGTCCAGCGTCTCACAGGCCTGGGAATGGTGCCAAGATCTACACCTTCTTTTCCCTTAGCCTTGGAAAGCTGAAGAGTGTTGCTTTCAGCAGGGTCGACTGCAGTATCCCTGCACCAGTCATTATTGATAGTTAGGAAAGACCACGAGCAGTGCCGCTCCTTATCCCGCACCTGCAGGAGTGATGAAAGGGAGACTGAGAACGGCTACCATTTGTTGAGAACTTCGTGGTCTTGGGCCATTTAATCTGCACAACACTATGTGGAAGGTGCTGCTGTTCTTTCCATTTTGCATATGAGAAAACTGAGGTGCAGAGAGGGAGATCTCTTGCCCGAAGGCACACAGCTTGTAAGCAGCAAAGCTAGGCTCTGATCCCAGACAGTTGGGTTACAATCTTTTCTTTCTCCCATTTATTTTTTTCTTTTCTTTCTTTTTTTATTTTTTTTGAGACAGAATCTCGCTCTGTTGCCCAGGCTGGAGTGCAGTGGCATGATCTTGGCTCACTGCAAGCTCCGCCTCCCGGGTTCACGTGATTCTCCCACCTCAGTCTCCTGAGTACCTGGGGTTACAGGCGCCCGCCACCACACCTGGCTTACTTTTATATTTTTAGTAGAAACAGGGTTTCACCTGTTTCAGGTTGGCCAGACTGGTCTCGAACTCCTGACCTCAAGTATTCTGTCTTTCTTGGCCTCCCAAAGTGCTAGGATTACAGGTGTGAGCCACCACACCCGGCCTTTCTCGCTTTTCAATAGCATTGTAAGTGAGGTATCATTCCTGTGAGCAGATGGGGACACTGAGGCCCTAAAAGAATACATTTCTTGTCTGAAATTATGCCACTCGTGAGTGACAGCGCTGGGATCAGACTGACTCACAGCAAAGCCTGAGGGCTTAACTCTGGTCTCGTCTGCCAGACCTTTGCCCATTCATTTTGTTCTCGGCAGGTATTAAATTCCCGTTGTTGCTTTTACCCCGTGTTTTCTCCTTTGCTGCGTCCGTCACAGGTTCTGTTTTCAGGATGGATCTTTGTCCTCACCGACATTCTGCTTTTCCATCATTCATACTCAGCAAAACTCTATTAAGAGTGTCTACTGTATGCCAGGCCCTGCTCCAGCCCTGGGGACACTCAAGGCACCAAAGGCCCTTGCTCTTGTGGGGTGATGTTTTAGTGGAGGGGATGCAACTCATGTGAAGTCAGTAAGTACACTCTAGAGTGTGGATGGAGGCCTGTGATAAAGGGAACATGGAAAGCAGATAAGAGGGGTAGGAAGTGGAGGGGCTGGGACCTGAAATTTTACCTGGAGTGGCCAAAGGCTTTGCTGAGAAGGTGACATTTGGACATGACACTCATTTGCAACCTGTTTGCAGGCCAGGGTCTTTAGAAGTGTTGAGGTTGCCTATGTTAACAGTATTAATTTCTGTGAGCAAAGGAAGGGTCCCTACAGTGGACAGTCAGGGTGGGTGGCTGTCCCACAGTGGGAGCAAGCTGGGTACCCCTGGGCCCACTCTGTCTTTGCTTCTTTTTTGCGGGGCTCCTGATCAGACCTGGATTTGAGTCTTCCTTCTGCCATTTCCTTGACCTTGGGCAAATCACTTAGACTTAGTGTTGGCCAGGCACGGTGGCTCACACCTATGATCCCAGCACTTTGGGAGACTGAGGCAGGTGGATCACCTGAGGTCAGGAGTTTGAGACCAGCCTGGCCAATGCTGTGAAACCCTGTCTCTACTAAAAGTATAAAAATTTGCCAGGTGTGGTGGCACGTGCCTATAATTCCAGCTACTTGGGAGGTAGAGACAGGAGAATTACTTGAACCTGGGAGGTGGAGGTTGCACTGAGCCGAGATTGCACCACTGCACTCCAGCCTGGGTGACAGAGCAAGACTCTGTCTCAAAAAACAAAAGCAAAAACAAAAACAAAAAACAAACCCTCAGTATTCCTCCTTTCCCTATTTGTGTGTTGAGACCGCAGTGTCTTCCCCACGGGACTGCTGTGAGGCTTGCCCATCGAGCCCCTCCAGCACAATGCCTGCTCTGTGAATCTTGTCCTTGTGTCTGCTCAGCCTGCCCCAGGACATCATGCCCAGCCACCCTCTTCCTATCGTCGTGTGCCAGGACAGAGCTTCTCAGCCAGGGCAGGGCTGGGGCTTCCCAGGGGTGAGTCCTAATGTAGGCAAAGGCAGGGAGATGAGACCCCAAAAAGCAGTTAAAGCAAAGAACAGAAGCCCAGGGGTCTGAGGCTTACTGAGGGAGAGCCTCCTGCTTGCCTGGTGCTGTACTCTGACCTCAGCCCTTACATGGAGTCGCCTCCTGTAGGCGCCGGTTCACAGATGAAGGCGCTGAGGCTGGGCTCCACACCGAGCTGCATAGTAACCTGATGGTGGAGCTGGGAGGAACCTGGCTGGCCTGACATCCCAGTTAGGCTTCTGCTGAGAGGGTAAGATGATGCAGGGGCAGGTAGTGGGGGCCTGAGGAATCTGGCTTGCAGCTTCAGATTTGAGTCTGAGGATCATGGGAGCGACTCCAAGTGAACTGATCTCATGTTGTGCAGAGATGAGAGGGGAACTGAAGCTGGGAACCATGGGATTCAGCTGTAGAGTTCCCTCCTGTGACAGACTCATTCCTGGCTCTGTTTGGGGGGAAGAGGAGAGGGAGCATGGAACAAGTAGTTGGTATTTCTTTCTTTTTCTTTAGAGTCAGGAGTCTCACTCTGTTGCCCAGACTGGATTGCAGTGGTACAATCATAGCTTACAGCAGCCTCAACCTCCTGGGCTCAAGCAGTCCTCCCACCTGAGCCTCCTGAGTAGCTGGGACAAGAGGCACACACCACCATGCCCAGCTAATGTTTTTATTTTATGTAGAAGCAAGGTCTTACTGTGTTTCCCAGGCTGGTGTCAACCTCCTGGTCTCTAGTAATCCTCCTATCTCAACCTCCCAAGCTGCTGGGATTACAGGTGTCAGCTACTACTGTATATATATATATTTTTTGTAAATATTTAAAGAGGGTCCGTGTTAGCTGTTCAGTGTTAGCAAGAGGGCTTTGTAGATTTGCATGCCTCTGGATCAGTTGGAGTACTCCTTTAACCATAGCTGGCTGGACCTCACCCCAGAGGTTGGCGTTTGGTGGGCCTGAGGGAGGGCTGTGGATGGTGCTGGTGCTGGTGTGAGGCCCACACTCTGAGAAGCCCTGCTTTGCATTATTGTGGCTAGGGATCTTTTCTTGTTGGGATTTGTTGGTTTTTGGTTTTTTTTAATGTCATGGGTGACATGAATACGGGGCAACTTCCTCGATGTTTACTGTCATTTCATGATTACTTGTGCAAATATCGTAAACATTTACTTTTTTACAAAAAGCAGTGATGATGGAAATTTCCGAGTTACTTCCTGTGTTCTCTTGCTCTGAGTCAGTGCAACTCTGGCATCTGACCCACATTAGAGACGGTAATTGAGTCAATCACTGGGGACTGTGGGTATCTGTGATCATTAGGGTACTGACTGTCACGCAAGGAATCGGATTTGCCCCAAATGTTCAGCCATCTCATCAGATTTTTCCATAAACTTGATGTTGGTATGTAAGAGAGGCAGAAGGAGTTGTGGTTTTGAGCCTGGCCTCTGCCTGGTTCAGATCTCAGGTTTACTACCTAGAGTACAGCCTGGGCAATTACTTGTCCTCGTGTTTCCATTTCCTGATCTGTAGATTGAAGGTAATAGAATGAGGTAGTGTAGGTAAAGGGCCCAGAACTCATAATAAATGCTCCGTCAGCATTGGCTTTGTTGTTCTTGTTTCAGTGCCCCCTGGCGCCTTTTGATGTCAGAGAGGGCCCTAGAAGTCCTCTGTGGTGATGTTTGGGAAGAGAGCTGCCCGAAGCAAATGGTTCTCAAAGGGTAATCCCAGACCACAGCATCAGCAAAACCTGGGAAGGTATGGGAAATGCACATTCTCAGCTTCCTCGGGGTCCTTCTGGGTCAGAATCTCTGAGGTGATGCCAAGCATCTGTGCTTTAGCAAGCCTTCTGGAGATTCTGACACATGCTTAATTTTGAGAACCACTGATCTGAGTCTTGCTGGGCAGCACCTGAGACAGGAGGGCATGGACAACACCAGAGATGGGAGGGCTCAACTCTACTGGCTGTATGTGTGTGCATGGTGTGGGGTTGTAGGGGAGGTCAGTTTGGGGAGGAACTTTGCATGCTCAGGAAAGCCAGGTGCCCAGCACCTGTGTGAGTAACCAGGGGGCTAGCACTGCACAGGCCCTCACCCGCCACCAGCCCTACTGACTTTCTTCCCAGAACAAGCACAACGCATGGCTTTTCTAGCACATTCAATCCTGGTCACACCACTGCTGATAGAAGCGGCTTTTGATGAAGGCTATTTCTCCCGTCCAGTTCTCCCCCTGAGCACCTCCTGCATCCTGTCTCATCGTGGGCCCGCATCTGCCTTCTTGTTCTCGAATTGCTGCAGCAGGAGGCATGGCCCAGCATTCTTCCCTCTTCCAGTGGCATTCCGGGGTTTTATTCCGTGAACATAATACCTTGTTTTTTCTTTTTAAGCCAATTCAGCTTATTCATGCTTCTTTCCTCATGTTCCCACTGCCTTTCTCTTGTTTGGTTGCACAATATTCCAGATATTTTCTATTGTCTCCTGTACCCCGTGGTTACAAAATCAAACAGGACAAAACAGCTGTGCATAGGCTGTGGAGGGGGCGCCTTGGGAGAAGCTGGGATGGCCCCTTCCTTTCCACCCTGGCTCAGCTGCTGATTAAATGGAAGATTTCCCGGAGAGGCAGCAGTCAGAGGAGCGATCAGGGAGTCCCTGGGGCTGCCTTACGGGCTGGTTGCAGCGTTTCTCTGCCACAGAGCTGCGAATGCCAAGGTAAACATAAGTTTTGAGATAAAGTGGAAACCCCAGGAGGTTTTCATCCTGGAAGAGGAAGCAATAAGGCAGTCAACTGTGTTGGACCAAGGAGTCGTTTTCCCCCAAACCCAGCTTTGCACACCCTGTGTGGGAAAGTCAGAGGGAATTGGAAAAGCAGGGATTATGGATGGGGCCAAGGAGACAGGTCACAGAGTGCAAGAAGGGGCTTGTAGAGGCAGCTGGCTCTGCTCCTTCCCAGTACATGACCGTGGGCCCGTGTCCTTCATCTTTCTTATTGGTGGCATCAGGACTGGACTACCACATGCCAGGCGGTGTCCTGGGGATCAAATGTGGAATGAACATAAAGCATTTGGCACAGCGCCTGTCTGCCTCATGGAAAACGGTGGCTGTGAGTTTTATTAGCTCTCTCTAGTAGTCGACTGGCTGTTGTACTGTCTTTGTTTCTGAAGGTGCCCGATACACACTTCTAATCCATCTGCAATGCCTGCCCACTCTACCTTTAAAATAGAATCTCGATCAGACCTCTTTGAACACACCGGCCATTCCCCCCATGGTCCAGGCCTGTGCTGCCCTCGCCTGCTGGGTGTCCTCCCTGCCATGGAGCTTCCTCTTCAACAGTTTTTTCTTACATGACAGGCAGAGGGTTACTTTTAAACCATAAACCAGATCATGTGGGTTCCCTGCTCAAAATCTTCTAATGGCTTCTGAAGACACTTAAGATAGAATTGACAGACCAGTGGGGCACCCAGGACATGTGGCCCGGGGTTCTCCTCCCCACCTCCCTTCCTAGTGCTCACTCCCCTGCTCATCCCTGGCAGCCACATCTGCCTCAGCCTCCTCCTTCCCTCGCCAAGCTTGCCTCCATCTCCAGCCTGGCACCCATTCTTCCTGGGCCCGGCATGCTCTCCCCCTGACATCTCCATAGCTCACTCTGTTTCCCCCTTTAGGTTTCTGTTCAAGAGCGTCTCCTCAGAGAGACAGAAGCAGCCTCTCCATTTAGTTCTCAGTTATTACTGGACATTGCATATTTCTCTGTCCTTTGCCTGTGTAGTGGGAATACAGACCCAGTATCTTCATGCCCCCACTGTGTTTCCATCGACTGCACATGAGAGATGCAATGAATTTTATTAATACAACTGATTTCATCAATTAAAACATTTAAACATATTTTTTGAGCTAATAAAACTTGCCCATCTACCGTGTAACGGTGTTTGGAGCGATAAAGGACTCAGGACACACTGCTAGGGAATTTCCAGTTCCATTTATGACTCCAGTTCACCATCTTAAAAAAGGGTGACATATCACTTTCCAGTGAGTTCTTTTTTTTTTTTTTTTTTTGAGATGGAGTTTCACTCTTGTTGCCCAGGCTGGAGTGCCGTAGCGCGATCTTGGCTTACTGTAACCTCTGCCTCCCGGGTTCAAGCGATTCTCCTGCCTCAGCCTCCTGAGTACCTGGGATTACAGGCATCCATCCCCATGCCTGGCTAATTTTTTGTCTTTTTAGTAGAAACAGGGTTTCACCATGTTGGCCAGACTAGTCTGGAACTCCTGACCTCAGGTGATCCACCATCCTTGGCCTCCCAAAGTACTAGGATTACAGGTGTGAGCCACCGCGCCCGGCCTCTTCTGTACCGTTTAACACCCTTTTTCATCTGTGCAGTAGGTAGAGGAACCTCAGATTCAAACCATGTTTATTGAATACCTCAATACTCTCCCTTTAAAAACTGAAATTGGGCAGTGGACCTTGGAGATTCATAGCATTCCTCCTCTGGGGTGGAGTGTGAGATGGCTTCTGCCTGTGAGACCCGCTGCAGTGGAATCGATCTGCGCCGCCTCCAACTGAGACCTGAAGATGCAAATTCCATGGTGTCGGTGCGAAGAACTGTGAGGAGGCAGTGAGAGGAGGGCCTGGGCAGGCTGTCCTGCATGGGCCAAATGGCCAAGTCACTCCTGCTATGCGGGAAACAGGCTCAGTGGGGTCACATAACTTATCCACTGACACAGAGAGGAAGGCTTCAGTTCTGGTGACTTGGTGTCCTGCACTTCCCAACGGAGCCCTTTGTGGCTGCCCAAGGTGAGACCTTTGTTGCCCTCAAAAGGAGGGGAGGGAATAGCGGATTGGGTGTCCACGTCCCCCAAGTGTGTTTCACGTTAAAAGAAAGTGGATTTACTGGGAGAATGTGTCACCTCTCTGCATGACTTGATGTTAGTCTGGGAACACCAAGTGTTCATTCCGTGTCTGGCACTATTTTCATCTCGTTCAGGCTTTCAGAGCCCAGGGATGTTGGGTCCATATCCGAGACTTGAACCTCATCTCTGCCTTGAGGGGAAGGAGAGGAGTTGGGAAGGTGCTGGCAGGGGGGAGCCCACCTCCCACCCTGACTCCATGCTGCAGGCAGGTGTCGGTGTCCTGCCCAGGTGGTTTGACTTCTGCTGCTAGCCGGGGTTAATCTGGCTCTGGTGAGGAAAGTTCTTTCTGAGGCTTGTAATGAAATCTAAAGCTGCCTCTGGCCAGGTATCCCCAGCCCAACCCGATTTTTCTGCCTATCATATTGTGAGTGTAAATTTCTTTATTACTTCAGCTGAGGGAAAACAGGTCTTGACCCTAAGACAATTCAAGTGGGGGCAAGGTCACCTTGATTCATTTTTGTTACTGTATTAAGTTCTAGAGTAAGTATAATTCACAAGTAAAATGAAGGTTCAGGAATTAGATGTGGAGACTAAGAATGATGCCAAGATTTATTCTGTTTGTGCTCAGCCCAAATTGGGCTCAAAAGGAAGAAAAAGGATGAAGAATTACTACACATCATTTTCTTCTCCTGGGGATGACTGTAAGATTACCTAATACAGTCAGGGGTGAATCTGAGGCCAGAAAATACATACCCAAAGCTCAGAAGGAGTCCACAGACCATCGAGACCATTTTGGACAAGACTGAGTGAGTTCAAGAAAAACCGGCCCCTGACCAGCCAAGTAGGTGATTCCAGACTCCCTCCTGCCCTAAGAAACCTTGGACACACCAGGAAATCACACATTGTGTGACATCAGCTTGGGTGAAGGTGTTTTTATCCCAAGTCAGACCAGCTCTGTAACACTTAGAAAAATGATTTGATTACAGGCGGTCAGTGGAGAAGGAAACAGATCACAATCAGTAACTGGTCAGGATTCTTTTCTTCCCCATTCATGGTCCCTGTCAGGCCAGCAAATGAGAGGTGCTGGTTGTTTCTGTAGGAAGGCAATTATCGCCCGTGGAGTTTCAGTGGCTGGTTTATGAGATAAGAAGCTTATGCACACTGGGAATTGTCTTTAATGAAATGAGAATTAGCCAGAGAGTTAGTTGTAGGGGTCATTGCCAAGAGGAATTACACTGAAGCCTGAATTAAAATTTTCACTGGATTATCTGATAAGTAGTTGTGCCTTTGGTATTTTATTGTCTTTGACAAATGGCATGAGTTCAGAATTTGAAGCAGCGTAGGCCATAACATAACACAGTCCTGAAAATAATGAGGCACACCATTGCTAGATACAAAGTACTTAAAATCCCCGATGGAAGTATTTATTTTAAAGACTGCTTTGGATTATCTCCCTCCCAGGATGTACAGGTTCTCTCTCTGTGTTCTGATGGGGTTGCCAACTTCACAATTCCTTTTGGTGCCAACAGAGTTCTCAGCACTGGGTGGAAAGGGTGGCTGCCTTCCAAGACATACCTTGCTTTATTGCTAATCCCTCTGTCTCCTCTCCTGTAGGCTGTTCTTGTCCCCTGGCTGCTGGGAGACAGAGTGATGGCCTCCTAATTGGGTCCCCAGGCATTCCCGACACCTGTGTCAGGAGGTGTTTGATGTCAACAGTGGACTTTGCTTCTCCTGCTAAGATATGTTTCCGTAGCTAGGTGCATGTGTGTTTAAATTCATTTTTATAATTATCTTTCTTCAAAGTATTGTCGTCACCCACTATATTTGGTGCCTTCATTTAAACAATAAACACTTTCATTCAAAATGCAGTACTTCCTAAGCTTTTGCTGAATGATTGAACCTGAAAAAAAAAGTTAAATACCAGTCACTCCCATCTCAACCCAGTGGTCAGGACTAAGGTGGCTGTTATGAAGATGCCTCAGGACAATTAGACTTTTCAGGAATTTTTTGGCCATCATGCCACTGCAATTTGCAGACCATCCCAGTCTAACCCCATTTCCTCCACCCCTTGGTCTCCTTGCATCATTGCTGGCCTCAGATCCCTCCCTGCTGTGAGATTTGGTGTGTCTATGGCATGGATGACTTCTCCAACCCTGTACCAGCCAGCATCTGGAGAGAGTTATACACAAGAATCTGTTACTGTCTAGCCTGCCCTCAGCCCTGGACGCTCATCTGATGGGCTCTGTAGAATGTGGAGCTCTCTTTGAGGGTACCACAAAGATAGGTGTCTGCAAGGGGGGCTTTGG
The DNA here is from genome assembly GCF_024542745.1 of Macaca thibetana thibetana. Taxonomy (NCBI): domain Eukaryota; kingdom Metazoa; phylum Chordata; class Mammalia; order Primates; family Cercopithecidae; genus Macaca; species Macaca thibetana. The sequence continues at coordinate 90,133,725 of NC_065584.1, forward strand.
TGCACCGTGGGTGTCATTCGTGATGTGTTTGTGCTCCTCTCCAAGCCCAAACTGTGGAGAAAGTAACAGAGAAAACCACTTACTCTGAGTTGTCATCTCAGTTAATATGCTCCTGGTTACATTTAAGTGCCCAGTGTTGGTTATGCTCATGCAGCTTGGCCAGGAAGCTTCTAGGACTTCAACATGGGCTGGGTAGTTGGTGGTGGGGGCAGAGTGAGTTGGAGCTAGTTGACGTGCTGTGGATGCATCCTCAGCTGTGAGGGAGGCCAACGCAGGCAGGCTTTCCCCGCACTGATCATCTCAGGTGGCGGTGGGGCAATTTCCTGCTGGTCGGGGAAGGTGCTGTGGCCTTTCATCTTGGCTCTGTGTCCACCTGCTTACTGGAGCTCAATACTTCACCATCGCAAGAGAGTTGCCCGTGCATTCTCCTGTCTACACTTCAAAGGAAGATGTTTGCATTTAGTCAGGGAGAGGGAACTTTGCAGTTAGTTCTCCTGAGGCTCTGTGGGTGTTTTGTTGTAGGGGGAGGGGTGTCGGCATCTTCAACGGATCATGTGACCTTTGAGTGGTTGCCTCTGGTACATCATATGATTCTTTGAGGTCAACAGAGGGTGGATTGTTTGGACTGCAGCCAGGAGACTGGGTCCTGTTTAGCTCAATCCAGAGAGAAGCCTTCCTGAATGTGAAGTGAGCATCCAGGTCAATACGCAGAACCACCGGACATCATAGAACAGAAGCCACTGAAGTAAGAGTGATTGTCCCATGGACCAAGACATCAGCAGAGATTTGTAAGGCAAGAATTTGCAAGGGAAGGTATCAGCAACACTCATGTTTCATGTCAAAGTTGCAGGGCAGGATACAAGATAACAGGCCTGGGAGCTCAGTCGATGGTCACTTTTGTCAGTGTGGGGAGTGGGTGGGGAGAGCTACCTAGGAGGGAGAGTGATTCATAGCCTGAAACCATCTTTGTGTCCTATTTTTAAGCTGTTGGGCTGTGCAGGACTTCAAGCTGCATCGGCTTCTCAGCACCTGCAGTGTGAATGGTGAGCTACTCTGTTGGGGACTTCATAAGAACCATCTTCCGCTCCCAAGCTTGGAGCCAGTGGTAGTCACAGTGTCTGTGAGCATGACTGCCAAGGAAACTGATTGGATCAATGTGTTATGTAGTGCTTAATAAAAATAAAATGAAAAAAAAAAAAGAAACTGATTGGAGAAGGAGGCCCAAATGTCACTGAATATTTCACCTAAGAATGATCCAATTTGCTCCCTGAAATTTAACGGAAGCACTATCCAACTTCTCTTCTGCAACTGTCACAGACAGGGCCGCAGGGCAATGGCCCCCTCATAGGGGGAGGTGCCACTGTGGGTGGTGAGCCCACCACAGGGCCCCATCCTCCCACAGGTAGGCAGGGAGAGCTGGGGTTGGGGGGCTAGTGAGCGGGCCAGCTCCTTCCCCCAGACCAATGGACAAACAAGGCACCTGCCTTTGCCAGGCGGAGCATTGCTGTGGCAGAGCTCACTCAGCATGGAAACACGAGGGGTGGAGAATAAGAGTTCTCCAAGAGCATGCCAAATGTGGCATTTGACATTTCATGCCCTCACCTGCCTGTGTCTGTTTAGCACTCTCATGGTCTCTCACATGTCCACTTGGGCTGGGTCTGTGTCCTCAGCCTCCCCTAAATGTACCTGCTCATTCTCACCCTTGAGTTTTCCTTTTCCCGTCGGTCCAGTCCCTCTTTCAATTAGTTCATTAATGCACTAATTGATCAATAATGAATTCAGCAGTGTTCATGAGCATCTGTACCTGTCAGGCTTTGAGTATGGTACCAGTGTTATAGTGATATGCAAAGCAGATGAGATTCCTGCCTTCAGTCTAATCAAAGTGACAGGCATGAAATAACTGGTCATACAAATAGATACAGTGATAAACTGGGCCAGGTTTCTTGAATGCAGAGGTCACGGCACTGGATGGTGTCAGAGTAGACTCTTCTGAGGCCTTTCGGAGATGGTAACATCAAGAGTAGGATCTGAACTGTGAGAAGGAGTCAGCCATGTAAAGATTTCAGGAAGGAGCATGTAGGTCAGGAGATGGCCCCTTCTGAAAACCTTGAAGCAAGAAAGAGTTTGGAGCATTTGAGGAACACGAAGGAGGCCAAGTGGTGAGAAATAAGGCAGGGCAGTATCTGCAAGGCCTTGAGGACTCTGTAAGGAATCGTGGATTTTATCTGAGTGTAGCGGTTCATCATCAAAGTGCTATGGGCAGAATGACGTGGCCATGTTTACTTCAGTGGCAGCAAGGTTAGGAATGAAAGCAGTTGTTCTGAGATAACAGTGGGTGTGGAAGGTATTGCTAGTTGTGGACTTAGCAGCCATGTCCCTCTGTTTTTTTTTTTTTTTTTTTTTTTTTTTTTTTTTTTTTTTTTTTTTTTGAGACAGAGTCTCGCTCTGTCGCCCAGGCTGGAGTGCAGTGGCCGGATCTCAGCTCACTGGAAGCTCCGCCTCCCGGGTTCACGCCATTCTCCTGCCTCAGCCTCCCGAGTAGCTGGGACTACAGGTGCCCGCCACCATGCCCGGCTAGTTTTTTTTGTAGTTTTTAGTAGAGATGGGGTTTCACTGGGTTAGCCAGGATGGCCTCGATCTCCTGACCTTGTGATCTGCCCGTCTCAGCCTCCCAAAGTGCTGGGATTACAGGCTTGAGCCACCGCGCCTGGCCCATGTCCCTCTCTTTTACGTTGCTGGGCTGTGTGCCCACCCTCAGGTGATGAAGCCAGTCACGACAGTCCATTCCTTTGCCTGGATAATCACTTACCTGGTCTCCCTTGCGGCAGTGGCTGTGCAATCCCACTTAGCCCAGGGAAATCTAAGCAAAGGCCTGCGGGAAGCTGCTGTGTGAGGATAGTGCTTAGGGCTTCTGCAGCTGTTTTGGGACCATGAGGGAAAGGCCAGGAGGGCCACAGATCTGCCCATCCAGCCCTATGCCATCACTGGGCTACCTAATCAATCCAGGGTCGCCTGCCTCTCCAGACTTCTGTGTTGAGCAATGGTGTCTCCTCTCTGACTTAAACCATTTTTTTCTATTACTTGCAGCCAAGTGCACAGTCATTTAGGAGAGACAAAGAAAAGTGGGTGAATCTGAGATCTCCATATTGACATGACTTAGTGATGAATTGGAGGTGGAATGGGGAGGATTGAAGGGGGTAGTGAGGATTTCAGGTGTTTCATGCATGGTGGGTGGTAAAGACAGAGGATCTCAGTTTTGCTCCCAGAGGAATAGACAGTGGTTATTTGGGCTGAAGTGAAACCGCTTTGATTTGGAGCTGGGCCCAAGTCTGAGGTTTGACTTTAGCCTGTGAGAAATCCAGGTGGAAGTGTTAAGGAGATGGTTGAAACACAGATCTGGATTTGAACAGCGAGATCTGACTGAGGGGGCACTTGGGGTTCATCAGTGCTCAGAGGTGGGGCCTGAGGCCGTGGGCAGGGGTACATCGTGGTGGGAGGGAGGAGAGCCAGGACACGGCCAGGTGGGAACAGCCCCTGCTTTTCTTATTCTGCCCAGTATCTTTATTTTAGTGTCTTTTGAAATGATGGACATCATCTGTTTGTCACTTAATTGCATCACATCACAAATATTAGGCTGACTCACAAGAAATTATCATTTTTGTAGATCAGAACCGTTGGCTATTAGCAATTGTGTAGGACTCAATCTAATAGCTATTGTTACCAACTATGTACCAGATACTGTATTAGATCAAACCAACCAATGAATTATCACTTATTTTCTGTTTAAATTTAATCCCGTCACTCCCCTGTATAAAACTCACCATTGGTTTCTCTACGTCCACAAGGTAAAATCCCAACTGAGATCATCCTCTGAGGTCTTTTATGGTCCACCTCCACCCACGTTTGCTGAAAGACCCTGCACTTTCCTTTCCAGGCATATCAAGCCCAGATGTGCAAGTACAGTGAGAGCGTTACAGGATTCCTCCAGAATCCCATTTCCACTGGGTGTCTTATCTTGACCTCTGCATGTGTCCATATCACGAGTTCAGTTTCATTGAAAAGCTTCTCTTCACTTTGTGGTCTGGATGTAGATGTATACAGTTGTGCTTCTCATTGTATTATGGTCCCTCAAAACCACATCTGATTATGTGCTTGGAGATTTGGGGGTTCAGGCCTGAAGGACCAAGCCTCCTTTTTCCCCTTGCTGACTCCTGCTTATCTTTGGAGGCATAACTTATGTCATGACTGCTGGGCAGTCTGTGGCCTCCCTGGGAACTCCAAGAACCCAGGTCCTCCACTGTCTTGGAACCTCTCTGGCTGGGTTGACATCACCCTGGAGTGGCACCCAGAACACAGGCCATGACTGCTGTAAGGACTGAAAGGGCACAGAGGCCATGACTGCTGTAAGGACTGAATGAATGGCTGCTGCTGGGGTTTCTTTCTGAACTATTGGGGAAGCTCCCCCAAGTCCCTTTTGTCCCCTCTTGGGTCCTAGTTTGAGCCATGTGCCGGCACTCAGTTATTTTAATAAAACCATGTACATTTTTGACATGACAGAGGAATGATTTGTATGTTCTTCTCAAACTCTTAAAAAGCAAAAACAAAAACAAAAAAAACGGATCTTTTAGCCCTTTTGTAAAATCGTTGCTGTGTCCCTCAGAAGGCTTTTGCCAAGATGGTAAAGTATGTTTCCAACCTTGGAGCAATAGCAGCTGCATGTTTTGCTGCAACTGGAGGGAAGTATATTTCTTGTGGAATTCAGCCTACAAAGGCAAGTTCCCCATGGCTGTGAAATTGGTGGTGAGTAAAAGGGAGGACTTGGTTCTAGCAAGGCTGTGATGAGCAAGGCAGCCTTGAAGATCCATGCCACATCCAAGGGCTTATTACTTCTGGGTGCTCCTGGGTCCAGATGGAATGCTGGTGGTTAAGTCTCTGGGGTTCTTGAAGTTGCCTGACCAGCCTCACAGCTTCCTTTGCTGCTTCTACCCTTAAAATCTGTGGGTGGCCCTGTTTTGACAAAGAGTAGGACTGTTGGGAGCCTTGGGGTTGGCCCCGAAGGCTCTCTTTGGAAGTGGAGGGAGTCCCCTTTCTAGAATGTCAGTGCCTGGTGCAGTCAGTGCAGGACAAAGAGTGTTCTGTGTCCCTGTAAGGCTGCTTGGGAGATGTAATCCTAGGAGAAGGTTCCAGCAGATCAGAGAGAGTACTGGGGAAAACAGTGACCTTCCTCGCCTTTGCACTGGGGGTGAAGAACGAGGACCTTATAATAAAGGAGAATATTTTGCCTCTGCACAATGGCAAGCGTTTTCACTCTCAAATCAAATCCCTTTTGAGGTTTTTTTTTTTTTTTTTTTCCTCTTTGAAATCTTGTGATGACTGAGTAATTTATGATGTAGTAACCTTGTCTGTATCTCAGTTCTTTTACCCTTGTAAACATCTGCTGCAAAAATCACAAAGGCTAGCTGCGAAGGAGGAGGTTACCGCCCACCAAAGCCTCCCTATCCTGTTACCTCTCCCTCGCTGGTATATCCGTGCCCCCCACCCCCCTGTACTCACTGCACTTAGACAATTACATTTGCTATGTCTCTGCTGTGTAATCACCAAGTACACTCCAAAGGCAGTGGGCAGTGTGGACATCCCCACCGTGATGGTTAATACTGAGTGTCAACTTGACTGGATTGAAGGATACAGAATATTAATCCTGGGTGTGTTTGTGAGGGTGTTGGCAAAAGAGATTAACGTTTGGGTCAGGGGGCTGGGGAAGGCAGATCCACCCTTAATCTGGTGGGCACAATCTAATCAGCTTCCAGCAAATATAAAGCAATAAGAAAAACATGAAAGGGAGAGATGGACCTAGCCTCTCAGCCTACATCTTTCTCCCATGCTGGATGCTTCCTGCCCTCCAACTTCGGACTCCAAGTTCTTCAGCTTTGGGACTCGGACTGCTTCTCCTTGCTCCTCAGCTTGCAGAAAGCCTATTGTGGGACCTTGTGAGCGTATAAGTTAATACTTAATAAATTCCACATATATATGTATATATATACACACACACCGGTATATATGTACACACATATACACACACATACACACGTGTATATGTGTGTATATATATACACATATACATATATACATGCATGTATATATACACACGTGTGTGTGTGTATGTGTATATATATATAAAGTTCTGTCCCTCTAAGAGAACCCTGACTAGTACACCCACATATGTGGGCAACCAGGACAAGAGTCACCATGGTTCTTGTTCATCTCCTCTTAGAGTGGGTCCCTGCCTTCTTTGCCCTGCTCCTGGCTTCCCGGGAAGGCAACATCTAGCTTCTGCCCCCATGAGATGAGCTCAGGGCCAGTGTAGGGAGAGAGAGCACTTTGAAACATGATTATATACTTTGTGCAGAAGTAGCAAACTAGTTACTCAGGAGCTGCATCTGGTCTCAAACATGTTTTGTTTAATATTTTGTTACTAGTTTTCTTACACTAAAAAATAGAGTCAATGCTTTTTCCTAAAAAAGGAGATAACTGACTCTTTGGTGGCTTTGGAAAGATCTGGCACCTCCAGGCCCACATCCCCATATGGCAGCAGTCAGCTGGAGCTAAGGAGTGGCTGTCCCCTTTAGACAGTTTCCAGTTTGCCTTAGTCCCCACCATGCCCTCTTGTCCCCCTTCTGTGATGCTAAGTGACAGGTGCCTCTCATCCTCACATTATGCTATTACTTTCCTTGTGGTGCAGTTAAGAGAAAAACTGAAATGTTCCTATACCTGCATCTTTGTCAAAAGTGAGAAAATGGAAAATAGAGTGCTGAGTGTTTCAAGGGAAGAAATGTGAAAGAATATCTTTCTTCGTCGAATTAAATCCCAGGAAACACCCCTTTGTGATTCGAATGCCAGCAAAGTGTGTCCATGTCAAAAACACAATTCAAAAGACCATTGGAAGGGTGCCTGCCTCCCCCTTAGGCTTCCTGCCTGGTCCATAGCATTTGAGTTTGTGACTCTTACCCTGAAAAGACCATTTCTTAATGGCAGCCATGTTGGCAACATGGGTGGAACAGTTTCTCGTTGTGCAGGAGTGTCTGCCATACTGCAGAGCATTGGCCATTTTGGCCTCTGTCCAGGCGTGGCCCCTCAGTCGTGTAACAACCCCTGCCCCCAGTATTTCCAAACTTTTCAGGTGGAGAAGTCCAGTCCTCCAGGGATGTTGGATGGTAGATGTTTGTGTGCTAGGATGGACTGGGCCAGAGGACCTGGTCCCAAGCCTGTGTGCTTGGTGCGGGGAGGACATGGAGGCCGCCCAGGTGCACACGTTGCCCAGGTTCTGTGTTCTCCCAGTGCAGCACTGAGCCGGTCAGATCTGCCTGCTCCCAGGCAGGGCTGCCGGGGTTTTCAGAAGATGTGGTAGAACAAAGCCACACTTATTTTTATCATGTCTTTCTGTTCGGACGTGCTGTGGCCCCTTTGATCTAAGTGGGCTGGCAGGAGCATCTCGTCTGCCCGCCAGCATGGTATTAAGAGACATCCACAGCCGGATGCCAGGACTTAAGGCATAGAACTGTCTGCATGAAGCGGCACCTCCTCGGTGGTTACCTGGCACTCTGCTTCCTTTCTGGGATCTATTTCAGTGTCTGTACCACCGTCCACCTTGTTCTGTGTGGATGAATCTTCAGTAGCTACAAGGAAATAGTCACATTGCAAATTGCTGGGTTGCAGTTGATCCCGCTCTTGCAGTGGTGAGATCAAACTGCCATCAAAGCACTCTTAAGGCTAAGGCATGACTTAGTTTAATAAAACGGTTTGCACAAATCCACCTGGATGAGTGGATCACAGACTGCGTGCCCCTGTGTGGTGATGGCCTCGAGGCCCTCAGGTGATGCCTGCACGGCTTCTCAGAGACCCCAGGGGGGCCTCTGGCAGAGGTGTCAGCCCAAGAGCAGAAGGAGTATGCAAGGCCGGGCCAACCCTGAGCACAGGCAGAAGTCAACAAGTGGCCTTATTTCAGGCCCTGTTAAGAGGAGCTGAAGTTCTTGGAAGTAAGTGGAATTCTGGACAATTTCCCAACTGCTCTCAGACCACCTGGTAAACCTGCCCCAGAGGCATTCTTCATCCATTTCCAGAAACAGCCTTCAGGAAGGACTTGCGATCCCATGAGAATGACATGGGGGTTTGCACACGTGCCGAGGCTTCAGCAGGTAGTCATGACTAACTTGGTGTATGGCTGATTTTAGAGTAAGGGAGCACTCATGTATTGTAATTAAAGGGAGGTGGAAGTATATTAGAACTTCTGTTATCTCAGGGCAGAGTTTGTTACTCCAAAAGAACTATAGATATTATAGAATAAAATTTCCCAATGACTGACCATTCAGAATGACTTTATTTGCGTATAGTTTGTACAAATAGTACAGATTACTACCTTATATGACTATGTGAGCTGTCCACTACTGTAGCAAAATCTTTTGTCTCCTTAAAACATACACACATATGCTATGCAGGACTCAAGAGTCTACAAGCAGCGAGACAAATTGTGTCACTGTTGTTAAAAAAAAAAAAAAAAAAACTAAAGTTTATTGGCATAGCTTTGGTGGGCATTAAACACTTCCAGCATATTTTTGTGTATATCAGGAAGCTAATTGTGTTATTTAATTGAGAAGATTTGTGAGCATCTTGTAGGTCTCACTGCTTAAAAAAAAAAAAAAGTGTTTGCCCATCAAACTGGTGGTGTTAAATTGGAAATCAAGAAGCATATTCACAGTTCCTCAAGAAATTAAACATAGAGTTATTTTATGGCCAGCTATTTCACTCCTAAGTAGGTACCCAAGAGAATTGGAAACATATGTCCATGCAAAAACTTGTACATGAATAATTGCAGTAGCATTATGCATAATAGTCCTAATGTAGAAACTACCCAAGTGTCCATCAGTTGATGAGTGGATGCATCAGTTGTGGAATATCTATGCAATGGAATGTTATTTGGCAATAAGAAGTACTAACATTACATGCTGTGACGTGGATGACCCTTGAAAACGTTATGCTAAGTGAAAGAAGTCAGTTACAAAAGGCCACATATTGTATGATTCTGTTTAGGTGAAGTGTCCAGAAGAGGCAAGTGCACAGAGACAGAAAGTAGATTAATGGGTGCCAGGGGCTTGGGGAGGAGGAAGTGGGGTGTGATCTCACATCTTTTATCACCCTAACTATAAGAGTGATGAAAATCTTCTAAAATTAGGTCATGATGATGGTTATACAACTTTGTGAATGTACTAAAACCACTGAATCATATACTTCAGAGGGGTGAACTTAATGGTGTGTGAATTATATCCTAATAAAAAATAGTGAGGTAGAGCAGATGGGAGAAAATATTATCAGTTGTTGCATCTAAGTGGAGGGAATAGAGCCGATCATGTTAGTGTTATTTCTACTTTTCTATGTTTGAGTATTTTCACAGTGAATGGTTTGGGGGGAAAGGAAGAAAGAGGGCAAAGACAAGAAAAGCATATACTTCCGCTGCCACCGCACTTAGGATGGATTTATTTCAGTTGAACAAAAAAGACACAGGAGGCACTGGTGAAATCTCAGACTACTGAATGTTTCTGATTTTTCGAGCGTTAGTCTGACCCTTGCTGGGGAGTGTGCTGATAGGGACGCCTGACATCGACATGTCTGCTGTCCATTATGAAGAGTGTCTAAGGCCAGACTTTCAGATTCATGCTTCTTGTTCAATAAATAAATGAGTGGATGAATTGGTGATGAGACTTCATGCATTGGAAGGTACCATGATGATGCATTAGGAGTAGACACGAGCCTAGGATGTGAGGTCTCATTTTCCTACTCTGCAAAATGGGAATAATACAATTGTACTTGCCTCATAAAATTGTGGTGGGGTAACAGATGTAACGTGCTTGTGGCAGTTTTGGCATATATTATTTTAAAACTTGTTATAAAGAATGCTCAGTGGAAGGTAGAAAGGATTAAAGGGAGAAAAGGAACTAGAGGAATGAATGGTTTGTATCTTTTTGCATCAAGGGAGCATTTGGGACTTCCGAATGCTTCCAGGTTTCCAGCATTCCCAGGTCAGATGAATGGGCCTTTTACTTTTACCCAGAACAGTCAGAATTATTCTTTCCTTTGCCATCTCCTGAGCGTGAAGCTGCTGTGCTTTCTCCTTGAAGTTGCCATAAATTCTCCTTGTCCATGTGAAGACTTTGAGTGAGCCCAACTAGAAGATGTAATTCCAGGGTTTCTGGATGCTCTGGGAGGCAGTTTGTCTCAAACTGGGATCAAACACTGGGTTTGAGATAGAAAAAGCCCTGAGGACAATAACGTTCTCTCATATAGGGATGGGGTTATGAGTGGTGGCGATTTTCCTGTTTTAAGTTCTTCAGTGTTCTTGAGAATATCTACTATGTTATACTCTTATACGTGGGAAAAATACATTGCTTTTAAGAAAATTTTGACCTTGTGTGCTTTATAACATCTTTAAAACTGCTTTTATGAAGTACAATTTGCATACCATAAAGTCTGCCTAAGCTATGTACTTCCGTGGTTTTTAGTATATTTATAGAATTACACAAACATCACCGTAATTTGATTTAGGAACATTTTTGTCACCCCAGAAATAAACACTGTACTCATTAGAAGTCTTTCCACATTTCCTATCAACACCCTTATCCCCAAGCACTAGTTACCCACTAAGCTACTGTGGATTTGCCTGTTCTGGACATTTCATCTAAACAGAATCATACAGTATGTGGCCTTTTGTGTCTGGCTCTTTTCGTTTTTGGCATAATGCTTTCAGGGGTCATCTATGCTTTAACATATATCAGAACATCATACTTGTTTTGGCATGTATCAGAACTTCATTCCTTTTGCTAAGTCATATTCCATTGCGTATACATGTTTAGATGTACATATACATGTTTGCTTGCTTATCTTTCAGTGATGCATATTTGAGTTCTTTCCATTTTTTTGATATTATGAACAATGTTTCCATAAACATTCATGTATGAGTTTTTATGAGGACACGTTTTCCATTTTTTCGTATATATGACCAGGAATATAATTGCTCAAATCAGATGGTAATTCTAGGTTGAATATTTTGAGAAGCTGCCAAACTCTTTTCCTATGGGGAGTGTCTACATCATTTTACATTCCTATCAGCAATGTAGGAAGATTCCCTTTTCTCTGCATTCTTGCCAACACCCATCTTTTTGATTATAGTCATTCTGGTGGGTGTGAAGTGCTATCTTATTGTGGTTTTGATTTGCTTTTTTCTAATGGCTGATGTTGAACATATTTTCCTATGCTTATTGGCCACATGTATTTCTGCTTTGGAAAAATGTCTATTTAGATCATTTGCCCATTCAAAAATTGTGTTTGTTTTTTATTGAGTTGGAAGAATTTTTTTTTTGCTGAGAGGTGGTGGTGGATTCTTTCCAAGAGTTTTATTTTTAAAAGACAAATCATAATTGTATATATTTATGGGGTACAGTGTGTTTCAGTACATGTTACATTGTGGAATGATCAAATCAGGCTAGTTAGCATATCTGTCATCTCAAATATTTATAATTTCCTGTGATGAGAAAATTTAAAATCCTCTGTTTGGCCAAGTGCAGTGGCTCACGCCTGCGGAGGCTGAGGTGGGCGGATCACTTGAGCCCAGGAGTTTGAGACTAGCCTGGGCAACATGGTGAAACACTGTCTCTACAGAAAATTATCTGGGCATGGTGGTCTGCACCTGTAGTCCCAGCCACTTGGGAGGCTGAGTTGGGAGGATGACCTGAGCCCAGGAGATTGAGGCTGCAGCGAGCCCTGGTTGCACCACTGCACTCCAGCACTCCACAGTGGGATCCCATTAATCAGTCAGTCATTCAGTCACTCCTTTTTTCCTTCTTCTCTTTTAGCTGTTTCAAAATATACGGTATAGACTTTTAAGGATTCTTCATGTATTCTAGGTAAAAGTCACTTATCAGATAGATGATTGGCAAATATCTCCCACTGTGGGAACCTTTTCTCTTTCTTGATGGTATCTTTTGAAGCACAAAAAATTTTAACCTTGATGTAGTCATTTCCTATCCCTTATACTTTTGGTGTCATAGCTACAAAATCATTGCCTAACCCAGGATTACAAAGATTTGCTTTTATGTTTTTTTTTCTAAGAGTTTTTGTTTTTTATTTGTTTTTGAGACACAGTCTTGCTCTGTCGCCCAGGCTGGAGTGCAATGGCATGATCTCGCCTCACTGCAGCCTCCGCCTCCCAGGTTCAAGCAATTCTCCTGCCTCAGCCTCCTGAGTAGCTGGGAATATAGGCACCCACCACCACGCCCAGCTAATTTTTTTGTATTTTTAGTAGAGACGGGGTTTTCCCATGTTGGCCAGGCTGGTCTTGAATTCCTGACCTTAGGTGATACGCCTGCCTTGGCCTCCCAAAGTGTTTCTAAGAGTTTTATATTTTCAGCCCTTACATTTAGGTCTGTGATCCACTCCGAGTTAATTTTTGTATGTGATGTGAAGTAGGGGTCTAAATTCGTTTTCTTGCATGTGGATATCCAGTTGTACTAGTACCACTTATTAAAAACAGTATTCCTTCCCTACCTTGTCCCAGATGACATTTTGGTGGGAAACACAGGTATTTTATATTGTGGAACATGAAGCATCCTGTTTCTTTTTCCCTATCAGAAAGATGTTGCTGAAACACAAATCCATGTCCCATGTCCCTATTGTCTAATTATAGATTTAATATCAGCTCTTCCTCTTGAAGACGGCATTTTCGGCCTCAGGAAACTAATTTTATTATTTTTAGACTTGTGTTTGATTAAATGCATAGGAAATCTAGAGCAGGAAGGCACCCTGACCTCAGAAAACAGAAGAACATGTGCTGTTTCCAAGAAGGGCATTCAATGTGTGTTTCGAATCTAATCTTAGTAAAATATTGTTATTTAATTATTACAAATTCACCTATCTCAAAATCTGAAAAAGTTTTATAAAGAGTTCTCTTTCCCCTTGATGAGCAGGGGTGAATTGTTGGGTGGGCCTGGAACGTCAGGACCTAACCAAGGTGGGCGCCATAGGCCTCTGGATAAAGCATCCCGGTAGCTTGGTAGACAGCAGACTGTCAGGACAGGTGTCAGCATTGGGAAAAAGCATTCCATGAGCTTGTCTTTAAAGGGAGTCAGTGCAAAATCCAGGTCAGGCAAGGAGAGCAAAGGTAAGTAGGCACAGTGCAGTTCCAGATGTTGTAATTTGCTGACATCTTCTTGTGGCCAACTTTGTCCTGGCCCCCAGTGCAGATAAAGAGAGTGGCATCTGGTGCTGGTGAAGGTGGTGTCTTCCCAGCCCCCAGCTGTTTGCTGTTCTCTCTTCAGCTTTCCAGATGTCATCTTGATAAAAGCATTTAGAGGTTCACTGCCTCTACACTGGCAACTAAACAGCCAATCATTGTGGAATTGCCCTGTGCCTTTTGGCACAGAGTTTTGGCTTGGTAAATACCTTTCGTTAAACTTTAAGAAAAAATTTGGAGTTGGTCAAACTAATTGTGGTGTTACATAGTATTTGTTCAGGGTTTACTCTGAATAGTACTTCTCTCTCATTATTCATTTAATCCTCAATTCCATGAGGTAGTTGTTAATTTTGTCTTACAAAAGGGGGCACAAGGCTTGGGGGAGATTAAACCATTGCCATAGTCACCCAGGTGGGAAGTGGCAGAGAGGGACTCAAATGCAGACCCCAGTCCAGAGCCTGCCCTTCTCACCCCGCTCACAATCTGCTGACACAAAGATAAATCTCCCTGTGGCTTACATTCCCAAGAATGGCCAAGGGAGCTGAGGATATGTTAGGAACAGTGACTCCCGAGTCAGCTCTGCTCTTGTAAGCACAGTCTTGGTTCTCCTGGGGAGAGTCAGCAACACCCAAATTCTGAATCTGAGTTATTCATCCTCAGGCAAATGGAGTCTTGGAGGTCGCTGGCCATCCTGCCAGCAGCAGGATGTTTTGATACCTGTGTCTTCAAGCAGGAGAAGGGAAATGCACTAGCAGCTTCCTTTGCAGAGGCCCATTTGCCCTTACCTGCAGAGCAGCCCAGGGGTCTTGTGGATCATCCTTACTCCTGGGGAAGGACCAAGAAGGACACTCAGGGTCTGCTGACTGAGTCACTTAGATCAGGCCAGCCCGAGACTTCCCTGACTGTCAGCCAGCAGGCCAGCTTGTTACCCAAGGGCAGCAGTGACCAGGGCAGGTATCTCAGGGGCTGTCAAGTTCTCTGTTGGCCGTGCAAAGACTCCACGTGGAGTTGTCTGTAGTGCACAAACTCAGACAGTGAAGGAGAATCAGTCATACTGAAATCAAGGCTAGCAGTGAGGTTCCTTCTGCTATGACAGTGGGACAGTTACAGGACTGGAGTTATCAGAAGAATGCCAGACATTTGGGCCCTAATCCATTTGGTAGATGTTCCAGACGAGATCCAGACATGAAATCTAACAAAGAGTTCAGGAAAATCGTCACCTCGTCTCACGAGCAGCTGATCTTCCACATCAGCATCTTGCTTCACTTTGGGAAGTTTGCTTCACCAACTTCTGGTTTAATTGCTGGCCTTGCCAGTCCGTCTGATTTAGTATTGCCACTGCATTCTAGACGCAGGCACGAGGGCTGCATTTGATTGTAGCCGGAGCCTGCCGGGCACAGTGCAGGGGTCAGGAAATAGCAGTCCACATTCTTGGGTTGTTATGCTTTTGGATGGGAGATTCTGTATTGAGAGGGTTGGAATTAGTCTTTATTTCACGATGCCAGATGGAGGTGTAAAAGATCTATGGGACAATAGAGCAGAATGGGCAGTTCTTTCCTCCTAAAAGAGAATTGTCTCTGCAGGGCAGTAATGAACTTGTCATGGGACAGTGCAACAGCAAAGCTTCACTCCTTCATGGTGTCGTTGTTCTCACAGTGATAATCGAGGACCGTCTCAGAGGAAATCTGCCATATTGCTTGCACGTATTTGGAATTGGGATGAATAGCTAAGGAACATAATACAGGTGCCATTAAGAAATGATTTCAGCCTCCTACGTGGTTGGTGGGCTGAGCATGTGAAACTAGAACATTCTGTGATTTCCAGTGCCGGGAAGAGTAGAGCATGGCCGGGTCAGCAATACAATTAAGATGTGGCCAATAAAAGTGCATGTGCAGTCCCATTCTCCTCCAGAAGAGAGTCTTGGAGGATGGATCCCATTTTAGTCCTTTAAAACAATTTTTTTGCCTTTTCAAGTTTTTTATTTTTATACTTTTTTAATTAAAAAAAGCATAATTACCACAATTACATAATTACTACAAATTACAAAGGACTACAGCAGGACTAGAATAATGAGTGAATCACATCCGCCTGGAAAGCAGATACTCCCAATAATATTAATGTTATAATACAAGCTCATTCAGGTATTTTACATTTCTTTCTTTTGTTCCTTTTTTTGGCATTTTAAATATGGTATCTTAGCGCATAGCAAAGATAATGTGCGATGAGCATAAGGTAGAACCTTCTTCGCAAAGCCGGATGACAAGTTTTCCTCTCCAATGAGAAATGGGTTCTAAGTTCCTATCTTCTCTGTCATCAACATGGCTGAAGGGGGAGAAGGTGGGGTGGGGGGAAATCCAGGGACTCTTCCATATGGGAGGTACGCTGGGGTTCCATTTAGGAGAGTACCAGATAACTGAGATCACTCTATCCAGGCTTTTTTGGCAAAAAACTAACAAAACAAAAGCAACCCTCACCCTCCATAACTAGTCATCTTTCTTGCCCCTCCTCACTTTCAGGGCCTTCTAAGCAGCTTGCTTTCTTTTGTGAAATCATCGGAAAAGGGAAAAAAAAGAGCTACAATGGAACAAAACTAAAACATTTAATAACTTTGACATAGGGGCTCAGCACATCTATCTGACCCCCAGGAGTCCCAGCTGGGGCAGGGCCGGATGGCCCTTCTCTACAGGTAGTGCATTTGCTCCCAGGTGCAGGAGAGGGTGAAGGAGAAACCTGCCCCTTTACAGGGCTGAGGCATACAGACCTTCTGATGTTTGATGTTCAAAGGTTATGCTGGCATGGACCAGTCTTGGAAGGGATAGGATAAATAGAAGGATCTGGGCAGGCTGTTGCTTTGCATCTCAGATCTTGGATCCCATTTTAAAATGATTCTCCTGCCTTGTCTCCAAGTTGTGTTTGTTTGGTGGGTTGTTTATGTTAGACCAAGATTGAGAATGATTTAGGAAAATAACACAGCTCTGTTCTGTTCCCATGCTGGTAGGCACTGGCATGGGGTGTTCCCAGGGTATGTGTGGTGATATACTGTGGACGGGGAGGAAGCAGTAAATGCTTCTTTGGTCTTAGACTCTGACAGAGTGGATGTTCACATTGATTTTCTGAGCAATCATGGTGATTTGTCAGTATCCATCCAGTGGAGGACACAATCAACAAATGGCTGTTATATCATGTTTTTCCTCTTATCAACCCAAAACAAATCCAGTTTTTAGAAATACTATTTGCAGAAAACAAAGACAGCTTGTTACAATTGTCAGCATATAGTCTGCTGCGTCAAGTCCATCTCCATGTATGTTCAATTCATGCAACCAGTTAAACATACCAAGATACAATAAAGACCCTGCAACTGGGATCAGGGAACAGGTAGTGACCTTGTCCAAACAGAATAGAGTGGTTTCTTTTTAAAATTTGTATTTTATATATACACACTCAAGATTATACCTTTGTAAATCATATATATGTTAACTATGGATATAGTTTCCTTTCATTTTTTCCTTTCATTTTTACATGCTTTACAATTACAGGCTAATTTAAATTGGATGCTTAACTCAGGGTGCTTTCTAAATTAAATGTATGTACCTAATTGACAAAAATGTACATGTCACCCTATGCATTCCCTTGGCTGCTTCCCACCTCACCCCACCCCAGCCCCAGGCATAACAAAGAGTCAATTTGGCTGCTCTTTTACAAGTGACATTGTTGGTGAATAATGTCAGACCCTTCCTCATGTTTTCTATGTGTCAGTTAGTTGAGATCTGGCAACGAAAAGCACATTCTACAAAGCATTGTTGGTTATCACCTTCTGAGGAATGCTTGGGTAACCCCCAAGGGCTGGAGGATAATTTTCCTGGGATCTTTGGGTCTGACTTGGCTCATCAGAGAGGACTTTTTTCCTAGGGAATGTCTTTGATTACATTCTGGGATTTCTATGTTTAGTGTTTTTAACTTTTTTGAGGTTGTGGATCCCTTTGGAAATTCGATGAAAGCTATAAAGCTTCTTGCAAGAAATACATGCATGCATGTTAACTTTTGCAGTCTCATGGGTTAAAGACATCAGTGTGCGAGCCTTGTTAGTTTGTGTTTTAATAGGAAACTCCCTGGACTTTGAATCGTAGTTGGCAGGCTTCTCCTCTCTTCCCTGGAATGCATTATGAACGGGCCTGACTATGAGTCTGTCTCCCAGGCTTGCCGTACAGTCCCTGGGGCAGAGTACTCTTTACCTTTGCTGCCGTTACAGGGGATCTGCAGCCAGACTGGCTGGGTTCAGCGGGTTCTCCTACTTGGTTGCAGCATGAGCCTGGGGGGTTTGCTTACCTTCATGGTGCCTCGGTGTCCCCATGTGTCAATGAGGATGATAATAGCATCCCTTCGTGAGGTGGTGGTACATGCACATGCATGTGTACATACGTGTGCATACACATCAAAGGCTACTGAGATTCCTCTCAGCAGGGACAGGTGGGTGGGCACAACAGCACGGAAGTGCGCAAGTGCAGCCTGGATGGTGAACTGCCACTTCCCAGGATATAACCACTTCCTGACTTCTGCACACCTTTCAGCCTTTCTCAGTGGGTCAAATTACTTCCTAAAATGGCCAATATACCAATTTATATTCTCTTTAATAGCATCTGGGAGTCTTTAATCCTGATAACCTTGCCGATTATTGCCAGAATTTTTTATGTTTTGTCCACATGCCGGGTGTGAATTGATGTCTTCTTGTGATTTTATTTCTCAGTTCTCTGCCCAGGTAGGTTGGATATCTTTTTAAATCTTTGGTTTTAGGAATTGAAAATATCTTCATTGTGTCTTTTCTTCGTCTTTAACTTTGTTTATGGTACCTTTTATCACATAGAAGTTTTCAGTGTGGATTTAGCTAAATAGCTCAATCTTTTTTGTTATGATTTTCACTTCCTGTTTCTTGTTTTAAAAAATCTTTACTACTCTGGGAGCATAAAGACATCCCACTACATTTTCTTCTGACAGATTCAAAGTTGTTTCCATGCTTGTGTATTTCATCCATTTAGAGTTTGTTTCTGTGTCTGGCATGAGGTTGAGAGTTTAATTCATTCATCTCCCTGTGGACACCTGTGGTCCCAGTGCCATTTATTGAACAGTCTGTCATTCTCCATTTATTCAATATTTTTAGAAGTCAGGCAATTTGCATTTTATGTAAGCTCTTCTAACTTTTTTTTTTTTTTTTTTTTTTGAGATGAAGTTGTCTCGTCCTGTTGCCCAGGCTGGAGTGAAGTGGCACAGTCTCGAATCACTGCAACCTCCACCTCTTGGGTTCAACCGATTCTCCAGTTTCCCAGGTAGCTGGGATTACAGGCACAGGCTACCATACCCCGCTAATTTTTGTATCTTTTTAAGTTAATTAATTAATTAATTTATTTGAGACGGAGTCTCACTATCACCCAGGCTGGAGTGCAGTAGCACGATCTCGGCTCACTGCAAATTCCCCCTCCCAGGTTCACGCCATTCTCCTGCCTCAGCCTCCCAAGTAGCTGGGACTACCGGCACCCACCACCACACCCGGCTAATTTTTTGTATTTTTAGTAGAGACAGGGTTTCACTGTGTTAGCCAGGATGGTCTCAATCTCCTGACCTCGTGATCCGCCCATCTCTGCCACCCAAAGTACTGGGATTACAGGCGTGAGCCACTGCGCCCAACCAATTTTTGTATTTTTAGTAGAGATGGGGTTTCACCATGTTGGCTGGGCTGGTCTCAAACTCCTGACCTCAAGTAATCCACCTGCTTTGGCCTCCCATGGTGCTGGGATTACAGGCATGAGCCACTGCGCCCGACTGGCTCTTCTATTTTTTAATTGTTGGTGACTGATTAAAATTTTCATTTAAATCCTAAATGGGCCAAATAAAACATTCCTGCAGTTGAAATCCTTCTGTGGCTGCCAGCTTGCAGCCTCTGATGCAGTGCTTTAGGGCAGGACCTCTGGCCCCAAAGACCTGAGATTGAATCCCAGCTCCACCCCTCATTCGCTATTTGACCTCGGATGAGTTGTTGACTTCTCAGAGTCTTAGTTTCCTCATCAGTAGTACTGCAAGGATAATAACAGTATGTACCTCACCAAGTGGTGGTGTGGATAAAATGAGATCACACGTGGGAATCTTTAGCACAGGGCCTGCTACACACATAGTAAGTGTCTGACAAATGTTAGTGTTTAGCAGCTGCCGCCTTATTACTTACTCCTCCCTGTTCCAGCCCTCTTCTTTCTTTATTTAGATGGAGCCTGTCTCTGTCACCCAGGCTGGAGTACAGTGGCACCATCTCTGCTCACTGCAAGCTCCACCTCCCGGGTTCACGCCGTTCTCCTGCCTCAGCCTCCCGTGAGCTGGGACTACAGGCGCCCGCCACCATGCCTGGCTAATTTTCTTTTGTATTTTTAGTAGAGATGGAGTTTCACCATGTTGTTAGCCAGGATGGTCTTGATCTCCTGACCTTGTGACTTGCCCACCTCGGCCTCCCAAAGTGCTGGGATTACAGGCATAAGCCACCGCACCTGGCCTCTAGCCCACTTCTTAAGCAGCAGAGGATGGTGTTTTATGAAGATGAGGTTGGCAGGGCTGCTATGCATTCATTCATTTGCAGAACTTATTGATGATGTGTTTAAGCCACACTGTGCTGTGTAAGTTGAATTGTTATGAAAGCTGGCCTAGAGAGGTCTAGCATAAGATTTGTTCATAGGACCTGACTGGCTCATGCTGCAGCAGAGGAATTGCGATGGGCCCTGGGCACCTGGGCACCTGGAGGGGTGTTTCTGGGCAGGATCAGGGGAGAATCAGTGGAGAGGAGGCACTCGAGTCCAGACGTTTTAGGACTAACTGGAGTGGGGAGAGGCAAGTAAGCTGATGCCTACAGAGATTTCCTAATAATGCTTAAGGTGATGACAAAGGCCTGGGCTTGGGACCAGTGAGAAAGAAAGAAATCCCAGAGTCTGTGAGTAGCAGGAAATGGCAGGACTTGATGATTACTAAGATTGGGTGGGAGAAGGGAAGAGAGAGGTTGACTAGGACTGCAAGCTTTTGAACAAAACTTGAAGGCTCAGTTTGGGGTGGCGAGTCCCATTGGTGTGGACTGAGACTGGGGGCAGTATCGGACAGCCAGGCTGACCAGCCTCAGGGGAATGCTGTAGCAGAGCTCAAACAGGAGCCCCTGGCTCTGAGGACACAGGGTGCGGACCACCACAGAGGCATAGAAACAACCTGGAAATGTATGAAATCGCTTAAAAGGTAAAGAACATTTGTTTTTCTTGGCCTTTGACATTTTAAAGACAGACACTGACATGCATGCTATTTCCGTAGTCTGAGATGATTCTGAAACCCAATGTAGCCTACAGGTAATGAGCTGCCTGCATAAGCATGGAGCAGGGACATAACTTCACCCTGAAGATGGGGCCTGAGACTTTGTACCATCCACTTTCTGCCATGCTGGCGATAATTCTGAGGCTGGCCATCTTCCTTGCCTGCCACTGATTCTGCCATGAGTCAGCTGTTTCCTCTTTGTAATCTTAGTGTCCACTTGACTTCGTGGTGTGGCTCCCATCAACATTCTTTTCTAAGGGGCTTTTTTTTTTTTTTTTTTTAATAAAATGGAATGCCGTCATTTTTGCATCCTATCAGTGAAGGCAGGGATTGTCCTAGGGCTTCCCCTGGGCCATCAGAAGGGAGGGCTTGTCATGGTAGTTTGACTTTAGTTCATGACTGTTGAGTCAACACCCAAATGATGGCTGGCTTCCCATGTTGGGGTTACTTCTTTTTTGGAGTAGCTGTGGTGCCCTGCCAGGGCGTGATTTATGGACTTGAACTCAGAAGCTGGTGTTCGGGAGCTGGTGCCCAGAGCTGCTCTGAGGCCTGGGCTGACCTTTGTGCACAGCCCACGAGCAGGGCCCCGAGAGGTGTCTAGAACAACGTGCAGGCTGGAAGTGCGTACCCTTGTCCCAAGGTTTCACTAAAAGTCTACATTTCATCCCCCAAAGAATGGGCTTTGCTGGGCTAAGCATTTAGCAAGAAATGCGGTTACTTGTTTTGAGAATGCTTTTCTTTCTTTGTTTCTTCCTTTTTTTTTTTTTTTTTTTTTTGCTAACTTGGCAAATATTTCCATGCATGGCCTTGCATTTTATTCATCCTTCAGAAGTACAGCTATGAGAGGGAGTGAAGCTGTTTTTCAAGGTTGTTTCAGGCAAGCCTCAAGAATGTACCATTGGAAAAGTCCTTGCAAGGCAGTAAAGGTAAATTAGAAATGGCTCATATGGTCCGAGAAATAGGAGTAATACAGGTAAAGCCTGGTGTTGCAGGTGAAAGCAGACTTTGACTAATACATACCACTGAGGCTTCATCAACCCATGACCCTTGGATATACCAAAGACATACCCTTATCTAAATTGTCCAGTGACCTTGACTCTTCCCAGATTCTTAAACCAAGGCCATCTTCTCCTTGTATTTCACATGCATGTGTGTATCCCTTTGTTATCTTTTAAATTATAATTGAGGCATAATTTACCTATGGATAGTATATCTAAGTGTACTGTTCAATGAATATTTGTAAACTGATGAGCTTTGTGTAATGGTTAGTGATGACCTGGATCTAGAAACAAGACGATATCAGCCACCGGGCAGGTCCTCTTCATGCCCCTTCTGGTCACTAGTCCCTCTGGGGTAACCCTGACCTGACTTTTTTATCTCTAAATGAGTTATTATAAGGCAGATATCCTTGTGGCCAGCATCCTGGTCAAGCAGTAGAGTCTATCAGCCCTGTAGGTGGTCCCCGTCCCAGCCACAGCCCCTTCCCTCTGCACTGGTACCCACTTCCTGGGCTTTTGTAGTGATGAGCACCTTCTGTCTTCTGGCCTTGTGCATTTGTGATTTTTGAATGAGTCAAGGTAAAAAGAAAAAGCAGCACATGTTTCTGGCTTGCTGCATTTGGTTCTGTACATCCAGAATGTCTGTTGCCGCTTGGTTTGCCTTGAGATTTGCTAAGCAGAACCAGCAGCAGTGCTCCTTTTTTGTGAGCCTACTGTGTGCCAGGGGAGGCTCGTGGGTTCCCGACAGACCTGGAAGAGCCTACTCTGTGCCAGGTGTGGCTCGCAACAGACCTGGAAGCTTCCAGAGCTCTCTGGCCCATCACCACCTTCCCCTGGAGTTCTTTGGGATTTTCTGGGGACTTGAAGAGATGATTTTAGCCTCTGATTCTTCAGACCGAGCAGTATGTTACTTTTATAAGAGTCTTTTAAAACTGGCTCCTCCCTCCAAGGCTGTGTTTGAGTGTTTTTAGAACATCTCATAAGGCCTGGGGATTTCTGGGGAGTCTCCTGCAAATAGAAATAGCTGATGATGTGAGCAATGGGTCCACATCACTCACACGCATGTTGTTGTGATTCTCTCACCTCCCTTCCCAGTGCCTTAGTGTCTCCTGATGGACATCCCTGGCTGTAACTTGCAAGGCACCCCATTGTAAAATGACTGAGGGATGGCACTTCTCTGCCTACAGATGCAGCTGGCTAAGGTGTTATATGATTTTAAATACAGAACACCCCCACTCCACCATATTTTTCATTCTTCTCTACCAAGCATTTTTGTAACTAGTTCAACCTGATGCTCCTACAGCTTTCCAGGTCGGTTCCTTGTTATTAAACCACGTTGTGAACATCGAGGCCAAGCCCATGGCGCGTTAGGTGGCTGCAGTGCTGTGTGGCAAATGAGCATGGTGAGTTCTGGTGGTCACCACGCTTGTCGGTTACCTGTGTGAGCAAGGGGACCCAGGGTACTTCTGTGGGGACCCGGGGTGCGCTCTGGGTGTATTAGCCTGTTTAGAGCTCCTCTTACAGAATACTGCAGACTGGGCAGCTTACACAGCAGACAGTTATTCCTCACGGGTCTGGAAGCTGGAACTCTGCAGTGCCAGTAGGACTGGTTTGGGATAAGGAATCTCTTTCCTGGCTTGTCGACAGCTGCCTTCTCACTGTGTCCTCACCTGCCCTCTTGTGCTCACTTGGAGAGAGGGAAAGAGAAAGGGAGGGAGAAATACCTCTAGTGTCTCTTCTTCTTTTTATAAGGACACCAGACCTGTTGGATCAGGGCCCCACCTTGCTGACCTCATTTAACCTTCATTACCTCCCTGAAGGCCCTGTCTGCAAATACAGGGACATTGAAGATTAGGGCTTCAACCTCTGAATTTCAAGGGGACACAGTTTAGCTCATAACAGTGAGCATGATTAAAATGCATGTGGTTGCTCTTACCAGCCCCTACTCTGCCTTCTTCCTGGCTCTGGCTGTCATCTCAGTTTAGCAGCCCTCACTCATGGCCCTGCCTGTGGCTACTCTAATAAATGTGATTCAAACAGAAATGTTGAGAAAGATTATGATTCTAGGCACACACCTCAGACAGCTGCCTTGGGAAGGCTGAGTCAGGAATGTGCCCCTCCTTCCAGGTTGCATTTGAAACTCCGAAGGGAGATTCGATTCATTCCCAGATTCCCTTGGGGGATATCTGACCCCATGGAAGACTTAGTTGTCCCATTCCCCACATGGAGGAGATTATTTTTAGCCAAAACATATCACACTTCTTCTCAGCCTCACCCCCACCTAAAACCCCAGCTTTCCCTAGGGAGAGGGAGGGCATTCTAACCCACCAGCAAAGGGGAAACATTTACAGTGAGAGAAGATAGAGGAGGCTAAAAGCTGTCATTGAAGTGGGACTAAGCCAAGTTCATTTTAAAATTATTGACCAAAGTAAGTACCAAGCAGTGCAGTTGATAGAGAATGTGAGTGTGTTATAGCTTTCAAAATTCACTAGGGTCCATTGCTGTAGGAGTGAGTGTGGGCATCAGCCTCATGCTTCCAGTTAGGGGAAGGGTGTCCTGGCCATGCCCGTGTCTACAGTCATACACTCACGTGTGCACACACCGGAACCTGCACACAGGCGACGGTGCAGTGCCGCTGAGGTACAGCCATCCAGCAGGCTGGTCGGGGGTTGTGTTTCCTGAATGCTAAATGCTAGAAGACAGGGTTCTTCTCTGGTGGCCAGGGAGTACCCACAGAGGTCCAGAGGTCTCCTGAAAGGCAGCTCAAAGACACTCATCACCTGCTGCATTCACGGTGCTGCCTGCAGGTGCTCCCCACACAGGGAGCCACCCGTGGTCCGGGAAAGTTTGCTCAGAGAGTAGTCAGAATGAGGGTGTGGCTTGGTGAGGGGCTCTCAGCTGTGACAGGTGACCCAGAGGGAGGAACAGGGATCAGTGAGTGCACGGCTCAGTGTGGAGCTTCCTCTCCAGTTTCCACTTGTTTGCCCTCTGGAGAGGCCAGATCTGGGCTGGGTCACTGGCGCAGCTGTCTTTCAGAGACCCGATCGATCACCCACCCTTCAGGCCCTGGTGCTTGGCTTGGAACATCCCTGCTCATCTTTCTACAGGCTGCTTTGTCTTCTTGCTGCAGTGGCCCGGAGGCTGCTTCTCCTAGGCCTGCGCCTGCTCAGCTTCGACTCTGCCCGGCACGAGGCCTGTCACATACAGGCCATCAGGAAACACTTGACAAAGCGTTTGTCAAGATAAGAGATTTTCAAGGATCCTATGATGTCCTGAGGTGAACCTGCCTGGGACCATTTCTGGTGGGCATCAGGGCCTGTTTCAGAAGCCCCTGAGACTCTGTGGGGTTCTCCGAAGAGAGGCACACTGTGATTTGACAAATGTTACATTGCTCCCTGGAGAACCCCTCCCATGTGACAGGTCCTGCTGACATGAGCGTCATCTTCTCTGGGTAGTCTGGGTGGGTAGTCTGCATGATATCTCCACGCACTTGGCTCAAGTTGGTTGTGGCCTTTTGAACATCACCACTTATGCATTTCTCCTTCCTTCCCCTCTCCTGGCGTGTTTTGGTTTCTAGAGCAAACTGTTGGCATAAACTTTTTGATTCTAACTTGTAAATCCAAGGGCCAGTTTATTCCTCCACTTACCCTTAACTCGCAGAACACATGAAAATGTTATCTCGTAGGAGTGACTCCTCCAGCCCAGGACCCTCGAGTCATCTGTGGGAACTCGTGTGATTCTCTTACCAGAGACGGCATCTCCTCCCAAAGTCCAGGATCCTGGAGATGCCTGAGAAACCGAAGCCAAGGACATCTGTGTCCTAAGCTGTGGTCTCATTAACCCTAGGGAGCAAGGCCCACAAGTAGCCTTTCCTGATTCTGACCCATAACCAAGAAACCCCATCACGAAGCAACAGCTCACATGGCATTATAACACACAAACCAACACACTGAGTTAGCCTGCAAGGTCATAACTGCTGGATGACTCCCAGTCCACAGAAAACCAAAATTGCCAAGGGGAAAGTCGGGAAAGCTTCCTCGGAGAATGTGCCAGCATATTCATTGCTTGGGCTGGCAGTGGAAATGAAGGTGACTCCCCACCTCAATCCCAGCCCCTTCCCCCTCAGCCACTCTTCTGTTGCAAGAGGTTAGGATTTTCCCACCCCCACTTGTGTTTTTGATGTTATAGCTAAGAAGGCTTTGTCTACACCAAGGTCAGGAAGATTTCCATCTTAGTTTTCTTCTAAGAGTTTTATAGTTTTAGCACTCACATTTAGCTCTTTAATTCATTTTGACTTATATTTTAAATGTGGTGTGAAGTAGGGGTCCAACTTTATTATTCCTTTGTAGTTAGTTTTCCTTTGTCACATCCTAGACTCTAAGACATTTGCTCCTAAGTGCTGTTCACCCGTTCAGATCACACCCATATCCACTTAGGTTTGCAAGAAACAAGGACTTGTCAGTGAGCGTGAATCTGCAATTCAGTATCCATGACTATGGTTGGTGTATGGGCAGATGCCAGTTGCTCTCTTGTGACTGACAGCTTGATGTTCCAGCAGTAACCGTGACAGTGTTTGGTAGTTGAGCAGTTGGTGGGAAAAATGGAGCCATGTCTCTCAAAGGCAGACCCTGTAAGGTTGGACTAATGGGCAGCAAGGCCACCAGCTGCAGATGGCTTATATGCAACAACTTACTGCATCAATCAGAGTTTAGACAGTTGTTTGTTGTTTATTCCTTAAATCTAGAGAGGATTGAGTGGTCAGCCCTGAGATAAAGAGTTATGAGCTTATATCATGTAGTTTTCTACTGAAAAAGAAACTGATTAATCATCTTCACCCATTTTTCTCTATAAAATTATGCTTCTACTGAGAAAAGGAAGAGAAAGAAGACAGATGAGCACCTGTGTTGCGCTGGCATGGCTGGGAAGATGGGTCACAGAGCTAGTGGATGGGAGCCTCTTCTCTGGATAAATTAAATGAGCTGCCCCAGGTTTCAGAAGAACTCATTACACCCCCTCTTTTTTGTTTTTTTGAGACGGAATCTTGCTGTGTCACGCAGGCTGGAGTGCAGTGATGGATCTCAGCTCACTGCGACCTCTACCTCCCGTGTTCAAGTGATTCTCCTGCCTCAGCCTCTGGGGTAGCTGGGACCATAGGGACCTGCCACCATGCCTGGCTAATTTGGGTGGGATTTTTTTTGTCTTGTTTTTGTTTTGTTTTAGAAGGAGTCTTGCTCTGTCACTCAGGCTGGAGTGCAGTGGTGCGATCTCGGCTCACTGCAAGCTCCACCTCCCGGGTTCATGCCATTCTCCTGCCTCAGTCTCCGGAGTAGCTGGGAGTACAGGCACCTGCCACCACACCCAGCTAATTTTTTGTATTTTTAGTAGAGACGGGATTTCACCATGTTAGCCAGGATGGTATCAATCTCCTGACCTTGCAATCTGCCCACCTCGGCCTCCCGAAGTGCTGGGATTACAGGTGTCACCACCACTCCCCACCAGTTTTGTATTTTTAGTAGAGACGGGGTTTCACCATGTTGGCCAGGCTGGTCTCAAACTCCTGACCTCAGGCGATCTTCCCAGCTCAGCCTCCCAAAGTGCTGGGATTACAGGTGTGAGCCACTGTGCCTGACCCACACCCCTTCATTTTTACCATCTGTGTTTCAGATTTTTTTAAGAGTGTGTTTGTTGTCAGGGGTGTAGTAGAGTTGGAGTGAGCCACCATTTAGGACACAAGCACACACTTGTAGTCAGGGGTGTAGTAGAGCCTCTGTTTCCCCATCTATAAAATGGGACCAGTCATACTTGCCAAGCAAGGGAGGGTTGAGTGTTCAGAGCAGTCTTGCCCATTTAGAGGCACAACTAATAAATTCCAGTTGCCTTTCTGCCTCCCTTTTGTTACAAGAAACTATGCAAACATGTGGAATTGATGTTTTTAAAAATTTTTAAATAAGTTCTGTGATCTGTGGAGAATTTTAAATCATAGAATGCTGGATGTGAAAGCCGGTGAAAGCACCACTGCAGGGTCTAAAAGCCTCACCTCAGCGTTAAGGGAATTCCGGTTACCTCGGAAGGTTCCACAGCATCAGCACTGAAGTTAGCAGTGTACTGACTGCGAAACTGTAGTGTCACAGACCTCAGTTTTTAATAAATCAATACAGAGAAAACTGGTTTTTCCTCATTTCTTGACAAGCACCAGCATGGGGATTTGGTGGGTTTTTCTAGCTTGGTGCCTTCTGCAGCCTGAGATGGTGGGGGTATCTCTGAGTCTCCAGGGCTCTGCCTTCCCTAGACTGCAGTTTCTTTTTAGTAACATGGAATAGTGGTGGGCTTTGTTTTCTGCTGAAGCTGGATGACTTAATTACCGTTTATTCCCCCCGTAGCTCTTATTTTACAACAACCTGGGATTTTCTCCAGACTTTGTTTTGTGCATTCTAAGCATTTCCACTTCATCTCATAAACACACAGCTCTTGTGCTCTGTTGTCAGGAGCTGTTTCTTTTATGTGTTTTTCCTTGCTCAGTTTTATGACCAGGCTGGTCACGATTGGAATAAATCATTAAAAGCATTAGACCTTAATCCACCTTTGTGCAATAGCATTTCTTGTAAATAAACTGATTCTTTGTTTTCTAGTTAAAAAAAAAAAAAATCATCTGCACCTTGGAAAAATTAAAATGCAATTATTGGAAGGCTCCTTGCTTCACTGTTCCTCTAGCATTGCACGTTACCTAATTAGAGTGGAAAGTCAGGGCTGCCTCCTCCGAATGCTGAGTGTGGCTGAGGCCAGGGGGAAGTGTTTGTGTGGCATGTGAGGTCTGCCAGTTCTGTATCAGAGCCCATGGCAGGCACACTCAGGACAGCAAGCTCAGCACATCTGGCCTCACTGTGTCTCCCTTCCCCCTCACCAGGCAACTTCTCCAGGGTGTGCAGATCTGATTGTTTCTAATTGATTCGTTGACCCAGAGAGGCTGCAGCCAGGGCTGGGTGGGCACTGCTGGGTGTGTGTCTGAGCGTGTGCATGCACCCACGTGGGCCACGTGCACATACCATCAGGGCTGTGTAGCAGCATTCCACCTACTCACTGGTAGACTTGTAAAAGCAACCCACAAAACATTTTTAAACAAAACCAGAATAATGACCTTGAAGGTACTGAGAAACCACATTGCATCCTTTCTGGTTGTCGTGTTGCTCTTTTCAATAGTCTGCATTGCTGAGTTGTGACATCCACGTGGCCACAAAAGCATCTTGAGGCAAAATAACATTTAATTTGTCTTTTATTTATTTTTAACTAAGCACACTGCATGTTTCCAAATAAAAATAGACCCACAGTGAGGTACCTGGGCCCAGTGTGTGGAACATGAGCACTGGAGCCACACCTCTGTGGAGCCAGGCCATGTGAGCTTCCTCTGTGCCTCGTGGAGAGGACGAGGAAGGAGGATGTATTAGTCCTTTTTCACGCTGCTATAAAGATACTACCTGAGACTGGGTAGTTTATAAAGGAAAGAGGTTTAACTGACTGTCAGTTCTACATAGCTGGGGAGGCCTCAGGAAACTTACAATCATGGCTGAAGGGGAAAGGGAAGCAGGCACCTTCTTCACAGTGCAGCGGAGGGGGTGGGGAAATAACTGCCAAACACTCCTAAAACCATCATCTCTCTTGAGAACTAACTCACTATCCCAAGAACAGCGTGGGGGAAACTGTTCCCATGATCCAATCACTTCCCAGCAGGTCCCTCCCTGGCACATGGGGATTACAAATTGAGATGAGATTTGGGTGGGAACACAGAGCCACACCACATCAGAGGGACCACCCTGTGTGTGGCTGAGCTCCGCAGCAGTTTGATTTGGACATCAGCGAAGAGGATGCTGGTTTAGCTCTTTGGGAGCAGGGAGGAGGGCTCGTTTTTAATGAAATGGTTCCCCTGTCCCATTCTCCCCTGCCCTCTGCCAACTCCTTCCCTCCTGAGACATCTCAGGCAAGTTCATGGAAGGAGCCCTCAGAATGGAGCAGTGTGCAGCTCGACAGAGGGACAGCCCATGGTGGAGAGCAGGTGCTCCTTCCTTGGGTAGTCACAGCCCATCCAGGGCATGGGGCTGATGGGCAGAGTCCAGCTGTGTTTAGCCTCCATCCACTCCATGGTGCTATGCCAGCAGAGCCGCTGCCCACCACGCCCAATGTGACGGCACAGCCAGGGGAGTACTGAGCTCCCACAGCCACCCCATTCCACCATCCGCTTGTGTATCACACAGGGGCATATCGAGGAACTATCCTCGGGGTTAAACGCCCATGGGAGGGCAGATGTCAGGTTTCCTAGCAGGCCCTGTTGAGAAGCCCTGCAGTCCCTGCAGGGTGAGACATGTCTTTCCTGGGTGCAGGGAGTGCTGTGGTGGGGAGCCCTGGAGGGTCAGTCCCCAGAAGTGTGGCCAGCATGGGCTTGCCCTTCCCACCCCTGCTGTGGCCACCCTCCCAGCATTCCCCAGAGGGGCTGGCATCCAAGGGCCCCGTGTCCTCCCACACGTCCCTTTGCCAGAGCCGCCTTCCTCCCCTGGAAAACGCCTGCCTCTCCTGCAGTGGCTGGCCTGCAGTACCACCAACACCGCCCATCCTTGGGACGCAGCCTCCACTGCCCTGCATTGCATTTCTCCTGGTGTGTATGGTTCGGGTTTCCTGTCTTAGAGTGAAGTCCTTGGGGCAAGCACATGTGTGTGGAGACACATTTGGCTCACGGGCTAGTCCTCACTGAGGACTTCAAGGCCCTGGCTCTCCCAGCGCTGGCTCCACTTTCTCTGGGTCTTCCTCTCTCAAGGGCTCCTGAAGCATTTTCAGAACATTCTGCACAGCCTTCCGGGGCTTGCTGTCCATGAGACCCAGCACAGAACCCAGCTCACGCCCAGAATGTGCAGTGTGAGGAGGTGCTTCCTCCCTCTCAGGGTGTGTGGGTGCAGGGGCATTGCCTGAGAGCCAGGGCCTCTTAAATCTTATACCCTGGGTGCCTTGCCTGGCTGGCCTCACTTGGTCCCAGCCCTGGGCACTGAAGTTAGACAGATCTGGTGTAGGATCCCAGCACTGGGTGCCCATCCAGGTGACCTTGGGAGAGTTACCTTTCCTTTCCAAACCTCAGTTTCCCTCATCCCGGGTCATGAGGATTAAGTTAGGTGCTATGAGCACATGACTCAGCACACCCCCTGATGTGTATTAGATGCCTGATGGATGCTTGTGGTGGTTATTGTTTTTGTTGGGTGAACACAAAAGCATCATACACAAACCTTTCCCATATGGGCTGAGACTCATAGTCAGCATTGTCCCAGTGTGCCTGCCTCAATTGTGTGTGACGTTGACCGTGTGTGCTGTTGACCGTGCGGACTTGCCTGGCGAGACCAGGGCCTCCCGCGTTCTGAAGAGGATGTGTTTTGTGTCTCTGCTGCAGGAATTGCTTACTTAGGAGGTGTGTGCAGTGCTAAGAGGAAGTGTGTGCTTGCCGAAGACAATGGTCTCAATTTGGCCTTTACCATCGCCCATGAGCTGGGCCACAAGTAAGTATCAGACTCTGTGTCGTCCTGTTTTCTTTCAATCCTTTTTTGAATACAGATTTTTCACTTGAATTCTGTAAGTTCTAAAACAGTGCTGCTCTATGCCTTTGCTGCTTCTGCAATAAAGGACCCAGGTCAGTACACTAGGGTCCCAACCCTCAGGGACCCCACGAGATTACTGCACTGATTGGCTTGGAGAGTTGAAATGTTAATTTCATGTGCACATCTATTCTTAAAGCCAACAGAGTAGAGAGAAGAGGTTCTTCTCAGGATGTCCTTATTTAGTTGTACTTCTTTCCGGGATGAGCATGATCTTTGATTCACTCCAAGTCTATTATTCACATAATGGGATGGATCTTTATACTATTGACTTTCCATTTCCTTTTCTGCCAATTCTAAAGTCCAACTTTCTGAATGTAGAATTTAGTGTCTTAGTTTTGAAGAATTAACAGCTGTGGATGAGAGTCTTTGCATGCAGCGATTCTTCTCTTTAGGATGAAGTAACCATAGAACCTTAGAGCTTGCCTTAGGGGGAGTCTGAGGCAACCTCCTGGAGGGGTTGTTGAGTGGCTGGCCCCAGGTTGTGATCACATGCAGGAAGCCTCAAGTGGCAGAAAGCCAGATAATGCTAAAACTGTGACCTGAGGGTTATTCTTTTTCCTAGAGTAGGTGTCTGTTTTGTTTCTCTGAAGGAAAGATTGTGGTATGACTGCTTAAGAACTTAAAAGAAAATTAAATTGAGGAGGCCAGAGCATGCAGAACAGTGGAAAGGTTTATATTGGATTGAATAGAACATAATTAAATGGAAATCTAGTTCTTGGGGGAAAGTTATTGTAAAGGTTTCCTAATGACCTACACAGTAAGATGCCTGGGGTCTCAACTGTTAACTCTAGTTTTTATGAGAGTAAAGTCAATGTATAAGAAGGAGTATAAAAGCAATTGTTTTTCTCAAGCATTTGCCATATCTGTGGCTTTACTTTTTGTTTGTTTATGAGTGATGACTTTTAGTGAGTTTATATTCTGTTCACTTTTTAAAATGCTGGTCCACATCCACTGAATTGATTTTATGACCTTTTTGTTTTTGCTGTTTTTTTTTTCTTTTTAAATTATATTTTAAGTTCTGGGATACATGTGCAGAACGTGCAGGTTTGTTACATAGGTATACATGTGCCATGGTGGTTTTCTGCACCCATCAACCCATCACCTACATTAGGTATTTCTCCTAATGCTATCCCTCCCCTAGTCCCCCACCCCCACAACAGGCCCCAGTGTCTGATGTTCCCCTCCCTGTGTCCATGTGTTCTCAGTGTTCAACCCCCACTTATGAGTGAGAACATGCAGTGTTTGGTTTTCTGTTCCTGTGTTAGTTTGCTGAGAATGATTGTTTCCAGCTTCATCCATGTCCCTGCAAAGGACATGGACTCATCCATTTTTTTGGCTGCATGTTTTTGTTGTTGTTTTGGTTTATCTAGTGCCATCTTAATTGTTTCCATTCCTGTCGAGGGGTTTGGTAGTTGGCCTTTCCCTACCTATTGTGTGTCATAATGTGAGTAGGTACAGAGAGTGGAAATAATGTTGTGCGCATTTCCTGGGGTAGGGAGGAAATCCCATGTTATTGACCCAGGACCTGGTGAAGCAAGATGACAAGTTGTCTCTGAGTACACAGTTGTCTCATCTTGACACTATTTTTAAAAATACTGTTGACAATTCTTTGCCCATACTGTTTTTTAAATGAAGTTCAACTGCATTTATATTAGTCAACTGCATTTTAAATGAAGTTCAACTGCATTAATTTGCAATTAATTATTTGTATCTGAGTTCTTAAAATCCTGTATCCAAGAGTGATCTGCTGGGGAAAAAAGCCATAAATCAGAATGAGTTTGGCAAACATCTTCCCACCATCAAGGGACTGACCCCACCAGCATGCCATAGTACCTAAGAATCAATTACCTAATCATTATGAGGATGCAGGGATATCAGAGTACTTACCAACACCCGAGCTGTTATGGGCCTTTGAATAGTCAATTTAAATAAGGTGAGTTGAGCTATAGTTACGTGAACTGCAATGTCCCACGCCAGCATCCAGCAGCATGGCACATGCTAAGTGCCATTTGCACATATGTGTGGGTGCACACATGCTGCATGGAGGTCTTTTCTCATCAGACATTAAAAATACAGAGGGCCATTTTCTCCCTGATGACCTGTTCGAGTGACACTGGCCTCCCTGCACCGGAGGTCTGCAAAGATGAATGGTTAGATTCAAACACACTTTAGTACCCTTTAGCTATAGACTGTTTAGAATTTCTTGGAGGACTCTTTATAGCTTGCTATTCAACTCTAATTACCGACAAAAACAAACACCTTATTGTTAATCAAAGCCAATAAATCTTGCTAGCATTTGGCCCTCCCCCTCTTCGGGTAATTACAGGTTTCCCAGGGAAGTCTGTCAACTTTGATTAGTCACAAGTGTTGGGAAGCAGATCCCCGAGGATGAAGCCATGTCCTCCCCATCCGCAGGCCCCTCTGGTTCCTGGGCTCTGGTTCCAGGCTATATGGGCTGCTGGAAAAGGCCAAGACCAACCTGTACGCTCAGCGAAGTCACCGGCCAGGCTGTTTCACAGACGCAAAACGTGAAAACTGTTCTATATTTTGGAATACAGTGGATCCATTAAACTCCATACTCCTTAGCTTATGTGGAAAAAGTCTCCAGGTGGCTCACCCACTGGTCCCTTACCATGGAATGTGGTAAAGTGAAACATTTCTGGAGGGAAGGTGTCCGCGTGTGTGCCTTTGCACATAGCACGCAAAGGTGCGGCTCTTCTGTTTGTCACCTAACGTGCTTCGTAGGGCGATTGGTGTGAGCAGCTACCCTAAAATCTGATTGTCAGGAAAAAGATTCCGCTTCTGTATGAGCTACATGTTCCGCTTATCAAACAATGAGTTGCACAGATTAACATGATTTTGTTTCTGCGTTGGCTGTCAGAAAACACAAAGCTAGATTTAGGGCTCATTTTCAGCAATTAACTCATCTACATCCTGGAATTATATTTTCCTCCCTCTTCTCTTTCTAGCGTCTCTTTGTATGCGTGGTTTTATTTTAAATAGTTCAAACATAATTTATTTGGTACAATAAACTGGCTCTAATCCAATTTGCAATCAAATAGGTCCTAAATTATAATTAAATTTAAAGTTCTTGCCATGGTAATATCAATAATGCTGCTTTGGCCATGAATTAATAACATACTAGTGATGTTTAACTCGGATCAGATCTCTCATGTATTGAACACCTACTATGTGCAGGGTACTGTGTGAGATGCTGTGTGTTTGTCATGCCATCGGGTCAGTCCTATGAGGTAGGTATTATGTAGCTTTTACTTTACAGGTTAGGAAACTAGTATTGCTTCTTTAAAATTTGTAGTTACTACTTAATATGATTTGGGATCACTTATATGATTATACGTACTGCAATAGGCCCATTAAAATAAGGATATAAATTACATGAAATAAATAATAAAGAAGAGAACTTGTAGAGTCAAAAACCAAGGTACTCTCAGTTTAAGGGAAGTAAATGTCCATGTGTATAGCTGCTGCTGGCTGACCAAGGACAATGACCATATCATGGAGAGAGGTTCCCTAGGACACTTGAGTACTGTAGATGAGATTGACAGCTTCTTTTTTTTTTTGAGACCAAACAATGGGCCAGTTATTTAATTAACATAAGTCTGAGACTATTAGAATGAAAGTGATGCCAATGAAAATGATCAGTAGTTTTGTGGTTTTCCAGAAGCATGGAACAGGCGCCATTTACATATTAATACATAAATGAATCTGAGACTTTAAAAGCTCCCTGCCTGGGGCCTTCTCAAGGATCCTGCCTCTCATATATCATCATTAACTTCCTTGTAACCGCTGAGCTGAAGCTGTGGATTCATTCGAGTAACAGCTTTCTGATTCTCTGCCCTGACAAAGGAGCGGGCTGCAGAAGACTTCCCCAGCTCTGCTGTGGACAGGAGCTGGGGGATGGCAAGTCCTGGTGCAGGTGCTGTGTGAGAAGCTGTGGAAGGGCCCCCCTTGCTGCTGCCTGGAGGCAGAGTCCAAGCTGAGCAGCAGTCATGCTGACAACAGCCTGGAGGTTCCTAAATGCAAACGCATGCCCTTGGTTGCCTTCTTGCCCATGAAAGGCTGTTCTGATGGGCAGCTGTGTGCTACCTTTGGGTTCAGCTAGTAATTAGAAATCTTGGCCGTGTTAAGTGTGAGGAAGACAGCTGTGTCCCTTTCCATAGCGTTAACTTGAGAAATGCACCTTAAAGTGACTGTATTTAGCCGGGGTCTCCTTTTGCCTTTCTCCATCCCGCGGTGATCATTAGAAAACAGCAGCCCCTGCACATGAGAAGATAGCTACAACAGGCATCTTTTACCGGCTGATCCTTGTTAAGACAGGATCCATGGAAAGGGGGCAGTTCCTTGAGAGAAACAGCCCAGCTGGGATGACACGCCCCAGGTTTTCTCCTTCAAGAAACCAGGACAGGGTGCCTTGTCCTGGATGTCAGCATCCAATATGCCAATCACAGTTTGGTTTTAAAGAGAAAGAGGAAAAGCCAGAAGTAAGCATTTGTTTCTCTCAGGCCCCTGCTTTTCAGGCTTAACTCTGGTTGATCATGGGAAGGACTGACCCCTGATGACGGGTAGAAGCTCAGCTCTGTGCTGACTGCCCATGAGAAAAAGCAAAAATAAAACCCAGATCAAGGAGGGAGTTGGCAGTAACTTTAGTGTGACTTTAAAGTGACTAGGTGTAATGCAGCTGTTGGAATTGTAGCATCTATTGTTGGCTGTGATTTGGAAGCTCCAGTATAAAAGAAAGTGCATAGCTCTATGAAGGCTGCTGAGAGTGCCTTGTGTTTCGAGGGAAGTGGGTCTGGTATGCTGCAGCTAGGTCCAGGGGAGATGCCTGGCAGGAGGAGCTGGTTCTAGTGCAGCTGCAGGCAGGCGGGCACAGAACCAAGTGTCCACTGGTCGTTCTGGGCCTAGGTAAGCCCAGGACCCTGTGCCTGCCTGCATCTCAATCAGGTAAGGCAGCAAGCTCCTGGGAGATGTCTAGAGACAGGACCTTCTAGGTGGGGTGACAATAGAAGGGAGGGAGTCTGCTTTGTGCACCATCCACCACCCGCTCAGAAAAACAAAAAGGATATATCTTTATATAGAAAAATAAAAAGCTTTCTCATTGTGGAAAATAAACCTCTGCCTTTGTTGAATTGAGGAGTGTCTGTTAGATAAGCCTGAGCCAGATCAGGGTTCAATAAATGCCTGACCTTCGGAGCCAGCCCAAACCGTGGAAGGTCTCCAGCCCAAGTGGCACCAGCGCCACGCATGTGCTCAGCCTCCTGCAGCCTCTCCTTGGGGAGGAGCTTCTCCAGAACTGCCCCTCCTTGGGTTTCCCCTGGCATCCCTGTGCCCTTGCTTCGGTCAAAGCCATTCTCTTTCCATTCTAGAATTGACCTCTCCTGTAGTGGAGAGGCCAAGCCTGTGGCCTCTGGAAAACACTGTCTTGACAAAAGCTGGGAACTTGGCGTAGATGATGCCTGGCAGTGATGCACAGGAGGAGCACTGGGTGTCTAGAAATGCAGTGGCCCAGCCTCACCCACCATTGATTGATGCGCTTGCTCTGGGGGAGGAAGCTCAGGAAGGCTCTCCAAGAGATTCCTCACATCCCAGGTGGAGAACCGCGGAAGACGCAACATTGGAGGGGTCTCGTTGTTCCTCTTTCTGGCCTCGCCCGCGTTCCTGCCACCGTCTCTTTACCCGATGCCTCCAAGGCCCCAGTGCTGGGGAGCCAACACGGGGTATCCTTCAGTGCTGAGCCCGGCCATGCTAAAAATAACCTGCCCGCTTCACCTCTCTCTCTCGGTCACCCTGAGTTCCATGCGCCTCGCCACTTCCGAGTGAGCACTCGGGACCCGGCCATTCTGAATGTTGCTACCATAGACAGGCTTAGTCCTGTCTCTACTCCATCAGCTCCCAGGAGACCTCAAGGAGGGCATGGCACAAAACGTAAAGTGACCTGTGGTGAAGCCCCTGGAAGAATGGGCCGGGCAGAAGCCTGGACCCGGATGAGGCAGGAAAGCAGGTAGAGGGATAGGTGGGCCCTGCAAGGACAGAGGGCAGGTGGGGATGCCACCAGCTACAGGTGAAACTCGGTCTCCTCTAATTTTCATTACTTTGGATGCTTCCAGCCAGATGTGATGCTGTGCCAAGGTGAGTTTGGGACAGTGGACGTCGGGAAGGATGCCACATTGGCTAAGGACGTGCTTGCCTGGCCTGCAGCTCAGAATGTGAAGGAATCTGATCCCTGAGAAGTATGGTCCGTGGGCAGTGGGTGGACGCGTGTCTGGGCTGTGATGGGGAGGAGGGAAGGCGGGGAGAGAGCCATGCGAGGGAAATGCTCTCATAACTGGAGTTGACATGGTTCAAATGAAAAGAAATTGTCTCAGTCCCAGAACAGGAAGGAAAGCAAGCCATTATCCAGATGTGTGAAGCATGGAAATGCTTGTCTGTGATTTGTATTAAGAAGAAGCCAGCCGGCACAGTGCTGTGGGGACACAGAATGGACACAGGACAGATCTAGGCAGGCAGGTAGCCCACCAGCAGATGGCCATGGGTGGTGGCTGCTCCTGCCTCAAATGTTTGGCCTTAGTGCTGCACCCAGTAGGTGCAGCACCCGACACAGTGCTGCACCCAGCACAGACATCAGATGGGCCAGCGTTGAAAGGAAGGTATGCGGAGAGAGGGTTTCTGGGAATGTCATAACTGTTTGGAAATCCTGGAGGGAGAGGGAGCATGCTTTTGTTCTAGTTGGAATTAGGGCAGTTGTGGTTGTGTTCACATAGGGGTTGGCCTTCCTGGAGGAACAGAAAAGGGGGCGCCTTCCCCCAGGAAGGGCTGGAGCCTTGGACAGGCTCTAGACAGGTTTCCCAGCAGGTTCCTGCCTGGGCCTCATCCCCAGTTCCCACTTAGCTCTCACAGCCTCAGGCAGTCTTCCCTTCTCTGCTGAAGGGTAATTGGTGGCGCTTGCAGCATTTAAGGGCTCTCAGGTTTCCCTCTGGGGAGCTTGGAGTGATTCCTGAATACAGTTTCCTCTGCACTTGGCCCCTGCATCAAAGTCAGTGTGTGAGCATCCACTGGGCATGGCAGTCCTTACCCAAATTCCAGGGTTGTTCAAAATATGCAGGTCTTATTTCCTTTTATTTGTGTATTTATATTTTACTGATTTTTTATTTTTATGGGTATATAGAAGGTATGTATATTTATAGGTTACATGAGGCTTGCAATGTGTAAGTCATATCAGGGTGTTTTGCTGGTGAGATTTGTAGGGTTCTTCATTTTGACAAGCCATGAACCTCCTGGTGCCTTGGCCGTGATAGAATGAGCTTGTGACTGTGGAGGACCCATGGGACAGCTGTTGCTCTGCCCCACTCAGCTTTGCCTGATTTCTCGCTTCCTCCCCGCTCCCTTTCTCTCACACAAATAAAAGCAGAATTTCCTTCTGGCCTCTCCCCAGCAGAGAATCGTGGATGGGAGGTGCTGCTGCAGCGACCAGAGCAGCAAGGAGCATTTGTGACTGTGGGCTCTGTCTGAATGGCTCTACTGCCATCAGCAGTAATTCCTCATGGTCCTGCATTCACAGGTTACAGAGAAACTGCATTGCTTTCCTTTGGAGTCTCATCATTGATGTGGAGTCGTATGCGAGGCGACGACATTTCTTCCAGTTGTCTGGAAAACCCAGAGCCTCTGTTCCAAAGAGGACCTCGGCCACAGCCTTCCCAAATCCCACCAGGCCAGGCCTGATGCCTGGCTGGGAGGGAGGGAAACTCAGACAGGCCTTAAAAGCCTGTCAGCAAGCAGGCACATGCAGTCCCACCTGTATTTTGAGCAGCATGTCCCAACAGCTGTTGGCTGGGTGTCAGCATCATGATAGGAAGTCCAGCCGTGGAGAGACTTCCTCTGCCCCCAGAGTTGTGTTACTGTAATAAGGCAGGTTATACACGCTGTGCTGGTGTTTGTCTCTGCCCCAGGAATCCTTTGCATTTAATTATCAGGTAGATTCCCTTGCCTAAAATAATGACATCCAAGATGGTGTTTGAGGAGGCAGGAGGAAAGTTGAGTTTGGCTAAAGAACCAGATTCTGAAATCGCCTCAGAACTTCTAGACTCTTCCAGCAGTTAGCTGCGATGTAGTTTTCTTGTGCCAGAGCTTCTGGCAGCCTCAGCTGAGTGGTTCTTGGAGCTGGAAGGGATGTCCAGAGTCGTCATTTTGCAGATGGTGAGCCACCTCCCTTCCCACGGCGCTGTGTGGCTGAGTGGAGTCTCGGACCTGAAGCTCAGGCCACAGCACAGTGCCCTTTCCACACGTGAACAGAACCAGGGCCAGCGCTGAGCCCTGTCCAGGTGGCTGTCTTGGTAACTGGACTCACTTAACCTTTACTTGGAAAGACACCTTTGGCTTACACAGCTAGGGTTGCCTTAGTACTCAGGTGGCAGGGGTGTGATCTGATGCAGCTTTCTCTGTAGAAGGAGTGTCCCCATTCTTCCAGGTGTTTGGTTTCCTGCCTGGAACCCTTGTGCACCTACTGCCCACTGCCAGTGGACAACTTGAAACCAAATACCTGACTTCTCCAGACCTGCCCCTCCTGGGGTTCCCCGTGCCGTCCCTGTGCCCTTGCTCCGGTCAACCATTCTCTTCTCATTCTGGAACTGACCTCTCCTGTAGTGGACAGGCCCAACCTGTGGCCTCTGGAAGAAACCTGTATGCCTTTGGGGATTCAGCCCAGTCAATGGCACATTCTGGGAAAGGGCCCTTCTCATCTCCATCTGTTTGAGGTCACAGATGGCTTGCTCTCACTTTGCGCAAAGGTGGTGGTTTTGCCAAATGGCAGTGGCAGACAGAGAGGGCCAGCAGAAGGGCTCGGGGGATCTGAGAGAGCCATGGAATCATGCACTTTGTTCCTGACATCAGAGCAGAGCACAGACAGTAGTTTCCAGGGGCCGGCATGAGGATCTGGGAATGGCCTTTCTTGGAAAAAAATATACAGCAGTAGATGAATATAGAGTGAGGGAGGTTATCATTTTCTTAGCAAGTCGCTGGAAGCATGAGTAGGGCATCCTCTTGTTAAGCAGAGCCTCATTTCTACAGTGTTGAGAGGACCTGTGCTAAGTAAACCTCAGTGACTCATGCTTCTCACTTGTGATTGGTATCAGCAGCCAAGAGAGAATGAAAGGAAGGCAGGTTGGTCAGTGTTGAACTGAGGTGGGGAAGAGTCTTAGGGTTTTCAAGGCCCCTGCTGATGCTGATGTAGGGAAGTGAGGCAGGCAACCACTGGGAGAAGCTGGGCCCTGTGATGCTGTGGTGTATCATGTCGGGGCCAGAACTTGTGCCTGCACCTTGGCCATGGCTTTCCCAGATTACATCCAGGTGGATTGCTAAAGAGAAAGACAGGGCATCCACACAGTGGTAGTTTTTAGAAGTCAAACTTGATCATAGTATCCCCCTACCACGGCCATAGCAGATCCAG
Source organism: Macaca thibetana thibetana (assembly GCF_024542745.1). Taxonomy (NCBI): domain Eukaryota; kingdom Metazoa; phylum Chordata; class Mammalia; order Primates; family Cercopithecidae; genus Macaca; species Macaca thibetana. The sequence continues at coordinate 90,174,420 of NC_065584.1, forward strand.
AAGGACGCCTACCATGAGGCAGCTTCAGACACTGAAGACAAGTGACAAGATGCCTGCTGACGACCCAAAGGTGTGCATGGGTTGGTTTCTGGTCAGGGGAGCCTTCAACAGGAGCACATGCTCCTGTTATTCCTTCCATACAGGAGCATGTGCTGCTTTGGTAAATGACACCTAGTGAGCCTGTAGTTGGCTGTGTTGGTGGCTCTGCATTGGGGGAGCATCTGAATTAATAAAGGGCCTGTGCAGCTTTGTGACACATGCTCTGTGATCACCCAGGGATGTCAAAAACTACTCCCAGCAGCAGGAAGAGAGTTATAAAGAAAAAGGCAGCCAACTTCCTGCCAGCTACTTGGTCCACACTTGGATTACTCAGCAGGACAAGCTCACAAAGCCCCCCTCCATATACCGTCCCCCAGTTGAGCCATCCTTTCTGATTTAACAGTTTTCATCTAGAACTCCTACATCCCATGCCCAGTTCAGAATCTGGCAGAGTGAAGAAGCCCCACATTTGGTGCTGCACAACAGCGGAGAAGCACCCTAGGACTTCATCTCGGGCCTTGCACTTCACAGTGTAGTCTCGGACCAGCAGCAGCCGCATCACCTGGGAGCCTGTTGGTTGGAAATGCAGGGCTCAGGCCTGCCATGGGACTCGTGTACAACATGATAGTTTGAGACAAATAGCTAAGGCATCCAAGGGGTGGACATTTTGGTTTACCTCATTCCTCAGTCCAATGCTCAGTATTGCAGCTGCAGGTGTATATAACTTGGTGGGTTAAAGCAAAATACTTTTTTTCCATCTTGGTTCTGCAGGGGTGTTTTCGGGATAGCTTTCATACCCTGGCTTTGGAATCTCTTCTCTGGTCCCTGCTCTTTGGCCATGCTTTATTTGCTGGCTGTGCGATGGTAGAAGGCTCCCAGGGGTTGTCGACTGTCTTTGGAATTTGACGCTAGGTTTCCATTCAGCCTCCTCTACCACCTGGAGACCAGGTTTCTTAGCAGGTGTGCCTTGTACAGCCACCACTGATCCTACCTGTCAAAGAGACCTCACTCTAGTCCAAACATTTGACTTGGCACTTTATAAAACCTGGTACATTTTTGGCTAAACTTGAGCATATCAAACTCTTGGATGTTTACAAACTTGTATTGAAACATGCTGGTCAACTTGAATTGGGGTTTCCCGTGAAATGGGGGTTTTCCACATAGAAGATGGAAGGAAGCCGCAAAACTATTGGAAACACTGAAGAAGAATGTTAGACACTCCCTAAAAATTCCTGAAGCGGCCGGTTTTGTGTGTACGTTCTCGTTTTTTTTAAGAGACAGGGCCTCGTGGTGGGGAGTGATAGCTCATGCCTGTAATCCTAGCATTTTGGGAGGCTGAAGTGGGCAGATCACCTGAGGTCAGGAGTTCGAGACCAGCCTGACCAACATGGAGAAACCCAGTCTCTACTAAAAAATACAAAATTAGCTGGGCATGGTGGTGCATGCCTGTAACCCAGCTAGTCGGGAGACTGAGGTAGGAGAATCGCTTAAACCCGGGAGGTGGAGGTTGCAGTGAGCCAAGATCATGCCATTGCATTCCAGCTTGGGCAACAAGAGCGAAACTCCACCTCAAACACACAAAAAAGAGGGCCTCGCTCTGTCACCTAGACTGGAGTGCAGTGGTGTGATTGCAACTCACTGCAGCCTCATACTCCTGAGCTCAAGTGCTCCTCCCACCTTAGCCTCCTAAGTTGCTTGGACTACAGGCTCACACCACCCTGCCTGGTTATTGGTGCCCTTTGACTTGCCAAAAAGGCAGACTACAGGTCCCTGTCTGTGAAATGCTGACTTTGCTCTCTTGCCCTTTTTTGGTCTCCCTTTCAGTTTTTATTTTCAGTTTGGGGGCAGAGGCCGAGGTGTGAGCGACTGTGAGGGTCCTAGAGGGTGTCTTCTTCCCACCCTCACTTCCAGGGACTGTGTGTGAAGAGCTCGTCCCGTGGCTGCCCTTTTGGTGAAATACGGAGTTGGCAGGTCAGCCTGTTGGGGTGTCTTGGGTCAGGTATGAAAATCGTCATTTTCTCTTTCCACATTTGTTATATTATTACCCATGGCCTAGAAGACCAGAGCAGCCTTCAAATGCTGGTTGGAAACTTCTGGAATCTGGGGGTTTAGCATGAACCCTAAAGTCCAGGAACCAGATCACTTCTTGCTTCAACATGAATCGTGTGTCCAGAGAAGCTGGTTCACCTCTTACGGGTTGAGCCTGGTACCTGCCTGGCCTTGGTTTTCAGTGGTCCTCGTGTTTATAGCAACTCCTACAAAGTGACTGTAAAACTCATTTCCTTGTAAAAGGTGGCTCAGGAAGGAAAGCCAAGGGGGCTGGTTACCAAAGGGAAAGAAAGTCAAAGAGTACCCTAAAGCAATCATGCTTTCAACCTTAGGGATTTGCAAAGGGTTGTAAAGATGCCCCCTTTTGAACACAATGGGCACGCTGACAGATAGTGCCTGCTCTGACTTTGTCATGGGCATGCTCATCACCATCTCAATGACCCAGCAAGTCTCACCTCACACACCAGGGATGTACAGTGCACCTTGTACCAGTGGGGGCTGAGGTCCTGGGTGATGGAGGAGGTGATGAGAGGTCAATAGTTGCTTCACATGAGTCTGGCTCTCTTGGTCCAGATTAAAAGAACTTATTTGCAAATGGGAGTGCCAGACCACATTGATAATTGCGGAAAAGAGCAATGAAGAAAGGGAAGGAATGCCAGAGATAGGCAAATGCCATCTTGCAAAAGGGAAATGAGACAAATGGCATACATTTCAACTTATGATATTAATATTGCTTATAGGAAACATTCCCGAATGGCTCATCAGACATAATTTGTGAGCTCTCAGAAATAAAAGAGACAATCCTAGAAGTCATCCAAGGATTGTGCAAAGATAGAGGATGGAAAATTTTGCTCAGGTTTCTGCAAAACTCTCAGCCCTCCTGATGGGGGAAATATGGAGAACTGTGAGCTGGATACTGCTGCAGTTAAAGGAGTTTGTAACAGATGGATAACCTTACTCCAATGCATGCGTATTAGTAGAGGGAAGTCTGCTTGTGAAAGTTGCTTCCTGCCTGCCCGAGGGCACTGGAATCACTGCTTGTGTGACTGCTTTAGTCATGACTTGGCTGTGGAGATAGGTAGTATGTTCATCAGACATTGAGATGGCACCAAGATGGGAAGGAAAAGAGTATGCAGCAATTCAGAGTCCATGAAGTTGTTGGTCACCTTGAAAAGTGGCCAAATGCAGCAATGAATGATTGCATTTCATTTTTGCCCCATCCTATAATAGTAGTGGTATTTGCATTTTATAGAGAGGAAGATGAGGCCCAGGACACGCCACTGGTAAATGGCAGAGCCAGGCTTCAGGCCCTTTGTCAGTGTTTAAGTCCATGTACTCGCCATATGCCTTACAGCTTTCCAGATGGCATTTAATATCAGTTAAGTCTCAGATCAACTAATGTACAAGATGGAGGAGAAATGCAACTTAATGACAGTATCACTGCCAGCAAACATATCTGTCCTTACTTCCTTCTCATACTTCATTGACATTACTCATTGATCCCAGTACCTTCCCTTCTCCACTGAATTGCAACTCATAGGCCTTCCTAACTTTAGGCAGCCACTGCCAGTTGATTAGGGCTGGCATAAGAGATGAAACGAACTGACCATCCCGTAGGTGTGGAGTAATTGTTAGCTGCACACTCACAAAACCAGTGTGTTCTTATGCTTTATTAACACCAGCCTCATCTTTGGTAATGAAGAAGGCAGTGTTAGTCCTGCCATGCCCTTCAGGGGTTAAGTGGCACCAAGAGGCTTGTGTTCAGCATGGGAAGTCTGTTTTAAGAAGGACTTCAGGAGCCAGAAGCACGATCATATGCAAGGGAAGGGGATGATGAAGGAAACAGCTGGAAGAACTGAGTGTCTTTATGTGGATGAGGTGTGCAGGGGATACTTTGGAGGATACCAGGGCATGAGGGGTCTCTGCGCAGCCCCAGATGGCAGAGCTGAACTGGTGTGCTCCAAGTTACAGGAAAAGAGGTTGCAACTTAGTTGAAGAGTGTTCTTAACATTGGAGTTCTTCAGAAGCAATGGGAAGTGTTGATTTTCTCACATTGGCGAGTTTGCACAGAGATGCTGCCTTCTGGCTTAGGGGTTGAAGTGGGGATTTTTGGAGTTTGAAGAGGTTTGAAGTGATCTCTGATCTCACTTTAGACCCTCGTGTTCTTGATTATGTGACATGGGGTCAACATGCGGGGCAAAAGAGACCAGGATCTGAGCAGTGCACGCTGTGGATTCACAGGCAGTAAGACAAAACTTAAAACGTGTATAACCTGTTGAGCAGTGGTAGATCTATGAGCTTATTCTCAGGGCTTTATGTCTATTAATTCATCCCAACTATACCATGGGGGTAATTCCTGTCATTCTCTCCATTCTATAGGTAGGGAAGCTGAGGCACAGGGAACTTAAGCAACTTGTCATGGTCCCAGAGTTTATAAGTGATGGAATCAGGATTTGAACCAGGAAATAAGGTCTCAGTGTCCACACTGCTGACCACTATGTCTGTAGCCACAGACTTCAGCGCTTTCAGATTGCTTTCATGTGCACTGTCCATGTTAGGCATCCTCGGGGAGGAGGCAGGTGGTCTTGGCCCAGGAAAATAGAATGGTCACTGAGGAGCATGTCTGAATTTGGAGACAGAGGAGTAGGCATCAGCCTGATGTAATAGAGGAGTAATTAACAAAAGACATGGGGCTGGGAGGAGGAGAGGTGGTGAGCCCAGGCCACAGTGGGACAGGGCCCTATCATTCCTGCCACATACAAGCCCCAGAGCTCTGGGCAGGGCCCCCAGAAGAAGAGGGGCTGTGATAGGGGACTATGGGAAGTCTGATCTGGTGATAGCCACGGCAGCATGATGGACGGAGGGAAGGTGGTGACAGACCAGAGGCAGGAGCGGAGTTCCCAGGTGGCAGCATTGGTCAGGAGGCACAGAGGAGAGACAGAACCTACGCTGGGCCCCAGGGCCTCAGAGGTTCTGCTAAAATGTGTAGCCAGGGTCTGGTCCCCAAAGAAAAAATCCTGAAGGCAGCTTTACCACAAATCACTTACCCTCCATGTGCCCCAGTGTCCTCGTCCATATAATGGGGACACTAACAGCCTCAGAAAAACATAAAGGTAACCTTCTCTAAATGTAACCAGATATCCTAGAGATTATTCAGCAACAACAATAAAATAATGATGAAAGCTAGAAAGAAGAAGGCTCACTGGCCAGGGGCCCCAGGACTTGAGAACGACAACACGGTGAATTCTCTGGATTTTCTTTTCCTCTCCCCACATATCCCGATTGGGGCACGTGGAGGCCTGCAACCTGGAGCTGTCCACGGTCTTAGACATAAAACTCAAGAACAGCCTGCTCGTCCTGGCCAATGGACTGGGGAGACAAAGCCCAACAGAGACCGCATGGGGAGCCTGAGACCTCCTTCATAAACAGGACATAGTGAGCTGGCTACTCTACCTGCAGCAGCAGCAAACCCCAGGCCTACTCAACTTGTGCTCCACAACCAGGACACTGGTGGGCAGCTCTATCTGCTAGCAGCAGCGGCAGCAGCAAAACCCCTTCTCTCCCTGCTGTCCCTGCACCCAGAAGCTTCTCTCTCCCTGACCCCACTACAGGAAGTGGCTCAGTGACACCTTGTAACACAGGGAAGTGCCTTTCACCCCCACAGATATCACCAGCAACGACTGAAGAGGAGCCTCAACAACACCATTAAAACAAAGCAGATTGGGATAACATGGCAAGGCCTCTAAAAACTAAACTATCATTAGAATTAAAGCCCAAAAAAGTAAGCCAGGCCTACATGGCAAACCTAAACAGTGTGATGGCTTGCTACAATAGTATATTTAAACAGGATCAAGAGACTCCTAATATAATAACCAAAGTATTCAGGATGTAGTTGAAAATCACTAGTCATACTAGGACTAGGCAAGCCACAATTTGAGAAAAATCAATCAACTGGCACCAGTGACAAATGTTGGAATTGTCTAACAACAATTATAAATCATAATAATGCTGCCAACAATTAATTATAAATTTTCTTGAAACAAAAAATTTCAACAAAGAAATTGAAATTTTACGGAAGAACTAAATCTAAATGAAAATTATAGAACTGAAAAAATATAGGAAAAAAAAATTTCACTATGACAATATAATGTGGAAGATATAAAGTTGTATCAGGAATCCCAGAAGCTATAGAACTTAGATGATTATAATTCACTCAATAATGCTGCAACAAAAAAAAAATTTTCTTGAAACAAAAAATTTCAACAAAGAAATTGAAATTTTACGGAAGAACTAAATCTAAATGAAAATTATAGAACTGAAAAAATATAGGAACAACAACAAAATTATCATTGGATGGAATTTAGTAGAATGGAAATGATGGAATAGAATCAGTGAACTTAGATGAATATAATTCACTCAATATGAACAGAGAAAACACACTGGAAAAAATGAGCTGGGCCTAAGGGATCTGTGGAAGATATAAAGTTGTATCAGGAATCCCAGAAGCAGCCAGACGCAGTGGTTCACACCTGTAATCCCAGCACTTTAGGGGAGGCCAAGGCAGGCAGATTACTTGAGGTCAGGAGTTCAAGACCAATCTGGCCAACATAGAAAAACCCCATCTCTACTAAAAATAGAAAAATCAGTTGGGTTTTGTGGTGCATGCCTGTAATCCCAGCTACTCAGGAGGCTGAGGCTGGAGAATCATTTGGTCCCAGGAGGTGGAGGTTGCAGTGAGCCGAGATCAGTTGGGTTTTGTGGTGCATGCCTGTAAAGTCCAGCTACTCAGGGAGGCTTAGGATGGAGAATCTGACAGGTGGAACTTTTTGAAGCAAATTTTTTCCAATTCAGAAACTCATGGTCCTGTCAATTGAATCTATAAGGCAAAAAAATTGTGGAGGTTGCAGTGAGCCGAGAAGAGTCCTTTACATGCCAACACCTAGGTATCCTCTTTGAAGAATTGCTGGTATGACAGAGCTTAAGGAGACTTGTCTCAAAAAGGAAAAAAAGCAAACCACAGACTTCTTCTTTTCCTAACTGAATCCCTGACTTGCCTAAAAAGGAAAAAAAAAAAATCCCAGAAGCAAAGGCAAAAGAGTGTGGGACTGGAAAAAATATTTGAAGAAATAAAGTCTGAAAATGTCCCAATTAAGTGAAAGACATAAGCCCACAGATTCAAGAAGCTGAGTGAATCCCAAACAGGATAAGCTCCTAAGAAATTCACACTGAGGCACATCAAAACTAAATTCCTTAAAGAAAAACTCTTTAAAACAACCAGCGACCAGAGGGAGGAGCAAGACGGCCAAATAAAACAGAAGCCTCCATCAATTGTCACCCCCTGCCACCACCCCACAGTAACACCATATTTAACAGCTGTCTACACAAGAAGTGCCTTCATAAGAATCAGAAATCAGGTGAGCACTCACAGTACCTAGTCGTAACTTCATATAACTGAAGGAGGCACTGAAGATGGTAGGAAAGACCATCTTGAATTGCCAATGCAACCTCTTCCCCTACCCTTCATACCCTGTCCTATTCTGTTTGATTTGGGGTGGAGAGTTTATAGATGTCTATTAGGTCTGCTTGCTGCAGAGATGAGTTCAATTCCTGGATATCCTTGTTAACATTTCTGTCTCGTTGATCTGTCTAATGTTGACAGTGGAGTGTTGAAGTCTCCCATTATTATTGTCAGCTCTTCCTGTTGAATTGATCCCTTTACCATTATGTAATGGCCTTCTTTGTATCTTTTGATCTTTGTTGGTTTAAAGTCTGTTTTATCAGAGACTACTATTGCAACCCCCGCTTTTTTTTGTTCTCCCTTCATTTTGCAGCAGTCACAGTGTGGCACAGAGAGGTAGGTAATCTCTGTGCTTGGCAGAGGAATAGCACAATGAGTGTGGGACTTTGCATTGAACTCAATGCTGCCCTGTCACAGTGTGATATGGTTTGGCTCTGTGTCCCCACCCAAATCTCATTTCAAATTGTAATCCCATAATCCCCATGTCTTGAGGGAAGGACCTGGTGGGTGGTTTCTCCATGCTGTTCTTGTGATAGTGAGTGAGTGCTCACGAGATCTGATCGTTTTTAAGGGGCTCGTCCCCCTTTGCTCTTCTCTCTCCTGCCACCATGTGAAAAAGGTCCTTGCTTCCCCTTTGTCTTTGGCCATGATTGTAAGTTTCCTGAGGTCTCCCTAGCCATGTGCACCTGTGAGTCCACATGTTAAACCTCTTTCCTTTACAAATTATCCAGACTTGGGTATTTCTTTATAGCAGTGTGAAAATGGCCTGTGATGTACTGATGGGGTTTTGGTTGTAGGTCCAATGCACAGTGTGGAAAGCAAAAAGAGGTGGAGTCTACAGAGACAGGCAGGTTTCCTGGGCTGAACTCAGCTGACATCCATGGAGGGAGCATTTAGACTGCCCTAGCTTGAAGGGGAATCACCCATCCCAGTGTTGAAAATTGCAGAAATCACCGGTCTTCTGTGGCAGCGCCTCATCTTGCTCCGCCCCCGAGATCTGATCGTTTTTAAGGGGCTCGTTTGTGCTCTTCTCTGAAAGTGCTGGGGCTTTGGCCTGATTGTAAGTTTCAGGTCTCCCTAGCCATGTGCCTTTAAACCTCTTTCCTTTACAAATATCCAGACTTGGGCTGTGAAAAAATGTGCTCTGGGCTGAACTCAGCTGACATCCATGGAGGGAGCATTTAGACTGCCCTAGCTTGAAGGGGAATCACCCATCCCAGTGGTTGAAACTTGAGTGTTGGCAGGCCTCACCTTTGTGGGCTAAAGTGCTCTGGGGTTCTAAATAAACTTCAAAGACAGTTTTGGCCACAAGTACTGAAACTGCTAGTTAAGTCTTGGTGCTATGTTGGACTTGGAGCCAGTGGACTTAGGGGGCATGCAACTTAATGAGACACTAGCTGAGGTGGCTAAGGGAGTGCTTGTGCCACCTCTCTCCCAACCCCAGGCTATGCTGCTTGCAGCAACAAAAATAGCTCCTTCCTTCCTCTTCAGGAGAGAAGAGGGAAGGGTAAAGAGAACATTGTCTTGCATCTTGAATACCAGCTCAGCCACAGTAAGATAGGGCACCGGCCAGGGTCATGAGGCCCCCATTTTAGGCCACATCTCCCAGATGACAATTCTAGACACACAGTTAGCCAGAAGGGACCCCATTGCCTTGAAGGGAAGGACCCAGTCCTGGCATCATTCATAACTTGCTGACTAAAGAGCCCTTAGCCAGTCCTGAATAATCAGCAGCATGCCCAGGTAGTATGCCATGGACCTTGGCTTAGACTCGGAGATGTGGTGGCTTCAGATGAGACCCAGCACTTTTCCATCTGTGGTGGCTATGGTAAGAGACTCCTTCTGCTTGAGAAAAGCAGAGGGAAAAGTAAAAGGGACTGTCTTGCACCTTAGGTATGAGCTTAGCCACAGTGGGGTGGAGCACCAAGTAGGCTCTTGGAGTCTGCAGTTTCAGGCCTTTGCTCTGGACAGCATTTCTGGACATGTTCTGGGCCAGAGGGGAGCCCGCTGCCCTAAATGGTGAGTCTGATGTCTGGCAGCATTCACCACAAACTGATTGAAGAGTGCTTGAGCCTTAAGTGAACACTGGTAGTAGCCTGGCAGTACTCCCCGTGGGCCTTGCATGGTGGTGGTGGCCACAGGAAGAGGCTCCTCTGCCTGTGAAAGGGGAGGGAGGAGAGGGAAGGACTTTGTCTCTGGTTTGAATGTCAGCTTAGCTGCAGTAGAATGGGCCACCAGGTAGATTTCTGAGGTTTTGACTCCAGTACCTGGCTCTTGGACAGCATCTCTGGATCCACCTGGGGACCAGGGGAACTTGCTGCCCTGAAGGGAAGGACAAGTCTGGCTGGCTCTGCCACCTGCTGATTGTAGCACCCTGGGACTTTGAGAGAACATAGACAGTATCCAGGTAGTGGTTACTGCAAGCCTTGGGTAATCCCATTTATAACGGCTACAAACAAAATATCTAAGAATTAATCAGAGAAGTGAAAGATCTCTGTAATGAAAACTATAAAACACTGATGCAAGCTATTGAAGGGGACTCAAAAAAGTGGAAAGATATTCAGTGTTCATGAATTGTAAGAATAAATACTGTTAAAACATTCATACTACCCAAAGCAATCTACAGATTCAATGCAATCCCTATCAAAATACCAATGACATTCTTCATAGAGATAGAAAAAAAATCCTAAAATTTATATGGAACCATAAAAGACCCAAAATAGCAAAAGCTATCATGAGCAAAAAGAACAAAACTGGAGGAATCACATTACCTGACTTCAAATTATACTGTAGACTGTAATAACCAAATGGCATAGGTACTGGCATTTAAAACAGATACACAGAGCATTGGAACAGAATGGAGAACCCAGAAACAAATTCGTACATCTGCAGTGAACTCATTTTTTATGAAGGTGCCAAGAATATACATTGGGGAAAGGACAGTCTCCTCAATAAGTGGGGCTGGGAAAACTAGATATCCATATGCAGAAAACTGAAACTAGATCCCTTTCCCTTGCTATGTACAAAAATCAAATGGATTAAAGACTTAAATCTATGACCTCACACTATGAAACTGATAAAATAAAACAGTGGGGAGACACTCCAGGACAGTGGTCTGGGCAAAGATTTCTTGAGTAATACCCCACAGATACAGGCAGCCAAAGGAAAATTAGACAAATGGGATCACATCAAGTTAAAAAGCTTCTGCGCAACAAAGGAAACAACCAGCAAAGTGAAGAGACAACCCACAGAATGGGAGAAAATATTTGCAAACTACCCATCTGACAAGAGATTAATAACCAGAATACATAAGGAGCTCAAACAACTCTTAGGAAAAAATCTAATAATCTGATTTAAAAATGGGCAAAAGATCTGAATAGACATTTTTCAAAAGAAGACATACAAATGGCGAACAGGCATATGAAAAAGTGTTCATCATTGATCATCAGAGAAATGATCAAAACTACTATGAGATATCATCTCACCCCAGTTAAAAAGGTTTTTATCCAAAAGACAGGCAATAACAAATGCTGGCAACCGTCATACACTGGAGGGAATGTAAATTAGTACCAACACTATGGAGAACAGTTTGGAGGTTCCTCAATAAACTAAAAACAGAATTATGATGTGATCCAGGAATCTCTCTGCTAGGTATATACCCAAAAGAACGGAAGTCAGTATATTAAATAAATATCTGCACTCCCATGTTTATTGTAGCACTATTCACAATAGCCAAGATTTAGAAGCAACTGAAGTGTTCATCAACAGAGGAATGGATAAAAAAAAAATATGGTACTTATCACAGTGGAGTACTATTTAGCCATAGAAAGAATGAGATCCTATCATTTGCATCAACATGGATGGAACTGGAGGTCATTACATTAAGTGAAATAAGTGAGGCACAGAAAGACAAACTTCACATGTTCTACTTCTTTGTTGGAGTTAAAAATTAAAACAATTGAACTCACAGAGAGTAGGATGATGGTTACCAGAGGCTAAGAAGGGTAATAGGAGGCTGGTGGGGAAGTGAAGATAGTTAATCGGTACAAAAAATAGTTAGAAAGAATGAATAAGACCTAGTATTTGGTTACAACAGGGCTGTAGTTATAATTTAAATGTACATTTTTAAATAACTGAAAAAGTATAATTGGGTTGTTTGAGATGATAATACCCCGTTTGCCCTGATGTGATTATTACACATTGCATGCCTGTATCAAAATATCTCATGTACCCCATAAATACATACAGCTACTATGTACCCACAGGAATTAAAAATTGAAAAAAAAATCGGGAACAATATATTCCCTATAAAGGAACAGCAATTTGGATGACAATAGGTTTCTCATCTGAAACTAGAGAGGCCAAAATGAAGTGGCACAAGATTTTTTTTAAGTATTGAAATAATTCTCAATTTCCAATCCTATGTCAAATAAAACTGTCCTTCAGGAATGAAGAGAAAATCCAGACATTCTCAGAAAAAGGAAATCTAGTAGAATTTGTTGCTAGCAGACAGACCCTTAATGAATGACTGGAATAAGCTCTCCAAAGAAAATGGTAGCAGAAGAATCTGTATCCTTCAAACCAGAATGGGCAAAAGAACAACAGAAGAATAGTGAAAGAACAACAGAATGGGTAAAAGTAGAACTACGTATTATAGAGTATTCTTCACTTCATAAAGTTTTTAAGTCATATTCTAGCATTGAAGCACAAGTTATAACATTTTGTGTATGTAGATGGAACACTTAAAGCAGTGCATTGTGGGGAGGGTACAAGGATCTAAATAAATGTAACATTTCTCTACTTAACTCAGAGTGGTGAAATGTCAACACCAGTTGGCTGTGATGTGTGTATGTGGTAATACCCAGAAGAACTACTAAGAAAACTATACAGAGTGATATTTTTAAAAACATGAATAAATCAAAATCAAACTCTAATTGATGTTCAAGTAACCCACAGGATGTCTAGAAAAAAAGAAACAAAAGAAACAAAACAAATAATAAAATGGCACACTTAATCCCTAACATGTCAGTAATTGCTTTCAGTGATCTAAAAAATACTCCAGCTAAAAGACAAACATTGGCAGAATGGATTTAAAAATATGAACTAACTCTGTGCTCTCTGAAAGAAACTCATTTCAAACATAACGACATAGGTAGATTGAAAGTAAAATTTTAAAAATGGAAAAAATACATCATGCAAACATTCATTTTGGAAAAAAACAGGAATCGCTATATTAGTGTCAGAAAAAATAGACCTCAGAGGAAAGATTACCGGGGCAAAGAGGGACATTGTATAATGATAAAAAGGTCAACCCACCATAAAAGATACAACAATGTTTAATGTATATATACCAAAATAAAGAGATTCAAAATACATGAAACAAAAACTAACCCGAGAGAAAAAGTAGATGAATCCACAATTATAGCTAGATGAATCCACAATTTTAAAAAGCTATTTTCAAAACCTCCCTCTCATCAATTGATGAAAATACTAGACAGAAAATTAGCAAGGATATAGAACCAAACATCAACCAGCAGGATCTAATGGACATTTATAGAACACTCCATCTAACAGCAGCAAAATACACCTTCTTTTCAAGCTGTCGTGGAGCATTCAGCATTATAGACTACATCCTGAGGCACAAAGCAAACTGTGACAAGTTTAACAGAATTGAGATCATGTGAGGTATATTCTCTGACCTTATAATGGAATCAAACTGAAAATCAGTAACAAAAAGACAACAGAAAAATCTCTAAACACTTGAAAATTAAATAACACATTTCTGGATAAACCATAAGTCAGAGAAGAAATTTCATTGGAAATAAAAAATACATAGAACTGAATGAAAATGAAAACACATTTGATCAAAATTTGTGGGATATAGCTAGAGCAGTGCTGAGAGGGAAATGTATAGCTGTTAAGTGCTTACATTAGAAAAGAGGAAAGATTGCGAATGAATAATCATAAGTTCCTACTTCAAGAAACTACAAATGCAAATGTAAAATGGTACAGCCACTCTGGAAAAGTTCCTTTTAAAACTTACCACATGGCCCAGCAATTGCACTGTTATGCATTTATCCCAGAGAACTGGAAAGTCATTTTCATGCAAAAACTTGCACATGAATATTCATAACAAATCTTTTCTTCATAATGGCTCAAAACTTGAAACTACCTAAATGTGCTCCAATGGGTGAGCAGTTAAACTGTGGTATGTCATATCCTGCAATACTACCTAGCAATAAAAATAATTTATGGGTACACACAGCAATGTGGATGGACCTCAAGGAAATTACACCAAATTTTAAAAAGCTAGTTTACAAAGCATACATAATGCATGGTTCCATTTATATAACATTTGTGAAATAACAATTATTGAGATGGAGAGCAGATTAGTGGTTGCCAGGGTTTAAAGGATAGGGGAGGAGAGTGGGCATGGTCATAAAAGGATAGTCTTGTGGTGATGGTACAGTTAAGTTTCTTGATTGTGGTGGTTACACAAAGATACACATGTGATATAATTGCATAGAGCTCTACACATATGAATGAACGCATGTATAAGTGGTTTAATCAGAACAAGTTTTGTGGATCGTACCCAGTGTCAGAATCCTGATTTTGATATACTGTATTTATGCAAGATGTTACCATTGCGGGAGGCTGGGGGAAGGGCCTCCCGCAATGGAACCTACCTGTGTTTTTCCTTTCAACTTTCTGTGAATCTATATCTGTACAGAGAAAAGATAAAATGCCTTGAGGATCTTTTAAAAATCCAGATGTCCAAGTCACACTTCATACCAATTAAATCATGATTTCTACAGGTGGGATTTAGGCATCTGTATTTTTTTTAAAACTCCTAAGGTGACTCCAACATGTAGCCTAGTTTGAGAACCTATGCTCCTTAATGTGAGCAGTTGTCGTAAATGTCATCTTCCTCCTCATTGTTAGAGCAGCACTGATAGAGCCCTTTCTCCATGCTGTGTACTGTTTGAAGCACCGTGCATGCATCGTCCCTTCTCTCCATCAGTAATAACCACTCTTCTTTCTTCACTGCCATCATTAGGCCTCCTTTCCCATTGGAGAGTGGTTGGCCACTGGCCGGTGGTTCTGGAAGCATAGAAATGCAGACCTTCCTCATTCTTTCACAGTGGCACCCACCTCATGAGGGAGTTTGCGCCTGTGGTCTGGGCAGCAGGGCCTGGAAGACAGATCACAGGGCAGGCCATGGTCTAGGGGTTGGTCCCCTATCTTGTTTCGGCTGCCGGGCTAATCCATTTCATAATTTCTTATGTCCTAAAAAGAAAAGACTTGGCTGCCAAAAATAAATGTTTACATGCCTGTGACATTGAGAATGATGAATCTGTCTTGGGACTGGAGGGTGTGGAAGAGAGGAAAGGCGTGTGGAATCTTGCCAAGCAATAAGCAGGCAGACTCCATTGCACTCCCCGGGGGCACCGTTCACACAGACAACGACGTCACCCCAAGCTGAAGTTGACACTGGTGAGATCTGAGGAAGGCCAAGAATGAGCTGGTGGTCTCCTAGGACTGAGAACCAAGAGACGAAAGGGGACCAGAAAGAGTACAGATGACCAAGCCACATAAATTCACCTCTGAGTTCAGAGTCTCCATCACACCCTGGAACACATTCCCTCACCTAGAAGTCAGCTGCTGTTCAGGCTCCCTTTATGCATTAAGAGTTGAAATGTTGGCTTTCTTTTCCTAAAGAGTTAGGATTCTCTTGAAGACCTTAAAATGGGGCTGGGGGGCATACGATGTTTGTAGATGCATGAGCCCTCTACTGCCTCAGTCCAGTGAAATCATGCTGACCTCCTACCTGAAGTAGAAGGAAAATCCTTTGGCTGTGCCAGTTAACCAAGGAAAAGGACAGAAGGCTGTTCCTTGGGCAGCTGGTGTTCCAGATCAATTAGTCTCTGCTCTATTGATTGCCAAATTTGGCACTAATTTCTTCCATAAACACAAGTTGAAAGCAGACATTTAAATAAATGGCAATATCAGAGTTACTTTTTTTTTTTTTTTTAAAGGCATAGGCACTGGAACAGCTGAGTACCCTTGCTTTTTCTGATTCTTGTTTCACTCCAAATGTGAGATTGAATCCCATCACAGCTGGGCTGCAGTAGGCTACGAGGGGAGGGTGAGTTGGCAGGCAGGACTGGGAGATGCTGGAAGGTGGGTGCTTCTTTTTTTCCCTGATACTTTCTGCCCAGGGCTGCACATTCTGGGAGGCATGGGACCTGCTGGAACCACTCTTTATTGACAGTGGGAGGCTTTTTGGCTGAAACACCTTTTCCTTTTCCATTTCAGATGAGATTTTGTGGAAAGAGCCTCTTTTCCTGTCTTAATGACCCATTATCAACTACAAAGTTGCCGCTAGTAAAAGTATCTATTATCGTTTATGCAATCCTTTCAGTGCCTTGCTTGAAACCACATTCCATCCTCTTAACATGAACGTTGCTTTGAGCCAAAATCCAGAGAGGGTTTGAGGACAAGTTGTGTACACAGTCATTAAGACAGCCAAAAGAATATATTTTTATCCTGTGAAATGAATGCCAGTTGAGCAGTAATGATTACTGCAAGAAGCTATAATTTATACTAGGAGAAGTGAATATTTTTTTAAGGTAAAAAAGTATTGCTTTAGAAGAGCCTCAAAAGTATATTTAAAAAGTAAATGAAATACCAGTAACAATACTCCCAAAGACTAAACTGCATGGAAATTTCAAAAACGAGCCCTTGGTGTTAGAAAAACAATGAGTCTGTGGAATACCCAGGATACTTGAGACAGAGTCGCACAAACTAGGATTTAGTAACCTAGCAGCAGTGTGATTACAGTTCCTGAACTTTGTCTGTTCCTTAGAATATTCCCTGTCAGGGTAGACTATCTAGATGAAACATTGGGGCCTTGTATTTTAGTTGTGTCCAGAATCTGCCAACACTATTTCCCTCCCCTGTCTCACCCAAAATTGGGAATCTGAGCAGAAATAACAGTGAGAATGTTGACTTTAACCAATAAATGATTGTCCTGAATGTTGTATTGCCTAGCTAAGAAGTTAGTGCGAGTTGTTGCCATTGTATCAGCTTGGACTTCTCCCTGGACTTTGTGGGCAAAAGGAGAGAAGCTTAAATGGGAACAAGAGCTCTGTCACATTGTAAAGAGGGGGCTTGAACTGTGTTTTCCAGTAAGGCAGGTGGGGGACTGTGCCTGGAAGATGCATGAAGGTGGATCTCAGCTCAGAGTAGGAGAAAGCTGTGGTTCTGGTCCTGCCTGAGCTATTCTCCGACAGCCTGTTTCTAGCGGTGACATTTGGCTCCAGTGGTACACTAGACGCACCTGGGAGTCCCTGTAAAATTCAGATTCCTGGCCCATACTCCAGAGAGCCTGGTTTACTTGGTCTGAGGTGGGCCCCAGATATTGGTGTGTTAAAAGTTTCCCAAGTGATGCTCACGTGCAGCCAGGAGTGATAGCCACAGTGGGATGCTTATAGTGTAACTGAGACATAGATTCAGTAGCTTGCCACTTGCAGAGTCCAATGAACAAGAGCGAGGTCTGGTATAAAGAAAGCGACTTTTTATTCCAAAGTTAGCTTAGGGGAGGAAGGATAGGCTTCCTGCCTTAGGGGTATTGTTTCCCTTTTGGAGCAGAAGGTGAGCACTTTTAAAAGACAGGGGAGGAGGTAAATCAGCAGGTTGGGGCTCCGTGTGCTAGCTTGGTGCCTTGTCTACCAGGTGGTTGACTTGGAGTCCTCATGGGCAGAAATAGTTTGTGAGGGTGTCCAAAAACTCTAGCAGGCATACTTTGGGTTGTAAATCGACTTCTCTCTCAAGGCAACCTCCTGGTGGGTAAGAGTTCTGCTCTGGAGCTTCTAAGCATATAGATGAACTTGCCCTGTAGGGAGTGTCTGGTAAAGAGGAGGTAAAAGACTGTAATTGCATTTCTAAAAAGCTAAGTAGGAAGTGGGGAAAAAGAGGAAAGCAAAAAGAAGAGAAAAAAAATAGCTTGTTCCTTTGTTAGAAGTGCTTGTTCCTCGGTACCTCAAGAAAAAATTAGCATTCAGACAAAAAGTTTTCTCAGCAAGGCAAATTTACTGTCTGCAGAAGGGGTGCTCTTCGCAGATGGAACAATGGTGAGAGCACACCTGAATAAGGGAGGGAAGGGGGATCTTATTCCTGATGCAGGTAGCTCTTACTGCTGTATCGTTCTTCTGTTGGCTAGGGTGGGACCACACAGTCTAAGCTAATTCTGATTGGCTATTTTAAAGAGAACAGGGGTATGAGCCAGAGTGGTGGGGTGAATAGTTTGGCGGGAAAGACAATTAGGAACAGGTAACTAAAGGTGACTTAGGTCAGAGTAGGTGACTGGGATGAGTCAAGACAGAGCAGGTGACCAGAGGTGAGTCAGGATGGAGCAGGTGACCAGGATCTTCTTAGAAGCAGAGAAGCTGTTTTTATTTTGTTGTGTCCTTGGTTCCATTCATTTATGAACATTTACCAGCCCCTTCCATGTGGTGAGCACTGAGCCAGGCTGCCGGGAGGTTCTGGGCCATTGAGGTGTAGAGAAGCATGACCAGTCTTGCTTTTGGGGGTTCTACAAAGACCTCGAAAGGCCACTGGGGTGCTCAGGAGCTCAGCAGGAGGGATGCTCTCTGCTGGCGAGGACTGGGGCTGCTGCAGGAAGGATGGGACCTGCAAGCTGAGCCCACGAGAGGGGAGTGGCATCCAGATGGGGCAAAGGGCATGAGCAAAGGCCCTGGGGTACAGGGATGTTGTAAGAGCATGCAGGGGTCAGGGCTTGTGTCACTTGATTGACAGCTCCCTCAGGCCTCCCTGACCTGTGACATGCATTTCATAGCCCTGCGAGGTGGGATGGAAGAGGATGCACTCCTGCCCTTGCTCCCACCCCCGCTCCCACCCCAGCCTCCTGGGCAGGTGGAAAGGCAGCATCCAAATAATGAGGCCATAAAGTCCCTCCTGGCTTATGGGTCTTAAGGAAGGAAGGAAGGAAGGGGATAAGTCCCTCCTGGCTTATGGGTCTTAAGGAAGGAAGGAAGGAAGGGGATAAGGCCATTAGGAGCAGGAAGCAGTCTGTCCTTGCACTGTCTGCTGCCCAGAGCATCTGTCCCGTCAGACATCCCTGGGAGGTCTTTGAACTTTGGAGGCAGCAGGCTTTCTCAGCTGCAGCCCCTCCTGCAGGTCAGCTAATCCCCTCCTCCAACTGGCCTTTGAAGGGTATAGGAAGTGCTGGGGGCTGGTTTCTACTGCCCATTAAAATGGCTCCCCGTAGGAGAACTGGTGACAAGGGCTGCCCGTAAGTGGGGCAGCAGGCACCTAGGAAGCTGGTATGGGGGATGGGCTCAATATTCATCTCACAGCCCTTGATATCCTTTGAATTTCTACCATGCACTTATTTTAGCTACTCAATAAATTAGTGGGTGCCACCAGCCAGGCCTTCTCCTGCTATTGGCTGAGATAAACCCTCCCTGAGAAATCTACCAGTCAAAATTGTCAGTGGAAAGCTTATTAAATCTCGGCTTCCAAGGAACCCAAGTTGCTAAGTCTAGGTGGAATTCAAAAAGTCTTGTCTAGTTCAGGGATATAGGCAGTTTAAAAGGAAAACAAAAATACTTGCTGTTCTTTTGTTTCTTTGGGGCAGAAAAACGGGCTGATAGAAAACCTATTGACCTAGAGCATTTCCTCTGAATAAACACTTCTAAAAGATGTTGTTTTGAGAGCTGACTGTGAGGTTTACCAGAGCAAACCAAATTTCATTTTGAAATCCGCGAAGGGACTTTTAATGGTTCCCAATTCGATGTCTCTTTTCAAGTTTCTGTGGCTGGACTATGCAAAGGTAGAACCTTTGAGGTAGGCCGGAAGGCTTATTTCAGCCCAGCATTTAGGAGTCCCTGCGTGCTGGGGGACTTTCTGCGGCTGACTGTGAGGCCGTGGGCAGGTTGCTTCTCTCTGGACTTCAGTTTCCGCATAGGTTCAGACGAAGGGGCTACAAGGGCCCTTTAAGTGTCAAAGCCTGCAGCTCTTTAAGGCCTGGATCTCAACTGTAAAAGGAGTCAAAATTCTGCAGCAGTCTCCTGGCAATATGTTTTTAATGTACAAAAGTTTAAGGTAACTAAAAGGGGAGGATGGATGAATGTCACAAAGAAATTCAAAGTTCTCTACCCCCACCCCATGCCCCCCATCATCGTTCCCAAGCCCATGTGGACTTGGTGCCCACGTGACATCTCATGGTGCCAGCCACATCTGGCTTCCTCTTCTAGCCTTGGGTGTATGTGGGAAAGTCAGAGGGTAGGCACAGGTAACGTCTCGGACCTGCACTTATGATAAGAGACTAGGAGGTGTCCAGGAAGAAGGGAACCAACCCCAAACACCCCTCCTGAATGCCCTGGGACACTGAGTGCCCCCAGGAGTGGCCCCGGAGAACAGAGGTGTCATTGCTTCAAGCTGGTCCAGGAAGTTTTTAGCTGCTTCTCAATACCTGTTCTCCTCAAAGCCACATCCACGCTGTGTTGCGGGAGAGTCCCAGTGCCCCATGAGCAGATGCCCCCTGGCTCTCCACCTCTAACCCCAAGAGGGATTTGCCTGCTGGTTTTGAGCATGCAGTTCACAGTACCTGAGGGCTGCCAGCCTCCACATGGCCACTTCCGCACAGGTTAGCAGGTACCAGTTCTTTGCTGTCGTTTGAGTGTGGGGGCAATTGCATCCTCAATGACTGTCCCATGTATTAAGGTTCAATGCATGGGCTGCCAGGGCTCAAACTGTGCTTGGGCAGTTACCAGCTATTTGACCTCAGGCAAGCTTCCCAACTTCTCCTGGCCTCAGTTACCTCATCTGTGAAGTGGAATAATAATAATGAATTCATGAGATAATATATGTAATGAGTAGTGGCTGTCACATTGAGAACAGTTCTGTTTCCCAGGTACTCCCCACTTGCTGGGCATGAGTACCCCTTGTGGAGTATTTCCTTTCTCTGCCCTGTCAGTATTGTTCCCACTCTCAGCATCCCATTTAGCATCTGTGTTGAGGGGTGGCTCCACCTTTGCCTGTACCTTAGGTGCATGTTCCATACACACACAAGTGCTTAGCATCATGCCTGCCATGTGACGGGCAGTGGAAGTTGTGCTGGTAGATGGATAAGAGCATGAATGGAAGAAATGTGGGGTATCTTTTCAGGCCCTCTGAATGCCTTGGGCTTCCCGAGGCTCTGACCTGAATGAGTAGCAACCTTCACAGACCAGGAGTGTATGAATCCCCGCCTTGAAGGGAATATGATGAACAAAGCCCACGGTGGTGATACCAGCGTCGTTTTTACCACCGCCCCCTACCACCACCCCTTTGGCCACCACAATGCCCAACACATCTGCCATTATAGTCACTCCTCTGGATAATGTGTTAAGGCAGATGATGTTAAAATACAAAGTGTCTGGGGGGGCAAGGGGAGGTTCCTCTGAATCAGGGACATCAACGAGAGGGTAGGAGCAGACAGGTAGCCTGGGAGCAGGACATTGTTGGGGGACTGGAGGTGGGAAGGGAAAGAATCACATCCCCCAATCCACAGAGCTTGGGTGGTGCAGACCCCAGAGGTTGCATTGAATGGGGAGATTTGCTCTTGACCTTCTGATGTGCTTGCTTCTGTAGCACTCCGCAAGAAACAGATACTTAAGACTTGGAGTGACTGTAGGTTTCCCTAAAACTGAGGAATTGCTCTCCACTTACACATAATTTTTGCTATGCGCTGTTAGCAGCGAGTTCCTCCTCGACATCTGGAGGGTAGACTGTGTTAGCCTGGGGTTTTCATCTTTGGGAAGTTTTAGCCGTCTTTCCATTTCCTGCCCTGTCCCAGCCCTGTGTCTGCAGCACCATTAGATGAATTACTCTCTAGGCTCAGAAGCAGAAAGCATATTCTTATTCTCACCAAATCACCCTGTTTCC
Organism: Macaca thibetana thibetana; assembly: GCF_024542745.1. NCBI lineage: Eukaryota > Metazoa > Chordata > Mammalia > Primates > Cercopithecidae > Macaca > Macaca thibetana. The sequence goes on from NC_065584.1 coordinate 90,195,976, forward strand.
TTCAACAAAGTTCCATGATACTGACAGCGCTCCGCTCCAGCAGTCTTTCCTTGGCAGAACCTTGGGAGTACATTTCTCTAAAGAGAAGCACTTTGTACTCTTCAACTCTGCTGTGTTCTAGCTTAATAAGCCATGCACATGGTCTTGTACTAGAGCCACGCTGAAACCAAAATCCAGTAGGTGGTTCCTCCCATCGTTCACTGTACACCCCGTACACAGGAGAGGTGAATGGAGCCATGAGCTGCATCCTCGGAGTCCTCCTTGTACCCACATCTGCCTCTAACAGATGCAGTGGGGCCTGAGTGAGGCCCGCCGCAGACTTGAAAGGGGAACAGGAGTCCCAGAAAGCCAACACGTACCCCCCTTGTTCATCCTGCGATGTTTAGAGTGGAAGGTTTACACGGCTTTGCCACGTTCTGACAGATCATCTGGGTTTTTGGCCAAGAGCATTTCTGTGTCCTGGGCCAGAGCAGGCCTCAGAAGGGAGAGCAGCTCAGGCCCTGTGACATTCGTCATGTCCATGGGTAGTTTCAGAAGAGCTCAGTGCTTGCATGAATTTATCTTCCTAAGTAAAAGATTTTCTCTATATATTATCGTCCTTTAAAAACCTAAGTAGAGCCTCACAAGACCTCTTAGCATTACAGTTATCTCCCTTGCTCTGCCTCATTAAATTTCACCATGCGCTTTTTTAGCAGATGAAGGCACATTCTTTGACTAAATTCATTAGAAACTGAGGAGATCCCAGGTTTAATTACACTGCGTGCCATCCGTAAGAAGGTGCCTCGGGAGTCCCACTTGCTGCTTGAGGTCACACTTGCACTCCAGCATCCTATCACTGTCCAAAGCACACAGTGCAGGCTGGTGGTTTTTCCTTCACTTGGATGCTGTGCAAAGAACTTTTGGTTCTGATTCTTCACTTCTAAGAAATCCACAGCAGCCCTGGAATTTGGAGGGTTTTCACTGATGACAGCATCAGCACGACCATTTTGGAGGGTAAACTGGGTATAAATTAAGCTCACATGAAGAGTCAGTAGTCACTTGATAACAGGCAAAGGGCTCCCTTTTCTGAGTGCCCATGCTTTCAGCTTCTGATGTCGACACATGGCCACTAATTGTTCTCCAGCCGTGTTACGGGATTGGGTTATTTCTCCAAGTATCTGTAAGTAATTTGTGGGCAAAGATATACTATGATGATATCCAATGAGACGATATCCAGGGCTCCTAGCTCAAGTTAGCCAGTCACGTTCTCACTTACACCTGTGTGGTCTGGGTGCTGGCAATTAGTCACTTGTGCCTATTTAAATTTCTCTTAATTAAAAATTCCTCAGTCACACTAGCACATTTCAAACTCTTAGTAGCCACATGTGGCCTATGGCCACGATATCAGACGGCCCACATAGAGGTTTCTCCATCATCGCAGAAAGTTTTATTGAACAGCACTGGCCTAGGCTACATACCAACAGCCTGCTGACTTCTCTCTGATCCCCACCAGGCCATGGGCTTCCTGCAGGGGCTGTATGTCACTCACTGCTATGAGCCTGGTGCTCTGCAAAATGCCTGGTACAAGACGGTGCACAATCTACTCTTGAAAGAATGAATAACAACTATACCTTAAATTGTGCCCAGCCTCCTAGATCAAGAATCATGAAGTTATTCCCTTCTAGATTGGAAACCTTTTAATAGCCACCTGGCTCATGCCCCTCATCTCTCAGCTAGGAAAACAAGCCCAGGAGTTTAGGAACCTTGCTTAACATCCCCGTAATAATTATTGTCCGGTCTTTAACCATGATCTCTTTCTCCTTGGACCATTGCACTGTAGCAGCAAGGAAGGCTTTACAAATGATTATTTAAAAGAAAGCTTCCTTAACCTCATCAAGTTTACCTACCTATGAGTAATCTGGAGCAAATGTATTCAGTGTGCAAACATTAGTAGTATTTCCAGTCGATATGGGAACAGGGTAAAGGTGCCCATGTTTTAACTGATACTTAATGTTATTTTAGAAGTCCTGTTCAATTTCATAAAGCAAGAAATAAGGTGTAAATATAGAAGGGGATGAGGCACAATGAGAATTGTCTGTATATTATAAAAGAATCATCTGAAAAGCCTTTGGAGCCGTAGATGTTCATCATGGTATTGCGTCATAAGACCAACATGCAGCAATCTGTAGTTTTCCTATGTACAAGCAATAATTACAAAAGAATAAAAAGCAGATCTTATTCACAGCGTTGTCCAAAGACATGAAATACCCAGGAATGATGCTAATAGGAAATGTAAGACCTTCGTGATGCACAACATTGGCCAAGGTCATTCACAAAAGGCCTGGCAAAATGATGAGGTGCTCTGTGTCCTAAGATGGCAAGACTCAAGCTTCTAATGATGCCATTTCCCCCCAAATTAGTGTATTCAGTGCAATCCCAAATTAGAATGACTTTTTATAGAATCTGACAAACTAAAATCATAGGGAAGAATAAAGTTCTCAAAATACCCAAGGACATTCTGGAAAAAAAAAAAAAAAAAAAAAGAGACTAAAGAGAGAAAGGAAAAAGAATTGGTTCATTGCTTCTACTCCCTCTATTTGTCTTGATGCCGGGCAGAGGTTTTCTTAACACCCTACAGCCTTTTCACCAGAATCAGCATTGTGTCCTCTAATCACCTGGGGAGGCTATATTCTTATTCCATCGTTGTGACATCATTCTAAACATCTTCAGAATTTCTAACTGCAATCAGCTTTAGCAAGCCCCCTCACAACAGAATGGTTTCCCAGGTCAGAAACTAACATAACTTTATGGGTTTCTTTTCTGTGAAATATTTCAAATCTTTGACTCAGAGTCTATTCAAGTCATGAGGCCGTTTGCCTGCATTGGCTCTAGATGCATTTTTGGATGCTCTAAACAGTGAGGACTTTGTGCGAAGGAGAATGGGAGCCTCCCAAGCAGGTGTCACTCATCTGGGAGCCTGTGTCATTGTGTGTTCATATTGGGACCATCCTATCATGAAGCCATGCCATGCACATGAGGCATTGGGGTGGATGCACACTGTGGGTAGCCTCTGTCCTGTGTGCTGATGGTGCATTACATGGACCTAGGTGCTCATGTGCTGCTTTCATGTCAAGCCATTGATTGATCCCCGTTCTGTGTCCAGCTGTGCTCTAAGAGCTGATGGAGTGGAGAAAAGTGAGACCAGCTCACTCCCTAAGGACTATCTTTGTCATGTGGGAGCATGATCAGAGTGGCAGGAGCTGACAAGCCCATGGAATCTATTAGGACCAGAAAACCGTATTTCACAGAGATGGCAGGAGCTTCAGCCCTATAGTCCAATGTCCCTTGAGCTTTTACCGAGTCCAGGCTACTGCACACACACTGAAGCAAGGAGGAGTGTGGCCTGTTGCATTCAAACCTAGATCTACTGTTGGGAGCCGAAAAGAATGGGAGGCTTTGCCCTAGGCCACCATCTTCATCCCCTTCCTATGGAGAGCAACACATGGTATAGATGAGTGGTCATCAGTGATTGTCCTTCAGAGGTGTCCTAAGGACATCTGCAGTCCTGGATGGGTGTAGCCACTTACCAAGAACAGTGGGCCTCTGAGACACATCTGCTAGAACAGAGATTTTGTCATTGCAGAGGAATAATGGAATACAAAGGCATTGGAGTGGGGTGGGAAGTTTTCATTTCTCCACCGGCCCACCTGCCTTACAGTATGACTTCCCTCCTTAGACCACAGCTGTCTGAGAGCACCTGAGTTTGCAGCTTGGGGGCTGCAACTTGCTTTGGTCAAGCGAATGTGTGTGCTTAGAAGAAGCAAGGCCATTCTCTACTGTACCTACTACTGCCAGGCACTTTGGTGACTGTTTTCCCATGTGACCCTGACCCCCATTCCTTTAGAGAATGTAAACTCTGTATTCCCAGTGCCTAGAACAGTATCTGGCATGCAGAAGGCATTCAACAAATACTTGGTGAATGAATGAATGACGTTCAGTATTATCCCTGTTTAATCACAGATGGGAAAACTAAGGTTCAGAGGTGTGATGTTTCTTTCTCAAGTGGCAGAGCTGACATTTTCTTCTAGGTTGGTCTGACTGCAAAGCCAGGGCTGCTTCTAGATGGGAAGGGGTATTTTGTGTCATCCTCCCTGGCTGCCCACACCTTCTCATCAAAACCATCAGGACATTGGAGGCTGGCTGGGACTTGGAGCTGGCCACTGTCTATGCACGTTGTCCCTGGAGTGCATGGGTGGAGGAAGGTGTGCTGAATATGGGAGACTAAGCAGCTAGGGCCTGATGCCTAATACTGTTAACTTGGCTGGGAAAGATAGTTTCAGAGAAAGAAGGCCAGCCAGGAGTGCAGATTCTGCTCTTCTGCATGACTTGAGCAAATTACTCTACTCTTACAGCCTTCAAAGGTGCTCAGCAAGAATGGGGAAGATGATGGCTGCTCCTATCCCTGTTTCACTGGAGGCTGTGAAGACACAGTGGTAAAATAAGTGAAATGCTCAGACAAAATGGTAGCAGCCCAGGGCACTGCACCTTGACAGAGTGAGAGTCTAAAGTAAGGTGAAAGGTGAAAATAGTGTGGTCCAAATGATCTTTGAAAATTTCCTAGTAAGCACCATATTCAACTGTGTCTGTCTACATCCTTCATACCCAGATTTCCTGCCACTGTTGGAAACAGCAGCCATTTCTTAGAGCATCAGATAGAATTTAAACTTCACTAGCCAGGCATGGTGGCATGCACCTGTAATCCCAGCTACTTGGGAAGCTGAGTCAGGAGGATCACTTGAGGCCAGGAGTTTGAGGCTGCAGTGAGCTGTGATCATGCCACTGCACTCCTGCTTGGGTGATAGAGTGAGACCCTGTCTATTAAATAAAATTATAAAATTTAGACTTCAAATATTAAGACTCCACACCTCCTACCCATGTTGTATTTAAAAAATGTGGATCATGAAACACCAGAGTCACCCTCAGCATGGCGTGGTGCTCACAGCAAGAAACCCCAAGAGAAGGGTAGATACACGGCTTTATCACATACCCTCTCAGGATGTCAGGGTGCACAAGCAAACACATGCTTGCTGGCTGGAATAAGGGACAGAATCTCCCATGCTTCGTTCTCTCTGTCTCTCTTTCTCTCTTTCAATAAGTTGAATTTTTGCTAAAAGTTAAAAGCCCACTTGATGTGAATCTTCTAAATGTATGGAGATGTATGTGTGTATATATGTACGTATATATAAGTGTAGGTACATACCTGTCCTATATAGTTATATATAGGTATATATAGTTATATATATAGGCATATATAGAGTTATATATAGGTATATGTATACCTATGTATATAATATACCTATATATATATAGGTATATATATAACTAGTTATATATATACTATATAGTTATATATAGGTGTGTGTATATATAGGTGTATGTATATAGTTATATATAGGTATATTGTTATATACATAGGTATAAATGCACCGATGTATAACTATATATAGGTATATATACACCTATGTATAACTACATATAGGTATATAGTTACATAGTATATATAGATATATACATATATATTTATACATACATATATAGTTATATATAGTTACAGTTATAGCTATGTATATAACTATATATAACTATAGTTATATAGGTATATATAATATATAGTTATATATAGCTATATAGTTATACATAGGTGTATATATACCTATATATAGTTATACATAGGTGTATATATACTTATATATAGTTATATATACCTATATATAGTTATATATAGGTATATAGGAGAGGTATATATCTACACTTATATATACATATATACGTCTACACAAACCCAGGCAAGGCTGCTTTGAGTGAAGGCTGTACCCGACTCATGCACCTACGTCAAAATCCCATGTATGTAAATTCAAGAATTGAGTGTTTGCTTGTCATTTCAGTACTCCGGTTAGCTTAGAGAGGCTGTGTATATTGTATGAGTATTATTCATATTTACCTGCTATGATGGTGTCTATTCTAGAAAAACACACTGAACACCAACACTGTGTTGGTCATTATTTACCCAGTGGTGATTCCGAATTTTGTACTGTTTTGGGATGACTCTTACATGGTACTGTGTGCATTTGAAGTATAGCTAAATCTATGGCGACCCCCAATCTACTCTGGTGTTTGCCTTGTTGCTGAATCCCTGAAAACTGGTGGGCTCATTTTTCTGTACAAAACACAAGTACCTTCTCCACAGTGAGAGGCTTTTGCTGCTATTGCTGCCTATTTGTTTTGTTCTCCATAAGTGGGGTTATTGATGATCATGGGAACTGACGCTGTTCTTTGACCTATAAATGAGTGCAGCGTGTTATCCCCTAGTGGCATTTAATCCTGTGGCTAGCGTTTCGGAGTAGCCCAAGACTGGGGGCACAATCTGGTCCTTGGCAAGAGGTACTGACTGGAGAATTTCCCCTCTAGTGCAGAGCTGGCCTGTTAATTATTGTTATGTTGATTAGCAATAACGAATACACATCTGTCCACTATTTCTTAGAAACTGCCATGGGCCATTCCAGTTACTGCAATGTCAATAAACATCTATTGAATAGGAATTGCCAGGCAGTGTCCCCACAGGGCTATGGAAGTAGGGCTGGAGCCAGCCTTCCATGGAGAAGCTATGTTCATGGGAGCCCAGGCTCTTCATCCCACTCCAGGCGTTCATTCCACAAACTCAGCCAAGACTGCTTTGAGGTGAGGCTGGACCTGACTCCTACACCTGACATCAAAATCCCAAAGCTTCTGAGAGACAGGTAGGCTCAGAGCCAGGTAAAGCTGAGACTTCCAGAGTGGCAGATGTCCCAAGTCTAGAACACCTGCTCATCTCCTGTGAGATTCAGAAACCAGGAGGGGTCGAGCACTGTGGGAATCCTCTCAGAACTCGCCGCATGGTGTGCTTTGTCTCCCAAAACAAATAAAGAGCAGCATGTTATTTTAAGATAAAATCAACTCAAGGCCATGAAGCCATGACTGCGTCTGATAAAGCTGGGCCATTTGAGACACAAGACCCATCTGTGTCCTCAGCCCCACAGTCACTGAAAGTTAAAATTACTGGGCGTACTTAACACCACACATTTTCGTTAAATATAATGTTGCCAGAAATAATAAATGCCCTGGGACATAAACTTAAAATAACATGAGTTTCTCAGTCAAAGTAATCTTTAATTTAAACTAAAAATAGCCTAGACAGTAGTTGATGTCAACCTCAAGTATCAAGACTCCTCCCAGTCCAATGCTAGTTAATCAAACTGTAAAGTGATAAGCCACTTAGTTAGCATTTAAACATTTTAGAGCAGATCAAGCTTGATCTATATTAGAGACAAGCTCCAGAAACCCAAGAATCCCACTCGGCTGATTTTGCTGTCTGGAACATTCCTTGGGGAAGTCCTCTTGGGCTGGCAGAGTGAAATGCTCATAGGACACAGTGTGCTCCGGTCGGCCAGATCCCTGTGAGGAATATGGAGTTGCCAACAGCACAGCCATCTTTTCTGAGCACTTTTGTAACCATCGTGTGTGTCTCCTGAATCACCAGGTTCTCTGGCCAGGAGAAGAGGTCTTGTGGGAAGAAGGAGCCCCTTTCATTTGATAACCAAGTTGACCACTGAGAAAACTCATGAAATTTTCTTCCTTAAATGGTGAGACCATCCTCCCAGAGCTTGGGTCTCCTCCCATTGTGGTTTTCTGAGCAACATCGATGTTTGGAAAACCCTTCTAGTAGCTGCCCGGGAGATCCCAGCCAGGGAGGATGGGAGCAGCTTGTCCAAGTGCACAGTTAGAATAATTAATTCATGTGTTGATCCTCCATCGACTTGTGCCCTAGGTTTGAAAAGTTCTTATTACCTGAGGTGGGAGATGCCTCTGATCCAGGTCAAGGTAGGGAAAGAGGTTTTAGAGAATGCCTACAGGGAGAGTTGTTTTCTTAAGGGATTTGAATATTTCTCAAAGTAAGATAATGCTGTATCCGTTTGGTGAATATGCAAATTTTGTAACGTTTGACGCTGCAGCTAATGACACCCTCTTTACTTGGGGGCTGTTCCAGGAGAAACCGGTTTTCTGAGTAGGGTATTTGAGGGGCAGTGACCCAGACAAATGGAACCTCTGTGTAGGTTCCCAGATGATTTTCCCCGGAACCCAGCTCATGGTTCCAGAACCTGTGCCTTCCTGAAACCATGCATGTTCCTTAAAGAGGCAAAACGTTCCATTCTCTTAGGCTTACATTTCTGAATGTTTCACGTCATTGATACAATGAAGGCCTTGCATTTGCCTCATTGCTTCCAAGTGCAAGATCATGTTCCAAGTAGAGACTATGGTCTGTGTGACTCAGACTAGGATTCCAGGGTCTGTGAGTTGTGACCCTTATGAAGAGACATTGTTAATGCTGATAAGGACCATGCCTGCCAAGGCTGGAGATAGCAATTTGACCTGGTCCACATGCAATGGATACACCATGAGATGGCAGCTGGAGCCACTTTTTTCGTGAGACATTTTATTTCTGTAACCTCTGTACATTCGGCATAGTTCATTGAAATCCATCAAAACCTTCAGAAGACCTACTCATTTAAGAATTCTCTCAACAGTTTTATTTAAAGAAAGACAAACCCTAAGTCAAATTTAAGATAGTTGACTTTTGATGTCCTTTGCTAAGTGTACTTGAAAAACCAGTCAGTTCCTTCAACAGTTAACATGAAATAGAGAAAGAGAAAGCTACCAGGTAGAAGAAAATTAAAAACCGATTTCACCTAACATAATGTCCGCAAGGTTCATCCATGTTGTTGCATATTGCAGAATTTCCTTTTTTAAGACTGAATATTTCGCTTTATGCATAGACTGCATTTTATTTATCCATCTATCAGTGGCTATTTAGGTTGTGTTCATATCTTGGCTATTGTGAATAATGCTGTAACTGAACATGGGAGTGATGTCTCTTGGAGATTCTGGTTTCAATTCTTTTGCATAAATATTTTGAAATAGAATTGTTGGATCATACAGTAGTTTTATTTTTAATTTTTGAGGAGCCCCCATACTGTTTTCTCATAGCATCTGTACAATTTTGCATTCTAACCAATGCCACGCAGGGGTTTTAATTTCTCTACGTTCTCGCAGACATCTGTCATGTTTTTTGTATTTTCGTAGTAAACATTGTGAGAGGTATAAGGTGGTATCTCATTGGGGTTTTGATTTGTGTTTCTCTGATGATTGGTGACATTGAGCATCTTTTCTGTACCTGCTGGCCATTTGTATGTCTTCTTTACAGAAATGTCTTCTCAATTCTTGAGCTCACTTTTAACTGGGTTGCTAGTTTTTGTGCTATTGAGTTGTAGGAGTTTCTTATATATTTTAAAACTTAACCCGTTATTTTATACTAAATGAAATAAGCTAGTCATAGAAAGAAAAATACTGCAGGATTCCACTTATATAAGACATCTAAAATAGTCAAATTCATAGAATCAATGAGTGGGCTTGTATTGCCAGGGGTTGGAGGGAGGAGGAAGGGGGGAGCTGCTAATCAGTGGGCATCGAGTTTCAGTGGAGCTCAAGAGAGCTGCTGTACAGCATTACAATTGTAGCCAACAATACTGTATTGTAAGTTTACGAACTTCAGAAGGCAGCTCTCATGTGAAGTGCTTTTTCCACCATAAAATACAGTTAAAGAAAATGAGCCTCAAAAAAAGAAAGAATTCATACTGACAGTGAAAGTAAAAATAATTTTTTTGGTGCCAAGGATGAATATATTTTTAAAATTTTTTTATTTGTAACAGAATTTTTTAAAGCTGAATGGAGATTGCTTTCTCATGCACTTGTATGTAAATAAACATGTTCTGTTGCTCATCCAAAAGTGAATTAAAAAGCTGAGTAATTGCATTGAAAAAATAGAACTCACTTTATTCAACCAAGTGACCATTAAGCAGTGGCTCACGCCTGTAATCCCAACACTTTGGGAGGCCAAGGCGGGTGGATCACGAGGTCAAGAGATTGAGATCATCCTGGCCAACATGGTGAAACCCTGTCTCTACTAAAAATACAAAAATTAGCCGGGCGTGCTGGTGCGTGCCTCTAGTCCCACCTACTCAGGAGGCTGAGGCAGGAGAATCACTTGAACCCAGGAGGCAGAGGTTGCAGTGATCCAAGATCGTGCCACTGCACTCCAGCCTGGGCGACAGAGCGAGACTCCGTCTCAAAAACAAACAAAAAAAAATATGGCTAAACTATTCTCACTGGCCAGATTTGTCTGATAATTTCTTCAGTCTTCCTTTAACCCTAATTGGATGGATACCTGACACTGAGGCAGGAGGACGAGACTGAATCTAACGAGAGGTGGCTTTTGCCGTTCTGCCAAGCAGTCTGCCACCATGCCCGATCAACACACTTGTCATGGATATGAGTTCTCCAGTATTTTTTGGCACTTTCTTCACTATTAAACAGATAATTCATTCAATAAATGTGTTTATCAAATGCTTGCTTTGCACCAGTTACTGCTGCCCTGAGAAAATAGGGTGAGTTGGAAGAGCCCGTGGGCCTCCAGTCAGGAGGGTCTGAGGTTGACAGAGGCCTGGACCAAGTGAAACTGTGGCCATCCATACCTAGGTGGTGATGCAGACACTCCCTTTTCAGACATGACCATAGTTGGTCACTTGACCAATTAGGCAAAAAATTGATTCAAGTGGAGAAATAAATCAAGACATTATACGTAGGTGCCTGAGACATTTTGTTTTAACTTAAGCTATAAAAACATTAGCTTTTTTCATCAATTTTGTAATACAGAGGGGAAGCCTCCTCTTTGAGGAAGGGTATCTGCCAATTGGATTTCCATGTCACCTTCTGATATGGTTTGGCTGTGTCCCCACTCAAATCTCATTTTGAATTGTAATCCGCATAATCCCATGTGTCGAGGGAGGGACCAGGTGGGAGGTGATTGGGTCGTGAGGGTGGTTTCCTCTGTGCTGTTCTTGTGATAGTGAGGGAGTTCTCACAAGATCTCATGGGTTTATAAGCATCTGGCATTTTCCCTGTTTGTGCTTCTCTCTCCTGCCGCCATGTGAAGAAGGTCCTTGCTTCCCCTTCACCTTCTGCCATGATTGTAAGTTTTGAGGTCTCCCTGGCAGAACTGCAAGTCAATTAAACCTCTTTCCTTTATGAACTGCCCAGTCTCAGGTAGTATCTTTATAGCAGTGTGAAAATGGACTAATACACCTTCCTCACACAAAGCATGCCTATAATGAGAGTTTGAATCCAGTTTCTTTAATATATGTGTTTTGTGTGTGTGTGTGTGTGTGTGTGTGTGTGTGTATACACATAGAAAGGATTATAAAAGACTTGTGAAGCAGCCTGGGAGCAGATTTTTGTGATTTATTCCTCATCTTTCACAGTTGTCTTGCCCACACCCAGTTGGATGGCAGTCTGTCTTAGCTACTGGCTAAATCTGTTTTCATGAGAACAACAACTTAGTATTTGTCCTCATATTTCGTTGGTTAACCCAACATGTAACCACATGTATGAATTGAAATAACAAGTATCACTGGCATCAGTAGGTTTAAGAATAAATAAAATTGAAGATTGGTATGGATGCCGCCCCTCCACTGATGGGGGCAGTCACATATGGGTGATCAGAGAGGGACCCGCTAGCCCAAAGTTCCAGAACATATGAACGCCAGGCAGCGGATCCTCCAAATGACATGAGTGACTTTAGCTGATCCAACTCCACTTGGGAGTTGGCCAGGGGAGCATCTCTGTAGGCAAAAGGGTGTGGGGGTGGCCTGCAGGCGTGCAGAGGAGAAGACAGGATGGGTTTCTCTTGGGAAGAACACCACCATGAAGCACCAAGCAGGGGAGCTGACGGAAGACGGTCAGACATCTATGAGCAAACTAGGAAAATGTGGCTCTAGAGCAGAATTTAGAAACCTCTTTTATCATTATCTCTGTCAGCGTTTATCTCTTCTCCGAAGCTGGCAGTGATTTGAGGTCTTTTCCTTGTGGTCCGTTACCTGGCACTTGGAAAGTATCTAATATTTTTGAATGAAGGAAAGTATGTGTTCTTTTTTGTTGTTGTTGTACTGAGATTGTTGAAAGATGGTCATCCTTATACAAGTTGGGTCATAAGGAACTCTGGGTCAGTGAACTGTGGGCCACTGGATCTTGTGTGCTGCATGTCTTGGCTTACCCCAGTGAGGGCAAGTGTATAAGCTAAGATCACTGTTCAGTGCACAGTGTGATCAGCCCTCCAGGTTGAGACAGGCATCCTGGTATCTCTCAGGTATTGCTGAATAGGGAAGGTGACAGCTGTGATCTTGTTAGAAGCGAAAGATAGAAAAGCCATACTTTGTAATGAGTTTGAAGGCTTAGATTCAGAACATTCTATAAGTCAGTATTTAGGATGGTACCCAGTGATTCCTCTTAGCACAATGAATTATCTCTAAGGAACAGAAACACCTAAACCATGAACATTGGAATATTTAATGTAAGAAAACAAGTCTAACCATCAGAAGCTTAGAGTTTAAGAATTATCATGTCACAGTTAATTATCAGAGTTAATATACTTCGTTGATTTATTGTTATTTGGTGAATGCTATTAGTGTCTGTCATTTGCTCAGTTTATCTTCATTCACTAAATAAACAAATCCTTGCCTTCTATTTCTCTGAAAACACATGACTGTGGGTCTGTTCTGTGAGAACCACTTACACCTTATGTCAGTTTTTGTTTTTAACAGTTGATTTAGCTTAGCATGGTCCGCTTGCACCTGGAACTGGAAATGAGAAGCCTGTAGCATAAGCATCCCTCTCTTCTTCTCCTTCTTGGACAGCTTGGGCATGAACCACGATGATGACCACTCATCCTGCGCTGGCAGGTCCCACATCATGTCGGGAGAGTGGGTGAAAGGCCGGAACCCAAGTGACCTCTCTTGGTCCTCCTGCAGCCGAGATGACCTTGAAAACTTCCTCAAGTAAGTCCTGGAATTATTCTATAGGATGAATGCAATCAGAAGTACTTCCAAAAGACAAAAGTATTGGAGTCTCAGCAAGTGTGAAGTGGAGAAACGACTCTCTTTTGGGATTTGCATCTAGCCTCAAGAGGCAGTCAGCACAGAGTGTCCTATAATGGCAAGAACATCTTCCGCGTGCGCATCTGCTCCAGCGACGGGCGCACAGCGGGTGATCATTACGTAATTGCCAATCGATTGAAATATCAGCATAGTTACCCTGTCTTGAAAAGAAACCATTTGGTTCCTCTGCAGTGGTCACCACCTTGGGGCGCCCCTGGGCTGCTGCAGAATGGAGCATTTCCTGGTGTGGAGACGGAGGCCGCTTCCCTAGAGGGAGTGAATTTGCTGGGGGTTGCGGGGTGGGTTTGCTGACCTTCCTCACCTCTGGGGAGGGGAGGGCTGTGTTTATCTCACTGCTACTTTCTTCCCAGAAGAAATGCACCCTTCCATTCTCAGATTTCTGTGGAAGAATCGGCCATCTGGTTTCAGACCTTTGTCAAACAGTTTATATCCATGGACGGGGCGGGTCCCTTAGTGTCAAGACCTCAGGGTTGAATTTACAGAGTGACTGTGCAGACACTGGTCACTGAACTACTTAGCCATGTTAATTCAGGCACCCTGGGAGACAGCAGTGAGTCGGCGAGTCTCACCTGCAGATGGAGCTTCTCAGTCCAGTAACACGTTCAAGTACCCGGTGAATTCAGGATGTAGTGGCAAAGGGGCCATCCCAGGTCTTTTTTCATGACGTTCCCTGTTGATGGGGATATTGTTCAGTGGCAAACCAGCTTAAAAATGCACTCATTACTTTTAATATAGTCCACTTCCCACTGAGTATTTGATACCACAGATCTTAAGAAATGCTGCAAGCCCCTCGATGTTATTTCGCTTTACCCACAAGGGTCATGGTGACAAGATGGAGTGGGTTGGTTGGTTTGTTGGTTGGTTTATTTGTTTGTTTGTTTGTTTGTTTTTTGAGATGGAGTCTCACTCTGTCTCCCAGGCTGGAATGCAGTGGCGCGATCTTGGCTCGCTACAACCTCTGCCTCCCGGGTTCAAGCGATTCTCCTGCCTGAGCCTCCCCAGTAGCTGGGATTATAGGCATGCGCCATCACACCCAGCTAATTTTTGTATTTTTAGTAGAGATGAGGTTTTGCCATGTTGGCCAGGCTGGTCTTGAACTCCTGATCCCAGGTGATCTGCCTGCCTCGGCCTCCCAAAGTGTTGGGATTATATGTGTGAGCTACCGCACCCGGCCAAGGTGGGGTGTTTTTATTTGCTCACGTACATAGCACTGGTCCCACTGGTGAGAAGTATTGTGTGTCTGAGCCCAGAAGAAGTAAACCAGGATCAGTCTGTGTGTCTCGTGTTCATGCAACTTTTTCCTTAATAATCTTGGCAAGTGACTGGGTTTTCTGCCTTAAACCATCTGCCTTTAGAAATTGAGAAATAAAAGCATTGTAGTAAGTAACCTCCTTTAGAGCCAGAGCCTCGCAATCCCCAGTTCACTTATTCATTTATTTATTTATGAGTCAGAGTCTCACTCTCTCACCCAGGCTGGAGTTCAGTGGCGCAGTCTTGGCTCACTGCAACCTCAGCCTCCTGAGTTCAAGCAATTCTCCTGCTTCAGCCTTCCAAGTAGCTGGGACTACAGGTGGGACTACAACCATGCCTGGCTAATTTTTGTGTTTTTAGTAGAGATGGGAGTTTCCCCATATTGGCCAGGCTGGTCTCGAGCTCCTGACCGCAAGTGATCCACCCACCTCAGCCTCCCAAAGTGCTGGGATTATTGGCGTGAGCCCCCGAACCCGGCCCCCAGTTCACTCTTTTAGAGATGCACCTGTCATTGTAAATTAATGCTCCTACCCCTGTTGAAATCCTGAAGTCCTTGGCAGGTATTGCCAGTGGCTTTCAGGGACAGCGGGATCAAGTGAAACACCGAGGCCCCACAAGCACTCAAAGAGAACCTGAAGAGTTGGAAATAAGTACTTTGATTTTATTTAAAGTAAAACAAGTCTAACTTGTTCGTTATTCATGATAGTATTTTCTCAAAGCCATAGTCTAAGAAGATATGATAATCTATTCCAAAATCATTTTCATCAAAGAAAGCTTTCAAACTCCCCAATAAAAGTCCATCAGCCTCATGGATGTCATTCCTACACCCCTCCTGAGTCTCCAGGTTCTTATTGCCTTCAGAGCGAAGATTCACATTTGGCCATGTAGAAAAAGGAATGCACAGCAAAAAAGCGCAGTCCGTGTGTCCAGTGCTTGCGTCCTTTTTCCATAAAGAACGTAGAGGTGCCTCCTTCTCAGTGACTGAAAACTCAAAACAAAACAAAACAAAAACCTAGGCAGCGCACATTTGCAAGTCAACTTGCCTCTTGGCTGTTTCAGGTCAAAAGTCAGCACCTGCTTGCAAGTCACGGACCCCAGAAGCCAGCACATGGTACGCCTCCCGCACAAGCTGCCGGGCATGCACTACAGTGCCAACGAGCAGTGCCAGATCCTGTTTGGCACCAATGCCACCTTCTGCAGAAACATGGAGGTAAGCAGCCCTGGGAGGACTGGCTCGGGACAGAGCATGGGTCCAGCCCTCCCGCAGCAGTACTGGCTTCTGCTGGAGGACATGGGCATTCACACTCAGCACATGCACATACACACACAAGCACACGTATACATGTATGCACACACATGTTCGGCGCTCATATACATATATATGCACACACACGTTCGCATACAGAGACATGCATAAACACACCCTCACAGGCATTTGCACATGTGCACCCCATATAGCCATACGCACATACACACCTACACATGCAATTGCAGGCACATGTCTACACACAGTCCCCCACACGGGCACTTTTGCAGGGGAATGCTTCAGGGTTACCACTGACTCCGGTAGCCTAACATTTTAATATGGAACACTTAGGACACTAGAGACGCAGGACACTGTCACCTGACTTCAAACCCTGCATGGATAAACAAGAGGGTTAAAACTATTAAACATTTGAGCATATCAAATTGGGAAAATTTAACAAGTAAAAAATTGATTATATGATAATAACCCCATTAAATAGTTACCGCTTATTGAACATTACCTATGTGTTTGGTACTAAAGCTTCCAACATGTATGATCCCAATTAGTCATCACCATAGCTCCCGAGATCCTGTCCATGGTTTCCAGGTGACAACACCAAGTCAAAGTAAGCAAACATTCAAAATGGCTTGGTTGGTAGGTAGTAGAGCGAGGATTTGACCTCAAGTCTCATTCACCCCTGAGTGCACACTTTTTCACCATGATGCAAACACCAAGGTCCGTGGCTTGACTGGTTTTATGGGTGGGGGGTGCCAAGAGGGGCATGTGGGTACCCAGGGCAGGGCAGTCTCCATGCCTGTGGCCATCTGTGTAGCAGACAGGGAAGGCCCTGGCCACAGGGGAAGGCCAGGAGCCTGTGGTCCACCTGGCCCTGGCAGTGACAGGACTAGGGGAGCAGAGCCTGCACCATCCTATAGAGAGAGAGGACAGAAATAGGGGAACCAGCTAGGAGTATGAGGAACTCAGCAGCTAGGCAGCAGGTGGTCAGCCTGAGGAAGGGCTGTCCCAGCACTGGCATTCAGAAGCACACCTGGTCCCAAGGAGGATGTGTGGATGGCTGGGCAGGTTCTTGGAGCAAGCACTTGGGAGCAGCACCAAGGCACACACGTACATGCAGGCTGCCTCCAGAATGCAGTCCCAGTGCCCATTAGCCAGAACTCCTGGAGACAGATGCTGCCTCTTGAGTGCTTCCTAAGTATAAGTTAGTTTAGGAAATTGGGGCACAACCTACAGGTGGGGCATTGCCTGCCATCTTTGGGGTCGCAAAAAAGGGCAGCTCCTTAAAACCAGGCTGTTTCCTCCTGGGGGCTGTTTTCCCCAAAGGACGTTTATCCACACCATAGTGCTGATTCTGCCCTGCCATTCCCCGGGGGAGCATGCCTGCAAGGGTCCCCTCCAGAGACTAATGGGAAGCTGTCACCCATGTCAACCTCCCACAGGATGCCTGTACCTCCCACCCCAAGACGCAGGGTTGAAGGACACCTTCATGGGGAGATGTGATGAGCCCTAGGATGTGATTGTCCCCAGCATCCTGCAGCAGTGTCCAAACTCACCATCAGCCACTGTGTGGCTTCAGCATGAAGGCTCTCATGCACATACACAGTGCCTGCCAAGAGGCATCCTGTCTGCCTCTTCAGTCCCTACAGTGCATGGATGCTACAGAGATACCAGGAAAGAGCAGGTTTCAGGGAGTCCCTTGATGATGTGGAGACAGCATGAGATTGTGTGGATGGGATAACCAGGGAGGACGTCACGCAGAGAAAAGGGCCCCAGACACCGGGAGTGGGGAAGTGGATAGTGCCCAGCTGAGCCAAGGGACAGAGTGCTCACTCTGCCCACTCTGGAGTCCTCCACCAGTGAGATGTGGCAGGCCAGGCTGAGCTGGTCCTTACAGGGCAGGATTAAGTGGGGTGGGGGCTGGGCAGAGACTGCCTGCTGCCTGAGAGCTGGAGCTGTTTTCCCTTCTAGGAGCCAAGCACTTGCATCCCCATTGGATGAGGAGGGACAGAGGGAGGGAGACACTTATACTGGGGTCTCACAGTCTCCCAGGCTGGACTTTGTCCTTGCACTGTCACACACAACCCCGACTGCAACCCCAAAGGCAAGGGCTTTTAAACCCATTTTAACAGATGAGAATATAGAAGCTAAGAGAGATTAGGAAACAAGCCAGGCTCACCCAGCTGGAAAGAGGTGGGCTGGAAGGCAAGCCCAGGGATATCTGTTACTGAGGGAGGAAAGGAAAGGAAAGCTACTGGCATTCAAAGACAGACCCCAAAGAGAGGAGGCAGGGGATGTGGTATTTTATTTTCCTTCAGAATAATCTTTTCATTAGAGGAATTCAATTAGAGGGCAACAAGCAATGATTCGCTTAGCTTTGTGACTCCTTTCTCCCTAGAAGCTCAAAATCCAGATGCATATCAAGTGAGATCTTCCCATGTGCCTGTTACATTGAAGCTGAACATTTATTCCTGAGCTCCCAAGGAACTGCAAAATATGTTTTCCTGCTTGCTTTTGCCTTGAGAGTTTCACCAGCAATATAATAAATGTGTGCTTTCCTCTCCAATAACTAGCAGAAAGGATTTCTTAGGGGAGTGATGGAATGACAGTCCCCTTGATGGCCACCAGCCTCAGCTGGTCAGTGGTGATAGTCCTGCTTGCAAGGCTAGTGACACTTGCTTTAGAGGAATCTGACTGTGGGGTAGCAGTGACTGCACACTGGAGAAAATGTCACGATTGTTAGAAACAAATGCTTGTTCCTCAGTGCCGAAAAGAAGAACGAGTGCTCAAAGAATTTTCTCAGCAAAAGATAGAAAGTGTCACTCGTGGATGGAGCAATGGCAAGAATACACCTGAGCAAGGGAGGGGAAGGGGTTCTTATTCCTGTCGCAGGTAGCCCCTACTGCTGTGTCATTCACCTTTTGGCTAGGGTTGGACCGCACAGTCTAAGCTAATTCCGATTGGCTATTTCAAAGAGAGCAAGGGTATGAGCCAGAGTGGCGAGGTGAGCAGTTTGGCAGGAAAGACGGTTAGAAACAGGGAACTAAAAACTAAAGGTGACTTAGGTTAGAGCAGGTGACCAGGGGTGACTCAGGTCAAAGCAGGTGACCAGGGGAACAGGTGTGAACTACTGATTAAAACTGGTGGAAAAGGTTGTTTACGGAAACTATGAGGAAATTAAACTTTAAAATGGAGGACAAAGAACTGAACATACTGACGTATTGATTCTTTGAAGAGAAATCTAGAACTCACTCTCTCCAACACACTGATACTCATTTGGGGAAGAAAATGCAGAAGACCAGATGCTTCCCTGTGAACCCTTTGAGAACCAAGGACTTGGGGCATGCTGCCCTAGGCCTGGGACATGTATCAGTCAAGTCCAGGTGAAGACAGTGCCACACTTCAGGGCTCCAGGCCCTGCTCTATCAACAGTCTGCACCTTCCCTGCTTTTGTAGGGTTGTGTGTAGGTTTTGCCTGTGCTGTGGTTGATGTTGGGTATGGCAGGAGAGCGTACATATGCTGTTATCCCTCAATTCTTCCGTGCAATGCTGCCTTGTTGGTGTGGGTGTGTGCCCCCTCCCTTCTTCCTTCTGGGCCTCATCCTGCCCTATGCTCCCCTGCACTTACTCTGTTCCAGCTGTACTGGTTATCCTGTTCTTCTTGGACCCGAGCAGGGACACACTTGCTTCGTGCTGGCTGTTTCCTCCTCCCTGCCACTCTTCTCCCAGTTATCTGCATAACTAATTCCCTCATCTTTTTTGATTCTGTTTTTTTTTTTGTTTTTTGTTTTTTGTTTTGTTTATAAATATAAACTTCTCAATGAGGCCTACCCTGACCACCCTCTTTAAGATGACAGTCTAGTACCCTCCCCTGTCCACCTGTGCAGCATTCACATCTCCTAATTCATTAAAGGAAAGCCCTGCTTTCAGATACTTACCATCTTTTAATATACTCTGTAACTCACCTTTTGATTATAGCTATACCTGTATCTCCTTCTTCTAGATTATAAACCCTTCCAGGGCAGCAATCTTTGCTTGTGCTCACCAGTGTTTCTCAACTGCCTTGAGCAGTACCTGGCACATAGTAGGTGCTCATTAAGTATGTGTTGTGCTGAGATCCAGACATGACCCTAACAGCAGATTTGTTAAGCCTTCCTTATGTGGCTTCCTCAGCTGTTGATGAACTTGTGGAATAGCTCAGATTTGAGGAAGAAACCGTTAGAGACCTCCCTGTACAATGTATTACTCTCTAAGCCTGATTTCACATTTTTCCTCTGGTTCACCAACGTAACACATAAGACCTTGTCATTTTTCTTGCAGGGGTTCATATAAACCATTTTCATGGCTTCTTCCAAGGACAAGAAGCCATTCAAGGTAGTGCAAAGAGTCTGGCAGTGAGTGACTTGCCAGCTGGTTCCTAGAGATCATCTCTCTCAATGCCTTAGAGTCTTCATTAGTAAATCCTCAGGCTTCTGGTCAGTTAATACATGACAAGTACAGGGAACTGGGTCTGTCAATAAGGTTGGTGCCCAATAGGGAGAGCTGATATCTGTGTTACTACCTTTCTGGATAACACCGATTCCCATCTGTGAGGGGACAGAGCTAAT
Organism: Macaca thibetana thibetana; assembly: GCF_024542745.1. Classification (NCBI taxonomy): domain Eukaryota; kingdom Metazoa; phylum Chordata; class Mammalia; order Primates; family Cercopithecidae; genus Macaca; species Macaca thibetana. The sequence continues at coordinate 90,216,177 of NC_065584.1, forward strand.
TTATCTGTACATCTCCAGAATAAGCATTTCTCTATATTGAACTCCTGGGAGATATGGAAAATTAAGCATCATTTAAAACCTGTATTGTTCATGCAGCCAGAGACCCACCGGAGCCAATCAGAAAGGCCTTTTAATCTAGTGCCATAATTGACTTTTATAGCCATTATTTCTCTTTCATGCCCTTGCGGACTGAAATGGATATCATGTAATGAAATGATCACAGTCCTAACGTTGCTTTTAAATTTCTCATCCCAACTTTTGCTTTCAGCCAAGAGGGTGTAACAAGGGCCAGATTTATTTTCCTTATGAAACAAATAAAAAAACACAGGTAAAATTTATGAAACAATGATTTCCAAGCAGCAAACACCTGTGATCCTTGAGAGATGTGAAATAAGTGAGGTGAGCCCTATAATTATCCTGTCCTATGGCCTGGGCAGTCTCCAGGCAGTGGCACAGGGAGGGAGAGCTGCAGAAGAGCAGCTCTGAGTCCTCCTGAGTTGAGGAAACAGAGCTGGTTGTACAGGGAAGCTAAGGCAGCTAGAGTTCACAAGGCAGAGGACCACTGGAGAAAGAGCTGCAGAGAGAACCGGGAAATCTGCAGAGTCCCCTATGAATGTTCAGTTTAGTGGTCAGCAGAGGTGTGTGAAAAACTACCCAAGGCCAGGAAAAGAACCATCTAAAAGAGTTAGAGGGAAGACTCTCTGGAGCTCACACAGTCATCAAGTAGGGCACAAGAGAGTTTTCCTTCAGTAACATGGAAAATTAGCCCCACGCTAAATGCTGATCTGGTCCCATATAATAAAGCTTAAAACCAACATCTCAAAGAATCAAACTATTTCCAAGTAATTTAACCCAGTCCTAGAACAAAGCTTGGATACATTTGTAGAAGTACAAAACTATTTATCACTCAATAAAATAAAATCACAATGTCTAGCATCAAATAAAAAACTTCCAGGCACGCAAAGAAGTAGGAAAATATATCCACCATAATGAGGGGGAAAATAAATCAATCAAAATCAACCTAGTAATGACACAGGTGAGATAATTACCTGTGTCAAGGACATTAGAACAGGAATTATGATGATATGTCAGGTTGAGATAGCAGAAGATTAAACATATTAAGTAGAAACATGGAAGATATCTATTTTAAAAAGATAACTACAAACCACTGCTCAGTGAAATAAAAGAGGACACAAACAAATGGAAGAACATACCATGCTCATGGATAGGAAGAATCAATATCGTGAAAATGGCCATACTGCCCAAGGTTATTTATAGATTCAATGCCATCCCCATCAAGCTACCAATGAGTTTCTTCACAGAATTGGAAAAAACTGCTTTAAAGTTCATATGGAACCAAAAAAGAGCCCGCATCTCCAAGACAATCCTAAGTCAAAAGAACAAAGCTGGAGGCATCACGCTACCTGACTTCAAACTATACTACAAGGCTAGAGTAACCAAAACAGCATGGTACTGGTACCAAAACAGAGATATAGACCAATGGAACAGAACAGAGTCCTCAGAAATAAAACCACACATCTACAGCCATCTGATCTTTGACAAACCTGAGAGAAACAAGAAATGGGGAAAGGATTCCCTATTTAATAAATGGTGCTGGGAAAATTGGCTAGCCATAAGTAGAAAGCTGAAACTGGATCCTTTCCTTACTCCTTATATGAAAATTAATTCAAGATGGATTAGAGACTTAAATGTTAGACCTAATACCATAAAAATCCTAGAAGAAAACCTAGGTAGTACCATTCAGGACATAGGCACGGGCAAAGACTTCATGTCTAAAACACCAAAAGCAACGGCAGCAAAAGCCAAAATTGACAAATGGGATCTAATTAAACTAAAGAGCTTCTGCACAGCAAAAGAAACCACCATCAGAGTGAACAGGCAACTTACAGAATGGGAGAAAAGTTTTGCAATCTACTCATCTGACAAAGGGCTAATATCCAGAACCTACAAAGAACTCAAACAAATTTACAAGAAAAAAACAAACAACTCCATCAAAAAGTGGCCAAAGGATATGAACAGACATTTCTCAAAAGAAGACATTCATACAGCCAACAGACACATGAAAAAATGCTCATCATCACTGGCCATCAGAGAAATGCAAATCAAAACCACAATGAGATACCATCTCACACCAGTTAGAATGGCAATCATTAAAAAGGCAGGAAACAACAGGTGCTGGAGAGGATGTGGAGAAATAGGAACACTTTTACACTGTTGGTGGGCATATAAACTAGTTCAACCATTATGGAAAACAGTATGGCGATTCCTCAAGGATCTAGAACTAGAGGTACCATATGACCCAGCCATCCCATTACTGGGTATATACCCAATGGATTATAAATCATGCTGCTCTAAAGACACATGCACATGTATGTTTATTGCGGCACTATTCACAATAGCAAAGACTTGGAATCAACCCAAATGTCCATCAGTGACAGACTGGATTAAGAAAATGTGGCACATATACACCATGGAATACTATGCAGCCATAAAAAGGATGAGTTTGTGTCCTTTGTAGGGACATGGATGCAGCTGGAAACCATCATTCTTAGCAAACTATCGCAAGAACAGAAAACCAAACACCGCATGTTCTTACTCATAGGTGGGAACTGAACAATGAGATCACTTGGACTCGGGAAGGGGAATATCACACACCGGGGCCTATCATGGGGAGGGGGGAGGGGGGAGGGATTGCACTGGGAGTTATACCTGATGTAAATGACGAGTTGATGGGTGCTGTTGAGTTGATGGGTGCAGCACACCAACATGGCACAAGTATACATATGTAACAAACCTGCACGTTATGCACACGTACCCTAGAACTTAAAGTATAATAATAATAAATAAATAAAAAATGAAAGAAGCTAAAAAAAAAAAAAGATAAAATGGAGTTTCTTGGAGGGAAAACTACAATATCTTAAATGAAAGATACCCTGAATGTGATTGATGGCAAATTAAAAATTGTAGAAGAGAAGATTGGTGAACCTGAAAACAAAACAATCAAAACTATCCAAACTGAGACACAAACTGAAAACAAAATACAGTTTTGCGACCTGTGAGGCTTAAAGTGGCCTAATAAATATGTAATTAACACCTCTAAAAGAGATGAGGCAGGGGACAGGAAAAATATTTGAAGAAATACTAGCCAAAAATTTTTCAAATTTGATGAAAACTGTAAGACCACAGATTCAAGAAGCTCAAGGATCCCCAAGCACAAGAAACATAAAGAAATCTAGAAAAATACTTGCTATAATCAAATTGTTTAAAAGCAGTGAAAAGAGAAAATCTTCAAGGAGCCAGAGAAAAAAAAACAAGTTATATACAGATAAAGGTAAAACTGACAATATGCCTCTCATTAGAAACAGTATAAGTGAAAGGACAACGGAGAAACATTGTAAAGTACTAAAAGAAAAAGGGCTGTCAGCCTACAATTCTATACCCAGCAAAAATATCTTTCAAAATTAAACGTGAAATGCAGTTTTTCTGAAAACTGAAAAAAAAATGTATCACCAAGAGGCCCACGTTATAAGAAATATTAAAGGAAATCTTCCACAGAAAATGCTACTGGGTGGAAATATGGATCTACACAAAGAAATGAAGAGCTCTGGAAGTAGTAATTTCATGGGCAAATATATGATAGATTTAGCTATACTCAAAGTCTTCAAAAGATCATTGATCATTTAAACAACTGTGTTTTATGAAAAACAGTAAGAATATAATTGTGGTAGATCTTTATGTCCTATCCCCAGAACCTGCGAATGTTACTTTATATGGTGAAAAGGACTTTGCTGGTGTGGCTAAATATCTTGAGATGGGGAGATTTTCCTGGATTATCTGGGTGGCCCAGTGTACTCAAGAGTCCTTAATAAGAAGGAGGCAGGAGATCAGGGTGAGTAATAAGACATGTTGCAATAGAAGCACGAAGTCGGAGTGATGCAAGGAAGGGGCTATGAGCCAAGGAGTGCAACAGCTATGAGAAGCTGGAAAAGGCAAGGAAACCTCACAGCCTCGCAGTAGGAACCAGCCCTATTGACACCTTGGCTTTAGCTCAGTGAGACTAATTTTGGACTTCTGACATCCAGAACTATAAGAGAATTGTGTTGTTTTAAGCCACTAAGTTTGTAGTAGCAGCAATAGGAAACTAATACAGATTTGCCATAGGAAACTAATACATTAGTTTAGGGTTTTTGATATACGTAAAAGTAAAGGGTATGACATTTGTACAAAGGCCAGAAAGGGAGAAATGGAAGTACAGTCATGCGCCTCATCATGACGTTTCAGTCAGTATCAGCTGCATACGTGATGGTGGTCCTGTAAGATTATAATGGAACTGCCCCGTAGAGTGTACCATTTTTAACCTTTTATACCATATTTTTATACCTTTTCAATGTTTAGATACACAAAATACCATTGTGTTACAGTTGCCTACAGAAGGCAGTGCTATACAGGTTTGTAGCCTAGGAGGAAAGGAGCAATAGGCTACACCACAGAGCCTAGGTGTGTAGTAGGCTATGCCTTCTAGGTTTGTGCATTCTATGATGCTTGCACAATGACAGGACTGCCTGATGCATTTCTCAGAACATATTCTCATTGTTGAGTGATGCATAACTGTATACTATTATACAGTTTTTATACTATATGTGAGGTGGAATAATTTTTTCTTTTTTTGAGGTGGAGTTTCGCTCTTGTCACCCAGGCGGGAGTACAGTGGCTCGATATCAGCTCACTGCAACCTCCACCACCCACCCAGGTTCAAGTGATTCTCCTGTCTCAGCCTCCCGAGTAGCTGTGATTAAGGCGTGCGCCACCACACCCAGCTAATTTTTGTATTTTTAGTAGAGACAGGGTTCCACCATGTTGGCCAGGCTGGTCACGAACTCCTGACCCCAAGTGATCCCCTGCCTCAGCCTCCCAGAGTGCTGGGATTATAGGTGTGAGCCACTGCGCCTGGCCTGGAATAATTTTACATAATGGCAGAATGTGACGAGTTAAAGATTACAATGTCACCTGTAAAGCAACCAATAACTAACAACAGAGTTTTAGCTAATGTGCCAAGAAAGAAAAGAAAATATCATCACATATTGCTTATTCCTGTGATGAAGCACAATAGAAACAGATCATGTCAGGATGGATCATAAATGCATATTAACCATTTATACTCCATGCCATTAAGAAACATATATAATTCCCATTAGGGTTCTTGACATGTTCAGTTTAGATGTGTGTCTTCCTGAGGCACCATGACCATCCTGTATATCCAGAAAGATACCACTAATGGTCCAGTTTTCTCATCAGCAGTCACACCAGTGATGTCATGACATCTTAAGGTGTCTGCAGTTGTTTCAGAGGGAACTTTGATGCAAAATTCTCAACAATATTCTTCAAACCAATGTTGGCCTCCTTTAACACGAAAAATACTACTACTTGCTAGATGCTGTAAAACGAAAGAAGAATGTTCATAGTCAGGAGTTTTAGGGGTGAAGGAATTACAACTCCTGTTCTCTTAATCCCATTCGTATTAGGAAGTAAGAACACTATTCATATTCCAAAGCCCTGGGCCCCCACGAAGATTGTTGCTAAGAACTGGTCATCCCCTCACTGGTGTTCCTGTGTGCGGAGCCCGAGTGTAGCTTAGAAAAGCACCTGAGCATTAATGGGCCAGCAGTTTTGGGGATGTGTGTGTATGTCTTTGTATCTTATCTTAACATTTTCTAGAACTTTTAAGTATATTATGAGACAAAAAATGATGAAATATGACAGAGGCTGGACACTGCCAAGAGAATAAAACTGTGAGCCACGCCAGTGCTGAGGAGTTGAACATTTGCTTTTTATTTTTCTGATACATAGAGAAGTAAGCAAAGAAACTGGGTAGATTATGTTTTGAAAAAAATACCATCATGACTAGTGATGGGCAGTTTTCATGTTGCTGCTGCCTCTTCTGAGGGAAAATAGCTTGCCTGCCTCAAAATGAGCCCACACTGTTCCCTGGTAGGAGGGAGAGACCTGCCTGGTGTCAGGGGGTGGCGTTTCTCATCAACACACCTGTGTTATTGTGCCAAGGCAGGGCTGCTTACCTAGGGTCCTTGGATAGATTTCAGAGAATTGGTGAACCAGGTTAGGAAAGAGATTACACTTTTCTTTTTCTTCAAGTTCTAATGGAAGTTAGTGTTCTCTTCCATCCCGAATGCTGGCGGCAAACCACAGCAGTCTTAGCCATACCCGTGACTGCCACTGTGATTAGGAATCACAGAATTTTTTTTTTTTTTGAGATGGGGTCTCGCTCTGTCACCAGGGCTGGAGTGCAATGGCACAGTCTCGGCTCACTGCAACATCCACCTCCCAGATTCAAGCAATTCTTCCGCCTCAGCCTCCCAAGAAGCTGGGATTGCAGGTGTCTTCCACCATGCCCGGCTAATTTTTGTATTTTTAGTAGAGACAGGGTTTCGCGATGTTGGCCAGGCTGGTCTCAGACTCCTAACCTCAGGTGATCCACCCTCCTCAGCCTCCCTAAGTACTGGGACTACAGGCGCGAGCCACCATGCCCGGCCACGGAATCACAGAAATTTTTATACCATGTAAATTGTGGCCGACATCTCAAAATACCATTTAGACTCTTCACCAATTCAAAATTACGGTGGTTAGTAAACCCAGGGCCAGATCTTGTTATGTGTTGACCAAAAAACACATACATTACTATATTACAAATTTAGAGTGTTTTATATTTTGAAAACACTTCCAGTTTAATTGTTTTCTTGGTTATCTTATGTATTTTATAATTATGCATTCGCCACATACCCTGAGAAACGTCCATCAGGTATCTCCAGAAGCACAGAATGGCCAGGTGTTGGGTGGAATTTTGAATGCAGACCTTCTTTCTGACTGGTCCTCTCTGTATGTTCTTCTGCCACTCGTGATTCATAGCTGTTTTAAGACCGATCAATTTAAAGATCATTTCCCTACTCAAAGGTGTAGGTAAATAACCTTAGAAAAGCATTGCTGCAATTGCTTTAGGAGCAGTGTAGGCTTTAAATATTAACCAGGTTGCTGGTTTCTCAAATATTTGCATACCAGGGAACTGAGAAAAATTAAAATACAGTCCGTATTAATTTTTAGGACTCTGGAGGCCCACACACGGGTGCGGGTCCAGTGTCCAGTACCTCTCCCTAGGCACACTATCACCACTGAGTCCTTCACGTCTGTCTGCAGAATGCTAGTGTTGTAAGGCTCAAAGCTGTCGATGGAAAGATGAACTAGAAAAAAAATTGGCATCAATAGCTGGCATTTGTTACAAAAGTTATTGGCAGATACAGCTGTCTCCTCTTTTAGCCAATGGTAATGTGATGTTTTTCATTCAATAAAGCATTTCAAGAAAGCCCAAACGTAAAAGTTATAAACATTGGATGGTAAACATTTATTAGAAAGGGGAAATAAACTTTATGCAATTAGCCCAATCAGTCTTTTTTATGATTACAGGTTTCTCCTGTCTCTGTCAGCAAAGTAACTGCAAAGGAAAGTTGCTACTTAACACTTTCAAGCTACTTAAGCTCAGATACTCTTCCAGGTGAAGCAGAGGGTGAAAAGGCCCGATGCAGGCGCTGTCCGCTGAAAGGAAGAGTATGTATTGCTGCTAGAGACAGAGCAAGAAGGGGTGCGGTTAGGGTACTGTCCTGACCGTGATCCCTGCCTCACAAAGCCCTACCGCTTTCTAACATGAGAGAGGTGTTCATCTGCCCCGTCACCACCACCCTGGTCCTGGAGGCTTTTAGTTGAAAGGTGCTGTGTAATAACCACCCACCCCTTTCCCTGCTGCTTCCCAGGAATGCATTCCACCATCATGGCTCCATAGCCCAGGCATGGCTGCCACACAGTAGTACTTGGAAGGGATGTACACTCTTCTTGTTAGTTGCCACGAGCATATATATGTGCCTGTATGTCATAGCATTCACAAGAACCTGAGGTGTGCATGTTATGTCGTTGTTTAAGAATATTATTGAGCACAAAGCTGTCAGCCAATCATTTCAGGAAGACAGGATCTAGACTGGTCATAGGCATTGGAGGGTCTTAGACAATTTTTTCTACCTAATATTCCCTCCTTTGCTCTTTTCTCATTAATTGCCTTTTGGTATAGTTTGGAGATGCCTTCTATATCACACAGTGCCTAAGAAGGGCTCTCTAGTCAGGCTTCCCAGGGCCCCATTCTGCCTCTGTTCTTGAACAAGTTGCCTAGTCTCACTATGTCTCAGTCTCCTCATCTGCAAAATGGGAATATAAATTCTACGTAGCCATCATTGTGAAGTCATGAGTGTTAGTAGTAACTGAATTAAAACACTTAGCATGCAGCACACATTCAATAAATGTTAGGTAGTGTTCATTCTTGCCACCTTGTCACCTGGAGCCAGAGGGACAGGAGGAGACACTGTTTAGCTGAGATCGCGTGGGCCTGTCCCTTCCCATATCTTTCCCTGTGCTGTCCTCACCATCCCTCTTGGGAGCCTGGAATCCCCAAGGATTTCTTTCCAGTGTCCAGTACCTCTCCCTGGGCAAAATCTCAGTCTCCATCCTTGTGTCCTTTCTCACGTCCTGCAGAGATTTACATGGGCATCTTACGGATAGAGAGATACTTGGGGTGTCAAAATTCCACCTTGGGATAACAAAGCTTGTTTCTCTGATGCTTGGTATTTTAAAACCTGGTAGATTGCTAGAGTCCTCCAGAGACTGTTAGAATTTTTTCGTCTTACTCCAGATTTTCTGTCTTAAAAGTCTTCAGGAAGATGGGTTTCAGGTTTCTGTCTTTCTGTACAACTTCCCCGGAGATTCTTCCATTCAGCTTAGTTAGGAAACTGCTCATCTAAATGAGGTCTGTCCCTTTAATGCCGGTGGACATGGCCCGAATGGGTGACTGGCCAGGTCCCAGAGCCTCGCCCTGCCCCTCTCAGACGGGGCTGCACGGTAGTGCGGTAGTGCATGGACTTGGATGCCAGGCCGAAAGCTGTCTTGCCTGTCTCAGTCTCCGCTTCCTGCCCAGCATCTGCAGCTTCTCAGAGCCGTTGGACTTTGGCAGCAGATGGTCCTAATTTTCCAGAAGTGTTTGAAAGTTTACAGTAGACTGCCTCTTCAGAGAGCTCTCCACACCATGGCAGTTGTGAGTTGTCTTTCTTGTCCCCGCTGCCAGCTGAAGGCCTGGGCCCCACCCTCACCTGGCAGCCCCCAGCCCCAGCCAGGTGACGGTCTCTGCAGCCCTCAGGAACATGGAAGGAGTGGCCCTCCCAGGACTCAGGAAGCCTTCCAGGAGTGGGGCTGGCATGCTGGCCTGGGGAGGACTTCACACTGCAGTAGTATGTGTGGAAAAATTGGATTAGTCATTTTTCATCCAGCTCTTAGCATTTGTTTTCTCTCCCTTTTGGCTTGTGTTATCAGCAGCACATTTTTGAGGGACTTTATATAACCATCTCATTCAGTATCATTTTGAGTTAGCGCTGCCCTCCAAACCCTCAGCGGATGCCCAGAGAGGACGAGGCAAGAGAACAGCAACATGACCTTCACGGTCCTTGACAGGGACACCACCAGTTGAAGAAAAGTGGCAATGGCTTGTGTACATGAGCAATGGTGCCATCTGAGCAGCTCAAACCTTCCTGCATTTTCACAGCGCTCCAGGGATGCATGCTTGGTGCTGGCTCATCATGCAGCCCCTCAAGGAACTGTGCAGCAAAACATGCTGGGGATGACTCTTGCCAAACCGTAAGCGTAGCCAGTGAGGTGACAGATGCTAGAACCAGAGAGCTGTTTCATTTTCCTTGCCATGTGCGTGGACTGTGACTGTCCGCTGCAACTCAAGTGCTGCCGCTGGGGGTGGGAGCGGGAGAGGAGGTCTTAGTACCCCCACCCCTGATTTGGCCTGGACAGCTGCCCCTTTGTGTGTGTTTGCACCCTGTTCTACTGCACCACGGTTCACTGAACCCCGGGGGCGTGCTGTCCAGCAGTGTTTCCAGGGAGAACTCCGCAGGCGGAGGGAACGGCATGTCGCTGAGCACAGAGCGCCCCATCTCACTGCAGATGAGAGGATGAACACTCACACCAAGAATGCATGAGTGCAGGGGAAGCAGGAAGGGGAAACTGGGGACTGAGGGAGAGGTAGTGTAACCAGTGGGAAGCAGCCTGTGTTCTGAGTTAGGACAGGTCCACCCATTTCCTCATCTGTAAAATGGGATTAGGAAGTGTCTGTCTCACAAGGTTGATGTGGGTAGGAAAGAGGCAACCCTGATAAAGAACTTCCATGATGTCTAGACTTGGTGACTGCTTAGTTTGCCTGGCATTGGTTTACTGATGAAAGTATTCATCCCATTCATTTATTCCACACGTCTTTACTGGAGATATCTCTCTCTCTCTCTCTCTCTCTCTCTATATTATATTTATATATATATATATAGAGAGAGAGAGAGAGAGATAGTGTGATGTCTTGGAGTTGGTCAGGACTAGTGTAGAGTTGCCCCATCCTTTTTTAAAAATTGTGTTGTTTTTTAACTTTTTGTTGTAAGACAATTGTAACTCTTAAAGAAAACCTGCAAAAAATAGTATATGCCTTTTACCCAATTTCCTGTTATGTTAACATCTTACACAGCCAGGCACAGTGGCTCATGCCTGTAATCCCAGCACTTTGGGAGGCCAAGGCAGGCAGATCACCTGAGGTCAGGGGTTCGAGACCAGCCTGGCCAACATGGTGAAACCCCATCTCTACCAACAATACAAAAATTAGCCAGGCATGGTGGCACATGCCTGTAGTCCCAGCTACTTGGGAGGCTGAGGCAGGAGAATCGCTTGAACCCAGGAGGCAGAGGTTGCAGTGAGCTAAGATTGCACCACTGCACTCCAGCCTGGGTGACAGAGTGAGACTGGATCTCAAAAATAAAAAAATAAAAATAAAAAAATCTTACATGACCATAGAACCATTATGAAAACGAGGAAATTAACCTTGGTACAATACTGTTAAGTAAAATACATTTAGATTTCACCAGTTTTTCTGTCAATGTCCTTTCTCTATACCAGGATCCTATTTCATGTTTGGTTGTCGTGTCTCTGGTCTCCTCGGATCTATAACAGTTCCTCAGCCTTCCCTTGTCTTTCATGATCTTGACACTTTTGAGGAGTACCAGTCTATTAGTTTGCCTTTGGGTTTATCTGATGTGTTCTTACGACTAGATTGAGGTTCCACATTATTGGGAAGGATACCGCAGGGGTGATGTGGTCATTGTGTCTCGTCACTGGTGATGCTAGCCTTGGTCACCCAGCTAAGCTGTTTTCTGGCAGGATAGTCCACCATCATTTACTGTTTTTCCTTTTGTCACTCTGTTGAGTTTTTCTGTAGCAGTTTCCCAACCTCAGCGCTATTGGTGTCTTAGGCTGAATAATTCTTTGTTGTAGGACACTGTCTTGTGCAATACAAGATCTTTAGCAGTATCCTTGGCCTCTGCCCCCTGTAGCTCAGTGGCACTGCCCCTGGTTGTGACAACCAAAAAATGCCTTCGGATGTTGCCAAACATCCTCTGGGTCTTTTATGTCAATGAGTGTATATATACTTCTAGTCTTTCCCGAGCGATGGCTTTGCTCACTTACACATTCTTGGAAAATCATTTCATCTCAGGCTTATACACATAGCACTAAGTGGTCCATCTCAGGCTTATACACATAGCACTAAGTGGTCCCTGCTACTTGTTTTAAATTTCTCTACATTTTGGATATTTTCTCCTTTCTTTTATTCTTTGTTGTTATTTATACTTTCTCCTCTTTTTCTTGTATTGTTTAACAAATGGTTTATCTGATTTACTTCCCCCCCAAAGAGCCAACCCTTATATTTTTCTTGGGTTTTTCTGTTTCACCCTTTTTAATGCCCAGTCTTTGAAATTTGTCAAATGCAGAGTTATATAACCAATCAATTTGCAAAACAGGTCCATCACCCAAAATACCCCCCATGCTCCTTGAAGCTAGTCTCTTCCCCTATTACCAGGGAATCACTGATATTTTTTGTCCTTCTTGTTTTTTAAAATGTATATTAAAGCATTTTAAATTTTTTAAAAAGGCAAGTTAGTAGTTTCAGCCTATGTTTAAGAGGAGGGGGTCACACAAGGGTGTGATATTAAGAGAGATCATTGCGGCCATAGTAGAACACTGCCTCCTGCCCCTAAGTGGAGAGTCTTCATTCTACATGGCATGTGTCCTATTTCAGCTGTTTTCTTCTCAAATATTCTCTCTGCCCCGTTCTTTCTATTCTCTCTTTCTGGGTCTGATTAGACACATACATCAGTATTTCTCACTTGGTTCTTCGGATCTCTTAGCGCATCTTTTTATTCCCCCCTGCCTTTTCTCTGCAGGCTGCATTCTGGATAATTTCTTCAAATCTGTTTTCTAGTCACAAATTCTCTCATTCAGGGCTGTTAGAATCTATTGATTTTCTTTCACAGTTATATATTTCATTTTTAAATGTTATTTCCAATTTCTTATATTCAACAGTATTAATATATTGCTGCTAGCTTGTTTATGTAATCTCATCTTCTATTTCTTTATAAATAGTTACTATACATTCTGTATCTGACAATTTTATTACCTAAACACCTTGGGAGTTTAAATCTTTTGTTTGTTGTTGCTGCTGACCATCACTCACATTACCATGTTTGATTGTGGGTTTATACTTTATTGGACATAACCATGGAATTTTGAGATCCTAAATTGTTCTCTTTAGGAGAACTTACATTTGTTTCAACCAGAGCCCCTTTTTCTGAAAAGGGACTGCTTCTAGCCTTTTCAGAACTGGTAAACACCCTTCCAGATTCCCTGGTTTAACCTAGGTGTCTCAGATAGAGCTCCTGACTTTGTTCCATCTGAGATAGGCCAGCCCCAGATGACTTCTCCCAACTGCAGTGCCAACTGAGGTATAAGAACTTTCAAAGGTAAAACGTTAACCACAAAGAAAAATAGCACAATTGGGTGGTGGAAGGAATGAAAGGGCGGGCGTTGGTGTTGGCAGTGAAAGAGTAGGTGTTGGTGTTGCAGTGAAAGGGTGGTTGTTGGTGTTGGCAGTGAAATGGTGGGTGTTGGCGTTGGCAACCAACACCTGCCTGTAGGGGAACCCACCCTTGCATGTGCTCATCACAGATTGGTATACAGTGGTGTGTATGTAGAAAGAAAGACAGCTGGGTATGGGTTTTGTATTTGCTTCCTCGAATATTTCCTTTACTTGGGGGAGAACTATCCTTTATTATGGTACCCAGCTGTTGCATACTGGAAAAGCAGCCCTGTCTGCCATAAAGTCTGCTATTCACTGAAAGCAGAAGGTTCATCAGTCAGTCACCCTTCTCTTTAGGGTGCCTGCTGCCTGAGCATGATGAATGCATCTCCACCTCCAAGCCCCACCCTTTCATTTCTTCACCACCCAATTCTGTTATTTTTCTTTGTGGTTAACATTTTACCTTTGAAAGTTCTTATATCTCAGTTTTCAAATTTTATCTGTTATACTTTGGTCTTTCCCCAGCTAGAAAAGATGAAGACATTGATGTGTACATATAGACAGCCTCCCACGGCCCCTGCCCCAGTGCACCTTCTTCCCAGCCGGTTCCTCTCTCTGCCATTTCTGCCTTGTCTGGGTTTCCGTCCCGTGCATTCTGTTCTCTAACTCCCATCCTTATGTTGGTTTCAATCAATACTTTGATCAGTGCTCACTGCTGGCCCATTTTCTGTGGGTTCTCCAGTCATTTCTTAGTTGTCCAAAGGTCATCCTCTGGTATTTTCTCCAAAAAAGGATTTAACTACTTTGTAAGTTCAAAAATGTTTTTCCGTTGCCTAAGTACTTGAGCAAGCGTTTAGTTGATATAAATTTCCTGGGCCACATGTTCTGCCTTTCCTTGTGTCTGTATCAGCATCTCTCACTCCAGTGCCTGTAGAGAGAGGCTGCTGCAAAGACATCTGCACAGCCCGAGCTCTTTCCCCGTTATCTGTGCTGGCTACCCAAAGAGTGTTCTGGTTTATCTTTGAAACCCAGTAACTTTATCAGGATATGCCTCTGGGCTCATTATTTTGCACCATTTTTTCTTGGGGGCTTTGCTTTTCAATCTGAGAATGAGACCTTCCATCATTTGAGTTGAGGGTCTTGAATTTATATTCAAATGCCTTTCTTTTACATCACTTTAGTTCTCTTCTTTGTGAGTCTTGTGCTTCTAACCCAGCTCAGACTCCGTGACCTTCACAAACATTGACCTCCTCATTGGAAAAGTGGAAAAAATAGAGAGAGCACCCTCCTGCCTGCCTCCCAGGGCTGCCATGAGGCTCAGGATGACAGGAACCAGAGCACTTTGTCATTTGCAATGCATAACATGAATGCAGGCTGTTGATATAGATGGCATCAAGGTGATGACAAGCGTTCGTGTAGTCACTGCATCTGTTCAGTAGTGAAAATGTATCACAAGAACGGTGACCACTTGGCTTGGGCGCACAGAGCAGTGCTGGTGGCCAAGCTTGGATGAGAGGCTGCGGTGCTAACTTGTCCTTTGCTGTCATTCCCGTTTTCTTTGATCTTAAGCTGATGGCAAAGGTAGCCACTATCCTGACTCCCAACACTATAAGTTTATCTTTCTTGTTGTTGAACTGTATGTAAATGAAATCATACAGTATTCCATTGTTCTAATATACCATCGTTCATTTGTTCTGCGTTTGATGGGCATTTGGGTTGTTTCTAACGTGGAACTAATGAAAATAGTGTTTCAGTGAATTTTCTTGACTTTGGTGAACACATACACATTTTTTTCATTACATACTTAAGAATCTAATTGCTGGGTATTAGAATGTGTGTGTCTTCTTCAGCTTTAGCAAATACTGCCAAAGAGTTTTCCAAAGCTGTTGAACCAAGTTAAAATCTCATTCTCAGCATACAAGAGGACCCATTGTGCCACATTGTCACCAATGAGTGGTGTTCTCCATCTTCTTCATTCTGCCTGTTCTGGCTGGTGTGTCAAGGTATCTAGTGGTGGTTGTAATTTGCCTTCCCCGATGACTAAAAAGCTGAGCACCTTTTCCTATGTTTGCTAGCCATTTAAACATTCTCTTTTATGAAGTGTCTGTTCAAGACTTTTGCCCATTTTTCTACTGGGTCTTTTTCTTCATTGATCTGTAGGAGGTTTTTGTTTGTTTTAAATCATGTGTTGGATACAAACACTTTGTTGGTTATATACATTACAAATCTCTTATGTATTGCAAATATATTCTTGTGTTCTTACAGTTGCCTTTTGGTAAACAGAAGTTGTTAATTTTAATATGGTATAATTCATTAGTTTTCTTCCTTTATGGTTAGTCCTCTCTGTTCTGTTTAAGAAATCTTTGCCTAACCTCATTCTTCTTTTCTTTGATGGTTAGAAAAGTTTCATGAGAAAGCCCTGTCTATAAAATCCATAACAAACAGTTGACACCACCTTCTTCCTCTTTCTCCTGATGGAGCGGTCATTTCTCCTGATCCCAAGCACTCCTGTCCCATAAATTCTCCCCCTGGGTCAGCCTTGTCTTGTGAGCACATGTCCGCACACGGACGCCACACTCTCGAAGAGCTCTCAGGTCAGAATGCCTGGAATCAAACGTCTGATGAGGTGCAGTCGGTCTTTATAGGACCAGCTGTGCTGCACTGGGGCTCTCATCTTTTTACCATTCCTTTGAGAGGTGAACAATCATGGGAATGTGCAGGCTTTTCTGAACCCCATGTGCAGTATTCCACTTGAGTCATCCAGTGAGGGCACAGATCAGCTCTGACATACTTGAAAAATGAGAAGGAGCTATGGGCTTTTCTTATCTCTCTTTAAAAGCCCCCTCCAGCTCTGCCTTCCCTCCCTTTCTCTTATTTTTGTCCCTTCAACTTCTAAAAATTGTTTGATTTTAGACAGCACAGTTGTGCATCTATTCTATGCAGATGTTTGAGATTACTTGGAAGAGCAGACCTCTAAACTGAGCACGACACCCTTTGCAAACCACACAGTGACCTCGCTGCACCAGCTACAGGAGTTCCTTGACCTTCATCCTGCGCAGTGTGAAGCAGCAGGTCCCTGGCCACACCCCGGAGGGTGATGTCTTCCTGCTCCAACTTGGGCCTTTTAGCCATGATTGGGTTTGTCATCCTGGAATCACTGTGTCTTTACAAGATCTTTAAGTACATCTGTTCTCAATTTTCAGACTATGAGGCCAGGATTTGGGTGCAAGTAGTTTATCTGGGAAGTGATCCCAGGAAGCACTGTAAGGGGGCGAGGGAGAGAACAGTCAAGAAAGGTGCAATCATGAGTAAGTGACTGCCATGAGTAAGGGACTGCTGTCGGCAGTGGGGCCATCCCCCCAGGACCCTCTGAGAGGCATGTAGAACTTGCCTCAATATCATCTCCCTGTCCCCCGGGCAGGATTGGGAGTTATCCAGCTCTTGTCCCTTATGGTTGAGGTTGCTGTCTGCACGTCAGTCCTTCAAGAGAGGACACTGGCTATGTCTGCCTTCGTGATTTTGATAAATTGTCTCCTTCTGAGCACTTTGTCGATGCCCTAGTTTCCTAATGATACAATTGGGAGTCTATGTTTAAATTCCAATTCCTGTTTTAGTGGAATTATTTTAATTGTGTATTTGTAGATGTTCTGGAAGTTCTCTAGGTGAAATACTATAAAAAGTTGTGCACAGCTCAGCTGAGCTAGAAACAGGTGACTGCAGGGAGTACAGAAGGTTGCCCCTGTAACCCTGTGGGGGTACCAGCCCTTCATGGCCCTTTGGGCTGTCACTTCTTGGCCTCACAATGGCTGCCTAGCCATGTGGCCTTGACTTCAGAGCTGCTTCTTCCAGCAAGCCCTCCCTGACGAGGTTTGATTAGATCATTTTCTAAACTGTGTCCCCTGGACAGCCCCTGGGTATCTGCCCCACCCCTCACTGCTGTAAATGGAAGATGTCTGTTTGCTCATCACTCCTGTTTGCTCATCAGCAGGGGCTGCTGCTCCTGGCCTGGGCTGAGCCTCTGATATCTCCTAGGCCCTCAGTGGTTGTTGGAGCTGTTGTACTCAACGCTTTGAGACAAGCCTTCCTAGGAGTAGATGCACAGAATTTTGTTGTGCTAAATGAGCCAGTTCAAGTGATGCACTTCTGTTTTAGACATACAGACTCATGACCCTCTGGCTTCCCCATACATTTCGAATCCCAAATTTGAAACAGTGGTTGGGCCACACCTCTGACCTCAGCTGTGACCTGTGAGTGTGGGTGTTTTCCCCAATTACGGTTCCTTCCCTTGTCCTGCAGCATCTGATGTGCGCCGGACTGTGGTGCCTGGTAGAAGGAGACACATCCTGCAAGACCAAGCTGGACCCTCCCCTGGATGGCACCGAGTGTGGGGCAGACAAGGTAAACCCCTGGCTTCCCGCTGCCCCCAACAGGCAGCTCCACATCTCCCAGGCAATTGGCACCTCTCCTTCTGAAACACTGTCTGACTCTACTTACGAGCCCCTGAAACATCCCCCAGGCACCACAGAAACGCCCATGGAGCCCACTCTGGGCACAGAGTGGTGCCTACATCACCTCATTCCTTTTTCTTATAAGATACAAGTATCAGTTACTTAATATTTTTTGTCAGATTAACTCCTTTCATCATGTAAGGGAATTTATTTAAAAGGAACGCTTTCACCAGTATATTTTAAATGGAAGAACATCACCTGCCATGCCCAGTAGGTGCTCGTAAAAAGAATTCAGTGAGAACAGTATTACCCAATTCTAACTAAATGTTGAGAGAATGAGCCTGTTCCTCACGTGCACGAGAGATAGGGAGGTGTTAGAAGAGGTGTTCAGGACCTGCAGCCGCAGGGCCTCTCTCCAGTCTTAGTGCAAGAATTGAAAGAGTTGAAAAGGTAGTCAAGTTTTGCTCTGATACCATGATTGAGAACCACAAAAATCACATCTAGCACCTGAGGGTATGTGCTGTGCACTTTGAGGAATTGTTTTATAGGGCTGACCTCGTCTTATCCTCAGAAAGAACCAACTCACGTGGAGCTGGCTGTGTCATCACCAAGCAACAAACCCAACTCTCAAGTTCAGAACCTCAACTGGGGCATGCCGCCTCTCAGCGAGAAACGCACTCATGTCAAGCCAAGTTTGCAGAAGCCCAGGTCTCTTCATGAGCCATGTAGATTAATCCTTTTCCTGGGATTTAGAAAATCCCAATGGAGCACATCCATCTGAAAGTTTAGGGCAAAATCCAAACCCTACAGGGATATGAGTGTCAGCTTGAGTAAGTAAGGCACGTCACTAAAATTAGCAAACATGCAAACCCTGAAACATACTGTAGTTTCGTGTAAATTTAGAAAATGGGTTTTTGGCAGTGTGGCATTTTGGGGCCTGGCGGGCTGCAGTGAGCAGCTTTGCTGAGTGCCTGGGCCCTGGCCCTCCCCGCTGTGTTTCAGTGGTGCCGCGCGGGGGACTGCGTGAGCAAGACGCCCATCCCGGAGCACGTGGACGGAGACTGGAGCCCGTGGGGCGCCTGGAGCATGTGCAGCCGAACATGTGGGACGGGAGCCCGCTTCCGGCAGAGGAAATGTGACAACCCCCCGTAAGTCCTCCTGACCAGCCATACCCCAACGAGCCGCAACTGGAGTTTCCCAACTGCGGCTCTCGCTGCCTCACACAAAGCACAGTCTGTCTCCCGATGAGCATCAGAAGATAAGAAAGATGAAACCAAGCCAAGGTCCAGGGTGCAGGGGCCTCATGTGTGTCAAATGACATCTCAGCTTAAATTGCTCTTTCTGTGAACATGAATACGGTAGACTCTGGGGTGAGCTGACTCCCTCATTCCTTCCCTGGGCCCCAGTGGAAAGATTTTCGGAGACAGCTGTATTACAGTTCCTCCTGCCTGCCTCGTGGTTTACCAAGTCTGGGGTCATTCCACATTGGCTGTCTGCTGATGTGGGAGCAGCCTGGTGGTTCATGACTCACAGAGTATCTGGGTTCAGCTGTCTTCTTCATCCTAATATTTTTCATGGATCCTCCTATAACTGTTAGAAAAACAATGTTTTAGTTTTTTTCTCTTTGGCTTCTTTTTATTGACTCGAATGACACCATGACCTTTCCTGTTCACCTTTGTACATTTGTTCCACAAAACTCAGGGATCAATTTTGGGCTCAGTGATGATAATTCCATCACCACAGATTTTTCCCTTGTCTTCTTGAAGTTTCCCATTTCTTTCTTTTTTTTTTTTTTATACTTGAAGTTCTGGGGTACATATGCAGAACGTGCAGGTTTGTTCCATAGGTATACACGTGCCATGGTGGTTTGCTGCACCCATCAACCCGTCATCTACTTTATGTAATTATCCTAATGCTATCCCTCCCCCAGCCCCTCAACCCCCTGACAGGCCCCAGTACGTGATGTTTCCTTCCCTGTGTCCATGTGTTCTCATTGTTCAGCTCCCACTTATGAGTGAGAACATGCAGTTTGGTTTTCTGTTCTTGTGTTAGTTTGCTGAGAATGATGGTTTCCAGCTTCATCCATGTCCCTGCAAAAGACATGAACCTGTCCTTTTTTATGGCTACATAGTATTCCATGGTATATATGTGCCACATTTTCTTAATCCAGTCTATCATTGATGGACATTTGGGTTGATTCCAAGTCTTTGCTATTGTGAATAGTGCCACAATAAACATACACGTGCATGTGTCTTTATGGTAGAATGATTTATAATCCTTGGAGATATACCCAGTAATGGAATGGCTGGGTCAAATGCAGCTTCGCATTTCTTACCATTTCTTTTAATGATCTGTTTTGTGCCTTGTGTGTCAGCAGTTGCATCACATCAATTTTGAAAATGAGCAAGTTCTAAATAATGACTGTAAAGAAATCTCCACAATTAAGTCCTGTTGATGGATAATTAGTAAATGCCTCTTGTGTTTAAAAATCCTGATGCCCGGGTCATACCCCAAACTGATCAAATCGCAGAACACTAAGGGTGGGACCCAGGAATTGGATATTTTATCTTCCCAGGTGACTCCAACAGCAGCCAATGTTGGAACCTCTGGATTAAAGGAAGGCTTATGTTCCTAGTTTAGTCAGTGACAGGAACACCATTTTTCCAGCAATGTTATAAGAATTGGCATTACGTATTAATTATGTCTTATTAAAACATTTCCCTCTAGCACCCAGCAGAGTGTCGGGCACATAGTAGATGTTTAGTCTGTTAGGAATGACTTCTTTTCTTTTTGAGATGGAGCCTCACTCTGTCACTCAGGCTATAGTGCAGTGGCGCAATCTCAGCTCTCTGCAACCTCTGCCTCCCTGGTTCAAGTGATTCTCCTGCCTCAGCCTCACAAGTAGCTAGGATTACAGGAGTGCGCCACAACTCCCAGCTAATTTTTGTATTTTTAGTAGAGATGGGGTTACGCCATGTTGCCAGGCTGGTCTCGAACTCCTGACCTCACGTGATCCGTCCACCTTGGCCTCCCAAAATGCTGGGATTACAGGCACGAGCCACCATACCCAACCCAGGAATGACTTCTTAATTAAGGGCATAGATGGGTAGATGAGTAGAAACCCTGTTTAGCTAAATGGTGAGAAATTAATGGAAAGTGGTTGCAGTTTTTGCATTACTCTATGTTGAAGTTAATAGTTTGACCTTTGGCCGCATGAAGAGAGGGTTGGGTTTGGAGTCATGGCTTTGGGCCTGACCTTGTTGGTTAATGGTCATGTGACCTCAAGACCCTTCTGTTCCCTGGCCTTAGTTCCATCCATCAGAGGGCGCTGACATGGTAGAGTGGGAAGAGCCAGGCTTCAAAGCCAGGACAGACAGATCTTCAAATCCCAGCACAACTTTTTTTTTTTTTGAGATGGAGTTTTGCTCTTGTTGCCCAGGCTGGAGTGCAGTAGCACAGTCTCGGCTCATCACAGCCTCCACCTCCTGGATTCAAGCAATTCTCCTGCCTCAGCCTCCTGAGTATCTGGGATTATAGCCATGCACCACCACACTTGACTAATTTTGTAATTTTAGTAGAGACGGGGTTCCTCCATGTTGGTCAGGCTGGTCTCAAACTCCTGAGCTCAGGTGATCCGCCCACCTCGGCCTCCCAAAGTGCTGGGATTACAGGTGTGAGCCACCGTGCCTGGCCACCAGCATGACTTCTTACAGCGCTGACGGGTGGTACTTGTCTCTTCATCTAAAACTTGGAAGAATTCATGGGAATGCACAGAAAATCCTTGCTGTGTATTTTATAAGCAACCCCTCTTATTATTAGCACTGATGGAAGAACGGGGATGGGACCAGTTGCCCTTCCCTGCCTAAGGCTTTGTTAAGTGCGGAGAAAAACTGGTAGGGGTTGTGGTTGTCATGGGTGTTCCACGTTTGTGATTGGAGTTTGTGGGGCTTAGTGGAAGATCGATCTTCTTGGCACATTATGTGTCTTATCTCATAACAGATGACACCCAGTAAACATCATAGCAGGAGGATATCAGAACCTCCGAATGCCTGAAGGACCCAGTGTCCTGAGACTGTCAACATTTAATTGTTTTCAGGCGAGGGCAACACTTACAAGAATAAGAAGTTATCAACACTATGCAAATGCCATAGGTGCCTCTTTGAAGGGAACTGGTGTGGTCTGCTTTCTTGGGATGATATTAGCTAGGGCTTCCCCTGCATTGGTAGCCTGAAGGACCGCTTTCACCATCTGAACTGCTTGCTGTCCTACCCGCCTCCCGTGGTTGCTCTGGGATACCCCAGGGGCATTTTGCTCTGGGAGGATCCTAAACACCGCCCAGTTCAGACAGCTGCATTAATATACTCTCACTGGCCTGCCCTGCCATGAGGTGTCTAGTATTGGGATTCTCACCCCATTCCTCTAGGTCCCATGGCCCCAGGAGAGAGGCTGTTCTGTAAATCACAAAGTTGTCAAAATCTTTCTTCTTCATCAGGTCCTCCCTCTCCCTTGCCATGATAGTCGTGGCTGTTCCTTCCCTTGCTTTTTCCTGTATTTTATCATTGAGGAATGGGATAATTTGCAGGGCCTCGGTACACAGACACCTGAGGGTTTGTGGGTCTCAGCACATCAGATTGTTACAGTCATTGATGCAGCTTCACGTCCAATCTCTGTTGTCCAGCAGCATCGTCCTGTGGGGCAGGGCAATGGCAGAAGGAACAGAAAGAGCCTGCAGTGTTCTCACTCCTCCCAGCTGCTCGCCCCTTCCCGGTGAAGCCTTTCCAACGCGAAGCCTTCAGTAAACCATGCCAGCGCCTGAAGTCTGCTAGGTGTGGGCCTGCAGTAAGAAGCAAAGACAGATAAAATCCCTGCCTACCCACAAGGGGTGCAGTCCCACCAACTCCTCTTGGTTTTCTCCCAGACACTTCAAACAGGACCCTTTCTAAACTGGGACCTCTACTCCTAGCCCACATCTCCCCTCTCAGTAAATAGCACCACCATCCTTGCATTGCTTTAGTCCAAAGCCCTTGAGTCCGTGCAGCTTCCTCTTACATCCTTTCTGCTTCTTCCACGTCTGGTCATGAGAAGGGTGGTGAATGCAGCAGACCCGCACCATGCGCCGGGTTCCCTTAGGCTTTTATGTAGGAAGTCATTGAATGCAGCCCTGTGGGAGAGGTATTATTTTTATCTTCATTGTACAGAAAAAAAAAAAAAAAAACCAGCAACTGAATCAGGGGGCTGGGCCCAGTGGCTGACGCCTGTAATTCCAGCACTTTGGGAGACTGAGGTGGATGGATCACCTAAGGTCAGGAGTTCAAGACCAGCCTGGCCAACATGGTGAAACCCTGTCTCTACTAAAAGTACAAAAATTAGCCAGATGCGGTGGCACGTGCCTGTAATCCCAGCTACTCGGGAGGCTGAGGCAGGAGAATCACTTGAACCCTGGGAGGTTGAGTTTGCTGTGAGCCGAGATCACACCACTGCACTCCAGCCTGGGCGACAGAGTGGGACTCCATCTCAAAAAAAAAAAATAGAATCATATTGAAGTTTGGTAACTTGCCCAAAGTCACACAACAAGGCAGTGGCAGGCCAGGTTTGGAGCCCAGTTCTAGAAACCAGAAGTCCAAAATCAAGGTGTCAGCACAGCTGCTTCCTTCTTGAAACTCCAAAGGTGAATCCATTTTGTGGCTCCAGGCAACCCTTGGACTTCCCTGGCTTGGAGGCACATCACCTCCATCTCTGCCTCTGACTTCATATGGTCTCTTCTCCGTGTGTCCTCCCACCTTTTCTTCCCTTAGAAGAACACTTGTCATTGAATTTAGGGCCCACCCGAATCCAGGATGGTCTCATCTCCAGATCCTTAGCTTAATTATGTCTGCCAAGACCCTTTTGCCAAATAAGGTCTCATTTGCCGGTTCCAAGTGGACCTATCTTTTGAGGGCGAGGGCACCCACCATTCAGCCCGCTGCAGCCTCAAAGCCTCCTTTGTGCTCTCAGCCACAGCATTCCAACCCCAGGACCCTCCTCAGTGCTGTCTTCCCTTTCCTTAATTTGCCTTTGCCTTTCCTTGGGTTTTAATGTAAATGTCTTCTCAAGAGATCTTTGTCCCTGACACCCTGCTTAAAATGGGGTGCTGCTTAACTCTCCCTCAGCACCTCTTCCTTGCATTACAGGTGTTATAACAGCTGTTATTGTTGTTACGTATTTGCTCACTTGTTTTGACTGTGTTCTCCCCACTGGCCTTTGAGCTGAGCTCTGTGCAGGCCCAGGACAGGCCACACCTGTTTGGACACCATGCCGCCTTCCGTGCCTACAGCAGAGGGGCCACTCCATAAAATGTGCTGACCTCCTTCCTGCCTGGACATGCACTTGCCCAGGAAAACCAATCTCTCTGCAATACCAGTGCCTCCAAAACACATCCCTAATATCATTTTTTTCACTGAAACACAAACGTGATCATAAACGATTAGGCCAAAAGTGGCAGACCACCAGGTAGGCCTCATTCCCTTGTATCATCTCCCCTCACTGAGGCCCAGATGCTATGAATGGCCACATGAGGCCCATCTGTCACCTGTTGTGCCTGCCCTTCTCCAGCAAGGCAACAGCTCACAGCCTGGGGTGCTCGGCATCACCTTGAGAACACGCTTCAGCACAGAACCCAGCCTTGCTTTTCCCCAGTAAGAGAAGTGATACCTTTTTGCTCCTATAATATTGGTAGTCTGTTCGATCTTTTGCAGTGACAGTGTAGCTCTGTTTTCTGTTGTGAATGAAAACAACATGCTCCTTTTTCCCATGTAGTTTTCTATGGACTTTCTCGCCTCCATGGATCCAGCCCAGGTGAATGGGAAGAGGCGGGACAGGCCTTGGGTGGGTGGATTAGCAACCATCTCGGGGGCTTCCCAAAGCGACGCAGGACGTGGGCGTGTTTTATGAAGTCCAGGCTGCAGCCTCCAGCGTGCTTCTGCAGGATGCCCTGATGTGGTGATTGTTACAAAGCACAGCTGACCAGGGCCTCAGAGCCAAGCTCTTGACGAAAACAGTGTCCTCTCCCCGTCTCACTCCTTAAATCACCAGGCCTACTGCCTCGAGATTTCACAAGGATGTCCCAATCTCACTGCTATGTAGGTCTCAGGCTTGGAACGCTCCCACGACCCCCTCCTCACCCGCTTCACTTTATATTCCTGGCTCCGCTCCCTGTCTTCTGCAGCTGGTTTATTCACTGTCCAAAAATACTGGCAAGAGAGTCCCCCCGCACACAATTATTTTTTTTAGTCTTGGTCTTCACAGCTCTCGGAATTTTTATTTTTTGCTAGCTGACGTGGAGGCCTTAGGGACCATCCGTGTTTCCAAACCAGCTTCCTAGGCCCGTCCTTTCCTGCCATAATTTATGTTGCTGTTGGTGGGAGTTACGTCAAAAGACTACAAGGTAGAAAATGCATCTGTAATTCACCTTCTGTTACCTCTGAACAGTTTGTATGTGGGGAAGGGCTGGGGAGGGAGGGGAGAGAAAGGCTCAGATGCACTTGTGTGAAAAGCCAGCTGCATCCCAGCAGGTGCAGCACGGGCAGGCGAGTGGAGTGCGGAGCTGGGACACAGCAGGGTCACCATGAGATGCAGCCCATGTGCACCAGAAAGGGAGAGGAAGGCAGCTAGCCTGCTAAGACGGTGGGAGGACGGCTGGTGTAAAGTTATGTGCCTGTAATTGGTTTTTGCTTCCACAGTGAACCCCCATCTGTGTGCTTTCGATGTGCCAGCGACCTGGCATTCATATGGATAATTTTTTAAAATTCAAGTATCTACACTGAAGCATAAGTTACATGTGTTACTTGGACACCTTTCAGAGGAGGCCTTAAAACTGGGATGTCTGCTGCCGTGAGGGTGCGTTAGCAGCTCGGCAGCCCTTCTGAAACCATATGGCTTTGCCCTGCTCCCTTCTCAGAGCTCACAGAGCCAGGGGCTACCAGGGCAGAGGCCAGAACTACCAGCTTTCTACTGAGCGCCCTGTGTCTCTGGATGGTGAAGCTGGTCCAAACCGCTGTTGTGACTTTATCTTCTGGTCTGTCTTCATTTAATACAGCAAACCTGAAAATAAAAAGTGGCATCTTTCTCTTCCAGCCTATCTCGATTCTACCTGTCCATCCACTCTCAAAGAAAGGGACAAATGTTCTGCCATGTGATCCTGTTGTTCTCAGCAAACCTTCTATGCTCTGTGCTTGTGTCTGTCAAGGCACTGAGGACCACCTCAGCAGGAGATGGTCCTTGTTCTGCAGGCGCTTGGGAAAATTTGCGGTAGAGCTCTCCTTTCTCTCCACTTTCAGTTTCTCACCAAAGCCTCTCTACCTTACTCTTTTACTTATTTTTAAACAAACTTATGAAGGTAGAATATACAAAGAAGCACAGCTCCGTGCACAGTATTGCTCCTCACGGTTGAGCATGTGTGTTGGGGCGCACGTGCAGATACGTGTCGGTGCAGTACGAGGGCAGTTGCTGGCCCCTGGGGTGCGCATGTGTGACTACATAACAGCTGCCAGCTTTGCAGAATGGCCGTGCCATCTCCATTGCCGTGGCTGTGGTGGCTTTCTACTTGCCCCATGTCTTCACTGACGCAGGTGTTGTCAGTAATTCGCTCTGGTTTTGGCCGTTCTGATGCATGTGTAGCAGTAACTGGCTGGGGAATTGGTACTTTCGTCATCAACAGGGAGGTTGAACATCCGTCTGTTTCCTTATTTGCCATTTGAATATCCTTTCCCTGTGAAGTACTCACGCAAGCCATTTGGTTTTGTATCTAAGCTTCTATTCCATTCATGTTTAGGAGTCCTAGAACAGGCCTGGCACAGTGGCTCATGCCTATAATCCCAGCACTTTGGCATGCCAAGGTGGCTGGATCACCTGAGGCCAGGAGTTCATGACCAGCCTGGCCAACATGGCGAGACCCCATCTCTACTAAAAATACAAAAAAATTAGCTGGGCATGGTGGCACACACCTGTAATCTTAGCTACTCAGGAGGCTGAGGCACAAGAATCGCTTGAACCCAGGAGGTGGAAGTTACAGTGAGCCGAGATCTTACCACTGCACTCCAGCCTGGATGACAGAGCAAGACTCTGTCAAAAAAAAAAAATAGTCCTAGAACAGAAAAACTAGAAACTGTTGATAGTAAAAATTCAAATTTAAAAACTCATCACACCCCGATGACTGGCCGGTGAGTCAGGCTGTCCTTCAGGCCTCGTGGTGGCCAATGGCAGCCCCTCCCAGAGGCAGGGCGCCTGTTCCTGCTGGGTTCAGGAGTTCTTGCACGCTGCATTTCTTCTCTCCACCTCTTGCTCGTCAGCCAAGTGGTTATGTCGCCTGTTGGAGCGTTGGTTTCCTCACCCAAAGAATGCAGTCAGGAGCACCTTCTGGTTCTGTGTGTGGATTTAATGAAGTAATAGTTAGAAGGGCCAGCAAAGTGGGAGCCCTCTGGGCATGTTGGCTGTTTTATGATCACTGTTTATGTGAAAGTGCCTCTTTCCTTGAAGTTTCTTCCCGGTCCTCAGGGATCAGTCCTCATTTCAGGATGAGACTGCAACTTGCTGGCTTTCCCCTGGAGGCCTCATGGGACCTCAGAGCCTTGCGATGGAGCCCGGCAGGCCTGCACCTTCCTGCCCTCACAGGAGAGGCTGAGGGAAAGACCAGACCCGCCTTCAGCTCCTAGGAAGGGATAACTCTATTATGAATCTCTTATATTAACTGTTCTTTGTGTTAGCCATGCCAAGCTGGCTTTCTGTCATTTTAGTCTCCCTAGAAGTGTTTTGTTTTTCTACTTACTGTGTAGCTCAGAGCAACTTCCAGAGTGAATAAGAGCCCCGCCCTCTGCTCCTGAGACTGTGTGAGGGTGGTCTCTCCATTCGCTTCTGGGGATTTGGTCCCCTGCTGCACTTGCTGGCCCCACACACTGTCTCCTGAAGCCCCCGTGTCCACACAATCCAAGCTTCATCCACCCAGCCCAGTGTGGGGTCCTTGGGAAAGTTGGGGTCTCCTTCGAGTCCTCCCCCAGAGCTTGTGTCAGGAAGCCATCTGTGGAAACTCTGCTAGCCATACCCTCCCCCACAAGGATTCTCCTTCTGTCTTGTCTATGCCACAGATGGAGGGTGCCCCTTTCTGTTGTCTCAGGACCAATGTGCAGTTTACTCTTGAACAACACGGGTGTGAACTGTGCAGGTCCACTTATACATGGGTTTTATTCTGTCTCTGCTGCTCCTGAGACAGCAAGACCACCCCTCTTCTTCCTCAGCCTGCTTAATGTGAAGATGATAAGGATGAAGGCCTTTATGATGATCCACTTCCACTTACTGAGTAGGAAATATATTTTCTCTTCCTTATGATTTTCTTAACCTTTTCTCTAGCTGACTTTACTATGAGAATATAGTATGAAATACATATAACCTACAAAACATGTTAATTTATGTGATCAGTAAGACTTCCAGTCAATAATAGGCTATTAATAGTTAAGTTTTTGGGGTGTTAAAAGTTGTATGTGGATTTTCTACATGTGAGGGATCAGCAGTTCTAACCCCCACATTGTTCAGAGGTCAACTGCACATGCAGGAGGCCCTCACTGATGTAACTGTAGAGGCCCTGTGTTATAGAGTCAGTCATAAATGAAGGACCGCATGCAGGGTCCTGCCACATAGCAATTGGGGATTATTTAGGTAGCAAATCATACACCTAGTGGATTACTTCTCTCCTTTCTCATGTTGTTCAAAATAATGACTTAAATAAAACTGAAGAAAATCAATTCCTTTGGTCATATTTTTTAATCAGGGAAAGTTTAAGGACATATTAGCTGTAACAGGTGGTTGGAGTAATGGGAACTTACTAAGAGGTAAAGAGAACTCTAAGGAATACAGGAAGACCAGATACAGGTAGCATCCAGTGTCTTTAGGTCTGAGGCAGAGCACCCAAGGAAGGAACAGATCTGTATGACAGGGACCCACACACAGCTACTGTGAAGGACGGGCAGTAGCTGCTACCACAGTTTCATCCAGGGATGAAATTCCTTGGACCTTGTTAGAGAGGGTGTACCTGGGGTCCACTGAATGAGGGAGAGGCTTGTAGAGGTTCTGTACTGGTGGAACTCTCTGGGAAGCCGCACTTAGGGTGTGAGGGAAAGGTTCCAAGGGAGGAAACTGCATCTCAGGATAGGAATCTATCAAAAAATTAGAAATGTGCTTGGAAGCTACCCATTGGAGTATAGGAGAATGCTGCCCACATGGAGGTGGAATGCATCACAGGCCACTGAAGAAGCATGCTGAGAGAAGCCACACACCAGGACCAGGGAGAAAAGCCTGTTCCTCCTCCATTCAGGTTTCATCTAGTGTCTTTTCATTTGAACTTGAAGGACTCCCTTTAGCGTTTATTGTAATGCACGTCTAGTGGTAACAAACTTTCTCCATTTTTTGTTTATCTGGGAATGTCTTAATTTCCACCTTGATTTTTGAGGGGCAGTTATATGGTTATAGAATTCTTGGTTGACAGTTCTGCTCTTAGGCACTTTAAATATGTAAGCATACTTCTTTTTGGCCTTCAACGTTTCTGGTGAGAATTTGGCTAATAATCTTGTTGAAGATCCCTTGTATGGGATGTGTGGCTTTTCTCTTGGTGCTTTCAAGGTTCTCTCTTTGTCTTTTGGCAGTTTAATTATAATGTGTCTTAGTATGGGTCCTTGTGTCCTACTTGGAATTTCTCAAGCTTCTTGGATTTGTAGAGTCACATCTTTCTTCACATTTGGAAAGTTTCAGCCATTATTTCTTCAAATAATCTCTAACCCCTTTCTCTCTTTTTTCTCCTGAGACTTGCATAGTGCATATATCGATCCACTTGATGGTGTCCCACAGATTATCTCTTCTTGCTTTCCTACATTTTTTTTTCTTTTTACTTCTCAGACTCAGCATTTTCAATTGTCCTGTATTCAAGTTGCTAATTCTTTCTTCTGCCTGCTAAAATCTGCCCTGAACTGGTGGATTTTTCATTTCAGTTCTTATACTTTCAATTCCAAAATTTATCTTTGTTTCCTTAATTTCCATATCTTTGTTGATATTCCCATTTTGTTTACAGATTGTCTTCCTGACTCTATCTGTGCCCTCATTTGGTTCCTGAGCATTTTTAAGACAGTTGTTTTAAAGTATTTGTCTAGCAAGGCCAACATCTGGATTTCCTCAGGGACAGGTTCTGCCAATATATTTTGTTCTTTTGAATGAACCATACTTTCCTGTTTCTTTGTATGCCTTGTGATGTTTTCATTAAAAACTAGACATTCAAATCTTAGAATGTGGTAACTCTAGAAATAGGTTCTACCCCTTCTCCAGGGTGTTTTGTTTTGTTTTATGATTTAGTGGTATCCCTGGATCAGGAATCAACCTGAAGTGAAAGCTTAAGGTCTTGTCAGGTCTTGTTTGAGCCTGTATCTTTTCCTAGCAATTTCTGGTGGCTTTCTAAGTTCTCCTAGATGAAGTTGTTTTTAAATGTCTTTGTGCTTAAATTTCTGGCTCCTAAAAGGAAAAAGGAGGGAAATCCCCTTGAAATCCCCTGGAAGCCACTTCACCTGGTGGAGGTTACAACAATGTCAGCCATCTTCTGCATCTGCACCTTAACAACTGAAAGTGGCAATCAGCAGTCAGAACACAGAAATCAGATATTTGGAAGATACGGTCCTTATTGCTCACCCTGACTCCAGAAAGTTGCACCAGGAGCACAGACATAGCTGCCTGCCTTGGGGTGAAGGATGGGCAGTAACTGTTACCACACTAAAGGCTGAAATTGAGCAAAATTAACTGAAATTGACCTGGCTTTCCCCTGGAAGCTGCAAGCTTTCAAGTAGACTGCAGAGTTTCACAATAGTTTCTTCAGATAGTTTTTGCCAGTATGATTATTGTCTGGATGGAGAAATGGATTCCCGGTGCTTCCTCCTCAGCTCTCTTCCCTGACATCATTCCCTCTGTCGGTCATTTTAAGATAAGCTTTGATAATATAGTTCAACTCAGTTTACTACTTATTGAAGACCATCCTGTTCAATGCTCTCTGCTGAGAACACAGAACCCAGATATTTGGAAGATAAGATCCTTCCAAATAAGAGGAACAGGAGGAAGACAGCTCTCCATTTCATAAGGTTGGTGGAAAGCAACATAGCAGAAACCCAAACAAGATTTGGAGATGCTCTAGGTAGGAAGGAAAAATAGGGTGGAGGTGACCTCAAAGATGGACAGAGGGTTAGGAGGTGGGAAGTGGGGATTACGGGGTCTGTGAGCTAGATAAGGGGCCACATAGAGACTGCCTGTTGGAGAAGTTGTCAGGGAGAAGCAGCAGCATAAGCAGATCTGGAGGGAGGTGTGCCAAGGCACGTGTCGTATCCCATGGGCTCCACCTCCAGACCCACTTTCTTCTGGATCCATTTCTCTTACATCATATCACATCACATCTCCTCTCCACCTCCTCACTGTCAGGGGTAGAGGTAATTGTTGTATGTGCATTAGGCAGATGTAAAACTGGAGAAATCAGCTACTGGAAAGGGAGGAAACTGAAGCGTTAATGGAAACTCAGTAACAACTTAGGAAGTTGATCACATGTTGTTCACCAATCGCAGTCTATACTCAAGTGTGTAGGAAATGTAGCTTCCTTTATTCTTCTACAAACCCACCTAATTTGTGTTTTTATACTCCCTTCCAGCCCATGTTGTGTTCCTCATGACTTCAGTGTCTGCCCTGCTTTCTCTGAGTCTGCATCTAAGTTCCATGCGGAGCATCTGGTCCCTGTGTTGTCTGGTTCCTTAGTTTCCTGGGGCTGCCATAACAAATGACCCCCAACCAGGTGGCTTCAACAACTGAAAGTTACTGTTGTACGATCCTGGAAGCTGGAAGTCCAAATTAGGGTGTCGACAGGGTTGGTTTCTCCTGAGCAATGTGAGGGAAAATCTGTTCCAGGCCTCTCTCCCAGCTTCTGGTGGCTTGCTGGCAATCTTTGGAGTATAGAAGGATTATCCCAGTCTCTGCTTTCATCTTCTCATGGTGTTCTCCCTTTGTGTGTGTGTGTGTGTGTGTGTGTGTGTGTGTGTGTGTGTGTATCTCCAGATGTCCTCTTTTTATAAGGACACTTCATATTGGATTAGGGGCTCAACCTCCTCTAGTATAGCCTCATTTTAACTAATTTTATCTGTATCCTGTTGGCCCTATTTCCAAATCCGGTTGCACTCTGAGGCACCAGTGGTTAGGACCTCTGCATAGAGTTTTGTGGGCCTAGTTCAGCCTGAAACATTGTGCCACGCTGCACCTGCTGCCTCTCTTGCTCCTTCTCTGGCGCCCGCTCGTGGGGACTCACTTATTGCCAGGGTGATGTTTTTCCTGCTGATACATGTAGCTCTTGGGGGCCAGCCCCTCTCTGCTCCTTCCACGCTGTGCTTCGTGGCACAGGATTTGACTCATTCTGTCTGCCAGTGGTACCTGGGCCAGGGTTCCTGGGGAGGCTGCTGAGGCCCCTTCTGCCTAAACACACCAAGCAATCATTTCTCTGAAACTGATGCCTCCCTTGCTTTCTAGACAGGAAGCAGAACACAAGGCCCCTCTTTTCTCAGATTCCATAAACCTTCTAGAGGTTTAGCTGTTGCCTAACTTGAAGACCAGCAGAGCTCAGGGCCCCACTATGGGGCCACCAGTAGGTTTAATCTCTCTAGATCTCTTCTTCTCCTGGGGAAGGGAACTGTTTTCTGGTGTGTATGAGGTAGACAGAAGTATGAAAGGGGCCTTTCTCATCAGGATATTTTCTCCAAGACGTCTGTGTAGACCAGGAACTGGCAAACTTAAGGCCCGTGGGCCAAATCTGGCTCACCACCAGGTGTTCGATAAAGTTTTATTGGGACACAGCCATGCCTGTTCTTTTACATGTTATCTCTAGCTGCTTTTGTGCTACAGTGGCAGATGAGTGATTGGAGACTGTATGACCCACAAAACCAAAAATGTGCACTATCTGGCCCTTCACAGAAACAGCTTTTCAACCCCTGGTGTAGACCTTTATGACACAAAAGCCCAAAGGCTTCTGCCCTCTTCTGCTGTTATCTCTCTCCCCTAAAGCAACAATCGCAGGGTGGCCTTGCTCTCTGAACATGAAAAATGACAAAGGAAGAAAAAGAAATACACAACATGAAATGAATAGTGTGTCGAGGTGACATTTGGCCAACAGGTGTGTGTGATTTGTGGAAATTCATTGAGCAGAACAGTTTGGACGTGTGCCCTTTTCTTTCTTTCGTAGGCTGAATTTCAATAAAAATTGTTGGGGGTGGGAGTGGATAAGAAATCTTATTCCATCATGATGACCTTGGCATCATGGAAATGAATGGAACCAGTGAGGTTGCCCAGGCCTGAGTCCTCCAAGGACACCCTGGGGCCTTGCAGAAGCACAGGGCAGAGCCATGCTTTGGCCAGCCAGGCCCTCACACGTGTGGACTTGGCCAGTGAACACAGCCTGGGTCTCCAGAATGGCTTAAAACCCCAGCCTCGGCACAGAGCATCTAGGACCCAAGACCACAGCATTGACCATGTGTGGTCTCACATCTGCCTACGCAAAGGTAGCGCAGCCCGGATCTAACTGGTCTCCACTCGAAGCCCATGAGCAGGTGAACTCCTTGTTCTTATTCTTTTCATTATAAAGTAAACGATCTATGTATTTACGCATGAAACTTAACCTCCAGAGTATACCTGGGGGCCATTTACAGGTCTTCATGTCAGAGAAGACCCCTGCAGAACATACACACACACACAAACACACACACACTCCAAAAATGTCCTTTGGGTTTTCAGTGTTACCCATGGCCAAATTTTAAGTTCAGATCAGATGAAGAACGCAGTGGGTGGATCTTGCTGAACTGATGCTCACTGCCTTCTCTTTCCATATGACCTTGATTTGCAGTTCTCAGATGCACCTTTCAGAGGGTTCACTTAAACATGCCGGCAATGTGGGTCTGGGATTGTGGGCATTTGGTCTGTAACAGCAGAGAGGGGGTGGCTTTGGAAACCTTGCCCTGCCCTCCCCCGCTCCTGGCAAGAGAGACAGAAACACAGCTCTCCTGCTCTTTAGTCGCACCATCTGGTTAATGCAGACCTTCGTCTTCCTTCTAGCCCTGGGCCTGGAGGCACACACTGCCCGGGTGCCAGTGTGGAACACGCGGTCTGCGAGAACCTGCCCTGCCCCAAGGGTCTGCCCAGCTTCCGGGACCAGCAGTGCCAGGCGCACGACCGGCTGAGCACCAAGAAGAAAGGCCTGCTGACAGCTGTGGTGGTTGATGGTAAAGGCATATGGCATGTCCTTGCATGGCAACCTCCTATCCTCCCCGAGGAACATACAAACCACCTAGGGAAGCCGGGGAGCATCCCTTTCCCAAACCAACCCAGCAAGACACTCCAGTCCTCTGCCCAAGTTAGCTGCAGCCCAACTTTGTAAGTTGTGGGGTTGACCTTGAATGACCCAACTCTCTGAGATGTTCCAACTGCAGCTGTTGAAGCAGGCAGCAGGCCAGGTGCATCCTCCAACTCCATTTGTAGCGAGGAGGCTGTGCTGGCATCCTGCCCCTGGCGCCGTGTGTAGAGGGACCCAGGATAAGCTGAGGAGACCGAGACTTTACAGGAGCATCCCAGTGTGTTGGTGTGGCTGCTGTCTGGCTTTCCTTTGCAGATGCTTCCCTGTATTGCTTCTCTTGGTTTATTTTGTATTGGCTCTTAATCCTTGGCTAGGATGTTGGGGGACATTTTGAGAATAGTTTACAACTTGGGAAAGATGATAATAAGCACAGGTCACATTTTCTTTCCAAGAGCTTTCTCCTGAATCAAGAGGCTCTGCCCCATTGGGCCACTGCCAGCATTTCCAGTAGCTGATGAAGTACTAGGTGGTGTGTCATGTATACATTTGTAATGTCTGCTTAATTAATGTCCTTAATAGATAAGGACACCCCAGGGCCCACCTCAGGGTTGTTGTTGTTTTTTTCTTTTTTCACCTAAAACCGTTCTTCTCTAGGAAACAAGACTTTGTGTTATAGTGATGACATATGAGCCCGTTTATCCGTATGTCACGTACAAGACACAAGTTAGCTCTACCTACATTGTCTTGTTTAATACGCAAAACAAGCTGTGCAGAAGATCAGAGGGAGTGAGGTTACAGGACTCCTCTCAGCGCCTGCAGCTGACAAGAGGCCAGGGCGGGAGCTGACCCCAGTTCCAGAGCGGCTGACTCACAGAAAATAGGCAGCTGTCATCTGGCTTCCCACACTTGAAGAAGACAGACAGCATGACTTCATGGGGTGAGGGAGCTTGAAGAAGAACTCAAGAAACTGGGCCCGATTTTTAGACAGCCTCAAAAATGTTTTGCAGAAGAATGACGTTCGGATGCCAGGTCTTTTGTTTCTTCCCCGTGATGGGAAGAGCCTTTGAAATCTGCATTCGGTGGTCTGCGATTGCAAGTTCAAGTGTGCATAGCTGTGTGAAGGTAGGCCCAGGCATCTCTGGAGTAGCAGCCTCAGATCTGCAGCTTTTACTCTAACAGCCTGACCCATCCTCTTTGAGCTGACTCGTAAAGCAACATGTGATGCACTAAACTGTAGCAGATAACACCAGCCCACTCAAATGAGGACTCATTTAAAAGTATTGGGGAGCCCCTGTCATTCTCTTTTTTTAAAAAGAACACCACCTTCGGGGACTGTGTAATGTAGCTGTGCCATCAGCTCGCCAGCAGAATTCAAGAGAAACATGGCCTTTGCACACTGAACTTTCCCTGCAGATGAGGGAGAGAGGAGACCTGCCCTCCTCAAAAGAACGAGTGTGACTAGAGCCATGCACTTGCACGTGGACCTTTGCCTCTCTCTGCCTGGCCATGAATCGGATGCAGGAGGTGGCAGGAGGCAGCAGGAGACTTCCCGCTGTGTCAGGCACACCCAGACCCCGAATTGGAAGCGAGAGAGCTGCCATTTGGTTCTCATGAGAAGCAGCCCTGAATCCAAACCTTCAGCTTTCCCCAGCATGCCAGATAAAGATGCTTTTAGACCTCTTTACTGTCCGCTCCCACTTTGCAGGAGCAAGAAGAGGTCAGGTCTGGGACAGATTCGCGCTCTTCAAATTTCAGCTCAACTTTGTGCACCAAGTTGTTCTTTCCCTGGTTGCCTGCTTCAGTTTTCAATGCTCCTGTCTCATTTATTCAACACAGAAATCCCACTTAAATGTCTGTTTTTCCACAGTTTTCTCCAAGTCCAGATTAAACTTCTGTTTTCCTTCTGACCGCTTTTGGATGGCTGGACTCTCTGGTTGCCTTATCACCACAGTGGCTGGGACTTCAGTCTGCCCAGATCCTCCACCCAGGAAGCCTTGCGGTGTGGCTCTTTGGGGAGCTGCTTGGATTGGGAATGTGACCTTTCACCCACTTACTTTCTGTTTCTCTCTGCCTAAGTCATAAGTTATTGTCACTAGAGTGCCACCGCCTTTGATCTGAAAAGAGCAGCCCTGTTTGATAAGGATAGCTAACAGGCAGTAAGTATCTCGCGTTTGAAGGAGAGACCCCACGCCCGGGGCTTTGCACAGGTAGCTCGACACGTCCTCCTCTGGGTTAGAATTGCCCTGACTTCTTCCATCTGCAGTTGCATTTCTCTCTCAAATACAAACAGAAGCCAGCACTTTTAAAAGGAGCATTTCCTAAAGGGTAAAAACAAAATAATAAAGGGCCAATTTAGAAGGCAGGAGGAGAATACGGATGATAAGTGTTCCTCTGAAAACTCCATGTATAAAAGGCACAGTTCTAGCTGAGCCATGATAGGAACGATTCCTGTGGTTGGGCTCCGGGCTCTTCTGAAGCCCATTATGACTGCCCTATTCATAGCAGTGCTATCGCCGCGGAATTCTTTGGCGAGTGACGCACAGTTCAAGAGAAGGGAAGCTAAATTTTTTTCTTTTTTTTCTCTCCCTTTTTTAAAAAGAAAAAGGAATTCTTGCAGAGGTAGATTTTCCAAGCGAGGATTCAGGACCACAAATCCATCCCACCTCCAAAAGAAGACAAAGACCCTCCTTAGAAAATATTTCTAAGTGGAAAAGCCTTTAGACAGAAACCCATTGAGATGGCCCACTGCCAAACCCACCCTGTTTCTGCTTTTCCCGTGGAATCTCATTGAAGTGGAAACCTTCAAGAGTTCAGTCCTCCCTGCCCAGGCCAGCAGGCCGCGGGCCCACTGAAGTGTCGGAGAGCTTGGCAAAGGCTGCGTCTGGACGTGGCTGTGCGTTCCCAGCTCCTCCTGCCTGGTACAGCAGAACCCCCCAGGTCTGAGCCTCTGTGGGGATGAAGGGCGTGATGGTTAGGACTCTCTGACTCCAGCTCCGCCAAACCAGCTGGGGCTGCTTAATGAAAAGGAGGGAAGCTGTTGCAAAGCTGAAGATGTCAGGACCTTAGCGCGGTGGTCTCTGCAGCTTGTGTTTGGCAGTCACACCCCCATGCACCCACTGCACTGGCTTTCTCAGAACTTGTCCACGTGCAAGCTGGCAGGGTAGCCCACGGCACCTCTTATGTAAATCCACATCCCGTATCCACATCCTTTTCGGCCACATACATTTCAGGTTGCAGAGCATTTTATGTGTTCAAAAGGTAATAATGGTGCACCAACCAAATACTTGTATCACTGGTGGGTTCCAGGAAAGCACCCCATAGTCAGACACACGGGTCTGTCCACCAGGTAACCTCATTAAGGGGGATACTAACACTACCAAGAGCTCACATCAGTCCAGGCTGGTTTTGCTGCCAAATGTGTTTGCCACAAATGGAAGACAACACTTACAGTTTTCGGAGCTTTTTGGATTTCTGAATTACATATAAAGGAGTGTAGCCTTCTTTGGGATCCATCAAGCATTTGCAGACATGACTTCTCTGCATCTGAATTTCAGTACTGAGTTCCCAGGAAAGAGACAAGGAATAGGCCAGCTATGGACAGGCACTCACTGCTGGTCAAATCCACAGAGGCCTGTCTGCCGGGGACTGATGAAGGGGCCGGGGTGGGCAGCTTTGGGAACAGGAGTCTAAGTAGCCCCTTCAGCATGTGTCCCCCACAGAGGACCAGGGAGAACTTGGATGAATGCTGTGATGAACTCAAAATAAAGCAGTGTCTCCACCATACTAAGACCTTCTAACTGCTGGCCTAGAGAGAGAGAGAGAACAGTGAGACTACTGAGAGCCACGAGTGTCTTCTTCACTGCAGAGGAATGTTTCAAACCTCCAGCGGGCACATGTGACCATGTGGCTCCCAAGCTTCTGAGCCCATCTTCCCTGCCCTGCCTGTGACCTCCTCCAGCCAAGCGGAAGTCCTAATGCCAGGCAGGCCAGCAGGAAGCCAGACTGGCTCCAGGCTTTGCAGCATCAGTCAGAATTCCATCTGAGCACACACCAGCCATGCAGATGGCACGTTCCAAGCTTCCTTCCTTCGTGTGTGGTTGTATAACTTTTAAGAAAATGTGATCTCCTTCTGTACTACTGGGAACGTAAGAGTGTTGATGCTGTGCCCAAAGCTGAATCCCACCACCTCATGTTATTTATTGGGGTCTTATTCCTGGAGATTAATCTCCCACCTAAGGCAGCCTGGAGGGAAATAGAGAATTCTGAGGAATTTGGAGCCTCCTCCGCACATTTTAAGAACCTTATCCTTTGGGAGATCATGCCATATAGTTTGCTAGAGGTGTGGGTACCCTGAATTCCAAGCAGAGGCCTCAAAGAGAAGATGGACAAATGGAGAATTCTGATTGAGCAGGGAAGGGAAGCCCCACCTCTAGACTCTGTTCTGGAGCCCGAGTGTCCCCGGCTATCCAAGCTGTGGAGGGCAGTGTCTGCATGTGAGAGAGTTGCATGCAGGTGGAGCTGAGCGTTCCTTCCTGCGAGGCTCATGGCCAGCATCCCTTCAGCTGAGGTTGGCCTTCCTGCTTTGCAGAGTCCACATTTCTCTGCTCACCCTAAAGAGTCCAGATAAACAGCCTTCATCCTTTTCAAGTCTGGCCTTTCTAACTTGCCTCAAAAACAGCCTCTGCGTTTCTACCCAAGTCCCACTTCCACTTCTGCTCAAATCAGAGGATACACTCAGAAGCCAGAAACATGCATGAAACTGATGATTTGTTTTTAGCAATGCTACTTTGCTCTTGATAATTTTGGCCTTAGGAGTTCTCAGTTTAGAGAGGAAATTGCGATGATGGAAAAAGAACCAGGCTGGAGCCAAGAGGCTGGGGCGTGGCCCACCAACTGCAGACAGTCGAGCACTTTCTGTGAGCCCTGTGTGCATGTCTGTATAATGGAACAATGACAGCACCCACCTGAAATGAATAGACAGTGCTTAGCATGCTGCCTGGAACACAGTGATAGTAAATGTCATTTATGATTTCGTCATCCTTACTACTGTTGAACAATTCACCTCAAAGCTCAATTACTCCCAGTACTGAGTCTGCATTTCAGTCTGAAGGTAATTAAAATCCACTTCAGCCAAGGGACCCTTGCTTTCAATGAAACAGTAGAGGCAGCCCAGTATGTGGAGTAGACCCCACGCTGCGGGCTGTGTTGCTCTATGTCTCCCACCAGCTCCCCAAGATGCTTGGGGAACCTCAGGGCCCCAGAGGGTACCTCAGTGACCCTGTCAAGCAAGCTCCCTCAAGCTAATCTCAGTGTACGTCTCCATCTTCCAGAGTTCTCCTTCCACCAGCCACCTCCTGTGGTCCTTCCCTGCAAATGGAAGGACAGCTGCCCCTAGCCTGCCAGCACAGGAAATGAGTCATTCCTTCCAGGCTGCACCCAGCCCTCCGACAGCTCCCATCAGACCTGTCACATGTGGCTTCATCCTGGATTTGCTATGCACTTGTCCATGAGCCCACTGGGGCCTTCAGAAGCAAACATCACATGTCTGTCTTTCCCCAGAAATGCCCCCAGAGTGCCTTGTATGAGGGAGGGGCTCAGTCCCTGCTTGGTGAATGGATATATGGTGAGGCATCGTTACTCTGCTGTCCTGGGAAGCTTAAGATCTCCAGTCTACTCTCGAGCAGATGTTTTCCCCCACAGCTAACTGGAAGAACTGAGTGAAGCATTTCCACCACACTCCTGGAGCTTCTTTCCAGTGCTGTAAGACAAGATTTCCTACGGAGCCTGCTCAGCAGCAGAGCTTCGTGGGACAGAAGGCCTGGAAAGCGACCAAACACAGGGGTGGTTTGGTCCTCCAATCACAAGACAGCGCATCTGCCCTGACGAGAACTCTGCCAAGGTCCTCCGAGGCCAGGTCGGCTCAGAAGCCTCTCTCTGTCCCTGTTCTTGCTAGCCCCAGGCCACCAGAAGGACCCACTGAGGAGGCCTGGTGGAGAAGACAAAGAGCAGCAAGGAGGATGAAGGTCTTTGACTCTCCCCCTGTGCAAAGTAACCACATAGATAGCATTAGGGTAAGGTGACTGAGAAAAAGAGAGAGGGGAAAAATGCATTCCTCTTGCTCAGTTACTTACAGAAGAACAAAATCTATTAAACCTATTTGTTCAAAAATATATACTGAGTCTTGCCGGGCGCAGTGGCTCATGCCTGTAATACCAGCACTTTGGGAGGCAGAGGTGGGCAAATCACAAGGTCAGGAGGTCGAGACCATCCTGGCTAACACATTGAAACCCCATCTCTACTAAAAATATAAAAATTAGCTGGGCATGGTGGCGGGCACCTGTAGTCCCAGCTACTCGGGAGGCTGAGGCAGGAGAATGGCGTGAACATGGGAGGCGGAGCTTGCAGTGAGCTGAGATTGCGCCACTGCACTCCAGCCCGGGCAACAGAGCGAGACTCTGTCTCAAAAAACCAAACTCTGTATATGTGTATATATATATACACACACACACACAGACACATACACACACACATATACGTATATGTATATATACGTATATGTGTGTGTATATATACGTATACATATATGTGTATATAGGTGTGTATATATATACACACACACATATACACACACACACACACACACACACACACACACACTCTGAGTCTTTCTGTGAGCCAGGTCCTGGGCCCAGTGTGGGGACAAAAAATGAAAGCTTAAGTCCCCGGCCCTCTAAGAGCTCATAGACTCAGCATTACTTCAATCTGAAGATGATTAAAAGTCATCCCTCTCACACTCCTTTAGCAGTGGGACCTGCCTTATAATAAATCCCTTCATTTTTGGGAGGTGCCCAGACAATTCTAGGACAACAGGCAGATGCTGGCGCTTTAATGGAGGTGTGTGCACAGTGCGTGTGGAGATGCTAGTCCTACCCCACGTCAGAGCTGGCTTGAGGGAAGAGCTGCAGGGTGGAAGCTTCCAGGGCAGTAGAAGGCAAGGTGCTGCAAGGGATTTCCAGGCAGAGAGAGCATCCTGGGCAAAGACTTGGGAGCTGGGCGTGTTCTGGGAGGTCACGTGTTTTTAGGAGCAGGGGAAACCCAGGTTTCCATCCTGGCTGAGTGCACATGCGGCTCATGTAAGTTGTCCTAGCAGCCTGCATGTCCCCTTTGTCTCCCTTACTCCCACTCACTTCCTTCTGGGATCTCCATGCCCCGTAGCACAGCTCTGCAACTGTCACCCAGCAGCTAGGGGAGCACTAAAGCTCTTACCAAAGCTACTGTCATGGAGACCCTGGGAGCCACTCCCCACCCTCGGAGCCATTCTCGTTCACCTTCCCCTCCCCCTGCCTTCGCACCCCTGCTATAAGAGTGGCTCCGCTCACCCTTGACGTGTATTCAACTAGAGATTAGCACACAACTATTCCTTTGTTCAGCCGGATATATTTGATGCCTTAAGGGAAAGGAAATGCTGTATCATTGCAAAGGATAGAGAGATGAGAAAAGGCAGCCCCACAGAGCTCAGACCTGCGCTGTCATTCCCGAGACTGTGGGTCTTTCTCCACTTGCTGTTTAGAGGAGCTGGAGCCTGTACCTGAGCTCATGCACCTTTATTGACTTGTGCCGACCTCTCTTCCTCAGGGTTTCCCACTGCCCACATGTACCTGCGCCCTGCATGGCCCACGCACACCTTCCCATGTCAACGTCCCCCAACCTTTCCCTCCTCAGATAAGCCATGTGAACTCTACTGCTCACCCCTCGGGAAGGAGTCCCCACTGCTGGTGGCCGACAGGGTCCTGGACGGCACACCCTGCGGGCCCTACGAGACCGATCTCTGCGTGCACGGCAAGTGCCAGGTGACGTACTTCTTCAGTCCTTGGTGGGGCTTTGGAGAAGAGACTCTCTCTCCCCAGACAGGGAGTGGGGTAGAGCAGAGGTCTCAGGAGGCCTCGGGGAGTGGATTTTCTTAGGAAGGCACCCAGCGATGCCGCCTCCTGCAGCCAGCGTTGCCTGGCGCACCACCCCTAGCTCAGTAATGACTGAGCGCTAGGCCAACAAGGAGTGGAGGTGGCTGAAAGAACAGGCGCAACATATTCTAAGACTGAAAATTGCTTTAGACATCATGACTAAGACGAAGGTAGGCAGGGTACTAAGATGCACCTAAAGGATGTCTGCACAGGCCAGGCTCTGTTTAGTGCAAAAGAGACGGCGGAACTGAGCCAATTCCTGTGCAGGTAACGCCAGGCAGATAGATGCGCCCAGCTGTCGGGGGGCACCCATCTACTGGTATATAGTCCCAAAGGCATTGAGGGCTGAATGGCCATGACTGGTTAGAACAGTGATAAAAATCATTTGAGAAAAGAAAGAGAGGCCGGGTGTGGTGGCTCAAACCTGTAATCCCAGCACTTTGGGAGGCCGAGGCAGGAGGATCATAAGGCCAGGAGTTCAAGACCAGCCTGGTCAACATGGTGAAACTCCGTCTCTACTAAAAATACAAAAATAAATTAGTTGGGCATGGTGGCGCACACTTGTAATCCCAGCTACTTCGGAGGCTGAGGCAGGAGAATTGCTTGAACCTGGGAGGCAGAGGTTGCAGTGAGCTGAGATCGTGCCACTGCCCTCCAGCCTGGGCAACAGAGCAGGATTCCATCTCATCAAAAAAAAAGAAAAGAAAAGGAACACGGGAAGAAGGAAGGAAGCTTGCCCTCCACCTATATTAACCCCGCCCAAGCTGGGGGCCACCTGTAGCCCTTACCCTCCCCAGCTGGGGCTCCTGGCCTGGGGTAGCAGAGGTGACTCCGTGCTCCCATTTTGTCCCTCAGAGTGAGCACCTCCTGAGGTGGTACAGCAGCTGGGATAGGGGGTGGGTGTCAAGAAGCTGTGTATTTTCCATGCCTAGAGAGGCGTGACACCTCACTTATGCCACAGGCACCATCCTCCCTGATAACTTGGGTCAAGCTGGGCATGTTGTGAGAGAGCCCCAGCATCTTAGCTTGGGCATCTGTAATGACGCACCATACACCAGGCAGCTTATGAACAACTGACATTTATTACTCACAGTTCTGGAAGCTGGGAAGTCCAAGATTGAGGCATTGAGGCACGGGCAGATTTGGGATCTGATGAGGGGTTGCTTATCATAGACAGCGTTTCTTGCTGTGTCCTCGCATGGTGGAAGGGGCTGGGGAGCTCTCTTGTGAGTCTCTTCCATGAGGGCCCTAATCCTGTTCTTGAGGGTTCTGCCCTCATGTCCCAGTCACCTCCCAAAAGATCCCACCTCCTAACACCATCACCTTGAGGGGTGATGATTCAACATATGGATTTGAGGAGACACAAACATTCAGACCACAGCACCCAGGGAGCCCTCTGCCCTCGCCACACACACCTGTTCCCGTCATCCTATGGCCATGTTCCCTCAACTGTGTCCTCCACTGGGGAGCCCACCAAGAGCTAGAGACGATGGCAGCTCCTGATGTCTGGAGCAGGCAGATCAGTGACAGGATCACCATGCATTGCCCTCATGGAACTGTGGCTGAGCCAGATGCTGGCTTCCAGGTGTCAGGTCCACTTGCCCATGTGGACAGCAGATCCGTTTATGCTCTTTGCTTGCTCAGTGCCTAGCAGAGTGCATAGGCATCAATGTTTTAGTGTGCATGACAAACAGAACAAGAGGAAGCAAGGCATAAAGACGGACACAGACACAACTTCCAGGGTGATTGCTGCAGCAAACTGTTTCAACCCAAACAGATGTTTTTTTCCTGCTAAGGCCAAATCAGTCTGAAACTGGGATTTTTCAGGGAAAAGTTTGACAAGACCCAGACTCCTTTGGCACTGCCTGGCTGTGTTATCAAATACAGATAAGTGTGGGTGATAAGCGCCTGGTGCCCGAGAGTCTTGGCACAGCAGCCTCACAGGGAGGGAGGCAGTGATGAGTGGTTGAGCTGGCCCCTCTTGGCTGCTTCCTTGTAACAAACAACGTCCAAGGCCCTGCCCCTCAGGCAGTATGGACAAAGCCCTTGTCATTGTTACTGAAATGAGGCATTGCTGATGGTTCTTGGTGAACTTCTAACCAGCCAAGTGCAGGGCTGGTGTCCTTCCTAAATTACACACTTGCACAGACCATCCTGCTGAACGACTTAACGTTCCTCCCAAGTTAGAGTTCTTGCACCCTTTAGAGCAGCACCAGCCAAGCCACCACCAGCCTCTGCCAGCATCTTCTGCAGCGTTCTTGCCAATGGGGAGGCATTTCTAAGAATCCTGAAATTCTCTAGCCAGTGGGGTCTGTGTTACTGGCTGGACATAGTTTCTGCTCTGTGTGATCTGTGCCAATGGGCCCCATCCATGACCTTGGTTTTAATCATAGCCTTTTCAACTAGTGGATGTTCTCCATACTATGACAATGAAACCTTTAGTCAGTGGAATCAAAGACAAGATGCTGCTCAAGGCATTTGAATGGCCTAAGTCTGTAGTCATCAGGATACCACTGAGCCCAACCGTGTTCTGCACTTGGGTGTTATCTTAGTCAATTCAGGCTGCTCTAACAAATACACTAGACTGGGTAGCTTATAAGCAACAGACATTTATTTCTCAACGTTCTGGAGGCTGGAAATCCAACATCCAGGGGCAGGTGTTATTCGGTTCTGGTGAAGGCCCACTTTCATGCTGTAGACTGCTGCCACTCTGTGTCCTCACATGGCATAAAAAGAGCTAGTATCCAGGAATGGTGGTGTAGGCCTGTAGTCCTAGCTACTCTGGAGGCTGAGGTGGGAGGATCACTTGAGCCTGAGAGGCGGAGGTTGCAGTGAACCAAGATTGTGCCACTGCACTCCAGCCTGGGTGACAGAGTGAGAGGATATCTTTAAAAAAAAAAAAAAAAAAAAAAAAAACCTTTTCTTGAGGCCAGGTGTGGTGACTCACACCTGTAATCCCAGCACTTTGGGAGGCTGAGGCGGGCAGATCACTGGAGGTCAGGAGTTCTAAGACCAGCCCAGCCAACATGGTGAAACTCCATATCTACTAAAAATACAAAAAAATTAGCTGGGTGTGGTGACGGGTGCCTGTAATCCCAGCTACTCAGGAGGCTAAAGCAGGAGAAT
This sequence comes from Macaca thibetana thibetana, assembly GCF_024542745.1. Classification (NCBI taxonomy): domain Eukaryota; kingdom Metazoa; phylum Chordata; class Mammalia; order Primates; family Cercopithecidae; genus Macaca; species Macaca thibetana. The sequence continues at coordinate 90,261,108 of NC_065584.1, forward strand.
TGCTTGAACCTGGGAGGTGGAGGATGCAGTGAGCCGAGATTACACCATTGCACTCCAGCCTGGGCGACAGAGTGAGACTCCATCTCAAAAAAATAAAAATAAGAGAGAGAGCTAGCTCCCTAGCCTCTTCTTACAAAGGCACCAACACATTCATGAGCTCTACCCCTTCTTGACCTAATCACCTCCCAGAGGCTTCACTCCCAAATACTATCACGTTGGTATGAACGGTTCAATTTATGAATTCTAGAAGACACAAACATCCAGTCCATTGCAGATGTGATGGGAGTGACATTGGGGTGCACGCCTTCCTGTTCCCAGATGGCACTCCATCGCCAGGACCAGCCCCAGTCTATCTCCAGTGCCTCCACCATTGTCATCATCATTGCAGGAATTGGCTGGCACCTGCACTGCGCCTCACATTAATCAAGTAGAGTCACCGGGGTGCGCAGGTGCAGATGGAGGCACCTTTCATGATGCTCAGTGGTGGTCTCTTGTTCCTTGGGAGACTTACCCTGCCACTGCAGAGACCCTGCCTGCCAATTCTTGAAAGCACCATCTCCCGGGTAGCTGCACCCTGGTAACCCGCTGCCTCTGGGCAGTCCACCAGTCTTTGCAAAAGAGCCACCATCCTGACAGGTGGCAACAGCACCTGCCTGCATGCACCTCTCCAGGTTAAAACCCTGAGAAACAACCTGCTTTCTGAAGGAAGTTAAAAAGCCATCTGCTATTGGTTTAACAGTGCTTTCTTCAGACAGATACTGTAAAGATTAACCTCAGCCCACTCTTAAATCGATGCTCACAAAACTCCAAATTATTAGTCATAGTTAATGAACTTTTATAAAAATCGAGCATTCTTAAATAAGATCACAAATTCAATTCAAATATAGTACTTACGTCTTGTTGCAGTAATTGCCAAGATGGAACATTCTGGATTCCTGTGGCATTTGTGAATGCATAAAGCAAGAAAAAAATGGTTAAGAAAAATAATAGTAATTGTAATTTTAAAATCTCAGGGGCCTAATGAGTGGAGAGTCTGTATCCATTGGTAATAATTGTCTAATTACAACGGATTAAACATACACATCACCCACATTTTATGCGAGACAGCACTCACAGAAATATTGCTGCGGTTTGCCTACTAGCGTTTCCCTCTCTTTCCCCTTCAGCTATAAATTGTGCTATTTTGGGGTAACAGACGGCATTCTGGGAAATGTCGAGGAACGTAGTAACTAGTTGGTAGGGGATGAGAGGCTTCAAAATGGCATTTTGAGTAGATTCCACTACGCTTCAAATAGGCTGATTCAAACCATAACATGAAACATGGAAATACCATTTTATTCTGTTTTTATGAGGACTGAATTAAGTTTCATTTCAGTGAGTCACAAATTACTTAACATGCTGAAATTAAACTTAACGGCACTCATAAAATTGGGAGGGAATTGGGGGAAGTAACACAAACATTGTATATTTTTCAGCAAGCCCCTATAAATCAAGAGTCCCATCATTAATGATTCCTACTGTTGGCCTCCAGAAGGAAAGAAACTGCGATAATAAGTCTCTGATACACAACTGCATCTGGAGCTGCTGACATGCAAAGAGTGAGTCCAGCTGACACACGGCTTTGCCCGTTGGACGGTGGACAGACCCAAATGTACCTGAGACCCAGCTATGCTTGCCTTACTGGTTTGTGCACACTTGTGGCCAACATTCTCCAATTCAGTTCCTACTTCCTTGGTACCATAATTTGTATACATATCCTGGGCTTGATGAATACCAAGCCAAAACACCTTCAGGGCCTGTTGACTTTCAGTGGAGGAATCGCATCTGATTAATCTGTGCTTCCCTATACCCTGGCCTAGAGGAAAGCCTTTAATTGCATATTGAAAGAAGAGACCAGGTGCAGTGGCTCACACCTGTAATCCCAACAGTTTGGGAGGCCAAGGTGGGCGGATCACCTGAGGTCAGGAGTTCGAGACCAGCCTGGCCAATATGGTGAAACCCCGTCTCTACCAAAAATACAAAAATTAGCCGGGCATGGTAGTCCATGCCCGTAATTCCAGCTACTAAGGAGACTGAGGCAGGAGAACTGCTTGAACCCGGGCAGTGGAGGTTGCAGTGAACCAAGATCATGCCACTGCACTCCAGCCTGGGTGACAGAGAGAGATGCCATCTCAAAAAAAGGAAAAAAAAAAAGAAAAAAAAAGTGGCTGGATGGATGGATTATGTGTTCTTAGGATTTCAGTGGTTCTGGAATCTGGAGCCCATTTCAATGGACCACTTTCATTGCCAGGAATTTATTGGCCTCCTATTTCATGTCCAGAGATTATCTATGAGGCAGGTAGAATTACTGGGGAAGTTTAGGAGAATTCAGAGAGACCCTGGTCTCAGAGGACCCCCAGGTAAAGCAGAGGTAACAAGCGTGCAGGAAAGCGTGCCTGGCACTTAAGCCTGGGTTTGTATCTTCACAATGCTCCTCACATGCTGCCTTTCCCTGCACCATGACCCTGCAGCTGGCATCTCTAACGTGTGTGACTGTGAGTGCCAAACCTTTATGGAGAGCAGTGCCTGAAACCCGAAGGCCGTTCCCTGCACCCCTTTTTTCTGATTAACCTCCCATGACAACTTCTGGTTGAAGCCGGCAGACCAAGCCACATGTTCCTGCCTCTTCCGTGCGGGACTCCACTAAACCAGCACAAACAGTGAAGGGAAGCAGGAGCCTCCAGGTGAAAGATCCCACCTCTTTCTGGACGACAGAAGTGGATGGAAGTGTCATGCAGGAACAAAGCAGCAGAGACCAGAGCTGGAAGAAGTGGAGAGTCGCAACTGAAAAGACAGCCCAACCGGAGAGTTGTGGGCTTGAGAATGGAGGGTCGGAAGTGAAGAGTGGGCTAAAAACAAGTCCGAGGGTGCATCACCATGCCGACGGTGTCTGACCCCACCCCACACTCAGAGCTTGTCAAGTAAAATGTTACGGAGCTGCTTTCCAGGGTCATGGAACGGACTGTTTGAGGAAACCCAGAGCAGGCAGGGAGGCCTCTGTGCTGAGGACGGCACCCAACCTTCTGAGTTGGAGTTAGAAATCAGTTTCCCTCCCACTAGTCACGAAAGGAAACCTACCATGCAGCTGTGCCCAGCTTCAAATGTAGATCTCCTTCGGTCGGCCTTTCTGTTGCTTTTACTCAAATATGAGTGGGCAACCAGACATCATCTGCTATTTGAAGAAAACCAGCAGCATGAAGGAGAAAGACCAAGAAAAACAAACAGAAAAAACTGACCCTGGCAGAAAATTGAGATAATTATGGAATTCTCCGTGCAGCCAAACTATCAAGCAAGCACGCAGGGAAACTAATTTTGAGACACGGAAGAACTCAGAAATTCTATTTTCCATGCCTCCGTTCTGCAGAAGTTACATGTAGTTTAGCAAAACAAGAATGAAGTCAAGAAAGAGGAAGATGGGCACTACAGGCCCTGGTGGCACTCACCCAGGAACCCAGTCAATCCTGGAGTCACGGCTGCGCAGCTGGCCTAAAATCTTCCCTTGCTTAAAAGTCATTCAAGAAGTCAGTGACCTCCCTCCAACAGAAGAGAGAGGATGAGGCAGTAGTTGGGAGATAGCTAATAAGTTAAAGAAAGCAAGTACTGCTTATTCCAGCGAGAAAAAAAACAAGTACCATCAAAACTTATACAAGGAAGTCCCAATTCAAATATGAGAAAACTAAACTCCCCAGGCTGATAAGAGGTCATCATTTGTACGCACTTACTGAACACACATGTGCTTAACACCACACCAGCCACTGCGTGTGTCAGGGGATGGGGGAAGGCCAAGAATACAAAGAATTCTGAGACATAGTCCTCTATGTGCTTATGGTCGGTTAGGGAGATGACACATACGCACGTGGAAACCCAACGACCAGAGGTGAAGGCATGATTTAACAACCAAGAAGAGGTTCCTGCTTAGACATAGCAGAAAACACATAGGGTGGAATTTCGTTTATTCCTGCATCAGGTATTTGTTGATCACATTCCGAGTGCTGCACACCATAGTGTGTGCTGGGCTTTCATTGGGGAGCAGGACCAAGAGGATCCCTGTCGCTGTCCAACATACGGACAGACCATGTCAGGTCACAAACGTGATCATTCCAGAGATTGGTATGTGTGAAGAAGAAAGGAAAATAGCACCATAGAGAGACCCAGTGGGGGACTGTGGCTGAGGAGGACAGTGAGCAGGTGGCATGGCAGGACTCTTAGAGGAGACAGCCTTTGAGGAAGAGCCAGCCTGACAGAGAGTTGGGGGCAAAGAGCTCCAGGCAGAGGGAAGCAAGAGGGAGACGGGTGCATTCCAGCAACAGAGGAGGGCGGGGGCTGGCACAAAGGAGCCAGGGCCCAGGCAGAATTGATGCAGAGGAGTGAAGTGATCTTGGTTATGGATAACTGATTCAAGTAGATCCAAGGAAATGAGTTAAGGGCTATTCCGGTCGCCCACCTGGCTGAGGGGTCATTGAGGGGGAGGGCCCGCAAGAGTGGGCTGGAGGGGGTTGGATTCACTGTGCATCTGGAGGGGGAAGAAGGGAGGTTGAGTTGGTGAGCAGCTGAGATGAGATCATGAAGGGTCTTAAATTCATATGTATGAACATTTCTGATAGGCAGTGGGGATCTGTGGCCACAGATCTTATCTCTTTTATCGTGTGGAAATTAGTCTGGCTGCAGGCAGGAGAAAAATGTTCCCATAGTTCATGTCCTCAGTAAGGAGGGTGTAAACTAGGGAGTGGAGGAGAACATGGAGGAGAAGTAGGCAATAGAGGTTTTCAGGGGACAAAAAACCCAAGCTCACCAACTAACTGGGTACATCCCAAAATAGAAAAGTCAGAAATGGCTTGGAGGTTTCAGGCTAGGATACCTGTCTGTCAGTTCCAAGACAGTGGCAGGGGGTGTCCAACTAGAATTAAGAAGTCAGGCAGCTTTGGAGGAGAAGTTGTTGCATTGAAAGTCTGGAGAGGTTGCTCAGCAGAGGCTTAGTAGCGAGAGCTAGGGTGGAGTGAGGGGAGAAGTGGGTTTAAGAGCTCTCTGCATGAGAGTGATGGCTGAAATAAGGAGAAGGTGAAATTACTAAGAAAGCAAAAAAGCAGAAGGAGCAGGGAGCCCCCGGGAAGCTACCTACTTTCAGGGAGTCAAAGAAGCAAGAGGAGGGAGGAGTCATCCAGGGGCTGGGAAGAGAATCAGAAAGGAGCCATCCTTGGCCTCTGGGGCGTCTTCAGGCACACGCTATGAGGTGTCTGCTTGTTTCTACACTGGTGCCTCCCTCCACCTTACATGTCTTTATTCCCAGGTTAGGCACAGGCACCATGGATGAATAAATACGTGTACAACAAAGACAGGGTGGGTGTTAAACACAGCGGATGCTGAGAGCAAGAGGTGAAAGATGAGGCTGGAGACACGTCTACTAGGTGTGATGACCAGGAGGCTGTTGTCACTGGTTGTCTTCAACAGGGGCAAAGTTCCAGGGTGGAATCCAGGACTCAGACAGCCAAAGATGGACATTTCCCACTGTCCACGGCTCATCCTGTGCCCTCCTCAGCACCCGGATCTGAGCACTAAAGCTTTTCCATGTTTTTTTTTTTTTTGCATGTTTCACAGGAGCTGTGTTGACCAGTAAAGAACTTGTGCTTTTCCCACCATTCCATCCCATACCATCCCATCCCATGCCTTTAATTATGCAGTGGGGCATTGGTCCCTTGGTCCTTTGGTGTCACACACACCCTGATTTAGCCGGCAGTACAGGGCGTGACCAGCAAATGCTGGCCAGGAACTTGAAGGCCTGCTTTGAAAGCTGAGAAATGAGTGATGAAGATTCCTAGGAAAGTAACTAAGGATCACCAGGATAACATGGGAAGACTTGAGAGGGTTTATTGCCTGGAGTTTCCTCGGGCTGGGTCTTGTTGTTCTCTTGGAACACCAAGCCTCATAAATACAATCATCAAAGCTCCCCTAATGTTCAGAATTAATGACTTCAGTTGTGTCCTATAGCAGCTGCCCTTTGAAAACCATCCCAGTTTCTGCCAAAGTTATAAGTTGCTTGCGCTGACTGAAACAATGGAAGAAAATGCCCTCGTTGGCAGATTTTGTGGCTGTCGCCCATCAGCTCTTAGACTCACTGCTCTTCAGCCACGGACATCCCTGCATTCCCTGCCTCCAGATGCAGACAGCCTCTGAAATAACACCAGGTAGAGTGGGCAGAACCCATGGACCTGTCCCAGCCCCTGGATGGTCTCCAGGATTAACTGAAAGGGTAACCCTGTATGCATTCCTGTTTGCACCTGACCTGAAAAACGCCCTTCTTTGGGGCTAGGGGAAACTGGACCAAATGGGGCATCTAGAAGCTGTTGAATCAGGAAACCTTAACTCAGGTGCAGGACAAGGAACCAGGCCTGAAGCCAGAGACTCACTCCTACCAAGCAAGGGTGTGGTTTGAAAATTATAGGAAGCCAGTGTAGGGAAGGTCTACAGCAGAGAGCACCTGAGATGAGAAAGCCCAGGTGGGAGCCAGAACAGGTGCCAGTAAAGAGGCCAGCAGGAGAGACCAGCTCTGTGGGCGTTAGCCCTGTGGCCCTACCAGAAGCAAGTATGGAGACCATGCACTGGAGCTCTGAAGTGAAACAAAGCAACAGACACGTGGTTGCACAGATCTGGTCTGGGCATTTGTTAAACAATGCTAAGGGACATTTTCTGATCTTGGCTACTCTTAGCCCTATATATTCTTAGCCTCTATAAATTTTTTTTTTTTTTTTTTTTTTTTTTGAGACGAACTCTGCTCTGTTGCCCAGGCTGGAGTGCAGTGGTACGATCTCAGCTCACTGCAAACTCCGCCTCCCAGGTTCAAACTACTCTCCTGCCAGCCTCCCGAGTAGCTGGGACGACAGGTGTGTGCCACCATGCCTAGCTAATTTTTGTATTTTTAGTAGAGACGGGATTTCACCGTGTTGGCCAGGCTGGTCTTGAACTCCTGACCTTGTGATCCACCCACCTCAGCCTCCCAAAGTGCTGGAATTACAGGCGTGAGCCACCGTGCCCAGCCAGCCCCTGTAATCTTTATACTGAGCAACTTGATAGCAGCTGGCTAGCAGTCCACATCAAGAATCCAGGCAGCCCTGCACCATGCTCTAGGCTGACGGTGCCTCATCACAGCTGGCTTCCCTCCAGGTCGCTACTGGATGGTCCGCCCTGGCAAAGCATTGCAGTTGGTTGCCAGTTACCATCTGTGTCTTGATGTGTTACCTACATCTCCCCAGCCACCATTAAGCCCACTCTTCTCCATTTGCTTCTTGCTGTCCTCTGGCCACTAAAGCCTTCGATTTTACCTTTTCCTCTTTTTATACTAACTTTGAACAAGTTTGATCTTTTATTCAAGTTCTGCCCTTTTTCAGATTTCATCATGGTAATTTTTAGACTCAACTCACTCAGCTTTTAGAACATCTTAAAGTCTTCCCTGGAATCTATGCAATTGTGCTATCATTTTTGGACAGAACAGTAGTGATTTCCCATTAAATCTTTTTCAAAAAAATGCTCCAAGGATGAGACTTGAGGGTTACTAAATATGAAGAGTATTCGCCTATTCCTTTGAGTAGCATGCCATAGTGCAGCGATTCTCATCGCATGGCCGCCAGCAAGCAGCCTCAGCATCTCCTGGGAGCCGATTAGAAATGCACATTCTCAGGTGCACCCAGACCTGCTGGGTCAGAAACTCTAGGGCCAGGACATAGCAGTTTGTGTTTTAACAGCCCTCCCCGTGAGGCCGATGCACACTTAAGTAGGAGAACGGCTGCCATAATGAACAGAGGATGCTGATGTCTTTGGGGAGTTGTGGGCCAGGCACTTGCCTCCAGGGATCCGCGTGCAGTCAGCCTGGCACCCCAGGTGCTGTGCTTGCTCCAAGCCCTGCCTGCAGGTAGGAGTGCCTGTGAGGGGGAAGCACGGTGCTGCTTCTTGTCCAGGCATCATGGGAAAGGACTAAATCACCTCCACCAGGATTATCTTGGATCTTGATTTCTGGCTGTAGATTCCTTTGGAGTCTGAAGTGCCAATATGTAATCTGGGGTGCAAGGCAGTAGGAAAAACCCAGTTCTTGTTCTGAAAGCATTAGCTTTATAGGGGGAAAATGTGGAGGGACATTTAGGCAATCTAGCTAGTAAATAAATACCCACTGTTTAGTATAAATTTAGGTTATTTTGCAGAATACAAAATTCTCACTTTTTAAAAAAAGAAAAAAGGAGTCCAAAACCTTTCTCTGCTTTTTAGAAAACAGGCTGTGCTTCTCAGGCCCACCTAGGGTAGAGGCAGCCTCTCCTCTGCTCTCAGACGTGCCTTGTTAAAAAGGTTTGAGAGATAGGGCTCTTCGTAGACTAGCTCTCCCTACCTGAGAAAAGGGGGGCCCATGCCCAGCCCTGCCTGAATGAGCTGTGGGCATCCCTACCTTGTTAGAAAAGTCTGTGGTTTCCGTTGTATGTTCTAAGACTACTGGCTGTTTCAGCCAAGTTACAGGCGACCTCCACAGCCCAGAGGGGAAGCCCCATCATGAGAAATTGTGGCTGCACCAGCTGGTGTGAGCGTTCAGGCTTCACTCCCTTCCCAGGGTCTCTGCCTCCAGGCAGTCAGGGCATCAGACCTCAGTGTGACCTCCATGGGCACTTGTGCCTTCATGGGTCTCCCTCCTCCAGAACAAATACCAAAAAAATACACTTGACAACTATGTGGGTATAAAGACAAATGTAATCCAGGTTGGATTCTGTGCATTTTTTTTTTCTCTCCTGAATTAAAATATTTTCTTGGGCCTCTGAATGGATCAGGGCCCCAGGCCCCATGCCTGCTGCACCTCATGAAAAAGTTAGCCTTTCAGGGCAGCCTCTTTAAAATCCTTCTGAGTCTTAACCACAGAATAACGAGGCCTTCTGGTTCTTTAGAAAATCGGCTGTGATGGCATCATTGGGTCTGCGGCTAAAGAAGACAGATGCGGGGTCTGCAACGGAGACGGCAAGACCTGCCACGTGGTGAAGGGTGACTTCAGCCACGCCCGGGGGACAGGTGAGTGCTGGCCCAGAGGGCTGCTGTGGCTACAGTGTTTTGTGTCCTTTGCCTACAGCTACTGATTGCAATCTTCCCCACAATTCATATTTAAGGGCTAGACGGTAGTGGATAGGTGACCTGGAACTTCAGTTTCATTTCTGAAAAGCGAGGAAGGACATTTGAGCAAGAATGATGCCTTCAAGTTGCTAGTAGTGAGTAGTTTGCCATGAACGGAAACAGCTCCCCACTTAGCCCGAGGTCTGTGAATCAGTGGTAACTGCCCTGTGCCAGGAGCTCAGCACTTCCTGGCAGCCCTCCTTCTGATGTGCAGGCAGAGAAGGTGGTAAAGACACTTGCCAAATCATTTTACCTGTCGTTGGAAGACGTTTGCTCTGTGTCTGAATTTTCTGTTAGTAAAAGTAAGACAGCACTTACATTTCTAAAACATGCATGAAGCCGTACAGTCTGGAAAGTCTCAGGTGCCACTGCCAACTGTGACTCCGGAGTACCCGAGCCTCCTGGTCCCCAGGCACAGACATCCCTCAGCACTGTCCCTAGAGAGGGACGCCAGGATTTGCTTGATGGGCCGCCTTCATCTTTCTGCTAGCATGCTTTTTGCAGCTGCAGGCTGCTTTGTCCTACATGGGACATGACTTTCTGATCTCCCATCCTGGAGGACAATGTTTAGGAAAGCGTCTGTGGTTGACACCTAGTGAGGGGAGCACAAGGCAGGTGAGCCACTGGGGAGGGAGCTCTGGCAGCCTTAGCGAGTGTCCACTCACCCCCCATCACCAGGAGAACTTGTGTTGGGAGGAAGGAGCTGAGAAACTTATTTTAATTTCCACAAGTTGCTTTGCATAGAAGCTTTTCAGTTCATTTCCACCTGACAAGAGAACAGAACCACATTTATGCCTCCCTGTCCCACAGAACAGCCCCGTAAGGTGAGGCGTGCTCTCCTCTCTGCTTTTCTCTGTGTGGATAGGAAACCTGGTCTGGAAGAAACGTTCCTTCTAGATGCCCGTGGGAAAGGCAACCTACTGCACCAATATTTTGCAGCACCCTGTGAAAGCAAAACCAGAGGAAAATGCAAATGCAAAATGAAATTTAAAAATGAAATTTCAGGTGGATTTTAAAGGCAGATAGCTAGTCAACAAGGCACAGAGCTTAGTGTGAGAATCTGTGCCTGCCACGTCAACAGAGAAAGGAGAGGCAGGAGCAGGTTGGTTTGGGGGAAAGTGGCCTCCAGAGCTGCACTGTCCAGTTCAGCAGCCGCTGGCCCCTGGAGATGATCCAAACTGTAATTCATTAAAATGAAACCAACTTAAAAGTTCATCTTTCCGTCTCACTGGGCAAATTTTGAGTACTCTGTTGCTGCACACGGCCAGCAGCTCCTGTGTTGGGCAGCACTGGCAGAGAATATTCCCAGCATCCCAGAAGGTTCTCCTGGACAGCACGGCTCCAGAGAATTGCCCATTTCTGCTATTCATTTTGGCATACTTGATGCCATTTTCTCTATTGGTACCCCAGCTCCTGGGCTCCTGTGAGAATTTGACCTTGCCTATTGCAGCTGATTCAACATTTAGGAGCAAAACTCCTGCAGTTGGTGAAGGGTTACTACTTATTGTTGGCTTTTCTTTTTTAATAGAAGCATTAGAACCCTTCGTTTATTAAATTGACCATTGTACTGAGCTCCCATAAAGAGAACTGACTACAAGTGTGTGATTCTGTAGAAGACAAGTCAGGTACAGCCAGGCCCACCCCCATCCCCAACCCTGGGCAACTCTGTATGTAGAACACAAAGGAAAGTTCTACCACACATCTAGCATAGGATCTCACTTCTCAGATAACCCAGATTAAGGTCAAAAGTGGTCTTCCTTTGCCCAGACTCTGATCTGTATGCCAGCCCTTGATTTGGCCCAGGCAGACCCATTCATCTGACCACAGTAACATCCTCCTCTCCTGCCCACCCCTTTCCCTTCTCCATCCACCCCAACCTGGGCCACATCCCTGTCTAGAATGTGAGGTCAGACCCCTATGGCCATGACAGTGAGTCCCTCATGGAAGGATAGACCATACTGAAGCCTCCTTGGGTAACTCCCCCAACCCTGGCTTGCAGCCTAGCGTGTGTCCTTCCAGCTGCCAAGGCACAGAAGCCTTACCAAACCTTCAGACAAAAATAAGCACACGTTCGCTTCACCTGCCTGAACTGCCATTCTGAGTGATTGCCAGTTGTCACACATTCATTTTAAGGTACACAGCAGTTTTTTGTTTTTGTTTTTTTCAAATCCTCACAGCTGGAGTCCTTGAACGTGAGCCCATATCAATATGGATTCTATATATTGAAAATCTGCCTGCAGTACTCGTTTGCACATGAATTGAGTCACTGGCTGCCTTTCTAGTATAGTTTCATTCAACACAAACCTGTCATCATGGTCTGACATATTGGAATGCACTTAGAGATACAAATGGTTACCCCCAAGCCCATTCACGCAATGATTATTTATGCAGCATGACTACATTTTAACCAGCAGGTATACAGAAATAAGTTATTGTCCCCACCTCAGGTACAGTTGAGGGAGGAGACCCCCGGGCAAACAGACAGCATTAGCCTATGTAAGCATGAGGTGGAGGCAGCCCAGCAGGCATGTTGTGGGACCCCAAGTTCTGGTGGGGCACCAGACTTAGGCCTCCAAAAGATGAGGGTGGCCCCCAGCACTAAAGGACAAGTAGAAATCAGTTGATAGTGGGGGTAGCAGGAGGACACTTCAGGCTGAAGGGGAAACATATCCTTGCAAGACCCAGCATGGAAATCACAGAAAGACCCCAGGTCAAGAGGCATCTTGGTGACGCCAAGCGCAGCTGAGTGGGTGGATTCACCAGGCCTATCAGTTTAGATAGGAAGGTAACTTTCATCTCTGCTCGCCTCTAAAGAATGAGGGAAGGAGGAATGCCTTATCACCCTTCCGGGTGGATATCAAAGAGAAACTCCACACCAGAAAGATAAAACGGAATCAAATGCTGGATTTTTGCCCAATTTTACGAAGTCCTGACCCCTGCCTGAACTCCTGTGGGTCCTTTTACCAAAGTTCCTGAGCTGAGAATCCAGGGCAGACCCACACATGGCAAAGTGTCCAGCCCAGCAGAGCCAAATCTCCCTCTCTGTCACGAGAGGTCCCAGTGTGGCGTCAGGGGAAGTGGTGTCCTGAGTGTAGGATGTTTATTGCCCTCCAGCCTGTTGCTTCCAAACTTTGAACAAATGAGGTCCTCAGCTACTTATCTATGGAAGGAATCAACTCAACTTGGCTATCATATTGCTTTTCTGATGGATGGGCTTCAGAATGCTCATGCCTTGGGCTGGCTTATGACAGTTGAGTTATCTGAACCTAGTAATTTGAGCGTTCTTGGTATGATGCTTTCATTTCATTAAATTGCCATTTTAACAATATTATCTTTATTCCACCCTGCTCCTTGGCACTGAAAAGGTGGCTGGTCAGTCTCCAGGTGACCGGCCCATGGGCAGCCAGGACACACCTGGACTGAAGTCCTCACTGAGAACCAGCCAAGGATACCTGTGGGCTTTGGCTCCCTTTGCTCTTTGTTCTTGTAGAGAACCTTTTCACATAATCAATCCTTAAAAGAAAGGGTGGGGTGAGGATCCCTTTTGAATGTGGATAGATCCGTGTGTCACACATTTGTTCAGTAATTTCCTCTAGAACCCCTGCCACATGCCAGGTTCCATGCTCTGTTTTGTGTGGGTTGTGGAATCTCGTGGGGGCGGAAGTTCACTGTTATGGGCTGATAGTACAAAATGAGGCTTCTTTACACTGTGATGAAGAATCATAAAATGTGCACATAAACCAATTACAACGTATTTCTTTTTCTCAGTTAAGAATGATCTTTGTACGAAGGTATCCACATGTGTGATGGCAGAGGCCGTTCCCAAGTGTTTCTCATGTAAGATGTTGGATGTTACGTGTTGTCCCAGCAGTGACATGCTTGGTGTGGCTCTTGCCTGGCTCATGTACCTGAGTGTTTTCTGAACAGAATCGATGGGAATAAGTTGTGTGCGAAGCCATGGATAAACGCAGAGGCCATTAAATGCTTACATAAACTGATGTTGAAGACTGATTACCATAAGAAAAACTATAGTATGAAACAAAATTTAAAGCTATAAAAGATAGAGTCATGGGATCAAGAGCCCAAATAGAAACATATCCTAGCATGCTGGGGGTGAGTTTTCTTTCCCCTCAAGCACACCTGGTGCTCTGGCAGAAAATACCCAGGCATGCCAGAGAATTTAGCCTTAGCTGGCACCTTCCTCCATGGAAAAATTTTCATATTTCAGGACTGGTTTCCCTACAGGCAGAGGAGCATTTGGTAACATGCTTCTGGTCTTCATTTGTCTACGCTGGCCTCCCATTGTAAGGGGCGAACTGAGGCACAGTTTATCCTCATGGGCTTCCCAAACAATGAGTTCTTTTCAATTAGACCCAGGAACAACCTTTAGGGAGGAACATAAGATAGTAATATTCTTGTGAACAACTTTTGTAACAAGAGAAAACCATAACAAATGCCTCTCCAAACATTTTATGGTCTATTTACAAAACAAAAAAGAACTCTGATTTTGGGGGAAAGAGTCCAGGTACACATAAGCCAGGGTTTTACCTCTAGTCCATCATGGTACCTTTTCAGTCCAATGGTTTTCTTCCAAAGATGGTTAATGCTCCTGAAAACATGAGGGAAAATGGGAGCCCCAAATCATCTAACAGCAAGTCTACTCGAGAAATTCAGACAAAAATGATTTCACAGGGAAATTGCTCATAGCCTAGTAATAGTAACTGTAGAAGATTTGAGACAGGTTAAAGGTCAGCATCACTTTGAAGTTCCTTCTTACTACTGGTCCTTAGGGCAGAAATGGCATGTTCTCCTGGAACCATGGCAAAGGCATTGGATTTTATCCATGGCTTCCTCACGAAACCAAATCATGTTCCTGTAACTGGGTTTCTCCTGCTTGGTGGCTGAAGCTAGAATGGGAAATCACTCCAAAGATAAAGCCTTCCTACCATACCTAAAATGTGAATCTATCTTGTAAATTCTGAGAGTAAATCCTACCTCATAATTATTCTTCATGCTTGCAGTGTGGTGGTATCTGGCATCCACATCGTGGGGTGTCTGGCCTGAGAGACGCCAAGAAGCTTTGGGACTTGGTGATGGTACTCTTTCCCTTCCTGGTGGCTCTTCACACATGCCTCAGGTGGAAGCTCTGGGTCAGAGCAGGGGTTGGAGGACTGTGAGCCTGAGGCAGTTTCCCTGGTTTGTGGACAGAGGGCCTGCCTTTCAGTTCAGGGACTTTTTCATTGGTTCTTTTTTTTTTTTTTTTTTTTTTTAGACAGAGTCTCATTCTGTCACCCAGGCTGGAGTGCAGTGGCACGATCTCAGCTCACTGCAACCTCCCCCTCCCGGGTTCAAGCTATTCCCCCGCCTCAACCTCCTGAGTAGCTGAGATTATAGGCACGTGCCACCATGCCTGGCTAATTTTTTTGTATTTTTTAGTAGAGATGGAGTTTCACCATGTTGTTCAGGCTAGTCTTGAACTCCTGACCTCATGATCCACCCGCCTCAACCTCCCAAAGTGCTGGGATTACAGGCGTGAGCCACTGCGCCTGGCTGGGTTCTTTTTATCACGAACAGAGAAACTTGTCCGAACGGTTAGCAGAGTGCATGCATAAGGACTGCCCTGCGCTGAGAGGTCACCTGAGGGTGAGCTCACTTGAGTAGCGAGTCCGTCCTGACCTGCTTTTCATCAGCACCTCCACCAGGGGCACATGAGAAAAGACAGAAAACAGATGTCTTTTCACTGGTGCATCCTGTGCCGTAGTTAAGCTTAAAAATAGACGTGGATACCATGCATCAGCTGCAAAAGTACCTTGCTGTGGAATGAGGGAAAGGAACTGATCAGGGCCCAGTCAGTTCTGTCGGATTCTGCAGATTGGTGATCCCAATGCCAAGGTTTGTTAGTTGCAAAAGATTCCATACAACAGCAGCTTCTTTCAAGAACAGCTCATCCCCCACAAGCAGATCTTGTTTCCAGGCACGTTTGGTAGTTTGAGTGGAAATTCCTCTGAAAAAGATTCTGATCACTTTGACCCTGAACAACTTTTGTCTCAGTTTTCGACATTTTACTGCCTTACATGCCTGGAATCCAATCACAGTTGAAACTCCCTAGAAGGAATGGATTTCTCTAAGAGAGATCTGCTGTAGAATATTTTGTGCCATAATCCTAAAAGCTGGTTTTCTTGTGGCCAGAATTTTTCAGTAGAGAAGCTTTCCTAGAGCAAAGACAATTTTTAATCAAGAAACCTTGCCCTCACCCTAGAGCCACTGGAGGGGAAAGGACCATGTGCCGGCTGCTCTGGCAAGCCAGCGTCACTATTCCCAAGTCAGATGTGGTTGGAAAGGGTCATACTAGATGACCACACAACTGCCTGGGGATCAGGGCACAACAGTGAGGCGCCCGCTGCCCTCAAACTAGACTTTGTGTACATTTGTGAAGTCTCTGCAAACATCCTGCAGGACATTTATTTGTAAACATCCTAGACTAGGTCAATGGCAACCATGCCAAGGCATTTGCTGTCAAGGCTGAAGGACACTGCTAAACTTTCTGGCTGAGAAACTCTTTCTGGCTGATTGAACATATGGTTGTTTTCTCGTCTTCCCAAGATCACCTGAAAATGAATGAAAAGTCAGTTCTTGAAAGGTTTAGGGAGGACAAGCACATCTCAGGTGGAAGTTCATCTGTGGATGCAATGGAATGAATATACTTGGTTTTGCTGCAATAAACAAGCAAACAAAACTAACATAAAAGTGCCTCCCAGATCTCAGTGGCTTAACACAAAAGTCTGCTTCCAGCCCCTGCTGCTTGCCCACTGTGGGTTGGCAAGAGGCTCTGCATAGTGAGGTTACTCCTGGAACTAGGCTGGCAGAGACTTTATCTGTTCACACGCTGCCACAGTCACCTTGGCCAGGAAAGGAGTATGGCAAACCAGACCCTGATGTGCTTCAGGCTCCTGCGGGGAAGAGACACACCTCATTTTTGCTCACATTTTACTGTTCAAAGTCACATGGTCACACATGTTTAAGTGGGTGGTGAAATGTATTACTTCCATATTTCCAGAGAAAAACTTGGAAATATTTGCGGCGAGCACCATAACACAGCAGCCCTAGGAGTTTTACCACAACACAGCACCTCTAGGAAACACCTCTTCATTCTGGTATTTTGGTTGCCAACACAGCAACAGCTCCCTGCACCCAGCAGAAAGCCAATCCTGAGAGTAAACAAATCCTGTGCATCCCCACAGGAGACCGCCCAGCTGCCTGGTTCTTGAAGGAGAGTCTGCAACATGAATGAGAAAAACCAAGATAAACTGGGGAAAAAAAAGAAATAAAAAAGAAAAGACCAATGGAAAAAGTAACTCAAATAATAGAAGTTCAAATTCTCTAATAACTATTTGTAGAAAGATTTAAGATGATATTGTAGCCACAAAATAAGAGCAGAATGCCATGGGAAGAAATAATCAGAAAACAAAAAATAGATCTCAAAAATTAAAAATATGACTATCAGACCAGCCTGAGCAACATGGCGAAACCCTGCCTCTACAAAAAATACAAAAAAATTAGGCAGACACGGTGGTGTGTGCCTGAAGTCCCAGCTACTCAGGAGGCCGGGGTGGGAGGATCGCATGAGCTGGGGTGCGGGGGCAGAGGTTACAGTTAGCTGAGGTCACGCCACTGCACTCCATCCTGGGTAACAGACTGAGACCCTGTCTCAAAAAAAAGAAAAAAGACTATCAAAATCATGCAATAAGGCCAGGCACGGTGACTCACACCTGTAATCCCAGCACTTTGGGAGGCCAAGGTGGGCGGATCATGAGGTCAAGAGATGGAAACCATCCTGGCTAACATGGTAAAACCCTGTCTCTACTAAAAATATACAAATTAACCGGGCATCATGGCACGTGTCTGTAGTCCCAGCTTATTGGGAGGCTGAGGCAGGAGAATTGCTTGAACCCGGGAGGCAAAGATTGCAGTGAGCCGAGATTGCACTGCTGCACTCCAGCCTGGGCAACAGAAGCAAGACTCTTGGTCTCAAAAAAAAAAAAAAAAAAAAAAAAAAAAAAATGCAGTAAAAGCAAAAAAACAACAAATGATAGACTGACAGTTTTTGCAACATGTCTAGTAAGTAAAGAGTTTGAGTCCAAAAAATATCAAATTATAGTAATATATGTTACACACATTTTTTAAACTACTGCATTTCAACTAAATAAAAGATGGTAGAAAAATGGGCAAAGCTTAAGAACAAGGCCATTAACTGAAAAGGGAAAACAAATGGTCAATAAGTATATAGGACACTGAGCCTCATTGGTTATCAGGGAAATGCAAATTAAACTTATGACAATATCTTTTTACCAAATGGATTAGCAAATGTTAAGAAGATTGATCTTGTCAAGTATTTAGAAATCTTTGAATAAACCATTTACTCTCATATAGTGTGGATTGGCTTAAATAGTATTTAAACCAAGGTCAACTTAGCAGTGCCTGTGTTTGACTCAGTGATTCTCACATTAGCTGACCTGGTAGGACATTATATTTATGCACAAGAAGACATGTACAAAGCCATTCATAGAAGTATTATTTCTTTTCTAAGCAGCTTTATAAAGATATCATTCACATGCCATATAATTCACCCATTTAAAGTGTGCGATTCAATGAGTTTCAGCACATGCACAAGGTTATGCAGCCATGTATTAGGGTTCTCTAGAGGAACAGAACTAATAGGAGATACACACATACACACATATATATGGGAGTTTATTAAGTAGTGTGTGTGTATGTGTATATCTGTGTACGTATGTATGTGTGTGTATATATAGGGGAGTTTATTAAGTATTAACTTGATCACAAGGTCCCAGCTGGCTGTCCGCCAGCTAAGGAGCAAGAACCAGTCCGAGTCCCAAAACTGAAGAACTTGGGGTCTGATGTTTGAGGGCAGGAAGCATCCAGCATGGGAGAAAGATGTAGGCTGGGAGGCTAGGCCCATCTCTCTTTTTCATGTTTTTCTGCCTGCTTTATATTCGATGCAGCTGATTAGATTGTGCCCACCAGATTAAGGGTGGATCTGCCTTCCCCAGCCTCCTGACCCAAATGTTAATCTCTTTTGGCAGCACCCTCACAGACACACCCAGGATCAATACTTTGTATCCTTCAATCCAATCAAGTTGACACTCAGTATTAACCATCACAAGTCCACCCCTTGTCAACTTGAACCCATCCACATCTTCTGAAATCATACATAATCTTCAAATAAAGACAATAATAAGGTCATAATTACCCCTAACATAATACAGCTATCCTTCGTACAACCGGAAACACACCCATCCCCAACCCAAATACTATTACATAAAGTTAATAATACTTATATGCTTATATGAAGTCAATAAGTCTTATGTCACATGACAAAGGAAAAGGAAATAAAGATATTTTCTTTGTCCAAGTGTATACATGCTCAAACATATTTTTAGCGAAAGGAGGAGGAAATACTCATGACAATTACAGTCTTCCTTTCTGCAGCTGGTCACGTGGTCATAGCTGGTATCGATAACTACCTTTCTCTACTACCCATTCTGTATTCCCTTAGCTTTCAGCAAGCACCTCAGCAGGTCATGGGCTTTTTCCTGGTGGAGTGACCCAAACCTTCATTCCTGAGGGGTCTGGGCCATTGTCGTCCTGCCTGGATTGGGCTGTTGTAGTTTCCCATTGACCTTAATCACAGAGCATGGTAATACTAAGAGACGCCCTAATGGATCTCCTATATTCCATGTGTACTCTTCCTTACCAACATTGTGGAGTAGTAGACTGATTTCATCTTGATAGTCCAGGTCAGTCACCCCAGCCAACACTGTAACTCCCTTCTTAGCCTGTTGACTTAAAGGTAGGAGGAACCCAAAGTGTCCAGGTGGGTACCAATCTTCCAGTTTAATGAAATCGTTGTGTCTCCTGGTGGCAGCATTCCTCCCTCTGGAACTAAGATCTCTAGGCCAGCAGAATATAATGTCGGGGAAACAGGAAGCAAAAATTTTGCTAGGGGATCACTAGGGGTGATGGTGAGTGGTATCACTTCACTTCCACCCCTTGATTCCTGGACCTGTGAATCCTGGCTATGGGAGAAACAGTACCATATATTGGACGCTGATTCAGAGCATATACGGCCTGCTGGTGAGCTTTGCCCCAGCCCTGCAAAGTATGGTCACCTAGTTGGCGTTGTAATTGTGACTTCAAAAGGCCATTCCACCGTTCTTTCTAGCTTCTTCAAGATGATGGAGAACATGGTAAGACCAGTGAATTCCGTGAGCATGAGGCCACTGCCACACTTCTTTAGCTGTAAAGTGAGTGCCTTGGTCAGAGGCAATGCTGTGTGGAATGCTCTGTGGATAAGGCATTCTGTGACTCCACAGATGGTAGTCTTGGCAGAAGCATTTCATGCAGGATAGGCAAACCCATATCCGGAGTAAGTGTCTAGTCCAGTGAGGACAAACCACTGCCCTTTCCATGATGGAAAAGGTCCAATATAATCAACCTGCTACCAGGTAGCTGGCTGATCACCCCAAGGAATGGTGCCATATCACCACAATCATTCCCAAAAGAAACCCCATGCTCGGTAGCAGTCATTCCCCATCACCCTCTTAAGCCCTAGGCAACCACTCATCTAATGTCTATATGTACGAATTTTTCTATTGTGTATATTTCATGTAAATGGAATCATATAATATGTGGTCCTTCCTGACAGGCTTTTTCCCTTAGCATAGTATTTTCAAGTCATCCATGTTGTCACATATATCAATGCTTCTTTTTATTGCCAAATACTATTCCATTGTTTGGCTATCTCATATTTTATAAATACAGTCATTGGTTGATGGGTATTTGGATTGTTTCCACTTTTTTGGCTATTAGGAATAACGCTGATATAAACTTTTGTGTACAGGTTATCATGTGGACATGTTTTCATTTCCCTTGTGTATATACCTGGGAGTGGAATTGGTGAGTGATAATTCTGTGTTTAACTTTTGGAGTAGCTGCTAAACTCTTTTCCAAAGTGGCTGCACCACTTTACGTTTCTGCTAGCAATGAATGGGGGCTACCATTTCTCCATGTTCTCTCCAACTTACTATTTTTTGTTAGAGTCATCCTAGTGGGCACAATGTGGTATGTCCTTGTGGTTTGGGTTTGCACTTCCCTAATGACTAATGTATCATTAGCATCTTTTCATTTGCTTGTTGGTCATTCATATATCTTTTTTGGGGAAATGCCTGTTAAAATCATTTGCCCATTTTTAAATTGGATTGCCATTTTCTTCTCGAGTTGTAAGCTTTCTTTATATATTCTGGATGCAGTTTCTTTATCAGACAAATGATTTGCACAGATTTTCTCACAGGGTATGAGTTGGTTTTTCACTCTCTTGATGGTATCTTTTGAAACACAAGTTTTCAGGTTTGATGTAATCCAGTTAATCTATTTTTTCTTTTGTTGCTTGTGCTTTTGCTGCCATGTCTAAGAAACCATTGCCTAATTCAAGGTCACAAAGATTTAGTCCTACGTTTTCTTCCAAGAGGTTTCTAGTTTTAGCTCTGATATTTACATCTGTGATCCATTTTTGAGTTAATTTTTTTGTGTGGTCTGAAGTAGGAGTACAACTTCATTCTTTTGCATATGGATATCCAGTTGTCCCAACACTGTTTGTTGAAGACTGTTCTTTCCCCGATGAATATTCTTGGCACCTTTGTTTAAAAAAAAAAATTGTTTTCTGGACTCCGAATTATATTCCATTGTTAGAAACGACTGTCCTTATGCCATTACCTTGCTGTCTTGATTGGTATAGGTAGCCAGAAAGTTTGAAATCAGGAAATCTGAGTTCTTCAACTTCTTTTGAAATACTGTTTTGGCTATTCTGGGTCTATTGCATTTTCATCTGAATTTTAGGATCAGCTTGTCATTTTTGGCTAAAAAAAAAAAATGCTGGGATTTTTGATAGGGATTACGTTGAATCTGTAGACCAATTTGTGAAGCAGTCCCATTTTTACAATGTCGTCTGATCCAAGAATATAAAATATCTTTCCATTTATTTAGATATTCGTTAATATCTTTCAGCGATGTATTGTAGTCTTCAACTTACAAACCCTCCAGGTTTCTTTTTTAATGTATTCCTAAGTGTTTGATTCTTTTTGATGCTACTTAAATTGAATTGCTTTTTAAATTTCATTTTCCAACTGTTCATTCCTAACATCTAGAAATGCAGTTGATTTTTTTTTTTTTTTTTTGGTGAGATGGAGTCTCGCTCTGTCGCCCAGGCTGGAGTGCAGTGGCACCATCTTGGCTCACTGCAAGCTCCGCCTCCCAGAGCCATTCTCCTGCCTCAGCCTCCCTAGTAGCTGGGACTACAGGCACCTGCCACCACACCCGGCTGATTTTTTTGTATTTTTTAATAGAGACAGGGTTTCGCCGTATTAGCCAGGATGGTCTTGATCTCCTGACCTTGTGATCTGCCTGCCTCGGCCTCCCAAAGTGCTGGGATTATAGGCGTGAGCCACCACGCCCGGCCTGGAGTTGATTTTTATATATTGACCTTGTATCCTGCAATCTTACCGAACCTGTCATAATAGGTTTTTTAATGGATTCCTTAGGATTTTCTCTATAAAATATTTTAGCATCTGCAAATAGAGATAATTTTACTTCTTCTTTCCAATCTGTATGCCTTTTATTTCTTTTCCTTGCATAATTGCCCTAGATAGAACTCCTAGTACAGTGTTGAATGGGAGTAACAGGACATCCTTGTCTTGTTCCTTATCTTAGGGGACAAGCATTTAGTATTTCACCATTAAGTATGCTGTTAGCTGTGGAGTTTTGTAGATGCCCTTTATCAGGTTGAGCATGCTCCCTTCTATTCCTAGTTTGTTGAGGAAAGAGTGTTGAAATTTGTGAAATGCTTTTCCTGCACCTATTGAGATGATCTTGTGGATTTTGCCCCTTATTAACATGGAGGATTACGTTGATTGATTTTTTTTTTTTTTTTTTTTTTTTTTTTTTTTTGAGAGGTAGTCTCACTCTGTTGCCCAGGCTGAAGTGCAGTTACACAATCCTGGATCACTGCAACCCTCGCCCACTGGGTTCAAGCGATTCTCATGCCTCAGCCTCCCAAATAGCTGGGATTAAAAGTGCACATCACCACGCCTGGCTAATTTTTTATTTTTTTTTTTTTTTTTTTTTTTTTAAGTAGAGACAGGATTTCACCATGTTGGCGAGGCTGGTTTCAAACTCCTGGCCTCAAGTGATCCACCTGTCCCAGCCTCCCAAAGTGCTGTGATTACAGGGGTGAGCCACTGTGCCCAGCCTGATTTTTCCATATGTTAAACCAAGCTTGAGTCCTAGCATAAATCATATTTGATCACAGTGTAGAATCCTTTTTACATGTGGCTGGATTGGGCTTGCTAGTATTTTGTGGAGGGGTTTGAGGGGTTTTCTGTGCATATTCATATATGATATAGTGTTGTTTCTTATAGTGAAAATTTTGAAACACCCTAAATGTCCATTAATAGGCGAGTAGTTATATAAACTTCATAGCGATTTAAGCAAAAAAATAAATAAATAAAGTAGAGCTATACATAACATATATGATATCTGAGACATGTTTTTAAAAATTGAAAATGTAATATGATATATTGAGTTACTCCTAACATAGAAGTGAGACAAATGTAAATATGAAAATACTATGCTGTTTTTGTTTGTGTAGTATTAAACTTCTTACAGTGAGAAAATATACTCACATGTATTTGTATAAATTCAAAATATATGTTGTTTTTTAAAAGGAAAATGACAATGAACTCACTGATATCAATAAACCTGTGTCCTAACAAATTTTACTGTAAACCAAGGAAAGTCTGGTTAGCCTACAACACTGTCCTGTTTCTCCCTACCACACCTAGTGCAAGCAACCAGTATGATTAGAACTTGTCTTACTTTAAAATGTGAAATAAATTTACCAGCACAGGATCTATACAAGTATCTGGCAATAGGAAAAAGATAAAGGGGACAAGGAAAGCAAATGACTTTTTAAAAATCCTGGCAAAATGTTACCAAGGAAAAGATGTAAATTGTGACCCAATGTTACTGCCATGAATTTCAAAAAGTGATCAACAGTCGCCTTGATAAAATAGGAACTCAAAGGCCAGGCGCAGTGGCTCACGCCTGTAACCCCAGCACTTTGGGAGGCCGGGGCAGGGGGATCACCTGAGGTCAGGAGTTCGAGACCAGCCTGGCCAACATGGTGAAACCCCGTCTCTACTAAAAATACAAAACTTAGCTGGGCGTGTTGGTGGGCGCCTGTAATCCCAGCTACTAAGGAGGCTGAGGTAGGAGAATCACTTGAACCCGGAAGGTGGAGGTTGCAGTGAGCTGAGATCACACCACTGTACTCCAGCCTAGGCAACAAAGCAAAACTCCATCTCCAAAAAAAAAAAAGAAACTAAGAATTCATAGCTAAGACACAAGACCTCAATGAAGAAACGGTGACGCAATGAAGCAAGAGAGAGAGATGAAACGTGACTTAGCAGAACTGAGGACATACCGTAGGAGAGGTCAGTGAATCCATCACAAAAACCAGGTCTACATGGAAGCAGACAGAGAATATCAACACTACGAGAGTGCAGTAAGAAACCCGGAAGACAGGATTGAGAAAAACACCAGGGGAAAATGGAAATAAACAAAAAGTCCCAAGGATGAAAGATCACATGAGCACTGCAGAAGACAAAGGCGACAAATGTATATACTTTGATATCTGGCCCCCCAAAAAAAACCAACCAAATAGATCCAAAAAAAAAAAAATGTACTGATAATATAGCCTTGTATCCAGGAAAAGTTGACACAAAACTACGAATAGCCTATTAGTTATTAGACATTAAAGGTAAGACTCCTTTGAGCATCCCACCTAAATTTTAGAGAACCTAATAATGGGGCAATAACCAGCAGTCCTTAGACTTCTCCATGGTCACATTTTATGGAGCCACTCATACAACAGCCTCAGAGAAAGTAAGTATGACCCCAACATGTTATAGCAGCCAAACTGACATTCAAGGATAAGGACAATGAACAATTATTTTTTGCTATACAATATTATATTTCAGAAAATATAATTCCCATAAGTCCATCTCAAAGGGAACAAATTTGAGGCAAGCAAGAATTTATTAGAGAAACTGGCAGAAGAATGCATAACAAACAAATTCCTTTTTAGGATTAAAACTAAAACAACTATAGGAATTACCTTAGTAAAAAGTAAATGTTACAAACTAATACAATGTCAAAATGATACAATAAAAGTTGAAATGGGATGTGAGAAAGTAGAATGTACTGTAATTATTCTCATTTCCTTATTTTGTAATATCCAGGGACTAAATTACATCTGATAAGTTACACAGTAGAAGTATAAATATACAGGCCTATGGAAAAACATTCAATAAAACAGAAACAACAACTAGAATTTATTGGTAAGGGACAGGATGAAGAAATCCAACTAAATAGTATACAGCTCCACTGTTTGCTCATTTAATGAACCAAATGGGGGTAGGAAAGTACAAATATGTAAAATAATAGCGAATAGGGAAATAAAGTATAAAGGAAATTAATAAATCATAAGAGATTACATTGCTCGGTTCTGTAAATAAGTTTAAAACCTGTTTGAAATGAATGATTGAAAAAATAATTTCCCAATTGTGACTCTACATAAAATCAACACAGGTAAGTTATAGAAGCATAGAAATACTCCTAATTAAAGCAAGAATAATATTGATACCAAAACCCAATCCAACAAAGAAAGCATAATAACAATTACAGAGCATTCTTAGGAATAATGTTGCAAAAGTTCTAAATATTAGCAAACAATTCAGCAGCATATTAAAATTATATGCTATGGCCAAGTTAGGTTTATTCTGAGATAGGAAGATGGTTTTATATTAGAAAATATATTCATATAATTATACTATTAATAGAACAAGGTGTGAGAGCAAGAGGAAACTATGCACTTAGATGCTGAAAAGGCATGCAGTAAAATTCAACCTTTATTCCTGACAAAACTCTTAATATGAGAATAACGTATATGTCTTTAATATGATTATATTATGCATAAAGTATGTTATATATGAGATATTATATATAACTGTAAGCCCACATTATATTCAACAGCGAAACACTATAAGCATTCTTGTTGTAATCAAAAACAAAACAAGGGTGTACATTCTCTCCAGGAATATTTAACATTTTTCTGGTGGTGCTCACCAATGCATTTAGAAAAGAAAAATAACTATGGCCACACCACCCTGAATGTGTCTGATCTCAGAAGCTAAGCTAAAGTCAGGTCTGGTTAGTACTTGAATGGGAGAGAAATATATATATTTATACCATAAACATTTCAAAAGAGTAAAACTATTACTGTGGTAGATATTATTGTGATATTATCATTTATCTTGAAAACCTAAGACAATTAACTTTGAAAATATGACAATTATAAGAGGATTCAGGAAGTTGGGTACAAAATTAATACATAGAAACCAGTTGCATTGTTTTTGTACAAATTAATAAACAGTTAAAAGATAAAAGGTAGGAAACAATGCAAGGGATTGATCCGATCTAACCTGGGAAGCACAAAGTAATCCAAGCAGGGTAAATAAAAAATAAAAGATAAAATAAGCACTGCAGAAGACAAAAGAGATAAACATATATACTCTGATGTTCAAAAGAAAACCAAATAGATCAGAAAAAATTAACATACTAATAATATAGCTTTGTGTCCCAAGAAACGTTGATACAAAACTATAAGTAGTCTAATAGTTCTTAGACGTTAAAGGTAAAATGTGACTGGAGAAATTTGACAACTGGTATTTCCCCATTATCCGTGCTCAGAAATGTCTTGGTGAAACTGCAGAACACCAAGGAGTATCGCTGAGACAGGCCACTTAGAAAGGAACGACACTCAGAATGATGACTGCCTTCTTGATATCATAAGGGAAGCCAGAAGACAGTGGAAAAGTATATTTCAAGTGTTGAAGGAAAATAACAATCAATTTAGAATCAAATGCCCAAGAACACCATTTCTCAAAACCAAGAGAATGTCAATGAAGACATTTATAGATAAACAAAGCCAGAGAGTTTACAACAACCAAGAGACCTACACTAAAGGACCTTCACATGGATTTAAGGAAGAAAAAAAGATACCAGAAGCATGGTCTGATATGGGGAAGAAATGGTGAGGGAAAAAAATGATAAATGTTTATGTAAAACTAAGCAAACACCACATGTATGAAATAATTTTTTAAAAAAAAGCTAAGACATGGATCCATGTATCATCTAAACCATGACAAGTGTGATCACAGTTCAACTCTGAGGTCTTGGTATGGTTTGGGAGAAAAACAGTATGATGATTTCAGTAGATGTACAAAAACATTTTATTAACTTTAATACCTCTTCATGACAAAAACTGTTAGCACACTAAGTATTCAAAAAGAGAATGTCCTCACATGTGTTTATTGCGGCACTGTTTACAATAGCAAAGACTTGGAACCAACCCAAATTCCCATCAGTGACAGACTGGATAAAGAAAATTTGACACATATACACCATGGAATACTATGCAACCATAAAAAAGAATGAGTTCATGTCCTTTGCAGGGACATGGATGCAGCTGGAAACCATCATTCTCAGCAAACTAACACGGGAACAGAAAACCAAACACTGCATGTTCTTACTCATAAGTGGGAGTTGAACAATGAGAATTCATGGACACAGGGAGGGGAACATCACATACTGGGGCCTGTCAGGGGATGGGGGAAAAGGGGAGGGAGAGCATTAGGACAAATACCTAATGCATGCAGGGCTTAAAACCTAGATGATGGGTTGATGGGTGCAGCAAACCACCGTGGCACATGTACACCTATGTAACAAACCTACACGTTCAGCACATGTATCCCAGAACTTAAAGTAAAATTTAAACAAAAAAGAGAATGTCCCTAACCTGATAAATGATTAATGATACCTATCCTATTCTCACAGTAGCAATCTCTTTCGGTGGGAAAACTCCGAAATGCTTCGTTTGGAAGCATTCCTGTGACATCATGAATTACACAAGGATGTCACAATCTCATTTTCCTTACAATGTGGTTTTGTAAGTTGCAACCAGAATAGTAAAAAACAAATTAAAGGCATAAAGACTAGAAAGGAAGAAACAGAACTGTCATATTAGCAGATGTTAAGTTAGCTATGTAGAAACTCAGCCACAATATACAAATTACTATAAATAGTTTTAAAAATGTAGCTGGCTATAGAATGCCTCATATAGCCTATAGATCAATATACTTTCTACTTGATCCATTTATAATTTTTGAATTTTGTACCTTAGACATACATTACCTAGCAAAACTAATTATTTTGAAGTTGTATAATACTGATCTTTTAAAAGTATGTATAATATTCTGTTCATATAAAATGATATGTGTATGTTTATATGCATTAAGAGATGTTGAAAAGGCTGGTCAAAATATTACTTTCTTGGGGTAAATTTCTCATTGTGATGTGGTATAGGTCAGTTCTGGGTTTCTGCTGTATGTTGTTTGAACTTTTGTATACTATTTTGATAATAAAAATAAAGCCATTTTATTGTGAGAAAATGAATGAATAAATAAATAAACCCCTCAAAATAGGTATTTCCATAATCTGCACATAGTTGAACCTAGAAATTTCTAATTTTTTACAGCTCCACTCATGATTCTGGTGATCACATTGGGAACAACACGGCTAGGATTTGTAATCTAAGTTGAGATCCTCATCTAAATTGCAGAAACAAATGCCTAATACTCTTGTCTAAATCCCAAATAAAAATCAAACCAAGATTATTACCAGCCTACATTTCAGAGTCTCACCGTCATGTAGGGCTCATTTATTGGCAGTCACCCCATTAACCAGGCATCAGCCAGTTGCCAGCTTCTGCCCTGGCAGCTTCAATCATGTCTTCACTGCCCACCTGCTGTTCTGGCCCCCTACTCTTCTTAAAAATATGCAAGGAAATGGACAAAACTAGACAAGTGTGATAGCTGCAGAAATGGCCAAAGACGGCGGAAGCAAGAAACAGTGCACCGTGTTTTAAGGTAATACTGTAGTTTTGTCATAGGGCAAATTGCTTGGTTTCTGCTGTCATCCCATGGATATTCAGGGAAGTTCAAAATACAACAAAGAGAAAAAGGCCCTCCAGCAGATGAATGAGACCAGGGCCACTTTTCACTGATGCTTCAGGGAGTGCCATTCACATAGAATACCAGGCTGTATTCATTTGCTATGGTTTCCATAACAAAGTGCCACAAACTAGGTGGCATAAGCAACAGAAACTTTCTGTCTTTTGGTTTTGGAGGTGAGAAATCTGAGATCAGGGTGTCAGCAGGGTTGGATCCTTCTGCAGGTCATGAGGGAGGATCTGTTCCATGCCTCTTGCCTAACTTCCGGTGGTTTGCTGGCAGTCTTTGGCGTTCCTTGGCTGCTTTGTAGAAGCATCACTTCATCTCTGCCTTTGTGTTCTCGTGACATTCTTCTTGTGTGCATGTCTGTGTCCAAACTTCCCCTTTTTATAAGGACATCAGTAATATTGGATTAGGCCCACCTACTCGTGGATGACGTCATCTTAATATGTCTGCAGTGGTCACGTGCTGATGTTCTGGTTGCCGGGGCGGGGGGTGGGGAGGGCGGAGGAGGGGGACACCACTCAACCTGAAACATGCAAATCCTGCTCTCTGGAAATGAGGCCGCCGGGAGATTCTGGCCTTAGGAGAGCTGCCTCCTTCTTTGGCTCTCTCGATTTCTCAGAGCTGCACCAGCCCTCCATTTCTGAAGCCACTGTTGGGGGCTTGGTAGCTAGATTTTGGCCGGGGCAGCTGCATGGCCTCTGGTGCAGGGTGGAGGTGTGGTTTACCTCTATGTCATTTGTTGCTACAGGTTATATCGAAGCTGCCATCATTCCCGCTGGAGCTCGGAGGATCCGTGTGGTGGAGGATAAACCTGCCCACAGCTTTCTGGGTAAAACAAAAATGACTTGACTCACCATTTATGTGTTGAGAATCGATTTTGATGATCAGTCTGGTAAATCGGTTCAGTGTCATTCCTCCCGGGTTATGGCTGGTTTCACACCTGTATTGTGATGACAGGAACACCCAGAGGGGACCAGACAGCGCCATCATATTTGACTAACATGCAGCCATCCCCAGGGTGGATTAGGGGCGGGAACAGGAAGGAAAACGATGGAAGACAAGCTTGGGACAGGAAGGAAGATCATGGAAGAGTGAAGGAAGTTGTGAGGAATTGGGCAGGTTACCAGTTCCCCAACGTAACCCCATAGAGCTGAAAGCAGATTGAGTCTGGGCAGTGCAGGCCATTGGCCAACTTGCAGGAAGCCCCACTGGGCTGCCAGTGGCTCTGGGGACGACTTCTTAGCTGGAAAAAGAACAACAGTCCTAAGTCTAATGGAAACCCAGAAGGACACCAGTTTGACTAAGGTCTGTGTATTCCAGATTCCTAGTGGCCAGCGCATTGACTTCAAGCACAAACACCTGCATCTTTCCATAGACTTGGGTTCTATTCTGGACTGATTTTCCTAACTATACATGAGCAAAGCCATTCTGATAAGTCCCTTCCTAGCCAGAGAAGACCTTCTGAGAGTATCATTGGCCCAATTCCCAGCCTCCCCGTCAACCCCAGCAAAGGTTAGCCCAGGACTTGAGCCCCAGGGTGGTTGGAGTTCTGAGTTGGACACAGAAGTGGAGACAGCAGGGTGCCCAAAAGCTGCCTCTGCTCCTACCTCCCTGGCTTGGAACATGTTGTAGCCCCTGTCCTTTTGCCAGCTTTAATCCCATGTTCCTGTCTTGGGTTAAACTTAAACTCAAGGTGGCTGATCTTCCTCAGGTACCCTTCTTCTGAGCTGTCCTCATGTCATCACCTCTCAGCCTGTGTTGCAAAGTGCTGATTGAGACTGAAGAAAGAAAAAGTAAGACATGATTTGTCGAGTTTCAAAAAATGATTTTAGCTAAATTGAAGTTACCCATGGAACCCTTTTATTTCCATTTTTGTTACTCATTTTTTTTTAAATGACATCTTTGTCCACATTCCTGCCTTTGTAGACTATGCAAAAGTCCGAGTCTTTCTTTGAAATGGTCTCTGCTTGAGAAACTCAAAGTCTGATGAGACAGACACAAAACAAATATCTAATAGGCAAGTTTACAATGAAGACCACAATCCTGTTAATTAAAGAGTTAGGGAATGCTTTGATGCTAACATGCCCCCGGCACACCTGCCTTGGGGAAGGCAGGAGTGCCCGTTTCCAAGCACCCACGTGGGTTATCACTGGCACCACACTCTGTGGATCCCCCCATGTCCCAAGCTGCCCTGCCACCTCCTCCGCAGCTTGGTCACCTGCCATCCACCCTGCCTCCTTTGGGGCTGTGATGGCAGCTCGTGCTTCTGCTGCCAGAGTAAGACCTTGCCATCCCTGGAGTTGACATCCATATGCATTTTCATCCGCCCTGTGGTTTCCCACCTCCCCTGCATGGACAGTGTCCCTGCCTTGCCTGGCACTCTCCTCCCCAGCTGTCCCAGCTGTCACTCTGCAAATAGAACAACACTTAAAAATGCACTCTGAAACAAGGCCTCTTGCTGCTTTTGGCAGCTTCAAAGTGACAGCCTCTTTTTACTAAATTCACAAAGAGTCTACTCCCTCTCCTTCTGCCCATCAAAGGACATCAGGTCAGCCTCACCAGCATTTGCATTGGAAGCCCCACCACCTGGTATCATGCCAAAAAGTTACCCTTCCCCTTCCCAACCCATGCATTGAGTGTACCGGAGGCCCTCCGTGGGAGGCTGAAGTCACCTTTCATCCTAATTCAAAATTCGCAGTCCGGGTATTCCAAGAGGTAGTTCAGCTTGGAGGTCGAATTAATGGTTCTTCCATCAAGCCCCAGAAGGTGCCCCTGCGAGTAAGTCCCTTGGCTTCTGACCCTGGCTTCTGAGATTTCCCAGCATGGCTTCTCCACCTGGCTCAGCCCTAAGTGTCTGGCAATAGGAGTGTCTTCCTTATCTCCACTTTTGCATGGCAATTTAAGAATGGCAGAGGATGTTAGAATCCTTTGGATCGCTCCTCAACTTCTGATTCCTATGGTACAAACAGACTTTTCACTCAAACTCACTTTAGGGCCAGCAGGTGCTGACTAGCAGATGCCACCCAGGAGAATGAGCTCTTGTGATCGTCCCTCAGCTCCTGAAGCCTGAGGGCCATGTATGCAAAAAAAGAACAATAGCATCTGCGATAGTGGCTCCCAATCACTGAGCTCGCCTGTGCCTTAGAGACCTGATCCCTAATCCCCCTAAATGGGCTGCAAGGTATTGCTCTGCTTCCTTCACAGAGGGGCAAGCTGAAGCTCCAAGGGGCTTGGTGTCTCATCCAGGTTCCCCAACTCCTCTGAGTTCACTACAATTCATGGAGCCTCTCAGAATTACTGTCCAATCATGGCCAGAGACTGCCGGATGGAGATTTTTCACGGGAGAATACACGTTAAACCTGCCTGTTGTTACCACTACGTTGTGTGCTCTTCAGAACAAACCTGCATGCCACGGAGATTGGTTTAACGTCTCGGGGTGACTGCTCAGCTCTCCAGAAGCACTGGGCCTCCATGGGAGGTTAGAGCCAGCTTCCTGCCTTATCTTATCCAGAAGGCATAATCCCAGGACTCCAGGGCCTGGCTGATGGACATGGGCAAGCCTGAAGGTGGTCCACACTCATTATGTTTCTAAAGTTAGTTCAAAAAGGCCTTGTTTCCACTCGGCACTGGGTGCTTTGGAAGTCAACCCAGTGTAACTTTGAATTGCTCTCACATTTGCTGAGAGCAATTCCTGAAGAATTTCACCCCACCTACCTTCAGCCCACGCTGGCTGGCTTTCTGCTCAAAACCACCTGGAACAGGAAATGCCTGGGCAGTTTGTATCCATAGCTAAGAACAGAGCTGGCAGAACTCCGAGTGGAAATAAAAGGAGCTGACTCGCTGCCAGGATTAGAAGTAGGTTGACTGTGGGTCAGGTCTTCCAGTGAAGCTAGGAAGGAGAGAGACTAAAAGAACCCCACTCGAGCTTCTGCTCAGCTCTGTGCCAGAGAGGCGCATGTGGACAGGGTCAGAGTTCGCATCTGCCTCCAGCCAGCTCTGAAAAGGAGCATGCCCTTCCCTCAGGAATGCCCCCACCTCGCTCCTTGGAATGGCTCATGGTCTTCCCCACAGTGCCTGGAAGACCAGGATGGTGTGTGAGTGTCCACAGAGAGGAAGAAGAGCCGGAGACAGAAATGGACGTTCTGCATGTAACCTCACACTCCAGCTCGTTGCAAAGGTTTTGTTCTGCCCTGGTGGCAAAGGAAAGTGTATCCACCCATGTGGTGCCCCATAGAAGTCTAACTGTTGAGAGCTTCTGAGCAAAACCCACAAAAGTGAGCATGGTTATGTTTTGGATAGTGGTTTAAAACTTCCAATCTCCGGCCCAGGCGAAATGAGCAAGGGAAAATCTCCTCCCCAGCAAACCAGAACTTCAGACATCAGAGATAAAATGAAATCACTGGGGGAATCCCCTGTTCTTTGCTCTGTTCATTGCCCATAAAATCAAAGCATTTGTAATCATTTTAATTGCTCCATGGAGTCTTTTCTGGGTCCAAACATATCCTGATTTCAAGTGCACACTAATTAATCTCAAAATACTTAGAGACAACGGGGGCTTGGAGATACTCATCGATGCCTAAGGTTTGAGGGGACAGGAACTTGTAGAGCCAAAAATGCATTTAATTTGGAAGGTTGTCTTTCAGGAAAAAAAAATGCATTGTGCATAGGGCTGTGGAAAGGACTCCTGCCTGGAGCTGCAGCCTCAGAGGCCTTTGCAGACCCCACTCTGTGCAGCTAACGCAAGGCAGGAGAATAACCAAGCTGCCACAGAAGGGGGCAGGAGGTGACCTGCATTGTCTCTCTGGAGTTGACATGGCCCCATGAAGTCATTGTTCATGGGACTCCACAATGAACCTATTTATTCACTGTTAAAAATGATCTTGACATCCCAACAGAATCTCTGAGCTGACATCTCTTTTGAAGGGATGTCAAGCACTAACTTCTGATTTTTGCAGGAAGTTATGATTTTTCAGATGGACCACAGCAAACTGCAAATTTGGCATCTTGCTAAGTGACACCAAAGTGAAAAGGCTGGAAGTAACCCCCATGCCTCTTAGATCTGCTGACCTCCTGCTAATAACTCTGCCTGTGTTTTCCTCTCCCTGAGAGATACACAAATGTGTGGCTGCGAGCACGCTGTCCCAAGGAAAGGCGTGCAGGCTCTAAGCTGGAAAGCTGCATTTGCAGTATGCCAGAACTTGCAGCCGCTGTGGCGATGGCCACAGGCAGTGCGTGGGCATGCAAAGTATACATATTCTTTCTGGGGCTCTGAGAGCTGACCCCAAACCCATGCCTGGCCTCAACCAAGTTGTGATTGTGCAGGAGTTCTCCAACTCATCAGCTGCAGACCAGGACCTCCAAAGCAAAGACAAGCATCTTCAGAATTCACTGGAGTGCCCCCACAGCTGTGTGTGGCTTGTGAGAGCCAGTTATAGGCATCTCTTCCCCACTCCTTGTTCACTGATGCCAGGTGGATAACAAAATCTGTCATGGTGAGGGTATTTACACTTTGGGTAGCAAATATACCATAACTCTAGGCTATTTTCCCCAGAGAGCCGGCTGTCACTAGCACTCGGTTGTCCGATATGTTCCTCCCCAGGGGCAGGTGACCTTGCCGGGGTTCGGCCGTCAGCTGCAGCCTCTTTCACTTTCCTGTCCCATAATTCCTTGACCACACCCAGTGACTCCTCTGAGTAGCCCTCTTCCTGACACCTCTCCCACCCATTCCACTACAGACAGGAAAGACCCCACTCCGGTGATCAGAGGATGGCAGGCTCCAAGGCCCAACTGGCTCTGCCTCCACCTCATGCTGTAGTCGCTGCTGCTGGGCCACCCACTGTCGGGCCTCCGATGGCAGAAGCAGGGCTTCCCTGGGCCAGCCTCCACCTCTGTGCAGTGTTTCTGAGGATGGTCTTATAACCGTCTCCAGGTGTGCCCTCCTGCCCTTTTTTGGGCCTTTTCACTCTTGACCTCCCAGATGTTTTACTTTTGGCATGGAAGTAGGGTAGTTTGCAGGTTGTAATTCAGAGTCACTTTAAAACATCTTTTAAAAAGGGCCCGAGAAATACATAAACAAGGCCAGTGGAGAAAGCGTTACCTCTAAAGTATTAGAGCCAGGATAAGAGTGTTAGAGCCAGGATAGGGGTGTTAGAGCCGGGATAGGAGTGTCAGAGCCAGGATAGGGGTGTTAGAGCCGGGATAGGGGTGTTAGAGCCGGGATAGGGGTGTTAGAGCCGGGATAGGGGTGTTAGAGCCAGGATAGGGGTGTTAGAGCCAGGATAGAGGGTTAGAGCCGGGATAAGAGGGTTAGAGCCAGGATAGGGGTGTTAGATCCGGAATAGGAGGGTTAGAGCCATGATAGGAGGGTTAGAGCCGGGATAAGAGGGTTAGGACCAAGATAGAGGTGTTAGTGCTGGGATATGGGCAGAGGCCCTGGATACTTAGCTTGGTGGTAAACATCTGGGGCCTATTTATGGGAAACCATAATAGTAATTTTCTTTCCTCACCTGCTCTGCCCTCATCGTGATTAGCATTTTTTAACCCAACCTCCAGAAAGCATGTGTGAAAGCCAAACCCAGCTCTCAGTTGCTGAGTACCAGCTTCAGGCACTGCTGGATCCAGAGGCTTAAAATGATGTCACAGGAAAAATGGTCTCTCTCTGCACTGGCACTCCTGCCTGTCCTCTTTGTGGACATCTTCCTGTGGGCTGGTAGATCCAGGCTCACGTCCAGTCTCTGGGAAACCCTGTGGGAAGAAAGCTGCCTTTTTCTAAGGTGAACGGAAGTCCCCCTGTTTGGGGTTGGGTGATGGGCCTGTGCCTGGAACTGCGGAGTCCAGCCCCATGTGACAGGAGGAAAAACATGTTCCCACGAGAAATCTTGGGTACCATTGCTTAGAGGGAGAAACAGATGCCGTGTGATGGGCACAGTGGGTATTCACAGAAGCCATGAACCAGGGATGAGCCTGGGGCCCCAGCCCAGGGCAGCCAATGTTGGAGTCTGTCACTGGTGGGGCGTGGATATGGGAGTCAGCCGGTCCGTGCCGGTGGCCCAGCAAGGAGGAGAGCAGCTGCCTGGCTTCCCTCTGGTCTTTGTGAGAGAAATGGGTTCTACGGAGCAGGTCCTGGTGTGACTGTGGTCAGCACACAGCTTCAAAGAAATCATTTGCTCATCTCTGACTCCTCTGTATAAGCCACCTCAGCATGCGTGGGTGTCCTTTATTCTCACAGTGAGCCCCCTTCCTCCTTCCCACCCTCTGAGGCCACTCTTCATCTCTCGCCTCCTTTTCCCAGCCGAACCTCCGAAAAGTAGAAAAAACTTCGCCTTCCACTTGCTTCTCCGTACGGGGCGCTGTGCCTTCCTCCCTCCATCACCCTGCCCAGAACTGATCTTAGCAGTCCTGGCCTCTGAGGGTCAGGAACGACCATCCTGCTTCACACACCGCAGGCCGCCACACGCTGCTGAGCCACACACTGCAGGTGGCGTTGTGTCCCTCCCTGTCCTACACACTCAGCTGAAAGTGGGCTTGTCCCAGGAAGCCTTCCCTATCTGCCTTGTCCCACAACATTCCTAGACCCCGGAGGCACCTTACCATAAAGCTTGTGAAATTGTGTTATGTTTATCTTTTCTCTGTCTCCCTTCCAAACTGTGAGCTCCCTGGGGGTAAGAGCTGTGTCTGTCTGTAGCCCCCGGTGAGGAGGCCCTCAAAATAGGGTGAGGGACTGGCAGGGAAAAGGGGTACATCTGCTGTTCCTGTAACTTGTAGTTTCTGAGGTGTTTCTTCAAGCAGACGTTCCCCAGCCCCCGGGTTGTGGACCAGCAGCAGTCCATGGTCTGTTAGGAGCCAGGCTGCACAGCAGGAGGTGAGTGGCCTGTGAGCAAGCATGACCGCCTGAGCTGCGCCTCCTGTCAGATCAGAAGCGGGGCATTAGATTCTCACAGGCGTGTAAGCCCTATTGTGACTGGCATGTGCAAGGGATCTAGGCTCTGCATGCCTTATGAGAATCTAATGGCTAATGATCTGAGGTGGAAAGTTTCATCCCAAAACCATCCCCCACCACCCCACTTCCCCCAGCCCCCTGGTCTGTGGAAAAATTGTCTTCCACAAAACCAGTCCCTAGTCCCCAAAATCAGTCCTGGGGACTGCCGTCTTAAACGACTCTAGCCCCTTGGTTTTTTCTGTCTGCTCCTTCCCACCAGCCCACATTGGATCCTAAGACCAAATAGATACCATGCATGTAAGGTGACAAATAGACCAAATTTAACCATGCATATGCAAGAGACAATTTTCTAAACCTGCAGAGAGCTTGAAAGAACGATGAATGTCCATGCACCCTTTGCCTACATTCACTAATAATTAATATAACCAAGTATATATTTGCATTATTGGCTCACTGGAAACACTGGAAATCCGTGAAATTAGTCATTTTTGTAAAAGTATATAGAATATGAAACCCTATAACAATTAGAGCCTGGAATTTGTCCTTTTTGAAAATAGGCCTTACCTTTGCATATTTCAGCATTAGTCATAAAAATCTATACTGATGCTATAACCTAAAGAATTGGGAATTGAAAGTTGTCAGAGTGATAAGTGCAGTAGGGCTGGTCTACTGGATTCAGGTCTCCACTCTACAACTGAATAGCTTTGTGAGTTTGGGCAAGGTACTTCTCTGCGGCCCCATTGCCTCACCCATGAAGTGACGACAGTAATTCAGAGGGTTGTTGAGAAGAGTAAATGGGTCAGAGTATATGAAAGAGCCAACCTGGAGAATATGCTCCTTAAATGGCAGTTTGCAGATGGTGGCAGAAGAAGAGAAAAAGGAGAGGAAACAGTGGGCGTCCCAACATTCTCACCTCCTTTTCATAGCCAGGACATTTCAGTTGTGGGTCAGATTTCTTGAAGGGAAACATATTCGGCTCCAAGTGGTAGGGCTTTCTCTCTCCTAAGCTGTCCCTGGAGTCCTGTAATCCTCAGCCTCTCTTAGCCACCCTGGATACGAGACCCCACTGGAAGCTACTCTGCTGGAAAGTTCCTAGAAGCGAGGAACCAGTTTCTCTTGGCAGTCCCTCTAACACCAGAAGCCCTGAGCATGTGTCTCCTCTGTGTTTGCCGGGAGTGAGCACTGGGACCATAATGTCCTGGAGACAGGAGCTGAGGCCAGTGGCTACCCAGCGTCCCTCTGCTGCTTGTGGCCTGCCGCAGCCTGGGGCTAACGAACTCAGCAGTAACCAAAACCCCTTTTGGGTTTCAACTCTCATTTTCCAAAATCGGTATTAAATGTGGGCATTTTATTTCTGGCCTCAGTAAGCAGAGAATAGTCAATGTGGCAGAATCTGATTTTGTTGATTATAGACTGAGTAGGGTCCCAAGGAGATATATGTAGATCAATTTGGGGTGTCCGTGGGGCTCCAGCTGCGTGTGTAGGGAGTGTGGGCCTAGGACCGAGGGTGCCCTGGAGTTCCCATTTTTGGAAATGACACAGACTTCCTATCACCTCTTGTCATCTGCCATCTTCTCCTAAAATGCCAGAATAGATTTTAGTTTGTTGGGATTTTTTTTTCCTAAATAACAACAGCAACAACAAAATAGAATGGCACTGCAGAGTGCTGTCCTCATGAGAACTACATGGTCTTCACCCGTAGGTGGAAAGACACAAGAAAAGTCCTGGTGAGCGCCTCGGAAAATAGTAAATACATGGCTTGTGTGGAAAACCAAGTTTCTGCTTACGGCCAGTCAGCAGCATGTTGATTCTCAGCCTCTCCTGACACAGGCTGTCCCTGGTAGAGATGTGGGCTAGCAAACGTGAGAACCTGAAACCCACAGAGCTAGGGTATGAGAGTGCCCCTCCCCTGCCACGCTCAGCCCCCAGCCACTGCTCATCCACAGCTGCCGAGTGTGACCACCACATCTGTGGGCGGCTAGGATTTCCAAACATTCATGCTTAATAGAGTAATGGTTGTTGATTGAAGGGACATCCACTTTAGTAGTATGGGGATATCAGATCCTTAAGAGGTGCTGGAGATGGGCTGCTCTCCTTCTAGAGCCCCAGGTAGGTAATAGGAAAGGGAACTCATTTGTTTTGCTGAAACAGCAAAACCTGGTTTGTAGCCTAGGACACATTAAAATGGAATGAATTCATCGGGCAGAAAACCATCTGCTGGGTAAGTTTAGTGAAATGAGATCAGGCCGTGGTCATCTCCATTCCCTGCCCCTCCACCCCTAACCCCAGCTATCTGAGTTGGTTTCGAGACAGGAGCCCAGGCTGGAAGATGCCCATCAATCCCACAGCTCTCCCTGGGGATCCTAGGGATCTGCAGCTCTGTGCTCCCTGCAATCCAGGCTTTTGTTCTTAGTACACAGAGTACTCCCTTTCTCTTCAGGCCTCCCTCCTTCCCCCTGTGGAAGGGGAGACATCTGCCCCACTCAGGGGCCGCAGATTCCTTTTAAAGACAGGCTGGGTCCCCCCACCCCCAGCACCTTGATTCTTTGGTCTTCAATTTGCTTTCTAGCTCTCAAAGACTCCGGTAAGGGATCCATCAACAGTGACTGGAAGATAGAGCTCCCCGGAGAGTTCCAGATTGCAGGCACAACTGTTCGCTATGTGAGAAGGGGGTTATGGGAGAAGATTTCTGCCAAGGGACCAACGAAACTACCGCTGCACTTGATGGTAACTTGCTGGGCTTCCACACTTGTCTTAGGGGGCATGGCTCCGAGAGGTCTACCAGCTTACTTTCCAGTTTACTTCTTCCTGGTACCTTGGGGGCAGGAAATGCATCCAGCTTCCAGGGGTTTACGAGGTCCCCTGCTGCTCAGTCCTCTCCCTTCTCTGGGTCTTTTCTTTTCCAGTCCCTTGCACCGCCTGCTTCAGAATTCTGTCATTGCTTCCCCTGGCTCTTCCCTGGCAGAGCTCCTATCTTTTTCAAAAGGAGCTGCCTCAAAGAAGGAAATGCTTAGCCACGTGGATGGCAGCCAGGGAGACTTGACCTCGTTAAGCAGACAGCCCTACTCAAAGTCTGTTTTCACATCAGGTAGTGGGATGCATAGATCTGCCCTCACAGAGTGTATATCGTTACCTTTTGCAAATGAACTTTGACTCCAGGTCCGAACTAGCATCCCTTAGATTTCACAGACCCAGCTTGCAACAGGCATTTGGGAATCTGGAAGGGGGATCAGATGATGCGGGTGTCCTGCTCCCCAGATGATCTCCAGAAACCTGTGCGCTATTGGGCCAGGCCAGGGCGCCATTGTCTTACCTGTTGTCTCAGGGAGGCCTCCATGCAAGCCACTGAAACATCAGTGATGCATGCTTTTAAACATGTCAGAGATCTCCAGGGAATGGAACGCCCTGCTTCCTTCTCAAGATCCAGGAGTTCTCATGGCTAACTTCTGATAGCTCATCATTATTGATTCTGTGTCTCCTTCCAAAAAACAGGATTTGTGGCAGCTTGTGCCCCTGTAATTAAAGCACACTTTGTCCTCAGTGCCTGCCAGAGTCTCTCCATGGAAGTTCTTCTTCCCCATTAATTTGTGATCTCTGGCAGCCTGTAAGTGTTCCAGATTAATTGACACCCAAAAGATTTTCTAGCCATTACCCAGGGAATCTCCCGAGGAGGCTTGCTCTGCCAAGGAGCACTGGCACCCAGGGTGGGCGTTACCCCATAGTGGTGTTAACCCCATTATTATTTCTGGGTAGACAAAGGCAAGGCAGTTTTCATGTGCAATCTCAACCACGTAGAAATCTGCCAGTGCACCACTCAGCCCGCTAAATCCACTGCAAATACGTTCCTGCAAGTAGGTTTCTGGGACCTAATAATGTGTACCTAAGTCATTTCTCTGGGATAAGATTGTTTCCTAGTCACAGAACAAATCCTTCTATTCCGAGTTAAAAGCAGTTATTCAGAGGGACTAAGAGAGGAGGCAAAACATAAAACCTGTAGTGAAATCTCACCCGTTAACATGAGAATTTGCTTTCTCTAGCAAACGCCAATGTGAGTGTATTTCCCTTTTCACCAAAAGCTTTTGTAAACTGAGCAAGTTGTTAGCCTGTTAAAGCGAAGTACGCAGCCTGGATTCATTCAGACCAGGATGAACAAAACTCGGAGAAAGCAACTACTACCGTAAATGAAGTTTCAGCCCTCGCTTAATATTGATAGCTTTTCTTTCAAAATGTGATTGTCACTTGAAGATTTTAAAACTGAAAATGAGAGGTGCCCCTTTGCCTCTATATAGAAAGCCATTGTCCCCAAACTGGGGTGTACACACTGTTTGCAGAATCTGTAGCACCCAAAGAATCATGGGGACCTGCATTTGAAACCAATTACACACACACACACACACACGCACACACACAATACGTGGCTACAAAATTGCATGAAATTTGTTTCATATGAATTCTCAATTCACCAGTCTTATTCTCATACTGAGCTGATAAAGATCTCTTTCTAAAACTAGTTTGGTTTTTGGTGGACTTGTTTTCCTAACTGGAGGCATTTTTCCAAATGTGTTACGCCAGGTCTCTCTGGTGAAGCCGTGGATGTTGATGCAGTTAGGTTTGCTCTGAGCACTGCAGCCCAACCCCACAACTCAGCCTTGGAGACTGAGAGATGGCTGGAGGGAAATGGCTCCCATTGTCTGGTACACTTTGACCTGGTCTGCCCCAAGTCAAGTCAGGTGGGCCATGCACACCCTCCCCTTAGTGCCTGCTGGCCCATTCTCTCGGACGTCTCAGGCTGGAAGTGAATCTGCTAGTTACTTAGACCCAGGGGCACTCACTGCTTCCAGGCTTAGCTTGAAGACTCATTATCCACAGACAAACCATGTTAAGCTCGTACAAGAGGGCTTGTTTGACACCATTGTGTCTAGATAAATAAAACTGATCATACACCTGCTGTCTTTACAAGACTTGTCACATGCCGTTCTAAACCCATCTATTCTGTATGTTCTTGCTGACTAGGATTTCAGATCCAAGGTCTCCAAGCTGTATGGTAGTTTCCCACAAAACATGATAGATCCCTCCCTCTACCTCCACTGCACTCCTGGCTTGAAGCCTTGAGCCTGGCTCCTGCCACCCTTGGGTACAGTCATCATCCTGGCTCCCATGACAGTGGAGGCCTCTTGCATCCTTGAACTCTCAAACCGATGCCACCCAAAGTCCTCTGGCAGTGAGCTGCATTTTGCCCTTGAGCTTGCCTTACCCCTGACTCTCTGGACCAACTGACATGGCAGTGGTTGATGATGGGGAGTGAAGGATGATGTTCATTTCCAAAGAAGTAGAGTCACCGCACTTGCTCTGATGCCTTTCTAAGTAAAAGTTTATCCATGTCTTTCCTGTGTGCAAGGGCAGCTTTGTGGGTGAACACGCAGGACTGTTCTCTGCGTGGAGCAGCTCTCCATGAAAAGCGCAGTGAGAGGTTTCAGAGTTGCTTATGCTAAAGCTCCTAGTCTAAGCTGGTCTCTCTCTTGGGTAGGAAATAATAGAACTTCCTGATGATGGTTTGCATTCGCCCTGCTCCCAAGTTGAGTCCCTGAGGAATCCAGGGCTGAGATAAAGGAGCACCCTCAGTCAAACCTGTTTTTAGCCCCAGAAAAGAGCTGGTTACCCCTCATAGAGAAACAGCCGCGGTGTGCCTGTGTGTGCAGATTTGGCAATCCCGTGGGCCTTCGTTCCTTTTCAAAATGGCCTTTTGTTTTGCGGCTGATCCAGGTGTTGTTATTTCACGACCAAGATTATGGAATTCATTATGAATACACTGTTCCTGTAAACCACACTGCGGAAAATCAAAGTGAACCAGAAAAACCGCAGGATTCTTTGTTCATCTGGACCCATAGCGGCTGGGAAGGGTGCAGTGTGCAGTGTGGAGGAGGTGAGTGGCCGTGGGCCGTGGCCTATTGGGTGTGGGGTTTTGCTGAAGGAAGGAGAAAGGCATCTGTGGCCAGCACACAGAGTCTGGGAAATCTGTAACCTGTAGTTCCATGGGAATTCAATCATACCCCACCGAAAATCTCTCTGCAAAATACTTGGATAGAGTCTTCCCAACTCCCACACTAGGATCATGCCCATACCGCTGCTTTGCCCGGAGCTCAGGGCCCCCCAGCTCTGACCTGTGGGTGAAGTGGGGTTTGGCTGATGTATGACTACGTCTTGGGTGTGACAGGTGGACCCTGGGAATAAACAGAATAGACCTTCAACTGTTGCCGCTTGCTGGAGGGGCACCACAGCATGTCTCTGCCCACTCCCAAATTCCCTTCCCTCTTGGCCACAGTCACCTCACTCCAGGACACAATGGAAAGAAAAAGTCCTGCAAGTCGGGTGAAACATTCCTAGCATGAGTCCTGACTGCACAACTTCCTGCTTGACCTCAGCAAATGACTTCCTCTCTCTACCCCGAGTTCCCTCACCTCTAAAATAGGATAGTTGTCTCTCATGCCCCCTGCAGGGTCCGCAGGGTGAGCCAAAGAGCCTGTCGTACAGCAAGAATCAATATGACCACAAGGCATTGTATTTATTGTTGTGTCATTGAGAGGGAGCAGTAGGAAGTCATTCTGAACTCTGAGTCAGCAGTTTCTTAGTACAGTGCTGTCTGTCACCCTAGCAGGGAACATAGCAGGGTCATGGGAGATGGAACACAGGGTGGGTGGATTTTAGTGGGCACAGAGTTGGGACAGAAGATTGACCTGGATTCTGGTAGGCCAGCCCAGAGAGTTGGATGACGGAATGGAAGCCCGGGCATAGCCCCTGCCATCCCTAGTCCTGAGCATCTATTAACTGCTTGGATAAGTTTTATTGGATGTCCAATATGTAAAGCATTGCTTACCATTTAAGGGACTCATCCCATTTTTCATGGGTAGGAGTTATAGTCACACAGAAATTTCTTCCTGGGCATCTTGGCCAACCACCCTCACTGTCTGTGCTTAGCCTCTTCCTGCAGCAGCCCTGTGGCAGTTGGCATAGCCTCTGGATACCACCATCAGCCCTGCATCCACCACTCTGCACCTCTCCCCGGGGGACCTTCTCCCCCTCAGCCCTTAGCTGCCCCTTGTGTAGATGGCCTTTCAACCTCCAAATCCAGCCAACACATCTACCTCTGATTCCAGCCAGATTTTCCTCTTGGGCAACTTGTCGCAAACTAAGCATAGCCCACATGGAAGAGTAAACAGGCTCTCCTAGGGTCAGGGGCAGGCTGTTCTGTTGCTGTTGGCTTGATGGCAATCCTTTTATGACACTGATGACTTCCAGCTTCCTAACACAGTGGTCAGACCTGCCACCACAGCTGAAAGCAGTTCTGTGCTTTCTGTACTCACAAAAGGCTGCCATGTGGGGCAGCAGGAACTGGCGGTGGAGTTTAGGTCTCCATGATTTCGAGTCATCCCTACGTGACAAATTGCCCAGGACACAGACCAGCAAGGAGCCCAGGATCCAAATAGTTGTGCTCGACTCCCTATTAATCTTTTATTGTCACTCTTCCCAAATAATAATAATAATGATAGCAGTAGAGCTAACATGAAGTGTTAGCCACCTGCCAGGTTCCGTTCTATGGACACCATATATATTTGTTTATTTTAATCATCACTGAGGCACCGTCAGGCACAGAGAAATTAAGCAAACCAGCCTGCTTGAGGAAACCGAGATGCAGAAACATGGTGGCCAACTGTCGACACTATGGTCACTGTGATGCTATTTGTGATAGAGCCAAGACTTGAACCCAGACAGCCTGGCTCCAAGGGCCACCCTCGTAACTCCCAGTCACTCGGCCTGCCTGACAAAGGCCTGCCTGCCATGCAGTGTTTAGGGTGCTCTGGGAACACCCAAAAGAAGGGCTACATCCAACTGGGATAATGGATTAGCAAAGCTTCTCAAGAGCAGGTGGGAGCTCTGCCATAAGTACCAGCTGGCTGGCTAGACAAATTCAGAATGGCTCTGGAATGCCTGTCTAGAGGATGCAGGTCTGCGTGTCTTCCAGACC
Organism: Macaca thibetana thibetana; assembly: GCF_024542745.1. NCBI lineage: Eukaryota > Metazoa > Chordata > Mammalia > Primates > Cercopithecidae > Macaca > Macaca thibetana. The sequence goes on from NC_065584.1 coordinate 90,305,455, forward strand.
AGACTCCTTGTCCCCCACTTCTCCCCAGCAAGCAGGAGTTCTGTAATAGGTAGCCAGACTCTCTAGTGAGGGCTGATGTGTAAGTATTTAATTGAGATCGGCTCTCCATAGACTTTAAACATCAATCCAGAAGATAAAAAGATGAGCAATCTTTGGAAATTAAAGGCCCAAATCAACGAACCCCAAGCTGTCCAAGGACACCGCTGATCTGAGGTGTTGCTGCTTTCTCATCCTGTTCTAGAATCTTCCAGGGCCCCGCTCTGCCTTCTGTGTCTTGCACCCTCCTCCCTGCAATTACAGTTCTTCTCTACAAACCCACACAACATTTACAACAGTCACTCTAAATGACAAAGTGCCCATCAGCAGCACCCAAACATTCCTTCATGGGCATGCAAGCCCAGCCTTTCCAGGTGGGTGAGGCCACAGTCTCTCAGCTCCCTGTGGTTTGGTTTCCAGGGGAGCGCAGAACCATCGTCTCGTGCACACGGATTGTCAACAAGACCACAACTCTGGTGAACGACAGTGACTGCCCTCAAGCAAGCCGCCCAGAGCCCCAGGTCCGAAGGTGCAACTTGCACCCCTGCCAGTCACGGTAAGGAGCTGGGTTCTGTTCTGTAGCTTGGACCCACCAGAATCTGGGGCAACAGCACCATCAATGGTGGGGAGCAATAGGCAGTTAATGCCACAGTACTGCTCTATGCTATGTTCTGTTATTGTTGATGAGTGATTTCTGCTTGCTCAAATTACCAAATTTCTAGCTACTGAGCCAGAACTCTGATGGAAATACAGTCTTCACTGGAAGGCATTCTGTAGGAGACCATTAGTAACATCTCATGGCACAGGAAAAAAAAAAAAAAAGCCACCACCACACTTTTAACCAGTACCCATTGGCTTCCCCAAATTACTTTGTCTTGGTGGAGAAGGAAACAAATATTAGCATCTGAGTGTCCAGGAGAAAGGGTGCACACAGGCTAATGTAGTGGGTGACCTGTTTCAGTGGCTGAAATTCATGCCAATGAGTGTGGATCTTGGTGTTTGTTCTTTGGGATCAATCAGAACTTCTGTCCCAACCCCAGCTTTCATGGCCGTGTTACCGATGTGAACTCTCTTAGGTTGTCAGGAGATGAATTGTGTGGAATATGTTCATCAGTTAAGCCTCCTCTTTTCGAGTCATTTTAGCGTGACTTCGGCAAATCCATTACATTGTGTCATGTCACCCTTTGACCTTCCGTTCGGCTCTGAATTGAGGTGAATGGTTTTTGCTTTGCGGTTCTGTGTATCATTTAAGGCATGTTGACCTTTTCCAATTAGACTGGGTGTTTAGTATTTCCATTTTTTAGGTTTCTTAACTCAATTTGTGCCGCTCGCCTAGTACAAGAGTTTCACAACATATTTGGCTTCTGCACCATCCCCCTTTGTTTTGTCAAACTCTTAAAATGTGTCTGAGTGAGAAAGAGAGGAGACAGGAAGGAAAAAAAGAAGGTGAGGCTTGCTGCGATGATTTTCTGTGCTCCTTGCCAAATTAAGAATGAAATTCCACCCTTAAGGCTGAAGGCCTGGAGGAAGAGCTCACTGCAGGAAATCTGCTTGAGCACCCTCGGTATGAGCAGCCGTACCACAAACCTATCGATCAGTCCCTCAACAAGTCACATTCGTGGGCCACAGAAAGAAGGATTTGCCACTGTAAAGACTCAGCAGTCTAACAGGCTACAGCCTCTTCTCTGGAAACTAAAGATGGCCTGGCCCTGGTGAAGTGATTGGAAAATAGGGTAAGAGACGATGGAGGAGGAGAGGTCAGCATGAGTTCAATGGCATGATTGAGCAAAAAGGTCTTAGGGCTCCATTCGAGAAGCATATTTTAAAATCAGTTCTGTTTTCAAACTATTTTATACCCAAGTCTTTTTAAAATTATGCACAGAAACCAATAAAATGAAACAGATGAAATGAAAGCTGCTGCCACTGAATTGAGACACACACGTGATGTGGCAGAGTGGGCCAGTCTACTCTGCCTTTTCCACCTCTCACAGTAGGTCCTGGCTCCTCTGTGGGACTCCAGGGATAAGGTTTAAAAATCAAGGGTTCTGCGTCCTGTAGTGATAGAGTAGCTTATATTGGACCAACCCTCCTGCAGATTACAATTACAAACTCTGGAGACAGTATAAAAAGCAATTGTTTAAAAGCTAGAAAGCAGCCTGGGAGAGGGGGCTCCCGCCTGTAATCCCAGCACTTTGGGAGGCCAAGGCGGGCAGATCACTTGAGGTCAGGAGTTCGAGATCAGCCTGGCCAACATGGTGAAACCCTGTCTCTACTAAAAATATAAAAATTAGCCGGGTGTGGTGGCAGATGCCTGTAATCTCAGCTACTCAGGAGGCTGAGGCAGGAGAATTGCTTGAACCTGGGAGGCGGAAGTTGCAGTGAGCCGAGATCGTACCACTGCACTCCAGCCTGGGCAACAGAGCGAGACTCCATCTCAAAAATTAATTAATTAAAGCTAGAAAGCAATTAGAAACTGAAGAGAAATAAAGAAATGGAGGAATAGAGTGGCATGGAATTGAATTACCCATGTTGACAGCTCTTTAACCAAATGAAGGCCCTAGTTCCATTGAGACTAACTAAAAGTCTGATAGATACCTGCCATCTTTTACTGGTTAAGCCATCAAAGGAGAATATTCAGGGAAACCCATAGCAGCTAGAAATTGAGAAGGAAAAACTCCAGAAAAGAGGGAGCCACAGAAGGGGACTCCCAAATTCTGCATGTATCTCAAGAATCTCTGGGAATTCTTAGAGACTAAGGCCAAATCTAAGAATAAGACAGCCCCGCCAGACCCCACATAGCACAGCTAAGGCTAGAAGACCTGAACTGAGACGGTAGCTGCTGCCCACCATAAGAGAGACAATGCCTGGAGTTTTATTCCAGCAAATTAGCTGCCTACTAAAACAAACATTCAATATTCTTCTAAAATGATACTCTAGAACTGCACTGTTCAATATGGTAGTCACTAGCCACTCCAAATTGAAATCTGCTCTAAATATAAAATATACATGAGGTTTTAAATATTTAGTATGAACAGAGATTATAAGTCTTAACTTAATTTTATAAAATAATTTTAGATTATAAAATATCTTAATTTTCATGTGATTACTTTGATTATAATCATCCCAAAGGATTATATTTTGGATACATTGGGATAAACAAAATTACTAAAATTAAAATCGAGATTTTTTTACTATTTTAATGTGACTTCTAAAAAATCCAAATTAACAGGCTGGACATGGTGGCTCATGCTTGTAATCCCAACACTCTGGGAGGCCAAGGCAGGTAGATCATCTGAGGTCAGGAGTTCGAGACCAGCCTGGCCAACATGATGAAACCCCATCTCTACTAAAAATACAAAAATTAGCCAGACATGGTGGCACACACCTGTAGTCCCAGTTACTCAGGAGGCTGAGGCAGGAGAATTGCTTAAACCTGGGATATGGAGGTTGCAGTGAGCTGAGATCATGCCTCTGCACTCCAGCCTAGGTGACAGAGCCAGACTCCATCTCAAAAAAAAAAAAAATCCAAATTATATATCCAATTCTCATTTCTGTTGACCAGTACTTCTGTTCATTAGTGTATCATTCACAGTGTTCTGGGTACAATCCAAAATTACTAGTCATACAGGGAAACAGATCCATACTCAAAAGAGAAGGCCATTAATGGAGACTGACTGCAAGATGACGTATGTGTTGGAATTAGAAGAAAAGAATGTTAAAGCAGCTATTGTGACTATGCTAAAAAATGTAAGAAAAGCTATGCTCATGGTCACAGAACATTTAGGGAATCTCAAGAAAAAAAGAGATACTCTACAAAACACAATTTTACGACTAAAAAATACAATATCTGAAATTTTAAAAATTCACTCCATGGATCTAACAATAGAGTAAGATGATGAAAGATTAGTAAAGTTGAAGATAGAAGTTTGGACATTATTCAGTCTAGAAAACGGGAAGGAAAAAATTGTTGACAATGAGCAAGACTCAGTTACCCGTGGGGCAGTATCAAGCATTTTAGCATAAGGGTAATGGGAGTCACAGAAGGAGAGGAGAGAGAAGATGGAGCAGAAAATAATCATTTAAGGAACAGTAATCAAAAATTTCCCAGGTTTAGTGAAAGACAGATGAGAAGTAATCAGATCACATCTTCATGTTTCAACTAGATTCCAGATTAATTCAAGGTGCCATAACAAAGCCCTCTGGTCATTACAACAAGTGGGCCAGTATAGCAAGTTCATGATTTTGCCTCCCATGTATCTTCTAAGAGAGAACCTTGCTGCACTGCAAAACTGAAAACAGAAAATCATGTAGGAAAACACCTATAAAACAAAGTGACATAAACAAACATGAGTATAAACTCTATAAATGAGTGCCACGGAGCTGTGCTAAGCCTGTGATAGATAACATCAAGTGTGTGTATTGCTACAGAAAGTTCAGAGTCATTCTGGCTTGATAGACCACAGTCCTGCAGTCTTGCCATGTTTTAGCCAAGTTCAGGCCAAACACACTTCAGACTAAAAGCAATTTCAGAAGCACGTTATTAGTATCTCCATAGAACAGGAGTCAGCAAACTTCATCTGTATAGGTCTAGAGAATAAATATTTTTGCCTTCACAGGCCACATGTGGTCTCTGGCACATTTTTTTCTGTATTTTGAGTCATAATCCTTTAAAACATGTAAAATTTGTTCTTTACTCTTGGGTTGTACAAAAATAACCCCACAGGCCAGACTTAGCCCATGCATAAGAGTTTGCTGGCCTCTGTCTCAGATTATTGCTTACTCTCATTTTGCCCACTGAGATATTGGGACCACACCCTCAGCATGAGCCAGAGCTCTGCAGGTATTAGCTCAGGGAATGTATTTTCTTATTATACAAAGGAGAACATGTTAGAATACTGAATTTCTTTTTATTGTGTAACTTGATAAATATTCGATTTCTGCCTCCCCACCACTTCTCTTTTCCCACCTCCTTCCACTCCCTTCCTGACTGTAAAATCATGTGAATCAGACTTAAAGAATGAGTGGAATTACTTAAAGCCCAGAAGAAAATGAAATTGAAAAACAAGAGAAAATAGCACCTAAAATCTGCCTTAGAGAGCCTCGACAGGAAGTGCCTGGATGCCTGCCCTAGGCTGGTTTTGTTTGCTAATTTGTTGATTTGTTTATTCTGAACCATCTGACCTTGTATTTTTTCTTAAAAGTGCCATGACTCATCAGAGAGGATTTATTGTTTGGCTAAAGAAATGTATAATCTGATAATAGATTTTAAAGCTCTTGCAAGTCCTAACAAGATAGATCTATGCATATATACATACACATACATACACACACACACGTAAATATGTCTACATGCACAATATACATATATATATACGTATTATGTACAGTAGTCCCTGCTTATTTGCAGTTTTGCTTTCTGTGGTTTCAGTTACCCAGGGTCAACCATTGCCCAAACATATTAAAAGGAGAATTTCTGAAATAATTCATCAGGTTTAAGTTGCTTGCTGTTCTGAGTAGTGTAATGAAATCTCACACCATACTGCTCTGTCCTGCCCAGGACGTGAATCATCCCCTTGTCCAGGGGATCTACAGTGTCTCTGCTCCCTGCCTGTTTGTCACTCAGTAGCCATCTCAGTTAGCAGATCGACTGTTGGGTGTCATAGTTCTTGTATTTTACTTAATAATGGTCTCAAAGAACAAGAGTGGTGACGATGGCAAGTCAGATGTGCTAAAGAGAAGCTGTAAAATGCATCCTATAAATGGAAAGGTAAAAGTCTTCAACTTAATAAGGAAAGAAAAAAAAATGTTTGCTGAGGTTGCTCAGATCTACAGTAAATGAATCTTCTACCCATGAAATTGTGAAGAAAGAAGAAAGAAATCTGTGCATAGTATATACAGGGTTCAGTACTAGCCTTAGTTTCTAGCATCCACTGGGGGTCTTAGAACATATCTGCCACAGATAAGGGAGGACTTCTGTACAGCTATTATACACACACACATATTTGGACAACAAAATTTGAATTATTGCATGGCACGATCTAGTTGTCATGAGTCTTTCATAAGAACCTGTGGTTACGTGGATTCATGCTAGTAAGTGAAGAAAAGTGGAAAGACTGACCTTAGGAAATGAATGCCAGAAAATCAGGGAGATTGGACACACAAGTAAGAACTGCACTTGGGCAAGAGGGTGAGGTGGAGATGTGGAGGGTCTGGATTACAAATGGCTGTTTCAGATGGGGTGGCTTGAGTGGAGGACAGAGCCTGTAACCTGGAAGAAGAGCCCAAGAATCCCATGGTGTGAACTTTATTAAACAAGCCAGAATGCAACCCATTGTTGAACCTGGCAAGGTGAAAGAGCCTTTCTGTGTTATTGTTACTCTTTGACCTTTAAAATGGCAGAGATGTTTGTCTTTTTCCTTTATACTTTCCTTTATTTCTCCTGATCTCCCTTTAATTTTCTTCAACCCTTTTTCCATTGAGTTCCTGACAGTTTCCTTTGCCTTCCCAACTGCACACCATTCGCACCTCTTTATTCTAATCCTAGCTCTGTGGATACTTCTCCCAAACCTTGCTGTAACCATATGGAATCTGGAGTCTGACACGCACGGCAGATGGCGTCTCCCCAGCATCTCACACACCAACACAAAAACATAGACAAACCTGGCCCTGACATTGGCAGGCGTGGCAGAAATCACAGATCAGCTCAGCTGTTATGGCCATGGCCAGCAGCCTTCACCTTGCTGACCACAGTCTGCAGGGAAGAGTCCTCCCCATCGTTCAGCATCCAAAGAGCAGTACTGTGTGCCGAGACCCTTGAGACCCAGCCTCAGGTGGTCCTGGAGCAAGGAGGCAGGAGCTGGCAATGAAGTGGACCTGTCCCGGCGCACAGACCTTGTGCTTTACCAGATTTAACATTTTTGCAGTCTTTAAGAGCTTATTCGCCACTTGAAAAAGGCCATTCCAAGTTATTAGATATTTCCCTATAGTATTTATGATTTGAACTTCTTCCCAAGCAGTACATGCTGTACTGTACATTGAATTAGAGTGATTCAGAAAAGAACATTCAACATCTTACTGGCAATTGAATTGAATAGTCATTTTCAAGGAAGTGTCTTTGGTTTTTAAATTTGTTCTCCTTCCTCAATTATCTTAATCAGGCTGGCCTTATTTGGGGTTGAAATGGAATAGAATCCCTTCCTTTTTATTAAAGCACATTTTGTGTGTGTGCACGCGTGCATGTATGAGAGAGAGAGAGAGATTGTGACTTAAGAATGAAGTCACTGGAATATGTGGATCTTTAGCTACAGCCACAATCTGAAAAGATACGGTTTTTTAATCAATTTCTTGCTAGTCTGAAACATAAACATTTTCTTTCCTGTCTTTTTCTAAACTAAAATAGGTAAATCTAATTGTGACTAAATCTGTGGTCTATTACATGCCTTGTTGATGGTATGTGAGTGGGGAGGAGAAATTTACATTGCCAAAATGCTGGAACTTTTTCTGACACAAATTTCAGGATGTCACCTGTCTTTAAATTAAGTGGTAAATTTTGAAGCCTTACCTTATTGATCTAAATTAAGAAACATTCAAGATGGAGGACAAGAAAGCATTTTCAGAGATTTTTTTATTTTTTTGGGTCATTTGACCATCCCTTCGTTTGATCATTACAGAGAATGAGAGAACGCCCTGGTGCCAGGTTCACAGGCGACAGGATTTCTCCTGTTGGGAAACGCTTTGCATGTAGGCTCTGCAACCCATCAAAAGAGATGCTTCTCTCTTCCTGACTTTTCTGAGTAATAAAATATGAAGACCATCAAGCACTTGATGTTTCCATTTGACTTTTTATGTCACAATTACAAGAAAGGAGAAGTAAAGGGAAAAGGTGAGATTTAGTCTGAGGAATACTGAAAGAACAAAAACAATAACAACCGCTGCCCCCAAAAAGATTACAAAGCGATCTATCAGAAATGAAGGGAAGCTGTGTATTCTCCAGGTTCTGGAAGAAACATCAGCCCATAGAAGAAATGGCTGTGCAGTAAGGGCAACAGTGGAAGGGTTCCTAACTTGTGGAATTGCTGAGAGGTTTCAGAAATGAGCTTGGATATGTTGCTGGCTGCTTCTCCAAATGGTCCTTTCCCCTTTGCCTTGAGCCTTTTTTGGTCATTCTTGGCAGAGTCCAGTGCTCGCTGACTCTCTTACAGCAATGAACAGTCCACAGATAAGAATTATTCATTTCTCCTTCTGAGTGTATACTTATATACAAATACATTGAAAGTAAAAAGACGGAAAAAGTTGTATCATGCAGACAGAGAGCAGGAGTGCTATACTAATATCAGACAAAAAGATTTTTTATAAAAATATATTACTGGAATACAGACATTTTATAATGATAAAACGGCAATCCATCAGGAAGATATAACAATTGTAAACATATAAGACCCTAAAATACATGGAGCAAAACTGACAGAAATGAAGGAATAAATACATAACTCAACAATAGTAACTGGAGACTTCAATACCTCACTTTCAATAATGGATTTTAAAAACAAGGTATATCAACAAGGAAATGGAAGACTTCAACAACATTATAAACCAACCAAACCTAATAGATATCTATAAAACACTCCACCTAACAACAGCAGAATTTCCATACGGAACATTATTCAGAATAGATCATATACTAGGCCAGTAAATAAACCTAACAAGCACAAAAAAAATAGAAATAATACGAAGTATGTTCTCTGGCCACCATGGAATGAAATTAGAAATCAGTAAGAGAAAGAAGTTTAAGAAACTCATAAGTACATGGAAATTAAACAGTACCCTTCCTAAACAACCAGTGGGTCAAAGAGAAATCACAAGGAAAACTAAATCATATTTTGAGATGAATGGAGGTGAAGGCGCAACATAACAGAACTTCGGGAATGTGGCTAAAGCAGGCCTGAAGGGGATATTTATGGTTGTAAACACTTATATTGAAAAAGAAGAAAGATTTCAAATCAGTAAACTAACCTTCCATGTAATGACACTGGGAAAGAAGAGCAACAAACCCTAAAACAAGTAGAATGAAAGAAATAGTAACATTCATGCAGAAATTAATTAAATAAAGGGTAGAAAACAGTAGAGCAGAATAATGAAACCAAAAGTTAACTATGGGAAGAAATCAACAAAATTGGCAAGTCTTTAGCTAGATTGGCCAAGAAAAAAAGACGTAAATTACTAAGTTAAATAATGAAAGCAGGAATGTTACTACTGAGCTTACAGAAATAAAAAGGATTGGGAATGAACACTGTGAACAACTGTATGCCCTAAGTTAGATAACTTTCAGAAAATGGACAAAGTCCTACACATAAGCAAACTACTGAAACCAAATAAAGAGCATCTGCAAAAAACCCACAACTAACACCATATTTAAAAGTGAAAGACAGAATGCTTTTCTCCAAAGATCAGGAGCAAGACACAGTATCTGCTCTTACTATTTCTATTCAACATTTTATTAAAGATTCCAGCCTAGGCATTTACCCAAGTAAATGAAATAAAATGCATCCATATTTGTATAGAAGAAGTAAAACTGTCTGTATTTACAAATGACACGATATTGTATACAGATAATACTAAGGAATCTCTAAAAACGATTAGAACTAATAAACAAGTTCTGGATGTTTGCAGATGTAAGATCAACAAGGAAAAATCAATTGTATTTCTGTATAGCATCAATTAAATGAAGTTAAGAAAAAAATCCACTTATAATAACATCAAAAAAATAAAATACTTTGGAATAAATTTAATAAAAGAATTTTAAAACTCATATTCTGAAAACTACAAAAATATCTCAATAAATGGAAAGACATTCATTTTCATGAATGAGAAGACTTGTTAAGATAACAGTACTCTACAAATTGATTTATAGATTTAGTGCAGTCTCTATCAAAATTCAAGCCGTCTTGCTTCCACAAATGGGGACGTGACCCTAAAATCCGTATGGAATTGCAAAGGGCCTCAAATCATCAAAACAATCTTAGAAAAGAATAGCAAAGTTGGAGGACTCCTGCTTCCCAGTTCCAAAGCTTACTACAAACTAGAGTGATCCAGACAGTGTGGCCCTGGCATAAGGATAGACATAAAGAACAATGGCATATAACTAAGAGTCCAGAAATAAATCTTCACAGTTATTGTCAATTGCTTTTCCACCAGGGTGCCAAGAGCAATCAATGGAGAGAGAATAGTCTTTTCAAACAAATGGTGCTGTGACAACTTGCTATCCACATGCAAAAGAATGCAGTTGGTGGGGGGTGCATTGGCTCATGCCTGTAATCCCAGCACTTTTAGAGGACTGCTTGAGTCCAGGAGTTCGAGACCAGCCTGGGCAACATGGTGAAACACTTTCTCTACAAAAAATACAAAAATTAGTCTAGTATGGTAGTGTGTGTCTGTAGTCCCAGCTACTTGGGTGGTGGGGGGGGACAGGCTGAAATGGGAGGATCGCTTGAGCCCAGGAAGTCGAGGCTGCAGTGAATCTAGATTGAGATTGCACCACTGCACTACAGCCTGGGTGACAGAGTGAGACCCTGTCTCAAAAGACAAAGGACAATCAAAAAATGTGAAAAATATTTTCAAATTATATATCTGATAAGGAACTTATGTTAAGAATATCTAGGCCAAGCATGGTGGCTCATGCCTGTAATCCCAGCACTTTGGGAGGCCAAGGTGGATGGATCTCCTGAGCTCAGGAGTTCAAGACCACCCTGGGCAACATGGTGAAACCTCATCTCTACTAAAATACAAAAAATTACCTGGGTGTGGTGGCACATGTCTTTAGTCTCAGCTACTCAGGAGACAGGCACGAGAATCGCTTGAGCCCCAGAGGTGAAGGTTGCAGTGAGCCAAGATCATGCCACTGCACTCCGGCTTGAGCTACAGAGTGAGACCCTGTCTCAAAAAAAAAACAAAAAAACAAAAAAGGGAATACCTAAAGAACTCGTACAACTCAATAATAAGATAACACAGAACCTAGCTGAAAACTGAACAAAGGATCTGAACAGACATTCCTCTAAAGAAGGTGTACTCAGCATCCTTAGCAGGGAAATGCCAATCAAAACCATAAGGAGATTCCACTTCACACTCACTAGTGTGGCTGTGATCAAAAAGATAGATGATAACAAATGTTGATGAGGATGTTGAGAAATCAGGACTTTCATACACTGGGATGGGAACGTTAAATGACACAACCACTTTTTAAAAAAAATCTGACAGTTGCTCAAAAAGTTCTGCTTTGAGTTATTCAAATCAGCAATTCCAGTACTGTGTATATACCCAAGAATAATAAAAACATGTCCACACAAGAGCTTGTACACAAACGTTCATAGCATTATTTATAATGGCCAAAAGGTAGAAGCATGGCACATGTTCATTCACTGAAGAATAGATAAACAAAATGCAATATATTCAGGGAGTGCAATATTATTCAGCCATAAAAAGGAATGAAGTTCTGGCACAGAGAAACCCTGAAAACATGCTAAGTGGAAAAAGCCAGACACAAAAGGTCACGTATGAAATTCCATTTAGATGCAATGTCTAGATGAGACAAAATCCATAGAGATGGAAGGTAGATGCCTAGGGCTAATCAGGAGGGAGAGGGATGGAATTGGGGGTTGATAACTAAAGGGTTACAGGGTTTCTTTTGTTGTAATAAAAATATCCTAGATTGTAATGAAAACCATTGAATTGTATGCTTCAAATGGTTGAATCGTGGTATATAAGTTATATCTTAATGCTATTAAAAAACTCACGAAAAAGTGCACATTTATGGTTGCAGGCTCTTGGGGAGCTAAGGAGAGGCCTTCCACAGGCTCCCGTGAGTTCAAAGGCTGACACAACAACCCAAAGCTCACGATATCTCGGGACTTGGGGCAGTGGAGACAGTCAGGAGCCTGTGCTAGAAATGTCCTAATTGTCCCTTCTCAAGCAGGCATCGATGGATCTTGTTTAGCAGCTGCCTTTTATCATGCTGGGCTGCTTATGTCACCACCTCCTCTGTCCTTTCCTGCTGCGCAGTTTCAGCTTCTCCCAGCGCCTCTGGTGGGGATTCTTAGGACAGAGAATTTGCCCAGTGTGGTCTGTTGTGCTTCGGCAGGCCCTTTCACAGTGCACCTTCTCCTTGCTGCCTCTCTGTGCCCTCCTTACCTTTCCCCTGGAGGGGCTTTCTGGCAAGTCATGCACCGCCATGGCTGTCATTCCCAAAGACTCTGACAGAGAAGCCCTAATCCTTCTCCCTGGGCCGGCCATCATCTTTGCAGCCTCATAGAAAAGCCATCCCAAGCTTCACATTGGAGACACCCTCCCATTGGCTGGTTGGGTTTGGAACTGGGAGTCAGGGATTTTCTTTCCCCATGTTCTCTGTGCTTCTCACTTGCAGTGGAGCCTGGACGGGACTCCCTGTGTCTCTGAGCAGTAGCTTGTACACCCATAACCTGCAGAGAATAACAATGTTCTCTGCATGTTATTTCAACAACGATAACTTGGTGAGTTATCTTTTCATTTTCTAGGTCATTTCTTGTTCATATTTATACCACATACTACCAAGTTCTTGCAGGATTTGACATTGCTTAATATTGGCCTGAGCCCACCTACCTTAGTGCTGGACAAGATGAAAAAGGGTGTTGTAAACTGAACAGGGAGGCCAGCCTCTGGGGGTCCCTCTGGAACCATGCAGACCCGCCTGTCCTCCTGGTGGCCCCCAGCTTGCCCCCAGGCTTGGCACACCTGAGGATCAATGCCTAGATTTGCTCACCCCAGTCAGTGAAATCCTACCCCGAAAAAAGTGCCATCCTCCTTTCCCCCTCATCCCCTGCACCTCTGCCTCAAACCCCAAAACAGAAACATCAGAATAAGAATGAGCAAACATTACACACTGCTGAGACAGTGAAAATAAGAACGTAACCAAAGTCGTGGCCAGGATCCCTTCACACACACATAGGATAAATCTTTTCCTAGGTAATATATGTACTCTGGAAATACTCCAGAATTCATATTAATTTTTTTAAAATAACTGAGCACATCCCTTATGATCATGTTTTACATCTGTTCCTCTCTAAGAAACCATTTAAGCCTTTCTAGAAAGACCTCACATAGGCTAGATTCATAAACATTCAGGGCTGCCTGTCAGAGCTAATATCGTGAAACCTGGGTCATTTCTAACCATCTAAAGCATTGCTGGGGAATTGCATGCCTGGCCTTTGTTCAAAGTTACTGCGCTTTTGAAAGCTGAGCACCCTGAGTACCTGAGGGTTGCCTTTTTACAAATGTTCCAAGTGCTTGAGTTTTCCTCATGGAGTATGACATTAATCTTAGGTCCCCGGGGTGACGGGGCATTTGCTGGGAGACAGGCAGGTTCTCCTTTTCCAAGGAAGGTGGACTTCCAGCTCTGTGTGCCTGCATGTTTATGCTAAGGCGGTTATTAAGGAAAGAATAGAATGAAAGATTTATCAGTGAGCTAAGGACATTGCACTGAGAGGGAAGAGGCTGAACCTGTTTTAACTTTTTCTTATGTGGGAATGAGTTTATCAGGTCCTTTTCCAAGAGAGGTTTTAATGCTGGAGGAATAAGGAGAACAAGTAGGTGTCAGGCACACAAAGGAGCAGGATGGAGACATCTGAAGCCACCAGTGGCCCTTTCCCCAGTTCTGTTTGGGACATTTTCCAAGAGGGACTTAGTGGCTTAAATGTCAAAGGAAAGAGTTTGCAAGTGAACTGTCTTGGGCTGCTTGTCGGCCAAGGCCACAAACACCAGCTCCGATACAAGCAGTGGTGCACATGTGGGGTCCTTCATCCCAAGCCCAGCAGTGGCATCCCGTTTCTGCAGGGGCTCACTGTGCTCTTCAGGTGAGGCCAGGCATCCAGCCTGCGAGTGGCAGGTGCTTCCCAGGCTGCAAACTACATGCCCTGCAGCTTCCTCGCTGGCCGGCCAGGCCTCTGCACTATGTACACAGTGACCACGGACACAGCACTACCTCCCACAGCACAGCCTGTGCCAAGATTAGAGGGAAAGGGGATTCTGTGGGCATGTCAGGTAGGGAAGTACTGGCTCAGACAGCCCCACAGGTCTCAATACTCTGTGGTCTCTCGCCGACAGATGCACTTTTGATGTACCACTCTGTGCTGTGAACCACTTTGAGGATCCTAGGCTTGTGCTTCTTCCCAGGAGAATTTTAATCCTGGAATCTACCCTTCCTGGAGCTTCTGCAGAAAGAGTTGCTCCCACCAGCAAGGTCAAGGCACTGTGGGCTCACAAGGGCTTGGGGGACCCTATACCTTCCCTAGAGAAGTAAACACAGCCAACCTCTTTCTTCCATTGGATAGACGCTGGTGTATAGTGGGAGGTAAGGAGACCATCCAATAAGTTGATGGCATCACTGCCAATAAAACTTCTGTCCCCACCAGTCCCCCAGTCTGCTCCGAAGCCATGGCTGTGGTGTGGACATGCAAGGAGGTGATCCTGGCACCACCGGCTTCTGGAGCACAATTGGGCCTCGCTGGGCCACAGAAACCAAATCTGAACCTGTCCCAAAAAGATAAGAGAATATAGAAAGAATGTGGAGTAGCTCCCAAAATTGAAGAGACACTGAAAAGTTGGTCTGGGAGAGAAGATCCCAGAGCTGGCTGAAGCGGCTCCTGCATCCACTCCAAAGGTCCCTCTGCTCAGAACCCAGGTTCCTGCAGAGTCTGATCAGTCTTTCTCAGCTCGTGTGCTCTGCTGCTGTTGGCCCGCAAACGGGAGCATGGGAAAGAAAACCGAGGTGTCTCAACTCTCACCAGAAGAAGGAAGATGACATGAGACAGGCAGACATTATTAAGTCCAATGGAGAGACAGGCTGAGGTCATGATCTAACCAAGACTGAGAAATGAAGACTGTCCAACCCATGTTGCTCTCAGCTAGAATGAGAGCAGGCAAGTCTGTTAGCAAGAGGGCTACTGTACTGGAAAATCCCCGTGTACTGGGAAAAGCCAGCCCAACCGGAATGTTGCTCTTGGATGGGAACTTTCAACATCAGCAGCTGTATGATTCTCAAAGCATGAGAGTTTTTTTTCCAAACTCTTCATGACTGGGTGTGGTACAACCTGTTACCAAACCCAGACTTATCCTGGTTATTTTAACCTCAAGATTGTACCAACAGAATCTCCAGTCCCCGGAGTGTAATTTGATCAGGTGCGATGGCTTGGGGGAAAAAAAAAAAATGGGTGCAGTGGACTCATCAGCTGCTGGCTCAGCCCTGCTCACTGGGCCTTCTGCTTCCTGTTGAGAGCTTAGTGTGGGCCCATAAATTCCAGAGAACCGTTTTTTGTTTTTTTTTTTTCCCTCTCCAAACAGTACTTGAAAATGATTTTATTGTAAAAGTAGAGGATTTGAAAACTCAGAAATTGTATTCTTGCTGAGGTGTAAAGCGCAGAAGCAGCAGAAAGGCAGCGCTCTTTGGGAACGGGCCAGTTCACTCTTGCTCATCAGCAGTAAGGAGAGAAAGGAGGAAGTGGCTGCTGGCTGTCTCGTGGGTTAGGGAGCCCCACAGTCCCTCTGGAAAGTCGACGTATTCACCATATTTTACAGATGAAGACTTTGAGACGCTTAGTCATTGAGTAGCTTTCCCAGCCCATTCTGGTAACAAAATGCAAAACAATGTTTTCCTCCTTTAAATCTTACATACTTTCTGCTTCTTCATTCTCATTTTAAAAACAGTACAACCTGCTTCTGCCATGGCATGAAAAAGAACCCTTTTGACCAAGGCAGCTCTAAATCGATATTCAAAAGCGGGGCAAGAGAGTCATCAGGCAGTACTGTAGTGGCATTTAACTCAGAGTGCTATCAAGGGGAAGCTGGAGTGGCTCCTTTCCCTGGAAGTGAAACTCACAGCCCGAAGGCCCAAAGCTCTGGGATTAAACACTAGAGCAATTTCTCAGAATGCTGTAGTTAGTTGGTTTTCTGGCTTGTTGTTGGTGTTATCTGCACCCATACTAGAAAAGAAATTAAAATTCAGGACATATCTAACACAAGGGGTTCAATATGAAGGTGGTTTCCCAGGAGACCTGGAGAGATTTGGGGTTGAGGCAGTAAGAGGTGCTGACGGGTGCCATCCTGGACCTCCAAGACAAGCACACATGCCTAGCTGACCTTGAGCTTGGAGGGGCTGGGAGGGACTCTCACTCAGACCCCAAGTGACCAGTGATGCAAGTTGCTAGGCAATGGAGAAGGAGAGGTGTGTCTGTGACCTAGGCCTGAGATTTTCTGGGTAAGGAACTAAACCTACCCATTCAGGACTCAAACCCACAGCTTCTGAAACCTCCATGCTGTCCTCTATAGCTAAATAATGCATCTACCTGTGCCAAGTGCCGCGTACAGATACGACACCTCCATCATTCCTGTATAGTCTGTGCGACTCTGTTTCTTTAGTCTTCCCTTTCTTTTTCTTGTTCCTCTTCCCCATAAGGGCAAGGACCTTATCAGTGCTCAATTCACTCAGCAGATACTCGTCAGGAACTTATTTGTAGAATCAAGCTGCCATATGTAGTACTCTACAAATGTGGAAATCACCGGGTGTGCAGCTTAGTCTCCAGTGCCCAGCAGTGCCTAGAGCTTAGTAGGTCTTAGTAAGTCATTTGAACAGATACATGGATTGTTTGATACTGGTGGAGGGAATGTGCCTCAGTCATCCCGGAATTGCTCATCTCTATGGTTAGTGGCATTATGTCGAAAATGAGATTTCATTCCAGTGGCATAAGCATTTGCCCATTAGGGGGCAGATGTCTGTCCTGGACAGATGCTCCATTGATGAAGGGGTGGAAATCAGAGGCTGGTTAGGACCCTGGTGTGTGTTGGATTGTCTTCTAGTTAAGTCGTTCACCCTCTCTAGGTACAGCCTGTGGTCGACTTTACCCATGCTGTGTCCTACCCACAGCCCACCTTGACTTCTCCCTCTAGTCCTACTCATTCCACTCTCAGCAGCAGTTTCTGCAGACATATTTTAAATCCTTCCTTTACCTGCTTATGCTTTACAGCAGCCTTTCTTGAAATGGATTTGTTTAAAGTTGGAAGCAATAGCAAGATCATCATCTACTTATCATGTAGAGGCAAAAAGACATGCAATTTGTTAGGTTCGGTAGCTAGCCAGAAAACGAATGAAATATTCCATCCATTTCACCCACGGGCAGCTTCACATGGTGGGTATTGAGAGCCTGACCTCCGGTCCCCACCTCACCCCTAGCTGCATGCAAACCCACAGGCAAGTTACATGATCTCGCCATCTGTAAAACTGGGAAATGAGAACATCTCTCATAGAAGTCTCGAGGAGATTAAGTGAAGTAATGCCTATAAATTCCTTCACCCCGAGTAAGCACTCCATGAACGCCAGCCAAAACTATCATCACTGCTCAACTACAAAACTATATCGACGGTAAACATCAGCCAGCTGTTGGACCCCAACATTTCATGGGTTATCCATTATTTCGTAAGACACTCCTCACACATACACGTGCATGTGCACACACACATTTTTAATACAGTTATAACTAGGTAATCTAAACCCATGTTGGTATTTTCCAGATAGTAAAAGCTTGGGGACAGGTCCCACAGTATGCTAACATTCCCCTTCTTGTCAGAACAAGTTCGTATAATTTATACATATTTCAGGGTAAATTGCAACAGCAGAAAAGTCCTGAGTGGTTCTTTTGTAACTTCTTGAATGCTTTTGAGCTCTCCACCTGTGAACTTTAGGTAGTATCATCAGCAGGATGGGGGTAAGACTAGGGAAGGAAAAAGGATTATGGGAGGGTCTCAGCGTCATTCAAACCCGAAGATTGGATTTCAGGCTCAGTGTGTGACTAGAGACTTCACAGATGTGCCATCCCCCGGTGGCTCGTTACAGACCACTGGAGCCCTGGTAGGGGGAGCGTGAGGAGGCTGCCTTTGTGGGTGGATGTGAAAGGCTGGGTCCTGCCAGCACTTCTGTCTGCTAACCTGTATTTGGGTTTAAATACCACTGAAGAAAGGAGCCTGGTGAAATTGAAGGACGTAATTTCCTAAAGGAATTCCTTAGGACATTAAGAGCAGAAATTAGCACTGAGGAGGTCATGAACATGCCCTGGCCCACACCGTGCCCACGGCTTAGTTGTGTTTTCCTTCCATGACTCTTAATCCGCTTCCTGGGAAGAGGACGTTCCCTGGCCAGTGGGAGAGAGCTTTACCCTGAATCATGAGAACAGGGAGGGAAAAACATTTCAGCTGCACCTGCCCAGTGAGTTGTCAGAGAGGACAAAGGGTGATCTGGGGGCCAGCACCTCTCAGAGAGCTGATCAGAAGCAAGGCTCAGGCCTCGGGTGATTATTTTCCTGATATGTCTAGTGGCTCTACTGCGCTGAAATCCCCAGGGGACTGGGTGACTGACAGAGTGCTGGGCCCCACTCCCAGAGCTTCTGATTCAGTAGATCCAGAGTGAGACCTGGGAACTTGCATTTCTAGCTAGGGCTCTGATAGCACTCATGATTCTGGTCCAGGGACTGTACTGAGAACCACCAGCATACAGTAACGAAGGTCCCTTGACATTTTAACTCAGAAAGCATGGTGGAAATCACCAGATTTGGTGAATTGGGTCCTGTGACTTGAATCTAACAGCAGATGCAAAAATCCTTCAGTATGGGGCTTATCTAGGAGGGAAAGGTAGTCCGTTACCTCATCTCCTGAGGGCTTCAGGGCCCAGAGCCCAGGCCACTAGGGGAGAGAGGCACAAGGCAGAGACCTAACCAAGTGGAGATTGAAGGCAGGACTTTGCAGGAGGCTCCAGGCCTTGCATGGCAGAAGCTGTGGTGACTGGAGCTGGGGATGGAAACGAGGCAGCCGGATGCCCTAATTGACAGACAAAGCACTCCCCATTTCTCTTCTCTCAGGCATACATGGATGAATAAAAGGGCTCATTACCCTGACTTTATTTCTTATAAAGCAGGAAGGTTCCTGACAACCTGGGAAGCAACGGCCATTGTGTTTTGCAGTTTGCCACAGTCAGGAAAGGAAACTGAGCAGGGTTAAATCTAGATCCCTATGTTTTGAGAAGATATTAATAGAATAAGTAAAGGTCAGAGTAGAGGTAGTTTTGTTCCCACAGCTACAGAAAGTCAATACAGCTCAGCACCTAGGGGAAATTCAGGAAGATTCCATTCTGACTCCATAATCACAACTGACCCAACAAGACATAAGATGGGAGACGTACTCAGGACTAGGGGTTCACCCCGGTGGCTCGGGGTGAGCCAGATGGAAAGACCCAAGTGCACTGAGGCATGCAGCAATGGGAGGGAGGAAATAGTCTGGAGCCTTAGCAAGCAGCTCAGACCAGACAGCGAGCTGTCCGCAAACAGCCCTGCTAAGAAACGTTCGACAAAGACAGCTTTTTGTGGTTGTTTTAAGTTGGCCCTTGAAATGAGGAAAACTGAGAAGGAGATGCCTGTTAAGGCTAAAAGTGACAAAAGGCAAAGTGCAGGTTCACTGCTGCTTTTCAAAAAGAAGAAGGAGGGTAAAGGTAAAAGGCAAAGGTAGAAGAAAGCAGGCAGAGAGCACGGCAGCTCAAGAAAACTAAGGAGGAAGCCCTGAGAAGCAGAAGCAGTGGAGTGAGGACTCCAGCAGCCAGGTTCCCATCCCAGCCCTGCTGCTGCCAGCAGGGGACCTGCAGCAGGCCACTCAACCTCTCTGTATGACAGGGGACTGAGAGAGTTCCTACTTCAGAGGGTTGTCATGAGAATGATACGAGTTAAGAGAAATAAATGGCTCAGGACAGTTCCTGGCACACAGTAAGAGCTAAATTTGTCATTTTTATGATCACTGTTATGATTTTCTAGAAGTGTCCAAAACCCCATTCCAGGACAAAATCCAATCCAAGATGCTACAGAACTCTACAGCTGTCATATCTGAGGCTCTGCTGACTGGTTCTGAGAAATCACAGCAGACAAGAGCAGAGCCAGGGGTCTGAGGGCTGGGTCTCAATTTCCCAAACAGATAAATGGCCGGGTCCAAAGAATGCCGTTTCAGAGTGCTGTCAACCCCTGGCACATCTAGAAGATGAGGGATGATTTAGGCAGTGGTTTGCATGCATTTTTGAAAAGAAGGCTGCATGAGTGCCCCAAATGTGTGAGGGTTTAATGAGAACATTCCACGCCTGTCTGACAGGGTTATTTGGGTGGTGGGTCAGGTCAGCAGGGCACTTAGTAAGCTTCCCATGATATTATGGATGAAGCAGGGACACGGATGGCTGATGGCTCATCATCCAGGCGCTCCAGTTCCTAGAGGGTCTGTCTGTGGCTCTGCCTGTACAGCTTGTCAGCAGCCTCCTGTCATGTGACTTCTCTGGGCAGGGCTCCCCAGTGGGGACTGCCATGGGGTTAGGAGACTCCACAGGAATGTGTGGCTATCAAGTGGTAGGGCTCTTCTCAGAACGGGGCACTTATTCTGCTTCCCAACCCACTCCTTGTGGCTCATGGGACTCAGACTCCCAGTTCTCAGGGTCTGCATGATGTCCTCACAGATCAGACCAAGAAAGAAAATGTGAACTGAAGATTTTATAACTAGCTAAACTATCCTTCCAGTATCAAAGCTTTAGAAAAACAGTTTTAAATAGACAAGAGCTGAGGATACTGTATCCATGAGCCCTTCTTGAGGAATATACTGGAGCAGGAATCAGCAAACTTTTTCAGCGAATGACAGATATTAAATATTTTAGGCTTTGCAAGCCACATAGTCTCTGTCTTAACTACTCAATTATATTGTAGCCCAAAAGCAGCTATAAACAATGTATAAACAAATAGACAGGGCTGTATTCTAATAAAACTGTATTCACCAAGACAAATATCAGGGAGGATTTGGCCCTCAGGCAGTAGTTTGCCAATCCCACTACTATCATAGGATGCCCTCCATCTAACCAAGAGATGACTGGGGTCAGTGGTACAAGGGCTGATGGTGAGCATCTTAGGATGTTTAATTGTGGAGCTAAGACTAACACAAAGTTAGATACAGGAATGGAAAATAATGTGCAAATGTTATATGCTCTGACAAAATGAAAAGAATACAACTAAAAGCAATAGAAAAAAAGAGAGTAGAATAAAAGAATAAAAATAAAGAAAAAAATAGAAAGCCGGAGAATCAAATGATAACATTGGTTGTTGTTTAGACAGTGGGTGGAAGTCAAGAGATATCATTAAAAACTGATAAACCAGGTAATAAGAGATTAGGAAAGAGAGGACGAAGTGTATTTTACAAAGGTATGGGTACTTCTGCACCTCCCAACTCTTATTCACCCTGTTCTCCTTGCCAGTAATGCCTTCACCTGTATTCTCCACTTGTACACATTAAAACACAATGTGATACCACTGACACACCCACTAGACTGGTTGAAATAGAAAAGACAGATGATACCATGTTTTGGCAAGGACATGGAGCCATTGACTTCTCTGTCATTACTAGTGTGAGTATAAATTGGCATAACCACTTTGGAAATCTATTTGTCTAATCATACAAATTCTCATGACCCAGAAATTCTACTCCTAGATTGTTTCAAGGTGGGCAGAGCTATACAGACATTCCCCAAAGTCTGAGGAAGCTGAGAGGCCAAAGAGGCTGACAAATTCAGTTTCTTAGAAAGAAACATTTAATAGGGACTTACAAACAGAAGCTATGTCTGTGCCTTGGGCAGCAGCAAGACAAGATGGTGGATCCCCATGCCATTGTCCCCCAGACCCAGGTCAAGGAATGGTTCAGATGTGATTCATAGGACACCTGAAGTGTGATAGCATATGGTTGTTTGACCAAAGAGCACAATTTATGGTATGTACCTGCTTTTACACAAGCAACAGTAGATAAACTGGAAATCTTGGAGGCCTTCCTGGAACTATAGTTAGTCAGTTAAACCAACCTGGTGGATAAGCATTCAAGATGGAGTTGCCTTAGCCTCCCATTTAATATGCAGTTGCTTTAGCTTCCACACAGGAATATGCCAGCAAGTTGTACAAGACATGTACAAGAATGTTCAGAACAGTGCTATTCATAAGAGGCCAAAACCTGAAACAACCCAAATGTTCATCCACAGTACGACGTATGGATTGTGGTCTAGTCATACAGTGAATATGACACACTGATGAAAATAGACTATTGTTCTACAAAACTTGGATCAATCTCACAAATGAAGCTAGACACAAAAGACAAGAGTGCATGCTCCGTGAGTTCATTTATATAAAGTTCAAAAACACACTAAACAAACCTGTGATGACAGGAGTCAGAATTGTTGGGGGAGGCTCATAACTGAGTATGAGAAGGCCTTCTGAGGTTCTGGTAATGTTCCTTTTCTTCATCTGAGTTGTAGTTAGCAAGCCTTGCTGTGTGAAAATTTTGTCAAGCTATATACATATAATTTATAATTTATATACTTTTATGTATTTATGTGATACTTGAATAAAAATATCAAAAATGGTTGGAGTAAAACAAAAACAAAAACCTTTAAATACCAAAAAATAAATAAATAGCAAAGAAATAACATCTAAACACAGAAAACAGAATAAAATATACACAGTAATTATAATTAAATAATACTACAAAGTTGAGATCAAGTATATTGGAATTGGCCTAGCTTACTGGTTAAAAGGAAAAGAGTTTCTTTTTCTGAAAGAAAAGGCGTGGTGGCTCACGCCTGTAATCCCAGCACTTTAGGAGGCCGAGGTAGGCAGATCAACTGAGGTCAGGAGTTCAAGACCAGCCTGGTCAGTGTGGCAAAACCCTGTCTCTACTAAAAATACAAAAAATTAGCTGGGTGTAGTGGCAAGTGCCTATAATCCCAGCTACTAGGGAGGCTGAGGCAGGAGAATTGCTTGAACCCGGGGGGAGAGGTTGCAGTGAGCCGAGATCACACCACTTCACTCCAGCCTGGGCAAAAGAGTGAAACTCTGTCTCAAAAAAAAAAAAAAAAAAAAAAAAAAAGAAAGAAAGAAAAAGAAAAAGATTTTCAAATTGGCTCACAAAGACCCAACTATATGCTGTATGCAAAAAAAAAAAACAACAACAAAAAAAAAAAAAAACCTAAAAGAAACTAATTTAAAAAGGCTAAAAATAAAGGTATTCCAGGGAAGCAAAAACAGTAAGAGAGCAGAGGTAGCAATCCTAATTTTAGATGAAATAGACTTCAAGCCAAAAAGCATTAAATGTGACAAGGAAACTTACATTAAAAGTCTTAATTTACAATGAAGATATAACACTTATGAATATTTATGCTTCAAATAACACAGCAGCCATTTATATAAACTACAGGCGATACAGAGAGAAATGTATTGGCTATAGGAGACAACATTAGCACACCACTCTTAATCTAAGACAGATCTCACTGACTGTGTGATCCTGAGCAGGTTACTTCACAGGAGCTCCCCCCTTATCTAATTGGGAATCAAGTGAAGACTAAAGCACATAACATCTGGCATATGGAAGGGTCCAATTAGTGTGGTTCTTATTGTTTATTTACTTAAAGCAGGTCATGTTGCAACTAGACATGTATTTGTCAAGGCCACATTCTAAGGAAACATTGACTGGCAGGGAACATCCAAAGCAGTGGAGTGGAGTGGAGGGACTGTAGCCTGGACACCGCTGCCTCTTAAGGAACAGCTGAAGAGCTACATGCATGGGCAGAAAGAAGACACAAGGGACACACAGAAGGACTTTTGGAAACATTGCCCCAATGCCTTCACAAATGTAAAGCATCGTCACTAGAGAACAAGCATACCCAACAGGCTAGTGGGGCAGGCATGGCCGGGTCATAGAGTAATGAGATCCCATCATGGAGAGATCCAAGCACTCCTCCCTGGCCCTCTGAATAATGTTGCTCATCCCTTTGGATCCAGGACTTCCATTTCTACCCTGTGGAAATCATCCAAAATATGTACAAAATTGGCACCTACCCAAATGGCCAAGTATGCACTGGTTCAGTAATGTATGGCTCTATCTGTATGACAGAGTAATATACAAGCATTAAAAAGTTAATCTTTAGCACTTTGGGTGGCCAAGGTGGGAGTACCACTTGAAGCCAGGAGTTTGAGACCAGCCTGAGCAACAAAATGAGACAGCATCTCTACAAAAAAAAATTTAAAAATTAGTTGCAGTGACATGCGCTTGTAGTCCCAGCTGTTTGGGAGGCTGAGGCAGGAGGATTGCTCGAGCCCAGGAGTCCAAGGCTGTAGTGAGCTATAATTGCACCACTGCCCTCCAGCCTGGGTGACAGAGCAAGACCCCATTTCAAAAAAAAAAAAAGTCAACCTTTAGAAAAGATTTTTGATTGCATAGGAATTGCTTCTGCTATCACTAGTGATGCACAATATAAAATGATTTGTGGTGTGACATCGACGTTAAAGGAAGATGTTTAGGAAAAAGACTAGAATCATGTGTGTCCTTTGGTTCTCTCACTTTATATTTTTTGTACTTTCCAGATTTTCTACAATGTGCATGAATTATATTTATAAGTTCTACTAAGCAGAAAATATGGCAACAGGAGAGATAAACTAAAGTGAGTGAGAATAGCCCAGGATGCCCTGGAGATCAGCACAAAGATCATTTTTGTAAGCTCCAGGTCACTTGTCCGTTTTCTTCATAGAGAACCATGGAATTTAATTAAATTTAGAAAACATTCATGGGGTCCTTAAGAAGCACAAGGCTCTGTGCTAGAGTCTTACTTTCAGAAGAGAGAGGGAGAAGGCAAGGACTTGGACAAGGACCACCCACAGCAAGATGTGACCAGGCCTTTGTGGATGAAGAGAGGAAGTCTGGACTCTGAGTGGCCCCAAATACAGTATTTCACCAGGGAGTGGGACATTCTCTACAATTCTGTAAATAAAATTTTCTTGGCCAGGCACGGTGCCTCACACTGTAATCCCACCACTTTGGGAGGCCGAGACAGGCAGATCACCTAAGGTCAGGAGGTTGGAGACCAGCCTGGCCAACGTGGTGAAATGCCATCTTTACTAAAAATACCAAAAAAAAAAAAAAATTAACCAGGCGTGGTGGCAGGCACCTGTAATCCCAACTACTCAGGAGGCTGAGGTGAGAAAATCACTTGAACCCAGGAGGCAGAGGTTGCAGTGAGCCAAGATCACACCACTGCACTTTAGCCTGGGTAACAAAAGCAAAACTCTTTCTCAAAAAAAAATTTTTTTTTTTTTTTGTTCACCTAAAAACAAAAGTTGACAAGGGAGAAAAATCACAAAACTTGGTTCAACAAGACTTGATGGAAGAGTCTCTTTTCTCAGGGTCTTGAAGGCAGAATGGCAGCCAGCCAGTCTCCTGTGTGCCTCTTGGTGAGAAACCCTTAAAGCCTGATTAGACAGAAACATCTTTGCCGAGCAGACCCTTAGGAAACTGTTTTTGAAAATTCAGGAAGAAGCAGTGCTCCGGTGAAAATAGATCATGTGACAAGATACTTGCTGAGCAAAAGTCTCAAAGGTACATGCAGTGAGTGAATGCCGTTAAGCTTCATATAGCCAGAAATAAAATCAATCTCCTTCCTTTCTGCTTGGAAGGCTTACAAACATGGTTTCTATAGCTCATTAGCTATTAAAATTATTAACAAATTATTATTTTCAGTTGAAAGTGGTTATGGTATTCATTATTCCTCCCATGCCAAAACTCTCTGTAATTTACTCAGAACATGAATTATCCAAAGCAATCCAGAGTTTCTAAATAGTTTTGGACCAGGTTCACTGCCTTTGGCTCAGCAAACCAGTCAGGGCTGGGTGGCTAAAGGTCTCCGTTACATAATTTACTGAGAACTTAATTGAGACTAATTACTGTCTCTCCTTTGCCCGCCTGAAGAACATCTGCCCGGCAGCTGCTGTAACTGCGTTTGGTTGGGGTGTTTAGATCTTTTTGTGAAGTGAAATAAAGGGCATGAATATTTTAATGTAGATTTATCCCACTGTCACTTTTTATAGGAAACTGCTGGTTGTTTTGTTAGCCAGCAACATTAATACGAACTTTCTCTCCAGTGTGCCAGAGCCAAGGTTTAAGGTGGACTCGGCACACGCTGCCTTAGTGGGGTCCACTGCCGAGGAGTAGGTGGGGGCTGTAGCTAAGTCAGCGCGTGGGGGCGCGGTGCATGCAGCTCCTGGTCTGCTCTGTGATATGCCTGCTGGGGGCCTGCATCCATCCAGAAGGGGACACTGGGTGATAACAGATTGACCATATAGGATCAATCGTTGGCACATCCACGTGAGAAACAAATGAGTTTCAACCCATTTCACAGATGGGAAAATCTGAGCCCGGGGAAGTTTAGTAGCCAAGATCAACAGAGACTTAGCCTGGGAGCCTGAGCTAGATCTGAGCCTCTTGACTCCTAGGAGTACCCAAGCCATAGCAAGGTCAGGATAGTCTTGGCAGGAACAGTATCATTTAGGTCATTTGGAGCGCCTTAGGTGTGCCAGCAGTGGAAGAGAGAACATCTAGGACCTATGGAGGAGCAGGCGCTTGACATTGGCCAACTGAGAAATGAGGAGGGCGTGCAGGCAGAGGGACCGGTGCCAGCATGTCTGGGTGAAGGAATAACCAACAGCCTGGGAGGGAGGAGCACATGTGGCTGGCCAGGGCCAGGGCGACAAGGCTTGTTCCCCTTACCTTCACCTACCCTGGTACTTCTTTTTCTTAGTCCAGAGTCTTTTGTTTCTTTGTATATATTCCTGAAAACATCTGCAGTCCTTGGGTGGAACAGGCTGTACAGGAAGAAGCATGGGCTGAAGGAATGAGTGAATCATCAGACTGGTTGGGACCCGAATGATAGGCTGAGGCTATGAAAGGCATTAGGTACTAGGGAGCCATCGAAGGTTTCAGACTGGAGCTGTGGCAGAGAAGCATAGGTTACTTGGAAGGGAAAAGAGATTACATGTTTGTGTTTTGCGGGGGCGGTACAGTTAGGAGACCGTTATGGCACCCTAGCTAAGGGTGGCCATGGATATGGGGAGGGGAAGG
Organism: Macaca thibetana thibetana; assembly: GCF_024542745.1. Lineage (NCBI taxonomy): Eukaryota > Metazoa > Chordata > Mammalia > Primates > Cercopithecidae > Macaca > Macaca thibetana. The sequence goes on from NC_065584.1 coordinate 90,332,506, forward strand.
CAGATTTGAGATCCCTCATGGTGGTTGGCTTGGTGGGACTTAGCGGTTGCTTGAATGTGGCACAGAGAGCAGTCCAAGATGACCCCCAGATCCTAACCCTGCATGTCTGGTCTTTGGAAAAGAAGTGGCCACCAGCCTTCAGTGATGGGGACTAGCAGAGTGGTCTGTGACAGGCACACCCACCCAGAACCATAGGCGTGGTAGGACTCCCTGCTGTCCTCTAGGCTGGTGAACACACCGACCTGAAGCTCCCCAGGTGGAGAGTCAGGGGTCCCCTATGCCCTATTCCCTAGTATCTGAAGGAACATGGCATAGGTAATGTCCTCAAACAGTTATTTTTAAGGGAGCCATGGGAGCAAAGAAGCCACAGACTGAACCAAGGAAAGAGCCAACCTAGCTTAGAAAATGGGGGAGGGAGGAGATAGAGAAGTAGAGGGGAGAACAGCGAAGCTCCCAGCGCTGGAGAAGCCCAGGAGGAAGCAGGCGAAAACAAGGAAGAGAGGCCATCAGTGACAAAGCTGTCATCTGTACTGAAGATGATTATGACATGCCATGGTCTCCAAACACCCTTAGTCACTTGAGTTAGTGCAAGGAGATAGACACAGCCAAACGCCAGCCACTGGGTCAGGATGGGGGCCCTAGGCATCAGCTGTCTCCACATGGCTCCAGCCTGGATGTCTGTTGCCCCTGGGAAACCTCTTTTCAAGTTCACCATGAACATGAACTTTATAAGCTATAACTCCCAGGGTCACTGCTTCTAACTTAGCAGCAGCATGTTAAGAGGCACCAGGAACTCAAAATAGACCCATGGAGAGTCACCTTGCACCTTGTTGTCGAGGGGCCTGGCTGGCTCCTGATGGCCTTGTGGGAGTCAGGGAGTGAGCCTGCAGCTCGCAGTTAAAGGTAGTTGTGGGTGGGGATTCAGGCAGAGCTGTGAATTCCCTTGCTCATAAAGCTGCATGCCAGAGCCCCAGGCAGCCAGCTCAGTCCTGTTGGAGCCCTGCCTCTGCCCCTTGGAACACAGTTGCCAAGGGAGCGCTTCCTCTGTGTCCCCCTACAGGACATGCAGAGCTGCCTCACTCAGCCTGCTGAGCACCTCCCTACCTTGCCCCGGGAACATTTTCTGAGAGCCTTGTAAAATTCTGAATATTTTCATGTCCAAAGTGGAGCAGCAGCGGGGGTGGAGTGCCGGGGAGGTCTGCTTGTGTGTTTTCACATTGAATAATTTTGTGGGGCCGGGCAGCTGGGCCAGCTGGGCAGGGACTCCCGCTGGCGTTAATCAGTCCCCTGGGTGTTTTCTGCAGCCTACTTGGTTCAGGACTTTGGTGTTTGTTTTTTTCTGATGGGTACCATTCCGACTGCTGTCCTGGGAAAACTATGCCACGTCGTTATGCTGTGGGAGTCTTTTTTTTTTTTCCCGAATCTTAGGACAAGATGCTTGGGCTAACCTGTTAAGCTAGCATATGTGCATAGTAGGAATTTGGTGATCAAAACAAAGAAAGCAATGACGAGGACCTGTGTGCAGGCCAGTGGTGCAGAATCATCTCCAAGTGTGAGCTGGAGGGAGATGGGCATCTGGCTGTTGGAGCTTAGGCTTAGAACCACGGCAGCTGCTGCCTCGGGATAGGAAAGTGTAAAGTCCTAGACTAGAGGCCACAGGGCCAAATTCCACAGCAGGCATAGCTTGGCCCACACAGGCGTCTAAAGGTTTTAGAATTCATTTCCAACATTTTGAAATCAGGAGATTGCAGTAAGACTCTGGATTTTCAGCCTTACTTTTAAAAATGAACGGCGTGGCAACATTTGGCCTCAGTGGGCTGGAGTGCAGTGTGGTCGCACACCGGATAGCACGTGTTCAGTTGCCTATGGTCTCAACCACTCACTGCAGCCAATGTCAGTTAGTACATACCGGCCTGACTATAGCTTCTGTAAGTATTTTTCTTATAAAAATTTTCATAGTACAGAAAAGTACCGAGATTAACTAATAAACACGTCTCCACTTCCCAATTTTAACAAATCTTTACAATTGCTGTATTCATTTCATATCCATTAAGTCATAATATGTTACAGATATGTTGGAAGTCCTTTTTGACCCCTCCCTAGTACCATTCTCCTCTTTTCCCCGTTGGTATATATGCACCTCATCCCCCCCAAATTTTCAGACTTGCACTATATATGTATATATCCACAAATAGAAGAGAGTATTGTTTGTTGTGTCTTAAGTAGTCTCTTAGGGTATGTACATCTGTCTTGCCTCTGGGGACTCTCCGTGTTGCTGCTGTAGCTCTGGTGCATTCATTTTCTGTATGATTTCATCTTGCACATGTATTCATTCTGCCACTAATGGACACTGGCTTGCCATTTGGGGTTTATACAATTACGGAGTGAATGTCGTTTTCTGGTTTTCTTGGGCACATGTGTAAAAAACTATCCCTAGAAGTGGAATAAGGCATAGGTTATACACACCTTGAGCTTTACTCCAAAAGGGTTACCTGTAGATAGCATCCTACCAGTACCATGTGAGAACCATTTCTCCCATCGTGGCCAAATGTGGCTTAGTCACATATTTTAGTGTTGCCAGTCTGCTGGGTGTGAAAGGGCACCTCCTCATTTGTTTTTTTAACTCCCCTGCTCTGTGGTGAGGTGGAACATTTTCAGATGTTTGGGGGATATATTAGTCTGTGGTCACATTGCAGAGAACTACCTGAGACTGGATAATGTATAAGGAAAAGAGGCTTCATTGGCTCACAATTCTGCAGGCTGTACAGGAAGCATGGCTGGGGAGGCCTCAGGAAACTTACACTCATGGCAGAAGGCAAAGGAAAAGTAGGCACTTCCTACCTGGCTGGAGCAGGAGGAAGAGAGAGAAGGGAGAGGTGGAACATACTTCTGAACAACCAGATCTTCTGAGAACTGACTCAGTATCATGACAACAGCAAAGGTTTCAAAAAGCCCCCACTATGATCCAGTCACCTCCCACCAGACACCTCCTCCAACACAAGTAATTACAATTTAACATGAGATTTGGGTGAGGGCCCAGAGCCAACCCATATCAGGAAATACTTATATTTCTTCTCATGTGATTTTTTTTCTTCTATTGTTTGCCTATTATCTGATTAGGTTATTTGTCTCCTCTTAGTTGATTTCCATGTTCAGCTTTACAAAGGAAAAGAACTCTGACACAGGCTACAACGCAGATGCATGTTGAGGACATTATACTAAGTGAAATAAGCCAGTCACAAAAGGACAATACTGTATGATTCTGCTTATATAAGGCACCTAGAGTAGTGAATTCACAGAAACAGAAAGTAGCATGGTGGTTGCCAGGGGCTAGGGAGAGCAGGAAATAGGGAGTTATTGTTTAGTGGGCACAGAGTGTCAGTGTAGGAACACGAAAAGCTTCAGAGATGGATGGTGGTGGTGTCTATACAATAATTTGAATATACTTAATGTCACTGAACTGTACAGCTTACAAATGGATTTGATGGTAAATTTCATTATGTATATTTTACCACAACAACAACAACAAAAAAAAAACATGAAATACCAGTTCACACCCACTAGCATGACTATAATCAACAAAAACATAATAGGAAGTATACATGATGATGGTGATAATCTAGAACCTTCATCCACTGCTGGTGGGAATGTAAAATGATGTATCTGCTTTGGAAAACAGTCTAGCATTCCCCAAATTGTTAAACACAGAGGTACTGTATGATCCAGCAATTCTATTCCTAAGTATATTCCCAGAAATGAGAACATACGTCCACACAAAAACTTGTGCACAAATGTTTAAAGTAGCATTATTTATTTTTTTTAACTTTTATTTGGGGTTTGGGGGTACACGTGCAGATTTGTTATGCAGGTAAACTCACGTCACAGGGGTTTGTTGTACAGATTATTTCATCACCCAGGTGTTAAGCCTAGTACCCATTAGTTATTTTTCCTGCTTCTCTCCCTTCCCCCACCCTTTGCTCTCTAGTAGGCCCCAGTGTCTGTTGTTCCCCTCTTTGTGTCCATGTTTTCTCATCATTTAGCTCCCACTTATACGTGAGAACATCAGCATTTGGTTTTCTGTTCCTGCATTAGTTTGCTAAGGATGATGGCCTCCAGCTCCATCTATGTTCCTGCAGAGGACAGGATCTCATTTTTTTTTTATGTCTGTATAGTATACCCTGGTGTCTACATACCACATTTTTTAATCCATTCCACTGTCGTTGGGCATCTAGGTTGATTCCATGTCTTTGCTATTGTGAATAGTGCTGCAAAATAGCATTAGTTGTAATGGTCAAAATGTGGAAGCAACCCAAATTTTCATTGACAGATGAATAGCTAAATAGAAACGTGGTCAGGGATCATGGCAGATGGGAGGCAGGACTAGATTGGCAGCTCCAACTCAGATGGACAGAGCAAAGTGCAGAGATTCACATCATGAATTTTAGCCCCAGATCAACTGCAAGAACAAACCAGCAACCCCAAGAGGACCCACAGACCCTCTGAAGGAAACAGACTGCTCCTGTAGGACCTGGGAGACACCGCCAATACTGTGAGTGCCCAAACTGTGAAAGTGGGAAAAGGAGAGCATCCTCTCCCAAACACACACCGCCACTGGAGAAAATGAAGGTCTGTTTGCGGGCGAAGTTTCTGACCTTACCTGGAGCTGAGTCAGTTTAGAGAGTCGAGTGAAACACAGAAGCAGAGGAAGCAGCGAGAAAGGGAGCTCCCTGGGTCCCCAAGCAGGCCATTCCTGCCTGGCACCACAGGGATCCATTGGGAGGGCAGCCAGAGGAGTTGGGGGGAAACACCACAGGGAGAAGGAAGTCTCCAACTGAACTTTGTAGTAATTTGAACGGGCAAGAAGCCTCCTGGCCAGAACTCAGGGGAGGGCACAAATCCCGTGTGTAGCTTCCACAGGCCGGGGCAGAACCAAGCCCTTTTCTTTCGCAGCTGGGAGGTAGGTAGCCTGGGGCAAGTTCTCAAGCCCAGCTTGCCCACTGCCTGGAAACAGACTCAGGGCTGTTGAGGGGGCACATTGGGAGTGAGACTGGCCCTTTGGATTGTGTGGGAGCTGGGTGAGGCCTGTGACTGCCGGCTTTCCCCCCACTTCCCTGACAACCTGGGTGACTCAGCAGAGGCAGCCATAATCCTCCTAGGTACACAACTCCATTGACCTGGGAACCTCAACCCCATCCCCCATAGCAGCCATAGCAAGACAAGCCCAAGGGGAGTCTGAGCTCAGACGCCCACCCCTCCCTGCACCTGAATGGGCCTTCCCTATCCACCCTGGTAGCTGAAGACAAATGGCATATAATCTTGGGGGTTGTAGGACCCCACCCACCACTGGTCCCTCTCCATACTACCATAGCTGATGCTCTCTGGAGAGCGTCACCTCCCAGCAGGAGGCCAACCAGCAGAAAAATGGAATACTAGACCACCAAAGCTAAGAACCCTCACAGAGTCCATTTCACTCCCCTGCCACCTACACTGGAACAGGTGCTGGTATCCACAGCTGAGAGACCCATAGATGGTTCACATCACAGGAGTCTGTGCAGACAAGCCTCAGTACCATCCTGGAGCCAGGTAGACTTGCTGGGTGGCTAGACCCAAAAGAGAGACAACAATCACTTCAGTTTGGCTCACAGGAAGCCATATCCATAGGAAAAGGGGGAGAGTACTCCATCAAGGGAACACCCCATGGGACAAAAGAATCTGAACAACAGCCTTCAGCCCTAGACCCTCCCTCTGACAGAGCCTACCCAAATGAGAAGGAACCAGAAAACCAACTCTGGTAATATGACAAAACAAGTCTCTTTAGCACCCCCTCAAAAACTCACACTAGTTCACTAGCCATGGATCCAAACCAAGAAGAAATCTCTGATTTACCCGAAAAAATATTCAGGAGGTTAATTATTAAGCTAATCAAGCAGGTACCAGAGAAAGGTGAAGCCCAATGCAAGGAAATCCAAAAAACAATACAAGAAGTGAAGGGAGAAATATTCAAGGAAATAGATAGCATAAAGAAAAAATCAAAACTTCAGGAAACATTGGACACACTTATAGAAATGCAAAATGCTATGGAAAGTCTCAGCAATAGGATTGAACAAGTGGAAGAAAGTAATTCAGAGCTCGAAGACGGGTCTTTGAATTAACCCAATTCAACAAAGACAAAAAAGTAAAAAGTATGAACAAAGCCTCCAAGAAGTCTGGGATTATGTTAAATGACCAACCTAAAAATAATCGGTGTTCCTGAGGAAGAAGATAAATCTAAAAGTTTGGAAAATAGATTTGAGGTAATAATGGAGGAAAACTTCCCCAGCCTTGCTAGACTAGACATCCAAATACAAGAAGCACAAAGAACACGTGGGAAATTCATCGCAAAAAGATCATCACTTAGGCACATTGTCATCAGGTTATCTAAAGTTAAGATGAAGGAAAGAATCTTAACAGCTGTGAGACAGAAGCACCAGGTAACCTATAAAGGAAAACGTATCAGATTAACAGCAGATTTCTCAGCAGAAAACCTACAAGCTGGAAGAGATTGGGGCCCTATCTTCAGCCTCCTCAAACCAAACAATTATCAGCCAAGAATTCTGTATCCAGCAAAAGTAAGCATCATATATGAAGGAAAGATACAGTCTTTTTCATACAAACAAATGCTGAGAGAATTCGCCACTACCAAGCCACCACTACAAGAACTGCTAAAAGGAGCTCTAAATCTTGAAACAAATTCTGGAAACACATCAAAACAGAACCTCTTTAAAGCATAAATCACACAGGACCTTTAAAACAAAAATACAAATTAAAAAACAAAAAGAAAAAAAAAAAGCAAGGTACACAAGCAACAAATAGCATGACAAATTCAACAGTACCTCACATCCCAATACTAACATTGAATGTAAATGGACTAAATGCTCCACTTAAAAGATACAGAACCGCAGAATGGATAAGAATTTACCAACCAACCATCTGCTGCCTTTAGGAGACTCACATAAACTAAAGTAAAGGGATGGAAAAAGGCAATTCATGCAAAGAGACACCAAAAGTGTGCAGGGGTAGCTATTCTTATATCAGACAAAAAAACTTTAAAGCAGCCGTGGTTAAAAGAGACAAAGTGGGACATCATATAATGGTAAAAGGCCTTGTCCAACAGGAAAATATCACAATCCTAAACAGATATGCACCTAAACACTGGAGCTTCCAAATTTATAAAACAATTGCTAATAGATCTAAGAAATGAGATAGACGGCAACACAATAATTGTGGGGGACTTCAATACTCCACTGACAGCACTAGACAGGTCATCAAGACAGAAAGTCAACAAAGAAATAATGGATTTAAATGGATTTACTTGGAACAAATGGACTTAAAAGAACATATACAGAAGATTTCATCCAACAACTGCAGAATACACATTCTATTCAACAGTGCATGGAACTTTCTCCAAGATAGACCAGATGATAGGCCATAAAACGAGCCTCAATAAATTTAAGAAAATTGAAAATGTATCAGGCACTCTCTCAGACCACAGTAGAATAAAACTGGAAATCAACTCCAAAAGGAACCTTCAAAATCATGCAAATACATGGAAATTAAATAACCTGCTCCTGAATGAGCATTGGGTCAAAACCAAAATCAAGATGGAAATTTAAAAATTCTTAGAACTGAACAACAGTAATGAAACAACCTGTCAAAATCTCTGGGATACAGGAAAGGCAGTGATAAGAGAAAAGTTCTTAGCCCTAAACATCTACATCAGAAATACTAAAAGAGCACAAACTGATATTCTAAGGTCACACTTCAAGGAACTAGAGGAACAAGAACAAACCAAGCCCAGCAAAAGAAAGGAAATAACCAAGATCAGAGCAGAACTAAATGAAATTGAATAATAAAAAAAGATAAACAGAAAGATGGTTCTTTGAAAAGATAAATAAAATTGATAGACCTTTAGCAAGATCAATCAAGAAAAGAGAGATAAAAGCCAAATAACCTCATTAAGAAATGAAACAGGAGATATTACAACTGACACCAGTGAAATGTGAAAGATTATTCAAGGCTACCATGAACATCTTTATGTATATAAACTAGAAAACCTAGAAGAGATAGATAAATTATTGGAAAAATACAACCCTACTAGCTTAAATCAGGAAGAACTGGATACCTTGAAGAGACCAATAACAAGCAGCGAGATTGAAATGGTAATTTAAAAGTTATCAACAAAAAAAGTCTAGGACCAGACGGATTCACAGCAGAATTCTATGAGACATTCAAAGAAGAATTGCTACCACTCCTTTTGACACTATTCCACAGACAGAGAAAGAAAGAACACTCCCTAATTCATTCTATGAAGCCAGCATCACCCTAATACCAAAACAAGGAAAGGACATAACCAAAAAAGAAAACTGCAAACTGATATCCTTCATGAACATAGATGCTAAAATCCTTAACAAAATACTAGCTAACTGAATCCAACAACATATCAAAAAGATAATCTACCATGATCAAGTGGATTTCATACTAGGGATGCAGGGATGGTTTAATATACACAAGTCAATAAATGTGATACACCACATAAACAGAATTTAAAACAAAAATCACATGATCTCTCAATAGATGCATAGAAAACATTCGACAAAATCCAGCATCCTGTTATGATGAAAACTTTCGGCAAAATCGGCATACAAGGGACATACCTCAATGTAATAAAAACAATCTATGACAAACCCACACCCAACATAATACTGAATGGGAAGAATTGAAAACATTCCCTCTCAGAACTGGAACAAGACAAGGATGCCCACTCTCACCACTCCTCTTCAACATAGTACTGGAAGTCCTAGCCAGAGCAATCAGACAAGAGAAAGAAAGGGCATCTAAATTGGTAAAGAGGAAGTCAAACTGTCACTGTTTGCTGACAGTATGGTCGTTTACCTAGAAAACCCTAAAGTCCAGAAAGCTCCTAGAACTAATCAAAGAATTCAGCAAAGTTTCCAGAAACACGATTAATGTACACAAATCGGTAGCTCTACTGTATACCAAAAGCAACCCAGCAGAGAATCAAATCAAGAACTCAACCCTTTTACAATAGCTGCAAAAAAATAAAATACTTAGGAATGTACCTAACCAAGAAAGCAAAAGACCTCTACAAAGAAAACTACAAAACACTGCTGAAAGAAATCATAGATGACACAAACAAAAGGAAACACATCTCATGCTCATGGATGGGTAGAATCAATATTGTGAAAATGACCATACTGCCAAAAGCAGTCTACACATTCAATGCAATTCCCATCAAAATACCACCATAATTCTTCACAGAGTTAGAAAAAACAATTCTAAAATTCTTATGGAACCAAAAAAGAGCCTGCATAGCCAAAGCAAGACTAAGTAAAAAAAACAAATCTGGAGGCATCACACTACCTGATTTCAAACTATACTCTAAGACCATAGTCACTGAAACAGCATGGTACTGGTATAAAAATAAGCACATAGATCAATGGAACAAAATAGAGAACCCAGAAATATACCCAAATACTTACAGCCAACTTATCTTTGACAAAGCAAACAAAAACATAAAAATGGAGCAAGGACACCCTTTTCAACAAATGGTGCTGGGATAATTGGCTAGCCACATGCAGGAGAATGAAACTGGATCTTCATCTCTCACCTAATAACAGAAATCAACTCAAGATGGATTAAGGACTTAAATCTAAGACCTGAAACTATAAAAATTCTAGAAGATAACATTGGGAAAACCCTTCTAGACATTGGCTTAGGCGGGGATTTCATGACCAAGAACTAAAAAGCAACTGCAATAAAAACAAAGATAAATAGTTGGGACTTAATTAAACCAAAGAGCTTCTGCATGGTGAAAGGAACAGCAGAGTAAACAGACAACCCACAGAGTGGGAGAAAATCTTCACAATCTATACATTTGACAAAGGACTAATATCCAAAATCTACAACGAACTCAAACAAAACAATAAGAATAAAACAATCCCATCAAAAAGTGGTCAAAGGACATGAACAGACAATTCTCAAAAGAAGATATACAAAAGGTCAACAAACATAAGAAAAAAGTGCTCAACATCACTAATGATCAGGGAAATGCAAATCAAAACCACAATGCGATACCACCTTACTACTGCAAGAATGGCCATAATCAAAAAATCAAAAAATGGTAGATGTTGGCATGGATGCCGTGATCAGGGAACACTTCTACACTGCTGGTGGGAATGTAAACTAGTACAGCCACTATGGAAAACAACGTGGAAGTTCCTTAAAGAACTAAAAGTAGAACTACCATTTGGTCCAGCAATCCCACCACTGGGTAGCTACCCAGAGGAAAAGAAGTCATTATACAAGAAAGATACTAGCGTGTTTATAGCAGCACAATTCCCAGTTGCAAAATCTTGGAACCAACCCAAATGCCCATCAGTCAACAAGTGGATAAAGAGACTGTGGTATGTTTATGTGATGGAATACTACTCGGCCATAAACAAGAATGAATTAATGGCATTTGCAGTGACCTGAGTGAGATTGGAGACTGTACCTCGGTTTCCTCACCTGTAGAATGGATCTTTACAGGATCAAAGCAAGGATCAAATAAGTTGAATCATGTAAAGTGCTTAGAACATTGCCTGGTACATAGGAAGCTCTGAAAAAGGCTTAGCTGGTGTAATAACCAGAGAATCTATTTTAGAAATACTTTCCCTTAAACCATATTTTATAATAGCAAAGTGTTGAAAACCTTCCTGCCTGCCTTTGTTCCCTCCCTTCCTTCCTTCTTTTCCTTTCCTCATTCCTCCCTTTCTTCTCTCCTTTCCTCCTTCCTTCTCTCCTTCCCTTCTTTCCTTACCTCCTTTCCTTCCCTCCTTCCCGTCCCTCCTCCTTTCCTTCTCTCCCTGCTGTCCCACCTTTCCTTCCCTCCCTCCCTTCCCTCCTTCCCATCCCTCCTTCTTTCCGTCCCTCCCCTCCCTCCTCCTTTCCCTCCCTCCCTTCTTCCTTCCTTCCTTTCTGTCTCTTTCCCCAGCACATGAGAACTAACCATCATGGCCCAAGGATTTTTTCAGGAAAACATGGAAAGACCCTGGCCGATCACCCAACTCGATTCTTAGGGTTGAGCTAAGTCACTGAAGCCTCGAAATCAGTGTTTTCTACAGGATTTAAGGGTGAAAGTGGTTTCTCAGTAGTCCTTACTGTTAGCAAAAGACAGTGTTCTCTGCGTCGTGGGGCCTCTCTGCAAGTAGAACTGCCTGCGTCCAGAAACACGCACATGCGCAGATGGTGCAGGGCTCCTCACAATGCGCTGCAGATTTTCATTTCCTCTTTCAAAAAGCAAATATGGGAACAATATGACTTTTCGGGGCCATGTATATGAGAACTCATAATTCTCGAGTTTTAAATGGAGAAAGGCTGCATGGAAGCCTCACGTGTTGCTGTAAAGCATCCCCCTGGGTCCCCTGGGAGAACATCACAACCCAGCTAGTGAAGTCACAGTTGTACCTCCCCACCTCACTCCTTCTTTGCAGACATCTGTTCAATAAAAGCAGCCACAGGTCTTCAGGACTATGCACAGCACATGTTAACGCTGTGTTTTGGTTGTTTTTGTAACAGAGTTGCTGGCTGTCATCTGCCATGAGCTGTGAGAGGGACCCAGTCTCAGGCAGACGGGAACCTCTGATGCTGGTCTTTCCTGGGAAGGGCCTGGGAGCATGGGCTGTTGGCTGGCCAGCTCCTGTCACAGCCTCTCACCCACAAGCCCATAGCATGCGTGGAGAGCAGCATTGCAGGTGCACTGGGAAGGGCCTTGCCTCCCACAGCAAAGCAGAGCAAAGTGCTTGCTTTCTCTCTGGTCCTGCACGGTGGAGAGAAGGAAGGAATGTGCATGCCTGGAGCATCCCCTGTGCAGGCACCTCCTGGATGCCCCATGCCCAATATATTTACTTATCATTCAGTCCTCACACACACGCCCAATGCTCTTGCCCCTGATTTACAAATGAGGAGCCCTATATTAGTCTGTTCTCATGCTGCTAATAAAGACATACCAGAGACTGGGTAATTTATAAAGGAAAGAGGTTTAATGGACTCACAGTTGCACATGGCTGGGGAGGCCTCACAATTATGGCAGAAGCCAAAAGAAAACAAAAGCACATCTTATGTAGTGGCAGGCAACAAGGCATGTGTAGAGGAACTGTCCTTTATAAAACCATCACATCTCAAGACTTATTCGCTATCATGAGAGCAGCATGGGAAAAACCCACCCCCATGATTCAATGGCCTCCCACCAGGTCCCTCCTATGACACATGGGAATTATGGGAGCTACAATTCACGATGAGATTTGGGTGGGGACACAGCCAAACCATATCAGACCCCAAGCTCACAGGAGGTAAATCCAAAATAAGATTCAGTACTCAGAGGCCTTCACCTGTGAGGGTCCTGTCCCTCCTATCTGAATCATGCAAATCTATTGAAAGTTAGGGAAAAAATTCAGATGAATGTGACCATCTCTGTTTTGGTTTGGACTGTCCACATAGACTGCCCATTCCAGAGGGCTTTGGGGGAACAGCAACTCCTCTTAACAAGACCGACGCTTGGATGGAGAATAACGGTCACAGCAGTCGTAATAGCTGGGGTTTATCAGGGCTGTGGAGTGTCAGGCCTGGGCTGAGTGCTCGGTAGAGGTCACCTCAGCCGTGCCTCCAACAAGCCTGTGACGTGAGAGCAACATCTTACAAAGAAGGAAACTGAGGCTTGAGCACAGACTCCCCCAAGGTTACACAGCTGGGGAGTCAGTGGAGTGAGGACTTGAGTCTGGGTCTGTCTAACTCCAGGGTCCTTCTGAGAATTTGAGAATGTCTGATTTTAGTATGTGGGCACCTTGAACTTTCAGGGTGTCATGATGAGGCTGGTCAGGTGCACCCGTGCTGGAAGTAGGATTATATGAATAAAAAAGCTCCTCAATTGAGGCACAGGGGACCCACCTACATAGGAATGGGGGGGCCGAGGCCAGTCTTGCTGTCTCTCCAGGTTGGTTTCTCCCTCTGTAAAGGGAAACCAGCAGGTCTCATGCCTCTTCATCTGGGAGTTACAGTGGGCATGAGAATGAGACAGCGGGTAGAGAAGGACAGGGCACGCCAGGCGCAGTGGCTCACATCTCTAATGTGAGCACTTTGGGAGGCCGAGAAGGGAGGATTGCTTGATCCCAGGAGTTCAAGACCAGGCTAGGCAATATAGTGAGACCTTGTCTCTACAGAAAATCAAAAACTTAGCTGTGCATGGTGGTGCACGCCTGTAGTCCCAGCTACATGGGAGGCTGATGTAGAAGGATCACTTGAGACCCAAGAGGTTAAGGCTGCAGTGAGCCAAGATTGCACCACTGCACTCTAGCCTGAGTGACAGAGTGAGACCCAGTTTCAAAAACAAACAAAGAAAAAAGGGCACAAACTGGAGGGGTGACCACATGAGTCACAGGGCTGACCCACCAGGGGTAGGTGCGAGCCTGTTTTTTCAGGCTAGCTCAGGGCAGAGAATAAATGAGAAGTGAGAGCTCTGATCCATCTTGCTTTCCAGATCAGACTGCCCAAGTCTCCCTGGGACAGGAAGGGACTAGATCACTCTTCAGGCTGGGCTCTTTTTCAGGATGCTGTAATCCACCAGCCCAGGCCCGTCACCAAACCCCAAGGGGAGACGGCAGTCCAGCTCTGGCCAAGGCCAAGCCCTTCCCTCAGGTGTCCTCCTGGGCCCTGGGCTCTGGCCTCCTCCTCCTTAGCTGCCCACAACTTGGATATTGCCTCTGATGGGTCATGGGCTCTGTTGTTTGGCCCACGATGACTTACGTGAGGTACCGCCTGTGGGCAGGGTCCCATCCCCATGTGTCTGCAGGAGGAAACTCCCAGTCTGTTCTCAGTGGCTTCTTCTGCCTCTTGCTCACTCTTGGTGCTTCCCTAGCCACAGAAATCCCCTTGTCCTCTCCTTTTCCTCACACAGTACCCTAGGCCGGAGGCTCACAGGCCCCCACACACCCCCTCCGACTCCCAGGCACCTCTGGGCAGGCCGGTTTCCAAAGTTCACTTCCTCTCTGAGAGGGAGGGTCTGCAGAGCCCACTTTGCAGACATCAGACCACATTTCTTAAGAGGCATTGAGACCACCCTCTCCTTCATCCATCCATCCCTGCTTCCCCCTGAGGCCTCTTCTGGGCCAACAGCCTCTCTCTGCTGCCAAATCCAAAGACACCTTTCAGTCCCCAGCACTACAGGTGCAGTCCCTTCCCGGCATCCCTGGCCTGGTGGTGGTCACCCCCTCTGCATCCCTTTTGGAGGCTTTCATTCCCCCAGGTGCTTGCATTCCCCAAGCCCCTGCCCTCCAGCCTGTCTTCTCTGTGTCTGTGCTCTCTGGATGAGTCCTTCTTACCTTTGGTTTCCCCCATGACCTTCCTGCTAATGACTCCAGCCCTATGTCTCCAACCCGACCACACCCCGAGCTGCAGACTGCATCTGCTGAACTGCCTGACCCTGCGCCCAGTGGTCCCTCAACCCAGCCTCTAAAGCAGCGCCACCCTTCCACCCCAGGCCAGCTCCTCTCCTGGGTGCTCTCTCTCAGTGGAGGCACCACCAACATTCTTGGGCTCAGAGTCCTGAGCCTGACATTTGTTGCCTTCTTTTTCTCTTTGACCCCACATACCAAAGGCCCTGTCATCTCCACCCTTTAAGAGTCTTCCAACTAGGGAGGCTGAGGCAGAAGAATCAGTTGAACCCAAGAGGCAAAGGTTGCAATGAGTCAAGATTGTGCCATTGCACTCCAGCATGGGTGACAACAGCAAAACTCCATCTCTGTCTCAAAAAAAAAAAAAAAAAAAAAAAAGGGCTTCCACCAAGGCCTGTTGTCCCCTTGCTACCACTGCCTTGGGGAAAGCCATCATCTTGCCCTATGGCACATGATTCCTGGGTGCACCAAAGGCCACCTGTCTCCCACCCCAGCCTTAAGGTGTGGACCAGACATCCCAGACTTGTCAATTGCACCACAGCCCTTCTGCCTCCTGGACTCCGTCGGAATGCTGAGCCCTGCTTATTAGGTTGACCAGCTCCACTTTGACCTTCAGGACCCAACCAAGCTCCAGTTCCTTCCCAGCACTTGTGAGATGGTAAAGAAATTGTCTGTTTTTATGTTTTCCCCTCCCGCTGAGGACCACACACTTGCCTGAGCTTCGTGAAGGCAGGGAAACTGAGTCAAGTGTCCTAGCCCTTGGTTCAGGACTCAACGTGAAGTTGACACTCACGTGTCTGGGAGCAAACAAGCTGAGGCTGAGCGAGTTGACCGTGCCAGTGGCTGCTGTCTTTGGCCTGGCCTGCATTTTCTGGAGCTTGGGGACTCTTTCCCACCCTTCTTTTTATGCTGTGATGTTGTATGTGTGACTTGCTTGATGCCCCACCTGAAATTGGCCTTTCTCTAACAGATGCTCAGAGAATCACACACAGGCACCTGTTTCCTTACTTTGATTGAGTGAATGTGGGGAACGTTCCTAGCACAGAGATTGGCACAGATTAGACACTCAGTCGATACCAGAGCCTCCTTTTTCACACATTCTGGGGAGGCACAAAGTTGACACTGGACCCCTGAACAAACCACTTGTTAGCCCCGATTGTGTCGTAATACAACATCTCATGCTGTTTTTTGAGGATTTAAAGTTGTTGAAAATAACCACCTATCAGGGTCTTCTTTTCAGCTACCTGCATTTGAGATTTACTCTATATTCAACATAAAATAACTGTGTCAGAAAAGTGTGACCCTGATGATGCCATTGTTTCTTTCCAACAACTGTCACATCTCAGCAGACCTCACAAGGCCCTTACCTATTTTAAATCTCAGCCAAATCAAGACGTAAATATAAATTGAATTTTAAATAGGAGCGAGTTTTTTCAGAATTGTGAACGCAGTGAGTGTGTGGTTGGCAGAATAACGGCCCCCACAGGTGTCCACATTCTAATCGTAGAACCTGGGAATATGTGACCCTGTGTGGCCAAGAGGAGTTAAGGTTGCAGATGGTCTTAAGGTTGTGGTATGGATTGAATTGCATCCTCTTGAAAATTCTTTTATTGAAGTCCTAACCCCCAGTATCTCAAAATGTGATCTTATTTGGAAATAGGGTCGTGGCAGATGTAATTAGGTAAAATGATATCATACTGAAGTAGGTTGGGGCCTTGATCCAATATGGCAGGTGTCCTTATAAGAAGAGGGTCATGTGAGGACACAGACACACAGAGGACACTGTGGGAAGATGCAGGCTGGGGCTGGGGCTGGAGTGATGCTTCTGCATGCCAGGGAACACCAAGGCTTCCCAGCCGCCACCAGAACCTAGGAGAGAGACACAGAACACATTCTCCATCAGGGCCCTCAGGGAGGACCAGCCGTGCTGACACCATGGTTTTGGACTTCTGGCCTCCAAAACTGTGAGGGAATAGATTCCTGTTGTTTTAAGTCGCCCAGTTCATGATACTTTTATCGACAATTCTAGCAAACTAATACAGGTTGGTAGTCAGTTGTGATGCTTTTATTGGCAGTCCTTTTATTGGCAAATTTTAAGGCCAACAGATTATCGGGTTGGTAATGAGCTGGTCTTAAAGTAGATTATTCTGGATTATCTGGGTGAGTCTGGGGTCATCACAAGGGTCCTTCCAAGTAGGAGATGAGTCAGAAGAGAAGGTCGGAGTGACACAGTGTGAGAAACACTCCCCCGCCACTCCTGGCCTTGAGGATGGAGGAAGAGGCCCCAAGCCTAGGAATGGGGCAGCGCAGAGCCGAAAAAGGCAGGAGATGGATTCTTCCCTGTAGTTTCCAGGAGGAACCAGCCCTCTCAGCACCCTGGTTCTAGATTTGAGAGACTCATGCCAGACTTCTGATCTCCAGAACTGCAAGATAATAAATCTCTGTTATTTTGAGCCATGAAGTTGGGGGTAATTTGTTACAGTAGCAATAAGAATACAGGGTCTCATGTGGTCACTGAGCTGCCGGAAGCATCTCATTAGGATACTTTAACTTGAAGCATATGCGGAGGAACTGAGTCGCTGCTAGGCAGGAAAGGAAGCAGAGTCCGTTCTGACTCCTGCAGAGGAACGGGAGAAGGGGTGCCCTGAATTAGAGAAGTGTTAACTGTGGCTTCCTAAAGAATTACAGTTTCAGCCAGGCGTGGTGGCTCATGCCTGTACTCCCAGCACTTTGGGAGGCTGAGGCAGGCTGATCACTTTATGCCAGGAGTTCAAGACCCACCTGGCAGACGTGCCAAAACTCCATCTCTACTAAAACTGCAAAAATGAGCCGAGCGTGATTGCTTATGTCCGTAATCCCAGCACTTTGGGAGGCCACGGCAGGCAGATCACTTGAGGTCAGGACTTAAAGACTAGCCTGGCCAACATGGTGAAACCCAGAATCTACCAAAAATACAAAAATTAGCCAGGCATGGTGGAGCACACCTGTAATCCCAGCTACTCGGGAGGCTGAGGCACCAGAATCCCTTGAACTCAGGAGGTGGAGGCTGCAGTAAGCTGAGATTGCGCTATTGCACTCCATTCTGGGTGACAGAGTGAGACTCCACTCAAAAAAAAAAAAAAAAAAGAATTACAGTATCATGCTTTTAAGAAGAGCAGCTAACTCAAACTCAGCTAATAAATGTTGCTGTTAACGTTTTTTAGGGCTTACTAGTGGAAAAAAATAGGGCCTACAATGTAATTGGAATATAAATTCTTTTACAGAACTATATAATTTCTTTCCCAAATTACTGGATTTGGAGTCAGTGTGATTTTACTGTGGTGTTTAGTTGCACAGTGTTGTTCAAGTATCGTAGGTGGGCTCCTGTAGGTGGTTTGGGTGAAGTGATTTCTTTATGCCACCAAAAAAAAAAAAAAAAAGTTTTAAGAAAGTCATTTTCTGCCCATATCTCATTGAGATTTGTCAAGATCAGAAGCAAGAAGTCTAGCTGAAAAACAGCTAAAATACGCTGTGGAGTGCTTGTGCATGAAGACCACACAGCAACCCCTGTAGACGGCTCCTCCTGCACTGCAGGCGTGAACGTGTGCACCCCGGGCACAGCCCTCTGCTCTCCCCTTCAGCTGCCTGGGGCTTAAGAAACACTGCTTCTGTGACTTTTCTTCACTGATTTACAACTTGCTTCTAACCACCCACTGATACCATCTTTTTAAATTGTGGTAAAATACACATAAAATTTACCATCTTGACCTTTTGTAATTGTACAGTTCAGTGGCAGTAAGTACCTTCACCTTATGCAGCCATCACCACCATCCAACCACAGCACTTTCCTGCCCCCACTGAACACGAACTCCCTATTCCCCCTTCCCCTCAGCCCCTGGCAACCATCATTCTACTTTGTCTCTATAAATCTGACTGCTCCAGGGATCTCACATAAGTGGAATTGCACAGGATTTGTCCTTTGGTTATTGCCTTCTTTCTCTTGGCATAAAGCTCATCCATGTCATAGCCTGCATCAGAATCGCCTTTTTGATAACCAAGTAATGTTCTCTTGTATGCATAAACTACACTTTATCTATTCATCCTTTGGTGGACACTTGGGTCACCTCCACCTTTTGGCTATTGTGAATAATGCTGCTGTGAACACAGGGGTGCAAATATTTTTTTTTTATTATTATACTCTAAGTTCTAGGGTACATGTGCACAACGTGCAGGTTTGTTACATATGTGTACATGTGCCATGTTGGTGTGCTGCACCCATTAACTCTTCATTTACATTAGGTATATCTCCTAATGCTATCCCTCCCCCCTCCACCCTCCCCACAATAGGCCCCGGTGTGTGATGTTCCGCTTCCAGAGTCCAAGTGATCTCATTGTTCAATTCCCTATAAGTGAGAACGTGCGGTGTTTGGTTTTCTGTTCTTGCGATAGTTTGCTGAGAATGATGGTTTCCAGCTGCATCCATGTCCCTACAAAGGACACGAACTCATGCTTTTTTATGGCTGCATAGTATTCCATGGTGTATATGTGCCACATTTTCTTTTTCTTCTTCTTCTTCTTATTATTATTTTTTGAGTTAGTTTTTTTAAAATTATTATTATACTTTAAGTTCTAGGGTACATGTGCACAATGTGCAGGTTTGTTACATAGGTATACATGTGCCATGTTGGTGTGCTGCACCCATTAACTCGTCATTTACATTAGGTATATCTCCTAATGCTATCCTTCCCCCCTCCCCACAATAGGTCCCAGTGTGTGATATTCCCCTTCCTGTGTCCAATGAAAGTGATCTCATTGTTCATTTTCCACCTATGAGTGAGAACATGTGGTGTTTGGTTTTCTGTCCTTGTGATAGTTTGCTGAGAATGATGGTTTCCAGCTGCATCCATGTCCCTACAAAGGGCACAAACTCATCCTTTTTTATGGCTGCATAGTATTCCATGGTGTATATGTGCCACATTTTCTTAATCTAGTCTGTCACTGATGGACATTTGGGTTGATTCCAAGTCTTTGCTATTGTGAATAGTGCCGCAATAAACATACGTGTGCATGTGTCTTTATAGCAGCATGATTTATAATCCTTTGGGTATATACCCAGTAATGGGATGGCTGGGTTAAATGGTATTTCTAGTTCTAGATCCTTGAGGAATCGCCACACTGTTTTCCACAATGGTTGAACTAGTTTACAGTCCCACCAACAGTGTAAAAGTGTTCCTATTTCTCCACATCCTCTCCAGCACCTGTTGTTTCCTGATTTTTAATGATTGCCATTCTAATTGGTGTGAGATGGTATCTCATTGTGGTTTTGATTTGCATTTCTCTGATGGTGAGTGATGATGAGCATTTTTTCATGTGTCTGTTGGCTGTATGAATGTCTTCTTTTGAAAAGTATCTGTTCATATCCTTTGCCCACTTTTTGATGGGGTTGTTTTTTTCTTGTAAATTTCATTGAGTTCTTTATAGGTTCTGGATATTAGCCCTTTGTCAGATGAGTAGATTGCAAAAATTTTCTCCCATTCTGTAGGTTGCCTGTTCACTCTGATGGTAGTTTTTTGTTTGTTTGTTTTTTTTTTTTTTGTTTTTTTTTTTTTTTTTTTTTGCTGTGCAGAAGCTCCTTAGTTTAATTAGATCCCATTTGTCAGTTTTGGCTTTTGTTGCCGTTGCTTTTGGTGTTTTAGACACGAAGTCCTTGCCCATGCCTATGTCCTGAATGGTATTACCTAGGTTTTCTTCTAGGGTTTTTATGGTTTTAGGTCTAACATTTAAGTCTCTAATCCATCTTGAATTAATTTTCATATAAGGAGTAAGGAAAGGATCCAGTTTCAGTTTTCTACTTATGTCTAGCCAATTTTCCCAGCACCATTTATTAAATAGGGAATCCTTTCCCCATTTCTTGTTTTTGTCAGGTTTGTCAGAGATCAGATGGCTGTAGATGTGTGGTATTATTTCTGAGGACTCTGTTCTGTTCCATTGGTCTATATCTCTGTTTTGGTACCAGTACCATGCTGTTTTGGTTACTGTAGCCTTGTAGTATAGTTTGAAGTCAGGTAGCGTGATGCCTCCAGCTTTGTTCTTTTGACTTAGGATTGTCTTGGCAATTCAGGGTCTTTTTTGGTACCATATGAACTTTAAAGCAGTTTTTTCCGATTCTGTGAAGAAAGTCATTGGTAGCTTAATGGGGATGGCATTGAATCTATAAATTACCTTGGGCAGTATGGCCATTTTCACAATATTGATTCTTCCTATCCAAGAGCATGTTGTGTTCTTCCATTTGTTTGTGTCCTCTTTTATTTCACTGAGCAGTGGTTTATAGTTCTCCTTGAAGAGGTCCTTTACATCTCTTGTAAGTTGGATTCCTAGATGTTTTATTCTCTTTGAAGCTGCAAATATCTTACCATACTTTTTTTTAATCTGTCATCCACATAGCCATTCAGTGGCTATGTACCATTCTAACACTGGATAATAGAGTTTAAAACTGAGTAAACCAGGATACAGTGGCCTAGCTTATTCACGGCTAACCCTGCTGACTGAGACTCAGCTCAGACATCACTTCCCCAACCCTGAGGCAGAGCAAGGTGCCTCCCTGGGCCCCCATGGCCCCATGTTCACCTCCTCTACAGGAGTGAGCCTCGTATACTGCTGATCCAGCTGGTTATGTGGCTCCTTAGGGCTGAGCCATATTTCTGACTGTACATCTAGAACCCCAGGCAGAGCTGGGAAGTAGGAGCGGGAGAGGAAGGAAGGGCGTGGAGCAAGGGCTGTGCCCTGAGCTGCCCGGTGTGGGACCCGCAGTCATGAGTGCATTTGTGCTCCTCTGTCATGGGGAGACTTGAGCTCCCCCATGGTGGGGTCAGGAGGCTGCACTGTCGGCAGGTGGAGCTTGTTTTTTAATTCCAGCTGGCCCCAGGACACGAGAGTTTATCAGTCCATCTGGCAATGCCCATTGCACCATAGGAGGGAGGCAGGGGCAGCCCCAGAGGAGGGATGAATGGCAGAGAATCCCTGGCTCAGAAGCAGGGTGGCACCCGTGTGCTGCACTTACACCCCAGGTGCTGGGGGCTGTGTCACCCTCCCACTGTGAGGCTCTGGGCCGCGACGAGGAGGGAGATTGTAAGAACTCCACTGGAAAGGGCTGGACAGCAGGAAGGAGGGATGCCTGAGGTATGTTCCATTCTGGCACCAGAGGCAAAGGAGAGAAGAGGCTGGACAGCTAGCCACCCCTCGCCACTCTGCGGGAATCTCCCGTGTGAAAACAGTGCCCCTACCAGGGCCATTTCTCCAAATTGCTCAAATCAAGAAATCACTTTTGTGGGAAGCCTCTTAAATATACAAAACTTTTTGAATGAAATTTTTGCTTTTTCCACGTTCCTCTTGACTCTGTTTCCCCACAGATCTGGCTTTTTAAGTCAGCAAGGGGACAGGGGATGTAGAGACATCCGGGGCAGGACTACTGATCCTTGCCCAACTCATCACCTGTCCCTTCCGTGTGTCTTGGATGTGACCTGTGTGTTGGCCAGAATCACCGCCCACGTCCACTAGAGCACCTGCCGTGGTCACGTGCTGGCAATGGCAATGCATCCTGTGGCCTACGGCATGCCAAGTGGCATCCCCATGAGCAAGACATAGGGGCCCCACTTCTCAGGCTTGACCCTGGAAGCACAGCAGATACAAAGGCGGGAGCAGACTCAAAGCTGTTTTCACAGTTGGATCCAGCACAATAGCGCCAAACAGGTCTCACCCTAAAGCCTGACGTCTTTATTCACAAAGTCAACTGCAAAAGGGCAAGACAAAGGAGATCCAGTGGGAGTCAGTTCATGAGAGACAAAAAGAAGCCCAGGATGGGGAGATTAATATGTTTTAATCTGGCTGCTTAAAATATAGAAATAGTATCAAGTTGGGTAACATTGATGAAGTCAGAGTCCCTATTTTAAAAAAGAAAATCACATTCAAATTTCTTTCTTTTTTTTTTTTGGTTTTAGCTTTTTTTTTTTAATCTTAATAGACTTGATTCTTTTTTTTTTTTTTTGGTGGAGGCGGGGGCCGGGGGTACTGAGTCTCACTCTGTTCCTCAGGCTGGCAGGCTGGAGTGCAGTGGTACAATCTCAGCTCATTGCAACCTCTGCCTCCCCAGTTCAAACAGTTCTCTCACCTCAGCCTCCCAAGTATCTGGGACCACAGGTGCACACCACCACGCTGGGCTACTTTTGTATTTTAGTAGAGATGGGGTTTTACCATACTGGCCAGGCTGATCTTGAACTCCTGACCTCAGGTGATCCACCCACCTTGGCCTCCCAAAGTGCTGGGATTACAGGTGTGAGTCACTGCGCCCGGCCTAGACTTGATTCTATAGAGTACTTTTAGGTTCACATCAAAATTGAGAGGAAGGTACGGAGAGATTTCTCATATACTGCCTGCTACAGGCACGCATGGTCTGCCCCACCAGATGCTACATTTGTTACAGCTGATGGACCTACCCTGACACATCACTACATCATTATCACCCACGTCTATATGGGCCGGATCTTCATCTTAGCTTCATTCTCAGTGTTGCATATTTTTTTTAGTAGAGGGGGTTGGACAAATTTATGACCCATGTTTACAGGCTTGAGCCACCATTATAGCATCATACAAAGCAGTTTTGGACAAATTTATGACATGTTTCCACCATTATAGCATCATACAAAGCAGTTTTGCTACCGTCAAAATTCTCTGTGCTACAACCAGTTTCCTTTTTTAAAACAAAAAGGAAAGGGACCAGTTTATTTTGTGATTGTAAGCAAAGAATCACAGCTACCAATCTCCTATTCTGTGCCTCTTCTTCCCAGGTACAGACATTTTTTTTCCTTTGGGAGAGATGTGGCTTATTCTAGGTTCAAGGATAATGGTCACGCCTGGGTCATGGCCATCGTCATTCTCATCTTGGGGAGAGTGTTGGGTCCTATGAAGGCCCAGAAGTCTAGTGAACCTGGTTGACGCTCAGTAAATGTCTGCCCCACTGAATATTTTCCGTATCTCCTTCCAAGAGCACCTTCTAGTGTTCTTCTATTTTCTTGACCATAGCCCCCAGCAGGCATAAGATCTGTGTCCTGGGGTCAATATTTCTACAGTGATGACTCTAGAAACCAGTCTGTTCTGAAGGCTTTCACCATTTCTCAGGAGTAATGAGAGAAATAAACATAGGTTTTTATTCATTTTAAAGATGTCTCCTTTATTTGAGACTATGTCTCTTCTATATTTTTAGTGTTAAGATGTATTCTGGGGGAGCTGTATGGTTGGGGCCGGGCACAGTGGCTCATGCCTGTAATCCCAGCACTTTGGGAGGCCAAGGCTGGTGGATCACCTGAGGTCAGGAGTTTGAGACCAGCCTGACCAACATGGTGAAACCCGTCTCTACTAAAAATACAAAAATTAGCCGGGCGTGGTGGCGCATGCCTGTAAGCCCGACTACTCGGGAGGCTGAGGCAGGAGAATCGCTTGAACCTGGGAGGTGGAGGTTGCAGTGAGCCGAGATCGTGCCATTGTGCTCCAGCCTGGGTGCTGGGTGACAAGAGCAAAACTCCACCTCAAAAAAAAAAAGGAGATAGTGACTAGTTTTTTAGTGTGTGTGTGCTTATTGTCCCTATTCATCACGTTCATTCTTGCTGCTTCCAGGCCACATCTGGGCCGTGTTGTCCACTGTAAGAAAAGTAGTGACTGAGTAGAAAATGAATGGGAGGGATTGAACATCTGCCACACAAACTCTTTTGGCCAAAAGAAGAGAAAACTTAAAGGGGAACAAAAGAGCTGTCTTCACATATTTAAGAAGGTCTCTGGGTTACTCCAAAGACCAGAAACTAGGAGAAATGAACTAGGAGAAATGTGTAGAATTTAGCTCAGTTCTCTTCGTGTTGAGTAGTGGTTGGGTGCTGAGATGAGACTCATGGCCACCCTGCAGGAGTTCTCCATCTCTTACCGAGGAGACAGTGACAGCAATGATAGCTAAGAGTTACATTTACATGAGTGTCCGTGTGCCAGACACTGTTGTAAGCAGTTTATGGACAATGTGCCACTTGTCCTCACAACTGCACCCCGAGGGAGTCACTGTGGCTCCCATCCCTGCCATGTGAGCCAGGGATCCAAGAAAGGCTTCACTGGAGTTAGGCCCCGGAAGCCTGAGGACAGAGTCATGAGTCTGCCAAGGGGATTAGGACTTAGCTTCAGAAGAGGTGCCCTGGAACAAGGAGGGACAGTTTGGGATGGAGGGGAGGAGCCCAGGTAGCTCTGTCTTCTCAGCACCAGAGATGCCAGCGCCACCCCAGTTGGTTCAAACCAGCCCCATCCTCACCGGGATTGCTGCAGGAGCCTCCTCTGGTCGCCTTGCCATTCTTCTGCCCACTATAAACTGGCATCCATACCGAGCCGGTGGCCCTCTCAGAGCCAAAAGGAACATGTCACTCCTCTCTCAAAACCCTGCAGGACTCCATCTTATTTGAACAACAGCCACCTGGGCCAGCCAGGCCCTGGGAATCTCACCCTTCTGCCTCCCAAATCCCATCCTTTCCCCTCACTCTCACTCTCCCCTCCCTCACTCCGCCTCCACCCCACCAGCGTGCCCCTCCACCACGGCCTTTGCACCCCTGTGACCTCTGCCTTGGAAGCCTTTACCCGTGTAGCCACAGGGCTCACTTCCTCCCAGGCTCTGCTCAGATGTCCTCTTCCCAGTGAGGCCTTCCCTGCATCCTGCTGTAAGATAGCAGTCACCCCCACCTACTCCCTGTTCTGCTCACACTGCTTGACTTGTCTCTAAAGCACTTGTGACTGTGTGTTACGGTCTCTAATCTCATCTAGTACATTTGTTATATATGCTATGGTGATATATATGGTTCACTGGGCATATATGGTCTGCCCCCCTGAGAATGTAAGCTTCAGAGGGCAGGGACTTTGTTTCACTCACTGCCTACTCATCAGAACCTAGAAGGTGCCTGGCACGTGGGAGGCCCTCAGTAAATCTGCAGCGCCTGGATGGTCAAATGAGCCATTCAGCTGGGACTGGAAAGTGAGAGACAGTTGGCACCATCCAGTACCCATTCAAAGGATCCTCCCAGTGGGCAAAAGCTGTAGACATTGCTCAACAGTGGGATGGCCTAGCACGGCATGATCAGACTTGGTTTGGGGCGGGATTCAGGACTGTTTTTGACTAATGAGGAGGAACTGAGTGGCCGTGAGACCTGGCGGTGCGCAGGTCAAGCTGCTTTGTCAGGTGGTGAACTCTTGGGAGCAAGGAGTTTATGAGGCAGGACAAGAAAGGGCAAAGCCAGTTGGCTCATCCAGAAACCAAGCAGTCGAGATCCCTCAGTGTTCCCCAGAGGGCACTGGAAAGCCTATGTGTGTCCTGAGGAAGCATGATTCCCAAGCTGCTCAGCTGCTGTCCAGTGACCTGAGGCCAACAGACGCCTGCTGCATCGGATCATCAGGCTGTCGCGCAGGGAGCTGAAGTTTCATGTTTTATTTTTTGTTTTTATTTTTGGGGGGGACAGAGTCTTGCTCTGTCACCCAGGCTGGAGTGCAGTGGTGCGATCTCAGCTCACTGCAGCCTCCACCCGCTGGGTTCAAGCGATTCTCCGGCCTCAGCCTCCTGAGTAGCTGGGATTACAGGCATGTGACACCACACCTGGATAATTTTTTGTATTTTTAGTAGAGATGGGGTTTCACCATGTTGGCCAGGCTGGTCTCGAACTCCTGACCTCAAGTGATCCACCTGCCTCAACCTCCCAAAATGTTTGGATTACAGGCGTGAGCTACTGCCCGGCCTGAGTTGAAGTTTTAGAAGAACACTTTCAGATGCCAAACTCAACAGCCTCTGTCTTCCCACAGCCCACAACTTGCCACTCTCAAGTATCACAGCCATCCCTGGAGGCTCTGGAAAGCAGGGAGGGCCTAGTTCTGGTTAATCAAGCTGGGACTGGTGTGGGGTGGGGGGTTCTTTGTCAATGGCTGTATCAATCCCCTATTGCCACAATGACAAACAACTCCAACATCTCGGTCACTGACAGAAGTGCAGGTGGTAGTGGTGCAGGCTGTCTGTAGGGGCATTCCCTGTACTGGGACTGTTCTCCCTGGAGAGGGTAAGAAGCAAAGAGAATCAGAGCCAAACCGCATAACCACGTTCAGAGCTTCTGCCGGGACGTGGCCAGCATCCTGTTCACTCACACCCTGTCAAAAGAAGCAGGTCCTGTGACAACAGGCAGATATGTAATTCCCTAGATGGAGGCCATGACCAGATAATTCCGTCTGCCGTAGGGGTGTTGATTGCAGAAAGATGTCTGTGCTGAGGAGACCATCCAACCAGAGGACCACTCAAGTCATTCCCTCTGTGCCGATACTCTGAATTATGTCCAAGGTTGACTGAAAAGCTTCCCGAGGCTGCCT
This sequence comes from Macaca thibetana thibetana, assembly GCF_024542745.1. Lineage (NCBI taxonomy): Eukaryota > Metazoa > Chordata > Mammalia > Primates > Cercopithecidae > Macaca > Macaca thibetana. Next base: position 90,359,397 of record NC_065584.1, read on the forward strand.
CCCTCTCTCCCACCACAGGGCAGCAATTCCAGGATCCGGCTGGAAGGCCTTCCGGAGAGGCTGGCCTCTCACCCGAGTCATTCTCTCTCTCTTTCCTCCTGTCTGGCAGGTGGGTAGCAGGTCCGTGGAGCCCCTGCTCGGCGACCTGTGAGAAAGGCTTCCAGCACCGGGAGGTGACCTGCGTGTACCAGCTGCAGAACGGCACACACATCGCTACGCGGCCCCTCTACTGCCCGGGTCCCCGGCCGGCGGCAGTGCAGAGCTGTGAAGGCCAGGACTGCCTGTCCATCTGGGAGGCATCTGAGTGGTCACAGGTGGGTGCCTGGGCTTGCCGCCAGGACTCAGCCACAGGGACTCCAACACGGTGCCACGGTATTGGTGACATTCTGGTGCCTCCCAGCCCTCGCTCGCCCCCAGGTCAGCTCGAAGTTGTGTTATAGCTCATGTGTTCTTAATTTCCATCTCAGATAACAGCGTGGCTACAAAAACACAGATACCATGTCTCTCATGATGTACATGTTGACACTACAGTGAAGGACAATTTGATCCCATTTCCTATGAAAATTCCCACATCAAGATAGGACAGACAGATACTGACCGACTTTTTAATTCTCCTTTGAGTGTATTTAACTGTGGTGTGCTCAGGCTGGGAAGGTGGTTTCAAAGGTTTTCCTTTAATCCCCCAGCAGTCTTTGTAGAATACAAGAGTCAGATGCCAGGAGGGACAGCTTTTAGTGTGCAAGTTGGAGTTACAAATGTCATGCCATAAAATGTTTTGGAAAGAAGTGGATTAAGCCTTAAGTCTTAACTTTGAAGGTTGGTCCTGGGAGTACGATTTTATCTTTGGTGATGTCATCCTTCAGGGCTTTGCATTGACTTTGCATTAATGATTTTGACTGTTTGGCCATAAAACTCAAAAAAAAAAAAAAAAAGCTGAATAAAGGGCAGGCTTCCCTCAGGTCTTCCACCAGAGTAGTCTAGGAAACTCAGAGAGGCTCATCCAAGACACTCTTTAGTGTGGAAAATATTTTTAAAGTTCCCTCTATTGCCAAACAGTTGGAATTATTTTGAATAACAAAGTATTCAGCCCATTTTTAATGAAGGAAAACTCTGCCATTGGCTGCTCTAAAACAAAGGTTAATTTTCAAACAGATTGTGGCATGTATTTGTTTATAGATCTGAATCTTTATCCTACATTTTATGATATTTTAGGAAAGGAAGAGAGTTTGAGATTTTGTTGTTTGATTGTTTTTTTTTCTTTATATATGCTGACATTTGTCAGTTTAACATTAGAGGGATTTTTTTCGGCCGCTTGCTGGCAGAGTTGAGGCAGGTATTCAGCCCCCTCCCCTTTCCAGTACCCTAGGTGAGCCTTTGGGTTTTAATTGCCTAGCTCTCGATCCAAGTAAGATTTGTGCTTTGATCAGATCAAAACTATAAATTTTCCACTCAGTGGTGAAACCCTGTCTCTACTAAATACAAAAAAGTAGCCAAGCATGGTGGTGCACTCCTGTAATCCCACCTACTTGGGAGGTTGAGGCAGGAGAATCACTTGAACCCGGGAGGCAGAGGTTGCAGTGAGCCAAGATTGCTCCATTGCACTCCAGCCTGGGCAACAAGAATGAAACTCTGTCTCAAAAAAAAAAAAAAAAAAAAAAAAATTCCACTCAGACTCTTTTTATGGAGGAAAAAAATGCCTCCCCAACAAGCCTGACATCATCAATTATCATTACAGCACTGAAGATCTCTGCATTTGGAAAATGTGAGACAGTGGGAGCAAGATTTAAATAAATTTCTCTGTGCCTGTATCTATGTGCACACCTAATCCTAATCCCGAACGAGCACCACACCAGTCAGCCTAACTCTGGTTTCGCCCAGGCTTGAACAAAACGCTTTCTTCTGAACATTTAACTTGGAATCAAATCATTCCCCACGGGAAGCTCGCGAAGCTAGTACTTCTGCCGCTTCCCACGTACTGAAGTCCCAGAGTGAGTCTGTCTTCCGCTGGAAGCAAATGGGTTTCAGTTCCTTGAGGGAGAGTTTTTGTCGACGTGCTCACTTTTATCCAACCAGCTGTGTTGATTGCTCTCACTACCTACCCCCAGCTTCTTCCCGACTTTATTAGAAGAAGGATCAAATATCCAGAGGGAAGGAAAAGGTAGTGAGTTTCTCCTGTCCTCAGCTTGCAGGCCCCGCCCATGATGGAAAGCAGAGAGACTGAAGGGCACCCTCCTAGGCCCCTTTGGAGCTGGAGCTGACCTCAGCAGCCTGTGGCACAGCTTAGACAAAGGCTTCAGAAAGAATAGGTTGCTGGTCAGAGTTTGGTTAAGGGTCAGGGTTTGATTAAGAAATAGGCTGGATGCTCAGAGCTTGAAATTCAAGGGGAAGAGGCGAGGAATGCAAAGTAAAGACCAGGCAACAGTGAACTTAGGCAGAAATGGTGCATGGGCTCCTGGTTGCAGAGGAGCAAGTTGTGTGGGTGCTGGTGCCAGGGGTAGCCCACAAGTCAGACAGTGAGGACAGAGTTGCTGAAATGGTCAGGAAACCTTGCCACACAGAGAAGCAAGGGGTAGCCCTCCAGTGCAGTGCCCCGGGGCTCCTGCATGCAAAGCCCACCGTGGACTGACCCCTGGCATCTGAGGACCCTTTAAACCAGCTCCACACTCCACACACAGCAACTCTCTCCACTCCCTGAAGGGGACATTGCAGCTAGTTCTGAAGCATGTGTATTTCAAACCAGCCTAAATTAGCCTTGAAAGAAAACCTCATAGGATCTTTAGACAAAGAGCTTAATTGAATTCATAAGAAAGAGAGGCTGGGCGTGGTGGCTCACACCTGTAATCCCAGCACTTTGGGAGGCCAAGGCGGGTGGATCATGAGGTCAGGAGATCGAGAGCATCCTGGCCAACATGGTGAAATCCCATCTCTACTAAAAATACAAAAATCAGCCAGGCGTGGTGGCATGTGCCTGTAGTCCCAGCTACTCAGGAGGCTGAGGCAGGAGAATTGCTTGAACCCAGGAGCTTGCAGTGAGCCAAGATTGCACCACTGCACTCCAGCCTGAGTGACAGAGTAAGACTATCTCAAAAAAAAAAAAAAGAGAGAAAGCTAGATCATATTTTTGGATAAATGTTAATAACAAATATCAGGATTAACATTTGTCCTTTATGTACCTTTTTTCCAGTGGACACAGTGGGATTTTTTTTTTTTCTTTAGAGATGGGGGTCTCTATGTTGCCCAGGCTGGTCTTGAACTCCTGGCCTCAAGTGAGCCTCCCACTTCAGCCTCCCAAAGTGCTGGAATTATGAGTGTGAACTACTGAATTTGGCCTAGAACTTTTTAAAGTTGAGTTTGTTATAACTCAAGAAAGTCACTGCTGTAGCCTGCCATATTTTTGGTAAAGTGAGCAAGTATGAAACCGCCTTAGCAGAATCCAGCCTTCTGCACACCATCTTTCCAAGTTATGTGTTTACGCCTGTGTCAGGGACAGGGCTTCCAGGGCCAACTTGTTTGTGAGTTTTGTCCTCCTGAGGCTATGGGTCAGCTCTGCCTGGGCTTCCTTCTGCTTTGCTTTTGGAGATGGTAAGTGCTCTTGCCAGCCCAGGCACCGTCCCTCCCCAAGATCTGTGGTGGGCATGTCAGGAACAGGCTCCAGATGCACCCCAGAGCACCCATCTGCTGTGCTGACACCCTGTCACGCCCTCTGTCTCTTCATACCTTCTTGCTGCTGGGAATCCTGAACTCTGGAGGGCGTGCACATCATTCATCACCCACAGGCCCTGCCCAGGTCCCCTCCCCACTGCCCCTTGCCAGGTCTCCCGAAAGTAAGTAAACTACCACAGGGGACATGCCTCTGTCACCATTCTTGGTGTCTGCGTTAAAACATTCACTGGAGCTCTCTGCGAAGGCTTTCCACCTGCCTCACGAGAAAGTCACCTGCGGTTTTTCCTTCCTTCTGCCTCCTCCTTGTCCTGGCTGGATCGAGGTCTTTGTCCCAGGCTGGCCCAAGCAAAGCACGTGCACCTGGAGGCCATCTGGGAAGATCTGGGGCCTGGGACTCAGCTTCAGGGCCTCACCTTGCTCCAGCTGGGCCCTGTTCCCTGCAGCACTCATGGCTCCATCACACCCCTGCCCTTTGAGCTCATGTATTGCCTTAAGCTTTTGGACCTGACAAGTGGCCGCTGAATTCCACTCCCCTCATGTGACCTCACGAGTACCCCAGGTTCTTCCCACTCCTGATTCCTGGGTCCCTTCCCCAACACTGGCCACTTGGCTGGTGCCCCAGCTGGGACCATGTGCATAAGACCCTGTAGACCATGAGCTTTTTGAGGACAGAAGTGTGGGTTTTCGTCTTTGCATCATCCCACACCTGGCACCTCGGAGGGAGTTAATAGCTGCTGATGGACTTGAATCAAATTGAAACTGGATTAAATATTCGAATGGTGTCTTGCAGTGTTCTGCCAACTGTGGAAAAGGGGTGCGGAAACGGACTGTGGCGTGCACCAACTCACAAGGGAAATGCGATGCCTCCACCAGGCCGAGAGCCGAGGAGGCCTGCGAGGACTACTCAGGCTGCTATGAGTGGAAAACCGGGGACTGGTCTACGGTGAGAGCAGCCTGCTGGCATTTCTCTCTGTGCCGCAGTGCAGGGGGCTTGAGGGTCGGGAGCTCAGCTCTTGTGATGGTTCCAATTCCACACAGCAGTCCCAGCGTAACTAGGCACATTCACTTTCCTTCCACCCGCTGCCACTACCCAAGACCCCATGTGCTTCCTCCCCTGCTTTTCCCACAGGCCGCACCAGCACTGCCCCTTCTGGCTCACTGGGAGAACCCCACTGCTTCACATGCATGCAGAAGGAACCCAAACGCAGCCCAAGGCAGGACGCCCGTGCCCTGGATGCCAGGCTTGCCATGCTGTGCAGTGGGCCGGCAGGCCCCAGCCTCCTGCCATGGGGACACTTGGGGCAAACATCACTTCCATTCACTCCCAGGACCCCTGGGCAAGGGCCTGGAGATGCAGGGACAGACAGGGCAGGGGGCCTTGAGGTGGGAGCAGGGAGGGGTATCACAGAGCTGCGGGGTCAGCACTCTGAAGACCAAGGGTGAATAAAGGGCCATTGAAGGTTTCTCCAAGTAAAAAAATGATTTGTTGTTTAACCCCTTCTTTTTCATTCATCTGATACATTTGAATGATTCCTGTTTTCTGGGGACCAAGGTGAGCACCACTGCCACCTGTAAGAACCTTCTAGTGGGTTTTCTTGAGAGTCTTTTCACAAAATCTGTACCACGCTTCCTGTAAGCATAGACCGTGTTTGTCTTTCTGTATGGTCTTAGCAACTGGAAAACTCCTGCTTGCTTCTCCTGATATCTCTTCACTCAAAGATTGCAAACTGCTGACCTAGAGCCATTGGTTTTTGCTCAGCCTACACAGTATCTTAAACATGTTGGAATTAGTGGCTAGCATTTTTTCCCAACATTTTAATGCATATTCTAATCACATGATTGACTGCCAATATGTTCCGTGTGTGAAAAAAACGTTTACTTGAGCTGAATGTTCATTATCTTCACTTTAGACAGTTTTTTTTATTATACTTTAAGTTCTGAGGTACATAGCAGAATGTGCAGGTTTGTTACATAAGTATACATGTGCCATGGTGGTTTGCTGCACCCATCAACCCGTCATCTAGGTTTTAAGTCCCGTATGCATTAGGTATTTGTCCTAATGTTCTCCTTTCCCTAGTCCCCCATCCCCCAACAGGCCCTGGTGTGTGATGTTCCCCTCCCTGTGTCCACGTTTTCCCGTTGTTCGACTCCCACTTATGAGTGAGAACATGCAGTGTTTGATTTTCTGTTCCTGTGTTAGTTTGCTGAGGATGATGGTTTCCAGCTTCATCCATGTCCCTGCAAAGGACATGAACTAATTCTTTTTTGTGGCTACATAGTATTCCATGGTATATGTGTGCCAGCTACATTTTCTTTACCCAGTCTATCATTGATGGGCATTTGGGTTGATTCCACCTCTTTGCTATTGTGAACAGTCCCACAGTAAACATACATGTGCATGTGTCTTTATAGTAGAATGATTTATAATCCTTTGGGGATATACCCAGTAAAGGGATTGCTGGGTCAAATGGTATTTCTGGTTCTAGATCCTTAAGGAATCACCACACTGTCTTCCACAATGGTTGAACTAATTTACAGTCCCACCAACAGTGTAAAAGCGTTCCTGTTTCTCCACATCCTCTCCAGCATGTTGTTTTCTGATTTTATGATGATCACCTTTCTAACTGGCGTGAGATGATATCTCATTGTGGTTTTGATTTGCATTTCTCTAATGACCAGTGATGATGAGCTTTTTTTTCATGTTTATTGGCTGCATAAATGTCTTCTTTTGAGAAGTGTCTGTTCATATCCTTTGCCTACTTTTTGATGGGGTTGTTTGTTTTTTTCTTGTAAATTTGTTTAAGGTTCTTTGTAGATTCTAGATATTAGCCCTTTGTCATATGGATAGATTGCAAATTTTTTTCCCATTCTGTAGGTTACCTGTTCACTCTGATGCTAGTTTTGTTTTGCTGTGCAGAAGCTCTTTAGTTTAATTAGATCCCATTTGTCAATTTTGGTTTTTGTTGTCATTGCTTTTGGTGTTTTAATCATGAAGTCTTTGCCCATGCCTATGTCCTGAGTGGTATTGCCTAAGTTTTCTTCCAGGGTTATTATGATTTTAGGTCTTAGGTTTAAATCTTTAATCCATCTTGAGTTATTTTTTGTATAAGGTGTAAGGAAGGGATCCAGTTTCAGCTTTCTGCATATGGCTAGCCAGTTTTCCCAGCACCATTTATTAAATAGGGAATTCTTTCCCCATCGCTTGTTTTTGTCAGGTTTATCAGAGATCAGATGGTTGTAGATGTGCGGTGTTATTTCTGAAATTTCACCTGAACATTCAGGTTTTGGCTTTGCTATGAAAATGTGGCAACATGGCTCAGGCAGGTAATTTTGCTTCTGCCTCTGCTTTACGAAAGGAAAAATGGTTTTTCCATCGGAAGGCAAAACTTACCGGAATCTGATCCCTGCAGAAATGTTACCACCTTCCCATCAGCCCAAGTCAGAACACAAATTTCTCCAAACTCTTTGAGTAAAAAAAAAAAAAAAAAAAAGCCAAATTTCCCAATTCCCTGTTTGCCTGGTAGTGCTAAGGTGCACTGTTATTCTGGATAACAGTGAATTTGAGAAGGACCTAAAACACCTCCTTCCTATTTACTCCCTGATCAAAACATCTGACCAAGGCAACAGAACTGAGCCTGTCAGTCCAGTGTCCCCAAAACCAAACAGGGATGCCACACAGTTACTTGGATGTTAATAAAGCTTAATATGGAGCTGCCAGGATGTATCTTACGCTGGCAGAGAAACTTAACTTCAAAGCTCTCACAAAAGATACATGTGCTTTGGCTGGGCATCATGGCTCACACCTGTAGTCCCAGCACTTTGGGAGACCAAGGCAGGAGGATTGCTTGAACCCAGAAGTTCAAGATCAGCCTGGGCAACATAGGGAGACTGTGTCTCTACAAAATAAATAAACAAACAAAAATAAAAATAAAAATAAAAAAAATAGCCGGGCGTGGTGACACATGTCCGTAGTCTTAGCTACTTAGGAGGCTGAGGCAGGAGGATCACTTGAGCCAGGGAAGTCAAGGCTACAGTGAGCCATTATTACACCACTGCACTCCAGCTCAGTCAAGAGAGCGAAACCCCATCAAGAAAGAAAGAAAGAGAGAAAGAGAGAGGGAAGGAAGGAAGGGAGGGAGGGAGGAAGGAAGGAAGGCCTTCGAGCCATGAGGACTTGAACTCATGCAATAGAGACATTAAGGGACTGAATGACAGCTCTGACTCTCCAATTACGTGCCTTAACCTCTCTGACCCCTTGGTCTCTTTATCTCTGAAATGGGAATCATAAACACTGGCCCTGCCTGTTTCTCAGAGATGCTTAGAGGTTTCAGAATGTTCATATATGTGTCTAAGCACTTTGACCACTAAACCCATTTCATTTCATTGCCCAAAATCCGCCACCCAAAGGTCACAGGGTTTTGGGGCACAATCCCCAGGGTTATAACCCATTCCAATCTGACTTAACCTTGTCTTATCAGTAGGGCTTCCAGCCTTTTATAGACAACACTGAGAAATTCTCTATCCAAGCACATCCAGACCTAGCTTGAAAAAGGTCACTGATTCTAGCCCAGAGACATATAGGTGAGCTATCAAAAGACTAGGTTCTGATCCATAAGTAGCACGTTGGCAAATGTGCAGGATCATCTAAAGAATTGATGATTACCTTACACCTACATGGTTACAGAGAGTCCAGAAGATGTAGAAGCGGACCTGCCTAACAGTAACAGGCAGAATAACATTGGACACTAAGTGTTCAGATGTGTACTGGAATAAAGCTGTCATTGTCATCAGCGAATTGGAAGGGTCCTAGCAACCACGCCCTAAATGTAGCCTGTACTATTGTTGGCGCCTGTGCCCACAGGGGTCCGGGGCAGGAGCGGAGGCAAGAAGTGGTCAGTTCTAGGCCTGGGCCACACCTGCCCATCTGGGATTGGAGTGCCTAGCACTACTTTCCTTTTTGTGGGGTACCCCTGTGCCTCATGTCACTGGTCCCCTCTAGCCAAGGTTGTCACCCCTGCTGCACAGAAGAGGGAATGGAGGCTCAGAGCAGTTACCTGCCTCGCCCACACCCCGGCAGAGTCCAAGCTCCTGGACCCAGTTCAGTGTTCAGGCTGTTTGGTGGAAAAAGCAAGAAGGGATTGGGTAGGAACCATGATGGCGCCTTTAAGCTGAGGGGCATCTTGTAGATGGTTCTTGGGCTGCAGGGCTTGGCTCTCCTCAGCATGACCATTCTGGTTCTGAGGACTAGCTGGACACTTTTGCTTTCTTAAGTACCTTGACCTTCCTGGTACGAGGAGCCACAAAACCACCAAAGGATGGACAGGAATAACACTCAGCAGTCCTGCCCGGGACCTGGTGCTCATGCATCGCGTGGCTCACTCAGCCCATGAGCCTTCCCTCGTCTGCTGTTTGGGGTCCCTCCCTGGCCAAGGACACTGCAAGTTTCCCCAGACAGGACCTTCAGCCTTCCGGGAATGCCTGTCAGGTAAGATGAAGCCTTTTGCCTGGCCATCCTCTCTTCACCAGCCATGCTGTGAATAACACTTCCAGGCTTTCAGAAGAGTGAGGGGTTGGAGTCACTGTGCCCACTTTTGCCATAGCCCGTTTGACAAGCTGTCACTGCAGTAAGAACAAGAGGGATTTGTGGGATGTGAGGGCCTCGGTGACATCTTGGTTGCGGTATTAATCTACTTTGCATTGCTGTAAAGGAATGCCTAAGACTAGATCATTGATAAAGAGGTTTATTTGACTTATGGTTCCGCAGACTGTATAGGAAGCACAGTGCTGGCATCTGCTTCTGGGGAGGCCTCAGGAGGCTTTTACTTGCAGCAGAAGGTGGAGCTGGCATGTCACATGGTGAAAGAGGGAGCGAGAGAGAGAGAGGGTGGAGGCCCCAGACTTTTTTTTAACAACCAGCTCTTGGTGAACTAACAGAGCGAGAACTCGCTTATGACCATGGGAAGGACAGCAAGCCATTCCTGAGGGACCCACGCCCGTGACCCAAACACCTCCCACCAGGCCCCACCCCAACACTGGGGGACACATTTCAGCATGAGACTTGGAGGGCACAGACACCCAAACTGTGTCAGCCACTGTCTGGAGCTGGCATCGGATGGCATCCGATTGTGTGCACCAGGCTGTTATGAAGAGGGCTTAGCAAGGGTCCCCAGCCAGAGCCAGAGCCTGAGCCTGAGGCTGAGCTGGGGGAAGGTTGGTTTTAGCAAAGCAGAGAGGGCCCGCAGGGACATTAAACTGGAGTTGGCACCGTGTGTGTGTGTGTGTGTGTGTGTGTGTGTGTGTGTGTGTGTGTGTGGTGTACCAGGAGCATGCTGGTGGGGGCTGCATAGACATGAACCAAGAGACCCCGACCCCAACTGTCAACCTCACCACCCTCCCTCCTGCTGCCATCACCTGGGAGAGTTGGGGGCTGGGCACCCGCCACACCACCTGCCCCTCTGTACCCTCCCCCCAGGTAGAGAAACTTGCCCATTTTTCCCTCTCTGCCTTCTCTGGAGAAGTGGGAAGAATACATTTCCCCAGGGTGGTGGTGGGGAGCCCATGTCCTCAGTCCCTGGAGACCAGACCTTTCTAATTAGATTCCACGGGATGAGGCTTCCCCAGCGTTTTTGTCTGATTTGAACTGTTTGGGTTTGCCGTATGGTTTATGTGTCATCTTTGCTGTCCAGCTTGCAGATGGTGCCTCGGTTGCACCCATGGGTTCCACTGCATTTTTAAACCAGTCACCCAGGGCTTCCTTCCTGTAACGAGCCACCAAACCTCGTCATGTGCTGGCATTTGAAGGCAACAGACAAATTGCCCAAAAGGAAAGCAGAGAGAAGGCGGAACGCTCTCCATGTATCACTGTATCTGTGGAAGGTTATTCATGTAACCAGTTGTTCCAGTTTCTATTTCTTGTCCAGTTTCTAGCTCTTGGGAGGCAAACACTGCCACGGCAGCAGCGTGCTGGGCTAAGCAGGTGTTCCCCTCACTATGTCGCAATAGAGGGAGCTCAAAAGGTGAATCTTTCAGCAGATGGAAGCTTTGATATCCCCATCCAAGCAGTCTCCTCTCACTTCACCCCCAGGTGCTGTTGAGAAAGATGAGACTGTTTCCAGGGAGGTGAGGAACGGGCCAGTCCAAGAGCATGCTGCAGGTGCTAGCTGGGAGAGGACGCCCAGGGATGGCTGAGCACTCCTGCCACTCAGAGCCTTGGGGAGGCAGGCAGGCCCCTAGGGAAGATGGGGCCCCTCTCTTCCTGCCCCTACCCCTCATCCTGACCTCGGCCAGCAGCAAAACCCTAACCGGGGTCATGTGTGAGGGACACAAGTCATGTTCCCATCCCTGCCTAGAGCACTCCTATCGCTCTGGTATGTTTGAAAAATGACCTGCAGCTGCCTTCCCACCCGGGATAGTAGCTCTTTCCAGAAAACAATGCCGATCATTGTTTTCACCCACTGAATGCCGGGTCTATGTATTCCACTCTGGGGGTGGCGGGCCCTTAAAATGGGGGAGGAGGAAATCTCATTTCTTTCTAGATGGCATGACTTCTGAGCATTCATCACCACTGAAATGATGGGATGTTTCCAATGAAAAACACATTCTGGAGGGATTATAATGGATGATGTTTTTAAAGAAAACCATGACTTAATAGACCAAGGGAAGAGAACGGTGTTCCCTTATACTGAAAAGAAGAAAGTGGTCGTTGAGCCCCTGGTGCCAGTGGAGGGGACTGATCTGACTTGCAAGGCCTCTGAGCACCCTGACAGCCTAAGGCAGCCTTCTTTCTGTCTGTAATGTGGAGATAACAGTGCCTCTCAGAGGCCTTTCGAGTCAAATGATGCAGTACATGTTCAAGGATCTGTGTGCTCTGAGCCCTAGGAGGAAGTCAGGGAGAACCAGTCTGAGGTCGAGTTCATGTGTATTTTGCTATGTCGTTGTGCTCCCCGGAAACCCAGCTGTTAGATACCTCTCTATGTTCTAGGCAGGGAGATACAGGCTCGAGTTCCATAACCTTAGCAGTATATCATGCAAGAGGGTAGTTACAGACAGTTTTCATGTGGACACACCATCTCTGAGGCCCGCACTTGTTTGGTGTGGCCTGACCCACCCGCCCCACCCCAGCCGGCAAGGCCTGCCTGCCCAGCTGTGGCCCCCACTTGCTGTGGGCATGTGGCCAAGTCACTTCAGTTCAGCCGGCATTTCTGGAGCTGCTGTTCTGTGCCAGACCCTGTGCTGGTGGTGCAAGAGTGGACAATGACTCTTGCCTAAAGGGAGACAGATCAAGGAGCTGGCTATAGTGGCCCATGCTAAGTCCCACTGAGCAGGTATGCAGTCAGCACTGTGGGATCCAGACAGCCCCTGCCTGGGGAGCCACAACTGGGGGTGGGTGCATGTAGAGGGTAAGACAGCTTTTACTGGGATCAGTGACATTGGCCCGTGACATTTGCTGTTGCTTTAGAATTTACAAAGCACCTTCACTCAGGGTATGTCATTGGACCCTCACCCGTCAGTCCCTCTTTTACAGATGAGCAAGCTGAGGCTCAGAGTGGTGATATGGCTTTCTTCACAAAGTCACACAACTAGAAAATGGCAGGGCTGGTAACCCACCTTGGCTTAAAGTGCAAGATCATGTCGGAGGCTTAGATTCCGAATTTGAAACCAGAAGGAGCTGAGTCTAAGATGCTCATGTGCTCGTTATTAAATCAAGTATCTGCTCTCTCCTCAGCCCACCACGCCCATCGCAATCTGCTCCCCCAAAGGCTTTGAGTCAATCATTTACACTGTAATGTAAATCTGTTATCCCTCTAGGAGATCCTGCATGTTTAGCCTCCCCTTAATTGTGAAATTAAAAGTTGAGTCCTTATTGAAGAATATGTGAGCATCAAAACTCAAGTGCACAAGGCACTGGGGACCCTGGGGCCCTTTTCTGGGACATGTGAAACTGTGCCATGGCAGCAGCCAGCACTGTGCATCCAAATCAAGAGAGGTAGATCCTCCATTTGCCATCACTCCTAGGAATGTGAGCAGCCAGTGAAAGGCAGTGACCGAAACTCAGTGCTTTTCTGGGCAGGGGCAAAAAGGAGTGGGGACAGACACTTCCTTAGTGTGGAACACTGTGTGTGAGTCCACAGAGCCCGCCATCGAGCCATCCGTGCTTTACAGAGAGAAGTTCGAGACCCAGACCATGCTCAGATGAGAGCAGTGAGCTTGCTGAAGAGCAGTGAGGTCCCAGGAAATTGCCAGGAGGGGTGGCTGCAGGGAAGTGAGGTGGGCCACACGGCCATGCTGAATGGTCCAAAGGCCAGTGCCTCCATCTCCTGGGCCCTGCGCCATCCCTCCATTTGCTCAGTGTCCCTTGTCAAAGCAGCCGCCTTTGCAGGGAGTGAGAGATCAGAGAGTGGGGGAGCCTGGTCACCCAACGCCCCGTCTCCACCACACTCTAGATTCTAATCACTGCCTGCATGTAGCTAGTAAGTCAGAAGCCATCATCCCTAAGTAGTGCTTTTTTGTCATTGACCTCAGAGCAGCGCAGGTGGTTAAGACAACACAGGTTCACAACCCAGCCCCGCTGCTGTCCCCGTCTCACCTTGTGTGGGCATCATCCGCCATCAGATGAGTTTGGGGGTAGCCCTCATAGGGCTGATTGAGGAGTGAATGGCATCCAAGTATAGCATTCACCCCAGTGAAATGCCCAGTAGGGGCTTTTGATCATCATCATTTTCACAATCACCATCTGGGGCAGTCGTCAGCCTCGTCTCTCATCAGAATCTCATTTCTTATATGGGCCTATAAAATGTTTATGTATTCGAAGAACCATCCATCGAGTGTAGCTCAGGCCCCATAAATGGTGCGTGCTGTGGTTGAGTACCCACACGTGATGGCGGCATGCCCTGGGGCAGCTGTCTTGCTGCAACTTTCGCAGTGGGTGATGGGAAGCAAATTTGCCCACAGGGAACAGCTCCAGCCCCGGGAAAGAGGATGAGAGCTGTCCCGTGGTCTCCTCTGTGCTTCAGTCCCCAAGAGCTCTAGAGGCGACCCGGCCCCTGCAGGCCATCGGGGGTCACCTCAGCCTCCTGGTTCCCTAGCTAGAAGGTCCCAACCACAATGTGCAGGTCAGCAGGCTGCGAATTCGGAGGAATGAGGGACACCTGAAGCTGAGACTGCCAGGAAGAAAGCAGGTGTCGCAGGGGGAGTGGGAGGGGGTGTGTGTCTATGAAAGCATTTCCTGTTTCTCAGCGATGGCACAGGGGATTTTCACTGTCGTTTAACACTGCTATTTCAGGTTTCAACCGCTTCTGAGGTTTTCCTTGCTCATGCCAAGTCTCGGGGGAAATCTGTTCAAAATGCTTTTGAAGAGCTTTTGACATTTCACCAGCCAAGCACCTTTTCAGCAGAAAATGCAGTTACTGTCAGGATTCTGTCTGTCTCTTTCTTTGCTATCCAAAACCAGCCTGAGGCAGGCTGGCCCCTCAGAGACTCACTCAGTGGGGACGGGGGTGCATTCATTGTGCTTTGAGAGTTCAGCCTTGCATGATTTCACCCCATCCTGGGCTTGTGCTCACCCCAAAGCCAGTGGGGGGAGCCAGTGGGGGGCAGCCCTGCCTGGGCCACTCTGCAGGAACCACAGCCCAGGCGTGTAGTTGACATTCCTGGAGTGTTTTCCTCTTCCTGAGAGCTTTACAGCCTCCTCTGGCTAATTCTCAAAACATCCTGTTGGGATCTGGTGTTATTTACAGTTGTGATTTTACAGCTGGGAGAAGCTGCGAGAAGGGAATCCCGCTGTGGGGAAGGATGTCATCAGGGTAGGGGTGATGGAGACCTGGTTCCTCCCTGTCGGGGGTGGTGCGGGCAGGTGGGAGGCAGGGACTCTCTGGACACTCACATGGACACTCTGAAACCTCACATTCTGCCTCTCTGAAAGGTGGTGCCGCATCCCTAGCAGACACCACTTATTGAACACCTACTGTGTTCTGAGCTCTGGCCACAGCAGCTGTCAGTGTGAGGATGAACAAGCTCGTACATAAGCCCGGTGCCCTGTACACAGCAGACAGGCAGGAGGTGGGCCCTGCTGCGATGGCGACTGCCGTTTCTATTATTATTAAAGAAGCTAGTAACGCTTGCACAGTGTCTCACTATCACGTTGGTCTGGGGAACCTAACATCTTTTCTCTTTTTGCTGGAAACTCTACCTAAAGGGAAATCTCTTTTTCACAGTAACTTCATGAAATAATTTGCACAAAAAAGCACATGAGTAAATCCAAATTGAACCTCTTCCCTTTGTTGCCGTGAACCTTTTGCCCTTTGCGCATCAACAATTTTGTTACTGTTTTTCCGGTGACACCCCCTCCCTGCCTGGGAAGGGTGGTGGGCGGATGCGGAGGCTGCCTCTCCACCGGGTGGCCAGCTCAGATGCACGGCTGTGGGCACCTGCTGGGGTGGGGGCTCCACTCACTTCAGGTTTCCTGGCAAGGAGCTTTTCGGTTAAATTTATTGCTGCCTCCATTTCTGTCTCAGTTACCTGAGTCTTGGGAAGCCACATGAAATGTGGATGTGATGAGCCCCTTGACAAAAGGACTGTCAGTGAGAGCTTCAAACAAGACCAGATATGTTTTTTATAGATCTGTTTGCTTGGATTATTAAAGCCTAAAAAATGGCTTCACAGCGATGCTTGGGGCAAGTTTGATGCTATCAGGAGACACTGCAGTCTCCTCACTGTTCAATTAAAGCTGAAGCCTCAGGGGAGGCCAACAGAGAAGGAATTCACCCCATGTGCCTGTTATCCTTCCCACCACCGCCCAGCTCAGGTTACGAGGATGTCCTTCAACAGCAACCCCTTCAGATCTGTCTGGAATCATGTTTGTCTTCAGGACCAAAACAGCCTCTAATTGTGCTCCCCGAGGTCTGGCTGCCAGATCAACTCAGGGAGCCAGGCAGACAGGGCTGTCTGCACCTGCCTGTGGAGGGCCTGGTGACCTAAGGGCAGCCCAGGGAGTGCTAAGGGAGTGGGCCAGGTGACGCAGTGTGCCTTGCTGGGCTCCAGGAGCTCCCTGGCCAGCTGTCTGTGCTCTTGGCCGTGCATTTGCTGTTGAGAATAATAACAGCAGGATTTGTTGAGCTCCACTCTGAGACCCCCCGCTAGGCTCCTGTTCCACACTGCCTCTACTCCAGGAGACAATTCTATAAACAAGAGTTTATTATCCTCATGCTGCAAATAAACTGAGGCTCAGAGAGGTTAAGTCATTTACCTGAAGTCACACAGCTAGTAAGTGGGGATGTAGCATGCCAACAGGCCCCCCTTCCCCCTGGTGCCCCACACCGCACAGCCTCTCCATCAAAACTCTGGTTAAGGAGAGTATATACCTGTGGATTTTAGGCCAGGGCAGGCCTGGCACCACCTCAACTCAAATGAAAATGCAGCTGGTTAGGATCGTGGGCCACCAGCAGGTTACACCAAAGAGTCATTGGCAGAATTCTCCAGTTTTATTTTAATTATAAAAGTAGTTCTTACTATAGAACACACTAAAAGGAAAATTAGTCCCAGAAACCATATGCTGACATGGTAAATTTTCATAATGGTTTGTCTTCCAAACTGTTACATAGGTACACACACATCTATATTAAAACGGGGTGGCTTCTGTACATGCCACTTTGTAACTTGTCTTCTCACCTAACACATGGAAGCATCCTCTAGGGGGCTGGCCCAGACACAGCTCCAGGCAGTTAAGCAAACACCCCAAAATTCTCAAAAATTCTTCCAGGTGAGCCAGAGCCACCCATAGCCCACAGCTGTGTGAACAGCACCCACTAGGACTCCAGCTAGAATTAAGCAAACCCTAATTCTGATGAGAGTAAAATGCCTACAAGGGGCAGAGCCCTTGGGACCACCTGCCCTCAAAACCACCTCCCGCCTGGCCCTGACCTGGCCCTGCCTCATGGCGACACTAGTGAACAGTGAGAACAGACACCTGTCCCTGTTGAAGGACTTTGGAGACACCCTTCCATGATCTCATGGAGCAGTTCTATTTATAGACTGGAAAATTAAAAGCCAGTGACCCAGGCTAGGAAGGATAATGAGTAAATGGTGGAGATGGGCAGTGACCTGGTTCTTTGATTCCCACTTCCAATTAAAGCTCCATTTAGTACAACCTCTTATTCACATAGGAGGATGGAATTCAGTCCATGAGATGGGGGTCGCTGGACCACTTGCCACTCCTACCTCTGCAACTTTGAGCAAGACATGGACCCCTGCCAACCTCAGTGGCCGGCATCAGCCGTGAGGATTGTTGTGGAATGTTCCACGCTGCCGTGGAGGCCTATGAGGGATCCCTTGGGAAGAGCAGGCACACCACCTGCATATGCTGGAGACGTGCCACATGCCAGCCTTTTCCCCTCAGCCCCAGAGCAGGCTGCACAACACTAAGACCTTTCAGAGGGGACATCTGTCTGCAAGGTCACCCTAAATGCCTGAGTTTCATGATGGTCATTGATCATTTCCAGGCAGAAACCTTGCCAATGCTGCACTTGGTTTTAATAGACCCACAGGGTGAAGCCCTTGCCCTTGTGTGATTTTCACATACATAGTAGCAATACTCACAGAGGAAACAGAAGCCCTTCCTGGCACTCCTGCAGGACTGAGCCCCTTAACAGCAGTGATTCTGTGGGGCTGACTCCCCAGCTGGTAGGGCACCTCCTCAAGAGATGCAGGGGAGTGAGGTGGGCTCCTCCATCCATCTGTGCAGTTTCCTCCCCAGAAATCCAGCAGCCCCCCACCTCGTGCTCCTCTCTCCAGGAAGAAATAGGAAGATGCCTGGCTTTCCCTCCTGGGCACATGTTTTGCAGTAGAGGCGGCACTGTGGCCAATGGTCCAAGGAAAGATCTGAAGAGAAAAGGGATATTGGTATTGCCTGCAGGTCAGCAGTCAGCAGGTATATCCTTTTTTTTTTTTTTTTTCTTTTTTTGAAACAGAGTCTTGCTCTGTCATCCAAGCTGGAGTGCAGTGCCGTGATCTCGGCTCACTGCAACCTCTGCCTCCTGGGTTGAAGTGATTCTCCTGTCTCAGCCTCCCAAATAGCTGGGATTACAGGCGCTCACCACTATGCCCGGCTAATTTTTATATTTTTAGTAGAGACAGGGTTTCTCCATGTGGGGCCAGGCTGGTCTCGAACTCCTGGCCTCAGGTGATCTGCCCACCGCAGCTTCCCAAAATGCTGGGATTACAGGTGTGAGCCACCGTGCCTGGCTCGCTGTTCTTAAGTGGGCCTCATATGTGCCAATTCACAGAAATGAACCCTGATTATATGGTAAGCCCATTTTCCCAGGAAGCAGGGTTTCTTTTAAATTACATAACCCATTTAGATATAAAAGTCTCTAGTGGTATAAGTGGACTCATTAAATGCCTACCATTAAGTAATGTATTGATGTAGTTACACATTCATATTTAAAGTTATGCATTATAAACATTCAAATTTAGAAATGTTACTATTTTTTTTTTATCTTTTATTTTTTCTTTTATAATACTTTAAGTTCTAGGGTACATGTGCACAACGTAGAGATTTGTTCCATAGGTATACATGTGCCATGTTGGTTTGCTGCACCCATCAACTCGTCATCCACATTAGGCATTTCTCCCAATGCTATCCCTCCCCCAACCCCCCACCCCCTGGCAGGCCCCCAAGTATGTGATGCTTCCCACCCTATGTCCAAGTGTTCTCTCATTGTTCAGTTCCTACCTATGAGTGAAAACATGTGGTGTTTGGTTTTCTGTCCTTGTGATAGTTTCTGTGAATGATGGTTTCCAGCTTCATCCATGTCCCTGCAAAGGACATGAACTCATCCTTTTTTATGGCTGCATAGTATTCCATGGTGTATATGTGCCACATTTTCTTTTTATTATACTTTAAGTTCTAGGGTACATGTGCACAACGTCCAGGTTTGTCACATATGTATACATGTGCCATGTTGGTGTGCTGCACCCATCAACTCGTCAGCACCCATCAACTCGTCATTTACATCAGGTATAACTTCCAATGCCATCCCTCCCCTCATTCCCCTCCCCATAATAGGTCCCGGCGTGTGATGTTCCCCTTCCCGTGTCCAAGTGATCTCATTGTTCAGTTCCCACCTATGAGTGAGAACATGCGGTGTTTGGTTTTCTGTTCTTGTGATAGTTTGCTGAGAATGATGGTTTCCAGCTACATCTATGTCCCTACAAAGGATACGAACTCATCCTTTTTGATGGCTGCATAGTATTCCATGGTGTATATGTGCCACATTTTCTTAATCCAGTCTGTCACTGATGGACATTTGGGTTGATTCCAAGTCTTTGCTACTGTGAATAGTGCTGCAATAAACATACATGTGCATGTGTCTTTATAGCAGCATGATTTATAATCCTTTGGGTATATACCCAGTAATGGGATGGCTGGGTCAAATGGTATTTCTAGTTCTAGACCCTTGAGGAATCACCATACTGTTTTCCGCAATGGTTGAACTAGTTTAAAATCCCACCAACCGTGTAAAAGTGTTCCTGTTTCTCCACATCCTCTTGAGCTGCAGTGGGCTCCACCCAGTTCAAGCTTCCTGGAGGCTTTGTTTACCTACTTAAGCCTCAGCAATGGTGGGCAACCCTCCCCCAGCCTCGCTGCTGCCTTGCAGTTAGATCTCAGACTGCTGTGCTAGCAATGAGGGAGGCTCCGTGGGCGTGGGACCCTCCCGGCCAGGTGTGGGATATAATTTCCTGGTGTGCCGTTTGCTATACCCTTGGTAAAGTGCAGTATTAGGGTGGGAGTTGCCCGATTTTCCAGGTGTTGTGTGTCTCAGTTTCCCTTGGCTAGGAAAAGGGATTCCCTCCCCCCTTGCGCTTCCCAGGTGAGGCGATGCCTTGCCCTGCTTCAGGTCTTGCTGGTTGGGCTGCACCCCCAGACCAGCACCAATTGTCCAGCACCCCCAGTGAGATGAACCCGGTACCTCAGTTGAAAATGCAGAAATCATCCGTCTTCTGTGTTGCTTGCGCTGGGAGCTGGAGGCTGGAGCTGTTCCTATTCGGCCATCTTGCTCCAGGACTCTACTATTTTCTTTAGTGTGTTATAAAATGGAGCCCTTATGAAATGGATGCATTGAGGTCAAAACAGGTGAATATAAGCAGTTTTGTATGGTGCAACCTAGTGATTGCAATCTTGGTCTCATCGTCACCAGCTCCACTTTGAGTCACCTGTCGGTTTGCCAGAGGACACATGGTCATATCTGACTTCACTCAAATGCTGCCCTTTTTCAGTCTGTGTCCTGCTGTCAGTGGACAGGTTGCATGGTTTTGCAGGGGATTGGCATGACTTTTCTCTGCATTTAGCTTTCGGCTCTGTGGCTTTGTTCTGCATTGGGAACACTGGCCTTTTCCTTCATCCACCACATTTGTGTGGACTCTCAGTTTCTGGGTACAACTACTTACCAGATTGCTTTCATAAGTGATTTTTTTTTTGAGGCAGAGCCTCGCTCTGTTGCCTAGGCAAGAGTGCAGTGGCGCAATCTCGGCTCACCACAACCTTCACTTCCCGAGTTCAAGCGATTTTCCTACCTCAGCCTCCCGAGTAGATGGCATTACAGGTGCACACCACCATGCCTGGCTAATTTTTGTATTTTTAGTAGAGACAGGGTTTCACTATGTTGGCCAGGCTGGTCTCAAACTCCTGACCTCATGATCCGCCAGCCGTAGCCTCGCAATGTGCTGGGATTACAGGGGTGAGCCACCGTGCCTGGCCTCTAAAAAGAATTTTGACCGAAAGCCTTTGCTCCCTTACCTTCAGGCATACCTGTCATCTGGCTATAAACTGCAGTCAGGGCTGCGCCTGGATGTTGTTCTTGCTTAGCTATATGTATTTGTGTGTGCAAAGACACAACTACTCCTTAACAGAAAGAAAAGAGAGCTCTTTGCATTCTCCACAGGGCCCTGCGGGGAGGTTCAGGTTAAGTCAGAGGCTCTTGGTTCTGAATGCCCATTGTAACCACTTGGAGAACTTTAAACACACTGAGCCCTCAGTCCTGGGACCTCCTCCACCATCTGATTGTATTGGTGTGGGATTTTTCAAAGCTCACCAGGTAGCTCCATGCAGTAAATCCCAGTGTGCAGCCAGCTTCCTCCAAGGTGCCCCCAATGCCAACAGGGCAAGAGTCACGTTGCTGTAGCGCCTGTCCTGTGTTCAAGGCGGGAACCTCCTTGTGCGACTTCATCCCTCAACCTCAGCACTCCTCAAACTTCCATGTGCCTGATGCTGACTGCTGGGTCTGGGATGGAGCCCTGAAATCTGCATGTGTAATGTATGTATTTGTAAGGTCATAAGCAGCCTCCGAAGGGTTTATCTAAGAAAGGAACAAGGCATGAAGTGGAGGCCCTAGGGCTGGCCTGGCCTGTTGGGTCAGAGCCCGGGTTCCAGTTTGAACGTGCCGGGGGCCCACAAGGGAGCTGCTTGTGGTTTTCACACCTTCTTTGTGAGCTGAAAAAACCGGTGCCCCTTTAGAGCAATATTCCCTCTGAATGTTTATCATTCTAAAGTGAAAAAAGACACACAAAGCATGAACCTGCTTGTCAGGCAAGGAAGCTGAGGAATCTGTCTGGCTTGCAGAAACCCCTCCTGGGAGCAGACAGCCCTCCCAGGCACAGATGGGACACCACCACCTCCCACTCGGCCTGTGTCTAGAGACTCCACATGGCCCCCAGGAAGGTCCTTTCTCCGACAAGGCCAGGGTCAGGACCAAGAGTGAGGACATGGGAAGCACAGGACCTGCAGGGCACCTGCCTCCCTCACCACGTGTGGCATTCAGAGAACAAGGCTGCTCCAGGCCCTGCTCCCTCTCTCTCCACCCCAAGGTGCCATTACTAACTCCGGCTGGGCTGCCGACCTGGTTTTGCTGAGTGCTCTCAGAACCCTGTAAATCAGGGATTGTGTGGGCTCTGGTGGACACCAGACAGAAAGTATACTCATGGACCTGGCTGTCTTCCTGGGAAGAGGCCAATGTAAGGGAGAAGAGACTGTTCCAAGGGCTCCTGGGAGAAAGCAAGGGCCAAAAAGCTCAAGAGCAGGATGTGAGTAGAGGACGCAAATACCTGGCCAGTTCCTGCCTGGCAAATGCTTTAAAGAGCGTGAAGAAAGGCCGGGCACGGTGGCTCACTCCTATCATCCCAGCACTTTGGGAGGCCGAGGCAGGCAGATTGCCTGAGGTCGGGAGTTCGAGACCAGTCCGGCCAACATGGTGAAACCTTGTCTCTACTAAAAATACAAAAAAGTTAGCTGGGTGTGGTGGCGGGTGCCTATAATCCCAGCTACTCAGAAGGCTGAGGCAGGGGAATCGCTTTAACCAGGGAGGCGGAGGTTGCAGTGAGCAGAGATTACGCCACTGCACTCCAGCCTGGGTGACAGAGCAAGACTCCATCTCAAAAAAAAAAGTGAAGAGGAGAGACGGAGAACAGAACCACAGAGCAAAGTCTTACCAGGTCCACTCCTTGGGAATTTGGGGGCCTCTGCTCAACTTCGTTGACCTGGTTTTAGCAAACACGCCACCTCCTCATGCTAGGGCTGGAGATACTAGCAGCCAGGGATGTGTGTCTAAATGAACACTGTCAGCCACATGTTAGTGCGTGACTCTGGTATGCAAGAAAGGTTGTACTTCATTTTCTTCTACTTAATTCTAAGCCCCAATCCTCCAGGCTTGTGGGAAATTCAGCCCCAGTCATTACCGGGCTCTTCTCCATGCCCACGACTGGGCAGAGGCCCCAGAGCCTCATGCAGCAGATAGTGCTGGGGAGACCTCTGTGGTCATCAGGCCCAGTCCTTCCTGGGGGCCACCAAGCCATGCTGCTCACCATCTCAGAAACTTCAGAGGCTGGAGCAGAGGCAAGCAGTGGAATGCAGCTAGCAGGAGGTAGGATTTCAGCAGGCGTCTCACATCTAAGTCTCCCTGGCTGCTGTTACCAAGTACCAAGGCCTAGGTGGCTTAAACGTTTATTCCTTACAGTTCTGGAGGTGGAGGGTCAAAATCAAGGTGCTAACAAATCCCGTGTCTGGTGAAGACCCTCCTCCTGATGTACAGACCACCGTATCCTCTCATGGTGGAGAGTGAGCAAGCTTGGGTTTCTTTCCCTTCTCACACTATTCCCAGCGTGGAGGCTCCACCCTCATGACAGCTAACCCTACTCACCTCCCACAGCCCCCACCTCCATGGCTCCAACATCTGCATTTTGCAGAGACACAAACATGCATTCCATAACATCTTGAAAGTCTTCCATCAGGCAGCTGCTGTTTTTGCCCTGAACGATTGCAAGTGCCTGGGCATGACATATGCCCCAGCCCAGGGGGAGCCGCATTGTAAGGCCATCGTCTCAGCCCCCGACTCAGGCTGTCCTGTCTCCGCAGTGCTCATCGACCTGCGGGAAGGGCCTGCAGTCCCGGGTGGTGCAGTGCATGCACAAGGTCACAGGGCGCCACGGCAGCGAGTGCCCCGCCCTCTCGAAGCCTGCCCCCTACAGACAGTGCTACCAGGAGGTCTGCAACGACAGGATCAACGCCAACACCATCACCTCCCCCCGCCTTGGTGAGTGTCTTCACTGGCCCCGGTTCCCCGGGGGCTGCTGTGTCTCCTGCCCAGTGAGTCCTCCCTGATGGTGAGGTTCTTTCAGCTAGAAAGCCCCCTTCTTGGGCCTCACTTGTCACACAAGGCTGACATGTGTCAGTTCTGTAGAAGAGGTTTCAAAGATGGAATTCCATTCCCTGTTGTGGAACTGGTGTTTGCTTACTGCTGTCTCAAACACAGGCCCCTGAGCATCCCCCTCACCCTTTTGCCCAACACAGAAGAATGTTCCACAGACATTGTAGGTTTCCTGTGCATGAGGAATGTGAAGGGAAGTGCTTCTTTCTAGAAATGAAAGCTCCAGGGACATCCTTCATGATGCCGTGAGGATGCACACGTGGGGCACACCCCAGGCTGATGCTCGAGCGGCAGACAGGTGTGGTGGAGGGCTGCAGACTGTGTGCGTGGTTTGGCCCTGGGTGCTCAGAACCTGGCCTCTTACCAGTTCATGCCCCAGGTCAGTGGTGATGCGAGGAGACGAGGAGCACTTAAAGATCTGGCCAGGTGTGGTGGCACATGCCTGTAAATCCCAGCACTTTGGGAGGCCAAGATGGGTGGATCCCTGAGGTCAGAAGCTCAAGACCAGCCTGACCAACACAGTGTAACCCTGTCTCTATTAAAAATACAAAAAGTAGCCAGGCGTGGTGGCACATGCCTGTAGTCCCCACTACTCAGGTGGCTGAGGCAGGAGAATCGCTTGAACCCAGAAGGCAGAGGCTGTAGTGAGCCGAGATTGCGCCACTGCACTCCAGCCTGGGCGACAGAGTGAGACTCTGTCTCAACACATACAAAACAATGATATAATTCCTTTTAACAGAGTTTCTGTTTTGCTAAATAGAAGTCCCTGAGAAATATTTTCCTACCTGAGGCTGGAAACTCACTGAAATGCAGGGGATTTGTAGCATCTTTGTTCCAGGGGAGGCCTTTGGGCTGCCGGAAGTATAGTTGTGGCTTTTGCAAGCACGGGCCTGCTTGGTGACTTCCAGAGACCACCCTCAAGCAGGGCCTTCTCTCTGTACAATCAAGACCCTGAAGGATATTTGGGCCACTTGTATGTCTTGGACCTCATGCTTTTTGGGGTCCTTTGATGTTCACTGTTCCATGTCGTCCTGTTTTATAAATGCCTACAATAATGGTACCCTCAGCCACAAAACAGTAAGTGTCACTTAGCTTGGAAGCAAGGTGGCCTGTGCCCTCTTCCCTGGAGAGGCAGCCAGACCACCACGCTGTCATGTGGTTGGGTTTGGATGCAAGGGTGCGTCCCTGTGACAGAAAGTGGCACCCCCAGTGCCCTGGGAGGAGGCATGGCCTAATCAGTGCATAGGGTTGACATGTGCACAAGGGTGAGGGAGCCCAGACGGTGGGACCACAAGCCCTCCCTGGGCGTGCATCAGGACACGCCTAGGCCATCCCTGACCCTGGGTGTTCTCTTTTGTCCCCTTAGCTGCTCTGACCTACAAATGCACGCGAGACCAGTGGACGGTGTATTGCCGGGTCATCCGAGAAAAGAACCTCTGCCAGGACATGCGGTGGTACCAGCGCTGCTGCCAGACCTGCAGGGACTTCTATGCAAACAAGATGCGCCAGCCACCGCCAAGCTCGTGACGCGCAGCCCCGGGGGTCGCTCACGGCTCAGACTCGAGGTCTGAAAGCCGCCCACCCCCAAGCGTATCAGCCTTGCGGCCATGCCCCCACAAGGCTACCACAAGAATACAACTGCATAGAACATGAGTGTGGACTTGACGTTTGCCATTAAAGCTTCTGTACTTAATATATTGTTAACAGCCACTGGATGGCTTTCTACAGTGAGGAAAAAGTAGGCATGAGTCACAAAATAACTTTAATTTCTAGGATTCCAGGTACCTCGAAGGGGAGCACCTCTGGCAGACAACCGTCAAGAGAGACATCATTTAGTGTTCCTGTCTTGGCTCGCTTTCGACATTTGAATTCCCAGTGCTTGGTATATCATGGAGGAAACATCCCCAAAACGAGACATGTTAGAAGAGGCTTTATTGTGAAAGCCGGCGATACCCTGGAGGGAGGGGCAGGTGTTGGTGAGCCTCTACCCGTGGCTTCTCTGGAGAGGGCCGGGCTGCTGAGCCCACGTTTTCTCTTCATCTACCTTCTTGACCACATGAGAACCAGGACATTGCCTCCATGCCTGTCTCTGACAACATAGTGTCTAAATCCTAGGTGTTGCCTTGGAAGTCTCGTCCCTGAGAGTGTAAACTATGTATGCCGACGAGGACAACAGTGCCACGCAGTTCACACCACCCACATGGGAAGAATGTTCCAAGACAGTCTGGGTTTGGGGAAGCATCTAATTTTCAGAGCTCTGCTGTCCACCGTGTAGGGAAACAGAAGGGCCTTTCTTCAAGGTGCTGTGAAATGGGAAACGGTAATTGTGGTGATGGGGTTGCTGCCTAAGGCAAAGGTAAGCTTGGGCCAGCTTCGTTGGGGCAGATGGGCATCTGCCCCACCTTCCAGGAGCATCCACTCTGGCCCGCACTTCCTAAAGCTTTGCACCTTAGAGATGCTGTACCACATCCCAGTGGCTTTCTACCAACCTTGGCCATTTATCTGAAGACGACATTTGGGACCTCTGAGGACAAAAACCCAGGCCTAGGATGTATAGAGCAAGGCCTGACTGCTCTATCCTGGCACGGAGCAGCCTGATGTGGCAGGACCAGGGGAGGAACGCCATCTGGCCCGCACTGCTGCACACCCACTGAGCCTTCCTGTAGCCCAGACTCTGTGGTAGCCATTATCATCACGCCTGTCATCACTGACCCATCTTCTTGGTGGGGCAAGGATGATGCATGATGAAGGTCCTTCCCTCCTGCAGCCCCCTCACGCCTGGTAGCAGATGAACAGAGTGGCCTCTTTGAGAACACAGAGGATGGTAGAACTCTGCCTGCAAGGAGGCCAGGAAGGCTGGAAACAGAGACCCTAGATGCCAGGAGGCCTGTTTTTGCTCACCAACTTGGTGGGCATTTCATGGGTGCTTATGTTCTAGGACTTTACCATAAGAAACACACCTCCTCCCTGATTTCAGACAGAAGGTCTCACTTGGACTAATTTCCATGGGATCATCTCCCAGTGCTTCTTGATTTATTGGTGCTGTGTTTCTGTGTTTTGTTTTGTTAGATGTCACAACAGTAGAGTTAGTTAGCTTAAATCAGAAAGAAACCTCTCTGCGTTCTCCACCCTGTCTGACGAGCTGTGTTTGTGTTTGGACTACCCCAGAGGCAGAGAAGCGGTAGGGATGTCAGGGAATTTACTCACTTCCACTTGAATCAACGAGAAGTGTTGAGAAACTTCTGTGGGTGCTCTGTGGAAAGAACTGAGAGTGCCAGGATGGAGCGGCCCACCCTCACCCCGGGGCCTGTGCAGAACCCTGTCCTCCCCGTCAGGCCTGGCCACCAGAAGACTCCCCTGAATTCCCATTTTCACAAAGCCCTCAAAATTTTGGGGGAGCTGAGATTCCATTTCCTTCATCCCCAAATGAACTGTTAATTCACCAAAAGACATTTAGACTTTTGCAGCCAAGGAGCAGAGCTGAGCTAGCTCACTAAGGAAGCCTTAGCTTGGTCTCCTGCATGGGCCCCGGGCCTCTAAATATGCCCCCTGGTCACCCTGGCAAGGGCCCCACACCCTCAGAATGAAAGGGATTGATTGGGTTGTCAGACACCCCCATTAGTTCCCCTAAAGTCCGCATCTTTGGAGCTCTTTTAGCTCATTTTTTTTGTTTTTTTGTTTTTGAGATGGAGTCTCGCTCTGTCACCCAGGCTGGAGTGCAGTGGCGCGATCTTGGCTCACTGCAAGCTCCGCCTCCTGGGTTCACGCCATTCTCCTGCCTCAGCCTCCCGAGCAGCTGGGACTACAGGCGCCTGCCACCACGCCCGGCTAGTTTTTTGTATTTTTAGTAGAGACGGGGTTTCACCATGTTAGCCAGGATGGTCTCATTCTCCTGACCTTGTGATCCACCTGCCTCGGCCTCCCAAAGTGCTGGGATTACAGGAGTGAGCGACCGTGCCTGGCCTTTTAGCTTATCTTGAAATCCACCAGCCTGCCTTCCTGTTCATGGCACGAGCAGTGATTTCAGTGAAACCATCATGACATTCTTGTCCCACTAGACTCTGATCACAGCAGTGATGTCTCTGTATTGTTAACAACACCCTGTACTGTCCCTCAAGTACTGTACCTTTGTGCTTGCACACGTGTTACTAACTAGAGCCTCACGATCCTATGGTGCTATTTTTATTGGTGCAAAATGAAACCCTCTCAGTTGACCATGGCTTGATATGATCAGAATGCAGGAAAAGAGCCTCAATGGCAATACTATTGTTCTTTTTTCATTTCAGAGTCAAATGTATATATTTTCCATTAGTTAACTTGCATTACATACTGTACCCATGGTATTTTTGTTTTACTTTCTTTTTGGTGCTGGTTTTGAAAGGAAAAAAAAAAAAAAAAAAGAAGACAAACATTGGATGCCATTATACATGAAAAATTAATCATTTCATTGGAAGCAAGTTGAATATGTGTAATAAAATGTTTTTCCATAATGGTTTTAAGCTGTCTGTGAAGTAAAAGACGAAAGCCAGTCCTCAGGGCTGACGGGGAGGCTGTGTCCTTCCCCACTGTGGCAGTCACCTGGCTTGCCAGGGACTTGGCTGCGGGGAGCCTGCTGGCCACAGCTGGAGTTGGTATCAGAGGTCACTGGGAAATGCAGTTCTGAGGGATGGCTGCATCTCCATGAGCGAGTGCTAACAAATCATTCAGTCCTGGCCTCATCCCTTTGTGGTTGCAAAACCCTGGGTGGGGACATGAGGGTCTGACAGTTGTGCTGGGAGCCTGTGCATCTGATGTAGAGCAGCCACTTCACTGGCAGAGCAGCCCAGGCTCCAAGACCTGTGCTGCAGAGTGCAGGCCCTGGCCATGCTGGCCGGAGAGCCATGCTCAACTCTCCACCTGCTACCCCCACCCCACAACCCTGCCAACAGCCCTCACAGCTTCTCTCCGCCAGCAGATGTGACGGCAAGTCACGGCCCCGCACATCCCCCAGCACTGCGGACAGGACAGGGGTGCCACACCACCACCACAGTGGGAACAACCACAGCCATTTGGATGCCATCTGGGCCTGACATGGAACACACATGTCACAGCTTACAGGGATGGGGAGTCCATCTCCTCCCGGAGTCAGGAGAAACCTCCACACCCACAACCTTAGAGCCCTCTATTAAGACTAAAGCAGGCCAGGCGCAGCAGCTCACACCTGTAATCCCAGAACTTTGGGAAGTTGACATGGGAGGATCACTTGAGGCCAAGAGTTGATCAGCCTGGGCAAAATAGTGAGACCCCTGTCTACTAAAGTTAGCTGGGTGTGGTGGCATACTCCTGTAGTCCCTCTCAGCTACTCAGAAGGCTGAGGCAGGAACATCACTCGAGCCCAGTAGTTGGAGGCTGCAGTGAGCTGTGATTGTGCCACTGTACTCCAGCCTGGACAACACAGCAAGACCCTATCTAAGAAAAGAAAAATGGAGTAGCACCCAGAAATCTCACTAACGAAATAAATAATTTGACAGACAACATACTGCCCACAGCCCCCTGGTCACTGGAAAACCTGTGGTTTGTGTTAATTCTTGAGAACCATCGCCCACCTGCCTCCAGGACGTGGAACCCTCTCGTCCTTCCTCCGTTCTGCCCTCTCTGGCGGGT
Source organism: Macaca thibetana thibetana (assembly GCF_024542745.1). Taxonomy (NCBI): domain Eukaryota; kingdom Metazoa; phylum Chordata; class Mammalia; order Primates; family Cercopithecidae; genus Macaca; species Macaca thibetana. The sequence goes on from NC_065584.1 coordinate 90,388,397, forward strand.
TGGCTTTTAACAGCCCTGTTTGCATGGAATTTCTTCATGTTCTGCTTCGATTCCTGGATGGCCCAGTGATTCCGGTTTGTTAGATGAAATTGACAAGCTCTCCATCAGCAAGTGTTGAGTGGGCATCTGTCAGGGACCAAGCACTTCCTAGAACCGCAGAGAATGCAAAGGAACAGAAGTCCTACTCAGGAGCCCACAGCCGTCCTACTCAGGAGCCCACAGCCCCACAGGGCAGAGAAGCCTGGAGATGCACAGAGCTGGGAATGAGCCAGAGGAGCACAGCTCCGAAGAGAGAAAGGTCAGGATGTCCTCTGTGGGTTTGTTCACTGACCTGGACACAGACTAGAAGGGCTGGGGTTGGAAGCTTTTACTGCAGCGCCCTCTCTGTGTAAAAGGTCTCAGCAAAAGCCCTTGCATTTCTGCTTCCAGGTACAAACCTACCTGCATGTGTCCACCTTCTCTGCCTGACAAGGAAGCGGTGCCCAGCCCTCCTGGAAAGCCAGCCCTCCCACCATCACTTGACATCCCCCCCACCACCCCAGCAGCACTCCACACACCGCCTCACTTCTGGTCATGAACTCCCCTGGCTTTCACCCTCTGCTCTGCACTAACGCTCTTCTTGACAGGTCACCAATGACTTCATGGCATTAGGTTGCGTGGACATCCTAGTGTCCTGTTCCCCAGCTCCCAGCGGCCCTCCCCTTTGACACAGCCCCTCTGCAGCACCACCCACTGCTGACTTTCCTCCCCTCTCCCCGCCATCTGGCTAGTGATGAAGTGCCCCAAGCTCAGCCCTCCACCCTTTTCTATATACTTTCTCCCTAGGTCATATTACCTGGACTCAAGACTTTCTAAACCACGTGCATCCTGTTCTTTTCCAAGTGAACATTTTGGGCCCTGACAGCCACCCTGGCCCACCTCTGTACTCACGCGTGACTCTCCACGTGCATACTCAATCCCCCGGGAAGTTTGGGCCTAAGATAGCGCTTCATAGTTGTCCTAAATCTGCAATTTGAGCAGGGGGTTTGGGGAGGGCCACTCACCTCTGCTGGGGTGGCTCAAAGGACAAGTAGAGACTGGAAAGGTCAGAAAGGCTGTGGTCTTGCACCTGTGGCCGCTGATGCCAGCTGCCTGTCAGAACTTCAGCTAGGACCATCAGCTGGGACACCTGCAAGGGGCCTCTCTAAGGGATGATGGGATTTTGGTGGCAAACATCCTGAGAGTGAGCTGCACAACCTCTTGTGACAACTCAAAATTTCCACAGCATCACTCCCACCATACTCTAAGAGCAAGGCAGGCACAAAGGCTCAGTCGAGTTTAAGGGCGGCGGGGGGGACAAAGCGTCCGCCTCTTGCTGGGGGTGGTGTCAGGGTTCTGGAAGAGCAGGTAGAGTGGGGAACATTGTTATGGCCATTTTTGGAAGATTCACACACATCCCCTGTATTCGTTGGGGTTCTCCAGGGAAATGGAACCAAGAGGATAGATAAGAGGAGATTTATTATGGGAATTGGCTCACATGATGATTGGAGGCCAAGAAGTCCTGCCATCTGCTGTCTGCCAGCGGGAGACTCAGGAAAGCTGCCACTGCAATTCAGTCTCAGTCCAAAGGCCGGAGAACCGGGAGTTCTGGGGGCAGAGGAGAAGACGGATGGTCCAGCTCCAGCAGAGAGTGCAGATTCACCCTTCCTCAGCCTCTCTGTTCTATTCGGGCCCTCTGCAGATTGGATGGTGCCCACCCACCTTGGTGAAGGTGGATCTTCTTTCCTCAGCCTATGGATTCAGACACTTATCTCTTCCAGAAACAGCCTCACAGACACTTCCGGAAATCATGGGCATCCCTTAACACAGGCAAGTTGATGTATAAAATTAACCTTCATACTCACACATACATGTAAAATACACTCACCCCTCCCCCACCTCAGCCCTAAAGTCTCATCTCCTTTCAGCATCAGGCTCAGGACTGCATCCCCTGAATCAGGTGCTGATGTGGCTCCTCCAGCGTGGCTCCCCAGGCACAGGTCCTTGAGCACTGGTTCTAAAAATCCCAAGAACTAAAGACAGACATCCTCTTCCCTCCACCGAGAGGGTCAAGAGAAGATGGTGTCAACAGCATAAGACAACCACTGCAGACACTCCCTATTTTAAAAGGAGGGAAGGCACATGACAGGCACCGTCCAGCAGCTGATGTCCAGCCTGGCACATGGAGCCAGTTCCATTAGGCTCAGTCCTACTGCCAGGGAACGATTCTCCTTGGACTACCTCCAGGAGCCAAAGAGGCTTTTGGCATATTGTAATTCATTCTTAATGATGGGGAGGCATGATTCAATAAAGTGTCCTTCCTTTTGGAGAGCATGTCCTGACACGCCCCCAGGTACTGGACTCCTACAAACTTCACCGATAAAATGATCCTTCAGTCCGGGCACGGTGGCTCATGCCTGTAATCCCAGCACTTTGGGAGGCTGAGGCGGGTGGATCAGGAGATCAGGAGATCAAGACCATCCTGGCCAACATGGTGAAACCCCATGTCTACTAAAGATACAAAAATTAGCCGGGCGTGGTGGCATGCACCTGTAGTCCCAGCTACTTGGGAGGCTGAGGCAGGAGAATTGCTTGAACCCGGGAGGCAGAGGTTGCAGTGAGCTGAGATCTCACCACTGCACTCCAGCCTGGGTGACAGAGCGAGACTCCATCTCAAAAAAAAAAAAAAAAAAAAGAAAAGAAAAAAAAAAAAAGGCCCTCAAATCTCCATGGGGCTTTTCTCCCCCAGCCTAGAGTCCATGTGTCCTACCACGGCCTCTAGTTAACTTGCCACTTCCTGCTCATCTGGTCTGATTAACGTGATGTCACAGATACAGTGGATCAGCCCAAGTTCTTGGGAGAGTCTTTACAATCCAGGCCCTCTCAGGCTATATCATAATAGAATTAACATCAGCCCCAGGGAAGACAAGCGGAAACTTGTATCTGTCACACTTCCTTGGCCCCAACTCTTCCTTTCTAATATGGATGGAAATGAATGCCTCCCCCAGTCACTGACCATCTTCCTTGCATCTGAATCATGTTCATCTGCTCTAGCAAAGATATCACACCTGGCATGGCAGTTTGCGTGGGGCTCATTCTTGGATAAAATTGCAGTAGTCCACTGTGGTCAGAGAAGATCCACTCTGAATTTTGTAGAGGCCAGACTGAGGAATTGTGCGGAAATATGATGGAGACAACCACAGCAGCATCCTTTAGGTCTTTAAGAATGAGAATCAAATATGCTATTCTCACTGGGTTGCAACATCGCTATTGATTTACTGTCTTGCCTGGTGTCATGAGTAGTGCAAGATTAGAGATAACCAGGTCCACAAACATTTGTATCTTTCTACAGTGTCAGACTTTTACTGATGCCATTTCAATCACACAAGCCCAAAGTTCCCTGGAGTTCCCAAGTATGCAGTTCTCCTTAGTACTATCCATTCACTTGGTAGTCAGAGCCACGGGCACCGGGCTCAAGCCCCTCCAACAGGTCAGTCAATATTGCAAACCATGCATAATAGTACACATAGTCACTCACGCCTATAAGCCCAGTACTTTGGGAGGCCGAGGCAAGTGCATCAACTGAGGTCGGGAGTTTAAGACAAGCCTGTCCAACTTGGTGAAACCCCATCTCTACTAAAAATACGAAACTTAACCAGGCATGATGGCAGGTGCCTATAGTCCTAGGCACTGGGACTCTGGAGGCTGAGGCAAGAGAATCACTTGAACCTGGGAGGTAAAGATTGCAGTGAGCAGAGATCACGCCACTACACTCCAGCCTGGGTGACAAAGGGAGACTCAGTCTCAAAAATAATAATAATAATAATAATATACATAGTCACTATATAAATGTTACAGATTAAACATTCCACAGTAAACAAAGTAACATTTAACATCAAGAGAAAAAGATTGAAAGAATTAACCAACCAGGCCAGGGGAAGTAAGACAAAAGGAGTCCTGGGCTGGGTTGGCCGGTCCATTGGTCTTGCAAGGAAGCACCTTTGATATGGCAGAGCCTTTGGAGGCAGATGCCAAGTTCTTATCATAAGTGACTGCAAGACGGTGTCAGTTAAGATGGCCTGTTCAAGCTGCTGAAGGGCTGTTCTTTTATGGTCACAGAGTCCTCTGGCGAGAGCTGATAGTATTAAATAGAAGAGTATGCTTATTTGTGACCTTATCTGGTTGGATGCAGTCTTAATTTTTTTATTTGTTTCCTAAGCAAAACAGTTTCCTTATCCTTGTTGGCAAAGTGCCCTGTGAAATATATAATGGAGGGAGGCCAAGGCGGGTGGATCACGAGGTCAGGAGTTCGAGACCAGCCTGGTCAACATAGTGAAATCCCGTCTCTACTAAAGATACAAAAAAATTAGCTGGGTGTGATGGCACGTGCCTGTAATCCCAGCTACTCAGGAGGCTGAGGCAGGAGAATAGCTTGAACCCAGGAGGCAGAGGTTGCAGTGAGCCGAGATCGCACTACTGCACTCCAGCCTGGGACAGAGTAAGACTCCACCTCAAAAGAAAAAAGAAATATATAATGCAGTCTTTTTCTAAGATGGAGTTAGTTATGTCAAGGGTGCTCTATACACCTGGGGAGAGGGAGGCAGTTTCACAGGCTTCTACTTGGCCCTCCCCACTACAGTAGTTCTTTACCCAACAGGCCAAGGACCAAGTCCACGCATTACCCGTACACATTTAGGGAAGGGGAAACTATCACTGGGAGGCTTCATGGACCCACCAGACCCACTGTAGCCAAACCTGGACCAGGCCCCATTTATTATGTGAACTCCATCCCCCGTCACTCTGAAACAGGGACCACAATGACACTCAGTATCTGGGGTATCAGTGTCAACTTGGATCCTGTGTGCAACAGTCCTCTAAATGTCTGCGTATATTTCTCTCCAACAAGTAAATGGTTGTAGGTTCCTTTAGGGAAAGACTGGGGGCAAATAACTTATACCCTTCTCCCTGGGACCCAGCCTCTCCTTCAGTCAATGGATTCTGGGCATGAAAACCAGTTCAGACTGGAAACTGAGCAAGATATCATGTTTGACAGGATGGTTGCTCTTGTGATCATCCTTTTTTATTGAATGTGTAAACTGAGTAATACTATAAATATACAACGAATTGAGTTATAGATGGGAAGTTGGCTGCTCATCTGTCTTGCCCTAGTAAGGCTCTATTAACTATTTCCAACCGCTATCTGTAGCTCAGTCCCCTCTGCTCCTTCTCTGACCTTGCTGCTCATCATGATCTTACACCCACCCTTTTTCTGAGTGTGAAGGGCTTACCCTATGGCTTTGTTTAGGGATCCTATTAGCCTAATTGCTATCAGGGAGCCCAGTTCTGCACAGCATCCCCTGCTGTCAGCCATGACCTATAGGGGACGGTTCTGCTGGAACTTCTCCACAATGCGGCTGCCCTTTCAGCAGGACCTCCTCACTGCTTTGGGAAATGGAGGAGTTTCCCTCAGACCCTCCTATGGAACATCAGAGGGGGGCGGAAGGTGTTCCAGCCTTACAGAGAATATCCTCCCTAGCAAGCCCAGCCTCTGACTCCTCTGAACCCTCTGTCTCTACCTACCATAACACATTTTTTTTTTTTTTTTTTGAGATGGAATCTAGCTCTGTCACCAAGGCTGAAGTGCAGTGGTACAATCTCAGCTTACTGTAACCTCCATTTACCGGGTTCAAGTGATTCTCCTGCCTCAGCCTCGTGAGTAGCTGGGATTACAGATGCCCGCCACCACGCCTGGTTAATTTTCGTACTTTTAGTAGAGATGGGGTTTTGCCATGTTGGCCAGGCTGGTCTTGAACTCCTGACCTCAGGTGATCCGCCCGCCTCAGCCTCCCAAAGTGCTGGGATTACAGGCGTGAGCCACCATGTCCGGCTCCTACCATAACACTTCTACTGCACTTTGCGAGACCATCACTGTCCCCGAGATTCTGTGAGCCATCTGCCTCCCAGGGTCCTCGGGAGGGAGTTAAATCCATGCAGAGAACTCCCGCTGCAAGAGGTAGAATTCCCCCCTTCTACCTTGATGTCTGCTGTTCCTTATCCAGCACCTCAGATCCGGTCTGGTACACTGTCCTGGCGTCTGCATGTCCATTCTTGCTAGGGCCTGCAGCTCCTTCGGGGTCTAGTTCCTTTCCCCCTCCACCCGAGTTATATTGTGACTTAGGAATCTGGTGACCAGGAGGGGAGGTGGGGGAGATCCTGATTCTAACACAGCATTTGTATTATCTTACAAGGCAAAGGCCTCAGCATCATCTTTAAGCAAGGGAGCAGTGATAGATCGCTTTAATAGGGAAGAGAGGGCCACTTCTGCAGGCTGGAAAATGTCTAGAGAATGTGGGGTTTCACAGTTTTTAGGGCATTTACTGAGGTATCTGCCCGTTCCAATCCCAGAGTCCCACTCCTTCCTAATCAGGATTGTGACCTTCATGTAGCCAACTTCCTGGGGTTGAGAATTCAACCTTCTCTGAAGCTTCTGTAGTCATTACCATTAAAGCCTGGCCTGATCCTCAGCTCTTTCTGTCCCCTTAGGACATAAAGGCCTCGTTTCACACTTCACCTTAAATTAGTGATTAATCATCTGTAGCATTTTTATTGTCTTTCTCCAGTGCATCGCTAACCCTGGCAACAGCCACTTAATTTCTTTGCCTTTGAATTTCTATTTCCCTGTATCTTTCAAATGACTGAGCTATTGCACCATCAGTGAAGGCTTAATCATTGTCCATACAGATGCCAGAGACTTCCTCCTGGGAGGTTGGTGGGGGGAGGGGGGTGGTGTGGGGGGAGGGAGGTGATGTGGGGGGAGGGGGGTAGTACGGGGGGGTCCTTGTATCCAGCTGGCAGGTGATGGCAGCTCCAAAGTCCTATCTTAGGGTCTGCTTCCTAGGACCACTCCTGGCACCATCTGCCTTAGTTTGGGTTCTCAGCAGCCAGTCTGAGATAGAGGCTTGTGGGGAGGTTGATTGGGAGGTGCCCTCGGGAATCCTGTGATGGGTGAGAAAGGATTTGGCACAGGCAGGTACCATGGGGAGCTGTAGAGTGGAACAGTTGTCTCAAACAGAGGCAAGGGGGCAGGCCTTCATATATCACAGGACGAATGCCATCTTGAGAGTTCGCTGTCTTCTGCTGAGAGGGTGTTGGGGACAGACTCAGCTGTGAGCAGCCACCACTCCTGGCAGCGGGGGACACCCCTCAGTCCTGAGGGAGGATCTGTGTGGCACACCACACCATACACCATATGCCTTAAACTTAGATTTTTCACAAATTAAATTCCCAGTTAACTGTGGCTTCCCCAAATCAGTAAATGGCACCACTAACCAACTAATGTCTGATATCAAAACATCAGAGTCACCTTTCTTTCCTCGGTTTCCCTTCCTATCCTCAACCCAATTCAGCCACAAGTACCATTGGTTCTACCTCCAAAGGATGGCTCTAATCTGCCCGCTTCTCCCCATCTTCACTGCCACACGGTGGCTGTGCGCCAAGTCACAGACATTTCACCAGGACCCCGCGGTAGCTTCCTATCATAGTCCATTAGGGCTGCTATAACAAACACCTTAGCCTGAGTAATTTACAAACAGAGATACACCGCTCCCAGTTCCAGAGGCTGGAAGATCAAGGCACCAGCAGAATCAGTGTCTGGTGAGGACTCCCACCGTACTTGAAGGGTCTGCCTTCTCACCGAGTCCTCACATGGTAGAAGGGCGAACATGTTCTCTGGTTTCTCTTAGTAAGGACTCTAATCCCATTCATGAGGGCTCCACTCTTGTGGCCTAATCACCTCCCATAGGCCCTACCTCCCAACACCACTGCACTGAGGATTAAATTTCAACATCTGAATTTTGGGAAGACACAAACGTTCAGACTATCACATTTCCTGACCGTCTCCCTCCAACACACTCTCCACACCCTAGCCAGGGTAATACCAGAAAAACGTAAATCATAACAAAAACATAAGTGACATTTCCTGCTTAACACCCTGATAGCTTCTCACCCCTGTGGTCCTCTCAGACCCCTGTTCCCTCCTCTCCTACCCTGTCCTTCCCACACAGGACGCCCAGCCAATCTCCTTTCTGTCTGCTGCGAGGCTTCCGCCCTCTTTCCTGCCTTCGGGCCTCAGCAGGTGCTGCTCCCCACTTAGGTAACACACCCATCTCTTATCCTGATGGTCTTTCCACTGCTGAAATCTCTGCATCTGTCATGTCTCAGTTCCCACGTGACCCCTCACACAGCTGTTCCAAGCATCTAGCTAACACGGCCTCCCAGTCACAGTTACTGTCTGTCTTTAAGCACCCCTCAGTACTTCTCATAACCCAGTATTATTAACGTTTTTGCTTGTGTAGTATCACTTTCCCGTCTAGAAAGCAAGCTCCCCACACAGGGAACTCATGTAGCACTTTTGTATCACTGGAGCCCCGATGCCCAGCATGTGTACCTGCTAAGTGAATATACTTAACCTTTGTTAGTTCCCATTCTATTGTTTACATTATTTTCAGATAAGCTAAAGATTATACCAAGACATGTTTATACTGGGTAATAAGAACATACTCTAACTTTTTTTTTTTTTTTTTTTTGACACAGAGTCTTGCTCTGTCGCCCAGGCTGGAGTGCAGTGGCACATATTGGCTCACTGCAATCTCTACCTCTCAGGTTCAAGCGATTTTCCTGCCTCAGCCTCCCAAGTAGCTGGGATTACAGATGCATGCCACCACACCCGGCTAATTTTTGTATTTTAAGCGGAGGTGGGGTTTACACCATGTTGGCCAGGCTGGTCTTGAAACTCCTGACCTCAAGTGATCCACCTGCCTCAACCTCCCAAAGTGCTGGGATTGCAGGCATGAGCCACCACGCCTAGTCAAACATATTCTAATAATTTTTTTTGGCTTATACCTCAAATGATACAAACATCTGGACAACCAGTTGTAAATCAATAAGGAAAAGATGCTTACCACTTTCCAAATGCTCCCCGTTGCCAACAGAGATAGGTGTTTCCAGGTGGCTGTCATGGTGATAGAAGCTGTTTTCTCGCTTTTTCATTTTATCTGTGGAATAGGAAAGTGACGACTCAGAAGGCAGAGAACGTTCATGGTCTAGGAGAGGATCATTGAAAAGCCTGATGTGGCACCACCACCTGGTGTCTCTAGAATAAAAGCTCTAACTGCATGGCTCATGGTATCCTCAGGGCAAGCCTGCATGCTGGCTGGGACCCAGCGTGACATGGGAGCTCACCCACTTTGGGATTTCCTTAACCAGGGACCACTGGCATGCCTCGTGTGCTGTGAACTTGTCATCCCCGTGTCTTGGAAGCCCCTCCTCAGAAAGACATCCCCTTTCAGAGCCTGAGCAGCCACAACATTTCAGGGGACAACATTAAAAAATGACCAAGATGACCAGACACGGTGACTCACACCTATAATGCCAGCCTTTTAGGAGGAGGATCAAGGCGGGAGGATCACTTGAAGCCAGGAGTTCAAGATCAGCCTGAGCAACATAACAAGACCTCGCCTCTACAAAAAAATAAACAATTAGCCAGGTCTAGTGGTATACTCCTGTAGTCCCAGCTTCTTGGGAGGCTAAGGTGGGAGGATCGATTGCTTGAACCCAGGAGGTTGAGGCTGCAGTGAGCCATGATCACACCACTGCCCTGCAGCTTGGATGATAGATAGAGACCCTGTCTAGAAAATAAAAAAAGACCAAGAAATATGAAGATTTTCCTCCTAGAATTTCTCAGGAGAACACTGGGATTTCCCCTGGAAAAGACTAGACGCTCATGTCTGGGGGAATCTATCCCATTGTGGCAAAAAGTGAATCAGAGTTTGTTGGAAGCCCGGTGTGGTGGCTCACACCTGTAATCCCAGCACTTTGGGAGGCCGAGGCAGGCAGATCACTTGAGGCCAACACAGCAAAACCCTGTCTCTTCTAAAAATACAAAAATTAGCCAGGCATGGTGGTGTGTACCTGTAGTCCCAGCTACTCGGGAGGCTGAGGCAGGAGAATCGCTTGAACCTGGAAGGCAGAGTTTGCAGTAAGCCGAGATTGTGACACTGCACTCCAGCTTGGGTGACAGAACAAGACTCTGTCTCAAAAAAACAAAAAGAAACAAACAAACAAAAAGAATTCATTGGTAGCTGGAGCCCAGTAGAGCCAAAACAAAACTCCTTCCTGGCAGAGCCATCAGGATAAACGTCAGCCCTTAACAGGGCTACCACAGATCCCACCATTATCCATATTTACGAACAGCCCAGCACTGCTGTGATGAGGCTCAGGGAAAATGACAGGGTCCCTTAAGTCTCCAACAAGCTCTTTCCTCCCCACCCTGTCTCTCTCTCCAAAATTTTATCTTTCCATGCACCCGATCTTACCTTCTCACTTTTCTGCCTCTTTCTCGTGTATTTATTCTCTCCTCTCTCCCTACATCCATCTCCTTCCCTCTTCCCTCCCTTTCCATTTCCTGCATTATTTCCCACCTTCTCCAATTTAAGAGGATTATCCACTTCTGACTTGGCCCCATCATAGATGCAGAAACTTCCACTGAGGGTCAGCTGGTAGATCCCCGGGGACTTGGGGGCTGCCCTAAGGGCTGTGTTTGTACTGAGCCTTTAGAATACCAAGTACCCTTTAAAAATTCTCTTGCAAACTACCCACCCAGGATCGTTGCAGACTATTCTTTAGAAGTTTTAGAGGTCTCTGTGTGCTCACTTCCAACTTATTTCTGTGTGTGTGCCAGTCACACGTTCAACAATCCTTTGGCTCACGATGCATCCCCAGCAACTGGCTTTCTCGCCACTGAGGTTAGTTTTAACATGCCAGTTGATAGTTATAAAACAGCAATTCTGGAAATCCCATCCAAGGATTGCTCTGTATTAACACATCATTAAAATAGTATATTGCAAAGTCAACATACGATTATAACTGTTGACCTATCAAATACTGAGAGATTTTGAAACCTCAGTGGGAGCCAAATGCCATTTTGTTAAATTGGGATACAGGAAAGGAAGAGAGGGTGTTGCAAATGTTGCAGTGGTGTGAGGTTGAGATGCTAGTGGGTTTTGCCAATATTTTCTCTAACAAAATAAGAATGTAATATATACATGTTACGTTATAATATTGCATTTTTATCCCATATATATATATCTACACGCACATATATACATCCACACAGTGCATACATGTGAAGTGTGGCCACAGAGCTGACATGGGACAGTCTACTGTGGCTCATATCTAATGGCCATAGAGCAATTTCAATGAGGTTCCTGCAACCTCTGGAGCAATGGCCACATTGTTCAATTAAGACAGAGGCTCCCAAAGTGGCTGTAACACCCATCTGAAAATGTAAGTTATGGTATATAAAAATTTATATCATGACTCATATATTAAACAACCATTTTACAATGTAAGTCAATAAACTTTTATTGAGCAGTGTGGCAGATACAGGGTAGGGGATGTAGGATGAATGCACAGTCCCCTGTCCTCAGAGAGTCATAACAATATGTTACTGTGCCCTTCTCTTGGAAATGAGTGACTCTGCCCAAATGTGGAAAAATATTTAAGTGAGCTCAAAACGAATACGGCTGTTGGCTCTGAATGCAGAATAAACAAACCTCTGCCCAAAGAGAAATCAGATCTGCTGTCTTTCTGATCTAACTCCGCAAAGCCAAGTTCTCAAAGTTTGAATGCCTCCCTCATAAGCACCCTCAAATGAACTTCATGCCTCTGACATTGCACTCATCCCAAATATCATTTCCTGATGGCACGGCCTGTGCTTTTCTGAGTGGATTGACGGGTCAGACCAGTGAGGAGTCCTGTGTGGCTCTCTCTGTCCAGACGAAGCTGGCTGGTCAAGATGAACGGCCGTGTCTATCTGCACAAGGCCAGTGGCTTATTTGTGAGCTAGACTTACACAGTTGTTTTAGGATGTTCAAAAAGATCAAAGAGCAGGAAATCATGAAACAAAATCAAGTAGAGAAAAGAACCAACAAGAAAAAAAGTTATAATTGACGAGCAAAGTGGTTACAATGAAAACCTCAAAGCCCTGAGTAAATGCTAGAGACAAAGGAATCCCACACAGGGCTCGTGAATGGGAAAGTTACGTGGAAGAGGGAAGAGTTGTACCCGGAAGGCAGTGTAGAGAGGCAAAGGAGCTTTTTTAAAAATGAAAGTGTAGGCAGGGCACGTTGGCTCAAGCCTGTAATCCCAGCACTTTGGGAGGCCGAGATGGGTGGATCACCTGAGGTCAGGAGTTCGAGACCAGCCTGGCCAACATGGTGAAACTCCATCTCCACTAAAAATACAAAAATTAGCCAGGTGTGGTGGCACACGCCTGTAATCTCAGCTACTCGGGAGGCTGAGGCAGGAGAATCGCTTGAACCCAGGAGGCGGAGGTTGCAGTGAGCCAAAATCACACCACTGCACTCCAGCCTGGGTGACAGAGCAAGACTCCATTTCACAAAAAAGAAAAAAAAAAAAAAAGAAAAGAAAAAAAGGTGTAGTTAAGAAAAGGCAAAGAGTTTGAAAGGTGTTGACTTTTGTCTAAACGCCACTCCAGAGAGGAGAATCAAAGAAATGGAAGAGGAAATGTATTGAGATCATGGCTGGGGATGTGCAAGAATTGAAGACAAGAGTGACAGAATACACAGAGGTAATCCACACCTCATACATCATATTGAAACTACAGAAATCAAGGAGGAAGAGGAAATCTTAAAAGCAACCAGAGAAAAGACAGGCACCCTGGAAGGAATACCAGTCTGACAGCAGGTGCCAGAGGGAATGGAATAATATCTTAAAGTGCTGAGAGTGGCCGTAGCCATGGCTGTTTAGTTCAGCTATTAGCACTCCATGGAACAGACTGTGGGGAGCGCCACTTCCTCCTTCCTCCAGAGTCTCCCACAATTGACAGTGGTCATTTCTCAGACCCCCGGCTCCTGCCCGGGGCCTATGTGTCTCAATATTTGAGTGACTCCACCTTCCTCCGTTTTTACAAAAGTGAGAAACCTGAGAGTCAGCCCATAGACAGAACAACCCCAAGTCCTGTCACTTTTTTTTTTTCCTTTTCCTTTTTTGTAGAGATGGGATTTCACTATGCTGGTCTCAAACTTTTGGCCTCGAGTGATCCTCCTGCCTTGGCCTCCCAAAGCGATGGGATTACAGGCGTAAGCCACCACACCCAGCCCATGTCTTTTGTTTTAAATTCCCACATGTCCATCCCTGTGGACACTGTTCTGGCTCAGGCCTATTGCAGTAGCCTCCTGGCTAGCCTTGCTCCCTACCACCTCACCGATACCAGAGTAACTCTTTTCAGACCACTAAGAGGGGCTCCCTTTACTGCTTCCTACTCAAAACTCTCCCAGCTCGTCCTCCAGTCAATGTGCTCCCCCTGCTGCCCCCCTGCCCATGCCTGCCTGGGACCCCCATTGTTCTAAACCAGGGGTCTACAAACCAGGACTCACTGGCCACACTGTTTAGATACCCCCCTGCCCAGTCCCTAGCTGTGGGGTCATTCCCAGCTGTGCCACGTGATTGCTTTCAGCAAAAGCCTGCAGGTAACTCTGGGTGCCACACTTCTGACTAACCCAAAAGAATCTCATCCGATCTGCTCTACCCCTCTGTGTAAGTTGATCCTTCAGAAAGGCATAAGAATTCCAGGCAAGGGCAAAGCGTCTTTCTTGTGGCCCTGCATGTTGTTCTGGTCCTTCCCGGGATCCTTGCTCTTCCATGCATCCCCCATACCACAGCCTACACCACCCTTCCCTGCATGCCTTCCTTGTGGGCGCCAGAGCTGCCTCTTCCACTTTCCACAGTCTCTGTCATACCATACCCTGGTGGGTGCTGGGCAGGACATAGGCTGGGTCCAGGTTCCCCCATTCAAATGGCATGAGGCCCATGCCTGTCCACACAGGACCCCCGGCCCCACCAGGGATGAGAATCCAGAGCTGAGGTGCAGAGCCACGTGGAGGCCAGAGACCTGTGCTCCTGGGTGTAAGGAGATCCAACCATGTCTTTTATTTTCTGTTTCCTGATGCTTTGACATCTGGGGCCTTGCCAACCCTGAAGGGATGGCCCCTCCCAGGACTACTTCCTAGAGAGAGTAACGAACTCACCCGCAGTGTGCTTCTCAAATGTGAGCCAACCAATCCAGAGGCCGCACCCCCCTCCTTCCAGGCCCCCCACCGCGTTGCCCCAGGGCAAGTACCAGGCAACTAGAGACAGGCCCAACACCCCAAAGCCTGCAGAAATTAATCAAACAGGCCAATCCCTAGCCTGTTGACCCTGCCTTGCCCAGTCCTTCCCATGGAACCACAGTAGAGGCTCTTGTCCACGTTTTCTTCCTGCTGCCTCTGCCTCCTGCCCAGTCAGTCCTGTGCTTCCTGGCACCACCCTCCATGGCACACTCCCTTGTCCTGGGAACTATGAGTAACAAACCATCTTCTCAAGGGCAGCTGCCTCCTAATCTGTTGGTCCTGCTGTTCCTCACATTTTCTCTTCATGTATATTTTAAAAGAGGGTAAAGAAGAAAGTGGTCAGGACTCTTAAGAGGATTAGAGACAGGAACATGGGGCCCATTTGTCAGGATGGGTGGGTTCCAAGGGAGGGGAAGAGATGGGTCATGGGTTACATCAAGGCAGGTGGTCAGCAGCTACCTCCGGCCCTGCCACGCTCCACCTGCCCACCCTCCTCGGCCTGCCCATGGACTGCGCTTCCTCCTCAGGTTGAAAAATAAGGCAGACTCTTCCAGGCTGTCTTTTAAAGGAGAGCACACCAATAAATCAAACACCAAAGTATGTCGTCTTCTCCTTTTATTCTAATGCAAGCATTCTGGAGTCTTCTGTACCTTCTGTCTATGCACCCTGCCCTCCAGCCCACTCTCTGTAAAGCTACAACACATGGCCTTATCTGAACTAAAACTGCCTCCCAGAGGCTGGATGGAATGCTGGCTGCGGGGTCTGGGTCCTGAGGCAGATTGATGGGTGAACCCCTCTCAAAATGAGATCCTGCTTGGCTTGGAGTCATGAAGCCCCCTGAAAGTAATCCAGGACTCTTAGCCACTCCACGGAGTGGGCGCAGCCACATTCCACACCAGGAAGACCAAAACCAGAGAGGCTCACATAGCCTCACAGAGCCACATAGCAAAGAGTGATCCACTCTGCTGAATGCAGTCCATGGAGACTCACAGAGGAGAGGACACCTGAAGGAGAAGTGAGGACCTGGCAGGCAGAGGAGAGGAAGGGCTTTCTGGGCAGCAGGGAGACTGTGTAAGGGAACAGGGGAGAGTGGGAAATTGCTGGCATATGAGGTGCAGCATTGTGGAGCTGATAGCAATTGAAACCAGACATCCAAAGACCAGTATGTTTCCAGTTTTGCCCCCCACCTCCAGGGTCCACCACAGGGGGACAGGTGCAGATGAAGGACTCAATAAAGATTTCCTGATGAATGAATGAGTTCAAGACACAACCATGGACAGATACGTGGGACCTTGAATGCCAAATCAACAGCATTTTGCCTTCTGCTCAGAGCAGGCCAGCTGGGCTCCAGGCAGAAAAGGACACCTAATTAGACCTTCTTGCTTCTACAGAGATCATGCCAGGAGAGCCAGGGGTAGTTCTGGGCTAAGCTGGATGAGCTGGTTAAGCCATGCTCTTGAAATAAATAGCGTGTACTGTTTGTCCCCCAAGGACAAAACATGCTTCGTGGAGCCTGTCTCATTATTCCTTGCAACATACATATGCAAAGCATTAGCCGGCAGACTTCCCTACTTGGGCTTGTTTAGAGAGTGAAGATTTTTGTCAAGGTTACACAGCACATGAGGGGTGAAACTGAAAGCAGCAATGACCCTCAGTCTCTTGTCCTAACCATGCTCTTCTCTGATGGTTTTCCCCCTTGCTTTAGCCAGGGGCCAAGGCTGACCTACCAAACCATGACTCAGCTCCTATCTGCCGGTTAGGCCCAGGACAGGGTCTCCTCCTCCAGGCTGGGATGCCAGCTCCCCACAGAGGACTGTAACTTGCTTACCGTGGTGTGGCTCTGTCCTGCAGTGATTGTCAACTCTGGGGGCCAGGCAAGATTTAAGCCCCTGAGGGGAGAAGATGACTCATGTATGCCTGAAAGAAAGCAGGGAAGAGGTAGAAACTGGACCCAAATGGAAGAGCCTAGCCTGGGAAGTGACCAGAAAGCTTAGGAAGTGACCGGAAAGACCTGGAAGCCCTTGGGAAGTGACCAGAAAGCTTCCTCAGTGAGCAGACCTCCTGGACCTCCAGGCCCTAGCATGCATGTAATTCCCAATTCCCATTCCAGCACCAGAAAGCTGTCCTCTCCGCTCCATTCCACAGTTTTAACAAATATTGAGTGAGCTCTCATATGTGCCAGGCACTGCACTGGCCACCATGCACATGGCAATTTCCACATCCACAATAGCAGAGGCTCTGTGCTAAGCACATTAGAAGTCAAGAGATACAGTGGTAGACATGACAGATACAGCCCTGCCCTCAAGAGTTTACAGTCTGAAATTGTTATATTTCAGAGAGTCAGTGCAATATAGTTTTGGAAAGACCACAAATCCTAGTCAGAGAGAACCGGATTCAAGACATGGGCCTAGTTTCTCACCAACTGGTTACTAAGTGATGTGAAAACGGAAGTTTGGACTGACGTCAATATGCACAGATACCATGTGCCCAAGACAATACCTGACCCCAAACTATCAAACCAAAACCCCTTACCCATGGTATGGATGTAAAAAAGTTGGGCTCTGGTGATTAAAAGATTTCTTTGGAGAGAGTCACTGGTGTGTTCTGCGCCTCATGCCAGCCCTTTCAATGAGGTGAGGGAGATGGTCCCTCCCAATCCTCTTGGGCCTAGAAAAGAAGAGGGGCTACATGGAGACCTCAAAAGGGACTTCAAACCATGCACGTACCCAGATGTTTAAGCAGCATAGTGGATGGGTGCCTGGCTCACAGCTGAGAAATCCAGACAGTAAGAGATTAGCCCTTTGTTGGCTGGGGCTGCTGTGACAGAAAGCCATAGAAGTGGCTTAAACAAAAGAACTCTATTTTTCACAGTACTGGAGGCTGGAAGTCCCAGATCAAGATCCAACAGGGTTTGGTTTCTGGCGAGGATGCTCTTCCTGGCTCGCAGACAGCTGCTGTGTCCTCCCATGGCCTTTCCTCTGAGCACTCTTGGAGAAAGAGTGAAGGAGAGTTCTTGGTGTCTCTTCTCATAAGGACACTAATCCTACGGATCAGGGTCCCACCCTTATGGCCTCATTTAACCCTAATTACCTTCTTATAGGCCCTGTTTCCAAATACAGTCACATTGGGGGTTAAGGTTCAACATATGAATGGGGAGCAGGGGGACAATTCAGTCTATAGCAGGCAACCTAGCTACTTTGAAGGCAGAGGAAGAGAGGTAGCCACACCAGAATCAGCCTGCACTTTCAGAGTGTGTCAGGGTAGAGAGAGTGGGGGGCCATGTATGAGAGAGAGCCAATGTTAGGTGGCTTAGGTCCTGTCCAAGGGGACTGTGTGGTTAGAAGACAATAGGAGAATACCAGCTGTGATCCACCAGCATCCCTGGAGCTGAAGGAGGAGTACTAACCGCAAGTGGAGAAAAGCCCATCTTCCACATCAGCCTGCAGGGGAGAGATGTCAGCAGATAACAGGGTTCTGGACTTGTATCTCCAGGCCACCTATGAACATGCTCTACGAGGCAAAGTCAGCTTTGAGTACTTGCAAGGCCCAGAGAACACTCATATTTGATAGTCACATCAGTACCTGCCAAGAAGGAACCTTCCTGGTCCCCTTTCCCCTCCACCTGCCCCAAGCCCATGGAAGATGAAGAATTCCCACGTGGGGAAAGCTCCAACAGGCTTACTGCAGACTCTTCCCCCAGGCAAGCTTCCTCCTGAAGCCAGAAGAGAAGAATAGATTCAACTTTAAATGAAATTAAGAGTTGTATTATGCCATGAAACTGGATAGTTTTATTACTGAATCGAGACCATATTTTGCAACTTAAGTTGATTGACTTGAGAAAGTTGACCGGGAAACTATTTTTATTATGTTGGAGAGACCAAAAAAATTCATGGACCAAAACTTTCATCCAGGGTCAGGGGGAGAACCAGTCCCAAAGAGTAGATTTATAGAGACAGTGAAGAGGTGGCAAGAACATGCTTCATGGGGAGCCCCCCAACCTGGAATTTGTGTGTGTTCAATGCCACAGATACACATGCTACATGGTTTACCATCTTAAAATAGGGATAATACAACTTGCCATGGAATAGTGCTCTGAACATTAAACTACATATGTTAATGTCTACAAGACACCTAGGGCAGCACCTGGCACTCAGTAGGTCCAAAGACATGGTAGCCAGTGTGATTGTTGTTCATGATAGTGGTAGCTGTAGCAGGAGCATTAAAAAGTACCTAGAGGTTAGAAGTCTCTGCAACTCCGAGCTTGCTCTGTGTCGTCTCCCTCCAAAGTTGATTCTCATGTTAAGGTCAGTTTCTAGTACTATGGAGTTCCAAGGAAGTCCCAAACTGCAAGGAAATCTGACCTCTCTCTCTCTCCCCAGCCCAATACAACATTTGAATTTTATGTGGAAATCTTAAACCTCTCCTCCTCATTTGGTCTCATTTGGAGCTTTGAAAATACAAGATATGCCATATATGGTTTCTCCCCAGACTCATGCTGAACACTAGTCACTGTTTTCCAGAAACCTCAGCATCTGCTCAGCTATCTAGCCCCTGGGATCACCGCGAAATTGGACTAATACCAAGGACCAGTTACCACAATACGTCATCTACTCATGAATACTGTTAAGTGAGCTTGGTTTCAAGAAACCTTAAACCTTCAATGCATAGCTCACTTCAGTCTTTTCTTGGCATTCCAGAACATGATTAATGGTGACGCCGTGCCACAAATAAGTTATACATGGCTCAGAACTTTAATTCACAATTGATTAGTCCATGAACAATAGCCCTGAGTAACATAGTGTTAATGGCCAGCCCTGGTGGTCTGTTCCTACCAGAAACCCATTACTAAGTCCACCCTGTGTTTTACAGCATCCCTACTGGAGCCCAATATCTGCTTATCGGGGTAACTGCTTTGTTTAATGGTTGCTAGCCATGTGCAATTAGCTAGAGTAGAACAGACACTTTAGAGGTTACTGCTTCAGTCTCCTAGTGAGAGGATGGGAAATATGATTTTTTAAAACGCCAGTTTGCCTTCAAGTGGATCATATTCCCATAGACTGGGAAATAGATGCTTTCACATTGTGCTTGGGATGAGGACAGGGAGGAAAGGCAACCTGTAACCAGTGATTTCCAAAGGCAGCGCGGGTCAGTGGCTGCACAGGCAGGAAGTGAAACTCTTACAGGCCTGTAGGGTGGAATGGAAGGATGTCTGAAACTATAGGGAAGGAAGATAAATTAGACAGTGAGGAGGAATAAATGAAGACAGGAGGGACAGGTGGCAATGAAATGTGAATCCACATGAAGAAATAAACAGCTCTGATAAAGGTAACTACACAGGTAGATATAAAAGACACTGCAACTGGAATTTTTGTTTGTAACTCCTTTTCTCCTGTTTTAAAAGGCAACTATATGAAACAGCCCTCTGTCAATGGACACATGATGTATAGAAATGTAATTTATAATTAGAGCATAAAAGAAATACACTAACAGTGACCTATATGAGAAAAAAAATCAAGAAACAATCCCACTTAATACTATCTGTCAAAAAAATAGAAATAATTTAACTAAGGAGGGCAAAGACCTATACACTGAAAACTATAAAACACTGATAAAAGAAATTGAGGAAGACTTAAATAAGTGAAAAGATATCCTGTGTTCCTGGATTGGAATAAATAATATTGTTAAAATGTTCATACTACCCAAAGTGACCTATGGATTCAATGCAACTCCCATCAAAATTCCAATGACATTTTTCACAGAAATAGGAAACAATTCTAAAACTCATGTGGAACCATAAAAGACCCAAATAGCCCAAGCAGTCTTGAGCAAAAAGAACAAAGTCAGAGGCATCACACTACCTGACTTCAAAATGTACTAAAATGGTATAGTAATCAAAACAGCATGTTACTGGCCCAGAAACAGAAATATAAACCAAGGAAACAGAAGAGAGAGCCCCAAAATAAATCTACACATTTGCAACTGATTTTTTCACGATGACAAAAATACATGATGGGGGGAAAGAGTGTAAATTAAACGGTGCTAGGAAAACTGGATATCCACATATGGAAGAATGAAATTAGATCCTTATCTCACACCGTATACCAAAATAAAATGGATTAAAAACTTAAACGTAAGACCTGAAAATGTTAACCTATTAAAGGAGAACTTAGGGGGAAGTTTGATGACATTAGTCTGGGCAATGATTTTTTGGATATGACCCAAAAAGCACAGGCAAAAAAAGCATGAATACACAAATGGGATTATAGCAAACTAAAAAGTTTCTACACAGCAAAGAAAACAACCAACAGTATAAAGAGACAATTTACAGAATAGGAGAAAATATTTGCAAACCATACATCTGATAATGGCTTAATATCAAAAATATCTGAAAAACTCAAGCAACTCAATAGCAAGAAAACAAATAACCTGATTTGTTTTTAATGAGCAAAGGACCTGAATACACATTTCTCAAAAGGAGACATACAAATGGTCAACAGATATATGAAAAAATTTGCAACATCACTAAATGTTAGAGAAGTGCAAATTAAAACCACAGTGAGACCTCACACTTGTTAGAATAACTATTATCAAAAAGATGAAAAATAACAAGTGTTGGTAATGATGTAGAGAAAAGGAAACCCTTATACATGGTTGGTGGGAATGTTGGTGGGAATGTAAATCAGTACAACCATTATAGAAAATAGTATGAAACCTTCTCAAAAAATTAAAAATAGAACTACCATATGACCCAACAATCCTACTACTGGGCATATGGGTATATATACAAAGGAAATCAGTATGTCAAAGATATATCTGTACTTCCATGTGCATGGCAGCATTATTCACAAAGACCACGATACAGAAACAACCCACGTGTCCATCAACAGATGAATGAATAAAGTAAATGTGGCTGTATGTACAAAATGGAATACTATTTAACCTTAAAAAGAAGGAAATTCTGTCATTTGCAAGAACCTGGATGAACCTGGAAGATATTATGTTAAGTGAAATAAGCCAAGCACAGAAAGACAAATACCACATGATCTCACATATGAAATCTAGGCTGGGTCTGTGGCTCACACCTGAAATCCCAGCACTTTGGGAGGCCAAGGAGGGCTGATCACTTGAGGTCAGGAGTTTGAGACCAACATGGCCAACATGGTGAAACCCTGTCTCTACTAAAAATACAAAAATTTTCCAGGTGTGGTGGTAGGTACCTATACTCCTGGCTACTAGGGAGGCTGAGGCAGAAGAATTGCATAAACCCGGGAGACAGAGGTTGCAGTGAGCCGAGATCGTGCCACTACACTCTAGCCTGGGCGACGGAGCATAACCCTGTCTCAAAACAAAAAAACAAACAGGCAAACAGAACACTAAAACAGTTGAACTCATAGAAGCAGATAATATAATGGTGCTTGCCAGGGGCTGGGGTATAGGGTGTTGGGGAGATGTTGGTCAAAGCATGTAAAATTCAGATATACAGAAGGAATAAGTTCAAGAGATCTATTGTACAGCATGGTGACTATAGTTAACAATGTACTATATATTCAGAAATCAGTAAGAACATAGATTTTAAATGTTTTCACCACAAAAAAATGATAAATACATGAGGTAATGCATGTTAATTAGCTAAATTTAGCCATTCTACAACATATATATATTTCAAATAATGTTATATACCATAAATATTTATAATTTTCAAGATAAAATATTAATTCATTTTTAAGAAGTCTTATTGGCCAGGCACGGTGGGTGGCTCACACCTATAATCCCAGCATTTTGGGATGCCAAGGTGGGTGGATCATGAGGTCAGGAGTTCAAGACCAGCCTGGCCAAGATGGTGAAACCCCATCTCTACTAAAAATACAAAAATTAGCCAGGCTTTGTGGTGGATGCCTGTAATCCCAGCTGCTTGGGAGGCTGAGGCAGAGAATTGCTTAAACTTGGGAAGCGAAGTTTGCAGTGAGCTGAGATCGTGCCACTGCACTGCAGCCTGGGCGACAGAGCGAGACTCCATCTCAAAAAAAAAAAAAAAAAAAAAAAAACTATTACAGTAGAGATCAAAGGAAAGATTTAAAAGAAACTACCAGAGCAATGAGAAAAAATCTATACCCTAATATCATGAAACTATCATCTGTAGACACCTTGCATTTCACTATTACATGAGAGAGAAACTTTGGTGTTAAAGAAAGAAGAAACTTCTAACCTTACAGAGGCTGGCAGAAGTCGAAATGGTAAGGTTTGCCAAGTCATTATGATAGAGATGGGAAATAGAGGAAGAGATACTGGTGGTCGAAAGTAAAACTAAAATGAGTAAGGAAAACCTGGGCTTGAATCTCAGTTATCACTTTTTTAAGGTATTTATACCTTAGAGAAGTTACTTAACTACACTATCTGCCAATTTCATCATCTATAAAATGAGAATAAATATACCTAACTTTCAGGTTGTTTTAAGAATTACCTATAATGGTCCAGGTGTGGTGGCTCATGCCTGTAATCCCAACACTTTGGGAGGCTGAGGGGGGCGGGTCACTTGAAGTCAGTTTGAGACCAGCCTGGCCAACATGGTGAAACCCCATCTCTACTAAAAATACAAAAAAATTAGCCAGGCACGGTGGTGGGAGCCTGTAATCCCAGCTACTCGGGAGGCTGAGGCATGAGAATTGCTTGAACCCGGGAGGCAGAGGCTGCAGTGAGCTGAGATTGCACCACTGCACTCCAGCTTGGGCAACAGAGCGAGACAAAAAAAAAAAAAAAAAAAAAAAAAAAAAAAAAATTACTTACAATGACTAGTTGATGTAATACATTATTTTTAAAAAGAACATGAGGATGGAGGAGGGAACAAAGCTATATAGTAACACAGTTTTTGTATACTATTAAAATTAAGTTGATATTATTACATATTGGATTGTTATAAATTAAGACGTTAATGGTAAACTTCCAGGGCAACCAATAAGAAAATAACTCAAAAATATATTGTTAAAGAAAAAACAAGGGAATTGAGATTATATACAGAAAATATATTTTTAACAGAAAAGAAGATAGTAATGATGGAATTGAACAAAAAGATATAAGACTTATAGAAAACCAAATAGCAAAATGGCATACATAAATTCTACCCTGTCAGTAATTAAATTAAATATAAATGTATTAAACTTTCCAATTAAAAGGCATAGATTATCAGAACAGATTTAAAATAAAAACATGATCTGACTATGTGATCTATGAGACACTCACTTTAGATTTAAAGACACATAGAGGTTGAAAGTATTAATAAAAGGATAGCAAAAGATATGCCACGGAAACAGTAATCAAAGGAGAATTGGAGTGGCTATAATAATTTCAGACAAAATTGACTTTCAGTCAAAAATTGTTACTAGAGACAAGGAAATAATTTTATAATGATAAAAGGGTCAATCCATCAGAAGATCTAACAATTACAAACTTATAAAATAGAACAGTTGAACAATGTCATTAATCTACTATATTTAACAGATATTTATAGAACTCCACCCAACAATAGCAGACAGAATACACATTCTTCTCAAGTGCATAGGGAACATTATCCATATGCTAGGCCATAAAACAAGTCTTAATAAATGTAAAAGGATTCAAGTGATACAAAGCCTGTTCTCCAACTATAACGGAATTAGAAATCTATAATAGGGAGAAATTTGGGAAATGCACAAATATGTGAAATTAAACATACTTCTAAATAACCAATGAATCAAAGGAGAAAAGTGTTAGGGAAATTAGAACATACTTTGAGATAAATGAAAATGAAGACACATTCCAAAACTTATCAAATAAAGTTAGAACGGTGCTCAAAGAGATATTTTTAGCTACATATGCTTTCACATCAAAAAAGATCACATAAATAACCTACCCTTCAACATTAAGAAACTGGACATGAAGTACAGACTAAACTGAAAGCAAGCATAACAATTTGAATAATAATAATAAGTGTGGAAATAGAAAAATGAGAGAAAAAAAATCAATGAGCATAAAAATTCTTTTAAAAAGATCAACGCAAATGACAAACTATTAGCTATACTGCCCAAGAAAAGAAAAGAAGACTCTAAGTATTAAAACCAGGAATGAAGATGATGTTACTACCAAACTTACAGAAATAAAAAGGATATAAGGGAATATTATGAACTGAATGCCAAAAAATTAGATAATCTAGATGAAATTGACAAATTTCTAGAAAGATAAAAATTGCCAAAACTAATTCAAGAAGAAATAGAAAATATGAATCAATTATAACAAGTAAAGAGATTGAGTCAGTAATCAAAACACTTTCAACACACATGCAAAAAGGCTAGGACCAAATGGCTTCACTAGTGAGTTCTACCAAACTATTTGTGAACTAACTAATCTTTGACCAAGTTATCCAAAAATAGAAAATAAGGGAACATTTTTCAACTCATTATATGAGGCCAATATTACCTTGACACCAAAATCAGACAAAGTCATTAAAAGAAAACTATGGGCCAATATTCCTTATGAGGCTGGGCACAGTGACTCAATGCCTGTAATCCCAGCACTTTGGGAGGCCAAGGCAGGAAGATTGCTTGAGGTCAGGAGTTTGAGACAAGCCTGGGCAACATAGCAAGACACCATCTCTACAAAAAAATTTTTTAATTAGCCAGGTGTAGTGATACATGTCTGTAGTCTTATTCTAGAGACCGAGGTGGGAGGATCCCTTGAGCCCAGGAGTTCAAGGCTGCAGTGAGCTATGATTGTGTCACTGCACTTCAGCCTGCATTACAGAATGAGATCCTGTCTCCAAAAAAAAAGAAAAAAGAAAAAAATCCCTGTGAGTATAGATGCAAAAGTCCTCAACAAAATAGTAGCAAACAGAATATAGAGGTATATTAAAAGATTTATACACTATGACCAAGTGGGATTTATCCTGGGAATGCAACCTTCGTTCAACATATGAAAATCAATCAATGTAATTGCTTTAGTTTCCTATGGCTGCTGTAACAAGTTACCGTAAATCTGGTGACACAAACTAAATAGCATCTTTAAATCTCTGTTTCTGTCATTACATCATCTTCTCCGATTCTGATTTTCCTGTATCTTTTCTATAAGTACTCTTGTGATTGCATTAGTTCTACCCAGATAATCCAAGAAAATCTCCCCACCTCAAGAACCTTAACCTAACATCTACAGGTTACTTTTACCACATAAGATAATATATTTATAGGTTCTGAAGATTAGGACTTGAGCCTCTGAGTTGTCATTATTCTGCATACCACTTATTAATCAGATAATGTTAATTTAATAATATCAGATACCAATAGAAGTGAGAGAACTAAATAATAGGAAAAAAAGAGGGGGAAGAGCATCATCATCAACAGATTCAGAAAAAGTACTTGACAAAATACCACACTCTTTCATGATAAAAACAACACACTAGGAATAGAAGGGAACTTTTAGAGTGACATCACCTAGATGACTGACTGGAAGACCCTAGCACTCATCCACCCACAAAGACAGCCAACACAACAAATAAACAACTACTTTTTGATGAAAATAACTAAAGGAGGGCACCAAAGTACATCAAAGGAGTAGCAGAAACCCTGTAGAGCAAAGAAACCCACTATTGCCACATGGCGAAAGGAAGAACACACCTCACCTCTGCCACCCCATTCCCCAGTTGGGATCAACTAAAAACTAGGAGGGACTATTTCCTACAGAGAAAAGGTAAGAACTTCGGCAGCCTCCGTTATCACCTTGGACACCTGTAATTCTCACAGGCACTAAGGCCAGCCTAGGGAGTTGCCTGGAGTTCACACAGCTGTGCTCCCCCAAGAGAAGGAGTCAACATTGTGTCCCACTCCAGTGGTCTACATGGCTACTGTGCTATGACATCTTGGAACCAGAATCACTGCTGGAGTGTGTCCTGCTCCAGGAATGAGTGATCACAGCACTCTCAGCACCCTTCCATCCCTGAGGTTTTGACACCACTGAGCCATCCCTACCTGGTGGTCTGCCATCCCTGAGAAGAGCTGCTGCTACACCCTAATGGGGCCATGCTACTATAGAACTACTTCATCTACAACTCCCAGTTGCTACTGTACCCTGCCCCTCCAGGCCTGAGCTGAAGTGGAAAACTGCCTCCTGGGGAGATAATACATTGGCTGTCTAGAGCATCCATACTCTCCAAGCCAGAACTGAAATGGCACCCTGCATTCCAGCAATGGTACCCTGAGCAGCCACACTTCCCCAGGCCTCAGCTGCAATGGTTCATCACCTCTTGTGTAATTAGTGCCTTGGCCAAGCTAAGCAGTGGCACATCCCAAGAATGAACTGATATGGTATCCTGTGTCCCAGGAAACAGGGCAGTGGCTAAGCTGCGACACCCATCCTACTGGGCAAATAACCATAGTACGTTGCTTCTCTGGAACTGGACCTACCCCTGGAGTCTGAGCTGCTGAGATATTTCACTCACAAGGAATAGTGTCATTGTTGTACTACTCCCTGCCTCTCCTTCCCCAGCTGGTGCTGTGGACCCAAGTGAAAGCTGAACTCTGCTAATCTGAGGTCCTTGTTGCAGCCTCACCCTGCCTTACAGAGCCTCCTATGTCCCACCATCCCAGGGTCCAGAGTCATGACTACATAGTGTTTCATTCCCCCTAGGCCTGAGTTGCCATTGTACCCTATTGGCTCTGGTTCCTGAATTGCAGCTGTACTCTGATCCCCAGGCCCACACTTCCAGAGCACCCCTTCTTCTATGAAACTAGGCCAGTGCTATTCCCTAACCCCTAGAGTCAGAGTCACAGCTACAACCTGGCCACCTGGGTTCAAGCTGCTGGGAGTTGCCTCAGATTACAGACTCTGGCTCTGTGGGCAGTCTGCACCCAACCCTGCCTTCAGAGATTGAACCTGTACCCCAAGACCCAGGTGCCACAGTTGGTTCACAAGACCCTGAGCCTAAGGCCCAAGTTCCACATTTGCTCTTGTCATCTGTGACCTGAAACCCCACACTGCCCCAGCTGCTTGTGGGCTACGTCAGAACATCAAAAGTCCTCTCAGCTAGTCTTCTTATTGTGGGGAAAAGAAAAAACAGGAGGACCTCAAAAGCTGTTGTCACCTAGGATCCTGACAACCTACACTGCCACTGCTGCTGCCACAAATTCCTATAGCTTAGGTTACTGAGGCACCCAGTCATTGCTGATGTTGATCATAGCTGAAGCAGTTGCATGGAGGTTATACTACTGTATCTACTCAGATGGAGAGTAGAACCATCACACTCTTCCCAGCTGATACACTAAGACTTTCCCTACAAAAAACACTCTGTAAAGTTTGGAAAAGGTAATCATTCCATCAGATGTGCAGACATCAATGCAGGAACACAAGAAACATGAAAAAGCCAGAAAAGGCCAGGCATAGTGGCTCATGCCTGTAATCCCAACAAACACATTCAGAGGCTGAGACAGGATGATTACTTGAACCCAGGATTTTGAATATGTTCCCCGTAACTTCCTATGTTACCATCCTGGGTAACATAGGAAGACCCTGTCTCTACAAAAAAAAAAAAAAAAAATGTAAAATAAAAAAATTACCCTGGCATGGTGGCACATGCCTGAGATCCCAGCCACTCAGAAGGCTGAGGTGGGAGGATTCCTTGAGCCTGAGAGGTTAAGGCTGCAGGCTGCAGTGAGCCATGATCATGCACTGCACTCTAGCCTGGGTGACAATGGGACACTGCCCCACTACCCTCCCCACCCCACAAAAGGAAGAAAAAGCCAGGAAACGTGACATCACCAAAGGAACATAATAATTCTCAGGCAACTGACCCCCCAAGAAAGGGAAATTTACAAATTCAAAATAGTGACCTTAAGAAAACTCAGATATGAGAGAATACAGATAGACACTTCAATGAAATTAGGAAAACAGTTCATTATCTGAATGAGAAATTCAACAAAAGAGATATCATAAAAATTGAATCAAACTTTGGAGGTAAAAAATTTAGTTAACAAAATAAAACATACAACAGAAAGCTTAAACAGCAAACTAGATCAAGGAGAAGAACGAATCTCTGAACTTGAAGATGAGTCTTGAAATTAGAGGAGGGAAAAAAAAAGAATGAAAAAGAGTGAAGACAGCTTATAGGACCTGTGGGATGCCATTAAGTGAACAAACATTTCCATTATGAAAGTTCCAGAAGGAGAAGAGACAAAGATAGTGAAAGAAAGCTTATGTAATAAAATAATTGCTGAAAATTTCATAAGCCTTGGAAGATACATGGGTATTCAGATACACAAAGCTCAACTTTTCCCAAATAGATTAAACCCAAAGAAATCCACTCCAAGATGCATTATAATTAAACTATCAAAAGTCAATGACAAAGAGCATTTTAAAAGCAGTAATAGAAAAATGTCAAGTCACATAAGGGAATGCCACTTAGACCATCAGTGGATTTCTCAGCACACAGCAAAGAATGGAATGACATATTCAAAGTGCTGAAAAGAAATCGCTAACTATACTAATATACTCAGCAAAGCTGCCTTTCAGAAATAAGTGAGAAACAATATTTCCCAGACAAACAAAAATTGAAGGAATTTATTACCAGTAGACCTTCCTTACAAGAGATGTTTAAGGGAGTTCTTTTAGTGAAAATAAAAGGACACTAATAACTAACATGGAAACATATGAAAGTATGAAATTCACTGGTAAAGGTAAATATATAGTCAACTCTAGAATACTCTAATATTATTATATAAAGTACAGTTCTATAAAGTATATATAGATACAAATAGTATAAAGGTTAAAGACCAAACTAGTAAAAGAGAAAAGCAGTTATATTAAGAGATACATAATATCAAATGATGTAAATTTTAACATCAAAAATATAAATGAGGGAAGGCAAAAGTCTAATGTTTTTGTATGTGACTGAAGTTAAGTTGTTTTCAGTATAAAATAGTCTATAGTTTCATGTAAGCCTCATGGTAACCACAAAGAAAAAGAAAAACTATAGCAGATACAAAAAGTAAAGAGAAAGAAATAAAAACAGCTCAACGTTGAAAACTGGCACAAGACAGGGATGCCCTCTCTACCACTCCTATTCAACATAGTGTTGGAAGTTCTGGCTAGGGCAATCAGGCAAGAGAAAGAAATAAAGTGTATTCAATTAGGAAAAGAAGAAGTCAAATTGTCCCTGTTTGCAGATGACATGAACATATATTTAGAAAACCCCATTGTCTCAGCCCAAAATCTCCTTAAACTGATAAGCAACTTCAGCAAAGTCTCAGGATACAAAATCAATGTGCAAAAATCACAAGCATTCTTATACAACGATAACAGACAAACAGAGAGCCAAATCATGAATGAACTCTCATTCACAATTGCTTCAAAGAGAATAAAATACCTAGGAATCCAACTTACAAGGGATGTAAAGGACCTCTTCAAGGAGAACTACAAACCACTGCTCAGTGAAATAAAAGAGGACACAAACAAATGGAAGAACATACCAAGCTCATGGATAGGAAGAATCAATATCATGAAAATGGCCATACTGCCCAAAGTAATTTATAGATTCATATCCCGGCCCGCGGGATTGTCGAAGCAGGCCCTGGAGGAGGGAGTGGGAATTTGGGGGACAAGAGACACGAGAAATGGAGACAAGACAGTGCTCTGATCAAGTCTCATTTAATGGCGGTAATGCAGTGCCTTATATACACTTGGAGGGGAAGGGGTTGGGCCAGAGGCGGAGATGATCTCATCGCAGAGGGCGTGACCAAGTAGGTATTGGTTTCTCTGGTCGAACGTCATGTTGCACCTGCGCTGTTAGTTGGTAATTTTCCCGGGCACGGGATGGTGCCTGTGCTACAAAGTAACAATTTTCGCAGCCGCGGGGGAAAAACAAGTGAAGAAGAAGCAGGAAGAGCGCCATCTATTATGAGGTATTGATACAAAAGAGAGACAACAAATCTAGGGAGGAGGTAGAAGGTGGAAAGGAATAGAGCTCGGGCGTTTAATCATTAATTATTATTTGCTATGGCCGGGGCGCGCAGCTCCGGACAGGTCCCCCTTTTTATTATTTTATAAGAAATGACCCCTCGGGAACTGCGCCTGTCTTAGGTTGGGTCAACTCATCCCCATCTTCTAGGCCCGTCATGGGATAAGGCAGCAGCAAGGGCAGCCCTCCTGTCTTAGGCTCCGATGGGGATAGTGTCCTCTTACCCGTCATTGACTGTCCAGTTCAGCACACAGGGGAGGTGGTCTTATTAAGGTAAATAAGACTCACCATTTTCAGTCATCTCAAGGTGATGATAATGGACCTGTATAGGTTTGGCCTGGAAGGCCTCGATTTGTTGTCTGACAAATGCCATAAGCTTATTAAGGATTATAGGCCCGAGAGTGAGAAAGAGTAGAAGAGTGAGTAAAGGAGCAAGAAATGGCAGGAGATAGGGGAGAAGTCCATCGAGTCCAGTCCACAAGGGATTGGCGGCCAGGCCTTTTCTGCGCTTTTCTAGTTCTTCTTGTAACGTTTTTATCTTATCTCTGACGATTCCGGATTTGTTGGCGTAAAAACAGCACTTTTCCTGTAAAGCCAAACAGATCCCTCCCTGTTCTGCCGTTAACAAATCTAGACCTCTTCTATTCTGGAGAACTACTTCTGCTAATGAATCTACTTGATCTTGTAAATCTTGTATAGTACTGGATAAGATCTGTACATCTGAAATTAATTGATTGGATAATTTGGTATATTGGGTTAGTGAGACTCCTAGGCCTGTGGCTCCTGTAGTAAAAGCAGTGGTGATTCCTAGTCCTGCCAACAAGGGAATAAATTGTATGGCTCGTTTTGGTCTATAAATAAAATGTTCAATAGCGGGGATGGGGATAGGTTCATCTCCAGGGATGATATCAATGTCGGGGAGAAGAGTGGCCAGAACACAAAGCCCTGTCCAATGTGTAGGTAGATAAGTATATGCCATGTTGTTTCCACGAACGAAAACCGAGCCATTTATGGCACACAAAGGGTTGGTGGCATCGACTACGGAGGTACAGTTGTCAAACACAACATAGCCTAAATCGATCTCTTTAGTGTTATTATATGATGGTGAAAAGAGGCAAGTGGAATTAGAAAACGTCATCGGTTGAACTAAGAGGTGGGGGATAATAGGACAGGAATTATTTACTAAGGATTCATTTGAGTAATTGGCATAGGACAATAAAAGGTTAGGTATAGCTAGAGGAATAGGGGGGCCCATCTTAAGGCAAAGCCAACAATCATGGGCCAGACTTGTATTAGACATTTGAAGTAAATTGTAAGTAGCATTGAGGATATCAAAAGTTTGAGCATCGAGCCTAAAATTATCTCTAATCTCAGGCAAGGCTAAGGGGTGATATTGAAGTTCCGGATATAGAGCTTTATGAATTTCTTCTAATTTTTTCTGGACGGTTTTAATTCTTGCAGTATCTAATGGGCCTCCTCCATCAGAAATGTGAATGGGGGCGGTAGTGCTCCAACAAACAGGCTTTCCTTTTTGGCCGTTACAAGGCGATTGTACAAGTTTATTAGTGGATCCTAATACTTGTACGCTATTGGTACCTCCAGTTTGTGTTTTTAGTAACGTGGCCGTATAGTATGTTTTATTGCCTGATTTGCATTGTTGATAGGAGGTATAACAGGAACTATGTACAGAAGATTGGAAAGAGCTACAAGGGCATTCTAGGAGCGGCCCGCTAGGTGAGGTATCTCTTGGGGTAGACTTACATTTCCATAACTGGTTTGGCATTAGGTAAGCTGTCTTGCCCACGCAAGTCACCTGGGTGATTCTGTCTGACGGAGGTTCAGATACTTGTCCCCCTCTGCAATCACAAGGCTGGCCGTATTGTTTTCGTAATAATTCTCTTGCTTTACGAGGGTCACCAAAACCTGCATAGACTGCCACTATGCTATATAGAGCGATTATTCCCCAAAGGAATCTCATGTTAGGCTTCATTTTCTGAAAAACAAGAAGGAAAGAACTTCTCAGGGAGATTTATCTTCCCTGGACTGACAATGGTTATGATTTATTTGTCTTACCAATCTTTCAGGCAGCCATCTGGCTGCATCATTTTTTTGTGAGAAGATGCATACTGAGCCTCTTCCCCAAATCAAAACTGGATCGGGGCCATGCCATGAATTATCAAGCGGATCTTTCCATTTTACCATTGCAAACTGTTTTTGAGATTCAGGATGCCAGAAACGGTCGGCAGCCGATTTTCCATGACTGTCCAAATTTAAAAAATTAAGGATAAACAGGGCATGATTGAGTGTGTTTCTGGGGGTACCCTTCACGGGGTACCAGCTCCCCCCTTTTAATTTTGTGATAATAGTTTTTAATGACAGATGAGCTCTTTCTACTATACCTTGTCCTTGGGGATTATAGGGAATGCCTGTGGTATGTTTAATTTGTAGGGTATTACAAAATTGTAAGAAGGTTTTGGCTATATAACCGGGGCCATTATCTGTTTTGATTTGTTTGGGTATTCCTAAAATAGAAAAGCAGTGTAATAAATGAGCTATGACATGTTTGGTGGCCTCTCCTGTTTGGAGAGTTGCACTGATGAATCCACTATAGGTGTCTATGCATACATGGATATATTTTAGTTGACCGAATTCTAAGTGGTGAGTAACGTCCATTTGCCAAATTTCGTTGGGAATGAGTCCTCGGGGATTAACTCCTAAATGGGGAACAGGTAAATGCGTTATGCAGTTGGCGCATTGTTTAACTATTTGTCGAGCTTGTTCTCTGGTAAGTTTAAACATAAGCCTTAAGGTTTGGGCGTTTAAATGATGTAAGGCATGTGCTTTTTGCGCTTGTTGCAAATTGTCTGTAGTGACTGTGGCTATGGTTTTTGTTGCCATGTCGGCTGTTGCGTTACCTTGTGTTAAAGGTCCCGGTAATCCTGAATGTGCCCTAATATGCCCAAGAAAAAAGGGAGTAGTCCTTTTTTGAATAAGTTGTTGGCATTGTAAAAATAGGTTAGCTGTGTCTGAAATATGTTTAATTTGAGACACGGTCTCTAAGAGGGGTATCGAATGAGCCAGGTAGGCGCTGTCTGTATAAATGTTAAGTGGCTGACAAGGAAAAGCTGATAGTGCTGCAATTATAGCTTGCAATTCGACCAGCTGAGCTGATGTATAAGTGGTCTGGAATTTAACGACTACATTATTGTAGGTGTAAGCGGCAAGTCCTGTGGAAGACCCATCAGTGAAAATTAGTAATGCGTCATTGAGAGGTTCTTTACTGGTAATATGGGGAAATACAAACGCATGAAGTTTGCAAAATTGAATGAGTTTGTTAGGTGGGTAATGGTTGTCAATCACACCAGTGTAAGAAGAGCAAGCAATTGGCCAGGCTTCCGTATTTTGTAACAGCCAATGGATGTGTGATTGAGTGTAGGGCTGTATAATGGTAGAGGGTTCTATTCCAAAGTATTTTCTACTGTTTACTCTTCCCAAGATAATTAGATCAGCTATTGCATCATAATAAGGCAACAAAACCTTTTTGGGGGAGGAGGGCAGGTGTACCCACATAATGGGATTATTTTGCCAGAATAAGCCAGTAGGGGTTATTGTTGTGTTAAAAATAATGAATATTAATGGCTGAGAATAATCAATGCTGGTAACAAATTGTGTTGCAATGGCCTGTTCTACCTGTTGGAGTGTTATTAATGCTTCTTTAGTAATGGACCTGGGGGATTTTGGATTAGAGTCTCCTTTTAATATATCGAAAAGAGGTTTTAACTCTCCTGTGGTGAGCTTTAAGTACGGTCGAAGCCAATTTATGTCTCCCAGTAATTTTTGGAAATCATTTAAAGTTTTTAAATGATCACGACGTATAACGGCCTTTTGATTAATGATTTTGGGTCCATTAATTTGGAAACCAAGATAGGTGTATGGATCTTGTAATTGTACTTTTTCTGGGGCTATTTGTAGTCCTGCTGCTGTTAACTCCTGTTTGAGTTGGGCAAAACACTGTAAGACTTGTTCGCCAATTTCTCCTGCTATTAAAATATCATCCATATAATGTATAATATACATCTGTGCCCATGTTTTTCTGACTGGCTCTATAGCGGCAGCTACATATTTTTGACACAAGGTAGGACTATTAGCCATACCCTGAGGTAAAACTTTCCATTGATAACGCTTCATTGGTTGTTTAAAATTTGTGGATGGAAGACTAAAGGCAAATCTTTTTTGGTCAGCAGGGTGAAGGGGAATTGTAAAAAAGCAATCTTTAAGGTCAATAACGATTTTAAAATATTTTTGAGGAATCGCAACTGGTGAAGGCAATCCTGGTTGTAAGGCACCCATAAGGATCATAGTGATATTTACTGCTCTTAAATCTTGTAAGAGTCTCCATTTACCAGACTTCTTTTTAATAACAAAAATAGGTGTATTCCAAGGGGAATTACTTTCCTCAATATGTCCTGCTGCTAGTTGTTCCTGCACTAACTGTTGGGCAGCACTTAGTTTATCATTGAGTAAAGGCCACTGATCAACCCAAACGGGCTCATCTGACTTCCAAGTAATGGGGTCAGCACACTTTTGGGGTGCAGGTATGTCAGTGGCCTGAGCTAAAAATTTCCAAACCCCTTTTTATCAAGTTGTCCTGAAACCAGTATAGGCTGTGGGATACCGTTCTCTCCTTTTCCAAGACCTTTACCAGGGGTGTATCCTTGAGTTAACATTTGTGCAGTAACTATATCATTTGGACTACACATTATAATTTTCATTTGAGAGAGCAGATCTCGCCCCCAAAGGTTAACAGGTAGGTAAGGAATGACAAATGGCTTAATGAGGCCTGAATTGTTTTCTTTATCTGTCCATGTTAGATATTTAGAACTTTGTTTAGGATTACTGCTTTGTCCAATTCCTCTCAAGTGAGTTAAAGTTTCTGTGGTAGGCCAATGAGAGGGCCAATCTTCCTGTTTAATGATCATTACATCAGCCCCTGTGTCTATTAGTCCAGTGAATGCCTTCCCGTCTAACCATAAGGTTAGAGAGGGTTTTTGATTTGTAATTGGTTGCACCCAATATATCTCTGATGATCCGAAACCTTTTATATTTCTATTAGAGTGTTGGATATTATTATCTGTTTTAACCAAAGGTAGCAGGATTAACTGAGCTATTCTAACTCCTTGAGGGACAGTAATAATACTATCAATAGCTCTGGCCATAATTTTAATTTCTCCTTCATAATCATTATCGATAACTCCAGGGAGGACTTGTAAGCCTCTCATGGTGACACTACTTCTTCCTAAAAGTAGCCCAAAAGTGTTAGGTGGTAAGGGTCCATATATTCCGGTATTTAAGGTTTGTGGTCCCATTTCAGGTGTTAGTACTGTGTGGGAGGTGGAACTGAGGTCCAATCCCGCACTTCCTGGGGTTGCTCTACTAAGTTTTGAAATGGATTGCTGTTGCTGGCTGGAACAAAGCTGACTGCCCCATATGCTTGTTTCGGGGCCTGAGGCTGGCCCCTCATCCTGTTTCCCTGCCTGGGGGGTAAAGGATTTCCTTGACTGTCAGTTTTAGATTTACATTCGTTTGCCCAGTGCCTTCCTCTTTTACACCTTGGGCAAAGGCCTGGGATTTTTGCTTCTGGACTCTTATTTTGGTTTTCACAGCAATCTTTTGCAAAGTGTCCCCTTTTACCGCATCTAAAACATCCCCCTTTATCTTTACCTTTGTTAATGAGGAAGTCTCTTACTGTTTGGCCGCTAAAAGCGGCGGCCATTGCTAGGCCTTGTTGATACGAGGGCCCAATATCTGAACAAAGGCGAATGTATCCTGTTAAATCTGTTTTCTTTCGATAAGGTCTGATTGCCGCTTGGCAGGCGGGGTTAGCATTTTCATAAGCTAACTGTTTAACATAATCTACACCCGTTTCTGCATTTCCAAAGATTCTACCTGCCGTGGTCATAAGCCTATGCACAAAGTCTGAAAATGGCTCATCGGGTCCTTGTTTAACCGCTGTGAGCGAAGCCCCTGGATCTCCTTTAACGGGAAGTTTTCTCCAGGCTTTTGTAGCAGCAGCCTGGATTTGTGAGAACAATTCAGGATCGTATTGCATTTGGGCCCGAGTGTCTGCATAATTACCTGAACCAGTTAACATATCAAAATCCCAACCGTTTCCTGCCTGTTGATTTCTTTTAGCTGTATCTCTACAATTTTCAAAGAACTCTGACTTCCAAATTAAGTGGTCTCCCCCAGAAAGGACTGCCCTAACTAAGGTATTCCAGTCTGTAGGAGTGAGCCAATTATCAGCCACAGATTCCACTATAGCAAGAGTATATGGAGCAGTAGCCCCATACTGAGAGGCAGCAGTCTTTAACTCTTTTATAATAGTAAAATCAAATCCAGTATGATGCCTCCAAGCCTGTCCCTGTTCATCTATGGTTTCAGTGACCGGAAAAACGTCTTTGGGGGAGGAGTCTTCTCTATGTCTGCTAGCAACTAACCCCCCTCTCGGAACATGTTGTCCAGGCCGCTGAGGTGGGCGCAAGGAAACCTCCATAGCGTCTGAGTTGGGTATTTTTTCATTTCCTGTTTTTAGCTTTTGGAGCCTAATTATCAATGATTGATGTAACTCTTCAAGTTTAATTTGCTCTTCTAGTTGAGCAATCTTTTGCTTTAATTCTTCTTTGGGATCTATTGCTGCCATAACAATAGGCGCAGAAGCCTCATTATGTGTCTTATTATATGGGGGTGGGTATGAAGTAAAGGGAGGCAAATCAGGGTTGTGATATTTAGCTGCCTCTTCCTCTAAATCATCCCAATTTATGTCCGATTGATTAGGCTTATTAATTTCCTCCTCTTTTTGAAGCATCTGTAAAATTGGGTATTTTTTTGGTTTGTTTTCGTGTGGCATTTCTTTATCTGTTACAGAAGGAGACTTAATTTTCTCATGATCACTTTCGAGGGAAATGAGATCCTCCTCCGTATCTTGCGGAGGCTTTGCGAGGTTAGAGCGGGAGCTAACCTTTAAAATATGCTCTGTCTGAGCGACCGCAGCCATGACTTGCGGATCGGCCTCCTTCTTATCTATTAAATCTCTAATGAGGTTCCAATAAGAGAAGGCAGTCACAGGAATTTTTCCTGGCCCAAAAGTATTATAATAGTCCTGAAGACAATCCCCTACTCTACGCCATCTTTTAATATCAATAGTTCCTTCCTGTGGGAACCAAGGGCAAGTGTCTTTTACAAAATCAAAAAATTTAAACAAATCATTACCTTTAACCTTAACTCCTCGTATCTTTAAAGCCTCTTTTAATTGTCCTACGTATATTTGATGTTGGCTTAATTCTTGTCCCATTTCGGACGCGTCACTTACCTTCGATTCTGACGCGGCAGGTTCCCGCGGTGATCGGAAGAGTTTGACTCCTTTTATCTTC
The DNA here is from genome assembly GCF_024542745.1 of Macaca thibetana thibetana. Classification (NCBI taxonomy): domain Eukaryota; kingdom Metazoa; phylum Chordata; class Mammalia; order Primates; family Cercopithecidae; genus Macaca; species Macaca thibetana. Next base: position 90,426,004 of record NC_065584.1, read on the forward strand.
GTTAGCGGTCGACCGTCCTTTGGCGTCCTCTCCCTCATGGAGTCCCTCGTTTCCAGGTCCCTGTTCGGGCGCCACATATCCCGGCCCGTGGGATCGTCGAAGCAGGCCCTGGAGGAGGGAGTGGGAATTTGGGGGACAAGAGACACGAGAAATGGAGACAAGACAGTGCTCTGATCAAGTCTCGTTTAATGGCGGTAATGCAGTGCCTTATATACACTTGGAGGGGAAGGGGTTGGGCCAGAGGCGGAGATGATCTCATCGCAGAGGGCGTGACCAAGTAGGTATTGGTTTCTCTGGTCGAATGTCATGTTGCACCTGCGCTGTTAGTTGGTAATTTTCCCGGGCACGGGATGGTGCCTGTGCTACAAAGTAACAATTTTCGCAGCCGCGGGAGGAAAAACAAGTGAAGAAGCAGGAAGAGCGCCATCTATTATGAGGTATTGATACAAAAGAGAGACAACAAATCTAGGGAGGAGGTAGAAGGTGGAAAGGAATAGAGCTCGGGCGTTAAATCATTAATTATTATTTGCTATGGCCGGGGCGCGCAGCTCCGGACAGATTCAATGCCATCCCCATCAAGCTACCAATGACTTTCTTCACAGAATTGGAAAAAACTGCTTTAAAGTTCATATGGAACCAAAAAAGAGCCTGCATTGCCAAGACAATCCTAAGCCAAAAGAACAAATCTGGAGGCATCACGCTACCTGACTTCAAACTATACTATAAGGCTACAGTAACCAAAACAGCATGGTACTGGTACCAAAACAGACATATAGACCAATGGAACAGAACAGAGTCCTCAGAAATAATACCACACATCTACAGCCATCTGATCTTTGACAAACCTGAGAGAAACAAGAAATGGGGAAAGGATTCCCTATTTAATAAATAGTGCTGGGAAAATTGGCTAGCCATAAGTAGAAAGCTGAAACTGGATCCTTTCCTTACTCCTCATATGAAAATTAATTCAAGATGGATTAGAGACTTAAATGTTAGACCTAAAATCATAAAAACCCTAGAAGAAAACCTAGGTAATACCATTCAGGACACAGGCATGGGCAAGGACTTCATGTCTAAAACACCAAAAGCAATGGCAACAAAAGCCAAAATTGACAAATGGGATCTAATTAAACTAAAGACCTTCTGTGCAGCAAATGAAACTAACATCAGAGTGAACAGGCAACCTACAGAATGGGAGAACATTTTTGCAATCTACTCATCTGACAAAGGGCTAATATCCAGAACCTTCAAAGAACTCAAACAAATTTACAAGAAAAAAACCACCCCATCAAAAAGTGAGCAAAGGATATGAACAGACACTTCTCAAAAGAAGACATTTATATAGCCAACAAACATGTGAAAAAATGCTCATCATCACTGGCCATCAGAGAAATGCAAATCAAAACCACAATGAGATACCATCTCACACCAGTTAGAATGGCAATCATTAAAAAGTCAGGAAACAACAGGTGCTGGAGAGGATATGGAGAAATAGGAACACTTTTACATTGTTGGTGGGACTGTAAACTAGTTCAACTGTTGTGGAAAACAGTATGGCAATTCCTCAAGGATCTAGAACTAGAAATACCATTTGACCCAGCCATCCCATTACTGGGGATATACCCAAAGGATTATAAATCATGCTGCTATAAAGACACATGCACACTTATGTTTATTGTGGCATTATTCACAGTAGCAAAGACTTGGAATCAACCCAAATGTCCATCAGTGACAGACTGGATCAAGAAAATGTGGCACATATACACCATGGAATACTATGTAGCCATAAAAAAGGATGAGTTTGTGTCCTTTGTAGGGACATGGATGCAGCTGGAAACCATCATTCTCAGCAAACTATTGCAAGAACAGAAAACCAAACACTGTATGTTCTCACTCATAGGTGGGAATTGAACAATGAGATCACTTGGACACAGGAAAGGGAATGTCACACACCGGGTCCTATTGTGGGGAGGGGGCAGGGATAGCATTGGGAGATATACCTAATGTAAATGATGAGTTAATGGGTGCAGCACACCAACATGGCACATGTATACATATGTAACAAACCTGCATGTTGTGCACATGTACCCTAGAACTTAAAGTAGAATAAAAAATAAAAAATAAAAAAACACAGCAGTACAGAAACTCATCAAATCAAAGATGAACAAGAGAGAAAGGAACAAAGTATTTACAAAACAACCAGAAAACAACGAAGTGGCAGTAAGTCCTTACACATCAATAATTACTTTGAATATAAGTGGGTTAAATTCTTTAATCAAAAGATGAATGGCTAAATGGATTTTTAAAAATAATAAGATTAAGGATATGCTGCCTACAAGAGACCCACACTAGTCTTAGGGACAAACAGGCTGAAAGTGAAGGGATAAATGATATTTCATGCAAATGATAACCAAAAGAAAGCAGGGTGGCTATAATCACAGCAGATAAAATAGACTTCAAGTCAAAAACTGCCACAAGAAAAAGAGAAGGTTATTATTTAATGTAAAGAACTCAATTCATCATAAGGACATAATTGTACACATATATGCAGCTAGCATTGGATTACATAACTATATAAAGCAAATATTAATAGACATGGAGGGAGAAATAGGTAGCAATACAATAATAGGGGACTACTTACTCAATATCCCACTTTCAACAATAGACAGATCAATTAGACAAAAAATAAGGAAATACTGAAATTGAACTGCACTTTAGACATAATGGACCTAACATACATATATAGAACTTTCCATTCAATAGCAGCAAAATACACATCCTTCTGTAGTATGCATGAAATATTCTTCAGGATAGACATATCGTAGGCCACAAAATAAGTCTTAAATTTAAGAAGACAAATTATACCAAGTATTATTTCCAAACAATGATATAAAACTAGGGATCAATAACAGCAGGAACTTTGGAAAATTCATAAGTATGTGGAAATTGAACATGCTCCTGGATAACCAATGGATCACAGAAAAAAGAAAATCAAAAGGGAATTTTAAAAATATTTTGAGAAAAATAGCAATTGAAACACAACATACCAAAACCTATGGGATGCAGCATAAAGCAGGTCTAAGAAAGAAATTCATAGCAATAAATGTTTACATTAAAACAGAAGAAAAGCTGAGTGTGGTGACTCACATCTGTAGTCCTGGCACTTTGAAAGGCCAAGGTTGGCAAATCACTTGAGGTCAGGAGTTTGAGACCAGCCTGGTCAACATGGTGAAACCCCATCTCTACTAAAAATGCAAAAATTAGCAGGGTATGGTGGTGTATATCTGTAATCCCAGGTACTCAGGAGGCTGAGGCAGGAGAATCACTTGAACCCAGGAGGCAGAGGTTGCAGTGAGCCAAGATCACGCCTCTGCACTCCAGCCTGGGTGATAGAGTGAGAGACTCCATTGAAAAAAAAAAAAAAAAAAAAAAAAAGAGAGAGAAAGAAAGAATCCAACTAAACACTAAATATTTAGCCTAATATTATGCCCCAAGGAACTAGAGAAAGAACAGATTAAACCCAAAGTTAGCAGAAGGCAGGAAATAATCTGAACAGAAATAAACCAGAGGACAGAAAAACCATAGGGGGGAAAAATCAGTAAGAATAGGCTGGGCACAGTGGCTCATGCCCGTAATCCCAGCATTTTGGGAGGCCTAGGAGGGTGGATCACTTGAGGTCAGGAGTTTGAGATCAGTCTGGCCAACATGGTGAAACCCCATCTGTACTACAAATACAAAAATTAGCTCAGTATAGTGGCATATGCCTGTAGTCCCAGTTACTTGGGAGCCTGAGTCAGCAGGATTACTTGAACCCAGGAGGTAGAGGTTGCAGTGAACAAAGATCACACCACTGCACTCCAGCCTGGGCAACAGAGTGAGACTCCCCCTCAAAATAATAATAATAATAATAATAATAATAATAATAATAATAATAAAGAGTTGGGTTTTTTGAAAAAAATCAACAAACCCTTAGCTAAACTAAGAAAAAAGGAGAATAGACTCAAATACATAAAATGAGAAATGAAATTGGAGCTAATACTGCAGAGATTGAAGTAGTAATTTAAAATCTCCCAACAAAGAAAAGCCCAGGACCAAATGACTTTACAGCTTAATTCTATCAAACTTTCAAAGGATTAATATCAACACTTCCTAAACACTTCCAAAAAATAGAGCTGGGAGAAATACTCCCTAACACATTGTATAAGACCAACATCACCTTGATACCTAAGCCAGACTAAGACACCACAAGAAAACTACAAGCCAATATCTCTGATGAACATTGATGTGAAAATCCACAATAAAATTTGAGGAGTAAATTGAGTTCAATAACACATCAAAAATATTACACATCATAATCAAGTGTCATGCAAGGCTGTTTTAACTTATGCAACCCAATCAGTGTTATACATCACATTAACAGACTGAAAGACAAAAACCACATGATCATATCAATTAATGCACAAAAATCACTCAACAAAGTTCAACATTATTTCATAGTAATAAAAAAACTCTTAACAGTTTAAGTATAGAATGAAGGTTCCTCAAGATAATAAAGGCTAGTCATGAAAAAGACACAGCTAACATCATAAACAATGGGGAGAAACTGAAAGCTTTTTCCTTTCAGATCTGGTACATGGCAAGGAAGCCCACTCTCACCACTTCTTTTCAGCATGGTACTAGCAGTTCTAGCAAGAGCAATTAGACAAGAAAAAAATAATAAAAGATACCCAAATCAAAAAGAAGTAAACTTACCTCTATTTGAAGATGGCATAATCCTATATGTAGAAAATGCCAGAGTGCCAAAAAAAAACCCTGTTAGATCTAATAAATGAATTACGTAAAGTTACAAAAATAAGATCAACATACAAGAATCTGTGGCATTTCTATATGCAAATAATGGTCAAACTGAAAAAGAAATCAAGAAAACAATCCTAATTACAAAAGCATTAAAAAATACTTAGGAATAAATTTAACCAAGGAAGTGAAAGACCTGTACACTGAAACTATAAAACACTGATGAAAGATACTGAAGAGGACACAAATAAGTGAAAATACATTCTATGCTCATGAATTGGAAGAATTGATGTTTTTAAAATGTCCATACTGCCTAAAGCAATATATAGATTCAATGCAATCCATACCAAAATCCCAATGATATTCTTCATAGAAATAGCAAAAAGAATCCCAAAACTCATATGGAACCAAAGAAGACTCCAAACAGCCAAATTAATTTTGAGGAAAAAAAAAGTTGGAGGCATCACACTTCCCAATTCAAAACTGTATTACAAAGCTATCGTAATCAAACACTACAGTACTGGCATAAAACCAGACATACTGACTAGTGGAATAAAATAGAGTACAGGAATAAATCCAATCATAATTGGTTAACTAATTTTCAACAAGGGTACCAATAAAGACACAGTGAGGAAAGGATGGTCTCTGCAATAAATGGTCCTGGGAAAACTGATTTCCACATGCAAAATAAAACTGGACTCTTACCCTACACTGGACTCTTATCCACACAAAAATCAACTCAAAATGGGTAAAAGAAAAGACCTAAACCTAAGACCTGGAACTCTAAAACTCCTAGAAGAAAAGAAGGTAAAGCTCTTTGACATTGGCCTCGGCAATGATTTCTTAGATATCACATCAAAAGCTCAGGCTACAAAAACAAATATAAATAAATGGGACTACATCAAATTAAAAAGCTTCTGCACAGCAAAGAAAATAACAAAATGAAAAGGCAATCTAAAGATTAGCAAAAATCATGTATCAGATAAGGGTTTAATATCCAAGATGTATAAAGAACTCATGCAACTCAATAGCAAGAAAACATATAACCCAGTTTAAAAATGGGCAAAGGAGTTGAGCAGATATTTCTCCAAAGAGGCATACAAATGGCCAACAGTACATGAAAACGAGTTCAACACCACCAATCAGACAAGTGTAAACCAAACCACTCTGAGATGCCATCTCACACCTGTTAGGATAGCTATCATTAAAAAATACAAGAGATAACAAGTGCTAGTGAGAGTGGAGAAAAGAGAACCCTTTGTACCCCTTGTATCAACTCTGTTGGTGGGAATGTAGATTGGTATAGCCATTATGAAAAACAGTATGGACATTTGAGAAAAATTAAGAAATAGACCTAACATATGGCCCAGCAATCCCTCTTCCAGGTACATACCCAATGGAAATGAAGTGACCACCTCATAAAAATACTGCACTCCCATGTTTAATGCAGAATTAGTCACAATAATCAAGATATGGAAACAATCTAGGTGTCCGTCAATGGACAAATGAATAAAGAAGCTGTGGTGTATATACAATGGAATATTTTATTCAGCCTTAAAAAAGAGGAGATCCTGCCATTTGTCCCCACATGGATGGACCTGGAGGACATTACACTAAGTGAATTAAGTCAGACACAAAAATATCACACAATCTCACTTACATGTGGAATATTTTTTAAAAGGTCAAATATATGGAGACTAAGATAGTGGTTACCAGGATCAGAGTTATGGGGCAGGGGAATGGGAAGATGTAGGTCAAAGGATACCAAGTATCCCTAATTGATTTGCAGATTCAATATAATTCCTAACAAAATTCCAACTGCCCTTTTTTGTGTGTGTGTGCATGCAGAAATACAAAAGCTAATTCTAAAATTCAGGCTAGGCATGGTGACTCACGTCTGTAATCCCAGCACTTTGGGAGGCTGAGGTGGGAAGATCACTTGAAGTCAGTTCAAGACCAGCCTGGGCAACAAAGAGATCCCCACAACCCATGTATAAAAAAAATAAAGATAATAAAATTAGCCAGTGCAGTGGCATGCACCTGTAATCACAGCTCCTCAGGAGGCTGGGGTGGAAGGATCGCTTGAGCCCAGGAGACTGACTCTACAGTAAGCTATGATTGCACCACTACACTCCAGCCTGGGCAACAAAGGAAAAAAAAATCCTAAAATTCATATGGATATGTAAGTGGCCCAAAATAGCCAAAACGCTCTTGAAAAAGAGAAACAAGGTGGGAGGACTTGTATCTCCCAGTTTCAGTGGGATTATGTTACAGTGTGGTTCAGGCATAAGGATACACATATAGATGAATGGCATAAACTTAAGAGTCCAGAAATAAACCTGCACATCTATGATCAATTAATTTTTGACAAGAGTGGCAAGACCATTGAGTGGGAGAAAGAATACTGTTTTCAACACATTGTACTGGAACAGCTGGACATCCACAAGCCAAATAATGAATTAGACCCTTACCTTACACCATATACAAAAAAAAAAAAAAAAAAAAAAAAAACTCGAAATGGAAAAAAGACTTAAATGTTAAGAACCAAAGTAATAAAGCAATAAAACTCTTTGAAAATACAGGTACATTTTCATGACCTTGGATTAAATAATGGTTTCTTGGCTATTATACCAAAAGCACAAGCAACCAAAGAAAAAATTAATATACTGGACTTCATAAAACTTTAAAACTTTTCACTTCAAAAGATACTTTTCTCCCATTTTAACTTTCTTGATAGTATTTGCAAGACATATTTCTGATAAGGCTCTAACATTGAAAACATCTAAAGAACCCTTACAACACTAAAATGACCAACCACATTTTAAAAATGGGTAAAGGATTTAAATAGAATTTCTTCAATGAAGATTTTTAAATGACAAGTAGAAGAAAAAATGCTGATCATTAGTCACCAGGGAAAAACAAATCAAATCAAAACTACAATAACATACCACTTCACACACACTAGGATGCTTATAATAATGAGAGGACAAGGCCAGGTGCGGTGGTTCATGCCTGTAATCTTAGTACTTTGGGAGGCCGAAGCTGGTGGATCTTGTGAGGTCAGGAGTTCAAGACCAGCCTGACCAACATGGTGAAACTCTGTCTCTACAAAAATAAAAATAAAAAATAAAAATACAAAAAAAAATTATCCAGGTGTGGTGGCATACACCTGTAATCCCAGCTACTTGGGAGACTGAGGCCGGAGAATTGCTTGAACCCAGGAGGCAGAGGTTGCAGTGAGCTGAGATTGCGCCATTGCATTCCATCCTGGGTGACAGAGTGAGACCTTGTCTCAAAATAATAATAATGAGAGAATGAAAGAAAATAATGCAAATAAACCTGAAAATATTAAGAGGGAAAGAAACCAGTCACAAAGACCATATGTTTTATGCTTCCATTTATATGAAATATACAGAACAGGCAAATCTATAGAGACAGAGAGAAGATTAGTTACTGCCTAGTATTAGGGTATAGAATTGGGTGCTAATGAAGATGGAGTTTCTTTTTAGGGGTGACTAAAATGTTATAAAATTGACTGTGGTAATGGTTGTACAAATCTGAATATGCCAAAAACCACTGAATTGTGCACTCTAAATGGGTGAATAGTATGGTATGTAAATTATATTTCAATATAGCTGTTAAGAAATAAAATAAATTTAGTGGCACATGCCTATAGTCCTAGCTACTTAAGAGGCTGAGGCAAAAGGATTGCTTGAGCCCAGGAATTCCGGGCTACAGTGATCCATGATCACATCTGTGAATAGCTACTGCACTCCCGCCTTGGGAACATAGCAAGACCCTGTCTCTAATAAATAAATAAATAAATAAATAAATAAAATAAATTGGCATGATTTTTTAAGAAGAGCTGTGGTTCATCAAAATAGCTACTTTGGAAAGCAGTGTACCTAGCATATTAGTAAGGATAGAACAGGCTTTGCTGCAGGAACAAATAAACTCACATCTCAGTGACTCATATCACAACCAGTGCTGGCTGACTGGCTCTCCTGGGCAATTTTCCTGAGTGGTGACTTTGGGATTCAAGCTTCTTTCATCTTGTGACATTGCCATGTAAATATGTACCCACTGAGATCACCGTGGAAAGGCAAGAGAGAATGGATGATGGCTCAAGGGAGGTTATAGCTGGCTTGAAAGTTGTACACCTTACTTCCTCCTGCACCACAATGGCCAAACTATGACCATATAGCTCCAACTTAATTGCAAGTGGTGCTGGAAAAGTTTTCCACTGTGCCCAGGGAAAGGAAAGTGAAATATGATTTGGTGAGCTCATGGCATTGTCTCTGTCCCAAATCACCCATGAAGGAAGGTCAAGGGGAGAGAGAAAGAAAAAGAAAAAAGAAACCAGCTATTGCTCAAATTTGTAGAGATCCTCTTTGACAAATATTTTCATATGCAGTTGAAAAGAATAAATCTTCCTAACTCATTATTTTGTTTTTTGGGCTATTGACACCTTCAGGACTCACTCATTAGGTCCACTGCCTGCCAGTTACATTCCCTGCACTCCCCACACTCTTGGTGTATCTCAGTCACTGCTCGTATTGCAGGTTATCTGTTTTATATCTGTATCTGGGACCCATTGTACTCATTTCTTTACCCCAACTGGTAGCAAAAGCCCAGTACATACTAGATGGCCAAGACAAGTTTTGGGACCACAACATATGCCTAGTGTTTCTCAACTAGATTACAACACCTCAAGAGCAAGCACGGGGTCTTATTCTGGCACCTTTGCAGTGTTCAGCACACCACAGGGATCATTTGACTGATTCTCCTCTGGCCCAACCAAAGCTAAGCAGCTACCAAGCAGGTATGGTCATTCATCCATCCATCCATCATTTGAGGATCAACTTTCTGCCAGGCACTGAGCTAGGTGCTGTAGATTTTAGCCTGGCATCTCTAAAGCAGGAAGCTAGTGAAGATGCTGAGCCTTCACCACTCAAAGAGATCCTCTGGTGTCATTTGGGAAGAGGGAGGTTGCCCTGGAACAGTCACCACATCTCAGAGTCTGTTCTTAGAGGGCAAAGGGGAAGAGTTCTGCTCTAGACCTAGCCAACAGTTGGTGCTGTTGGTGTGGATGGGAGGAGAGGGAAGGGCTGGCCCTGTGATCATAGTTTTGCCCATGCTTTAGTGACGAATAGTGTGTATCCCTTCTCTGTAGCTGACATTCACTTCTTTAGGGCTTTAACTGCTCCTTTTCTTTCAGGGGCAGAGTTAACCAGTTGCTCAGTTCATGGTGTGCTAGCACGATTTCTCCACATGAGGTCCTGCTCCTGTTGTACTTTACTTATTCCTCTTTATCCCAATTCTCCACTCCCACCTTCGCACATTCAACCCTTCTGTTGCATTTAGTGTTTATCTTTCTTTTCCTTTGCAAACTTGAGAAACCTGACAAGTTGATTGATAGGTATATGTTTTCAGGTTACTACAAATGATGTGGTGTTAGAGATTTTGTCCTGCTTCTTACTTTTCTCACTCAGCACTATTTTTAAGGTTGTAGCCATGGTGATGGGTATCCATCCTGTTTGTGGCTGTGGGTCACCCATGTGACAATCTGTCATTTTACTCACCCATTCTCCAGTAAAGGATGCCAGCCTCTAACTCCACTGTCCCCAAACAATACTGTGTTAAATCACTTCTTTGTCACTCTGTGTGCAAATCTTTGGGACATATGCCCAGGAACAAAATGTCTAGCACTTGAATAATAGATATAAATGTCACTAAGCAGAGCGAGATCCCCCGCTAGAATGGCTATACACAGCTACCCGTCAGCCAACGATGCATGGAATATCTCAACCTTCACATCTCTGTGGCTGGCACAGGCTCAGAGAGAGGCCAGTACAGCTCATAGTCTAGAGTTATCAGGGAAAAGTCATCGTTCCAAGGTCCATCTCCTGAAAGGCGGCATCTCCTGAGTGTCATCCTGTCTCATCTTTTCCTCACCCAGGGGCCTCCCTGGTGGATACAGTTCTCCTCCTCATCCCCCAAACTTCTCAAGCCCCAGCATGGGCCTCCTCACCACAGACTTAGCATCTGGGGTGGGTGGACAGGAAGTGGGGGGGGGGTGAACTGGACAACCCAAGTGACAGAGCATTGGCTTTGGCATTTTGGTGAGGCAAGACAGGATGCAGGAGGGAGATGAGCTCTTACCCTGGATAAGCCTTCAGAAGCAGCATTCAACTTCCCCCCTCCCAAGTTTTTCATCTGATGCTCACCACACCCCCCAGGTAACCGGGATGTGTAAAGTTGAAGAACCTCCACTCCCAAGTGAAGTGATTTGCCTCAAGGAGAGGCTGAGTTGAGGCCAGAACCTCCTTGGCATTTTTGACATTCAGGACCCAGTGGTACAGGGGTGGGGGTGGGCAGCTTGCTCCCCAAAGAGAGGGAGGAAGACAGAAAGGGGAAAAGGAGCCAAGCCAGCAACTGCAGATAAACAAGGATATTCCCAGGGCTCGGCCCCAGGGCACTTGAAAGCCAGCGCTCAGGCAGAGGCTGTGATGGGTCCCCCAGCAGAGCTTCAGTGAAACACCTCTGTGTCACCAGTCATTTGTCTCCCGGGCACAGGGCCCACTCCTCTACTCTTGGCTTGGAATGAACTGGTTCCCCAGGAGAGGCTATCTGACTACTTGTGCACAAATACACAGAACTTGCTGCACAGTCAAGTCCTGTGTACTGGCCCCACCACGCCAGCAAGTCCAGGGCCATGTGGCTGCCTCTTCACCTCCAGCAAATGAAGCTGGTATGGCTGTTGGCAGAGCCAGAAGGGGTACTTTCTAGGCACATACCTGCCCCTAGGATGGGAGGCCTTTGTACACATTTTTATTGCAGATGGGGTCTGAGACCATTTTTCTGTCCCCTACTCCGGTGTCCATGGACTGTCGCACCACCACTTCTGCTTTCAGGCAGAAAACCACCTCCCAGCAGGCTCCCCTGAGGACTCTAGCCTGACCTGGAAAGCCCTGGCTCCTCTCTCTGCTGCCATCTACCTCAGGGAGAGCTGGGCTGGAGGAGGGAGTGGAGCAGCGGGGACAGGAAGTCCCTTGCTAGACCCAGCAAAACAGGGACCCTTGGCTTGGGGTGGGCAGCTTTCTCCAGCCCCCTTTGTTTCCACCTGGAGACGTTCATTTCCCCAGTTGGACACTCAGAATCTCAAATGACATCAAGGCCACGAACAAATCTCTCCTCCTCTGCAGGGCATTCTTTTCACATGCCCTCAGAGCATGACCGAGTTTGGAGGAATTCTGAGCAATGGTTGGTTTGCGGCAAATGGGCATCGTCAGCTATTCCTATAGCCAGGGAAACAGGAAATGGGGACAGAGGAGAGGGGATGACAGAGCTTTGAGTCCTCAGGTTCCAAGAGGGGAGAAGATGGATGTGGCATGTATGTCTAGGGCCCAGGCTGAAGACCCGGAACGGCAGAGGAGACTGGGGCTACACGGTCACGTCATGGAGCAGAAGGCCTGTGCACCAGAACGCACCATGAGGCCACCATCTGGAGGTCAATAGGGGCAGCTGAACCTCATCAATGCCTAGGATTTCTGGTCACCTTCTACCTATGCAGAGCTGTGGACAGTAAGCTGGACCAGCAGTTACAACCCGAAGAGCAAGAGGAGAGCTCACCACAGTCACGCCTTGCCAGCCCCTCTTCCTGACCCCAACATTAGAACGGCAAGTGCCGGGAAGCAGGAGAGTCATGTGCAACTGCCCCTACCCTACTCTCCATCTATGGAAACACCAGGTTTAGCCTGTACTAGCTGGAGAAGGGAAGAGAGATTGACGTTTCAAAATGAGCTATCATGGGACTTCTATTTACAGCAATATGAGAAACTAGGTAACCTGAAAGGCACACCCACTGCAATATGCTCAGAATTGCTTGGTGCAGTAGAACAGACTCTAAATGCAGAGTTAGTTCTATAGAAAGTAAAGGCCAAAAGATGAACTGGGAACCAACAATTAGATATACAAGTTCATGAGCTTCCCACCCACCAGGGCTGCCCTGGGGAGGGCTGGTATCCTCTCACTAACTCAGGGGCTTGGCTTGGTTTTGTTTTGCTTTTTGAGACAGAGTCTCGCTCTGCCACCCAGGTTGGAGTGCAGTGGCACAATCTCAGCTCACTGCCACCTCTACCTCCGGGTTCAAGTGATTCTCATGCTTCAGCCTCCCGAGTAGCTGGGATTACAGATGTGCATCACTATGCCTGGCTAATTTTTGTATTTATTTTTAGTAGAAATGGGGTTTTGCCATGTTGACCAGGCTGGTCTTGAACTCCTGGCCTCATGTGATCCGCCCCCCTTGGCCTCCCAAAGTGCCAGGGTTACAGGCATGTGCCACCGTGCCTGACCTAGGGACTTGGGTTTTAATGCTGTGAGGCATGGGAGAGGAAGCCTTGGACCTGCCCTGCAACACTCATAAATGAGGGGTCCTTCTAGGGCAGGATGCACTCTCAGTAATCATCATCTAGAAGAAAGTTCTCCCACTGGCAGTTATGTCATGGATATTAGACTTGGCCTGGGCTCTGAGTAGGGAAAATGATTCTCCTATGAATTTGTCATCAGAGGCCCATACTCATGTGATGAGATTAGGCTGTATATGACACACATGGGACAGAAAAACCCCAAGTCAACACAGGAATATGAAAAGCAGTCCTGGGCTGGTACACTGAGCACCTGGCTGAAGCAAACCCAAAAGCACTATGGAGGCACCCACCCTCATGTAAGGTACAGAAGATTCCAATAGATGAAGTCCCCATTAAGACCAGCTCACAATTCCAAATTACAAAACAATGGCAACTCCAAGTCAATAAACTTCAGGGATGGAAAGAGAGTAGAATGATCAAAACAGAGCCTACAAGATAAGTTGGCTTAAAATTACCAAAGACCTAAAATAAGGAATAAAAACAGAGAAAAAAAAAATCAAGATACATGAAAAACTAGGTAAATTTTTAAAAGTATTTCCAGAAAAGTAAAATCTTTAAAATGTAATTGTTGAAATAATAGAAATATCTCTGCAGATGGGTTACCACGGATTCTCAAAGTTTATCACACCTCAAGATCCCCTGGAGGGCTTGTTAAACGCAGACTGCAGGGCCACCTCCAGAGTTTCTGGGGCATGGCTGAGAATCTGCATTTATAACAAGTACCCAGGTGAAGCTGCACTGATGATCTGGGGACAACGGGTTAGGCAGATTAACTCTGGCCAAAGACAAGATCTGACTGACCAAAAGTAGTTGACAAGTTAGTGAATCAAGCTGGGTTATTTTAATTGATCTTCTATTCAGGGGAAAGGAGTTTCAACCAGCACACAGTTGAAAGCAGTAACTGAAAAAAACAAAACCATTTCCACATGCATGTTTCAAATACACTTTCAGGATTTTCAATAGTCTAAATAGTCTGTATTTTGTCCAAGGTTACAAGAGAAAAGAACATTATATATCGAGAAAAGATTCAATATGGCAACAATATATAGTTATAAACACTTAGCACCTAACAGAATATGCAGAGCAGAAAGGGACAGAATTGGAGGGGAAAATAGTTCTACAATAATCATTGGAGACCTCAGTCCCCCACTTTCAATAATGGAAAGAACAACCAGACAGAAGGTAAGAAAGGAAATGAGAGGACTTGAACAACACAGCAAGCCAACTAGACCTAACACACACCACCAGGTCCCCAGTGCATTTTAGCTGAGGTCTCTGGACACAAGGCCCACAACCAGTGTGTCAGTGGGCCCACGACTGCTGTGACAAATTACCACAAACTTGGTGGCTTCCAACAACACACATTATGATCTTACAGTCCTGGAGGTCGAAAGAGTAAAAAGAAGTCTCACTGAGCTAAAATCAAGCTGCTGGCAGGACTGTTTCTTTCTGGAGGTTCACTGGGAGAACCCAGTCCCTTACCTGTTCCAGCTGCTAGGCAGAGGCTCCCCTGTTCTGTGGCCCATCCTCCATCCTCAAAGCCAGAAAAACTGGGCTGAGACCTCCTGGTGCTGCCTGCCATCTCTGTTCTCTCTCTCCTGCCTCTCCTCCTTATAGGGACAGGTGATTGCATTGGGCCCACCTGGGTGACCCAGGCTAATCTCCTTACCCATTGAGCTCCTCATCCTCAGCCTTTTCTTCTGTCAGATGGAGAATATAATCCCCTCGTTTTAGGGAATTTTGAGGAATAAATCGGATTACTAAATTGTGAGTTCCTTGAGTCAATAAAGATTAACTGAGCACTCACTGTGTGTAAGGCAACTTTCTTAAGTGCTAGGGATACAACAGTGAACAAAACACACAAAAAAATGCGTGTTTCTGTCTGTGTGTGCAATTAATCTACCTTAATTCCATCTGCAACTGTAATTCCCTTTTGCCATGTGAGGAGACAAAGTCACAGGCTCTGGGGAGTAAGACGTGGACACCCTTGGGGTCTTTATTCTGCCTTCCACAGTGGAGGACTGCAGACGCTGTGGGCGAAATGTTTGGAGCTGGTGCCATTAAAATCCTCTGCAGTTCCCACTTCAAGGTGCAACGCTCAAGTACTGGCACCTGGGTTTGCGGCCAGGTGAGGCTCTGAGCAGCATGGGCCTCGAGGACACTGAAGACATCAGAGGCCCTAAAGTTATGTGTGACTTCCCAGGTTAAACCTGGCGCGGAGAGACAAGAGCGTGGCAAGTCAAGCAAACCCGGTGAACTCCCTTTGTCGGCTTTCCTTCCGTCTGCCACAGGGAAGGCCTGTGCCAGAACCCAGGGTCTTCTGGGCTGAGAGGCCGCAGCCTGCATTGGAAGGACAATGAGTCACGGACGTGGGAAGATGACGGACACTGGTATCCGAGACGCGAGTATAAAGCCAGGCTCTGCCACTCACCAAGCTGCGCGATCTTGGGCGAGCAGCGCTTCGCCAGGCTCGGCCCACGGCGACGCCACAGTGCCTCCTGCCGGCCGGACGCCCTCACTCGTGCACTCCGCCCGGCAGTGCGGCCGCGCATCAGCCCCTTCCCGAGCACCTTGGCGCGCGCTTAGCCCGTACCTGGGCGTGCACCTGGGCGTTCAGTGCGGCCTTTGCGGCTCTCACCTTGGACCTGAGGCTTCCCGCTTTGTTCTAGAGGGAAGGCTGGAAGAGCCCAGACAGGAAGGAGTCAGCTCTGTCCCGCACCCGTGTGCCCTGTGCTGTCCCATAAGTAGAGCAGCAACAATGTCACCTGAGAGGAAAGCTTCATGGAGCTCAACAGATTTGCAGGGGTGAAAGATGGAGGGATGATGGGAGTTGGATTTCTATCCTAGTTTTTATCTGGATAACTCCTGAGCCAAGTACAGCTTTGTGAGCCTCTAGAGACCCCGGCACCTACTTCCATCAACTGGAAAGAAAGAGGCGAGCCCAAAAGCAACCGCATCCACTCTAAAACCAAAAGCTACTGTTATTTGCCAGGCATGGTAGTAAGTGTCCTATGAGTGTTAATTCACCCATCGGACATTCATTGAGCTTCCATTGTGTGCCAGATCGTGTCTAGGTGTCTGGGATGCAGAGGTAACAAACATACACACACAGGCATGCACACACATTCCTAGCCCCTTTACTTCGTCAGCACTGTTGTTTGACATAGCAGTTACTGCCATCTAAAACATTATATAGTTTACTTTATTTTTCTTATATTATTGTCTGCTACCACACATGTATGCATGTGCACACCCACACCAACCCACACACACACACACACACACATTTTTGTGTGTTTTGTTTACTGTTGTATCCCTAGCACTTAGGAAGGTTGCCTTACACATGGTAAGTGCTCAGTCTTTATCACCTCAAGGAACTCACGATTTGGTAATCTGATGTATTCCTCAAAATTCCCTAAAACTAGGGGATTATATTGTCAATTTGACAGAAGAATAGGCTG
This sequence comes from Macaca thibetana thibetana, assembly GCF_024542745.1. Taxonomy (NCBI): domain Eukaryota; kingdom Metazoa; phylum Chordata; class Mammalia; order Primates; family Cercopithecidae; genus Macaca; species Macaca thibetana. Next base: position 90,442,688 of record NC_065584.1, read on the forward strand.
AGGATGGGGAGCTTAAGTGGCCTGCATGGACTGATTCAACTCTTAGCAGTGGAGTTGGGAGGCAGACCCAGGTCTGCTGATCCTAAATCCTGTCCTCTGAATGTCCCCCCATATGCTAATTACTGGAGAAAGCAGAAAGAAAAGAAACCACTATTATCAGCATTGTTTTTCATTTTATTAATCTTAAGAGTGAACATAGTGAAAGCAGGCAGCTACATATTAGCTGTAAACGGTAGACCACATCTGTTCAAGAATCCCTCCCAGATCATTACATATAAAAATGGCAAATAAAATAATTTTAGCTTTATTCATTTATTTAAAGTTCTACTGAGATAGCAATAGAGTAAGGAAAATAATCAGAGGGCGGAAATCACATTGGAATCAAAATTCCATACGCGTGAGCTGAACTTTGTCCTGAAGGCTTCTGCTGATTTCTAGCAGCCTACAGCCACAGTTACACTGAGCTGTGCTGGGTACAAATGACAAAAGTAGGAGGGGAGCTGGGCTGGAGGAAGAGTTCTAATCAGAGGCCCCTGCATAAAGTCAGAAATCCCAGAAGTCAATGCTTTCAGGGGGTGAACACAGAAGGAAAGACACAAACATTCCCCTAACACATTCTTAACCACCTGTCCATATTTGACTAGGAAGAGGGCAAGAATCCACACTTTTTGTGAAAATTGAAGCCCCCTTGCAAATAGAAAGTTTTGTGTTTTTTTGTTTTGTTTTGTTTTGTTTTGTTTGTTTGAGTCTTGCTCTGTCGCCCAGGCTGGAGTGCAGTGGCGTGATCTTGGCTCACTGCAAGCTCTGCCTCCTGGGTTCATGCCATTCTCCTGCCTCAGCCTCCTCCCAAGTAGCTGGGACTACAGGTGCCTGCCACCACTCCTGGCTAATTTTTTGTATTTTTAGTAGAGACAGGATTTCACTGAGTTAGCCAGGATGGTCTCAGTCTCCTGACCTCGTGATATGCCCGCCTCAGCCTCCCAAAGTGCTGGGATTACAGGCATGAGTCACTGCACCCGGCCTGGGTTTGTTTTTTGAGACAGTCTTGCTCTGTCACCCTGGCTAGAGTGCAGTGGTGTGACCTTGACTCACTGCAACATCCACCTCCCAGGTTCAAGCAATTCTCCTGCTTCAGCCTCCCAAGTAGCTGGAATTACTGGCACCCACAACCATGCCCTGCTAAGTTTTGTATTTTCAGTAGAGATAGGGTTTCTCTACCCCAGTAGAGATGGGGTGTAGCCAGGCTGGTCTCAGACTCCTGACTTCAGGTGATCCACCCGCCTAGGCCTCCCAAAGTGCTGGAATTACAGGTATGAGCCACTGCTCTCAGTCAGAAATTTTATTTAAAGTGATCTGAAATTGACTGTGCTTCCTGGCACCTAGCATAAGCAAATATAAGTTCTCTCCAAAAGGTGTAAGCTGAGGCCTTAACGATTTCTCAAAGATAGTGACAGGGAACATGATTTTATAATCAAAAGTCACAAAGCATATGAAGAAACAAACTGTCATGAAATAGGTTCCATCCTCGGTAATGGTAGACTGAGTGGATCAGAACGGCTCTCCCTCAAGAACAACAGAAAATCTTGACATCATTGGCAAGCAAAGAAGTGAGGGAGAAATTATAGAAAAGAGAAGGAATCCCAGAGAAGTTAGTTCAGAATTTGAAGTCATTTTGACTTGTGGATACTAAAAAGGGATGAGCCCTCAAAGGAACTGAAGACCAACTGCAAAATTATGTCAGTCCCTGTTTATGTTAAGATGACTTGGGGGTAACTAGTGCTTCTAGTCTCGTTACCTAGAGAAAAAGTAATCCTCTTAAAAGGTAGACACAATTATCCAGAACCTCAAACTACCTCTTAAATGTCTACATATAATGCCCAGCATTTAATTTTTAAAAAGCTAGGAATAGCAGAGGTTAAGATATTAACAAAACTCAAGATAATCAATGAACAGTAGGCACATATCCTTGGAGCATCCAGGATTTGAAATTATCAGAAATAAACCTCATACAGCTATAACTAATCTGTTTAAGAAATATGAAAGTATTTCATCAGAGAATGAGAAAGGATTCAAAATAGAAATCCTAAATCTTAAAACTTTAGAACAAACTGAAATTATGAAATCAATAGATTGGTTTAATAGGAGTTTGAATTCAACTGAAGAAAAAGTGAATTGGGAGATGGAATCAGAAAAAAAATACATGCTGAGGCACAGAAAGACAAAATGTTGGAAAATACAGAAGGAATATAAGAGGCATCTAGAGTGGGGTAAAAATATCTAGCATATTTGTTATGAGGAGTCACAGAGGAAAGGAGAAGATGGAGTGGAGCAGAAGCACCATTTGAAAAGAAGAGAATTTTCAAAAATGAATAAAAGATGTGATACCACAGATTCAAGCAGCACTATAATTCCCAAGAAGGATAGAAATAACACCATATCTAGGGACATTACAGCAAGCTAATGAAAAGCAAAAACAGAGAAAAATCTGAAAGCATTTGGAAAAAAAAAAAAAAAAAAAAATTATCTTCAAAGGAGCAACACTAAGACTGACAACTGATTTTAAAATAGAAACAATGGACTCCAGGAAACAAAGAATGGCATCTTGATGCCGTCTTGCCAAACTGGAATTCTATACCCAGTGAAAATATCCATCGAAAAGTGAAGGAGAAATAGAGACTGAAAGACAAACAGCATTGAGAAACACATTACCAGCAAAAAAATTTTAAAAGATATTGTAATTAAAAATCTGCTCACAAAGAAAACCAGGTGCAGACAATTTTGCCAGTGAATGCTTCCAAACATTTAAGAAAGAAATAACACTGCTTCTACACAAAATCTTCCAAAGCATAGGAAAAGGGGAGTAAAATTAAAATTGGGTACCACCTTCTTTAAAAAAGAAGAAAAAGATGAACATTTAGAGAAAATTTTAACGATATAAATAAAATAAGCATTATACTGTGCTATAAACTGGAATATTCAATATTTGAAAATGTCAGTTCTCTAATAGATCTGTGCAATCTGGTTCTAAAAATCATATCGATATTGACACACAACTTGAATGGACTTCAAGGGAAGTATTTTTTTTTTAAAGCCAATCTCAAAAGGTTACACACTATATGATTCCATTATTCTTGGAATAATGAAGTTACACAGCTGGAAAACAGACTAATGGTTGCCTGGGATTAACGTTAGGAGGTTTGGGAGATAACCGTCTGTTCAGTGCAGTAAGGCAGGAAAAGGCAACTAAAGGGTGAAGATTGGAAAGGAAAAAGTAAACTGTCGTTATTTACAGATAATATGATTGTATGCATAAAAAAATTTAAAAGAAAACAGGCAAAACATCAAAGCTCATGAAATAATTTATCTAGGTTACTGGTTAAAGGTTACTATGAAAAATCATTTGCATTTCTTTACACTAACAACAAACATTAAGAAAATTAATTTCTCCCCAAAAAGTTGTTTAGCCTGAATCTAATCATAAGGAAACAAGCCAAATCTAGATTGTGGGACGTTCTACAAAATGACTGGCCTAGACTTTTCAAAGATGCCAATGTGATGAAAAAAGGGAGCAGGAAAGGAGTTGGGGTGTTCTAAATTAAAGAAGATTAAAGAGACATGAAAAATGAATGCAATGTGTGATCCTAGATTAGATTCCAGGTTTTCTTGGGATACAATTTATGTAGCATAAAATGCACCATCTTAACGGATACGTTTCTGTGATTTTTGACACATTCGCCAAGTTGTGCAATCATCACCATGATCTAATTCCAGGATATTTTCATCGTCTCCCAAAATCCCTTCTACCCATTAGGTGTCACTTCCATTTCTGCACTCCTCCCAGTCCCTGCCAACCACGAATATACTTGATACCTCTATAGGTTTGCCTATTCTGGATATTCCAAATAAATGAAACCATACGATATGTGGTCTTTTATATCTAGCTTCTTTCTTCACTGACATTTTCTTCAACATTTTCAAGGTTCATCCATGTTTTAGCATGTATCAATACTTCACATCTTTTTATGGCTAAATAATACTCCATTGTATGGATTTATCACACTTTGTTTATACATTCATCAGTCGAAGGACATTTGGGTTGTTTCTGTTTTGGCTATCGCGAATAATGCCACTATGAAGATTCACGTACACATTTTTGTGTGAACATATGTTTTCAGTTCTCTTTGATATATACCTAGGAGTAGAATTGTTGGGCCATATGGTAACCGGACATCTAACTTTTTGAGGAACTGCCAGGCTGTTTTCCACAACTGCTGCACAATTTTCCATTCCCACCCACAAATATATAAGGGTTCCAATTTCTTCACATCCTTGTTGACACTTGTTATTTTTTTTTTTATTATAGCTATCCTAGTCAGTGTGAAGTGGTACCTCATTTTAGTTTTGATTTGTATTTCCCTAATGACTAGTGATACTGAACATATTTTCATATGCTTATTGGTAATTTCTATGTCTTCTTTGTAGAAATGCCTATTCAATTTCTTTCTCCATTTTTAAATGGAGTTGTCTTTTTAAGTTGTATGAATTCTTTGAATTCTTTATATGTTCTAGAAACTAGACACTTACCACATATATGACTTGCAATATTTTCTTCCAGTATGTGGGCTGTCTTTTGACTTTCTTGATAGTGTTATTTGGTGCATAATGTTTAGTAATTTTGATGAAGTTCAGCTTATCTGTTTTTTCTTTGATTGCTTGTGCTTTTGGTGTCACATCTGCAAAGCTGTTGCCTAATCCAAGATCACAAATTTTCAAACCTATGTTTTCTTCTGATTTTTATAATTTTAATTTTTATATGTAGATCTTTGACCCATTTTGAGTTAATTTTTAGTATGTGGTATGCGGTAGAGATGAGAATTTATAATTTGTAGAAAAGACTATTCTTTCATCCGTTTAATGGTCTTAGAATTCTTGTAAAAAAAATCCATTGACCTTCAATGTGAGGACTTTTTTTGACTATCAGTTCTAGTCCACTGAGATATATGGTTATTCTCGTGCCAATTTTGATTACTGTTGGTTTGTAGTAAGTTTTGAATTAGAGAACTGTGCATCCTCCAACCTTGTTTCTAGGATTGTTTGGGCTATTCTGGGCTCCTTTAATCCCACATGTATTATAAGATCATCTTGTCTATATTTGAAAAAAATGCAGTTGGAATTGTCTCTTTCATTCTTGATTTTAGTAATTTGAATCTTCTCTTTCTTTTCCTTAGGCAGTCTAGTTAAAGGTTTGTCAATTTTTTTAAATCATTTCAAAGGACCAACTTTCGTTTCATTAATTTTCTCTATCATTCTTCTATTCTCTATATTTTTGCCCTGATCTAAGCTTTATTATTTCCAGGCAGTTTGTGATAAGGCAGAAAGGGTAAAGAATAATTCTGGTCTGGGGGTATGGTATGAGCTAAGCCACAGATAAGTGAAAGGGCATGACAATTACAGCAAATGATGAGCAGCTCTGTGTAATAGCCTCCAGAGCTGGGGGTTGGGGCAGATACAACTAAACTGTATTTTAGCAAGATCATTCCAGCAATGTGGGAAAATGGGAGAGAGGGAGGCTAGAAAGGAAGCAAGAAGTGGTGCTGGACAGCTTGAAGTGTTGATAAGGATGAGGAAGAAGGAATGGATGTGATGGGGATTAAGAGGTTCAGTTGGCAGCGTCTGTGTGCCATTGACCATGAGGAGAGGGAGAAGTACAGGATGGTATGGGGCTGGTGTTGGGGCTATAGGCTATATCAAGGGAGTGAGTGGGAAGATAAAGGGTTCTGTTTGGGGAAGACTGTGTGTCAATGTGTCTTGAGGCATCTGGACAGAAATGTCCAGAAACAGTGGGAGAGACAGGTTGGGAAAACAGGCAGAAGTCAAGGTTCTTCTTTGTGGAGAACCTTGTGGGTTCTCCACAGGTTTGGGACAGGTTTGAGGGCCATTGGTGAGTGGGCAGAAAGGATGTGACCTACCCCAGGGAAAGGGTCAAGGATGAAAGAAAACATACAACATCTCTGGTAACACCAGTGTTAGAGGCTGAAACACAAGACCAGGAGTCAGCAAACAAGATGAAGGGGCCAGCCAGAAAGTGGCAGTCAGCGCTGTGAAAACACCAGCAGTGCACAGTGGCACCTCAGAAGCCCCTGGGAGGGACTGAAGATGGGGCAAGGCCAGCAGGGCTGAGAGTCTCAAAGAGGTCAAATAAGGTGTGGCTGCCCATATCCACTGGACTTGGCAGTCAATGAGCCATCGGCCACTCACTCAATGACAGTGTAGGAGGCAGAAACCCAACTGGAGTGGGCCAAGGAGCTGAGGCAGGCAAGGAAGTAGGAGGGCAAGTGTTCACTACCTTCCCAGGAGTTTGATGGGACCACAAGGAGAGGGAGAAAGTGGTCATTCAGCTGAAGGTCTGAATAGAACATAAAGGCTGACCTCCCATAAGTAAGAGGGAACACCTCCTGCCTGACTGCCTTCAAGCTGGGGCATTTGTTGCCCCCCACCACCCCTACCGTTTGGACTCAAACTTGAGCATTAGCTGTTCCTGGGTCTTGGGCCTGCTGGTTTCAGACTGCAACCACATCACCGGCTCTCCTGGGTCTCCAGCTGGCCAACTGTAGATCTTGGGACTTGTCAGCCTCCACAGTCACAGGAGGCAATTATTTATTATGTGAATCTCCTATTGGTTCTGTTTCACTGGGAGCCCTGACTAATGCACAGGGCACTAGGGGTGGTAATGGACACCTCTCTTCAGGCTGAAAGAAATGACTATGTGGAGGCCTAAGAGTTGATTGGGCAGGAAGAACAGTGGGTGAAGGAGCTCAGCAGAAGGTTCACTGCTCTGAGTGGTGGGGCCTTTTACTGATCCAGTTACAGGGTCTGCATCCTCATCCATTTCATCCTCACCACGGGTCAGCAGAGCCATGTGGTTGAGGAGACTCTCCCCTAGGGTTTATACATGACATGGTTTGGTTTCCTCCAGCATCTACCTCTCAACTGCAGAACCCCCTTTCCCACTGGACAGCAGCTCCCTAAGTCCTTATTAGGGAGCCATAAGCTTTTGACTTCTTTTGGTTACTCCTTGTAGGAGCTAGGATTCCATCCCATTCACTGGTTAAATCTTCACTCTCAAGCTCCATTTGAAACTCATATCCCCTCCCCATGACAGCCAGAGCCACAGTCTTGGAGCTGGAGAGGAGGCTGAACTTTGATCCTGAGCTGGCCTTGCCCTCTCCTGGGGGCTCACCCTTCTGGTGCCCAGGGTGGGGGTAGGGGAGATAGGGAGTCTTCAGGGGGCTGCTTCTAAGCAATGCTGGTGACCTCTGCTGCTACTATCTCCCATAGGTGGGGCTGGGCTTTCGAGAGGCAGAGTTCAGTGTCACGCCAACATTGCTAAGGACCAGCCTTCCTAAGTTCCCCTTCAGCCTGGTCAGGCATTGAGACCCTGTCTCAGCTGTCCAGGTGGGTGCCTAACACTCAACTTGACTTCTGCCTGACAGAGAGTCTCTGTCCCTCTGCCAGTCCTATTCCTTCCTGCAGAGCTCTTCTGCAAGCTCTGAGGGCTTTGGAGAACTGGGATGGGGTGTCGGGTGTCCCTCTTTCCTTCCCAGATATGCCATGCCCACATCCCTCATACTCACCATGGAACCCTCTTTCTTTCCTCAGTCACATTGCTGGGGGAGGGAAGTGTCTGCAAAGAGCAATGAATTGGGGTGCAAGTGAGGGCCATGTCACAGCAATGCAAGGAGCGCCCCTGGGAAGGAACCAGAGGGCAGCCGGGGATGCTGGCTCTGTTAGAGGGAGGCATCTGGGCTGGTCTTTCTGAGGCAAAGGGTTTGCATGGGTGGTGGCCCCAGCAGTAAAGCAGTGCCTCTGTAATGGGGCACCCTCAATCCCTGGGTGTTAAAATGCAGGTTCTGGTGCAGTGTTCCTGGGTGGCACTCTAGGTTTGGCCTTTCTAACTCCCTGGGGGTGCTGGGGATGCTGGCTCAGGGACTGTGCCTCCCTGGAAGGATCTGCCACTTCAGAGGCTCAAAATGACACACATAAATCTCTCTCATGCTTGCAGCTGGACAACCTCTCCTGCACCCTCCCTCCCCCAAGCAGGTGTTCCTGTTTTGTTTTATTCTCTATGGAAATAACATGAACAAAGGGTCTAGTAACCAACACATGCAGAGGACTCTCTACATACCAAGCAGCTCAGTGTTCTAGTTAATCCTCCTGACAGCCTTCCGCTGCACAGGTGGGGAAGCTGAGGCCTGGAGATGTCCAGTAACTGACTGGAGGATGCACATGGGGAAGTGGCAGAGCTGTCCGCTGCCAGGGAGGAGGGTAGCCCTCAGCCTCTCACGCTGCCAGAGGTCACCCAGGGAGGAATTTTTCCAAACAGCCTTTTGGAAAGGGAGGGTCTGGAAATTTCCTCAGGCTAATTAACTTGAGGCAAGGACCCTGCGGGGAAGAGGCGGCACTTTTAACAGCTCTGAGGCAGTTGCACGCTGAGTTTCTGGTAAACAGAAATGAATGAGTCCCAACAGGGCTGGGGTTTGTTTTGGGAAAAGAGAAAGGGGGAAAGCCAGTCAGGGCAGACCGGAGGAGGCTAATGGCAGCCTGGGAGGCCTTGTCAGTGTCTCCCCCAGGCAGGCCACAGGCCATTTCCAACAGCCCCTGCCAGAGCCTGCAGGCCTGCTGGGGTCATGGGCTGTGTGATGTGCATCTATTAACCTCCTGGGATGGCCACGAAGGACCACAAACTGCGGCTTCCACAGCAGACATTTATCGACTCACAGCTCTGGAGTCGAGAAGTCTGAGATCAAGGTGAGGCAGGGTTGGTTCCTCCAGGGGGCCCTGAGCGGGGACTGCTCCAGGCCTCTTGTCTAACTTCTGGTGGTTGTCGCAATCTTCCGAATTCCTTGGCCTGTAGGTCTCGACCCATCCCTGCCCTCATCTTCATGTGGCGTTCTCCCCACGTGCGAACCTGTCTCTGGGTCCAAAGTTCCCCTTTTTATAAGGACACCAGTTGCACTGCATTAGGGACCCACGCTACTCCAGCATGGCCTCATCTTCACTCGTTACATCTGCAACAACCTAAATGGGACCAATTCTGTGGTACAGGGGGTGGGGCTTCAACATTGCGTCCTCAGAGGACACAATGCCACCCATCACAGTGAGGGAGGGGTACAGATGGCGCCTCTACCAGGACAGCCCAGATGTGGACAAATTCCAGGGTCCCCAAGCATAGTTCGAGAAAGTATTACAAGGCTTGGGGAATTGACAACAGGTGGCTCTTCCCCAGGTAATCCCCAGCACTGGAGACAAATGAAGGTGTTTCCCCAGCACATTGCAGGACATCCTCCATGTGTCACACGAGCGCCCAGGCCCGTAGACATTGTTGCAAACTTCCTGATGCCTCAGTCCATGAGGCCAAAGGCACTGTCACGGTAGGGCTGGGCCAGGACAAGCCGCGGAGCCTCTTTCTTCACCTGCCTGCTGGGGAGAATGAGGCCGACCTTGAACGTACAGCTAAGGCTGTTGGATAAATTCAGTGCACTTTCCACCCTGCCTCGAGTGAAGTTATCTTGAAGTTATTGTCTTAGCCCTGCCTCTGCCCTGCCCTCCCACATTCTAGCAAAGACTCAGCCAAATGCCTTTCTTCTTTTTTCTTTTGAGAGGGAGTGTCCCTCTTGTCACCCAGACTGGAGTGCAATGACACGATCTTGGCTCACTGCAACCTCTGCCTCCCAGGTTCAAGTGATTCTCCCACCCCAGCCTCCCAAGTCGCTGGGACTACAAGCATGCACCACTACACCCAGCTAATTTTTGTATTTTTAATAGAGACAGGGTTTCATCAGGTTGGCCAGGCTGGTCTCGAACTCCTGAACTCAGGTGATCCACCCGCCTGGGCCTCCCAAAGTGCTGGGATTACAGGTGTGAACCACCGCCCCCAGCCCAGCCAAATGCCTTTCACCCACTTTAACGATCCAACCCTTGGCGCACATGGAGTGCATACTGGCCTGAAACCCTGGGGACCGCAGGCCTCTGTTTCTGCAGCCAGCAGCCACCTGCTTTGATTCCAATGTCCTGCTGTTCCCTGGGGGAGTCACCACCCTTCACCCCCACTGTCAAGCCATCAGGTTAAGGCAGCTTGACATCACCCAAGGCAGACAATGGGAGCCCTTCCCATGCCTTTTCCTGGAATTACTGGGAACAGTAAGCTCTTTATTTCCCCTGTAGGGGAATGAAGTATCTACCTTATGTACAGACATGATAAAATGGGCATAGCACTACCTGGAGATAACAAGGTAATATGTATAAAGTACCTACTCAGGAAATACTTCTTGTTCGGGTGTTGACGGTAAAATGACACAGGAATGTACAGGAAGCACCCAAGGCATCCACGGAACATCCCTGTTGCACAGGTGGGTTTACTGTGAAGGCACCAAAGCCTAAGCTTGGAGTCTCTCACCTGAGCCGCCCTGTCCAAGGCCCTGCATTGAAGTCTGTCTGTAACTTTGTCTCTTTCTCATCAAGAGGACAACACCTATCCCCAAAATTGTATAATAAGCTTCATGTCCCCAAAACTTGGATCCAGTTCTGCATGCCGGGCATGGGAAATAAGAGGAACTGAGATTTTTTTTAAATTAACAAACTGCAGAGGGTGAACCATATACTATTTGCTTCCTTCTAAGGCAAAAGTCTTGTCTGTCTAGGATCCTGATGTAATAAACCCATCTTTTTGGATTGTACTGGGACTGGATTCAAGACTTAAAAAAAAACTGAAAGGCTTTTCTTAAAAACAAAAATTAGCATTTAACTCTAAGATAATAAAGCAGAAGCTGGACGAAATTCAAAGTGCTTATATTTCCATTAAAGAATAAATGCAGGTCTCCCAGGGGGGAAAAAAATGAACAAATACTTCTCCTAGGGCAAGAGGAAAAGGCTGTCTGAGTACCTCTCAGGGAGGAAGCTGGAGCTGACAGCCAGGAAAGAATTCACTATAGAAGAACCAGATCTGGGAGGGAAGGGAGCCCACTTCAGGGCTCACTGAAGCCTCTGTCCTGGCTTCCTAACCCAGCCCACCTGGGGAGCAGGGAAGGGCCCTGCAATTGAGATGACTGAATAGAGAAGGCAGCTGGGCTCGATGGTCCATACCTGTAATCCCAGCACTTTGGGAGGTCGAGGCAGATGGATCACAAGGTCAGGAGTTCAAGACCAGCCTGACCAACATGGTGAAACCCTGTCTCTACTAAAAATACAAAAATTAGCTGGGAGTACCTGTAATCCCAGCTACTCGGGAGGCTGAGGCAGGAGTATTTCTCGAACTTGGGAGGTGGAGGTTGCAGTGAGCTGAGATCATGCCACTGGACTCCAGCTTTGGCGACTGAGCAAAACTCCATCTCAAAAAAAAAAAAAAAAAAAAAAAAAAAAAATTGGAAACGCAACTGCATACAGGGGAAGATTGTGGGTTAAAGCCCACTTTTCCTGGTGGGAATTTCTTGAAGCAACAGGAAGTTCTGAAACTCTGTTTTCAGTCACTTGGACAGTCAGTAGGTTGTGGGTCAACAAACTTTCCATGTGTTTATGTTTGAGGCTCCAGGCTGGGCCCTGGAGATGTAAAGCGGAAAGCAGAGGCTTGTACTAGAAGTGACTGTAGAAGGTGCAATGGCTGAGGCCATGACGGATGACAGCACAGGCCTCTGGAAGGGACACTACAAGGGAGTATCTGCCTAGTCTAGGTGCCATCTGTAATGATACCTGACATTTTTAACTAGGGCAGAGAATACCCTAGTTGAATCAAGTGCAGACAACAAAGGGAGTGTTAAGAATGCCAAGAACAACAGCTCAGGGCTGGGCATGGCAGCTCACACCTGTAATCCCAGCACTTTGAGAGGCTGAGGCCAGCAGATCACCTGAGTTCAGGACTTCAAGACCAGCCTGGCCAACATGGCGAAACCCTGTCTCTACTAAAAATACAAAAATTAACTGGGCCTGGTAGCAGGTGCCTGTAATCCCAGCTACTTGGGAGGCTGAGGCAGGAGAATCACTTGAACTGGAACCCAGGAGGCGGAGGTTGCAGTGAGCCAAGGATCATGCCACTGCACTCCAGCCTGGGCAACAAAGCAAGACTCCATCTCAAAAAAAAAAAAAAAAAAAAAAAAAGAACAACAGGTCTGAAATGGGGCCACCCTCCTACTAGCTGGAAAAAGGTGCCATGGCTTCCTCTGTCAGTGTCAGCTCCCATCACAAAGGAAGGACAAGTAACAACCTACTCTTGCAGACCAGACCTCCTCCCTTAGCTGTCGGCCTTAAGCATAGTCTGTGTGTCATGAGTTGTCCAGCGTCCTGGTGAAAGGCTTTGCTTCCTAAGTGTCTGTAATGCATGAGGCTCATTTGGGGCCAGCTGACAGGGCTGGCTGTGTGCCCTGCAGTCCTGGCCTGTCCAGCCTGCACCTGAGTGCTCTGTGCTAGGTCACCTTCCCTGGAGGGCACAGAGCCACAACCTCCCCCAGCAGCAGCAGCCACATGCATTTCTTTTCTTTTTTTTTCTTTACTTTTTATAAATATTTTTTGAGATAGGTTCTCACTCTGTTGCCCATGCCCGGAGTGCAGTGGTGTGATTGTACTCACTGCACCCTCCCTGGGCTCAGGTGATCCTCCCACCTCAACCTCCCAAATAGTTGGGAATACAGGTGCGCACATGCAGCCTGGGCAGTAAGAGCGAAACTCCGTCTGAAAGAAAGAAAAGGAAGGAAGGAAGGAAGGAAGGAAGGAAGGAAGGAAGGAAGGAAGGAAGGAAGGAAGGCAGGCAGGCAAGCAGAAAGGCCTGCCCTTGCCACATACGATGTTGACCTTTGCTGTTTTCCAGCCCATCCTATTCCATTTTGTAGGATGCTGGGGCAGCTCCCTCAATTAATTTCATGCCCCGGGAATTGGAATATCCACACAGGTTTAGAAACACTGCCCTCCACTGAAAGCCCTCTGAGGACAGGGCTGTCTGTTCCTTGCCCTGGGCCTGGCATATAGCAGGTGCTTATTGAAGCTTGGAGAACCTTAGTGAGGGATAAGGAAAGAGGCTGGGATTAGAATTTGTGAGGTGGTACATAATGAGAATTCAGAAACTTAGGGTGTGTCCCTTTTTGCCCCAGCGATGAGGATGTTCAAACCATGATTTTGAGACCTTTAAAACTGCCGATCTTGAGTTTGTGTTTGGTGGAGAACCAGCTGTTAGCTTCGTGAAGCCTGTCATCATAGTTGGTTAATTTGAGGACTGAGCTCTCTTGGGACTCAGAAGATAAACAACTATTTGAGCGGATTTGTGTGGAAAGAGCTGGATTCACCCCAGCTACCAAGTTAGTATTGTTAGAGATTGCATTTTGCAACACCAAAATGAACCAGCATGAAAGATTTTAGAATCATGAGAAGTTAAACCTAGAAAGAGCATAGAGAACCATGCAGCCAACTCTCCCATTTTAAAAGTGAAGGATTTAGGCTGGGCATGGTGCTCATGGCTGTAATCCCAGGGGGGGGCCTGGGGGCCCAGGGGGAGGCCAAGACGGGCAGATCACTTGAGATCAGGAGTTCGAGACCAGCCTGGCCAACATGGTGCAATCCTGTCTCTGCTAAAATACAAAAATTAGCTGGGCGTGGTAGCACACACCTGTAATCCCAGCTACTTGGGAGGCTGAGGCAGGAGAATTGCTTGAACCTGGGAGGCGGAGATTGTAGTGGACCGAGATCACACCACTGCACTCCAGCCTGGGCAACACAGCAAGACTCTGCCTCAAAAAATAAAAATAATAATAAAAATAAATAAAAGTGAAGGATTAGTAAATCCTAGATTATTTGCCCAAGATCATCCAGGAAAAAGACAAGAACCCAAATGTACTAGCTCCCAATTCAACATTCTTCTTATTATGAAACATTGCCCCTACTGAGAACTTTGGATTTCATCCTTGTTATATTTTGGTACTCTTGTTGATTTATTTTAGGTTTATCCGATCAAGAATTAACATTTCAGAGGTGTTAGGACTGAGCAGTGCTATTGATTTGTAAAAGGAAAATAACGTCTCAGGATTCCAGTCCACTAAGCCAAAAGGAAAAAAAATAAGCTGAAGGCTGGGTCATGCAAGAAACTGCCTTTCTTTCTGTTCCTAAGCAGATAGCTACAGATGAAAGGCCAGATAGCTCCACAGGTAGCTACTCTACAGTCACTTTATCTTGGGTAAAGTGCTAATTTTCTGAGCACAAAATGAATACATGTTGCTGGGCGCGATGGCTCACACCTGTAATCCTAGCACTTTGGGAGGCCGAGGCGGGTGGATTGCCTCAGCTCAGGAGCTCGAGACCAGCCTGGGCAACACAGTGAAATCCCATCTCTACTAAAATACAAAAAATTAGCAGGGCATGGTGGCGTTCACCTGGAATCCCAGCTACTCGGGAGGCAGAGACAGGAGAATTGTTTGAACCTGGGAAGCGGAGGTTGCAGTGAGCTGAGATTACGCCAGTGCACGCCAGCCTGGGTGACAGAGTGAGACTCCATCTCAAAAAAAAAAAAAGAAAAAAGAAAAAAAGAAAGAAAAAGAAAAACTGAATACATGTTTGACCATTCCCCTACCTGTTTCTTTCTTGCAACATGTGGATTCAGTAATGCGACTGTCCCCTCCCTCGTTCCCCTCCAGCCCACTTCTCCCCTTTAAATATTGGAGCACTCCAAATCATCTTTAGAAAAAGTCACAGACCACAGATTGTTCCTGTGGTTTTGTGTGCCTTTTTTCCAAGCATGTCCTTAACCTTGGCAAAATAAACTTCTAAATTTATTGAGACCTGTCTCAGATATTTTTTGGTTTACAGCTTATATATAGGAATCACTTACCAGACACTGGCATTTAGCGAGCTCTGCTAGGCTGTAACCAGTATGTCAAATACGAAGATCATTGTGTGTGATCCAAAGGTTTCCTCGTTATGATGTATTTTATAAATGCACTAGTTATATCTTTGCTGATGTATTTTTGCTGATCTTTCATAAGGTGGAAATTTTGTCTAAATGGTATATATTAGACTGTATTGAGTGTTACAAAACCAATGTTCTATGGAGAATGAAAAAATAAAGGACTAAATTGACTAGGGGGAGAAAAAGCACGAGTCCTGGGTTGCAAGGACCATGTGAGGCATGGGCGGAGCAGGCTGTGTTCGGCAGGCCCAGAAGAGGGAGCCCACGGCTTGCCTGCCTGCCCCTCTCGCTCTCCTCCAAGAGAGACAGATTACCCGTGAGTTTCCACTTGACCACACACTAGGTTAGGTTTCTAAAGCAATGTGCTCAGGGCTTTTCTTCATTCCCAGCTCCACCCTTAGAGAAGTAGACTCCAGCCAGGAAAGTTAAAAAAAAAAAAAAAAAAAAAAAAACTCAACCCCAAGTGTTGTGTATTCAGATCTCCAGAAACAAAAAAAACACCACTTCAGGCATCAGGGGAATAAAATGGAGAGAGCTCGGAGAGCAGCCCAGTTGAGAGCAGACATGGTCCCATAGAAGGCATCCCTGGGCGGGGGGGCTGGAGGCCTGGGAAGATGGAGACACCTGGACCTCATGCGGGGAAAAAATGAGAAATGGCTCTTGATAGAGGGGCCAGAGCATGGGGCAGGGCGGTGTGGGGGGCCCTGACCTACGCAACAGGAAGGGGCCTGCCCACCCCCTCCACTGCCATGCTCCCCAGCACAGCTGGAAAGGAAAAGGGCTACAGAGTGTGCAGATTCTTTGTTTTTTAAAAGCCCAAGCAGCTTCTTTTAAGTCAATAATGCCATGGCCTCAGAGCAAAGCAAATGCTGCAGATGCGGCACTGGGAACACCATCAGCCTGTATTCTAGGGGAAACCTGGAGCCTGGGAGGCACATTTCATGGGCAGAGGTGGGAAGCAGTCACCTGGGGCTGATTTCCATGGACCTGTGAGCCCTGAGCCCTCAGGCCTGGCTGGCTTTTTGTGGGAGGACAGGGCTCCCAGGAGCCAGCCAGTCAGGGGGCCTGCAACCCTGCAACTCAGAGCCCAGTGTGCAACAAGCAGCCAGAGGGCTCACTCTCAGAAGTGGGGCTCAGCTGACCTGTCCCAGGCCAGACAGTGGGCCTGTCACCGATCACGCCATTGTGGTGGCAAAGTGTTATAAGGCCAAAGATTTGGAGCTCTGGGCCAGACCGCTGGCTTTGAATCCTGACTTAGACCTCTATTGTGTGACCTCAGGCGGGTTACTTCACTTCTCTGTGTCTCAGTTTCCTCCTCTGTAAAATAGGGGTCACAAATTTCGTGTTCACAATTCCAAAATCCAAAACGCTCCAAAGAAATGATATATGAATACACATATACATACGTATACACAACCTCTTCAACTTAAGATAGGGTTATATCTGCATAAACCCATTGTAAGATGAAATGATGGTTAAGTTGCAAATGAATTTAATACACCTAACCTACCAAACATCACAGCTGAGCCTAGCCTACTTTAAACACACTCGGAACACTGACAGTAGCCTACAGTTGGGCAAAATCTTCTGGCAATGCAGTTCACTGTGGAGTATCAGTTTTTGTTTGTTTGTTTGTTTTTTGGTTTTTTTTTGAGATGGAGTCTCGCTCTGTTGCCAGGCTGGAGTGCAGTGGCGCAAGCTCGGCTTACTGCAACCTCCACCTCCCGGGTTCAAATGATTCTCCTGCCTCAGCCTCCCGAGTAGCTGGGACTACAGGCATGTGCCACCATGCCCAGATAATTTTTGTATTTTTAAAGTAGAGACAGGGTGTCACCTTGTTGGCCAGGACGGTCTTGATCTTTTGACCTTGTGATCCGCCCGCCTCGGCCTCCCAAAGTGCTGGGATTGCAGGCGTGAGCCACTGCACCCAGTCAGAGTATCAGTTCTTTACCCTCCTAATTGAGTGACCAACTGGGAGCTGTGACCACTGCAGCTGGCCAGCATTGCCAGACAATCTTGTACCACACATTGCTAGCACAGGAAAAAAGTAAAATTCCAAATTGATGTAGTTTCTATTGAATGCATATCATTTCCACACCATCGTAAAGTCAAAACATCCTTAAATTGAACCATGGTAAATTGGGGACCATCTGTATTGACAAAATAATAATAATAAAAGAAAGGCAAATAGCCAAATGGAAACAAAACTGGCAAAAGGAAGGTACTTTTATCAGAGATTTCTGGGTACTTACTTCAGTTACCATCTCCTTAATCCCCCTCCTTCTCAGTGATAGAATCCTGATGTTTCTCAGAGTTGCCATTTATCTAATTGAAAGACCATGTTTCCCAGCCTCCCTTGCAGATAGGTATAGCCGTGTGACTAAGTTCTGATCCAATATATGCAAGCAGAAGTGTTGTGTGTTGTGTCCAAGAAGACTCCTTAAAGGGAAGGAGTGTGTCCTCCTTTGTGCCTGCCTCTCTCCTGCTGGTCGGAATGAGGGTATGATGCCTGGCACTCTAGCAGCCATCTTGGAACATGCGGCTGAGGACCACAGCCATTCCCTAAGGAAAGCAAAATGCAGCCCTAGAAGATGTCTGGGTCCCTGATGACTTTGCAAAGCCACAATAACAATCCCGCACTCCCTTCCTCCAGAATTCTTTTACAAGGGACAAAAATAAACTTCTATCCAATTTAAGCCTCTGTTGTTTTTGGTTTTTCTGCCATATGCAAATCAACCTAATCCAATTAACACAGCAATTCACAGAGGGGCAAATCCAAATGACCAAGATAAAATGGTGCTGAAGTTTGTCAGTAATTAGAAAAATGCAAATTAAACAACACACCACTTTATACTCATCAAACTGATTAAAAACAAAATATGTTAATATGTGTTGTGGGCAAAGATTCAGGGAAAGCATTCTCTAGTACACTGTTGCTGAAACATAAATTGTTATGGCATTTTTTGGAAACTAATCTGGCAACACTTATTAAAATTAAAACTAGACATACCCTTCAATCTAGCAATCTCATTCCTGGTACTCTAGCTCTGAGTAATAAAAGAATTAATGTGTATGCGGGTGATATGGTTTGGATCAGTGTCTCCACCCAAATCTCATGTGGAATTGTAATAATCCCCAATGTTGGTGGTGGGGCCCCCTGGGAGGTGATTGGATCATGGGGTGAATTTCTCACTAATGTTCTACTGATTGAACTCAGAGTGATACAGAAAAGGAGAAATCATTTTTTTCCAAGGAAATGACTTTTGAATGAGAGCTGCTCTTTTGATACAACTATGCTAGTACCTTTTTTAGTGCATCCATGTAGAAACTCATTTAATCCTCTAACAACCCTATTTCTTGGACAGAGAAAATTGAGACAATACCTTCTTGAAAGGATTCTGAAGCTAGTAAGTTAAATTTTTTCAAAGTTTGCTGTATTTTCACCTGAAGAGTTTCATTCAGTGTCTGGAACATAGTAATCTCTTTATCAGTATTAGACATTGTCATAATTGATATGAACTATCAGAAAAATCTTGATCATTCTCTCTTAGTATTGGGTTTTCTGCATGTGTCTGATGATCTTTGATTCTCTATTTGTATTCATGTGAAAGAACTAGATGACTGACACACATAGCTTCTATAAGATTTTGTTTCAGTTGTGAATGATTTCATCATCAGCAGGTCTTTCTTCTGAGTGGGCAGGCTGGCTCTGAACTCTATGTGCAGACAGGCATGTCAAGACAACTTTGAGGTGAGCAGGAGAGCAGCTGAGATTGCCCTAAAATGCCAAGAATCATAATAAATCAAAGGACTAACCCTACTCAGGAAGAATGTTTATTACATGAGAGTGTTATTTGCTGGTCGTAGCTAGCAAGAAGGTCAGGAGTAAAGGCACTTCTGCCAGCTTTTATCTCAGAATGGGCCAAGAGGAGGGAAGAGAAAGGGAAGTTGGAAGGAGATAGAACTATACATCCACAAACCTCAATGACTTCCCTGATTTTTGTTCCGTTACAACTTTGCTCTACTCAGTTGCTCACCTGAAGCTTAAAACCTCCTGAGGCCCTACCCTTAACAATAGTATCCATCTTCCCTACTTCTTCTGCTCCTTTCTGGGCAAATTTTGGACAACTAGCAACTCTGTTCTCTTTTATTCTTATAATAGTGTAGCTGATTGCATAGTGGCCAAAAAAATATATATGTTCAAGTCTTGACCCCGGGTAACTGAAAATGTGATCTTATTTGGAAATAGGGTCTTTGCATATGTAATTAAGTTAGAGTTCAAAAGGAGACCATCCTGGATTTAGGGTCCTAATTCCAGTGACTGCTATTTTTTAATTAAAAAATAAGTAATTTGAAACACACACACATAGGGGGAAAGGTCATTCATACAGTGAAAATGGACGTAAAAATTGGAGTTATGCAGCCATAAGCCAAAGAACACTCGAAGCCACTAGAAACTGAAGAGTCTGGGACCCTCTCAGAGCCTGCAGAGGAAATACGGCCCTGCCAACACCTTGATTTTGCACATCTGGCCTCCAGAACCGCACGAGAATGCATTTCAGTTAAGTCACCAAGTGTGTAGTAATTCATTATGGCAGCCCTAGGAAACTATAGCGTAAATAGAATCCCATTAACTTCCTATCTTTCAGAAGTCCTCTAAAAATCTCTGAGCTGCTCATGTAAACCCTGAGCCCATATTACTCTCAGTACTGCTGTGTATTTATCTCATTTTGTTTCTCTTGACTAGGACAGAAGTGAGCTAGTTTCAGTCTGCATTGAAATTTTTAAAATAATATTTTATATCTAACTCCAGGGTATCTTCAGTCTTGCCCTAGAAGCCAGATTCAGACTCAGGCTAGATTGAAGAGAAAGCATTCAGCTACAAGAAAGGAGATTTAATTTTTGGTTCCCCGGCACATAGAGTGTGCATTCCCCTGATGCAATGGTGTCAGACCAAGTGCATTTAAGATGAAAGCCAATCAAGACTGATGAATTTGACAGCTTCTTACTCGGCTTCAATGGACCCCATGCCATCTTAATCATAAAGGTGTGTATGTGTATGTATATATTCAGTTTCTAATTCTTCCACTGGCATTGTTTCACAAAATCCCTCCAGATATAACCAATATTCATTTTAATTTCAGTCAGAGTAAGTATAAAATCAGTTCTCTTCATAATATTAGTTTTTGACCTCAAACCTTCAGAGACATAAATGTGCTTTACGAAAAGCTCCTACTGTTTTTTTCCTCCAGCAAAAATCGTGCAGTGATCTGTTACTGCCAGTGAAGAATTAGATATGTAAAGGGAAGAGGGCATTTGAAGGCAGACGGAATGGATGGGCGGTCGCATGGGTTTTTCTTCATTAAGACAGTTTAAAGTTTGGTTCTCATTGTGAAGATAATTTAAATTGAAAGAATTTTTGTACCTTGACACTGCAATAAGTTCCCTGTACATGCATAAAGTTTTACAAATGAGAAGCTGTGTGGCACTTCTGCTAGAGCAAGGTGTTCAGCACTAAAGCAACAGAATATTCCTTAAATATCTCCCTTGGATGTCAGAGTCTGAAAATTAGACATTAAAAATGAATAACCCTGCAACTCTAAGAAAAATTAGAGCAAGTAACACATAATTTAATGAATCCCTATGTGATAGGAAACCATAGTTCAAATCATTTGATATCAGAAAATACCCTCCATCCCTTAACCTCAAAATATGTTAAAGCCAGCTCAAGTCACATGACTTTTAGTAAAATTTCTCAGACAATTCTAGCCAACATTGATCTCCTTCTCCAAAGACTTTATCTGTACTTATCTATGTCAGTCATAAACTTGAAATCACATACCATCTTGTAGCACTATCTAAACTACTTCACCTGTATATAGCTTGTTTTCCTATTGCAATTACAAATTCGATGGGGTCAAGAACCATATCTTAATCTTCTTTTGTATCCTGCAATAAGTACTTTTTTAAAAAGTTGAAGTGATGTAATCTTCAAAATAAAATGGATCATTCAGACACATTAAGATTTTAGCTAGCAAATCTGCAAGATACTAGGCTGTGTAATTTTATCTGCAATATTAAAAGCTCTAAAAGGTCGCCTGCCTTTAGTCATTGGGAAAGTCATGTGGGTATATTATATTCAAATCCACATCCTACCTGTCGTGCTTCTCTTTTGCATTCTCCTCTTGGAGATTTTGGTGCCCTTTACTGAGAATAATTGTGAAGGTATGTCTGAAAACTAATTGACAAGACCTGCATTTCACCAACCCATCACCCCAGTCATCAATCTTGCTTTAGCCCAGAGTTGGCAAGCTATTAGTAGCTACCATTTTGGAGCAATAATATGTTCCAAATACTAGATAGATAGATAGATAGATAGATAGATAGATAGATAGATAGATAGAGATAGATAGACATAGACATGTGTGTATATATATATATATATATATATATATATGTATATATGTCAATGACCTTGAAAGTTTGGCATTATTAGCCTTGTTTTGCTGATACATAAATAACTTTCTCAAGGTCGTAGACTACCTAAACCAAGATTCAAACCTCAATTTCCAAAATCCATGTGGTTTACATTAAGTTACCTCCCTTGCTAGTAAAGCTTCATATTTCAGATCCTACAAAGATAAATTAAAACTGGAATGGACTAAAAACTCTTTGATTTCCTGAGTTTATAAGTTTTACTTTTATTTATTTAATTAATATCCTGCAAGTCACAAAGCACAAAATCTTATGAAAAGCAGTGAATAAAAGTCATGTGAGAGCAAATTTACAGAAGAAAAAGTAAATAGCATAAGAAACAGAGACTATGCAAAAGATTGGTCTGGTTACAAGAAAAATAAAACAAGGAGCAGAAAAAAATCAAAAACATTGGCAATAAAGAAATCACTTTATTATGTCGTTTTGAGTCAAAATGATATCGGCATATGCATTATTTTAGACTTTTTAAAAAGATTTTGCACATATGTGCAGTTGGGAGTCAATAAGGACAGACAATGCAATGAAGGTTTATTTGTGAAAGTGCTGGTGGTTGCAAATGCTGTAGAACTGTGCAAAATCCTGAACGTACTTACCGTAAGATTGACCATTGGCTCCCAATTTCATCCTAGCTCCTTTTGTAGTAGAGGTGGACAAGCATTCTTATTTTCTGTTGTGAATGGTGCAGTTGGGCTTATGGAAGTCAAGGTAAGAGGAACAGTGACATGGCTCAATTGAAACCCTTTAATGTATGTTAGCCCCAGACAGCACTAAAGCAGGCAGCTCAGTTTCCAGAACTCCTGGGGTAATTCCAATGAGCAACCAAATTTGAGCACTACTACTTTAATTGAATAAGATAGTGTATTAATCAGGCTTCTCCAGAGAAACAGAATTAATGTGACACAGA
This sequence comes from Macaca thibetana thibetana, assembly GCF_024542745.1. Classification (NCBI taxonomy): domain Eukaryota; kingdom Metazoa; phylum Chordata; class Mammalia; order Primates; family Cercopithecidae; genus Macaca; species Macaca thibetana. The sequence goes on from NC_065584.1 coordinate 90,465,028, forward strand.
TAGGTTAGATAAATAGGTATAAAGAAGGGAAAGAGATAGAGATACATGGGGAGATACACTACAGAAATTGGTTCACCCAGTTATGGAGACTGAGAAGTCGTATGATACACCATCTGCAAGCAGGAGAACCAGGGAAGTCTATAGTGTAATGCAGTCTGAGTCCAAAGGCCTGAGAACCTGGAGCTCTGTTGTCTGAGGACTGGAGAAGCTCCCAGCTCCAGAAGGGAGTGCAAATTCACCTTTCCTCTGTTGTTTTGTTCTATCTAGTCCTTACACGGATTGGTAAGGGCAGATCTTCTTCACTCAGTCTACTAATTCAAATGCTAATTCCTTCCAGAAACACCCTCATAGACATACCCAGAAATAATGTTTTACCAGCTATCTGTGTATTCCTGAAACTAGTCAAGGTGAACGACTAAAATTAACCATCACAAATGGTGTCAGCGTAGCGACTTGGCCTAGAAGAATACATGGATTCAAGTAATAGGCCTGATAACCACATGGATGAATAGCATTATCCAGTCATCTTAAAAATACATCATATGATCCTAATAAGTGATAATCTCACAGAATTCAAATAGAAGACTAGAATTTTTTTTTGCAACAGTCATGTAGGAAAATTAATGCAATAGTAGCTTTGCAGGACAATTCTAGGAAAGTGGTCATTCAGAGATCATGGAAGAGAAAACTCACTGTCAAAATTAATATTCTTCAATCACACACTTATCAAATTTATTTTAAATACATAGCAAGAAACAAGAAGAAAGAAAAAAGGGCTAAGGTAGGATTCAAGCAGGTAGAAGGGCCATCCTCCCTGAATTATAGATTTTAGATTAACACATTAACACATTTATGCTCTCTCTCTCTGCTTCATCACCCTTCCCAACTGATGTTGGGAGCCAACAGATGATGCTTGGGGCAACAGAATACACTTGCTCTATTTGAGATAATCAGGCAAGTATTCCTGACTACAGATGACATCACCAGTTAGCTTGCTGAACAGATGTGGGTTTTATCTGTATTTATTGGGCATAGCATATGTAGCGCCATCAGGGGACTATTGCATGTGCTACCAATGGGCAGTGAATTTAAAAATAACTGTGATCTGAGAGAATCATATCTTATGATTCAGTCTTTCCATATTGTCTTTTTCAGAAGAAACTCTTGTATTTTTTACATCATGTAACCCACTTATTCTTTCTATCTTTAACGTATCTTAGAGATTATCATCGTACATCATCTAGCTAACATCTCTTTTGAATTCTGCCTATGTAGCAAAAACTACTTGCTTATTCACACCTAGACTTAACACATCCTGTAAAGTTTCTCTCTCTCTCTCTCACTCTTTCTTTATCCTAAGCTAGGCTTTCTCACGATCTATGCTTAACATTCTCGTCAGTTGTATCACTTCTGTTTATTTTCTTTTTGTAAAAGCATTGAACATTCTCAAATAAGAAAGCAAGCATATTTTCTAAAAACTTTCTCCATGTTTGAATGACAGGACTTTATTACAGAGGTGAAAGAGATCTCTGTCACTTTCATTACTCACCTAGGATAACTTCATACGTTTTACAGTGGAAGCGTAACTGCTGTGTGCAACCATTGTTAAGGACAGCATGTTCAAGGGGAAAAGGCTGTGGGCAAATCAAAGAAATTCAAATTGAAGAAAGGTGACAACTAAACATTAAAGCATAAAATTATCTCAAGAATGGAATGACCCATGTTGAGCAAAATTTCAGGCTAAGCACAAATCCAAAAGAGTGACATTTTGCAAAGTCTGGCCAATGTAAATAAAAGGATAATTATTCACTGTAAGAGCTGTGGTTTCTAGTCTCCCAAATTAGTCCAATGAGTTGCACACTGAAGTAGCATTTGTGTCATCAGAAAAAGTATTTTACATTTAATAATTATGTATAGTATACATATAAACACAACTAAATGTAAAAATATATAAATAGATGTGTTTATATGTATATTAGAACATTCTTACATTGCTATAAAGAAATGCCTGAGACTGACTAATTTATAAGTAAAATAGGTTTAATTAGCTCAGGTTCTGCGGGCTATACAGGAGACATGGCACGAGCATCTACCTGGCTTTTGGAGGTGCCTCAGGGAGCTTTTACTAGCTGTGGAAGGCAAAGTGGGAGAAGTCACCACATGGCGAAAGCAGGAGCAAGACAGAGGCGGAGGTGACACTCACACTTTTAAACAACCAGATTTTCCGAGAATTCACTTACTATCAAGAGGACAGCACCAAGAGGATGGCGCTAAACTGTTCATGAGAAATGCACCTCCATGATCCAGTCACCTCCCACCAGGCCCTACCTGCAGCACCGGGGGTTATATTTCAACATGTGATTTGAGTGAAGACAAATATCCAAACTATACAAATATGCATATACATATGTACAGAAACAACCAAAGGTATCTTTTTTAATTGACAAGTAAAATTATATATATTTATGTTGTACAACATGATGTTTTTGATATAGGTATACATTGTAGACTGATTAAATCAAGCTATATAACATATACCTTACCTCACATTCTTCTCTGTTGTGGGGACAACTCTTAGAATCTATTTTCTTAGCAATTTTCAAATATACAATATATTTGCATTAATTGTCATCAGCATGGTGTATAATAGAGCCCTTGAGCTTACTTCCCCTGTCTAACTGAAATTTTCTCCCTTTGACCCTCATGTCCTCAGTCCCTCCATTTCCTAGCCTCTGGTAACCACCATTTTATTTCCTATTTCTATAAGGTGGATTTTTTACACTCCACGTATAAATGAGATCATGTGGTATTTGTCTTTCTGTGCCTAGCTTATTTTACATAATGCAATGTCCTCCATGTTTACTCATGTTGTTGCAAAGGACAAGATTTCCTTCATTTTTAAAGCCGAATAGTATTCCATTGTGTATATATACCACATTTTCTTTATCCATTCATCCACTGATGAACATTTAGGTTGATTCCATATTTTAGCTCTTGTGATAGTGCTGCAATGAACAGGACAGTGCAGATATCTCTTTGACATACCAATTTCATATCCTTTGGAAATATATCCAAGTGGTAGAATTACTGGATCATATGGTAGTTCTATTTTTAATTTTTGAGGGAGCTCCATACTGTTTTCCATAATGGTTGTACCAATCTACATTCTCACAAACAGTTAAAAAGATTTCCCTTTTCTTCAGATTCTCACCAATACTTGTTGTCATTCAACTTTTTGATAATAGCCCTTCTAGCAAATGTGAGATGATACCTTACTGTGGTTGTAATTTGCATTTCCCTGGTGATAGGTGATGTTGGGTATGTTTATATCTGTTGGCTATTTGTATAACTTCTTTTGAGAAATGTCTATTCATATCCCTTGCTTATTTTTAATCAGATATTTTGTTTTCTTACTTTTGAGTTCTTTATATATTTTGGATATCAACTCCTTACCACATTCATGGTTTGCCAATATTTTCTTATATTCTGTAGGTTGTCTCTTCACTGTGTTGACTGTTTCCTTGGCTATGCAGAAGTTTTTAGTTTGATGCAATCCTCTTTGTCTGTTTTTGCTTTGTGCTTTTGAGGTCAAATCTAAAAAAGTTATTGCCTACATTGATGTTATATCATTTTGCCCCTATACTTTCTTCTAGTAGTTTTATAGTTTTTGGTTTTAGGTTTAAGTCTTTAATCCATTTTGAGTTGACTTTTGTATTTAGTGTAATATAAAAGTTGAATTTCATTCTTCTGTGTGTGGTTGTTCACTTTCCCTATGACCTCTTATTGAAGAGATTGTTCTTTCCCTATTGTGTGTTCTTGGCACCTTTATTGAAAATCAATTGACCAAAAATGATGTATTTATTTGTTTATGCCTGTACCATACTGTTTTAATTCCTATAGGTTTAGAGTAGATTTTGAAATTGAGTTATGTGATGCTGTCATCTTTTTTCATTTTGATCAAGTTACTTAGGCTATTTGAGATTCCATACAAATTTTAGGATTGATTTTTCTATTTCTATAAAAAATCATTGGAATTTTGATATGGATTATGCAGAATCTATAGATTGTTTTGGGTGGCATAAACTTTTAACAATATTAAGTCTTCTAGTTCATGAGCATGAGATATCTTTCCATTTAGTTATGTCTTCCGCAATTTCTTTCATCAATATTTTGTACTTTTCAGTGTGTGGATCTTTCATATCCCTGGTTAAATTTATTCTTACATAATTTTTTAACTATTGTAAATGGGATTGTTGTCTTAAATTTTTTTTCAGATAGTTCATTGTTACTATAGAAACATCCTTATTTTTGTATGTTAATTTTTTTATCCTGCAACTTTACTGTATCCTTTATTAGTTCTAACAGTTTCTAGGTGGAGTCTTTATGGTTTTCTCTATATAAGATCATATCATCTGCAAGCAGTGATGATTTAACTTTTTTCCTTCCTATTTGGATACCTTTTATTTCTTTCTTTTACCTAACTGCTCTGGCTAGGACTTTCAGTAACATGTTAAATGAAAGTGGTGAGAGTGGACATCCTTGTCTTGTTCCTGATCTTAGAGGAAAAGCTTTCAGCTTTTCACTGTTACGTATGATGTTAGCTGTGGGATTGTCATATATGGCCTTTATTGTGTTAAGATACATTCATTCTATTCCTAATTTATTAAGAGTATCTGTCTTGAATGGATGTTGAATTTTGTGAAACACATTTTCTGCATCTATAGAAATGATCACATTATTTTTGTCTTTCATTCTGTTAATGTGGTAGATAGCATATATTGATTTGTGTATGTTGAGCCATTCCTGCATCCCAGGGATAAATTCCACTTAATTATGAAAATTATATTTCTATTTAAACTGGTAGCTTCAAAATTCCTACTATGTCAGTCAGTTTACCAGCAGTAAGCAGCTGGCTGTTACAAACAAATAAAGGTAATTGCAGAAGATTGAATAAAGAACCTATTTACAAAGGTAAGAACAGTGTATAGGAAAAGAACAGAGGTGAGTGAAGTGCCCTATTTTAATGACAGTGAAGCCATTACTGTCTGGGCCAGAACAGGCTAGAGGAGGAGTTTCTGGAATCTAGCATGAGACAGTTGTAAGGAAAGGGCCATCTTGAGAAAAGCTTGGGCCTGTGAAGGACACATTCAGCCTGAGGTTACCAGGCAAGAAGTTATCCAGAAGAATAAGTGCTGGGTGAGTTTCCTCTCATCTTCTGAAACTTAATCTCATCTTGAATTCCCATGTGTTGTAGGAGGGACACGATAGCAGGTAATTGAATCATGAGGGTAGGTCTTTCCTGTGCTGTTCTCGTGATAGTCTCATGAGATCTGATGGTTATTATAAGTGAGAGTTTTCCTGCACAAGCTCTCTCTTTGCCTGCTGCCATCCATGTAAGATGTGACTTGCTCCTCTTTCCCTTCCACCATGATTGTGAGGCTTCACCAGCCACATGGAACTGTTAAGTCCAATTAAACCTCCTTCTTTTGTAAATTGTCCATTCTCTGGTATGTCTGTATCAGCAGCATGAAAAGGGACTAATACAGTAAATTGGTACCAGTAGAGTGGGGCATTACTGAAAAAATACCCAAAAATATGGAAGCAACTTTGGAACTGGGTAACAGGCAGAAGTTAGAACACTTTGGGGGGCTCAGAAGAAGACAGGAAAATGTGGGAAAGTGTGGAACTTCCTAGAGACTTGCTGAATGGCTTTAACCAAAAGCCTGATAGTGATATGGACAATAAGGTCCAGGCTGATGTGGTCTCAGATAGAGATGAGGAACTTGTTGGGAACTGGAGCAAAGGTGACTCTTGTTAAGTTTTAGTAAAGAGACTGGAAGCATTTTGCCCCTGCCCTAGAGATTTGTGGAGCTTTGAACTTGAGAGAGATGATTTAGTGTATCTGGTGGAAGAAATTTCTAAGCAGCAAAGCATTCAAGAGGTGACTTGGGTGCTGTTAAAGGCACTCAGTTTTATAAGGGAAGCAGAGCATAAAGGTTCAGAAAATTTGCAGCCTGACAATGTGACAGAAAAGAAAATCCATTTTATGAAGAGAAATTGAAGCCAGCTGTGGAAATTTGCATAAGTTACTAGAAGCCCAATGTTAATCCCCAAAACAATGGGGACAATGTCTCCAGGGCATGTCAGAGGTCTTCATAGCAGCCCCTTCCATCACAGGCCCAGAGGCCTAGGAGAAAATGGTTTCCTTGGCCAGGACCAGGGTCCCTCTGCTGTGTGCACTCTAGGGACTTGGTGCCCTGCATCCCAGCCACTCCAGCCATGACTAAAAGGTACCAAAGTACAGCTCGGGTTGTTGCTTCAGAAGGTGGAAGCCCCAAGCCTTGGCAGCTTCCACATGGTGTTGAGTCTGCAGGTGCACAGAAGTCAAGAACTGAGGTTTGGGAACCTCGGCCTAGATTTCAGAAAATGTATGAAGATGCCTAGATGGCCAGGCAAAGTTTGCTGCAACCAGGGTGGGGGTGGGGGGCTCATGGAGAACCTCTGCTAGGGCAGTGTGAAAGGGAAATATGGGGTCAGAGCCCTCACACTGAGTCCCTAGTGGGGCACATCTAGTGATGCTATGAGAAGAGGGCCACCATCCTCCAGACCCCGGAATGGTAGATCCACTGACAGCTTTTACCATCCACCTGGAAAAGTCACAGATACGCAATGCCAGCCCATGAAAACAGCCAAGAGGGAGGCTGTACCCACCAAAGCCTCAGGCGTGGAGCTGCCCAAGACCATGGGAACCCACATCTTGCATCAGTGTGACCTGGATGTGAGACATGGAGTCAAAGGAAATCATTTCAGAGCTTGAAGATTTGACTGCCTTGCTGGATTTCAGATTTGCATGGGGCCTGTAGCTCCTTTGTTTTGGCCAATGTCTCCCATTTGGAATGGCTGTATTTATCCAATGCTTATACCCGCATTGTATCTAGGAAGTAACTAACTTGCTTTTGATTTTACAGGCTCATAGGCAGAAGGGAATTCCCTTATATCAGATGAGACTTTGGACTATGGGCTTTTGAGTAATGCTGAAATGAGTTAAGACTTTGCAGGACTGTTGGGAAGGCATGATTGGCTTTGAAATGTGAGGACATGAGATTTGCAAGGGGCCAGGGTTGGAATTATACGGTTTGGCTCTGTCCCCACCCAAATCTTATCTTGAATTCCCATGTGTTGTGGGAGGGACCTGGTGGCATGTAATTGAATCACAGGGGTAGGTCTTTCCTGTGCTGTTCTCATGATAGTGAGTAAGTCTCATGAGATCTGATGGTAAGGGGGAGTTTTCCTGCACCAGCTCTCTGTTTACCTGCTGCTATCCACATAAGACCTGACTTGCTTGTCCTTGCCTTCTGCCATGGTTGTGAGGCTTCCCCAGCCAAGTGTCAACTGTAAGTCCAATTACACCTCCTTCTTTTGTAAATTGCCCAGTCTCGGGTATCTCTTTATCAGCAGTGTGAAAACTGACTAATATGCCCAGCTAGGTTTACAGAGCTTAGTTTATATGCTGATGCTAATATTTGGTAATGGGTGCTTAAATGTGTTGTGAACATGCAACTTGTGAAGACTGTAGTGATGGATTAGTCATGTCTGCTTTCAATATGAGAAGACAGAATGGCGTCAAGCTTGCCAAATATTTTCCAGTGCGTTTCCTGAAAACATCATGGTTAGAGAAACTGCAAGGAAATTTCTGAAGAAATTCTGAAGTGAAGACTGAATTCTCATAGGCGAGGCTGAAAGATATTCATGTATAAGGCATAGCATGTGCAAATATCCAGAGAAATAAAAGACCATGCACTATTCTTAGAATTGCAGGTATCCACAATATGAACAGAAAGCATAACGGGTAACAACAACAGTGTGAGAAATAGGTCCAGTAAAGCAGGTTGCACTTAGATAATGAAAAATCTAGAAGCCTAGCCTGATAGGCCCTGGTGTGTGGTGTTCCCTCCCGGTGTCCATGTGTTCTCATTGTTCAACTCCCACTTATGAGTGAGAACACGTGGTGTTTGGTTTTCTGTTCCTGTGTTTGCTGAGGATGATGGTTTCCAGCTTCATTCATGTCACTGCAAAGGACATGAACTCTTTCTTTTTTATGACTGCAGAGTATTCCATGGTGTAAATGTACCACATTTTCTTTATCCAGTCTATCATTGATGGGATACCCAAAGGATTATAAATCATTCTACTATAAAGACACATGCACACGTATGTTTATTGCAGCACTATTTACAACAGCACGTTTTATATAATTATCTGGAAATTGTCCTGTTCCCTGATAGAGGAGGTATTAGTTCCATTAAGTTGGCATCCTGTGTCATAAAGCAATTAAAGAAATTGCTTTGATCTCTAAAGTAATTGTTGCTCAGATTTCTAATTATTGTCTTTCTATGTAGAAGTCTCATCCTAACCAAGATGCATGGAAATCTCTCTCACTAACATTGGCAGAAATTGTGCAAGTAATGAGACACTTCAAGTAAAGGTGAGGGGGGTGCTTTCCAGAGTTATATCTCAAGGGAAGACAAAGATGTGGCAGTTTCTTTGTATCTCTACTAGAGGACCCATTCTTCAAGTCGGTTGAGTAAACCTTTCTTGACTTTGGTTACCAAATGCATTCATTGTAGGTCCTGATTAGTTAGCACTAACGATGTTCTCTTCCTATGAAGCTGTTTGCAGCCTTGAGGAACACTAGAAAGATTTCCATCTACTAGCTGTACCAAAACCTGGAAGATGCCTAGAAAATATTCCTTTTCTCCTGTCCTTTCAAATGAGAAGACTTAGTTGAAATCTTGAGAATCATGAGTTCAGTGCAGCAAGGAATCATCACGCATTTACACATAGCGGTGCAATTTTCTACTGTTGTTTTTCATCCCTGAGGCTAGAGAAAATATTCTCTAATTCACAGAGGTCCATTTTGTTCCCCAGCTTTATTCCACAAAATTGGATCCTGCCCAATATTTCTGATGAGATCTTGATTTCTTTTATTTTAAAATCATAAGAAACTTTTTTTCTTCCTAAACATCATAAAATTGTTAGTGACTAGAAGAATAATTCATGAGATTTTACGATCATGCTACTGTGTTATTCTCAAACCCAAATAAATCGTTACTTTTCTAAATATTGCTTTGCCAAATTCCATAAACAGTTTCATTCTTACAACAAATAAGGTAATCAGGTCTGTGGTGACCCAATCAAGTTCTTTTACTTGTATAAAATGAGTTCAACTAGAGAGAAGTCCGCATAGGATTCAGAATTAGTATTTTGTATGCCAGAGAAATACGACATTCATCGTTTCACATGTGTGTAAAGTATGATCCTACTTACTTAAGTCAATCAAAATGATCACTGGTATTACAAAATGTACATGTGCTAAGAACAAAATTAACTTGTTCACTGCTTGTTGCTCTGGCTGTGGGGCCAGTGTTAAAAGGTTGATGAGTGCCATCCAGAGGAGAGATGAGTGCATAATTAGAAGTTGTTGGGAACAGACAATGTGCACACTAGGCGATAGTGATGCAGCGTTTATAGCAAGAGAGAGAGTGCACATGATCCAGCTCCTTGCAATATACTTCAGGTCACCACGGCCAGGGATCTATTCCCCAGCCAACATGAGGGGATGATGTAATTGCACATAGCCCACCTCCTGCTGTAGTGAAAGGACCTTGAAGCCTTACCCTAGCGGGGGCGGGGGGTGAGGCTGAAATACAGAAAGCTAGGGGCATGCATGAGGGCCACTGAAGCATGCACTTAAGCAGAACAAAGGAGAGCACACTGAGTCTGAAACGTGGAAGGCTGTTCCTATTCAAGGTGACAAGCCCAGAACAGGCTGTGAGGACTGTTTATCTATTGAAAAGGGAATGTGCCAGCCCAAAACCTGTTCCTATGCAGCTAAGCCAGGGTCGACAGACTGCACACATGGGACATTTCCAAACATTAACTTTTCTGAACAAAACCTTCAAGGGGATGTTGTTACTCTCTCCCTTTGTTTCTTCCCACTGCTTTTCTCATGGTTGTTTAATCTGCTATCAGAGCTGAATCATGACAAGTGACACTTCACTCAAACATTCCTTCTGAATTCACTTCCTATTCTCTTTTGGATCACAAAATATCTGCAATGGAGGACTCCTCCATCAATTCAAGTGTTATGATAAAGATTTCAGCCCACATTGCTATTGCAGGTTCAACATCGTATGTGTTGCTCTCTGAAGCAGACACTTGAGTTGTTTATACTGCTACCCACTGTTTTGTTTCCTTGTTGAGTTTATTTATTTAGCACTTTCTGTTTGTCAAGACCTGCTTTAGATAAGCCCTTTTGAATAGTTCTCCCTGTCCAGATAGCTATGAGCTTGTTGTTTAGTAGGTTTTCTCATTGTATAATAACACTGTTAGCCTCTTTCTAGGCATGTGGCCTGGCCCTGTCCTTTCTATGTGTCTGATCTGATTCAGCAGTACAAGTCACATGAAATATAGAACTATGTAGCAGGATTCCATAAGACAACTAATGCTAACATTTAAAAGGATGAAAAACGATGTAAGATTATTAAAATAACTTTTCACGTCCCCTTCATCAACCTTTATATGCTGATTGGGAAAAAAATAATGTTTAAATCAGTTCATCTCAGTTCAATCAAATATTTAAAACCACGCTTTTAGGAAAGCCTCAGTCTGAGTCAGAAAAATGTCTTGTCTCAAAGATTCGATTCCCCTCCAGAAGCGTTTCTTCCTAAGATGACTGGGTACATTGACTGGGGAGACTGATGTGTGTCCCTGTCGGGGAACGTGGACATCGGGCTTCAGTTGCCCCCAGTGTGAGTTATGGCTGTATCTGATCAACTCTAGGGCAATGCCCTTTTCTTTTTTTTTTTTTTTTATTCGGAGAGGGAGTCTCACTCTGTCGCCCAGGCTGGAGTGCGGTGACGCGATCTCGGCTCACTGCAAGCTCCGCCTCCCGGGTTCCCGCCATTCTCCTGCCTCAGTCTCCCAAGTAGCTGGGAGTACAGGCGCCCGCCACCTCGGCCAGCTAGTTTTTTGTATTTTTTAGTAGAGACGGGGTTTCACCGGGTTAGCCAGGATGGTCTCGATTTCCTGACCTCGTGATCCGCCCGTCTCGGCCTCCCAAAGTGCTGGGATTACAGGCTTGAGCCACAGCGCCCGGCCGGCAATGCCCTTTTCCACCCTGGGTGTTTTGTCACTTCTGGTTTGTGTTTGCAGTCTCTGCCTGGTGAAGTTTTACTTTTAATGTATATTTAAATTAACATATAAAATTATACATATTTATCATGTACAACATATTTGAAGTGTATGTTCATTGTGAAATGGTAAAATCTAGCTAAGTAACACATTGATTACCACACATAGTTGTCATTTTTGTGATGAGAACACTTAATATCCACTCTCTTAGCATTTTTCAAGAATTCTACATATCATCATTTGTTATAGTTACCATGATGTAGAATAGAGCAATTGAATTCATTTCTCCTAACTGTAATTATACATCCTTTTACCAACATTTCCTCAACTCCTCCACCCCCCAAGCACCCTAGCCATTGGTAACCACCACCCTACTCTCTACTTCTATGAGATCAACTTTTTCAGATTCTACTTATGAGTGAGATCTTTGTCTTAGTCAGTGATGGTGCAGAGAACTGGCTCAAGCTCCAAGAAGCTTTCTTCGTTAATAAATGTGAGCACCTGCTAAGTCCTTCGCCCAAGCCATTGATCTGGGAGTCCACCCTTAACTCCAGCTGAGGGCCACTTTTCCCTGAAGTGGCTGGCACTGTGCTAGGCCTGCTGATACATCTATGTCAAGCAAGAACTGAAGACAGGCTATGAAAGCCACACATCAATGGAGTTCTCTTCTATATCATTTTATGAAAGAATACACCGAGTTTATAAAGACCATATCCCACCATTGCTCCTGTCAACCCATGTAACCTTCGCTTATATTTCAGCCATCCACATACCCTCCTAACTGAAGGTTAGAGAGAGTGGATTGGAGCATACAGGTCTTCCTCATGCTTTCCTCTCTTCCATTTTTTCTTCTCTCACCCTTATATTCCACAAATGTCTACTCCCTGCCAGGCATGTGTTCTAAGTACTGGGGATGGAGAGGTAAGGACCACAGAAAAATTCTTCACCCTTCATGGAGCTTACATTCAAGAAATAGAAATAGAAATAGAAAATAAACAAGTAAATATGTTGAATATCAGGAGATAAGTGGCAGGGAGAAAAATGAAGGGACTGTAAACGAGGTAGATTTGATCATAGGGAAGCTCCTTGAAGTACCAATTGAGAGAAAATGTCTACATGTTATGAGGGAGTGAGTAGTTCATAAGCAGCAGAGAGTACCTTCTGGTCAGAGATAAACAGTGATTACAAAAAGTCCCAATATTGGAACAAGCGTGGCTCAATGGAGGGAAAGCAAGATGGCCTGTGTGGCCAGACTGGAGTGAGTGAGGTTGAGGATGGGGATGAACTGAGAAGCCAAGAGAGAGCAGATCAGAGAGATTCAGCACTACTGGGGTAATCTGAGCATGAATGGATAAAGTGACTAATTTAAGTTTTTAAAACATCTCTGTCCGTTGAGAACTAACTGTAGAGAAAAAAAGGGAGAACTAAGAAGAAAAGATGACAATATTTGCAGGAGTGCACGACAGTGGCTGGTTCCATGGTGGAAACGTGATTCCATCTGAATTATATATTGAAGGTAGGGAGGAAGGAGACTGCTGATGACATGGATGTGTAAATGTTGAGTGAGTGTCGATGCTATGTACCGAGATAAGGAAGATTGGAGGTTGAAGTATGGGGGATGAAGAGTTCTTTTTTGGAAATATACAATTTGAATGTTTATTAGACATCTGGAGAATCATGTTAAGTAGGCAGTTAGATAAAACAATCAGGAGCCCAGGACAGATGTCAGAGCTAGACGAATAAATACGGGAATCATCAACAGAGGTGGCATTCGGCATTAGAGGACCGGATTTTTTCAACCAGGAAATACGTTTAGAATTGGAAGAGAAGATGTTCTAGAATTGAGCCCATAAGTACCCTGACTTTCTTGAGAGGAAGGACACGGTGAAGGAGACCAAGAAGACACAACTAATCAGATGAACACCTGTACAGTGTGTGTGTCTAAGGGGTCAAAGAAAGAAAGTATTTTAAGAAGGAGTTAACCAACAGCATCAAATGCCCTGAAATGGCAAGTAAGACGTATATAACCTCGACAAAGGTATTTCAGTGGATTTGTGGGGATGAAGGTCTGATTGGAGAGGATTAAAGAGAGAGTGGGGAGAAGTTCCACTTAAATACATTTAGCTCCCCATCTTCCCAAAACACCACTAAAATGTATGTAATGGAATTTTTTTAAAGGCATAAACTATAAGCACAAAGAGTATAGAAAAGGAAACAACAGGCAGAAAACCCACATTGACAAAATTGTATAATCTGGTGTGGTGGTAACTGACTCAGTAGGCCAGAGAAGGTGAAACATAACCCTATATTCAGATTGCCAGAAAGATATAGTTCTATTTACTGATAAACCCCAAGGTGGCTCAGAAAGTGGAGAATCAGCTTCCTTAGATGGGAGGAGTGTGAAATGGAGCTAAAAACAGGGTTGACTGAAGATCTTTTTAAGTAGCTACCAGATACTACACTTTACTTCCCAGCTCAGTGCAAGCAAGCACGGGAGTGTCACTTTCTGGAAAGGTATGACAAGGGGTTAAAAGGCTCTGAACATGGGGATGGCAGACATAGGTGAGAGCAAATGTACAGTGCCTGACTGACATGGAGAGATTTTAAGTAAAATTATTGAATGAATGGTAAGACACTCCTTACCCTGCTTCCTTGTCTATTTCTCTGCTTTACCTTCACAAAGATGGCTGCCAGGCCTACACCAGTGCCCTCCCACTGTAAAGCATTCTAAAAAGTTCAACTTCAGTTTTGAGGGTTGTGATCCTATAGCAATTAACCCATTTCCTCTTCTGCGTCTTTGATAACCCTCTCATCGTTGACACTATCCAATTTTTTCTGCAACCAATGGTGAAACATGTCTCAGGCTGCTTCCTGTATTTGGAAAAGCCCTCCTTCAAATTTAGCTAAAGTACTCTGTCATGTTTACAGAAAAAGGAGAAAAAATATCACTTGAAATGTTCCCATTCCCATCTACTTCCAACCTTAAATTGAATATTATGTCAAACACAAGAGGACATTAACATGCAAACACTTGTAATCATTGCTGCTTTACTTCACCCAGCGCATCTTATTATTTGTGTTTTTATGTAATTTGAATGTGATTAAAATGTGTACAAATATTATCGTAATGTCGCTAAGCAGGTATTTATGTGAAAACATATGGTCCAGTGTGGTGGGTATAAGACCTAGTTCAACAACACATGCCTCTGGTGTTTAACGATATTTGGTGGCATAATTTTTTTTAAAATCTGTTTTCCAAATCATTACCTAGATTCAAGGAGGCAGAGATCCAGATGCTTTACCATATTTTCTGCACCTCATTATTAAATTCACTTCTTAACTGTTCTTTGTAAGTAAACTGTCATAGAAGACTTTCAGAATTAACCAGAGAAAGCTTTATGCCCCCCTTTTCAAAGTTTAAATGGGGATCTAAAACCAAAGCAGACCAAATACCTCTTCGCTCTAGGTCAATGCAGACATCAATAAAATCAGCCAGTGTTCTGTCAATGATAATCTAATTCATTCTCTCATGAATTTATGCACAAATTATGCACAATTATATTAGCTTATTATTATATTGTCATAAACAATGGTTGTAGTAAGAGTCGCCTACCATATGTAGACCTACAATTAGGAGTTGTGCATAGACCTTGTCTGGAAGTCAAAAGATAGTATTCACTTTGTTTTATGGAGTAATCTTTTCAGTAATTTTGAGAAAGTCATATATTTTTAGTGAACCTCATTCTTGCTTACTGGAAAATAGAATCCCACTCTGAGCTCTCTCAAAGTCATCATAAAATCAAAGGTGACAATATGAAAATATACTTATATTGTTACTTTTGTCAGTTTATTTCATCTAGTTCACTTATTTGTCACTGCTCTTATTTGCTATTCTTACACAAAAGTTTCACACTTGTTTCTAAGTGTACACATGCATTCTCATTCAGACAGAGATGTTTTGAAGACCTTGAATCACTTAATTTAATTAACACTCTTAATTTTTCAGATGAAGAAATGTTGTTCACCCAGAAAATTTAAGTGACAAACCAAGGCCACACCTATAACTGGTGGCAGTCCCCAAACTAAAACTCCAGGCCTCTAGTCTTTTCACTGACATCCATGTTCACTGATATTCAGAAAATATCACTTACTTTGGGAAGTATTGAAAGAAATGTTGCTAAGATGTAAATACAAAATAAAGTGACACATAAACAAAAAATAAACATTATGTTTAAATATTCAGATGGCATATAATATGCCCAAACTAAGAGATTAGAAAAATCTAAAGTGAAGATTTTCTACTAAATATACTTTTATCCATATATGTATATATATATAAACATATATATATTCAGTATAATTCTAAAGTCATAATACTGATAAAACAATGTAATCATAAAACAGCCACCTTATGAATTATTTGTATACATGTTTAGTGACAATATTAAAATAATATTTTATAATTTAAAGAGTACTCAGCACACAGATTTTCCACCTTATTTGGCATGATCTGCAGCACTGAAGATTACCAGCAGCTACAATATGGAGAGACAAATGCTTCAGCTGTTTGTTGTTAATTTCCTCCTCTGTGATGTAAAATATCCAGGGAACCCAGAACACTATTATTTTTTAATTTTTATTTTACGAATCACAAACGCTCTGTTAGGATCTTGCTTACAATGATTTAACATGCAGTGTCAGGTCTTACTGTTTTAATGCTTTCAGGAATTTAGCATCTGTCTTTATTAATCCCAAGTTCCAAAAGCATATCTCAACCATCCGCATCCTCATCTTCTGGAGTTCAGTATATAATGCTAGGAAAAATTAAAAACAAACAAAAATAAAACAATGCAAAAAAAACTTTCAACATGGATGAACAGAAAAGGAAATATTCCTAATGCTCATTTGGAGAAACCTGTAACCAGGGCACTTACTTCCATGTCCTGAAGACATTCAGGAGGCAGATGGATACTTTAGCTACATGATGTTTGACTAACTGCATCCTTCGAAGAGACTGTAAAATTGCATTTCAGTCTGACATCCTGCCAGCTAAAGTGTTGAGTTTATCAAGTAAACAAAAATAAATCAATTACATTTCCACAAAATTACTGAGTGCTTCTGGGTGGCAAGTGGAGGAATCAGAATCAGGCTTTTCCCCCTTTTCATAGAAAATCTAAGATAATGTCAAATAAAAACTATGGACTGCAATTTTTTCGAAATAATGCCTAGGAAACAAACTAGATCGCATTTTTAGTGTAGGCATCCATTTTATTCATTGACATTTTTGCATGCAAGCTTACTTTGGGGTCAAAAGAAGACAGAGAAAAGAGAAAAAATAGGAACCAAAACTTAATAGGATAAATGACTCTATCTTTATGTTAGTCCTTCTCTATCCCTAAAATACTTTTTACTATAGTATCTGGCATTCATTCATTCATTCATTCATTCATTTTGTTGTTGTTATTTATCCAGTTATTTTCTTGCAGAATTAACATTTCAGTAGCGCTGAAGACAGCTCTCTTGCTGTGTTCCCTTGAGAGCTTCCATCTGAAATGAATGAACATCAAGGCCAAATTTGGAACTACAGGGACAGTTTTCAGTTTATTCACTTTATATATTGACTGAACCCTGAGTCAAGGTTCCTAGGTCATTCCATCTAAATTTACTTGGATATATTTGAACTCGATGAGTTGTCATTTCTTCTGAAGGCAAATTCTGACAAGACCATTAGTGATGCATGATATTTTATGAAAATAAAATGTTTCAAAAGTAAAGATTCAAACTGTGAAATCCTCAGTAGCATCAAGGAGCTGCGTTTATAATTATTTTTAATTAAATTTCACAGTCAAAGTATGCAATATAAAATTCATATGGATGCAAATTGTTGCTAGGGAGGTTGGACTGTAGCAGAATGTGTTTTGTTGCATTAATTTTTAATTTTCTCTAATTTCTCGTGTGTTTGGAATGTCAGACCAATTTTTTTTTTTTTTTTTTTTTTTTTGAGATAGAGTCTCGCTCTCTCGCCCAGGCTGGAGTGCAGTGGCACGATCTCAGCTCACTGCAAGCTCCGCCTCCCGGGTTCACGCCATTCTCCTGCCTCAGCCTCCTGAAGCTGGGCCTACAGGCGCCTGCCACCACACCCGGCTAATTTTTTTGTATTTTTAGTAGAGACAGGATTTCACCGTGTTAGCCAGGATGGTCTCAATCTCCTGACCTCGTGATCCACCCGCCTTGCCAGGATTACAGGCATGAGCCACAGCACCTGGCCCCAATTTTTTTAACGTTGTCTCTGCCTCTGATTTTTTTTTTTTAAATGTTGTCTCTGACTCTGATATCCTTATGTGTTGTTCTTCTCTCCTTAAAAGCTTTTCAACTTCTCATGGGAAATTTAGCTTCCAGATTATGAGGATTTCCGTCACCCTGATCCCCTCTTATTTAACCCTTTTTATTCTATGTTAGATAACTATGAAATAATAAAAAATAAAGGCAAGTTTAACATGAATTTAGTGTTTGTTTTTAACTAACATCTCATGTAGAATGAGTTTAAAGAAAATTTTTGGTAGCATTTCAAAATAAATGTACACCAAACAAATTGTCATGTTAAGGGGAAACAATTCAGAATTTATCCTCTTTCTACCTATTGATCAATACCAGGAAAGACTTTAAATGCCTGTAATCCCAGCACTTTGGAAGGCTGAGGCCAGTGGATCACCTGAGTTCAGGAGTTTGAGACCAGCCTGACTAACATGGTGAAACCCTGTCCCTACTAAAAATACAAAAATTAGCTGGGTGTGGTTGCAGGCACCTGTAATCCCAGCTACTCAGAAGGTTGAGGCATGAGAATCGCTTGAACCTGGGAGGCGGAGGTTGCAGTGAACCGGGACTGTGACATTGCACTCCAGCCCGGGCAACAGAGCGAGACTCTGTCTCAAACAAACAAACAACAACAAAAACCTTTAACCTCAAATGTAGACTATTCCAGAGTTGTGACACTGTATCTATTTAGTACTATCTAGTAATAGACACAATTATTATTATCATCCAGGAGATTTTCTTGTATTGGTGTTTACAAAACAATAAATAACATTTTCATTGTAAGTTGACAATTATTTAACATAGTTGTAGACACAGATGTTAAATGTTTGATACAACAGACATATTTCTTGACCTTACTGCTTATAATACAATGACATATACAGACTTACAGGCAGGTGATTTTAATAATGTGCAGTGAGTGCAATTATTAGGTAAATATGCACCTGAACTATATTTAGGGAACCAGAAAAGGCTTCTGCAGGAAGGGATGCCTATGCTAAAATTTGAAGACTTGGCAAGGATTAGCTAGAGAAATGGGAAAGCTTGGCTTGAAGATGGAAGATGGGAAAGGGAAAGGGTTTTCTAAACAGAAGGAAGAGCCTGACAAAGACCTTGATTTTAAAGAAAGCATGTGTTTGAGGAGTTGAACACAGTTCAAGGCAAGATGTCAAGCAGGATACACTAAAGGATGAGTGTGCAGAGATTTGTAGGGTGTGGAAAATGAAGGGGCTGATAATGAAGCCGTATTAATGAGTTTGGAGTTTAACCTATTGACAGAGTAAAACTACTGATGGTCGTCGGGGACCTTTACTAGGCAGGATAATGGCATAAAGATGACTCTGGCTTCCTTGCTGATAAGGGGTTGAAGGACAAAACAGGGAGAGCAAGAAGACCAGTTAGGAAGTAATAAGTTGTCCATGGAAGGAGCCTTCACTAACGGAGAATTTTCCTGGATTAAGAGAGAGGGTTAAATTAAGACTTTTTTTTTTTTTTTTTTTGGTTAAAAAAATTTATTCTGGTAAAATATATACAAAACTTGCCTTATTAAGGGTACAATTCAGTGTCATTGATTACATTTATAATGCACAATAATCGCCACTATTTCCAAAAGGTTTTAATCATCCCAAACAAGAAACATTTAAGAGACATTTAACATAGGACTTGGTGACTTACAGGAGATAGAGTGGCAGAA
The DNA here is from genome assembly GCF_024542745.1 of Macaca thibetana thibetana. Lineage (NCBI taxonomy): Eukaryota > Metazoa > Chordata > Mammalia > Primates > Cercopithecidae > Macaca > Macaca thibetana. Next base: position 90,484,229 of record NC_065584.1, read on the forward strand.
GCAGTAAAAAGTGATGTTGAAGGCTACTTGTTATAACTGTTGCTATCATAGCTTTCAATTCTTTTATTTAATATTTTCTTGAACCTTCTGTGCTGTCACTGTCAACATTTCAAATTCATGCGTTTTTCAAGTGTCTTTGTAAATCTCCTGTAGATGGATTTGCTTTTTTTCTCCAATAATACAACTGTAGAGTGTAGTCCATTCATATTTAGGGAAGTATGGGTATATTTGAATATATTTCATCATCTTGTATGTGCTTTGATCTTATTTTTGGTTTCTGGATATTTTGTAGGTTTTTTTTAACTTTCTTACTGGCACAGCAATTTATTGGAGGTTATTTCTCCCATTTTATGTCATTTCTGGAGCTTTTTAAAGAGAATATTATTTAGCATATATCTAGCAAGATTCTGCCAGTAAAGAAAGTATTCCCATATGTGAGTTTTTTTTTTTCAGTTTGTTTGTTTATTTACTTATTTATTATTTGAGACAGAATTTCGCTCTTGTCACCCAGGCGACTTTATTTATTTGAAAATAAAGTAATATGAGAAGAAATGTAAAGCTCTCTTTCCCATTTTACCCTACTCTTCCCCAAGACCAACTTAATTACTTTTAATGATTGTGCTCTGGAGAAGAGCAACATATTCAGGCTCATTAGTGGCACCTACAATTCTGATTACAATGGCTTGCATTAGAGAAATAATAATTTTTATTTAGGAAAAGACTTTTGTTTAACATATTGCCGATATTCTTGTCTCCCTAAGAGGATGGAAAAGGACAGAAAAAAAAGTAAAATATCAGACATAAAAATAAGAACAGACATTTTTTCTCCTTCTCTTTCTAATAGAAGAGATTGATAATAAGGCAGGGGATTTTCAATTTCAGTCCACCATGGTAGAGCCTCAAATTGTCTATGAGATTGTGTACAGTTATTTAAAGTAGTTATTCATTTTAATTGACAAAATTATATATATTGTGTACATTATGTTTTCAAAAATGTATACATTGTGGAATGGCTAAATTGAGCTGATTTAACATATGCATGACATCACATACTCACTATTTTTTGTGGTAACACTTACAATGTACTTTTTAAGCAATTTTCAAGAATGCAGTTGACCCTTGAACAACATGGGTTTGAATTGTGCAGGTGATTTACACACAGATTGTCTTCCACCTCTGCCTGCCCTGAGACATCAAGACCAACACCTCTTCTTCCTCTTCTCTTCAGCCTAATCAACATGAAGATAATGAGGATGAAGACCTTTATGATGATCTACTTCCACTTACTAAATAGTAAATATATTTTATTTTCCTTATGATTTTCTTAATATTTTCTTTTTCTCTAGCTTACTTTACTGTAAGAATACTTTATATACTGTATATAATACATACAACATTCAAAATATGTGTTCATTGACCACTTATGGTATTGGAAAGGCTTCTCGTCAACAGTAGGCAATTAGTAGTTAAGTTTGGAGAGAGTCAAAAATTATATTTGGATTTTCAGCTGCGTGGATGGCTAGCACCTCCAACTCTTACATTGTTTGAACGTCAACTGTACAGTAATTGTGCACAGTCCTTTCCAAGAGCTGTGAAACTTTACTTATCTAAAAACACTTAGCCATGTATTTGACCAACTGAGCTTAGAATATGCTACTTCTACCCCTACCCATTGCTCTTATCTAGGAATACTTTATAGTCTATAAAAGAGTATCCTATAATGGTAGGCAATTCTCAGACATAGTTCTAGCCATATTGGTTTAAAATCTTAAATTGTCTCCCTTTGTCTAGAGACAATTTTTAAATTTAAATGCATACAAGGGGAAAACTTGTAATATAAATGGATTATTTTGGACCAGATATAATAGGGAGTGGAAGAACGGTCCAATATAAAGAAAGAATGATCCAATTAATATTCAAATTCATATTAAAGTAGAAAAGCACTCACCTATCCCTGTGCGTGTACATGTTTGCATGTGCTGAATTTGAGCTTAGTTACTCCGCATGACTCCATTTGTGAGGATGTTGTATAGAAACAAACAAATCACTCATTTGTTTGTTATACACAATCGTCATGATCTTCTTGACTTACCTCTGTGCACTCTGCCTAGACTATTTTTTTCCATTCTTTTCTGTGCTCCAACCATAATGTATAGGGGGCAATTGTGCTATTCTAAATATATAACCTAATTTATGCCTCTGTGAATTTGCTTCTGAATTCTCTTTGTCATGAATATCCTTTCTTGCCTTGCCTTTTTTTCCTGTCTTGAAAAACTGTTATTATTTTACTTATATGGCAAAGTCTCCTATATGCAGTTTTCCCCAATTCTTCCACCCCGACCCTCAAAATGTTACCTATTTGCTCCTCTTTGCAGGGATTCAGTGCATGAATCTGTGTTATCATACTACATTCTAGCTTATGGTTTCTATTTGAATATTGGTACCTTCCAGCAACTTGGGCACGAAGGAACATGCCAAATCTTTGAAACCCTAGGAACAATAAAAATGCTTAGCATCTAGTAGGTATTTAACAAGTGAATCAGGAAGAGGGAATAAAGGAAAAAAGGAAGAGAGAGTGAGTGAAAGGGGGTTGGTTGGGGAATACATATGTGCTGACTTATTACCTTAGATAAGTTATTACCTCCCTTCTTTTCAGTTTTTTGGAGGAAAAGTAATACCTATCTGGCAGGTTTGTTCTAAGATTCAAAAGAAAGGTAAAAGGAAAACACTAGAAATGGCCAGATATTTTGCTTTACTAGATAAAACTTTATCTAACCTTCATTTACTTTTCTTCAATGTGTAAGCAAACAATAGAGTGCTTTGTGATGAGGCCAGTTAATGTAACAGACCTGAACTAGTGCCAATAATGAGTTTTATGTTTCTTCTGTGTTGACCAGCTTTCATGCATGAAAACCTTATGAGGAACAAGCAGCTAATCTTAAAATGCATTTTACTGATGCTTTTAAGTAAGAAAAACATACGATTCATACTAGTTAAAATACATAAAGACCCAAGTGGTATTAAAATTGAAGTTCAGTCTGGGTGCAGTGGCTTATGCCTGAAATCCCAGCACTTTGGGAGGCCAAGGCAGGCAGATCATGAAGTCAGGAGTTCGAGACCAGCCTGGCCAACATAGTGAAACCCCATCTGTACTAAAAATACAAAAATTATCCGGGCATGGTGGTGCACACCTGTAGTTCCAGCTACTCAGGAGGCTGAGGCAAGAGAATCACTTGAACCCAGGAGGTGGAGCTTGCAGTGAGCTGAGATAGCACCACTGCACTCCAGCCTGGGCAACAGAGCAAGACTCCATCTCAAAAAAAGAAAAAAAATGAAGTTCAATGTAAAAATAGCCTTAACATTTCCTTAGGTAAAGTTGAACTTTGTGTACAAAAATTTAAAAAAGAAAGATTTCTATTGAACTTTGAACTAACTATAATACATATCAGGTAAAATAAAAACTTTTTGGGTTCCTCATTATTATGGATATTTGATTACCTAGAGAACAACTATTTTGTGAGTGAAAATAAACAGGAATATTTTATTTTATCCTCATTTAGTTAATCTAGAGAGTTCATTCATTGCTTCAGAACAATTTCACAAATTTATCATATATTTCAAGATTTACCTGATGAAATATCGATAATAGTTTATACATGTTCTAATTTCAGCTAGGAGGAGCATCAAAGAAATGCACTCAAGTCAGCTTTTAAAACTTCTTGATGACAATTCCGAGGTACCATATAATAGTACCTGAATTTCTTTAGTCTCAAAAAAGGAAAGTGTCACACTGAGGCAGCTTATGCACACTGCACTTTTACAAATCTAGAAACAGCATTCAGCATTTCTGAAAGGAAAAATAAGATTCATCTCTGTACTAGTCTGTTTTCATACTGCTATAAAGAACTGCCTGAGACTGGGTAATTTATAAAGGAAAGAGGTTTAACCGACTCACAGTTCAGCATGACTAGGGAAGCCTCAGGAAACTTACAATTATAACAGAAGGTGAAGGGGAAGCAAGGCACCTTCTTCACAGGGTGGCAGGAATGAGAAGTGCCAAGTGAAGGAGAGAGACCCTTATAAAAACCATCAGATTTCATGAGAACTCACTCACTATCACCCCTGTGATTCAATTACCTCCACCTGGTCCCTCCCTTGACACATGGGGATTATGGCGATTACAATTCAGGATGAGACCTGAGTGGGGACACAAAGACTAATCATATCAATCTCAATACATTTTTTGCTAAATCTAGGTAGACTCCTCTGCTGAGTGATCATCTATGTAGCACATTATAATCATGAAAGTTTCTGGGCAGTTCAGATACATAAGAGGTATGAGGGTATCTAAAATAATTTTATGACCATAATAAAATCACATTTGGCTTCTGAAGCAATAACTATGGTATGGCATATAGGTTAAATTCTTATAAACCAGCTATATTTAAAACATAGTTATAACTGGCCGGGCGCGGTGGCTCATGCCTGTAATCTCAGCACTTTGGGAGGCCGAGGCAGGCAGATCACAAGGTTAGGAGATCGAGACCATCCTGGCTAACATGGTGAAACCCTGTCTCTACTAAAAATACAAAAAATTAGCCAGGCATGGTGGCGGGCACCTGCAGTTCCAGCCACTCAGGAGGCTGAGGCAGGAGAATGGCATGAACCCGGGAGGCGGAGTATATATATAGTTATAACCAATGAATAGAATGTAACTAATAAAATTAATTGCAGCAGACTTATCACTTACCTCAGTAAGTGGTACAAAGAAAAAGAGGACTTTTACTTCCATGGACGTAGGCGGTAATCCCAAAACTAGATGACTCTTTGAGAATCTAACTTTCTCTGAAAATGACTGCTGAGATTCCACTTGAAAACCAACATCCTTCCCATCACCATCTCAGAAAATGGATCCCCAAGACTAAAAGATAATCCATGTTTAAATTCCAGTAACATAATGTATTCAAAGTATTTTCTTTGATGAAAATTCACCTTCAAAAATCTATAGTTTTGTTCTCAAATGTCTATAAAATAGAATCTGCTAGTAGTCCTCAAGATTTTTTTTCCCATATTTATCGGCTCACTTGCCTTTCCCTCTGCAAATGACTGTTTAATGCTCAGGACTATGTTCTAGTTATAGGATTTATTCCAAACATTTAATGAATTTTGAAGCGAAAAATTTAATTGTTATTAAAATACTAAAAATATCTCTCTTTTCTTTTAAAAAGATTTCTCTTTCTCTCAGGCAATCAAACTAAGAATTTCTAGTACAGAAAGACATCGTTCTGGTGAATATTTTATGGCAGTATATAAAACAGGATGTTCCTACTATTTTTACTGCCATAAGATTCCAAATATTTTAGAGCTTAAGTTTTACAAAAGTTGCTGAGAATCAACCACGAAAATTGCATGGTAGGCTTATTTGCATTGTGTACCAGGGAGAATATTTTTAGCTCAGAGTTATTTTAGACATGACTGGGTAAAAATGAACTCTCTTACTACCCCAGGAGTATGCATACATTTCTACAATAAATAATGAAGAATGAAAAAGTATGAAAAATATTACTGCATTTGGAATTAGGTCTTTTCTCCAAGTTCTTTGAAGGGAGGTTAATGTGTAAAAGGGCATCCCTATTCATGGAAATCTGAATGCTAATAAACAATACATAATGCTAGTGATTATCACCTAATTTCAATATTTATTAAAAACTGCCATTGCAGAGCAATCAAAGCACATCGCGAATTGTGCTGTTATCTACATTTGGATAAGTTTTCCATAAATATTGAGTCTCAGTCATTATTAGTATAAATTATTATTAACTTCTTGGAGACTTGAATCTATATGGAAAATGATTAAATTTTACACTATTTTCTTTTGTCTCTATTATATTCTTTATACATATGATACAAATAAAGGAATAAGCTATTCAATGAGGCCAGTAAAACATATTTTATGGAGAGGGCTATTTCTTAGAAAAACTATAAAGTCACGAAACTTGTTTTTGACACCAACACATTTCCACAGTTAGTGTTGTTTCTTGGCAGCTTTTGCATCAAAGACAAACACAACTTCCTTTGGAATTTCAGGACTCTTATGTTGTTCTCATAGTGCTCACAATGCACTATAGAGACCCTGGTAGACAAAAGGTGCATTCATTCTCCCAGCAGAATTCACCTTTCTAATCAGTGAAAAAACAATATTGCCTGCTCTGTGTCAGACAGTATGATAGGAACAGGGTGTGTATTACACAAATGATAATCACTTAAATAAGATGTTTGTAACATTCTTTGCCCTATAATAGTTCACAGTCTAGTGGAAAAGATGGACATGTAATTAAAGCATACTACAATAAAAATAACATTAAAAAGAACGTTTATTTTTCAGGAACGATTTTAAACACTTTACATGTATTAATCCTTACAGCACTCCTAGTAGGCAATGTCAATATCCCCATTTTATAAATGAAGAAACTACGATGCAAAGCAATTAAGTGCAAATGGGTTATTGCCAAGGAAGAGGACATCTAACTTGACCTAAATGATTCAGACATTGATTAAGAAAGGCTTTATAGAAGCAAAAAGCCTGAATTAAACTTCCAAAATGATTAGGATTGCAATGATAAAGAAAAAATAGCGAGACAGGAACTGTGTTCACAATATATGAAGTATGGAAAAAATAGCAAGATATCATCTCCACATTAAATATATATATATATATATAAAAGCTGGGTGTGGTGGTGCATGCCTATAGAACCAGCTACTCAGAAGGCTGAGGCAGGACGATCACTTGAGCACAGGAGGTCAAGGCTGCAGTGAGCTAGGATGGTGCCACTGCACTCCCACCTGGGTAAAAGAGTGAGACCCTGTCTCTAAAAAAGTTCTTTTAGAATAAAAAAAAAAAAAAAACCAACAAAACAAAAAGAAAGGAACAAAAAGTGAAAAAGTCACACAGATGTGAGAATATATGCCAGATGGAAAGTACCAAGTCAGTATTCAGTTTGCCTAGAATTTAAGACTGAATGGGAATGAAAGGAATGAAGCCAGAGAATTATCAGCTTATGAAGGGTTCTGTGTGCTCTGCTAAGAAGCTTGATTTTATGCAGGAATTTTTAAGATATTCAGCAAAAGAATGAATCTTCACCCTATCAACTGTCACTCACCAAATATAATTTATTATTGTCCCTTTTTTGTTTTTTGCTATGGCTCTCCTTGTCTAATACCATTAAAAATAATTGGATGTAGATGAATATCTACTAAAGCATTATTTTTTCAAAGATACTTACATTTCATTAAGATATATTTGAAGATAACAAAGCCTTTAAGTTTCTAAGACAGATGTTTCTAGACTTACAATGTGGTTATGTCCCAATAAATCCACTGGAAATCAAAAATATCCTAAGTTGAAAATGCATTTAATATCCTGAAAAACCCATTGCAAAACTGAAAAGTTGTAAGTTGAACCATTTTAAGTCCAGATGCTCCTCCACTGAGGATGGAATTATGTCCTGATAAATCCATCATATAAGTAAAGAAATCCTAATTCAAACCAGGGTAAGTCGGATATCATCTGTATTGACATTTCAGGTCACTTGGCAGAATCGTGAGTTGCTTTTGGGCAGAGAAGCCATTTTCTTACTCCTGTGAATAATTCAAATGGTTCGTTACAAGAAAGTTGGGAGAGTAGCAAATTAGGGGCCTCTGGATTCAATGTCCAGGTCTGTCACTCACTTGTTGCAAGTAATTTAGCTTATCTCAGCTTCTCTAGTCATCCATTTTCTCAACAATGAAATGGGTAGGAAGAGAGACACTGAAAAGCAAGGTTATTTCAAATACCTTTTCAAATTCTTATATTTTCATTCTATGACACTAATCTTGGCCTATTCAAAAAGCAAGTTATAATTGCAGAGTGAGATTTCTCTAGAAATATCTTTTACAAAATAGTGTTAACTCTCCAGAAGGGCAACATATTGATGTGAAAAGCTAAAACTTTGGTATAACCTCCAAACATTTAACAGGAGATTTTTTGTTAAATCTAGAAAGCAAAATGACAAAACAGTAATGCTTTTCCCCTTAAAATGGTCATATAATTAAATCTGTACGAATAGTCTTATGCACATGATTACATTTAAGGAAGCAGAGTCACATAATTGAAATAACTTTTCAAACATCACATATTTCAGCAGTGGTGGAGCCAGACGCTAAACCTCTGTTGTCTAATTCGAAGTCCACTGCTTACTTTACCACAACAGTTGTTGTTACATTGACAATTAAGGCTTATCATTATAGACAATTTCATAAGCAATAGGAATATTTTATTTCAAATAGAGTTAGAAAGACAATAGACATAAAATCAAATGTGTTAATCATTTGAACCACAAAAAGAGAAGCTTGCATTTCCAGCAGTGTGTGAAGTGTAAGGTGGAAAATGCAAACCTGTCAATGTGCCCCCATTTCTATAGAACATGTGGTTTAGCAGGATCACTGGGAGGGAACACACACAGCGACCACAGAAGGAGCTTGCCCTTGGAATATTCCTGTTTATTTGAATTTACAACAAAAGTTGATCTTTCATTGGCATTAAGAAGTTATATAGCCTTCCTGAACCTGCTTTTAAAATAAATGTATCTAGAGTAAAATTATCAAATTGTGTTCCTTAGATGTTAAAAAATATTGCAAAGGCAGTAAAATAGACTTCTTATGGTCTTAAATATGCTAATTAATGTTTATGTTAAGTCTCCAAGAAGGGGTATAAAGGCTATGAGCAATGAAACATTTCCCAAACTGTTTTGACCAATAAAACTTCCCCTACCAACAACACCTACACCCAAAAAGCATGTAAAACAAATGAAAAGGCTGATAAAAATAAGGATTTATGTTTTTCTCCAGTAAAATAGAATAATCTAGAGGGATAGCGAGATAAAATTTAAGTTTTCTAAAGAAGATTTAATAAGTTGATACCTACAGGGCATTTTAATATAAAAATTTATGTTTGTGCTTCCACTATAGAAATACGTAGAGAGTTTTCAATATTTTAGTCTTTTGCCAATGTATAGTGATCAGAAGTGGCATCTTGAAATCAAATATGCTTATTTAATAAGACTATAGCATACCTTGGAAGTATGCAATAATGTGTAGAAAAGTCTGGATGTGCAGAGAAGTTACGGGGGACATAACTGGTAAATGTGAAACAGATTGTGCAGTGATTTACGAACACTACAAAATACTTCTGGTATCCAAATATTAAATAAAATTAGCAAGGAAATATTATATAACATTGTTCTTCCTATTTTACTATAATGTATTTTAGGAACCATGTTTTTACACTATCACAATCTGGATACATCCAATTGCTGATAATATTGGACATGTTTATACAAAGGATTACAATATTTTATTGCTCAGATGTCCAACTTTAAAGATGGGTATTTTATGAGAAACATACAATGTAAAAGGAAAATGCTATAACATATGATTATCTCTTGTGAAACTTTATGTATGAAATAACACAGCTTCAAAATGCATAAAGCAAGAACTGCATTAACTGTAGAAACGACAAACGGGAAAGATAGACTCAAAAAGATGCTAAAGACTTTCTTCCCTCTCTAAGGTCATGAAAGATAAAATACACAAAATATTCAAACAGATAAGGAAAATATCAATAAAATATTAAATATAATACATACACATAAACATATATACTGATATGTTTCATTATATTAAAAAGAGACCCTTATTTCAAATGGTATGGGATATTTAAATAAGTCAGACAATAAATTTGAAAATAGAAAAAGAACACATGTAATGCTCTTGGGCTTAGAAAATGATACCCAGTGCATGGTGATTTTGCTCGAGTACTTTGCCCTGAAGTACTTTGGAACATCTCTGAAGCAGTCTCAGAACCAAGTTACTCCTTCCTCAAAGATATGATCAGAGATCATCTGCTGTAACTTCTACCTGATCCCCTCACATCAAGTATTGCCTGCCACCTAGAAATCACGCTTCGCATAGAAGTCAGTGGTATCATAATAAACAGCAATCAACAATCCAGCATTCAGTTCCTTTAGCTCTTCTTTCCATTCTAAGTCTACTTTTATTCATCAGAACACCCACATTTTACTACAGATTTCTGCTCTAACAGATACCAGTTTAATCTTTCTCCCTTCTGCTATTTTCCAGGGTTTGTATTCCTTACATTTGTTTACTTCTTTTTTCACCGAGAAGCTCCTAGTTCCATTTGTAACTAAATTTCTTACCCGAGTCTCTTAACTGCCACTCTATTTCCCACCTTGTGTAATTCTCACAAAAGATTCACTTAACTTGATATGTATTTATGATTTTTTTCTCTATCTAGGCATCAGACATATGTTATTCACTATTGCACTAAAATTGATAATGCAAAAATTTTATTCTATGTATCATTTCAGGGAACTTTTATAAATTGCAATGACTGGTAGTAACATAACAATGAATATAATTACTATACTTTTCAAGGATTTACAAAATGTATACTCAGTATAGGAGTTACATACTTAGAGGAATTTAAACTGACAAAGGTACCACCCTCATTTTGGGCAATAGCTAAAAGGAAATAACATCTAATGCTTCAGTTATGTGCAGCTCTTAAGTACTCTTCCCATGGTAAATGCCATTGTGAAATTAATAAAACTTGTCACGCAAATGGTGCACCAGTGAAATTAAGAACAGTAGCTAGACTTTGCATCCTTTTTTTCCCCTCTTGATTTTAACCAAGTAACCTCTAAAAATTAAGGCAACTTTTCTTGGATATCTTAATTACATAGTTATTTGCACAAATGACTCTGTAAGATTTTATTGACATATATCTTTCAAGCCAAACTAACATGGTATTCTTCTCTTACAATTGATTGTCATAAATAATCTGGTCACTGACAATCTGATATATTATTACAAGGAAAAGTAGAAAAAAATATTATTTAGGTTAATTTGACTTCTGTCCCCCAAATGCTTAACTTTAGTCACTCTTTATGATCTAAGAATCTATAGAAGATTAAAAAGTAAATAGCTAACTGCTCTTAATACTAATGATGGGGAAAAGATAAGTAGATACACTAGTGATTAAAAACACTCTAAGATACACTTAGGATGACATCGGTATGCAGATCTATACCAGTAATTACAAACAGAGCATTTTAATTCTTTCCTCACTTTTATTCTAAAGATTTTCATAAGAAATATTTGCTGATTTCAACTTACATATTAATAGAGATGTCGCTGACAAGTTGAGTAACTCCAAATTAGGATGTAAGAAAATGTTTAAAAAGTGTAAAGACAAAACTCTGTGACTAAATGAAGTTTAGTATTCAGGCTTTAATGATTAAATTGACCACTAACATGACATACCCATAGAGGATCATGTGAAATAAAGATGGGTGATATTAGGCAATGTGTGTGTCCATGCAAAATATTAACAATCTTTTATCACAATAATACAAGTCTCACTATCTATTAATGGTATTAAGATATTGAAGAAAAACAAATGAATACTTTATTAAATTTAACTTTCTATATTGACTCACATATTTAGCAACCAAAAATAAATTTAGTCACATCAATATTAAAAAGTAGTTTGCTAAATCACAACTGTTACTTTATAATAACAAATGTAAAAGTAACTGCAGAATAATGATCATTAATTTTCTCAAAACTAAATCACTCACTTTGTATTTAAAATAATAAAATACTTAAGGGGCTTCTTGTCAAGCAATTATGTTTTAGCATATCAATAAACACATTATTATTTATACATAGAGATAATTTTCTGAGAACCAGGAGTCAAGATTACTTCTAACAAATTGATAATCACTACTAATGTGTTTTATTTATTTTTAAAGTGGAATATTTTTTATGTCATATTTTATTTCTTCATGATAACTGCATTTTTATTATGAATGGCTTCATATTGCATACACTAAAATGCATTTATTATTTAAAATAGAACAGCAAATTTTAAAATGACATTTGTTGTATAAGCAATTTTATGAAATAATTCGTCAATTATTTTTAGGTTAACACATTCTTTGCAAATATAGCATATACTTACTTAAAATAAACTATTTTAATCAAATTCATTTAAACTCGAGTAACATGCATTTTCGAAACACTGAAGAGGTCAAAGATGATGATGATAAGATTCTTCTCTTACATAATTTCAGTTTGATAGTATAAATTAACCATATGTACAAAATCCTAAAATGAAAGATAATATGATTGCTATTAATGATAAAAATGATTGTGGGACATCCAGATGAGATGTAGGAGAGATCCTAGACAAATAGCTGATTGATCAATCATTTGAAGTATGACAAGAGTTAGTTGGTAATTAGAAAAGTATGTTTAAAACAAAGAAAAACAAAAAGTAGAATGTTTTTTATTTCTAGGAAAAGCAAAAGTTGTACTAAAGTGAAAAAGAAATAATATACTAACTGAAACAAATAATATTTGCTAGTCAACATTATGCTAAAATTGATTTATTGAATCACTTGAATATTGTTTAACCATATCACTAATCCACAATCAGAGGACAGTATATAATGCTAAAATAAATAAGTCAAGATATCACAACAAGCTTTTATTTAGATAGATGGCAATAAAGACCAGAAAAATAGCTATCAGAATTAATATTATTATCCCTGGGAGCATAATGGCTTAGAAGATGAACAATTATCACTTTTCATTATTAATCTTTCATACCACTTGATTTTTTTATTTTTAAAATGCATGTATAATTTTATTAAAATTTTACATAACAAAGAGAATAATTGAAGAAATAAGTGGAAGAAAAAAAGGATTACAGAACTAGAAACTTAAAAAAAACTTTCAGAAAAATATCTAATACAAAGATAAGAATAAAGAAAATTAAAGAGGCAAAAAACGAAATATTTAGAGGATCAATCCAGGTTGTTCATCATTTGATAAAGGGAATTCCACGATTATCAAATAAGTAATGCAGCTGGCCGAAAAAGAACCATCTTAGGTAACACACATCAAGGTTCTCCAGGAAGGAGATCTTCAGGAACTCCACCAGATTTTTTGTTTCTTGTTTTACATTTTGTAATATAAAGTCACTGGTGATACTCATATAGAAGTAATTCTAAAAGTGACTTAAAGATTAAAATATTAAAACAATTAAATCAAAATAGTTTCAAAAGATAAAACTAGGAATACTACCAAAAGCTACTATTTCAAGTATTTGACAAAGAAAAGAAGCTGAAACTGATGGCTAAATGTATTACCAGTGTCAATAGTTAGGAAGATTTTTAGAATGTGGGAAACTTAAGCATGATTGTAGGCAGAGTGGGAAGTCAGGGAAGGGAGAATACAAATTTACAATATATTGGTGTAAATGTTACACTTTATTGAAGGAATGGGACTTCTTATAGAGGAAGTTACAAGATGGCTTTCTCTTCCCATATCATTATCTTTAAAATAGGTCTGTGGACTTATTCTATACCAATTCTAGATGAAATCTCAGGTGGATAGTATAGCCGTCTTTGTTGTGCTCAGGCATGAATTTATAGTGTCATTTTGAAAGACTAAATATTCCAATCCAGTCTCGTAAATCAAAACACAGTCAATGTAAAATTCTCATTTCATCATTTTGTTTTTATTGAGTCTGGGAAACCTATAGTGGGAAGCTGGGGGTGAGGTCAACATCTTTCTCTTGCCTCTTCTTACGTCACACTCACTGGCTACTGCTTGGGCTCAGGGAGTGAAGTTGTAAGAATGAGAAAAGATGACATTTTATGTAAGCAGAGTTGTCATCAGACAATGTTATCCTCTGGCTGAGGCAACTGTCCAAAACCAACTCTGCCATTGGCCACATGGGTTCCTGGGAAACCCATCCCTGATGGTACCCACCACAGCCTCCACTCCCACCCTCAGCCCCCATATCTGGCAAGATGCTTATGAACTGGCCTCAAGTCTTAGCTGCCAGAGGTCATCCCTCTGTTACCATTATCGCCAATCATCTCCTCGGGTAAAATTCCTTTTAGTAAAGATGAATTCAACCATATTTCTTCCATAAGGCCAACATCTAGCCCAAAGAAAACATAACGGAACTTTTGCCCAGACTTCTGGAGATACTGAAGCATTTCTCTCCTAAGGAAATATTTCTTGGCCAGGCACGGTGGCTCACACCCGTAATCCCAGCACTTTGGGAGACCAAGGTTGGAGGATCACCTGAGGTTAGGAGTTCAAGACCAGCCTGGCCAACATGATGGAACCCCTGTCTCTACTAAAATTCCAAAATTAGCTGGGTGTGGTGGCGGGCACCTGTAATCCCAGCTACATGGGGGCTGAGGTACGGGAATTGCTTGAATCCAGGATGCTGAGGTTGCAGTGAGCTGAGATCATACCACTATACTCCAGCCTGGGCGGCAGAGCAAGACTCTGTCTCTAAATAAATAAATAAATAAAATATGTCTGCACTCTCCAGCTCAAGCCAGTCTCTGACCTTTAAGCTTTTAAAGCATGACTCAGGTCCAAGTCCCTACATATTACCCAACAAAAACAACAATAATAATAGTAGTAGAACATACACCAAGCTCTCTGTGTATCTTCCTGAAAGCTCCCCTCAGCTGATGCTTCCAGTACCTTCTCTTTACCCCTCCATGTCCATTCTCTATCTGGCTCCAACCCTTCCTGTTTGCCCCTGGGATGGTTTGTCACAGCTTCCAGTTCTCTGGCTCTGGTTCTGTCTAGCACCATCAGGAGACGAAAGTGTGGAGGAAATAGGAGCTGAGGCATTGGTTGTTCTGACCCTGTCCCTGCCAAGCTTTGGGTTGGCAGTGGCACTGTTCCTGTCTTAAAGACCCAGCTCCTCCTGGAGGCCTGTCCTCAGCTATGTTGCCACAGGTCTGGGTTCTGAAACCCCCATTTCTGTTTCCCTCTTTAGGTTCAGGGATGGTTATGGTTGCTCTGCTGCTCACACCAGATGCTCCATTTTTGTTTTCCCACAGCTTCTCCACAACTTTATAAATAGTTCCTCTATTAAAATTTTTAATGAAAACTCAGTGTGTTATGTGTTCCCTACTAGGACCTCAAATGTTGTGCTTGGATTAATATGAGACAAGGCACCCTACTCTCTCTATGCTGCTCTTTAACATTTTGTACTATTCCATTGATTGATTTGTTTTTTGTTTGTTTGTTTTTTGAGACAGGTTCTCACTCTGTCACTCAGGCTGGAGTACAGTGGTGCAATCCCGGCTCCACTATAGTCTTGAACTCGTGGGCTCAAGCAATCCTCCTTCCTTAGTCTTCCGAGTAGCTGGGATTATAGGCATGAGCCACCATGCCTGGCCCTTACTAATTCATATTAATATGCCAACTACTCTCTTTTAAAAAAATCCTCATCAGAGTCTTACCAAATTTAATGATAAATTATAGTCTTATCTAACCTGAAAGTACATGATGGCCTAATGCTGGAAGAACCAGTTTTATAACTCTAAAAACACTTGGCAGAAGTGAATTAGCACCTCAGTGAGAATGTGGCAAAAAAGAGAAAATAATGAGGTCTGAGTGAAGAAGAAAGGAATGAAATGTTCAGGCAGGAAAATGAGGAGAAATATTTTTTCCTCTGAGATAACAGAAAAGTAAAAAGTTATATGGTTGCAACTTCTAGGGAGGCTGAGGTGACAGGATGACTTGAGCCTGGGAGGTGGGGGTTACAGTGAGCTGAGATTTCACCAATGCACTCCAACTTGGGCAACACAGTGAGACTCTGTCTCAAAAAAAAAAAAAAAAATTGCATAACTAAACATATAAAAATAGTTTCCAAATTTAAAAAAATGAGTGAAATAGTTGCTTCTGAGCATTGTAAATTTTTCAGGAATGCAATTATCCTTAGTCATTTCCCTTAGAAAGGTTATTGATAGTTTTCAATGTATTTATTTATTTATTTTGAGATGGAGTTTTGCTCATGTTGCCGAGGCTGGAGTGCAGTCGTGTGATCTCGGCTCACTGCAACCTCTGCCTCTCAGGTTCAAGTGATACCCTTGTCTCAGCCTCCCAAGTAGCTGGGATTACAGGTGCCCACCACCATGCTCGGCTAATTTTTTTGTATTTTTAGTAGAGACGGAGATTCACCATGTTGGTTAGGCTGGTAAATTGTTTTTTTGACTGAGTCTCACTCTGCTGCCCAGGGTGGAGTGCAGTGGTGTGATCTTGGCTCACTGCAACCTCCGCCTCCCAGGGTCAAGTGGTCCTCCTGCCTCAGTCACTCAGTAGCTGGGATTACAGGCATACGTCACCATGACCAGCTAATTTTTGTATTTTTAGTAGAGACGGGGTTTTGCCATGTTGGCCAGGCTCGTCTCAAACTCCTGACCTCAGGCAATCCACCTGCCCCAGACTCCCAAAATGCCAGGATTACAGGCGTGAGACACCACGCCCGGCCTGTTCAAATTTAAATTTTGTGATAAAGGTCCTTGAATCTAGGCAAACCCTTTAATGGAAACTTTTCCAAATGTTTATTTCTGCCACGTCCATTCACACATTTTTCAGTATGATGCACATATAAAAATGTGAATATTCTGAGATTTTACCCTTCTTGCAAGTTATCCAACCACAGATTTAGGAATGATGGCAGAAGATGATATGGTTCTCTCACAACAATAACAGTAGCCAGAATACCAGCATGTTTTATATCGGTTCTCCAAGCCCACTTTACACAAGTCAGTATGAAGATGGTCAGATGGCAGATGCTGACACAATGAGTTTGATTACAGGAAAGAAACCCTGAGCTTAGGGAACCCACAGCTTTTATAACAGGAGGTACACCTGCTTCTTCTTGGCAGGGTGACACTATCACAATCTCTAAGGCTCCAAGCCAGCTTGGTCTTTGTTCCAGAGAAACACACTCCACTTTCCAGGGCTTACTATATAAATATCCATGATTAAGTAGTCCAAAGGGCAGTCAGTGTCCCTACTTGTAAGATATGCAGAATTGCAAGGAACACATGAATAACTGTCTTACAATAGCATGTACTTATATTTAACATAAATTTAGATTTGCAATCCCCAGGATTTAAATCCCTGGATTTCTATCTAATCCAGAGCTTGCTTTTTATTATTGCTGTATTATATCCAGAAAATATTAACCTTCTGTTAGGAAGCTTCTATTTCTGAGATTCTGTGTCAGTGTGATTTTGACAATATAATGTTGTCCTCTGTGAATTTACATTAATTTGGGTATATAATCTGTGATATTATCTTGAATACAAGGTATTTAAAATGTTCAATGATAGAAATTCACATATTAAATTAGTTTCTTTGATTTTTGTAACTCAGATTATATAGTTATATGTCTAGAAAAAGAATGCATAATGCTGTAAATTTTACATCAGTTGGGATCTATGACCATTTCGGTCATTTAAAAAAATGTTGCAGAGGACCACCAGGAAACTGTTGACAATGTAACATCTGAGTTGAAAACAGATTAATGCAGCAAGCAGACCTAATAGACATCTACAGAACTGTCCACCGCAAATCAACAGAATATACATTCTTCTCAGCACCACATCACACTTATTCCAAAATTGACCACATAATTGGAAGTACTCCTCAGCAAATGTACAAGAACAGAAATTATAACAAACTGTCTCTCAGACCACAGTGCAATCAAACTAGAACTCAGGACTAAGAAACTCAATCAAAACTGCTCAACTACATGGAAACTGAATAACCTGCTCCTGAATGACTACTGGGTACATAACGAAATGAAGACAGAAATAAAGATGTTCTTTGAAACCAATGAGAACAAAGATACAACATACCAGAATCTCTGGGACACATTTAAAGCAGTGTGTAGAGGGAAATTTATAGCACTAAATGCCCACAAAAGAAAGCTGGAAAGATCTAAAATTGACACTCTAACATCACAATTAAAAGAACTAGAGAAGCAAGAGCAAACACATTCAAAAACTAGCAGAAGGCAAGAAATAACTAAGATCAGAGCAGAAGTGAAGGAGATAGAGACACAAAAAACCCTCCAAAAAATCAATGAATCCAGGAGTTGGTTTTTTGAAAAGATCAACAAAATTGATAGACTGCTAGCAAGACTAATAAAGAAGAAAAGAGAGAAGAATCAAATAGATGCAATAAAAAATGATAAAGGGGATATCACCACCGACCCCACAGAAATACAAACTACCATCAGAGAATACTATAAACACCTCTACGCAAATAAACTAGAAAATCTAGAAGAAATGGATAATTTCCTGGACACTTACACTCTCTCAAGACTAAACCAGGAAGAAGCTGAATCCCTGAATAGACCAACAGTAGGCTCTGAAGTTGAGGCAATAATTAATAGCCTACCTACCAAAAAAAGTCCAGGACCAGATGGATTCACAGCTGAATTCTACCAGAGGTACAAGGAGGAGCTGGTACCATTCCTTCTGAAACTATTCCAATCAATAGAAAAAGAGGGAATCCTCCCTAACTCATTTTATGAGGCCAACATCATCCTGATACCAAAGCCTGGCAGAGACACAACAAAAAAAGATAATTTTAGACCAATATCCCTGCTGAACATCGATGCAAAAATCTTCAATAAAATACTGGCAAACCAGATCCAGCAGCACATCAAAAAGCTTATCCACCATGATCAAGTGGGCTTCATCCCTGGGATGCAAGGCTGGTTCAACATATGCAAATCAAAAAACGTAATCCAGCATATAAACAGAACCAAAGACAAAAACCACATGATTATCTCCATAGATGCAGAAAAGGCCTTTGACAAAATTCAACAGCCCTTCATGCTAAAAACGCTCAATAAATTCGGTATTGATGGAACGTATCTCAAAATAATAAGAGCTATTTATGACAAACCCACAGCCAATATCATACTGAATGAGCAAAAACTGGAAAAATTCCCTTTGAAAACTGGCACAAGACAGGGATGCCCTCTCACACCACTCCTATTCAACATAGTGTTGGAAGTTCTGGCTAGGGCAATCAGGCAAGAGAAAGAAATAAAGGGTATTCAGTTAGGAAAAGAAGAAGTCAAATTGTCCCTGTTTGCAGATGACATGATTGTATATTTAGAAAACCCCATTGTCTCAGCCCAAAATCTCCTTAAGCTGATAAGCAACTTCAGCAAAGTCTCAGGATACAAAATTAATGTGCAAAAATCACAAGCATTCTTATACACCAGTAACAGACAAACAGAGAGCCAAATCATGAATGAACTCCCATTCACAATTGCTTCAAAGAGAATCAAATACCTAGGAATCCAACTTACAAGGGATGTAAAGGACCTCTTCAAGGAGAACTACAAACCACTGCTCAGTGAAATGAAAGAGGACACAAACAAATGGAAGAACATACCATACTCATGGATAGGAAGAATCAATATCATGAAAATGGCCATACTGCCCAAGCTAATTTATAGATTCAATGCCATCCCCATCAAGCTACCAATGAGTTTCTTCACAGAATTGGAAAAAAATGCTTTAAAGTTCATATGGAACCAAAAGAGCCCGCATTGCCAAGACAATCGTAAATGAAAAGAACAAAGCTGAAGGCATCACACTACCTGACTTCAAACTATACTACAAGGCTACAGTAACCAAAACAGCATGGTACTGGTACCAAAACAGAGATATAGACCAATGGAACAAAACAGAGTCCTCAGAAATAATACCACACATCTACAGCCATCTGATCTTGGAGAAACCTGAGAGAAACAAGAAGTGGGGAAAGGATTTCCTATTTAATAAATGGTGCTGGGAAAATTGGCTAGCCATAAGTAGAAAGCTGAAACTGGATCGTTTTCTTACTCCTTATACAAAAATTAATTCAAGATGGATTAGAGACTTAAATGTTTGACCTAATACCATAAAAACCCTAGAAGAAAACCTAGGTAATACCATTCAGGACATAGGCACGGGCAAGGACTTCATGTCTAAAACACCAAAAGCAACGGCTACAAAAGCCAAAATTGACAAATGGGATCTAACTAAACTAAAGAGCTTCTGCACAGCAAAAGAAACTACCATCAGAGTGAACAGGCAACATACAGAATGGGAGAAAATTTTTGCAATCTACTCATCTGACAAAGGGCTAATATCCAGAACCTACAAAGAATTCAAACAAATTTACAAGAAAAAAGCAAACAACCCTATCAAAAAGTGGGCAAAAGATATGAACAGACATTTCTCAAAAGAAGACATTCATACAGCCAACAGACACATGAAAAAATGCTCATCATCACTGGCCATCAGAGAAATGCAAATCAAAACCACAATGAGATACCATCTCACACCAGTTAGAATGGCAATCATTAAAAAGTCAGGAAACAACAGGTGCTGGAGAGGATGTAGAGAAATGGGAACACTTTTACACTGCTGGTGGGATTGTAAACTAGTTCAACCATTATGGAAAACAGTATGGCGATTCCTCAAGGATCTAGAACTAGAAGTACCATATGACCCAGCCATCCCATTACTGGGTATATACCCAAAGGATTATAAATCATGCTGCTATAAAGAAAGACACATGCACACGTATGTTTGTTGCGGCACTATTCACAATAACAAAGACTTGGAATCAACCCAAATGTCCATCAGTGACAGACTCCATTAAGAAAATGTGGCACATATACACCATGGAATACTATGCAGCCATAAAAAAGGATGAGTTCGTGTCCTTTGTAGGGACATGGATGCAGCTGGAAACCATCATTCTCAGCAAACTATCACAATAACAGAAAACCAAACACCGCATGTTCTCACTCATAGGTGGGAACTGAACAATAAGATCACTTGGACTCGGGAAGGGGAACATCACACACAGGGGCCTATCACTGGGAGCGGGGAGGGGGGAGGATTTGCATTGGGAGTTATACCTGATGTAAATGACAAGTTGATGGGTGCTGACGAGTTGATGGGTGCAGCACACCAACATGGCACAAGTATACATATGTAACAAACCTGCACATTATGCACATGTACCCTAGAACTTAAGGTATAATAATAAAAAAAAAAAAAAAAAAAAAAAAAAAAAAAAAAAAAAAAGAAAACGGATTAACGATGAAATCCTTTTAGGAAATAGCTATAACAATAAGTTGTACATTTTAACGTATAGTGTGAACTCAATAGAAGAAAGACGATACAAGTCAAAGATAGAAACTTTGGGCTATCAATGTGGAATTCAGCGGAACAGAACAAGTAAATTTATCCTGGTGCAATTTAACACTGAGCCTTCTGCCAACTTCCCCCTACTCAACTAACCAAGACCTTACAGGATTTGGGAGTATACTCTTAGTGAACACAATTCAGCTGCTCCCAACTTTAAGAAGCAAAACTCTACTTCCTTCAGCAGTCTTTTTCTTGAAGTAATTGCTACTTGCCCATTTTCATCCTAGGAGTAGTTAAAACCCAAAAGTCAAAATCAAGTGTAGGCATAGGACACAGTATCTAAGCTTTTGGCCCAAGGTAGAGAGGCATCCTTGAGACTCAAAGGTGATGTCACCAAGTATGCCAGGGTGACATGGCCACATGGGTCAAAGCCTTAATTATAAAAAGTGTCTCTTTGTTCATTGTGTCCTCACTATGTAACTTTTTCAGGAGCCTGTGACAGCCATAGAAACCAGATCAAGGATTCTCAAGACCCAGGACCCTGCTAATACTTTTCCATCTCATTGCAGTGAAAATGTCTTCTGCTTTAATCATAACCAACACCACTCACTCTTGTCTGTGTTTAGTACAAAGAGCAAGGGGCAGAGTACTCGTCAACTTAGGGCGAGGAGGAATCAGTAGAGAAAGCATTCATGAAAAAAGGTTTACATCTCAGCAATTTCTAGGCACAAAAGACTTATGAAATTCTAACACTTTGACACAGTTCTTTTTTAGTATTTTGTTAGATACAAATACGCATTTTGAAAAATCATTTTATAGCAATTACAATATTTGCCAACCTGTTTATACCATGTAAATCTATCTATAAATAGGTGGAGAGGTAGTCATAATATTGGGGGGCATGTTGCATAGTATCTTGCACCATAGCTCACTATCTTTTATATAATATGCTTTAGTATGTTCAGTAAAACATTTTTAGTAAAGGGCTCAGAAATTATGATAGAGTAATACCAGTCACAGAATCAAGAAAGGCATCTAGTCTTATCTACAAAAGATTTTAGAAATAATCTTGTAACATAGCCACTAAATTGAATGAACATTAGACCACTTTTTATTCCATTATAATCTTATTTTCTCTCATAATGCTATCCATTAAAGAATACATTCTATTGTAAAAGCTCCTAAGAAAGTATCAAATCTTCCTTTGTTCCATTCCAACTAAGCTGTATTGCCCACCTGTTCTGTGCTTGCTTAAAATATAATGAGAAAATAGAATGACTATCTAAAGTGGTTTTTAAAAAGACTGTATCATAGATCCTGTGAAATTCTTCCTGATTTAAATCCTTTGAGTGGCTGGATATCTCAAAATGGCAAATGAATTGGCCACAGAACAGTGCACACTATTCAAGGTTTGTTCATGGAGTCTTATTTATCACAGTGATCTGTGGGCATGATAACATAATCTATACAGTGTTCACTTTTCTCTTAGGTGGTCTGGGCATTCTTAAGCCATTTATTCAAACATTATCTTTTCAATTCTACCTTATAATTTTTATTTCTAAAGCTAAGTGTACAGGT
Organism: Macaca thibetana thibetana; assembly: GCF_024542745.1. Lineage (NCBI taxonomy): Eukaryota > Metazoa > Chordata > Mammalia > Primates > Cercopithecidae > Macaca > Macaca thibetana. Next base: position 90,506,923 of record NC_065584.1, read on the forward strand.
ACAGACCAGGTCCCTGTACCTGAGTAATGGTTTTCTAGGATATAGTAAAATGCAGGAGAAATTGAAAAGCAAATGGGTACAGATGAATTGAAAACTCTTCCCTCCCCACATCGAAGCCCAGTTGAAGGTTAGCATTTGAACAGAAAACATCTTCATAGACATGAATGGGAAAAGTTAATGCTCAGAATCCAGAAGTAAAATGCAACCATTCCTACTCACTGCTTCTAGAAATTACTTTATAAGTGATCCTGAGGAATTCTTTCACTGTCACTCTCTCTCACTCTTCCTCCTCCCTCATCTCTTCCCTCTCCTAATTCTGGCTTAAATTGGCACCTAAGTCAAATGTAGCTAAGCAAACAGACTAGAGTCTCAGTATAAGACAGATATATATGTATGCACAGTACACATATATATTTACATGTATATATATACACACATATATATGTATTATTTTTCTCCTAATTCTACCCACAAAAGAAGCACTAATTCCTTAAGTGCCATAAGTGAATTTTGTGCACAGATGGTTTTGAATACCTGTCCCTACTGAAAGGAACAAGAGCCTCTTGGAGAAATGTCTGGTTCCAGGGCTGGGACAGAGAAGGTACATGATGAAACTGGAACACCTTTTTGTGCCAGAAAGAGAGGAAGTGCTCAAGAAAACAATGGGGCCATGTCAAAAAGAAATAGGCAATACCTTGAAGGGGTTCTTGCTGACCAAATCTAGGGACAATTTGAGTATCAAAATAAATGAGGATTGCAATGGATTGTAACGATTAAATAAAACAAGATGATTAAATAAAGTAGGAAATTATTCATCTATTATAATAAGCAAACAAACAGATACATGCATACATAAATGGATAAATAAGCAGAGGAGAAAAGAGAACATTTCTTTAAATTAGTGTGCCCGCTGATACATGTGAAAGGAAGCATCATGGAGTGGCGGTGTGGAGGGAGGTGGGGTGGGGAATACCATTTGCAACGATGGTGGTAAAGAATAATTCAGGCAAGAAATATCAGAATACTTATCTTTGGGAAGAGGTGGATGAGAAGCAGCCTGCTTGCATGTTCTCCAAGTGTCTCCTCACAGACTGCAATTCATTACAAGGAGAAAAGTACTAACATTTTTACTTAGCATAATGCATTTAAAGTAAGTCTTGTCTTTATATGTATTAGTACTTCATTACTTTTTTTTGTTTGTTTGTTTTTTGTTTTTTGTTTTTTTTTTTTGTTAAGTAGCATTTCATTGTATGGATATGCCCCAATGAGTTTATTTATTTACCAATTAATGGACACTATAGTTGTTTCCAGTTTGGGGTTGTCCCATATAAAATTGCTATAAACATTCATGTACAGATACTGTACAGACATACATTTTCATTTTCCTTGGTCAAAACCTGGAAATGGAATTTCTCAGTCATACAATAAGTGCATGTATGAATTTATAACATAAAGTGCTAATCTGTTTTCCAAACTGGCTATAGTAATTTACATTCTCATCAAAAACATATGAGCATTTTGTTGTTCATCCTTACCAGAACATGGTTTTGTTACCTTATCTGTATTTTAAATGTTCCAATAAATAGTGACATTTTCTCATGGTTTAAATTTGCATTCTCCTAATGATTAATAACATTGGTCATCTTTTTATCTGTCATCACTATCATTGTTTTTTGGTGAAGTGTCTTTTCAAATATTTTACCTAATTTTTTAGCCAAATTGTTTGACTTCTTAATATTGAGTTGTAAGAATTCTTCGTATATTCTGGATACAAATTCCTTATCTGATATATGATTTGCAAATATTTTCTCCCATTCTGTGGATTATCTTTTAATTTTCTTAATGGTGATTTTTTAAGAGCAGGAGTTCTTAATTTTTAAAAAGTCTAATTTTTCTATTTTTATTTTTATTATTTATCCCATTTTCTCACTTTATCTAAGAAATCTTTTCCTAACCATGTTCATAAAGATTTTCTCAGATATTTTCTTCTAGAAGTTCTAGAGTTTTACATGTTACATTCAGGTTTCTGATCTACTTCAACTTAATATTTTTTATAACAAGAAAGGTGAAAATCAAGACTCACCTTTTTTCATATGATCACCAAGTTAATCAAGCATCCTTTGTAAAAAGTCTCTTCTTTCACCATTGAAAATCAATCATTGTAGAATACTAGCTGGCTATATATATGTGGATCTATGTTTAGACACTCTATTCTGTTCCAAATTATTCTGTAAATTTCTACACTACCTCAATGCAACCTTATATTACTATAGCTTTATAGTGTGACTTTAAATCAAACCATATGAATCCTCCACATTTGTTCTTTTAAAATATTGTTTTAGTTATTCTCAAGGTTTGCATTTTCACATAAGTTTTAGAATCAGCTTGTCAATTCAACAAAAATACTTGATGGGATTTTCATAGGGAATGAATTGAATTTATAAATCAATTTTAGGTAGAATTGAGATATAAATAATATTTAGTCTTTTATTCCATAAACATAGCGTATCTCTCCATTGCTTTATGTTGATTTTTTTATCAATGATTTTTAATTTCCAGCACACAAACCTTGCTTATATTTTACTAGATCTATTCTGAATAATTTCATGTTTTTGATATATTGCAAATGGTATTATGCTTTTTAATTTCAATTTTCAGTTATTTTTAGCTCATATACAAGGGTGTGATTACATAAAAACATATATTATGTATGTGTATGTATATATATGTACACATAATATATATATAGTATATATACATACACATATATATACACATATAATATATATATGTTGATCTGGCATTCTATGACCTTGGAAATTTCACATTTAAATCAATTTAGCATTTTTGTAGCCTTTCTGAGATTTTCTAAACAGCTAATTATAAATGTCATAATAAAGACAGTTTTGTTTTTCCCAGTCTGCATGCCTCTATCTCTTTTTCTTCCCTTATTTTCACTAAGATCTCAGCCTAATGTTGAATAGAAATGGTGAGAACAGACATCGTTACCTTGTTCTCAACCTTAAAGGGTATTAGTCAGTCTTTCACAATTTAGTATTATATTCACAGTAGGTTTTGTCAACTTGAAAGTGTTCCTTATCTTTCTGATTTGCTAAGATCTTTATAACTACAACTAACAAATGTTGACTTTTATCAAGTGTATTTTGCATGTATTGAGATCCTCCAGGAGCTTGGATGTCAGTGCTCCTGTTGCAGGGCCAGACAATAAGATTTGTATGTGTTTTCAAGCAAAAAGTTGAATCTAAGCTGCCTACATAGGCCCAGGAATAAATGCTGTACCCTCAGTTGACAGGGACTAGAAAATTCCTCCTCTCCAGTCAGAGATATGACAAGGAATCTTGGTTCTGCTCTGATTCTGGACACTAAGCAGATAATCAAACCTCAAGTAGATTTTGAACACTAATCTGAAATACAATTATAATAATAGAGTTCTTGATTTCAGACATTAACATAAAAGTTGTTTTTGAGTTCATTATAGAATCAAAGGCTAAATATTCTGAAGAGATATTTCTGCCATACAGGCCACATGGTATCTTTAATTGAGAATAATGAAAGCTAACTCCTCTAAACTCTTCTTACTGTATTGAAATTTAAGGAGAATATATGATAGAGTATGTATTGTTTTCATTCATTCAACAAATATTCATTGAATGTGTCTGTTAGGGGTCCAGGCATTTTTCAGGCTCTGATATGATGAAAGGAAAATATGAAAAACCATGTCTTGTTCCAAGGGGAGATTATTATTATTATTTACATGGTACTGCAGTCAAATGTGTTCAGCTGATTAGAGTACATATTGATTGAGTATAACATGATAGCCTCTCTTAAAGTACTTTTATATCCTAAAATGTTTGTGAGACCTTTCCTAAATAATCACTTATAATCTAAAATATATACATATATGATTATATGTGTATATATATATCTCTTCATTATTATTTTCAATAAGAATATAAAAACTGGCTTTGTTCTAGGAAGTTACTTTGCTTTGTGATATTTCTGCATTTATTTATCATCTATACACCTCTTATTAGATAGAATTATACTGAGTTGCTACAAACGAAATAAGCCAATTTCTATACATTATTTGTTTGGTCAAATAATGCCATGTTCAGTCTTTGAAATGTATCTATTCTTCTGCAGTTATTTTAAGATACATGCTTCAGTTTATATTGACAGCACCATACTAATCATTTTATAAAAATATATGAAATTTAATGGCTGATATTCAATATTAGGCATATTTTTTGCTCCTATTTTATCCACCAAAGTAAAGCCTCCTCCTAGTGCAGATTTAATTATTTGAGTAACCACCATTCACCCCTGCTATCAAATATTTCCAAATTAATTACAGGTATTTCCATGTTTTTGCCCTATTTTGATTTGTCCAACTATTTAATTTCTAATTAAACTCATTTTACTTAAGTTACAAACTAAGCAGATGCCTAGATTTGTTGTTGTTTCCAGATTTATTTCAGACATTAACAAAGCTATAGTCGGTCCTTAATATATTTAATAGAACAAAACTCAAGTTGTTGTTTTGCTAATTATTCCCTATATAGATTAAAACATCAATCCCTGTTAAAGCATGCTATTTAGTACTAAGTTTTGTTGGATGAAGGGAGGATCAAACTAGGGCATGTCATTTTTTGACAACAGAGTTAACTGAGTGGCTCTGAATTGCTCATTAGGCATAACTTTCCTCTAACACCATTACATGTGAGCTTCCAGTAGGAGGGCCTTCTCATGGAGGGTGGTTATTCATCAGTCAGGAGGATTTAAGTGTGTAGAATCACCAGCTAGAACCTCCAGTATGCAACAGACTTTCTTCTGCCTTCGTGTGTAATAGTGGTCTTTAAAGCTGGAGCTTTTGCTGAATGTTGTTGATATATTACCACAATATGGAGAAAATGCACTCTATTTCCTCGCTAATCCAAAGCAGGCAATAGCATATTTCTAAATTAATAAGAAACCTGAAAACCACAAACATTTATTTCCATAACCTTGTTGCTGACATTAGGATACATGTAAAAATTTAATCCAAGTTCAACTTAAATTCTTCCGTCAGTTTTTATTTAGTTGCTGTGGAGTTTTATAGGAAATTCAGATAGCTATAGGTTTCCCCTATAAGCTCTCTTCAATAATTTGATTCTTGCCAATAATAAATCTGTGCATCATGGTAAGTGATGCTTTTGTTATTCAAATTGCCTTATGTTTATTTAACACAAAACTCTATTTGTATATCTCCACTGAAATCCTTGGTAAGTTTTGATTGTCTATTAAATTGTGTTTTAAAATTGGCACTGAGTTTCAAATCACACTGTATAAACTGCCAGTGCTGTGACACTCATTGTTTATTTTAAAGCCATGATAAGTATAATTCGCTTTTCTTCTAAATGGACTCAGTTCCAAGTAGAATTACAAGGGATAACAAAATGTCTTTGAAATAAATTTTGTCATAAAGGAAGAAGCAAACAGTTCTTGATATGAATCAAGAAATTTAGATTATCCTCCTGGCCAAGCAACCACCTGCTTGCAATTTTGTAAAACAAACTTGGCTTCATTGACGTCTCTCTCCTTGTCGTAAAGTAAGACAGAAATAATTGAATTCATTATTCTCCCTATCAGTAAATAATTACTTTTAAAAAATAATTTCCTTAAACTTTGAAACTATGACTTTAGTTTATGATTATTGTCTTTAATTATTGGCAATACTTTGAATAATTTAAAAATGCTAGGCTATGCATGTCCATTGTACTCATTTTATGCCTCAAAAAAATCACAATTGATGGATTAGTCTTATTTAGAAAAACATATAGAGCTTTAAGTATAAAAATGCAATGTTGAGGCCGGGCACAGTGGCTCATGCCTGTAATCCTAGCACTTTGGGAGCCCAAGGCGGACAGATCACGAGGTCAGAAGATCGAGACCATCCTCGTGAACATGGTGAAACCCCATCTCTACTAAAAATACAAAAAAAAAAATTAGCCAGGTGTGGTGGTGGGCGCCTGTAGTCCCAGCTACTCGGGAGGCTGAGGCAGGAGAATGGCATGAATCTGGGAGACAGAGCGTGTAGTGAGTGGAGATTGTGCCACTGCACTCCAGTCTGGGCAACAAAGTGAGACTCTGTCTCCAAAAAACAAAAAATAAAACAAACAAACAAAAAACCCAAAAAACATTGCAATGTTGATTTGAGGGTTTTTTGTTGCTGTTTCTCATTAAGTTCACCTGTAAGATTTTACTTTCAATGTAGCATAGTATCATTGATTTTACTTACGTGTGTTATTTTTCATTTTTTTACTGAGTATACAATATATCTTTATTCTTCAGTGTTATTATTGTTTATATGTCAGGTAGGAATGCTGATCATTTAGGGTTTGGAAGTTTTCAAAGCCTATAGCATTTTGAAGTCAATGCCATAGGCTTTCAGGATAACAAATGAAACCGCAAAAGGACTCATTTTCCATTTGATATCTTACAAATACAATTATATAAGGAAATTCCCTTCACCCACTATAGGATTCTGCTCTCAGAAATGTCTCTGTTTCCAGTGATTTTTGGAGCAAATGGCCTGCAAATGAAAATCTCACTTAATACAAACATGCTTCCAGAAGTTTTAGACATGTTACCAATTTTAGTTCAAATTTAATATTTTAATAATTGTGTTATGAATACTAGTACTAAAGCATCAATTGTAAATCAGCATTAGGTTCTGTGCTGAAAATACAGTGCATATACAGGCCACATATTCTTAAAAAACCACATAATAGTAGAGCTCACGCTTGAATAGTTTAAGACCTTCTGGGAAAAATAAATCTGATAAATTAAAATTTGCATACATTTATGAAAGTCCCTATGGAGGTTTTGCCCATTAATGGGCTTAAAAAAAAGGACAGCACATCTCTTGTAAGAACAATAATTGGTGGTGTATAGTGAAATTTTTCTTTTAGGGTTTCTGTTTTTAAATTTTTTAAAAAATTTTACTTTAAGCTCTGGGATACATGTGCAGAACGTGGAGGTTTGTTACATAGGTATACGTGTGCCGTGGTGGTTTGCTGCATCTATTAACCCAACCTCTAAGTTTCCTCCCCTCACCTTGGTGTGTGTTGTTTCCCTCCCTGTGTTCATGTGTTATTATTGTTCAACTCTCACTTATGAGTGAAAACATGCAGTGTCTGGTTTTCTGTTCCTGTGTTAGTTTGCTGAGGATGATGGCTTCCAGCTTCATCCATGTCCCTGCAAAGGACATGATCTCATTCCTTTTTATGACTTCATAGTATTCCACATTTTCTTTATCTAGTCTATCATTGATGGGCATTTGGGTTGGTTCCATGACTTTGCTATTGTAAATAGTGCTACAATAAACATACATGTGCATGTGTCTTTATAATAGAATGATTTATATTCCTTTGGGTATATACCCAGTAATGAGATTGCTAGGTCAAATGGTATATCTGGTTCTAGATCCCTGAGGAATCACCATACTGTCTTCCACAATGGTTGAACTAATTTACATTCCCCACCAACAGTTTAAAAGTGTTCCTATTTCTCCACAACCTCGCCAACATCTATTATTTCTTGACTTTTTAATAATTGCAATTCTGACTGGTGTGAGATAGTATCTCACTGTGGTTTTGATTTGCATTTCTCTAATAATCAGTGATGTTGAGCTTTTTATCATGCGTTTGTTGGTCATGTAAGTATCTTCTTTTGAGAATTGTCTTACAGTGAATTTTTATTTACCTTCCTTTAATTTCCAGAAACTTTCCAAGATTACTTCCCTGTTTTGTTGATATGTTGCTTTCTGAGAGTAATACATATGTTTAGAGATATTTTTGTATGCATGTACTATTTCTTTCAATACTTAGACCATCTCTAATTTTAGGATTTACTGATATTGACTCCCTCGAGCTCAACTGTGGTTATAGCAAATTAGAGTAATTCCAATCTCTTCCCATCAGCATTCATCAGCTAGCTAAGGGTTATCTCATCTCAGCCTCCTTCACTTTTCCCGATGCTTCTTTTCCAAAGTTGATACCACCAGTTTGTTACTTTTATGTTTTTTAACCTCCAGTTCCCTGGTTGTTTTGTTTGTTTTCTCTAATATTTCCACATATAAGTAAATCAAGGTCTATTTTAACTAAAACCATAACTTCTAAATTGTGGTAAATAATAACAGGAATGATTTCAGAATAATTAACTGGAATTAATATCTATAAATAATATCCCTCATCTGAATTCATAGCTTCTTAGGCGTTATGTCATCTTAAAAAGTAACTGATTCGGTAAACAACATCTACAAAAAATCCTGCATTATACTTAATGGTGAGGAACTGGAAGTATTTTTGCTAGGTTTAGAAACAAGGCCAGGATATCCTCTCTTACAACTCCTATTCAACATTTTACTGGAAGAAATAACTGATGTAATATCTGAAAAAGAAGGAAAATGTTAATAGATTGGAAACGAAGGAAATAAAATGTCTTCATTTGTAGATGACATGGTTGACAATGGAGAAAATTCCAAAGAAATGTTAAAAAATAAAAATACCACTAAGATCAATAAGGCCAATACGATACAAGGTTAATATATGAAATAAATTTCTTTCCTATATTCCATGAACAAACATTTCAGAATTTTAAAAAAGAATGACACAATCACAATAGCACCCAAAAACTTTTTCATTAGTACCAAAAAATGAATTACATATGTATAAATATATACAGAGTCTATATGTAGAAATCTACAAAACATGACAAAAGACTAAAAGAAGATCTAAATAAATGGAGAAATATTCCATAGTCATAGATTGGAAGATTCAATATTGTTTGATGTCAACTGAATATATAGATTCAAAATAAAAGCAATAAAAATAAAAATTATATTTAATAGTTCTTAGCAAATTGATTCTAAAGTCTATGTTGAAAAGAAAAAGACCTAAAATAGGCAAGATAATACTGAAGAGAAAAAAAGTTTGAAGACTCATGCTACCTGGTTTTAATATTCAGTATAAAGCTACCATAATCAAAACAGCATGGTGTTGGTTAAAATAAGACATATAGATCAGCGGAAGAGAAGAGAGAGTCCAGAAGTAGCACACGCAAATACAGTCAGCTATCTTTAAAAAGGGGGAAAAGACAACTCAATGGAGAAAGAATTATATTTTCAACAAATGATGCTGAAGCAGTTATACATCTGTGTGCAAAAAAAGAACCTAACAACAAACGTTATACATATCACAATAATCAACTCAGAACAGATCACAGAACTAACTGTAAAATATAAAGCTATAAAAATTCTAGAATAAAATACATGAGAAAATTCTATGTGAACTTGAGTTTGGTTATGCTTTTAGCTTTAATACCAGAAGCACAATTTGTGGAAGAAAAGTTTGATGTTGGGCTTTATTAAAACTAAAGTGCCTGTTCTGCAAAAGACAAGTTAAGAAAATGGAAACACAAACCACAAACTGGGAAAAAATGTTTGCATAGCAAAAATCTGATAAACGACTGGTATTCAGGATATACAAACACTTCTTAAAAGTCAACACTAAAAAACCAAACATCCTAATTTAAAAGTGGGCAAAAGATCTGCACAGACATCTTACCCAAGATGATATACAGATGACAAGCACATGAAATACATTCTAATAATTTGTCATTAAGGAATTGCAAATTAAAACAACAACCAGATATGCACTTATTAGAATGGCTAATATCCAAAAAACCAAAACTACAAATTGCTGATGATATGGAACAACAGGAAATCTCATTCATTGCTGATAGTAATGTAAAATGATACAGTCACTTTGGAAGACCCAGCTTGGCAGTTTCTAACAAAGGTAAACATAGTACTATGATTTGACCCAGCAGTCATGCTTCTGGGTATTTACTGAATGTTTTTTAAACAATTGACCACACAAAAACCTGCAGGTAAAGTTTATAGTGGCTATATTCATAATAGCCAAATTTGGAATCAATTAAAAAGTTCTTCATTAGGCAAATAAACACACTATTATACTTTGATGCAATGGAATATTATTCAACAATAAAAAGTAAGGAATTATCAAACCACATAAGCACATAGCTAAGTCTTAAAGTACATATTGTTAAATGAAATAAACCAGGCTGGGCCAGGCACTCATGCCTGTAATCCCAACACTTTGGGAGGCCAAGGTGGGCAAATCACAAGGTCAGGAGTTCGAGACCAGCCTGGCCAACATGGTGAAACCCCGTCTCTACTAAAGACACAAAAAATTATCTGGGCGTGGTAGCGTGTGCCTGTAATCCCAGCTACTCTGGAATCTGAGGCAGAAGAATTGTTTGAACCCGGGGAGCAGATGTTGCAGTGAGCTGAGACCACGCCATTGCACTCCAGCTTGGGCAACAGGGCGAGACTCCGTCTCAAATAAATAAATAAATAAACCAGGCCAAAAAGGCCATGGCTTCATACTGCATTATTTAGTTTACATGACATTTTGAAAAAGGCAAAATTATAGAGATAATTAACGGATCAGTGGTGTCCAGAGTTTCAACACAGGGTGAGAGTGGTAAAGCACAGGACATTGTTTAACATGCAGAAAATCTTCTGTATGATACTGTAATTTTTGATACATACTACTATGTATTTGTCAAAACCAATTGAACTATAAAACATAAAAATTTTTCCTTGGTATATGCAAATTTTAAAAAATCAATTATTTAGAGGTCAAAGGCATCCCTGATAGAATGCAGAATGTGACAAAAGGATCTAACCATATTACAAACTCTCCGAGGGTGGGGAGGATGGGAGCGCTGAAGTAAGGAAGTGCTAAAGCAAAGCAAAGCAAAACGAAACAAACAAAAATATCCTAAAACGCTCAGTAATGGGGATATGTCAGGGACAAACAAACCAACTGAAGGAGCTCTCAACAAAAGCTACAGCAATTTGAGCAACAGAAAAAAATACAGTAGTATTATAACTCAAAGTGTAAATAACTATGAATTCAGACTAACAATAAATGATGTGTAAATAAATAAATGGGAAAAATAGATAAATATTCTGATCAGAAGAAGTCCAAATAGCTTATGTGGATACTCTGCCCTCAGTGAGATGGGGCATAACTCCTTGTTTTTTAAGTGTGGGCTGTGCATAGGGACCTCTTTCCAAAGACTGCCATATGTGATACTTAATACTGAGTGTCAACTTGATTGAAGGATGCAGGGTGTCGATTGCTAAGTGTGTCTGTGGGGTATTACCAAAGGAGATTAGCATTTGAGTCAGTGGGCTGGGGAAGGTGGACCCACCCTTAATCTGGTGGGCACAATCTAATCAACTTCCAGCGAATATAAAGTAGGCAGGGAAACATGAAAGGAGAGATGGGCCTAGCATCCCAGCCAGATCTTTCTCCCATGCTGGATGCTTCCTGGCCTCGAATACTGGACTCCAAGTTGTTCTGTTTGGGGACTCGGACTGGCTCTCCTTGTTCCTCAGCTTGATGCAGACAGCCTATTGTGGGACCTTGTGACTGTCAAATCTAATACTTAATAAGCTCCCCTTTTATATATATGTATATCTATCCTATTAGTTGTGTCCCTCTAAGAGAACCCTGAGCAATACACCAAATGAAAATTGGAAAAAACAAAACAGAGTAACTTTGCAGTGGAGAAATTTGACAAACACTACCCTAGTCAAGTAATCAAAGTGAAAATCAACAGCGATATGCCTTGTTGACAATATGTCATTGAAATGGTGTGATGAAAATGGCACTTTTCCACTGTGGTCTTCTCCAGAAGACATAACTTCAGTCTAATCATGAGAGAAACATCCATCAAATCCCAACTGAGGGTCATTCTACAAACTAACTAACAAGTACTTCTCAGAATGATCACAGTCATCAATAACATGAAGACCAGCAGAACTGTCACAGCCAAGAGGAGCCTATAGAGACATGACAAACATATGTAATGTATTATTGTGGTTGGGATCATGGAACAGAAAGTGGATACTAGAGAAAAACTAAGGAAATCTGAATTAAATGTGGGCTTCAGTTAATAATAGATCAATATTGGGTGGGCGAAGCAAGATGGCCGAATAGGAACAGCTCCAGTCTCCAGCTCCCAGCACAAGCGACACAGACCGGTGATTTCTGCATTTTCAACTGAGGTACTGGGTTCATCTCACTGGGGAGTGCCGGACAACCGGTGCTGGTCAGCTGCTGCAGCCCGACCAGTGAGAGCTGAAGCAGGGCGAGGCATTGCCTCACCTGGGAAGTGCAAGGGGGAAGAGAATCCCTTTTCCTAGCCAGGGAACTGAGACACACAACACATGGAAAATCGGGTAACTCCCACCCCAATACTGCGCTTTACTAAGGGTCTTAAAACAGGCACACCAGGAGATTATATCCCACACCTGGCCAGGAGGGTCCCACGCCCACGGAGCCTCCCTCGTTGCTAGCACAGCAGTCTGTGATCTAACAGCAAGGCAGCAGCGAGGCTGGGGGAGGGGCCCCCACCATTGCTGAGGCTTAAGTAGGTAAACAAAGCCTCTGGGAAGCTCAAACTGGGTGGAGCTCACAGCAGCTCCAGTAGGCCTGCCTGTCTCTGTAGACTCCACCTCTGGGGACAGGGCACAGCTAAACAACAACAACAAAAAACAACAAAAAAAAAGCAGAAACCTCTGCAGACGCAAACGACTCTGTCTGACAGCTTTGAAGAGAGCAGTGGATCTCCCAACACGGAGGTTGAGATCTGAGAAGGGACAGACTGCCTGCTCAAGTGGGTCCCTGACCCCTGAGTAGCCTAACTGGGAGACAGCCCCACTAGGGGCAGACCAACACCCCACACCTCACACGGTGGAGTACACCCCTGAGAGGAAGCTTCCAAAGCAAGAATCAGAAAGGTACACTCGCTGTTCAGCAATATTCTATCTTCTGCAGCCTCTGCTGCTGATACCCAGGCAAACAGGGTCTGGAGTGGACGTCAAGCAATCTTCAACAGACCTACAGCTGAGGGTCCTGACAGTTAGAAGGAAAACTAACAAACAGGAAGGACACCCACACCAAAACCCCATCAGTACGTCACCATCATCAGAGACCAGAGGCAGATAAAACCACAAAGATGGGGAAAAAGCAGGGCAGAAAAGCTGGAAATTCAAAAAATAAGAGCGCATCTCCCCCTGCAAAGGAACGCAGCTCATCGCCAGCAACAGATCAAAGCTGGATGAAGAATGACTTTGACGAGATGAGAGAAGGCTTCAGTCCATCAAACTTCTCAGAGCTAAAGGAGGAATTATGTACCCAGTGCAAAGAAACTAAAAATCTTGAAAAAAGACTGGAAGAATTGATAAATAGAATAATTAATGCAGAGAAGGCCATAAACGAACTGACAGAGATGAAAACCATGACATGAGAACTACGTGACAAATGCACAAGCTTCAGTAACGGACTCGATCAACTGGAAGAAAGAGTATCAGTGATTGAGGATCAAATGAATGAAATGAAGTGAGAAGAGAAATCTAAAGAAAAAAGAAGAAAAAGAAATGAACAAAGCCTGCAAGAAGTATGGGATTATGTAAAAAGACCAAATCTATGTCTGATTGGGGTGCCTGAAAGTGAGGGGGAAAATGGAACCAAGTTGGAAAACACTCTTCAGGATATCATCCAGGAGAACTTCCCCAACCTAGTGGGGCAGGCCAACATTCAAATTCAGGAAATACAGAGAACGCCACAAAGATACTCCTCGAGAAGAGCAACTCCAAGACACATAATTGCCAGATTCACCAAAGTTGAAATGAAGGAAACAATCTTAAGGGCAGCCAGAGAGAAAGGTCAGGTTACCCACAAAGGGAAGCCCATCAGACTAACAGCAGATCTCTCGGCAGAAACTCTACAAGCCAGAAGAAAGTGGGGGCCGATATTCAACATTCTTAAAGAAAAGAATTTTAAACCCAGAATTTCATATCCAGCCAAACTAAGTTTCATAAGTGAAGGAGAAATAAAATCCTTTACAGATAAGCAAATGCTTAGGGATTTTGTCACCACCAGGCCTGCCTTGCAAGAGACCCTGAAGGAAGCACTAAACATGGAAAAGAACAACCAGTACCAGCCATTGCAAAAACATGCCAAAATGTAAAGACCATCGAGGCTAGGAAGAAACTGCATCAACTAACAAGCAAAATAACCAGTTAATATCCTAATGGCAGGATCAAGTTCACACATAACAATATTAACCTTAAATGTAAATGGACTAAATGCTCCAATTAAAAGACACAGACTGGCAAACTGGATAAAGAGTCAAGACCCATCAGTTTGCTGTATTCAGGAGACCCATCTCACATGCAGAGACATACATAGGCTCAAAATAAAAGGATGGAGGAAGATCTACCAAGCAAATGGAGAACAAAAAAAAGCAGGGGTTGCACTACTAGTCTCTGATAAAACAGACTTTAAACCATCAAAGATCAAAAGAGACAAAGAAAGCCATTACATAATGGTAAAGGAATCAATTCAACAGGAAGAGCTAACTATCCTAAATATATATGCACCCAATACAGGAGCACCCAGATCATAAAGCAAGTCCTTAGAGACTTACAAAGAGACTTTGTAATAATGGGAGACTTCAACACCCCACTGTCAACATTAGACAGAGCAACAAGACAGAAAGTTAACAAGGATATCCAGGAATTGAACTCATCTTTGCAGCAAGCAGACCTAATAGACATCTACAGAACTTTCCACCCAAATCAACAGAATATACATTCTTCTCAGCACCACATCACACTTATTCCAAAATTGACCACACAATTGGAAGTAAAGCACTCCTCAGCAAATGTACAAGAACAGAAATTATAACAAACTGTCTCTCAGACCACAGTGCAATCAAACTAGAACTCAGGACTAAGAAACTCAATCAAAACCGCTCAACTACATGGAAACTGAACAACCTGCTCCTGAATGACTACTGGGTACATAACGAAATGAAGGCAGAAATAAAGATGTTCTTTGAAACCAATGAGAACAAAGATACAACATACCAGAATCTCTGGGACACATTTAAAGCAGTGTGTAGAGGGAAATTTATAGCACTAAATGCCCACAAGATAAAGCTGGAAGATCTAAAATTGACACTCTAACATCACAATTAAAAGAACTAGAGAAGCAAGAGCAAACACATTCAAAAGCTAGCAGAAGGCAATAAATAACTAAGATCAGAGCAGAACTGAAGGAGATAGAGACACAAAAAACCCTCCAAAAAATCAATGAATCCAGGAGCTGGTTTTTTGAAAAGATCAACAAAATTGACAGACCGCTAGCAAGACTAATAAAGAAGAAAAGAGAGAAGAATCAAATTGATGCAATAAAAAATGATAAAGGGGATATCACCACCGACCCCACAGAAATACAAACTACCATCAGAGAATACTATAAACACCTCTACACAAATCAACTAGAAAATCTAGAAAAAATGGATAATTTCCTGGACACTTACACTCTCCCAAGACTAAACCAGGAAGAAGCTGAATCCCTGAATAGACCAACAGCAGGCTCTGAAATTGAGGCAATAATTAATAGCCTACCAACCAAAAAAAGTCCAGGACCAGATGGATTTACAGCTGAATTCTACCAGAGGTACAAGGAGGAGCTGGTATCATTCCTTCTGAAACTATTCCAATCAATAGAAAAAGAGGGAATCCTCCCTAACTCATTTTATGAGGCCAACATCATCCTGATACCAAAGCCTGGCAGAGACACAACAAAAAAAGAGAATTTTAGACCAATATCCCTGCTGAACATCGATGCAAAAATCCTCAATAAAATACTGGCAAACCGGATCCAGCAGCACATCAAAAAGCTTATCCACCATGATCAAGTGGGCTTCATCCCTGGGATGCAAGGCTGGTTCAACATATGCAAATCAATAAACGTAATCCAGCATATAAACAGAACCAAAGACAAAAACCACATGATTATCTCCATAGATGCAGAAAAGGCCTTTGACAAAATTCAACAGCCCTTCATGCTAAAAATGCTCAATAAATTCGGTATTGATGGAATGTATCTCAAAATAATAAGAGCTATTTATGACAAACCCACAGCCAATATCATACTGAATGGGCAAAAACTGGAAAAATTCCCTTTGAAAACTGGCACAAGACAGGGATGCCCTCTCTCACCACTCCTATTCAACATAGTGTTGGAAGTTCTGGCTAGGGCAATCAGGCAAGAGAAAGAAATAAAGGGTATTCAGTTAGGAAAAGAAGAAGTCAAATTGTCCCTGTTTGCAGACATGATTGTATATTTAGAAAACCCCATTGTCTCAGCCCAAAATCTCCTTAAGCTGATAAGAAACTTCAGCAAAGTCTCAGGATACAAAATTAATGTGCAAAACTCACAAGCATTCTTATACACCAGTAACAGACAAACAGAGAGCCAAATCATGAATGAAATTCCATTGACAATTGCTTCAAAGAGAATAAAATATCTAGGAATCCAACTTACAAGGGATGTAAAGGACCTCTTCAAGGAGAACTACAAACCACTGCTCAGTGAAATAAAAGAGGACACAAACAAATGGAAGAAGATACCATACTCATGGATAGGAAAAATCAGTATCATGAAAATGGTCATACTGCCCAAGGTAATTTACAGATTCAATGCCATCCCCATCAAGCTACCAATGAGTTTCTTCACAGAATTGGAAAAAAATGCTTTAAAGTTCATATGGAACCAAAAAAGAGCCCGCATTGCCAAGACAATCCTAAGTCAAAAGAACAAAGCTGGAGGTATCACACTACCTGACTTCAAACTATACTACAAGGCTACAGTAACCAAAACAGCATGGTACTGGTACCAAAACAGAGATATAGACCAATGGAACAGAACAGAGTCCTCAGAAATAATACCACACATCTACAACCATCTGATCTTTGACAAACCTGAGAAAAACAAGAAATGGGAAAGGATTCCCTATTTAATAAATGGTGCTGGGAAAATTGGCTAGCCAAAAGTAGAAAGCTGAAACTGGATCCTTTCCTTACTCCTTATACGAAAATTAATTCAAGATGGATTAGAGACTTAAATGTTAGACATAATACCATAAAAACCCTAGAAGAAAACCTAGGTAATACCTTCAGGACTTAGGCATGGGCAAGGACTTCATGTCTAAAACACCAAAAGCAACAGCAACAAAAGCCAAAATTGACAAATGGGATCTAATTAAACTAAAGAGCTTCTGCACAGCAAAAGAAACTACCATCAGAGTGAACAGGCAACCTACAGAATGGGAGAAATTTTTGCAATCTACTCATCTCACAAAGGGCTAATATCCAGAACCTACAAAGAACTCAAACAAATTTACAAGAAAAAAACAAACAACCCCATCAAAAAGTGGGCAAAGGATATGAATAGACACTTCTCAAAAGAAGACATTCATACAGCCAACAGACACATGAAAAAATGCTCATCATCACTGGCCATCAGAGAAATGCAAATCAAAACCACAATGAGATACCATCTCACACCAGTTAGAATGGCAATCATTAAAAAGTCAGGAAACAACAGGTGCTAGAGAGGATGTGGAGAAATAGGAACACTTTTACACTCTTGGTGGGACTGTAAACTAGTTCAATCATTATGGAAAACAGTATGGCGATTCCTCAAGGATCTAGAACTAGAAGTACCATATGTCCCAGCCATCCCATTACTGGGTATATACCCAAAGGATTATAAATCATGCTGCTATAAAGACACATGCACACGTATGTTTATTGTGGCACTATTCACAATAGCAAAGACTTGGAATCAACCCAAATGTCCATCAGTGACAGACTGGATTAAGAAAATGTGGCACATATACACCATGGAATACTATGCAGCCATAAAAAAGGGTGAGTTTGTGTCCTTTGTGGGGACATGGATGCAGCTGGAAACCATCATTCTTAGCAAACTATCGCAAGAACAGAAAACCAAATACCGCATGTTCTCACTCATAAGTGGGAACTGAACAATGAGATCACTTGGACTCGGGAAGGGGAACATCACACACTGGGGCCTATCATGGGGAGGGGGGAGGGGGGAGGGATTGCATTAGGAGTTATACCTGGTGTAAATGACAAGTTGATGGGTGCTGACGAGTTGATGGGTGCAGCATGCCACCTCAACATGGCACAAGTATACATATGTAACAAACCTGCACATTATGCACATGTACCCTAGAACTTAAAGTATAATAATAAAAAAATTAAAAAATAAATAATAGATCAATATTGATTCATTAATTGTAAAAAAGTACCATACTAATGAAAAATGTTAATAATAGGAGAAATTTGATGTGGGCTGTATAGAAGTCTCTGTACTATCTTAGGAATTTTTTGGTAAATCTAAAACTATTTAAAAATTAAAAGCTTATTAAAGAGAAATTTAAAATGTGATTGATAAAGTAGTGTAATTATGCAACTGATACTATAGTTAAACTAATAAGAATATAATTAGATTCACGTGTACTGATATGGAAGAAAGTCAAGGATACATTATGTAAAAAAACGCAAATTGCAAAAACATTGCATTGTTGTGACCCACTTTATGCAAAAATGTGAACACATATGCATAGACCCAAATATTTGAAGAGGTACACATTAAAGTGTGGTTACTTAAAGATAGCAATAACATTGAGGGTTGTAGAAAATGGGGTGAATATGGGCATAGACCTTTTTGTCTATACATTTCTCTTATTTGAATATTATACAATAAACATGTATTTGCAGATACTTATGTTATGATTTAAAATATTTTCAGATATATTTTAACTTCTTTTTGCTACCAAGCCTGCCTTAATCCATTATTCCCTTTCATTAATGTAACATCAAGTATCTTCTCCAATGCTTCTTTTTGCTAGGCATGTAAACAAGAATAAGTTTCTCCCAGGTTAAAGAGGAAAATAAGAAAACAAAATAAAACAAAAAAAGCTACCTTATGCCTTTGAGTTACCCCATATTTTTTTCTGCCAAATTTCCTGAAGGTGGGTGTCTATCATCATTATTTCTATTTCCCTATGTAGTTTTCTCTGTCAGTTCACTGAAGGCTGTCTTCCACCTTTACCTCTCTACTCAGTCTAGTGTATGGCAACCTTCCTGACAGTGTGGTGCAGAGGGTAAAGCTCTGGGCAGATCTGGGCTCTGTGTCTGAGAATTTGCATATTTTACTTTACTTTCCTAATCTCAATTTCCTTATGTCTAAAACGAGGACAGTATCTTTCTTGCTAACTTCTAGTATAGAAACTGATACATAATATATTTTAACAAACATTGATCAGATGATCTAAAAAGCAATTTCATCATAGCATCATGGCAAAGATGTAATCCCTCATCATCTTTTCTCTGGATTCTTGCAGTGGTCTACTAGTGTCATAGATGAACTAACCTCCCTAAAGAGTCTCAGTGTGTCTGCCCTCACAACCCTTCAAATCTCTGTCAACACAATACCCAGAGTGGCCCACTGAAGCTTAAAAAGTGTGCATGTCTCCTCTCTTCAGAACTTTCCAGAGCTTACTATTGCACAAGAATGTGAGTTTGTGTAGTGTTTGTATGGGCATGTATATATGTGTGTGCGTGAGAGAATGTGTATTTGTGGGGTAATCCTAGGAATCACCAACACTGGAGTGGAAAAATATGGCAGGGAAGAAAGGAAGCCAATAGAAGGTTTGTTATCAAGCAGCATACTGCTGTGGGCACCAGGTGCCTAGGCTCAGTAAGAAACTCAGAAGGATAGGGTGAATATGACCCAGAGTCAATCCAACCAAGGTTCCAAGAAGCTGAAAATTTGGTCCACACCATCTGCCAGTTATTGGTTGATGGCTGCTTTGGGGAAGGAAATGGAAGGAATGCATTCATTTCTAGTATGCCCAATCTACTTTATCTTTAAGCCTGGCAAACTGTAGCAGCCAAAGAGAGTGCTCAGTTGAAGAGCTGTCAATAGGGAGTATACCCAAAAATGGTGAAAGCCAAGGAGATATGGATGGGTTGCTGACAGCATCTGCTAAAATGTCTTTTTTTTTTTTTTTTCAAATATCTCATGTATTTGTATTTCCTTTCTAACCCCATGCATCATTTAAGGTTCTTTAGGAAACAGAAGGCATATTCAAAGGGGATAAAGACAATTTAACAAAATGGCTATTTATAAATAAATATGTAAGCAGTTTTCAAGAATTTCACAAGTTACAAGAAAGCTAGATGGACTAAAGCTATTTCCATTGTCTAAAGGAGGAAGGATAAGGAACAGACACTTGAACCTATTAGATGTGGCCTTAAGTAACAGAAATCAGGCACTGCCAAGCTATGCCTCAGCAGGGAAGGATCCTGAGAAACCACACTCAGATTGATCTCTCCTCCAACCTCTGATCTGCTGTCTTTGTCTTTTGTTGGTCAAAGCAACACAAAGCCAGAGTATAGAAAGTGAATCAGTACTTAGGAGTCAGTGGCCAGAGCTCAAAGCTCACAGAAGTATGAGAAGCGGAGCCAGAGGAACAGGTGGAGAATATTCAGCATGACTAGGGCAATGCAAGCTGCAAGAGAGCCTGATTTTTGTCCCTCTGTTTCCTGCACTGTTCCCCACAAATAGAACAGTGCCTCACACATAGTCAGTACTAAATAGATATTTGTTGAATGTTTCAGTCCATTCATAATACTTTTGCTATTCATTGTAAATTATTCCAGGATTGCACTTCGTTTTAACTTTTGCCTTCCAAAAAGTGCAAATTGATATCTCAATATTGTGAATGAATATCCTTAAAATGTTTAAGTGCTTCATCACTGGGGAGTGTCACAGCTTCTAATAATCATGATGTAAAGATTGGTTTTAAAAAAGTCATCTTCTCTTGTAACTCAATATTTCCATGTCCTCTTCTAAATGAAGCAACAAAAATGGTTTTCCTGAGTTTGCCAGAAAAAGTCCTTACTCAAAAATTGTTTGACTTCCATGAACACAAAATAATTCCATTTGATAAGGCATATTTTATTAGTATTTGCCATTACTGTTAAGGAAAGGCATATGTAGGAGATTGGCTGGTGCTGATCTTGGATGATCATATATCAGAAAAAAATATATTAAATTACACTTGAGCATTTCTATATTTCTAACTTGAGAGAACATTTCTGTCAGTCAGTGATTCAGGATCCTGTATTTAATTAACTGTATAACATTTACTACAATTTTGGATTTTGTCATTTTTTTATTGAAATAGTTTAACAAACATGATTCATTGAAAATAATATTCTCACTCCATGTTAAAAATACTTTTCTAATTTTAATTTTTATACTCAACTTTTTTTACCTTATATTCATCAAAAAAGTAAAAGTGAATGTATTCCCCCAAAATTCATTTCTACCTGGGCTCTGTAAATGTGACTTTATTTGAAAATAGAACATTTTCAAATATAATAAAGTTAAGATGAATTTACACAGGAATGCTAAAGATCTGAAATCCAATATGACTGATGTTCTTATAAGAAGAGGGAAATTTGGAGACAGACACAGGCACACAGAAGAGATGCGTGTATAGATGAGACAGAAGTTGGAGTTAGGTTGCCACTGGCAAGAGTACCAAAGATTGCTGGAAACCACCAAAAACTAGGGAAGAAGCATGAGTTAGATTTTCCCTCTGAGCTCTCAGAAGGAGCCAATCCTATCCACACCTTCATTTCAAATGTTCAGACTCCAGAACCACAAGAGAATAAATATCTGTTGTTTGAAGTCACCAGGTTTGTTACAGTAGTCCAAGGAAATATATATAGAATAAAATACAGTACCAGATCTGTTCTCATCCACCAGGAAACATTTTTTGGAATATTAATTCTGGAAATGAAGAGTTCACTGCCATTTTTTTTTCTTTTTTTCTTTTTTTTTTTTTTTTTTTTTTTTTTTTTTGAGATGGAGTCTCGCTCTTGTCGCCCAGGCTGGAGTGCAATGGCACAATCTCGGCTCACTGCAACCTCCGCCTCCTGGGTTCAAGTGATTCTCTTGCCTCAGCCTCCCGAGTAGCTGGGATTACAGGTGTACACCACCATGCCCGTCTAATTTTTGTATATTTAGTAGAGATGGGGTTTCACCCCATCTCTAGTTCATTGGCCAGGCTGGTCTCGAACTCCTGATCTCTGGTGATCCACCCCCCCCCCACCCCTTCGGCCTCCCAAAGTGCTGGGATTACAGATGTGAGCCACCACACCCAGCCGATTGCCACTTTTGGTGTATCAAGAGTCGGCCTTTATTAGCAAGTATTTCTATCTGCCAGTTTGGGTTGAGCAAAATTAGAACTGACAACGGACCAGATGCTTCTATTATCAGTATTTCAACCTTCAGAGGATCTGGATAACAGTTTTCAAGTAACTCTCATAGTAGCCCAAGCTTACTTAAACTCTAAAATGAAAGAATAGAAATAAACTCGGGATGCCAAAAAGTCATATATTTATCTGATTTAAACTCATCAAACTGAAATTTAAAATAAAAATTATCTTGAAAACCTGCTACATAGCAGAAACTGTGTTAGGTTCTGGGAATACGACACCAAATAAGACAATTTCCCTGATTTCAAGAAATTCGAAGTATAACTGTAATATACAATGAAATATACAGTGAAAAGGGAAACATAAGGCTACAGAAATAAAATGAGGCATATCATGTTCAGCTATATGCTGAAGGCATTTGCAAGTCATTGAGTTTGAAGTTGGGAAGCAACAGGATAAAATTTCTTGTTTAGAAAACAGCACGGGGTAGAGTGGAGGGTAGTTTGGGCAGATGCAAGCCTGGAATGACTGGGAGATCAGTTAGGCCATAATAGCTGACATTCTGAGAAAAAGGTGAGGTGGCTTCACATAGAGAGTTAGCTATGAAGAAATGAAAGTGAGAAAATGGACAGATTAAAAGGATGTTTAAATGGTTAATTAGCAAAGTTTAGGGATTTAATTGGGGGTAGAGATGGGAAGGAAAGAGAGTGGGGAGGGAAAGGCAGACTCCAGTTAGTGGAAGTTAGTGGCATTATGGTGCAGTTTTCTCCAGGCAGGAGGCCCAAGATGAAGGGCTGGGTCCAGGTACACAATGGAGAGGCAGGTGCAATGGGCTACATTCAAGAAAACAGATTTTCTGTTATTTACATTCAAATTATTTTTATACCCACCCACTCCCAAACACGCTTTTTTATTCTTTCAAATGAATTCGCCTATTTCTCTCTATTTATGAATAGCATTTGGTTGATTTGGCTCATTATTTAACTAAACTAAGTTCAGTCAACTTTCAAAAACAGCAAAAACAGGCCAAAGTGGGAGGATCACTTGAGGCTAGGAGTTTGAGACCAGCCTAGGCAATATAGTGAGACCCCTGTTTCTACAAAAACAAAACAACAACAACAACAACAAGTATCCATGTGTGGTGGCATGCATCTGTAATCCCAGCTACTCTTAAGAGGCTGAGGACAGAGGATGGCTTGAGCCCAGGTGTTCAAGGCTGCAGTGAACTATGCTCTCGCCACTGCATTCCAGCCTGGGTGATAGAGAGAGACCTCGTCTCAAAAAAAAAAGAAAAAAAGGCAAAAGTTTTTTTGATATTACACAGCTAGATATTTTCAAAACATAATTAAAAAAAGAAAAGAAATAATTTGAGGTGATTGTAAAGGACGTAATTTTAAGTAAATTTTGAAAATCTACATGAATAGTCCTTGCTCTCATTAGATGGTACATATTTAACTGAACTTTGCAGGTGATGGCAGAGACACGCGTTAATAATAAACATGATGACTTGAAGTAGTAACTCAATTTATTATTTTAAGATATATTAAAGTATGATAAATTCATTTAAATGAAAAGAGAAAGTCATATTTACTTTCATGGAAATATTAAGTAAATAAAAAGTACAAACATTGTTCCAGCAATAAAACTGAAACCCTTTAATGATCTGACCCAAGGCCTCAGCCTGGCTTTCAGTTCTAAAGTCTCTTCATTCTAAGTGCTTGTTCTAACACTGGATCCCTGTGTGTTTTACTCCAAATTCGGATCCCAGGCTGCAAATTGCATGTAATCAAAAGGGAAAATACCAATAACTATTACTAAATTAGAAAAACAACTGGCACGGAAGAGTGTGAGTCAGAACTACTAGTTTTCTAGAAGGTTTTTTTTTTTTAATTCAAAAATTGAAGCATGGACAGGTGTATTCCATGAAGTAGTAGGGCAACAGTAACCTCAAGGTAACCACATGCTCTGCACAATGAATACTTCAAATTTTCCAAGGTAAGTCTGCAGAAAATAGGAAATGGATTCTTCACCCCGCAATTTTTTTATTTCTAAGGTTACATTCTTTTAACTTTTCAGACTGTTACTACAGTCTATATTACATACTGAGTGTTTCTTAGAAAACTAATAAAGTTGAGATCATCTGAATTGCTTTTCTATTTTTCTATTTCTTTGCACACTGGTATGAATCATACTTCTCTAAGCAAATATGTTCCTTAATGTATTACTTTTCTTACCTTGAAAACTCTAAAACTACCTACTCTAATTTATAATATCACAGAACTTTACTCTGTGTTTATTATACATATACCCCAATTCTGTTATTTTTATTCTACATTCAACCCTCAATAGGTTTTCACTGTCTTTCTTATCATCTGTGTAGGCATTAGTCACTAGAATAGAAACTTCTTGGGGTAAAAAATGTCCCAATATTCCTAATTATATCAGCTAGCTTCCAGCATCATACATGAGATAGGTATTTTACCTGTTGTTTGAAATTGACAGAGCCTTATAAAACCATATAATCACTCACTGGTTTGGCATTCTACATGGCAATATTTATCAATCATTATGAAATGCAAGACACAATACAAAGTGTATATTCAATCTTATACAGAGCATTTGGGGACATCTATGTTGCAAAATTTAGAGTTCTATTTATTTGGATTTGAGAATGACAATGTGAAGTGTATGCCATTTTAAAGTCACACCTATTCCAGCACTGGACAGCACCACATTTTGCCTCCCGTGTTTCCAGATCAGGTTTTGCCACCAAATGAGTTCAAGTTGTGTCAAGTTTTGTTGCATAATACAATGCTTAAAAATCTTCTAGTTTTAAGAGCTGGTATTCTGGTTTTATTGTTGTTGTTGCTGTTGTTTCAGAATTTTAAACTATGGAACACATTGTCAGACAAACAGTGATCCAAAGAAGGAAGAGATAGGCATTTCAGGAAAATGACATAAAGCGTAAGAAAATAAAGATGAGAAAAGAAAAAAAAAAGAAGAAGAAGAAAAGAAATACTTCAGAAAAGACATGTAACTCAGAGAGCTGGGAGTGTACATCTTGAAAAGGGGTCAAGTGCTGGAGCAAAGCATCAAGGTTGAATTATAAGAGATGTATATGTTTTGCTATTTTTTTCTGGCTTTACTGAGAAATAATTGACAAATAAAAGTTGTATATGTTTAAGGTATACAAAATAATGAGTTAATATGTTTATGTGTTGTGAAGTGATTACCACAATAAAGCTAATTAAAACACCTATCACCTCACATAGTTACTGGATTTTTGTGTGTGGTGAGAACACTTGAGATCTACTCTTGGCAAATTTCAACTATACAATAGAGTGTCATTAACTATAGTCAGCATGCTGTACATTACATCACTCGAACCTATTAATCTTATAACTGGAAGCTTATATCCTTTCACCAATTTCTCCCCATTTTCCCAACTTCCTAGTCCCTGGCAAACACCATTCTACTCTCTGCCTCTGTGAATTCGACTTCTTTAGATTCCACATATAAGTGAGACCATACAGTATTTGTCTTTCTGTGTCTACCTTATTTCACCTAGCATAATATTCTCCAGGTTCATCCACGTTGTCACAAGTGGCAAGATTTCCTCTTTTCCATAGCCAATATTGTACTGTATATATACCACCTTTTTTTCATCCATTCATCTGTTGGCAGATATTTTAGTCTGTTTCCATATCTTGGCTATTATGAATTAGACTGTGGTGAACATGGGAGTGCAGATATCTCTTCAAGATACTGATATGTTTTCCTTGCATATATACCAAGAAGTGAGATTGCTGGATCATATGGTAGTTAACTTTTTGTTTACTTGTTTTTAAGGAACCTCCATGTGGTTTTCCATGATGACCACACTGAATTAAATTCTCACCAAGAGTGTACAAAGATTCCTCTTTCTCCACGCCCTTGCCAATGCTTGTTATCTCTTGTCTCTTTTTAAATAATAGGCATCCTAACATGTGAAATGATATCTCATTATGGTTTTGATTTGAATTTCCATGATGGTTTGTGATGTTAAACATTTTTTTCATGTACCTATTGGCCATTTTTATGTTTTCTTTAGAAAAATGTCATTCCAGTCCTTTTCCCATTTTTAATCAGGTTTTTCTTTTGCTATTGAGTTGTAGTTTCATAGATAATTTGGATGTTAACCCCTTAATAGACATATGGTTTGCAAATATTTTCTTTCACTCCCTGGGTTGCCTTTTCATTTGGTTGACTTTTTTTTGCCTCTTCCAGAGCAATTAAATACACTATTAGCTAGGCTAGCCCTTATTTATTCATGACTCCCTATCTCTAGACAGAAAACTTAGAGGAACAACTAGTCCCTGTATCCTGCCGCTTACTAGATGTGCATGTTCTAGACACAAAATTCAAGCTAACTATATTCATCCATTAATTTGACAAGCCATTATTAGCCAATGTGTAAGACATTGGAGGTTCAATGGTGAAAGTTATACCAATTGCATTTTTGGTACAATTACTTCAATAATGTCAGACATTACAAAATTACAAACTGAAGCATACTCGGATGGAAGGAATGAATGTCTTTCTCAGAGAGTAAGAAGGAAACTTTTCCACATCTGGTGGGGCTGATGTTCCCTGAGGAAGTGATAGCTGACCTGACATATGAAAGTGAAAAGGAAAGGAAGGAAGGCTATCAGAATGGGAACAAACATGTGCAAAACCCCTGTGGCAAGGCAGAGTGGGAGGCATCAGAGAAAGTGAAAGAAACCCGTATGGAAAGAAAGCCGAGGAGCCACTGCCTGTATATGAAACCATCACTGTTAGCCCTCTAGAAGCCTTCTGTCTGCTCTTCCAGTCACAGCCCCCTTTCTTCCACTAAAGGAATAGTTACTACACTGTTCAAATATTTATGGCAATAATTCCTTATTATATTTAGTTACCACTCTTAAGAATTTCCTTTTAAGCGTATATAAATGGAACCATAAAGCATATAGTCTTTGTGTATGATTTTACCTACAGTACATTTTCTTTTTCAAATTTGTTTATGTTCTTGAGTCACATATTTCATTCATTTTGTATGCTCGATAGGATTCTTTGTATGAATATACAATAATTCATGAACTTAATGCTTTGATGAACATTTTTGATGTTTCTGTGTTTTTACTGATCACAAATCATATATGATTAAACATCCAGGCACACATATGCATGTCATTTCTCTAGCATAAACAGCAAGAAATATATATATATGAATATGAACATATGCAAACACCAGTTCATGCATAATATAAAATTATGGACTATTCTATCTCCTTTCACATATTTTCTGTTTTTGTCTCTCTTTTCATCATTATTGATAGTTTCTTCTTCCATCTCTTCCATTTAATGATCTCTCTGCATCTTATCCATTGAATTCTTAATTTAGGCTATTTCACATATTACATTGCTTTAGTTTTAGAATTTCTATTACTTTCTTTTCTGAAAAATCTGCCTGACAGACCTCTCAGTCTATATAAACACAATCTAACACAATTTTCTATTATGACAGAAATATTCTATAAATCAGTACTGCACAATGTAGTTATTCAGCTCTTGAAACATGGCTAATTAAAGAATTGAATTTTTATTTTTATGTATTTATTTATAATTTTATTTATTTATTTATTTATTTTTGACGGAGTCTCGCTCTGTCGCCCAGGCCGGAGTTCAGTGGCACGATCTCGGCTCACTGCAAGCTCTGCCTGCCGGGTTTACGCCATTCTCCTGCCTCAGCCCCCCAAGTAGCTGGGACTACAGGCACCCGCCACCTCACCCGGCTAGTTTTTTGTATTTTTTAGTAGAGAAGGGGTTTCACCGTGTTAGCCAGGATGGTCTTGATCTCCTGACCTCGTGATCCGCCCGCCTCAGCCTCCCAAAGTGCTGGGATTACAGGCTTGAGCTACCGCGCCCGGCCTCAATGTATTTTTAAGAGTGTAAAGGAGTCTTGATTCCAAAACTTTGAGAACTGCTGCCTTCTTCTCCACTTTCTCCTTCTCTAGAATTTCTTCATTGAAAGAAACATCCCTTTGCCATTCCATATTAACTTACAGAGTTCCATTGAGGCCAGTTTTGCTACCTCCCTCCCATCTTTCCACCTCCCTCTCTTGACACAAAACCTGACTACAGGACTCGATCAGCCCACCCATTTCCAGTGATTAGCTGTCAGGTGGGCTAAGCCAAGAAAATGTGGGTTTTCCCTGAGACTAGACCTCTCCTTCTGGGAGATCTGGAATCACAGGGACAAGGTTGGCCACCTTGGGGTAGTCAGAATTTATCTCGCCTAAACGAGGAGAGGTTAGGCAAGTTTCTACAAAGCCAAACTGCTTTCTAGATAATTATACTTTGTGCCATGACTGTGAGAATGCCCATTTTATTGCACACTTTCTAACATTTTCACCAAACTGATAAATACAAGCTGGTACCTAGAAGAAAAAAAGGCCGGGCATGGTGGCTCATACCTGCAATCCCAGCACTTTGAGAGGCCGAGGCAGGTGGATCATCTGCGGTCAGGAGTTCGAGACCAGCCTGGCCAACATGGTGAAACCCCATCTCTACTAAAATTACAAAAATTAGCCGGTGTGGTGGCATGCACCTGTAATCCCAGCTACTTGGGAGGCTGAGGCAGGAGAATCACTTGAACCCAGGTGGCGGAGGTTGCCGTGAGCCAAGATCACGCCATTGCACTCCAGCCTGGGCGACAAGAGCGAGACTTCATCTCAAAAAACAAAAACAAAACAAAACAAAAAAGTTACCATACAAATAATTTGTTCCATCTCTAGAAACCAATTCAGCAATGAGAACTGAAAACCACCACTTGGAAGGTTTCAAGCATTTAGCTCTACCTATTGATGTCTAAAGCACTAGTTAAGGTAGAAACACACACACACACACACACACACACACCATGCATTCAGTACCAGGAAACTGACTGACTAGATGGTACAGTCATCCAACAGAAAGCGCACAATAACTGAAGCCACTGTAGAGGAATAAGTTATGACACAGATCTACAATATTGTTGAGTGAAAAAGCAGATTACAAAAACAATCTGATTTTTCAAGGGAGAGGGAACATATACAAGCATAGGAGAAAAGAGATGAGCAGATGACTGGAAACATACAAAATTCTGATAGTGGTACCTTCTGAGTAGTAGAATTATCGGTAATATTTTCTAGTTTTGCCTAAAAATTTTCTATATTTCTTAAAATAAGAAGGTCCTGTTATCCATATTATAAAATATCCACCACCCCAGGAAACTTAACCTTCAGCACAAACTCTACAACATGTTAAAAGTTTGTTCAGTTTTATATTTAAGAGACAATCTATTTTGAAAGACATCTAAAATGATGACCAGTATTTAAACTTATGCATTAATATTTTTCAATCATATGCTTCAAATTTTGTAATTTTGATAAGGTTAAGCTTCATATCAATCTTGAAAAGGTAAGTTTTCTATTTGTCTTTAAAATATGACCTGCAATAGGACAGTGTTTAAACAGTGAATGGTGCTCAAACATCACAATATAAATTCAGGCAGCGTTCCTTACATAGAATGTTTAAGTGCTTCTAACACTGTTCTTTTTCACCGGTTATGAAAACACATTACAATTGTCTAAGCATCTAATTATTCAGGTCCTTTGTTTCTCCTTCATTCTACTATTTTTACAGTAATTTTAAGGCCTGTGAGGATGAAACTGTCTGTGATGGCTACCACAAAGATTACTATAAGTGGACAAATTTCAAACAAGTTTATCACCACTACCATCCCTACCATAAAACTGTCTTGATCAAGGGCAACACATTTCAAGGTTAACCAAGACAACCTCTCTACCTGTCACTGCTTAAGAAAATGATTTTTTGGTCTTATTTAGAAATAACTTTCTGTATCTATCTTTCTCCATAAATTCACTGAGACCAATGTGTGGCTCTATCTCAAGCACCAGCAAGCTAAACTGCTTGCCAGAATGTTCAGTTTTTGTATCTTTCCAAATATAGGACACAGCTCTCTTTTGATATCATAATTTTTTGAAAATTGATGCACAAACTTCTTGAAAGTACAGCCAGGCACGGTGGCTCACACCTGTAATCCCAGCACTTTAGGAGGCCGAGGCAGGTGGATCATGAGGTCAGGAGTTCAAGACCTGCCTGGCCAAGATGGTGAAATCCATCTCTACTAAAACTACAAAAATGAGCCAGGTGGAGTGGCAGGTGCCTGTAATCCCAGCTACTCAGGAGGCTGAGGCAGGAGAATCACTTGAACCTGGGTGGCAGAGGCTGCAGTGAGCTGAGATCGTGCCACTGCACTCCAGCCTGGGTGACAGAGTGAGAATCTGTCTCAAAAAAAAACCCGAAAAACAAAAAACAAAAAAACAGAAAGTTCAGACATACAGCAGTTGTAATTCTTCTGAAGGCTGGTTGTGGGACACATTACTTTCATACTTGGTTGTTCAATAAATCTGGGGTGGAGAATAAAGTAAACTGACAGAATTACCATATAAACTAAAATTCTAAGTGCTCTGATAACAAAATAAACTTAAAATACACACACATACACACACACACACACACACACACACACACACACACACACACGGTTTTCCCCGCTAATCATTTTACAACTAAACAACCAAGTAGATAACC
This sequence comes from Macaca thibetana thibetana, assembly GCF_024542745.1. Taxonomy (NCBI): domain Eukaryota; kingdom Metazoa; phylum Chordata; class Mammalia; order Primates; family Cercopithecidae; genus Macaca; species Macaca thibetana. The sequence goes on from NC_065584.1 coordinate 90,537,869, forward strand.
CAGAGCCCACAAAAGCTGAGTAAAAATTCTAACACTTGGTTAAATAAAAATGCACATATTCCCCTCTGAGCTAAAAAAAATGCTTAAGTATTCAGAGACAGCAATTACAGCTACTGAGAACATCACTGTAAGCAAACTGAGGCAGAGAAAACAAAGGTGCTGACGAGGAATTGAACCACCTAAGCTGCAGAAACCCACTGGATGGTTTCCTAGGTTCTGAGTTGGCATTATCTTTCAGAATGATTTCTGAAAGAGACACATAATACTGTTACAAAGGATCTGGAGAAAGGGATGCTTGCTTTATCACTCTGGCTCTCCAGTCATGCTTCACATTTTCACTGCTTATATTCTCTTTCATGTGAAGTCAATTTACAGACTTCCATCAAGCCCTTAGAGACCTTTTTGTACTATCCATGACAAGTTCTTGATGTTATCTCTGCACTTTTGACAAATTCTTAGCAGTTAACTTACAAGGCAGTTAAGATTTTTGTTCAAGCACAATATAGCTAGAATAGGGTCATATACTCAATAAAATAAATATTTACCAAGCATTTATTGACTGGAAGATAAAAAGCACAAAGCTTTTTATCTTTGACTGTAAGATAAAAAGCACAAAGGCTTACAGAATATAGCATAACATGACCAAAGCAAAAATAGCAAGGACTAAAGGCGGGAGGAAGGGAAAATATCAGCATGAACTGAATATGACCCAGAAGAGCCTTGATGGTCAGACATGTAAAGAAAAATTGGGTAGGGTTAAGGGGTGGAGGTCAGGGACACATTCTACAGGGGAAAAACAGCTGACACAGACGCCTGAAAGGAAAAGTGGGCAGAGCACCTGTACAGGACTCTTACCTGCCGCCTCGAGGGTACAATGGGCCTTTCCAGAACACAGCAGCGCGGCCAGGCCCTGGGGAGAGGGATCGCTCAAACAGCACCAGAGGCTGCATTCCAACTTTTCCTCTGTCAACGACTCCGTTTTCGTTGTTAGTTTCTCCTTAAACACCAACTTAAAAACAACTGGCTGAACAGGCGGGAACAAGGAAAACCTGACTGAAGAATGAGGCCTTAAAACTTAAGGGCCTTGGGTCCTGGCGCGGTGGCTCATGCCTGGAATCCCAGCGCTTTAGGAGGCAGAGGTGGGTCATTTGAGGTCAGGAGTAAGAGACCAGACTGGCCAACACGGTGAAACCCCATCTCTACTAAAAAAAAACACACACACAAAAGTTAGCCAGCCTTGGTGGCGGGCGCCTGTAATCCCAGCTACTCGGGAGGCTGAAGCAGGAGAATCTCTTTAACCCGAGGACTGTCAAGAGACATATCCTGCAGTGAGCCGAGATCCCGCCACTGCACTCCAGCCTGGGCGACAGAGTGGGACTGTCTCAAAAAAAAAAAAAAAAAAAAAAGAAAAAAAAAGAAAAAGAAAAGAAAAAAGAAAGAAAAGAAAAGAAAAAGAAAACTTTTTTTTTGAGAGAGAGAAGTATCCGTCTTGTCCCCCAGGTTTGAGGGCAATGGCTTGATCTCGGCTCACTGCAACCTCCACCTCCCAGTTTCAAAAGATTCACCTGCCTCTGCCTCCCAAGTAGCTGGGATTAAGGCGCCTGCCACCACGCCCAGCTAATTTCTGTATTTTTTAGTAGAAACGGGTTTTCACCATGTTGGCCAGGCTGGTCTCGAACTCCTTACCTCGGGTGATCCGCCCGCCTCGGCCTCCCAAAGTGCTGGGGTTGCAGGCGTGAGCCACCGCGCGCAGGCAAAAAAAAAAAAACCCACGGAAATCTTAAACGCCTTTTCCCTTCCGCGCCTGGGCTCAAACAACGCTGGAGGGCCCTGCCCCGCCCTGTCGCGGTCCCGGGAGCGGGCCGGCTGACTGAGGGCGACCTTGGGTCCCGAGAGGGCTCCTGCTGCGCGGGCTCCCACCTCGGGGAGCGGCGACCGGGGCCAACACGGGCCAGCAGCCCCCAAGCCAGGCCCGCGCGAGGAGCCGGAGAGACGGACCCTCCGCCTCCTCCCAGCCAAGCCTCGCGCAGTCCCAGGGCCGGGGCCGGGCTAGTCGCAGGAGAAAGTAGGCGAGGAACTGGGGCCTCTCCGGGGCAGGCTCCCCTTTGTCCCGGGACTCCGGGCGCCCCCTCTCCGCCCTCGCCCTGCCCAGCGAAGCCGCCGCCGGGCGCCTCACTGTGATGTTGCAGTGGAGCCTGGGCGGCGGCTCCAGGCTCCTCGTTCTTGTGGAAGATAGAACAGCCAGCAACTTAAGCTTGGCCTTGAACCCTGACACGGACATCTTCCCCTCATCTCCGGCCGGAGGGGCGCGGAAGGGGAGGCGGTCCTGAGCCATTGTCATTGCCGCGACGACCTGGTGGGACAGCCCTGCGGAGCTCTCGCGGCTCCGCCTCTCCCCGCCGCCTCAACCTTCGTGGGAGTGCCTATGGAAAATGGCAAGGGGCACGGAGGCCTTGGAGGGGAGCTGTGTGGCGGCCCGGGGGGCTGCTCCCTGTGTAACCGACTCTACCGACAGAAGGCACGCCTCCTGTCAAGCGGCAGCTTAAAAGGGCAGCAGCACCACCGCCCCCGCTACAGCCTGGGAAAGGGCAGCCCCCACCCTGCCACCGTCCCCGTCACCTCTCACCGCTCAACCCTCACCCCTCAAACCGGGGGATACACTAGTCCAGAGCATGTGCGGGCTCCCAGCTGCCCCCTCCTCCTCTTGACCCAGCACCTTTCTGCCCAACCCGTCTGGTCCCTCCATTCCTCACACTCCCCTACTGGAGGCTCAGGGTGGCACAACCACCAACTGTAGTGTGTGTGTTTCTCTTGAGTGTGAGTGTGTGTGTGTGTGTGTGTGTGTGTGTGTGTGTGTGTGTGTGTGTGTGTGTGTGTGTCTCCCAAGGGAACAGAGCACTGCTGAGTTCAGGCTGATTATTAGCTCCTGGACTGTTAGCAAAATACAGTCACAAGAAGGCTCTGTGCTGTTTTGTCTTTTGTGGTGACATCATGTTGCTCGTGTTTTGTTTTTCAGAGTTCATTAGTTTCTATTTGTTCTCAGTTAATATCCAGCTCAATAGATTGTGTAAATAGAATACCCCCAAACTGAAAGTCACCTACATAAAATATAGTGAAAAATATGTCACCCACTTAGAGTTGAAAATGTGCACAGGTTAGTTTGGTGTAGCTAACACTGGATACTGGGTAAGGGCACAGGATCCCGAGACTAGACTGCCTGGGTTCAGGTTCCAACTTAGCCACTTGCTGGCTGTGAAATACTTGACAGCTTTAAGCCTCAGTTTCTTTTTTTCAGTTTCTTTTTTTTTTTTTTAAACTTAATCCCAAATGTGATAGTAAGTCTCAGTTTCTTGATCTGAAAAACAGAAATTATTCAATGAGAGTCTATGTGAAAACTTCAAAGCTTTTGAAGCCACTGCCTGGCTCAGGAAAGTCCTCAGCTTTAGCCGTTATTAGCTATGATTATTGTTGTTTTGGCAACACGTGAATTAATGAGGTAGGAAAATGCTCAAGGATGACAACCAAGTATATAAATTATCTCATCAGACCCAGAGAGATGCATATGTGTGCATGCTCATGTTTCAGCTCAGAGCTCTTTGTCTAGAAGGCTCTTGAACTCAGAGGCCCAGGCACTATCAACTTGACTTGGCAGTGGAGTCATCACTTTTGTTGATCAATGAAATTGACATAATGCTCTTTTTGTTGTTGTTGTTGCACCAACCATGTGCCTAGAGCTAGCTGTGTCAAGAAGAGCATACCTCAGTTGGCTGGAGTGAGCAATTCAACTTGTGGAGGAATGAGAAATGTTACTGTTGAGACAAGAAACAAAACCCCAGGGTAAGGTAGGAATCACTGAAAGTCAGGCAGAGGAACTGGCATCCAGTAATGAGTTAGGCTTTGCTGGTGTCTGGCCCTACAGATGGCTCTTTGGAGAGGAAAAAATTAAGCCAGGCCAGAGAGCACAGATCCTAAGGGAATGCTGGCAGCTCTAGGCTGTCTATGGAAGAGAAGCAGAGGGTGGCACCTGGTTGAAAGAGGGGGCTGGGTGTCATAGCTTGAGCCTGTGTTTACAGATGGAGTACCCTGATTCCTGCGACTGGGGAAGGAGATCATGCCCGGATCAGGGGACCTCAAATCAGAACCCTTCCCACCCACACACCTTCTTTTCAGGGCATCTTTCATTGCAAACAACAAACAAACTAGTCGGAAAGCTCAGCAGATTCTCACGGTGGTGCCTAGCAGACCAGGCCTAGCTGCCCTTTACCCTGTGACTGAGGGTGATGCCACTGGCCTGTAAGCACACATTGGAAAATCTTTACATCCATGGACATGCCATGCCCACAGAGACAGCTGTGCATGGTTCTTTAGGTTTGGGGTGCTGTCCTGGCAGTTGCCTTACAAATATGTAGGATTAAAATGGGATGCCCTAGAGCTTATCTAACCTTTATCCTCCTCCCCCCCAAAATGAAGGGGAACTAGTTTTGTTTGCTTTATGGAAGATGGATCTGTCATTGTTTTTAGAACCTTCGGAGAAAGATTTCTTGGGAGGAAGCTATCTTGAACCCGCAGAGATTTTTCTCATTTTTCGTTGCAAACAACAGATAAACTAGTTGGAAAGCTCAGCAGATTCTCACGGTGGTGCCTAGCAGACCAGGCCTAGCTGCCCTTTACCCTGTGACTGAGGGTGATGCCACTGGCCTGTAAGCACACACTGGAAAATCTTTACATCCATGGACACACCATGCCCACAGAGACAGCTGTGTGTGGTTCTTTAGGTTGGGGGTGCTGTGCTGGCAGTGCCTGATAAATATTTAGGATTAAAATGGGATGCCCTGGAGCTTAGCTAATCTTTATCGCCCCTCCCACCCCTCTAAAATGAAGGGGCTGTTGGTTTTGTTTGCTTTGTGAAAGATGGATCTGTCATTGTTTTTAGAACTTTGGAGAAAGATTTCTTGGGAGGAAGCTATCCTGAACCCCCAGAGATTTTCTTATTTACAGGTGCACCAGCTTTAGAGTCCTAGATCTTCATCCTGGCTCAGCTACCCTCCAGCTGTGTGACCTTTGAGAAGTTGCTTGACTACACTGAGTCTTGTCATCTATGAGTGAAGGTTGCTACATTGCTACTGTGTGGAGCACCTACCCCCAGGCAGTCTTATAGGGTGATGGTGAAGATTAAATGCAATAGTAAGGCTGAAGGAGGAGGATCGCTTGAAGCCAGGAGTTTAAGACTAGCCTGGGCAACAAAGCCAGACCTCATTTCTATGAAAATGTTTTTTAAAAAATGAGCTGGACTTGGTGGCTTATGCCTGTAGTCCAGCTACTCGGGAGGCTGAGGTGAGACCACCTGAGCCCAGGAGTTTGAGGCTGCAGTGAGCCGTGATTGCGCCACTGCACTCCAGCCCAGGCAACAGAGGGAGACCCTATCTCAAATAAATGAGTAAGTAAATAAGTAAAATAATAAAATAATGCATGCAATTAGTACACTAGTACATGATCAGGCACATGATAAATGCTCGATAAATGGTAGCCCTAATAAACTTTGTAATGTTGTAAAGGAGGATGTCCTTCGGACTCAGCCCAGTGACAGAAGCATTTAAAGAGACTGATTTGTATGGTGGCTATTTCCTACGGGTACAAGCCTGTACCTCCAGGGACCCAAGGAATTGGCTCAATGGGGCACCTTGTTCTATTTACTCTTGTTTTGGGCAGCACCGATTGCCCTAGGGCTAAGCAGGACTGCCACCACAGATTGCCAAGAGTATCCCCCTCCCCAAGCTAGCCATGGGAAAGCCACTTGCATCATAAGACTACAGGAAATCAAAGGGCATAAAAAGCACGATTTAGTCACCTACTCTCCAGTTGATGGGCAATAGGTTTTTGTTATTTTGAACAGAGCTGTTAGGAACATCCCTTGTCCACACACCCTGTTTTATATAGGCAAGAATTTCTCTTGCATGTAGAGTAGAATTGCTGGGCTGGGAAAAGTGTGAATATTCAACCTTATGAGATGGAGCCAAACTGTTTTCCAAAGTGGTCATACCAGTGTATATTCCCAGCAGCAGTTCTTAAGAGATCTCAGGATCTCTATCTTCTGGTGAGGTCACAAGCAGTCAAAAAGAATGAACTCCAGCTATAAACAACAATAAGAATCTTAGCAATATACTATTAAGTGAAAAAAACAAATTCCATAAGGATGCATACAGCATACTTTATATAAATTGGAAAAGAAAATGTATATATAGGCTGGGCATGGTGGCTCATGCCTGTAATCCCAGTACTTTGGGAGGCCAAGGCAGGAGGATTGCTTGAGGCCAGGAGTTCAAGACCAACCTGGGCAACATAGCAAAACCCTTTCTCTACAAAAACTAGAAAAATTAGCCAGGTGTGCTGGTGCAGGCATGTAGTCCCAGCTACTTATGGGGATGAGGTGGGAGGATCTCTTGAGTTTAGGTGTTCAAGGTTACAGTGAGCTATGATTGCACCACTGCACTCCAGCCTGGGCAACAGAATGAGACCCTGTCTCTAAAGAAAAAAAATAAATAAATAAGTAAAATTTTAAAACAAAATGTGGGCTGGGTGCAGTTTCTCACACCTGTAATCCCAGCACCTTGCAGGGCCAAAGTGGGTGGCTCATGAGGTCAGGAGTTCAAGACCAGCCTGATCAACATAATGAAACCACGTCTCTACTAAAAATAGAAAAATTAGACGGGTGTGGTGGTGCATGCCTGTAATCCCAGCTACTCAGGAGGCTGAGTCAGGAGAATCACTTGAACCTGGGAGGCAGAGGTTGCAGTGAGCCAAGATTGTGCCATTGCACTCCAGCCTAGGTGACAGAGCAAGACTCCATCTCAAAAAAAAAAAAAAAAAGTTTTTTAAAATACGTAAATAACATTGACAAACAAAAGGAAACATGACAACTGATACCAACAACTCCAAGGATCACTAGTGGCTATTATCAGCAACTATATGCAAACAAATAGGAAAACCTACTAAAAATGGATAAATTTCAAGACGCATCCAGACTACCAAGATTGAACCAGGATGAAATCCAAAACCTGAACAGGCCAATAACAAATAATCAGATCGAAGTGGTAACAAAAAGTCTCCCAGCAAAGAAAAGCCTGGGACCTGATGATTCACTGCTGAATTCTAGCAAACATTTGAAGAAGACTAATACCAACCTTACCCAAACGATTCCAAAAATAGAGGAGGGAAGACTTCCAAACTCATTCTACAAGGCTAGTATTACCCTGACACCAAAACCAAAGATACATACAAAAAAGAAAACTACAGGCCAGTATCACTGATAAATATTGATGCAAAAATCCTCAACAGAATATTAGCTAATTGAATTCAACAGCACATTAAAGTTGGGGTGCAGTGTCCCAGGTTCACCCAACCCTTCCCGTTTTCCTCTCTGTGTGTGTCTACTTTGCTGTGTTCCCTGGTGGCAGCGGGGGTGGCAGTGTTGGTGTGTGGGCCTCCCAGGACAAGGGGAAAGTGAGTATGCCCTTTTCTTGCCTCCTGCCAGGCATCTGCAGCCTGGCACAAGCTCTGGCCAGGTCTTCAAGCAAGGAACCTGGAGATGTTCTTTTCTAATTTCTGGATTGGTAACTTGAGGCAAATTCTGGATACTAGAGTCAGAACTAAGACAAGACTTGAATCACAGGAGTCTGTGGTCCTGAGAGGCAGAGGCGTGAGACCTTCTAGAGCTGGGTGTGTGTTCAGGCCAGTTGCTTCTCTCTGTGCCTCAATGTTCCAGGTACCCTTGGAGGGGCTGAGATCCCAGGGATCCCTGGAGCCTGGCTGCATGGCCTGGCCACCCTGATGCCCTTGTGTGCTCCATGACAGGACAGCAAGGCCGAGGAGAATGGCTCCAACAGCTTCATGCACTCCATGGACCCACAGCTGGAGTGGTAAATGGAAACTATCCAGAACCTGGTGGAGTCCTACATGGCCATTATCAACAAGACCGTGTGGGATCTCATGGTTGGTGTCATGCCCAAGACCACCACGCACATCATGATCAACAACGTGCATGCACTGCCTCATGGTGGGAGGGGGCTCCTGTGGCACAGGGCATGCAGGTGGCCATGTTGGCCTGGGGGAGATGCCGACCAGCCCTATGGGACCAGGTACGGGGAGGGATACATAGTCCAAACCAGAGGTGTCTCAGAAATATAACATGGGACTGAGGACAGTGGCCCATGCCTGTAATCCCAGCACTTTGGGAGGTCAAGGCGAGAGGATAGCTTGAGCCCAGGAGTTTGATTCCAGCCTGGGCAACATAGTGAGACCTGGCCTCTACATAAAAATTTTAAAAATAGCTGGGCTTGGTGGTGACATGTGCCTATAGTCCTAGCTACTCAACAGGCTGACATGGGAGGATCACTTTGAGCCCAAGAGGTTGAGGCTGCACTAAGCGGTGATCTCGCCCACTGTACTCCAGCCTAGTGACAGAGCAAGATCCTGTCTCCAAAAACATTTTGAAAAAACTGAGTAGACAGGTGTCCTGGTGGCATGATAGGTCCAGGGTCCCCTCCCAGATCTGTGACCTTGGACACGTGACTTTTCCTCTGGACCTCAATGTCCCTTTCTGAGTGAGAAAAGGGCTGTGGGGAGGCAGATCTTTGAGTCTAAGTGGTGTAGAAGCCACATCTGAAAAGCCATACTCAGGACTCCAAGTCCAGCACACAGTCCCACCAGGGCCTGGCGGGAGGCCAGGGCAGCACAGGTATCAGGTCCAAACCTCCTTCCCTCATTGCCCACTCTCAGACCAAGGAGTTCCTCTTCTCGGAACTGCTGTCCCACCTGTACTCGCATGGGGACCAGAACACGCTGATGGAGGAATCAGCATAGCAGGCACAGCGGCGCGACGAGATACTGCACATGCATCACGTGCTGAAGGAGGCGTTCAGCATCATGGGTGACATCAACATGACCACCATCAGCACGCCCATGGGGGCCCATTGACAACTCCTGGCTGCAGGTGCAGACCGTCCCGGCCAAATGGAGGTACCAGGGCTGGCCCCCAGTAGCCCCAAAGCACCCCAGCCTCCATGACTGAGCCTGGGAGCTCTTGGAGCAGGCTCTGTGCCCAAGCTGGCAGACATAGGTGCTCTCTGGAGCTTATGGTGTAAGGGCTGAGATCCTGGAGAGGCTTGTGTGTGGGGCTGTACTCTGAGGTGGCCAGAGGCCTAGCAATGTCATCCTGGGCCCGCTGTACCTGTTGTGCAGTCTGAGTCATGCGCCAGGGGAGGGCATCCAGCTCCCAGTCTGGGAGTGCTGAGAGCCAAATCCACTGCAGAGCAGGGGTGATAGTCAGGGTCATACCTCCTCTATCTGTCGGCAATCCAGTAGTGATCTAGGATAAAATCTTGAGAGTTCCATACACATGATCATCCCACAGCACACCTCACAGGCCAGGCAGGGACACACAGCCCCCTTCTCTCCCTCCCAGGTACCATCATAGCTGCTAGTGTGTGCCTGAAGGCAGGGTCCCTGGCCCCCACTGAAGCACTACTGCCAGCCAGCAGAGTCACGCACCTTGGCCTGCTGCTCCTAGAGGTCACCTCTGCTATTCAGCCAAGGGGACCACAGTGCCTGCTGGCCTGGCTGAGCTCCGCCCAGCAAGCCCGCCCACCTCCCTTGCCATGGACTCTCCCTCTTCTGCTTCTCCCAGCAGGAAGGGCCCAGCCTCACCTGTGTGACCTGCAACCCCCAACGAGCTGAGGCTCCCCCTCCTAGACTTATACATCTATAGCCTATAGCATCTGGCTGCCTACCCTCCCTACCTCCCCCAGGGTCCTGGCCTTTCTGACTGCCCAGAGGGAGCTCCGGCAATCACTCCAGCCATCCATCCCTTTTAGCTTCATCATCCTGGTTCAAGCACTGTTCCTTCTCTATCAGGTCTGGTGGCTGCTGCATTGGGTTCCAAAAAGCGAGAGGTGGCCCTGGGCCAGTGGGTTGGAAGACAGGGTGACCAGAGAAGAGGGAAGCCCGAGGGGGCTTGGCATTGCTCTGAACAGTGGGTGCACTGCCTGGGTGCCCTGGAAGAGGCCAGCGTGTGTGGGGTGGGGAGGGCTGCCGCAGCCCCCAGGCACTAACCATGAAGCTCCGGCTCCTCCATCTTCCTCCCCTTTCCTTTCCAACCCCTCTTTTCCAGGAAGCTTGCCACACTCACACATGTGCCCTCCCCTCCCCGGCCCTACCACAGCTACTGTGGCACACCTGTGCTCTGCACTTGCCTCTCCAGCTCTCTGCTCGCTTTTCTCTCTCCTGTTTTCTCTCTGCTTTCTCTCCAACTGCCAGCCGATTGGGTCAGGCAAGACCATCCCATCCTCAGAGCCCAGGCACCCCTTCGACCTCTAAACAGATCCCTCCACTTCTTGGAGACCTCCCTTTCCAAGCCTGCCTGGGCAACTGTTCTGTGACTTGACAATGGCTCCCCCAGCCCCAAAGCCAGCCCCCTACATCTGTGACTTAGTCTGTTGTAGTGGTGAGCGGACACATCCAGGTGTGACCATTGCTGAAAACTTGTGCCCCCTCTGTGGTACGCCCCTGCCCTGGTCTATAAATATCTTTAAATATATATATATATATATATATACACACACACACACACACCCCAACAGGTGGCCGACCACCTTGCCTCTAGCGCTGGGAATCAGTCACCGTGCTGGTCTTTTGGAGTCTTGTGGCCCAACAAGAGAAATCTGTCCCCTAACATTGGCCCTCCAAAGTGCACCACCTCTAGTGAGCCTCCCTGTCATGCCCGGCCTGTGGACAGCCAACACCCGCTGTCCCTCCCACCCCCAACCAAGCATGGGAGTGCTGTGCAGGCAGCTGTGTGGCTTGACAGCCTCTGCCAGTCCTGCTGTCCCTCGGCTGAGAATCAAACCATTTCTGGATGACGTGGAAATGCATCCTCTGCTGGCCGTGTTCTCTATGGAGCTCACAGGAGGGGAAAGACCAAGCCATTTCTAGGGTGCTGTTGGGAGTGGTAAAAAGGCCATAACCCTTCCCAAGGGACACTTTTCCTGAAAAGCCCCTGAAGCTTAGCTGGCTTTTATCCTGTGAAGCCGGCTCTGGCCAACAGGGGGCTGCCATGAACTCAGCCTGGAGGGAGATTGAGGAGCAGCCAGCACTCTAGAGGGACAGATGGGACAGGCCACCAGGTGCAGACAGTAGAGGGAGGCAAGGGGACAGAACGGAAGAAACCTGGGGTGGGTGGAGGTCAGTGCCCTTAGGTGCTGGTACCTGTCTTCCTGGCCACCACCAGATCAGGCTTCTGAGTCTGTTGGCTGTCAGGGCCAGACTGCACCCCATAGGCTCCATAGCAGTCCCCATGGAATCCCCCAGGTGTCACCAGGCAGCAACAGGTAACAGGCCTGGAAGGTCCCCAACAGCCCAGCTGGACATGCTCAGACACTCTGGGGCTCCCCATTCAGTGGCACAAACTCCAGGACCCAGTGAGGGAAATGGGAACACACCAGGCCAAGCAGTATGGCTAAATCTATTTATTCCAAAATAAAAAGCAAAATAAACAGGAGTCCAATCACCAGGGAGTCACAACTCCATCCCCTCCTCCTTCCTCTGTCCTATGCTAGCAATAAATAAGTTTCCCAGCCACAAATAATTATTAGACCCTCCTCCCCATGTGCCAGCTCCAACCTCCGCTAGCTATGATATAGGGGCGGCCCTACCCTCTGGAATATACAAAACATTACACAGACACAATATGTACATCGGGGAAGGGGGCCACCCCAGCAGCCTGTGCCCTTGCCTGGTCCACAGTTCGCCCCACTGTCCCGCCTCAGCTACCTCTCTGAATAAGTAGATTGGAGACCCCCTGAGGGAAAACTTGCTATGGTGAGAGTAAGGAGGCCATCAGACCTCCTCCGAACAAACCAACTCCACCAGCCTCTGGCTCTTAAATAACAATCATCATCATCCAGAAATATAAGGACTCAGCCCTGGTCAAGGTGGCGAAGGGTCTGTTTGTCTTTCCCCAGTAGACAGAGGTCGTGTGTTGCTACCCTAATTGTAACAGGGTGACTGGGAAGGGGTGGTAGGGACATGGTGGCGGTGGAGACTCCAGCCCCATTTCTCCAGGCTTTGCTGACAGGGTCCTGCTTTTAATTTTTATTTTTATCCCATGACTTTAAAAAAAAATCCCATAAATTCTTTTTCATAACTTTTTTTTGTAACTGTTCATAAAACTTTTTTCTACTTTTATCCCACAACTTTTTTTTGCCACAACTTTTTTACATTTTTTTATCCCACAACTTTTTCACCCCATAACATTTTTAATCCTGTAATTTTTTTTATTTTGTGTTCTTTTAATAAACAGTTGCATATATTCCAATTTTGTAAAAATGACACAGATTATCTCATGCCAAGCATGCTCAGCATTTGCGCAGTATCAATACCTTTAATACTATAGATTTCAAGACTCGCAAAATAAAATTTTAAGGCAAAAACAGCACTTTGCAACAATTTAATAATTTATTACATTACAGTAGCATCACACCAGCAGTCAATAATGCCACTTCAGGCAAAAGTCTTTCAGTATTTCCATTATACATTCTGTTTACAAGAATTCATAAATTGGTAAAATTCATTCTAAGAAAACTTGGCAACTAAAGCTTTGGACTGGAACTGGCATTTCTTTCTCTACTTTTCCTTCCTACCGTTTCTTTCTTTTAAACTGCAGTATTCATATTTTAAAATGTTTTAACTTATTTCAGAACATTAAGATAGCAGTTACATTTTTTAATACTTATATTATTTTTAAATGACTCAGATAAAGTTTTAGAGAAACTATATTATGGATAGGGCTAATTTATACTTTCAAATTTTCTAAAAATCAGCTTTGGTTTTAGAACTGATTGTTTTTTCATCATCTACAGTCAACGATGGGAGCCTTTCATTCCTCAGAAATAATCCCTTTTTAGGTCATCGAGAAAGAGTACAACTGCTACAGCTCATGGTACAATATCTTCATGAGCCCAGAGCACACACAAATCCTGAGGGAACTACCATAGTACAGCGCTCATTCTTGGCACCGGAACAAATGAAACGCACTCTATCCTGCACACACCTGCCAGAGCAGGCCACTTTCCTCTTCTGTGAGATTTAAATATCCCCCAAAATGTTATTACTCCCATCATCAATACACAGAAAATGGGGGAAAGGCTGTTTCCAGTTCTCAGCCTTTAAACAACTCTAAATGTCAGTACTCACAGTGGCATATATTACAAAGTAATAAACAGTGCACACTTGAGGGCAAACCACATATTGAGCAGTGATTAAGATTAGATAAAACATAATAGCAGAATATAAGCAGATTTTATCTGAATTCCATAATGAATATACATGCTGCAATAACATTAAAAAAGCATGGCAGCCTATTCCAAACCAGCAACAATAGTTTTGTGCAAATAGTGGGTCTTTGTGTGTCTGACCTCCCACCACGTAAGGGCAAACTCGATATGCATGCTAATGACCTACAATTATGAAATTAAAAAAGAAAAATGCTAAAGAATGCCAGAGTGAATATCAGTGAAAGCCACAGAGACCCACTCTCCTTTAACTTTTTACAAATAAACTTAAATTATAAATTAGAAACACAAATAATCATGAGTGTCTCTAACATTCAAATGAAGTAAATGAATTGGGTAGGAGATTAACCCCATAACTTGTTTCCTTTTGTAAAATTTCTTGACCAGCTCTTTGATGATGGTGATGTTAATCTCCTTCTTCTCGGCAGCGAAGCCCGGCAAAAGAATGGCACACAGGGGTTGATGCCCAAGCCTGGGTGCTCCACGCTGTCGGTGAGGTTCACCTCACAAAGATCTTTGGGGAGAGGGAGGCGGGGATCTGAGCGCAGTGCGAGCCTCTCCTGCCCCTGCCTGCCCACCTGCCTGAGGACTCTACTCACCACCATGCTTGTTGGCAGCCCCCAGCTCCTGCGGGGCTGGGGCTCCCAGACTGGGCTCATCAGCAGGGTTCTGGGCAGTGGCCGGGAATTTGCTGTGCCCCTTGTTGTAGTCCCCACAAGCCACATCATTATCTCCTGCAGCTCCAGCAGCTTCACCTGGATGGAGGGGTGCTCAGCTGTCATGCTGCTGCCCACCCTCACGCCCGCCCCGACCCCCACCCCATCAGAGATGTTGCACACCCTACTTTCATCTCCTCCTTGTCCTGGGCCAGCCTGATGTAGTCCTCCTCCCGGTGCCGCATCTTTGGCACTACCCCCTGGCTCCATTATAAGGTGATGAACTTTCCTGAGGGAGGACAGGGCTCAGACGCTGAGACCCCTCTGACAGCCCTGCAGTTCCCACTGCCATGCCCTGTCCTCCAGCTCACTGATGGCGTCTGTCTTTCCAGTACTGGATGAATCGAAGTTCTAGTTTCTCCACCCACTCCCTTAGGTCCGCCTTCTCCTCCAGGAGGTCCGTAAGCCCTCTCTGGAGTCAAAATAATGGGGTCATATCTTGGCAGCGACCTGTCCCACCCCTGCCCTTCTTGGCCCATGCCAGGACTCACTCACCTCCAGCTTCTCCATGACCTCCTGCAGGGCCTGGTGGGTCTCCCCACTCATAGACTCGGCCCCAGTCACTGGGACTGGGATCACTGCTTCTGGCTCCTGCTGGGCAGAGGCCACCGGGTGAGCCAGGCACTGGCAGCACACTCTGTGCTCTTTCACCTGCTCTTGTAACCATGCCTGCTCCTCCTGGGCACTGACTTCAGTGGAGTTGTAAAATGCCACCTGAAGACAAGAAGTGAGCATTCTTGTAGGGGCATACACAGAACAAATGGGGCAGAGAGGTGGAGCGCAGCCCCTTCCCTTGGGGCCTCAGAAAGTGTACCTGTTGGTCACAGGTGAAATGGTGTCTGACTACTGGCTCCCAGAAGGGGTGAGGGTCCAGAGAAATCAGAAGGCAGGGAAACCAAGAGCATAAAGGGTTCTTGGAGGGAGCACTCAGGAAGGTGGCAAAATGGGTGCAGGAGGGTTCAGGCTCACCATGGCCTCCCAGATCTCCAGGTCCTCCGGGATGCTTGGCATGGGCTGAGGTGCCTCCTCCTCCTCACTGTCCAGATGTCCTCCTCCATCTCCTGTGGGGGGTGGCCAAAAGAGTCCTTAGACAACCTAACAAGGGAGGTACTGTGGGCCCATCTCTACCTCCACCATCACTGTGTAACCCTGAGCCAGTCCCTACCCAGAGAGGAATAAGCTGCTGTTCTTTATTTTTACTTTTAAGAACCAGGATCTTGCTATGCTGCCCAGGCACAGTCCCACTACTAGTCGCTGCTGGAGTTCTGACCTGTTCCATTTCTGACCTGGGCCAGTTCAGCCATCCTTAGGCAACTTGGTGGACCCCGCTCCCAGGAAGTCACCATATTGATGCCGAACTTAGTGTGGGCACCCAGTCAGCATAAGGACCAGCTGTTCTAAAGGTCTCTTCCAACTCCTTAATCCTGTGCTGCTAACAGTGCCCCCTTCCTCCTGGGGCTCTCTCCTCTTCCTCTGAGCAGGTTCCCATACCTTCCCCAGGGAGAGCTGTGAGGCTCAACTGAGCCTGTAGGGGCTGGTTCTGCTGGCTGGCAGCTTCCAGACGCTCCGAAGGGGCAAGGAAAGAGTGAGAAGGCACGGAGTGTGCCAGGGTGTCCCCCTCAGCAGCTCCCTCCCCTGGGTCTCCTGCAACTTTTGGCAGGCCATCTTAGCCACTGCTTTGCCCCAAGCTTCCTGCTGATGCAGCTGGTTTGTTAGTTGGGTCTGCTGCAGTAACTGCCTGTGCAGCGCCTCCTTCTCAGTGGTCAGCTGCTGATAGGCGGACACCTGCTGCTGGTAGGTGGCCAGGTACTGCTGCAGGTGACCCAGGTAATGGTCTGGCTGCTGCTGCAGACTCTGAGCCTCTTGGCTCTTCAGCTCCACCTGCAGGAAGACCCTGGGCGTGAGGGCACCTGGTGGCTGGCTTCCAGATTCTGGGTCCATTGATAGGGTAGCCAGAGAAATGTGGGGCTCTATCGCCTGCCCAAGCCCCTGGCCCCTTGTTCCGGGCCTAAGTGACTGCCTCCTTTTCCTAGAACCCCATGCCTCCTTCCCCAGCCTCAAATCTCATACCCTCTTCTCATCATTTAAACTGTAGGCCACAGACTGGTGGAAAAGCAGTGGGAGACAAACACCATCTGCTAAGTGTGCTACATGCCTAATGCTTTCCAAGTATTATCTCATTTAATCCTCAACTCCTCTGTAAGGAAAATGATAACTTCCTTTTGAAGTTAAACAAACAGAGACTTAGAGATGCAAAGTACTTGAATGGTGACCTGTGGAACTGAGGCTGGAATCCAGTTTTAATCTAAGGAGTATTTTTGTTTTGTTTGGAGACAGAGTGTCATTCTGTGGCCCAGGCTGGCATGGAGTGGTGCAATCTCAGCTCACTGTAACCTCCACCTCCTGGGCTCAAGTGATTCTCATGCCTCAGCTTCCTGAGTAGGTGGGATTACAGGCAAGTGCCACCATGTCTGGCAAATTTTTTTTTTTTTTTTGGTAATTGTAATAAGAGATGAGGTTTTACCATGTTGGCCAGGCTGGTCTCAAACTCCCTACCTCAAGTGATTCTCCTGCCTCAGCCTCCCAAAGTGCTGGGATTATAGGCGTGAGCCACCGTGCCTGGAATAAGGAGCCTCATATACCACTGTCTCTTCCCCTGTGATTGGGGGGCTCCATACCTCTACCTGGGATGATGATGTCCAGACCTGGGAGGAGCCCAGGGCTCCACATGTCTAATAGTCAGAGGGCAGGAAGCAAGAAACAGTCACAGGACTGCCCTGGAGGGTGCTGGGGCCACTTGACCCCAGGCTGGAGTGGCCTCTGTACTGGCACCTCCCCTCCCCAGAGGCTGGTGCTCGCTTCCCAGCCCTTCTTGGATAGGGGGTGGAGGTTACTGTTTCCTTCACCTCGCTCAGCTTCTCCTGCAGCTCCTTTACCTGCTGCTCCAACTGCAGTGCGCTCTTGTTCTCATTGTTCTGGACAGAGAGAAGCAATCAGCAGCCACCCACTGCAGCTGGAGAACCAAGAACTTGGTGTCTGCCTCCCATGGCATCGGGAAGGGTGGAGGCAGGTGAGAAAAATCATCCCCTCTCTCCACAGCCTCCAGCGCAGCGCTCTGGCTCACAGGTGCCTTTAGAAGTAACATTTCACATAAGGGCTACAACGCCCCTACCAAGGCCTGGAGGACTTGGTAGGAGGGCAGCCTCCCCAGGTGGGGCAATGCACCAGCTCTTCAAAGCCGCTCTGTGGCTCGGCCAGCTGCTGAAGTCTCTCCTCCTGCTCTTGAAGCCTCTCCTTTTGCCCCCAGATCAGGACACTCATGCGCTGATTGTTGTCCACCTGGGCTTGGAGTTCTCCTGCCATTCTCTCCACCTCCTTCCTCAGATGCTGCAGCTCCACCTCAGAGGGCACTGCTGGAGGCTCCAGAGGCAGGGGTTCAGCGGAGAAAGGAAGCAGGCAATAAGGGCCTCTGGATTCTCAAAAAAACAAACAAAAACACCTCCTGTTGGTGTACAGCTCCTCTCAGGCTCCCCAAACTTGACCACACTGCTAATAATTCCTCACACCCAGATGGTAGCCAATCTTCCGAACCACATTCAGATAGAGAGCACTGTGGGTGACTGACAATGGGCCTTCTTTGCTGATGGGGACACTGAGGCTCATGGAGACGACAAGACTTGCTATCTCCTGGCACAGACCCCTTTCCCTCTGCCTCAAAGCCCTTCTATCCACCCCCCTCCCTGGGGCACTCTAAGCCACTCCCAGGGCCCTCTGATGCCAGGCCTGCTCCCAGGTCATGCCAGCCCCATCTTACCCCTCTGGTTTTTGAGTTTGGACAAGCTCCTCTCCAGCTTCTCTACCCGATGTGTATCATGCTTCTTCTCCTTCTTCAATGTGCAAACCTGCCCAAAGCACGGGGGCAAAGGGCCCTGGAGAGAGGGGCTGGTGGCTGGACAGGCTGCCATCTCCCTCTCTGCTCCCACCTCCACAAAGCCCATGACCACCTCTGGCCATACTATTCCCATTTTACAGATGCCCAGAAAGATCCAGTGACCTATTGAAGGTGGGGGACTGAAGGGTCAGAGCTCCCCTCCAGAGACATTTTCCTCATCCTCTGCTGCCACCAGGCCCTCTCTCCTTTTATGTGTTGAGCATATTCATCTCTCTCTAGCTGGACTTGTTTAACCAACTCCTTCAACTGCAAGAACAGGCACAGAAGTTAGGAAGGGCCGTCACTGGTCCTCACCTGCTCCTGGCCACCTGGGGTCATCTTCCTTCCACATCCCTCCCTCTGCAAAACCTCACCTGTGTTGCATGTGTTTCAGCAGTGCCTGCTCCCGTATGGACTGCTCTAACTGCCACTCAATAACTGCTTTACCGCGGCTCGAGGTCTGGATGGTGAAGAGTGAGAAGTTTCCAATCTGTGGATCCTGGGGCATTCCACACAGTGCCCCTTAAAAGGGCTGGGCTTGGCTCAATATACAACTCGGTCAGTAAAGATCAAGGCACTTCCAAGACCATGGTCTGGTTTTTAAAAGAACTCAGCCAAGTTGGAAGGGACAGGGAAAAGATCGAATTTACAGCTGGCTAACAGACATCCAGAGAGATCAGATAATATTGCTTTGTTATTACTGTTATTGCTACCACTGTTTGAACTTTTATTGAGTGTTTCACCAGGTACCATGCTAGCAATCCCATGTAATCCTTGCAACCACTGTAGGAGACAGTTACTATGATTACCTCTATTGTGTAGATGAAAAAACATGGAGTATTCGAGGTTAAGTGCTTGCCTAAGATCACTTAGGCAGAGCTGGGATTTGAACACCCAGGTCTATCCAATTCCCAAGCCAATTTTTTTGTTGGGGGTGGGGGCACAGATAGGAAGGTGAAAATTAATCTTTTTTCACTATTTGAAAGGATGATACATTCATATAGTCTAAAACTCAGAAGGAATACAAGGGAAGTGTCTCCCAGCCACTCTGTTGCTATCTCCTGAGCTTTTT
This sequence comes from Macaca thibetana thibetana, assembly GCF_024542745.1. Classification (NCBI taxonomy): domain Eukaryota; kingdom Metazoa; phylum Chordata; class Mammalia; order Primates; family Cercopithecidae; genus Macaca; species Macaca thibetana. Next base: position 90,556,931 of record NC_065584.1, read on the forward strand.
ATGAACCCTTAAAGACATGTTTTATGTATATTATCATAGTATGCACACACACACATACACACACACACACACACGTTTCCTCTCACTACAGAAGTGGTAATATATTAAAAGTATTCTTCTGTACCTTCACAGTACAAGTAAGTACCCAATACCCCACCTAGAACTTGGCCAAGACCACAGCCAGGTAAGGGCAGGGCAGGCACTTGGCCTCCAAGCTCTGCATCCAGTACTCACTCCCCACAGTGCCTCCCAACTCACCCACAGCAGCTGACTCAGCCCCAGGCTGCTCTAACAACCATACACAAAAGCAGAGGGAAAAGGCCATGCTGTGTTCTGGGCAGGACACTCCATCCTGTAGAATGGAGCTTTAGGCTCACTCCTCCATCTAGGAAGCCAAGCTGCCAGGGGATGGGACAAGTGGCTGAACTCACACTGGTGATCTCCTTCTCCTATGTGGCAGTGACAGCAGAGAGAGCCCACTCTAACTCTGCTATACGCTGCAATGAATGTTGCAGGCAGCCAGCCACATCCTTGGATTCATCTGTAATGAGACAGTTGAGATGGGGCCCAAAGAACTCCCCCTAAAGACATGCCAAAGTGCCAGGTTGAAGGATGACAGGGTGCCCAGATTCCTACATTCAAAGTATCTGAGAGAACGTTTCATGTAATACAGGTCTGTATTTAGTTTCTCCTTCTGTATATTCAATCTCTGGATTTGAACCTTTGGGAGAAAAGCCAAGCAAGTGCTGAAAGAGAAGGAAAGAAACATTCTCCGGAGGACAGGAGAAAACTTCACACCCTCCACTCACCTCTAGCTCCCTTTTGGCTTTCTGTTTCTCATTGTTTGCTTTCTTTTCCTACAGGAAGAGGAAGACGGAGCTCTTACCAGGGGGAGGCAGAGATGGCACAGCAAGAGACAGGCCCCCAGAATGCCACCAATGCCCCAGGACAGGCCCACCCGTGGGACCAGGTTATCAGGGACCCTGTAGGGATGGGGTGGATCTGAGGGTTGAGCCTTCTTCCCTAGGCTGGGAGTGGGTGAGACGAGACCAGGGCTTCTACATCTGAGTGCCCCCAAAACCCAGCAGTCATGTCGTGAGCAAACAAAGAAATCACGTCACTTCTTCCAGCTGATGTTCTACTTGTTTCTTCTGTTGTTTCTGTTGGGAGAGTCAAATTAAGGTGATGGAGGGTGGCCCCCTCAACTCTATTCCCCAGACCAGGGAGCAGCAGGCAGTGGCCAGGAAAGGATTTTAAAGGCAAAGTTCTCAGACCCAAAGGGAACACTACCTGGTAAATTCTCCTCAAGCTCCGAAGGACAGAGGATTTGGGTCTTTGTTGGTTTTCAACCACAGCCACAGAACTCAGTCTGAATCTGGAATCTCTTGAGAGGAGAGTAACATAAGCCTCTAGAGATGGAGTTTGAGAGAGGCCACCCCTTCTGCCAGCTTGTGATTTAGAAAATTTAGTGTGTTCATTCAATAAACATTTACTAAGCATGTATGGACCAGGAACGGTTCTTCACAACACATATAGGATGGAAAAGGACAGACAGGAGCCCTTGGCCCTAAGGTTTCCATTCTAGGGGGCCTTTAAATCTCTGACTCTCAGAACTAACAGAAAGATACTCTGGTATTCCCTACCTTCTCCGGAAACACGAACCCAAAAAGGAGAGGTGGCTTGTTCAGAATCAAAGAGCAAATTAGGGACTGAGTCACAGCAGAAATATGGGGCCCCTGACAACCAGTCAGGCTAGCACTTCCCCGAGGGGCAAAAACCCCAGGGTGTGTGTAGCTAGGACTCAAGCAGGGGTGTCTGGAGAGGAGAGAGTCAGCAAAGAGGGCAGCAAAAGAAGAGCCATGCTGCATGCTCTGGGTTCCCTCCAGTTGAGGCCTGGGTGCCCCAGCTCCCTATTTGTCCTTGGCACCAGGGGCCCCCAGGCCCTTTCTTCAGGGTCCCAAGGGGAAACTGGAACCCAAGATTGGCAACGTGGAATCAGGGAACCCCACTGGACTCTTACCAAAGATTTGATGGTGTTATTCAGTTGACTGATTTTTACAGACCTCAAGTCCAGGACTACGGCTGGTTCTTGGCATGGGTTCTGAGGTGCATGCAGTAAGGAGGACGTGGAGGAGGAGTGGGTCAAGAAGTAGAGAGAACAATCATTAGGATTGGGGTGTGTGTGGGCTGTCTCAGCTGGCAGAGGGGCACCCAGCCCCCACTGTGGGAGAAGGTTGGAAGGCTGGCCTGCAGGGCCACTGCACCTCCGCCCAGAGCCTCTTACCTCCAGATCCTTCAAGGTAGCAGATGATGTAGGGCCCTCCCCATGGATACCTGTTGCTGACTATAAGAGATGAGAGTGTACGTAGGGATGTTCTGTCCACCTCAGTGTCTAAGCCCTCTAACTTCCTTTCTTCCCCATCAACTGGCAACATTTTCTTTTCTGCCTATCTTGGACCCTTTCTCCCAAAACTCCTCTGTGCCAACTTCTCTCATGGTTCTTATCTCCCCACCATCCCACCCTGGGACCCTTTCAGTGAGTCCTGATGGCAAGTGACTGTTCTCATTGTCCTGGCTTCCCTTTGAGACTGGGGATGAGGAAAATCAAACAGCAATGACCATATCCTGGATGTCCTGGGTGTTTACAGCAGGTCATGTACTAGGGATTAACATAAAAATAACAATGACAAATCTCATTTAAACCTCACAAAGGGAAGTCAAACAATACCACCTCTATTATACAGATGTGAAAAGAGAGAGGCCCAAAGAGCTCAAGCAACTTGCCCTAAATCATATCCCTAGCAGACGGAGAGGCAGGATTCAAACCCAGACTTCTTAACCAGTACCTAACAGTCCATTCACAATCTTAACAATTACCCTCTACTGCTCCTTGGGCCCCCTGTTCCCAGGAGCCTGGCCAGCCAAGACTCACATCTCCAGGTGAGTGGCAACCATCAGCAGTGGCTGTCTCAGGGCCACTACCGTTTGTTTTCCTGTTCCTCTTTGCTCCTGCTGGAATGCCAGGGCTCTTTCTCTGCCAATATTCTTTTAACTGTGGGAGAGAAGAGCAGTAATACTCATGAGTACTATCAGCCCCTACAGCCACATCCTCCTTTACAGTTTTTACAAAATGCTCTTATACACCAGCTGATTTTATGACACCAACAACTGTACAAGGTGTTGGTACAATCATTTAGTGACTGAGGGGGACTGATATCATGGCTAGAGAAAAAAAAAAAAAGAAAAGAAAAGAAAAAAATGTAACACTGGAACTTTGAAACTCAGTCTTCTGAATCCAAGCTTTGGGGTTTTGCCAAGAAACAGTGGCTGCCAGGGACCAAAACCAGAGGCAGAGGTAAAAAAGTAAACATTAAGTAGGCAGGAACTGTATGCCGTGTGGTTTAAAGTCATACATCCTCACTTGTCTATTAGTGTGAAGCAGTGCACCAGTACCTCTCAAATTTTGTATCAATGTGTCCTCATGGCAGAAGGAAGCCTTTCTGTTAAATCTGGGAATTTATCAGAAAGAAGACAACCCAAACCTCATTTCAGAGAGAAGTCTGGTATACTCTTAGAAACCTATGTTACCTAGGTGACCTATGTGACATCCCTAAGTACATTATTGTTTTTTCTCTTGATCTCAAGAGAATCAAGGGAAACTGATGCTTCAGAAAGATGTCCCACATTTATCCTGTGGCACTCAAAGTACCCCAGGTTCAGATAATATGAGGAAGATTCAAGCTGTCAAGTTCAGTTTCCCAAGATCTATTGCACAGAAGATGAGCAAATCTCACTTCAGAGACCACTGAATGAAGGGCAGTCTGGCCCCAGAACCATGGAGAATCAGAATATGAGGTGGAGAACTCAGAAAAAAAATGTTGAAATCTCTCTGCAAAGTAGAAGCTTGGGAGAAAAGCCAAACCAAACCCATTCCCCCATTGCCACCCAGAGATACTGTTAATGTTTTGAGCTCACAGGGGAAGTGTAGGCTTTCCCCACTGTCAATGTCTATGTGAAGGGAGTAAGGCAGCCTGAAACCTCTTGCTCCTAGGTCCTATAGTCTCCATTCCCCTTCCAGCTGGAAATTTGTGCTGTGACCAGAGGAACCAGAAATGGGGTGAGAATGCTTAGGGGACTGTGTCGTAAGATCAAAGGCCAGTCTTGCAGTAATGACAGTTCCTAGGCGGACTGTGACATCACTACATTCCACTCCTCCTGGTTGGGGGAAAGGACCACATCAGTGTGATGTCTGAGTAGCTGCTCCATGATGGGGGAGGGAAACACAGGGTTGAGACCCAGGTCCTTGGAGATGCCAGCACACAGAACCCAGGAGGTCAACCTTGAGGCAGCAGGAGGGGAGGGCAAAGTCTGCAGCAGGGAGCCCCAGGAGTCACCAGCCCAAAGTCACCCAGGGATGACTACCAAAGGCAGGGCCTGCGCCTGGGGGACCCAGGTCCTTGGAGACACGAGCCTAAAGAGCCCAGGGGGGGGGTCAAGCTTGGAGTGGCAGGTGGTAAGGGCCCAGTAATGGAGTGGGGAACCCCAGGAATCACCCGCCCAAAGTCACCCTGGGGTTACTGCTGTGGGCAGGGACTGGGCTGCTTGCTGAAGGGGCGGAGCTGACTGACAAGACTCTGGTTGGGGGAACCCAGAGAGGCCATGGTTGGGGGGCCCAGTCCGATGTGCCTCAGAAGCGGTATGGACTCTGGCAGTGGTCTTGTCATCAGAGGGGATCTGTGGCTGGGTTGAGGGGCCATGACATGGTGCGTTTTTACGTTTTTCTTTGCTGCCGCCAATTTGCTCTGTCGAGTTTCTTCTGCCATCATGGGGTCGGGAGGGAGGGGAGGTTGGGACCACATCAGCGAAATCCCAGCAAGCACTGATCAACACCTCCAGTCGCCTACCGGGCAGCTGTGGGACTGATCCACAGGAGGCCTAACCAGGGCCCCAGTAGAATGCAGAAATGGGGCGTGGCCTTAATGCTCCAAGCTCACTGGTCACTGAGCAAGATTAAAGGGAAAGGGGGTGTAGCCAGGCAGCAGTATGTCCAGAGGGACCTGCGGCTCACAAAGAAAGCTGCCCTCGCAACCGTTGTCCCCGCCCACTCTGAGGGGAGGGGCTGCCCAGTCTGGGATGAGGGAGGTGCCAGCTTTTGTTTTAAAAGCTTTAAAACTTTAAAAAATATATGTGTGTATACTTTATATATATGTGTGTCTGTGTGTATCTATGTTTTCCTTCAGAGCTGTGTTCATTATCCAGTTTCTATGCAAGGTCTATGATTTTGGCCTATATTTTTCATCTTCAAACACAGTACAAAAATTACCAGTATTACCATAACTGAGATACAGATCCTATAAAAATGGAAAATCCATAGCATGCCTGATGATTGATGAAGCAGATTATATTATCCAACATTCTAATAAGATAAAATAATCACAATAGTTTGTCTTTTTTGGAAAAACGTTTCTCTTATTCTCCTACGTTATAGTTAAGATTTTTTTTCTTAAACAAGAAACATGTCTAATATCTGTAACAACACAAAGCTTTTGGGCTGGGTGTGGTGGCTGGCGCCTGTAATCCCAGCAGTTTGGGAGCTCGAGGTGGGTGGATCACCCGAGGTCAGGAGTTCAAGACCAGCCTGGCCAATATGGTGAAACCCCATATCTACTAAAAATACAAAAACTAGCCAGGCATGGTAGTGGATGCCTGTCATCCCAGCTATTTGGGAGGCTGAGGCAAGAGAATCACTTGAACCCAGGAGACGGAGGTTGCAGTGAGCCAAGCTCACACCACTGCAGTCCAGCCTGGGTGACAAAGTGAGACTCCATCTCAAAAGAAATAAAATAAAATACAAAATAAATTTTAAAAGCTTTCAATTTAATAAGCACTCAAAGCTCTTTACCAGTTTAAAACAAATACAAGGCCCATTTTTCTAGAATCACCTGGCCTCTCTAAGCCTTGCAAATGAAACTGAATTTCTCACTTCATACTTGGCTATGACTTACAATCATGAAAACCAAGAATTGTGTTATGTCACTGTGTACTGCTTTTTACCTGAATTCCACACGAGACTGGGATCAAGGGTTGAATCTTTCATGATTTGCTCCATAACCTGTGTGCTTCTTATCCCAGATCAAACCAAGCTTTTGTCTAGAGTTCTATAATTTATAGGTAGTAGACAAGAGTGGTTCTCAGTAATGTCATCTCTGGACTAGCAGCGCCAGAAGCACCTGAGAACTCTTTATAAGTGCAAATTCCCAGACCCTACCCTGGACCTGGTGAATCAGAAACTCTGGAGTAGGGCTCAGCAATCTTTGCTGCAGTCATCCCTCCAGGTATTTAAGAACCTCTGCCATACAGCAGGTAGAAAAATGTGTTTCCTTCTGGAGGCCCAAAGCCAGGGATACTATATATTCTGTCTTGATACAAAACAATGACATGCATTTAAAACACATAACTCTCCTTCCTACTCCCACCCTCCATCCAATGTGTTTTATTTTTATGAGTTCAATAAGAAAATAAGTGGCATTCAGAGGTTTACTCTAACAAGTATATTTACAAGAATCAGTTCTTATCTAGCCTGATCTCATACAAAACCATTTACATCCTCTTACTGCTAAAGTTTTTAAAAAAAATCTTCACAATGTAAGTCTCAGGCACACTAGGAGTTCTATAATAAACCACCAAGTAGATCAGAATGTCCAAACTTACTAGAGAAGAAAAGTGGAATCATTGGCTATATTTCCAAATTGCATCCAAAGGAAATTTAAGTTCTGAAATTTTTTCACCTTCATACTTCCAAGTTAATAGAATTCAACCAGAACACTCCATTTCTTCAAAGCCTCTAGCCAGGCAAAGTTTTACTGTATTACTTCTTGCTTTCAATGGATATAGGCAGAGTCCTGGTAGGCACATTTTGTATACCTGCAAAGATGCAGAACTAAACAGTTCCATCTGTTCCATATTAAAACAAAAGTCCTGTAAACCTTGGATGGTGAGTGTAATACTTCAGCACTAGCACCAAAGTTCAAATAGGAAAAGATGCCAAAACACCACTAGCAAACAAAACTAAACTCTTGGCCGGGAGCAGTAGTTCACACCTGTAATCCCAGCACTTTGACAAGCCAAGGTGGGAGGATTATTTGAAATCAGGAGTTCAAGACTAGCCTGGCAGCATAGCGAATTCACATCTCCATAAAAAAATTTAAAAATTAGCTGGGCATGGTTGCACACACCTCTAGTCCCAGCTACTCGACAGGCTGAGGTGGGAAAATTGCTTCTGCCCAGGAATTTGAGGCTGCAGTAGCTATGATTATGGCACTGCACTCCAGTCTGGGTGACAGAACAAGACCTAGATGATTACATTCTCTCCTGCTCCTGTTTACACTAAAATCACTAAGTTAAAACGCTTTCAAGTTTGGCAGGATAAAAATTAAGTGAAATGTGACTTTGAAGTTTGGAAGGAGAAAGAAAGAAGGAAGGAAGGAAGGGAGGGAGGGAGGGAAGGAGGGAGGAAGGGAGGGACGGATGGACGGAAGGAAGGAAGGAAAGAAGGAAGGAAGGAAGGAAAAGGAAAAGAAAGGAAAGGAAGAAGGAAGGAAGGAAAGAAGGAAGGAAGGAAAAGGAAAGAAAGGAAGGAAACAAAGGAAGGAAAGAAAGAAAAAAGAAAAGGAAAGGAAAAAAAGGAAAGGAAAGGAATTAATATACATCCAGCTATTAAAAATGATGATGCCAGAATATATTTACTGTCACAGAAATATATCCAAAATATAATAAGTGACAAAAGGCTATTATGATTCTACTTTCTAAAATGTTTACATGCATAAAAAAGGGTAAAAAGCAACAAACTAGAATGTTTTAGTGGCAAATTAAAGATTTTTCTTAATATTTGTCATCCAAATTATTACAAAAAGAATGTGATTTCCTTTATAATCAGGGAAAAGTGTTAATTTCATTTATCTATATTTAAATCTCTTTTCTTTTTCTTAGTTTTTCTCCCATATGTATCCCATGTAGGCTAGAATCCCTGCCTCTTGAGGGAAACCAGCCCATTTTTGGGAAGTGCACTACATAAAGTTGTCCCATCTTCCTTTTATTTTAAGACATCTGGAGACATTTTTTTTTCAAATTCTCTTATTGTTCTCAGAATATATATTTTAATATATGAAATTGAGGAAAAGACAAAGGAAAGGCTGACTCCCTACCACCTTCCTGGGGCTACTCTTCCAATTTTTGCTGCTATTGTTATGTATTAATATTCACTGGGTACTAAAAAGATGGGCAGCCCCTTAGATCCTTTTTTCTTATCTCTTTCTCATAATCCTACTTCATTCCTTCATTCACTTATTTTTTAAAGGGTCATGTGTACAAATATATAGTTTTTATTTTAAATATAACTATCTATAAAAATTTTAAATATAACTGTCTATAAAAGTATGTGCAACATCCCCTTCACAGTCTTATTCTCCTTCCACAGCCAAACATTTTTAATTCATTTCTTATATATCATTTCAGAATTTATCTTTGCAAATACACATGTATATTCTTATTCTACTCTTCTCTCTCAACACAAAAAGTAGCACACCATACATACGATACCATTCCTTCTCCCTTTTAAAAAACACACACAATAGGTCTGAGTTCTTCTACATGACTACAGAGGTCTTTCTTATTCTCTTTTCAGCTGCACAGCATGCATCGTTAGGATGTACCACAGTTTACTTAACCAATTCCCAGTTGGCAGACAGATATCATCCCTATCATACTATTACAAGCAATAATGCCAAGTATAACCACCCACACACACCAAGTTCATTTCTGAATCTGCCTTTCATGAAGCCTCTGTTTGAATCACAAGGTCACAAGGCTGAAAATTAGCCCCTTTCTTAGTTTTCATTATGTACAGCAGTATGTAACAAAAGACTCCGTTGGGCAAAGCAAACGTACCCTTTGGAGATTTACTTCATAACAATAAATGGATAAACAGAACACCAAGGAGAACCATTTCTATTTAACCATGTGCATGTATGTATACAATCATGCATATGCGTAGGAAGTATAAATCAATCCATCAAAGCATTAAGCATTGTCTCAGTATGGTGGATCTATGGAGTGCTTTGTAGACCGCCCTCCTTTCCTATCAATTCTTTCTAATTTCACAACAGTAAATATGTATACTTTTGCAATATAAAATTTCAAAAAATGCTAACTCAAATTAAGTTGTATATATTCCTTCAGTCTGTCCTATATTTGTATGGTGCTTCAGAGTGCTCAAATATCACTTCATTAAAAAATTTTATTTATTTTTCAAATATAGAGATGGCAGGGTCTTGCTCTGTCAACCAGGCTGGTCTTGAACTCCTGGACCCTCCTGGATTCTCCCACTTCTACCTCCCAATGTGCTGGTATTACAAGTGTGAGCCATCACACCTGGCCGGCTTCATTTCAGAAATCTTTCCCCAGCACTCCATATATTACAAATAATTCCTTTTTCTTGTTTAGAAAGCATTTTAGTGATATCTCTATTACCTCACTTGTCACATGATAATCAATTGCTCACCCATCCATCTCCCTTCATTGCTCATGAGCTCCTTGAAAAGAGTCTGATTTTCAGCACCTTGAACAGTGTGCGACACTTACATGCTTCATACATAGAGAAGGAAATGATTTCACTACAGTGTAATTATTCCCAGAATTCAATATCTGTATTTCTAAATTGTTCTAGATAGTCTGCCAACAACCTGAGAATGTTATGTTTTTTCCCTAAAACTTCCATCCATTACCGAGTGTCAACAGTCATAGTTAACTCAATTGTGACATGACCTCTGGCCAAGCCAAGTCATAGTTTTTTTTTTTTTTTTTGGCTTTTTAGGTGATTTTTAATTTTAATTTTTGATTTTGATTGTTTCCTTTTTGTTTTTTTAATCTAGCAGTGTTTGGTAAACTTCAACGTCTCTACATTCCTGTGTCTTAGCACCTACTGGTCTCTGCTTGGAATAATGTCTCAAGATTTTAGTCACCTGGAAAAAATTTCTACTCACCCTTAAATAATCAGCTTAAATAGGCCAGGCATGGTGGCTCATGCCTGTAATCCCAGCACTTTGGGAGGCTAAGACAGGGAGATCACCGGAGGTCAGTAGTTCAAGACTAGCCTGCCCAACATGATGAAACCCCGACTTTACTAAAAATACAAAAAATAGCTGGGTGTGGTCTCAGATGCCTGTAATCTCAACTACTCAGAAGGCTGAGGCAGGAGAATTGTTTGAACCTGGGAGGCAAAGGTTGCAGTGAGCTGAGATCGTGCCATTGCACTGCATCTTGCGTGACAGAGCAAGACTTCATCTCAAAAAAAATATAAAAAATTTTTAAAAAATTTTAAAAACTTAAATAATACCTTCTCTGAGAATCCTTTAAATCTTCCTATTCTTTCAGGAAGAGTTGAAAATTTCACAACTTTTGAAACATTTGTGCCTCTATTACTATGTATCAGGCACTGAACTGAGTACCTAGGATAGAAAGATGAAACTGTAGATCCTGCCTTCATGGAGCTCATGGTCTAGTATGGAAAACAGACATATGAACAAATAACCACACTACAGGTCTTCAGAGCTCAAATCCTATCCTACATACTGCTAAATAAGTGTTCTGTGAGGTTTTGAAAGTACCAGGGCAAGAGACAATATGGCTGCTTGGATGACTTTCCATCCAAGTTAACATTCGGCCCTCATCACCAAAGGTGGTATGTGTGTGCCTCTTCCTTGCAACCCACCAGGGCCTAATGCATCATATCACCACTTCTGAAATTAGGAAACAGGCTCAGAAGTCCAAGAGCTTGACCAAAGTAACTCAGTTGGTAAGTAGCAGAACCAGGTCAGTAGGATTCTTCTTCAATATCCTGCCAGTTACATGGGCAAGGGACCTCAAAATCAACAAAAGACAAGTAGAGGTTGACATGTGTCAGTGGAGAGAGGCTCAAAAGGAAGAGTTTATACACAAGAATAGTATATAAATGTTCTGGAAGTATGCCTGGGGATGTGAAGTAGGAGTGGGCACACCAGGTTTCACCTTGGTCAAGTGAATCTATAACTCCAACCTGGGCCTCACCCCCCGAGCTCCAGACTTAGCTATCTGTCTTTCTTACTCTAATATAAAATCCACAGGGCAGGACCTTAATCTCTAGCTTGTTCATCACAGATTAAAGCAGAACCTGGCTTATAGTAAGTACTTAATAAATACACAAATGAATAAATAAACATACATGAGTGAATAAATAAACTATCAAAGAAGCTAAAGAAACATTCCACATTCTTGGGGGAAGGGATTACCATGAAACAGACCCTAGCAGTCACTTACGAATACAGTTGGCCTTCATTATTTGTGAATCCCATATTTGCAAATTTACTGACTTGCTAGAATGTCTTTGTAATCCCCAAATTAATACTTGTGGAACTCTCAAGGTGGCTCCTGGATAGACACACAGTAGTGAAAACTCTGTCACTCCTTGCACATGTCCCAAGCTAAGGTCAAATTAGGTGACCCTCAGTCTTCTTGTTTCAGCTTTCATACAAAGATGACCTGAAGACAGAGACAGTAGAGGACAGCGCAGGGTCGTGCAAGAAGCTGTGGCTCTGGGGCCAATAGGGCAGGGTCTGAATTGTAACTCTGGCACCTGTTAGTGGAGTGACCTCAGGCAAATCACTTAACACTTCTGTACTTCCTTTATTCTTTTGGAAATAAAGAAAATTCAATCTACCAGGATGAGTTGTTTTTGGGAATTAAGATTATAACCTACGTGAGATATGTATATATGTACATATATACCCTGGAAACAAGGTTTTAGAATTTGATTAATTCGGTGTTCTGGGCAACTTTATGGAATATTAAGAATTGCAAATAATAAGAATTGACTGTAATTATTTATAAAGAAATAACAGAGATATAGACAAAACAATTATTTGGATGAGCTAGAGGCAGGCTTCAAGAAGCCTCTGAAGAAACAGAACTTCACCAGGCACTTAAGGTGTGGAAAAGGCTTGCGAGGAGAGAGAATGGTGCCTACAGAGAGAGGTCCAAATGGTGGAAAAAAACAGGTAGGGTCAGGAAATGGCATTTCAGGAAGTCTAGAGCAGTAGAAGATGAGGCCAGAACACGGTGCCACAGCACTTCTCTGCACCCTGTATACACCCTGTACTGCAGAACCTCACTCTCTGCATTTAATTCTTGGTTTCTAGTTCTCTCTTCCATTAAACTGTGAGCCCCTCAAGGTCAAAGTCTATAAGAAGAAATCACAGCTACAGTTCTCTAAATTTGAAAACAAGTTATTAAACACAGATACACCCAAAAAGACTGTACAAAAATAATGTTGGATTTCAACTGCAGTCATAGGAATTCACAACTGGTATACATTTGCAATCTGTCCAGGATTTTTCTCTGATGACTGCTGTAACACTGTCATAAATCCTGTTGTTTTAGACACCAAGACATTTGTTAGAATGTCTCAGAAAGACATTCTAAAAGAGCAAGAAATATCTTCATCTTTTTTGTGTAACTGATTGATTGGTTGATTGACTGAGATGGGATCTCATTATGTAGCCCAGGCTGGTCTGAAACTCCTAGATTCAAGCAATCCTCCTGCCTCAGCCTCACAAGTGGCTGAGATTACAGGCACACACCACCACCGCGGGCTCTAGTGTGATATATTAACAAAGCCTAAACATACAGTCCATTAGACAAGGCTTCCACCTCAGAGTAAAGATTTTTTTAAATTCACTCTAATAGACTTATTTCTCTATATGCAAGATACAATTTTACCATAGTAAAACACAAAGAAGCATATTGATATACACATATGTTACAAACAGGATTAAAAAAGTCATATAATTTTCTCCACAAAAGCTTGCAAAATCCTGGCCAAAACATGGTAAACAGGATGTTAAACTCACAGCTTAAATTTCCCCACTGAGACCTAGGAAAAACAATGCCAGTTTCTGTACAGTCACGAAACTAAGCACTGTGAGAATTTAAAAGATTTGGTAAACTTGTATATTCTCCCCACCCCCATACACAAGAAGCCAAAAGAGCCTAGCAGTCTTACCCCAATGCTTCAATTTCCTCCAGCCTCCAAAACAAAACCCTCACTGTCCAACATCTGAATTTATATTTTCAAACGTCTAAAATCTTAATCAAAACTAAGAGCGGTGCATTAGCTTTGTCCCCATAAAATTCTTGGTATAATTTTACTTAGGCACAACACAGATTGTACTATTACTTGAAAACATGGATAGAACCAACATTACTAGAAACCAAACGAATGTATTATGAAGGTGAAAGGGAATAGGGAGTGTTGTTTTTGAACAGATTCAACGCTGTTATTCTCCACTCATAGGTTGGGTGTGATCACATCACATCGTGCTGTACAACTAAGTATGTCCTATATTTTATGACAAAGTAGGGTAACAAATTATTTATTGAGGACCTGTTGGGTACACAGAGGCATGCTAGAAGCTGTAAAAGACTTGATTCTTGCTCTCAAGAAACTTCCAAGGTTGTAGACAGCCTAATAGAATGTAGTCAAAAGCAAATACTTCAAGCACTACCCATCACAATTACCTCAGGTATTTACTTTACCCTTCTACAAGTCTCTGAATATTTCGAGGCCCCCTTTCCTATCTCTGTGGACTCTATGGCTCAACATTCTTCACAACCACAGGCTTTCCTGGACTTCATGTTGTTATTGAATCAGCATTTCTCATTACCTGCCTCATTTGCCAATTAAAATTCCACTTTATATTCAACCACCATTTTGGCTTTGAAGCCACTGCCTGATACTGACACTTCGGAGATGTAGTATGACTATTCTTATACGTCTCTCTCTACTGATGAGGATCCTCTTTTAGTATGAACAGTACCATTGACTTCCAACTAATTAGTTTTGATAATATCTGAAATATCGAATCATATTTCATAATACTCCTAAAACAAATAATGAGTGATGTTCTCTCAAATATATGTATAATCAAATGTGAAACTGAGAAGATTGGGAGGACCTGAGACTCAGAGATTGTATTCAGGACTTTATAGTGGCATTTATTTGACATAATTATGCATTTAAAAAATAAGTTAAATTGTCATCAGATCAGTTTGAATATTATAGAGGCTTTTGTTGGTGAGAAACGTAATTTATATATAACCATTTACTCATAGAAATATTTTTGATTAATGCTATCTGTTAAAGACTTCAGTTCACAATATTTCACCTGTTCACAGTATATATCTTTTTGGAGCTTTCCTGGAGAAGCCGAGGAGCACGTGCTAATTGCTATCTGATGTTATTCTGGGAGGACAACTGATTGTCTTTGGGTTGCAGGGGGTTGGAACTTGAAGGCGGATCTGAGTCTAGAGATCTTGCCACTGACTTTGGGAAGTCTGTTGATTCTACCTTTGGAAGTGCCTTTAAATGCCTTATTAGGAAAGCCAGGCATGGTGGCTCACACCTGTAATCCCAGCACCTTGGGATTATTGATTAATAAATCAATTTCGGAAATGCTTGGTAAATTCAACAGGACTTCACAGAACAATGAATTTATATGGCCATGTTTTTTTTTTTTTTTTTTTCAAAGAGCATTCACAAGACTTTCTAGTACACCAGTTTGGGAACTGTTGGTGGAGGAATCAGGGTAATTAGGATTTGGACTATTCCAGGTAGAGGTTGTCACTATATTCAACGAATTGTTCTTAGGCTTTACTCTTTGTATATATCAGAATTACCCATAGCAAATTAACAAGCAGATATATAAGAATTGGGCCCTGGCTCAGGCCTAACAAATCAGAACATCTGAAAAGTATGGGTGTGGAAAAGCTTCTAGATAATTCCATGTTCTCCAGAGACTGAAAACCACTCAATTACAATAGGTCTTCTCGCCCCTTGCTAACTAAATTGTTAATCCTAGTTAAGTATGCTTCTGTTTTGTTTTTTTGGGCCTGGTCCAGGGACTAGACTGTTGCTGCAATTAAGTTCAATTTTATCATTCTTCCCACAATATCTGTATCCCGATTTTCAGATTCCTTTTCATCAGTGGGGCAAATTTATAGGTCAGTATAGGACAAGTTTTAAACATTAATGGAAAAGAGATTATATTATATTGATATTGTTCTTCTAATCTGGCAGCCTTGAATTTCATTTAGAAAATGTCTGTATTTCTAATTTTACCTTGGTTTTGATATATTTTACTATTAGGGATCACATAAATGATTTTCCTCTTTTTCATGACTTCCTTGTCAACTAATATATTTTTGAAAGCTTCTGGTTAACTTCTAATTACAGGTAAGTTCCATTTTCCTTTTGCTTAACAGGCTCATTGAGGTTTTTAATTGAGATGAAATCTCACTCTGTCACCCAGGCTGGAGTGCAATGGGGTGATCTTGGCTCACTGCAACCTCCACCTCCCAGATTCAAGCGACTCTCATGCCTCAGCCTCCCCAGCAACTGGGATTACAGACACCTGCCACCACGCCCAGCTAATTTTTTTACATTTTTAGTAGAGATGGGGTTCCACCATGTTGCCTAGGCTGGTCTCAAACTCCTGACCTCATGTAATCCACCCAACTTGGCCTCCCAAAGTGCTGGGATTACAGGTGTGAGCCACCATGCCTGGCCACTTCTCCCATTTTATACAGGGTCGCCTTTTGCAACTTCTAAGAGCTCTTTAAAATAGTAAAGCCCTGCCATAATGCAGCCAAAAAACTAAGATATAAAATGTGTAGAAACACGCTTTTCTTAACTTAATGAAAAAGCATTTTTCAATCAGTCCGTATTTTCACTAAAAGGACAAAAATAAAAGATTCAGAAACAAACTGTATATACAAAGTACATATACCCTGAAGCTCCCAAATGATTGTGAAGCAGTCACTTCCAAACCCTACTGCCCACCACCCAAAACATGAAGAGAAAATAAGAATGTTGGCCTTTCCCATTCTCAATTATCATTAGCAAGGTACTCAAAGCCCAGTTTAAAGAAATGTTTCTGCAGCGGCTTTACTGTACTGGGGATTTAGCCCCTTCTATTCTTCTAACTCACTGATTTCTGCTTGTATGTCTTTAATAATTTCCCCATTCTGCTTTCCTTCAGGTTTTTTGATCGTTCTTTCTAAGAATGAGTTAGAGGTTTCATTCATTTTCATTCTTTTCTTAATGACACAAGGATTTTAAGGCAATGAACATTCCTCTGAGCTCTCCTCTAGTCTCTAATAAGTAATGATTGCCTTATTGCTATTCTCTAGATATTCTACAGTTTTAATTTCAAATACCTGTTTGACCTAAGGGCTGTTTGCATGAATTTTAAAATTCCACAAATCAACATTTGTTTTCTGGTTTTGTTACTAACTTATAGATTTAACTACGATCAGAGAATGACATCTGTTCTGTTTCTGCTTTTCAGTATTTGAGGTGTTCTTCACTGAAAACAATTAGCTTCTTGAATGTTCCAGATAGGAAGAGGGACGCAGAGGGCGTGAGAGAGGAGTAGTTAGTAGAGAGGAGTAGATAGTAGTATTCTAACTATGGTTCAATTCTAAGCATTCTAAAATTTCACTGGATTTTTTTAAACCATGAATTACAAGGGTGTTAAATTTCCAAATTCATGTAGCTTTTGGTTAATCTCTTCATTATTGCCTTCTAACCTTAATTTCTTATTTAAATTATAAATTGTATGGTATGGATGGTACCAATTGTTTTTAAATATTCTGACTTGCTTTATGGATTAATATATAATTAATGTTTCTCCCACAGTCCACATATGCTCAAGAAGAGTATAGAATATCTAATTATTGGGTACAGAGGTCTATATTTGTCCATTATATAATTTTCATTTATAGGTTATTCAAATCTATATATGGGCATTTGGTATAACTTACTTATGGTAAGCAGGGTATGTTGAAATCTCCAAATACGACGGCAGACTTGTAAATTTCTCCCTGTGGTTTTATCAGATTTTCCTCTGTATTTTGAGGCTATTTTGATAGGTACATAAAATATGAAAATTGCTACATCCTCCTAATTAACAGCATCAAGTTCTTACTAATGCTTTCTGTACCAAAATCCTATTTTGTTTGATACTGAAGCTCCATCACTTGTTTTTGGTTAATATATACTGGCATATCTTTATCACTCTCTCTCCTTTATAAAAACTTTCAATCTTTTCACATCCTCTTATTTTAAATATGATGGATTAAAACAGCTGGATATTGTTTTATTAGTTCCATCTGTCTAATCGGTAACTTTAGTCCATTTGCATTTGTTGTGATTGACTTATGTGGACTTCCTTCTATCCTTTGGAACTTCTATTTCTCTCACTTTCTAATATAATTTTAGTATCTCCTCCTAGAATTCATCTAAGACATATTTTAGACCTCATTCTGATCTCCCTCTCCCCCTCCCCAATCCCACCAACTTCTGCCCTATCATTTATTCCCATGTCTCTCTGTGTAACATACTGACTTACTTTTTGGAGATAATCGTCTAACCAATTAATTTTTTCTTCTGGTGTCTAATCCATCCACTGAGTCTCTTATTTCAACAATTACATTTTTTATTTCCTTATTTCATTCTATTCTGAGACAGAGTCTCACTCCATCACCCAGGCTGGACTGCAGGGGCATGAACCTGCAGCCTCGGCCTCCTGGGCTCAAGTGATCCTCCCACCTCAGCCTCCTGAGTACCTGGGACTATAGGCAGGTGCCCAATACCCAGCCTTTTTTGTGTGTGTGGTGGTGGTGGGGTATTTTTTGTAGAAACGAGTTCTCACCATGTTTCCCAGGCTCATCTCCAACTCCTGGGCTCATGCCTTCTTCCCACCTCAGCTTCCCAAAAAGTTCTGGGATTACAGGTGTGAGCCATCGTACCCAGCTATATATTTTATTTCTGTAAGTTCTATTTCATCCATTTTCCTTTCAGGTCTTCCTCATCATTCCTGGTGGTCTTACTGCTCACTCAATTTTATAAGTCCATCTTTTTTTTAAATAAATATTAGATTCCACAAGTAACTATTTTCTCACAATTCTAATAATTGAAGTCTGTGTTCTGTATCTGATAATTCCAAAACCTATAGTCTGTCTTTGGGATTATTCATTGTTTCTGACAATTCTCAAATATGTTGGGTTAACTACCTGAATGTTGTGATTTCACTGAATTCATAGTTGCCTGCTTTTAATCATTGGGAATCCTACAGGCTTAAGTTAGAGATGCTTTCCCACAAAAAGTATCTGTGTCTGCTTCTGATGAGTGCTGTGGAGACAACTAACATGAGACCACTTTACCGCCATGTGTAATCCTGACATTCTCTTGGATTCTCTTGGAGAATCTCAGGGTTACACAAGGTTCACAAATTTGGCTCCCCGACCTTGCTCATTTATATACAGACTAGACTGCTTAGTATAGGTGGTGACTCCCTTTCTCCTACCCTGGAAAAAACAAAACAGATCTCTCATCTGAATGTGATCATAGCCTAGGAAATTCTGAAGGTGAATAACTGGAGGCTGTGGGCAGCAGTGAAAGACAAGTGTCTTTTCTGACCATAGAAATAGGTCAGAAGCTGCCCTAAAGGCTGTGTGCTCCAGGATTTCACTATTTAGCTCAACTACCAGTCCCTCCATAAGAATGAACGGAAGCTTCTTAGAGCACCATGTTGCCTTTGAATCACAAATTCTTGCTAAAAGTCAGGGTCATGCTAAAAAAAAAAAAACCTACAGCTTTGGAAGGCTTTCTCAGTAATGTCCTAGAATTAAGGTTACAGCCTGCATTCCGTGTTAACTGAACAGAAAACCAGCCTGACCAACATCGTTCTGCCCCATCTTGCTCTCAGCTCCTCTTGGTTGGGTGCTGGCAGCCAGACTGTCTGGTTTTAATCCTTGCTATGCCACCTGTGACCTTGGACAAATTACCTACCTCCAGTTACCTCATCTACAAAATGCAGACATTAGTAATACCCTCTTTTTAAGTTACTAAGAGAATTGAAAGAGTTAATAAAACGTGAAAAATAAAAAGACTTGGTAAGCATAGGCACAGAGGGAAAAAAAGGAAAAATTAATTAATTAGTTAATTAATTTTAAAAAACACTAGTGCCTAGCATATAAATGCTCATCAGGAATTAAGTCTATAGCATGAACTCAATTTGGCAAAACTTCGAAGTACATAAAACTTTTAACTTACTAGGGTATACAGACCAATAATTAATTTACAACTGCAGACATATTTGCCTACAGTAAATATAACAAAGACTAAACAAGCAGATACTAAATCATGAAGCAATTATCAGTTAGTATCTTTAATTTTCTTATACTTTTATATTTTCTATAGATCATCTTTTCAACAAGAAGAAAACAAACCAAATGAAAATGAAATGAATTCTCTCAAAAAGAACTAAGTCAAGACAGGAGGAAGGCTCACAAAGTAATATAAACTATATCTTATGGTCTCTGTAAAATTCTTAATAAAAGTACCTTCTTTGCTCCAAGCTGCACTCTGGCTTTGCCTTTGAGTCAGGTGGCATTTCTTTGCACAATGACCGATTCTATTGAGTAGGCACTGCTTCAGCCCTACAGGAAGAACAAAACTTCTCTAGAACACAGCAGCATTCCTGATTTCTACTTGAGAAGGCCTAACGAAAAGGCATATACCTCAACAGCAGCAGATCAGTGTGAAAAGGTCTGGAGTCAAGGGGAAAAAGTAAAATTGGACCATTTCCAGAATCTCACAAAAAACAACAAACCAATGTTGGCAGTGCCCAACATAAGCAAATTAGAACCTTAAATAAAGGTCACTCTTAATGTCTATCCTAGCATAGACCCAGCACCAAGCAAATGTCATTTTACTGGTTTACTTTTTTCATTCTTGAAAGTAGGAGCTATGAAAAAAAACCACTAAAATTTCTTTAAGAGAACCTTCTACTTACAATCTAACTAACATAATCAAAACACTCTATTGAGGGTGAAAATTGAGTATTATAAGAAAATAATCACCTGTTTTGTGCAGCGTTCCATACATAACACTCCTCCACCCAATACATACCTTAAAAAGAAAAAAGGAAACATACAAATTTATCTCAAGAATTATCCTTGCTTAAACAATTTCTACGTGCCATTACTAAGGAAGTATACACACAGTAAAGATAAGAAGAGAACTCACAAACATGAACATACTTGTTAGGGATATAGGATTATGGGTAATTTAAAAATTCTAATGGTATTACTCTCATGTAATTGCTCTGAAATTCTAGTCAATTGTTTGAAATGACTCTTAGAACAAATACAAATTTTTAAGATGTTGAAAACTAAGAACTTAGCCCTAAATATTCCAAAGAATAGGGGCAGAAGAACCCGTTTCCTTAAATGGCATTTAAGTATTCTTTACAACTGAAACTTTCTCTCCCATCCTGTGATGGCCAAGAGTTGTTCCTCTGACAATGGCACTGACCTTCCCCTATCCAAAATATGAACATCTGCATGGTTTTATGGTTCAAATTGTTTTCATCCATTCTGTTGTGAGAATCAAATGGTTCAGACCATGCAGCTCCTCTCTGGGACTCCTCAAGTCCTTTCCAGGTCTGAAGACTATTTTCTGAACCAAAGACATCTTTTGGGGATGTACCAAATCTCCCATTAGAAAATGATTTAGAGCAAGATGTTTCAACCTTTTAACTCTTTCTCAAACAAAATAAATTCATTTCTCCTTTAATGTTATTTTGAATTTCAAAATACACAGATAGCATGCCTAAAATAAAATCAAGGGAATGACAGTTTTATCACACAAACTGTGGTAATTTTGAAAACACAAAAGCTAGGTCCACTCATTAGGTCTATGTGGACACCAAGTCCAACACAATCTGTTCTTTCCTCTGGGGCTCTGCCCATGCCTTTCCCTTGCCTGAGATTCCTTCAGCTTCCTACCCTTCCAAAGGTTGTATTTCCCCCCAGAAGACTTGCCAAGACCACTCTAGCCTGCACATCTTCCATTCCAGCTAACCAAAGGCACACTTGTGTTAACTAAACCAAATTATTTTGCAGAGAAGGCATCTAAAAACTTCTACTGTAGACCATTCACCTTAATAATTGTTATCATGACTTTATTCAATAATAAAATTGAATAAAGGTGTGAATAATTGAGTGAAGAGGGAAAGAAGTCCTCTTCACTCCCTTATCCTGGAGAATCCAAGCAAGTGTCTTTCCCACTTCTTTTGCTCAAACCCTGGGACCTTTCAAAGTAAAAGTTTAATGGAAGGAAAGAAAATCTAAAAGATAAATTCTCCAAAAAATTAAACTTGGGTGAAGAATCATGGGATTAAAAATTTTTATTCTTTGTGTATTTGATTTCTGAAACATAGAAATCTATCTCTCATTCCTTAAATCTGCCACTGGGCTAACAGAGTATTGTATAGAATATGCACTCACTGATTTAACAGAACATCCAGGCACTCACTGAAATTTTGCTTCCACAACTGCTCAAAGTCTAGTCATTAGTTAATGAGTTAACACCACACTTGATCTTCAAATTTTGGAAATGCTGACGGTAGACAGGGACTTGTTTTAGGAAAAGGAAGTATACAGTAGACATTGTTACTCATTACCCAACCACCACCACCTTTCCTTTAAAGTACCCCACTCTTCCGTTAAGGTTGCAGAGTCTCAGAAAGTGGGAAGAAATGAAGTTTTTGCATTTTCAGGTCAAAAGAAAGTACATTTGTACAACCACATAATAACTATGCAAAGATTTGTTGAAATCTAAAAAGCCAGTCACAAAATGTCATGTTTTGGATGATTCTATTTATAGGAAACGTCCAGAATAAGCAAATCTACAGAGACAGAAACTAGATCAGAGGTTGTCAGGATCAACAGTGGGGGAGACAAGTATAGGGAGTGACTGCTAATGGATACGGGGTTTCTTCTTTTTTTGCTTTTTTTCATTTATTTTTATTATTATTATACTTTAAGCTCTAGGGTACATGTGCACAACGTGCAGGTTTGTTACATATGTATACATGTGCCATGTTGGTGTGCTGCATCCATTAACTCGTCATTTACATTAGGTATATCTCCTAATGTTGTCCCTCCCCACTTCCCCCTCCCCACAATAGGCCCCGGTGTGTGATGTTTCCCTTCCCGTGTCCAAAGGAACTCATTGTCCAATTCCCACCTATGAGTGAGAACATGTGGTGTTTGGTTTTCTGTTCTTGTGACAGTTTGCTGAGAATGATGGTTTCCAGCTGTATCCATGTCCCTACAAAGGACATGAACTCATCATTTTTTATGGCTGCATAGTATTCCATGGTGTATATGTGCCACATTTTCTTAATCCAGTCTCTCATTGATGGACATTTGGGTTGATTTCAAGTCTTTGCTATTGTTGCAGCAATAAACATACATGTGCATGTGTCTTTATAGCAGCATGATTTATAATCCTTTGGGTATATACCCAGTAATGGGATGGCTAGGTCGAATGGTATTTCTAGTTCTAGACACTTGCAGAATTGCCACACTGTCTTCCACAATGGTTGAACTAGTTTACAGTCCCACCAACAGTGTAAAAGTGTTTCTATTTCTCCACATCCTCTCCAGCACCTGTTGTTTCCTGACTTTTTAATGATTGCCATTCTAACTGATGTGAGATGGTATCTCATGGTGGTTTTGATTTGCATTTCTCTGATGGTGAGTGATGATGAGCATTTTTCATGTGTCTGTTGGCTGTATAAATGTCTTCTTTTGAGAAATGTCTGTTCATATCCTTTGCCCACTTTTTGATGGGGTTGTTTGTTTTCTTCTTGTAAATTTGTTTGAGTTCTTTGTAGGCTCTAGATATTAGCCCTTTGTCAGATGAGTAGATTGCAAAAATTTTCTCCCATTCTGTAGGTTGCCTGTTCACTCTGATGGTAGTTTCTTTTGCTGTGCAGAAGCTCTTTAGTTTAATTAGATCCCATTTGTCAATTTTGGCTTTTGCTGCCATTGCTTTTGGTGTTTTAGACATGAAGTCCTTGCCCATGCCTATGTCTTGAATGGTATTACCTAGGTTTTCTTCTAGCGTTTTTATGGTTTTAAGTCTAACATTTAAGTCTCTAATCCATCTTGAATTAATTTTCGTATAAGGAGTGAGGAAAGGATCCAGTTTCAGCTTTCTACTTAAGGCTAGCCAATTTTCCCAGCACCATTTATTAAACAGGGAATCCTTTCCCCATTTCTTGTTTTTGTCAGGTTTGTCAAAAATCAGATGGATGTAGATGTGTGGTATTATATCTGAGGGCTCTGTTCTGTCCCATTGGTCTATATCTCTGTTTTGGTACCAGTACCATGCTGTTTTGGTTACTGTAGCCTTGTAGTATAGTTTGAAGTCAGGTAGTGTGATACCTCCAGCTTTGTTCTTTTGACTTAGGATTGTCTTGGCAATGCGGGCTCTTTTTTGGTTCCATATGAACTTTAAAGCAGTTTTTTCCAATTCTGTGAAGAAACTCATTGGTAGCTTGATGGGGATGGCATTGAATCTGTAAATTACCTTGGGCAGTATGACCATTTTCATGATATTGATTTTTCCTATCCATGAGTATGGTATGTTCTTCCATTTGTTTGTGTCCTCTTTCATTTCACTGAGCAGTGGTTTGTAGTTCTCCTTGAAGAGGTCCTTTACATCCCTTGTAAGTTGGATTCCTAGGTATTTTATTCTCTTTGAAGCAATTGTGAATGGGAGTTCATTCATGATTTGGCTCTCTGTTTGTCTGTTACTGGTGTATAAGAATGCTTGTGATTTTTGCACATTAATTTTGTATCCTGAGACTTTGCTGAAGTTTCTTATCAGCTTAAGGAGATTTTGGGCTGAGACAATGGGGTTTTCTAAATATACAATCATGTCATCTGCAAACAGGGACAATTTGACTTCTTCTTTTCCTAACTGAATACCCTTTATTTCTTTCTCTTGCCTGATTGCCCTAGCCAGAACTTCCAACACTATGTTGAATAGGAGTGGTGTGAGAGGGCATCCCTGTCTTGTGCCAGTTTTCAAAGGGAATTTTTCCAGTTTTTGCCCGTTCAGTATGATATTGGCTGTGGGTTTGTCATAAATAGCTCTTATTATTTTGAGATACATTCCATCAATACCGAATTTATTGAGCGTTTTTAGCATGAAGGGCTGTTGAATTTTGTCAAAGGCCTTTTCTGCATCTATGGAGATAATCACGTGGTTTTTGTCTTTGGTTCTGTTTATATGCTGGATTACGTTTATTGATTTGCATATGTTGAACCAGCCTTGCATCCCAGGGATGAAGCCCACTTGATCATGGTGGATAAGCTTTTTGATGTGCTGCTGGATTCGGTGTGCCAGTATTTTATTGAGGATTTTTGCATCGATGTTCAGCAGGGATATTGGTCTAAAATTCTCTTTTTTTGTTGTGTCTCTACCAGGCTTCGGTATCAGGATGATGTTGGTCTCATAAAATGAGTTAGGGAGGATTCTCTCTTTTTCTATTGATTGGAATAGTTTCAGAAGGAATGGTACCAGCTCCTCCTTGTACCTCTGGTAGAACTTGGCTGTGAATCCGTCTGGTCCTGGACATTTTTTCGTTGGTAGGCTATTAATTTGTGCCTCAATTTCAGAGCCTACTATTGGTCTATTCAACTTCTTCCTGGTTTAGTCTTGGAAGAGTGTATGTCCAGGAATTTATCCATTTCTTCTAGGTTTTCTAGTTTATTTGCATAGAGGTGTTTATAGTATTCTCTGATGGTAGTTTGTATTTCTGCGGGGTCGGGGGTGATATCCCCTTTATCATTTTTTATTGCATCTATTTGATTCTTCTCTATTTTCTTTTTTATTAGTCTTACTAGCGGTCTATCAATTTTGTTGATCTTTTCAACAAACCAGCTCCTGGATTCATTGATTTTTTGAAGGGTTTTTTGGTGTCTCTATCTCCTTCAGTTCTGCTCTGACCTTAGTTATTTCTTGCCGTCTACTACCTTTTGAATGTGTTTGCTCTTGCTTCTCTAGTTCGTTGAATTGTGATGTTAGGGTGCCAATTTTAGAACTTTCGTGCTTTCTCTTGTGGGCATTTAGTGCTATAAATTTCCCTCTACACACTGCTGTAAATGTGTCCCAGAGATTCTGGTATGTTGTATCTTTGTTCTCATTGGTTTCAAAGAAAATCTTTATTTCTGCCTTCATTTCGTTATGTACCCAGTAGTTATTTGGGAGCAGGTTGTTCAGTCTCCATGTAGTTGAGTGGTTTTGATTGAGTTTCTTAGTCCTGAGTTCTAGTTTGATGGCACTGTGGTCTGAGAGAGTTTGTTATAATCTCTGTTCTTTTACATTTGCTGAGGAGTGCTTTACTTCCAACTATGTGGTCAATTTTGAAGTAAGTGTGATGTGATGCTGAGAAGAATGTATATTCTGTTGATTTGGGGTGGAGAGTTCTGTAGATGTCTATTAGGTGTGCTTGGTGCAGAGTTGAGTTCAATTCCTGGATATCCTTGTTGACTCTCTGTCTCGTTGATCTGTCTAATGTTGACAGCGGGGTGTTAAAGTTTCCCATTATTATTGTATGGGAGTCTAAGTCTCTTTGTAAGTCTCTAAGGACTTGCTTTATGAATCTGGGTGCTGCTGTATTGGGTGCATATATATTTAGGATAGTTCGCTCTTCTTGTTGAATTCATCTCTTTACCATTATGTAATGGCCTTCTTTGTCTCTTTTGATCTTTGTTGGTTTAAAGTCTGTTTTATCAGAGACTAGGATTGCAACCCCTGCCTTTTTTTGTTTTCCATTTGCTTGGTAGATCTTCCTCCATCCCTTTATTTTGAGCCTATGTGTGTCTCTGCATGTGAGATCGGTCTCCTGAATACAGCAAATTGATGGGTCTTGACTCTATCCAATTTGCCAGTCTGTGTCTTTTAATTGTACCATTTAGTCTATTTACATTTAAGGTTAATATTGTTATGTGTGAACTTGATCCTATCATTATGATATTAACTGGTTATTTTGCTTGTTAGTTGATGCAGTTTCTTCCTAGCATCGATGGTCTTTACATTTTGGCATGTTTTTGCAATGGCTGGTACCGGTTATTCCTTTCCATGTTTACTGCTTCCACCAGGATCTCTTCTAGGGCAGGCCTGGTGGTGACAAAATCTCTAAGCATTTGCTTTTCTGTAAAGGATTTTATTTCTCCTTCACTTATGAAACTTAATTTGGCCGGATATGAAATTCTGGGTTTAAAATTCTTTTCTTTAAGAATGTTGAATATTGGCCCCCACTCTCTTCTGGCTTGGAGAGTTTCTGCCGAGAGACCTCATGTTAGTCTGATGGGCTTCCCTTTGTGGGTAATCCGACCTTTCTCTCTGGTTGCCCTTAACATTTTTTCCTTCAGTTCAACTTTGGTGAATCTGACAATTATGTGTCTTGGAGTTGCTCTTCTCGAGGAGTATCTTTGTGGTGTTCTCTGTATTTCCTGAGTTTGAATGTTGGCCTGCCTTGCTAGGTTGGGGAAGTTCTCCTGGATGATATCCTGCAGAGTGTTTTCCAACTTGGTTCCATTCTCCCCATCACTTTCAGGCACACCAATCAGACATAGATTTAGTCTTTTCATATAATCCCATCTTTCTTGGAGGCTTTATTCATTTCTTTTTACTCTTTTTTCTCTAAACCTCTCTTCTCACTTCATTTCATTCATTTGATCTTCAATCACTGATACTCTTTCTTCCAGTTGATCAAGTCGGTTACTGAAGCTTGTGCATTTGTCACGTAGTTCTCGTGTCATGGTTTTCATCTCTATCAGTTCGTTTATGGATTTCTCTGCATTGGTTATTCTAGTTATCCATTCTTCCATTCTTTTTTCAAGGTTTTTTGTTTCTTTGTGCTGGGTACATAGTTCCTCCTTTAGCTCTGAGAAGTTTGATCGACTGAAGCCTTCTTCTCTCAACTTGTCAAAGTCCTTCTCGGTCCAGCATTGTTCCATTGCTGGCGATGAGCTGCATTCCTTTGGAGGGGGAGATGCGCTCTGATTTTTTGAATTTCCAGTTTTTCTGCACTCCTTTTTCTCAACTTTGTGGTTTTATCTGCCTTTGATCTTTGATGATGGTGACATACTGATGGGATTTTGGTGTGGGTGTCCTTTCTGTTTGTTAATTTTCCTTCTAACAATCAGGACCCTCAGCTGCAGGTCTGTTGGAGTTTGTGTGAGGTCCACTCCAGACACTGTTTGCCTGGGTATCAGCAGCAGAGGCTGCAGAAGATAGAATATTGCTGAACAGCAAGTGTTGCTGTCTGATTCTTGCTCTGGAAGCTTCGTCTCAGAGGTGTACCCAGCCATGTGAAGTGTGAGGTGTTAGTCTGCACCTAGTGGGGGATGTCTCCCAGTTAGGCTACTCAGGGATCAAGGACCCACTTGAGCAAGCAGTCTGTCCATTCTTAGATCTCAACCTCCATGCTGGGAGAACTACTGCTCTCTTCAAAGCTGTCAGACAGGGACATTTTGGTATGGGATTTCTTTTTGGGGAGATGAAAATGTTCTGAAATTAGTTAGTGGTAATGGTTGCATAATTCTGAATATACTAAAAACCACTAAACTGTACACTTGAAGGCTGAGGCTTATCATATAAAAACTGTATCACAATAAAGCTGTCAGTTTAAAAAATGTTAGCCTATGTGAAGAAATAAAGAAATAGGATCATAGCTAGAAGATATGGGATATAAAACACATGGAACAATACTGCTCAATAATCTATCTAGAATCACACAATGCTTAAGCTTTACCCTGACTAAAATTGCAAGCTTTGTGTCTTATCGGTATTTCACATTTTTTACTTCTTCCTAAGTCAGCCAATAATTCTTCCTCCTCACTTAATAGTTGACTACAAAGACCAAGCCATTTTGATTCTGCCACCAATGAGCCTTCAAATTTCATTCCTCTTTCCATTTCTATGACTACCAAGCCATTGTAGGTTCTCCTCACTTCACTCTAAGACAACAGCGTGACCCTCAAGTACTATCACACTTTTCTAGGCTCTGTGAGGACAATGCGTCTCATATCCTCTTCTGCTGTCACCAGATTTATTCCAAAATGGTATATTTACTGCTACTCCCTTGTTTCTCAACCAGATACATAGAAAGATAAATATCCAGGGGTACTAGTTTATTACCAGAAAAAAGAAAGATATGTCACCAATCCACAGAACTGTTTGAGCACAAGATATTACATCAGCACTATTTCCTACAAATCTTCTACATGAATCCTACCCTCCTTGTGTTATGGCTCAAACTGGTCTCGTACACTCTGAATCCCTCATTTTCTTTCCTAGATACCTGATTGTGTTTACCTTTCACCTACGTAAATAATTTTCCTTCAGCCTCCACCAGCTGACCAAACCCCACTCAAATTTCACTGCCCAGCTGGGATCCCACCTACTTCATGAAGAACAACCCTTTGCAGCTTTAAACCTCAGACAAATTAAGTTCATGCTTAGCTTTTCTTTTTCTTTCTTTTTAGATGGAGTTTATCTTTGTCACCCAGGCCGGAGTGCAGTGGCGCAATCTCGACTTGCTGCAACCTCTGCCTCCCGAGTTCAAGCAATTCTCCTGTCCCAGCCTCCCAAGTAGCTGGGATTACAGGTACGCACCACCACATCTGGCTAATTTTTTGTATTTTTGGTGGAGATGGGGTTTTACCATCTTGGCCAGGCTGGTCTTGACCTCCTGACCCAAAGTGCTGGGATTACAGGTGTGAACCACCGTGCCTGGCCCATGGTTAGCATTTGATAATCAATGGAGTACTCAGAGTACTTAGTACTTTTAATCTCCTCTTATATAGCTGGCATTTGGTATCATGAAAAACACTTTACTAGGAATCAGAAGATTTATTTGGCTAGGTCACAAGCTGACTTATTATTCAAATTATTCATCCAAATAATAAGGACCATAACACACTGTGGGAAAAAACAATCAATGAAGAAACCATGGAACAGATTTTAAAACTAAAAATGGCATGATTCATAACTTCATGCATTTGTCTCGCTTCTAGGTGGTATACTAAGATCGCAAACTTACATTCTTGGGATTCTTACAACAAAAAGTTGAAAAGCTATGCTGATCCATTTTATAATCACAGTTTTAAATGTTTTCATACATTTATCCTGAATTTACAGATTTTTGTCCAAATATTTTCCTGATCTTTTTTTTCTCTCAAATAAGATTCTGAACAAAAAATAACCTGTCTTCCTTTTCCCATGCTTATGGGAATACTGAGTCAACATACACAATTTTATAAACCACCACATAAACTGAAGCACAATACTTATGTCTTTTCTCCCCAGTCAGTAAGGGCTTCATTAAAAAGACATTTTGACATTCACCTATGAAAAACAAAAGAACTATGGCCTGGTAACAAGTAAAAGGCTGGTGTGGTGAGCAAGAGACACAAAGGTTAAACGTTTAGTATTTTTCAGCCTTGTGTTTATTTTGTATACGTAAGTATTTGGTTGGGTTACCCAACATTCAACTTCCAAAACTGACCATGAGGTTTTACGTCAAGAGAAGTACTTTTTATAGCAATTTTACTGCCTAAACCAAAACAGTCTAGAGAAGCTCTAAAGGTAACAAAATAAAACAGTACACAATTCTAAACAACTCTGCTTCACACCCAACCTGGGACTGCCACTCACCGTAATAGTATATTTGTGATCAACTTTGTAACAACCTGTCAAAAGGAGACCTGCAACATCTGCCCACTAAGAGGTCACTTCAGCATTTTCTCCTCTGCGGAAGAAAACACATGGGAATCACTCAGAACTCTGGATTTCCAACAGAGCAGCATTTCCCAGAGAGTAAGCCAGAGGACACCATCCTCTGAGATGCTGTCAGGAACATTATTAAACAAATTTGGGAAAAATAGAAAATAGCATTAAGGTTCCAAGAAGTCCTTTGGTAAAAGACATTTTGAACCTGGCTTCCCCCAAACCTTGAAATCCCCACAAAACAAATATACATTAACATACCACTATATTGGCACTCACAGAACATTTTGGGAGATATGGCAAAGATTAGGCTGCAGGTGTCAGGTAAGTGAACTCTTTAAAAACAATATTGAGAAAAATAGAAATTTAAAAATTAAAAGAAAAACAGAAAAGCAAAAGAGAAGTAAATAAATAAAAAAATTTTAACAAACAATATTGGGTCGGGTAAAGTTGCTGAGACCCGTAATCCTAATACATTGTGAGTCTGAGCGGGATGGATCGCTTTAGCCCAGGAATTCGAGACCAACATGGGCAACATGGTAAAACCCTGTCTCTATCAAAAATACAAAAATTAGCTGGGCATGGTGGCATATGCCTGTGGTCCCAGCTACTCAGGAGGAGGAGGTGGGAGGATGGCTTGGGCCTGGGAGGCAGAGGTTCCAGTGACCTGTGGTTGTACCACTCACTTCAGCCTGGGCAACACAGCAAGACTCTGCCTCAATGAATGAATGAATGAATGAATGAATAAAACAATATTACTTTACTGTGTGGTAGAACTCAAAATGAACTCAGCACATCCATATGTAATACTAAGGGTTTAAAAAAAGGAAAAAACACTTTTTGTCTCTCTGAGCTTTTACAGATGGATATAATGTCCAGATAACTATTCTGTAGTATCAACACCACAGTTAATACATATTCTGATTATACAGAAATGATTCTTGATGTTAGCCCCCAAAACACATATATAAGCATGTAAAGCAAATACAACTAAAAATAACTGTGGGAACAAAGCTCTTCTGGAGAAAGTTCTGAAGTCTGAAATAGTCACTCATATTTTTACCATAAATGCAACTATTACTATCTCAACCATAGAAATCATCAAAAAGTAAGGGCTGGATATATTTAGATTTTAATCACCATAATGTAGATTATGTCACATAATAGAATTAGTCAACTGAGTGTTTCAAAATCCTCAAGTTACTTTAAATTGCTCATACTCTGAGGGTCTACAGAACATTTCACAACTAACCTAGCAAACTGCGATCTTTTCCCCACTTCTGTAAGACTTCCAACCACAAAAAAGAAGCAATACAAACTTCAGTAAAACTGCAAGACAATTACCATTGGATTCTACTAAACTGCAATTATCACCTCTAGAAGTAATTAGCCAGCTCCTTACATCTATGAGATTTCCCATAATGATTCCTAGAGGTATAATTAGGATCACAGGCATGTGGGGACCACTCTGTAATCATAACATTCTCTAAACCCCCAATCACAATTTACATTTGAAAAACACTCGGTTTTTATGACAAAAAAAGTATGTGTTTATATATACGTGTGTGTGTGTGTATGTGTATGTGTGTGTGTGTGTGTATATATATATATGAGTCACTAAAAACTCTACCTATCAGCAACATAATGCTTTATAATGGTTCCAGATGTGGGCCCCAGATCAATAGCATCAACTTCACCTGGTAACTTCTAAAAAATGTAAATGGTCAGGTCCCACCACAGACCTACTGAATCAGAAACCCTGGGACTAGCTCTCCACATGAATTCTGGTGTACACTATGTTAAAAAATAATAATAAGTAAACCAGGCACAGCAGCTCACGCCTGTCATCCCAGCACTTTGGGAGGGCAAGGTGGGAGGATTGCTTGAGCCCAGCAGTTCAAGAACAGCCAGGGCAACATAGTGAGACCTCATCTCTATAAAAAAATAAAAATAAATAAATAAATAAAAATAATCACTTACACTTACCCTCCTGAGAGAACAGGCAACACCACTCAAACAAATGGAGGATCAACTGGAAAGTTATCCTAAAAAGCAAATAAGTAAGTTTAATTAATTTTAAGAACATCCTTAATGTTATACTATTTAGAAGATTTTAAAAGAATCTATAAAAGAATATGTACATTTATTATCAGATAAAGGGTGAGAGTCATAAAGGTAAACTTAGTACCAAAAACCAAATGAAACGAAAACCAAAGCAAATAAAAATGAAGTTAAAATCAGGCCCAAACAGAACAGTGTTATGGTAAACTTATGAAACACATGAAGTGGTTCTACTTCAATAGAACTATATAAAGGAACCATTCCAATAAGGATAGACTAGGTAATTTAGATCAATCTTCTGACTGAGAACTAGAGAGGTGGACAAAACATAATGATTACAGGGCTGAGAAAAGGGAACACCAGAGAACAGGGTCTTCTTTTTCCCCCTTGGGTTTTCTTCCAATGACAGAAGAGACAAAGAACAGGTTAAAAAGCTGACCTAGAACTCACAGCCTCACAGAGCTCACAGGGAGATAAACACTGGAGCTCAGCGTCCACTGAGGAGGGGCCCTGCTAAGTCTCCCACTCCTTAGGTTGGGACCCTGAAGAATCAACTGCAAATTGCCCTAACAGGGAATGATGGCCAGCTTTAATCATCTCAATCCCTGATTGGATGAGACAATCCCGGGTTGCTAATTTCCAAGCCCCTGGCAGGGGCAAATGTAAATCCTCTCTGGAGAAGAATACCATCCAAGGCTTCAAATTAGTTCTACAATTTTTCATATATAATGTCTATCACTAAAAATAAAAAGCCACATGAGACTGAAAGATGACATAATAGAAAACAAGAGAAGTAAACAACAGACACAAAACCACAAGGAATTGAGATAACAGACTTTGCAGACACACTTTAAAATAACTCTGCTGAACATGATCAAGGAAAGACAGGACAAGACTGAAAACCTGGCAGAGAAATGCAAATTATAAAAATGAACCATATGAAATTCTGCAATTTAGAACTATCACAACCGAAATTAATAACTTAATGGATAAGTTTAACCACAGCAGTAACCTAGCAGAAGAGAGATTCAATAAACTGGAAAAAGGTCAGAAAGACAAAAAGGTAGAAAATAGAGAAAACAAAAGGCAACATATTGAAAAGTTTATAACATACGTAGAGCCCTGGAAGAAAAAAAAGAATGGGACAGAAGCAATAGCTGAAGATACGGTTGTGGAGAATCTTCCAAAACTGATCAATGACTTCACAAGATTTAACCACCATAAACACTTCAAGAGAAACAACGGAAGCTAGCATAAGAGAATGATATTTTCAAGGTGCTGATAAAGGAAACTGCCAACCTAGAAACTTACACTTAATGAAAACACTCTTCAATAATAAAAAATAAAGGAATTTTTCTATCTGCAGACTCACACTAAAGGAAGTATTAAAGGATAGTTTCAGAGGAGAAAGAGGATCCTCGATGAAAATGTGGAGACTACAGAGCATGAAAAAGAGCAAATATGCGTGTAGATCTAAGTGAATATTGACTAATTATATAATTATGTGTAGGGTTTTAGATAGTATAGACTTGAAATGTATGAAAACAGTAGCACATATTTGGGAGGAAGGACATGAACTCAGTGTGCTAAGGTCCTTGTATTGACAAGGAAAAGGAAAAAAAATATGAATCTACAAGTTTATGTTAGACTTTCACACATCAAGGACATATTGTAACTATAGGGTAATGAAGAAGAATAAGAACTATGCTGACAGAGGTAGAAAACCAGAGTCATCAAAAAGTCTAAAAGAAAGACAACATGGAGCACAAAGCAAGAAAAACTAATAGGAATGGCTCATCGATAAGATGGTAGACTCGAATCCAAGTATCAGCAATAACTAATTGGCCTAATTAAAAGACAAACATCATCAGACTTGATAAAAGTATATGAAGAGAGGAAGATGAGACAGAAAATGAAAGAGGAAATCTTTTTCTAACTTACAATAGAAATGTAAGATTATCCACAACATACCAACTTAATGACACAAGATACCAACTTAATGATCGCTACTATAGTCTACTTTCAAATAAAGTAGCTCACCTTTTATCTATAATTTAACAGACATAATGAAAAGTATACAGGTTGATGTAAAGCTTGGTAAAGTACAACTTCATTTAACCTCCTATTATTTAGATCTTTAAATATGTGAATCCCTAAAGAGTGACTATAAAACCCCTTAATTGATTATGGGTGATTGAATTTATTTTAAACAGTTCAGAATAACTCTTCTACATCAAAACCTGGGGACTCTATTCCATAAACTGTATCCTGGACCTCAGGAATCCAAATCTTACAGGGAAAACAAAAGTTGAGGGTGACTGTTCAAACGAAGTTTGAGTTACCTTAGTATATATTAACTCTGAACCAGACTCTCAGGCTCTACAACAATCTCATGAAGTTATCTGACTTCCCATTTAACATCTCAGCCTTCTAAGTTAATCTTAAGGATGAAGAACATTCTCTTTTTCAAAGACTACATCACTAGATGAGTCTAAATAGTTACAAGTCACTTCCTTATATTGAGTTGAAAATCACCTCTTTGTAATCTGACTTACTAGTTCTTGTTTTATGCCCTGTCTTCACCAAAAACAAATAAAAACTAATGCTTCCATATACATACTCTTTCAAATAGTTGAAGACAAGCTATCATGAACCCCCATGTTTTCCTCTCCAAATCCACAATTTCACCAGCTATCCTAGGACGTGGAATAGAATGAATTTCTTCCCAATCCTGGCTGCTATTCTCTAAATAAACCTAAACTTATCTAAATAGACCCTTCTTAAAGTACTACCTCAAAATTCAATTCAGTAATTCTGATGTTGCCTGTAACATCAGAAGACAACTTCCTTAAAAACACAGCAAGTTGGATTTACCAAGTTGCTGTCCAGGTCACATTCCCTCCTGCCCTCACTGCCATCTTTGTGTTATAGTTTATCTCCAGTTCCATTTTGCATAGTATTCATGATGCTCAAGTTGTCACTGTGGACATCAGAGACTATAAACATATATTGCTCTGGCTCCTTCCTGTATATCTTTCTGAGTCATACCTGCTATTCTCCAAAGTCTGTGAATCCCGATACTAATAACTTGGCAATTCAGTTTAAGGTCCTCTTCAGAAGGTCAGTTAGCTCAAGGCAATCACATTCTTCCCAGGACTCTTAAGAAATACTCCAACCCCAGAAAAAGGCGTTTCTTTCTGGTATCAGGAGCCATGGGCCACAAACACAAATCCAATAGAATTTCAGCCATTTACCTCCCAGATCATCCTCTCCCTGAAGTCCTAGCTAGAGCAGGACAAAATAATGAAAACACCACCTGCAATCATCAATCCTCCAGTTTCCTGGTCAGTATTTCATATTCCCTTCAAGATACCTCCCAAAGAGGGCGTGACAAGGGAGGGGCACACAGGGTGCTACAGGTACTGATAAAGATCTATTTCATACACATACACACACACACACACACACACACACACACACACATATATATATATATATTTTTTTTTTTTGAGATGGAGTTTCTCTTGTCACGAAGGCTGGGGTGTAATGGTGCAACCTCAGCCCACTGTAACCTCTGCATCCTGGGTTCAACTGATTTTCCCACCTCAGACTCCCACGAAGCAGGGCTTACATTACAGGCACCCATCACCATGCCTGGCTAATTTTTTTTTTGTATTTTAAGTAGAGATGGGGTTTCACCATGTTGGCCAGGCTGCTCTCGATCTCCTGACCTCAAGTGATCTGTCTGCCTTGGCCTCCCAAAGTGCTAGGATTACAGGCATAAGCCACCACGCCCAGCCAAAGGTTCTATTTCTTCAGTTTGGTGTTGGGCATATGGACGTATGATTTAATGTTTTAAAAAAGAAAGATAGCTTCCTGTTTTTTTGTGTGTTTTGTTTTTTGTTTTAGGCCTGCATGCTTCATTCACTCCCCCATATGAATCTGTAAAGAAGTAGCCATTAGCAACTTCAGTCAATATATACCGGATTCATACTTTAGGAAGACAACCAGTTGACAACCACAACAGTTTCTATGATAACAAAAGTGAGAGAAAATACTGACATTAGGGTCATTTCAAGAAAGTTCAATCATAAGATATAATCCCAAGAAAAAATATACACACAAAAAGGGAAGTACAAAGGTTTTATAAAACTACTATTATCCTCAGAGTAAGAACAATAAAGTATTGTTTTATGTCTGTTTTTTTCATCAAAATACCTCAATATAGCCATAGATTTTAAACCATTACATCCTATCTAGATTCCCTATTAGATCATTAACATTTCTTCTAAATTCCATTGTTATTCCTTTGTAACGTTGATTTTTAGTATCTTAAAAATGCCTTATTAAATATAACACATACATTCAGAAAAGTACATAAAATATACCTTAAGGTATACCTTAACATGTTATTGTAAATTATTTGCCCACGTAACAACCAACCTGCTCCAGAAATATATTCTAGCCAGTATCCAAGAAGCTCACAGATGTCCCTTTCAGGTCACACCTCCCTACCTCTCACCTGGATGGCCTCCTTACCCTAACCTCGATGGAATCACCTCTTTGTTCTTGATAGTTTTACTGCCCAAGTATGGATCCAGAAATAAGTGTTTCTGTGTTTTCTTTTCATTTTTTTATCCCTAAGAAGCCTTTTTAGAAGTTTTCTTCCTAATTCTACCCCCATTCCCCTGTGGTGGAATTTCAACACCACAGATATATTGTATGTCGGTTTATGTTATATGACCCTTTGGAGGGCAGCAGACCATTATAATAGGTAACGTTTTCTTTTACTCTAAAGACCAATTTTCACTCCACTGCAGGTGACACTGCCTCCACTAAGAATGAATGTCCTAACCAACCTTAGTTTTGCCTATTTTTGAGCTCTATACAAGGGAAATTATACAAAATAGGTTTTGGGGGTCTGGTTTCTTTTGCTTAACATAGTGTTTAAGGTTCGCCCAGCTGGTCCCACTTAGCTGTAAGCCTTTTTATGAATACCACAGTTCTTCATTTTCCTGGAACGACCACTTGGGTTATTTTCTGTTTGGGGCTATTATAAATGATGCTGCTCTGAACATTCCCATCTCCTCATGCCTACGTACTCCTTTCTTGTGCAGTGAATATCCACAAGATTCCTGAACCATAGTGTATGAGTATCTTCCACTTTACCAAATTGTTTTCCAAAACACTTGTACAAATATACACCCCCATTCAAAAAATAGAGAGTCCCGTAACAATTTTCTTACCTTAAAAGATAAGTTCAGCAAAATATCTCCCACGCCTTCTTTTTCTTTTAAGATCTGAAGATCACTGTGCAAAGGACTATCAGGGTCAACCCTAAGAACCACAAAACAAAAAACAGTTCAAACAAAAAGGTAATTTTTTTTCAACTAACTCAAAAATGAACCAATCTGAAAGCTAAAATAGAGCACCTAGGGTAAGTTCCAGAAGGAGAAGATCTTAAGCTGCTCTATATCCCCAGGAAAAATAAAGGTCACTATAGCTTCCAGCTCCTTCAGAATAAATGTCCAAAAGAGATCATAATAGCCTAAATCTAATCTAATAAGGAGGTTCAGAGTTTGCAGTCATTCTAAAGGAAAACAGTCACATGTATATAATTTTCTCAAAAATTCAAAAGAAGTTTAATATGCCTTCCTAAACTTGTATTATTAGCCAAGGGGTTCAAGGAGAACAATTTGCCATGGATGGAACTATGAAAAGTTAAATCACTAAAAAAACGGTATTTTTCTACAACTGTCATATATATACATGTCCAATATGACTTCCACTCCCCACTCCCCCGGCCTGTTTTTTTTTATTTTTTTATTTTTTTTTTTAAGAGACAGGATGTCTTGCTTTGTCACCCAGGCTGGAATATAATGGTGCAATCACAGCGCATTGCAGCCTTCACCTCTCAAAGCTCAAAACCTCTTCCTGTCTTAGCCTCCCACCACCCCCAGTAGCTAGGACTACAGGTGTACTCCACCCATACATTTTAAAAGTAATAACATAACTATCTCTACAATAAGAGTTGATTATGTTGCTTTCAAAACTGGGGGAAAAGTCATAAAAATCAACTTGGCAATCATTCTCTGTATAATGAAACGTATTACTCTTATTTACTTTCCAAGCAATATTGCTCAAGCTTGAGCTTTTTGCTAGAAGATAAAAAATATGTAAGAGTTCACTCTATCAGGAAAATGACAAAAAGTTTCTGACGGACCTATAAAAACAATTTCTCTAAATCCAAAAAACAAGTAAACTCATCCTATCTTACCCCCTACATCTTTTGGAACTTGGTTGCCTTTGAATTTCACAAAATTAAGCTAGTAAACATTTCCATTTTGGTCCACTTTTAAGAAATGACATTCATAATCTGACAACAGAAAAGAGCAAAAGAACAAGAAGAAGAGCAGGGATTTAGAGATCCTTCCCTGTCATGTAACTCTGTGATCTGTATATGTCCCTGAGCTCTTTCATAAGTCTATCTGAAGCTTGCACTGACCCAGACACTGCAGCATGAAACACAAAAGCCTCTGTTTACCAGGGTCTACTGAGCCAACCAATCTAAAGATTTAAGGTATTTCAACCTGATCTATAAGATTACAGTAGCCAGGCATGGTGGCTCACACCTGCAATCCCAGCAGTTTGGGAGGCCGAGGAGGGTGGATCACTTGAGGCCAGGAGTTTGAAACCAGCCTCGACAACAAGATAAAACCCCATCTCTACCAAAAAAATACAAAAGTTAGCCGGGCGTGGTTGCACGTGTCTGTAGTCCCAGCTACTTGGGAGGCTGAGGGAAGAGAATCACTTGAACCTGGGAGGTGGAGGTAGCAATTAGCTGAGATGGCACCACTGCACTCTGGCCTGGGCCACAGAGTGAGACGCCATCTCAAAAGAAAAAAAAGGAAAAAGATTGCAATAAAAATGGATCACCATGGCCGGGTGTGGTGGGTCACACCTTTAATCCCAGCACTTTGGGAGGCTGACATGGGTGGATCACAAGGTCAGGAGATCGAGACCATCCTGGCTAACATGGTGAAACCCCGTCTCTATTAAAAATACAAAAAATTAGCCAGGTGTGGTGGCGGGTGCCTGTAGTCCCAGCTACTCAGGAGGATGAGGCAGGAGAATAGCATGAACCTGGGAGGTGGAGCTTGCAGTGAGCTGAGATTGCACCACTGCACTCCAGCCTGGGTGACACTGTGAGACGCCATCTCAAAAAAAAATAAAATAAAATAAGGATCACCATTCAACATTTTAAGAAGTTAAAAAAAAAAAAAAAAAAGTCCAATTAAATGAAGTATTATGAAGTTTCAAGAAAATATAAAACCAGATACAAGTCTGGTTGTTTTCCTATTTCTTATAATCTGAAAAACTCTAACCAACATGCTCTGACCACCATGGATTCACGATAGGATAGAAGTCAGTATGAGTCTATTCCAAACCCCAGCAATTTTTGAAAATAATAGAAGACACTCAAGGCGATACATTACTAACTAAAAGAGACTTCCATTCATAAGACTACGAGCAAGAATATTACACAGTCTAGTTCACACATTGAGACACTAAGAAACGTGTGCCTACATGCTACTTATTTCCGCTTTTCAGTGTGGGGATTTCTCTAAAGATGAAAACACATCGGTATCTTATCCTAAGACTAAATAGAAACGGAACTACTTGTTAGTAATGTGAAACTAAAGGTTTTAAAGACTGCACTATTCTTTGAAAAAGAAAAAACAACAAGTTTACAAATATACTACTTCCTAGCTATATAACCATGAGCTCATTTCCTAGCTATAAAATATGAGAAGTTTCTCCTCTCTAAAATATGAAGAGCACCTATTTCATACAGCGGCTATGAAGACTAAATCAGAAGATATATAAAGTATAAAGTACTTAGCATAGTATTGGTCATGCAAAAGTGTTCAATAATTTATACTTGTTTTGAAGATAACTCAAACTGGAATTGATCACAAGACATGGAAAGTACATTAATTCAAATGCTACAAACTTAGTTTTATAAATAATCAAGATATGAGAAATTGACTAAATGTCTTTCGTCTATGAAAAATTACTAATTAAATTAATATATAACTAAGACTGAATGATGGCGAGTAATCTTTCTGGTTTCAACACTTGGCATCTACTTGCCTAACAATTCATTCCCTGTTTTGGAGAACCTGTGCCCAAGACAAAGTAACTTGTCCTTGGATTTTGTGGAGTTGGTAAACAGCTCTAATAGAAGGCAGGAAGTAGTAAGTGTTCAGACTATCATCTGACGTTTCTCTACTCTGTCCGAGCATTTCATGTATATACACACAATATTCTCATTTATTTTTCATAGTAGTCATCCAAAAGGTATGTACTGTTTATTCATATTTTAGAGTTGAGCAAAGTGAAACCAAAAAGGTGTGTTTGTCACCAAACTCAGTGTTCTTTTCACGTCCTGCTGCTTCACATAAAAGAGGTGTTAAGTGAAAAGAGAAGAATTATTCTTGGTTTGGTGAGAGCAGGATGGACCAAAGTCAGCCTCATGAAGGAGAAATAATTTGAGTTGTTTTGTAGGAGAGAATGAATGTGAGTATACAGATGCCACAGAAGGAAGGTAAGCAGAGAAAACAGCATAAACAAGCCGGAACGGGGCATATACTGGGATCAGAAGGTGGTTCCAGGATGTGAAGAGCAGATGAACAGGGTAAAAAGTGGCTATTCTTAGATGAGAAAGATAACCTTGGGCAAGAAAACATATGACCATGGCTACGCACAGTGGCTCATGCCTGTAATCCCAGCACTTTGGCAGGCCAAGGTAGGAGGATCACTTGAACTCAGTTGTTCAAGACCAGCATGGTCAACATGGTGAGACCTCATCTCTACTAAAAATCAAAAAAATTAGCCTGGTGTGGTGGCACATGCCTATAGTCCAAGACACTTGGGAGGCTGAGGCAGGAGGATTGCTGGAGCCTGGGACATCAAGGCTACAGTGAACTATGATTGTGCCACCACACTCTAGCCCAGGTGACAGAGCAAGACCCTGTCTCAAAACCAATAAACATATGACTGAATCTACCACTAAGGCGGGAATGGAGGAGGAGAGCAGCTGAATTTGGCAGGTTCACAAATTGCCTGGTATCAACTATAATTACTTAAACAAAAAGTCCAGGCTCTAGCTATTTATACACACTTACACATTTAAATGGTCTTGCCTTTCAGTCTTCCTAATTTTCTCTACTACTGCCAAATGTTCTTTTTCAGTTCCTTCATCCTCCAACTTTTTCCCACTAATAGGCTCTTCTTTCATCTCACAGTGATCTCAGTCTTCTATGTCCTGCAAAAAGAAGAAAAATGTTAGCTTATTCAACCTATTTTTCTTCAGCAGTTTCTTACGCCAAAAGTTAAATTATTCTTGACTCAATGGGGGAAAAGAAACAGAATATATCTATCCTATGGGGAGAGAGAAAAAGCCCCCACATTCCATTCAAGAGGCTCCCAGCTTTTATATCCTATATTTTATTTAAAAGCTAGGCTCTGGGTAAAGCAGATTTCAAAGCTTTATAAAGTCATAGGTATTATGAAATAAGTCATCATTTATTTATTTACTTCTTTAATTTTAATTCACTTTTTAAAAATAGAGTCTCGGCCGGGCGCGGTGGCTCAAGCCTGTAATCCCAGCACTTTGGGAGGCCGAGGCGGGCGGATCACGAGGTCAGGAGATCGAGACCATCCTGGCTAACACGGTGAAACCCCGTCTCTACTAAAAATACAAAAAGAAATTAGCCGGGCGTGGTGGCGAGCGCCTGTAGTCCCAGCTACTCCGGAGGCTGAGGCAGGAGAATGGCGTGAACCCGGGAGGCGGAGCTTGCAGTGAGCCGAGATCACGCCACTGCACTCCAGTCTGGGCGACAGAGCGAGACTCCGTCTCAAAAAAAAAAAAAAAAAATAGAGTCTCACTCTGTCACCCAGGCAGGAGTATAGTGGGGTGATCTCTGCTCACTGCAAACTGCCACCCAAGTTCAAGAGATTCTCATGCCTGTCTCCTGAGTAGCTGGGATTTCAGATGTACACCTCCACGCCCAGCTAATTGGTTTATCTTTTTAGTACAGATGGGGTTTCACCATGTTGGCCAGGTTGGTCTCAAACTTCTGACCTCAAGGGATCTGCCCACCTCGGTCTCCCAAAGTGCTGGGATTACTGGCATGAGCCACCATGCCCAGCCAAGGTATCTTTTAAATCTCCTCTTAAGAGGAACCATTGAGACAGTTTAGCAGCAGGTGTCAAGAACCTTAACAGTTCATAGTTTGTTCCAGAAACTTGACTTCTAGAATTGTATTCCAAGAAACTAGTCTAAGATGTAAACACAAATTTAGGCATAAGGATACCTATTGCAACCTTGCAACCACAAAAACATACACAAAATCTATATGTGCAAAAATAGCAAAACAGTGAACTCGATTCCATGAGATATTAAGGGGCCACTGAAATACCAACACAGCATAATTTCTCCTGTATCAAAAAACTTTGAAATGAAAAATGGAATACACAAAGCAAAAGAAAGAATTTAAATTATGCTGAAATATGCACAGAAAAAGACCAGAAGAACTTAAATTGAAATGTTCCTTTCAATTAATTTTAGTTGTTATCTCTGGAGACATTTGGTGCTTTCCCCTAATTTCAGTTTATGGTTTTATATAGTAAGCATCTATTGACATTAATAACCAAAAAATGAGTTAGAAAAATAATTTGATTTCAGGTACTCGGGAGGATGAAATAGAAGGCTCCTTTGAGCCCAGGAGTTTGAGGCTGCAGTAAGCTATGATCATGCCACTGCACTCCAGCCTGGGTGACAGGGACCCTATCTCAAAAAATAATAATAATTTAAAAAGAATTTGAATAACACCCCCCAGAACAACATCTTTATTCACATCATTCTGCTCCCTCCCTCCCATACTATCTGTTCTTACACATATACAAATATATGCAGATTTTTTAAAATCCTAATTTGCTTCAATTACCTTAGTTTTCTACTTCAAATGTCAAAATCTCTAAAGGAATAGCTTATATTCATCTCGATTTTTTTTTTCCAAGTCGGCTAATTCACTGATTTCTAGACCAGGTTACTGACTATCTTCACTCAAACTCTGCGCGTGACTCTATATGTCATGGAGCCCCCTTCTCC
This sequence comes from Macaca thibetana thibetana, assembly GCF_024542745.1. Lineage (NCBI taxonomy): Eukaryota > Metazoa > Chordata > Mammalia > Primates > Cercopithecidae > Macaca > Macaca thibetana. The sequence continues at coordinate 90,599,914 of NC_065584.1, forward strand.
CCGTGTGTACCTTTTGGACCTGACCTTCCATCCTACGCTTATTTTCCTCACAATGCTCAGAAATGCCTTTGGTCTGTATTTCCTCCTATACCTTCAACCTCAGTCATGTTCCCATCCACAAAACTTCTCCACCTAAGTATTAATCAGCACATCGCAAACAGAATTCAACATACCTTTTTAAAGCAATATCCTCAGCACACTATTCCCTGCTTAAGGTCTTCTTATCAATAATCACACCAAATAGAAACACACGCCTGTCTCGAATTCAAGACTTTTAACCATCTGCCTTTTCTGGCCAATCTTGCTTTCCATGACTTCAACACATCAACTTTCCTTCTCAAAAGAAAAGCATCCAATACATCCAAACACACCATGTCCAAGGTTGTTCTGGGCCTGTTCCCACGTTCTTTTAGGAGCCTAGAATATCTGCTTTTCAGCTGTCCTCATCTGACATCTCCAAAGTCTAGTCGCTTACCTTTCTAGATTTCCTTCAAAGTTGCGGTCCCTTGTTTATTATATTGTGAGGGGAAAAATGAAAGGGTACGTGATCTTTAGTACAATGGCCGCCTGACCCACGGAAAAGGTTTAATGTTTTCATGCAGTTTATTCCACCTCAGCTAAACTGCAAAAAAACATTAAAACAAACTCCCATTCTAATTGGACAATTCTAAGAAGTATTTTACTCCCAGACTCATAAAACAAGCCTACAGCCAGGCACAGTGGCTCACGCCTGTAATCCCAGCACTTTGGGAGGCCAAGGTGGTGGATCACTTGAGGCCGGGAGTTCAAGACCAGCCTGGGCAACAGAACGAGACTCAAACTCTACAAAAAATTTTTAAAAAATTAGCTGGACGTGGGGCACCTGCCGGTAGTCCCAGCTACTCCGGAGGATTGCTTGAACCTGGGAGTTCAAGGTTGCAGTGAGCCCTAACCACGCTACTGCACTCCAGCCTGGGTGACAGAGAGACCTTGTCTCAAACAAACAAACAAGTCTACCACACTACTTCTTTAGTTCTGAAACACTCTAAAAGTGTATTTTAGATTAATAATTTCCAAAAATAGAAAATGAAAGTCTGAATTAATTATAAGACCCCAAACAGAAAATATCTTTTATTTTTATTTATTTATTATACTTTATGTTCTAGGGTACATGTGCACAATGTGCAGGTTTGTTACATATGTATACATGTGCCATGTCGGTGTGCTGCACCCGTCAACTCGTCATTTACATTAAGTATATCTCCTAATGCTATCCTTCCCCCCTCCCCCGACCTCACAATAGGCCCTGGTATGTGATGCTCCCCTTCCTGTGTCCAAGTGATCTCATTGTTCAATTCCCACCTATGAGTGAGAACATGCAGTGTTTGGTTTTCTGTTCTTGTGATAGTTTGCTAAGAATGATGGTTTCCAGCTGCATCCATATCTCTACAAAGGACACGAACTCATCCTTTTTTATGGCTGCATAGGATTCCATGGTATATAAGTGCCACATTTTCTTAATCCAGTCTGTCATTGATGGACATCTGGGTTGATTCCAAGTCTTTGCTATTGTGAATAGTGCCGCAATAAACATATGTGTGCACGTGTCTTTATAGCAACATGATTTATAATCCTTTGGGTATATACCCCGTAATGGGATTGCTGAGTCAAATGGTATTTCTAGTTCTATATCCTTGAGGAATTGCCACCCTGTCTTCCACAATGGTTGAACTAGTTTACAATCCCACCAACAGTGTAAAAGTGTTCCTATTTCTCCACATCCTCTCAAGCACCTATTGTGAAAATATCTTTTAAAACAAGACCATAAAATTCACATATCTTCTATTTGGTCAATGCAGAGACAAAGATCTTTGTTCTGAAGTTTGAATGTAAATGCAAAGCTTCAGAGCCTAAAAACATCTAAAATTATATCCAGAACTGACAACTGGCCTAGGTTCAATGTTGTTGGAAATTGCTCTACTAAATTTGCTACCATTTGTATGTGTTCTTCCAAAATTCAGGTGTTTCTAATGTGATGATATTAAGAGGTAGGACCTTTAAGAGGTGATTAGGCCAAGAGAGCTCCTTCCTCCTTAATGGGATTAAGGCCCTGATGAATGAGGCTTCACACATGGAACTAGCTTGCTCTCCTGCCCTTCTGCCTGCTACCATCTGAGGACGCAACAAGAAGGCCCTCAGACATTAAATGTTGGTATTTTCATCTTGGGCTTCCCAGTCTCCAGAACTGTTATGAAATAAATGTCTGTTCTGTATAAATTACCCAGTCTCTGGTATTCTATCATAGCAGCATAAAACAGACTAACATAAAATTCCTTGATGATTTTTCAACAAGAGACAGTTTCACTACTTCTGGTGAGTAGTCCCTAACATGTTCTCAAATTCTCCTTTTACGCAAACATAACACTTTTTAAACTTAGTAGTTCCTCTTCCTAAAAATAACCAAATGCAGGTTAAGGACTGATTAGTATAAAATAGAAATAAAGCTTTCATGCTAAAAGTTAAGGACTTTTGTTTTCCACAAAATCCAATCCAAAGAATTCAGATAAAGCAATTTGCTCAAAGGTGTATCATCAGTTAGAGGTAAATCCAGAGTTGAGAAATTACATTCTATTCCAAATACAATGTGCTTTCAATTATTGCACATTAATAGTAGTTTAGAAAGGAAATTTATGGAATTACTCAAATCAAAAATGACAACATTTATGAAATGCCTTTCTTATCCTACTTTAGCCATCTCCTTTTCTTCCTCTTCCTCTGAAGTCACTTCTTCTGTTGCCCCATTCTGAAACAGAGAAAAAATCTGCCAGGGTTACACAGGCTGAATACAGGCTAAGTCCATTAGAAGACTGGTGCCATAGCTTTAGGGACAAACTCTCAACCATCTGTCACTGCAGTGCCACTACCAGAGAGCTTATTAACATTAAATGTTTATTTTTAAATCCAACTTTGATTTGACAAACAACAGTTATCAGCTTTTAAAAACGGAACAGAAAATAAAAGAATTAGGAATAAAAAAGCAATCAAATATAAATATAAAATATAAAAAATATAAGTCAAATATAAAGCAAAACTGAAAAAAGTGTTAAAACAGAATCTAATTTAAAATAAGAAAACATTTTACTTACATGGCTATGTTTATAAGATCAATGGCTTATTTTGTTTAAAATAAATATCACAAACTATCCATTCCCTAAAATAACTACCTTTTTAACTTTTAAAAGCCTGAATCATTATATAAATTCAATTGCCTTTCATTTTAAAAGATCAGATGTATGATTTATAGACACTTCACAAAACTAAGAATTATGAAATGATTACCACCTTCCTAAAAGGCAAATTTTAGTTTTAAAAACATGTTATTTACTACAAAATACCTCTCTGCAAGACAGAATTTACCAACTGACACAATTGACAATCATCAAGTTTAGAAATGAATTTAATGGGGTTTTAGGAAGGGCCTTCATACCCAGTTTGGGCAATTTCAAAGGATAAGCTTCCTGGCCACCGTACGGTATATAAATGCATCTTTAATCATGAAGGCCAGTTGAGGTTAGAACCCAGAATATGTAACATATCAAGAAACTAGGATCCAGAGATCCAGTAAGACCCACAAAGGTCTCAGTAGTTTCTAAGCATCTGTTCTCAGATGCTCTGATGGAGGAATACTTAAGAAAAACAACCCATGATCACAGAGGGTGTTAGAACTCTTCTGGATTAGTGAGCTGGAGAATGCCGTGTAGATAAACATATCCATGCAGAATTAACTTGTATTTCCTTTAAATCTGCATCTCTTTAGACATTCTTTGTCTTCTAAAAACTAAATGGAAAAAGGAAGCAAGCAGCAGCTTCCAAAATGTAATTCACCCCTTCTTCATTTCCCTAAATTGATACATTCCAAATCAAACTATTCTGGGTATCTAAAGAATATATACTTAGCCTACAAGTCCCAAAGACTTTGGTTGCATCACTGATTGAAAGACCATTTTTGAAATGCTCATTTCAAAGCCTACCCAGAGAATCTGCTTTGTTGTTGTTGTTGTTGTTGTTGTTGTTGTTGTTTGAGATGGGTCTCACTCTGTCACCAGGCTGGAGTGCAGTGGCAGGATCTCGGCTCGCTGCAACCTCTGCCTCCTGGGTTCAAGCGATTCTCCCGCCTCAGCCTCCCGAGTAGCTGGGACTATAGGTGCATGCCACCACGCCCAGCTAATTTTTGTATTTTTAGTGGAGACAGGGTTTCACCATGTTGACCAGGATGGTCTCAATCTCTTGACCTCATGATCCGCCCACCTCGGCCTCCCAAAGTGCTGGGCGGAATCTGTTTTAAAAAAGCTCTCTGAGGTGATTCTGACATGCATCCATGTCTGTAACCATCAGCCCAGTTACTATCTTTCATTTTACAAAGGACAAAGCTGAGCCCCCACCCCTCAAAAAGGGTAATTTAATCAAAACAAAAAGTGAGTTAGTGTTGTGAAATCCTAAGATGAATTTCTTTTCAGGATGTGGCCTGGTCCTCTTTCCAAAACCCCACCAAAATGACAGTATTTTATTGAAAAGAATAAGTCTGCTGCAGCAGCAGAAAAATAACAAATACAAGGAGAATACCCTGAGTGAACCAAAACCACAGGGACATGCTGGAAGACACAAAGCAGACTGAATCAGACTGCTGGGCTTAACAAGCCACAAACCCAATCCAAATAATGGAAGGACTACTTTTTTCCAGAAGAATCTAACATTCTTTACTGTACTTCTCCCAACTACAGTTGGTAAGGATCACCCTCTATTGATATAGGAAGCCTATCTTGATGGCTTCTTAATGTGAGTGTGAAATCCAGAGATAAAAGACAATCTTTTTAATATAACTCAACACAGCAGCAAAATCTTGAAAGAGACACCATCTCTGCCTTTTAACTCAGGAGCTGGAAAGCTCTCCTGCCAGCACCTCCCCATCCTCATGCCACAGGATGAGCATGAGTCTGCAAACCAGGAGAGGGAGGCCACAGCAGAAAAGAGTGACAATTCTGAAGACACCTGTGATGGTTAATACTGAGTGTCAACTTGATTGGGTTGAAGGAATCCCAGCACTTTGGGAGGCAGAGGTGGGTCATTTGAGGTCAGGAGTTCAGGACCAGCCTGGCCAACACACTGAAACCCCGTTTCTACTGAAGACACAGAAGTTAGCCAGGCTTGGTGGCGGGCGCCCGTAATCGCAGCTATTCGGGAGGCTGTCGCAGGAGAATCGCTTTAACCCGTGGACTGTCAAGAGACATAGGTTGCAGTGAGCCAAGATCGCGCTACTGCACTCCAGCCCGGGTGACAAAGAGCCTGTCTCAGAAAAAAAAAAGAGCGAAGTCTCGCTCTTATCCCCCAGGTTTGAGTGCAATGGCTGGATGTCCGCTCACTGCAACCTCTGCCTTCCTGGTTCAAACGATTCTCCTGCCTCTGCCTCCCAAGTAGCTGGGATAAAGTCACCTGCCACCACGCCCGGCTAATTTTTTATATATTTTAGTAGAGACGGGGTTTCACCATGTTGGCCAGGCTGGTCAACTCCTGACCTCAGGTGATTCGCCCGCCTCGGCCTCCCAACCTGCAGGGATTACGGTGAGCCACTGCGCCCGGCCGAAACACCGAAAAGCTTAAAAGCCTTTCCCCTTCCCCGCCTGGGCTCAAAAAACGCCGGAGCCGCTCTGCACCGCCCTGTCGCGGTCCCCGGAGCAGGCCGGCTGACTCGGGCGACCCTGGCTCCCGAGAGGGCTCCGGCCACCACGGGCTCCCACCTCTGGGCGCGGGGACAGGGGCCGAGACGGGCCAGCAGCCCCCAAGCCTGCCCCGCGCCTGGAGCCGGAGAGACGCGCCCTCCGCCTCTTCCCACCCAAGCCTCCCTCAGTCCCGGGGGCGGGCCGGGTTAGTCGCGGGAGAAAGGGGCGGGGAACCGGGGTCTCTCCCGGGCAGGCACCCCTTTGTTCCGGGACTCCAGGCGCCCCCTCTCCGCCCTCACCCTGCCCCGCGAGGCCTCGGCGCCTCACCGTCATGTTGCAGTGGAGCGTGAGCCGGCGGCTGCGGGCTCCTGGTTCTTGTGGAAGACAGATGCCAGCAACTTCAGTTTGGCCTTGAGCCGGGACACTGACATCTTCCACTCATCTCAGGCGGGAGGGGCGCGGAACCGGAGACTGTCCTGAGCCGCTGTCATGGCCGCGACCACCCCGCGGGGCCGCCCTGCAGAGCTCTCCCAGCTTCCCCGCTCGCCGCCGCCTCCACCCTCCTGGGAGCGCCGCTGGAAAATGGCAAGAGGCACCGAGGAGGCCTTGGCAGGAGCTGTGTGGAGGCCTGTGGAGCTGCTCCCATTGTAACCGACTCCACCGACGGGAGGCGCGGCTCCTGTCAAGCCACAGTTTAAAAGGGCAACAGCACCACCGCCCCGCTACCGCCTGGGAAAGGGCTGCCCGCATCCCTGTCCCAGTCCCGGTCGCCCCTCGCCGCTCAACCCGGCGTGCCCCGCGCGCAGCCGTTTTGGCGGGTGCACGAGTCCAGAGCGTGCCCGCGCCTCCGGCTTCGCCTTCCTCCCTTGACCCAGCACCTTTCTGCCCAACCCATCTGGTCCCTTCCTCACACTGGCTGACTGGAGGCTCAGGGCGGCACAACCACCAACTCTGTATGTGTGTGTGTGTGTGTGTGTGTGTGTGTGTGTGTGTGTGTGTTTGCGTGTGTCTTTCTGTCCGTCTCCCAAAGGAACAGAGCACTGCTTAGTTGAGGCTGATTATTAGCTCGTGGACTGTTAGCAAAATACAGTCACAAGAAGGCTGTGTGCTGATTTGTCTTTTGCGGTGACATCATGTTGCTCATGTTTTATGTTTTTCAGAGTTCATTAGTTTCTATTTGTTCTCAGTTAATATCTAGTTCAAGAGATTGTGTAAGTAGAATACCCCCAAACTGAAAGTCACCTACGTAAAATATAGGAAAAATATGTCACCCATTTAAACTATAGTTGAAAATGTGTACACGTTAGTTTTGTGTAGCCAACACTGGATAATGGGTAAGGGCACAGGATCCCGGGGCTAGACTGCCTGGGTTCAAGTTCCAACTTAGCCACTTGCTGACTGTGAAATACTTGACAGTTTTAGCCTCAGTTTCTTTGTATTTTTTTTAACTTAATCCCAAATGTGATAGTAAGTCTCAGTTTCTTGATCTGAAAAACAGAAATTATTCAATGAGAGTCTATGTGAAAACTTTAAAGTTTTTAAAGCCACTGCCTGACTCAGGAAAGTCCTCAGCTTTCGCTGTTAAAGTTTTAAAAGCCACTTTAAAGTTTTTAAAGCCACTGCCTGGCCCAGGAAAGTCCTCAGCTTTAGCTGTTATTAGCTATGATTATTATTGTGTTGGCTACACGTGCATTAACGAGGCAGGAAAATGCTCAAGGATAACAACCAAGAATCCAAATTATCTCATCAGACCAAGAGGGAGGCATATGTATGCACGCTTATGTTTCAGCTCAGAGCCCTTTGTCTAGAAGGCTCTTGAACTCAGAGGCCCAGGCACTATCAACTTTGCAGTGGAGCCATCACTTTTGTTGATCAATGAAATTGACATAGTGCTTTTTTTTTTTTTTTTTTTGCACCAATCATGTGCCTCAAGCTAACTGTGTCAAGAGGAGCATGCTTCAGATGGCTGGAGTGAACAATTCAACTTGTGGAGGAATGAGAAATGTTACTGTTGAGACAAGAAACAAAAAACCCCAGGGTAAGGTAGGAATCACTGAAAGTCAGGCAAAGGAACCGGCATCCAGTAATGAGTTAGGCTTTGCCGGCTTCTGGCCCTACAGATGGCTCTTTGGAGAGGGAGAAAATTAAACCAGGCCTGAGGGCACAGATCCTAAGGGAATGCTGGCAGCTCTAGGCTGTCTATGGAAGAGAAGCAGAGGGTGGCACCTAGTGAAAGAGGGGGCTGGGGGACATAGCTTGAGCCTGTGTTTACAGATGGAGTCTCCTGATTCCTGCAACTGGGGAAGGAGATCGTGCCTGGATCAGGGGACCTCAAATCAGAACTCTTCCCACCCACACCCCTTCTTTTTCAGGGCATCTTTCATTGCAAACAACAGATAAACTAGTTGGAAAGCTCAGCAGATTCTCACGGTGGTGCTTAGCAGGCCAGGCCTAGCTGCCCTTTAACCTGTGACTGAGGATGATGCCACTGGCCTGTAAGCACACATTGGAAAATCTTTACATCCAGGGACACTCCATGCCACACAGAGACAGCTGTGCATGGTTCTTTAGGTTTGAGGTGCTGTCCTGGCCGTTGCCTTATAAATATGTCGGATTAAAATGGGTTGCCCTGGAGCTTATCTAACCTTTATCCTCCTCCACTCCCCGCCCCAAAATGAAGGAGCTGCTAGTTTTGTTTGCTTTATGGAAGATGGATCTGTCATTGTTCTTAGAACCTTTGGAGAAAGATTTCTTGGGAGGAAGCTATCCTGAACCCCCAGAGATTTTCTCATTTACTGGTGCACCAGCTTTAGAGTCTTAAGTCTTCATCCTGGCTCAGCCACCCTCCAGCTGTGTGACCTTTGAGAAGTTGCTTGTCTACACTGAGTCTCGTTGTCACCTATGAGTGGAGGCTGCTACATTGCTACTGTTTGGAGCACCTACCCACAGGCACTCTTACAGCGTGATGGTGAAGATAAAATGCAATAATAAGGCTGAAGGGGGAGGATCGCTTGAAGCCAGGAGTTCAAGACTAGCCTGGGCAACAAAGCCAGACCTCATTTCTGTGAAAATGTTTTTTAAAAAATTAGCTGGACTTGGTGGCTTATGCCTGTAGTCCAGCTACTCGAGAGGCTGAGGTGAGACCACTTGAGGCCAGGAGTTTGAAGCTGCAGTGAGCCGTGATTGCGCCACTGCACTCCAGCCCAGGCAACAGAGGGAGACCCTATCTCAAATAAATGAATAAGTACATAAATAAAATAATAAAATAATGCATGCAATTACTACACTAGTACGTGATCAGGCACATGATAAATGCTCAATAAATGGTAGCCCCAATAAACTTTGTAATGTTTTGGGAGAGGGTGTTCTTTGGACTCAGCCCAGTGACAGAAGCATTGGAAAAGACTGATGTGTATGATGGCTGTTTCCTACAAGTACAGGCCTGTACCCCCAGGGACCCGAGGCATTGGCTCCATGGGGCACCTTGTTCTATTTACACTTGTTTTGGGCAGCACCGATTGCCCTAGGGCTAAGCAGGACTGCCACCACTGACTCGATGGCCAAGAGTATCCCCCTCCCCAAGCTAGCCATGGGAAAGCCACTTGCATCATAAGACTACAGGAAATCAAAGGGAATAAAAAGCACGATTTAGTCAGCTACTCTCCAGCTGATGGGCATAGATTTTTGCTATTTTGAACAGAGTTGTTAGGAACATTCCTTGTCCACATCCCCTGTTTTATATAGACATGAATTTCTCTTGGATGTAGAGTAGAATTGCTGGGCTGGGAGGAGTGTGAATATTCAACCTTATGAGATGGAGTCAAACTGTTTTCCAAGGTGGTCATACCAGTGTATACTCCCTGCAGCAGTTCTTAAGAGATCTCGGGATCTCTATCTTCTGGTAAGGTCACAAGCAGTCAAAAAGAATAAATCCCAGCTATAAACAACAATAAGAATCTCAGCAATATACTATTAAGTGAAAAAAATAAATTCTAGAAGGATGCATACAGCATACTTTATATAACTTGGAAAAGAAAATGTATATGCAGGCCGGGCATGGTGGCTCATGCCTGTAATCCTGACACTTTGGGAGGCCAAGGCAGGAGGATTGCTTGAGGCCAGGAGTTCAAGACCAGACTGGACAACATAGCAAAACCCTGTCTCACCAAACACTAGAAAAATTAGCCAGGTGTGGTGGTGCACACTTGTACTCCCAGTTACCCATGAGGCTGAGGTGGGAGGATCTCTTAAGTTTAGGTGTTCAAGGTTACAGTGAACCATGATTGCACCACTGCACTCCAGCCTGGGCAAGAGAATGAGACCCTGTCTCTAAAGAAAAGGTAAATAAGTAAATAAGTAAAATTTAACAACAAACTGTGGGCCGGGTCCGGTGTCTCATGCCTGTAATTCCAGCACTTAGGGGAACTGAGTTGGGCAGCTCACGAGGTCAGGAGTTCAAGACCAGCCTGATCAACATGGTGAAATGACGTCTCTACTAAAAATACAAAAATTAGCCAGGCATGGTAGTGCACGCCTGTAATCCCAGCTACTCGGGAGGCTGAGGTAGGAGAATTGCTTAAATCTGGGAGGCAGAGTTTGCAGTGAGCTGAGATTGCACCACTGCCCGCCAACCTGGGTGACAGAGCAAGGCTCTGTCTCAAAAACTAAACTATACTAAAATTTTTTAAAAATTTTTTAAAGTTGGGTTTTTGACAAGATAACATTGACAAACAACAGGAAACATGACAACTGATACTGCAAAAACTCAGGCCGGGTGAAGTGGCTCAAGCCTGTAATCCCAGCACTTTGGGAAGCTGAGGTGGGTGGATCACGAGGTCAGGAGATCGAGACCATCCTGGCTAACATGGTGAAACCCTGTCTCTACTAAAAATAACAAAAATTACTCTGGTATGGTGTCAGACACCTGTAGTCCCAGCTACTCAGGAGACTGAGGCAGGAGAATGGCGTGAACCCGGGAGGCAGAGCTTGCAGTGAGCTGAGATTGCACCACTGCACTCCAGCCTGAGTGACAGAGCAAAACTCTATCTCAAAAAAAAAAAAAAGTAAAAAAAAACAACAACAAAAAACCAAACCCTCAAAGGATCACTAGTGGCTATTATTAGCAAATATATGCAAAGAAATAGGAAAACCTACTAAAAATGGATAAAGTTCCAGACACATCTAGACTACCAAGATTAAATCATGATGAAATCCAAAACCTGAACAGACCAATAACAAATAATGGGATTGAAGCGGTAATAAAAAGTTTCCCAGCAAAGAAAAGCCTGGGACCTGATGATTCACTGCTGAATTCTAGCAAATATTTAAAGAAGAACTAATACCAACCTTAACCAAACAATTCCAAAACTAGAGAAGGAGGGAATACTTTCAAACTCTTTCTACAAGGCTAGTATCGCCCTGATACCAAAACCAAAGATACATCCAAAAAAGAAAACTACAGGCCAATATCAGTGATGAATATTGACGCAAAAATCCTCAACAAAATATTAGCTAACTGAATTCCACAAGCATTAAAGTTGGGGTGCAGTGTCCCAGGTTCACTCAACCCTTCCCGTTTTCCTCTCTGTGTGTGTCTACTTTGCTGTGTTCCCTGGGGGCAGCGGCGGTGGCAATGTTGGTGCGTGGGCCTCCCAGGACAAGGGGAAAGTAAGTGTGCCCTTTTCTTGCCTCCTGCCGGGCATCTGCAGCCTGGCACAACTTTGTCCAGGTCTCCAAGCCGAGGACCTGGAGATGTTCTTTTCCAATTTCTGGATTGGTAGCTTGAGGCAAATTCTGGGCACTAGAGTCAGAACTAAGAAGAGACTGAATCAGGGGAATCTGGGGTCCTGAGAGGCAGAGACCTGAAACCGTCTAGAGCCGTGTGGGGAGTTGGGTGCGTGTTCAGGCCAGTTGCTTCTCTCTGTGCCTCAGTGTTCCAGGTACCCTTAGAGGGGCTGAGATCCTAGGGATTCCTGGACCCTGGCTGCATGGCCTGGCCACCCTGATGCCCTTGTGTTCTCCACAACAGGGCAGCAAAGCCGAGGAGAATGGCTCCAACAGCTTCATGCACTCCATGGACTCACAGCTAGAGCGGCAAATGGAAACCACCCAGAACCTGCAGGACTCACACATGGCCATTGTCAACAACACCATGTGGGACCTCATGGTTGGTGTCACGCCCAAGACCATCATGCATGTCATGATCAACAACGTGCATGCACCGCCTCATGGGGGCAGGAGGCTCCTGTGGCACTGGGGGTGCAGATAGCCATGCTGGCCTGGGGGAGATGCTAACCAGCCCTATGGGACCAGGTCCAGGGCAGAGCTGTGTCATGGAAATATAACATGGGACTGAGGACAGTGACCCATGCCTGTAATCCCAGCACTTTGGGCGGCCAAGGCGGGAGGATAGGTTGAGCCCAGGAGTTCAAGACCAGCCTGGGCAACATAGTGAGACCTGGTCTCTACACAAAAATTTTAAAAATAGCTGGGCTTGGTGGTGGCATGTGCCTATAGTCCTAGCTACTCTACAGGCTGACATTGGAGGATCACTTTGAGCCTGAGGTTGAGGCTGCAGTGAGCGGTGATCTCGCCCACTGTACTCCAGCCTTGTGACCGAGTGAGATCCTATCTCCAAAAAAAAATTTATTTTAAAAACTGAGTAGACAGGTGTGCTGGTGGCATGATAGGTCCTGGGTCCCCTCCCAGACCTGTGACCTTGGACAGGTGACTTTTCCTCTGGACCTCAGTGTCCCTATCTGAGTGAGAAAAGGGCAGTGGGGAGGCAGATCTTTGAGTCTAAGTGGTGTAGAAGCCGCGTCTGAAAAGCCATACTCAGGGCTCCAAGTCCAGCACACAGTCCCACCAGGGCCCGGCAGGAGGCCAGCGCAGCACAGGCATCAGGTCCCAACCTCCTTCCCTCTTTGCCCACTCTCAGACCAAGGAGTTCATCTTCTCGGAGCTGCTGTCCAACCTGGCATCCTGAAATTGAACCTGCAGGACAACCAGGTGTCCTGTCCCTGTACTCACGTGGGGACCAGAACATGCTGATGGAGGAGTCAGCAGAGCAGGCACAGCGGTGCGCCGAGATGCTGCGCATGCACCACGTGTTGAAGGAGGCACTCAGCATCATCGGCAACATCAACATGGCCACCATCAGCACGCCCACGGGGTCTGTGGACAACTCCTGGCTGTAGGTACCGAGAGTCCTTGCTGGATGCAGGTACCAGGGCTGGCCCCCAAGGCCCCAAAGTCCCCCAGCCCCCATGGCTGAGCCTGGGGCTCTTGGAGCAGGCTCTGTGCCCAAGCTGACAGACATGGGTGCTCTCTGGAACTATCAGAGAGCTCATGGTTTATGGTGTAAGGGCTTAGAGCTTGGAGGGGGTTGTGTGTGGGGCTGCACTCTGAGGTGGCCAGAGGCCTAGGAATGTCATCCTGGGCCCACCATACCTGTTGTGCAGTCTGAGTCATGCTGCCAGGGCAGAGTATCCAGCTCCCAGTCTGGGAGTGCTGAGAGCCAAATCCACTGCAGAGGAGGGGTGAGTCAGGGTCATACCTCCTCTATCTGTCGGCAATTCAGTGGTGATCTAGGATAAAACCTCGGGAGTCCCATACACACGGTCAACCCACAACACACCTCACAGGCCAGGTAGGGACACACAGCCCCCTTCTCTCCCTCCCAGGTACCATCATAGCTGCCAGCGTGTGACGGAAGGCAGGATCCCTGGCCACTGCTCAAGCACCATCGCCGGTCAGCAGGCTCACGCACCTTGGCCTGTTGCTTCTAGAGGTCGCCTCTGCTATTCAACCAAGGGGACCACAGTGCCTGGTGTCCCGGCTGAGCTCTGCCCGGCAAGCCCGCCCACCTTCCCTGCCATGGACTCTCCCTCTTCTGCTTTTCCCAGCAGGAAGGGCCCTGCCTCACTTACGCGACCTGCAACCCCCAACAAGCTGAGGCTTCCCTCTTAGACTTATAAGTCTATAGCCAGTGGAATCCAGCTGCCTGCCCTCCCTGTTTCCCCCAGGGTCCCTTCAGAGGATCCTGGGCATTCTGACCACCCAGAGGGTTCTCCAGTGATCACTCCAGCCATCCATCCCTTTTAGCTTCATCATCCTGGTTCAAGCAGTGTTCCTTCTCTATCAGGCCTGGTGGCTGTTGCGTTGGGCTCCCCAAGGTGAGAGGTGGCCCCAGACCGGTGGGTTAGAAGACAGGGTGACTAGAGAAGAGGGAAGCCCGAGGAGGCTGAGCACTGGTCTGACCGGTGCATGCATTACCTGGGTGCCGTGGAAGAGGCCGCGTGCGTGGGGTGGGGAGGGCTGCCACAGCCCCCAGGCGCTACCTGTGAAGCTCCGGCTCCTCCCTCCATCTTCCTCCCCTTTCCCTTCCAGCCCCTCTTTTCCAGGAACCTTGACACGCCCACACCTGTGCCCTCCCCTGCCCGGCCCTCCCACAGCTGCTGTGGCACACCTGTGCTCTGCACTTGCCTCATCAACTCTCTGCTAACTTTTCTCTCTCCTGTTTTCTCTCTGCTTTCTATCCAACTGCCAGCCGATCGGGTCCGGCAAGTCCATCCCATCCTGAGAGCCCCAGGCCCTCCTTTGACCTCTAAACAGATCCCTCCTCTTCTTGGAGACCTCCCTTTCCAAGCCTGCCTGGGCAGCTGTTCTGTGATTTGACAGTGGCTCCCCCAGCCCCAAAGCCTGTCCCCTTCATCTGTGACTTGGTCTGTTGTAGTGGTGAGCTGACACCTCCAGGTGTGACTGTTGCTGAAAACTTGTGCCCCCCTCTGTGGTACACCCCTGCCCTGGTCTATAAATATCTATAAATACACCTACACACACACACACACACACACTCCTACACGTGGCTGGCCGCCTTGCCTCTAGCACTGGGAATCAGTCACCGTGCTGTCCTTTTGGAGTCTTGTGTGCCAATAAGAGAAAGCTGTTCCCTGACATTGCCCCTCCAAAGTGCAGCACCTCCAGTGAGCCTCCCTGTCCTGCCCGGCCTACGGACAGCCAGCCCCTGCCATCTCTCCCGCCCCCCACCAAGCATGGGAGTGCTGTGCAGGCAGCTGTGTGGCCTGACAGTCTCTACCAGTCCTGCTGTCCCGCAAACCCATTTCTGGATGGCGGGGAAATGTGTCCTCTGCTGGCTGTGTTCTCTGTGGAGCTCAGGGGAGGGGAAAGGCCAAGCTATTTCTAGGGTGCTATTGGGAGCAGTGAAAAGGCCATACCCTTTCCAAGGGGCACTTTTCCTGGAAAGCCCCTGGAGCTTCCCTGGCTCTTATCCTGTGAAGCTGGCTTTGGCCACCAGGGGGCAGGGCCATGAACTCAGCCTGGAGGGAGCCTGCCGGGTAGCTGGCACTCAGGAGGGACAGAAAGAACAGGCCACCAGGTGCAGACAGGAGAGGGAGGCAAGGGGACAGAATGGAAGACGCCTGGGGTGGGTGGAAGTCAGTGCCCTTAGGTGCTGGTACCTGTCTTCCCGGCCACCGCTAGATCAGGCTTCTGAGTCTGTTGGCTGTCAGGGCCGGACTGCGCCCCCTAGGCGCCATGGCAGTCCCCGTGGAATCCCCTAGGTGCCACCAGGCAGCATACAGGTAACAAGCCTGGAAGGTCCCCAACAGCCTCGCTGGACATGCTGAAGACACTCTGGGACTCCTCGTTTGGTGGCACAAACTCTAGGACCCAGTGAGGGAAACGGGAGCACACCAGGCTGAGGAGTATGGTTAAATCTGTTTATTCCAAAATAAAAAGCAAAATAAACAGGAGTCGCATCACCAGGGAGCCATTACCCCATCCACGCCTCCTTCCTCTGTCCTATGCTAGCAATAAATAAGTTTCCCAGCCACAAATAATTATTAGAACCTCCTCCCCACATGCCAGCTCCAACCACAGCTAGGTACGATACAGGGGCGGCCCTACCCTCTGGAATATACAAAACGTTACACAGAAAAAATATGTACACTGGGGAAGGGGGCCACCCCAGCAGCCCATGTCTTCGCCTGGTCCACAGTTAGCCCCACTGTCCTGCCTCAGTTACCTCTCTGAATAAGAAGGTGGGAGCCCCCCTGAGGGAAAAGTTGCTATGCTGAGAGTAAGGAGGCCATCAGAGTTATGCTTAAAAATTTTTAATTTTTAAGGTCTTGTCTTGCTACCCTAATTGTAAAGGGGTGACTGGGAAGGGGTGGTAGGGTCATGGTGGCGGTGCAGACTCCAGCCCCACTTCTCCAGGCTTTGCTGACACAGAACTGCTTTTAATTTTTATTTTTATCCTATGACTTGTTTTTTAAATCCCGTAACTTCTTTTTCATAACATTTGGTAACTTTGCATAAAACTTCTTTCTACATTTTTGCAACAATTTTTCACTTTTTTATCCCATAACTTTTTCACTCCATAACTTTTTAAATCCCATAACTTTGTAAACTTGTGTTCTTTTAATAAACAATTGCAAAGTTATATTATAATTTTGTAAAAACGAAACAGATTATCTCATGCCAAGCATGCCCGGCATTTGCACAGTATCAATACCTTTAATACTATAGTTTTCAAGACTCGCAAAATAAAATTTTAAGGCAAAAGCAGCACTTTGCAACAATTTAATCATTTATTACATTAGAGTAGCATCACACCAGCAGTCAACAATGTCACTTTAGGGAAAAGTCTTTCAGTATTTCCATTATAAATTCTGTTTACAAGAATTCATAAATTGGTAAAATTCATTCTAAGAAAACTTGGCAAATAAAGCTTTGGGCTGGAATTGGCATTTCTTTCTCTACTTTTCCTTCCCACCGTTTCATTCTTTTAAACTACAGTGTTCATATTTTAAAATGTTTTAACTTATTTCAGAACATTAAGATAGCAGTTACATTTTTTAATACTTATATTATTTTAAAATGACTCTTTAAGATAAAGTTTTAGAGAAACTATATTATGGATAGGGCTGATTTACATTTTCAAATTTTCTAAAAAACAGCTTAGAAAAGTTCTAGAGCTGAGTTTTTTCCATTTCTGGAAAACCTATCAGGTTTAATCAAATACTTTCAAATTTATTCAGTTGAACTCACATTTTAAAATTCTATGTTTCTGATGAACTCTAACCTTCCAATGTTGCCTTCTAAACAAATTGAAAGCTGCCTTACACTGAATGAGGAAGAGCACAAATACTTGGCTGAATGAGGTATCGCAAAAGACTGCATGCACTTTGAAGACTTATGTTATTGTCATACCATTTCCATTCTTTTTAGCTTTTTCTTAAATATATGACAAATACCTACACAAAGAGTGGAATTTCAGTCCATTTTAAACCCACGGGCTAGCAATTGTACCACTGTTAATTAGTCGCATTATTTGGTCTAACATTTTTTCTTTATCATTCTGAAACTGGGCTTATCTAATACATTGCTACATTCATACAATTTGGAAGAGTCAGTTGAAGTCACAAGGACCCGATATTTGCACTCTTTCAGTGAATGCAGGGAAATCTGTTATTCCATCGGTAAAATCGTATTGTTGCTCTCCTGTTACTGTCATATTTATAAAAGTATCATGAGGATGCCAAATGCTAAAAATGGAGATCTCGTAACCAGGAAATCCCCACTCCAGGGAGCACACGTACATAGCTCCGTACATCCTAATAAGGTGACATGTTTTGGAACACAAACATTAGAACTTCATGAAGTTTTAACGGTTGCTTCTTTCCCAAGCATCACCAAGTTATGACTTAGGCAATGTGTGACTGAAATTCATTCATTCATCATGCATAGGCACAATCACATAAATATTGTACAAAATATGTCCCTAACTGAAACTGAGAGGTACAAAAAAATTTTCACCCTTAGTAAAGGAGTTTGTGAGGAAATACAACTCTGTGATTGTACAGACACGTTTCCTGATAATACACTGACATTCACAAACAGTAGATTGCACTGCAGTTTGTAAACATTTTAAGTTCTCCTTGATTTTTAAAGATAGTATAATACTGTCTACTAAAACTCCTTTCTGTTTCAACTAAGTACTCTCACATATATTAGTTTATGATAATGCTTGTTATTATTTTTGAAAGTGTTTTCCATTCAAGGAAAAGAAGTAAATTCCTATGTCAGAGTAACCAAGGTGGTTGAAGAATAGGTATTAGCTAGAGAGGTCTAGATGGTAAAATCAATCTTCAAGCCTCAAAGAAGCTCCATGAACAGAGAGGAATGCCAGGTGTCACACTGCTTCCGTTCACTCTCAATCATTCTTGACTAGAGCCTGTATGCCTGTTCCATGGATATTTAAACTCTTAAGGGATTCCTTATGATCTTTACTAAATATATTAAGAAGAATGCTAGCCAGCACCCTTTTGTGTATTGGGACATGTAGTCATGTGATTAAAACAGGTAACACGAACTCTGATTTTCAAATGTATTACAGATACAAATGTTCTAAGCAAGAAAGGTTTTCCACATCCACAGTCAATGATGGGAGCCTTTCATTCCTCAGAAATAATCCCTTTTTAGGTCATCGAGAAAGAGCACAACTGCTGCAGCTCGTGATGCAACATCTTCATGAGCCCAGAGCACACACAAATCCTGAGGGAACTACCATAGTACAGCGCTCATTCTTGGCACCGGAACAAATGAAACACACTCTATCCCGCACACACCTGCCAGAGCAGGCCACTTTCCTCTTCTGTGAGATTTAAAAATCCCCCAAAATGTTGTTACTCCCATCACCAATACACAGAAAATGGGGGAAAGGCTATTTCCAGTTCTCGGACTTTAAACAACTCTAAATGTCAGTACTCACAGTGGCATATTACAAAGTAATAAATAGTGCACACTTGAGGGCAAACCGCATATTGAGCTAATGAAGAGCTCACTGTGATTAAGATTAGATCAAACACAATAGCAGAATATAAGCAAATTTTATCGGAATTCTGTAATAAACATACATGCTGCAATAACATTGAAAAAGCATGGCAGCCTATTCCAAACCAGCGAGAGCAGTTTTGTGCAAACAGTGGGTCTTTGGGTGTTTGAACTCCCACCATGTAAGGGCAAACTCGATATGCATGCTAATGACCTACAGTTATGAAATTAAAAACGAAAAATGCTAAAGGATGCCAGAGTGAACCTCAGTGAAGGCCACAGAGACCCACTCTCTTTTAACTTTTTACAAATAAACTTAAAGTATAAATTAGAAACACAAATAAACATGAATAGCTCTAATATTCGAATGAAGTAAATGAATTGTGTAGGAGATTAACCCTATAACTTTGTTTCTTTTTAAAAAATTTCTTGACCAGCTCTTTGATGATGGTGATATTTATCTCCTTCTTCTCCGCAGCCAAGCCCAGCAAAAGAATGGCACAGAGCGGTTGCTGCCCAAGCCTGGGTGCTCCTGGTGGTCCTGCATGATGGGCTGTGCAGTAGGGTTGTCCTGGGGAGACCCCTTCCTGGCCTCTCCTTGCGCAGGCTGGGCGCTGTCGGTGAGGCTCACCTCATAAAGATCTTTGGAGAGAGGGAGGCGGGGATCTGTGCACAGTGCAAAACCCCCTGCTCCTGCCTGCCCGCCCTGCATGAGGGCTCTACTCACCACCATGCTGGTCAGCAGCCCCAAGCTCCTGGGGGGGTGGGGCTTCTGGACCGGGCTCATTAGCAGGGTTCTGGGCAGCGGCCAGGAATTTGCTGTGCCCTTTGTTGCGGTGAGCACAAGATGCAGCAGCATCCCCTGCAGCTCCTGCAGCTCCTGCAGCTCCAGCAGCTCCACCTGGAGGGAGGGGTGCTCAGGTGTCACGCCACCCCCACCCCCGACCCCTACCCCTGCAGGGATGTTGCACACCCTACTTTTATCTCGTCGTCTTGGGCCAGCCTGATGATGTCCTCCTCCCAGTGCCGCCTCTTTGGCACTGCCCTCTGGCTCCGTTATAAGGTGATTAATTTTCCTGCGCGAGGACAGGGCTCAGACGCTGGGGCCCCTCTGACGGCCCTGCAGCTCCCCCTTCCTTGCCCTGGCCTCCCACTCACTGATGGGCATCTCTCCCTCCAGTACTGGACGAATCGCAGTTCTAGTTTCTCCACACGCTCCCTCAGGTCCGCCTTCTCCTCCAGGAGATCCATAAGGCCGCTCTGGAATCAAAATAATGGGGTCACCTCTCAGCAGCGACCTGCCTATCCCTGCCCTTCTTGGCCTATTCCAGGACTCACCCACCTCCAGCTTCTCCATGACTTCCTGCAGGGCCCAGGGGGTCTCCTCACTCACAGACTCGCCCCCAGTCCCTGGGGCTGGGACCGCTGCCTCTGGCTCCTTCTGGGTCGAGGTTACTGTCTCCACCTCACGCAGCTTCTCCTGCAGCTCTTCGACTTGCTGCTCCAAGTGCAGTGCGCTCTTGTTCTCGTTGTTCTGGATAGAGAGAAGCAATCAGTAGTCACCCACTGCAGTTGGAGACCCTAGAACTTGGTGTCTGCCTCCCATGGCACCGGGAAGAGTGGAGGCAGGTGAGAAAAATCATCTCCTCTCTCCCACAGCCACCAGAGCAGGGCTCTGGCTCACAGGTGCCTTTAGAAGTAACATTTCACATGAGGGCTACACTGCCCCGTTTTACAGGTGGGGAAACAAAGGCCTGGAGGGCTAGGGAGGAGGGCAGGCTCCCCAGGTGGGGCAACACACCAGCTCCTCAACGCCGCTCTGTGGCTCGGCCAGCTGCTGAATTCTCTCCTCCTGCTTTCGAAGCCTCTCTTGCTGCTCCTGAAGCCTCTCCTCCTGCCTCTGAAGCCTCTCCTTTTGTGCCTGGTCCAGGAGACTTAAGTGCTGATGGTTTTCCACCTGGGCCTGGAGCTCTGCTGACACTCTCTCTAGTTCCTTCCTCAAGTGCTGCAGCTCCACCTCAGAGGGCACTGCTGGGGGCTCCAGGTGCAGAGGTTCAGCTGAGAAAGGAAGCAGGCAATAAGGGCCTCTAGATTCTCAAAAACCAAAACCAAAAACAAAACAAAAAACAACAACAAAAAAACACCCTCCTCTTGGTGCACAGCTCCTCTCAGGCTCCCCAAACTTGGCCTCACTGCTAATGATTCCTTGCACCCGCATGGTAGCCAATCTTCCAAACCACTTTCAGATGGAGAGCACTGTAGGTGGCTGACAACGGGCCCTCTTTGCTGATGGGGACACTGAGGCTCATGGAGATAACAAGACTTGCTGTCTCCCGGCACAGACCTCTTTCCCTCTGCCTCAAAGCCCTTCCATCCACCCACCTCCCTGGGGCATTCTAACCCACCCGCACAGCCCCCTCTCATGCCAGGCCTGCTCCCAGGTCATGCCAGTCCCATCTTACACCTCTGGTTTTTGAGTTGGGACAAGCTCCTCTCCAGCTCCTCCACCCGATGCATATCATGCTGCTTCTCCTTCTTCAAGGTGCAAACCTGCCCAAAGCACAGCGGGAAATGGCCCTGGAGAGAGGGGCTGGTGGCTGGACAGGCTACCATCTCCCTCTCTGCCCCCACCTCCACAAAGCCCAGACCCATGACCACCTCTGGCTGTACTATTCCCATGTTACGGATGCCCAGAAAGATCCAGTGACCTATCTAAGATGGGCAGGCTGAAGGGTCAGATCTCACCTCCTGTGACATTTTCCTCATCTTCTCCTGCCACTGGGCCCTCTCTCCTTTTATATGTTCAGCATATTCATCTCTCTCTAGCTGGACTTGTTTAAGTGACTCCTTCATCTGCAAGAATGGGCACAGAAGTTAGGAAGGGCTGTCACTGGTCCCCACCTGCTCCTGGCCACCTGGGGTCATCTTCCTTCCATATCCTCCCTCTGCAAAACCTCACCTGTGTCACGTGTGCTTTCAGCAGTGCCCGCTCCTGTAAGGACTGCTCTAACTGTGTCTTGAGAAGTGTTTTACTGCGGTTCAAGGACTGGATGGTGAAGAGTGAGAAGTGTCTATCAGGGGAACCTGGGCCATTCCATACAGTGCCCCTTAAACAGGCTAGGGCTAGGCTCAATATACAACTCGGTCAGTACAGATCAAGGCATTTACAAGCCCATGGTCTGGTTTTTAAAAGAACTCAGTAAAGTTGGAAGGGACAGGGAAAGAGATTGAATTTACAGGTGGCTAACGGAGGCCCAGAGAGATCAGTTAATATTGCTATTGTTATTACTGTTATTACTAGCAATGTTTGAACCTTTATGGAGTGCTTCACCAGGTACCATGCTAGCAATCCCATTTAATCCTCACAACCACCATACGAGACAGTTACTATGATTCCCTCTATTGTGTAGATGAAAACACATGGAGTACTTGAGGTTAAGTTCTTGCCTAAGATCACTTAGGCAGAGCTGGGATTTGAACAGCCAGATCCACCCGATTCTCTGAAGCCCATTTTTCTTGCTGGGGGTCACAGATAGGAAAGGGATAATGAATCTTTTGTTCACTGTTTGAAAGGATGATACATTCGCATAGTCCAAAACTCAGAAGGTACAGAAGGGAAGTATCTCCCAGCCACCCTCGTGCTCTCTCCTGAGTTTTTTGTGAACCCTTGTAGACTTATTTTATGTATATTTTCATAGTATGTACACACACACACACAGACACACACACACACACGTTTCCTCTCTACAGAAATGGTAACATACTAAAGATACTCTTCTGTACCTTCACAGTTCAAGTACCCAATACCCCACCTAGGACTTGGCCAAGATCCCAGCCAGGTAAGGGCAGGGCAGGCACTTGGCCTCCAAACTCTGCATCCAGTGCTCGCTCCCCACCGCACCCCCCAACTCACCCACAGCAGCTGACTCAGCCCCAGGCTGCTCTAACAACCAGACACAAAAGCAGCAAGAAATGGCCATGATGCCTTCTGGGCAGGACACTCCATCCTGCAGAAGGGACCTTTAGGATCACTCCTCCATCTGCGAAGCTGGGCTCCCAGGGGATGAGGCAGGTGGTCAGACTCACCCTGTCCACCTTCTTCTTCTTCTGTGTGGCGGCAACAGCAGACAGAGCCCGCTCTAACTCTCCCGTACGCTGCAATGAATGTTGCAGGCGGGGAGCCAGATCCTTTGACTCTTCTGTAATGAAAGAGTTGAAATGGGGCCCAAAGGACTCCCCCTAAAGACCTATCGAAGTGCCAGGTTGAAGGATGACAGGGTGCCCAGATTCCCACCTTCAAAGTACATGAGAGAGCGTTTCGTATGATACAGGTCTGTAGTTAGTTTCCTTTTCTGTATATTCAATCTCTGGATTTGAGCCTTCGGGAGAAAAGCCAAGCAAGTGCTGAAAGAGAAGGAAAGAAACATTCTCGGGAGGACAGGAGAAAACTTCACACCCTCCACTCACCTCTAGCTCCCTTTCGGCTTTCTGTTTCTCATTGTTTGCCTTCTTTTCCTATAGGAAGAGGAAGACAGAGCTCTTACCAGGGGGAGGCAGAGATGGCACAGCAAGAGACAGGCCCCCAGAATGCCACCAATGCCCCAGGACAGACCCACCCATGGGATTAGGTTATCAGGGACCCTGTGGGGATGGGGTGGAATCTGAAGGGTGAGCCTTCTTCCCCAGGCTGGGAGTGGGCAAGACAAGACTGGGGCCTTCTACATCTGAGTGTCCCCCAAACCCAGCCGTCATGGCATGAGCAAAGAAATCGTGTTACTTCTTCCAGCTGATGTTCCACTTGTTTCTTCTGTTGTTTCTGTTGGGAGAGTCAAATTAAGGTGATGGAGGGTGGCCCCCTCAACTCTATTCCCCAGGCCAGGAAGCGGTAGGCAGGGCCAGGAATGGATTTTAAAGGCAAAGTTCTCAGACCCAATGGGAACACAAACTGGTAAACTCTCCTCAAGCTCCCAAGGACAGAGGATTTGGGTCTTTGTCTTTGTTGCTTTTTGCCCACAGCCACAGAACTCAGTGTGAATCTGGAATCTCTTGAGAGGACAGGAACATAAACCTCTAGAGATGGAGTTTGAGAAAGGCCCCCCTTCTGCCCGCTTGTGATTTAGAAAAGTGCGTTCATTCAATAAACATTTACTGAGCACGTATGGGTCAGGTACGGTTCTTCACAGTATATATAGGATGGAAAAGGACAGATAGGAGCCCTTGGCCCTGAAGTTTCCGTTCTAGGGAGCCTTTACATCTCAGACTCTCAGAGCTAACAGACACCTTTGATACTCACTACCTCTTCTGGAAACACAAGCCCAAAAAGGAGAGGCGGCTTGTCCAGAATCAAAGAGCAAATTAGGGACTGAGTCACAGCAGAAATACGGGGCCCCTGACAACCAGTCAGGCTAGCACTTCCCCAAGGGGCAAAAACCCCAGGGCGTGTGTAGCAAGGACTCGAGCAGGGGTGTGTGGAGAGGAGACAGTCGGCAAAGAGGGCAGCAAAAGAAGAGCCATGCTGCATGCTCTGGGGTCCCTCCAGGTGAGGTCTGGGTGCCTCAGCTCCCTATTTGCCCTTTGCACCAGGGCCCCCAGCCCCTTTCTTCAGAGCCCCAAGAGGAAACTGGAGCCCAGGATTGGCAGCGTGGAATCAGGGGACCCCACTGGACTCTTACCAAAGATTTGATGGTGTTATTCAGTCGATTGATTTTGACGGACCTTGAGTCAAGGACTACTGCTTGTTCTTGGCACAGGCTCTGAGGTGCATGCAGAGAGGAGGAGGTGGAGGAGGAGTTGGGGGAGAGGTAGAGAGAACAATCATTAGGGCTGGGGTGTGTGTGGGCTGTCTCAGCTAGCAGAGGGGCACCGAGTCCCTGCTGCGGGAGGAGGTTGGAGGGCTGGCCTGCGTGGTCACTGCACCTCCACCCAGAGCCTCCTACCTCCAGATCCTTCAGGGAAGCAGATGATGTAGGGCCCACCCCGTGGATACCTGTTGCTGACTACAAGAGAGTGCACACGGAGATATTCTGTTCCCCTCAGTGTCTAAGCCCTCTGACTTCCTTTCATTCACATCAACTGGCAACATTTTCTTTTCTGTCTCTCTTGGACCCTTTGTCCCATAACTCCTTTGTGCCAACTTCTCTCATGGTTATTTCCCCACCATTCCACCCTGGGGTCTGAAATCAGTGACTCCTGATGGCAAGTGGCTGTTCTCATTGTCCTGGCTTCCCCTTGAGACTGGGGATGAGGAAAATCAAAGAGCAATGACCATATCCTGGGTGCGCTGAGTGTTTACAGCAGGCCATGTACTAGGGATTAACATAAAAACAACAATAACAAATCTCATTTAAACCTCACAAATGGAAGGCAAACAATAGAACCTCTATTATACAGATGTGAAAAGAGAGGCCCGAAAAGCTCAAGCAGCTTGCCCTAAATCATATCCCTAGCAGATGGAGTGGCAGGATTCAAACCCAGAATTCATTGTTTTTTTTTTTTCCTTTTTATGAGATGGAATCTTGCTCTGTCTCCCAGGCTGGAGCACAGTGGCGAGATCTTGGCTCACTGCAAGCTCCGCCTCCTAGGTTCATGCCATTCTCCTGCCTCAGCCTCCCGAGCAGCTGGGAATACAGGCACCCACCACCATGCTGGCTAATTTTTTTGTATTTTTCAGTGAAGACGGGGTTTCACCATGTTAGGCAGGATGGTGTCAATTTTCTGACCTTGTGATCTGCCCAGGGTGGTCTCCCAAAGTGCTGGGATTACAAGTGTGAGCCACTGTGCCCGGCTAAACCCAGAATTCTTAATCAGTACCCAACAGTCCATCCACAATCTTAACAATTACCCTCTACTGCCCCTTCGGCCCCCTGTCCCCAGGAGCCTGGCCACCAACACTCACATCCCCAGGTGAGTGGCAACCATCAGAAGTGGATGTCTCTGGGTTACTGCCATTCGTTTTCCTGTAACTCTTTGCTTCTCCTGGAACAGCAGGGCTGTTTCTCTGCCAATATTCTTTTAACTGTGGGAAAGAAGAGCAGTAATCGTCATGAGAACTATCGGCCCCTACAGCCACATCCTCCCTTACAGTTTTTACAAAATACTCTTATACACCATCTGATTTAACGACACCAACCACTGTATAATAAGTGTTGTCACAATCTTTTAGGGACTGAGAGGAATTGATATCATAGCTAGAAAAAGAGAAAAAAGAAAAAGGCGATACTGGAACTTTGAAACTCAGTCTTCTGACTCCAAGCTCTGGGGTTTTGCCAAGAATCAGCAGCTGCCAGGGACCAAAACCAGAGGCAGAGGTAGAAAAGTAAACATTAAGTAGGCAGGAACTGTATGCCCTGTGGTTTAGAGTCATACAGCCTCACACGTCTGTTAGTGTGAAGAAGTGCACCAGTACCTCTCAAACTTCTATATCAATGTGTCCTCATGGCAGAAGGAAGCCTTTCTGTTAAATCCAGGAATTAACAGAAAGAGGACTACCCAAGCCTCATTTCAGAGAGAAGTCTGGTATTCTCTTAGAAACCTATGTGACTGTCATCCCTAAGTATATTCATGTTTTTTCTCTTGATCTCAAGAGAATCCAGGGAAACTGATGCTTCAGAAAGATGTCTCACATTTATCCTGTGGCACTCAAAGTTCCCCAGGTCAAGATAATACGAGGAAGGGTCAAACTGTCAAGTTCAGTTTCCCAAGATCTATTCCACAGAAGATGAGCAAATCTCACTTCAGAGATGACTGACTGAAGGGCAGTCTGGTCCCAGAACCATAGAGAATTAGAATATGAGGTGGAGAGCTCAGAAAAAAATGTTAAAATCTCTGGAAAGCAGAAGCCTGGGAGAAAACCAAACTAAACCCATTCTCCCCTTGCCACATGGAGGTACGGTCAACGTTTTGTGCTTGCGGGGAAGTGTAGGCTTTCCCCCCCATCAATGTCGATGTTAAGGGAGTGAGGCAGCCTGAAACCTCTTGCTCCTAGGTCCCACAGTCTCCATTCCCCTTCCAGCTGGAAATTTGCACTGTGACCACAGGAACCAGAAATGGGGTGAGAACACTTAGGGGACTGGGTCATAAGAATAAATGCCAGTCTTGCAGTAAGGACAGTTCCTAGGAAGACTGTGACATCACTACATTCCACTCCTCCTGATTGGGGGGAGGGACCACATCAGTGCAATGTCCGAGTTACCACTCCACGATGGGGGAGGGAAACACAGGGTTGGGACCCAGGTCCTTGGAGATGCCAGTGCAAAGAGCCCAGGGAGGTTGACCTTGAGGCAGCAGGAGGGGAGGGCAGAGTCTGCAGCAGGAAGCCTTAGGAGTCACCAGCCCAAAGTCACCCGGGGATGACTGGCGAGGGTGGGGTCTGTGGCTGGGGGACCCAGGTCCTTGGAGACACGAGCCCAAAGAGCCCAGGGAGGTCGAGCTTGGGTCGGCAGGAGGTGAGGGCCTAGTAATGGAGAGGGGAACCCCAGGAGTCACCCACCCAGAGTCACCCTGGAGTGATTGGTGAGGGCAGGGACTGGGCTGATGCTGAAGGGGCAGGGCTGACTGAGAAGACTTTTGTGTGGGGAGCCCAGAGACACCTGCATTGGAGGGCCCTGTCTAGTGTGCCTCAGCAGTGATATGGGCTCTGGCGGTGGTCTTGTCATCGGAGGGGATCTGTAGCTGGGTTGGGGCCATGACCTGGTGTGTTTTTACCTTTTTCTTGGCTGCGGCTAATCTGTTCTGTGGAGTTTCTTCTGCCATTGCGGGGTGGGAAAGGGAGGTGGGGTTGGGGCCACAACAGCAAATTCCCAGCGAGCACTGATCAAGACCTCCAGTCACCTACCAGGCAGCTGTGTGACTGAGCCACAGGAGTGGTAACCAGGGCCCCAGTAGAATGTAGAATAGGGGCGTGGCCTTAATGCTCCAAGCCTATTGGTCAAGGAGAAAGATGAAAGGGAAAGGGGCGTGGCCAGGCAGCATTGTGTCCAGAGGGACCTGTGGCTCATAAGGAAAGCTACTCATACAACTGCTGTTCACATCCACTCTGAAAGAGGGGATGGGCTGCCCACTCTGGGAGAGGGAAGGGGCCAGCTTTTGCTTTAAAAGCTTTAAAACTTTAAAAAATATATGTGTGCATACTTTATATATAGATGTGTGTCTGTGTGTGTGTATCTATGTGTTCCTCTAGAGCTGTCTTCATTACCTAGCTTCTATGCAAGGTCTATGATTTTGGCCTATATTTTTATCTTCAAATACAGTACAAAAATTACCAGTATTACCTGAACTGAGATACAGATCTTATAAAAATGGAAAATCCATAACATGCTTGATGATTAATGAAGCAGACTATATTATTCAACTATTTTATAATTCAATAAAATAAAATAATCGCAATGATTTCTCTTTTTTGGAAAAACGTTTCTCTTACTCTCCTACGTTATTGTTAAGATTTTTTTTCTCAAACAAGAAGCATGTTTAATATCTGGAAAAACACAAAGGTTTTGGGCCAGGTGTAGAGGCTCAAGCCTGTAATCCCAGCACCTTAGGAACCTGAGACAGGTGGATCATCTGAGGTCAGGAGTTCGAGACCAGCCTGGCCAACATGGTGAAACCCCATCTCTACTAAAAATACAAAAACTAGCCAGGTGTTGTGGTGGGTGCCGGTAATTCCACCTATTTGGGAGGCTGAGGCAGGAGAATCACTTGGACCCAAGAGATGGAGGTTGCAGTGAGCCAAGCCTCACGCCACTGCACTCCAGCCTGGGTGACAGAGCAAGACTGCATCTCAAAAGAAATACAATACAATACAAAATAAATTTTAAAAGCTTTCAATTTAATAAGCACTCAAAGCTCTTTACTGGTTTAAAACAAATACAAGGCCCATTTTTCTAGAATCACCTGGCCTCTCTAAGCCTTGCAAAGAAAACCGAATTTCTCACGTGATACTTGGCTATGACTTGCAATCATGAAAACCAAGAACTGTGTATGTCACTGTGTATTAATTGGTACCTGGAGTTCACACAAGGCTGGGATCAAGGGTTGAATCTTTCATGATTTGCTCCATAATCTATGTGCTTCTTATCCCAGACCAAACTAAGCTTTTGTTTAGAATTCTACAATTGACAGTTAGTAGACAAGAGTGGGTCTCAGTAATGTAGTCTCTGGATTAGCAGCACCAGCAGCACCTGAGAACTTTTCATAAGTGCAAATTCTCAGGCCCTACCCTGGACCTGGTGAATCAGAAACTCTGGAGTAGGGCTCAGCAATTTGTGCTGCAGTCATCCTTCCAGGTGTTCGGGGACCTCTGCCATACAGCAGGTAGAAAAATGTGTTTCCTTCTGTATGTCAAAAGCCAGGGATACTCTATATTGTGTCTCGATATGAAACAATGGCATGCAATTAAAACACATAACTCTCCTTCCTACTCCCACCCTCCATCCAATGTGTTTTATTTTCATGAGTTCCAAAAGAAAACAAGTGGCAATCAGAAGTTCAGTCTAAAAAGTATATGTACAAGTATTAGTTCTCATCCAGCCTTATAGAAAACCATTTACATCCTCTCACAGCTAAAGTTTTAAAAAAGTGTCTTCACAATCTAAGTTTCAGGCACACTAGGAGTTCTATAATAAAACACCAAGTAGATCAGAAGGTCCAAACTTACTAGAGAAGAAAAGTGGAATCATTGGCTATATTTCCAAATTGCATTCAAAGGAAATTTAAGTTCTGAATTTTTTTCACCTTCATACTTCCAAGTTAATAGAATTCAAGCAGAACACTCTATTCCTTCAAAGCCTCTAGCCAGACAAAGTTTTACTGTATTACTTCTTGCTTTCAATGGATATAAAGCAGATCCCTGGTAGGCACATTATGTATACCTGCAAAGATGCAGAACTACACAGTTCCATCTGTTCCATATTAAAACAAAAGTCCTGTAAACCTTGGATGGTGAGTGTAATACTTCAGCACTAGCACCAAAACCTCAAATATGAGAAGATATCAAGAACACTAGTGGCAAACAAAACTAAATTCTTGGCTGGGAGCAGTAGTTCACACCTGTAATCCCAGCACTCTGACAAGCCAAGGTGGGAGGATTACTCGAAGTCAAGAGTTCAAGACAAGCCTGGGAAGCATAGGGAATTCTCATCTCTACAAAAAAAATTTTAAAAACAGCTGGGCATTGCGGCACAGACCTGTCATGCTAGCTACTTGGCAGGCTGAGGTGGGAAAATTGCTTCTTCCCAGGAGTTCGAGGCTCTAGTAGCTATGATTATGGCACTGCACTCCAGCCTGGGTGACAGAGCGAGACCTAGATAATTACATTCTCTCCTGCTCCTGTTTACACTAAAATCACTAAGTTAAAATGCTTTCAAATTTGGCAGGATAAAAATTAAGTGAAATGTGACTTTGGAGTTTGGAGGAAGAAAGAAAGAAGGAAGGGAGGGAGGGAGGTAGGGAGGGAAGGAATGGAAGGAGGGAGGGAGGAAGGAAGGAAGAAGGGGGAAACAGAAAAGGAAAAGAAAGGAAAGGAAGAAGGAAGGAAGGAAAAGGAAAGAAAGGAAGAAAAGAAAAAAAGGAAGGAAAGAAGGAAACAAAAGATAAAAGAAAAGAAGAAAATAATTTCATTTATTTATCTTTAAATCTCTTTTCTTTTTCTTATTTTTCCTCCCGTATGTATCCCAAGTAGGCTAGAACTCCTGCCTCTTGAGGGAAACCAGCCCATTTGTGGGAAGTGCACTACATAAAGCTGCCCATCTTCCTTTTATTTTAAGAGATCTGGAGACATTTTTATTTCAAATTGTTTTACTGTTCTCAGAATATATGTTAATATATGAAATTGAGGAAAGGACAAAGGAAAGGCTGACTCCCTACCCTCCTGGGGTTACTCTTCCAATTTTTGCTGCTATTGTTACATACTAGTATTCACTGGGTACTAAAAAGATGGGCAGCCCCTTAGATCCTTTTTTCTTATCTCTTTCTCATAATCCTACTTCATTCCTTCATTCACTTATTTTTAAAAGGGTCATGTGTACATATCGTTCAGAAAATTTCTAAATGTAACTATCTATAAAAGTATGTGGCAAAATCCCATTCAGAGTCTTATTCTCCTTCCACAGCCAAACACTTTTAATTGGTTTCTTATATATCATTTCAGAATTTATCTTTCCAAATACACATGTATATTCTTATTCTACTCTTCTCTCTCAACACAAAAAGTAGCATACCACACATACGATACCATTCCTTCTTCCTTTTAAAACACACACACCATCAATCTGAGTTCTTCTACATGAGTGCAGAGTCTTTCTCATTCTTCTTTTCAGCTGCACAGTATGCATCATTTGTATGGACCACAGTTTACTTAACCAGTTCCTGTTGGTGGACACTGAAGTCATCCCTATCATACTGTTACAAACAATAGTGTCAAGCACAACCACCTGCACACACCAAGTTCATTTCTGAATCTGCCTTTGATGAAGCCTCTGCTTGAATCACCACAAGGTCACAAGGCTGAAAAGTTAGCCCCTTTTTTAGTTTTCATTAAGTACAGCAGTATGTAGCAAAAGACTCTCTCGGCCAAAGCAAACGTACTCTTTGGGGACTTACTTCATAACAATAAATGGATAAACAGAACACCAAGGAGAACATGTTCTATTTAACCATGCACATGTATGCATACAATACACGAATGTACACAGAAAGTTTAAATAAATCCATCAAAGCATTAAGCATTGTCTCAGTATGATGGATCTATGGAGTGCTTTGTAGACCGCCCTCCTTGCCTGTCAATTCTTTCTAATTCCACAACAGTAAATATGTATACTTCTACAATATAAAATTTCAAAAAATGCTAACTCAAATTAAGCTGCATATATTCCTTCTGTCTGTCCCACATTTGTATGGTGTCCAGAGTGCTCAAATATCACTTTGTTAAAAACATTCAATTATTTTTCAAATATAGAGATGGCAGGGTCTTGCTCTGTTGACCAGGCTGGTCTTGAACTCCTAGATCCTCCTGGATCCCCTCACTTCCATCTCCCAAAGTGCCAGTATCACAAGTGTGAGCCATCAGGCCCGGCCAGCTTCATTTCAGAAATATTTCCCCAGCACTCCACATATTACAAGTAATTCCTTTCTTCTTCTTTAGATAGCATTTTAGTCACATCTCTATTACCTCACTTGCACATGATAATCAGTTGCTCACCTATCCATCTCCCTTCATTGCTCATGACCTCCTTGAGAAGAGTCTGATTTTCAGCACCTTGAACAGAGTGTGACACATACATGCTTCATACGCAGAGAAGGAAATGATTTCACTACAGTGTAATTACTCCCAGAATTCAATACCTGTATTTCTAAATTGTTCTAGATACTCCGCCAACAACCTGAGAATGTTATGTTTTTTCCCTAAAACTTACATCCATTACTGAGTGATAGTTAACTCAATTGTGACGTGACGTCTCGCCAAGCCCATTCATAGTTTTTTTTGGTGATTTTTAATGTTAAGTTTTGATTTTGATTGTTTCCTTTTTGTTTTCTTAATCTAGCAGTGTTTGCTAAACTTCAACATCTCTATATCCCTGTGTCTTTTCACCTGCTGGTCTCTGCTTGGAATAATGTCTCAAGATTTTAGTCATCTGGAAAAAATTTCTACTCACCCTTAAAGAATCAGCTTAAATAGTCTGGGCATGGTAGCTCATGCCTGTAATCCCAGCATTTTGGGAGGCCAAGGCAGGCAGATCTCCTGAGGTCAGTAGTTCAACACCAGCCTGCAGTCTTGAACTACTTCAACATGGTGAAACCCTGTCTCTACTACAAATACAAAAAATAGCTTGGCATAATGGTGGAGGCTAGTAATCTCAGTTACTCGGGAGGCTGAGGCAGGATAATTGCTTGAACCTGGGAGGTGGAGGTTGCAGTGAGCTGAGACCACGCCATTGCACTCCATCTTGGGTGACAGAGTAAGACTTCATCTCAAAAGAAAGAAAGAGAGAAAGAAAGAAAGAAAGAATGAATGAAAGAAAGAAAGAAAGAAAGAAAGAAAGAAAGAAAGAAAGAAAGAAAGAAAGAAAGCAAGCAAGCAAGCTTAAATAATACCTTCTCTGAGAAGCTTTTATATCTTCCTATTCTTTCAGGAAGAGTTGAAAATTCCTCAACTTTTGAAACATTTGTGTCTCTTTAGTATGTATCAGGCACTGAACTGAGTGCCTAGGATAGAAAGATGAAACTGTAGACCCTGCCCTCATGGAGCTCATGGTCTAGTATGGAAAACAGACATATGAACAAATAACCACACTATAGTTCTTCAGAGCTCAAATCCTATCCTAAATACTGCTAAATTAGTGTTCTGTGAGGTTTTGAAAGTACTAGGGCCAGCAACAATATGGCTGCTTGGGTGGCTTTCCATCCAAGTTAACATTCGGCCCTCATCACCAAAGGTCATATGTGTGTACCTCTTCCTTGCAACCCACCAGGGCCTAACACATCATATCACCACCTTTGAAATTAGGAAACAGGCTCAGAAGTCCAAGAGCTTGACCAAAGTAACTCAGCTGGTAGGTAGAAGAACCAGGTCGGTATGATTCTTCTTCAATGTCCTGCCAGTTACATGGGCAAGTGGCCTCAAAATCAACAAAAGACAAGTAGATGTTGACATGTGTCAATGAACAGAGGCTCAAAAGGAAGAGTTTATACACAAGAATAGAACAGAAATGTTCTGGCAGTATGTCTGGGGATGTGTAGTAGGAGGGCACACACCAGGTTTCACCTTGGTCAAGTGAATCTATAATTCCAACCTGGGCCTCACCTGCTGAGCTCCAGACTTAGCTATCTGTCTTTCTTACTCTTATATAAAATCCACAGGGCAGGACCTTAATCTCCAGCTTGTTCATCACAGATTAAAGCAGAGCCTGGCTTATAGTAAGTACATAATAAATACATGAATGAATAAATAAACTATCAAAGAAGCTAAAGAAACATTGCACACTACTGGGGGAAGGGATTACCATGAAACAGACCCCAGCAATCACTCACAAATATAGTTGACCCTCATTATTTGTAAATCCCATATTTGCAAATTTGCATACTTGCTAAAATGTCTTTGTAATCCCCAAATTAAAACTTGTGGAGCTTTCAAGGTGACTCCTGGATAGACACACAGTAGTGAAAACTCTGTCACTCCTTGCACACGTCCCAAGCTAAGGTCAAATAATGTGACCCTTGGTCTTCCTGTTTCAACTCTCATACAAAGATGACCTGAGGACTGAGACAGTAGAGGACAGCGCAGGGTAGTGTAAGATGCTGTGGCTCTGGGGCCAAATGGATGGGATCTGAATCATAACTCTGGCACCTGTTAGCAGAATGGCTTCAGGTAAGTCACTTAACACTTCTGTATTTCCTTTATTCTTTTGGAAATAAAGAAAATTCAATCTACCAGGATGAGTTGTTTTTAGGAATTAAGATTATAACCTAAGTGAGATATGTATATATGTATATATTTACCCTGGAAACAAAGGTTTGGTGTTTGATTAATTCAGTGTTCCAACCAACTTTATAGAATATTACTACTGCAAATAATAAGAATTGATGGTAATTATTTATAAAAAAAATAACAGAGATATAGACAAATCAATTATTTGGATGAGCTAGAGGCCGGCGTCAAGAAGCTTCCAAAGAAATAGAACTTTGCCAGGCACTGAAGGTGTGGAAAAGGGTTCCAAGGAGAGAGAATGGCACCTACAGAGAGAGGTCCAGCTAGGGTCAGGAAATGGCATTTCAGGAAGTCTAGAGCAGTAGAAGATGAGGCCAGAATATGGTGCCACAGCGCTTCTCTGCACCCTGTATACACCCTGTATTGCAAAACCTCACTCTCTGCATTTAATTCTTGGTTTCTAGTTCTCTGTTACATTAAACTGTGAGTCCCTCAAGGTCAAGTTCTATAAGAAGAATCCATAGCTACAGTCTTCTAAATTTGAAAACAAGTTATTAAACACAGATACACCCAAAAAGAACACTGGATTTCAACTGCAGTCATAGGAATTCATAACTGGTATACATTTGCAATCTGTCCAGGATTTTTCTTTCTCTGATGACTGCTGTAACTCTGTCATAAACCCTTTTCATTGTTTTAGGCACTGAGACATTTGTTAGAATGTCTGGGAAAGACATTCTAAAAGAGCAAGAAAGATCTTGATGTTTTTTGTGTAACTGATTGATTGATTGACTGACTGAGATGGGATCTCATTATGTAGCCCAGGCTGGTCTGAAACTCCTAGGTTCAAGCAATCCTCCTGCCTCAGCCTCCCAAGTGGCTGAGATTACAGGTGCATGCCACCATGCTGGGGTCTAGTGTGATATATATACAAGGCTTAAACATACGGTTCATTGGACAAGGCTGCCACCTCAGAGTAAAGATGGTTTTAAATCTACACTAATAGTCTTATTTATCTATATGCAAGATACAATTTTACCACAATAAAACACAAGGAAGCATACTGATATACATATACATTACAAACAGGATAAAAAAGCAATATAATTTTCTCCACAAAAACTTGCAAAATCCTGACCAAAACACAGTAAACAGGATGTTAAACTCACAGCTTACATTTCTCCACTGAAACCTAGGAAAAACAATGCCAGTTTTTGTGCAGTCACAAAACTAAGCACTGTGAGAATTTACAAGATTTGGTAAACTTGTATATTCTCCCCACCCCATACACAAGTCTCAAAGAGCCTAGCAGTCTTACCCCAACACTTCAATCTCCTCCATCCTCCAAAATAAAACCCTCACTGTCCAATATCTGAATTTATATTTCCGAACATCTAAAATCTTAATCAAAACTAAGAGCAGTGCATTTGCTTGGCCCCATAAAATTCTTGGCATAGTTTTACTTAGGCACACCACAGATCGTACTATTACCTAAAAACATATGGGTAGAACCAATATTCAAACAAATATATTATGAAGGTGAAAGCGTATAGGGAGTGTTGTTTTTAAACAGATTCAATGCTGCTATTCTCCACTTGTAGTTTGGGTATGATCAAATCACATCATGCTGTATAGCTAAGCATGTCCTATATTTTATGACAAAGTAGGGTAACAAATTATTCATTGAGGACCTGTTGTGTACACAGAGGCATGCTGGAAGCTGTAAAAGACTTGATTCTTGCTCTCAAGAAACTTCCAAGGTTGTAGACAGCCTAATAGAATGTAGTCAAAAGCAAATACTTCAAGCACTACCCATCACAATTACCTCAGGTATTTACCCTTCTACAAGTCTCTGCATATTTCGAGGCCCCCTTTCCTATCTCTGTGGACTCTATGGCTCAACATTCTTCACAACCACAGGCTTTCCTGGACTTCATGTTGTTATTGAATCAGCATTTCTCATTACCTGCCTCATTCGCCAATTAAAATTCCACTTTATATTCAACCACCACTTTGGCTTTGAAGCC
This sequence comes from Macaca thibetana thibetana, assembly GCF_024542745.1. Classification (NCBI taxonomy): domain Eukaryota; kingdom Metazoa; phylum Chordata; class Mammalia; order Primates; family Cercopithecidae; genus Macaca; species Macaca thibetana. Next base: position 90,635,910 of record NC_065584.1, read on the forward strand.
ACTGCCTGATACTGACACTTCGTAGATGTAGTATGAATATTCTTATATGTCTCTGTCTACTGATGAGGATCCTACTCTTTTAGTAGAAAGAGTAGCAGTGACTTCCAGTCAACTAGTTTTGATAATATCTGAAATATCGGATAATATTTCAATAATACTCCTGAAACAAATAATGAGTGATGTTCTCTCAAATATATGTATAATCAAATGTGAAATTGAGAAGATTGGGAGGACCTGAGACTCAGAGATTGTATTCAGGCCTTTGTAGTGGCATTTATTTGACATAATTATGCATTTTAAAAGTAAGTTAAATTGTCATCAGATCAGTCTGAAATTTATAGAGGCTTTTGTTGGTGAGAAATGTATTTTATATGTAATCATTTACCCAGAGAAATGTTTTTGATTAATGTTATCTGTTAAAGACTTCAGTTCACAATGTTTCCCCTGTTAGTAGTATATATCATTTTGGAGCTGATCTGGAGAATTCGAAGACCATGTGCTAATTGCTATCTGATGTCCTTCTGGGAGGACAATTGATTGGCTTTGGGTTGCCGGGGTTTGGAACTTAAAGGCAAGTCTGAGTCTAGAGATCTTGTCACTGACTTTTGGCAAGTCTGTTGATTCTACCTTTGGAAGTGCCTTTAAATGCCTTATGGAAGGCTGGGCATGGTGGCTCACTTCTGTAATCCCAGCACATTGCAATTATTGATTAACAAATCAATTTTTGAAATGCTTGGTAAATTCAATGGGACCCCTCAGAACAACGAATTTATATGGCCATGAGTTTTTTGTTTTTTTTTTTCCCAAAGAGCATTCACAAGACTTTCTAGTACACGAGTTTGGGAACTGTTGGTGGAGGAATCAGGGTAATTAGAATTTGGACTATTCCAGGTAGAGGTTGCCACTATATTCAAGGAATTGTTCTTAGTGTTTAGTCTTTGTATGTATCAGAATTACCTACAGGAAATGAACAAGCAGAAATATAGAATTGGGCCTTGGCTCAGGCCTAACAAATGAGAACATCTGAAAAGTCTGGGTGTGGAAAAGCTTCTAGGTAATTCCACATATTCAAGAGACTGAAAACCACTCAATTACAATAGGCCTCCTGGCCCCTTGCTAACTGAATTGTTAATCCTAGTTGAGTATGCTTCTGTTTTGTTTTTTTGGGCCTGGTCCAGGGACTAGACTGTTGCTGCAATTAAGTTCAATTTTATCATTCTTCCCACAGTATCTGTATCCCGATTTTCAGATTCCTTTTCATCAGTGGGGCAAATTTATAGGTCAGTATAGGACAAGTTTTAAACATTAATGGAAAAGAGATTATATTATATTGATACTGTCCTTCTATTCTGGCAGCCTTGAATTTCATTTAGAAAATGTCTGTATTTCTAATTTTACCTTGGTTTTGACATATTTTACTATTAGGGATCACCTAAATGATTTTCCTCTTTTTCATGACTTCCTTGTCAACTAATATATTTTTGAAAGCTTCTGGTTAACTTCTAATTACAGGTAAGTTCCATTTTCCTTTTGCTTAACAGGCTCATTGAGGTTTTTAATTGAGATGAAATCTCACTCTGTCACCCAGGCTGGAGTGCAATGGGGTGATCTCGGCTCACTGCAACCTCCACCTCCCAGATTCAAGCTATTCTCATGCCTCAGCCTCCCCAGCAACTGGGATTACAGACACCTGCCACCATGTCCAGCTAATTTTTTACATTTTTAGTAGAGATAGGGTTCCACCATGTTGTCTAGGCTGGTCTCAAACTCCGGACCTCATGTAATCCACCCAACTTGGCCTCCCAAAGTGCTGGGATTACAGGTGTGAGCCACCATGCCTGGCCACTTCTCCCATTTTATACAGGGTCACCTTTTGCAACTTCTAAGAGCTCTTTAAAATAGTAAAGCCCAGCCATAATGCAGCCAAAAAACTAAGATATAAAATGTGTAGAAACACGCTTTTCTTAACTTAATGAAAAAGCATTTTTCAATCAGTCCGTATTTTCACTAAAAGGACAAAAATAAAAGATTCAGAAACAAACTGTATATACAAAGTACATATACCCTGAAGCTCCCAAATGATTGTGAAGCAGTCACTTCCAAACCCTACTGCCCACCACCCAAAACATGAAGAGAAAATAAGAATGTTGGCCTTTCCCATTCTCAATTATCAGTAGCAAGGTACTCAAAGCCCAGCTTAAAGAAATGTTTCTGCAGCGGCTTTACTGTACTGGGGATTTAGCCCCTTCTATTCTTCTAACTCACTGATTTCTGCTTGTATATCTTTAATAATTTCCCCATTCTGCTTTCCTTCAGGTTTTTTGATCGTTCTTTCTAAGAATGAGTTAGAGGTTTCATTCATTTTCATTCTTTTCTTAATGACAAGGATTTTAAGGCAATGAACATTCCTCTGAGCTCTCCTCTAGTCTCTAATAAGTAATGATTGCCTTATTGCTATTCTCTAGATATTCTACAGTTTTAATTTCAAATACCTGTTTGACCTAAGGGCTGTTTGCATGAATTTTAAAATTCCACAAATCAACATTTGTTTTCTGGTTTTGTTACTAACTTATAGATTTAACTACGATCAGAGAATGACATCTGTTCTGTTTCTGCTTTTCAGTATTTGAGGTGTTCTTCACTGAAAACAATTAGCTTCTTGAATGTTCCAGATAGGAAGAGGGACGCAGAGGGCGTGAGAGAGGAGTAGTTAGTAGAGAGGAGTAGATAGTAGTATTCTAACTATGGTTCAATTCTAAGCATTCTAAAATTTCACTGGATTTTTTAAACCATGAATTACAAGGGTGTTAAATTTCCAAATTCATGTAGCTTTTGGTTAATCTCTTCATTATTGCCTTCTAACCTTAATTTCTTATTTAAATTATAAATTGTATGGTATGGATGGTACCAATTGTTTTTAAATATTCTGACTTGCTTTATGGATTAATATATAATTAATGTTTCTCCCACAGTCCACATATGCTCGAGAAGAGTATAGAATATCTAATTATTGGGTACAGAGGTCTATATTTGTCCATTATATCATTTTCATTTATAGGTTATTCAAATCTATATATGGGCATTCTGTGTAACTTACTTATGGTAAGCAGGGTATGTTGAAATCTCCAAATACAATGGCAGACTTGTAAATTTCTCCCTGGGGTTTTATCAGATTTTCCTCTGTATTTTGTGGCTATTTTGATAGGTACATAAAATATGAAAATTGCTACATCCTCCTAATTAACAGTCATTTAGCATCAAGTTCTTACTAATGCTTTCTGTACCAAAACCCTATTTTGTTTGATACTGAAGCTCCATCACTTGTTTTTGGTTAATATATACTGGCATATCTTTATCACTCTCTCTCCTTTATAAAAACTTTCAATCTTTTCACATCCTCGTATTTTAAATATGATGTATCAAAACAGCTGGATATTGTTTTATTAGTTCCATCTGTCTAACTGGTAACTTTAGTCCATTTGCATTTGTTGTGACTGACTTACGTGGTCTTCCTTCTATCCTTTGGAACTTCTATTTCTCTCACTTTCTAATATAATTTTAGTATCTCCTCCTAGAATTCATCTAAGACATATTTTAGACCTCATTCTGATCTCCCTCTCCCCCTCCCCAATCTCACCATCTTCTGCCCTATCATTTATTCCCATGTCTCTCTGTGTAACATACTGACTTACTTTTTGGAGATAATCATCTAACCAATTAATTTTTTCTTCTGGTGTCTAATCCATCCACTGAGTCTCTTATTTCAACAATTACATTTTTTATTTCCTTATTTCATTCTATTCTGAGACACAGTCTCACTCCATCACCCAGGCTGGACTGCAGGGGCACGAACCTGCAGCCTCGGCCTCCTGGGCTCAAGTGATCCTCCCACCTCAGCCTCCTGAGTACCTGGGACTATAGGCAGGTGCCCAATACCCAGCCTTTTTTTTTTTTTTTTTTTTTTTTTTTTTGTGGTGGTGGTGGGGTATTTTTTGTAGAAACGAGTTCTCACCATGTTTCCCAGGCTCCTCTCCAACTCCTGGGCTCATGCCTTCTTCCCACCTCAACCTCCCAAAAAGTTCTGGGATTACAGGTGTGAGCCATCATACCCAGCTATATATTTTATTTCTGTAAGTTCTATTTCATCCATTTTCCTTTCAGGTCTTCCTCATCATTCCTGGTGGTCTTACTGCTCACTCAATTTTATAAGTCCATCTTTTTTTTTTTTTTAATAAATATTAGATTTCACAAGTAACTATTTTCTCACAATTCTAATAATTGAAGTCTGTGTTCTGTATCTGATAATTCCAAAACCTATAATCTTTGGGATTATTCATTGTTTCTGACAATTCTCAAATTGTTGGGTTAACTACCTGAATGCTGTGATTTCACTGAATTCATAGTTGCCTGCTTTTAATCATTGGGAATCCTACAGGCTTAAGTTAGAGGTGCTTTCCTACAAAAAGTATCTGTGTCTGCTTCTGATGAGAGCTGTGGAGACAACTAACATGAGACCACTTTACCGCCATGTGTAATCCTGACATTCTCTTGGATTCTCTTGGAGAATCTCAGGGTTACACAAGGTTCACAAATTTGGCTCCCCGACCTTGCTCATTTATATACAGAAGACTAGACTGCTTAGTATAGGTGGTGACTCCCTTCCTCCTACCCTGGAAAAAACAAAACAGATCTCTCATCTGAATGTGATCATAGCCTAGGAAATTCTGAAGGTGAATAACTGGAGGCTGTGGGCAGCAGCGAAAGACAAGTGTCTTTTCTGACCATAGAAATAGGTCAGAAGCTGCCCTAAAGGCTGTGTGCTCCAGGATTTCACTATTTAGCTCAACTACCAGTCCCTCCATAAGAATGAACGGAAGCTTCTTAGAGCACCATGTTGCCTTTAAATCACAAATTCTTGCTAAAAGTCAGGGTCATGCTAAAAAAAAAAACCTACCGCTTTGGAAGGCTTTCTCAGTAATGTTCTAGAATTAAGGTTACAGCCTGCATTCCGTGTTAACTGAACAGAAAACCAGCCTGACCAACATCGTTCTGCCCTGTGTCTTGCTCTCAGCTCCTCTTGGTTGGGTGCTGGCAGCCAGACTGTCTGGTTTTAATCCTTGCTATGCCACCTGTGACCTTGGACAAATTACCTACCTCCAGTTACCTCATCTACAAAATGCAGATATTAGTAATACCCTCTTTTTAAGTTACTAAGAGAATTGAAAGATTTAAAAAAAAAAAAAAACGTGAAAAATAAAAAGACTTGGTAAGCATAGGCACAGAGGGAAAAAAAGGAAAAATTAATTAATTAGTTAATTAATTTTAAAAAACACTAGTGCCTAGCACATAAAAGTTCATCAGGAATTAAGTCTACAGCATGAACTCAATTTGGCAAAACTTCAAAGTACATATAACTTTTAACTCACTAAGGTATACAGACCAATAATTAATTTACAACTGCAGACATATTTGCCTACAGTAAATATAACAAAGACTAAACAAGCAGATACTAAATCACGAAGCAATTATCAGTTAGTATCTTTAATTTTCTTATACTTTTATATTTTCTATAGATCATCTTTTCAACAAGAAGAAAACAAACCAAATGAAAATGAAATGAATTCTCTCAAAAAGAACTAAGTCAAGACAGGAGGAAGGCTCACAAAGTAATATAAACTATATCTTATGGTCTCTGTAAAATTCTTAATAAAAGTACCTTCTTTGCTCCAAGCTGCACTCTGGCTTTGCCTTTGAGTCAGGTGGCATTTCTTTGCACAATGACCGATTCTATTGAGTAGGCAGTGCTTCAGCCCTACAGGAAGAACAAAACTTCTCTAGAACACAGCAGCATTCCTGATTTCCACTTGAGAAGGCCTAACGAAAAGGCATATACCTCAACAGCAGCAGATCAGTGTGAAAAGGTCTGGAGTCAAGGGGAAAAAGTAAAATTGGACCATTTCCAGAATCTCACAAAAAACAACAAACCAATGTTGTCAGTGCCCAACATAAGCAAATTAGAACCTTAAATAAAGGTCATTCTTAATGTCTATCCTAGCATAGACTCAGCACCAAGTAAAATGTCATTTTAGTGGTTTACTTTTTTCATTCTTGAAAGTAGGAGCTATGAAAAAAAAAACACTAAAATTTCTTTAAGAGAACCTTCTACTTACAATCTAACTTACATAATCAAAACACTCTATTAGGGTGAAAATTGAGTATTATAAGAAAATAATCGCCTGTTTTGTGTGGCGTTCCATACATAACGCTCCTCCACCCAATACATACCTTAAAAAGAAAAAAGGAAACATACAAATTTATCTCAAGAATTATCCTTGCTTAAACAATTTCTATGTGCCATTACTAAGGAAGTATACACACGGTAAAGATGAGAAGAGAACATGCAAACATGAACATACTTGTTAGGGATATAGGACTATGGGTAATTTAAAAATTCTAATGGTATTACTCTCATGTAATTGCTCTGAAATGCTAGTCAATTGTTTGAAATGGCTCTTAGAACAAATACTTTGAAATTTTTAAGATGTTGAAAACTAAGAACTTAACCCTAAATATTCCAAAGAATAGGGGCAGAAGAACCCGTTTCCTTAAATGGCATTTAAGTATTCTTTACAACTGAAACTTTCCCTCTGATTATAGGTACGCACCACCACATCTGGCTAATTTTTTGTATTTTTGGTGGAGATGGGGTTTTGCCATCTTGGCCAGGCTGATCTTGAACTCCTGACCTCAAGTGATCCGCCCACCTCGGCCTCCCAAAGTGCTGGGATTACAGGTGTGAACCACCGTGCCTGGCCCATGGTTAGCATTTGATCATCAATGGAGTACTCAGAGTACTTAGTACTTTTAATCTCCTCTTATATAGCTGGCATTTGGTATCATGAAAAACACTTTACTAGGAATCAGAAGATTTATTTGGCTAGGTCACAAGCTGACTTATTATTCAAATTATTCATCCAAATAATAAGGACCATAACACACTGTGGGAAAAAACAATCAATGAAGAAACCATGGAACAGATTTTAAAACTAAAAATGGCATGATTCATAACTTCATGCATTTGTCTCACTTCTAGGTGGTATACTAAGATCGCAAACTTACATTCTTGGGATTCTTACAACAAAAAGTTGAAAAGCTATGCTGATCCATTTTATAATCACAGTTTTAAATGTTTTCATACATTTATCCTGAATTTACAGATTTTTGTGCAAATATTTTCCTTGATCTTTTTTCTCTCTCAAATAAGATTCTGAACAAAAAAATAACCTGTCTTCCTTTTCCCATGCTTATGGGAATACTGAGTCAACATACACAATTTTATAAACCACCACATAAACTGAAGCACAATACTTATGTCTTTTCTCCCCAGTCAGTAAGGGCTTCATTAAAAAGACATTTTGACATTCACCTATGAAAAACAAAAGAACTATGGCCTGGTAACAAGTAAAAGGCTGGTGTGGTGAGCAAGAGACACAAAGGTTAAAAGTTTAGTATTTTTCAGCCTTGTGTTTATTTTGTATACATAAGTATTTGGTTGGGTTACCTAACATTCAACTTCCAAAACTGACCATGAGGTTTTATGTCAAGAGAAGTACTTTTTATAGCAATTTCACTGCCTAAGCCAAAACAGTCTAGAGAAGCTCTAAAGGTAACAAAATAAAACAGTACACAATTCTAAACAACTCTGCTTCACACCCAACCTGGGACTGCCACTCACTGTAATAGTATATTTGTGATCGACTTTGTAACAATCTGTCAAAAGGAGACCTGCAACATCTGCCCACTAAGAGGTCACTTTAGCATTTCCTACTCTGCAGAAGAAAACACATGGGAATCACTCAGAACTCTGGATTTCCAACAGAACAGCATTTCCCAGAGAGTAAGCCAGAGGACACCATCCTCTGAGACGCTGTCAGGAACATTACTAAACAAATTTGGGAAAAATAGAAAATAGCATTAAGGCTCCAAGAAGTCCTTTGGTAAAAGACATTGTGAACCTGGCTTCCCCCAAACCTTGAAATCCCCACAAAACAAATATATATTAACATACCACTATATTGGCACTCACAGAACATTTTGGGAGATATGGCAAAGATTAGGCTGCAGGTGTTAGGTAAGTAAACTCTTAAAAAACAATATTGAAAAAAATAGAAATTTAAAAATTAAAAGAAAAACAGAAAAGCAAAAGAGAAGTAAATAAATAAAAAAATTTTAACAAACAATATTGGGTCGGGTAAAGTTGCTGAGACCCATAATCCTAATACATTGTGAGTCTGAGCGGGATGGATCGCTTTAGCCCAGGAATTCGAGACCAACATGGGCAACATGGTAAAACCCTGTCTCTATCAAAAATACAAAAATTAGCTGGGCATGGTGGCATATGCCTGTGGTCCCAGCTACTCAGGAGGATGAGGTGGGAGGATGGCTTGGGCCTGGGAGGCAGAGGTTCCAGTGAGCTGTGATTGTACCACTCACTTCAGCCCGGGCAACACAGCAAGACTCTGCCTCAATGAATGAATGAATGAATGAATGAATGAATGAATAAAACAATATTACTTTACTGTGTGGTAGAACTCAAAATGAACTCAGCACATCCATATGTAATACTAAGGGTTTAAAAAAAGGAAAAAACACTTGTCTCTCTGAGCTTTTACAGATGGATATAACGTCCAGATAACTATTCTGTAGTATCAACACCACAGTTAATACATATTCTGATTATACAGAAATGATTCTTGATGTTAGCCCCCAAAACACATATATAAGCATGTAAAGCAAATACAACTAAAAATAACTGTGGGAACAAAGCTCTTCTGGAGAAGGTTCTGAAGTCTGAAATAGTCACTCATATTTTTACCATAAATGCAACTATTACTATCTCAACCATAGAAATCATCAAAGTAAGGGCTGGATATAGATTTTAATCACCATAATGTAGATTATGTCACATAATAGAATTAGTCAACTGAGTGTTTCAAAATCCTCAAGTTACTTTAAATTGCTCATACTCTGAGGGTCTACAGGACATTTCACAACTAACCTAGCAAACTGCGATCTTTTCCCCACTTCTGTAAGACTTCCAACCACAAAAAAGAAGCAATACAAACTTCAGTAAAACTGCAAGACAATTACCATTGGATTCTACTAAACTGCAATTATCACCTCTAGAAGTAATTAGCCAGCTCCTTACATCTATGAGATTTCCCATAATGATTCCTAGAAGTATAATTAGGATCACAGGCATGTGGGGACCACTCTGTAATCATAACATTCTCTAAACCCCCAATCACAATTTACATTTGAAAAACCCTTGGTTTTTATGACAAAAAGGTATGTGTATATATATACGTGTATGTGTGTGTGTGTATATATATGTATGTGTGTGTTTGTGTGTATATATATATATATGAGTCACTAAAAACTCTACTTATCAGCAACATAATGCTTTATAATGGTTCCAGATGTGGGCCCCAGATCAATAGCATCAACTTCACCTGGTAACTTCTAAAAAATGTAAATTGTCAGGTCCCACCACAGACCTACTGAATCAGAAACCCTGGGACTAGCTCTCCACATGAATTCTGGTGCACACTATGTTAAAAATAATAATAATAAATAAGCCAGGCACAGCAGCCCACGCCTGTCATCCCAGCACTTTGGGAGGGCAAGGTGGGAGGATCGCTTGAGCCCAGCAGTTCAAGAACAGCCAGGGCAACATAGTGAGACCTCATCTCTATTAAAAAAATTAAAAAATAAAAAAATAAAGATAAATTAATCACTTACACTTACCTTCCTGAGAGAACAGGTAACACCACTCAAACAAATGGAGGATCAACTGGAAAGTTATCCTAAAAAGCAAATAAATAAGTTTAATTACTTTTAAGAACATCCTTAATGCTACACTATTTAGAAGATTTTAAAAGAAACTATAAAAGAAAATGTACATTTATTATCAGATAAAGGGTGAGAGTCATAAAGGTAAACTTAGTACCAAAAACCAAATGAAACGAAAACCAAAGCAAATAAAAATGAAGTTAAAATCAGGCCCAAACAGAACAGTGTTATGGTAAACTTATGAAACACATGAAGTGGTTCTACTTCAATAGAACTATATAAAGGAACCATTCCAATAAGGATAGACTAGGTAATTTAGATCAATCTTCTGACTGAGAACTAGAGAGGTGGACAAAACATAATGATTACAGGGCTGAGAAAAGGGAACACCAGAGAACAAGGTCTTCTTTTTCCCCCTTGGGTTTTCTTCCAATGACAGAAGAGACAAAGAACAGGTTAAAAAGCTGACCTAGAACTCACAGCCTCACAGAGCTCACAGGGAGATAAACACTGGAGCTCAGCGTCCACTGAGGAGGGGCCCTGCTAAGTCTCCCACTCCTTAGGTTGGGACCCTGAAGAATCAACTGCAAATTGCCCTAACAGGGAATGATGGCCAGCTTTAATCATCTCAATCCCTGATTGGATGAGACAATCCCGGGTTGCTAATTTCCAAGCCCCTGGCAGGGGCAAATGTAAATCCTCTCTGGAGAAGAATACCATCCAAGGCTTCAAATTAGTTCTACAATTTTTCATATATAATGTCTATCACTAAAAATAAAAAGCCACATGAGACTGAAAGATGACATAACAGAAAACAAGAGAAGTAAACAACAGACACAAAACCACAAGGAATTGAGATAACAGACTTTGCAGACACACTTTAAAATAACTCTGCTGAACATGATCAAGGAAAGACAGGTCAAGACTGAAAACCTGGCAGAGAAATGCAAATTATAAAAATGAACTGTATGAAATTATGCAATTTAGAACTATCACAACTGAAATTAATAACTTAATGGATAAGTTTAACCAAGCAGTAACCTAGTGGAAGAGAGATTCAGTAAACTGGAAAAAGGTCGGAAAGACAAAAAGGCAGAAAATGGAGAAAATAAAAGACAACATATTGAAAAGTTTATCACATACGTAGAGCTCTGGAAGAAAAAAAAGAATGGGACAGAAGCAATAGCTGAAGATACAGTTGCGGAGAATTTTCCAAAACTGATCAAAGACTTCACAAGATTTAACCACCACTTCAAGAGAAATAATGCAAGCTAGCGTGAGAGAATGATATCTTCAAGGTGCTGAATAAAGCAAACTGCCAACCTAGAAATTTACACTTAATGAAAATACTCTTCAATAATAAAAAAAAAATAAAGGAATTTTTCTATCTGTAGACTCACACTAAAGAAAATACTAAAGGATATTTTCAGAAACGAAAAGGAGGATCCTCAGTGAAAATGTGGAGAGTAAAGAGCATGAAAAAGAGCAAATATGCATGTGGATCTAAGTGAATATTGATTATACAATTATGTGTAGGGTTTTAGATAAATATAGACTTGAAATACTTGACAACAGCAGCAAATATTTAGGTGAAAGGACATGAACTCACAGTGTGGTAAGGTCCTTGTACCAACAAGAAAAACAAAAAAATATGAATTTACAAGTTTATATTAGACTTTGACATGTCAAAGACATATTGTAACTGTAGGGTAATAAAAAAGAATAAGAACTATGCTGACAGAGGTAGAAAACTAGAGTCATAAAAAATCTAAAAGAAAGAAAAAATAGAGCAAAAAGCAAGAAAAACAAATACAAATGAATCATCAATAAGATGGTAGACTTGAACCCAAGTATCAGCAATAACTAATTGATCCAATTAAAAGACAAACATCATCAGACTTGATAAAAATATATGAAGAGAGGAAGATAAGATAGAAGATGAAAGATAAGAGGAAATTCTTTTCTAGCTTACAATAGAAATGCAAGATTATCCACAAGATACCAACTTAATGACGCAAGATACCAACTTAATGACGCAAGATACCAACTTAATGACCGTTACTATAATCTACTTTCAAATAAAGTAGCTCACCTTTTATCTATAATTTAATAGACATAAGGGAAATTATAGAGGGTGATGTAAAGCTTAGTAAAGTACAATTTCATTTAACTTACTATTATTTAGATCTTTAAATACGTGAATCCCTAAAGAGTGACTATAAACCCATTAATTGATTATGGATTATTTAATTAATTTTAAACAGTTCAGAATAACTCTCCTATATCAAAACCTGGGGACTCTATTCCATAAACTCTGTACCCTGGAACTCAGGAATCCAGATCTTACAGAAATAAAAAGAGTTCTTCAGGGAGGGGGAAAAAAGTTGAGGGTGACTGTTAAAATGAAGTTTGAGTTACCTTAGTATATATTAACTCTGAACCAGACTCTCAGGCTCTACAAAAATCTCATGAAGTTATCTGACTTCCCATTTAACATCTCAGCCTTCTAAGTTATTCTTAAGGATGAAGAACATACTGTTTTTCAAAGACTACATCACCAGATGGGTCTAAATAGCACAAGTCACTTACTTATATTGAGTTGAAAATCACCTCTTTGTAATTTGACTTATTAGTTCTAGTCTTATGCCCTGTCTTCACCAAAAACAAACTAAAACTAATGCTTCCATATACATACTCCTTCAAATAGTTGAAGACAAGCTATCACGAACCCCCATGTTTTCCTCTCCAAATCCACAATTTCATCAGCTATCCTAGGACACAGAATAGAATCTCTTCCCAACCCTGGCTATTATTCTCTAAATGAACCTAAACTTATCTAAATAGACCCTTCTTAAAGTACTACCTCAGAATTCATTTCAGTAATTCTGATGTTGCCTGTAACATCAGGCAACAACTTCCTTAAAAACACAGCAAGTTGGATTTACCAAGTTGCTGACCAAGTCGTATTCTCTCCTGCCCTCATTCCCATCGTTGTGTTACACTGTATCTCAAGTTCCATTTTGCTTAGTATTCATGATGCTCAAGTTGTCATTGTGGACATCAGAGGCCATAAATATATATTGTTCTGGCTCCTTCCTGTACATCTTTCCGAGTCATACCTGCTGTTCTCCAAAGTCTGTGAATCCCGATACTAACAACTTGGCAATTCAGTTTAAGGTCCTCTTCAGAAGGTCAGTTAGCTCAAGGCAATCACATTCTTCCCAGGCCTCTTAAGAAATACTCCAACCCCAGAAAAGGCCCTTCTTTCTGGTATCAGGAGCCATGAGCCACAAATACAAATCCAACTGAATTTCAGCCATTTATCTCCCAGATCGTCCTCTCCCTGAAGTTCTAACTAGAGCAGGAAAAAATAATGAAAACACCACCTGCAGTCATGAATCCTCCAGTTTCCTGGCCAAGATTTCATATTCCCTTCAAGATACCTCCCAAAGAGGACATGACAAGGGAGGGGTACACAAGGTACTACAGGTACTGATAAGGTTCTATTTCTTTTATACATACATTTTTTCAGAGACGGAGTTTCTCTCTTGTCACCAAGGCTGGAGTGCAATGATGCAATCTCGGCCCACTGCAACCTCTGCCTCTTGGGTTCAAGTGATTCTCCCACCTCAGCCTCCCAAGAAGCTGGGATTACAGGTGCCCACCACCATGCCCAGCTAATTTTTTGTATTTTTAGTAGAGATGGGGTTTCACCAAGTTGGCAAGGCTGGTCTCGAATTCCTGACCTCAGGTGATCTGCCTGCCTCGGTCTCCCAAAATGCTAGGATTACAGGCGTGAGCCACCATGCCCAGCCAAAGGTTCTATTTCTTAAGTTTGGTGTTGGGCATATGGACATAAGATTTAATGTTTTAAAAAAGAAAGATACCATCCTGGTTTTTTTTGTGTTTTGTTTTTGTTTTAGGCCTGCGTGCTTCATTCGTTCTCCCGTATGAATCCATAAAGAAGTAGCCATTAGCAACGACGACCCAGTTGACAACCACAACAGTTTCTATGATAACAAAAGTGAGAGAAAATACTGACATTAGGGTCATTTCAAGAAAGTTCAATCATAAGATATATCCGCAAGCAAAAATATACACACAAAAAGCTAAGTAAGAAGCTTTTAGAAAACTACTACCATCCTTAGAGTAAGTACAACAAAGTATTCTTTTATGTCTTTGTTTTTTTCATCAAAATGCCTCATATAGCCATAGATTTTAAACCATTACATCTTGTCTAGATTCCATATTAGATAATTAATATTTTTTCTAGATTCCATTGTTATTCCTTTGTAACCTTTATTTTTAGTATCTTAAAAATACTTTATTAAATATAACACGTACATTCAGAAAAGTATGTAAAATATACCTTAAGGTATATCTTAGCAAGTTATTGTAAATTATTTGCCCATGTAACCACCAACCTGGTCCAGAAACATATTCCAGCCAGTATCCAAGAAGCCCACGGATGTACCTTTTCAGTTCACACCTCCCTACCTCCCACCTAGATGTACTCCTTACCCTAACCTCTATGTAATCACTTCTTTGTTCTTGATAGTTTTACTGCCCAAGTATGAACCCAGAAATAAGTGTTTCTCAGTTTTCTTTTCATTTTTGTCTCCCTACGAAGCCTTTTTAGAAGTTTCTTCCCTAATTCTACCCCCATGCCCCATTGAATTTTAACATCACAGATATATTGTATGTCGGTTTATATTCTATGGCCCTTTGGAGGGTAGCAGACCATTATAATAGGTAAGATTTTCTTTTACTGTAAGGACCAATTTTCACTCCACTGCAGGTGATATTGCCTCCACTAAGAATGTATGCCCTAACCAACATTAGTTTTGCCTATTTTTGAACTCTATATAGAGGAAATTGTACAAAATAGGTTTTGGGGGTCTGGTCTCTTTTGCTTAACACAGTGTTCAAGGTTCGCCCATCTTGTCCCACATAGCTATAAGCCATTTTATGAATACCACAGTTCTTCATTTTCTTGGAATGAACACTTGGGTTATTTTCTGTTTAGGGCTATTATAAATGATGCTGCTCTGAACATTCCTGTATCTCCTGGTGCCTACATACTCATTTCTTGTGGAGTGAATATTCACAAGATTCCTGAACCATAGTGTATGAGCATCTTCCACTTTACCAAATTGTTTTCTAAAACACTTGTACAAATATACACCCCCATTAGAAAAATATAGAGTCCTGTAACAATTTTCTTAACTTAAAATATAAATTAAGCAAAATATCTCCTATGCCTTCTTTTTCTTTTAAGATCTGAAGATCACTGTGCAAAGGACTATCAGGGTCAACCCTAAGAATCACAAAACAAAAAACCGTTCAAACAAAAAGAGAATTTTTTTTTCAACTAACTCAAAAATGAACCAATCTGAAAGCTAAAATAGAGCATCTAGGATAAGTTCCAGAAAGAGAAGCTCTTAAGCTGCTCTATATCCCCAGGAAAAATAGAGGTCACTATAGCTTCCAGCTCCTTTAGAATAAATGTCCAAAAGAGATCATAATAGCCTAAATCTAATCTAATAAGTGGGTTCAGAGTTTGCAGTCATTCTAAAGGAAAACAGCCACATGTATATAATTTTCTCAAGAATTTAAAAGAAGTTTAATATGCTTTCCTAGACTTGTATTATTAGCCAACGGATTCAAGGAAAACAATTTCCCATGGATGGAACCATGAAAAGTTAAATCACTAAGCCGGGCGTTGTGGCTCATGCCTGTAATCCCAGCACTTTGGGAGGCCGAGGCAGGCGGATCACGAGGTCAGGAGATGGAGACCATCCTGGCTAACACGGTGAAACCCCGTCTCTTCTAAAAAATATCAAAAAAATTAGCCGGGCGTGGTGCGGGCGCCTGTAGTCCCAGCTACTCGGGAGGCTGAAGCAGGAGAATGGCATGAAGCCGGGAGGCGGAGCTTGCAGTGAGCCGAGATCCCGCCACTGCACTCCAGCCTGGGCAACAGAGTGAGACTCTGTCTCCAAAAAAAAAAAAAAGAAGAAGAAGAAAAGAAGAGTTAAATCACTAAAAAAATCAGTATTTTTCTACAACTCTCCTATATATACATGTCCAATATGATGCCCACCTCTCACTCCCCCCCACTTTTGTTTTGTTTTGTTTTAAGAGACAGGGTGTCTCGCTCTGTCACCCAGACTGGAAAATAATGGTGCAATCACAGCTCATTGCAGCCTTGACTTCTCCAAGCTCAAAAGATCTTCCTGCCTCAGCCTCCCACCACCCCAGTAGCTAGGACTACAGGTGTACTACACCTATATATTTTTAAAGTAATAACATAACTACCTCTACAATAAGAGTTGATTATGTTGCTTTCAAAACTGGGGGAAAAGTCATAAAAATCAACTTGGCAATCATTCTCTGTATAATGAAATATATTACTCTTATTTACTTTCCAAGCATTATTGCTCAAGCTTTTTGCCAGAAGATAAAAATCATGTAAGAGTTCACTCTATCAGGAAAATGACAAAAAAATCTGATGGACCTATAAAAACAATTTCTTTAAATCCAAAAAACAAGTAAACTCATCCTATCTTACCCCCTACATCTTTTGGAACTTGGTTGCCTTTGAATTTCACAAAATAAAGCTAGTAAACATTTCCATTTTTGCCCAGTTTTAAGAAATGACATTTATAATCTGACAACAGAAAAGAGCAAAAGAACAATAAGAAGAGCAGGATTTTAGAGATCCTTAGCTGTCTTATAATTCTGTGATCTGTGTATGTCCCTGAGCTCTGTCATAAGTCTATCTGAAGCTTGCACTGACCCAGACACTGCAGCCTGAAACACAAAAGCCACTGTTTACCAGGGTCTACTGAGCCAACTAATTTAAAGATTTAAGGTATTTCAACCTGATCTAAAAGATTACAGTAGCCAGGTATGGTGGTTCACACCTGTAATCCCAGCACTTTGGGAAGCTGAGGAAGGTGGATCACTTGAGGCCAGGAGTTTGCAATCAGCCTAGCCGACAAGATGAAACCCCATCTCTACTAAAAAAGTACAAAAGTTAGCCAGGCATGGTTGCATGCACCTATAGTCCCAGCTACTCAGGAGGCTGGGGCAAGAGAATCACTTGAACCTGAGAGGTGGACATAGCAATGAGCTGAGATGGCACCACTGCACTCTGGCCTGAGCCATAGAGCAAGACTCCATCTCAAAAGAAAAAAAAGAAAAAAGAAAAAGATTACAATAAAAATTGACCACCACTCAACATTTTCAGAAGAAAAAAAAGTCCAATTAAATGAAGCATTATGAAGTTTCAAGAGAATATAAAATTAGACACAAGTCTGGTTCATTTCCTATTTCTTATCATCTGAAAAACTCTAGCCAACATGTTCAGACCACCATGGACTCCATGATAGCACAGAATTCAGTATGAGTCAATTCCAAACCCCAGCGATTTTTGAAAATACTAGAAGACACTCAAGGTGACACATTACTAACTAAAAGAGACTTCCATTCATAAGACTATAAGCAAGAATATTACACAGACGGTATAGTTCACACATGAAGACACTGAGAAACATGTGTGCCTACATGCAACTGGTTTCAGTTTTTCAGTGCAGGATCTTCTCCAAAGTTGAAAACACATCAATATCTTACCCTAAGACTAAATAGAAATGGAACTACTTTTTGGTCATGTGAAACTAAAGGTTTTAAAGACTGCACTATACTTTGAAAAAGAAAAAAAGTTAAGTTTACAAAGATATTACTTCCTAGCTATGTGATCATGAGCTCATTTCATATCTATAAAATATGAGAAGTTTCTCCTATCTCTAAAATATGAAGAGCACCTATTTCACACAGCAGCTATGAAGACTAAATGAGAAGATATATAAAGTATAAAGTACTTAGCATAGTATCAGTCATGAAAAAGTGTTCAATAATTTATACTTGTTTTGAGGATAAACTGGAATCGATCACAAGACACAGAAAGTACAGTAACATTAATTCAAATGCTACAAACTTAGTTTTCTAAATAATCAAGATATGGAAATTTGACTAAATTTCTTTCCTCTATGAAAAATTACTAATTAAACATATAACTAAGATTGAAGAAGGGAGAGTAATCTATCCAGTTTCAACATTTGTCATCTACTTGCCTAACAATTCATTCCCTGTTTTGGAGAACCTGTGCCCAAGACAAAGTAACTTGTCCTCAGATTTTGTGGAGTTGGTAAATGGCTCTAATACAAGGCAGGAAGTAGTAAGTGTTCAGACAATCATTTGATGTTTCCCTACTCTGACTGAGCCTTTTATGTGTATACACACATCATGCTTGTTTATTTTTCATAGCAGTCATCCAAAAGGTATGAACTGTCTATCCATATTTTAGAGCCGAGCAAAGTGAAACCAAAAAAGGTGTGTTTGTCACCAAACTCAGTGTTCTTTTCCCATCCTGCTGCTTCACATAAAAGAGATGTTAAGTCAAAAGAGAAGAATTACTTTTGGTTTGGTCAGAGCAGGATGGACCAAAGTCAGCCTCATGAAGGAGAAATAATTTGAGTTGTGTTTTGTAGGAGAGAATGAATGTGAGTATACAGATGCCACAGAAGGAAGGTAAGCAGAGAAAACAACATAAACAGGCTGGAAAGGGGCATATACAGGGATCAGCAAGTGGTTCCAGGATGTGAAGAGCAGATGAACAGGGTAAAAAGTGGCTATTCACAGATGAGAAAGATAACCTTGGGCAACAAAACATGTGACCATGGCTAGGCATGGTGGCTTATGCCTGTAATCCCAGCACTTTGGCAGGCCAAGATAGGAGGATCGCTGGAACTCAAGTGTTTAAGACCAGCATGGTCAACATAGTGAGGCCTCATCTCTACTAAAAATCAAAAAAATTAGCCTGGTGTGGTGACACATGCCTATAGTTCGAGACACTTGGGAGGCTGAGGCAAGAGGATCCCTGGAGCCTAGGAGATCAAGACTACAGTGAACTATGATTGTGCCACCACACTCTAGCCCAGGTGACAGAGCAAGACCCTGTCTCAAAACCAATAAACATATGACTAAGGCAGGAATGGAGGAGGAGAGAAGCTGAGATCGGCATGTTCATGAATTGCCTGGTATTAACTATAATTACTCAACTAAAAAGTCCAGGCTCTAGCTATTTACATACACTTACACATTTAAATGGTCTTGCCTAATTTTCTCTAATATTGCCAAATATTCTTTTTCAATTCCTTCATCCTCCAACTTTTCCCCACTAATAGGCTCTTCTTTCATCTCATAGTGATCTAAGTCTTCTATATCCTGCAAAAAGAAGAAAAATGTTAGCTTATTCAACCTATTTTTCTTCAGCAGTGTCTTATGCCAAATGTTAAATTATTCTTGACTCAATGGGGGAAAAGAAACAGAATATATCTATCCTATGGGGAGAGAGAAAAACCC
This sequence comes from Macaca thibetana thibetana, assembly GCF_024542745.1. Taxonomy (NCBI): domain Eukaryota; kingdom Metazoa; phylum Chordata; class Mammalia; order Primates; family Cercopithecidae; genus Macaca; species Macaca thibetana. The sequence goes on from NC_065584.1 coordinate 90,655,185, forward strand.
CCACATTCCATTCAAGAGGCTCCCACCTTTTATATCTCCTATTTTATTTAAAAGCTAGACTCTGGGTAAAGCAGATTTAAAAGTTTTACAAAGCCATAACTATTATGAAATAAGCCATCATTTATTTACTTCTTTAATTTTTATTTACTTTTTAAAAATAGGTCTCACTCTGTCACCCAGGCAGGAATATAGTGCAGTGATCTCTGCTCACTGCAAACTCTGCCTCCCAGGTTCAAGTGATTCTCATGCCTCAGTCTCCTGAGTAGCTGGGATTTCAGATGTACACCACCACACCCAGCTAATTTGTTTACATTTTTAGTAGAGACAGGGTTTTACCATGTTGGCCAGGCTGGTCTCAAACTTCTGACCTCAAGTGATCCACCCACCTCAGTCTCCCAAAGTGCTGGTATTATTGGCATGAGCCACCACACCTGGACAAGCCAGCTTTTAAATCTCCTCTTAAGAGGAACCTTTGATACAGTTTAGCAGCAAGTGTCAAGAACTTTAACTGTTCATAGTTTGTTCCAGAAACTCAAGTCCTAGAATTGTATTCCAAGACACTAGTCCAAGATGTAAACACAAATTTAGGCATAAGGATACCTATTTCAACCTTGCTACCACAAAAACAAACACAAAATATGCATGTGCAAAAATAGCAAAACAGTTAACTCAATTCCATGAAACATTAACAGGCCACTGAAATATCAACACAGCATAATTTCTCCTGCATTGAAAAACTTTGAAATGAAAAATGGGATACACAAAGGAATAGAAAGAATTTCAATTATGCTGAAATATGCACAGAAAAAGACCAGAAGAACTTCTATTGAAATGTTAATTTCAATTAATTTTAGTTGTTATCTCTGGAGATATTTGGTGCTTTCCCCTAATTGCAGTTTATGGTTTTATATAGTAAGCATCTATTGATGTTAATAACTAAAAAATGAGTTAGAAAAAGAATTTGATTTCAGGTGCTCGGGAGGCTGAAATAGAAGGCTCGTTTGGGACCAAGTGTTTGAGGCTGCAGTAAGCTATGATCATGCCACTGCACTCCAGCCTGGGTGACAGGGACCCTATCTCAAAAAATAATAATAATTTCAAAAGAATTTGAATAATACCCCCCAAAACAACATCTGTATTCACATCATTCTGCTCCCTCCCTTTCCATACTATCTGTTCTTACATATATACAAATATATGCAGAATTTTTAAATTCCCAACTTTTTTCAATTACCTTATTTTTCTACTTCAATTGTCAATATCTCTAAAGGACTAGTTTATATTCATCTCGATTTTTTTTTTCCAAGCCAGTTAATTCTCTGATTTCTAGACCAGGTTACTGACTACCTTCACTCAAACTCTGCCCATGACTCCATACTTCATGGAGCTCCCTTCTCCCAGTGTGCGCCTTTCAGCCCTGATCTTCCATCCTATGCTCGTTTTCCTCGCAATGCTCACAAATGCCTTTGGTCTGTATTTCCTCCTATACCTTCAACCTCAGTCATGTTCCCATCCACAAAACTTCTCCAACTAAGCATTAGCACATCACAAACAGAATTCAACATATCTCTCTAAAGCAATATCCTCAGCACACTATTCCCTGCTTAAGGCCTTCCTAACAATAATCACACCAAATAGAAACATGCCAGTCTCAAATTCAAGACTTTTAACCATCTGCCTTTTCTGGCCAATCTTGCTTTCCATGACTTCAACACATCAACCTTCCTTCTCAAAAGAAAGGCATCCAATGCACCCAAACACACCATGTCCAAGGTTGTTCTGGGCCTGTTCCCACATTCTTTTAGGAGCCTAGAATATCTGCTTTTCACCTGTCCTAATCTGACATCTCCAAAGTCCAGTTTCCTACCTTTCTAGATTTCCCTAAAAGTTGCGGTCCCGTGTTTATTATCTTGTGAGGGGAAAAATGAAAGGGTACATGACCTTTATGCAATGGCTGCCTGACCCACAGAAAAGGTTTAATGTTTTCATGCAGCTTATTCCACCTCAGCTAAACTGCATAAAAACATTAAAACAAACTCCCATTCTAACTGGACGATTTTAAGAAGTATTTTGCTCCCAGACTCATAAAACAAGCCTACAGCCAGGTACAGTGGCACATACCTGTAATCCCAGCATTTTGGGAGGCCGAGGTGGTGGATCACTTGAGTCCAGGAGTTCAAGACCAGCCTGGGCAATAGAATGAGACTCAAACTCTACAAAAAATAGAAAAACATTAGCTGGACGTGGGGCACTTGCCTGTAGTACCGGCTACTCAGGAGGATTGCTTGAACCCAGGAGTTCAAGGTTGCAGTGAGCCGTGACCACGCTACTGCACTACAGCCTGGGTGACAGTGAGATCCTATTTCAAAAAAACAAATGAAAACAAGCCTACAACACTACTTCTTTAGTTCTGAGTAACTCTAAATTATATTTTAAATTAATAATTTCCAAACCAAGAAAATGAAAGACTAAATTAATTATAAGACTCCAAACAGAAAAAAATATTTTAAAACAATCAAGACCATAAAATTCACAGACCTTCTATTTGGTCAATGCAGAGACATAGATCTTTGTTCTGAAGTCTCAATTTAAATGCAAAGCTTCAGAGTCTGAAAACATCTAAAATTATACCCATAACTGACAACTGGCCTAGGCTCAATGTCTTTGGAATTTGCTCTACTAAATTTGCTACTGTTTGAATGTGTTCCCTCCAAAATTCAGGTGTTTCTAATGTGATGATATTAAGAGGTAGGACCTTTAAGAGGTGATTAGGCCAAGAGGGATCCTTCCTCCTTAATGGGATTAAGGCCCTTATGAATGAGGCTTCACACATTGGACTAGCTTGCTCTCCTGCCCTTCTGCCTGCTACCATGTGAAGATGCAACAAGAAGGCCCTCAGACACCCAATGTTGGTATTTTCATCTTGGACTTCCCAGTCTCCAGAACTGTTAGAAAATAAATGTCTGTTCTTTATAAATTACCCTATCTCTGATATTCTATTATAGCAGCATGAAACAGACAAACAAAATCCCTTGATGATTTTTTCAACAAGAGACAGTTTCACTACTTCTGGTGAGTAGTCCCTAACATGTTCTCAAATTCTTTTATGCAAACATAAAATTTTTTAAACTTACTAGTCTCTGCCTAAAAATAACCAAATACAGGGTAAGGACTGATTAGTATTAAATATAAATAAAACTTTGGTGCTAAAAGTTAAGAGCTTTTGTTTTCCAGGAAATCAAATCCAAAGAATTCAGATAAAGCAATTTGCTCAAAAGTGTCTCATCAGTTAGAGGTAAAGCCAGAGTTGAGAAATTATATTCCATTCCAAATACAATGTGCTTTCAATTATTCCACATTAATAGTAGTTTACAAAGGAGATTTAGAGAATTACTCAAACCAAAAATGATGACATTTATGAAATATCATTCTTACATAAAATACCTACTTCAGCCATCTCCTCTTCTTCCTTTTCCTCTTCGTCTGAAGTCACTTCTTCTGTTGTCCCATTCTGAATAGAGAAAGAATCTGCCAGGGCTACACAGGCTGAATATAGGCTGAGTCCATTAGAAGACTGGTGCCATAGCTTTAGGGACAAACTCTCAACCATCTGTCACTGCAGTGCCGCTATCAGCTTATTAAAACTAAATGTTTATTTTTAAATCCAACTTTGACTTGACAAACAACAGTTATCAGCTTTTAAAAATGGGACAAATAAAAGAATTAGGAATAAAGAAAAGCAATCAGTCAAATATAAAGCAAAACCAAAAAAAAGTTAAAACAGAATCTAATTTAAAATAAGAAAACATTTTACTTACATGGCTATGTGTATAAGATCAATGGCTTATTTTGTTTAAAATAAATGTCACAAACTATCCATTCCTTAAAATAACTACCTTTTTAACTTTGAAAAGCCTGAATCATTACATAAATTCAATTGCCTTATATTTTAAAAGATCAGATGTGTTATTTATGGACACCTCACAAAACTAAGAATTATGAAATGATTACCACCTTACTAAAATGCAAATTTCAGTTTTAAAAACATGTTATTTACTACAAAATACCTCTCTACAAGACAGAATTTAACAACTGACACAATTTACAATTACTAAGTTTAGAAATGAGTGTAATGGGGTTTTAGGAAGGGCCTTCATACTCAGGGCAAATTTCAAAAGATAAGCTTCCTGGCCAGTGCACAGTATATAAATGCATCTTTAACCATGAAGGCCAGTTCAGGTTAGAACTCAGAATATGTAAAATATCAAGGAACTATGATCCAGAGATCAAGTAAGACCAACAAAGGTCTCAGCAGTATCTAAGCATCTGTTCTTAGATACTCTGATGGAGGAATACTTAAGAAAAACAACCCATGATCACAGAGGGTGTTAGAACTCTGCTGGATTAGTAAGCTGGAGAATGCCGTGTAGATGAACATACCCATGCAGCATTAACTTATATTTCCTTTAAATCTGCATCTCTTTAGACATTCTTTGTCTTCTCAAAACTAAATGGAAAAAGGAAGCAAGCAGCAGCTTCCAAAATAAAATTCACCCCTTCTTCATTTCCCTAAATTGTTATATTCCAAATCAAACTATTCTGAGTATCTAAAGAATATATACTTAGTCTAAAAGTCCCAAAGACTTTGGTTGCATCAGTGATTGAAAGAGCATTTTTGAAATGCTCATTTCAAAGCCTACCCATAGAATGGTTTTTTTGTTGTTTGTTTGTTTGTTTGTTTGTTTAACAGATGGAGTCTTGCTCTGTCACCAGGCTGGAGTGCAGTGGCAGGATCTCCGGCTCACTGAAAACCTCTGCCTCCTGGGTTCAAGCGATTCTCCTGCCTCAGCCTCCCCAGTAACTGGGACTACAGGTGCGTGCCACCACACCCAGCTAATTTTTGTATTTTTAGTGGAGACAGAGTTTCACCATGTTGACTAGGATGGTCTCGATCTCTTGACCTCATCATCCGCTCACCTCGGCCTCCCAAAGTGCTGAGGAGAATCTGTTTTTAAAAAGCTCTCTGAGGTGGTTCTGACATTCATCCATGTCTGTAACCATCAGCCCAGTTACTATCCTTCACTTTACACATGACAAAGCTGAGACCCCACCCCTCAAAAAGGGTAAATTAATCAAAACAAAAAGTGAATTAGGCTCGATCTCCGCTCACTGCAACCTCCTGCCTCTGCCTCCCAAGTAGCTGGGATTAAGTCGCCTCCCACCATGCCCAGCTAATTTTTGTATATTTTAGTAGAGACGGGGTTTCCACCATGTTGGCCAGGCTGGTCTCAAACTCCTGACCTCAGGTGATCCGCCCGCCGCGGCCTCCGAAAGTGCTGGGATTACAGGTATGAGCCACTGCACTGGGCCAAAACACCTAAAATCTTAAAGGCCTTTCCCATTCCCCGCCTGGGCTCAAACAAAGCTGGAGCCGCCCTGCCCCGCCCTGTCGCGGTCCCAGGAGCAGGCCGGCTGACTGAGGACGACCATGGGTCCCGAGAAGGCTCTGGCTTCCGCGGCCTTCCACCTCGGGGCGCGGCGGCGGGGGCCAAGAGGATCCAGCAGCCCCCAAGCCAGCCCGGCGCGAGGAGCCTAGAGACCCGCCCTCCGCCTCCTCCCACCCAAACCTCGCGCAGTCCCGGGGCAGGGCCGGGCCAGTTGAGGGAGAAAGGGGCGGGGAACCTGGGCCTCTACGGGGCAGGCTCCCCTTTGTCCCGGGACTCTGGGCGCCCCCTCTGCGCCCTCGGCCTGCCTCGCGAGGCCGCCGCCGGGCGCCTCACCGTGATGTTGCAGTGGAGCGTGAGCGGCGGCTGGGCTCCTGGTTCTTGTGGAAGGGACGCCAGCAACTTCAGTTTGGCCTTGAACCCTGACACGGACATCTTCCCCTCATCTCCGCTGGGAGGGGCGCAGAAGGGGAGCCCTCCTCCGGAGCCACTGTCATGGCCCAGACCACCTGGCAGGGCCGCCCGGCCGAGCTCTAGCGACTCGGCCTCTCCCCGCCGCCTCGACCCTTGTGGGAGCCGGCTGGAAAATGGCAAGGGGCATGGAGGCCTTGGCGGGAGCTGTGTGGCGGCCTGGGGGGCTGCTCCATTTGTAACTGACTCCACAGACAGGAGGCAAGGCTCCTGTCAAGCCACAGCTTAAAAGGGCAACAGCACCACCGCCCCAGCTACCACCTGGGAAAGGGATGCCCCCACCCTGCCACCGTCCCTGTCACCCCTCACTCCTCACCCCTCAACCCTCACCCCTCAACCCGGCGCACCCGCGCGCACCCGTTTCGGCGGGTACACGAGTCCAGAGCGTGCACTCGCTCCTGGCTGCCCCCTCCTCCCCTTGACCCAGCACCTTTCTGTGCGACCCATCTGATCCCTTCCTCACACTCGCGGAGTGGAGGCCCAGGGCGGCATAACCACAAACTCGTGTGTGTGTGTGTGTGTGTGTGTGTGTCTCCCAAGGGTGGGTGAGTGTGTCTCCCAAGGGAACAGAGCACTGCTGAGTTCAGGCTGATTATTAGTTCCTGGGCAAAATACAGTCACAAGAAGGCTATGTGCTGATTTGTCTTTTGTGGTGACATCATGTTGCTCGTGTTTTATGTTTTTCAGAGTTCATTAGTTTCTATTTGTTCTCAGTTAATATCCAGCTGAATAGATTATGTAAGTAGAATACCCCCAAACTGAAAGTCACCTACATAAAATATAGTGAAAAATATGTCATCCACTTAAACTATAGTTGAAGATGTGTACACATTAGTTTTGTGTAGCCAACACTGGATAATGGGTAAGGGCACAGGATCCCGGGGCGAGACTGCCTGGGTTCGGGTTCCAACTTAGCCACTTGCTGGCTGTGAAATACTTCACAGCTTTAAGCCTCAGTTTCTTTTTTTTTTTTTTTAACTTAATCCCAAATGTGATAGTAAGTCTCAGTTTCTTGATCTGAAAAACAGAAATTATTCAATGAGAGTCTATGTGAAAACTTAAAAGTTTTTAAAGCCACTGCCTGGCTCAGGAAAGTCCTCAGCTTTAGCTGTTGAAGTTTTAAAAGCCACTTTAAAGATTTGAAAGCCGCTGCCTGGCCCAGGAAAGTCCTCAGCTTTAGCCGTTATTAGCTATGATTCTTATTGTGTTGGCTACACGTGAATTAATGAGACAGGAAAACAATCAAGGATGACAACCAAGTATCCAAATTACCTCATCAGACCCAGAGAGATGCATATGTGTGCATGCTCTTGTTTCAGCTCAGAGCTCTTTGTCTAGAAGGCTCTTGAACTCAGAGGCCCAGGCATTATCAACTTGACTTGGCAGTGGAGTCATCACTTTTGTTGATGAATGAAATTGACATAATGCTCTTTTCTTCTTCTTCTTCTTTTTTTTTTTTTTGCACCAACCATGTGCCTAGAGCTAACTGTGTCAAGAAGAGCATGCTTCAGTTGGCTGGAGTGAGCAATTCAACTTGTGGAGGAATGAGAAATGTTACTGTTGAGACAAGAAACATAAAACCCCAGGGTAAGGTACAAATCACTGAAAGTCAAGCAGAGGAACTGGCATCCAGTAATGAGTTAGACTTTGTCAGCCTCTGGCCCTACAGATGGCTCTTTGGAGAGGAAAAAATTAAGCCAGGCCTGAGGGCACAGATCCTAAGGGAATGCTGGCAGCTCTAGGCTGTCTATGGAAGAGAAGCAGAGGGTGGCACCTGGTTGAAAGAGGGGGCTGGGGGACATAGCTTGAGCCTGTGTATATAGATGGAGTCCCTGATTCCTGCGACTGGGGAAGGAGATCGTGCCCGGATCAGGGGACCTCAAATCAGAACCCTTCCCACCCACACACCTTCTTTTCAGGGCATCTTTCATTGCAAACAACAGATAAACTAGTTGGAAAGCTCAGCAGATTCTCACGGTGGTGCCTAGCAGACCAGGCCTAGCTGCCCTTTACCCTGTGACTGAGGGTGATGCCACTGGCCTGTAAGCACACATTGGAAAATCTTTACATCCATGGACATGCCATGCCCACAGAGACAGCTGTGCATGGCTCTTTAGGTTTGGGGTGCTGTCCTGGCAGTTGCCTTACAAATATGTAGGATTAAAATGGGATACCCTAGAGCTTATCTAACATTTATCCTCCTCCCCCTCAAAATGAAGGGGAACTAGTTTTGTTAGCTTTATGAAAGATGGATCTGTCATTGTTTTTAGAATCTTTGAAGAAAGATTTCTTGGGAGGAAGCTATCCTGAACCCCCAGAGATTTTCTCATTTACTGGCGCACCAGCTTTAGAGTCTTAAGTCTTCATCCTGGCTCAGCTACCCTCCAGCTGTGTGACCTTTGAAAAGTTGCTTGACTACACTGAGTCTTGTTGTCACCTATGAGTGGAGGTTGCTATATTGCTACTGTGTGGAGCACCTACCCCCAGGCACTCTTATACAGTGATGGCAAAGATTAAATGCAATAATAAGGCTGCAGGAGGAGGATCACTTGAAGCCAGGAGTTCAAGACTAGCCTGGGCAACAAAGCCAGACCTCATTTCTATGAAAATGTTTTTTAACAAATGAGCTGGACTTGGTGGCTTAGGCCTGTAGTCCCAGCTACTCGAGAGGCTGAGGTGAGACCACCTGAGCCCAGGAGTTTGAGGCTGCAGTGAGCTGTGAGTACATAAGTAAAATAATAAAATAATGTATGCAATTAGTACACTAGTACATGATCAGGTACATGATAAATGCTTGATAAATGGTAGCCCCAATAAACTTTGTAATGTTTTGGGAGACGGTGTCCTTTGGACTCAGCCCAGAAGCATTTGAAGAGACTGTTTTGTATGATGGCTATTTCCTACAGGTATAGACTATACCTTCAGGGACCCAAGGCATTGGCTCAATGGGGCACCTTGTTCTATTTACTCTTGTTTTGGTCGGCACCAATTGCCCTAGGGCTAAGCAGGACTGCCACCACAGATTGCCAAGTGTATCCCCCTCCCCATGCTAGCCATGGGAAAGCCACTTGCATCATAAGACTACAGGAAATCAAAAGGAATAAAAAGCACAATTTAGTCACCTGCTCTCCAGCTGATGGGCAACAGGTTTTTGCTATTTTGAACAGAGCTGTAAGGAACATTCCTTGTCCACATACCCTGTTTTATATAGGCAAGAATTTCTGTTGCATTTAGAGTAGAATTGCTGGGCTAGGAGGAGTGTGAATATTCAACCTTATGAGATGGAGCCAAACTGTTTTCCAAAGTGGTCATACCAGTGTATACTCCCAGCAGCAGTTCTTAAGAGATCTCAGGATCTCTATCTTCTGGTGAGGTCACAAGCAGTCAAAAAGAATGAATGCCAGCTATAAACAACAATAAGAATCTTAGCAATATAATATTAAGTGAAAAAAAAAACAAATCCCATAAGGATGCATATAGCATACTTTATATAGCTTGGAAAAGAAAATGTATATATAGGCCAGGTATGGTGGCTCATGCCTGTAATCCCAGTACTTTGGGAGGCCAAGGCAGGAGGATTGCTTGAGGCCAGGAGTTCAAGACCAGCCTGGGCAACATAGCAAAACCCTGTTTCTACGAAAACTAGAAAAATTAGCCAGGTGTGGTGGTGCAGGCTTGTAGTCCCAGATACTCATGAAGCTGAGGTGGGAGGATCTCTTGAGTTTAGGTGTTCAAGGTTACAATGAGTCATTGCACCACTGCATTCCACCCTGGGCAACAGAATGAGACCCTTTCTCTAAAGAAAAAAAAAAAAGTAAATAAGTAAAATTTAAAAACAAAATGTGGGCTGGGCACGGTGTCTCATGCCTGTAATCCAAGCACTTTGGGGGACCAAGGTGGGCACCTCATTAGGTCAGGAGTTCAAGACCAGCCTGATCAACATGGTGAAACCACATCTCTACTAAAAATAGAAAAATTAGCCAAGCGTGGCGGCGCGCACCTGTAATCCCAGCTACTCAGCAGGCTGAGGCAGGAGAATCACTTGAACCTGGGAGGCAGAGGTTGCAGTGAGCTGAAATTGTGCCACTGCACTCCAGCCTGGGTGACAGAGCAAAACTCTGTCTCCAAAAGTAAAAATAAAATAAAATAATTTTTTAAAAGTTGTTTTTTTGAAAAGATTAACAACATTGACAAACAAAAGGAAACATGACAACTGATATCGCAAAAACTCAGGCTGGGCGCGGAGGCTCACGCCTGTAATCACAGTACTTTGGGAGGCCGAAGCGGAGAGATCACAAGGTCAGGAGATCGAGACTATCCTGGCTAACACAGTGAAACCCTGTCTCTACTAAAAATAACAAAAAAATAGCTGGGCGTGGTGGTGGGTGCCTGTAGTCCCAGCTATTCGGGAGGCTGAGGCAAAGAATGGCGTGTACCTGGGCGACAGAGCTTGCAGTGAGCCAAGATCGCCCTACTGCACTCCAACCTGGCAACAGAGTGAGATTCCATTCCCCCCCACTCAAAAAAACAAAAAACAAACAAACAAACAAAACTAGTGGCTATTATCAGCAACTATATGCAAACAAATAGGAAAACCTACTAAAACTAGATAAATTTCAAGACACATCCAGACTACCAAGATTGAACCACGATGAAATCCAAAACCTGAACATACCAATAAAAAATAATGGGATCAAAGTGGTAATAAAAAGTCTCCCAGCAAAGAAAAGCCTGGGACCTGATGATTCACTGCTGAATTCTAGCAAACATTTGAAGTAGACTAATACCAACCTTACCCAAACGATTCCAAAAATAGAGGAGGGAAGACTTCCAAACTCATTCTACAAGGCTAGTATTATCCTGATACCAAAACCAAAGATACATCCAAAAAAGAAAACTACAGGCCAATATCACTGATGAATATTGATGCAAAAATCCTCAACAAAATATTAGCTAATTGAATTCAACAACACATTAAAGCTGGGGTGCAGTGTCCCAGGTTCACTCAACACTTCCCATTTTCCTCTGTGTGTGTGTCTACTTTGCCGTGTTCCCTGGTGGCAGCAGGGGTGGCAGTGTTGGTGTGTGGGCCTCCCAGGACAAGGGGAAAGTGAGTATGCCCTTTTCTTGCCTCCTGCCAGGCATCTGCAGCCTAGCACAAGCTCTGGCCAGGTCTTCAAGCAAGGGACCTGGAGATGTTCTTTTACAATTTCTGGATTGGTAACTTGAGGCAAATTCTGGATACTAGAGTCAGAACTCAGACAAGACTTGAATCACAAGAGTCTGTGGTCCTGAGAGGCAGAGGCGTGAAACCGTCTAGAGCTGGGTGTGTGTTCAGGCCAGTTGCTTCTCTCTGTGCCTCAATGTTCCAGGTACCCTCGGAGGGGCTGAGATCCTAGGGATCCCTGGAGCCTGGCTGCATGGCCCGGCCACCCTGATGCCCTTGTGTGCTCCATGACAGGACAGCAAGGCCGAGGAGAATGGCTCCGACAGCTTCATGCACTCCTTGGACCCACAGCTGGAGTGGTAAATGGAAACCACCCAGAACCTGGTGGAGTCCTACATGGTCATTGTCAACAAGACCGTGTGGGATTTCATGGTTGGTGTCATGCCCAAGACCACCATGCACATCATGATCAACAACATGCTTGCACCGCCTCATGGGGACAGGAGGTTCCTTTGGCACTGGAGATGCAGGTGGCCATGTTGGCCTGGGGGAGATGCCGACCAGCCCTATGGGACCAGGTCCACGGAGGGAGGCATGTTCCAGACCATGAGCGGTGATCTCGCCCACTGTACTCCAGCCTAGTGACAGAGCAAGATCCTATCTCCAAAAACATTTTGAAACAACGAGAGTAGACAGGTGTCCTGGTGGCATGATAGGTCCAGGGTCCCCTCCCAGATCTGTGACCTTGGGACACGTGACTTTTCCTCTGGACCTCAATGTCCCTTTCTGAGTGAGAAAAGGGCTGTGGGGAGGCAGATCTTTGAGTCTAAGTGGTGTAGAAGCCACATCTGAAAAGCCATACTCAGGGCTCCAAGTCCAGCACACAGTCCCACCAGGGCCCGGCAGGAGGCCAGTGCAGCACAGGCATCAGGTCCCAACCTCCTTCCTTCTTTGCCCACTCTCAGACCAAGGAGTTCATCTTCTCGGAGCTGCTGTTCCACCTGTACTCGCGTGGGGACCAGGACACGCTGATGGAGGAGTCAGCAGAGTCGGCAGAGCAGGCACAGTGGTGCAACGAGATACTGTGCATGCACCAAATGCTGAAGGAGGCGGTCAGCATCATTGGCGACATCAACACGACCACCATCAGCATGTCCACGGGGGCCCATGGACGACTCCCGGTTGGACGCAGGTACCAGGGCTGGCCCCTACTAGCCCCAAAGCCCCACAGCCTCCATGGCTGACCCTGGGCTCTTGGAGCAGGCTCTGTGCCCAAGCTGGCAGACATGGGTGCTCTCTGGAGCTGTCAGAGAGTTCGTGGTTTATGGTGTAAGAGCTGAGAGCTTGGAGGAGGTTATGTGTGGGGCTGTACTCTGAGGTGGCCAGAGGCCTAGGAATGTCATCCTGGGCACGCCGTACTTGTTGTGCAGTCTGAGTCATGCTGCCAGGGGAGGGCATCCAGCTCCCAGCCTGGGAGTGCTGAGAGCCAAATCCACTGCAGAGCAGGGGTGATAGTCAGGGTCTCACCTCCTCTATCTGTCGGCAATTCAGTGGTGATTGAGGATAAAACCTCGAGAGTCACATATACATGATCAACCCACAACACACCTCACAGGCCAGTCAGGGACACACAGCCCCCTTCTCTCCCTCCCAGGTACCATCATAGCTGCTAATGTGTGCCTGAAGGCAGGGTCCCTGGCCCCGGCTGATGCACTACCGCCAGCCAGCAGGCTCACACACCTTGGCCTATTGCTTCTAGAGGTCGCCTTTGCTATTCAGCCAAGAGAACCACAGTGGCTGCTGGCCCGGCTGAGCTCCGCCCAGCAAGCCCGCCCATCTCCCTTGCCATGGACTATCCCTGTTCTGCTTTTCCCAACAGGAAGGGTCCAGCCTCACCTGTGCGACCTGCAACCCCCAACAAGCTGAGGCTCTCCTCTTAGACTTATACATCTATAGCCAGTGGCATCTGGCTGCCTGCCCTCCCTGTGTCCCCCAGGGTCCTGGGCTTTCTGACTGCCCAGACGGGGCTCCAGTGATTACTCCAGCCATCCATCCCTTTTAGCTTCATCACCCTGGTTCAAGCACTGTTCCTTCTTTATCAGGGCTGGTAGTTGTTGCGTTGGACTCCCAAAGGCAAGAGGTGGCCCCGGGCTGGTGGGTTGGGAGATGGATGACCAGAGATGAGGGAAGCCCGAGGAGGCTGAGCATTGCTCTGAACAGTGGGTGCACTGCCTGGGTGTCCTGGAAAAGGCCAGTGTGTGTGGGATGGGGTGGACACTGCAGCCCCCAGGTACAACCCGTGAAGCTCCAGCTCCTCCCTCCATCTTCCTCCCCTTTCCCTTCCAACCCCTTTCCACAAACCTTGCCATACCCACACATGCGCCCTCCCCTCCCCAGCCCTCCCACACCTGCTGTGGCACACCTGTGCTCTGCACTTGCCTCTCCAGCTCTCTGCTCGCCTTTCTCTCTCCTGTTTTCACTCTAACTGCCAGCCGAATGGGTCAGGCAAGACCACGCCATCCTCAGAGCCTCAGACCCCACTTCAACCTCTAAACAGATCTGTCCTCTTCTTGGAGACCTCCCTTTCCAAGCCTGCCTGGGTGGCTGTTCTGTGACTTCACAGTGGCTCCCCCAGCCCCAAAGCCAGCCCCCTACATCTGTGACTTAGTCTGTTGTAGTGGTGAGCGGACACATCCAGGTGTGACTGTTGCTGAAAACTTGTGCCCCCTCTGTGGTACGCCTCTGCCCTGGTCTATAAATATCTTTAAATATATATATATATACACCAACACGTGGCCGACCACTTCACCTCTAGCGCTGGGAATCAGTGACTGTGCTGTCTTTCTGGAATCTTGTGGCCCAACAAGAGAAATCTGTCTCCTGACATTGCCCCTTCAAAGTGCACCACCTCTAGTGAGCCTCCCTGCCATGCCCGGCCTGTGGACATCCAGCCCCCACCATCCTTCCCACTCCCCCCCCAACCAAGCATGGCGGTGCTGTGCAGGCCTCTGTGTGGCCTGACAGTCTCTACCAGTCCTGCTGTCCCTCAGCTGAGAATCAAACCCATTTCTGGATGATGGGGAAATGTATCCTCTGCTGACTGTGTTCTCTGTGGGCCTCAGAGGAGGGGAAAGACCAAGCCATTTCTAGGGTGCTGTTGGGAGTGGTGAAAAGGCCATACCTTTTCCAAGGGACTGTTTTCCTGGAAAGCCCCTGAAGCTTAGCTGGCTCTTATCCTGTGAAGCCGGCTCTGGCCAACAGGGGGCAGGGCCATGAACTCAGCCTGGAGGGAGACTGAGGGGCAGCCAGCACTCTAGAGGGACAGACAGAACAGGCCACCAGGTGCAGACAGGAGAGGGAGGCAAGAAGACAGAACTGAAGATGCCTGGGATGGGTGGAGGTCAGTGCCCTTAGGTGCTGGTACCTGTCTTCCTGGCCACCGCCAGATCAGGCTTCTGAGTCTGTTGGCTGTCAGGGCCAGACTGCACCCCATAGGCTCCATGGCAGTTCCCATGGAATCCCCCAGGTGTCACCAGGCAGCAACAGGTAACAGGCCTGGAAGGTCCCCAACAGTCCAGCTGGACATGCTCAGACACTCTAGGACTCCCCGTCCAGTGGCACAAACTCCAGGACCCAGTGAGGGAAATGGGAACACACCAGGCCAAGCAGTATGGCTAAATCCATTTATTCCAAAATAAAAAGCAAAATAAACAGGAGTCGCATCACCAGGGAGTCACGACTCCATCCCCTCCTCCTTCCTTTGTCCTATGCCAGCAATAAATAAGTTTCCCAGCCACAAATAATTATTAGAACCTCCTCCCCATGTGTCAGCTCCAACCTCCACTAGCTACGATACAAGGGCAGCCCTACCCTGTGGAATATACAAAACATTACACAGACACAATATGTACATCGGGGAAGGGGGCCCACCCCAGCAGCCCGTGCCCTCGCCTGGTCCACATTTAGCCCCACTGGCCCACCTCAGCTACCTCTCTGAATAAGAAGATGGGAGACCCCCTGAGGGAAAACTTGCTATGGTGAGAGTAAGGAGACCATCAGACCTCCTCCGAACAAACCAACTCCACCAGCCTCTGGCTCTTAAATAACAATCATCATCATCCAGAAATATAAGGACTCAGCCCTGGTCAAGGCGGCAAAGGGTCTGTTTGTCTTTCCCCAGTAGACAGAGGTCTTGTGTTGCTACCCTAATTGTAACGGGGTGACTGGGAAGGGGTGGTAGGGACATGGTGGCAGTGGAGACTCCAGCCCCATTTCCCCAGGCTTTGCTGACAGGGACTTGCTTTTAATTTTTATTTTTATCCCATGACTTTTTAAAAAATCCCATAACTTCTTTTTCATAACTTTTTTTGTAACTGTTCATGAAACTTTTTTCTACTTTTATCCCACAACTTTTTTGCCACAACTTTTTTACATTTTTTATCCCATAACTTTTCCACCCCATAACTTTTTTTAATCCTGTAACTTTTTTATTTTGTGTTCTTTTAATAAACACTTGCATAGTTATATTCCAATTTTGTAAAAATGAAACAGATTATCTCATGCCAAGCATGCCCAACATTTGCACAGTATCAATATGTTTAATACTATAGTTTTCAAGACAGGTAAAATAAAATTTTAAGGCAAAAGCAGCAATGTGCAATAATTTAATAATTTATTACATTACAGTAGCATCACACCAGCAGTCAATAATGCCACTTTAGGCAAAAGTTTTTCAGTATTTCCATTATACATTCTGTTTACAAGAATTTATAAATAGGTAAAATTCATTCTAAGAAAGCTTGGCAACTAAAGCTTTGGACTGGAACTGGCATTTCTTTCTCTACTTTTCATTCCCACCGTTTCTTTCTTTTAAGCTACAGTATTCATATTTTAAAATGTTTTAACTTATTTCAGAACATTAAGATAGCAGTTACATTTTTTAATAGTTATACTATTTTTAAATGACTCTTTAAGTAAAGGTTTAGAGAAACTATATTACAGATAGAGCTGATTTATATTTTCAAATTTCAAATTTTCTAAAAATCAACTTTGGTTTTAGAACTGATTTTTTTTTTTTCATTTCTGGAAAACCTATCAGGTTTAATCAACTACTTTAAAAATATTTATTATATATTGCAATCTTTAAATAGGTGTTTTGATTCTTCCTACAGAAACTCAAATTTATTCAGTTGAACTCGCATTTTAAAATTCTATGTTTCTGATGAACTCTAACCTTCCAAGCAAATCAAAAGCTGCCTTATACTGAATGAGGTATCGCAAAAGACTGTACGCACTTTGAAGAAAGACTTAAGTTATTGTCATATGATTTCCATTCTTTTTAGCTTTCTCTTAAATATACAACAAATACACAAAGAGTGGTATTTCAGTTAATATAGTAAATTTATTTTCCTGACTGACATTCAGCTTCAATATGCCAGTATGTGATTTAATCCATAGGCAGCTGATGAACACATTATTGTCAGATTGGTCACAGATGCTAAACACTATCTGCAGGTCATTCCTGGTCATTGATATTTATCAGGATAAAAGTGAAGTGGTTTCAACGTTAAAAGTACCTTTGAAATAATTTATCGATGTATTAGATAAAGCCAGTTTCAGAATGATAAAGAAAAAACGTTAGACCAAATAGAGGTGGCTAATTAACAGTGGTACAATTTCCAGCCCAAGGGTTTAAAATGGACTTAAAGTAACTGTCTTTAAACTGAACTCAAAGAATGCAAAAGTGGCAAGTTCAGAAAATAAAAGGCAAGAACAGGACGTTAAGTCCATTTTAAACCCACGGGCTAGAAATCCTACCACTGTTAATTAGCCGCATTATTTGGTCTAACATTTTTTCTTTATCATTCTGAAACTGGGTTTATCTAATACATTGATACATTCATATAATTTGGAAGAGTCAGTTGAAGTCACAAGGACCCAATATTTGCACTCTTTCAGTGAATGCAGGCATATCTGTTATTCCATGTGTAAAATCGTATTGTTGCTCTCCTGTTAATGTCGTATTTATAAGAGTATCACGCTAAAAATGGAGATGGTCTAGTAACTAGAAATCCCCACCCCAGGGAGCACACATACACATCTCCCTACATCCTAATAAGGTGATGTGTTTTGAACTTCATGAAGTTTGAACTGTTGAGTCTTTCCCAAGCATCATCAAGTTATGATTTAGGCAATATATGAATGAAATCATTCATTCATCATGGATAGGCACAATCACATAAATATTGCACAAAATATGTCCCTAACTGAAACCAAGAGATACAAAAACATATTTCACTCTTTGTGAAGAAGTTTGTGAGGAAATATAGCTCTGTGATTGTATAGACACGTTTCCTGATAATACATTGACATTCACAAGCAGTAGATTGCACTGTAGTTTATAAACATTTTAAATTGCATAAACTTCTCCTTGAATTTCAAATATAGTATAATACTGTCTACTGTAACTCCTTTTTGTTTCAACTAAGTACTCTCACATATATTAGTTTATAATAATGTTTGTTATTATTTTTTAAAGTGTTTTCCATTCAAGGAAAAGAAGTAAATTCCTATGTCAGAGTAACCAAGGTGGTTGAAGAATAAGTATTATCCAGAGAGGTCTAGATGGTAAATCAATCTTCAAGCCCCAAAGAAGCTCCATGAACAGAGAGGAATGCCAGGTGTCACACAGCTTTCCTTCACTCTAATTCATTCTTGACTAGAGCCCATATGCCTGTTCCAGGGACATCTAAACTCTTAAAGGATTTCTTACGATCTTTACTAAATACGTTAAGAAGAATGCCAACCAGCACTCTTTTGTGTACTGGGACATGTGGCCATGGGATTAAAACAGGTAACATGAACTCTGACTTTAAAATGTATTATAGATACAAATGCTCTAAGCTAGGAAAGGTTTTCCGTATCTACAGTCAACCATGGGAGCCTTTCATTCCTCAGAAATAATCCCTTTTTAGGTCATCGAGAAAGAGCACAACTGCTGCAGCTCATGGTGCAACATCTTCATGAGCCCAGAGCACACACAAATCCTGAGGGAACTACCATAGTACAGCGCTCATTCTTGGCACCGGAACAAATGAAACACACTCTATCCCGCACACACCTGCCAGAGCAGGCCACTTTCCTCTTCTGTGAGATTTAAAAATCCCCCAAAATGTTATTACTCCCATCACCAATACACAGAAAATGGGGGAAAGGCTGTTTCCAGTTCTCAGCCTTTAAACAACTCTAAATGTCAGTACTCACAGTGGCATATTACAAAGTAATAAACAGTGCACACTTGGGGGCAAAACATATTGAGCTAATGAAGAGCTCACTGTGACTAAGATTAGGTCAAACAATAGCAGAACATAAGCAGATTTTATCTGAATTCCATAATGAATATACGTGCTGCAATAACATTAAAAAAGCATGGCAGCCTATTCCAAACCAGCGACAATAGTTTTGTGCAAATAGTGGGTCTTTGTGTGTTTGACCTCCCACCACATAAGGGCAAACTCGATACGCATGCTAATGACCTACAATTATGAAATTAAAAAAGAAAAATGCTACAGGATGCCAGAGTGAACATCAGTGAAAGCCTCAGAGACCCACTCTCCTTTAACTTTTTACAAATAAACTTAAATTGTAAATTAGAAACACAAATAATCATGAGTGGCTCTAACATTCAAATGAAGTACATGAATTGGGTAGGAGATTAACCCCATAACTTTGTTTCTTTTTTTAAAATTTCTTGACCAGCTCTTTGATGATGGTGATGTTAATCTCCTTCTTCTCGGCAGCGAAGCCCGGCAAAAGAATGGCACACAGGGGTTGATGCCCAAGCCTGGGTGCTCCACGCTGTCGGTGAGGCTCACCTCACAAAGATCTTTGGGGAGAGGGAGGCGGGGATCTGAGCGCAGTGTGAGCCTCTCCTGCCCCTGCCTGCCCACCTGCCTGAGGACTCTACTCACCACCATGCTTGTTGGCAGCTCCCAGCTCCTGCGGGGCTGGGTTCCTGGACTGGGCTCATCAGCAGGGTTCTGGGCAGTGGCCGGAAATTTGCCGTGCCCCTCGTTGTAGTCACCACAAGCCACAGCATTATCTCCTGCAGCTCCAGCAGCTTCACCTGGATGGAGGGGTGCTCAGCTGTCATGCAGCTACCAGCGCCCACCCTCACACCCACCCCCAACCCATCAGATATGTTGCACACCCTACATTCATCTCCTCCTTGTCCTGGGCCAGCCTGATGGCCTCCTGGTGCTGCATCTTTGGCACTACCCCCTGGCTCTATTATAATGTGATGAACTTTCCTTCGGGACAACAGGGCTCAGACGCTGAGGCCCCTCCGTTGGCCCTGCAGCTCCCACTGCCATGCCCTGGCCTCCAGCTCACTGGTGGCATCTGTCTTTCCAGTTCTGGATGAATCGAAGCTGTAGTTTCTCCACCCACTCCCTCAGGTCCACCTTCTCCAGGAGGTCCATAAGGCCGCTCTGGAGCCAAAATAATGGTGTCATATCGCGGCAGCAATCTGTCCCACCCCTGCCCTTCTTGGACCATGCCAGGACTCACTCACCTCCAGCTTCTCCATGACCTCCTGCAGGACCCGGTGGGTCTCCCCACTCAGAGACTCACCCCCAGTCACTGGCGCTGGGATCACTGCTTCTGGCTCCTGCTGGGCCGAGGCCAACAGGTGAGCCAGGCGCTGGCAGCACACTCTGTGCTCTGTCACCTGCTCTCGGAACTGTGCCTGCTCCTCCTGGGCACTGGCTCCAGCGGGGTTGAAAAATGCCACCTGAGGGCAAGAGGTGAGCATTCTTGTAGGGGCATACACAGAACAAATGGGCAGAGAGGTGGAGCGCAGCCCCTTCCCTTGGGGCCTCAGAGAGTGTACCTGTTGGTCACAGGTGAAATGGTGTCTGACCACTGGCTCCCAGAAGGGGTGAGGGTCCGGAAAAATCAGAAGGCAGGGAAACCAAGAGCATAAAGGGGTCTTGGAGGGAGCACAGAAGAAGATGGCAAAATCGGTGCAGGGGGAGTCAGGCTCACCATGGCCTCCCAGCTCTCCAGGTCCTCCGGGACGGTCGGCATGGGCTGAGGTGCCTCCTCCTCCTCACTGTCCAGATGTCCTCCTCCATCTCCTGTGGGGGGTGGCCAAAAGGGTCCTCAGACAACCCAACAAGGGAGGTACTGTGGGCCCACCTCTACCTCCACCATCACTGTGTAACCCTGAGCCAGCCCCTACCCAGAGAGGAATAAGCTGCTGTTTTTTATTTTTACTTTTAACGACAAAGATCTTGCTATACTGCCCAGGCACAGTCCCACTACCGGTCAGTGCTGGAGTTCTGACCTGCTCCATTTCTGACCTGGGCCAGTTCAGCCATCCTTAGGCAACTTGGTGGACCCCACTCCCAGGAAGTCACCATATTGATGCCGAACTTAGTGCAGGCACCCAGTCGGCATAAGGACCAGCTGTTCTAAAGGTCTCTTCCAACTCCTCAATCCTGCGCTGCTAACAGTGCCCCCTTCCTCCTGAGGCTCTCTCCTCTTCCTCTGAGCAGGTTCCCGTACCTTCCCCAGGAAGAACCATGAGGCTCAGCTGGGCCTGTAGGGGCTGGTTCTGCTGGCTGGAAGTTTCCAGGCGCTCCTAAGGGGCCAAGAAAGGGTGAGAAGGCACAGAGTTTGCCAGGTTGTCCCCCTTAGGGCCCCAGCCTCAGCAGCTCCCTCCCCTGGGTCTCCTGCAACTTTTTGTGGGCCAGGTTGGCCACCACTTTGCCCCAAGCTTCCTTGTGATGCAGCTGGTTCATTAGCTGGGTCTGCTGCAGTAACTGCCTGTGCAGCACCTCATTCTCAAAGGTCAGCTGCTGATAGGCGGCCACCTGCTGCTGATAGGTGGCCACATACTGCTGCAGGTGACCCAGGTGATGGTCTGGCTGCTGCTACAGACTCTGAGCCACTTGGCTCTTCAGCTTCACCTGCAGGAATATGCTGGGAGTGAGGGCATGTGGTGGCTGGCTTCCAGATTCTGGGACCATTAACAGGGTAGCCAGGGAAATGTGGGGCTCTGTCACCTGCCCAGGCCCTGGCCCCTTGCTCTGGGCCTAAGTGACTGCCTCCTTTTCCTAGAATCCCATGCCTCCTTCCCCAGCCTCAAATCGCATACTCTCTTCTCACCATTTAAACTGTAGGCCACAGACTGGTGGAAAAGCAGTGAGAGACAACCACCATCTGCTAAGTGTGCTACATCCTTAATGCTTTCCAACTATTATCTCATTTAATCCTCAACTCCTCTGTAAGGAAAATGATAACTTCCTTTTGAAGTTAAACAAACAGAGACTTAGAGATGCAAAGTATTTGAATGGTGACCAGTGGAACCGAGGCTGGAATGCGGTTTTAATCTAAGGAGCGTTTTTGTTTTGAGACAGAGTGTCACTCTGTGGCCCAGGCTGGCATGGAGTGGTGCAATCTCAGCTTGCTGCAATCTCCACCTCCTGGGCTCAATCGATTCTCATGCCTCAGCCTCCTGAGTAGGTGGGATTACAGGCATGTGCCACCATGCCTGGCTTTTTTTTTTTTTTTTTTTTTTTTTTTTTTTGTAATTTTGATAGAGATGAGGTTTTACCATGTTGCCCAGGCTGATCTCAAACTCCCGACCTCAAGTGATTCTCCTGCCTCAGCCTCCCAAAGTGCTGGGATTACAGGCATGAGCCACCGTGCCTGGAATAAGGAGCCTCTTATACCACTGTCTCTTCCCCTATGACTGGGGGCTCCATGCCTCTAGCTGGGATGATGATGTCCAGACCTGGGAGGAGCCCAGAGCTCCACATGTCTAATAGTCAGAGGGCAGGAAGCAAGAAACAGTCACAGGACTGCCCTGGAGGGTGCTGGGGTCACCTGCTCCAAAGCTGGAGCTGGCTCTGGCCTGGCACCTCCCCTCCCCAGAGGCTGGTGCCCGCTTCCCAGCCCTTCTTGGATGGGGCAGAGGTTACCGTTTCCTTCACCTCACCCAGCTTCTCCTGCAGCTCCTTTACCTGCTGCTCCAACTGCAGTGCGCTCTTGTTCTCATTGTTCTGGACAGACAGAAGCAATCAGCAGCCACCCACTGCAGCTGGAGAACCAAGAACTTGGTGTCTGCCTCCCATGGCACCAGGAAGGATGGAGGCAGGTGAGAAAAATCATCCCCTCTCTCCACAGCCTCCAGAGCAGGGCTCTGGCTCACAGGTGCCTTTAGAAGTAACATTTCACGTGAGGGCTACACTGCCCCATTTTACAGGTGGGGAAACAAAGGCCTGGAGGGCTAGGGAGGAGGGCAGGCTCCCCAGGTGGGGCAACACACCAGCTTCTTGAAGCCACTCTGTGGCTCAGCCAGCAGCTGAAGCCTCTCCTCCTGCTGCTGAAGCCTCTCCTCCTGCTCCTGAAGCCTCTCCTCCTGCTGCTGAAGTCTCTCCTCCTGCTCCTGAAGCCTCTCCTTTTGCCCCCAGATCAGGACACTCATGCGCTGATTGTTGTCCACCTGGGCTTGGAGTTCTCCTGCCATTCTCTCAACTTCCTTCCTCAGATGCTGCAGCTCCACCTCAGAGGGCACTGCTGGAGGCTCCAGAGGCAGGGGTTCAGCGGAGAAAGGAAGCAGGCAATAAGGCCCTCTGGATTCTCAAAAAAACAAAACAAAACAAAACAAAAAACCCTCCTCTTAGTGCACAGCTCCTCTCAGGCTCCCCAAACTTGGCCTTACTGCTAATAATTCCTCGGACTCAGATGGTAGGCAATCTTCTGAACCACTTTCAGATAGAGAGCACTGTGGGTGGCTGACAATGGGCCCCCTTTGCTGATGGGGACACTGAGGCTCATGGAGACGACAAGACTTGCTATCTCCTGGCACAGACCTCTTTTCCTCTGCCTCAAAGCCCTTCCATCCACTCACCTCCCTGGGGCACTCTAAGCCACCCCCAGGGCCGTCTGATGCCAGGCCTGCTCCCAGGTCATGCCAGCCCCATCTTACCCCTCTGGTTTTTGTTTGGACAAGCTCCTCTCCAGCTTCTCTACCCGATGTGTATCATGCTTCTTCTCCTTCTTCAATGTGCGAACCTGCCCAAAGCACAGGGGCAAAGGGCCCTGGAGAGAGGGGCTGGTGGCTGGACAGGCTGCCATCTCCCTCTCTGCTCCCACCTCCACAAAGCCCATGACCACCTCTGGCTGTACTATTTTCATTTTACAGATGCCCAGAAAGATCCAGTGACCTATCGAAGGTAGGGGGCTGAAGGGTCAGATCTCACTTCCTGTGACATTTTCCTCATCCTCTGCTGCCACCAGGCCCTCTCTCCTTTTATGTGTTGAGCATATTCATCTCTCTCTAGCTGGACTTGTTTAAGCAACTCCTTCAACTGCAAGAATGGGCACAGAAGTTAGGAAGGGCCGTCACTGGTCCTCACCTGCTCCTGGCCACCTGGGGTCATCTTCCTTCCACATCCCTCCCTCTGCAAAACCTTACCCATGTCATGTGTGCATTCAGTAGTGCCTGCTCCCATATGGACCACTCTAACTGCCACTCAATAACAGCTTTACTGTGGCTCGAGGTCTGGATGGTGAAGAGTGAGAAGTTTCAATCTTAGGAGCCTGGGCCATTCCACACTGTGCCCCGTAAAAGGGCTGGGCTTGGCTCAGTATACAACTTGGTCAGTAAAGATCAAGGCATTTCCAAGCCTGTGGTCTGGTTTTTAAAAGAACTTAGTCAAGTTGGAAGGGACAGGGAAAGAGACTGAATTTACAGCTGGCTAACAGAGGTCCAGAGAGATCAGATAATATTGCTTTGTTATTACTGTTATTGCTACCACTGTTTGAACTTTTATTGAGTGCTTCACCAGTTACCATGTTGGCAATCCCATTTAATCCTCGCAACTACCATAGGAGACAGTTACTATGATTACCTCTATTGTGTAGATGAAAAAACATGGAGTATTCGAGGTTAAGTGCTTGCCTAAGATCACTTAGGCAGAGCTGGGATTTGAACACCCAGGTCTATCCGATTCTCTAAGCCCATTTTTCTTGCTGGGGGTGGGAGCACAGATAGGAAGGGGAAAATTAATATTTTGTTCACTTTTTGAAAGGATGATACATTTGCATAGTCCAAAACTCAGAAGGTACAGAAGGGAAGTGTCTCCCAGCCACCCTGTTGCTCTCTCCTGAGTTTTTTATGAATGCTTACAGACATGTTTTATGTCTATTATAGTATGTACACACACACACACACACACACACACACACACACACACATTTCCTCTCTCTACAGAAGTGGTAACATATTAAAGGTATTCTTCTGTTCCTATGCAGTACAAATACCCAATACCCCACCTAAGACTTGGCCAAGACCACAGCCAGGTAAGGGCAGGGCAGGCACTTGGCCTCCAAGCTCTGCGTCCAGTGCTCGCTCCCCACAGTGGGCCCCAACTCACCCACAGCAGCTGACTCAGCCCCAGGCTGCTCTAACAACCACACACAAAAGCAGAGGGAAAAGGCCATGCTGTGTTCTGGGCAGGACACTCCATCCTGTAGAATGGAGCTTTAGGCTCACTCCTCCATCTAGGAAGCCAAGCTGCCAGGGGACAGGACAAGTGGCTGAACTCACACTGATCTCCTTCTTCTCCTGTGTGGCAGTGACAGCAGAGAGAGCCCACTCTAACTCTGCTATACACTGCAATGAATGTTGCAGGTGGCCGGCCAGATCCTTGGACTCATCTGTAATGAGAGAGTTGAGACGGGGCCCAAAGAACTCCCCCTAAAGACATGTCAAAGTGCCAGGTTGAAGGATGACAAGGTGCCCAGATTCCTACATTCAAAGTATCTGAGAGAACGTTTCATGTGATATAGGTCTGTATTTAGTTTCCCTTTCTGTGTGTTCAATCTCTGGATTTGAACCTTTGGGAGAAAAGCAAGTGCTGAAAGAGAAGGAAAGAAACATTCTCCGGAGGACAGGAGGGAACTGCACAGCCTCCACTCACCTCTATCACCCTTTCGGCTTTGTTTCTCATTGTTTGCTTTCTTTTCCTATAGGAAGAGGAAGACAGAGCTCTTACCAGGGGGATGCAGAGATGGCACAGCAAGAGACAGGCCCCCAGAATGCCACCAATGCCCCAGGACAGGCCCACCCATGGGACCAGGTTATCAGGGACCCTGTAGGGATGGGGTGGAATCTGAGGGGTGAGCCTTCTTCCCCAGGCTGGGAGTGGGTGAGATGAGACTTGGGCCTCTACATCTGAGTGCCCCCCCCCACCCAAACCCAGCAGTCACGTCGCGAGCAAACAAAGAAATCACGTTACTACTTCCAGCTGATGTTGCACTTGTTTCTTCTGTTCTTTCTGTGGGGAGAGTCAAATTAAGATGATGGAGGGTGGCCCCCTCAACTCTATTCCCCAGACCAGGAAGTGGTAGGCAGGGCCAGGGATGGATTTTAAAGACAAAGTTCTCAGACCCAAAGGGAACACTACCTGGTAAACTCTCCTCAAGCTCCCAAGGACAGAGGATTTTGGTCTTTGTTGGTTTTCAACCACAGCCACAGAACTCAAAGTCTGAATCTGTAATCTCTTGAGAAGAGAGTAACATAAACCTCTAGAGAGAGAGTTTGGGAAAGGCCCCCCTTCTGCCAGCTTGTGATTTAGAAAAGTGCGTTCATTCAATAAACATTTCTGAGCACATATGGGCCAGGTACGGTTCTTCACAGCAGATATAGGATGGAAAAGGACAGACAGGAGCCCTTGGCACTGAGATTTCCACTGTAGGGGGCCTTTAAATCTCTGACTCTCAGAACTAACAGAAAGATACTCTGATACTCCATATCTCCTCTGGAAACATGAGCTCAAAAAGGAGAGGTGGCTTGTCCAGAATCAAAGAGCAAATTAGGGACTGAGTCACGGCAGAAATACGGGGCCCCTGACAACCAGTCAGGCTAGCACTTCCCCGAGGGGCAACAACCCCAGGGCATGTGTAGCAAGGAGCATGGGTGACTGGAGAGGAGAGAGTCAGCAAAGAGGGCAGCAAAAGAAGAGCCATGCTGCATGCTCTGGGTTCCCTCCAGTTGAGGCCTGGGTTCCCCAACTCCCTATTTGCCCTTGACACCAGGGGACCCCAGTCCCATTCTTCAGGGCCCCAAGGGGAAACTGGAGCCCAATATTGGCAGCGTGGAATCAGGGAACCCCACTGGACTCTTACCAGAGATTTGATGAGGTTATTCAGTTGACTGATTTTTACGGACCTTGAGTCCAGGACTACTGCTAGCTCTTGGCACAGGCTCTGAGGCACATGCAGTGAGAAGGAGGTGGAGGAGGAGTCGGGGGAGAGGTAGAGAGAACAATCATTAGGATTAGAGTGTGTGTGGGCTGTCTCAACTGGCAGAGGGGCACCCAGTCCCCGCTGTGGGAGGAGGCTGGAGGGCTGGCCTGCAGGGTCACTGCACCTCCACCCAGAGCCACTTACCTCCAGATCCTTCAGGGAAGCAGATGATGTAGGGCCCTCCCCGTGGATACCTGTTGCTGACTACAAGAGATGAGAGTGTACATGGAGATGTTCTGACCCCCTCAGTGTCTAAGCCCTCTGACTTCCTTTCTTCCCCATCAACTGGCAACATTTTCTTTTCTGCCTATCTTGGACCCTTTCTCCCAAAACTCCTCTGTGCCAACTTCTCTCATGGTTCTTATCTCCCTCCATCCCACCCTGGGACCCTTTCAGTGAGTCCTGATGGCAAGTGACTGTTCTCATTGTCCTGGTTTCCCCTTGAGACTGGGGATGAGGAAAATCAAACAGCAATGACAATATCCTGGGTGTCCTGGGTGTTTACAGCAGGTCATGTACTAGGGATTAACATAAAAACAACAATAACAAATCTCATTTAAACTTCACAAATGGAAGTCAAACAATACCACCTCTATTATACAGATGTAAAAAGAGAGACCCAAAGAGTTCAAGCAACTTGCCCTACATCATATCCCTAGCAGACGGAGAGGCAGGATTCAAACCCAGAATTCTTAACCAGTACCTAACAGTCCATCCCCAATCTTAACAATTACCCTCTACTGCTCCTTGGGCCCCCTGTTCCCAGAAGCCTGGACAGCCAAGACTCACATCTCCAGGTGAGTGGCAACCATCAGCAGTGGCTGTCTCAGGGCCACTGCCATTTGTTTTCCTGTTCCTCTTTGCTCCTGCTGGAACTCCAGGGCTGTTTCTCTGCCAATATTTTTTAACTGTGGGAAAGAAGAGCAGTAATACTCATGAGAACTATCAGCCCCAACAGCCACATCCTCCTTTACAGTTTTTACAAAATACTCTTATACACCAGCTGATTTAATGACACCAACAACTGTACAAAGTGTTGTCACAATCAGTTAGTGACCAAGAGGGATTGATATCATGGCCAGGAAAGAAAGAAAGAAAAGAAAGAAAGAAAGAAAGAAAGAAAAGAAAGAAAGAAAGAAAGAAAGAAAGAAAGAAAGAAAGAAAGAAAGAAAGAAAGAAAGAAAGAAAGAAAGAAAGAAAGAAAGAAAGAAAGAAAGAAAGAGAGAGAGAAAGAGAGAGAGAGAAAGAGAGAGAAAGAAAGAAAGAGAGAAAGAGAGAAAGAAAGAAAGAAAGAAAGAAAGAAAGAAAGAAAAAAGAAAGAAAGAAAGAAAGAAAGAAAGAAAAGAAAGAAAGAAAGAGAGAGAGAGAGAGAGAGAGAGAGAGAGGGAGAGGAGGGAGGGAGGGAGGGAGGGAGGGAGGGAGGGAGGGAGGGAGGGAGGAGAGAAAGAAAAAGGTGATAGTGGAACTTTGAAACTCAGTCTTCTGACTCCAAGCTCTGGGGTTTTGCCGAGAATCAGTAGCTGCCAGGGACCAAAACCAGAAGCAGAGGTAAAAAAGTAAACATCAAGTAGGCAGGAACTGTATGCCGCATGGTTTAGAGTCATACATCCTCACTTGTCTATTAGTGTGAAGCAGTGCACCAGTACCTCTCAAACTTCTATATCAATGTGTCCTCATGGCAGAAGGAAGCCTTTCTGTTAAATCTGGGAATTTATCAGAAAGAAGGCAACCCAAACCTCATTTCAGAGAGAAGTCTGGTATACTCTTAGAAACCTATGTGACTGTCATCCCTAAGTACAGTAATGTTTTTTCTCTTGATCTCAAGAGAATCAACAGAAACTGATGCTTCAGAAAGATGTCCCACATTTATCCTGTGGCACTCAAAGTACCCCAGGTTCAGATAATATGAGGAAGATTCAAGCTGTCAAGTTCAGTTTCCCAAGATCTATCCCACAGAAGATGAGCAAATCTCACTTCAGAGACCACTGAATGAAGGGCAGTCTGGTCCCAGAACCATGGAGAATTAGAATATGAGGTGGAGAACTCAGAAAAAAATGTTAAAATCTCTCTGGAAAGTAGAAGCCTGGGAGAAAAACCAAACCAAACCCATTCCCCCATTGCCACCCAGAGATAATGTCCATATTTTGAGCTCACCGGGAAAGTGCAGGCTTTTCCCACTGTCAATGTCTATGTGAAGGGAGTAAGGCAGCCTGAAACCTCTTGCTCCTAGGTCCCATAGTCTCCATTCCCCTTCCAGTTGGAAATTTGTGCTGTGACCAGAGGAACCAGAAATGGAGCGAGAATGTTTACGGGACTGTGTTGTAAGATCAGTGGCTGGTCTTGCAGTAATGACAGTTCCTAGGCAGACTGCGACATCACTACATTCCACTCCTTCTGGTCGGGGGGAGGGACCACATCAGTACGATGTCTGAGTCACCACTCCACAATGGGGGAGGGAAACACAGGGTTGGGACCCAGGTCCTTGGAGACGTCAGCACAAAGAGCCAAGGGAGGTCGACCTTGAGGCAGCAGGAGTGGACGGTAAAGTCCGCAGCAGAGAGCCCCAAGAGTCACCAGCCCGAAGTCACCCAGGGACAACTGACAAGGGTGGGGCCTGCGGTTGGGGGGCTCAGGTCCTTGGAGACTCGAGCCCAACAGCCTAGGGAGGTCAAGCTTGGGGCAGCAGGAGGTGAGGGCCCCGTAATGGAGCAGGGAGCCCCAGGAGTCACCTGCCCAAAGTCAACCTGGGGTGATTGGAAAGGGCAGGGACTGGGCTGCTTGCTGAAGGGGCAGGGCTGACTGACAAGACTTTGGTGGGGGGACCCCAGAGGCGCCGGTGTTGGAGGTCCCAGTCAGGTGAGTCTCAGGAGTGGTAAGGACTCTGGCAGTGGTCTTGCCATCAGAGGGGAGCTGTGGCTGGGTTGGGGGACCATGACCTGGTGCGTTTTTACCTTTTCCTTTGCTGTGGCCAATTTGTTCAGTCAAGTTTCTTCTGCCATCACGGGGTGGGGAGGGAGGTGGGGTTGGGGCCATGTCAGCGAAATCCCAGCCAGCACTGATCAACACCTCCAGTCGCCTACCGGGCAGCTGTGGGACTGAGCCAGAGGAGGCATAACCAGGGCCCCAGTAGAATGCAGAAAGGGGGTGTGGCCTTAATGCTACAAGCCCATTGGTCAATGAGAAAGATGAAGGGGAAAGGGGCGTGGCCAGGCAGTAGTATGTACAGAGAGACTTGTGGCATCACAAGGAAAGCTGCCCAGGCAACCGCTGTCCCCGCCCACTCTGAGAGAATGGAGGGGCCCGCCCAGTCTGAGAGAGGGAAGGGGCTGGCTTTTGCTTTAAAAGCTTTAAAACTTTAAAAAATATATGTGTGCATACTTTATATATACGTGCGTCTGTGTGTATCTATGTGTTCTTCCAGAGCTATCTTCATTATCCAGCTTCTATGCAAGATCTGTGATTGTGGCCTGTATTTTTCATCTTCAAACACAGTACAAAAATTACCAGTATTACCATAACTGAGATACAGATCCTATAAAAATGGAAAATCCATAGCATGCTTGATGATTAATGAAGCAGACTATATTATCCAACATTCCAATAAGATAAAATCACAATAGTTTCTCTCTTTTGGAAAAACGTGTCTCTTATTCTCCTACGTTATTAAGATTTTTTTTTTCTTGAACAATAAATGTCTAATATCTGTAACACAAAGTTTTTGAGCCAGGTGCAGTGGCTCATGCCTATAATCCCAGCACTTCGGGAGCCCAAGGCGGGTGGATCACCTGAGGTCAGGAGTTCAAGACCATCCTGGCCAACATGGTGAAACCCCATATCTACTAAAAATACAAAAGCTAGCCAGGCATGGTAGTGGGTGCCTGTAATCCCAGCTATTTCGGAGGCTGAGGCAAGAGAATCACTTGAACCCAGGAGACGGAGGTTGCAGTGAGCCAAGCTCACACCACTGCAGTCCAGCCTGGGTGCAAAGGCGAGACTCCATTTCAAAAGAAATAAAATAAAATACAAAGTAAATTTTAGAAGCTTTCAATTTAATAAGCACTCAAAGCTCTTTACCGGTTTAAAACAAATACAAGGCCCGTTTTTCTAGAATCACCTGGCCTCTCTAAGCTTTGCAAATGAAACTGAATTTCTCACATACTTGGCTATGACTTACAATCGTGAAAACCAAGAATTGTGTTATGTCACTGTGTATTGCTTGTTACCTGAATTCCACACGAGACTGGGATCAAGGGTTGAATCTTTCATGATTTGCTCCATAACCTGTGTGCTTCTTATCCCAGATCAAACCAAGCTTTTGTCTAGAGTTCTATAATTTACAGTTAGTAGACAAGAGTGGTTCTCAGTAATGTCATCTCTGGACTAGCAGCGCCAGAAGCACCTGAGAACTCTTTATAAGTGCAAATTCCCAGACCCTACCCTGGACCTGGTGAATCAGAAACTCTGGAGTAGGGCTCAGTAATCTGTGCTGCAGCCATCCCTCCAGGTATTTAAGAACCTCTGCCATACAGCAGGTAGAAAAATGTGTTTCCTTCTGGAGGCCCAAAGCCAGGGATACTATATGTTCTGTTTGATATGAAACAATGACATGCAATTAAAATACATAACACATAACTCTCCTTCCTACTCCCACCCTCCATCCAATGTGTTTTATATTTATGAGTTCAATAAGAAAACAAGTGATAATCAGAGGTTTACTCTAAAAAGTATATTTATAGGTATCAGTTCTTATCCAGCTTGATCTCACACAAAACCATTTACATCCTCTTACTGCTAAAGTTTTAAAAAAGTATCTTCACAATAAGTCTCAGGCACACTAGGAGTTCTATAATAAACCACCAAGTAGATCAGAATGTCCAAACTTACTAGAGAAGAAAAGTGGAATCATTGGCTATATTTTCAAATTGCATTCAAAGGAAATTTAAGTTCTGAATTTTTTCACCTTCATACTTCCAAGTTAATAGAATTCAACCAGAACACTCCATTCCTTTGAAGCCTCTAGCCAGGCAAAGTTTTACTGTATTACTTCTTGCTTTCAATGGATATAGGCAGAGTCCTGGTAGGCACATTTTGTATACCTGCAAAGATGCAGAACTAAACAGTTCCATCTGTTCCATATTAAAACAAAAGTCCTGTAAACCTTGGATGGTGAGTGTAATGCTTCAGCACTAGCACCAAAGCCTCAAATAAGAAAAGATACCAAGAACACCACTAGCAAACAAAACTAAACTCTCGGCTGGGAGCAGTAGTTCACACCTGTAATCCCAGGACTTTGACAAGCCAAGGTGGGAGGATTACTTGAGGTCAGGAGTTCAAGACAAGCCTAGGCAGCATAAGAAATTCACATCCTTACAAAAAAATTTTAAAAATAGCTGGGTGTGGTGACACACACCTGTAGTCCTAGCTACTTGGCAGGTTGAGGTGGGAAAATTGCTTCTGCCCAGGAATTTGAGGCTGCAGTAGCTATTACGGCACTGCACTCCAGCCTGGGTGACAGAACAAGACCTAGATAATTATATTCTCTCCTGCTCCTGTTTACACTAAAATCACTAAGTTAAAACACTTTCAAGTTTGGCAGGACAAAAATTAAGTGAAATGTGACTTCGGCATTTGGAGAGAGAAAAAAAGAAGGAAGGAAGGGAAGGAGGGAGAGAGGGAAGGAGGGAGAGAGGGAAGGAGGAAGGGAGGGAAGGAAGGAAGGAAGGAAGGAAAGAAGGAAGGAAGGAAGGAAGGAAGGAAGGAAGGAAGGAAGGAAGGAAGGAAGGAGGGAAGGAAGGGGAAAACGAAAAGAAAGGAAAGGAAGAAGGAAGGAAAGAAGGAAGGAAGGAAGGAAGGAAGGAAGGAAGGAAGGAAGGAACGGGAAAAGGAAAAGAAAGGAAACAAAGAAGGAAGGAAGGAAGGAAAAGGAGAGAAAAGAAGGAAACAAAGGAAGGAAAGGAAGGAAAGGAAAAAGAAAAGAAAGGAAAAAAAGGAAAGGAATTAATATACATCCAGCTATTAAAAATGATGATGCCAGGATATATTTACTGCCACAGAAATATGTCCAAAATATAGTGACAAAAGGCTATCTATTATGATTCTACTTTTTAAAATGTTTACATGCATAAAAAAGTATAAAAAGCAACAAACCAGAATGTTTTGAGTGGCAAATTAAAGATTTTTCTTAATATTTGTCATCCAAAGAATTACAAAAAGAATGTGATTTCCTTTATAACCATGGAGAAGTGTTATTTTCATTTATTTATATTTAAATCTCTTTTCTTTTTCTTGGTTTTTCTCCCATATGTATCCCATGTAGGCTAGAATCCCTGTCTCTTAAGGGAAACCAGTCCATTTTTGGGAAGTGCACTACATAAAGTTGTCCCATCTTCCCTTTATTTTAAGAGATCTGGAGACATTTTTGTTTCAAATTCTTTTAATGTTCTCGGAATATATATATGTGTGTGTATGTATATATGTGTGTGTGTGTGTGTGTATGTATATATATTTTTTAATATATGAAATTGAGGAAAAGACAAAGGGAAGGCTGACTCCCTACCACCCTCCTGGGGCTACTCTTCCAATATTTGCTGCTATTGTTATGTATTAATATTCACTGGGCACTAAAAAGATGGGCAGCCCCTTAGATCCTTTTTTCTTATCTCTTTCTCATAATCCTACTTCATTCCTTCATTCACTTACTTTTTAAAGGGTCATGTGTACAAATATATAGTCCAGAAATGTTTTAAACATAACTATCCATAAAAGTATGGGGCAAAATCCCCTTCACAGTCTTATTCTCCTTCCACAGCCAAATACTTTTAATTCATTTCTTATATATCATTCAGAATGTATCTTTGCAAATTACACATGTATATTCTTATTCTACTCTTCTCTCTCAACACAAAAATTAGCATACCACACATACAATACCATTCCTTCTCCCTTTAAAAAAACACACACAATAGGTCCAAATTCTTCTACCTGACTACAGAGGTCTTCCTCTTTCTTCTTTTCAGCTGCACAGCATGCATCGTTTGGATGTACCACACTTTACTTAACCAGTTCCCAGTTGGCGGACTCTGAAATCGTCCCTATCATACTATCACAAACAATAATGCCAAGCATAACCACCCACACACACCAAGTTCATTTCTGAATCTGCCTTCCATGAAGCCTCTGTTTGAATCACCACAAGGTCACAAGGCTGAAAAGTTAGCCCTTTTTTTAGTTTTCATTATGTACAGCAGCATGTAGCAAAAGACTCCCTCGGGCAAAGCAAATGTACTCTTTGGGGATTTACTTCACAACAATAAGTGGATAAACAGAACACCAAGGAGAACCATTTCTACTTAACCATGCACATGTATGTATACAATCATGCATATGCATAGAAACTATAAAATAAATAAATCCATCAAAGCATTAAGCATTGTCTCAGTATGGTGGATCTATGGAGTGTTTTGTAGACCGCCCTCCTTGCCTGTCAATTCCTTCTAATTTCACAACAGTAAATGTGTATACTTTTGCAATATAAAATTTCAAAAAATGCTAACTCAAATTAAGCTGCATATATTCCTTCGGTCTGTCCTATATTTGTATGGTGCTCCAGAGTGCTCAAATATCACTTCATTAAAAAAAGTTATTTATTCAAAAAATTACTTTTCTGAAGATTTCCGTGAATATCTATGTGTTAGATCACAGTAAAGAAGTTCAGGCATTTGCATGCTTGATTCACAATGAGACTCAAAATATGGAGCTGGAGGGTGAAATAAGTGCTCACCTGTTCCCAGACTTGCCACAATAGGTGGTTCTGTTTTTACAGAAAGTGAGTGATGCAGAAATATTGACAGCACGTCTGTTCAATCATTGTGTTCCTTTGGACTTAGATTCCAGATAATTGGGACCCTCTTAGCTGGTGGCTAGCTTGAATAAAGTATTGTTTTTAAAATGCAAATGAAGGTACATATATGACTGGAAGCATATTTTGTACAGAAACCATGGGTTTGGGATTCTGAAAGATCAGGAACGAAATGCTAGGTCCATAACTTCCTCCTGTGTGATCTTGGACATATTACTCCTTCTGTATTTATTTTAGATTTTCCATCCTTAAAATGAGTACAATAATATCATCTTATCTTTCCTTTCACTTCTATCCCCTTCTCTTTCTAGGAATATTTATTGGGAGTTTGTTCTCTTTCCATTTTGCTGGCTGCTTTAAGATACAATGTAGAGCAAAACCAATGCTACTCCTGGTCTGCTGGAAATTTCAGGCTAGTAAGGTTGTTACGAAGATTAAATAAGATAACATACATAACTTAGCTCATGTGCAGTGTTTCAATAAGTGTTGAGACCCTTTCTTCTTATGAAAGGCCTATGAATATCTTAGGGCATTCTATTCAGGAGATCCAAATACCTCTTGCCAGTTGCCCAAATAGAACAACTTGTTCAGAGCCTAGGAGAGCAGGGTCAATAGATGAATACTTTACAACACCTAAGAAGTTTAACAGACACTTAATTCTTTGTCTTTAAATGACTTTATTTTGTTGCTCATTTGTATATGAATATATAGAGTGACAAAAAAGTAGAATGCACTGAGCTATAGTAAGATAAATCTTGTAAGTGTAAGCATTTTAGACATCAGCTCAGTATTAATTTTGACTTGTATGGAAACGTTATGTCTGAGGGTTCCCAGTTTTGCTAATGACATACTTAACTGACAATATAATTGTCACACTGAAGAGCGTGAAATTAAAATCTTAAGAAATATGCAAACTAATAGCATGATTCTTTGTGTGATCAAAGCAGTTTAACTGAATAGTACCTTATTTATGATTGACTTTTCGTACCTAGATGATTCTGTCTGGTATCTAATGGAAAAACTGATCTAAAACATTAATGACCATTTGCCCCTTTAATAAAAATTGTCAAAAACAGATATTGATGATATTTCTAAAAATTATTAAGAGGAATAGAGCAGCATCTCACAACTAGATTCCAAGGATTGTGTTCTGGACAGCACAAACCACATATTTTCATCCATTGTCTAGATCTTTATTAGGTCTAATGCATTTATAATATTTTTGCAAGTTTATAGTTTTAATTATCACTAGTACCTCAATGCCCAACAGAGATGATACAACTAACCAGTCACCAATAAGATGCAGACTTTGAGTTTTATGTTTCAGGACTTATGGGTTGCAATGTTTTATTTATGTTCAATCACACTGTTTCTCTTCAGCTCCAGTGTAGTGATTGAAGTCTTCTACCAGGCAGAGGACCACGTGACTAAGTACGTATGGCATGGGCCACTGAATAGACAAGACTTAATCCTGTGCTTTTGGACTAATGGTCTGGTGTGCTGACCAAATAAGCATTTCAAAACAAATGATTCTCATCAGTATTATTATGTGTTCTCTTACAGATTGAGGATTTTATTTTTCAAATAGGAAATGGCTAATTTATTTTAAACTATGTATCGTACTATACATTCAAATTTCAAACAGTATCATAAAATGATGTGAATACTTAAGTTTTATAATTTAGCTTTAAAAAGTTATGTAAATTGTATGGACACTGATGGGATAGAAATCTGCATTGGAACTTTTAACTCCTTTATGTTTTTATAGTGTCATCATAATACAATAAAATTACTGCTCTATTGCATTAAAAGTATATACTCATTAAGGAAATAGCCAGGAAAAAAATATTCATATACTCAGGGAAATTTTAACACGAGATATTTGCCTTAGTGTGTATATCACTTGAACTTCCTTTGAACTCTACACACTACTTGCTATTTATGACAAAGAAAGCCATTGCTCACAAAGTATTGGATTTGCCTTTGAAGCAATATCAGGAGATCACTGACAAAAGGCAGGGCTGAGATTAGATGTTGAGGGTTATTTCCTTGCTATAGTCCCAAAGCTATGTGAAACGTCAGCTAATTGAAAATGGTAATTATTCTAAATAACAGCATAAACTGTTTCTTTCTAGGATACGTGATGCTTTCAAATTATATAGCCATTGATCTGTTTTTTGTTTTGTTTTGTTTTGTTATTTCACAATTCTTCTCTGCCTTTTTGTCAAATTATCTAGCCATCAGTCCTTGCGACAAAACCCATTGCACCATTTGTATGGACCATGGTTTAATGAGTGACCTGGTCTTCCTGTTTGCATAGATTGTAATAGGCCCACCCATCTGAGAGTCTGTCAGCCAGACTGAGATGTGTAATTTCTATGTATACTTAGTTTCTAAGTAGAAAGACTTTAAAATGAAAACCAAATAATTGTGTTATGGTGGCCATTTGCATTTATTTCAGATACTGGTCGGGAGGAGTCCTATTAATCACAGTTGTAATAGATCTTCAAATTATGACCTACTGAGCAAGGTCATCCCATATGAGATGAATATATATTCAAAATGTTCAGCTTGCTTCTAATGGGCAGTACTTCATACCAAATGGTGCTGAGGGAAATATGTATGGTATAATTTTTCAGACAAAGGATTAAAATTCCTAGTTGTGATGGTTAAAAAAAAAAACCCTCTAAAGTAGAAATTAGAAATATATATTCTCCATAGCTATAAAATGAACTACAAGTACAGTTTGATTCTGTAAAATTGAGTTACTTTGGAAAATATTTCAAAGTAACCTAATTCCAAGTCAAGATTCTCTACTGGAATTGGTAGACAACCCAAATATACTTGGGCTTGATCTATTTTAACAAAATGAAGAAGACAGGAAGAGTATAAGAAATTATTCAAATATATTCAGAAAAATATCTGCTGAGGTTAGAACACTAATATACAGTGATAACAGAAAAGTTATATTCCGTCCTTAGATCAAGCCTTGCCACAAAATCATAAAACCAATTTTCTTTTTGAGTGTGAAGGAAATGAGTACAACGTCTTTCTAATTGTACTAAAAATAGTACAATTAGTGCTTCCTGTAACTTTTTTCTTTTTTCTTTTTTTTTTTTTTTTTTTCAGATGGAGTCTCGCTCTGTTGCCCAGGCTGGAGTGCAGTGGTGAGATCTTGGCTCACTACAAGCTCTATCTCCCGGGTTCACACCATTCTCCTGCCTCAGCCTCCCAAATAGCTGGGACTACAGGTGCCTGCCACCATGCCTGGCTAATTTTTTGTATTTTTAGTAGAGACAGGGTTTCACCGTGTTAGCCAGGATGGTCTCGATCTCCTGATTTCATGATCCACCCGCCTCGGCCTCCCAAAGTGCTGGGATTACAGGTGTGAGCCACCGCGCCCAGCTAACTCTATTTTTAACTAGTAAATTGTAACCAGGAATTATACTCACAAACTGTGGAGGCAAGGACACAGGAACAAATTTAGCATTGAAAATAAACAGCTGAAGATAGTGAATCTGACACATTTAATAACGAGCAAATGCTGTTGTGTTCCACAATATTTAGGCACACCTATGCAACAAATCATTTCAGGAAACCATGGCTTTACATCTTAGGAAGCAAAAGTGGAGGCAAAGGGTTGGCAGTGAAGAATAACTTGTTCGCATCCCTTGTTAAAGCAATTCCACATAACCTTAGTCCATTTCAAACCAAAACTGTTTAGAATCTTATGTCCTGTTGCCACAAGAACTGAGCTCAATACTTTACAGTCCTAAGCCCAATATCTGAGAGTGGGTGAAGGTATTTTTAGAAGAACCCAGGCATGTATCTGTAGGACCTTAGTAAACCTCCTGTTTTGCATAATTCTCTCCTGCCTCCCAGTCTGTCTGAGGGCTATGCTTTCTTCTTCCCTCTCCTAAGTGAAGGCAATTGACTGACGCTTAATTGTTATTTCTTTCCGAAACTGATAACATAAAATGAGGGCATTAGGTTTCTTCCTTGAAAATCTTGTGTTTTAATAATAAAAGTAGCTGTAGCCAAAACCTGCCCCATGTAAAAAAGTATCTGTTAACAATTACAAAAATAGGCATATGCATCCGTTTTTTAAACTCAATGAAGTCCCAGAAATCTTTTTAGTGCTCTGATACCTTGTAATAAAGGACCTCTAGAGGTTGCTGAGATGAAAGCATGCAGAGTTACTGTAGTGGTATGTTGTTATAGGGGAAAACAAAACCAGCAGTCATTCACTGTACAGCCTCCATTGCTGTAACTGTTGTTGCCCTGTAAACTATCTGGCATGCAAAATGCTATGTATTCAAAGTACCTGGCATTCATGATCACTGTAATACCAAATTGTTGGCATTTGTTTTATTTTCCAAAGCCAGATCATTTGTACTTCTCTTAATATTTTGGCTTTGGAACTTTGTTGTTGATACAGATAATTTATCTCCTTATTGCCCTGTTTCCCTTATTGCTGCCCTGCATTTAGCTGCAATTTGCTTTAATTGAGTCATCCCCATGATCATGGAGAATTTGTTCAGTATTTTGATGTTTACCTATAATCTCATTTTGGATTGTTTATCTTGATAATTAACATTATTGCATGAAGACCCAGTTGAGAAAAAATATTATGTGGGAAATTCATTTTTTAACAAAAGCTGAGTGTCAAAACCTGGAATTTCTCTTCATCCTTAAAAGACTTGTAAATAAAGACAGTTCAGTTGAAGAAACTATACTCTTAAAGTCAAATATTTTTGGAAATCAGATTTGAGTCTTTGGGATTTTGAAATTTACATAAATAATCTGGACTCTCAGCAAGCCTGAATAAACAATCACTATTTGATGGGATAATTTAAAGAGCGCAACTTAATATTGCAGTGGTAATTTTGAATCAATAAACAGGAATATAATCAGATTGGGGAATATATAAATCTCTGTCAGTTCAGTGAAACCTACCAGCAGTGAGAGAAAAGATAAAAGTGTAAAAATCAGATTGAATTTTGGTTGAAGGCATATCTGCTTCGCCTCTGACTAGCAACATGAAATTGGTTAAGTTATTCAACCTCTCTACATTTCAGTTTCAGGAAATGAAGTGGACAAAGAAGATCATCATTAAGCAATCTGTACCTCCAATATTCTATATTATGTGGAGATATCAAGTCTGTATTTGATTACACAAATCATAGTTCCAAAAGAGTTCAGAATGAGACATATAGAATTGAAAGTCCTATTTATACAGATACTGGTTAAAGCCCAGGGATTAGATGGGTTTAAAATGCTTTATCCCTATATAGAAAAGAGTACAGGCCCAGGAAAGGCCCCAGGGGCATACCATGATTGGGCCGAGGAGCCAGTAAGAGAGTTTCAGTGACTAAGGAGACGCAAGGAGAGGATGAGGTTTCTGAAACCAGGAGAAGAAAGCCTTCATCATAGAAGCAAGCAATAAACTTCACTGAACACTTCTAAGACATTTTGGACAAGAACAGAAGAGTTACCTTTGGATTTTACTGCATGTAGCTTAACAAAAGTTCATAAAGGCAGTGACAATGAAAGCTCAATTAGAGTGGTCTGAGGAGGGAACTCAGGTGATGAAGTAGAGAATGCGACTATAGATGGCTCTTTCCATAAGTTTTACTTTTAAAGGTAGCAGAGAACTAGAGTAGAGCTGCAGACATAGTTCCCCCTCCTCCCTCTCCTCCATCTCCAGTTTCTTCTTTCCATGAGTGCAACAGAATGAAATTTAGAGCATAATCCTGTAGAAGAAATTAATGATGCAGGAAAGAGATTGAATAATTGTCCAAAATAAACAAATCCTCAAACAATGCAAGGCAGTGGGCTCTAGCACACAAAGGGGTTGACATCTGATAGGAATTTAGTTGTTTTATCCACATAACAGTTATTTTTTCAGAGAAAATCTAATTGCAAAAATATAGCTGAAAACCAAACATTAGCCCTATGTGTGTGGTAACTTCTGATGTAAAATGCATTTCTCAGTATAGGTCCTGGTCAAAAATCTTAAAAGTAAAATACCTTGAGGGAACTACAGTTAGAAGACAGCAGGATGAAGGATAATCATCAGAAAGAATACAAAGTGGGTCAGGCATGGTGGTTCATGCCTGTAAGCCCAGCGCTTTAGGAGGTGTTGTTGGGAGGATCACTTGAGGTCAGGAGTTTGAGACCAGCCCGGGCTAGTCTCCATCTCTACAAAAATAAAAAAAATTAAAAAAAAAAAGACTACAAAGTAGAAATAGCAGAGTGAAACAGAATCTTCAATACAAACAGTAGGGGGATTTTAGGAAACAGTAGCTGACTAATATCAGATGGTGCTAAGGTTTATATGGAGCTCAGTGCTGAGAGGTCTTTTTAACAAGCAATTTAAATGTGAATATTGCCTTG
The DNA here is from genome assembly GCF_024542745.1 of Macaca thibetana thibetana. Lineage (NCBI taxonomy): Eukaryota > Metazoa > Chordata > Mammalia > Primates > Cercopithecidae > Macaca > Macaca thibetana. The sequence continues at coordinate 90,695,839 of NC_065584.1, forward strand.
TTTAGATAGCTCAAATAAAATGCAGTACAATGTGCAGAAAACAAAAAAAAGTGAAAGTAAAAAGCTTAAATAATCTTTATTCTTAGGACAGTGTTTTTCAAACAAGGATTATGGCTCTCTATTGGGTCATAACATAAAACACATTTCCTTACTGTGGATGGCTCCAAGAAAAAGAAAACCCAAGTTTAAGAAGACTGGACAATAGAGAGTTTACCTATGTCATATAAGAAGTCCCGAGTTATACATCTACAACAGCTCCATGGCCAGGTAAATGATAGTATTTGCATTTTGGAATGGTCTTTCACGTTAGTTGTCTCAGCGTCACAAGATGACAGATGATCCCAGGCCTCATGTTTACATTTGATGACTAAAAAACACTGTGGTAGGTAGGAAATGCCCCTCCCCAGAGTTGACTCCCAAGTCCTCATTCCCAGACCTGTGAATGTGTTGCCTTACATTGCAGATGTACTCTGCAGATGTGATTAAATTAAGGATCTTGAAATGAAGGGATTAAGCTGTCTTATCTGGGTGAGTTCAATGGAACCATAGGAGTCCAGTGAGCCAGGAGATTCACATAGGGAGGTGTGGCCATGGAAGCAGAATGATGTGGAGTGAGAAAGACTCACCTAGCAATTGCTGGTTTTAAAGATGGAAGGGTATCATGAGCCAAGGCACATAAGTGGCCTCTTGAAGTTGGAAAAGGCAAAGGAACAGGTTCTCCCCTGGAACATCCAGATGATTTCACTCAATGGGTTCTACTTCAGGCTTCTGACCTCCAGAACTGTAAGATCACTAATTTTTGTATTTTAAGACACCAAGCTTGTATTAATTTGTTATAGCAGCAATGGGAAACTAACAAACATGTATGGACAAAAAGGGGAAGAGTCGTGCCAGGTGAGTTTGTCACTTTCTATTTGGAAAGCAAAAACCTTCAGAGAAACCCTACTGAGCTTTCACTTGCTTACATCCGCCTTTCCAGAATTAGGCTGGGTGACCACTCTGGATCAACCACAGACCAAAAGAATTCAATTGCCATGGCACTGTTCAATTAGACAATCATAGTTCATCCCTTGCAACTGAGACAGGGGATCATTTCCTTTCTAAGATCTACTAAACTCTCATTAGCTGGAAAAAAAAAAAAAAAAATCTATTGAAAGAGAAGAAGGGCGTTGAAGACAAGTGGATTTTTTATACCTAGCTGATGTTGGGAAGCTAAGTATAAAAAGATACTCTGATGTTGGGTGTGTAGCAGATTGTGCCTGACACACTGCCCCATATTCTTTCCACTAACGAGTCTCATTGTTTTCTTTCAAAAATACATTTCAAATTTGTCTTGTATCCACATGTCCACAACCACCATTCTGTTTTAATCAAACAACATCTCTCTTTTGAATTACTCAAATGACCAGTTAATTATCCTCCTAGGAACTGTTTTGCTTCCCACTCACCCCTATTTTGTTTTTTTCCATTAGGCAGCCAGAAGAAACTCCTAAAAAATTAACTTATCCATTCTCTTATTTTTCTATTACCTAACTACTTCTTGTTGAAGTTAGGATTAAGCTCGAAATCCATAAGCGACTTACCTCTTTTCCAACATTGCTGGTAGAGTAAAAGGTTCCTTAACAACATTCTTCTTTCCAGTTTTCACCAGGTTTATTTTTCCTGAAATATCACTTTTTATATAATTAAAATGTGGTTTATGCATCAATTTGAATGAATACTTGATAAATGTCTCTATTTCTAAGTTATAACTTCCATTAGAGTGGAAGTCAGGTACACTTTTACCCACTATTGTATTGCACTTAAACTAGAACTGCCAAGTGAGTGAATAATTAATCAATAAAACAAGAACAAACAGTTCTCATCCTCAAGAATATTCTAATTCAGTAGGACGAAAGAATGAGTAACTATAGTTATGCTTTGCTTAATAATGGGGATACTGTATTATGCTGCTAATAAAGATATACCTGCTAACAAAGATTCTCACACTGCTAATAAAGATATACCTGAGACTGAATAATTTATAAAGGAAACAGGTTCAATAGACCCATAGTTCCACATGCTTGGGGAGGCCTCACAATCATGGCAGAAGGCAAAGGCACATCTTACATGGCAGCAGGCAAGAGAAGCTTATGCAGGAGAACTCCCATTTATAAAACCATCATATCTCCTGAGATTTATTCACTATCACAAGAACAGTATGGGGGAAACTGCCCCCATGACTCAATTATCTCCACCTGGCCCTGCCTTTGATGTGTGGAGATTATTACAATTCAAGGTGAGATGTGGGTGAGGACACAACCCAACCATATCAGATACATTGTGAGAAATGCATGTTTCTGTGATTTCATAATTATGTGAACATCATGAGCATACTTACACCAACATAGATGTATAACCCACTCCCCACCTAAGGCTACATGGTGGAGCCTTTTGTCCTCAGGCTACAAACTCGTATGGCATGTTACTGTACTGAATAGTGTAGGCAATTATAACCCTATGGTAAGTATTTGTGTCTCTAAACATAGAGAAGATACTGCAAAAATACAGTGTAAAAGATTTAAAAAAAAAAAAAAAAAAGGGTACACCTTATAGGGAAATTACCATGAATGGAGTTTTCAGGCCAAAACGTTGTTGTGGGTGAGTCAGTGAGTGGTGAGTGAACGTAAAGGCCTAGAACATTACTGTATACTACTGTAGACTTTATAAATACTGTACACTTAGAATACCCTACAATTATTGAAAATATTTTTTTCTTTAATAATAAATTTACCTTAGCTTCCTGTAATTTTTTACTTCATAATTTTGCTTTAACATTTTGACTCTTCTATAGTAAATGTAGCTTAAAACACATTGTACAGTTGTACACAATTTTTTTTTGTTGCATTCTTATTCTATAAGCTTTTATCTACCTTTTTTTTTTTTTTTTGGGGGGGGGGATGGAGTCTCGCTCGGTTGTCCAGGCTGGAGTGCAGTGGCGCGATCTCGGCTCACTTTTTCAGTCTTTGGAGAATATTTAAGGTTGGAACTGTTTATATTATTATAAAACTTTTACACAAGTTAGATGTGCAATTCAAAAACCTAACTAAGGGTGTGAATTTTCTTCTAACAAAGCCTTTTTCTCCAATGCTACTTGGGCACTGATACTAAATGACAGAAATAGACCTGGTGAGGTGGCTCATGCCTGTAATCCCAACACTTTGGGAGGCTGAAGTGAGAAGATCACTTGAGCCCATGAGTTCAAGACCAGCCTGGGCAATATGGTGAGATCTCGTCTCTATAAAAAGTTTTAGGCTGGGTGTGGTGGCTCATGCCTGTAATCCCAGCACTTTGGGAGGCCGAGGCCGGCGGATCACGAGGTCAAGAAATCAAGACCATCCTGGTCAACATGATGAAGCCCCATCTCTACTAAAAGTACAAAAATTAGCTGGGCATGGTGGCATGTGCCTTCAGCCCAAGCTACTCAGGAGGCTGAGGCAGGAGAATTGCTTGAACCTGGGAGGCGGAGGTTGCAGTGAGCCGAAATCGCACCACTGCACTCAAACCTGGGCAACAGACCAAGACTCTATCTCAAAAATAAAGTAAAATAAAATAAAATAAAATAAATTTAAAGATAATAGCTGGGCAGGTGGCACTCTGCTGTCCCAGCTACTTGGGAGGCTAAGGTAGCATGATCACTTGAGCCTGGGAGGAAAAGGTTGTAGTGAACATGCCGCTGCCCTCCCGCCTGGGCAACAGAGTGCAACTCTGTCGCCAATAAATAAATGACACAAGTCAAGCTTCCTTGAAATATAGTTTTGTCCTATGCTACTATTTTCCTTTCTCAAGGCCTTTCACCTTGGAAGAATATATGACTGCACCAAGCAGAGAACAGTGACAAAAAAGTTGTGCAAAGGAGGATGATGGCATGTATTCATTTATTTTATATATGTTCTGCTTCATAACAATAACTTCCTAGACAGTATTTTTCACACATAACATTCTACATGTATTTCAAAGCATTTAATGGAAGGCAGAATCATTACCAGATTTTTTTAGGTGGAAAATGGAAATTTTAGTAAGGTGGGAAAATTCCCTAGACCTTTACTGCAAAATATTAATTCAAGTAACTTTGAGTATTTCATGTATGGAAAAATATGATTGTGTGATGTATTCTCTGTGCTCAAAAAGCTTACAAGTAGTAGAGGAAACAAAATATGAATTAGACAGTAAAACAAAATGGTATAGAATTAAATTTTTTAACGTATTATATGTTAAGATATAAAACAATTTATGAACAGTACAAGATAAAAAATAATAAAATGTCAAAACATATAGTACAAGAAATAAAAGCTAGAGGAGGATAGGAAAGGAGAAACAAACACATCCGAAGGTTTAAGGAAGAAAGTCTTATTAGTTTTCAGTTGTACTTCCAAAGATACCTGTGTCATCATATCCTTGGTCCTAGATTGAATCTTTCTCTGCTAGATTCTGGCCCACAAAGTCAAATGAGGTATTACTAGAGTTCTAGTCAAAATTCACTAAATTGCAAAGAACAGGAACTCATTTAAATTAGGTTAGTTTCAGAGGGATGCTTTGAGTAATTCTGGGAAATGTCACGGACTTCCATGGTCAGGAATGTGGCTGGGTTTCATGGAGTCCTGAGGGGAGACATGGAAAGCCATAAAGACCTATGGTGCTGGGGCTTCTCTCTTTGTTGTTTCTTCTCTGAGTCCATACGTTTTTCATGTCTGCTTCATTCTACTATCCTTAATTTATCTTTCTCTTCAGTTCATGCACGTGCTACCAGAACACCAAGGGTTCCGTCTAGGTCTTGATGCTTGCTGCACAGAGAGGCAATCACTGAGACAGTGACTATTGCCAGGGAAGAGACTTTAATCAGGCACTGCAGCCCAGGGGACTGGAGCTCAGTCTCAAATCCATCTCCCTGACTGAATAAAACTAGGGGTTTATATAGCGGGAAAGAAATGTAACAAAATGTAAGAAAACGGGAACTAGGGAGGGGTCCAGAAGCGATCATGATGAATGAGGGTTCTGGCATCTCATTGGAGGCACTGATTTGGTGAGTTTCTGTTCTTTGATACTTTTTGAGAGGCCTGAGAGTAAGTTCTTGAGGAAGGAACTCAAACAAAACAAATATAAATTTTAAGCTTTAAGACTAGAATACTCCATTTCTGTTTATATTAAAAAAACTGTCTGTGAGACTGTCGGGTTGGTTTCACATGGTCCTCTTTGCCAATAACTTACTTTGCACACAGCTTATATTTACCATAGAAATTTCATACTTAAACACCACATTCCCTTGCACTTGTATGTTAGAAATGGAAACAATAAGGCATGGGGGTTGGGATTAATATAGCAAGTTTGAGGACAATATAAAAACTCACCTAGTGGAATAGTGTGAGCATTGATAATCATGATTATCTTAATCAAAATATGTATTAAATTAAGAGGCAAGCATGAAAAACTGTTTGCAAAAATTAGAAAAGGAACAGATATATTTAATAGTGAATTTCCAGGATATGCTTTCCATGTAACATTAGCTTACCAGAATATTAATAGTTATTATATGAAAAATGGATGAGTATTAAAATGTATTTGGGTATCTTTTACTAAATGACGTGCAAGTTTATTTAATGTGCATCATCTCTGAGCCTTTCATACACCAATATGTGGTATTATTCTTCATGGCAGATAGTAAAATGCAGCATTTTTAAAAGCATTTCACTATAGTTCCCAACTGTCTATGCCAGATACATTTCCAATAGTAGTATTTGGTTAATAGTTTTAATAAATACTGAATATATGCACAGATAACACAGATATACAAATATATGAATGAAAGATGTATACCAATAAAAAGTAGAAGAACCCAATGTTAATTCCACTACTAATAAAAGGGAAACAGATTTGAACAAGATGCTATTTTAATTAAATTAGCATACTTTTTGTTACAAAGATCAGAATATTCAGAGATAGGTCCTCTCACCTCTGCTGGATTGGAAAGCAGTCTGGTAATTTATACAGATGGCACTGAGAAAACGCAAACCACTGGATTCCATCATCCCACTCTAGGTATCCAGCCTGAGGGAAAAACAAAGCCAAAAGAAAGTTTATGAGCAAAGATTTTCATTTTGGCATTGTTTATAATGACAAAAATCTGAAGCAAGTGTTCTCAGGTAGGGAAATTATTAAATTATGGCATATCTCCAAATATAGCCTTGAGTAACCATGAATATCATGGTTTTTGGAGACTGATGATCTGGACAAAGTCTTTTGGTATAAATGTAATTCAAAAATACCATAAAAATTATATATGTATTAATATCATAATTTTGTATATATTAATCATAGAAAAAAGAGTCAAATATGATATATCAAATTTTAATCATTTTATTTTTGTTATGCAGGCTTATTAGTGTGTATGTCTGTCTAATTCTTTGTAAGTTTTGATCTCTTGGCACTTTTCAAATCTTCTGCTTTGTTCATATTTATCAAAGAAAATATGTAATGAGGTATGTTGCCGTTGTTAGCTCTGAAAAGATTTATATCTCCTAGAGACACAAAAAACCCTCCAAAAAATCAATGAATCCAGGAGCTGGTTTTTCGAAAAGATCAACAAAATTGATAGACCGCTAGCAAGACTAATAAAGAAGAAAAGAGAGAAGAATCAAATAGATGCAATAAAAAATTATAAAGGGGATATCACCACTGACCCCACAGAAATACAAACTACCATCAGAGAATACTATAAACACCTCTACGCAAATAAACTAGAAAACCTAGAAGAAATGGATAATTTCCTGGACACTTACACTCTCCCAAGACTAAACAAAGAAGAAGTTGAATCCTTGAATAGACCAATAGCAGGCTCTGAAATTGAGGCAATAATTAATAGCCTACCAACCAAAAAAAGTCCAGGACCAGATGGATTCACAGCCGAATTCTACCAGAGGTACAAACAGGAGTTGGTACCATTCCTTCTGAAACTATTCCAATCAATAGAAAAAGAGGGAATCCTCCCTAAGTCATTTTACAAGGCCAACATCATCCTGATACCAAAGCCTGACAGAGATACAACAAAAAAAGAGAATTTTAGACCAATATCCCTGATGAACATCGATGCAAAAGTCCTCAATAAAATGCTAGCAAACTGAATCCAGCAGCACCTCAAAAAGCTTATCCACCATGATCAAGTGGGTTTCATCCCTGGGATGCAAGGCTGGTTCAACATATGCAAATCAATAAATGTAATCCAGCATATAAACAGAACCAAAGACAAAAACCACATGATTATCTCAATAGATGCAGAAAAGGCCTTTGAAAAAATTAAACAGCCCTTCATGCTAAAAACTCTCAATAAATTCGGTATTGATGGAAAGTATTTCAAAATAATAAGAGCTATTTATGACAAACCCACAGCCAATATCATACTGAATGGGCAAAAACTGGAAGCTTTCCCTTTGAAAACTGGCACAAGACAGGGATGCCCTCTCTCACCACTCCTATTCAACATAGTGTTGGAAGTTCTAGCTAGGGCAATCAGGCAAGAGAAAGTATTCAGTTAGGAAAAGAAGAAGTCAAATTGTCCCTGTTTGCAGATGACATGATTGTATATTTAGAAAACCCCATCATCTCGGCCCAAAATCTCCTTAAGCTGATAAGAACTTCAGCAAAGTCTCAGGATACAAAATCAAGGTGCAAAAATCACAAGCATTCTTATACACCAGTAACAGACAAACAGAGAGCCAAATCATGAATGAATTTCCATTCACAATAGCTTCAAAGAGAAAAAAATACCTAGGAATCCAACTTACAAGGGATGCAAAGGACCTCTTGAAGGAGAACTACAAACCACTGCTTGGTGAAATAAAAGAGGACACAAACAAATGGAATAACATACCATGCTCATGGATAGGAAGAATCAGTATCATGAAAATGGCCATACTGCCCAAAGTAATTCATAGATTCAATGCCATCCCCATTAAGCTACCAATGACTTTCTTCACAGAATTGGAAAAAACTGCTTTAAAGTTCATAAGGAACCAAAAAAGACCCTGCATTGCCAAGACAATCCTAAGCCAAAAGAACAAAGCTGGAGGCATCACACTACCTGACTTTAAACTATATTACAAGTCTACAGTAACCAAAACAGCATGGTACTGCTACCAAAACAGAGATATAGACCAATGGAACAGAACAGAGCCCTCAGAAATAATACCACACATCTACAGCCATCTGATCTTTGACAAACCTGACAAAAACAAGAAATGGGGAAAGGATTCCCTATTTAATAAATGGTGCTGGGAAAATTGGCTAGCCATAAGTAGAAAGCTGAAACTGGATCCTTTCCTTACTCCTTATATGAAAATTAATTCAAGATGGATTAGAGACTTAAATGTTAGACCTGAAACCATACAAACCCTACAAGAAAACCTAGGTAATACCATTCAGGACATAGGCATGGGCAAGGACTTCATGTCTAAAACACCAAAAGCAATGGAAACAAAAGCCAAAATTGATAAATAGGATCTATTTAAACTAACGAGCTTCTGCACGGCAAAAGAAACTACCATCAGAGTGAACAGGCAACCTACAGAATGGGAGAAAATTTTTACAATCTACTTATCTGACAAAGGGCTAATATCCAGAACCTACAAAGAACTCAATCAAATTTACAAGAAAAAAGCAAACAACCCCATCAAAAAGTGGGCAGAGGATGTGAACAGACACTTCTCAAAAGAAGACATTCATACAGCCAACAGACACATGAAAAAATGCTCATCATCACTCACCATCAGAGAAATGTAAATCAAAACCGCAATGAGATACCATCTCACACCAGTTAGAATGGCAATCATTAAAAAATCAGGAAACAACAGGTGCTGGAGAGGATATGGAGAAATAGGAACACTTTTACACTGTTGGTGGGACTGTAAACTAGTTCAACCACTGTGGAAAACAGTGTGGAGAATCCTCAAGGATCTAGAACTAGAAATACCGTTTGACCCAGCCATCCCATTACTGGGGATATACCCAAAGGATTATAAGTCATGCTGCTATAAGACACATGCACACGTATGTTTATTGTGGCACTATTCACAATAGCAAAGACTTGGAATAAACCCAAATGTCCATCAGTGACAGACTGGATTAAGAAAATGTGGCACATATACACCATGGAATGCCATGCAGCCATAAAAAAGGATGAGTTCGTGTCCTTTGTAGGGACAGGGATGCAGCTGGAAACCATCATTCTCAGCAAACTATCGCAAGACCAGAAAACCATATACTACATGTTCTCACTCACAGGTGGGAATTGGACAATGAGATCACTCGGACACAGGAAAGGGAACATCACACACCGGGTCCTATTGTGGGGGGCGGGGATAGCATTAGGAGATATACCTAAAGTAAATGACGAGTTAATGGGTGCAGCCCACCAACATGGCACATGTATACATATGCAACAAACCTGCATGTTGTGCATGTGTACCCTAGAACTTAAAGTATAATTTAAAAAAAAAAAAGATTTATATCTCCTTGTTTTTGGTTTACAATTAAGGGGTGTTCCAAAAACTGTTACCACATTTAAAATTCCATATCTAAAGCAGTATGAAGAAAAGGTATTCATTTACATTGTATTTTAGCAACTCGTGAACAATCTTTTAAATTTAAGTAGCTGAATGCATATTTCGAAGTTAAAAATTAAAGCATTTTTCAAGTGCAGATTTACAGTAGTGTAGTTGGTATAAGCATCTGTGAAAGAAAATGTATCATGTCAGAAAATAACTGAAATTGTAATTGAAAGGTTCCTAAGAACAACCTTTTTATCTGTGGCTTAAATAAATGCTTTCCATTTCAAAGGCAACTCTAACTGCACCATATAGCTCCAGTGATCAGTAAAAGTAGACAACTGATTTCTTCAAGGAGTTTTAATTTTTATGTGATTTGGTCCACTCACAGACTATAAATTCTACTGTCAGAGCTAAACATATGCAGAGGCTTCTCTGAATTCTTGTATTCCAGGTATCGAGTAAAATATGTTCATGTCACTAGTTTCTTTCAAGTGGTGTTTATCATCATCTCCTTGATTGCCTAATAGAAGTTTACAACCAGTCTCCTACGTGTGCTAGTGCATTACAGCTCTCCCACAGATATCATACACAGCGACATCTTTGGTAATGAATATCAGAATCCTGCCAGCCTAAGAATGTTTTATCCATCTCCATGTCTCATTGCTGATATACCAAGTGAGATGCTCATTCCAAACTCCTTAGTCAAACAAGCCTTAAGATACAAAGTTGACGCTAGTTGCATGAGGAAGGCATTTTATAAATCCAGTCAATTACAAAGACACTGAAAATGTCTCATCTAAATAGCATCATTGTCTTAGTCTTTTTAACTTTTTTCTTAATTTGTCTCCTACTGTGGAAATTTTTGAAAGAATAGGATTTTAAAGCAAGAAGGAATCTTAAAGATGCTGGTCTAAACATTTAATTTTTCATGTTAAGAAGCTTAAAGAAGAATGAGGTTAATGTATTTCTTTAAAATTGGAAGCTAGTGCCCTATTTAGAACTACAACTAAAGTATTTTGACTCCCTGTCTGATGCTAATTTCATTAGACCAGGCTAACTCACCAAATAACTTGACATTTTCCAAATTAGTCTGTTTAGAGTAACCATATTTTACATATGTAAAAATGGGTTATCTATTCGTCAACCTCCACTTCCATTCCCTCTCCTCCTCTCCCCACCTGATCTTCCTCCTCCCCTCCCCTTTTCCTCCTTTTTTCTTTCTTCCATTCTATTTCCTTCCTTTTATCTATCCCTTTCCACCTCTCTCCCTCCTTCCTGTCCTATTCATTTTTTCTGTCTCCTTTCTTTCCCTCTCTCTTGCTTGACTCCTTCCTTCCTTCCTCCCTACCTCTCTTCCTCCTTTTTCCCATTTCTTTTTTCTTTCTTTTTTAAAATTATACCTTAAGTTCTGGGATACATGTGCAGAACGTGCAGGTTTGTTACATGTGTATACATGTGCCATGGTGGTTTGCTACACCTATCAACCCGTCACCTACATTAGGTATTTCTCCTAATGCTATCCCTACCCTTGTAACTCACCCCCCACCAGGCCCCAGTGTGTGATGTTCCCTTCCCTGTGCCTATATGTTCTCATTGTTCAACTCCCACTTATGAATGAGAACATACGGTGTTTGGTTTTCTGTTCCTATGTTAGTTTGCTGAGAATGATGGTTTCCAGCTTCATCAATGTCCCTGCAAAGGACATGAATTCATTCTTTTTTATGGCTGCATACTATTCCATGGTGTATATGTGCCACGTTTTCTTTATCCAGCCTATCATTGATGGTCATTTGGGTTGGTTCCAAGTCTTTGCTATTGTGAATAGTGCTGCACATGTGTCTTTATAGCAGCATGATTTATAATCCTTTGGGTATATACTCAGTAATGGGATTGCTGGGTCAACTGCTATTTCTAGTTCTAGATCCTTGAGGAATCGCCACACTGTCTTCTACCATGGTTGAGCTAATTTACACTCCCACCAACAGTATAAAAGTGTTCCTATTTATCCACATCCTCTCCAGCATCTGTTGTTTCTTGACTTTTTAATGATCACCATTCTAACTGGTGTGAGATGGTATCTCATGGTGGTTTTGATTTGCATTTCTCTAATGACCAGTGATGATGAGCATTTTTTTGTATGTCTGTTGGCCACATAAATGTCTTCTTTTGAAAAGTGTCTGTTCATATCCTTTGCCCACTTTTTGATGGGGTTGTTTATTTTTTTCTTGTAAATTTGCTTACGTTCTTCGTAAATTCTGGATATTAGCCCTTAGTCAGATGGATATATTGCAAAATTTTTCTCCCATTCTGTAGGCTGCCTGTTTACGCTGACGGAAGTTTTTTCTTTCCTTCTCTCTTTCTTTCCATCCCTCCCCTCCATCTTTTTCCTTCTGTTGCCTCCTTATAGCCTCCTTTACCCTAGTATCTTGGTAATATTGGTACTCACCTCTCTATAAGCACTTACTTTACAGAACATATTTTGATAACATCTTCTATATCATTTTATCTTGCTTAAACATTAATTTTGAGAAGGATGTACATTGGGGCTAGTAATTCTTTTCCACCTTCCAGTTTTCTTAATTCATTGGCTTAAATCCAATCAAAGAACCAAAAAGGTTAGAATTAATTAATAATTCTATGTAATTGGTAGTAATATTCTTTTCTGAATTTTCTAGATTATTATAGAAACAAACATTTTCCTTAAGAATGCACTTTGAAGGACATTATATCACTAGTTTCAGATTAACTGGCTTTGGTTTTTATATTCATTATGTGACTGTTTATAGATGTTGGGGCCTTTCCACATTTGAATTGCAAAATAACAATATATTGATATAGATTAAAATAAACCAAAAAGTCTCCAGCATGCTCATATCTGTTGATCAATATGAAAAGCTCTATCATGAATAATGTGGCAACTTATATGAAGAAAACAGTTTCAGACAAAGGTATTCAGTAGTTTTCTCTTCTTCTTTCAACACACAAATAAAAGCAATTGTTATGTAGCTTCCTAGCTGCATGAGATGTGCCTTAAGGTGTTAGATGACTATAAATATGAATACAGTAATAGTGGTCCTATAGAAAATTATGATCAGGAATTGTGAATTAAAGAAAGAAAAAATAATTTGATGAAATATTAGTGTTTGGTGATAGGGGATACAAGTTATTTTCTTATAATTGATATTTAATAGTGTTATTTAAAAACACATTTAAAGTTGATCTAATCTATATTTACAAAATTGGATCAATTTGCAAATGTCTGGGGTACTTTATCAATTGATTTGACCAGCTTATTTTTGGAATGGCCAGACCATTTGCAAGTGATCCAATTCAAAACTATTTGACTGATTAGGAAAAAGAGGAGGAAGGTTTTGTGGAAGAAAGAAACCTCTATTCAGTAGAAAATAATTAATGGCTACATATGCCCTCTATGCAAAATTATAATGATAAATACTTCTGAGACTAGGGAAAATATATGGTCTAATGACAACACATGTATTACATTGTAGAGAACTTTTAGTTTTGTTGTATGACCATTGTCCTTACAACATCTCAGAATAGTAATCACATTAATAAAATAATGAGAACACTAATGTCCAAGAAGACCAGGAGAGTTATCTCATTGGGTGAAGTATGTAGGCAGACTAGCAGGGAATACCACCTGGTTCTAAAATGTAAATGTAGAAAGTTACATAAATACTCATAGAACTTTAGATTGCCATGTTGGATATAACAGATGAAGATTCAAGTACATAAGGACATATACATATGTTTATTATAATGATGTTAATTTTAAAATAATGTTTATGGGGTGGGCACAGTGGCTTACGCCTGTAATCCCAGCACTTTGGGAGGCCGAGGCGGGCAGATCACGAGGTCAGGAGATCAGAACCATCCTGGCCAACATGGTGAAACCTCGTCTCTACTAAAAATACAAAAAATTAGCCGGGCGTGGTGGCGGGCGCCTGTAGTCCCAGCTACTCGGGAGGCTGAGGCAGGAGAATGGCATGAACACAGGAGGCGGAGCTTGCAGTGAGCCAAGATCGCACCACTGCACTGGAGCCTGGGCAACAGAGCGAGACTCCATCTCAAAAAATAATAACAATGTTTATGAAGATTATGGAATAGTAGAGAGAAATACTGAGGTTATAGTATTAAATAAACAGTAAATCTGAGAAAAATCTTTTAGTAACCGCAAGCATATTTTAAAATGTTTCTGAAATGCCTGTAAGGTGGTACATAAAAATGTAGAAATTGAATCCCTTGTGAGTTGCTATGGTGTTTGGCAAGGTAGTACAAGATGGATGATTTTGTATCTATGCATTACTTTCCAGTGTTTTTAAAATATTATATGAAAATACATTGTGTTTATTATGGGGAAACAATAACTTAAAAACATAAACTTGGATAAAATAAAAACATATGATTTGAGAAAAAAATAACTTATTGCATGAAAAGTTAATACATTAATACATGTTCCTTTTTTTGTGTTGTGCCTGTTAAATTCTTTTTACACAACTTCATTTGATTTTCTATTTTTTTATTATTTTAGATACTGGTTATATTGTTAACATCCCTCTCTAGAAATTGCCTTTTTTGCTTTGTTAATGATGTCTTTTAGCGAACAGAAGTTCTTAATTTTAACGAAGCTTACTTTATTGATCTTTTCTGTTACGAAATGTGTTTTTGGAGAATGTTCATGACCATCCCAAGCTCATGAATATATTCCCTATGCTATTTTCTAACTTTTTTTACTTTGCACATGTATGCCTACTAGTCTATATGGAATTCATTTTTGTGTCATGTAAGTTAGAAATCAAGTTTCATTTTTTTTCCACAAGTATATTCAGTTGCTCCAGTACCATTTACCAAAGACATTATTTTTTCACTTCATTCCAGTGGCATGTTTGTGTTAGATCAAATGACTAAATATTTGTAGGTCTGTCTCTGAAGTCTATTCTCTTCCATTGATTTATTTCTCTGTTCTTGCACCAGAAAGGGTCTGTTTTAACTACTGTTGTTTTATAATAAATTTCCACTTTTAAAATTTTAATTGGCACATAACATTTGTATATAATATGGAATAAAGCATGATATATCAATACATGTATACCATGTGGAATTATCAAATCAGGCAGGGTAATTAGCATACCCATCACCTCAAATATTTATTATTTCTTAGTGTTGGGAATATTTCATATCCTCTCTTCTACCTATTTGAAAATATAATAAGTTGTTGTTAACTGTAGTCACCCTACACTGCTGTGGAACACTAGACTTGATTCTTCCTACCTAGCTGTAATTTTCTATCAATTAACCAACCTCACCATATTTATTCCCTCCAACACCCACATACCTTTCCCAGTCTCTGGAAACTACTACTCCACTCTCTGCTTCTAAGAGATCAACATTTTTAGCTTCTACATATAAGTGATAACACGTAGTATTTATCTTTCTGTGCCTGGCTCATTTGACTTGACATAATGTCATCTCTTATCGTTCATCTTTGCAATTTGGTGGTTTTCTGTAGTTACACGTTTTGATTACTTTGTCTTTCTCATTTTTGTATTTGCTCTACCAGTGAGTTTTACACTTTTGCATTTTTTCATGATGTTAATTATTGTCTTTTCCCTTCCAGATGTAAGACTCTCTTGCACATTTCTTGTATGGCAAGCCTACTTGTAAGCAATTATCGCAATTTATGCTTGTCTGGGAAAGACTTTATCTTTCACTCCCAAAGTGTATTTCCGTTAGGCACGGTATTCTTGACTGGCAGTTATTTTTTTCTTTCAGTACTTTAAATATATCATTCCATGTTTTACTGGCTTGTAAGGTTTCTGCTAAGAAATCTGCTGTTAGTCTAATAAAGATTCCCTTACATGTGACTTGATGTTTTCCCTTTGCTGTTTTTAGAATTCTCTTTTTGTCTTAGAAATCTGACTATATTATACCTCAGAGAAGACCTTTTTGGATTGAATCTATTAGCATATCTTTGAGCTTCCTAAATATAGATGCCCGTATCTCTCCCAACATTTGGAAAGTTTTCAGTATTAATTACATTAAATAAGTTTTGCATGCCTTTTCTCATCTCTTCCTCTTCTGCAACTCCTGTAATACAAATATTTGCTTGTTTAATGCTGTCTCACAACTCCTGTAGGCTTCCTTCGTTTTTTTAAAAAATGCATTTTTTCTATTTGTTTGCCTGGGTCATATCAAAATACCTGTCTTCAAATTCAGAAATTCTTTATTCTGCTTGATTCAGTCTGTTGTTTAAGTTCTCAACTGTGTTTTTTATTTTATTCATGAAATTCTTCAACTCATTATTTCTTTTTTTTAAACCTACCTATCTCTGTTAAATTTCTCATTCAGATCATGAATTGTTTCTCTGATTTTGTTGAATTGTCTCTGTATTCTCTTGTGTCTCAATGAGTTTCCTTAAAATATTTATTTGATTTTTTTCCTGGTGCCTTAAGCATGTAGGGGAAGTGTGACTGCTCTGGGTATCCAAGGGACTATTTTCCCAGAAAGCAGGGTACTGCTTCAGCTCAGGCATAGGGAATGTGACTACTCTGAGTGACAATGGCACCATTTTCCTAGGATGCAGGGTGCCACTTCAGTTTCAGCATCAAGTCTAGGGCACAGCATTTACTGGGAAGGATAGAAGGAAAGGCTCTGCCAAGACACTGATTTTACAGGAGAGAGTGCACAGCTGTAGCTGGGATCTCAAGGCGCCGTGTGCGGCAGTGACTGGGAGGTGTAGACAGAGTAGTAGTAAACTGGCTCATGGATATGGAGCCATGGGATGGGGGTGGTTCAGTGGCAGCTAAGCCTCTGGCATGAAAGGATGCCATGGACAATGGCTGTGCAGCAAGACACACTCCAGTAGTAGTTCGAGTTCTAAGATGGGCATAAGTTGTGCCAGCCAGCAGCGGGGGTTGGGACACAGTGCCAGCTTCTCCAAGGAGAACACGGCTGTGTAGATTTCAGGAAGCTACTCCAACTGAGCTTAGTGCCTCCAAGGACTGCAGGGGTTCCCAGTGGTAAAGATTGGAAGTGCCCAAGGTGGTGAAAAAGGCTGCTGGAATCCTTCTGCTTACCTTTTCCTCTGAGAGAGAAGCTCCTCCTGGCTTGAGCTGGCTCCCACGGGGGATGGGACGGCAGAGACTAGATGTTCCCTTCTATTCTCTATGTGGCTATCATGGGTTGCTCCACAGGGTTTCTGCTACACCTTTCATGACCTCTGGTGGGTTCCTTTTCTTATTTTCAACCAAATATAATTGTTTATTTCTTGTTTTGGCTGTTTTTGTGGGGAGGATGAGCACTAAGGGCTTCTAGTCAGCCATCTTGCAGATGTCATCCTCTATAACAAATCTTTAGATCAAATGTGAAAGCTCTTTAATGTTATTCTGTTTAAAGATTGTTGTCACAATTCTTAGTCCTTTGCATTTCATAAATATGTTATAATTAATTTGCCGATTTCACGACAAAAACTAACAAACAAAAATATCTGCTCTGATTATGATTGGGATTGCATTAAATCTGTAAATTAAAGTGGCAAGGACAATATTGAATGTTTCAATTCATGAACATGGTATATACTTTTATTTCTATAAGTCTTCATTAACTACTCTCCATCAGGTTTTATATTTCTATACTTAATACTTTGCATGCTATATTTCAATAAAAATATTTAAAAATAAAATACTTCATATATATTTATTACATAATAGTAGCTAATAAGAGTAAATATTTATTGAGCATTTACAATGTGTCTGATCCTGTGCATTCATTCAATTTTCAGTATTTTATCTTATTTTCATCACAATCTTACGAGTAAATGTTTTCATTATTCTCATTAAATGTAAACTGAGATTACATAGGTTATATAACTTATCTAAGGTCACATGGGTGGTTTGTGATAGTAACAGGACCCAAACCCAGGTTTGTCAAATGTCAAAGCCCATATTCTTAAAGCCTATACTCTCTAGTTTCAATACATGCACTATTTAGACTTTTATAATTTGAACTATAACAATAGGTGGATTTTACACATGTATTTCCCTACTACCATCTTTTATAAATATTGATAAGCCTTCTGATAAAGATGTATATAGAGAGCAGTATTATTTGACAGGGAGTGCTACTTTAAGTGTAAGGCATCCTAGTTCACCTTGCCTAGTAAACAAATGTTTGGGTAATTATCTGAACTCCATTTTTATCTTTAGGTTCTGCATCTGTAGATGGAACTAATCATTCCTAATTTACTTTCATCAACTACCATTGATACTATTCAATTATATGTTTAAGATGAAAGTGATAAAATAGATCTTTATAAGTTATATTATTTCTTTGAAAGCTTATTTCTTTAATATATATGTTACAAGTATATTTGGAGTTCTTGATATAATGATTATTTTGTTGCCCTAGATCCGGCATCCTTTTCATCAATTTATTCTTATTAATTCTATAGAATAAAAAAATAAGATTTTGCTTTCTTTATGTTTTATATTAGGTAGGATGATCATATATCCTGATTTTCCTGGGGCAGTCTGTGTTAATTTATATTTACCCTGTCTGATGAGTAAAATAACCTCCTTCAACTCTCACAAGAGAAAGGAATTGAAAAATCATATGGACATCTTAATACTAGGTGAAGGTTTATTTTCTTGTATTTTAATGAAAGGAAGACTAAAATTTTTCATCTAAATGTTACCTTTTCAATATATTTTACTTAGGCTCCAAAAATATGCCTAAGACTCTTTCTATATATTTAAATTTTTTAATATTTTTATTATTTATTATTTATTAATTTATTTTTTTGAGACAGAGTCTCCCTCTGTCACCCAGGCTGGAGTGCAGTGGAGCGATCTCGACTCACTGCAAGCTCCGCCTCCCGGGTTCATGCCCTTCTCCTGCCTCAGCCTCCTGAGTAGCTGGGACTACAGGCGCCCGCCACCACGCCCGGTAATTTTTTGTATTTTTAGTAAAGACGGGGTTTGACAGTGTTAGCCAGGATATTCGACCTCATGATCTGCCTGCCTTGGCCTCCCAAAGTGCTGGGATTACAAGTGCCGGGGCGCGTGAGCCACCGCGCCCCGGCCGATGTGTCCGTTTTGTAGTGAACCTTTAGACAGGAAAAGGCCGGCTCTCCTCACTGAGTATAAACGTTAAAGAAGTAAAGACTACATATATAATATATATAATATATACTACTATATGCAGGGTATATATATAGTATAGATATAGTATAGTATATATAGTGTATATGTAGTGTAGTATATAGTATATTTACTATATATACACTATATATACTATATACAGTATATAAGCATGTATACACATATGTAGTATATATACTATACTATACACATAGTAATATATATGTATATAAAGTATATGTATATATTATATATGTATATATAATATATACTACATACACAGTATATACACATATACTATATATGTAGTATATATAATATATATATACACACACATCCCATCCTCACAGCCATGTCATTAAGGATACAGGAGTAGGCAATGTCTATGGTACCAAAGTACAATTCCAAATTTTTGAAGTACATTCAAAATAAAACACAATATAATTTATGCAGGTAAAGCTTTGTGGTTCAGACCACATTTGTGGAAAGAGCATTGCCTTCGAGACGTGACCTTGGCTAGTTATCCATGGACTAGCCATAGTAAAGTCCTTCTTTCGTGAAGTAATAGTGTAACAAAATATGCACTGTCTATTGTATTTTTCAACACACCCAAAGTAATTTTCTGTTTTCAGTAAGTTATGCAGCACTTATTTAGATATGACCATTATATTACTTGTCAACATAGTGTAAATATGAAGAATGCCTAACAGGTATTTTAATTAAACATTTTGTAATTTTAAGTCAACAAAAGCAATATAGGTAATGGTTGAGCAGGTGGTCTCTGACTCAACATCCCCTTTCTGCCATTTGCCAAAGATGTGGACTTGAATAAGTCACTTAAATCCTCAATGCCTTAGTTTCTTCTATGTAAAATGAGAATGATCCCAACAGAACCTATCTCCTGAACATATTGTAAATACTGAACGGGAGTTAAATATTGAATGATGCCGTTACAATAATACTTGGCATATAGTAAGCACTATACAAAATTCCATATGTGCTCATAAACTCCTAGGTTTCTGTAAAATGTGTAACTGTGCAGTGTTATCACTATTACCAACCAAGCTTTTCTTCTCTCTCTATAACTGATCCAGTGAAGTTGTCTCCATATTAGAAAGGTTGCCTTACATTTTATTATGAAAGAAAGTTTAGAAGAAAGAAGGTTTGGGGTTTTTGCGGCAGGAGAGCAGCTGCTTTCATGTAGTTCAGTAAACCAATCTCTGCTGCTGAGCATGAGCCTCAGAGGAGAGAGACTTGGGATGATGAGAAAGGAAAGAAGAATGCACCGGTGAATAACATTATCCAAACTGACTGTTGTGACTGAAGAGATCAACTCATTAGACAAATAGCTTCTCTTTCCTGATATCTGTTTCTTTACATGACTATAAACTATCAGTTTTAGAGACCTACTTTATACAGTAGCTGATGTGTTGCCCAGTTTAAGCAGGCAGTTTTAGCCTCCAACAGGAATTCAGAAATAACTGCAATTCTTCACTGTGCCTTCAAAGAACATTTAAAATAAGGTCCAGATGTATAACACAGCAATGATTATCAAGATTGCTTCTGACCTCCTCACCAGCTCTCCAGCTCTCAGCAATTCCACAAGCCTCAGAAAATCTCTCATGAATTTCACCCTGACCCTGTGCATTTTTCGCCCAGGCACACACCACTTCCTTCTTGTGGCATTCCCTCAATAAGTCGGCTCTTGCCAGGAAGTTTGTGTTCTCTTTCCACCATATTCTCTCCACTCTCAGTCCTTTTGGTGCCTGTTCACTTCACATAGGCCCTCCAGCTCTACCACCTACAAGGCTGAATGGTGAAGTGGAAGCCACTCATGGGCACTGAGATGGCAAAGAATTATCTTTTGTATCATTTTCTGTAAAAGGGAGGAGGTAGATTCCTGGTGTCTTAATGTCTCTTCAAACTCTGAAATACTCTGTCTGTTAATAACCAGATAATTTTGACCTCCTAAAACACAATGAAGAGGGCCCTATGTGGGCTCCTCTTCCTTTCACTTCGTTATTTCTTCAATATGCTGAAATCATCCTTGCTTCATCACAGGTCTGGGGGCTAGATTCCAGTCCGAGAGAATTACATATTTTCAGATAACTATTCTTAGGTTTTATAAAAGTGAGTAAAGTTATCAAAAACAGTAACACACCTTGTTTAACTTTGTCTTTTATGCCTACAAAATGGCACCGTACATTAAAACCATGGCGTTTATACTATGAGTTTAAAAATATCTGGGGACTGCTTTTTTGTGTGTGAAAACACCATATTTTGCTGAACAGTAAACCACCATATTATGTACCCTAGCAGGGTAGCATAATACGAGGGAAGCTTCAAAACCCAAGATGGTTCACTGATGACCAACTCAATAATACTGTATAATAGCAAGAAGAAAATAAACGATTTATAAATACCAAATTCCCCCACTCCAATCTGGTGATGGGCAGGTACCAATCGATATCATTTTTCTATAGCGGTCTTAAATTCTTAAAGACCTGGCATATAGTCAGTAATAATAGCGCAATTATTTGCTTTCTGTTTCTTGATGTATTTCATCTATAAAGTCTACAAGATCACTTAGCTTTTTAGAATATGTCCATGCAAATGTCTCGTGTAAAATAGGATATCATGATACTAAACAGTGTTTAAAAAAGAGCACCCCAAAAAGCTATTTTTGTGTTAATTATTCTATCTAAGCTTTTTATCTAATAGTTTTTGAAAGAAACATAATAGATGACTAAACATAAAAAGAGTTCCAAAGGCCATTTTCTATTTGAATTTTCACATTTATTTAAATGCAGTTTTCTGTTTAATTTTAACTTGTATGAAATACAATTTATGTTGAAAAGGCTTGATTAATGTATTCTTTCTTTGCTTGTAAAGAAATCATGAATATATGCTAGACTAGCTATACTGTTTAAGTCCAGTGCTTTATAACATATATTAGTCTGTGTTAACAAGTATAGAAACTAACATTTTATCAACAGACAAAGTAAGATAGAAGATGTATTCTGGGTTCCATTTTAGTGAGTGAAAAACTGATTATTCACTCTGAAGTGGTAAATAGGATTAAGTTCTTTTATTATAATAATGTTACATTTATCACTGTGTTTAATTTATTGTGGTGATATTAGATAGATAAGCTTTTCTCTGACATCACCATTTAATTTCAGAGTTAATTAAATTAGTGTTATTACAGTCTTGCTACATCCTAAACACTTGCATTCATTTATGAAACATATCGTTTGTGGATCCAGAAATTTACCTCCAAAGAGGACAGTTTAGGGTGGTCTTCATCATCCATTAATTACTCATCAACCTTTCATTATTTCCAACTACTATGCACTTAATTTTTTTTAATAAAAAAGAGGAATTAAGATACATCCCAATTGTGGAAAAAAAGTCTTGAATTTTTACTGTGCTATTGCCAAGTATATAGAGAGAAATCATTCAAGAAGTAAAACATTATTCTATATCTTTAAAATAAAAGTGGTTGTCAGATAAAGTATGCTTTAAACATATGAGCAGACATATACCTTCCAGTGCTAGTTGTTCAAATGGTCACTTAGCAAGTAATAATTTCCATTTCTTTAGGTAAATGGGACCCAAAGCAACCTATTTTCCCCTGTGTCAATAGGATTTGCATGGATCCATCTGTGAAACAAGAGATTCTAAGTCATTAGTATCTGAGACAATGAAATTACACAATTGGAGTTTTTCTATTGCTTTATTCACTAGCCTAAGATTGAGATATTAAAGAGAGTTGTCCATGTGTTTTGTACTGCTGTTTTAATGCAATATAGCTAGCCCCACTGTTATTATTTTTGTGTCTATTTTTCCTGCTTCATTTTATTTTATTTTATTTTTTTGTTGTTTCATTAATTAATTAATTACTTTAAAATTTCAATTTCTATTTTAAATTCAGGGGATACATATACAAGTTTGTTACGTGGGTATATTGTAGGACATTGAAGTTTGGGATACAAATGATCCCATCACCCAGGCAGTGAGCAGAGTACCCAGTGGGTAGTTTTTCAGCCCTTGTTCCCCTTCTTCTCTCCTCCCTCTAGCAGACCCCACTGTCTATTGTTCCCATCTTTATGGTCATGCGTACTTAAGGCTTAGCTCACACTGGCAAGTGAGAACATGTGGTATTTGTTTTTCTGTTCCTGCATTAATTTGCTTAGGATAATGGCCTCCAGCTAGAACCATTATTTTGAGGCTAATGTACTTCAGATTGAGTTGGTTTAATTCCAAATAAAAGATGTTATTCTTTCCTTATCCTAATCAGAAAAATTTAGGAAATAATCAGATAAACTTTAATTAAACACCCAGATGTAAAAGGTGTGTCTTCTACTCCTCTTGTATTCACTTTTAGGCAAGAAAAGCAGGATTTTTTTTCTGTAAGGTAAAAATGCACTCATTTCCTTTTTAAGACTCATAAGCCATTCTGGAGTCCACTAATGCCTAAAGTATTTGCAAATGAAGCATAATTTTGCCTGAAATAGCAAGCTTTAAAGGAATACATAAATATTTTAACGGAAATAAATTTTGAAGAAAATCAACACGTTTCTACATAAGTGTTCCAAAACGGGTTATATATTATTCCACTGAAGGAAAAAGAAACGAACATTTATTGAGTGATTATACTGCTCCAGGCACTTTCACCTTGGTTTCTTCATTTCTTCTCTTAAAGATTATTTCTTCTCTTAAAGAAGTTTTATAAATTCTATCTTTTTAAATAAAGGAACTGAATCTAAGTGGTTAAGATCTCCATCCAGGGTCATGCAAATAAAAACCTGCCAACCTAACTTCAAGGCCATAGTTCTTCCCCTTGGATGACATTGTCTCTTCTATAGCTTTTTTTCAGTGCTATAAAGTGTGGTGAGCAAGGGTTCTTAGGGCTTTGCAGTTACAGTTAAAATAAAGAGTTAAGGCGGGGCGCGGTGGCTCACACCTGTAATCTCAGCACTTTGGGAGGCCGAGGCGGGCGGATCACAAGGTCAGGAGATTGAGACCATCCTGGCTAACACGGTGAAATCCCGTCTCTACTAAAAATGCAAAAAATTAGCCAGGTGAGGTGGCAGGCGCCTGTAGTCCCAGCTACTCGAGAGGCTGAGGCAGGAGAATGGCGTGAACCCAGGAGGCAGAGCTTGCAGTGAGCCGAGATCGCGTCACTGCACTCCAGCCTGGGTGACTGAGCGAGACTCCGTCTCAAAAAATAAATAAATAAATAAATAAATAAATAAATAAATAAATAGTTAAAAACTTTCAGTAAAGTTGCCCTATCTCTCAAACTAAGACCACAAGATTTTTCCATTAATTAAGAAACTTGGTTAAAACAGAGTTGTATAAAAAGATCATAAGAGCATATATTTACATTTTATTTCAATTAAATATGTAGAAATTTACATTCATTTGCCACACTTACGACTAAAGCAAGTGATTTTTTGTTTTTATTTAGAATGGGCCTATTGATTGAAGTTTCACTTCATTTTTTGTTTTATATAAAGGAAATACATTTTTCTTTCAAGTTCTTTTTTTTTGAAGATTTTTTAAAGCAGTGAGTCCACATTTTTTTACCCTTCTATTTAGAATTGTGTCTCTCATTCCTAATTTGACATGAACTTTTTAGTGATCAACACTTAGTAGATATTACAATGTATTCTATATATTGTTTATGAAGTCAAATTTATTGTTGTCAACAGTTATTTTAATAATTTAAATTATATAATTACAGTATAAAATACAAACTGGTGAGGAAATAACTATAATTCGACTTATGGGATCAGAGGTCTTCTTGAGTTTAGAACATATTATCATTTAATCTCAATGATCTGTTAAAGGCCATGGAAAGATGCATGTCTCAGACCACTAAAGGTCCTATACACTATTGAAATGCTGATTTTCCAGGCAGAATTTCACAACAGGTCAGCAGGAAGATGATCCTATGTTCAGAAATTGTTGAGTAGCTATCACCTTAGAAATCAGCACCCATCATCTTCTCATAAGTAAAAATCAAAATGTTTGGAGATATACAGAACTTGATTTAAGAGAATATTGTTTCCAATATCTCAACATTACCTTTAATATTTTTAAAGCTAAAGGAATCACATGAAGACAAGGAGATTGAATAGAGGAATATTGAAAATAAGCTGATGCAGTCAATTCATTACATCATGGCCCACGGGTTTTCAGGGCCCCAAAGGAGTTGAAAGTTTCAAAAGTATTGATCGTGGCCCTTGAACAGGCTAATGGATTTTAAGTCAGTCCGGCCATTAGCAAATAAATGGCATTGTCCTTAAACATATTTTAGCTTTTTCTTGATTTTCATGATAATCTGGCTTTAGTGTTATTATGGTTTGGTCTTCTGCAGTAATAGAGTAAATAAGTCCATCAATGCTCCAGTGTAGTCTATGTCCTCACCTAGAGGTAAGAATTTATTCTTCAGTTGTATTGATGCATTTTGATCCCACCTTCCAATTCCCAATCAGAAAAGCCAAACTGCCGGAGCTAAATATCATAATGCCAAAAAATGTAAATACGCAAATAACAATATTGAAGAGATTACCAAATTTGTCAAACTTATTCTATTTAATTCTGAGTTTAGGTTTTTTGCTTTTTTGCTATTGTTGACCTAGAGGATGATAACATATAACAAATATTTGATGACACATTGAAATTCTTCATGATTGACCTTAAAGATCTAGTATATTAGCAAAACTTTCAGGGACTCTTTGATGCCATCCACAAAGACAACTGTCATAGAAGTTGATAAATCTTGATACTTGGCTGCTTCTTGTTTGAAAGGATGAGGAGGTCTTTACCCACATCAAGTATTCACACAAAATGAACAGTTATTTCCTTAAAAGGCCATGTGAAAATCTACTCTTTCAGTTTTGTTCCCAGTGCTAAAAATTTCCTGAGGCCAGCCAGGCGCGGTGGCTCACGCCTATAATCCCAGCACTTTGGGAGGCTGAGGCGGGTGGATCACAAGGTCAGGAGATCGAGACCATCCTGGCTAACACAGTGAAACCCTGTTTCTACTGAAAATATAAAAATTAGCCGGTCGTGGTGGCAGGCGCCTGTAGTCCCAGCTACTTGGGAGGCTGAGGCAGGAGAATGGCATGAACCCGGGAGGCAGAGCTTGCAGTGAGCCTAGAACATGCCACTGCACTCCAGCCTGGGTGCCAGAGCGAGACTCTGTCTCAAAAAAAAAATAATAAAAAATAAAAAATAAATTTCCCGAGGCCAAAATTTCCTAAAGATTTGATGATATATAAAATACTTTTGGCATTATCTCCTTCAACTTGTACATAGAAAACACGTGATCTTTACCCTGTTCTTCAGCATTTGTAGGCAAAGGGGAATTTATCACTTTTATCACATAATTGGTATTGTAAGGACCCAGTTAGACACAAGATTTCACAGGCTGGTAATATGATTGCTGGCTGTCGTGGACAGAATAATGCCTCCTCCCCAAAGATGTCCATATTCTAATCCTAAAAACTATGAATATGTCCCGTTACATGATCAAGTGGAATTCAGATTATAAATGGCATTAATGCTGTGAATCAACTGATGGTAGAATGGGGAGATTATCCTGGATTAATTGAATGGGCTTAATGTAACCAAAAGGAGCATTAAAAGTCAAAGAGTAAAAAGTCAGTATCATAGTGATGAGATGTGTGAAACACAGGACTCTCAGATACTAGAAGAAGGGGTCCAGCAGCCAAGGAAAGGGGGCAGCCTCTAGAAGCTGAAAAGACAAGAACATGAATTTTCCCGTAGAGCTTCCAGGGGAAACACAGCACTGTTGGTGTTTTGATTTTAGTCCAGTGAGGCCTGTGTTGGCCTCATGACCTATGGAGCTGTAAGATACTAAAACTGTTATTGTTTTAAGCCACTAAGTTTGTGGCAATGTGGCATGGCAGCCCTATAAAACAAATATACTGGTTTCTTGGCATTTTTTAATTCAGCCCAACCGACTTAAATGAATGATAATGAAAGGAAGAAAAAACCCAGAAATTGAAAAAGAAATATTCAAGTTATTGGCTCAGCAATGGAGACTAACAGAATATTTAGTTTAGTTTGTCATAATATTGGCTGAGCACAATGGCTCACGCTGATACCCCAGTACACTGGAAGGCTGAGGCAGGAGAATCTCATGAGGCCAGAAGTTTGA
This sequence comes from Macaca thibetana thibetana, assembly GCF_024542745.1. Taxonomy (NCBI): domain Eukaryota; kingdom Metazoa; phylum Chordata; class Mammalia; order Primates; family Cercopithecidae; genus Macaca; species Macaca thibetana. The sequence goes on from NC_065584.1 coordinate 90,722,769, forward strand.
GACCAGCCTGAGCAATATAGTGAGACTCCATCTCTAAAAAGAAGAAATAAATGTTCAAGTTATGACTAATATTTATTACCAATGCAAATAATATTTTGCCTATTAAAATTGAAATTGGAAAAAACAATGTGTTAACCAATCTGTTCAAAGTGATTTCAAAATACCACGAGAAAATTCTAAGTATGCCTGCTTGACAGTTCACCATACTGAACTGAAAATGGAATATTCTTTGCACAAAACTGAAAGAAAAAAAAATGTTTAACTATAAGTTAAAAAGACAATTAGATTTAGTCTTGCTCAGCATAGGAGAATACTTTTTTTATTGTCCAGTGTCAATTTATGACAAAGATATTTCCAGCTTGGTTTGTTTAAAATATATTTGTACCAACAGAATATTTAGTTTGCGGTAACATTCTCATTTAGGTTTCCAAGTTTCACAATGTCTTAATACAACAATTTTTATTTTACTGACAACACTCCATTTGTTTTGAATAAATATATGATGATACTAACAATAACATGCATTTGTGTGCTTATGACTGTGTGTTTATGATAATATCACTGAGGGCTAGCTCTGGACTAAGTGCTTTATAAACATTAGTTCATTTTGTCCTCATAGGAAATCAGTGAACACAATGTTACTATTAATCCCACTTTAGAACTAGGAAAATCAAGGCACAGAGAGGTTAAGTTATTTGCCCAACGTCCAGCAGCAAGCAAGTGGTGGAACCAGGAAGGTATGTACTGTCTCTGCTCTCCCTCTAGGTTAGGCATATTCTATACATCTCATATGCATTGTTTCAATGAATGCTCACACTGCCCTCCTGTAGGTACTATTGTTAACTCCTTTGCAAAGGAGGAAATTGAGGCTTAAAGAGGATAAGTGACTTACTCTAGTCACGGTGTTCCACAATATTTTATTCCACCAAATAAGCCCGTGTGTTCTATCTTACATTATTTTGATGGCATGCCAGGATCTAACTGTACTAGTTACATAGCTAGAACATAATATGGTTATTCAAATAGGAGCTCATGAACAACCCAATCTTTGCCTCATCTTAGAATGTCTTGATGGTGCTAAATAAAATTGCCAGCCACTAAATATGGGTCTTGGGAATAGCAGAGGATGTCATCAAAAACACCTGAACACCTGGCTAGAATGAACAGGGACCAGAACAGAGACAACATTACCCTCTCCCCTAACAAAGCAAAACTAAACTCCGTTTTGCAAGTCCAGTGCACCAGGATTAAAAATGTCAAGAAACAGGATTTTAATGCCACTGTACATCTGCAAGAAATTAGCCTTTTCCTTAAAAACATCTAAGACATATTAGTGTTTTTAAAATGGATTTATATTGCTTACTTTGATTATGAACTGATACAGCACAGAACTGTCAGGAGCCTGGCTCTCTTTAAAATATAGACAGTTACACTGTGTTCTTTCCTTCCTATAATCTCTTTATGATCAAATGCAGAATATTTCAGTCTGCAATTTCCAATTTAATTATTGTCCTCGTTTGAGCTATTAAATTGGACTCCATTTCAGCAGCAACTGAGCTGACACTCAATCCTCTATTACCAATGACTGTGTATAGCCATCTGCTTGAATGATTTTCACTATATATGTTTAAAGAAAAACAATGTTTTATACATGCTTGCTGTAGGTAATATTTGAAAATCATAAAACAGGAGCAAAATCAGAGTCAGCTATAAAATTGGAAGGAAAAATTAAAATCCTAAAAATATGTTTGAAATCCCAAGAGTTAATATCAGTGTATTTTCCATAATTTCTAAGTCAATTCAAGTACAATTTGAAGATATTAGTTTCAAACTGAAAAGAAAAAATTCATCACAGATCATGATCTGTGATTAACATTTTAAAAAATTTAGAGTAACATTTTTAAAATTATTCTGATCAAGTCAATTATGATTTGAGATAATTTTTTATTTCCAGTTTACTGAAAACGTTGTTAAATAATTTCCTTGGCCATGCAGAATTTAATTTGCTTTCTCCAAAACATTTTAGTAACATATAAGTAAAGATTATTTAACTTAAACCTTTTAGCAGATGTTGTTCTGTAACTCAGATACAAACAAATTTTCTTATTTCTGGTTAAAGATTTATTTCACTTAGTTTATATAATTAACCTTCAATTAATTAATGTTATTAATATTGTGATATGCTTACATGTGAAAAATAGCGAGATTAAGTCCAAAAAAGTGGATATGGAGGAAAACCCACATACAACCAACACAGCAGAACCTACCAAATATTCAAAAGAAAGTGTGTCTTAATTGAAATTTAACTACAATTATCCCTATTAATATTATTTTTATAATTTGCATCTATTTTTATGGCACCTTTACCTACATTGCTAGAGTTGATCCTCGCAACAGCCACGTAAAGTGCCAAGTTCAAATATCATCTTAATTTTACCAATATGGAAACCGAAGCTCTGTGCAATAAACAAATTGCCCAAAGCCACGTAGCTGGTGAGTGACTGCTCCATGTTTCTCTCCTCCTTCTTTTGATTCCAAGTTCCAGGCCCTTCTCACCAAGACTTACTGCCATCTCTGTTGACTCTTATATCTAACATAGTTTCGGAGACATCCCCAGCATTAAGTGTTCCCTTGGGGAAATGTGCAATCAGTTGTTGCATGCATGATTTGAGAGGGGGCTAGTTTTGTCCATTTCTGAAAATTTGGGAGGGGCATACAAACAGCTGAGGCAAGGACTCTGAGAATGATTAGACTAATATCTCACAGGTCATAAATTGCTGCCACATACATGTTTCCAGTTCTATTCTCACCGTAATCCTGAACCATAGAGAGACAGCGACTTTGTGCATTTCACAATAGAGCAAATTGAGGCTTATCACTTGGGGTTAAATGACTTGAACAGGATGATACAAGCATTAATTGAGAGGAGGAGCCAGGCCATGTGCCATGGTGTATATTAAAGTGCCTTTCTGGTATCAATGTGCTTCATGATCCTTTTAATTGTATATATTTCCCAATAACCAGATGAATCCAAATTTAAAATATAAATATGAAACTGCATTCCAAATTCAAATATGGCAAATTCACTTTGGAACATCCATTATTTCAAGGCATCTTTATCAGGATTACTTTTATTATTACAAAAATGTGAGCTTGTAATCCCAGCACTCTGAGAGTCCCAAGGTGAGTGAATTGCTTGAGACCAATAGTTCAAGTCCAGCCTGGGCAACATGGCGAGTTCCCATCTTTACAAAAACTAGAAAAAGTAAATGAGTTTGATGGTGCCTGTGGTCCTAGCTACTCAGGAGGCTGAGGTGGAAGGATCACCTAAGCCCAGGAGGTCAAGACTGCAGTGAGCCATGATCGCAACACTGCACTCCAGCCTAGACAACGAAGTGAGTCCCTGTCTGAAAAAAGGAAAAAAAGAAAAAAAAGTAAGCTGTTAGCCATGTGAAATCTTCTTAGGCTATAAATCTACTTCATCTAGGTTAAATAAGATTATTGATAAACTTTTATTTTTTCTGATTGAGGTATTTGAAAATAAGCATGTGCATATTTGAAAATACATTTGTTTTTGTATAATATTGATTTTTCTTCAGAATTAAATATCTGGTGCGAGTTGACTAAATAATAGAACTATCATCTCTTCATCTTCATAGTAAAAATACTATGCTAAAAAGAGATAATTTTCCCAAAGGACCTTCTCTGTCAGGAAGCTTTCTGAGTGTTCAAGCATTGTTGTCCATTTTTTAATGGTATCACCTTTTGTTGGGACATTTTGGCCTTTCTCCATCAGCTGAATATCGTCACTCTCTGTTGCATTCCTTGTTCCGTTTTTGGCAGGGAAGATGGGTGCTGCTGTGGTGACCCTGGCCTCTTCACAAGGAAGGCACACTGATGTCACAGAAGCATTTCTATTAGATATGGTTGGGTTCATTAGGCAAAAAGAGGGGTTTCTTTTTGAAAATAAAATGACATTAGGGTTTCTTTATACCCTGATTAATGCTAAAATAATCCTTTGAGAATAAAAGACAATGAAAAAAGAATTCTTTTTTCCATTAACTTTTTTTCCCAAGATGTTCTTCCTCAATATATTATCTCACCATGTGTCACAAAAAGTCTAGCTTCATGATTATTATCCTGTATATAACTGAAAGCAAGAAATACCTGTTAGCAAAATAACAGCAAAAACTCAACCATTCTACTACGGGGATTGCAGATCTCTATTCCTGTAGCTCTTCCCAAAACAAACAAAAAACAAAATGGTACTTGCCTATTACAACTATTACAGAAAGATTAGATTTTTAGATATTGACTTCTTTGAGATGATGAAGCACAAATAATCTCTCGTTACTTTTCATTTTAAAAAATAAAAAAAAATTAATTGGCTTTGATGTGATCAATTTAACTTTACCAATAACTGCTCCCTGGACCAATGCTTAAGTTTTGAGATTTTTTATAAGTGTATGGAGGTTGAATTTTATCAAAACTATCATGACATTAATCCAGGTAGACCACTATCTCTCCTTCAAACCTTCACTAGCTAGTGGTTTTAAAGATTATGGCTAGGCCGGGTGCGGTGACTCAAGCCTGTAGTCCCAGCACTTGGGAGGGTGAGACGGGCGGATCACGAGGTCAGGAGATCGAGACCATCCTGGCTAACACAGTGAAACCCCGTCTCTACTTAAAAAATACAAAAAACTAGCCGGGCATGGTGGCGGGCGCCTGTAGTCCCAGCTACTCGGGAGGCTGAGGCAGGAGAATGGCGTAAACCCGGGAGGTGGAGCTTGCAGTGAGCTGAGATCTGGCCACTGCACTCCAGCCTGGGCGACAGAGCGAGACTCAGTCTCCAAAAAAAAAAAAAAAAAAAAAAAAGAGTGTGGCTACCGGTCTGATGGGAATTTATGGTAAATAAAATGTATGTGTCAGTTTCCTCAGGTGTGCATAATAATGGTATTTAACTCAAAAGCTTATAGTAAGCATTTAATAGATTCATGCATAGAAACCATTTTTAAGGGTAACTGGCACTAAACTGCTATTAGTCCAGTTATGAGAGAATTAAAATTTAAAAAGTAGTGCTGAACATTTATTGCCTCATTGTACTACTCCAGAGACAAGGCAGATGATTTTCAGTTATACAATCTTTTTCCAATATGGTTTTCTAGATTCTGTTATAGTTATCAATTTCCTGCCTCTCAGCTTTAAAATCATTCTTCAATATTTGCTCTGTGCTAATGAATGGGATTCCTTTAAGCATTTCTCCGGAACAGTGAGTACATTGTTAAAATTTCTCGGTAGAGGGCGATAGAGTGACATTGCAGGAGGAAGATGGCTTCTGCTGGTTCAGGTGGCTGCACCCTTGGTCAGCCGAGCATGTGTGAAGACAACTGGTGATAGCTCCTACCATGTGGCTAAAATGTGTGCTCCCTTGGCAACCTTGCCATCCCAGTCCAGCCTAGTAACCGCCTTCCTACAGCCTTCCCAGTGTGGACACTGCATACTCCAGTTGTCATCAGCAGCATACCAATGCCTTCTGCATACCTGCCCAGTTGCAGTCCAACTGCACCCTGAAGAGGAACTTCTTGCTTGCCTAGTGAATGTGCATCAGATCTGGTCTGGGCAAACCAACGAACTTCTGTGTCATCCAGTGAACAGCAATCGCACCTTCTCCAATCTCCAACAAGGCCTGAACCCGAGCCCTGGGGAGGTATCCCTCCAAGTTTGTCTTTCCTAAATTACTCTTCCTCAGGCCTAAGATACCTTTTAGCTTTCCATTGCACCTTGTAGTTATGTTCCTCTCATTGCTTAATAATTTTTTTTTTTTTTTTTTTTTTTTTTTGAGACAGAGTTTCGCTTTTGTTGTCCAGGCTGGAGTGCAAGGGCACGATCTTGGCTCAGTGCAACCTCCGCCTCCCAGGTTCAAGTGATTCTCCTGCCTCAGCCTCCCAAGCAGCTGGGATTACAGGCATGTGCCACCATGCCCGGTTAATTTTGTATTTTTAATAGAGATGGGGTTTTGCCACATTGGCCAGGATTATTTCGAACCCCTGACCTCAGGTGATCCAACTGCCTCGGACTCCCAAAGTGTTGGGATTACAGGCATGAGCCACCACGCCTGGCCAATAATTCTTTACAATAAAGTTTCTCTTGTTTAAAATACTACATGTCTGTAGCACCATCTCCTGGGTACTGTCCTCCTGATAGTGAATGAATTCTCATGAGATCAGGTCATTAAAAATTTGGCACCTCCCCCTACCCCAACTCTTGGTCCTATCCCTGCCATGCAAGACGCCTGCTCCCTTTGCCTTCCGCCATGATTGGAAGCTTCCTGAGCCTCCCCCAAAGCAGAAGCCACTATGCTTCCTGTACAGCCCGCAGAACCATGAGCCAATTAAACCTCTTTTCTTTATAAATTACCCAGTCTCAGGTATTTCGTTACAGCAATGCGAGAATGGGCTAATACAGCAGGCTATATCTGCATGGATGCTAACTATAGCAATGTTTATATTGGAAAAAAAGACACAAAACAAAGTGAATGCCGCTGATAGGGAAATGGTTGGATGAATTATGGTTCATTCATACTTGAATAATAGCATCCCTGAGATTCCACTAGAAACAGACTCTAAGATTGAGATTAGTGAGGTTATTGGGAACTGCTTTGGGAATCACTCCTATGACAGAGGCTTTACCAACCCATGGAGAACTGGAGCAGAGCAGGCTTTCAGAGTTGTCCTGAGTGGAGCTCAAGAGCCAGGCATTGGGATCTATACGTTAGCCAGTCATTGACTGTGGATGCCCCCAGGATGAGTCCTAACCGTGAGTGAAGTGGCCCCTGCAGGAGGTAGTGATTCCCAAAGAGAGACTCGGCTATAAGCCACAGTGACCAGCAATCCTAGAGCTGGGGCAGGGTGGGGGCGGATTTGAGTAAGGCACTGCAGCTTCCACTACTGTCCACCCATCGTGTTACTTGGGTCCACGTGATTCCTGTGGCAAGTCTGCCTCATCTGAGAACAGCTCCTTTAAGATTCTGGTTGGTCTCTGGTCCTGGAGAAATTCACAGGGGAAGGCCAGTGGGACAAACTCCAATCCCCACAGCTGCCAGTGGTCACGAGGCCCCAGTGGATGCATATAGTTTTCCTTCCCTATAGCCCATTCTGGTTTCCCCCTTGGCCTCAATAACTCCTCCACTAGGCAGATCCCAAAGGGTTCTGAGCCCCTGGTCACCATACCCTGCCCAGGCCTGCCTCTGGTGGAGAAGTGGCAAGTGACAGCTCTGTGGATCACCTGGGGACCAAAGGCATTGTTCCCTGTCCCACCGTTTACCAGCAGCGTCCACCTCCTCCCCGTGAGGGTCCATTAATTGGCCTCACACTCCCCCCGCTGAGGTATGTTGAGACTGGACCCTAGTTACTAATCAGGTGGTGGAAGGAGAAGGAGGCAGATCCCGAGGAGGGAGGCGCATACAGAATCTCAAGGCAGAAGCATCTGCAATTGTCTTTAAGCAAGGGGTCAGTGCTAACCCATTGCAGGCCCAGAGGCTCAGGAGGCTCTGAAGTGTCAGGGCTTCCAAGTGTATCAACCCAGATATCCCCACTCCATGACTCAGGACCTGACCTTCATGTTGCAGGCTTACTTGGGTTGAGCATTCAACCTTCTCTACAGTTCTGCTTCCCCCGTAACTAAGTCTAGGGCCTGATTCTCAGTGTTTTCTTCCCATCAGCTGCAAGAGATGAGATTCTCTGCCTATGCTGTTAAGGAGGCCCTCGGGCTTCCACACTGAGCCTTCTATAGCTGAGTAATCACCCTCACCTTTTGTCTTTTTTACTGCATCATTTGCTCTCTGAAATAGCCATTTGATTCTAAAATCTTTATAATTACAACTTTCTCTGTAGCTCCCCAGATCCTGAAATACTGTACCAGCTGCTGAATTTCTTTCCACCAATACCCCACCTGCTATGGACAGAATGTGTCCTCTCTAAGTTCATACGTTGAAGCCTAATGCACAATGGGATGGTGTTAGGTGGTGGGGCCTTTGGGAGGTGATTAGGTCACGAGGGTGGAGCCTCATGCTGGGATTAGCGTCCTTATCAGAAAAGACACAAAAGAGATGGTCTCTCTCCAGGAGGTGAGGACACAGCAGGAAGGCAGCCATCTGCAAGCCTTCACTAGGAAGCTTGCTTTCACTAGACACCAGATCAGCCGACGCCTTGATCTTGGACTTTTAGGCTTTGGAACTGTCAAGGTCAGGAGATCGAGACCATCCTGGCTAACACGGTGAAACCCCGTCTCTACTAAAAAATACAAAAAAACTAGCCAGGCGAGGTAGCGGGCGCCTGTAGTCCCAGCTACTCCGGAGGCTGAGGCAGGAGAATGGCATAAACCTGGGAGGCGGAGCTTACAGTGAGCTGATATCCGGCCACTGCACTCCAGCCTGGGCGACAGAGCGAAACTCCATCTCAAAAAAAAAAAAAAAGATCTGTTGTTTAAGTCACAGGTCTCTAGTGTTTTTTTATGGCAGCCGGAACCAAGACCCATGAGAGTTGCCCATTGCATCCCAGGGGCACCACAGAGGTGACAGGTGTTCCACCTCCTGCCAGGAACCGGCTTTGCATTGCTGGGCAGCAGGGCATCCAGCTCCAAACTCTTATGGATTCAGTTTCCTGAGACACCCCCTGGCACCCACTGCCGTAGGACGGGTTCCAGGTGACAGGTTTCAGATAGAGACTTCTGGTGAGACATTTACAGTGGAATGCTCTTGGGGTAAGGGAGGCAGGTTGAGATATTTGCATCAAAGGCTTAGCCCCAGGCAGGGTTGGAGTTGGAATGGCCTCCAGGTGTCCCTAACTGAGGCCAAAGGAGCCCCTTTGTATCTTCGTAGCCCTGTACTGAGCAGGCATTGAATCCAGGCTGTCCTCAGGCGGGACAGTCACCACAGGCAAGGCGGCTTCCTGAGTTGAGGGAAATCCCAAGGGAGGGACTGGGGTGTGTCCAGTCACTCTCGGCACTGGGGGAACAAGTTCCTTCTCTGAAGGGGGGTGGTCTGTGTGGCACACCCCAGCATCCACTACAATTAGGTGGCTGTAACATGAATGAGACAGAGGAATTGACATGCAGTACTGTTGGGTGAGAAAAGCAAGACAGAAAAACCCAAAACCTCTTGGTGTGCCTGTGTCTGTCACATACCTATGTACACACGCAACTTCCTACTGCTGGCCATCTGACACTGCAACAGCACCTCTCCGGCCCTGCCATTCTGCAGGCCGGGCACCTGCTCACGGCCTCGGCCCCTTCTCCCTCTGCCGGGACTTCCTTCCACAAGAAATCTATGTGCCTCACTCCACTAATTCCCACCATCTTTGTTCAAATGCCACTCATTGGTAATGCCTGTAATCCTAACACTTTGTTCAAATGCCACTCATCACTCACACCTGTAATCCTAACACTTTGGGAAGCCAAGGCAGGAGGATGGCTTGAGCCCAAGAGTTCAAGACCAGCCTGGGCAATAGAGTAAGATGGCGTCTCTTCCCAGACTTCTAGAATACAGCAGTCTTCCTCCCCGCTCACCAGCTTTATTTTCCTCCATAGCATTCATTACCACTGACATCATGTATTTACTTACTTTTATTCCAGTGTCACCTGAACAAATCCTTTCCTCACTCTATTTTATAATAAATAGCGATCACCTCCCCGCCCCCGCTTAGAAATCTGTTTATCTCCCTATTGTATTATTCTGACTTTACCATCTCAACTGTTTTGCTTATTTATTTAGTTTGGTGCAAAAGTAGTTGCGGTTCTTGCCATTACTTTTAATGACAAAAACTGCAACTACTTTTGCACCAACCTAATAGTTTTTAACTCTCTCTCCTCTACACCAGACTATGAGCTGCACAAGTGTTTTGTGCCTGTCTTGATGGCTACCGCATCCCAGATCCTAGATAAGCTATTTAATGTGATAAGCAACTTAGAAGACATTTTAAAAATAAGGAATGGGCTGGGTGCAGTGGCTCACGCCTGTAATCCCAGCACTTTGGGAGGCTGAGGTGGGCGGATCACCAGGTCAGGAGATCAAGACCATCCTGGCTAACATGGTGAAACCCGATCTCTACTGAAAATACAAAAATTAGCCAGGCATGGTGGCACTTGCCTGTAAGTCCCAGCTACTCAGAAGGCTGAGGCGGAAGAATTGGTTGAACCTGGGAGGCAGAGGTTGCAGTGAGCCAAGATTGTGCCAGTGCACTCCAGCCTGGGTGACAAAGCAAGGCAAAGAAAGAAAGGAAAGAAAGAGAGAGAGAGAGAGAGAGACAGAGAGAGAGAGAGACAGAGAGAGAGAGAGACAGAGAGAGAGAGAGAGAAAGAAAGAAAGAAAGAAAGAAAGAAAGAAAGAAAGAAAAAGAAAGAAAGAAAGAAAGAAAGAAAGAAAGAAAGAGAGAGGATGGGAAGGGAAGGAAAGGGAGGGGAGGGGAGGGGAGGGGAGGGAAGGGAAGGAAAGGGAGGGGAGGGGAGGGGAGGGGAGGGAAGGGAAGGAAAGGGAGGGGAGGGGAGGGGAGGGGAGGGAAGGGAAGGGAAGGGAGGAAAGAAAGGGAAAGGAAAGAAAGGGAAAGGAAAGAAAGGGAAAGGAAAGAAAAGAAAAGGAAGAAAAGAAAAGGGCCACATGCAATGGCTCCTGCCTGTAATCCTAGCACTTTGGGAGGCCAAGGCAGGAAGATCACTTGAGCCCAGGAATTCAAGACCAGCCCGGGCAATATAGTAAGACTCCGTCTCTATTATTTTAAGAAATTATAAAATACTTTTAAAAATTAAAATATAAAAGTAAAAAGAAATGGAGCACTGTGTAGGGGAAGAAAGATGTGATACCATTACAATGGTCATGACTGGCACTCCTCTAACAAAGGACAGGTTAACAAGAGAAATGCCTAACAAATGTATTTAATCATAGTTTCATGTAATACAGGAGGCCTCAGAAATGAGTCTATAAACCAAAAGGTCTCTGAAACAGGCCTCAAGCAATTTAGAGGTTTTTTTAGCGAAGGTTAAGGACGCACCAGGGAAAAAGCAACACAAAACCACAGGAAAAAATCTGTGATCCCTACTTTTTCCCAAGAGGATTTTGAGGGCTTCCGTATTTAAATGGGAAAAGCAGGCAGGAGGGGAAGGAGGGAGGGTGCGGTCATATCACTGAATCCACATGTTGCAGTGAAAAGGAGGGGATATAGGAATAGTTGATTATATATTCATCTAGTGCTTAGCAAGTCAGCACTTTACACAAGATAAACACAGCAGCCACCTGCGAAGACGGCCGGCCTTTGTCTGGCCTTTTTATCTTTAGCTGTCTGCTGGGCAACAAAAGGAAAGGCAGCTTCTTGCATGACTCAGCTTCCAGCTTGATTTTTCCCTTTGGCATAGTGAATTGGGGTCCTGAGATTTTATTTGCATGCTTGGATTCGATGAAGAATGGATAGGGTGTGATCTAATGGTGACCGGCTAAAGGGGAAACGCTGCAAGGCCTGTCTGTCCAGATTCGTCCTGGCCTCTCTGGGTAGCATTGCGTCCTCCCAGATATAGGGCAGGACCCCTCCGGAATGAGGGTCCTCATGGGAGAAGGGAGAGAGTGACCTTTCTAGTTCTGTGGCTTGCTTTGAGGGAGAAAGATTCTAGTTTCTATGACCCACCTCGGGGAAGAGGAATTCTGGTTTCTATGACTTGCTTGGGGAGAGATGGGAGGGTAGAAGGAGGTCAGGGAGGTCTCACTTCTGAGGCCCTTCCAATGTCCTTCAGTTCAAAGTATCTACCTTGTCAAGATGCCATACTTCACCTGGGGGTATCATGTTCTGAGTCAGGACAACAGATACATTATTTTGCAAATAAAATAAGCATCTTTAAAGAAAAATCCATGCTAGAAGAGGAGTGAGAACGCCCACTGGTGCTTGTGGCGTACTGGGTTTCAGGCTTTACATACTTTGTCTTAGGTAATCCTGGCCACCAGTCTGTGAAGTGGGAATCACTCGACATAGAAGAGGAACAGAGAACACTGAGGCTCAGAGAAGCTAAGCAACTCGCCAAGGCCACACAGGAAGTAGACGGCAGCCAAGAACCCCAACCTGTTTCATCCCAAAGTTCATTCTACAGCATCATTGTCTCCTGCTTCCCTTGTCTGAAAATGAGAAGAAAACTCATCTAGCCGGCCTCTCTAGGTTATCATGAGATCAAATACAAAAACTTCCTGGAAGAGAACCACCCAAATGAAAGCACCGTCCTCTGTCCAGACAGTCACGGCCTTGTGCCCGTGGGTGGGACCAAGTTCATCAACTTAGAGTGTGCTAGCGTGTGGGCTACTGGGGAGCGGATGTTAAAGAGTTCTCTCTGTCTTAGCACCGGAAACCTCCATCAAGCCCCCTTTGCTGGGTCAGATTGCCCTAATAGAAACCCACCTCTTTGGCTTCATTCATTCATGACAATATCAGTTCCGGGGGTGAACATTAGAAACCCTGGTGACCTGCGAGAATGAAGTGTCCTACTGGGCCGGGGCCTGACGCTTTCCCAGGCTTCTCCCTCATGGGTTCTGTTGAGGAGCTTAGCATTCAAAAGGGTACGCTTCAGCCCAAGCATTTCTCCCTAGTTACTAGTCAGGAAGTATCAGCTGTAAAAAGCACATCTCCCCTCCTCCCACCTCCCTCCTATCCTTCCCTTCCTTTAATTTTTTTAAATTTCCATTTTTAACAAAGGCATATGAGCATCTGTTTTGGAGTTAAAACATTCTATAAGGCTTTTTTAAAACAATAGCAATCATCTGTCTTCCCATTTCCCTCTCCCTAGGGACAAATCCATTCAACTCTTTCACCCGAATTTTTCCATATTTTCCTTTCTATCTCTAAGTCACTGCCTCTGCTGCTCCTCTTGATTTTTCCGGTGTCAGATACCACCTGTGGATTTCTCAGCTTAGCAGGTGAGCAGTTTAGCAGGAATGGGCATGGTGCTGTGCAATGTAGGATGCTTAGCAGCATCCACGGATACCAGCAGCACATGCGTGCACACACACTCACACACACGCGCATATACATACAAACACACACACACATACACACAAAACTGCTCAGTTTTGCCCACTCGTCCCATGCATTAATTTTCTAGGGCTGCCATAACAAAGTACCATAAACTGGACAGGTTAAACAGAAATGTTCTGTCCCACTGTTCTGGATACTGGAAGTTCAAGATGAAGGTGGTGGCAGGATTGGTTCCTTCTAAGGCTGTGAGGGAAAGATCTGTTTCAGCCCCTCTCCTTGGCTTGTAGATGGCCGTCTTCTCTGTCATCTCCCTTGTGTATATCTCTCTTTGCGTCCAAATTTTATACGGACACCAGCCACATTGAGTCAGGGCCTGCTCTAATGATCTTAATGTGGTAATCTCTCTAAAGACCTTATCTCCAAATAAGGTCACATCTGAGGCACTGGGGTTTAGGACTCCAACATATCTTTTCTGAGGAGGACACAATTTAATTCATAAACTATCATGCCCACTGGCTGCCACATAAGGCAGCTGGGGTGCCACGTGTGCAATGTAGGGTCTTGCATACCCCCACCACACCATAGACACCCCTCCTTCCCACTCCCCAAATAGAGTTCAGACTGCGTTAGGTCAGCACACTCTTTACAACCAAGTCATGTAGTATAACACTCTGAAGTTTAACTTCTACACTAGGTTTTACTTTTCCTGGAGTCATAATTGTTGGATTTCTAAAAATCAGTAGTTTTCAGTTTTTATCAATAATTGAGCTAATTGGCCGGGCACGGTGGCTCGCGCCTGTAATCCCAGCACTTTGGGAGGCTGAGGCGGGCAGATCACGAGGTCAGGAGATCAAGACCATCCTGGCTAACACGGCGAAACCCCGTCTCCACTAAAAATACAAAAAATTAGCCGGGCTTGGTGGCGGGCACCTGTAGTCTCAGCTACTCGGGAGGCTGAGGCAGGAGAATGGTGTGAACCTAGGTGGCAGAGGTTACAGTGAGCAGAGATTGCACCACTGCACTCCAGCCTAGGTGACAGAGCGAGACTCTGTCTCAAAAATAAAATAAAATAATAATTGAATTCTAAACTTTCTGTCAATATATCTGAATGTATTCAGACACACTTACCTGACTTGCCTCAGTCTGGACAGGGTGCCCCCACATCTCACGCACACCCTTCACGACCACTATTTTTCCTGTGTGAGACTCTGTGTCCTGGGTGCCTTTTGCTGTATCCCTTTGTTTTGGAGAAGCACATCCTTCAGTAGCATCCTAAGAAAAGGCATATGGAAGGCAAATTCTAGGTGACTCTGCATATCTAAAAATGCCTTTATTCCATCTTCTCATTTCATTGACAGTGTGTCTGGATCTAAAAATTCCAGATTGAAAAGCAGTTCTCTTCTGAAGTTTGAAGGCATTGTCCCAATTGTCTTCTGGCTTCTGGTGTGATCCTGAGAAATCTGAAGTCATTCTTATTTCCAATTATTTGCATGTGGCCCTCCTGAAGCTTATGAAACAGTTTCTTGTCACCAGTACTTAAAAATGTCTCCATGATATGCCTGCATGTGGGTCTACTTCACCTTTTCAAAATGAATACTTATGTTCTTTTTGTGGGGATTTTCTTGAATTTTTTTTTTCCCTGAGATGGAGTCTCACTCTGTCGCCCAAGCTGGAGTGCAATGGCTCAATCTCAGCTCATTGCAACCTCCACCTCTTGGATTCAAGTGATTCTCCTGTCTCAGCCTCCTGAGTAGCTGGGATTACAGACATGTGCCACCATGCCCGGCTAATTTTTTTTGTATTTTTAGTAGAGCTGGGGTTTACCATGTTGGTCAGCCTGGTCTCAAACTCCTGACCTCGTGATCCACCCGCCTCAGCCTCCCAAAGTGCTGAGACTACAAGAGTGAGCCATTGCGCCCAGCCTCTTAAAATATTTATCAATGATTTATCCTCCTGCATTTTCCCTGTCCTCGCTTTGTAAAACTCCTACTATTTTCTTAGGCTTTTCCCCTAATTTTCTCACACCTTCTCTTCTGTCTTCACTCTGATTTTTTGCCTTACTTTCTGGGAGATTTTTCTCAACTTTATATTCTAAGCTATTTAGTGTTTGTTATTTCTACTATCATATTTTTCATTTTTAAAAGTTCTTATTTGTCTGCTTATTTTTTGCTACTTTTCTTCTTGAGATGGCATCTTGAAAAGACCAGGCTGTTTGACAAGGCTGATCTCAAATTCCTGGCTTCAAGCAATCCTCCAATCTCGGCCTCCCAAAGTGCTGGGATTACAGGTGTGAGCCACCATGTCCAGCCCCCAGCCACTTTTTGCTACTTTTTAAATAGCCTCTTGTTCTTATTTCATGTATTTAGGTTTGTTTTTTCTGCCTCTATCTCTCAAGTTTTATTCTCCCTGTATAATCTATTTCACTCAAGTTACCTTTTTTCTGTGTGTTCTGATCACTATCATTCACGTTAGCGGCTTTCTTCAATTGTCTGCTAATTGATAATTGTCTGCACATGTTCATGGGTAACTGATTAAAAGCCTGCTTAGATAGTCAAGTGCATGGCAGGCTCATAGACACTGAATTTCACTGAAGGGCAGGTTTCTCAGCCTTAGCTCTGTTCATACTGTGGCATGGACAATTCTTTTTTGGGGTGGGAATGGGGATGTTCCCGTGCAATGTAGGATGCTTGGCAGCATCCACAGATATCAGCAGCACATGCGTGTGCGCACACAAACACACACACACACACACACACACACATACATTACACATACACACAAACACACACATACACACACACACACAAACACACATACGTTACACACACACATAAACACACACACATACACGCAAACACACATACACACACTACACACACACACAAACGCGCACACACACTACACACACATACACACACACAAACGCACACATACACACTACACACACACATACACACACACACATACTACACACACACATACACACACACAAACACACACACTACACACACACACACATACATATACACACACTACACACACATACATGCAAATACACATACACACACTACACACACACACAAACACACACAGACACACACACACACATACCTCTCCAGTCTGTGTCTTCAGACATCCCTAAATGTCCCTTTGTGAGCAAAGTCAGCCCCGTTAGGAAACACTGCTCTAACATGATCTGGCTGGGCCAATCATTAGAGAATCCCAGATATCAGTACCTTCATGTCTTTTCCTTAGAATGACCCTTACCCCTTCCCTCCCTTCCTTCCCTTTTCAGTATAGATACCCTCTTTTAGAAACCAGCCAAGGCCAGTTCTCCACTCTTTCTGCTTTCATCTGAGTCAGTAATCTGAGATGCTGGACATCCCTCCGGCAGTATATGGGTTGCTCCCCGGCATGCATTAGGATAGAATCTGTTCTGGTTCAGGTTCTGATCCTACGGTGATGATGCCTTGCAAAAGGGAAAGATGGAGACAAAACCTCTATGTATCTTGGCTGGGAGCAGCTAAATACTGCTGCGAACCCAAACATGGGCACTTGTACTTAAGACGGCTCAAGAAATCGGGAAGTGTGTCCCTTATTTCTCATTTTAAAATGTGAAAGCATTGACTATGTTGAGGATATCCCCCCCAGTCATAAGCATTGCCAAGGGAGAAAGGAAGGGGTGTTGATTTCCCCTCCCCTAAATTCCAGTGGAAACCCTGGCTTTCCGACCCCATAGCTAGCTGCTCAATGCCACTGAGCCATTCACACATGAAGGAGACAAAAGCTGCATCTACTTGACACATCAAATCTAAACGAAGCCTAGAAAATATCAGTGTTCCAAATGTTTCCCTTAACACGACTACAGCCGAAAACTCATTCATTGATGTCCTGCCACTTCCCTCCTGTGGGACAAGATTCGGATGCACAGGGCCCGGTGGCTTCCCTCCGTTCTGGTTTCCAACTCACCTGGCCCAGAGACCAGGATGGTGTCCCCACTGCCCCCATTATTAATCACAACGTGTAGTTTGTTCAGAAGTGAATCTGAAGAAAATTTTCATAAGGGAATGTGAACAGTGAATTTTATGGTATGTGAAACGTATCTCAATAAAGCTGTAAAAAAAAAAGTGAATGTCAATGGAGTGATTTAGGAATTACACTATTTGTATTCACACAAACTGGGGAGATGATTTCCAATTTCAAAGACAGTAGCCCTTAAGTATAAACTCTAAATATAAACTCAGGACCCCTGAGCCATGTGCAGGTGATATGGAAGGTCCCTGGGCTGGTTCCCAAGAGGCCACTCTTCAGGACAGAAACCTTCTCACTAGCACTGGTAGGACAGTCTGAACTGAGCACTGCCCCATGATTTCGATGTTTGTCACCACGTCTGAAAGTTCCTGACAAAGCCAGCCAGACTGTCCTGAAAGTAGATGTCACAGCAACTATGGCAAGCCTGGTAAAGTCTGAAGGAGATAGGTCAGGGACCTCCGTGCCCATCTCACACAAGTAGTGAGTGTGTGTGTGTGTATGTGTGTGTATGTGTACGTGTGTGTGTGTGTGTGTTAGAGACAGAGATCATGAAGGACATTGGCACACAGCCTTCTCTCTGTCACATCTGCCATCCTAGCCAGCAGGGGCACATCTGGGAGAGGTGCAAGGGACCCCTTTGGGCATCTGGGTGGCATTTTTGTGCTGCCCTCAGTGGGTTCCCTGCACTCATGGGATGGATTTTTGCTGAATTCTAACTCCACCAGCAACAGAGTCTTGGGCAGTGTTATTAGTCTGCTTGGGCTGCCATAACAAATACCACGGACTGAGTATCTTAAACAACAGAACTTTAGTTTCTCACCATTCTGGCGGCTGGAAGTCTAAGATCATGTCAGTAGGGTTGGTTTCTGGTGAGGCCTCTCTCTCTGGCTTGCAGGCGGCTGCCTTCTTCCTGTGTCCTCACAGAGCTTTCCCTCTACATGCTCACATGCCTGCTATCTCTCTGCATGGCCAAATTTTCTCTTTTACTTAAACTTTTTTTTAGAGATGGTGTCTCAGTCTTTCACCCAGGCTGGAGGGCAGTGGAGTGATTACAGGTTGTTGCAGCCTCAAACTCCTGGGTTCAAGTGATCCTCCTATCTCAGCCTCCCAAGTTGCTGGGACTACAGATGTGCACCACCATGCCCAGCTAATTTTTTAAAATTTTTTGTAGAGTTAGGGGACTTGCTAAGTTGCCCAGGTTGGTCTCAAACCCCTGGTCTCAAGTGATCCCCAACCTTGGCCTTCCAAAGCAGTGGGATTATGGGCAGAAGCCATCATGCCTGATCCAAATTTCCTCTTCTTATAAGGACAACAGTCAGATTGGATTATGTCCCCACCTTACAGGCCTCATTTTAATTTAATCACCTCTTCAAAGACCTTACTTCCATTTTTGAGGTACTGGGGGTTGGTACTTCCACATATGAATTTGGGAGAGACATATATCAGCCCTTAACAGTCAGGCTGTTCATTTCCTCCAGTAGTGGCAGTCTTTCTTTTCTTCCTTTTTTTTTTTTTTTTTTTTTTTTTGAGATAGAGTCTCTCTCTGTCGCCAGGCTGGAGTGCAGTGGTGCAATCTCAACTCACTGCAACCTCTGCCTCCTGGGTTCAAGTGATTCTCCTGCCTCAGCCTCCCGAGTAGCTGGGACTACAGGTGCTCACCACCATGCCCAGCTAATTTTTGTATTTTTAGTAGAGACAGGGGTTTCACCATGTTGGCCAGGATGGCCTTGATCTCTTGACCTCATGATCCGCCCGCCTCGGCCTCCCAAAGTGCTGGGATTACAGGCGTTAGCCACCGCATTCGGCCAGTGACAGCTTTTCAAAGGGTATAGTTATCCCTCAGAGGATCGATTCCAGGGCCTCTCATGAATACCAAAATGAATACTTGATATAAAATGGTGTAGTATTTGCATATAACCTATGCCCATCTTTCCATATACTTTAAATCATCTCTAGATTATTTTGAATGCCTACTACAATGTAAATGCTACGTAAATAGTTGTTAGACTGGATTGTTTAGGGAATAATGACCCCCCAAAAAAGTCTGGACGTGCTCAATACAGATTCAACTATCATAGCCTAATTAAATTATTGATCCATAATTGGTTGACCCCACAGATGTGGAACCCCTGGATTCAGAGGGCTCACTGTAATTAGAAGCATGTCCCCTGTCCCTATCCTGAGGGACTGGGAAGAGATGGAGACCATGGAAGTGTTGAGTTAGGCCCTCCAGAGCTGGGCATAATTCCCAGGTATGCCCAGGAAGGCCAGAGCTGAGTTTAAAAGTTGGCAATAGAAAGAACCAAGGGGGGCCTGGTGTGGTGGCTCACACCTGTAATCCCAGCACTTTGGGAGGCTGAGGCAGGAGGATCACCCGAGGTCAAGAGTTTGAGACCAGCCTGGCCAACGTGGTGAAACCCCATCTCTACTAAAAATACAAAAATTACCCGGGCATGGTGGCAGGTGCCTGTAATCCCAGCTACTCAGGAGGCTGAGGCATGAGAATCACTTGAACCCGGGAGGCAGAGGTTGCAGTGAGCCAAAATCGCAGCACTGCACTCTGTCATAGGTAACAGAGCGAGACCCCATCTCTCTCACACACACACACACACACACACACACACACACACACACACACACACACACAAAGAGCCAAGGGGATTGGAAAATGGGGGTGGGGGTAGGGGGAGGATTAGGAATTGAGTTTTTGCTTCTCAGAGGAAAAGAGAGGAGGTGTTAAGATGTGAGTATGAAAACTCTAAATACCCTGCTGTATACACAAAGGTCTGGTGGCTGTGTCTTTCCGGTGAAACCAATAAAGGAATCTCAGTTCCCCAACAAGGTGGAGGTGACAGAGCAAGGGAAGGGCTCAGGAGGAAGTCAGCCTAGGAAGGTGAGCCTCATGGGGAATCCAGGATGCATGGGGTGGGGCTCTGGACTTCCCAAGTGGAGTCTCACACAGGTCTGAAGGGTGGCCCCAGCTGACATCTGCCTAGGACAGCTTGCCCGGTTCATCAACCTCCTGTTTGCAGGCACCTCCCCACATCCTGGCCCTGGGGACCATTGAGTCTGACACAAATAAAGCTGCAGACAAACAGGCTTAAAACTCACCCGACAAACCTGTTTTCAGATCAGAGCAGATATGGGCCCCAGAAGAGCCTTGCAGACTACCTCCAGCTAGGTAAATTAGGGCAGTGTCTTAGTCTAGGCTGCTGTAACAAAGTACCATAGACTGGGTAGCTTAGAAGCCACAGACATTGGTTTCTCAGTTCTGGAGGCTGGCAGTCTGAGACCAGGATACCAGCATGGCTAGGCCCTCGTCCAGGGTACAAACAGCTAGCTGCCTTCTCACTGTATCCTCACATGGCAGAGAGAGGGTTAGGGGGCTCTTTGGAGGCCCTTTCACAATGGTACTAATCCCATTCTTGAGGGGTCTGCCCCTATAACCTAATCACCTCCCAAAGGCCCCACTTTTTTTTTTTTGAGACAGGGTCTTACTCTGTCACCCAGGCTGGAGTGTAATGGTGCCATCATTGCTCACTGGAGCCTCCAACTGCTGGGCTCAAGGGATCCTTCTGACTCAGCCTTCTGAGTAGCTGGGACCACAAGCACAGAGGCCCCACTTAATATCATCACTATGGGAGTTGGGATGTCAATATATGAATTTCAAAAGGAAATGAACATTCAGTTCATTGCACGTAGGAAGGTATTTGTTTAATGAAAAATTAACTTTCATGCTTTTATTGTTTCCCCTTGATAATAATGATAGCTAACATTCCCAGAGTGCTTACTATATGCTAGGGACATGTCAAACACTCAACAGGCATTGCCCCATTTAATTGTCACAATAGCAGCAACCATCTCAGATCCCATTTCACAGATGAGAAAACTGAAGCTTGCATGGACCACAGAATTTTCTCATAGGTACTAAAGGATTACGCTGGACTCAAAGTTGAATGTTGAATGCCTGACTTCAGAAACTGTGGTTTTAACCACGGTATGGTATGCCACCTCTTTATAATAAGAGTAAATGTGTGCCATAGAGACAAGTTAAACAATGCAAATGAACAGACACAAGGCAATGAAAGTCACCTAGGACTAGACATTAGGAACTTGACAACCCTCTGGATGTCCGTGGGGTGATGCTGCGGGGTTTTTGTTCCTCGCTTTGTTTTCTAGAGATTTTTGTTTTCATTTAAAAATTTTTTTTATTTCTTTTTTTTCTTTTTGAGACAGTATCTCACTCTGTCACCCAGGCTAGAGTGCAGTGGCTTGACCACAGCTCACTGCAGCCTCAATATCCTGGACTCAAGCAATCCTCCCACCTCAACCTCTCAAGTAGCTGGGACTACAGGTGCACACCAACATGCCTATTGCCCAGGCTGGTCTCAAACTCCTGCCTAGGCCTCTCAAAGTGCTGGGATTACAGGTGTAATCCACCTAGAAATTTTTTTTTTTTTTTTTTTTTTTTGAGACGGAGTCGCGCTCTGTCACCCACCTAGAGTGCAGTGGCGTGATCTCGGCTCACTGCAACCTCCACCTCCTGGATTCATGCCATTCTTCTACCTCAGCCTCCTGAGTAGCTGGGATTACAGGTGTGGGCGACCACACCCAGCTAATTTTTGTGTTTGTAATAGAGATGGGGTTTCACTAAGTTGGCCAGGATGGTCTCGATCTCCTGACCTTGACATCTGCCCACCTTGGCCTCTCAAAGTGCTGGGATTATAGGTGTGAGCCATCACCTATAGTGATTTTTAAAACAGTATTTCTTGTTCCTAAACATCTTTCCATGTCAATAACTATATTTTTAAAAGATTATTTTAAATAAGCATACTTGATTCCATTTAATAACGAGCTTAGTGAACTCAACCTAATCTCCCACTCTTGGACATTTTTAGTTTTTCCACCATTTCTCACCATTAAGAACAGTCTCATAGCTAAATCTTTTTACATGTCCTAATTGCTTCCTTGGTAAACTCCTAAATGTGGGAGATCAGAATCAAACAATATGAAAATTTTAAAAATTACTACTATATAATGCTACAAACATCCCAAGTTTACATCCCCACAAGACTGCCTGAGAGTAAGTACACTCCTTTCCCCACATGCACAGCTAAGTTCACCATCAGCCTTTTAGGTTTGACTTTTTCCAAGTCTGTAGGTAGACAAAGAATATCTTGTAGTATCTTGTAGTTTTTGAATTTCCATTTACTTGACTATCTGTAAAACTAACAGGTTTTTTTTTCTATATGTATTTCTTTAGTGAATTTTTGCATCATTTGGTAATTTTTGCATCATTTGGTAAATTTTACATCTGGACATTTTTGCATCATTTGGTAATTTTTCTATAAAGTGCTTTTTTATTGATATCTGTATACCTTTTAAATATCAAGGATATCAACATATCAAAGATGGCAAACATTTTTACCCAATTTGTCATAAGCCCATTAAACTTTTAGTAATCATTTTTGCTGTACCAAATGCAATACATTTCCTATTTTCTTCTTTCTACTACTCTCCCATAAATTCCTGAAGTTGGAATATCTTTGGAACTATGAACTCCCACACTCATAGCCATGTTTCTTCCAAGGGCTTCACTTCTCACAGTGACTTGACAACAAGTAGAAGTCAGGAAGTTTCTGTTCCATGAAATGGAAATTCCACGCTGGCAATAACCAATGGATTTTCCTCAGTCGTTAGAGAACCCACAACTTAAGGAACCAAATCCAGACTACTAGATACTGCAGAGCAGGGATGGTAAATCAGTATCACCTCCCCTGACAATATTGATTGATTGGTCCTGGCTGTCTTGGATACTGACAGCCATCTGGGCCTCTGAAATGAACTGAAAAAGTCTGCTGGGGGGTCTGTGAGGAGGAGGTGCCAGGCACACAGTCCATGGGCAAATTGTCTGTATTAGTCCGTTCTTACACTGCTATAAAGAGCTACCTTTGACTGGGTAATTTATGAAAAAAAGAGGTTTAATTGACTCACGATTCTACAGGCTTAACAGGAAGCATGACTGGGAGGCCTCAGGAAACTTACAATCATGGCGGAAGGGGAAGCAAGCATCTTCTTCATATGGCAGCAGGAGAGAGTGAGGGGAATGTTTAAAACCTCACACACACATGAGATCATCAGATCTCATGACAACTCACTCACTGTCATGAGAAAAGCATGGGGGAAATCCACCCCCATGATCCAATCACCTCCTACCAGATCCCTTCCCCAACATTGGGAATGGCAATTCAACAAGAGATTCGGGTGGGGACACAGAGCCAAACCATATCACTGTCACACAGAAAGGTGTAGGGTGTGTCCAGACACTATGAGGAGATAAGGAGTGTTCCTAAAAATTGTGCTGTGACAATAGGCATGCTCTAGGATTGTTCTGGACAGAAAGAATGTATGGTCACCCCAAGTATAGGGAACAACACAGTAGCAGTGGAAAACCAAAGTCCAGAAGGCTTACAGGAGTCAGTCAGGGTCACACAGCTGCTGAATGTAGAGCTGGCTTTGGACTCAGCTCATCTCCCAGTGTGCTAACCGGCTGTGCAGCCTCAGGCAGGTCCCCTCATGTCTCTGGGTCTTAAATTCCTCTCTATAAAATGAGCAGTTGTAGCTTAAGAAATTCTAATGACTTTAATAATACAGTTCTCTGCTCTCCACCCACTGGACTTTTGACACATTTTGTGAAAGCCAGCCACTCAGTGGGCACCTGCTACTTTTCTTCTCTCCTTGCCCTTGCTAGGGCTCCTAGAGAGGTCGGGCACAGGGATGAGGTGACACAGCTTTGGCATCTGGGAGGCACGTCTGCTTGTGCAGGTTTAGTCACAGCTTTCTTGGGGCCACAGTAGTGGAGTCCTTGGTGGACGTGACCCTGGTGCACTTCAGTACACAAGTCATGTCACTTTTTTTTTTTTTTCTTTTTTGAGACGGAGTCTTGCTCTGTCGCCCAGGCTCGAGTGCAGTGGCACGAACTCGGCTCACTGCAAGCTCCACCTCCCGGGTTCACACCATTCTCCTGCCTCAGCCTCCCAAGTAGCTGGGACTACAGGCACCCACCACCATGCCTGGCTAATTTTTTGTATGTTTAGTAGAGACAGGGCTTCACTGTGTTAGCCAGGATGGTCTTGATCTCCTGACCTTGTGATTCGCCTGCCTCAGCCTTCCAAAGTGCTGGCATTACAAGCGTGAGCTACCGTGCCTGGCCAAGTCATGTTCTTAACAATTCTCATCTGGCCTCAGGAAACTCAGACCAGAGATACTGTAACTCAGCCAGTCAAGCCAGGGCCTGGGGAGAAAACTTGGGGATGTTTCTGGGGAAAATGTTGACAAGGTTAGCAGGCTTCCTGGGTAGGGCTGAGTCAGCACAGAAAGCAAAAATGAGCCCTGCTCAGAAACTTTCACAAGATTGGGGCTATGGAGCCACAGCCTGGTTTTTTATCCTGTCTCTTGTACTTACTAGCTATAACATCTTGAACAAGTAACTTAATCTTTGTGCCTAGGCATATAAATTAGGAATTTATTCAGCTGCTACTGACAGAGATCTTAAGAGCATCTTAAGCACGGGGACATTTATGTCTCTTTTACACACCTTCCAGCATTCTGCTCTGCCATTCTTACTTAGCACATGGATTCCACCTCATGGCCCAAGATGAATGCATGTGCTCTGGCCATCACATCTTTATTCCAAGCAGCAGAGTAGCAGGCAGAATAAAAAAAGGCACTCACATTTCAGAGCTTTTCCAGATGTCCCCCTTTAAAGGACTTTTTCAGTAGTCCCCCTCACATTTTCTTCTTTTACCTCATTGTCCAAGAACTTGTTCACATGGGTACACCCCATTGCAAGGAAGGCTGATATGTGGTCTTGGCTTGGCATGCTGATGTCCCCAATAATGTTGGGGTTCTGTTTCTAAAGGAAAAGATGAGAATTGATATTAGGTGGCAAACTTGCAATTTCTCCCCTAGTCAGTTTTTTCAACTGTAAGTTGAGGATTCTAATAGTTCCTACCTCACAGGGGTGTTGTATTCAGTAAGGACTCAATAAACATTAGTTAAATTATTGTACATCAGGAGAAAGTGGAATGCAAAAGGCAAATAATGTTGGCATTGCTATGAACATCGTTTGGACATCACAGACTCCGGGATCCCTAGAACACACTTTGAGAACTGCTGCCTTGACAATCACTTAATTCTTGGGCAGTCTGGCTGGCCAAGTCCTCGTATGACCTTGAAAGGACACAGCCATCCTTTTGCCTTTACAAAGTTTGTATAATTTTTGCTCACACGTATGACCTTGTTTTTTGGGAAGATCTTGCACCATCTGTAATGACCTTTTCTGTGTATGTCCTTGATTTTCCATCTTCCTTCTGGCAATTGTAAGGCTATGAGGCCTTATCAGCCTTCTACAGCCAATCAAAGTTGACCTTATAACTTTGTCCACCACTGTGCCCCGGCGCCCAGCACATGGAAGGAGTGCCACAGACATAAGCTTGACAGTGCTGAACTCTACCCAAACCTTGTGTTGCTGGAGAACAGTGGAGTTAAAGAAATTCCTCCACCCTTTGTGTTCTGGAAAACACTTACTACAAAGAACCCTCCTTCTCTATATGACTTAGGTAAGACCCACAAACGCCGCCCTGGTTTACCTATCACAAGGCTAGCCTCAGACCCTCCAAATTCCCTTTCTTTGTCTCATAAATAAGTAGTGGAACTGCTTGACCCCTGTGATCAATTGGAACAACATGCTTGCTAACCAAACTTTGATTAGGCTTCTCTCTTCCCCTACCTAGCCCACTGAATAAACCTTGACTCCACCACAACCTGAGCCAGCATAAGCTCTTCCTGAGACTCGGCTGGCCCTCTGACCTACTACCGGATCCCACCACCCTTTCATCCCGCTTCCCCATACCGTGCTCTTTCTAGCTTTGTTACTTCGCTGTGGAAGGAGAACTCTTTCTGTCTAACTCTTGAGATGTTACAGAGCTTATGGTCAGAAGTTCTCCCCTTTGCAATAGTCCCTCCCCACACCTTGCAATAATCTTTTGGAATAAACGTTATCCTTACTAAGTCTGGATTTGTTTTTTATTGGACCCACTGAATGAATGAAACAACCATAACTGATCAGAGAGCAGCAATACTAATCCAGCTTTGCAAATTCTGTTGTGACTTTTCTTGCCATTAGTCACACTTTGAAATTCTGATTCCTGGATTTGCCAAACCCACCAGGCCACGGCCAGGCGCCTTGGGTCCAAAGTACAGCTAGTGGCTGAAAGCCAGGCCTCTGGAATAGACACATTAGGATTTGGATTTTGGTGCTCTCAACTCAGGATTTTAATCCTTTGTCGGGATGCATTTATTTTCCCCAGATACTATGCTTTTTATTTTTGGTTTTCCTTCTCGTATCCTGGGTCAGGTCATCAAAACAGCTCTCCCAATGAGCCCATATTGAATGAGCACCTCTAGACGCCACCACTCAGCTGGACCCTGGAACTTGTATGGGGGCAGGAGGACTCTGGCAACAAATTACAAGCAAATGAACTGGGAAGTACTATGAAGAAATCCTGTTCTCACAGAGCACTAACGGAGAACCTATGTATACCCAGTGGACAAGGAGAACTCACTAGGAAGACAACTTACTTTGAGGCCTGAGGCTCAGACAGTCCAGTAATGCGAGCAGCTTGAGAGACGGAGCCTTGAAGCCTGTATTAGTCAGGTTCTCCAGAGAGACAGAACCGATAGGAGATACCTATGTATCTACAGAAAGATAGGTCCTCCAGAGAGACAGAACTGATAGGAGATATCTATCTATCTATCTACCTACCTACTGATAGGAGATATCTGTTTATCTATCTATCAATCGATAGGAGATATCTATTATCTATCCATCTATCTATAGATGTATATATCTATATCTACCTATAGAGAGAGACAGAGAGAGAGAGAGAGTGAGTGAGAAAGGATATTAGAATTGGCACATGCAATTATGGAGACTGGAAGTCCAGGGACAGGCGGGTCTGCAAGCTGGAGACCGTGGGATGCAGATAATATGGCTCAGTGCAGGTCCAAAAACATCAGAACCAGGGAAGCTGATGATGTTACTCTCATTCCAAGGCCAGAGTCCTGAGAACCTGGGGGTTAGGGGAGGGTGTGTAAGTCCTGGAGTCGAGACCATTTTGGGCTTTGTCCACCAAGATTAACAATTCGACTTTTAGTCTAAGTGGGTGTATTAGTCTGTTTTCACACTGCGGATAAACACATACCCGAGACTGGGCAAAAGAAAGAGGTTTAATGGACTCACAGTTCCACGTGGCTGGGGAGGCCTCACAATCATGGCGGAAGGTGAAAGGTGGGTCTCACATGGCAGCAGCTGGAAGAAGAGAGCTTGTGCAGGGCAACTTCCCTTTGTAAAACCATCAGATCTAGTGAGATTCATTTGCTATCTGGAGAATAGCACAGAAAACACCCGCTCCCACTATTCAATCACCTCCCACCGGGTCCCTCCCACAACAGGTGGGAACTGTGGGAGCCACAATTCAAGATGAGTTTTGGGTGGGGACACAGCCAAATCCTATCAGCGGGAAGAGGCTTGTGAGATCTTGTTTTAATGTTTGCTTTGTTGTTTAATCTGATTGCAAGTGAGGGTTAAAAACATTTTCAACCTGTTGACCATTTGCATTGTTTGCTGGATTATCTGTTCCTATTCTCTCTGAGGAAGAGTAGGTCTCCCTCAGACCTACTGAAGTCATAGCATCTTTCCTATTCATATGAAGTCTCTCTCAGTGACGGATTTCAATCCTTTGTTGTGTTGAGTTTATTTTCCCCAGGTTATCTGCTTTTTAATTTTAGTTTTCCTTTTTAAGTAGAAGCTCCAAACTTTGTGCCTTAGTGTGTGAGGATTTTTTTTTTCTTTGACGGAGTCTTGCTCTGTTGCCCAGGCTGGAGTGCAATGGCACAATCTTGGCTCACTGCAACCTCTGCCTCCGGGTTCAACCAATTCTCTGTCTCAGCCTCCCGAGTAGCTGGGATTACAGGCGCCCGCCACCACGCCCGGCTAATTTTTTTTTCTTTTTTTTTTTTTTGTATTTTTAGTAGAGACGGGGTTTCGCCATCTTGGCCAGGCTGGTCTCGAACTCCTGACCTCGTGATCCACCAGCCTTGGCCTCCCTAAGTGCTGGGAATTACAGGTGTGAGCCACCACGCCCGGCCAGTGTGTGAGAATTCTTCCATCACTTTTTATCTTAAGAAATCCTCGGCCACCTGACATTTAATAAACATGACTTAAGTTTTCTTGGTCCCTGTTGTCCGGATCCATGTTTTACACTCCTGGATTTCTGTTTTCTTCTCGGGGTGGGGCAATACCGCCCCTGGTGCGGCCCTCAGCCCAGGAGCGCAGAGCCCGCCGCAGAAAGACCCCTCGCCCATCTGCGCCCAGCTCTTCCCCGCAGGAGGGCTCAGGGGAGCCCACGTTACTGGAATCCGTCCCGAGTCACAGCTACAGATCATTACCCACAAGCGGGGTCAAAGGCCTCTTTATGGGCGAGAAAGCTGCGGCTCAGCAGAAAGCCAAGCACTTGGGAGGGAGGAGCTGAGGTGCTTTAATACCCTGAACAGACGCGAAACAACCCAGGGCCGGCGGGGGTAGACCTGGTAGGCAGCTGGGCGGGGCGAGGCCACTTCCGGGTGTGGAACCCTGCCCCCGCCCCGAGCCCCGCCCTAGGCCCCGCCCCGGACCCTGTGGTCCCGGCATGAACTCTCAGCACAGCCAGGCTCGCTCCAGTGCCCGCCCACCGCTGACTTCATTGGCTGCCTGCCCAACCTCGCCCCCTGGAGGGCCTGCTGATGTTCGTAGCCAATCCTAAGGCGCGGCGGCGGCGGCGGCGGGTCGTGGGTCGCGGGTCGCCGGTCGCCGGTTGGGGGTTGCGGTGGAACCTGGGCGCTGAGGTACTGGGGCCTGGACGAGGGGGCCGCGGTCTGGCTGGGGAGCTGCGCGGGCTCGTGGCGGTACGGCTGCCTGGCCTCGCTCGGGTTTGCGGGCGGGCAGCCCCTCCCCGGGCTCCTAGGGGGACCCTCCAGCTGGAGGGGCGGTGACCGCGACTGTCGAGGGCTGGCCCCAGGTGGTTAGGGTTGGGGTCAGAGGTCCTGCCTTATGGAATGTTAAGGCCCCGCCCGTGGAGCCCTAGGGCCGGGCCGCTCCCTATTTTCCTGTGAGCTGTTGTTGAGGCGCCCCATCCTTTCGCAGAAGGGACTCGGAGGGAAGCGGGCCTGAGAGCAGCTGCAGCCCCTGAGCTCGGACGCGAAGACTAGCCCCGCCCCCGGGCTGCCGCCGAGGTCCTGCAGGTGACCCTCAACCCCTCGAGGACCGCCGGCCGCCTCCCTCCTCTGGGCAGGCTCAGGAGTCCGCGGAGCGGGGTGTGCGCCTGTGGCCCTCGAGGGCGTGGGCGGGGAGTAGGGGTCGAGCTGGGGCCACAGGCTGTCCCCGTTTGGCCTGCTCCCCTGTGGCTCCGAAGCCAACTTTTTCTGAAGTTGTCAGTCCGCGTGTTTGAGATTTCGTTTCTGGAATCTCACCCGAACAATTTGGAGAGAGGAACAGGGGTATTGTGGCTTTGGCTGTTGACTCAAGGTGAAAATAAAAACCAGACATGGGGATGTAATGAATGCAGAGTGACCCGTGAGCAAACTGGACGATTTTCTCCGGCTGACAGGCATTTATTTTCCCCCTAGCTTGCCCCATATACTATGAGTTACACTGTTGTCAAAATAAGAGCAGTTTAGTCCCATAGTTCTAAGCAAGAGTCCTTAGCGTTGACCTTCTTAGTGAAGACACTTTGCAATGTGTAAAGCATTGAATACAAAATTTTTGTGCAAAGGTTCTGAGTTGAAGATTCTCAGTGCACGGAGACTGGCAGCAGCCTTTACTTTCCATTGCAAGGATCTCAACTTACTACTCTGAGACCAGAAGTAGTTGTTTCTTTACCTATGTGGGTTTGGGGGAGACAGCTATGGATGAGGAATAGGGACAGAAAAACGTATGCAATTGGAAAACACAAAGGGTTTTTATTCTGCCTATCTTCTTCCATCTCAGCCAGCATAAGCACATTCTTTTTTCTAGTGACGGTATTTGTTGAGTATTTGCAGTGATTTGGGAAAGGGATACTCTAACAAGACACTTCTCTTTAAACAAGGTGGTGGAGGGATGATTCTGTCTTCTGTGGAATTAACCCTCGGGCTTGGTTTTCAGTGAAGAAAATGAGGCACAAGGAATTGTTAACCAAGACCTTCCAAGGCCCAGCTGTTGTCTGTAGGACTCCGACCAGCCACGTATACACGTTTAAGAATGGCAGTGGGGACTCGGGGGACTCCTCTGAAGAAGAGTCTCACCGTGTGGTTTTGCGGCCCCGGGGCAAGGAGCGCCAGAAGAGCGGTGTCCACCAGCCTCACCAGGCGGGAGCAGGTGACGTGGTGCTGCTGCAGCGGGAGCTGGCCCAGGAGGACAGCCTCAACAAGCTGGCTCTGCAGTATGGCTGCAAAGTAAGACACCCCTCAGGGGCTCTGCCCCACTTCGTTTCAAGGAACACGGGGAACTCACTGCAGGGTGGGGGCCCTTGCTGTCCTTCTTAACCCTGCCAGGCCATCAGGAGAGGCCTGCTGTAGCAGCCAAGGACTCCCCTATTTAGCCAGAATTGGAAGGCAGAGGGGGAGTACCTTTAGTTCCTAACCCTGGCCCCCAAAGAGTGAGGGTTAGTACATTTCCTTCTCTGCAGGGGACTTCTCCTTTTTCTGTTTTCTCCACACTGGAATTCTGAAACCTTTTTTCTTCTTTCGAGCACATTTTATTTTAGACCTAATGGGGCTGGAAATACCAGGCAGAATTTATCCCAGATTTCTATGGTATGCTTGCTTTTCTTGCTGCTTTTATTTTTCTGAACCTTTCTTGGTGGTAGCTTACTTGACTGGTAAAGTTTTACCTTATCTCTTTAAGAACTGCATGATCTTTTGTATGCTGTGTATCTATGTAACCCTGTTTTTCTCTTTAATTATGTTTTTAGCATTCAGAGTGATTAACAATGGCAAAGTAAGTAGGAAAGTATTTCTAGAATTGCTGCATTTTCTCCTAGATTGTAACTATTTCACTTTGCTAACACTGCTACAAATGTCTATGGCCTTCTCTAAGGGTATATAAGCTACTTAATTTAAAAAATCTCTTTCTCCTACAAGCGTCTTATCTAACAAGGTCCAAATGTCTAAAACATGTTGTGTGGAGTGTTGCAGTCTTTCCCAGGGAAATAAACAGGTGGTCTCCGGGGACACATAGTGGTCTTTAAATTGTACTAACATTTATATTCGGCTCCGATAAACAGCTTCTGCAGGCATACTGTGTGGCTTACAGAACATGGGCTGAGAAATGAAGCCCATCCTACAAAGACTGGAATAGATGGAGTAGGCTTCTTGGTATGGTGATGTCTAAATCTGTAAAGACTATATAAAGCCTTTGATAAGTGATCAGTTTTCCTATTCGAAGTAAGTAAATTTGCTCTTAAGTTTGTTAAAGGCAGAGACAGAAAGATCTCAAGGGTCTCATGCATTAGATTCAGGACATA
The DNA here is from genome assembly GCF_024542745.1 of Macaca thibetana thibetana. NCBI lineage: Eukaryota > Metazoa > Chordata > Mammalia > Primates > Cercopithecidae > Macaca > Macaca thibetana. The sequence goes on from NC_065584.1 coordinate 90,754,405, forward strand.
GTAAATTAAAAATGTCCCCTACTTCGATTCAGTTACAATAACAGCAGTTGCTGAATAATTAAAATAATGGAAATGATTGATTTGAATATCTGTTGGCTGTATTCACTTGCTAGTTTAAGTGGACTTATGTGTTAAAAGTTTAGAGTTCATCTCTGATGCATTTGGAAAGTTTTCAAACATTAGTTTGAGGGAGGGGCTAGTTACCCTTTGACTTAAATTTCCCCCTGCTTCTTAAATCTTAGTGTTTGATTATGAGAGGAGTTTGTCATGAACTTTGTTATTTGATAAAACTCACAGCATTAGTCCTTTTTCCTGACAGTTAAGTACAGTAAGTCACTTTTAATAAGTTTATATGCCCCACAGTGTTTCTGGGAAAGAAAATGCTGAGGGCATATCTCTCAACTTTATTACAGGTAAACTGGATTCTGAGTGTGTCTGCGGAGCTGGCTGAGGCTGTGTGTTTGGTGAACACTAACATCTCGCAGCTACTTAGTTCTGGCATGAGGGGAAGGCAGGCAGATGGGGGCACTATTGCCTCAAAGGTGGAAAAGGCTGCAACATTTATTTTAGTGCCATGGTTGTTTCACCTAAAGTATTTTGTTGCAGTTATACTTTAAAGTTTAAGAAAGATCTGTTTTTCAAAACTGATCTTAAATTGTTCAAACCTATAAATCTTTAGGAATATCTGATTACTAAACTATATATTGAGGCTGAGTGAAAGCCAAAAAGAAACTTTCAGCCTAAACTAATGTTGTGTATAGCTGCAGTTTTCCAGTCTTCATCAGATTAAGTGAAGAGGGCTTGAATCATCACCCTGAAAGATTAAGAGCCACTTTTTGGAATGTTATTTTTAAGGGGCTTCACATATTTTATGATGTTTGTCTTCATGCTTTCCTAGGTTGCAGATATCAAGAAAGTCAACAACTTCATCAGAGAACAAGACTTATATGCTTTGAAATCTATTAAGATTCCAGTGAAAAACCATGGGATCCTAACAGAGACCCACAAAGAACTAAAACCCCTTCTGAGCCCATCTTCGGAGACCACAGTGACTGTGGAACTGCCAGATGCAGACAGAGCAGCCACAGGCACCGATGCCCAGGCTGATCAACTGATGGATTTCTTTAAGGGGATTGACCAGAATATTGAGCGTGCAGTGCAGTCAGAAATCTTTTTACATGAAAGTTACTGCATAGACACCTCGCATCAGCCACTGCTCCCAGCTCCTCCGAAGATGCCAATGAATGGTGCAGATTGTGGCATTCAGTGGTGGAATGCTGTTTTCATCATGCTTCTAATTGGTATTGTCTTGCCTATCTTTTATTTGGTCTATTTTAAAATACAAGCTAGTGGTGAGACCCCTAATAGCTTGAACACAACTGTCATCCCCAATGGCTCGATGGCAATGGGTATAGTTCCAGGGCAAGCCCCTAGACTAGCAGTTGCAGTGCCAACCATCACTTCTGCAGACAGCCAGTTCAGTCAGACCACCCAGGCAGGGAACTAAGCTTTTTTTGTTTTTACAGAATCAGGCCAGCTTTAGCAGTTGGCTGTTGATATACCTCAGCTGTCATCGGCAATGTCCTAGGGGTGCTGCATTTTGCTTCCTGGGAAGGATGGACACTTTTCAGAAGTCATTGCAGTATTCTCAGTTGCACTGGCCCTGGGAATGGCCTTGCCCAGTCTAAGCCGGCAGGATCTAAGATAGCAGCGACTTCAGCCTCTATCCAGAGAGGTGCAGCAAGAAAGCCATTTCCATGTGACATTTAGTGGACTGGCCATGTGTTCATAGCAGCACTGTGTGGGACCCCAAGTTGGACATGCTCGGAGGGAGAGAAATGGCCTCTGTCAAGGGACCTGCAGTGTGAGAGCCAATGGGATCTGCACGGATCGTGGGGCTGTCGCTGTATCCTCACTTGCTGTGGAGTGGGGATTGCCTCTGAGAAGGAGTGTTCTCTGTCTCCCTGGCAAAGGTGCTGTGGAATAGTCTTGGCATGCCACCCTGTTTTGGAGAGTGACAATTACAGTTGTAACAAGCCTACTTCATATTGGTCCCCTCAGTTAGCCTTTTTGAGGCAATGCCATTTCTAGAGTTGAAAAAGCCGTGGACCCAAACTGCTGCACTGTTGAATAAAGGGCTGTCCTGCTCCTGTCCTTTTAGAGCTGCTTGGTGTGACACACAGGCATCTCCCAGGCCAAGCACACACAGGCTGTGCCCAGTTCCGCAGGAGCTGTCCCACAGTGTGGCTCCCTGGCTTCTCCCAGTTGGCCTTCTCAGAAGGAGCTCTTGCTGGCCAGTGTTTGGAGGGGAGGATGAGTGCCTGTCACTGAGGCTCCACCATGGGTGGCATCTGAAGCTGGGCAGTCGCCAGGCCTGCGCTGAGAGCCACAGCCCCTGTGCACACCTAACACGGCACGCCACCTGCTGCTTCCCTGGCTGGGTTCTTCGGAGCTCCAGAGCGAGAAGGCTGCTTAGTCCTTTTTCCCTGGGTGATGTCCCTAGAATAACACTATATACAATGTAACTCACAATGTTACAGGACCAAAGGCTTGATGGAGGGGCTAGAGGCGACCCTTGTGAAAGGCGATCGGACCACCTGAGGGAGGAAGGGCTTGCAGTTTTCCCAGCCCTTCTTGCTGCCAAGGCAGCAGTGGTGCTGTGGATGGGCTGGGGACTGCTGGGCAGAGCCTGCTACTGCTTGGGAGTTGGTGCTACCCTGTGGCATGGAGGGGTAGGAGGGCCTGAGGTGGCTGCTGGCCCAGCCTCCAAGAGTGCTGGACAGGAGGCAGACACTGCCCAGATGCCGGATGGAGGGACAGTGATGGCCTTTGACGCATGAGGCCTGGAGAGAAGTTTCAAAGGTCTCACCATGTAAGAGTGATTTCCGATTTCTCTCCTTTCAGTTGTGTGAAAAAAAATTGACCTGGGTTCCATTAGCAAATTTAAATCGTCTTCAGTCTTAAATTAGAGACCAGAATGATCTTCAGGATAAAAAGAACTTCTGAATCTTTGCAATAGGAAATATTTTGATCATGCAAGTGCTTTTCCAGCCAAATGTCTGTTCTCCGTGTCACTGAGGGCCACAGATTCCTCTAACATCTGTCACTGTCACTTCACCAGGCAGGCCTTGGAGTTCCATGGCAAAATCGCTTTTGTCAGACAAAGAATGTATCCTTTACTTTTCTCAAATGGAATAAAAATCATTTCTTCTGTGAAGGAAAATTGATTCCTCCTTTTAATTTTATTTGTTTATTTAATTTTTTTTGGAGACAGTCTCACTCTTTGCCTCAGCCTCCCGAGTAGCTGGGATTACAGGCACACATCACCACGCCTGGTTAATTTTTGCATGTTTAATAGAGATGGGGTTTAGCCATGTTGGCCAGGCTGATCTCAAACTCCTGACCTGCCCACCTTGGCCTCCTGAAGTGCCAGGATTACAGACGTGAGCCACTGCACCTGCCCCAACCTTTTAAAATTTGGGGATAATTTAGCATTGAAAGATGTGGGACGCTGCTGGAGAAGATGGAGGTGTCTGTCAGGAGTGAGGCCTGTCCCCTGCACCTGGCCACCAACTCGGGGCTTGTACCGTGCCGAAGGTTACTCGGACAGGTGCAGGACAAAGTGGTAACCAGTGCTCTAGGGATGATTGATCTGTATACAGGCTTTAACATTGCTTTATTAGGTGTACATAAGAAATACACAATACTCACTTCCTATTCCATATGTTACGTTTTCAGTGTCTTTGGGGAGTGAATGTTTTAGAGAAATAGTTAGGTTTGCTATCTAGTCTCCAGTCTTTCTGGTTGGACTATAGTGCTGACTGTTGACGCCCAGGGAATCTCCATTGTCAAGAAAATGATGCTTTAATTTTACTCTGGAGAGAGAAAGCTGCAGGGACTAAGCAGATGCCCCAGGGTCCCTCAGAACCTCCACTGCCCAGCAGAGGTGAGGAAGGTGTGGCCCAGCCTAGGTGCATGTTGGGGGAACAGTCAAGGCTTTGCCATGCAAGGTGGTCTGCACTGCAGTGGGTGGAGTGTGGAGGGGAGGGGTGACAGGAGACATGCCTGAAGTCATGGAATTAAGAGCCACTTGGGGCTGGGCGTGGTGGCTCACGCCTGTAATCCTAGCACTTTGAGAGGCCAAGGTGGGTGGATCACTTGAGGTCAGGAGTTCAAGACCAGCCTGGCCAATATGGTGAAATCCCCTCTCTACTAAAATAGAAAAATTAGCTGGGCCTGGTGGTGTGGGCCTGTAGTCCCGGTTACTTGGGGGGCTGTGGCACAGGAATGGCTTGAGCCCGGGAGGCAGAGGTTGCAGTGAGCCGAGATCAGGCCAAGATCTGGGAGATCTGGGAGACAAAGCGAGACTCAGAAAAAACAAAACAAAAAAACAGTTGAGACAGTGGAAGCCTGGGCTCAGCTGTAGGAAAGGCCCAAAGAGCCATGACCATTTCCTCTTTGGGAAGGACTGGGCTGCAGCAACAATCATATAAGCCATGGTGCTCCCTGGATGCCACAGTGTTCTAAGAGCTTCATACGCTCACCCACTTTACCTTCACTACTTCCGCACGAGGCAGGCATTTCTATCCGCATTTTACAGATGGAAAAAGTAAGCTGCCTATGACCACACAGCTGGTAAATGGGGGTGTTTGGGAGCCTGTGCTCTTAATCCCTTTCTGCTCAGCCACCTGCTTGACAGTCCACTGTGGGCCTGAGGTAGGACACCCATGGCATGATCCAGGCTCACAGAACATGGGGGATGCTCAGGGTCTCCCAAGTCAGGGCTTCGGGAGGGGACAGCAGAGAAAATTTCTACTGGCCCACCTGGGGTACTGGCCTCACAGTGGTGAGAAAAGTTAGATCCATTGCCTGAATCACAGTAATTGTAGAATCAGCATTTACCTGCCCATTTTCTTGGTGCAGAATCAACTGGATTTAGCCTGTGAGCCAATGAACCAGGCCCCTTGACTTTGAGAAACAGACTGTCAGGAAAGGAGCCTCCCTTAGCTGCTTCCCTCCCAGCACTTAATGCCTTGCGACAGCTCTTCCAAGCTTATTTCCAGAGACAGGGTATGGCTGGCTTCAGGCCAGGCAGGGGAACGGTGCTGGGGAGAGTGTGGATAGCATCCACCTTGCGTGTTCTCTAAGTTTGGTAGAGTGGAGCTGCTGTGAGGAAAGGCAGCCTCCTTGCTCCTGCACTGCCAGTCAGACACCATTGCCCCTGGAAGGACCAGTGTGGTGATGAAGTGCAGCTCCAGCCTGTGACCTGTTTCCCTTCCCATTCCTGCTCAGAACTTGCAGAGAGATTGCACCACAGAGCCAGTGAGGAGGCAGGGAGTCCTTACCACAACCTGGGGAGACTTTCTCACACCTTTGGAAAACACTGGGTTATTGTACATCACCATTTCACTATCCCGAATAAGGAATATGGGCTACTTTCCATCCATCCATCCATAACCTTACAGAACACCAATTATACCAAGAGGTGATGGGATAACATGACATGGCCCCTGCCCTCAAGGTGCTTATAACCTAGTGGGATAAGACCTATGCCAGGGCTGGGCGTGATGGCTCACGCCTGTAATCCCAGCACTTTGAAAGGCTGAGGTGGACAGATTGCTTGAGCCCAGGAGTTCGAGACCAGCCTAGGCTGAACGTGGTGAAACCCCATCTGTACCGAAAAATTACAAAAATTAGCCAGGCGCAGTAGCATGCGCCTGTAGTCCCGGCTACTTGGGAGGCTGAGGTGGGAGAATGGCTTGAGCCTGGGAGGTGGAGGTTACAGTGAGCTGAGATTGTGTCGCTGCACTCCGCCAGAGCATCGGAGCCAAACTCTGTCTCAGGAGAAATAATGAAACTTTAAAAAAAGATCTTTGCCAGAGAAGAGTTATGGTAGAACATGCCCCACAGAGGGAAATGTATGACAAGTGGTTAATAAAACAAAGGGTTTTCTGGAGGAGATGACATTTCCTTAATCAACATCTGAAAGAAGGCTGGGATTTAGTAATATGGCAGAGGATGGTTCTTTTCAAAGAACACTGTTGAGTGTGAGCGAAGGCCTAGAGGCTGGAAACGGGGTACTATGTAGACAGGGAACTGTGAATAGTCTGGTGGCCTGGCATGAAGGAAATGTAAACGGAGCTGTGGGAAAATGCTGCAGTACTAGTTTGAGGCCAGGTTCTAGGCAGCCCTGAATTCCACATTGAAGTGATCTGGACATGATTTGATGGACAGTGGGAAGCTATTGAAAGGCTTGGAGCAGTAGAGAGTTGATGAGCACTGAAGTGAAGAATGGTAGTCACAGTTTTGGAGAGGCTTGGTTGGAGGAGTGGAGACCTTAAGAGGTGATTATCTCAATTTGTACTCATGGGATTTTAATTTATAGAGGTGATGCATGACAACATGGAGACATTGCTTCTTCCTAATGTCATCGCAAGAAGTTTTACTACTTGTAATTCTCAAGAGAAGGGGGCACACCAGGTCCCACAGGGCCACATGGGGGATGCACCAATGTTGGTCAGGAGGCAGAAAGGAGCCAGGGGCACGCTCAGGCCACAGCCTTCATCGTGTTTCTGTGGGAAAGGGAAGGCAGGGCAGGGAGAACAGGCTAGTCCCGGGAGCAGCAGTCTCTCCTCAGTCAGCAAGGCCCCCAAAGCCAGAGCATCAAGAATACAGAAGATAAGAACCAGTTTCTACAATAAGAAAGAGTTAATACAATTGGCTTTGTGAGGAAGGGATGCCGAACAGACAGATGCAGAATCTAAGAAAGCCCAGAACAGTGATGCGGCTTGGAACTGGCAATGTGATTCTGAGGAGCCTTGGTGTGGCTTTCTTCATATTTCTTTTTGGGACTCATTGTTTCTTGGATCTGTGGATTTATATAGCTTCATCTAATTTGGACACATTTTAGCCATTATTTCTTTGAAAACTTTTTCCTCATCATTTCCCTCCAATTATAGAGCTCATTTGTATTTTCTTCTGTTTTATTTTGGATAGTTTCTATTGTTGTTTTCCTTTGTAGTGTCTGTCTAATCTATAGTAATTCCATTCAGTGCATCCTTTTTTTTTTTTTTTTTTAAGACAGTCTTGCTCTGTCACCCAGAGTGAAGTGTACTGGTGTGATCTTGGCTCACTGCAACCTCTGCCTCCTGGGTTCAAGTGAATCTCCTGCCTCAGCTTTCCAAGTCACTGGAATTACAGGTGTGCACCACCATGCCTGGCTAATTTTTGTGTTTTTAATAGAGATGAGTTTTCGCCATGTTGCCCAGGCTGGTCTCAAACTGACCTCAAGTGATCTGTCCACCTCGGCCTCCTAAAGTGCTGAGATTAGAGGCGTGAGCCATCAGCCTCGCCCAGTGCATCTTTTACTACAGGTCTTTTTAATCTCTAAAGGTTCTATTTGGGTCTTTTAAATATCTTCTATTTCATCATTGTGTTTATATATTCTGACACATGGAGTATATTTGTAAATAGCTGTTTTAACATCCTTATCTTCTAATTCCATCATTTATGTCATTCTGGGTCCATTGGTTGATCTCTCCCCCCATCTGCCTCCCATTATAGATTGTATGTTCTTATTTTTCTCTGTGCGTGGTAATTTGTTGTTGGATGCTAGACATGGTGAATTTTATGTTGTTGGATGCTGGATTTTGTTGTCTTCCTTTAAATAGTTTGTGCTTTGTCCTGGGGCATGGTTAGTTGGAATCAGTTCCATCCTTCCGAGGCTCACTCTTCTGCTATGTTAGGGCAGGTGTAGAGCAGCGTGTAGTGAGGACTCATTCAGCCCTGCTCCCAGGGCAATGCCTTCTGAAGGTTTTTTCAGTCCTGCTCCTGTGGTGATGCCTATTGTTTTTTTTGAGACGGAGTCTCACTCTATCGCCCAGGCTGGAGTGCAGTGGTGCAATCTCGGCTCACCGCAAACTCCACCTCCTGGGCTCACGTCATTCTCCTGCCTCAGCCTCCTGAGTAGCTGGGACTATAGGCACCCTCCACAACGCCCGGCTAATTTTTTTTTATTTTTAGTAAAAACGGGGGTTCACCATGTTAGCCAGGATGGTCTTGATCTCCTGACCTCATGATCTGCCCGCCTCGGCCTCCCAAAGTGCTGGGATTACAGGCATGAGCCACTGCGCCTGGCGATACCTTTTTAAGATTCTCCGAATGCTGTGTGTGTTAGGAGGTCTCATGACCTGACACACACAGCATTAATAAACCTAGTTAATAATCACCTAATAATCTATCTGGTGGGAACACAGGTTATTCCTGGCCCTGGGTAAGCTCTGGGAATTGTCCCGCCTACTTTTTATGTTGGCGCTTTTCCTTGACTCTGTTATTTCCTCACATGCATGTACAGCCAAAGACTTGGGGGAATCTCTGCCCAGCTTCCCCCTCCCCAGTACTGTGCCCCCACAAATTCTACATGCCTCAGACTCTCTGAACTCCAAACTCCATCTCCTCAACTTGGCAAGGCCACCTGGCTCTGTCCTAAGGTTTGCAAACCCTCCAGGCGGTGAGCTGGGGCACTCATCAGTTTCACCTGGTTTTTTTCTAGTCTCTGAGAAATCACTGTCCTGCACTGCCTGCTGTCCAACGCCTCATATATTTTGTTGGATTCTTTAAGGTGAATGAATACACCTGGTTGCTGTTATTCTAATATGGCCAGAAGCAGAATATCATAGGCCAGGGTCAGGGGAGGGGCAGCCAAAATGGTGGCATGATGGGGCAAGACTGGTTCTGAGGCAGGGCCAGGGGAGCAGGCCTGTCAGTGGACTCTAATTTGTGAGCCTGGACTGGATCATGGGACAGGAAGCCAAAAGGGGCAGATTTTCTTAGAAAGACTTAGGAACAGATCCACTAAATTCCATGCACTGTGAAGCGGACAGCTGCTCTGGAGGTGTGTGGTTGACTTAGTTCAATCAACATGACTACATTCCCCCGTCAAGTGCCAGGCTCCCTGTATGTGACAGTCTTAGCCCAGCTGAGTAGTTGGAAAGAAAGGATAGCCCATGTACCAGTCATCCAGGCAATGGCAGTGTCACCCTGGCTCCTTATTGCCACTTTGAGATCACTGCTCCTCCCTCCTCCCTAAATCCTCCAACTTCTTTGAAGCACGTGTTATCAGAACACAGTTCCTGCCCCATTTCCTTGTTGCATCATCTACAGATCTCCTGGTCACTTCCTCTCCTTCTCTGATGACTTTAGCACCCGTCTTCATCCTTCATATCCCTGCAGGTCAGTGCTTCCCCATCTTCTTCAGGTTGTATCACATATAGAAAAGAATCAAATATGTCTAGCACCCCGAGGTAAACCAGAGGGGATCTGACGATCTTCACATGAACCTTACTGTCTTAGATAGACAAAGGGGGCAGTGGTAGTTTTGTTCCATTTTGGTTCATTTTTGAAACGGGTGGTAGAAAAGCATGCTTTTATGCTGATAGGAAAGATCTAGGAGAGAGGGAGAAATTGATCCTGCCAGAAAGAGGGGATAGTTGCAGAAGTGAAGACCTTGAGAAGGAGATGAGACCCAGGATACAACACAGAAGGCTTGGGCTTAGATAAGGGCACCAAGGTCCCTCGACAGTGCCTGGAGGGAAGATTCCTGAATATCACGTGGGAAGGTGAGGTCGGTCTCATCAGATTGCATCTATTTTCTCAATGGAAAATGTGAGGGGAAGTAACCAGCTGAGAAGAGAAGGAAGTGGTCTTGGAGGTGTGAAAGGAGAGGAGATGCAGTAAAACAGTTACGTCTGAAAGGGAGGAAGCCAGCATGCTAGGGAGCTGCAGCTGCATCTCTGGGCAGTGTTGAAAGCCATTTACAATTCATGGTCATGAGGAATGAAAATAGAAAGTCCAGAATTAGCCCCTTTACTCAGTAGAGTAAAGATGAACTTTTTAATAAATGTAGTGGGACAAGTTGAGAGCCTTTGCATTTTTGTATTTTTCTTTTTGTAGAGAGGAGGTCTTGCTGTGCTGCCCAGGCTGGTCTCGAATTCCTGGGCTCAAGCAATCCTCCCACCTCAGCCTCCCAAACTGCTGGGATTATAGGTGTGAGCCACCACACCTGGCCATAGAGAGCCTTTTGTAAACACATAAAATTAGATCCATATATAAGAACAAATTCCAAATGGATCAGCAATCTGAAAGTAAAGGATGAAACCATACTAGAACAAGAATACATGGGTGAGTTCCTCTCTAACCTTGGTGTACGGAAAGTATCTCCAAATGTAACTCAAAATCTACAAGCAATGAGATTGATAAATTTGACTCCACAAAAATAAAATTTTGCATGACTGAAGTACCATAAAAAAGTTATTCATAGCACATACACCAGAGGGTCAGTATCCCTAATATAAAAATACCCCTTACAAGTTGGGGAATGAAAATAAAAAAAATCTAATAGAAAAATGGGAAAAAGACAGGAGCAGAAATTCACACACTCGAAAGAGATTAAAATGTTCTCAAACATATGAAAAAAATGCTCAATTTAAGGCAGATTACAACATTGAGATACACTTCTCAGACTGGTAAAAATAAAAAATAAGACTGCACTCTGTTGGCAAGGATGTCCACATCCACTACTGGAGGAAATGCAAATTGATACCTATCTGGAGGCAAATTTGGCAATACCTTGCAAAACTACACGTGAACTTCCTCAGCAATCCCACCTCTAGGAATCTATCCTGAAGATACATCTTTAAAAATACAAATATACACGTGTAGGGCTATTCACTGACGACTGTGGAATATTGGGAACAGCATAAATGCCTGCACATGGGTTAGCACTATGGACATCCACATCCTGGATGAAAACATCTATGAACTGATCACTCTAAGGAGTGATTACCAGATAGACTATTAAGTGGAAAAAGCAAAGCTGCTTATTTGTACAAGTACTAGTTGTCTCTAGGGGTTGGTGGGAGAGGCAAGGATAGGAATAGGCTAGCAGGGGTGAAGAGAGAATGTTTTTCTAAGCATCTTTTTTTGTATAGCTTGGAAACACAGTAATGTTTCAGATACTATTCATATACCCCTCAAAATAAATCATTAAAACCAACTAGGATGGGGGAGGGTGCCGAAAGTGAAATACAACACGAACAGATGAAGCTAACCATGTTACAAATGAGTAAGATAACCATACTGAAGAGATTGGGAACTACAAGTAACTGGAAACCACTGTCTTGACTGGATAGTGTAAGGCCAAAGGCAAAACCACAAAACCACATAAATGCTCTCATCTAGTCAGTCACTGTTCGTTGCCTACACAGGTGCGGGCAGTTCTGAAAATAAGTGTACACTGGAACTGAACAATAAGTAAAAGGACCATAGATAGTAAGAGCTGGGTTCCCTACCACAGGAGAAAGAAGTTACAAATGAGGAAAGGCTAAAAGGAACCCTGGGGCATTGAATTGGAATCCAAAGCATTAGTGGAAACCATGGCTTTTGACACATTTAGGTAATTAGGAATATGGATGTGTGTGTGTGTGTGTGTGTGTGAGAGAGAGAGCACAACTACATGTATTTCCTTGTGGTGTCTGCAGAAAGAGCCCGAAGGAGGTGACACCCTAGTAACAATAATCACATCTAGTGCCCAGATCTGGTTTCCAAATACCATTCTCCAATAAAAGGAACCAGGAATTGTGGAAAAAGTGGTTGACCCAGCAATACGAGTGTGGAGCATCTTGTGGTGCCAGAAAGGACATGCTAAAGGGGTTGGAGAGACTCAAATTTAACATGGAAGGCCACCTGATCGAGCTCCTAATGGCCAAAGCTGGAACAATTGGAGGAGCAAAATAATGACAGTACTGGATTCTAACCCACAGGAAAAATAAAATCCCTGAGTTCACAATGATATGAGTTAAAGAAATGAAAGGGGACGGCTGTTCCTCGCAGCAGAATTCCAGTGAATAAATGTGGAAGAGAACAGGCGGCTACTACAGCTGTAGACAAGATGCAAAATTAGGGGGTGAAAATATAACCCTGCATAGTCTCAAAGTATCTCCCCCAATATATGTATCAATTACAAAGGAAGAGAGTGTAACTTTTTACACTGAAGAAACTGTAAAAACCACTGAACCAAGTGATCAAAGTTAGTGTCACCCGGAATAAGACATCAACATGGACTCCATGATGCATTAAGGACACACGATTTCTGTGGTATTCTTGCCAAAATGCACAACTTCATTCCAATCATCACATCAGACAAATCCACAATGAGGGGTATTAGACAAAATAACTGATCAGTACTCAAAAGTGTCAAAGGTTATACAAGATAAGAAAAGCTGTAACAAGTGACAAAGGGAATGTGGGATCCTCGATCGGATCCTAGAACAGGCATGAGTGGAAAAAATGGGGAGATTCAAGTAAGTTAGTGAAAAATGCTGTATCAATATTAATTTCTGGGTTCTCATACTTGTACTATGGTTATGTAAATGTTAGCATTAGGGAAAGCCCGCTGAGGGATATGTGGAAACCACATTATTTTCCCATCTCTCTGTAACTCAAAAGTTGAGTTCAAAATGAAGTGTATATAGTAAGTAAAAAAAGGGGGGACTGTGTAGTGAAACCAGTTAGTACAACTGATTTCTTTCTTCCACAGCTGCGTTTGCTTTGTTTAGCTAGAAAGCAGGCACATCGTGCATCTCTAAGAAAGTGACTGGAGTGTAGGCCCTGGCCTCTAAGCTGAGTAAGATGCCCTGTCAATTTGGGTCCTCTGGGAAGCAAGACAGATGAAATTAGGAGCACCAAAGCTTTACACCCCAGCTATGTGCACTTGGGGCTGGGGCTGCCTGGGAAGAGCTCGTCCTCAGCCCAAAGCCTGCAACAGCTGGGATCAGGGCTTACCTCACAGATGGGGCTCAGCAGCTCTCTGTGGGATGAGGACACGAGCCCACTCGACCCAGAATATCTGGTGTTGTACGCCCCAATCTGAAACCTCCGGGCCCCGTGGAAGATGGGAAGAAACACTCCTCTTCCTCTCAGTTTTACAACTGAGTGGTCCTTGGGGCCGCTTGTGAGCACTGGACCACCGACGGAGCAGGCTGCGGCCCATCAGCTGGCACAGGACTCCAACTGAAAATCATCTTGGCTGGTGCCACAGAATTGGCCTGAAAACAAGATACCGCCTAGAGCAAGGCACTCAGGGGAGCCAAGCAGGAAAATGTAATGAATTGATTTTAAGTAGCTGCAGCTGTGATTAGAGTATTTTTAGCCACAGGACTCAACCAGCTTTCAAAACCTGCTAATAAGAGCCCCGCTGTAGCCAGCACAAAAATTTAGTTTTCAGTTTAACACCAGGAATCTGCTTAGCTAGGAGTTGGCTTAGAAGGCACATCAGAAGGAGAGAACATTTTCTACTGAAAGTTGAAGATTTTTCATTTTCTAGCTGAATTATGACAAAGGGAGATGACCATTAAGTACCTGCCAGCATACTGGGACGTACACCTATCATTTTTGAAAAGAAAATTCAATTCATGCCAGTAAATCTGTCTTCTGCTGCCTCTAGCTCAGCATCATGTACGTATTTTGGGCAAAACTAATCATTTCACACCCTAGACTTTAGAGAGACACAGAATCTAACGATGGTTCTAACGCACCCACCCCGTCTAACACGCTTTGGCATATTTTCTGAGAAGCAGTTACTGGAGGCCGAATGGATTCCATTCATCCACAGCGCTGTGCATGCAACAGCTGGATTAGGCCCCGTTGGGACTGCATGGCCCACTGCATCCTACAGGCTCCAGGGCTGCCCAGGAGGGATGGCCTCCGACAAGGGGGAGGCGAGTGGGGGCGCTGGGACGGTTTCCTTGACCCTGTCTCAACCCAGAGAAAGGGGCCCTGCAGGTGAAAGGGGTCTTCGTGAAAGGAATGAAACAGGAGAGGGCTTTAGGGGAAGGGGCGCCTGGTGGCAAAGCCAGCGCCTTGTTTCCCCAGGCAAACATGACAGAGTCTCGATGCACAGTAAGAGCCAGTCCGTCTTTACTGGAGTGAGTGCGGGAGACAAACAGTTTACAACAACCTTTAGCATTGTCTTCACCATTTGATAAAAAGTTCACTATTATATTTATTGTATAATGAAGAAAAACAACACATTCAGGGAAAAATTGAGATTAACTTATTTTTCTTAAAAGGTTCATCTCAAGGATGGCAACAAAGTCCAGCTTGTGCCGCCAAACGGTTTTACATGATCAAACCGTGTACAGCTTCTTGTGTGAACTGTTGACTACAAACATTTACCAAATACATAAATCTCTTTAAAAAAGCCATTTTAAATATAGCAAAGCAGTGTCTTCTTGCACAGCAAAGTGAAGAAAGTTTCTACAGAGAAATAGAAGTTTTACATTTGTAAAATCTTTTTCACATTCTAATCATCTAGCTTCTTAAGATCCAATGCCAGGAGTTTTCAGGTTCCTTATTTACTATGTATTTCTTGTGCGCATGATGGTTAATAGAGAAATTATGTTAATGCATTACTAGTTGTCCTTCTAGTTAAAGGAAATGGTAAAACATGTATTGTTCTTTTAGAACAAACCCCTGATTTAGTCTACAACACAATGGACATAATTGGGCTCAAAAGATGGAGTTTTGATTGGGACCACCTGTGTACACACAATGGTGACTTTCACTCGCAGTGGAGTGGCGATTAGAGTACTAAAGAAGTACAGCTGTTGGAAACTGTACTTTAACCAGTGCAATTTACTCTAAGCTTTTTTTGCTTTTGTTTTTTAGTAATAAAATACTTCTGGAGGGATAAAATTTTCTTGCAATGGTGTCTCATACAAAACACGAGTCTAAAAGGGTAAGAAAAGACGGTTCTAAAGCAACACCATTAGCGTTGTCCCCGCTCTAGGCTGGTTTCCACCCAGAGATGTGGATGTGGGTGTGTTCACACATGAGCGTCTGGGTGAGAGATGTCTGTCAAGTCCATATGCTCCATGCCACACTGGGCGTATGGGAAAAAGGTTAACAGTCAAATATTCAGTTCCTGAAATGGAATACATTGTTACTTGGTCAGTGTAATTTAAATACAAACTCCGAGCCTTGAGTAATATTATTTTAGAAAACAGTAGTTGTACTGATTATAAACCTGCATAGAAAGAAAGACTATTGAGATACAGTCAGAAAAGCCATCTCATAAGGCACACAAGAAAATAGACAGTAAATGTGAATGTGTTAACTCCTATTCCAATGTACAGCAGAAGTTCATGAACATGCATAAATAATAACGAAGGAATCACTTAACACTTTCAAAGCTATAAATGGTTTACAAAGTGGTAAGGATTATTTTGGAACTTCAGTGTTGGGAGACTATCTTGTTTGGATTAGGTGTGGTCTTATGAAGAAATGTGCCTGTAAGTAGTTCAGTAAAATAAGTACATTTTTAAAGAAAAATCCTTTCTGAATAAGAGCCAAATGTCTATACTGAAGAGAGGAGACAGCATGTCATCCTCCTTTTTTTGGCCTCTCTCAAAAGTTACTGCCCAAACTGCCATGAGAACAGAACCTCCAGTTTGCAGCCTGTGGTGCACAGGTTTCTCCTGCACTGATCACACCTATGTGTCAGTCAGGAAATCTGGCTGATGACTTGTCACAAACAGCAAATGAGGAAAATGTCAAAAGGAACATAATTTGGGGGTGGTGGTGAGGGGAACAAAATGTACGTAGAAATTGTAGGTAGCTGCTCAATATTGTTTAAAATATAAAATAGCAATATTTAAACCCTTGAGTTTTTCAGGAAAAGGAGTATTTAAAAATCTACAATGAAAGATATACAGGACTTTGAATTTTGCTCATGGCACGAGCCCAGTAAGTGGATGAACTTGCTATCATCCATTAGTTGTCTTCCTGAAAGAATAAGGCCTTGTTCAAAATCCAAGCTGAGGGTGGCACTAATTCCAATAAGAATGGCAAGAGTCATGCCAAGGACCGGCACCTTAAGAGCGTTTCTCCCCGCATACCAAAGCTTTATCTCTGCGATGTGCAGAAGAGCTGATAATGGTAGGATTTTGTAACCAGCTGCATCATTCTGTTTTCAGATGGTCAAGGAAAAAAGATCCCTTTCCCCACGAGTATTTTCCCCTAATCATTTACCACTTATAAAACCTTTGTGCTCATCTACTATTTTGCCATTTTCTCTAATATTAATTAAATTAGGTCAGCTTTTTCTACTATATTTTTTTCCTCACAAAAGGCAAGTTTTAAATAATGCCTTATAAAATTTGTTACAACACATTTTATACTTATGCAGGATGAACTTAACACCAATTTTTTTGCCACTTTGCTATTTATGTACACATATAAAATATATAATGATGCTCAACCCATACAGCACAAAGATTACAATGTAACATCACACATTCACCACCAGTGAGGGGAGAAACCCCTTTATACAATCCTCTGAAAAAACTGGGCTAATAATTAAAATCCAAAGTACAGTATATTTAACAAAATAGTAAATATTAAACAGTGAATACTTAATAAAGGACCTCGCCTTTTCCCCCCAAATTGGCGGCAATCCACAAAAATATACTTTTTAATCTGGTGACCATACAATACATAGGTACTTACATCAAAGGTGATAATATATTTAAGATGCTATATACACAAAGAGTTTGGCTCAACTTTTAATTTACATATAGAATAAGTGTTCATGGCTTTTTTTTTCCAAGGTTCTGCTTGCAAGATATTTTTGTTTTCCCCTCTTAAAATAAAACTAAAAAGTTAAACCAAGATAAAGCTATTCTCTAAAAAAAAGTTACAACATATAGCTTTGGCTTATATAAATAATTCATAGCAGAATGTGTTCAAAAGTAGTGAATATAATTTTATATATAGTCATCAATTCATAAGGGTGTTTTCTTTCATATAAAATATACATGAGCTAAAATCAGTTTCTTTAATTTTTAAGATATGAATGTAAAAAGAAACTTCTGACATATTCCAATTATAACTTAATATATTAATTTTACTTTGTTAATGCTCTATATTTCTAGGCTAGTATTTTCTGAATATCTCATGCGTGTTTTCTATTCTCTTTCTTTATTAGCTAAAGATCACTTCTTGACCCAATACATTTTTGCACGTGCAAAACAGTTATGTGTGGGGCTTTTTTGTTTTGTTTGTTTTTTAATATCAACAGCCCTTTCCCATGCACCCCTTTGCAACAGACACCCATGCCAGGTTGGATAATATAAATGACATTTTATGTACAGTATTGCTTTCTTGGTTCCTGCTTTTCTACTGCTCTGTTCTACAAAGCATTTTCTCTGAAGTAACTACAGTCACCGCACAGTTAAATAAAACAAGTAGGGGGCCCTCTAGGTTTCTGCAAGCTAGTGTGGGAGAATTATATATGGGTACACGTTTCTCTGCAAAAACTGGTTATCTTTATGAAACAAGTAGTCCAAGAAGTGCCAGACTGGTCTGTGCCTACAGGGTGCTTTGTCTGCCATGGGACACACATCTGCAGACCTACAAGGAGTTTGCAGGTAAGTGCCTGATTCTGTGTATGTAACACACACCCACACATACACACACACTCACACCCACATACATATATATGTAAAGGGATATATATATATGTATGTACATATAAATATATTTAACTCATGTCCTTATTTACCGATTTAGATATGTAGGGCAGTTCACTGCAGTAACACAAAAGTACAAACATCAGCCTGGAAGCCTTAGGTCACCCACGCGTCCATCCTCATTCGCTTTACAGAAGGGCTTTCTCTGTCCTCAGTGTTTGGGGGTCGGCCAAGCACAATTGGAGAATGGAAGTCGCCCCGTGGATCCTCCCGATCACTGCCATCATAGGAGCTACTAGAGCTGCTCAGACTGTCCACAGGGGAGCGCCCCATTTCCTGTCGGGGCTGGGGCTGCGGGGGTTGTGGCTGTGGCTGCGGCTGTGGTGGCGGCGGCTGCTGCTGCTGCTGCTGCTGGAAGCCCGATGGGGTCATACGATCCCGAGGAGGTGAAATTGGTTCGGACTTAATGTTGATGTTTTGGTTGGTATTAATGGATAAATTGGAACCCTGAGATAACTGCCCTCCAGCACTGAAGGAAAAAAAAAGAGAGGTCAATGGCTTGTGAGTGCCTCTGCAAAACTGGGATGATGCAGTACAGACACCGCCTGACGGAAAAGGGCCCAGAGTCTGAAATCTTGTCAGAGTTCCTCAAGACTGGTTTGGGTCATTTCCTTCCGTGCTTGGCACAAAAGGAAATCCCGTCTTCCTGGGAGGAAAGAAAACAGCACCATCGAGCCCTTACGTTACTTGGTTCTGTTACCCACAACGTTGGTACTCTTGCAGCTGAAGTATACAAAACAATGTCAGTGTCTTAATGCTGTGCAGGGACCAGAAAGACAGAGGAACAGCACAGCAGCCTCATCTGCGCACTGTCTCTTCTTCCTCAGCATCTGCTCACCATCTGCTCTGGCCCTGTGACAGGGCACATCTCTTTTATCCTCACAACACCTCTAAGGTGCAAGTCACACCATCCTCATTTTCCAGATGAGGAAGTGAGGAGCTGGCTCAAAGCAGTACAGGAGGACGCAAACAGGCTGTTCCCCAGGCCTGGGCTCTGAGCCCTTTCCACTTGCTTTTCCAGGTCTATTTTTAGTGCATTCATTTAGGATGCTCAGGACAGGCCTGAGGGCCAAATCCTGTGTAGGCAAATTTCCCTGAGATACTCTGCTCCTTTTTCCATGACATAATTCTTAAGAAGACCACTGATAACAATCCTCATTGTGGAGTTACTTCAGAATGTATGAGGGAAAGGGACTGCTGAGCTCAGGCTCTCTGGGGACTTCCTGGGCAGAGGCTAGAGGTCTGGGGTATTCCTACTGCCCTGATCAGAGGCAAGGCAGCCAGTCTTCATGGAGGCCAGCTGGGTCTGCTATGTTGTCCCCTCTCTTGGGACACTCTCCTCCACCTGCTCCATGGGTCTACTGTCATCCTGGTTCCACAAAAGCCCTGTTCTTTCTCCCTGCTGTTCAGGGATGTCTGGCCTCATCTGGGCACCAATGTAAATCCTCTTTGCTTATATCCTTACACCCTGCCCATGAGGAATGTTCTCTTTGTGAATGAGGTTTGGTGTGTGCATTGGGCTGGGATCAATCACACAAATTCTATGGAGTCTGACTGATATAGAAGATACCCTGCCCCCAGTTTTCCTTCTCTATGCCCAGGGAGAAAGCAGAAGATACAGCTTGTCTTCCTACTCTTGTCTACAGATACTTGCCAAAGCAATAAATGGCAAGGGTGGCGGGGGGGCCCGAATGCCTACAGGCTGCCTTTCAAGCAGGGGAACCAGAGGCAGGCGCTTAGAAGCAGCGGTGCAGCAGGTGGCTTAATCACTGGTCAGCGGGTAGAAGGATGGTGCATGTGGGTGATACCTGTGCCTTTGGACCCCCTCAGATCCCGGTTGAGTCTCTCTACCTCGGGATGTCCCTATGGGAGAAGCCTTGCTTCCCAAATCCCTTCAAGAAATGCCTAGTTTGTCAGTATCCAAGCTACTATCTAGAGCCATGTAAAGAAAATATTTTCTCCCAACACTTGTCTCTACCTGAAAAGGAATCACTACAGGATTCCTCACACGAAACTCAACAGAGCGAAAAAGGCTGTAACTGATAGGAGAAGAGAGTGTGTCGGCCAGGAGTAAAGATGCAGGGAAAACTTCTAGTTACTCACACAAGAGAGCTGAGGGCTGCTTGTCCTAGGTGGTGCTGCTGCCAGGCCGACACCTGTCCCAGCGACAACATTCCTGGCGAGTTGAAGCCTTGCAGAGCTGACAGGTCAGCGCTGGTCAGTGAATAATCTACGAAATAAGACAAGACAGCTCTGCATGTGATGGAAGGTCCACATGGAATCTATTTTTTAGATAGCTACTGCAAACGCTCCTACACTGAGGCCAGGCATGCTGGCTCATGCCTGTAATCCCAGCACTTTGGGAGGCCGAGATGGGCGGATCACTCAAGGTCAGGAGTTTGAGACCAGCCTGGACAACATGGTGAAACCTCACATCTACTAAAAATACAAAAATTATCCAGGCATGGTGGCACATGCCTGTAGTCCCAGCTACTCGGGAGGCTGAGGCAGGAGAACTGCTTGAATTTCACCCAGGAGGCAGAGGCTGCAGTGAGCCAAGATCGCACCACTGTGCTCCATCCAGCCTGCGCAACAGACTCCCTCTCAAAAAAAATAAAAAGTTCCTACATTGAGAGAAGCCAGATACTTCACAACAAAACAACATACATGTGGGTCTAAAATCCAAAATCTTTTCTTGGAAGATTTTACAGGATCTAGCCATATTTAGTTGTCTGGGATGATTCAAACAAGAGGCCATCATTAAAGAATGTTCTGTACAATTGTTATTTTAAATATGCCTGCCGCTACCCTTTGGAACAAACAAACAGTCAAACCCAACCAGAGTGAGTTTGAATCAGCAAGTCTTAATGAAGTAAGGGGTTGGGGGACAGGGGACAGGAAAGACAGATTCCCTTCACATGGGGTGCCAAACTGAGTGACATCATTACACAATTAATTCACTGCATTTGTTTAAAGTACCTAGACTATCACAAACTCCTTGACAGCATGCAAAATAGTTTCAACTTCATGAAAAAACTTGGTGTCCTAGAGTATAACCCAGCTCATATCATATGAATGCTTCAGTCATAATCACTGGGACCAAGATTTAGGACGTTAGTTATCACTCACACGGGGAGTTATTTCAGCTCGTCATAACACTTGTCTTTTCCATTTGGTTCTAAAGAGAGGTGGCAAAACTCTTCTACTTTTATCTTCTTTCTCATGTCTCAAGAGAGGTGTTTAAAGAAGTTGGTCTTCCTAGTGAATTAACATGTTAAAAAAGGAACTAAGTTGAAGCAACATAGCTGGTGCTCAGCGCTGTCCTGATTCTGCCCTTGTCATTCATTCTATTCTATACACTCCCATGGGCTGGGGCAAGGGCCTGCCACACTGATGCCTTCCCCAGTGCTCCCTCCAGCCCACACTCTCTTTCGACCTCTAGGTCTTTTAAACGACCTGCATGCCATGTCCATTTGGATGCCACTCCAAACGCCACAAATCTGACATGGCCTGTCCTTTCCTGCAAACCTGTTCCTCCTTAAGTACTCTGTCTTAGTACATGGCACCAACATGCACCCAGCAGCTCGTGCAGAAGCCTATGGGTGTTATCCTTGCTATTTCCCTTCCCTCTCACTCCCCCCATCAACTTCCAGATCTGAGCAATTCTATCTGCTCTCTCTCAAGCCTGCCCAAGTCTCACCATCTCTACTGCCACCACTCTAGTCTATGCTATCAACACACATTGCTTGGACCACTACAATAGCCTCTGATGTCGCTTCCTGGCATTGCCTTGTAACCCTATATATAGCAGCCAAAGAGATCTTTTCAAAATAACAAATATGATCATGGCACTCCTCTACTTAAAACTTTTTTATGGCTTCCCAATGCTCTCCAGACAGTTTCCAAAATCCTTGACATGGTCCTCAAATCGCTACTTACTTCTCTAGTCTCAATTCTAACCCACGTTCTGTTCCCATTCCTTCAGCCTTGTGCCGCCTGTGAACTCCTAGCCTTTGTACAGGCACGCCCTCTCCCAAGAGCACTCTACCTCTTCTGCCTGCCTGAGTCATGCATGTTCCTTCATGTCCAAGCTGAGATATAGCCCTTGACACAATTGCAGCAGCTTGACCCTAGTGCTATGTGTCTTGTGCCCTCCTCCTAGGCTCCACTGTTGACTCTGCACTCCTGTATTTCCAGTGCCTGGCATAGTGCTTACCACACAGTAGCTGCCTGATAAGTATTTGCTGAATAGATGTGTGAATAAGTTAAAAATAACATGGTAAACTTAAAACAGAATAAGTGTTATGAGAAAGAGAACAAAGATAAAGTCAGTCAAAAGGTGGCATGAGACTAACGCTAAGCGACTGATGATTTTGAGAGCCTGCCTCCATTTTTATACGCTTTGGTAATTCCTTTTATACTTTTAAAAAATAAATTCCCAATTCAATGGCATTTCTGAAAATAAGTATAGTGGAATTTCTAAGTATACTGAAAAACCTGTAATGAAACACTCAGTAAACCATAATCTAAGACCTAGTTCAAGCTCCCTCTTCTCAGTCAATACGCCTCTGAACATTATAGCTTTGCCGTACCTTCTCATTTCTCAGAGTATAAATTCATAAACACAACAATTCAGGACTTCCCCTCCATGGTTGCCCACTTAGGTATGTCCTGTCTCCTTGTCTAGAATAAACTTGGAGAAAGGTATGTCCCTAGCATAGTGTCTCTCATATAGCAGGTGATCAGTGCATCGAAACAGAATTTCTATGAATCCATCATCCCTGGCTTTGCTCTGGAACCTTGTTCTGTGCAAGACACAAATAACAGGCTATGATTCACAGTCCCTAAGATAGTATGCAGTCGACAAATTTGGGCATTATTTTTCATACTAATTGTTGGAAAAGTAATGGATATTTCCTAAGAAGTTTTTTTTTTTTTTTCCAATGAAACCTTTTACTGTTTGTTTTAAAAGAACTACTTAAAAGTGGCAATCAAATGTTCTCAACACTCTGCCCCCTCAGGTAGCTGCAGACAGCAGTTTCAAAGTACTGTGCCAAAGCATTCACCCTGAAGGCTAAAATCAGACGATCTTTACCACAGTCTACTTATGACACTTAGGAGAATCATAAAAGAATAACTTCTCTGCATTGCAGTCTCGGAGTAATTGGCAAGGTAGAATTTATTGCCTTCTTCCTCTGAAGCATCAGGTGTTTGGCTCAGTCGATGAGAAAGTGAAACCACATGTGTTTTCCACTTCTTCTTAGATTGGTAAATTTAAATGAAACCAGCTGCCCTCGATTCTCCATACAGTCTGCTTGGCTAAAAGCACTCCTACAATCACTGTAATATTCTTAAATTTTCCTAACACAACCCCAAATTAGGGCATTTTAAGATGAAATGCCTAACTAAACATAAATGAAGGCAAAACTCCCCTCAAAGGCAGAGTGACTGGCTCTGAGGAGGAACCAGAACAGTCCTTGCTTTGCCCCTCAGGAGCGCAAATGACATGGACCAAGCTAGTGGTTACAGGAAGGAAAACAGCCTGTCAGACATAGTCAAACATCGGCCACCTCCCGAAGTTTCAGGTCCAAAGGGATTCATGTCTTTCCCAAAGCACGTTAACACAGCATAAAGACAAACATCTTATTTTAAAAGTCTGGAAGACTGTGATATTGTTTAAAGAGAAACTACATCAACAATACTCAAGCAACAGGCTGCTACCCTCTTGGCTTGATGTATGCCACCACTTTGATATTATCTACATGGGCTTTTTGTCAGGGGTAATTGAAAGTTCACAATGGAGAAGCAGAAATAACTTATTCAACTCTGACACTATCAATTTTGTTTGTAATTTTTTTCAAGGCTAGCACATTTAAAAATACATCCTAATTTAAATCTAAAAAACTGGAAATAGTTTATTTCAATAAATATACTTTAAAAAAAAAATCACAAAAGCACACGTTGATCACAAAACAGAGAGAAGTACAACCTATGGAAGGCACCAAAGCAGGCTCACCAGTGTTGTAGGCAGTCGGCATTGCTGAGTACACAAGTCCCTGTGGAGGCAAGCTTGGGGTTGTCACAGACACGACTGGGGTAGCAAGAGGTTGAGTGGCTTGAGAACTACTTATCCTTTGGGTATTCTGTGAGAGATCAAAAAAGAGAAAAAGTGTTCTTATATGGTATTTATGTTGACTTAAAAATAACTTTCAATTTAAAAGTGACATTTTTCAGTTTTATATGAATGTCATTTTCTGAAGCAGTGATGATGTGAAAACTTCAAAAATACTAGTGAGAACAACTAAATATTTGATTTGAAGAGTCATATTTTTACATTAATTCTCCTCTTAAAATAGTTTATTAATGTTAGACACACCACGTTAAAATAGGAACTTACGTTACAGGCATTAGCACTTCTATTTGTTAGCACAAAATGAGGACGTGATGCCGCTACAAATACTGTCAGACTACCCTAAATATATGTAGGTTTTAAATACCTGCTGATGGCAAAGGTCATCTGTATATATAGGGATTGTACGTCTATGAGTATAGGAATCAAAACTACTTTTCTTTGCGGCATTTACATGTTAACATAGTTTGAAGTCATGGCTTATTGAGTGCAGCTTGTATTCTTATTTCTTTCTCTCCAATCATGCAGTTGACCTATTTTTTAACAACAGATTCAGATATGTATCCCTTCATGGTCCCCTGGCCTTCTGTAGGAGACGCTTTGAGTAGAGCATTTTGAATCAAGTACTGCTGACAGGGCTGTGGAAGAGCAATATTAAATGATTGCCAACTGGATGCATCTATGCAGCATCCTATCCATGCTGGGAATGGATTAAAAAAATCAACTATTAAATAATCCAGTTAGTTTAAGATAGTCATTGTCCTTAATGTGTAGGAGTATGACAGAACCAGTTTCTCACCAAACTGGCTTAAGGTAACAGTTTTCCAAAATCTAAGATCGGAGGAACACAACAGACTCTGTGTCACTAGCACACCAGAAAGTCACAGCACAACTCTATTTGTTTTTTATAAATTATGTTACAGCCTGATAACTGACATTCAGGGATCTGAGCCAAATCAGTAAAGTATAATTCAGTGCCGTTGAGATTATGAAGAGTTAGAATGTGATTCCATTTTCTCTACCACAATTTTCAAAAGAGTACATCAGACAAAGGCCTTTGGCTAGATCTAGACACTTACAAACATTCAATGAGGATCCTGATCTCAGTTTATTTCTTTTTAATTTCTGTTTTCTATCCTAGGTTAGAAGATGTGAGAAAGACCATGTGGATGTGGATGTACTGCTTGAGTTTCTGTCCCAGATTCACCACTTCCTAAGCATTGGGAAAATCATTTGACCTCTCTGAACTTCTTCACTGTCAAATAGAGAAGATACAGCAATCTTTGTCCTGGCTGCCTTCAACAGCTACTGTGAGAATCAAATGAGGTTATTATGTCAGAAGTGCTTTCATAACTGAAGTACTACACAAATGTAAGATAATATCCTTATTGTCCCAAGAAACCCTCTGTCCCAAATTTCTATATAAGTGGTGGGAAAAAAAAGATACATATTTTTATTCCTTCTAATCCATAGCCTAGTCTACTGGAGCTTTCATGAAGTCAAGTTGTTCTACTATTGCTCAGCTTCTAAAGGAATCTCCGTGGCTGGTCTTAACAGTACAGTCTTTAGTGCAGGCCCCAGGGCACCTGTCCTTCCGCACTTCGGATCAGTCATCCACAATTACATTTTAGAGCTCAAGGCAATTTGAACCACTTCTAAGTTCTAACGGACTGTGCTTCTGATTATATTTTGGTTCTGGCACACAAAGTTCTGCATTTTTAATTGATTATAGAGTCTCAGGCTTCAGTTTTAAAGAGTACAAATGGCTGTTTATAAGTTTTTAGATACGTATTTTAAAGTCTTCAGGGACCTAATATATTTATCTCTGAGGTTCTGTAATTACAAATGTACTTACTCTGAGGAATGTGGAAAACCAACGTATGCCAGTTGGGAATATGTTAGTTTCAGTATCAAGTTTTTAAATTTAATGACTTTTCAAGATACAGATCTACTTTGGACTTAATTTCTTCTTTCATATTTAGTCTGGAACTTCTAAAGTCAAATCACTAGGTGAAAGAATACAGTATGACATAGTTTGGCTTGGACCCTACCTACTCCATGGCATCATCTTCATGGCAATCTTCTGGCATGCCTTTGAAAACAGTAAGACTTCAAACACTGGTTCTACTCAACTAAGCTCCTAATCTCAAAGGCACTGAGTTCTCTAAGAGTAAGTGATTTTCAGAACCACAAGAGGGCAATATAGTGCTAGATAATTCATGGAAGCATTCACAACTCCTTGAACAGTGAAGTCTAACCTAAGGTGAATTATTTTAGCTTGAATTATAAACTCTCATTTACTGATCATTATGGTATCATTAAGTAAAGTGTTTCTCCAAAAGATATTCATAATATAATTCAAAACATTTGCAGCTGACTAGAATAGTTCAGTTGGCCAATACAAAACTATATCCAAAACTGTGACTGATCACAAAGCTAAATAAGGAACAATCTCGTATTTTAAGGGGAACAGACAACCTTATTTGAAAAGATCACAAACTGTGCAAAACACACCAGCATGCATAAACATGGAATATTAAAACCAACGGATGCCTTCTCCCCCATGCTTTCATGCACTCTTAACCCCTGTCCATGCTAAAAACATTTCCAAGTTTTTATTCCCCTTAAAGTCTTTTAATTAGCAGCTGACTTTGAGATTATATGATGACTCCTGTGAGGTTTTGGTTTTAGTACCTAAAGAAGAAATAGATAAACTGCAAGTTGCTTTTAGTCAAGTTTATTTTCTAGAGGAAAAGCCAACAGAAAACGTTTGTTTTGGAAAAAGAGCAATAATTGCTTTTAAGAACAGAGTGTCTTCTGATAGAAAAGTAAATATATATACATTGAATTACAGACATTCCTTTTAGTAAACAGGGAACCCCCTTGTGGTTCAGGCTGTATCATGCAGGATGAAATAATTCCAACTCTGAAAAAGGTGACCTCACCAAAAATGATGTAATCTTTTTGAAAGAGAAACAACACAACATCGTGTGTTACAATCTGAGGAACTTCAAGGGTGAAGTCATTTTCTAAAAATATTTCAATAATTTGGAGAGCTATATAAGGTATTCTGTATCTTTCCTTAAAAAAAAAAAATTTAACAAGTATCCTATGCTCATGGACAGCTACTGTTTTTAAAGGCTCTATTCCAATGTTCCCTCCAACAAATAAAATGGGTCAACACATACAATTATAAATAGAAAAACTAGAGTCTGTAGTACCAGTAGATTGCTTTACTCAAAGTGTTTGAATAGTGTTTAAAAAAATTGTGTAACAAAGGGAACATTGGTTAGATAAGAACATGTAAGGTAATTAGTACTTTCTACATCTTTTTCACCTTCCTTCAAGCAGAAACCCACACTCACCAACTCCAATTCCTCTTCCTCCGACTGTACTCAGCACATAAGAGGGATAAGAGAGTTACTAAGACTGTTGGTACTCACAAACAAAATATTTCTTTAGAAAAACATATTTGGACACTAGCAGCTGTCAAACTCTAAAGAGACGATTATATACACAACAGATAGAAATATAAATTACTTGTTGCTATACTTGTTGATTTTTCAAAAGACTAGAAAAATTCCTTTAAATTCTCTAGGGCCAGTATTCAGACACCCTCCTCCCCCAACTTGGTCTGCTCTCATGCTGGCCTCTCGTATACACAGTTATGCTACTGCAACAGTATTTAAAAGGGGTTTCTCATCATGGTATCAATCTGTATTCGGAAATTTGAGAATACTAACTCTGTACCTGTAACTCGGTATCTTAATCATCCTACTATTACCCCACCTGGTGATACATGTTCATTTATCTCCTACTAAATTCTGCTTCTTGGCAGGCAGAAACTGCTGTATGTTTTATTTCCCACAGGAGCTAGCACAGTGTTATAAAACAACAGGAACACAAACATTTGTTAATAAATGCAAGAGTTTAAAATACCAGTTTTAGATATGCTTATCATTTGAACATATATTTTCATGTGAATAAAATAACTTCAATGGAGAAAAACCACGTATTTGAAGAAAATGAGACTGGAGGAGAAATAAATTCATTAAGTCATGTAAAGAAAAGAAATGAGGCCGGGCACGGCGGCTCACGAGGTCAGGAGTTCAAGAACAGCCTGGCCAAGATGGTGAAACCCCGTCTCTACTAAAACTATAAAAATTAGCAGGGTGTGGTGGCAGGTGCCTCTAATCCCAGCTACTCGGGAGACTGAGGCAGGAGAACTGCTTGAACCTGGGCAGCAGGGGTTACAGTGAGCTGAGATTGCGCCACTGCACTCCAGCCTGGATGACAGAGGGAGACTCTGTCTAAAAAAAAAAAGAAATGAAACATTTTTGCTCCTTTGCTTCATAATATTTAGAAAATATTAATATACTAGAAACAGTCTAATCAGCTTTCTCTTATTTTACTTGAATAAGTTAAACTTCTCTGTCAATCTGTGAAAAGTGTCGCTGTAAGTGCCACTGATACACAAAGCCCTAATCTGGAAGGAGGTTTCTCTGTAAATGGTGTAAAGTAGGTGGGACCGATTACTTACTCTGAAAAACAATCACTTGATCTACAACTGCTATCTCCAATGTGGGCAAGATGCTATTCAACTGTCCTGTTACAGATATCTTTACATATCTCCAAACACAAGGTACACATAAAAATATTACACTGTCAAACATTATAGCTGTGTATGTGTAAAACATATGGTTTTCACTTTAATGTACAGGAATAAGTGTGTAAATAGTTCATATGACACATTTTGAGTTTTCCACAGAGACGCTTCATGCTTAACAACCAGACATAACTTTCTTAAGCAATTGCTAAATGCTTAAATGTAGTTTGTCTTTAAATTGGCAGTTTACTAACAATTCTTATAAACATTTCTGTGCCTTACATGACATTTGCATAGTTTATTTCTGAAAGACAGTAGCAAGTATTGCATATCCAGTATCTGAAAGGTAAGCTACATAACTATCCTAAATGCCATTTTTTTTCTTGGCTCCCTTTTGGGGTATATTTCTTTGTTATGTACGTATATATGGATTTTAAACTTTTTATTCTGAAATAATTTTAGACAGCATTTGCAAAGAGAGCTCCCTCACATCTCACTCAGCTTCCTGCAATGTTAACATCACAAGGAAATACAATGCAGTTGTCAAAACTAATAAAACCAATATAGCACCAATTAAAGCTTTGGACTTTACTTGGATTTCGCCAGTCTTTCAACTGATGTCCTTTTTCCTGACCCAGGATCAGATCCTGGATCCCACAAGCCTTTAGTCCTCACGTCTCCTTAGTCTCCTCTGCTCTGTGACAGTTCCTTAGTCTTTCCTTTTCATGACCTTGACACTGTTTTTTGAAAGAGTGCTGATCAGGTATCTTATAGAATGTCTCTCAATTTGGGTCTGATTTTCATTCATAATCAGATAGAAGGTCATGGATTTTTGCAAGAATACCACAGAGAGACACGGCCTTCTTAGCATGTCATGTTGGAAGGCACATGTTGTCTTTATGTCCCATTACTGGTGATGTTAACCTTGATCCTCTGGTTAAGGCAGTGTTTTCCAGGATTCTCTTATTTCTAATTCTCTAATTTTTCCCTTTGTAAGAAACAAATATTTGGGAAGAGACATTTTGAGACTAAGCAAATACGGTTTTTTACTTAAACTTTTTGCCCACTTATGTTAGCATTATCCACTGACTTTGCCTGCAATAATTACCATTGTACTGTGGTGTTCTAATGGTGATTTACTATCTCTCATTCTTTCTACATTAATTAATTAGAGTTATGTTCTAAGAAAGAGTTGTCCCTTTCTCCTTATTTATTCAATCATTTATTTAAATCAGTAATGGACTCAATGTTTTTTATTCCCTGGGCTATAATCCAATACTATTGTTATTTATTTTGTTACTCAAATTGTTCTAGTTTTGGTATTGGAAACTCTTTCGAAAGGCCAGCTCCTGTGACTTTTGATAAGCACTTTCTTAACCTCTGACAACTCTGGCTCATCCCGATTCCCTGCCCCAATCTACAACAAACCATTTTTTCCAAGCAGCCCTGCGCCCTTATATTAGAAAATGGTGTTCAGAAACTAAAATCTGAGCACCGGATAGTTGAGTTACTGTGTGCTACTGCCTCACAGACCTCTCAGCCAACAGAGCCAGGAAATATATAATGTATACTAATTCATATGTACACACAACTGTATCTTTGTGTGTGCATGACAGGGTCTCGCTATGTCACCCAGGCTGGAGTGCAGTGGTACAATCACAGGCCACTGCAGCCTCGACTTCCTGTGCTCAAGTGATCCTCTCACCCCAGCCTCTCAAGTAGCTGGGACTATAGGTGCATGCTACCACACCCAACTAATTTTTGTATTTTTAGTAGAGATGGGGTTTCGCCATGTTGGCCAGGCTGGTCTCAAACTCCTGAGCTCAACATCTGCCTGCCTCAGCCTCCTGAAGTACTGGGATTACAGGCATGAGCCACTGTGCCCAGCCAGACACATACATATTTCTGTATCCATCTACCTGTATGTGTATACACACATATATATGTCTGTATATATATACACATATATATGTAATATATATACACATATATCTATGTGTATGTATGTACATATATATACTCTTACTAAATCCTTCAACTATAACCCTGAAACATAGGCTCATTCTAGACCCCCACCCCTACACCCCCTTGGTTATCTGCAACTTTCTCCTCCAACCATGAGAAACCTGGCTCCCTTTATCTACAATGTCCATTTGTTTGTTTATATTTAGTTATATGTTTATATGTTCAACCCTTTGTGTATGTGAGGGATGAATTTACCATCTAGAGTACAGTAATTTGCTAGAATTTTGTTGGTCTCTAACCTTACAGTATCCAGTCAAAACAGTTTCCAAATTTACTCAGACTGGGTTCTTTCTTCCTCAGCCCTTCGATATCATGTTACTCATCTGTAATAAAGTTATATTCATGTGTGACAATATGCATTCCATCTTGGGCTCTCCCGGAATCTTTACTAAATTGCATTTAGTAAAAATCACTCTTTGTATGTACAATTTTATGAGTTTCAATAAATGCAGACCCATGCATCTAACAAAACAGCATCACACAGATTAGTTCCATCACCTCAAAAATTCCCTCATACTAACCCTTTATAGTCAACTCCTCTCTCCACTCCCAACCCATGGCAGCCAGGGAGTTTTGCATTTTCCGGAATGAAATATAGATGGAATCATACATGACTGTGGACTTTTAGATCTGGCTTCTTTTACTTAGCAAAATTCACTCAGGATTCATCTATATTGCTGTGTGAATAGTTTACTGCTGAGTAGCATTTCCTTATATGGGCATACAGTGTGCTTATCCATTCATCTGTTGAAGGACATCTAGGCTAGTTTCAGTGTTTTACAATTATGAAAGATATAGGTTTCTGTGTAAGTACAGTTTTCAATTCATGTGCATAAATACTCTAGGAGTGGCATTACCAGATTGTACAGCAAGTGTTTGTTTATTTATGTTTTTATTTATAAGACAGGGTCTTGCTGTGTTGTCCAGGCTGGTCTTAAACTCCTGGGCTCAAGCAATCTTCCTGCCTTGGCCTCCCAAAGTGCAGGGATTATAGGCATGAGCCACCCTGCCTGGCCAGCAAGTATATATTTAGATTCATAAGAAGCTGACCAACTCTTCAAAGTGGCTGTACCACTTTGCATTCCAAACATATAGAGAGATTTTTTGCTTTGCATCCTCACCAGCACTTCTAGTTTTTGAGTTTTCTTTTTTTTTTTTTTGAGGCAGAGTTTCGCTCTTATTGCCCAGGCTGGAGTACAATGGTACAATCTTGGCTCACCACAACCTCTGCCTCCTGGGTTCAAGTGATTCTTCTGCCTCAGCCTCCCAAGTAGCTGGGATTATAGGCATGCACCGCCACACCTGGCTAATTTTTTTTTAAGTAGAGATGGGGTTTCTCCATGTTGGTCAGGCTGGTCTCAAACTCCCAACCTCAGGTGATCTGCCCACCTTGGCCTCCCAAAGTGCTGGGATTACAGGCGTGAGCCACTGTGCCCAGCCATCGGTTCTTCTTAAATTTTAGCCATTCTACTAGCTGTGTAGTTGTATCTCATTAGGTTTTAATTTTCAATTCCGTAGGGCCTGATAATATTAAGCATATTTTCAAACGCTTATTTGCCATCCATGTATCTTCTTTTTGAAGTATCTGTTCAGATCTTGTGCCTTTTGCCTTTTTAAAAATATGTTTTCTTACTGTTGGGTTTTAAGAATGCTTACAATATTCTGGATACATTAAAGATACAAACTCTTTAATGGACATGTGACTTGCAATTACTCTCTTCTAATCTGTAGGTCATCCTATATTCTCCAGACAGTACCTTTCACAGAGCAAAACTTAAGGTTAACCTCCAAAACTTAAGATAACCTCCAATACATCAGTTTTTTCTTTATGGATCCTGCTTCTGGTGTTGGATTTTCTCCTCTAAATTTCAGTTTCCTGTTTTAAATTTGGGTCTATAATCCAATTTTAGTTAATTTTTTAATAAAGTCTGAGTTATTATCAAGTGGGTTGTTTTTGTGTATGGATGTAGAATTGTTTCAACACCATTAGTTGTAACTACCATCCTTTCTCTGTTGAACTGCCTTACTAACTTTGCCAAAAACCCAGCTGAATATACATGCATAGGTCTATATTTTCTGAGCTGTTTTGTCCAGTGATCTATGTGCCCATCCTTTTGCCAATATCACACTTTCTGGATTACTATAGCTTTATAGTAGGTCTTGAAACCAGGTAGTAGTAGTTTTTTTAAATTTTGTTCCTTCTTAAAATCTTTCTAGCTATTGTACTCCTTTGTCTTTACCTATATATTTTAGAATTGGCTTGTTCGTATCTACAAAAAAAGCTTGCCAGGATTCTGAAATTGTGTTTAATCTACAGATCAATCTGGGAAGAAATGACATCTTGACAATACTGAGTCTTGAAATCCATTAACATGATGTATCTATCTACTCATCTAGGTCCTCTTTTATTTTTTTCATCAGTGTTTTGCAGTTTTCAACATACAGACTGTGTAGATATTTTGTCACAATTGTACCTAGATGTTTCTTTTCTTTCCTTTAGTTAGGGTTTTTTTGTTTAGTTTGTTTTTTCAATTTCAAATTCCAATTGTTCACTGCTGGCATATAATCGATTTTTATATACTAACTTTGTACCCTGAGACCTTGCTAAACTCACGGATTGGTCCGAGGATTTTTGTAATTTCTTTATATTTTTCTACATTAAAGAATGTATCTTCTGTGAATAGAGAAAGTTTAATTTCTCTCTTCCCGATATATATATGCATTTTATTCATTAATTTTTGCCTAACTGTACTGGCTAGGACTTTTACTACCATGGTAAATATGACTGGTGAGAAAAAAAATATCATTACCTAGCTCCAAACACTAGCAGACTCAGTGCTTTCCCCTTATAAAGTATTTTAGCTGGATATTTTTTGTAGATGCTCTTTATTAATTTCCCTTCTATTACTAGCTCAGTGAGATTCTTTTTGTTTAATCATGAATAGATGTTGAATTGTTAACATCGTGATTATACTAATGAATTTTCAAATGTAGACTCAGCCTTGCATTCCTGGGATAAAACCAACTTGGTCTTGATATAATATCCTTTTTATTTATTGCTCAATTTACTTTTTACTGTTTTGTGTCTAGAGTTCATGAGGAATATGGATTTGTAGATTTTTTTTTCTTGTGTTGCCTTATTTTGGTTTTGCACTGGGGTAATGCTGACCTAAAAAAAATAAGTTGGAAAGTGTTCTCTCCTAATTTTTTCTGAAAGAGACTGTATAGAATTGGTATCACTTCTTTTGTAAATGTTTGGCAGAATTTGCCAGTTAAATCATATGGGTCTGGAGTTTTCTTTTGTGAAAGGTTTTTAAACTAGGAATTCTGTTTTTAAAATAGTTACTATTCAAGTTAACTATTTCTTCTTCAATGAGTTTAGTAGTTCCTTGGTAGTTTGTATCTTTCCCAGAACTTGCCCATTTCATCTAAGCTATTAAATCTATTAGAACAGAGACGCTTACAGTATTCTTTCAGTGTCTTTTGGGTAATGTATCTGTTCATATTCTTGATACTGATAACCTACCTGGGTCTTCTCTTTTCCATTGGTCAGCTTGGATAGAGGTTTATCAATTCTATTACCTCTTTTTTTTTAAAACAAAGTTTTTGGTTTGCTTTTGTTTTCCTGTTTTAAATTCATTAATTGCTGCTCTTTTTCCTTTCTTCTGCTTGATTTGGGTTAAGTTTGCTCTTCTTTTTTGTTTCTTAAAGTAAAAGCTTAGATTACTGATTTGGGATCCCTCTTTTCAAATATAGGCATTTGTTGCTATAAATCTCCCCTCATCACTACTCTAGTTGGGCCTCAAAATTTTGATGCTGTATTTTCATTTTCATTCAGCTATACGTATTTTTAAATTTCCTTTGAGATTTCTTCTCTGGTCCTTGGGTTAAAGTATATTGTTTAATGTCTAAATATATGGCCATTTTCCTACTTTCTGTTATTGACTTCTAGTTTGATTTCCTTTTGGCCAGAGAATATAACATGTATGATTTCAATTCACTGAAACTTGCCAGTTTGTTCCCTGGCATAGGATATAGTCTATCTTGGTGAATGTTCCATGTGCTCTTGTGAAAAATGTGTGTTCTGCTGTTGTTGACTGACATGTTCTATAAATGTCTCTTAGGTCATGTTGGTCAAGTGTTGCTCAGATCATCTAGACCCTTACTGATTTTTCTGCCTACTTGTTCTATCAGTTACTGAGAGGGATGTTGAAATCCCCAACTACAATTGTGGATTTTTCTACTCACCTTTTAGTTCTATCAGTCTTCACTTTATGTATTTTGAAGGTTGTTGTTAGGTGCATAAACATTAAAGACAGTTATTTCTTGGAAAGTGGACTAGGTCACATCCCTCTTTATTGCTGATAGTTTTCCTTGTTGTGAAGCCTACATTGTCTGAAATTAATAGGTCTGCTTTACCTTTCGTTTTGGTGTTTGCAACAGTAAATTTTCTCCCTTCTTTTACCTATGTCTTTATATTTAAAGTGGATTTCTTGTAGGCAGCAATTTTGTTTTTTTTTTCTTGAGACGGAGTTTCACTCTTATTGCTCAGGCTGGAGTGCAATGGCACAATCTTGGCTCACTGCAACCTCTGCCTCCGGGGTTCAAGAGATTCTCCTGCCTCAACCTCCCAAGTAGCTGGGATTACAGGCATGCACCACCATGCCCAGCTAATTTTGTATTTTTAGTAGAGACGGGGTTTCTCCATGTTGGTCAGGCTGGTCTCGAACTCCCAACCTCAGGTGATCTGCCTGCCTCAGCCTCCCAAAGTGCTGGGATTACAGGCATGAGTCACCACAGAACTTTTTAAGAAAAAAAAAAAAACAAAAAAAACACAAATCTGATGATCTTTTAACTGATGTGTTCTCATCACATTCAATGTGATTATTTATATGACTGAATTAAAAGCTACCTTTATGTTGCTTTTTGTTTGTCTTCTTTTCGTCCATTTCTTGGGCTACTTAGTAGAGCATTTTTTATATTTCTATTTTATCTCTTCTATTGACTTATTTAAAGTCAATAGAATGACTTCTTTTAAATTTTCTTCTGTATCTGCACTAGGGTTTACAATATATATCTTTAATCACCTTGAGTTCTTCTTCAAATAATATTTATATCATGTAGAGTCAATTCCTCCCTCCCATCTTTTATTGTCATATATTTTATTTTGACATGTGCTACAGAAACAAAATACACTGTTACTATTTTTGCCTTATATAGTCAGATACCTTTTGGAGCAATTAAAAAGAGGGAAAGCACTTGGATCGTGGTTTCTTTTATACTCCATAAAAATAAATTAATGTTCCTTGGAGAAATGCCTGATTCTAGGACTGGTGCAGAAAACACACAAGATCAGCCTAGAACATATTATAGTGCCAGAAAATAAAAAAGCACCCATTTCCCCTAAAAAATAAAAAAATAAATAAATAAAAACCCACAAAAATAAGGATATATTAAAGGGACACAGGAATCAAGCAGACAGCCCTCAAAAGCTGAAACTAGAACAAAGCAACAGAAAAACGTGGTACTGCATTATAAACCAAAGTATTAAAATAAATGCCCACGAGTCCATATTGATAGAAATAAATGGTTGAATAAATGAGAGAGAAGAGATACATCTCCTGTGCAGAAGAATTCCAAATAACTTATGTAGATATCCTTCTCTTAAGAAAACTCCCCACTCCTTAAAAGTGTGGGCTGAACATGGTAATTTCCTACCCAAAGGCTATAGTATGAAAAGCAGAAGAGTAACTTTACAGAAAAGAAACCTGTTAAACACCTGTTAAACATCAGCCAAGTGACCAAATTAACATCAGCAATAGTTATGACGATACAGGCTGGTCATCCCAAATCTGAAAATCTGAAATCTGAAATGCTCCAAGATCCAAAACCTGTTGAGCACCAACGTGTACTCATTGGATCATTTTGGATTTCAGATTTTTGGATTTGGGATGCTCTACTTATTAGTATAAGGGAAATATTCCAAAACCTGAAAAAATCTGAAATCTGGAATACTTCTGGTCCTGAGTATTTCAGATAAGGGATAATAAATGTAGTAGGCACTCTTGATATGATGTGACGAAAATGGCGAATTAAGACGAAAATCTTAATTCTATGGCCTACCTCCCTCAAACCAACAACCACAGGCTAAGCATGAGAAAAACATCAGACAAATCTTAACTAAGAGACATTCTATAAAAATACCTGACTAGTACTCCTCAAAACTGTCAAGGTCATTAAAGCAAGGAAAGTCTTAGAAACTCTCACAGTCAAGAGGAGGCTAAAGAGACATGATTGCTAAATGTAATGTGGTATCCTGGATTGGATCCTAGAATAGAAAAAGACACAAGGTTAAAAATAAATAAATCTGAATAAAGTGCGAATTTCAGTTAATAACAACATATCAGTACTGGTTCAATAGTGGTGA
The DNA here is from genome assembly GCF_024542745.1 of Macaca thibetana thibetana. Classification (NCBI taxonomy): domain Eukaryota; kingdom Metazoa; phylum Chordata; class Mammalia; order Primates; family Cercopithecidae; genus Macaca; species Macaca thibetana. The sequence continues at coordinate 90,791,178 of NC_065584.1, forward strand.
CAAATATACCATACTAATGTTAATGACAGAAAAAAACTATGTGTGGGGTATATGAAAACTTTCTGTACTATCTTTGCAATCTTTCTATAAATCTAGAATTGTTCTAAAAATAAAACGTTTATAAAATGTAGGGAAAACCAGATTTTATTTGTCTTCATTTATTGCATTTCCACTGTTCAGGTCTTTGTGTAGACTCAAGTTTTTGCTGGGATCAGAGTCCTTTAACATTTTTTGTAGAGCAGGTCTGCTGGCAATAAATTCCCCCGACTTTTGTTTGAGGAAATCGTCATTTCTCAAAGATATTTTTGGTGAGTAGAGAATTTTGGGGTGAGAGGAATTTTTTAAAAATTTCAGCACGTTAAATGTTACTCCCCTTTTCTTGCTTGCATAGTTTAGTTTGTGAAGAAAAAAGTACGGTACTAATCCTTGTTTTTCTGTATACAATATATCTCTTCTCTAAGATTATTCTCTTGATCTTTTGCTTTTAGCAGTCTGAGAGTGAGAGTGTGTGTGCGTATGCGTGTGTGTGTGTGTTGGCAGTCGTATTTATCCTGCTTGGTACTGGTTATTTTTTAAAATATTACTCCTAATCTGTTCTCTCTTGTCTTTTTGGAAGTCCAATTATAAATATGTTATGCCATTTGATAATGGCGCATAGCTCTTGGATACTTCATTCTGTTTTTTGTCTTGTTTTCACTCTTCTCTTTGTATTTCAGCATGGGTAATTCCTACTAATAGACCTACAGGTTTTTCCCTCCTGTTAAGCTATTAGTGCAAGACTCGAGTTAATTTCATTAGAAGCTGGGCCAGGTTTGAGCCTTACTGTTGCTCTGGTTACCATCAGGGCACCTACCACAAGCTTCATATCCCTCTGGGGGTGGGGATCTATCTGCATGCCAGATTTTCCCCTAGTGACTGCTCCACTCTCAGCTTTAAGTCATCCCCTCTCTTGTTGTGCCTCAGGCTGTGGCCTTCTCAGTCATCCTGCCACTCTCCTGGCGTTGCTCCATACCGAGCATGTCTTCCTGTTCCTTCACCACTGGCTGAAGATATTTTGCCTTTTCCATTAAACAGGATTTCAACAGTGCCCTAAGAGTGATAATGTTTGTTGTTCGTCGTCTTAGAGATTAAAGCTTTTGTTCCATATTAGAGAAAGAAGACAAAAAGATCCAGGCAAAACTTTTTGCCCCTAGTGTAGAGCTACTCTTCCCCTCTCCCAGTTGTGTACCACAGCAAGACCTTTGCAGGAGCTTCTGAGCACCCCACGGGATTCATGGAGAAAAAAGTCTACAAGAGAACACAGACTCACCCTGTTTTATACTGCGGCCCCCAGGAGTTTCACACAGTTCTGTCAGTGTACACCTGGTCTCCAGCAATTCACCAATCACCCTAGCTTAACTCTTACTATCTGTGTCTTGCCTAATGCTCAAATGTCATCTCTCCTCACAGTATCTTTGACTCTGGAGCATCTGGGCCAGTTGGTTGCCCTGAAATCTCAGCACTATAATGAGTTCAAGGAAAACTATGAACTTTCTGTATATCCAAGTTTTTTTAATTGTAAGGCTGGGAGTGACTGTTTCCAGACTTCTGTATCACCAAATAAAAAAGTACTTGTTTTTTGACCTGGACTATAAGACTTAAAGAGATTTGGTCCTGGCTCTATTTTGAACTATCTTGGACAAGTAATAACCTTTAACTCAGTTTCCTAATCTCTACCTTGCAATGATCACAAGCTAACTGAGAATTAAATGAGACAGTATACACATGAAGGTGTTTTAGAATCTATAAAGCATTATACCAATGTGGAATTATTATCTAAGCCTGATAGCATCACTTTCACTTAGCAAAAACTCTAATGGTGAGTTTAGCAACTGCTCAGTAGAGAGAACACCTGGCATATCATTTAGTATGCTAGCAGTCAAACAGTTACTAAACTAAGAGATTTTAAAACTTGATTATACATTCCAGTTTTTTTTCTACAAGAGGCTAAGGGGGATAAATATATTGTCCTGTTCTTCATAAACAGACTTAAGACTCAAAAACAAATGAGACCAGAACCCTAAAGCCGTCATCAAGGAGTGGAATAGAGGCTACCTGCATTCTTTATACAGTTAAATAGAAAGGTTATTTGAGAAGGAATAAGCAAATAAAATTAATTGGAGAATAACTCACTCAAGTTTGTGTGCATTCTTCCCTATCCTACAATAGTTCTGTGGTATGCAGAATTTTTTTTTTTTTTTGAAACAGTGTCTTGCTCTGTCACCCAGGCTGGAGTGCAGTGGTATGATCTCGGCTTACTGCAATCTCCACCTCCTGGGTTCAAGTGATTCTCCTACCTCAGCCTCCTGAGTAGCTGGGATTACAGGCACACACCACCACACCCAGCTAATTTTTGTATTTTTAGTAGAGATGGGGTTTCACAATGTTGCCTAGGCTGGTCTTGAACTCCTGACCTCAGGTGATCTGCCCACCCTGGCATCCCAAAGTGCTGGGATTACAGATGTAAGCCACTGTACCCTGCCTGGTATGCAGAATTTTCTAACTAATAGTTTAGTGCTTCTCTCACAGAAAAGCATGTTTAATTGATTAATGAAAGTATACAAAGTACAGCGAATAAATAACTCATGTTTAATATTTCTAGCCTGGTAAAATTAAAATTAAACATAATAATCTCTAAAAGTGTTACATATTAATGGGGTACATGTGAATATTTGTTACATTCATAGAATGTGTAATGATCAAAGTCAGGGTATTTGGGGTATCTATTACCTTGAATATTTATACTTTCTATTTGTTGGGAACATTTCAAGTCCTCTCTTCTAGCTACTCAGAAATATACTCCATCTGCAATGTTGCTAACTATAGTCACTCTTCTCTCCTATCAAATACAGGGGTATATTTGTTGTATCTAAGTGTATGTTTTTACCCACGAATCAACCTCTCTTCATCCCATCTCCCACCCACACACCCTTCCCAGCCTCTGCTATCATTCTATTTTCTGTCTCTACAAGATCAATTTTGTTAGGTCTCACTCACATATGAGTGAGATCATGCAGTATCTATCTTTCTGTGCCTGGCTTATTTCACTTAATAACCTCCAGTTCCAACCATGTTCATATTTAGCTTTAATTTTAAATAACCGTTAAGCAAATTTCCATAATCTGATTTTTGTGTATTTGAAATAGACTTGTCTCTTCAAATACTAATTTCGAATGGAAATATTTGTTAGGAATAGGTGTAGATTCTATGGTGGCACAGAAAATTCCAAAGGAAGCTACATATAAAATACATGTTTTAAAGAATGAAGTTGAAGAAAGGTTCAACTTACTAGTGGAGGCATCATGCCCTTGCTTGAAGGGGGGATGACAACTCGAAGATCTGGTTTTCTACTGTTCATTCCAAGATTACCACCACCTGGTGGAGGGGGAGACTTCGTAGGCATGACTTTGCCTAAACTATTTGCACCAGTAGTTCCAATCAAATTTGGAGAAGCTCTTGAGTTTACAAATCCATTCCCTGGGGGAAAAATATCATTCAATTATGTGAGAAGAGTTATTAAAACACTTTGGCACAAACAAAGTTTTCCCCAGTCTGAGTTGCAAATAAATTTTATAACAAAACTCACTACACGTTTGAGTATCCCTTATCCGAAATGCTTCGGACCAGAAGTGTTTCTGATTTTGGAATACTTGTATAACATACTTAAGGGCTGAGCATCCCTAAACCTGAAAATCCAAAATCCTCCAATTAACACTTCTTCTGAGAATCACATCAGTGCTCAAAGTGTTTCAGATTTTAGAGCAGTTTGTATTGGGATACTCAACCTGTGGTAACTAATGAAGTATCTTTGGATATTTTAAAAATAAGCAGAGGAAGACAAGCAAAGTCTGAAATACATATAAAGCTTAAGACTAACGACACTTGTACAGCATTACTGCTTGGATTTGCTAAGAGAGATTTAAAACACAACACATTTCTGGCCGGGTGCAGTGGCTCACACCTGTAATCCCAGCACTTCGGGATGCTGAGGAGGGCGAATCACTTGAGGTCAGGTGTTTGAGACCAGCTTGGCCAACACGTTGAACCTCTGTCTCTATTAATAATACAAAAATTAGCCGGGCATGGTGGCGCACGCCTGTGATCCCAGCTACTTGGGAGGCTGAGGCAGGAGAATTGCTTGAAGCCGGGAGACAGAGGTTGCAGTGAGCTGAGATCATGCCCCTGCACTAGAGCCTGGGTGACAGTGTGAAACTGTATTTCAAAGAAACAAAAGATCACATTTCTAACAGGGCATCTCATTTAGTCTCATTTTAGGGACTAAAATAATGGAGGTATTATAGAAAATGTCTGAGAACAGCCTATTCAATCACTCTTGTGAGAGCAAAGGCACTGCTACTACTAAGTTCTGAGTAGTGAACTAGGTATCAGAGTAACTTCTTAACTGTAGCTTATTCAGCACTCATTTCTAATGCCTCATTTTCACCAAGTACTTCTTCCTTATGGCTCTACTTCACTGGTTCTGTTTTTTCAGCTTCATTGAGGTCCTTATTAAATATTTCTGATTTATCTCACGTTAATCATCTTATTCCTATTTTTAAACTTTCCCTGACAGAACCTTCCATCTCTCTTAGATGAAATGAGGAAACAGGCATATTGTGATATATGTTCTATGTATATAATACTTTTGGGAACCAGTTGAGATATAAATAAATATGAAACCATCCTGTTTTCATGAATACTGTAGTCAGTCATTCTACTTCTTCCCATGTGTAGCAACCACGTGGACTGGGTGGGGCTGACTCTCTGCAACCCTCTCTCCAACCCCCAGATGAACTTAGTGACAGGCATTTGACTCAGGTCATTCTCCTTCACCACAGTGACTGGATGTGGTAATGACCAATCAGAACCCGGGTAAAACAATTGTTCCATGATTGTCAGGGAGGCTCCCACATTCCCCAAACTGTGCCTGAGAAAGCATTTTATTCTTTTTTTTTTTTTTTTTTTTGAGACAGAGTCTTGCTCTGTCATCCAGGCTGGAGTGCAGTGGAGCAATCTCTGCTCACTACAAGCTCCGCATCCCCGGTTCACACCATTCTCCTGCCTCAGCCTCCTGAGTAGCTGCGACTACAGGCGCCCACCACCATGCCAGGCTAATGTTTTGTATTTTTAGCAAAGACAGGGTTTCACCACGTTAGCCAGGATGGTCTCGATCTCCTAACCTCATGATCTGCCCACCTCGGCCTCCCAAAGTGCTGGGATTACAGGCGTGAGCCAATGCATCTGGCCAGCATCTTATTCTTAAGTCATTTTGGGACTCAGAAGAAAGCCGGAATGAGGAAAAAGCTGATACAAAAAGAACAGCAAACAAATGATGTAAAAGCCCTGATTAAACCGTGCTTGTAGTCTGTACCACTTCTGGATCTTTCAGTTACATGTAAGTTAACACATCCCCTATACAATTTAAGCCTGAGGTAGTTTTCTGTTAGTTGCAACTGATAGTATCCTAATAGAAATAGCTACTATTCACCAGTTTGCAGTCCAACAGCAGAGATAATGACACAAATAAAAAGTAGATAAGTAACCACTGTACAGAAACATATAATGTGAATTTATAAAACAGAGACTACAGTGTGGTATTTCAATTTCAAAGTAAATCACAAATAAAGCAGGGAAGAATAAAAGAGTAAGTGTTTATTACGAAGCTGGCAAAGAACAAAATATTCAGAATAGTGAGCCAGAGGTTCCTGATAAGCCAAACAGGCCTCTTATGTTCTCTGGGTAGGACTCAGCATTCACATGTCCTTAAGACTAGCAACCTTCTAAAATCAGGAAACATAGAAGTACCTTTACTATCTGGAAATTAAAAAAATTCAAACATCTATTATGTATACAGTACTGTGCCCCTAGGAGGGTATATGTAGAGAAGCCATAAAAAGCCTATACAGGTCTTCAAGGAGCTTTTCATCTAGTTAGCAAGAATAGGCATATCACATAGGCATGAATTATACTTACAATATGGGCAAACTAGAGGTAACCACACAAAATTTACAATGAGATAGAAAGCACTGATCAACTGATCACAAATATATCAGCTTAATTAGGAAAGCCTTTGTGGGATTAACTACTGAGCAATCTGAAATGACAGAAGAAGAAAAGAGAAGGCAGGCATTATGGATAAATGTGAGAAAAATATGTTAAAGCACGAATGAACAAGGTGTGAGTGAGGAATGGCAGAGCAGATAAGCCTGGAGAATCCACAGCTTCAGGGACCATCAGAAGGAAAGGGTAGCTGTATTTGTTCTGCTCCTTTCATTCTAGTATAAAGAAAAAAAGAAAACTTCAGAATTCACGAAAAATAAGCAGACATTAGATGTTATAAATACACACATACCCACACACTCCTGTATTAATACACATGCAAGGACTAACAAAAACTGAGTGTCTGCTGTGTGCTTAACACTGGCCTAAAACTCGTCCTAATAATCTCATCCTGACAAGACTGCATTCTGAGAAATAAAATGGTTTGCCCCTGGGTCAGATGTGGTGGCTGATGCCTACAATCTCAGAACTTTGGGAGACTGAGGTGGGCAGATTGCTTGAGCCCAGTTCAAAACCAGCCTGGGCAACATGGTGAAACCCCATCTCTACCAAAAAAAAAAAAAAAAAGAAAAGAAAGAAAAATTAATAGGACATGGTGGTGTACACCTCTAGTCCCAGCTACTAAGGAGGCTGAGTCAGCCCAGGAGGCAGAGGTTGCAGTGAGCCAAGATCACACCACCACATTCCAGCCTGGGTGACAAAATTAACCTAATCAAATAAAGACAAATATAAAAAAAAATCAAAAAACAAAAATGAACAAAGCCTCCAAAAATTTGAGATTATGCTAAACAGCCAAACCTAAGAATAACCGGTGTTCTTGAGGAAGAAGAGAAATCTAAAAGTCTGGAAAACATATTTGAGAAAATAACTGAGGAAAACTTCCCTGGCCTCACTAGAGATCTAGAAATCTAAACACAAAAAGCTCAAAGACGACCTGGGAAATTCATAGCAAAAAGATCTTCACCCAGGCACACAGTAATCAGATTACCTCAAGTGAAGACAAAGGGAAGAATCTTAAGAGCTGAGAGGCAAAAGCATCAGGTAACCAACAAAGGAAAACTTATCAGATTAACAGCCGATTTCTCCTCAGAAACCCTACAAGCCAGAAGAGATTGGGTTCCTATCTTTAGCTTCCTCAAACAAAATAATTGCTGGCCATGAGTTTTGTATCCAGCAAAGTTAAGCTTCATAAATTAAGAAGAGATAAAGTCTTTTTCAGACAAACAAATGCTGAGAGAATTCACCACTACCAAGCCAGCACAACTAAGAAATGCTAAAAGGAGTTCTAAATCTTGAAACAAAACCTGAAAATACACCCTCCTTAAATCATAAATCTCACAGGGCCCATAAAACAAGAACACAATGAAAAAAAAAGTATTCAGGCAACAACTAACACAATGAATAAAATAGTACCTCACATCTCAATATTAACGTTGAATGTAAATGGCCTAAATGTTCCACTTAAAAGATACAGAATGGCGGAATGGTTAAAAATACACCAACCAAGTATCTGCTGTCTTCAAGACACTTACCCAACACATAAAGACTCACATAAAGTAAAGGGGTGGAAAAAGATACTAGAAAATCTAGAGGAGGTGGATACATTCCTGGAAATACATAACCTGCCTAGGTTAAATCAAGAAGAAATAAAACTCTGCATGGAACAATACAAGTAGCGAGACTGAAACAACAATTTTAAAAACTGCCAACAACACCACCAAAAAGTCCAGGACCAGACGAATTCAGAGTTGAATTCTATCAGGCATTCAAAGAAGAACTGGTACCAATCTTATTAAACTATTCCAAAAGATAGAGAAAGAGAAAATCCTCCCTAAATCATTCTATGAAGCCAGTATCACCCTAATACCAAAACCAGGAAAGGATATAACAAAAGTAAACTACAGACCAATATCCCTGATGAGCACAGGTGCAGAAATCCTTAACAAAATAACAGCTGACCGAATCCAACAGCATATCAAAAAGATAATACATCATGATCAAGTGGGTTTCATAGTAGGGATGCAGGGGTGGTTTAACATACACAAGTCAGGCCGGGCGCGGTGGCTCAAGCCTGTAATCCCAGCACTTTGGGAGGCCGAGACGGGCGGATCACGAGGTCAGGAGATCGAGTCGAGACCATCCTGGCTAACACGGTGAAACCCCGTCTCTACTAAAATACAAAAAAAAAAAAATTAGCTGGGCGAGGTGGCGGGCGCCTGTACTCCCAGCTACTCGGGAGGCTGAGGCAGGAGAATGGCATGAACCCGGGGGGCGGGGCTTGCAGTGAGCTGAGATCCGGCCACTGCACTCCAGCCTGGGCGACAGAGCCAGACTCCGTCTCAAAAAAAAAAAAAAAAAAAAAAAAAAAAATACACAAGTCAATAAGCAAAACTGGCATAGAAGGGACATATCTCAAGGTAATAAAAGCCATCTATGGCATTTTTACTAGAGTCAGTAAAGTTCCAGGACACAAAATCAATGTACACAAATCAGCAGCACTGCTATACATCAACAATGACCAAGCTGAGAATCAAATCAAGAACTCAATCCCTTTGCAACAGGTGCAAAAAATTAACATATCTAACCAAGGAGGTGAAAAATTTCTACAAGGAAAACTACAAACCACTGCTGAAAGAAATCACAGATGACACAAATGGAAACACATCTCATGCTCATGGATGGGTAGAATCAATATTGTGAAAATGACCATAATGCCAAAAGCAATCTACAAATTTAAAGCAATTCCCATCAAAATACCACCATCATTCTTCACAGAACTAGGGGGAAAAAATCTTAAAATTCACATGGAACCAAAAAAGCCTGCATAGCCAAAGCAAGACTAAGCAAAAAAAACAAATCTGGAGGCACCATATTATTTCATTTCAAACTACACTACAAGGCTATAGTTACCAGAAAAGCATGGTACTGGTATAAACACAGGCACACAGACCAATGGAACAGAATAGAGAACCCAGAAACAAAGCCAAATACTTACAGCCAACTGATCTTCAACAAAGCAAACAAAAACATAAAGTGGGGAAGACACCCTATTCAACAAATGGTGCTGGCATAATAGGCAAGCCACATGTAGAAGAATCATCTCTCATCTTACACAAAAATCAATTCAAGATAAACCAAAGACTTAAATCTAAGACCTGAAACCATAAAAATTCTAGAACATTGGAAAAACTCTTCTAGACACTGGCTTAGACAAAGGGTTCATGATCAAGAACCCAAAAGCAAATATGATAGAGAAAAAATAAATAGATGGGACCTACTTAAACTAAAAAGCTTCTGCAAAGCAAAAGAAATAATCAGCAAACAGACAACCCAGAGAGTGGGAGAAAATCTTCACAAACTATGCATCTGACAAAGGACTAATATCCAGAATCTACAAGGAACTCAAATCAGCCATAAAAAAACAAATAATCCCATCATAAAGTGGGCACAGGCCATGAATAGACAATTCTCAAATGCAGGTATACAAATTGCCAAAAGACATGTGAAAAAATGCTCAGCATAATTATCAGTGAAATGCAAATCAAAACCACAATGAGATACTACCGTACTCCTGCAAGAATAGCCTATTTTAAAAATCAAAACATAATAGATGTTGGCATGGATATGATGAAAAGCAAACACTTATACACTGCTAGTGGGAATGTAAACTAGTATAACCACTAAAGAAAACAGTACAGAGATTCCTTAAAGAACTAAAAGTAGAACTATGGTTTGATTTAGCAATCTCACTACTGGGTCAGAAGAAAAGAAGTCATTATATGAAAAAGACACTGGTGCACACATGTTTATAGCAGCACATTTTGCAACTGTGAAAATATGGAATGAGCCTAAATGTCCATATGTGATATATATATATGTGTGTGTGTATATGTGTATATGTGTATATATACATACATATGTGTATACATATATGTATATATGTGTGTACATACATATATATATGTACACCATGGACTACTACTACTCAGCCATAAAAAGGAACAAAATAATGGCATTTGCAGCAACCTGGATGGAACGAGAGACCATTATTCTAAGAGAAGTAACTCAGGAATGTAAAATCAAGCATCACATGTTTTCACTTACAAGTGGAAGCTAAGCTATGAGGATGCAAAGGCATAAGAAAGATACAATGGACTTTGGGGACTCAAGGAGGAAGGCTGGGAGGGGGTGAGGCATAGAAGACTACACATTGGGTACAGTGTACACTGTTCTGGTGAACTCCAAAATCACTACTAAAGAACTTTTCCATGCAACAAAACACCACTTGTTCCTCGAAAACTATTGAAATAATAATTTTTTTTTTTTAATAAAAGACCCAGGCATGGTAGCTCACAGCTGTAATCCCAGCACTTTGGGAGGCCAAGGTGGGCGGATCACCTGAGGTCATGAGTTGGAGACCAGCCTGGCCAACATGGTAAAACCCCACTAAAAAAACATGCAAAATTAGAACAGTGGGGGCACGCCCAAGATGGCCGAATACGAACAGCTCCAGCCTCCAGCTCCCAGTGTGAGCGACACAGAAGACGGGTAATTTCTGCATTTTCAACTGAGGTACCAGGTTCATCTCACTGGGGCATGCTGGACAGTTGGTGCTGGTCCGCGGGTGCAGCCCGACCAGCGAGAGCTGAAGCAGGGCAAGGCATCACCTCACCTGGGAAGGGCAAGGGGGAAGGGAATTCCTTTTCTTAGCCAAAGGAAATTGAGACACACAACACCTGGAAAATCGGGTAACTCCCACCCTAATACTGCACTTTACCAAGGGTCTTAGCAAACGGCACACGAGGAGATTATATCCCACACCTGGTCGGGAAGGTCTCATGCCCACAGAGCCTCCCTCATTGCTAGCACAGCAGTCTGAGCTCTAACTGCAAGGCAGTAGCAAGGCTGGGGGAGGGGCGCCCGCCATTGCTGAGGCTTAAGTAGGTAAACAGAGCCGCCAGGAAGCTTGAACTGGGTGGAGCCCACCACAGCTCAAGGAGGCCGGCCTGCCTCTGCAGACTCCACCTCTGAGGACAGGGCATAGTTAAACAAAAAGCAGCAGAAACCTCGGCAGAGGTAAATGTCCCTGTCTGACAGCTTTGAAGAGAGCAGTGGTTCTCCCAGCATGGAGGTTGAGATCTGAGAATGGATATACTGCCTGCTCAACTGAGGCCCTGATCCCTGAGTAGCCTAACTGGGAGACATCCCCCACTAGGTGCAGACCAACACCTCACAACTCACATGGCTGGGTACACCCCTGAGACGAAGCTTCCAGAGCAAGAATCAGACAGCAACACTCACTGTTCAGCAATAATCTATCTTTTGCAGCCTCTACTGCTGATACCCAGGCAAACACAGTCTGGAGTGGACCTCAAGCAAACTCCAACAGACCTGCAGCTGAGGGTCCTGACTGTTAGAAGGAAAACTAACAAACAGAAAGGACACCCACACAAAAACCCCATCATTACGTCACTATCATCAAAGACCAAAGGCAGATAAAACCACAAAGATGGGGGAAAGCAGTGCAGAAAAGCTGGAAATCCAAAAAATCAGAGCGCATCTCCCTCTCCAAAGGAACGCAGCTCATTGACAGCAACGGAACAAAGCTGGACGGAGAAGGACTTTGACAAGTTGAGAGGAGAAGCCTTCAGTCGATCAAACTTCTCAGAACTAAAGGAAGAACTACGTAACCAGTGCAAAGAAACTAAAAACCTTGAAAAAAGATGTGACGAATGGCTAACTAGAATAACCAACATAGAGAAGTCCTTAAAAGAACTGATAGAGATGAAAACCATAACACGAGAACTACGTGACAAATGCACAAGCTTCAGTAACCGACTCGATCAACTGGAAGAGTATCAGTGACTGAAGATCAAATGAATGAAATGAAGCGAGAAGAGAAGTGTAGAGAAAAAAGAGTAAAAATAAATGAACAAAGCCTCCAAGAAATAGGGGATTATGTGAAAAGACCAAATCTACGTCTGATTGGTGTGCCTGAAAGTGACAGGGAAAATGGAACCAAGTTGGAAAACACTTTGTAGGATATCATCCAGGAGGACTTCCCCAACCTAGTAAGGCAGGCCAATATTCAAATTCAGTAAATACAGAGAACACCACAAAGATACTCCTCGAGAAGACCAACTCCAAGACACATAATTGTCAGATTCACCAAAGTTGAAATGAAGGAAAAAATGTTAAGGGCAGCCAGAGAGAAAGGTCGGGTTACCAACAAAGGGAAGCCCATCAGACTAACAACAGCAGATCTCTCAGCAGAAACTCTACAAGCCAGAAGAAAGTGGGGGCAAATATTCAACATTCTTAAAGAAAAGAATTTTCAACCCCGAATTTCATACCAGTCAAACTAAGTTTCATAAGTGAAGGAGAAATAAAATCCTTTACAGATAAACAAATGCTTAGAGATTTTGTCACCACCAGGCCTGCCCTACAAGAGATCCTGAAGGAAGCACTAAACATGGAAAGGCACAACAGGTACTAGCCACTGCAAAAACATGCCAAAATGTCAAGTCCATCAATGCTAGGAAGAAGCCGCATCAACTAACGAGCAAAATAACCAGCTAATATCATAATGATAGGATCAAGTTCACACATAACAATATTAACCTTAAATGTAAATGGACTAAACGGTCCAATTAAAAGACAAAGACTGGCAAATTGGATAGAGTCAAGACCCATCAGTTTGCTGTATTCAGGAGACCCATCTCACATGCAGAGACACACATAGGCTCAAAATAAAGGGATGGAGGAAGATCTACCAAGCAAATGGAAAACAAAAAAGCAGGGGTTGCAATCCTGGTCTCTGATGAAACACACTTTAAACTATCAAAGATCAAAAGAGACAGAGAAGGCCATTACATAATGAGAAAGGGATCAATTAATCGGGAAGAGCTAACTATCCTAAATATATATGCACTCAATACAGGAGCACCCAGATTCATAAAGTATGTCCTTAGAGACTTACAAAGAGACTTAGACTCCCATACAATAATAATGGGAGACTTTAACACTCCACTGTCAACATTAAACAGATCAACAGGACAGAAAGTTAACGAGGATATCCAGGAATTGAACTCAACTCTGACCAAGCAGACCTAATAGACATCTACAGAACTCTCCGCCCCAAATCAACAGAATATACATTCTTCTCAGCACCACATCGCACTTATTTCAAAATTGACCACATAGTTGGAAGTAAAGCACTTCTCAGCAAATGTGAAAGAACAGAAATTATAACAAACTGTCTCTCAGACCACAGTGCAATCAAACTAGAACTCAGGACTAAGAAACTCAATCAAAACTGCTCAAATACATGGAAACTGAACAACCTGCTCCTGAATGACTACTGGGTACATAATGAAATGAAGGCAGAAATAAAGATGTTCTTTGAAACCAATGAGAACAAAGACACAACATACCAGAATCTCTGGTACACATTTAAAACAGTGTGTAGAGGGAAATTTATAGCACTAAATGCCCACAAGAGAAAGCAGGAAAGACCTAAAATTGACATCCTAACATCACAATTAGAAGAACTAGAGAAGCAAGAGCAAACACATTCAAAAGCTAGAAGAAGGCAAGAAATAACTAAGATCAGAGCAGAACTGAAGGAGACAGAGACACAAAAAACCCTTCAAAAAATCAATGAATTCAGGAGCTGGTTTTTTGAAATGATCAACAAAATTGATAGACCGCTAGCAAGACTAATAAAGAAGAGAGAAGAATCAAATAGATGCAATAAAAAATGATAAAGGGGATATCACCACCGACCCAACAGAAATACAAACTACCATCAGAGAATATTATAAACACCTCTATGCAAATAAACTAGAAAACCTAGAAGAAATTGATAATTTCCTAACACTTACACTCTCCCAAGACTAAACCAGGAAGAAGTTGAATCCATGAATAGACCAATAACAGGCTCTGAAATTGAGGCAATAATTAATAGCCTACCAACCAACCAAAGTCCAGGACCAGATGGATTCACAGCCAAATTCTACCAGAGGTACAAGGAGGAGTTGGTACCATTCCTTCTGAAACTATGCCAATCAATAGAAAAAGAGGAAATCCTCCCTAACTCATTTTACGAGGCCAACATCATCTTGATACCAAAGCCTGGCAGAGATACAACAAAAAAAGAGAATTTTAGACCAATATCCCTGATGAACATCAATGCAAAAATCCTCAATAAAATACTGGCACACCGAATCCAGCAGCACATCAAAAAGCTTATCCACCATGATCAAGTGGGCTTCACCCCTGGGATGCAAGGCTGGTTCAACATACACAAATCAATACATGTAATCCAGCATATAAACAGAACCCAGCATATAAACAGAACCAAAGACAAAAACCACATGATTATCTCAATAGATGCAGAAAAGGCCTTTGACAAAATTCAACAGCCTTCATGCTAAAAGCTCTCAATAAATTTGGTATTGATGGAACGTATCTCAAAATAGTAAGAACTATTTATGACAAACCCACAGACAATATCATACTGAATGGGCAAAAACTGGAAGCATTCCCTTGAAAGCTGGCACAAGACAGCGATGCCCTCTCTCACCACTCCTGTTCAACAGAGTGTTGGAAGTTCTGGCTAGGGCAATCAGGCAAGAGAAAAAAATCAAGGGTATTCAGTTAGGAAAAGAAGAAGTCAAATTGTCCCTGTTTGCAGATGACATGATTGTATATTTAGAAAACCCCATCATCTCAGCCCCAAATCTCCTTAAGCTGATAAGAAACTTCAGCAAAGTCTCAGGATACAAAATCAATGTGGAAAAATCACAAGCACTCTTATACACCAGTAACAGACAAACAGCCAAATCAAGAATGAACTCCCATTCACAATAGCTTCAAAGAGAATAAAATACCTAGGAATCCAACTCACAAGGGATGTAAAGGACCTCTTCAAGGAGAACTACAAACCACTGCTCAGTGAAATAAAAGAGGACACAAACAAACGGAAGAACATACCATGCTCACGGATAGGAAGAATCAATATTGTGAAAATGGCCATATTGCCCAAGGTAATTCATAGATTCAATGCCATCTCCATTAAGCTACCCATGACTTTCTTCACAGAATTGGAAAAAACTGCTTTAAAGTTCATATGGAACCAAAAAAGAGCCCGCATCACCAAGACGATCCTAAGCCAAAAGAAGAAAGCTGGAGGCATCACGCTCCCTGACTTCAAACTATACTACAAGACTACAGTAACCAAAACAGCATGGTACTGGTACCAAAACAGAGATATAGACCAACGGAACAGAAAAGAGCCCTCAGAAATAATACCACACATCTACAGCCATCTGATCTTTGACAAACCTGACAAAAACAAGAAATGGAGAAAGGATTCCCTATTTAACAAATGGTGCTGGGAAAATTGGCAAGCCATAAGTAGAAAGCTGAAACTGGACCCTTTCCTTACTCCTTATACGAAAATTAATTCAAGATGGATTAGAGACTTACATGTTAGACCTAAAACCATAAAAACCCTAGAAGAAAACCTAGGTAACACTACTCAGGACATAGGCATGGGCAAGGACTTCATGTCTAAAACACCAAAAGCAATGGCAACAAAAGCCATAATTGACAAATGGGATCTAATTAAACTAAAGAGCTTCTGCACAGGAAAAGAAACTACCATCAGAGTGAACAGGCAACCTACAGAATGGGAGAAAATTTTTGCAATCTACTCATCTGACAAAGGGCTAATATCCAGAACCTACAAAGAACTCAATCAAATTTACAAGAAAAAACAACCCATCAAAAAGGGGGCAAAGGATATGAACAGACACTTCTCAAAAGAAGACATTCATACAGCCAACAGACACATGAAAAAATGCTCATCATCACTCACCATCAGAGAAATGCAAATCAAAACCACAATGAGATACCATCTCACACCAGTTAGAATGGCAATCATTAAAAAATCAGGAAACAACAGGTGCTGGAGAGGATGTGGAGAAATAGGAACACTTTTACACTGTTGGTGGGACTGTAAACTAGTTCAACCATTGTGGAAAACAGTGTGGCGATGCCTCAAGGATCTAGAACTAGAAATACCATTTGACCCAGCCATCCCATTACTGGGGATATACCCAAAGGATTATAAGTCATGCTGCTATAAAGACACATGCACACGTATGTTTACTGTGGCATTATTCACAATCGCAAAGACTTGGAATCAACCCAAATGTCCATCAGTGACAGACTGGATTAAGAAAATATGGCACACAGACACCATGGAATACTATGCAGTCATAAAAAAGGATGAGTTCGTGTCCTTTGTAGGGACATGGATGCAGCTGGAAACCATCATTCTCAGCAAACTACTGCAAGAACAGAAAACCAAACACTGCATGTTCTCACTCATAGGTGGGAATTGAACAATGAGATCACTTGGACACAGGAAGGGGAACATCCCACACCGGGTCCTATTGTGGGTAGGGGGATTGGGGGAGGGATAGCATTAGGAGATATACCTAATGCAAATGACGAGTTAATGGGTACAGCACACCAACATGACACATATATACATATGTAACAAACCTGCACGTTGTGCACATGTACCCTAGAACTTAAAGTATTAAAAAAAAAAAAAAAACTAGAATAGTATTTCTACTTTTCTCTAAAATAATTGTATCTCTAACATCTGAAACATTTCAAAAATTTTCTGGGTCTCTGAACAAGCTGTTTGTCCCTGGGTGAGTTATTTGACCTCCTCAAGCCATAGTTCCTTAAACTGAAGAGGGAGGTAGTAACATCTCTTGTAGAGTTCATGTATTAAGTAATAAAATTTATGTAAGAAAACAACAATAGTTTCTGGTATTTACTAAAAGCTCAGTGAAATCAGCTAGTACTATGTGGACCTCTGAAAAGGTGATGATCATGTCTATCTCAAATTTGAGCCAAACTCAGATGTATATATCTGTTAGTTACGTACAGATTTCCCATGTGCTAAAATGCTATTAAGGACTTTCCATGAGTAAATATTATTACACCTTTGGGAGTCATTAAATAAAAACTTATGCTAACACGCTAACACACACACACACACACACACACACACACACAAGAGAAGAAAAATTAGCAGGGTATGGTGGTGCATGTCTGTAATCCCAGCTACTAGGGAGGCTGAGGCAGGAGAATTGCCTGAGCCGCAGAGGCGGAGGCTGCAGTGAGCTGAGATCGTGCCACTGTACTCCAGCCTGGGCAACAGAGTGAGATCCTGTCTCAAACAAACAAAAGAATTTCTGAGCTCCAGATAATTAGTGTGGTTTTTTTTCTTCCTTACCCCCACCTTCCTCTTGTTTCCTCCAAAACGTTTACCAAGTGATCCACTCAGTTTTAATTCATATGTATGATCTAATTTTGCTGTGGGGACTGGTATTTCAGTTAACCTCATGAGGTTATTTCCTGCATTCTGCTTTCATTATCTTGAAGGGGTATGTATTAAATCCTTTCCACACCCCATAGAGTAATTTCCTGCATCCTGTTAAGCTTCAGAAAGCAGTACAGTTTAAAAAACAACCACTTCACCAGGCCATCCTGTGGAGTAGAGATCATCTATGAGTCGGAGGGAGGTAATTGCTAAGCCAGACATTTGAAAGATTAAAAATATTTAATAAACAATTTTATTCAAAAATAGGAAGGTTAAATAGAAACTTCATTTTGCATAACAGTATGAGAATGTCAGATTAATAATTTTTTTAAATATACAATGGCATGAATATGTGTTCTGATTCTGGTATTATTTAGAAGAGTCTTCTTCACTTGATTTATACTCAAATCTGAAGGAGAAATTAGAATTTCCTCTCAAAGACATAAAATGATGTAAATATATAATTCAGAGCCACAGCTCATCAAGAAGCACAAATACCATTTTCCCACGTGCAGTCTACGGTGCTTTAGACAGATATGACACTATGGTAACTCATGAGAACCAAATTTCAAGAGTAAGAGGGGACCTAAAAGCACAGTATTTCTTGGTGTAAAGTCAGGAGTCAGTAGCAGATAATGAGTAAAGGATGATGTAAGTGTTTGGTAACTTGCCAGGCTGAAGCTAAGAGAACCTCCTATGCATGACTTGTTATTTTGTACAGTGTAGTGATATATACCCTAATATATACCTTCTTACCTCCAGCTCAATTTTTATCACAAAAATGAAGACATTTTTCAGATAGACTTCCAAGGTAAACACTTTCAGTATATAACTCATTTTGTCACAGTTTACGAATCTAGGAACTACAGTATCTACTCTAAATGAATAAATCTAATTTAATGTTGTTAAAATGTGTTTCCAGACTTCAAGGTAATTTACTATCCTAACACAAATGTGAAAAAAATGCTCTTGAGCAAACTGCATACCTATGCCTTCAGAAACTTAACAGAACTTGATCTCTATTACAGTCCTATAGCTATAAGATAGGTCAGTCAATTCCATCAGTCTGGCTCATATTCCAAAATATAAATCACATCAGCTGAAACAATGCACTCAAGTAGATGGCAAGTACTCTGTGTCCTTAGATACTACTCTTCTAGGGTTAAACTGCAGACAATGATGTCATTAATATTTCATTATGAATTCATTTCAGAAGTCCAAACTGATATGCAAACGTCAAAGGATTCTGAAAAACTCATCCAAAGCAAAGTTCAATCATATTTGGCAAAATTGTCATAAAATTTGACATTCAGCTGATTATTCAATAAACAAAAATACATTTTAACAGTTATAAAATTATGTCATTTGTGCAAAGAACTGCTTGAGGTTTCTGAAAGTAGAAAAGATCACAGGGCTGCTTCGAAGGTAGTGAGTTATCTCAACTTATCAAACTCCTTGTTCTACTCTTTACCTCCTTCTCACTACTGCACTTGACTAGTCTAAAATAAAATAAATAAATAAATAAATAAGATCACAAGTTTTAAAATAATTGAATGCATATGTACCTGATTCAATGAAATTTCCTGTAAAATGGACAACGTGGATCCTGTCCAATAAAAATTTATAACAAAAACAGGCAATGCTCATGGGGTCTGCTTTTCTTTCTGAATACTGTATTCCCTATCTCGATCCCACGTGGGCAGCCGCCAAAAGGCAACATATCTTCTTCTCTTTCAGAAACTTCAGCATCTTCATGAAGCATGAATGCTGAAGCACATACAACTTCAACTATCACCTCCATGTGAATGACTGAAAACTGGGTTTCTGCTTTGTCCTTCCTAATTTCCAGTTCATATTCAATAATCTGGTGGCCACTTTCACCCAGACATGCTGCTGTCATCTCAACTCAGCTTGTTCTAAAGACTTCTGCTGCTGCTGGCTTCCACCATCCCATCCCCACCTTCAGAGCAATCAAGCTTTCTTTATATCTTTCGCCTCTTCCATCTCTTCTTTTTAATTGCCAATGCGCCTGCTACAATGCAAACCCTTATTTTACCTTCATTAAACCCCAAATAACTCCAAGAGCATCCTGAGCCTTTCTATGTCTAGTACCATATATGTTTTTTCTCTTTCTCAACATGTTTTTAAAAAGTGAAGTTGTTAGATATCTAAGACTTTATTTTATGCTTGATATTTAAAAGTGTGCCCAAAGTAAAAAGTCCCCAAAGTAATTTGAACTACAGCATAAACCGAGTATTAAATATAAACTCCCAGTAGAGAAATATACCTAGTAAATCATAATCAAATAAGCAAATTACCTCTATGAAAGATGTATACAAATTACAATATGTACAAAGCTGCCAAGTTTTATTTGCACAGATGACAAACGGAAAACAAGTTATAAGTAAAAATAAAGAAATGTTCTAATTTACTACAATAAAGATGTTATGATTGTAGAGGTAACTGTATTAATACAGCATCACAGAAACTAGAGTGAAAAACCCTTACAGTCCCACCATCTTAACGTTAAGTATTATAATCTCTTTGGATTTTTCCCTTTTTGTTTTCCATACTCATATTTTTTGCTCATTTTAAATCATAACTAAAAATAAATTCAGTTGAAATTTCATTTACTTCATTTTCATATTGTTGAATATGTTGATTTCTTCCTATTATTCATTACTACAAATAAAGTTGCAATGAAGCTTTGCTTATTCTAACTTACCTCTTCAGGAAAGATTCCCAAAAATGGGATTAGTGGGCTTGGTGGTATAAACATTTTTATGACAACTAAAACATCTTGCCAAAACCTTTCCAGAAAGATTGTTACTAATTTACAATGCCACAAAAGCATGCATGAGATCAGTTTCACCACGCCTTCATTAGCACTGAACATCACAATAAAAAGTGCTAACAGTTGGGAATTAGTAAGTAGCAGTAGTATTTTATTGTTTTGTCATTTTAATTTGAATTTCATGATTACGACCAATGATGAACAACCTTTTCAGTTTTAAAAATACTAGTTAGGTTTCTTTTTTGAATTGTGTATTTTGGTACAATTAAATGCCCATTACTAAACATTCCCCTATCTGTTGCTTGGATTTTATCTTACTTTTTTCCTCTGGAGAATGAGGAACATGTATTATCTCATATAAGAAGTCTGGGGGAAGAGTGGTCCCAGACTCAGCTGCTTCAGCAGCTCAACACTGAGGGCCACCAGCTTTTCACTTTATCAACCTTGGCATTTTGACCTGTCATCTTAAACTGACTTGTCTCATGATCTCAAGACGGGTGATGAGTTCCAGCTGCCACATGCAGACAACAATGTCCAAAGACTCAAAGGCTACCTATACTTTGTGTGTGAGTGTGAGTGTCTATAAATTTTCTCTCTGGATTTTGGAATAGTATAAATACCACAAAATGTACATTATTTTCTCTTATAATTTAAAAAAGTACCTTTATATTTGTTGTTACAGTTCCTTTATCATTATATCTAGTGTACTTTTTATTTTCAAAACTGTTTTCTTGCTAATGTAACACATAAACAGAAAATGTACAAAACAAAAACGTACAGGTTAAGGATTTATCACAAAATGAAGATCCATGTAACCACCATTCAGATTAAGAATACTGCCAGAACCCCAGAATTTTCCATAATTGGGCCCCTAAAATATTCCCATAGTCCCACCTACCCAAAGTAACCACTATTGTGAATTTTACACTAATTTCTTGGTTTTTCTTTATGGCTTTGCCATCTGTCTACACAAGCATCCCAAACACTGTAGTTTTTTTAGCCTGCTTTTCAAACTTTATATAGATAGAATCTTGAGTATGTATCTATCTTCTTTAATTCATGTTTGGTGCCATTCATCCATGTTGAGAATTGCTGTGGTTTCATTTTCATTGCAGTATAATATTCTTCCATATGAATGTACTCTCTTATATTTATCCATTCTACTGTTGATAGAGATCTGTACTATTTCTAGATATTGACTTTAACATAATGTTGTACACATTCTTTTACGTATCTCTTGGTACTCGTGCACAAATGCATTTCTGTACAGTACATAAGGAGGAGTGAAAATGCTGGGTCACAGAATACACATATCTGCAGCTTAGGCAGATAATGCCAAATGATTGCAGCAACTTGTACTCCCATTACCAGTGTATGAGTTTGTGCTTTTTCATAGCTTTGTCAATATTTGGTATACCATCTATTTCATTTTAGCAATTCTGGTGGGTGTGCAGTGTTCTCTCTTTGTGGTTTAATTATGCATTTCCATGACTACTGAGACTGAGCATTTCTTCACATTTATCAGATGCTTCTTTTGTGAAGTGCATGTGTTCTCACGCACATTTTCAAAGTCGAGTTTTCTTTTTCTTATTCATTTGTAGGTATTCTTAAAAAAAAAAAAAACCCTATTGATTTGTATATATACTATATATATTCTCCCATTCTGTCTTGTCTTTTTACTCTCTTTATAGTGTTTTTGTGCACAAAGTTTCCAATTTTAACACAAGCAAATCTATCTTTCCATTAGGCTTTCTTTGGTTTCTTATTCAAGAAGTCTTTCCCTTTCCTGAGTTTGTTCAGTGCTTTAAAAGTCTCAAGGATACCTCTTCTTTCAACAGTACATGGGCCTGAAGTATTCCAGCTTTAGGGAAGCAGGCAGAAGATGCAACAAAAATTAAAATATGAACAAGGCAAATGGAAGACTCGTCTATAAACAAATTATGCTTTTGAAAATGACAATATTGGTAAAAATGATATGGTTTAAAGGTAACGCAAAACTATCTGGAACTGACCTATCACAAGTTTCTAAACTGGAGCTGATACAGCAAGTTATTACACATATACAGATAAAACATTTAAAAGGAGTAGAACTTGCAACTCATGCTTATAATACAGAATAAACATTCTTTTCCAGTATACAACACAAACAAAAATTGAGCATATGCTGGCCGATTAAAAAGTATCAGCAAATTTCCGAGAATTTAATCATATAGAGGTAAGCTATCTGGTAACAAAACAATCTGGTTAGAAAGTAATATCTAAAAGATAACTAGAAAATCCCCATGTATCTGAAATTAAGAAATATAATTCTAAATAACTTACAGGTTAGGTTAAAAAGATAAAATGGAAATTAGAAAATATTTTGAATAGAATATTACTGAAAACATTCAATTTTATTAGTCTTTTAAATAATCAGTATTTGTTTTGTTAATTCAATTTATGTTTTTCTATATCAGTATCAATATTTGTATTTTTATGACAACTGAAACATCTTGCCAAAACCTTTCCAGAAAGACAGTTACTAATTTACAATACCACAAAAGCACGTATGAGATCATCTGTTTCACCATGCCTGAAATAGAAAATTTTCTATTTTCTATTTCAATCCTTGTATCTTTATAATTTGGTTCTACCTACTTTAGGTTTAATTTGCTGTCCTTTTCTGACTTTCTGAGAAGCAGGTTTAGTTCACCATCTCCCAGTCTTTTGTTCATAAAGGTTTAAATTTCTCATAAAGCACAGCATTATCTGTATTCCACGTGAGTTTTATAGGTCTTCCCAATTTGTGGCTTTTTTGTTGGTGTTAGTTTTGAAAAATTCTCAGTGATGATCTCTTCAAATACTGCTTCTGCCCAATTTTCTCTGACTTTGCTTCCTGGGACTTCAATTTAATGTATGTTAATCCTGTTTGTTGCATGCTCTGGGTCTTCTTTTTAATTTTCCATTCCTCTGTGTCTCCAAAATCCTGGATAATTTTCTTCTATCTTATCTTTTAGTTTCTTAATTCTTGTATCTGCTTTGTCCAATCTGTTATTAAGCTCATCTGTTAAGTTCTTAACATTACAGGTTTTATTGGTTCTAAAATTTCCGTTTTTTTAATACATTTCAGTTCTCTGCTAAAATTCTCAAATTTTTTTTTAATACCCTTGAACACAGTAAACACTGTTATTTTAAAGTCAAAGTCTGTGCCTAATAACTCCAAATTCTGGAGTTCCCAGGAGGCTGATTCCATTGTTTATTTCTGCAAGTTTTCATTTGCTTTATTTGTGTGTGTGCCTAGTTCAGCTTATGTGCCAAGTTAGAAATAATAAGGTCTGAGATGGTGTTTTCTTCTTTTATTTATTTACTTTTGAGACAGTTTTGCTCTTGTTGCCCAGGCTGGAGTGCAGTGGCATGATCTCGGCTCACTGCAACTTCCACCTCCTGGGCTCAAGCGATTCTCCTGCCTCAGCCTCCTGAGTAGCTGGGATTACAGGCGCTTGCCACCACGCCCGGCTAATTTTTGTATTTTTAGTAGAGATGGGGTTCTGCCATGTGGGCCAGGCTTATTTTATTCTTCCAGAGACTATTTGCTTTTGCAGGCATCCTGGAACCCCTAAATCTAATTTCTAATCACTATAATCTAATTTTAAGAAACCTTTGGGAGGCTGAGGCAGGCAGATCATCAGTTCAAGAGATCGAGACCATCCTGGCTAACACGGTGAAACTCCGTCTCTATTAAAAATGCAAAAAAATTAGCCCGGCGTGTTGGCGGGCACCTGTCGTCCCAGCTACTCGGGAGGCTGAGGCAGGAGAAAGGCGTGAACCCAGGAGGCGGAGCTTGCAGTGAGCAGAGATCGTGCCACTGCACTCCAGCCTGGGGGACAGAGCGAGACTCCGTCTCAAAAAAAAAAAAAAGAAACTGTATGATGCATATATAAGATGTTGCTACTAAGAAGAACTGTTTATCTCTGGTTTACTCCCGCCTTTTGGGGTGTCAACCCAATGTGAGAGAAGCATACTAGACTCTTACAATTCTTGGTGGGCCCTGAACTTATTATTTTGTTGGGGGAATCAAAAACATATGCGAAAAGGGACACAAAAAGAGTATGTAGGCATACAAACAACTGAAACAAGAGCTGAAAAAACCCATAAATATTTGGAAATACACATACAAGAGTAGCAGCCCTTGTGTTTAATTGGTACGACCTTTATGTATTTTCCCACATTTAACTGTTTTCTGTTAAGTAAGACTCCACAATAGGTCTTATCTGTTTAATTCCATTAAAACATTTAATACTGTGATAGATATAATTAGGCATTTATTCCTACTTTAAGTCATTATTTTGTAACTTGTCTTAATATCTTTATTGATGTTTCTGTTTATTTCTTCCTCATCATTTTTATTAAGTCATTCAATCATGTCCATAGTTTTGTTTTTTTTTTTTTTTTTTTGAGAAGGAGTCTCACTCTATCACCCAGGCTGGAGTGGAGAGGCGTGATCTCAGCTCACTGTAACCTCTGCCTCCTGGATTCAAGCAATTCTCCTGCCTCAGCCTCCCAAGTAGCTGGGACTACAGGCGCGCACTGCCATGCCGGGCTAATTTTTTTTGTATTTTAGTAGAGACAGGGTTTCACAGTGTTGCCCAGGCTGGTCACTAACTCTTGAGCTCAGACAATCCACCCGCCTCGTCCTCCCAAAGTGCTGGGATTAGAGGTGTGAGCCACCACACCCAGCCAAGACAAATCTCTTAATTATCTTTCTATCTGTAGAAGTAGACAGACACACCATTTCTTTTCATTCTAATCTCTCTGAAAACATTTCATGCTATTGTAAGACAGAGCAGGTAACAGTCTAACTTTGGTAAG
The DNA here is from genome assembly GCF_024542745.1 of Macaca thibetana thibetana. Classification (NCBI taxonomy): domain Eukaryota; kingdom Metazoa; phylum Chordata; class Mammalia; order Primates; family Cercopithecidae; genus Macaca; species Macaca thibetana. The sequence goes on from NC_065584.1 coordinate 90,816,323, forward strand.
GAGAAAAGATGGAGAAAGTTTCTCCTTAAGATTTTTAAGGAATAAAACAGGGGTGTTTTTTAAAAAAGTTAAGTATTAGTGAAAGTACCCTTCAGAAGGAAATTTCCCAGAAAGCTTTATTTCAGGAACAACATTCCTTTAATCTCAGATAGGCTAGATACCTACAAAACGAAATAGTAGGAATTCACTCACCCACTGGGCTGCTTCCGGCTCCATTTGGCACTGAGAGGTCTGTAGTGCTCAACATCCCACCTAACAACGTTATGGAGAGAAGACAGAGGGCAGAGAATGAATATGAATTAGGTCTCTTTACCTGACTGAATGTGAACCGAACAGAGGTAACTCTCACTCTAATTCTAAAATGACACAAAAATAAAAACTAGCTCAGTCTGAAGTTGGCATTAATAAGTAATCTGATGTAGTTGCATATCTCATATATATAAGTTTACCTTTCAAGCTTGATGTTGCCTTCAATACCAAATAGTGGTATTGCATCAATACCAAAATAGTACACACTGATAAAAATGGGGGCAGTATGTAGGGAGTACGATTAAATCACTAAATTAAATCTAGGACTTAAGGGCGAGGAGACACTGCATTATGTAAACTAATACAATAAATGCAACGTAAATTCTGCTAAATTAATGAAGTAATTCAGGCAGGAGGAGATGTAAAAGATACTCTAACTCCAATCAGGTAAGTCTATCACCCATATTTCTAACATGAATGGCTCACACTCTACTTTAAATCCTTGCTTGTGATATCTAACTAAATTTTCTGCCTGTCAAAGTATGGCTTTCCCATGAGAAGGAAAGCGTATAAATGGCAGGTTCTCAGTACTGTTCTACTTTGCATGACAGAACGCTACACTCACAATTGATTTTCAAAAAAATACTTTAAAATGAGGCCAATTATGTAGCCGTGACTCTTGCTCATTAAAACAATACAATTAAGAATAGCAAAATAAGAAACTGCTTATGTTAGCAAAGACTTTTTTCACCCTCTTTATTAAAGAAGCAGCATAATAGGTATCACTACATACCTGCATTGCCAGTACTCGGTGGTCTCTGAGGAGCTCCAGGAGACACATTTCTATGTAACGTGGTTTGAGGTGGAGACAGCATGCTTGAGTCCGTTAACGTTGAGCTGGCTGCCAAAGATGGGGACACCAATGAACTCCCTGGGTTAGTGTAGGACAAAGCATTGGGGCTGGTCACTGGAACTGTGACAGACATTGAAAAGTTCTGAGGTGGCAAACCAGGCTGTAAATAAAGAAAAAGAAGGAAAAAACTGTTGGTTTCATATTTATCTACAAAGTAACTTTTGAACTTTAATGTGGCAAGGTAACTCAAGTTACTAAAAGTAGAGGATAGGGATAGGTTCTTAACCAATTTACAGATTAAAGCTATTTTCTTTAGAATTATGTTTGAACATGAATATGCCCGACATAAGCCTTTTCAATTTCAATTTTATATATTAATATATACTGTCTATATTCTGTATTTCAAATATTCATAAAGACAAATTTAAGAGGTTAAATCTGATAATCAAGTAGTGTTGTCAAATTTAGACATTACGAAATGTATCACTGTCACCAAGTAAGCATAATTGGCACTTCGATGTAAACCTTAATAACATTACATTTCTATTGAGAGATACCAAATATAATGGAAGGAGAAAAGTGTATACACACATTATTAACTTAATATGTCAAATCTGAAAAATCATAAATATGTCCCATTCTGATTAACTAAATTTCTAAAGGGCAAAACTAAGAGGTAAAAAAAGTAATTACATACAGAACAATGCAATTTGAGTTAAATGAAAATGCAAAGAAATCTAATCTAAACAACAAAATTAACTACTAACCAAGCCAGTAATAAAAGTAATGAAGTTTTTGGTATCTTCTTTAAATTGTATAAAGATTAAATTACAAATATTGTAAATGCTAACCTTCCCTCCCTCCAAATTATTCCATGCCCCCTTTTTTATATTTTCCTCTCGCATTTCCTCCATAGACCATTTACAATATGCTTGTTAACCATGATAAACAGATGTTGCTTTTTAGAATTTAAAGTGGGAGAAAATAAAACAACTTTACTGTGCCCTCATTTTAAAAGAGTAACATACAAAAATAAGGTAACACTGCTAATTTAAAGTTGGAAGAATATATTTTATTGTACTTTATTCAATAGTTTATTTTATGTAGAAAAATGATAATACATCAACAAATACAAAAACAGTGGGTATATGGCAATTTTTTTCAAAAGTAAAACACTTTTATTTGTGCAATATCTTTGCAGCTTTAACATTAACTGCAAGGTCAACAACATCCCTTCATTTGCTACTGTATTGTTTTTAAGAATAATAATGGTATTTGCCCAAAAGTAACTCCTTAAAGCCATTTTTTTGTGTGAGCTGGCTTCTTATACAGGTTGAGCATCCCTAATCTGAAAATCCAAAATCCAAAACTTTTTAAGCACCAACATGATGCCATAGAGAATTCCACACCTGATGTGTGGAAATGCAGGCATACAATACACTGTTTATTCAGTGTCTCCAAGGGGAAAAGGACCTTCCAGTCTCCCATCAGCTTCAATATATCTTTTCTGTGCCCACTCAGATTCCCTCACGCAAACATATCCACAAAGGGTAATAAAATGGCACATGTGTAGGCTACACATGCTGACAGCAGGTTCCCCATGATGTTCCACATGGGGCCAAGACCTATGACATGGGTAGCTGAGACAGCAACATCTTTGCTTTCTGATGGTTCCATGTACACAAACTTTGTTTCATGTACAAAATTATGAAAAATATTATATAAAACTTCCTTCAGTCCATGAGTATAAGGTATGTATGAAACATTAATAAATTTAATGTTTAGACTTGGGTCCCATCCCCAAGATATTATACATATGCAAATATTCCAAATTTTGAAAAAAATCCCAAATCTGAAACACTTCTAGTCCCAAGTATTTCCGATAAGGGACACTCAACCTGTAGTACAGGACTACTCTGAAGATATGATCCATCGTGCATACTTTAGGGCACAGTTTTGAGAGAATTAACTCTGATAAAATAAATATCAGCATTGAAACTAATTTGTTCAAGGGAGGCTGACCTATATACACAGAATTAGGAAATTAGATCCAAAATAACTGTTTTAAGTAGCTCTTGCCAATGGAGCTTCCAGTGAGAATTCTTTGAAGAACTATCAAGTCTAGGAGCATGAGCTCAAAGAAAAACACTCTTTCACTATGGTTAGATGAATGAGTATACAGAAACTGTAAAGTCACTATTTGCTCTGCAATCAGTTTAAGAACATTGTTGCCTTAAATTAAAATTAAGCCAAGCTGCTCTTCCTTAGTATCTACAGCATAAAAAAAGAACAAAATTTGGTGGTATTGTTGCTAAGTGATTTGGGGACATTAACAAACTGCAAAGCAGTAAGCTTAGCTCTACTATTACGGCAACTATACAAAATAATTGAAAATAATTTAGGGAAAGAAACAAGTTTTGCAACAATCCTAACTACCATACACTTTGCTTTCTCAAGATCTATTTAAGAACATAAATGTTTTTAAGTCATGGGAGTAGAGGGAAAGTTATACATACTCTACAATATAAATCATAGAATTTTAATGCTGGAAGATACCTTAAAAATCATGAGAGCCAACTCACTTTATAGATGACGAAAGAATTCAAGATGTTTAGGTGCCCTATCCAAAGGTACTGGGGTAAGAGGTAGCAAAGTCTGGATCGGCATGTTTTCTCTTCACTTCTACATTTAAGATACTGAACATGTATAAGATTTCAATAATTTTTAAAGTTTTATAAAAAATACTAATAAAATGCCTTTCTTCCCTTCTACTTATTGTTGTCATCACCCACTATAAAAATAAGCAACAAGATGTTTGGTCAATCTCTTCATGCACAAGATAAAAGCACAAACCATACTTTAGTACTCACTGCGATTTTATGATTCCGCATCATATTATCAAATTCCTCATTAATTTTTTTATATTTTTCTTCTGTATGTGGAGTTAGCACATATGAAGTATCAGGGTCTGGGCTGTCGCACCCTCTGTGTTCCTTCTTGTTCAGAGCCTAAATAATGAAGTTAACAAAAAGGATCAACAAATAAAAAGTAGAGGTAAAGTAAAAGTACTTACAGGGCCTCGTTTGAAAATAAAATCACTATCTTCATTTAGTTTGCTGAATCTGTCCTCCGAGAGTGGACTGTGCTCAAAGTAATCGTCAGCATCAGGGCTCTCACAACCATTAAGGCCTTTCTTTCTTAAAGTCTGAAATACAATTGGAAAATTCACACACAAATAATGCTAACTTGCCATGAGTTTTTCTGTAAAATTTATTAAGAGAGCACAGACGGAATGAACTGAATTATACAAGAGCCACTGAAACGGTTTCTAAATTATCACAAATGTACTTACTTCTTCAAATAAGATAAACATTATATATAAGTAAAATTAATCCTCTCGTTGTACGTTAAGAGAAAAGGAATATTTACTTGTTTGGATTCTTCCTTTCAAAACTTCTTAAAATACTAAATTACTCACTGCTCTGACAGTTAAAACTCAAATCTGATTAAAGCCTGATCAATTTATCAATTTAAAATTCTATGATCAATTTATCCAATATAACCAATGCATGAAAGAACTAAAATAGAAATTCATAAAAATGATACTTTGAGAAGTTATCGCATCTTTATAAACTGAACATTTCAGCAACTTCACGTACTCTTCCTTTCTGCCTATCAGAGTTTACTTTACTCAACAGAAAGAATCAGCACAATATCCCAATAATTTCATTCCTATTATTCACTTTCCTGTATAACTTTGAAATATAAAAGTTCAAACTTGATAATTACTTATGTCTGCAAGGACTCTTTCCTATGTAGAATGTACAAATTATTAGTGACTTTACATACTTTTAAAATTTGCACTCAAAAGTTATTCAGAGTGTATTTCATGGTTTGATTTAATCCACTGATTTGACTTTCTGGAGAATTTTCTCTTCTTTGTTTTTTCTGAGATGCAGTCTCGCTCTGTCACCCAGGCTGGAGTGCAGTAGCACAATCTCGGCTTTCTGCAAGCTCCACCTCCCAGGTTCATGCCATTCTCCTGCCTCAGTCTCCCAAGTAGCTGGGATTATAGGCGCCCACCACCATGCCCAGCTAATTTTTTTTGTAGTTTTAGTAGAGACGGGGTTTTACCATGTTAGCCAGGATGGTCTTGATCTCCTGACCTTATGATCTGCCCACCTCGGCCTCCCAAAGTGCAGGTATTACAGGCGTAAGCCACCGTGCCCAGCCCTTTCTGGAGAATTTTCTTGAGTGCCATTAAAATATCTCCTGGATTATACTTTTTTTTTTTTTTTTTTTTACTTACTTTGGGGTAAGTATAATGCAAAAAACAGTTGGTTTTCTGATTTTTAACTTAAAGTCATCATGAAATAACTTGCCCGGTACTTAAAAAAATAAATTAAAAACCAAGAGCTTGAAGATATACAGAATATTCCTTTACTTTCAGAATGTCTAATTTCTTTCCTTCTTCTTTTTTTAAAAATCCTGGTGGGTCTTAAAGTAGAGTTACAGGGTTCAACACTGAAATGGCTGAGACTTCTTAATTTTCTGGCCAACTGCAGAGAAGGATTAGGAAGTTAAAATTTCCAAGTAAGCCTAACTAACAGAGCTCTATTAGGAAACAAAGCTTGATCACTGAACTAGTCCCAGAGAAGTTCGTCAATAAATGATTAAATTAGATCTAAAGATATTTTTAATTATTTCACAGCAGATCTTAGTATCCTTTAAAATATGATTAGCAAAAATTATGGATGTTTATTTTACTCCCTTTTTCTTGAATGAAGTGGAATATAAACAGTACATTAAGATTCAAGAATTTTTTTCTTAGTTTCTCCAAAGTCAAACTATTTTTAAAATTCACTTTATTCCATTTGATTTTTAAAAATTTTCCATGAACAATCATAAGCAATCATTAGTATAGATACGTTAGCTTATTAAATTACTTAGCATGTGCATATAGCAAACACAACATCTATTTCTCCAACATTTTCTCCATGGCACTAGGCTCTATGAGCCTAAGTAATCACATGGACTTTTATGTGTGCTTGGCCATAAAAGGTCCTGTTGTTGGGAGCACTAAAGGATAAAGGCATTTATCCCCCCCCAACCATGGTAGCAAGTTTACTTGCCAAATCTTTCCAAGTAGCTATGGGCAGTGAAAACGTAGACACTCAGAACACTGGAACACATTGAACTCTTAAAACCTACACAGCACTAGAAACAGAACAAATATAGTAGGTGCCTACATACAGATCTTATCACAAAGTTGTTGATTTATTCTACTCCTCAATCTCTGATATTTCCCCTCAACTTTCATCTATTTTAAGACTAGTTAATTCAGTCTTGCTCTTCTTAGTAAGCAGTAATGCTTATCACTGAAATTTTCACAAATGGCAATCACCAAGTATATATCTCTTTGATCATATTTTAATTGCCAGAGAAAAAAAAAGACAGCTTTTGTTCAATAACTACAGAAATTTTTATTCTACAAGAGTAAAGAGTAGGGTTAACCCTACTTGTATTTATGAAGAAGGAAAGTGCTCTGGTATCTCCAGCTCTGCAAGCCTTCACTTCAGATGGGGTTTCTGTCACCACGAGAGAATTTAAGAGGCTCTATCAGCTTTGCAGATAATAAGCTAATGTATCTCTGTTTAATAGGCAACTTGTGTCTTCTTATCACTAAAACATGAAGAGTTGTTTTGAGGACCCAACTACCATAAAAAGACTTTTTCTGTCTTCACATTACCAAATAGCACAACAGTAGAAGTTTCTCCTGTGCCACTGGTATTAACAAGCGGAATGCCATAATCTATTAAGAAGGCCAGGCAAGGTACATATGAACAAGGCCAGCTTCAGTCTTCTCACGCACAAGTTAGTCACAATACAGACACTTGCTCAACGAGGAAAACACAGTGTGAAAGGTTACCACTATGAGAGATCTGCTTATTCCTCATAAAGTAGAAAAATGCATCAGGAGTGCCAGTACTGTGTACTCTCTATAGCTATCACTAGTCATTATCATAATCCATTCTAAAGTAAATAGAACTTCAAAGATACTTTATTTCTTGTAAATAATGTGAGTTTTTCTATGCCATTCCGACAAACTTAAGGAGAAAACTGAACTGTGCCAAAATAATTTCAAATTTCAATGGTGTGTACCCATTTAAGTTGACTTATCCCAATTGCTTTTCTTAAAGAAATGTATTCTAAAACATACATTACAGACTGCTATAAAGATCAATTTAATCAGTAATTATTAATCAATTTAAGCCGATTGGATGCACCCCGTTCTGTACATGTTCCAAACTAATTCAAAGTTTCCAATTGGCAAGATTACTTAAATAAAATCCTAACATTAACACACTAATTTTTTTCATCAGTTCACTTCTATAGAAGACAGTATTTTTGGAGGGTCAGTTAAGCACTTACTAGAAACAATCATTTTTCTATTTATGTCCATTTTTCCATTTATGTCACAACAAAGTTAAATTCCATTATGATTTTAACAGTTTTTTTGTGACCTGGGCCAATTCAGGTACTTTCTGTATATTGTCATTTATGGTAGAAAATGCAAGATTTAAGTAATAAACTTAGCTAACATTTACCTTTCAACATTAGTTATGTAAGCATAGTGAAATATTTTTAAATGAACCCCAAAAAACTAAATATCTTTAAAAGCTATGTATTGTTTAGAGCACATTCCAAGTTATCTGATTCTATGGGGTTTGTGCCTTGGTTTTTGAGCTATTTACAACTCTATGAACAGAAGATAATTTGTAGAAAACTGAGAGTAAAGCAAATAATTTGTGTTTGTAGATGTGCAAATAAATTTCATCTGGTGGAAGTTCAACTGACTTCTTCCCTCCACTGTGGAAGAGCCAGTTTTTGTATTTATGAAGCAAATTCATTTGGCCTTCTTGGTGGGCTTATATATTTGTTTGATCTTTGAATTTACCAAGGCAACATTTTTTTCAGGCTCCCTCACTAATAAATGACTTAAAATCTTTGACTCATATTCACTTTATATCTGTCTGACAGTCATAATCACCTTTATAAAAAACTATGTTACGGCCGGGCGCGGTGGCTCATGCCTGTAATCCCAGCACTTTGGGATGCCGAGGCGGGCGGATCACAGCGTCAGGAGATCAAGACCATCTTGGCTAACATGGTGAAACCCCGTCTCTACTAAAAATACAAAAACAAAGCTAGCTGGGCATGGTGGTAGGCGCCTGTAGTCCCAGCTACTCAGGAGGCTGAGGCAGGAGAATGGTGTGAACCCAGGAGGCAGAGCTTGCCATGAGCCAAGATAGTGCCACTGCACTCCAGCCTGGGTGACAGTGGGAGACTCCGTCTCAAAAAATAAAAAATAAAAAAAAAACCCACAAAAACCAAAAAACGAAATTATGTTACCACTTACCACCCAACTCACTGATTTCAGACCTAAATTCAGGAAAAGAGATTCCTAGTAACGCTCAATAGAACTTATTATTGGAGCAAGTATTGGTTTTTAAAAGGAAGAAGTAGTATGCTGTTCTTTAAATTTTTTTTAAAATATTTGATTAATCTGTATTAATTTGTTATAATATCAAGTATCAAGGAAATATGACAAGACAGGGCCTGTGGCCTTTCAATATTCATCTTCAAAATCTTCTTGTGATAATTCATAAATTCTTATTTATATTACAGCATTAAGAATGTTAACTGTCTAAAACAGCAAACCCCACAACCTTCCTTTCCATCGGAAGCTACTAAGACCTAAAATGAAATTCAAGTTGGTGGAGGAAGAGAGGAGGGCATACTGCCTAAAAATATTTCCAGGAAAAAGGAATCCCTACATGATATCCACACTATTTCTGTGTTGCAAATGCCCAAATTGAACTTAAAAGAGAAGGTTTTGCTTCGTTGTCTAGTATTAATTAAACCAGTTTTACCTAAAGGAAGAGGAACTTTAAAAGACTTCTTTCTTTTGTTTTTGTTTTTTTATTTGCTGATCTTTTTTTTATTAGTATTACACTTTAAGTTCTGGGGTACATGTGCAGAACGTGCAGGATCGTTATATAGGTATACATGTGCCATGGTGGTTTGCTGCATCCATCAACCCGTCATCTGCATTAGGTATTTCTCCTAATGCTATCCCTAGACTAGCCCCCCACCCCCTGACAAGCCCCAGTGTGTGATGTTCCGCTCCCTGTGTCCACGTGTTGTCATTGTTCAACTCCCACTTATGAGTGAGAACATGCAGTGTTTGGTTTTCTGTTTTTGTGTTAGTTTGCTGGGAATGATGGTTTCCAGTGTCATCCATGTCCTTGCAAAGGACATGAACTCATTTTTTTTATGGCTGCATAGTATTCCATGGTGTATATGTGCCACGTTTTCTTTATCCAGTCTATCACTGATGGGCATTTGGGTTGGTTCCAAGTCTTTGCTATTGTGAACAGTGCCGCAATAAACATATGTGTGCATATGTCTTTATAGCAGAATGATTTATAATCCTTTGGGTATATACTCAGTAATGGGATTGCTGGGTCAAATGGTATTTCTAGTTCTAGATCCTTGAGGAATCACCACACTGTCTTCCACCATGGTTGAACTAATTTACACTCCCACCAACAGTATAAAAGTGTTCCTATTTCTCCACATCCTCTCCAGCATCTGTTGTTTCCTGACTTTTTAATGACCACCATTCTAACTGGCGTGAGATGGTATCGCATGGTGGTTTTGATTTGCATTTCTCTAATGACCAGTGATGATGAACTTTTTCTCATATGTCTGTTGGCTGCATAAATGTCTTCTTTTGAGCAGTGTCTGTTCATATCCCTCACCCACTGTTTGATTTTTTTTTTTGGGTAAATTCAAGTTCTTTGTAGATTCTGGATATTAGCCCTTTGTCAGATGGACAGATCACAAAAATTTTATCCCATTCTGTAGGTTGCCTGTTCACTCTGATAGTTTCTTTTGCTGTGCAGAAGCTCTTTAGTTTAATCAGATTCTACTTGTCTATTTTGGCTTTTGTTGCCATTGCTTTTGGTGTTTTAGTCATGAAATCTTTGCCCATGCCTACGTCCTGAATAGTACTGCCTAGATTTTCTTCTACAGTTTTTATGGCTTTAGGTCTTATGTTTAAGTCTTTAATCCATCTTGAGTTAAGTTTTGTATAAGGGTGTAAGGAAGGGATCCAGTTTCAGCTTTCTGCATATGGCTAGCTAGTTTTCCCAACACCATTTATTAAATAGGGAATCCTTTCTCCATTGCTTGTTTTTCTTTCTATCTACTGCTGACCAAACACTCCAAATAGTAGGGAGGCTCTTGAGTTTAAAATTTCCATACCAATTTAAGGAAAAACAGTGAAGGCCTGAAATTTAGTGAGTGCCCTGGTTAGAACCTCCATTTAGGTTAGTTATATCCACGTCTGTTTCTTTGATGAGGCTATTTTACAACACTACAGAGATGGACATTAGTTAACTTACAGAAAACTTGTAGTAGCTACAAATAATTCTCGTTTGCAGAAATTGTTTCCTATGAAATACCACTGATTGTCACCCTGTGGATACTGACCACTTTTGTTTCTATTTATAAATTTGCTCCTGCATTCTTTAACTATACATGTATTATATTTTGAGTTCTCCTCTGTTTATGATCTTATTGTTCCCTCATTCACTAATGAATCAAATAAAATCTCTAATATGTTCATTTGATAATTTTACGACAGGAATGTTTATGCCTTTGTTCAAATCTAATCTGCAACCTGGAAGACTTATAATCCCAACTACCTGCTGCACACTTTCATTTGGATATTTTACTAACATTTCTATTTCAACTTAGCCAAGATAGAATTCATTATCTTTTATTAAACAGGTCTGTCCTTTGGACTTACCAACCTAGTCGACCTTATTCCCTTTATTCTCTCTCTACATTCACATGGAATACCAAATTTTGTATATTATTTCCCTTTCTACTGTCCCCATACTTACTCAAGCCTGCACTATCTTATGTCTAGACTCTTCTTTTTTCCACTTTTCTCTCTCTCTCCATTCTATCTGTTCCATAAACTGTTACCAATACAGTTCCCCTCAATACCATTCTGAATTTCTCACCTGTTTTAAATCAATTTATTTTTACATGAAGATTATCAGTTGTGCCTGCAAGGAGAGCTATCTTGCAAACCAACCTTGGTGGCAGAGATGAGAGACCATGGAGCCCTTAATATGGAGTTCCTGGTGTCAGGCCTTCAGGAAGCCAGATACTCCTGCCTCCTGCCTTTGAGTGCTATCTGTCTAAATCCTTTCAATAAATTTTTCTTTAATTGGAGCCACTTTAAGTGGGTTTCTATCCCTTATAATCAAAGAAGCACAAGGAAGAAAACTGTCAGTGATCCTTTAGGTAACACACTATCAGTCTCTTTATCTAAGTCACATATTTCTCAAAATAAGTCTGGCTAGTACCTCCACAACCTAGAATTCATAAAGAGTCTCAAACTTAGAAGTGATGATTAATTACTACTGTTGGTCAAAGATAACTGATTGAAATAATGGTATCTACCCAACAAAAATCTTTTAAGTCATATGTCCTGTCATTCTACTTATAGAGTACTAGCAACCTTCTCTTTCAAATTCAAGGAAACATGTACAGAATTCTGGGTATATGCTAGCACTTGGCTGACCCTGTACATCTGCCTCTCATTTTCTGGTTTATGTACTAAGCCTCTTGGTGAAACAAGAGATGGAAAGGATTAAGGGAAGTTGAAAAGAGAAAGAAAAAAGATATTTGAGAAGACAAAACAATACTGTTTAGACCTTTTTCTAAGTATGTTGTTTTCTTTTACATAATAAACTTAAAAAATTTATTTCAAAATGAATTACTAATTAGGCAGGGCAACTCATTTAAAATGGGTTTCTTTTAGCTTATGCTCTTTCATGTTAAACACTCAGCAAGAAATTACATATTTAAAATTTCAGCCACATTTTCCATGGAAATGTTATATATATAAAATAGTTAAATACAAACTTTTATATATAAAATACAAAAAGTTTTATATATATAAAAACTTCCATGGAAAATAAGCGTGTCTAAAATTTTAAATATATATATGTGATTCTATTTGTTTGGAATGGAATTTGACAATTAAAAGTTGAGTATATGTTAAAAGTTTTTTCAGTTCCTGGTAGGCAGGAGTTAAAAGTGCAGTCCATTTTGGTGTGTGTGTGTGTGTGTGTATCTATACAAACATATATAATGTGTGCATATATATATATGTGCACATATGCACATTACTATGATCTTTGGCATCTGTTTACAGAGTAAATAAATCAGGATTATCTTCCCAAATATGTTTAAATAAATATTTAAAGCATATGGGCTCTTAAATAAGAACTTATAAATATCCCAAGGGACTGGCATTTTCTGGAATCTTGACATATGCTACTAAATTTTGGATAGAAGAGCCTATACTACTGGAGTATTTGCTAGAGCCCATGCTTGCTCTTGGTAACTCCGGCCTACCAAGAACTGAAAAAAAAATTAACATATGCTCAACTTTATAATTGCCAAATTCCATTCCAAACTAATAGAATCATAGCACTTACAAGTGAAACTATGGAATTGAAAGTACTCAAAAAGTATAAATGCATGGTTTTTAAATGAATGAGGAGCTAACTGATTTAAGTCGATTAAATAAACCCACAAAACATTTGACCACCCACCTTAAACCTCATTGCTGTGACACAGCTGAGCAGTAAATGCTCCATAAATACTGGCTGAGTAGTCAGTAAATCTAGCACAAGTATAAGCAAGTGCTTGTAAAATAAAGAAATCATGGCTTGGGCCGGGCGCAGTGGCTCATGCCTGTAATCCTAGCACTTTGGGAGGCCGAGACGGGAAGATCACTTTGGGTCGGGAGTTTGAAACCAGCGTGGCCAACATGGTGAAATTCTGTCTCTACTCAAAATACAAAAAAATTAGCCGGGCATTTAGTGGCAGACACCTGTAATCCCAGGTACTCAGGAGGATAAGGCAGGAGAATCGCTTGAACCCCAGGAGGTGGAGGTTGCAGTGAGCCGAGATCGTGCCACTGCACTCCAGTCTGGGTGACAGAGCAAGACTCTGTCTCAAGAAAAAAAAAAAGGAAAAAAGAAATCATGTCTCAAGTTTCAAGAAATTTTTTAAATTTCAAGAATATTTTAAAAATGAGAAAAGTTCTCTTTCCTCATTGTAAATAATTATTTCCAATTTTGAAACATATACTACCTATTCTTTCTAGCTACTCTGACAACACATAAAAACAATTTTTAAAAATTGTGAAATAGGAAAGGTATGTACAAGTTTATAGAAAATTCAGCAAATAATTATAAAGTGACCATCAGTCATTTCAATCAGGTCAAAAAAACAGACCAAGGCCAGAACTCTCCCTATCTCCCTTCATCACATAACCCTCTCCTCCCACCTTTACAGGTAATACCATCCTAACTTTGTGATGACAATTATCTGGATTTTCTTTATAGGTTTACCACATATATACATATCCCTAAAAATATAACTTTGCTATTGCCTATTTGTGAATGATATGTAAATGGTACCACACACATGTAAATGGAACCACACACAGTATACTATTCAGTCTTGCCTCTTTCATTAACACTGTTTATGAGATTCCTCCATAGAGTTACACAGAGTTATAGCTGGTTCATTTTCACTAAATATTGTATTACATGGCTTGGAAAAAAAAAAAAAGACTTGTATCCATTCTACAGTAGACAGACAATGGAGAGGCTTCAATCTTTTGAATCTATAAAAACGCTGCTGTGGACATTTCTGTAGACAGTCTACTGCATAATGTGCACACATTTCTCTTGAGTATGTATTCTTAGCAACAGAAGTATTAGTTCATAAAATATGTGGATCTTTGGCTATACTAGATGATGCCAAACTGTCTTTTAAAGTAATTGTATTAATGTGCATTCCTACCTGTGGGATTTAATTTGCAATACCAACCACTAATGAAGTCAAGCACATTTCGTATCTATTGGTCATGTGGATGTTCTCTTTTGCGAGGCACCTATTCATTCAAGTACTTTGCTAAGTTTTCTACTGCCTTTTGATAATTGTTTTATAGTAGTTCCTTTATTTATTTTTATAGTAATTATTTTATAAGTAGTCAGTGTAAGCCCTTGGCTAATTTTATACATTGTAAAAATATTTTCCCATTATGTGGCATTAAAAGAAAAACAAAAAACGCTCATCTTTGGATGAAGAGTTCTTAAACAGAGTCAAATTTATCAGTTTTTTTCCTTTCCAGTTATCCATATGATAGCGATTTTTATGTCTTATATAAGAAATCCTTTCCAAAATCATGAGGATATTCTCCTATATCATCCTCTAAATAGCTTTATAATTTTGCCTTAGGTCTATAAGCATCCTGGAGGTAATTTTGTATAAAATCTGATGTAAGTCCAATTTCATGAGCTTTCCATATGGATATCCAATTGTCCCTACACCACTGCTTAAGGAGTTTGTTCTGCCACCTCTATCATATACTAAGTATCAATATATGCATGGTTCAGTTTCTGAGCTATTATTCCACTGGTATGTTTGGCATTTGGTATTTGTGCCACTGCCACTGTATGTTCATTCTTATAGCTTTAAAATTAGTCTCAATATATTGTAGTGCAAACCCTCTCACCTTGTTCTTCCTCAGTGTCTTCTCCTGTTCTATTTTCTCTGTGAACTTCAGAATCAGTTGTTGAAATTCTCTCAAAAAGAATTTCTTGGGAGTCTGATTGATATTTCATCAACTCTACAGAGATTATCTTAAGTGGCAAAGATACATATAATTTGAGACTTCTGATCCATGAATATGGTATAACTCTATATTCCTAGGATACATTCAACTTAGTCATAATATATTATCTCTTCTACATATTACTGGATTTAATCTCTGTATAAGTAATGCTAGATGCTTTGATAAATCCATAAATCTCAGTGGCTTAACACAATGAAAGTTCATCTCATTCATACAAAGCCCAAGAAGGATGTTTCTTATTCTCAGTGAGCCCTGTGTGAGAGCCCCTGTGTCAGAGCCCAAAGACATTTATCTTATGGTTCCACATATAGGACCACAGGGTTCCCATTCTTAGCACATGGTATGCCCAACAGGGAAGAAAGAGTATGAAGATTATGTAGGAAGTATCTTACTGGTCATGCCTGGAAGCAGCCTGCCTCATTTTCACTCATATCTCCTTGGCCAGAGGTCAGTCACATGGCCACTCCTAACCACAGGGAAGGCTAATACAGAGCCTAGTTTTATGCCCAAACAGTAGAGAAAATGGGTCATTCTGAAAATAAAAATGTCTCCCAGGCAGAGGTCGGGGAGAGCAGAGATCACGCCATTGCACTCCAGCCTGGGCAACGAGCAAAACTCTGTCTTCAAAAAAAAAAAAAGTCTCCTATAAAAAAGATATGAACACAAAGAAGTAGACTAATATTTTGCTAAAGACTTTCACATTTATGTTCAGTGAGACTGGCTTCTGATTATTATCTTTGCAACTCTCCTAGTTGGTCTTGCTATCAAGATTAGGCTAACTTTAGATAATGAGGAAAGGAAAGCTCTTGGTTTTTACTATTCTTTGGAAGGGTTTGTGAAATACTGGAATTATTTCCTTCTTAAAAATTTGCTAGTATTTGCTTATGAAGTCATCTGGACTTGTAGTTTTGTGGAAAACTTGACAAGATTATTCAATTTTTCTATTTTTTTCTTTATTACATTTGTTAAATTATATTTTTCTTGAAATCTGTCCAATGAATCAAAGTTTTGAGGCATAGGATTCTGAGATTATATATGCTCAAAAAAGTATGTTAAAATCACCACTGAACAGAAAACTAAATGGTACTTTTGTGATCCTCTAGTTCATCTCCTACCCTTATAGAGAAGAATATTAAAGTTAAAAGTGATCCAGAGATCCAAGTACTCTTCCCCCACCTCACCTCAACATACAGCTGTTAAGTGACAGAACTGGGACTAGAATCTAAGTCTAGTGCTCTTTCCAATATGCTATGCTCATTTGTTAAATGGACGGCATCCATCAGTCAGCAAATCAAAGGGAGAACAGATAAGAGAGCTGTAATCAGGAACAACTTCAACCCCCGAGAAGAGATAATGTTCACTGTGTATGTGGTGGCTGTAGGCACTGTCTTCATATTCCTCTCCAGTTCCTCCATGATCTTATTATCCCTATCTTCCTCAGTGAGAAGTGTGTGGTGTTCAGGCCATGGCTTCTCTGAATTCTAAGATCTTACCCAGTTCTAAGATACTCCTAGGTCTGATGGTAAAAATCCCAACAAATGGTAGTAAGATTCCCTACCTGCCCCACCCCCCAATTCCAACAGTTTTGAGGGACTGTCTCCCAGGAGCTGGATACTGAGTAGCCAGGTAGTCTCAGCTTGTCACCAGAAATAATGTAAGGCTGTTTAGATCTCCACACATAAATGAATACTAAGACAGAGCTGATTCTCAGTGCACCGCAAAGACAAGAAAGTCTATCTTCAAAAGTCCTGGAGCTTGGTTCTTCACTATCCCTTTTTGTTTACTGAATAAATACCTTAATTTGCCTGTTTCTTTCATTCAACAAAATTTATTGAAAGCACCCTACCAGATGCTGACATTTACTGATAAACTAGACGCAGATCATTAGAGGTCATCTGGTCATTCCATGAAGACTGCTTTCTTACCATGGCAGCCTGACTTGGTCTTGGTCCTTTCTTCCAAAGCAGTAGATGGTTTGATTGTAACACTGATATACAGGTGTTATGCCTTCCCTCTTGAAATTTTCTCTGGGTACAGAACTCTAGGTTACACTCTACTCCCTTCCTAAACAGCATACTTAGGATATCATTTCATTGACTCCAGATTTCATTTGTTACTTGGAAATAGCACTCCTTTGAGGATAGTCTCTTAACGTCTTTCTTGTCTTTGTTTTCTGCACAGTTTCACTATATATATATGTTTTACATTTACTCTACACGGGATTTGAATTTCTTAAATCTAAGGATGGTGGGCTTTCATCAATCCTAGAAAACTGTGTCATTATCTCATCAAATATTGCCTCTACCCGATTCTCTGTTTCCTTCTCCTAGAATACCAATTAAGCATAGGCTAGAACTTCTAAACATGATCTTCCTTTTCTTTAAACCTTTCTTGATATTTTCTACCTTTTAATATTTGCATTGAATTCTAGATAATTTCTTCTATCTTCGGTTCACAAATTATCTGTGCGGTTATGGAAAATCAACTTCCACCATGTCTACTGCATTTAGTTTTAGTTATTATATTTTTTCACATCTTGAAGTATTTCATTCAACTCTGCTATGTCAATCCCTTTATAACTTCCTGTTTCCTACAGATATTTTCAAGCTTATTTCTTAAAACATAGAAAGTGAAACTGTTCTATAATCTACATATAACAATGTCATCTGAAATACATAAGAGTTATTTTCTGCTGTATCCTGCTGTGTTTTCCTTACTGTGCCTTGTTTTCTTGTATGCTTTGTATGATGCCCAGTAGTTGTGAAAGGTTGTTTGAAAGAGATTTCTGATGCACAGAATAAGGTGACTTTCTTCAAAAAGGATATAAATTTGCTTCCCCCAGCTGACAGGGCACTAGTTTTCTTGAATGTCTTGTATAATATGACTTGGGACTACAGTTCCACACAATGCTGGTAACTTGGTTTACAATCTGTCAGATATGTTCTTTTATTCTTTTCTTGTTCTCTTCTTTCCCCTATCTGCTCAGTACTAAATATCTCTCCTTGCAATCCTTTGGGAGTAGGAGAAGGCAGTGGATTTTCCTCCTTTCTTAAAGCCCCAGTTTAAAGGGGTTTGGGGGGTATCTGTTAGGCTCATAAACCTATAAGTGATCATTTTCCCCTTGATTCTGAATCTATCAGAACCCGAATCTCACTTTTACAAACTGTTTTATCCAGACGGACAAATGATTCAGGGGCCAGAGCTTTAAATACTTCTTTACCTTTATGTTCTTACCTTCTCTTAAATTTTGGCCTGGCATATTCCTTGATATGATAATGTAAAAAAGTTTTTTTGTTTTGGTTTTACAGTTTATCTAGTTTTTAGATGTCTTCAGCAGAAGAGCTGATCCAGATAACCTAGCCCAACAATATCAAAATTAAAAACAAATCAACCTTTTTCTAATAATATCCATAAAGTTATTGGGTTTTGTTGATGCTTTTGCTTTTTTTTTTTTTTTTTTAAAGTTAGATGTAGGACAGGGTTTGGCAGTTCCTCAAAAAGTTAAACACAGAACTTACTACACAATCCAAGAAATTCTACTACTAACTAGATACCCAAGAGAAGTGAAAACTTATACTCACACCAAAACTTGTACACAAACTTCATAGTAGCAAATGGAATGCTATTTGGTCACAGAATGAAGTACTCATACAGCTACCATACGGATGAACCTTGAAAACATTATGCTAAGCGAAAAAGCTGGACAAAAGACCACATATTGTATGACTCCATCTATATCAAATTCCCAGAATAGGTAAATCCATAGACACAGAAAGTACATAAGTTGTTGCCAGGATGTAGGGGAAGGAGGAGTTGGTAAGTGACTGCTAATGGGTACTGGGTTTCTTTTTGGGCTGATGAAAATGTTCTGGAATTAGATAGCGTTCACGGTTGCACCAACTCGTGAATGTACTAAGAACCACTGAACTGTGTGATTTACACTGGTGAATTTTATGGTATACGAATTACATTTCATTTAAAAGAAGAGAAAAAAAGTTAATCTCAGGTATGTCTACCATATTTCAATAAGTAATTAAAATATGCATTCAATTTCACATGATAGTGAAGGATGTCTGGAGCAATTACTTATATAAAGATACAAGGTAATGTGACAGTACTACTACAGTGTATTAACCTGATGAATTAGGTTACTGAAAGCTCTGGGAATGTATACTAAGATCATGAAGTTATCATACTGGAAATCATATCATATTGTCCTAAGATGCATTAGTCCATCCTAACTAAAGTGTTGTCAGCATTTCTATTATTTCTATTCAAGTAATTTTGTGTATTTACAGGACCCACCATAGTGGCCACTAGCTACACTAAAATGCCTTATGAGCATTTCAAGCTCTCTCTCCAATTATCATTTATGTTCATGTGCAGAATACAAAGCTGCATAGGTTTTGCCGTCTACCAGATTATCCAAGACTGCATACACTGCAATAGAGCAGAGGCCTCTATACTTATCTTTTTAAGTATGTTTACTTCTCTAAAGGTTGGAAGTAATATATATTAGATGTGGAGGATGGGGAGATAAGGAAATAAAGTTATCATTTCCAGTGTTACAGAGTAAAAAGAATCACCTCCTACATATTGAGTGTTTCTTCCACTTAAATATATTTTATATTTTTGTCCCTACTAGATTTTATAATATTTGATGAAGTTTTAATTGAGTATCATAAATACTTCTCATTTATGATTACGTGAATGCTGAAGTACACAACACTACCTTTAGTTCCATTTTACAGGTCATTATTCAGCTGTGTGCTGAATCTTTACTGAGCACTGTGAAAAATACTAATGTTCCTTAGCAAAGTCTTTGCCTCAAAGATCTACAGTCTTTCTTGCTCTCTATGGACACGGCTTCTTCATCACTTAAATGAAGTAGAGAGCCAGATCAGAGCTTCCCAACTGTTTTATAACACACAAACCACTTTTCACAGCATTATTAGGTCAATTCTCTCTATATATAATAATATATAATATATATTTTATAAATTATGCACTCAAATTTTCTATAAATCAATTTTTAAAAAGCATGATGTGTCAATATATTATATTCCTTAGAACATGGCCTAACCCCCCACTTTAATCTCCCCTCTGTATTCAAACCAAATGGAATTGCATTCCTCTTTCTATAATTCTCAACATTACTAAAAACCTATCATAAGTAATAGGTGAGATAATTCAATTTATTTTTAAAAGCTACACACTTCTTTTAAAATACTGCTAATCTGCTGCCAGATTAATTTCTGTAACAATGATTTATTTGACTACTTAAAACTTTTAAACACCCCTCTAAAGGCTGCCCAATGCCCATAAGACAAATATTAAATACCACAGCTGGGTATTCAAGACCATCTATCAACTATATTCAATTTGTCTCCTCCTTACCTTTGATTACTCCCCTATGCAAAGCCTCTATTCCCTAAACATTTTGTATATGATGTAAGGTAAATACTGAGGCTTATTTATTTTTTTTCCTATATGGATATCCAGGTTTTCCAGCACCATTTATTGAAAAGACTGTCCTTTTCTCATTGGTTTACCTTGGCTCTTTTGTCAAAAATTAATTAACCATGTATATATGGGTACATTTCTGAGCTCTCTATTCTGTTCTATTGAACTACATGCCTATCCCTATGTAAACACCACACTGTCTGAATTACTTCAGTTTTGTAGTAAATTCCAGGGGTGTAACATCTAGCTAGAAGCAGCCAATCAGGACATTCTATCCTTTCTCTACCACTGTGTTTAGTGTTTTCAGAGTGGGAGATGGAGAGGCAAGTGATTTAAACAGTACAATTAGAATTAATTTTAGAACATCTGCTGCGGATTCTGGGACACAACTCATCTCTGATACTTTAGATTGATACTCAAGAATATAGTAACCAATAGCCACATGTGGTTAAATTAAAATTTAAAAAGACTAAAAACTCAGGTTTTTCAGTTGCACTACACACTCAATATCCACACATAGTTAATGCCTACTATATTAATAGGACAGCACAAACATGGAACATTTCCATCATCACGAATTCTATTAGATAGTGCTGCTTTAGATGATGCTGTGTTCAGATACAAGGCCTAGAGCGGCCACTGCTATTTTATCAACATGAAAAAGCCAGTGTGAAGACAATGATGCATGGGCAAAGGCAGAGACCTGGAGCCCGCTTGAACACAGCCTCTACCTAACCTCTACCATGCTGCTGGAATTTTTGTTACATGACATAACCAATACCCCTATTTTTATTTATTTATTTATGAGACAGAGTCTCGCTCTGTCGCCCAATATCCCTATTTTTAAGATCAATTTCAGTGAGGTCTTCTGTTGCCTACATCTGGAAGCAGATGGTATAGTTTTCAAAATGCTTTCACATATATTATTTTAACTGATTACCAAAACTCAGTAAAATTTAAAAATTTAATGCTGTTCTCTCTGCCCTATTAAACCTTGAGCTTAGTGACCCAGCACACTAATCATTCAATAAACAAATAATATAGCAAATATATGAGAGTTAGAATACTAAATACAGATAGTTACTTTACTAATAAGTGACATATTAAGTAGGATCTGAGAGTCTAATATCAAATAACTTTCACAAAGTATCTAAAATGTTATTTTATACTGTCCCACAGAACATAACTGATAGGTTTTTAATAGACCAAAGTAACAAAACCATTTTTAAAAACTTTATAAATGTGGAAAACCACAATAAAAATATTTTAATTATATAATAGTATGGGATAATCCTATATGAACATGGGTGGCAGAAAAAAAGCAAGCTAATGTCTTGAATTCCTCTACAAATACTAGTTGCTATTTCTACGTTCTTTTTTCAGAGCATAAACATTTTTAAGGTTTTCGAGGTAGATTCTGGAAGTAACACTTAATCCCAGAAATTACCATAAAATAAACCATTTATTTGAAAAGAAAATTTATATAAAAACAAAGCATGATAGAAAAATACTCGCCACTGAATTACAGGAGATAAAGTCCAACATGCATAATAAAGCTTTGGTTTATTCTAAAAGGCTTAAGCATGTAGTGCCTATTTACCAAGTTTTAAAAATCACTAACATTTTAAAATCAACTGCTAATGAATTAAAATGAGAACTACAAGAAACATTATTTGAGGAAAAAACCATAATCCCATATCAATTACCTAAACATACAATGATATTCTTTATAAAAATACCCTTAGCGTACACAATCAGTGAAACATGTTAGAAATTTGAAAATCAACCAACAAAAACCTAGAAAATTATAAAGTATGTCCCATTTTCTAAAATACAGCTCATACTATCATTTGGATTTTTTTTTTACCAGTACAGCACTGATTGCATAATTGTAAATTAAAAAGTTGAGTTATGACTAATCTATGCAAGAAGATATCTTTCTGTAGAATCTGGAGCCCTACTCTCTCTCTGAGAAGAGCCACAAAAATAACTTCAAAATAAATATGAAAACTATACAGCTGTCTCTTTAATTTTAAATTATGTGTCTGAAGTGCCAGGTTTCACAAAACTGTATGTCTGCATTAGCCATCTATATACAAGAGAACTGAAAGATCATTTAGACTATATACATCTTACTTTACAGACTGACACAGAACACTGAGAAACATGGGAAGCACCTAGTATCTTCTGCCCTAAATGAGCTTCTGGCTCGAATAGCAGTATAATATCTTATCTTATAATATTTATATGCTTAATGATTAATATTTGATGAGAAACATAAAAATCCTGGCATTCTAAGGGTCTTAAATCGATATTGAAGTGTATCTAACAAAAGGACTTCTGCCATAAGATAATAAAATAGCCAACATATCATCTTATTAGGAAAAAGGCAGTAATAGGGCCAGTTACCACTATATTCCCAGTGTTTAGCAAAATGCCTGGTACACAGTATGATAAACATCAGTACAATAAATTTAAAATGTAGAACTATTACATTCAATATTGTTACCTCTTTTCTCTTCCTTTTTCTTCAACTCCCTTCAAAAAATTACCATACAGTTCTAACACAACTTACTGCTTGGGAAATGCAAGGAGAAACCTAAGCAGCTGTTTTATTCAGCTCTTTCAGTGGCTATTCAAACCTGCAGGATAAAGTGAAGGGCCTTATATAGCTCATGAGGACCTGGTTTACTTCTCAAGTCTCAGTTATTCCACTCTTCACACTATACTATAGTGACACTTGGCTGATATCAACTCCATACACTAACTGCTATGTCTCATTTCCTAATTTCCACATAAGCTGCCCCTCTGACTTACAGCATCTTTATTTTCCACTTAGCATATCCTTTACAGCAAGGGTCCCTAACCCCCGGGGCCACAGACCCTGTTAGGAACCAGGCTGCACAGTACGAAGTAAGTGGTGGGCGAGTAAACACTACTGCCTGAGCTCTGCCCCCTATCACATTAGCAGTAGCATTAGATTCTCATAAGAGCATGAAACCTATTGTGAACTACGCAAGCAAGGAATCTAGGTTGTGCATTCCTTATGAGAATCAAATGCCTGATGATTTAAGGTAGAACAGTTTCATCTCAAAACCATCTCCCTGTCCACATTCCTCCCACCCCCAACCCCCATCCCTGGTGCCAACAAGGTTGGGGACTGCTGCTTTAAAGAACTCTGGTGATAGGATCACCTCTAGAGCAACTTTTCTCTGACCACTCTCTCGATCCTCTTTATCTCCTCTTCTCATTGGTCAAAAATTTGACCAAAGCATCACATATCTTCTGGAGACAAAGGAACACATTAACTGATGGTAAGTACTATTAATAAAATATTCAATCCCTGACACATATGACATAAAAAGAACACACAGATAGGTATTGATCAAGAATCACAAGAAATGTATTACAGAAAAGTGAGTTATATATACAGGTGATATCTATCATCTTTCCCCCCCCAACATGAACTTTCATTTGTGTATCAACGGTATCAACCTCTAATGGAGAAAAATATGAACCTCAAGAAAAACCACACTTAGAGACACGTAGTCCCTTATAAAAAGCACATAAACAGAAACCAATAATTGTAAGATAATATTCAAATACATAGCAAAATAAAAGTAGTAAAATTGAAATTACAAGAGCTATGGTGACTGCTGTGTGAGGTGATGGTGCAGTGACATGTGGGAAGCGGAGGAGAGCCATGAGGATTGTGTGCCTCACCCTGTGAATCATCATCCTGCTGCTTCAGGCTCTGTTAGGAATAAAAGAGCAGAGCAAGGGACTGGGGGTGGAGGAAAGCTTTGTCTTGTCTTCAGATGTCTCACTATTTTTTCCCTTTCCCTGATGCTCCACTGCAGCCCTGTAAAACATTAGGCAAGCCTCTTAAATACTGCGTGTCTGTTCCATTCCTCGTCTGTAACATGGGGAGAAAAGACGACTGGCTCACAAAGCCTCTTTGAGAATATCATGATACCGTCAGAAAATCCAAGCATAATCATGTTTCTACTTTTGTACGGTCAGCACTAGATGATCTTAGCAGATAAGCCATTTAACTTTCTTTTCTGTTCATCTGAGGAGCCAGATTCCACCTCTGACTCATCCCCACCACACGTCTCAAAGAAGCACCCCTCAAAGAAACTACACTCACACAAGCTCTTATAACCATGTAGAACTGAACTGAAATGTAACCCATTAGAAATGTATTCCTTAGGTGCAAGGCACACCAATACTGCATAATAGTTTGAATTACTTTTTAGAGGGTTTTAAAAATTACAGTTTGTGCTTGCTCACTGTTTGAAATTATTTCAGGGGATATTCTTGAGGATAAAAATGTTTAAAAAGCTGGATAGCCACTCCCAAGAAACTGTTAACCTGAAACTTTTAGTCTATAACTGCACTTAAGGCAAGTTAATTCAAACTAATTCATGACTGCTTAGGCTTCATCTCAAAAGCTGAGGATTCAGTAGGTCTAAGGTGGGACCAAGAATTTGCATTCCTAGGAAGTCTCTGGGGATGCTGATGCTGCTGGTCAGGGTACTACACATTTTGAGGACCAGTGATTTTAAATAACGCACTCTCAAGTATGATCACTTTCACTACCATCTGCTTTTATTTTCTAATTGATAGATGGATCTTATACTGATTCCCTATCTTCCTTTCTTTTAGATGTTACTTCCAAATTCTTTTGTAACTTGAAAATAGGCAGGGATTTTTAAGACTCAAATAAACAGATTTTCTCTTTCTTCAGAATACAAATTATCAACATCTGACTTAATTTATCAATGCCTCCATTGCCTCAACGTGAAATAAGGGCAACAATAAGGATTCAATAAGATAATTCAAAGAAAGTCTTTACTAGACCATGTTAAGTGCTTAATAATTTCTATTATTCTTACTGCTATTATACTCACTTTTTGTTCATTACTGGAAAAAAACTTATTCATGATTGCTATGTATTATACATTATTGGTATATGTATAAAATCTTATCTATTTATGGTAAAATGTTCCAGAGCTCCACTGGATGCAGTACTAGGGAGCAACGGGAAAGTTTAATGTCACAGACCTGGGTTCTCATCCTGGTTCTGCCACCAAATTGCTACATGACTCTAGGCAAGTCATTTTAATGTACATCCCAATTTTTGCTTCTGAAAAAGCTTACCTTGGGTATGAAGATTAAATGAGATCATGTGAGAAGAATTTTTTTTAAGTACTGTAGTATTCCTGTGATGAAAAACTCCTCTCTTTGGGAATAGTGCACAAGATATTAACAAGAGAGATAAATGGCCATGACCCTTTTATTTACATCCTTAAATGACAGCACAATAATCTGAATTGTCATACAAATGATTTTGGAATGTTGCCCAGTCATGCCTATTTTTAATAAATTATAAGCAGAAATATTTAGTATTTTCAATATTTCTGCCAAATGACAGGAAAAAACATGGATACAAAAGTAATCTCAAGTGTTTTTTAGGTAGTATCTGCTAAAATCCTCATTTGTTGCCTTTTAGCATAATTTTTCTTTTGATGCAGAATCCCAAAGCCTCTATTGGCTCTAGGCTTTTATTTAGTATAAATTCTAATTACACACATATACATGTGTATGAACAATGGCAACTGCTTGTGCTGGTAATTTCCATTTGTAGTTTCCTATACTCTAGGACATTTCTAATATTCCTGTAAAATTATATAATATAGTTTATAATTTTTAATCTTAATTTTACTGAAAAGAAAACTGAGGAGTTATAACATTTTCTTCATACATTTAAATTAAATTACTACATTTTATAGGACCAAACGAAAGTCTGTCACCTATTTTTGTATCAATGCTTAATAACTTGAAAAGATAAAATGTATGTCTTTGACAACATTCTTTGTGGAATGTCACCTAATGAAATATGGGAAATAAAGTTATAAAACTCATATTTTGTAAGAAATATACTACTGAAAAGCAGTGTAGAAACATTTTAAAGTCAGATGTGTTTTAAACACAGCAATATTCTTCATTTCAAAGAAATTGAGTTATGAAGTCTCTTATGAATCTCACCCTAATGGCAATCTCTTAATTTACTAATGTGTAAGTTTGCTTTTTCATATATTCAGCTTTCGTAATGCAGGAGATATACACATCCTCAAGACACTGCAGACCTTAATTTAAAATACCTAAATGCAATTTAAAATATATAAGTACAAATTAAAAAAATAAAGCTGCATAGAAATAATTTTTAAAATTTTATCAACTCTAACCAAAGTTTTAAAAATTGATTAAAATTTTAAATTTAAGAACTAGTTTAAAAACATAATTAATATAAAATGAGACAGAACAAAGATAGATGGATTTAAGTTTACAAATAAAACTGAAACAGAAAAATAAGAGCACCATGTCTACCTGTTTATAATAAACAATATTCAAATACCAACTACTTTTAATACATTATATTAATTTTATAGTACTCCCACAAAACACACTATATTTAACTCTCCAGACCTAATACATGTGCATCCTTGTACTACAGACTACACAGGTGTGGTTAACAGCATATCTTCACAGTACATCCTCAAAGGGCTTGTATATTGCATACAATAGAAAAGGAATACATCTAATGAAGACGCCATGTTAATCTACTAAAGACTTTGTCAAAGCATATTTCAGTAATACAGGGAAAGTAAAATCCTGCTGATTTTCAAGACTAACATATATGCAAATGGAAATATGTGGAGTCAGGTTATAGGCCTTACAGAAGTTCTTGTTTTCAGAGTTTGTGTCATCGTTGGTCATATAATGACACAAACTCTTAAGTATATTGGTCATATACTTTAGAAAACACTCTAAAGTAGATCACTTATAACTGTTTATGCCTCTATTTTCTCCTGATGTTTTCAACCACATGAGATGGTTAAGGAGTCCAGAACCTTATCACCAACTTGTTCAAAGTTTTTATAAATATACATAAAATCTTCTGTTGGTAAAAGTATATTTCAATAGTTTATAAAAACATGGGTAGGAAGAATAACCTTCTGGCTTGAATTAGGAATCTCTAAATAAGATCAACTTGCAAAGCACATGGAAGCCCCTCAAATATTTGTCAAATGAGTAAATGGGCATCAAAAAGCCTGCTTCCCATTAATACAACTGCCTGAAAGGAAACTGTGAAAAAGGAAAAAATGGTATTCCAAAAATATCCTTAAACAAGATACTTGTAAAGCGCTTTGTAAAAACTAAGGCCCATAGGGAGCTCTATGTAAGTAACTTCATTACTGTTATCCTATAAACTTAATTTGGACCACAGCAAACTATATAGATGCATCGGCCTAAGCCATTACACCACTGGCAAAAAGAACTCATATGTGAATTGCACTACTAGTGAGGACGTAGGTTGCATCTTCTTCATATGTGAAAAAAGGCCTATCTTACAAGTTTACCAACCACTCTCATAAAAGCTGACTCAGTAAGACGTTAATAAGAAGTGCGAATTAAGCCTTGTAATTTATTCTACCACAATAAATTAATCCCTAATAATCTGTCTTCCATCTAACGTATTTATGTAATTTAGAACTTCACAAGGAACTATTAACACGATTCATTTTATTTTGAGGAAATGCAAATAAAAAGAAAACATCAAAATCCCAATTGACAATTGAGCTGCAAAAGTTTTCCTTCATATTGAAACAGACTGTAATATAGGAGACTGCTTAAAAAAACGTTTGGGATCTGCTCTCTTACACTTTGCTGACCACAACAGAGATGAAGATTGAGGTAGTTTGAAAATTCTATGAGGATTAAATCAGACTGCATTCTCCGTATTCTCTAGGGAAGTAAGCTTTAGGCATTGTGAAGTACCCTCAACTTCCAGGGACCAAGAATAACAACTACTGCAATGAAAGAGCAGAGTAGTTAGGGTTAAGGAGGTGGTTGCCTCTATAATGAAATTAGCTAGAATACTTATTTGCTGACATTATCAAAGTCAGTTCCATTGGTTTGAGTTGAGGCAGTGTAACTTTTGATGAGACATTTAGATTTATAACATAAGAAGCTATTTTAAACACAACAGAGTTACTCTCCATTTCAAGGAAATCCAGTTATGAAGTCTCTTAACAAAGCTTACCTGAATGATCCCCTAATTTACAAAATCACAATACAAAATGTATTCATGACATATAACAGGGGAAAGGTCTACTATACAGTGTTATAAATAAATGATAACATATAACATAAATGCTAAATAATATAATTTATAAATGACGTAAATATAACTGCATTAAGGAGTTTAGCTAAAGATATAACCATTCAGTTTAATCAAAGTTATCAACAAAAGCAAAATAAAAAATTTCATGTACAATTCGGGGAGGTTAACAGCAGCAAGCCCCATAAATAAAACTGTGGATAAGTCAAGCAACAGAGATGAGTCCCAGCTGTAATTATGCTATACTTTTACTTCTCATTTGAAAAAATGGCTAAAAAGTAACAAAAGTTGTTTTTAAAATGTAAGTAATAGTTTTTATGTGTGTAGTAATGGTATCAATCACTGCCCAAAGAGGGACAGTTAAGGCAAAGAAGTATAGGGGAAATTTAAAATGCATTTTTGGAACAATAACAACTTGTGGAGACAAATAAATTAGATTCCTATACAACAAAAAAGCTAAATTATCTTTACTTTAATTTCAAATATTAGAAATACAATCTAGATTAGGACTCCATTTGTTCTTTTTCAGTTGTTCTACAAAATCCTCACATGGTTAAATGCCTAACTTAATACTTTTCTATTACAAACTAAGCCAAAATTATGCATCTTTCAAGTAATAAAAAACTCCTCCGCTGAATAAATATAAAATAAAACCTCCAAATATAAACAAAAGAGACAAAAGTAACTATGAAGCTAATTTAAAATGTGATTAGAAATACACATAGAAAAGTTATCTTACGGAAGATCTTGAAACAGAGAAGATATAAAGGGGGAAGCATACTGGTTTCCATTTTGAAGGTTTTATTGTAAAACACTATTTCTGAGAAGATCATTCTAATAATAAATCCTTTTCTTTTTCACTTAATTAGGTTGGTAGAACTATGAGAGCTATCAAATAGGCAGCAGATAAGGAAAATGAGGACTTTCTCCTCTTCCCCAACTAAAGCACTATTAACAAAGCAAATTATTATTTACACAATTGTTTTCTTAAGTGTTTGAAGTTGTGAGTTGTCAATGACATAATGAAATGATTAAGATATATCAAAACTGTAACTTCATACTGTTCAAAAATGGTAAGTCTCTTACAATATTAATTTTAAAACTCATACAAAATAACTAATCATAGATGAAATGCTAGATTATGCTGGTATACATGGTAAAACAAGTTTACTTTGTCTGAATGAATAGGGTATGTTTAAAACACAAGTGAGTCGCCATACAGCAATCACTCTTCTAAGAAATGATTCAGAGAAAAGACATGTATATACCTAATTTATGCTTTAGATGTAAAAGTCATTCTGACAGTTAATGCTATTAAAATATTTCAGTATTACTTGCAATTCACGCATTACTAGCAATTCACACATTACTAGATATGTTACCTCAACAATATCCGAGTTGGTTCTGCTTTCATGAGGTTCATTATATTCTGTATACTTGAGAAGAACTTTGTCCATATCAGTGCTAGCATACTGAAACAGTTTGTTAGAGCTGTTGAAAATGATGAGTGCTATTTCACAGTCACAGAGCACACTAAGTTCATAGGCTTTCTTCATTAATCCAAACTTTCTCTTTGTAAAAGTGACCTAAACAATAAAAAAGGTATATTTTTATTAAAAGCATTAGTAGTACTTGAATATGGGCTATCTGAAGATGAATCTTCTTCTTAATACTGAGCCAGATTTCAAAGATGGAAAAGGTTCCCAGCTTCCTGCTCCACATGAGCCTTCCCTCTCCCATTGTGCTACAGTCCTACATTTGTTTTGTATATGCAAGCTCTCTGACAGAGCTGTCTCCTGGGGAAGTATTTCCTTATCCTTGGCTGCCACTCCACTACAGAAGGGAAGAACCGCAGAAGGAAACAGCTGATCAGTGTTCCCTTATCATTCAGTTAAAATTGTTACCATCAGAAACCCCAAATCCCAGCCAGGTAACGTAGCATCAGCCAGACTTTAATCCCTAAACAACTAAATACATCTACTAATCTAACATACTTCTCCTCCCTCCCAAGCCCTTCTCTATTGTATCCACTGAAATTCACAGTCTGGGATCAGCAAATTCCCCAGAGTCCTCAAATTCTTCTTTAACTGAAACCTGTTACCTGAAATCCTCTCTAACAGAGACCCCTCCCCTACCCCGCCAAATTTTTTAATTTACATCCCTTATACTGACTGAAGGCCCTAGAAGAGATGTCATTTTATGCTCTGTAATCTCTCTTTGACACTGCTTTTCTCTCCCTCCCCTTCAAAAACTTCAAATATTTTGAAGCTCATGCCATATAAAAATTATGCCACCCAACAACCCTCCTTGGGGTGAGCAAGAGTTACCCTTGATCCCTCTTCTTCTAATAAGGGATGGGAAAGGAGTGCGAGGGAACTCTCTGCACTTTCTGCTCAATGCTGTTGTGAACCTAAAACTTCTCTAAAACATAAAGTCTATTTAAAAAACAGTTTTTGAAAGGTCAGTAAGAATGTACTTTTGAATAATCTTTGGAATTGTGAAACAACATAAAGTTCAGCAATTTTCCCCATGGATATCTATCATATGATTTTCTTCCTATAACTTTAACTATTAGGCTAGACTTAAAATCAGTTATTGAAGTAGCTATTAAAGAAGTAGAGGATCTTCAGTATCATGAAAAGCAATTACAGCCACTAGAAATTTTTTTCACAGGCATAACTTTAATATCCTCTTTCATTACAGGTATAATATGTACATGTAAAAGCAAAACAACAACAAAATTCACTTCACATGTACAATTCAAAGACATTTCTGTATTTTTTCAGTCTGTTTTATTTCCTATGTAGCATGATAAAATTAAACAGTAGTACAGTAGTTCAATGGTTTTCACTAAATTTAAGCAGAGTATCTGTTTTCTCCCTATAGTAACACCAAATTTATTTAACATCTACACATCTTAGCATTTTATCACTTTAATCACTCTTAATTTTATGTAGATCTAATCTCTTTAATCGTCTCAAAACCTTATGTCTCCTCTGTATTTCTCAAGTGCACAAAGCACAATACTCCAGGTATTATATGACCGCTCAAATATTCTGTTAGCTAGTAAACTGAATGAAAATAGAGTTGAGAAGGTTCTTTAAATTTTCATTTAACAAGAAAATTTAGCCAATACAATCTAGTCTGTTCAAGATACATATTTATGTGTAAATTGTGTCATATATCCAAATCACCTTTTACGAATTATCTTTGAATACTGGTCTATATTTGATACTTTAAAATTCTCGGCAGGGCACGGTGGCTCACGCCTGTAATCCCAGCACTTTGGGAGGCTGAGGCGGGCGAATCACAAGGTCAGGAGATCAAGACCATCCTGGCTAACAATGCGAAACCTCGTCTCTACTGAAAATACAAAAAATCAGCCGGGCGTGGTGGCGGGCGCCTGTAGTCCCAGCTACTCAGGAGGCTGAGGCAGGAGAATGGCGTGAACTCGGGAGGCAGAGCTTGCAGTGAGCCGAGACTGCACCACTGCACTCCAGCCTGGGGAACAGAGCAAGACTCCGTCTCAAAAAAAAAAAAAAAATTTCTCAATATAAAACAGATACAAGTAAAAAAACCTCAGCATCTGTTGATGTACTTGTTTTTACAAACAGATTTGGGAACAAACAAAAACAAAATAGAATACAATGGAGGAAAGCAATAAGGAAAGGAATGAAAAAATACTATCACTTATGACAAGAGTATTATGCCTAGAAGATCAGATTATAACAAAATATAACAAGTCACAAAGCAAGAAAACAAACTGCTAAGAGTCTACATTTTGCCTCAATTTTAGTGTTTTCAGTTCAAAAGAAGTTTTTGGTTGTCATACAGAGATTTTCCTTCTATATATAACTACGACATCTAAAAGTGAAAAATCAGTAAAAGCCAACTAATTAATTAGTACAGTGTTAATTACTAATTTTACAATATAGCCACGTTTTAGTTCATAAATTGCATATGAAAGAGGTAACGTAATCTAAAATTAGGCTACAGAATACTAACTACATAATTAAAACTCAAGATTCAACTTTATTATTCTAAGACAATACTTTTAAACTGATGATTTTAATTACATTAAAATGATGTAAATTCTTTATATAAAGAAATCACAAAATTTAGTTATAAATTCAAAACGGAATAAAGTCATGTTTACTCCTCTCTACTCCTCTAAAACATGCATACATACACATACACATACACACACACACATACATACATACATACATAATAAAAAAGAGACTGGGTTTTCTTCAAGGAAAGTAAGAATCCCAAACTACAAATTTTCATCTGCCAGATTTGATGAAACTTAGATGAAAATGAAAGTGGATTCAGAGAATTCACACTGAGTTCTTCACAAAAGTGGCAATGTCCTCTGAGAGGATCCTCTGATTAGTGCCAGAAGATTCACAAGTGTGAGAAGTCCCTGAATTAAGAATCTTGTTCTAAATGTAGAATGCCAGGTAAGGTGGAAACAAAGCAAATAAAGAAAATAATTTTATAGGAAAGCTATTTCTGTTAACTCATACCTAATTGCCAAAACTGTCAGAGATCACAGATCTAAAATGTGAGCTGGTATGGCTCAGAAAAGAATGAGAGGAGAAAAAAAATCAAATCATAACAGAGATTTTTAGCACAATAATAAAAATCAAAGAATCAAAACAGAAAACTAAAATGAATAGAAAAAAAGTTGTTTGTATTGTTGGCAGATAATGAAGACACCAAAAAAGCCCAGAGCAATTGACAAAGGGAAAATATTTATTAAAAAATAAAGTACAGAAAGGCTATACCATCTCTTAAAAAAAGTGACAAGGAATAATCAAATTCATGGCATATTCAGATTAAGTTACTGAATGTCAAGGTCAAAGAAAGAATACCGTGTACACCAAGGAAGGAAGTGGGTCACTTTTAAGAAGGGAAAAAACTCAGTCTGGTGTTAGAATTCTGGCAACATTCAAAATCAGAAGACCAAATCTCTACGATGTTCTGGGGAAAAGAAATAGGGCCTATACCTAGAACGTTAGACCTAGCCAAGTTAGACTTCAAGTATGAAGACAATAAACATTTTCAAACTTAAAAAAACTCATGAAGTATAACACCTACAAGCCCTTGTTAGGGGTCGAAAAAAAAAAAAAAAAAACAAAACAAGCATTACTTGCTGGAAAAAAAAAAGTCATCTGAGTAGAATATAAGTTGAAAAAAGTTCAATGCTGCACACTCAGCTTCTAAAACAAAGATACTGTGTAGCAGTGAGTCGGTGCTAAAAAAAATTTGATGAATAAATCTGTAAAGGTATAATGAAGAAACAGTGAGAAACCCCAGAGGTTATGCTGGAAAATGTACAGGGTAATGGGTGTGGAGGCTTGTATTCTGGAGAAGAAATTGGCCAGTGGGATTATGAGAAGACAATTTTTTTTTTTTTTTGAGACAGAGTCTTGCTCTGCTGCCCAGGTTGGAGTGCAGTGGCGTGATCTCGGCTCACTGCAAGCTCCGCCTCCCGGGTTCACTTCATCCTCCTGCCTCAGCCTCCTAAGTAGCTGGGACTACAAGCCCACCCTGCAACGCCTGGCTAATTTTTTGTATTTTTTTTTTTTTTTAGTACAGACGGGGTTTCACTGTGTTAGCCAGGATGGTCTGGATCTTCTGACCTTGTGATCCACCCGCCTCGGCCTCCCAAAATGCTGGGATTACAGGTGTGAGCCACCATGCCTGGCCAAGAAGACAAATTTTTAAAACAGCAGTTTGGGTTCAACTTGTGCTTCTCACCTCTGCTGCTTGGAACACTCAATACCTGCCACATCACAAGAGCATTAGCAGCCATGCTGATGCAGACAGACGCCCTCCAGAATAAAACCTGAGGAGTACAGAAGCTCTGCTGGAGATAGGAGTTGAAGATACCAGGTAGAAACTGACTAACCTCTGGCAGTGTGACTTCTCAACCATTCTTACTCAGAACCTCCAAGTTTGGTGGATTACCAGGTAGATAAAGTATCTTCTTCCAATGTTCTTTTCCCTGGGGGGCTCTGTGTGGAGCTGCGATCAGAGTTCTTTGCGGATACTATGACTTTTGTGATGGCTGGGGCCCTCTAACAAATTATATGATCAACTAGAATCATGTAGACTAGTACAAATATATACAAGATCACAGGGAATAAAAATCAACTAGACTGGTGAGTTAAGAGATGTAACAAACTAGATAAAAAACCAATATCCAACCTTTTATACTATCTATAAAAGACATACCTAAAACATAAGGAAACAGTAAGGATGAAAGTTAACACAGAGTTTCAGACCTATCAAGAAAATACTGGCTGGGCGCTGTGGCTCACACTGTAATCCCAGCACTTCGGGAGTACCAGACAGGAGGATCACTTTAGCTCAGGAGTTTGAGACCAGTCTGGGCGACATGGTGAGACCTCATCTCTGCAAAAAGTACAAAAATTAGCCAGGCATGGTGCACATACCTGTAGTCCCAGTTACTCTGGAGGCTGAACAGGAAGATTGCTTGAGCGCAGGAGGTCAAGGCTGCAGTGAGCCATGATCATGCCAAGGCACTCCGGCCTAGATGACAGAGCAAGACCCTGTCTCAAAAAAAAAAAAAGAAAGAAAAGGGGGAGAGGAGAAAGGGAGCAAAGGAGGGAGAGAGGGAGGAAGGAAGGAAAAGAAAAAAAGAAAAGGAAAGGAAGAAATGTGTAGCTATATCAAGGTGAGGTAAGGTAGATTTAAGACAAACATGCCTTACTGAGGATAAAGATGGTCAATATGTATTGCGAAATTCGCCAAGAAGGCATAACGACTCTAAATATGTGCAAGCCTAATGAAATAGTCCCAAAATGTATAAAACAGTATGTATTAAATGAATAAAATATACATAGAAATGGACAAATCCACCATTGTGGTAAGTACAATTATTGATAGATCTCAATGAACGAAAAACAAAAGTCACAAAGAATACAGAAGGTTTGAACACAACAATGAGAGTGATCTGAAAGCTATATGGAGACACATGCATCCAACAATTAAAGAATACATATTTACCCAACTCCACTTGGAACATGTAAAAAACCAATCATGATTTAGGAAATAAAGCAAGTCTTAACACACTTAAAAAGGCTCACAATCTACTGAAATAAGAGCAATATAAACCACTATAAAGCACTGTGATAAGCCCTGTCATAAAAGTGTTTACAAAATGTTTTGGTAAAGACTGAAAGATACCATCCGAAACAGAGACAATACATATAGAATATCCAGAATATGTAAAGAACTGAGAGAAAAAAATCAAAACCAACAACCCAGCACAAAATAAGCAAACCACAAAAATAGGTTGCATTTCACTTTTCTAAGACCAGAAAAGGCAATAAAATAAAATTTTAAAAAGGACAAAGACAGAAAAAACAGAGTTTTAAAAGAAAGGAAGACAAGATAGATAGAAAGAAGGAAAGGGAAAGTATATGGGCAAATAGGAATTCTCATACTAACTTACTACAGTGTATCTAGTACAATCACTTCGGAAAGCAACTTGAAAACATGGTAAAGGTGATGATGGACATACTCAGCCTAGCAATTCCTTCTGAAAGTATTTATCACAGAGCAACTTTTACCCATGTATAAAGAGACAGGACGACAGATGTATACTGCAACACCATTTATAATAGTAAAAAATTAGGAACAACATTAATTGTTCTTTGATAGAAGTATTGATGAATTAAGAATATTTATTCCTACAACTAGCTGTACTGAATGAATAAGAGCAGATGGATCTAAAACACTACATTGTGTGCAGATGAAAGCAAGTGCAGATGAAAACGTCATTATGTAAAACTTTAAACCCATGCTGAAACAATATTAAATAATACCTGTTAAAAAAAAAAACAAAGAAAATACAATGTAAATTCATGACAGGGGTTCTCATGAGAAGGAAAGTAGGAAGAGACTAGGAAAAATTATAAAGAGGACAGTAAATCTCTAATTTTTTTCACTTTACAAATAAAAATAAAAATACATACAACAAATGTGTCAGCACTGACCCTTCTGGATAATGAATATAGCAATCCTTGAGGTATTGTTCTCTGTATTCTACCTTTGGAACCTTTAGAAAAAACATTTATTTTTAAACTGCTTTCTTTCTTTTTTTTAAGTATATAAGGATGTCTGCTTCTAGGTTAGAGGGAGTAGTTGTTGCAAGACCAAAGAACCCACTGAAATCAACTAGTAAAACAGAATGAAATATAGCCAATATCTGTTTAAAGGTATCAGAAAGCTGCTGAAGCAGGCAGACTGGAGATGCTAAGATTCTATAATATCTTTCACATACAAGGTCTGAAGGCTCATTAAAAAACCACTAGACATGTCAAAAGACTGCATCATATAATTGAGAACAAAGAAAAAAAAGGGATCAGATATGGACCTACAGGTAATCCAGATATAGCTGTTAGCAGACATGAGCTTAAAGATAACTATGGCTAATATTTTTAAAAAATAGTTTTAAAATGGAAAAAATGCATGAAAAGATGGGCTATTTCGCATAAAAATGAAAAATCAAAAAGAAATTCTAGAATTGAAACTATATTATCTGAAATTAAGAACTTATTAGGCTGTTTCATCAGTTAATTTTAAAAAGCAGAGAAAGGCTTACTAGAAAATAGATTGCTAGAAAATAAGTAACTAGAAAACATTCAAACTGAAGTAGAGAGGAAAAAAGGAGTAAAAAATACAGGAGGACAAAATACATAAGAAATGTATGGGACACAAAACAGTTATATGTAACTAGAATCCCAGAGAAGGAAAACAATGGGACACAAGCAATATCTGAAGACACATGCCCCTTGTGGGTCCATCACAGTAAAAATGTATATTAACAAAGGAAAAGCAAAAGGCTTCAAAGCAACAAAACAAAAAAAGGCACATTATCTTTAAAAAAAAATTTTTTTTAAGATCAAAAGCTGGCCTCTCAACAGAAATGAATGGAAGTTGGAAGACAACTGCTTCAAAGTACTAAGAGAATAAAACTGCCAATCTAGAATTCTACAACCAATAAAAACAGCTTTCAAAATGATGATACAACTAAAAAACAATTAAAAATTATGCAAAGGATTTAAATAGACATTTTTCCAAGGAAGATATATAAATGTCCAATAAGCGCATGAAAAGATGCTCAACATCATTAGCCATCAGAGAAATGCAAACTAAAACCACAAGTACCAGTTTATACC
Organism: Macaca thibetana thibetana; assembly: GCF_024542745.1. Taxonomy (NCBI): domain Eukaryota; kingdom Metazoa; phylum Chordata; class Mammalia; order Primates; family Cercopithecidae; genus Macaca; species Macaca thibetana. Next base: position 90,854,089 of record NC_065584.1, read on the forward strand.
CATCACGATGGCTACAACAAAAAAGACAGGGCCGGCGGGGCGGGGGGTGGGCAGTGGTTCACGCCTGCGATCCCAGCACTTTCGGAGGCCGAGGTGGGTGGATCAAGAGGTCAAGAGATCGAGACCATCCTGGCTGACACGGTGAAACCCCGTCTCTACTAAAAATACAAAAAATTAGCCAGGCATGGTGGCGGGTGCCTGTAATCCCAGCTACTCAGCAGGCTATAGCAGGAGAATGGCACGCGAGCCCAAGAGGTGGAGTTTGCAGTGGGCTGAGATCCCACCACTGCACTCCAGCCTGGGCAAAAGAGCAAGACTCTGTCTTACACAGGAAAAACAAACAAAAAGACAGACAGACAATAACAAGTGTTGGCTGGGATGTGGAAAACCTAGAATGCCGACACATGGCTGGCAGAATGCAAAAATGGTGCAGTCACTTTGGCAGTCTGGCATTTCTCAAAATGTTAAACTTAAGAGTTACCATGTCATCTAGCAATTCTTAAGTACACTTTTATATACTTAGCAGCAAATATGCAGAAACTAAAATTTGAGAAGAAATGTAATAATGCTTTAGAAAATCAAATATCTACTAATAAATATAACAAAAAATGTAGAAGACTTATTTTGAAAATCAGCCATTAAGGAGAGAATTAATGAAAACCAAATGAAATATAAACATGTTCACAGATTGTAAGACTTGACACTGTAAAGATTTCAATTCTCCCTAAATAGATCCATACATCCAGTGGGAAAAAAACCCCTAAATTCCAGTAGGTTTTTTGTTTTCTTAAGTGAACACTGACACTTGGTTTCATTTGGATATTCTGAAAAAGGGCAAGAATAGTCAGCTGGTTCTGCAAAAAAAAAAAAAGAAAAAGGTGCAGAACTACACTACCAGATATCAAATTATAGTAATTAAAACAGTGTAGAATTAAGCAAGGATATACAAATAATCAAATGGAACAAAATAGAGAATTCAGAAAGTTTCACATACATATGGTTATTCAACTCATGCTAAAGGCAACCCTGTCATACAGTGATGAAAGGATGGTTTTTGCAATAAATTGTACTGGGACAACTAAATATCCATCTGGAAAATAACAAATTCTGACCCCTACACCTCAAACCAAACACAAAAATAAACACCAAATGGATAACAGGTCTAAAACATGAAAGGTTAAAAAAACCAAAAGAGTTCTTACAGAAGAAACCATAGAAGAATAGCTTCACGGCCTTATGGTAAGTAAAGATTTCTTAAACGTGACACAAAAGGCACTAGTCATAAAGGAAAGGGAAAAAAGGTAAATGGGAAACCATTAAAATATTATTGATTTTTTAAAACATTAAGAAAGTGTAGGCCTGGTGTGGCGGCTCATGCCTGTACTCCTAGTGCTTTGGGAAGCCACGGCAGGAAGATCACTGAAGGCCCAGAGTTCCTGATGAGTCTGGGCAAAACAGCATCTCTACAAAAAATAAAAGAATGGTACCTGCCTGTAGTCCAAACTACTCAAAAGGTGAAGATGAGAGGATCATGTGAGCCCAAAAGTTTGAGTTACAGTGACCTATGATCACACCACTGCACTCCAGCCTGGGCGTCAGAGCAAGACCCTGTCTCTAAAATAAAATTTTAAAAAAGAAAGTGAAAAGGCATAGTTTTAGAGTTAATATTTATAATGCATATCATGGACAAAACACTCATCTGATTATATAGAATGCATATTAATAATAATAAAGCGGGCAGCCCATTAGAAGAAAACAAAATGAAGTGAATAGACGAGTCACAAAAGAAGATATATATCTAAATGGCCAATAAAAATATGAAAAAGTGAGCACCTTCATTAGACATCATGGAAACTTAAGATTAAAGTAAATTACTATTGCTCACCTAACAGAATGACTAAAATGAAAAGGACAACACCCAGTATTGCTCAAGACTGGAGCAGCTAGAACTCTTACACACTGCCAGCAGAGTGTAAACTAGAAGAACTACTTTAGAAAACTTCTGTCAACTACTAATCAAATGTATAACTTTATGACTCAGCAATTGCACTCCTATTTACCCAAGTGTTCATGTATACTATCGAGAGTATTCAAAATTACAGCCTTCATAATAGTTCCAAAGTAGAAAGCAATCCAAATGTCCATTTACAATAGAAAAAAGTAAATACATAAATTGTATTCTACTGACACAATAGGTTATACATCAATGAAAATGTACAAGATATATTTACATATATCTACATGCAACAACACTGATACATTTCACAAATGTAATATTGTGCAAAAGAACACACACTGTTCATATAAATTCAACAACAGATATAATTAATCTATAGTGTTACAAGTCAGGATAATGACTTTCCTTGGGGCAGCGGGAAACAACTGGAGACAGGATAAACAGTGCCTCTCGGGTGGTGCTCTGGGATATGCTGACTACATGGTCTTGTTCTTTGTGCAAAAATTCACTGAACCACACTCTTAGGATTTCTGAATTTTTCTTAATCTTATACTTTAATACAGTTTACTTTTTAAAAAGTGTTTTAGATAAGGAAGGACAAACATAAGGTTTCACCAGAAGCTTCTAAGTGGAAGTAAAGTGAAGCAGCTCTTTAAGTGTATGATACTGTCACTCCTCTACCACCCACAAGATTGTGTACTGTTCCAATGATGAAGTGTGATTTTTATTTTGCTAGTTCACACCTGTAATTCAAAACTCTTATTTGCTACTACCTCCTCCAATAAATAGTCCCTAAACCACTCCATTAGAAGTTAGTGGTTTCTTCTATAAATTCTCCCAGTATCTGAGATTATTTCTATTTGCCATATATTTAGAGCTCCTGTGTAGGCTATATATTTTTAGTGAGTTTCCAGGACCTAACACAGTCTCTTGGGATATCTGAATCTGGACAAATAAATGACATCTCTTTTCTTCTGCAAATATATACTTTTTCTCCCTTTCATGAAGAAACATGAAACTTTTAACTCAGAATCAAATTCTAAAATCAATAAAATTAAGATACTCTTTTAGTTTGTGACAAATTGTTTCTGTGTCTAATTTAACCTGAAAAATAAACTGTCCAATTATTTCTTTTACGTCTTTTCTCCACTCTTTGCCGAAGTTACCTGAGACAGAAATTCAGATAGTCCTTGTCCCATCTGGCAGCTAGGCAAGAAGCTGACACAGCAGCTAAGTCCAATGTAAGAACAGGCTCACATTCTAGTTGCTTAGTGGCAGTATCCATCTTTTTGACAAGGTCATTTCCTCAACTCAAAAAGTTCCATTACAGAGTCACCTACACATTCCTAAGCTACTCTTTCCCTCTAAAAATGTAAATCCCTTCCATAGGTTAGGTCCAATTTAGCTATGTCCAACTTAAACATGACTATCTACAGAATAATGAGGGCTCAAGAATTTTATGTGTCCTCCAGTTGTCTGCTTGTATGTTATTCCCCAATAAACCCTATTTTATATTTATACTGCATATATTCAAGAAGCAGGTCCCTATGCCTCCTCTATACTTCCTAATCCTCAGATTGTGAAGGGAAGATAATGTGCAGCCTTGCTTGGAATCATTCCTTTGGAATAATAGCATGGATAGTTTACCAATCTTTCCTATTGTAACAACATTCACAATGAATCATACTGTGTGGGCCTTATGTCTTTGTTGAACAATCTTCATGAGTTGAAACCAGGGCCTCCTCTTTAATTCAGTCTATGGGCAACCCTCATCACTCCCACCAACTTCCTTACAGGCTGCTCGGTTGAGTTTTATCTCCAATTATATCTATATTTCAGTGAATTACTACTCAGATTTTGCAAAACACATCTTCAGTTTTGTTCTGTTCCTGGTAAACTTTCTGAAACCACCTGTTCTTGAAACTTTTCCTGATATGCAACTTTCCCAGAGACAGCATCTCTCCAGTAGTTCCTTTATAATATGCTATGAAATGATTTTTCCTTCTTCCTTCTGAACTAAGGAGTTGGTAAACTTTTTCTAAAAGTGCCAGAGAGTAAAGATTTTAAGCTTATGGACCATATAGTTTCTGGGGCAACTACTCAATTCTGTTGTTATAATGCAAAAGCAGCCACAGACAATATGTAAATGAATGAGCATAACTGTGCTCTAATAAAACTTTATTTACAATAACAGATGGCCAGCCCATGGGCCATAGTTTGTTAAGCCAACATTAGACACTTAAAACTTCTGGCCTCTTCATATGCCAGCATCATTATAATTATCTTGAGAATCTGTAATTTGCCCACATGGTACCATAAAATAACTTCAATATATTTTATCAATTAAAACTGAGGTACATACATAAATTTATAAATATTTGCAATAAGTATAAAAAAATTCTCATTATATATTGGTCAACTAGAAAATTTAACTGACTAGAACATTCACTGATAATTATAGTTAACTTAGCTACTACCTAATTATAAAAACAGATAACTTAAAAATAATCAATATAAAAAGACTAACAGTCAAATATATAATCAAATACACAGAAGACTAAGTATCTTATGAAAAATCTATACAATGGACAGTAATGGTGGGGACTGTGGTGATTTTACTCTTGAGTATCTATGTTTTCTGTGACATATATCTATAATAAGGAAGTCTCTTTAAAGCAGATGATGAAAAGACACAATTTTATGATTGTTAGAATTTTTCATTTAATCTGTAACTAAAAGTATTTAGACTTAAAATTAAGTTTAAGAAAAACCCAACCATTCTGTCCTATGTTCTTTTTTTAAAAGAATATTTATATCAATTAAATAAATTAAAATTTTCATTTACCTGTCGGTTCCTTTCATCCATTATGCGTGTGATTTGTATTTTCTTCCGCCCCATTTTCAGTCACCTTTCCTTATTTCCTTATATTCCAAATATTTAATTCAAAAGCTAATTTTCTTCAATACCCTAATGCATCATATACAGCTTCTATTATTTCAGCTTCTAGTCCAAGGGGTACAGCTGAAATTTTCTACAAGATCTAAAAGAAAACACAAATTAGAAGATTTAAAATCTGTGAGTTTACAAATCATGTAAGTGTTATACAAATTTCAAATTTGCTTTTATACTGCACACAGCATTATTAGTTGAAATTTCTGGTTATACAAAATTAGTAAGTAAGTTGAAGTCGTTAACTTTACCCCTAAAATACCTCTTGAATCTCTTTGTGTCTCTAATTCTGGATAAACTAATGCAATAATAATGTTTGAGGTTTTCTCAATGTATATAATAATAGCAGCAAGAGCCAAGCCTTACTGAAATTCTTCTATGTACTAGGCATTTTCCTAAGTATAGACATGTCTTAACTCATTCAATCCTAACAGCAATCTGTAATTATTACCTCCATTTTATAAATAGAGACACTGAGACACAGAAAAATTAAGCAATACGCCCGAGGTCACATAGTAAGGGGCACAGCTTGGGGTTATAAACTCAGGGAGTCTGGTTCCAGCACTTCTGTTCTTAACAACACAGAATATCCTTAAAAACTTCTGATGACCTCCATACCAAACAATGAACTAATCTGGATAGCCCCAATCTGTCTTTTCAAATTCTTGCAAATTGCCCTAGCCTCCAGCCAAATTACTATTTGTCAATTCACAAAGCCACTATATACTTTCATAAAAACATGCATTTAAATGAAACATTCCTTTGGCCATTTAATGAACACCTCCTTATCAGTCAAGGTTCAGTTTGCACGTCACTTTCCAGATGAAGTGAAAATCTATTTCCCTTGGTAGAATAAACCACAGCAACTTTGTGTGTGTGTATAAATTCCAAGTCTGCTTTCCTTTAAGACTGTGAATCCTTCAAGACTTAAAAAATCTTTCAGGCGTTTTTTATTTCACTTATGCTGTGTAGCAGGATGACTGGAAATGATATAGTTTGTCATGTCCTGAATGATGGCTGTGTCATTTTAAAAACCTAGTGCTTTCAGACTTACATAATAAAAATATGAGGAGATGGGGGAATGAATGCTATAATACAACAGTCATAATAATACATTCCCATGGGAATTTTATGCAAGCATTTTTAATACTGTACATGTGTATCTATAAAACTTCAATTGTACTGTGCATATCCAGTGTGTGATTAAATCTGGCTTTTGCTCAATCAAAAGCTATGAGCCTTTCATTACTTCTCATTTCCAGCACTAACATAAGCACAGCATTTCTTATTTATCTTCCCTCATTATTTTATTTCTTCATTCATACAAATATTAGTTGATCATCTATTAACTGACTGATAACCTATTGTTCACCTACTTCTAATCAATGTACTTCCAAACACTGAACTATGCACAGAGGATAACGTGGCCAGAAAAAAAAAAAAAAAAAAAAAAAAGGAAATGATTCCTAATCTAGCAGAGTCTAGTAGAAGAAAAAGACATTAATCAAAGCATAATGCAAATGAGTTTGCATAATTCGAAACTAGAAAGCTCATTTATCTGAATTAAATTTATGGTTCAGGAAAGGCTTCCCTGAGGATGTGTCTCATACTCAAATCTGAGTATGAGAACAGCATGTGCAAAAGCCCCATGACAAAAGGGAACAGGAAACATTAGAGGAACTGAAAGATGGCTAGTCACTGGTGGGACCCAAACTTTTAAAAGATCACATTGTATCCAATTCCCAATATAAAAACTTGTACTGTAGTAGGCAGGAGAAATATTAATACATTTTACTGCAGAGCTAGTATTGCTAAGGCATGCAAGATATGTTAATGGCTGTAAGATGGATACATTGTACTACCTTATATCACCTAAAAAATTCTGAATTCTATAACATATTTGGGCATTTTTTTGCTTTTGACAATGGTGGAGTAGTTTGCTTCAAACCAACCTTCCTTTGAGAACAACTAGAAAAGAAAAACACAAGATAATCAGTTTTATATCACTAGAGAACTTTCAAAACTAGAGAATCTGCAGGGCGGAGATCTGGAAGAAATAGGTGATACCAGTCTCTGGACTCATCTGTCTGTAGATTCCAAAACCATTGCCTGAGAGACTGAGAAAGTTAATAGAGTTTTCAAGAGACCTGGGGGTGGACATACAAAACTTAGATTTAGGGCCTGCCAAGGAGGAATAGTCCTAGTAAACACATCAGGCATATGGACAGACTCCAAAGAACTATACTCTAGGCATAAAGGTAAACTAGAAACAGATGAGCCCACACAGGAAGAAAAGCACAGCTTTAAATCATCTCAGTCCCTAATTCGATTAAGGCAATCTGGGCTAACTACTCTTATCAGCCTAGCTGTACACCAGTAGCAAAAGTAATTCTCAGCAGAAAGATAGCATCATCTAGAAATTCATATTTTTTTCACGTTTCATATAAATGTCTAGAAATCAAAATATAACCAGTCAAAACCCAAATGAAACCAAGATTTTTAAAATGGCAATAGAAACAAATTCACAGTAGATCCAGATAATGGTGTTATCAGAAAAAAGTTTAAAATAAGTTAAATATTCAAGGAATTAAAAAGTAAAACTAAGAATTTTCATAAACAAAAAGTGGAAAACATGAATCAAAACATGCAATTTTGAAAAAGAAGTGATGCATGGTTTTAATAATACTTTAGACACAGCTGAAGAAAGAATCAACCCAGAAGACAGGAAAGAAGAAAACACCTAGACTGAAACACAAAAAGAGAATGAGAAACATAGACAACACTGAGAAATTACAGCACATGGAAAACGGATACAAAATACGTGTAACTGGAGTCTCAGAGGGGAGGAGAAAACATACAGGCAAGAAAAAAATATCTGAAGACATAATAGCTAAAAACTTTCAAAACTGACCAATGAGACATCAAGCCACAGATGCAAGAAGCTCTATCAATCCTCAAGCAAAATAAATACAAAGAAAACCACACTTAGGCACATCAAAGGGGAGAGGGGGAGAAGGAAAGAAAGAGGGGAGGGAGAACAGAGGGACAGGGGCAAGAGTGGGGGAGAGAGAAGGAGGTCCCCCATCCCCATAGATTTTTTTTTTTTTTTGAGACAGAGACTCACTCTGTCACCCAGGCTGGAGTGCAGTGGCGTGATCTTGGCTCACTGCAACGTCTGCTTTCCAGGTTCAGGCGATTCTCCTGTCTCAGTCTCCCAAGTTGCTGGGACTACAGGCACCCATCACCATGCCCGGCTAATTTTTTGTATTTTTAGTAGAGACAGCGTTTCTCGGAGTTAGCCAGTGTGGGATATGATGAGGTTTCTCTTCAAATAACACGTTCAGTCTTTTATTCTTTAATTCATAGTACCTCCCCGAAGCCTTTTCCCCTTTTTCTCCTTTTTGCCTTTTTGAGATGCCCAGGCATGCCACAGTAGCAGGCATTATCAGTACCAGCTCACATTCCTTTCCTGATTTGGAAAGAGGACTAACTTTCAAGGTCATTACAGACACCCCTTCCCCTTTCCCCTCCACTTTCTTTTACGTGCCCATCTTATCTAAAAAAAATCAAATGTTTAGCCAACCGGGATTAGTTCAGATTGTACAACCCCACCCCAGCCAACGGGGAAAGGGTACAGGGGCATGTCTTGCATCAGGAATAAAGGCTCTCGTGCCCCTTTATTCAGGTGTGCTCTCATGGCGACTGGCCAAGGAAGCCCCCTCTGCGGAGAAGTAAAATTGCTTTGCTAAGAATCCTTTGGTAGAGTGCTCAATTTCCTTAGGATTTTGAGTGTTATTCCTAAAACCAGATAGTCTCAATCTCCTGACCTCATGATCCACCCGCCTCAGCATCCCAAAGTGCTGGGATTACAGGCGTGAGCCACCGCGTCCGGCCAGACAGAGAGATCTTACAAGCAGTCAGAAAAAATTTAAAAGATTAACTTCAAGAGGCAACAATAAGAGTTATAGCTGGTTGACTTTTCCCAAATAATAAAAGCCAGAAGACAATGAAATGATGTCTTCAAAGTGCTGGTGGGGAAAAGGCAAACTAAAATTTTGTATCTGACAGAAAAAAAAAATCCTTCTGAAATGAAGGCAAAATAGAGAGGCAACTTTAAGGCAAACAAACAGTTTGTTGTCAGGAAATACTGAAGAGGCTTTTTCAAGTAGAAAGAAAAAAGAACCCTAAATACGGCTTGGATATGCACAAAAAATGAAGTGCAATGAACAGGGGTGAACAGGGTTAAGTGAATAACTCCAAAGGAATACTGACTAAAAAATAATACTTTGTGGGACTTCAAATGTTACAATACATAACATTAATAGTACATAACAGGGGAGGATAGCAAAATGAAATAAAAGTGTCCTAAAATCCTTTCATTGATTAGGAATTGGAAAAAACACTCATTTACTTTAGACCTCAATAAGTCAAGGATGCATGTGGTAATCTCTTGGGTAACCATGGCAAGAACAGTAAAAGTACAAATAGTTAAGAGGAGGAAAAAAAATGGATTAATAACCCAAAAGAAGGCAAGAAAGGAAAGACAAATAGAAAGCAAACAGGGAGATGACAGATTAAATCCAAATATGTAAGTAATGACATTAAATATGATTAAACTAAACCTCCAATTTTTCAAAGAAGATAATAGAAGTGGATTAAAAAAACAAACCCCAATTATATGATGATTACAGAGGACACATCTTAAATACGGAAAAAAAGTAAAAGCATAGTGAAAGACACACCATGTAAAACACAAACCAAAAGAAAGTTGTGTGGCTATCATAGTAAACTTGAATGCAGGAGGTAGACACTAGATACATATACATGGATTGCATGGATAGACACAGGATACTTCAAAACAATAAAAGTTGAATTCACCAGGAAGACATATCAATTCTAAATTTGAGCGTACCTAACAACACTTACAGTTAGGAATCTGCTCCTGAAAATCAGATATTCTGCATGAAAACCATAACCAGAAATTTATTTCCCATTATTTCAAGTAGGGAAAAATTATAATATGTTACACATCAACCATAATCCCCAATCATTTCTCTTTTAAAATTCAACACACAAAAAAATGCCCATTTATAGTAAATTACCATGGCTAAGGGATGTAAAATGCTTACTACATGACTTCATATGCAGTTACTTTCTCACAGCTTTTTTCCCTTCTCCACAATTTAACACTTTCTCAACTTTTTTGTGCATTCTACAAATCTAAGCAAAAATAAGGGCTAAATACGAAAGGCGATTAGAAAAGTGTTCAGGACAAACACACAGGAAGACAACGACTCAGAGGCTTCTAATATTATAATGTCTTGCTTATTGCCAGCAACATCAGAGATGCACATTCCGTTTACATGCTTCAAAATGCCTGAACATGATTCTAATATTCTACAAACTATACTTGGAATATAATCTGTGACTTTTCCCATATACCAGTTTGTTAGACTACTGAAATAAACTTCAGCTAAGAAACAGGGTATGCCTATATATAAAGCCAACACCAAAAAAACTAAGTCAAGTCTACAATTATAGCAAGTCAATTTTTTTTTTTTTTTTTTTGAGATAGAGTCTCGCTCTGTCGCCCAGGCTGGAGTACAGCGGTGTGATATCGGCTCACTGCAACCTCTACCTCCTAGGTTCAAGTGATTCTCCTGCCACAGCCTCCCGAGTAGCTGGGACCACAGAGACCCACCATCAAGTTCAGCTAATTTTTGTATTTTTAGTAGAGGGAGGGTTTCACCATGTTGGCCAGGCTGGTCTCCAACTCCCACTTTTTCACTGGCCCTAACCCACTTCATGTTCCTTACTATCCTCCTTAACCAGTTTAATTTTCACAACCTCACCTCCTTTTGGCTCCAAACCCTTGCCTCCATTTTGTTGCAAAACCTGACCGCTGAAGACCAGCTTCCATGTAGCTAAATATGGTTAGATGAAAAAAATTAGCATGCTAATCAAGCCAATTAATCTCACTTTAAGTTCATGAAGGTCATGAACCTTAAACCTCAAATATTCCCTTCATACTACAATCTTCCATTTCCAGAAACTTTCCATTTCCCAATTCCTTGTTGATTATTTTATGCCATAATCTCTCTGCTTATATCTCCAACATTCATCAGACATCTTCACTCTCAGTTAGATGACTTTGCTTGTCTTGATCCTGAGAGAAATTTAAAATGTACAAAATAATAAGCAAACCTATATCTGCAGAATTTCAAAAGTTTCAATTTTATAAAGATGTTAATTCTCCCCAAATTAATGTACAGACTAAATGCAAACCCTATCAACATATCAGCAGGCTCTCTCTTATTGTATATGCAAACTGATAAGCTGATTCTAAAATTCATTTGGAAATAGAGAGGTGAAAGAATAGCCAAGACAATCTTGAATGATAAAGCTAAAAGACACACATACCATATAAAGCCATAAAAATTAAGATGCTGTGATTTTCCCCCAAAGAAAAACTCAAAGCTAGCAGAAAGCAGGAAATAATACATTTGAGAGCAGAGATAAATGAAATAGAGAACACAAAAACAACAGAAAAAAAATCAACAAAGCCAAAAGTTGACTCTTCAAAATGATTAACAAAATTGACAAACCTTTAGCTAGACTGACTAGGAAGAAAAAGAGAAGACTCAAATTACTAAAAAATCAGAAATGAAAGTGGGGGCGTTACAACTTACTCTATAGAAATAAATGAGACTGTAAGAGGGTACTATAAACAGCTATATACCAACAACTGGGATAACCTAGATAAAATGGACAAATTCCTAGAAACACAAAACGTTTCTAGAACTACCAAGACTGAATTGCAAAGAAATAGAAAAAGAGTTGAATAGAGCAATAACTAGTAAGGAGATTGAATTGGTAATTAAAAATCTCCCGACAAAGAAAAGCTCTAGACCCAATGGCTGCATTGATGAATCCTACCAAACAATTAAAGAACTAACACGAATCCTCCTCAAACTCTTCCAAAAAATTGAAGAGGGAGGAACATTTTCTAAATCATTCTATGAGGTCAACGTTGCCCTAATACCAAAACCAAAGATACAACAAGAAAACTATAGACCAATATACCCTATGAATAGACCAAAAACCCTCAATAAAATACTAGCAAACTGAATTCTACCGAATACTAAAAGGATTATAATGGTGATCAAGTAGGATTTCTTCCTGCAACGCAAGGATGTTTCAATATACTAAAATCAATGTGACACACCAACCACATAAGAGAATAAAGGGGGAAAAAAACATGATCATCTGAATTAGTACTGAAAAAGGATTTGACAAAATACAACACTCTTTTATGATAAGAACACTCAACCAAACTAGGAAAAGAAGGAAACTACTTCATCATAATAAATACTATATATAAAAATTCCACAGCTAACATCATATTCAATGATCAAAGACTGAAAGCCTTTCCTCTAAGATCAGGGATGAGATATGGAAGACCACTTTCACCACTTCTATTCAACACTGTAATGGAAGTTCCAGTTAGAGCAATTAGACAAGAAAAAGAAATAAAGGCATCCAAATTAGAAAAAAAGAAGTATAAATATCTCTGTTTTAAGATGACATGATCTCTTTTGTCCCCTAGAATCCTTTCATGAGCAAGCATGATCTTACATGTAGAAAACTCTAAAGAGTCCACAAAAGAAATGGTATAACTAATAAATTTAGTAAAGTAGCAAAATACAAAATCAACACACAAACCAGCTGCAGTTCTATATATTAACAATGAACAATATGAAATAAGAAAATTCAATTTACAATGGAATCAAAGAGAATACAGATGCTACTTGACTTATGGTGGGGTTAAATCCCTATAAACCCACCATAAACTGAAAATATCTTAAGTCAAAAATGCATTTAATACACCTAACCTACCAAACATCACAGTTTAGCCTATCCTATCTTAAACGTGCTCAGAACACTTACATTAGTCTAGTTGAGCAAAACCATCTAATACAAAGCTATTTTATAATAAAGCTTTGACTACCTCATGTAATTAATTCAATACTGTAATGAAGTATGGTTTCTGCTGAATGCATATTGTTTTCACAACACTGTAAAGTCGAAAAATTGTAAATCAAACCACTCTAATCGGGTATCGTCTGAACTTAGAAAATGAAACAAGGAGGTGAAGGTGAAAAGTTTGCATGCTAAAAACTAAAAAACACTTGACAAAAGAATAAAGACATAAACAAATGGAAAGATGTCTTATATTCATAGATTGCAAGATCATGTTATTAAGATATCAATACTGCCCAAAGGGATCTACAAACTCAATGCAATCTCTATTAAATCCCAATGATATTTTTGCAGAAACAGAAAAGGTCACCCTAAAACTCATAAGAAATCTCAAGGGACTCCAAAGAGCCAAAATAATCTTAAAAAAGAACAAAGTTGAAGGACTCACACTTCCTGATTTCAAAATTTACTATAATGCTACAGTAATCAAAACAGTGTTGTCCTGGCATAAAGACAAACAAAAAGACCAGTGGAATAGAATAGAGAACCGAGAAATAAGCCCTCACATATGGTCAAATGATTTTCAAAAAGGATGCTGAGACCATTCAATGGGGGACAGTCTTTTCAACAAATGGTGCTGGTAAAATGGGGTAACTACCTGGAAAAGAATAAAGTTGGATGTTTATCTAACACCACATACAAAAACGAAATCAAAATCGATCAAAGATTTAAACCCAACTGCTAAAACTATAAACTCTTAGAAAGAAAACATACAGCAAAAGTTTCAAGATGTTGGATTTGGCAATAATTTCTCAGTCACAACACCAAAAGCACAATAAACAACAACAACAAAATAAACAAACTAGATTTTATCAAAATTAAAACTTCTATGCATCAAAGGGCACTATCAACAGAGTAAAACAGCAACCCCAAATGAAAGATAATAATTGCAGATCATGGCCGGGCGCGGTGGCTCATGCCTGTAATCCCAGCACTTTGGAAGGCTGAGGTGGGTGGATCACCTGAGGTCAGGAGTTCAAGGCCAGCCTAACCAACATAGTGAAACTCCATCTCTATTATATACAAAAAATTAGCCGGGTTGGTGGCGCATGCCTGTAATCCCAGCTACTTGGGAGGCTGAGGCAGTAATCCCAGCTACTTGGGAGGCCTGAACCCAGGAAGCAGAGGTTGCAGTGAGCCAAGATCGCAACATTACACTCCAGCCTGGGCAACAAGAGCTAAACTGTCTCAATTTAAAAAAAAAAAAAAATTGCAGACCATATATTTGATACAAGATTAATAACCAGAATATATTTTAAAACTCAAAAGCAACAAAAACATAACCCAATTTAAAAATGGGCAAAGGACTTGAATAGACATTTCACCGAAGACAAACCAATGTTCAATAAGCATATGAAAAGATGCTCAACATCACTAATCATTAGGAAATGCAAGTCAAAACCACAATGAGATGCCATTTCACATCCATTTGAATAGCTATTGAGAAACAGAACAGCAAGCACTAGCATGGGTGTGGAAAACTGGAACACTTGTGCACTGTTCTTGGGAAAGTAAAATAGTACAGCTGCTATGGAAAACAGTATGGCGTTTGCTCAGAAAAATAAATATAGAATTTCTATCTGATCCAAGAATTCCACTTTTAGATATATAATCAAAAAAACTTAAAGCAGAACTCAGATATCTGTACACCAATGTTCATAGAAACATTATTCACAATAGTCAAAAGGTGGAAGCAACCTGAATGTCCATCTGTGGGAGAATAAACAAAATGTGGTACCTACATACAATGGAGTATTAACTAGCATTAAAAAAGGAAATCCTGTCACATGCTACAACAGAGATGAACCCTGAAGACATTAGGTAAGGGAAATAAACCAATCACGAAAGGACCAATCTGCTAATGAGTCCATTGGTATGAAGTACCTAAAGTAGTCAAATTCACAGAGACATAAAGTAGAACGGTAGTCAGTTGCTGGGGTTTTATGGAGGGTCAAGAGTAGGGTGTCACTGTGTAATGAGTACAGAGTTTCAGTTTGAGAAGATGAAAACATCCTAAAGAAGGATGGTGGTGATGGTGGTACAGCAATGTGTATTTATTTAATGCCACTAACCTATATACTTTAAAAGGGTTAAAGTGGTAAATTCTATGTTAAGTATGTTTTACAAATTTCAAACAATTTCAAAGAATTTACATACAATTTCAAAATATTCAAATACTGAAAAAAAAATGCATATATCTTCCAAATAATTCCAGGAATCAGATTTTATTAATTCAAGCTAACCACTAACTTTTTAAATCATGCATGTAGTGATTTTTCCATATGGTAAAGCTAAAGGAGTTTTACTCAAAATGGCAACATTTAAAACCTACCTTTAGAAAACACAGATGGGCATTTCTCACATAAACTAATATTATCTTTTCCTAGGAAGGAAAAAAAGAATCTCTCTAATTAAACCACAAGTCCTATATCTGTTATTCAGGCAACAGGCATGCAGGAAAAAATTACTTTAAACTGAATACTCGGGTAACTGAAAAAAAATCTGTCATGTTTTTAAAAAATCAGGAACCAGATTTTTAAAAACATTCCCAATATGGGCTCTACTGTCTTAATTTAAAAGGTATCATAGAATCTAGCACTCATATTCAGACCAATTTAGTACTAATACTGATCACAAATGTTCATAGTCTTTTAAACTCAATTTTGTTTACTGTTTTAAAGAACCTTGTTGCTTAAGTAAATAAATATTTTAAGAGCATGGACTTTAAACAGGGGGTAAACTTTACTTTTTAAACTGAGTCCTTATTAACGCCAATCATTGAGTTCATCAGAACACCCCATTTTGATGACTCTGGCCAATCAACTACACATTAAAAATTTTTTTAACTAGCAAATGATTTTTTGAATAAAATGATTATGTACAATCAACAACTGAACTCTTTTAAGAAATAAACAGGCATCTCTATCAAAAGAAAATCTTTAAGGATCCATTACTTTTTTAAGAGTGGAACTTAAGAATTTAATTTTGGACATACTAAACTTGAGATGGTCATGGACAAGTGAAAATGTCAAATAGGAAACTAGACATAAAACTCATACATCAGGGCTAAAAATAAGCACTGGGAGTCTTGGGCATATAGACAACATTAAAGGGACAAAATGTAAAATGAAAACAGCAAACTCAGCCCCAAGGAACAGAAACACTTACTACTGTTGCAAATGAAGGGCCCCCAAATCAACCTGCAGATGTAAAGTTTTTAAACAATTTGGGCAACATTTAAAAACTTAGTATTTCAAAAAGAAATGAATTTCAGCTTCCCCTGAAAAATCCACTCTACTTTCAAGAATTTAGTCTAAGAAAAAAATTATGAAAATTAAGAAAAAATTTTATAAAAATTAAGAAAAAAATATACAAATAAGGATGTTCACCCCAACACAATCAAAAGAGTGAATACATGGCAGGGGAATAATATAAAAGCCTACAAAGATGGCCTGTCCAATCAGTGCTGTAGTCATTAAAAAGGCTAAACACTGTACAATAAATGTTCACAATGTATTGTTGTGGGTAGAAAAAATGTAATTCTAGTTTTGCTTTAAAATATTCTGTAGATAGATGTTGGTGAGGTTGGCCGGGTGCAGTCGCTCACGCCTGTAATCCCAGAGCTTTGGAAGGCCGAGAAGGGCAGATTACCTGAGGTCCAGAGTTCAAGACCAGCCTGGCCAACATGGTGAAACCCCGTTTCTACTAAAAATGGAAACATCTGCCAGCCGTGGTGGCAGGCACCTGCAATCCCAGCTACTCGGGAGGCTGAGGCATGAGAATCACTTGAACCTGGAGGCGGAAGTTGCAATGAACCGAGATCACAACACTGCACTTCAGCCTGGGGGATAGAGCAAGACTCTGTCTCCAAAACAAAACAATACAGAAAAAGGGGAATATTTACGCATTGTTTGTGAGAATATAAATTAGTTTAGCCACTGTGGAGAGCAGTTTGGAGATTTCTCAAAGAACTTAAGACAGAACTACCATTTGACCCAGCAATTCCATTACTGGGTATATACCCAAAGGAAGATGAACTAATCTACCAAAAAGACACATGTACGTTTTATCGTAATACTATTCACGAGAGCAAAGACATAAAATCAACCTAGATGTCCATCAACAGTGGAATGGGTAAAGAAAATGTGATGCATATACACCATGGAACACTACACAGTCATAAAAAGAACAAAATCATGTCCTTTGCAGTAACATGGATGCAGCTGGAAGTCATCATCCTAAGCGAATTAACACAGGAACAGAAAACCAAATACCACATGTTCTCACTTATAAGTGAGAGCTAAACATTGAGTGTATATAGACACAAAGTTTGAGAACAAACACTGGAGACTACTAGAGGGAGGAGCGCAAGAGGAGGGTAAAGATTAAACAACTATCACCTACTGTGCTTCCTATTTGGGTGACATGAATATTCACACACAAAACCCCGGTGACACACAATTTACTCATGTAACAAACACACACATGTACCCCTGAACCAAAAATAAAAGTCAAAGAAACAAATTCTGTAGATATTGTGTTCACAGATAAAAGACTAGCAGCATATACTCAAGTTATTTAAAGTAATAACTTAAAGGCAATTTTAAAAATTATTTTCATTTTTCCTAAAATATACACCATTGTTGTGGTAAGAAAAAAAGTTACTACAAAACAAGAACTAATGGATGCTTTGAAAATTAAGAAGAAAAAAATCCTGAATGCCAGAAAACAATCAAGGATGAACTTTAGACATTACTGAAATGTTGCTTCTACTTTACTATCTTGTGCAATTTCCAGTTACTCTTTCTTCACAACCCGACTGAGAAGGTTTATTGCAAGCCAAGTGAGAAAACCTGGATCCCAGCCCCAAACCTGTCACTAAACTAGTTGTATAACCTTTAGTACCTGACAATTTCTAAGTAAAAGTGAATTTTTATAACAGGAAAATCAAACTATATGCATTATATGTACCACATGAGGTCAGAATAAAATACCATACATTTGTAAATATTTTGAGGAAAGGGATCCGAAAGACAGTATTACTACAATACTAACACGTACATTTTCAATCATGGTACAGAACACATTAACATTTATGATCTGAAAACAAAATGAGTCATCAGTTGGCTGAATGGAGAAATAAAGGTTTTCTAGGGCTCTGCTGCACAGTAACAACAGCAATGCACTTTACACATAACTTTTTAAATTCTCACAACCTCTTTATAAGACAGGCATTATTATTATTCCCATTTTAAATCTGAAAAGTAACTGAAGCCTAGGCAGTAAATATCACCCCGCCAAGGTTGCAGATGCTAAGTACTGAAGCCAAGACAACTCAGGTCTGTGTTACTCCAGAAGAGCACTCCAACCACTGTATTCTGCTGCCTTTATGAGGGGGTGAGAAGCTAAAGTCCTGCATCAGTTTTCAAAGCAGCTAGTCTCAGGCGCAATGCACCAGCCTTGCCCAGGAACCATAGATCCAGGCCTTTCCCAGGGTAAGTAGTCTGGTTGCCACTTGCCCAGCCCTACCACAGAAATCCTCATCTCACTGCTGCCAAAGAAGCACTGACTACAAACCCCAGCGGCATAAAGAAACCCACCACTCCTCTCACAGCCTGGTTCTTTTACTCCTTCCCCCTTCCATCCTCAACAGCCATGCCAGAGGTGTTATAATCTTTCAAGCTCCAAGTGCTGCCACCTCCTGTTTGCTCACACTTTGGAATGTAGTTCCGGTATACCTATCCTTTCACAATTTAAATTTCACACATGCCTTAAAATATAAAGCTTGTCTTTAGCCAGTATACACATATTTGCAACCATTTAGAAAATCTTCTTATTTTACTTAACTTACAAGTGCTAACTTTGTATTTTAAAAACAATTTCAAACTTACTGAAAAGTTATAAGAACAGTAAAGAGAATGCCTGCCTATTACCCTAGATTCACCAATTTTTAACATTTTTTCATTAACTTTCATTCTCTCTCTTCTCACTCTCATGGGTATGTTTATGTGTATATGAACTACACATCGATATAAAAATATATAAATAAATGTATTATTCTGAACTGCTTGTGGGTAAGTTGCATATATCACACTCTTTTACACCTCAATATTTAAAGTGTAAATTTCCTGAGAAGAATATTCTCTAATATAAAGATAACCACAGCACAGTCATCAAATTCAATAAATATAACATTGCTGCAATACTTTAAAGTGCAGGCCATAATTGCAATTTTGTCACTTATCCCAATAACATTCTTTAGGGCATTTTTTACCCTCTTCAGTAACAGGATCAACTCAGGATCATATATTACATTTAGTTGTCAATCACTTTAGTATCTTGTAATCTAGAGCAGTTTCTTGGCCTTTCTCCTTTCGTGACACTGACATTTTCAAGAATATAAGCACAATATATTCCTCAGTTTAGGACTGTTCCAGCCAAAATACTACACAAGTGATTCTCGATCCTTCTTAGGGTAACATATCCAGAGGCATTTGGTACCCATCTATCTTTCACTGATACTTATTTTGATCACTTGATTAAGGTGTCATCAGCTTTCTCTGCTATATAAAACCTCTTTTCCTCTTGCAAATAATCAGCAATCTGTGAGAAGACATGTTAAAACCATAAAAAGATCTTACTCTGCATCAAGCTGTCCCCTTGTTAGAACCGTTGGATGATTTTTGCCTGAACCAATCAATACCATGACAATTACAAAATAATTTTTCAATTCTACTACTCCTTCCACATTGATTAACTGTAAAGACAAGTCCTTTCCTCTCTTCCATTTTATTTAAATATTTATCTATTTATTATACATATAAATGTAAGTATTCCTCTTTTATTTAATGGCTATAACCTATTGCTCTCCTCACCTATTTTGATATTCAAATGATCCCTGATTTGGCCAGTGAGACTTCCCTCAAGCTGGGTCCTGTGGTTTTTTTTTTTTAAAAAGCATTTCCTTACTTTTTGGTCCAACAAGATGTTCCAGACTGATCTGGTAACTTCCTGAGTCATCCCTAGAATCAGCCATTTATCCAAGTGTTTCTGGTTCCCTTCACTGGGAAGTTATTTAGAAATCAAGATCTGGGTGGTGCCACTGCGGCTTGGCCATTTCTGCGAAATATATAAATATACTATGAATACATCTTCATATTGATACCTCCAATTCTCACAAGATTATTTTCTCTGCCTTTCCATTTCTATATTCCAGAACTTCCCTTCTCCCATCATTAAGAACCCTAGCTTGTACCAACATCAGTGCATTTGTTCATTTCCTTAATCCAGAGTTTCTTTGGTTATTTTATTTTATTTATGTATTTATTTATTGTATTTATTTATTTATTTATTTATTTATTTTTTGAGACAGGTTCTCACTCTGTTCCCTAGGCTGGAGTGCAGTGGAGCAATCTTGGCTCACTGCAACCTCCACCTCCTGGGTTCAAGCAATTCTCCGCCTCAGCCTCCCGAGTTGCTGGGACCACAGTTGCATGCTACCACGCCCAGCAATTTTTTTTTATTTTTAGTAAAGATGAGGTTTCACCATGCTGGCCAGGCTGGTCTCAAACTCCTGAGCTCAAGTGATTCACCCGCCTCAACCTCCCACAGTGCTTAGATTACAGGCGTGAGCCACATGTCCGGCCTGGAGTTTCTTAAAGGTGGCACTATTGACATTTTGGACCAGATATAATTCTTGATTTGGCGGGGAGGTGTTGGGAAGTCCTGTGTATTGTGCAATGTTTAGTAACATAACCTCACCACTATCCACTAGATGCCAGTAGCACCTCCCTCGAAGTCATGATCAATCCAGAATATCTCCAGACATTGCCAAATGTCCCCAAGGGGTGAAAACTGCCCCGGTTGAGAAGCACTGCCTACAACACGTATACAATTGTTTCAGAATTGTCTCATTTATACCATTACAAAAACAACAACAAAAATCACTAAAAAAGAGCTCCAGATTTGTTTGCAGTTTTTTCCCCACAGACTAAGGGGATATAGTAAAAATCCATGTTCAAAATTTAGATGGATCAGTTCGTTTCCTCCCTTTGCCCCCCATTAAGACTGTTACTCACTGACAATACAGTTGGGTTAGTATCTGTTTGCATTTAGTTTTAGGATGTTTCTCCCTCGTCCTTTTCTAAAAAAATTTTTTAAATATGTAGAACATTAACATGCGTCTCCAAGTCCAAACTATATTAAAATGTATAATCAAAGAATGGACACTTTCCTATACTTCCCCCTCGTAGGTAACCAATTTCAGTGCTTACTGATTTATCCTTACTGTGTTTCTTTTCTACAAATGTAAGAAGATACATGTGTGCTTTCTTATTTATCCATTTTACTTACAAAAGTAACACACTATACTTATGTTTCTGCAACTCTGCTTTTTTTCATTATTAGTTCACACTGACTTCATTTTTTCTACTGAATTTCAGTGTGAAGTCTAATATGTATTAATATGTTTTGTTAATACTATGAAAACAGCCTTAAAATCTAAAGCTTGATATGGCTTTCTTTTATAAACTGAACAAAAAACTCTAAATTGTAAAAGGTTAAAAGAAGAGCAGGGATTCTAGTCCAAATTATTCACATTTCATAGGCAAAAGAAACTGAGATTAAGAATTAACAGTCACAAAGTTCAGTCCAAAATATACACGTCACAAATATTAAGTATTGAACAAAATGCTAAACACTCAAGAAACAGACAAATTTTTTAAAAATCTTTCTACCTTCAAGAGAGCCACATGAATAAATGTCAATATAGTGCCACATTCAGTGACAAACAGGTACGTAATTTACTAATATAATAAAGGAGGGAGCAAGTAAGACTTTTGTTTGATTATTATTATTTGATTTCAAGTTTGTTAATGTTTCTTGGGATAGAGGGTACATGGTATGAAAGAACAGGACATCAAATTTGCATAAAACCACAAGGAGTTAGACTAGAGTAAGCACAGGGCATTTGTAAGAAAATGAAAAACAAACAAACAAACAAACAAAAAACTACCGTACAGGTAGGTAGAGGTCAGATTCCAAGAGAGACAGAGTTTATTTTAAATGTGATGAGAAGCCATCATTAGTTGTATTCTGGCTTTGCTACTGTGTGATCTTGGAAATGTCATTTGACTTCTCTATGTCTAACTAAGGAAGATAAGTAAGTAAATTAAGGAAGATAAGTAAGTAAAGTAAGGAAGATAAGTAAGTAAAATAAGGAAGATAATAATAACATATATGTTATGTGGCTATTCTGAAGAATAAACACATTGATGTGTGTAAAACTAAGTGCCAAGCACATTTAAAGTACTCTACAAACAGTACCCAGTATTTCAGCTCTAACATTCCATGGTTCTAATATCTATAAAGCACTTCTAAAAATGAAATATGTAATATTATTTGAAAATTATAATCTCTGCTAAGCAAAGATTAATATGCTTTACAACTCAAGGGACATCACAGTAAGTGCAATGGATTTACTGACAGGATGCTTTGTTGTCTGTGGGGCTTCTGACTACAGAGAGAAACACTGACTTTCTGTGCTTTTTTAAAGTTCGTTTCATTAAATGTTTACATGTTATTTACAAATAAACACTGTTAGGTATCTAGGCAACAATTTATATTCCTTTGGGTTCAACTATGAGAATAAAAGACGAAACAGAAAATACACTAGAATCATTAGAAACAATTCAGAGCAAAGAAGCCTATGACCACTGCTTCTTCTCCCCAGAGGCATAAACACAGTTTATGTCAACCACACACTGCTTAGAGACTATGCTAATAGTCGTGGGCAATTTAACAAAAAAATTTAGAATGAAAGAGTAGAAGAAAATGAAAATAACCAAGAAAAGATGAAAGAGGGACTGTAGTTAACCAACCCTGGAATCACCCTACTGTACTTCTCATTATATGAGATGACAAAATCTTTCCTGTTTTGATTAGCCTCTCTGTTACTTGCAGCAGAAAGCATCCTGATACACACATGCTGAAAATTTAAGAGCTGATTATAATCTGTTTCCAAAAGGGCAAAGAGATTATAGATCATTCAAAAATGTTTTAGTAGGTCATTTTCATATCAAGTCATAAATATTCTTTCTCTGAACTGTCATTTCATCTTATAATTTCTATTCGAGCCATAAAAACTGTACTAATAACATATCTAAAGTTCTGAGACCAAAATCATCTAAATCAAAATGCCAAATGATACTGAAGGCTAGAAACAGAAAGCAAAGTTACCTTACAAATAAATACAGACCATACCAAAAAAAAAAAAAAAAAAAAAAAAACCCCACACATATGGTCTTAAAAATGAAACTTCTCATACAGTTCTGAAGTTGACTGTTTCTGATATCCTATAGGTAACTCAACATGGCAGTCTTTCTAAGAAAAAATGATGTGTGAGTTAAGTCCTCAAAAACTGCTGAACAGCAGCAGTGCTGGGTGACAGAAGATAGCATTCAAAGAAGAGCAAGCAATTCTTATAAGATACATAGATCATAATCACATGAAAAAAGACAAATTAATAAATGACTGGAACAAAGACAAGGCAGGAGACAGTGGAAGAGTAACATGTTGATTTGGCTTCCTGAAATCAAAAGCACCTTATAAGACTGCTTCAAAATTCTCTCACATCCAGCCAACCAATCAAAACCCAATTATCTGTTTCAGACAGGTTCTGCTAGCATCAGGAGATAGGCTTTTTCTTACTGTAATAAGAAGCCCCATGGCCACAGCTCTCAATGGTGTACCCATCGACCGAAAGAAAACCAAGTATAACATTACAGGTATTCAGTACCCAAAAGATGTCCCTTGTCATCAACTGTCAGTAAAAAGGTGGAAGGCACATGATAGGTGATATATATATTTTAGTATATGCCTAAGATTAGATCTCTCTGTAAAGGGCTTACTGAAAACCGAGTACTCCAAAAGCCAGATCCCAAAGGAGCTACACTGTTAATACTATGCTTAATTGCCTCTCACTACTTTTTAGTAGGCAGCAGAAAGTACTGGTAAGGTAAGTCTGAACTCTGATGCTAAAAGAAGCCAATATTTAAGATGCATTATACTATGTCACCTCATTGACTTCATTTCCGTTTGTCTTCTCAAAACTAAGGAAGAAACAGAAGAAATTTAAAGGATGGAGTGAATACAGCAAGATTAAGATGCAGTCCTATACAAATGCTAACAATTAACTGACAAAAAAAAAACTAGTCAAGATATCAATATTGTAATTTTGTCTAATTTATTCACAGATATTATAAAATGGATACACATTTCCTTGAAAATATTTTCTCATTTTATCTTTTCTAACATTAATAAAGAAGTCTTTACTTTGTATACATGTAAAATACCTATTATTTATTTTTAAGTATTTCAATTTTCTCAGCTGTTTGTTCTCTAAGTTCAATCTATAAGTTTAAACATTGAGATCTAATTCTTTTTTTTTAAGAACGAGACTGACTGTGGTTTGACATATGAGAACCACTAAATCTAATCGTGTTCCCCAGCGATATTTTCTTATTTTTAAGTCAACACAGTTTTTATTTTTAAGTAGTGTAACATAAAAGAGTCCATTTTGAATCCAAGTTCCACTAAATAGCTATTAGTGATCTTGACCAAGTCACTTACTTGCTCAGCCACAGTTTCTTATTTTTAAAATGAGGCAAAAACCATACTTCACAGGCCATGTGAATGTTGATGTAAATAAGAAACTATATCAAATTATCTATGGTACAATGTGCAGTATACACAGGTCTTCCATAGAAGTTCAATACTAAATGGTTTCTCAGTCATTCTGTTTTGTTTGGTTGGTTGGTTCAAATTTCACAGAGAAGTGGCATATGGTAGTGGTTAACAGGACAGGTTCTGCAGCATGCCCGCCTAGATTCAAACCTCAGCTCCACCACTTACTACATGTGTTGCCTTGAGGAAGTTACTCAATTTCTCTAAGTTTCAGATGCCAAATCTTTAAAATACTGGACTAATGATAATGCTCATAAGCTTGTAAAGATTAAGAGATAACACACATAAAGTATTTGGCCTAGTAATCTGCACATGTGCTCAATAATGTTGGTCATTATTATTACCATTACCTAATATTAAAAACTGTAAAATAATGCAATAACCATTACTTAATAAAGTGATAATCATACTTAATATTAAAAACTGTAAATTAACAAGTACAAAAACACTCACAACACATGCACTCAAGTTGCTGTGAAGTCTCCATAAAAGACAAATACCAGAAATTCAGCTTATCAGCCTACTGCAAAGGCCTCAGCCAGAGCTACATCACTAGCCTAACTGGCTATGTCCAACCACATTCTCAGCTACCCAACTTAGATATCCCACAGGTATCTCAAAACCTGACATTTTCTTAAACCAAACACACCAAGCCAATTCCTTTTCTGTACCAGCCACTGTTCACCTTTAGCCTAAGCATTGCAACAACCCCCTAACTGGTCTCAGCAGGCACTTTTATTTCCCTCCAATGCAATTTCCTCATTTCATTACAGCAACCTTTTAACATGCCAATATAATCGTGTCACTTATCACTGTTCTTAAAAGCGCAAGCCTTTAACATGGCCTAGAAGGCCCTGCCTTATCCTGTCACTCCTCTACTCAAGGAACTCCTCATTCCATGCCACGCTTCCTCTTGCCCAGCAAGATTCTTGACACAGGCTGTTACGTACTTAGAAAGCTCTTAACTCCTTTCTGTTTCAGGGCCTTCACACATACTACCACCTTGCTTTCTCTCAGTAGGTCTTATCCCAAGCCCTTCTCCTCACTGACAGTCCTATCTATCCTTTGTGTCTCAGTATTACCATTATTTCCTCAATGAAATGTTCCCTAACATCCAAACTATGTTAGGATTTTTAATACACTTTCCTAACAAACTGTACTTCTCTCTTACGGCATTTACCTCAACTGTAATTACTTTCTTATACAATTAAATGTTCAATTTCTTTTCCCCCAACCAAACTGTAACCAAGGGAGAAGATTAAGTCTGTTGTATTTACTCCTATAACCTCAGCTGCTACCAATTGTTGCTTAACGAATGAAAGCAAAAGTCAAAGTATGAGATTTACAAGCTCAGGCTGTTGGACATTCTCTAAGAACCAACTTTTTGGAGTTATAAGTTATTGTTGGGCTTGGCGCGGTGACTCATGCTTGTAATCCTAGCACTTTGGGAGAGTAAGCTGAGAGATCACTTGAGCTCAGAAGTTCAAGACCAGCCTGGGCAACATAGTGAGACCTCATCTCTAAAAAAAAAAAAAAAAAAGAAGTTATTCTTCACTGAACTGCAGAAGGGAAGGTAACTTAATATTTATTAAATATCTTCTACATTTATCAGTAGCTGTGTTAGACCTTAATATATATTATTTCATGTAACAGTAAGAATAACCCTGTGAGGTAGATGGCATCTGTTCCACCTCCTGAATGAAGCAACTACGAGTCAAAACAATTAGTACTCACCCTAAGTCACACAAGGAGGCAGAGTTGAAATTTTGGTGCTAATATCATGTCTTTTTCCATAACAGTACATTATCACCACCAGGAACTATTTAAATAGTGGTCAAAAATGTCACTGATGTGATAAAACTTTCAAGGAGCCATCTAACTCCAATTTCATGAGTTTATGGTACTTTTCAGTAGCAGAATATTAAAACAATTTCTACTAAGTTGTGTATGGCTGCACAAGGGAAACTAGAGCATGTGGAAGGACCATTACATTGCAATAGTTACCTTTAAAAGGCAATTTATCTGATGCTACAATAGGCTGTCAAAATACAAATGCCTTGAGCAGTTATCAGCTAACTTAAGAGTTCTGACCTCCTCAAAGGTCTCCATTTCCCAATCCCTCCTGCTCTGCATATCAACACCGATAACCTTTCCCTGCCTTCCACTGATACACTGTAGTTTCAAGCATTTGCAAAGGAACTTGAGCTTCTTACTTCCCTCTACTACTCCTGCTTCAAGGTACCTTTAAAAAAATGGTACCTTGAAAGAAATGGCTCCTCTCAATCTCAATTATTAAAGACTTAGAGGAATCACAATTGCTAGATTACCCACAGGGATGACCCTAGGAGGGGTGGCTGGGGGGACTGTTAAAGTGTGTATAGTTTAGACTGAGGTTCTCTCAGTTCCTACTGCCGTTTACTATTGTTGCATAAAACAATAACTAGATAGTTCAATAAATGGATCAATAAAACTCACTGATTTAATGCAGTGGTTCTCAACTTAAAAGGATACCGGATTCAAATGAGGAACTAAAACATATACTCTGCATGCACAAACTTGCCCTAGACCCACAATAAAACTATCAAATCATAATTGAGACTAATATCCAAGCAAGAGTACTTTTTAAAAGCTCCACAGATTATGATGATGTACATCTTTAGTTCACAGCCTCTGTTTTATTCTATTACAATATTAAACTCCTTATTCAAACACTGATTGGCTATGTGCAAGAGTGAAGTAGCAAAATCATACAAATGAATCAATTCCTGACTGTATTATATCTACCCACTGCAATTTATACACACATTTATGTCCTTCATTTCCATAGAAAAGTATCTCTCCCGTTTCCTTGAATTACATGGTTTTCTTGGTCTTTTCCTTTTTTTTTCTCACTTGCTAAAGAAGAATACAAGAAGAATTTTATATTCTTCACATTTCTGAAGGAAAAATAGTTTCAACACACCAAAGTAGGGAGAACATACATTCTGGTTTACCTGAGACAGGTAAATCCCAGTTTATGTCTATTATGCAGGTGTAAGTAAGACCCTTTACTGTCTAAAGTATCCAGGTTAGATAGCAGTAGTTTATTAGAAGCATACCACTGTTTTCCTTTTCTTATTTTTAAGAGACAGAATTTCCACTCAGTTACCCAGATTGGAACGCAATCGTAGCTCAACCTCCCAGGTTCAAGGAACCCTCTCATCTCAGCTCCTCTCCCCTGCCCCTGACTCTAATTTTTAAAAAAATTTTTTGAAGAAACGGGGTCTCACTGTGTTATTCAGGGTGGTGTCTTCAATTCTATATGATTTTTAAGTTGAATTTAAATATGGTATTTGAATGGTATTCATATACCGTGAAACTTACCTTTTTAAAGTGTATAATTCAGTGTTTTTTGTTTGTTTTTGGAGAAGACTCTCGCTCTGTCACCTAGGCTGGAGTGCAGCAGCACGATCTCGGCTCACTGCAAGCTCCGCCTCCCAGAGTCACGCCATTCTCCTGCCTCAGCCTCCCGAGTAGCTGGGACTACAGGCGCGCACCACCACGCCCGGCTAATTTTTTTTGTATTCTTTAGTAGAGACAGGGTTTCACCCTGTTAGCCAGGGTGGTCTGATCTCCTGACCTCGTGATCCACCCACCTCAGCCTCCCAAAGTGCTGGAATTACAGGCGTGAGCCACAGCGCCCAGCCCAGTGTTTTTTTTTTAACTGTATTCACAAAGCAGTGCAACTATTACCACTATCTAATTATAGAACATTTTTATCATCCCAGAAAGAAATTTGATATTCATTAGCAGGTATTCCCCATTCCTTCCTCTCCCTAGTCCCCAGCAAATACTAATCTACTTTCTGTCTCTATGTAATTTGCCTATTCTAGAAATATAAAATTATACAATCTGTAGCTTTTTGTGTCTGGCTTCTCTCACTTAACATGATGTTTTCAAGGTTCATCTGGGTTATAACATTAATCAGTACTTCATCCTTTTTTGGCTGAATAATATTGTACTGTATGGATACACTGTATTTCATTTACCCATTCAACAGGTGACGGGCATTTGAGTTGATTCCACTTTGACTATTATGAATAATGCTGCTATGAATAATGGTGCACAAGTTTTTGTGCGGACATATACTTTAAATTCTCCCAGATATATTGCCAGAAGCAGAACTGCTGGGTCATATGTTAACAATATTTAACTTTTGGAGGAACTGCCAGACTACCCTCTAAGGAGTCTGAAGTATTTCGCATTCCCACCAGCAAAGCATGAGGATACCAATTTCTCCACATTCTCTCCAATACTTGTTATTTTCTGTCCTTTTTTATTATGCCATCATGGTGGATGTGAAGTGGTATCCTGTTGTGGTTTTAACTCTGCACTTCCATAACAATTAATAACATTAAGCATCTTTTCATGTGCCTATTGGTCATTTACTTATCTTCTTCAGAGAAAATCCTTTTTGAAGTTGGGTTACTGTCTTTTCATTGCTGAGATGTAAGAGTTCTTATATTCTGGATACTAACGCTTACAAACATGTGATCTGTAAAAACCTTCTCCCACTCATCAAGTTTTTTTTGTTTTATTTTGTTTTGTTTTTGAGGCAGAGTCTCGTTCTGTCACCCAGGCTGGAGAGCAGTGGCACATTCTCAGCTCACTGCAACCTCCACCTCCCAGGTTCAAATGATGCTCCTGCCTCAGCCTCCTGAGTAGCTGGGATTACAAGTGCCTGCCACCACGCCTGGCTAATTTCTATATTTTTAGTAGGGATGGGGTTTCACCATGTTGACCAGGTTGGTCTCGAACTCCTGACCTCAAATGATCCGCCCACCTCGGCCTCCCAAAGTGCTGGGATTATAGGCATGAGCCAACACACCTGGCCTCATTTTTCTTGATAGTGTCCCTAGAAGCAAAATGTTTTTAATTTCGCTGAAGTCCAATTTACCTATTTCCTCTTTGGTTTTATCTAAGAAATCATCGCCAAATACAGGATCATGAAGACTTAGCCTACATAGTTTTAGCTCTTACATTAAGTATTTGATCCACTTTGAGCCAATTCTTGTATATGGTGTTAGGGGTATGAACACCATTTGTTAAAAAGGCTATTTCCCTCCATTGAACTGTCTTGGCATCATTGTAAAAAAAGAAAATTTGTTTTAATTAAAAAAAAAAAATCAATTGGCCATAAATGCAAGGGTTTATTTCTAGACTGTTAACTCTGTTCCATTGATTTGTTTATCCTTATGCCAGTAACATACTGTCTAGGTTACAGTAGCTTTGTAGTAAATTCTCAAATTCAAAAGTGGGAGGCCTCCAACTTTATTCTTTTTAAAGATTGTTTTGGCTATTCTAGGTATCTTCAATTTCTGTATGAATTTGAGGATCAGTTTGTCAATTTCTGGCGGCGGGAGAAGACCAGCTGGACTTTGATAGGAATTGTGTTAAATATGCTGATTTGGGATGACTGCAATCTTAACAAGATTAAACCTGCCAATCAATAAAGATGGTACATCTTTGCATTTATTTAGGTCTTCTTTAATTTCTGTCAATGATGCTTTCTAGTTTTCGGTGTACAGGTGCTCTGTGTCTTTTGTGAAATTTATTCCTAAGAACTGTATTATTTTGATAATACTATAATTTTTGTAATTTCATTTTTGGATTGTTCACTGCCAGTGTTCTATACGATTATTGATTTCAAACACTTTCAGTAATATAAAAGAAGGTTAATTTAAAATCTTTACTGTATTTAAATACGATACCCTGGGTCCTCTAAACAGTATCTACTAGAAGGAAAAAAATTGATCTAAATAAGTAAGAAACCCAAGTGGCTGTCTACTTTGCTAAAAGATTATGAAAAACCAGAATCAAGAAATGCCAGATAACTTTAACACCAATTTTAATATGAGACAATGCAACTACATTCCACACACAAAAATGATGCCATATATTTTCTTATAAAATACATAAATAAAAAACCCACTCATACTGTATACTCTCTTTGTCAAGCTTGAGGTGAATTATCCTATAATTTGTAACACAATGGCAGACTCTTTACCCTTATGGAATTATCTTCTAATTACTTTTAATATAAGAAAACTTTTCTTTGTTCCCACTAAACTAATACGTTTTAATTAATGTTTACAATTAAATCCAGGCAAAATTTCAAATTCTAAATTAGCCTGAGACTATCATAAGCTATTATTTTATGGAAAATGACTAAGGTATTCCATTTGAGCCTGAACTGTACATGCTATATTATCATATGTTTTTAAAATACAACATTATGTTATATGAACACAATCACAGCTATAAAGAAATGATTCGATAAAAACATAAACTGTACTTTGAATATAAAGCTCATAGACTTAATGGTCATTACTTGAAAGTGCAGTTTGGCTTTACGTAACTTTCATAAAGCCAGAACATACCCTACAAATACACTAATTTTATGAAGTTCTGAATTCAATTAGGTTATTATACATTTTTAGGTAAAATTCAAAAATACTAACATCTGATTCAAGAAATAAGATCAATAAAAGTACAAAAATTTGGACAGCATTGAGAAAAATAATCTCATACTAACAAGAAGAGAGCAAGAAATCACTATGACCCAAAGCCATCATGAACAATGTTGTGCCACGCACATGGGCCTGGGGCCAAGAGTGAGCAGGTGGGGTCTGAAAGCCAACTTGTCTTCCACTTTCTAACACCCTAACCCTAGCAGAAGCCACTATTTACTTAAAATCAGAGGGCCTTTTCCAACTTTGCAAAGACTAGCTGTGGTCTAGCTATGATACCTGTAAACTATCTACTTGTTCAAAAAGTTAAGACAACTGAAATACTGAATATTGGTACCTTTGCCTAAAATCAAAACAACAAAATAGCACTTTTTCTTTTTTTTGAGATGGAGTTTCACTCTTATTGCCCAGGCTGGATTCCAATGGTATAATCTCAACTCACTGCAACTTTCACATCCCAGGTTCAAGTGATTCTCCTGCCTCAGCCTCCCAAGTAGTGGGGATTACAGGCACCTGCCACCACACCCAGCTAACTTTTTGTATTTTTAGTAGAGACGGGTTTCACCATGTTGGCCAGGCTGGGTCTCAAACTCCTGACCTCAGGTGATCCACCCACCTCGGCCTCCCCAAGTGCTGACATTACAGGCGTGAGCCACCACGCTCGCCCAAAACATCACTTTTTATCATGTGTTTATCTATTATGTTTTAGGTAAAATAGTCAATACACCAAAATAAAAACAGGATAGGAGGAGGGGAGAAATCACCTAAAAACCCAAAACATGGTTTAAAAGATGGCATCTTTCTATTTTAATTTGGCTTTCTCTGATTAATAACAAGTTACATATTTTTGTACGCTTCCACACAGTGTTTTTAGATTAGAGACATTCAGAGCTGAATGGGGAAAAACAAAAGCAGCTTAGGGGTAAATTGTTCACAGCCTATTCCTATTAGACGCTATTCCTATTAGTGAAATATGCAACATGTTTTACACAATGAATAGCAAATACAGTGCAAGTACCTTACATTCACAGTGAAATTAACTAAATTTGATTAAAACTGGAAGCAATTTTTTTTTGTAATGTCAATAATCACTCCCTTCACTTAAATGCAAAAGTTGTTCAGAGTTTTTTTAAGTTGGGCCTCCTTAAACAGGACATACGATTATTTTAAAACTATGTAAACCGTTAGTTGATCATGGTAAATCATCCAAACTACTAACTTCAAAATTTTTATCTGGATGACCAGTCTATAAAATATCAAATATCAATGAATTATAATTTGATTTTGATTGAGTGATTCATGTCTTTTACTACCTCAATTCATTTCTACAAAGCACAGCAAGACTATCGCTCAAAACTCCTACGGGAGATTATAAGAATTGAAGATATAATCACAGGGCACCCTGAACTCCTTAGAGATAAGCATAATATTACGAAAATCATTAGAAAGGAGACTTTGTAAACTGTCCCTGTTAAGAGGAGAGCCCCTCCATCCATGGTCTTTCATTCTCAGATTAATTATACCTACATAAAGAACAATGTCCTGTCTTCACATGGGACACAAAAGAGAAATAAAGGATACAGCAAGGCAAGGCATAGAAATGAAAATGAGATTCTAATCCTCTACCACCAACAACTCACTCTCAAAATTAATGCCCCCTCATTTGTAAAATGCAGATACTTATGCCTATCTCAAATACTTCTCAGGATGTCATAACTACTGGAAAAAAAAAGTTTTACAAATAATTAAATCACACAAAAAGATGAATTATCATTACTAGAAATAATCTCGGTTCTCTACATTATGATTCAAATATCAAATACATTAAAACGTTTTAACCTCATATCATCTGAATCAAACCTGTGTATAAATGCTGCTCTAAGTCTAACCTTATCTGTATTTATTCAGTAAAATATGATTTTGAGTATACATCAGAGATGTAAAAATACATAAAACAAAAATTCACAATTCAAGGACTGATTACAAACTCAAGTTACAATTCAGATCTAAGAGAATATGATAAGCACTCCTGAAATCACCCACTATTCAACAATCATTAAATCCCTCCTCCACCACACCTAGGAGTCAACTATTTTCCTGATTATTGTGGTAGCAACTCTCTTCTGTTTTTTTTGTTGTTACTCATTTTCTGTTTCATGGCATAAGCACAGATCCCTAAACATCACGGCTTATTTTACCTGTTTTATTTTTGCATATTTTGTTTTTATTTTATATCAGTGGAATCACATATAATGTGTGATTTCTGGCTTCATTTGAGAAACATTTTGTGATATTTATCTGTAGCTGTAGTTCTTCCATTTTTCAGCTGTAAAGTACTCCATTGTATGAATGTATCATGATTTTATTTATGTAGCCAACTATGATGAACATCATATTGAGTGTGAGGCTATTACAAACAGCTACCAATGTTCTTTAATACATCTCTCCACATACATGTACATGTATTACTCAAGTGTATACCCATGAAAAGAAATTAACGGGTCACAGGGTATGTAAATGTCAAGATGTTTCTTAAAGTGGCTGAGTTCCCATAACCTAACACCCTCTCAAAAACTTGTACTATAAATTCCTTTTTAAAATTTCAGCCATTCTAGTGGGCATATGATGGAGCCTCTTTGTAGTTGTAATTCGCATTTCCCAGGTTATTAATAAGGTTAAGTACTTTTTTCCCCACATTTCTTAAATATCTGAATTTCTTTTGTGAAGTATTTTTCATGTCTCTTGCCCATTTTTCTATTGCATTGTCTCTGTCACAATGATTTGTAGAAGTGCTTTGAATATTCTGATACATGTCTTTTGTCTGTTAAAGGTACTGCAAATATCTTCTCAGCTCTGGCTTGCTTCCCTTTTCTTAATGGTGACTTTGCAGGAACAAAATTTCTTAATTTTAAGGTAGTCAAAATTATCAATTTTTTAATATTTGCCGTTTTTATTTTTTTTAAGAAATATTTTCCTAGCCAAAGAGCATGAACCTGTTCATCTATATTAGCGTCCACAAGTTTCAGTTTTGTCTTTCATGTTGAAATATACAAATCATCCTTAAACTGATTTTTGCATATGGTATGGAACATAAGTCATCTCTTTCCATATAGATTATCGCTTGTTCCAGGATGACTTATTGAATAATTCTTTCCCTACTACTCTAAAGTGTGCGTTTTGTCATAAAGCAAGTGTCCGTGTACATGTGAACCCTTTTCCAGGCATTTAATTTATTTTGTTTTTATACTTGTGGCTTTATTTCATGAATTAATGACTGTAGATTTATATAAGTTTTTAACAGAGAAAGTTCTTCCACTATGATCTTCTTTCAAGACTACTTTAGGCTATTCTTGAGTCACAAAATTTCCTTTAAAACCCAACACAGGCCGTGATCTCGGCTCACTACAACCTCTGCCTCCCAGGCTCAAGTGATCCTCCCAACTCAGCCTGCTGGGTGGCTGCGACTACAGGCTGTGTGCCACAGTGCCTGGCTAATTTTGTATTTTTTGTAGAGACAAGGTTTTGCCGTGTTGCCCAAGCTGGTCTCAAACTCCTAGGCTCAGGCGATCCACCCATCTTTGGCCTCCCAAGGTGTTGGCATTACAGACATGAGCCACTGCACCCAGCCCTTTTTTTTTTCTTTTTAAACCTGCGAGAATCTAAAAAGTACTGTAAAGCTCCTTAGGCCCTGAGCCAAGAATCCTACAAAAAAAGCATACCAATTTACCTGTTCATGCTTTATGTACAAGGTTTACCTTTCAGGCATAAAGAAGAATGTAATGTCTGTAAATGTACTGAACAAATCTAAGCTTTCAACACTGTTGGTAGCTTGGATGTTCACCTTGCACAATACAGTTCAACTTTGGAAGTTGTGATAGGCAGAATAATTACACAGGAAAGATAATCACATCCTAAATTGCCAGAACCTGTGAATATGTTACATTACATGGAAAACGAGAATTAAGGTTGCAGATGGAATTAAAGTTGGTAATCATTTGTCCTTAAAATAGGTAAATTAATTTGGATTATCTGGGTTGGCTCAAAGTGAACACATCTTTAAAAGTGGAACAGAGGCAGGACACAGCGGCTCACACCTATAATCCCAGCACTTTGGGAGACCAAGGCAGCCAGATCACTTGACGCCAGGAGTTCGAGACCAGCCTGGCCAACATGGCAAAACCTCGTCTCTACTAAATAAACCAAAAAAAAAAAAAAAGTTGGGTGTGGTGATGCGTGACTGTAGACCCAGCTACTTGGAGGATGAGGCACGAGAACAGCTTGAACCTGGGAGGTGGAGGTTGCAGTGAGCAGAGATTGCACCACTGTACTCCAGGATAGGTGACAGAACAAGATTCTGTCTCAAAAACAAACAAACAAACAAAAACAAAATAGCAGAACACAAAAAAGACAAATAACAAAATTTTTGGAATACTGATTGGGATTACTTTGAATTGAGAATAATCCTCAGAAGAGCATGGAGTATAGCCCTCAAAAGCATATAACCTTAACAGGCAGTAAATTAACCCCACAATAAAGGCTTCTCTGGACCAACACTGACAAGCTTAAACAAAAAGATTCAGCTGATACCAATTTATATATGTACAAAAAGTCCAACACTATATAGAAGATACAAAAAACAACAACAACAACAAAAACCCTTCACCCAACAATGTCAAATCACAATGTCCAGCAGCCAAACATTACAGGGAATGAGAAGAGGCAAAAAAATGTGGCCCATGTAATAAAAGTCAATCAATATGAAGAGATCCAAAAATGATAAAGTTAATGGAATTGACAAGGGCATTAAAAAATGATTATAAATAAACCTACTATGCTACAGAAGGGAAAGAAAAATAAGAACATGAGAAGAATAATGAAGAAATAAAACTTCCAGAGATGAAAAATGATTTTCAGAAATTAAAAACACCCTGGATGGGATTATTCATTGTGGAAGAAAAGATCAGTGCACTTGAAGGCATGGTACTATTAACCAACCAATAAAGCACAGAAAGAAAAAAATGAAAAACAAAAGCAGTATCAGTGCTAAGAGAGACAATATTTCAAATATATAACTAAAATTACACGGGAAACAAAAACAAAAACATTTGAAGAAATAGTGGCCAACATTTCCAAATTTGGTTTTAAACAATAAACTAAAAAATCTAGGCAGCATTATTGCAAAGAAAACCATACAAGGCCCATCATAATCAAATGACTAAAGCCCAGTAATAAAGTCTTAAGAGTAGCCAAAGAAAATAGAAAACTTACATACAGGGAACAAAAGGTAAGAACAGCAGACTTTTTGTCAGAAACTATGCAAACTATTTCACAAACTATTTCACAAAATTTAACAGTGACAAAGACCTAATTCATCAAGAAAACGTAAAAACCCTTATTACGCATGCACCTAATAATAATAGAGCCTCCAAACACATGACCCAGTAAAAGGAAAAATAAATCCACAATTAAAGTTGAATATTTGAACACTCCTCTCTCAGAAATTATTGAAACAAATAGAAAATCAAAAGGGACACAGAAGTCTTAAAGAACACTATCAACCAATTTGACCTAGTTAATTAACATCTTTAGAAAACTCCACTAAGCACATTCTTCTTTACTAACACTGGCTGGGCATGGTGGCTCACACCTGTAATCCCAGCACTTTGGGAGGCCAAAGCAGACAGATCACTTGAGGTCTGCAGTTCAAGACCAGCCTGGTCAACATGGCAAAACCTCGTCTCTACCAAAAACACACACACACACACACACACACACACACAAAAAAATTAGCCAGGTGTGATGGCCGCATGCCTGCAGTCCCAGCTAATCAGGAGGCTGAGGTTGGAGGACTGGTTGTACCCAGGAGGTGGAGGTTGTAGTGAGCCAAGATCACACCACTGCACTCCAGTCTCGGTAACAGAGTGAGACTGTCTTAAAAAAAAAAAAAAAAAATTTACTAACACAGACCACCACAACTGTGCCTTATGATAAATCTCAACAAGTTGACAAGAACTTACATCACACAAAGGATGTTCTTGGACTACAGTAGAATTAAATTAGAGACCTGTAAGAGAAAGAAATCTGGAAAATTAACAAAATATTTGAAAATCACATGGGTCAAGGAAAAAAAATCACAGTGGAAATTTTAAAATACTCTGAACTCCATGTAAATGAACACACAACATTACTAACTTTGTAGGATGCAAAACAAAGGAAAATTAAAAGATTAAATACTCTTTTAGAAAAAGAAGGAAGTTTCCAAATATCAGGAACAAAAAAGGGGATAGCACTACAGATTCTTCAAATGTAAAAGAACAGGGATCCTAAAACACAACTTCGTGCCACTAAATTAGACAACTTACATAAAATAGACAAATTCTTTGAAAAAGAAACAACTAAAGCTTATTTAACAAGAATTAACATAAATCCATGAGTTAAAGAAACTGAATTCATAATTTTGTTACACTAGGTAGCTAGTCAGACATGAGCAGGGCAGGAGAAGCTACACACACACACACACACACACACACACACACCACACACACACACACACACCCCCTACCCCCCCCCCACCATCACCAGCTGATGGTCAGGCAGTTGTTAAACTGTCTCTCTAAAATGATAATTGGTCGCGGCCCACGCCAGTGAAAGGCAGTCTCCCAACAGATAAAAAACACCTGAAGCCGGTGATCAGCAGCTTCCCTATAACATCTCAGGAGTTGGACGAGTGGGCTCCAGCATGCACATTAAGAGGCAAAATGGTGGCGTTTAACTGGTGTATGACCTCCTAGGACACTGGACTGGTAAGGGAAGAATACTTCAAGGAAACATGCATACGACTTCAGTAAACACACTGCACAGGCTCCCCTCCCAAGCGCTAGGCCACTGTGAATGTAGACGGCCCACCCCAAGGGAAAAATCAGGGCAGAAGGGACACAAGACTCCAGAAGTATGCCAACATATAAAACCCTGAGTCAAAAGTCAAACCAAGCACTGATCTCTCAAGTTGCCCACTTGGCCCTCTTCCAGGTGTTCTTTACTTCCTTTCATTTCTGTTCTAAAGCTTTTAAATCAACTTTCACTCCTGCTCTAAAACTTGCCTCGGTCTCTCCTTCTGCCTTATACCCCTCAGTCGAATTCTTTCTTCTGAGAAGGCAAGAACTGAGGTTG
Source organism: Macaca thibetana thibetana (assembly GCF_024542745.1). Classification (NCBI taxonomy): domain Eukaryota; kingdom Metazoa; phylum Chordata; class Mammalia; order Primates; family Cercopithecidae; genus Macaca; species Macaca thibetana. The sequence goes on from NC_065584.1 coordinate 90,892,457, forward strand.
CTGCAGACCCATGCAGATTCACCGCCGGTAACAGTTTAAAACCTTCCCACAAAGAACCTCCAGGTCCAGAGGTCTTCATTGGTGAATTCTACCAAACACCTAAAGAAGAAATAACATCAATTCTATGCAAATTCTTCAAGAACAAGAAATTTTAACTCATTCTATGAGACCAGCATTACCCTGACACACACACACACACACACACACACACAAGCAGGCAAAAACTACAATCCAATGCCTTCTAGGAACGTAGACTTTTTAAAAGAGTCAATGCAGTTTTAGCAAGTGAATCCAGCAATATACAAGAAGTGTAACACATCATGACCAAGTGATAATTATCCTAAGAATACATGAATGGTTGGTTAAATATTTAAAATCAATCAATATAACTGACCACGTGCACAGACAAACAGGAGGAGAGGTAGGTGACCATGTCAATAGATGCAGAAAAAACATTTCACCAAAATTCAACACCTATTCATGAAAAGGAGAGGGGGGAAACAACAACAACAACAACAACAACCTCTTACCAAGAGCTAGTGAAAAACTTAGTTTTCTACCTAAGATCAGAAGTAAGGCAAGGATGTTAGTTCTCACCACTTCTATTCAACATTGCACTGGGACTACCAACCAGTGTAATAAAGCAAGCAAAAGTAATAAAAGGTGCATAAATTTAAAAGGAGGAAATAAGATAGTCTTTATTCACAGAGAAGATAATGGTCTACATAGACTATTTGAAGAAATCTACAAAAAAGCCACTAGCACTAATAATTAATTTAGCAATATTACAAATTATAAAGTTTTATATAAAAATCAATTTTACCTTTGTATCCTAGCATCAATCAATTGGAAAATGATATTCTTTTAAATTCCCATTTATAATAACATAAAATTAAAATAATTAGAGATGAATTTAACAAAATATGTGTCACACCATTACACTGAAAACTACAAGACACTGCTGAGAAAAAATAAAGACGATTTAAATGAATAGAGGTACCAAGCTCATGCATTAATAAGATTCAATATCCTCAAGAAGTCAATTCTCCCAAATTGATCTCTAGGGTAAAAACATTCATAATCAAGATCCTGTTAGGCTTTTTTTGGAGAAATTAAAAAGCTGATTCTAAACTACATAGAAAGAAATAAAAAGGATCCAGAACAGAAGAAACAACTTTGAAATAGAAGAACTTAGAGGATTTACATTACCAGATTTTAAGATTTACTATAAAGCTTCAGTAATCAAGACAATGAAGCATTGTCATAAGGATAGATATATAGATCAATAGAACAGAGTTCTGAAAAAGACCCACACATAATGGCCAATTAATTTTCAACAATGTGCCATGATAATTCAACAGGCGAAAATATAATCTTTTCAAAAAAACTGCTGGAACAATGTGATATCTATATTCAAAGAAATAAACTTCAACCCTTACCTCACACCATATACAAAAATCAATTCAAAATGGATCACTGACCTAAATGTAGTAGCCCAAAGGAGTTCTAAGACATGAAGGAAAGCCAGGAGAAATTCTGTCTAATCCCTATGACAAACCTCCAATTTCTACTGCAGCAGAATTGTAAGGAAAATCTCGAATCTGAGCTTCGCCAGTTAACATATTAATCTATTCAAAAAGAAAGGGCATTTCCAATCTAAGTACAAAAGTTAACTCCTAAGCAAGTAGTTATTAACTCAGGCACAACCCATAGAACTACAGAAGGCCCGTCATGAAGAGTAAGATACTGTCTACATCCTTAGAGACTAGTAGAGGAAGCAGCATAGAGGATTCCCTAAAATTTAAACACGACTCAAAATATAACATATGAAGTTATACCCACAGTCATCACTGAGGTTCAGAGAAAGTACAGAGTTCTCAGCCATGGGCATGAGTGCTTTAGCTCATATCACTCAGTTTCCAGCAGTTAATGAACAAAGTAAACAGATGAGAAACGTAAGTAAAATCCTTGCTTAGCATCTGTGGAGTGGGAAATTGGTTCCAGGATCCCCCATGGATACCAAAATCCTAGACACTCAAGTCTCTTATATAAAAATGGTGTGGTATTTGTATACAACCTACACAAATCCTCCTATATTTTGAATCATCTCTAGAATATTTATAATATCTAATGCAATGTAAAATTTTTATTGGTGCATTATTTTTTATTGTTTTGAAGTATAGGGTTTTTTTTATCCACAGTTGGTTGATCCACAGATGAGGAACCTATGGATAGAAAGGGCCAACTATAATGATGAGAAAAGAAGAAAAAGATTTACAGAAGACTAACCATGGTTTATATTTTAAAATGAGAATTAAACTCCACTATTCCCATCCCATCTACACATACACAAGTTTTAAACTGAAGGTACTTTGTATCAGCTGGATAAACAGGCCCTTTTCTCCTAGTCTCCTAAACTAAAAGATTATCAATCATTAAATGGGCTGTTCTTCAGTCAAGTTATAAGAAAAATATATAGCCATATGAAACTGATGTCAGAATACTTTAACAAAGAACTCATTTTTGTAAGTTTGTAAAATGTTATTTCTTTCTACTATTTAATTATTCAAGAAAAACAACCTCAGACCTATGTTAAGTAGCAAAAGTATTCCTGAAATGGGCAAAATAAAAATTTTTAAGATACCTTTTCCAAGATTTTTACTGACGTAATCATCAGGCTTGATCAATGATATCTAATATTTAAAATGCTAATGTTAACTCATTATAACACACTGAAAAATATCCCCTAACATTTTTCAAAATTACTTCTTTTAAAATATTCTACCATTAATATAATTCACTTCTTTTCCATTTTAAGTAGAAGGTGGAATTCAGGTAAGGTTTCACACATGAAAACTTTTGAGGACTACACATCTTACTGAGATACTGTGAATGTTAACCTAGGCCAACGTAATTTTTTTTAACCAAAATAATCTACTCCTGAGCTTTGCAAATATGAACCCATTAATTTAAGGCAGTTAATTCCAAGTCTTTTAAAATGTCCACATTTTAAAAGATCCCCTAAAATTTGCTTTTTCTATTTGACCTTTCCCACGCTTCATGAGATACAGCTAGATATGTCCACGTCATCTTTCACTTCAAAATCTTTCCTCAGCTCATGTAACTCATGTCCCCCAATGCTCCCTTCATCTTATTAACTGTCTCAGTGACTACCAACTACCTACTTAATTTTTTCTTCAAATAGAGGTTAACTGATAAAAGAATATGGAAGAAGTGTGAAAGATGAAAAAATCTGAGATTATTTCAGCAGCGTCAGACAAAATGTAAGAGAAACTAAACTGCCAGTACACAATATTATGCATTTCAACTGAATTTTACAAATTTCCTTAACTGGTCTAAATTAAGCCCCGCCTCGGCCCCAAGAAAACCTCTATAATAACTGCCATTCAATCTCACAAGCACAGCTTGATTTTTAAAATACATTTCCATTGTATTTACTTCTTAACATAGAAAAGAAAAAATGACTTACTAGAAATGAAGTATCAGCAAAAAGTGCACTTAGATATGATCCTTGCAGAAAATTCTTGTTCCTTTTCGCAAAATGCAATTCCTTAAAAAAGAAAAAAATTTGAGTGCGTTATTGTTCTTGACTCCAAAACTGAATTAAATATACAATTATACAAAATTCTAGCACTCGACACCATTCTTAGCAGAAAGCTCCACAAATACTGTTAAATGAAAATTAAATTTTAAAAAGTCATTTGTTTTATTTGGAATAAAACAAAATGTCAGCCAACTATTTCCATTGTTACAAATCCTTTTTCTTCAGCAAGTATTACTCAAATGTTCAATAATATTCTTTGCATTGTGAGATTCAAAACTTGGTGTCCTAGGTCCCATTTTCCTATCCTCTGTATCATATGTTATACTTTATGTTTATCTGTACTGTGTGTATAGCCTATTGAACTAACTAGTTTCAATAAACAACTTGTTTTAAATAGTTTAAAATGTTCACCATATTGCTTTCATCAAGAAAATTGTGAAATAATTATGTGTTATCACCATAAAATATACCTGTATTTCAATACAATGTGTATATCTGTACTTTTCACTAGCTAGCTATCTTTTAAAGGGAACAATGAAATTAACACAAAATGACAAAAATGAACAGAATACTGATGGTTGTCCATAATTCGCATTAATAAAGGAACACTAGTGAACACTGCTCAATGGATTAGGTGCATAAAGAATAACCCAGCCCTGCTACATTCTTGCTTGAAGATAGAGCAAGACATTCAGGTAGAAAAAAGAAAGCTATCTCTCTCCTCACTCCCATTGGCCAGGATCAATTATAATGCTAACACAGTAATTTAGAAATGCATGATCAGGTGATTCAATCAATCCCCAAGTAAATCCATTTCATCAAATGAAAATAATTTCTCCACAGAAACGCCAATCTTCTGAATCTGATTCAGCAGTATTAATTATTATGACAGTGATTTTGCTTCTATTCGGAAACGGACACCTCCTTTGGGGGTGGGAGGGAACAACACAAACTGCCAAGCATTCTTTTTATATTAACAAATTAAGTATTAAAAGTCCAAACTTTAAAAGACATAAAAACACATAAACAAGGCTTTTTTTTTTTTTTTGCAAAGGTAAAAGGAACTTGCTTTAAAACGCCACTTCAGCTTTTAATCTAATTGTACTAAAATGCAGAAAAAAATTCCTCAAACTTAGATGCATTACCAATTTCTAAAATACAATAATTGAAAGTGAAGCCAAAATTTAGCTATTTGGCCTATAGCAAACAAGTGATTAAACACAAATTTGACAGTTACACATCACAGTACAAATTCTCACATCAAAATGTATTCCTCAATTATATAAATGTAGTTATTGATGATGTATTTTGTACTTAGTTTTCAAGTAGTTTCTAAAAGACTATATTGTTAAAAATCAAGTTTTTATAGTTCTTTTACAGTAATCTATAATGAAACACAGTCTTTCAAAAAAAAAAATAAAATGTTAGTGCTGAGTCAGTTATCACCAAATTTCATATATTGAACCTTCAAATCCCACTGCTTCCGTCCATCTAAAAGGGAGACAACCTGGACCTCTAATTGCTATCCCTATCTCCCTTTACTACCCGTTGACATACATTGTTAACCTGGACAACAAGCCATTGCCAAAACTGTTAAGCGCTTTAACTTTGTTTTTACCTCCACCTGGAAATAACTTTCCCCTTTGTCTCTTATATAGATCAAATGTCCAATTCAAAGACGCGTTCGGTGATGCCATCTTCAGTACACCTTAACTATCACCATCACTCCCAGGGAGTAAAATTATTGTAGTTAGTTGTACAAGTATGAGTCTCCCCTATTATACCATATGCTTTTTTAAAAGAAGGAACTTTGTACTTTGTTCTTTTTATATCCCCAATATCTAGTCAATATCTGGCCCAGGATTCAGTATAATACATTTGGAAAATATTTACTAAGCATCCAACATATTCCAGGCACTTTTCTAGGTGCTAGGAATCAATCCCTATCCCTATTCCTGACTTCACAGAGCTTACATTCTAGTGGGGAGACCTACAGTACAAGGTGAATAAGGAATATATAACATAGGTGGTAGGTTGGTGGAAAAGTCCTTAACGAGAAAAAAAAATTAAGCAGGGAAGGAAGTACTGTCAGAGGAAGGAGATTAAAACTATAGACAATGTACCCAGAGAAAGCCTAATGTAATAACAACAACTACAAGAGCAGCAGTAATACTTGAGTATTTATCATATGCTATTCAGCATACTAATTGCTTTACATGTCATTACCTGACGTAATGCCAACAACAACATTATTACCCCATTACTATTCTCAAGACGCAATGCAAATACTAAAGAAGCAACTTCCCAAGGTATTCAGCTAGTAAAGTGGTGAAGCCAGGATTAGAATACAGGAATGCTTTTAACTGCTATACATAACCACAGTTCAGTAAATGCTTTTGTTGAATAAAGAGGTGGAAAAAAAATGAATGCCTAATACAGCAAAGCAAACCTCAGTCTCAGAAGACCAGTACATTTGAGCAGGTTCAGATATACATTGTACATCAATACCTCTATATGATAGAGACCATGAACAGGTAGATACCTGCTGTGAAATATTTACAATTATTGATAATTTCATAATATCTTTTAAAATATATTTATTGTTTCTATATGACAATTACCAGAACTAAAAACTATACAACATCACACAAATCACATGGATAGAAATAATGTGATGTAATAAGAAATACATATTTGGTTTCTCCTGGAGTGGCAAGTGTCTCTTGTACGCCAGTGAAATGACTAGTGACTAGGGGGCCCTAAGTAGCTTCAAATACGTGTGCTGGTCATCAGAAAGACCCAGGCATGAATAGTGGGTTAATGTTTTCAGCCCCAACTCCCAACCTCTAGGGAGGGGAGAGAAGCCGAAGGTTGAGCTGATTACCAACGGTCAATGATGTATGTAATCAATCATGCCTAGGTAACAAACCCTTCAAAAAAAAAAAAAAAAAAAAAAAAAAAGGACAGGGTTTGGAGTGCTTCCAGATTGCTGAACACATGGAGGTTCCTGGATGGTAGCATGATCAGATAGAGGATGGAAGCTCTGTGCCCCTTTCTATACACCCTACCTTATGCATCTCTTCCAACTGGCCATTCATCTACATCCTTCATAATAAATGGGTAAACATAAATAAAGTGTTTCCCTGAGTTCTGTGAGCTGCTCTAGCAAATTAATCAAACCAGAAGAAGGGGTAGGGAGAACCCCTGATTTATAGCCAACTGATCAGAAGTACAGGTCACAACCAGGGACTTGCAATTGGCATCCAAAGTGGGCCAGTCTTGTCAGGCTGAGCCCTCAACCTGTAGGATCTGATAGTATCGGGTAGATAGTATTAGAATTGAACTGAATTATAGGAAATCCAGCTGTGTACACTGGAGAACTGCTTGGTAAGTGGGAAACCCTCAAACACGTTTTGGTGACTGGAGGCAAAGTATCCCGTGGCGAGTAGTGTATGAAAGAGTCCAAAAAAATCTAATTTGTTTTTTTCCTATCTCAAATAGGTGATTAAAAACAAAACGCCTTTTTTAATAGAAGGTACTCCTGAAAGAAACGAGACCTTTGAAGCATTATCAAGGACATTTGAATGTTGAATATCATGTTTTATACCATGGTACAACTTTCTCAGCTTCCAATTTTCCGTACTAGTAAGAATGGTTAAATGAAACGACTTCAACCAGTGTTCAAATTATTTGTACTACCTTACATTTGAAAACAATCAAAATTTCACTGGATGTTCTGTACTGAGCATAATGCAGTGTCAAAGAAAACAAAAGTTTCTATATGAAAACAGTTCCAAAGTCAATCCAAAATGAAACTCACAAAATTATGAATTTCATTTGTAATCAAAATTTAGGATTAGCTGCAAAGGGTATTTTTAATTCAAATGAGGGTGAACTCATAAGGGCACCCAATTCCTCATGCCTTAAGATTTTTGCTACCAGCCATGATGTAGCAACTGGTATCGGAATGCTCTCCCATTGAACTAAACTAGAAAACTGACAAAATATATAAAACTACAATTTTAAAACATCAGACAATGAGCAGCTCAGCACTGTGAGGCCTGGAAAAAGGGAAAGTATCCCTACAAATACTTGGATGCACAGTCAGGATGACAGTGCAGAAAAGGGAAGCCAAGAAGAATATGGAGGACTCACTGAGTACAAGAGACAGATAAAAATTTAGGAAGTCTGAGGTAGTGGGAATTTGTGGGACAGATTAGCAAAAGGATGGTACTCAGGAGAGAAAGTGCTCCTGAAATCTGCAGAGGGATTCTAGAGCAGCACTGCCCAAAAGAAACATAATATGAACCTAAAATGTAATTTTTTAATGTTCTAGTAACTACACTGTAAAGTAAAAAGAAGGTGCAATTAATTTTAATACAATGTATACCACCCAATAGAGTCATAATATTATCACTTCAGGATGTAACTGATATTTAAAAAATGAGATTTTCATATACGTTTTTCCAACCTACATCTCTAACATTCAGTGTGTTTGAAATGATTTGGATATTTGTCCCCACCCAAATCTCATGTTGAAATGTAATCCCTAATGTTGGAGGTGGGACTTGGTGGGAGGTGTTTGGGTCATGGGGGCAGGTCTCTCATGAATGACTTGGTGCCCTCCCCTTGGTAATGAGTTCTCACTCTGAGTTCACACAAGATCTGGTTGTTAGTACCTCCCCCACCCACTCTCTCTTGCTGCCCTCTCTTGCTGCTTCTCTTCCCACATGACAAGCTTGCTTCTCTTTCCCTTCCACCATGACTGTAACACTCCTGACACACTCATCTGGAAGCAGATGCCAGGAGTATGCTTCTTATAAGTCTGCAGAACTATGAGTCAAAATAAGCCTCTTTTCTTTATAAATTATCCAGTCTAAGGTATTCCCTTATAGCAATGCAAACGGACCAATACAGTGTGTTTTACACATACAGCACATGTAAATTCAGAATAACCATAATTCAAGCACTCAAGAGCCACATATGGCTAATGGCTACCACACGTAACAACACAGCTCTATAGTTTTTCATCGAATGTGTGCATGAATAAAGTGAAATTCACAAGGCCAGGCAAAGAACAATGATCAGGAAGCACTATAATAAAAAAAAAATTTCCAAAGATTACATAAGACTGCAGAATGTTCAAGTTTCACCCAGAGAAACCTGGGCAATCAGTAGAAAATGACGCAGCAGCACCGCCAAGTGCTAACCTAGTCCTATAATAGTAAAGGCTACACTAGATCTGCCAGAACAAAGTTTAAAAGTAAGCTCAAAAGGTTCATACATGTCTGCAAGAAATTTATCAGTCTGCCAAAACAAAATTGGAATCTCTTGACAGGAAATCAACAAAATCCAGACAACAGTGCAATGAATGTCCAGGAGTCAATCAAAACTTACTAAACATAAGAAAATGAAGAAATGTGTGACCCACACCACCTAGGGGGGAAATCTGATAAAAGAAAGAAGCCTAGAAGCAAGAGAGGACGTCTTTAAAGGCATAAACTTCAAAATATTATAAATCTATTGCTGAATTTTTTTAAAGGAACAAAAAAGAAAATGATTTTTAGAAGAATAAAATGCATTTTCTAAACATGAAAAATGCAGTATCTCAAAAAAGTAACCGGATGGAATTAACAATAGATTAAACTGCAGAAAATATCACAAAATTGAAGATATAAAAACAGCAAAAAGAGCAAAACAAAACAAAAACAGATCATCAAGAACCTGTGAGAATATCAAGGGCAATCTAAAAATAATGTCATTGGAATTGCTGAAGGAAGGAGAAACAAAAAATGCATGAAGAAACAGGGCCAAAAAATTTCCAAATTTGAGGAAAACTGAACACACATATTCAAGAAACTCAACATACATACAGCAGATTAAGCACAAAGAAACCACAACAAGGCACATAATAGAAATCCAGTCATATAGAGAAAATCTTACAAGAAACCAAAGAAGTGGAAAGACACATTACACACAGAGGAACAAAGATAAGAATTACCAGACTCCTTGTCAAAAGTAATGCAACAAGTTTAAAACAAAGGAATTACACCTGTAAAGTGCTAAAAAGAAGAAGAAGAAAAAAAAAAACTCTGTTAAGCTAAAATCTATATAAAGCAGAAATATTCTTCACCAACAAAGGGGAAATAAAGACATTTCAAACAAACAAAAGCTGAGACAATCTGTTACCAGGAGGCCTGCAATCCAAGAAACACTGAAGGAAGAGTTTTAACAAGTAGAAAAAGGGTAGCAGAACTGTACAACAGAGAGTGAGCCCTAATGTGAACTATGGACTTAGCTAATAATAATGTATCAGCCCTCAATTGTAACAAATGTACCACACCAATACAAGAGGTTAATCATAGGGAACCTGCAAAGGGTGGGGTTGGCGTGGCATATATGAACTCTGTACTTTCTGTTCAATTTTTCTGTAAACCTAAAACTGCTCTAAGATATAGTCTATTAAATTTTTTAAAAGAGCAGATAGAAACCTAGCTCTACACAAAGAAAGAGTAACAAATGGTAAGCATGTGACAAATTATGACATTTAAGCTTTAAGAAGATATTAAGCAAAAGTAGTAATAATGTACAGTAATAATATACGTTGAATAAAATCAATGACAATAGCAAAAAGAATGAAGGGAAGGAAATTGGAAGTACACTACAGTAAGGATCTTACATTATTTCTAAAGTGATGAAGGTGGATTGTGATAAGTTCAAGATTCATGTTGTAAAACCCTACAGCAACTACCAAATACATAAAATAAAACTAATAAACCAAGAAAGTAGATTAAATGGAATGCATATTTTTAAAATATGTAATCCAAAAAAGGTATAAAAAGAGGAAGAGAAAACACAAAATAGGTACGACAAGTAGAAAACAAAGATGGTAAGATAGCACACTTAAATCTAACTATAATAATAATTACAGTAAATATATATGGTCTACACACCTCAATTAAACAGTAGAGACTGTTATACTAGATTAAAAGTAGAGATTGTCAGATTAAGTAAAAAAAACAAGACCCAACTATATATATGTTTCCTATAAGATACTACTTTAAATTAACACAGATAAGAAACATAAAATAGAAAAGGATATATCTATAAACATTAATCCTACAAGCAGGAGTGCCTATATTAATATCAAAGAAGAGTACAGGAGAATTAATAAAGGGATGTTTCATAATGCTTACAATGTCAAATTATCAAAACTACCAAATAATTCTAAACATGTATGCAGTCAATAATTTCATGAGTTCCAAAACACATAAAGCAAACACTGACAGAAATAAAAGGAGAAATAGATAAACCTACAATTACAGCTGGAGATTCAAATACTCCCTTCACACTAACTGGTAAAATGAGTAGATGGAAAATCAGTGAAGATATGTAAGACCTGAACAACACTATAAACCACCTTGGTTTAAATGAATATTACAACCAACCACTACAAGAACAAACATGAAAATATACATGTGTCTTGGTACAATCAACAACAAAGAACATATGCTGGACCATAAAACAAGACACATGAATTTATAAGAACTGAAATGACATAGAAACTGTTTTCTGACCACAAAAGAATTAAAGATCAGTTACAAAAAGGACATTTTTTGGGGGGGACATTTTCCATTTTGGGACATTCTCCAAACATTTGGAAATTAAGATTTCTAAATAACTCACGGATCAAATAAATCATTTAAAATTTTAAAAATACGTCGAACTAAATGGTAAAAACATTATTAGATTATACAGGGTAAAACTAAAGATACGGTACTTGGAAATTTACAGCTTTTAAGTGCATATTTTAGAAAAAAAATCATGGTTTAACAGTGTTCCAAACTTCCATCCTAAGATGCTAGAAAAAAGGAGCACATTAAACTAAAAGTAGAGGTAAGGAAATAATAAAAGTAGAAACTGGTAAAAGAGATGTGGGACAAACTAGATAAAATCAATTATAGTAAAGTTGGTTATTTGAAAAGAATAGTTAGACTGGTCAAGAAAAAAGGCACAAATTACCAACATCAGAAATAAAAGAAAGGACATCACTACAAATGCTGCAAACATTAGAAGTATACTAACGGTGATTTTATGCCAATAAAACTGACAATTTAAGTAGACAAAATTTCTTAGAACATGCAGATTATCAAAACTGACACAAAAAGAAAAGTCTAAATAATTTCTGTATCGAATAAACTAAATTCATAATTTAAAAGTTTTCCACAAAGAAAACTCCAAGATGGTTTCACTAGTGAATTCTGCAAACAGCTAAAGATTTACTATCAGCTGTACACAATCTCTTTAGGAAACAGAAGGAGAGGACACACTTTCTAACATATTTAAGGAGGCCAGTATAAATAACTCTGATACCAAAATGAGTCAAGAGGACCACAAATAAAAGAAACTACATACCAGTGTCACTTGGGTACAGATGCAAACATTCTTAACAAAATATTAGCAGGTCAAATCCAGCAAAATATATAAAGAAAATATCAGTACAGATGGGGTTTGTCTCAGGAATACAGGGTTGGTTCAGTATTCAAAAATCAATGTAATTCGCTACATTAACATGCCAAAAAAAACCATGTGATTAATTTCAGTAGACATAGAGAAATAACAAAACACCCATTCAGGAAGAAATTTCAAAAAACAAAAAAAAGAAAACTCAGCAAACTGGCCAGGTGCAGTGGCTCAGAGCTATACCCCCAGCACTTCAGGAGGCTGAGGCAAGAAGACTGCCTGAAGTCAGGGTTCGAGACCAGCCTGAGCAATACCATGAGACATCATCTCTACAAAAAAATACAAAAATTAAGGACAGGCGCAGCGGCTCACGCCTGTAATCCTAGCACTTTGGGAAGTTGAGGCCGCCGGACTGCCTGAGCTCAGGAGCTCAAGACCAGCCTGGGCAACAGGGTGAAACCCCGACTCTACTAAAATATGAGAAAAAAAACTAGCTGGGCATGGTGGTGTGTGCCTGTAGTCCCAGCTACTCAGGAGGCTAAGGCAGGAGAATTGCTTGAACCTGGTAGGCAGATGGTGCAGTGAACTGAGATCATGCCACTGCACTCCAGCCGGGGCAACAGTGAGACTCCTCAGAAAAGAAAGGAAAGGAAGGAAAGGAAGGAAAGGAAGGAAAGGAAGGAAAGGAAGGAAAGGAAGGAAAGGAAGGAAAGGAAGGAAAGGAAGGAAAGGAAGGAAGGAAGGAAGGAAGGAAGGAAGGAAGGAAGGAAGGAAGGAAGGAAAGAAAATACAACAAAAAAAAATTAGCTGAGTGTGGTGGCACACGTCTGTGGTCCCAGATACTTGGGAAGCTGAGGCAGGAGGATTGCTTGAGCCCAGGCAGTTGAGACTGCAGTGAGCCATGATGGTGCCACTGTACAACAGCCTGCGCAACAGAGGAGACCCTATCTCAAAAAAAAAAAAAAAAAAAAAAATCCTCAGCAAACTAAAAAAGAATGGAACTTCCTCAACCTATAAAGGGCATCCACAGAAAAACTACAGCTAAGATCATACTTAATGGTAAAAGACTAATTTCCCCCTCTAAGACAAACAAAACAAAAATGTCCACTCTCACCATTTTTAATTGCTATTTTACTGAAGGTCCTAAGCAGCTTAACAATGTAAGAAAAAGAAAAGGCAACCAGATTGGGAAGGAAGAATTAAAACAGGTTCTATTCACACACATCATACCCAGTAAAAACCAAAAAAAAATCTACAATAAAGTAACTGGAACTAAGAAGTGGAGTTTGCAAGGGTATTGGATACAAGATCAACATTAAACGTTAACTGTATTTCTACATATTTGTAATGAAATTGCAAAATTAAGTTTTGTAAAAATATATTAGTTTCAAAAGCAGGAAATATTTAGAGACAAATTTAACATGTGCAAGACTAATATTCTGAATACTAGAAAACACTGCTGAGAGAAATTAGGGAAGGCCTACAAAAATAAAGATTATATACTATGTTCATGGAGCTGAAACTCAATACTGTTGTGATACTGATTCTCCCTAAATTGATCTATAGATTCAACACAATCTCAGTCAAAATCTCAAAAAGCATTTTTGTAAAAATTGACAAAAAAATTCAAAATTTATAAATTTATAAACAGCCAAAACAATTTTTAAAAGAAACAAAGGCAGCCATAAAAAAAGGATGAGTTCATGTCCTTCGCAGGGACATGGATGAAGCTGGAAACCATCATTTTCAGCAAACTAACACAAGAACAGAAAACCAGACACCACATGTTCTCACTCATAAGTGGGAGCTGAACAATGATAACACATGGACACAGAGAGGGGAACATCACACACCAGGGCCTGTCAGGGGGTGGGGGACTCGGGGAGGGATAGCATTAGGAGAAATACCTAATGCAGATGACGGGCTGATGGGTGCAGCAAACCACCATGGCACATGTATACCTATGTAACAAAAGACCACGTTCTGCACACGTGCCCCAGAACTTAAAGTATAATTAAAAAAAAAAAAAAAAGTTGAAGGATTTACACTACCTGATTTTAAGACTAAATACAGTGTGCTCTTGTAATAACAAAACATAAATCAATGGAACATAACAGAGAATCCAGAAATAAATCTACCCAAATATGGTCATTTGATCTTCAACAAAGATGTCAAGGCAATTCAAGGGGAAAAGAAAAACCTTATCAACAAATGATACTTGAACCTTGACATTACCTCAAAACAATCACAAAAATTAACTCAAAATGAACTGTAGACCTATAAATAAAAGCTAAACTATAAAACTTCTCAAAACTGTATAGTTTGGGATAAAAATCCCACTGCCCCATGTAAGGCAAACATTTATCAGACAGGACACCAAAAAAGCAGGTACCATAAGGAAGAAAACTGACAAACAGCACTTCAACAAAACTGAAGCCTTCTGCTCTTTGAAAGACACCATTAAGGGATAAAAAATATTCACAACATAATGGAGAAAATGAAAAAAAGACTTCTATGTAGAATATATAAAGATGCCTTACAGCTGAGTAATAAGAAGGCAAATAACCCTATTAAAAATGGGCAAAAGATGTGAACATTTAACTTAAAAAGATGTATGAAAAGACACTCAGTAGATTAAAAAGGTTTAGCATCATTAGTCATCAAATAAATGGAGCCTAAAATAAGGATATACAAGTATACATCCACTAAAATGGCTCAACTTAAAAAGGCTCAGAATGCAAAGTGGTGGTGAAGATATGGAGAAACCTGGAACTCTCATTTACTACTGATGGGACTGTAAAATCATGCAACTACTTTGGAAAACAGTTTCACAATTTCTTATGAAATAAAATATACATATACCATGTGACCCAGAAATCCTACTCTTTGGTATAATATTTACCCAAGAAAAACAAAAGCATATGTCCATACAAAGGCATGTATTCAAATCTTCATAGCAACTTTATTCATAATACTACCAAAAGTCCTTGAAAGGCAAACAGTGAAATTGTAGTTTAAACATAAAAGGAACACTAGTCAACAGAAAAATGGAACAAACTACTGATAGATACAAACACAGAAGAATCACAAAAACATCTTGCTGAGGGACAAAAGCCAGACACTAGAGAATACCTATTGTATGATTCCATTTAGGAAAAAACCTACAAATTTTTAAGACACCACTGAAGAACACAAAAAGATCCACAATTCATACATTATGAAAGCCACTCCTCAACACTGGAAAGCTATAATTTAAAAGATTTTTGTGATTTCATAAAGTTAACACCAAGAATAACCAGCATTACTGTTTGAGTCTGTTTCCTCATCTATAAATAGTATAATTTCTATACTTCATAAGTTGTGAGAATTAAGCATGTAATGTGCTTAGCACAGTGACTAGCATACATTAAAAACTCCTTAATTACCAAGTGTTTACTGTGGTACACAATGACTAATTTCTTAATGACATTCCTATTGAAAAGTCGTCACTACGTCCAAGACATCAGAAAGGCAAATATTACAGCAAAAGCCAAATTAGAAGTTTTGGAATATATTTAGAATGATTAAATAGCTGATACTAGAATTTAAAAAAAAATACTATTAAGGCCTTAAAAGAACAGATTTATTTCAAAACATATAAATAGATACTAATTCACAGGAAACAATATCTTTAAATCAGTAAAATTTTACAAAAGCAAGCATTTAAGGAAGAAAGTGATTATACACACACTCACGAAACAAGAGATTGTTCCAATTACAGGAAGTAAAAAAGAAAAATGACACAAACTTGAATAGGTATGAAAAAAAGCAAAGGAGGGTGTAGGGTAGACAGATAGGCAGAACACAATTTTGTATAACCTTAACCCTGAAAACAGGAAACCATTGGAATTTAACATAAAAAAAATATAGATACGAGAATGGTAAGATTAATCCTGTCAACTAGAATAATGCACAATTCCAGCCCCAGTACTAGGTAAGGTTAAAAAGATACGTTGTTATACAATCTCCACTAAAACACAAGTTATTACATTCTTAGCTAGTGGATGGAGGAGAAGGTAGCATTTGTGTGACAGTGTGGTAACACAGTAATGCCAAGAAATGCCCATTACCCCCCCATGCCCTTCTACCTCCATCTACATCCACCAAAGACCCAAAACATCTGTTCAAACAGCTTCTGTTCTTTTTTGAAAAAAATAAAAAAGAAAGTAGTTTTATTGAGATATAATTTACATACAATTCACCCATTTAAAGCCTACACTTGAATGTTTTTATATCCTCAGGTATGTGCAACCCTCATCACTATCTAATTCTATAACATTTTCATCACCCTTTAAAAGAACCCCAATACTAATTAGGACTCACTCCCAATTTCCTACGCCTACCCCAGCCCCATATGGCTCAGTCTCAGGCAGTGAGACACCTACTTTCTGTCTCTATAGATTTGCCTATTCCAGAAATTTCATATAAATGGAATTATACAATATGTGGTCTTTTGTAACTGGCTTCTTTCACTTAACATGTTTTCAAGATTCATCCATGTTATAGCACATATCTACACTTTATTCCTTTTAATTGTTAAATAATAGTCCCTTGTGTGGAAATACAACCTATTATGTATTCTTTCATCAACTGATGGTCATTTGGGTGGTTTCAACTTTTTACCTACTATGATTAATGCTGCTATGAGCATTTGTACACAAGTTTTCACATGAATCTATGTGTTCATTTCTAGCTTCTGTTCTTACACACACACACACACACACACACACACACAAACCTAAGAGTGTCTTCAGATTGGGGTATCTAACATCTTCTCCATAGTGATCCACATATTGGTTGACATTCCACAGTTTAGACATTTTAGATAAATTACTAATACAGTCTTTGCATAGTGACATTTCAGTCAGTAATGAACCACATAAATGACGGTGGTCACATAAGATTATAATGGAGCTGTGCTATATAGGTATACCATTTTTTATCTTTTATACCATATTTCTACTGTACGCTTTCCACGTTTAGATATGTTTAGATATGTTACAAACGCCTACAGTATTCAGTAGAGTAACACGCTGTAAAGCTTTGTAGACTAGGAGCAATAGGCTATACCAAATATAGCCTAGGTGTGGGGTAGACTGTACCATCTAAGTTTGTGTAAATACTGTGCACTCTATGATGTTCACAAAGTAACAAAATTGCCTAATGATGCATTTCTCAGAACATATCCCTGTCACTAAGTGACTCATGACTGTACCTATTATATTTTCCCAAATTATCACTACCACCTCAAATCTATAATCAGTAACCATATTGAAAGCTTTCACATTAAACTTAATATTAGCCTGTAATAAATACTAAGGCTAATATTTATTATTAATATATATTATCAGCAATTACAAATTCATTAGAATTTGTAATTCTTCAGGTGGAGAATGTGACTTCCCAAATGCTAAGGTTCTATTTGCCCTACTCTTCAGTATCATGGTACAGGCTAATACTCCCAGTATTCCTTCTCAGGCATATGGTGACTGGAATCCATCACTTTTACAGTCCTCAACCACCCAAACACCTGTAACAAGCAGCACACACAAACACAAAGTTTAAAATTGGAACACTTCAAAATGTAATCTTTTGTACTTCACATAATGATCAAATATGCATGACTTTGGTTAAACAATCTAGTAAAGTGTCGAAGTCTATCAAACAGGTTTCCATATTAATAAGGCTTTTAACCAGAATGTAGAAAAAGTTTGGATGCTCTACTCATGATATTCACCAACTTCCTACAGTTCTGAACCGAAAGAAGCTGCAGAGGACATTTTAGGAATGCAAACTCTAAAGCTCATAGAAATGAAATAGAATCCAGGAGTATAATCCCAACTACCAATCTAATCTATATTGAAATAGGATTATATCTATTTAAAACAAACAAAAAGCACCTGAACTAATGGAAAATAACAATTCCAAAAGGTCTTAAAGCTAACTTGACAGATGAACATCATAATAACTTGGGAGTTATCTCACAAGTAATGTGACACTCCTAAAGTATTAGTTTGAATCTTAAAAGAAAAATGAGTGGTTTCAGATTATCCTCATAACATCCCCTTTACTTACACTATGATATTACTTCTTCCATGGAAGAGAACTGGGCTGATTTATAGCTACTGCCCTAAGAATTGCACATTAACTACTAACTATTATATCTACAACATATCCCAGGCTAGTTGTGGCAATTATAAATTACTGTAATACTATACCTCTCTGCTATAAAAGTCATGGGAGTGCATCATGCATGTCAAAATTTTACCTACTGTATCTCACAGCAGAAAAAAAGTTGACAACTACTGATCTAGACCAGCAGAGCTATAGAGATGACTTTAAAGCCATTATTTCAAAACCTTAGCTCAGTCCAAATGCTAGATCAATAGCAACTTTGCAAAGTGTAAAATCCTGAGTCATTTGTAACAGCAATTTAAAAGATTCATTTACTTAGTATATTTTTACTGAGATGCTACATGAAGAGAATACAAGAAGAAATAAGACAAGCATAAAAGCCTTCAATGCAGTGTGTACACATCTATTACCTTAGTATAATAAGGTCAAATATGAAAAATAGAGTAAGGCAGAAAAAATACTATAGGATTTTAAAAGACAAAAACTACTACTGAGAAGGAATCCAGTTTTCAAGGGCAGCAGAGTCTGGCCTGGGAAAGGAAATCAAGAAGAAAGTAGGATACAAGCAAGAACAAGGAAAGGACAATCTTTACCCACATCTTCCACCTGAAAGCTGGAAGTCCCCCTTCAACTCCCTTCCAACAATCAAAGAATGAGCCTATCACTATGCTTTCTTAAAAAGTATCTTAAGCATTATTCTTTAAGGCAGCAAGCTTTATTAATAATTATTAATGTTAATAAGAAACGACATACACATTATCTTCATTATCTTATATGGGCATATTAAAGAAGGTTTTGGTCATTTCCATGCTTAAAAACTGTCAATGGCTTTTTTTCACCTGAAGAACAAAATTTAAACTGCTGAACATTCCAGCACCACTACAAACTAGTCTTAAGCTCTCTTTCCCACTTTGCCATCTCTACTTCTGAAAAACCCTCCAATCTAGCCAAACTGTCCAACAAGCAGCTCTCCTTCTTCTGTTTTGGCTCTTTTGCTCAAACTGTTCTACGTGGTGTATTTTTTCCACAACTCTGACAATAAAACTTGATATCCAGTTCAAATGTCAATCCTTCCATGAAGCATTCCCTGAACACCTCAAAACTCTTCCTTTCCTGAACTCCCTAATCCATTATTGTGTGTAAGATTTACACATCACTTAGTAATTAATGGGATTTTACCCTCCTTAAACCATTACTTCCTAGAAGCAAAGAGCTATATCTTATATATGTTTCTATTTTGGAATCAACAATATAGAAATAATCATTAAAACAGTGAGAAACAGATAAGGGACAGAGTCCAAAAGAAGAAGGGTCTGGGGGAACCAGAGCCCAGGCCACCATATGGTGACTATCCATATTTACCAGTTGAAAGGAAAAAAAGGGAGATCAATAAAAAGAAACAGTTTTAGCAAATGATCATTCAAATAAGGAAATGAAGGTATAATGAGTCTGAGAAGTCCTTACGACTTGTGGAAACTATGAAAAAAAAAATGAAAGCTCATAAATGAAGTCCCAATGACAGACAGATGGGCATAGAGACTGACTGACTGCCTTTAAACAACATTTGAAAGACATGTGGATAACTCCAAAACTGTGTCATTAATAGCAAAAGGTTTTAAATTATATTATGATAGAATTCTGATGTTAAAAGCCAATATACTCTTTAATTCTGGTTGATATTTTTACAAAAAGAAATGTATAATGACTAATGAAGTCTATTTCTCACTCCAACAGAAAATACTGAGACTACTTATTATCTTTAGGGAAAGAAATGTTCACAGGTAATAAATATTTTAAGCAACTAATTTATAGAGGAAAACCAAGCATAAAGAACTTCTACACATTTCCAACTTTATGTTAAATTTCTCATGTTAAAAAATAGATAAAAGGCATAAAAGATAGATAACTAACTAACTTAAGCTACCTAACAGATTTAGTACCATCTTATTAAACACAATAACAAGTGTAGAGTCAAGGAATAACATCGTACCTACCATTTATTGGAAGAAAGGAACAACTGTCAAAACCATAAAATAATACCAAGAAAACCAAAAGTAGAATAAATATATAAAGAGGTAATAAAGTTTAATTTTCAAAAAGTTAACTTCTACCAAACCAATTCACAAGTTTAGAAGTTACCTTTACAGAAAACATCTTATGTTAGATTGACATTGGAATAAAAAGTACCAAAGGAAGCCCTTGGCCAAATATAGGCCTATAACTCCTTCATATAATAAAACCAAGGCATTTCTGATTTATATTATAGACACAAACCTTTGAATAACCTTGCTTTTCAGAAAAAACAGTAAGACTTGCAATAACCCAGAACCAGCATTTGCATGTTATCAGAATGAAGTAAGGGCATTGAAATGCAGTTTATTTCTCCTCCTTCATGATACTTTCCGGAGACTCTAGCTCACCAGTGGAAGCTGACTGCCTATGTCTTTTCCTAACTAAAAGTTTTATTAGCACCGGCAGGACAAGTCAACGAGTTTTCCTCACTCCTCTCAAAGTATAGACTTTAGAAACTGAGGACAGTGATGCCAAGTATATCTATGCAACTCTAAAATACTATCCCTAAACCATGTGAAAAAATAAGAAAGGAAAAGGAAATTCTATACGAAACCACACAGCACAGCTTGAAGACAAAGAATGTTGACACTGCAAAACTGCGTGGGCTGGGGGTGGGGGGGCGGAGTCACCAAATCCCAGCAATTGATCCCTCGAACTGTCATTCACCCCAACTCTTTGACTGATCCCCCAAACTCTCATCCATCCAAAACCCCAAACCTTTGTGGCAGGAGGCTAGCAATGGGGCCTAAGGATCATCTGGAAAGACCATCAGAAAGATTAAACCCACCCTAAATCTGAAAATAGTGGAGAAGTGTCTAGAGAGATCAGAACAGAGACTACAGGGAACGAATTTCAAAATTTTGTTGATTTAAAGGGCCACATAAAGAGGCACGCTGAAACACACAGCTTCTGGCAGCTGGCACAAATAGGCAAAAAGGAGAGGAAACTGTCCTTCGGTAACTGTAAGGTAAAAGGAAAAAGAAAAGGGAATATTCAAGGTACTACAAGACCTTAAAAGACTCATAAAACTGCAAGTCCCACAACTCTTCTTCAACCATTGAAACAATAAAAACCACTGAAGTAACAAGACTATACTAAAAGAGAGAATCAATAAACTAGGAATACTATAAAACTCCCAATACTATAAAAATGAACAAGGCTAGGCACACTGGCTCATGCCTGTAATCCCAGCACTTTGGGAGGCTGAGACAGGTGGATCACTTGAGGCCGGGAGTCCGAGACCAGCCTGGCAAAACCCCGCCTCAACTGAAAATACAAAAAATTAGCCAGGCATGGTGGCGCGTGCCTGTAATCCTAGCTACCTGGGAGGCTGAAGCATGAGAATCGCTTGAAACTGGGAGGCAGAGGTTGCAGTGAGCTGAGATCATGCCACTGCATTCCAGCCTGGGCGACAGTGAGACTCTGTCTCAAAAAAAATAACAAAAGAAAAGTCCAGAAAATTAAGAAAGAGAATGTGGTAGGAACATATCCAGCAAGGAACCCTGCCCCACCCTCCACTGACCAAAAAAAAAAAAAACCTTAAAGCAGAAAAAAACTATAAGCCAATACTCCAAACAGAATTAAATATATTCAAACAAGCATTTGATCATATGAAAACCACCATGAATCAGAAATCTAAAAACCAAATGAACAAAATACAAAGAGAAACTTTAAAAGCTGGCTAAATTCAGACCAGAAATGGGAAAAAATACAAAATTAGTACAGAAATGAAGACGAAATTGCAAGGCACCCAAGAGAGAATTGATTTAAATGAAAATGAGCTACCACAGGTCATGTGTTATGAGCCCCATCTATCCACATTTGGTGTTAGGTTTCATCTGACAACTCTCCTTCCACCATTTCACAGTAACTCAAAAGCCACACCTCTTAGGACACCCACATAAGCAAACTTCATGCCTTTTTCATGGTAAACTAACACATTTATCATGTACTTATATATTCCTTAACAATTTAACATGTCTAAAACCATGCCACTGTTTTAATCAGGTTTAAGTTCCTATCCTTTCTTTTAATGTGTCAGCGACAAAGTTTTTGAATGCTCTTTCTCTAACTTCATTGATCACACAAACCCTGTGGCTTTCACTGCATGATTATGCATACATAGTGATTCTGAGGAACAAATATGCTGCGGTGTAGCAGAATTGACTGTGGATGTATGTAAATGTGTGGGTTCGTATACACACAGATTTCTTAGCTCTGTGTGTTGAGGAGGTCTAGAAAAAAAATGACTCCCCCATAGCAATGAGCAGTCCTAGTCCTCGTACCCAGATCTTGGTTTCTAACTGCTATCCCCCAAAACAAGGAGGCAGGGCTTTTTGGAAAAGATGATGATTACAGGGTTGGAGCTGGTAAAATGCAAGATGAGCCTGAAGTTTCTCAGAAACTTTTCAGTACCAGAAAGTGAAGAAGAGCTTTGAAACGGATAGGGGCGTGTTAAAAGGACAAGGAACCAACCTGACAGAGCTCTCAATGTCAAAGCAGAACAATCTGAGCAGTAACGTAAGTGACAGCATCAGATTACAACCTACAAAATAAAAACCTGAGTCTATACTGATATAAATGAGTGAATAAATAAATGAGGGAGAACGGACGCTTCTTCATTAAAGAATTTTAATTAATAAATGAGAAAGGAACAAGGAAACCACAAAATCACCATGAGGTTAATACCACAGTACTAAGTGTCACAGATAAGTTCCAGCAATGGATGACAAAGTGAATGGATGAAAGTTGGACGAAAAAACAGAAATCAGCATAATCTCAAAGTATCTCCCCAAAAATATTTATCAATTACACCATGACTTTACAGAGGAGAGATCAGCAGATACTACCTTAATTAGGCGAACAAGATTAACATCACTAATAATAAAACAGTGACATCGTGTAGCCCCTGATATAAACATACCTCCTGATATGAGGTACCAGGTGCATTGCCTGATAACAATACACTTCGGTGTATTGCCAAAAAGATATAATCCCACATTAATCATAACAAAGCATCAGAGAAACCCAAATTGAAAGACATTCTACAAAATAATGACCAGTACTCTTCAAAAGAGCATCAAGATCATAAACACAACAAGAAAAAAAATGAGTTAATATCACAGATTTCAGGAGACTAAAGAAACACAACAAATAAATGCAATGTGGAATTATGGACTGAAACTTAGAACAGATAAACATCATTAGAAGAAAAACTGATTAAATTCAAAAAAAGGTTTTCATAATGAAAAAGTAAATAGTATCATACCAGTATTGACTTTCCTGGTTTTGGTACTTACATTATGGTTATATAGCTGTCCAACATTACAGCGAGTTGGATAAAGAATAAAAGCAAACACTCTATACAATACTATTTTTGCAACTTTTCCTAAATCCAACATTATTCCACAATAAAAAACGTTTTAATGTTGTCTTTTATGGATGGGAACATTTAAAAAAAGGAAAACTCATGATTATTAGCTTCATTTATACAAAAACAAGTAAATTATACCAATTCCTATGGCAATTCAGAATAATTCATCAACGGCATAGTTTCTCATTGCTTTGTTCTAATGTTAATAATCAGTTCATTACATACTGAAAAGAATATTTATATTGATATTTGCTGAGACAAACTGCAGAAGGTATTGAAGAGTTCAGTACCATTCAATACAGTTTTCAAACATGCAAAACACTACATATTGTTCAGCAATATATATGCCATTTTAAAAACAAATCAATGAGAAAGGTAAATCCAAGTTTTAAGATAATGATTATCTCTGAAGAAGGAAAAAGGACAATGAGACAATGAGACTGAGAGATGTCCACTGCATTCTTTCTGCTAGTATTCATTACATTATTCACTAATTCTTTTTGTATGCTTGATATGTTTTATGATTTTTTAGCCACTACTGAGGGGCACATTAAGTATCTGGAATAATCAAATAGTATCCTGCTTTGTTTAGGAAAAAAGATTTTACTTTTGTGGGGGTTTTTTGCTTTTCTGTTCATTTGTTTTAAATTAAGATAATCTTATTGAGAATATAGCATTTATCATTTTTCATTTCTGTTTTCCAAGACCAAACATTAAATACCTTGAGGTCACCTAAAACAGGGTGCCCCACCTTAGGGTAGACATATCCTCAGGCTTTAGAGATAAATCCTCTCAGTTCCCTGACAATTTCATACCTTCCCTTCCACTTCTCTTCAAATACTCAATCCATGGCCTTGTCATTATCAGGAACTGTTCCACTCCTGATAGTAAATTCATATATCCCACTCTCTGCCTACACCTCTTTATTCTTCCTGAGCACTCTCTCACAAATAAACTCATCATCTTCTCTCAAATCTGCTCTTCCTTCTATGCTTCCCATTTCAGTAAACAGCCGATTCATTCACCTCACTGACCATTATTCCTCTTTTTCCTCTTTCACATTCAACATGCCCTCCATCACTGAGTTCTTTAATCCTACCTCCTAGATATCTCTCATGTCCACCTATTTCTTCAACCCTCCTCCCACCAACATAGTCCAAGCCACCTTACTCCTTTCAAATAATTTTTTATAAAGCTCTCCTAAAAATCCTCCCTGCCTACCAGTCTTAACTCTCTCCAAATAATCCTCCACGGTGAAACCAGCATTATCTTTTTAACTAGTTTCTTCCCAGGTTTAAGATCCTTCCATTTTCCCCAGGATAAAGTCATCCAGGAAATTCTTTTTTTTTTTTTTTTTTTGGGGACTGAGTCTGGCTCTGTCATCAGGCTGGAGTGCAGTGGTGTGATCTTGGCTCACTGCAATCTCTACCTCCTGGGTTCAAGTGATTCTCTGGCCTCAGCCTCTAGAGTAGTTGGGACTACAGGCGCGCACCACCACACCCAGCTAATTTTTGCATTTTTAGTACAGACGGGGTTTCGCCATGTTGGCCAGGATGGTCTCAATCTCCTGACCTCATGATCCACCTGCCTCGGCCTCCCAAAGTGCTGGGATTACAGGCATGAACGACCGCACCTGGCCAGTTCAAATTCTTTAACATAACTTAAGGGTTCTTTATAATCTAGTCCTTATTTCAGCCTCATCTTTCACTACTCTCTTGGTATCTGCCCTCCCTTGCTCTCGTGATTCAGACATACTATACTCTGACTTTCTCCAAAATAATCCAAGCTCTTGAAGTGTATCTCTTGTCCTTAAGACAGGCCTGGCAAACTCTACTTTCCTCTTCACAAGACCAAGTCCTATTCACTCTTCAAGCCTCAACTTAGGCATCACTTCCTCTGGGCTTATTTTCCTGGCATTCCTGAAACTAGGTTAATTACCCTTGCAGATGTGTACTCTGCACTGTACACATCTATTATACGTCAAAATCAAGCACAAATCATATATGCCCACACTCCCCAAGACTGTGAAAGCCAAGCCTTGCTCACCGTTATTTCCACAGCACCCGGCCCAGTGGACTGTATTAATAAAGTAATGAAGTTACCAGTTATTTCAAACTGTGAAATAAATCGCCAAAATAACACAATAGTTACAAAGATTTTGAACTCAATAACTCCTGGATCAGAAGCATAATATTCCTTCCACTATACTTTGATACTTAATCTCACTTTCATAAACAATTTAACATTAATTATATATACAGTGTGTAACACAGAGTTAAAAGGGATCTAGATATCATCTCATTGTATAATTAAAGTGATGCCCAGAAAGGTTATTTTACTTATTAATGAACAAAACAGTATAACAGCAATGCCAAGATTAGGCATTTTGATGTTCATTAATTATATACTTTAATTTCAGGAATTAGGCTTTTAAATTTTTTAAGTTAAAACCTAAAGTTTATGTTTCTTCTAGAATAACAGTTATTAAAAACAAAATATATAAAATCAACACTTCACTTAAACGTTTCCACAAAATTAACTAAAGTATTAAAACAAATATAAGAATATTTCATTATGGTGTAAGAGTAATAAAGATAATATTAGGTCATTATTATAATTATACATTATAAACAACCTTGTTCAAGACAAATCAACCACGCTCAAGACACTATGGAACATACTCAATGAATAAATAAAAGACATAAAACAGGATTCATACTCCTGTTTTAAAATATGTTTTGGAAAACAAGATGCAACCACTGCAGAATTAAATAGAAGAATTCGGTGAAAGTAGTTACTTAAATTGTTAACACTTTCAAAGAAAACAGTTTTCTCCTAGGAGTTTTGGGAATATAAAGAGAAATTACAAACTACTGCCCGAGGAATCAGCATAAATTCAAAATTTCTTAGCTTAATAAGCCAAAACGGCTCTGAAACAATGAAACTCCAATATCAATAGCATACCAGCTGCCTGGTTTCTGGTGTCTAAATACTCTTACCCAATAAAGGAAAACTTGAAATAATGTAATGACTGATTGCAGGACAACAGCAGGAGATGACCATAAGATAAGCCTGGAATATCTTACTGGTCCAGAATGCAAGAAAGTGCTCAACAAATGATGGGAACATGTTAAAACAACCAATGAGTTAATGTGAAGAAGTTTCCACTAACCAAATGTGGGTTAATTTGGAACATCAAAATGAATACTGGCAGGTAATAGACAATAACCTACTTAATAAAAAAGAATCTGTGATATATTGATATCAAAATGAATAGGACAAGGTCTTCTTTAAAACAGACTAGAATGCCCACTAATAAATGGAGAGGGAATGATGGTTAGAAAAACACTATTTTGCAATTCTGTGTAATAAGTAATTCAGGCAAGAGTAATCAATGAATGCTAAAACCATTCTGTAAGCGTTTGGAGGAGGAAATTTTCAGTCTCCAACAGATTACTGAGTAATAACAAGGGGGACTATGATACCTTTTGTAATAGAGAAAACTAGCAGGTAAATCCTTAACTAAGTGGTCCAAATAAACATCAACAACATAGTCAAAATGACACCATACTGCCTCATGATGTGATGCACTGAGAATACACCACCACTTACATGGGATTTCTGCCAAAAATGCAAACCCTGAATCTAATTACAAAGAAGCAACTGGACAATCCAAACCAATGTACATCCCACAAAACAAAGGGTCTGTACTCTACAAAACCCAAGAATTAAAAAGGCTGAAGAACTGTTTCAGATTAAATACAAGAGATATAATTAAGATACATTGTATAATATTGGAATGGGAAAAATATTAAAGGATATTATTGACACTACTGGAGAAATTTCAACACCAACTGTACATTAAACAATAAGATCAATATTAAATGTCTTGAATCTCCCATACTAATGTAAGAATATGCCCTTATTAGGAGATACCAGTTGAAGCATTAAGGGGTAAGGGAACTTGATGTGTGCAACCTCCTCTCAAATGGTTCAACAATAAAAATAATTTTAATAGGCAGAGAACAAAAAAGAGAAAAAAAGGAGATGAGGAAAAATATCTATTCTTGATATTACATAACACCAGATATGTTCAATGATATTCCATGTGGTTTCCTTGTTGGAAATGTACACAGAGCATTAACATAGCATTTCCCTGTATATAACCTGAATTTAATCAGACCTGTGATGTTTTGCCACTGACTTTAACTAAATAAACTTGCATCATTGGCATACTCTAGACCAGGGTCCCCAACACCAGGGCCACAGACCGGTACAGTCCATGGCCTGTTAGGAATGGGGCCACACAGCAACAGGTGAGCAGCAGGCCAGCGAGTGAAGCTTCATATGTATTTATAGCCGCTCCCCATCACTTGCATTACCGCCTGAGCTCCACCTCCTGTCAGTCAGATCAACGGCAACACTCAACTCTCACAGAAGCACAAACTCCACTGTGAACCGCACATGCAAAGGATCTAGGTTGTGCACTCCTTATGAGACTCTAATGCCTGATGAGATCTTTAGTCACTGTCTCCCATCACCCGCAGATGGGACCCTCTAGTGGCAGGAAAACAAGCTCTGGGCTCCCACTGATTCTACATCATGGTGAGTTGTGTAAGTATTTCATTATATATTACAATGCAATGATAATAGAAATAAAGTGTACAATAAATGTAATGTGTTTGAATCATTTTGAAACCATCCCCTCCCCCCACCATTTGTGGAAAAATTGTCTTCCACAAAAACAGTCCCTGGTGCCAAAAAGGCTGGGAATAGCTGCTCTAGGAAGAAGATGTAATCAAGGAGTTTCAAACTGTAAATAAAATAATAATCTCTGCTTCCAGACTTTGTACCCACTCTGCAAATATAAAAAGAGAGCAAGAATGACAAAGCAAATGTGGTATATGTTAACAACTGGTGAATCTGAGGCAGATATAAATGGGAGTTCATTGTACTATTCTTGTAACTTTTCCCTAGGTTTGATTTTTTTCCAAAATAAATTAAAAAAAAAAAAGTCTGTCAACCCTAAAACTTTACTTTGTGGAAATTAAGCCATTTCTGAAAGAAAACAAAAACGAAACCTTAACCCCCATATTCTTCTCTCCCTTTCTCTTCATAATCCATATCATCAATTAGATTTAACCCCATTAACAAAAAGGTTTTCAGTATAAAATAAACATTTTGCCAAAGGAGTCCCCAATTTACAAATGGGATATGTTCCAAAAGCCTATTTGTAAGTCAGCTATTTAGAATGGGGAATGACTTTCACAATTACAAATGGTGGTTGGGTTCCTAATGTTGGCCACAAAAGTTCTTTGATGTATTTTCATTAGCAATACAGCTGAATAAGTAATGTATTTCACGTATACTATGTTAATTTCCTTAAAGTTCCCCCCTCAACTTGGAGCTTTTCTGTAAACATATGAAATTAGCTGGATAAGCTAGGGGGAAGGAATAGGGCCAGAAGGGATGTTGGCTAGTAAGGAATAACAGGGATATGCACTTCAAACTAGAAATACTTCCTTCAGACAAGATGGCTACTCAGTGCCCGGCAAGAAAGCAAAATAGAATCTAAGGAAATGCCCTTGTGCTCCACAGCTCTCGAATTCCTGCCCCTTAGAACGATAATGATAGTATGTTAATAGAAAACACATAAAGTAAGATTATAATCTGGTAAGTACCTTTATGATTTTTAAAGCGTGATTTGAGAAAACTGGTCTGTGGCTGGTTATTTCCGTTGATTAGGACAACTTCTACTCAATTCAACATTTACTGAGAATTCACTATATCTACTATGATAGGTTAGTTGGTAGATACTGAGCACACAAAAAGAGCTAGCTGGTCCTTGACATAGCAACTCAGCCTAATAGAAGAAACTGACATCAATTATAATATTCTAAATACCTAACAAGGGATTTACTCTAAAACAAACAGTGCATATATCATGGGCACACAAAAGCAAGAGCAAAAAACTTTCGTCTAGGAGATTAAAACTGGTATCACAGATGACATTTGAGCCAAGACTTAAAGGATAAGTAGTTCAGTAACTATTACTATGTGAGCAAGACAGCATTCCGATCATTGGCAAAAACATGAACAAAGATACAGAAGCATCAAATATCTACTATCTTCCAAGTGCCAGGCAGCATGCTAATGCCTGGGGATACAGCTAAGAATAAGATGAACAAGGCCTCTGCCTTCATGGAGTTTATATTCAGGTAATGGACAAATACCATAAATAAGCAATAACTAAGCAAACCAGGTATACACAAATTACAATTGTTTTGAAGGAAATAATCTGTGTAAGAGAGTAAAATGGTAGAGTGCAATATTAAATAGGATGGTCACATTAGGCCTCTGAGTGAGAAGTGAGATTTGGGCCAAGCTCCAAAGCGTTTGGCCAAGCCAGACATTTGAAGAATATCCCAAGGAGGGAGTACAAAAAGTGCAAAAGGCCCTAAAAGAAAGGGTGCATTTAAGAAACACTGAGAGGCCTTCGTGGCTGGCATCCAATGAATGAGGGGAAGAATGATGAGAAGGAGAAAGATCATTCAGGGCCATTTTGGCCACAGAATGGAGGACAGCCTTGATTTTGAGAGGAATGGGAAGTCACTGGAAGATTTTAAGCAGAAAAATGATATGATCCAATGTAGACTCTTAAAATGATTCTTAGGCTGCTGTGTGAAGGAAAAAAAAAACTTGTGTGGAGCAAGAGGAGAAATAAGCCCACTTAGAAAATTACTGCAGTATTTCATGCAAGAGAATGATGGCTTAAAATAAAGAGGTGGCAATGAAGACTAAGAGCAGTGGACTGCTCAAGATAAAGTGGGAAGGTACAACAGGACATGGGGATAGATTGGATTTAAGAGAAATGGAAAGAATCAAGAATAATATCGTAAGTTTTTGGCTTAGGTACTGCCATTTATGGATATAGGGAATGCCAGCAGAAACACCAGGGTTTAGAGGTAGGAAGAAGGCTAGGGGAGAGGAAAAATATAGCTATATTTTAGCTATATCATTTATATTATATCTGAGATTCCAACTAGACTTCCAAGTGAATATCAAACTCAAGAGAAGTCTGGGCTGGAGAAATAACAGTAGTAGTCATCAGCATGAAAACACATAGCCTTTTCAGATTAGCACTAATAGTTGGCTTTGACTAGGGCATAGAAACTGAAAGGTGATGGCTGAAAATGAGCCTCAAAAGATACAACGGAATCATATTATAAAGTGAGCCATGACTAATAGCAATAGCAGTAGCAGTAATGATAGTAATAGTAGGAGGAAAATTAATGCAGGTTATATACCAGGCACTGCACTTTATAATACACACCTCATCTAATCCTCTCAAAAACCATATGAAATAATGTTATAATTACTATTTTATACACTAAGCCTCAAAAATCCTAAGAACTTGCCAAAGAACACAAAGTGTAAGTAGCTAAATAAGAACACAGTAGGTATTTTAACTTAGGATGGAAAGTCTGTTGTTGTTGCTGTTTTTTTTTTTTTTTTGGAGACAGAGTCTCACTCCATCACCCAGGCTGGAGTACAGTGGCGTGATCTCGGCTCACTGCAACCTCTGCCTCCTGGGTTCAAGCGATTCTCGTGCCTAAGCCTCCAGAGTGGCTGGGATTACAGGTGTGAGCCACTACGCCCAGCTAATTTTTGTATTTTTAGTAGAGACAGGGTTTCGCCATGTTGGCCAGGTTGGTCTCGAAGTCCCGACTTCAGGTGATCCGCGCACCTCCACCTCCCAAAGTTCTGGGATTACAGGCATGAACCACCACGCCCAGCCAGGAAGTCTGATTTTATAGGCCAATCTTCTATCCCTGACATTACTGCCTCTCTATTGATCTCATATGCCTTCAAAGTTGTTTTTTTTTTCTTTAAGAAGAAATGACACATAGATCTGAATTCTAGAAATATAATTCCAATTTCTATGTAGAAGATGGACAGCTAAGGATGAGGATGAGAGGTCAAACAGGCTAATATAGTATTACTCAATGCAAGAGCAGCTTGTTTTATTAAGCCCAAAAGTTACAAGTTCTCTTACCAGGTCGAACGGGAAGCAGCCCTTTGTTCCAAGTGTCACAAATCATGCCTCAAATGAATCCAAGTCAACCTGCACATGCATGCTGCTGGTCACACAAGTAACGAAGTAAAAACGTCCAGCTCATGCAGTATAAACTTACTGATCACTGCTGAAAACATTTCTCAAGCATATAATTTTAATAATGGTGAGAATTTTTTAAGTCCATGTATTAAAGTTTTTTGTTTTGTTTTTGCTTTGTTCTATTTTTTCCTGTTTATTTTGTTTTTGAAGTTTATATTTTTGTGTACGGAAATAAAATTAGTATTAATTCAAGACAACCACAAAAAGACATGCCCGGGTTGGTATTTACTAGACATTTGATTAATTAATATGTTTTTCGCCCATGTTTGTTCCTCTGGCTTTTATCAACATCACTTGTTAAAATAATGATGAAGTAAATTACCTGCCTTCATACACCAATGTTGAAATATGGTATTCCACCTCAAAAGGAGCTAATATTTTTAAATCATATGCTTATGATTTCATCTTGACTAAGATAATTAAAATATTAAATTCAGTAAACATCAATTAAATTCAGTAAATATAAATATTAATTATTAAAGTATAAATAAAGCCTCTATATAAAAATTTAGTACTTATTAAATAAGAACCAACCTATATCATGTGCTATGTGTAAGACTTACTAATTAACAAATGGATTTACACTCTTAATTATAATAAACCGGACACAAGGTCCATTTCTTATAAGGCACACAGATAGACTATACACAAAGAAAATCATTAATTTCACACCAAATAAAAGTATTTAAAAAATTACAGATTAACTGTTAAAGAAGTTACTTTAAAATATGAAAATAATCTTCAATATTAAAATATTTAAAAACTTTTCTTCAGTAGATAAAGCTATTTTAAAATACCTATTCAAGGTAGATTACAAAAGTATTCTTCTAATTTTAAATTTTAAATACCATATCTTAGAGACCACTCCCACAGACAATCCCTAAAAGACAGAATTCACTGAAGATTGGGAAACTATTTCTATTTAACTTGAATCTTTAGAAAAATATTTGGGGAGACTATGGAGATTAGAAACAAACTATGGTTGAAGATCAAAATTCTAATGTTTTAAAACAGCCAATCAAGTATTTTATGTATAATCTGACAATGAATTTAGGATGCTGGGATATTTTATCCAAAACAAATACATAAGCATTCTCTATTGATACACTATACGAAATCCTTTTGGTCACAAACACTAAACGTATAGGTACTGGGCAGGGTACCTATATAATCTTCAGCCAGAAGGGATGCAGAGAGATCAAGCAACACACATTTTTGCACATTAAGCTTCAGGCAGTGCGCTAGAATTTTACACTCATTATCTCATTTAATTCCAACACGGGACAGGTAATGTAATTCTATCTCATTTTACAGGAGATATCTCAACTTAGTCAGCAGTGGAGCTGGATCTGAATCAAGATCTGACTAGAGTCAAGCAGCCTTCCTTTACTGGGGCTTGCAAATCAGCATATGTTAAAGCATTCTCTTGCTTGAGGTTATCCAGCTTAAAGGGTGATCTGATTTTCATATTTACACTTATTATTTAAACATTAGCAGAGAAGGCACTCACTTCTCCATTTACTAAGAATCCACAGATTTTCTTTCTTAATAGTGATCATTTTCGGTCCACAACCAGTTTTCTCATAGTGTCATTGCATAAAAAAAACTTTGGCTAGACTTTGAAACATTCATATGTACCATGAGTAACCGGTGCATGGTCTTATGACAAGACAGAATATTTGAAATCAGAAATGCCCCCAAATCCAGGCCCATTATCATGGTATATTACACCACATTCTTCTTGCCAGACTAAAAGCAGCAAAGGGAGGAAAAAAGATGGTTTTCCAAAACTGACAAGCATGCTACTTTTCAGTAACAAATTTGTTTACGGCTTCTTCCTCCTAAATCAGAACACAAATCTACTGCAAATATTTAACTAGACTATTTCAAACTTCAAAATCATATTCTAATAAACATTTCCATAATTACTTAACCAACCTCAGAATATAATTCAATACTCCTCTTTCTGGCAGGCAATTAATGGATGACACTACTATTGCTGGAATATTAATAAAATTAGTATTAACCCACAATGTATTCTAGATGGAAAAGGCAAATTGTAATGAAATGGCTTTGAAAAACATAACATCACCATTTGAAACAACTCAACATTTTTAAGAGATTATTTCCAACTGCATTTACAAAAAAACAATCTTTGTCGCACATGCCCACATGAAAACAAACTCTAAGAATACAGAAGGAAATTGTTCTCAAACCATAATTCAACATGGTGACATTACAATTATTTCTGGGCCTCAATAAGCTATTTTCCTTCCACTGAACACCCCTCAGAATGTAACTTTTTAAAAAACTTTTGAAGGCAAGTAAAGAGTTAAGTGTAATTTTAACACTTCTGTTCTACTATGAAATAAAACCACAATTTTATATATAACCATAGTGTGAATCAAAGGAAATAGGGAAGCAAATAACTGCGTTTAGAGAGGTCACCATTACTTCACAGTCACTGTTTTCACTAAGTAGCTACTGGAAGCATACTCTTCAACAAAATTGTTAATCTAGAGTCTACAATCATTCAAATCACCAGTTTTAGCTCTTCAGAGTACTTTTGATTATTATAACACCATTATCACAACTTTTTGCAACAATGCTCACTGAGAATTAAAATAAAGGTGATTCTATTGTCAATTAATGCATCACCATATGTAACAAATACTGATCTTAATGTTTTATGATAAACATACGTGTGTTTATGACATTTAATATAAACGAATCTAAATCGGCATCTGCTTTAGTGAAAACTTTTGAGTCCCTAAAAGTTGTAATTTACAGAAAAAGAGAGACTGAGCTCTCCAAAAAATTCACACACCAAAAAAAAATTGTACATACAAAAGCCATAAAGGCACAATACAGTTATTTTTATCCTCACTTCCTAAATTCATATTAAAAGAAATGTCATTTTTGTATGTTTAAAAAAGAACTATTTTGTTTACCTTTTCCACAGACTGTTCAAGAACTGCCAAGGTACCACAGATCTTAAAACTGACAACTAGAGTACTTAGCAGTTGCCAAAACAACACAGCTGGATTCTTAAAGGGAAAGTACTCTTGGGTAATGTACACCTAATTACAGCTTTAGAGAACCTCCTCTTCATATAGTAATAGATGATACAAGACACAAGGGAAACATACTGTGCTAAAAACCCGAAAAAAATGTTAGACAATGTTTGTTTAAAAATACATATGCTATTGTTAATACATCACGGCAGGCCTTTCTAACAGGGCATTTATTGGAAGCCCAATCTCACTGTAAACTAAAACGCAGGTTAACACTACATTACAGTCAAGCTACACACGGTTCCCTGCTGGACCATAACAGGAGGCTCGCTTCACAGCTCAGGAATCTATTTCAGATGTGAGCAACAATTCTACAGTTACACTTTTAAAGAAAAACTGTTTTCTTATTCAGGATTGCTCACCTTTTCCAAACTTGTTTGCGCTATCTCACTTACTTTAAGAAACCTCACTGCTCAAAGGCATGAAATCAAGCCAAAAAGCAAAGTTTCTAACACAAAAAATCTTTCTGCGTGCTGGGATCTACCTGAATGGCAGGGGGCAGCCAGCGGTTCCCTGTGCAGCCCCTCTGTCCCCGCGACGTCTCCCTGCACGATCGGGCGTCCGCAAGCGCAGGTGTCCGCCGCAAAGAGCGACACCGCCACTGACATCTACACACTCACAGAATTCATACCTAAGCGTTCCGCCCCGTTAGACCAATCTTCTCCCAAAGCAGAAGTGGGGGAACTTCTTCAAGTCCAACAGGGAAGAAGGCCCCCCGCACTTGGGGCTAATCCCTTCAGGGAGACCCCCGGACTTGGAGGGAAAAGGGGAAGGAAAGGGCCCTCGGGGCGCACTGCCCCGGAGAAGCTCCGGGGGCCCCAGAGAACTCCTTCAACTTTCAAGGAGGCGACGTCCACCACCGCCCCCCGGCCCCAAGCGGTGCGCGCCCGGGGAGGCTGCTTGCCACCAGCCCGCGCCGCTGAGCTGCCCTCGGCCCGCCCAGCCGAGCCCCATCCAGCCGCCCAGCCGAGCCCCATCCAGCCCCCCTGCCCGCCCTCGGGGCACCCCGCCCCCACCTCCCCGGGCGCCTAGCTCCTCAGCGCCGACCCCGACCCGACCACCCCTCGCCGCCTCCCAGCACCCTACCCGCCCTGCCGACGCACGGCCGCGATCCTGGCCCCCTCCAAGCCGGACATGGCCTTGTCCAGGGGTCCCCGGAGCCCCGCGGGCGACCCTCTCTGCCGCGCCGTCCCCCACCCCAGCACCCCCACCCCAACCCCTACTCGGCCCCCTAAGCGAGACACGGCCCCCTAAGCAAGACACCGCCCCCCTCCAGCACTGCCGGCCCCGCGGACCGAGCCCCGCTGCCCGCGGCCCTCACCGTGTCTCTGGATTAGCTAGCGGGCGCGCACACGCCGCAGCCCGGGCCCGCCACCAGCGCTCCGCGCCGCCCGGAGCCGCCTCTTTCAGCCCGGGACTCGCCGGGATATCCGCGCACGGATCCCCACACCGGGGCTATTTTTAGGAGACAGGCCCCGGCCAGACCGGAACTCGTTCTGTGGTGCGCTTGCGCACTACGGCCTCTGCTTCGGTGTCCCTCCGCCAGCCCTGTCTTCCCCTCCCTCCTGGGTTGCCTTCCTCGCTTCTCCCGATCAGTTTCTTTTCAGGGCTGAATTATCCTCTCGGTGGATTCTAGAGTAGCTGGAATAGGAAAGACAACGGTAGGGCAAAGAGAGTCACAGTGCTTGGAAGCGGGCGCTATTCCACAAGGACGTGGGGGCGGACTATGTTTTTCCGGGTGGGTGAGGAGACGATCACCCGGCACAGGAAGGAGATGACGGCGGCTTGGCGCCGGGGCCGCGGGTTGGAGCTCGCTTCCCTCTGAAGGACCGTGTTCTCCTGGAAGGGATACTGGTCACTTGATGAGGGCCCAGGCGCCTCCCAGGGCGGGGCGGCCAGGCGGCGTCGCGCCCTGCCGCCCCCGCTCAGCCGCCGCCGCCTCCCTGACCGACCCGCGGGAGCCCAAGCCGGGAGGGGCCCGGTGACGCGGCGCGTGGCAAATCGCCGCGCGTGGCCCGCAGGGCAGCCGGGCGGTGAGGCTGCGTAGCGGAGCGGGGCGGGGCGCCGCGGCGGGGCGGGGCTCCCGGGGGCGGGGGCGGGGGCGGGGGCGGGGCGCGAGGCCGGCGGCCGCCCAGAGTCCGGGACCAGGCGGGTCCCTGGGCCAGCCCCCTCCCTCCCTCGAGGCGCTCTCGACCTCCCCAGACGTTGACTACCCACGCCCGCATTGTGGTCAGGGCCGCACCTGTGCTCGCCCCGGGGCATGGGCAGGTCACCCTCAGGAGCAAGCACAAGGGGACCCTCGGACCCGGGCTCGGAGAGAATGGGACTTGAAGGAATCTCGAGGGCGAGAAGGCCCTTTCAGACAGGCCAGCCGAGCTCCGCAGGTCCCAGGACAGTAGCAACCTCCTTGTTGTGACTTAATAATTGCTAGGATGCCTGGGGCGGTAAACCGTGATGGACATTTCGCGTATGACAGCTTATGTAATACAACGGCCCCATGAAGCGGATTCAGTTTCTATTCCCATTTTACAGATGAGGAAAGGGAAGCTGAGAGCTAAAGTGACCAGTCAGGGTCACAGCTTCAGAGGAGGGCTCTGAGGACTTGAACTCCTGACCACTCTGCATGCTGCCTTTTCTGAGACAGGTGCAAAGGGGATAGGCTTAGGACAGCCGTTGTGTTTTCTGGGGCTACTGATTTTGTTTAGAGAAGTCTTTAGGAGATGAGCCATTGTTGGCCCTCTCATCCGGAAGACCGCTCACCTCTGAAGTTTTTCGGGGCCACAGTGCCTGCGTGTGCCCCCAGAGGTGCCTGTGTAATGGACACGAAGCCAAATGGTTGTTTGCATTTGAAGATGAGAAATTCAATCCCACAGCACTTAAAACAAAGTGGTTGGGGTGGGTAAGCAGATGAGCAGAGGCTGTGAGCAGAGGAACTGGGAAGTTACAAAGGAAGCCAGAGACTGGCCGGCTTCCTCCCTCAAGGACAACGGGGCAATGTGCTGGGGAGAGCCCAAAACAAAGGCGGCACATAGACAGCAGACGCCAGAAAATAAACCTGGAGCTCTGCACAGAGCTCCCCAACACCAGTGTTCAGGAGAGCCAGCAAAAGGGACTGCAGGGAGGTTTTTAAAACATGTCAAAATGTGGTG
Organism: Macaca thibetana thibetana; assembly: GCF_024542745.1. NCBI lineage: Eukaryota > Metazoa > Chordata > Mammalia > Primates > Cercopithecidae > Macaca > Macaca thibetana. Next base: position 90,930,504 of record NC_065584.1, read on the forward strand.
TAAATCAGCAAGTCATGTGGAAATGCATGCTTTTTAACCTGCCAGAAGCTGCAGAGCCAGCTGGATTTGGCTCTTCTGCTCCAGGAGGACAGGAAGAATTTGATACTTATCCTTTAAAGCTTCGGGTCTGGAGTGGGGGCACAGTTATCAGTGGCCCCCTCCTTGCCACCTGCTGTCACCCTGGAAGAAGAGGCAGTGAAAACAGACTGTTCCAAAAGATGTTTTCACCCTCATTGCTCCACTCCAGCTCCCACCCTTCCAGAAGTTGAGCCTCCTGAGGCACAGAAGACTCAGCGCACACTGCCCACCCCTTACCCATTCCAATGCTATCGTTACCCTCAAAAAGTCAAGCAGAGAACTCGACTATGAGTCCAGCCAAAGCAGAAGTGCAAAGAGTGTTTACATCACTTTAGAGAGCACGTCTCTCCGTACCACTCTTCACGTCAAAGCCCTTGTCTGAGAATTGCAGGCAGTGGTACAAAGGAAGGAAGGAAGGAAGGAAAGGAAGGAGAGAAGGAAAGGAGGAAGGGTAAGTTTAAGAATTCTGGAGCACAGCTATTAGCAGAGCACAATCACTGTTATTTGTAGTTAAAGCAACCAATTTTAGGAAATTGCCACAGCCTCCGTTCAGTTGTTGAAAACCTATACCTGAAGTCTAGTGTCTCCAGCAACTTCGAGTGCTCAGAAAGACCCTGTGCCGAGCACTTACGTGTGCCACTGGCTTAGAGGGAACTGAGGAGCAGCATCTGTCAGTCTTTCTCCTCTGGCTTCCTTGAAGGCACTCAGGGGTCCAGGTGTTTCTGAGCTGCAGGGGCTGTGCACGGGGCCAGGCACTGAGATGCAGAGGTGAGAAGGAGCAGCCTTTTCTTCAAAGGGGCTAGCAGGCCATGGGGAGGATACACCTTAAAACACAATCCGTCACGAGGAGTTTCCTAGGGGTGTGGGAAGAGAACAATGAGTGTCTAAGGAGGGACAAAATTAGGGTAGGCTTCTTAGAGGAGGTGATGCCCACAGTGAATCTGGAAAACCTCCTGGTAGGATGCAAAAGGGACCCTCACTGTGTCTTGATGTGAAGAATAATGCTCAAGCTGCCTAGAAGCCAAAGGAACCACTGACGACTCGGCCAGCTTCTCCCTCACCTCTTCCTGACACCCCACTTTCTCCATTCAGAAATTCGAGAAGCTTCTCTGTACACACAAGCCTGTTTCCTCCTGTCTTCAGGGTAAACCCTGCATCAAGTCAATCCATCAAGTCTCCACTTAGGCATCATTTTCTCTAATATGGGGTTTTACTCAATGTATAGTGTGTTTCTTTTTGTATGTCTGTATCCTCCCTTTAGAGAGTGAACTCCTTGAAGAACTAAAACTGTAACTTATTCTTTATTGTATTCACTGTGTCTAGCACCAGTGCCTGGAATGTCCTAGAAAATCAAATAAATGTTTCATAAATATTTATGAGCAGCCTTTAGGCAGAGGGACTGCTGTGTGCAGGGACCTTGAGTGTGGCTCTGAGACCCCACAGCTAGCACAGTATGCCTGGAGTCTGCACTGAGTACTGGGAAGCAGCTAAAAGAGTAGTTGGGAGTGAGATAGTGCATTGATTGATCATTAACATGTCAAGATCAAGCCATTCAGATTTTATTCTGAACCTCAACAGATTTTAAGCAGGTGAGGAGCTTGAGCTATTTGGCATTTTAGAAAGATTACTTAGGGAGTAGTGGTTGGTGGGGAGAGAAAGCCTGGAGGCAAGACAACCAGTTAGGAGGTACTGATGTTGTCAGACCCCCTCCCGCCCCACCACCTCCAAAGATCTCCACAAAGTTCCCACACATGCTGATGACTTCCTGTGTGTCCGTGTTTGAGAGTATGCTCTAGCTAGAGGGCTGGTCTCGGTAGATAAATATCCCAGCTTCCTCAAAACTCAGGAAGACATTTCTGAAGCATGCTCCCCGAAGTCTCTTGTGGAGGGATGGGTTGTCCCAGTAGATTGGGCACCCATTGACAGCCGTGGTGACCTACTCATTTGCACACTTCTGTTACCTCTTCTTCTTTCCCCTCTCTCACTTCCTGGGATCACCTTCCAAACACTCTACCTTCACCAGAATCTTTGGGAGTCTACTTTTCAGGGGACCTATTTGATGCCAGTGCTACCTGAGATAAGAAAGAGGACCTGAATGAAGGCAGTTTCCTGATACAAATGAGAAAGCAGGGGCAAAATAGAAAACTGTTTAGAAGTCACAACTCACTGGCTTGCTGACCTTTGAACCAGGGCTTAGAGGGAGTCGAGAAGTCCCAGTTGTCCCCCCAGGTTTCTTGTTTAGGCTGGACAGTAACAGCATTATTTAAGTGGGGAACACTGGAGGAAGACAAAATGGAAGGAGCTGGGGCTGGACAGAAAGAAATAGAATGAGTTCCATTCCACTTGTGTGGAATTTGAGATGCCTGTGGGACAGTATCTCCTTAGCCTCAGGAGCTGGAGAAAGATACAACTAGATGAGACTGGACACGTTAGCAGGGGACTTCTTGGAGGAGGAAAAAAAAATTTTTTTTTTTCTTTTTTGAGACGGAGTCTCGCTCTGTCGCCCAGGCTGGAGTGCAGTGGCACTATCTTGGCTCATTGCAAGCTCCACCTCCCGGGTTCACACCATTCTCCTGCCTCAGCCTCCAAAATAGCTGGGATTACAGGCGCCAGCCACCACGCCCAGCTAATTTTTGTATTTTTAGTAGAGACAGGGTTTTGCCATGTTGGCCAGACTGGTCTCGAACTCCTGACATCAGGTGATACGTCCACCTTGGCCTCCCAAAGTTCTGGAATTACAGGCGTGAGCCACCACGCCCCGCCAGCAGGAAAAATCTAAGCAGATTTTTGAAGTTGAGGTATATGGGCTGAGGAAAAAGGGAAATGACTTATGGAGTAGAGGAATGACCAGAAGGAGGTGGTCAGGGAAAAGAATGGATTCATAGAGGAAAAAAGTAAGTTTACCCGAACCAGGGAAAACTGGAGCAAATAAGTGATTAGGGTAAAATGAGCCTCGAAGGAGTTTTGTGAGCCACTTGAAGACAGGGACTATGCCATGTTCAATCTTCTGTCTCCAATACTTACACAAAGTTGATATTTTTTAGGCATGGTGTGAACCAAGCAAAGTATCTTAAAAAACTAATATTTCTATCTCTCAATATTGTATGAGTATAAATAATTAAAAATTGAAGGTTTTTAATCTGTTACCCCAAATTAGTAGTAAATTCTCCCTCCAAATTTAACTTCGTATAAAGACTTTTATCTTGTTGAGAAGTGCCACATATAAGAGAACTATGTCTTACTTGTTACATCAAAGATCTAGTGACTTGTAACTATTTCAGAAAATCAGAATTCTACACTATTAATTAAACCTAAAGATAAAAACAGAATCTGCTTTGTTCTGTTCATGGGAAGTTCATCAGCTTTAAGATCCCTAATGTCTGTGTGCCAGAGAGAGAAAATCGTATACTCCTTTTCTATTGCAAGTTCTACAATAAACACCCAGATCTGTAACAAGTGCCATTTTATGATAAACTATGGCTAAGGAACTATAGCTCCTTAGATAAATAGTTGATTCCAGGACTGGGGCAAGAAAAAAGCAAGATGAACTTATGGTACCAGAAAATAATGGGGTCATGTCAAAGGAATAAAATAAATATCCATGAGCCCGTACTGATACTAATAAATAGTTAAGTGAATAAATAAATGGGAGAGAGGGTACAGATCTTCCTGACCGAAGAATTCCAACTAAAAAATGTAAAAGGAATAAGGACAATACAAAGCCATCATTAGGCAGACACCACTGTTAATAATTGTTGCAGTGGGTGAAAGGATGATTAGAAACAGGACATTTACATAGTCTCAAAGTAGTTTCCTATAAGATATTTATTAATTAGAAAGAGAAAAATAGCAGCTTTATAGTAGAGAAACCCAGCAGACACCACCTTAAGCAAGTGAATAAGGCTAGCATCGTCAGTAACAAAGCATATCAACATCATGTATCCTATTATATGATGCAGTGAGACGGGCATCTCACTTCTTTGGTATTCTTGCTAAAAATGTATAACCTGAATCTAACCATGAGAAAACATCAGACAAACTGCAATTGTGGGGATATTTTACAAAATACCTGACCAATGCTCGTTAAAAGTGTCTAGGCCATGAAAGACAAGAAAAGACTGAGGACCCGTTGCAAACTGGAGGAAATCAAGGAGACCTGATTACTAAATGTAAAATGGGATTCTGGATTGGATCCTGGTGCAGAAAAGAGACAGAAATGGGAAAACTAGTGAAATTTGAATAAGGTCTGTATTCTATGAGCATATATAATAGTGTTATGTCACTGTTAGTTTCCTGATTTTCATAATCATATTATCCTTATGCAAGAATTCAATGAATTTTCTGCACCATTTTAAAAACTTTTGGTAAGGCTAACATTATTTCAGGATAAAAAAATTAAGTGATAAAATATTTTAGTATTCTATGCTTTACTCAATTCCCCAATTTTAACCCTCATATGGAGTTAATATAGCCGGTATAAAGTATTTTTACAATGCTTTACAATAGTAAATTCAACTTCAGTTTGGGCAATATTAAGACCATTGGAAAATGTTTATAAGTATGAATGTGTTAAGGTGATCAGTGTTCTGAATCGAGGGGGAAAAACACAGAAAAAAACAAAATGTTTGCAATTATTACACAAAGCCATAGGGTTCCATGTCCACCATGTGGCTATTCCTAAACATCAGAAACTGACACATACACATGTATAATGTGGCCCATTACATCCTTTTCAGGTATTGAAAGGGGTGTTTTCACTTTTCTTATTTTAATATCACATGGGCTTTTATTCTTGAATGGCTGATGATGAAAAGGATGAATTCAGGTTCTCAAAGAAGCAGATAAAAGAACTTTTCTTTGCTCAGTTTATATTCTTGCATGTAGAAGTCTACCTAAAGTTTAAATAAACTTTTAAAATATAAGAAATTGAATCTTTGACAGCTGGATGTTTTACACAATTGAACTTCAAATAAGTCTTTCAATTTCTATTATATGTTGTCATTTTGTTATATTGTATTTTTTCTCTTGTACAGAGTTTATTCAGACTTTGTGATTCTCTCTACAACCAACAATATATTCACATGTCAATTACAGTAATTCCAAACCTTGAGTTTATTTTCTTTTCATGTTTTATATTCAATCCAAAGAGAGGCTGCATTTCACACATCTCCCAATATCCCACCCACATCGACCCTTGCATATGCAACCATCACGATCTCTCCCTACTGTTCTCTTTGCCTGTGTATTTTTGTCTCAAAATTTCTTTTAAAGGCTTGACCTCTCTTACCGAGAACCCTTTAGTTACCCTTCAATAATCTCTTTTGAAATGCATTCCAGGCATTATCAGACTCTACCATACCTATTAAGATGTCCATTTAGACCAATTCTGGGTCTGGATGTCCCCAAAGATCTTGTACAGAGAGAACGGTCAGTTCTCTGTGATGACTACAGAGAGAACACAAATCAGTTCCAGACTGCAACTCATGATCTAGCAAGGATTTATATCTGTTAGAATTTTCAAATGTTGAGATTGGAGACAAATCTGGTAGTGACTGAAAAGGCATGACCACATATTTTCGAGTCAAAAGTTCCTTTGTTTAAATCACATCTCTACCATTTCCTACAAGTGTTACGTTGGGCAAATTGCTCAACCTCTCCAAACCTCAATTTTCCTCCATATAAAAGATGATGATAAAAGGTTATCATCTTTTACAATACCATAAAAGATGAAAACTTTGAGTAAGATTATCTTACTCAAGGTTATTTAAAGAGCCTCCATAAGCTACATGTACCAACATAAATAATAGTTACATGTGTGGTTCATTGATTCCTTCCGCAAACTTCTGAGCCCCTGCTGTGAGTCAGGCACTATTCAGGCCCTGGAAATACAGAGAAGATCCATGTTCTCTTGAAGCTTGCAGTCTTGGGGGTAGACAGACAATAAAAAAATGCACCAACAAGAAAATGTCAGATGGTAATAAGAGCTATGATGAAAATAATCATGAGATAGAGTAACTGGGCCAACGCCTTAGCTCTGAGTTCAGGAAAGGCTTCTCTGAGGCGGTGACATTTCAGGTGAGTGGCCAGATTAAGGCCTGGAGAAGAGTATTTCAGGCAGAGGAAATAGCAAAGTTCCTGAGGTGGGACAGAGGTTATTTTGTTGAAAGAACAGAAAGAGCACAAGTGTGGCTGGAGCAAGGTTAGGGGGCAGGGGGTGGTTTTTAAGCCATTGGACGGTTGTTTTGCATTGTTGTTACCTAAGGAGGAGAACCAGGAAGAAGTAGTAGATTAAATCATTAGCAGGGTTAGTACAAACTGCTCCCTTCCTGTTCAAAAGGCAAGTGACTCTACTTCTGGCTATTAGGTCTTTTTTAGTTAGTTTGTTTGTTTGTTTTGTTTTGTTTTGTTTTTTGAGACAAAGTCTCGCTTTGTCCCCTAGGACAGAGTGCAGTGGCTCCATCTTGGCTCACTGCATCCTCTGCCTCCTGGGTTCAAGTGATTCTCCTGCCTCAGCCTCCTGAGTAGCTGGGATTACAAGTGTGCGTGGGATTACAGGCGTGCGCCACCACACCCAAATTTTTGTATTTTTAATAGAGATGGTGTTTCACCATGTTGGCCAGGCTGGTCTCGAGCTCCTGACCTCAAGTGATCCACCCGCCTCGGCCTCCCAAAGTACTGGGATTATGGGCATGAGCCACTTGCACCTGGCCTTGGCTGTCTATGAGCTTTTTAGCTGCAAGTAAAAGGAACCCAAGTCAAACCAACTTAAGCCAAAAAGTAAAAGAGAAAGAATGTATTCATTCGTTAGACTATAAAAGGCTCAGGGATATTTACAATCCCAGCATTGCTGGATTAGAAGCTGAAATGACATCATCCATTCAGATGCTGTCCCCCAACACCACCACCGCATTCTGTGCTCCTCTGTATCACCTTCACTCCCATGCAGGCCCTCTTTACAGCTGGTCCTGCAACAACTCTGGGTTTTGTTGTTGTTGTTGTTGTTCGTCCGAGTCTCGCTCTGTCGCCAGGCTGGAGTGCAGTGGTGCGATCTCAGCTCACTGCAACCTCCACCTCCCAGGTTCAAGCGATTGTCCTGCCTCAGCCTCCCGAGTAGCTGGGACTAGAGGCGCGTGCCACCACATCCAGCTAATATTTTTGTATTTTTAGTAGAGCCGGGGTTTCAGCATGTTGGCCAGGATCGTCTTGATCTCTTGACTTCGTGATCCGCCCACCTCGGCCTCCCAAAGTGCTGGGATTACCGGCTAGAGCCACCACGCCCGGCCTCAGCTCTGATCTTATAGTTTCCAGCTTAAGATCTCCATCAAAAAAGAGCTTTATTTTACCTTCTTATTAGCAAAGTCCCCGAGTTGAGCCTGGCCCAGGTCACATGTCTCTCTTAACCAATCACCATGGCCAGGGTGATAGAGTACTCTGATTGGTCATGTCTGAGTGACTCACCCACCCCTGGAGTCCTGGAAGGGGACTCAAACTCATCAGAACCTCAGGGGCACGTGGACTGAGAGTGAGGAGAGCCATTTTCCCCAAATTGGGATGCTATTATCAGAAGAAGGGAGCCTGTGTGTCAGACAGATAAAAAGAAAATCAATATCACAACAATTGTTCAGCAAGTGTTAATTGTATGCTTGTATTCAGGCTGCAGTTGGCAGAAATTTGGTCCATATCCTCAAAGATAATCCTGGGCTACTATTGGAAGAGATAGAGAAGGAAAATTGTCAGTAAGAAATGTAACAGACTATCTTGTAAGACCTGAAATGTCATGTGCTGCTGCCTTGACCCTCTTTGACCCTCATGAGATCCCAAAGGTCTCACCCTGAGTCCCCTTGCTTTCTCTCACCAGATATGCCCCCCACCCACCAGGAAAGATTCCTCACCCAGCTAGTTCCCCTATCAGCCAGACCAGTTGCCCACTATCTAGACCTAAACCTACTAGGTTCCATGTCACTGCCAGCCTGTAAAATTATCAAAACAAGCCAATGACATCTTCCTACAGGAACCTGGGGACACCTCACCCTCTTGTTACTACAAGGCCTGATTCCCACAGCCCCTGCTGGTTCCCTCTGCCACAAGCGTAACCCCAACGTGGCTTCACATGGTGCATGGTATCCTCCTCCCCAAGGCTGTGAGGATGTGTGACTAATAAACTGATGCCAACCTCACCTATCCAGTGTCAAGTGTCTTGTGTTTGGCCATCTCATATTAATTAGAGCAAGGGATCCCTCCCCTTCACCAAAAGAGTAAACAGGAGGTGATCAGAACTCACACTCTAATTACTTTCCTAACAATAGCCAGGAGCCCTTTGCACTGGTCAGTTAATTTCAGGCCAGACTGGACTATGATAAATCCCAAGAGCTGCTACTAGTAGGCATGGGGGCAGCTGTGCACACCAGCAAAGCTCCTCTATTCCCCTGGTCCCCAGCCTCTCTTCTCAGGTCTTCTCTCATGTGAGGTCAGGCCAGCAGCTGTGGTGTCTTCCTCATTAGTACCTTCCCCAGAGTCTAGCTGAGGGCCTGACACATAGTAGGCTTCCAATATATGAGTCCTGAGTGAACGAATAGATCTTTGTCTTCAATCAAGCAACTGCAAAGTGTGGAACACTCTGGTCTGATTCAAAAATTTCTTTTAAGTTGGAGCCAAAGTGACCAACCCAGAAAATCAGGGAATGGAAAATCTATTTCACCCTGGGCTTCACAGTACATACTGGAAGTACATACTGGAGGTCAGAAATCATGATTTTCAGTGTTCACATTAGCAAAGTTTGAAGCAGCCTTTTTTTTCTCTTTTAATGAGGATTCATTTTATGCTTACATTTTCAATGAGGTCCCTGTTTTTGTCAGAAATTTCAACCTCTTCTGGGTAATTGCACAACTTCTGGCTTCACTTGGCCTGCATAGCCTTGGTGTGACTGACTTTTTTGGGTACATGCTGTAGGCAAGATTTTTATGAGGCTTGATTCTTGTCTTGACTTTATTTGATCATGTATATCTGTAATTCAGCACATAGATGAAAGCAGACAGCACCTCTCAGCACCATGATGGTGAACGCCACAGAAAATGATAAAAGTATTTATCATATATGGATCTACAGGAATGCAAAAAGCCTTTCCAGAAATCATGCTCTGGCATGTTGTGTGAATTAAGCACACAGTTTCAAGGGGCTGGGTCTCTCGTTGAGAATCATTTGCAATTTCCAGCAGCTTAGATAAGTTGGATTTGACCTAACCTAAAAAAAGAAAAAAGAAACTGAAGTGTTTTATCAGAATTCTTCTCCAGAATTCTCTGTCCTGGTCTTTGCATCTATGGGAAGGTGCATTTTTGAGCAACTTCTCTTTAGAATACCTCTTCTAGAACTGAACACAGCGGCAGAGCTGTGACAGAAAAATCCCATTTTTCACCTTTCAGATTAAAAAACATGAAAAGGTTTGTTAACATGCTGAGTTGGCAAGGGCGTATAGAAACAGGCATTCTCATACATTGTTAGTGAGAGTGAATATTGGTGCATTCTCCTTGGAAAGCAATTTGGTTAATATCTATCACAATGTCAAATGTGCTTAGCCTTGACCCAGCAATTGCACATCTAAGAATTGTCCCTTGCAGAATATATTCCTTGTGGAATTGTTTATAGTACAAAATAATTCAAAAAAGGAATAAATATCTATCAAAGTGAGATTGAGTAAATAATTTATAGTACAACCATGTAAGAGAATACTATTCACCTACTATAAATATATGACACAAATATATGTGCATGTGTGTGTGTGTGCTCCTAGACCAGTTGTTTCCAACAAGAGAGACATCTGGTAACATTTGGAGACAACTGTGGGTGACCTGGGGAGTGGGTGCCAGAGGCATCTAGTGGGTAGAGGCCAGAGATGCTGCTAAGCATCCTCCTATACACAGAACAGCACTTCCCCATGAACAACAAAGAACCATCCAGCACAACATGTCAACAGTGCCAAGGATGAAAAATCCTTCTTGTAGACAAATCTCTTCCTCCAAGAAGGGAAACTGGAAGACCCTTTTGGCTTAGTGTGCATGTGTTTATATTCCACATTTTCTGTTAAAGAGTAAATGCTAATCAGTTTTCCAATATGCATTCTCAGGCTCGCTCTCAGGCTGGGTATGAGACAGCAGCAGGTTTCACAACAGCCATTCCTCCATCTTCTTTTGCCTTGATCCCTTCCTTGCTTAGACAAAATGGCAGACGCAGTGAGTGAGCTTGAGGTTGAGAAAAACTACTTGGAATTCACAAGTTCCTAGGCCATTTCTGGTCACCCAGGGACAGAAACATCACTGATATGTTGGGTGTTGACTTTAAAAGTAAAGAAAAGAGGGTAGCTTTCTTTGACTGGTTGCCTCTGCTCATGTTGACTCTAGAACTTGGAGATGTAGAAAAGCAAATCACTCTTTCTCTTCCTCTCAGGATAGCTAACCTCAGGGCTACACCTCTCTGATGGCCAGAATGTGCAGTTTTTACTATTCAAATCACATATTAGCTCTTGAGATATTTTAAACACCAATTGAAGTCTAGCATATAAAAATTTACCCACAAAATTTGGCAAAGATAAGGGCTACCAGGATATTGGTTGTAGCACTGTTCATAATGGCAAGAATCTGAAAACTTTTAAAAGTCCAGGAGAAAACTGTCATATAAACTACATCATAGTCACGCTATAGAATATTCTGCTGCTGTTAAAAAATGAGGTGGGTCCATATGTGTTGATATGGAATAATCTCTAAGATACATTCTTTGAAAAAAGCAAGTTAGAGAACACTATGAATGATAGGCTTCTTTCTATGTAAATTACAAATATCTATCTATATATGTCTTTGTCTGTATCTGTCAATCTACGTACATATATATATATTAAATTGCATCTTGACATAGACATTTCACTTTCTGAATGGAATAATAGTCACTTACATCATTGCTATGGGGAAAGGAGCTGAGGGCAGGGTAAAGGTGAGTGTTCCAGGCAGCTTTCTCATAGCATTTCATACTCTCACATGCTGTTTAAACATTCTAACCATGTACATATGCATGCACTTTTAAAAATTTTTGACAGATGTCATCAGGATGGTAAGAGTATAGACTATTTGAAATGTTTTTCTTTATATTCCTTTTTACTTATACAAATGGACACATATGAATATTATGAAAGAAAATTTAGAAAACCTCAGAATCTAAAAGAAGCTATGTAAAAGACTAAGGAATTAAAGAGACAATTAAAAACTTTTCTTTAAAGTTATAGCGAAATTTATTTACAGTAAAAATGGCTCATAGACGAGCTCTCAAGTATGAGCAATGCCATTGAATAAGTATGAGTGGAGGCTGGGCATAGTGGCTCACACCTGTAATCCCAGCACTTTGTGAGGCTGAGGTGGGTGGATCACGATGTCAGGAGTTCGAGATCAGCCTGACCAACATGGTGAACCACTGTCCCTACTAAAAATACAAAAATTAGCCCGGCATGGTGGTGCGCACCTGTAATCCCAGCTACTCGGGAGGCTGAGGCAGGAGAATCACTTGAACCCGGGAAGCAGAGGTTGCAGTGAGCTGAGACTGCACCACTGCACTCCAGCCTGGACAACAGAGTGAGACTCTGTCTCAAAAAAAAAAAAAAAAAAAAGAAAAGAAAAAAAGTATGAGTGGAACATGTCTTGTTATTATCATCATTATTATTATTAAGGTTACTATTATCCTTTAATCTGTTGGTATTTTTGAATGTCTACAATAAGCAAAAAACATTTGTGGTTAATTTGATGAAGGAAATAAAGATGATCCAGACATGGACACAGGCATAGACTCCTTGAGGTACCTGCCAGCTGAGGGGATGAGTTTGCACTGAATTCTGTCTGCAAACCAGCTAACCAGGGCCAAAAACCTGGGTAACATCCAAGAAAGGATCAGGGCATGAACTGAACCAGTGGTTTGAGTACCAATTGCCACAAAAATCTCTTTCATGCGCATGGACCAGGGCCTGAAATCTCCACCATTACAGTGAGTCCTAGAGATGACAACAGAGGCTGTTTTAAAACAAAGTGCGCTCTTGTCCACTGGAACCCTGGAGGTATCAAAGAGGAGAAGGTTCCTGCTGTGCCTGAAACCCTTAAGAAAAAGCAAAGGAATTTTGTAGAACTGAAGATTAAGCACCCGATAAAGAAGTTTGCCTAAAAAATGCTTTGAAAGGCAAGGAGGAAGCTTATCTATGAAAAAGTGAAGCGTTATCACAGGAAATATAGACATATGTACAGAACTGAAATTCAAATGGCTTGGATGACCAAAAAAACTGACAACTTCTAAGTATCTGCAGAACCCAAATTGGCATTTGTCATCGGAATCAGAGGTATCAATGGTGTGAGTCCAAAGGTCTGAAAAGTGTTATAGCTTCTTTGCCTTTGTCAAATCTTCAATGGAACCTTTGTTAAGCACAACAAGGGTTCAATTAACATGTTGAGGATCGTAGAATCACATGTTGCATGGGGGTAACCAAGCCTGAAGCCAGTCAAAGAACTAATCTACAAGCGTGGTTATTGCGAAATCAATAAGAAGCGGATTGCCTTGGCAGATAACACGTTGATTGCTCAATCTTTTGGTAAATGTGGCATCGCCTGCATGGAGGATCTGATTCATGAGATCTATACTGTTGGAAACACTTCAAAGAAGCTAATAACTTCCTGTGGCTCTTAAAATTATCCTCTCCATGAAGTAAAATGAAGAAAAAGACCACCCATTTTGTAGAAGGTGGAGATGCTGGCAGCAGGGAAGACCAGATCAATTGGCTTCTTAGGAGGATGAACTAAGGTGTCTACCTGGATTTTTTCTAGTGTGGTCAATTAATAAACAGTGCCTGCTTTAAATCGAAAAAAATAAAATGAAATGCTCATGATTAAAATGCAGGTAAGCAGGTACTTATTTCTCAAGCCATGCAACCCAATGTCTCAATGTGACATTTTTATTCCTCTTGATAGCAGCAGATAATGTAAATCTCAGCCAACCAGGGGCAAAGTGGGTTATTTCAAATTGAATCTCATTTAACTCAAGAATCTGGCCGGATGCGGTGGTTCACACCTGTAATCCCTGCACTTTGGGAGGCCAAGGCGGGCAGATCACTGGAGGTCAGGAGTTCAAGACCAGCCTGGCCAACATGGTGAAACGCCATCTCCACTAAAAATACAAAAATCAGCTGGGCATGGTGGTGGGCACCTGTAATCCCAGCTACTCAGGAGGCTGAGGCACATGAATCGCTTGAACCTGGGAGGTGGAGGTTGCGGTGAGCCGAGATCATGCCACTGCACTTTGGCCTGGGTGACAGAGTGAGAGACTCTGTCTCAAAAATACCCCTGACATGTATTGGAGTGGAGAGAGGAAGGTGCTGGTTCACGGTCATTCTCTGTAACCGATTGGCATCCCCCCAAGATCTCCAGTCTGCTCTGGATCTTGAGCACAGTCACCCCGTTATTGGTGTCTACTAAGGCTTGGATGCAGTGTTCCCTTACTCAGCTGTGAGGCTCCTATTTATCATAAAATAGCTGTAAAACCCCACTGGACAAAGATCCATGAATCTGGTTCCCTAGGTATTCATCCTAGTTTTGTAGTTCTCTACTCTGGCTGCGCATTGGAATCAATTGGATAGCTTTAAAAAATGTCTGGGCCTCACCCTTTCCCCAGATCTTCTGATTTAATTGGTCTTGGGTGCAGCCTGGGCCTCAGGGTTTTTTAAGGGTCCTCAGGTGATTTTAATTTGCAGCTATGGTTGAGAACCACTGCCCTAGTTTCTCTAGGTGAGCCACTAAGCTCTCTGAGGTTTCAGTGGCAGAGATGGGCTCCCATGTGGCCCTCTGACTCATTAGTTTCCACTGCTTCTTCACCCTCTGACATGACCTGTCACTGTACTAGTTGGGGCAGGCACGGCTTTAGTAACAAACATACCAAAATGTGTAATGGTGCAAGGTAAGAGGAATTAATTTCTAGCTCACATAATCTAGCTCACAAGTGTCAGGGTAAGGTGGATATGAGTGTGGTGGTAGAGTGGCCTCACACAGGCCTCAGCAACACAAACTGACTGCAACTGTACCATCTTCAACAGCAGCTTCTATGGTTCCCCCAGAGGTCACCAAAACAGCTCAGCGGGGACAAAAGCATGGAAAGACACATTTGGAAGGTTTTAATGGGCCAGGCTTAGGAGTGGCCCTCAAGACCTCGGTTCCCATTCCACTGGTTAGAGCCAGTCTCAGGGCCACACCTACCTGCAAGAAAATCGGGGAAATGCAGGAAGGAAGGAGAGGAAAATGGATTTGGGTGGATGCATTGCAGTCTCCATCACAATCACTGTAGTTGCACCTGGCAAATTGCACCTAGCCTCAATTCTCTTGGCCCTCTCTGCCTTCAAAATAATGAGCTGGCAACACCCTAACATTGTGATGAACCCTTCTTCTGCCCTCTTGAGGACTGCACCTAAGTAGCTGAACATGACTGGACACAGTTTGGCATTTAATTCATGATTTTAAACCTTAAGTGGGGCCAGGTGCAGTGGCCCATGCCTGTGATCTGTAATCCCAGCAGTTTGGGAGGCCGAGGCGGGCAGATCACTTGAGGTCAGGAGTTCGAGACCACCTTGGCCAACATGGTGAAACTCTATCTCTACTAAAAATACAAGAATTAGCCAGTGTGGTGGTGCACACCTGTAATTTCAGCTACTCAGGAGGCTGAGGTGAGATAATTGCCTGAACCCAGGAGGCGGAGGTTGCAGTGAGCCGAGATTGCACCACCGCACTCCAGCCTGGGCAACAGAGCAAGATTCCATCTCAAAAAAAAAAAAAAGAAAGAAAGAAAGAAAGAAAGGAAAAAATATTTTATTTGGACACCCAATGCCTGAGGCAATCTGACTACATTTCCTTAATAAGCTTGCTCCCCTCTTGCTCAGTGTGATCATTTTATACCTCAGCCTCTTCCCAGTCTTAATATGTTGAAACCTGAACTTGACTTTACCTCTTAAACCAACCCTGACCATCCTCCCCAGGATTCTACATCTCAGGAAGCAGCACACTATTCAGCCAGTTGCTCAATCTGGAAATGCGGACATTATCCTGATTCTTCCCTTTCTCTTCCCTATGTCTAACCCATGAGCAAGTCTCATCAGCTTTGCCTCTGAAATATATCCAAATTCTACCCGCTTCTTCCCGTCTTTTCTTCCACTGCTGTAGGCCAGGTCACCACTGTCTCTCACCTGGACTGCTGCCTCTTGGTCCATGCCCCTAACAGCCTATTCCCCATTGGTAGCCATGGGATGTTCCTGAAACACTAGCACCATCACCTCACTCCCCTACCCAATCCCCTAACGTGGCTTTCACTGCACTTTGTAAAAACTCCAGGTTGCTGTACCTACATGGTACCCGCTGCATGGTCCCACCCCTCTCATCCCATCCAACCCCACTCTCCCTCCCCTTTGCCCTCAGGTCCCTCTACCTCTCCAGTCCTCAAGTCTCATTCCTTTCTCAAAGCCTGTGCATTTGCTGTTCTCTTTGACTAGAATGCTTTTCTCCAGGCTTTTCAGGCCGCTCCCAAACATCTTTTAGGTTTCAGTGGACAGGACTTCCCCTGTTCACACTTCCAAATAGGTCCTCCCCATCCCTTATCCTTTCACTCTGCTTCCTTTGCAGCACTCATTACTATCTGTAATTAATTAGTCGTGTGTGCTTATTTGTTTATCGTTTCACCCCACCAGATTCTTAGCTACACTAGGGTAGAGCTATGTCTGCTTTGTTAGTGGCTGGCTCCAGTGTCTGATATTGGTTGAATGCAATATAGGTTCGTGAATGCAATGCAGTGAATGAATACAACAGGTCAATCGTTCTTAGCATCTATCTATCTATAATCTGTCTCAAGTAACTCCTAGGAACCTGATGAAAGGTCTTTGGGCCTTTTCCACTGAAATGCACAGAAAACACTGCATTTAGTTTCACATTATCTCTGGGCCTCCAGAATCCCATTCGCTCTGAAATTAGATTAATAATTCTGGAACTAAATAGTACTTTTAGCTCTAAAATTTATGTATGTATGTATGTATGTATTTTGAGGCAGAGTCTTGCTCTGTCGCCCAGGCTGGAGTGCAGTAGTATGATCTCAGCTCATTGAAACCTCCGTCTCCTGGGTTCAGACGATTCTCCTGCCTCAGCCTCCTCAGTAGCTAGGATTACAGGCATCCCCACTATGCATGGCTAATTTTTGTATTTTTAGTAGAGATGGGGTTTCACCATGTTGGTCAGGCTGGTCTCAAACTCCTGACCTCAAGTGATCTGCTCGCCTCAGCCTCCCAAAGTGCTGGGAGTTCAGGCACGAGCCACCACCACCTTGCCCTAAAATTCTTATGGTATCACATATCAACTATTCTGCTACCAATAAAAGTACCAATAAAGAAAACAATAAAGCCTTAATAAGATGGCACCCAGGAAAGGTAATTTTTTATGGGATAATGAAAAGAAGCAGGAGATAACTGGAGAATAGGCCATTGCCTTCAAAAAACAGCTGGAGAAAGACACACCCAAATGAGACCCCAGAGAATCCAAAAACCACCTTGGAAGGTGTGAGCTCCTAAAGCAATCTAGGAATACCTGAGTGGCCCCCTTGGAGCCAGGTTCCAGGCCAGAATACAGCCCCCCACCCCCAAATTAATGCGTGGCATGGCTGAGAGAGAAAGATCATCTGCCAGGCCATGGATGTGAGTCCCTGAAGGGCACTCCAGAGATGTTGGAGCAGAACTCATATTTTGTTATCTTGGCAGCTATGGCTAATGGGAGATGGGGGACAATAGGACCAGCTCATTAAGGGCCATTTCCAAGGTGGTGGCAGTTGTGAAAGTGCTAGCATAAATCTCCCCTTGTTTGAATTTCCTTAGTACTCCCAAATCCCTATGTGCTGGAGATACATGTTTCTGACGTTTCAGGCAGCAGGGTTCATGCAGTTCTCATGAAACTACTGCAGGGTTTGCACAGGGAGCTCCCCAAGAAATGCTTATCAAGGCAACGATCAGATCTTGTGCTGCTGCCAGGGTATTCACAAGCCCTACAGGAGTCTCTATCGGGGCTGGAGGTAATGGCTGAATCAGAAGAGCCACTCCAGGGAGACAGAAATCCTTGTTGCAGAAGAAGCTTTAGGACCTGAGCAACTCATCACGTCTGATGTCAGGTGACATGCAACAGCCCAGTCTTTGGTCCAACAGGTGCTGAAGCACCTGTCAGCATAGCTGCTACAAACTCCTGGGTATGTCACAAAAAAGAACCCAGGGCCAGCTATCTAAAGGGCAAGAAGGGATTTGGATAACCACAGGGGCCTCACCTATAGGTCACAGCTGTCCCTGGCCTCAGGCAAGCAGACCAGCAGCCACTAGCAGGTGCCACCCATAAATGCTGTAGACCAGAAGTGGATACCTTGATCTTTCAGCTGTTGGACATTCCGTGCAGCATATGTTGTGGGTTGCATGGTAAATGATGCCAGTGCTTAAAATTTTGAGATGAGTTGGTAGATGGGCTATGGTCCAGTATTTATTTCTACAGAAAGTGGGTTTATGTGCAAGGCAGAAACTATCCTGTGTGTGAATAGGACCCCTTTATCCCACCAAGCCCCCTTGAATGGGCATTTCTTTGTTTTAAGAAGTTTTTTTCTTTGCTTACTAAAGGCATTTTTAAAAAATTGATCATCAGAATTGTGTATTATTTCAACTTTTAATTAATAGTTTAAATAATTAAATTGGGACTCTATATCGCTTAACAGATGCATTTAGAGTAAAAGTCAGATGGCAAATATTAACTTAAAGACAGAGAAATTCCCTGAAGTGCAAAGGAAAAGGAGAAGAAAGAGGAACAGAGGGGAGGACTCAGCTGTTTCTGCTTACTTGAAAACACACACACACAAAGAACTGAAAGAAACGTAGCAAAAGATCAACATCTGTTACATCTGGGAAGTAGAGGCTCTGTAGATACATATAATATTATTTTCTGTACTTTTTTGTACCTTTGAAACTTCGTAATCAAAATAAACTTTTAAAAAAATGATGGGATGGAGAAAGTAAATGTTATGGAACCTAGGTGTGTATAGGGATTTCTAAAATTTCTTCATATGATTTTTTGCCTTGGAGATGAGAAAGGGAGATACATGTCAAGTATGGATATGTAAGGCATAACACAAATTAAAGCAAACGTATTTGTGCTTAAAATGTGCCAGGCACAGTTCTGAATCCTTTAATCATTAACCCATTGATTCAAGTACCAGCTAAAATCTCCTTCCAAGGACCTGCTTACCAGACGACAAATGGTTTCAGTTGCTAGGGTTTCCAATTCAGCCTCACTTACTAAAATTAAGCAAGGAAACCTCTAGCCAGAAAAGATTAAGCTCCTATTTCTCAATGCATGGGTCTCAGGAGTAAGTGAAGCAGGGAGAAATAAATCTCGGCTGCTGATGTAGCATCCTGCATGAGATGGACCAGTGAAAAACAGGCCCCACTTCTATGAAGGAACTAGGGACCAGACACTGAGAGGACTAACCCCGCCAGGATGTCCATCACTCACAGTCACTCTCCCTTCCCTTCAAGTTTACCATTATCCTGACTACTAACACCATACATTACCTTTGCTTGTTTATAACATGTATACAATTGCAATAATTTGAAATGTATTCTTCTGTCTTGCTTTTGTACTCAACATTACATTTGTGAAATTTATTTATATGATTGCATGTATCAGTAGTTCACTCTGTCATTACTGTAGAGCTTTCTGGTGCATGAACAGATTATAATTTATAAACCCATAACACTACTGAAGGACAGTTGGGTCATTTCCAGTTGACGTCATTCTGAGTGGTGCTATGGTGCTACTATGAATGTTCTTGTGTATGACTTTTTTGTTGTTGTTTTGAGACAGGGCCTTGCTGTGTTGCCCAGGCTGGAGTGCAGTGGCGTGATCATGGCTCACTGTAGCCTCAAGCCTCGACCTCCCAGGGCTCAAGCAATCCTCCCAACTCAGCCTCCCAAGTATCTGGGACTACAGACCTGTGCGACCATACCTGGCTAGTTTTCTGTATTTTTTGTAGAAACGGAGTTTTGTCATGTTGCCCAGGCTGGTCTTGAACTCCTGGGCTCAAGTGATCCACCTGCCTCAGCCTCCCAAAGTGTTGGGATTACAGGTGTGAACCACTGCACCTGGCCTTGTGTGTCTTTTGGTGCAAATATCTATGCATTTCTTTTTAATATATCCTTACCATGCACATGTGTTCGGTTTTTGTAGATACTGCCAAATAGTTTTCCAAGGTGGTTGTACTGATATACATTTTCTCCAGCGGTGTGTGAGAGTTCTGGCTGCCCTATAGCATCATAACATCATCAAAACCTGAACTTACCTGTTTTTAAAAAAATTAACATCTAATCTATGTCTCTGTGCTTATGTTTAATATTTCTCTAGGGAAGAGATTTCTGGTGAGGCAAAAGCCTACTTCTCACATTTTTCTTTTTGAAAAAGTTCCTTGTTTTCTCTCATTTTTTCTATTCTAGGTGAATTTTATAATGAATTTATTGAACTCCATAAAAACGGTCATTGCTAGATTAATGCTATACACATTTAAAGTTTTAATAGATACTGCAAAACTGCCCATCAAAAAGGTCATGTCAATATATAGTTCTACCAACAGTGAAAGAGAGTAACTGTTTCCTCTCTCCTTAACCAACCCTGCATATTAACAAACTCTCAATTTTTTTTTTTTTTTTTTTTTTTTTTTTTTGAGACAGGGTCTTACTCCATTGCCTAGGCTGGAGTGCAGTGGCATGATCCTAGCTCACTCAGGCCTCAACCTCCTGTAGTCAAGTGATCCTCCTGTCTCAGCCACCCAAGTAGCTGGGACCACAGGCACGTGCCACCACACCCAGCTAATTCTGGTATTTTTGTGTAGAGATGGGGGTCTCACTATGTTGCCCAGGCTGCTCTCGAACCCCTGGCCTCAAGCAATCTTCCTGCGTTGGCCTCTCAAAATGCTGTAATTACAGGTGTGAGCCACCGTGCCAGGCCAAACTCACAAATTTTTACCAAAAAAAAGATATCTTAGTGTGTTAAAATTTGCCTCATTAAAAAGGAGGGGGTTCAATGTTTGTTACTCATTCATTGGCCATTTGCGTGTTTTGTGTGATTTGCATGTTCACATTCACGGCTAGTTTGTCTGCTGTTTATCTTTTTACTATTTCTATTTGTAAGAGTTCTTTATATATTCCAGATCTGCACTGTCAAGATGGTTCACCACTTGCCCTATTTGTGTATAAAGAAAAATGTTTTGTTTTGTTTTGTTTTCAGACAGAGTCACGCCTTATCACCCAGGCTGGAGTACAGTGGCATGATCTCAGCTCACGGCAACATGTGCCTCCCGGGTTCAAGTGATTCTCCTGCTTCAGCCCCCTGAGTAGCTGGGATTACAGGCGCGCACGCACCACCATGCCTGACTAATTTTTGTATTTTTAGTAGAGATGGAGTTCACCATGTTGGCCAGGCTGGTCTCGAACTCCTGACCTCAGGTGATCTGCTGGCCTTGGCCTCCCAAAATGCTGGGATTATAGGGGTGAGTCACTGTGCCCAGCTTATCTCTCTACATTTGAATTAATGAAGTAAAATTTAAAATTCAGTTCCTCAGTCACACTGGCCATATTTCAAGTACTCACTGGCCACATGTGGCTAGTGGCTGTCCTGTTCAGGAGTGCAGAGAAAACATTTCCATTATCAAAGAAAGTTCTATCGGATAGGGTTGGTCTAGACTGCAATCCTTTTCCTACCAACAGTAAAAAAGAGTAACTGTTTCCCCTCACCTTCACCAACCCTGCCTATTAACAAACTCTCAATTTTACTTGTTTTTTGAGACAGGGTCAAAAATATTTCTATTGAAATAGTTTCACTTAGTTTATTCCTATTTTTAATATTATTTTTAATGGAGGGATCATAATTGTATATATGCATGGGGTATAATGTGATGTTTTGATGTAAGTATACAACGCGGAATGATTAAATCAAGCAAATAAACGTATCACCTCACTTACCATTTTTTGTGATGAGACATTTGAAATTGAGCAATTTGGGAACATGCAATACATTATTATTAACTACAGTCACCCTGCTCTGTGATAGATCTCAAAAGGTATTTATCCTGTCCAACTGAAACCGTGTAATCTTTGACCAACAATCTCCCCACTCCCCACATTCTCTGTCTACTCCTCCCCTCCCCACAGTCTTATTCTTAGATTTTAACTTTTGAATGCACTCTCTTATGGTACAGAGGAATACATTTTGATGCAGGCAACTATATTAATCATTTTTGATATGGATTGTTGAGTATGAATCTTGCTTGATAATACCATCAGAAGTTATAAGCATATTTTCCTGCACTTTCTCCAATTATTTACTAGTTTTGTTCTTTATCTAGAATTAGTTTTTAACTGTAGCACAAAACAGGAGCCTAATTCAATTTTTTTTTTTTTTTTTGCAATGGATGGTCAATCTTTCTAATACCATATATTGTGCTTGGGAAGATGAAAACTAGAAACATTGGAGAAAAGCACTAGTAAATGTCACATACCTTTAACCAAGTTAATAAAACTTTCCATCTGATTTTAGAAGGAAAAATTTCCTTCTGATTTTAGCTAGAATGGACATGAATTTTGTCAACTGAGTTATCTGTGTCTCTCAGGAGAATCACTTTTTTTCTCCTTTAATTGGAACAAATCCTATCCTTAGTTAGGGGTAATATATTGTTTTTAATTAACTGATGGATTTGAGGTGCTAACATTTTATTAGGATTGTTGTATATATTGGCACTTTTTGATACCTACTATGCCATTGTATCAATGTGTTATATGTTTAGCCAGCTTCCTATTAACAGACATTCACATTCTTCCAAAAATTTTCTCATACAAATAATATTACGATGCTGCTGTAACTTTGTATGTATGTCATTTTGCACCTGTGCACATATATCTGTAAGATAAATTCCCAGACATGAGATTACTAACTCAAAAAGTCAGTGTGCCAGGTATTGCTGAATCGGCCACTGTAAAGATTTGTACCAATTTACACTCCTACTGGAAATGTATGAGAGTGGCTATTTTCCCAGATTTCTCCTAAGAGTGTCCTTAACTGAAAACCCCATCTCCTTAGCTCAGCGACGCTGCTGGGCTCAGTCTGTGTCCTCGCTTTCCCCCAGTGGTCTAGAAACTGTCTCCAGACAGAGTGGGACAATCATCAGGCTCACTTCGTTTATTTTCCTTCTCCGAGAGATCACAGTCCCATGCTGTCCAATGTCTGATGTCAGAAAGCCATTATTTGAAATATTTGGTCCGGTTTTCTAGTTGTTGATGGTGAGACATTAAGTCTGTGCCTGCCACTCCATCAGAGGCCAGCAGGAAAACTTCTCTTTTTATCTTTTGCTCTCACTCTTTCTGTACACAAAAATAGAGTTGGGCTGGGCTCGGTGGCTAACGCCTATAATCCCAGCACTTTGGGAGGCTGAGGCAGGTGGATTGCCTGAGCTCAGGAGTTCAAGACCAGCCTGGGCAACATGGCGAAACCCTGTCTCTACTAAAAGCACAACAGATTAGCCGGGCCTGTAATCCCAGCTACTCAAGAGGCTGAGGCATGAGAATTGTTTGAACCCAGGAGGCAGAGGTTGCAGTGAGCCTAGATGGTGCCACTGCACTCCAGCCTGGGCGACAGAGTGAGACTCTGTCTCAAAAAAAAAAAAAAAAAAAAAAAAAAAAAAAAGAGTTGGGTTTAGTTTTGTAATTCAACCTGAAACTCTTTTTTTATAGGTAAGTTAAGCTGCTTTACAGTGATTGATAACGACAGATATGTGTGATCTCACTGCTGCCGTATTATTTTATATTATGCTTACTTTCTCTATTAAAATCATTCACTATTTACCTTATTCTCTTGCAAGTTTCTTCTGCAAATTAGGCAGGTTTGCATGTTTGATGTTTACCTGTGTAATGATAACTTCATATCATGCTCTTAGTTCTCTACTTTGGACTACATCTATCAGGTCCCTATTATGAGCAATAATAAAATTAGTATATTTCCTCCTCCTTCCCTACCTTTTCCTTTCTTAATCATCTAATTTTAGTCAATGTTATCTTTCTTATGTTTATCTTTGCACAATTTAAGGTGCCTGTAAATCTTTTATTTGATGTTCAACCTTAAGTGATATCCTTTGATTTCTGTGACTACATAGGAGTTGATTAGTGAGCATATTCTACCTTCCACCTTTTCCGTCCTTCTCTTTTCTATTCTGGAATTGTATCATTTCTAACATCTCAGCAGATTATGAGATACATTTTCTGATCTGTCATGCTAATCCCCACATTTGTTTTAGCCTTAGAACTATAGTTAGGTATATGCTATGTTCAACCATCTCTTGGTTTTCTGAAGTTTGTCTGTATGTGTTGGATATCCTTTGCTTGTCTTCTACATCTAACATTTTGTCTTTCATCTTTTGAAAAACTTTCTTTACTTCCATTTCATCTATTCATTGTTCTCATTTTTACTCTTTTTGTCAATACTGTGTCTTCTCTTTTATGTTCCTGTTAATTTTGTCTTAATTCTAGGGTCC
The DNA here is from genome assembly GCF_024542745.1 of Macaca thibetana thibetana. Lineage (NCBI taxonomy): Eukaryota > Metazoa > Chordata > Mammalia > Primates > Cercopithecidae > Macaca > Macaca thibetana. Next base: position 90,954,228 of record NC_065584.1, read on the forward strand.
TTTTGCTATGTTATTCTATTTCTTTCCCAAGTTCTTCAAGCACATGATTCATTTCTTCCTATTATCCTATCACCTCTTCCCTGTTATATATATTTGCATTTTGAGATGGAGTTTCACTTTCAGGCTGGAGTGCAATGGCATGACCTCGGCTCACTGCAACCTCCGCCTCCCGGGTTCAGTCGATTCCCCTGCCTCAGCCTCCCAAGTAGCTGGGATCACAGGCGCCCATCATCGTGCCCGGCTAATTTTTTTTTAAATTATTATTAGAGACGGAATTTCACCATGTTGGTCAGGCTGGTCTCAAACTCCTGACCTCAGGTGATCCGCCTGCCTCAGCCTCCCAAAGTGCTAAGATTACAGTGTGAGCCACCGTGCCCAGCCAATATTTTTCTTTTTAATATTAATTTTTGCTTCGTGGTTTTACTTTTAGAGGAAATTTCTTCAATAATCTTTAAATTTCATGGCAACATATTGAGCAACATTTTATTGCTTTCATGATGACAATATTTTCCTAATAAGTATTCTTTATGTCTTGGCAAATCTTGCTGATTTTTTCAGCAAGATAAAAAAAGCAGGTATCTTTAAATTTGTGTTTGGGTAGTTCATTTTAAAAATTACTCATCTTTGAATGACTTGGGTTTCCCTGGATCAAAAGGTTTCTGGCAGGGGAGTGCTATGGAGAGGGGGACTGGAGACAGTATAAACCTTCTACATTTCACAACTCACAGGGTTTCTTCTTCTCTGCTCTACCACAGAGACAGACTGTTTCTTGCAAATATGGCGCATCTTTGTGATTCTTTGAGCAGCTCCACCTTTTCTGCTTTTTTGTATCATATGAAGTCCAAGAGGGTTTCTGCTGCCCAGCTTTGCTTACTGTGGTTCTTGCTTTTTTTAATTGAAAACAGGAGATACATATTTACACGTCAAGTAGAGCCTTTTACCTATTTTTATTAGCACTTTCAACTCTGCTAACCCACCCCAACCCTGGGCCATCTAGCTACTCTCTGAACCTTTTTCTTTATATTCTTCTTATAGCTTTCGATTAATATCAGCCGTCTTGACATTCCTTGCACATATTTTAGAGTCTGCATATAATATCTAGATATCTTGATTTCACTGAAAGTCGAGTGCGTAGGGTGTCTTTCATTCTCCTTGCTGCTTTTGTAGGATTCTCTGGAGGACAAGGTGAAAGATGTTGATTTACTCAACCATGTTCTACTTAAAGTCTGACCCTATTTTTTGTCCTTGAAGTTAACACATCCTGTTGTCCATGTCCTTGTGTATTCTGAAAAATTGATTGTTATCTGTTATCCAATATTTCAATTTAATTGAAATATTTAATTTTGTAATTTTTATAGATTTGATTTTTATTTTATTAAAAATAATAGGATGAGAAAATCATAAAGAGTGAAATATTTACCAATTGGGGTGGCAGTGTGACTCTCAGTGGTTCCTTCTTTTGGAATTGGCACCCACACTTAGGGGGAAGCCTTATCCCTGTCCCTCTCATCACACCTCTTTGGCACAGTAATACACATGAGCAGTAGGCAAGTGTCATAATCAATTCAGAAATATTACAATCACCAGTTCATAAATTCATTTCTTACCTTTTCTCTACTTTCTTCTAAAAAGGAAATGGGAATACATTGTTTTATTTATTGTATCTATATCTTGGGATAACTGTTATTACTATTTTCATTTTACAGATAATGAAATAAAGCTCAAAGAGGCTCAGTTTCCAAGATTACACAACCAGTTAGGTGCTGAGTTAGGACTTAAATCCAAGATCACCTAAATCTGAATTACATTCATTTTACTATGTTATACTATGCTATACCATCAATATAACAACACTACACTATACACCAGACTATACTATACGCTATACCATACCATTACCTTTCCATGCCATCCCATGCCATCTCATACCATACAACACCATACCATTATCATACCATACCATACCACACCATACCATTATCATACCATACCATGCCAGGCCATACCATACCATTATCATACCATACCATGCCATTATCATAACATGCCATGACATGCCATACCATACCATACCATGCCATACCATGCCATACCATGCCAGGCCATACAATATCGTTACCGTGCCATCCCATCCCATCCCATTCCGTTCCATACTATACCATCCCATCCCATACCATACTATACCATCCCATCCCATCCCATCCCATCCCATCCCATCCCATCCCATGCCATCTCATCCCATCCCATCTCATACTATACCATACCATTCCATACCATACCATACCATACCGGCAGCCTCCTTACTTCCTGGGGTGAATTCACATTTCTTGGAAATATACATATTATAAAATATACATACTATTGTGTACGTACTTTAGCAGAGTTTATAAATTTTACTAAATACTCATTCTTAAGTTTAAAGGCAGGTATATTAGTGAAGTCATTAAGTTGTTAGTAATGCCTATTTTTCTTTTCCAAATGATAATAAAAAATAATTTTTGCATGGGAAAGAGCCTTTTGTTTTTCCTCAAATTTTAAGCTTTCCCCCAGGGAATGAAAATTTCAAAGATGTTAAATAGTTGCCTAACTCAAGGTCTAAAGCAGGGGCAAATATCCTATTCAGTAAGCCTGGGAACTCATCTACATTTCCTCCGGGTCAAGAGGCAGAGAGGCCGGAGTGCTTTCAGCTCTTGTCTGAAGATGAACACTGACAGGACATGGGCAGGTCACAAGGCAGCAGGATGGTGAGACAAAGATCCAGACTCCCATTCCTGACTCTGTGGCTCATGCGCTGGGGAGCCCTGAGCAAGTTACTTACCCTCTTGGGATCACAGTTTCCTCATTTTTATAAACAGTGTGTTAGACTAGATGGTCTTATATAAGGCCTCCTCCAGAGAAAAAAATGATAGAATTTTATGCTTTTTATAAGGCAGACTGTGTGAGCTATACTGTTAGAGTTTTAAAAAGCACACAGCTTACGAAAGTATTTTATAAACTATAATCTAAATAGCATCTGAAAGCAAATGCAACATTTAAAAAAATCCTTATCTCTGGGTGGTAGAATTTCCTTCTCTATGTTTTTCTGCCTTTTTCAATTTCTGTACAATGAATATGTATTATTTTTGTAATCTGAAAAAAAATTGTATTTTTTTAACACATTGGAAACTGCAAGGGAACCAAAGATAGAATAAAACAACCCAAATTTTAATGTAGCCAGGATACCAGACGGAAGGCCCAACATCCCACATATTATGGAACGTTTTAAGATGTCAGAGGGTCAGGATCTCATCTGACAGATGGACTCACCAGCAACCCAGTCCTCTCAGCAGCATCCGGGGACAGTGTTTCCATAATGACTCACGGGGACGGTGCCAGCCAACCCCAGATCACAGCCTTTTCCATTTCCAGCCCTAGAGTTGTCACAGCCTGACACTGTGGTTCTCATGGAATTCTGAAACAAGCCTGGCTTCATCATAATGACTGCCTATTCAAGGCAGAAAGGGAAGGAGGATATGACTAATGACATTTGGAGGGAGTATGGGAACAAAACCAAAAATTACAGTGACTTTCTGGTTGGGACACACTGGTTAGGAACAGAACTGCGTATTCACGAATCCAAGAGTGTGTGGCCTGGCCAAAGGACCAGAGGCAAAAATAAACATCAGAACTGCCCAATTTGTCAGTTTTGAGTGATGAATCTTGAGCTGCAGGCTGGGAGTTGGGCAAGAAGCCATTTGACAGGTGGACTCCTCAGCAGTGGGGGCAAACTTGCTTGGTAGGGGAACTGCAGTAGGGAGACCCATCTTGGCACAAAGGACACTCCCAGTTGTCCTGTAAATGCTATCCCCCTCACCCGCACAAAAACTATCCTCATGGCATCTCACATTCTCAAGGTAGATTCAGACAAAATCATTGTCAGTTCACAAGCTTAGCCAATTGTGTAAGATTCACAACTCCCAGGCACTCCAGTTTCCATTCATTAATAGGGGTTCTTATCCTGGACCCACGGACTTCCCAGGGGTCTGTGGACAGAATTCAGGAGGCTTTGATCTTGGGTGAAAGAGCAATTGGATGTTTATTTTTATTAACCTCTGACTGAAATTTAGCATCGCCTTCTGTAATGTACGTTGGCAACAAACCACAGTAATATTAATAGTACCCTGACATTGTCACCAATGGGAAGTAGTGATATATTGAAATTACATTACCTTGTTGTAAATGTCTCAAAATAAAGCTTATGCTTATTACTACTTGAAAATTACAGAACTCATTAAACCCACTAGTAGGTCTTGGTATTCAATGCATTAATTAAGAAACACATCTATTACTATGGCACAAATTCACTTAGAAAAATATTCCGATAACTATATCCACTATAAGGATTTCCACTGTAGTCCTCTGTATTTTACCTTGTGCATTTCAAAACATTCTCAAAAGTAAACCATAGGTTTCACAAGATTGCCAGAGGATCTGCAGCATAAAAACATTTAAGAATGACTGCATTAAAATAAAAATATGGTACTTCCTTTTTCATCCACATTCAACGTTAGACTAAATCTTTGGCACTCGATTACCTCTGAAGAATTCTGCTGCCAGGCAAGATGGAATAATGGGTCAGAGACTATCCGTCAATATAACTTAAAATCTGCAGCAAGCATACAAAACAACTATTTTCAAAACATTGGATATCAGCTAACAAAGTAATCCATGAGAGCTGGGAAATGAATGAAGGGAAGCCTACCGTTGCCAAAGTGTACAGCCAGAAGACAGTTTCCAGGCATGAGTGCAGGCAGGGGAACCCAGCTGGGGCCTGCTGGTCTCCCCTGGTTAAGAAGACTTCAGCTGGAAGTCTGAGAGACTGAGGTGGCCAGAGTTTGCAAGACATAGTATCAGAGAAGAAAGAGCTGCAAAGAGAAAGAGCTCTAGAGATCTTCAAGGAAGTCCCTGTAAGTCTTCAGCTATGGACAGATCAGCACATGTGGAAGAGAAAACTACCCACAGCTGAGGAAAGAAGCCCCTGAAAGGATTACAGGGAGCAACCCCTGGAAACCAGCCTGAGCAGGGAAGGGTTCATAGTTTAGTGGTCATTGATTCTACCTCAGTAATGGAGAAAAAGTTAACCCTAGACTAAATGCTATTCTGGGCCCTCCTGTCAAAACTTGAAAGTAAAATCTGAAAGAAGTAAATTGGAGCCAAGTACTTTAACTGAACTTCAGGATAAAACTCAAGAATATTAATAGAATTAGGAATACAAAAGTGTCCAACCCTTAAAAATGTAAACTTTATAATGCTGGTATCCTAGAAAAAATTACCAGGCATGCAAAACAGCAGGAAAATATGACCCAGGAAGAGAAAAAAATTAATCAATAGAAACTGGCCCCAAAATAAAACAGATAATGTAGTTCCTAGCTAAGGATATAAATATGGTAATTATAATTGTATTTCATGTGTACAAGAAGATAAAGATTAAACATGTTAAGTAGATACGTGGTAGGTATTATACACACACACACACACGAATTAAGAGATGAAAATTACCATGTCTGAGATGACAAATAGTTGGGATAGGATTAATGCTGCAGAAGAAAAGTTTAATGAACTTGAAGACATGGCAACAGAAACTATCCAAAATGAAACACATAGGGGAAAAAATAGAATAAAAAAAATTTACAGAGATTCAGTGAACTGTGGAACAATTTTATGTGGTCTACTATATGTGTAATTGAAGTCTCCAAAGAAGGAGAGAGCAGAAAAAACAATTGAAGAAATAATGCCCTCAATTTTTTCAAAGTTGGTGAAAAATATAAACTCACACTATAAATTCAAAACACTCAATGAACCCCCAAGTACAAGAAATGTGAAGAAGGCTGGGCATAGTGGCTCATGCCTGTAATCCCAGCAGTTCAGGAGGCTGAGGTGGAAGGATCCCATGAGGCCAGGAATTCAAGATTAGCCTGGGCAACACAGCGAGACCTCATTTCTACAAAAAAATTAAAAAATCAGCCAGACATGGTGGCGTCCACCTGTAGTCCTAGCTACTTGGGAGATTGAGGCAGAAAGATCACTTGTGCCTAGGAGTTCAAGCCTGCAGTGAGCTTTGCACCAGCCTGGGTGACAGAACAAGACCCTGTCTCTAGAATTTAAAACATAAAAAATAAACAGGTAAAGAAAACCAAGGCATGTTATAATCAAATTGCTTAAAATCAATAGTATAGAGAAATTCCTGGGCCAGGCGCAGTAGCTTATGCCTGTAATTCCAGCACTTTGGGAGGCCAAGGTGAGAGGATCATTTGAGGTCAAGAGTCTGAGACCATCCTGGCTAACATGGCGAAACTCTGTTTCTACTACAAATAAAGCAATTAGCCAGGCTTGGTGGCGCACGCCTGTAATCGCAGCTACTTGGGAGGCTGAGGTACAAGAATTGCTTGAGCCTGGGAGGCAGAGGTTGCAGTGAGCCGAGATCACGCCACTGCACTCCAGCCTGGGCGACAGAGGCAGAGAGAGAGACTTTGTCTCAAAATAAACAAACAAACAAACAAACAAACAAATAAATAATAAAAAAGAGAAACTCTTAAAGCAGCCAAAGGAAGAAAGACACCTTATGTACAGAGGAACAAAGGTGAGGATTATAGCACATTTCTCCTCTGAAACTGCAAGTGAGAAGATGGTACAGCAACATCCTCAAGTATTAAAATAACAAAAGAAAACAAAGCAAAAAACCCATCAGCATACAATTTTTCTCCTTATGTTAAATCCTTTATTTAAGAAGTTTTTAAACGATTAGTATTTATATATTTAATAAGTAATTAAATATTTACATAAAACTGTACAGATCTTCCCCTTCTTTGGTTACATTTATTCCTAAATGTTTTTTGATGCTATTGTAAATGGGATTGTTTTAACTGCAACCTCCATCTCCTGGATTCAAGTGATTCTCCTGCCTCAACCTCCTGAGAAGCTGGGATTACAGGCAGGCACCATCACGCCCAGCTAATTCTTGTATTTTCAGTAGAGACAGGGTTTCGCCATGTTGCCTAGGCTGGTCTTGAACTTCTGGCCTCAACTGATCCACCCACCTCGGCCTCCCAAAGTGCTGGGATTATAAGCATGAGCCACTGTGCCCAGCCCCAATATTTCTTTTTTCAGCTAGTTCATTGTTTGTGTATAGACATGCAACAGATTTTTGCATACTGATTTTGTACCTTGTAATTTTACTGAATTTGTTTATACAAAAATTCCTAAATCTATGACATAAATCAACAGTTTTGTCAATGTAGTTGAACAATATTAAACTATATATGCCTTTTTGTAGTTTTCTATTTTTTTCCAGCTTTATTAAGGTAAAACTGACAAATAAAAATTATACATATTGAAGGTATACAATGGGATTTCTTTGATATAGTTACACATTGTGAAATGATTATCACAATGAAGTTAATGAACTTAGCTATCATCTCACAATTGTCTTTTTGTGTGTGTGGTGAGAATATTTAAGCCCTTCTCTGTTAGCAAATTTCAAGGACGCAATACAATATTATTAATTTTAGTCACCATGCTGTTCATTAGATCTCCAGAATTTACTCATCCTGTGTAAAAAACTGTACCCTTTGTCCAATACCTCCTCATTTCTCCTACCCTATAGCTCCAAGCTACCACCATTTTACTCTGCGTCTGTGAGTTTGACATTTTCAGATTTCACACATAAATGAGATCATGCAATATTTTCTTTTCTGTGCCTGGTTTATTTCACATAGCATAATATCCTTCAGGTTTATTCATGTTATTCCAAATGACAAGAATTCTTTCATTTTTATGGCCAAGTAATATTCCATTGTATGTGTGTGGGTGTGTGTGGGGGTGTGTGTGTGTATATATATATATATATATAAAAAATACTTCCATTCATCTGCCAATGGACACTTAGGTTGCTTTGATGTCTTGGCTATTGTTAGTAATGCTGCAATGAACATGGGAGTGCAGATATCCCTTCAACAGACTTATATCATTTCCTTTGTATACATGCCCTAAAGTGAGATTGCTGGATCATATAGTAAGTGCAGTGTACAAGGGTTCCCTTTTTTTCACATCCTCACCAACACTTGTTATTGTTTGTCTTTTTGGTAATTACCATTCTAACAGATGTGAGGTAATATCTCGTGGTTCTAATTTGCATTTCCATGATGATTAGTATGTTGAGCTTTTTTTTCATATACCTGTTGGCCTGTTGTATGCCTTCTTTTAAGAAATGTCTATTCAGATCCCTTGTGAATTTTTTAATTGGGTTGTTTTTATTGCTATTGACATACAGTTTCAGGTCTTATGTTTAAGTCTTTAATCCATTTTAGTTGAGTTTTTGCATGTGGTATGAGATGAGTCCAATTCTATTAGACATGTGACAGGTGTGGTGGCTCATGCCTGTAATCCCAATGCCTTTGGGAGGCCAAAGCAGGAGGATTCCTTGAGTCCAGGAGTTTGAGACCAGCCAGTGTAGGGAGAATCAACATAGGGAGAACCCCATCTCCACAGTTTTTGTTATTAGCTGGGCATGGTAGTATGCACCTAGGCATAGCTACTTGGGAGGCTGAGGTGGGAGGATTGCTTGAGCCCAGGAGTTTGAGGCTGCAGTGAACTATAATTGCATCACTGCACTCCAGCCTGGGTGACAGAGGAAGATCCTGTAAAAAAAAAAAAAAAAAAAAAAAAAAAAAAAAAAAAAAAGAAAAGAAAAGAAAGAGAGAAAAAAGAAGACTACTCTTTCTCCAGTGTGTGTTATTGGTACTTATGTCAAAGATTAAAGGTTAATCACTATTGAATATAAATGTGTGAATTTATTTCTGGGTTCTCTACTATATTCCATTGGTCTGTATGTCTGTTTTCATGCCAGTACCATACTGATTTGATTGCTATAGCTTTGCAGTATATTTTGAAATTGGGTAGTATGATGTCCCTAGTTTTGTCCTTCTTGCTCGAGATTGCTATTACGATTCAGAGTCTTTTGCAATGTCAAATGAATTTTAGGATGGCCTTTTCTATTTCTGTGAAAAATGCCAATGGAATTTTGACAGAGATTGCATTGAATCTATAGGTCATTTGGGGTAGTATGAATATTTTAACAATTTTAATTATTCCAATCATTAACATGAGATGTTCTTTCATTTATTTGTGTCTTCTTCTTCAATTTCTTTCATCATTGTTTTATAGTTTTCAACGTACAGATCTTTCTCTTACTTGGTTTGATGAATTCCTAAATATTTTTGGTGCCTTTGTAAATGATATTGTTTTCATAATTTCTTTTTTCAAATTGTTTATTGTTTGTATATAAAAAGTAACAGATTTTTTACGTCTTATACCTTGCAACTTTACTGAATTTGTGTATTAGTTCTAAGAGTTTCTGGTGACACTTTTGTCTTTAGGGTTTTTTGTATGTACAGATCATACTTACAGATCATAGCATTTGTAAGCAAAGACAATTTTACTTCTTCTTTTCTGATTTGGTTGCCTTTTGTTTTAGTCCATTCTCACACGGCTATGAAGAAATACCCAAGACAGGGTAACTTATAAAGGAAAGAGGTTTAACTGACTCACAGTTCCACATTGCTGGGGAGGCCTCAGGAAATTTACGATCACAGCAGAAGGCAAAGGAGAAGTAGGCACCTTCTTCACAAGGTGGCAGGATGGAGTGGGTGCCAGCAAGGGAAATGCCAGATGCTTATAAAACCATCACATCTCATGAAACTCACCCATTATCATGAAAACAGCATGGGGGAAACTGTCCCCATGATCCAATTACCTCCACATGGTCCCACCCTTGACACATGGGGATTATAAGGATTACAGTTCAAGGTGAGATTTGAATGGGGACACAGAGCCAAACCATATTACCTTTTATTCCTCTTTCTTGCCTAATTTCTCTGCTAGGACTACCAGTACTATATTGAATAGAATCAATGAGAGCTTGTCTTGCTTGTGCCAGACAAGTGCATCCTTGTCTTGCTACTGATCTTAGAGAAAAAGCTTTCAGCTTTTCATTATTGATTATGTTAGCTGTGGACTTGTCATATACAGCCTTTAATGTGTTGAGGTACATTCTTTCTATACCTAATTTATTGAGAGATTTTATCATGAAAGAATGTTGTCATCAAATGCTTTTCCTGCATTCACTGAAATTATCATGTGGTTTTTATCCTTCATTCTGTTAATATGGTATATATCACATTTATTGATTTTTGTATATCAAACTATCCTTGCATCCCAGGGATAAATTCCCCTTCATCATGGTATATAATTCTTTTAATGTGCTATTGAATTCAGTTTGCTAGTATTTTGTTGATAATTTTTGCAAACAAGTTCATCAAAAATATTGGCTTATAATTTTATTTTCTTACAGAGTCCTTGTCTGGCTTGGGCATCAGGGTAATGCTGGCCTCATAAAATGGACTTGGAAGTATTTTTTCCTCATCAATTTTTTAGAAGATTCTGAGAAAGATAGGCTTTAATTCTTCTTTAAATATTTGGTAGAATTCAGAGGTACAAAGAGGAGCTGGTACCATTCCTTCTGAAACTATTCCAATCAATGGGAAAAAGACGGAATCCTCCCTAACTCATTTTATGAGGCCAGCATCATCCTGATACCAAAGCCCGGCAGAGACACAACAAAACCAGAGAATTTTAAACCAATATCCCTGATGAATATCGATGCAAAAATCCTCAATAAAATACTGGCAAACTGAATCTGGGAGCACATCAAAAAGCTTACCCACCATGATCAAGTGGGCTTTGACATACACAAATCAATAAACATAATCCATCATATAAACAGAACCAAAGACAAAAACCACATGATTATCTCAATAGATGCAGAAAAGGCCTTTGACAAAATTCAACAGCCCTTCATGCTAAAAGCTCTCAATAAATTAGGTATTGATGGGACATATCTCAAAATAATAAGAGCTATTTATGACAAACCCACATTATCATACTGAATGGGCAAAAACTGGAAGCATTCCCTTTGAAAACCAGCACAAGACAGGGATGGCCTCTCTCACCACTCCTATTCAACATAGTGTTGGAAGTTCTGGCCAGGGCAATCAGGCAAGAGAAAAAAATAAAGGGTAATCAATTAGGAAAGAGTAAGTCAAATTGTCCCTGTTTGCAGATGACATGATTGTATAACTAGAAAACCCCATCATCTCAGACCAAAATCTCCTTAAGCTGATAAGCAACTTCAGCAAAGTCTCAGGATACAAAATCAATGTGCAAAAATCACAAGCATTCCTATACACTAATAACAGACAAACAGAGAGCCAAATCATGAGTGAACTCCCATTCACAATTGCTTCAAAGAGAATAAAATACCTAGGAATCCAACTTACAAGGGATGTGAAGGATCTCTTCAAGGAGAATTACAAACCACTGCTCAGTGAAATAAAAGAGGACACAAACAAATGGAAGAACATTCCATGCTCATGGATAGGAAGAATCAATATCATGAAAAGGGCCATGCTGCCCAAGGTAATTTATAGATTCAATGCCATCCCCATCAAGCTACCAATGACTTTCTTCACAGAATTGAAAAAACTACTTTAAAGTCCATATGGAACCAAAAAAGAGCCCACATTGCCAAAACAATCCTAAGCCAAAAGAACAAAGCTGGAGTTATCATGCTACCTGACTTCAGACTATACTACAAGGCTACGGTAACCAAAACAGCATGGTACTGGTACCAAAACAGATATATAGACCAATGGAACAGAACAGAGCCCTCAGAAATAATACCACACATCTACAACCATCTGATCTTTGACAAACCTGACAAAAACAAGAAATGGGGAAAGGATTCCCTATTGAATAAATGGTGCTGGGAAAACTGGCTAGCCATATATAGAAAACTGAAATTGGATCCCTTCCTTACACCTTATATAAAAATTAATTCAAGATGGATTAAAGACTTAAATGTCAGACCTAAAACCATAAAAACCCTAGAAGAAAACCAAGGCAATACCATCCAGGACATAGGCATGGGCAAGGACTTCATGACTAAAACACCAAAAGCAATGGCAACAAAAGCCAAAATTGAGAAATGGGATCTAATTAAACTAAAGAGCTTTTGCACAGCAACAGAAACTACCATCGGAGTAAACAGGCAACCTACAGAGTGGGAGAAAATTTTTGCAATCTACCCATCTGACAAAGGGCTAATATCCAGACTCTACAAAGAACTTAAACAAATTTACAAGAAAAAATCAGCAACCCCATCAAAAAGTGGGCAAAGGATATGAATAGACACTTTTCAGAAGAAGACATTTATGCAGCCAACAGACACATGAAAAAATGCTCATCATCACTGGCCATCAGAGAAATGCAAATCAGAACCACAATGAGATAGCATCTCACGCCAGTTAGAATGGCAATCATTAAAAAGTCAGGAAACAACAGGTGCTGGAGAGGATGTGGAGAAATAGGAAGACTTTTACACTGTTGGTGGGACTGTAAACTAGTTCAACCATTGTGGAAGATAATGGTTGTAGAAGTTCGTCAAGGATCTAGAACTATAAATACCATTTGACCCAGCCATCCCATTACTGGGTATATACCCAAAGGATTATAAATCATGCTGCTATAAAGACACATGCACACGTATGTTTACTGTGGCACTATTCACAATAGTAAAGACTTGGAACCAACCCAAATGTCCATCAATGATACACTGATTAAGAAATTGTGGCACATATACACCATCGAATACTATGCAGCCATAAAAAAGGATGAGTTCATGTCCTTTGTAGGGACATGGATGAAGCTGGAAACCATCATTCTCAGCAAACTATTGCAAGGACAGAAAACTAAACACTGCATGTTCTCACTCATAGGTGGGAATTGAACAATGAGAATACTTGGATGCAGGGTGGGGAACATCACATATCGGGGCCTGTCGTAGGGTGGGGGACGGGGGAGGGATAGCATTAGGAGATATACCTAATGTAAACGACGAGTTAATGGGTGCAGCACACCAACATGGCACATGCATACATATGTAACAAACCTGCACATTGTGCACATGTACCCTAGAACTTAAAGTATAATAAAAAAATAAGAAAAAATATTTGGTAGAATTCATTAGTGAAGCCATTAGATCCTGGACTTTTATTGTTTGGGAGGTTTTATTACTGACTCAATCTCCTTACTCAATATTGGTCTGTTCAAAATTTCTTTTTCTTCATGATTCAGTTTTGGTTGGTTGGACATTTCTAGGAGTTTATCAATTTCTTCTAGGCTATCCAACTCATTGGCATATAATTGTTCATAGTCTGTTATGATCCTTTGTATTTCCACGGTATCAGTTGTAATGCCATCTCTTTCCAAAAGAGAGTAGTGATGGCTATACTTATTATCAGGCAAAATAAATTTTAAATCAAAAACTGTCACAGGGGACAAAGAAGGTCATTATATAGTAATAATGGGGTAAATTCATCAAGAGGATGTAAGAATTGAAAATATACATGTATCAAACATCATAGCACCTAAACATATAAAGGAAATATTAAGAGAATTGAAGGGAGAAATAGGCAGTAATACAGTAATAGCTGGGAATTTTAGTACTTCACTTTCAACAATGGATAGGTTATCCAGACAGAAAATCTATAAGGAAATAGTAGACTGTAGGCCAAAAGGATGTAACAGACATATACAGAACATTCCATCCAACAGCAGGAGAATATACATTCTTTTTAAGTACATACAGAAGAGTCTCCAGGTAGATCACGTTAGGCCACAAAACAAGTCTTAACAAATTTAAGAAGACTGAAATCAATCAAGCATCTTTTCTGACCACAATGATATAAAATTAGAAACCAATAGCACAAGGAAAACTACAAGAATTATAAATATATGGAAATTAAACAACATACTCCTGGACAACCAATGGTTATATTGAGAAATCAAAAGAAAATTAAAAAATATCTTGAGACAAACAAAAATGGAAATACAACATATCAAAACCTATGGGATACAGCAAAAGCAGTTCTAAGAGGGAAGTTTATAACACATCGAGAGAAAAGAAAGATCTCAAATAACCTAACTTCACACCCCAAAGATCTAGAAAAAGAAGAGCAAACTAACCCCAATATAGCATAAGGAAGGAAATAGTAAAGATCAGAGCAGAAATAAATAAAACAGACACTAGACAAACAACAACATATACTGTTAAACTTAAGGATTGGTTTTCTTGAAAAGATAAAATTGACAAAGCTTTCACCGAACTAAGAGAAAAAAAGAAAACTCAAATAAATAAAACAGTAAACACAGAATTCATTATCCAGAAAAAAGACTTTTCAAAATATAGGCAAACTAAAGGCTTTTGCAAACATACAAATGCTGAAAGAACTCATTACTAGCAGGTCTGCACTACAAAAACAAAAAAACAAAAAAAGTTAGAGGAAGTCCTTTAGATAGAAAATCATGCTATTTGGAAATCAAGGTCTACACAAAAGAATTAAAAGCACTGGAAATATGTGTAAACTATAAATATGTGTAAATATAAAACTTTAAAACAGAATTTAAATCTCTTTTTTAAAAAAGATGTGACTGTTTAAAGCAAAATCCAAAACAGTGTATTATGAGGCTTATATGTAGAAATAAAATGTATGACAACAATAGCACAAAGTTTGGGAAGGAAGAAATAGAAGCGTACTGTTGTAAGGTTCTGATATGATCCATGAAGTGATATATCACTTGCGGTAGGCTGTGATAAGATTAAAAAGGTTATTATAAACTCTACAGCGACCTCTAAAATAACCCAACGAAGTGTTTGAGCTAATAAGGCAACAAAGGAGATAAAGTGAAATAATACGAAATACTCAAGCAATCCACAGGAATAGGACAAGGGTAAACAGGAACATAAAAGGGATGAGACACATAGAAAACAGATAACAATATGTAGATTTAAACCTAACCAGATTCATTCACATTAAATATAAGTGGCCTCAATGACCTAAATACAAGGTAGAGATCATCAGATTGGATAAAAGAGAGAGACCCAGGTATACGCTGCCTGTGAGAAACATACTTTTGAAATAAAAACTAAATAGCATAAAAATAAAAAGATGGAAAAAGATATATTATGCTGACACTAATTAAAAGAAAACTGGAATGTTTATATTAATTTCACACTGAGTAAACTTTGGAGCTAAGGATATTACCATGGGAAAAGAGGATTGTTTCATGAGGATAAAGAGGTCAGGTCATCAAGGGGACACAGCAATGATAAACATGTATGCATCTAGTAACAGAACTTCAAAATACATTAAACAAAGACTGGATAGAAATAGAGAAAAAGAAAAATTATAGTCAGAGATTTCAATAGTCCTTTCTCATTTACTGATGTCTCAATAATTAAGGGAACATAGTGACCTATGGGACAAAACAAGTAGTCTGATTGGCATGTAGTCGGTATCCCAGAAAAAAGGAAGCAGCAGCAAAAAAGTGAGAGAAATAATGGCGAAACGCTTTTGAAATTGGACGAAAACTATAAACGCATGATAGAGGAAGCTCAACAAAACTCGTGCAGAATAAACATAAAGAAAACCACACCAAAGTACATTATAATCCAATTGCTCAAAACCCATGATGAAGAGAAAAATCTTAAAAGCAGCTGTGGGTAGTTGGGGGAGATACACTACATACAGAGGAACAATGATGAGAAGGATGGCAAATTTTAGTCACAAACTATGCAAGTTATTGGAAAATGAGGCAACAATACTGAATGAAAAACCCTGTAGATGTAGGATATTATATCCAGCAAAGAGATTTTTTTACATAAAGGTAAAAAATGACAAACAAAAGGTAATAGAACTTACTCCCAGTAAACCTGCACCACAAGAAAAGGTAAGGAAGTTATTCATGAAAAAGGAAAATGATACCAGATGGAAATAAAAGAAACTGCACACAAGAAAAGGTAAGGAAGTATTCATGGGAAAATGGATGGAAATAAATCTACACAAAGTAAGGAAAGGTACTGGAAATGGTAAATATGTGGGCAAATAGAAAATATATTCATTAATAAGAAGTTCTTTGCCCTGCAGCCTGGCCATGAGTCTGTTTGCCTCCATGTGGCAGATGGGATAGACTCATGGCTAAATTTGTGGGAAGACTGGGTGCTGGGCACCACCAGGAGGAGACTTGCCAGCAGCCATCCTTGGGTTCTGAAAGTTTGTCTTGGATTAAAAAAGTACAGTGGCCTTGGTTGTAGACGCAACTAGAAAGCTACAAACTATTCATGCTGGATGATCTGCTGTGTGCTCCCAACTTCTCCAAGAACATTTTAATCTAAAACCACTACCTGAAGTAATGGGAGTATCTGCAGCCATTATGTTGCCATTTGGAGGAACAGGAGTAGGCTCTAGATACCATGTGGAGGGAGGTCCCACTGTGCCTGTCCTTGTGTGCCCGGTCCTTGTTGTGTGCCCCCTTCTATTTAATTTTCGCACACAGTGTTCTCCCTATGTCACAGATGACAAACTCAAAGATTAAATAACTACTACAAAAAGCAAGATGCAGAACAGTGTATGTAATATATTACCGCTCAGGTAAGAAAGAAAGGGAAATGAGAAAAATTACATAATATTCACACACATACATATTTGCTTGTTTTTGCAAATAGAAACACAGAAGCTAACGAAAATGGTTCCCTAGGAGGGGTACGCAGGAGTATGTTAAAGCGAATATGAATGGCAAAAGTCCCACCCCCTTTTTAATAACTTTGAGTTTTGTTCTATATAAATGTCTTATATATTTAAAAATAACATTTAAAATAAAAAGAAATAGAAAAAAAGGAAAAATTGAAGCTGAACATAAACTAGGCCAGGCGTGGTGGCTCATGCTTGTAATCCCAGCACTGTGGGAGGCCAAGGTGGGAGGATCTCTTGAGGCTAGGAATTCAAAACCAGCCTGGGCAACATAGTGAGACCCTGTCTCTATTTAAAACAATGAACATAAACTAAAAATACCATATCAAATTGATAACCTATTCTTACAGAGCAAATAATTATTTCAAATATCTTAAACTCATAGTAGTCTGACTACATCCTTCAAGGTCAGTTAATAGTTTATATTAGTAATATTGATGTTGTAGAAAAAGGAAAGCAACAAAATTATACCACGATAATAAGCATGATGGAAAGGCTCCCAAACATAAGTCCTATATCTGTTCTATTTGTTCCTTCATGACAAAGAGCTTCCTCTACAATTCTTAATTTCCTGTGTAAACCCAAAACCTGAAACTTAACACCAAAAAAAAGATGAGATGTCATTTACCTAAATAGAGAAATATAATAACATGCTGCCAATGAAAATATTGAAAATATAATCTAATTAATTTAAAGAACTGATTGGCACAGTTTAGGCTGGGCATGGTGGCTCAAGCCTGTAATCCCAGCACTTTGGGAGGCCGAGATGGGAACACAAGGTCAGGAGATTGAGACCATCCTGGCTAACGAGGTGAAACCCCGTCTCTACTAAAAAATACAAAAAAACTAGCCAGGCGAGGTGGCGGGCGCCTGTAGTCCCAGCTACTCGGGAGGCTGAGGCAGGAGAATGGCGTAAACCCGGGAAGCGGAGCTTGCAGTGAGCTGAGATTCAGCCACTGCACTTCAGCCTGGGTGACAGAGTGAGACTCCGTCTCAGGAAAAAAAAAAAAAAAAAAAAAAAAAAAGGAACTGATTGGCACAGTTTAGAGGAAGATATTGCAATAGAGCTGCTGCTGTGGTTAGTAAATAAGAATTTAAGCTGTTTAGATTCTTTAATTTCTCACTTTGAAGCTAGAGAATTTTCAGAGAAACCAATAAAACATGAGGATCCAATTTCAGAGTTGGGTATTTGGAGTAAGTGGGTCATAATATGGTGTAAAAAAAAATTTGAGGGTGCTAGATTGCTGGATAAAAGTATTAAGAGCAGTTGGGGGAAAAAAACCTCTTTATATGGGAAAGAAATGTTTATATGCTAGATACTTGCCGCAATCTCTATAAATCTTTGGTGAAACAAAACAAAGAGAGTTGTGGTGAGTACTAAATAATACTGGTCAAGCACTCACTGTTCGCCCATGGACATTGCTCAGTTAAAATGATGGAGAGTTTGCTGACAGTTAAATCAAAATGACTAGGAGTTTCTTTTTGTTATTGTTGTTTTTTTTTTAACTTTGGCATTTGCCAGACCTGAGTATCTTATTTTCCAGAATTTTGAATCCAGTTACAGTAAAAATGAATGTTTTTTATTTTAATCTTTTATTTGTTTTTGTTTGTTTATTTGTTTGTTTGTTTTTGAGATGGAATTTTGTTCTTGTTGCCCAGGTTGAAGTGCAGTGGTGTGATCTTGGCTCACGGTAACCTCCACCTCCTGGGCTCAAGCCACTCTCCCGCCTCAGCCTCCTGAGTAGCTGGGATTATAGGCGCCTGCCACCATGCCTGGCTAATTTTTTGTATTTTTAGTAGAGACAGGGTTTCATCATGTTGGCCAGGCTGGTCTCGAACTCCTGACCTCAGGTGATCCACCCACCTTGGCCTTCTAAAGTGCAGGGATTACAGGCGTGAGCCACTGTGCCCAGCCCATTTTTAATTTTTTAAAAAAGTATTTGGCTATTTAAAGCAAAAATAAAAAAAACAATGTATTGTGGGTTTTATAACATATATAGAAGTAAAATGTATGACAACCAAATATGTTATTTGAAATAAGATGAAGATTGTGTGTGTGTGTATATATATACACATACATACATATACATATATTATAAAATATGCACACATGTAACTGTAAACCCTAGAGCAATCACTGAAAAAGCAAAATCAAGAGGTATAGCTAACAAACTGAGAATGGATATTTAATGGGATTATTAAAAAAATTGAAAAGAAAGAAAAAAAGGAGCAAAGATCAGATAAAATAAAAATATAACAAGATATTTAAACTCTGCCATACTTATAAGTACATTTTAAAAAATATTGACACATAATATTTGTCTATATTTATGGAGTATTTGTGATATTTTGTTACATGCATAGAATGTCTAATGATCAAGCCAGGGTGTTTAGGGCATCCATTACCTCAAGTATTTATCATTCCTATGTGTTGGGAACATTTCAAGTTCTCTCTTCTAGCTATTTTGAAATATATAATACCTATTGTTAACTGTAGTCACCCTATGCTGCTATGGAACATTAGAACTTATTGCTTCTATCTAACTGTATTCTTGCACGCATTAACCCACCACTTTTCATCCCCGCTTCCAACCACACACCCTTCCCAGTCTCTGGTATCGCTCATTCTACTCTCTATCTTCATATGATCGACTTTTTTAGCTTCCACATGTGAGTGAGAACATGCAACATTTGTCTTTCTGAGCCTGGCTTATTTCACTTAACATAATGACCTCCAGTTCCATCCATATTGCTACAAATGACATGATTTCATTCTTTTCTGTGGCTGAATGTATTCCATCGTGTATATATATATATACACATTTTGTTTATCCACTCAGCCACAAAAAAGAATGAAATCATTTGTTGATGGACACTTAGGTTGATTTCATATCTTTGCTATTGCAAAAAACGTTGCAATAAACATGGGGCTACAGGTTTCCCTTTGATATACTGATCTCCTTGCCTTTGGCTAAATACCCAGTAGTGGGATTGCTGGATCATATGGTAGTTCTATTTTTACTTTTTTGAGAAATCTCCATACTATTTTCCATAGTGGCTTTACTAATTTACATTCCCAGCAATGGTACAGAAGAGTTCCCTTTTTTCACACTTTGGCCAGCATCTGTTTGTTTGTTTGTTTGTCTTTTTAATAATATCCATTCTCATTGGGGTAAGATGATATCACATTGTGGTTTTAATCTGCGTTTCTCTGAGGATTAGTGATATTGAGCATTTTTTCACACACCTTTTGGCCATTTGTATGCCTTCTTTTGAGAAATGTCTATTCATATCCTTTGCCCACTTTTTAATGTGATTTTTTGTTGTTGTTGTCATTGAGTTATTTGAATTCCTTGTATAGGCTGGGCGCGGTGGCTCACACCTGTAATCCCAGCACTTTGGGAGGCTGAGGCAGGTGGATCACGAGGTCAGGAGATCGAGACCATCCTGGCTAACATGGTGAAACCCCGTCTCTATTAAAAATACAAAAAATTAGACAGGCGTCGTGGCGGGCGCCGGTAGTCCCAGCTACTCGGGAGGCTGAGGCAGGAGAATGGTGTGAACTCAGGAGGCGGAACTTGCAGTGAGCCAAGAAGGCGCCACTGCACTCCAGCTTGGGCGACAGAGTGAGACTCTGTCTCAAAAAAAAAAATAAAAATAAAAATAAAAAAAGAATTCCTTGTATATTCTGGATATTAATCCCTTGCTGGATGGATAGTTTGCAAATATTTTCTCCCATTCAACAGGTTGTCTTTTTACTCTATTGGTTGTTTTCTTTACTGTACAGGCACTTTTTAATTTAGTATAGTCCCATTTATCTATTTTTGGTTTTGTTGCCTGTGTTTTTGAGGTTTTAGCCATAAAATATTTGCCTAGACCAATGTCCTGAAGGGTTTCTCCTGCATTTCTTCTACTACTTTTTAAAATAGTTTTGGGTCTTACATTTAAGTCTTTAGACCATCTTGAGTTGATTTTTGTACATTGTGGGAGATAAACGTCCAGTTTCATTCTTCTGCATATGAATATCCAGTTTTCCCAACACCATTTATTGAAGAAGAATGTCCTTAATATGAATGATTTAAACACTCCTATTAAAAGGCAAAACTAGTCTCATTAGATTTTAAAAAGCAAGATCCAAATATATGCTGCCTATAAGAAAGCATGTTAAGTATAAAGTTGCATAGATGTTAAACAGAAAAGAATAGAAAACAATATACCCTGTGTGCAGAAAAGAATTAACATAAAAGATCTAAAACTGCTATCCCCAGACAGGCCTTCTTGAGAAGCTGGCCTTCAATGGTGTGTGGGAACTTGAATTTTGGGAGTGTTACTACCATTTTCAGGATGGATAACAATGGCTTACTGTGCCTAAACTGTCTGTACGAATAACGTGGTTTATGGTGAACAACCACTTACCTTCTGGGGGTCTGGCATTTTGATATGTGCTAGTCAGAGAGTGTCTGTACAACCAATGCTCTAAAAAAAAACAGAAGAAGAAAAACCTTGGCCATGAGTCTTTAATGAGCTTCCCTGGCAGAAAACATTTCACATGTGTTGTTACAATTCACTGCTGGAAGAATTAAGTGCATCCGTGTATGCTGATTTTGCTTTGTATCTCTTCACTATAATAAATTATGGCTATGATTATAACTCTATGTGTCCTTCTAGTAAATCATTAAAACTGGGAGTTGTCTTGGGAGACACAACATGAAAATACTCATCAAAAGAAAGTTGGAGTGGCTACATGAACATCACAGTAGATTTAACAACTGGTAATATCACCAGGAATAGAGAAGAGCATTTCATAGTGATAAAAGGGTCAACTGATCAGGAGGATGAGATAATACTCAAATGTGTAAGCAACTAGTAACAGAGCTTCAAAATAGATGAAGCAAAAATTGAAATAATTGAAAGGAAAAATAAACAAATCCATAATTATAGTTGAAAATGTCAACTTTCCTTTATCTGTGATTGATAGATGAAGAGCTTTTTTTTTTTTTTTTTTTTTTTTTTTTTTTTTTTTTTTGAGACGGAGTCTTGCTCTGTCACCCAGGCTGGAGTGCGATGGCACGATCTTGGCTCACTGCAACCTCCACCTCCCGGGTTCAAGCGATTCTCCTGCTTCAGCCTCCCAAGTAGCTGGGACTACAGGTGCTCACCACCATGCCTGGCTAATTTTTGTACTTTTAGTAGACACGGGGTTTTCCCATGTTGGTCAGGCTGGTCTGGAACTCCTGACCTCAGGTGATCCGCCTGGCTTTGCCTCCCAAAGTGCTGGGATTACAGGCGTGAGCCATGCCCTCCAGCCAGAAGAACTATATAAATGCAAAATTAAAGTAAAATTGATAATAAAAAGATATTTGAGATCTCTCCAAATATTTGGAAATTAAACAATACATTTTAAAATGCATGAAGAAATCACAAGGGAAATTAGAAAATATTCAGAATGGAATGAAAGTAAAATAACACATATTAAAATTTGTGAAATGAAGCTAAACCAGTATTTACAAGAAAATTAATAGCATTAAATACTTATATTAGGAAATAAAGAAAATTATCAAATTTTAAGGTACCAGGTAATTTAATGAAGAAAGGATTGACTTTTCAATAAATACAGTAGGAAAAATTGTCTATCCATACTTGTATTCCATAATAGAATTAAATAGATACAGGATAATGAGTGCATTTCTGGCCATTCTTTTGCACAATTTCCAATTTTTCAAAAATAAGAGTACATTACTTTTATCATTTTTTTTGAAAAAAGGAGCAAAGTTCTTAGCTAACAAAAAGTTCTTAGCCAGATGGCATAAGACAGCAAAAATCTGGCTATTTGAGAATAAAAGAGAATAGAAAAAATTTCTTTCTAAGATCATTTCTGATCTAAAATTCCATGATTCTCTCTTCCCACTAGTTAGTTAATTCAGGGCAAATGAAGTGCAGCTTCTGTCACTGCATACAGCCTCCATTGCTGAATCCTAATGGCCCTTCAGTCCTCAACACCAACCACTCTGTCTCTCTCCAAGCCATGTCTCTATCTTGGATAAAGATCCAGTCTATTATTTGGCTGTTTTAGTAGGTGTCCCCTGCCCCTACAGGTTTTATGGACTCCAGGCAATTGTCTTCTTTGGGGTCCTAGGATGGTATTTTAAGATATTTAGGGGACATTTTCTTAATTGGCTGAGACCACAAAAAATATAAAATATTTTGTTTAATTATGGCCTGAATAATATCATATGCAGAATTAACTGGATCAGACATTTTGAATTATCTTTACAGATTTCTTTAAAAATATTATAGGCCAGACACAGTGACTCATGTCTATAAGCCCAGAACTTTAGGAGGCTGAGGTGGGAGGATTATTTGAGACCAGCCTGGGCAACATAGCAAGATCCCTGTCTCTACCAAGACAAACAAACAAATAAAAAAAGTAGCCAGCTGCTGTGATTCATGCCTGTAGTCACTGCTACCCAGGAGGCTGACGTGGGAGGATAGTTTGAGCCCAGGAGGTTGAGGGTGCAATGAGCTATGATCATGTCACTGCACTTCAGCCTGGGAAACAGAGCAAGAGCCTGTCTCAAAAAATAAAAAGATAGATAGATAGAGAGATAGATTACAAGGTAGGCTGGATGGGATGGCTCATGCCTGTAATGCCAGCACTTTGGGAAGCCAAGGTGGGAGGATTGCTTGAGCCCAGAAGTTCGAGATCAGCTTGGGCAACATAGACCTCATCTCTACAAAAAAATTAAAAATAAAAAAAATTAGCCTGATGTGGTGGTGAGCACCTGTAATCCTAGATACTTGGGAGGGTGAGGAAGGAGGATCACTTGAGCCCAGGAGGTCGAGGCTACAGTGAGCCATGATCATCACAGCACTGCACTCCAGCCTGGGTGACAGAGCAAGACTCCATCTCAAAAGAAAAAAAAAAAAAAAAATAACCACCTTAGACAGAGTCAATTTATTAGTTTTGATGCAATTATCAGATGGTGAAGTTGTTTTGTACTTTACAGACGTGTAAGAAGTGTGTTAGATAAGTTAGTGGTGATCGACCACCAATATCCATCTGCTGTCTATTGTGCTAAATACTCCAGGGGGATTTGAAAGATTCTCTGGTTTCAAGGAGCTGTTGGCTGAGTCCAGGAGACAAAAAACTTCACACAACTTCTGAATAATTAGAGCAACTGTCACTAGCTATAGTTCAGGACGCACATGTCAAAACTGAGGACATTCAACAAAGAGGAGAATTCACATAGAAAAGGTAAAGTCGGAGGAGGTGAAATCCTGGTGACGTGCTTGGGGTTGTCAATGCGTCTGGGTCCAGTACTAGCACAATATTTGGAAGAAAATATTACAAAGACCTCTTAACTGAAGTCAAACAAATATGCTATTGTATCATAATCAATTCAGTCTTAATAGTAGAAACGTTGATTCGAAGTCAATTCATTGGTTTTGATGGAAAATTCATGCACTAATTCAAGAAGTAGGTATTGAATTTTTGGTATGTGTCAGGCACTGAATAAGAAGATAGGGATGCAGGTGAGCAGTAGGACACAATCACTGCCCCCATGGAATATATACATCCCAGGAGGGATGTTATCAAGTTATAAGCACACAGCTGCCTCCCACAACACAGGAAATAACCAGGGTGTTCAGGAACATGTATCCAGGCCAAATCTAGCCTGGGAAGTCCAGAAAGACTTTGCTGAGGTTGTGATGGTTCAGTCGAATTTTGGAGGATGAAAAGAAATTAGCAGGGTGAAGGGGAAAAGAATATTACTGACAGAAGAAACTGCATATGTAAAGGTTAAATTACTTTTACCTTATAATATTTTTTTTGATACAGGTCTTGCTCTCTCACCCAGGCTGGAATGCAGTGGCAGGATCTCAGCTTACTGCATCCTCCGCCTCTCAAGTTCAAGCGATTCTCCTGCCTCAGACTCCCAAGTAGCTGGGATTACAGGCCTGTGCTACCATACACCACTAATTTGTGTGTGTGTGTGTGTGTGTGTGTGTGTGTGTGTATTTTTAGTAGAGACGGGGTTTCACCATGTTGGCCAGGTTCATCTTAAACTCCTAACCTCAGGTGATCCGCCCACCTCGGCCTCCCAAAGTGTTGGGATTACAGGCATGAGCCACTGCGCCCAGTCAGGTGGTTATTTCTAACCTTTGCACATTGCAGTTTCCTTTTAGAATGGCAAAAGTTGGGGACTTCCTGGAAAACTCCACATGCACAGACTGTAGGTTCAATAACCCCAAACTAAGATTTACATTGAGCAGAGTGCATGGAATATAGTGTAAAAATACACTTGTGTAATCCAGGCCAGTGGTGTCTGTGATGTATTATTTCATGATTTTGTGTTTATGAAGTTCTATATAGGATCTGTCTTTGATGGCAATTATTAGAATAGTTTGGGAGATGAAGAAAATAATTTTAGAGAAGAAAATTAACACTAGGTACCTACCATGTGACTGCATTGTGCTGGGCCTGGTATACACCTGATTACATTTCATGACACCGCACCCTAGAGACAGCTGTCATTGACCCTGTTCTATATTTGAGAAAACTGAGGACCAATGAGTTAAACAACGAGTCTGAAATAATGCAGTTACTAAGGAGTGGAGCCAGGATTCAAGTCCAGCAAATATGTCCTTCTCAAACACTAGCCACACTTTGTAGGTAATTACAGCTGCATAAACCTCACTTCGGGTTGCTCTGTAGAAGTTTTGCTCACAAGTTCTGTAATGTACCTTTTACGTTGAACCAACAATATTTTGGGGTGCACAAAGTATTAAAAGTGTCCCTATGTATGTGAAAAGGAGCATTTTGGCAATAAGAATAAGAAAATAAGATCTTAGGATAAAAATAAGATTTTATTTCCTTTGCCACTTATCTCAGAAAAGGCTGTAAAGTTCCACTGTAATTATTCATATTAAAAGAGAGTATCTAATACACATCTAATACATCTAATCCCTATTTGACTCAAAGCTTTCCTTTAAAACAAAAAGTTTTTTTTCTAAGATCCTGTAATAAAATTCATAGATAATCTACCTATATACAAAATTTCAAAATAATTAAGTATAATATTTTAAATACAATACAAAGAAGAAGACAAAAAAATTATAATAAACTATGTATTGCAACATGTACATATTCAGGCATGCCTAGACTGGAAGACATAATACACTAACCAGGTTTTTTGCACCAATACGTAGAATCACATTTACAAATACAGGCTGATCAAGTAGTGTTACACTGAGGATTCAAATACCATGAGCAGTATTGCTCACGGAGATGTCATTTTTCTGAAAAAGCAAACAACTCTCAGTGGAGTTTCAAACACAATGTGAAACAACTTTCTAAATGTATGTGTATTGCATTCTTGGAAAATTCAGTGCCTATTAAAACTGTGCAAATGTTACTCTGTTTATATGAAAAAAACAGCATTATCAGTGCTGATAATTACAAACAGATTTTCCCCCTATATCGATGTCTGGTGGTATATTCTAAAGTGTGTGGGATGTGAGACAATTCTTTGTATGGTAGGATGCCGCCACAGGTATTGTCTAGTGCTCCTGGCTCTGCTCTCTAAACACTAGTATTGTCTTTTCAATTATTGTGATAACCACAAACACTACCATCACCACCACCACATTTCCAAAATCCCCCATTGTGAACCATTAATTTAATATACACCAGGCACTGTGCTAAGTTCCCTACAAATATTATTTAATAATTTACTAATTTTTTCCCATTCAACAAACATCACACACACTCGAGATGCAGACATAGTGCTATGCTCTGGATATACAGTTGTAAACAAGATAGTCAATGGCTAGTGACCACACAGAATGAATGATCTAGTAGAGGAGATAGATGACAAAAACTTACAAATGAATATGTAATTACAAACTGTGCTGAGTGCTATGAAAGAAAGAATTGGCTATTGTAAAACAGCAACACACGAATCTATCTTAAAAAAGAGTATCAGGAAAGTTTCTCTGAGCCAATCAATTTAAACCCTGACCTGAAGGATGTCAAGCAGGCAGCTGTGGGAAGTTATTCTATGCTTTTCCCAGAGGAAGAAAATGAAGCCTGGAGAAGTAATGTGGTCAGGTCATACCATTTCTAAATAGTTGAATGTATCTGAACTCAAGTATCACTAGTTCTAAAGGCCATCAACTTTCCAGGTTAAAAATGAACAGTACTACCAAACAAGATAAATAAATGGGCCAGGCATGGTGGTTCACGCCTGTAATCCCAGCACTCTGGGAGGCCAAGGCCAGCAGATCATTTGAGGTCAGGAGTTCAAGACCAGCCTGGACAACATGACGAAACCCCATCTCTACTAAAAACACAAAAATTAGCTGGGCATGGTGGCGTACGCCTGTAGTCCCAGCTACTCGAGAGGCTGAGACATGCAAATTGCTTGAGCCCAGGAGACAAAGGTTGCAGTGAGCCCAGATCACACCATTGCACTCCAGTCTGGGCAACAGAGCAAGACTCTGTCTCAAAAATAAATAAATAAATAAATAAATAAATAAATAAATGGCCAAGAAGCACATGAAAAGATGTTCGACATCTTTGGTCATTAGGGAAATGCAAATCAAAACCACGGTAGGCTACCACTTCACACAAGAATGGCTATAATAAAAAATATGGAAAATAACAAGTGTGAGTGAGGGTGTGGAGAAATAGGAGATGTCATTCATTGCTGGTGGGACTGTAAAGTGGTTCAGCCATGGTGGAAAACAGTATGGCAGTTCCTCAAAAAGTTAAACATAAGATTACCACAGGACCCAGCAATTCTACTCCTAGGTGTAAGCACCCTAAAATGACAATAGGTACTCAAACGAATCCTTACACATGAATATTCATAGCATCATTACTTACAAAAGCCAAAAGGTGGAAATACCCAAATATCCATCCATGGATGAATGGATGAACAAATTGTGATTTATTCATGCAATGGAATATTATTCAGCCATAAAAACGAATGAAGCTTTGACACATACTACGATGTGGATAAACCTCAAAAACATTATGCTAAGTGAAAGAAGCCAGACACATAAGATCACATATTGTATGATTCCATTTATATGAAATATCCAGAATAGGTAAATTCATAGAAATGAAAGCAGATTGGTGGTTGCCAGGGGCTGAAGGGTGAGGGGAGAATGGAGGGTAACTAGTTTGTAGGTATGGAGTTTTTACTTTGGAATGATGGAAGCGTTTCAGAACCAGGTAGAAGTGGCAGTTGGTACAACATTGTGAAGATACTAAATGCCAGCAAATTGTTCATTTTAAAATGATTAATTTTATGTTTTGTGAATTTCACCTAAATTTTAAAAAATGGATGGAAATATCCTCTTGCCTTCTTAGATTTACATCCACCTGCTTTGAAAAAGATCTGACTTGTTTATATGTTTGCTTCCAGTGTAAAGGTGTATGGCCAGGAAAATGTGACTCACCAGATGTTTTCTCATGAGAAAAGCAGTCAGACTGATAGGGGAACTCTGCTTCTCAAGCTTAGGGCCTTCCTGAGCTTCTCTGACTGGGAGGCCACGGAGGAGCACAGGGTACCGTGCTGTGGGGTTCCCAGCCACCTGCAGGCCTGGTGGGCAGATAAAGCAAACGTCTCTGTGGGGACTTCCTACAGAGAGCACACCGTGGAGGGGAGGAGGAAAGAGGAGGGGGCTGCATGGAGGGAAGGAAGTCCAAGGTCAATGAGGGAGAGCAGGGAGATGCTGCCCGGAGGTGGCCAGCAGAGAAAGGTCTGCACGGGGTTTGAGGGAAGCTATCCATGGTGTGTGCTGGGTAATATCCCAAAGATCCACCATGTAGGAATACCAGAAGTAAAGCCCTATATTGTTTATCAAGATTCCTGGCAATGGATTTGTTTTCTCTTAATATGTAAAGGAACATAAAGGGCATAAGACTCATTTGGTTATAGGTAAAAATGAAAGGTTGAAGGAGTTAGTGCCTCCACTTTTCTCTGTGAAGGTAGAGGCTATGATATTAGCAGAAAGGGAGGAGGACAGAGCCAAGGAAGAGATTTTGCAGAGGGTAACCCATCCCAACGTGTGAGGACAACAGCTGAGGCTGAGATCCCACTTTCCAGAGCACCACACCCCTACTTTCTATGTTAGGGTTCATTAGTAGACATCAGGAACCACACTAGCTATTTTGAACAGAAAAAAATTAATACAAGGAACAGTACGCTTTAAAAACAATCATCAGAGGACTCCAGGCACAGACTTCAGGATGGGGAACAAGGAACATGACTGGTGTGCTGAGAGCTGCCATAACGAGGAGCAAGGGAAATCCAGAAGCTGCCCTGGACACATGGCCTGTAGGACACCTTCCCTTCATTGCAATCCAAGGATCAGAAAACTACTGTGGAAATATTGGCTCTCAAGCCAAGCAGTGACTTTGACCCACACCAGCAAAAACATGAGTGTGCCATGCCTTGCCTCTGGGTGAAAAGATGGAAACAGGGCTGGCTAAAGCTGTAGCAGGATCCAACACAGCCTCGGGGGATTTGTCACAGAAACAACAAAAGCCTTACTTCTGCCTCCCAAACTTTGTGCAAAAATCCAAACAGAGTAATATCAAAAGCTGAGCTGCAAGGGATCCTGGAAAAAGCAGGTGCTAGCTAACCAGCCTTGCAGTACACAAAGGCCCAGTAGGAAGGTCAAACAGACTGTGTGTCCATCCACAGTATCCTTCTCCCCTTAGTCTCCCATTAGACATTTTTAAACCTTGAAAGTATTCATCTTTAAAGTGAATCAGAGTTTGCATTGAAATATGGAAGCTCTAACTCTTGTCCTCGAGAGTTCTGTAGATTGCAAATCCTAAGTGATTTTAAATTAATCATTTAAAAATGAAAAATTTGCTGGCATTTAGTATCTTCACTTAGATACGAGAAGATATTGATTTTTCACTGAATTTCATCTAGATCTGAGAGAATCTGAAAATTTTGGAGTAGGAAGAGAAATCATTTTGTTCTCATAATAAAGCTGGAGAAAGAAAAGTGCAGAGAAGTCCACGCCCTTGATGCTTATATTCTAAATTGCACACTCACTCACAAAATAATCCCCCATAGAAAACAGCTGCTCTTCTAGAAGGAAACCCCTAAAATCATATTTTCACAGGTTTTGAAAGAGTTCACCAGCTACACAGTCAGATGTGTAACTGAACAATCTTTTCATGCCTGGAGCAAGTTCCAAGGGCCTCTCCAATTTGCCCCCCTAATTTGCCAAACCATGGGACAGCAAACCTGCAATTAGAGCTGTATTTTTAAATTGTGTAAGTTTTATGTGGCACTTCCCCCCCCACACACACAGTCCTGCCAAAATGCTGTTATTTTTGCAGAGGAAATACAAAGAGTGGGCTTAAAATTACAAGTCACATTCTAACTCAGGAAAAGGAAGTGGGTTCTCTGGGGCCACCTCCAGGCTGGACTCTAGGCAGTTGTCCCAACCTCATGACTCCACAATGTCAAACACCTGGAAAAGCCATGGCCTGCCCTGAAAATGCGAAGACTCCTGCTTCCAATTTTTCCACAAAGATCCATGATCCTTCCTGACCACTGGACATCTGTGCTTTTGGTTGGGTTTGAGGACAAAGTTTGGCCCCTAGCTCCGTGTCACTTTAATGTCAGATATGTTCTCATTGGCCCCATTGGCCAAATGTTCTTGCGCCATCCCCCACTGAGTCTCATGACATTTTATCTGTTCTAGAAATGACAGAAGATGGGTCCCTCTGGGATTCACGCTCCTCTGCTGGGATTTTCACACCATTCGCCATGTTAACATGAAGCAACAGCTGGGTTGAAGCGAGCCGATAAAAATAGCAGCATCACACTGCAAGCAAGCTGCATGGAAAAGAAGGGGAGTCACGTACTTAATGCAGGGTGGCACTGATTTTTTGTCTTCCCAGTCCAGTGGTGTATTTCTCAGACCATCTACTTTTTCACAAAGAGCAAAGTGAGTTTCTTGTCCGTGTAAGTTTTGGCTAGGAGAATGAGGAGGGGGGCAGATAGCTCCTGCTCTCCTGCTCTCCCGCTCCTCCCTTGTTGGCCCCTGGTATCCCTGATTGCTAACTGGCAGATCAGACAACTAGACAGCACAGCCCCTGAACCAGTGAGCCCAGCCAACTCTGGGAACTTGGTTTTCAAGATTGCTGTGAGTTGCAGCAGAAACTTCCTGCTGTTACCCTATCTTTCCATTCATTAAAGTGTAGCTTGCAATTGAACATTCTGACATAACATAGCTGAGATTTTTGGCAGCAATGTTAACCATATTCAAGAGTTTCCTTCAGACGACGTTAAGTTTTTATATCCTCGTGAATGCTTGCCACCTTCCTTTAATAACTTGAAAAAACAAGCTTCTCTCAGGAACGTCATTGTTCCAATATTTCCCCAGCACACATTTACTCCTTTTAGAAGTGTGTTAGGTGTGTGTATATTTATAGAGTCTGGGTGTACCTAGGTGGGTTAGAATTGGACATCTTATAAAAAGTCAGCAATCTGAATGGACCTTAGAGAAGAGGTATTAGAAGTCTAGTATTTTCTTCGTAAGATCATGTTTTTCTCCTTCTAAATTATTCGTTCATTTCACCACAAAATTGCATTTTATCAAAAAGAGTATATTCACTAACCCTCAGCCTTGGGGTGTGAAATAGCCTTTTACATTTCTAAAGCAAAATCTTACCAAAAAGTTACAAAGGGAAGGTGGTAAAATGAAGGTTTCCTTCCCTTCCTCTACAGTGAAAAATGTAGTCTTATTGTGTACAGATATCACAGTAGAATTTTTCAAGTAGAAAATTAATTGGCTTAAATTTCCAGCTACTGAGATAACTGAAAATCTTTAAAAACCCATTCTTATTAAAATGCAAAGTAATAGTGCAAAATGCAATGAAAAGCCAAACTGAATTTGTAATTTTTAAGTGCCCCCACAAATGGGAAGTTTGTAGTCTTCTTGGATGACCAGTGGTTTAGTAAGTTCTCCAAATCCATTGTGGTGCTTGTTTGCAGGCAGAATTATCGCAGCAGAGTTACTGTTCCCTAAAACTTTAAACAGTGTTATGTAATATAACACAATGTGGTTAACTGAGATTTTTTTTTTAAGTTGCTAACAGGGTTATTCATTATTTATTTATTTATTTATTTATTTATTATACTTTAAGTTCTAGGGTACATGTGCACAATGTGCAGGTTTGTTGCATATGTATCCATGTGCCATGTTAGTGTGCTGCACCCATTAACTCGTCATTTACATTAGGTATATCTCCTAATGCTATCCCTCCCCCAATCCCCCTACCCCACGACAGGCCCCGGTGTGTGATGTTCCCCTTCCTGTGTCCAAGTGTTCCCATTGTTCAATT
Organism: Macaca thibetana thibetana; assembly: GCF_024542745.1. NCBI lineage: Eukaryota > Metazoa > Chordata > Mammalia > Primates > Cercopithecidae > Macaca > Macaca thibetana. Next base: position 90,986,292 of record NC_065584.1, read on the forward strand.
CCCACCTATGAGTGAGAATATGCGGTGTTTGGTTTTCTGTCCTTGCGATAATTTGCTGAGAATGATGGTTTCCAGCTTCATCCATGTCCCTACAAAGGACATGAACTCATCCCTTTTTATGACTGCATAGTATTCCATGGTGTATGTGTGCCACATTTTCTTAATCAGACTATCACTGATGGACATTTGGTTGGTTCCAAGTCTTTGCTATTGTGAATAGTGCCACAATAAACATACGTGTGCATGTGTCTTTTTAGCAGCATGATTTATAATCCTTTGGGTATATACTCAGTAATGGGATGGCTGAGTCAAATGGTATTTCTAGTTCTAGATCCTTGAGGAATCGCCACACTGTCTTCCACAATGGTTGAACTAGTTTATATGCCCACCAACAGTGTAAAAGTGTTCCTATTTCTCCACATCCTCTCCAGCACCTGTTGTTTCCTGACTTTTTAATGATCACCATTCTAACTGGTGTGAGATGGCATCTCATTGTGGTTTTGATTTGCATTTCTCTGATGGCCAGTGATGATGAGCATTTTTTCATGTGTCTGTTGGCTGCATAAATATCTTCTTTTGAGAAGTGTCTGTTCATATCCTTTGCCCACTTTTTGATGGGGTTGTTGGATTTTTTCTTGTAAATTTGTTTAAGTTCCTTGTAGAGTCTGGATATTAGCCCTTTGTCAGATGAGTAGATTGCAAAAATTTTCTCCCATTCTGTAGGTTGCCTTTTCACTCTGATGGTAGTTTCTTTTGCCGTGCAGAAGCTCTTTAGTTTAATTAGACCCCATTTGTCAATTTTGGCTTTTGTTGCCATTGCTTTTGGTGTTTTAGTCATGAAGTTCTTGTCCATGCCTACATCCTGGATGGTATTGCCTAGGTTTTCTTCTAGAGTTTTTATGGTTTTAGGTCTAACATTTAAGTCTTTAACCCTGAATTAATCTTTGTATAAGGTGTAAGGAAGGGATCCAGTTTCAGCTTTCTACATATGGCTAGCCAGTTTTCCCAGCACCATTTATTAAATAGGGAATCCTTTCCCCGTTTCTTGTTTTTGTCAGGTTTGTCAAAGATCAGATGGTTGTAGATGTGTGGTATTATTTCTGAGGGCTCTGTTATGTTCCATTGGTCTATATCTCTGTTTTGGTACCAATACTATGCTGTTTTGGTTACTGTAGCCTTGTAGTATAGTTTGAAGTCAGTCAACTGAGATTTTAACACAAATTATGACATTATTGAACCCAACAGGCTCCACTTAGATTTTTTGTTTTATTTATTTATTTATTTATTTTGAGATGGAGTCTTGCTCTGTCACCCAGGCCAAATTACAGTGGTGCAATCTCGGCTCACCCCCTCTGACTCCTGGGTTCAAGTGATTCTCCTGCCTCAGCCTCCACACTAGGCTGGGACTACAGGTGTGCACCACCACACCTGGCTAATTTTTGTATTTTTAGTACAGATGGAATTTCGGGGTTTCTACCATGTTGGCCAGGCTGGTCTTGGACTCCTGACCTCAAGTGATCTGTCTGCCTCAGCCTCCTAGAGTGCTAGGATTACAGGCATGAGCCACCGTGCCTGGCCTCCACTTAGATTTGGAAATTGACTTACAGCTGTAGTACTGCATCCCTAATCTACTCCTCAGTGCAAATATACAAGGCGTAGGCTAGCCTAGGGCCAGAACAGCAATGGTATTAGTGACTTACTTCATCTTGAATTCACACAGAAAGCCTTAGTATCCTCTATTTTACAGATTAGGAAAAAGATGCTAAGAGAAGTTGAGGAACTTGGCTGAGCTGATGTAACTAGATGGGACTTGAAACCTTGGCTCACGGACCACAAGTTGACATTACAGCCATTCACATGAGTTTGCATTTGTCATCTGAAGCTTCTGGATTTCTATCATGTCACTTGCTGCGGTCTCTTGTCTTTGTGGGAATTAAAATTAAATTGTGATGGTTTTTATTGACTTCTTTCCCCAAACATGTGCAACACCAAACAGAAAATAAAAGATCGCAGATGGGATTCTGGAATATGATTTCTTTAACAAACGATTTTATAAATGTATCAGGCCCAACTTGCTTGGTTGGCCAGATGCTAAAATTGTATCGCAGAAGTTTGGGCAGCTTCTGAGGAAATGGGCTGCTTCCTGTGTGTATTTCTCAAGTCTACTGTGGCTTTAGTCCCACACCACCCTCCCACCCCCAGGCACATCTGGCTAGAGTGTGTGGATGGGGCAGACTGGCCAGGTCCAGCCAGGCCAGCTTTTCATGAGCATAGAACCAGGGAGCATGCACAGAGCCCCAAGAGCAGGGGCATGTGGGCACCTTGATTTCCCAGGGGAAAAAATATTATAGGAAATGTGAACCAACAGCCAAAAGTAGGTAAGAGTCAGAGGCTTGGGTGGACAAAAGGATGCAGTGAAAAAGAAGAGAATTTGGGGGTGTGTAGAAAGAGTGAGAGGAGGCCAGGCGCGGTGACTCACGCCTGTAATCCCAGCACTTTGGGAGGCCGAGGCGGGCAGATCACAAGGTCAGGAGATCGAGACCATCTTGGCTAACATGGTAAAAACCCGTCTCTACTAAAAAAAATACAAAAAATTGGCTGGGCATGGTGGTGGGCGCCTATAGTCCCAGCTACTCGGGAGGCTGAGGCAGGAGAATGGCGTGAACCTGGGAGGCGGAGCTTGCAGTGGGCGGAGATCGCGCCACTGCACCTCCAGCTTGGGTGGCAGAGCGAGATTCCGTCTCAAAAAAAAAAAAAAAAAAAAAAAAAAGACGGAGAGAAACTGGCAGATGCAGAGAGAAGAAGGAAGAGGAAGGTGTGAAAAGACAGAGGAAGAAAGCCACGTCTGTGCAGGGAAAGCTCTGTGCAAACTAAGTAGCATTGAGAGACCGTGCCTCCGTGTCCAGGGATATTGTGGAATCCTCTCTCCCATGCCCCTTGTTTTAGTTAGGCCACTCTTAATTGGAGATGTGGGAGAGAACCTTAACTGGACAATTTTTAGCTAAAATAAGAGAATGATACCTCCTGAAGCCAAACTGTGGGGTGTGGAGGTGGGTCCCTGCCTTGGGGTAAATGGAGCCGTTTTTGGCTGCACTCTATCTCTTATCTTGGCCTTTCTTTGTGAGTGGACTTCACTGTCTCAAACCACTCCTCCATGAGGCAGGAGACAGTGTGCCTGGGCTTTAGGCTCTCCTGCTCCCCGTTCCAGTTTCCATCCCAGAGATGAGGGACCCCATTCCTCCGTGACCAAGTCCTACCCCTACAATAGGAAAAGTCCTTGTAGGGTTAGGCCACATGCCCACCCCTGGGCCAATCACTGTATCAGGGGCAGGTGTGATACTAGGATTGGCCCAGATTTGGTCACGTGCCCGCCCCCTGAGCCAATCACTGCATCAGAGGCAGGTGTGGCACTAGAATTGGCCCAGATTTGGTCATGTGCCACCTGAGCCAATCACTGCATCAGAGGCAGGTGTGGTACTAGGATTGGCCCAGATTTGGTCATGTGCCCGCCCCCTGAGCCAATCACTGCATCAGAGGCAGGTGTGGTACTACGACTGGCCCAGATTTGGCCATGTGCCCACCTCCTGGGTCAATCACTGCCTCCAGGGGCAGGTGAGGGACTATGATTGGCCTAGATTTGGCCATGTACCCACCTCCTGGGCCAATCACTGCATCCCGTGGCAGCTGAGGTACTATGATTGGCCCAGCTTTGTCTATACCCCTATCTATGGGGTAGGAGAGGCAAAGTCTTTACCAGGGACAGGGCGATCAGAGTGCTGTTCAGATGCTATGGCGTTCTGTTTTGCTGTCCACGTGTTTTCATCCCGTTCCAGCAATGGCTTGATCTATAAGGACTCAACTGAGAGCAGCCAGGCTGTCCTTGTTGGATGGTCATATCAGGATCTTGCAGGCTGGGGACAGTTGCATAAAGTGTATTAAATTATATAATTCATTTCCTTTGCTTTGAATCAGAATATTTAATTTTATTTGAAATTTCAAATAATATCGAAGAAGGGCACACAATGTTTACATTGATCAAAATGGGACATAGATTTAAAATGTTTGAGAATTAGCATTATAACGGGGAGCTTTTCCAACTGCCTTGCCAGTGGCAGAATTCATTCCTGTTTGGACAAAGGCTGGCTTCATCTCTTTAGTTCATTGTGGGGTGAGTGGAGGAAATGGTCCAAAGTGGTTAGCCGCATTCAGAGGGAGTAGGGGACAGGGAAGGCACTGCCCACGTACTGAGCACCTACCGTGCATCAGGCACATAGTGTGCAGTTTTTCAAAGTGACCGCATTTCATCCGTTTGGCATCTCGGCGAGGTGCAGCTGCTCAGGCTATTTGTCATAGAGGCGCTCGGCCTTAAGACGGGCGTCTTGGCAACTTACTTAGACTCTCTTTCAAGGTGCTTCCAAGTTTGCCACGTGGATAACAGTCCCTCGTGTCTGCGTCAAAGTGCAGAGAAGATTGATGGGATGGTGTTGGCAAAGACAAGAGTGATGAAGACACTCCTTTCTGTTCTGAAACCTTATTAGGATACTGAGAGTTCTTTCAATGCAGCATCCACTAGGGCTTTGGTTATGCTGCAGCCTTGAAAAAGACCAGCCTGTTTCCATTTCCTGCCTAGAGCCAGCTCTCAGCAGAAAGTGGTGGGGCTTAGTGGAGGGCTGGGTGACCACAGGCAGAACACCACTGGAGCCACATGGCCCTCACTGTGAGATGGGGTGACAGTGCTAACCTTTGGGGTTTTCAGAGAGAGACAGAGAACAACGATGCCTTTTCTGGAGCTGCTACAAGGCACATAGGATGTACCGGATACATACTAGCTAGTGTTAGGAAGGGAGCATAAACATCTGCCTACTTATTTTTATTTATATATTTTTACCCTGAGCTCGGATGCCTAGCTTTGCTCAGCTTTCTGGATGCCAGCCAAGCTAAATTAACACTCTTATCTTCTGGCCCCTGCAGCTGGCAGCCTCCCCGTAGTCTTTGCGGCATTCTTTTTAGGCTCAGTCGTGTGCACTGGGAAGTCATCCTGGGCCGTCCCAGACTGTCCTCTGCTCTGGGCTTTTTTTACCTACTCTACGGCCAACTGAGCCCATGTTTCTGTGCAAGCAAAGCAAGGTCACTGAGGCGGCCCGGAGTTGTACACAGTGGGAAAAAAACCATCTTGCTGTGAGAGTGAAGGAGGGGCCACGGATATTCAAAATAATTGTGTCTGCTGACCAAAACTTCACCCAATTGTGCCAGAGGGGATTCAGCTAGATGTATTTGATGTGCCCAGCAATGTCAGCAGTACCATGGGATGCTGCCCGCCCCCCGGGTTTTCTTAGGCTACTCTTCTCAAACTCTAAAATGCGCGCTTAATCTCCTAGGGACCTGCCTAAAATGCAGATTCTGACTAAGAGAGTCTGGGGCGGGGCTGGAAATTCCAAAGTCATAACAAGCTCTCAAGTGATGTCCCTGATCTCTCTGATGACCACTTTCCAAGAAGCTAGGCTTATGGCATTACTTAGCAAACTTCAGTAACGTTTTGCCACATGTCATCTTTTTTTAATTATTAAGCTTTTATTTTTCAAAAAATTTTATTTGTAAAATATATGGGGTATACATGTAATTTTGTCATAGGTTGGTGCAAGAGTAATTGAGGTTTTGTCGTTACTTTTAACCACAATTACTTTTGCACCAACCTAATACACGGATAATTACAGAGTGGTAAACTCAGGGCTTTTGGAGTATCCATTACCTGAACAACATAGACTGTATCTATTAGGCAATTTCTCATCATCCACCCCTTTCCCACCACCTCCCTCTTCCAAATATTCATTGTCTATCATTCCATACTATACGTCTGTGTGTACACATGATTTAGCTCCCCACTCATAAGTGAGAACATGTGGTGTTTGTCTTTCTGTATCTGAGTGTTTCATTTAAGACAGACCTCCAGTTCCATTCATGTTATTGCAAAAGACATGATTTCATTCTTTTTTATGGCTGAATAGTATTCCATTGTATATATACACCACATTTTCCTTATGCAATCATCTGTTGATGGACACTTAGGTTGATTCTATATAGTGCTGCAATGAGCATACAAATACAGGTAACATTTTTTTTTTGGAGATAAAGTCTCTCTCTGTTGCCCAGGCTGGATTGCAGTGGTGCAGTCTCAGCTCACTGCAACCTCCACCTCCCAGGTTCAAGCAATTCTCCTGCCTCAGCCTCCCAAGTAGCGGGGATTACTGGTGCCCACCACCACACCCGGCTAATTTTTGTATTTTTAGTACAGACGAGGTTTCACCATGTTGGCCAGGCTGGCCTTCAACTGCTGACCTCAAGCAATCTGCCTGCCTCGGCCTCCCAAAGTGCTGGGATTACAGGCGTAAGCTACCACGCCTGGTCACTTTTTGATATAATGATTTCTTTTCCTTTGGGTAGATACTCAGTAGTGGGATTGCTGGTAGCTCTGTTTTTACTTCTTTGAGAAATCTCCATACTGTTTTCCATAGTGGTTGTATTAATTTACATTTCCACCAATGGTACATACGCATTCCCTTTTCTCTGCGTCCTCACCAACATCTGTAATTTTTTGTCTTTTTACAGCCATTCTGACTGATGTAAGATGATATCTCATGGTTTTAAGTTGCATACAATTTACTTTTTAATTTTTTTAAATTTAAATTACTTTTCTTCATATTGACCTACTTTTTTTTTTTTCCTTTTTGAGACAGGGTGTCCTCTGTCACCCAGGCTGGAGTGCAGTGGCACAATCACAGTTCACTGTAGCTTCCACTTCCCAGAGTCAGGTGATTCTCCTGCCTCAGCCTGGCAAGCAGCTGGGAGGCGAGCACTACCATGCACAGCTAATTTTTGTATTTTTTGTAGAGACGGGGGTTCGCCATGTTGACCAGGCTGATCTCAAATTCCTGGGCTCAAGCCGTCGCCTACTTCGGCCTCCCAAAGTGCCGGGATTACAGGCATGAGCCACTGTCCCTGGCTGACCTATCTTTTAATGTAAACCTATGTGTATTGCCATGAAATCACAGCTTTGAGGAATGATTTTTGTTTTAATACATCTTAAAATGAGCATGTAACCATTAAAATGCGAACTATATGTTGATAATAACTGTACGCTCCAACAGTGGTGTGGCATCATGTTCTAAGAAACACTGGCTTCAGGGGTTCTGAAGGAAACCATAGCCTGGACTGCCCAGACCCCGTTTTTTGGACTCTTTAATTTGAGCAGCACTGATGCTTCTGCAGGAGCACTGGGGATTCTGGAATGGAGTCAGGGTCATTCCTGGACAATGTATTAACTGCAGCAAAGAGCACCTTCCTGTGCCCAGCAGGCTGTGTGAAAGCAGACTGCTCCTACCCAATGCCAGGGCACCTAAGAGGGTGACGAATGGCAGTGGGCTGTCCCTCCAAAGCCTTGTCCAAAATGCTTTTTATGCTTGGCCACAAATTTTGTAAAAACTTATGCCGCGACTAGAGAGTAGGAAAAAATTATATATCCAAATTCCCTGCTGGCTCTGAGGTGCTTGTTTACAAAGTAAAACGTTCCTGGTGAATTGTTTCATTTACAATTAAATCTAACAATAAGCCATTGTGGCTAAATTAATTTCGAGCTAATTTCACAGGAACTCCATGTCCTGTATCAATTCTGAACAAAAGAGCGTGGTGTCGGGCAATATGACTCATTCTGAGGCCAGGCCTCCAGGAGGAGCTCCAGGAGGTTGATGAATACATGGTAGGTTAAGAGAGCTATGATCAGGTCCCCTGCAGGCCAGAGACACCGATGTGATGGGTTCTGGAAGCCCCTGTAGGTTTTGTCAGTCACACCTGAGACTGGCTTTCTACTGAGAGCACCAACCCTTGACCAGCCCTTGACCGAGGCAGAGTTTTCCACTAGAACCTGTCCCACTCTGACCACAGCCTGGAGGAGCCCGGTCCTGGCCACAAGTGTTTCTGCATAGGCTCTTTAGTCCTATGGACACCTTGATGGGCCAAATACCTTCACAAATAGGATCCCACTTCATCTCACCCTGAGAAGCCCACATGGGTCTCTCGTTTTTATGGATGCAATAAGTAAGCTCAGAACCACCCCGAGTAATCATCCCAAAGCCATGTAAGAAGGAACTTTCAGAGCTAGGGTTTCTACCCAGACCTAGTGAGTCTGGTCCTTCTGTCCCTTCAGTGAAACAGCAGCCATAAAGATCCCCTCCTCCATCTAGTGGGTCCCCGGATCTCCCCACAGTGAAGATCTCTGAAGTTTCTCTGGGAGCTTTTTCCTTTGAGTTTCAGATTTGACTCTGGTTCCCAATTTGGCTGATGTCAGTTATTCACATTTGAATGTGAGTGATTTTGAGAACAGACTTTGGGCCTCTCTGCTCTATGGTGGTGGGAGTGAGGTGGCCAAGGAAACCCCATCTCAGCCTCAGAAAGGGGAAGCTGTGGATGCCAATGACAAGCTTGGCAGGATACTTTTATTTTTAGGGGTGATGGCCATACAGTCTTTTTGCTCGTGCTGGTTTGTCAAAAGAACACATCTGTGCACATCCCACCTTCTCTGGAATTAAGGCTCCAATGATGCGTGAGTCTTAATTTTCACAATCAATAAGCACCTGCCTGTGGGTGTTTTCAACCATGTTAGAGAATGATTCTTTCCTGGTTGGGCAACTGGTTTGGATTATTAAGATGACCTTTGAAAGAATTCACAGAGCGGGTCCTTCATAGGGTTTCTGAAGTGATGCATTTTAATTGAGAGTGTTTCTGCAAAGGAAAAGATTAGGTCAGTGATACCACTCTTGTTTTCCTGTTTGCTCCCTGCCACCGTGGTCTCCTGACTATCTTGGCCTCCCCAACCGGGACAGGTTGTGTCTGAAGGCAACAACAGAACCATCGGTTGGAAAATCTGGAGTCCTAGGGAAGGAATGCTGTGAGACAGTTTGCCTGTGTCAGGGCTTGGGGAGCATGACATTTATGTGCCTGAGCAGGATGTCATTTCCCGCTGAATAACCTGGGCACCTACCCAGCCTTGATTTTGGCCCCAACTGTGTGTTAAATGCAACCAATATCTCTTCTGAAAGCTCCTAAGAACAATCTGAATTGATGGGGATGTTTTGTTTCCAACCAAAAGATGCTGGTGGCATCAGCAAGGAAGGCAAACCCCGTGACCATAAGAGCTAAACAAAGAGGCGGGAGCCATCTCCGCTGGCCAGGGGGATCAGTGCGTTCAGGGGTGAGGAACGACAAGGGCAGTGCCCTGAAATATTTGTTTCTCTTCTTGTCATGTTTTTTCTTTGTTATCTGATGGCTTGCACCTGACCTTCCCAACAGGCTGCAAAACAGTAATGATTGCTGCCTGGTGGAGGTAACCTTTAAGTGGAAATACCGTCCTTGTGGGCAAGAGGCCACAAACAAAAGGTCAACATGTGGACCAACAGGGAGCTGCCTTGTTTGCCCACCTGGGGCCTTTACCCCCACTCGGTCTTGTACTTCCCACCCTCCTCCCCACAAGCAGATGGATGGCAGGTGGACTCCGACATCCACATCCAAGCACTGAGTTCTTCCCTCTCCTCTTGGCCCTGACCAAATTTCCACAGAATCTGGTTTCATCCCAGTGTTGCACTCCTAGTAATGGGAGGGAGGGCTGGTGCAGCCCACAGTGAGTAGCTTTACTGTTGACGGCTCAAGTACTTCTAGCCACGGTTGTCTTTCCTTCAGTTCAGTCCCATCTTCCAGCTGGATGGATGCAGTCCTCAGGGGAGGGGCTCCCCGCCTTGGTGCCTCACCCTGGGCTCCTCCACAGTGGAGGGGCTTTCCCTGTGGTTCTCAACCCTCTCATGAGTCCTCTCCCAGCTCCTTGGTCTTCGTCAGGCCTCTGCTCCTCTTCCTAGAGGCAGAATCTCTGTGTCCCGCAGCCTCTCCTGTGCTGCTTTGTTTGTGTCCTTTAGTGGAGCACCTTGGTGGCTCTCAGAGAACCTTCTCGGGCCAGCCCCAGTGTGTTTCTTATGTGAAAGGAGAGCCCTTGTAATGAGCTTTGGTTTCCCAGCACCTGAAGCATGATCTTGATATTTATGTGGAGAATTGCTTCTCTGTCTCTCTCTCTCTCTTTGAGTCTTTGTGAAGAGCAAAACCACCTCTCTGAAAGGTAAGTGATGGTCAGATGCTTTCTTTTTCCAGCCTGCCTTGCAGCTGGGGCTCAAAGAGTGGGGCCTCCCAGCCAGGTGAAGGTGCCAATACCAGACTCAGAGTGGGTGACTCAGGAGGGAAGGGACAGTGGTGGCCGCAGAAGCAGTGGCAGCCAGGCACAGCTCCTGGGGTGGGCGAGGTGTGAGTGCTCAGCAGTGGTGGCAGGGTTTCCCCATTGGCCCTGGTCTGTGGTGTGATTTGACTCATAGTTCCTCAAAGATCAGCTTTGTGCCTGTCTGTCCTCTAAAATGATTTGGAGCTGCCCCAGAGCCTTTCATGAGACTCCCTTTCACTGAAATTAGCCAAAATAGGTGTCTGTTGCTTGCTACTAAGAGCTTGTTGCAAACAGCATTTCCCTTCACCTTAAAGCACATCCCAACACCCATTCTCAAGGTTTCTGTATCTTATTTTCCTTATTGGCCTGTAGCCTCTACCCCAAGGAAAGGGAGGGAAAGCCATCTGAATTTCCGAATGGATTTTTTTAAACACATGGCAGTGACAATACTCTTTACAAAGCCAAGGCTTTGGTTTCTTCAAGTAAATTGAAGGTGAAGGGGAGGGACAAAGGGGCGGCAAGCCTCTTGAGAAGCCCACATGTGCTGTGGCACCAGAAGCATGGAGGAGCCCCAGTGAATGGGCCACACGTGGTTTCCCAGAGCCCCCAGGTTCCCAGGGTGGTGCAGCCAATGTTTCCATGCCATGGAGAGAGAGCAGGTGTGCCTGAGAGCAAGCTGCAGAGCCTTGGTAGTGGGATAAAGAGAACACAGGGGCACCTGCTTGGGTCTGGCAACTGGAGAGTGGAGAGGTCACAGATACAGGGGTAGCAGGGTAAGTGCCAATTTCCTGGGGCCAATGAACATTGACTATCTGGGTCGCAGACACAGGGTGCCTCCCAACCCATAATACACCTCACTCAAGTTTAACACCTGGTGAGAAAGAGAGGAAAGAGGAATAAATTTAAAAAATCTGTAACTGATTCCATTTTTACTTAAAAGACACTGAGAAAATTTTGATAGTGACTGAATATAAATAAGGGGTTGGGAGCTGCATTAAATTCAATCAGAAAAATTAAGTAAGTTATTTGCCTGCATAAGTCTGAAAAATTTCAACTTTCCTCATCTCTTGGGGTTGCCGTAGGTTTTGGAAGAAGGTGAGATTGGGGCTAGAAAACCCACTGTCTTCCAACTCAGCTTTATCCTTCTCTTTAAGAACCAGGCTTTCTGCACTTGATGTGGTTACATCTTTGAACTTACTGGCAAGAAACATATGTCTGTAAATTGGCTTTGAAAAGTGATACCTATATGCAGGTCATAGAGAAGGGCTAGGATCCTTATTCTGGGAAATTTTCTGCTTTCCTGGGAAGAAAATTACTGCAGTGAATGAAAACAAGGTGAAACAAAACCAAAGGAATCAATACATTCCATCCGCCTTTGCTGCTTCAGCCTTTGGTTTGGGAAGCTCAGGCGCAGAGGTTGTTGAGAGCCTGCTGAGACAGTTTGCCAAAAAGGTCAGCATTCTTGGTCATCAGGGCTAGTCCTGGAGCCCCAGATCTGCTATTGCAGGGACTCTCTTCTGCACCCTTCAGCTTTATATTATTCTGGAAACATCTCCCCTGATCAAGCATGAATGGGACTGGCCAAACCCTGCCTGCTCTGATGGCATCTTGCCTTGGACAGTACTCAGGCTAATAATACACACCCTCCCATAGGTGTTTGTTGTTGGGTGCTCTCCACCTTCAAGGACAGACACTGTCCCGTTTTGAACTCGAGGCAGGAACTTTGACACCTGCCCTAGGCTGTCTCAGGAGCTCCAGGAAGTGTCACTTTATGCTGTAATGAAGGTGCTCTTCTGTACGGCCCCTGCCTTCCTTTGCAGTAGACAACTCACTCCTCTCTAAAAATATCACCCATGTTCACGCTGCTGTGCCTTTAACCACAATATCTCCTCAACCCAGAACGCCCATCAGCCTGCCCTACCTCACTCCAACTCCCTGCCTACTGCAGTAGGTTGTCCTAGACTCTGCTAATGACCAGGTGCCACAGGATGGAGAAGCCAGGGCATAGGAAACATGAATAGTAAAATCCAAGAAGCCACCCCCACATTGTTTTTGTTTTTGTTTTTGTTTTTTGAGACGGATCCTCACTCTGTTGCCCAGGCTGGAGTGCAGTGGTGTGATCTTGGCTCACTGCAACCTCTGCTTCCCGGATCCAAGCAATTCTTGTGCTTCTGCCTCCTGAGTAGCTGGGACCACAGGCATGTGCCACCACACCCAGTTAATTTTTCTATTTTTAGTATATATGGGTTTCACCATGTTGGCCAGGCTGGTCTCAGACTCCTGACTGCAAGTGATTCGCCTGCCTAGGCCTCCTAATAGGCCAGGATTATAGGCGTGAGCCACCACGCCCAGCACAAGAAGCTACTTTGAGCTGAAGATCAATCAGTTTATTTAAAATTGGGACTGGGAGCCAAGGTGTGGCTTGGACATTGACCAGATGTGTGGTGGTGATGGATCATTCAACCTCTCTAGGCTTCTACTTCCTCAGCTCTGGGCTGATAGGGCTAGATGGATGAGTCCTGTCTGCCACATTAGCCTGCCACTGTAATTCTGGGTTTGCTTCAAGATGGTTCATCCACATGGCTTGTGGCAGGAGGCCTCAGCTCCTTGCTGCATAGACCTCTCCATGGGGCTGATTGAGTGTCCTCACAATATGGCAGCCAGCTTCCCCAGTGCTAGTGATTTGAGAGAGATAAGGGCAGAAGCCACAATGTCTTTCATAGCTGTACCATCACTCAACCTTACTCCATCAGTCACGTGGACCAACCCTGATCCTATGTAGGAGGGGACCACACAAAGCATAGATACTAGGAGGTGGGACTACGGATGGCCATGTTGCAGGTGGCTGTCACCAAGTTCCCAATCCAAACTTAGTTAGGCTCACCTGAATTATCAAGAAATCGATCTGGGGAATTTCCTAGGAGTTCCTGCCCTCAGGGTCTGTATCCTGCCCCTTTGGTGCCCAGGAGTGATAGGTCCCACGGAGCTGGATACCAGAGAAAATCCTTGCATGACACTAGGCAATGCCAGACACAGAGTTGACAGACAAGCAGGCGCCAAGAAAGGGATCTGAGAGCCTAAGGCTCGGAAAGTCCAGAGGCTCAGCAAATGTGGGAGGGCCCAGTGGGAGCCAAGTTGGAGCTGAGTGCAGGAATACATGATTTCTTTCTTTTTTTTTTTTGTCTTTTTGGAGGAGGGAGTAAGTCATTTTTAGTTAACATCGAAGTAAATGTGTTCAGATTAATACCTTGAATTATATTAATGTACTTTCTTTTTTTCACTCCTCCTTGTTTGTGATTTCCACCTACTTAGCCACAGTTTCCATCATCTTCATGAGCAGTAGCTGGAATGAAGGAGAAAGGGGAAATGGGAATGAAGACAGGATGCTGAGTGTCCACTTAAATACACTCAAGAACAGGAGGACTGAAAGCCAAGACCTCAACTGCAAAAGCTGGGCCCTTAAGAGAGGAAAGGGTTTCCTAAACCCGCATACATTTCTCTTAACTATAAAAGTCTTAGAGGACAAGCATGGGGTTTTCAGCACACACCATAGTGTAGAGAAGGAGTCACAAATGACCCAAGAGCACTTCCGTGTCCCCCAGCAAGGGGAACAGCCCTTCTTGGGCTGGGATGTGGGGGGCAGAGATGAGAGACATTTTCAGTTAATGACATCATTAGATTAAGACACTATACCTAGAGTGCAGGAGAGATTATGGACACTTCAGATGGTCCAAAGAAGAATCTGAAAGCTTGTGCTCCACTTTCTGTTTAGAATTTCAGGCAGAGACTGCCTTGCAAGGTGATCTAGACCCATGCTGGCGGGCTTCAGTAGAGGAGAAATGATGGTGTGGAACGTTTAGATATGGAGGGAATCTGAGATGCTATAGAGGAGGTTCCCTGGGTCTGTGTGTGGCTTGGGTGAGATCTAGAACTTTCTGTGTGGGGTGGGAGTCAGGAGCAGTAGTGCTACAGGGTTGCGGGAGAGGAAGAGGTTGGTGCCTGGTAGGAGACAAGCCCCTGCAACTGGAGGCCAAGACAGGATCACAGTGGGCAGAGCACAGAGCCCAGGGGTGGAGCCGACCTCCAGACACCAGGAGAACAACCCAAGTGCCTCCCATACAGTCAGACTTGAAACTAGAGAACAGAGGACCGGTAATGTCTACTTTGCCCCCATGAGGAATAGAAACGACTTCCTGACCATCACTTGGAGGGACAGGAGGACTTTCAAGAGGGTGAAACTCTGAAAAAGAGTTTACCCTGTGATTAATTAAATGAAATCCTCAATGGCCAAAGTAATTATACAAAGATTAAGTGTCAAATGGGAGAGAGTTTACCTGGAAGCAGTAAGATTCATTGCTTTTATTGGTTCATTTGAGGTTTTTTTTTTTCTGCTTTCAGTGGAAATGGATCCTCATGAGTCGGTTGAGTTTGATTAAACAGAATTTAGCATTTCAGCCATTTGAGTGACAGTGGGTACATTTTAAAGTCAGCATACCACCCAAAGTGATATATGAGGTGGAATAGGAGGGGTGGCAGGTATTCAGCTTAAAGGACAAGGGTATCAAGATCAGTGGCTACTGTTTTACTTTTAAAAACCTTCCTTTTCTGGATCTAGAATATATAAAGAATGTCTACAAATCAACAACAAAAAAGAGGAAGAGTCTAATTTTTTAAATGGGCAAATGAGTTCAGTAGGTATCTCACAAGACAAATGAATGGTCAGTAAGCACTGAAAAGGTGTTGAACATCCCCAGTCATCAGAAAAATGCAAATTAAAATTGCAATAAGATAACATTTCACGTCCACTAAAATGGCTAAGGTGAAATATAATGAACATTTGGCAAGTGTGTGAAGACACTGGAACCCTTTATCATTGTGGATGAACACGCGTCTAGCAGTTTCTTATGGCAGTAAATAAACATACATCTACCCTACGACCCAGCAGTCAGTTCCACTCTTAGTTATTAACCCAAAAGAAGTGAAAAGAAATGTCTACACACAGACTTATACAAGAATGTTTGCAGTAACCATACTCATAAGAGTCAAACACTAGAAACAACCCCAAGGCAAGTCAACAGAAAGGATCAACAAAATGCAGCATCTCCATTTAATGGAACATCACTCAGCGATACAATGAACCATGTTATTTTTATTTTTTGATATGGTGTCTCACTCTGTCACCCAGGCTGGAGTGCAATGGCGCGATCTTGACTCACTGCAACCTCCTTCTCCTGGGTTCAAGTGATTCTCCTGCCTCAGCCTCTCGAGTAGTTGGGATTATAGGTGCATGCCAACACACCCAGCTAATTTTTGTATTTTCAGTAGAGACGGGATTTCACCATGTTGGCCAGGCTAGTCTCGAACTCCTGACCTCAAGTCATCCTCCCTTCTCAGCCCCTCAAAGTGCTGGGATTGTAGGCATGAACCACCAGGCCTGGCCAACAATCCATCTTCTGTTAGACCCACAACAAGGATGAACCTCAAAAAAAATCGTGCTGAGTGAAATAAGCCAGACACAAAAATAGTATATACAGTATGATTTCATTTATATGCATTTCTAGAACAAACGCAATTGATCTATGTTGATACAAGTCAAAAGGTGGCCAGGAACATGAGGGAACTTTCTGGGCTGATGATTATTGTTCTATATCTTGTGTTTGGTGGTGATTACATAAGCATATGCAACTGTCAAACCTGAACACTGAAGAGCTGTGCATTTTATTGTACATAAATTATACCTTAATTTTTTTTTTTTAAAGAACATTAAAGAAACCCCTCTTCTTAAAGTTTTGGCTCAAGTTCTTATGACAGATTAGGCTGGCAAACACACAAACCCCAGAAGGCTCTTTATCTTTAGTGGGGGCACCCTCCCTCTGTCCTTTCATCTGTTCCGAGTGTCTACATGCCCTCTTACACACATACTGCACACTTGGGGAATGTGAGCGTGTACATGTACAGACACTCCTTCATCCCCAGGGGCAGCCCCCTCCCCACATGCCCCTCTCTCACTTGGAGCCTGCAGGAACACCCTGCCCCTGCCCCTGCCCCTGCCCCTCTGTCCCTCTGCCCTCCCTGCCCACACCCTCGTCCTCCCCCCGTGGTCTTAACTGCACTAGAGTCATCTCCGGTTCTAAACCTCAGCACACTCTAAATCATAGTTTGTGTGTGTTTTTTTTCGGTGAAATACGGATGCTTTTGAAACCACTTTCCCCTCTAAAGGCCTCCTCCTTCCTTGTTAACTCTGGGCTCTGCTGTTTCATCAATAATGCAGCTCCTTCTCTCATCTCAATTACAAATGTGGACTCTCTCTCTGTGTTTTGGATCAGACCGGCCTCTTCCGAGTTGCTTCCTTGTTTCTCAAGTCTGGCCAGCAGCGACCCCTACCCTGCCACTGGGATGGAGGGGTGGCACTGACTCTCTTGAAGTCAACCTTGTCTTGGGGCTCAGTCACTTTGTTACAAGTGCATTATTTCCCCTCCATCTTGCTTTTGCCCAAAGCAACTCAGCAATCTCCTTCAGGCCTCTGGGTCTGCATGGGAAGTCCTTTTGTGAATGCAGTTCCCGGAGGAGCAGCCTTTTCCACAGCATCTCTGCACACACCATGTTATCAGCCCCAAGGGACAAAGCATTCACCGTCAGTATCCACATCTCTATGGTTCTGAGCCCCTGCCTACTTCAGAAGAAATTCTGAAGCTCACACTGTCCAAATATTTACCGATCCAACAGCAGTCAGAAGCGAGGGCTGCTCCCCAGCTAACAAAGCTCCAAGTCCATAAGGCCAGGCCCTCCCCCCTCTCCATCTCTGTCCCTGTCCCCCAGCTGGTGGTCTCGGTGAGGCTGGGCCTGCCTGGGCCAGAGCCTGGGTGCTTCCCACCCTTCCTGTGGATGCTCCCCTGGGCCTCACTTGAGCAGTGAAAAACATTCTTGGTCCATCAACCGAGTACGGGGCTTAGGCTCTGTCCCCTGCTGGTAACGGAGGCCGTCCTGGAGTCCAGCCTGTGTCCTTGGAATGACTAACTCTGTGCTGTTCCTGCGTCCTTGGTGAGGGAGCATCCCACCTGGGCTGGTCTCATCTGCTGATATCAGCAGCAAGTCCCCTGCCCTGGGAAGAGGCTGGCCTGAGGGAGGCCAGAGGCTGAAGCCCCCGCTGAGTTCACAGCTCCCGAGACCAGACCAGAGGACCAGCTCCTGAGAAATCAGTCTTGAGAGGTGAGGACCTTTCAGTGCCCTGGCTTGCAGTGCTCCTGGCCACAGAGGGTGACAGGCATGAGATGGGAGGGCCAGGGTCTGCAGAGGAGGGATGCCCCTGGGCACCGTGGTGTCCCTGATGGGCTGACAGCAGCTGAGGGGCCAGCACAGCGGCTTCTTGGTAGAAGACAGGGGATCCTGAGGAGGAGGTGAGGGTATATTTCCACTGGACGATGTGGGCCTGAGCTAGCAGCACTGTCTCCCCAGGTGCAGCCAAGAACCCAGGTGATTGCAATTGCTCTGGAGAAGCTAATAATGGGAGTGGTGGCTCACGCCTATAATCCCAGCACTTTGGGAGGCCAAGGCGAGCAGATCATGAGGTCAGGAGATCGAGACCATCCTGGCTAACACGGCAAAACCCCATCTCTACTAAAAATACAAAAAATTACCCAGGCATGGTGGCGGGTGCCTGTAGTCCCAGCTACTTGGGAGGCTGAGACAGGAGAATGGTGTGAACCTGGGAGGCGGAGCTTGCAGTGAGCCGAGATCGCACCACTGCACTCCAGCCTGGGCGACAGAGCGAGACTCCATCTCAAAAAAAAAAAAAAACTACCCTGCCTTTAGATATATTTTATTTTTTAATTCAAAAAATAATATATTTCCCAGTTCTCTTGCACCTTGGGTGCAGGCTGGGGGATGCTGGATCTATCCCATGCTCCCTGAGATGGGGAGCACACAGCCTCAGCTACAGGCATCGGGAGGTGCCTGCCGAGTGCTGTGGCGATGGCAGGTCCCAGCAGGCCTCTGAGGATGAGGGCCCACTGAGTGCAGGAAGGGCATGGTGCCGGGCCACACAAGCACAGTGAAGGCAAAATGACATTGCGTGCATGGAGGCCTGCAGTGGTCACAGCTGGGGTCCAGCATAGGGTGGTCAGCCTTGTCAAAAAGGGATGCTGTGGTGGGGTCATTCCTGGGCTCAAGGCCTCCAAGCCCAACCCTCCCACGCTCTGTCTGTTCCCCTCCAACTTTGTCTCTGAGCTCAAAGCTTGTGTCCTCCCTTCTAAATATGCTTAGAATATGGCCTGGCCTGACCTCAGCACCGCCCCCTCAATGGGCTTCCCTGGCAGGCCTGACCTTCCAGGAGCTGTCCACCTTGGCCTTCCCATCCCTTCTCAGCCCTGGAGGATCCGCGGCTCAGAGGAGAGTCCTGTAGTGAAGCCAAAGGCAGGAGGGGGACAAGGCAGAGTGATGGGAGACGAGATTGGGAAGACAAGCAGGGTTACAGAGGGGGCTTGGGAAGTCATGCCAAGGACGTCGCCCTTTTCCTTGAAGATGCTGAAGACATGCCCAAGGTCATTGACTGGGGACTGGGTCAGCTCTGAGTTTCCAGAAGATCCCTGGGGGCCAAGGCCATGGGACATGAGGACTGAAAACTCAGGTCCCACTTTCCCAGCACGGAGGCTGCCTTCCAGCTCTCTTCCTGCCCCAACCGAAGGCTGACAGCCACCACAGCCCCGTGCCGAGCCCTGAGAGCCCCTCCAGTTTCCACCATCTCTTTCCCTTCCCCATGGCTTGTCCTCCTCTACTTCCCTTTCCATCTGTCCTGCTGGAGACCTCACACAGCAGCATCTCATCCCCAAACCCCTCCATATTCCCCTCAACGGAACCCTCCTCCTGCCTTCATATTTGTCTGTTCATCTTCTTGCTGGCGCCCTCCTGGGGACTCTCTGTCTCCCTTGTGCCCCTGGGATCTCTTTTGATCAGCTGGTTTGAAAGTGGAAATGACCCACACCACTCACCCGCTTCCTTGTGTCTCTGGAGGAGGCTGCCTGTTGAATGCATGTTGTCTCAATTGCTCTCTCTCTGGGCTGCCTTAGCTACACTCGCTAATTCTGGCATTAAGTGTTAGTTTAAAACTTAGCACCAGTATTATGAAGGCCCGCAGATAAATGCCATGTCTTCTAACATAGCCTGTGCATGGACTGAATGTTTGTGTCTCCTCCAGATCTACATGTTGAAATCCTAACTCCCAATGTGATGGAATTAGGAGGTGGGACTTTGGGAGGTGATTAGGTCATGAGGGTGAAGCCCTCTTGAACGAGATTCATGCCCTTATAAAAGGAACTCTTGTTCTCTTGTCCTCACGTGAAGACACAGAAAAGGTGGCCATCTGCAATCTGGAAGAGGTCCCGCATCAGAACTCAGCCAGCCTGGTGCCTTGATCTCCAATTTCTAGTTTCCAGGCCTATGAGAAAGAAAATCTTGCTGTTTATAAGCCACTCGGTCTATAGTACCTTGTTATAGCAGCCGAAACTAAGACATCGTGTCAGTAATAAGGGTGATATTTTGAGTTCTACCTCTCTTACTACTTATTTCTCTCTTGCTTCAGACATTGGGTGGGGAAGAAGGGTGCTATTTGTTGAGTCCCCTGAAAGACCTCCAAATAGAGGGTCTCTACTTCTCTGCAGAGATTGCCACCCATTTCCTCATTTACTTGTTTGGTACCTTGTTGTTCTAGAAGTCTTTTCGCCCATTGGTGTTTTGAAATGTAGAGAGAAGGACTTTCACTTCCAAGAAAGAGTAGAAGACAGCATCATGCAATGCAACGCTGCAACAAATAGAGAAAAGACAAACACATCAGGATCACATTGTGAAGACCTTAGGGAGCTGCGGATGCAATGAAGACTAGATAAACTAAGATATGAAAGAAGATAGACCCCCTTCCCAGGGATAAAGAGACAGAGACCCACCAAGCATTCAGTAAAACATCTAGGAGAACCTTGGCTGAGGAACAAGAATAATGAACCATGAATGAGTCAAACTAACTAAACCTGCAGTCCAGCCCCAACCCAGCTCAGTTCCTCATGGGTTGAGGTGACCGGCCCTCTCCCACCAACTGGACAGAAGAAAGGGTGAACTTTCTTTGACATCCTCCAGGGTTCTTTCACACACACTATCCAGCATACATTAAAAATATAAGGCCAGGCGCAGTGGCTCACGCCTGTAATCCCAGCACTTTGGGAGGTAGAGGCAGGTGGTCACTTGAGGTCAGAAGTTCAAGACCAGCCTGGCCGACATGGTGAAACCCTGTCTCTACTGAAAATACAAGGCTAGCTGGGTGTGGTGGTTCACACCTGAAGTCCCAGCTACTCGGGAGGTTGAGGTACAAGAATCACTTAAACCCAGAAGGCAACGGTTGCAGGGAGCCAAGATCATGCCACTGCACTCCAGCCTGGGCAACAGAGCTCGGTCTCAAAAAAAAGAAAAAAAAAATTAAGAGGTGTGAATAGGCAGGAAAACATGACCAAAAAAATTTTTAAAACCAAGCTACAGAAGTGGTCAAGGACTTTAGAGTTAGTAGGAAGGACTTTAAAATAACTATAAAAAATATGTTAAATGAAATAGAGGAAAAGATGACCAAATGGATAAAAGATAGAGAATTTAACAGAATATTAGAATCTGTAGAATAATTAATTGAACATTCCAGAATTTTTAAATATAGTATCAAATCAAGGACTCTGGAGTGAATTGAACAGCAGCAGGACATAACAAAAGATGGCATAAGTGAACTCAAAAACCAATAGGAAATTTTCAGACTGAAGCACAGAGGGCAGAGAATGAAAAGAGCAAAAGAGAGTGTGGAAGACGCATGGGAAACCATCAGATGTCTAACGTAGTTGGGGGCCTAGAGAAGAGAGGAGAGAATGACATAGAAGCAGTATTCGAAGAGATAGTGGTTGAGAATTTTCCAAAACCAATAGAAAGCATCAACTGAGCTGGTGTTCATTTAAGAAACCCAGCAAACCCCAAGCAGGATCAACACAAAGAAAACCACTCTTCGGCACATTGTGGTCAAACTGCTAAAAACCATTTATTAGAAAAAGGCAGATGTCCTGCAAAAGAGCAACTGTAAGGTGTACGGCTGGCTTTTCAACTCGTGGTGAGCAGAATAATGAGTTTTAAAGATGTCCAGACCCTAATCCCTGGAACCTGTGAATATGTTACCCCACATGGCAAAAGGGACATTGTAGATAGGATTAAGGTAAAGATCTTTGCATAGGGTAAGCATCCTGGACTGTCCAGGTGGGCTCCACATAATCACTAGGGTCCTTATGAGAGGGAGGCAGGAGGGTCAGAGTCAGAGAAGGAGATATGAAGATGGAGGCAGAGGTCAGGGCGATGCCATGGCTGGGGCAGATGCCATGAGCCGGAGAATGAGGGCAGCGTCCAGGAGCTGGAAAAGGCAGGACACAGATTCTTCCCAGAACTCCCAGAAGGCACACAGCCCTGTGGACACCTTGTTCTCTTGTTTTGTTTTGTTTTTGTTTTCATGGAGTCTTGCTGTGTTTCCCAGGTTGGAGTGCAGTGGTGTGATCTCAGCTCACTGCAACTTCCGCCTCCCGGGTTCAAGCAATTCTGCCTCAGCCTCCTGAATAGCTGGGATGACAGGTGTGCACCACCATGCCTGACTAATTTTTGTATTTTTAGTAGAGATGGAGTTTTGCCATGTTGGTCAGGTTGGTCTCGAATTCCTAACCTCAAGTGATCCACCCCCATCAGCCTCCCAAAGTTCTGGAATTATAGGCATGAGCCACCAAGCCCAGCCTCATTTCAGATTTCTGACCTCCAGAACGGTAGGAAAATAAATTTGTGTGTTTTTAAGCTTCTAGGTTTGTGGTCATTGGCTATAGCAGCAGAAGGGAGTAAATACACAATAGAAGATAGCAGGCACCTTGCTGAGGTGCTATTAAGTACACAAAGGAATAGATTTGTTGCCACTTTGCCCACCAGATCCCTTACCTCTCTCTGTATTCTTTTTTTTTTTTTTTGCCTTGAAGTAACTATTTATTTATTTATTTAATTTCTTTTTTTTTTCTCCTTTTTTTATTTATTTTTTATAATTATTATACTTTAAGTTCTAGGGTACATGTGCATAACGTGCAGGTTTGTTACATACGTATACTTGTGCCATGTTGCTGTGCTGCACCCATCAACTCGTCAGCACCCATCAACTCGTCATTTACATCAGGTATAACTCCCAATGCAATCCCTCCCCCTTCCTCCCTCCCCATGATAGGCCCCGGTGTGTGATGTTCCCCTTCCCGAGTCCAAGTGATCTCATTGTTCAGTTCCCACCTATGAGTGAGAACATGCGGTGTTTGGTTTTCTGTTCTTGTGATAGTTTGCTAAGAATGATGGTTTCCTAAAAAGCTTCTGCACAGCAAAAGAAACTACCATCAGAGTGAACAGGCAACCTACAGAATGGGAGAAAATTTTTGCAATCTACTCATCTGACAAAGGGCTAATATCCAGAACCTACAAAGAACTCAAACAAATTTACAAGAAAAAAACAAACAACCCCATCAAAAAGTGGGCAAAGGATATGAACAGACATTTCTCAAAAGAAGACATTCATACAGCCAACAGACACATGAAAAAATGCTCATCATCACTGGCCATCAGAGAAATGCAAATCAAAACCACAATGAGATACCATCTCACACCAGTTAGAATGGCGATCATTAAAAAGTCAAGAAACAACAGGTGCCGGAGAGGATGTGGAGAAATAGGAACACTTTTACACTGTTGGTGGGATTGTAAACTACTTCAACCATTATGGAAAACAGTATGGCGATTCCTCAAGGATCTAGAACTAGATGTACCATATGACCCAGCCATCCCATTACTGGGGATATACCCAAAGGATTATAAATCATGCTGCTATAAAGACACATGCACATGTATGTTTATTGCGGCACTATTCACAATAGCAAAGACTTGGAATCAACCCAAATGTCCATCAGTGACAGACTGGATTAAGAAAATGTGGCACATATACACCATGGAATACTATGCAACCATAAAAAAGGATGAGTTTGTGTCCTTTGTAGGGACATGGATGCAGCTGGAAACCATCATTCTTATTTATTTAATTTCAATAGGTTTTTGGGAATGGGTGGTGTTTGGTCACATGAATAATCTCTTCATTGGTGATTTCTGAGATTTTGGTGCACCCATCACCCAAGCAGTGTACACTGCACCCAATGTGTAGTCTTTTATCCCTCACCCCCTCCCACCCTTTCCCCCGAGTCCCCAAAGTCCACTGTGTCATTCTTACGCCTTTGCATCCTCATAGCTTAGCTCCCACTTATGAGTGAGAACATGTGATGTTTGGTTTTCCAGTCCTGAGTTACTTCACTTAGAATAATGGTCTCCGATTCCATCCAGGTTGCTGCGAAGGCCATTATTTCATTCCTTTTTTATGGCTGTCTCTCTGTATCCTTAAAACTAATCACAATGAGGCCCTTAAACATAAACTTTGATACCTCAGGCAGTCCTAGAGATAGATGAAACTCCAAGCTCTTGACAAATCTAGCACTTCTAATGCATGGTTGTTGAAAATACGAGATGACACTTAAGACTAATTAATTATTTTTCTGTTTTCATGCTTCCTTGTCAGTGATCTTTCCCCAGTTTTGCTAGGGGAGGATTAAGATTATTATAGCTGGATTCCAAAGAGAAAGTGACAACATTCCTTCTTGACATCCTGGATAAGCTCCTGAAACCCATTTCAGAAATAAGAGTGACTCTTTCAACCCTAAGAGCCAAGTATTTGAGAGAAAGAAGTCTTCTAAATTCCAAAAGCATTCTTTAATATATCAGGCACCGAAGTCAGAAAGACTGGACATGAGCTTTTTTTTTTTTTTTTACAATAAAATACACATAACATAAAATGTATCATTTCAATCTTTTTTTTGTTTGTTTGTTTGTTTTGGACCCTCGCTCACTGCAACCTCCACCTCCGTGGTTCAAGCTAGTCTCCTGCCTCAGCTTCCCAAGTAGCTGGGATTACAGGCACTTGCCAGCACACCCGGGTAATTTTTTGTATTTTTAGTAGAGACAAGGTTTCACTATGTTGGCCAGGCTGGTCTTGAGCTCCTGACCTCAGGCGATCCACCCGCCTCGGCCTCCCAAAGTGCTAGGATTACAGGCGTGAGCCACCGCCCCCAGGCCTAACCATTTTTTAAAATTATTTTTTATTTGTATTATTTTTATTTTTTTTAAGACAGGGTCTCACTATGTTTCTCCCAGAAACACTGCACCCCACTGGCGTGCAGTGGCTATTCGCAGGTTTGATCATAGCTCACTGCAGCCCCGGACTCCATGCCTCAAGGGATCATCCCACTTCAGCCACCTGAGTAGCCCAGACTACAGGCACACGCCACTGCATGTGGCTCCATTTTAACCATTTTTTAACTGTACAATTCAAGGGCATTACATATATTCACATTGTTGTGCAGTCATCACCACCATCCATCTCTAGAACTTCTTCATCTTCCAAACTGAAACTCTGCCTCCACTCAACACTCACTCCCTTTTTCCCTCTCCCCTGCCCCTGGCCCCTGCCATTCATTCCCCTTTCGGCTGCTGTGAATTGGACGATTTCATGTTCTGCAGAAGAGTGGAGAGTTTTGCTTTTCAGCTCTAGAATGGGAAAGGAGCAGGATAGAATATGTGGGCAATTTCCTGCCACACAGGAATGCAGTACATCCCATTTTCCTGGGCTGGAAGAAGAGCATGAAGAGAGAGGGCGGAGTAAAATAATTGAGGCCTGAGTGAGCGCCCTCTGCTTCTCTGTCACTGGAGGAGGAAGGATGGGGACCCCAGCAGGTTAGGGGATCCCAGAACAGAGGGTGCTTACTTCCTGCCAGCCAGAGGGCCCAGTCCCCTCCCAAGATTGTACATGGACGTCTCAAGCTCTCACATGCCTCCTGGGAAGATTGAGCACTTCCCAGAGACTGGATTCACCCCCGGAATGGACTAAACTGCAAACTCAATGTGACTGCCTTCTCCAGGATGGATGAGGTTAGTATTTTTCCACTACTGAATAGAAGTGGGGCTCTCCAACAAATGGAGTTCAATGGTAGAAAATGAAGTTAACATTTCTGAGCATCTGAATCTTAATTCTAAATTGTATACCTGCTACAAATACCCTGGCCCAAGAGATTCCTTCCTGTCCCCTGCAGGGGTCAAGGCCAGCATCCCTTGGCTTCCTAAGCTGTTTGGCTCTGAGCTGGGTGGGGCCCGCACGCAGGAGCAGCAGCTCCGTGTAGAAAGCTGTTTCGGATTTCTCCCCTGGGCAGGGTGCCACACGCACATGTTGCAGTCCCTGCCGACAGCCATGCCCAGCGCCCTGGCAAGCCACCCGCCTCCCAGGCTGCTTAGACCACTGGGTAACGCCTCCTCCCTCTCCCACCCCCACCTCTTTCCTTCCCCCCACTCCACCTCTCTCCTGCTCCAGGAAAAATATTTGGACATTGCACATCCCTCCTGTCACGAAACACACATAGAGGACAGAGGGCGAAGGCAGGGTCTGTAGGAGCCCAGGCGACCTCAGAGCAGTTCACTTGCACAGCCAGTCCTTGGAGACGTGGGCTGCGTGTCTGCTGCCAGCCTGGGGAAACTGGCCCACGGAGCGCAGCCAAAGGGGCTGACTGGGTGAAGCCAGGGATTTACAGGCTCGGGGAATTTGTAGGATTCACATCTGTTTCTCCAACATTTCTCTCGCCTCTGCCGGACGTGAGCTCCTTGAAGGCAGGACCAGGCTTGGTTATTTTGAGTCTCTCCATCTCATTGGTCCTTGCTGGACAGATCCCTTTTTCATGGAGTGTCTCTGCCGTCACCCCTCACTCCACCCCAGCCCTCAGTAGTCCCATAGAAGTTGTGGGCTCCCGTGGTTCAGGCCTGGGGCAGTGGTAGATTCAAAATATTAATAGCACCATTCAGCAATCAGAAATGAATTCCACTCCTCACTCACATATCCCCCAAAGATCTTAGACGTGGCACCCGTCATAGTCTCTGCAAAACTTCTGTTCTCTTCTCATTCTCTTTCCTGCCACCCTTGAAACGGCAAGGACAAAAACGATACCTCTCCTCCCAGCCCTTCCTTCCTTCCTTGTCTTCCGCCTCTGCACCCCCCGCTCCACCTTTTATCTTGCTTGTTGACTTAACTGCTTCCTCTTACCTCTGGGTCCCAGCCTTCCCCCTCCATTCCTGCTCAGAAGTGGCTTTGGAGCCTGTAGAACATGCTGCAAGGTCTTTGGGGCGCTGGTAGATCTACACTCACACCCTCTCACCCTGGCAAGACCCACAAAGTAGAGGCTGGCACAGCTGGAGGAACAAGAGGCTGAATCGGAAAAACTCATTCAGCTGAATTTTGACGACGGATGGCCTTTTTCTGTAAAAGAGAGAGGAGACAATGCATGCAGTTCAAACACAGGCTGGGCTGTCCCTCTAGGGTGGGGAGATTTGCTCCTGTCCCCAAAGCACCCCTTTCTTTCCAAGACCCTTGTGACCCTCCGGCTGCCTGCTTAATGTACCACCCACACTGTGCAGAACCCACCCCAGGAATGTCCCCACCAACAACCTCAGCTGTGGCCTCAGGGCCACCATGGACACTCTCTGAGTCCCCAGGGATGCAGGCAGCCCGTAGAGGCAGTGGGGTGTTCCCAGGATGAGGGGTGGTCAGACACAAGAGTCTTTCATGAATGTCAGAAGACCCCGAGTGCTCTGTGTGAAGGTCAGTTGCTTGTGCTCAGAAGGCAGGAAGAAGCTGCTTTGTGAGCTGAGGAGGGCAAGAAGGCATACCATTTGCCTTTCAGGCTTTGTGCGTCCCTGCTGGGGGCTTTTTTTGTTTGTTTATTTTTGCCTTATTTTGGGGTCCATTTAAAAAATCCTCACACCATTAAAGTATGTCATTAGGGAAGCCCTGGGCCTTTCTTACGAGGCTTTGAGTATGAATGTCAGCCAACATCTCTACTTTAGTTAGCTTCATCTTTTAACTCTTTGAAAAGTGAGGACAAAGAGCAAATATTTTATTTCCATTTCTTTTTTCTTTATCTTTTCTTTTCTTTTCTTTTTTTGAGACAGAGTCTCACTGTGTCACCCAAGCTGGAGTACAGTGGCACTATCTCATCTCACTGCAACCTCCACCTCCTGGGCTTAAGCAATCCTCCTGCCTCAGCCTCCCCAGTAGCTGAGACTACAGGTGCCTGTCACCACGCCCAGCTAAATTTTATTTTTTATTTTTTATTTTTATTTTTAGTAGAGACAGGGTTTAGTAGAGACAGGGTTTAGTAGAGACCTTTTTGGCCAGGTTGGTCTCAAACCCCTGACCTCAAGAGAACCACCAGCCTCAGCCTCCCAAAGTGCTGGGATTACAAGCGTGAGCCACCACATCTGGCTTCTTTCCATGTGTTTTTTTTTTTTTTTGAGACAGAGTCTCACTCTGCTGCCAGGCTGGAGTACAGTGGCGTGATCTTGGTGATCTTGGCTCACTGCAGCTTCTGCCTCCCGGGTTCAAGCAATTCTCCTGCCTAAGCCTCCCAAGTAGCTGGGACTACAGGTGCCTGCCACCACATCCGGCTAAATTTTTTTCATTTTTAGTAGAGACAGGGTTTCACCATGTTGGCCAGGTTGGTCTCGAACCCCTGACCTCAAATGATCCACTTGCCTCGGCCTCCCAAAGTGCTGGAATTACAAGCATGAGCCACCACGCCCAGCCTCTTTCCATTTCTTGAGTTCAAATCTATACCCTCACACCGTGTGTGCGCCCCAGTGCTGCAGCTACGGAAATCCACTTACAAGGCCTAGGATGCACCACAAAGTCCCTCCCTCACCCAGCAACGACCCCCAGGTAGCTGGGCTCATCTGTGCCCCTAGAGACACTGTGTGGCCCTTCCATGCCTTGGTTCCTCACCCATGAGGCAGGAATTATGGTGCCATTCTAGACAGACGCTTGAGCGTTTACGGAAACGTCAAGCAGTGACAGCTAAGCTTATTTTAGTGATTTTTGTGTGCCAGGCACTGTTCTAATTAATTTAATCTTCACAGCTCTTATTTCATGAGGTAAGTACTGTTACTATCCTCCATTACAAATGAGAAAGTTAGGGCCCCATGAGGATGAGGGACTTGTGCAACATCACATGACTCATACGTGGCAGAGGTGAGACTGGAGCTCAAGCCATCTTCAGAGTCTACTCTTTCGTGCATGCTCAGCTGGCCTCGGTTTAGAGGTAGGTATGGAAGCCAATCCAAAATGCCTGCAGGGACCCCCAGACTAGACAGCCCTCAGCGTTCATGGGGCGATGGGGGCAGTGGGCAGCTGCTCTTGAACCACAAGTGATTGTTACCTTGCAGGAAAGAAGGCTCAGTGTGTCAGACACTCCTGCTTTTCAAGAGAAGTTGGAAGTTCAAGACCAGCCTGGCCAACATGGTAAAACCCTGTCTCTACTAAAACTACAAAAATTAGTTGGGCGCTTTGGCACATGCCTGTAATCCCAGCTACTTGGGAGGCTGAGGCAGGAGAATCTCCTGAACCTGGGAGGCAGAGGTTGCAGTGAGCCAAGATTATACCACAGCACTCCAGCCTGGGCGACAAAGCAAGACCCTGACAAAAACAAACAAACAAACAAAAAAGAGCAGCTGGAAACCTGGATATTTATGTGAAATTCTTAGTATAAAAATGTAATCGGGTTGGGCACAGTGGCTCACGCCTGTAATCCCAGCACTTTCGTAATCTGTCCTCGGGTGGATCACACAAGGACATCGAGACCATCCTGGCTAATATGGTAAAACCCAGTCTCTACTAATTACCCAGGTGTGGTGGCACGCACCTGTAATCCCAGCTACTCAGAAGGCTGAGGCAGGAGAATCACTTGAACCACGAGGCGGAGCTTGCAGTGAGCCAAGATCACGCCACTGCACTCTAGCCTGGGCCACAGATCGAGACTCTGTCTCAAAACAAACAAACAAACAAAAAAAATCTTTTGAAAACCTTATGTAAGGAAAACAAAAAACAAAACAGTCTACACCAGCTCATGGGTTGCCTGCCTATGGCCTCTGGCTCAGGCTAAGGAAGGTAGATTGGTTTAATCTCCCATCAACTCTATCCCATTAATAGTGGCTACCTGGAGAGCAATGTGGAGAGGGGCTCTGAGTGTAAGTCTGGCCTCAATGAGAAAGAGTGCTGCAATCCTTTGGTCATGTCTGCCACAGGCACAGCCTAGAAGAATGACAGCATCTATATCTTGAGCTCTCTTGACTGGTAAGACACTATACGGAATGAGCTAGCATTCAGTCCCCATTCCTCCAGAATCTCATTGGTTAAGTCCCCCCACCTTACCCCAGCCCACTCCAACCCAGAGCACCTGCAGAGTCATTAAGGGTTCCGTGTCCAATACTTTCCAGTTACTAAGTACTTAGATTAGAAACCCTCACACAAATCTTGTGAGAAAAGTGTGGCCACATGCATTTGATTTTGTTTCAGCTCCTCTCCAGTCAGGAATTAGGAGTCCCTTTTGCCATAAGAAAGCCAATCAACCTATCCAGGCATATTGTGATCTCATTGAGGCTTCACTGGTGCTTGGTGAAGGGACATGATACAATGCACATTATTTTCACTTGGAAAAGCCTCTTCTTCAAATCGCCTTATTTATCATCCCACTGTGGGGCTTCTACCTCTGACACGTGTACCCCATCTTGCTATGGTTTAAATGTTTTTCCTCTCCAAACTCATGTGGTATTTAGTTGCCATTGTGATGGTATTGGGAGGTAGGGTCTTTAAGAGATATTTAGGTCATGTGGGCTCCACCTTCATGAATGGACTAATACCATTATTATGGAAGTGGGTTTGTTATAAAGGGTGGGGTTTTCCCCCTCTTATGCTCTCTCTTGTGCTCTCTCTCTCTGCCCTTCTGCCATGTTAAGATGCAGCAAGAAGGTCCTTCCAAGATGCCAGCTCCCCAATCTTGGACTTCCCAGCCTCCAGAGCTGTGAGTCAATAAATTTCTGTTAATTGTACATTACCTAGTCTGTGATATTCTGTTATAACAGCACAAAATAGATGAAGACACATCTTTTTCAGGATCTGACCCTACTGTTCTTACTTCATGAGGGTTTCCTTTTGGAAATTTCCAATCCCTGTCCTTTCCTGAAGAAGCCATCTTCTGTGGATTAAGTGCACCCTTTAGAATCCCTCTTTATCCTAATCTGCTTAAAAACATATTTTCCCTGACAAAGTAAGTCTCCCCTTAAGAGAAGTTCCCATACCAGCCACTAACAGGAAATGGAGCTCCCAGTACATCATGACTTGTGTAAAGCCATTCAGAGTCAACCCTCGAGCATCTCAGATGTGTGACCCAGAGATCTGACATTTATATCATATGTGACACTGTATCATATATGATACTGTGTATGACACATTTATGACAGATTGTGATCTGTGGGTGGCCTCACCCAGACTGATTTTTTATTCTTTATTGCATCTACATTTGCTTATAGTTACTTTTGCCTGGTTTAGCACTTAATCTGCTTTCTGATTTTCCTTCTTTGGGAAATTGGCTTTCTCAGCCAAATGATGAGGCGCCTGAGAGCAGATCCTATTCCTCTTACTTCATTCACTCATTTGACTAATATCATTTGAGCTCTTGCTGTGGGCCAGACACTGTTCTAGAACCCAAGGATACAGCACTGACCAGAACAGAGTTTCTACTCTACTGGAGCTTACATTTCTTTTTTGAATTGTATGGCAGTCCATGACTGTCAACATTCTGGTCCTGAGGGTTCTTGTGGTTTTGCTGGGCACAGTCACACACTGGGAGCTTGCCCCAGCTTGTACCAGCTCCACGTATTTGGCTTTGGTTTCTCCTGGTGGGGACTTCTTTCTCTAGCTGTGTTGACACATGCCCTAGAAAAAGACCACTCTCCCCAGGTTTAGGCATTGCCATTTGATCCTGGGCAAGGCACTTGAACTTCCTGAGCCCCTTTCCCTACCAGTAAAAGACGGGTGATTCTACACAGCAGGGCTGTTGCGAATTTTAAGTGGTTGAAGTGCACTGGCACCATGCAAATGTCCCTTATGATAGCAGCACAATCATATGCAGAGATGCATATTCAGAATCCAGCTCCCACCCCTCCCAGCATGTCCTTGTTGCTCTGATTCTTCCAGAGGTCTCCTTTCCCTGGGAAAGAAAAGAACCAGCAGAATACAAATACTAAAGAATCCAATTCTTAACTTGGGAGTTTCAAAACGGGCTTTTAAAATGTATAGAAGAAAAAGTAATCATGTGAATCAAGACTTTTTGCTATGCAAGAGGGAAGCTTTTTGAAAGAGAAATGGTTTACCGAGTTTCAAAGAGGAACTAAAAAACTCTTTAAAAATTGGAGCATAAAGTTTATTTCCCAAAGAGTGGAAAGGAAAGAGGAGAGGAGAAGAGGCCACATGAGCAACGTGATGTGCAGACCCAAACCAGGTTGCCAAGGCGGAGGGAGAAGGGACTGCTGGAAGGAAGAAGTCTGTGAGCCCTCCTGTCCTACCAGATGGCTCAGGCTCAGGGGGAGACAAAGCAACCCCTATATGAATTTTGGGGAAATCCAAGGGTAGGGGAACCTTACACCAGCTTCCTGGGCAGGAGAGCTGTTGAGAAGAGATGGGTGTGGGGACAGCAGAGTGAGAAAGCCTGGATGGGGTCTCCTGCAGTCTTACTGGGACTGTAGATTGGGAGAGTAGCTCAGATTGCCTGTGCTCCCGAGATGGATGTGGTAGTGAGCAGAGAATGGAAGCCAGAGGCCCAGGCTGGTGGCTAATTCTCACATGACAAGCAGACACAGTCATCAGTGGCAGAGAGGGCTGGGCAAGCCAGCGGCCAGATGGAGATATGTTCAGTCCCGTAGACACTGACATGAGGAAATGCTGGTTGCTTCAGCAGATACCAGTGGAAATCAGTGTTGATGTTAGGAGCACAGGATAATCAGCATAGGATAATAGCACAGTTATAATCAGCATAGGATAGGATAGGCTCTGCTGTAGTAACAAACATACTCCAGAACTCAGTAGCTTGACACATAAACATGTGTTTCTCTTTCATGTGATCTAATCCATTGTGTGCTTTGAGGGTCTCCTAAGTAGCTCCCTTCCAAGCCATGACTCAGGAGTCCAATTTGCTCCATTTTAGTTTTGACTTCTAGGATGGCCTCAGCAGAAAGGGAGGACTGGAAGGCTGCACAGAGTGCTTCCCACTATCTTAGCAAGGAAATGACATACATTATATCCCCTTACAGCCCCTTGGCCAGAACTAAAAACATGACCCCAACCTAACTGCAAAAGAGGCTGGGAAATGCAGTCGTCCATGTGCCCAGGATGAGGGAAATTAAACGGGGCTTAGGAAAACCTAATATCGTCTCTATCACCATCACGAACCAGGCATGTCTTAGACACAATGATCCGCACATTTCCTGTGAAATTGAGATGTCATTTCAGGGAGAAAAATCCTAAATTTCAACAAGCTTTAACCTAACTTGAGAAATCACCAAATTCAATTGGTTTTTCATGGAAATGACTAGGCTACCTTTTGTTTTTTTGTCATTAGGGAGAAATGGGGACTAAAGATAGGAAGAAGTTGCTGACGGAAAGGCAAATAAAGTTGAATCTTTGCACACATGAGAGCATGGGCCATGGCATTTGTGCCTGCTCCATTATTATGGGTTATACATTGTTATTGCTGGGAAAAAAAGCTTACAGATTGTTGGTCAGAAGTGGGATAGCATAGAGATTGAGTGCATTGGCTCATGGGTTCAAATATGAGTTCTGCCCTTTACCAGCTGGTTTACAGGTTAAATAGGATCAAACGTGGAAATGATCAGCTCTGTGCTGGACACACCATACACTCACAATAAGATTAGCAGCTGTGAACATCCACAGCTCAAATGAAGATCCAAGGAGTTTAACCTCCTATCTGGTGCTTTCTTATTACCCTACCCTGCAAAGCTCTTGTCATCATGTTTCCACTTTTAAGATTAATGATGATAATAATAATAATAATGATGCTAGGAGAAGAAGAAAAAGGAGGAGGAGGAGAGGAATTATCATTAATTGAGTTCCTCTAATGTGCCAGGCATTTTACATAACTCATTCAATACTTAAAACAACTCTGCGAATTGGGTATCATTATCACCATTTCACAGATGAGGCAATCAAGGCTTACTGAGGTTACATAACTCGCACCAGGTCATAGAGAAGTTTGAAAGCACATCCATGTTGAGATCCAATGCTGGCCCTGTCATCCACTAACTGTCAGACCCCGGGTGAGTTGCCTGACCATGCTAGGATTTGCTTTCTCTTCCTATAAAAGAGGAATAAAAATAGTACCTATCTCAAAAAGAAAAAAAAAAGTTCACAAATTCTTTGACCTTCTTCCAACCAAGAGGTGGGATCTCTGTCCCTCCCCCTTGTATCTGGGCTGACCTTAGTGACTTACTTGTAACCAAATAGAATGGAACTCAACTTCTAAGGCTGCTCAGAAAAGGCCATGTGGTTTCTGCTGGTTCTCTTGGAACACTTGCCTTTGGAGCCTGGAGTGACTGACATAAGTTAAATTGTATTATCCCCCCAAATTTTTTTGTCTAAGAATGTGAAATTATTTGGACATAGGATCTTCATAGAGGTAATCAAGTTAAGATGAGGTCGTTAAGGTAGGCCCTAATCCAATATGACTTATTGGATTATGAATTTCCCCCTTATAAAAGGAGGAAGGCCTGGAGCAGATCCCTCCCTCACAGCCTCAGAAGGAACCCACCCTACTGACACCTTGATCTTGGATTTCCAGCCCCCAGAACTGTAAGACAATAACTTTCTGTTGTTCTAAGCCACCCGGTTTGTGGTGTTTTCCTATGGCACCCCTAACAAATGACTATAATTGTTACACAAGAAATCTGACGACCCTGAGGCCCATGAGGAAGCCCAGGCCACATGGGGAGGCTACTTCTATGTATTCTGGTGACAGCTTCAGCTGTGGTCCCAGCTGACAGCCAGCATCAACCACCAGACACATGGGCAAAAATGTCTCCAGATGGCTCCAGCCCCCCGTCATCAAGTCACATCCCCCCACCCTTGTTTTCAAGTGTCCCCAGATGAAGCCCTAGACACCATGAAGCAAGTAGATGCTGTTGTACCTTGTCCGAATTTCTGAAGCACAGCATCTGTGAATACAATAAATGGCAGTGTTATGCCACCAAGTTTGGGACTTTATAAAGCAGCAACACTAACAGGAGTAGCCTCGCAGCTAATGAGGGCCCCAGCCAGGTTCTGAGCCCGGGCTCTGGCCATGGACTGCAGGTCTTTGCTCTGCTCTCTCACGCAAGCTCAGCAGCCTTGTTTTCTCAGAGGGTGCCCCGGTAGGAAGATCTTCGCCGAGTCTTGTCTCCAGGGAAGCAGGGCTGGCCCACCCAGGCTTAAAACTCTGGTTAATCCATGGTTAACCTCCTTTCAGGAAGCCATCTCCCCAGCTTCATTCTCCAAGCTTGGAGAGCGGGCCAGGCTCCTAAAGGCAGCCATCAAGTCTAACCTCATCAAAGTATGACTTGAACCTGTTCTCAGGGTCTTTTGGCTGATGAGTTTGTGCAACATTACGGCTGTCGGGAGGCAGAATATGAGCTGGAT
The DNA here is from genome assembly GCF_024542745.1 of Macaca thibetana thibetana. Classification (NCBI taxonomy): domain Eukaryota; kingdom Metazoa; phylum Chordata; class Mammalia; order Primates; family Cercopithecidae; genus Macaca; species Macaca thibetana. The sequence goes on from NC_065584.1 coordinate 91,021,229, forward strand.
GTCTAATCACCTGGGTTTAAATTCTGGCTGTGCGACACTAGCTGTGTGGCCCTAGGAAGTTATAATAACCTCCCTGAGCCTGTTTCTTCAACTGCAAAATGGGGATGTAATAGCAACCACCTCGTAGGGGTTCTAGTGAAGCTCAGACAAGCCATTTTCATGTGAAGCGTGGAGCAGGGGTCTGCCTAGCACAGGGTCAGTTCACAGCCCATGTTAGCTACTGTTGCTAGTCATCAATATCAACCGTTTACTTGTAGGGATTTGTTTGTTCTCTCCAATGCAGACTATTTTAGTGCCTGGAAGCATCCTCGCGAAGGAGAAAAGTAGCTTAAAATAAACCCAAGAATGTTGAGTTCTTTCAAAAGTTAATTTACAAAAAAAAAAAAAAGATTCCAGACAAATCTAAGGTAGAATTGTTATTACGGGTTTTATTGTTCCAAACAACCTTGAAAAACTAACTCTGGAGCTCCAAAGGGTAGCAATTAGGCCTCTGGTGAGAGTCTTCAAAGCATTTAAAGCCTTGCCAAGGGACTCATGGCTTCACTTCCTTCCCCATTTTGTGGTCACCGTGTCTGCCTGCATCCCCCACCAGGGCCCAGGCAGGAGTGTGGGCAGGGCCGCGTGGTCTCCCCGCTGCTGCAGGAAACGCTGCCTGCTGTCTGAAGACTCCCAGAAAGAGAAGGCTGAGAGGGTGACTCAAAGTGAACCATCTCCTCCCCCAACGCATGTCCCCCACCCTGCACGCTGCACCCTGACAAGACCCCTCTTCTGAGCCCAAGACTGAATCACGGCTCGGGGCCCTGGGATGCTCGCAGGCCCCTTTCCCCAGTGCTGGCCATGAGATCCGACTGCAGGGTGCCTTTATGGGTCTGAGCTAATTCCCTCCTGAGCTGCAGCTTACCCCACGGCAGCACTTTGTCAGAAACAGTCTCTGGGCTTGCTGCTGGCAGGCTGCTTGCTGGCTGTTAAGTCTTCATCCTGCTCTATGCGGGGCAAGGCTTGTCCAAATATTTGGCTTGATCCTGCTTTCTGATTCATCATGTGCAGGAACCTCTGTAATTTCATCTACTGCGTGACTCAGACAAGAGCTGAGCACAAGTGCTGTGCACCAGAGCCCTGGAGGCTGCACACAGGCCAGGCCTGCAGCTCCCCAGGCAAGCCTCCTGGGCTTGGGGAGAGACGCTGGCACTCTCGGGATCAGCTAGCCTGAGATTAAATCTCTTTTGTCTGAGATGATTAATAGAACCCCAAACACGCCTCGACACAGGGTGTGAGGTGCACTTTGTACCTTTTCCAAGTTTTTTTTTTCTTTTTTAATGCTAAATCCATTTGCATCTCATAAATTATACTGGCTCCAAAATGAAGTGTTCCTGACAGCGGCAGGCAGGGTGTGGGTTCCATTGAAATGCTTTTCCCTGTCATCCCCTCTCTCGCTCTGAGACCCTAGAAGATATCCTGCTGATCTTCTAAAGGAGGAGGGGAGGCAGTGAGTGACCTAGATTTCAAATCAGAAAGATAGGTAGAGCCAGCTCGCCTGTCTTCAAAAGGCTGCCCATGCACTGGGTTCTGGGGTTTTGGAAGGAGCCGGAAGGAAGATGTTCCCCGGGCTCCTACCCGGATGCTCCTGCTTATGGGTAACATGGTCATTTTCTCCTTCAGCAGGTTTTTCAGCCTCAGAAAGGCCACAGGTTGGGCCAGTGGGGTCCGTGAACCCCCCTCGGTGCCCCTAGGTAATGCTATCTGGGAGGGGGAGGGGAAGTAGAGAGAGATTGACAGCAGAGGTGAGGCACTCCTTGTGGAGGTGGTGGGGCAAGGGAAGGGGACCTCTGGACAGGGGGTGGGAAGTGGGGATGGCAGTTCAGACACCAAGGGGATCCAGGAGTCAGAGGCAATGGGGTCTGAACCCTCCTTCCACCACTTTCCAGCTCTGTGGCTTTGGACAAATGACTCGCCCTTTCTGAGCCTCTGTTTCTTCATGCACTCATTCATTTCCTGGGTATTGCCTCTGTGCCAGGGCTAGGCCACCCCATTGGCGCTTAGGTTCTAGACATTACACAGTCAACACAGCCCTGTGCCTCTAGAGCACGTCCAGTGTTGGGTGAATATACCAAGCACAGGACAGAGTTTGGTGCAGGCCAGAATCACAGGACCATCAGTGAGCTAGGCCTGGGGTGGGCAGGTGAGGGGTCCAGCACAGAAGACTGAGGAGGTGCAGCCAGGGAGGCAGGAGGGATCCAAGGAGGGTGACAATAAAGAGGAGAATGCACACCCTCACACAGTGGGAGCTCAGGAAATGTCGCCGTTGCTGTTATTATTTGATCACTGTCAGTGGGCGTGGCAGTATGCTTGGGGCCAGGATGCTGAAGGGAAGGGAAAAGAAAAGCTGGAGGAGGGTGGCTTCGCAGCCAGGGTAAACAGCACAGCCAGATGGCTGCCATCATTTCTCGCCACTCCAGTCGCCCTCCTGCCTCCAAGTCACAGGCGGGCTTCACTTCGCACCATGTCCCAAAGGTCAGCAGGCTGGGGTTTCACAAGCGGGCATTCCAGGCCCGGGTCCCGCACAGGGAGCACTCTGTCCGTGGTCAGGCCTCCAAGTTGCCAACCAGGACTAGCTGCTGGAGCTCTGGCCCATCCCAGGGGACCCCAGCTGCTGTCAGGCTGGAGTGGGTCAGAGTGTGGTGGGGAGAAAGGCAGCCCCGCCAGGGACAGGGGCAGCTGTCCTTGCCCTAAGCACCTGAGTCACACTCAGGCCAGGGAGCCATGGCCAGGGGCATTCCAGGCTCTGCAGGGAGGGCATGCAGAAGGGTGGTGTGTATAGTCACACGTGTATATGTCAACGTAGTGTGTGAGTATACTGTACGTATACGTGACTCTTTTATCGGTATATTTGTAGTTTTATTGAATTTCCATATCCTAGATAGTGGCTATCGTTTATCACCTTTTTCTAAGCAGGGAGAAACAAGACTCAGAGAAGTCCAAAGAAACTAAGCTGAGAAGCAGACAGCAGAACAAAAGTTCAAGTCCGACGTTCTGTGCCTTCAGGCAACAGCCATGAAACAAGAGGTCACAGCTGTGGAATGGCTTGAGCCCTACCTCTCATCACAGATTTCGTTATGCTCCATTGGTAGAAACAAAGGGAAGGTTTTGCGTCTCCTGTTTTTAAGGTTGAGAGAGAGCCACTAGAAGGGGACGGAGCTTAAACAAGGCCCCCTCTGGCCTTTCTCCTGTGTAGGTGATGCTGGCACAGTGGCCCCATCCACCGGGTGTCCCTGTGCCCTGGGCTCCTGGAGGAACCCTGTTGACCAGAGGAGCTCCCCACAAAGCCCACACTCAGCACTTTTCACCCCCTTCCCTTCCCCTTTCACTTCCTAACACTATTTGGGGCTGCGTCTGCCTCCTCCAAGGACACAGCGTTCCTCGCTCATCTGGGCGTCCCGGGGTGCCAGGCACGATGGCCTGTGATGGGGGCTCACTCTGGTCGCTCACCTTTGTATCCACAGGGAAATGGGGAAGCTCTGCAAGCCTGGGCCAGGGCACAGCTTGGACAATCTGTCACCAGTGTGCAGAGTCAGCCGAGAAACACAATCCTGCCCAGGCTTTCTGTGGCTGCGGCCAAGAGGGTAGGGCTGCTGGGCTGAAGGCTGTCAAGTGACCGGGCAAAAAAAAGCCAGCCTCAGCCTGCATGGCTGCAGCAGTCCATGCTGCAACAGAATAATTCCTCTTAGTGGGAACAGGCCTCCCACGCTTATCACAAAGCACCGGCTGCCTTTCCAACGGGGCTGGAGGAGCTTTACAAAAAGAAAAGGAAGTTGCCCTTACATCTTGGGGAACTTTAAAGACACCTAGAAAATGAAATCTTGGATTTTACTTTCCTGAAAGGCTGAGGTTGAGCATAATTCTCTGCCTTTGTTCCCCTTCTTTGTCTTGGTTAAATGTTCCTGGCCATACTGTACCTGTGGTTTTATTGTCATCCTTTTTGGGAACGAGCAGGATATAAATCAGTTAGTGAAATTTTAGAATGTAGCTCTTTGGTCTAGCATCTAAGTAGATAAAGAAGAAACAGGCACTTAATAAGTGCCTCTGGAGGCTTGTGATTTGCATGGGGCTCCCAGCAAAAGGTAAAGTCTTTGCTTAGAGGTTACACACACTGAACGCAGGGTGGTCCTCAGGCCCCTGGTCACAGCACGCACAGTGCTGGTGCCTCGATCTGCAAACCTGGTGCGCACAGCCACTGGGGACCATCTGCCCCAAGGCCACCCCAGGACTTATCAGAAAGGGGAAGAGTCAGCCAGGTGCGGTGGCCTGGGGATCACGCCTGTAATCCCAGCACTTTGGGAGGCCGACGCCGGTGGATCATGAGGTCAGGAGTTCAAGACCAGCCTGGCCTAGATGGTGAAACCCCGTCTCTCCTAAAAATACAAAAGTTAGCTGGGCGTGGTAGTGGGCGCCTGTAATCCCAGCTTCTCGGGAGGCTGAGGCAGAGAATTTCTTGAACCTGGGAGGCGGAGGTTGCAGTGAGCTGAGATCACGCCACTGCACTCCAGCCTGGGTGACAGAGAGAGACTCTGTCTCAGAAAAAAAAAAAAAAAAGAAAGAAAGAAAAAAGAAAAAGAAAGAGTCAAGTTTCCTGCTTCTTGCTGCAGCCGGCTTGATCAGTGCTCTAGAAAAGGGGGGTGGGTGACTCCAAACAGCCCCCGCCCCAACTTCTTGCCACTGTTGGCTTCCCTAGGCAGAGGTCTGACAACAGCAGGGAGTTAAGGCCTTGGAAGGATCCCCCCAGGCAAAAGCTGATTTGCCTGTCCCCATGCCAGGCATAGGGTGCTTGGAAGTGGTTGGGTCTTTGCAAGGGGGGTGACTGCAAAAAGAAGGTGAGATGTGTTGCTGCCACAGTGGAGGGCTTGCCAGAACCAGCATCGGAGTTGGTGGGTTCCCTGACTTATGGAAAAGATTTAGGGAAAGGCTGTAAAATACTGGGCAAAGGATTATATGGAACACTTTAAACACCTGAGCCAGGTTGTGGAGGGAAATAAGTGTTATGACAAGCCACCTATCTGCAATCCCTGCCCTTTATCTGGGAGCGCAGGCGTGATGAAAACCTTGAAGTGAAGTCAAGGTCAACATGCTGTCCTGAGTCATTAGCCATACACAGATTAGTAGGTTAATACAGAACAGGCTGCACAGACGAATTACACCCAGAAGCCCTGTCCTTGGTGTTGACACCGAAAGGTTCAGTTATCACAGGGAGAGTGATGCCTGCTTAATTTTGATAGGGTTTAATTATTATGATAAATGCCCTTGGAATTTAACTCTTTCATTCCACCTAGTGTTATGGCTTGTATGTCTGTGTTCCTCCAAAACTCGTATGTTGAAACCTTAACCCCCAGTGGGATGGTATTAGGAGGCGGGGCCTTTGGGAGGTGATTGGGTTTAGGCGAGGTCTTGAGGGTGGTGCTCCCGTAATTAGAGTAGTGATTAGAGTAGTGTCTTTAGAAGAGAAAGACACTAGAACTCTCTCTTCACCATGTGAGGATACAGTGAGAAGGCAGCTATCTATAAACCAGGAAGCTGGACCTCATCAGATCCTGGATCTGCTGGTGTCTCCAGAACTGAGAGAAATAAGTGTTTGTCATTTAAGCCACTCAGTCTGCAATATCTTGCTGTAGCATCTCTAACTGGCTGAGATATCTTATTAGAGTTCTCCAAAGAAACAGATCAAATAGGAGATAGATAGACAGATAGATAGATAGATAGATAGATACATAGATACATACACAGACAGATAGAGAGATAGATTTATTATGGAAATTGACTCACGAGATTATGAAGGACAAGAAGTTCCACAATCTGCCATCTGCAAGCTGAAGATCCAGAAAAGCTGGTGGTGGAATTCAGTCCAACTCACCCAGGAAAGTTGGTGGTGGAATTCAGTCCAAGTCCAGAGGCCTGGAAACGAGGGCATGGGGAGGAAGCTGGTTTAAGTCCTGATGTCCAAAAGCCCAAGAATGGAAAGGTCCAATATCCAAGGGCAGGAGAAGATGGATGTCCCAGCTTAAAGAGACAGAAAATATACCCTTCCTTCACCTTTCTGTTCTAAGCAGATCCTCGACAGATTAGGTAATGCCCTTCCACATTGTGGAGGGTGGACCTTCTTTACTTTGTCCACTGATCCAAATGCTCATCTCTCGCAAAAACACCCTCACAGACACACCCAGAAATAATGCTCTACTAAGTATCTGGGCATCCCTCATCCCAGGCAAGTTGACACACAAAATTACCCATCATAGACAATGTCAGAATGAGGATCTCAACTTCAACTGGATACAAGAGAATTGGCCTTTTCTCTCCCCGGCTTCTCTGGGATCTTTGGGAAGGATCTTTGAGGAGTAAAATTCTGCTGTTTCAGAAGGATACACATCCCTGTCACTTGGGGTTGTTAGGACACTTTAGGTCAAAAGTTGCAGAAACCCACTTCAAATGAGCTCATGGAATTTGTTGGGGGGTAATTGAGCACTCTTTTGGAACCAAGATGGAATTGAACCACTGGGCCACGAGAGAGGTGGGAACCAGGCCTAGAAGCTGCCAGAAATACAGGAAGCTACTCCCTATCTGTCTCTTGCGAAAGCCACATGTGTTCTTGCCTCTGCTTCTCTCCACCAACCCATCTTCTGTGTTGCCCTATGCATGTCATGTGGTGGGTGGAAGGTGATCATCACACAGTTTCTGAGTTCACATTTCCTCCCTTTATAGAATGGAGCACTGATTGGTCCAGCCTGGGTTAGGTGTCCAGCCTTAATCCAGACATCTGAGATTAGGGAGACAGGGTTGTAATACACAGACACGGACACCAGAAGCTCTCCTCTGTATGTAGGTGGGTGGAGGGGATCAGCACTAACAGAATAGTCATTGTGAGCAGGGTGGCACTCCAAAAGGAGACTTGTCCTGATCCTGAGATCAAAACGGTGCACAGTGAAGGAAACAATCAGCATAGTGAAGAGACAGCCTATGAAATGGGAGAAAAATATTTGCAAATCATCTATCTGATTAGGTTAACATCCAAAATATATGAGAAACTCAAACAACTAAATAGTGAGAAAACATATAACCTGATTTTAAAATGTGCAACAGATTTGAACAGTTATTTCTCAAAAGAAGACAAACAAATGGCCAACAGGTATATGAAGAGGTTCTCAACATCACTAATCATCAGGAAAATGCAAATCAAAACCACAGTGAGCTGTCACCTCACAACTGTTAGAGTGGCTATTATCAAAAAGATGAGAGAGCCGGGTGTGGTTGCTCATGCCTGTAATCTCAGCACTTCACCTTTGGGAGGCGAAGGCAGGCAGATCATTTGAGGTCAGGAGTTCAAGACCAGCCTGGCCAACATGGTGAAACCCTGTCTCTACTAACAACAATTAGCCAGGAGTGGTAGCGGGCGCCTGTAATCCCAACTACTTGGGAGGCTGAGGCAGGAGAATCACTTGAACTCAGGAGGTGGAGGTTGCAGTGAGCCGAGGGGAACCCTTGCATATCGTTGGTGGGAATATAAATTAGTACAGTCATTATGGAAAACAGTATGGAGTTTTCTCAAAAAATTAAAACTAGAACTACCCTGTGACCCAGAAATTCCACTACTGACTATATATCCAAAGGAAATGGAATCGGTATGTTGATTTCAGATCTGCACTCGGGTGTTCGTTGCAGCATTATTCACAATGGCCAAAATATGGAATCAACCTAAGTGCCCATCAGTGGATGAATGGATAAAGAAAATATGGCATATATACGAAATACTATTCGGCCTTAAAAAAGGAAATCTTGTTGTTTATGACTACATGGATGAACCCAGAGGATATTATATTAAGTGAAATAAACCAGGCACAGAAAGACACATACCACATGTAAGATGACACATGTAATAATCTTACTTATTACATGTGTCGTCTAAAAAGCTCAAACTCACAGGAGTAGGAGTAGAAAGGTCATGACCAAGAGTTGAGGGGCAGGGGGATTAGAAAGATATTGGTCAGAGGACCCAACATTTCAGTTAGATAGAAGGAATACATCCAAGATCAATTGTACATCATGATGAATGACTACAGTTAATAATAACATATTGTATACTCGAAAATTGCTAAGAGACTAGATTTTAAGTGTTGTCATCCCCCAAAAATGGTGTTTGTGAAGTAATGACTATGTTAGTTTTATTTAGCTATTCCACAATGTGTACATATGATCAAAATGTGTTGCACACCATAAATATATATATATTCTTTTTTGTCAATTAAAAAATGAATTAAAAAGTGATGCTCTCAGAGTTTCCTGATGCCAAGAATAGCCGGATAGAATCCTAGGAGGTGGAAGACCTGGATCCCACCTCCACCCTCTCAGGCTCTCTCTTTTTCTCTTTATTACACCCCAGCTTAGTAAAGGCTCTGAAAGGAGTCATCTTCAGCCTTATCAATTTGCCAAGCAGCAGGATTTGGGGTGTTACGATCACCTTCTTTCTTCTGGAACCCTCTTTCCAATGAGGGTAAGTGTGGTGTGGTGGAAAATGCAGAATTCAATGTCAGGCACACCTGGAGTTCTACACACACTCTGCCACTTACTAACATCTGATCTTTCTACATTCTGATTTTCTAGTCTATAAAATGGAGATGGTAAATAACATGTATCCCTCAGGGCTGTGTGAGAACATGTGATCCTCAGTTCAGTGCTTGGGACGTAGAAGATGCTCAACATACCCCAGTGCCCTTAGGTCTCCTTGCCAACACACGAAATCCCCCAAGGGCAACAATGTTGTTCTTCCTGCCTCTTCATCGAGAGGGCAACTTTTAACCAATGTCCTAATGGAAATTAGTGCCATTCACAAGTAGACTTAGGCACCACCACTCAGGGTGCTTGGGTACTTGGGGAAATTGGGTGTCATAAACATTTAAGTAGGCCTACACATTTATATTCAGGCAGGACATCTTGCAGGACATCTTAACCCAGTGTCTCAGAGAGCAGAATCCATAGAACATTTCCTTGAAGCCATCATCAGAGACAGATTCTGGGAAGTTGGGCCATGGAAACTCTTTTTGCTTTTGCTTTTTTTCTAGAGGTGGGGTCTTGCCGTGTTGCCCAGGCTAGAGTGCAGTGGCATGATAATAGCTCACTATAACCTCAAACTCCTGGGTTCAAGCTATCCTTCCATCTTGGCCCCCCAAAGTGCTGGGACTGCAGGCATGAGCCACCAGGCCCAACCTAATTTTTGAATTATGCTCCTTGAATGAGTGAGTCAGCATTAATAGATGATTCAATTCTAGCAGAAATCAGACCACGTAGAGAGAATGAAGAAAGAAGCCCACAAGGGCCAGGAGAACTTCTAACGCACCTGCTCAGAATGGTGAGGACAGAGAACCAAGGGGACTTCTCCCTGTCTCCAATGCCACAGCCCACCCAGCGCCAAGGCTCTCTGGCTATGAGCTGCACACAAGGGTTGCAGGGAAGGGAAGGCCACAGGCTTGAGGGAAGCCTAAAGACACTAGCTCAGGGCTCTGCAGCTGTTGGGGGGATTCCACCCGCTCTACCATGTTTGTAGACATGTACTATCTACAGTACTCCTCCTTTCAAGAGTCAAAGTCCCAGGGCAGAAGGTAAAGATGGTGGAGCCTGGGTTGTGGGCAGGACTCTTTGGCTCGGAGTCCCTGCAAGATATCCCCAGAGGAAATCAAGGCCCAGTGACAAGAGAAGGGGACATGGCTCAGCAAAGGTGCCCCACACCAAGTCCTGCTCATTCTGCCTACAAAATATTTCTCAGATACATTGCAAATCTATTTCTCAAGCTATTTCTCCAATCCATTCCTGCCGCATGATTCCCGGGCTGCTGCCGTATCACGTGGTACCTGAGCTGGTGCCCAGATGATTTTCTACATGCATTTACAGACATTCTTAAAATTGGTCTTGTTTTGTGGACAAAGAATGACATCTACATACTCTTCTATGTCTTGCTGTTTTTACTCAACTCTGATTCCATGCCCTTCAGGTTGGCTTCTCTTATTCTTTGTCATACTTGCTTGTCTTGCAGAGTATGAATGGCCCATAGTTTATTTTGTTGGGCTCCTAACAACAGACATTTAGAGTGTTTTTCTTAAAGACATTTTTTATTAAATTACATATTTGATTTTGTGATAATGGTAAATTCACATGCAGTTGTAAGAAATAATACAGAGAAATACCATGTACCTTTTACCCAGTTTCCCCCAATGGCAACATCACTCAAAACTGTAGTACAGTATCATTAGAAGGATACAGTGATACAGTGATCCATCCCTACAAGAATCCTTTCTGTTGCCTATTTATTTACTTATTTACTTATTTATTTATTTATTTATTCATTTATTTATTTATTTAGAGACAGGGTCTTTCTATGCCCAGGCTGGTCTCAAACTCCTCGGTAGCCTCAAGTGATCCTCCCACCTTGGCCTCCCAAAGCACTGGGATTAAAGGCATGAGCATCTGTTGCCTTTTTTAGCCACACCCATGTCCCTCACATCCTCACTCCCCATTCCCTGCACCTGGTCTTTTACTCTGGCCAATCAGTAATCTGTTCTCTATTTCTATAATGTTGTCATTTCAAGAATGTTATGTAAATGGAAACATATAGAATGTAACCTTGAGAAATAGTTTTTTATAACTTAGCATAATTCCCTGCAGATTCATCCAGGTTGTTGCACATATCAGAGTTTGTCCCTTTTTACTACTGAGTAGTAGTCCTCAGAAGGAATGTACCATAGTTTGTTTAATCATTCACTCTTGAAGGACATATGTGTTGTTTACAGTTTGGGGATATTACCAATAAAGCTGCTATAAACATTTGTGTACAGGTTTTTTGTGGGAATAGAAATTTCATTTATCTAGGATAAATGTCCAGGAGTACAAATGCTGGGCCATATGGCAGTTGCATGTTAGTTTCCTAAGAAGCTACCAAATTGTTCTCCAGAACATCTGTGCTATTTTACATTCCCACCAGCAATCTATGAGTGATCCAGTTTCTCCACTAACATTTGGTGTTGTCCCTGTTTTGTATTTCAGCCATTCTGATGGATACATATTGATATTTCATTGTGTTTTAATTTGTATTTCTCTAATGCCTAATGATGCTGGACATCTTTGATGAAGTGTCTGTTTATGCCATTTTCTAATTGGCTTTTTTGGGTTTGTTTTTGTTTTTGTTTTCCTATTAAATTTTGAGAGTTCTTTATATATTCTAGATACCAGTCCTTTGTCGGGTATGTGGTTTGCAAATATTTTCTCATTGTCTGTGGCTTGTCTTTCCATCCCTTTAACAGGGTCTTTCTTAGAACAAAATTAGAAACTTTGGTGAAGTCCTATCTATCAGTTTTTTTTCATTATGGATTGTGCCATTGGTGTCAAGTTTAGGAACTCTTGGCTTAACCATAAAGCCCAAAGATTTCCTCCAATTTTTTTCTAAAAGATTTATAGTTTCGTATTTTACATTTAAGTGTAAATGTACCATTTTGAATTTAGGTGTGAGGATGAGGCGGAAGTTCACTTTTTGCCTATAGCTGTCCAATTGTTATAGCACCATTCGCTGAAAAAGCTGTACTTACAGCATTGAATTGATTGTGCACCTTTGTCAAAAATCAGTTGGTCATTTTTCTGTGGGTCTATTTCTGGGGTCTCTGTTCTTTCTAGTGATCTACGTGTCGATCTCTCTGCCAGTACTGCACAGTCTTGATTACTAGAGCTAGATAATATGTCTTGAATTTGGTGGACTAATCTCATTTTGCTCTTTTTTTGAATTTTTTTTTTTTTTTAGCTATTTGAGTTATTTGTGCTTTTTATATAAATTTTAGGATAATTTTGTCAACATCTTCAAAAAACTCTTGGTGGAGTTTTGATAGAAATTTTGTTAAACTTGTATATCAAATTGGAGATAAATGATATCTCTACTATGTTGAATCTTCTAATCTACAGAGTCCTTCTCTTCATTTGTTAGAACTTTGATTTCTTTCAACAGTTTTGTAATTTTTATCATATGATTCTTATGTCTTGTTAAATTTGCATGTATTTTGCTTTTTAAAAAACAATTATAAATTGTATGCTAATGTCTCCTGATCATTGTTAGTATATAGAAGTACAATTGATTTTTGTGTGGTTATCTTAGATACTGCAACCTTGTCCTTCAACCTTGTTGAATGCACTTTTTAGTTCTAGGAAGTTTTTTATTTTGTGTAGATTCCTTGAGATTTTCTACATAGAAAGTTATGTCATTTGCAAATAGGAACACTTTTGTTTTTTTCCTCTCCAATATGTATGCCTTTTATTTCCTTTTCTTGTCTTATTGCAGTGGCTAGAACTTCCAATACTATGCTAAATAAGACTGATGATGGTGGACATCTCCAGTTTTAGAGGAAAATCCTTCAGTCTTTTGTGATTAAGTATAATGTTTGCTGTAGGTTTTCTGTAGATGCTTTTTATCAAGCTGAGGAAGTTTCCATTTATTCTAAATTTGCTGAGAGTTTTTATCATAAATTGGTGTTGTATTTTGTCAGATGTTTTTTCTGAGTCCATTTATACTATCATGTAATTATTATTCTTTAGTCTGATGATATGGTAGATTATATTGATTGATATTTAAATGGCAAACCATTGTTGCATATCTGGAATGAATCCTGTCCAGTTTTGATGTATAATTAATTCTTTTTCTATATTGCTGAACTCTGTGTGTTCATTTTTTGTTAAGGATTTTTGCTTCTATGCTCATACATGATATTGGTCTGTAGTTTTAGTTTTTACAGCTATCTTTGTCTGCTTTCAGGGTCAGAGTAAGACTAGCTTTATAAAATGAATTGGGAACTATTGCCTCCTTTTCTATTTCCTGGAAGAGATTGTCTAGAATTGATGTTAATTCTTCTTTAAATACAATTTAGTATTGAAATCATCTAGGTCTGGAGATTTCTTTTTGGAGAACTTTTAAACTACGAATTTGTTTTTCTTTGTAGTTACAGGGGTATTAAAATTATCTATTTCACAGTGAGTGAGTTGTGGTAATTTATGCTTTTCAAGAAATTGGTCCATTTCATTCAAGTTGTCAAATTTATGTCTGTAGAACTCTTCGTGGTATTCCTTTATTACCGTTTTTATGGCTGTAGGGTCTGTAGTGATATTTTCTGTTTTATTCTTGATAATGTTAGTTTGTGACTTCTCTCTCTCTTCTTTGTCAATCTTGCTAGAAATTTGTCAATCATATTGATCTTTACATTTCATAGAATTTTCTTTTTGTTTTCCTGTTTTTAATGCCACTGGTTTATGCTCTTACCTTAGTTATTCCCTTTCTTCCACTTGGTTGAGGTTTAATTTTATATTCTTTGCATATGCTGTAGCTATATCCCACAAATTTTGAAATATTTTCATTTTAATTTACTTCAATATATTTTTTATTTTCCTTGGGACTCCCTCTTTGATTCATGGATTATTTAGAAGTGTGTGTGTGTTATATTTTCAAACATTTGGAGGTTTTTCTGTATCTTTCTGTTATTGATTACTAGTTTGATTTCACTGTGGTCAGATTATACACTCTACATGAATTCAGTTTTATTAACTTTGTTTGTTAAGATTTATTTTATGGCCCAGGATATAGTCTATCTTGATATATGTTCCATAGGCTCTTATAAAGAATGTGTGTTCTGTTACTGTGGAATCAAATGCTTCAAAAATGTCAGTGAGCTCCTGTTGGTTGATGATGTTGTTCTTTTTATCCTTGCTGAGTTTCTCTCTACTTGTTATATCAGTTGTTGAGAAAGGAAAGTTCAAGTCCCCAACTACAATTATGGATTAGTCTATGTCTCCATTCAGTTCTATGAGTTTTTGCTTCATATTTTTTGTTGCTCTGTCGTTAGGTACATACACGTTTCTAGTTGTGAAATCTTGGTTGATTGATTCTTTTGTCATTAAGTAATGCTTCTCTTTGTCTCTGGTAATTTTCTTTGTTCTGAAGTATTTTTTCATCTAATATTTATATAGCCACTCCTGCTTTCTTTTCTTTTTTAAGTAAACCTTTTTATTTTAGGATAGACTTAGAGTTATGGAAAAGTTGTGAAGAGAGTTTCCATGTCTCATGCCCAGTTTTCCTCATGAACACCTTACATTAGTATGATACACTTGTCACAAGTAATGTGCCCATATTGACCCATTATTAATAACTAAGGTCTATACTTTATTCAGATTTCCTTAGTTTTCACCTAATGTCCTTCTTCTGCCCAGGATTCCATTCAGGTTACTACATTACATTTAGTCATCATTGTTTCCTTAGGATTCTCTTGGATGGGACCATTTCTTAGACCTTCCTTGTTTTCAATGACCTTTGGAGGAGTACTGGCAAGATATTTTATAGAATGCCCATTGATTGGGATTTGTCCGCTGTTTTTTCTCATAATTAGAATGGGGTTATGGGTTTGGGGGAGGAAGACCACAAACACAAAGTGCCCTTCTTTTCATATCATATTAACAACATATACCATCAACATGATTTGTCACTGGTAATGTTAACCTTGGTCATCTGGATGAGAGCATGTTTGTCGGTTTTCTCTACTATAAAGTTACTCTTCACCCTACCCCTACCTCCAACTCTCCACCCCTGCCTTCTTACTGTACTTTTTGAAAAGAAATTCATTATGCACAGTCCACACTTAAGGAATGAGGAGTTACATGCTATTTCCTTGAAGGGAGAATATTTGTCTATTTTTTCCATTTGTCTATGTATTGAATAATTTATGTATGACAATATGGACTCGGATATTTATTTTAGGTTACGATCTAACACTACTTTATTTGTTGTTTAAATTGTCCCAGTGTTAGTCTCTGGGAACTCTTTGGGTTGGCTTCTGTGTTCCTTTGATAGACTCCCATCATCATGTTTTGTGGACGTTGGCTTAGTTTTGAGGACTTTCTTGCTTTCTGACATTAAAAGATGATCCAGGATCATCTCAGATAGTCTCTTCCCCAGATGCAGTGCCAGCCATTTTCCCAGAGAACTCTGATTTCTTTTGTTGAAGAATGATGTTAGAAATCAAGATCTGGGCACCAGGTGTGTTCCTGTGGTGACATTCCTTCTTGGCTCTCTCAGCAGAGAGAGCAGGAAACTCTTTGTGTGTGTACTAACCTGTGTATACACACATATCTATAAACATTTCAATATGTATCAATCTGCATCTATATTAGGCTAGACATGAGTTTATACCTATATCTCCAGCTCTAATCAATCACCCCACCCCATTATAGCCTTCTCCTCTTATTGTCTGTAACTTCCTATTCCAACAGTGAGAAACTTGACTTCAAAATTCACCATTCGTTTACTTAAGTTTTCTTCTTTTGATAAAACTAGATCACTGCTTACACAACCCTGCACAAAGCCCTCTTGCCCATCCCTTTCACAGTTCCCTTGGCTCAGCCTCTCCCATCTCACAGGAACTGCAGCAAAGTGGGCATGGAAGAGCCACCACCATGTCCATTGAATGACAGGAAGGCTCTGACCGTGGGCCTTTAGGGGTGACAGTTCTTCCTTTCACATCTGTTCTCATGGGGCCTGGAGGTGCATGGATGAGGTTGGTCCATGCCACCATGACTCTCAGGCCACCACCAAGACTAGAGTGAAATGATGTGAATATCCCACACTACAGATGCTCCTTCCCCTCATAGACTCCCCCAACTCCCCCAACCCTAATTCTATCCCTCTGCTGAGATGAGGCCCAGATTCTGTCAGAAATGCCAGGGACTACAGTCTTTAGGACTTGAGGCTTCTATCCATGCCTGTTGGAGCGATGAACTTGGTGTGATGCCTGAAGGCCACCAGCTCCATCCATATTGCTGCAAAGGACATAATCTTTTTCTTTTTTATGGCTGCACAGTATTCACTCATGTATATGAACCACTTTTTTTTTTTTTTATCCAGGAACCACTAATGGGCATTTGGATAACTCCTTTGCTATATAGGCTCTTGTAAACAATGTGTGTTCTGCTACTCTGATTTCATGTTTTATCTATATATATGGCATTACATAGCATATATATATGAGAATTGAAAAGTTGAAAAGTCAAAAAATAACAGATGTTGGTGAGGTTGCAGATGAAAGGGAACACTTATACACTGCTGCTGGGAATGCAAATTAGGTCAGCCATTGTGGAAAGCAGTGTGGTGATTCCTCAAGGAATTAAAAGTAGAATCAGTATTAGACCCAGCAATCCCATTATTGGTTATACACCCAAAGGAAAATAAATTGCTCTACCATGAAGACACATGCATGCATGTGTTCATGGTAGCACTATTCCAATAGTAAAGACATGGAATCAACCTAAATGCCCATCAATGGTAGACACATAAAGAAAATGTGATACATATACACCAGGGAATACTATGCAGCCATAAAAAAACCAAGATTATGTCCTTTGCAGCAACATGGATGGAGCTGGAGTCCATTATCCTAAGTGAACTAACACAGGAACAGAAAACCAAATACTGCACATTCTCACTTACAGTTAGGAGCTAAACATTGAGTACACACGGACACAAAGAAGAGAACAACAGACACCAGGGCCTACTTCAGGGTGAAGGGTAGGAGAAAGAGGGTCAAAAAGTTGATACTATGCTTATTACCTGGGTGAAAAAATAATCTGTACTCCAAACCTCTGTGACACATAATTTACCTATTAACAAACTGCACATGTACCCCTGAACTTAAAATAAAGGTTAAAAAATAAAATAAAATATGTACTTAGAACTTTTACGTTAATGTAATTATTGATGTATTAGGACTTAAGCCTGCCATTTTATTTTTTGTTTTCTGTTTGTTCTCTCTGTTTTTCATTTTTCTATTTCCTTTTTCCTCTATTCCTGTGGTTACTGGGACATTTTTTTGGATTCCATTTTGATTTATTGATAGTGTTTTAGAGTGTCTCTCTTTGTGTGGCATTTTAACTGGTTGCTGTAAGTATTACATTATATCTATATAACTTTTTTTTTTTTCCAGACAGAGTCTCACTTTGTTGCCCAGGCTGGAGTGCAGTGGTGAGATCTCAGCTCACTGCAGCCTCCACCTCTTGGGTTCAAGTGATTCTCCTGCCTCAGCCTCCCAAGCAGCTGTGATTATAGGCCCCCAGCACCACACCCAGCCAATTTTTGTATTTTTAGTAGAGATGGGGTTTCACCATGTTAGCCAGGTTGGTCTCAAACTCCTGACCTCAAGTGATCCAACTGCCTCGGCCTCCCAAAGTGCTGGGATTACAGGCATGAGCCACCACACCCAGCCCATTATATCTATATAACTCATCACAGTCTACTGGTGTTGATATTTTACCAGGGCAAGTGAAGTGTAGAGCCATACCTCCCTTTATATTCCTCTACCCCTTCTTATTTATAATGTCTTAAATATTTCCTCTATATATATTTAGAAACTAATCAAACCGTGCTATAATTTTTGCTTCAATCATGAAACAATTCAGAAACCTCCAGAGGACAAGGAAAATGTATTTGTCTATATTTTTGCCCTTTCCATTGTTCCTTCTTGTTCCTGATGCTCCAAGATGCCTTCTTTTATCATTGTCTTTCTGTTTAGAGAGATTCCATTCTTTTAGGTCTCTGGTGATTAATTATATTAGTTTCCTTTCATCTGAGATGTCTTGATTTCTCCTTTCATTCCTGAAGGATATTTTCATGGCATATGGAATTCTGGTCTGAGATTTCTTTTCTTTTCTTTTTTTTTTTTGAGACAGAGTCTCACTCTGTCATCCAGGCTGGAGTGCAGTGGCACGATCTTGACTCACTGCAACCTCTGCCTCCCAGTTTCAAGCAATTCTCCTGCCTCAGCCTCCTGAGTAGCTGAAATTACCAGCACCTGCCACCAAGCCTGCCTAATTTTTGTATTTTTAGTAGAGATGGGGTTTCACCATGTTGGCCATGCTGGTCTCGAACTCCTGACCTCAAGTGATCCGCCCACCTCAGCCTCCCAAAGTGCTGGGATTACAGGCGTGAGCCACCACACCCAGCCTGAGATTTCTTTTCTTTCAGCTCTTAGGAAATGCAGTGACATTTCTTTTTGGCTTCCTTGGTTTTTAATGAGAAATTCAGTGTCATTTGTATTGTTTCTCCTCTAGGTAAGTTGTCATTTCTTTCTTGCTGCTTTCAATATTTTTCCTTTGTCTTTGATTTTCACTATAATATAAAAGTTTCACATTAAGTTTTACCATGATATTTCTTGGTATAAATTTCTTTGAATTTATTTTGTTTGGGGTTCACTCAGTTTCTTGAATCGGTAAATTTATGTCTTTTGACAAATTTAGGAAGTTTTCAGCCATTATTTCTTTGAGTATTTTTTCAGCCCTCATTCTCCTTTTCTGGAACTCTGATGACAATAAACGTTAGAATTTTTTAATCATCCCACATATCCCTCAAACTCTCTTGTTCTTCTACTACTACTCTTCTCCTTCTCTTTATCCTTCTCCTTCTTACTCTTCTGTCTATGTTCTCTTTGTTCAAACTGGGTAATATCTATTGTTCTATATTCAAGTTCGTGGATTCTTTTCTCTGTCCATTCTACTGTTAAGCCCATCATTGAGTTTTTAATTTCAGTTACTGTATTTTTCAGTTTTACATTTCTCATTTGGTTCTTCTTTATATCTTCTGTTTCTTTGCCTAGATTTTCTATTTTTCACTTGTTTCAGGTATGTTTGTAATTGCTTGTTGAAACATATTTATCATATTTGCTTTAAATCTTTGTCAAATAATTCTACCATATCATCACCTCAGTATTGGTATATATTGATTGTCTTTTTCATTCAAATCGAGATTTTGCTGGTTCTCAATATGACAAGTGATTTTTGACTGAAACCTGGACATTTGGG
Organism: Macaca thibetana thibetana; assembly: GCF_024542745.1. Classification (NCBI taxonomy): domain Eukaryota; kingdom Metazoa; phylum Chordata; class Mammalia; order Primates; family Cercopithecidae; genus Macaca; species Macaca thibetana. The sequence goes on from NC_065584.1 coordinate 91,040,132, forward strand.
GTACTATGTTGTGAAATTCTGGATTCTATTTAAACCTTCTGTTCCAGTTGGTTTCTTCTGAGATTGCTCCAGTACCAAAAGCGGGGACACTATGCTGTCTTGTAACTGCCAGGTGGAAGTAGAAGTTCATGTTCTCTACTTGTCCTTTATTAATGCTTGGAGGGGAGGATCCTTGTTCCTACTAGGCCAGAGTGGCAATTCTAGCTCCCCACTAGGCTCCACTGATTCTACCCTTGTGGGAGACAGGGAAGGATGCCTCATTATTACTAAGTCCAGGCTCTCCATGTATTCTCCATTGACAATGCAGTGGCAGGAGCTAAACTGTTTTCCTCTATAATACTTGCTGTCAAAAATGAAACTGTAATGAACATTTGTGCTCCAGTGGGAGGATCTGGAGTCTTAGAGGTAGAACTGCAGATAAGACAGAATGCTCATGACACTTTGAGAGCAATGCTTTTCAAACCAGGCATTCCAAGGGGTGCTGGGGACTTCATGAGGGAGCATAGGGAGGTACGTGGGTGTCAGACAGGTCCCCACCTTTGGGTTCTCCACACTAATTCAGCAGGAGAGGCCCCCCTCTGCCCTGTCTCATTCACTCAGCTCTGAGTCAGATTTCATTTGAAGCATTAGTTCCGTGGCTGAAAAAAGAGAGAGAATGCATGTGGAAACCATAGTGAAAATGTCTGAATTTCTCTCTGTTTGTGGATGTCTGTGATGATATGAATCATAATCCATCCCAGCCATGTTTCTGAGGCTGCTTGGGGAAGGAGCCATGAACCTGAGTATAACTGGCTATAAGAGCCTTTGAAAATAATGAATTTGCCATCAAATTATCTTAAAATGCAAACCATCTTGTTGCATTTAAAACAGCATTTAATTTATAACAAAGCTAGTTGACACATAATTTTTCAGACACACATCAATTATGTGAAACAAGGTACACCTGTACTAAAATTCCTAGTTCACTGATCCGAAGAAGAACGTCTGCTTGGATAGGCCCTTAAAGAGCAACAACAGATTTGAAATAAGGGACAAGTCAGGAGGTTGCCCAGGAGAGGAAGATAGTTACAAAAATGTTCTGAACTTTAAAATAACAGTCCCTTGCAAACAGAAGTTTTTTTTTTCCAAAGTGTCTGTCCTCCAGATCTCCCATCTACCATTTCCACCCTGCATGTGAATCTCACTTCTAGAGGCAGCTGCCTCACATTCAGCTTACGACACCTTCAGAAGGTTTGCTAATAAATGCATATTGAAAAAGCATTCTGCCCATGGGAACCAACTTCTTTTTCCATCACCTGTGGCTTCTCAACATGAAATTAAAGGCAGAAGCAAGTAATTGCAGCTGGTGGCAGCTCTCAAGGTTTAGTACTGCAAAGGGATCTGGTCCATGTCTCATCCCCTCCGTTTCTCCCTCCTCTCATCCAAGGACCAAGCAAAATGTGGGGCATGACCTGCAATAAGGTGGTCCTCCCAGCTAGAGCACCGTTCCCTGAATAGCAGTTCTCAGGAAGCCTGTGAGCTAGCCCAGCCAGGGGCTTTTCCAGGCTTTGTCCCAAGCGCAGGGCTTGCAGAAGAATATTGTCAGCCTTCGCTCTCAACTCAGGACCATCAGTGACCTCATGTGGACCTCACCTTGGTGGGAGAGGTTGGAGGATGATGCTCACCTCCCAGGGAAGTAAGCCTAAGTGCAGGTTCCTCTGTCTGCCATGGGGGAGAAAGTGAAAGGGAGGGCTTCTCACAGTGCCCATCTGGCCCTGTGGAGAGTTACTGGTGACATTTCACAGTCAGTCATCCAGCCAAACTCATGTGTACCAAAAAGAAAAAAAGGCAAGTAGAATGTGCCGAAAGCTTGGAGTCAAGGATGGCATCATGATTTTTGGCTTGAGCTAAGAAACGATGGAGTTGCTCAGATGTTGGGAGGCGTACTTAGCTTTTGGGGGTAGAAATCAGGAATGCAGGCTTGTGCAGGAGACAGTTGGATTTATGACCCCAGATTTCAGGGGAGAGGGCTGGTCTGGAGATAGAAATGAGGGAGGCACCAGCTGGTTTGGACATTCTTTCCCCCATGACTTCATACCTGGCAAGGCCTTACTCCCCACTGGGGGGTTGGGTGTGTTCTCCCCTGGGGGCCCTGCCCACCTGCCCTCTCTCCCTGCGGAGAAGCGAGCTGGGGGCAGCGTGGGGCCCTCTGCTCCTGCCAGCCAGGCCTGGGCTAGCGAGTTCTCTCTGTGATCAGGCCCCAAACGGAACACCCTCTCATAAGATTCCCCAGCCCGCTCATCCCACCCACACCAGCCAAGTGTCACGGAAGGAATGTGGTGGCAGCTGGGCCCGAATCACAAGACAGAAACACCCAGGACACATAGGTCAAGCCAGGAAGTGCCTCCTGAAAGGGAGAAGCCCAAACAGGCCGTGGATGGGCGGGGGCTCAGAGGAAACCAGCGCCGGTGAGTCAGCCTGCAGTTCTGTTGGATGGAGTGTGGGCTGCCAAAGAAAACAAATTCCTCCAGCAGGTTTATCTCCTTGTGGAGGAGGCCTAATCAGCAGCATGAAGTGGCAAAGGAGGGAGGCCATATGCTCCTGACCCGGCTGAGCTGCCCATGCCCAGATCAGCTGGGTCAGCCGCGTTGAGCGCCTGCTCCCAGGATGGAGGCTTACTTCTGGTGGGGCCTGTGTAGGGCAGAGGCCCCTGTACCAGGCCAGCCAGATCCATCCCATCCCAAACCCTCCAGGGGGATGGAGCTCCAACAGAAATGAGGAGGGGCAGAAAAGACACAAACGAAAGCAAACGTGGATGCAGAATTTCTGAGGCGCCACAAGAAACTTTCCATGGCCACACGCTGGGCTTTCAGTGGGAAACGTGTTAGGCTTGGCAATGCCATGGAGGGCCACAGTTCAGGGGAGGTGAATGGTGGCTTCTGGGTTTGTGCAGTGCACACTCTGCCCTGCCATCCCAGGGGCCCTGGATGGAAGGCCCCAATTCTTTATCTATATGGCTGCAATGATGATAGGAGAGGCACATTCCCAGCCTCAGAAGATGCATTTGGAGAATCCATAGCACCTAAGAAAACAGGACAGGTGGGCCCTGCTCAGTGGAGCAAGTCATCTGACCCTTAACAAGGACCACATGTAACCCCCCCTCAGTTCTTCCTCCACTCCTGCTTCCTTCTCCAGGGCTTCTTAGAGTGGGGCTCCCAGTCCGGCAGCACCAGCACCACCTGGGAACTTGTTAGAGGTCCCATATTCTTGGGACCTCCCAAGACCTGCTGGATGGGAAACTCTGGGGTAGGGCCTAGTTGTGTGTTTAATAGCCTCCCCGCCACCACCTGCCCCCAGGAAGAAGCATCTTTTTCCCCTACACAGCCTGGGGACAGGCAGCTCTGGCCTTGGAATCACTTGGGGAACTTTTAAAAGTGCCCATACCTGGGTCTCACCCCTACAGATTCAGAGTTCACTGGTCTGGGTTTTAGCCTGGGCATCAGAATTTTTGGCTGTTTTGCAGGCTGAAAGTGCTTCTGTGTTCTGGGGTGCTGGGCTCAGGGTCACCCCCTAGAACCATGAACCACGAGGTGGAGGCTTGCACTTGACACCTTGCAGGTCTGAGCCTCATGGCTGCGGAGACAGCTCAGCTCAAGAGAGGTGCTTGGTCTTCAGTGTGCACCAGAATCATGCCTGGGCTGTGAGGGGGGCGCCCAATCATGCAGATTCCTGGGCGTCTTCCCCAGAGATCCCAATTTGGTAGGTCTGGAGTGGGGCTGGGGAGTGTGCATCATGAACAATGTCCTGGGTGATTCTGATGTGTGCTCAGGGATCTTCCCTTTGAGAGTCACAGAACAGGGACATCTGAATGAGGTTCTGGTTCCATCTCTACCACTCATCAGCCACAGGCCTCCAGCAAGCCCTTTCACCTATGGTGGCTTCATGCATAATTTGGGGAAAATAGCAGCCTCCCTTGTCCCCTCTGCACAGTCGTGAGACCACATAGATCTGGGCTAGACTGGCCGCTGTGGATGGTAGGACAGACAGAAGGAACTGCTGGACTGTCCTCCAGCCACCTACAGTTGGGCTGTGTGGAAGGAGTAATACTTACTGAGACTGCCCAGCAGAGGTGGCAAGAGTCGTGGCCGAAAGACCAGGCCCAGAGTGCATGGGTGCCACTTGCAGCTCCCGGCAGCTGCAGGGAGGGGTCTGTGGGTCCCAGGCAGGCTTTGGGGTGCAAGGCAGGGGAAGGGGCAGGCCCTGAGGTCCCAGGAGCTGGATCTGAGACCGAGAGGCTGCAGGCGCCAGGGAGCTCTTCTTTTCTGATGGGCTTCACGACCTTTGAGACTTCAAGTTTTGTTCAGCTGCCCCTGACCACAGCCGACCATAGCCACTGAACCTGATAGGAGTTTTGTTTTCTTTCAGAGCAAGTCCAGAAGCAGGCAGGCAGGGCTGGTGGAGCTGCATGAGGAAGTCCTAAGGAGCCAGGCTTCTTTGAGCATCCGGCTCTGCCGTCCCAAGCATACAGTGTGTCCTCAGTGTGTCACCAGATGGCCACCCCCGGCCGGACTCGGCTTCTGCATTCAGGCAGGAAGCAGCGAGGAGACAGGGCGGTGGCTGTGTCTGGAACACCACACTTCCCCAGGCATCCCGGCACCCTGCCACGTGCGACTCACTGGTCAGACTGGATCCCCTCCAGGTCTCAGCTTGGGGGAAAGCTGAGAAATGTGGCTGCCTGGAACAAAAGCCAGGTGGTAAGGCGGGAGGTGGAGGCGGGGCAGGAGCGGAGTGGGCTCCTGGCTGGTCGCAATGGACTCATGCTTCTGGCCACCTTCGCCACAGCAGGGTCACAGTGACCCCACTCCCAGATGGCCACCGGGCAAAACAGGGCCTCCTGCTTCTCAACGCTGGACCCACACAGCCTATAACCTATCCCCTGGCTGGAAAGAGCGCGCTGAAGTCATCACAGCCAAGCAATGTGACCTGGGAAGCGTCTGTGCCCAAGAGCCATGGTTTCCCTGACATTACTGACTACCCATGGTGCTTCCAAGAATCAAGTGAGGATACAATTGTGAGAACAACTGAAGGCTTAAAAGGCTGGTAGAAGTACAGGGGATGAAGCCCTGACTCGCCCATTGCCCACCTCTCTTCTTCCTCATCATCCCTCAATTCAGACCTAGGCAGGATTTGCCTCTCTGACCAGGTAGGATTTGCACTCACACCCTCTTCAATTCTCTTGCTACCACGGGACGCTCGTGTCTCCCTCCAGCAGTCACTGGCTCTGGAACGAGGGGCCGGGGTCTCTGTGTCCTGCACAACCCGAGGCCCTACGATTAGGTGGTGGGGCCTCTGCCTTGCTCCAGGCCGCATGGGTGTCTGACCTTGGCCGTCTCGTGGCCTTTCTCAATTAGCATTTCTTCACCTGTGCAGCGGAGATAATAATGTTACCTCAACCCAGGCGGAGGCTAGGAGGAAAGGCAAACAAAAGACCTAGCAATGGCAAACCTAAACAGCCCTGGAAATGCTTCATAATCAAAATGTTTTCTCCCTCTTTTGAAAGCAGAAATGGAGGGAGCATGTGAAGGATGGAGAGAGGGGAGCTGGGTCACCGCTTCCCTGGGCAGGAGGAGAGAAGAGGAGGAAAGGGGGAGGTGGGTCGCTGGAGGCAGGTCGGGACGGGGCTGGGAGCAGCCCCTCTGCGAGGCTGTGAGGTGCACAAGAGGGGACGGGTGGCCAAGGGACACTGCCACTCCACTCAGCAGGTATGTGCTCCAAGGTGTTGTGTTACTACATGATTTTCAGGGTGAGATGTCCCTCTCTGGGCTCTGCATGGTGGCCACCAGCTTAATAGGGGCGCTGGATGGGAGAGGACCATGGGCATGACTCAATTCCACTTATTTAGGGGCAAGGAGGGCAGAGAGTGTCTAGAACCTCTGAGCAGGGAATTTGGGTCGCCACAGTGATCAGAGCTCCACTGCTGGGGCCTCCTCCTGGGGTGACCTGGAGGTTGTCCCAAGACCCTGCGTTCGTCATCACAGCCAAGAAGTTCAAATGGGGTTCCCGAGACAGCATCAGCCTTCTGAAGGAGGACTCCGTCGTCCTCTCCTCCTAATGTGCAGTTTCGTTCTTGGTTTTATAATGGTGAGTCTCTGGGTGCACAGGCTCCTGCGAGTCGGGCTCTGAGCTTTCTGGCTTGTCACAGGGAAGCCATAACCTTTCCACAGACACGGGTGTCAGCGGTTCCTTTTGCACATCCTCTAGCTGAGGGGGAAGGAGTGGGAAGCTGAGGCTGAGGCTTGTGATTATGCAACCAGGAAAGGGCTGCTCTAGCAATGAAGATCAGGGTTTGGAGCTCTGCTCTTAGACGGAAGGCTCAAGGGGCGGGGGTCTGGTCATTGTCTTCCAGTGGGTGGGAGCTTTGTTCCGAGCGTGGCTTGTCCTTCCTGTGAGTAGCTGACCTCACTGGGGAAAGGGGGTGGTTGGAACAAAGCCAGAGAGACGGGGCTTAGACACAGGGAGTGGTTTCCCGACAGACAAGGTGAAGACAACAAACCACTGGCACGGGTGGAGAAGAGTGGCCCTGGGATCATTTTCATAAATTATTATTTTAAAAAACTATAAAACTGATACTTGAACATGGTGGCCAAATTCGAACACTACAGTAGGGCTTCTCAAAGTGGGGGTCCTGGAGCAGCAGCAGCGGCTGCAGCCTTGCCTGGGAACTTGCTGGAAATGCATATTCTGCCTCCTCCCCACCTCACCACTCACCGCAGGACCTGCTGAATCAGACACCCTGGGGCTGGGCCCAGCAGACTGTGTTTGAACAAGACCTCCAGGAAACCCTGAGGCACCAGTCTGAGAACCCTACAATACAGAATGGAGACCACAGAAGGCAAATTTCTCACTCACAGGGCCGCTCCCCATGGGTACCTTCTTTATTCACTTTCTCACACAGATGGGCTCACTCCCAGCACCGCACTGCTCAGCGCTCCACGCTTTCACCTAATAAATAGATCTTAGATCAACCCACCTTTTGCCAACTCCAAAACTTAGGTGTCAGCCTCATTCTGGTTTTTTTGTTTTATGTTTTTTGAGACAGAGTCTCACTCTGTTGCCCAGGCTGGAGAGCAATGGTGCGATCTTGGCTCACTGCAACCTCCGCCTCCTGGGTTCAAGTGATTTTCCTACCTCTGCCTCCCAGGTAACTGGGACTACAGTTATGCACCACCACGCCCAGCTAATTTTTTTTTTTCTTTTTGTATTTTTAGTAGAGACAGGGTTTCACTATGTTGGCCAGGCTGGTCTCAAATTCCTGACTTCAGATGATCCACTCACCTTGGCCTCCCAAAGTGCTGGGATTACAGGCATGAGCCACCACACCTGGCCAACCTCATTCTTTTTTATACCTGTCCTTCCAGGGGAAGAGGGACATAATTCATTCAGCCATTGCCCCATCCATGGCATTTAGGCTGTTTCTAGATTTTTACTCTCTCAAAGGCTGGTGCTGTGAGCATTCTTGTGAGAATCTGTTTCTGGGGCAGGTACCTCCTAGTAAACGCATTGCCGGGTGGAATGGTGTTTGCAATGCCAATTTTGCCAGAACCTAGGTAGCCCTAAAACAGGTTCCATCAATTTATATTTTCTTCCAAAATATAGAAAAAATTCCCTTTTGCCATTCTTTCATCAGTACTAGAATTGTGAGTTTCTTCCATTTTGCCATTCTGACGGGTGAAAATGGAGAGTCAGCATTTTGATTTGCATTTCTTTAACTAAGAGTGTCCTTGGGTGACTTTGCACATGGAAATGGTTCATAGCCACTTCTATTTCTTCTGTGAACTGTCTGCTCACAGCTTTTCTCCCTGCCTCCCACCCCATTTTTCCTTTGGGTCGTTGTACTTTTTCTTATTGATTTGGAAGAGCTCGTTGTATATTAAAGAAAATGGAAATTGTTGTATATTACAATCGGTTTTCCCCGGCACTTCTTTTGTCTTTTGTCTGAGTTGTGATGGTGGTCATTATTACTGTCATTATAGGACATAAAGGTGTTTCTGTGAATGATGTTAAATGTATCTGGTTTGAATGCTTCTGGATACATGTTATGCTTTAAAAAACTTTTTCCATCTTGATATATATATTTTTTTAATTCATGTTTTCTTCAAGTTCTTCAAATCCAAGTCTGAGCTCCAGGACTACACAATTTGGGTTCAAATCCTGCCTCTCCTAATTGTTGGGTGACTCCATGCCTCACTTTTCTACTCTGTAAAGTGGGGATAAGGAAACCTGCTTCATAGTATCAGGTTGGATGTGTGCTTCTCTAGGGGATGCCTCCTCGAATGCTCAACTGAAGAAGGTTAATCACACCTGTAATCCCAGCACTTTGGGAGGCCAAGGCGGGTGGATAACCCGAAGTCAGGGTTCGAAACCAGCCTGGCTAACATAGTGAAACCCTATCTCACTAAAAACACAAAAAAAAGAATTAGCTGGGCGTGGTGGTGCACAACTGTAGTCCCAGCTACTTGGGAGGTGGAGGCAGAAGAATCACTTGAACCTGGGAGGCGGAAGTTGCAGTGAGCTGAGATCACACCATTGCCCTCCAGCCTGGGCGACAGAGCGTGACTCTGTCTCAAAAAACAAAAAACAGGTTAACTTGAAATATTCCCTGATGCCCCACTGGAACCAGCACCTGGATCCGATGGCCTTTCACGGTTATTTCCAGGATCTCCCGTCCCCGAGAACAAGAGACTTTCCCTGCACCTGGACACATGCTTGCCTCCTCACCGCTGCTTCTCCACCTAGAGGGGAGAACTCCCCAGGAAAGGGGTTCAGGTTCTGCCTTGAAGGTTGGCAAGCCCAGGAAGAATTGTGGGGTCCCTGGGATGCTGTTATGGGTTGAACAGGGTCCTCTTTCAAAATTCTTGTTGAAGTCATAACTCCCTATACTAACGATGTCACCATATTTGAAGATAGGCAATTAAATTAAAATGAGGTCATTGGGGGTTAAGAATCCAGCCTGACTGGTGTGCTTAGAAGAAGAGGACATTTGGACACAAAGGAAAGATAACGTGAGGACACAGGGAGAAGGTGGCGGTCTACAGAGCAAAGAGAGGGGCCTCAGAAGAAACCAAGCCTGCCAACACCTCCATCTCAAACTTCCAGTTGCCAGAATCGTAAGACAACACGCTTCTGTTGTTTAAGCAACGGGGTCTGTGGTGTGTTGTGGCGTGTTGTTAGGGCAGCTGGAGGAGACTAGCAGAGACGCCCTCCATTAGGCCTCCCTGCCTCTGCTTTTCTAGACCCCAAGCTGGGTGGGGGGTGTGGATTATCTGGGTGTCTTTTACCCCTTATCTGATGCTGCAGACCATGACCCAGATGCGGACAACTGTTCTCTCCGTTCTCTCTCCCCTCCCACAGTCACCCCTCTCCCCCCACCGAATAATATGAAATACAATATGTGAGGCTTTGGGTCTGGACAAAGATCAAAACCAAAGGACAGGTGCTGAGGCGGAGCGTGAGGAGGCTTCCTTCGCTGGGCGAGGATAGAGACATCCACGTGGACCTCCCGAAAGCCCTGGCGGACCCCCCAGAGGCCTGCAGGCAGCTGCAGCAAAAACAGGTGTGGGGGCCGCAGGAAGCTGGCAGCCTCCAGAGGCCCCGCGCTGGGGAGTGCAGCACAGCGGGTGGATGGAGGTTAACGTGGGGGAAGAGTGATAGGGAAAGCGCGTGGCACCTGGCTGTAAGATTACGGGTTCTCCCTGCAGGCTGGCCTGGAGATTGTGGGCGGGGCCTCCTCGGGGCAGTGGGCGTGTCCAGGCATTGAGCTAAACCCAGAGTGCCTCCCCTTCCTCTGTCTCTGCAAGCATGCCAGCTTGACCCCAAAGCAAGGGGATGTACGGGTGGGGGGCAGGAAAATCCATCTCTGGGGGAGATGGATTGCAATTTAGAGGCTTCTCCTGAGCTTCAGGGAGGAGGAGCCGCAGGTCAGAGTGGAGAATAAACCTGCTGGGAGACTTGATGCCTCCCTTCCCTGTCCCGCGGACCCAGAGGAAGGTTCTTCATTTAGGGCCAGGCAGGGCAAGGGCCTCAGAGCCTTCCACAAAAAAATGAGGACCCTGCCTCTCTAAGACGCCCGGACCCCTGCATAGTAGGGAATCCCCGGCCCCAACTCCAGGGCTGAGCTGGGTTGGGGGCAGCGTGGTTGGGGTTGCACCTCTCCTCCTGCGATCTGGTCCTGAGGCCCAAACAGGCCCGAGTGCTGTCCCCCACCTGGCTCTGCCCGCCGGCGAGGCTGCGTCTGCTAATGAGCCGCCAGCTGCAGGAGTGGCTCTCAGCAGCTGCTCTGGCCCTGCCAGGTGTGTACGCCCCAGGCGCGCAGGCAGCGGGGCAGGCTGAGCGCCACTTGTAAAAGGTAATAACCCATTGCCACAGGATAATCGCCCCTCCTGACAGGCAGACTTGATCTCATTAGCGATCCTGCAGAAGGTCTGGAGAGGACTCCTACTCCCCACCCGGGGTAAGGGCGGCACTCAAAACAGAGAAGGTGCACCATCTGCTCCAGGTGCAAATGGGACCAAGCTCCAAGTTTCCTGGGAATATAGAGGCAAAGGAGAGGCAGGACATGTTTAACAAAGGAGGAGACACACTCCCAGTGCTCCCTGTGTGTGTGTCCCTGACTGGTGCCTTGGCTATGCAAACACTGCTCCGGGCGTCTGTGGAGCCCAAATGAGGACCTTGCGCAGGTGGGGTCCACAGCTGGAATGCCCTTCCTCTGTGGACCAGATGAGCCCTCCTCTGCTGGGAAGAGCTCTCGTCCAGGCTATCACTTCACCCTTGCTCTTTCCTCTGAGCTCCTGTAGTGCTGTTGCCTGCACCACTGGGGTTGAAGGAAAGAACTGCCAACACCTCACTGCACTGGGGATATCTCTAAACTTCAGGTTCCATGATTTGTTCTGGGTCGTATGTGGCCAGTGTCTGCTGGTTTGCTGGATTCTGCTCTCCTAATCTCTTTCTGCTATGCTAGGGATATTAACATTTTTCTGGAGCATGGACACTTTTTGAGAACCTGATGGAAGCTATGGACCTCTTACCAGAAAAAAGTACATAAAAAATAAAATGTCTACAATGTCAGGGGGTCTGTGCATTTACTAAAGTCCATTCAGGGACCCTTCAAGCCAGTGGTTTCTAAACTTCAATGTGCATCAGAATCATCAGGGGCTTGTCAAAAATACAGATGTTCAAGCTTTACCAGCTGGTCTGGGGTGACAGGGAATCTGCATTTTGGCCAGTGCCTGAAGTTGTTTAGATGCTTGTTCTAGAACTGCACTTCAGGAAATACTGCTCCATAACCAGGCGCGGTGGCTCACACCTGCAATCCGACACTTTGGGAGGCCAAGGTAGGGGGATCGCCTGAGGTCAGGAACTCAAGACCAGTCTGGCCAACATGGCAAAAACCCATATCTGCTAAAAAATACAAAAAAAAAAAAAAAATAGACAAGTGTGATGGTGAGTTCCTGTAATCCCAGCTACTTGAGAAGCTGAGGCAGGAGAATCACTTGAACCCAAGAGGCAGAGGTTGCAGTGAGCCAAGATGGCACCACTGCACTCCAGCCTGCTTGATGGAACAAGACGCTGTCTCAAAACAAACAAACAAAAAACCAAAACAAAACAACAAGGGCAACAACAAAAAACACTGCTCCGGGCGTCTGTGGAGCCCAAATGAGGACCTTGCTCAAAATCATCTCCAGATGTACAGGTCTTGATGTTCCAAAGGAAATTGCAAACTTCCTTACAGAAGGGACTGAATCTTAAATCTCTGTACTCAGCCCCAGTGCCCCAAGACCTCATCCATAAGCACTCACTGCTTGCCCAAACTCCTTAAGGTTCCCCAAAGAGGATTCTGGGAAAGATCACAAACCAATTGATGTGGGCAGACTCTTTCTTCTTGTAACCCCAATGGGACCAAACAATGTTGCCTTGTTGTGATGTGATGAGATTCCATCCCCTTCTCTCAATTTTTCCACCATTGGCAGCACTTAGAAGGGTCTTTGCAAAGGCGAAAAGAATCCCCAGGATTCATGGCTTTCCTGCCCAGCTGCACTAGCTGTGTGTCAGCTACCAGTCAGGGGGAAGGTGTGTGCTGGCATTATTATGCCTCTGTGTTCGCTAGTTCGAATCTGGAATTCTAATCTGATTGACTAAGTAACTTTTACTCTAATTAGAACAGTAGGGTTTGTTCTTAATCTGCAACCATTTAATCTTCCATCTCATTAACTGTATAAAGGTCTTTATGAATATGTAGATTGGGAAGGAAATAAAAGACTATTTGACCTTGAAGAAACACATATAAAATAGGTATACACTCTCAACCTCTTGTTCCCTTTTATTATGCAGATGCAAAAATTGGTAAGGCTCCAAATCAGGCTATTGTGGGTTATTGACAATCTTGCAGCCAATTAGGATGCAGCATTCTGATGAGCCATACAAGTTTAATAATTAGTGTAGTATTTACATGTGAGCTGCTTGCTGAGAATTTGCATGTAAATAAAAATGTGCCTATCAAAACCAGTCAGCAGCAGCCCACTGATGAAAAATGTCAAAAAGGTCCAAAGTAAAAAAGGAAATTGCTGTGAAGTAAGGGGCCAAATGTCTGCAGCCTCAAGTTGAGTCCTCATTTTAAGGGTAAATGGCCTTCTGAGTATACCTTGTGCCTTCCCTTTTAGAGATATGGGTGATTTGTCCTCTGAAAAGCTTGGAACATAATGTCAGACAAGCTGATTAGCTGGTTAAAATCCTGACCCTACCACCCACCAGTTGGGAACCTCTCTGAGTCTCAATTTCCTCATCTGTAAAATGGGGAAAACTGCCAGGCATGGTAGCTCACGCCTGTAATCCCAGCACTTTGGGAGGACGAGGCAGGTGGATCACCTGAGGTCAGCAGTTCGAGACCAGCCTGGCCAACATGGTGAAACCGTGTCTCTACTAAAACTACAAAAATTAGCTGGGCATGGTGGCAGGGGCCTGTAATCCCAGCTCACTCCAGGGGCCAGTGTTTAGCCAGTACTCCCAGTGACAGCTGCACTGGTTATGAGGACCCTGCCATCCTTCCAGACTATGGCCCAGTACCCACTGCTATGCCCCCATGGTTCGCTGACCTAGCCTTTCTCCAGAGCCCCCAGGGGACCCAGCATCTCAAAGATTAATAGCCTCACCCCACCCTGAAGTGGGCTCCAAGGTCCAGCACCAGCCCATCCGTTGTCATGTTTTCTGATTGGGTGACTGCTCTCCAATACCAGTACCTGTGGTGATATCATGTCTCTGGTTACCGATGTCTGCACCAAGCTCAAAATTCATCTTTGCCATAGCATTTGCAATGGCAATCCTGTCTTTAAGGACACTCAGACTCACCGTCCTTCAAGGGGAAACCCCGTATGCTCTTTTCCAGCATGGTCCAGTGAGTATTTCAGTGAATGCTGTGAAGGGGAGAGTTAGCCACTGAAGCACCCACTCTCTGCTCAATGATTTTGTACCAGGTGCCTGGGGTGTTGGGGCTGGCAGGGAGAGGGCATGACTTGGGAGGAGAGGGTTTTCCTGGCTAACGTGGGGCGTGATGTCTGGCTCCTGGCCTTTGACATAGTTGACTAATCCTTTCCACTGCCAGAAGCCTGCAAGGAATGGCATGTGTGGAGAAGATGGGGTGGGGGTGGAGTGTTCTGAAGCAGAAGAAGGCAGACACATGACTCTTACAGCTTTTAATCTTTACATGTGGAGCAAATGAGAGCTGAGAAATTTTAAGAGTTAATCAGCAGTTTTCAGATGACATAGTTCACATTCTTTTTTGTATTCAAACGCCAGCGAGAGAACTCTGGCAAAAAGATCAAGTCCATAGATGCTTGAGTGGTGGAAAAAATAGTGACACAGTTTTTCCATTGCAAATCAAAAAGATATGATCTTATGTTAGTACAGGGAAGTGTTTATGAGCAGTGACATTAAAGGGAGCAAAACAAAAGTCGGTGTGTATATACTAATTAAAAGTGTGTACAAACAGCTCTAAGCACATCAACAAAGCTCAGATGGAATCACAAACTATGCCCCTGGTATAGCATTGGGCTCTCTTTTGAATGCAAAGTTGAGTTTTAAATTGTTCTGGTAAACATTAATCAGCGATCGAGACCAACTGTTCCAGGAGGAGGGTGGCATTCCCAGGGGCTATCCAAGTGTTTCATGGACGTCTGGTGCCAGGTCCTTTCTCTGAGCCCCAGCACAGGTGCTGAGACCACATCCTCCACTGCCTGTGGTAACCCACCTAAAGGCAACTGCAGATGGGGTGGGTTTACAATGCTCTCCAGCCTAGGAGAGCGAGGGGGAAGCAGGATGCTGAACCATGCACATTGCACAGCTACTGTCTGTGCCCAAAACACACCCAACCAAAAGGGACGAATATGTCCCAGGGTGCACAATTTGCGTCTGTTGTCAAGTTGGTTTTCGGGGAGTAGAGAAAAAGCTTGGGGATGGGAAAGAGTGAGGCTTCACTCAATGCCATTTTGTGCCATTTGAGTAAAATAAATAAATAAATAAATAACATACAAGCATTTCCTATTGCAAAAAGGAATTTACTAATTATTTAAAATATTTAAATGGGCCTCATCAATGCACACAGCTGGGCTCCAAACAAGATGCCCTTAGAACAGTTAAACCTCATCTACACCCTTGAGTTCCCAGAACGACTCTGTTCCCCACCCTCTGCCCCAGTAGTGGCAGCCTCCTCAGCTCCCTGCGCTTGGAGACAGTGTCTCGAAGGATCCGTCCTTGAGCTCTTCCTTTCCCAAAGTCCTCACACCCTCATTGCTTTCAGGAGAAGGAAAGTGATTGTGGGAATGAAAAAAAGCTAAAAACAGGCACTGTGCTTAACAGCAACAACAACAAAATCCAAGATAACTTTTTGCAAATCAAAAAAGAAGCTGGAGATAAACATAGTTTGTACTTAATAATAGTATAGACACGAGACGGAACATCCTCTTCCCTCAACTGAGGAGGGGCATCTGAGCTGGGGCAGGCAGCAAGGTGAGCCAGACTTCAAGGAGGCTGGGAGGCTTTGGGTGGGAGACCAAAGTGGAGCATGGAGTCAGGGGGTAGGGTTGACAGCTAAAGTGGAAGACACCCAGTTAAAACTGAATATCAGATAAACAATGATTATTGGTAAAGTATGTCCCACATATTGCATGGTGTTGCTGTAGAGGACAAGCCTCCACATAGGTTCTGGGTGGGGATGGACTGGGGTGAGCCCCCCTACCCCACTACGGTGACATTGCAGACATTTGTTCTGCTGGAGTTGCTGTCATCCCACCTGGCATTAAGCCAAGCATCCTTAGAAACCAGTGTTCTCATGTTATACATGAAATACCTGAGACTCAGAGGGTTTAAACAAATTGCCTAGTCGCTTTGTAGTCATCTACCCAGTAGGTGGTAGATGGGATTCTCCCTGAGACCAAGGCCTCCTGCTTATACCAGAAGGTGTGGTGGGTGGCAGGGGTTGCTGAAGGCTGTGAGTTGCAGCCGTGGCTGCCTGTGTCTGACTCACACTCAAGTACTCAGGCTGGTCACCACCCCGATGAAGGAGTTCGGGCTTCACTGGGCACGTTCCCTGCCCTGCCCTGTGGGTCTCACAATGTCAGGTTCATTTTCAGTCTTTCAAAGCTTTGGAAGAGCTTTGTAATGTCATTAAGACACTCGAACCCCTTGCTGGAACTCAGGTTGGCGTCAGTCTTCATGACCTATCAGTGTGACCATCACTAGTGGCATCTAAACCACAAACTCACCCACTCGGGAATTTGAAGTCCCAAGGTAAAATGCCACCTGCCTGGAACAGATGCCTCCCCACCATGTTCGTTGTGGGCCTGCTTCCAAATTGGATCACAAGAAAGCAGAGAAATGGAGGAACAACCAAGTCTAGGAGTCGGCACCCCGTTGACCCCTATTTTACTGGACAGGAAGAGGAGTGGGGAGGTTAAGTCCCTTGCCTAAGGTCACCCAGGTCTTGAGCAGAGGAGCCAAGAGTCGCACCCTGGGAGTCTGACCGCAGATCCAGGGTGCTGAGTAACTCTTGGCTAGTCCATCTTTCCAGGTGATCTCTGTGGTCCCGGGATGATATGGCAGCCCCCCGCAGTCCACTTAGTCCCCCAGCTGCTAAAAGGCGGTGCAGGATGAGATTCTCTAGCAGAAGTTCTATGGAGAAGCTCTTCCCTCCCCTCTCCATGCTCAGCCACCCAAAGTGGCAGCATCTGAAGAGAGAGCTGCACACCCTTCTATCCTCTCAGGTCTGGAAGGAGCCTTTTGAATCAAGGGTATGTAGTGGTTTGGCAGGAAAGACGGGGAAATTCAGAACAAGAGCAAGATCAAGATACAACGATGCATCCACAGACACTGTGAGGAATGGGAAACCCAGTGCAAGTGGGCTTACTCAAAAAAAAAAAAAAAAAAAAAAAGGAAAATTTATTTCCCTAATACATTTCTGCAAGGTGGGCTCTATATGAAGGTCTATTTTATGTATGAGAAAATGGAGGAGAATGCATTTAAAAAGCTTGCCCACGCTGACACAGTGGGTGGCGGAGCTGGGATGGAACCCAGGGAGCTGAGCCAGCAGCCGTGACACCACCCGGGAGTTTGTCAGAAATGCAGAGCTCCAGGCCCCTCCTCAGACTCTGATCAGAGGCTGCTCCTAACAAGGCCCCAGGTGATTTGTGTGCTTGGTCCAGTTGGAGAAGATAGGCCCGGAGAACCGTCACATGCTCCTTCTGGGTTTGTAGGACCATGCAGCCTGGGATTTTTGTCATTTTGTTGACTGCTGTATCTCCAGCACCTAGAACAATGCCTTGCATATAGTAGGTGCTCAATAAATGTTTACTGAGTGCATTAATTGAATTTGAGTATGGCTTTGTTGAGACTGAGCTCAGAACGACCTCAAAGACCTTGGCATGGGTTTCTGCCTGGGCTGGTCACCTTCTCCCCAGCCATCTTGATGGAAGGCCAGAGGGGGATAGGTGGCCAGAGGGAGTAGTCATTGTTTGGGATTATCTGCTTCTCTCATTAGTGGAGCTAATCACCCAATGTTGGATCAAATCACAAAAATCTTTGAAATCCCTGGGAGCAGCGCCTCTTCCAGCGACAATCTCAGTTTGTTCATCAAACCTTCCCCACCTCAGGTACCAGGGCTGCTGTTCTGCCACTCACATACCTCAGGCGCGTTTCACATACCCGGGAGTTATTTCAGCCACATCTCTCCAAGGTCTGCGAAGGGTTTTATTTTTGTTCCGTGAAAAGCCTTCAAAGCCCTCACTCTGAGCTTTGAGTTTGGTGTGGGCAATTTGAAACATTTAATGGGAATTGTTATGTTTTTTTCAAGAAGGAATTATTCTCAGCAAAGTCTGGGACTGGCCGGAAGGAGACAGCCAGACATCTCCAGGTGGAATGAGCTTCCTGCTGTTCTCGGGGAAATCAAAGCGAAACGCACAGCCCCTGCTTCCCACCCCCGTGCCGGGCCTGACCCCAGCCTTTCATGTGCAGCAGCCACAGGGAGGAGAGAAAGTACAAAACCAGAACAAACCCCCCGAAGTCAAGGCTTGAAATGAAACCATTTCGTGATGACAATACTCTGTTCTTCTTTAAACTCTACCCAAGAACAAATGGAAGTCTTTTTTTCCATGGAAACACTGGATTCGGGCTTTCATCCTCAGAGGGCTTTATTTTGGGTGCCTCCCCGCTTCCCTCCTTTCGTTCGTTATTTTATTTGCACCTTCTCGGAAGCCAGGTGGGGGTATTGGGAAACAGGAGCCTCCCTCCGTTCTGGCCGGAGGACCCACCACCTGGGCCCAGTGACGCTGGGTCTTGGGCTGCCCTGGCCGGGGGATCATGAGGGGTCTGCTTTCATCCTGGTGTCAGGGAATAGGGGAGTCCAGGGAAAGGATGGTGCTGCAGCCCTCCCCCCACCCCCAAAGCAGGGCGCTGCCTGCCATCTTCCTTTCAACCTGTGTGAACAGAGAGGGTCATAACACAGCTGAGGCAGCTGGCTGGAAATCTGGGTCTTAAAATAAAATGTTGTCATCCAGCCCACTTGGCCAGTGTGACTGCGGTCCCCATGTGGACCGGCAGGAGGGCAGCATGAAAGGCTGTGTGAGCCACTCGGCCTTTCCAGCTGTCCTGAGGCCCAGGGTGTTTCAGGAAAAAGTGTCCGGGTTTCAGGGTTGGATGCTACTAATTATTCCGGAAGAAAAGCAATCGCACGTGGCTAAAATCAAAGGTTGATGTTTCTCCGGGCACCAGACTTTAAAACCGGGGAAGGGCAGACAGGCTGGTGTGGCCCTTGCCTTGTTTGCTTCAGCCTGGTACTAAGCCCACTCCTGGTCCAGGCTTTGGGAACTTTCTGCATGGAAACAGAAAGCTGGAGGGAATAGGGAAGCCCTGCTGAGGGGCCCACGGGAGCACGGCGTAGCCCAGGAACAATAGATCAGAAGGGGGTCCACAGGGGTGGGAGTGCCCAGGGGAACCTGCAGGCAGCCCAGCCACTCCCCCGAGTCACCAGTGGCTCTCGGTCAGGTCTCTCGGGTGCTGACGTCCTCCTGCTTCATGTTATGGGCCTCTGCTCAGCGCTGACCTCCTCTCCCTCCCTGGGTCCTGGGTCCCTGAGGGCAGAGACCCCCAGTATGCTGGGCCCCAATCCTCCCAGGCTGGAGCAGGGAGCCTCCCCAGATAGTGTTGGAGCTGCCTTCCTCACCTGCTCTGCACCCCAGAGAGACTCCTCTCCCTCAGCCTCGGTTCTCACCCTGGCTGCCTGTTGCCCAGGCCACACTCCAGCCTGATCCCTGGTGTGGGGCTGAATGCTCCAGGTAGGGAACATGGGAAAAGCCAAGAGCTGCTGCTCTCCCAAACCAGGCAGTCAGTCATCCCGGGCAGACACAGACAGGAGGGATACAGGGAGAGGTCAGGCATGGAGAGCTGGGTCACAGACAGCAAGGAGGGCCAGAGTGCCCCTGCCAAGAGCCAGTGCAGGCCACAAGGGCCCAGGGACGCCCCATCGTGGCTCTGCTCTGTCTCTCACTTAGCGCCACCCCTGCCTGCCTGTGGACCTCACTCTCTGGTGTTGGACAAGCTTTTCCAGGAGCAGGGGACACACCACTTGACTTCCAGCGCCAAACTTCTCAGCCTAGTGCCGGCGGGGAAGGGCTCTCTACATATGCGCCCGTGCTGCATGAGGCTGGGGGCAGCTGGGCCTGGCAGACCCCCAGAATTACATGGGGAGACAGAAGGCAGTCCCCAGAGGCAAGGGTGCTGGACAGAGGGGAGGAGGGATGCTGAGCTGATCCCAGTGCCATGTCCCCACTTGGCATATGACACTGCAATGCCTACAGAGGCGGCCCTGGGACGTGGCCCTGGCCCTCGGGTCACTAGGCACGGCGCCCCACCCCACTCCCCAGCATCCAGTGCAACAATGTCCTCCTGTCGCTAAGAAATGCTGATGGATCCCTGGATGGCAGGGGTTGCAGAGGTCAGTCTGGGGGTCACCAAGAGACATTTCTTCCATTACCGTCTTCTGGTTTTACGTGTGAGGAAAGGCAGAAGCAGAAAAGTTCCATCACCTCGAGGTCACACTCAGATTAGTATCAGGGGCTCATCCCACCCAGGTCCACACCCCACAGAGGGGCTGTCAGGCTCTCCCATGGGCACAGGAGAGCACATGTGTGGCTGGCACAAGAGAACCTCTCTGCAGGCATAACTGGGTCCTCTTTGGGGGATCGGGGGGCACCTGCCTTGGCGGGGAAGGAGAGTGAAAGAAGCCAGCGTGCCTGGTGGCTGAGGGTTCAGGGGAGGCACCTGGGATGCAGTGGGTCTTGTCATGGAACATGAGGGGCGGATCAGATCTCACGAGCTTGGGATGGTGTAGGAGTCCCAGGGGCAGGGGGCAGGAGGGAGTGGCAGCTCTCAGGTGGTTTCAGCCCTTTCTGGCCCCAACTGGTTTCCCTTTCCTTTGAAGCCCTCCCATGGGTGAAATCAAATATGTTTTTGTACCCAGTCTTGCTGGACTCTGGGGCCAAGGAGGGCTGCATCAGGGCTGCTGGGGGCTCCATCCCCTGCACGATGCCTTCTCCTGCAGCGACTGATTGGCAGTGGACAGAGCGGAGCTGAGGACAGGGCAGAAGAGGCTGGCAGGGGTGGGGCGATGTCACCCTGGGTTCCAGATGGCCCAATGCTCCCCACAAACCTGGGTGCCAAGCCCAGCTCCCTCTCAAACCTCGGCAGTCTTCTAGGGAGTGAAGTATCCTGATTCTCAGCTTCCGCATCATTTTTCTAGGACAATAAAAATGCCCAGGCTCTGGGAATCTGCCCAAGGATACAGAGTCCTCCCTAAATGTGCCGTTTCCTTCTCTGGAGCCAGGAAGTAGGAGAACGGAACTTGTCTCTTCTTACCCAAGTATCTCTGGGCACGCCACTTCCCTCCTCATCTATAAAATGAGACAGCAGAGCAGATGAATACAGTTCCTTTCTTGCTCTCTTTTTTAAAATAGCAAGACTCATTCCTGAAATGAAATCTCGTTCAGAAATTTCAATATAAAACAGAAGCAGCACTGCCTGGCCGAAGTCAGTGTGTGTGGGATGCAGGGGTCAGGCAAGGGGCAGGAAGCCCACCAGGTTGGCCTCTTTGCCCCACAGGCTGCCTCCACACCCTGCCATGAAGCCCCAGGGTGCCAGGGAGCCTCAGTGTGAAATTCACTCTGACAGCTTAGAACTCTCTGGATCCAATTCAGATGCACCAAACAGGGAAACAGCTTCCAGGAAGCCTCACCCTCCCGTGGCCTAGAAGCCTGGGGCAGCATCCCTTAGGTGTCACCCGCGAGGGTGGGGACAAGTGGGGGAGGCTCCCCCTGGACATCTAGGAAGGCTGGGTTCAGGCTCGAGGTGGCTGGACTCACATCTTCCTCGAATCCCGTCACCCCGCCCCTCCCCTGCCAGCCCCTGTGGGCCCCCACCCGACAGGAGCTCACGCATAGGTAGTTGCCTCCACGTCTTAATGCCCTCCCCCTGCGAGTCCCCAGGGCTGGCACACCCTGCAATTACAGCTGCTGTTCCCCTGCCTTCCCATTGTGCCTGCCTCGCCTCCCCACTCTCCCCGGCTAATTGCCGGGTTTGCCCTTCACGGTTTCTGCGGTAATGCTAAGGCCTGCGCCCCTCAGCTGCCAGCGTTGCCTGTTTTAGTAGCTGCAGGGAGGAAGAATCAAGATGACTCCTCCACTTAGCTTGGGAGAAGGGGGCGTTTGTGGGCAGGGCATCGCATGGGAAACTGCAGTGTGCACTTGTTTGACGTGGATCCCTGGTTCAAATGCATCCCCTGGTCCCTGCAGGTCCGGGGTGGTGCTGGAGCTTTCGCATGTCTCATCAGCTCCCAGGTGAGGCGTGAGGGTGCAGGGGTGAGCACAGAGGAAGTTGGGAGCCCCAGGCTGGTGCGGGTGGCTTGCCCAGGTCTTGCTGGGCAGCTTGGAGCAGGTCCTGCCACCAATCTAGGGGTCCAGTCTCAAGGTGTCCCAGGTTGTGGTAAAGACCAGAAAGGGAGGTGCACTGGATTCTAGCCCAGGGCAGACCATGTCAGGGGGGCTTCTAGGAGCAACAGAAGGGTTGCTCAGCGTCCAGCGTCCACTCTTCCAGCCCTGCTGAGAAAGCGTCACCATTTTCTGAAGAAAGCATCCTTTTTATTCATTCCAGAAATATTTATCGAGTGCCTATGGCATGCCAGGCACAGTTTAAGTTCTGAGGATACAGAGTAAACAAGACAGGCAACATCCCTCCCTCCTCGAGCTTCTATTCTACTGGGAGTCAGGGTAGGAAGACGTGATAACAAGGTAAATAAGTCTAATCCGGAGTGTGTTACTGACAACGCAAGCTAGGAGAAAAAAGGAAGCAGGAGCTGAGAGGAGTCTCGGTGGTGATGGAGATGGGGAATTTACTTAAATAGGTGGCTGTGAAGATATCCAGCCTGTCCCAGGTGGACTTTTAGAAGATGGATTGTTTATAAGGGCCCAAAAGTATAGGTTCTTTTAAAAAAAAAAAAAAAAAAGTAATTTTTGAATGTGTGACAGGAACACAAATTCCTCCATGACAGCTTCTGTTTTTCTGGGCAGCTGGGCTCTGGGTCACGGCTGCTGAGTGCAGGCAACACTCGAGCAGTCCCAGGGCTGACCGACTGCCCATCTGGACACTGGCAATTGCAGGGAAAGAGGCGAGAGCTCTGCCAGGTGCTTTGAAGCTGTTGCATCATGTCTTCCTCCCCACAGCATTCTGCAGGGCCTGTCCTCTTGGTGATAGGGCGCCTTCCCAGTCCGCCGCTCTGCTCTAGGGGAAGAAAGAGGACACTGTCACAGGTTCCTGTCCCCTCCAGCCAACAGGAGCAGCCCCACGTGGTCATCTGCCCCCGAAGCTCTGTGGCGTCCCTGCCATGGGAGAAGTTACCAAGAAACCCCCAGAGCCCAGAAGGAGGCAGGCTGGAGCCCCAGCAGGTTCTGCTCAGTGGGGAGAGGCAGATTGAGTCCAAATTTTCCATTTTAACTGGAATCCTAGGGGTTAAACCTGGCTGTGACTTGGCAATGGCCCCTCATCCATGCTGCTCCACAGGGGGCGTCCCTCCTCCCCAGGCCCTGCCCTGCTGTGGCTCCTGGGGCCTCTGCTCCCAGCAGGTCTCACCCGGGACAGAGGTGGGGGTGGAGCAAGAGGAACCAAGCCAGGAAGCTGCAGAAATAGCTCTGGGGGTGGGAGGGCGTGGTGCTGCTGAAGGCCGAACACCCACACAGGGTGTTGTCTCTCCGCCCTCCCAGGCTGAAGGGATTTCTCAAACACAGGCCTCCTTCCCAGGCGGTAGGCCTATGTCCAGTGAGGGCCCTGCCTCCATTTCCTCTCACTGTTCTCAAAAGCTGGGCCCAGCGGAGGTGGGGACACCAATGTCCTGCTGCCCGTGGTCCCTTGAGAACTGGCCAGGCTGCCCCCGCGCCCGGCACTTGTTCATCTGGACCCTCCAGCCAGCATCTGGGCTCCATCTGACCCCACCCTACAGGGCTCAAGCCAGCTCCAGGCATGAGTGTGGCCAAGGCCAGGTCTGTCTTCAGGGTCCCTTCCTCATCTCCACAGCCTTTTCCTGTCCCGGCTCACCCACAGGGGGCCATTTCTGCCCCACACAGGACTCCCTGTGAACTAAGGCTGCACGTGCTTCTGGGTGCCCCTCTCTGGGCAGCTGCGGGGCAGGAGGAGCACCTAGCTGGTGGGTCCCAGACCCAGCAGCAAGAGCTGCCTGCCAGATAGGACCAGAGGGGATGGCAGTCAGCTGGGGTGAGGGGTCCACAGACAGAGGGCATGGGGAGATAGGAGGCCTGGGTCCCTATGGGGAAAGGGGGCCCCAGAAACCAGTGGGAATTATGGGATCTCCTAAAAGAACATGCTGGAAGAAGGCACAGCTGCCCACTGCCGCCCCAACAGGAGTCACTGCTCACACAGAGGTCTCCCCTTCACCAGCCACTCCAGCCAGTGACTGGATACCGTACAGGCACTAGTCCCTAGAACCAAGCCATTCCTGCCCGACCCACTGCCCTGTATGCAGGCCTCTCTCTGGGGCTTCTCATCAGCCTAGCAGCATAGCTTTCTCGGGGCTCCCCTGGGTACGCACATCCTCCTGCCCAATCCCCCTTCCCTCTCTCCCTGTCCCAGGGTCAGACCTTCATCCAGACTCAAGTCTCTCTCCCCATCTGCCACAGGTGCTTCCCCCGATGAATCTCTTGCCCCTCTCCTCCTGGCTTGCTGTCTGCTTGCTGGAGGACCTGGATGGACATGACAGGGTCCAGACAGGACTTGGGAGGAGCAGTGAGCTTGCCATCAGGGCCAGCCTTGAAGGACAGGGTGTGGGCGTGTCCCCCCATCAGGATCCCCTGCTGTGGGTCTCCTTCCTGCTATGGGGGCTGATGGAAGATGCAGGCCAGACACCTGCACGTCTTTACCCTGTGCTGAGCAGCACCCCCTGACGGAGTACCCTCCCCACTACACCCCCATCCCATTCCAAAGGAAGAGACCCTGAGTGTCTGGAATGAAAGCCCCCTTACCCCGGGTCAAACTGATATTGCTGGGATCTTTGGTTGGGTCTCGACATTACCCAATATGGGCAACAGAGAAGGACTGCCAAGAACTGGGCAAGGCCCCATAACTGCTCCTCCTGCTTGTGCTCTCTAGATCAGAGACCCTCCCAACTTCTTCCCTAGGAGCCTGACCCCTCCCTGGTATGTCACCTTTGCTTGACCCAGGCCTCTGGAGGGGCAACAGCCTGTCTCCCAGCACCAGCTGGGCTTCTGGCCTCAGTGGTTGCTCATCACACTTCCGGGGGCTGCCACGTGGGGTCACGTTGGTACCAAGGTTCTGTGTGGGGTGCAAGGATGACCACTGGAAAAAGGGCCAGCCCTGCCTTCCGCTGCTGCATCAGACTGGTCCCCATACCTCTCTCAGGCGGGCCAGTGACCCTCCTCACCAGCCATGGCTTCTCTTGTGACTCAGGCCCACTGGCAGGCTGGGTCCTGAATCCGGCAGGGAGGCTGGCCTATCAGGTCCTCACATGGCTGGAGGCACAGCCAGCCACCAGCATCCCTTGTGCTGTCCCCGTGGGGAAGAGAAGGGAATGATGTGTTCATAAACACCAGGGCAAGCGGGCACGGGCATGACACGGAGGAAAAAGTACTCCAATCAGAAGGGGAGTGGATTTTGGCAACACACATCTGGGCGGTCAGTCCCCAGAGGTGGGTACTGGGCTGAGCTCTCTCTCATCCAATGCCACCACTGGGTGACCTCCATTACGTTTCTTAACCTCTCTGTGTGCCAATCGCCTCATCTGGAAAAATGGGAATGGAGAAGAGTTGTACCTACCCAGGGTGGTTCTGTGAGCGTTTAAGGAGCAACTTCCTGTGAGACATGGAGTCCACGTGTGGCCCATGGTGGGCTTCAGGAAATGTTGGTGATGACAGGGATGAGGGAGCAACGGAGAGCCGGCAGTGAGGTGACGTACCCAAGGTCACGCCACCAGCAGAGGCAGCTGGTCACGCTGCTGAGAGCTGGCAGGAAATAGATGCGGACAAAGCAGGGTTGGTTTTCAGCTTCTCTCCACGGAAAGGCCGGCTGAACTTTCCCTCACCACGCAGAAATCGATAAGCAGGAGGTTTTTAAAAACCACCTCCCCATCGAACCTGCCACTGCCGGAGCTGAAGGCTGCGTGTTTTGTGGTCCGCCCAGCCCCAGGGGCACTTAGGGTGCGTCCACACTGGGTGTGTCAGTCATGCACTTGGGCTGCAGACGCCCAGGAGGCAGAGCCGAGCCTGCCAAGGTTATGTGTGCACCTCTCAGCTCCCTGCTTAACACTGCGTTCCCGGGACAGAGATTTCTCCCTGGCTGCTTCACATCCAGAGGAGACTATCAGTTCTCAGCAGAAAATAAGGCAAGTGTGAAAACAGCTTTTTATTTATTTTTATTTTTATTTATTTATTTTTTTGAGACAGAGTTTCCCTCTTGTTGTCCAGGCTGGAGTGCAATGGCGTGATCTCGGCTTACCACAACCTCCGCCTCCCACGTTCAAGCAATTCTCCTGCCTCAGCCTCCTGAGTAGCTGGGATTACAGGCATGCACCACCACACCCGGTTAATTTTGTGTTTTAGTAGAGATGGAGTTTCTCCATGTTGAGGCTGGTCTCAAACTCCTGACCTCAGCTCATCAGCCCGCCTCAGCCTCCCAAAGTGCTGGGATTACAGGCGTGAGCCACCACTCCCGGCGAAAACAGCTTTTTATGCCAACTGGGGCTCCACTTCCAGGGGAGGCCTTTCCTGGAGGCCCCCATTCGCTGCAATTCCTCAGCCTGGCTTGGAGTCACACCCTCCCTCCTATCAAGAAACATTGCATCTGCAGCGATCCCCCAGAGTGAGTGGCTGGGAGCCTGGGGGAGGAGCAGGGAAGGTGTTGGAATACTTCAGGTCATCAGCAGTGTTGCTGAAAAGTTTTGCCAGGAAACCCAGATCAGCCACCAAGAATCTGAGAGCCAGCACATGGGAAGAAGAAAAATAAGGTGATTTTTTCTGGGATTTTTGGGAATATTTGGGCCTCAACCCTGTCAGGGCAGGTTAGGTGGTGCAATGGTCACAAGCCCCAAGTCTTTG
Organism: Macaca thibetana thibetana; assembly: GCF_024542745.1. Classification (NCBI taxonomy): domain Eukaryota; kingdom Metazoa; phylum Chordata; class Mammalia; order Primates; family Cercopithecidae; genus Macaca; species Macaca thibetana. The sequence continues at coordinate 91,066,321 of NC_065584.1, forward strand.
TGGCTGATAGCAGCAGAAGTTTCTTTCTTGCCCACAGTAAGCATCCATCATGGTTAGCAGGAGACTAATCGTGGTCGTCTCTCCAGGACTCGGTTGACAGGAAGCCACCATCTCAAACTGTCGGCTTCCATTTCAGAGGGAAGGCGCCCTCTGGATGTTCTCACACCAGCATTCAGAAGCTCTTGCCTGGAAGTGTCACAGGTCACCTGTGCTCCCTGGCTAGGAGTAGTCCTTTGGCCACCCAAATGCCTGGGAGCTGGTCAGGAAGACAGTCACACAGGGGCCCAACATGGGTCTGCCCAGTTCTCAGGCACCAGACCACACCAGAGCAGGACCCCCTCCTCCCCTGCTTCCCCTCCTGTACCCACCAAAGCCACATGCCAGACGGATCACATGAGCTCAGGGCCAGGCCTGCCCAGATCCTCGGGCTGGGCCACCCTCGAGAGCTTCCTATGTCAGAGGCCCACTTTTTTACATTTAAATTTTACTTTTAATATTCTAAATGGATAAATTACAGTTGTATGTATTTATGGGTACAAAGTGATGTGATGACTGATGAACATAACATAAAAAATTAAATCAAGTAATTAGCATATCCATCCCCTTACACACTCATCATTTTTTGTGGTAAGGACATTTGAAATTTACTCTCTTGGTGATTTTGAAATGTACAACACATTATTACTTACTATATTTACCACACTGTGCAATATATCTCAAAGAAAAGAAAACTTACGGTGCACACCTGTAATCCCAGCCATACAGGAGGACAAGCACGGAAGGATCCTTTGAGCCCAGGAGATCGAGACTAGCCTGGGCAACACAGCAAGACCCCATTTCCTAAAAAAACAAAACAAAACATGTATTCCTCCTGCCTAATTGAGACCATGTGCCCTTTGACCGTCATGTCCTCACTCCCCTCGCCAGCTCTCCCACAACCTCTGGCACCATTCTGCTCTCTGCTTCTTTAACTTTGATTATTTTCCACCCCACATACAAGTGAGAACCTGCGGTATTTGTCTTTCTGTGCCTGGCTTATTTCACTCAGCATAATGTCCTCCAGTTCCATCTATGTCGTCACAAATGACAGAACGTCTTTCTTTTTTACAGCTGAATAGTATACCATTGTGCGTCTACACCACACTTTCTTTATCCATTCAACCATTATTGAATGATTAGATTGATTCCGTAACTTACAAATAGTGCTGCAGTGAGCATGGGCATGCAGTCTACATGTCCACTTTTGATCTTTTGAACATGAACTCAGACCCCAGTGACTCACACATTTTCTTATTTAAAAAAAAAAAAAAAAATACGGGCCGGGCGCGGTGGCTCAAGCCTGTAATCCCAGCACTTTGGGAGGCCGAGACGGGTGGATCACGAGGTCAGGAGATCGAGACTATCCTGGCTAACACAGTGAAACCCCGTCTCTACTAAAAAATACAAAAAACTAGCCGGGGGAGGTGGCGGGCGCCTGTAGTCCCAGCTACTCGGGAGGCTGAGGCAGGAGAATGGCGTGAACCCGGGAGGCGGAGCTTGCAGTGAGCTGAGATCCGGCCACTGCACTCCAGCTTGGACGACAGAGCGAGACTCCGTCTCAAAAAAAAAAAAAAAAAAATACGTATGCATATGTATAAATTATATATGTGTGCATATATGATGTATACATATGTTATGTGAATGTATCTATACACACACGTATATATACACATACAGCAAAGGTCTCCAGAGATTTCAAACTATATATACATTTTTTTCTTTTTTTCTTTTTCTTTTTTTTTTTTTGAGACAGAGTCCCTCTCTGTCACCCAGGATGGAGTGCAATGGTGTGATCTCAGCTCACTGCAACCTCCACCTCCCAGGCTCAAGCAATTCTCCTAACTCAGCCTCCTGAGTAGCTGGGATTACAGGCACACACCGCTGCACCCAGCCAACTTTTGTGTTTTTTTTAGTACAGAGGGGGTTTCACCATGTTGGCCAGAATGGTCTCGAACTCCTGACCTCAGGCGATCTGCCCACCTCGGCCTCCCAAAGTGCCGGGATTACAGGCGCGCACCACTGCACCCAGCCTAAGCTATGTATCTATACATACGTATAGATAGATGGACAGATGTTCCTTGCAGTTTTCCTTTGGAGATGGTTTACAGCTCTGGAGAGAACCCGGGGTCTCAGCACCTTTGCCATTCTAACCCATGAAACCTAAGGGTCAGCAAAGGGGCAACGGGGCCTTGGAAACTATCTTGCTTCAGTATAGTCCCTCATCAGAAAGTGGAGTCTCAGGAGATAAAAGATGCCCGGTGTCACCAGCTAGATCAGGGATGTGTTGACTCCCATTCCATCTGGAGGGATCTGGGGCCCTGCAAGTGACACTGAGGCAGGCCCTGCAGCATTCCCAGGTCCCACTGAGATTGCTGTACCTTGCCTCAGCCTGAACTGGACCACCTCTGCTCACACTGCATGCATGTTACTGCCTGTGACTGTAAGCACTCTGATCGCATTGCCCGTCCTCTCACATACTCATCAGCTTTATTTCTTGCCACTTTCAAGAAAGTGAGAGCCCGAAGAGTAATGCCCAGGCAGTAAGAGAGGTGAAGCATCTGATGGAGGCTTCTTCACACTTTTCTCTAATCCGATCCATGTTCAGTAGCTTTTCTGCATAGGAGAGCCTCTTCACGTAGACATCCATGCATCCACCCACGCATCTACCCATGCATCCACCCAGTCGTTCAAAACCCATTTTCCTCTCCTTCTAGTTTACGGCACACCTACTCTATGTCAGGTGCTATGTTCACCAGCTTACGGTAGAATGATGACCGAGTGAAGATGTTGGCCCCGAGGAAAATAAGTGACTGCTCTCTGATTCTTCCAGGGAGCAGATTTTGATTAGAGAAAAGGAGTCCAAATAGTACAAGGCAGGAAAGAGGGGAGGGGCACAGAACAGTGAAGCCGAGGCTGCAGAGAGTGGGGAGGTGGCTGCTAAAAGACTGTTTATTTACAATTCACACAGCAAAACTGACCACCTGCCAAACCCCATCCAGGGACAGATCTGGGTGCAGAGACCCCCAAATAGCCTATGCAGGCAGGTGTGGGGCAACCCTCAGTGCAAGGGGAGGGCTTGTGGGGTCCTTCCAGAGGCTCTGAAGGTGATAAGCTGCCATGAAAGATGGTAGTCTTTCCTGTAGGCACAGTTTGTGGTCCATAAAGACCTTTGCAGTGCAGAATGAGTTATTATTATTACAAGCCAGATGTGCCCCACTTGTTACTGAATCATCAGGTTGACTCTAAGTTTTAAAAATCCAATTTCCAGGCCCTCTTCACCTGCCAAGTGGGCAACAGCAGTTACTCTCATTGGAGACCCTTTCCCTTCGCCACTTCCCAGGCTCCTCCAGACTGAATGCATTCAGGGAGTCACCTCCCAGGTCAAAACCTGCTGTGATACCATCAAACCGCAGCACAGACCACAGACCACAGTCCCAAGCCTCCCATTCTTGACTCTAACACCAGCCTAGCCTGACCTGCTGCAGAGTGTGGCCTGTGACCACATCTGCGCTCTGTCCACACCGCTTCGTCCAGCCTCCCATGCTGATCCCCAGAGCAGCTCCCTGGGATGCCCTCTTCTCATCACTGCATCTGCTGCCCACCCAGGGCCCTCTGACCTTACCCTCCTGCAGGCCCCTCCCATCTGAGGTGCTCTGGAACGCCTGTGGTGTGAGTGTGCGTGAACTTTGACGTGCCTGCGTCCATGCTCAAGAGCGGTCTTGCCTGAACCACCTTGTCTCTAATAATCAGCATGAAACTCCTCAGAAGAAACAGAGGGGCCCCTCAGAACATCACGGAAAAGACGATGGCTCCAAAACAGCTAGATTCTAATCCCACCCCTGCTGCAGGGCGTGGCCCTCAGGCACATCTGTGCTCCGTGCATGTGATGTGACCTCGCAAAAGCATCCATTTCCTCATCTGGAAAACAGGACAATTCCTGGACTCTGCACACCTGGAAGTGACCATGAGGGTCAAATGAATGCTTTTCGAACTGCAAACGCTGTTCAGATGCTGGCGCCGTGACCAAAGACCTGGCTTACATCTGCTCTGTTTTCACAGGACACAGCCCTGGGTATACAGTAGGTGCTTAATGCAGGTGACCATGAGGAAGGGCTGTAGCCCGTGGAGGGCAGGCGGGTGGGATTCAGCTGGGGTCCTCAAAGGCTGCACCATGGGAAAAGCTGACAGGCCCTCCTGCTGGGGCCCAGGCTGGGAGCCAGAGCCCCTCCTTTGGCCACTCTGCAGTGGAAGAACAGGGAGCACACAGGAGGAGTGGCCCAGGCTCTCCATCTAAGGACATTCGAAGGGGACAAAAGGCCGTAGAAGCACTGGCAGAGCCTGAACGTGGCACCGTAGCCTCCTGCCAGCTGGAGATGTGCCTGGGCAGTGTGTCTTGGCATGGAATCCACAGCCAGCCAGCCTGGGGAGGGGATGGGGCCAGGACCCCTGGCTGTACAGACGGAGAGCCAGAGGTGGTTGCAGGTTTCTAACCGATAGTGGAGCTGATGAGTGGCCCGGCTTTCATTTGTTGACAGGAGACGCATGTCTGAGGCCAGAGCCAACTTCTTCCAGGGAACGGCTGAGAACCCCCGGGGGTGGCTTCCTTCCTCCTCAAAGGACACATGGGACGCAGATGTACAGGAGGCTGTTTAGAGAGGGCTCAAGTGGTGAGCTGTGCAGGGGTCCTCACGCCCCAGCCCAGTCTTGGAATGGGGCTGGAGACTTAGGAAGTGAGTGCTGGGGTCCTGTGGTTCCTGCCTTCGGGAAGATCTGAAGGAGCTTCCTGCAGGCCTTTCTTCGCAGCATTCATCCCAAACCCCGAAGCCTCCTTCCCCTGGTTCCATGGTAGGAGCGGTTGCATTCCCCTGTCTGAGAGGGCCACCTCCTTCCCACCTACTCAGGCTGGCAGGGCTCAGGCTGAGGTCCAGACCCTCATGCCAGCTTGGTGCTTGGCCAGAGCTGCAAAATTGCAGCTGGGCTGCCTGCAGGAGGGCACCGCTGAGGCCTTCTAGGCCCAGACAGGCCGAGAGAGTCCCCACCCTCCACCCCAGCCCCACCCTCCTCCTGAGGCCCCTGTCATGGGTGTGGGTGACTCAAGAGGAGGTTCTGGTTTCTGTCTGATTTAGCGGCTGAGGCAACCTGATCCTGAAACAATGACAAGCCTCAGAACGGTCCTTCCCACGCCCTCAGAGGAGTGTTTCAGGCCCAGCCAATAACACAGCAGAACGGAAAATGACGTTGGGAGGGAAAGGTCAGGCGGCTAGGCCTCCCATGGAAGGCAGCAGGTGGTTGCTCAGGCCAGAGGGCCAAGTGGCGCTATCTGTGGGCACCGGCAGTTGGCAATGACCCTGCAGATCAACCTGGGTCCAGGCTGCGGACACCAAGCAGGGGCACCTGCCTGGCCTGGCTGCCTCATGTGGTCCCCACAGCCTTGGCTGGGACAACTCAGGACAGTGGCCTGGCCTCTAGGCCAGCAGGCCAGCTCAGGTTGCTAACGCCTAATTTGCCTGCAGCCCCGGGCCACTCGTGGACACAGGAGGAAGGGGTGGGGTAGAGGTGGCAGAGGGAGAGCAGAGCCCAGCACACAGCATTTGGCACCATAACCGAGGCAGCTGCTTTCCTTACAGAGCTGCCACTGACAGGATCAGCACTTACAGAGCCCCTGCTGTATGCCAGGAAGTACATTTATTATTGCTTCTTGTCACATTGGCCCTGCCAGGTGTGTACCCCAAACATTAGCCCCATTTCACAAATAAGAAAGTTGAGGCTTCTGTGATTAAGCAGAGGCTGTGAAGTCCCATTCAGAGCCCCAGCCACCCAGCTGTCCTGTAGGACAGGACATACCTACTAGCCTGCTTCTCGATTATTCTTTTCTTCTCTGCCACCTTGGGAATGTCCCCCCCACCTGCAAGCACAGCTCGGCTATGCCAGGGGAGTCTGTGCCCCAGAGCCCCCTCATCCATGGGGATGGGAGTCTGTAGAAATGCTCACCTCTGCCCTCTCCAGTGAGGACATTGGAGGCCTGTGTCCCACAGTCTCCCTGAGGGCCCAGTGGGTTGAGCCCGTTGCCTGCAGTGGGAACCCCTCATTCATGGACCTCTCTCCCTCCCCTGCCTCCCTCTCCACCTCCACCCCTGCCCTGCACTTCCTGGGATCACTTCATGCACCCAAGTCCTCATTGTGGTCTGCTCGAGGGGGAACCCACATGGAGCCATGCCCCTTCCAGGCACAGGGAAGAAGCACAGGCCCCTGGCTGAGTGTGCCACAGGGGGTGCAGCAGGAGTGCAAACGCAGAGTTCAACTCAGCATCCAGCTGGAACCCACGTTCACTTGCATTTGACCAGCTTAAGAGAGACAAGATGAGTAGAATTGTAGCAATCAAAGTGCTTCAGCTGCAGGTAGTAGGAAATCCAGCTCAAACCGGTTTAAGCGGAGGCCAGGGGCTGCAGGTTGGGCTTCTCCCATGGCACCTGCTCTGGTCCCCCAGTCCCCCTGAGTGGTGCACACTTCCCTCCACAAGGTGTGTTGCTGGGTGGCCACGGCTGTCCCGGGCTCGCATTTGCTCATGACAGTGTCTGGAGAGCTCCGCCTTTGAGGGCTCTTCCTGGGGCCTCTACCGAGAGAGGACTTGGGGAACATGACAAAAAATATCTGGGTTCTTGAGACAGCAGAAAGGGTGGTGGAAGCTGGGTGAGTAACCAAACAGCATCTGCTAGAAATTTTTTTTCTCCAATTTAAGTTTCTCCCTGCTGACTTCTCCTTAACCCGCCGCTGACTGGCCAATGCTAGCAGATGGGCACAGGGAACAAACTAGTGGCATATTAATCTTCATGGAAAAGCCTAGAAATGGGCCGTCCTTTCACAGCAGTTCTGTGTCTACAGTGAACATGTGAGCTGTGTTTAACTGTGTAAACACAATAAAGTTGTGTTATGGAAGTGAACTTGTTCCTCACTGGCAGGTGGATTTAAATGTAAGAGTGGTCCACAGCTCCCTCCACGGAGCTGCTGCTGCCCTGATATCCTTCCTATGACCCTTCAGCCTCTGGTCATTGACCTGCCTGTGTCCATGCATGGCTGACCTGGAGGCCCACACAGGAGCAGCCATTCCTGGCAGGTCTGGGCAGGGGTCCCTGGCGTGCAGCCCTGGAGGGGCTGGGGCTGTGTAAGTTCAGGGCCTTGTCTCCCTCACTGAAAATACAGGACACAATGGGACAGAATAGAGAGCCCAGATATAAGGCTGAACACCTACAACTATCTGATCTTCACAAAGCTGACAAAAACAAGCAATGGGGGAAAGGAATTCCTATTCGATAAATGGTGCTGGGATAGCTGGCTAGCCATATGCAGAAGAATGAAACTGGACTCCTACCTTACACCATATACAAAAATCAACTCAAGATGAAGTAAAGACTTAAAGGGAAAATCTAAAACTATAAACACCCTGGAAGACACCTTAGTAAATACCATTCTGGACATAGAACTTGGAAAGATTTCATGGTAAAGATGCCAAAAGCAATTGCAACAAAAACAAAAATTCACAAATGGAATCTAATTAAATTAAAGCGCTTCTGCACAGCAAATCAACAGAGTAAACAGACAACCTAAGAATAGGAGAAGATATTTACAAACTATGCATCTGACAAAGATCTAATATCCAGCATCTATAAGGAACTTAAACAAATTTACAAATGAAAACCCCATTCAGAAGTGGGCAAAGAACATAAACAGACACTTCTTAAAAGAAGACATACATGTAGCCAACAAGCATATGAAAAAATGCTGAATATCACTAATCATTTGAGAAATGCAAATCAAAACCACAATGAGATACCATTACACACCAGTCAGAATGGCTATTATTATTATTATTATTATTATTACTGTGATTTGAGACTGAGTTTCGCTCTTTTGCCTGGGCTGGAGTGCACTGGCGCAACCTCCGCTCACAGCAACCTCCACCTTCCAGTTTCAAGGAGTCTCCTGCCTCAGCCTCCCGAGTAGCTGGGATTACAGGCACCCACCACCAAACCTGGCTATTGTATTTTTAGTAGAGATGGGGGTTTCACCATGTTGGCCAGGCTGCTTTTGAACTCCTGACCTCGTGATCTGCCTGCCTCAGCCTCCCAAAGTGCTGGGATTACAGGTGTGAGCCACCATGCCTGGCCTGCAGAATGGTTATTAAAAGACAAAAAATAACAAACCCTGGTGAGGTTGTGGAGACTAGGAAACACTTATACACTGTTCATGGGAGTATAAATTATTTCAGCCATTGTGGAAAGCAGTGTGGTGATTCCTCAAAGAACCTAGAACTACCATTCAACCCAGCAATCCCATTTCTGGGTATATACCCCAAAGAATATAAATTGTTCTGTCATAAAGACACATGCACACATATGTTAACTGCAGCACTATTCACAATATCAAAGATATGGAACCAACCTAAATGCCCATCAACAGTAGACTGGATAAAGAAAATGTGGTACATATACACCAGGGAATACTATGCAGCCATAAAAAAGAATGAGATCATGTCCTTTGTGGGAATGTGCATGGAATTGGAGCTCATTATTCTTAGCAGAGTAATGCAGGAGAGCCAAATACCACATGTATGTTCTCACTTATAAGTGGGAGCTAAATCATAACACATGGACACACCAAGAGGGGAGCAACACACTCCTTGAGAGTGGAGAGTGGGAGAGGGAGAGGAGCAGAAAAATTACCTATCTGAACTGTGCTTATGACCTGGGTGACAAAGCAATCTTTACACCAATCCCCCATGACATGCAGTTTATCTATATAACAAATCTGCACATGTACCCCAGAAACTAAAATTTCAAAAAAAAGAAAATAGAAAACACAGGACACTGTCCCTCTCCCTCCCCCAATCAACCCAAGCTAAGATTTTCAAGGCCTCTACACCTCTTTTAAATAATTCCCAGATGACTGAATTCCCAGACTGAAGCAAATGCTCCCGAACAGGGGAGCAACTCGGCCCTGGGGTCTTAAGTTCCCACCTTGCCCAAGAAATGAGACTGGCCTCCTCCTCCTTGCAGGGCAGTGCAGGGCAGTGGAGGAGCAGGGGCAGTGGGCTGCACTTGCAGCTGTGTCGCCCTGAGCAATGGTATCCGCCCTTGCTAAGGCTTGAGTAGGTAAAAAAAGCGACCAGGAAGCTTGAACTGGGTGGAGCCCACCGCAGCTCAAGGAGGCCTGCTTGCCTCTGTAGACTCCACCTCTGGGGGCAGGGCATAGCTGAACAAAAGGCGGCAGAAACTTCTGCAGACTTAAACATCCCTGTCTGACAGCTTTGAAGAGAGTAATGATTCTCCCAGCACGGAGTTTGAGATCTGAGAATGGACAGACTGTCTCCTCAAGTGGGTCCCTGACCCCCGAGTAGCCTAACTGGGAGACACCTCCCAGTAGGGGCCGACTGACACCTCATACAGCCAGATGCCCCTCTGAGACGAAGCTTCCAGAAGAAGGATCAGGCAGCAACATTTGGCTTTCTGCAATATTTGTTGTTCTGCAGCCTCCACTGGTGATACCCAGGCAAACAGGATCTGGAGTGGACCTCCAGCAAACTCCAACAGACCTGCAGCTGAGGGTCCTGACTGTTAGAAGGAAAACTAACAAACAGAAAGGACATCCAAACCAAAACCCCATCAGTACGTCACCATCATCAAAGATCAAAGGTAGATAAAACCACAAAGATGGGGAGAAACCAGAGCAGAAAAGCTGAAAATTCTAAAAGTCAGAGTGCCTCTTCTCTGATTTTTCTGATCGCAAAGGAATGCAGCTCCTTGCCAGCAATGGCACAAAGCTGGACAGAGAATGACTTTGATGAGTTGAGAGAAGAAGACTTCAGATGATCAGTAATAACAAATTCTCCAAGCTAAAAGGGGATGTTTGAACCCATCACAAAGAAGCCAAAAACCTTGAAAAAAGATTAGATGAATGGCTAACTAGAATAAACAGTGTAGAAAAGACTTTAAATGACCTGATGGAGCTAAAAAACCATGACACAACAACTACGTGACGCATGCACAAACTTCAGTAGCTGATTCGATCAAGTGGAAGAAAGGGTATCAGTGATTGAAGATCAAATGAATGAAATGAAGCAAGAAGAGAAGATTAGAGAAAAAGAGTAAAAAGAAATGAACAAAGCCTCTAATAAATTTGGGACTATGTGAAAAAACCAAATCTACGTCTGATTGGTGTACCTGAAAGAGACGGGGAGAATGGAACCAAGTTGGAAAACACTCTGCAGGATATTATCCAGGAGAACTTCCCCAACCTAGCAAGGCAGGCCAATATGCAAATTCAGGACATACAGAGAACATCACAAAAATACTTCTCGAGAAGAGCAACTCCAAGACACATAATTGTCAGATTCATTAAAGTTGAAATGAAGGAAAAAATGTTAGGGGCAGCCAGAAAAAGGTAGGGTTACCCATAAAGGGAAGCCCATCAGACTAACAGCGGCTCTCTCGGCAGAAACTCTATAAGCCAGAAGAGAGTGGGGGCCCATATTCAACATTCTTAAATAAAAGAATTTTCAACCCAGAATTTCATATCCAGCCAAACTAAGCTTCATAAGTGAAGGAGAAATAAAATCCTTTACACACAAACAAATGCTGAGAGATTTTGTCACTACCAGGCCTGGCTTACAAGAGCTCCTGAAGGAAGCACTAAACATGGCAAGGAATGACCAGTACCAGCCACTGCAAAAACATGCCAAATTGTAAAGACCATCAATGCTAGGAAGAAACTGCATCAACTAATGAGCAAAACAACCAGCTAACATCATAATGACAGGATCAAATTCACATATAACAATATTAACCTTAAATGTAAATGGGCTAAATGCTCCAATTAAAAGACACAGACTGGCAAATTGGATAAAGAGTCAAGACCCATCAGTCTGCTGTATTCAGGAGACCCATGTCACTTGCAGAGACACACATAGGCTCAAAATAAAGGGATAGAGGAAGATCTACCAAGCAAATGGAAAACAAAAAAAGAGCAGGGGTTGTAATCCTAGTCTCTGATAAAACAGACTTTAAACCAACAAAGATCAAAAGAGACAAAGAAGGCCATTACATAATGGTAAAGGGATGAATTCAACAAGAAGAGCTAACTATCCTAAATATATATGCACTCAATACAGGAGCACCCAGATTCATAAAGCAAGTCCTTAGAGACCAACAAAGAGACTTAGACTCCCACACAATAATAATGGGAGACTTTACACCCCACTGTCAACATTAGACAGATCAATGAGACAGAAAGTTGACAAGGATATCCAGGAATTGAACTCAGCTCTGCACCAAGTGGACCTAATAGACATCTACAGAGCTCTCCACCCCAAATCAACAAAATATACATTCTTCTCAGCACCATTTCACACTTATTCCAAAATTGACCACATAGTTGGAAGTAAAGCACTCCTCAGCAAATGTAAAAGAACAGAAATTATAACAAACTGTCTCTCAGATCACAGTGCAATCAAACTAGAACTCAGGATTAAGAAACTCACTCAAAACCGCTCAACTATATGGAAACTGAACAACCTGCTCCTGAGTGACTACTGGGTACATAACAAAATGAAGGCAGAAATAAAGATGTTCTTTGAAACCAATGAGAACAAAGACACAACATACCAGAATCTCTGGAACACATTTAAAACAGTGTGTAGAGGGAAATTTATAGCACTAAATGCCAACAAGAAAAAGCAGGAAAGATCTAAAATCAACACCCTAACATCACAATTAAAAGAACTAGAAAAGCAAGAGCAAACACATTCAAAAGCTAGCAGAAGGCAAGAAATAACTAAGATCAGAGCAGAACTGAAGGAGATAGAGACACAAAAAACCCTTCAAAAAATAATGAATCCAGGAGCTGGTTTTTTGAAAAGATCAACAAAATTGATAGATTGCTAGTAAGACTAATAAAGAAGAAAAGAGAGAGGAACCAAATAGATGCAATAAAAAACGATAAAGGGGATATCACCACCGATCCCACAGAAATAGAAACTACCATCAGAGCATACTATAAACACCTCTACACAAATAAACTAGAAAATCTTGAAGAAATGGATAAATTCCTGAACACATACACCCTCCCAAGACTAAATTAGGAAGAAGTTGAATCTCTGAATAGACCAATAACAGGCTCTGAAATTGAGGCAATGATAATAGCCTACCAACCAAAAAAAGTCCAGGACCAGACAGATTCACAGCCGAATTTTACCAGAGGTACAAAGAAGAGCTGGTACCTTTCCTTCTGAAACTATTCCAATCAATAGAGAAAGAGGGAATCCTCCCTAACTCATTTTATGAGGCCAGCATCATCCTGATACCAAAGCCTGGCAAAGACACAACCAAAAAAGAGAATTTTAGACCAATATTCCTGATGAACATCAATGCAAAGATCCTCAGTGAAATACTGGCAAACTAAATCCAGCAGCACATCAAAAAGCTTATCCACCACAATCAAGTTGGCTTCATCCCTGGGCTGCAAGGCTAATTCAACATACACAAATCAATAAATGTAATCCATCATATAAACAGAACCAAAGATAAAAACCACATAATTATCTCAATAGATGCAGAAAAAGCCTTCAACAAAATTCAACAGCCCTTCATCCTAAAAAATCTCAATAAACTAGGTATTGTTGGGACATATCTCAAAATAATAAGAGTTATTTATGACAAACCCACAGCCAATATATTGAATTGGTAAAAACTGGAAGCATTCCCTTTGAAAACTGGCACAAGACAGAGATGCCCTCTGTCACCACTCCTATTCAACATACTGTTGGAAGTTCTGGTCAGGGCAATCAGGCAGGAGAAAGAAATAAAGAGTATTTAACTAGGAAAAGAGGAAGTCAAATTGTCCCTGTTTGCAGATGACATGATTGTATATTTAGAAAACCCCATCATCTCAGTCCAAAATCTCCTTAAGCTGATAAGCAACTTCAGCAGCAAAGTATCAGGATACAAAATCAATATGCAAAAATCACAAGCATTCCTCTACACCAATAACAGACAGAGAGGCAAATCATTAGTGAACTCCTATTCACAATTGCTTCAAAGGGAATAAAATACCTAGGAATTCAATTTACAAGGGATGTGAAGGACCTCTGCAAGGAAAACTACAAACCACTACTCAATGAAATAAAAGAGGACACAAACAAATGGAAGAACATTCCATCCTCATGGATAGGAAGAATCAGTATTGTGAAAATGGCCATACTGCCCAAGGTAATTTATAGATTCAATGCCATCACCATCAAGCTACCAATGACTTTCTTCACAGAATTGGAAAAAACTACTTTAAAGTTCACATGGAACCAAAAAAGAGCCTGCATTGCCAAGACAATCCTAAGCCAAAAGAACAAAGCTGGAGGCATCATGCTACCTGACTTAAAACTATACTATAAGGCTACAGTAACCAAAACAGCATGGTACTGGTACCAAAACAGAGATATAGACCAATGGAACAGAACAGAGCCCTCAGAAATAATACCACACATCTACAACCATCTGATCTTTGACAAACCTGACAAAACAAGAAATGGGGAAAGGATTCCCTATTTAATAAACAGTGCTGGGAAAACTGGCTAGCCATATGTAGAAAGCTGAAACTGGATCCCTTCCTTACACCTTATACAAAAATTAATTCAAGATGGATTAGAGACTTAAATGTCAGACCTAAAACCATAAAAACACTAGAAGAAAACCTAGGCAATACTGTTCAGGACATAGGCATGGACAAGGACTTCATGACTAAAACACCAAAAGCAATGGCAACAAAAGCCAAAATTGAGAAATGGGATCTAATTAAACTAAAGAGCTTCTGCACAGCAAAAGAAACTACCATCAGAGTGAACAGGCAACCTACAGAATGGGAGAAAATTTTTACAATCTACCCATCTGATAAAGGGCTAATATCCAGAATCTACAAAGAACTTAAACAAATTTACAAGAAAAAAATCAAACAACCCCATCAAAAAGTGGGCAAAGGATATAAACAAACACTTCTCAAAAGAAGACATTTATGCAGCCAATAGACACATGAAAAAATGCTCATCATCACTGGCCGTCAGAGAAATGCAAATCAAAACCACAATGAGATACCATCTCATGCCAGTTAGAATGGCGATCATTAAAAAGTCAGGAAACAACACATGCTGGAGAGGATGTGGAGAAATAGGAACACTTTTACACTGTCGGTGGGACCGTAAACTAGTTCAACCATTGTGGAAGACAATGGTTGTGGAAGTTCCTCAAGGATCTAGAACTATAAATACCATTTGACCCAGCCATCCCATTACTGGGGATATACCTAAAGGATTATAAATCATGCTGCTATAAAGACACATGCACATGTATGTTTATTGTGGCACTATTCACAATAACAAAGACTTGGAACCAATCCAAATGTCCATCAATGATAGACTGGATTAAGAAAAAGTGGTACATACATGGAATACTATGCAGCCATTAAAAAGGATGAGTTCATGTCCTTTGTAGGGACATGGATGAAGCTGGAAAACATCATTCCCATCAAACTATCACAAGGACAGAAAACCAAACATCGCATGTTCTCACTCATAGGTGGGAATTAAACAATGAAAACACTTGGACACAGGGTGGGGAACATCACACACTGGGGCCTGTCGTGGGGTAGGGGGAGGGGGAGGGATAGCATTAGGAGATATACCTAATGTAAATGATGAGTTAATGAGTGCAGCACACCAACATGGCACATAGATACATATGTAACAAACCTGCACGTTGTGCACATGTACCCTAGAACTTAAAGTAAATAAATAAAAATATATATATAATCAATGCACAGGACTCAACAGTAATAGCTCAAAACATAACCGACCTAGATTCTTTCAAACAGCAAGATCAGATTAATAATATTATAGCTGGATTTTATATTTTTCTCTTAAAGTTCTTTGCCTGCTCAATTAAAGAAAGGATACATACCCAAAGAAAGCAAGATATAACGACTGTTTTTTATATACAATTTTAAATCCCTGTCATTTATTTAAAATCTAGACACGACACAGCTTTGATCTATTGAATTAAACTGCATACCATCAAAGAGGGTGTAATTCTTCAGTCAATAAATCAAGGCCCACCCCAGAGGCGGTGAGAGGGGACTGTCTCGCCTGCCTCTCAGGGCTGGGCATGGGTGGGGGATGCAATTGGAGTGTACATGGGGCCTCATGCACAGGGCGTGTCTCCAGTCGCAGAGACCCCTGCCTGAAGGATCACTCAGGGTCCAGCTAGAAGTAGAAACCACCCCAGCTCTTTGAACAGAGAGACTGTACCATCAAGCATCGCTAACCCTTGTGCATTGCAAAGGCAAAAAGTGAAAACTGAGCTAGCACAATAGAGCAGCAACTGCCAGGGGAGGGCTGGGAGCAAAGAGGCCAGGACAGAATGATTAAACTCCCAGGAGTGAAGGACCCCTGGAAGCAATACGCAGATCCGTGAGGAGTGGGCACAGGCTGGCCGCAGCAGATGGTCTGCCCCAGTGAGGGGAAGGAACACAGAAGCAGGCTCTGCGGCGTCCTTCTTCATTTCGTCCTGAATGGGCTTGGCATCCCCCAGCTCCACAGCCTTTGCTGTGCCTTGTCCCCTTTGCGATCCCGTAGGGCAGGCAGCCTCTCTGGTGGCCCTCGTGATTCCTGCCACCTAGCGACTGGCTTCTACTGAGTAGAATCTAGCAAAAGTAATGGGCTGTCCCTTCCAAGATTATTTGGCTACAAAATGACTGTGCCCCCCAGCTTGCCCGCCTTCTCTTGTTCCCTCCCCTGCAGAGCCCTTGCTCTGGGAAAAGCCAGCTGCCCTGTACTGAGCAGCCCTGTGATCCACGTCCTCCACCAGCAGCTGGAGAAGGCCTGGAGCCCCAACAGGGGACACCAGAGAGAGCCTGGAAGCAGATTCTCCAGCCCCAGTGGAGCCTTCAGAGCCTCCCGCCATGACTGGGGCCTTGTTAGGAAACCTCAGAATTTCCAGGATCCTCTTCTGACCTCCATTCCAGACCTGCTTTCTCTGACATGGCAGCCCTCACACCCGCCCTGTTAGGGGAGTCAAGGCAATTGACGCATACAGGCGCTCCTCGAGTTACGTGGGGGTTGCATCCTGGTAAACCCATTCCAAGTTGAAAATATCGGAAATTGAAAACGCATTTGACACACCTAAGCTACCGAACATCCTAGCTTAGCCTAGTGGACCTTAAACATGCTCAGGACACTCGGGTTAGCCTACAGTTGGGCAAAAGCGTTTCACACAAAGCCTATTTTATCATAAAATGTTGAATATTGTACATTCGTCAAAACTGCCAAGATTTCAAAAAATCGTAAATTGAGCCACCACGAGCCAGGGACCGTCTGTAATTCCTCAGGTGGACAAAGATTATAAGACTACGTATTTCCTATAGCTGATTCCTGAGAAGAATGCTCCACTCCAAGTAGGCGACAGTGCAGGTGCGGCAGGCCCGGGCTGCCCTGGGATTCTGTGGCGTCCTCCATGGGGTGCTGGCAACCTGCATCACCCTTGCTGTGGCTCCGTCCTGCAGCCTAGGCTTGCCCACGCTGTGATTTCCTGAGCTCTGCAGCTCCCGTTCAGCCTTCGCCTGCGCAGTGGGCATGCAGCCCTCAAAGACTGGGACACTTCACCCTCACAGTGATGTTTCCTGGCAAGCCAACCAGCCAGATTCTCAGCGGATCCCTGGGGCCTCCCCTGGAAGTAGGGGAGATCCTTCAGGCTGCTTCTCACTCTGCAGGGACTGAATGAGAAGCACCACTGGTTTCAGGGAAGCTGATACCCACCAAGGTAGAGCCTGGGCTGTAGGGAGTTGTTAGGGTGTCCTCTGGGGGGTCAGCCCTGATGGAAGGAGACAGAATGGGACAGGCGGGATGGTCCGAGGGAGAAGCTGGTCTGAGGAGCCCCGGAGCTGGGGTGGCCCTGCGAGCTGCACCAAGCTGTAATGAGGGGACCAAGGTTTATGCCCCCAAGCTGATCTGTCCCTGGCTGGGGTGAGGGGGCTGCCTTGGGTGAGGAGGCTGCTCTTTCCTGCCAAGGCATTTCCCCAGAGGGCTGACAGCTCTGTGACCTTGAAGTCCTAGGCCTTTCCAGCTTCTCATTCCCTGGGGCCATGAGCCTCATGACTCAGCCCTGGAGGTGGAGGCTGCAAGGAAACCTGGAGGAGGTGGGAATGAGGAGACTGCACATAGCCCGTGGACTCCCACGGCCAGCCTGTGCCTGTGGGAAATGAGTTCAAGCAGCAGGGCCGGGAACTGACTCACCCTGCGGTGCCCACCGATGAGAGGTGCCCATCGTCCCCGCTCAGGGAAGCTGCTGTAGCATCTCGCACCTTCGCCTCCTCATTTCCTACCACCTCCTATGCTTCAGGAACGGCTGCCTGTGAGGCTCAGCCCCACATGATGCCTGGAGACCCTAATTTTAAGGACCTCTCTCTTGTTCCAGGTCCACACTGGCTACTACTAGGTCCTTTCTGACAAGAGCCAGCAGCTCCTGGTACTGACAGGAGCCCTCCTACTGCCCCATCGGTGACCACTGCCACAATAATGCTGTGGGACGGATCGCCCTGAAACTCAGTGACTTGAAGCAATGAGCAATTATTTAGCCCACGAGTCTGCAGCCTGTGATGCAGGCGGGACTCACCCGGGCCATTGTCCTGGCTGCTGGCTGGTCTAGGGTGGCCTCGGCTGGGGCAGCTGGGGACGCCAGTCCTGTTCCAAGGGTCCTGTCCACCAGCAGGCCAATCGAGGCATGTTCTTACACTGTGGCAGAGCCGAGTGAGCAAGCCCCATTTGCCGGCACTTTTCAGGCCTCTACTTGTATCCCACTTGCTGACATCGCTTGGCCAAAGCAAGTCACGTGACTGACGCTGGGTCAAAAAAAAAAAGAAGGCCCTGCAAGGTGGCCCGTGATGGATGTGGATTCAGGGAGGGTGCGGTTGACAGCCCTCATCCCTATATGCTGCCTGGCAGGAAAAGGAAGGCCAACAAAGCGACCCCCAAAGTCACAATCCCAAAGCTAGTTCTGATACGAGAACAGATGCTCGACCCCCTGGAGACTCTTCTGGGCTGGACTAACGTGGCCACAATCACTCTGGGAGAGCAGGGGCTTCATCTGATTCACACTGCTGCCACCATCGATAACAGTGCAACCCCTGCACAGAGAATGGGCAAAAATAATTACTCAATGAATGAAATCTAAAATGGGAACCAGGGGGTGTTTCTGACAACGTTTGTATGTCTTATAAGGGGTTGGAAAAGGGCATAACCATGTTTTCGGTGTTTCTATGCAATGAACTTCATTTTATTTCATTTGTGTTTTTGTCTTAAAGTCTACCACTGCAAACAATTTTATATAATTACCACTAGCTGTATCACCACCCCCCGACCCCTGCCCCCCACCCAAAAAGTGGCCATGGCTGGTACAGTGGCTAACGCCTGTAATCCCAGCACTTTGGGAGGCCAAGGTAGGTGGATCACCTGAGGTCAGGAGTTCGGGACCAGCTTGGCCAAACATGATGAAACTCCATCTCTACTAAAAAAATTCAAAAATTAGCTGAGCATGGTGGTGGGTGCCTGTAATCCCAGCTACTTGGGAGGCTGAGGCAGGAGAATCACTTTAACCTGGGAGGTAGGGGTTGCAGTGAGCCAAGATCGCGCCATTGCACTCCAGCCTGGGCAAGAAGAGTGAGACTCCATCTCAAAAAAAAAAAAAAAAAAGGCCAGGCTTGGTGGCTCACGCCTGTAATCCCAGCACTTTGGGAGGCTGAGGCTGGCAGATCACGAGATCAGGAGATCGAGACCATCCTGGCTAACGTGGTGAAACCCCGTCTCTACTAAAAGTACAAAAAAAATTAGCCTGGCATGGTGGCAGGCACCTGTAGTCCCAGCTACTCGGAAGGCTGAGGCAGGAGAATGGCGTGAGCCCGGGAGGCAGAGGTTGGAGTGAGCTGAGATCACACCACTGCACTCTAGCCCAGGCAACCGAGCAATACTCCGTCTCAATAAACAAAACAAAACAAACAAAAAAGTGGCCATGATTGCATCACCATGCAGCCTCTGGAGTCCAGAGCAAGAAAAATGCCGAGGGTACTCGTTAGCCCTGAGTGGAAGTGACTTATTGGAAACTTGGCATGGGCTGGCTAAGGCCGAGCTCTGAGCTAGCATAGTGCCGAAGCCTGTCCCCAATCACAGCCACATGGACTGGCCTGGACCCCATGACCAGGGAGGGGAGAGGGGCCCAGGGAGGCCAGCAGGAGAGGGACCACCAGCATTCCCCGGGGTTCTTCCCCAAGCTGGATTCCTGGTGGGTGCCAGACAGTGCAGTTGGGGGAACACACCAGACGGTGTCTGCCATGTAGTCCCCTCCAGCGCCGAGACCTTGTGGTCTCTCTCAGCCTGAGGTCCTGCCTGCCTTCAGCAGCCCGATGCAGCCCTGCCATGCCCTGCCGTGCCTCTGTGGCTCTCCTCTCCTTGGCAGTCTTCCCCTCACCTTTCTTTGTGCTGGAGCAAGATGAGGCTCCACGCAAGGCATCTCATAAGGGGACTCATTTGGAACATGAAACTAACGCAAGGACTCGGGGCAGGGAAGCTCTCCGTGATTAGCAATGGCGTATAGGATTTATATACACGTGCTGGGCATGAACACAGGCTGGAAGGAAGATTCATTGCTTTTGCTTCTATGGATTCATTTACTTTCAGCTCCAGGCTTCCTTATGCTGAGCTGGAGGGAACTTGACCTCAGCCATCGTTAGGCTTCTTCCTTGGGAAGAGCAGAGGTCCCAGGCTTTCTCTATGAGGCCAAGGTGCTGGAGGCCCAGCTCACTGGTCTGTCCTGGGTGTGGTGAGACACTAGACCCCAGCCTGCCCTGCCCTTCAGATCCATCCAGTGTGTGGGTGTGGGAATCTTGATATGTTTAGGAGTTCTAGAATCCGTCTACCTCCCAGTGCTGCTGGAAAGCACTGCCTAAGAGCTTCAGACTCCATTCCCCAGGAAACAAAGAAAAAAATTATAAGAAGAAAAAAGGGCCAGGCGCAGTGGCTCACACCTGTAATCCCAGCACTTTGGGAGGCCAAGGCAGGTGGATCACAAGGTCAAGAGATACCATCCTGGCCAACATAGTGAAACTCCATCTCTACTAAAAATACAAAGATTAGCTGGGTGTGGTGGCACGTGCCTGTAGTCCCAGCTACTTGGGAGGCTGAGGCAGAAGAATCGCTTCAACCCGGGAAGCAGAGGGTGCAGTGAGCTGAGATCACGCCACTGTACTCTAGCCTGGCGACAGAGTGCACCTCTGTCTCAAGAAAAGCAAAAAAGAAAGCCAGAAACTAACTTAACTGACTCTCCATTCCTACCAATAATGAAAATAATAATACTAATAATAATCGCTAGTGCAAATAATACTACTAATGATTGCTAATGAGAATTATAATACTACTAATAACTACTCTTAGATTGTGTGCTTGCTTTGTCTAGCATTGTCCTAAGTTTCTTATGAATAATTAGCTCATCTGATCCCCACAGCAACCCTAGGAGGGCGATACTACTCCCATTTTACAGATGAGGAAACCGAACCACAGAGACCTTCAGTAATTTGCCCAAGGTCAGACAACGAACAAGCAGCAGAGCTGGGTACCCCAGCACTCTGAACCTCTGAGCCCTCCTGCCTGTCTAAGGATAAGCACAGCCATTGGGATTGTGGAGCAGTGAATCCGGGCACTCTCTCTGTAATGAGGGAGCTGATCTCACCAGAGAGTGGTGTCCTGGCCTTGGAGGTATGCCTATGGTTCTGCTGTCTTCTTCTCTGGTCTCAAAGCCCATTTCTCCTTCCACTTAGGGTCTTTGGGGGGTCACTTGGAAAGGGATCCAGGACAGGCAGAGCCAAGGCTGCAGGTGCCTTTGACATGCTTGTTAATCCAGACAACTCACCCTGTGACATCAATGTGCAATACTGATCCTCGGTCACACCGCGCTAGTCTCAGAGTAGGTGAGTTCGCCAGAAAGGGAGTTTGCAGGGAGGTTTCCTTGAATAGACCCTCAGCCCTTGCTCACCTAAGCTCAAAGAAAACCACCTCCACTAAGATGCCAAGCCACAGGGAAGTTTGTTCTCACATAAATTCCATGCCAAGGGTCAGGGTGGGCTTCAGGACTGGCTTCATCCAGGGGCTGTGGCCCCATCTCTCAGTGATTCTCTGACTTCCCAAATTAACTGTGTTAGCTTCATCCTCAGTCTGGCTTCCTTCATGGTGGCAAAATGGTGGCAGCTGTCCCAGGCCTCAAACCCGCCTGCCCAGATGTCCAGAGACAGAGGAGGTGTTTCTTTCCTTGGCTCACTCTTAAGAGCAAGGAACTATTCACATCTCGCTGTCTCAAACTAGGTCACACGCCCACCTCCAAGCCACTGGAGCTGCAACTCTGGGGCCCAGAGTAATGCCTGCACTGATTGGCTCAGGCCTGGATTCCTCCACCAGTCACAGTGCCCAAGACAGTGGGATGCTGCCTGGCCAGTCAGTCTCAGCCCTGGGCCAGGGATGCTTGGGGCAGGCCTAGGGGAGAGGGGAGGGAGCTGGTGGACAGCAGCAGAGGAACCCAAGCTCTAAAAGAAGAGGACATTAGTTAAACACCAGAAAATCAAACTGCAGCTCAGAGTGGGCCTTTGCCTTAGGGCTGGGCAGCTAGACTGGCTGGTGGCTGTGTGCTAACATGGACCTTCCTTTAGGATGCATCCTGGCTGGCCTGAACTCGGCACCTTACCTGATGCAGAGTGGTGACGGCTGGAGATGGAACCCCTCTGTTGTGGGCCACCTCCCCAAGGTTGACCAGGTCTTCAGAGACCCTTGGGAACTCGTAGTTTTGTGCCCTGTTTATTTTATTTTTATTTAATTAATTAATTTATTATTATTTTTTGAGACAGAGTCTCATTCTGTCACCCATCCTGGAGTGCAGTGGTGCGATCTCAGCTCACTGCAACCTCCACCTCCCAGGTTCAAGCAATTCTCTTGCCTCAGCCTCTCAAATAGCTAGGATTACAGCCCTGTGCCACTGCACCAGGCTAATTTTTGTATTTTTTTTCTAATAGAGATGGGGTTTCACCATATTGGCCAGGCTGGTCTCGAACTCCTGGCCTCAAGTGATCCACACACCTCTGCCTCCCAAAGTGCTGGAATTATAGGCATGAGCAGTGACTGCACCAGGCCACCCTGTCAATTTTATATTTATGAAGCCATCTGAGGGTAGGTTTGACTCATGTCTCAGACAAACAGCCCCGAGAGAAGAAAGGGATGTGTTATGGGCAGTGGACGCTGACATCCAGCCCACCTGTGTCCCTGATGGACACAGCAGCCTCTCACACAGCACCAGGCAGGCACTGAGGTCCTTTGTCTAGCATTGTCCTAAGTTTCTTATGAATAATTAGCTCATCTGATCCTCACAGCAAACCTAGGAGGGCGATACTGTGAAAGCACAGATGAAGAACAATATTATCCATGTAATAACCTACAGCTTGCAGAGGGGAGCATTTACAATAGAGCTGTTCTAGAAGGGCTCCCATTAAGTGGGGCCCCACTCACCAGGTGGCTGCTGGGGCGGAATCCAGGCTGCCCATCAGGCCCATGTTTTGAGTGATACCTTTTTTTTTTTTTGAGATGGAGTCTCACTCTTGTTGCCCAGGCTGGGGTGCAGTGGTGTGATTTCACCTCACTGCAACCTCCACCTCCTAGGTTCAAGCAATTCTCCTGCCTCAGCCTCCTGAGTAGCTGGGATTACAGATGCCTGCCACCACGCCCAGCTAATTTTGTTGTATTTTTAGTAGAGTTGGGGTTTCACCATGTTGGCCAGGCTGGTCTTGAACTCCTGACCTCGGGTGATTCACTAGCCTCGGCCCCTCAAAGCGCTGGGATTACAGGCATCAGCCACCGTGCCTGGCCCTGAGTGATGCTTTTGATGAGCACAGATTTAAGATGCATTTAAACAGGAAGGCAGCAGCTTCCTTCTGGCAGCTGGGGACACGGGAGGAACAGGAAGAACACGATCTCCAGCTCAGCCCTGGCTCTGGAGCTCCCTCTACCCCTTGCCAGTATTAGGTGCTGGGTGCTCTTCAGGGTGCCACGGCCATCACCATGACCCAAATCAGGAAACAGTGCTGTTTATGTGTCAGCTGGCACCAAAAACTTTTCTGCAGCCCGAAACCAGCATACAGAATATGCTCTCAGCTGCAAATCAGGCAAATGTACCTTGTGTTTTTATATCTTTAAGTGACATTATCACGAAAGTGATCGTGTTGTGATCTGGAAGGAAAGGCACTCCTTGGCCAGACACTGCCTCAGAGTCAGCAAATGCTGGCCATATCTGGGGAGGGCAGGCAGCAGTCAGGAGCTCAGGAGAACCATGCACAAAACTTATCCACAGGGCTTTATCTCAGCAATGCCAAGTTAGTGAAAGCACAGTTGAAGAACAATATTATCCGTGCAATGCCCACAAAACCATACTATATAAGATGTGCAACATTTACGTGTGCAAACATATAGAAAATAGAGAGACCCCAGACTACCATCAGCAAGAGCGGCTGCAGCTGGGGAAGGGCCTGGAGTGGGGGTGGGCACAATATTAACTCCACCACTAATATTTTTTATTCTTTCTACAACCTCCCTGGGGTAGCTGGGAGTGGAAGCCTGGCTGCACAGGGAGATGTGGTTTGATGTCTGACCTTGTTTTGGGTTTAAAGGCATCCAAGTAACTTGTCTCAGCACTTAGAAGTGCATCAGAGCCAAATGTCTCCAAAACTGGGCCTCGAGCCATAAGGAGAAAAAAGGAGGCCGCAGGCTTGGCAGGAGTGTGCTGCGAGCGGAGGCTGGAATCAGCCCCTTGGGAATGCTCTCTCTCTGGGGACAGGAGGAGGGCTTTCCTACAGCACCCCTCTCCCTCCCACCAACTCAGCTCCAAGGAGTGAAGATAAATACTGAGCCACGCCCAGGAGAGGGAGGGAGTGGGCAGGAGGGAGTGTGCAGAGTTTGGGGGATGGTGGGGAATGGGGAGAAGGTTTCTTTTTGAGGTCTTGGCGTATACCAGGCACATTTCATTATTCCTCAAAAAAATCCTAGGAGAATCTCTTCATCATCTCCCTTTGTAAGATCAGGAAATGAGGCTTAGAGAGGCTGAGGGGCATGGCTGGGCTACGGGCAAACACATGCCATTTAGCTGCGGAGCTGTGTCCCCTCCAGGGCAAAGGTGGCTCTGGACTTCAGGGGCAGCAGAATGTGGTGGTGCCAGTGACTAGGATTTGGGGACTGTCACCTCCAGAGTCAGCCCCATCAGCCTACAGGAAGTCTCAGCGCTCCCTCAGCAGCTTCTGTGGTTCTCTGGCTGCAGGGCTAGGTCCTCAAAGCCCAGCTCTTCTGCTGAGTCCAGGGCTCGAGAGGTCTGCAAACGGGAAGCAGGGTCCGGGGAGCACCCCATGGAGGCAGACATGTGCCCACGACGCAGGCCCAGTACACCTGCGTTAGGTGGGATTTACGGCAACCCAGAGACCCTCCAGCCTAACCTGAGGCTTTGTGCAAAAATACATGTGCTTTGATTATCAAGAAAAATGGGACAGTAAAGTAGCTGTTACTTAATACATGCAGTTTTCCAAGGCAGATGAAACCTTGCAGGCACATGAGGCCCAGGGCAGGTCTTGGGGAGCAGCCTTCAAAAGGTCTTGGCAGAGCCCCTAGGTAGAATCCACCAGCTCCTCCGTCTGAGCCCTACCTGTCTGAAGGCTGGAAGCACCAGCTCTCTAGCTGATCACCCTCAGCCCTTGTGTGCCCAAGGTCCCAGCACAGCAAGGTGGAAATGGCAGCCAATTTGGGCAGGGTATCAGTGCCAGATGGACTTCCAGTCATGTCTGTTGATTGGCAAGGACCCAGGCCAGGACCACCCAGACAGCATGCCTGGCTGGGACAGGAGAGAGGAGCAAGCCCGGTCCGTGCCGTGCCCACCCAGTCCTTCTGCACCTGGGTTTGCCAGCTTCTTTGTCTCTCTAGTCCTGACTATCCACCTGGAGGAACCGAGAGCTTCCTCAGAGCAATGTGCAGCACCGTGCTGGGCACGAGGTGGGGACGTGCCTGATTTCAGGCTACGGGTGGACTCTGAGAGGTTGAGAAGGGGGACTTGAGTTCATGGGCATCTCCAGCTTGCTAGCTTGGGTTTGGGTAAGAATCGGGACCAGTTTTTTAGAGAATCTGCTCTTCTCCTCTTTCTCATCTGAAAAACTCTCACCAAGTCTATTTTGGATCTTCAGCTGGAAGAAATCTTTATTTTTAAGATGCTAACCCTGGCACATCCTAGCTCCAGAGCAGCAGCTGGCGGGGAGCGCAGAAAGCCTGGCGGGGCTATGTGGGTGCACCTGGAAGGCTGGCCACTGCTTGTAGAGCAAGGACGAGAATTCTCGCCACAAACTTCTGGCTCTGGAAAGGCCAACTGAATGCCTCAGAACCTGGAAAGATTTTTGTTTGTTTGAAGCATTTTTAAGGGTGATAATTATAATAATAATAATAATTGTTATTATTATTATTATTATTTTGAGACTGAGTTTCACTCTTGTTACCCAGGCTGGAGTGCAGTGGCGCGATCTCAGTTCACGGCAATCTCTGCCTCCCAGGTTCAAGCAATTCTCCCTGCCTCAGCCTCGTGAGTAGCTGGGACTACAGGCATGTGCCACCATGCCCAGCTAATTTTGTATTTTTAGTAGAGATGGGGTTTCTCCATGTTGGTCAGGCTGGTCTCGAACTCCTGACCTCAGGTGATCTGCCCACCTTGACCTCCCAAAGTTTTGGGATTATAGGCGTGAGCCACCATGTCCGGCTGGAGAATTATTTTTATGAGCAAGAAGACAGGTTGCTGTCACCATTTCACACCTGCAAGAGTCGCCTAGTTCGGGAGGTGTGTGGTCCTTATCCTAACAAAGTCATATCTCTGCTTTCTCATTTCTCAGTTGTGAACACAGGTGCCCTGTGTGCCTTGACCGCGCCATGTTCAGTTACTTAACCACAGCTTACCCAGGGTGCCTTGGCTGGAAATGGTGAAATTTACCAAACAGTAAGGCCCTGGGGACACTATCACCCTTCCCTGTAAGGAAGGGACACTGTGGAATGGTAAGAGGGTGGAGAGCCCAAAGCCCACACCCGCACCTTTCATTTCACTTGACTTACTGTCTCATTCATTCACTTCATTCGTTCATTTTACAGGAGCCTTGTCTGATCTTCGAATCACCCAGGAGTGTGGTCTCCTTGTCCCCAAGGCTGTTTCCTGGAAGAGCCTCTTTCTTCTCTCCATCATCATGGAACTATAAGGGTCCCTGGAGCAGTGGCAGTTGGGGCTTCCCTCTGCCATGCCATCCAGATGCAGCACTCCTGTCTGAGAAAGTAGAAATCGGGGACCTCAGAGACTCTCATGGAGCCTTCCTCTTCCTCCGCAGGTGAGCTTTCTTCCATCCTGCAGCAGAGGGAAGTCTTGAGGGAAGTCTTGAGTGGCACCCCATCAAGCCTGCAAGGGGAAAGTTTCAGGGAGAATGGCTGGACCCGCTGCTGACTCCAGTCACCACACCACAAAATCCCTGACTGGACCCAATAGTGGGTTTGGACAGGGTGGCATTTATCCTTATTGGATTATAAGTGTTGCCTCTTCCCACCCTCCAATCTCCTTTCCTACTAATGTCTTTGTGCTCTAATGACTACAGATGAATACATTATAAACTTCTCAAAGGAAGGGACTGTATTCCCTCTGTAGGAATTGACAGAGATTCTTTGCTTGGCCAAACTTTAGTCAGATTCCTGGGCCTTCTCCTAGGCTCATCTTTGCATTTCCTTGTAAAATCCAGTTTTAACTTAGAACCCTGCTGAGTCAGTTGAGCAAGAACCCCCTACCATTTGTACCTGGTCACCCTCGATATCTGATCCGGTTCCTCTCTCTCCACCATCCCCCGTGTGGGGTCTGCTCACTCTGGCCTGTCTTCTGCAAGAATCCTGTGAGGTGCATTTGCTCCGGATCCCCCGTATCCCCCTTTCTCCTGATGTTTCCTCTTAGGAATTTTCCATCCACTGCCCCTACCCTGCTCCTTGGCTGTCAGTTCCGCCTTGCCCATACCGTATTCAGAGCTGTCCCAATCTCCCCTCCCCACTGTATAAGTCCATCGCAGCAGTCCCTATAGCTATCCTGATGGTCCTGAATAGTCTTCTTTCCCACAGTTTAACGACAACCACCAAATAATTTTTCTCTAACAGTATCTCTGCGGGGCCCTAAAGTGGTATCTAGTACAAGACCTTCGGTACATGTTAAATATTTCTAGAATGATGAGACCTGAACTTCCCTCCTGCATGCACTTATCATAGATTGCATGGAAAGTACTGCAGTGGGAGAAAGGGGACAGTTATATGTAAGGAAGGAAGTGACCTACATCGTTAGAGAACTACAAATAAAACATTTTCTAAGAGTGAGAGAGGGAGAGCTTGCTGCTGACCGGCGGAAGTGAGCAGGTCCAAAGGCATCTGACCCCAGGGGCCAAGAATAAGCAAAGGGCAGCATGTTCACAGGCTCAGACTGGACTCCATGCCGCCGCTGGCCCCGGTAGGGAATACGCCTTACCAGAGGATGTGGACCCTTACAAAGCCAGGTTCAGCAAGAGACAGGAGGTGGGCCCCTCATCTTCCTACATCCCACAGAGAGCGCAGCAGTGGCGGTGGGGAGCTGGCCAACAGATGTCCCACGGGAGACTCCCCACCTCTGTCACTCTCCCTTTTTGTAGGGCCCACATGAGAAAGTGACCCCGTCACAGTGGGAATACCCACGCTGCAAGGTGCCAGGAAATCTGGCTGGTGGTGCCAGCTGTTTCTGGGAGTTGTCTGGGAATGCCAGTTGTCGGGCAACTGGAGACCCTAGCCCAGGAAAGCTGCAAAGAAACCACTTGTCCCAGATGAGGCTGAGCTCAGAGGCAGTCCCTCTGGCTGGAAGGTGGGGGTCCAGGTCCCCACTAGCGCATGGTCCGAGCCACACTGTGATCCTGGTGTTTGTAGCGTGCCCTGCTCCTTCCTCATAGACAGCGAAGGAATCGGTTGCTGACAGCTAGATAGGAGGGCCAATTTGGAATTTAAGAAAATAAGAGGGTCAGAAGCCATTCTGTATAAGAGATTCATGAAAACGAAGAGCAGAGTAACAGGTTAATACAAAAAATGGAGTAGCAGGAGGGATCACAGCAGACCAGACTGATCTGGACAGAAGAGAAAGTGAATGGGGTGTTCTAAAGGCCTGCAGGACACCACAATTTGTTGTAAGACGCCGTCCTGCATCCTCTCCTACCCACCTCTGTTGGCAGTGCCCTGGAGTCAAGTGACAACCGAAAGCGCCCCCCACAAAGGTCCGAATGCTCTGTGGGTGGCAGTGCCTGTGCTGTGAACCACTGACCCAGAGCCCTCGGGGGTTTGCCAATGGATGGTAGAGGCTGAGGTGGGCAGTTTGAGAAATACAGGTGGGCGAGGGTTGGCCAGCTATGGAAACTTTCTGGACTGGGAAGTTAGTCAGAGGGACGAGTCAGTGTGAGTCATGTTGGGGGGCAGGTGGTGGCTGCCTGGCGACAAAGGCATGGGTGTGGAGGTTAGGGCCAGGAAGAAAGGAGAGCTGGTGGTCTTTTCCTTTTGTTTTGTATAATTTATGTACCATAAAATGCACATGTTAGTGTAGAATTCAGTGACTATTGGTGCAATCACAGAGTTGTAAAACATCACTGCAATCTTATTTTAAGTGACTGAGCTTCGGTGAGGCTGAGGATGCCGGCCAGGCCTCAGGGCTGGTAAGGACTGGATGTGGGGTTGAGACAGCCCCTCCTTCAAGGTCATGGCGGGAGCCACAGGCAGTGGGTGGACCAGGTGGACCCCTGATCCAATGGCTTGGGGTGGGAGCAGGAGGAGGTGACCTAGCCAAAGAGGCACAAGGAGGCCAGGAGCCTGGCTCAGAGCCCACGGGAGGAGAGTGGGGGAGAAGCTGCTGGCAGTGCTCCCAGCAGGGGCAGGGGTGGTGTCAGGGGGTGGGGAAGGCAGGGTGGGGGCAAGTGGGAGTGGGAAGGGAGCCCACTTTCTTGGTGAGGAGAACAGGGAGACATGGAAGCCAAAAGGGCGGTGGGCCACGAGGTGGAGGTGGAGGAGGCAGCGGGCGATCCTGCTGGAAACTCCAGGTCCATTCCTTTAGTCCACCCTCCTCACCCTCGCATCTACCCTCCACGCCGTCCCTCCTCTCACCACCTTTCACCGCCTCCTCGCCTCTGCCCTTAGTCCCTTACCCCATCTGCACTCTGGTTTAGTCCAAGCCACCACCCCGGACCTCTGTGCCCACTCCCTGCCCCCTGCCTCCCCCAGTCCCTTCTCCACAGCATTGCACTAAGTGTGACAAAATGTCAGTCTCCCTGAAACGATGCAACAGCTTTGCAGCTGTCGTCTCTGGGGAAGAAAACACAATCACTTCAGCAGCGCTCCTCAAGCCAGGCCTCATCTGCGGCCTGGTCTACACCCACCACCCTGTCCATGCCCGCCCCCATCCACGCCCATCCCCATCCACACTCACCCCCGTCCATGCCTGCCCCATCCATGCTCACCCCCATCCATGCCCATCCCTATCCACGCCCACCACCCCCCACCCACACTCACCCCCGTTGACGCTCACCCACATCCATGCTCACCCCCATCCACGCCCATTCCCATCCACGCTCACCATCCCCCATCCACACTCACCCCTGTCCACGTCCACCCCCATCCATGCTCACCCCCATCCACGCCCGCCCCATCCATGCTAACCCCCATCCACACTCACCCACCATCAACGCTCACACCTGTCCATGTTCACACCCTGTTCATGTCCCCGATCCACGCTCACACACACCCACGTCCCCCCATCCAGGCTCACATCTGTCCACACTCACACCGGCCCACACTCACCCCATCCCATCCCACGGGACCCTGCCTCACAGCCCCGCCCTTCCTCTGCCTAGAACAATCTTCCCCTTCAAATCCACTCATAGGTAGGCCGGCCCTTCCTGCAGGCCTCTTTCCACCCAGCCAGCAAACACCACACAGTCTTCATGTTTCCTGTGGCTTTTCAGCAGGTTGGATTTTTTCCTTACGGTGTCTGGAAAAGGGAGTCAAGCTTCTCACTCCCCTCCCTTGCTACTTTCTCCTCCCTCTGCAGGCTCTGGATCAGGCTGCCAATCTGTAAATGATGTTTTAGGTTTTTCTTTGTTGTTGTTTTGGTGCTGTGAAGACTGCCTTGTTAACACCAGGTGCTGAAAGATTAAAACTTATCAATCACCATCATCAAAGCAAGGAGGGGTAGGATGGTTTCAACTAGTCCCAAATTTCCTGGAGGAATTTGGCCTCTTGTCAATTCCCCTCTCCCAAGGCTGACATTACCAGCAGAACAAAGTCCCCTCCAGCTGCCCACTCTCGGGGTTTACTGAGTTAAAAATCTCTTAGCTTGGGCTCTGTGCTAAGCACAAGGAAGGGACCAACATTTCTTGACTGATAATATATTAGTCGTTTCTTGCAATCTGACTGTGGGACTCTAAGAATAGTATATTTTTCTGGAAGCAGTTTTAACAACCTAGAAAGCTTAATTAAGCTTTCCTGCTGCATTGTTTAAATTGAATTAGTAGCAGAAGAGTATTTTTAGAAGTGAAATGATTATTTCATGTAACAGATACATGTCTGAATATTCTTAAACCTCTATATAGGCCAAAACATAGCTAAAGAATTGACTTCACAAGTCTAAAAGTATGAGCGGTTGCTTTTACATACGTCATCACTATCATATCTATTTATTCAATTTATACCTTGAATTCTTTTTTCCTAAGTACAAAGTGAGCTGGGATTGGAAGAACTTTTAAAAGCACTATACAAACGTGATAGGCCTGGAGTGATTTTTCAGCTCCTTCTGGTTTTGCTGGTCTGGGTGGGCTCGCTTCCTAGCTTTCAGTCTTGTTTGGATTTTTTTTTCTTTTATTCAGAGGAACCAGGATATCACTTAGTGGGGACTGCTTTGTGTATCACTTTGGATAGTAAAAGTACCTGATATGGTTTGGTGGTGTCCCCACCCAAATCTCATCTTGAATTGTAACTCCCACAATTCCCACATGTCGTGCAAGGAACCCAGTGGGAGGTGATTGAATCATGGGGGCAGGTCTTTCCCATGCTATTCTTGTGATAATGACTACATCTCAGGAGATCTGATGATATAAGGGGGAGTTTCCAGGCACAAGCTCTCTTCTCTTGTCTGCCGCCATGTGAGACACACCTTTCGCCTTCCGCGGTGATTGTGAGGCCTCCCCAGCCACATGGAACTGTAAGTCCAATAAACCTCTTTCTTTTGTAAATTGCCCAGTCTCAGGTATGTCTTGATCAGCAGCATGACAATGGACTAATACGGTACCATTAAAAAGTTTTGTTATGAGGAAGCTGCAGGTTAAAATAGAAAGCAGCCATTTAACTCATGCTTTGAAGTGTGCATCTTCTCAGAAACTCGGGTGACCAAAGTGAGGTCCCAGATGGCATATTTTCAAATGAATGCTCTAGCTAGAATGGACATTTAAGGCGCTAGTGAAAAACATGACATGAAAGTGGTCCAAATGAAACTCTCAGATTTCCCTGGGTCTTTCTATATAAGTAGAATAAAGATTGTTTTGATATTGGTAATGTGGAAAATGTAGTTTCCACCATGACTCCTGATGAAGATGACTAAAATATTGATATAAAAATAATGGGAACTGGCCAGGCACGGTGGCTCATGCCTGTAATCCCAGTACTTTGGGAGGCTGAGGCAGGCAGATCATCTGAGGTCGCGAGTTTGAGACCAGCCTGGTCAACATGGTAAAATGCCGTGTCTACTAAAAAAACACAAAAAATTAGCCGGGCGTGGTGGTGGGTGCCTCTAATCCCAGCTACTCGGGAGGCTGAGGCAGGAGAATCGCTTGAACCCAGGAGGTGAAGGTTGCAGTGAGCCGAGATTGAGCCACTGCACGCCAGCCTGGGCAACAGAGCTAGACTCCATCTCTAAATAAATAAAATAATTAAATTAAATTAAACAATGGGAACCACCTAATAGAAGTAGAGGAAGTGATCTCGAGTAGGAATCATCTACATTTGCTTGCTACAGGTTTGGCAAAGGGGCTGAGAGGGCTTCTTGGAGAAACCTGAGGGTGAGTTGGGGTGAAGCATGATGAATTCTATTTGAGGAATTTTCCACATCCTCTGAGATAGGTTTGCCAATTCAGATACATCAGTGAGATCACGCAAAGATATGGGACTGGGCAAGACTGTCCCAAAGGAAAGTGGCGTGCGAAGACAACTCCTTGAGGTGGCCACAGGCACAGGCAAAAATCAAGTTATTGCTTGCTTTCTTTTGATACTTGTGCTATCAGATGATTCTGCTCTTTAATCTCACTTTTTCATGTTCACCTTTAGCATGAGTTTCAGTATTTCTCCATGTCTCTTCCTCTGCCAAACACTGCAAATCCAGGAACTTTTGTAAACAATCATGCACCATTTCTTCTAAATTTGTGTAGTACCTCCTTCGATTAGGGTTTTTTTGGTGACCTGCAAAATCTCCGGGCTTCCCTTCATCTTCAGCTACTCACTTAGCTTAGCTTCCTACAGGGTAAACAGAGGTGGGCTCACTTTCATTTCAGGTTTTCTAAATACTGAGTCTAAGTCTTTCTTCAGAAGAGCCATCCCCCACACCCATGGAGACACGGTCCAGGCTACTCCTACACTCAGCCTATTAGTAATCTCAGAGGCTGCTGCAGGTCAGTGCCAGGCACCAGCAAGTTGTAGGAATGTGACTGATGTTACCAATTCATAACATTTCTTTTTTCTTCTTTTTTTTTTTTTAGATGGAGCTTTGCTCTTGTTGCCTAGGCTGGAGTGCAATGACACAATCTCAGCTCACTGCAACCTCCACCTCCTGGGTTCAAGTGATTCTCCTGCCTCAGCCTCCTAAGTAGTTGGGATTACAGGCATGCACCACCACATCCGACTAATTTTTGTATTTTTAGTAGAGACGGGGTTTCACCATATTGTTCAGGCTGGTCTCGAACTCCTGACCTCAAGTGATTCAACTGCCTCGGCCTCCCAAAGTGCTGGGATTACAGGTGTGAAACACCATAACATTTCTTTCCTTAAATTTGGATTTTCTTTCAGAGCAAACATAGGCACTGGTAAAATCATGGAAATTTGTAAGTAATGCCTTGTTACTAAAGCGGTGGTATTTCATCATCTCCCCCCATCCCCACGACCCTCTTCTTCTCTTTTTTTTCCAGTCTCTTTACTCTTCACACTTCCTAAGTCTGCAGAGTTTCTCAGCCACAAAAACTCCCCAAAGGGTGCGGCTTGCTCTTCTGCAGCTGACACAAGGACCCCTGCTGCCACCCTCATCTTCCTGATGCCATTTTCTCGGTGTTCACACAGCTCTTTCTGTGAGCTGTTCATTTTAACTAAAGCTGGACCCCATAGCTTATTTTTGTAGTGACCCCTGAACAACATGCTAACTATTAATATTTTGGCCATGAATCTGATGTAAATCAATGTTGTGAATTTAATATTAAGCAAAAGCTTAATTGATGAAACTCCAGCTTGTTTTGTTGTTGCTGCTTTTACATAATATGTCAAACAGAGATGGTTCTGGGAAACCTAATGAAAATTGTGTGGCCATGGCACACCAGACAGTCACACAAATAAAAATACATTTGGAATGAAATCCTATTACAAGCCTCATCATAAATGAATCTTACATTAAATAAAGAGATAACATTTTCTGGGCCGGGTATGGTGGCTCACACCTGTAATCCCAGCAAATTGGGAGGCTGAGGCGGGTAGATCACCTGAGATCAGGAGTTCGAGACCAGCCTGGCCAACATGGTGAAACCCCATCTCTACTAAAAAAATACAAAAAAATTAGCTGGGTGTGGTGGTGTGCACCTGTAATCCAAGCTACTCAGGAGGCTGAGGCAGGAGAATCACTTGAACCCAGAGGCAGAGGTTGCAGTGAGCTGACATCATGCCACTGCAATGCAGCCTGGGCAACAAAGTAAGACTCAAAAAAAAAAAAAAAAAAGATAATGTTTTCCAAGATTGCTCTGGTTGAAAAGAGCTGAACTGATCATGTGTGTTTATAAAAGTAGTAGCAATTTAGTACTTGCTTGTAAAAGAATTAAATCTTCCATCTGCCTGCTCAAATAAAGTCATAGAGGAGGAAACTGGAAGAAATCGATATTTTCAAATACAAGAGAAAGCAAAAGACTTAGGTTTAAAAATATATTAAATATACATACAAATATATATTATATTAAATGATATTGGTAGACATATAATACTTTTTTGTTTTTGTTTTTGTTTTTTTTTTGAGATAAAGTCTCACTCTGTCGCCCAGGTTGGAGTGCAATGGCACGATCTTGGCTTACTGCAACCTCCACCTCCCGGGTTCAAGCAATTCTCCTGCCGCAGCTTCTTCAGTAGCTGGAATTACAGACACCTGCCACCACGCCCGGCTGATTTTTGTATTTTTAGTAGAGACGAGGTTTTGCCATGTTGGTCAGGCTGGTCTTGAACTCCTGACCTTAGGTGATCTGCCCACCTTGGCAAAAGTGCTGGGATTTTAGGTATGGGCCACTGCATCTGGCCAGTAGACATGTAATACTATGTAGTGATTATGTACATCTGTTTGTTGATATAGATTTTCATAATAGGTAAAGAAAGCAGGTTATAAAACTGCAGAGAAATATGCCATTTAAGTCAGACCACATATGTATGTGTAGGATTCATACGAAAGAATGAAAAGGTAGGCAAATATTCATCAAAAGAGAGGGGGATTAATGAAATTTCAAGCTTTCACTTCACGCTTTTCTTTAGCCTGCAGTATTACTTTGGTAATTAGAATAAGGCTACTTTAATATGATTTAGAAACTATAAAAAATACTACATGGATAGAGAATTCCTGCAAGGAGACTGGGATTAAAGTACACTTCTGTACTAAATAAAAAAAGACCAGGTCTTCCCTTTTAGGGTAGTCAATCCTGTAATTCCAGCACTTTGGGAGGACGAGGCCAGTCGTTCGAGACCAGCCTGGCCAACATGACGAAACCCTGTCTCTACTAAAAATACAAAAATTAGCTGGGTGTGGTGGCATGCACCTGTATTCTCGGCTACTCGGGAGGGTGAGGCAGGAGAATCACTTGAACCTGGGAGGAGGAGGTTGCAGTGAGCCAAGATTACACCTCTGCACTCTAGCCTGGGAGACAGAGAGAGACTCAATCTAAAAAAAAAAGAAAAGAAAAGAAAAGAAAAAAATATTAAATAATCAATGCACAGGACTCAACAGTAATAGCTCAAAACATAACTGACCTAGATTCTTTCAAATAGCAAGATCAGATTAATAATATTATAGCTGGATTTTATATTTTTCTCTTAAAATTCTTTGCCTGCTCAATTAAAGAAAGGATACATACCCAAAGAAAGAAAGATACAACGACTGTTTTTTTATATACAATTTTAAATCCCTATCATTTATTTAAAATCTAGACGTAGCTTTTATCTATTGAATTAAACTGCATACCATCAAAGAGGGTGTAATTCTTCAGTCAATAAATCTAATGGTGCAGGTCAGTGCCAGGCACGAGCAAGTTGTAGGAGGACGTTTGGTAGATAATTCCTTCCTGTACATTTTTATTCTAAAGAATGGTACCAAAACAGTGTTGGAAACTGAGGAAAAAAGCAAATATGGCATCCAAATGCTTTACAGAGGAGTACTTCCTAGTACTTTACAGAATTTTCCATTTGATTTTATGTTCAAACACATTAATTTCATGGTGTCTTACTTTCAGCAGGTTTCAGTCCTTGAGGAGCGCTTACTAGGATGGTAATTGTTTGATCAACAGATTAAGTAAATTGGAAGACTCTCCAAGTGAAAATTTAAAATTACTGCAGTTTTGGCCTGATGCTGATGTTAACCAGCAAGAACAGAATCTGAAACCAGATGAGCTGTTAGTACTGCTTTCTCTGTTTTACAGCCACAGTGACAGCAGTTCCCTGGCTTCTGGAAGGAGTGTTGGTCTATCCAAAAAATGTACTAACAGATATGTAAAGTAAGTTGCATCTCTAGCTTTGATTTTTTAAATCGAGATATTATATACCATACACTGAATTTTACCTCAATTCGATGGTTTTCGGTACATTCACAAGGTTGTGCAACCATCACTGCTATCTAATTCCAGACCATTTTCATTGCCCCCAAAGAAACTCGATACCCATTAGCAGTTAGTACCCATTTTCTTCTCCCCTCAATTTCTGGCCAGTAGCTACTTTCTGTCCCTAGGGATTTCTTATTCTGGACATTGCATGCTAATGGAATCATACATGTGATCTTTTGTGGCTGGCTCCTTTCATTTCATTTTCACGTCATAATGTTTTCAAGGTTCATCCATGTTGTGGCATGTGTCACTAACCCATTCCTCTTTATGGTTAAATAATATTCCATCATATGGATATACTAGATTTGATTCATCCATCCATCCATTGATGGGCACTTGTTGGCTATTATGAACATTCATGCACTAGTTTTTGTGTGGATGTGTTTTCAGTTTTCTTAAGTGCCTAGAAGTGGAATTACCAGTCATGTGGTAACTCTGTTTAACCTTCTGACGCACTGCCAGACTGAGCCAGTGTGCATAGTTCACACATTCCCACCAGTAATGTATGAAAATTTTAATTTATCCATTCTTGTCAAGGCTTATTATTCTCCACCTATTTGTTTATAGCCATCTTAGTGTGTGTAAAATGGTATCTCATGGTTTTGATTTGCATTTTCCCAGTGACTAATTATGTTGAGATCTTTTCATGTGCTTTTGGACATTTGCATATCTTCTTTGGAAAAATGTGTATTCAAATCCTTTGACCATTTTTTCTTTGAATTTTTTTTTGAGTTGTAAGAATTCTTTATATATTCTAAATACTAGACCCTTATCAGACATATAATTTGGGACAAGTTTTCCCATTCCGTGAGTTGTCTTTTCACTTTCTTGATAGTGTCCTTTAGGCACAGGTTTTTAATTTTAATGAAACACAATTTATCTATTTTTTCTTTGGTTGCTTGTGCTTTTGGTGTTATATCAAATAATCAAATGCTTAGTCAGATGTCATAAAGGTTTACATCTACATTTTCTTCTAAGAGTTTATTTTCATTCTAAGACCTATTTTCATTTAGGTCTGCCATCCATTTGCAGCAATTTTTGCCTATGGTATGAAATAGGAGTTCAATTTCATTGGTTCATATGGCTATCTCACTGGCACCATTTGTTTAAAAGATTATACATTCCGTCATTGATTTGTCTTGGCACCCTCATCAAAAATAAATTGACCATAGTGTAATGGTTGATTTCTGAGATCTCAATTCTATTCCATTGATCATGTGTTTATCCTTATGCCAGCATCACGTAGTCTTGATTATAGTAGCTTTGTAGTAAGTTTCGAAGTGGGAAGTGTGAATCTTACAACTTTTTCTTCAAGATTATTTTGCTATTCTGGGTCCCTTGCATTTCCGTATTACTTTAGGATCAGCTTGTCCATTTCTGCAAAGAGTGCAGCTGGTATTTTGATATAAATTGTTGATCAATTTGGGGGGTATTGACATCTTAGCAATATTTTCTCCCAGTCGTGAACATGAAATTTCTTTTTCTTTTTTTTTTTTTTTTTGAGACGGAGTCTCGCTCTGTCGCCGGGGCTGAAGTGCAGTGGCCGGATCTCAGCTCACTGCAAGCTCCGCCTACCGGGTTCATGCCATTCTCCTGCCTCAGCCTCCTGAGTAGCTGGAACTACAGGCGCTCGCCACCTCGCCCAGCTAGTTTTTTGTACTTTTCAGTAGAGACGGGGTTTCACCGTGTTAGCCAGGATGGTCTCGATCTCCTGACCTCGTGATCCGCCCGTCTCGGCCTCCCAAAGTGCTGGGATTACAGGCTTGAGCCACCGCGCCCGGCCGAAATGTCTTTATATTTATTCAAATTATCTTTGGTTTTTAATGATGTTAAATCCAAGTATTCTTTGTGATGCTGTTGTAAATGGAAATTTTTGTGTTGTTCATTGCTAATGTATAAAAATCAATGATCTTTGTATATTAATCTTGTATCCTGCAACCTCATTGGACTTATTAGCTCTAGTAATATTTTGGTGTGAATCCCTTAATATTTTTTACATACAAGATCATGTCATCTGCAAATTGTTTTACTTCTTCCTTTCCAATTTGGATGCTTTTTATTTCATCTTGCCTACTGCTTTGGCTAGAACCTCCAGTACAAGGTTGAATAGAAGTGATGAGACAGAACATCCTTGTTTCATTTGTGATCTCCGGGCTGGGGGGGGGAGGCTTACAGTATTTTGTGTCAACATATCAGCTATGGGTTTTTCATAGATGTCCTTTCTCAGGATGAAAAGTCCATTTTTGGCTTTTTGAATGTTTTCGTCTAAGAGTTTTGGATTTTGCCAAATATTAAATGCTTTTTCTATACGCATTGAGATGATCATGTTGTTTTTGTCCTTTATTCTAATAATATGGTGTACTACATTGATTTCTGTATGTTGAATTTTGAATTCCTAAGATAAATCTCACTTGCTTATGGTGTATATTCCTTTCTGTATGTTGCTGGATTTAGTTTCATTAGTATTTTGTTGAGGATTTTTGCATCTATATTGAGGGCTATTGGCCTGTAGTTGTTTTCTTTGCCTGATTTCTAATGTGGGTGATACTGAATTGGGAAGGGTATCCTCCTTTTCTGTTTTTTGGAAGTTTGTGAATAATTGGTGGTATTCTGTAAATATTTGATAGAATTCACCAGTGAAGACATCTGCTCCTAGACTTTTCCCTGTAGGAAGTTTGTTGTTTTTAAGAGATGGGAGTCTCACTCTCACCCAGGCTGGAGTGCAGTGGTGTGACAATAGCTCACTGCAGCCTTGAACTTGTGGGCTTAAGGGATGTTTCCACCTCAGCCTCCCAAGGCGCTGGGACTACAGGTGTGCACCACCACACCTATTTTTTTTTTAATTTATATATTTTTAGAGACAACGTCTCATTATGTTGCCCAGGCTGGTCTTAAACTCCTGGCCTAAAGCCATCCTTCTGCTTCAGCCTCCCAAATAGTTGGCATTACGGGTGTTAGCCACCATGCCTGGCTGTGGGAATTTTTTGATTACTCATTAATCTCTTGTTTAGACTTATTTAAAGTTTTTATTTCTTCTTCAGTTTTGATAGTATATGTCTTTGTAGAAATTTGTCTGTGTCATCTAAGTTCCCTAATTTGTTGTCATATGAACTCTTATTTTTATTTCTGTAAGATTGGTAGTAATCTTTCATTCCTGACTTTGGTAATTTGTCTTCTCAATTTTTTTTTTTTCTAGGCTGGCTAAGGGTGTGTCAACTTTATAAAGTGACTTTTTCTAAGAATCAGCTTTTGGTTTGATTTTCTCTATTTTTCTTTCTATCCTCTATTTCATTTATTTTGATTCTAATCCATATTATTTCTTTGTTCTGCTTGCTTTACATTTAGTTTGCTAGCCTTTTCTGGTTTCTGAAGGTTTAGAGCTAGGTTATTGATTTGAAGCTTTTAACAGAGACATTTATAGCTATACATGGTCCTTTAAGTGATGGTTTAGCTGCATCTCGTAAGTTCTGGTATGTTCTGTCATTTTCATTACTCTCTTAAGGGACTTTCCTTTTCCCTTGTGATTCTTTTCTTTGACCCATTGGTTAAAAGGAGTGTACTGTTTAATTTCCACATTTTTGTAGGTTTCCCAAATAGTCTTCCAATTTTTAATTTCATCCCACTGCGGTCAGAGAACATGTTTTGCATAATTTCAACTATTAAAATTATGCCTTCTTGATGGATTGTCCCTTTTATTATGTAATGTCTTTGTCTCTACCAACAATTTTTATCTTAAAGTCTATTTTGTCTGATGTTATATCCACTCAAGCTTTTTTCTTAAAGTTTACATGTATTTTTTTCATCCTTTTACTTTCAGCCTACTTGTGTCATTGAATCTAAAGTATAATAATAATAATAATAATTAATTAATTAATTAAAAAAATATTCTTACCTGCATCTGGAACAAAAGGAATTGTTAAAATGAATATGTAAAAGGAGAAAAAAAAAAAAGAGTTTCTTAGTGGGCAGCATATAGTTGGACCATGATTTTTATCCATTCTACCACCTTTGCCTTTTGAGTGTTTAATCCATTTATGCTTAATGCAATTATTGATAAGGTAGGGTTTAGTCTGCCTTTTTTTTTTTTTTAGTCGAGACAAGGCCTCACTATGTTATCCATGTTGGCCTTTAACTCCCAGGCTCAAGCAATCCTCCTGCTTCAGTTTCCCAAAGTGCTGGGATTATAGGCATGAGCCACTGTGACCAGCCTTGTTGTTTTCTATGTTTTTTTGTTCCTTTATTCCTCCATTACTTCCATGTCTTTTCTTAGCAGCTATTTTCTAGTGTACCATTTTCTTTGTTGTAACTTTTACTATATATTCTCTAGCTATTTTCTTAGTGTTTTCCCTGAGGATTATAACATTTCGATTTATAACAACCTAGTTTGGAATAATGCTACTTCAACAGTATAGAAAAATTTTCTTCCTCTGTAACTCTTTTCCCTCCGCCTTCCTTTGTAATGTTGTCATACAAATTGTTTTTTCACTTTGTGCCCAGATTTTTAATTATTGTTTTATGCCATTGCCTTAAATCAGATAGGAGGAAAATAAGTTACCAAAATGCATTCATACTGCCTTTTGTATTTACCAATATAGCTACCTTTATCAGTGCTATTTCTTCATGTGCATTTGAGTTACTATTATCTTTTCATTTCAGCCTTAAGTTCTCTGTTTATTATTTCTTGTAGAGCAACCTTGCTAATAAATTCTGTTTTTATCTGGGCATGACCTAATCATTTCTGAAGGATA
The DNA here is from genome assembly GCF_024542745.1 of Macaca thibetana thibetana. NCBI lineage: Eukaryota > Metazoa > Chordata > Mammalia > Primates > Cercopithecidae > Macaca > Macaca thibetana. The sequence continues at coordinate 91,107,423 of NC_065584.1, forward strand.
GTTTTGCTGGAAATAGAATGCTTATTTGATAGTCATTCACTTTCAGCACTTGGAATACGTCATCTCACTGTTTTCTACACTCCATAGTTTCTGATGAAGATCCCTAGCACATGAGTCACTTCTCTCTTTGCTTCCAAGATTCTTTGGACAGTGTGATTTTGTATCCAGGCATGAATCTCTGAGTTTATACTACTCAAGGTTCACTGAGCTTCTTGGGTATGCAAATCAATGCTTTTCATCACATTTCAGTTTTTGGCCATTATTTTTTCCCCAATATTCTACCTCTTTCTCTCCTCTCTTCTGGGACTCCAATTATGCATATATTGGTATGCATGATGGTGTGCCACAGGTCTCTGAGGCTCTATTCATTTTTCTTTATTCTTTTTTCTGTTTCTCAGACTAGATAGAGTTCTTCTCATGAATTTTTCAATTCAGTTATTGTATTTTCAACTTCATGATTTATATTTGGTTCTTTTAAAAATAATTTTTCATTTTCTATTTAGTGAGACTTTTTCATACTTTTAGTTCTTTACACATAATTTTTCTTTAGTTCTCTGAACCTACTTAAAATAGCCAATTTAAAGTCTTCATCTAAAAATCCAATGTCTAGACTTCCTCAGGTGCAGTTTCTATTTTTTATTCCTCCCATATATGGAACATACTTTCTTCTTTATGTGTCTCATAATTTTTCTGTGGAAAACTGGACATTTCAAAGAACAACGTGGCAACTCTGGAAATCATACTTACCTTTTTATCTCCTTGCTAAGGGTTTGATGTACTTGCTGAGTTTTTGGCTTGTTTAGTGACTATTCTGAACTAATTGGGTAAAGTCTATATTCTTTATAGTGCATGGACACTGAAGTCTCTGCTAGGGTCGTTTAGTGGTCAGCTAATGATTGGACGGAAATTTCCCTAAACATTACCAAGGGAGTTTTCTTACTGTGCTACGTCTCCAAGTCTGTACTAAGGGCTCTGGGTGCCTGTTGGGGCACCCCTTCAACACTGAGCCAGGAAGGCGACAGGAAGGAAGCTGCCTTTGGCCTCACTTTCTGCTTGTGTGTCAAGGTCAACCTACGGTGACAGCTCAAGATATTCTTAAGTCTTTCCTGAGCAGGAGTATAACCCTTGGCATATGCAAAGCTCTGTACATACACATGACCATCTAAATTCCTAAGAATACCAGAACTTTTTGAGGTCCTTATGGACATCTCATTCCCTAGCTTTTCCTTTTACGTTTTTGGTTAGCCTATTGTCTGCTCCAAGGGTTGGCCACCACTTGAGGCAACCACAAAATTAACCAATTGCCTCTGAGTCTTTCTTGATTAACGTCCCTGGGAAAAAGGCTTTTCACACCTGGCAAGCTCCAATCTGGTAAAATAAAGACAGTCTTGCAAATGAGGTCTTCCAGGGACCTGCCTGACAGGTCAAATAATGACAATTCTCTGGGAATGAGGCTTTAAAGGAGTTCTAAGTCCATTCTGCCCCCTCTAGTGGCTTCCAGGCTGCTACTTTTCACCTTCATTGTATACTGTTGGTTTTCAAGGATACAATAGAGATGGAAGGGGGAGATATCTCGTTGTTCATACCGAGATTCAATAATTTCTCTTGAATAAATACTCCACCATTGATATTCTGAGCATTCACATGGTTCAAGCTCAATTATTCTATAAACTGCAGTAACTGAGAGAGGCAACCAAACTGGATGAAGTATGAGTTTTTAGCCACACTCCAAATGAATGTTGCCATAATTTTTCAGAGGCCTCGACAATCCTTTCATTATGTATCTATTTTAAAAATCTTGGATCATTAAGACTCAAAAATCACCATAAGAAACAAAACCTGATATTCTTTAACACAGGTAGCAACGATAATCCACACTTGTTGAGTGGAAAAAAACCCGGCTAACCCTTGAAAGTCTCTTAATTACATATAGAAATAATCTCCAAATGCTACGCCTTCTGCCCAGCCACCACACTGGCTGCTATACTTTCCGTCTCCAAAGTACAAGGGGACCACACATACAGTCATGCTTCAAAGGCTGTGAAGCAAGCTCTTTTCCTGACCAAGAATGTCAGTCACTTGGCTATGATCAATCCCTTTCCTAGAGACACCGGCATCACTTTCAGATCTATTAGCTGATGACACAGGAAGGTAGTTCCTCCCTGTAGGCACAGTGAGACTTGAACGATTTTTTTTTTTTTTTTTGAGACGGAGTCTCACTCTGTTGCCCAGGCTGGATTGTAATGGTGTGATCTCAGCTCACTGCAACCTCTGCGTGACGGGTTCAAGCAATTCTCCTGCCTCAGCCTCCCGAGTAACTGGGACTACAGGTGTGCGCCACTATGCCTGGCTAATTTTTTGTATCTTTAGTAGAGACGGGGTTTCACCATGCTGGTCAGGCTGGTCTCAAACTCCTGACCTCAGGTGATCTGCCGTCCTCGGCCTCCCAAAGTGCTGGGATTACAGGCGTGAGCCACCGCTGAGACTTGATTTTTAGACAGACATAGAGCTATTTCAAAATACAAACTTTATAAAAACCCCCTTTGTTTGAAGCACAGACAAGATATTCACTGAGTTTCTGGGAAAATGTATGAGAACTTCAAGAGGAGCAAGCAGGAGTGAATGAAAACCACAAAAATGAAGGCATAATAAAATGAGCAGGGTAATGTAAGGATCCATTTAAAGAGTCTTGAAGAGAGTGTGTTTATGAGTCTGTGAAATGAATTTACATCTCAATTTTTAATTGTATCAGGTTGCATTAGTGTTGGTCCAGTTAGAAATCCATGTTCATAAATCATCATAATACAAATGTTTTGATTTATGCTGAGGCAATGTATTAAGTACTTTATAGCAAAGATTAGAATTTCTGATTTTTCATTCAGGAAAGAGAAACAACTTTACTACTAATAATTTTAAAAACTGGCTTTGAAAGTCCCCAGAGACTACAAAATAGTTATGTATTTTAGAGAAAATTACACGCAGAGCCTCATAAGCCAACTGGTGTTGAAGCCTTTTTTTTTCCTAGACTGTAAAGATTTTAATTTGTAATGCTCAATGTAAAACAGGAGTGAATTACACTAGTCAGACAAGCTGGAGTGTGAAAGGTCTTAGTGAAGCACAGTGACCAAAAGATGTTTAATGTACACCTCACTTTTCCATAAGAGAAGGGCCAGGTAACAAAGAAGTACATCACTCTTATCCGTTAGCCGGAGTGGATCCTCCGCCCAGGCCAGGGCTCTTTTGAATAGGGCTCATTTAATTATTATGTATTTTAAGAGTGTGCTCAAAACATGTATTAACTGAAGATGCAGCATTTCATCCATACAATGTTATGTAATTAAGGTTTTTGGTATGATAACAATTGGACATACTGATGAACACTGATAGGGTAATCCACTAAAATGGGCCCCCTTTGCACTACATCATATGAAGGCCTATGCTCATGAGGCTATCCTGGACTTTAAAATTTACCACTAACCACACGAGAGCTCACTGAAGTAAACTTACCTGAATAGAGATACTTTCCAAGTAGCTCACTTTTTTTGCATTACTATTATTGTGTGAAATACTTTTCTACCTAGCGTAACTGTTGCTCAGAAAACAACATATATAGTAACTTCAGACTTGCTTTTCTGCAAAGTTTTGGACACAATTCAAATATACAGCATGTAGGCAAATTTTCCCCAGTTGATAACACTCCTTTATAATATCAAAAGATTAAGAATGACATCGATGAATCCAGCATAAAATTTCCACAATGAACAGCACCAGGGAAACCATTTAAGTTCCACTTCTCATCAATTAAGTTCAGGTGCTATACCCAAGGATTAAGGTTGAGACTGCCCAAAGGTTGTCTGCCCAGCCCACTGCTGTTGTTTAACACACCGTAGTTAGGTAGAGAAAGAATGCTTGGATTATAAGCATCTTTGTAAAATTTCAAACAAGGTAAAACTAATGTATTACCTTATCACAATGAGAGTCCTGAATACCAAGTTAGCACATTTCATAGCTCCATTCCATGACATATGATTGTAGAGGATGAAATAGAAAAATGTAGCAAGACATTTACTGTCACTTAAATGATAGGTAGCAGTCACTTAGGCCTGAAGCACAATTGTGAAGTTTCATGCCACATTTTCACCGGCTAACTTATATGCATGTAGAGGTTATGTTAAAACTTCAGTTATTCCAAAGGATGAAAGTGTTACATTTTGATACAGATCTTCAGTTCCTATTTTACTATAAGCCTTTGAAATGTTAAGGCTGAATAGATCAAGTTATGAAAAGGGACAAGAGGAAGTAAGAACAGTGCAGATACAGTGGGAACACATGGTAACTTTCTGCCTTCTCCATTCTACGTGGATGGTGTGCTTTCCGGGCAGCAGGTGGTGTGACTGTAAAAAGATCACACATTTGTCAGTAACTATGTAGGATTTTTGGCACTGTTAGAGCGTAGCATTATAAAGTCAGGGCGGCTAATAAAAATTCCATCAACCAAATTTTTGATAAGTCTGAAATTTAAAAAATATAATTTTTCTACCAAGAAAATCCTTAGTTCTCCATTCAGCCCTTTTAGAAAACTTACATCATTAAAAAACATTTTAAAAAAAGAATCACTTCACAGCAACCAGATGAACATCTGGCAGCAAAGCAACATTAAAATGCCATCCTTTGAAAGGAAGAGCAAATACGTGACTCCTTCATGAAGAGCAGTTCTTTCTGGCAGGGTGGAGGCTCACAGACTTTCTGTTTATGGACTTTTGCAGAAGTCCAGGGCTGAATTTGGACCTGCTTTTCCTGTATTTTCTCAGTTGCATCTGGACAGTATGCTAAGTATACAAGAAACGAGGGTCAAAATGAAGACAATGTCATGCATCAGGTGACCAAGTAAATGTGCACAGCTTGTACTTAGAATCATTCTGTTAAAAACTAGTAGTGGAAGTAGCTGAAGCCTGTCTTTCACGTGTGACAAAAATATTTCAAAGTCAGTATAAACTTAATCACAAACCCATCAAAAAAGAACACTGAGGTCTTCTTTCAATGTGTGTTTTCTCCCCCCTTTCTCATTGTATGGAAACTGTTTATATTGAGAAAGAAAAAAAAATCAGATCCTGTAAATCTTCAAATATTCCTCAAATTCTTCTCATATAAAAAAAACTTATCAGAAAAATAAAAAATTTCAAAATCATTTTTCTGCAAACATTTTTAAAAAATAAGAAGTGTATTTTATTACAATCTACATTTTTGTTTTTAAAATCCCTCACAAAAGTCTGTTGCTACATTGTAAAACTTATAAACAAGGCTGGAACTTCCAGAGGGTGTGTGCTCTGGGATCCTCACTGAGCCTCCATGGGAGCCTCACTTTGCCGCCAACTCAGGCACCCCACCCTGCTACTCAAGACCATTGAGGCCATGGGGTTTTCTGAAACTCCTCAAAAACTAACAAGTTTCCATTGGAGACACTGTGGAGAATATGCTCTCAGGGAAATAACTCTCTGGGGAAAACAAGGGAGAGGAGAGGAAGCATCATTGAAGGTATGCGTGTTCAAAAGGGAATCTGGCTAGATTATCAAATCACTGTTTTCCAGGCACCTGAAACTTGCTTTAAATTAGATTTGGGGAGGCCCATCAATCTAAATGGTTTGTGTAAAAGACACACTCACATAAAAAGGAAAAACACAGAAGACAAACGGGTCCTTAATTTGGGGGATATATTCCAACTTGGGGGAAGGGTGAAGGCATTTTAGCTCTGAAGCTCAATCACGACATTTCCAGAGAGTTCTGAAGTGCCCCCGCATTGGACAGGACAGAATGGAAGAGTGTGCTGGACTGGCTGGATTCCCCAGTGTCAAGCTGGCAGCGCTCCTGAGGCTCTTGAGTGTTTATCAACTCAGCAGGTCAAAAGTCTGCAGACACTGGGTGGAGCAGCAGTAAGCCACAAAACTAACAGTTGTCCTCCTGGAAGGGGAAAAGGAGAGAAGAACACTGTGAGTTCAAGATTAAAGTCTCTGATTCTTTCTGTTGAAAACTGTCTCTTTTTTTTTCTTTGTTAAAATGGAGGATTAGCCATGGTCGACAAACTGCATTAATAGAAATTTAAATTTCCTTTTAAAACTGAGCACTGGAATCAGGTGAAGTATATACATGTGAATGTTCATTTTAATAGCAGTGTTCAGAGGATATACTATCCCTAAAGCAGAAACTAAGAAAAAAAAAATCTTTTCCACTTTACGTTTTGAATTCTGCTTACTAGAACCAACAGTGCAATCATAGAATTTGAAGTCCATTATAAAAATCATGTAACAGAAAATGTCACCAATTTAGCCAGAACACATATATACCAGAGCTTAAACAACATAATTTTAAGGAATTTATCCTACAAATATATGTATACACATAGATTGCTCATAGAGGTCATTTCAGAATCTGAATAATACAGTTCAAAGGTCTTCCCACATATCAGAGGTTTGGGCACCTTTGTGCAGTGAGTCACAAACTCCAGGGGGCCTCTGACTCACTCTGGACAGTTTCAGCTGCTAGATGCCTTGTTTTCCTGCCAGAAGTGCTATCCTCTGGTAGGGGGAGAACAGTCTCTTGTTGTTTCCACAAGACCCCCTGTGCTAATTGTCTTCTATTTCCTCACCCCCAACACAGTCCGCCTTTCTCTGTGGCCCAGGAAGGGGACCTCTGTAGACTTTACCAGCAAAGCTGCCTCAACTCCAGCTTCTGGTTAGGCCAGTGGGAGGCACCAGCAGAAGGCACCAGCAGGGGGCTGAAGGACAGGAAGAGGGAAAGTTGAGTATTTCCACCCCACTTCCTCTCTACCTCTGGGACTGGAGATTCTATCAGGCAGGCCCCCTTTGCCACCTCTGGTTCTTGCCAGGCTCCAGAGCTCCCTTTGCCCTTCAGGCCCAAGGATTAAGCATGGTAAGGGCTTCCTAATGCTGTGAGTCCCTGTGTGCCTCATTATCCTTCTGGATGCTCTGCACCCTGCCCAAACTTCAGCCAATTGCCCTTCTTCACTGATTTCTCTTCAAAGTCTCAGCCAAATGTGCATTTTGTTTTTCAGCCCTGATGAATACAGTATGTGTTATGAGAAGTGGCCCAACAAAGCAGCTCATCCAAGTGACATTCTGAGGTTGGGCTGGTGAGTACATGAATGGCTTTCTTACTAGGGAGAAGTGGGACCGTGCTAATCTGTAGCATGTGGTGGCATCGCAGTTACTCAAATATCACTGGAACAGAAGGTAACAGGAGGGCAAGGCATTGGGACAGCAAGTGGCTGTGGCACTTGATTGCTATGGCATCATGGTGATTCCAAGTTTGTGGGGTGAGATGACTTCTTTTGACTGTGCTGAAGAGATTCCGAAAAGAAAATGATAAGCTTAGTCCTTGAGATCTCAACTCAAAGCATGGGTAGAGAATCAGAAAGTTTTTATGGTGGCCTTAAATGAATCCTTATTTTATGAATCTGCAAGGGACATGGCTGAAGCTAAATGTAGAGGTTTCAGGATCACATGCCAGATAAAGATATATTTATGCTAAGTCTCTTATGCTAAAGTAAAAGATGCTGTTGGGAAAGAGTGGGAACTTGAGACTTAATATGGGAGCCTCTAGACAGGCACAAATCTAAGAGCCTTGACTCTCTAGCACCTCTAAACATTTCTTCATATCAGAAACAGATCTTTCCACCTTCTACGAAAACTAGCATTCCCTTGGGTACAAATGTTTCAATGGCTTCCTCTGTGGTGGTTATCTAAAAACTTTTCAGGACCCACCACCATCAATACTCATCGCCTCTAGGGCCAAAAAGGGTAAAATCCTAGCATGATCCAGAGATCACTGCAAGGTCTACTCCTGGAGGAAATCATGTACATGCTGATGGAGTTGCAGGATCTTGTCAAACTATATTAGCAGGAACCTGGAGGGCACACATGGAAATGGATTCTAAGTACATTAGCCAGCAAGAATGAATGTAAGATTGGATCAGGCCAACAGGGGTACTTCACCTATACCTCAGAATATGATACATTAAGCACCTGGGAGTGGTTAACAGAAGGCTTGACTCATTGGAGGCCAACGGCCGATGAGACAGCTGTGCTAGACTCCCCTTGCAGATTCTAGAGGGAGGATAAATGGAAATGCAGAGAGGACCCAAGGTGGCGGACCCTGCTCAGCCACCTCCTGAAAATCTCCAGGAGGGCCAAGAAGTCTTTTCTTCCCTAAGGCTAAATATATTTGCAAGGGGGAATACAAACTGGAAGTAGCAAGCACCCTTGATGCCTCAATAGATACATGATTATCAGAGGTGAGAGAGAAATCCTGCAAGAGTTCACATGCCTGCTACATCAGTGCAGTTTCAAATGGAAAAGAAGAGTTATATCCAGAACTGCCCACTACAGAGAAACAGATACACACTTGGTGGATCCCTCTGGATTTCGGGAGAAAATATATTTCAGTGGGAACTTCTGGTTCCATGAAGATGGGGTAGGCCCCATTCTTCCCAGGTCTTCTCCACTACACCTGAAACACTCTGAACAAAATACAACAAATAAGCACAGGCAAGCTCTGAAAGGGAGAATGAAGGCAGACAGCCCAGGGACAGAGGGACTTGAGGAACAACGCAGTGCTGGCGAGTTCCCTGGGTACCTTATTGCTCTCTATATCTTAAATAGAATGCTGTAGAAACCTCCAATCCAGAACCAGTAACATGCCCAGATGAAATTGGCTCCAAGTAAAGTAAGCCAAAGGCCAGGGATAGGAAAATCTACAGAGACAGAAAGTAGATAAGCAGTTGCCTAGAGCTAGATATGATGGGGATAGAGGGACAGGGGCAAGAGCTAAGTGTTTAGGGTTTCCCTTAGGGAGAGAAAATGTTCTGAAATGGATTAGGGTGAGGGTTGCACATATCACTGAATGTACTAAGAAACACTGAATTGTATACTTTAAATGGATGAAACTATATGATATGTGAATTATCTCAATAAAGCTGTTAAGACATAATAGAGATGAAAGGAGAAATAGATAAATCCATAAATAGAGTCGGGGACTTCAATACCTTACTCTCAGCAACTGATAGAATTACTAGATAGAAAATTAGTACAAGTACAGAAAAACTGAACAACACAATAAAAAAAATCTGACATATACAGAATACTATCCAACAGTGGCAGAATATATGTTGTTTTTCTCAAATGCCCATGGACCATATACCAAGTCACAGCTGAAATCTGCCTACGTGGACAGAGCTGCTAGAGCCATAAACTGGTAGGAACACTTAAATGAGAATGTTTACAAAATGTGGGCAAAAAACCACACCTTAAAAAATTTAAAAGGTATCATACAAATTATGTTCTCAAACTACAAGGGAATTAAACTAGAAATAATAAAAGATAGCTGGAAAATTCCTAGATATTTGGAAATTAAACAACTTAATTCTAAATATTTAGGTGAAAGAAGAAATCTGAAGAGAAATAAAACAAATTTTCAACTAAATGAAAATGAAATACAAGTTATCAAAAAGTAATAGGATGCAGCCAAAGCAGTACTTAAAGGGAAACTTATAGTACTAAATACACATGTTAGAAAAGAAAGGTCTAAAATTAATAACTCATATTTCTACCAGGAAACTACAGAATGAAGAACAATTTAAGTTTAAAGCAAGGGAAAAAATCATAGAGTATGTTCTTTGACTATAATAGAATCAAACTAGAAACCAATAACAAAAAGACAAGAGGAAAATCTTCAAACATATAGAAATTAAACACCACAGTTCTTTGACCCATGGATCAAATGACCACACTTTCGCAGGTCAAAAGGAAATATCAAAGGAACTTAAAACATACACAAACTGAACGAAGATGAAAATACGATTCAAAAATCAAAGATTTTGGTACATAGCTAGAAGACAGCAGTGCTGAGGGAAATTTATATCACTAAATGCTTACATTACAAAGAAGCTTAGATTATTGATTTGAGACTTTTCCTCTTTTCTAATGTAAGTACTTAGTGCTATAAATGTCCTCTTTTAGCTTTTAAAAACCTAAAAAAAGAAAATAAGCCCAAAGCAAGCAGAATAATACCAAACAATGAGGAGAAACCAATGAAATCAACCACTAGGATTATGAATAACAATAAAACTGATAAATCTTGAGCAAGACTGACAAAGATAAAAAGAGAGAACACACGAATTAATATTAGAAATGAAGCAGATGATATCACCACAGATCCTACAGCCATTAAAAAGATGTATAGGAATACCAGGGACAACTGTATACTAATAAATCTGACAACTTACAAGAAACAGTCTAGTGTCTAGAAAACTACAAACTACCAAAACTCAACTGTGATGAAATAGACAACCTGAATAGTTCTACAACCATTAAATAAATTGAATTTATAATTTAAAAAAGAAAACAAATTTCCCTGCCCAGATGGTTTCACTGAAGAATTCTAACAAAGAGTAAAAAAATAAATTTTTGAAAAGTTTTACACAATTTCTTCAGGAAAAAACAGAAGAAGAGGAACACTTCCTAACTCATTTAATGAGGCCAGTATTATCCTGACTCCAGAACCAGACAAGGATAATACAAAAACAGAAAATTACAGACCAACATCTTTCATGAACAAAGATTTTTAAATCTTCAACAAAGTATTAACAAATTAAAGAAATGTACAAAAAGAATTACATACCATGATCAAGTGGGAGTTATTCCAGGCATGTGAGGCTAGTTCAATATTTGATAATCAGTATCACCCGCCACATCAACAGGCAAAAGAAAAACCATATGATTATATCAATGGACTCAGAAGAAGCATTTAACAAAATAGAACACTTTTTCATGATTAAAACTCTCAGCAAACTATATAGAGAGGAAATCTTCCTTAATTTAATAAAGAGAACATACCAAAAACCCATACTTATCAGTAGGGTTAACACATTATACTTAAGAGATTATATTATACTTAACACATTATATATACTATTATAGTTAACACATTATACTTAACAGTGAAAGGCTGAGTGTTTTCCCTTTAAGATTGGGAACAAGGCAGCTGGGCGCGGTGGCTCACGCCTGTAATCCCAGCACTTTGGGAGGTGGAGGCAGGCGGATCACGAGGTCAGGTGATCAAGACCATCCTGGCTAACATGGTGAAACCCCGTCTCTACTAAAACTACAAAAAAATTTAGCCAGGTGTGGTGGCAGGCACCTGTGGTCCCAGCTACTTGGGAGGCTGAGGCAGGAGAATGGTGTGAACCCAGGAGGCAGAGCTTGCAGTGAGCTGAGATCACGCCACTGCACTCCAGCCTGGGTGACAGAGTGAGACTCTGTCTCAAAAAAAAAAAAAAAAAGATTGGTAACAAGACAACAAGGCAAGGATGTCTATTTTCACAACCTTAGTCAGCACAGTACTTGAAGTTCTAACCACTGCAATAAGGCAAGAAAAAGAAATAAAGGCATATAGATTGGAAGGGAAGAAATAAAACCACTCCTTAGCAGACAGCATGACATGATTTTCTATGCAGAAAATCCCAAGGCATCTACAAAAAATACTCCTAGAACTAAAATGCCAGTTCGGCAAGCCTGCCACATATACAATCAAAATACGAAAATGAACAACATTCCCATATGCTAACAATGAACATATGGAAATTGAAATTTTAAAACACAGTATCATGTATAAGCACACAAAAAAGTGAAATATTTTGATATAAACTTAGGAAAACGTTTAATGGTATGTATGCTGAAAATTATAAGATGCTGATGAAAGAAGTAAAAGACCTAAATAAATGGAAAAACACATCATGTTCATGCATTAGAAGACTCAACATAGTATATATGTCAACTGTCTCCAAATTAATCTATAAAATTAAAGCAATTCTTATGAAAATCTCAACAAGGCTTTTTGGAGACAAAGATAAATTTATTCTAAAATTCAGTGGAAAAGTGTAGGGCCTAGAATAGCTAAAACAATCCTGAAAGGGAAAAGTGAAGTGGAAGTATCACTCAACCTGATATTAAGGCCTACCATAATCTAACTATAGTAATTAAGACAGTTTGCTATTGACTAAGAGATAGACATAGATCAAGTGAATGGAACAGAGAATTATAATATAATTATATTAACATGTAATTATATAGGCTTCACGACCTTGGGGGAGGTAAAGATTTCTTAGAACACAAAAAGCATTACTATAAAATTGAAATGGATTAATTTAACTTCATCAAAACAGAAGACTTGTTTTCAAATGACATCTTTAGGAAAGCAAAAAGGCAAGCATCACTTTTGAATTTTTTTTCTTAACTCAAGAAATTATGTGAATTTTGAGTTATTAGATACTTTTACATTACCTCTAATTTTAAAAAATTGAAGTTGGTTGGGTAATGGTTAATGGGTACAAAAAATAATCAGAAAGAATGAATAAGACCTACTATTTGATAGCACAACAGGGTGACTACAGTCAGTAATTTAATTGTGCATTTTAAAGTAACTAAAATTGTATAATTGCATTGTTAGTAATACAAAGAATAAATGCTTGAGGGAATGTGATTTTCATGATGTGATTATTATGTATTGCATGCCTGTATCAAACATCTCATGTACCCCATAAATATATCTACTATGTACTGACAAAAATTAGAAATGAAAAAATTTTTTAAATAATTTTTTTAAATGAAGTTGGTTAGAACCCTAGTTCCAATAATTTTTATGCTATACCAGGATGTATACATTTGAATAAATCAAATTGAAAAGAACCACAGACACAAAGGGTGTATTTTGGGGGATTAGTTGATGAAACTTAACACAGGGATCAAAAGATAATTATGTTAAATGCAAATCATTCATACTAGGGATACATTTCATACCACAGCCATTTAGTTTTTAAAAATAAAGCTCCTCATATGGTTTAGCTGCGTACCCACCCAAATATCATCTTGAATTGTAATTCCCATAATCCCCATGTGTCGCGGGAAGGACCCAGTGGGAGGTAATTAAATCATGGGGGGGCGGCGGTTACCCCCATGCTCCTGTTTGCATGACAGTGAGTGAGTTCTCATAAGATCTGATGGTTTTATAAGTGTCCTTTCCCTCTTTGCTCAGTAATTCTCTCTCGCTGCCAGTGAAGAAGGCCATGCTTGCTTCCCCTTGAGCCATGATTGTAAGTTTCCTGAGGCCTCCTCAGCCATGTGGAAGTGTGAGTCAATTAAACCTCTTTCCTTTATAAATTACCCAGTCTTGGGTATTTCTTCATAGCAGCATGAGAACGGACTAAAACAGCTCCCAAGCAAAACCATTCAATTCCATGAAGATACGGGATTTACACTCGTTAAAGGATAATGTCCTTTGGATCATCATTAACTCCTTATGAAGCTCATGGGGGTGGAATGAGTAACCTGGAGGTGTCATATTTGTGCAACAAATAAATCCCAAGGCTGTGTACTTATTTGCTTTTGGGAGACTCATCTAATAACATATTGTATCTGTTTGTTGTATTAATAATCTGAGTTATTACAAGTACACCAACAAATCTGCTGCCTTAAGAATGGATTCATGTTGGTTAAGTCCTTTAAAATCCACAACTGTGGCACCAGAGACATCAGAGGTCTGGGGAAACACTTTGAGCTGAGCAATAAGCTCTACAGTTAAGAAAAAGATGCTGATAAATTCTACAAAGAACATCAGACATGACATTTGTTGCTTTAGAATCTCTGAGCATATTTACAGGCAAGGCAGAAGAAAGAGCATTTCAGCTTGGTTTTAAAATACAGAAATACCACTATTCCTTAAAAGAACGAATCACAATGCTGTTGGCACATATTGGAGCCCACAAAAATCATAAGAAATGTGGGATTTCTTCTGCAAATATGTTTCCTGATTAAAAACATAAAGCATACATTTGACTCATACAGAAAGTCAAGCCAAAAGAAAAAAAAATATTTATAAGACAAAGTTAAAATCCTGAGCTTGTGTACATATTAACTTACTCAAGAATCATCTAATAACATATTGTATCTGCTTGTTGCATTTATGTTCGTAGTGACTGTCTCTCATGGGAAGATTCTGTGTGCAGAAACAGAAACAGAAATGTCAAGCAGATTTCTTTCTTGATTGTGTCCTTGCCCTAGACATTAGGAATGAGATATGTATGAGAAAAGAATCAGGTGGTGGGGTCAAAGCAGAATTTTCAGTACCTACTGCAGAGCATGGCCCATGACAGATGGTCAACAAATAATTTTTGAATGTTACAAGGAGGAAGAAACAGTTAAGAACAATTTACTTAAATTTTTGAAGACTATTTCACTTGTGGGAAATTTCATAAGTCACCTTAAGAGGGTGCCAATGAATAGGCTTCTGTCAAAAGGAAAAAAAAAATTCCCAAAATGAGTATGCAAATAATGTTGGTATGACTGATATTACTTGGCTTCAAAGAAGCAATAGCCACAAAAAGCAAGGGTAAGGAAATGTGAAACATTTCATAAGTGATGAAACCAGATAAGAATTATGTAAAAGAGCTTATTTTAAAAATAAACTACTAGTGAGTGAGAGAAGGGAGTATTAATTCTTCTGAAAGACAAAGGGAAACTTTAAGACCAAGTCAGTTTTGCAGGCCCTCTAACAAACAGGTCTCCATCTCAAGGCACAGCAATCACTCAGACACGTGGCACTCTCATAGAATCACTCTGGCCCAGATGACCAAGAATTCCTGAAAGAACCAAGCTGTGCAAATCTGAGCTTGAAAGTGGCCTGACTGAAGCCCATGGTGTCCTCACCTACCACAGCACCCGGCTGGCAGTAGGTGCTCAAACTGTGTTTGCTGACCGACTGGATAAATTAATGAACAAGAGGATGAGTCTTTTGAGTTACTTGGAAGTAATGTGAAAATTTTTTTTACAAGAAGCCATTGGCATACTAATGTTTTGTTTTTGTTTTTGTTTTTGAGACAGACTCTTGCTCTGTCACCCAGGCTGGAGTGCAGTGGCACGATCTCAGCTCACTGCAACCTCTGCCTCCCAGGTTCAAGCAATTCTCCTGCCTCAGCCTCCCAGTAGCTGGGATTACAGGCACCTGGCATACTAATATTTTAATCATTAAAACTATTTTTAATTTCTAAAGCAATACCAGTTCATTACAAAAATTTAACACTACTTAAAGGAAACCACTGTTACTTTGGTGCATGAGTCCTTCCCAAGACTTTTTCTATATATATACAATTATTTCAATATATGTGTATGTGCATGTATTTACTATATATGTGCACATAGATATACACATATATTCACACCTATAATTGCTTGACAAAGACTGGATCACACTATGCAATCTTTTATGAAACTTGCATAAAAACTTTTTTTTTTTTTTTTTTTTTTTTTTTTTTTTGTGACGGAGTCTCGCGCTGTGTCACCCAGGCTGGAGTGCAGTGGCGCGATCTCGGCTCACTGCAAGCTCCGCCTCCCAGGTTCATGCCAATTCTCCTGCCTCAGCCTCCGAGTAGCTGGGACTACAGGCGCCCGCCACCACGCCCGGCTAGTTTTTTGTATTTTTAGTAGAGACGGGGTTTCACCATGTTAGCCAGGATGGTCTCGATCTCCTGACCTCGTGATCCACCCGCCTCGGCCTCCCAAAGTGCTGGGATTACAGGCTTGAGCCACCGCGCCCGGCCCATAAAAACATTTTTAATTGAACAAAAAAAAAATTGCCATAACAATCTTTCCTTTTCTTTTTTAATGTGTATACAATTTTAGAGAAAGGGCTTTTTCAGTACCTCTAGAAAGAATTTTTTTCAAATATTGTTTTGTAGATTTGTAAAATTATATCCCAAGTATATAGAGTTGAAAATGAAAGTTCCCCTTCCACCTGACTACCTCATAACTCCACATTCCCCCCTTCCCAAGATACTCATAGTAAAGAGTTAGAACTCCATCCTTCTGGACTTTTTAGTGCAAACACCCAAACTGTACACACACACACACACGTGTGGGTACATACATACACATACACGTGTGGGTACATACATACACATACACACACGTGTGGGTACATACATACACATACACACACGTGTGGGTACATACATACACATACACATGTATTTCAAAAGTATCTTGTTCAGAATGTTAGAGAATATTTAATTTTGTGTTTATGAGTTTATTTATGAGTTGAAAGTATATTTGAACTCATTATTTACAAGTTTATTTATTTCAAGATTTCTCGATGCTAATATGCTGGTCCACTTAGTAGCTAATTGAACAGCACAGTGGCTAAAACACAGATTTGGAGTCAGACTGCTGGGGTTCAAATCCCAGCTCTGCTATGACACCTTGGCCCAGTTTGTAATCTTCCTGTACCTGTTTCCCCTGTAAAAGGGATATCACAGGTTGGACCACATGGAAATGCATATGACTTGTATGATTCAACCTAACGACAGTAAATATCTTATAGTACTAAGAAAAGTAATATAGCCCTAGCTCAACTTCCAAACTAGATCTCTTTATCCCTAGGACTATTGGTTCTTCCATTGCACCCATGGCTTATTACACAAAAGCAGAGACAACACAGCAATGAAGCCTGAATGCACTCTGTACTACCTGTTTTGGCTAAAGCTTAACCAGCAATATGGGAAGAACCATTGTGATACTGGCCTATCTACAGTTCCTGTCGCAAAATACCCTGGTGATTAAAGTAAGACCTTTTGATTAACTGTGATAGTTAATTTTATGTGTCAACTTGGTTAGGCTATGGAGCCCATTTGTTTGGTCAAATACTAGTCTAGCTGTTGCTGTAAAGGTATTTTTTAGAGATATGATTAACACTTAAATCAGTACACTCTGAGTTGAGCAGATTACCCTCCATAGTGTGGGTGGGCTTTTATCCAATTAGTTGAAGGCCTTAAGAGCAAAAAAGTAGAAGGTATTCTCCTTAAGACTGCAATAAAGAATCCCTGCCTAAGTTTCCAGCCTGGTGCCCTGCAGATTTCAGACTCAACACTGCAACTTCAACTCTTACCTCAATGTCCAGACTGCCAGTCTGCCCCAAAGTTCTGAACTTGCCAGCCTTTGCAATTGTGTGAGCCAATTTCTTAAAATCAGTCATTCTCTCTCTTTCAATGTGAGAGATTTTGCTATCAGGAAGTGGGATGCTGCTGTGACAAATACCTAAAAATGTAGAAGTGGCTTTGACATGGGGTAATGAATAGAGGCTGGAAGAGTTTTTAGGTGTGTGATAGAAAACAGATTATTGGGAGAAATAAAGAAGAATCTGGTGAGGGCTCACAAAAGAAAGGAAGGCGCTATAGAGAAAGTTTCTATTGTCTTAGAAAATACATTGTCAGGAACAGAATGTTGCTAGAAATACAAATGTTAAAGATGCTTCTGGTGAGGTCTCAGACTGCAAATGAGAAATGTATTATTGGAAACTGGAAGAAAGGTGATCCTTGTTATAAAGTAGCAAAGGACTTGAGTGAACTGTGTTCTATTGGATGGAAAGCAGAATTTGTAAATGATAATTTGGATATTTGGCTGAGGAGATTTCTAAGCAAAGTGTTGAAGACACTGCTTGGTTTCTTCTTGCTGCTTATAGATGTAAGTAAAATACAAGAGGAGAGAGATAAATTGAGAGCACATTATTATTAAGCACAAGGAACCAGAACTTGAAGATTTAGAAAATTCTCAAAGTCTATTCATATTGTAAAACATGAAAGAGAACATCAACAGTGTGACTGGACAATGGTTTGCAAACAGATTAGGTATGTGACTTGTGGATCATCAACTATTTCAGCAAAAATACTGCTAGCTTGTATGAACAGGACAGAGATGGGATGAGATGAAGAAATGCGGTCAGACTTCTGGTATTTTAGGCAGGATGGCCAAAAGAACTACCTAGATGCAAACATATGTTATCCTTAAAGAGAAGAAAGAGTCCAAGGGTAGGGCAACCTTCTCAATTCCAGGGGCAGGGCAACCTCTTTGGTTCATCCAGGACTAAGGGGGTGTGATTGTCACCCCACTGGGCCCAGAGAACAGAATGTGGAACCAAAGAGGATTATTATTAAGCCTTAAAATCTAATGCAATTTCACCTTCTAGATTTTAGATTTGAGACCTGTGACCCCTTTTTTCCCTTCTAACATTCTCCCTTGTGGAGTAGGAATGTCTATTGTATTCCTGTCCCACCATTACATGCTAGAAGCAGCTAAATTGTCATCTGGTTTCATAGGTTCATAGCTGGAGAGGAGTTTTGCCCCAGGATGAATTATATCCTGACTCATACCTGATTTAGATATTTAAGATGAGATTTTGAACTTAAGGGTTGATGCTGAAATAGATTTAGGACTTTCTGGGGATGGGATGGGGTGAATTTATTCTGCATGTGAGGACATGAATTTTGGGGGATGTGGTATTGTCTTAGACCCTGTTTCCTGACATATGGCTCCTAAAACTCTGGAATCTCCTAAGTGATTAGAGTGTCATTCATATGCTAATGAGACAACTGGTGGCTGGGGAATCCCTAGGTAGCTTCAGGATGTGTGCTGGTCACTGAAAAGACCAAGACATAATTAGAGGGTTGGGACTTTTAGCCCCATCCCCGACCTTTGGGGAAGGGAGGGGGGCTGAAAGTTGTGCCACTCACCAATAATCAATGGTTTAATTAATCATGCCTATGTAATGAAGCCTCCATAAAAGCCCAAAGGACTGGGTTTGGAGAACTCTGGGATAGCTGGAAGATGGCATGCCCAGAGAAGGCATGGAAGCTCCATATTTATTCCCACATGCCTTTCCTTATATGTCTCTTCTATCTGGCTGTTCACCTGTATCTTTTATAATAAATCAGTAAACTCAAATGCTATGGTTTGAAAGTCCCCTCCAAAGTTTATGTTGACATTTAATTGCCAATATGACAATATTGGAAGGTCTTTGACAATATTGGAGGCCTTTAAGAGGTGATTAGGCCATGAGAGCTCTGCCCTCATGAGTGCCGTTATCACAGGAATGGGTTAGTTATCATGGGAGGGGGTTCCTGATGAAAAGGATGAGTTTGGTCTGATTTTCTTTGTCTCTTGTGCCTGCTGCCTTTCTGACATGTTATGATGCAGCAAGACAGCCCTCACCAGACGTGGCCACTCCATCTTGGACTTCCCAGGCTCCAAAGCATGAGCCAAATAAACCTCTTTTCTTTATAAATTACCTGATCTCAAGTACTCTGTGATAGCAGAATAAAACAGATAAAACAGTTACGTGTTTCCATGAGCTCTGTGAGCCACTCTAACAAATTAACTGAACATGAGAAGGAGGTATTGGGAGCCCTGATTTTACAGCTGGTTGGTCAGAAGTACAGGTGACAATCTACAACTTGTAACTAGCATCTTAAGTGGAGGCAGTCTTGTGGGACTGAGCCCTTAACCTGCGGGATCTAATGCTATCTCCAGTAAGATAGTGTCCAGAAACTGATGGACTTACAGGACACCTAGCTAGTATCTACTGGAGAACTGGCTGGTTGCTGGTGGGGAGAACTTCCCACAAATTTTGGTGACAAGAGGTGAAGCATTCTGTATTATATTCAGTATTGAGTGACTATGTAAGAGCAGGAGAAAACATTTTTTTTTTCTTATCTCAGTGGGGAAAGAGCGCCAACTGTTATGGGTTGAATTGTATAGCCCCCCAAATTCCTGGGTTTTAGTCCTAACCCCTAGTACCTCATAATGTGACTACTATGGATTGGACTGTTTCCTTCCTAAATTCATATGTTGAAGCCCAAACCCCCAATGTGAGGGCATTTGGAGAGGATGTCTTTGGGAGATAATTGGTTTAAATGAGGTCATGAGGTGGGATCCTCATGATAGGATTTGTGCCCTTATAAGAAGAGACATTCTCTGCCATATAAGGAGACAATGAGAAGCTGGTTGCCTGCAAGCTAGGAAGAGAGCCCTCACTAGAACCCAACCATGCTGACCTCTTGATTTCAGACTTCTTTCGTCCAGAACTATGGGAAAATAATTTCTGCTGTTTAAGCCACCCTGTCATTTTGTTATGGCAGCCTGTGCTGACTAATATAGAGACCTTATTTGGGAACAATATCCTTGCACATATAATAGATAAGATGAGGTCATTAGGGTAGGCCCTAATCCAATATGAATGGTGTCCTTATAAAAAGAGAAAACTTGTGCACAGAGACAGACATTCATAAAGGGAAAATGATGTGAAGAGACGAAGGGAGAAGATCGTCATCTACAAGTGATGGAGGCCTGGAACAGATCCCTCCCTCACAGCCTCAGAAGGAACCAACCCTGCTGACACCTTGATCTTGGACTTCCAGCCTCCAAAACTGAGATACAATAAATTTCTGTTGTTTAAGCCACCCAGTTTGTAGCATTTTGTTGCAGCATCCCTGGCAAACGAATCCAATGCCCCTGAAAAACTTTGGGTAGCCTGGTTTCCTACTGGGAAATACAGAACTTGTGAGATCCATACGTGCTTGGGAAAAGAGAAATATGTTATTTTACTAAGAAATAATCTTCTGTGTTGAAGTCCTCCATTTTAATAAATGAACAATAAGTTTTGAAAATGAAAATTTGCTATGCCTACAGGATCAAAAGTCATGAATTTGCTAGCTATTCTTCTTTGCTATATATATTTGAAAGTTTGGGTATTTATTGTTTATGCAAAATATTGTCATTTCTTTTTACTTCACTCTGTATTAAATTTAGGTTGAAACTAACACTTCCACTGAATTTGGTATTTTAGAAGAATATTCAATATGTTCCTTTTTGAAATAATGCCAGATGTTCACATTAATTTAGATATTGGCTGATATAATGTATTTTATGACAAGCAATGCAAACAACTGAATATATTAGAAAACTTAGATCTTTTAGAGTTTATGATATTAAAAAATATTTTCAGCAAAAAGCTACTGGAGATTCAAGTATTTGGTTTTCAATTACAAAATAAAGTACTTTTAAGACTATGGTAGAAACTGAAGCCGATGCTTTTAATACAATCTCCATGGCAACATGGGAAGGAGCACAGCCTGGTGGGCTGAATGAAAGCCACAAACTCTCAATTTCAGACCCTACCATTAACTTCCCACAGAAAGCCATGTTTGTATCTTGGCATTACATCTCTGCTATAAACAGAGGCACTCTGGCTTTATGCAAGAAAAGAACATTGCCTTAGTTCTATGTACTTGATATACTCATTTTATGAAATTAATATCATATTTATGTCCTGAAACAATAGATTAGTCACACTATATTTCTAAGTTGTAGCAGGGAAATTAAATAGTAAATGGAAAATGCAAGTACTGCCTAAATTCCCCAAATTTTATATAAAGATAACATAAAAGTGATTTCATTTGAAGGATCTACTTTATTTTCAAAAATGAATTGCCATGATTTAAAAAGTTTAATTTTAAAAACAGGTATTCAGAATTTGATTGGCTACTGAGCATCCTGACACTATCATTTTGTTTACATTTTCATATTTTCAGTAAGGAAATGTCTTCTATAGGAAATTGTATAATAACAATGCATAAGGGTTTGAACTATAGTTTAATGAATTAGTTAAGATTTTCCTGTGATGATATCTTGCTAATATAAAGATCATTTGCTAAAAACACAGCAAAAATAAGAAGTAAAAGTCTCTGAACTACAAAAATAGATAATAATAGTTAACATTTGCTTTTTATTACTTGCCAGACACCATCCTGGGCTCTTTGCAGGGATGATCACATTTAATTCTCACAATGACCTTATTAAATAGATATTATTATTATTCCCATTCTATTGATGAAAAGACTAAGCTCAGGGATGGTCAGTAAATTGCCTTAGGTGGCCTGCGGAGTTGGAATCAGGGCCTGTGTACTTCACCACTATAAGCTTCTCATAAACATGTCTATTTTATTTGTTAATTTTATTCATGTAGTAATACTTAGAACCCAATTCAATTATTTTTATTCTAATTTAAATGCAATTCCACCAAATCTGGTTATCTGATCACCTTAGAAGTAGCAAATTAGAAAGATTCGGAGCAGAACTCCTGCAAGCATGAAACATTAAAATTACAGAAGATTGAAATAGGAAATGAAATATAGCAAAACAGGATTATCCAGAGCAAGAAAAAGATAAACACGGTTTTGGGATGGAGTGGGTAGAGCTATGGAAATGGGAACTACCATTTGTTGAATACCTCTTAAGTGCCAGGTGTGTGCCTTTCTCATCTGCCAAGCCTCACATGGCCCTGCCACGCAGGCTGTTGTATCCCCATTTTGAGAAGTCCCACAGCCTGCCCACGTTCTCACAACAGAAGAGCCAAGCTTGTTGGGTGCAAAGTCCATGCTCTGAACACTGCCCCATATTGCCTATCTTGCATGGATTAAGAAACGAAGGAGGGAAAGAAAATCTTGGAAAGGTTTCTATTAACATGATTACAAGCAAAATGCTTTTTGGCATATGAAAGAGGGATAATGGCTTCAGTTATGTGGAAAATTTACTCACATGAAATATATTTGATGGTGATAAATGAGGTACTATAGTACTTTTTTTAACTTAAACAAATTCAAAGTTAGAAAACGTGTAAATTTCGTTTCCTAAATTTAGGAAGCCCATAAACTAAGGTTGTAGAAATGGGGAATTTTTCATCTGATGGCCTATCTTTAACTGCTATTTTTTTTTGAGATGGAGTCTCACTCTGTCACCCAGGCTGGAGTGCAGTGGCGCGATCTCAGCTCACTGCAAGTTCCGCCTCCTGAGTTCATGCCATTCTCCTGCCTCAGCCTCCTGAGTAGCTGGGACTACAGGCACCTGATACCACGCCTGGCTATTTTTTATATTTTTAGTAGAGACAGGGTTTTACTGTATTAGCCAGGATGGTCTCCATCTCCTGATCTTGTGACCTACCCGCCTCGGCCTCCCAAAGTGCTGGGATTACAGGCGTGAGCCACCACGCCCGACCCACTATTCTTTTTTGGAAGTAGCACTATTGGGCATGAGAATGCCACTTGGAAAGGTTAGAAATTCAGAACAGAAATGTGTGTGTGTGCGCATGCACACTCTCTCTCTCACACACACACACAGAACTCAATCACACATTTTCAGTTAGCAACACCAACTAAGTAAAAGAGCTGGGCGCATCCCGTTATACAACACATTTTTTTTCTTGCATCCCTTATTGCCTAAAGGATACTGTGAATAGGGAAATAGCAGGAAAACATTCTCACAAAGAATGAGTTCCTCTAAATAATATATACAATAAAACTGTCCAGCACATGACCAAAAAATTAACTAATAAAGGCAAGTACAGTTTTCTTCTGATGTTCAAAGTGAGCATCATTTCATTTAGCTGTTCCTCAGGAAGCATGTTATGCCCCTTTAAAATTGCTGACTTAATGCTTTCATGCACAGCCTCTCGCCTCCCCACCCGGCACCCCTTGCCTGGGTGTAAACCCTGGTGCCCACTTAGGCATGATTACCACTGGTGCAGCCCTGCCATTGGCGTCTCTCTCAAGGGAAAGAGCTTGGGGTAGACGATGGTAAACATAGGCTCACTACACCGATGACAGTGCCCCAGAGGGCAATGCAGCAGCTCCAGGAGACTTCTGGGTAATGAGATGGGAGACAGAAAGTTCAAATCTGGAACACAAGAGAAAATCACGCACGTGAGTAAAAAATCAAACTTCCTTAAACTAGGCTTCTTAAAATATTTCTCTTTGTTACCAAATAATTTCAGTTACTTAAAAGTACTTCATGTTGAAAATTCTGTTATCTGATTGATAGACACTGAATAAAAATCTAACATCATCTGAAAATGAAAGTTTTTTAAAATATTTTTGATACTAAAAGAAAACATAAATTCAATCATTTTAAGAGCCAGAAACTATCCTGAGGTAGAGGCAAGGAATAAGTGAGATAAAATATTTTTTAAGAACAAAGATCAAAAAGGGATAATTCACCCAAAGAGGATTTTTGCAAACTTTAATAAGGGTCAGAGACTTTTTGGAACTGACGACTAAAACTGACTTTCATTAAGTTCTCCCTAATCTATCAGGCATTTAGTATCAATCTTCCACTAAGGCTAAATCATATTTTTTAAAGAGAATGAAAAGGAGGAAATAAAAAAAGAATGAAAAATAATGAAATCAAGCTTCTCCTTGTCTTATTCCCATGAACTGTCATTAATAAAAACAGGGAGCTTCCTTCCCAGCTTAGTCTGAGCTACCCAAAAGAGACATTTAAAGCAAAACATCCCAGTGGCCCAAGCAATCTTGAGGACACATTTACACCAGGTTTCTACTGATGATGAACATCCAACAGAGAGAGAAATGCTCATGCTGAGGTGAAATCTAAAAATTATCAACTCATCTTTGGGAAGGAAATACAAATCATCTTTTTACCTTTTATATATGTCCAGACTTATCAATAACACTTAGAAAAATGGAATTTACTGATTGGTGAACAACTATAATTTTCTGTTTAACTTTTAAAACCAACTTAACTTTGCACTAGGCATTTCTGGAAGGTTAATGTGAGATGTTTTTGTATGGACTCTGTTTTTTAAGTAAAGATGAAACATTTCACAGTTTTAAAAACACCTGAAATGTATTTTTCGTATTAATATTGCCTAGTGCTGTCTTAAAGCATTTCAGACATACACCCACAATACCTATCAAATCTGTGCACTGCCAAATCTTTTCCAAATTTCAGCTGCCTCACTACGACAATACTGCCAACGGCTCCCAGTACTTCTACCTCCTTTAGATCTACATATTGCTGAGATGCAAGGAGGTGGTAAGGCAAAAACCTGCTCTACTGACGTATCCAACTTTAAGGACAAGATCTTTCCAAATTTCCCCTACTGCCAGCCTTTTACTTTAACCAAATACACATTCCCAACACCAAGTTCCTTACCTGAAACCACACAGTTGAACTTTTAAGCACCGTCCTTTGCAACTGACAACCACGTTTTTTAAGAATGCTTCTCTGTCTGTAGGGGGTGCTAAAGTGATCAGTGTTGATAACATATCAAAAGTATTTTTCTTATTAGGAAAATCCTGTTGCAAAACAATGTGAATGTACTTAATGCCACTGAACTGTACACTTAAAGATGGATAAAATGGTTACTTTCGAGTTATGTGTATTTTACCACAATAATTTTTTTTTTAAGATGAAAGCCCAAACAGGTGCACAAAGCACAATGTTCACTAAATAACACAGAATAATAAAAAAACCAGAAGTCCCACGTACCTTTCAGCAAGCTGTGGTAGGTATGATACAGACTTCTCATGGCCAATTCCTGCAGAGGGAGGACGTGATCATGCTCCGTCCCTATGGCCTTCACCTCGGCTGGGAGGAAAACGGTTCGCTGCCCTGATGAAAAGGAAAGCAGCTTCACCTCGGAAACTTGAATGGGAGCACCACAGCTGCAGAAAGACACACATTCACAGTATTAGCAATAAGGAGAAGAATACGGGTGCCAATAAAATGTGTTAATCAAAATATACATTTGAAAATTCGTGAATTCTTTTAAAGTAGAATTGCCAGAATTCTTTTCAAAGTGAACAGATGCTATCCCGGTTTCCTTCATAAAACCTGGCCCAGAAATCTAAACTCATTAGTTGGAACTCAGCTAAATCATTGCTGAGGCCCAGTCACTTCTAGCAAGGAAGAACCTTAAAGGAACTTTCCTTCCTAGGCTCTACATAATTTGCTTTGTAAATTCTACTTTTCCCCATTTTATTACCCTCTCTAAGTATGTGTTTTTTTGAAACTCTCAAAATTAAAAGAAAAAAAAAGTACCTTGTTGAATAACAGCATCTTGGTTTAGTAGAATTTTTGTGTAGAAAAACTTAAACCCATAAAGCAAATAGATTTTAAATGGCAGAAGATAACTTTATTGGATCGTTCCATAAACTTGTGGGGAAAATATTCTTGGCATACTCAATAAGCCAAGTCATGCCCTATTCCCTGCAGCCACTCATAACCAGAAGGCAGAGATGTCCTCGTCCCTAATGCTGCAATGTTACCAAAACTCACAAATCCAATCTCATTCTACTTCTTGTGTGAAACCACTGGGTAACCTGAGAGCCTCAATACTTTTCTTGTGTAATGACAAATAGATGGCCAACAAACCTTGGCTCTGAAAACACAAAATAATATCACTAACCTTGACCAGATGCAAGCAATGAAGCTTAGGGCACAGGACTGGAAGCCAGAAACCCTTGATTCATTTATTTTTTAAAATTTTCTTCGTTTGTTCCTTCCCTCCATCAGAAAACATTTCCAGAGCACTTACTATATGCTAGTCCGTTAAGATACTTAAATTAAGAAAAACGAGAATGAACCCTTCCTTTGGGAGAAATCATTACAATTGTTCTAATGTGGGGGCAAAGAAGGGTTGACCGACTCTGTCCAGGGAATTAGGGGAAATTTTAAAGATAAGTCAATATCTGACTTAATGTTCAACTCACCTGGAATAAATGGAAATGTGTAATGAGCATTCCAAGCAGAGGGAACAGCATGTGCAGCAGTACAGAAGCCTGAAAGAATATGGCTACATCTTGGTTTCAACAGTGCTGGAAACAGGGATGCAGGGTATGGATGGGTAGGGGGAGGAGGCCAGGAATATTAGCTGAAGTTAGATGGTTTTAATTCATGGGGAAGACTGTTAGGTGTGGTTTTTTTGTTTCTTTGTTTTGTTTTGTTTTGTTTTTTACCAACTATCTGACCACAGTATGGTAGACAGGTAAGGGACTGATAAGTGGCAAAGAGGTAAAGAGAACCCAAATATAGAAGGAAACAGAAATGGGGAAGTCTTTAGGGTCTTGAAAATGAGAGCTTGAGATAAACAGAAGAGGTATGGAGTATCATTATGGGTAAGAAGCCAGTGGCTTTCTCTGTTAGTTCCCAAAGCAAATAATTCTGAAATGTGACTTTGTTCACATAATCTTTTATACTAATCAAGATAGATTTAGAGAATTCCTTTTGTAATATTCCATACTATGGATGAACCACAGTTTATTAATTTATTTATTATGTTTATCCTGACTTCAATGTTTTCCCTCCTACTACACATACATCATCACAATAAATCTTACATACATTCCAATGCACAGATGTTTTTATTATAGTAAAATTCCCAAACTGAGACCACCGGCCATGAAAAATGAACATTTTAAATGCCTGAGATCTTTCCAAAATGATTGTTAAGAAAGTATCCATTTCCCCATACCATCATCAGAAATGGATATTATCAGTCATTTTAGTTTTTGCTAGGCTGATTAATGGAAATGTCTCCTTGGTTACTAATGAGTTTGATCACCTTTTGTTAGGTTTGCTGGCCACTTGTATTTCTTCTTCTGTAAACTGTCCATGTCCATCCCTTACCTAATTTTCTGTTGAATTAAAATATAACGATTTGTAGGAACTTCCATATTGGTGATAACAATCCTTTGTCATATACACTGAAATATTTATCAATAAAAATGTTTTTGTCTTTTAACTTTGCATATGGTTCCCTTTGTCAGCAGTCATTCTTTTCTGATGTGAAATCTATCCACTTATTTTCTTCACAGTATCTACATTTTTCTGAATTTCTTAAGAGGGTTACCCTAATTTGAAGACTGTGCATATATTATTCTAAAGTTTCTTCCAGTATGTTTATTGTATTTTTATGTGTAGATTTTTTTTTTTTTTTTTTTTTAAGACGGAGTCTTGCTCTGTCACCTAGGCTGGAGTACAGTCCGTGATCTCAATCCATTGTAACCTCTGCCTCCCGGGTTCAAGTGATTCTCCTGCCTCAGCCTCCTGAGTAGCTAGGATTACAGGCACCTGCCACCACATCTGGTTAATGTTTGTATTTTTAGTAGAGACGGGGTTTCACCATGTTGGCCAGGCTGGTCTTGAACTTCTGACCTCAAGTGATCGGCCCGCCTCAGCCTCCTAAAGTGCTGGGATTACAAGTGTGAGCCACCACACCTGGCCTTTACATGTAGATGTTTTATCTATTTGTCTTACTTGGTTATATAATATAAAATAGGACATAGCTTTTTTTTTTTCCAAATGGAAAAATAATTGGAGTAGCATTATTAAACAACACTATCATTTATCTCTGAATCGCACTGTTCTCTTTATTCTATTAAGTTCCCATATACCCTGGCATTGCTTTCTGGAGTCTTTAGTCTGTTTCAGTGATGCATTAATTTAATTCTGTGTCAGTTCTATATTGTTTTGATTATAATACTTTATAGAAGATTCTATCATTTGACAAGTCTGTCCTAACTATTATTGTTCAATTTTTTTTCTTGCAATTCTCAGTTACCATTCAATTTGAACTTTACAATTATTTTATCTCTATTTCCCTAAAGCCTTCCAGAGATTTGGATTAGAATTAACATCAGTTTCCATGTTAAGAGAGGTAATTTGATAATAAATTTCCTTATCTGCAAACATGGTATGTCTGTACTATCCACCTAGTGCTTTATATCCTATCCTTTAATAAAAATTTCACAAGTTTCTTCATATAGATTCTGTTCCTTTCTCATGATATTTATTACTAGATATTTAAATGTGTGGTACAAATATAAATGACATTTTCTCCCTAACTTTGATTTCTAATTTATGAAGACATAAAAGCTGCTGATCTTTGTATGCTATCTTATATTTAGCCACCTTACTAAATTCTTTTATGTGTCTGAAATATTTTTTTGGTAGCATATCTTGAGTTTTCTAGATAGGTGATATTCAAGCATATCACCTATAAAGACCTTTCTGGTTCTTTTTTCCCAGTATTTATAATGTCTATTTCCTTTTTATCCATCTTATTGCATTAGACAGATGGTAGTGGTGACAGTGGGCCCTCACTCCTCTCCTATTCCTGATTTTAATGGCCATAGTTTGAATACATCCACATTTAATATAAAAATTATTATATATGGCTACAGAATTCATCTAAAGTTTTTCTTAACATACCAATATAGTAATGTTTGTTTTTCTTTAATATAATGTTGAATAAATTATTGATATTTTAAGGTAAACTTTAAAATATTTAAAACATTATTTAAACATATCATCATATAGAAAAGTACAGAAATCACAGTTGCTCTGTGATTTTCACAAGATGAACACACTAATCACCACCAAGGTCAAGAACAAGAACCTCAGAAGACCACCTTGGGTCCCACTGCTAAGCAAAACCCATACCCCAAAGGGAACCACTATTCCAAATTCTAACACTATAGTCTGGTTTGGCCTGTTTGAACAGCATGAATGTTGCTGTGCCTGGTTTCTTTTGTCAACATTATACTTCTGGAATTCATCCATGTTGCTTTGTGTACTGTAGTTTATTCATTTTCATTGCTGTGTAGTAATGATGGACATTTGGGCTGTTTGTAGTGTGGAGCTACTACAAATCCTGTCTCCATAAAAATAGTGTATTTGGTACATATGAGCATATACATTTGTGAGGAACACACTTAAGATCAAAACTGGGCCTCTTATAGTGAGGAGAGACAGACATTAATATATAATAGACTGAGAGGGGAGTGAGAGCTGTATGACTTTTGATAGTACCCAAATAATGACCTTTTCTCCTTCAGAAACTATGCTGTGTCATCTACATGTGCATTCTTGTGGGAAGTGCTACAGATTTATCCTTCTCCTTTTTAGCAAAAAAGTTTTTCTTCAGCTTAAAAGTAAAAGGAAAGGGGAGAAGTGGATATGGAGATGGAAAGAAACTATGTCACCTAGAAAGAATAAACCTTGGCTTGGACAAAGAGTCTGTCATCTTGGCAGAGCTACTTAAGGCTAAGTTTTGTTCTGAGAATGTATTTATATAATTCTGAGTTGACTTTTTTCTTCAGCACTTATAAAATATAGTTGTATTGTTTTCTGGACTTCAAAGTTTCTGATGAGAAGTTAACAATCTTTTTGAATTACTCCTTTGTATGTAATGTTATTTCTCAGGTTACTTTCAAAATTTTCTTTTTATCTTTTGTTTTCATCAGCTTTGCCTATGCATGGTTTTCTTTGAATTTATACTGCTTAGGATTTGCTACACTTCTTGAAAATGTAAATTTGTTTTTCATCAAATTTGGGAAATTTTTAAACATTATTTCTTCAAATATGTTTGTTACTGATGTTACCTATTCTCTCCCTATTTTCCTTCTAGGATGCCAATTATACATGCACAAGACTCTTTTATATTGGCTGGCAAGTCCCTGATGCTGTGTTCATTTTTGTTTTCAATGTCTTTTCTATGTGTCCTTCAGATGGGATCAATTCTACTGATCTATCTCTAGTTCAGTGACATTTCCTCTGTTCCAACCATTCTGCTATGAAGTCCATTAAGTTAATTTTTTACTTCAGACACTGTTTTCAATTCTAGATTTTCCTTTTTTTTAGTCTCGATTTTTCTGGCCTTTTCATTCATTAATCATTGAGAATAACTGTAACAGTTGCTTTGAAATCTCTGTGTGTCACTTCAACAATTTGGGTCATCTAAAGTTGGAATCTCTGCTGGTCACCTTTCCTTTTGAGAATGGGTCACATTTTCCTGATTCTTTACATGTCTTGTAATTTTGGAATGTTTCCTAGATACTGTGAAAGTTATATTGTAGAGACCCTGGGTTCTCTTATATTCTGTTAACACTTAAAAGTAATTAATATTTTTGTTTTAACAACAATTAACTTCATGGGTGTCAAACTGCAAACTCAGTCTCTTTTTATTTATTTATTTATTTATTTTTTCATATGTAGCTCTTTTTTCTTTTTCTTTTTTTTATTATTATCTGAGTTTAAAGTATAATAAACTCGGTCTCTTAAATGACAGTTTCAATCACACTTGAGTACTTTCATCTGCAGCCAGGCCACTTTGGTCCTGCTCCATGAAAGTGTGTTTCAGGTATCCGATACTGGGGGCAGGCAGCCCCTACATAAAAATGGACTACTTTTAGTATATTGGTTTAACTCAGAATACATTTCTCATACAAGCAACTCTATTACCCTCAGTGGTTATATTAATAAACCCTTAGAATAGTATTTAACCAATTTGGACACAAATCCAGTTATAATTGCTTATTTACACAATAAAAAGCAAAGCAGTGGCTTGGTTTTTTTTTTTTTTTTCTTTTTTACATGATTAAACAACTGGAAAAAATCATCCTGTAGAGGATTACTTTTACCGTTAAGTTCTCCTCAGTAAGCATGTGTGCCAATTACCATTCTCTAAAATTCTAACATGGAATGAACCTCTCTTTCTGGCTATAATGTAGAAGAAAAAGGACATTTACTCCTGTAATAACAAGAAAAACCCAGAAAAAATGAAGATCATTCCTTTCCATGAGGCTAGCAAATAGTATAGATGCCATGAAGCTGTGATAGCCAGTCTCCAAGTGGGGCCCGAATGGTCCTGGCTCCTAGTGGTCACTCCCTTCCTACTTTGAATAGGGTTGACCTGTGTAATCAACGGGATTTAACAGAAACAAGTGTGTGGCTTTGAAGCTAGGTCATAAAACACAGTTCCATGCTATACATTTCCATCGCTCTACCTCTCTTAGGGTATTTATTATTTGTATTACAGTTATTTTTGCATATCAAGATAAACATTTAAACTATATTTGTTTTTCCCACAATTTCTAGCACTGTGCTGATTTGCTAATGTTCACAAATTATTTGACAAATAAACACAGAATAAGGAGAAGCTAACTTTGTTTGCATTTCCATGAATACCAAAGATAATTTTATGAGACTTCTGAGATTTCTTAAAACTGCAACATTTGCTATTTGCTGTTTCTATACCTGTTTATAAGTTTTATACCCCATTCTCTCTCTATTCTCCTTCCGAGATATGAATCTGAGATAAATATATATATATATATCTCAGACTTTTCTTATATTGCCTCACAAGTCCCTAAAGCTGTGTTCATTTTGCTCAGTTGTTGCTCTAATTCTTAGACCCTCAATCTGAAAAGGGTACTGCAATTGTTTCAGAGCTTGTACAGCACAGCAGAAGCTATTCTTATATCCCGGGCCTACATCTAGGCCAGATGCAACATATGATAGCAGTGAAGAACCAAAGGAGTTGATCTTTCAGGTCTCAGATTAAATATTACTTCCTTAAAGAGAACTAGTACCAAGTTTGTTACATTATTTAGGGTTTGCTTGACTCCCTGGCTAGATCAGAAGGTCCATGAGGGCAGGTACTGTGTTGCTTAGCGCATCACTGTATAGCCATTATCTCATACAGTGACCAGAGTAGTTGCTCAATAAATGTTCACTGAAGGAACAACTGGACCAAAATTCTTGTTCTGAATCAAGAAGGGCACTTTCTAGGCTTCAAATACATGTATGTCCTTTTACTAGATTTCCCCCAGGCCCTTGTGCTACTACCCTTTCCCCCTCCTTTCCTTTAGGCTGAGGCACGAAGCAACACTACTTTGAACTGGAACTGGGAAGTCCCTTTCCACATATCCAACAGATAAAAGAGGCAGAAGAAAGGAGACTCTTAATGCTGTTGTGTCAAAGCTTCAGCAGTTATCATCTATTAAAATTCTGAACACATTTTGCCATAGAAATATGTAAGTATAATTTAGGGGGTGCAAAATAGTCAATGAGTCAATAGACTCTTCAATGAGTTTGCTTACCAAGGTAGTGGCCAGAGCCATTTCTATGAAGAAAGCATTCTGAGTTCAGAGTTAAACCAACAGGCTAAAAAGGCCTTTAGATTATAGGCCATTTGTAAGTAGGACTGCTTATTCCCTCAATACTACTATTAGAAAACTGGTTGTTTGATACCTATATTGTTAATAATTTTATTTCTCTATTACTACTAACAAAAGTTTAATAATAAAAAAAGTCGACTTCTACCTAATTTGTGTATTTTCCCCTAGTGTTTTGCTTTTTTTAAAAAGATTTGGAGTTCTCATCAAATTTACTACCACTGCTACCAGACACCAAGTCAAAGACTTAAAAATATCTCTCTACTTAGCACAAACAGAACTTTCTAGTAGTCAATAACATCTATATCTAAACAACAAAGTATAAGGTACTTTTTCTTTTTTTTTTTTTTGAGACGGAGTCTCGCTCTGTCGCCCAGGCTGGAGTGCAGTGGCCGGATCTCAGCTCACTGCAAGCTCCGCCTCCCGGGTTTATGCCATTCTCCTGCCTCAGCCTCCCGAGTAGCTGGGACTACAGGCGCCTGCCACCTCGCCCGGCTAGTTTTTTGTATTTTTTTAGTGGAGACGGGGTTTCACCGCATTAGCCAGGCTGGTCTCGATCTCCTGACCTCCTGATCTGCCAGTCTCAGCCTCCCAAAGTGCTGGGATTACAGGCTTGAGCCACCGTGGCCGGCCCACTTTTTCTTAAATAAGAGCTACTCCTTAATTGTGGCAGAGATGCAGATTGCATTTCAGTTTGGTCGCTGAAGGTTCTGGTGTGGGAAAAAGTGCCTTCAGCTTTGGAGCTTGCTTGCATCATTCTATGTACCATGGTGACTACAGGCATTTTATTCACCACCTGGAAGAATTAGGCTATATTAATGATCCTTTAAGAACTCATTAGGATTAATGACTACATAGTATCACAGCTGTGACATAAGCAGCTGTAGAAAAATCACTGAGCTAAAAACACCAATTCTATCATCTTTGCTTCACAGAAAGTTCCAGAATACATCTCTCAGCTTGGAGTTCATCAGCCTATACAGGCACTGAACTCATCTTGGGCTTTCCCAAGATAACAACTGCATAAGTTTTCCTAAAAGAACTGCTCCTAGGACTGCCCCTGGAGCTGTGCTATGCCAACGGCGGGGAACGACTGTCTTCTATGTATATATTTATTGTCATCCCTTTTCTTGCCAGAACTACACATAGCCTGTGCCAAGTCATGCAGGATGATGGGGACTAGAAGGGGAGAGTCAAACATGCTGATTAGGTTGCCTCCAGGGTATTCACTTGGCTGCTGAAGTGGGGAAAGGAAGGTCAGTCACAAGTGGGTCCTGGTGGTTGAGTGGCCCCATCTTAATCCTTGGCCACTCAGGGAAACACTTTAGGGTGGTTCTGTGCCAGCACTGTAGAAGGAGAAGATGAAACCATCTTTCTAAAAGCCTGACTAAAAAGAAAAGATTATTGCTGCTCTGAAAATAAAAGCCCATTAACTGAAATATCTGTTTTGGTTGCTAGAATCATGATTTATTTTGAGGGACTATCTCAAATGTTGAGTTCTAAATATTTCCAACTGGTAAAATCCTAGATACTAGGACTGTCACTGCAGTAAAATTGTCATTGCAATGGGCTTCGGAGAAAGAAAAACTTCTAAATTAATGCTGATTCCTCTACTTTCTGTGACTAGCACCACTGAGTTTATAATGGCACGTGTGGCAATGTATGTACATCAAACCATCACGTGTACAATTTAAATAATTACAATTTTATTTGCCAACTCTACTTCAATAAAGCTGGGGTATGTGGGGGGGAAATAAAGGTGTTTCTTTCCATAATAAAAAAAGGTATACATGGATTCATTTTTCTTTCAATTAGAAAATAACTTACTGATTGAACCCAGCAGGCAATATTCCAAACTGCCTGCCCAATACCCTTAGTTTCTAAGGATACTTGGTTTAGCATATCAAGGGCAAAGACAAAATTGAACAGAAGTACCAAAAGTAGTTAATCTATTTTTTAGTTCAAAATGTGAAATTGGCCTTACCCACTGCACCCGATGACTTTATTGTACAGATAAGATGGCAAGCCTTTCAGGTGAATGTTGTTATCCACGTATACATACTGTAGTTCTCGAGATCGACCTAAATCTGGATTAGAAAGAAAAGTGCTGTAATTCCTATATACAGGCACCATTATAATGTGAAATATAAAATGTAATACATAATATTAGAAATACTCGAAAATTTCTATTCTGGAAGAAAACCATAAAAAGTGTTATATAAAGTAAGCTATAGCTCAGCCTAAACAAGCCTAGTTCTGCCCCTTGATACAGATTCTTTGCTTGGTCAAACTTTAGTCAGGTTCCTAAACCTTCTTCTAGGTCCACATGTGGACCTTGTAAAATCCAGTTTTAGCAAAGAACTCTGCTAAGTCAGTTTAGCAAGAACCCCTCACTTGGGATATCTGATTGGGTTCCTCCTTTCTCCCCCATCTCCTAGGTCTAATCACCCTGGCCTGTCTTTAGCAAGAATTCTACTTGGTCAGTCATCCCTTTTCTTGCCAGAACTACATATTGTCTCCCTATTCCTGATGTTTCCTCTCAGCAGTTTCCATCCACTGATCACCTTGCTCCTTGGCTGTAAATTCCTACTTGCCCATGTTATATTCAGAGCTGGCCCAATCTCTTTCCCCAACTACAAGACCCAGTTGCAGCGGTTGCTGCACCTAGGCTGATGGTCTCAAATAAAGTCTTCCGTACTATGCTTTAACAAGTGCCACTGAATCACTTTTTCTTTAACACCTTATACAGAGATTTCCTGTGTCTCACCTCCCATGGCAAAGGTGGATGGAGGAGAGGATTAGGGATCAGGCATTGGCTAGGCAGGAGTCTTAGGATCCAGGCAGATGTAGGAATAGAGAGAACTTCCCTGTGAGGAAGAAGTAAAGCAGAACCCAAACCCCAGTCCCGTGAGGTGGGACAGTGGCATAGACAAGACTTAAAGGCCAGAGAGCAGGGGCTGGAATGGGTATGAACCTGGAAAAGGAAGAAGTTGAGAAAGGGGGCCCCAAAAGAAGGGTCTACAACAGTAACAAGAATGTCAGAAAGAGGCAGAACTCAAGTATTTCCCAGAGGTAGCAGGGCAGTGAGAAGGCAAAGAGTGGAAGAGGATCCAGTGAGGAAATAAGGCTGAAAGTACGGATGGAGATTCCCAGCAAGAACAGGTGGTAGAGACACTTCTCAGATATCCAGGCCATCCCTTCCCATGTGCCTAGGAATGTGCAACCAGCTCTCCTCTCCACTCCTAAGCACTCACTGACTAGGGCTATTTGTCTTCATTGTCACAGAGGTACACAACAGAGTCCTGAGCAGTCTTGCTAACCATCTGCTCTTAAGAAAGAACATAATATGGCGGGGGTGGGAGGTGGTGGTGCTTATGCCTATAATCCCAGCACCCTGGGAGGCCAAGGCAGGTGGATTGCTAGAGCCCAGAAGTTCAAGACCTGTCTGGGCCACATGGTGAAACCCTATCTCTACCAAAAAATACAAAAAAATTAGCCAGGTATGGTGGCATGTGTCTCTAGTTTCAGCTGCTCGGGAAAGGTGAGAGGATTGTTTGAGCCTGGGAGGTTGAGGCTGCAATGAGCCAAGATCATTCCACTGCATCCAGCTTGTGCAACACAGCCAGACCCTGACTAAAAATTTTAAAAAAAGAGAGAGAAAAAAGAAAGAACATAGTCTTTGAAAGGTTTTCTAGGGTTCTGCTTATGAAAACAGAAGATAGGCTGAAGGACAGCTCTTCCTCTTAATCTTTCTTTAGTTTAGGAAAGTCAAAGGCCCAGATAGCTACATTAGGAGGCTTTTAGATTCATTTATATTGCAAAAGAAAACCCATTTAACCATTAAGGACCTTTAGGCCTATGCTAGGCCTTGGAAATACAGCTATGAATACAGTATTAACCTATGTGGAAACAGGAAAAACGGTAACTGTAATATAATACGATCACTTCTGTTAGAGAAGCTGGTTGAAGGTCTTATGGTTCACAAATGGGTTCTGGATAATTTGTCCCAGAAAGCAGGAGGAGCGTAATATAAAGTTAAGGTAAGAAAGAGTTCCTGTGGGAGACGGTAGGGTGGGTTAACATTACTTCCTGCTGGTCCTATTACAATCATCCTGCCCAGTTACAAAAATGAACCACAATTTCCCTCAAAAGGGTTACAACAATTTACACACCTACCAGCCACGTATGAGAGCACCTGCTTCCTCATAGGAAGCAAAACGTCATGTTTTAAAATTTTTGCCATCCTTATAGGTAAGAAAAGGTATCTTGACATTGTTTTAACTTGCATTTTTCTACTTATGAGTTTGAACATTTCAAAACTATGTCTGAGGGGCATTTATATACATTTTGTAAACTGCCTGTTCAAATATTTTTCTCATTTTTTGATCAGGTTTTTGGTATTTTACCCCTTGTTTTTATGAGTCCTTTATGTATCAGGGACATGAGTTCCACATCTGTGGTTTATGTTATAAATACTTTCTCTCAGTTTGTCAGCTGTCATTTAACTTAGTTGATGATGTATTTTTGTCATGCAAAATTCTGAAAAGTCTTCCAATTTATCTTTTTTAAAAATTGCCTCCAGATTTTGAGTCGTAGTTAGAAAACCTCTTCCCTGTGACATCCAAGTTTAAGCAGAATTCACCCATATTTTCTTCTAGTGTTCATATGGTTTCATTTTTCTCTTCCTTTTTTTTTTTTACACAAATTGAGTTCTAATTCATTTGGAGTCTATTCTTATACATGGCATAAAAGTACAGCTAATAATTCCCCTTTTCAAATGGTGATTCAGCTGTCTCAGTGTCATTTATGAACTTTTTAGTCCATTTTTACTCCAGTACACCAAAAAGAAAAAAAGATCTCTAAGACTAGAAAATAAAAACAATTATAAAGTGTACATATTCCAGAAGAGAAAAACTGTGGTGCTAATTGAGCTGCAAATATGTAAAAAATAAGAGACGAAACCCCAAAGATTTCACAAAAAAACTAGCAGAACTTATAAATGAATTCACTATAGCTACAGGATACATTTCAACATATAAAACTCATTGATTTTCTATATACAAATAACAACCGACCAGAGAAAGAAATCAAGAAAACAATCCCATTTTTGATAGTATTTTTAAAAAGTACCTAGAAATGAATGTAACTAAGCAGGTGAAAATGTAACTAAGGAGGTGAAAAGATACACTGAAAACTATAAAAAACTGATGGGAGAAAATTAATAATACACAAATAAATGGAGAGATATCCAGTGTTCGTGGATGGGAAGAATTAATATTGTTAAAATATCCAAACTACCCAAAGCAATATACAGATTTAATGTAATGTCTATCAAAATTCCAATGGCATTCTTCACAGAAATAGAAAAAAAATCCTAAAATTCATATGGAGCAAAAAATAAAACAACAATAACAACAACAACAACAACAATAAAACCCAAATAGCCAAAGCAATACTGAGACAGAAAAATAAAACTGGAGGCATCTCACTTCCTGATTTAAAATTACTTTACAAAGCTATGGTAACAAAAGCACTATGATGCTGGCACAAAAACAGAAACCTGGACCAATGGAACAGAACAGAGAGTCCAGAAATAAATCCAAACATATATGGGTACCAAGAGGACATAACAGGGAACAGAAAGTGTCTTCAAGAGATGGTGCTGGGAACGCTGGATTTCCACATGCAAAAGAATAAAATTGGACCCTTATCTTACACAATACACACAAATCAACGCAAAACTGATTAAGAAACCTAAATATAGAACCTGAAACCATAAAGCTCCTAGAATAAAACATAGGAGAAAAGCTCCTTGACACTGGCCTTGGCAATGATTTTTTCGATATCACACCAAAAGCTCAGGCTACAAAAACAAAAATAAAGGAGACTACATCAAATTAAAAAGCTTCTGCACATCAAAGAAAACAATTAACAAAATGAAAAGGCAACCTACTCACTGGGAAAAAAAAATAAGTGCAAACCACATAACTGATAAGAGGTTAATATCCAAAATTTATAAAGAACTCTTATAACCCAATAGCAGAAAAACAACTCGATTAAATAATGGGCAAAGCATCTAAACAGACATTTTTCCAAAGAACATATACAAAAGGCCAACAGGTATATGAAAAGGTGCTTAACATCACTAGTAAAGGAAATGCAAATTAAAACCACTATGAGATTACCACCTCACACCTATAAGGATGGCTATTATAAAAAAGGTAAGAGATAACAAATGTTGGTGAGGGTGTGGAGAAAAGGGAACCCTAGTACGTGTTAGTAGGACTGTAGATTGGTGCAGCCATTATGGAAAATAGTATGGAGGTTCCTAAAGAAATGAAAAATAGAACTACCACATGACTCAGCAATCCCTCTTCTGGGTATATATCCAAAGGAGATACAATCATCGCCTCATAAAGACATCTGCACTCCCATATTCACTGCAGCATTATTCACCACAGCCCAAGATATGGAAACACTGTAAATGCCAATTGATGAATGACCAGATAAAGAAATGTGGTATGTATACATAATGGAATATTTTTCAGCCTTAAAAAAGAGACTTATGCCACAACCTGGATGAATCTGGAAGACATTATACTAAGTGAAATAAGCCAGACACACAAAGAAAAATGTTGCACAATCTCACTTATATAC
The DNA here is from genome assembly GCF_024542745.1 of Macaca thibetana thibetana. Lineage (NCBI taxonomy): Eukaryota > Metazoa > Chordata > Mammalia > Primates > Cercopithecidae > Macaca > Macaca thibetana. Next base: position 91,146,784 of record NC_065584.1, read on the forward strand.
AGAATATTTTTTAAAAAAGAGCTCCACGCCTGTAATCCCAGCACTTTGGGAGGCCAAGTCGGGCACATCACGAGGTCAGGAGGTGGAGACCATCCTGGCTAACACGGTGAAACCGTCTCTACTAAAAATACAAAAACATTAGCCATGATGGCGGGTGCCTGTAGTCCCAGCTACTCGGGAGGCTGAGGCAAGAAAAGGGCATGAACCCAGGAGGCAGAGCTTGCAGTGAGTCGAAATCGTACCACTACACTCCAGCCTGGGCGACAGAGTGAGACTCCATCTCAAAACAAATAAATAAAATGAAATAAAATAAAAAAGAGCTCAAGTACACAAGAAGACTGAAACAGGGGTTATCATGTGGGAAGAAGGTAAGGATGGAAAATAGCAGACATGTAGGATGAACAAGTTCAGAGATCCTAATGTACGACATGAAGACTAAGGTTAATAAACTTGTACTGTATTACAGAATTTTGTTAAATATATTTTTAGCTGCTCTTGTCATGAAAAACTATGTGAGATGATAGATATGTTCATTTGTTTGTCTACAGTAACCACTTTACTATTTATTTGTATCCCATAATATCATGTTATAAACCTGAAATATACATAAGAAAATTTACTTAAAAAAAAGTACACACACACACACACACAAAACCTTCTTCAATGGAAAATAACACCAAACAGAGGTCATACAATTTGGAAGGGAAAAATGTGTACCACGTATACAGGTTTTTATGTATTTTTTAAATGGATAATGGTTGTAATGAAAATATTTTTGATAAGTATGCTTCCATTAAAGCTGGAGAAGTAAATTTACAATGAATTCTGGCTTTAGTATAAACAAAATATTTAAACTTAGAATAAAGTCAAGTTTTAATACACCTACTTTCAGTTTTTGATATTTTTTCAAGTACTTTAATGCCCTAAAAAAATTAATGTTCTAGAAAAAAATCATAGGAGTGCACATTCTTCCTTTTGCCTTGGGCTTCAAATGTCTCAACATGGCATTGCCAGATCCTGTCTTGATTCAGATTTTTGCTATTTTGTTTACCATGGATTTCTTTGCATTAATTTTATTTCTTAAAATATTGTATTAAAATGTAATTTATCTTAAAACAAAAGGAAACAAGAGTCATTTAAGGCCAGAATTTTAAGATCAGCTTGGGAAACAGCAAGATTCTGTCTCTACAAAATAATTAGCTGGGAGTGGTGGCACATGCCTATAGTTCCAGCTACTCAGGAAGCTGAGGCAGAAGGATCACTTGAGCCCAGGAGTTCGAGGCTGTACTGAGCCACAGTTGCACCACTGCACTCTAGCTTGGGTGACAGAGCAAGACCCTGTCTCAAAAAACATGAATGAATGAATGAATGAATGGATGAATGAATGAATGAACGAACGACTATTAGCTGGGCATTGTGGCCCACGTCTATAGTCCCACCTACTCAGGAAGCTGAGGCAGGAGGATCACTTGAGCCCAGTAGTTCAAGGCTGCAGTGAGCCATGACTGCGCCACTACACTCCAGCCTGGGCAACAGAGTGAGACCCTGCTAAAAAAAATAAAAAATAAAAAGAGAGGCGCTAACTCAGAAATAAGTCACTGAAGAGAATAATTTGCTCACCGTGGGGATAAGAGGACTCATGTGTCTGACTATTCACTTACAAGGCATGTGAGCAGAGCTTCTGTTTGCTCAATGTTAAATGGGGTAACAGTACCTGGTCCCTCAATATTACCAGTTGCAAGGTTACTGAATGTTTAAAACAATTGTGATATTTAAATCAGCATACAATATGTTTTTTAAGCATCAGACTAGAGAATTACCAAAATATTGCATACTGTTAACTTAAGTAAACATTCATGGACATATCTATTGGTGTAAAAGGCAACACATTTATAAAATATAGATGGGAAAACTATAAATACCAGAATCCACTTGCATAAAAAAGGCCTCAACATGGTACTAAAAATGCCTATTTTATTTCTTCACTACTTCTCTGGTATACATAAAGAACTCTTACAACTCAGTAGCAGAAAAACAACTCAATTAAAATATGGGCAAAGCATCTAAACAGACATTTTCCCAAAGAACATATACGAAAGGCCAACAGGTATATGAAAAGGTGCTCAACAAATCCTACAGTCACAAATAGAAGACTTTAAAAACACATAGAACACCTTGGAATTTTTTTTTTTTTTTCCAAAATGAAACTGCGTTGATAAAATGCAAATGATCTCTGGTCTCAGATTTGTCTTTCAGAGCCCCTTGAAAGACAAATCTGAGCAGGGCTCACAGAAAGCAGGAAATATTCTTTACTTGGGTATATGCAATGGTAAGGGGCAGAGCATACTAGTTAAAAGAGCAGGAGAACAGACTTGGAGTCAGACAACCTGGGTTTGAATCCTTGTTCTAATTACTAAATGTGTGGCTTAGTTTCCTCATCTGTATAATGGGGAAAATAAAGCTGTCCTCAGGTTTAGTGAGAATTGCTAACAAGGTTTAAAAATTATCAAATAGAATTCTTGGCACACAACCTTCTCCAATATATGGCAGTTACTGTTCTCTTTATTAGTAAGTGACATATTTGGAAGTACGTGCCTACAGTAGAAGGCGGCCAATTAAAATTGAGAATTCTCTTTGGCATGCAGCAAATGGTAGTAACACTTTTCTATACTTTAATTGCACAGAAAAGAGTTGGAGGCAACAGCCTCTAGAGACAATGATTTATCCCCTCAAACCAAGGACACAAAATGAGACATGACAGAGGAAGCACCTCTTTTCTCTATACTGCAAAAGAGCTTGTGCAAATTAAATGAGGTGACATGCAAAGATCACACAATAAAGTTAAATAAAAGCTGGCACTTGCTACCTCTTACTAGTTTAGTCTTCTTTCCCTATGTTAGTTTTATAGGAAAAAACGAGTTGATAATTTAAAAATGCTATTAGGTTCAGATCTTGTCTTCGCTTTTCAATATTCCAGATAATTCAGTTTGTACCTCCTGGCTACTTTGAGGAAGGTAATTTTTTAATATATGCCCACCATGAAACAGACTATTTTATGTTAAAGCTGAAAGAAAATCAGTACCTGCTATGTTCAGATTATACATTAGGCAGCATAATGCCACATGGACATGAGTATGTAATACAGACACTTAAATTTTCCAAATACACAATCTGATAAAGAGTAGGGAATGGCAGTACTGAAATTAGATAATGCAGTGGGTGCTGGAGTCAGAACTGAGTCTGAATCCTGCTTCCCCACTTGCTAACTGCTTCCTGACATGAAGGGAAATGAAATGTTCTGAGCCTGTTTCCTACACTGCAACAAGGGGATAAGAGTACCTTTCTCACAGACCTGTTACGAAGATTAAACAACATATATGGTGCCCAGCTTTATTCCTGGCAAAATAATTGGTACTCGATACATCTTAGTCTTTTACCTCCTACTTCTGAATACAAAGAGGAGATCACAAAACAGTGTGGGATGATGAAGAGAACCAGGCAGCTCTGCAGTTTTAGTTGGCACAGCACAGCCTGGTGGGGAGGCCAGGACACCACAGCGCCAGGCAAGGTCACAGGCTGTAAAGGCGGTGCTGTGACAGCCTCTTGAGAGCGTGATCCTGGCCAGAAGGCAGTCGGCTGGCAAAAACCCCAAGCACAATGGAATGGCATTCGTAATCACTACGAGGCTGAAATACAAACATGTACTTCATGAAAAGGCTTTGAGATATTTCTTACATTCTTGAGACAAAAAAACCTTCACTCAATAATTAACTTTGGAAGAGATCACTCATCTACTAACCACTGGGGTGGTTTTCTTCCTTTTATTAATATTAATGCACCAATACCTTACAATAGATATATCATGCAATAATATTTTTTAAAGTTCTTGAGCAAAAAAGGCTCAGTATGTAAAATTTATAAAGCAAGGAGGCTGTCCATCTGCATAGATGCTACGGCCATAAAGAACTTTTTCATGTGGCTTTTTAAAGTACTGTACTGTGTCCAGAATATTTCCTTTTTTTCTTCCAAACTCATAGATCAGAGTTTCTGACTTAGAAATTAGCAAAATCTAGGAGTCCTGCACAAACTCCAATTCTGTTTGTTTGTTTGTTTGTTTGTTTTCAACCTCAAGGCTCTGGCATATGCAGTCCACATGGCTGAAAATGGAACAAAAAGCTCCTGTGTATTCAGACTACTGCCCTTTTAACCATACTGTAAAAGCGAGCATGGAATGACAGCACAGGAGAGGACAGAACAGGGTCTGTGTTTACTCCATGCTGACCAGTATGAAACTCATTTATTTTATCAAAAGGTGAATGTATATTCTCATCCACAAAATGATGGGCCAAAAGAAACAACAACATCAAAGCAATCAACCAAAATAAATTGTTTGGAATGCTCTATCGATGTTAAACCAATTATCACAGCTCAATAAATCAGAGATACTATTAGTCATAATTACAATGCTTTAAATACTATAAAATGTGGGCTTCTTAGTAATAAATTCAGAATAATTTACAGTGTATTCCAAAATAATTCTTAAAATGAATTTAAATTACCTACATGATGCTTTTTACAAAGACAACCCTTCAACCACTTTCTCAGAGTAATAAATTTTTAAGTGCTAGCCTCTTTAAATACACACAACACACAGATTCCATTAACTCTTTTACAAAGTCACTGTCTTTCTAGTCTATTCAGCTTTTACAAAATAAGACCTCACAGTGAATTATAATTTAATAAGATAACTTTATACATGGTAGATCACCAACTGTTAAATTAAAATAAATAGATTTTAATGAATTTGAATGACTGCAGGCTTCCTTTGCTGTTGGTTTAAATATTCATGCTGCAGCATCTCTATTTCTGTTGCACAGTTCAGGTAACAAAGAGATGACAAGCAGTGGGCTGGGCACTGTGCTCAATGCTTGGGGTCCAAACATGAAGACACACACTTCCTACACTTCCTTACAGTCTAGTTACAGAGTAAAAACAGTTCATACTGACTGTATGCTTATGTGGTATTTATAAGTGATACATGTTTTATGGATCTTATTCTCACAATCGTGCTATGAAGTAGGTGCTAATATTACCTTATTACTGAGACTTAAATAACCCTCCTAAGTCCAAGATTACACAGCTATTAAGTGGTAGAGCAGGGATTTAAAGGCACATATGCCTGTTTCACCATGATGGAAGTTAGACAGCCTCCCCCAACACATTATTTCTATACAAGCAGGACACTCCCATGCAGGGCAGGGAGTGGTACTACCTAGCAGGATGCCTGGGGGCTGAGGGTGAGAGAGCTGGTTCTTGCCCAAAGCATCCAGGTACAGTATCGGAGTTGGATCTTGAAGCAGACATTGCCAAGGAGATAAGTGATGAACCAAGTTTCTCTTTGCTTGCTTTAAAGGACTAGAAAACTGGTGGGCTAGTTCTAACTTACAGATTTATGGCAGAAATACCAAGAATTCCTTCAGAGAAGATCCTAGAGAAGGAAACTGGTTGACTGTCCAGTATGGACTTCGAAAATACAACCCTGCCATGACAGCCTGTGTGAAGAGCAAAATGTCTTCACTGCATTGTACCTTGAACTGCTGCTCAGCTGCACTATGTGCCTGTGTTTCTGGTTTGTTTGGAACTTAAAACTTCACTGAAAGCTATGACTGATGGAAACTCTAGATTCTTGCTTTTAAGTCAATTCATAACATCTTCCAGACTTCACTAGTACTGCACATTCTTGTCACTATTTAAAAAGCTGTGAGTTCCAGAACCAGAATAACAAAAAACTCCTGGTAAACATTCTGCTCATGGTGCTAGCCCTCATACTACTATTTTTCTAAGCTTCACGTTGTGCCCTAAGAATGAGCAGCATCTCTTTTTCTTTTAACTGATATTTGGGAGAACAGGGCTCACTTTCTTCACATTAATCATGTCCCACCTCCTAAATCCTACTCCAAAACTTAGAGAAAAATACAAATTTGTTCACTTAAAGCTCACCTAATCTAGCTGTACTTTTCTCTTCATACGTTAGCATAGTAAGTCAACGTCTGGCCCTTGCTGCAGAAGCCACATGAAATAACCGTTAACTTCCTAAGAAAACCTAAACAAGAGAAAAACCCTTATGCAATGAAAGAAAAACAAAGCACTGTCAGAAGACAGTAGAATAGGCTGGGCGTGGTGACTCACGCCTGTAATCCTAGCATTTTGGGAGGCTGATTCGGGTGGATCACCTGACGTCAGGAGTTCGAGACAAGCCTGGCCAACATGGTGAAATCCCCATCTCTACTAAAAATACAAAAATTAGCCAGCCATGGTGGCATGCACCTATAATCCCAGCTACTCAGGAGGCTGAGGCAGGAGAATCGCTTGAACCCGGGAGGCGGAGGTTGTAGTGAGCCCATATCGCGCCACTGCACTCCAGCCTGGGCAACAGAGAGAGACTCCATCTCAAAAAAAAAAAAAAAAAAAAAAAAAAAGACAGTAGAATCGGCTCAGAAGAGTAAGCAGCACAAGGATAAAGAAGAGTTTTTGTTACAAATACTTACAAAAAGACAGAGCTCAAAAAAAAGCATTGCACATCCATTTCCTTGACAAAATTTGCATTCTAGAGTTCTAACTTTTCTCCTGAAAGATCTGTATGGATTTTTGTTAACAGACTCATTCTCTCATTTCTTCCCACTACTAGATTTTGAACCTTGCTTTCAAGACTTTCTTTTCTCTGTTTTCATTACATAGAGACCTGCCCAACAATTACTATAGAACATCATTTTGTCACAAGCTTGGGTCCCCTTTTTGAAAGCAGGTATCACACCTTCTACTCAAACACAGAACTCACTCCAACCTTTGGGACTTTTTGTCCGTACTAGAATAAAGTTCTTCACTGAAATTTACTTAAGGTCACAAATTCTGCAAATTGGTCCCATTAAATAATGACGTCAAGGCCACAGTTCTTCAAACTGCAGATGAAATACATTCACAGTTCAGTACAGTACAGTTTACACTCATCTGTAAGTCTGAGATTAGGAAATTATTAACTGGTTTCCAACTAGTTTCAATACTAGATTGAAGTTTAAATAGTTTTACTGTGTGGACTTTAATTTTTATTAAAAAATAGTAAACAGCAATTCTTTTCCTGACTTTCTAAGCAAATACAGAGAAAGTAGGAACAAGAGACAATAGAAAAAACAAGTACAGTTAACAGATTTGTGCCTTTTATATGCCATTTACAAAAAGAGAAGGGATTTCAGCATGTGCTTTGAAAATGCCTAGGAGCTAGTTTCTAAAACTGCACCAATACTTGCTATATATTTTTTCTACATAAGGCATCCAATTCCTACAAACAAATACAAGTACTACCACTATAAAAAACTGGAGTGTTCTCCTGTTACGTGACAAAGGGCCAGCTTTATACCCTTATCAAAGTCATGGAGTGTGGTCTGGAGGACTGGTAGAATCACGCTAAAACATGAATCTCTGCACTCACATGCTTGCTTGTCCGCTAGAATTGTTCTATAAACAATTTTAGGTTAGTGCAGAGATACATTCATTTTTAAAAATCTATTTACATTTGATATTTTTCAAACATCATTTCAGTATGTAGCACAAGTCCTTGACACACAGAATAACTCTTCCCAATAAAATAAACACTACTAGAATCTCCAAGAGATAACTCTGGGGCTGGTTTAGAAACCCAGTTAATTTTCCTTAGTAGAAAGTTATTTTCTACTAGCTGTTGGGCTTACTACATGGTGGTTTATGCACAAGCTATTCTGTAAATCTCAATGTCCTGTGCCAAACGTTCCTGATTACGAATTCAATCGCTTTTTTTTTTTCTTCTCGTTCTGTTGCCCAGGCTGGAGTGCAGTGGTGCAATCTTGGCTCACTGCAACCTCCCAGGTTCAAGCGATTTTTGGGCCTCAGCCTCACCAGTAGCTGGGATGGCAGATGCCTGCCACCACATCCAGCTAATTTTTGTATTTTTAGTAGAGACGGGGTTTCACCATGTTGGCCAGGCTGGTCTAGAACTCCTGACCTCAAGTGATCCACCCACATCAGTCTCCCAAAGTGTTGAGATTACAGGAGTGAGCCACGGGTCCCAGCCCAATCACTGTTTTTTAAGTTAACATTCAATAAGAATTCCATCGCTAATGTGGGTACAACTTTTGTTTTCTTGTTTTCTTAAACTACAGAAGTTACTGGCATTGAGTTTGGCGGACACAGCATTTCCTGGGAGCTAACTAAAGGATGCTCTTCCATAGTCAATTTGTGAATGGGCAACCTCACAATCCTTCTATCTATTATTCAACATTAAGTAAGTTGTGGATAATTGGACTTATTAATTATGCAATGAAAACCAGAAGCGCATGGTTAAAAAGCCTTAGAGAAAAAAATCATTTTCTTTATATCTCCCTACACTTTCAGAAGCCAAGAAATGAGTTGCAGTTGTCTGAGTTATTTAGTTAACGGAGCTATATTGAATCAAAAGCAAATATTCAAGTTTTGAGGCCACTATTAAATTTCATAGCACTAGGCTCAAGTGACTGCTTTCCCCTCTTCCTTGCTGATAGTCACCACCGTGAACAAAGCTTCTATCTGTAGAATCTTCTGTCACTCAGTTGTGCTAGCATAGTAATAATAGGAACATCCTTTTCTTTTGATGCATCTTTTCATCTTAAGAAGAACACAGTCAAAGAGTCTTAATGGTTTCAACAGTATTACAAGTGACTTAGGGAAACATACTCAAAGACTGTTAATGGGTTAGACAGTATTATAAGTGATTTAAGTCATCCCTTACATATGGTATCTTTAGTTACCTTTTGAAGAGGCTATAATCTTACATTTCTCTAAGAAGCCACTTGAAGACTGGTTTTCTCCTAAGTCACACTTCTTTGGCAAGAAACTGAATTCATTAAGTGGCTCCCCAAAATAAGATTCCCACCTCCTATCATAGGGAGCGATATCACAGCATTCGTTTCATAAAACTTTCAAGTTCCTGTATTATTCTTATAGGATCAAGGCTCTTATAACACAGAAGCCTTCTAATATTTGAAAACCTTAGAGGTACATGTGAGTGTGTGCCTGTGTGTATGTGCAGAGTATTTCCAAACTACTGTAAAGAGATACCCCTATTTGCTAAGTTTCTAAGAACAGTTCAGTTCTCTAAAAAAAAAAGGCAGTATCAGAGGCTGCATGCTTTGTTTGGCTCTCTCCCAGATAGTTCTTAGCATTAGATGGCTTTGGTTTTTCAGAAAAAGGTTCATGGAAAGGTTTTAAGTGTATAAATTTAATTGTTTTCTTCCTAAAGACAGAACTGAATTCAATTTCCAAATCGATCTTCATGATGGCAAAAAATACCCCCAGAAACAGAAAGACGAGAATGAGGAAACTGTGGCTATTTTGGTCAGCTTCAGTTTCTTCATCTCTGTGGATTATCCTGTCTCCAGTCTCCTGAAGCCTTCCTTGAGTGACCTCACACAGAGCTCTCTAGCTGTCTCATCCATTTCTTACAAAGAATATCCAGTATACCAGATGCAGCAAGGCCACCAGGGCTTGTATTTGCTCCCTGATCCTTTCTTCCTGCTGTTCTCAAAGAATCCAGTTTTAGACCAGGACAGAGCATTGCTTCAGGTAGCCTGCTTCTTTTATACTGGATAATCTTCATCATCATCATCCTCTTGCTTGTATGCTTTTCTAAAGTAAAGTAAAACCTATTCACAGGCCCATATTCTGCCAGGGCTGTAAGCCTTATGAGCCAGGATGGTGACCAGAGCCTTGTGGAAGCTGCTTCCTATCCTGGGCTATCTGCAGGCCAAGATTGGGAGTTGTGGTTACTTCAACTGCCATAAGGCATCCTCCTCAAAGTGCAGAGTAGACCCTCTTGCCTCTAAAGCTCTTTGACACCACATTCACAAATTCACAAAGGAAAGTTGCTCCTGACACAGAGGCAAGGCTTTGGAGTAACAAGAAACCTAGAGACAGAAGCTACTCTGTAATAGTTCAACTCACCACTGAAGATTATGTACCAAAGAAGAGATGCCCACCTCCCTAGCCACACCGGCCATTAGCATGGTGCATACAGAAGATGCCCTAGTAAATAACTGAGGGTGCCAAGGCAGAAGAGCAGACTAGCCATGTGTATGTAGCACTCAGTTCTCTACCAACAACCATTTCTTTAACCTTGCACCAGCCACTGCAAGTTGGGTCCTCTGTTGCTGCAAGCATTCAGCATGACACACAGCATCACTCCCAGGGCCCCAAACATGACAGTGGTAGGCTTCCTATGGGAATGGCTTCCCTCTATTCTCCCACCACCACTGCCACCTTGGCACATACTCAGCTTGTGTCACTGCTGAAAGAAAGGCAGGAATGAGTGGCCAATGACTAGGGGAATGAGGAGCCAAGGCTAAGGAACCATAGTGAGGGAGGCAGAATAGGCAAGGCGAAGGGCACAGTAACCAGCTGCAGCAAACAAAAGTCATTCAACTTAAGGAGTTCAATTGTGTGCAGGAATCTAGGCAGAGCTAGGGCTCTAGAACCAGATGGCATTGTGGTAAGAGCACATCTGAGTATCAGACAAGAGAAGAGGGCTATGGATCAGACTCTGGCAGGCTCAATGTAGCCAGTAGTTGTATGAATGGTTTACAGCTGAGACAAAGAATATGTAACAGAATAACCAAGACAAGAGAAAAACAATTTATTAGGAGCACACCTCCAAATTAAGGAACCAGGAGCTCTGCTGAAGTTGTAGGGGCCGGGCAATGGAAGAAGAGTTACTAGCACCAAGATAGATCTAGATAACAGGGTTCAGGCCTAGGCTTTTATAAGATTTCTGTTGATGCAGAAGCTACTGACACAAGGCCAGGTGGAAACAAGTAATTGGGAGCACCAGGTTGGTGTACAGAGTGGGTAGGTGAGATAAAGCACTAGCCTCCAGCAGGTAATCTTGTTAAGTGAATAGAGAGATATATTGAATGAGGCCAACAAGAGTGTCACTAGGAGTATCTTGAGCCCAAAATGGCAGAGCCAAACTTTGACACTGGAAACGGCCACAAACAATACGGTGCCACAAACAATATGATGCTCAATACGGTTCAGCCCTATTCCCAAATAAGGTCCCCCTGTAGAGAGACCATGTCTGAAATATGGAGACAGCATGCCAATGTGGCAATGTAGGTTTGGAATCAGACAAAGCTCAATTCTGTCTCTTACTAGCTGTGACTCTGGCAGATTACTTAACTTCTGTGAGCCTCAATTTCCTTATCTGCAAAATTAGGTTGCCAATAACTTTTATAATAATAGATTTTGCATTAAGGTTTTGTAATAACTAAATTAGTGAGCATATTAAATAGAATACCTGGCCGAAGGCTCAGTGCTCAATAAATGATAGCTATTATTATTCTTTTTTTTTTTGAGACGGAGTCTCACTCTGTCACCCAGGCTGGAATGCAGTGGCCGGATCTGATAGCTATTATTATTCTTACAAATAGTCATAGTAGTATACATAATACCATTATTGCACACGGAAACACTCCTTTTTATGTATATTGTCTATAATAACAACAACATTATGAATAGTAGCATGGGCAACCCCAGACTTAACAAGCTAATCTGTTTCTGAAAGTCTGAAAGTCAAACCACAGTAGGTTAAAGGCTGCTTACAAAGAAATTTGCAACTTTACTCTGAATCTGGTGTTATGCCAGTAAGTTGCATTCTATGCCACACAAATAAAACCATCACATCCTTTATCTCCCTCCCTCCCTCCCTCCTTGCCTTCCCTCATGTATTGCCAGCACTGACAGCAACATCCTGGCAATCACTTGGAAGGGAGTTGGCACTGGTATAGGTCACATTTCCATCTCCATTAGGAAGTGGTAAGTACAAGTTTAGGTACTTACTACAAGGAGATGAGGTGAATGTGAGGGGAGTAAAAACAATTTTTTTTAGAGACGGGGTATTGGTATGTTGCCCAGGCTGGAGAGCAGTGGCTATTCTCAGGCACAGTCATAGCTCACTGCATCCTTAAACTCCTGGGCTCAAGTGATCTTTCTACTTCAGCCTCCTGGGTAGCTGGGACTACAGGTATGCATCACCATGCCTGGCTCAAGAGTAAACATTTTTTAAGTCAGATATGGTAATCTACAAGTTGTATCTTCTCATTTGAGAGTCATCTCATTTGTACGGTGCTTTCTAATTCTTATACATAAACTATCATATTCGACTTCAAAATAACTATAAAGGAAGCAGGATAAATATGATGTCTGGCTCATGGAAAATAAAATTTATGAAGCTCAGAGAGGTTCCGGTGACTTACTCCAGGTCACACACTGTGAAATGGTGGAATCAGGCTATAACCTGGATCTCTAGATTTGTAATTTGGTGCTTGTCCACCATAATTGGTCTATGCATGACCTGTGGGGTTAGAGCAGCAGGTACCTTTATTTTTAAAAATCTATTTATATTTGATATTTTTCTCACTTGAAAGAAGCTCTGATTTCTTAGAAATGTAGCCTGCTTCTGAAACGGCCTCATTTTGTTAATTTTATAAGTACAAAACGTAATTATATTTATGGAAAAAAATAATCTCCTTAAATTTGATTATCACTTCAATTGATTTTAATGTGTTCAGTATTTTAAAGTTACCTTGAACATATGAAATTGAAAATAGTATGTGCATTGTATTATGTTGGAAAATATTTCCTTTAGGGACTAGTAAATTATTTACTGCCCTCAGAGATGAATTATTCACTATAAAAATGCTTTTATGAGTAAAATCATATGATGCTTATTGTGACAGTTTAAGTTTCGAAGAGGCCTCATATTTAAATTTTTTTAAGTGGCACGTTTGTTTCTTACAAGTTAACAAAATTATTCAGCTATCTACAAAATAAATGTACTGTTTTATTCAAGGCCCATGTACTTTGACATATATTATGTCAAAATGAGTCAGCTACAGCTACAGTGGATAATACGTTATTTTTTAGCCAAGCTGACTTTCTAGCTCAGCAGGAAGTTCAGCCAATTTTAAGGTCTTCAAAGTGTTGTAATCTGGTTATTTGGCAATACTAACTATTAGGATACCCAATACCAATTTTCCTAGGGAGAAGTCAACACCTAAGCCAATACTTGTATCAGTAGCTATCTTTTCATATTGTTCAATACCTTACACACACACACACACACACACACACACACACACACACACACACAGTTTAATTCCTTTCTCTGAGGAAATCAGCTCATATATTTTGTCCCTAAACACAATTTTAGCACAGATTTCTTTTTTAAAGTATAAAATCCCTCACTGAAATAAATTCCATTTGTTAACTAGGAATGACACTTTGTTCACTGCAAAAACAAACTTAGAGAAGCAATCATCAAGATAAACACAAGGAAGGAAACTAATTGGTTCCAGTCAAAGAAACAAAAGCTTTCCATCTTATTCTTTGGCTGTTTTACTTTAAACACAATTACTTACCAAGTGGCAAAAATGCAAGACGGTTTCCAGCCATGGAGAGCTCATTGAGGCTGGGCAGCTGGCAGAGATGGCGCGGCACATACCATAGACGATTTCGGTCCACAGTGAGGTACTGCAGAGAAAGGCACATGTGAAGCCTCTCGGGTAAAGTTAGCAAACGATTGGTAGAAATGTCTAGTGTCTGCAGCTCCTTCAAATCGCCAACCTCTACAACCAAAATCAAAATTAGGATAAATTGCATCCTTATGAACTGAAATAAACAAAATGAATCAATATTATAACAGTTTAACCAAATGAAATCAGTAGCTGCAACTATTTCCACAAACATGAATGCGGAAGAACAGGAGTTTTGGTGAAAATGCAAATAATCCAACCTAGGTGGACGTCTTTAAATTACCCTGCCAGAATTTCTTAAGTGGAGAAAAGGGCCGGCTGGCATGGAGAAAAAAAGAGACACAAAGTGGTGAATCGGAACCAGAAGTCTGTCACTGTGGCTTCTGCATCTTGATGAGTCAAGTTTGTTGCCAGGGTGAGAAAAGAACAATTACAGTCACTTCAAGGAACCTGGTTTTTGCTACTTGTGTGATTTTACCATCCATCTAAGAAGAAAATAGGAGATTTATGAATAATAGCAATGAAGTAAGTGCAACTTGTTCATATGAGCTAAATAGATTTCTGGAGTAGAAATTAGAATGTCTTTTGGAAATGTTCATCATGGTAAAGGTTATAACAATAAAATGAGATACAGTTTAACTAACATTTTTAGATATTGTTTAGGCATGTGGCACCTTTTAAAAAACCCAAAGTATACATACCCTATAAAGATTTACTTTAATTCCCAAATTAAATACTTCCATTTACTCCATAATTTCCTCATCATTGATGCCTACAGTTGTCATCTGTTCCATGGTGAGTACAATTAGGTCCTTTTCATACATCAAATCACGTAAGACTTGAGTGAAGATTAGGAAGTTCCTTACAAGGAACTTAGTCCCTCAGGGAAAAATCACCATTTTAGGGGAAGGACATTGACTCTTTTCCAGGACAGCACATTATACTGAAGACCTAGTCAGCACTGTGCAGGACAAGTCTACTTTCACATCATGGAGACTTAGATGTCGAAGACCACTCTTCCCCTTCTTTCATCCTGTCCCTATTCCTGAGCCATTCCTCCTAGGTTAAGATTTCCCAGGCTCTACCACTTGACAGTACCCCTCTGTGCACATTCCAGTTTGTACAACAGTTGGATTAGTATTAGCTATGTCTTCTCTACTGGATAACAGTCTTCTGCCATCTTGGATGCTCAACTGAACAGGGTAGCTTTTCTCATTGCTACAGACCAGGTGGTGGTAAACTATGGCTCACAGGTCAAATCTAGCCTGTGGCCTGCTCTTGTCCTGCCTGCAAGCTGAAACTGGTTTTTTTTTTTTTTTTAACATTTTTAAACGATGGTAAACAACAATAAAAACAAAGAACACGTGACAGAGATCATATGTGGCTTGCAACACCTAAAAATATTTACTAGCTGGCCATTTACAGAAAAGGTTTGCTGATCTTTGCTACAGACCTTTTGTTAGAGAATTTAAAATAATTATTTTACTTTATAAAAGTAATACTAGTCCAAAATACCCTAACTCGTAGTTATTTTTCTAATATTTACAAATTTGTGCTGGGAAGTTCATACATTACTGCTCAATTTCCTCAATACTGAACAAAATATACACCTGCAGTGGAGCAGGCAGGTAGGATTCAGTATATAGCCTGTGACTCTGAAAGGGAGTTTTCTACTTGAACTTAACTAGTGCACAGGAGAGTCAATTTCATGCTTGGCTCCCCTGGCACAGTATTCCACCTTGCTAAGCCTGTCTATCTCTTTCACAAAACAAAAATGCTTTTGATTTTGGGTGTGTGGGGATAAAACATGAGGAAGAATCATCGTGTTTTATAAGTCATAAGAAGAAATACAAAGAAAAAGAGAAAAGAACTAAATTTAAAAATCAAAAAATGACTATGTGGGAGAGAAGAGCAACCAATCCCAGACTTAACATGGGCAGTGTCAAGACAAGAATGAGACAAGGCCTCTGCCATTGAGAAGCACATCACACACAACCAACAAGCTGCAAGAGGAGCTCAGAGGTTATGTGAAGGCTTGGAGAAACTCTTCCAAAATTTACTGGAGATGGGAATTTGAATAAGGCACAAAGAAAACATGTAAAGGATTCCCAGCAGGGCATGGGGGCGGGGTTAAAACCATGAGGAAAGGCATGCAAGTGAAAAACTAAATACAGCTTGCACAATGGGCTCTTTGGGGACCAACAAATGACAAAGACCAATAGGAGAAGAGCAGAAAATAAATTCAATACAGAGAGACAGAGTTTGGTGGAGACAGGAATGATAATAAATATTGGGTAGAGGAGCCTGGACTTACTATTGTGAGAATATGACATCTTCTGAAGAATCTTAAAGGATGAAGGGATGTTTTTTGGAAAGGTTAGACAGGCAAATATGCAGAAAGCAATTATATGGAAGGAGATACTAGGCTGACAAAACGAGTAGGCATTTGACTAGAACAGATGCAGTGCGATAGAATCTGAAGACAAATTCCAGAGGTACTTTAACGAAAGCATGAGGTAGGCTTGATTTAATATGAAAAATAATAAAATAGGAAAAAGTCAAAGACAGTTACAAGCTTCTAGACTATTACACTTTAAGTGTGCTGATGCCAATTCTAAGAATTTATTTTTATAGAAAAACAATAAAAATGTCATCAATACCTCTGAATTGCATTATTTACAAACCATCTATTTAAAGGTATTTGAAAAAAATCCATCAAAATGTACATGGAAGCAAGTAAAATAAATGATTTTGAACATATTTCAAAAATAATTAAATGTGCAAAAAAGTGTTTTTACATGGCTGCAAAAATTACTAAGGCCTGCACTTTTTTTTTCATTATTGTAAAATGGGGCAACAAGGTGTGATTATGAATTTAAATTTTGATGAGAAATATTAAAAGACTTAAACTTGATAAAGACCAAGTAGGATAAATACAAAGAGACCCACACATATACACATCATAATCAAACTATAAAAGACAAAGATACATAAAAAATCTTGAAAGCATCAATAGAAAAATGGCTCATCATGTTCAGAGGCAACAAGAAGATAATTAAAAATATACAGTTAAAAAAGGTTGGCACAGTAATTGAAATTGCACACTAAAAATATTTATCTAACATTAAAAAAGGTAATGAAAGGAGAGGTACAGGGAAAAAATACAAGATATGTAGACTACACATGGCAAAATGGGTGATGTATTAATAAACGTAATCATATCAATAATTACATTAAATGTGAACAGACTAAATAACCCAGTCAAATGGGAAGGCTGTCAACTGCATAAAAAACAATATGCTATCCATAAGAAATACACTTTAGATTCAAAGGCACAAATAGGTTGAAAAGTAAAAGGATGGAAAAAACTACATACCATGCAAAAAGTAACATAAGAGAGAGCAGCTATATTCATATCAGAAAAAAAGAGACAAGAAATACTATAAGAGGCAAAGAGGAAATATTTCATAATAGTAAAATGGATAATACTTTAGAAAAATAAGTCAACTATAAATACATAGACATCTAACGAGAGTCCAACATTATATAAAGTAAAAAACTGACAAAACTGGAAGGACAAGCAGACATTTCAACATGATAGATGGAGATTTTAATACATTACTCTCAATAAAAATAAAACAACTAAACAGAAAACCACCAAGAATATAGAAAACTTAAAACTACACAATCAGCCAAATGGGCCTGGGCCATAATTCTAACAGATACACTCCTGAGAACCATAATGCCAAATGTTGAAATCCTGAAAGATCCAAAATCCCGAGTGTAAAATCTTGAATGAAAATCACAATCCTGAAAGATCAAAATCCTAAAAGTATAATTCTGGAAAGAAATAATTTTTAAAAATTCCTTTTTAAAAAAAGACATGTATTTATTTTATAAAGAGGGTTTATTTTAGAAACATAAAAACCTAACAATACTTGATAGGTCACTTTACACAATAAAACAGGCAATAAAAACATATATTTTTGCAAGTATAAACACTCAGATATATTAATCATAGGTGCATGGGTATAATAGCTACAAGCAGAAAAACCACATTCATAAGGAAACATGTCAAAAAGCAAAATGCATAAATGCATACCACTATGCTTGGCAACTGTGTGCCGCCAGCTTTATAACTGCAGTCAGCTGCATGAAATACCGTGTTGAACAACCTAAGTCTTCTGAAGAGATCAATGAAAAACTATGACGGGTCAACCACTGAATATGCAGTTATCCATATCCAAAGAGCCAAGATCTCAAGAAATGTTATCTTTCACATATGCAGATGTACAAAATGGACATCTCTTCATTTACTGAGGAAGTTTCAACCTTTTTCATACATGCACAGTGCTTATACCCAAAGTTAACATTGTAATAATGCACTTTCGTGGACTCAAATTTATAAAAATGCAAATTAGAACTCTTGAAATGTTTACACAATTTATACCTCCAGTGTTGGAAATTATGCGAAGATGAAATGCTCAGCATAACAAACTGGCACTATGTGTGAAGGGGCAGAAGTTGTACACCATTGAAAAATTTGGCAGGGGAGATTTCTTGTATTTTTTTGTTTGCATTTTCACTTCTAATATCTTCAAAACACTCTCTCCACTTGTATTTGGAGGGTGGTTGTGGTCTACAAATTTTTGAAGTGTATGCTGTCTATTTGAAAGTCTGGTTATTGCTTGACCACTACAACTAAGTGATTTTCTGTATTCATAGCACCAATTATATTTTAAAATTTATCTTTTACCATTAAGTAGCCGCATATACTTAATTTATCACAGCGTTTTTGCAAGGGAACAATTTCACTGATCCCTTCCATTGTGTTAGAAGGAATATGGTAAGAAGGAATGATACTTGGCTTCCCCAATACCAAATCTGTATTAGAGGTTTTCAAAGAGACAGAACCAATAAGATACGTATACAGATATATGAGAAAGGATTTATTAGGGGAATCAGCTCATGTATGAGAAGTCCCATGACAGACTGTCTGCAAGCTGGAACCCTGGGATATCTACAGTGTGGCTCAGTCCCAGTCTGAAGGCCTCAGAACTAAGGATGCCAATGATGCAACTCTCAGTCTGAGATCAAAAGCCTCAGGACCCGGGGGGCTGCTGGTATAAATCCTGGAGTCTAAAGGATGGCAAGCCTGGAATTTTAATGTCTAAGGCAGCAGGAGAAAGAAAACGCTGTCCCTTCTCTGAGACAGAGACCAATTCGCCCGCAGTATTTGTTCTCTCTGGGCCCCTGGCCTACTAGATAGTGCCCACCAGTAATGAGGGCAGATTTTCCCTACCTAGTCCACTCAGACTCATGTGCCAGTCTCCTCTGGAATACACCTCACAGACACACCCAAAATAATGTTTTACCAAGTTTCTAGGTATTTCTTAATTCAGTCAAGTTGACACCTAAAATTAAGTCCACGAGTCCACTACTTGTCAACCTGGCACTCATATGCGTCTCCTTAAATCATACCTAATTTCCAAATAAAGACAATAACAAGGTAATAGTTCCACCTAACATGATGCAACTATCCTGGTACAACCAAAATGTACTAAAACTCCTTCCCTAGAATTAGGCTTTCAGGATTTCAACAGTCAGGATTTTGATCTTTCACAATTGTGACTTTCAGAATTTTATATGTTAGGAGTTCTGATCTTTAGGAAATCTGATCTTTCAACATTTGGGGTTCTCACATTCAGGACTGTATCTTTCAAGATTACGATCAGCACTGCAACCAAACTGACCTAATTTGACATCTAAGAACACTACAGCAAAATACACACATTCTTTTCAAACGGACTTGGTATATTCTCCAGGACAGACCACATGCTAGACTATTAAGTCTCACATTTAAAAGAATTCAAATCATACAAAGTATGTTCTCTGATCAAAAGGTAACTAAATTAGAAATCAACAACAGAAAGAAATTTGGGAAATCCCCATACTTGGAAATTAAACAACACACTTCTAAATAACCCATAATAATAAAATAAATCAGAAGGAAACTTTGAAAATATTTTTGCCAAATAGAAACAACCAATACAAGACATCAAAATTCATAGAATGTAGCCAAGGAAATGACTAGGGAGAGATTTAAAGCTTCAAATGTCTGTATTGGAAAGAAAGTTCTCAAATCCATTTCCTAAGCTTCCACCTTTAGAAAGGAGAAAAAGAAGTAAAAACTAAATCAAAATAAGTAGAAAATAATAAAAATTATAGTAGATATCAATGAAATAGAAATCAGAAAAGCAACAGAAAAAAATGTCAATGAAAACGAAAGTTAGTTCTTTAAAAAGATAACAAAATTGACAAACCTTTAGCTAGACTAACCAAAGCAAATAAATACATACACAGAAAAAGAAAACTGACTTGAATTACCAAAACTGGGAACAAAAGATGAAATATCACTATTAACTTTACAGAAATTAAAAAGATTAAAAGGACATACTATAATATGAACAAATTTATTTCAGTCAATTAGCAATTTAGATAAACATACTTCTAAAAAGATACAAATTACCAAAATCAAGAAGTAATTAAAAATCTAAATAGATATATCACAAGTTAAAAAACTGAATTAGTACCCTGGCGCAGTGGCTCATGCCTGTAATCCCAGCATTTTGGGAGGTTGAGGCAGGTGGATCACTTGAGGTGAGGAGATTGAGACCAGTCTGGCCAACATGGTGAAATCTCATCTCTACTAAAAATACAAAAACTAGCTGCGTGTGGTGGTACACACCTGTAATCCCAGCTACTTGGGAGGCTAAGGCAGGAGAATTGCTTCAACCTTGGGGGCAGAGGTTGCCATGAGCTGAGATCGCGCCGCTGCACTCCAGCCTAGGTAACAGAGCAAGACTCTGTCTCAAAAAAACAAAAAACAAACAAACAAAAAGAAAACTGAATTCGTAATTTTAAATCTTTAAATCCTCCCATAAGACAGACCAGGTCCAGATGGTCCTTGTCAACCTGCTTTTCTGTTCTATCAACTATTTCAATTCTATTATATATTTAAGGAAGAAATAATATCAATTGTTCACAAACTGTCTCAGAAAATAGGAGGAAAAACTTCCCAATTCATTCTGTGAACATTACTCTGATATTAAAACCATACAAAAACATCATAAGAAATCTACAGACCAATATCCTTCATGAAAATAAGTGCAAAAATCCTTAACAAAATATTAGCAAATGAAAGCTAGCAACACTGAAAATGATTATTTATCATGAACAACTGGGTCTGAGATGTTTCTGAGTGTACATTTTTTTTAAAAAGGTGAGAAACAGAATCCAGAAAAGCAATAAAAAAAATACCGGCAGGCATCATGAACCAGAAATTGTGAGAAATTACTGGATGACAGAAAACAGAAATTAAGTTAAATACAGAAATACCACAGAAAAGTCAGCAGCATCAACAAAGTGGTCAAAGCCTCTGTTAGCCACCATCCACCCAAGCTAACTCAGTAGCCTGGTTCTTTCCACAAAGTTGAATAGTAACTTAGCTGTATATTTGGCTCTTGCTTGCTTTGCCCCAGGACATGACCTTTTAAAGGGCAGGGACTGTCTTGCCCATCTTTGCAGTAACATGCCTTAGCTCTGTGCCTGGAACACAGGAGGCACCATTATCATTTTGCTGAAAGAATAAACTAGAATGTGATTAGCATACTGTAAAATGGCATCTGGACCTTAATGGGGGTCTGAAGTTAATTTTCCAGGTAAGAAAAGTATACCTTTTAAAACCTTTCAATCATTTTTTATTTATTTATTTTTTAAAAAGCAAAGAACATACCCTTATTTTATTGATATTTTATGAACTGGGTAATGACCAAATCTGGGAACACCACTGTAAATTATATCCTCTACAGAATAGAGAGAAATAGGAAGGTGAGGTCCCCATAAGAGGCCACACTCCAACATCCATACCGAGTCTGTTCGTGTCTCCACCTCCACTGTTGACACTGAGCTCAGCCTATTACCATCTCTTGCCTGAACTCATCCAACAAGCCTCCCCATTGGTCTTCTTGCTTCTATTCTCACTCCCTCCAATCTATTTTCTACACAGAAGCCAAAGTGATATTAAAATATACGTCAGATCATGGTCCTTCCCTGCCCCAAACTCTGCCCTGGCTTTCTGCTGCACATCAATAAAATCTCTAACACCATCTTACTAGTAACATGGTCTCCAGATCAGCCCTGGCCCACCTCTCTCCCCTACAAGTGTGTCTGATGCTAGAAATGTAAGGTTGGTTCAATACCTGAAAAATCAATGTAATACACATGTTCACGGAATAAGAATAAAGCATTTCACAAAATCTAAAATCCACTAATGATAACTACTCTCAACAAACTAGGAACAAAAGGCAACTCCTTCAACCAACAAGAGGCATCTACAAAACACCTCGAGCTGAGAACACTATGTTAACGGTGTCAGGCTGAGTGCTTTCTCCCTTAAATTCCCCTTGTGCCTACAAGGCAAGGAGGCTGAGTGTTTCCATTGCTATCCAACAATATACTGGAGATTCTAGCAAAGGCTGGAAGGCAAAAACTGAACAAACAAAAAGCACCAAGAATGGAAGAGAAGAAGTAAAACTTTCTTTATTTACAGATAAAATGATCCTTAGTAGAAAATACAAATTAAGGGATCCACAAAAACTATTAGAACTAATAAACAAGTTTTAAAGAGTTGCTAGATACAAGATCAATATTAGAAAATCAATTGTATTTCTATATACCAGGTAAAAACAATTTCAAAATTAAATTAAGAAAATAATTCCACTCACAACAGCACCAAGAAAAATTATATACTTGGTAATAAACTGAATAAAAGTAGTACAAACCTTATATGCTGCAAACTGTAAAATACTGCTAAGAGGATCTAAATCCTCTTACTGCTAAAGAAGATCTAAATAAACAGAAAGATATTTCATGTTTATAGGTTTGAAGACAACACTGGTGAGATAGCATGCTCCCCAAACTGATCTGTAGATTCAACACAATCCCTATCAAAATCCCAGGAGGCTTTTTTTGGTAGAAATTGACAGGCTTATTTTAAATATTTATTGCTGTGTCATGCTGAAATTAATGTTGTATTACTGACATAGAGTTACAATGCATTCTTTTTGGAATCCTGGAAGAATCCTACTCCTTTCACACCACTCCCAATCCTTTCTACCCCTTCCCTGGGAGCAAACATAAGTCTGTACACCTTATTTCCGTAGTGTCTCTAACTTTACAGTTGTTTGCATTGTTTACTTTTGTGCTAAATATGCAATACCTTGAAACTTTTCAGCTACTTATAGAGTATCCTGAAAATGATTTTATTATTGCCACATAGTAATTACTTAGATTAGGCACAAAAATAACATTATGGTGTCAATTTCAAAAGAAAAACCCAGTAAGTTCCCTTTAAATCATAGTTCTGCGCTGATGCACAATGACCTAACCTAAAATTTAAATGGGAATGGGAAGGAAGCCACCCACTCCACACCAAGCTAGTGACCACAGAGAGTCAATAACAGGCTTGCTATTTTTAAGCGCTTGCTTTTTCCAGTACCACTAAAAATAGCTCTAAGTTGAGCTCCAGAGCACACTGGGCTGAGAACATATAGAAATTCCTCTTTATCCGCGGTTTAGCTTTCTGAAGTTTCAGTTACCCACAGTCAACTGCAGTCTGAAAATATTAAATGGAAAATTCCAAAATTTAACCATTCATAAGTTTTAAATTTCATGCCATTTTGAGTAGCGTGATGAAATCTCGTGATGTGAATCATCCCTTAGTCCGGTGTATCCACACTGTCTACCCTCCTCGCCCATTAGTCACTTAGTCATTTAGGTTATCAGATCAAGAAAACGTAGTGTATATAAGATTCAGTGCTATTTGAGGTTTTAGGCACCCACTGGGGGTCTTGGAACATACTCCCACAGATAAAAGGGGACTACTGTACAAATAAATAAAAGACAACATTTCAATGCCAAATTTCATTTGGTGTACAGTAAGTCTTCCTTTCCATATCCATTTTCTTTCTCTTGACTGAGCTGTGGAATGTACATACTCTGGTATGTACAAATAGGTTCAAACCATAATCCTGTTACTTATTGGCTATGCAACTTTGGGTTATTTACTCAACTATTTAGATCATCAAATCGCTGTTAAAGAAAAAAGAGTAACACCTAACTCAGGAGGTTAATAGTGATTAAAATATCCCATATAATTCAATAATACACAACAGAAAAGTTAGTGTTTATAATTTCAGTTCATCATACTACAAAATATTCTAAATGTAAACTCAATATAAATACGTCTGTAATTGATGTAGTTTTTTATTATGAAAATAACTGCAAACACAAATATGTTTGTTAACTCTAACACAGAGAAAAGTGCTCTTTACTGGGAGATAGATGACCTTCAGAAACTGGGAAGCACTACCTTCCTTAGCAAGATTCACTTGAAATATTAGTCCATTTTTAAGGCTAAGAACAGCATTCAGGATGTCCCACACCCTTAAGTTAACTGCAATTATCAAACAATGCAACCTCTTAGACATTCCTTGTGACAATTGGGATTGAATCCTAGATAGAGTCTAAAATCATTTTTTAAAATGATTATCTTCCTAAGAAGGAGTTCAACCTGATTCTCTGGTATGAGGATTAAAATCCTTTCACACTGAATTATCATATTTATGTTTTTAAATCCAGACTGGTCACTGCAAATAAGCAGCCTATCTAGAAAGGACCTGGTCTCTACACGTGAGCTGAATCATGCTCACAGACCAGGGAGCCAAAATCAAATTGTGGTAAATTATGCTTAATAATACAAACAAACTTTGATACTTCCATTCTGAGATGTTTCTGAGTGTACATTTTTTTAAGAGGTGGGAAAGAGAATCTGCAAAAGCAGTAAAAAAAAATACTGGCAGGCATCATGAACCAGAAATTATGAGAAATTACTGGATGATAGAAAAGAACAGAAATTAAATTAAATACAGAAATACCACAGAAAAATCAGCAGCATCAACAAAGTGGTCAAAGCCTCTGTTAGCCACCATCCACCCAAGCTAACTCAGTAGCCTGGTTCTTTCCACAAAGTTGAATAGTAACTTAGCTGTATATTTGGCTCTTGCTTGCTTTGCCCCAGGACATGACCTTTTAAAGGGCAGGGACTGCCTTGCCCATCTTTGCAATAATATGCCTTAGCTCTGTGCCTGGAACACAGGAGGCATTATTATCTTTTTGCTGAAAGAATAAACTAGAATGTGATTAGCATACTGTAAAATGGCATCTGGACCTTAATGGGGGTCTGAAGTTAATTTTCCAGGTAAGAAAAGTATACCTTTTAAAACCTTTTAATCGTTTTTAATTATTATTTTTAAAAAAGCATTTTATTATTTTATTATTTTTTAAAAAGCATATTATTTTAATTTAAAAATATTATTATATTTTTAAAAGCACACCCTTATTTTATTGATATTTTATGAACTGGGTAATGACCAAATCTGGGAACACCACTGTAAATTATATCCTCTACAGAATAGAGAGAAATCGTGGAGAAAGGTAGGTGAGGGCCCCATAAGAGGCCACACTCCAACATCCATACCAAGTCTGTTCGTGTCTCCACCTCCACTGTTGACACTGAGCTCGGCCTATTACCATCTCTTGCCTGAACTCATCCAACAAGCCTCCCCATTGGTCTTCTTGCTTCTATTCTCACTCCCTCCAATCTATTTTCTACACAGAAGCCAAAGTGATATTAAAATATATGTCAGATCATGGTCCTTCCCTGCCCCAAACTCTGCCCTGGCTTTCTGCTGCACATCAATAAAATCTCTAACACCATCTTACCAGTAACATGGTCCCAGATCAGCCCTGGCCCACCTCTCTCCCCCACCTCACTACAATCTAATTACCTTGTCCTTCCTTCTGTCTGGCCCACAGAAGTGTCAAGTTATTTCTTCCCTCGGAGCCTTTGAATCTGTTATTCCTCAGTCAGGAATGCTCTTTCCCAACTCTCCAAACTGTAGACTCTTTCTTGTCTTTCAGAACGTTACTATCACATTTTCACAAAGGCCTTCCCTGACTTTAAGCAGATTTCTTATTTCTCAATTGTAGCATCCTATTTATTCCCTCCCTGCATTTACTTATTTAATTACTTACTCATTCATTTACATGTCAAACCACAGTGTGTACTTCCCACTCATAAGAACAGGGGCTTTGACTTTGTTTGCTGCTATATTCCCCATATTCCTAGCATCTAGCAGAGTCTAGCACATGGTAGGTGCACAGTAAATATTTTTTGACTTAATTAATGTATTCCTTAAACTGCCTCACTTGTTCAGTGGCCACAGACCAGACTTGCAGCTGCACAAAAACCTCACACTTACGATACAGATTTGTTGCTTAGCAAAATTACAACAGTTGTGGACTTTTGAGGAAACTCACAAATCCTTGGAGGAAAAAAAGTGAAATCCAAGACTGCTAGAGGTTTGTTGCACATTTAACATAATTTAAGTTTTCCTTAATGTCTTATAATTATCTCTGTGAATGCAAGTGATGGGAGTATTCTATAAGACATTACTGACAGAAGACCAGCTGCCCACAAGCTAAATAGCCCCAGTCTGTTATGCATTTTCAAATTTGCATGTGTGATCTGCTAAATAGCTGACACAGTTTTACAGAAATAAATGTAATGTGCATAACTTAGAGTTGACTATAAAATAATGTAACTAAATTTTCAGCAGGCATGTCAGAAGTCATGTAAGCAAATAAATATTGCCCTTCAAGATCATAAGCCAGCAAAACCAATCCAATGATATGTGTTCATTCACATTTTTGAAATTTCTGGTTTGAAATTCTCTTAAGATCTTGATACAAAATTTTTTCATGGATTCTAGGGATCAAATCTACCCCCAAAATGATAAAGATATGATACCATCAATTATATTGAGAAGAACATGCCTCAAACTCTGAAGGCATGTCCAAAAGAAAACATTTTTTTCATGTTTAAACAAGATTGGCATCCTCTGAATAACATACTCAATGACAGCTCAGAGGCATTCTTATAACAATGATGTTCTTTTGTTTTTGGAACTATTTAGAAACTCGATTAGATCTTATTTAAACTTAAAAACCATGAAGTCTTGTTGGAATAAATATATCTTCAAGATTAACTAATTTGAAGGAATTAACAATGATCTGACTTTATAAATTTGAAATGTGGGTATATTTGTTTAACTATTACATCATTTTCACATTTGGGAAGGTACAACCAGATCCACCCAGTTTGGCAAAACCAAATCTATGCCTTACCTGGTCTATTTGATGGGCCAGAAATAGTTTGATTTTGGTTCACATCATGATCCAGTAAGTCTGAAGGAGTGACTGCTTGTAGGGCTCAAACAGCACCAGCATATTTCTCCATGCTCTTACTACACTCCATTATAGCTGCATGCTTACTAGCATGTGTTCCCTCCTATAATTCCAAGTGCATAACATGTTTCAAAGGCACCAGGAGTTAATCAGGTGTTGGGAAACTTGCTTTGGAACCTATCCAGCAATTATTTTGGCTCTAAAGAGTGATGGTCCACAAATTTAAACATGAACCTATGTTTATTTTTTTATAACCCTTAGTAATACATTACTTAGGATCTGCCAGTATAGGACACAACTGTCCATATTATAAGAGGCTTGCTATATATTCATAACTTTTGAATATGTGGCAGGTTATATTTAGTAACAAATGACCATAACTTAAAGTTAACAATACCAGAAAGCACACCAAGAAAATTTATTAATCATGCATTTGTCTAATATAAACAATATACAAGAACTTAAAGTTAAAAAAATTAAATCAGCAATTAAGAAGACCTCTTAACAGAATATCTATTATATTTATAAAAGATAATTAAATATTATTTGGGAGCTTTAAAATAAAATACTCCCGGCTGGGCACAGTGGCTCACACCTGTAATCCCAGCACTTTGGGAGGCTGAGGCGGTTGGAATCCCTGAGGTCAGGAGTTGGAGACCAGCCTGGCCAACATGGTGAAACCCTGTCTCTACTAAAAAGTACAAAAAAAATTAGCTGGGAATAGTGGCAGGCACCTGTAGTCCCAGCTACTTGGGAGGCTGAGGCAGAGAATAGCTTGAACCCAGGAGGCAGAGGTTGCAATGAGCCGAGATCGCACCACTGCGCTCCAGCCTGGTTCTGTCTCAAATAAAATAAAAAATAAATAAAATAAAATAAAACGTCCCCAAACATATGACATCTGACAAACATAAGAAAAATGAATTTGATTTAAATATTTATGTCCAGGTGTCAAGCTTGCCAATTAATTCCCAGTAAAATTTTTTAAATGTTAAAAACAGTACTTAAAAAAAATCACACTGTTTTGACATTTTACCTCATGCTTTGTGTGTGACTAAATTATGCACTAGAATTTCATTCAGTATTCTTCCAAATAAGTTATTTCCCAGGTGTTCACTGGGTAGCTAACCAATTAGTCATTAAAGTATTCTTGCTAAATGACAATTATAATATAACTAACTGCTAGAGAGAAATAGCATTTATCTCTTTTTCAGATATATTGTCTTTGATTTTTAAAAGCATTTATTCTAAAAGTTAGCATCTTTGTTATCGCTTTGTGTCTGTACATGGATTTCTATTTGGAAAAATCCTTTATCTTCTTCATTCTTCAAGATTCATGGAGATCACATACGCAGATTTTCATTTTATGTTTTATTTTAGCGATGGTCAATTTTACAGACTTCTTCTAGGTAGGCTTTTTTCTCTTTACTGAGTTAGCACAATGGGGTTTTTAGGCTTTGACCTGAATGAGGCCACTAGGTGTCTATTGTTGGTATAAAACTATTATAATCATTGCCTCAAGAAATATCACAGCATCACAGTCCAGAATAAAAATTTATTTTTTAACTTTACTACTTTGCACAGGATAAGTAAAAGTAATCTCTATTTTACTTGCTGGAAAGAATGATATAATAATGATGACTGCTTTCATCTCACTTTCTAAATTCAAAACAGGAAGAAATTTTAAAGGAAAACATTTTAGTGTATATATATTTCAGATTACCAAATTGATTCATTCCAGTTTATTTCTTTGAAATTCCCATAAAAGAATTACCATGAAAAATAGAAAGCGGCTGACGACCTCCCCTGATAGAACACTTGGAAACCACTGGAAAAACACATGCACAACATATAAATTATCTAGTTTAAAAAAACACCTCTCTATTAATTAAAAGAATTACATGTTAAATTCAATATATAATTCTGATTTCTAAACCTTAATATATAGCCTTTGTAAGAAACAATAAGAAACTCACATCATAATTTACATGAAAAACACTGCGTTAGAGATTTCTGAATATGCACGTATTGGTTATTAATCTTAATACAAAAGCAAAGTCTCTAAATTTACTGCCTGCTCTTATTTAGAGTTCTCAGATAACCACCTACAGAGTGAAAAAAAAGACTCAAAAATTATTAATATCAAGCGTAGAGATGAAATGTGGCACAGAAAGATGTTATCTTTCCATTTCAAAATTTCCTATGCTGTTTAAACTTTTACTTCTATTGCGATGAACTACTTCTACAATAAAAATTAATTATTTAATGGTGCCTCCTCACACACTTTGGGATTCCTTAGAACAAGAAATACAACAATTCTAAGCACCTGCTACATTTTTATTTATTAGTTGTATTTACTTTAGCTAAGAATTATCACACTGAAATCTGTGATTAAAATTCTAAAAATTTGGGTTTCCTAATGATATTCTGGTTCACTGCA
The DNA here is from genome assembly GCF_024542745.1 of Macaca thibetana thibetana. Lineage (NCBI taxonomy): Eukaryota > Metazoa > Chordata > Mammalia > Primates > Cercopithecidae > Macaca > Macaca thibetana. Next base: position 91,176,181 of record NC_065584.1, read on the forward strand.
ACAGAACACAAAAATTTCATAAATGTGTATATATAATGCTTTTATGTAAATCTATATTGCTGAGGGTCTCACAAGTTCTGTCATTATAAAATTCTTTTAAATCTAAAATTTCATAGTTTCTGTCAGTTACAAGTATAGAAAATTGTATGATGCTTCTAATGAGAACACATAAAAACATATTTCTTCAGATGTCTATTTATTCTCAATCTTTGCAAAAATACTACAAAGAGGATGACTGCTTTGCTGCAAGGCAGTCAGTACACACCAGAATTCAAAATCTTTTATTGTGTTCTATAAATCTTTTGTTGTGCACTGCATTAACAAAGCTTTTAAATGCTCCTCAATAATAACAAGTAACAACACAGTGGAAAAAAACAATAAAACCTGTATGTTTATAGAGAACAGCAAACACTTCAAAGTTGCAGAGATGACGTGTGTTTTATAAGTCATATTTTTTTCAGAAATGCTTTAATTGCAAATAAAATTTCCAAGAATACTAACATTTTCCAAATTAATTTTATGTTCGACTCTCCTATTATTTGAACTGGCAGGTTAGCAAAATGTAGGAATTATTTCAAAACAACACCCCAAAAAGCAACTTAAAAAACAGAACAAAAGAAAGCTGACACTTAATTTTAAATTAACTTTAAGAAAAACCAAATGTCTGTAATAATTTTTACTACTGGCCTTATGGAACAACACACATCTCAAGTAGTGGTTAATCCAACTGTGTTCACAGGAACACCAGTTCAGAGCAATGTTCTCATGGTCTAGTAAGTTTAGGAAAAACAATATACTATACTGTTTACTGTAATACACATTAACCTATCACAGAGCATTACTGAGTCAGGAAACCCACTTAATTGTGATTCACCAGGAGGTTCCCATACATTTGGCCACTGCACACTTTTCCACAGAACATGTAAAGAAAGTTTGGAAAAGGTCGGTCATCAACCTTTTAAGGCACATTTTCCCTAGGTACTCCATCAGAAAGGCATAGACATTTTTAATAGTAGTTCTAATATTTTTTCCTTTTTTACAGGAAAAATAAAAAGGAATTATTTTGGACTCTGCTCAAGAGAAACGAAATGAAAAGGGGATGCTAAATCCTAGTCTAATACTCGTGGTCCTTGGCGTACTTGTGTACATGCAACATTTATGAGGCTCTGATTATTATAACTTTAGGCTGTGCTATTAAAAAAAAAAAAAAAAAAAAAAAAAAAAAAAAAAAAAGCCCAGTAGGTGGCTCACACCTGTATCCCAGCACTTTTGGAGGCCAAGGAGAAGGATTGATGGAGCCCAAAATTTTGAGGCTGCAGTGAGCTATGATCACACCACTGTACTCCTCCAGCCGGGGCAACAGGGCAAGACCCAATCTTTAAAAAACAAACAAACAAAAACCTTCCCTGGTGTCCAAGCTTGTATCCACCATGGTCCTTTCAATAGATACTGTTTTATTTTTGTAGTTCTCTGGAAGGATGTTCAAAGAGTTTTTTTTTTAAGAGTTTTCTATTTAAATCCTACCTCAAATTTGTCTTTGTATAATAATTATCTCCTATCATCCATTAATTTTCTACTTTCTTCCCTATAGGCAAAAACAGGCCTTCAGCCCCTTATAGCAGATGTTCCCAATACAGTAATAGAACTTAAAAGTTTCTCATAAAATATGGAATGAACTGTATTCATAACCTCCTTCAAATCTTTCCACCAAAAAAATGACTTTCCTTATTCCTTAATTCCTATTTCTCTAGTTCCTTATCAGAGGCAAGTGGTTTCTACCAAATTCTTCACAAGAAATTCTTCACAAGAAAATAAAATTAAAAGGAAAAAAAGACCACTGTTTTGAAATGAGTCTACAAAAATATGGATACAACTACTGTTCAAATAATTATTATTTCCTTTGTATTCACTTTCATTAAGAGATATTAGTATATATAACAAATTATATTTAATGAGTAACCAAAAGTATGGATGAATGGATTTTTATATAACCTTACATTCAGAAATACTGTCAACATAGATACAACAAACTTTATAAAAGGCTTACTGGTTGAGCCAATATAGCATTAATATCTAAATGTTTTATTTAAGTTAAAATTTCTAGAAAACATGAGCAGATTCCATTAATAGCACACAAAAATTGTTGATTTGATGCTTTACTCAATTTTTTAAAATGTGTGATGCTTTTTGTTACGAATTCATAATTTAAAATAAGAATTTCGTGAGTGGGAAACAGGCTTCTAGTAGGTGAAGATAATATTTCTTTTTCTTTTTTTGGAGACAGGTTCTCGCTCTGTTGCCCTAGCTGAAATGCACAACTCACTATATCCTGGAACTCCTGGCCTCAAACTATCTTCCTGCCTCAGCCTCCAGGTGTAAGCCAGATGCCTGGCCTGAAGATGGTATTTCTGATACCTTATCATAATCATGACTATTATCATAGTTGGTGCTTAACAAAATTGGGGCCACAGAGTAGCAATCAACTTCAAACCTTTCTATATGGCCTCTATCATTACCCACAAAGTAGCATTAGCTAATTTGTACAAAACCAGGTAATAGCTGGAAAAAATTAAAAAGAAAAAAATATGATTGGTTCAAAATATATGGACTTATAACAGCATAAGAGTCTATAATTGTTTCAAAATTGAGTTTAACCAACAAACAAGCATATGGACTGTCAATAGCACTACTGGCGTGAGATCCTAGAATTCTATTTCCCACCATAAAAATTTTAGGACAGTAGTAGTGACTTTCCACTGGAAGTTCATTTTAAGCCTATAATAAGAGAATAAGAAAGTTCGTTTGGTTAATGATTCAAAACACCAAGAAACTTTCTATCACAGAAACAATTAATACAGAAACAGTACCTAAACAATGACAGTATCTAAACACAACATCTAAAACAATAAAAGGAATTTACTTTCCTGTTACCTAGATATTACTGTCTGTTGATCTGCTGTTGTCCTCAAAACTAAATTATGTTTAATATTTTAAATAAATAATCAACACTGAAATTATACTGTGCTCCTCTGGGAATTTTTACAAGAACTGCATGATTACTTGTTTGATGAAAAAAAAAATTTTTCATCCTCTGAAGAGCTGAAAATCTACAAAAAACATTTTCTAGCTTTTACTATTTTATTCTTTGGAGTAAAGAGAATAAAAATTGATGTCAAATAACACCCTATGCAAATAAAATCCAAGATTTAAAGTTGTATATACATCTTATTGCTTTCTGAGAAAGCTATAACCAAAGATTTACATTTGTCTTTAGCTATGTGAATCTGCAAGAATGAAGTAAATTTCATTGTCCTGCATGAGCCACACTTCAAAAAAAAGCTAATATCAGAAAGATTTCTAAATGTATACTTGCACTAAGAATAATTAGCTAAAATGACAAGTTAAAGGCTACTTTCTCCACTAAAGATTGATGTTCAAACATCTTATAGAGGAACTTAAAACCAGGTTAGGTGAAGGGGGTAAGAAGGCTTTTATATACTTTAAAGCAGTTTACATACCTAGACAAATACCATCTCAGTAAGTGAAAGAACATAAAAACACATTCCCAATGTTTTTGTCAATAACTGTGAACACAGGAACCTACCCAGTAACTTTAGAAGTGCTACAGAATCAGAGATGATAAAATATTGTTACAAATTCATGACAAAAATATGGATTCCACAGCTCTGTGAGCTCCTTATATCTTTTAAAAAATTATTTATTGATTCATTTATTTGTTTATTTACTTAGAGACAAGGTCTCACTCTGTCACCCAGGCTGGAGTACAGTGGTGTGATCACAGCTCACTATAGCCTCAACCTCCCAGGCTTAAGTGATCCTCTCACCTTAGCCTCCCAATTAGCTGAGGCTACAGGCATGTGTCACCATTCCTTGCTAATTTTTTATAGAGACGGGGTTTCATCATGTTCCCCAGGCTGATCTCAAACTCCTAGATTCAAGTGATCCACCTGCCTCAGGCTCTCAGAGTGCTAGGATTACAAGGATGAGCCACCACACCTGTCCAATATTTTTAAATAGTTAATTAAATAAATTGCTTGAGAATATTTTGGAAGAACAGCAGCCTGGGGCATGTGAAAAACTCAGTTTCTCCACCAAAAACCAGCATAACACTGGACAACACTCTGAAAAACAACTATTTCAGAACTCTAGAAATCAACCAAAGGCAGACAATAAATTCAGTAGTGTTTGTTCTACAAAACCTTCATTCAAGAACAGTGGAAGTCTGAAGCCTTTTTTTGGTTGGGATGGCTCCTATCACATCCTACCTCCAGCCCAGACTACAAGAATAGTAGTTTATCAAAACAGGACTAAGGAAACCAAAAGCTTGGCTACCAGAGAGAGCACCCTCAATTTGGGGCAGGGGACAAAAATCCCACAGCTTTGTCACCTAAAAGTGGCAAACTCTGTAAGGAAAAGAAAAAAAAATGTCAACCAAGAATTCTACATACAGGAAAACTATCCTTCAGCCATAAATTCAAAATAAAGGCATTCTCAGACAAATAAGAAATGAGAAAATTAGGTGCTAGCAAACCTGCCCTATAAGAAATATTAAAAGGGCTGAAATAAAATGATTATCAGACGGTAATTCAAAATAACAGGAAGGAGTCAAGTTCTTTTGAATTTATTAAGACTTGCTTTATGGCCTAGCATATGATCTATCCTGAAGAATGTTCTATCTGTGCTGCTAAAGAATAACACGTTCTGCTCCTGTTGAGTGGAGAGTTACCGTAGTTCAAGTTGGTCAACGAAATTGTTCAAGTTTTCTATATCTTTACTTGTTCTCAGATGCCAAGAGAGGACTACTAAAATCTTCAACATAATTGAGTTGTTTATTTCCCCTTTCAATTCTGTCATTTTCTGCTTCATGTATTCTGGGCCTCTTCTGGTAAGTGCATCTACATTTATAATTGTTCTATCTTCTCGATATACTGATCCTTTTATCATTATAAACTGTCCTTGTTTAGTTCCAATATTTCTTGTCTTAAAAATGTATTGTGTCTGTTATTAAAATAGCTACTACAGCTACTATTTCCTGTTTGCATGGTATATTTTTTTCCTTCTTTTTATTTTGGCCCGTTTGTGTCTTTGTTCCTAAATTGTATCTTTTCTGACAAAATATAGTTTGGATCTTGCTTTACAATCAAGTTGGAAAATCTCTTCCTGTTGATTGTAGTGTTTAGACCATTCATATTTAATGTAATTATTGATGTTGTTATATTTACATTTGTTATTCAGCTATTTTTAAAATTATGTCTCATGTCTTTTTGTGTCTGTTTTTCCATTACTATTTTTTATCTCATACAGTCATGAACCACATAACTACATTTTGGTCAACAACAGGCCGCAGATGAGACAGTGGTCCCATACAATTATAATGTAACTAAAAAATTCCTATCACCTAGTGAGAGTTGTAGCCATTGTAACATTGTAGCACAACTCATTACGTGTTTGTGATGAATCTGGTGTAAACACAAACCTACTATGCTGCCAGTTGTATAAAGGACAGCACATACAAATACTGTACATAATTGATAATAAACAACTCTGTTACTGGTTTATTAATTATACTATAGTTTTTATTTTAGAGTGTACTCCTTCTACTTATAAAAAAAATTAACTGTAAATGAGCATTAGGCAGGCCTTTCAGGAGACAGTCCAGGAAAAGGCATTGTTATCATAGGTGATGACAGCTCCATACATGCTATTGTCCCTGAAGACCTTCTGATGGGACAAGATTAGAGGTGGAAGACAGTGATATTGATTATCTTGACCCTGTGTAGGCCTAGGCTAATGTGTGTGTTAGTGTCTCAGTTTTTAACAATAAAGTCACATTGTGTTACAACTGCCTATAGTATTCAGTATAGCACCATGCTGCACAGGCCTGTAGCCTAGGAGCAATAAGTTATACCATATGGCTTAGTGTGTAGCAAGCTATAATATCTAGGTTTGTGGAAGAGTACTCTGTGATGTTCACACAACAAAAAAATCACCTAACAACACATTTCTTAGAATGTATTCCCATCATTAAGCAGTGCATGACTGTAGAAATATTTGTGTATTGTTTTAATTTCCTTTATTAGTTTTTTAGCTATACTTCTTGAGGGTTTTTTTAGTGATTATTCTAGGAATCACAATATATATCATTAATCACAATATATTTCAGGTTAATACTGGCTTAATTCTGGTAAAACACAGCAACTTTGCTCCAATATAGCTGTTTCCACTTTTCTCATTGTTATGACTATTGCTTTAAATAATCTTTAGGGTTTTTTAAAAGAAATTAAGAAATATACATATTCAGCCCTTTATATTTCACATACATTTACCATATCTGATAGATCATATTCTAGAGCAGGGGTGGCAAATGTTTTCAGTAAAGGGCCAGATGGTAAATACTTTAGGCTTTGTAGGCCATGTACAGATTCTGTTGCATATTCTTGGCTTCTTAAAATACTCTTTAAAATTTTTAAATCATTCTGAACTTGCAGGCAAATAACAACAACCACAAAAAGACCACTGACCAGATTGGGTCTATGTGTCACAGTTTGCCAACCCATGTTAGGATATAAAACAAGTCTTACTAAATTTCTTTTTTAAAACTGAAAACATACAAGAATATAGTCTGACCACAACAGAATTAAATTGAAAATCAACAACAGGAAGAAACTTGAGAAACGTCCAAACACTTGGAAATTGAACAATACACTTGTAAACAACTCATGGGTAAAGAAGAAAATTAGAAAATATATTTGAAATGAATGAGAACAAACACACAGCATATGTAAAGCAATGAAAGAAGTACTTAACCTGAAATCTGAAATGCTCTAAAATCCAAAGATTTCTGAGTGCTAACATGATGCCACAAGTGGAAAATTACATACCTATCCTCACGTGACAGGTTGCAGTCAAAATGCGAGTACATAACACACAGTTTATTCCATGTCCCCAAGACAGAAAAGACCCTCCCAGTCCCCTTTAGCTGAAATATATCTTTTCGTGCACGCCCAGATACCCCCACACAAGCAAACCAACAAAGGGGAGTGAAAGGGCATGGCTGCAGGCTAAGGACACCAACAGCAGGTTCCCCACCATGACCCACACAGGGCCAAGACCTACGTGCATTACTCACTGTGGTTTTTTGTTTATTCTCTGCTTTGTGGTGTAAATATATTGCTGAAAATGTCAAAAAGGCCTGCAAATACCTCTGTGGGTAACAGTGATAAGAAAAATAGGAAGCATTTGTGTTTATCTAGAGCACAGAAAGTCAAACTGTTGGAGAAACTGGACAGCCATGTTGTGTGAAACACCTTACAGAAGAGTATGGTGTTGGCATGGTCACCATTTATGACTTGAAGAAATGGAAGGATATGACTCTTAAATCTCTTAATTTATAACAGTTCTCCCTCTCCCTTCTTCATTTTCAGGTCTTTCATTTACTTACACGGATTTTTGTCTTATAGAATTTTCAACATCCTCAATTTGGATTATTGTGCCTTCATTGTGTCATCAAAAATACTCACTTATCCCTTGTTTACTTTGCTTTGGCATGATTACATTATAAGGAGAGAGCTATACACTTCCAATTTCATCACACAGGGTAGTAGTACATGATGTCTGCTTGTCCCACTTTTAGTGAAGTTAAGATTAACTAGTAGATTCTAGTGTTATCAGCCTGATCCATTCAATACAAAGCTTCCTATCAACTTTTTACCTAATGGTTCAGGAAGCTATTAATGATTTTGCCAAGATATTTCATTAGAAATTATAAATGTTGGTTTTTAAAATTCCATCATTCCTTCTATATGTATTAACTGTAATTATTCCATGTAGAAAAACTCTTCCCTCTTCAACTATTCAGTTACCCTGAAAAATAGTTGTTTTAGAAAAGGCAGAAAAATGTTTGGTTCTTTCCCTTTAAATTTTGAAGAACAACTTGGTACTACAACAACCTCCAGAGTTTACCAACAAGTTTTTAAGAGCACCATTACAAACTCATAGATGTTTCTATATCTGATGTGTTTCAATACATTTCAATCATTGCTTTTTATGCTTGAACAGTCCACTTTTGACTTCTGTACGATTTTCACATGACCCTCAGTAGTCTCTGACTGATTCTCTGTTTTCTGGCACAAGATGTTCCGAGGGTGCATCTTCTACAAGTTGTGCCTCAAACCCAGCAACCTGGCTCATTTTAGTGGGAAATGGTGTTTAAAAGTTTTAATCTCTTTGGCCTGGAATTCTTCACCACCTTATTAGCTCACCAACGCCTTCAAAACAGATTCTCCCAGACTCCCCACTCCGCACTGTCCTCAAGGGAGGGTTGGTCTGAGTTATCTAGTCTTCCAATTCTATAAGCAGAAGTCCTAAGAGAAGAAACTGTGGAAGAGAGTGCCCAAAAGCTTTTTTTTTTTTTTTTTTTTTTTTTTTTTTTTGAGACGGAGTCTCGCTCTGTCGCCCAGGCTGGAGTGCAGTGGCGCGATCTCGGCTCACTGCAAGCTCCGCCTCCCGGGTTCACGCCATTCTCCTGCCTCAGCCTCCCGAGTAGCTGGGACTACAGGCGCCCACAACCGCGCCCGGCTAATTTTTTGTATTTTTAGTAGAGACGGGGTTTGACCGTGGTCTCGATCTCCTGACCTTGTGATCCGCCCGCCTCGGCCTCCCAAAGTGCTGGGATTACAGGCGTGAGCCACCGCGCCCGGCCCAAAAGCTTTTAAAAGACATCTTTCCGGCTGGGTGTGGTGGCTCACACCTGTAATCCCAGCACGTTGGGAGGCCGAGGCAGGCAGATCACAAAATCAGGAGTTCGACACCAGCCTGACCAACATGGTGAAACCCCATCTCTACTAAAAATACAAAAATTAGCCAGGTCTGGTGGCACATGCCTGAAATCCCAGATACTCAGGAGACTGAGGCAGGAGAATCGCTTGAACCCAGGAGGCAGAGGTTGCAGTGAGCCAAGATCGCGTCACTGCATTCCAGCCTTGGCGACAGAGTGAGACTCCATCTCAAGGAAAAAAAAAAAAAAGACATCTTCCCTCAGTTATATGCCATACACACAAATAACGACTAGTTTATAACAATCAGCTAAGCTGAGGCAGAATTCAGAAAGGCTTCAGGAGTGGAGAGAGTCAGATCACAGTTGAGGGTCACTCTGTTTTTTGAACCCAGGGGTTGGTTCCACAAATTTTCTTAATTCATCAGCCAAAAAACCTGCAAAAGATCACCCTGACAGTGGCAAAAGCAGAATTAGGAAACTAAATGGAAAATAACCACTAACAAGCCTAATTAGGATATTTACTCATGGCAGCAAAATGAGGATAACACCCACAAACATAGAGTCTGCATTCCAAGATTCTTATAGAATGGAATAAACAAGCATTTATACTCTAACTGCTAAGTTTACATATCCAAAGCTGAGGTGAGAAGGGAGTGATACTATAGAAAAAAAGACAAGGGCACTGTTCCTTAGTAGAATTATTTCTCTTAGATAGCAAAAACAATCAAGAATTCCTTTATTAGTCTGCAGTTGAGCCTCAGATAAGACTGCAGCCCTGGTCAACCCAAACTTGACTGCAGCTTTCTGAGACCCTAAGCAGATCTAGCTAAGCTGTGCTTAGACTGCTGATCCATAGAAATTGAGATAATAAATGTGTGTTGTTTTATGTCACTAAGTTTGTGGTAATTTGTTATGTAGAGATAAATAATATAGTATTATAAGCTAGTACATGATTTTTAATTTATTTATTTATTTATTTTTTGGAGACAGGGTCCCACTCTATTGCCCAGGTGGAAGTGCAGTGGAGCATTCATAGGTCACTGCAACCTCAAATATTCTAGACTCAAGCAATCCTCCCACCTCAGCCTCCCAAGCAGCTAGGACTATAGGCACGTGCCACCATGCCTAACTAAGTTTTTTATTTTTATCTTTTGTAGAGACAGGGTCTTACTATGTTGCTCAGGCTGGTCTTGAACTCCTAGCTTAAGCTATCCTCCTACCTCAGCCTCCCAAAGCGCTGGGATTATAGGTGTAAGCCATCATGCTCTGTCACTAGTACATGATTTTACTTTCTTCAATTATATAAAATATTTGAAAGACTTTTTTTTTAAGATTAAGTATTTATGTTAATAACTTGGAAAAAACACTATTGAGAATCACGAGACCTAGCATTAAGTCTCGATTCTACCTTACTAAGTCACGTTGTGTAAGGTTCATAATCTCTCAGAGCCTCGAGAGTTCTTATTTATAACCAGGGACAAAACCTGCCCTGTTGGTAAAAGAAAATGAGTGAGACACTGAAAATTATAAAGCACTAAAGAAGCCAAAATCCAACTGCTTCTCATCAACAGTTCTGCTGCCATTCTAGTGCAAGCCATTATCATTTCTTGCTGGGGTTATTTTGGCAGATTCCTAACCCATCTCTCAGTTTTTGTTGCTGGCGCCTCCTTTAAGTTTTTCATTACTGGCCCCTCTTTACAGTTATCTGAGTCATTATTTTAAACATAAATAAGATCATATCACTTCTCTGCTCAAAATCCACCAGTGACTCCCCTTCACATCCAGAATGGGATCCACAGTGACCAAGGTCACACATAAGTAAGTCTTTACTGTTAACAAGTATAGAATATTGCACCTTAACAAGATTTTCAATTGCAGGATCTTTATAGTTTCCCTTTAAAACTGAGATGAGTCCCCGGTGTATGGGGAGGGGGGAGGGGGGAGGGATTGCATTGGGAGTTATATCTGATGTAAATGACGAGTTGATGGGTGCAGCACAGCAACATGGCACAAGTATACATATGTAACAAACCTGCACGTTATGCACATGTACCCTACAACTTAAAGTATAATAATAATAAAAAATAAATTAAAAAAAAAAAAACTGAGATGAGTGTTAGAAGTCAGGAAAACAAAGGCAAGGCTAATGACAGAGGAACTATGAGCCAGCCTTCATGGAGTGTGGACTCTAAGAGGATAGAAATAAACTGGGAAAGCAAAAAGATGAGATGAGGAAGAGGGTAAATTTATTGAGTACATACTTTTGGTCTGATAACTTTTCTATATGTAACAACTTTTACATTTTAAAAAATGAATGAACAGGATTAGAATCTTTGGTGTCTGATGCTAGGACTGGGCATCTATCTGCCTTATTCAGATATTCAAAAGGAGAGGAATAGATCTAAGAATTATTTTCATAGATTAGTAACGTTCTGACCACTTCAGTTAAGAATTTTTGATGTTTACACTTTTGGATGGCATTTATAGGATGGGAAATCTTACTTGTCCTAAAGTCCATGGGATTTGACAACTTAAATTTATATTAAATCCACTTTGTTCCACACTGTAACCAATGCTGCCTTAAGCATGATGTGGACCCTGCACACTGTATCGTTCTCCATACCCAACCCACAGTGTCCCAAGTATTAACATTGTTCATTTCTATCTGTCAAAAGTCTAGTAAAAGATGAGATAAACTCTCTCAATGAAAACATGCTTCAGAATTACCTGCCTCCAGGGTTTACATACAGTCTAATGGCAATTTAACAAAGATCACCAGAGTGAACAGCTGGCCCCATTCTGACAATGAATGGCAGAGACTGAAGAAACACATAATGGCTTGAAGGAGAAAAGCAGCAGGCTAATCCTCAGGGCTTCAAGGCTTTTCTCCAAATTCAGAGGCAATGGACCTTAAAAGGACCAAAGATGTGCCAGACAAGATGCACCAGCAAGAAGGAAACGTGTCAGTGGATAGGAAACCAGCCTGTGCTCAAACACTCAGCAAAGAAACTGCTGCAAACCAACCTAAAGTGTTAGCGTGACGCAGAACACTCATGACACTCACAGTGCAGGACAGACAATAGGCACCAAGGTCGCTCAGCCAAGCTGGTGCCAGAGCCAAGGAATAAAACTAGGCTTCTTTTAAAACCTGCCAGAACTTTCTTTCATTTCCTCACACAGAAGCACAATGCATATGTACATTATCAACTCCTTTATATTATGCTATATGGAAGGGTATTACAAATACATAAAATAATTTAACAAAATTAACAATAATTTTCATACATTATTTAACCAAGCAAGAGCTTTTAAACATTGACCAAAAAACTGTGAAATTAAAAACACAAATATGAAGCTTAATTTTTAATTTTGGAAAAGGAAACAATATATCATTTTGTGTGTATGTGTTTAAACAAAACTGACTTTATTTAGGTATCAGAGGGTTAGCCGAGTTCCTTTAAATAGTTAGGGATTTGCAAAGTGCAAAGCTCATGTAACATAATCTGTGTTTTCCTCAAATCCCCATCGGTCCATTTGCTTAAGAAACCAACGCTTCCTGGCAGGGCGCCGGCATACCAAACCTGCCCAGTCGTGCATAGTTTTATTTCTGTTACTAAATTAGGAAACCGAGTGGGCAATGTCTGGGCCAACAGCGAAGAGAAATGCCTCAGCATCATTAGCCTGCAAGTCTCCCTAAAAGCTACATCATTATAAGATATTTAATTTTTAATTAGAGATACCAAGGTCATTTAGCCTAATAATGTACAATACTAAGAAATAATTAAATGAAGACAAAAGGGAAAAACCCAAATGTTTAACAAAAGTATTCTTCTGAATAGCCTTAATCATGTTGTTAAAAATAAATGAACTACTACCACTTAAGGCTTAATTTCTCAATGACTGATACTAAAATACTGCCCTCTGTTTCTAAGTGATGAAGGAGAAATGTGAAGTTATGCATCACAATTCTTACAAAGATATACTAACATACTTTATGTAGAGCTCAGTTTGAACATTCAAGATTTGAGTGGAGAAACACGAACAAAGTCACTGTTTTTATTTTCAAAGTAATTTATAAATAACAGAAAAATATAGAAGGAAAAATATATAATATTCCTCTTTCCAAATTTTACTGACCCCTAATTAGCATATCACAGAGCTTTTAAAAAAAAAAGATAGTATTCATTAACATTCTTTAAATAAACAAACCCTGATATTTTATGGAAAGCTAAAGCTTGAATCCTGAAGGTGTTAGGATAATTTTAGTTTCAGCAATTTCAGAAACACTTTTTTCTTATAAACATCTTGTTAAATCCAAACATTATAAACATTTTCTTAATTAATTTCAAAGTAGTATTTATTTTACTTTATAAAAGAATAAAAAATTAAATGAATATGTGCTAGAAAATCTACATCTTTATATAGATAATTTATGTATTTAAATATCAGAGTTCAGAAATTACAGAAAAATTAAACCAAGTTTCGGTGCTGTAAAAGCCCTGAAAGACTCGTCAACCATGACTATATAAAAAGATGTTCAAAATATTTACTACCATTTAGCAAGACAGAAAATTCATTCATATTTATAAAAAAGCCTGAGAGATGAACTCTTCCAATAATCATCCTGGCTGTCGGCATGCCTTCTTCTAGTCTCCTTTTATATATATGTATTTACATGATCTCTAGAGGATAGCAAAATGCACCTAGCTGATCTGATGTGTGCCAAAACCAAGAGCCTTTCACTTGTTTGGCTCAACTCCTACCACTAAGATCTGGCCATCAAAGACGCACGTGAGCAGTTCCACAGGATTGGGGTGGGTCACATAGTCTCAAGTCTCTCCCTATATTGTTGATAAGAAGCACATTGCTGTGGAGGCCCAACAAAATTAGAGAAGCAAGATTAAAGCCATAAGTATTCTTACATAAATAAAAATACAAGCAAGAAATAGACCAAATGATTAGAAATTAACACTGAATAGGGTCGTGATCCCCATAAATCACTTTAATAAATAGTCTTTCAGACCATCATCCTTGTTAATATTGCTACCCATACACACATAAAGAAATATATATAAGGCTGGGCATGGTGGCTCACACCTGTAATCCCAGCACTTTGGGAGGCTGAGGCGGGTGGATCACTTGAGGTCAAGAGTTCAAGACCAGCCTGGCCAACATGGGGAAACCCGGTCTCTACTAAAAAAAAAAAGAGCCAGGCATGTTGGTGCGCACCTGTAATCCCAGCTACTCAGGAGGCTGAGGCACGAGAATCGCTATAACCCAGGAGGCAGAGGTTGCAGTGAGCCAAGATCACGCCACTGCACTCTAGTCTGGGTGACAGAGTAAGACCCTGTCTTGAAAAAAAAAAAAAAGGAATATATATATAAATGAATGGAGTGCCGGAACAAAGAAAAATAAGTTTTGCTCTTCAAAAGACACGCCAATTTAAAAAAATACACAAACCACAGACTGAGAAAAAATATTTGCAAATCATATATCTGATAAATGACTTGTATCCAGATAATCACAGGGGTTGACAAAAGTTTACAAACTTGCTGTAAAGGGCTATTTATGTAAATATTTTAGGTTTTGCAAACCATATGGTCATTGTCACAACTACTCAACTCTGCCACTGCAGCATAAAAGCAGCCATAGACAATATGTAAACGAATGTGTTCCAAAAAAACTTTATTTAGTAAATCAGATGAAGTGCCAGACTTGGCCCACAAGTCAGAGTTTTCTAACCCTTGGTCTCTAGCATATCCATACAGGTTATCTGACACTGAGTCTCTGACAGTAATTTTACAATTCCATAAACTACAGATAACTGATAACAATGTAAATAATTCTTGTTTCTAAACATACATATAAATTATATCCACTGGGGGGACAATGCTCTGTCCTTGTTGAGAAAACCAGCTTTGCCTCATTTGAATATTCATTCATTCTTTTTTTTTTTTTTTTTTTTTTGAGATGGAGTTTCACTCTTGTCCCCCAGGCTGGAGTGCAATAGCACAATCTCAGCTCACTGCAACCTCCACCTCCTGGGTTCAAGCGATTCTCCTGCCTCAGCCTCCTGAGTAGCTGGGATTACAGGCATGCACCACCATGCCCAGCTAATTTTTATATTTTTAGTAGAGACAGGGTTTCACCATGTTGGCCAAGCTGATCTCAAACTCCTGACCTCAAGTGATCCTCCTGCCTCAGCCTCCCAAAGTGCTAGGATTACAGGCGTGAGCCACTGTGCCTGGCCCATTTTTATATTCTTGATCTATAAATGTGTTTGTCCTAGGGATTCTCCTTGAACTGGTTATAACACCTCATCAATTTACTCATTAATGAGTTAAATAAAAGCTTTACCACATTTTAAATTTTTTATATCTGTATGGGAGTCACGATGTTAGCTTTTTTATGAAAATTATCCATTAACACCAGTATACATAAAGAACTCTTACAACACAATAATAAGAAAATAAACAACTCCATTTAAAAATGGCCAAAAGATAGAAATAGTTAATATTTGCCAAAGAGATGGCAAATAGACACATGAAAAGGTGCTTAATCTTTAGTTATTAGTGAAATGCAAATTTAAAACACAATGAGATACCACCATACAGCAACTTGAAGAGCTACAATAAAAAAGACTGAAGATACCAAATGTTGGCAAGGATGAGGAACTGGAACCCTCATACACTGCTAGTGGGAATGCAAAATGGTACAGCCACTTTGGAAAACAGTTTGGCAGTTTCTTTCAAAGTTAAAAATATATCCAGCAATTCTACTCCTAGGTATTTATCCAAGAGAAAAGAAAACATATGCCCACAAAAAGCCTGTACACAAATGTTCATAGCAACATTATTCCTAACAGCCCAAACTGGAGACAGCCCAATTAAACAACTGATGAATAAACCAAATATGGCACATCCATACAATAAAACATTACAAAGCAATAAAAGATGAGGTTATATACATTTAAACTACTAAAACATAAGGTTATATACATTTACATGAAATTTCTGGAAAGTCAAAACTATAGAGACAAAAAGCAAGATCAGTGGTTGTGGGTGAGAACAGAGGCTAGCAATAAACAGGCACTAAGGAACTTTCTGCAATGAAGGAAGAATTCTAAAACTAGATTGTATTGAGGGTTCCTAAACTGTGGACATTGAATAAAGTTAATTAACTGTACATGTAAAATGATGAATTTTATGGCATATAAATTTATACTTCAAAAAAGCTGTTAAAAAATCAATAGCTTGGTGGCACATGCCTGTAATCTCAGCTACTTGGGTGGCTGAGGGAGGAGAATTGCTTGAACCCAGGAGGCAGAGGTTGCAGTGAGCCAAGATTGCGCCATTGCACTCCAGCCTGGGTAACGAGAGCAAAACTTGTTTTCCATCTCAAAACAAAAACAAAAACAAACACACACACACACACAAAGAATATCAATAGCTTAAAAAATTATTAACTCATACCAAGAATAAAATGATTGACACTGTCATAAAGTTTAACAAGATATTATTTAGATGGCATTTATGAGTGGTATGTAGGAAAAAAAAGTGATGTATAGAACACACATTGTAAACAGTATAGATCATGCCCTGGGGATAAGGAAATATAGGTTCTCTTTCTTGTCATACCATTATATATCATAATTTTACATATGTTTCTGATTTAGAAGTAGTCAGAAATTTAAACTATGGATAGGAAACAAACACTGGTAATATATAAACTCTCACACCTTATTATGTCATCTCTTTTAGCAGCAGAAGCAAATTTTCAAAGGCATCATTTTAGGTCCTCCATAAAATCAAACCTGCTAAAGCTAGTATAAATTTTAAAATGTTGAGTTTTAGTGGTAGAATGAACATCAGAATCCATCATGTTAAAATTTACCTACCACATTGGATAAGAAAATGGAGACACAGAGGGATCAAGTAACAATAATTTTATAGGCTTTTGCTTTATTGAAAGTTTATAGTACTTAAAGCTCCATGGAATTCCGTTGTGAGAAACTTAAATAGTTTTACCTATAAAGTTCAAATGCAATTTCACAGGATATCATAAGCAAACTAAGAATATTCAAATAAAATAGATATGGTGGTTGGCATTTTAGAAAAAAATTAAGAAGTACAGAATAGATACAATTATTATTAACTTTGATTTATGAAGCTGATTTTATTAAGAGTCTCAAAAGAAAAAGGTTAAAACGTGCACTTCCCTTTTACTTAAAAATTAATAGTATTCTATAGTCTATATTTAATATAACATGCACTTAAAAACAATACAAATATTTGACTCTTAGATTGCTAAATAATTTAGGGATTTGGTCTTTGTAAAATACATATTCAACTATGCTATTGGATCTTCTCACTTAAAGAGAATGAGTTACGGAAATTTATCTCTGAACGAGAACAGCTCCTCTGATGGATAAAAATACTGCAAGACAACACCCTCTGTATATAAAATAGTAACGGTGATTCTTCCTGTACACAGAGCTGTACAGAAAAATTATCTCACATTCTTGAACACGTAGTAATCAGTTTCCTAGAGATATCAGGTAATAGAAGAATAGCACCACAGAAATCATAATTTTGGTTCAGGACATATACAACAATATGCGTAATTGTGCACACCTTTTATTTTATTTCATTTTCTTAGACAGAGTCTCACTCTGTCACCCAGACTGGAGTGCTGTGGCACAATCTTGGCTCACTGCAGCCTCCGCCTCTTGGGTTCAGGCGATTCTCATGCCTCAGCTTCCTGAGGGGCTGGCATTACAGGTACACACAAACACATCTGGCTAATTTTTGTATTTTTAGTAGAAACAGGGTTCAGCATGTTGGCCAGGCTGGTCTCAAACTCCTGACCTCAAGTGATCCGCCCACCTCGGCCTCCCAAAGTGCTGGGATTACAGGCATGAGCCATGGTGCCCAGCCAATTGTGCATACTTTAAAAAATATTTTCCAATGTACATTTGTTCTGCTTTAGATTAAACACTATTTTCATAGCCTGTAAACAAAAAATTATAAAAATAATTCTTTGATTACTCAATTGAATAGTTTAATAATTGAAATTTTAATTTTATATATGAGACTTGTACTTTCATTTATAAAAATATGCATTTATATTTTAAAACTAGGTAAAAATAGATACAGAAAAATTCTAAGACTTTATATTACTATAAACATCCATATATATCTTTCAGCATTTTGTTCTCAACATTTTAATTATTTCAACATCTTATAATGACTATGAAATTACAGTAAAAACTATCTCATTTAAGAAAAATGGATTCATGCTAGGACCTAAATATATATGAAAATAATATGACTTCCACAAAACCTGTGGTTATTCCAAAAAAAAAAAAAGAAAAACTAAGTCACTAATACTAGTATTGTAAATTCACACTAAAATGAAGAATGCCAAACTTCTCAAATTTAAAAAAGTCATCAAAAGAGCTCTGCCAGGCTTTAATTCTCTTTCAGATTATGTCAGGAGCAGAGATGTCAGCAGATCCAGCTAAGAAGCAGATCAGACATATAAACGACTAGTGATATTTGCTATAAGCATATAAAGATATTCATTTTTTGAGCCCTTCCTCACTTCTACAGCCAGTTTTGACTTCATGTTTTCCTACTACCTACAAAAAATACACAGTGAAAACCAAAACTTCTCAAAAACAAAGTATCTGTTTAAAATGGCAATTTTTAATAAAAGCGTTAATAAAAAGGATTAAACAAAGAATTATTATGCACATTGAGTGGGGGGGGTTCATAACAAACAATATCAAGCAACGTTGTAAAAATTACTTCTCATTACATCGACCCTTGGCAAATCATAAAGCTTTTCACTCATTAAAACAAGCGTTAACTCTAAAATTACTTGCATAACAGAAATCTGATTTAAATTGAAACCTTTAACAAGTTAAAACGTAATTTACAGATGAAGTAAAGCAACGGCATGTTCAAATAAATGAAAAATAAAACGTTTTGCATATTAAATACATTAATTTTTAAGAAACACTTATTTTAGTATCTATATTATGTGAACCTATATATGAAACCTATATTATATCCATCTATATAATACATGTAGATATATTAGCTATATTAATTTTTCTTTACAATTTACATAAAATCATTATTTTCTGATCATGTCACAAAATATATTGAAATCAAGGTAGAAAAATCAGCTGAAACTGTAAAATAATTATACATGAAAATGCTATCTTTGCTAATGTATTTATCTAAAACATACTTTTGCCAGAGTTTGGTTAACAAATGCAATACATCAAATCACTATTCATATAATATTTTAATACTTGAAAGTTCTTTAGTAAAAACAAACAATTAAACCACATTTTGCCAAGAAAGCAAAAGGTATGGTAGAAATTACTCCATGCCACCTCTAAAATATTGCAGGCTGATTTAGATACAAAAATAACAAAGCCAGGTGCAGTGGTTCACACCTGTAATCCCAGCACTTTGGGAGGCAGAGGCAGGTGGATTGCCTGAGGTCAGGAGTTCGAGATCAGCCAGGCTAACATGGTGAAACCCCATCTCTACTAAAAATACAAAAATTAGCTGGGCATGGTGGCACATGCCTGTAATCCCAGCTACTTGGGAGGCTTAGGCAGGAGAATCGCTTCAACCCGGGAAGTGAAGGTTGCAGCGAGCCAAGATTGCACCACTGCACTCCAGCCTGCGTGACACAGGGAGACTCCATCTCACAATTAAATCTCTGAAGTCTTATTAATAGGTTGTTGTCTAAGAAAACACATATTCTCAAGAAAATTCACTTGAAAAGATTAAAAACACTTCTATATTTATCAGGTTTTTAAAAATGTCCCCAATTCCTGGTATTGATCATAAACAAATGGTTATGAACTCAGTATAGGCTTCTATCATGCAACCACAACATTTTCAGCAATTTATTTAAATGAAGGGTTTTAAACTGGGGAAACAGTTGGTCAAATCTGTATTTGAGAGAGAGAATCCTGGAACCAGTGTGTATAATGGATTATGAGATGGATACATTTCAGAGATAAATAGTGGAAAATACCCAAACTAAATCATTTGCTCCTGCATACCACTTTCACACCAGCTTAGTTCCCACACGTCACATCTGCCTTCTCCTTAAGCCCTCCTTAACTGACCTCAGTGCTGTCATCACTGTTGCCATGCAGCACCAAGCCTATAATATACCATGCTGTCATAAATTAATTCTATAAGAAGTACTGCATGTGAAGTGAATTTGGATCACTTGGGTTATAGTGTTAGTTGCTTTTAAATCTTTTCACAAAGGAATGGGCCCTGGAAAGGAGTTCATCATGCCTTAGGCGTTAAGCATGATTGATGGTAGAGGCTTTCCAAGTCTGAGCAACCAACTTTTCTTCTTTTGCCTTTTTTTTTTAAGTATTGTAGCAATGAACTTTTGTATTTTAGACATCTGGCAAGTTTTCTAACATTTCCCTTTACACCGCTCCTAAAAAGGAGTATTTTCTGTATTTATTTGACACTGAGAAGGATACATGGTCCAGAAAACAAAACTTTTTTTCTTTTAGAATATTTTTAAGTCATTTTTATCCTAAGGTTTTGCCAAATTTTGAAAGCTTGTAAAAGTTTGTAAATAAAATTGATGAGCCTTAGCTCCATTTGTAAGAAGATTTTACAATAGCTGATAGTTTATCTACAGTAAAAATATTTTTCTGAGAAATCTGTTTTATCTATTATACCATAATTTTATGTAAAAATCTAAATTTAAAATCTCTATGTTATTATAAAGTTTTTAATATATGTATATTTAATTATACTATAAAGTTACTTTACTAATAAAGTACTATAACCATTACAAAGTTATAATTAATAATAAGGTAACTTCAGGTTCATAAAAGTCATTGAGGGCCAGGCATGATGGCTCACACCTTTAACCCAGCATTTAGGGAGGCCAAAGCATGAGGATCACTTGAGGCCAGGAGTCTGAGACCAGCCTGGGTGACATAGCAAGACCCCACATCTATAAAAAAAAAAAAAAAAAAAAAATTAAAGAAAATTAGCCAGGCATGGTGGTGCATGCCCGTAGTCCCAGCTACTCAGGAGGCTGAGGCAGGAGGATGACTTGAGCCCACAAGGTCAAGGCTGTAGTGAGCTATGATTACTCTACTGCACTCTAGCCTGGGTGACAGAGTGAGATCCTGCCCCTAAAAAAATAAATAAATAAAATAAAAAATAAAGTTACTGAAAGAACAAGTTCTTAATATGAGTTTAGGGCTCTGGTAGATAATTTTTTTATTTTATTTTATTTTTCTGAGACAGAGTTTTGCTCTTGTTGCCCAGGTTGGAGTGCAATGGTGCAATCTTGGCTCACTGCAACCTCTGCCTCCCGGGTTCAAGTGATTCTCCTGCCCTCAGCCTCCAGAACAGCTGGGATTACAGCACCCATCACCACACCCAGCTAATTATTTCTGTATCTGGTAGATAATTTATTCAGTGGTCATCTAGCAAGCTGAGGTAGATTGTTAGATTTTTGCCCCTCCACCCATTAGTTGTCAAAATGGGTATTTCAAGTCTCAGCACTGTGTACCAAGATAATCACTAGCTACAATAACACACTCAATACTTCTTTCTCTCTCCTCTCTAATTTCTTCTTTGCAAGTACTGCATGCAGTTTAAATATTAGACAATAAAATATTATAAGTGCCCTTGAAGTATGGGTCCAGATTTTGTTTTCCTTCTTAGCGCCCACTTTCTCTAGCACATAGCGTGGTATACTTTGAGCAGTAAAACTATTTTGTTAAGCAGATGAAATAGCAAGTCCCCTTCCAGTCATGCAGATAACCCCACAAAATAGAGAAAATCTATTTATGTATATTGCTGACCACACATATATAGCCTGGTGACACCAGAAGGATGCTCTGCCAGAGATTAATTTTTTAGATTCTTTTTTAGTGAGAGAAGTGCTAGCTAGTTATTTTACCAGACTGATGTGTAATCAGTGAAAAGCTGAGTCTCCCAGAAGAGTAAATCACCCAAAATTACCATGGTATTCGCCTAAGGAGGGTAATATGGGGTGAAGAGCCTTGAATATCTGGGGACAGGAGACAGAATAACACACTTTGTGTTTTGCGGATTCAAAATGAGAGCTGCTTTGTTCTCCTTTTGAACTGATCACATAGTATGTAGGCACAATGGAAGCGATGAGGAAACCGGGGCTGACCCAGTGTTCCTGGGCCACTTATCATTCCTAGAAACTGTAACACAGGGAATTCAAATATGGAGCACCTGTGCCAAGGCTTGTAACTACAAGGTGGGATCAGCACCTCTGAAAAATCAGCACCTCCGTACTGCATAGGCAGTACAACATGAGATTGTACTCCTCTTCGCCTCCACATGAGATGAATAAACACGGAGGTTTCACGACAATTCAGGTGGCAATGGGACAGACCTAAGAAAGGATACTAAATTTCATTCCAATAAACTTACAGAGGTTCAATGGGTGAAAAAGTAAATTTTAAGAAAAAAATGGTAATAAATTTGACTACACTTGAAACCTGGGTTTTCGGAACAACACATGCTGGTTATATGTGGTACACATTTCTGTCTGTGCATACTTTCAGCCATTAAAACACAACAGAGTCATGCTTTTAACTTGGGCTGAAAATCCTGCCTTTTTTGGTATGCAAAACAACTTTTCAAGGATAAAAGTATTTTTTAAAAATAGGCTGATTTATATGCCAGATGTAAGCAACATCTTTTCTGACTGCTGGTTACTTTTTGTTGTTTCTTTGTTACTATAACCTTCTCTTGTGGTAATTCAGAGTGTTTACAGCAGATCACAAAGGTGTCAGGTTTCTCTTGACTATCAAAGATTGGCTGTTCTTTCTGTCTCCTCAAACATCCAATGGACTTTGTGTCATTTAGCGAGGTTTAATCAGAAAGGGGCCCTGCACTGATGGAAGCCTTTCTCCAACAATCCTTTATTTCTAGGTACACAGTAAAATTCTCTTCATAATAGATTACGTAATTTTATATGATCAAATTACAAAATGTCATTGGAAGAAAATTAGTTTAAATACGTTCTATGACAAATAATGTTATAGTTTTGATGCCAGGCATAGAGAAAAGCAATACATAAATGTTTAAGTGGTACACACTTAGCAGCAGCAACAACAACAACTACAAAAACATATATATAAAAGAATGTAGGGAAGCACTCAGACGAGGAATCAAAGGACATCTAATAGGACTTCCACTTCCAGACATGACAGGGTAACTGATGCCAGACCTGCCTCCCACCAAAACACAATAAACTACTCAAAAAATATGAAGCAATTGTTTTCAAGCAATGGACAGGCAACCCAGAACTACAATCCTTAAAATCTGGGGAACACAAGAGATGAGCCCCATGTTGGACCCAAATTTCTGCCATGGGGCTTATTTTGGGCCACAGCACAGGGAAATGGAACCTAAACAGAGCTCCAGTCTTGCAGAACTGAAGAGGCACAGATCAGAGTGGCGGGCAAGTGAAGCACCTAGAAGACGCAGGACAGGGCACCAAAGATGAAAAGGCTGTGAGGAGGTAAAGAGGGTGCTATGATCTGAACGTTTGTGTCCCCACCTCTAAATTCATATGTTAAAACCAAGTCACCAATGCAATGGTCTCAGGAGGTGGGGCCTTTGGGAGGTCCTAAGGGTGAAACCCTCATGAGTGGAATTAGTGCCCTTACAGAAGATGCCGCAGAGAGCTGCCTTGCCCCATTCCACCACATGAGAACATAGTGAAAAAGTGTCATCTATGAATCAGAAAGTAGGACCTCACCAGATACCAAATCTGCTGGCACCTTGATCTTGGAACTCCCAGCCTCCAGAACTCAGCAATACATTTCTGTTGTTTATAAGCTACCCCATTTATGGTATTTGTTTACAGCAGCCTGAATGGATTAAGACAGAGGAGCATAAAAACTAGCACACTGGAGAGCATAAAAGAAACGGTGAGTAGAAGTCAGATCAACAGATATCTTCTAATCTTGAGATAAGGGCAAGAAAAAGATTACATTAAAAAAAGAAGAAGAAGAAGAACAAAGTTCAGTGACCTGTAGAAGAATACCAAATTATCTAATGTGTGTAACCAGAGTTCCAGAAAGAGAGGAAATGTGGAATAGAAAAATATTTGAAGAAATAATAACAGGAAACTTGCCAATTTGGGAATAAAGAAAACCCCAAGAAAGGTAAATATAAAAAATCCTGTATCAAGACACATCATATACAAACTGCTAATACCAAAGATAAAGAGAAAAGATTAAAGAGAGAAATCTTAATGCAGCCATAGAAAAAGATACAGGGTAACAATGATACAAATTACGGCTGACTTCTCATCAGAAACAATGACAGCCAGGAAATAATGGAAGATCTTCCTTAAAGTGCTCAAAGAAAAAACTCTTGTCAATTCAGAATTTTATTTCCAGAGAAAATATTCTTCAAAAGTGAAAATGAAATAACATTTTTGCATAAAGAAAAACTGAGATAGTTCATTGCCAGTAGAACTGCACTAAAACAAATACTAAAGGAAGTACTTCAGGTTGAAGAGAAATGACAGATGGAAACTAAATCTAGAGGAAAAAATGGCCAGGTGCAGTGGCTCACATCTGTAATCTCAGTGCTTTAGAAGGCCAGGATATTGAGATCAGCTCAGGCAATACAGCAAGACTGTGTCTCTTAAGAAAAAAAGAATAGAACACACAGGAAATAGTGAATATTCAGGAAAATTTTTTTAGGTGTTTTATTTTTTGAGACAGAGTTTCATTCTTGTTGCCCAGGCTGGAATGCAATGGCGTGATCTCAGCTCACCACAACCTCCACCTCCTGTGTTCAAGTGATTCTCCTGCCTCAGCCTCCTGAGTAGCTGGGATTACAGGCATGTGCCACCATGCCTGGTTAATTTTGTATTTTTAGTAGAAATGGAATTTCTCCATGTTAGTCAGGCTGGTCTCAAACTCCCAACCTCAGGTGATCCACCCACCTTGGCCTCCCAAAGTGCTGGGATTACAGGTGTGAGCCACCGTGCCCAGTGTTAGTATTTTAAAGACAACTGACTTGCAAAAATAATATTATCTTAAGGAGTTTATAACATATATTGAAATGACATAGTAGTACAAAAGAAGGAGGGTAAAAGGAAGTATATTGTTGTAAAATATGCACAATAATAAATGAATGTATATAATTTATATGAAATGGTACAATATTCTAAATGTAATAAGTTAAGGGAGCATATTGTGAAGCCTAGAGAAAAGTCAATGGAGGAAATAAAATGGAACACTAAAACATACTCAAGTAATCCAAAAATAGAAAGGAAGCAAAGAGGAACCAAAAACAAATTGTGGAAGTCAGTTGGGAAGAAGGAGGACTTAATTCCAATTTGAAAATAGAAACTCCAAAGAGATCATCGCTCTCACCCTAACAACTAAAACAAGCTGAATAAAAACCCATCAGAGACTGAGGACATGGGGAAATCTAAATCAGCTCCAAAGAGTGAGAAGCACATTTTCAAAGCGAAGAGATCCCTGGCTGCTATCATCCCTGACTGAAATAGAGGTGGGAAAAGAAATCTGCCACAGACAATGGTTAAAGAGAAAACAGTCTAACTTTGAAAGCTCTATGTGGACATACCCGTGTAGAACCCAGAGGATCCATAGGTATAGAAAGACTGTACCCCTGCTCAACACAGACACACAAACCACTCTGTCCCACCAACCTTCACCAAAAATGAGGGCAAGGAAAGAGAGCAAGAACTGAGATAATTTCCTCAATGTACTCTAGGCTTCCAGCAAGGGAAAACCTGGAGGATAGGTGGTAACAGAAAAGCCAAGAGAAACTTCTCAAGAGGCAAGACCCACCGTCACAGAGTACAGGGCGATGACAGTCAACCTTTACAGGCCAAGGATGGAGCAGCAGGATTCAAAGAGCTCTCAAGTCACAGAAAGCCAGAAGCCAAACTGGAGAGCAAAGAGAATTCCTCAGCAACTGAACCTGCTGGCAGCTGGTCTTTAAAGCAGGGAGATATCTCCTATAATTCAAAAAGATTTGGAATAGCCCATAAATACATGAGAAAGTGCTAAATAACATTAGTCAAGAGAGATATGCAAATTAAATAGAATTTTTTAAAAATGCAATACTACTTCACACCCATTATGATGGCTAAACAAACAAATAGACAACACCAAATGTTGGCAAGAATGTGGAGTAACTGCACCTCTCATACATTGCTGAGAGAACAGTGTAAAATGGCATAACCACTTTGAGAACTAATTGGCAAATTTTAAATATTGGATATAAAATTATATTCAAAGGCTTTTCAATGACAACAAAGAAACATGGTAAAATGTTAAGTCTTTTAAGAGAATGTAACATGTGACAAGTCTTGGCATGGACTATGGACTATGGAGACGGGGCTTATTAAGCAGATATCAACTGGTGCCTACTGTGGTCAAACAGGGACAAGATCACAGTCCCTCACATTTCTTTGCCAATTTAGAATACCCTCCCATAGTATGTCTCCAAACATAATAAAGCATTTAGGGGATGTATGCTTAGCCCCTTACATACTTAAATCATAACATCTGAAATCACCTCATGAGATGTATAAAGTGAATCAAATAATTGGTAAAACTTAGTCCATTGCTACTCATGGTGGCAAGAAAGAATAAAGTCTGTATACATGGCTCAATCAAAAGTTCCTATCCAAAATGTATAACTGTTAATGTATATAATTTTACTCAAAACAAGCAAAAGCAAACACAAATAGAAACAAACCCAGGAAAATAAAATCACAAGTATATGCCTCAAATTTCTTGTGTAACAGGAGAGATATAAATAAATTATATGAAAGTAGTCACAAAACATATAGCCTTCACTGGTTATTAAGAAGCAGTCAATGATATTAGAAGTACATCCTTAACCTCTAAGATATATAATGGAAGGAAATGACCATATTCTACCACATCATGTTTTTATATTACAGGAAAAGACAGAATAATACAACACCCAGAACAATGGTTTATCACAGAATTGCTTTTTGTGGGGGGTTAGGGACAGAGTCTCACTCCGTTGTCCAGGCTGGAATGCAATACTGCAATCAGAGTTCACTGCGGCCTTGATATCCTGGGCTCAAGAGATTCTCCCACCTCAGCCTCCCAAGTAGCTAGGACTAAGGTGTGTGTCACCATGCACGGCTAATTTTTTTATTATTATTATTGTTGGATTTTAGTAGAGACAAAGCCTCACTATGTTGCCCTGGCTGGTCTCGAACTCCTGGCTTCAAGCGATCCTCCTGCCTCAGCTTCCCAAAGTGGTAGGATTACAGATGTGAACCACCATGTCTGGCAGAATTGTATTTTTTGTATATTCTTTAAATGTA
Organism: Macaca thibetana thibetana; assembly: GCF_024542745.1. Classification (NCBI taxonomy): domain Eukaryota; kingdom Metazoa; phylum Chordata; class Mammalia; order Primates; family Cercopithecidae; genus Macaca; species Macaca thibetana. The sequence continues at coordinate 91,203,389 of NC_065584.1, forward strand.
TGTAAAAGAAAAGAGTTCATAAATACAGCATTATATTTATGCATTTTGGTTGTATATCTTATATAAGTTTCATATATGAAAATGTTAGGAAAATGTAAAGTATTATCTTTACTGATACATTTTCTAGGCAATCCTCAAAAGAGTATCTCATTTTCTGGGTATCTGAATGTACAAACTTGATGAAAGCTAGAATGATGAAACACCATTGGCCTGATGATATATAATAAAGGAAAGACCATATTCCTGTATTGTGTCAAAAATTTTTTATATTAACTATAGTTAGAAAAAATAAGACATTCATTATATGAGGGTAAAAAAATATTTTTTAAAACACAGTCACCGCTGACTGGTGCCTTTTTTTTCTTTTTTTTTTTTTTTTTGAGGTGGGGTCTCACTCCGTCACTCAAGCTGGAGTACAGTGGTGTGACCTCGGTTCACTGCAACCTCCGCCTGCCAGGTTCAAGCAATTCTCCTGCCTCAGCCTCCCAAGTAGCTGAAACTACAGGCACAACACCACCACACCCGGCTAATTTTTGTATTTTTAGTAGAGATGGGGTTTCACCATGTTAGCCAGGTTGGTCTCGAACTCCTGACCTGAGGTGATCCACCCACCTTGGCCTCCCAAAGTGCTGGGATTACAGGTGTGATCCACTGTGCCCAGCCTGACTGGTGCCATTTTTATATATAGTATTGAATCTATATATTAAGGCCGGAACATAAAGTCTAAAAATTAATCTGTTAGTATGTTTTAATTTAGACATTTCTGTACTTGAAAAAACAAAGAAATATCATAGACTTTTTCATTCGTGGGTTTAACATGCATAATTTTTAACATTCTCATGTTACCCTGAAGTTCTATGACAGGTAGTAATTTGTAATTTTGTTTGAGTCACATATTTCACCTAGATACACTAAAAGGCTGGTTGGTATTCTCGAGTTGGTTTTACTCAAAAGAGTAAAAATAATCTCAGACAAATTAACATCTGTATCTTTCTCTGCTCATTCTTGAATACACAGTAACTTTCATATAATACCTGAAGCGTAAGTTTTTTATTTTTTAATTATCATGTTTTTTAATACATGAAATCATATATGAGAGTGGGATTTGCAAATATGTGGATTCACAAAGCAAGGTCTCTGGATGCTCCTCCCAAGCAATCAAAGGGTTTAATGGCGGCTGTCAATAAAATGCAAGGTTTTAGTACTGCCTATCTATAAGGTACATTCATAATTTACTTACATGTTCAGCAGGCAGAATAGACAATCCTAAGTCTCAAATGTAAATTGTTCTACTAAATTTTAGCATGACTCCTTTTCAAATCAAAGTTAACATACATTAGGTCAGGCGTGGTGGCTCACACCTGTAATCCCAGCAGTTTGGGAGGCCGAGGCAGGTGGATCACTTGAGGTCAGGAGTTTGAGACCAGCCTGGCCAACATGGTGAAACCCTGTCTCTACTAAAAATTCAAAAATTAGCCGGGCATGGGGCCACGCGCCTATAGTCCCAGCTACTCGGGAGGCTGAGGCAGGAGAATCGCTTGAACCTGGGAGGCAGAGATTGCAGTGAGTTGAGATTGTGCCACCGCACTCCAGCCTGATGACACAGCGAGACTCCGTCTCAAAAAAAAAAAAAAAAAAAAAAAGTTAATGCACATTAGTTACCTCACTGGAGAATAAGAGAAAACACTGCATGTATTTGACTTTTGGATAGTAAAATGATTATATCATGCAAAGCTCACCTAAATTCTCTTATGTGAAATTCAGAATTGAAGTAGCTCTTTGTACAAATATTTTGCCAGAGCAGTAATTCAAAGGGATATTGGTTGCAATGCACAATTGTAGTAATTGTAGCTATATCTAAAATATAAATGCTACCTTTTTACATTTGCATCACAAAAAAGACTCTTAGTAATATTTCGCCCACATTCCTTAAAGTTTCATCTTCAAACAAATGGACAAATACTTACAAATACATCTACAGCCCATTGCCTAGACATACAGTGAGAAATATGAAGAAATATAGATTTATAATAGACAAGAAACTATTGTGTGCTATAGACTATGATTACCTGGAGGTAGGAATTGCAGTTGGTTATTAGCTAATCGAAGATGACGTAAAGCTCTCAGACGACCAATTTCTGGGCAAACAATTTCTAAGGCATTGTCACTAAGATCCAGACATTGGAGTTTTACAAGAGACCCAATGGCTTCAAAGAGAAAAGGAGAACCAAAATGAATTTGATTCAAGTATTACATCAAATCTGTAATGCAAGTATTCCAAGTTAAAATATTTTACTACTTAATATCCTTGTCTCAGTTGCTCACAAAACAGTAAAAACACGGATCAAACTAAGTTGAAGAAAGTGATAAATACTTCCAGCTCAAGATAAAATATAACTTAAAATACAGCACAAATAAAAACATTAAAACTAAAATAATTCAAGAAATGATACACAGGGCCTTTTTTATCTGACCAGAATTCTTAACTAGATTTATTAAATTTAGAACTTATTATCTACCTAATAGGAATTTATCTAATAATAGTTTACCTAACTATTATAACCATTTTAGACTTATTTATTTAATTATAGTTCTTAACTGGACTTACTAGAAGAAAAAAAGTTTTGAAGCTAAAAAATTAAAGGTGTCTTAAAATTAAAATTTGTTCTATTTATAAAGCAAAGTTTAAATTATATTATCTTCTAACTAAAAATTTTAAGTAAACATACCTTCCGGAACCACAACTATGTTATTTGAGTGCAGGTATCTAGGAAGGAAAAAGAAAAAAAATAGCTATTGTCATTAAGTACTTTTGTCAGATAATCAGTTTATAAAATGCTCACTTAGAAATTTATCAAATATAAATAGGCCACAACTTTCACACCCTACTCTAATGCATCGACATACAATAATGGTTAGCACAGCTAACTAATAATACTTCGAGAATAATCTTTTGTACTAGAATTGCAAATATTAAATCTGTTTACTGATTTAGTTGTTATTTTAAAATAAAAGCATACATAATAGATAAACTATAAGGTTTTTTTTTTAACTTCATAACACAAATTACTAGTTTTTCCAGTTCATTTTATTCAGGCTTTAAAAAATATACTTATTGTGAGAAAAAAATCAACACCTATTGTGTAAAGGAAGATGAACTTTTCATTTCTAAAAAATAACTTCACAAAAGAAAGATACTTCTAGCTAGCACGCATACTGAGAACCAACAACGGAGAGATTAAATACTCTTCATTTACAGTGTCTGTAGAACTACTCAACTGTCAACGTACAGAATTTATTTCATGGCAAAAGAAATTTTGTAACAAGAAATCAAACGCTTCTCTTAAAAAATTTTCTTTTTCACAGAGGCTAGAAAGTCTAGGCAAGCCTAAGTAACACTTTTCCCACTACAGTGTCTTGAGCACACTCTGGTGGAGACTTCCTGCAATCAGTAACCAACTATTCAGAGCAAAACAAGTGAATGCTGGAGATCATACAGCAATAATTTAAGAAAATAAATTTATATCATTGATTTAGAGACAACAGAACTAGATTTTAGTAAACTTTACTTTCAAACCTATGGTTTTATTTATTGTACTTTAAAAATAAATCTTATAAAGTACTTTTAAATAGAATTTAAAAGTTTTCTTCTGCATTCTTAAAGTCTAATATTGAATATTAAAATGTCAATAAACACAAAATAAGACAGAAAACACTTTTATGAAGATTATTTTATATTGAATTAAATCAATTTTGTAGAAGGTTAATTAACCTGCTGGGTATAACACAATTTAAATAAGCCCACCATTTACTCTATGATATACTTCAGTCCTTGCTTTCTGTATATGAAATGATTACACATTTTAAAATCAATACTCTTTAAACATTAATTTTGGGAAGGAATACCCAAATCAAAATAGAGAACTGATTAAAAAAAATTTTTTAAACAAAATACTTGCCTCAATTCAAGCTCTACCTATAAAAAGACATTAAAATGTCCAAATCAAAATATGAACTAAAGTACCCATTATTATGATTAGAATTTTTCAAACAGACTTTAAAATATTATCTACATATAATGAAGATGCTGTATGAAATAGTACACAGTGGCTGCCTGTGGATGCTGCTGAAGAAGCATCGTTAAAGTCTCTCCTCCCCCTGCCATCATGTCTAAGTCAGTCTCCTAAAGAGCCTGAACAGCTATGGAAGCTCTTCATTGGAGCTCTTCATTGGAGGCGTGAGCTTTGAAACAACCAATGAGAGCCTGAGGAGCCATTCTGAGCAATGGGGAATGCTCATGGACTGTGTGGTCATGAGAGATCCCAATACCAAGCGCGCCGGGGCTTTGGGTTTGTCACTATGCCACTGTGGAGCAGGCGGTTCTGGAAATTTTGATGGTGGTCGTGGAAGTGGTTTTGATGGGAATGACAACTTTGGTCGTGGAAGAAACTTCAGCAGTCATGGTGGGGTTGGTGGCAGCCATGGTGATGGTGGATATGGTGGCAGTGAGGATGGCTACAATGGATTTGATAATGATGGAAGCAATTCTGGAAGTGGTGAAAGAATGATTCTGACAATTACAACAGTCAGTCTTCACATTTTGAACCCATGACGGGAGGACAATGGTGGCAGAAGCTCTGGCTCCTATGGTGGTAGAGGCCAATACTTGACCAAACCATGAAACCAAAGTGGCTATGCCAGTTCCAGTAGCAGCAGTAGCTATGGCAGTGTCAGAAGATTTTAATTACTGTCAGGAAACAAAGCTTAGTGTGAGAGGAGAGCCAGAGAAGTGACAGGGAAGCTACAGGTTACAACAGTTTTGTGAACTCAGCCAAGCACAGTGGTGGCAGGGCCTAGATGCTATAAAGAAGACATGTTTTAGACAAATACTCATGTATATAGGCAAAAAACTTGAGGACTGTATTTGTGAATAATTGTATAACAGGCTATTTTAGTTTCTGTTCTGTGGAAAGTGTAAAGCATTCCAACAAAGGGTTTTAATGTAGATTTTTTTTGCACTCATGCTGTTGATTGCTAAATGTAGTAGTGTGATCATGACGCTGAATAAATGTATCTTTAAAAAAATAATACAGAGTGTTGCCAATCCTAACTGTATGTTAGAATCACCAGGGGTCTTACTGGTGTCCGAAACCATCCTGTAGCAAGTGAAACACCATCTTAACTCCAATAATCCTGATGTACAACCAATTAAGAACCATTACTGGTAAAGTGGATCAGACAGCGGGCTCTGAAGCCACACTGCCTGCACCTTAATAGCCATGTGACTATGGAGAAATTACTGAACTGCTCTCTCTCCTAATCTATGATGTTGCAGGGACTAAATGAATTAATATATGTAAAGCTCTTAGAATAGCGCTTGACTCCCAGAAGGATTTAAATGAATGCTCTTGTTATTGTTGTTATTATAGTTATTATGAGTCATTTGTAGTCATAGGCTTAGGACTTTCAAATTTAAGTCACTACCTTTTACTTAATTTTGGTAATTTCAGAGTAGTTGAAATGTTGATGTTTCAATGTCCTTATTATGTTCCTCTTCTACTCAAATAATGCAGGAACTCTCATTCATTGTTGGTGGGAATGCCACTTTGGGGTATACACACTTTGGAAAATGGCTTGGCAGTTTTTTTAAACAACGTTAAATGTAGATGTTTACTTAATAGGAATATTCCAAAGTCAGCTTCTTTGTTTTGACAAATGAACCATGGAATTTTTTTTTTTTTTTTTTTTTGAGATAGAGTCTCCCTCTGTCACCCCAGTTAGAGTGCCATGGCTCGATCTCTGCTCACTGCAACCTCCGCCTCCCCGGTTCAAGTGATTCTCCTGCCTCAGCCTCCTGAGTAGCGGGGATTACAGGTGCTTGCCACCACACTTGGCTAATGTTTTTTGTATTTTTAGTAGAGATGGGGTTTCAGCATGTTAGTCAGGCTGGTCTCAAGCTCCTGACCTCGTGATCCGCCCACCTCGGCCTCCCAAAGTGCTAGGATTACAGGCGTGAGCCACCGCGCCCGGCCTGTACCATGGAATTCTAAAATGTTAACAACAGGACAAACTGGGTAACGGGTATACCAGAATGCTCTGTACTATGTTTATAACTTTTCTATAAATATAAAATTGTTCCAAAATAAAAAAAGTTATTAAAAAAAATTTTTTTAGGTTGGGTGCAATGGCTCACACCTGTAATCCCAGCACTTTGGGAGGCCAAAGCAGGTGGATCACCTGAGGTCAGGAGTGCGAGACCAGCCTGACCAACATGGAGAAACTCGTCTCTACTAAAGCTACAAAAATTAGCTGGGCGTGGTGGCACATGCCTGTACTCCCAGCTACTCGGGAGGCTGAGGCAGGAGAATCTCTTGAACCCAGGAGGCGGAGGTTCCAGTGAGCTGAGATTGTGCCACTGGCCACTGTACTCCAGCCTGGGCAACAAGAGCAAAACTCCATCTCAAAAATAAATAAATAAATAAATAAATAAATAAATAAATAAATGAAATTTAATTAAAGAAACAGGACTTCTACTTTCAGTCAGGATGAATCACAGCAATGGAGTAAACGGGATTTACCCAACTGTTATAAACAAGAAAACCGGATGAAATACAGTCACATGCCACTTAATGACTGGGATATGTTCTAAGAAATGTGTTATTAGGTGATTTCCTTGTTGTGCAAACATCATAGGTGTTCTTGTTTTATTTTATTTTATTTTATTTTATTTTTATTTTATTTGAGATGGAGTCTCGGTCTGTCGCACAGGCTGGAGTGCAGTGGTGCAGTCTCGGCTCACTGCAAGCTCTGCCTCCCAGGTTCACGCCATTCTCCTGCCTTAGCCTCCCGAGTAGTTGGGACTACAAGCGCCTGCCACCACGCCCAGCTAACTTTTTGTATTTTTAGCAGAGATGGATTTTCACCTTGTTAGCCAGGATGGTCTTGATCTCCTGACCTCATGATCCGCCCACCTCGGCCTACCAAAGTACTGGGATTACAGGCGTGAGCCACCATGCCCAGCCCATAGGGTGTTCTTACACAAACCTAGATGGTAGAGCCTACCACACGCCTAGGTTGTAAGGTGTAGTTGCTCTTAGGCTACAAATCTGGACAGTATGTTATTGTACTGAATACTGCAGACAACTGTAACACAATCAGACAACTGATACACAATGTATTTGTATATCTAAACATATGTAAACATAGAAAAGGTACAGTATAGAAGTATAGAAAAGGTACAGTAAAAACACAGTATTATAATCTTATGGGACCACCATTACATATGTGGCCTGTCGTTGACCAAAACATCATTATGCTGTGCATGACCTTACATGAAACAATTATTTTCAGATATTAACAAAGGCAACTAGGACTACATTCTCTACAAGAAAGGAAGTAAGCCATACAATCTCCCTAGCTTTCTTACCAGAGGCAAATTCTGGACTGTAGAACAGGAAGGAGAGCCCAAACAAAGTACAGAAGTCTCACTGAGTTATGGAGACACATACCAGAGTTCGGGGGACACATATTAGAGTTCAGGGAACCTGAGGCAACTAGAAGTTGTGGGGTAAAGTTCTGAAGAAGAGAGAGCCGCTACTACAAAAAACAAGCAAACAAAAAAATTTACATAAGGAATCCCTTGGCCTCACTCATAGCTGAATTCTAGCACAAACACACAGAAGAGAAACTCTAGCAGGGTACAGTGGGTCATACCTGTAACCCTAGCTACTTGGGAGGCTGAAGCAGGAGGATCACTTGAGGACAAAAATTCAAGACCAGCCTGAGCAATATAATGAGACCCCCATCTCAAAAAATAATAGAAGAAAAATACAAGGAACTCCGGGCAAAAAGCAGCTGAAAATCAATCAGCTGAACAGTCTGAAAAGCTCACACAGGGTTGAGAGACATTCAAGTTCCCAGCAAGTGTGCCAAATCCTTGTTGATCATTTGAGGTATTCAAGAAAGACTCTGGAAAGCTCATGCTTCAGTAATAAGGCTAACCTACCCACCTGTCCTAACAAAGTATAAAAATAAGACATAAAAGGATCAAAATAAACTGCAAATAGCTACATGCCAGAAAAAAGGAGACAATAAAATTTAGACTCTCAAAAATGCAAACTTTATAAGGTCCATCATCCAATCAAAAAGTATTAGACATTCCAAGAATCAGGAAAATATGACCCATAACCAGGAGAAAAACCAGTCACTACAAATAAAACCAGTATGACACAGATGATAGAATTAGCAAACAGGACATTAAAATAGCTATAACAACTATATTCAACTATTTAAATGAAAATATGAACATTGTAAGAACTGTAAGATATAAAGAAGCATAAATAGAACTTCCAGATATCATAAATACAATAACAGGCTGGGCACAGTGACACTCCTATAATCCCAGAGCTTTGGGTGGCTGAGGCAGGAGGATCACTTGAGACCAGGAGTTTGAAGTTACAGTGAGCCACGATTGCATCACTACACTCCAATGTGACTCCTGGGTGACAATGTAAGACCTTGTCTCAAAAACACAAACAGAAAGCCAGCCTGGGCAACACAGCAAGACCCCATGTCTATGAAAAAATTTAAAAGGTAGCTGGGCATGGTGGTGCATGCCTGTATTTCTAGCTACTTGGGAGGCTGAGATGGGAGGATCCCTTGAGCCCAGGAGTTCAAGGCTGCAATGAGCTAGGATAGAGTCACTGCACTCCAGCCTGGGTGACAGAGTAAGACCCTGTCTCTTAAAAAAAAAAAAAAAAAAAAAAAAAAAAAAAAAAAAAAAAAAAAAAAAAAAACAATAACCAAAGAGAAAACTTCACTGAGTGGGATTAGTATATTACATTAGACACTGAAGAAGAAAATATTACTGACTCTTAACTAGAATATACAATTTGTCCAAACTGAAGCACATAGGGAATAAAAGTTTGAAAAGGAAATGAAGAGTCTTTGTGACTACAGGACAGTATTAAACAGTCTAACAAACATGTAAGAGTTCCACAAGCAGGGACCAGGAACAGGGTATATAAATAAGTCTCTGAAGAAACAATGTCAAAATTTTCCAAATTTGATAAAAACTGTGAAGACACAACCCCAAGATGCCCCATGAACCTCAAAGGTAAGAAAGAAGAAAACCACAACAAGATACATCTAAATCAAATCCCTTAAAACCCTTCAAAGTAGCCCAAGGGAGAAAAAGACACATTACACACAAAGAAACAAATGTAACAACTGTAGATGTTTCTTCAGAAACTATGCACACCAGGGAATAATGAATATCATGAAAGGGCTGATAGGAAAATAAAATGGTCACTAAGAATTCTAATCTCAGAAAAAAAATTTTTAAATATAGGTGACAAATGTACAATAAAAAAACTGTAAGACTTTGGGGGGTGGGTGGGGAAAGGAGAAAGTCTTTGGGACGTAGGGCTAGACAGAGAGTTTTTAGATGTGCCATCAAAAGCAGGACACATAAAAGCAAAAAATGATAAACTGGACCTCATCGAAATGTAAAACTTTTGTTCTGCAAAAGAACATAAAGAGGATGAAAACACAAGCTATCCACTGGGAGACAATATTTGTAAACAACATATAAAACAGAAAACTAGTTTACAAAGAACTCTTAAAACAAATAAATTAAAAAAAAATACAATCAGAAGATGAGCAATAGACATGGACAGACATTTCACCAAAAGAAAGATGCCAATAACAAATAAGTCTACAAAAAGATGTTCAATATCATTAGTCATTATAGAAATACAAATGAAAATTCCAATGTAATAAAAACCACACATCTATCAAAATGACTAAAATAACAAAGACAACACCAAATGCTGGTAAGATGTGCAGACACTGGAACAATCATACATTGCCAGGGGACATGTAAAATGGGACAGCTAATCTGGTAAATTGGCAGTTTTTTTACAAAACTAAAAATTTTGAGCAAAAGTGGTAGAGTAAGAACCTCCAAAAATTCCCTTCCATAAAAACAATGAGAAACTGTCAGAAATGTCTAAATGCTACATGTTGAGAACTCTGGAAATGAACCTAAGGCTTACAGTAATATAGGGAGAATTTATTCAAGAAAAAAATGACTGAACGTCAGTAAGAACAGTGGGTTGTAGGCTTCATGGTATTTTCACTTGCTCTAGTCCTAACCCCACTCTCCTGCTCTGCAGAAGACTGAAAAACCAACAGCCCACAATCAAGGAGAAAAGCAGTAGCAAGGGGTAGGACCACATTAGAGTGCCTTAAAAGCTTCCTTCTCAGAGAACTATCAAAGATTCGTCTCATGGTTCCCTGGAAGACCCACTTGCAAGGCTGTCTTTATTCCATCTGACTACGAGTTTGCCCAGTGCAAAAACCGTTGTAAACTGAAACAAATTACAGGCAATTGTTTAACTTCACAGCTGCCTGAAACAGTTGTAACAAACAACTGACAAACCAGAAACTGTAAAAGGAAAAGCTTTCAAAATGTGGAAACATCACAAATGTCTATCAACTGATGAACAGATAAACAAAACGTCATGTATCTACTCAATGGAATATTATTCAGCCATAAAAAGGAATGAATTCTGATACCTGCTACAACATGAATAAACCTTGAAAACATTATGCTGTGTTAATGCAGCCAGATACAAAAGGCCACATATTGTTTCATTCCACTAATATAAAACATCCAGAAAAAGGTATATCCATAGAGGCAGAAAGTAGATTAGTGATTACCAGGGATTGGGAGAAAGTGTATACTCTCTCTTGCTCTTTGGCTTGCTTGCTCTGATGGAAGCCAGTTGCTATGTTGTAAACTATCCTATAGAAAGGCCAAATGGCAAGGAACTGAGAGAGGTGCTGTAGCCAACAGCAAGCAAGAAACAGAGTCCTTCAGTTCAACAGCCTACAAGGAATTGAACCTGACAACAACCACATGAATGAACATAGAAGAAGGTCCTTCTTCAGTTAAGTCTTCAGATGAGACTGCAGTCCTGGCCAACAACCTTGACTGCAGCTTTGTAAGAGACCTGGAGGCAAAGGCACCCAGCTAAGTCAGGCCCAGATTCTGGGGCCTCAGAAAATATAAGATATTGAATGTTTAAATCACTACATTTGGGGGTAAGTTGTTAAGCAGCAATAGATAATTAATAAAGATGAATATTTGCTCAAAACAATAGATTACAGATACTTTAACTGTAAAGTCAGCACCTTTCTTAATGGGGAAAACCCTAGAGGCATTCCCAGCAAGGTCAGAAAGAAGATAAGAGGCCAGGCGCAGGGGCTCATGCCTGTAATCCCAGCACTTTGGGAGGCTGAGGCAGGTGGATCACAAGGTCAGGAGTTTGAGACTAGCCTAGCCAAGATGATGAAACCCCGTCTCCACTAAAAATACAAAAACTAGCCAGGCGTGGTGGTGGACACCTGTAATCCCAGCTACTTGGGAGGTTGAGGCAGGAGAACTGCCTGAACCCGGGAGGCAGAGGTTGCAGTGAGCCGAGATCGTGGCCACTGCATTGCAGCTTGGGCGACAAGAGTGAAATTCGGTCTTAAATTTTTTGTTTTTTTTTTTAAAGAAAGAAGACGAGGATGTCCACTATCTCCAGGACACTTTCACATTGTATGGAGGAACTAGCCAATGCAATAAGACTAGAGAAAGTAATTAAAGGGATAACAGTTGGAAAAGAAGAAGTAACACCATCTGTATTTTCCAACGTAAGAGTACATCTAGAAAACTTTATAGAGAATCTATCATGAAAACTAATTGAAACAATAAAGATTTCAGCAAGATACCAGGATATAAAGTTAACACGCAAAAATCAATATTGTTCATATATACAAAACATAACCAGTTAGAAGATATAACACATGACAAAATTCATTTACAATAGTAAAAAAAAAAGATTAAATACTTAGTAACAGACTTTAGAAATTTTCAAAACCTGTTTTAAATAAAACTATAAAGTACCCAAAGGACACAAAAGTAAACTAAAAAGATGGAAAGACAGCCTTGTTCCTAGAAATACATACTTACGTATTTAGAGGAAAAGAAAAAACCATGATGTGCATAACTATCAGAAACTTCAGAAAATAATACACATATACACACATACAAAAGGATGAAACCAAAAGCTTGATAAAGCAAGTTTTGCGGTCAAACACCATCAAAAATGTTTAAATCAATGTAATCAGGAGGAAATAATCCAGTGAATTCAGACATCTACTTTTAAAAGGCATTATTTTTGAAAACTTGCATAATTTAAACATAAGCTGTGTATTAAATTATAATGAATATTACTTTCCTTAGGTGTGATAATGACTTTATGTCTGTAATTTACTTTCAAATCATTCAGCTTCTGGGGGGCAGAGGGGTAGGAGACAGGTAGAAAAGGGAAAGAGAAAGCAAATGTGGCAAAATGTCAAAATTGGTTAAATTTAGGTGAAGGGTATATGGGTGTTCTTTCTATGTTTTCAACTTTCTTGTTAGTTTGAAATTTTTCAAAATAAAAGGATGGGACAAAGGACATGACAGAAAAGATGGCAGGTGTAAGGCTAGATTTCCTTCCTTGACCTCTTGAAAATCGTGCCAAACAACAGAGACTACAAGAAATAGCAACGCAAACCCTCCTGCAAAAAATCAGGAGGCAGCTAGACAGAGAAGGAAATATAAGATATCTAAATTTATCTTCCTTAGTGGTAAGTTAACAGACAATTAACACGGGTGCATTAAAAAAACAATGGTGTAAACATAGTATTTAGCACTTGGAGGTAATCATAAAAAGAACTAAAACAAATGAAGCGTGGAGGATGCATGAAAAGAGACTTTTACTTATATTTTACGCTATCTGTTTATATGAAGTATCACATGTAGTAGTAGTAATAACAATAATAGAGTTTCCCAATTACATGGACTATCCAGAAAGATTCTGTGACGGAAGACACTGTACCCAGAGAAAAGGCATTTCTCATCATCTTCACTACCTTGAAGTGAAATATTTAAAATACAGTTGTAAATGGTTAAATACTTTAAAATACTATTGGGTTTAGTAGAATCACAGGTCTACCTACATAAGTACCATGATCATGATACCAAAAAATAACAAATTAATACATTAAGATGACACATCCTATTATTTCAAATAACTTAGAATTATGTTCATTCTTGTTTTTAAAAAATTTGAATAAACAGACTCACAGTTCCACAAGGTTTGGAAGCTTCTGAGCAAGGTTTTCTGGCTGAAAATTAAAAACTCAGAATTAAATTTTATTTTTGAAAAATGTCGAAACATTTCTAATTTATTTAAATACAAAGTACTACCTTTTTGAGGGGTGTAAATTTTGAGAAAATGTGAAAATAATTAATCAGCAGGTCTGGGTTCTATTCTTACAGAGACCATACTACAATTTAAATTTATAAATTCGAACAATAAAAAGCAATGTCTCTTAGAGCAGCAGTCCCCAACATTTTTGTCTCCAGGGACTGGTTTCCTGGAAGACCAATTTTCCAGATAAGGTTGTGGGGGTGGTGTGGGGATGATTCAAGCACATTACGTTTATTTTGCATTTTATTTCTATTATTATTGCATTGTAATACATAATGAAATAATTATAGAACTCACCATAATGAAGAATCAGTGGGAGCTCTAAGCTTGTTTTCCTGCAACTAGACGGTCCCATCTGGGGGTGATGGGAGACTGTGACAGATCGTCAGGCATTAGATTCTCATAACAAGTGCGCAACCTAGATCCCTCACGTGTGCAGTTCACAATAAGGTTTCTGCTATGAGAATCTAATGCTGCTGCTGATAGGACAAGAGATGGCATTCAGTCGGTAATGCAAGTGACAGGGAGTGGCTGTAAATACAGATGAAGCTTCGCTCGCTTGCCTGCCACTCACCTCCTGCTGTGCGGCCCCAGTCCTAACAGGTACCAGGTCCACAGCCCAGGAATTGGGGACCCCTGCCTTAGAGAAACCACAAACCTCATAAACCATGGTCATGGAAGAAACGAAAATGTGCTTCATAGACACAGACAGAGGGAAGAACCAGAAACTGAAGTGACACAACTGGAAGCTGAGGAACACCGAAGGTTGCTGGCAACTCCCAGCAAGGAGAAACGCAAAGAGCACATGCTCCCTCAGAGCCCTGAGAAGGAACCAATCTGAAAAGGAACCATTTCGGACCACACCTTGATTGCGGAATTCTTGTCTCAAGAACTGTCAGAGAATACATTTTTGTTGTTTCAAGTCACCCAGTTTTTGATAATTTGTCACGGCAGCCCTAAAAAACTAATATATCCTCCAAATTCCCAAATCATGCTCCTCAAGAGAAAATAAGGGAAATCTGCAGGGCCCCCAGGTACAAGACCCGACTAAGCTCCAAATGAACAGGGAAAGCTGGAGCTCATGTGGTCCAAGGGAGTGTCAGACCTGGCCACAGGTCTGGAGATCAGAGTAGAGGTGTGATGTGGGAGGGACAGGAAATTGGCCATTGGCAGAAGAGAGAAAGGCAGACAAACCTAGGTCCCTTACCCAGAAAAAGTCAGAGTCCTGAAAGGGCTGGCCTTTCCATGAAAAGAATCCTAGAACAATTCTACTCACAGACTGAAAGCAGGCTTCTCTCTGCTGGAGGTACTGGGTAGGGGAGAAAGCCTCCTGTAAATAACTGAAAGCCAGTCTGCATACACACACACACACACACACAGATATATGCATATATACACATATAATCTCTCTCTCTCTCTCTCTCTCTCTCTCACACACACACACACACACACACACACAGGGGGTTCAAATTTACACAAACGAAAAGAAAGAGTCGAAAGGCTGAAGGAGCACACTGAGTCAGAACTAATCTTTTTTCTTCATCTACATTCAAGCATACTATAGGGTAAACTGTGTATCAGTAATAACAAATCAAGAATGGCTTTTTAGAAGACATTAGGTCTGACCCGAGTTCCAAAAGACATAAATTATAACAGGCTGACATGGAATGGAGAGGAGGGTAGTTCTGTATAGCTTTCTAGGCACAAGAAGCAACATATGAAAAGCCAAAAGAAAACAAGGTACAACTGGGAAACTGCAAATACAATCCATTCTGCTATAACTACATAACAGCACTCCTGAAGAAATCTTACATTTTCAAAAATCCTGTTAGAAAAACAATCATGTCAATAGAAAAACTAATGTGTTAAGGACTAGAAAGTTGACTATTTTAAATAACCAAGAAATTTTTCATAGAGAAACTTGGATTTTTAACAATGAGCATGTGTCTTTTATAATTGAAAAAAAATTAAAATTGAATTTTAAGATCTGCTGTGTGCAGCATAAGCTGTTATACAATTGATTATAATCAATTGTATACAATTTGAGATCTAAACATTCACTAGGACAAGTGACATTAGTTTGGTATGTCTGGGCCATTGGGTATGAAGATGTATGATTTTACAGAGAATGGCAAGGAACAGATCACTAAGGGCTTATATTTTATACTAAGGAATAGCTTTTAAAAAATCCTGAACACAATGGAATATCACTGGTTTATTTTAAACCAGAAAATGTCATTATTAATGTCATGCTGGCATACTGATGTATTTAAATAGTTAGCAACAGTATCCCAAACTGTTTATATATACATATCCTTCCCTTTTGTGATAACCAAGTATCACTGAATATGAATATTGTTAAGAAATCAAGGAAGCATTTTTGAGCACCCACTCTTATCAGTACCATTTGTATTTCATTTTCAAATGCTGAAAGCTGTGATTCTTTTTGCCCCATGTTTCATACTGATATATGCAACAAGGTCCTTCAAAACTAGTCATTTCTCAGATGTTCCTTGTGGATCCGTCTAAATCCCTGGAGTGTTTTGTTTTTATTATCAGTATCTCCCTTGAGACTATACACTTCCATTTATGGGCATACATACAAAGCATCCTAGAAAAATTAGGGAACCAGTGGGTGGAGGGCCTTCATTATAGCTGTTTCTATAAAAAGGAAAGATTTGTCCAAAAAGAAATGCTGTTTGACTGTTAGACCTTCAACTAGTTTCATTTGCTAATATCAATACTTTATCTGGCTAATTCACACACTCCACGGCCATTCTTTCTGCATGTCTACTTGGCTCCATCAAATAGCATTCTAATCTTTCCATGACAAACTAGTTAGTTCTTTTGAGCTGTAGCTCTACACACAATTAAGCACTGAAATAATGCTTTTGCTGCTAATAGAGCATCTCTATGTCTTTATTAACAAGTAGGTACATTGTGTTTTTATTTGAAAATAAGCACATTCACTTTGAGAAAATTGCAGTTCATTAGAATAATGCCTTAAAACACACAGACATTTAGGAATAGATGCCCCAAACTCCTGGCAAATAATCAGCCCTTGCACAGGCTGTGACTGACACCTACTGGTGTTCCATAATATCACTCTCTATTTTCTAATGCCGTATTTTTAGCAATGTAGCTGACAAATGCTATACGTTTTAATTTTTATACTTCTATAATTTAGATACAGCATGTAAGAGACTAGACAACTAGAAATTAATGTCAGAATTTTTGTTACTTTGTGGGTAACCAAGCTCTAATGTTGGATTATGGAAGTCACACAAACTAGTGTATCCTAATCCACAGGATTTACAAGCTATGAAGTGTTTTAATGTTTTTAAATTTAAAATCCTGATAAAAGCAATAGTCTTAACGTGCTTCTCAAATCTATTACTATTATTGCCTTCTTGTTTCACTATTTGAAACAGAAAAGTTTATCAAATGAATATAACATGTACTCAAATACATCCTACTAAATTACCTAGAAATTGTTTTTCTAAATCAAGCCAAGGATTCTCTTCATTAAATCCCATTTACATTATTATCTAGCTAAACAACTTTTCTTTACAATAATGAAAAAGTAAACTTCAGCAAGCACAGTTAGTATAAAACTTACCCCAAATTCTGAATCAATAATGCTTTACCATATCCTTTTAGACTCCACTTAAATGGGAATGTTTTAAAATTTTTAAACTTGGAACAAATACGTCAAATATTTTGCAAACACCATCATGTTCAGTGATATCTTCTGGTGGGCACTGTGCATTACCTACTTTCTTTCCTTCTCTTTCCGAACACCTGCTAGGACTGCACATCTTTCATCAAGCTGGCCACGGCTAAGTAACTTGCTTGGTCAGTGAAATTAAGCCAAAGTGGAAGCCTTGACAAGATTGAGCACAAAAGACCTCACCCCTTCCACAGAGACCGCCACATGCTGGACGTTTTGTCAGCTTCATTCCTGAGCAGAGGCTCAGTGTAGACAAGAAATATGTGTGCTGTTATAAGCCACTAGGACTCAGGGTTCGGAAAAACCTGCTCCATCCTAGCTTCTAACAACACATTTCAAAGAAGTCACAGATTAAATGTATTTCAGTTCTTATAGAAGTTATAAAAAGTAGAAGAAAGCAGAATGAATTTGGACCACTATCTCATACCATATACAAAAATTAACTCAAAATGGATCAGCAACTTAAATTTAAGAGCTAAAACCAAACTTCACAGAAGAAAACATAAGAGTAAATCTCCATAATCTTAGATTTGGCAATGAATTGATAGCTATTACATCAAAAGCATGAGCAGCAATAGAAACAATAGACACACTGGCCGGGTGCAGTGGCTCATGCCTATAATCTCAGCATTTCGGGAGGCCAAGGTGGGTGGATCATTTGAAATCAAGAGTTCGAGACCAGCCTGACCAACCTGGTCAAACGTCATCTCTACTAAAAATACAAAAAAAATAGGTGGGCATGGTGGCATGTGCCTATAGTACCAGCTACTCCAGAGGTTGAGGCAAGAGAATCCCTTGAACCCAGGAGGGGGAGGTTACAGTGAGCTGAGATTGTGCCACTGCACTCCAGCTTGGGCGACAGAGTGAGACTCCGCCTCAAAATAAATAAATAAATGAAAAAACAGGGCTGGATGCGGCAGCTTACGCCTGTAATCCCAGCACTTTGAGAGGCTGAGCCAGGTGGATCACGAGGTCAAGGGATGGAGACCATCCTGGCCAACATGGTGAAACCCCATGCCTACTAAAAATATAAAAATTAGCTAGGCATGGTGGCACGCACCTGTAGTCCCAGGTATTCGGGAGGCTGAGGCAGGAGAATTGCTTGAACCCAGGAGGCAGAGGTTGCAGTGAGCCGAGATGGTGCCACTGCACTCCAGCCTGGCAACAGAGTGAGACTCCATCTCAAAAAAAAAAAAAAAAAAAAAAAAAAAAAAAAAAAAAAAAAAAAAAAAAAAAAGATACAGTGGATGTCATCAAAACATAAAAACTTGTGTGCATTACAGGACATTACAAGAAAGTAAAAAACACAACCTATAGAATGGGAGAAAATACTTACAAATCATGTATCTGGTAAGGGTCTAGCATTCAGACTATAAAAAGAGCCCTTACAATTCAACAACAAAATGACAACTCAATTAAAAAATGGGCAAAGGATCTGAATAGACATTTCACCCAAGAAGATATGCAAATGGCCAACGAGCACATGTAAAGATGCTAGCATTAGGGAAATGCAAATCAAAACTACAATGAGGTAACACTTCATACCCACTAAGACAGCTGTAACACTAACAGTAAAAGGAAAATAACAAGTGTCGGCAAGGATGTGGAGAAACTGGAACCATTGTGCATTGCTGGCGGTAATGTAAAATGGCTCAGTCACTGTGGAAAAGTTTGGTGGTTCCTCAAAAAATTAAGCATAAAATTATCATACGATCCTGAAATTCCTCTCTTATTTATATACCCAAACGAACTGAAAACAGGTCCTTTAACATGTACATTCACGTTCATAACAGCACTACTCACAATAGCTAAAAGGTGGAAATAGCCCAAATGTCCGTCAGTAGATGAATGGGTAAACAAATGGTGGTATAGCCATACAATGGGATCCTACTGAACCACAAAAAAAAAAAAAAAAAAAAAAAAGAAGTACAGACGTATGCTAAAACTTGGATAAACCTTGGAAACATTTTGCTAAGTTAAAGAAGCCAGATACACAAAGTTTCATATTTTGTGATCCCATTTATATAAAATATCTAGAGTTAACCCAGAGAGAAAACAGACTGCTGGTTACTAGGGCTGGGTGTGGGAGCTGAGGGTGGGGGTGAGGGAATGGGGAGAAACTGCTTAATGGGTGAGGGGTTTTACTCTGGAGTGAATGAAATGTTTGGAACTAGACAGAAGCGGCTGCATACACGGTGAATGTACTGAATCCTACTGTTCATTTCAATAGG
Source organism: Macaca thibetana thibetana (assembly GCF_024542745.1). NCBI lineage: Eukaryota > Metazoa > Chordata > Mammalia > Primates > Cercopithecidae > Macaca > Macaca thibetana. The sequence continues at coordinate 91,222,657 of NC_065584.1, forward strand.
ATTAATTTTATGTTATGTCAGTTTCACCCCAATAAATTAGTTTTCATTTTTAAAAAGCTAATGAAGTTTTGGTACTGAAGGAATAAAAAGTACTTCATTCACAAACTACCACAACACACTTAACAAACTTTTTAGTTGGATCAATAATTTGATGTCATTGCTTCCAAGCAGGTACACGGCATGAGTTAAATACCACGTGTCCAGATTTTTTAAAACTGTGGTAGACCTCTTTTCAACTTGCCCATTCCTTCTCCAGTATTTCCCTCCATTTGTATATATGTCATAGAGCAATATTTATCAACAGAGGAATCGGAAACCCTAGCAGGCTAATGGTACAGAATGAGGGAACCAGCATTCTTTCTTCTTCCGCAGTAGCATAAACGCCTTCAGGGTCCTAGTTACCATTACCTTTGTCTCTTGGCTCACTTCATAATTATTACTCACTTTCCTTTGTTTCTCTCTCTGCCACGATGGAAACATTCTCCATCTGTGCTGTCCAATATGGCAGACACTAGCCACATGTGGCTATGAAGCAATTAAAATGTGGTTATGTGATGGAGGAACTGAAGTTTTAATATTATTTCACTTTAATTTAAATGTTAATGCCAGGCATGGTGGCTCATGTCTGTAATCCTAACACTTTGGGAGGCTGAGGCAGGTGGATCACCTGAGGTCAGGAGTTCAAGACCAGCCTGGCCAACATGGTGAAACCCCGTCTCTACTAAAAACACAAAAATTAGCCAGGCGTGGTGGTGGGTGCCTGTAATCTCAGCTACTCGGGAGGCTGAGGCAGGAGAATCACTTGAACCGGGGAGGCAGAGGTGAGCTGAGTTCGTGCCACTGTACTTCAGCCTGGGTGAAACACTGTCTCCAAAAAAAAAAAAAAAAGTTAATAGCACATGTGGCTGGTAAAGTGTGCAGAATTCATACCTTTATATTCACTACTGATTTTTCACTTAAACTCAGCTCTTTCAAATATAAAACATAAAGAATAACTACTTAACTGTATGAATGATAAATGTTTTAGATTATTTTTCTTAGAAATAAATGAAAGTATTTACTTAGCATTTATAGAGATTAAAATTGTCATCTTAAGAAATGTAAATGAAAATATTTTAAGTACCTTCAAAACTGCAAATGTTTTCTGGCAAAAAACATAAAACAAACATCGAGACTGATATTTTTAACTTAGCAAAAACTTAACAGAATGAGCTCAAAATAAAAAAACACTATACATCTAGTACATTTACAATAAAATGTTTCTGAATTTGATAGAAATTTGATTGCCAAGAAGAGATTTTTCAAAAGAAAAAACAGGCATCAAAAATTGCTGAAATGCCTCTTGAACTGTTTATCTTAAAAATACTTGTTAAAACTGGAAGTTATACAAATGTCAGAAACAAGGGTTGGAGGTTACAAGCATGAAGAGTCTTATCTAGCTTTTTATTTTTTAAAAATCCTATTTAATAAATATGCCATAAGTATGACTTTATAAATGAAATTTTCAAAGCAATATAAAATACACACAAAAATAGAATACCAAACACATTCCCATTAAGCCACATCAATGATTTAAGATTACACGTAGCTTGAACAATTCTGTAAGTTTATGACATAACTGTTTGGTTTGGGGGCGTGGGGTGGGGAGCATGTTCCAAGATCAGTGTACAAGTGCCTTACTTACATAACGTATGTATTTGTTGACTGATTCGATGGGACTAACATTTAGACACTGGCATCTCACTTCTAGTACACAGGTGCCTCATTATAGTGAATGCCTGAAAAATGAATTTAAACTTGTGGAAACATACATATACCAATGGTTTTGAGTCTTTTGCTTGCAAATAACACCCTTCAAGTATACAAGAAAATGGTCTATTCTAAGGAAAAGACCCCTAGCCCTGCCACCTCTTTCTAAACTGTCCCCCTCCTAACTCCCTAGGCAGAAACTACAAATTACAGGGTACATGCTAAGTCAGGTTCCCTATATTTTATTTAAAAAGCAAAGAATGATACATGTTTTAAAAATATTTCTAGCAAGCTAGACTTTTATTCACAGGAAAACTCAGACACAGGCTTTACAAAAATTAACTGGGAAAATTCACTTAACATGCAGCACTTCATTTCTACACAGTGGATAAACGTGGTTAAATTTTAACGGCATGGTGGTGCTAGACTAGGAAGAGGTTATCAATAAATATCTACAGAATTAAAATGAAGCAAAACTAACTGGACCACAAATTAGGAGACCTTATTTTTGCACTGAAAAGCCATAAAAGTGACTTTAGAACCAACCATTATCCTTTTCCTACTTTCTTCAGAAAGAAAAAATATCCACATTATCAATAAAGCTTCTAGCTTTAAAATCCTATGACTCCATAAATAGAGTTATGGAACAGACATTCATTTTCCTGAAAAATGAAAGTCTTTATGACATATGAGAGGCTTGAGTTTCTTAATTATTTGACAAGGAGTCACTGTTCCACATTACTGACAAGGAAGCGGTAACAATGACAGAAAAGCTTCTAAATCTGAAAATTCAACAGGAAAATAAGTTGTTGTAACAAAACTTAATTTTCAGGCACATGTGTATTATGAAGACAGGATAAATGTAATGGCTGTTTTCCAGAACAGTACCACATATTACATACAAACACTAAAACACTAACAGACCATCAGAATGCTTTACTATTTAATATACTCACATATTTCCACATAGTCAATTTAAGAAACAGAGATGCTTTTATACAGAGCCAGCTCAAGAACAGTGCAATCATGGCGATTATGGAGGTCCTGCATCCTAGCAGCAGTTCAAGCTGCAAGGATCCAACAGACCGGAGAAAAACAGGAAGTCCTTGCTCTGGAATTCAAAATGAACCAAACCAACAACAAAACTTAATTCCCGCTCCCTGTTTCTCCTACCGCACTTGGCTGTATGATGCTTTTTTAGCCCATCTCCTTAACTTACTGTTTTTCCCCTTACGGTGTTCTGATCCTTATTTGATCCAGATCCTACTATTACCAAATTCAAGTGGGGGGATGGCAGATATAGTTGTGTGACTTTCCTAGCCATCAACCTCTCTCACTCTCATCTAGCCACCGGCTAAGAGAGTCATCTATGTCAATATAGCATAAACATATGCATCACTGTAAATCAAAATATTTAGACTCACTGATTAGAAAGCTTGATAAAACCTTAGTGGTACTGTATTCTAACCATCTTATTTTAACTGACTCTGAACTATAAAAATAAATATTTACTGAAACTAATATAAACCAAACTTACTGGTAGGGCTTTCCCTTTTCCTATAAACACTTAAGTAAGGCTCTGTTTCTTTCAGACTCCACCCCTACCCTCACACTCTCCACCCATCTACAACTGTAATCACTATCAGTTTGATGTACTTTCTATGCCTTAGTTTACTTGTCTATAAAATAAAGATAATAGTGCCTACATCATAGAATTGTCCCGAGGATTAAATAACACATGCCATTTGCTTAAAACTGAGCACTTGGTACAGACTCAAACAGTGCTAGCTGCTATCAGATTTTAACTAATCCAATATTGATGAATATTGAGGTTTTAACAATTTTTCATCATATTCAATCCTGTGATGAACATTCTTGTTCACCAGACTTTTCTATTGGGTAGATTCTTACAAGTGAAAATGCCGATTCAAACACATATCCATGTACAGTTTTGCTAGATATGGCCCAACCACCCAACAAAAACATTAATTTCCATTAAGAGTATGTGACAGTATCTTCTCCCAACTGTACCCAACACTGGGTATTAATTATCCTTAACACTAGGTGTTAATCTTTTTTTTTTTTTTTTTTTTTTTTTTTTTTTTTTTTTTTGAGACAAGGTCTCACTGTGTTGCCCAGGCTGGTTTCAAACTCAAAGCTCACATGATCCTCCCATCTCGGCCAAGAAGCTGGTATGCCTCGATGCCTGGCTAGGTGTTAATCTTTGCCAATCTGATAGGTAAAAATGATTAGTGTTTTATCACTTCCTCTAAAAGTTGAGCACCTTTTTTTTGTTTTTTGTTTTTTTTTTTGAGGCAGTCTCGCTCTGTCGCCCAGGCTGGAGTGCAGTGGCCGGATCTCAGCTCACTGCAAGCTCCGCCTCCCGGGTTTACGCCATTCTCCTGCCTCAGCCTCCCGAGTAGCTGGGAGTACAGGCGCCCGTCACCACGCCCGGCTAGTTTTTTGTATTTTTTTAAATAGAGACGGGGTTTCACCGTGTTAGCCAGGATGGTCTCGATCTCCTGACCTCGTGATCCGCCCGTCTCGGCCTCCCGAAGTGCTGGGATTACAGGCTTGAGTCACCGCGCCCGGCCAAGTTGTGCATCTTTTTATGTGTTTTTGCTATCTGTATTCTTTTTTCATTTGCCTGTTCATATTTGAAGCAGAAAGTCAGGAATGTCTTTCTCCTGGGCTAATAGGAAAGAAAAAACATCTGTGCCTCATTTCCCAGCCCAATTCAGGAATACGATTGACAGACCTCTCTTTCCTTCACTTGGCGGAATATAATTTTTAAGTTAAATTATCTCTTGTTGCATAAATTAACTGCTTAATCAGGATCCATCTACTCCTGTTGCTTAGCTATAAGCCAAACTCTCTCTTTCATTAAAATTTGGATAGCTCTGGCTGGGCGCGGTGGCTCATGCCTGTAATCCCAGCATTTTGGGAGGCCGAGGCGGACGGATCACAAGGTCAGGAGATCAAGACCATCCTGGCTAACATGGTGAAACCCCGTCTGTACTAAAAACACAAAAAAAACTTAGCCGGGCGTGGTGGCAGGCGCCTGTAGTCCCAGCTACTCAGGAGGCTGAGGCAGGAGAATGGCATGAACCTGGGAGGCGGAGCTTATAGTGAGCCGAGATCGCGCCACTGCATTCCAGCCTGGGTGAGAGTGAGACTCCGTCTCAAAAAAAAAAAAAAAAAAAAAAGATACCTCTTTCTTGTCCATTCATATTTATAAAATAAGCAAGTAGTAAGAGCTCTATCAGTATTTGGGCAAGTTACTCTTTCATTTCCTCAGGAAGGCCAACTGTTCCCATTCAGAAAAGAAGTTGACAGATTCATTAAGTGATTTTGCTTCCAGGTTGAGATTTTATACTTTCCTCAAAGTCTCTTGTGGCCCTTTTTATTGTAAATAAAGGAACTGAGGTCCAAAGAGGTTAAGCCATAGGACTTCGATCTCTTACCTCTCAGTCCTGAGTTGTGCTACCAAACCATGAAACAGCCACTTCCCGGGACTGCAGCCCTGAAATGCTCCCACTACTAATTTCCTCCCTTGAGGAACTTCAGAATTGATTGTTGCTTCCAAGCTATATTCCTTCTACTTCTTACAAAGACCACAGGCACCAATGCAGGGAAGGTTGTAAGGCCCTACCTCAGCCCCCTCCACCTTGCACACTCAGACCGTGTCATCATCAGAAACTTCTCCATGACCACAGTCTTTTTCTGCCACCAAAATGTCCCATATCCCAGATGGCTTACCCAATACAGCAGTTCTTCAACATCAATGGGTACTTTGGCCCACCTCCATTCTCCGTATTCACTCTTCCTTTATTTGCCTCCAATCCAGCTCAGATTTCATGTTATATCACTCTCTTGGCCAAATCCTAAACCTCCTTAGTCTCTCTGTACTTGTACTGCACCCACCTGGCAAAAACCTAACTCTGTATGAATGCCAGAGTCTTCCTTCTCCATACCTCAGACAGCTGAGTACAGCAAGAGAAAGTTCCCTAAACAAGCAGAAGATTCCACCATAAGCTTAATCACCAACTGCTTGTAAATAACACCCAACAATTCTATCTTTCTCTAGCCAAACTGCCATGTGCGTCTTCCAACCTGCCCTCTCCCCAAATGTTCATTCCCAAGCAGATGGTCTGACCTGGTAAAAGCATCAGACAAAAACTCTCTCAACTGCCTCTCTCTCCCTCAGTGTCCATCTGTCTTTCCACCTGTCCTCCCTTTCTTTACTTTTACAAAGGAGGAAAGGATATATTCCCAAGGTCAATCCTTCCATGTGTACTCTGGAGCCCATTCTTAGGAAACTTGGACTTTTAATTATTCCCTTTTTCCAGAGGTTCAACTCCTGTCTAATGGGAACTTCCTATCAGCATTTACTCTGTCCTCTTAGAAAACAGAAGAGAGGGGGGAAAGGAAAGGGAAAAGAAAAGGGAAGAAGAGAAGAAAAATCTCCTTTGTTGTCAAATTCTCCCCCACTATGCCCATCCCATATCACAGCCAAACTTCAAGACCTATCTACCCATCTGTTTACTAGAGGTCCTCTCTGCATATCCCATCTATGTGGGGGTTTCCATAGAGAACATCAATACTCAAACAAAAGAAGAGCTGCTTCCACTTAAGTGGAGATAGACTATTGCTCAGTCCCCACCTCAGCATTGCTCAGTAAACCTGAGGTTCTGTGGAACTGTTAGATACAGCTAGGTTCCTCTTCAGTTTGTCCAGTTCCCCTGTTATTTATTCCAAGTTCCAGCCCCCACTCCCCCCTTTTGCTGAGCTTTAACCTGTCTAAATACGCCTAGACATGCCACAGCCCTGTTTCCTTATGTGGAAATAGGTTAGCTTTCTAGTCACCTGTAGGTGACCCCTTCCTCTCCTCCCTCTCTCCTCTATCATGTGCCTACCTTGTCTAAGAAAGTTTAAATGTTTAGCCAATCGGGACTAGTTTAGATTGTGTGGTCCAACCCCAGCCAATGGGGGAAAGACACAGGACAGAATCTGCGTTGTTCTCCTTTGTTCTGTGTGTTCTCATGGTGGCTAGGCCTATGAGCCACACTCTTCCGCAGAAGAAAATTGGCCTTGCTGAGAAATTCTCTGAGTGCTCGTTTTCTTTGTGGCCCTGAGCTTTTACTTCCAATAGAACCTATAAAACCACTGCTCAAGGCAAGCGAAACAGGTATGTAGACTTGTCCCTCGAACATTGTGCCACTGAGTCTTAGTTCATCTTCTTCCCTTAAACTTGAAATGCCAACAAATGAAAATTCCATGAGAAGAAGCAGCTATTCCATGATATACCTATCATCAATGTCTTGAAGAATGATGGGTACACAGTAAGTACTCAACAAATACACACTAATTGAATGATGCTCTTCCTCCTAAGTGCCTGTCAAAGTCAGTCTTCAGTGTCATACAAATAGGATCTTATTTTTAAAATATTCTACAATGCTGCTACATAGAATGAAATTATGTGTACTACACATGTTAAGCAGTAAGCCAGGCACTGAAGGTATAGAATGCAAGACACAGTTCCTGCTTTTGAAAGCTCTCAGTCTGGAACTCTTATAATATGGTCTTTATGCAATTCTACTTTACATTCATTTATTTAATTCTACCACTACATGAATACCTATCATGTGACAAACCCAGACCCTATATTACTCCTAATATCTTATTTATCTTAAAATGATCATAAAGATCTGACTTAATTCCTGAATTGCATTTAAAATAATTATGGAAAAAGTATTTAAAACATTTTCTAAGGTAAATCATAGGAAGATAGGAAGAAAAATCATGTTTCTTAACTACTTTTTTTTTTTTGAGACAGGGTCTCACTTTGTCACCCAGGCTGAAGTGGAGGGGCATGATGTTGGCTCACGGCAGCTTCAACTTCCTGGGCTCAAGCGATCCTCCCATCTCAGACCCCCCAAGTAGCTGGGACTACAGGCACACGCCACCACAACCAGCTTTTTTGTTGTTGTTGTTGTATTTTTTATAGAGAGAGGATTTTGTGATGTTGCCCAGGCTGGTCTTGAACTCCTGAGCTCAAGTGATCCGCCTGCCTCAGCATCCCAAAGTGCTAGGATTACAGGCATGAGCCACTGCACCCGGCCCCCACAACTACTTCTTGTTCACCTATCAACTATGTAACTAGATTTCAATATAAACCAGCTTATGTTTAAAAAGAAAGTTCTGGCCAGGCACAGTGGCTCACTGTAATCTCAGCACTTTGGGAGGCTAAGGCAGGAGGATCACTTGAGCCCAGGAGTTCGAGATCAGCCTGGGCAACACAGCAAGACCCCATCTCTATAAAAAGTTGTAAAACTTAGCTGTGTATGGTGTGGTGATGTGTGCTTGTAGTCCCAGCTACTCAGGAAGCTGAGGCAGGAAGCTCACTTGAGCTCAGGAGGTCAGGGCTGCAGTGAGCCAGGAGTATATACTGTACTCCAGCCTGGGCAACAGAGCAAGACCCTGTCTCAAAACAAAACAAAAAGTTTTAAGGTTTCTCAGCTATACAAATAAATGATAATCAAATATTGCTTTAAAAAAGTTTTTTTTGAGACTGAGTCTCACTCTGTTGCCCAGGCTGGAGTGCAGTGGCATAATCTCAGCTTACTGCAAACTCAACCTTGCAGGTTCAAGTGATTCTCCTGCCTCAGCCTCCCAAGTAGCTGGGACTACAGACGTGTACCACCATGCCTAGCTAATTTTTATATTTTTGGTAGAGACGGGGTTTCACCATGTTGGCCAGCCTGGTCTCAAACTCCTAGCTTCAAGTGATCTGCCCGCCTTGGCCTCCCAAAGTGCTAGGATTATAGGCATGAGCCACCATGACTGGCCAAAAGTCTTTTGAAATATAAAACATGTCTACCCTTTAGTCCAACAATCCTACTTTTTAGGCTATCCTAAATATAAACATACATATACATACAAGAATGTACATATATCTAGTGGCCTAGAGGTTAGTGGAATGAGAATATCATGAAATGAAAAAAGAGACTTCCAGAGAAATATGTATGATTTTATTTTTGTTATTAAAAAAGGAAAAATACAAACAGAATATATATATAATTACATAAACACAAGCAAGGAGGTGGAAGGTGGTATAGTCTGAATGTTTGTGTTTCCCCAAATTCATACATTAAAATTCTAAACCCCAAGATGATGATGGTGTTAGAAGGTGGGACCAGCTGGGCATGATGGCTCACACCTGCAATCCTAGTACTTTGGGAGGCCGAGGTGGGTGGATCACCTGAGGTCGGGACTTCAAGACTAGCCTGACCAACATGGAGAAACCCCATCTCTACTAAAATTACAAAATTAGCTGGGCGTGGTGGCGCATGCCTGTAATCCAAGCTACTCGGGAGGCTGAGGCAGGAGAATCACTTAAATCTGGGAGGCAGAGGTTGCCGTGAGCCGAGATAGAGCTGTTGCACTCCAGCCTGGGCAACAAGAGTGAAACTCTATCTCAAAAATAAAAATAAAAAGAAGAGGTGGGACCTTTGGGAGGCAATTAGATATGACAGCAGAGCCCTTATGAATGGAATTGGTGTCCTTTAAAAGAGTTCGGGGAGAGACCCTTGACCCCTTCCACCATGTGAGAACACAGCAAGAAGGCACCATCTACGATCCAGTAAGAAAGACCTCACCAGACACCGAATCTGCTAGCACCATGATCTTGTACTTCCCCACCTCCAGAGCAGTAAGAAATAAATTTGTTTATAAGCCACTGATTTTATGGTGTTTTGTTATGGCAGCATGAATGAACCAAAGCAGAAGGATACAATCCAACTATATTAATGTTGGTTGCTTCACAAACTGGAAAAAGAGAGGATTGCTTTCCAGATACTCCTCTATGTTGTTTGACATAAGGGCATATACCAGTTTTGTAATTGCAAAGTTTATTCTTTTAAATGTGCAAAAAGGCTTTTTCTTGTGCTTTAGTTCTAAATATGAGCACTCGCCAAGTTCTGGACTTTTGCCATGCAATCATCCTACAAATACAAGCCACTACATGGCTCTGAGCAACTAAGGGGCAAAAGGGAGAAGGGTAGAGGTTGTGTATTAGCGACAACTTCTCTTCTCAGCAAGAGGCCTAATATGCTGAGGGGTGGGAGAGGAAAGGAGGAAAATGCTGAGAGAAGGCGTTTAACACACATGCAAAAATGTTAACAGGAAACAAAAAAAACAATGTTAAGAAACACTAAAACAACATGAACATGGAAGTGACTGACAGATTCTCAAGCTTGTTTAAAATCCGTAAGTAAAAGGCCAATTAAGCAATAATATATTCGAGATACTATACATTTTCAATAATGTTTTCTCCAGTTTTGGACAGTATTGCAGTTGTAAATAAAACTGCACATATTACTCTCTTTTAGGAACTGTATTTTAACATCAGCAAATATTCCAAAAGCCCTAAGAATCACTACTAGTTTTGAGCACTCTAGGAAAAGTAATGTTTTACCTGTTTTCAAAAACTGCGCTGTAAGCTGTCATGTATCTGATATAATCAGGCAATGCGCAGGCTTTGGGATGACTGCTACTATTCCCACCATCTCCTCATATCTGTACAGCACTTTATAGTTTACAAAGTTCTTTGATATACATAAATCAAATATTCCAGCTAAAACAATTAAAGTAAAATATATACATAATTATAAACATACACAACAATTTAATCTTTGATGATTAAAAAGGTTGCAGAGAAATAAAATGTATTACCATAAGCTATTATAAACATCAATTTACTGGAGAGTAGATTCTTATTTTCATAAATAAAAAACTGAAGCTGAGAAACTATGACAAGACCAAAAGTTTAACTTTTGGTGGGGGGGGGGATCTTTTTTATTTTTATACACATGACAAGATTTTACATCAAGAATAGTCAGTTAAATAGTACAAATAAGGTATGTTTAAAAAATTCAACTAAAAAACCCACTTCTTCCTGTAACCCATAATCCCACATTTAACAGTGCAGGGAGAAGGGGACTGGTGGGGTGCATCTAAAACAAGTCTCTCCCAAAAGAAATGACTTAAATTTCACATTCCCTCTCCACACAGGATCCAAACAGTGAGAGTATAATTTACAATTCATCTTTTTCAGCTGTAGATTCCTTTGCTGTTTCTTGTTCTTCATCTGTTCCCATATCCATTTCTTTGTCTTTGTCTTGCTCTGCGTCTTCTGTTGTCTCCTCAGGTTCTTCTTTGGGTTCTTCCATCTTTGCATCAGGATCAATGTTCAAACTGAGTCAAGGCATTCTTTCTATTCTATGTCCATATGCTTTAGTGTCTGGTAAAAGATATCCTGACTGGAGCACTGCTGTTTCAAACAAAACCATAGCAAGATCCAAAACTGTTTTATCATCTTCATCTTCCTTAATTCGTTGAAGCATGTCTCTGATCAGCGGATGTCTGGGATTAATTTCAAATGTTTTCTTCTGACTCACATGGTAATTTGTAGAGATGTCCTTGCCCGTTTGGTACGCTTGTGCTTTCATGATTCTCTCCATGTTGCCAGACCACCCGTACTGGCTGGCCACCAAAGCACATGGAGATTCTGTCAGGCACTGAGATACCACAGCCTTTTCAATCTTGCCCTTAAGGGCTTTATCTTTCATCCAATTGAGCAGAGGCTCAAATTCTTTCTCAACTGCTTCATGACTCTCCTTAGTTTTCTCACTTTCATCAAACTTCACTCCTTCCTTGGCAACATTCTGGAACCTCTTCCCATCAAATTCGGGAAGGGCCTGAATGCAGTATTCATCCACAGGTTCTGTGAAGTAAATAACTTCATAGCCCTTTTTCAGAAGTCGCTAAACAAATGGAGAAGATTCAGCCTCTTTTCTGCTGGACCCAGCCATGAGGTAGATTTTGTCTTGTTTTTCCTTCATTCTTTCCACATACTGGTGTAGGCTAGCAATGTCGGTTGGATGATGAGAAAACTGGAACTTAAGAAGTTTAGCAAGACGTGTTCGATTCGAGTGGTCTTCAATCACGCCAAGCTTAATGTTGGTACCAAATTCTTTCCAAAAAGTATCATTGTATTTCTCATCAGCAATCTTCTTGATCATGCGCAGAGTTTTACGGACAAGTTTCTTCCTAATCACCTTAAGCAGTTTATGTTGCTGAAGAGTCTTGCAGGAAACATTCAAAGAGAGACCATCTGAGTCCACCACACCCTTGACAAAATTAACGTACTTAGGCATCATAACATGGAAGTCATCTGTGATGAATACGCAGCGCACATAGAGCTTAATGTAATTGCTCTTTTTAGATCCATATGTGTCAAATAGGCCACGTGGAACAAATGTGGGTACAAATGAAATTGATTTGAAGGTAACTTCCCCTTCAGCAGTAAAGTGGATATAAGCCACAGTGTCATCACTTACCTTTGAAAATGATTTGCAGAAAGCTTTGTATTCATCTTCTACTCCTTTGGATGGTCTCTGCCATATTGGTTTGATATCATTCATAAGTTCCCATTCACAGACAGGTTTTTCAACTTTTTTAGTCTTCGGTTTCTTTTCTCCTCCTTTTCTTCTTTCTTCTTCTTCTCCTTCTCCTTCTTCTTCTCTTCTTCTTCCCTTTCTCCTTTCTCCTTCTCTTTCTTTCTTCTTCTTCTATAGCTTCATCATAAGATTCTTCTTTCTCTTCTTTTGCTGCTGCTTCTTCCTTCATGGGCTCCTCAGCAGTTCCAGTCTTGCTGCTCCATACATAAATAGGAAGGTTTACGAACTGTGAATATTTTTGACAAGATTTTTAATTGTATCCAATTCAAGGTAATCAAATGCTTTTTCTTTTAAGACAAGGGTAATTGTTGTTCCCCGTCCTAGAGTGTCTCCTCTTGAGTCAGCAATTACAGAATATTCACTGGAGTTGGACTCCCAGACGTCCTGGGTATCATTGTTGTGTTTTGAAGTGACAATAACCTTATCTGCTATAAGGAAGGTGGAATAGAAACCGACGCCAAACTGGCCAATCAATTCAGGAAGTTGACTGGCCATCTTCCTGTGCTTCAGTCATTTTGTTTAAAAACTTGTTTGTCCCAGATGTGGCAATGGTACCAAAGTTTTGTTTTTTGTTTTTTGGTTTTTTTTGAGACGGAGTCTCGCTCTGCCACCCAGGCTGGAGTGCAGTGGCCGGATCTCAGCTCACTGCAAGCTCCGCCTCCCAGGTTCACGCCATTCTCCTGCCTCAGCCTCCCGAGTAGCTGGGACTACAGGCGCCTGCCACCTCGCCCAGCTAGTTTTTTTGTAGTTTTTAGTAGAGACGGGGTTTCACAGTGTCAGCCAGGATGGTCTCGATCTCCTGACCTCGTGATCCGCCCGTCTCGGCCTCCCAAAGTGCTGGGATTACAGGCTTGAGCCACCGCGCCCGGCCGGTACCAAAGTTTTTAACCAACTCTTCTCTGGTCATTCCTACACCAGTGTCTGTGACACACAGCAGATTCTTCACCTTATCGCACTTAATTTTGACTGTTAGTTTCTCATTTCCAGAAAGAGCATTTTCATCAGTCAGTGATATTAGCCTTATCTTATCTAAAGCCTCAGAATCAGTTCTCTCAGGAAAATCTCTTTATTTTCATACAACGAATTGATGAGAAGTTTCATCATTCTGTTAACTTCAGCTTGGAAGGCAAACTTTTCCGACTCTTATTTATGATGCATTTAATTCATTCTACTGAATAGCTTCTTCCTCTCTCTGTACTACTTCATCGTCTGTCCTTGAACCTTCTCTACTTTTACCCAGATCCTCTTCTACTGTACCATCCACATCAACTTCATCATCAGCTCTGACCGACCCGAAGGTCAGCAGGACACGGCAGAGGCCCAGCACCCACAGGGCCTTCATGGCGTGCGGCTGGTGAGTCTCAAGTCCCTTTCGATTGCAGGAGCTGCCTCCGCCCTCTCACTCCTGGGCTGATAGTCACACCTCCAGCCGCCTGGTCCGCCCACAAATTTAACTTTTATAAGCAAAGGTCAATTCTCTGAACAAAGTCTACCCCATTGGGCTATGGTAGATAGTTAATAAGTAATCCACTCACAAATTTTTCTTTATACATAAAGAGCAAACATGGGAAAATCTAGGCTATAATCCTTGTCAAAATATTTCTTATACCACTTCTCATTAAAGGGCTAAAAAAATACTAATATGGTTTCATATCATGAGATGATGACTTTGCAAAAAAGGATTCCTATAACTGCATATAGATTTTCCAAGTTGGAAAACTGAAAAATCTAATTTCAGAAATATAAGTAGGCATTCAACATATATGCCAATATGCTAATCACAAAAGAACAAAACATACTTATCTATTTACTTCCAGACAGAGCAAAGATAAACTAATTTTACAATGCTTTCTACCCACTATAGGCATTGTACACAGATTAAATAAAACTTTTCCAGGAAAACATGCCATGTACATGAAGCCAATAAGATACACTTTCCAGATATTTAGCAAAGTCCAATATAGCGAAGGGAATGAAGAATGGGTGAATTCACAAAGTAGTAAGATTTCATAAATCATCTAAAATGAGTAAGAACTAGAATTCAAGTACAAGATTCAAATAAGGTTAAGTGATAACCAGACAAGGCCATACAAAGTAAATCCATTTAATACAGAGTCCAAGTTTTACAAAATAGTGGGAATAAAAAGCTTGATTTGGACATTCTTTTGAAAAACTTTTAGTTTATCTTATATGTAATACAATTCAGATTATAATAAAAACTATGTGCTTATTCTTAGAACATAAAAAGAGCAAATTAAATGTTGTCTTTGTGGCAAAATTTTTTCCAAAAAATTGTATGCTAGCCCAATTCAAAGTCATTTGATTTTCACAGGCCAATCATAAAGGTTTTGTTTTCAAAACACTCAAAAGTTACATTAAGCTTCCCTAGTGCCTCTCTTAATGCTTTAATTTTCAAATCACTCTCCCTTTAATACCTGTATCTCAAAAGCACTGTTGGTCTTTCTCTTGTTTACTTTTTAACTGGTCTAGTGAATGCTGTAATATCAAGAATCACCTGAGAAGCTTAACATACAAACAAATTACAAGTCAGGACAGAAGCACATGCTCAATGAAGACAGGTTTCTGAATGGGTACTAATTTGATAAGTCATACATGAGTGAATATTTTGCTTTCCTTCACAACTTCCCTTGCAACCTCATAACTGCACGAACTTGAATAACAAATTCATAGCCAATGAGAAACCCCTGTGTGTGCATTTATATTAATCGTATATATAACAACAGGGGATATAAGTCTTGGTCTGAATGCCTTAGGGTATGTAAATGTATCTTGATCAGGACCACACGTATAAATAATTTTTTGTAGTGTAATATAATACTGTACCAAGGTTGTCAGGGAGTTCCTTTTCATATAGAGTCTCTCCAAGTACTGCAGTCCCTCATCTTTCAGTAACTCCAATGGAAAATGGTGCAGATTCCTATAATTTAAGAACAAATTCTTGTGCTTTTCCAGCCTTGCCACAGAGATCGTCTTACAAAGTTCGGACGCCATGACTGAATATATCCCATCAGGCACACTGCAGTACTATATCTTGTCAAAATTGGTCCATTTCTATAAAGAGAACAAGAAAATTTATTCATTATAAGATTTTTTACAAGCATTGCCACATAAACCAGTTAGCACCCAGAGCTACTTGAAGACACTGAAAAAGATAATTATATTAATACATTCAATCCTACATTTTATTTTCATAACAACTAAAATTGTCACACATATTTAGGAGGAGATTAAAATGAATAACAATTTAATAAAAATACTCTGATTAAACAATATTTATTATTTATTAGAAATAGTCCTAATGGAAAAAATAGTTTTTGCACTTGAGATAGGAACCCTTGTCTAAGAAAAACAGTGACCAGTTTCATAACATGCAACCAAAGGAGAAGCTTAAAAATCAAATGCAGCAAACCCCATTTCTTTTATGAACTACCTCATTTTGTATTTAGCTTAAGGTACTTCAAAAATATTAAAATATATATTATTTATATCTAGAGCATTAATAGCTTCATTTTCTTCACTTCCTAGTATGTAAATATTGTCCTATATTCTGATTTTTTTCTTTATCTCTTTATTCTTTTCTTTCTTCTTATTTTGTTTTTAGAGACAGGGTCTCACTCTGTTGCCCAGGCTAGGCTGCAGTGGCTCAATCATAGCTCACTGTAGCCTCAACTTCTGTGCTCAAGTGATCCTCTCACCTCAGCCTCCCAAGCAGCCGTTACCATAGGCAGCACCACCACACTCAGCAAATTGTTTTATTTGTTTTAGAGATGGGGGTCTCACTGTGTTGCCCAGGCTAGTCTCAAACTCCTGAGTTCAAGCAATCCTCCCACCTCAGCCTCCCCAAATGCTGGGATTACAGGTGTGAGCCACTGTGCCTCGCCTCTTTGTTTTTAGCTTTATGGATTATCAGAGGCATCAAAGAAATAGATCCAGGGCCACACAGTTTCATTATTTTAAATTATTTCAATGAAAGAAGAAACACTGCACTCAGAAACAAGAATCCTGTATTATTCTATAATACTACAATGTCTCTGGGTCTCCAGTTGCCTAATATATAGAAAGGAGATAGCAACTAATGTACTGGTTTACAGGCCTGAGTCCAGGGCAGATTATTATAAATTCTCTTCTAGCTCCAAAATTGACAAGGGCAACAACACAAGTAACATTTGCCATTTTATCCACTAGGCACAGAGCTAAAACAAACTTCACCATCAGTTAACACAAAAAGAAACAAACTAAAGGCTTCAGTAATTTGTCCAAGGTCAAACCGTTCACAAGGGATAAAAGCAAGGGTTTGATGCCAGGTCCAATGAATTTCAAAGTTTGGGTTCTTTACAGACACTGACTCACAAGATTCCACAGGATACTAAGGAAATGCTGAAACAACTACAAAGAAGTTGAACTTTGCTTAAAGATTTGACTATTTTCCTCAGCACTTTTTCCCAACTCTCTCTTGGAAAGTACATTTCAATATTTTTTTTTTTTCTTAAGGAAAGTGATTTTCACTGGGAATTAATACCAAATTAGTACAAAATGCAGCAACATAAGCTTTCAATAAACAAAAGTTCTGTAATTTTCTGGTTATATTTTATTATTTCCAAATTCTAATTCCTAGCTAATGAGTTAGCACTTGCCATTTTACATAAAAAGGCAAAGTATGAAATATTAACTATTTCCAAAGCAACATAAGGATCCAATACTTTCCCACATTTATTCCACCTACTCACCTATTTTATGAGATATATTATGTGACTTTGTACAAGATATATCTTTCCACATCTTAATTCTCCTATCTGTAAAGCAAAGGGAAGTAGACTACAAATAACATCAATGATTCTGTGAAGAAAATGAAACTTTTTAGGTAATTATTCACTGAACTAGTAAACTGTTAGCAGTTGAGATGTCTCACAACCATCTCAAACTTAACACACTCAAAGAGCTTTCCATTTTCATCATCAATCCAAATCTCCATAGTTTTTCCCATCTCAATAAATGACCCACCCCTCCATCCACCAGCAGGAAGTCATGAATGATTCCATCCTCTCATATTCTGACCACCTCCAATCTATCACAAGGCTAGTGGCTTCCATCTCCCAAAGACATCTCAAATCCATCCAAATCTCTCCATCTGCCAAAACCACAAGCCACTGTCATTTCCTGCCTGGCCAACTGTATTAGTGGTCTCCCTGTGTCCACTCTAGTCACTTCCAATTCATTAATCCCAGCAGTGGGCCTTTAAAAATGTACATCCAATTACATCTCACTCTTTCCGGCACACATCTTACTAAATAAACCCTTCAGAAACCTCTTATTCAGAAAATCAAACCCATACCAGGCCTTGAGGGTGCCTCACCATCTGCCCCCACCCACTTCTCCAGCAACTCTGCTTGGCTTCTCACCAAGCTTCTGGGTTTTTCCAATCCTTAAAGCTACCAAACCCCTAACAGCACTTGCTGCTCTCCTCTTAGCCTAGAAAGCAATGTCCCATCATTCTCCAGATTTCAACATAAAAATCACTTCCCGAGGCCAGCCGCGGTGGCTCACACCTGTAATCCCAGCACTCTGGGAGGCCGAGGAGGGTGGATCACCTGAGGTGAGGAGTTTGAGAACAGATTGGCCAACTTGGCAAAACCCCATCTCTACTAAAAATACAAAAATTAGCTGGGTGTGGTGGCAGGTGCCCGTAATCCCAGCCACTCGGGAGGCTGAGGCAGGAGAATCGCTTGAAGCCGGGAGGCAGAGCTTGCAGTAAACCGAGATCGCACCACTGCACTCCAGCCTGGGCGACAGAGACTCGGTCTTAAAAAAAAAAAAATCACTTCCCTATCCCAAAGTACTCCCCTGGTGTTCTTTCAGAGGAACTTGGCTGTTTGTTTTTCCTTCGTAGGACTCCTCACAATTTGTCACTTAAATATTTATCGTTGCACCTGTTTATTGTCAATAAAGCCAAAAAGCCTGCAAATAAACTCTTCAGAAACTTATTTAGAAATCCTGAGGGCAGGGACTGTGTTGTTTTCTTCACGCTTGCATACCTGCATCTAGCACAACAACTAAAAGTAACCCTTCCTAATACCTAGGTGATGGGTTGATAGGTGCAGTAAATCACCAAGGCACAAGTTTACCTATGTAACAAACCGGCATATTCTGCACATGTATCCAGGAACTTAAAATAAAATTTTAAAGTAAGCCTTCTAATATCTGATGACATGTGGAAGAACATTGCAAGGTTGATTTCCCATCCACCTATGTCAACACCACGGATAGAGCCTATAAGCTTGCTACATGCCACAAGGATGTCTAATCTTTACAATCGTGCATTGCAATAGACATATGTAGCCCGTTTTGCAGAGGAGGAAACTGAGTTTCTCGGAGGGTAACATGCCATAGTTCCATCGCAGGTGAACCGACTGCAAAGCCTGTGCACCGCCGCCCTACAATGCAAAACCACACTCACTGAGGCAAGATTCAGTAAGAGATTCCCTGTAACCTGACGGCTTTCCTTCTGAATGTTCTAGCTGGGATTGGCTGCCTCAAAAACACCATTAAACTCTGTTAAAATTGCTACAAAGGCTGTTTGGGAGATAAAATCTAAACAAATGAAATCCTAAAACTGCCAATAACGACAATAAAGCATCAACAATGCTCATAGTTTTGCAGTATGCATTCACAGGCCATACACAGCCTTTAACAAGGTAATTTTCTTACTCCATTTCACTTTACTACATCTTAACCTAGTTAAGCAAACTACCTCTTGTATAGTTATACTACCTCTTACGTAGTTAGAGTAATACTATTACGCAAATAGTATTACTTAATATCAGCTGTATACAGCTGCACCTACACACGAGCTTCCTGACAAGTGAACACCAATCTATCTTATTAAAAACAAAACAAAAAAATCAAAAACCTCTCAACAAAATTCCACACATATTAAGGAATATTTTGAAAGAAAGGAGTCCCTTAGACTGACTTGCCCGTACTCAATTTAGTAGAATACGCATTCCAATTTCCTAACGCTGGAGATGAGAGAACTATAAGCTACATATTAAAAGCATTTGTAAAAGGCTATTTTCTCAGCTCAGTGGTAATAAACACTGGCAGAGTCTTAGGCAAAACACACGCCGTTTCGCCCGAGTTAGCCAGCCACTGAGATCGTTACAGTTGGGAAGCAGTGAGCCCAGCAGCAGGGATTTCACGGACCCGGTATCAGGGTTCTCAGGTCCCAGGGGCCGCGGGCCGCAGAGTGCGAGAAGGACCCAGCAGCTGTGGCCACCCGAGGCCCGGACGGCCCCGCTGTCCCACTCGCCGCGACCCGGACGCTTTGGCAGGACCAGGTCTGGGGCTTCCCCCCCGGGGGCCAGGTCAGAGAGCCCTGCCACTTGAACCACCCGACGAAGCGGACAGCTCTACTCACCTTAGCGCCAGCAGAGCCAGCGCTCCGGAGCGCAAGCTGCGCTGGAAGGCAAGCGGGGGACTGCGGGCGGGGCGGGGCAGGGAGCCGGGCGGGGGCGGGGCGGAACGCCGGGCGTCGGGGGCGGGGCCCCGGGGGCGGAGCGGAACCCGCGCTACAGGGAGCTGGAGAAGAGGGAGCGGGAGAGGAGCAGGGAACCTCGCGATAACCCCCTGTGTTCTCGCGCTTTCACGATAGGTGTGGGAAAATGTTCGTTTGCCAAGCGATATGTCTATTGGCCGAGAGCGCGACTTCCTCTATTCTGGCCCCGCCCGCGGCTCTACTCTTGCTTCCGGCTCCGGCGTGGGGTTTGATGTCCACGGAGTGGCTTTTTGTTTAGCGTTTTGAAGGGGTAATTTAGCCGGCTCCAACCTCGGGAGCCGCCAGTTACTGGCCTGTTCCTTCATTCATACATTCATTCAGTCACTCGGCCTCTCATTCAGTAGCACACGTTGAGGGATTACAGCAATGATCCCACGTTGAGCGTTCATTCTAAGAGCTGTTTATAGATTATCTCGTTGAACCCTTGACAGCAATCCCGTGACACAGGGACTAACAGCACCAGTCTGACGGTTGAAAAACAGGCCAGTGAGTTTATGTAACGAAAGCAATGTTAGCAAGTAGTGAGTCTAAGCACTAGATTTAAGGGGTCACTGCGCACTGGTAGATAACAAAGATGAGGAGGAGGTAACCTAGTCTCTGCCCTTCAAGCACCCAAGGTTTATTGTGAGAAAAGATTGCTACAAAGGACAGGAACAATTTAGAGAGTTAAATACAATGACAGTTCCTAGCATGACTGAGTAGGCTGTCATTATGTATTTCTTCAAGACAAAAATTATGTCAGCGAAATAGCATCAAAGAAAGAGAGTTTTATGCTGTTAAAAATGCTTGGAAGCATAGTTCGGAAACATTGTTAAGAGACACTTTTTAAAGTGTCTCAATATGACAAATTTCCTTCTGAAATGAAGGTTTTAAAGTATTTTCCTCTACTGCAATCGCTGATGTTTTTTGTTCCGTGAAAAGCCTGTCTGTTAATTTGCGAGGCTCCTTGTCAAGGAACCTTAACTTTATAATGAAGCAGTTTTACAGTGGCTGACTTAATTACTCTTAGAGATGAATAACCTAGAAAGCAGAGTTACATTAAATAAAAAACATTGGTTTCAAAACAAGGTATGAGTTATAATAAAATATTTATCAGTTATCTGTTAAATTTGGTCTTCAAGAGCTACTCAGGTATAGAGCACAGTATATGTCATGTATTTCTAAGATAGTTTCATAATACTTAAGAATTCGTGGCACTCAAATTTTTTGCTGGTCTTAAAATGAGGAAATCCACATTTTGTGTAAAAACAAAGATACTTTTGTGGTCAACCCAAATAATAAGACTTGCTGCTAATATATGAAGAGGTACACCCCCCAAAAAAGAAAGAAGATTAACAATAGAACAGTTTTTTCAAAATAATGTTAGCCTCTTAGTTTTCATTTCTTTTTTTTAAAAGGGGAATACCGTTTTTCAGTGCATTCATTTAGTATCTGATATTTGATCATGAAAAATGAATCATGTTAAAATTATTTTCACCTCCTCCCCAGATTGACACAAAAGTTACCAAGTGATTATATGTGAGAGTATCCTATGACCCCACTCTTAGAAGTTCTCCCAATTTGCAGAGAATCAATTTGCACGTTTTGTCTCTCTTGAAGGGGGAAAAAATTCTCTAAGCTGGTGATTTTACATTCTTTGACAAACTTCAATAGCAACAGGCAGCGATACCCCTTTAAGCAAATTCCAAGGAAAATACCTCATTTTAAAATTCCCACCTCTGGCTCCCAAGGATTGGTTTGCAAACTTCGACAAAATACTCTTCTCCACTCGCTATTGGTGAGTGCCCTATCATTCATTCTTTTGCCTGGAGTTTTGTGAGGTACCCCCTTGCTTTACGGGAAAAAGCTGCTCCGGAACTGCCCTACTTTAGACTTTTTCATGGTTATCAATCTGTACAAAGAATCACCAAACTGATAAAGCAGGAACCAAAAGGGCAAGTCACGCTGCCAAGACAACTGTGTCATTCGCTCGAAAAAGAAACGGTGAGCCTCCCCAGCAGACTGGGTAAACCGGCAAAGGATTTTACGACATAGTTGGAGATTGGAGAGTTACAGAAACTTTTACGGTTTTGTTTTTGTTTTTTGTTGTTGTTGTTGTTGTTTTTACAAGTTTTAAAGGAGTGATTGAGTGTCAAAAGAAAAGCAGAGAAAAATACAAGCACAATTTAAAGATAGCAGGAAGAAGTGTTCCGAGAGTATTTTTCTCTTTAGGGTAAGGTTTGAAAGCATCATGCCCAGATTATCAGTGGATTTTTGAAAAGTAAAGGAGGCAAGATAGTAAGATTAACTATAGATCATTTTCTACTTTAAGAATCTGTGCTTCGTTTTTGTTGCTTAAATGGGGATTTAGAAGGACATTTAGTAATATTGTAATTTTTAAATGAATTTTTTTTTGTATATTGTCATACCTGGTATAATAGATAATGCATCTATTAAAAGATATAAGAGAAAATAGAGTTGCTTGAACCCAAATTTTGTGTATATCTGTGGATTAGGGAATCCAGGGACAGATCTGCTAATGGCTAAATAAAACATACTATAGATACCTGAAGCAGAATCAGCATGTAAGGATAAATTCTCAAAAAAGAAATCTAGCATCGTATTTTCAAAAATGGCATTTTAAATTAAAACAAATATAAAAGAGAATTTATCAAGGAAACATAGATAAACATGAATAACTATTTCTTGAGTTGCTTCTGTTAATCTATATAGGGGAATATAAAGTAATAAAATCCAGCCCCTCAAGAACAGGGACAAATGAGGCTCAGAACATTTAAACTAAAACTTCTGAACAGTTCTTAATGCCCAGATGACTGTTGTAGAGCACAGATACTTCAGGAGCTCAGCTCAATGTGAGATGAATTATTCAGAGAAGGCTTCACAGTATGGGTAAGACTCAATTTGGGCCTGAGCAATGGGCAGAATTTCAGAGAGGAAAGAAGGGAAGTGGCATCCCTACTAGTGAGTGAGTTGTTAGCAAGTATGTGCAGCCCGAGGAAGAGCTGGCTCTGACTGCAGCAGAAGGTTCATTTGGAAACTTTGGTTAAAAATTTATAAAAACAGCATGAGAAAAATGAAAAGCTAGAATTCCCAAAATCAAGGGTTTTGGTCCTGTGTCTGGAACAGGAGGCACACCTTATGAAAGTAATATTTGAAGACGATAAAACTGACAGTGCAATTTAAGATGACTACAAGAACAGAGACCAGAAGCTAAGGGGCCTCATACTGTAAATACTGGCACACAGATGAGTAACCCTGCTTCTTACCCAAATACATTTACCTTATCATTGCTGAATAATATAAATTTTGATGCATTTCTTTGTAGTCTTCGAAAGCATTGAGTTTACTTCTTAAGATTTTTGGGGACCTCTGCCACATTGTTTTGGGGAATCATGGTTGCCCCATCTTTATAAAAGTCTTGTCATAAGATGTATAAAAACCAGAATTACACATGAAACTGCATTGCGGTTTCATACCTATTTTTTACCAGCTTTAATGAAGTATAATTTATATATTATAAGGTTCATTTAAGGATATAACTCAATGATTGTTTTAGAAAATATAATAGAGTTGTACAACCATCACCACATTCCAATTTCAGAAAATTTTCATCTTCCTAAAAAAATACTTTGTGCCCATTTGCAGGCAAGTCCTGGTTTCCTATCCCCAGCCCCACTCACTAAAAAACTTTCTGTCTATAAATTTACCTTTTCTGGGCATGTAAATGGAATTACACAATATGTGATCCTTTGCATCTGGTTTCTTTTACTTAGCATAATGTTTTTGAGGTTCACCCATGTTGTAGTATGTCTCATTACTTCATTCCTTTTTGTTGCTAGGTAATAATCCACTCGATGGCAAGACCACATTTTATTTATTTAACAGTACCAGTTAACAGACATTTGGATTTCTTCCAGTATTTAATGATAGTGTTTAATTGTACTAATTGTAATTGTATTACAGTAAATACAGTACAGTATTTAGCTATTATGAATAATGCTGCTATGAAGATGGGTACAAGTTTTTGTATGAACATGTGTTTTCAGTTTTCCTGGGTGTATATCTATGAGTGGAATTACTGTCATATGGTAACTCTGTATGTGTAACTTTTTGAGGTGTTGTACAACTGCTTTCCAAGGTGAATTCCCACTTTACATTTCCACCAGAGTGTATGAGGGCTCCAATTTGTCCACATCCTCACCAACACTCCTGATAATCTGTCTTATTCATTTGGCTGGATTTTAAGTGGTATCTTATTACAGCTTTCATTTGCATTTTCCTAATGACTGATGATACGAAGCATCTTTTCATGTGCTTATTGACTATCCATAGATCTTCTTTTGTAAAATGTCTTTCAAATATTTTTCCTTTTTTTTTAAATTGGGTTGTCATCTTGTTACTGATTTATTTATTTATTTATTTATTTATTTTGAGACCGAGTCTTGCTCTGTCCCTCAGGCTGGAGTGCAGAGTGGCCCGGTCTCGGCCCACTGCAATGTCTGCCTTCCCGCTTCAAGCAATTCTCCTGCCTCAGCCTCCCAAGTAGCTAGGATTACAGGCGCCCATGACCGTGCCCGGCTACTTTTTTTGTATTTTTAGTAGAGATGGGGTTTCACCATGTTGGCCAGGCTGGTCTGGAACTCCTGACCTCGTGATCCACCCGCCTTGGCCTCCCACAGTGGTGGGATTACAGGCATGAGCCACCGCGCCGGCCCATGTTACTAATTTTTTTTTTTTTTTTTTTTTGGTCACAGAGTCTCACTCTGTCACCCAGGCTGGAGTACAGTGGCTCAATCTCAGCTCACTGCAACCTCCGCCTCCCAGGTTCAAGTAATTCTCCTGCCCCAGCCTCCCAAGTAGCTGGGATTACAGGTGCCCGCCACTATGCCCAGCTAATTTTTTGTATTTTTAGTAGAGACGGGGTTTCAGCATGTTGGCCAGGCTGGTGTTGAACTCTTGACGTCATGATTTTCCCACCTCAGCCTCCCAAAGTGCTGGGATTACAGGCGTGAGCCACCGCACCCAGTCCCATGTTACTGATTTTTAATTGTTCTTTATACATTGTGGTTAAAGTCTTTTATCAGATTAATGATTTACAAATCTTGTCTCCCATTCTGTGGTTTGTCTTTTAACTTTAATAATAGTATCTTTTGAAGCAGTAAAGGTTTGGATTTGATGAAATCTAATTTATGTTTTTTTTTTCTCTTTTATCACTTGTGCTTTTGGTGTCGTATCTCAGAAGTCTTTGCCTAACAGGCCAGGTCCTGTGACTCACACCTGTAATCCCAGTATTTTGGGAGGCCAAGTCGGGTGGATCACCTCCACTCCAGCCTAAGCGACAGAGTGAGAGTGCATCTCAAAAAAAAAAAAAAAAAAGTTCATGAAGATTTACTCCTATGTTTGCAATGAGTTTTATAGTTTTACCTCTTACTGTTAAATCTTTACTCCATTTGGAGTTAATTTTTATAGATGGTATGAGGTGTAGAGATCCAACTTTATTCATTTGCATGTGTCTATCCAGTTATTCCAGCACTGTTTCTTGAAAAGACTGTTCTCTTCCCATTGAACTATCTTGGCACCCTTGTTAAAAAAATAATTCACATATATACGAGTTTATTTTTGGACTCTTGCCACTATCCCATTTTTCTATATGTCAATTCTTTTTTTTTTTTTTTTTTTTTTTTGATACGGAGTCTCGCTCTGTCACCCAGGCTGGAGTATAGTGGTGCAATCTCGGCTCACTGCAACCTCCGCCTCCCAGGTTCAAGCGATTCTCCTGCCTCAGCCTCTCAAGTAGCTGAAATTACAGGTACTCGTCACCACCTGTAAATTTTTTGTATTTCTAGTAGAGATGGGGTTTTGCCATGTTGGCCAGTCTGGTCTCGAACTCCCGACCTCAAGTAATCCGCCCACCTCAGCCTCCCAAAGTGCTGGGATTACAGGCATGAGCCACCGCACCCAGCCTCTATATGTCGTTTCTTATGCCAGTACCACCACGTTGTTTTGGGGAGGGCTTTTCCCCAGCTTTATTGAAATATGATTGACAAACTAAAAATTATATACATTTGAGGTAAACATCATAGTATTTTGATATAAGTATACCTTTTGTAATGATTCCCACAATAAAGCTAGCTCACACATTCATCACCTGACATAATTACCATTTTTGTGTGTGTGATGAGAACACCTAAGATCTTAACAAATTTCAGTTATTTTCTATAGTTACCATGCTGTATATCTCTAGAACTTATTTACCTTATAACTGAAAATTTATAAGTACAACACTTTTGATTACTTTTACTGTAGTTTTATAGTAAATTTTTTAAATGGGAAGTGTGAGTCCTCCAACTTTATTCCTCTTTTTTAAGATTGTTTTATTTATTCTTGGTCTTGTATTTCCATCTTAATTGATCCATAATAAGGATCAACTTGTTAATTTCTGCAAAAAAACAGACAGCTGAGATTTTGATGGATATTACATTAAATCTATACATCAATTTGAGGAGTATTCTATCTTAGTATTGAGGCTTCTAATCCATGAACATGGAATGTCTTTCCATGTATTTAGATCTTTAAGTTCTTTCGATAATGTATGATTTTCATTGTACAAGTCTTGTATTTTTTTGTTAAATTTATTCCTACATATTTTATTCTCTTTTATCCTATTTTGAATCAAAATGTTTTCTTAATTTTATTTTATGATTATTTATTGCTGACATATAAAAATACAATTTTATTTATTTATTTTGTATCTCATGGCCTTGCCAAACTTTAGTCATTCTAATGGGGTTGGGGGGGTTGTTTATTTATTGTGGAATCCTTAGGATTTTCTACGTAGAGGGTCATGTCATCCGATAATAATGTTTTATTTTTCCCTTTCTAATCTGCATGCCTTAATTTATTGTTCTTGCCTATTGCTCTGACTGTAATATCCATTACAACCTTAACTACAGGTGGTAAGAGCAATCGCTCTTGCCTTGTTTCCAATCTTAAAGGGAAAACATTCAAACATGCTCCGTTAAGTATGATATTAGCTTTAGGTTTTTGTAAATCAGGTTTTTGTGGTTTTGTTTTGTAATTTTTAATTTTTGTGAGTACATAGTAGTAGGTGTATATATTTATGAGATACATGTGATGTTTTGATGCAGGCATACAATGTATAATAATCACATCAGAGTAATTGGGTATCTGTCTCCTCAAACACTTATCATTTCTTTGTGTTAGAATGATTCCAATTCTACCCTTTTAGTTATTTTGAAATATACAATAACTTAGTGTTGATTGTAGTCACCCTGTTGTGATATCAAGTACTAGATCTTATTCATTCTGTCTAACTATGTTTTGTACCCATTAACTATCCCCACTTTTGCTTCCCACCCCAATACCCTTCCCAGCCTCCGGTAATCATCATTCTACTCTCTGTCTTCATGCGTTCAGTTGTTTTAATTTTTTGCTCTCATCAATGAATGATAACATGCAAAATTTGTCTTTCTGCCTGGTTTATTTCGCTTAGTATAATATCCTTCAGTTTCATCCATGTTGTTGTAAATGACAGGATTTCATTCTGTTTTGTGTGTATGTCTACCACATTTTTTTATCCATTCATGTGTTGATGAACATTTAGGCTGATTCCAAATCTCGACTGTTGTGAATAGTGCTGCAGTATACATGGGAGTGCGGAAAGGATCTATATGGAGCAGTGGGATTGCTGGATCATATGGTACTTCTTCTGTTTTTAGCTTTTTGAGGAACTTCCATACTATTCTCCATAGTAATTGCAATAACTTGCATTCCCACCAACAGTATATGAGTGTCCCCCTTTCTCCACATCCTCACCAGCATCCATTACTACCTTTTTAATAAAAGCCATCTAAGGTGGGGTGAGGTGACCTCATTGTAGTTTGATTTGCCTTTCTGTGCTGATCAGTGATGTTGAGTATTTTTTCATATACTTGTTGGTCATTTGCATGTCTTTTGAGAAGTGTCTATTCAGATCTTTTGCTCACTTTTTAATCAGATTATTAGATTTTTTTTCCTGTTGGGTTTTGTTTGAGCTCCTTATATATTCTGGTTATTAATCCCTTGTCAGATGGGTAGTTTGCAAATATTTTCTCCCATTCTGTGGGTTGTCTCTTCGCTTTGATTGTTTCCTTTGCTATACAGCAGCTTTTTTACTTGATGTGATCCCATTTGTCCATTTTTGTTTTGGTTGCCTGTGCTTTTGAGATCTTTCTTAAGAAGTCTTTGCCCAGACCACTGTCCCCGAGAGTTTCCTCAGTGTTTTCTTTTGGTAATTTCATAGTTTCAGCTCTTACATTTAAGTCTTTAATCCATTTTGATTTGTAAAATCAGGCTTTTATTAGCCTTTTATCTGGTTGGGGAAGTTTTTTAAATCATGATTGGATATGGATTTTGCCAAATGTGTTTTCTGCATCTATCAAGATGATCAGATGGTTTGTGACCATATTCTATTATATAGTGTATTATATTAATGATTTCAGATGTTAAACCAACCTTCCATTCCTAGGATAAACCCCCCCTTGATCATAATGTATTATCCTTTGCATTTGTTGCTAGATTTGGTTTGCCAATATTTTGTTGAGGATTTTTGTGTCCATGTTCACGAGGGATATTCATTTGTTATTTTCTTGTGATGTCTTTGTCTGGCTTTGATATCAGGGTAATACCTCATAGAACAAGTTGGAAAGAGTTTCCTTCTCTATTTTCTGATAGAGTTTATGAAATACTCATGTTGTTTCTTCTTTAAAAGTTTAGTAAAGTTTAGTAGAATTCATCACTGATGCCATCTGAGCCCGGGCTTAACTTGGTATAAATATTTTTAATTACTATTTTAAAATTTTTACTTGTTATAGATCTATTCAGATTTTCTATTTTTCTGTTATTTGGTTTCAGTATTTTTTATGTTTTTAGGGTGTTTTTCCAGTGCCTTAGCTTGCATGTGGGTAAGGTTGCTTCTTTTTTTTTTTTTTTTTTTTTTTTTTTTTTTTTTTTTTTTTGAGACGGAGTCTCGCTCTGTCGCCCAGGCTGGAGTGCAGTGGCGCGATCTCGGCTCACTGCAAGCTCCGCCTCCCGGGTTCACGCCATTCTCCTGCCTCAGCCTCCCGAGTAGCTGGGACTACAGGCGCCCACAACCGCGCCCGGCTAATTTTTTGTATTTTTAGTAGAGACGGGGTTTCACCGTGGTCTCGATCTCCTGACCTTGTGATCCGCCCGCCTCGGCCTCCCAAAGTGCTGGGATTACAGGCGTGAGCCACCGCGCCCGGCAAGGTTGCTTCTTAACTAGCGTACACTAGCGTACGCTAGTTAAGAAATTAGTCATAATGGCTTTTTTTTTTTTTTTTTTTTTTTTTTTTCTGAAACAGGGTCTTGCTCTGTCACCCAGGCTGGAGTACAGTGGTGTGATCTCAGCTCACTGCAGCCTCTGCCTCCTGGGCTCAAGCAATCCTCCCCACTCAGCCTCCCGAGTAGCTGGAGGAGCCGAGCGCCACCACACCCAGCTGATTTTTGTAATTTTAGTGGAGACAAGGTTTTGACATGTTGCCCAGCCTGGCCTTGAACTCCTCGGCTCAAGCCGTACACCTGCCTCAGCCTCCCACAGTACTGATATTACAGGCATGAGCCACCATGCCTGATTGATAAAAGTTTTTTATTTCCTAAAAGCCACTGCCCTGAGGGCCCCTGCCCCTTCCTCAGGCTCCGCTACGTCTCTCCACAAGTCAGCATCCAAAGGTTCACACCCGGAATAGCAGGGGACCTTCAAAACCCAGCTCCAGCCTCGTTGGCACCTGTATAGATTGGTTGGCCCTCCTGCTATTTCAGTTATTATTTTGAATATCACCACTTGGAAATGGAAGACTGAGACTCCACTTCAGACCTCTTCTTCCTAACACCTTGATCTGGGGCTCATTATGTGCTTTAACATTCTACTGGGCAGGTCTGGTAGAAGGAACAGTATCAGTTGACTGAGTAGGTCTCCCTGGCAGTTGTGATTCAGAGGCCTAGAAAGCTGAACCCACACCTGGCAGGAAGGGGGTGGTTTGTGGGACCTGGGCTGATGTGTGATGAAATTTTAAGCCCCAGCTATAGCTACTACAAAGAAAAGAAAAGTAACTGATGATAAGCATGTAACTCAAAGTAAGTGAACTCAGAAGCATGTTTTTTGTTTGTTTGTCTGTTTGAGACAGTTTCGCTCTTGTTGCCCAGGGTGGAACGCAGTGGTGCAGTCTCAGCTCACTGCAACCTCTGCCTCCTGGGTTCAAGAGATTCTCGTGCCTCAGCCTCTGAGTAGCTGGGATTACAGGTGTGTGCCACCACACCTGGCTAATTTTTTGCATTATTAGTAGAGACAGGGTTTCTCCATGTTGGTCAGGCTGGTCTCGAACTCCCGACCTCAGGTGATCTGCCCGCCTCAGCCTCTCAAAGTGCTGGGATTACAGGCGTAAGCCCCCGTGCCCAGCCTGAGAAGTGTGTTTTTATGTTGAGGATGTTACTGTATGATGCCACATACATTGAAACACACACATTTAAAGTAAGGCCACAGACTCAAATGCCTCTAGAAGCCAGACAGGTAACATACCTCCTCCTTTCGTTGATTCAGAGACATACATTTTTTTTTTTTTTTTTTTTTTTTTTGGCATTTGAACATCTCTGAAATTAGAATGAACATTACAATTGCAAGTCAAATGGTGTATAAAAAAGGTAGCATCTTATAATCAGTGGTGCTTTAGATTAGACGAAATACAGAAAATGAGTGATGTTGGCCAGGAAAATTATATCCTTCTCTGTTGGCCTTTCACTTTGAAAGAGAGAAAATGGATACAGAGACCTACTTTCCTACAATAAGACACAAGAACAATGACAAATGGGAATGACTTTGCTGCCTTCATGTCCGGTAGCCAATAGGGATTGGTGGCAACAGGAAAGTATCCTTGCCTCCAGGGGCAGCTACCCCTCTTCCCTGGCTGATTACTGCCTGTGGTGACACAGATCTAGTGTTGACAAGTGTTCTGAGTTTTCACAAGAAGTCAGAAACCCCAAAATCTACATCTTTATGTAACTCCTAATTTTAAAATGATGGCTCAATTTTTTTATTTTTTTTTTTTTTTTTTTTTTTTTTTTTTGAGACGGAGTCTCGCTCTGTCGCCCAGGCTGGAGTGCAGTGGCCAGATCTCAGCTCACTGCAAGCTCCGCCTCCCGGGTTCCCGCCATTCTCCTGCCTCAGCCTCCCGAGTAGCTGGGACCACAGGCGCCGCCACCTCGCCCGGCTAATTTTTTGTGTTTTTTTAGTAGAGACGGGGTTTCGCCGTGTTAGCCAGGATGGTCTCGATCTCCTGACCTTGTGATCCGCCCGTCTCGGCCTCCCAAAGTGCTGGGATTACAGGCTTGAGCCACCGCGCCCGGCCGGCTCAATTTTTTTAAACTGGCCAAAAAAAAAAAAAAAAAAAAAAAAGTATATACAAGTTAGATGAGCTTATGAGCGCTCAGAATAAATATAACCTCTCTTTTAAGGATGCAATATTAAGAGGCAGCATGAGACAAACCACTTTTTACAGTTAAGCCAAAAAAGAAAAGTTAAATCCATTTTGAAGTTTAACACTAGGTTCAGAGGCCCAGAATAATAAATACTGCGGGGCATCTTACTTATTTCATCTTTAAACTTTCTTTTCTGACTCCCCTAAATGGAAGATAAGAAAATATAGTTAAATCTATTGAAAATGTTGCATTCCTGTATATAAAAATGTATGGTCACTTTTTAAAACGCAGGCTTGAGTTTCCAAAGCAACAACATTTGCTTCCCACTGCTATAGACTGTGGTCAGTGAAAGGCAGGGAAACCACCTGTCATGGGAAACCACCAAATTATAAGACCAGGGTCCTAATTCTGGCTGTGTGATGTGCAACTGATTTAGCTTCATTTCATCATCTTTATTTATAAAATGGGGATGATAATACCTAGCCTCTGTACCTTACATGGTTGTAAGGGCCACATGAGATAAAATATGTGAAAGTATAAAGTGTTATGTATATATTAGTTGGTATTGCCCAAATCACATGGGTAGTTGCGACAGCACAGTTTCTTGAATCTCAGATTCTCCATCTCTGGCTACTGCTCTTCTCTAGACAGCAGCACCTGTTGAAATGGTCATCTTATCAGCCAGTGGGGTTGAACAGATGAGGAAGCATAAGGCAAGAAGTTATTAGAAAAAAGTTAGCCAACATCTTGGGATCTCAAATAGCACTGTGTCTCTGTACAACAGGGTATAGGCAAAGCTTTCATGTTAAACCTGAAGTATTGACCTTTAACATTTTTTTTATTTTTATTTATTTTATTTTATTTTATTTTATTTTATTATTATTTTTTTTTTTTTTTTGAGACAGAGTCTCACTCTATCACCCAGACTGGAGTGCAATGGCACAGTCTCGGCTCATTGCAACCTCTGCCTCCCTGGTTCAAGCGATTCTCCTGCCTCAGCCTCCAGAGTAGCTGGGACTACAGGTGCGTGCCACCACACCGGGCTAATTTTTGTATTTTTAGTAGAGATGGGCTTTCACTGTGTTGGCCAGGGTGGTCTCGAACTCCTGACCTCGTGATCTGCATGCCTCGACCTCCCAAAGTGCTGCTGGGATTACAGGCGTGAGCCACCACACCCGCCTGACCTTTAACATTTTTAAGAGGTACCCAGGAATGAGAACACTACCTGCATTGTAGATCAGCCTCTCTAGCATTCTCACAGTTTGACCTTTGGCTGATTCCTTCTTTCTCTTTTTCATATTTTTGTGCTATAATGCTTTATGAGGAAAAGAGTCAATCAAACTCTTAGCCTGAAATGAATTAATGCCTTCTTAGCCTGAAATCCAGCGTTTTACTTTTCCCCTAGCTCAGGGTTTCCCAAACTGTTTTTAAAGTGCTATTTCCATAAGATTTAATAGGTGCTCAAGAAAAAAGATAATCTCATGGTCAAAAAAAGATTGAAAAAGTGGTGTATACTATACCCACTCTGGGATATTCACAAGGTATTAAAGTTTTGAGAAGACCTGAATTAAAGAAACTTGTCCATGTTTACCCATTTATTTGATCACAGAATCCTCCTTTTGTGGAACCGATATTTGTGTTTACCAACTCATTTGATCACCTCTGTCAATAACCCTCCTTGATGGAATGTACATTAATGTCTTGTGGCTCTAGTGTACTGCAGAAATTGGCTTGGAAAATGCTGTTCGATAGCCATGTCCCTCATTTCACATACACCAAATTGAACCACCAGCAGTTAGCCATATTCGCTTTCCCACTTCCAAGCCTTTTCTAATTATTCACTCTGCTTGGGATGCTTTCTCTTCTCCTTGTTCTCTGGAATCTTTTCAGCCAAACAAGCAAGGTCATTGCAGCAGCAATGATTCCCATTTCTGAAGTCTTAGCACTTGCCACTCTTCTAGCAATTTTAGTACCTAGTACTATGCTAATGTGTACCTGATCATTTTTCCTTCTCTACATTTCTTGGAGTTATTGTTTTCCACATAGTACATTAGCCTGGTGCATTGTTTGTAGCCAGAATTCAGTAAATAGTTGTGAATAAATAAATGAGTTGTGACCAGGTGCAGTGGCTCATGCCTGTAATCCAGCACTTTGGGAGGCCGAGGTGGGCTGATCACTTGAAGTCGGGAGTTCAAGACCAACCTGGCCAACATAGTGAAACCCCATCTCTACTGGAAAAAAAAAACAAAAATTAGCCTGGCATGGTGGTGCGTGCCTGTAATCCCAGCTACCTGGGAGGCTGAGGCAGGAGAATTACTTGAACCTGGAAGGCGGAGGTTGCAGTGAGCTGAGATCGTGCCACTGCACTCCAACCTGGGTGACAGAGTGAGACTGCATCTCAAAAAATAACAATAATAAAAAATAAATAAACAAGTTGCAATAGGATGAAATTTAAAATGTTATCTATAGTAAATAATGGAATTGGAGTTTGAAGAGGACGAATGGGGAGGGATCTCTGAAAGGCTGATCTATGTATATGATTTTTAACAGTTTTATTAATTGGCATAAAAGTATACAATTTGATGATCTGGGGCATCTGTGTGCACCCAAGAAACCACAGCCACAGTCAAAATAATGAGAAGATCCGCCACCGCAAAAAGTTTCCTCATGCCCCTCGTAATCCCTCCACTCCACCCTTTCCTACATCTTCCTCCCTCTTGTGTACCACCCCCTTCATACCACCTCCTTAGGCCAATTCAAGGGAATCACTGATCTGCTTTTGGTCATTATACATTGAAGTAGATTTCATTGAAATTTATATAAATGGAATCATGCTATATATACTCTATTTTGCCTGACTTCTTCACACGGCATAACTATTTTGAGATTTATTTATGTTGCAACATATTCATTCCTTTTTATTACTGAGTAGTATTTCATTGTATAGCTACACCACCGTTCACTTACCCATTTACTTATTTATAGACATTTGGGTTTTTTTCTAGTTTTTTGGCTATTAAAAATAAAAATTCTATGAACATTTGTATGTAAGTCTTTTTATAATGTATGCTTTCATTTATCTCATGTAAATACGTAGGAGTTGGCCAGGCATGGTGGCTCATGCCTGTAGTTCCAGAACTTTGGGAAGCTGAGGAAGGTGGATCACTTAAGGTCAGGAGTTTGAGACCAGCCTGGCCAACATGGTGAAACCCCGTCTCTACTAAAAATACAAAAATTAGCCGGGCATGGTGGTGGGCGCCTGTAATCCCAGCTACTCAGGAGGCTGAGGCAGGAGAATTGCTTGAACCCAGGAGGCAGAGGTTGCAGTGAGCTAAGATTGCACCATTGCACTCCAACCTGGGCAATAGGAGTGAAACTCTGTCTCAAAAAAATCAAAAACAAAAACAAAAACTTAAGAGTGAAACGATGGCTCCTGTGCTAAGTGTATGTTTAACTTATTAAGAAACTGTCAGGTATGACACCAGAGGCAAAGGCAACAAAATAAAAAATAAATAAATTGGGCTACTTCAAAATTGAAAACTTTTGTGCAAAAACAGGACAATAATCAACAAAAGGTAATCCATGTAATGAAAGAAAATATCTACAAATTGTGTATCTGATAAGGGGTTAAGGTCTAGCATATATAAAGAAATCCTACAGATCAACAGTAACTAGAACAACAAAAACAATTAAAACGTGGGAAAAGGATCAGCCTCAGTGCCTCACACCTGCAATCCCAGCACTTTGGGAAGCCAAGGCAAGAGGATCGCTTGAGCCCAGGAGTTGGAGACCAGCAGGGGCAACAGAGATTGAGGCAGGAGGATCACTTGAACCCAGGAGTTGTAGGCTGCAGTGAGCTGTGATCACACGACTGCACTCCAGCTTGGGTGACAGAGTAAAACCTTGTCTCAAAAAAAAAAAAATGTGGGAAAAGGACTCCAATAGACATTTCTCCAAAGTAAGTATACAGATGGCCAATAAGTACATGAAAAGATGTTCAGAATCTCTAGTCATTAGGGAACTGCAAATCAAAGCCACCATGAGATAGCACTTCATATCCATTAGGATGGCTATTATTAAAAACAGAAAATAAGTTTTGTCGAGAATGTGGAGAAATTGGAGCCCTTGTGCTCTGCTGGTGGGAATGTAGAATGGCATAGCCTCTGTGGAAAACAATACGATATTTCCTCAAAAAATTAAAAACATAGGGCCGGGTGCAGTGGCTCACTCCTGTAATCCCAGCTCTTTGGGAGGCCGAGGCGGCAGATCACAAGGTCAGGAGATTGACACCATCCTGGCTAACACTGTGAAACCCTGTCTCTACTAAAAATACAAAAAATTAGCCGGGTGTGGTGGCAGGCACCTGTAGTCTCAGCTACTCCGGAAGCTGAGGCAGGAGAATGGTGTGAACCCAGGAGGCGGAGCTTGCAGTGAGCCGAGATAACGCCACTGCACTCCAGCCTGGGCAACAAAGCAAGACTCCGTCTCAATAAAAAAAAAAAAAAATTAAAAACATATCATATGATCCAGCAGTTTCACTTCTGGGCATGTACCTCCCAAAAATGAAAGCAGAAACCCAAAGAGATACTTGTAAATTAATGTTCAATCGCAGCATTATTCACAATAGCTAAAAGGTGGGAGCAACCCAAGTGTTCATTAATGGATAAATGTGTAAACACAGTATGTTATATAGTATTTAGCCTTAAAAAGAAAGGAAATTCTGACATGCTCCAATATGGATGAACTTTGAAGGCATTATGCTAAGAGACATAAGCAGTCACAAAAGGCAAAATAATGTATGATTCCACACATACAAAGTACCTAGAGCAGTCAAATTCAGAGACAGAAAGTAGAATGTGTGTTGCCAGAGGTGGAGGGTGGGAGGAATAGGGAGTTACTGTTTAATGAGTACAGAGTGTCAGTTTTGCAAGATGAAGGAAATTCTAGAGATGGACAGTGGTAATGGTTGTACAGCAATGTGAATTTACTTAATGTCACTGAACTGCACACTTAAAAATGGTTAAAATGGTCATGGCACGGTGGCTCAGGCCGGTAATCTCAGCACTTCGGGAGGCCAAGACAGGTGGATCACGAGGTCAGGAGATTGAGACTATCCTGGCCAACGTGGTGAAACCCCATTTCTACTAAAACACAAAAAGTTAGCTGGGCATGGTGGTGCACACCTGTAGTCCCAGCTACTCGGGAGGGTGAGGCAGGGGAATCGCTTGAACCCAGGAGACAGAGATTGCAGCGTGCCGAGATCACGCCACTGTACTCCAGCCTGGCGACAGAGCAAGACTCCGTCTCAAAAACAAAAACAAACAAAAATGCTTAAAATGGCCATGTGAAGAAAGGGAAAAAAATGAAAAGGTTAAAATGACAAATTTTATTTATATATATATATATATATTTTTTTTTTTTACTACAATTTTGTTTTGTTTTGTTTTTTGAGAAAGTATCTTCCTCTGTCTCTCAGGCTGGGGTGCAATGGTGTGATCTTGGCTCACTGCAGTCTCCTCTTCCCAGGCTCAAGCCATCCTCCTGCTTCAGCCTCCGGAGTAGCTGAGACTACAGGCACATGCCACTGCATTCGGCTAATTTTTGTATTTTTTGTAGAGACAGAGTTTTGCCATGTTGCCCAGGCTGGTCCCAAACTCCTGAGCTGAGGTGACCCTCCCGCCTCCACCTCCCAAAGTGCTGGGATTATAGGCATGAGCCACTGTGTCTGGCCTTATTTACATTTCCAGCAACAGTGTATGAGAGTTCCAGTTATTCCCCATCCTCATCAACACTTAGTACAATAAGTCTTTTTAATTTTAGTCATTCTAATTGATGAGTAACATCTCATTGTGGTTTTAACTTGCATTTCCCTGATGCCTAATAGTGTTGAATATAAAGCATGTGCTTATTTGTTCTTGGTATATCTTCTTTGATGAAGCATCTGTTAAAATAAATTGCCCATTTTTGGCCAGGCACGGTGGCTCACGCCTGTAATTCCAGCACTTTGAGAGGCCAAGGCGGGCGGATCACGAGGTCAGGAGATCAAGACCATTCTGGCTAACACGGTGAAACCCCGTCTCTACTAAATATGCAAAAAAAATTTAGCCAGGTGTGGTGGCAGGCTCCTGTAGTCCCAGCTACTTGGAAGACTGAGGCAGGAGAATGGCATGAACCTGGGAGGTGGAACTTGCAGGGAGCCAAGGTCACGCCACTGCACTCCAGCCTGGGTGACAGAGTGACACCCCGTCTCAATAAATAAATAAATAAATAATTTGCCCATTTGTATAGGGAGCTGTTTTCTTGAGTGTTGAGAGTTCTTTATACCAGTAAGATACAAATCTTACATCAGATACATATTTATGAAAATATTTTCTTCCAGCCTCTAGTTTTCTAATGAACAGTTTCTCTTGAAGAGCAAAATTTAAAATTCTGATGAAATCCAATTGGTTATGTTTGGTGGTCATATCTAGGAAAGCTTTGCCTAATGCATGGTCACAAGGGTTTTCTTACACATTGTTTTGATAGTTTTAAGTTTTACATTTAGCTCTATTCAATTTTGAGTTAATTTTTATATATAGCATGAGATATAGATCAAAGAAGTTTTTTGTTTTGTTTTATTTTTACGTGTGAATATCCAGTTGTTCCAGTATCATTTGTTGAACAGACTTCTTTCTCCAAGGAATTGCTTTTGCATATTTGTCAGTAATCTGTTATTCATGTATGTGTGGGTCCATTTCTGGACTCTCCATTCTGTTCCATTTCTTGTCTATCTTAACAGCAGTACAAACTGCCTTGCCTACCATAGCTTTATAATCAATATAGGTCAATAAATCTGTATTTTAGATTTAAGTCTAAATTTCACATTGAGATTAAAATCTAAAGTCTATATTTTAGATTTAATGAATAAATAAAGAAATTTAAATAAGTTTAAATTTCTACTTTATAAATAAATGAATGGGAAAAAGCCATGTTAATCTTCCAACTGTGTTCTACTTTTACAAAGTCATTTTGGTGTGCTAGATTCTTAGCACTCTTATATGAACTTTAAAAACAATTTGTCGGCCGGGCGCGGTGGCTCAAGCCTGTAATCCCAGCACTTTAGGAGGCCGAGACGGGCAGATCATGAGGTCAGGAGATCGAGACCATCCTGGCTAACATGGTAAAACCCCGTCTTTACTAAAAAATACAAAAAACTAGCCGGGCGAGGTGGCGGGCACCTGTAGTCCCAGCTACTCGGGAGGCTGAGGCAGGACAATGGCGTAAACCCGGGAGGCGGAGCTTGCAGTGAGCTGAGATCCGGCCACTGCACTCCAGCCTGGGCCACAGAGCGAGACTCCGTCTCAAAAAAAAAAAAAACAACAAAACAATTTGTCAATTTCTACCCAAAAAAAACAACACAGAAACCCATGTAGAGTTTTGGATTGGGTATGCTTTAAATCTGTAGCTCAATTTAGGTAGAATTAACATCTTAATAATGTTCAGTCTTTCAACCCGTGGATATGGTGTATGCTTCTATTTACTTAGACCTTCTTTAATTTCTCTCAGTAGTGTTCTGTAGTTTTAACTTTTGTACAGGTCTTACTCATCTTTTGGTAAAATTTATTCTTATTCCCTATTTTTGATGCTATTACACATGGTATTATATTTTAATTTTAATTTGATTGTTCATTGCTGATACAGAAAAATATTATTTTGTGTAGTGATCTTATATCCTACAACAAGCTTGTCCAACCCGTGGCCTATGGGCCGCATGTGACCCAAGACAGCTTTGAATGTGACCCAACACAAATTTATAAACTTTATTAAAACATGAGACTTTTTTTTTTCTTTGCAGTTTCTTTTTTTTTTTTTTTTTTTTAAGCTCATCAACTATTATTAGTGTTAGTGTATTTTATGTGTGGCCCAAGACAATTCTTCATCCATTGTGGCTCAGGGACACCAAAAGATTGGACACCCCTGTCTTACAATTTTGCTAAACTTATTTATTAGTTTTAGTAGGTTTTTTGCATATTTCATCATATTTTCTATATAAATGATAGTAGAGATGTACTGTTTGTGAATAAAGGCAGTTTCATTTCTTTCTTTCTGATCTGGATGTCTTTTCTTTTCTTGATTGATTGCACTGGCTAGAAGCTCCAGTACAATGGTGAATAGTAGTATTGAGAGTGAACCTTCTTGTCTTATTTCTGATCGTGGAGATAAAGCATTCAGTCTTTCACTGTTAAGTCCGATGTTAGCTGTAGGTTTTTCAAAGGTGCCTATCAGATTGAGGAAGTATAATTCTATTCCTACTTTGCTAAGAAGTTTCATCAGGGATAGATATTAAATATTAGATCTTGTCAAGTGCTTTTTCTATGTTGAGTGACATGATCATACAGTTTTTCTTTTTTATTAATATTTTGGGCTTTGGTAGTTTATGTCTTTAAAGGAATTTGTTCATCTGTATTGTCAAATTTATGGTATAAAGGTATTCATAATATTCTCTTGTTAACCTTTTAATATTTGTAGAATCTGTAGTGATGGCATCTCTCTCATTTTTTATTTTGTACAACATGATGTTTTGAAATATGTATATGTTGTGGAATGGCTAAATAAGCTAATTAACATATGTATTACCTCACATATTTATCCCTTTTTATGATCAGAACACTTGAAGTCTACTTTCTTAGCAATTTGCAAGGAAACAATACAGTAGTCACCATGTTATACAATAGATCTCTTGAATTTATTTCTCCTCCCACAGCCTCTGGTAACCAGCATTCTACTCTCTACTTGTGTGAGTTCAACTTTTGTAGATTGTACATATGAATGAGATCATTCAGTATTTGTCTTTCTGTGCCTGGCTATTTCACTTAACATAATGTCTCCAGGTTCATCATGTTGTCACAAATGACAGGATGCCCTTCTTTTTTAAGACTGAGTAGTATTCCGTTGTGTATATGTGCCACATTTTCTTCATTCATCTGTTGATAGACATTTAGATTGACACCATATCTTGATCATTGTCAATAATGTTGCAATGAATATGGAGTGCAGGTATCTTTTCAATATACGAATACTGTTCTTTGGATATATCACCCAGTAGTGGGATTGCTTGATCATATGGTAGTTCTGTTTTCAATTTTTTGAGAAACCTCCTTACTGTGTTCCATAATTTACATTCCTACCAGCAATGTGCAAGGATTCCCTTTTCTCCACATCCTCACCAACATTTATCTTTCTTTTTTTAATCATAGCCATTTTAACAGGTGTAAGAAGAAATCTCATGGATATAATTTGCATTTCTCTAATGATTAACAATCTTGGGCATTTTTTCATACTCCTATTGGGCATTTGTATGTCTTTTGAGAAATATCTATCAGGCCCTTTGATCATTTCTTTTTTTTTTTTTTTTTTTTTTTTTGAGATGGAGTCTCGCTCTGTTGTGCAGGCTGGAGTGCAGTGGTGTGATCTTGGCTCACTGCAACCCCCACCTCCCAAGTTCAAGCAATTCTCCTGCATCAGCCTCCCGAGTAACTGGGACTACAGGCATGTGCCACCATGCCCAGCTACTTTTTTGTGTTTTTTTGTAGAGATGGCATTTCACCATGTTAGCCAGGATGGTCTCTATCTCTTGACCTTGTGATCCACTCGCCTTGGCCTCCCAAAGTGCTGGGATTACAGGTGTGAGCCACCGTGGCTGGCCAAATTTTTCTTTCTTTGTGTCCTTACTCTATAAGCTTTTTTCCATTTTTAAAATTTTTTATTTTCTTTTTTTACTTTTTAAACTTTTTTGTTAAAACTAAGACACAGGACAGGTGTGGTGGCTCATGCCTGTAATCCCAGCACTTTGGGCAACCGAGGCGGGCTGATCACCACCTGAGGTCAGGAGTTCGAGAGCAACCTGACCAACATGGAGAAACCCTGTCTCTACTAAAAATACAAAATTAGCTGGGCGTGGTGGCGCATGCCTGTAATCCCAGCTACTTGGGAGGCTGAGGCAGGAGAATCGCTTGAACCTGGGAAGCAGAGGTTGTGGTGAGCCAAGATAGAGCCATTGCTCTATCTCTAGCCTGGGCAACAAGATAAAACTCCGTCTCAAAAAAAAAAAAAAAAAAACAGGCCAGGCACCGTGGCTCACGCCTGTTTCTTTGAGAACATTGTAGTGCAAGTCTTCTGGTGATAAATTACTTAAAATTTTGTTTTTGAAAGGTATTTTCACAAGTACAGAATTTAAGGTTGCCAACTTTTTTCTTTCCATACTTGTTTGCTTTTTATTCCTCTAAGAAATCTGTTATCATCTTTGTCTTTATTTTTTATATGTAATGTGTCCTTTTTCTCTACTTTTGAGATTTTTGCTGTATCATAATTTTAAGCAATTTGTTTATGATGTTTTGACTTTATTTGGTATAGTTTTCTTCATGTTTTTTGTGTTTCATGTTCATTGAGCTTCTTGGATCTCTGGCTTTATGCTTTTTCTTAAATTTGGAAAAATATTGGCCATTATTTCTTCAAATATGTTTTCTGTCCCTCCTCCAATCTGCTTTCCTTTAGGGACTGAAATGACATATATATTAGGCAACTTGAAGTTGTGTTACAGCCCACTGATTTTTTTTTGTTTTTGATAATTTTTATTGCTATGTCTACAAATTCATCTTTTCAGCTGCAGTTTCTAATCTGCCATTAATCCCACGCATTTTCATCTTCACACATAATTTTTCTATCTAGAAGTTC
This sequence comes from Macaca thibetana thibetana, assembly GCF_024542745.1. Lineage (NCBI taxonomy): Eukaryota > Metazoa > Chordata > Mammalia > Primates > Cercopithecidae > Macaca > Macaca thibetana. The sequence continues at coordinate 91,264,705 of NC_065584.1, forward strand.
CATTTGGGTCTTTTTTATTTCTTCCATGTCTTTATGTAACTTTTTAAACCAATAGAATACAATTATTATAACTGTTTTAATGTTTTTATTTGCTAACTTAACATCTGTGTCAATTCTGGGTCAGTTTTGATTGATTGATTATTCTCATTATGGGCCATGTTTTCCTGCTTCTTTGGATGCTTGGTAATCTTTGGATATTAGACTTTGTGAATTTTACCTTGTTAGGTATTGATTATTTTAGTATTCCTATGAATATCCTTGAGTATTGTCCTCTAGTGCAATCAAGTCAATTGGAAACAGTTTGATCCTTTTAGGTCTTACTTTTTATGATCTATGTGGTGATCTGAGCAGTGTTCAGTCTACAGCTAATTATCAGCCCTACTGAGATAAAAGACTTCTGAGTATCTATCTAATGCCTCATGAATTAGAAATTTTTTCAGTCTGATTGCTGGCAACAGGCACCAGCCTTATGTGAGCACAAAACACTGTTCCCTGTAACTTCGTTGAAGGATTCTTTCTCCAGACTTAAGTAATTTTCTTACGCACATGCTAATCAGTATTCTGTCCCTAGACTTAAGGGTGTCCCTCTGCTAATCTCTTGGTTGCTCTGTCTCTGGAGCCTTCTCCTCTTCAGTAATTTGTTCTGTCAGTTCTAGTCACCTTGGTCTCCCCAAATTCTCAACTCTACTTCCTCAACTCAGGTAGTCCACTGGGGTAACTTCTGGGTGCCCTCTCCCTGTGCTGTTTCCTGGAAACTCTCTCAAAGCAATAAACTGGGTTGATTTATTTTTTCCATCTCTCAGGAATTGCTCTCTCATTGCTTGTCTTGTTTCTTGAAACCATTGTTTTATCCTTTGTTCTGTGGGCTGTTTATTTGTTTGTTTTGGGTTATTTCAGGCCAGAGGGTAAATGTAGTTACTATTACTTCATCTTGGCCAGAAGTAAAAGTTGTAACAACAGTTATTTGTTTTCTACCTCAGGGTCAGTTGGGCTTCAGCTGATTTAATCTGGGGTCATTGAGAACTGTTTGGGCTAAGCTAATTTCTACTGGACTTTATATATATATGTACATATAAATACATATGTATGTGCTAAGCTAATTTCTACTGGACTTTATATACGTACATATGTATGTGTATAATACACACATATACACATATACATTTATGTGTGTGTGTGTTTATATATACATGTGTATGTATGTGTGTATATGTATGTGTACATATATGTGTGTCCATATACATAAAGAAGGTTTAATTTAGTTGAAAGTAGAAATCAGCAGGTCAGTAGTAGCCACCATAATCTTGGGATATAATACTACTAATTTCAAAGAAATTATGGTATAGTGTTGAAATGTATATTTCTAAAAATAACTATGTAAATTATCATTTAACATCTTTGTTTTTTATTTTAAAATTAGAAGACAATGTATGTAAAACTATGCAAGAATCACAGGAAACCCACATATCCAACCACCTAGATGAAGTTGTTGCTGCTGTTAGCATCACTAATAGTAAGAAGTTCCAAAACAAGCTGCCTCAGACAGCACTATTCCAGCCTCCTCGAGAGAAACTCCACCTCTGTGAAGAGAAAGCAAAGTCTTATTCCAACAGTCACGAAGTAAGGAGACTTTTGTTTCTGTATTTCTACTCTGGGATTTGAGCTATAAGGTATAATCAAGAGAAGTAGAATGTTTTGGATTACATTCCTAATCTCAGCAGTTTGGTACAAGAGAGTGTGTAAGACAGTGCCTTTGTTATAACATGAATGAATGTAGTATCTCTAGGCTCCAAGCACAGCAGCTGGCACAGCCAACAACAAATATTTATTGAGGTCCCACTGTGTGCCAAGTCTGGGCACTGGGATACAACACAAACAAAGCAGATGAAGCTTCTGCTCTCATAGAGCTTATAATTCCTTATAATCTCAGATCTTGTTCTCTGCATGCTTCTTTCCCATTCTTTCCTTGAAAGTTTTACTCATTCACTAACTCATTCAGTAGGCATTTCTCTGTCATCTCTTATGTGTTGGGTCCTGTTCATCCATTCATCATAAATACCTATTGTATGCCTAATATGTGCCAGGTGCCATGTAGGTACCAGGGGCACAGAAAGAAAAGCCACAGTCTTTGTCTTGGAGGGACTCGGGATTTGGTTGGGAAGATAGATGGGGGACAGATAATGGTAGTCAGTTTGATAAGTTCTGTGAGAGCTCGAGTGACATAGATACAAAACAGAAAGGGGTGGGCAGTGAGCCTGGAGGTGGTAGAGGGACAGCAGGTAAAGCACACTTTCTTGGGATGGGAGTTACGTAGACTGCATTAGTAAACAGTGCTTAGGAGTTGGACAGGTGATGAAGAGGACCAAAATGTTCTGGACAGAGGTAGCAGATAGACAAGAGCCAAAGGTCTGAGGGAGTGCAGTCTGTTTGGAGAACTATAAGGAGCTGTCTGGGACTAATGTGTTAGTGACACAGGGCAAGATATGAAGCTGGATTATGGGCAGGAACTGAGGCCCAGAGGGCACTCAAGGCCTAGTGAAAGAGTTTTGATTTTCCCCTGAAGATGATGGAGGATTACCATGAGGTTATAAGTAGAAGCATGCCATGAGCAGGTTTGATTTTAAGAACAATCACTCCCATAGCTATGAAAGGTATGGACAAAAAAAGAGTAAAACTGGAAGAGGAGCATCAGTTAGGAGGATATTTGCAATAATCCTCCAATAATGAGGACCGGAACAACACGTGGCAGAGGCAATAGAAATGCTGAGCTCTTTTGAAAGGAATTTAGAAATGAAGTCAGTGGGACAGGACTGGATGACTGAGGGGACATAGGGAATGGGGATGTGAGAGTGAGAAAGATGGGGTGTGTAGAATTCCTACCACCCAAGGTCTGAGTCTGCTTGGATGATTGGAGACTTGCCCATGACCTTCATCAGTATAGTGAATACAGGAGAAAGACCAGGATTATAGAGAAAGAGCACAAATTTGGTTTTGAGGTTGTACTTGTTCATTATGCAACAGATACTCGGTACCTACTATTTGTAGGCTCTAGGCTGGCAGCCTTTCTCAACCAGACTTCTGCAAAAGAATTAAGCCCTCATGCCCAAAGGCATTTAACAAATGTAAAGAATTAACTTATTTTCTGTGTATCTAGAATGGTATTAAACATGTCGTTGTTCTGTGGTTCTGGTGAAGAATCCAGGATACAATGGTGAATAGGACAGACAAGGTACATACCCTGATGGACCTGAGAGGCGATCGACGTTGTAAATGGACCAGATTCTTATAGACTGTGATAAGTGCTAAGGAGGACATAGAGTGGCTCTGTCTTGGGTAGCGTGATCAGGGAGGGCCTCCAGGAAGATAAGGTGAGATCTGAGGAAGAGAAGGAGCCAGTGTGGAGGAGCTGAGGGAAAAGAGTTCTAGGGAGAGGAAATAGCACACATAAAGCTACAAGGTAGGCACAAGCAGGACATATTTGAAGCAAGGAGAAGAAGCTGCAAGCTGACATTAAACATAGTGAGAGAGGCTGTCAGTTCACTTACGGCCTTGCAGGTTTCAAGCTAAGTGCCCTGGAAGGCCTTAAAAATATTTTCAGCAAGGTATTAACATGATGTAATTTACTTTTTAAAATATCAGGTTTTTGGTAATTTTGTATTTTAAAGTAATTTCTGACTTACAGAAAAGGCACAAGATTCACTCATTGTTAACATTTGCTGTGTTGCTTTGTTCTCTGACTCTCATTGTTTTTCTGAACTGAGAGTAAGTTATAGATATTATGGCCCTTTACCCCCAAATTCTTCAGTGTTTATTCCCTAAGAATAAAGCTATTCCCTTACATAGCCACGGTACAGTGATCGTAATTAGGAAATTAATGTCAGTATAATACTATTATCTAATCTGTAAACCTTGTTTATATTTCTTCTTAATAATGTCCTTTACAGAAAATAATCAGACCCATGGTTCAGTCTGTGAATTCATGCTAAATAGAGTTGTTATGTCTCTTTAGTCTCCTTTAATCTGAAACAGTTGCTTAACCTACTTTGTTTTTCATGATCTTGATATCTTGGAAATATGTACTCTAATTGTTTTGTAGAATATCTTTCCTTTTGAGTTTGTCTTATGCTTCCTCATGATTCTATTCAGATTGTACATTTGGAGCAGGAATACCACAGGTGTGACATGGGGCGCTCCTTAGTGCGTCCTGTCAGGAGGTGCAGAATGTCTATTTGTCTCGTGACAGTGATGCCAACCTTGAACATTTGGTTAAGGTGCTGTGTGGCAGGTTTCTTTACTGCAGAATTGCTATTTTTCCCTTTGTAATTAATAAGTATTTTGTGGGGAGATTCACTGAGACTATGTATATATTTAAAACTTCACTCCGTCAGTTTTAGTATTCACTGATGATTTTCACCTGAATCAGTTATTACTATGATGTTTGTCACAGAGCCAGTCGCTGACTTCCACATGCTTTCAACATTTGTTTGTTGGCATTCTATTATAAGGAAGAGCTTTTCTTTCTTCACAGCTTATTTATCATTCATTTATTCCTATCAGTATGGGTTCAGGAAATTGTATTTTTCAAATACACTACAACCTATTGTTTTCTTGGAAGCTCAGATTATTCCATATCTGCCAATGGGAGACCCTTCAAGCTGACTCCTGAGTCCTCAATCCATCCCCTCATTGTTTAACCACTTCCTGATGCTACCACTTGCTGGTAAATCATCTCAACTTTCCAGCCTTATATTCCTTCATCTTTAAATTGAGGGGACCAGATTAGATTATTTCCAAGGCTCCTCCCAGTTTTGAAATTGCCTTGCTACTTCATACTTGTCTTCTGTCTGCCCCTTACCAATGCCTATTGCTAAAGCCACTGGGACTGGTAGAATAAAGGTTGGAAAACCAATAGGGATATTTGGACCATGCCTTATAACATAAGGAAGTGAAGGGAGGGCAAGCTGTTTCTTGTATACCTCTAACCCCGCTCAGGTCCTGAGAACCAAGGTTATTATCAGGGAAGCCCAACTCAGCCTGCACAGTCCCCTTTGCTGGAAATCTGTATTTGGGACAGATTCACTATCAAAACAGATCTCCCTCTTTTTTCTGTCTGGATTCCGTGATGTTGTCGTCATTTCCTTCTCTTTCATACACTGTAGTTGTTGTTCTCTTTCTCTCTCTCCAAAGAAGTCATTCCATAAACTTCCTGTGTCTAGAGGCAATAAAAAGGTGATTCCCAAAAGAAGTACAAACAGCCAGCTAACACATGAAGACGTTCAGCCTCATCAATTTGGGGGAAAAATGTGGACTAAATCCAGAAGAAATGGGCCAACTGACAAATTGACAAACCAAAACCAAAACAAAAATTCCACAATTTGTACTCGGTTCAACATAAGGGGCATTTCTGCTCACATATGATGTGTTGAAAGTATGAACTGGTGCAACCTCTTGGAGAGGTACTTCACCAATAGCTACTCACAGCCTCAGAATTTTGCATATCCTTTATACAACGATCCCATTTGGAGGAATTTCTTTTGTGGGAATGTTTATGGGTGTGTGCAAAGGTATCCATACGGGATATTCAGTGAGTAAAAAATTTGCAGACACCTAAATGCCCAATAAAGAGTGGATTGAGTAATGCGGTTATGATATAATCATATAATAAAATACTGTAGAGCCATTCAAACTTATATCATAGAAGATGACATGAGAAGTTATTCATATATTGTTAAAACAGCAGACTGTAAACCTGCAAGTAGCTTATGAACCTATTTTTGAAAAAGAAAAAATAGCCAGGCGCAGTGGCTCACACCTGTAATCCCAGCACTTCGGGAGGCTGAGGCGGGCGGATCGTGAGGTCAGGAGATCGAGACCATCCTGGCTAACAAGGTGAAACCCTGTCTCTACTAAAAATACAAAAATTAGCCGGGCATGGTGGGGGGCGCCTATAGTCCTAGCTACTCGGGAGGCTGAGGCAGGAGAATGGCATGAACCCGGGAGGTGGAGCTTGTAGTGAGCGGAGATTGCACCACTGCACTCCAGCCTGGGTGACAGAACGAGACTCTGTCTCAAAAAAAAAACAAAGAAAAAAGAAAAAGAAAAAATATATAGATTCATAAAAATAAAGAATAAAGGGATATTTAGCTGCCTAGATATCTCTAGGGGGTAAACTTACAGGTGATTTTTAGTTTTTATCTTTTTGCTCGTCTGTATTTTGACAATGAGCATACATTATTTTTGCAGTAAGAAACATGTTACTATAGAAAAAAAATGCCACAGTCCACCTTCTTTCAGCACTTTATGGTGAGCATGTATTCCTTAGCTTCCTCCTGCTAGGTCACAAAAGTGACTCTTCTTTGGCCAACTGTCTGGCTGTGTATTTTTGTCTAGAAAAATGTTGTTTTAGGGTGAAGGTATTTCCAATGCATGGAGGAATTGTGTGGAAATGCAAGTCCTTTGAGCTTTGACATTGATGGGGGTGCATCCTAGGGGCATCCTGGGTCTTCTCCACAACTCCATCGTTGTTCTTACCTTTCTTCCTCTGCTTTGACCCCTTCAGCTTTCTTTCTTCAGCCATCTCTCTTGCTGTTCTGACTATCTGCTGCTGCATAACACCCCAACAACTTAGTGTCTTAAAACAAAAAGAGCGATTCATTTTCTCATGAGCTTGCAGTTTTTGCAGAGCTCAGTGGGGTTTGCTCAGCTTTGTTCCACACAGCATCAGCTGGTCTTGAAAGGTCTGGAGAATCTGGTGCCAAAATGGTTCACTTTCTATGTGGGTCTTTCTATGTGGGTCTTCTCTCCAAGGGGCCATGTTGGCTTCCTCACAGCACTGTGGTTGGGTTCTGTATTAGTTTGTGGTGGTGACATAATAAAATTCCACACATGCTGTGGCTTAAAGAACAGAGTTTATTTCCTCACAGTTCTGGAGGCTGGAAGTCCAAGATCAAGGTGTGAGCAGGGCTTGATTTCATTCTAAAACCTCTCTCCTTAGTTTGTAGATGACTGCCCTCTTGTTGTATTCTCACATGGTCATTACTCCATGTGCATGCCCATCCCTGGTGTCTTTTCCTCTTCATATATAAGGATACCAGCTGTATTGGACTAGGGTCCGCCCTAACACCTTGTTTGAACTTAAATCACCTCTTTAAAGACCTCATCTCCAAAAACAGTTAAATTATAAGCTGCTGGGGGTTGGGACTTAAATATATAAATTCAGGGAGGTTGGGGAGGGGACACAGTTCAGCCCATAACAGGTTTCAAGTGTGAGTACCCAAGAAGAGACAGAAAGCAAAGCCACCAGTTCCTTTAGACTGTGGCCTGAAAATTGGTCCTGCATCATTTCCTCCAGGTTCTATTGGCCAAACAGTCATAAAGCCCAGATTCACAGGAAATGGGACATAGACCCCCATCTGTGGATGGAAGGAGTATCAGAGAATTTTGGAGCTGAAGGTTTTCGTTTGTTTGTTTGTTTGTTTGTTTTGAGATGGAGTCTCGCTGTGTTGCCCAGGCTGGAGTGCAGTGGTGCAATCTCGGCTCACTACAGACTCCGCCTCCCAGGTTCACACTGTTCTGCCTCAGCCTCCCAAGTAGCTGGGACAACAGATGCCCACCACCACGCTTGGCTAATTTGTTGTATTTTTAGTAGAGACTAAAAATACAGGGTTTCACCATGTTAGCCAGGATGGTCTCAATCTCTTGACCTCATGATCCACCCACCTCAGCCTCCCAAAGTGCTGGGATTACAGGTTTGAGCCACCGCGCCCGGCCTGGAACTGTGTTTTAAAACTACCAGCTTTGCTTTGAGGATATGGCTGCTCTGAGATCACCTCGAACTGGGAATCAAGTTTTCTGTTCTTTTTGTCCTAGCCCTGAATGAAAATGTGCTTCTCACTGCTTTAATCAACTCTGTAAGTCCTGCTGATCTCATTTGCTATGCTAGTGTAGACGGCTAAGGAGAGTTTTGAATTGAGAGCTAAAGTATAGTATTTGACAGCCTGGGCAACATGGCAAAACCCTCTCTCTACCAAAAATACAAAAAATTAGCCAGGTGTGGTGGTGCACACCCGTGGTCCCAGCTGCTCAGGAGGCTGAGGTGGGAGGGTTGCTCGAGCCCACCCTGGAGGTCGAGGCTACAGTGAGCCAAGATTGTGCCACTGTACTCCAGCCTGGGTGACAGAGTGAGACCCTGTCTGTCTCTCTCACTCTCTCTCTCTCTCTCTCTCTCTCACCCTAACCCTAACCCTGTCTCTCTCTCTCTCTCACTCTCTCTCTCTCTCTCTCTCACCCTAACCCTAACCCTGTCTCTCTCTCTCTCTCTCTCTCTCTCTCTCACACACACACACACACACACACACACAAAGTATAGTATTTGCGAACACTACCATTTGCCCCTGTTGTGCCTGCATATGGAGTAGCTGTTCATTGGTGGACAGCTGGGAAACCTAGAGAATGACTAGATGTCTGCTCTACTTTTTCTATTTTTTAAATTCTATTTCTTTTTTTCACCTTTAAATGTGCTATAAATTGTACTTCTTATGTTTATTGTCTATTTCATCTTACCAACTGTACACTCTACCACCCCAAATAGATCTTTGTCTGTTTTGTTCTCTGATACATCTCAAGTGCTTTGAACAATGTTTTGAACATAGTAGTCACTCAGTATTTATCAAAGGGATATAAAAGCACATTGATTTTGTGTTTTGTGACTCTTAAGTTTTAAGTTGTATAACTGGTAAGCCTGTTTTCTCTTCCTAACAGTACAAACAGGCCGTCCACGAACTTGTGCGTTGCGTAGCACTGACAAGAATTTGCTATGGAGACTCACATTGGAAACTAGCAGAGGCACATGTTAATCTGGCTCAAGGCTACCTCCAGCTGAAAGGTAAGCTCGCCTTAGACTGAGGGTGATCAATTGGTTGATTTCTGCTGTTCTCTCCAAAATTTGATTCATACTTAATTCGAAGGATGGGGTTTTTTAATATTCTTCTTTCTAAATACCAAGAAGCCATTTCCTTTTAGAAAGAGTTGATAAAGTATATAACATGTAAACATTCAAAGGGGAAAAAGGGAAAAAATATTGTAACTTTTTTTTTTTATGATTTCAAAAGTAAGGTTCTTAGGAGAAAATTAATCTACAAAGAAGACTTTGTAGGAAAAAACCCAAGGTATGGAATAGGGGCCCAGAATGGGATTCATTCACACTTTTATTGGAGAATCTCTTGACTGTAAATAACCAAAAAAGCACTTTGGGAAAATGGGCGGATCACGACAGGAGATCGAACCATCCTGGCTAACATGGTGAAACCCCGTCTCTAAAAAAATTGACATAAAGTGGCAAACTCGGGAGGCTGAGGCAGGAGTTTTTTGGCTCATACAACTGAAAAAAGTTTTGCAACAACTGAAAAATGCAAGAGAAAAACTTGCTTTAGATTTAGCCATATCCAGTGTTCAAACAATGTGACCAGGATTCAGTTTGTCTCTCTCCTACTGCTTGGCTCTGTTTTTCTTGGTATTTGCTCCATTCTTAGCCAGGCTTTGCCCACATAGTGGCAGCAAGACTGCCTGCAACTTTAGGCTTCCCTTATAAGCATTCCCAGGAGTAAAATAATGTCCCTCTACCAAAATCCTAGAATATGGGAAGGGTTCTAATTGAAACAACTTGGGTTGTATACCAAAGGCAAGGAGTAGTCTGATTGGCTAAACCTTCCTTTTGGCTTCATTGGATCCTGAAGGAGAAGCAGGCCTTCGCCAAATCACATGGATTGGATGTGCAGGAGCCAGGCATCCCAAAAGGGAAACGGGAGACTGGGTGCAGGGAAGACAAAAACAATAGACACCGAGGATGTGATAATGGCTTCTACTTACTGACTGTGCAGCCTAAGACAAGATGGACAAGAGCATCTCTCTGCTCAGCTTCTTCGGCTGAAAAGTGATAATGATGGTGATGGTGATGCTAACTTTCCAGGGTTGGCCCAGTGAATAAAGAAAACAATAGAAGTGGAAAACACCAAATGCCAAGCATATTCTATACCAAGCATATTCATTATTGCCATCCAATCAATTTGGCCAAATCTGATTATAGACTTGTCCTACCTATCAGATCAAAGCTGTTAGAGACCTTGGAGATTATCTAGTTTAAACTCTGCCCTCCCACCCCGTTTTGTAGATTCAGGGAAAACAATGAGTCTGAGTTAGAACAGCTTACCCCATACCACACTGTTAATAAGTAGCTGATCTAAGACTCAGACCTAGGATTTCAATGCCAGTTTGTCCTGCCATCTGGGGTTTCAGATGATGCTTTTCTTATACAGCCTGCTGCCTCTCTGCGTGATAGTCCTTCTCAATTTAAAGTAAGAGTAGTATCTGCCATTTATTAAAGTCTCATTTGGTGCCAGGCATCATGTTACTTTCCATGCATAACCTGGTTCAGTCCTCACCACGGTCCTCAGAGGTGGGTATTTTTAATATCCCTGTTTACAGCTGAGAAAGCTGAGGCCAGCATTTTATAATAAGTGGTAGAGCAGGGGATCCATTCTGGGCAGTCTGACTTCAGAGCCAATGTTTTTTTTTATGATTTCAAAAGTAAGGTTCTTAGGAGAAAATTGAACTTCACCCTATGCTGCCTCCAGTAAATTGAGTTCAGGTTCCTTCAGGGACTTGACACAGTTGAAAATACAGTCCACCATGCTTTGTGTAATATCACAAGCACAGGTGGCACTAATACATGTGTGTGCTTTTTAAAAATATGTAATAAGATAATATCGTGTAAGAATTCCCACATGAAAAGCATACCCTTGACTTTCTCCATTAGAAAATATATTCTTCCTGTTTTATAGACATAGGAACAGAATTAACTTCATATTTTGACAGGTTTTTTTAGAGATGTGAATACAATTTTGTGTAACTAAGAACATAAGACGGGGGCTGTGTGTATGTGAGTGGAAGTGGGTGTCAGTGTAAGGGAGGAGGATGGGAATACAGGGAAGTGCAAAGCCCTGAAGCTTTGCTGGCTTCAGTCCTCCCTTCCCACAGATTAACAAGCCCATGGAGGAACACTGGAACACACTGAGGAATTCGTTCTTAGTAGTAATTTTTTTTTTTTTTTTTTTTTTTTTTTTTTTGCTCCATTTTGTTTCATATTAGTCTCTTACCACATAGGAATACGAAATTATCACACATTAATCTGTTACCTCACTGGAATTGTGTTTGTAAGTTTTTGTAGATATCAGATATGCATTATGTTAAAAAATAACTCTCTGACGTTATAATTATAGGTGGGTGAGCTGAAGATTCAGAATTTTTAGTATTTCATTACGATTGCAGTTACACAGCCAGGATTAAAATTCATGAATATTTTATTTCCTGCCCAGAATGCTGTAGTTCTTGTATTCAATTTGTTTCTTATAATTATATGTAACATATTTTACTTCTGATATTGGTGAAGTTTCAAAGTTGTTCAATTCCAGCTCATTCTGTTTATTTCTAAAAAGGCCATTGGGGGAAAATTTATCTTGAGTACTTGGTATAAAACACTTCTTTGGTTGTTACAGTTATGACAGTGTTTCATGCTGCCCAGATACATCTCCATGTGCCATTTGACAATATGTGAAGGAGACCTTGTTAGATTCCCAGACTGTAGAGAACTGTATTCCTGTCCAGTTGAGATGAAAGAGAAACTGAGACCTCTTTTTCTTTGTCCACAGGACTGTCACTGCAAGCGAAACAACATGCAGAAAAAGCCAAACAAATCCTCGCCAACTCCATTGTGCCTCCCTATAACGAGAATACAGATGTTTTCAAGTTTTCCATTGAGCTTTTCCATACCATGGGCAGAGCTTTACTCTCCCTTCACAAGTATCCTTTTGCCTCTAACTTTTACAAATAGAAATACTATTCATATAATACTTATATGCCAAGTAAAAAGCTGATGCTGATGGATGACTTAGGAAGTGTGATTGGAAGTATGGGAACCAAGGAAGTTCAGGACATGGGGTGTAGAATCTAGAACCAAGTGGAAAGTTTCCTGAACACAATTTAGTTTTAAGGAAGCTTCAGAGAATTTGACAAAAGCAGAGAGACTTTCAAAGGAGCTGCTACAATGTGGAAGGATTATAAAGGAAGAATGGATAGAAATTGAAGCACGGATCAGATTATCATTTGCACAGTAAGTTTCAAGTTTAGGATTTTGCTTACATGATGGCTGGAGGCTCTTTGCCAGTAGAATCTGTCTCAGGTAGGAGGAGCATCTCCATGAGGCTGCGGCTATGGCTTCTCCGGAGGCCACTGCGTAAAAGTAAAAGAGGAGCACAGTCATGTCAGAGCAGCCCTAACCAAGGCATCCATCAGTGACACTTTTCACTCTCTATGGAGTGCCCTCATATCCACCCTGGGTCCCAGAGTTCTGATCATTATTCTCTTGACTTTCTTTTTACCTGCTCTCCCTCCTCACCCCCAGCCCCTACACCCTTCTCTTCCTCCCTCCATTCCTTTTTTCCCTGCCCTGCTCTGGTCTAAAATGCTTCAACAGGTTGCTTTTATGATGAAAACCTAAAAGGAGAAAGATCTTAAACTATCTGAATCCATGATAATGAAAGGATTGTTCTTTGTTCCTCACCTTACTCCATACTCACCAAGTAAACTCAGCTGGAAGAGATATGAAGAGAAGGTTCTGCGTAGTTAGTACTTTTATCTCTCTCCAAAGGGCAACCTAAGCCAATCCCTCAGAGTATTGGGGTGACAGAGTTTGCCCACACTCTTTGGAAAGATGGACTTGTGCAGAGGAAAAGATGAAGAAAGGTCTGTGTTGGAAGAGGCAGAGAATCCCAGTTGACCTACATGGCTTCCCTCAGCCAAACCTGGAAGAATTCAGTTTACCTTCCTAACTAGATTGTATGTGTAGGTTGATTCCCAAGACAACTCAGAGAACCCACGGAATCATTTTAAGAAAATTGCTAGGAAAGGGCCCCAGGAGAACACACCTAATGCTTCCATGTGAATGGAAAGTGGGAAGAACCAACTTTGACTCATCCAGTTAAAGGTATTTCTTTTGTGATCACAATTCCCCTTGTTCTTTTGTTTTTCTTGAGTGGTTTTTGAACTGCAAGTGCAGAGCTCATTCGTCTGTGCAAATTCTCCGGTATGGATTTTTAAATTAATTTTTTCCCTTCATTTCTGATTTTTTCTCTCATTCTCCTACACACACATCATAGATAAATACTTTAATGATGGCTTATGTTTTTGAGTATGTATCTCTGAGTAACAAATAGTATTGTTTTACATATTTATGTGTTTAAAATTGCTATAAATTTGGCTGAGCACAGTGGCTCACACCTGTAACCCCAGCACTTTGGGAGGCTGAGGCAGGTGGATCACAAAGTCAGGAGTTCAAGACCAGCCTTGCCAACATGGTGAAACCCCATCTCTACTTAAAAATACAAAAATTAGCTGAGCATGGTGGCACATGCCTGTAATCCCAGCTACTCAGGAGGCTGAGGCAGGAGAAATTGCTTGAACCTGGGAGGCAGAGGCTGCAATGAGCCGAGACCTCACCACTGCACTTCAGCCTGGGCGACTGAGTAGGACTCTGTCTCAAACAAAAAGAATGGAAGAAAGGAAGAAAGGAAGAAAGGGGCGGGGGGTAGGGGGGGGGGAGAGAGAGAGAGAGAGAGAAAGAGAGAAAGAGAAAGAAAGAAAGAGAAAATTCCTATAAATTTGTAGCATATGTGTCATTCTGCTTGTTACTGTTTTCCACTCAACATGTTTTGGTTGTTGCCTGGATTTTAGTTCATTGCTTCTGGTTCCTGTATAATTCTCCATAAAATGCATTTGTTGCGTTTTGTTTGTCCATCCTCCTAACAATAGACATTCAGCTTGTCCCCAGCTCTCTGCTGCCACAGCAGTGCTGCCATGACCATTCTTACACAGCTTCACTTATATGGCTAAGCGACACTTTTTCTGAGGTTTATATCCCAGGGGTGGTATTGCTTTTCTGAGGTTTATATTCCAGGGGTGGTACTGAGTACAAACAAACTTTAAGTGCACCAAGCACCAGCCAACCACGACACCCATCTGCATTTGCATTCCCACTTGCAGAGCGGGTGGGTTCCTAGCACACCCCTGGCAATATTTGACATTGTTGATCTTTGCCAACCTGGTGCATATAACGTGCTATCTAATTATTTAAGTTCTGTTTATATTTCTCCTATTAGTGAGTTTGAATACTTTTCATATACATCTTAGCCACTTGGGATTCTCCTTCTATGAATTGCCTGTTAGTATTCCTTCTCATTTTTATTTTACAGTTTCCTGTACCTTTCCTATTGATAATCAGGGTTTTCTTGTATATTATAATATTAATGATATAAATATTTTCTTATATCTATTGCCCACTTATTAATTTTGTCTATGGTGTTCTTCATGGCTTAGAAATTATTATTATTTTGCTTCACTCAAATCCATTCATTTTCACCTTATGATTTATGCTTTGGGAGTCTGGTTAGAAAGTCTTTTCCAGCTAAATATCAAAAATATTCTCTAAAATTTCCTTCCAAGACCTACTTTAACTCTACTCCGTATATTTTATCATGAAGCGTTAGCACTGTCATAACTTCTTAGTATTTCATAACTCCATTTATAAATTATTCTTTAGTCCAAGGATTATTCAATGATGTGTGTTTTGGTTTGCAGTTATGAGAGTTTTCAAGATATCTTGATGTTACTGATTTTTAATTGTATTGCGTTGTTATATATATCCTGAAGCTATTTTGTTGGGGTGAGAGGAGGAGAGTTTAACAGCCTCATATCTTCTTAACCTATCACTTTATTGGTTAGTTGACCTTGTCCTTTTTTGTCTCCTACATCTATTCTGTCTGATATTATATCCTAGCTCTCTTTTAGTATATATTTTCCTACAATACCTTTTAAAAAATATTTATTTGGGTTTAAATTTCCTTTTCTCCTACCAATTTTATGTCCCTTTCTTTTTCCTTACTTGCTTTCTTTTAGATTAATTAAATATTTCTGTCATTCCATTTTATACCCATTAATTTGCAGGTTATACACTCTTTTCTCTTGTTTTTTCTTTTATTTCTTCTTTTCTTTGTTGTATACAGGGTCTCACTCTGTTGCTCAGACTAGAGTACAGTGATGGGTTCATGGCTCACAGCAGCTTCAACCTCCCTGGGCTCAAGCAATCCTCTTATCTCAGCCTCCTGAGTAGCTTGGACTCCAGGTGTGTGCCACCACACCCAGCTAACTTTTTGTATTTTTTGTAGAGATGAGATTTCACTATGTTGCCCAGTCTGGTCTTGAACTCCCGGGCTCAAGCAGTCCACCCACTTTGGCCTCCCAAAATGCTGGGATTACAGGTATGAGCCACCATGCCTGGCTTTGTTATTTTCTTTTTATTCTAGTAGTTACCATGGAGTTTGTCATTTATATCCCTGATTTACTAGAATCTAAGTGTAAATTAATCATTTAACCACTTCCTGAACAATGCAAGGACCTTTGAGCATGCCAGCACTCTTTATTCTCTCTGCTTGGTGCTGTGTTGTCCTGTATTTAAATCATCGTGTATCTTATACTGCAGACAATATGTGTAATACATATAACTGACAAAGGGCTTGTATTTGAAATCTATAAAGAACCCTTATGTATCAGTTAAACAAACACACATAACTGGATAGAAAGATGGGCAGGAGGCTGGGCGCAGTGGCTCATGCCTGTAATCCCAGCACTTTGGGAGGCCAAGATGGGTGGAACACCTGAGGTCAGGAGTTCAAGACAGCCTGGCCAACGTGGAGAGACCCTGTCTCTACCAAAAATACAAAAATTAGCTAGGTGTGGTGGCGGGTGCCTGTAATCCCAGCTACTTGGGAGGCTGAGGCAGAAGAATTGCTTGAACCCGGGAGGCGGAGGTTGTGGTGAGCCAAGATTGTGCCATTGCACTCCACCCTGGGCAACAAGAGCAAAACTCCGTCTCAAAAAAAAAAAAAAAAAAAAAAAGAAAGAAAAGAAAGAGAAAGATGGGCAGGAAACTTCTCCCAAAAAAAGAACACCCACATAGCAAATAAACCTATCAAAAGGTGTTCTAACTTATCAGTCATCAGAAAATGAAAACTAGAATCATAAGATATGGCTGGGTGTGGTGGCTCATACCTGTAATCCCAGCCCTTTGAGAGGCTGAGGCAGAAGGATAACTTGAGCCCTGGAACTCAAGACCAGCCTGGGCAAGATGGGGAGACCCCCATCTCTGCAAAAATATTTTTTAAATTATCCAAGTGTGGTGGTGCTCACCTGTAGTCCTAGCTACTCAGGAGACTCAGGTGGGAGGATCTCTTGAGCTCAGGAATTTGAGTTTGCAGTGAGCTATGCGACACCACTGCACTCCAGCCTGGATGACAAAGCAAGACTGTGTCTCTTTAAATTAATAAATAAATAAAATCATAAGATACTATTACATTCCCACTAGATTGGCTAAAAAAAATTTTAAGACTAATAAAACCAAATATTTGGAAGTATGTGGTTCTCTGATATGCTCTTTCATATACCATTATTTCAAATACATTTGGTGTAACTACTTTAGAAAACTATTTGGCATTGTCTCCTAAATTTGAACATTTGCATACCCTTTGATCCAGTAGTATCACTACTAAATTATATGCCCAACATATGCATGTTTTCACTGAAAGACATAGCCAAGAATGTTCAAAGCTACATTATTTGTAATAGCCAAGAGTTGGAAACAGCCTAAAGGTTCAACAAAAGTAAAACAGAAAAAATGTGATCTGTTAATATAAATAAAATGATTAAAACTACTCCTAAGCTTAACAGCTTGAATGGCTCTCACAAACAATGTTTAGTGAAAGAAGCCAGATGCAAAAGAATCATACTGTACGATTCCATTTATATAACTGGAGGAGGAAGAAGGTCGTTAGTGACTGGGAGGGCTTTACCAGTCCAGAATCCCTTCCTGCCAAAAGTTAGGTATTCTGTCTTATAAGATAGGAAATACACAATTCAGATATCCAAGATATAATATTTATTGCATTTGTTGAGACCTGATTAATATATCAGTATTTAATATTGAGCGGTGTTGCTGTGAAAAAGTTAGTAAATGATCCTCTGGCACCTCCTCTGAGTGCCTTCCAAATTAGCAGTACCAAGCCTTGCCAGCAGATGGCGGGCTCTGTACACATCTGGGCTGAATAGCCAAGGCGCATTTAAGTTAATCTTCCAGACTATTCTACAAAGTTACTTTTGTGTTTAACCAAGTTGTTTCAAAGTTTGCTACTTCTTTTCATCCTAATTCTTCACCCTGATATAATCACCGCAATGTGCATGCTTAAACTATAATTTTCATTCAATTACTTTGCTTTGTTTCCTTATTGAAATGTATTTTGTCCAAATCGATCTGTTTTAGAAATTAACACGGTGTTTTGGGTCTATGCACTTCTGTAGTTACAGTTGAACCGTGAGGGCCTTTTCTTTTGCCAGGTCTTGGAAGTGGAAGGCCAAGATAATTTCACAGGCAGCGCTCATAGGATTTATGTCCCTCTTTTTCTTTTTTTTTTTTTTTTTTTTTTTTTTTTTTTTTTTTTGGAGATAGGGTCTTAACTCTGTTGCTCTGTCTGGAGTGCAGTTTCACAGTGACAGCTCACAGCAGCCTTGACCTCCTGGGCTCAAGCAGTTCTCCCCTCTCAGCTTCTTGAGGAGCTGGGACTACAGGCACGTGCCACTGCACCCAACTAATGTGATTTTTTTTGTAGAGACAGGGTCTCACTACTATATTGCCCAGGCTAGGCTCAAGCGATCCTCCTGTCTCGGCCTCCCAAAGTGTTAGAATTACAGGCGTGAGCCACTGCACTCAGTCCTATGTCCCTCTTAAAAGGATATCTTTTAGTGTATCCTCTTCCTCCTCCTGCCTGTCCTTTTATGGTGCCCGTCGCAACAGCCCAGTGCCTTTCTCCTTGGGCTGACAGATAAGTGCTGTGCTGCAGGGTGACTCATGCTCCATGCCTCCCATCCCTGACTATGGCCTGAAACTTCTCCCCTTCTTCCTCTCCTCTGTTCCAGCACTACTTCATACATTAATGGTTTGTTAACTTTGGAGAGTGAATCCAAATCATGTATTCCTGTGTGCACAGTTATATGTCTTTAAATCTGGTAAGGAAAGTCACTTGCAAAAATGGGCAAATTTATCCCCAGTGTCGAGAATTATTTTCTATCCTGGTTACTGATAGAAGCCCAGAGAGAAATAGTTGACTTTGTATATACAGGCATACGCCGTTGCACATGCATGCACAGACACACACACACACACACACCCCTCTTTAAATTATCTTTCTGTGCACCATGATGATGATGATCTGTTGAGACTATTGCTCCAGAACATGTGATTTTCCCCCAGCTCTCTCTGACTGCTTGACATGTCCTTGAAGTCTCCCACAGCTTGTCCAGCGAACACTTTGCCTGGCATGACTGTGCTGAACTAACTCAGGAATGAGTAAACACTTTTATTTCCTCAGACCATCAACAAGACGCCTCCCAGGTATTTCTAAGCAGTGTGCCATGGTGTCATTAACAATGTAGGCTTTGGGCCTGGTATGGTGGTTCATGCCTGTAATCCCAACACTGGGAGGCTGAGATGGGAGGATCGCTTGAGGCCAGGAGTTTGAGACCAGCCTGGTCAACATAGTGAGACCCCATCTCTATTTAAAAAAAAAAAAAAATGTAGTCTTTGGAGTCAGAAGCCCTGGGTTCAAATCAGTGTTCATCCAAAATTCCCAGCTGTAGAACTTGGGCAGATCTCGTGCTTCCCGGGAGCCTCACTCTCCTCTCCTGTTGAAGTGGGAATAATAAGACCTCCAGGGGCTGCTGTGACAATTAAAAAGATTTTACTTTAAAGAATCTAGGTGCATGGGAGACCCTCAGAAACAAGCAAGAAAGCAAGAAAAGGGCAACTATAATTATCATTACGATCTAATTGAACATTTTGCTTTCTGCTGTTTCATCTCAGAGGTGATTTTAAATCAAGTACTTATATCACATATTAAGGTTTTGTACTTCAAGACTGCCCTTGGTGTGCAATTTTTTTCTGCATTTTTTCCCTATACCCTGGGAAGGCTACATTTTGTTTTCTTTGCTCTCCTGAATCATCTAAGCTAAAATCAGATAAGTACATACTTAACTTCTTTTTTTAAAAAACAGTCTCTATCACCCAGGCTGGAGTGCAGTGGCATGATCTTGGCTCACTGCAACCTCCACCTCCCAGGTTCAAGCAATTCTCCTGCCTCAGCCTCCCGAGTGGCTGGGATTATAGATGTGTGCCACCACGCCCGGGTTAATTTTTGTATTTTTAGTAGAGACAGGGTTTCACCATGTTGACCAGGCTGGTCTCAAACTCCTGGCCTCAAGTGATCCACCTGCTTCGGCCTCCCAAAGTGCTGGGATTACAGGCATGAGCCACTGCACCCAACCTGTATATGCTTATTTCCTTAAGCTTGATTTTCTTTGTCTTGCTCTCTCTTGATTCAGTGAAGTCATGAGATTTGGAAAGTGATTCTAACACAAGTTTTCCAAAGGGAAAGGGGAGGGGAAGGTTTCTCCCTTAACTCATACTTCCTAGGAGGGAGGAGAAGATAATGGAGAAGTGATGTGGCAAGGGGAGCAGAGTACGTATCTACCTGCCATCACCTTGTTAAGATGATGGGGTTCTACTTAGTTCCATAAGCTGCTCCAGAAATGCTTCCCAGTGGAATTTTTGATACTTCAGTAATAACCTTTGCTTTTAGATCCCATAGTCATCCCCAAATTGGTCCAGTCAGAAATTTCAACATCTAACTTTTGCTTTCTGGACTCAGCGTTTAAAAAAAATTTTTTT
This sequence comes from Macaca thibetana thibetana, assembly GCF_024542745.1. Taxonomy (NCBI): domain Eukaryota; kingdom Metazoa; phylum Chordata; class Mammalia; order Primates; family Cercopithecidae; genus Macaca; species Macaca thibetana. The sequence goes on from NC_065584.1 coordinate 91,284,587, forward strand.
AGTTGTTACCATCACCTCAGGTTCCTTGATGTCTGAGTTGCATTTTCTCTGCTTCTGTCTTTTGGGCATAAAGGCTGTAACAAATGCTCATATGTTCAAAGTCCTGCTCCCTTGCTTGCTCCCTGCTCTTCCCCAGCAGACATGTTTCTCCTGTCAGCTCCTCCTATGGTACACTATGTGCCTAGAATACCTTTTGCTTACCTAACAAGGAAGGAAATTGCTTGTTTTCTCTGGCGCTCTTCCTAATCCTATATTTCTGTGATTGAGGAGATGCTCTTAACTTACACAAGTCTGATTTTTTTTTAATTATTTTTTTCAATGTAGGGAAGCTAAAGAAAAACCACATGGCACAGGTTACTTTCATATACTTTATCTGCTTTCTATTTCTTGAATCTCCTAAAGCTTTAATGTTTTAGAGCACTGCATTTCTATCTTTCCCTTTCTGATATTATACCCTTCTAATGTACATTTTCCTAAACATATAAGAATAATGATTTAAATAGTAATGTTTTAAAATAACATGTCATTAGTATTAATATGTAACATAAATATATAATCATGTATCTCTAAATACACAGTATATAATAATATATATCAAATAATAGGCTGGGCACAGTGACTTACACCTGTAATCCAAAAATTTTGGGAGGCCAAGACAGGTGGATCATTTGACCCCAGGAGTTCAAGACAGCTTGGGTAACATGGCAAAACCCTGTCTCAAATTAATACAACTAATACAAAATCACTAATACAAAAAATTAGCCAGGCGTGGCGGCATGCACTTGTAGTCCCAGCTATTCCGGAGGCTGAGACGGGAGGACTGCCTGAGACCAGGAGGCAGAGGTTGCAGTGAGCAAAGATCATGCCACTGGACTCCGACCTGGGTGACAGAGTGAGACCCCTTCTCAAAAATACAATAATAGGCCGAGCGCGGTGGCTCACGCCTGTAATCCCAGCACTTTGGGAGGCCAAGGCGGGCGGATCACGAGGTCAGGAGATCGAGACCATCCTGGCGAACACGGTGAAACCCCGTCTCTACTAAAAATACAAAAAAATTAGCCAGACATGGTGGCGGGTGCCTGTAGTCCCAGCTACTCGGGAGGCTGAGGCAGGAGAATGGCGTGAGCCCAGGAGGCAGAGGTTGCAGTGAGCTGAGATCACGCCACTGCACTCCAGCCTGGGCGACAGAACGAGACTCCATCTCAAAATATATATATATATGTGTGTGTGTGTATGTGTGTATATATACATATATATGTGTGTGTATATATATAAATAAAATAATGATGATATTTTTAAAAACCACACCAGCTACCAATTATTGACCACCTTCTGTCAGGCTTTTGCTAAGTGCTTTACAGATGTCATCTCCTTTCATCCTTAGTCCTCTGTATGTAGTGGATACTGTTAGTATTCCCATGTTCAAATGTAACATCTAAGACTGAGAGAAGTGAGGTCACTTCCAGGGTCACACAGGTGGGAAGTGATGAAGCTGGAAAGTGGCCCAGCAGAGCCCTGCCTATTCAATGCTAGTGTCCAAGTTCCTAACCATGGCACAGATTACATTTACTGATGTAGACTGGAAACCCCACAATGCATTCAGCAGAGCAAAGCCTTTACCTGTATTGTCTCAGGTGATAAAAAGAGGCCCAGATGTAACTCTTTTCTCATGTTGGCTATGGAAAATCCCATTTGTTACCTTTTGGGATTGGTTTCTCATCAGATTCTGATCAGCGATATTCCCATAAAGCCTTTCCTTTATACTGGTGCTCAGTATTCTTGCCAAATTCTAGAGCTTTTAAAAGGAAACTCTGTTGCCTTAGTAATACCAGAAATTGCATTGTTTATTGCTTGTTAAAACAAGTCTCCATCCCTGTGAGATCTGAAACTTGTCTGCAATGAGATAGTGTCTCCTCTTGTGCTCTGTAGAATTAGTGTGTATATATTTTCTTTCAATAAAGTATGCCATGGCTTAAGTTGTGCACCTGCCAAATTAACATACTGCCACATTCTGTTATTCAAAATTTTCTGTCTTTTCATCTGTCTAGTGTATCTCTTAAGCTACCAAGTACATTGTGGGTACGCTAGATAATAAATCCTTAAAGCATCCCTGGCAGGTAGATAGAAATGGAAAGGAGAAAATATTGCTCTCTCAAACATTACATATGAGAAAATGGAAACACACAAGATTACCCAAAATTAACTGATGCTTTAAGTAAGTTGTAGATGGATGTAAGACTATAATTTAGTTATTTCTTGATGTAGTACTCTCAATTCCTTTTTTATTAAATATATTATAAAACTACAGTAATTTTATTTTCCATTTTGCCTTTTCTTTTATGTGAATAATGTACTCACAATGAGCTTCAGAAGGCTCATTGTGGGTTGCATTAGCTTGATAGCCTCCATTTCTGGCTGTGTTAGTACCAGGACCATGAAATAGCCTGCAACAGCAACCTTCAGTGAGGGGCAGGATGTGCTTCATTCTTTGTACAATTGCATGTTATATTCATCTTTTTAATAAAATATTTTAGGCACCTATATATGTAGTATTGTTATATAAATTTTGTAGTGTAAAGAATAGTATACACACTACTAAGCTTACAAAATCTATTTCTGATCAAAGAAAGCTTGTTATACATTCTTCCCAATACCATTTTATTCCCATACATTATAGGCAATTATTGTGCTGAAATTGGGTGTTTTTCATTCCTCTGAATGTTTTTGTACCTTTACTGTGTATATGTATAGCATACATATATGTGTGTGTGTATATATGTATAAAATTTTCATATTTTTAAACTTTATATGTATGTTTCCTTCTGTAACTTCCTTTTTTCCCATTACATCTGTATTTTTGAGATATATCTCTACCAACTGATATAATCCAGCTCTAGTCTTTTCTTTTTTTTTTTTTTTTTTTTTTAGTCTTTTCATTTTAGACCTCCATATGGTGTTTAATTGTCTGACTTTCCCCTAATGTAATTGTCTGTTTTGATGAGGGTGAACATGTGAATTGTTTCCAATATTTTACTACTATAAACACTACTTTCATGATCATTCTTATATAAGTCTCTTTGGGCACATATGCAGGATTATCTCTGAGGTATATTCCCAGGAGTAGAATTGTTTACTTGACAAGCATCTGCATCTTCAATTTTACTGGGTTTACCAAACGCTTTCTAACAATTTTTGCTTCCACCAGCAGGGTGTATAAATTGTTACTCAACATCCTCAGGCTTCTTATAGTTCTCAATTATATGGATGCAAAATTATATCTTATGGTTTATTTATTTATTTAATTTGAGATGGAGTCTCGCTCTGTCACCCAGGCTGGAGTGCAGTGGCATGAGCTCAGCTCACTGCATCCTCCACCTCCCAGGTTCAAGCAATTCTCATGCCTCACCCTCCTTAGTAGGTGGGATTACAGGCACATGCCACCAAGCCAACTAATTTTTGTATTTTTAGTAGAGATGGGGTTTCACCATAGCCAGGCTGGTCTCGAACTCCTGACCTCAAGTGATCCACCTGCCTCAACCTCCCCAGAGTGCTGGGATTACAGGTGTGAGACACCACACCCGGCCCTTATGGTTTCTTTAATTGAATTTTTCTGATAGGGAAGTTAAATATCTTTTTATATGTTTGCTAGACATTTTGAATTCTTGTTCTGTGAATTATCTATTCACATGTTTTGCTTATTTGCTACTGAGCTATTTGCATTTTTCCTAAAAATTGGTGGATAGTCTTCATATTTCTGGAAACAAGTTATTTGCTGTTTACATATGTTGTGTGTACTTCAAATGTGTAGTTTGCCTTGATTTTTGATGCACAGGAGTTTTTATTTTTAATATGATCAATTTTACTTATGTTTTCTGTTCTTATTTGTATACATATTAGAAATCCTTCCCTACTCAAAGACACAGGGTTACTTTTCCATATGTCTTCTCTCAAACATATCAGTTTTTTTTCTTTTAATTTAGGACTCCTAAACAGCCATTGGGGCAATGAAGAAATTAAGAATGAAATTAAAAATTTTCCTGAAACAAATGAAAATGGAAACATAACATACCAAAGCATATATAATACAGTAAAAGCAGTACTACGAGGGAAGTTTATAGCAATAAACACTTACCTCCAGAAAGTGGAAAACCTTCAAATAAACAGCCTAACAATGTGTCATAAGGAACTGGAAAATCAAGAGCAAACTAAAACCCCCCCCCCCCCCCCCCCCCCCCCCCCCCCCCCCCCCCCCCCCCCCCCCCCCCCCCCCCCCCCCCCCCCCCCCCCCCCCCCCCCCCCCCCCCCCCCCCCCCCCCCCCCCCCCCCCCCCCCCCCCCCCCCCCCCCCCCCCCCCCCCCCCCCCCCCCCCCCCCCCCCCCCCCCCCCCCCCCCCCCCCCCCCCCCCCCCCCCCCCCCCCCCCCCCCCCCCCCCCCCCCCCAAACTAGACCTCAATGTTGTCCCCCCCCCCCCCCCCCCCCCCCCCCCCCCCCCCCCCCCCCCCCCCCCCCCCCCCCCCCCCCCCCCCCCCCCCCCCCCCCCCCCCCCCCCCCCCCCCCCCCCCCCCCCCCCCCCCCCCCCCCCCCCCCCCCCCCCCCCCCCCCCCCCCCCCCCCCCCCCCCCCCCCCCCTACTACAGGGAAGTTTTTGATAGCAATAAACGACTACCCTCCAGAAAGTGGATCAAAAACCTTCAAATTGAAACAGCCTCACAATGTGTCATATAGGGAACTGGGGATTATCAAGTGCAATCCTAAACCTCAAATTAAGGCATTAAACCCCCCCCCCCCCCCCCCCCCCCCCCCCCCCCCCCCCCCCCCCCCCCCCCCCCCCCCCCCCCCCCCCCCCCCCCCCCCCCCCCCCCCCCCCCCCCCCCCCCCCCCCCCCCCCCCCCCCCCCCCCCCCCCCCCCCCCCCCCCCCCCCCCCCCCCCCCCCCCCCCCCCCCCCCCCCCCCCCCCCCCCCCCCCCCCCCCCCCCCCCCCCCCCCCCCCCCCCCCCCCCCCCCCCCCCCCCCCCCCCCCCCCCCCCCCCCCCCCCCCCCCCCCCCCCCCCCCCCCCCCCCCCCCCCCCCCCCCCCCCCCCCCCCCCCCCCCCCCCCCCCCCCCCCCCCCCCCCCCCCCCCCCCCCCCCCCCCCCCCCCCCCCCCCCCCCCCCCCCCCCCCCCCCCCCCCCCCCCCCCCCCCCCCCCCCCCCCCCCCCCCCCCCCCCCCCCCCCCCCCCCCCCCCCCCCCCCCCCCCCCCCCCCCCCCCCCCCCCCCCCCCCCCCCCCCCCCCCCCCCCCCCCCCCCCCCCCCCCCCCCCCCCCCCCCCCCCCCCCCCCCCCCCCCCCCCCCCCCCCCCCCCCCCCCCCCCCCCCCCCCCCCCCCCCCCCCCCCCCCCCCCCCCCCCCCCCCCCCCCCCCCCCCCCCCCCCCCCCCCCCCCCCCCCCCCCCCCCCCCCCCCCCCCCCCCCCCCCCCCCCCCCCCCCCCCCCCCCCCCCCCCCCCCCCCCCCCCCCCCCCCCCCCCCCCCCCCCCCCCCCCCCCCCCCCCCCCCCCCCCCCCCCCCCCCCCCCCCCCCCCCCCCCCCCCCCCCCCCCCCCCCCCCCCCCCCCCCCCCCCCCCCCCCCCCCCCCCCCCCCCCCCCCCCCCCCCCCCCCCCCCCCCCCCCCCCCCCCCCCCCCCCCCCCCCCCCCCCCCCCCCCCCCCCCCCCCCCCCCCCCCCCCCCCCCCCCCCCCCCCCCCCCCCCCCCCCCCCCCCCCCCCCCCCCCCCCCCCCCCCCCCCCCCCCCCCCCCCCCCCCCCCCCCCCCCCCCCCCCCCCCCCCCCCCCCCCCCCCCCCCCCCCCCCCCCCCCCCCCCCCCCCCCCCCCCCCCCCCCCCCCCCCCCCCCCCCCCCCCCCCCCCCCCCCCCCCCCCCCCCCCCCCCCCCCCCCCCCCCCCCCCCCCCCCCCCCCCCCCCCCCCCCCCCCCCCCCCCCCCCCCCCCCCCCCCCCCCCCCCCCCCCCCCCCCCCCCCCCCCCCCCCCCCCCCCCCCCCCCCCCCCCCCCCCCCCCCCCCCCCCCCCCCCCCCCCCCCCCCCCCCCCCCCCCCCCCCCCCCCCCCCCCCCCCCCCCCCCCCCCCCCCCCCCCCCCCCCCCCCCCCCCCCCCCCCCCCCCCCCCCCCCCCCCCCCCCCCCCCCCCCCCCCCCCCCCCCCCCCCCCCCCCCCCCCCCCCCCCCCCCCCCCCCCCCCCCCCCCCCCCCCCCCCCCCCCCCCCCCCCCCCCCCCCCCCCCCCCCCCCCCCCCCCCCCCCCCCCCCAACTAAACCTCAAATTCAGATTAAAAAAAATAATAAAAATCCAAGCACAAATAAATAAAATTGAGACTAAAAAAATTCAAAAGATGAATATAACAAAAAGTTTGTTTAAACGAAATCAACAAACCTTTACCAGACTAAGAAAAACAGAGAGAAGATCCAAATAAATAAAATCAGAGACACAAAAGAAGACAATACAACTGCTACTGCAGATATTTAAAGGATCATTAGAGACTATTATGAGCAACTATGTGTAATAAACTGGAAAACCTAGAATAAATGGATAAGTTCCTAGGCACATAAAACCTGTTACAATTGAACCATGAAGAAATCAGAAACCTGAATAAACCAATAAGTAACAGGATAGAAGCAATGATAGAATGTCTTCCATCAAAGAAAAGCCCAAGATCTGATAGCTTCTGTGCTAAATTCTACCACACATTTTAAGAAGAACTAATATCAATCCTACATAAACCGTTCCAGAAAATTGAGGAGGAAGCAGTACTGCCAAACTCATTCTATGAGAGCAGCAGTATCTCAATACCAAAACCAGATGAAGACACATCAAAAAAGAAAACTATGGGCCAATATCTCTGATGAATATGGATGCAAAATCCTCAAACCAAATTTAGCTACACATTAAAAGGATCATTCATGTTGATCAAGTGGAATTCATCCCAGGGATGCAAGGATGGTTCAATATACACAAATCTGTAAATATGATACCTCACATCAACAAAATGAAAGACAAAAACCATATGATCATTTCAATAGATGCTGAAAAGGCATTTGATACAATTCAACATCCCTTCATGATAAAAACAAGGACTTAAAGGAACTTACTTAACTTACTTAAAGGAACATACCACAATGCAATAAAAGCCATATATGACAAACCCACAACTAGTATCATATAGAACAGCGAAAAACTGAAAGCCTTTCCTCTAAGATCTGGGACAAGACAAGGATGCCCACTTTTACCATTTTTATTCAACATAGTACAGAAAGCTCTAGCCCAAGAAGTTAGGCAAGAAAAAATAAATAAATGACATTCAAATTAGAAAGGAAGAATTCAAATTATCCTTGTTTGTAGATGATATGATCTTTTATTCAGGAAAACCTATAGATTCTACCAAAAAGCTATGAGAACTGATCAACAAATTCAGTAAAGTTGCAAGATACAAAATAAACATGCAAAAATCAATAGCATTTCTGTATGCCAACAGCTAACAATCTGAAAAAAAAAAAAAAAAAAACCAAGACAGTAATCCCATTTACAATAGCTACAAAAAAAAATACGTAGCAACAAATAAGATAAAATAGTTAAGAATAAACTTAACCAAAAAAGAGAAAGATCTCTACAATGAAAACTATAAAACATTGATGACAGAAAATGAAGAGGACATACAAAAAGATTTCATGTTCATGGATGGAAGTGTCAATACTGTTGAAATGTGCATATAACCCAAAGCAATCTACAGATTTAATGCATTCTCAGAATATCAACTCTCATTATCAAAATGCCAATTACATTCTTCATTGAAATAGAAAAAAAAATCATAAAATTTGTGTGGAACCACGAAAGTCCCAAAAGAGTCAAATCCTGACCAAAAAGAACAAAGCTGGAGGCATCACATTATCTGACTTCACACTATACTACAGATCTATAGTAACCAAAACAGCATAATACTGGCATAAAAATAGACACATAAACCAATGGAACAGAATAGAAACCCCAGAAATAAATTCATGCATTTACAGTCAACTCATTTTTGACAAAGGTGCCAAGAACATACACTGGGAGAAATATAGTGTCTTCAACAAGTGGTGCTGGGAAAACTGAATATCCATATGCATAAGAATGAAACTAGACCCCTAGCTCTTGCTATATGCAAAAATTGAATTATAATTCATTAAAGACTTAAATCTGGCCAGGAACTGGGGCACATGCCTGTAGTCCTAGCACTTTGGGAGGCCAAGGCAGGAAGATTGCTTGAGCACAGGAGTTCAAGACCAGCCTGGGCAACATGGTGAAACTCCATCTTTACAAACAAACAAAATTAGCCAGGTGCATATTGGTGTGCACCTATAGTCCCAGCTACTCTGGGGCCTAAGGTGGGAGAATCACTTGAGCCCAGCAGGTTGAGGCTGTAGTGAACCATGATCGCACCACTGCACTCCAGCCTGGGCCACAGAACAAGACCTGTCTAAAAAAAGAAAAAGAAAAAAGAAAAACCTTACATCTAAGACTGAAACTCTGAAACTACTGGAAGAAAATATTGAGAAAACACTCCAGAAAATCGGTCAGGGCAAAGATTTCTTAAGGAAGACCTCAAAAACGTAGGCAACCAAAGCAAAAGTGGACAAACGGGAACACATCAAGCTAAAAGGCTTCTGCATAGCAAAGGAAACAATTAACGAAGTGAAGAAACAATCCACAGAATGTGTGAAAATACTTGCAAACTACCCATCTGTCAAGGGATTACTAACCAGAATAAATAAGGAGTTCAAACAACTCAATAGAAAAAGACAACCTGATTTTAAAATGAGCAAAAGATCTGAATAGACATTTCTCAAAAGAAGACATGAAAATGACCAACAAGTATGTGAAAACATACTCACTATCACTGATGATCAGAGAAATGCAAATCAAAACTACAATGAGATATCGCGCCCCAATTAAAATGCCTTCTATCAAAAAGGCAGTAACGGATGCTGGTGAGGATGTGGAGAAAGGGGAACACTCATACACTGTTGGTGGGAATGCAAGTTAGTACAGCCACTATGGAGAATAGTGTGGAAGTTCCTCAGAAAACTAATAATAGAACTACCATGTGATCCAGCCATCTCATTACTTAGTATATACCCCCGCAAAAAGGAAATCAGTATATCAAAAGAAATATCTGCACTCCCATGTTTATTGCAGCACTATTCACAACAGCCAACCTAGGACTCAACCTAAGTGACAATCAGTGGATGAATGGATAAAGAAAATGTGGTAGATATACATAATGGAATATTACTTAGCCATTAAAAAAGAATGAAATCCTATCATTTGCAGCAAAATGGATGGAACTGGAGGACATTATGTTAAGTGAAATAAGCCAGGCACAGAAAATACCACATTTTCACTCAAATGTGGGAGCTAAAAAGATTAAAAAAAAAAAAAAGAAAGAAAAATTGAACTCATGGAGATAACAGAATGATGGTTACTACAGGCTTTGAAGGGTAGTAGGGAGCTGGAGATGAAGAGGGGAAAGCTATTGGGTATAAAAATATAGGTGATTAGTGGGAATAAGACCTAATGTTTGGTAGTACAATAAGTTGACTATAGTTAACAATATTTTATTGTATATTTTTAAATAACTAAAAGAATGGAACTGGAATGTTCCTAACACAACGAAATGATAAAAATGCTTGAGGTGATGGGTATGCTGATAACCCTGATTCAGTCATTAACTTTGTGTGCTTATATCAAAATTCTACATCTACTCCATACATATATAAATTGTTATGTATACATAATAATTTAAAAAAAATTTTTTTAATTTGTCCTCTAATCCACTTGGAACTTTGGTGTATGTGGTATGAGGGATCTCCTTTTATATGTCGTTTGTTTTTATTTATGTGTTCTTACTTTTAGTGATGTGTATGTATTCTTATAAAAAGTATTCTATTTTTTTTAATTCAATTGGATAAGAAAATGCCCACCTCACTTGCACAATAGTTCCAATCAGTTTCTCTGATTTTGCCTATTATTTAGACTTTCCAAACTCTTCTATGGTTGGTGTTGTAGTGGAGCTGAAATCACAGTTGAGCCCGTTTCAACATGGGAACAAACTGAGGCTGTTGCTTATGGTGTGCAGGTTGGGAGGAGGAGTAAAAGATATGATTATGTGTAGACATTTAATACTAATCTGTATAATGTACTTCTGTCTGCAAAGCATTTTCATGGACATCTTATTCAATTCTCACAACAACCACTGTGTTTGGATGATGAAACCAAGATTCGAGACATTTTGTTCTTGTCCAAGCTTTGTCAACAAGGCTGCTCAGACTACAATTTGGGTTTTCTACTCCCGCGTACTTACAACTGATTTTCCTGCCTCTCATTTTCTGTTCTTTTCCATACCATTTTCTCTAAGAGTCAGGTATTTGAAGGATGACTTTTTGAGACCTGAAAAGGTGACCTGGTGTTAACTTGGGATGATATGCTGTGCTTTTGGCTTAAGATAGTTAGTAGGTGGCTACAAGTTTTCCATGGTCTTCACCTATTAACAAACCCCCAAACACTTTTCTTTAGTATCCTATCTCAGGAAAGAAGGAATTTTTGATATATCAATGAATACACGCCTTGTTGTTTTCTTTTTTGCTCACTTATGAGCTTGATTACTAAACTTTAAACACTGCTTTCTTTAAAAGCCATTGCCCAGATGAAATTATCTTGGTGTTTGTACTTCCTTCATTTCTCTTCTGTGACTTTTACGGGCAGTCTGGGAAACAAAGGACCCATTCTTTACTTCAGTGGCACACTGCATCATTATGAACATGAGACAGGAAAAAGATGAAGATTTTTTTCCTTCTCTCAAATATCCATGGCATTGTCTGAGTTCTCTAGGCTAAATTAGGTGGAAAAAAATCTGAAATCATTTTGGAAGTATGTAACTTTCTCTAGATTCTAGACCAGAGGTCAGCAAACTTTTTCCCTAAACGCCCAGATAGGCCGGGCGCGGTGGCTCAAGCTGTGATATGCAAAGCATATCCTTAGAAAGGGAAATGCCTAAGATTAATATGATCATGTCTAAATGGAGGATGTGTTGATCACAAGTGTGTGGGATCAGCTGTGGAGAAACAAAGTTAAGAGAGAATCCCTGAGGCAAATGTTAGCCTTATTCATCCAACCTTATGTCAAGCCCCTTGATGGACTCTGTTGAGAGTTGAATAGTTGAATTATCTAGCAAACTCCTATTGTTCTGTCTGATTCTATACTTATACAGACACTTTCTGAAGATTCAGTTTCCCATATAATGAACCAACAGGGACCATTGTTGGGGCCACCAACCTATTACATTTCTCATTGAAAATAAATAAAATGGCCGGGCGCGGTGGCTCAAGCCTGTAATCCCAGCACTTTGGGAGGCCGAGACGGGCGGATCACGAGGTCAGGAGATCGAGACCATCCTGGCTGACACGGTGAAACCCCGTCTCTACTTTAAAAATACAAAAAACTAGCCGGGCGAGGTGGCGGCGCCTGTAGTCCCAGCTACTCGGGAGGCTGAGGCAGGAGAATGGCGTGAACCCGGGAGGCGGAGCTTGCAGTGAGCTGAGATCCGGCCACTGCACTCCAGCCTGGGCGGCAGAGCGAGACTCCGTCTCAAAAAAAAAAAAAAAAAAAAAAAAAAAAAAAAAAAAAAGCCCAGATAATAAATATTTCAGATATTGTAGGCCATATGGTCTCTGTGGCAACCAATGAACTGTGTCATATTTCAAAAGCAGCCATGGATGATATGTAAATGAATAGGCATGGCATTGTGCCAATAAAACTTTATTTATAAAAACAGCAGATTTGGCCCTCACACCATAATTTGCTGACCCCCATTTTTAGTTATTTAAGCTTTGTCTACCACAGAATCTAAGTATTTGGCTAAGTGATTTCTTACCAACCATATGTTTCAGAGACTCTATCACCAAAGGTTCTAATGGGTTTTCTCTTCAAATATAAAGTATGATATTTACAAAACTAAGGATTACCCATTACATTCTAAGCTCCTTCAGCATCAGGAAGGAAGCCCACAGAAAGGATGCCCAGTATTACTGGGTCACCTATTAATCTTTTTCCTTCCCAGATTAAAGTTTCTACAAGCTACAGCCCTCCTTAGTCCCTGAATTCTTCCTGTGTTTTTAAACCTCTTCACAATTATAGAAGGTATCCAGATTCATAAACTGTTCACTCAGCATTTTATTCCACTGTGGCCATCTGGACCACAGATCCAAAAAGTATCTTTACTTCCAGCAGTTAATTCCTTTGGAGAGCAAAAATAGGTGTGAAAAATACCCAGTGGTTGAGTTGAAAATAATACCTTTTTTTTGGTAGTCTTTTAGTTTTCCCTTGGGCAGCTTGGGAATCACAAGGCCTTTTGATATTAAAAGTTCTAGTGTGGAGGGCAACATAGGAGGGATTATAAATTTTGCACATAAAATTTTTCCATGAAAGAAAAGGTTCCTAATAGTCTTAACAAATATTCTGGAGAAGATTATTTTTAAATATGTGCTGTGTTTGCTAAAAAATATGTAGGCATACATTTTTTATATGAGAGATTCTTATTCTAAGAAGGTATAGAAATATTTTCCCACTGCCACCTTTACTTATAATTTCTAAATTAGCATTTTTATGATATAAAAGTAACACATTTTCATAGAAGAAAATTTGGGATATTTAGAAAAGCACAAACAAGAAATGTAAAATTACAGTCTAACAGCTTAGAGGTAAGTATTGCTAACATAGCAATGGCTTTTGCCATCTTTCTGTGCATATGTGTACACGCAGATTAGATATAAAGTTTTCACATGCATGAGATGATATACAGAATATTTTGGAGCCTGATTTTTCACTGAAGTATATAGAATGGGTAAACTTCTGTGTCAATAAATATGGATCAGCACTAATTTTCATGGCTACATGGCATTCCACAGTATAGACGTACTTACTGTAACCTGCTTGCATAGTCTCCTATTGGTGCATTTTAAGTGCTTTGGACTTTTCCACCATTATAGAGAATACTAAGATAAATGTTCTTGTATATATATCTTCTTGCCCTGCCAGAGTATCACTTCAAGATAAATTCCTAGAATTGGAATTAGCAAAATTGTATGTGTATATGTGTACATATATGTGTATGATTTGATATAAAAAAGTTTATGTCCAAACTATATTCTCCTCAGCAGTTAATGAGAGTGTTTCACATCCTCCCCAGTACTGGGAAATTTCTAAAATTTCTCAACAGATCAGTTATTATCATCTCAGCATCCCTTCCTTGATGATTGCTATCATTGTTTTGTGAAGCTCCTTCAGCAATTGTTTTGTGAAGCAACGAAGCCCACAGAAAGGAAGCCCAGTATTACTGGGTCGCCTATTAATCTTTTTCCTTCCCAGATTATACCTACCTATATAGCACTTACTATGTATTAGAGGTTATTCTAGGTGTTTTATGAATGTCAATTAATTTAATCTTCATAATAACCCAATGAAGTGTGGGCACTGTTATCCTTAACTCACAAATGAGGAAACTGAGTGACTGGAAGGTCATACATCTAGTCAGTGGTGAAGCCAAGACTTGAACCTTCCTGGTGATTCCAGAGCCCATTTTCTTAACCACCGTGCCCAGCTGGTTCTTGGAGGAAAAGCTTAGTTAGCAAGGAAACTAACCTGGACACCAGGGATCAAAGAGTCACATCCCAACTACCAGCTCACCTATATTTTCAGTATTTTCTATTTTAATTATTAAATAAAATAATTCCTTTGTTTTTTAGGGTGTGTCAAGGTCAGAAAAAATCAAAAGAAGCTTTGTCCCACTATCAAGCAGCTTTGGAATATGTTGAGATCAGTAAAGGTGAAAAAAGTCATGAGTGTGTACCCATATTGAGAGAATTAGCAGGTGTAGAGCAAGCCCTGGGACTCCACGATGTATCCATTAACCACTTCCTCCAGGTAAGCTACAATGTCCTGGCTACCAAAGCTGTTCTAGACCCAATGCTTTTCATAGACACAAGTGGCACAGCCGCTCTGAAAATGTCTGGCTTTGTCATTTGCTATAGATAAGGACAATACTTGGCCTAGAGTAGACACTCAACAAGGGTGTTCTTATCAGATGGCCACGTGGGCAAGTGCTGATACTGGTCCCCTGTTAGTAGCTGCACAGACCACAAACAGCCTGAGATGCCCTAAAGGTGGTTTCTTTATCTTTTAATATTTATTTAGAGAGTATGTTACCAAACTGATAAGGACTCCTTTTTTCTACATTCTAAAGTCTTCACCTGAAGCCACTTGGAGTTTTATCTGTTAGCTGCTAGTCTACTTTATAAGATTCCTCAGTGAGTGTGTCCATCAGAGTTCTCCAGAGAAATAGACCAATAGCATATGTACACACAAACACACACACACACACACACACACACAGAGACAGAGATTTTTTTGTTGTTGTTTTTGATTTTTTTTTTTTTTTTTTTTTGAGAGACACAGTTTCATCATGTTGCCCAGGCTGGTTTCAAACTCCTGGGTTCAAGTGATCCTCCTGCCTCAGCCTCCCAAAGTGCTGGGATTACAGGCATGAGCCACCAGGTCCGGTCTCTCTTAAGGAACTGACCCATGCAATTTAGGGGCTGGTAAGTCTGGAATCCACAGGACAGGCCGTCAGTCTGGAAACTCAGGAAGGATTTCTGTGTTGCAGTCTTGAAGCAGAATTTCTTCTAGAAACCTCAGTTTTTCACTCTAGGTCTTCAACTGATTAGATGAGGGCCACCGATATTATCCATCTCCTTTAAAATCAATTGATTGTGAATATTAATCACATCTACAAAATACTGTGTATTCACTGCAACACCTAGACTAGTGTTTGACCAAACAATCTGGCCCCATAGCCTAGCCAAGTTCACATGTAAAATTAACCATAATAGTGAGTTTTATGTCTTTATATTGTATCATGCCAAAGATACTTTTAAAAAAGTTTTTCTCATAATTTTTTCCTGTAAAAGTTTTAAGATACAGACCAATCTATTCTTGTTATTTGAAATGAGATACAGTGACAAGGTCCTGAGAGTATTTCATTAATATTTCTTATTGTAATTTGTCTGACAATTTATACTCCTACTCACAGTTTGTTAGAGTGCCCCTTTTTCTCACTTTATCTAGATTGTCTCTTTTAATCATGATTACCACCCCGTGACACATTATTATTTCCCATCTATAGATAAGGAAGCCAAGAATTAGAGAGGTTGAGTGATATGCCCAGGAGTACACACCCAATAAATGGCATGCTCTCTTTCAAAACCAGTACTTTTTAGAAAGATTGTTCTGGCTGATTTGTAGAGAATGGATTGGGGAAGTTGCGCCAACCATAGAACTGGACCACTTAGGAAGCTACTGAGGTAGCCAAACGTAAGAATGATGGTAGCTTGAACTAGGGTGAAGATAGTGGGGATGAAGAGAAGTAGATGGATGTAGGAAAGATTTAGGAGGCAGAATTGATAGGACATAGAGATTGATTGGATGTGGGGGAGAGAAGGAAGGGAAGAGTCATGGATGACTCCCAGGTTTCTGGCATGGACTGCTGAGTAGATGTTTGTGCCGTTTCTACCAGGGAACTGGTGTGTGACTGGGTGATGGAGAGATGGCAAGCTGTGTTTTAGATGATGAGTTTGAGATGCCTGTGAGGCATACAAGTGGAAATGACAATAGGCAGTTAGATAATCGGGGCTGGTGCTCAGAATATAGGTCAGAAAGTTATCCCCTTACACGTAGTGATTGCCCTGGGAGAGGATGAGATCACCTAGGGAGAGTTGATGGAGGGAGAAAAGAACCAATAACAGATTCTTGAGAAATTTCAGTATTCACGACTGAAGTAAAGAAGGATTACCTAGCAAATGAAACAGAGAAAGATTGCCAGGAAAACAGGGAGGAAAAGGAAAAATGAAAGTGGTGTCCTCTGTCCCTTTCTTTTCTTTTCTTCTTTTTCTTTTTTTTTTTTTTTTTTTTTTTTTTTTGAGTGGAGTCTCGCTCTGTTGCCCAGGCTGAAGTGCAGGTGCGATCTGGGTTCACTGCAACCTCCACCTCCTGGGTTTAAGCGATTCTCCTGCCTCAGCCTCCCGAGTAGCTGGGATTACAGGTGCCCACCACCATGCCCGGCTAATGTTTGTATTTTTAGTAGAGACGATGTTTTACCATGTTGGCCAGGCTGGTTGTGAACTCCTGACTCCATCTCCTGACCTTGTGATCCACCCACCTTGGCCTCCCAAAGTGCTGGGATTACAGACGTAAGCCACTGCGCCTGGCCTCCCTCCTTTTTGATACCTTTCACTGTTTTGGAGGACATGGAATTCCAGAGAGGATAAATAAGTTTGTAAAGAGCTTAGCACAGTACCTGATACATAGTGCTAAATTTGGATGTTTTTAATTTTCTCTTTCCTTTTATGTTATTTTTTTTTCTTTTTCTTTCATTGATGACTTTGTTGAGGTGAATACTGGGGTGATGATTAGAACAGAAACCAGACCAGGCACTGTGGTTCACACCTGTAATCCCAGCACTTTGGGAGGCCAAGGCAGGCGGATCATAAGGTCAGGAGATCAAGACCATCCTGGCTAACACAGTGAAACCCGTCTCTACTAAAAATACAAAAAATTAGCCGGGCATGATGGTGGGAGCCTGTAGTCCCAGCTACTCGGGAGGCTGAGGCAGGAGAATGGCATGAGCCTGGGAGGCGGAGCTTGCAGTGAGCTGAGATTGCACCACTGCACTCCAGCCTGGACAACAGAGCAAGACTCCATCTCAAAAACAAAACAAAACAAAAGAACAGAAACCAGATTATATAGCAGGTGAGATGTGAGAGACCAAAGATAGCAAGTATAGTTGGCAGTTACAAAAAGTACTGAGATGTTTTTGGGGGAAGACAAGCCTAGACAAGAGGGCAGAGCACGTGGTAAGGTCTGAAGGTTAGACAAAGCTTGACACATTCAGGGAGCTATAAGAAGCTCCCTCTGCCTGGGCAGTGGGAATGGCAAAGGCAGTAGACGGGTATCGTTTAGGTAGATGTTGAAAGTCATATTAAGGAATTTGAGCTTCCTCTTAAGGGCAGATGAAGGTTTTCAGGCAGGGAGATGGGCATCATCAGATTATCATTCTGGAGGGACCACTCTGCGGTATGGAGAATGGACTGGATGGTGGTGAGATAAGCAGGGGGATAACTCACAGATGATGACTGCAGCAGTTCAGGTTGGGGGTGAGACAGCCCATACTCACGTGGTGCTGGTGAAAATGGAGAGGCATGGACAGATCTGAGAGATATGTGGGGAGTAGATGTGACAGGCCTGGGGGTTATGCAGATCTCGAGGAGGAGTCCAGCTTTACATCAGGTTTCTGGCCTAGGTCACTGTGGCTCATGGCAACATTTACTTAGCATAGGAACACTGGCAGGTTTACAATTTTTTGTTAGTATCAATAACTGTAAATATTCTTATACAAAAACCTTTTATAGTTTCTTGAATTATTTCCGGGGGTAAATGTCCAGAAATTAAACTAGTAGGAGGAAGTTCATATGGATTCATATTAACATTCTGCCACAGAATTGTTTTTGATGTACCTTGCCACCAGCAGTTTTTTTTTTTTTGTTCTTAAATGAAGCAGTTTTGTACCAACCATGCCAGCTTTTTACATTATTTTACTCTCATTTTACAGAATAGAGTCTCAAATTTACTTTAATTTTTTTTCTTAACCCATATCTCTCAAACTTTTTTTTTTCTTTCTTTTTTTTTTGAGACAGAGTCTCACTCTGGAGTGCAGTGGCACGATCTTGGCTCTCTGCAACCTTCGCCTCCTGGGTTCAAGGGATTCTCCTACCTCAGCCTCCCGAGTAGCTGGGATTACAGACATGCGCCACCGTGCCCGGCTATTTTGTATTTGTAGTAGAGACAGGGTTTCACCATGTTGGCCAGGCTGGTCTCGAACTCCTGAACTCAAGAGATCCCCCCGCCTCAGCCTCCCAACAAACTTTTTAATAGGCTTTTTTCTTTTAAGCAGTTTTAGGTTCACAGCAAAATTGAGTGGCATGTACAAAGATATAGCCCCTGCCTGCCACCCCCATGCATACCCTCCCTCACTAGAGTCATACATTTGTTATAATTGATGAGCCTACATTGACACATCATTATCACCTAAAGTCCATAGTTTACATTCAGGTTCACTCTTGGCATTGTACATGCTATGGGTTTGCACAAACTTACAGCATCATGTATTTACTATTATAGTATCACATAGAGTGGCTTCACTGCCCTAAAAATCTTCCATGCTCTGCCTGTTCATCTCTCCTTCCCCTTAAACTCTGGCAACAACTAGTTTTGTAAGAAACCACCAAACTGCCTTCCAAAATGGCTATACCATTTACATTCCCACCAGCAATGAATGAGAGTTTCTGCCGCTCCATATCCTTGATATCCATCAAGTATCCAAGCCAGTACTTATGTTTTCAGTGTCCTGGATTTAGGCCAGTCTAATGGGTGTGTAGTGGTATCTCATGGTTCTTTTAATTTGTATTTCCCTGGTGATATATGATGTGGGGCATCTTTCCATGGGCTTGTCATCTGTATATCTTCTTTGGTGAGATGTCAAAGTTACTGGCCCATTTTTAAAATAAATTTGTTTATTTTCTTATTGTTGAGTTTTTAAGAGTTCTTTGTATATTTGGGATAACAGTCCTTAATTCAATATGTCTTTTGTAAGATTTTCTACCAGTCTGTGGCTTTTAATTCTCTTGACAATGTCTTTTGCAGAGCAGAAATTTTTAATTTTAATGAAATCCAGCTTATCATTTCTGTCATTCATGGATTGTGCCTTTGGTGATACATCTAAAAAGTCATCACCAAGTCCAAGGTCATCTAAATTTTCTCCTGTGTCATGTTCTAGAAGTTTTATAGTTTTATAGTGTTGTTTTGTTTTGGTTTTGGTTTTTTTGTTTTTGTTTTTGTTTTGAGATGGAGTTTCACTCTTGTTTCCCAGGCCAGAGTGCGGTGGTGCAATCTCGTCTCACCAACCTCCGCCTCCCAGATTCAAGCGTTTGTCTTGCCTTATCCTCCCTAGTAGCTGGGATTACAGGCATGTGCCACCATGCCCGGCTCATTTTGTATTTTTAGTAGAGGCAGGGTTTCTTGGTGTTGGTCAGGCTGGCCTTGACCTCCCAACCTCAGGTGATCCACCTACCTCCCAAAGTGCTGGGATTACAGGTGTGAGCCACTGCGCCCAACTAGTTTTTATTTTACATTTAGGTCTATAACACATTTTTAGTTTTTTTTTGTGAAGGGTGTAAGGTCTGTGTCTGAATTCTTTTTTTTTTTTTCTTTGCACGTAGATGTCCAATTTTTCCAGCATGGTTTGTTGAAATAACTATCTTTTCTTCATTGTATTGCCTTTGCTCCTTTGCTGAAAATCAGTGGACTATATTTATGTGTGTCTATTTCTGGGCTCTCTATTCTGTTCCATGATCTCTGTCTCTTCTTTTGCCACTACCACACTGTCTTAATTATTGTAGCTTTATTGTAAGTCTTCAAGTTGGGTAGTATCAGCCCTCCAATTTTGTTCTTTTCCTTCCATATTTCATTGGCTATTCTGGATCTTTTGCCTCTGCATACAAACTTTAGAATCAGTTTGTCAATATCCACAAAATAACTTCCTGGGATTTTTATTAGGATTGCATTGAATCTGGATATAAAGTTGGGAAGAATTCACATCTTGACAACATTGAGTCTTCCTATCCAATTTCTAAAAGTTGTTCTCTAAATTTTTCATGACTAAATCCAGATCTATCCTCAACATCTCAGCTATCAGTTTCTAAAGTTCAAAACTTTAATAGAATTTTAAAACTTTCTTCTTTTTCTTTTTTTTTTTTTCTTTTTTTTTTTGAGACAGAGTCTTGCTGTTGCTACCCAGGCTGGAGTGCAGTAGCATGATCTCAGCTCACTGCAATCTCCACCTCCCAGGTTCAAGTAATTCTCCTGCGTCAGCCTCCCAAGTAGCTGGGATTACAGGCCCCCGCCACCACGCCCAACTAATTTTTGTGTCTTTGAGTAGAGATGGGGTTTCATCATGTTGGCCAGGATGGTCTTGAACTCTTGACCTTAAGTGATATGACTGCCTCAGCGTCCCAAAGTTCTTGGATTATAGGTGTGAGCCACTGTGCCCAGCACAAACTTTAAAACTTTCAAAAGTTCAAAAAAAAGGTCTCAGCTACAAGTTTCTCAAGTTCATGGAAAGACTTCAGTGATTGTGTTAGTCCATTGTCATGCTGCTGATAAAGACATACCCAAGACTGGGCAATTTACAAAAGAAAGAGGTTTAATTGGACTGACAGTTCCACGTGGCTGGGGAAGCCTCACAATCATGGCAGAAGGCAAGGAGGAGCAAGTCATGTCATATGTGGATGGCAGCAGGCAAACAGATTGGTCAGGGAAACTCCCCCTTATGATCCTGTCAGATCTCATGAGACTTACTCACTATCACAAGAACAGCATGGGAAAGACCCACCCCCATGATTCAATTATCTCCCACCGGATCCCTCCCACAACACGTGGGAATTATGGGAACTACAACATGAGATTTGAGTGGAGTCACAGAGCCAAACCATATCATTGTGCCCCTGGCCTCTCCAAAATCTAGTATCTTCACATTTCAAAACCAATCATGCCTTCCCAGCAGTCCTCCAAAGTCTCACCTCATTTCAGCATTAGCTCAAAAGTCCACGGTCCAAAGTCTTAATCAGAGACAAGGCAAGTCCCGTCTGCCTATGAGCCTGTAAAGTCAAAAAGCAAGTTAGTTTCTAGATACAGGTATTAGGTAAGTATAGCCATTCCAAATGGGAGAAATTGGCCAAAACAAAGGGGCTACAAACCCTGTGCAAGTCTGAAATCCAACAGGGCAGTCAAATCTTAACGCTCCAAAATGATCTCCTATGACTCCATGTCTCACATCCAGGTGGTCACGCTGATGCAAGAGGTAGGTTCCCATAGTCTTGGGCAGCTCCGCCCCTGTGGCTTTGCAGGGTACAACCTCCCTCCTGGCTGCCTTTACAGGTTGACGATGAGTGTCTGCAGCTTTTCCAGGCACATGGTGCAAACTGTCAATGGATCTACTATTCTGGGGTCTGGATAACGGTGGTCCTATTCTCACAGCTCTACTAGGCAGTGCCCCATTAGGGACTCTGTGTGGGGGCTCCCACCCCCCATTTCCCTTCTGCACTGCCCTAGCAGAAGTTCTTCATGAGGACCCCACCCCTAAAGTAAACTTCTGCCTGGGCAGCCAGGCATTTCTATACATCTTCTGAAATCTAGGCAGAAGTTCCCAAACCTCAATTCATGACTTCTGTGCACTCACTGGCTCAACACCACATGGAAGCTGCCAAGGCTTCAGGCTTGCACCCTCTGAAGCCACAGCCCAAACTCTATGTCGGCCCGTTTCAGCCAAGGCTGGAGCAGCTGGGACACAGGGCGTCAAGTTCCTAGGCTGCACACAGCATGGGGACCCCAGGCCCAGCCCGTGAAACCACTTTTTCCTCCTAAGCCTCCAGGCCTGTGATGGGAGGGACTGCTGCAAAGGTCTCTGACATGCCCTGGAGACATCTTCCCCATTGTCTTGGTGATTAAAATTCACTCCTCATTACCTGCAGCTAGTTTGAATTTCTCCTCAGAAAATAGGATTTTCTTTTCTATTGCATTGTCAGGCTGCAAATTTTCCAAACTTTCATGCTGTCTTTCCCTTTTGAAACTGAATACCTTTAACAGCACCTAACTCACATCTTGAATGCTTTGCTGCTTAGAAATTTCTTCCACCAGATACCCTAAATCATCTCTCTCAAGTTCAAAGTTCCACAAATCTCTAGGACAAGGGCAAAATGCTGCCAATCTCTTTGCTAAACCATAACAAGAATCACCTTTGCTCCAATTCCCAACAAGTTCCTCATCTCCATCTGAGACCACCTCAGCCTGGACCATATTGTCCATATCACTATCAGGCTTTTGGTCAAAGCCATTCAACAAGTCTCTAGGAAGTTCCAAAGTTTCCTACATTTTCCTGTCTTCTTCTGAGCCCTCCAAACTGTTCCAACCTCTGCCTGTTTCCCAGTTCCAAAGTCATCTCCACCTTTTCGGGTATCTTTTCACAGCACCCCTCTCTGCTGTATTTACTGTATTAGTCCATTTTCATGCTGCTGATAAAGACATATCGGAGACTGGGCAATTTACAAAAGAAAGAAGTTTAATTGGACCTACAGTTCCACGTGGCTGGGGAAGCCTCACAATCATGGCAGAAGGCAAGGAGGAGCAAGTCACGTCTTATGTGGATGGCAGCAGGCAAAGAGAGAGATTGGGCAGGGAAAGTCCTCCTTATAATACCATCAAATCTTGTGAGACTTAGTCACTATCACGAGAACAGCAGGGAAGACACAGAGCCAAACCATATAAGTGATAATATGCACATAGTCATCCAGCAAGGGCCATTTCTCCTGACAAAATTCACTGAACTGAAAGATGGCCTCCAAGAGCCAACACTAACAGTATGCATTCAAAGATTTGAGTTTGGTTTAGGGAAGCATTCCCCACGCTGTGTTCCATAGGGTACTAGCATATCATAAGAGTTCACAGGTCTTCCTAGAAAAAAGTGTTTGTGGTTAAATAAAATTGAAAGGTATTAAGTTGAAATCAAACACATTTACTTATGGCTTTATAGTGCATTAAATATGCCAATTTGGATTATGAATCAAGAGTAGGTCTAATGAGTCTGTGAGATACTAGTGTCCCCAGGCCACAGTTTAGCTTAGAGGAAGAAATGTAGGCTAGGCACGGTAGCTTATGCCTGTAGTCCCAGCACTTTGGAAGGCCAAGGCAGGCAGATCGCTTGGGCTGAAGAGTCGAGACCAGCCTGGGCAGCATGGCAAAACCTTGTCTCT
The DNA here is from genome assembly GCF_024542745.1 of Macaca thibetana thibetana. NCBI lineage: Eukaryota > Metazoa > Chordata > Mammalia > Primates > Cercopithecidae > Macaca > Macaca thibetana. The sequence continues at coordinate 91,307,560 of NC_065584.1, forward strand.
ACAAAAAAAAAAAATAGAAAAATTAGCCACACATGATGATGCACACCTGTAGTCCCAGCTACTCAGGTGACTGAGGTGGGAGGATCGCTTGTGCCTGGGAGACCGAGGCTAGAGTGAGCCAAGATTGCATCACTGCACTCCAACCTGGATGCCACTGCACTTCACCCTGTCTCAAAAAAAAAAAAAAAAAAAAAAAAAAATATATAAATGTCTAAAAGTAGGAATCAGCAAAGGGATTCAAATATGCATGCGGCATGTAGGTTTTATCACTCCCAGGAGTCCTTAGCACTTTGGAAATGGGAAGTGAGTTATGTAGTGCCTTTCATTTGCAGCACCCTGATTCACCACCATTGTAACGTATTTTGCCACATTTGTTTTCTCTATTTATCTATATAGACATACATACAAACATACACACATATATATACACAGACAAATGTACTCAGATAATTGTTTATATTTTTTAATCATTTGAAAATATGTTCAATATATCATGTCCTTTTATCCCTGAATACTTCAGTGTATATTTTATAAGAACAAGGAAATTAGCCAGGCGGGGTGGTGCACACCTCTAATTCCAGCTACTTGATAGGCTGAGGCAGGAGAATCGCTTGAACCCAAGAGGTGGAGGTTGCAGTGAGCCAAGATCACGCCACTGCACTCCAGCCTAGGAAAAAAAAAAAAAGATATGTAACCACAATATAGCTATCAAAGCCAGGAATTTTATTTACTTATTTATTTATTTTTTAGACAGGTCTTGCTTGTCACCCAGGCTGGAGTGTAGTGGCGCAAACACAGCTCACTGCAGCCTCGCCCTCCCAGGTCAAGCAATCCTCCCGCTTCAGCCCTTTAAGTCACTGGGACTATAGGCGTGCACTGCCACACCCAGCCAATTTTTACATATTATTTTCACCACGTTGCCCAGGCTGGTTTCAAACTCCTGGGCTCAAGCAGTCCACCCGCTTCAGCCTCCCAAAGTGCTGGGATTACAGGCATGAACCACTTACTCCTGGCTTTTCAGGGAATTTTGAACATTGATCATATTCCATTTTGTCCATTGTCCCAATTAGGCCCTTTATGGCAATTCTTTTTCCTCCAATGCAGGATCCACTCCAGGATCATGTATTATAGTTAGTTGTCATAGCTCTTCTCTCCTTTAATCTAGAATAGTTTCTCATTCAGTTTGTTTCTTATGACATTGAAATTTTTGAAGAATATAAGGCAGCTGTTTTATAAACTGTTCCTTGGTTTGGGTTTGTCTGATGTTTCCTCATGAGTGAAGCATGCCAAGCTAGAATACTACAAAGGGATATTGTACCTTCTTGTGGTATTTCATTCAGAGGCACATGAAATCCATCTGTCCTTTTCTGGTGATATTAATTTTTATCACCCATGCATGGTGGTGTACAGTTTCTTCACTATATAGTAACTGTTTTTTCCCTTGCAGCTAATAAGCATCTTTAAAGACACATTTTAAGATTATGTACATATCTTGCTTCTCACATAAATTTTCCCTCTGGGTTTAACACATCTATTGATGAATCTTTCCTGAACCAGTCATAACTGTGGTGGTTGTAAAATAATTATTTTCCATTCTACCATTTTATCCACACTTATCAGTTGGCATTCTGCTGTTAGGAATGTCCCTCTCTTTCCCTACCAAGTTATTTATTTGTTATTAGTATGTTTGCTTTTTTTCATATAACAGTATATCTGGAAACCTTCATACTATGAACTTTATAGCAGTTCATAGAAATCTCCCTTACTTGTAGAGATGTATAATAATACATTTTATGTATGTACTGTGGGCTTTTTCCAAATAGTTTCCACTTTGGGGCATTTAGATAGGTTTTAATATTTTGAAATTATTTTTGTATTGTTGGAGTTGTATCTTCAGAGAAAATTCCTAGGCGTGGGACACTAGGCTGAAGGGAGTATATATTGGTAGTTTTATTTACTACAAAACTTAATTGGTAAGTTTGTCTTATTGGAATTCTACTACTGTATTGCCAAATTGCCTTTTAATTAAGCTTGTATCGTTTGTATTTCCATTAGCAGTGTATGATAGTGCCAATTTCCCCACAACCTGTTTCAGCAAAGTACACTGTCAAGCTTTTGAGTTAATTCCAATTTGATGAGTGAGAAATGTCGTCTCAGGATAGTTTTAATTTGCATTTATATTTTTTAAAAAGGAGTTGAACATCTTTTCATATGTTTAAGTGACTTTCATGTATTTTTTGTCAATTATCTTTTTTGTGAAATATTCCTATCATTTCACCATTTTTAAATAGAAGCTTTGGTTCAGTTTTCTTAACTGCTAGAAATCCTTTATCTCTTATACATATTGCCCCTTTATTTATGAGATATGTTGTAAATATTTTTACCCAATTTATTTTTTAAAATTTTGCTCATGGTGTTTTTTGAGAAAATTTGTATACCACAAAATTTACCCATTTAAAATGTACAATGTGGTGGTTTTATTATATTCACAGAGTTTTGTAACCATTACCACTATCTAATTCCAGAGTATTTTCAAGAAATTCCATACTCATTGGCAGTCATTCCTCCCTCTTCCCCCATATCCTGGCAACCATCAATTTATTTTCTATTTCTATGGATTTTTCTATTCTAGACATTCCATATAAACAGAATCATACAGTATATGGTCTTTTGTTTCTGACTTCTTTCATTTAGCATAATATGTCCAAGGTTCATCTATGTTTAGCATGTATCAGTTCTTCATTCCTTTTCATGGTGGAATAATATTCCATTATACAGATTCACCTCATTTTTTTATCCATTCATCAGTAGATGGACATTTGGGTTGCTTCCAGTTTTTGGCTATTATGAATAATACTGCTGTGAACATTCATATACAATTTTTTGTATGGACATATGTTTTTATTTCTCTTGGGTATAAGGCTACAAGTGGAATTGCTGAATCATATGGTAACTCTACATTTAACTTTTCAAGGAACTACTGTGCTATTTTCCAAAGCAGCCTCACTATTTTACATTCCCACCAACAATTTATGAAAGTTCCAATATCTCCACATCCTCACCAAGACTTCTTAGTATCTGTCATTTTTAATTTCAGTCATTGTAGTGCGTATGAAGTGATACCTCATTGTGGCTTTTTATTAGAATTTCCCTAATGACTAATGACGTAGCACATCTTTTCATAAGCTTATTGGCCATTTGTATATCTTCCTGGGAGAAATGTCTATGGAAAATCTTTGCATATTTTTAATAGGGTTGTTTGTCTTTTTATTGTTGACTAATAATAGTTATTTACATATTCTGGATACTAGATACTAGAGCCTTATCTGTGAGGTGTTTCCCAATCTGTGGGTTGTCTTTTGACTTTTTTATAGTGTCCTTTGAAGCACAAAAGTTTTTCATTTTGATTGTCCAACTTGTCTATGGTTTTGTTTGTTTGTTTGTGTGGGTTTTTTGTTTGTTTGTTTGTTTTTTGCTTGTGCTTTTGGCATCACATCTCAGAAATCATTCCCTAATCCAAGGTCATGAAGGCTTACATCTATGTTTTCTTCTAAGAGTTTGTATAATTTTTAGCTCTTACACGTGGGTCTTTGATTCATTTTGAGTTAATTTTTATATATGGTGTGAGATATAGGGGTCCAACTTCCTTTTTTGAGGGAGTGTGGGGGGAAGTGGCTATCCCAATTGTCCTAGCACTATTTATTGAAAGGACTATTCTTTCACCATCAAATTATCTTGGGACCCTTGTCAAAATAAATTGGCCATAAATGTAAGGGTTTATTTCTAGATTCTCAATTCTGTCCATTGATCTATGTGTTTATCCTTATGCCAGTATCACATTGTCTTAATTAGTGTTGTTTTGTTGTAAGTTTTGAAATCAGTGCAAATCTCTAATTTTGTTCTTCTTTTTTAAGATTCTTTTGGCTATTCTGGATCCTTTGAATTTTTATGTGAATTTTAGGATCAGCTTGTCAATTTCTGCAAAAAAACAAAACAAAAAAACACCAGGATTTTGGTAGGGATTACATTGAATCTGTATCACAATTTGGGAAGTATTGACATCTTAACAATATTAAGTCTTTCAATCATTGAACATGGGATATCTATTTACTTAGCTCTTCTTTCATGTCATTCAACCATGTTTTGTAGTTTTTAGAGTATAAGCTTTGTACTTCTTTTGGTAAATTTATTCCTAAGTATTTTATTATTTTTCATGCTATTACAAATGGAAGCATTTAAAATTTCATTTTCTGATTATTCATGTATAGAAATACATGGTTTTTTATGTTTATCTTGTATCCTGCAACCTTGCTGAACTCATTTATTAGTGCTATTTCTGCTTTTGGCCACACAAGTTTTCTAAATGTGTTCAAATTTTCAACCTTTCCTGTGACCCTAAGTTAGAAGGATTTCCCTGTATCCAGGTTATAGTGGAATTCACTCATTTTTATAATACTTATGAAGTTCGATAGGTGACTTTTGCTGTTGTTTATTCTTGAGGTTAAAAAATATTAGAGAGTGTTTTAAAACTAATTGCAGATTATTAAAGAAATACCTTGGTGAAATGAAAATAATACTGAATTTGAAGTAAAAAAAATCTGGGTTGGAGTTCAGACTATTCTGTTTATCAGCTGTTTGATTGTAGGCAAGTCATTTAGCTCCTTAAAAAAATAACCTACAAAATATTCCATCCACTTCATAGAACTACTCAAAGGTTCAAAATGGAAAGTGCTTTGTGAACTATTAGGCCTTCTGCCAGTATAAGCTACTTTTATTTCTTAACAGTAATTATTAAACATTTTTCAATCCTTCTCTTTCCTTTAGGAGATTTACCTTAGATACAGAAAGGTGCAGTAAGGCCACAGCCCTCGAAGGGGACCCATGTATAAAAGCCGTTTATTAAGTATACACAAAGAGGTTTTGTTATTTTTTCCCTGTTGTTTTTCACCCTTCATTCCTCTGGAGTGACAGAAATACCCAGAGAGAAAAGACCTTTTATTTCCTGTAAAATACAGAAAAGTTCCAAAGCATTTTAGGGATTAGCTCATTAAAATGGAGAAAAATAAACCAAGTCCTGGAGAGCCAACACAAAGAAGGCAGCAGTCCCAGGGTCTGATGAAAGAGCCGTCATCTACCTCATCCCTCCCTCTACCGCAGGGGTCCGGAAGAAAACATTGGAAATGTGATTGTTTCTGAAACTCCTCATGGCAGATTTTGGCAATAAAACCTTATTTTCCTATCCAAAAGAAAAATCACAGGGTTCTCCTTATGTGAGTGAGAGTATGTTTATGGGTGTGTATAAATTAACACACCCATAACAGTCCTAGCTTGGGTTGCTTTTTCCCATCTCTCACTTGAATTGCATATCCCTCTTTTCAGTTTCCAGGGTAGCTCTGCCAGTCAGGAGTTCCCAAATTTAGGGTATTTTGACTTGCAAAGTATAATGAAATCATTAAATTCATCAGTTGCTCAACTGACAGCTTTGGAGCCAGAAAATCTAGCTTTGGGTCTCAGCCTGGACAACTTACTGGCCTTGGTCAGGCCAGGGGTGATGGCTGCTGAGTGCTCCCACATGGCTCCTGGCAGGTGCAGAGTTCTCAGCTAATGGCAGTGCCTCTGATTGGCTCTTAGTAGTTGCTGTGCACTTGCTATAAATATGCAATCAATTTATTGTAAATAATCAGAATAATGCTATTTTTAATTTTAAACATTTCTGAAAATATTAATACTAGCCTTCTGTTTAGAATTAGGAAAGATGTAGAATGCAGTTATATTAGTCCATTCTCACACTGCTATAAGGAAATACCCAAGACTGGATAATTTATGAAGAAAAGAGGTTTAATTGACTCACAGTTTTGCATGACTGGGGAGGCCTCAGGAAACTTACAATCATGACAAAAGGCTCCTGTTCACAGAACAGCAGGAGAGAGAATGAGAGCCAGCAGGGGAAATGCCAGACACTTATAAAACCATCAGATCTCATGAGAACTCATTCACCATCATGAGAACAGCATGGGGGAAACCACTCCCACGATTTAATTACCTCCCACAGGTCCCTCCCATGACACGTAGGCATTGTGGGATTACAATGCAAGGTGAGATTTGGGTGGGGACACAAAGCCAAACCATATCATTTTGCCTGTGGCCTCTCCCGTATCTCATGTCTTCACATTTCAAAACATAGTCATGGCCTTCCAACAGTCCCCCAAAGTCTTAACTCATTCCAATGTTAACCCAAAAGTCCAAGTCCAAAGTCTCATCTGAGACAAGGCAAGTCCCCTCCACCTATGAGCCTGTAAAATCAAAAGCAAGTTAGTTACTTCCTAGATGCAGTGGGAGTATAGACATTGGGTAAATACACCCATTCCAAATGGGAGAAATTGGCTAAAACAAAGGGGCTACAGACCCCGTGCAAGTCCAAAATCCAATAAGGTAGTAATTAAACCTTAAAGTTCCAAAATGATCTCCTTTGACTCCATGTCTCACATCCAGGTCATACTCATGCAAGAGATGAGCTCCAGGGCCTTCAGCAGGGTACAGCCCCCCTCTTGGCTGCTTCCATGGGCTGGCATCAAGTGTCTGTGGCTTTTGCAGAGCACAGTGCAAGCTGTCAGTGGACCTACAATTCTGGGGTCTGGAGGACCGTGGCCCTTTTCTCACAGCTCCACTAGGCAGTGCCCAGTGGAGACTCTGTGTAGGGGCTTCCATCCCACATTTCCCTTCCACACTGCCCTAGCAGAGGTTCTCTGTGCATGCTTCGTCCCTGCAGCACACTTCTGCCTGGACACCCAGGCATTTCCATACATCTTCTGAAATCTAGGCAGAGGTTCCCAAACCTCAGTTCTTGACTTCTGTGTAGCCGCAGGCTCAACACCTCATGGAAGCTACCAAGGCTTGGGGCTTGCACCCTCTGAAGCCACACCCAAGCTGTACCTTGGCCCCTTCTAGCCATGGCTGGAGCAGAAAGCAAGGTACCAAGTCCCTAGGCTGCACACAGCGGGGGGGTCCTGGGCCCACAAAATCGTTTTTCCTACTATCTCAGGGCCTGTGATGAGGGGGGCTGCTGTGAAGGTCTCTGGCATGCCCTGGAGACATTTTCCCCATTGTTTTGGTGATTAACATTCAGCTCCTCGTTACTTATGCAAATTTCTGCAGACAGCTTGAATTTCTCCCCAGAAAATGGGTTTTTCTTTTCTACTGCATTGTCAGGCTGCAAATTTTCCAAACTTTATGCTCTGTTGCTTCTTGAATGCTTTGCTGCTTAGAAATTTCTTCCACCAGGCCAGGAGCAATGGCTCATGCCTGTAATCCATAACTTTGGGAGACCGAGGCAGGTGGATCACGAGGTCAAGAGATCAAGACCATCCTGGCCAACACGGTGAAACCCCTTGTCTACTAAAAAAAAAATATATATGTACAAAAAGTTAGCCAGGCCTGGCAGCACGTGCCGGTAGTCCCAGCTACTCAGGAGGCTGAGGTAGGAGAATCGCTTGAACCCAGGAGGCAGAGGTTGCAGTGAACCGAGATTGCACCACTGCACTCCAGCCTGGGTGACAGAGCGAGACTCTGTCTCAAAAAAAAAAAAAAAGAAAGAAAGAAATTTCTTCCACCAGATACCGAAAATCATTTCTCTCAAGTTAGTTCCACAGATCTCTAGGGCAGGGCCAAAAAGCCACCAGTCTCTTTCCTAAAGCGTAGCAAGAATGACCTTTACTCCAGTTCCCAGCAAGTTCCTCATCTCCATCTGAGACCACCTCAGCCTGGACTTCACTGTCCTTATCACTATCAGCATTTCGGCCAAAGCCATTCCACAAGTCTTTAGGAGGTTCCAAACTTTTCCACATCTTCCTGTCTTCTGAGTTCTCCAAACTTTTCCAACCTCTGCCCATTACCCAGTTCCAAAGTCGCTTCCACATTCTCTGGTATCTTATAGCAATGCCCCGTTCTACTGGTACCAATTTACTGTATTAGTCCATTTTCATACTATTTCACTTATTGTTTCATATTGTTTCACTATAAAAATTTTCTAAGAATAACATCAATCCAAGTGCCACAATGGGGAAGATTACTGTTTGTTTGGTTTTTTTTAAGTAATAACTACTTTTTCTAAAAATGATACATGCTCTTTGTTTTTTAAAAATCAAGCTATATAGGAAAGATCAAATATATGCCACCAGTCACCTCAGACCTCCTGGCCCAGAAATAGCCAGTATTGACACTTGCTGAACAATTTTTCTCTGCATATATACAGATGAGTATACATTAGGAGACAGAAGAGAAAAAGAGAAAGGAAGAAAGTGATAAATTTGACAGAGTAAAAATGAAAAGCTACTCTGTGATAATATATCATAAAGTCAAAACATAAATGTCAAAGAGAAGAAAATATAGAAGGAGTTCTTTAAAAATCTGGATAAAAAAGACAACTCAGTAGAAACATGCACAAGACAGGAACATACAGTTTACAGAAGAGGAAACATAAATGACCAATAACCATACAAAAATAATCCTCGGACTCCCTCGTAATTAAAGAAATGCAATTTAGCTGTCTGGCCATTGTGGCTGGAGCCCAGTATGGGTCATAGGAGATGAAGCTAAGAGCAGCATGTGGCTGGGTTATGATTGTGCATTTGTGCGTGTGTGTGTGTGTGTGTGAGAGAGAGAGAGAGAGAGAGTTCTCAGCCTCACTCGTAATTAAAGAAATGCAATTTAGCTGTCTGGCCATTGTGGCTGGAGCCCAGTATGGGTCATAGGAGATGAAGCTAAGAGTGGCGCGTGGCTGGGTTATGATTGTGTGTGTGTGTGTGTGTGTGTGTGTGTGTGTGTGTGTGTGAGAGAGAGAGAGAGAGAGAGATTAATTTCTGGAATAATACAGGAAACTGATTAGCTGTAAGGCTGAGAATGGGGAGAAAAAGAGGGTGAGGCAGGTAGAAGGGGGAAGGAGTATTTTTTTAATTTCAATTGTTTATTCTTTTCTACCACTTAAAATTTTTGAAGATTATATGCAGGTAATACTCTTATCATTTAAAAATCTAATGAAGTTTTAAGAAAACACATACTTGCAACCAAACAAAGAAAATATAAGCCCTGAGGTATCTATTTTGTTGCTAATGCTTATACAGAGTAGTGCTTTTTCTCCCCAGCTCTTTGGAGGAGCTAAAATTGACAACTGGAGAGCTGCCACTGAGGACTTTCTCTGACTATTAAAAGAAACTAGCTTAGTCCAGGGCCCTCAGAACTCAGTTTTCCAATGCTCTCTGCTCCCAGTGACTTCCTGTTCATCTAATCCCCCAGGGATTCCCAGCTCCATCTTTTTCTTAGCCAAGGTTCACCAGCTGCCCCAGCCTCCAAGGTGTGTGTAGCCACAAAAGGCTTCCCTGCTGGGCAGAGATGGGAGAGGGAAGGAAATGGCAACCTGGGGCTGCAATGTGACCCTGTCTTGCGTAAGGGTGTCAGCTCAAATTTGAAGAGTGAAATGACCAGTTTTGGCAGGATGAGAAGGAAAGCTATGCAGCTTCACAACTAGTCAGTTATAAAAGAAACAGCAAGCTCACACCTCCAATGACAAGTGGACTTGAACTTCTGTTGAATTAAGGCACAAACTTGAAACCAAGCAGACTCATAGACTCTTGGTGGACGGCACCATAACATCTTCTCTAACCACCATCTGCTGCTTTTCTCTCCTTTATGGCATCCCTCTAAAGCATTTAGAAGCTGCTAAGGCATCCACATGTTAGCACCTCACTCTTCCATCTAGGCAGCCCACTGCATTTCCAGACAGTCTACTCTTTCACAACCTCTTTCTCTGACCATTAAATAGCTCTTCATTACATTGATTAGAAAATGATCTTTCTGTAACTTCTACCCTCTCAATAACCAAGTGTTAGACTAGAAAAGTATGCAGTTGGGAATTATAGGCCTTAGTCTGAATCTCTGTTCTGCCACTGACCCACAATGTGACCTTCAACCAGTAGCCTAATATCCTGGAGGCTTAATTTCCCCTTCTGTAAATTGGGCTGTTCACATCACTTTCAATGGTCATTTTGAGACTGAGTGAACCTGTGAGTGGTAAACTTCACTTAGTACCACACATGGCAGAAGAAGATGCTGAATCGGTGTCAGTTCCTTCCTTCCCTGTGTCCCTCCATTGCTCGCCCTCAGCTGTACAAAGAGATCCTGGCTGTGACTAAGTTGAAGAATTCTATTGTCTCCTCCCTGAGTGTTCTCATCTCCAGAGTAAATACATCCAGGCTAAGTCCACAAATGTACCTTGATCTTCTTGTGTACTTACTCTCTACTTTGCTGTAGGAGAGATTTTGCTCTGTCACTGAACCCCTAATTATTGCAGAGTGGGGGGAAAATATATTTCCCTCACCCCCAAGACCAAGACCCACCCCATCCCCAAGAGCTGGGATTCTACACTCAGACTCCTCCCAGGGTTTGAAGTTGAGTGTTCAGATGATGGGGTCTGCCTGCAGAAATAGAAGTATCTCTCATCCTTTTCACTAGTCATCAAGCTTTCTCTTTAGGAAATATTACACATTTTACAAATCCAAGGGGACAGGCCCAGTTAGATAAAAGTCTGCCAGTCTGGCTCTGGCTGCATCTATTGACAGCTTGATTGGCACTGAGGAATCTGTGGTTTCCCCCCAAACACACACACAAGGCACCAGGATGGAACAGCTGCTCTGTGCCTTGGCAGGGGTTGAGGTCCTTGGTCTTGGGGATGAGTTTGTTTGTTTTTTCTTAATTAATGACCTTGTTCAATGTGGGATATTAGAGGTTTTTTGTTTGTTTTTAACCCAGTCCAACATGCCAGCACCCCAAGGGATTTGGGGATATTAAACATTCCTCCTCAGCTTCAAGATGACAGTTGATAAATGTAACCATAAGATACTAAAAAGAACAAAGGACATGAGGGGAAATGGAAGCCCTGGGGAGATTAATAAATCATGAGGAGAAGGAGTGAGTGTGGTCAAACTATGGAGCCCCCGCGAGGCCCATTACTTGATCTCTTGCAAAAATCCAGGAGATGCAAGCAGGATGCCTATAATTCTGTTAACTGTGATTCCTAGTCCTTAAATGCTCTCAGATGCATGTAACAGGGTATTTATATTCCCTTAGCAAATGAAGCATTGTTCGCAATTGTGAACAATGGTTGAGTTTGGAAAGACAGTGTAGTCTAATCACTAGCTTTGTCAACATCCTTTGTACTCACTCCCTAAGGAAGCCTTACTGCCCAGCATGTGCTGTGGTTCTCAATCTGTGTCACCCTGAGCCCTCATGTTCCATGGAGGTTCTGGGGCAGCCAGCTGGGAGCAGGTAGTCAGACTTCCAGGCCCCATCCACCTACTTCTGTGAGAGCAGCTGTTCTACTCTTTCCTGCTGTGTATATTAGAGAACCACAGAAGATTTTGTTTGGGTTCTTCTGCCCCAAAAAAGAAACTTGAAAATCAGTGGTGCCGTGATGTTTGCCTCCTTTTACTCAGTTGCTTCTTTCACTCAGTGGTATGTTTTTGAAATATAACCATGTTAACATATGTAGATGGAGTTCAATCAAGAACTTGTAGAATAAACCACAATATGTTCATTCCCCTGCTGATAGATATTTAGGTGGTTCCCCATTTTTTACCATCTCAATTAATGCATCAGTGGAGGGCATTTTCAACACAGGCAATGGGTGGTGCCCATTAAGCTGAAGAAGAAGGGAAGGACAGCAGGAGGGGTGGATGACTAGTGAGAATGTCAGGGGGCAGTGGAGTAGATGTGCATGGATGCAGCAGATCCAGGGCCTCCCAAGAGTCAAAATGGGTCTGTGAGCTGGAGGATCCAGTGGTAGCACAGAGTGGGCGATGATGAGGTCTGGAGTGTGACCCGGGGACTGGGCAGCTGAGAGTAACGAGGAAAGTAAGTCTGTTAGAAACCTGAGAGGCCAAGGTGTTAGCTGGGTCGTTTGCTGGACATTTCCATTTGGTCCTTCAGCTACACTCTGCATCCTTCGCAGCCCTATTCTGTGCCCCAGAGGCTGACCTTTAATTACCATCTCAGTGCCCTTTCCCTCAGACTGAGAGGTACACAGCCTGGACCAGGGACAACATGGAGACAGAGCATCCATTCCTCCAGCCCCTCCCTTCAAGGTCCCTGCAGGTCAGCTGCGTCTCTACTGAAACTCACTGCTCATTTCCCTACAATTCTTCTTTCTGGGTATAGCAAATGCCCCCAGCACCTTGTCTTGGGACCCAACACACTCACCTTGGATTTCCTCCATGCCAGGAATCATTTTATTGACCTCTTTTCCTCTATTAACCTGTTTACATGTGCCATCTCTTTCTTGCCTGATTGAGTACAGGCCAATCTCATGGATACTGAAATCTTGGGAAATGATGACAAGAGTAAGGGTAGATAGGAAGTTAGTTAGCTGGGTGCAAAAACCTAATGAGGGGTGGTGGTGTCTGTAAATCTGCATAAAATGCAAACTATCCTACATTTTTGTAATTCACATGTGAGCGCCTTTAAAACTAAAATTCCTGCCTAATTTTTAGGGGGAATTCCTAGTGTTAGCACAATATCTGGCATGTAGAAAGCATTTAAAAATGAAAATAAGTTGAATTGAATAGGAATGAATTAAATTAAATAGAATTAAATTGAATTTTACTGAATAAATGAGATGCTAATTTTGCTCATTTTAGACATCATGGGTGCCCCCATCAAATCCCCTTCCCTCTAGCTTATGGTTTTTAAAAGCTTCATGAACATCAAATAAATTACATTAGGGATTGAGTTTCTGAAGTGAATAATGAATAATAAATGTTTGCTTATGTTAGCATCTCATGTAGAAAAATATTTAAGTCATGAAAATTTTGTGATAAATTCAAATCCCTTTAAGCTTTCAGGACCCACTTTCTTTTTTTATTTTTTGAGACAGTCTTGCTCTGTCACCCAAGCTGGAGTGCAGTACAGGATCACTGCTCACTGCAATCTTGATCTCCCAGGATCAAGTGATCTTCCCACCTCAGTGTCCTGCGTAGCTGGGACTACAGGTGTATGGCACCACCCCTGGCTAATTTTTTTTTTTATTTTTTAGTAGAGACAGGGTCTCACTATGTTGCCCAGGCTAGTCTCAAAACTCCTGAGCTCAAGTGATCCTCCTGCCTCAGCCTCCCAAGGTGCTGAGATAGGCATGAGCCAGCGCACCCAGCCTGACTCACTTTCTTGATATTGTGTGTATTTTGCTCTTGGAAAACTTTGCTTTCTGTCTCCATGGCAAAAAAACAACTTACAGTGGTTTCAGAACATGTAATTATTCATTTGAAAATAATTTTGTTAGACACATATCTATTAACATTTTCTTCAATTTATAATACTGAATAGGAAGAAACAAAATATAAAATCTTTCTTGTTTTAGTTTTAATCTAAAATACTATATGTCTTTGCATCATATGAGTTAAAGCTTTTCTGGCATTACACAGTGATTGTTCTCTTCAAATAACAGATCGTAGAGATAGTAGGGGAAAAACAAAGTAAACATGGCTCAATTTGCATTTGGTGTTCTTTTGGAGGGGGTGAGTATTTCCTCTCTTTTTTCCTTTCTCCAAACACTACACAAGTAATAATTTGACTCTATCCCTGTGGCTCCTATTGTCTATACATACATGAAGTTGAATTTCATAGTGCCCGTTATTTGAAAAACATTTCAAGTCAGAGCTTAAGACTGGGCCTTTCATGCCAAATCAAGGACAGTGGCTAATTTGGGGTTGCCAAAATCACATATTCAATTTATATTAGATAATAAGAAAAGTTGCTTTAAAGCAAAGGGTATTGTTGGCACTTATGAATAAGAAATTCTGATTATTCTAATACAGCAATAAAAATTATTACCTACAATCTTATTTTGGAGTAGCCCCATCATAAAAATTCCGGAGCCAGTAGCTCGGCAGGTTTTAGCATGTGACAAGTAAGGTGACAGTCTAGAGTCGAAGATTCTATCTCCACCCTGATTATAGTCTCAGAAATGTATTCAGCTGGTCATAAGAGGAGGAAGGACTGCATGGTCCAGACTAGAATGCTCAACTGGGATGACTCGATCTCCTGTGCCAGCTCCCGTGGATGAATCACAGCTCCTGAGGACCGAATCGGGGTTCCCTGGGGAGTGTGCTGGCATCAGTTAGTGATGTCTCCCACCACTGGCTAGGATCGGAGGAATGGCAGCACTCAGGACATGATAGAAACAGCAGAATTTGAAGTTAGAGGATCAGGGTCAGACTCTTATCTCTATCTCTTATTAGCTGTGAGATATCGTACTCACCCATTCAGCAATCTTAGTTTTGTCATGTATAAAATGATGATAACAATTATCAAGAAAATTAAAATTGGTATCACAAATAAAAAAGAATTAAAGTGCAGCTTACATCTTATGAATTGCTAGTGTATTTTGCCTATCCCAACCTAGTGTTTTCCTTTTTTAAACTCATAGCATTTTATCTTTTTGTGTGTATGTGTGTGTGTGACAGGGTCTTGCTCTGTCACCCAGGCTGAAGTGCAGTGGCATAATCATACCTCATTGCAGCCTCAACCTCCTGGGCTCAAAGCAATTCACCCACTTTAGCCCTCCCAAGTAGCTGGGACTACAGGCACATGACACCATACCCGGCTAATTTTTGTATTTTTTGTAGAGACAGGGTTTCACCATGTTGCCCAGGCTGATCTTAAACTCCTGAGCTCTAGCTATCTACCAGCCTCAGCCCCCCAAAGTGCTGGGAGTACAGTTGTGAGCCACCATGCCTGGCCTACTCATGGCATTTTAGTATTCTGTCACTCTTTTGGCAATTAATTGTGAACTACCTACTGACTCACATTAGTGTATTATCTTACTTCACCATATTTTATTTTTTGTACTGCCCACACTTTCTAGCCCATGCCTGTCCTATAGTAGGCGATCCTAAGTATGAATGAATGTAAACAAGTTACTAATAGTATTTTAAAACTCAAATGCTGACAGGGAGATGAGTAGTTACTTTTTATTTGAAAGCATGTATTTTTCATGTTATTTGAAAGGATTATTGTGATTTTATGTTCATAAGATCATAGTTTTTTGTTTGTTGTTTAAAAACTATTTTTTTTTTTTTTTTGAGATGGAGTCTCTGTCACCCAGGCTGGAGTGCAGTGGTGCAATCCCGGCTCACTGCAACCTCCACCTCCCAGGTTCAAGCGATTCTTGTGCCTCAGCCTTCCAAATAGCTGGGACTATAGGCATGCACCACCACACGCGGCTAATTTTTATATTTTTAGTAGAGATGGGGTTTCACCATATTGGCCAAGCTGGTCGTGAACTCCTGACCTCAAGTGATCCAGCCACCTTGGCCTCCCAGAGTGCTGGGATTACAGACATGAGCCACCATGCCTGGGCAAAAACATTTTAGTGGACTTTATTTTCAAGGAACTGAGCTGCTTTCTGTGCTTGGGCAACTCCCCTGAGCGAGTTTGTAGAGGGTGCAGGCAAATGGGCTTGGTGGCACAGGCACAAAGAAGAAGTCTGTATTTCTGTGGGGAGACTGCTGACACCCATGGATAGGTCCCACTTTTGGGGCTGACTGGTAGGCAGGGCACGGGACTTGTCCGCTTTCTCTGCACAGCATTGACACCTTCTATCCATCTCTTTACTTCTTGTAACTCCCTCTTCCTCTTTGCTGACACTGACTCAAAGGATCATAGACGTTTAATGATTTGCTTAGTGACAGGCCCTGGCCATAGCACTGAGCCATCTGGATTCATTGTTCAGTGTTCCCTCCACTACTCAGTCCTTTTAAAATCCAGCTCTCCTGCAAGTTGATTTCACTTCCACATAAATCATTTCTTCTAGCTTGCTGGAAAGTTCCTTGGCTTTCTGCTTATCTCTGCAAGGACAGTTAGTTCCCTGTTGCTGCTGCCAAGTATGTAAACAACATGTTTCTTCTTTCTGTGGTGACAGGCACATCTCATCATCCTGAGTAGAAGCCCCTCTCAAGTGGAGGCAGCAGACTCCGCACACCTCGTCGCCCACGCTGCTGTCGCTTCAGGGAGACACGAGCACCATGGTGAGAAGAATCCTTTTCTCCTCCTGTCTCACAGGCACCTGGGTCTATAAAGGAGTTGTCTTCTAGATGGGTTAACAGGTGAACAGAGCTGCGACACAGGCCTGTTTTATCTGATCATCTGCAGCTATGCTACTCTGCTGCTTTCCTCAGAGTCCTTTGGTTTCTCTCCCCTTCTAGCCTTCTTCTAATCTATTATTCTGAAATACAGCTAATCTCTATGCAAACGTAGCTGTTAAGAGCCCCAGAGCATCTGTACTGGGCTTACAGGGAAATCTGCTCTGCTTTCAGAGGTGATCTATTTTTAAAGATTGTTGTGGCAACAGCTTTGGCCTCTGGGCCAGCCGGCCTCCAGACACTGTCAGGGCTGAACTTTCCATCAGGATGAATTTACACGGCTTCAGGATTCCAAAAGGAAGTTGCCATTTATGGCTCATATGGTTTTTCTTGTCCCCGCATAATAGGTAGAGCATCAAGCTTAAGGAATTGTTTAATCCACCATCCTGGGCTCAGAGCACACAGAGCATACAATGTGCCTCCATTGGCAGAAAACACATAGTACTAATGATTTTTTTTTTGGTCATAATATTCAGAAATGGAGTACAATTCGTAAAGAAAACCTAGGGGTGTATTCCAAGATATCAAATAAAAATAATTACGTACTGAATAAAATAAGGTCCACTGTGCCCAAAAGCATAAAATCAACATCTGGAAGGCATGGGGTTGATTCAGGAAGCAGAAGTTACGCTAAAATGAGGCCAGCACATGGGAGAAGGTGAAGGGAAAGCTTCAATGAGCAACCTGGTCCAAAAAGATCCATGGGCCAGGCAGGGAGCTTCAGTCCCCAGAGGAACTGATGAAGGGGGCATCGGCGTTTATCCATCTGTCCATCACACCTTGCAGATCTCTCATTCTGACCTGCTAGAGCTTGAAGCACCTTTTTAGATCTGGAGGAGCCTGTGTAAGGATGGAGAGAGGAGACAAGTGACCTTTCTTGTCCCCGCTCCTAGAACATTCCACACTAACCATCAGGTTTGCTTGTTGGTGCCTAAAATTCATGTAATAGGAGGAAAGTACTTTCTATTCCATACCTATTAATAAAACACTTAAAATACATGTTTGATGGAAACTCCTAGAATAGCAAGTCACAAATCTAAATGTCTACAGGAACCAAGCAAGCAATGTGAGTGAAGCAGGTGGTTATCAGAAACCAGCAGCAGCAGCAAGCATAGTTATAAATGGCAGCTAACTGATGGCTATAGTATGAGAGAGACAAAACAGAGTGGTGAGGACTGTGGCAAACTAAAACCCATACCTGCTACTTAGCTCCAGCCCCTGGCAGCCATGTGGAAGGGAGGCTTATATTAGCAGAGCTCCTTTTTTAAGAGAAGGTAGAAATTTGGAGTTTTATTGGAGAATCTTCAATTTTTTTTTAATTATTTTTTATGTTTTTAGAGACAGGGTCTCTGTCACCCAGGCTGGAGTGCAGTGGCGCAATTATAGCCACTGCAGCCTCAAACTCCTGTGCTCAAGTAGTCTTCCTGCCTCAGCCTCCCAAGTGGGTGGGACTACAGGCACACACTGCTTGCACCCAGCTAATTTAAAATTTTTTTTTTAGAGACAGAGTCTTGCCCAGGATGGTCTCGAATTCCTGGCCCTAGGCTACCCTCCCATCTTGGCTTCCCAAAACTCTGGGATAACAAGCATGAGCCACCACAGACCCAGCCCAATTTTTAACTGATGGTAACTAACTGAAATATGTTTAAGACTCTGAGTAAGTCAAAACAAGTGTGAAGGCTGGATCCGTGACTTTTGACCTGGAAAGCAAGAGTGTCAGGTTGCTGTCAGATCTTTCCTGTTTTCCGTGGGGGTGTAAACTGGCAGAGTAAGGGGAGGTGGGTCCATTCCTGAATGAATACCAAACAGAGAGGAGGCTAAGGCCAAAAGACCATCTTTTTGCCTAGAGGGATTCTGGTTTCCAGCACTTGACCCAGTGCTCAGTGTACTCACTGCAGGTATGAATTGAGTGGGACCTAGTGAATCTGTGCCCTAGAATGCTATTGTCCCATAGCTGTGAAGTTAGGCCACTCTGCTTTGCGTGACTTACAGAATCAGAGGCAATCCAATTTTAGTTTTATATTTTTTAAAAGTTTTCCAGTCTAACTATAGCACACTATTGCCTTCTCTTAATTTGAAAATGATAATAATACCTATTTGATACAGATAATAAATATATGATAATTAAATGACCTCACACAGTTATAATATTAATAGCTACTGCTTATATATGGCATACCAGCAACGGTTCTCACCGCATTACATTTATTAATTCAGAAATCCTTGCAACTCGATGAGATAGGTACAATTATCCCCATTTGTTGGATGGAGAAATTGAGGCACCCAGAGATTAGGTAATTTTTCCAAGGACCCATAAGCAGTGAGTGGTAAAGATATGAACCCAGGCAGCCAACCACCCCAGAGGCTCTTTACGCCATGTCACATTATAGGGTCTGGCACTGCACATGTCTCCTCCATCCTTAGGCCCACCAAAGAATCCGTGAAGTGTGGGGCAGAAAAGGGACACAGCAAGAATGAAGGCAGCCCAGAGAGAAGGGTTTGGAGTGCCAATGGGAAGGCCTGGGGCCCAGGAACATGTGGAGAATCTCAGCTCCAACCTGCAGCAGCTGAGGGCATTTGGTGACGTGCACCCGGAAAGCTCACTTGCCAGTCAGAATTGAAATATGTGAGGAACCAGTTTGGGAGGCCAAGATGGGTGGATCACATGAGGTCAGGAGTTCGAGACCAGCCTGGCCAGCATGATGAAACCCCATCTCTCCTAAAAAATACAAAAATTAGCCGGTTGTGGTGGCGCACACCTATAGTCCCAGCTAGTCAGGAGGCTGAGGCACGAGAGTCACTTGAACCTGGGAGGCAAAGGTTATACAGTGAGCCAAGATTGTGCCACTGCACTCCGGCCTGGACAACACAGCAATACTGTATCTCCAAAAAAAAAAAAAAAAAAGTGAGAAACATAAAGGAGATGGGTAAGAAGACAACTTCTCCCAGGCACAAGGAGTTGGGACTGATAGTTTTACAAATTGGGAAAGGGGGTGGCTTCTGCATTAGGCCTGGAGGACTGGTTGCTTGAAGCAGAAGCAAAAGATGACTAAGAGGCTGGGCCCAGTGACTCACACCTGTAATCCCAGCACTTTGGGAGGCTGAGGTGGGTGGATCACGAGGTCAAGAGATAGAGACCATCCTGGCCAACATGGTGAAACCCTGTCTCTACTAAAAATACAAAAAAAATTAGCTGGGCGTTGTGGTGCACACCTGTAGTCCCAGCTACTCAGGAGGCTGAGGCAGGAGAATCACTTGAACTCTGGAGGCAGAGGTTGCAGCGAGCCGAGATTGTACCACTGCGCTCCGACCTGGCGACAGAGCGAGACTCAGTCTCAAAAAAAAAAAAAAAAAAAAAAAAAAAAAAAGATGAAGAGACTCAGGAGCAAGCAAGAATCATAATAATGACAGCAACAATGACAGTAACAACCATAGCAGCAGCACTTGGGCGCCTCTTGTATACAGGTGCTGGTACTTCCACAGACATGCTCATTGAATCCTTTTAACAACCCTTGGAGGCAGGACAGGACCTTCCATTTTACAGATGAGTTCACACTGCCACCTCTTCGTACCAGAAAGTACCATGAATCCGAGGGAACTACTGTTTCTACTCTTTGCTCTACCCCAAAAGGACTAAGTCCCCATCAGTCTGTATGGTGCTCCTAGGCAGGCCCTTGTCAGATTCAGTACTTATCAACCAGAAGACACTTGAACTGTTTATCACCCTGATGCTGTTAGGAAAAAAGCTTACTGAGGCCTTAAAGGTGAGTAAATGCTAAATGAGGAGCCAGGGCAGAGAAGCAGTGAGCTAGAAATAAATGCTGATTGTCCTGCAGCAACATGAAGTCCTGGAACAGGTGCAAAAAGAAGCATAAACCTTTGCCCCTGAGGCCTCAAACAAATCACCTAAATGGGCAAATCAGAAACAAAAAAAGCAAGAAGAACTCTCAAACTATTCCTACTCCATGAACATAGTTTAAAAACTGCTGCCATTGAAATCCTTGCACCCATTGTGGCAGATGTGGGAAAGGCTGGAAAAGAGCTCACCAGGCCAGCACGTGTTGCACGTGTGGGGAATCAGCTTCCCTCTAGAAGCAGAAATGCAACAGGCACCACCCAGCCAGGGGCTGCAGCAGGAGCACGGGTGGGTACATTCCCACTGTCTTTTATGTCACCTCTCTGCTGTCCCCTCACGTGGCCATTGCCCCCACAGCAGGAATGAAAGAAATCCACTGCAGCCTAGGTTTCTCCAGGCCTCTGCTGCCTCCACCAGGGAGAAATAAGAGAAGGCAATTTGCAACTTATCTTTGTGTAACAACTAAGGGGCAACCAAATCCCTTACAGCTCTCAACAGCACAGGACTTTCTGACCTGGACGTTGGTCACTTCTAATTCAGAAGTCCTGGCTGGATCCCAGGAGCAAATCTGCATGTTCTACCCAGCACCAAGGGGGAATCTTAGCTCTGCTCTCCTGTGCTTAAACCTGTTTGTACCGAGTACAAAGACTTTTGGGGGGTTGGTTTTGGTTTTGATTTTTGAAGAAAATAATTATTAATGAGAAAAATTTCTCCTTTGAGGATTCTCTGTAGCCTGCCTGCTTGCGTGCGGAATGCCCATTGAAGGCATTGCCCTCTAACTAACAAAACGCCAGTGGCCAAGGAGCAAGTGTTTCAGTCTCGACGCACAAGCTAATCCTTTTGCTCTGTGCCTTCCCTGTATTCCTTATGCAGACAAAACTGCCCAAGAAGTCACGAAGGCTTGTGATCGCATAAAGATTCCCAATTCAGGCTCCTGGAATGTCACGAACCTGAGCCTGGCCAGCTTCCCAGAGCAGCCATAGACAAACTTGGTATTAACAGCTTTCCCAACCCTGCTAAGTGTTCAAGGCATTGGCTTTGTGTTTATAACTCATCTCCTAAAGGATATTAAAATGAAATGGTTCAAAGCCAAGAACATTTCAGCATCAGCCTTTGAGAGGCAGAGCCTGCTGAGTGCAGACGGCCTTGTTTGGAAGTAGCCCCATCTGCGGCCTGGGCTCTTGCAGGCTGGGGAGTTCTGCAGTGTCCAGTGACAGCAGATGGAATGGGCTCTGTCCGGTTAGAGCTTAGTGGGAAGGGGCTAAGTGGATTCCTAAGATATAATTTCCTATGCACGAATATGTATATCCCCCCCGCCCCCACTGGTCCTAGCCTTTAGCCACATTTTACACAGTAGACTAGAAAAATGTCAGTATCAGGAGCTGGGCACTGCATCTCACCCAGGTCTCCTCTTTTTTACCTTACACGACCCTCCCTTTTCTCAACTCTTCCCCTGTGGCCTGCCTTCTCAGCTTGCCCAGTGCTGGGCCCTCCCGCCTCGCTGCTCACTGGATTACTGATGCTCCTTGGGCCCCGTGTGTTCCAGAGAGACCAGAAATCAGGGACCCCCGGTGTACACAGGCCCTAGGTCTTGTGGGCCCCTGACAGATAACATGGACACCTGGGAGCAGCCACAGTGAGGTGTCCTTTACCTTCCCATGCTCTTCTTAGCTGTCCCTGCTGCCTCTCATGATGCCTCCAACCTGAGCCTCCAAGCGGGGCCTGGTGGTACAGTCAAGTGAGAGTAAGCCATGGCTGGCCACGCCCCAGCTGCCTCTCTCCCTTCAGACTTCCCACTCCTCTGGTCCCCTGTGCGCTCTGAGAGAAACTTCCTCTATTGCTTCTCAGGGCCCATTTTTACAAAATGCCCAACCAGCCTGAGTTTGGCCTTGCCTTTGAGCTCCCCAAGCAGCACATGTGGCATCCATCCCTGCTCTGTGCCCCACACGGAGCGAGGGAGAAAGGGGAAGTGAGGGTGCAGTGGAGTGAGGCTGAGGCCCAGAGAAGGAAAGAGATGCCCCGTACTCTGTTTTCACTGGCATCAGGAGGATCCCTTCTCAGAAACTTCTGGAAGTCACTCTAGAGTAGTCACATCTAGGGGATTAGGGTCCAGGGTCATTCAGCAAGTTAGAGGCCAAGCAAGGCCTAGAATGGACCCCGGGTGCCACCCACTTACCACACTCCAGACCCAGAGAGGGAGTTGCCCCACCCCTACCCCCACCCCCACCCCCACCCCCACCCCCGCTGAGGGTGCAGGGCTCTGAGCAGCCCTAAAGGACAGGCAGGTAGGGGCTACAGGGCTTGGCAGCCCTTGGGGCCAGCGGAGGAGAAGAGGAGGCCTGTTCCCCACCCAGGTTTATGCTATTGGCCCCTCTAGCTAGGGTAGAGCTGAAACCTCATCAAGCTTGCTCACCAGCTGCTGTCCCTTCATTGTGTCTGAGAGCAAAGCCTGTCCCTTCATTTCTCTCCTGGGGAGGCTGAAGTGCATGAGCAACATGGTGACCACGTTCCTGAGGTTCGGGTTTTTCACTTCTGGGCTGCTTTGTAATTTGTGTTCAGAACTTCTTAGAGAAGCCTATGTAACTTCTACCCTGACTCAGCTTCAAAAAGGATTTTTAAGACAGCTGACGGAAAATGCATCTACATCACCAAGACAAGTGACAGGAACTTGAGGTTGCTGGAAGCCTTCACTACATGGTGGCCCCAAGTTATGGTGGCGGAGGGGGCTGGTCACTTTCCTGGTGGTGAGGACACTTAAGGCAGGCAGATCCCAATGGTGACCAGGCCGTGTGTGGGCACGCTGCATATTTATACCCTGCGAGCCACACGTGGTCTGCTGCCATTGGATCACTTCACTTTATGGATGCACACCTGTCCCTAGAGATGGCCACAGACTTCCTCGTATCACATAGCTAGTGAGCAGCAGCCCTGAAGCCATGTCACAGGCCCCTGTCTATGGCACTGTGAAAGTGTTCCTCATGAAGAGGGTCTCCTGTGGGGACCGCTGAAGGCTCTGGGGTGAGGAAAGAGTCTCTTCCAGGCTTTGTGTGTTCTCAGGCTTCCCATGTGGCCTCCACAGGCTAGCAGCCTCGAACAGCAGCCCCCAGCAGGGTCTAAGTAGCTTCAATGTGTTCGTTTCCTGGGTGAGGGAGCTCTTCTGGGTTAGCGCCAGGCTAAGATTTGGGACTTTCCATTTTTAAACTCCCTGGGGTCCTTAAAGCCTTTACGGTTGGTACAGAGTAGGGACTATTTCCTAAGACTGCTACAAAAGACAGTCGTCACATTGTACACAGAGGCTTCCCTCTTAATGAAAACTGTCCTTACTGTTCCAACTCCTGCCTTAGGACAGCCACAGGGAAATGAACGCAGGGTTACTGGAATTTATTTTAATTAAAAGCCTCCTGGCCTCCCCGGCAGTGGGCAACATTGCAGTCCTGCATTCCTCTTGCTCTTGGGATGAAGCCTTGTTTTCTGTTGCCTGTATATGAACATCTCTACACAGAATCTTTCAGGGTCTTTTGGAATGACGTGGCTCCAAGTCCTCAGACAGAGCCATCTGCAGAGACGTCAAACCACCCTGCCCGCTGAGCCACACCTTCTCCCTGCTGTAACTCACCGCCAACCTAAACATTCTGTTAGAGTGGAAATAGAAGATTCACGGCCTTGGAACACCTGTGCCATTAGGGCTCAGATTTACAGGCTAAGTCATGCTCCTGTGTTTTAGAAAATGACCTCAGCTTCTGCCCAGGCCTTCGGCATCAGATTGCAGAGGATTCTAGAAGTGGTTTTTAAAGGTAGGGATGGACTTGTGTGAGAGTGCTGAAACTGCTGGCTCTTTGTGAACCCACACCCTGTTTCAGGGCACAAGGTTCAGGCCAGGAGGTGGCAGCCACTTTAAGGGGCTATGACTTCCTATCCCTCTGGAAATCCTGTTGTCACTTGTCCCAGGTGGAGATAGACTGGGATGTCCATTGCCAGGAGAATAAACTGCTTCTCAGGAAGTGACCCCTTTGCTGTAGTTGTAGGACTCAATTTGCCCTCCCCTAAAAGACTGCTCATGTGGATTTAGTTCTCAAAGTTAATTTGGAGGTGAGGGGGTTGGGGGAAATACATCAGGATCTTGCAATAAAGGAGCTTTCTTGTATCCCAGATAAAGATAAAAGTGGTTTGAAATCTATAGACAGGGAGGGTGCCCACGTGGATGCACTAGACCTTCCTCTGTTCCTCAGCTCTAGACCATTTTAATATACAGGGGTCCTAACCTGAGTTCACAGATGCCTCATGTGTGGTTGGCTTGCATGTGACAACATCTGTTTGGGAACCCTCTATCTGGCCTTATCCCCCTGTGACTAGAGACCTACCAGGAACAAAAATGGGAAAAGCACAAAACCTTAGAGAAGCTAAGGATTTGAAGGAAGAGAGCAGCGACTTGAGGAGGCGGTCCCCAGAGGGCAGATTCCCAGGCAGGGCCCATCTCTGTCTGCCCACCACAACGCCTGGCCTTCTGTCACTTCAGCAGCCACATTGCCTTCACGTAAGGAATACACTCCTTCCGCACTCTCCTCTCTTCGTTCCTCCCTTGCACCCATTCCCTCTTCCGGAGGTCCATGTACACTAACAAGCATCCTCTTTGGAAAATATGACTGGGCGTCCCTAAGTCTGAGGTTAGGAGCCATTTGCGCATTAGTTGGAATTGAACCCCGCAGCATCCTCCCTCGAAGCTTCTCTGTGAGCTGAGCTGCACTGAGGGACAGGAGCGTGCCATTCTCGGGTTGAGAGGACCAGCCCAAATGGGCTGTTAGGGGAAGGAATACTGGGAGGTGGGAGAACATTACAAATAAAAGGGCTTAATATATGTGAGGTGCGGCTGT
The DNA here is from genome assembly GCF_024542745.1 of Macaca thibetana thibetana. Taxonomy (NCBI): domain Eukaryota; kingdom Metazoa; phylum Chordata; class Mammalia; order Primates; family Cercopithecidae; genus Macaca; species Macaca thibetana. The sequence goes on from NC_065584.1 coordinate 91,332,471, forward strand.
GTCCACCTGTGCCAGGGAGACCAGCTCCTACCCTGGGAGAGGGCAGGGAAGTGCTTCCTAGCCCTTTTGGCCTCTGCCTTTCCCTGAGCATGGCAATGCTGCTTCGGCCAAAGCCCAGAGTCTGAAACTCAGTGCACAAATTGCCCCATGCCTTATACATCTGCAGGTCTTCACGGTAAGGGCCCATCTTTAGGGACAAGGCTGAGATGCGGAAAGATCTTTACTTTTAAAAAGAATTACTCAGCTACATTCTTTAGTTAACTCTCAATTAGCCAGAAAATTAAAATACCAAAAGAGTACTCCACTCCTGAATATCTTCATTCATTTTAGTCATGAATGTTCATCTCTGTAATGCTTTTATAATCAACAAAATTAATGCCACTTCATCCTCAACATTTGCTGTCGTTAGATTATCAAAGTAGCCAAAGTTAATACTCAGTTTGCACATTAAATCTGTAACGTTTTCTCGCATGGGTCAGCTATGAGGAAGAGATGTAACATTTTCCATGTGGTAGATTTTCTCCCACCAAGACAAAAACTTCTGAGTAGTGCTCCAGAAATGCATCTGCTGGTGGCTGGGGACAGGCCCCATTGAAAGAGAGGGTTACAGGGATCCAGTTCAATTGATTTCTGCCTAACTGCAGACCCCAGGGCCAGCTGGCACTGAGTGCAATTCCTGCTCCTGTCTGGCAACTGTCTAAAATCTACATGGAGTAAATCTTGCAGATGAACATAACTTGTTTCAGACCTAAGCTATCTTTAGGTTGACTACATTTGGTAGACATATTTCCCAAATGTTTACGTCTCTCCTTTCTAACACAGATCCTATGGAATACAATTAGATCATTTCTTAAGACCCACGATTCTCATTGTAAATTTCAGGCATGTTCTCAGAGCTCTTGAGGTGTACAGGGCTGTTTATCTGCAAAGGATGCTAGACTTCTGTGTCTTTTGATCGCTCTGTGTGTTTTCATGTTTCTCTCCTCTCACTGTCCATTTCTGCCACTTGCTGCTTCCAGTCTGCCTGCTATTTCAGCCCAGTATGGACACCCATAGCCACAATTATCAAAACTGTCCCTAAAATTAAAATCATCAACATTTATTGAGCACCAGCTATAGGTCAGTCCTGTTATCATTTGTTCGTGTGCATTAATCTGTTTACTTCTTACACCTCCTTATAAGGGAGTTATTAATATAATGGTCCCCCTTTTCCAGATGGGGAACCTGAGACACACAGCAAGGCACACAGCTATAAGGGGTAGAGCCAGAACCTGGGCCCAGATAACGCAAGCCCAGAGCCTGCTCTCCTTGCCACTCATCCTGCTGCCTCCAAGAAGCAGCACACTTTACAGGGGCTAATTGGATTTTTGATCCTCATGTGTTCTAGAGAGCTGTACCTGAAGACCATGGAGGCCACTTTGGAAGCACCTGGCATTACCGTCACAGAATGAGAAAAATAAATCCAAATCAATTCACTAGAAAAGATAATGAAACAGATAAAACACCAGCTGGCCTAATCAAGAAAACAGAGAGAAAGTACAAATACAAAACTAGAAATGATAGAAAGGAATAACCAAATATTGAGGAAATTTCTAAAAGCAGAAGATAATGGTTTGTACAGTGCATAATAAATATGATATTTCCAAGTAGAAATGTCAAGTAGACCGCTGTATATATGGCTCATAATCTTCCCCAACAGACTTTATGTGCTTGTCATGTGTCACCATTAAGCTATCTTCAACAGGTGCTTCTATGGGAGTCCTATGTCTCCCAGGGGAGGAAGCCATCACATTTTCCTCTACTAGGGTAGGGGCAGCAAACTTATGCACATGGGCCAAATTTGCTCACCACCTGTTTTTGTAAATAAAGTTTTATTGGAACATGGTTATTCTCATTCATTTATGTATTGTCTATGGCTGCTTTCATGCTACAACAGTAGAGTTGAATAGCAACAATGGGGATCATATGGCCTGCAAAGCCTAAAATATTTACCATCCTGTCCTTTACAGAATAAGTTTGCCAAACCCTGTGCTAGAGCCCTGTGATTTTTCCAGTTTCAGACTAGTTTCTGTGCTGGTTTCTTGGTTCAGGATTTCCAGACCAAGTAGGTGGTACACATTCAGACTGCATATATGCTTATTTCAGGTATTCTTTTTCTAGTCAGAGCCTCTGGGTAGACACCCTTAAGTCCACACCTGGAACAAGTGCAATTGTTCTTATCTTCATTTTAGAGATTCCTGGCTTAGTCTGTTTGGGAAACTATAACAAAACACAATAGACTAAGTGGCTTATAAACCACAGAATTTTTTTTCTCACAGTTCTGAAGTCTGGAAATTCCCAGATCAAGGCTCTGGTAGATTTGGTGCCTGGTGACCTGCTTCCTGGTTCATAGACAGCTGTCTTTTCACTGTGTCCTCACAGGGTGGAAGGAGTGAGGAAACTCTCTGATGTGTCTTTTATAAGGACACTAATCCCATTCATGAGGGTGCCATCCTCATGACTTAATTACCTCTGAAAGGCCTTACCTCTGAATATCATCACCGTAGGGGTTAGATTTCAACACGTGAATTCGAGGGGGATAAACATTCAGACCATAGCACTGCCTGTATTCATTTTATTTTGTGCATAACAAATTTGTTCACCATTTATTACCTCGCAGTTCTGTCGGTTGGAAGTCTGGTGTGGTAAGGCTTGCTTCTCTGCTAAGGCTGAAATTGCTTTGTTGGCCAGCTCCACTCTCAACTGGAGGTTGGGGTCCTTTCTGAAGCTCGTACCTGTTATGAGCACAGTTCAGTTCCTTGCAGCTGCAGGACTATAGCCCCTGTTTTCTGGAGAGCTGGTGGCCAGTGACCCCTCTCAGCTCCCATAGGTCCTTCCACCATATCCCTCTCCATCTCAGCAGCAGGCACAATCCTTCTCATCAAATCTCTGTCATGCTTTCCATAAATATGACTTCCTTTTCTGCTACCAGCCAGAGAAAACTCTCTGCTTTTAAAGGGCAGCTGTGATTAAGTCTGACCCAGGGGATAATCTGTTTTTGTTTTTGTTTTCTTTTGAGACAGGGTCTTGGCTCTGTTACCCAGGCTGGAGTACAGTGGTGTGATCACAGCTCACTGAAACCTCAACCTCCTGGGCTCAAACAATCCTCCCACTTCAGCCTCCCAAGTAGCTGGGATGACACGTGCACATCACCACATCTGGCTAATTTTTTTTGTATTGTTTATTTTTTGTTTCACCATGTTGCCCAAGCAGGTCTTCCAGGCTCAAGCGATCCTCCCACCTTGGCCTCCCAAAGTGCTGGAAGTACAGGTGTGAGCCACTACCCCCGGCCATAATCTCACTTTCTTAAAGTCAGCTGTACCCTATAACATAAGCTCATCTCAGGAGAACTGTATCTTCATACTCACAAGTTCCATCCATAACCACAGGGGAGGTACTACACAAGAGCAAGGGTCACAGGTCACCTTAGACTTCTGGGGGCCACACCAGCTTTTTGCAGGGAGTTCTCTTCAGCTTTCCACCACAAATGATCCTTAGGCTTCGTCCCTAGTCCTGCTCAGACTTAGAAAGCCCCAGTATTAGTAGATGGACCTTTTTTCTAATATGCTCATGGGCCATTCAACCTCAGCTCCCACTCGCTTCTCTGGCTTTTAGTTCTGTCATCATTTTCCATACCTGAGGTTTTCTATTTCTTGCATTCAAGATTGGCATGCATTTAAAAATATGTGTGTTGTATTATAACCTGTATGTTGAAGTATTTGGAATGATTGGGGTTTTGAATGATTTCTTCCCTCAGCAGCATGTCAGCAAGATTTTTCATGTTTTAGAAATACATACCAAAATTACCCTCCAAATACATCAAAATAAGTGAACTTTCAGAGTCCTACCCTCAGTAAAGTTATAGTTACCCTAAAACTAAGGTTATAGGAAGAATTGATGGTTGATCAACCTGAAAACTCACCAGTGTGTTCAGATCTAGGGCGTAGTTTCTTCTTTTGCAGTAACTTTTCTTTATGTATCACCAGGAAAGCTAGATGTATGAAAATCAAGGAAAGTAGATTATGGTATCTTTCGAGACCTAAATTCTTTCTAATGAAACAGGCAGATTAATGGGCAAAGGACAGTCTTAACTGTTTTTTTTTTTTTCTTGTCCCAATACCTCTTTTCAAATAGCTCAACATTGCTAACAGTATATTTATTCTGTTTCCATTTCAAATCTGTGAGCAGTTTTCAAAGTTATAATAAATGCTTTTCTTCAGATGTAGCTGAGCAGTATTTTCAAGAGAGCATGGCTCATCTTAAAGATTCTGAAGGGATGGGAAGAACCAAATTTCTTTCAATTCAAGATGAATTTTGCCATTTTCTACAAATGACTGGACAAAAAGAGGTAAGTGAGTTTGGATCACAATTGTCTAGTTATTCACAGTTGATATCCAAAGGGCTACTCCTTTACTCTGCAAGCATCCATTAAGCACCTATTGTGTGCAAAGCATGTGCCAGTCTCTAGAGGGACACATAAATAAGGCTAGGGCTCCTTTCGGGTAGCTTCCAGAGATACTTGCTCTTAGAAGCTAGGAGACTTCATGAGAATATAGATTGTCATGCCCACCTACAAAAGATCCTAAAGAAATAGTGGACAGGCCCTGCTTATTGAAGCCCTGCAGATCTGGCTGGAATAGTGTGGCAGTTAGTGTGTCTAATCCCTCTCTCCTCAGTTTGGGTAATGAATGGAATTTGCATATCTAAGGAAAACTATACGGTGCAGAAGTTACAGCTCAGTTGTTTAGTATTGATTCATACAAGCATGATTTACATGGCTTATAAAAGTAGAACAAATCCCAGATCTTATATTCATTGGTAATTAAACCCTTGGGAACGTATTCCTTGCAAAGCCTAGCATACCGTGGCTATATTCTTTTGTGTGTGTGTGTGTGTGTGTATACATATTAATACATATATATATATATATATCTCCAATCGCCGACAGATACTGAGGAACACATTATATATATGTGTGTGCATATATATGTATATATGTATGTGTATATATATGTATGTGTGCATATATGCCCACACCCTCTTCTCAGCGCACCTAAGTCCTGTTTACTCTTCACTCCTCTCTGTTAAGCTTTTCTTTTTTTTTTTCTTTTTTTTCTTTCTTTTTTTTTTTTTTTTTTTTTTTGAGACAGAGTCTCGCTCTGTCACCCAAGCTGGAGTGCAGTGGTGCAATCTCAGCTCACTGCAACCTCCGCCTCCCGAGTTCAAGCAGTTCTCTGCCTCAGCCTCCTGAGTAGCTGGGATTACAGGCCCCCGCCACCACACCCAGCTAATTTTTTTGTATTTTTAGTAGAGATGGGGCTCTACTAAAGAGCTAGTTTGCTAAAATCTTTTAGTCAGACGGGGCTCACCATTTGGCCAGGCTGGTCTTGAACTCCTGACCTCATGATCCACCCGTCTCAGCCTCCCAAAGTGCTGGGATTACAAGTGTGAGCCACTGTGCCCAGCCTCTGTTAAGCTTTTCCTATCAGAGGTTAATGCCATCTCAGTTTCCTAGAAAACCACACATGCATACATATATACACATATGTGTACACAGTACATGTATGTGTACACACACACACACACATATCTATATACATAGTTGTTCCTCAGTATCTGTGGGGGATTGGTTCCAGAACCCCCAAGGATACCAAACTCCAAGGATGCTCAAGTCCTTGTACAAAATGGTGTCATATTTGTATGTAACTTAGACATAGCCTCCTGAATACTTTATATCATCTCTAGATTGCTTATAATACCTAATACAATGTAAATGCTATGGTAACAGTTGTTACACTCTATTTTTTATTTGTATTGTTTTTATTGTTGTATTGTTATTTTTGTTTTTTTCCCATATAATTTGTGATCTATGGATATGGAGGGCTCGCTGTATATTTTTTTCAACTCTATCATGGCAAATCTTGGAAATGAAAAACTTTATTTCCCTTGCCATCTGTAGACCTCCTCCCCCACAGCTCTTTTCTCATCCTTAATCCCCCCACTACCCCCACCTTCTCTCAGTTAGGGAACATGGGCTTTTACATAGATACACACATGTTTCTCGGGCCAAAGTAGGGCCACAATCAACATGACAAATGGGAGTTTTCTTGGTCACCCAACCCCAGGGAGAGAAATGCCTTCCAGGGGCATCATATTCCCTCCCCATCTCCCCTCACATCTCTAGAATACTTAAGGGGAGTGCTCAGGTCAGAATAATGGGGCATCCATTGTTTTCCATCTTTAGTCCTGCCACTCATCATCTCTTGCCTGGACCGCTCTAACAAGTTCCTGTCTCTCAGCTGCTTTTTCCATGCTTGCCCTCTTCTAATCCACTCAGAATAAGGAAGCCATGGTGATGTTTCCAAAAAGCAGATCTGACCAGTGAACACTAATTTGTAAAAGCCAGTCCACTGGCTCCCCGATGCCCTCAGGATAAACCAGAATCCTGACATGGCCCACAGTATTGTCCACAACCTGGACTCCACTGACATTTCCAGGCTCATTTTTGCCTCCTCCCCCCGATCCATGTTCCTGCCACACTGGCCTTTTCTAATTCCCACTTCCAGGCAGTGCCAGCTTCTGTTTCCTCCTCCTGGAAGGCCCTTCCTCATTCATCTCCAGGCCAATGCTAACCCATTCTTCATTTCTTATCAGCTTCTCTGATTCCTCTCCCCCAGGCTTCATTTAGATGCTCCCCATTGTTCTTCCTTACAGAATCCATTTGATGTCATCAAATATTTGTAAGTATATATTCACGTGGATATTTAACATCTATCTTGCAACTAGACTGAACCTGTGAAAGCAGAGACCCTCTTGCCTGTGGTGAGGAGTGATGAGCAGAGAGGTGGATGCATGTTTGGCCACGGGCCAGCTGGCTGTTCTGACTCCCATGGGCCATGCATCAGTTCGTCTGTACTGTCTGGCTTCCCACCATAGTGTCTTGCGGAGTCAGCCAATGCTCACTGTCAGTGATGCTATGCCTCACTGCCCTTGCCCAGGTCACCCAGATCAGTATTGATCAAAAGATGCATCTCACTCTCCTAAGCTGCCCTCAAAGAGTTTAGCAAAATGGCTCTTTTCATTCTAGGGCCACTACCAGCCCATCCAGTGCCCTTATGATAATAGAAAAAGCTGCCCCTTCCTCAGGTAGGTACCGCCCATGTTGGAGGGGACCAGAGGCTGGATTTCAGCCCTCCCCATGCTCTGGCCAGGCACCCCTGTGTGTGGCACCCCCTGCCCAGCCAAACATGGCCAACAAGGGCCGGGCCCAAGGACAGTCCCGGAGCCAAGAATGGGGCTGTACTCAGGCCATCCCAGATGTTCCCACAGCACATGGCCATTGGCACTGTGGAACATGATCTTTGGGGGCCGAAATGCCTTTTAAGGTAAAATGTAAGTGAAGGTCACTCTGCCACAGGGTAAGCTACTTTACGAGGGTTTGTCTTCTAGTTATGCCACTCTTTTGCTCAAGAATCTTCTCTGACTTCCTCAGCCTGGTCACTCACTGGCTGTCAACAGGCCATGTGCTCCTCCTGTGCTCCCAGTTGCCCATACCCTCTTCTCAGCCCGCCTAAGTCCTCTTTACTCTTCACTCCTCTCCATTAAGCTTTTCCTAGCAGAGGTTGATGCCATCTCAGTTTCCTAGAAATCCGTGCCGTTTAACTTCCTTCACATCTACCCCGTTTCCCCAGTCAGGCTGTAGACAGTAGCCAAAGCTTCATTTGAGAAAGGGAGTCTCCCTGGGTCTTCTCCCATCACTGGCTCCTCTAAATCTGACAGTCAATTCCCACAGAAATATTACCAAACCCAACACTCTCATCAGTCTAAGTCCTTGCTCTCAGAAGTTGGGAGATGTGATGGGCTTTACCCTCAGGCAAGTCTAGATTTAAATGCTAGTCCCTCATGTACCTCAGTGGGGCCTCACTGGTGAGTTACACAATCACTCTGCCTCTACAGGGATTCCTCTTTCACCTGAGAAATTGATTTCTGCCTCATCAGCACCTGTAATGGGGTTCCCCTACCCCAGCCCTAGCCCCTGACTTGTATTATTGCCAACAAAAGGATTAAAGGCCCTCCTTGTCCTTCTGTTTGTGGAGCACTTTCAGGACACCTTTGGGGCTGTGTCATGAGGAAGCTCCCATGGTCCATGCTGTATTTGGCAGTCAAATTCAGCATCCATGCTCTGCAGCTGATGTCGTGCCTTCATGTGGAAGATTGTGGAAGAATTTCTGGAGAAAGTATGGAGGATTGACATACTTTAACAGGGTTTTCCCCCGCCTATTTTGGTGTCTGAAGAAGCTAGTATCAGGAAATACTGTGTCCTGACCAATTCATATTTTTTATTCCATGTTAGTATAAATAAATTGGATAAACCAAACAAAATGTCACATCATGTTGGAATGTTTACTTTCAGTTTCCTAAACGATTTCCTATGAGAATAGTAAAGCCTGGAGTGTGTTCAGGATGTTCTATACATAGATAATTTGCCCAGGAATGCTGTATTTTCACTTCTGTAAGAATGGCATTGTGGACAGAGGGAGAAAAGCATGGGACTAAAGTGTATGAAAATTAGGCTGGGCATTGTGGCTCGTGCCTGTAATCCTAGCACTTTGGGAGGCCAAGGTGGGCGGATCACTTGAGGTCAGGAGTTCAAGACCAGTCTGGCCAACATGGTGAAACCCTGTCTCTACTAAAAATACAAAAATTAGCCAGGTATGGTGGTGAGCGCCTGTAATCCCAGCTACTTGGGAGGCTGAGGCAGGAGAATTGCTCGAACCTGGGAGGTGGAGGTTGCAGGGAGCTGGGATCATGCCACCGCACTTCAGCCTGGGAGACAAAGAGAGACTCTGTCTAAAAACAAAAAAAAAAAAAAACAAAAAAAAAAAACCTCCAGATTTCCACCTGCTGTTGTAAAATGGAAGATCTGCTGAGATGGATTTAAAAACAGAAAAGTATGAAAATTGCTGGCTGGATTCAGATCCTAGCACCAACATAGCTGAGCCCTCTGACTCTGAGCAGGTTTCTTAACTGCTCTGTGCCTGTTTCCTCCTCTGCCTAATGAGGATTAAAATTTTACCCATCTAAAGAAGACGGCAAAAATTAAATGAGATCACACACAATTGTGTGTGTTCAGCACAATTACTGACGTGAGGACTGATCCATGTGAGCTTTTGTTCTTACTACTCAACTGAAATGGATTCCTGTAATGGCTGAGTGGGTTTATTTTGCCAGGTGTCCTTTACCTGGTTTATTTTGCCAGGTGTCCTCTCTCTTCATAGTTTACATCTTTCCTCACATTTGTGTTGTTTCCTGACTCCTGTTCAACCAGAGGTGATATGATTTGGCTGTTTCCCCACCCAAATCTCATCTTGAATTGTAGTTCCTATAATACCCATGTGTCATGGTAGGGACCTGTGGGAGGTGATTGAACCATGGGTGTGGTTACCCCCATGCTGTTCTTGTGATAGTGACTGAATTCTCACAAGATCTGATGGTTTTATAAGGGGCTTTCCCTGCTTTGTTCAGCACTTCTGTCTCCTGCTGCCCTATGAAAGAGGTGCCCTCTGCCATGATTATAAGTTTTTTGAGGCCCCCCCTCCCATGAGGAACTGTGAGTCAATTAAACTTCTTGGCTTTATAAATTACCCAGTCTCAGGTATCTCTTCATAGCAGCATGAGAATGGACTAATACAAGAGGAGAATAGGCTCAGCTCATGAGACTACCACACCCATGTGAAAATATACAAGTTATGTAATTTTCTTAAGAGGCACTGATTTTAATCAGCCTTTGAACTTGTTAACCAGATAGCTTTTTGTTCCTTTCACAGAGAGCAACCTTGATCCTGAGAGAGTCCCTGGAAGCCAAAGTGGGAGTATTTGGCGATTTCAGTCCCGAGGTGGCAGAGACATACCGGCTCCTGGGAGGAGCAGACCTGGTGCAGGGGAACCACAGTGAGGCCCACAAGAAACTGAAGAAGGTAAAGCTGGAACCAGTACGAACACAAGAGTAGGCTCTCCCTCCCCTCTCCAAGGTCAATTTCTCTCCCTCGTGGTGGTTCTTTTAAATGAAACTTTAGAAGTGGCTTGTTTAGATAGGATGACATCACTTTTGTGGTAGATCTAAGCTAATACTTTTTGGGTAAAACACATAGTAAGCCTCTTAGACATATATGTTTTGTAAATGAATTATCAATTATTTTTACTACGCAAATATTTTTAATTTTTTACATAGTATAATTTATCAGTCCTTTATGTTTGTGGTGCTCTCTCTATATATTGAGTTTATAGAGGAATTCTCTTACATATTCTTCAATTGTCATTCTTCTTTTTCTTCTTTTAAATTTGGAGTTTATTTGTGTGGATGGCATGAGGAATGGATCTAATCTTACCCTTTTTCCAAATGGCCACCCAGTTGTCCAGCACCATTTAATTAGAGAGCCCATCTATGCTCCAGTGACTTCAGATAACACCTTCATCATATACTGATTTTCCTTATGGACTTAAGTCTATTTCTAGATTTCTCTTCTTTTCCACTAGTCTTTCTGTTTATTCATGTGTCAATATTTCACAGTTTTAACTACAGAGATTTTACAGAATGATTTAATATGTGATAGGAGTAGACAACGCTTATGGCTTTTCTTTTGCTAGAATATCAGATGTTCTAGCTGTTCTTCCATGTTTTTTTTTTCTACATGAAGTTTTGTATCAATTTGTCTAACTCCGTAAAGAGCTTGCTGGTATTTTTATTGCATTACTTATAAATAAATCTTGTGAAAATTAACAACTTTGTGATATTGAGTTCTTCTATCCAAGAACAAGGGGTATCTTTCCATTTCTTCATGCCTACTTTTATATCTTTCAGGCACATCCAAAAGTGTTCTTCATATGGGTTTTGTATATCTCTTATTAAGTTTAATTCTAACCATTTGATCTTCCTTATTACTATTATAAATGGAGATTTATCTACTGTTATATCTTTTGATTTTTTTTTTTTTACATACGAACCCAGTTGGTTTCTCTGTCAATTTTATATCCTGCTAATTGCTTCTTTTATTGCTTGAGTTAATTCAATCATTGATTCTCCCAGGTTTTGGGGGTATTCTATTACATCATCTGCAAATAGACTTAGTTTTACTTTATGCTTTCCAGTTCTTATGCCTCCAATTTATTTCGTTTGTCTAATTGCATTGGCTTATACCTCCAATATAATAATAAACAGCAGTGGAGATAATGAGCATCCTTGCCATGTTCCTGATCTTAGTGTAAATGCCTCCAGTGATTCTTCATTTAATAGATGCTGGTTTTAGAACTAAGGTTTATATATTTTATCATGTTAAGAGAGTATCCATCAATTTATATTTTCATGAGTGCTTTTTTAATTAGAACTAAATGTTGAATATTACCAAAGGCTTTTTCAGCGTCAGTGGAGATTATCAGATGGTTCTTCTTAGATCATTTAAATAAATCACAATAAATAAATTTATTTCACACTACCAGAGATTGGGTAATTTATAAAGAAAATAAATGTATTTATTATAATTCTGGAGCCTGGGAAGTCCAAGATTCAGGGGCTGACATTTGGCAGGGGCCTTCCTGCTGCATAATCCCTTGGCAGAAAGTGAAAGGAAATGAGAGAGAGAAAGGGAGAGAAAAGGAGGCCAAACTCAGCCGTTCATAATGAAACCACTCCCAAGATAACAGCATTAATCTGTGCATGAGGGCAGAGTCCTAATGGCCTAATCCCCTCTCATTAGGCTCCACCTCTCAACAGTGTTGCATTTTGGATTAAGTTTCCAACACATGCATTTTGGGAGGCACATTCAAACCATAGCAGATGTTGATTCTATATGCTAACATTTATTGTAGGATTTTTCTGCCAATATTTGTATGTATTATTTGTTTAAGGATCAATGCTATATTTGCTTATAAAAATAATTTGGAAGTTTACCTTATTTTTCGTGCACTGAAAGAATTTATGTAGCATTGAAACTCTGTAGTCTTTGGAGGTTTGTGTCTTCTGTGACATCCTTTAGGCCTGGTGCTTCTTTTGTAGGGAAATTCCTTGATGATTTTTTCTATTTCTTTTACAAAAAGTGGTCCGTTGAAGCTTTCTGTCCCTAATGGGGTCATTTTGGCAAACTGTATTTTTCTAGATAATTATCCATTTCACTTACATTTTCAGATTTATTTGCATGGAGATTTGAAAAGTGGTATCATGAATTTTAAAACTTTCTACTTTTTAACAGTTATTTTCCCATTATAATTTCTTAGTTTTATATTTGGGTTTTCTCCCTTTTTCCTTGACTTAGTTTGTCTATTTTGTTAATTTTTTCAAAGAGCCAGGACTTTAATCCCATAAATCCTATTCTCTATTTCCTTAATTTCTGATTTTATCTTTACTATTTCTGTCCTTGTACCTTATTTTGTTTTGCTCTGTTAAAATTGTTTTTCTGGGTTTATGAGTTGGGAATTTAATTCATTTATTTTCATTTTATTAATCTAAGTGTTTATGAATATGAAATTTTCTTTTATTCTAAATGTATCTCATAAGTTACATCATATGTTTTCATTACATTCATTAGTTTTAAAATGGGGAAAACCTGGGAAACCCTAAGTAACATAATTAATCAAACCAAAAGAATTAACTAGTTCTGAGGGGCTATCCTATAAATCAAGTATTTTTCTCTTATGATTTTTCTGATTCTGCTGCAAAAGACACTAGATTTGGTAACATGTGTGACACCTATTTGTTGGTGAGGTGACACATATCTTTTATCAGTTAGTTAGCAAATAGTTACTTGGCACCTTCAATAGGCCAGTCACTGTGCTAGCCAGACCTGAGGAAAAACAGTGACCAAGACAAATATGATCCTTGTCTTTGTGAGTCCCCAGTCTAGCCAGGAAGAAATATATTAGATCAATCATTTTTAATACTTTAAACATTACCCATATGCCAAAGACATTTTGGTGAGGGAGAGGTGAGACGGAAGCTGAGGGTGGCAGATGCCCTGCATTTCCCCATCTGTCACCTCCATATAGTAAGAGCCAATGCTGGCCAGGCACGGTGGCTCATGCCTATAATCCTAGAACTTTGGGAGGCCGAGGCAGGCAGACCACTTGAGACCAGGAGTTCGAGACCAACTTGGCCAACACAGCGAAACCCTGTCTCTACTAAAAATACAAATAATTAGCTGGGCATGGTGGCACACTCCTGTAATCCCAGCTACTCAGGAGTCTGAGGTGGGAGAATTGCTTGAACCTAGGAGGTGGAGGTTGTAGAGAGCCGAGATCATGCCACTGCACTCCACCCTGGGTGACAGAGTGAGACCCTGTGAAAAAAGAGCCAGTGCTTTTTGAGTGATTGTTACACCAGAGGCACCGTGTTAAGCAATTCGTGTACATTAACTCATTTAACTCCTACAGTAACCCTAAGAGTTGGTGTATTAGGCCATTCTTGCATTGCTATAAAGAAATACCCGAGGCCAGACGTGGTGATTCATGCTTGTAATCCCAGCACTTTGGAGGCCGAGCTGGGCAGACCACCTAAGTTAGAGACCAGCCTGGCCAACATGGCAAAACCCCGTCTCTACTGAAAATACAAAAATTAGCTGCTGATGCACACCTGTAATCCCAGCTATGTAGGGAGGCTGAGGCAGGAGAATCGCTTGAATTCAGGAGGCAGAGGTTACAGTGAGCCGAGATCATGCCACTGCACTCCAGCCTGGGGCACAGAGCAAGAAAGACTCCGTCTCAAAAGAAAAAGCAAAAAAATAGTAATACTTGAGACGGAGTAATTTATAAAGAAAAGAGGTTTAATTGGATTACGGTTCTGCAGGCTGTACAAGCATGATGCTGGTATCTGCTCAGCTTCTGGGAAGGCCTCAGGGAGCTTGTACTTATGGCAGAAGGCAAAGTGGGAGAAGGCACGTCACATGGGGAAAGCAGGAGCAAGAGAGAGAGAATGAGGTAGTGCCACATACTTTTAAACAGACAGCTGTCATGAGAACTCACTCACTATCATGAGGACAGCACTAAGAGGATAGTGCTAAAACATTCATGAGAAATCCCCACCCACAGGATCCAATCACCTCCCACCCGGCCCCACCTCCAATATTTGGGATTATAATTCAACGTGAGATTTGGGTAGGGACAAATATACAAACTATATCACTTGGGTACCTCTACTCTGTATTTTATAAAGAGGGAAACTGAAGCTGAGAGAGAAGTGTCTTGGCTTTGATCATGTGGCTCAGAGTTGTTGGAGTGGAGATTTTTTGTATTTTTAGTAGAGACAGGGTTTCGCCGTGTTGGCCAGGTGGTTGGTATCGCACAGTCTATACTACAGGGTCATTTATTTCACATCTTGGAATTCCAAGTAAGACTTGTTTTTGAACAAGGGGTCCCTGGGCTTAAAAAATGTTTGGAAGCAAATGGCACGGTGGGGAGAATGCCAAGATCGGAACAGTAGGAGTCTTTGGGTTGTCACTGACAGAATACAATTGAAACTAGCTCAGGTGTAAAGGAGCGTCTATTGTCTTGTGGTTTCCAAATAAGGGCCGACAGCCAGTGATTAGCCGGCAGGATGCAGCTGAGCCTCAGCCAGACTCTCATGCCAGGAAGGCGCTCTCTGTCCAGGACTTCTCCTTGCTCCTCTCTGCACATCTTCCTCCTCTCTCATGGCAGTGTCTTCCCTCAAGGTGAAGATCAAGGCTGGCAACACTCCATAGTTTTACTTTCTGTCCCTGTGCCTTTTCTTGTCTCAGCTTGAAAGACCTCAAAGACCTCAGGGAAAGACTGACAGGCCTGGCTTGAATCCAGGGCCCACCCCTGGCTCAGTCAGCCAAGGCCAGGAGAGTGGTAAGCTATAAAAACATAGTACTTCCAAGGTAACTGGGTGGCCTGGGGTGGAGGTGGCACAGGAAACACTATCCTATAGTCAGAAGACCTGGGCCAGGGTTGCCAGCGTCCCTCCCTGTTTTTGGCACATGTGCAATGAATACAATAGGAATGAAGTGGCCCCTTTCCTTAAAAATGTCCCAGACCAATGAGGGAGTTATAGACCGTAACCTCCCAAGTGTATTACATGCTCAGTTCCATGCAGCAGGTCCATACTGGGATCTACGGGAGTGAAGAGATTTAGGGAAAGTGTCCAGATAAGTAGTCCTGAAAAAGAGTATAGGCTAAGAGAAACAGGAATTCCCAGACCGGGAAGTGGGATGGAAGAAGGGTGCTCAGAGGCAGGACACCAAAGTACATCCAAGGAACAAAAAGCAGTTGGAGCTGGCTGGCTGTGGGGTTGCTGGTGGGAGAGGTGCAGGGCAAATCCTTGAGACCAGGTTTGCCAGGTGAAGGGGCCGAGACCTGATCCTTTAAGCAAGGGTCCCAAACTATGGCCCACAGGCCAAATGCAGCCCTCCACCTGCTTTTGTGTGGCCCTCAAGTTAAACATTTTTTACACATGATCATTTGCAACCCATTTGATGATGGAGGACACCTTTGAACTTCAAGTAAGTGAATAGTTATCTTCCTCCCAAAATGAATCTATTTTTCTCATTAGTAGAACTATAGAACTATATTGCCAAAAAAAATGCTCATTATTATATCTTGAATTTCATGAAAAGAAATTTTGTAGAAATTTGTCTTCTGTCTTGTTATGTAAGTGCTGCACCTACCTAATAGCCTCAACTTTGTCTCTTGGACTATTACGTCTACAATATTTACCATATGGCCCTTTGCAGAAAATTTTTCTGAGCCTTGCTCTAAGCAGCTGGGAATGCTGCTTACAGGGAATGCTAAGCAGGGCACAATCAATGGGTCTAGAGTTGTCCTTTGGAATTTTTTTTTTTTTTTAATCACTATGAGGATAGTGTTGAGGATGGAATGGAGTGGACCAAGAATGGAGACAAGAGGACTCAGTTTTCTTTGTCCTCCTTCCATCCCACAGTTTTAGGGATCGAATGAGATGAACTGAGTGAGGCTGTTCTAATGAGCACCAGACACTGCCTGTGTGCAGGCCATGCAGGCCACTGGGAAGCTGTTCCAACCATCAGCACCTCTTCAGGAGAGAGGAAAACGCAGAGCCAAGGCGCTGCCTGCCACTGGGAATACCTGCTTTCCTTCCCGCTCCTCACTTCTCCCCTGAAGAAGGTAGATAACATCTGGAAAAACTCCTCCTAGGGTTCAGCCCAGCCACTGCACCCCAGGCAGGGGAAGGACCTCAGAATAGAGGAGGGTGGCAAATGATAACAGAGATACACAGAAACTTGAGCAGGGCTGAGCAGGACCACACAGACCTTTACACTGTCACTGCTGGCTCCCGGTGGGACTGAAGTGGTTTATGTGCCCCACCGCACACTCACTGCTACCAGGTGTGGCTCATACATCATTCTTCATCTTCACAGCAACCCTGCAGGTCAAACCTGCATAGCTCTGTTAAACAGAGAAGGAGCCTGAGGCTCCCAGAAGTAAGCCAGTGGTCTGTGGGCAGGTTACTCTTATGTAAGGCCCGACTCTTTCCTCTATGCCAGTGGCTCACCAAGTATCCTTCTTGAGCCCCCTGCATCAGGGTCACCTTCTGAATCAGAGTCTCTGGGGCAGGGGCCAGGTGCTCAGGGTTCTGCATGTTGGCCAGTTTCCTAGGCAGAGGCTGAGAAACACTGCTCTGGGCCACACTGCCACCCAAGAGGCTAAAAATCAGCTCAACTTCAAGAAACTCTCAGGGTGCATCACCCTAAAGCCTGTGGTAGAAGTTGGTGGCCCCTTTTTCCTCTGATTTGGCCTTGTTTACCATCAGTCCTGAAAACAATAGCATTGGCATCTTAAAGATACCTGACCGTTTGCCAGACTCCAAGAGAAACGATGGACACTTGTATTTCTGAAGGTTGTGCACTGTGGTGCCTGCGGTTCTGATCTCCACTCCTCCACATGTACCTGTCTGAGGACAGGCTGACTGCTCTGTGAATACGAGGGCGCAAATGGGGACTTAAAACATGCTTTTCACATCTGCTGCTGACTGCAGTTTCTCAAATGCCATATTTAGCAGTCGACTCTGTGAAGCCAGCAGTTCCTAAAGCTAAACACTGCCTGAGAAGTGTCTCTTGTTTTTATCACAACAACAGCTGCATCCCCTAAGTTTTCAACTCAGTAGCAGGAACCCACTGAACAGTGGCTTTTCCAGATGTACCCTCCTGTGCTGAATGGTCCAGGCATGGACCTGCAGGCATGAAAAACAAAAAACAGGAAGGCCTGGGAAACAAGGCACACAGAGGGATTAAATCACCGAAAAGGAAACCATATTATTGATCTGCCTTTTAAAGGCATCTGCCTGCAGGGGAAAATCACAGAATTCTCTTGGCTCCAGATGGAAATTTCCACAGCAAAAGTTCACCTACTTGTACAACATAGAAACCTGATTGTATTCTAGGATGGTCATCATCACCAACATTTTCATCAGGTGAAAGGCTGCAGAAAGAATTCCTGAAGGCTGCTTCATAGATCAGGAACCTCAGGAGTATGCTGAGCCCAAGAACAGTGTGAAGTCAGATTTGGGTCCAGCCTTCATCTGGCCTCTATATTAGATACTATCTTCAGCAGGGTTCAATCCACAGCCTCACTACTTTAGCTGTGGGCATTAAACATTTTCATAAAAGAATGAAATAATTTTATGTGACCCCTTTCTTCAAAAAATCAAAGCCCACTAAAATGAACCTTTTTAAGAAAGGAGTTGGAACATAGTTTTTATTCAGAGGTTGTAGGCAAGAAAGCCAACGTTAAAAAGGTCTTTTTTCTTTTTCTTTTTCTTTTTTTTTTTTTTTTTTTTTTTTTTTTTTTTTTTTTTTTGAGATGGAGTCTTATTCTGTTGCCCAGGCTGGAGTGCAGTGGCACGATCTTGGCTCACTGCAACCTCCGCCTCCCGGGTTCAAGCAATTCTCCTGCCTCAGCCTCCCGAGTAGCTTGGACTACAGGCACATGCCACCATGCCTGGCTAATTTGTGTATTTTTAATTGAGATGGGGTTTCACCATGCTGGAAAGGCTGGTCTCGAACTCCTGACCTTGTGATCTGCCTGCCTCGGCCTCCCAAAATGCTAGGCTTACAGGCGTGAGCCACCACGCCCAGCCTAGGAAGGTCTTATGTGGTCATAAGTCAAGACTGGAGAACAGGCTATGGAATCCCTGCTATATTCCAGCTATTCCTCCAAGCAGGCCAATACACACAGCCTTCCTAGGGAAGGCCATACCTTATGTTAGAATCCATTCCCTGTAATTCCATCAGTAGCCCACTTTGTCTTACTTTCCCTTTAGCATATTTGGTATTTTCCTTGTTGTCCTGGATATACCAGGAAATCCAGAGCCAAATTTGGAGTTCCCACAGAGCCACCACGCCACTCCACATTGTTTTCATGTGTAGAGCCTCATTTGTCCTTGATCCTGATTTTTCTAATCATCTTTGACCCATTGTTGGACCACAATAGCCCACCTTTTTTAAAGAGAAGGTCATAATGACATTAATTGCATATAAAAAGTCTTGTTCTTGGGTTGAGAAGTGTGCTTAAAGACTCTTCAAGCACTTGTGACTTGAAGATGTTTGTAAATCAGTTTATATGAGAATGAGAGCCAATTGTTAAAGGGGTCATGGTTATTCATTCTTATCTTGGTTAAGAGTGAATTTGGAGGCCCGGCGCCATGGCTCACGCCTATAATCCCAACACTTTGGGAGGCCAAGGCGGGTGGATCACCTGTCAAGAGTCCAGGACCAGACTGGCCAACATGGTGAAACCCCATCTCTACTAAAAATACAAAAATTAGCCAGGTGTGGTGGTGGCATGCCTGTAATCCCAGCTACTCAGGAGACTGAGGCAGGAGAATTGCTTGAACCGGGGAGGCAGAGGTTGCAGTGAGCCGAGACCACACCACTGTACTCCAGCCTGGGAGACAGAGCGAGACTCCATCTCAAAAAACAAAAAAGAATGAATGTGGAGCCTCCCTTGCCCACTATAGGCTGTGTGGGAATAAGAACTCCAGTTCTCCTGGCCACAGGCCTCCCCAACATCATCAGCTGCAGGGAAAAGGCACCCTCCTGAGGTTGGGCGCGCCCAGCTATGGCACCCAGGCACAGTGCCCCTCCATGTTTGCTCTCCCTTGGAAAACACTTGATTTGTAGTGTACACAAGCTGCCCACTGACAAGGCTACATTTGCTGTGGAAAGCTCCTCAAGCATCAGAACTCTGACCATGGCTTAGTGAGTGTACAGTGCCTCAGAGGGTCATCAACTATCCCACAAGGTCTGGAGGGATCCAGAACTGTGGGTGTGGACAGACCATCCTGGCCTGAGGCTCTCTAGCAGTTTTTCAGAGCTTCGCTGGAAACAGTGAGTTTATGGGTACATGGCCAGGGATGGAGGGAAAAGCAAAAGCTCCTGTTACATAAATCTAGTGTAACCTTAAACAAGTTGAAAGAGTAATGGTCAGGAATGGCTGGTGTGGATAGCACAGATTCAGGAAGGACTGAACCAGATCACTGAGCTCCATGTAATAGGGAAATTTGCCAAGAGAAGGCAGTTCAGAAGGCCCAGCTTTAACAGTCTGCATCCCTTTCCTTGGCTGGCTTAGAAATAGGCAAATCCAGCCTTTATACAAAAAGCCGGCTCCACTTGAAAAAGAAACCATAATTTCTATGTGGGTACACAGCAGGATTTCTCTCAATAGCAAGTCCTGCCAATGCATTTATTTTCTAAATATTTGTATTGCAGTTGTTGTGGAGAAGGATGATGGTACCTTGCTCCAGTACAGTGGCCAAGGGATGGAACAAAGTCGTGGGGGAGTCGAGGGATGTCGATAAGGACATAGAACCCATGGGACTTGGCAACCTAGAGGTGAGGAGTGAGGGAGACAGCAAGGATGACATCCATGCCCCCAGGGCTGGCACCCAGGACATACTCAGGGAGAGCTTTCTGAAAGAGTCTGCTCTGAGGAGCTGTGCAGGTGGCAGTGGCTGGACCTCACCCCCTTTATCCTTCATCTCCCATTTCCCTGCAAAGCCCAGCATCCCCCTTCCTACCTTCCCTGTGTTTCTCTCATGGGAGGCTCCCTACCCACCAACCAGTGCCTCAGTCCTCAGGTCATAGGATCACTGGCCCTCCAAGTAAGGGAGCTGTAGGGCTGTGTGAGAGAGACAGACAGAGACAGAGACAGAAAGATAGAGAGACAGAGACAGAGAGAGAGACATAGACCGAGAAAAAGAGGATGCAGGGGTGTGTTCTCTCAAACACACACTCGGAATTCCTTCTCCCTGTGAGCCCACCCCCACCCCCACCACCACCACCGCCTCCACCTCCCCCCAATCCCCACCACCTCCCTCCATCCCCATCCTGCCCTGTTTGTTCTTCACCTGCTGACTCCCCAGTCCTCAGGTCTCACTCCAGTGACACCTCCTCACATAGGCCTCTGCTGGCCCAGGTACCCTGGATCGACCACCACCAACACCCCCCGGTATTCATTCATAGCCCCGTCGTCTTTTTTTTCTTTTCTTTTGTAGCTCTTATCACAGATTGTTATGACATGTTTATTTATGTATTTTAAAAATATCTGTCTCCGCCACTCCACTGGAAGCCCCCTGAGAGCAAGGCCCACTTCTGCCCATTCTCCATTCCATCTCCGAAGTAGCCACAGGGTTGGCGTGTTGCAGGTGTTCAGCAGACACCTGCTTCAGGAAGTGGCGAATGTGGACGAAGACATGCGTCCAGCCAGGACGAGGCTGGTTTCTGCGTGGCTCAGAAGAACCACCCACTACCCCAACTGTGTTTCTGCAGGGGAAGGCTGTCTGATGAATTATGTTTTGGTTTACTCCTTCAATTCCCCCAAGTTAGTCGTTTCTGCCTGCCTTGTAATGGTTGGTAAATGAAAGCGCACTTGTATTTCTTGAAAGATGTATCACATTTCACGCTTCCAAGGAGTAAGGCTTCCGGAGTCATCTTTTCTCTTAGTATCAGCCTTGAGAACTGACATGAAAACAGAGCACAATTTTCAAGTTTCTGAGTAATTTCTCCCCCGTGGACATAATCTGGCATTGGATAATGTGTGTAAAGAAGAGCAGGGATTTCAGATCCTCAGCGTTAGAGCATTTTTTTAAATTTACCTTTCTTTAGCTTTTTCATTTTATGTAAGTACAAAATACAAGTAATAGCTTGACAAGCCTGGCTTGGAACCTTACCAGGAATGAACAGTATGCTTTTCTCGATTTTCTGTTACGGAGTCATGTAGCCTTGTAACTTAAATGACCCTTTAGTTGCAGTCCTTGCTGCACTGTCTCCATTAATGAATAGGAGGTGTTCCATCGGTACCTTCATCATCTGAAATTCCTCAATAGAAGTTATGATGCAATTCTGGGACCTTAGGCAGGAGGTTAAGGGAGGAAGGGAGATACCACCAATCTACTTCTGCAGGATGCTGCTATGAAAATGGCCCTCAGTAACAACTGCACATTTTCACAGATCCCCCTAAAACAGAAAATATTCTTCCTGAGTTTGGGTATTGAATTACTGTGGGTTTTTAAATGACAGTATAGTGAGTCACCCAACCCTGATGCCATAGCTGCCACTGAGCCACCCCTCTGTCCACACTGGGAAGGGTGTTAGCTCAAAGGCACCACAGCTAGGAAGATGGCTAACTGATAGCACCATCCCAGCTTTCTTGGCTCCTGGGCTCCTTAGACTCCCAGCTTTCAAACCTCAAAGTCATATCAAAAAGAATTCTGAAAGTTTGCATCAAATGCTTAAGATTGTCTCTTAACTACCCCAGCTTTCCGAATGAGTCCTAAGAGTAAGCAGCAAATAGTGAACAGCCGTCTTTCTCCTATTGAAGGCTGGACTGTAATTTCGAGGGTTTTTAACACCACATACCCAGTGGGACTTCCCTAGCTGAGGTTTTTAATAACTGATGAGCCACTGGAACCCTAGGGTCCAACTGTGTCTTAAGGAGTCTAGACTCCATATAAGAATTTCCCCAGCTTACGTGTTTGTCCTAATCATTCACTCACTTAACAACTACTGCATCTGCCTGTGTGCCAGGGGTTGTGCAAGGCCCTGGAACACAGTGGTGAGCAAGACAAACATGGCCCCATTTAGGGACAGCCTGCAGGCTGGTATAAAAGCAGACATTCCCTTTTGTCTTCCTGCAAGGGAAAGAAAAGCTCCCTGTTTGGTATTTAAGGAACAATAGAAACACAAGTGACTTCTCACAACCCTGCATATAAAATCAAAGAGAATGTAAGGAATGGCTCCTAAAATTCATCTGGACACTCAGGAGTTCAGTTTATTGTTCACTTTAAAGAAAAGTGAGAAACACCCCTTATTGGCTCATTTCAAGGAGGAGCATATCTGCCTCTCAGAAGAATCTGGGGAGCACAGAGTACCTTTATTTATAGTGGAGAATGTTCTACTGTCAAGGTTTGGCGAGTTCTTTACTTAGCTCAGCGACATGTTTACAATGCCTGGCTCCAGTAGGTT
Organism: Macaca thibetana thibetana; assembly: GCF_024542745.1. NCBI lineage: Eukaryota > Metazoa > Chordata > Mammalia > Primates > Cercopithecidae > Macaca > Macaca thibetana. Next base: position 91,355,012 of record NC_065584.1, read on the forward strand.
CAATTAACATTTATTGACTTCCTCTCTGTCAATGCCTATGTTTTTAACAAAAGAATCAAAACACCTACTTCACACAAAAATGCTTAAGTAAATTTAGCTAAGAACAGCTGAATGTTGAAAAATTCAGTTTATGTTTCTTAGATAAATACATAACTATATAAAACATTTTCTAGTAGAAGTCCATAATGGGTTATTTTGCTGTTTTAAAAAGCTATCTTTGGAAGAGTAGTTTAGTTAATGGATGACCATTTTTTCCAGCCTTGGTGCCTGACCTTACACTGTAATCACACAAGGGATTAGTGAGGGGCTGAGGATCTGTTTCTGTCTCCTAGTTGACACCCCTTTGCATCTCTTTTCACTTCAGCTGGAATTTTGGGCAAATCTCCTTAGTAAGGATAAGTAACCTTAGGGAAAAAAAAATATATTAATACCAGGAAGAGTTGAGTTTTGACAAAGGTCTAGGGGTAGGGTAAGGATGGGGCTCCTCTCTTCAGGGCTTGATTACTGGAAAGGATCTCTTGACCCAACCACAATCTTCTCTCCACTCCACTCTCTCTACGAACATAGTAGTGAAAATGATCAGCACAAAGGTTTGTAACAAGTGGGGATGGTTAGTAGACCCACTGATAATTTGAATAAGCACTGTCAGTTGCCTTCTCATTCTTCCCAGGGATTCGTGCATATTCAGCGAACAGTGTATTTCTATCCCTAGAGAATGAGGGGCCAAGGAGAAGCAGCTTCAATCACCAAAGGGGTAGGATGGAAATTCCTCCAGAGTATTAGATTTTGAAGGCAATCTGTTAAGGCAGAGTGAACTGAGACCTCAGACTGTCTCAACTAATTGTTACAGTGTCAGTAACTCTAATGCCACAGTGAATGAATTAACGACAAGCAGTGACAACATCACCTCTCAAAATGAGCTGCATCGGAGGCAATCATAAATATATAAACACAGGGAAGATTGGGTGGCTCTAAAAATAGCCCTGATCTTTTACACTGAGTGAAGGTATTTCTGGGCAAAATAAAGTCTATTCTGGGTAAGAAGTGTTAACGCTAGAGAGAGGGGCCTCTCACTGATGGGCGACAGTGGGGGGAAGCATCTTGCCTCTCTTGCTCTGTGGCCCTTTCTGAGCGCCACCTCCTCTGCCAGGCCCAGTGTGCCCAGGCTTCCAATAGCTGTAACCCAAGCAGGGTGCTGGAAGGGTTTTCATCAGGTACCATGGGTATCAAAAACATGTCCCCATCCCCTCCCCTCAAAGCAACGGAGCTTAGTCAAAGTTCCTACATTTCTAGGGTCACAACAACCTAAAGCATTAAAGCAACGTTGGCTCAACCCCATGGAATGAGCAGCTCAGCCCACTGCCTAGGCCAGGCCAAGGTCCCTGTGCAGATTTAGAAAGTCAAGGGCTTGTTGGACAGAGGGACAGGGATCCTTGCCTTTGTAGGATTTGAATTATGCATTAAATAAAAGAACAAGCAGCGTTTACTACTACTTGATACTGTATATTTCTTAGTCAAATGACTAAGAAATAGTGAATATTTTCTGTTATTTAAAAAATCCTGTCATATTCTCATATGATAGTTACTTTTTTCAAAGGACAACCACATTCTCAGATTCGAAAAACACATTCTCAATTCCTCACACTGAAACATTCAGACAGTTTTTATAGTTTCCACAGCTTATAAAGACAAAGGCATTTGGCTGCTTGCATTTTAATTTTCTTGAAGACCTAAAAATGGTTGGCAGATCAGAATGAATAAACAGCCTTCAGTAGTAAGTCCCCAAACCCTCACACTTTTTTTTTACTCAAGCTATTACCATGTAGCACAATTCATCCAATTTTTAAAAAATATATTATGAAATATTTCAGTTATGCAGAAAAGTATGGATAACATAACAAAGACTTTTGAACTCACTATTCAATATAAGAAATAAAACATGACCCATCCAGTTGAAGTCCCCTGTACCCCATCCCCAGATAGCTACTTTTTTTAATTTGGTATCATTCCCATGCTCTTATTTTACTATAGTTTTGTTTTGCATGTTTTAAAACTTCATATAAATTATAATATATATCATGTGCATTCATCTGTAGTTTTCTTTTTCCCCTTGACTTTGTAATCATGAGATTCATGTATGTGGTTATATATACACGTACATGTATCAAACATTTATATATCACATACATATATAATATATACATATCACAATTTACATATTCATTACTAAATATTGCTAAATTGTTTTACAAAGGGACTATAACAGTTTGAATACCCACTATCAATATGTAAAAGAATTCTTGTTGCTTTGTATCTTTAACAAAGCTTGGTAGTTTTTGCAGGCTGATGGGTGAAATGGTACCTACCTTATTGAAGTTGTAGTTTGTATTTCTGGTTATTAATGAGATTAAGCATGTTTATTTCATCAGATTTCAACTCTTTGAATAATCTGTTTATATCTTTTGACTGTTATTCTATTGAGAGGTTTTGGTTTGGTTTGGTATTTCTCATTACCTTATAGGAATTCTTCATGTATTCCGAATGTTAAACCTTCCTCATTTCTGTACACTGCAAGAATCTTTTCTCAGCATGGTTTGTCTTTCTACTTTGCTTATGGTGAATTTTGGTGCACAAATATTTTAGGTTTTCATATAGTTACACTTTATCAGTCTTTCACTTTTGCTTTGTCCAGATCTTGTCTAAGAAATACTTCCCTACCTCAAGATCATAAAGATATTTTCCGGTCGGGCATGGTGACTTACTCCTATAATCCCAGCACTTTGGGAGGCCAAGGCAGGTGGATCACCTGCAGTCAGGAGTTTGAGACCAGCCTGGCCAACATGGTGAAACTTCATGGGGAACATCACACACCAGGGCCTGTCCTGGGGTGGGGGGAAGTGGGAGGGATAGCATTAGGAGATATACCTAATGTAAATGATGAGTTAATGGGTGCAGCACACCAACGTGGTACATGGATACATATGTAACAAACCTGCACGTTGTGCACATGTACCCTAGAACTTAAAGTATAATTTAAAAAAATAAGAATTATAAAAAAAGAATTAGGAAAATAAAAAAATTAAAATGCAAAAATTAGCCAACTGTGGTGGCGGGTGCCTGTAATCTCAGCTACTCAGAAGGCTGAGGCAGGAAAATCACATGAACCCGGGGGGTGGAGGTTTCAGTGGGCCAAGATCGCCCCACTGCACTCCAGCCTGGGCGACAGAGTGAGACTCCGTAAAAAAAAAAAAAAATCCAATATTTTCATCTAAAAGCTCCAAGTTTTGCATTTCACATTTAGTCCTTTAAATCTTTCTTGAGCTTAATCTTTGTGTTTGATTTGGGGTAGTGATCCATTTTCTTCTGTTTGGAAAACCAGCGTCCCAGTACCATTTATTGACTAGCCCACCTCTTCCTCACCAACCCTGCAAGGTCAGTTCTGTCATCTGTCAAGGCTTGGGCTCTCTGCCCTGTCCACTGGTCTTTTTGTCTACCCTGGCTAACGTGCTGTCTTACTTTATTAAAAAAATAAAAAATAAAAGGGTCTTGGCATCCAGTAAAGCAAGTTCCTGCACCTCATTCTTTCTCAAAATGATTCTGGCCATTTTTGGCACAGCTTTAATCTTTCTCCTCTCCTCGATTTGCCCTAGCCTAGGACGAGCAATCAAATGGCAAGACTTAAAGTAAGCAGAAGGGAGAAATCAAGCCAAAGCCAGCCCTGGATAATCCATAAGCTGAGTATTTGACTCCTAATAACTAAGACATTGCTGTGTAGTAAACAGTATAGAAAGCCCATGTATTAATAAAAGTATGTGTTTACAAAAAAAAAAAAAAAAATCTATTATCTTTTCCAGGCTATAGCAAGGGCCACATTTAAAAATAGAAACTAGAGCCCATGCTCTGGTCAGTACCAAGGTTCTTGCCTTTATTTTTAAAAATACTACTTTTAAATATATTGTTTACATACAGATAAGTCACAGAGAGTTTTGTGAAATAGTGCTAAAACTGTTCATTTTTGCCTAGATCCCTCAGAACATCCAAATCAAAGGTCAGTCACTAGGAGAAACCCCAAGAATGTGGTAATTCCATAACAGCAGGGTCTAAGAATGAAGTGATCTTTCTCTCATTCAAGGGAGACCTTATTTTCCTGCTCTCAGCGACATTTCCGTAGCCTTATGATAGCTGCTTGGTGTTCTAGTGTCTCCAGATCCAGACCCTCTTATACGGACCACAGGACAAAAGGACTCTGGCCACCCAGCAGGCCATGGGCATCTTCTCCACGTGAGTTGGCTTCCCTCACACTTTCTCTGAGTATCTCATTCCCTTTCCATTCAGAAGCTCAAGAGGAAGCTGGTTCTAGAAGGTTCTGTGGAACCTTCTCTGGAATGTTTTACTGACTTCCCATAACTTCCATAAAGGACAAGTTCCTTTGAAACCCAAGTTGTAAAATAAATTCCTTGCCCAGATATTTTTTTTTAAATTCATCCTTTAAGTCAGAAATATATGCTGGATGTTGTCTTCCTGCAGACGAGCCCCTGCAGGCTAAGGCACCCACTGCAGGGGGAGGGCCCCAGGAATTCCTGTGGCCTCCTGCAGCCCTGCTTCTGGCTTCCCTCTGCCCTCAGATGCCTGTCAGGACTGCAGCTGGAGAGTTCACTGACTTGACCTTAAAGGCTGGCCCACCACGTCCTTTCTCAGCCCCTGAGCAGAGGCCCAGCGCTCTGCTGTGGAGGGCCCACCTCACAAATCCTGGTTCACAGGGAGCAGCCCCAGGGCTGCCCGAGTCTGTGCTCAGGGAAACAGGGCCACAGCCTGGAGCAGAGAAAACCTGGCCAGCAGGGAAGGCGAGCCAGGGAGGCCTCCAGGGCAACCCTGACCATCCTCCTCACCCATGTCCTGCTCACCAAGACAGCTAAGGGTTGAGTGCCTCAGCTCAGTGGGGATGGTCACAGGTGATTTTAAAAGATGGGCGGGGCCGGGCGAGGTGACTCATGCCTATAATCCCAGCACCTTGGGAGGCCGAGGTGGTGGATCACTTGAGACCAGGAGTTTGAGACCAGACTGGCCAACACAGCGAAACCCTGTCTCTACTAAAAATACAAAAATTAGCTGGGTGCGGTGGCATGTGCCTGTAATCCCAGCTACTCAGGAAGTTGAAAGGCTCAAGAATTGCTTGAACCTGGGAGGCGGAAGTTGCAGGGAGCCGAGATTGGGCCACTGCACTCCAGCCTGGGTGACAGAGTGATACTCTGTTTGAAAACAAAAATTAGTAAAAAATAAAAGATGGAAGGAAAACATCTCATTTTATGCTCTGTGCTACAATTCTCCTCTCATTTACAGCCCCTCCCGAGGCTTCTCATAAATAGGTCTGGGCACCGGCTGGGCAGCAAAGGCTGGATGGGAACGGTGTGGGGGCTGAGGGGCACCACAATCACCCCAACTTCTGCTTGTCTGCAGGGCCCCCAAGGTTGCTGCGAAGCCAAGGCAGGCATCGAAAGCCAAAGTGGTCTTCTGCACCAGCATCCCTCAGGACACCATGCTGGCGAAGGCCCGGCCCGGCGCAACAGCAGACTGACACCCCCACCCTGAAAAAGCCTAAGACATTCCTGGGCACTGTCATTTAGGGTGCTGTATAAATCTGTCTCCACCTAGAAAATGGAATTCAACAGTCAGGATACAGACTTCCAAGGCCAACTGCTGGCCCCAACGTGCAACAGTGAGACCGTAAGCCTCCCATTGGCCACATTTTGACAGTGGATGCCCTTCAGGGTGATATATGCTATAAAGCAGTTTTCTTTCTATCACCTAAGTGGTTTTTCTTGCCAACAAAGAATTTTTACCCATCAGCACTACTGTGGCTGAAAAACTTCTCTTCAAAAGTTTGGTGCACCCTGTGCAGGAGTCAGCCCGACATCTGCTTGTACACACAGCTCCTTGCATAGGTCTGGAATCAGATCTGGAACAGTGAAATTCAAGAAGGAAGCCCTTTCTTATAGGAGGCTAATAGGGATTGAGAATAACATGAGAAGAAAACGCTAATAAAGGGAAACCTGAACGCGCTGGTGTCAGCATGTGTCTTCAAAGTGCAGCCTGCCTCAGAGTTCCTTGAAGCCTGAAAAGGGGTTTGGGAAAGAGCCCAGTAGGAGGGGCAGGAGGCCAACACACCTGACTTGGCCTGGGTCCAGGGGGGAAGGTCTAAGGGAGTGAAAAGAAAGGCTAGCAGGAGGCTGCCAGGGGAGGACCGCAGACTCCCTGCTGCTTCGCATCCCTCCTGTGGCCTCCACTGCAGGCAGGACAAACCTGGACGCCACCTGGAGCTGCTTCCTGAGTTGGCACACTATCGTGTACACAGTAGTCTTCAGCCTCCTGGAAGGAGGCCATAGTCGTGTGAGGATGGCAAAGTCGAACAGGAAGCTTTGAGCGCCTTTCTCCACGATGTCAACAAGAAGATCCAGTGCCAGATCGAGGTGGACTGAACACACAGGGGTAGGGGTGCAGGTGTAGGCAGTGCCGTCCCTTCCCCTCCCTCCCCTATGGCCATGAGGCTGCAGGCCAGTGCTAAGATGACAGCAGACTGCAGCACAGGGCCCTCCCCTCCAGCCCCCAGTGGGACATCCGAACCACCCTGGGGCCATTTGTGCAGGGCACCACCTCCAGTATTGATGGGGAAAAGAAACTTAATAGAACCATGACAGGGTGGAGAGAAGCAGGGTCCACTGTCTTCCTCAGGAGCGTGACAGCTGACCCTGCAGACCATGCTTGCTGGTACACACTGGTCCCACACCCAGGCCTGTCGGACATCAGCAGTGTGCTAAAAAGGTGTAAGATGTGGTCATTACTCACCGTGTCTCCTATCTAGTTGACATGGGTGAAGTCTGCTAAGGGGTGAATGTTCATATGCTCCCAATCCACATTGAAGCCCTAATCCCCAAAGGGATGGTACTAGAGGATGGGGCCTTGGAGAGGTGATTAGGTTATGAGGGTGGAGCCCTGATAAATGGGATTAGTGCTTTATAAGAAGAGACACCAGAGAGATGATCTCTCTTTCCACCATGTGAGGACACACTGAGAAGGCAGCCATCTGCAGGCCAGGAAGAGAGCCCTCACCAGGAAGTGAATCTGTTGGCACCTTGAGACTTCCCAGCTTCCAGAACTGTAAGAAATAAATGTTTGTTGTTTAAGCCTTTCAGGCTATGGCTTTCTGTTACAGCAGCCTGAACTGAGAGTCCCTGCTGAGTTTTTTAAATAAATGTTAATTATGATGTTACTTCTTCCTTTCTGTATTTCTTGAAGGGTATCTTGGAATCACAAAAACTAAAACACATTTTTAAAATTTAGCGCCCCCATCCCACCCCACCCCAGGAAACAATGAATTTAGGAATGTTCCCTTCAATGTCTCCCATCTGGCAATTCTGTTGACTTCAACAAAAGAGGAAGACTACAGCTACTTGTGTTTTTCTATTTTTGGTAAAGGGCTACAAGGTTACAAACAGGTAAAGATATCTAGCTATTCCTTTGTCTCAAACTACCTCGATTTTTTCAAGCCCCTAAGAAATGGCCGTGGCCATTTCTTAGTCCTGGTATGCCCTGGTATGCCCAGGACAGTCCTGGTTTTAGCACTCAAAGTCCCACATCCCAAGAAACTTCTCCATCCGAAATGGGATGGCTGGTGGTACCCTACTGCCACTAATCATTCAGGCTGTGATGATGACATTTTTACCACAAATTGTCCAGTGTGTATCTGAATACAAGCCAGTTGGCTTATGCTCTATCTGCCGTGCTTTCTAGCTCTGTGCTCCCAATATTGAGTTCTGATTCGGGGGAGGAATTAGTAAACTGGAACTTTTCATATATATTCTGCCCAGTAATTCTCTGCTACACTAAAAACATGCATGTAAACACGTAGATTCTTTATTTAGAGTTTAAAGGAAACATCAAAATCTACTGAAAATATTCATTCTCTTTAAGAACAATGTGGGTTTTTTCCTCAGATTTTTATTTTTGCACATTCTTGTGACATTTCCCATTGTAGGGAACAGGAGTTTAGCAAAATCAGCTTCTTAGATGATGCCATTCTAAATATACATCTTAAACAAACAATATCAAAACAACCAGTGGGAAACTGAAAAACACTCAGTGAGTACTGTTTTGTCTAAATAACAATAAATACAAAAAGACTGGTTGTGTTCCGGCCCCATCCAACCACGAAGTTGATTTCTCTTGTGTCCAGAGTGACTGGTTTTAAAGGACATGGAGCTTTGGGGTGACCTGTCACAATGTCAAGGGCACACTCCTGGGTGATTCACAGATTTAGCAACCAACAATAGCTCATGATTCCATACTTATAAATACTTCTGGCAGAATACTTCTTGAAGTTATGTGTTCCAAACTTGCAGATGACAATTAAGATTCACGATATTTCACAAAGTAAATAGAAGTGGGTTATAACATTAATTATGTGTTCACATCAGCTTCCATTTACAAGTCATGAGCCCAGACACTGACATCAAACTGAGCCCACTTAGACTCCTCACCACCAGTCTGTCTTGTCATCAGACAGGAGGCTGTCACCTTGACCAAATTCTCACCGATCAATTATCTATCCAAAAACCATTACTTGTTACAGTTAAAACAAAATCAGCACATCTTTGACTGTATTAAAAACGACACACTTTAATAAATGACAAAACCTTACAAAGCAGTCACCGCCATACCAGTCTGACAATCACTAGTTCATTTGGCAGATGGACAACAAAGGTTTAAACTTGCAATTCAAATGAACTTTCTTTCCATACTCTGATTCTTGGTGTTTTTAAAATATCATCTTGAAAGCTGTGCTGCATTTCTCCTCCACTTATCAATGAAGAAAATGCACTCTCCGGAAACTACCTGGGGTAGCCACTACTAGGACCTGGGGAGATGTGCACCCTGGGGGGTCTGAGGGCCTCCAGGTGAATCTGAGAGGGAAGACCCTCCAGTGCCTTCACTGTAGCCTGCCTGAGGGTGGTGCTACCTCAGACTGTTATTCCTCAGTGCACTACAGTCAGTGCTATGATACTGTGTTACAGGAAGTACAGTTGAGACAGCATTATGTGAAAGAAGCTAGCCTGGACTAAACAAATGCTGTGCTGCTAGCAAAACTCTTTTTATATGATGCCACACTTTACAGATGGAAACTTTAAAACAATACCCAAGTGTAAAATAAAACGAATCCAATGAAGCATGCTCATCCCAGTATCTTAAACTTGGTGGTGCCTATCTACAGGTCCACACTCTGCGGCCCATGAGCATGGGGGCCTTTCTCATCCTCCAGGCCCATCCTGGGTATCTCAGTGCTGGGCTGCAGGAGAGAGATCCAGTTCCTTCCCCCAAAACATCCTTCTATTTAATAGATTGTTGCCCTGGACGAAACACCCCAACTGCAATGACTTCTGTTGAAAGTGCAAAAAAGGCTTCCATGAGGTGGGTTCATGGTTGTTACTCTATTCATCTTTCAGCCTTGAGCTCAGAAAGACCTGCATCCCATGAATGAAGGGTTGGGAAAGGCGTCTTTAGGAGGCATGGTCTACTGTGTGTTTCCAATTTTCCTGTACACACCCAGCTTGCCAGTCCAGCTGTAGTCTGAGCATCGGCATTCTCTTCATTGTCTTCAAGGTCTACCTCCCACCAGTGAAATTAAATGTTTGAGTGCTAAGGGCTAAGGTATAGAGAAGCTCAAGTCTGCACAGTCTGATAGGAACTGGCCACTCCAGAACTTAGGCTATACCAAAAAAAAGATATTCACACTGTATGCTACTTAATGACCTAGTGCCAAAAAAATTGAAATGGTACTGTAAGTGATTCCCAATAATCATCTACCCTACCAGTGCCGGGGAACCTGTGCAAATAGAATGTGAAATATCACAACAGACTACAGCTGTCCTCTCCATAAATACTATATTTTTTAAAGTTCTATACATAGAAAGCAATTCATTCAAGCCTTAACATGAATTTAACTCTATATGGCCAGTAAATTTTTCCTAAAGATGAAATCATTTAGCAAGAAATTTTTTTAACATGAACAGTCTGCCTATTTCCTATTTCTTTTTGAAAAGACTTTTTAGAAAGAGTCTAAATTGTATTTATTTTTCCCCTAAAATGTTAGTTTGTTATTTCATATTAGCACATGCAAGCAAAATTGACTCTTAAACATATTACTTTAATCTGGTTAATGTTTTGACATCTATAATTAATTGTAGTTTCAAACAGATGCAAGCCATGTCTGTGACCAGGTGCAAAACACAGAAATCATCTCCAGAAGTGGAGAGAAGACTCCAGGAAAAAAAGTGTTTTGTAAAAGTCCCAACTCAATAATAAAATTGCAGTGCCTTTTAAGGCACGGATTAACTGGAAACCTTTACGGAGTAACTATGAAGGAAATTGACACTGCCTGGAGTACTCTTTAAGAAAGTAAAAAAGGGGAGATTTTCATAGACTCCCCCCGCCTCTTAAAGTGAAGGCCTTTGGATGTTGGCATGTCGCCAACAGGATGCCATTAAGACAAAATGTTTCTGCTTATTAAAACCAATGCCCATCATTCTCCTCCTCCTCATTGTCTAGATAGAGGAGGGCAACTTTCTTTTCATCTGAAATCACCGACCTTTGGTCTACCATTCTCTGGAGCTGCACCTTCTTATCAAACATGGCCTGCTCCTTGCCCTGTTCTCCATGGGCCTGGTCTCCTTCCCCAGCAGAGGCCTTAAAGCTCATGCCAACTGCCCGGTCATTCCTACTGTCCGCGTCTGTCCAGGCACCACGGTCAGACACACCGCGATCTCCCGCTTCCTGTGTCCGGCTGCGGATCGCCTCTACGTTACTCACATCCATCTGAAAGGTAAACGAAGTTTCTTTGGGCCCTGGTGTAATGTGTCTTAGCGTTCTGCTGCTGTCTGCTAACTTGCCTAGCTCAGGGGAGTCCGCTGAACCAGCAAGCACAAATGTTCTGGACACGGGTCCATGGACAACAACGTGTTCAGAGGTTTCCGTTTCTGTAGGACCTAGTCGAATGTGCCTAAAGGATCTGCTAACGCCCGATGTCATTTCTGCCCCTGACGTGTCCCCTGCACTGTCCTCCTGAGGAGATTCAGAAACGACACTTTGGAAGGTGCTCTTTTCAGTCATAATGGTTTGTCTACCTAAGGTGTGACTATGAGTGGCCTGGTGCACATCTGCTGAGCCTTCTCCGTGCACAATGCTCTCTGAGTCACCAGACTCCCCCGATTGGGGAACCAGCCCATGGTAAACTATCTGCTGGGTGGTCTGATGCCTCTGAGGCCCGATGCTGATGTGCCTGATGGATGTGCTGCTCCCTGGCAACCCTTCCATGTGTACAGAATCTCCTCTGACACCCAATTCCACCTCGTCTGAAAGTGGAGCAGTGAACTGGATTTGCCCACTGAACCCTTCTTTAGGGCCTAACTGGAGTTGCCTGACAGAAGTCTGGGTACCCACTGACTCTTCTTTTGTGAAATAATCACCAACCTTCCCTGCAGCAGAAATGGGGCCCTGAAAAATAATCTCCTTTTCAGCATGAAATTGTCTGGAGCCAAATGTGCTGTGCCTCCCCAGTCCGTCCGTATCTGCAGAAGACTCTGCCGGGCCAGGTTCTGGTGAGCCCCCCGCCTCCAGACAGGCAGGGGCAGGGCCTAGGAAGATGACTTCTCTGGACGGTGGACCTGGACCGGGACCCAGCGTGACATGCCTCACAGACCGGCTGGCTCCGGTCGGGCTCGCTGCCTGACTTAGGTCGCCTCCCCCACTTACCTCCACCACTTCTGCAGCGGGTCCTTCATAGGACATTCGCTCAGTCCTCCAGACTTCAGAGGGGCCGAGTTTTATGTGCCTTGCAGCCTGGTTCACGTCCTCCAGCACCTGTGACTGGGCAAAGCCTGTGGGGCTGCTGACCTCCACAGTGGCCGACACTGGGCCCTGGCGAGCGTGCTGCCCCGAGCTGTGAGGGGCCCCACCAGCATCCTCACTCTCGCCTGCAGGGATGTACAGCTCCCGGGTGGCCCAACGCCTGAAGCGAGCGCCAGCAGCGGGAGCCTCCGCTCCATCTTCCTCATCTGGGCTGCCAGGCGCTGGGCTGCGTTGCTTGCTCAGGCTCTCCCGAACCACCGACTCCACAGCTTTCTCCATTTCACTGGCCTCATCTCTGCTCAGCTCCTCCAGGTCTAACCGATCGGCATCCACAGTTTGTGAGACGTTGACTTCAGCAACCAGGGTCACGGAACCGCCACCAGCACCCTGGACCTTCTTGACGTCCACGGAAATGCTCCCCGGCCCGCCCTGCCCCTCTCTGGTGAGGGCAGACAGCTCTTCCCTCACGCGCTCGGGAAGGGTTTCCTCCAGCTGCCCGATCACCTCCACCAGCTGCTGCCGGGGCTCCTTGGAGGAGATACCCTTCATGGAGGTATGGAATTCATGGGGTATTTTAATTTCTTTTTCAATGACTGTGGGTTCGGCATGAAATTCACCACTTCTAGCTTGTTCTTTCCAGTGAGTGGAACCCAGGTCCCCCTCCAGAGAGGACGCTGGGATCTCTGAAGGCTTCACAACCTTCTCGCCCACTGCACCATCCTTCTGTGTCCTCCTTCCAGTCCCCTGCACGATTTCATCCTGCCAAGAGTACCTGATGGTGGATTCCTCCTCGATGTGGATCTGCCCATACACCGAGCCGTCATCTCTGTCGTGCCCCCCCGGGTATTCATCTGGAGTTGACACAAAATAACTCTGCTCGCTCTCTGAATCACCTGCCTCTGTCACTTCTTCAACGTGAGTCGTGTTCTCCTGGGGCTGCTTGGTCCTTTGATGCTGATTAACTGAGAATGTGACATCACTTTCTCCATAACCTTCCTCTTCCTTAACCAACCCCCAGGAGCCTGGGGACACATCTTCGACCTCCTCCACTTTGAATGGGACAGAAAACTCCTCTGGTTTCCCCTCACTGACGTAGCTCACAGGCTCCTCGACGATCTCCACGTTGACGACCTTGGCTCTCCCCTCCCTCCCTTTCAGGCCAAGGTTGATGACGTCTCCTATCATCTGCTCGGCTGACCTGCCTTTCAGCCCCACTTCCTTAATATCCTTGCTTAAAAGGTAGTCCAGGCCAGCTTCATCAGAAATATCAACATCCTCAGTCAGTTTCGACTCCACAACTATTTCAGTCTTTGTTTTCCTTTCCCCAGGAAGCTCTGTCCTGTCCACGTAAGTGACTTTTGTGTCTGGAAAAGAATCAGCAGATGCTTCAGTCTCTGGAGACTGAGTGAACTGCTTCAGGATACTGGTAACGATGTTTTCTGCTACGGTTTCTGTCATGGAATCGCCTTGCAGAGAACCGGTGGCATCTCTGGTGCCCAACGTGAACCGCAGCGCTCTTGCTTCTGCCTCTCTACCCGTCCCGCCACCAGCATCCTTCACAGGCATCTGCAAACCTTTCGGCGACACCTCTGCTCTTCTGTCCTGGGATACTTCGAGACTAATCGGGATCTCTCTCTCTTGCACGCTCTTCTCCTTCGGTGAGTCCTTCTCCTTGGCCTTCTCCCTCATCTGCTGGCTTTCTCTCTGTCTCGCTTCTTTATCTAACTTTGTCAGTTCTTCCCATCTTAGGTTTCTCTCCTCAGAAGCCTTCTCTTTAGAATCGAACATTTTCTCTTCTGGCTTTGTTCGGATGGTTTCCAGTCTGTTTCTTTCTTGCTCCCTTGTGGCTTTCACTTCTGTTTTCTTTCCCAGAATGACGGTCCTCTCATTTGACCGTGTGCTTTCCGAAGCACCTGCCGCCACATTGTCTCGGCGGTCCCGGTACGACTCGCGGGCAACTGTGGAATCTTCAGCTCTGTAAACGGGGACCTCCCTTGTATCTCCAGCTTTTGGTCTGTCAGGGAATGTTTTCACTTGAGCCTCAGTATTTCTTAAAAGGCCATAGGTTGGAGAGAAAGTTCTGACATTAGTTGAACTGTTGACGGTTTTTCCGTATGAGTTTTCCTGCTGGGTAGTGGCCGAGGAAGAATATCCCGAGCCCAAGAAGCCTTCTCTGGCATCACCTCCAACAGATGTGCCCGTCTGATATCCACGGTGTGCTGACAGGTTAGAATACAGTGCCGAGCTGTGATTTAAACTCGCCAAAGGTGCTTTCTGCCTTGAAAACAGATTTCTTTCATTTTCCCTCTGTAACAGTGAGTCGGTATAGTGATAGGATTTGTTTCTGAATTCTGTAGAAATTGAACAAACAGTTCATTAAAATGGCAGGCATCATTACCCTTTTCCATCTAAAAGTATTGTTGCAAGTCAAATCCCATCCCATCATAATAAATATATACCGTTACCACAGAAAGCTCATTATAAAAATAAGTTACATTCGGTGCCCAAATTATTTTTTGGCAGTTTACAAAATCCTGTTACAATAAAAGGCAGCACTACAAATACTTCAGCCTAACGCATTTCTCCAGTTACTGATGTTAAAATACTCACTCATCTTAACATTAATCCTAAAGCACAATGCATATCCCAAGGAGGTCAGAGGTGCAGTTTTTTTAGGCTGAAATTTCATAGTCTCATATTTTGAAATCATTAATTTCTGCTTTTTGAGGTAAGTTTAATTTACTTACTTTAGCAGAGAAGGGCTCTATAATTAAAAGTATATCATGATTAAACACCAAATAGCACTATCCTCCACTATTTAATATACTCTTATTTTTCACTGATTTCCATATTGGGCCAAGTATTAAATAACTTAACTTTTTTAAGATTTCTGATCTTTTATTTTTACACTTAACAACCTTCTTATCTGATAAGGAGCCAGGGCAGAAACACCCCAGTCTGTCTTAGTGTCATGATCCTGAACTTGGGAGGCAGTCCTCAGGGCTTCCAGCTTTGCTCCAGGCTGTTTGCAGACAGTGCTACCCTTTGGGGTGTCCAAACCCCAGCAGGGTAAACTGCTCTTTAGGAATGGCAGCTCGTGGTTAGAACATAGCCAGGAGCACCATCCACCCCGAGTGCCCCTGGTGTCTACCCACACCCCAGCTGGCTCAGCGGGGACAAGGCCTTCTCTCCCCCTTATGGCAGCCAAGGCCAGAGGCCTCCTTTGGACAAATCCCAAGATACAGGAAAGAGACCAGGCCAGGACATTTTCTACAAGACTCCTCTTTTCAGGTCAACGGATCCTACTGATCCAACTGAGAAGTCCCAGAAGATGAACCCCCACGAAACAGTGCAGGAACCATCTCATTTATGATGAAGATTCAACAAGAAATATGGAATATTACAGACTGGGTTTAGGTCTATCAGCTAGTGGGCAAGTGGCCAACATTATTTTATGCAACATTACAAAAGAAACACAAGTACACTAATAAGTACTGATAAATTCACTACCTGAGGAACTTATCTGTACATTTATTCAACAGAACACAACTATCTAGAAGCTCAAAGTCTAATAAAAAAATTCCCAACTAGTAATTTTTATTCGAAAGCTTTTGGCATAATATGTAATTTCCAGAATAAATTTAGTTTACAAATATTAAGTCTCTATTTCCTTCAAGAAGTCTGAAAAATGAATGAATGAATGAATGAATGAAGCAAGTTAACAGCAACAGCCATTAGCCCCTCCATGTGCTCTCCCTCGGCTCCAAATCACAACTGGGAAAATTTGAGCAAGGCCCTGGCTTACTTAGACTGTTGGTCTTCCTCGGAGCTCCTGGGCCTGTCCCTTCCTTCTCCCCTCTCTTTAGGTTACATGATGGATGTCCAAACTTAGGTATCAACAGGTTAAAAATGTAGGTAACTAAGTAAATCTTGAAATCTGGGGAGTTAATTCTTGTTTTAGAGATGTCATATGTTAACTGATGCCAGGCAGGCTGACCAATGCCTACCCTTCCATGAACGCCTTTGCTTTTTTCAAACTTCCTCTCAAAATTAGAAAGAAAATTTGCTGCATGTTATCTAAGACCAGATCCCTTCCAGTTATAGATTATTAGAATCCAAATATTATTCTCAACCCAGTGACGTGTCAAATCCATGAGGTGCCTAAAAGAAACAAGGAAGACTAAAACCATGCTGCCTAAGGTGTGAACTCAACATTCTATACGTAATTTAATCGACACTTGCTTAGCCAGAGCTCTTTAAGATTCTATAGGGCTTTAAAAGGTTAAAAAACAAGTTATCCCTCAGTTTCTTGGGATCTTTCTAATGAACATTAATTATCTTATGTCAGTTCTGCAGCCATAGGAAGGAAGGGCCCTGTCCTGAGGCTCTTGGCCTGAATAAGATAGTCTTCAAGGCACCAAGATACATTTTCCTGAGCTGCCCACACCAACCTAGGGTGGTGGAAACAATGTAACCACTCCCGTATCTCTTTCCTGTTAGGGTAGCAGGTTCCAGAGTACTGCCTGCCTGCCCTCCAAGGCCATACCTCCCCTCTACAGGTGTAACAACCATAACCCCTTGGTCTGGAAATGGAAGGAGTGTCTCTTCTAGGGGTGTGAAACACAAGTCCATGTGCATTCCTCCTCGCCCTCACACTGCCCAGTGCCATCAGCCCCTTCCGCTCCTGCATCCTGTCAAGAGAGGACCAAGTTTATCACGCACCTTCCCAAACATTCTCCTTCACATAACTGAAATTATGTCACACTAAACTAAAATCTATTTGGTACTTAAATGAGAGATGAACTCCTGTTATCTAAACACCGTATCTAACCCGTTCTTCCAGATGATGGTGCTTTACTATCTAGCCACAGAATAGACCGTTCAGATGCTTAAAGCTAAGTTAAATCATTAGCTTTTATTTACCTGATGGCATGTTTTCAATGTGCTCAGTCCAGACCACTATCTCTGGATTACTTTCTCCTTCCAATAAGGCCCTGTAAAAATAATTTTAAAACATAATTAATTAGGAAATGAAAGAGTAAGAAGTGCCTCTAATGAAATGTATTATGTGGTATGTGCCAATGACCATAGTGTCACATGTTTTAGGACTTCTACCTGAAGAGGCGGCTTGGGCAGGGCTGCACCATAGGGCTTGCAAGCCCACCCACCAGCCTCAGCAGACCTGGGCCAGGCCGCCTGCTCTGCTCACCGCCACATCCCTGGCGCCCAGCATGGCGCTCAACCCCTACTAGCCCAATGAACAAAATGACCAGGCTAGGGCTTCAACAGTACTGGCGAGCCAAGCCCTTCTAGAAAGCTTTCTCAGTCCAGGGTGAAGAGGAGCAGGAGCATGGGGGCACTGGAGAAATGTGGGCCCCAGGCATGGCCTGTCACCCCAGGCTAGAGGGCCCCAGAGCAGCTATACCCCCCACTGGGGTCTTCCTGGAGTCACAGCTTGGGGGGCAGCTTGCAAAGGGCTGACCAGGAGCACAGCAGGGACTACACTTGTAAGGCAGCCAAACTGCATCTGCGGTTTCAAACTGCCTTCCAGGGGGTCATCCTGGAGATGACAAAAAGCAGCAGAAGGCAGGCAGATGGAAAAGGCAGTGCTAAAGCGCCCCGTCAGCAGCACCCTCCCAATGCCAGTCCCAGGGGCCTCACTTCATCCAAACTGGCATCCTGTTATCTCCTTTAATAAAATGGTGAGAAGTGCCCAATGAGGTGATTTTTTTGACTACGTCTGCTCCAAAGTTCTAAAATTATAGAGGTTTCATCAGGTTGTTCATGTCTACTGCTTCAGATCCCAGAGCTGAGGAGAGAGTGGTCCCAGCAGACCCAGCCTGCTGGTGAAGGGCTTAGCCCGGGATGCCTGTCAGCCAGTCACTCACGAAGACCCCCTGGGCTGCTGGCGGCTCTGGGTGTAACAGTTTCTCAGTTGCTAGAGCAACATGTGAAGTCACTAACTCCGGTTCCAAGAAACGCACGGCATACGGCAAAAGGCATCCAGAACCAGAGCCCACTGAGAAATGCCCATCTTATGGCTGAGAGCTGGGCAGAAAAATGGAGCAGGACGCCACCCCCAAGCAGGGACTTGGCAGCTTGGACAAACTACACCGAGTTGTATATCCCTCTAGTTAAACATGGTGAGCCCCATGAACATGAGAACCCTGTGGGCAGCTGGAATAAAGCAAGGAAGGCATGAGGCGCTCTCCCGAAGGTGCACACAGCGGGCCCGCCCCGGAGCGGTGACTGCAGAGTGCTGGTGTGTGGATGGGGGATGGGCAGGCGCCTGAGTCCAGAGCCCCAGCCCTTGGCTCAGGGCAGAAGCCAGGAAACAGGACACCAACCCATTAATCCCACACCCCCATGACCAAGCATTTTAGATTCCAGGAACGCAAACAGCTTTCACTGCTGAGAAAGTTCTGAGGTCTATATAATCAGAGGAACATTCAGGATAAAGCTAGGCTCCAAGGGTCTGCACCCCAGGATGACAGCAGCAGAAGGGGTGGCGTCCTACAGCAGAGGAGCTAGAGTAGGGTGTGGGGAGAAAGACTAGGTTCCAGTTCAGATCCTCCCGGCCTGGCTTAGCTGCCAACCTTGGGTACCACGGGGCCTCTCCCTTGAGCTGCCCAAGTTAGAACGGAAGGTATGTTGCTGTCCAGGGAAAAATATGTCTTCCCCACCCCTCCAAGGGGAATGGTTCTGCTCCTCTTCCAGGAGAATTCCAAAGCATCACCAAACCTTCATAGAGTTCAGGACCCTGACGTACAAGAGACAGGCACCAGCCCTGCGTGGGGCTTCTGGCCTGGTTCAGGAGACAAGATACAGCCCCACGGCCTCCCCTTTCTAGGCCTGTACAATCCCTGGCCAACACTGAGCACCATGCATTGTGGTCACTCTCATGTCTGTACTTACAGTCGGAGCCACCACCAACCCAGGGCCTGTGGCCGCATCCTCGCTCTATAGGTGAGAAGACCGGGGCGCAGAGATAGCGTCTTGGTCAAGGGTACACAGCTCACCAATAAAGAGAAAAATGCAAACCCAGGCAGCCTGAGCTCTCAGCCCCCTCCCCTGTGATATCGCTAAGCCTCCCAGTGAGGCTAGAGACCATGGTATTGCATACAAATTTCAGAAAGCATAAATCCTGCAGATAGACCCTCCGGGCCATACTAATGAAAGTAAATTCTCTTTGTGATTTCATCCAATATGGCCCTGCAGAGCTCTCCTATGAGAGTAAGAAGCTCCTGCTGGAGAAGGAGCTGTCCCTCATCTGTGTCCTCTCAATGGCTGGATCCTAGCAGGCAGGGACACATGTCACCTTTACTCTCTGTGAGCACCCGGCTGGGCACTGGCCATTGAGTTCATGCTTAGGGTGGCACACCCAGCCCAATGGCAGCCACCAGCCTTCCGCACAGCCCCAGGACTACACGGTGAAGTCACCAACAAGACTCTGAGGAGAAGCCAGAAACTACGATTTCCTCTAAAGCTCTGCGAGGGACATTTTTAAGGAACAGGTTTGTACCACTTTAAGAAATGGGTAGACTGTTCTCTGAGGCTGCAATCAAACCTGGTTATTTTGAGAGCGGTTGGAGGAAATCTGCCCCCAAGCCTCAGGGACTGTGAGAAATGCCAATCCCCTGAGTCATGGGCTATTGTGGGCATTTCACATAGCGCCACAGGTTGGTGGCCCCTTAGGCAGGAAAATAAGCCAAAGTGCAAGAAAATCCACGTCCCTGGCCTCGTTAAGGAGCCCAAGACAAATCCACAGCGCAGAAGCCGGCTGTAATGTGGCCTCTGGCCAGGCGCCAGGCCCTAATGAGCCACCCGGTGTCCTGAGCAGGCCCCAAGGCAAGGCTCTCCGTCTGGGATAGATTATCCTAATGGAATTTCTGAACAATCTGCTGTGACTCAGCACTGTGCAGCCCCATAAATGAGGCACTGTCAGGATGTTCCCAGAAGCCAGGCCTGTGCGGGAGCCTGCCGGACCCGGGGCCTGGGCCTGACGGTGATTCACACGGTGCTTCCTAGCAAACAGCAGGTGGAGAAGTACATAGAAGAAAGGGAGGCCTCAGAGCTGGAGGAGCTGCAGAACCGCCTCCCTTGGCTCCTCACTGTGCCAAAGGGAGCCAAGCTCCACACAGAGTGGAGGCACCGCCTGGGTCACCCCAGATGCGGGCCCATGGCTGGTCAGTCACCGGGAAGACCAGGGAGCAGAAGGGAGGGAGCAGCGGGGAGTTCCATTCCCATGACCAGCAATGCCACCTGAATGGGAAAGGTGACACGACCACCGGCTTCATAGGAAGGATAACAGGAGGTAAGGTGACAGTGCTGGGCTATTTCCGGGCATCCCTTCTGGGGTCAGTATTCAATCACATCCCAGAGCCATCTCTAGGTCAATACTAGAGACTGAAAAAAAAAAAAAATCAGATAATCAACAGAGACAAACGTTACTTATTAAACAGAGAGGAAACGCAGGACACAGCTCTGGAGTCAGGATGTCTGGATTCAAATCTGGGGCCTGCCGTTTCCTAGTTCTGTGACCTGGCAGGCCGCTCAAACCCACTGTGACTCAGTTTCCCCATTTCTGAAATGGAGAGAACTCACAGGTTTGCAGTAGGAACTAATCCAGAAGCAGGAAGTTCTCAGAACCATGGCTGTCACAGAATAAGAGCTCACTAAACATCAGCGATCACGTCATCACCACCTCCTCTACATCCTCCAAAGAAAACTGATTTCCAGCTAACTAAAATGAGTCCACAAGAGAAGGGATTGTGGATCACCTGTATTTTATGGTTAACTGAATGTTAACTCATTTATTTGGCCAACAACCAAAGGTACTGGTCGATCCTTTCAATTATATATTCGATTTATTTATTTATCTACAGGATTTTGCTCTGTCACCCAGGCTGGAGTGCAGTGGTGCCATCTCGGCTCACTGCAACCTCTGCCTCCCAGGCGTAGGTGATCCTCCCACCTCAGCCTCCCAGGGGGCTGGGACTACAGGCACGTGCCACCGCACCCAGCTGGTTGTTTTTGTATTATTTGTAGAGATGGCGTTTCACTATGTTGCCCAGGCCTGTCTCCAACTCCTGGGCTCAAGTGATCCACCCACCTCAGCCTCCCAAAGTGCTAGGATTACAGGCATGAGCCACCATGCCCAACCCTATTCTTAAAACTACAAGATTTTATTCACTTCAAGTATTTTATCTAGCAATCAGATAAGTCTCAGTGTTCACACATTTTTATAAGTCTTCCCAAAAAAGGTGGGACCTAACTTTAAAAAAAACAAAATATACTTCTGCAAAACCTTGAGGAAACCCCTAAGAAACATTTTTCTTTGAATAGACATGTGAAAAGGTACAGGTGGCCTAAAAATAATGGAGCAATCAGAAATGTCACTAGAATGATGAGATGTAAACATCAGGAGTCCTCTGTGTTGCTACATTAGCAGTCTACATCGAGACCAGAGACCACATCATATTTTTCTCCATTAAAACATGCTGTTTCTGCCAACTGGGATTAGAAAGAAGAAACAGGAAGCTTCCCATGCCCTTCCTGGCACACACAACATATTTTTTGATGTTGTTTCTAACCTAACCTTTTAAAAGGACTTTTGCCTTAAAGATCCCAGGCAGTAAATAAATCTCTGCATTACATTTTCCTATCTGCCGACGGAAGGCTTCCTTTGGGATTTTTCTACTGAAAAATCATTTTGACCCAGCTTTCCATTTTTTCTTTCAGGTGAAATTTAGAACAATTATCATATCTTTCATCTCCCAAAAGATAGAACACAAAAGCCTCTTTTTGGATTCGTACAGAGACCGCATTGTCTGTCTTCCAGACCAGAAACCTAGGATTGGCCTCATGTCATGCACACTGTTTCTGCATCCTTCTGTTCTGTGGTTTCTGCACTGTCCACTCCTGGGTATTCTTGCATTTGTTGTTTCAATATTGAGTATCTTTTTTGAAAGATTATGTTTTCTAACAGCTTCTTGCTGATGACTGGGCTCTATGCTGAGTGTCTGTATGGGGAGGCTGTTTCTTTTCTATCTGTGCTTCCGCACGTCGTCAGTCTGTAGAATCTGGACCAGATCTTCACATCGGCAGTGAGAGGGTTTGGGGACGCTGCAGGTTCTGGACATTGCTAGGGTTTTCACCATCTTATCATCAATTACCATCCGACTATTCACAAGACTCTGTGCTAGCCTGCAGAGAGTCACAGCAACACGTCTCTCATAGTTCCTTACCTCTCAGTCCCTCAGGCTCCTGCCTCCTGCCACAGCTACCTCCGTCAGGTCTACACACCTGGGCACTAGCGACTACAGGCAACTTTGGAAGCCCCCCTGCAGCCACCCAGACACCCCATGGCCCCCAGCACTGTAGGCCTCCTGCACTCTGCCTGCCGCTGCCTCCCCAGCCCCGCCTACTCCCGCCACAGTGCTGGCCCTGGGACTGCCCCCGCAGGCCCCAGAAAGCCCCACAGAGGCTTCCCAGCATGCAAGGCCCCTGCGCTCTGCCTCATTCCCAGACCTCTCCGCACTCCCCTTGCACGTTCCTCTCTCAACTTATTCTCTTATTCAAATTTGCCCACCTGGAGCTCCTTCCTGATTCCTTTCTGCCAGTCCAATTCCCATCTCCCTACTTCCCCACCACCCAAAGGCCCAAACCCCACACCTCTTCGCAAATCTCTTCTCATCACCTCGGTCTCAAGTGCTCCATCCAGCGGTGACCCATGGACAGCTTTCCCTGTTAGGTGGCAGCGAACCATCGACACTACCTCCTAGGAACGTGCCTTCTATTATTGGAACATGCTTGACTTTTTACCTCAACATTCTGTGTCCCTCCTGCTACGCTACCCCCTACTGTCCATCTCCCTCTCTCCTCTATGTCTGCTCAAATGGCCCCTTCTTTCAAGACTTTCATCCCTCTCAAATCCCTCTAGAAGCCTCCCCGGATTCTCACAACTCCCTCGCCAGCTCCAGAAGCCTCGTGCTGGAGGGTCTCTGGCGGTCCTTTGGGTTCCCTGCCCTGCAGCGGGCTCCCCAGATCCATGCTGCCTCATCTACAGCCCATGTTCCTTGACATGAAGCCCACACTGGCAGTATCTTTGCAGGCCCCCACCCAGCATCATATCCTGCACACCAAGTGTCTCGGAGCAGGCTGAGGGCAGGTGTGGCTCTTATCCAACCATCACACGCGGCCCTCCATGACAGGCCCCCCAACCCCAGCTGCCCAGAGACTGGCACTGTCAAAAATACCACACTAGCTCAGTCCTCAGGGCCTCCCCCTGGCCATTCCCTCTGCCTGGAAAACCCTTTCCAAAAAGTCATTTCCAGCTTCTCTTTCTCTTCCTATAAGAATCAAGCATTGCCTCTTCCAGGAAACCCTCCCTGCCTGCCCTGTCAGCCTCCCCCAAATGCACCCAAAACATCATCATCCTACCACTGAGGACAGGGACTAGGTCTGTACCGTCATCTGCCCAGCATCCCAGTACATCCAGCTCCTTTCTAATTCCACATTCAGCAGGGCATGGAGGGAACAGCCCTGGTTTAAGGCCTGAAGTTAGAATCTCAGGCTCTCCAATTATGAGTTGTGTAACCTTGTAAGTAACCTCCTTGAACCTGGGTTTCATCACATGGAAAATGAGCTTCTTCGGTGAAGCTATAAAAACTGGAGATACTGTCTATAAAGCACTTAGCACATGGTAGGTACTAAACAGAAGGCAGCTGTCACTCCCTGTTACCCATTCATGGTCAGAGGTAACGGCACCTACTTTGGAATGCATCAGAAAGACGGATGATGATACGGGTGGACAGTCGTGAGATAAAGCAAATGTTCATTGGAGAACTCAAATGGAACATTCATTATTCTTTCAACTTTTCTTATCTTTGGAAATTCTCGTAACAAAATGTTGGGGAAACTAGATAAACTATTTGTTCTGACATGATTCTGCAAAACAAGACTTAAAGGAATGAGTTGTGTTGCTCATCTGGGGTGTTCAGAGCTTCAAATTCTGTCCAATCCAAGTCATTACCTTCTCTAAAGTGTGGTCTCTCCAGGTGGCTCCACAGGATTCTGTGACCTCGGACAGGCCCCATGCAGCTCTAAGGGGACTGCCACACGCAACTGCAAACAGCCCAGACTGGCGCGTGGGTCCTGGTGTAAGCCCCACCTCCTACTATGACTGCTTCCCCTCTCCTCCATCAATCCATCCTTCATCTTGTCCTCCAGGCCGCTGTGAGAAGACCTAGCACTTACCTGCCCCTGGGCCACTCTGCCAACAGCAGTGTGCGCACAAATCACCTGGGATTTTGTTACAAGGCCAACTTTGGTCCAGTATGTCTGGGTAGGCCCAAGATTCTGCATTCCCAAGAAACTTGCAATGCCTCACAATGTGCATGCTGCCGCCCTGTGAGCAGTGAGGCCCTGGACCAGGGATTCCCTATTCTGGTGGTACCTGACAATCATCCGAGGAGGTTTAAGACCACTGTGCTGGTTCCACCTGTCACTAATCTAATCAGAATCTCGAGGGCCTGGAGATTCCCAGGTGCAGTCCCTCCCTGTCTCTGAGCATCTTTCCCTTACCATTCTGCTGCTAGTGCCAGAAAACGCACACTCCAGGCAAGACCCTGCGATCATATAGCAAATGGATCACTACCTCCAGCGCCACACAACTGCAGATACTCTTGACAGGAGACAAGAGCCAGTACGGCCTGGTGCCAGCTTGCAGGCAGGGTGTGTCTCCTCTCTTCTCATGGCCCCAAGCCCAGCCCCACAGCTCCCGCTCACTGCCACCCGCAATGCAGGAGGAAAGGGTGGGACGGTGCTGCACGTCTTAGGATGCTCAGAGGTCTCGATCTCATCTTCACCTGTCAGGCAAGGTGCCAGCAGCTTCACTGGCCATGTACTGGCCAAAGGCAAACCTCCAGTCTTAAGACTCTCTGAGGTTTGCTTTGTTTTAATTTTATTATCCTATGTTTATTTTATTAAGTTATATATTTATTTGTAAATTGCAAGTCTCTTTGGAAATTACAAGTATACAATTATATTATTACTTTAATGTTGCTCCTTCCCTGTGACAGTCACCTAGAAGGGCCAAAGATCTGGGTTGGGAGGTGTTCAGTACATTTTGTTTTTGTTTTTTTTGAGACGGAGTCTCACTCTATCACCCAGGCTGGAGTGCTGTGGCGCGATCTCAGCTCACTGCAAGCTCCACCTCCCAGGTTCACACCATTCTCCTGCCTCAGCCTCCCGAGTAGCTGGGACTAAAGGTGCCCGCCACCACACCCGGTTAATTTTTAGTAGAGACGGGGTTTCACCGTGTTAGCCAGGGTGGTCTCAATCTCCTGACCTCATGATCCAACCACCTCGGCCTCCCAAAGTGCGGGGATTACAGGCGTGAGTCACCGTGCTCGGCCAGTGTTCAGTACATTTGAGAGTCCTTGGGACAATGGACAAATCCCAGCAAAATGTGCTTTAAGCATTAAAGAGCCACAGACCCTTCCCTTGCATGTGAATGAGAACCAGTAAGCCACAGGATGATGATGGTCAACTCAGCAATTCTGGGGCAACGGCCACCACAGGTGGGACAAGGTTTACAGAGATCAAATGGGCACTTTAGTTAAAGAGTAAGTGTCAGAAGAGCGCAAGTCCACTAACACAAACAGGAACGTCACATCTGTCTTCCTAATAGGAGCAGTGCAGACTACTGAAAAAGACTCACATTGAGGATGACGAGGGTGTGTCTTCCACACATGCACTGGTGATTTTCAAAAATGCTAAGTTTTTGGCTTATACAAAAGAATGGGTTCTAGTCAACCATCTGTGTGTCTTTTTCATCGATGGGCATCTCCGAGACTAAACCAGAGCACAGAGGTGGGAGGCCTGCAGCGATCCTACCCAGCAGGGTTGGGAGTCTGCAGCAGGGCTGGGAGTCTGCAGCAGGGCAGGGAGTCTGCAGCAGGGCAGGGAGTCTGCAGCAGGGCAGGGAGTCTGCAGCAGGGCTGGGAGTCTGCAGCAGGGTTGGGAGTCTGCAGCAGGGCAGGGCCAGTCAGGCAGGCTCCTGGCAGGGGTCCTCATTTTCCCCATGCAAACGTGGACAGCAGAAAGAGGTACAGTGAAATACATCACTTGCTCTCCGGAAAGCACGAGTAGCTCCTAAATTCCTAGAAGATGGCCACATCAATCCATAATTGGGTTAGGGAAATGCCAGCCATAGACAGACAAAATAAACTCTGTCCTGGCTGACAGACTGCTGACAGCGAGCAGAAACGGCTTGCAATCGATGCCCTGGAAAAGCTGGGCCCATGGGCTTGTGAATACCCTGCCAAAAAGGCAGGCCCCAGACTCTCAGACAGGACGCCCATGTTTATACACTGGCTTTTCAGGATGGAGAACAGGGGCAGGACGAAGGAGGGAAGGAAAGAGCTCAACATCCCAGAGACACAAGAAGCAAAATAAGTTTCCTGATTCTAACTCAGAGAACTAGTACAGAAAGAAAATAGAAAAATCCAACTGCCCTGCAGGGAAAAGATGCATCTGGCATGGGGCATTTCCTAACACAGACACAGAAGTCAGTTTTCCAGGCCTGCCTGGCATCTGCCCTAGAACAGTGCCTGATGTGAGGTAACTCCCACCACCCCAGGCTCAGTCCATGTGACTCACAAGAGGCTGGGACCCCACCCCAAAGCTCTAGAGCCCTTCATCCCTCTGGCCAGTGACGGGCTCTGAGGCAGGAACATGACCCAACAGAGATGGAGAGGCTGACAGGAGAGGCCCCCGCCTTTGACCACAGGCACAAGGCTGGGTGGCCCTAAGCCTGGAGCTGCTCAGGCCCCATCCAGCCACGTGGTGGGAAAAGTCCAGAAGAGAGAGACCATCCTGCCATGTGGACCAGCTGCACCTGAAACTAAGGATGTGATATGGTTTGGACGTGTGTCTTCTCCTATTCTCATGCTGAAATGTGACCTCTGTGTTGAAGGTGGGGCCTAGTGGAAGGTATTTGGGTTTGGTTAGGGGGGTGGATCGCTGAAGAATGGCTTGGTGCCGTCCTTGTGATAATGAGTGAGTTCTCACTCTATGAGTCCACACGAGATCTGGTTGTTTGAAAGAACCCAGCACCGGCCAGGCACAGTGGCTCATGCCTGTAATCCCAGCACTTTAAGAGAGGCTGAGGCGGGAGGATCACAAGGTCAGGAGTTCGAGACCAGCCTGGCCAATATTCTCCAGGCCGAGGCAGGAGAATCAGGAGAATCACTTGAACGTGGGAGGCAGAGGTTGCAGTGAGGTGAGATTGTGCCACTGCACTCCAGCTTGGGTGACAGAGTGAGACTCCATCTCAAAAAGGAAAAAAAAAAAAGAACCTGGCACCTCCCCACCCTCTCTTGCTCACTTTCTTGTCATGTGACATGCCTGCTCCCCTTTCACCTTCCACCATGACTGCATGCTTCCTGAGGCTTCACCAGGAGCAGCTGCCAGCACCATGATTCCTGTACAGCCTGCAGAACTGTGAGTCAAAATAAACCTCTTTTCTTTATGAACGATCCAGTCTCAGTTATTCCTTCACACACAGAGTGGACCAGCACAAGACTTGCAGGTATGTGAGTAATAAATTCTTTTTCCGACTTGTGGCAGTCTGAGGAGAGTTTCTGTCACTCACAAATGAAAAATTCCTGATTAATGCTTTCTTCCCCCAAATAAAGCCTGAGTGTTTTCAAGTTTTCCATATTAAAGTTTAGATTATCTAACTCAACATGTGTTTCAATGCCCTACCGATTTAATTGTGCAACTGTTCACCCCACAAGATTTCCAAGGAGAATGCCAAGAATGGGCTTTGGGAAGTCCAGGCTGGCAGCATTTTTTCCCCTTTCTCTAAGCCCCGGCCACCAGCCCCTCAGCTTCGGTAAGGTTCTCAAATGGGGATCCAGAAAGGCCCTCATGGCCTTGGCCCCAGGACCGCCCCTCAATTCATTCCTCAATTAAGCCATGGCTCCTGCACAGACTGCCATGCCCCTGGGAAGGCCTCACCCCTTAGTAGCCTCCTGGGGCCCAGGCCAGGGGCTGCCCAATAGAGCTGCTCCCTCTTCACTCATGGGAGTGAGGCTGGGATGAACCCTGGCTGATGTAAGTCTTCCAGAAAATAAAGACAGTGAGGCCAACCCAGGCTACAATGTAAACTATAAGCACTTATCAGCCAGATACCCTTTTAATAGACATCAAAGCAATTCAGGCCACCTTAATATTCTTAGAGCAAAAAATCATGATCAGGGCTGGGCGCAGTGGCTCACATCTGTAATCTCAGCTCTTTGTGGGGGCGAGGTGGGTGGATCACCTGAGGTCAGGAGTTCGAGACCAGCCTGACCAACAAGGTGAAACCCCGTCTCTATGAAAAATACAAAAACCAGCCAGGCATGGTGGCAGGCGCCTGTAGTCCCAGCTACTCGGGAGACTGAGACACAACTGCTTGAACCCAGGAGGCGGAGGTTGCAGTGAGCTGAGATCACGCCACTGCATGCCAGCCTGGGAGATGGAGCAAGACTCTGTCTCAAAAAAAAAAAAAACCATGATCAGAAGATTACAGAGGCAGCCTACAAGATGTGCTGAACCAGGCCAGGGGATGGTCCCTGCTCTAGCCCTCCCCAGGGGAGTTGGTCCCCTTCTTAACCTCTCCAGGTTTAACTCCCCCACCTGTTAAGGAGACACCACTAGAACATGGCTTTGATGACCAGGGCTTTGACTCTTTTGCCAAAGGGGTTTCCACAGCTTGCTCACACCCTCCATTGACACATGTTCCACAATCCTGGGAATGGAGCAGGCAGTGTGCCATTTTTACATGGCTTGGTGGGCATGGCACAGGTTTGGCACCAGACCTGCTGGCTCTGCCCCTCACCAGCCTGCAGCTCCAACCTCCAGGCCTCTCTCTCTCACCTCTAAGAGGGGAGAGTGGCGCCCACCTCAGAGGTTGACTCAGAGCATAGAATAGCAGCAAAGAACTTAGCACCACGTCTGGCAGGCAGTAAGGACGCCATAAAGCTGGCTATTGTTATCGTTCCTGCAAGTTGGACATCTGGGTCTCTAAAATTCCTTCCATTGTAAGCTTCACAGATCCTGCTCCTCATAGCAGTCCTGAGCATGAGAGCTGCCAGGAAATAAGGGGCACCACCTCAATCAAAGACCCACTGTCACCCAGGGGAAGGGAGGGGTGATGCCAAGGAGGGGAGGAGCACTGTTCTGCCGGCCTGCGGGCCACACCCAGGGGGACGGGACTGGACTGCATCTCTGCCCCGCCCAGCACCCAGCCTTTGTGACCTTTTCATCAGAGTTGGTTACCTTGAATTCAAGTCAACATCTTGATAAATAAAGCCATTTGCCCTACATCACCATGCACCATGCTAAACTCTTGGAAGAGATTCAGTTCATGGCCAAACCCAGACAGGGTGGCATCAGAGCCCTGAGATTCAAAGCAACAATCAAAAGGCTTTGATAGACACAGACTTCCTGGGTCCAAATCCTGTGACATGGTTTGGCTCTGGGTCCCCACCCAAACCTCATCTTGAATTGTAACCCCCACATATCGAGGGAGGGACCTGGTGGGAGGTGACTGGACCATGGGGGCGATTTTCCCCATGCTGTTCTCATGATAGTGACTGAGTTCTCACGACACCTGATGCTTTAAAAGTGGCAGTTTCCCCTGAGCTCGCTCTCTCTCTCTCCTGCCACCTTGGGAAGAGGTTCTTGCTTCTCCTTCACTTTCCGCCATGACTATAAGTTTCCTGAGGCCTCCCCAGCCCTGAGGAACTGTGAGTCAATTAAACCTCTTTCCTTTATAAATTACCCAGGCTCAGGTAGTATCTTTATAGTAGTGTGAAAACACACTAACACATCCTGGCCCTCCACTTTCCAGCTCTGTAACTTCTCTGAGCAAAGTCTGTTCATCTGTAAACACAGTCTCTAGCTCCTAGGATCCAACACGTCGACATGTGTAAAGCTCTTCAGGAGTCCCCAGAACATACGAACACTAGGTAAGGGGGCAAGGCTCAGCTACTCCCATACAGGGGATACCTGCTCAGTGACCTAAGCTAGCCCCTACTCTTCCTCTTCCTTTTGGCCTTGGACTCCGTGCTTGGCCATGCCAAGGGCTGCTCTCTGCTTGTCACAAAGCCACAGGGACTCCACAGAGGCTATGGTCCCTAGACCAGTCTCCTTCATGTACAAGTTACACCCCCATGGCTTCATCAAGACCAACTCAGCACAGCATCCTTACCGGTAGGTTGCCACCTCCAGGCTGAGGCCGGTCTTCACCTGCAGGAGGTCCTGATAGTCCCGCAGCCAGTCAGCCATGGCCAAGGTGAGGGTCGCCTTCTCATCCTCCAGGCAGTCAATCACTCTCTAAAGAGAATAGACAGACTTTTAGATTGGAGAACTGGAGCTTTACTGGGTCGAACTGAAGGTACCAACAATTCAGGACATAAAAACAGACCAGGATTATTAGAAGAGCTGAAAAACATCCAGGGTTATTAAACATGCAGTCATTTGCAGGATGGTTTCCAATGTTTTCTCTCTTCCATATGGAAGTTTGCTATTGCACATGGAACATTTTGATAGGACACTGGCTTCTGTGTTCAGACTCTCTATTAATAATGAATGCTTAGGAGTTTATTCAAATCATCTCTACCGTTCAGACATCAGGCAGCTTAGGAAAGCCTCAAACCAGTCACTAAGACGCTATGGAAAATAAGCCAACACTAGAAATCAGCGGTTTTACAATATTTGAAGCATCAGTCACTCAGATCTGAACTGGAATGTACCCCCCAAAGTCACAATTTCTCCAATAATAAGCAGGTAAACTGATACAGTTTTGTTTCACTTAGAAAAGCTACTTTAAGATCATCTGGGGAGAAATGCATTCTGGGCATAAATGACAAAATACAGACTCAGATATAAAACTTCTTTTTGGGCCGGGCACGGTGGCTCAAGCCTGTAATCCCAACACTTTGGGAGGCCGAGGTGGGCGGATCACTTGAGGTCAGGAGTTCCAGACCAGCCTGGCCAAACTGGCAAAACCCTGTCTCTACTAAAAATACAAAAACTGGCTGGACGTGGTGGCGCAGACCTGAAATCCCAGCTACTTGGGAGGCTGAGGAACAGGAATCACTTGAACTCAGGAGGCAGAGGTTGCAGTGAGTCAAGATCATGCCACTGCACTCCAACCTGAGTGACAGAGCAAGACTCCAACTCAAAAAATAAAATAAAAATAAATAAAACTTTTTTTTGAACTGTACTTGCACAGTGCAGTTAGTAAGGGCATCCTGGGTGCTCCTTGCAGCTCCCCTCACCCCCGGCCGGGTCCCTCACCTGCCTCTCTACCTGGCAGGGAGATACTGCAGCCTTCTGAAGTCCAGTCCTAGACTAGCACCCACCACATACAAGTCACACAGCACATAGCTGTTCAATTAAATTTAAAATGAAGTGATCCAGATCATATTACCCTCCTTAAAATGTCCTGTTTGAAGTCGACAGTATCTTCTAATTAATACACACATGGGCTTCAGCTGCACCGATTTCTAGTTTTGTTTTCTTCCTAGTTGTTATTTACTCTGGGGAACAATTAACCAAGCAAGTATTTCAACATTGAAATAAGTCCATATACTTTTAACTTCTGGTTTGTAATGGGAAGTCGCGTTACTTCTGAACATAATTAACTAAACTAAGCTAGACCTATAAACATTTATCTTTGTAGAATTCAAAAATGGTAAGACTACTGGGAGAGGGAATATTATGTTCATTGCTGCTGGAATCCCTTCACCAAAGGCACCCGGCAAGATGCTGAGGGTCCACAATACATATGTCTGTGAAACCAACAAACGAACTACTAAGATTGCACATGGAATTTATCTTTTTGTTTTTGTTTGTTTGTTTTTTGAGACAGAGTCTTGCTCTGTCACCCAGGCTGGAGTGCAGTGGCGCAATCTCAGCTCACTGCAGCCTCCACCTCCCAGGTTCAAGCTATTCTCCTGCCTCAGCCTCCCAAGTAGCTGGGATTACAGGTGCACACCACCACACCCAACTAATTTTTGTATTTTTAGTAGAGACAGGGTTTCACCATGTTGGCCAGGATAGTCTCAACTCCTGACCTCAGGTGATCCTCCCGCCTTAGCCTCCCAAAGTACTGGCATTATAGGCATGAGCCACCGCACTCAGCCGGAATTTATCATTTTTCAAAATGCATGATCGGCCAATAAATATTTCCACTTCTCATAACAGTTGTATTTCTATGCCAGCGATTGTTGTTAGGTTCCCTTTGAATATAAAGGCTACTAAAATAGTTTAAAACCCCTTAGCTTTTAAAGCAAAGAAGTAAACTTAAAAATCACTGGCTTAAGTCCCAGGGTGGAAAAACATTCACAGATTCCACAGCTGGCATTATAAACAGATAGAGAAGCTCACCAAAGCAGAGCAATTGCCAGTCTTGACGTAAGTGACAGCACTGCCACAATTCAGCCACAATATTCACACATTCTATAGTTAAATCTCAGTGTCAAAATCCTACATTCCCCTGTTTCAGAGGGAATACAAATTTAGGTACAAGGTTATCATATAAGATGGGCTGTATGTATGCATGCATGCATGTATGTATGTATGTATGTGTGTTCTTCCTACTACAGGAAATTTGACATAACTATTACAAATTAAAAATTTATAGTAATTTATTCCTTACAAAGAAGTTCAAATGTTGTTACACTACTTAGAAAAAAAATACGATGAAAGCTCTCCAACCACAAACCTCCTGAACAGGTCAAGAAGGCCCAGTCACGTCAAAGGGGTGCGCAGGAAGATTCTCCTCCCAGAGGACACGGAATAGTTCTGCACCCCACAAAATATAAAGAGGAAAACCAAACTGTGTTGAAGTTGGAATAAGTATAGTTTCAACCACATTTCCATGTGAGTCAGCTCCTCCTCAATTGTCAAAGGAAATTTAGTTGACATTTGGAAGCAGGAATATAAGACTTAACTGGCTCCCAACAGTCTCCGCAGAAATCACAACAAATCCTGCTGTTGAATAAAACTTCAGACTTGGGCTCTGCTTTGCCAGTCTGCAAGCTGTGGGTCGGAACAGAGGCACTGGAGCCCCAGACACAGGACGCTAAATCTAACCCAAGCAGAGGCTGTTTCACCTAATGCTGCAAAAGCCTGGGAGAGAAGTCACCTTTTTGCTATTTAGAGAACTGTTGGGCAGCATCACAACTGATGATGAAATCTTGCTCCACACCAGGAAAGGCACGCTGCTGTTAGTATCAAAAGAATTAATTTTCTCTTAGCCAAACTTGAGCTACCGCTCATTGAGCAAGTCTGTGGGATAGTTCACAAATACCACAGTCATCTGCAACCTTGAAAGGTAGAGCTCCAGGGGATTTAAATACTGTGATAACTTCAGTTAGACATAAAATTTAAATGTATTCATAACAATAAGCATGAATTGGATGCCAACAAAGTATTTATAGCTCTAGCCCAGACAGCACCCTGAACTCAAGTTATATTTTACAATCCCAGGTTGGTATGTAAGAAGCACCTCAAACTGAACACATGTACACCGAACTTGAATCTCCCATCCAGGCCCATCCTCCTAACCAATGCCCTGCAGTAAAGGGTACCCCCTTCTTCCAGTTGCTCAGGCCACAAGGCCTTAAGCCCACTGTGATTTCTCCCTCTCCCATCACATCCAATATGGTGGCAAACGCTGTTGGCTTCAACTTGAAGGCAGGTCCCCCTCTGAGACCCCTGGTCCAAGCCTCCAGCACTTCCTACCTGGATTACTGCAACAGTCTCTTAAGGCATCCCTGCGCCCACTCGGTCTATTTTAAAAACAGCAGCAACAGTGATTCCATTAAGATACAGCCAGGCACCAACTCTCCTCTGCTCAGAACCTCCAGTGGCTTCCCATGGCACTCAGAGTAAAAGCCCAAGTCCTGCAGTGGCCATTCTACCCCCTGCTCACTGTGCCCTAGCCACATCAGCAGTCTGGCTGAGGCATCCCCAAAAAGCCATGCGCTGTTTCCACCTCAAGTCCTCTCAGGTCAAGGGACTTTCCTTGCTTTATGTGGCATTTTTTACTGCTGAATCCACAGCCATGAAGAACTGAGCTTGGCACACTAAATGTTCAACGGCTGTTAGTCGAACGAATGAACCAATTGTGTACACCCTGGGAGCTACTTCCAGTACCTCTTGTTTCACAAATGGGGAAACTGAATTGCAGACAGGTTAAGGAACATAACCTACCCAGAGAGCAGCAGAGTCAGAATTCAGGGCCAGGTAGGATAGCTGCAGAGCACTGACCCTTTGCTAATCCCATCCTAATCCCACCCCACCTTCCCATCTACAGAAAGTTTTCATTCAATCATGTTTTGGGGGCTTGGAAGCCTTTTCCAGTCAGCCAGCCTGAGTAGCTAAGGGCTCACTTTCATAAGCAAAAATCTCAGTGTTTGCAGAGTAATGCTGGTCTTCACCCTATCATAAATGTCTTCAAGTGTTTTCTGAAGCCCCCTCCCGCAGCCTGGGTGTGTTACTCAGGCTTTAAGTGATCTAGATCACATTTGGGAACTTGGATGTCAGTTCAGCAAATTCTTCTCAGGCAAATCTGAGGCTGGGCCTGGGGCAGGCCAACTATCACCCCATATAGTGAAGGCGCATGGGCCATCTGGGAAGGACCAGTTTCCCCTCAAGTAGAATCTTAGCAAGCATCTTCCCCCTTAAGCCACAGAAGCTAGCAAGAGGCAGGGAGAGCTGGGCACAATGTGGGGGCACCCTCTACTGCCTCCAGCTCCTGCCTCCAGGGGAGGAGCATTAAAGCACATGGAACACAGAGAGAAAGAAATGAAAGAAAATAGTTTTAATACCTCAACTATTCTGACATCAGCCAGTTGGAGGGGTCTAAAAGCATTTTAGGACTGGAAATCACTAGAGTACCTCGGACTAGCCCTTAGGAAGAGCAATGATTATTATGCTATGAATGCAAGAATACTGGTTAAAGGTTTCTCTCTGATCGAACAGACAGAAGAAACAGTGGCTCAGTGGTCAGCTGCTCAGGCACTGGAGCCTGAGTTGAATCCTGGCTTAACTACTTACTAATCAGGTGACCTATGTGCCTCAGTTTCCTCCTCTGTAAAGTGGAGCTAATATTAGTACCCACTTCCTAACACTGGTGTGGGCACTGAGACTGAACATTTATGAAGGGCATCTGTGGTACCTGGCACACAGGAAGCACTTGCTACAGGCTCTTAGTAATAAGATATTTATTACTGTATAATTAAACACACTTTTAGGATTTTTTTCAGTCTCCCCAGAGTAAGCTTCTACAGAACTTGAAAAAAATTACAGGCTTGGGGTTAAATCATCCATACTCACTCTTTCACATACTTCCTAGCATCTCTGTGATTGGTGCTGAATCTTCTAGAATGCAATTTGAAATGGGGTTGACTTAAGTTAACTGAGGGAAGATTCAGTATATGGACAAGGTAGTGACTGGTAACATTTAGTACAATAAAACCTCTGCAAATTGGAACTTAAAAAAAAACAAAAACAAAAACAAAAAAAAAAACGGCCGGGCACAGGGGCTCACACCTGTAATCTCAGCACTGTGGGAGGCCAAGGCAGGTGGATCACTTGAGGTCAGTGAGACCAGCCTGGCCAACATGGTGAAACCCTGTCTCTACCAAAAATACAAAAATTAGCCGGGCGTGGTGGTGGGCTCCTGTAATCCCAGCTACTCGGGAGGCTGAGACACGAGAATCACTTGAACCCGGGAAGTAGATGTTGCAGTGAGCCGAGATCAGCCACTGCACTCCAGCCTGGGCGACAGAGTAAGACTCTGTCTCAAAGAACAAAAACCAAACCAAAAACAACAAACCAACCCAGGTCCTTATTGACATTTTCCTTGCTCTTTGCTTTTAGGAAAAAGCAGCAAATTCTAACAAGAGAGAGCTACCGCTGAGTGGGAAACTGATAGTGAGGTCCCAGCCCCACTCTGAGGGCAGGTAGGACCTCAGGAAAAGCACTTCCCTGGTGGACCCTGGAGTCCCTGTGTCAAAGGAGGGCTGGACAGGATTCTAACTGCACTTCCAAGTCCCCATCTCTCCTCCAGTGAGGGGAACTCTGATTTCATATGTCTCAGATTAGGGGTTCCACTGAAGATTTCATTAGGGGGGAAAAAAGCTTTGCTGCTAAGAACCAACACTTGAACCAGAGTCTGAAGGTCAAAAATGTGCCAAGTGAGCTGTGGCTGTGAACGCATAGTGAGAATTTGGTCCACACAGCATGGCTCAAAGCAGCATTTTCTAAACCTGCCTGCACAGCACAGGCCCTTGAGTTGGTAGTGAGGGTTCCCTACAAAGGGGTTCCCTGGGCAGTAGGTTTGACAGACACTCCTTTTTGGAGAGTCACAATAACCACTGGTTAAATCTCCATGAATGCCACATTAAGGCACTTTTTAACTTTCACTCAACAAGGGGTATAGGACCTGTGCAACTCAGACCTCAGGCCACTGTCATTGCGAAGGGACACAAGAGCTCACAAGTGGAAATCGGTACACACTGGGTCAGTCCCTGTCCCTGCTCTAGCTATGGCAAAGCCCCAAGAGAACACTTTCAAAAAAAGTTGAGGCGGAAGCCGAACAAAACCCACAACTCAAAAGATTAAATCCCAATTTAGTACCATATTGCATTCTATGATTTCGCATCTAGCCTGTAGCTCTTTGAATACTTAAAAGTCTAGCGCAGTGCTGGGGACCCAGGGAGAATCAACAGGTATTTCCTTATCATCTGTGGACACCTGTCACATCACCCCAGTCATTCCATATGACAACCCCCATGTTCCTCTCACCTCTAATTTTTAAAAGTCAGTCTCAAATCTTTAACTCACAGCTGCAAACTGTACTCTTGAAATATTTGTGAAATTGTACAGATGTTATTTCCAACTGTCCTCCTGAAAACTGACAGTGTGATTTGGGAATATTTCCAATTCTGGCTGAGGCTGGGCAGGGCGGCGGCCAAACGCTAGGACTGGACTGGGCATAGTTTACATCAGACACAGGTGTCACCCCGCCGGTGTCAGAGGGTTTGCTTCTCTGAAATAGTAACTGTTTATATCACTCTGCACTTGTAATAACATCCTGCCAAAGGGCCCCACTTTCCCACAACTTTTACACTACGCAGAGATCTGACGTCAGCGTGTGCTGTGAGCAAAACATCTTCGATCAAGCTCTCTTCTGCATTACGGTTGCTGCCCCTCCCAAGATCAAACAAGGCAGCCGCCCAGGGAGCCACAACTGCGGCTTCCAACTGGGAAATCATATTGGCAAAATAAAAACCGTTTTGGAAATTAATTTTGAGTTTTCCCCTGAGGAGCGCTATAGACAGCGGGGCTACCATAAGCCGTCACTTCTGGAAGTGAGAGAGGTTTCTTGGTTGACTCTTATATTTGGATCTACTGGGTCTACGAAGCATGGGAAAAGGAAGGAAAACCTAGAGCTAACAGGGTCGCCTATCAGGATGCGCCCAGTTACGCGCGTCAAAAGTTAGAGCAGCTGCTACCTAACTCCATGACGGGGACGGGACTATCCGCTGGCAACTGCCGCCCGGCGCTCGCCCGCTGAGTCGATGGACCAGCGGACCGAGTCCGGGTCCCCAGGCCATTCGGGCATCTTCTGGGCGGGCCCTACAGATCCGCGACGCCGCGCCCCTGGTGAAGGGGCCGCTGCCCCACCCCGTCAAGGGCAGGGTGCTGGGGCGGCGGCAGGGGGTATGGGGTCAGCGCGCAGTCCCCGTGCACAGACCTGCCGCTCCTGGGCCTGCAACCCGTACTCCTCGCGCATCCGCAGCAGCTCTTCCTCCAGCCGCGCGCGCAGCTGCTCCAACCCGAGCACCTCGCGCTGCAGCCCCTCGGCCTCCTGCGCGCACAGCCGCGTCTCCTCCTCCGCCTGGAGTCTGCTCTCCTCGCCGCGCCGCAGCGCCTCCTCCAGCTCGCGCACCTCGTCCTCGTACAGCTGCACGGTCTCTCGCCACGACTCGGCCACCAGCAGTGCGTAGCTGTCGTGCACCTCCCGCAGGCGCGGCGGGGGCGCGGCGGGGCCGGTGGCCCGGGCGCGGAAGTGCATGGTCAGGTTGGCGGCGCGGGCGCGCAGCTCCCGCACGTCGCGTTCGTGGGCCGCGTCCAGGCCGCGGCGCTCGGCCTGCAGCCGGCCCAGCAGCGCCTCGAGGGCGGCGCGCGTGCCCAGCGCCTCCTGCAGCTCGCGCTGCTGCGCACCCAGCTCGGCGTCCAGGCGGCCGCGGGCGGCGCGCTCCTCCGCATC
Source organism: Macaca thibetana thibetana (assembly GCF_024542745.1). Lineage (NCBI taxonomy): Eukaryota > Metazoa > Chordata > Mammalia > Primates > Cercopithecidae > Macaca > Macaca thibetana. Next base: position 91,393,251 of record NC_065584.1, read on the forward strand.
CAGGCGCTGCAGCTCCCGCAATTCTCGCCGCAGAGCGTCCCGCTCTCCCTCCGCCAGCGCAGTGGCCCAGCTCAGTTCGTCCAACTGCTGCCGCAAGCTGCGCGCCTCCTCGGCGCAGCGGGCCTGCCCCTCGGCCCACAGGCCCTCTCGCCCGCGCCGGCCGCGCAGCTCCTCCTCCAGGAGCAGGTTTTCGCGCTCCAGCTCCCGCACCCGGCACACGTAGTCATAGAGCCGGGCGTTGAGCTCCTGCAGCTCGGCCTTCTCGGGTCCCGTCTGCAGCCGCCAGGACAGCATCTTGCCGGGCGTGCGGGGCTTTCGCGGCTGGCCGGCTCCCTCCTGCCCTGGTCTTGTCCTGGTCTTGTCCCCTCCGCCACGACGCTCCGGCCTCGCCGCTGCCCCGGAGGCCCGCAGACTGGGACGCGAGCTGGAGATCCCGGGCACTTAGCGGACGGGGCGGGCGAACTGGGCGAGGGCCGCGGCCTCCAGCCAATCAGAGCGCGGCTCAGCGCTGCCCCTGCAGCCGGACAGCGCCCCCTGCAGCACCTTGGCGGCCGACGGTGGTCCGGGCGGGGAGTCGGGTAACAGCGGGCGGGGTGGCGGGCTAGCCAGGCCGGGCTCAGCGAAGGGACGCGGGAGAAGGCGCCCTGCTGCTGTCTCGTCACGCGTGCCCGCAGCTTACGAGTGTCCTGGCGTTCGTGGATGGAAATAGAAGCCTATTGAGTTGCTGTGGTGCTGGCCATTTACGAGAGACTTCTTACCCGAGGCTCTGGAGATTGGGGGGTTTTCTATTTTAAAAAAAAATTATATGGATCGGGCGCGGTGGCTCACGCCTGTAATCCCAGCACTTTGGGAAGCCACGGTGGGAGGATCGCTTGAGCCCGGGAGTTCGAGACCAGCCTGAGCAACATAGAGAGACCCTGTCTCTACCAAAAATAATAATAATAATAACCTGGCGTGGTCACACGCGCTACTTGGGAGACTGAAGTAGGAGGATCACTTGAACCCAGGAGTTCAAAGCTGCAGTGAGCCTGATCGTGCCACTGCACTCCAGCCTGGGCAACAGAGTGAGATGCCATCTCATATATATATATATGGCGCATACATGCGCATTAATCTTTTTTTTTTTTTTTTTTTTTTTTTTTGAGACAGAACTTCGCTCTTGTTGCCTAGGCTGGAGTGCAATGGAGCGATCTCGGCTCACCGCATCCTCCGCCTCCCGGGTTCAAATGATTATCCTGCCTCAGCCTCCCGAGTTACCGGGATTACAGGCCGGTACCACCACGCCCGGCTAATTTTTTTTTTTCTCCATGTTGGTCAGGCTGGTCTCAAACTCTCGATCTAAGGTGATCTGCCCGCCTCGGCCTCCCAAAGTCCTGGGATTACAGGCGATAGCCATGAAGTGCTCCAAGTACAGAACTTTCTAGACATCTAACATCTCCCCGAACTTTTACAGCTCTCACACACACCCTAATGTGACAGCTGTTTCTTTCCAACATTTCCCTAAGAAAGTATTCAATTTAATTGCCATAGAAACCACAGCTCTTTTTTGTACACTTGAATTTCATTAGTTTTCATGGCAGTTATTTATGAATGACAATTCTCAGTAGAAGTGTCATTGAGGCTCACAGGGACAAACCAGCTGACCCTTGGTTGGGGTACCGTTGGACTGGTGGTGACACAAGTGCCCAGGGGGAGACCTGGACGGTCATCCACTGGCCAGAGAGCTCCTCATGGCAGGGCCAGCAGTTAGTGTATTTTACAGATGGCATGGAAAGGTGGACTACTCAGCAAGCTGGTCCAGGGCCTCTGAGAAAGCTTCTAGTGCTCTCCTTGTCACAGGCATGAGCCTCCAATCACAAGCAAGGCAGAAAGTGGGCCTTTCTTTTTCTAGAGACCCTATGTTCAAGATCCTATTCTGTAAGTGGTAGAAATTAATATCTTTCAATGAATAATTCCCTGTGCTTTTCTACTAAAACTAAGTGGGGGTGGAGAGTGGGTTTATTCAGTGCTTGGGTTTATTCACCTTGGTGTGGGACAGGGGGATTTGGACCCCCATCACCCCATCATTGTCCATCCTTCTCCCATTCCCCCAGGTGCACACTGACACCTGGCCTTTGCTTGTCAAACAACAGAGCTGCTGTGGTGTCATCACCAAAACCTATGTGGAGACCCTGCCAGTCCTGGGCCCCTCTGGGACATTGGGGTGCAGGAGGGCGGCTCTCACCGTTGCCCAGACTCCGCTGCAGCTGTTTGTTCTCAGCTCTTTGACTCCCCACGCTAACAGGGGTTCTGCTGTCCCACATCCCCTGGCTGGGCAGGAGACAGCTCTGCAGGGTGGGAGAACCTTCTCAGGGACCGGTGAGTCCCAGCAGGACACTTTGCAGTGACTCATTAGTCTTTCTTTGCCTGGTGCCCTTCAGGATCTTGGACTTTGAAACTCAAAACTTTTCCCCCATTTCTGCTGTAAATCCTGTCCCCGAGGAATTGACTGCTCCAGCATACAGCTGCCCAGGTAGGGAAGGAGTTATAGGGGACCATGAACTAGCAGGGCCAGGAGGTGGGAGGGGGGAACTACCCCCCGCTACTCTTTCACGATAATATTCTGCTGCTTCATGCTGAATCCTCACAACACTGAAGCTCAGAGGGGTGAAGTGACTAGACGTATTAAAAGTTGTGACCACAAGAGCAGACTTGAGCAGGCAGGGTCTGGCCAAGAAGCAGAGGCAAACTCAAAGGGAAGGGAATGATTGATGGGATGGGGGTGGATGAGATGAGGAAGCAGCAGGAACCAGCAAGAGCAAGAAGCTAAGAAGCTGTTAGCACCCTAGGGTGTTGACTGAGCCTGGAGAAGCCCAGAGCGCTGGAAAAGAGGAGCAGAATGGATCCCAGGAGGAGGAAAACCCAGTTCTTCCTCCAAGCCTCCCTTCTCTTGCCAGTGCCTCCCGCTGTGGAAGCCAGAAGTCACTGGAGCCTGGCAGTGGTGCACTGCGGTTGGCTCCCACAGGTTTGTGAGTGCCACCTGTTAAATTTCTAGAATTTTGTGGACCACTTGTTAAACACAGCCATTATTAAAAATTAATTATAGAAGCTTACAATTACAGAAAGAGCAAACATATTCAAAACGTATCACTTCCTCAATATTTCACTGCATTTTCCTATGATCTGTTCTTGAAGTTATGAATAAGTAGTGTGCCTGCACCATAGAAATGCCATTTAATGTGTACTATCCTACTCCATATTCACTGACATCATGCTGGTAGCCTGAGTATTTACAACACAGAAATCAGCCAATGACTTGTTTTTGTGGATTTGATGTTTTGTTGATTGTCTAGCCCTTAAAAGCAGTGGAGAGTTTGTTAATAGTGCAGATTAAATTGAGTGGCATGTTGTGTCTGTAGCTATTGAATTGTAAATAGCACAAAAACTTGAGGAAATGTTTGTCCAGTGTCTCAAAACTTGTATCCAGATCAGGAAAGAAGTTGCTTCATGTCTGGGTGTGGTGGCTTCCACTCATAATACCAAGACTTCGGGAGGCCAAGGCATGCAGAGCACTTGAGCTCAGGAGTTCCAGACCAGCCTGGACAACATGGCAAAACCCCCTCTCTCCAAAAAAATACAAAAATTAACTGGGCATGGTGGCATGCCCCTGTAATCCCAGCTACCCGGGAGGCTGAAGTGAGAGGACTCCTTGAGCCCAGGAGATGGAGGCTTTGGTGAACCGTGATTGAGCCATTGCACTCCAGCCTGGGTAACAGAGCAAGATCCTGTCTTAACGAAATTTAAAAATACAACAAAAAATTTAAAAAGAAGTTACATCATGATGAGGAATAAATGAAGTTTCTCAGTTATTTCACCTTTGTCTTTCTTGCTAAGGTAAACAAAAATATCAATATTCATGGTGCTGCATTCATTTGTCAACTGTAACCATAAATTCACTAGGAACAGCAGAGTTCTGCAAAAATCAATGAGACCATTCTGCCAGAATCAATTTGCTATGTGGAATTTATGTTAAGGAGCAGTGTGTACTTTATTATTATTTGTAATAAAAATTTGAGAGACATGTAGCTAACATATTAACAACTTTGCATTTCTATTAATAGCTTAATGGCAAAAATAAAAGTCCTGCAATCTTCACTTCTTATTGATATTCTTCTATTCAATAGATGGGTAATCTAAGCTGGAAATATTATATATTTTATATATAATATATAAAATATATATTTATAAATATATATGTATTTATAAATATATATTTATAAATATATGTATAAATATGTATTTTATATATTATATAATATACAATATATAATAAATATCTGTGCTGGCATCACTAGCATTCCAAGAGAGCCCTAGATCTTCATCCCTACAGGCAGAGGCTGGGACAGTGGACCACTTTGGATAGTTAAGCGGCTTGATCACTGCACAAACATATCCGGATGGGGTGATTAGTGAGACTGAAATCCCACCTTGATTTCAAGGTGTCCTTGCTGAGCTATGGATGTGGGTGCAGGGCAGCCTCCACCCTGAGGCAGGGTGTCTCTTCCTTAGCACCAAGGAACCATCCACGGACCAGGTCATGCACCCAATGGGCTCATTCATCTTCCCAGAAAGGGTGACTTTTCCTAATTTGCACAAAGGAACCTTAGAGATGGATGTGGCCCTGCTGGCGTGGCCCCATGCTGTTGGAGTGGCTCCCACAGGTCTGCGGTCCTCTGCCACTTCCAGGTGGCGCTCAGGCCACTGGCCTCACTCAGGCTTGGGGAGATGGGGTGCAGGGGAGGGCATTGGGGAAGGCTATCCTGGGCCATGCCGCGGCCCTTCCTCTCAGGCCCACAACTTCCCCAAGGCTGCCTCTGGGAAGTAGGGCACAAGGGGCCCGTGGGATCGGTGCTTGGATCCCACAATATAACTGGGGTTTTGCTGTCTCCTGGGGCTCTGCCGAGGAAGGGGTGCAAGGCTCCCCTCACTACGACCCAGCGGCTGTGCTTCCATTCCACTCCATCACCCCTCCTTCAATATTTTCTTGCCTCTGCGGAAACCCAAGGCTACTCAGCCTTCCTTCAGGATTTTCTCCCCATCTTCAGTCCAGCTAGAAGTCCTACCCGACTTCCTAAAATCTTGGATTTTGGAGACCACAGTCACGCCTTTTCTTTTCGTCTAGGGTATAGGCCTCCCCTCAGGCAGTGAGCAGAAGGAATGAGCTGGAGTAGGGGGACAGGGAAGGGGAGATCTATTAATCGTCCCATCCCACCATAATTGCACATGCCTGGGAGCCCCGTGGAGCGCAGGCTACACTGTGCCGGGCCCTCCGAGTAGGGAAAGACTAGCTATTCCCACTTCCCCAGCCCTGCGCAGGGGCTGATGGAAAAGGCTTTAGCCCCCGGCGCGCGTAGTAGCCTCATGGTTCTTGGACTTTGCTAAAATTCTGGCCGCGGAGCCGCGCTGCTTCGGATCCACCGCGCCGCTCAAGCGAAGGCTCAGGGGGTCCCCCGCCCGAGGCGGCCCCGGAGCCGCCCCTCTGGTCTCCATCCCGGAGCACCGCCCACCCTCCCTCCTTGAGAGGCGCTACCCCAGCGGTCGGGTGTTTTCACCCCCGACCGCAAGCTTCCTACAGTTCCTCCACCCACCGCAGAAAGCGGGCGCAGATATTACTCTCTTTTCTCCAATTCCGCTACATCCCTGAGTTCGGTTTTCACTGCAAACGACGCTGCCTGGAGTTGATGGTCCCTAAGGTGTTCAGCCTGCGAAAGAGGGCAGGCTGTGGTTTAAAAAAAAAAAAAAATGCACTAGAGCCTTACCGAGTCCTAAGCAATTTGTTTTGTATTAGGTCAATTCTAGAAAACAAATTTACAGGTCATTTTTTCATTCAAATAAAAATTGTTTTACTGAATCCCACGATCTATCTAGATATCGCCCGTAGATACAGATATTTCATATATATATATCTCTCTCTCTAAGCTGGAAGAGTATATATAACACATAATTATATATTAATATAATTAATATAATTATTAATAATATATAATAATACACTATATAATATATTAATATATTATATAATATATAACAATATATTATATAATATATAATATAACAATATAATATATAATATATAATAATGTATTATATAATATATAGTATATAATATATAATATACATAAATAGATATAATTGCTTAGGACTCGGTAAGGCTCTAGTATATTTTTATTTTTTTAACCACAGCCCTCTTTCGCAGGCTGCACACCTTAGGGACCATCAACTCCAGGCAGCGTCGTTTACAGTGAAAACCGAACTCAGGGATGTAGCGGAATTGGAGAAAAGAGAGTAACATCTGCGCCCGCTTTCTGCGGTGGGTGGAGGAACTGTAGGAAGCTTGCGGTCGGGGGTGAAAACACCCGACCGCTGGGGTAGCGCCTCTCAAGGAGGGAGGGTGGGCGGTGCTCCGGGATGGAGACCAGAGGGGCGGCTCCGGGGCCGCCTCGGGCGGGGGACCCCCTGAGCCTTCGCTTGAGCGGCGCGGTGGATCCGAAGCAGCGCGGCTCCGCGGCCAGAATTTTAGCAAAGTCCAAGAACCATGAGGCTACGCGCGCCGGGGGCTAAAGCCTTTTCCATCAGCCCCTGCGCAGGGCTGGGGAAGTGGGAATAGCTAGTCTTTCCCTACTCGGAGGGCCCGGCACAGTGTAGCCTGCGCTCCACGGGGCTCCCAGGCATGTGCAATTATGGTGGGATGGGACGATTAATAGATCTCCCCTTCCCTGTCCCCCTACTCCAGCTCATTCCTTCTGCCCACTGCCTGAGGGGAGGCCTATACCCTAGACGAAAAGAAAAGGCGTGACTGTGGTCTCCAAAATCCAAGATTTTAGGAAGTCGGGTAGGACTTCTAGCTGGACTGAAGATGGGGAGAAAATCCTGAAGGAAGGCTGAGTAGCCTTGGGTTTCCGCAGAGGCAAGAAAATATTGAAGGAGAGGTGATGGAGTGGAATGGAAGCACAGCCGCTGGGTCGTAGTGAGGGGAGCCTTGCACCCCTTCCTCGGCAGAGCCCCAGGAGACAGCAAAACCCCAGTTATATTGTGGGATCCAAGCACCGATCCCACGGGCCCCTTGTGCCCTACTTCCCAGAGGCAGCCTTGGGGAAGTTGTGGGCCTGAGAGGAAGGGCCGCGGCATGGCCCAGGATAGCCTTCCCCAATGCCCTCCCCTGCACCCCATCTCCCCAAGCCTGAGTGAGGCCAGTGGCCTGAGCGCCACCTGGAAGTGGCAGAGGACCGCAGACCTATGGGAGCCACTCCAGCAGCATGGGGCCACGCCAGCAGGGCCACATCCATCTCTAAGGTTCCTTTGTGCAAATTAGGAAAAGTCACCCTTTCTGGAAGATGAATGAGCCCATTGGGTGCATGACCTGGTCCGTGGATGGTTCCTTGGTGCTAAGGAAGAGACACCCTGCCTCAGGGTGGAGGCTGCCCCGCACCCACATCCATAGCGCAGCAAGGACAGCACAGGTGGGATTTCAGTCCCACTAATCACCCCATCCGGATATGTTTGTGCAGTGATCAAGTCGCTTAACTATCAAAAGTGGCCCACTGTCCCAGCCTCTGCCTGTAGGGATGAAGATCTAGGGCTCTTTTGGAAGGCTAGTGGGTGCCAGCACCGATAGGTGGCATGAGGATCAGGTAGGCCCCCAGCCCTGGTGCCTTAGCGCTGTGTAAGTCCTCAACAGTTCCAGTGCAATCTAGGGAAGGGGGTCAGATCTCTAACCCCTTTAATGGATGGGGATTAAGTTTTCATCACCCTGTGGTTACTCCCTGCCTACCTAAGCTTGCAGACTGAGAGGCACGCTTGCCCCCAACAGGCTTGGCCAGGTAGGAAATGAAGCCAGTGGGAAAGGGAAATGCATCAGACCGGTGGGAAGGGCTGGGCCGGGCACAGTGGTGTAGAGTGGACTGACTCACTTTGCATCCTGGAACTTAGTACCAGCATAACCTTAGGCATGACAGCCCCTCTGAGCCCATCTCCTTATCCATGTAATAGTAATGAGAACAAAATAGTCCTTCCTATAGAGGTGTTAGAAGGACTAAGCTTTCATGTCCATTGGCCTCACTGGAGAGCTTGTTAAAACGCAGATCCCTGGGCCCCACACACAGAGTTTCAGAGTCAGTAGCCTGGAGCGGGCTAAGCATTAGTCCATTCCCAAGTGAGGAAGATGCTGTCAGGCAAGGACCACAAGGAAAGCTCCTGACTCCCACCATCAGAGTTGGTCCTTGTATAGTCTTGCCACGTCAGGCACTGTTCTGAGCTCTTCATGCGGGTCACCTCGTAATCAGCACAGCAGCCTGTGCAGCAGGTACCATCAGCTCGAGGTGAATGATGTGGACGCTGAGCCACAGAGTAGTCAGCTTGCCTGAGCCCATGCAAGTAAAAAGTGGCACAACCAGGATTTGAACCCTTACCTTACCCACTTTGCCACACTGCCTGTTACGCTGTGTGAAACGTGTTGCACAAGACTTAGCACACCGCACTCAGCAAGTGTTGGTCATCTTCATGGGAGAAGTCCTGGAGCCCAGAATCATATGGAAGCCACCGGCCAGAGGTCTGTCTCTGGAAGGCCAGGGAGAGAGGCTGAAGAGTCAGGGCACGGATGCAGATGATGGCAGCTCAGCAGGGTCTGAGACCAGCTGAGTCTAGGGAGCAGGAGGACAGGGACGAGCTACTCCTTGAGCCTCCCAGACTCAGTTTCCTCACCTGTAAAGTGAGGATAACCCCTCCCTCATAGGATTGCTACAAGGAACAAGTAAGATGAGAATGTAAAAGCCTCAGGACAGAGCGTCTTCACGCTCCATCTCACTCCAAAGTCTGAATCCAGCCGCTCTTGCTCAGAGCCCACAGTGTCCCCACTCTGTCACAGCTCTTCTGGCTATTTTGGGCAGATCATTTGTTTGTCTCTGTTTCATAGGAGCACAGCAGGTGTTTGTTGGGGTATAGGCTGCCTTTTCAAAAAGTGCAAAAATAGCATTTGTCACATCAAAAAAAAAGTGCAGTAATTTAAGCTGTACAACTTCCTTCTCTTAATTTGGAAAGTCATGTCGTAATCATTACAGATGAACTTGGGAAGGGCCCCAAGTGACAAAGAAACATACCCTGATTAATCTTCCCAGCAGGGACAAGACTTCTCACTTCCACTGAAGAACTAAAAAAGAATAATTTGCCTTCAAAAAACAGCATATTTGCTCTCCCTGCCCTTAGACGCACATTTTCCGTGGAGTTTGTTGGTGGTGTTCATGAAAGGGTAACTCGAAAGCCAGTTTTTGAGTCCCCTCTATGTGCCTGGTGCTGGGCTGGACCCTGGGAACACAGAAAGGAGAAAGATACAGCCGCTTTCCTCATAGACCTGGGGCCTGGGGAGGCCAGAGAGCTTGGGGAGGTTGCTCTCTTCTCCTAACGCTGTCACAAGTGCCTGCTCCTCCCCTAATTGCCACCCACTAGTCATTTAGCCACTCACCTCTTCTCTGTCTACCTGCTGCTACTCCAACCCAATCTCATGGCTTCAAATACAACAACATGCCAGTGATCCTCGGATGTGTGGCTGCAGCCCAGACTGCTGTTCTGACCCTGCTGTGTCTTGGGCCAGGGCTCTGTGGATGACATGACCCCCATATGTCCCTATTCTAACACGGGGGCCATGGTGGTGCTGTGGGTCCCTGGGTATCAGCATCAGTTTAGACGCCATAGTAGGAACCAACCATTCTGAAAAGAAATGAATGCTCATGTTCTAACTGGCTGCAGTTGCTCTGGGGAAGGACCAAGGCTCTCACTTGCCATAGAGGTTGTTGGGTCCTTCTTTCAGGTACCACTCAGCTTCTCAGTGGGCTGGTGCCCCTCACCAGCTGCTTCCTTATCACTTTGATAGATGGAAGATCCTCCAGGCCTCCCCAGGAACGTAGCTAGCCTGGTGGGTTTTCTGGTCTTACTCCCACTTCTCTGATATTTGTTCCTTCCCTCCTGCATTGTCTGTCCTGGCGTCTCTACTTCATTCATTTAATGTATACTCTCCCTTTCCCAGGCTTCCCAGGGCTACCCCAGCGGCACATTAGCAGCTGCCCAAGGCCCTTGCCAGGAAGTGAATCTTTGTCACAGGACAGGGCCCCCGCACCAACAACTCTCCCATACTCCAGCTATATAGCCTTGACCCGCAAGCCCACCTTGACCCACCACCTTGCAGACCACCTATCCTCCCATGCCCAGGCTTTCTGCTTCAGTCCCTGCTGGCAAGCATGAATCAGGTCCTGTAGCACCTTTGCTTGTATAATTCCCCTCCTTCCTGAACTGGCCCAGTACTTCCCAGCTGAGCTTGCTGAGGTTTGACCCTAGATACAGATCTGGTGGCCAGGAGAGAGGTGGTGGTGGACCCCAAAGGGAAAGCATTGCCTTGTAAGGCCCCTGCCTCATTTGTGGCCTGTGTAGTCTTCTGGTAGAAGTTGGTGGCGGAGAGCAGGGGCCTATATTCCTGAAAGGGGGAGTGGGTCACTTCTGCAAGGGAATCTGGAGAACCGTGGTTCTTACCTGCAGTCCCCAAATGCCCCCATCCCAAGTCTCACAGTCCTACTCCTTTCCCATCAGAGCCCTGGCTTTGACATTAGAGGCTTGCCCAGAATGAGAACTCAGCCTCCCTCACAATTAGAAGCTGTGCCTGCTCTTCCGTTCTCTCTGCCTTCTGCCTGTAGGGGGTGAGGGTTCTTTTAAAAGCAGTCAAGTAGGCCTTGAGACTCTCACACTTGGCTGTAAATCGCTGAGCAACAGATCTGGGACAGACATTTTCTCTCTTAATGAGCTAGTGGCACTTAGCAAAAGTCACTTGATTTTGTAGTCCTTCTAGTTACCATTCCTCCAAACCTCTCAAGAGCTCATGGGATTTTACCCTTTCACCTGCCTCCACTTCTACTGTATCTTGTCCCAGTTCATGAGGGGTGAAAGTCTTAGCAATCACACCTCAACAGCATGCGGGAACTATCAATACTCCGCTACCCATTAGCAATAAACAATCCAAAACTGCAGTTAATATTCACTTAATTTTTTTTTCTTTTTGTGTAAATGGAACTTTAATTTAGAAGTTCCATTCATGGCTGGTTGTAGTGGCTCACGCCTGTAATCCCAACACTTTGGGAGGCTGAGGCGGGCAGATCATTTGAGGTCAGGAGTTTGAGACTAGACTGGCCAACCTAGTGAAACCTCATCTCCACTAAAAAAAAAAAAAAAAAAATAGCCAGAAATTAGCTGGGCGCGGTGGCAGGCGCCTGTAGTCCCAGCTACTAGGGAGACTGAGGCAGGAGAATCACCTGAACCCTGGGGATGGAGGTTGCAGTGAGTTGAGATGGTGCCACTGCACTCCAGCCTGGGCAACAGAGCAAGACACCATCTCAAAAAAGCAAAAAACAAACAAAAAAAGAAGTTCCATTTATAATGATATAAAAAAAATTACTTAGAAATAAATTTAACAAAAGAAATTCGAGACTTGCACCCTGAAAATGACCAGACATTCTTAAGATACATTTTTAAAGAGACCTAAATTGATGGAAAGACAGCCTGTGTTCATGGATTAGAAGATTTACTATTGTTAAGATGGCAACACACATACATACACACATACACACACACGCACACGTGTAACCAATGTCTACAGGCATGTCCATATTTATTTCTCTATGTATCTAGCTGGCTGTCCTCACACAGGTTCATACTGATGCCTCCAGCTCCCATCCACAAGAATCATTCTAGCCTCCCCTTCCCTTATTTCTCATTTGTAATTTCTTTCTCTAGCAGTAAGAAGCCTGGCTCTCATTACCTATAGTATAGTTTCTTATTTGTTCACCCCTTGTGTATATATAAAGTAGTTTCTCCATACTCTTTTCAAAACCTAAATCAGATCACTCCTTTGCTCAAAACCCTCCCATGCCTCCCCACCTCATTTAGAGTAAACCCAAAACCCTGGACATCCTCTGACCTACAAAGCCCTACGTGCTGTGGATCCTCAACACATATTGATCAACTTACCCCTCCTTGTGCTTCTGCCTTAGATACCTTGGCCCCCTTGCTGTACACGACAGGCTGGGTGATGGAAGGAGACTGACTGAGAAGGGGAACAGGAATCTTCTTGGTAAAACAGAACTCTTCCACATCTTGACTTGGGCGGTGGTAACACAACTATACATATCTAGTTCCTTAAACTGGACACTTAAAATTAGTAAATTTTAGTAAGTGTGCTACAATAAAGTTGATTTTTTTAAAGAGACATTTATCCCAGCGGGGCAGAGTGACTCACGGCTGTAATCTCAGCTCCTTGGGAGGCCAAGGCAGGTAGATCACCTGAGGTCCGGAGTTCGAGACCAGCCTGGCCAACATGGTGAAACCCCATCTCTACTAAATACAGAAATTAGCCAGGCATGGTGGCGTGCACCTGTAATCCCCAGCTACTTGGGAGGCTAAGACAGAAGAATCACTTGAACCCAGGAGACGGAGGTTATAGTGAGCTGAGATGGCACCACTGCACTCCAGACTGGGTGACAGAGCGAGATTCTATCTCAAAAGAAAAAAAAAAAAAAGACATTTATCCCAAGAAGTGCTATCTACGATATCATTTAAAATGTTAGTTTTATGTTTCTAAAGTACTTTGAAGTACTTTGGGAGGCTGAGACAGGAGGATCACTTGAGGCCAGGAGTTCAAGACCAGCCTGGGCAACGTAGTGAGGCCTCATCTCTACTAAACATAAAAAACTTGGCTGGGCATGGTGATGTGCCTGTAGTCCCAGCTACTCAGAAGGCTGAGGCAGGAGGATCAGTTGAGCCCAGGAGTTTGAAGATGCAGTGAGCTGTGATCACCACTGCACTCCAGTCTGGGTGATAAGTAAGACCCTGTTTCCAAAAATAAAATATTTAAAAAAAAATAAAGTAGATAAAATAGAAACTGTTTTGTCAGTGACCACATCAAAAGGAAATATATTTTTCATTGCACACACATGCAAGTAACTGAAACAAAAGTTCTACAAAGCATTTCTTATCCCTCCAATGTTTTAATCTCCTTTTTGATGCTGGATTGGTGCCACAAATTTAATATCATGACTCATTAATGGATCTTGCTTTATAATTTTAAAACCTTTCATTCAAATGTTGTCATCTACACATTAATCAGTTACATTAGCCTGGCATTCATCAACACTTGTGGGTTTTCTTTTCTTTGTTTTTAAGACAGATCTCACCCTGTCACCCAGCCCAGCCTGGAGTGCAGTGGCGTGATCTTGGCTCACTGCAACCTCCACCTACCAGGTTCAAGCAATTATCTTGCCTCAGCCTCCTAAGTGTCTGGGATTACAGGCACCTGCCACCAGGCCCGGCTCATTTTTGTGTGATTAGTAGAGACAGGGTTTCACCATGTTGGCCAGGCTGGTCTGGAACTCCTGACCTCAGGTGATCCGCCCACCTCAGCCTCCCAAAGTAGTGAGATTATAGGTATGAGCCACCACACCCAGGCCACCTGTGGGTTTTCTAAATGTGGTGGATAATGAGTCTGATTGAACACATTCTGTAATGGACCTCCACTGGCCACACCTCCACTCCCACCTTCCTGAAGGCTCCTGGCCTGTGGTTGGGGAAATGCTGCCCTCAACTCAAGCCCACGCTTTCTAACCTCTTACCACCTCCTCAATAGTAAATTTCCTACATCAACTCACAAGCAGCTAAATCAGTAGGCAAGGATAATTTATGGACTCACAAACTACTTGAAATTGTTTTTCTACTGTATTGGGGGATTGTCTGGATGACATCGATAGCTATGGTCAGGAAGCTGGTTTCAATTTCTCGATCACAAAGTGTCAGCATCATCAGTAAAAATGTCAGTGACAGCCAAGGCAACTGAAGCTCTTACAAAAGCTACCAAGACCCTCCTTCCAGATAGCCCCAAAGTTTAGTCATCAGCAGCCAAAAGGGTAACTCAGAGCTGGAGCCTTTGATTAATGCTGCCATAGTTGAAGCTCACAAAGTTAGATTTGGAGACATCCGGGTGGAATCGTGAACTCTCAGCCTAGCCCCACCCCATTCATCCCCATCTGCCTAAATCCATCTATACTTCAAGGCCCAACTCAGATGTTAACACCTCCACAAAGCTTGCCCTGAGGGTGCCGGTGGAAATCAGGCCTGCCTTTGAACTGTCAAGGGTCTTTAGTTGTAGCTTTCTGATGAAGTGTGCTCCATTCTACTGGGTAATCTCATTCAGTATATCCCACTCCACACCACTCCTGTGACCTTATTATGGTCAGGGACCATGATTGTATTCTTTATCCTGGAATATCCATGCTGCCTAGTCCAGTTCTTGTTTTTGGTAAGCACTGAATGAGGAAAATATGTAGCTGCTAAATTGCAATGTTTTAAAATATGGAAAGTCTGGGTTCAAGTTCTGGTTTGGTGATTAACCCCTGGTGTGATGTTGGCCAACTCACTCAGAGGTTATAACTCTCGGACCTTAGCTTCCTTAGCTGTCATTAAGGGAACAGGACTCCATTATTTCTAAGATTCTGGGGTAGCCATCCTCCAAGACAGTGCCCAGTGATCCCCATCTCCTGTCGTTACTTCGTCTTTGTACCTAGGGTGTTCGGTATGTCACTTCTGATAATAGATTATAAAAGGTACTATGGGCCAGGCACGGTGGCTCACGCCTGTAATCCCAGCACTTTGGGGGGCCGAGGTGGGCAGATCAGGAGTTTGAGATCAGCCTGACCAACATGGTGAAATCCCATCTCTGCTAAAAATACAAAAATTAGCCGGGCGTGGTGGCGCACACCTGTAATCACAGCTACTCTTGAGGCTGAGGCAGGAGAATCGCTTGAACCTGGGAGGCAGAGGTTGCAGTGAGCCGAGATTGCACCACTGCACTCCAGCCCGGGTGACAGAGCGAGACTGCATCTCACGAAAAAAAAAAAAAAAAAAAAAAAAAAAAAAAAAACCACACACACACAAAGGTACTATGGCTTCCTTCTTGGTCATTCTCTCTCTACTTTGGATCCCTCACTCTGGGAGAAGTTAGATGCCATGTGATGGGCACCCCTTTGGAGATGTAGCCAATAAGTAACTGAAGCCTTGGCCCACAGCCTGTGAGGAACCAAGAGCTGCCAGCAACCATACGAGTGAGCTTGGAAGTGGATTCACCAGCCCCAGCCAATCCTTGAGACAACTGCAGCCCTGGCCCACAACTTGACTGCAGCTCCATGCAAGAATCAGAGCCCAGACAACCCAGCTAAGCCACTCCTGCATTCCAGACCCTCAGAAACTGTGAGATAATCAATATTTGCTGATTTGAGGTACTTTGTTACACAGCAATAGACAACTCATACAAATTGTTTCTGGCTCTAAAATTCTATAAGCCTAAAGTCCCTGAAATACAGCTATTGCATTCGGGAAAAGCCTGATTTACAGCAATTGTCAATCTTTCCCCTCCTGCCCCCAGCCAGAATCATAAAGAGATAATATAAAATATGTCAAAACATACTGTGGAATCACAATATTTATTTTATTTGTTTTTATAAGAGTTCCCAAAGCCTTGTTGATTTTGCTTCACTGAATCCTTTATTTAACAAATGAAGGCGGAAATCCAGATGAATTAGGTGACTGGAAGAATGCAAATGAGTTTCACTTTTGCAACATTTGCAATTCCTCAGTGGTGACTGAAAATGAGGTACAGGCTTGCTTTGTTTCACTTCTGCCTTATCATGAGAAATGTGTCTTGAGCAGTGGTAATACTTGCACTGTCTCCCCAGGCAGCCACGGACCCAGGGAACTCTCAGGGGAGAAGGGTGAATGCAGCTTGCTAAGTCACCGCCAGAAAAATAGCTGAAGGTTGAAAACAGACAGCTAGGCAATGGGGCTACCAGGTCAGACTGGATTAACAGAAGACTTTTGACAGGACAAGTGACAAGAAGTGATTTTCTGTTTAAAATGAGACCACCATCCATGATAAACATGAGGCTGGGAAGGAAATTAAGAGCATGGAGGGTGGGTTCAGGAGGCCTGTGTCTTCTCTGGCTGCAGTTTGAGCCCTGGTGGTTCCCCAAATGAAAACAAACAGCTGATGGCCTCATCAGCTGATGACAAGGGCTGATGACAAGTGTGGGGATGAGTTTGGAAAGATGGTAAGAAGGGGCTGCAAGAGGAAAGAGAATGCTGAGGGTGATAAAGCACATTTGGAGGGAAAGGGTCTGTTCTGCCCACTATGGGTCTCTAGATTTGGTGTTCCATGGAAGAGACCCTCAACGTAGGTTTGTTGAAAGGATGGGAGTGCACGTGAAAATAAAATTAGGAAAAGGGGCGCAGTGGCTCATGCCTATAATCCCAGCACTTCGGGAGGCTGAGGTGGGCAGATCACCTGTGGTCAGGAGTTTGAGATCAGCCTGGCCAACATGGTGAAACCCTGTATCTACTGAAAATACAAAATTTAGCTGGGCATGGTGGTGCATGCCTGTAATCCCAGCTACCTGGGAAGTTGAGACAGGAGAATCACTTGAACCAGGGAGGCGGAGTTTGCAGTGAGCCGAGAGTATGCCACTATTCTGCAGCCTGGGTGACATAGTGAGACTCCGTCTCAAAAAAAGAAAATAAAAATAAAAATAAAAGAAATTAGGAAAAATAAGAAAAGAGGTGTAGATGGGTGGGAGATGACTCTGGAAGATTAAAAGTGTGTTGCTCTGAAAGCATTTGCTTTATCAAACGGGCTTTTGTTGCAGTATTTTCTTATTTAAGTAATGTGGTCATTTAGATAAACCCCATCTTGAACTTAGTAATTGCCTCTTGGATCAAAAAGATTGAAGCCACCATGACCATATTCCCGGCTACTCAGAAGGCTGAGGCAGGAGGATCACTTGGGCCCAGGAGTTCAAGGCCAGCCTGGGCAACATAGCAAGACCCCATCTCAAAAAAAAAAAAAAAAAGATCTAAATAGTCTTAACTGGATGGGGAGCTTTGGACTTTTTGGTGTTGCTGTGGAATAAAGGAGAAGTATGGATAAGAGACAAGATGTGTGAGGCTGGAGGGAAGAGGGAGAAGCTGATGGGATGCCCAGTCTGAGAGTCAAGTCTTTCAGGGGACTTAAGACCAGAAAAGAGCCCTTCTTCTTCTTCTCCTGCTCCTCCTCCTCCTCCTTCTTCTTCTTCTTCTTCTACTTCTTTCTTCTTCTTCTTCCTCCTTTCCTCCTCCTCTTCCTCTTCGTCTTCCTCCTCTCTTCTTCTTTCTTCTTCTTCTTCCTCCTTTCCTCCTCCTCCCCCTCCTCTTCCTCCTCCTCCTCTTCTTCTTCTTCTCTCCTTCTTCTTCTCCTTCTCCTTCTCCTTCTCCTTCTCCTTCTTCTTCTTCTTGCAGAGTCTTGCTCTGTCACCAGACTACAGTACAGTGGTACAGTCTTGGCTCACTGCAACCTTTGCCTCCAGGGTTCAAGCCCTAGGTTCAAGCAATTCTCCTGCCTCAGCCTCCCAAGTAGGTGGGACTGGCACTTGCCACCACGCCCAGCTAATTTTTTATATTTTTAGTAGAGATGGGGTTTCGCCATGTTGGCCAGGATGGTCTTGAGCTCTTGACCTCATGACCTGCCCACCTCGGCCTCCCAAAGTGCTGGGATTACAGACGTGAGCCACCACGCCCTGCCAAGACCGGAGAGTTATTTGGCTGCAAACCTCCCATTGACTTTAGCAAACCTGGCTACTTCACCAAGATCACTGCGGTAGCTTCCTTGCTCCTTCCAACAGATCCCTTTCCAATTGCTAGACCACACAGAGCTGAACACACTGCTGCTCCACCATGTGAGTTTTTCCTTTGTGAATGAAATAAAGACATGCTTGGGGAGTGAATAGCAGAAAAACCAATCAAAATGGAAATACTGTACTAGGGAACGGAATTCCAGAAGATAAAGGAACTCGGGTATTTTTTAGTGTATTAAAGAGCAATTTCTTCTCCTTTATATTTGTATACCCCAAGAGGATTATTTTTTCTGAAGCCAAGTGTTTGGATAGATGCGATAATAGATGTGAAAGTGTCTCAAGTCCAATAAGCTGTTGTTTTACTAGTGATGGCGGTACAGTATTTCACTGACTCTCCCCACATAACTGTCAAGAAGGGAGGAAGCAAATGTCAGTGATATTTTGCAACAAGACCAAGCCACAGAGGTTTGAACAATTTGCTCAGTGTGACAGGACGAGTCAGAGTGGGTCATGGGGTGACAAGTACCAGGAGATCTTGGGTCCTAGATATGCTTTTTCCACTGAGATCACACTGGGCTTTGACACAGAGATCTTGGCTGGGGGTGGCGGGGGAGCAGGGAGGCAGCAGATCCCAAACAGTCAAGTCTTTATCTGGCAAGTTAGTAGAAGGCTGTGGTGTGAAGATAACCCCAGACCACACACAAACCTGGGAGTAATTCCTGTTGAACTTTGTACAGCAGGACACAAAGTTAGAATACCTGGGCAGACGTGACTACTGAGTCAGGTGGAGGCTCAGTCATTTTCTGGGATTTGATTAGAAGGGAGGCACGAGAGACCCAGGGCTGCTAGTGTGGGAGGGGGTGCGTAATATTTGAAATAATAGCCAGATTCCCCTTCCCCATATTGTCAGCTTTGCAGGTCACTTAGGGAAGGATGATCAGAAAGTAGGGAAGGGCAAAGATTCAGACACTGGCCTTAGTTTTACCAATGCCTCAGTCTCGGGGTGATAGATGATACCTCGTGTATGCGGCACCTGGGAGAACTACCCTAGAGAAAGAACACAGCTTTTTGCCCTCCACCCTGAACCCCCAGGCCAGGAAAAATTTTTCCCCCTTGGCAGAGTGGAAGAGTTGTTGAGAAGGCCAGGAGTGGCGTGGTGCTTCCCAAGGAAGGGCTCCTGTGGTGTGTTCCCTTGGGCTCTACCCTGGGCAGAGGAACAACCAGGGAGGCTGTGGCATCTGGGAGGGTGGCAGGATTCCAGAGAAGTATGACTGTGCAGTGAGTCTAGGCAGAAAGGCCTGGCCAGACTCACAGCCCATCCTGTCAAGGGAGCAGCAGAATGTTTCCTGTGCATCTAAGAGACTGGATTGCATGATTAAATATACTTAATCGATTTTCAAGCAGCTCTATTCTCTTCTGAAAGCCATTGAATTTAGAAACACCCTTATATGACAATGTGATAAAAAAAAAATCAGGATATATGTCAGATTTCCAGCCTACTGCTTTAAAATACATATTCTAATAAATTAAAATATAGCAAGTGCAACTAACACTCCAGATGCCGAATGGAGATGCCCATGTATAAAGCATTAGCTCTTCGGAGTGCTTCACCAAAGCTGTTTTTCAGGGACTGTTGAAATAATACTGGCATGGGGCTTTTCATTCTGATTTCTCCAGAAACTTATAATGGAACAAATATCTTTGTGTCAATGTAACAGAATTTAGGATAGTTAGGAAATATCTTTTCTTTTCTTTTTTTTTTTTTTTGAGATGAAGTCTCACTCAGTCACCCCAGCTGGAGTGCAGTGGTGCAATCTCAGCTTACTGCAATCTCTACCTCCCAGCTTCAAGTGATCCTTCTGCCTCAGCCTCCCAAGTAGCTGGGACTATAGGCATGAGCCACCACACCCGGCTAATTTTTGGTATTGTATGTTTAATAGAGACAGGGTTTCGCCATGTTGACCAGGCTGGTCTCGAACTCCTGACCTCAAGTGATCCACCCGCCTTGGCCTCCCAAAGTGCTGGGATTATAGGCGTGAGCCACCATGTCCAGCCGGATATATCTTTTCTTATGATCATTTCACCCGATTGTCCATCACTGTTAGTAATTTACTCACAGTAAAGGAAGTCCCTAAAAGAGTGAATGGATTCTATTGTCACTCATACTATCAGTTCTTATTACTTACAGTCAAGAATGGAAAAGCCATCACCAGCAACTGTGAGGATGGGGTGAAGACCCAAGGAGGTACTATATGGAGCCCATGAATCAAGGATATCTGAGAAGTAAACCAAAAAGCAGGGCAGCCTAGGAGGAATACTCAAGCCTGTAAATAATAACCATGACAAATGTCCCGTGGCCAGCCTCCATCTGGAGTAGCTCCAGCTTGCCTGTCTTCATAAAGTGGCTTTAGTAGCTTGTGGATAGCAAAGGAAATACATTGCCCAATTTGGTCTCAAGTGAGTTTTGAGTTTCCTAAATCGGTTTTGATTGAAGTGTAGAATGGTGTAAATCCTAAGTGTACCACTCACAGAATCACAAAGTGAGCACACCCTTGTGCCATCACCAGGATCCAGAAACAGAAGATAACCAGCAGCCAGAAGCAGCCGCCCTCATGTCCCCTGCCAGGCACTATCCTTTCCCTTTAAAACCATAGACTGGAAGCTGCGCACGGTGGCTCACGCCTATAATCCCAGCACTTTGGAGGCCGAGACAGGTGGATCACTTGAGCTCGTGAGCTCTAGATCAGCCTGGCCAACATGGAGAAAACCCATCTCTACCAAAAATACAAAAATGAACTGGGCGTGGTGGCACATACCTGTGGTCTCAGCTACTTGGAAGGCTGAGGTGGGAGGATGTTTGAGTCTGGGATGTGGAGGTTGCAGTGAGGTGAGATTGCGCCATTGCCCTCCAGCCTGGGCAATAGAACCAGGCCTTATCTCAACACACACACACACCCCAACAGACGGGGTGAGCCGGTGGAATGGAATCACACTGTATGCATTCTTATGTATCTGACTTCTTTCACTCCACATGGCAGTGTTATTTGTAATAGACCAGCACTGGAAACGACCCAAATGCTCAGCAAGAGAAATAATGAATAAGTAAACTGTAATCTATTCTACAATGGGATACAACACAGTAACCAAAATGAATGACCTGGCAAGAGACATAGCAGTGTGGGTGAATCTCACAAACAGAACATTGAGTGAAAGAAGCCAGATTCAAAAGAATATACCATTCAAATGCAAACACAACCAGCAAGTAGCAGCAAGAGCTGTGATTCCCTCTGGGGAGGAGAGAAAGGGTAATGTCCCAAGAGTTTTAAATTTTAAATTGTAGCCATTATGGTAGGATTTAGAGTTAAGGTTTAGGATTACGGTTAGGAGTAGTAGTTGAATTAGGATCAGGGTCTTACAGTGTTCTGATTACTAACGACATTGAACATTTATTTTCATATATTTATTTGCTATGTTAATAACCTCTTTTGTGAAGTGTCCACATCTTTTGCTCATTTTTCTGCAGTGCTGTGCGTCTTTTGCTCATTGATTTGCTTTTCTTTTCTTTGTTTTGTTTTGTTTTGAGAAAAGGTCTCACTCTGTCACCAGGCTGGAGTGCAGCGGCACCATCATTTGACCTCCTGGGTGTCAGTGATCACCCCACCTCAGCCCCCTGAGTAGCTGGGACCACCGGCGTGCACAACCACACCCAGCTAATTATTGGACTTTTTTGTAGAGTTTGGTTTCCCCATGTTGCCCAGGCTGGTCTCGAACTCCTAGGCTCAAGCGATCTGCCCATCTTGGCCTCCCAAAGTGCTGGAATTACAGGCGTGAGCCACCACGTCCTGCCTGCTTTGTTCTTTGTATGTGTAAAATACAAGTACTTTCTCGTATCTCTGGTTGTACCTCTATAGTTACACATTGCAAATATTTCCTCTCACACTGGGTCTTGCCTTTTCTTTTTCTTAATGAGATCTTTTAAAAATTGAGATCTAATTTACATACCATAAAATACATGTTTAAAGTGTATGTTTCGGTAGTTTTTGGTATATTCACAAGGTTGTTCATTCATCACCACTATCCAATTCCAGAACATTTTCACCACCTCCCCAAAAAACTCCATTCCCTTTAACTATCACTTCTCTTTCCCTTCTCCTCTCATCCTCGGCAACCACTAACCTAAACTTTGTCTCTCTGTATTTGCCTATTTTGGACACTTCATATAAACAGAATCATACAATATGTGTGACTGTTTGTGTCTGGCTTCTATTACTTAGCAAAGTGTTTTCAAAGTTCATCCATGTTGTGACATGTGTATTCCATTGTATACATATAATACATTCTGTTTATCAGTTTATCAGCTGATGGACATTTGAATTTTTTTTGCTTTTTGGCCATTATAAATAATGCTGCTATGAACACTGGTGTACAGGATTTTGTGTGAACATATGATGTCAATTCTTTTGAATTTATCACTGGGAGTGAAATTGTTGGATCATATGTAACTGTATTTAACCTTTTGAGGAATGACCAAACTGTTCTTAAAAGCAGCCTCACCATTTTACATTCCCATCAGCAAGGTATGAGGGTTCAATTTATCTACATCCTTGCCAGCACTTGCTATTGTCTATCTTTTTTATTATAGCTATCCTAGAGAATAGAAAGTGGTATTTAATTGTGGTTTTGATTTGCATTTTCCTGATTAATGATGTTTAGCATCTTTTCATCTGCTTATTGGCAATTCATACATCTTCTTTGAAGAAATGTCTGTTCAACCTGGTGCGATGGCTCATGCCTGTAATCCCAGCACTTTGGGAGGCCAAGGCAGGAGGATCACTTGAGACCAGGAGTTCAAGACCAGCCTGGCCAACATGATGAAACCCCATCTCTACTAAAAATACAAAAATTAGCCAGACATGGCAGCACATGCCGGTAATCCCAGCTACTCAGGAAGCTGAGGCAGGAGAATCACTTGAACCCAGGAGGCAAAGGTTTCAGTGAGTCAAAGTCATGCCACAGCATTCCAGCCTGGGTGCCAGAGCAAGACTGTTTTTTTTTTTAAAAAAAAAAAAAAAAGAAAAAAGAAAGAAAAAAGAAAAAGAAAAAGAAAGAAATGTCTGTTCAAATCCTTAGCTCATTTTTTAATTGTATTATTTATTTCTTCATGTTGAGTTGTAAGAGTTATATCTGACTACAAGTCCCTTATCACATACATGATTTGCAAATAGTTTCTATCATTCTATGGGTTGTCTTCCATTTTCTTGATGGCATCCTTTGAAGTACAAAAGTTTTTAATTTTGAAGAAGTCCAATTTATCTATTTCTTCTTTGGTTACTTGTACTTTTGGTATCATGTCTAAAGAATCATTGCCTAATCCACAATCATAAAGATTTGCACCTATGTCTCCTTCTAAGAGTTTGATAGTTTTAGCTTTAGTGTACGATCCATTTCAAGTTAATTTTGGGGTATGGTGTGAGGTAGGGATCCAATTTCACTCCTTGCATGTGGATCTGCAGTTGTTCAGCACTATTTATTGGAAAGAATATTCTTTCCCACCATTAAATTGCCTCAGCATGCTTGTCAAAAATCAGTTGACCATTAGTGCAAGGGTTTATTTCTGGATTTTCAATTCTATTTCATTGATCTATATGGCTATCCTTATCCCAGTACCACAAAGCCTTGATTACTGTAGCTCTGTAGTAAGTTTTGAAATCAAGGAAGCTTCAGTCTTCTAACTTCGTTCTGTTTTTGCAAGATTGTTCTGACTATTCTGGGTCCCTTGAATCAGAAAATTTTATATGAATTTTAGAATCAGCTTTCAACTTCCGCAAAACAAGCAGCTGGGATTTTGCTAGGAACTGAAGTGGATCTGTTGATCAATTTGGAGAGGATTGCCATCTTAACAATATTAAGTGTTCCAATCCATGAACATGGATGTCTTTTCATTTCTTTAAATCTTCTTTCTTTTAACAATGTGTTGTACTTTTCAGTATACAAATCTTGTACGTCTTTTGTTAAATTTACTCCTATATTACTCCCTATGATGCTACTATAAATGGAATTATTTTTTAGTTTCATTTTCAGATTCCTCATTGCTCATATATAGAAATACAACGGATTTTTGTATATTGACCTTGTATTCTGCAACCTTGCCAAACTCATTTATTCTAATAAGTTTCTTTGGTATGTATCCCTTTGAATTTTCTATATACAAGATCATGTCATCTGCAAATAGAGATAGTCTTCTTCCTTTCCAGTCTAGATGCCTTTTAGTTTACTTTCTTGCCTAATTGCCCTGGGAGCCTTTGGGACAATGACAAATAGAAATAATGAAAATGGACATCTTTGCCTTGTTCTTGATCTTAGGAGAATCTTAGGTCTTTTGCCTTTTCACCATTAGGTCTTTCTTTATTAAGAATGATGTTAATTGTGGGATTTTCATAGATGCCCTTCATCAGGTTAAGGGAGTTCCCTTCTATTCCTAGTTTGTTGAGTGTTTTTATTATGAGAGGGTGGTGGATTTTGTCAAATGCTTTTTCTGCATCTATTGAGATGATCATGTTGTTTTTTCTCTTTTATTCCAATCATATGGTATATTGCATTGATTGATTTTCTTATGTTGAGCCAAATAATGGTGCCTTTCAATAAATAATTCTTAATCTTAATATAGGTCAATTTATAATGCTTTACTTACTTTTTTTCTTTTTTGAGATGGAGTCTTGCTCTGTCACCCAGGCTGGAGTGCAGTGGTGTGATCGCAGTTCTCTGCAACCTCCACCTCCTGGGTTCATGCTATTCTCCTGCCTCAGCCTCCTGAGTAGCTGGGATTATAGTCACCCACCACCATGCCTGGCTAAATTTTGTATTTCTAGTAGAGACAGAGTTTCACCATGTTGGCCAGGCTGGTCTTGAACTCAAGTGATGCATTCACCTCGGCCTCCCAAAGTGCTGGGATTACAGGCATGAGCCACCATGCCCAGCCAATGTTTTACTTCCTTTTTGTTTTTTTGTATACTGTGAAAGAAGTCTTTGTCTATCCCAAGGTCATGAAGGCATTCTCCTATATTGTCTTTTATATGTTTTTTTGTTTTACCTTTTATATTTTGACTTATAATCCACCTGTAAAATGTTTATAGAGATTAACATAAACATTAATTTTTAATTGACTGAGCACTATTTATTGAAAAGATCATACCTTCCTATTGCTCTGACTCGTCATAAATTGAGCATGTGTGTGTACCTCTAGACTATTCTGTTCTATTCGTCATTTGTCTAATCTTGCTTAAATACCACATTGTCAGCCGGGCGCGGTGGCTCAAGCCTGTAATCCCAGCACTCTGGGAGGCCGAGACGGGCGGATCACGAGGTCAGGAGATCGAGACCATTCTGGCTAACACGGTGAAACCCCGTCTCTACTAAAAATACAAAAAACTAGCCGGGTGTGGTGGTGGGCACCTGTAGTCCCAGCTACTCGGGAGGCTGAGGCAGGAGAATGGTGTAAACCTGGGAGGCAGAGCTTGCAGTGAGCTGAGATCCGGCCACTGCACTCCAGCATGGGTGACAGAGCGAGACTCCGTCTCAAAAAAAAAAAAAAAAACCACATTGTCTTAATTATTGAGTTTCATAAGAAGTCTCAATATCCTCTGGTATAAGTCCTCTTATTTTCCTTCAAGATTAGCTTGGTTATTTTTGGCTCTTTGTCTTTCTATATAAATTTTACAAGCAACTTGTGAATTTACACACACACATACAATCTCCTAGAATTTTTATTGGAATTGTATTGATTCTATAGATCAATTTTGGGGAGAAATTACATTTTTACAATATCGAGAATCTATGTGAGTTAACCAGCAAAGAGCTTTTTCAAACTTTATCTTTTCTATGATTTTACTCAATGAGAATAAGTTAAGCTACTAATAAAAATAACAACAATAATTTTAATATCTAACATTTGTAATAGTTAGTACACACTGGATTTCTGGGTTAAATGCTGTATAGCCACTATATTATTTACTTAGAAAAATTAACTGTTAAAATTTACCAAAAATTGTGAGACCTCCATGAAGAAAGCTATACATTTTGTTACAGGGCATAAAAACAATATTTCAACTAATTGTGAGACACAGGCTGTCCTTGAATGGGAAGAATTAATCATGATAAATGTCAATGATTTCCAAATAAATATGTACCTTAAGTTAATTCCAATCAGAATATCAGAAGTCTTTTCCTGGGGCTATACAAAAAGTATTTAGCATTTATATTGGAGAAATTCTAAATGTTTTAGAACTGATAACAAAAATATTTAACTGTGAAAAGACAGTGAGTGGGATTCCCTTACCAGCTATGAAAACTTTCTACAAAGCTAATATAATAATTTAAAAACTGTATGACTTTAGCTTATAAATAAGTGTGCAGATCAGAAGACCAGAAAGTCAAAAAAAATCTGAGTGTATATTCAAATTTAATACATTATAAACATGGCATTTTAGTTCAGTGGGAGAGAAGATGGTGTATTTAATTAATGCTACTAACGTAATTGTTTATTCATCTGGAAAATAACACCTCCAGCCATGAATAAAATCATTATGAATGAATTAACCCTAAATGAAAAATAAAACAAAAAATAATAGAATAAATTTAGGAGAAAATGTGTATAATTTCAAGATTGGGGTGTGGCGGGGGTGGGGGTTGTTGCTTATGCGTTACAGGAAATCTAGAATCCAGAAGAGAAAAGACAAGTTTGACTATAAAAAGTTAAAACATGGCCAGGTGCAGTGACTCATGACTGTAATCCCAACACTTTGCCAGGCTAAGGTGGGAGGATCACTTGAGGAGTCCAAGAGAAGCCAGGGCAACATAGGGAGACCCTGTCTTTACAAAAATATTTGTAAATTAGCCAGGTATGGAGGCAGAAATGGGAGAATTGTCTGAGTCCGGGAGTTCGTGATTGGGTCACTGCACTCCAGCCTGGGTAACAGAGCAAGACCTTGTCTCAAATAAATAAATAAAAATTAATACAATAAAAGTTAAAACACAAGAACAGATTGGGGTAGACTGGGTGCGGTGGCTCATGCCTGTAATCCCAGCACTTTGGGAGGCTGAGGTGGGCAGATCACAAGGTCAGGAGATCAAGACCATCCTGGCTAACACGGTGAAACCCCGTCTCTACTAAAAATACAAAAAATTAGCCGGGTGTGGTGGTGGGCGCCTGTAGTCCCAGCTACTTAGGAGGCTGAGGCAGGAGAACAGCATGAACCCAGGAGGCAGAGCTTGCAGTGAGCCAAGATTGTGCCACTGCACTCCAGCCTGGGTGACAGAGCAAGACTCCGTCTCAAAAAAAAAAAAAGAACAGATTGGGGAAAATATCTGCAACATTCTTGATTCGTGAATTAACATCTGTAATACATAAGGAGCTCTTGCAACTGATAAGGAAAAAAACTCTCAACCCAACAGAAATACGCACAAAGGACGTGACTGGGTAATACATGGGAAGGGAAATTAAAATGGTCAGTAAGTGAAAGATCCCCAGACTCACTAGACAGGGAAATGCAATGTATTTTATAAGGTAACATGATAGGATTTCTCACAAATCATATTGGCAAGAATTAAAAAGCTTGATAGCATTCAGTGCTTATGAAGGTGTAGATGAAATAGTTCATACAATGTTAGTGGGAGAGTGAATTACTGTCCTTTGGACAAAGAATGCTGGCCAGAAGCTTTGGTTAAATGTCAAACATATACACCATCTAACCAAAGAAATACACTGGTGGATGTTATACCTCAAAGGACACATATTTACAGGTGGTTTTTCATTTTTCACAGCTATTGAAAATGAGTTAGGCCTTATTTCTGGGCTCTCTGCTCTGTTCCCCTGGTCTACATGTCTGTTTTTGTACCAGTACCATGCTGTTTTGGTTACTGTAGCCCTGTAGTATAATTTGAAGTTGGGTAAGGTAACGCCTCCAGCTTTGTTCTTTTTGCTTAGGATTGCTATTTGTGCTCTTTTTTGGTTCCATATGAATTTTTAAATAGTTTTTTCTAGATCTCTGAGGAATGTCCTTGGTAGTTTGATAGGAACAGCACTGAATAAGGCCACACTCCTACAACCGTCTGATCTCCAACAATGCTGACAAAACAAGCAATGGGGAAAGAGCTCCCTATTTGATAAATGGTGCTGAGATAACTGCCTAGTCACATGCAGAAGATTGAAACCGGACCCCTTCCTTACACCATATGCAAAAATCAATTCAAGATGAATTCAAGACTTAAATGTAAAACCCAAAACTACAAGAGCCTTGGAAGACAACCTAAGCAATACCATTCTGGACATAGGGACTGCCAAAGATTTCATGATGAGGACACCAAAAGCAATTGCCACAAAAGCAAAGATTGACAAATGGGATCTAATAAAATTGGGAGCTTCTGCACAGCAAAAGAAACTATCAACAAAGTAAACAGACAACCTGCAGAACGGCAGAAAATATTTACAAGGTCTAATATTCAGCATCTATAAGGAGAAAACAACCTCATTAAAGAGTGGGCAAAGAACATGAATAGATACTTTTCAAAAGAAGACATATGTGGCCAACAAGTATAGGAAAAAAAGCTCACTATCACTGATCATTTGAGAAATGCAAATCAAAACTACAGTGAGATACCATCTCACACCAGTCAGAATGGCTACTATTGAAAAGTCAAAAAATAACAGATGCTGGTGAGGTTGTGGAGAAAAGGGAATGCTTATACACTGTTGGTGGGAGTGTAAATTGGTTAACTATTGTGGAAAGCAGAGTGACGATTCCCAAAAGAGCTAAAAACAGAACCACCATTCGACCCAGCAATCCCATTACTGGGTATGTACCCAAAGGAATATAAATCATTCTATTATAAAGATACATGCACACTTATGTTCACTGCAGCACTATTCACAATAGCAAAAACATGGAATCAACCTAAATGCCCATCAATAGTAGACTTTATAAAGAAGATATGGTACATATACACCATGAAATACCATACAGCCATAAAAAAGAACAAGATCATGCCGTTTGCAGAAACATGGATGGAGCTGGAGGCCATTATCCTTAACAAACTAACACAGGAACAGAAAACCAAATACTGCATGTTCTCACTTATAAGTGGGAGTTCAATGATGAGAAGACATGGACACAAAAAAAGAGAATAGACACTGAGGACTACCTAAGGGTGGAGGGAGGAAGGAGGAAGAGGATCAGAAAAAAATAACTATTGGGTACTAGGCTTTGTACTTGGGTGACAAAATAATCTGTACACAAACCCCAGTGACATGAGTTTACCTACATAACAAACCTGCACATATACCCCTGAACCTAAAATAAAAGTTTTTTAAAAAAAGAAAACGAGTTAGATCTAGAGTATTGACTATATGAGATATCCATAACATATTAAGTTGAAAAAACAAGTTTTAAGTACTATTATGAGCCAGGCATGGTGGCTCATGCCTGTAATCCCAATACTTTGGGAGGCTGAGGTAGGTGGATCACTTGAGGCCAGGAGTTCAAGACCAGCCTGGTCAGCATGGCAAAACCCTATCTCTACTAAAAATACAAAAATTAGCCAGGCGTGGTGGCACATGCCTGTAGTCCCAGTTACCCGGGAGGCTGAGGCACAAGAATCGCTTGAACCCAGGAGGCGGAGTGTGCAGTAAGCCGAGATCTCACCACTGCACTTCAGCCTGGGGGACAGAGTGAGACCCTGTCTAAACAAAATCAATGAAATCCAATTATAAAGAAGAAGAAGGAAAAAAATCAACTTCTATATATGCTTTATGTATGAAATGTTTTTTATGATACATGTGATTTATAATAACTGCATAAAGTGTTTCTACCTTTTAACCCATTGTTTTGGTTGCAAAGGTCACCAGTTCTCAAGCTTGGCTGCCCTTTGGAATCACCTGGGGATTTTTTAAAATGCTGATGTCTGGGCCCTCCGTCCAGAGATTCTGATTTAATTGTGATGAGGTACGGCCTGGACATCAGATTTTTAAAGGCTCCCCGGGCGATTTTAATGAGAAGCAAACCCTGAGAACCAGTGGCATAGATAACTGAGGTCAGAAGCCCAATTTTGGAATAATTTGAGGTATGACCTGTGAAGCTATTTTTGCAATTGTCCTATTAACCACTAGATGGCGTGTTATCCACACGACAGCATTTCAACAACCAGGTTTTTGCCGAACTCTTGGGGAGGTGAAGGACTTAGGCAAGCAGTAAGCAACCAAAGATGGAACGGAACAGACCTGGGACCAGGAATTGTGCCAGGTTCTGGCCTCATCCTGCATCATGTAGTGAGCATACAGCTTTTTTTTTTTTTTTTTTTTTTTTTTTTGAAGTTCTGGGGGGAAAAATGATCATCTTTAAGCCTGGCCTTGCTTCAAGTCAAAGAGAGGAAGTGCTCCTTAGTCTCCTCCTGTTTCAGTGTCTTTTCTTGGCTGTGAGTTACAGAAAGTCATTCTTTGTGGAAAGGCCACACCCTCTGTTGTTTGGCTGCAAGGGTGAAATGGAAGGAGGCTCTTTGGAAATCTCTTAATTAAAAGTAAATAATTGACTGTGTATTAAACAGCCAGGGGGCAATATTTAAATGCTATTTATAGATTCAGATTAGTGGTGGGAGTAAACAGGACAGTCAGGAGAAAACTGTTAAATTAAAAAGATTGCCGTCACCCTCACACACAGGAGTGTGATTTTTTTTTTTTTTTTCTGAAAACAAGTACCTCTGGGCTTCATTTTTCTCCCTTTGATCTCAAAATAAACACCAACCTCCACACTTCTTGGTCATGCACTGCTGGTTCATTAAAGAGCCATATGCTGATTTCCTCTGAGTGTTTCCTGTGAGGGTCATGATTAAGGGCAAAGTCAAGAAACAATTTAAGGACAATTTTGCAATAAAATTAGCTCCAAAACTAAGTGTAATTACTGTATCAGTGTTTCTATTATTTGGACTTTTTCCCATCAGAATGTATAAATAGTGTTTTTAATGAATATACAATGTATGTATTTCTGAGAACCAAGAACTCTGACTCCATGAGGAGGCAGATAGTTTCTATATCCCAGAGCAGGTCAGTAATGTGAAGGATTTGAGATTTCCTTCGTAGCTATTCATCTATAAAGCAGCCAGTGAGCCATGAGGCCCTGCAGACCATCCCATCAAAAATCTCAACCAAAACTTGTATCAGTTAGGGTTCTTCAGAGAACCAGAAGCAACAGGATATATCATATATGATGAAGAATCAACTCAATTGATAATGGAGGCTGAGAAGCCCCCAAATCTGCTGTTGGCAAGCTGGACACACAGGAAAGCTGATGGTATTGTTCCAGTCTTGAGGCCAAAGACCTGAGACCAGGAGAGCCAATAATGTAAGTTCCAGTTCAAGTCCAATCCCAAAGGCAAAGGACTGATGTCCCAACTCAAAGACCAGAGAGTGAAGACCCAGCTCTAAGGCCGAGAGAGTGAATTCTTGCCGACTCAACTTTTTTTTTTTTTCCTATTGAGGCCTTCAGTGGATTAGATGGAAATCAAGTAACTTTGTCAAAGTATGTTCCACAGAATTCAAATTCCTTGGGATGTTAATAAAGGCAATTTGGTAGAAAAGGGCTCCAATGCCAAATAAGTGTGGAAAATCCTAGGTAAAATAAACAGATATCTTTTCTGCAGACATTCTCAGAGCCTTTAATATGTCAATGTGCTTTGCAGTTGTCCAAGAAGAGGTGGTATTTTGCAAAGCTTTTCAAACTTATTTAACAAAATATCTTGTTTGGTATTTAGCACCTCTCTAAATCCTGGGAAATACTGCTTTATAAAGTACTTCAAAGCAGAGATTGTGCTTTATCTGATTGTTATACCCCAGCCTCTAGGTCAGTGCCAGCCAAACAAAGAAATTCAATAAATGTTTGAGAGGTCTATTAAGTGAAATGATGAATGACGAATGAAATAGCAGTAGAGATATGGCCAAGCCATAAACATAAATTCTACACCAGACTAGCCTGAGTCTACGTCAAGGACTTCCCAGAGCACTCCCAGAGAGCCAGAAAATGCAAAATGGATATTGAGAAGCTTAGAGTAGAACCTCAGCTCTCACCAGTATAGGAGATGCCACAGTGAGAATGGGATAAATGGACTCTTCCTTAGTGAAGCAGATGCCAACTGTGCCCTCATTGCTCTGCAACTGCCAGCACCTGCATTTCCGTCTGGTATTTTCCCTTGCTGCAGAAGCCATCTCTGTTGTCCACTTGGCAGACCCCTGAGAGCAACCCTGGATCAATGATCAGCTGGAGTCAGTGTATAAATACCCCAGCTCCCTCACTGCCTAGATGGGATTAACTCTAGGCATGTGTTTTACACCACACCCAGAATGCTTGTGGTGGGTAGGATGTGCTTCCATGGCCACACTGATAAGTTGAGAATGGCTGGCTTCCTCCCCATTCCTGCCTCCTTCCCCAGTCCCCTGCCAGTGCCCCTTGAGATCATCTCTCATATAAACTACTTGCCTCCTGATGCTTGACTCAGGATCAGGGGTTCTGGGGGGCCTCTGATAAAATATTGCTTATCCTTTCTATGAACTCTCTCCTGTCTTGACTCTACCTCAGTTCCAGGACCACTGAACCCCTGGAAATTTCCCCTAAATTATTTCTTGAAGTCCTAGAAGGGGAACCTCCCATGTGCCCACAGTCTTGTTTGTCAGCTGCAGTCCCCCACTGCATGGCCTGTCTTCACTTGCATTCACTGGCATTAAGGAGAGACTTGGTGATGTGCCTCATACTGTGCCAGGTGCTGGGGGGGCAAGGTGAGTGAAACAGTCTTGGAGCCTACCTTCATGAAGCTTACAGGCTTTTTGGGAAAATAAGCGCAATCACATTATCACGCAGATCCACATGCAAGAATAATCTTTAATAAGTGCAGGCAATTAAAACCAGAGGGTGCAATGCAGAATAACAGGGGGTCTAATACAGTGGAAGTTATAAGAGAGGCTTCCCAGAGGAACTGGACTTACTGATGAGATATGAAGGATGAAGGAACTAAGTAGGTGAGGAGGTAGGGTGGGGAAGAGACCCAGGCAGAGCAAACAGCATATGCAAAGCACTGGGTACAGAAATGTGCCCTTTGCATGCCAATAGTCCTGATAAGTGGACATCCTGAGTTTTCTGAAGCCATCAGTGCTGTCTAAGGAGCTGCAGCAGAGGTAGGGAGGAAAGCCATCTTCCTAACTGTGCAAACTTTGTCCTCTGGGCCCCCAAACAGCTCTGCTTATTTCCTGAAGGTCACAAATGTGCATCTTGCAAGTCAGCTTCATCTCCTCTTCTGCAAACTGCTCACCAGCCCTTCTCTCTGCAGGAGGGTTGCACTGCCCCAGCCTCTTGCAGTTGGGCTTGGCCATGTGACTTGCTTTGGCCAGTGAAACTGGAGCAGAAGTGATGAGCTCCACTTTCTAGGGGAAAAGCCTTTAAGAGCTGATGCACAGGGGCTATGCTGTCTTTCCTCTTTGCCATGGCAACTGGCGGTGTTCCAGATGGGTTAGCTCTGTCTGTCCAGGACCACAATGACACATCAGCTGACCCTCAGTAATCATGTGGCATAAGCAAGAAATAAGCTTTTGTTGTTTTAAGCCACTGAGATTTGAGGGTTGCTTCTGTATGTAGCATGGTCTAGTAGCCCATCCTGACTGATGAACCTGTGAAAACTGGTCCAGAAAAGACACACACAGCCACGATAGCATGGCAAGTAACTGCCCCATCTCTGGGGCCCCATGGCTTGTGATGCTTGCATTTGAATTTTGGCTCTGCCACTTCCTCACTGAGAGATATTGGGAAAATTACTCAAGTTTTTTATGCCTCTGTCTCGTCATCTATTAAATGGCAATAATGTACAGCTTGGGCAACAAAGCAAGACCCCCATCACAACAAAAAAACAAAAACAAGATAAATTAGCTGTGACACGTGCCTGTAGGTTCAGCTAATCGTGAGACTGAGTCGGGAGGATTGTTTGAGCCAGGTCAAGCCTGCAGTGAGCCATGATAGCACTGCTGTACGTCTAGCCTGGGTGACAGAGCAAGACCCTGTCTCAATAAAAATAAAAAAATAATAAATTAGCAATAATTGTATTTACTGCATATCCTTGTGAGAATTACATAAATTAATTCATGTAGGCTGGGCACCGTGGCTCACACCTGTAATCCCAGCACTTTGGGAGGCCGAGTCAGGCAGATCACCTGAGGTCAGGAGTTCGAGACAAGCCTGACCAACATGGTGAAACCCCATCTCTACTAAAAATACAAAAATTAGCCGGGCGTGGTGGTGTATGCCTGTAATCCCAGCTACTTGTGAGGCTGAGGCAGGAGAATCGCTTGAACCTGGGAGGTGGAGGTTGCAGTGAGCCAAGATCACGCCGTTGCACTCAAGCCAGGGTGACTAGAAGAAACTCCATCTCAAAAAAAAAAAAAAAAAAAAAAAAAAAAAAAAAAAAAAATCACGTAAAGAGCTTGGGAAATTGTCAAGCACAGAGCAAGTACTCAATAAATGTTAACTTTATTATTAATATTTCCTCAAAAACAAATAACAGTTGGATGCTGCAGGTTGTCTAGATCCCTTTTTAGGAAAAATATTATCCAAAGGAAACCTCACTGGCTTCTCACTTCAAGAGAGACAATTTCCTATATCAGGGGATGCAAACCCAAATGCCCCTGAGGAGTCACAGAGACACCTTACCATATTATTTTGATCCATGTTTGATAGAGACCCAGGTACGAAGAAACACAGGCTCTTCTATAATGAAAACAATGGTGCAAAAGAAATGATAAGTGTTCAGCTTCCACGTGGGGTGAGGGAGCTACAAGCAATATTGGTGCTATAGGGGAGGGGTGCACTGGAGCCTACAAACCCGTCCAAAGGGGAGTTGGGGGCCATCTGCAAATGTAGGTGGAGCGATGCTAGATTTTCAAGTTTTGTTGCTTTAAGAAAAAAAGAAGTAAAGCCAGGCATGGTGGCTCATGCCTGTAATCCCATCATTTTGGGAAGCTGAGGTGGGCGGATCACTTGAGGTCAGGAGTTTGAGACCAGCCTGGCCAACATGGTGAAACCATCTCTCTACTAAAAATACAAAAATCAGTCAGGCGTGGTGGCAAACACCTGTAATCTCAGCTACTCGGGAGGCTGAGGCACAGGAATCACTTGAACCCGGGAGGTGGAGGTTGCAGTGAGCTGAGATTGTGCCACTGCACTACAGTCTGGGTGACAGAGCGAGACTCCATCTCAAAATGAAACAAACAAACAAAAAAAACAAAAGAAGTAAGGAGCCTGTAATCCCAGCACTTTGGGAGGCCGAGACGGGTGGATCACCAGGTCAGGAGATCGAGACCATTCAGCTAACATGGTGAAACCCCGTCTCTACTAAAAAATACAAAAAACTAGCCGGGCGAGGTGGTGGGTGCCTGTAGTCCCAGCTACTCTGGAGGCTGAGGCAGGAGAATGGAGTGAACCTGGGAGGCGGAGCTTGCAGTGAGCTGAGATCCGGCCACTGCACTCCAGCCTGGGCAATAGAGCAAGACTCCATCTCAAAAAAAAAAAAAAAAGGAGATTCTAATTTTTAACTGTGAACTTGTTTATTTTTAAAACATTGTTTAGGCCAAACAGATCACATCAGAAGGTTGAATGCAGTCGGTGGTTTGTATCCCTGTTCAAGAACCCGCACATGCATGGGGCAGATGGCCTCCCTAATGTGTGTGCTTCTCTGGGTGGCTTTTCCAGAACCTAGGGAAACACATTCCCAAAGATGCATGCAGGCCTCCATCCCCTGCAAACATAAAAGCCCTCCCAGGGTTGAAATGACAATGTTTTCAGGATCCAGCACCCTCTCCAAGTTTCCCAGGCTCTGGTTCCTCTCTTGGACTGAGCTCAAAGCGATGTGAGTGGTCTCTTCTCAGCAGTTTTTGGGAGATATAAGCTTGTCCCAGGCTCCTGGCCTCAAAATAGGAGGTGAACGGACTGGGGATAGTGCAAGGCACCCCTGCCTCCTCACCTGCTCCACACCCTTCAGGTCCATATGTCAAAGACATACGGTCTTTTAGATAACTTTGAGCGAGGGGCCCGCAGCGGCAGCCCTGGAGCAATGCACCTGTTTCTCTATTTGGAATCTGTCTGTTCCTGTCCTCCTAGCAATGGTCAGTCAACAGCAGGTTTGCAGCCCCCCACTGGTCCTCCCAGATGCCTCCTGTCTCTACAGGATTCCTCCCAGCCTCCCCTTTCTCCCCCACACAATGGGGAGAGGTCTGAAGGCCAGAGACTTCAGGAAATATCTTGCCCCTGACTTTTGTCTGTTAACCTTGGCCTGGGGGAAACAGTGAATTTACATCAGCCAGGGTAGAGCAGCGGATCTTTCCAAATCATCACCAGTGACTCTTTCTTTCTTTCTTTCTTTCTTTCTTTCTTTCTTTCTTTCTTTCTTTCTTTTTTTGAGACAGAGTCTTGCTCTTGTGTCCCAGGCTGGAGTGCAATGATGCCATCTTGGCTTACTGCAACCTCTGCCTTCCGGGTCCAAGCTATTCTCCTGCCTCAGCCTCCCGAGTAACTAGGGTTACAGGTGCCCACCACCATGCCCGGTGGTATTTTTTTGTATTTTTAGTAGAGACAGGGTTTCGCCATGTTGGCCAGACTGGTCTCCAACTCTTGACCTCAAGTGATCCCACCTTGGCCTCACCAAAGTGCTGGGTTTACAGGCATGAGCCACCACACCCAGCCCATCACCAGTGACTTCTAAGTTGACACCAAGCAGATTACTTACATTTTTTGATGATTCAGTCTCTTATCTGTAATGTAGGTGTAATAATAGCAGATTCATGGTCATGTGCCACCTAATTCATTAGCATTTCCTAATCCCAGTGAGCTTCTTTGGGGGAGAGCAGCACTACACTATAGGATCACACATCTCAGTTTACTGGTAGCAGCCAAATGGGGAAAATGATACTGAGGAATGTGATTTAGAATACTTCACAATGATGCATTAATTATTTCACTGGATTGTCAGAGTTTCTTGCTGCAATTTATCTTTCCATGTGGGTTTCTGCAAATAGAGCTGGCAGACTTTTCCTCCCCAGTCCGACCCCAATTCCAATCCCAGTTCCAATTGTTGTTGAATTTCTTGCATGTGGTCTAATCCTACAGCCACACATGAACATGGGAACAAACTGGTTTTTAATAACATGGAAGAGGCAGGAGAAAGAGAATCTTCCCCAAGTAATGAGACGTAGACAGCCTAACACTCTGGAAGAAGAAAAAACCTTTCTAGAGACTTTTTTCCCCCAGAATCATCCTCATTAATATTAGAAGACATTTGCTGCCACTTTCAAAGAAGCAGCTTTGTAACATGTCTGTAACTAGCACAGAACAAATTAATTTATTTCAGGCGGATTCATAGCAGCAACGGGCAAAGCTCTTGCTCACACCTCTCCCCTCCAGCAGGTATACGGGGGCTGATGCATCCTTCCGTGGGAACTTTGGATATGGTAGGTCCTTAGAAAGGGCTCATTACCAAGACAAGAGTAGCAAACTGTTCTTTCTCTTGCAGGAACCCACCAGAGTGAAAGACACAGGCTTTAAGCACAAGAGGAGGATCTGGGTATGTCTCCAATCTTTTGTTACTCTCCAGATATTCTTGGCCCTGCACTTACAAGGGTGGGTGTATTAGAAGGGATGGGTATAGGGGTTAGGAGTGGGATCCATCCACACATGCTTCCAGCCCTGGAGACCAACAGCATGGATGAACCTCAGCCAGCTAGGGTCAAGAGGCCAGCCACCTTTGGGAAACCTACTCATTATTATTATTTTGATTTTTATTTTTTTGGGATGGAGTCTTGCTCTGCTCTGTCGCCCAGGCTGGAGTGCAGGGATGTGATGTCAGCTCACTGCAACACCCGCCTCCTGGGTTCAAGCTATCCTCCTGCCTCAGCCTCCCAAGTAGCTGGGATTACAAGTGTGCACCATCATGCCCGGCTAATTTTTGTATTTTTAGTAGAGACGAGGTTTCACCATGTTGACCAGGCTGGTCTCGAACTCCTGATCTCAAGTGATCTGCCCGTGCTGGCCTCCCAAAGTGCTGGGATTACAGGCATGAGCCACCGTGCCTGGCCGGAAACCTATTCATAAGACCAAACAGCACCCACTAACCAGAGCTGTCTAGGGATCTATCTGTGAAAACACAGCAACACCAAGGCCCATATTCAGCTCTGACCTACTTAGTGATTGCTGACTGTGCCTTCCGGGTTGTTCAGTACTTGGAATGTTACCCCTGCCCATGGGCACGGAAGGAGGTAGCAGCTCCCACTCATCTATGTGCATGAGCTGACTTAATCTTCACAACAGTCTTGCTGTACAGAGGCTATCACTCTGCCTATTTTTAAAATTGAAATAAACTTCCTAGAACATAAAATTAACCACTTTAAAGTGTGTAATTCAGTAGCTCACAATGGTGAGGAAAGGGAGACTCCAATGCAGGCATTTGAGATCATCTAGTCAGTCACCCAGGGAGGCAGGAGTCTCCCCTACAGGGCAAGGGCCAGGCCCGGCTCACTCATTTTTGTATTTTCAGAGCTGGTGCAGAGTCAGGACTCAGTAAACACTGAAGAATAAATGCTAGCATAAATGGCAAATGAATGTCTATGCGCCCACACTATTGCATTTCACGACGATTCCTCTTTGGGGATAAGGGTCCTTCTGATTTCTTGGATTTTGCCTCCTCCTCTAGCTCTTGATAAGTGACGCCCCGGCTCAGAGCAAAGCAGGCTGGAAGGGGAGCCAGGCTTACACGCGGCTAGCACCTTGTTAAGACAGACATGCCTGCTTCCCTGCCATGGCCTCTAGCCAAGCTCTATCTACCCCTGAGGCTGTAACACCCTCCAGCGGCCCTGCCAGGGGTGGATGTGCCATCAGCTCTATCCTCACTAGCTGTGTGAATTTGGCCAAGTCACTTAGCTTCTCTGGGTCCCAGTTCCTCATTTATAAAATGGGACAAATAATAGTAAGACTCTCGTGCAGATAAGATGGGACCAAGTTTCTGCAGAGTTTAGCATGGTGATTCTGTTCTTAGACAGCAAAACTGCCGAAAACATCTTGCATGATGTCTACATGGAGGTGCACTGTACTCGTCTCTCTATGTCTCAGTAGCTGGAATTTTTTTTTTTTGAGACGGAATCTCACTCTGTCGCCCAGGCTGGAGTGCGGTGGCACCATCTCAGCTCACTGCAAGCTCCGCCTCCTGGGTTCACGCCATTCTCCTTCCTCAGCCTACCAAGTAGCTGGGACTACAGGCACCTGCCACCACGCCTGGCTAATTTTTTTATTTTTAGTAGAGACGGGGTTTCACTGTGTTAGCCAGGATGGTCTCGATCTCCCGACCTCATGATCTGCCTGCCTCAGCCTCCCAAAGTGCTGGGATTACAGGCATGAGCCACGCCCAGCCAGTATTTGGAATTTTTTATAATATTTTTTAAAATAAAGGGACTCTGGCTGGGCATGGTGACTCATGCCTGTAATCCCAGCAGTTTGGGAGGCTGAGGTGGGTGGATCACTTGAGGCCAGGAGCTCGAGACCACCCTGGCCAACATGGTGAAACCCCGTCTCTACTAAAAATAAAAAAATTAGCCAGGTGAGGGTGGCCCACACTTGCAATCCAGCTACTTGGGAGGCTGAGGCAGGAGGATCACTTGAACCCAGGAGGTAGAGGTTGCAGTGAGCCAAGACAGCGTTGCTACACTCCAGCCCAGGCGACAGTGGGAGACTCCATCTCAAATAAATAAATAGGGCAGGCATGGTGGCTCATGCCTGTAATCCCAGCACTTTGGGAGGCTGAGGCCCGCAGATCATCTGAGGTCAAGAGTTTTGAGACCAGACTGACCAACATGGTGAAACACCATCTCCACTGAAGATACAAAAAAAATTAGCCAGGTGCGGTGGTGCACATCTGTAATCCCAGCTACTTGGGAGGCTGAAGCAGGAGAACTGCTCTGCCAGGAGGCAGAGGTTGCAGTGAGCCGAGATCTTGCCATTGCACTCCAGCCTAGGCAACAGAGGGAGACTCCGTCTCAAATAATAAATAAATAAATAAATAAATAAATAAATAAATAAATAAATAAAGGATTCTTCAGGTGGCTCAATGAGACATTTCCCATTTCTAAGGAGAAGGAATATACATGCCCTGTTAGGGGCTTAGGGCAGGTCTGGTAAGTTTCAGAGAGGACAGCACAGAGAGCAGAGGAGAATAGTCAGTATTTCTTCCCTGTGCTCAGGAGGTGGATCAAATGCTCAGCTAACAGAAGCCAGCCTGGAGGATCCAAGCTGAATCCACTACACCCACAAAGAAGCCCCATGGTTGGGAGTACAGAGAAGTCAAGAGCTGACAATGAGAACCTCCTCACTCCCTTCTCACTCTCCTGAGATCTTGACTCTCTTCCATTCCCACCAAGCCACTCAGGCCGCTCTCAAACCACTCCTCCCAGCTACCCTCCAAGCCCACTGCCACCACTGTCTTACAGGTAGAACCTTCTCCTTGGTCCTTTCTTTTTAACCCAAATTATTTAACCCATTTCTGGTGTGTGTCCCATTCCCACTTGCCCAGACACCTGTCCTCTGAATGCCTCTGACAGGGCTGAGAGAAGGACCCAGGGGTCATCTTTAGTGCTGTTCATTAAATACTTCTCTTTTTTTTTTTTCCTGGGTAATGATAGGATTGGAGTTAGCCATGTGACATGGAGTTAGCTCTGTGACGCTTTGGCTAATAAAACGTGAGGGAAAATGACCTGTGTTATTTCAAGGTGGAAGCTTCAGGAACCAGCGCACTACTTGCTAAGCTCTGTCTTCCTCTGCCAGACACCTGGCAACACGCCGGCTCACAGCTTCTCTGCCCACCTAGGTCCTGGGGTGAGGATAGTGCCGGGACAAGCCCCTAGTCTCCCAACAATGGGCATGTGACATGATCAAGAAATAGATCTTTGGGTTTTTTTTGTTTTTTGTTTTTGTCTTTGTTTTTTGAGACAGAGTCTTACTCTGTCGCCCAGGCTGGAGTTTGCAGCAGCGCAATCTCAGCTCACTGCAACCTCTGCCTCCCAGGTTCAAGCGATTCTCCTGCCTCAGCCTCCTGAGTAGCTAGGATTACACG
The DNA here is from genome assembly GCF_024542745.1 of Macaca thibetana thibetana. Lineage (NCBI taxonomy): Eukaryota > Metazoa > Chordata > Mammalia > Primates > Cercopithecidae > Macaca > Macaca thibetana. The sequence continues at coordinate 91,434,146 of NC_065584.1, forward strand.
CGTGCGCCACTACTCCTTGCTAATTTTTGTATTTTTAACAGAGACAGTGTTTCACCATGTTGGCCAGGCTGGTTTCAAATTCCTGACCTCAGCATCAAATTCCTGTAATCCAGCTACTTGGGAGGCTGAGGCAGGAGGATCGCTCGAACCCAGGAGGCAGAGGTTGCAGTGAGCTGAGACGGTGCTGCTGCACTCCAGCCTAGGCAACAGAAGTACTGGAATTACAGGCGTGTGATTCCAAAGTGCTGGAATTACAGGTGTGAGCCACTGAGCCTGGCTGATCTTCATTGTTTTAAGCCACCAAGATTTGGGGGTTGTTTGTTACAAAGCATGACTAAACTGACTGGAACGGACTGCACAGGGTCTAGAGAGATGGGAGGCTGTTAGGTGAAACATACTGGCCATGGCTGATGGCTGATGACTGGCATTCTCCTCCAGGATACCAAAGCGCAGAAGCAGAGGTGGAAGGCCATGGAGGCACAATTTCCACAGGGAGCCTTTTTAGTCATTGTTACTACACTAATGGAAAGACATGAGAGGACTCAGTGTAGAACTCAGGACTGAACATGGTTAGCCTGCAGGAGAGGACAGGACACAGAGTATAGTTTCTTACTGTTACTACACTAATGAAAAGACATGAGAGGACTCAGTGTAGAACTCACGACTGAACATGGTTAGCCTGCAGGAGAGGACAGGACACAGAGTATAGTTTCTTACTGTTACTACACTAATGAAAAGACATGAGAGGACTCAGTGTAGAACTCACGACTGAACATGGTTAGCCTGCAGGAGAGGACAGAACACAGAGTATAGTTTCTTCTAGTCTTATCTTCCTACCAGCCATTGTCTCAGATCCCTCACCCTTGGGGTTCCCTTCCAGATTCACATCACACTCCACTTCCTACTATGTTCTTACATCTCTTAAGATTCCAGATCATGATGAAAATGAGCATTGGCATGTCTTGCACTCTTTGTCCAAGAACCAGCCCATTTTCCTTTCTACCTGTTCTTTCCCATCTCACATGGTGGTCAGTGGATACTTTTTTTTTTGACAGAGTCTTGCTCTGTCACCAGGCTGGAGTGCAGTGGTGTGATCTCGGCTGACTGCAACCTCCGCTTCCCGGGTTCAAGCAATTCTCCTGCCTCAGCCTCCCAAGTAGCTGAGATTACAGGCACGTGCTACCACGCCTGGCTAATTTTTTTATTTTTAGTAGAGACGGGGTTTCACCATGTTGGCCAGGATGGTCTTGCTCTCTTGACCTGGTGATCCGCCTGCCTCGGCCTCCCAAAATGTTGGGATTACAGGCATGAGCCACCACACCTAGCCCTAGTCAGTGTATACTTTTTAAAGCATTTTTGTTTGTTCTTTCATTCACAGAGAATGAAATGCCTAAATCCTAAGTGTACGATGTAGTAAAATATCATCAGGCCAAGACCCCTGTAATTATCACTCAGTTGGTAAATTCTTGCAGGATGCCAAATTGGAACTTTAGGTGCTGGAGTGGTGAGCATTCCAAAGCAGTGGGCGTGAAGCCAGTCTTATGACTCTCCAAGCCTAGACCCCCTGGAGGGATTGGGTCATTAGGCATTAGAGAAGATTTATAAAGGGTACCGCTCCGCAGATGCCTAAGCTGAGAGAACCAACCCAGGCAGGGCGGAGTGAAGCTGCCTCCCTCCTTCCCTCAATCAGGAGAATGGGGTTTCAAGGGATCACATGGAGAGCTTGACATGTGTCCCTTGTCATCAAGGGGGACCCGGTGACCTGGTATCTGATGACCGATCAGGAAACTTTGAGGACAAGGGAGGAGCTGACTAGTTGAGGGCTACTGCACTGAATGGGTCTCTACTCCCACAATTTGATGGAACAGAAAATGTGTGACCTTTCCCCATGGAGCAGGTGTGACGCTGTTGGGCAATAGAATCCCAACAGGAAGAACCTGTGTTGAGTAGACTATCAGGGGTGTGAGCCTGCCTGGGGGAAATGCCCTGCCTTTGTCGTAACATATGCAGTCAAATATTTCCACTGGCGCCAGCCAAAGAACCCATGGAAGCCCCTTGCCAGGCCCCACAAGCAGAAAACCTCTTACAACAAGGCTGAGGAAGGAATGATGGACTTTGTTGCCCCCTTTCCTACTCCCCTCTTCCCCACCCCATTTCCCACTGCAGTGGCAGTGGCAGGGCCAAGGCCAGGTGTCCCTTCACATGGGTCATTGCTTAGGTGGTTCTTAAATGATGTGACTTTCCGCCGGGCGCAGTGGCTCATGCCTATAATCCCAGTACTTTGGGAGGCCGAGGGGGGTGGATCACTTGAGGTCAGGAGTTTGAGACCAGCCTGACCAACATGGTGAAACCTCGTCTCTACTAAAAATACAAAAATTAGCCAGGCAAGGTGGTGCACGCTTGTAATCCCAGCTACTTGGGAGGCTGAGGTAGGAGAATTGCTTGAACCCGGGAGGCAGAGGTTGCAGTGAGTCGAGATTACGCCATTGTACTCCAGCTAAACTCCATCTCAAAAAAAAAACTGGTTGTTTCACTCAACCCAGAAGAGTCTGAATTTGTCTGTCATCTTCAAGCTGTGGAAGAGAACTGGAAAGGGAGAAAATGCCCATTTCCCTTCCCCCATTCCTGTGCAGCAGGCCCTTGCCTGCAGGAGGTCCTACAGTGGAGGGGCAGCAGCTGTCACTGTGAAGGAAGGCAGAGACTCTGGTTATCAGCCAGCACCGCATGTAACCAGTGTCTGGAGAGGAGGCTGTCTCTGTTGTCACCTCGAACATTCTATGCCCCTAAGAGTGACCAGGAAAGACATGGAACTGACCTGAGACTTCATCCAGAACCAGAAAAGGCAATTCTGAGGGATATTTCAAGGGAAAACGTGAGAAAAAAAATCAGTTACTTTCATGATGACATCCCAGGAGTACTGCCTGCTCAATAAGCCAGTCTCCCACATTTTGACGTCTTAACTCTTAAATCGATGTGTGAATATCTCTAAGCGATGTCTGAGAGATGATTTTTAAAACAAAAATAGTAAATGTCCGTAATAATTTCGATGTAAGTAAACGATCTTCTAAAAATGCATAATGACACTAACAGCCTATGACGTGTCAGATGTCCTGTGCTCTAACACGGCTCCACCATAGCCCTGGCATTGGGCATCCCTGTATCCATTTTCACATAGAAGAAAGCTGCCAAGGGGCAGACCTCAGATGCCAGTGTAGATCAGCTTGACCACATTGTCTCCGCAGTCTCTTTAATCTAATGTGTGTCTGGAAGCTCCAGGGTTTTGAATGGTTCTCCATTTTCCAAAATGTGGGCATGCCTCGTGGCTCATTCAAAGACAACCCACAGATGGGCCAAGTCAGGATGGCTTTGTGATCAGGAACATGGCTTGGCCATTAGACAGCCTGGGCTCAAATCCCAGGGGGATTATCCATGAGTGATCTATCTTTAGAAAAGCTACCTAGGTGAAGGACTATGCTTCACACAGTGCCTGGCACATGCAGGAAGCTCTGTGTACACCATAGTAGCCACTGTTGTAATTATTCTTGCCCTTGGACTTGAAACCTGGGAAAAGAGGTAAATCCCTCCTGGAGAAGGCTTTCCTGTTTCCCAACCACTTATTGGATAATTCAGGGCTGGGACTTTGTTCTTGGAGGGCTACAAGTATAGGAGGGACACTGTCTGAGATAACTGAAGGGTACAGATCTAAACATCTTTCCCTCATCCATCTCTGCCTTCAAACATCTCCCCCACTGGCCTGTCCCACAATCTTAAATTTCATCGTTCACCTTCCTTTGGGTATTATCTCTGAAAGCTCCTGTTAACAAGTAAAAGGGCTAGCACACTTTGGGTTATAGCGCCCCTGCCACAACACCCTGGATTGCTTTGAGATATGGATGTGCGCTGGTGTTGCAGGGCTACCTGGCATCCTTCCTGCTTCCTTTCCAGGGGATTTTCCCTACTGTGGGAATCTCAGACAATGGGGCACACACAGGACTATGCTGGAGCACAGCTCACCGGCCCACCGGCACCAACTTTTAAATTCTCAGGAATCCTTCCAGCTGCTTGTTAAATGGTTGGCAAATAAAAATCAGTCATGGTGAGAATGTCTTCACCATGGAAGTCAGCAAATGCTACAAATCAGGGCTTTTCCCACTGGTGAGCAAGCTGTTAAACGTTTCTCAGCCCACCACCCAGCACAGCACTTGGGTTTAGCCACCTGATCCTCCCTCTGAGGCCTTGACTCTCAGGCAAGTGATCCAAGACACAGGAACAAGACAGAATCCATGTACTGCAGGGGCAGCTGGCCATGGCAGGGCAGAGGGGAATCTAGTGGGGGTGGTGGCAGGGCCCAAGGGTGCCAGAGTCAGTTGCCCCTCCCTGGCATGACTTTGGCCAAGTCTTCCTCTTGCCTTCCCCTTCCTTCATTTCCTGCCCAATTTTCAAGCCGCCTTCTCTTGCCTTCCCATCCATTTCAAGAGCTTCCTTTTTCTTTTATGTTAACCAGAGCCAATTTCTGCTGAGGGGTCTGATTCATATAGGTGACTAATCATTTGACAGACAGAGGTCCCCGAGAAAAGCAAAGAAGCTCTCATTTTGATTCCTCAAGAAGGACGACTGCTTGGGGCAGAGCAGCCTTGGCTTACTCACTTAACAAACATTTATGGAGCACCTACTGTGTGCAGGCACTGCCCTAGTGCCAGGACAGGAAAGGAACAGGTACGTCTCTGTCCCTAGGAACTTACCACCTAGCTAATGGAAGCAGCTCTCAAACAACTGATTATGCAATTAATTTTTCTGAGGATTGCTCCATCATCATTGGGTTATACCAAATTACTGATAAATATTTGAATACTGCAGTGGGTAAAGTACCATGCAATGTACAAATGGACATACCGAAAAAGATGAAACAGTCTGTGCCTCCCTCCCAAGTTCACAGTTTAGCTGACAACACAGGTACATGCTCATGCCGCTGAATAACCTTCCAACACAAGTTCCCACTTGTCAGAATCATGGGGAGCTGCAGCTTCCAACTTTGGGGATCAGGAAACGCTTATGTGAAGAAAGTGGGATTTGAACACAGCCCGGACTGTGATTAACAATAAGAAAAAAAAAAAAGAGTTCAACAACACAGACAACATACCTGTAAAATTAGCCACCTGAAATTCTAATGTCCAAAGGTGATCATGGTTAGCATAGCCATGAGTGGCCTTCTGCACAGCCACGGGATCCCGTTAGGCACACTCTTGTATAACCAGCTGTTTTCACTCAACAATATGTCATGGACATTTTTCCATGCCAATTATTCCCAATCTACATCACCATTTAAGCGGCCGGCAAATACTCCATTATACGGATGTACTCTAAATTAATCAAATCCCCATCGATAAACATTTAGTGTTGCGGTCAAGGGCACAGACTCTGGAGCCTCAGAGCGTGGCATCAATCCTGGCTGTGCAACTCCCCAGCTGGGTGACGGTCAGCAGAAACCTAGCATCTCTGAGTATGTTCCTCCTGTATTAAATGGAGGTGTAGTTGTTTCTTGGTGTGCGTGAGGAATTGGTTCCAGGAGCCCTATACCAAAATCCACAGATGCTCAAGTCCCTTATATAAAATGGTGTGATATTTGTATATAACCTGCACACATCCTCCTATATACTTTAAATCTTCTCTGGATTACTTATAATACCCCATACAGTGCCAACGCTTCATTTCATTCTTGTGGATCCAATGTAGCAGTAGTCCGCGCATGGCAAATTTGGGTTTTGCTTTTTGGAACTTGGCGGAATTTTTTTTTTTTCTGGAATGTTTTCCATGCATGGTTGGTTGAATCCACAGATATGGAGGGCTGATTGTATTAACAATACAGCCCCCGCCGGGCACAGTGCTCACGCCTGTAATCCCAGCACTTTGGGAGGCCGAGGAGGGTGGATCATGAGGTCAGGAGTTTCAGACCAGCCTGGCCAATATGGTGAAACCCTGTCTCTATTAAACATACAAAAAAATTAACCTGGCGTGGTGGTGCACACCTGTAGTCCCAGCTACTCGGGAGGCTGAATCAGGAGAATCGCTTGAAATCGGGAGGCAGAGGTTGCAGTGAGCTGAGATCGCACCACTGCACTCCAGCCTGGGCGACAGAAAATACAGATAAAAATAAAAAATAATACAGTCCCCGCAGCATAGGGATGTTGTGAGTAGCTATTTGTAAAATGTTTAGAACAGTTTTTAGCACTGTTAAGCACTGCACTTAACAGTAAATGCTGTTAAGGCCAACTACTGTTACTGTTAAGCAGGACTGTGGCCATCCTCTGTGTTTAGAATGTTTATCTTTGTGCACCCTTCTCAGCACCTACTTAGGATAAACACCGAGAAGTGGAATGAAATCGTCAAACAGTGCACTTATTTTAAATCCTGATCAATGTCATCCAATTGCCCTCCAGAAATGCACTAGCCGCTGGTGGACAGGAGGACGCTGTGGCCGGCGGGAGGCTGCAGAGGAGACAGACCCTGCCTCCTAATTGGAGCACCGGGGACCCTCACCAGCCATCCACACCGCCAGCGAGGCTTGACTTGCCCTGTCTTCCGGGCGGCATTTTGGAATATAAAGCAGGAGGAAAATAGGCAGCAAGTCAGATTCTCTCACTTTGATTTCTAGAAGGAAAGCTAGAGTTTAGGCCATGTTCGAAAATATAGGTCAAATCTCGGTTTCTGTGGTTACCAAACACTGTCAACCACCCACTCCCTCCCTCGGGGGCGATGCCAGGGTTCCGAGGCCGGGCATCGGGCCTGGCCCCCGCCGGGGTCCCGGGTCTGCTGCCCCGCGGGCCTGCAGGGTCTGCACCGGGGCGAGGGCCCGCGGGCACCCTGCCCTTCACTTCTTTTCGGGGGAGGGGCTGGTGGGCTTGACGGAGCTGCCGACGGGGTCCGGGGTCGCGCCCATCCCGCCTGGCTCCCCGCGCCCGCGGCTGCAGGGTGGGCACGGGCCGGGCCCGCTGGAGGAGGGGGAGGCCGGGCGCCGCGGGAACAATGTGCTCGGTTGTTGCCGACTGTCAGCCTCATTCCCGGATCCTCCTTTCCACGCCCCTTGGCCTAACTGCCGCGGGCCCGGCGCGCAGAGGGAAGAGCCCCCTTATTTGGTCTTGGAAAGAAAGGGGAAAGGTTATCCTCAGATGCCTGCGGCGTTGGGTCATCAGCCCGCAGCGGCCGGCACGCACGCGGAGCAGCTCCCACTCCCGCCGGCAGGGGGCGGCGCCGGGCAGCGTCGGGGAGCAGCCGCTGGTAAACAGGCCCGCAGGTTCCGCCGCGGCCGGCGCGGATCCGCTCTTCAGAGTGGGTAGGAGGTTGGCGTGGGGGCGGAGGGGGGACAGAGGGGGGGGGAGGGGGGGCGACGGAGGGGGCGGTGTCACAGGCAGGGAAGAAGAGGGAAAAGAAGAAAACAAAACCTTTTTATGGCTAGTCAAGCTTCCAAAATTGGAAAACCGTTTCAGTTCGAGGGTGTGACTTTGCCATGTCGATTTCATGTGAAGCATTTGAGAGTGCACGGGGTGGGGGAAGGTGGGGGCGGGGTGCGGGGTGCTGCGGTAATCAGTGTTAAGATAAGCCGTGCCATTGGGGTGCAAGTTACTAAGATAATTAAAAAGGTACGATTTGGGGATCAGTGTCGGCTCGGGCACTTTCCTCGCCACCCCCTTCCCTCTCTTCCTCACTCCTCCCTCCAACCCTGCTTTTCCAGCCTCTCAGCTTAGCCTGGTGACGCGCAGGGAAGTCTCGCTCTGACCCCCAGGCTGGAGTGCGGTGGTGCGATCTTGGCTCACTGCAACCTCCGCCTTCCGGGTTCAATCGATTCTTCTGCCTCAGCCTCCTGAGTAGCTGGGACTACAGGCGCGCACCACCAGCCCAGCTAATTTTTGTATTTTTAGTAGAGACAGGGTTTCGCGGTGTTGGCTAGGATGGCCTCCATCTCTTCACCTCGTGATCCTCCCACCTAAGCCTCTCAAAGTGCTGGGATTATGTTTCTAAGCACTAGCCACGTGCAGGCTGGGCCTTGCCCAACCTTCTTATCCTGCGGAGCTCAAAAAGAAGAAGCTGACCATACTGGGATTTGAACCCTGGTCCCCCCCGGTCCTTCACCCTTCAGCGTTAAGGCTTATTCCACGGTTAAGAGCACATTACCCCGCCAATCACTCCTCCAAATAAAGCTCGGGTAATATGTGTCATTCTTCGAAGACCTTTAAAAAAAGATCAAAACAGTAACTGGTTTGACTTTTTCAGCAGAACAAAGCAAAAGGGCATCAGCACTGGAGGTAAGTCTAGTGGGCGAGCCTGCTCCCTAGAGGTGAGAAGGAAGCCAGGGGGCATTCGTTTCACTCCAGCTGCCCCAGGGGCTCTTGTCCATCTCCAGAGAGGCTCTTGGGTAGCGTCCTGCCTCGGTACTTGTTACCCCACAGAGCCTTCCAAAGAGGGGCCTGGCAGGCGGGAAAGCTGTTGCTAACTCTATTTTCTATTTCAGGCAAGTTGCAAGCAGCCCTCGTGTTTTGCCTGCAGGTCCCACAGGGTCCTCCGCCCCTTCTCATTGTTCGAGCTGCTTCCTGAGGGGGTTACCAATAATTTTCACTCACAAGACCTGCATCGGGTTTCTTCATCTGGAAAGAAATTAATTTTCAAGTCACACAATTACAGACAACTTTTAAGAGTCGCTGTGACAGTTTCATGCTTACCTTAGATTAGATGGTTCCAGTTTATTCTTTTTTAAAAAAGAAAATTTGCGTGAACAAAATTAAATCCAAGAAACATGGTTTTTCTCTAGCTTTGTGTGTGTGTGTGTGTGTGAAATAGTTAAAAAATAAAATAAAATAAAATAAAGAAAAGAAGCTGCTTCTACCAGTTTTGGGAGGTTTCCAGGTTTCCAGACATTTACTTAGCTTGATACATAGTATATTTCTGTGGGAAAAGGACAGCATGAATATCTTATAGCTTTTACTTCCAGCATTGTTGTATTGGTTACAGTCAACTCCACAGTATGAACAAGTTGATCAGCTCCGGTAAGGCCTCCCATTTCCTAGTGGAAAAACCCAGGCCTTTTCCACTGCTCTTGTGTCTTGCTCAGGACTGCACTTTTTGTTGCTAGTCCCTTGCTTGGCACTTCCTAGCTGACAGGCCAGGAGGCAGGCTCACTCTCCTTGGCAATGACTCTGCTAATCCCAGACACCAGCTTCCATGAGAACCAGCAGTCACTTCCAGCTGGGGGCAACCCCATCTGGGTTTGCCCTGACATCCCAGAGCCCAGGTCCCCATCCCAGAAGCCAGTAAGAGTCCTCAGCAGGGTCAGGAATGTAGCAGCATGGCTGCTGCCTTTTCCCTCCCAGATGCAGGCTGGAGCCTGGGGGTCCCTAACGCCTGCCTTGGCTCTGCACTTCTTCCTGAGGTTCTCCTCAGCATGAAACTACTCCCAAATGGAGATATGGTTCCATTCCATTGCCTGGATTCTGCTCTCTGTTTATGCCAAAGGAATGTCACACTGTCCCAGCATCATCTCAGGGGCTGCCCTATTTGGAGGGGCAGTGGTACCCAGCAATGGAGCAAGGACATAGGGAACAGAGCTGCACAGCCTTGGTCACACTCCTTAAACTCTTTGTGCTCCCCCTGTTGTGAGGATTTAATGATCGCTTCATATGTGAAGGACTTAACACAGTACCTGCCCCCTGGGGAGCACAGGTGGGCATACCTCCCAGGGTAGTTCAGAGGATTACGTGAAATAATGCCTGTAAAAACCCTTAGCCCAGGGCCTAGCACTTAAGAGAGGGCACAGTCATGTGGCCAGTAGTATAATCAGCTACTTCTTTTGATGGGTCAGCTATATGCTACAAACTAAGGCTCTTTACTTATACATTTGAATCTTTGTGGAAACCTAGAATGCAGACAAAATTATTGCGTATAAAAGGAACTCAGAATCAGGCTAAGTAAGTTACCCAGTGTCATACAGTTAGTATACAGCAGGGCCAGGATCCATCTGGCTCCAAAGTGTGTGGCTTTGCAGTTATGGGCAACCTTGGAAGAAAGAATAAATCATAAACAGTCCTATAAAGTGAGCTGCAGGGTCTTCATGGAGAGGAATTAAAACTGACTCCTCAGTGTGAATAACTGGCAGTTAGCCATGTGTCTTTGAAACGGATGTACAAGCCAGTGACAGAAGGCTAATTACACATGTAGATATAATGCCAGTGGACAGCAGCTACCTTTGGGTCTCCTGACTACTGTCTTCTTAAATCCTTCAAGCCACATGGCAGTCCTTTTAAGCCCAGTCCTTTTAAGGCTTGTCAGGACTCTTCCTGTTTTCTGGAAAAGACAGAAATCCAACCCAGACTGATTTAAGCAAAAAAGAAATTTAATTGGCTCATGAAACTGATAATGGAAGGGTCCAGCTTCAGGCATAGCTTGATACAGGAGATCAACAACATTATATCGACTGGCCTTCTCCATATCTTAGCCCTGTTTTCCTCCCTGTTGGCTTTATTCTCAGGTTGGCTCTTTCAGTGAACCTTTTTTGTCCCTTGTTGGCCAGGCCTAAGAGAACTTAGAGACTTGGGTCTCTAAAAGAAATCATGGTTCCCTTTATTAAAAGAGGTCAGGGATGCTGAGCAGGTAAGTATGACAGATGTCCACTACACCCTGCCTATGTACACCATGGATCAGAAAGATAGTAGAGAAAACGCCAGGCACAGGTGGCTCATGCCTGTAATCCTAGCACTTTGTGAGGCTTAGGTGGTCAGGTCACTTGAGGCCAGGAGTTTGAGACCAGCCTGGCCAACATGGTGAAACCCCCTCTCTACTAAAACACAAATATTAGCAGGGCATAGTGGTGCATGGCTGTAATCCCAGTTACTTGGGAGACTGAAGTGGGAGAATTGCTTGAACCCAGGAGGCAGAAGTTGCAGATTGCACCACTACACTCCAACCTGGGTGACAGAGCGAGACTCGCCTCAAAAAAAAAAAAAAGGAAAAAGAAGAAAAAGAATGATAATAGAGAAAAAACTTTAATGGTTTAATGGTGAATGTATTAGTCCATTCTCTCATTGCTATAAAGAAATACCTGAGACTAGGTGATTTATAAAGAAAAGGGGTTTAATTGGCTCACAGTTCTGCAGGCTATACAGGAAGCATGGCATCAGATTCTGGGGAGGCCTCAGGGAACTTACAATCATGATGGAAGGCAAAGGCAGAGCCAACATTTCACGTGGCCAGAGCATGAGGAAGAGAGGAGCAGGGGAGTCGCCACACACTTTTCAACAACCAGATCTCGCAAGAAGTCACTATCTCCACGACAGTACCAACAGGGAAGTCCACCCCCATGATGCAATCACCTCCCACCAGACTCCCACCTCCAACATTGGGGATTACAATTCAACATGAGATTTGGCTGGGGACACAAAGCCAAACTATATCAGTGATCAGTTCTGCTGCTAAGAGCACTCACAAACCAAGCACGCAGGGGAGGGGTAACTAGAAGTGTTTTGGGTTACACAGGAGACCCATACTCCTCCCATTTTGAGTCAGACTAGCCAATTTTAAATAGTAGAAAGGCCGGGTGTGGAGCCTCACACATGTAATCCCAGTACTTTGGGAGGCCGAGGTGGGTAGATCACTTGAAGTCAGGAGTTCGAGACCAGCCTGGCCAGAATAATCCCAACTACTCAAGAGGCTGAGGCAGGAGAATCACTTGAACCTGGGAGGTGGAGGTTGCAGTGAGCCGAAATGGAGTCACTGTACTCCAGCCTGGATGACAGAGGGAGATTCTGTCTCAAAAATAAATAAATAAACAAACAAATAACAAAGAAAAACCTTGCTATCCATAAAGATTGGGTGTGAAGGACTTTAGAAATCTTCAATGTCCTAGTGTAGCAGAATGCTTTAACAATATGATACATAATAATATAAACAGAATACATAACAAAACGCTTTAACAATGTAAATATTACAAATAAGTATAAATGTACATATTTGTACATATGTGGTATTATATATAATATAATGATAATAAATAAGTGTAAAAATGCAGTAAAGTCTTACTGAACCTACTGAACTAAAGATCCCTGTAGACCCTTAATGAGATTCAGTGCACACACAACTGTAAATAAAACATTACGAATCCACACTGAGGGTGGATGCCAGGCTGTTGACTAGGTTTGGTCACAAGCTGCATGATGATTTGTTTCTCACACCAATCTGATGCAATTCAAACCAGTGCCTGAGCAAATTGGCAAATTATTAGATGTCATGGACCTCTGGTCACTTCTCTAACAGTTAAGCTTGAGAACAGTCACTGGACAAACAAATACTAAGGTGCTGCTTTCCTGCCATTAAACATGCTCTGAGCTGAGGGAGAGGCCACCGAGGCACACTCCACATTTCAAGACTGAGGGTGTTGGAAAGTGGGCAAGCCTCCCACCTTCTGCCTGGGGAGTCTCCCAACACTTGTGTCTCCTCTCTGAACCTTTTACATACCACGCCCCATCCCGCACTATCCCCGTCTCTGGGATGGAGACTCTGCACCCCCATTCAGAGAGCAGTCGTGGTGCAATTGTCCTTGATGTCAATCCAGGGTGTCCATTTGTCCAAGAACACTTCAATGTCATGTCCCACACGTGAACAGAGGGCAGGTAAAAACTGACCCTGCACAGATGTCTGCATCTCTGGAATGTGTCAGCCTTCCTCCCATTTGTCTCCTGATTCTCTGCCTCCAGGCGCTATCCATGTGCTCCTCAGGTACCCCTGCTGTGCAGGTCTATTTTGGACCTGAGGATAGTAACGACAGTTACCAGCTACAGTCATGCGTTGCTTAACAATGGGGATACGCTCTGAGAAATTTGTCATAAGGCGATTTCGTTGTCGTATGAAGATTGTAAAGTCTACTTACACAAACCTACATAGCCTGGTACACCCCTAGGCTGTATGATATAGCCCGTTGCTCTGAAGCTACAAACCTGTACAGCGTGTTACTGTCCCAAATGTTGTAGGTAATTGTAATACAGTGGTGTTTGTATATCTAAACAAACATAGAAAACGCAGAGTAAAAATACAGCATTATAATCTTTTTAAAAACAATTAATAAGCTTTATTATAGTACAGATTTAGATTTACAGAATAATTAAGCAAAACAACATAGAATTTCATGCACCCATCCACTGCTCTCTCACCCACCCCACCGTGGTTTATCCTATGAAATTCTTACATGTGGTACATTTCTTACAATCAATGAACCAACACTGATACATTGTCATTAACTATAATCCAGAATTTACACTAACATTCACTCTTTGTGTCATACAGTTCCATGGGTTTTGACAAGTGCATAATAACATGTATTATAATCTTTTTTTTTTTTTTTTTTTTGAGACCAAGTTTTGCTCTTGTCACACAGGCTGAAGTGCAATGGTATGATCTCGGCTCATACAACCTCTGCCTCCCAAGTTCAAGTGATTCACCTACCTCAGCCTCCCGATTAGCTGGGATTACAAGCACCAGCTACCATGCCCGCCTAAATTTTGTATTTTTAGTAGAGACGGGGTTTCACCATATTGCCCAGGCTGGTCTCGAACTCCTGACCTCAAGTGATCTGCCCGCCTGGGCCTCCCAAAGTGTTGGAATTACAGGCATGAGCCACCGCGCCTGGCCTGCATGTATTATAATCTTATGGGATCACCGTCCTGTAGGCAGTCCATCCTTGACTAACATGTTATCTAGCACGTGACCGTATTGAGCATTCACCATCTACTAAATTCTTTTGTACATGATTTCATTTAATCCTGTGTCAGCCCTGGGTGGTCAACATTATTTATTAGCTTCACTTTACACAGAAGAAATTGGCGCTTAAAGAGGTCATGTGATCACTCACCGTAAATCTCACAGAGAGGAAGTAGATAAAAGTAGACTTAGTTCTGGGCTCAAGTCATTCATCCTGTCATGAATCAAGTAGTGACTGAGTATTAGTAGGTGCCAGGCAGGGTGCTGGGGCCTATGAATTTAGTGAAGAGCAGAAGACTGGACTTTGCTCTCAGGGAGTTTAGAATCTACTGGAGAGACAGATATTTGAAAAGCAATTATAATGCTTATTATTACAAAGTATATTTTATGCTGTGAAGGAGAGGTGCTGGCCAGGTGCTGTGGCTAATGTCTGAAATCCCAGCACTTTGGGAGGCTAAGGTGGGAGGATTGCTTGAGGCCAGGAGTTCAAGACCAGCCTATGCAACAGAGGAAGTCCCTGTCTCTACAAAAAATTAGCCAGGGCATGGTGGCACGCACCTGTGGTCCCAGTTACTCAGGAGGCAGAGGTGGAAGGATTGCTTGAGCCCAGGTGGTAAAGGCCAGAGTGAGAGAGGTGGTGTGCCACCACACTCCAGCCTGGGTCACAGAGCAAGACCCTGTCTCCAAAAAAAAAAAAAAAAAAGCTTTTGTCGGAAAGCTTACCCTGAGACAGAGTTTGTGTGTAAGGAATTCATCTGGGAGGTAAACTCAGACAGCGGGTGGGGAAGGGAGACAGGGAAGGAAGTCAGTGAAAGGAATATCAGTGGGAGATTTTCTGCCATGGGCAATGGAAGCTCAGGCCTGCTGGAGATCTCCTGAGGGACCATGTGAAACACACTTAAGGAGCGTCCCACCCACAAAGCCACTAGCTAGGTGCTTATCTCCAAATTCCGCTCATGGCTGAAGGACGCTCTTAAGAGAAGATTGATCCCACAGCACTTCCAACTTACCCTGAGCCAGGGGGCTGCCCCGCTGTAGCCACAGAGGACTCTCAGGCCAGAGAAAGGCAGATGTTGGAGGGACAGAGGTGTCAGCCTGTCGGGAGCTGTCCACCAAGGTCCCAGGGCACTGACAGTGTCTGCCCCGCTATCCCAGGGTGAGGCAAAGGTGCAGAAATTGGGCAGGGGTCTGAGAACCAGGAAGGATCAGAGGAGCTAACATGCTCCTCTGAGGTGTGTGTGCTGGGGATAGGGGGAGCGAGGGGGCTGAGTGGGCCAGGTGGAACTTGAACCGTGCTGAGAAGCACGTGAACTGCTGTGAAATGCTGTGATCCGGCTCACAGCTCACAGAGGGATAGGAGCACCCCTCTGGCTGCAGTTTGGACAGTGATCCAGAGAGGATCCAAATTACGAGAAGAGATTGGGTAGGAGGTTCTTGCTGGGGTCCAGATGAGAGATGATGCTAGCTGGGCCAAAGGAGCTGGTGGCTGAGTTGTGGGGGCAGGAGTTAAAGTCAGCGGGACTGCCACTCTCTGTCTGCCTTGCCTCATACCCTGCCACATCTTTGTCAAGGGTGTTGTGGCTCCTCGCTGGATCCACTCCTGTGGATCCCTTATCTCAAGAGAGGATGAGACCATATAAGGAACACTTGAAAGAAAGGAGCGTGTGTGTTTGTAAGAGGTGCATCAATTTGAGCTCCTGGAAAGTAGTGGCAAAAATGGACTCAGGCAAGCTTACGTAAGAAAGGCATTCATTGGGAGGCTAACAGAACTCATCAAACCTGACGGCTTAGGAAATGGACAGGAACCAAGATGGCTCCAGATGGTCAGGCAGCAGGAATCCCCTGTTCTTTCATTCCCCAAACATTTACTGTGTGCCTACTAGGTGCCAAGCAACAGCACATCCACAGGTAACAGAATAGCAGGTGGGATAAGAATGTATGAAGGCAAAGGAGGGCCCCAGAGCCACACAGGGCATGGAGGGGTTCTGTTTCAGATGCAGGGGACAGGAAGTCCTTTCCAGTGATGCGATCAGAAGAGATTGCTGAATGCAGAGAAGATGCAGCCTTGCAAATCTCCGTGGGGCCAGCATCTCCAGCAGAAGAATGGGGGCTAGAACAAGCTCTGTCTGTCATGGGAACAGTTAGACCCATGTGGCTACTGCTGACTTAGCAGGCCACAGTGGGCACTGTGGATTTCGAGTGAAATGGTGAGCCACTGGAAGGATTTGAACAGGGGGATAACCCTAACCCAATCTGATTTACATGCTGAAAGAATCCTTTTTTTTTTTTTTTCAGACAGGGTCTGGCTCTGTTGCCCAGACTGGAGTGCAGTGGCTCACTGCATTCTCTGTCTCCCTGGGCTCAAGCCATCCTCCGACTTCAGCCTCCTGAGTAGCTACAGGCGCACACCATCACATCTGGCTAATTTTTGCATTTTTGTAGACATGGTGTTTCACCATGTTGCCCAGGCTGGACTTGAATTCCTGGGCTCAAGCAATCTGCCCACATGAGCCTCCCAAAGTGCTGGGACTACAGGCATGAGCCACAGCACCCGGCCAACATGCTGAAAGAATCTCTCTGACTTCCACGTGTGGAACATGCAGTGGAGGGGCACCCAGAAGAGAGCCCAGGTGGGAGGCACCCAGGTGGGGGTCTCTGCAACAGGTGATAGGGGTTGAGGGAGCTGTTCCAGTAGGGAATAAGAAATAACCAGACCCTAGATATTCTTTGGAGGTGGAACTGACAATACTAGTGGATTAGATAAAGTACGAGGGAAAGAGAGAAGTTTAAGAACTCCCAGGTTCTTGGCCCAGTGAGATGCCAGTTACTGAGATGGGGATGACTAGGAAATCGGGAGATTTATTGTGTGTGGGGGGGGGTCACACTAAGACACACAAGAGCTTTAGAAGGATCCCTGAGGATAAATGTAAGCTGCAACTATCCCACATCTTTGTGTCCCTTGCTTAAGATCCAAAGTCCTGGGACATTACATGCAAGTTTCCTAGTGGTGCTGAGGCTGGACAGAGGCCAAGCCCCTGGGCACAGGCTTCAGGACAAGGCTTCTCAGGGAATGCCCCAGATGAAATTCAGTGTACTGTTAAAAATGAAGTGGGATGTTAGATGACCAAAAAATGAGTGAGACTCCACTAGAAGAGGGTAACTCTGAGACTTGGATGATCTGCAAGTGTGCTGAAGGGCAGCTGGGTCAAGCAGGAGCCAGTGTGGACTATGGGCTATAAGGGCAGGGCTGGGCTGGGGGCAATAAGCAGAACATCCAGGGAGGTGGGTTTTGATTAGGTACATGGCAGAAACTCCCAGCCCCTTCCAACAGCCCCTAGGCCACAGGGATGCAGCCATTCCCTGGTATAGAATACATTTGAGCATCAGCTGGTCAAGCACTCAGGATGCAAAAGAAGCAAGCTAAGCATGGTGGGCAGTTGAACCAGGTGAGGGGCTCAAAGTGTTTGCACTGAGCACTCCCATCAGGAGAGTATTTTGAGGATGCAGCCTGTGTGTGTGTGTGTGTGTGTGTGTGTGTATTTATGCAAACGTATATCACATTCTACCGTAATAATAATAGATATGCCTAGAATAACCATCACAAAATAGACTTTTAAAAGAATGAGTGATAAATGAAATAAATCTATTTTGAATTTTTATTTTATTAATTAACACTAAAAATTATTTTTTTAATTTTTTTTATTTTTTGAGATGGAGTCTTGCTCTGTCGCCCAGGCTGGAGTGCAGTGGCACAATCTTGCCCCACTGCAACCTCTGCCACCTGGGTTCAAGCGATTCTCCTGCCTCAGCTTCCCTAGTAGCTGGGACTACAGGTGCCCACCACCACCCCTGGCTAATTTTTGTATTTTAAGTAGAGACAGGGTTTCACCATATTGGCCAGGCTGGTCTCGAACTCCTGACCTTGTGATCCGCCCACCTTGGCCTCCCAAAGTGCTGGGATTACAGGCGTGAGCCACCGCACCCAGCTAAAAATTCTTTATCACAAGTATTAGATTAATTATTGGTATTTTAGGGCCATATGATTGAAAATATTTTATTATTGTTTCATGGATTTACCACTCTGTAATAGTGTAATGTGGAAGCCTAGCTCTAAATTTAGTTTCCTTGAATACTTAGTTTTAATAACTGTTGCGCTTCATAAGATAATTTTCAAAGATGCCTGATTCCAATTGGCAGGCAGGCATCATTGGCCATAGTTAGTGAATCATGACTTTTTTTTTTTTTTTTCCAGTTCCAGCCATCAACTGATCAAAACATTTTAAATGAGATTGGTTAGTAATTCTGCATTTCTTTTCATGTTAATCAGTTATTCTTGAAAACTAATTTGGAACATATTAGAGTTTTATATTGTTTTAACTCGGTAAAGTATACATAACATAAAATTTACTATCTTAAACATTTTTAAGTGCACACTTCAGTAGTGTTAAGTACACTCACATTGTTGTGCAATCTTCAGAACTTTTTCATCTTGCAAAACTCAAACTCTCTACCCATTAAACAACAATGCAGTTTTATACTTGTAATATTTGGGTTCAAACCTGAACTACATATTTCCTTTTTCACTTGGAAAATAAAAATTTTGTTTCTGAATTTTAAAATAGGTACGTAGCAGAGTTTATTGTGGCCACACATTGTTTTTTGGTAAGAAAATAAAAAACACAACATACTGGAAACATCTAAAAACATCTGTTTCACAATGATCTCTCTGTAGCACGTTTCTTTAAAAAGTAGTTCATTTCTAATTTATTATTCAAAGCAGCACTTTTACTTGAAGGTAGAGAGGAAACCAGTTTCTTCCTTCTATTTTACCTGCTATATACTTTTATTATTGAAAGCCACTTGTCGGCCGGGGGCAGTGGCTCACGCCTGTAATTCCAGCACTTTGGGAGGCTGAGGCGGGTAGATCAGCTGAGGTCAGGAGTTCGAGACCAGCCTGACCAACGTGCAGAAAGCCCATCTCTACTACAAATACAAAATTAGCCAGGTGTGGTGGCACACGCCTATGATCCCAGCTACTCAGGTGACTGAGGCAGGAGAATCACTTGAACCCGGGAGGTGGAAGTTGAGGTGAACCAAGGTACCGCCATTGCACTCCAGCATGGGCAACAAGAGCAAAACTCCATCACACACACACACACCCCCCCCCCACACACACAAACACACACAAAACAAAAAATAATCGCTTGTCTTCTCAGGAAAAGTCAGGAAATCGACAGCAGTTGATTTTGTTGCTGTTGTTGTTGTTGTTGCTTTTGGTCAAAGAAGACATTTGTTTCTTATTTAAGCACCTGGCATTATGACAGTCTATATAGATTTAACTGTATTTTAAACACCTTGTTTTCATAAAATTAATCACATTGATGACTTCTTCCATCACTTTGTGTGTGCTTTTGGTTTCCAGTTCTCTCATGCAATACTTTGCCTCTGAATGATGTAGTGAATCCTCTTGATTGAAATCTGACCTCAGACCTTTTTTTTTTGAGATGGAGTCTCGATCTGTTGCCCAGGCTGGCGTGCAGTGTCGCCATCTTGGCTCACTACAAGCTCCGCCTTCCGGGTTCACGCCATTCTCCTTCCTCAGCCTCACGAGTAGCTGGGACTACAGGCGCCCGCCACCACGCCCAGCTAATTTTTTTGTGTTTTTTTAGTAGAGACGGGGTTTCACGGTATTAGCCAGGATAGTCTCGATCTCCCGACCTTGTGACCTGCCGGCCTCGGCCTCCGAAAGTGCTGGGATTACAGGCGTGAGCCACGGCGCCCGGCCTACCTCAGACCTTTTATAAAAAGAAAATTGCAATCAAAACAGTCATCTGGCTGGCCGTGGTGGCTCACACCTGTAGTCCCAGCACTTGGGGAGCCTGAGGCGGGTGGATCACTTGAGGTCAGCATGGCCACTATGTTTTGTGAAACCCAGTCTCTACTAAAAATACAAAAATTAGCCGGGCATGGTGGTGGGCACCTGTAATCCCAGCTACTCGGGAGGCTGTGGCACAAGAATCGCTTGAACCTGGGAGGTGGAGGTTGTAGTGAGCCAAGATCATGCCATTGCACTCCAGCCTAGGGCAACAGAGACTCCACCTCAAAACAAAACAAAAAACCCCAGCCATCCCTGCTGTGGTTAGTTACATTTACACTGTTTTCCCATAAAACATTGTTTTTAATAAAGTCATATACTATTGAGAATATATCTTCTCTGCTACATCTTTTCCTTAGTAGCTTCCAAACAATCAAATTATTTGTTTTTCATCATTGAAACAAAATCAAGCAAATACCATAGACTAATACATGTAAAAAAACCTCACTGTACTTTTATACAACTACACAGTAAATATCTCTTATTGCTTATTTTTCTAGTACTTTTATTTTCAAATCTTCAGCAGTATTTTCAGACAAATGAATGCATTTCACTTTGTCTTTATTTTTCTCTATATTAGTTATACTATTTTTACATGAAAAATAGATCAAATATCCAGAAATGATATGTGAATTTTGGTCTTTTGTGCCAAAAACCTTAGAAGAGATTTCTAAGTGTTTACCATTGCATTTAATGAAATGTTTTAAGGTATGGATTGAATATTTCATTACTTTCAAGATTGCCAGAAAAATTGGAGCGATTGGCTGGGCACGGTGGCTCACGCCTGTAATCCCAGGACTTTGGGAGGCCAAGGGGGGTGGATCACCAGGTCAGGAGATCGAGACCATCTTGGCTAACACGGTGAAACCCCGTCTCTACTAAAAAATACAAAAAACTAGCCGGGCGAGGTGGCGGGCGCCTGTAGTCCCAGCTACTCGGGAGGCAGAGGCAGGAGAATGGCGTGAACCCAGGAAGTGGAGCTTGCAGTGAGCTGAGATCGGGCCACTGAACTCCAGCCTGGGTTACAGAGCGAGACACTGTCTCAAAAAAAAAAAAAAAAGAAAAAAGAAAAAAAAAATTACATGTAAGTTTGGGATCCATCTTGCATTAATTTTTTAAGGTAGGGAACACAGTTCTCCCCAATTCCCACAAGGGGGCTATCCAGTTGTTCCAGTATCCCTTCCTGAAAGTGAATGTTAGCTTTCAAGTGTCAAATCAATCCTGATGACTTTATCTTACTATCAGCAAGTGTCTCTAGGTGCAGTGCACACTTAGGGCAATATTCATCATTGAGGACAGTTAATATGAACCCTTATTTAAGGTTCATATATGGCAATTATAACACTGTTTGGACTTCACTTCTAATCTGATTAGTTCATCATTTTTTTATCTTTCAGTGCAGCTAAGAGCTTATAGTAGGAATAAGAGTAGGGTCAGTTCTGCAAATTTGGTTTCCTTATGTTTGCATTATTAAATGATATAACATACATATTATATAGTATAACCTTTTAATATGTGATAATATTCCACATCTTTTTAAGCTACTCATTGATTTTGTTAAAAATCTCCACATTGATTGAGGGTTTGTCTCTTTCTCTGTATAATTTTGTCTTCTAGTTTTTTGAGACTGATTCTCACTCTGTCGCCTAGGCTGGAGTGCAGTGGTGCGATCTTGGCTCACTGCAACCTCCACCTCCTGGGTTCAAGTGATTCTCATGCCTTAGCCTCCCAAGTAGCTGGGATTACAGCTACATGCACCACCATGCCCAGCTAATTTTTGTGTTTTTAGTAGAGACAGGGTTTCACCATGCTGGCCAGGCTTGTCTAGAACTCCTGACCTCAGGTGATCCACCTGCCTCGTCCTCCGAAAGTGCTGGGATTACAGGCGTGACCCACCATGCCTGGCCTAATTTTGTCTTTTACTTGATATATTTTGAGGAAATGATACTAGGTATACATACATTTTAAATTATTATATAGTCCTGTTGAATTCAATCTTTTATCATGAAGTGATTGTCTTATTGCTGCTAAAACTATTGTCTGTAAAGCATATGTTGTTTGATACTAATGTGGCAATATCAGTTTCATTTTGTGATTTCTTCAATCTTTTAATTTTAATTTTTGTGGCCTTCTATTTTAGATGTTTTTCTTAAAAACAGTATATAGCTGAAATTTTGAAAAATCACCCTGTCATTGTCATTTACTTGGAACATTTAACCATTTACATTTTGTTATATATTTGGTTACATTTGTTTGTTTTGTTTTGTTTTTGAGGTGGGGGTCTGTCACCCAGCCTGGAGTGCAGTGACACGATGTCAGCTCACTACAACCTCCACTTTCCTGGTTCAAGCAATTCTCCTGTCTCAGCCTCCCAGCTGGGACTACAGGTGTGTACCACCATGCCTGGCTGATTTTTATATTTTTAGTAGAGACAGGGTTTCACCATGTTGGCCAAGTTGGTCTCGAACTCCTGACCTCAATTGATCCACCCACCTCGGCCTCTTAAAGTGCAGGGATTACAGGCATGAGCCACCACCTCATATTTGGTTATATTTGGCACTTTATTTTGTGCTTTCCAATTGTTCTACCTTGTATTAGTTTTCCAGGTATGGCTGTATTAGCCTGGGTTCTCCAGAGAAACAGAACCAATAGGATACATATGCCAATAGGATAATTAGGTAAATAATTGATTGATAGATGATGGATAGATAGGTAATAGACAAAGATATTTGCTATAAGAAATTGGTTCGTGTGATTATGAAGGCTAAGAAGTCCAAAATCTACACTCGGCAAACTGGAGACCCAGGAGAGCTGATGATGTCAGTTCCAGTCTGAAGGCAGGAGAAAACCAATGTCCCAGCTCATTCTTTCCTACTCATCTTTTTATTCTGTTCAGGCCTTCAACGACTTGGATGAGGTTCACTCCTATGGGGAGGGCAATCTGCTTTACTCAGTCTACCAAATCAAATTGAATGTCTTCCAAAAACACCTTCCCAGATACACTCAGAAATAATGTTTCATCAAGTATCTAAGCATTCTGGGGTTCAGTCACATGGACACATGAGATTACCCATCACATTGCCATAAGAAAGTGTTGCAAACTGGGTGGCTTAAAATGACACAAGGTCATTATCCACGTTTCTTGAGGCTGCAAGTTTGAAATCAAGGTGTCAGCTGGGCCACGCTCCCTCTGTTATTCTGTGTAGAATCCTTCCTTGCATCTTCCGAGCTTCTGCTGGTGGTCACCTATGCTTGGTGTGCTTGGCGGGCAGTTGCATCACTTCCACTGGCCCCGTTGTCACATGGACTCCTTCCCTTTGTCTGTCTCTTCTCTTCTTATAAGGACACCAGCCATATTAGGTTAGGGCTCGCCTTAATTCAGCATGACTTTATCTTTACATTGGCAAAGACCTTATTTCCAAATAAGGTAACTTTCACAGACACTGGGGCTTTGGATTTCAACATATCTTTTTGGTGAACCCAATTCAACCCATAATATACCTGCTCCATGCCTCTTTTTCTCTCCTTTCTTGCCTAAAAATGTGGGATAAATTTTATTATTTCATTTATTCTTTCCACTGCATTGAGAGTTTTATATTCTATTTCTATTCTTTTAGTTGCTATTCTAGAAATTATATATATTTGTATGTATTCAACATGCACATTACAATGAAGTATATTTAATCAGTACCTTTGCCCTCTCCCAGGACAATAGAAAGGTTTTAGACCACTTTAATTCCACTTGCCCTTCTCCCAACCTTATGTAACATTATTGCCATGTATTCAAATCTATTTTTAAAAATAATCTTCTTATTGTGAAATAAAGCCCAGAGACAGAAACCCACATGAATCAACTGTGTGGCTTACTGAATGATTTTAAGATAAACATCATTCAAGTCAGAAATAAAATTTTGCCAGTCTTCCCAGAAGCACCTCTGTCTGCTTCTTCCCAATGACAAACCCTCCCTTACCTCTTAAGTAACCACTGTGCTAGTTTCTATATTTATCATTTCCTTTAAAAATAATTTTATTTGGCCAGGTGTGGTGGCTCACGCCTGTAATCCCAGCACTTTGGGAGGCCAAGGAGGGCGGATCACCTGAGGTCAGGAGTTTGAGACCAGCCTGGCCCAACATGGTGAAACCCCATCTCTACTAAAAATACAAAAATTGGCCAGGTGTGGTGATGTGCACCTGTAATCCCAGCTACTTGGGAGGCTGGGGCAGGAGAATCACTTGAACCCAGGAAGCAGAGGTTGCAGTGAGCTGAGATTGCACCACTGCACTCCAGCCTGGGCAACAGAGCAAGACTCCATCTCAAAAATAATAATAATAATAATTTTATCAACCAAATGGTATATCCATAATACTATAGCATTGCTTTGCCGAGTTAAAGAATTTAACACTTCAAGTCTCTTTTAATCTGTAAATTCCCTCTCATCCTTTTCTTTTCCTTGGAGTTTATCTCTTGAGGAACCTGGGCTCTCTCTGAGTGGTTTAGCTTCCTTCAGCTTAGAGTTTGCTGCTTACATCCTCACCGTACACTGCATTTCCCTGCCCTCTGTATTTCCAGAAATTTGGGCAGCTGAATCCAGGAACTGGATCAGATTCAGATTTGATCCCTTAGATTGGCAAGACAATAGGAGGCATAGAAAGCCCTGTTGTCTCTTTTATTGATGTTAGCAGTTGTTGATGCTTAGTGCCTCCATCTAATAATTCACTGGGGATGCAAAATGGTGACATTCTACCTTTTTCATTATTTTGTTATTTAATGGTTATAATACTGTTCTAAGGAGATGCTTTCCAACTGCGATCTGGTTACCCAGCAGTACAGTTCATATAGAAATGGGAATAGATGCTAGATTCTTCCTTTATTTGGCAGTTTTCAAGATAATGAATCGGTTTCTTGTCATCCTCTGAGGGTGACTAGTTCTTTTTTATTGTTTCAATATTATCATGTACTCACGAATTTAAACATTATCTTTACCGTAGCTTCAAATTGTTCTGACTTGGGCCAGTGCAAACCTCTTTAGGTTAGTTCTTGAGTCCTTTGGACATGATGCTAGAAGTCTTTAACATCGCTGCTTTCTGACATGACAAGATGTTCCAGGCCCAGACCTGAATTCAGTCATTTATGCAAGAAGTCCTGGTCCTTTGTAGTGTGATGTGGAACTTGAATACATAATATCAGCACCAGCAAAGCTCACTTCTCTAGACTGGTCACTGTTTCTTTTCTGTGGCACTGAACACTCTCTTTGTCTCTCCCTGTCTCTCTCTCTCTCTCTCTCTCTCTCTCTCTCTCTCTCTCTCTCTCACACACACACACACACACACTCTTCTGAGTTTTTCTAATTCTAATGTATTAGAACACATATTCAAATATGTTGTACAAATATGCACAATATTTTTTTGAGACCGAGTCTTGCTCTGTCACCCAGACTGGAGTGCAGTGGCACAGTCTCGGCTCACTGCAACCTCCACCTCCTGGGTTCAAGGGAATCTCTTGCCTCAGCCTCCTAAGGAGGTGAGACTACAGGCACGTGCCACCACATCCAGCTAATTTTTTGTATTTTTAGTGAAGACGGGGTTTCACCATGTTGGTCAGGCTGGTCTTGAACTCCTGACCTTGTCCTCCTCAGCCTCCTAAAGTGCTGGGATTACAGGCATGGGCCATCATGCCTGGCCAAAATTATATATTTAAAAATAAAATAGCTCATGAGTCAATATTGATACTTCTAATTCAAACTACCACAATTTTATTTAACTTCTTCTGTATTACATCTGTAACTCCTTTCTTCTCTATCACAAATCCTGGTTCTCAAGAATACAGGGAATCATGTAATTAGAATTTCTCATAATTAATAATTTTCCTGAATCCCATAGTACACACACAACAGACATGGAATAAAAATACTAAAATACTAATCTACTATCAATATGATTTTTAAAACATTAACATAAACCTTTTGCATATGTTCTCCCGTTCTCTCTCCATTTTTCTTTTTTTCTTTTTTTGAGACAGAGTCTCGCTCTGTCTCCAGGCTGGAGTGCAGTGGCGTGATCTTGGCTCGCTGCAACCCCCAACTCCCTGGTTCAAGTGATTCTCCTGCCTCAGCCTCCAGAGTAGCTGGGACTACAGGCTTGCGCCACCATGTCCAGCTAATTTTTGTATTTTTAGTAAAGATGGAGTGTCACCATGTTGGCCGGGATGATCTCGATCTCCTGACCTTGTGATCCACCCCCCCTCGGCCTCTCAAAGTGCTGGGATTACAGGCATTGAGCCACCGCACCCAGCCCTCTCTCCATTTTTCAACAGCTGTGCTATGTATTATCAGAACATATAGCCAAGACAGTCTAGATGCACACCTTTTTAGTCACTATTCGGTCCTAATTCTACAAGTTAAATTTAATCCTCGCCATCTGCCTTCACATCGGTAAGGGTCATTTTGGTTGTCTGAAGTTTTGTTCTCTACTAAACTTCTTAGACTCATAGGAACAATATTCCCTTAGATCTTTCTTGTTGATAATAGTGTGTTTTTAATACTTGGAATTCAATTTGCTGCAATATAAAATCCTGGATGCACCTTTTCTTAAATATGTGACTATTTTTTTTTCTGGCATAAAGTACTGCTTTCAAAAAGTCTGACAATTATCTATTGTCATTTCTATTCAAATTCCATTCTCTCTTTTTATGTCCAAATAACTTTTTTTTTTTTTTTTTTTTTTTTGAGGCAGAGTCTCGCTCTGTCACCCAGGCTGGAGTGCAGTGGCCGGATCTCAGCTCACTGCAAGCCCCGCCTCCCGGGTTTACGCCATTCTCCTGCCTCAGCCTCCCGAGTAGCTGGGACTACAGGCGCCTGCCACCTCGCCTGGCTAGTTTTTTGTATTTTTTTTTTTTTTTTAGTAGAGACGGGGTTTCACTGTGTTAGCCAGGATGGTCTCGATCTCCTGACCTCGTGATCCGCCCGTCTTGGCCTCCCAAAGTGCTGGGATTACGGGCTTGAGCCACTGCGTGCGGCCGCCCAAATAACTTTTATTTTTATTATTTATTTTAGAGATTGGGTCTTGCTATATTGTCCAGGCTAGTCTCAACCCCCTGGCTTCTACCTCAGCCTCCCAAGCAAATAACTTCTCTAAAGTTCAGTAATTATATTAGAATATCTCTAGGTGTTAATAACTTTTTGTCAATATTCATAAGTACATAGTGTCCTCCTGAACATGTAATTTCAAATCCTTTAATTAAAATTTTGGGCAAGTTTTCTTGGGTTAATTATAGTTTTTAGTATTAATATTTGTTTTGGTCCCTCTCTTGGTATGCTTCCTCAGGTTTTCTTGAAGAAAGCATATAATCCTTGGCTATCATTTGCCACTGTTACTTTCTCCTAAATCCTTTTTATCCCTTTTTTCATTTCGTTTTTATTTGAAAACTTTTTAAAAATCTTATATTCCTCTTAAGGCATTATTTGTTGTTTATTCTTTCCCATGTTCCATCTAGTTTAGTTTTCATTTCTGAAGTGAATTTGCCTTTTACTTCTTATTTCTCTCACTTCATTTCTAAGTTTTTATAATGCTGATGTATTTCCATGTCTTTTATAATTTTTTTAATGTTTTTAGCTGTTTTGAAATAGTAAGTTACATTCTTTGGTCTATTTTGTGGGCATGCCTTTTGTGTGTTTTATTATTTTTGATCCTTATTCTCTTTTTTAAAAATTCTAACTTTGTACAGAATTTGACCTTAGTTTTAGGTGAAATTCATATTCTTGACTTTAGAATGAAGTGGGTTCAGGAAAGTTTTCTACCATCATAAAGTGTCTTCTTCTGTTGTTTTTGTGTAACATGCATCAAACATATAATGGCTTATTCTCGGAGATTTCCTGTCTCTGGTTCCTTCTCTTTTGAACTAGACCTTCTCTTTCCTTCATCTATATTGTCTTCATCCTGCTTAGTTTTAATTCTACTTCCAGCACTTTCTCCTTATTGGGACTGTGTCCTAGAAGAAATCCCTAGACGGTTAGCTTTTAGGGTTCACGATCCATATATATCATTGCCCAGTATTTGCCCCTCCCAGAGTCAACTGCTGTTGTCAATTAGTTTTCAGTGTTTTCCAGCAAACTCCTGCCGGGGTTCTGCTATTCTCAGGTATATCGAATGCCACTCTGTTGCTTTCTTTTCCCCCTTTCCACACAGATTCCAAAATCATAAAGATCTTGAGGTTATTGGTGGTTTGTCCACATATCCACCTGTATTTTAGGGTTTTTGAAGATATCTTGTCACCGGTTTTTTGTAATTGTTGTTTGCTAATATGTGGAGATTCAGTGCAAGAAAAGAGCTGTCACCACTATAATTTCCCCTAATCTCTCTCTCTTCTTTTAACCTCACGAGAAACTATGGTTATTTTGTACAGTCAGTGTTTATTTAGAATTGGCTATATATTCTTTCTTGCTTCTTCATTCCTTCTTTATCTTCTTTCTGGGACAAATTTCTTTCTGCCTTTAGAATTTTTTTTTTTTTTTAAACAAAAGTCTACCAGTGGTGAAGTCACAGTTTTTGTTTGTTTCTGAAAGTAGATTTTTTTGTTTGTTTGTTTTGCTCTTATACTTGAAAAATGTTGTCCCTAAGGATAGAATCCTTGGTTGGTAGCCATTTTTTTCATTCTACTGAAGATATCATTCTACTATATTATGACTTCCATTCTTACAGCTGATAAGTCAGTTGTCAGTCTGTCACTCCATTGAAGGAAGTACATCTTTTTACTCTGACTCCTTTATGACTTTCTATTTGTTTTAGATGTGCTGAGGTTTCACTATAATATATCTAGATTTTCATTTACTTATCTTGCTTTGAACTCATTGTTAAATTCATTATGGAATGATTCATTATTGAACTATCAGTCATAATCTTTTAAAATAATGCTTCTGTATCATTCTCTCTATTCTCTCTTCAGGGACTCTGCTTAAACGTATGTTAGATCTTCTCTGTTTATCTTCCATGTCTTGTAACTTCTATTCTGTATGTTTCATCTTTTTGTTCTGCATCCTGGAAAATGTCTTCCAGCATATCTTCCATCTTATTAAATTCTTTCTTTGGCTATGTCTAGAATGTTTTATATGCATCCATTGAGTTCTTCATTTCAATTCTTGAACTTTTCATTTGTAGAAATTTTATTTCTTTTTCAAATCTTCTATTATACTCTATAGTTTCCTATTCCCTATATACATTTTTAAGGCTGTTTTTAATCTTTAAACATAGGAAGCACATTTGTTTATGATCTGTGTTTGACAGTTCTGAAGTATGAAGTCTTTAAATGCTTCTATTTTGTATTGTTCCTTATTTTCTCATTCACAGTGGCTATTTTCCTGTGTGCTTGATTATTTTTAGTGTATGCTGCTTTTTGTCACTAAAAATTATTTGTAGGAATAATTTGAGATCTAGAAGGAAGTATTCTCACAAGAGGATTTGTATTTGTTTCTGCTGAGTATCTCAAAGCACTACAGTCTGAGTTTCTTTCAAATGAGGTTCACAGCTAGCAGGGGTTTAGTGCTCCCAAATTGTGATACTTTGAGCTTCAAATCCGTTCAACCATTGGTTCACTTCTGGATCATATATACCTAGAGAGTGTATCCCTTTGAGGTCCCAGCTTATTTGGGAGATGGCTTCTTATGGTTTTGATTTCTATTCCTCTTTCCCCAAGACCCTGTAAAATCTAATGTTCCTATGTGTTTAGATCAGCAAGTGCCCTGAGAACAAAGGTTCTTAAGCTTCTCAATTTTCCATCAATTTTCAAGTACCTAGGAATTCCTAACTATGTTGCCAATTCCTTGATACTTTAAGAAAAGTTTAAAAAATATATTGTGTCCAGCATTTCTTTCTTTCTTTTTTTTTTTTTTTTTTTTTGTGAGACAGAGTCTTGCTCTGTCGCCCAGGCTGGGGTGCAGTGGCCGGATCTCAGCTCACTGCAAGCTCCGCCTCCTGGGTTTACGCCATTCTCCTGCCTCAGCCTCCAGAGTAGCTGGGACTACAGGCTCCCGCCACCTTGCCCGGTTAGTTTTTTGTATTTTTTAGTAGAGACAGGGTTTCACCGTGTTAGCCAAGATGGTCTCGATCTCCTGACCTGGTGATCCGCCCGTCTCGGCCTCCCAAAGTGCTGGGATTACAGGCTTGAGCCAGCGTGCCTGGCCTGTGTCCAGCATTTCTATATGTTTTTAGCAGAGAGTTACTCTGAGTAACCTAGCTCATCACTTGTACACCAAAGGTTCCACTTGTCCATTTTGTTAGAGTTAGTTTACTTAAAACTAAGTACTATAATTTGTGAAGCTGCTTTATTTCATACACTCAGACAGCAATGTATTACGATGAGACCTCCCTCTCTTTCCCCAGGATTCCTGGTACCTTTCACACCAGAGATGTTTGACCAAAAGAGAGCAATTACATTATCTACATATTAGATAGTAGTAAAAATGAATTTCTTCTTCATATTTTACTTAAAATCAAAACAAAAAATCTAATATTTTCTTCCATACCCCAAAAGATCATCTCATGCATCCCTTTCTGAAATTAGGTTCTGTTAACTGAGGGGTCCTATGATTCTATTAAAACCTGCTCCAGTAAACAGATATGCTGTCAGAAATGTTCAGTAATTCCTGATCCCAGCTCTTTCCTTGAATGCAGATCTTGGTCAGCTCATTTAAACTTCCTTTCCTTGGGCTGGGCTCGGTGGCTTATGCCTGTAATCCCAGCACTTTGGGAGGCCAAGGTGGTTGGATCACCTGAGGTCAGGAGTTCAACACCTGCCTGGCCAACATGGTGAAACCCTGTCTCTATTAAAAATACAAAAATTAGCTGGATGTGGTGGCACATGCCTGTAGTCCCAGCTACTTGGAAGGCTGAGGCATGATAATTGCTTGAACCTGGGAAGCAGAGTTTGCAGTGAGCCAAGATTGTGCCACTACACTCCAGCCTGGGCAGTAGAGTGAGTGTCTCTCTCTCTACATATATATATGTGTGTATATATATATATGTATGTATATACATATATATATGGAGAGAGAGAGAGAGAGAGAGTTTATTTATATATATATATATATAGAGAGAGAGAGTTATATATATATATATATAAAAACTTGCTTTCCATTCTCTGTCTGTGGTTGTATAATTTGATATTGGGGATGACTATATCACTTCCATGCGCATGTAAAGCCCCTATTTAATTGTAAAATGAAACATTTATTCCTGCTCTTCAGGCATCTGAAAACAAGTATATGGGATTTGAACGTGTTTTTTTGTGTGTGGTGGTGGTGGTGGTGGGGAGGAGGTGGGACAGGCATGGGAATAGCTATCCTGACATCCTTTCAGTGATTCTGCTGGATCTTTAAGATTCCATCTGATGGCTGGGTGCGGTAGCTCACACCTGTAATCCCAACACTTTGGGAGGCCGAGTTGGGCGGATCACCTGAGGTCAGGAGTTCAAGACCAGCCTGGCCAACATGGTGAAACCTCCGTCTCTACTAAAAATACCAAAATTAGCCAGCATGGTGGCAGGCACCTGTGGTCCCAGCTACTTGCTGAGACAGGAGAATCACGTGAACCCGGGAAGCAGAAGTTGCAGTGAGTCGAGATCGTGCCATTGCACTCCAGCCTGGGCAACTAAATAATTTTTTAAAAAATAGATTCCATTTGACCTAAAACAATAGTATGTTCTGTATTCTAGGTTTCTTTTCTGTTGCTGTAAGGGCTTCTAATGTCCTAATGCATTGAATTTATGGAAACTGAAAAATTACGTGAGGCACAGTGGCTCACACCTGTAATCTCAGCACTTTGGGAGGCCAAGGTGGGTGGAACACCTGAGGTCAGGCGTTCGAGACCATCCTGGCCAATATGATGAAACCTTATCTCTACTAAAAATACAAAAATTAGCTGGGCATGGTGGCACGTGCCTGTAATTCCAGCTACTTGGGACGCTGAGGAAGGAGAACTCCTTGAACCAGGGAGTTGGAGGTTGCAGTGAGCTGAGATGGCGCCATTGCACTCCAGCCTGGTGACAGAGTGAGACTCCATCTAAAAAACAAAAAAAATTAGAGCAATTCTGCTACAGTTGTTTCATTTCTGGTAATTTTTAGGTGGTCAGCCACAAAATTCTTACTGAGGCTGAAAGATGAGTTTGTTACAGGACAAATGTAATATAGCTATTATGTCTCAAGTTAAATAAAAGAGGGAAAGAATTTGGCATAGGTCTGGATTATATGCTACACTTACTGCCCTATTTATTTAAAAAAAATCTGAAATAATTAAGCATAAAGGCAGATATATACATCTTACCAAGGTGTTACTTCAGGATTAAAGCTGAGATTTTCCTTTCCCCTCAAAGACATTCTTTGCTTAGACTTTTTTATTATCCTAACAAGGAAACAAGACTTTTTTTCTTATCCTAACAAGCCTGGAAAATTTCCTTGCTTGATCCTCAGTGCTTAAGTGTGCACATGGGTCTGTGGTGTGTTTTGCTTTCTCAAGGAAAATGTAGCTATGCCATATTGCATTGGTTTTCCTTTTCTTCTCTTCATTTTTTCTATGATCTAGTTTTCACAACTTAAGCTTCCATTTAGAACCTGGAAGAAATTCTGTTGCTTTAAGGCAAGCATAAAAATTTGGAATGCATTGCTCTAACTCATCTCCAGAGTCTTTGGGAGAAAGAGTTTCCCAGTGCCCAGGCAGGGTCGGAATGCTGTTTGGTCCCCGACTCCTGGCTGTGGCAACATCCCTCACCTAAGGGATTGCAAGTCACCTGCCCCTGCTCCCAAATGTCTGGCTTGTGAGAACACTTAGAGAACACTGCTCCATCACACTGAGCAGGACAGGCTTCTCTTGGGCTCATCCTACTTCAGTTATTTTTCTTTCTACACCACATTTTCGGATCCCCTCCCCCTTTTTGTGTGTGTGTGTGTGCCTCAGTGGGTAGACTGGTGGGTTTCCAGGATTCCTGAGAAAGGTGTCAGCCACCATCTGTTTTCAACTCGGGAACATGAGAAGCTAGCCTGACACTGGTGCGAGATTGTAGTGGGACTCAGGCGCAGAGAGGGATGTTCACATCCTCTCTAGCATCTGATTTCAACAGCAGCGAAATGCCAAGTGAGGCCTCATTGCTTTGTGCTGGGGCTTCTTTTGGGGAAATCAGAACTGTATAGGAATCCATGAAAATAATGAAAACCACAGCTTCATTTCTGCTGTGATAGATGATCAAAGATAACCATTTGTTTCCATCTGCCCCACCTCTCTCATCTCCTACTCCCAAGACTCCATAGACTAGAAGAATGAACTGATGCAGTGTTTTTTTCCTTCTATTCCTGTGGATTCACCACTCCAGCACCAATGAGTTGCCCCAAATAACAGGTATAGAGAGATAAGGTCAGGGTGGTCTGGGGCCCACTGTACACGTGCATCAGTTACTGTCCTGCCCATGGCACTAGGGCCATACCTCCTCAACAGGGGCAACACTGCTAATGGGTAAAAAAAAAAAAAAAAATCGATCCAGGGATGGGACAGTGGGGACAAAAAAATCTGCATATTTTAATAATGGTTTGGGTCCCTCCAAAGGGACACAGTACATAAACAGATCTACAGTATATCTGTGGTACTAAAATTTCATGGGGAGTCGAGAAGCAATTAGGAAGAAAACGTTCAAAAAACCTACTTAGGGGCTGGGTGCAGTGGCTTATGCCTGTAATCCTAGCACTTTCGGAGGCTGAGGCAGCCGTATCACCTGAGTTTAGGAGTTCAAGACCAGCCTGACCAACATGGTGAAACACTGTCCCTACTAAAAATAAAAAAAATTAGCCGGGCATGGTGGTGCATGGCTGTAGTCCCAGCTGCTCAGGAGGCTGAGGAAGGAGAATCGCCTGAAATCCAGGAGGCGGAGGTTGCAGTGAGCTGAGATCATGCCTCTGCACTCCAGCCTGGGCAACAGAGTAAGACTCCGTCTCAAGAAAAAAAAAAAAAAAAAAAAAAACAAACAAAAGAAAACAACAACAAAAAAGCATTACAATTGTTCTTTTAATATCTGTCTCTCCACTAGATTCTACACTCCTTGAGAGCAAAGTCCAGTCTGTTCTGCTGTTCACTAAATTCACAGGCCCCAGCACCCTGTCTGGCACCTACTAATACTCACTTGCTACTTGATTCATGAAAAGATGAATGACTTGGACCCAGAATTAAGTCTGCTTTCATCCACTTCCTCTCTGTGAGATTTTCGGGGAGTGATCGATCACATGACCTCTTAAGCACTAATTCCTTCTGTGTAAAGTGAAGCTAATAAATAATGTAGACCTCCCAGGGCTGATAGAGGATGAAATAAATGTACAAAAGAATTTAGTAGATAGTGCCTGTAATCCTAGCTACTTGGGAGGCTGAAGCAAGAGCATTGCTTTAAACCAGGAGGCAGACGTTGCAGCGAGCTGAGATAGTGCCACTGCACTCCAGCCTGGGCGACAGAGCAAGACTCTGTCTCAAAAAGAAAAAAAAAAAAAAAAAAAAAAAAGCTACTTGGGGTGGCAATTATTCAATTAAGAAGATCAAGAAACAGTGCTGGGCCAGGTGCGGTGGATCATGCCTGTAATCCCAGTACTTTGGGAGGCCAAGGTGGGCAGATCACCTGAGGCTGGGAGTTCAAGCCTGATGAACATGGAGAAACCCCATCTCTACTAAAAATACAAAACTAGCCAGGCATGGTGGCGCATGCCTGTAATCCCAGCTACTTGGGAGGCTGAGGCAAGAGAATCGCTTGAACCCGAGGGGCAGAGGTTGTGGTGAGCCAGGATTGTGCCATTGCACTCCAGCCTGGGCAACAAGAACAAAACTCTGTCTCAAAAAACAAACAACAACAACAAAAAAAAACAAAAAGGAGAAAGTACTTTGGATTCTGCTTTTTCATGTACCCCAGATGATCCTGAACTACTGGGATCTGTATCTTTGTCCACGAAGGTTTTCCCTTCATTCAACCAGCAAGAGACTGGGGTTGGTGTATAAATACCCCAACTCCCTCACCCGTGGGCTGCACTGGGCAATTCTGAAGCAGATGTTTCCCAGAGTTTGCCAACATGACTAAGTTCTGGTTGCCCCCCCTGTGGTTGCTCCTGAGGAATGTACCCTGTATCTGCTGCCTTCTTTTTAGTGTCTCACATCACCCCTTTCTTGCTGATTTCCCTTCACCTCCCAAGTAAACCACCTGCACTCAAATCCCTGTCTCAGAGTCTGCCTCTGTGGGAGCCTAAACTAAGATTATGTGTGTGTGTGTGTGTGTGTGTGTGTGTGTATGTGTGTTAAATGATTTGTGACTTCATTAAGTTAAAGAGAGCCCATGCATGAGAAGATTGTAATTAATCTAATTCTATGAACCTGAGGTCCACTAAAAAAAAGTTTTTAAAGCATAGACTCTGGAATCACACTGCCTGGCTATGTACACAGGCCCTATTCTCACCAATACAGCAGAAAGGGAAGGCAGCAAGAAAAGTTCTGCTAGGACTTTTTGAACTAGAAGTCATCTTTTGCATGACTAAAAAGGCCCAGACAGGTCCGGTGCGGTGGCTCACGCCTGTAATCCCAGCACTTTGGGAGGCTGAGGCAGGCAGATCACCTGAGGTCAGGAGTTTGAGACCAGGCTGCCCAACGTGGCAAAATCCCGTCTCTACCAAAAATACAAAAAATTATCCAGGCATGGTGTCAGTCACCTGTAATCCCAGCTGCTTGGGAGACTGAGGCAGGAGAATCGCTTGAACCCGGGAGGCAGAGGTTGCAGTTAGTCGAGATCACACCACTGCACTACAGCCTGGGCGACAAGAGCAAAACTCCATCTTGAAAAAAAAAAGAAGGCCCAGACATTGGGCTAACTAGGCAAAGAGCTATTATTGTATTAATAGTCTAATTATTTACTGTCTACTCAGAGCAATCTCACAGCCCTACCTTTGGGATTGAAAGATCCCCATCTCCAGTAAAATCCACAGCCCGTACCTTCCTTATAACCCACTGGGCTACTGAATCCAGACTCAGAATTATTAAACAGATGGGCACAGGCCTAATGTCATAAACTCTATTGAGCAATAGATCCCTGTGGCAGGAGAAAAATTATCCATGCTTCTTTTCTCTCGGTTTGCAGCAACAGTGCAAATGTGGGTGATGGCCTTCAGACAAATCTTTAAAAGCCAGAGAACACAACTACAAGAGGAAGTCAGGATCCTTCCCTTCCATGGTTGAGCTTCCAAAGAAATGTTTTGCTCTACTGTAGTTCTGACTTTGACATGATTTATTTGTGAGTCAGAGATCCCGTGAGCTGATAAAATGTTTAATACCGCTATGAAAACCTACATGGTAATTTCCCTTTGTACCTGAGCATTTACATTTAGACTTTTACTCCACATAGACTGCTTATTAGAGAATGGAATCACAACCCACGTAGCCCTTTCTTCTCCCTGTTCACTTTGGAGCCTACCTCCTAATTGAAGGCCTCAATTTCCTCTGCACATACTCTAATACTGTGCCTTCCTTCCCATCATCCTGTGACTTTTTCTTTCTCTCCTCCATCTGGCCATCACCACACTAACTCCACATGAGCAAACCTTCTCTGAAATAACTATTTCCAAAAGAACAGGCGCTGGCGAACTTTTTCCGTAAAAGGCCAAATAGTAAATAATTTACGTCTTGGGCCAGGCGTGGTAGTCCAAGATCATGTCACTGCACTCCAGCTTGGGTGACAAGAGTGAGACCCTGTCTCAAAAAAATAAAATAAAATAAAAATAAATAAATAAATAAATAAAATAATTTAGGTCTTGTGGATCCATATGGTCTCTGTTGCGACTACACAACTCTGTCTTGGTAGCACAAAAGCAGCCACAGACAACACATACTTGAACGTGGCTTTTTTCCAATAAAGTTTTATTTACAAAAGCAGCAGTTGGTCCCATAGTCTGTACTTCGTTGATCTCTACTAGGGAACAACAAAAACAAACAAACAAAATTAATCATACCCCAGCTCCACTTAACAAGGTCTTAACAAATTGTCTTGCTTTTTTCTTAATGACTTTCTATGCAATAGCATGTACACAAGAATTTCTATATTTACTTCTAAAGCTGCTTTGAGACACAGCCAGTGTTGTACAGCAACATTCTCTATATATTCACCATGCTCTGTCAGTTGAAAGCAATAATTAGGGTCCTCATATTCTTGCATTCGTTTCATAAAAACCACATACTGGCCACCAAGGTTACACCCGTGGGTACATTCATCAATGCTTCTTATTTCATTTTTCTTCTCATTGCATACAGTATAATTTCATTTACCACACTGGGCACAGTAACAAGGTTTTTCTCTAGCATGGACACACAATCAAAAGAAATAGGCAAATATTGGCTGTACTAACTTTGGCCCAAGGCATCTGTATGGAAACTTCAGAACAGAAATACAATTTCTCTGGTTTTGTCCACTCTCTGAGTCCAACTGTGCACAAATTACATGTCATTGTGGTGACACAAATAAGACTTCATTAACATGGCCATTCTGATCCTGGTCAACAAGTTTATTTACACTTGAGCACTGCTAAAGAATGAAGTCACAGAGAGAAGTTCATGGTGGGTGGCCCTGCCTTTTACACTAAGGCAGGCTTTGACAAAATCCCCGCACCTCACTTACACAAGCTGCTACTCAGCTAGCAGGGGTTAATGAAAGTTCGGGGTAGGTGCCTGTTAAAAGAGGATAACAACACTTGTAATCAAGGCTGGTCACATTTGTATTTAACGACATATGTCAGTGTTGTTTCTAGTGTGTGTTTTGTTTTGTGTTTTGTTTTTCCTGAACTCCTTGTTCCTTTGCTCTGCCAGAGGGTATAAAAAGGATAAACCAGGTTTATCTTCAGGGATACGTGATGGCTGGTTAGTTACCAGTTAAATCGGGTTTTGTTTGACTCATAACTAGATATGAAGTAGTCCGTGACGATGACAAAACCTGGGAAGAGAGGATTATCTGGGATTGTGAGAAAGACAAAGTTGAATCGTCCCACTGTGAGAACACAGCAGGGGGGCGCCTCTTTCTTCGGAAGCAGCCTGAACGTTGCTCACAGGTGGCGGGAAAGCTCCGTCAAATGTTCAGGCTCCTTCCTAATGCGGGGTTGGTGGGTCTCACACAAGGAAAAGCAGAGGGACGTTCAAGTTTCCGATGCTGCATGTGCTGGGAAAATATGCCGCGGAGGATGCAAATGCGGAGGCAGGTCCCTGTGATGACCTGGTCTGTATACAGGAGACACCGAGCTCATCTGCCCTCCCGAGCCGCCTGGCCCAATGCCAGGCTCTTCCTCTGGGACAGCCAAGCCTGTCCTGCTCCAAGTTTCTTGCAGGCAGCCAGGAGCTGGAATTCCATCATTCTGGGAACCGAAAGAAACCCACGTGTGTGACAGCTCACAGCCAGATGCTAGAGTGTTCTCTCCAGGGACTCACTGGGTAAGGGCAGGCTCCAGGAGGACAGGAGACAGGGCAGAAAGAACACCTGACATTCACGGAGTACTGACCACACCCTGTGAATGGAGGTACGTGCCTTAGGTCATGTGGCTGCATGTCATCGAGTTGAAATTACAGGAGACACACATCAGGCAGGATGGCTTTCTCCTCTCGTCCTTTTCCTGGGAGGTTAGCTTCAGCCAGAAGAGGTAGAGACTTGTATAACCTATTTGGACCACAGCCTGCAATAGAGGAGTTGGTACCAGCCAAAGAAAGGTTTATGAGTCTGGGCGGGGTTCTGTTTGTGGGCCTCTGAAGCCACCTCCCCACAATTTCTGCAGGAGAAAAACTTGATCCAATTGGCCTTGAGCTGAGAATCCTTTGTTAGGGAGGGGTGGCAGGTTGTTGGGGTTAACAGAGAGAGATTGGGAGAATGTTGGAGGAAGAAAATGAGTGACAGTGCCAAAGAATGTAGACTCCAGATGCACATCTCAGGTAAACTCTGAGCTAATACATACTCAACAGGTACATTTAAAAACAGAACCTGCACCATCCTCTACACGCTGGGGACCAGGTGCAGTGGCTCACGCCTGTAATCCCAACAATTTGGGAGGCCAAAGCAGGAGGATCGCTTGAGCCCAGGAGTTCAAGACCAGGCTGGGCAACACTGGTAAACCCCTTCTCTACAAAAAATGTTTAAATTAGCCAGGCATGGTGGTGTATGCTTGTAGTTCCAGCTACTTGGGAGACAAAAGTGGGAGAATCACTTGAGCCTGGGAGGTCAAGGTTGCAGTGAGCCATGATCATGCCATTGCACTCCAGCCTGGGGGACAGAGCGAGACCCTGTCTTAAAAAACTAAACTAGGCCGGGCGCGGTGGCTCAAGCCTCTAATCCCAGCACTTTGGGAGGCCGAGATGGGCGGATCACGAGGTCAGGAGATCGAGACCATCCTGGCTAACACGGTGAAACCCCGTCTCTACTAAGAAATACAAAAAATAGCCGGGCGAGGTGGCAGCGCCTGTAGTCCCAGCTACTCGGGAGGCTGAGGCCAGAGAATGGCGTGAACCCGGGAGGCGGAGCTTGCAGTGAGCTGAGATCCGGCCACTGCACTCCAGCCTGGGCTACAGAGCGAGACTCCGTGTCAAAAAAAAAAAAAAAACAAAAAACAAAAAACTAAACTAAACTAAACTAAACTACACTAGACTATGGGAGGATGTGTGATCATCTGACAGCAAGATTCTTTTCTGATGACAGACCAGACCAATGCTATGGGCACAGACACAGGGTTCCATCCATTTAGAGGTGGTACCTGAGGCTCGGACACTGTGCAGGTGCCCAAAAGTTTACTCGCCTGGAGATGGGTCACACCCTACCTTGTTTCCACGTCAGCAGACTAGCCAGTAAGTCCACAGGATTTGACTGAGCATCCTAAGGACTAGGTTTAACAGCAAAAGGAAGTTTGTAACTGGTATACAAACAAGGTTTCAACCCCCAAGGAGCTTTCTGTCCTTGATGAGATCAACCAAATAGTCTCTTCATATGATAATAACAATTCACTGGATACTTCTACACACTCTGCTTTATGTACTATGCACACTTTAACTCACCAAATCCTCGCAACAGTGCTGTGCGGGTAGTGCTATTATTGTCTTTTTTTAAAAGATGGTACATAGAAGTTAGATTATTGAACAAGTTACACACCTCATTAAGTGTCAGGGCTGGGATTCTAGCTGAGACCAAGGGCTCCAGAGGTGTGCGAGAATGAAGCAAGAGAGCTGCAATCACTTCCAAAGATAACCATGTTGACAGAGGGCTTTCCATTCCATATGCTTAGTCCTTGCAAGATATGAAGAGTCTTCATCTTTCAGATGAGGCGCCTGAGTATCAGGCGAGTGATATAACTTGGAAAAACTCACGTACCTGGTAGGTTGGCAGAGGTGAGATTCAAGTTTGGGTCTGTCTGGTTTGCAGCTGGTTATCTTTCCACCACTCCACTGTTGGCCAATTTAGAGGAAGGCTGGACTCCCTTAGCCTTTCTAGCTTCCATGATGTCTGGTTCCTGGGAGATTTCTAGAGCTATGAGCATTTACTCCCACTTATGAGCAAGGCAAGAGTTCTCATGAGTTGAGGTCTAATCATGGAAGGCTAAAGGGAGGATGAGATTGTTAAGGCTTGGTTGGAGGCAATACCCTGGTTCATAACCAAGTGTTATGGTCGCCCTGCCATTAGTAAGACCAGCTTCCAACTACAATGAATGGATTGGGGAAAGGTTATTTTGTATCTGAGGCTATTTCATTTTTAAATCCACAGGTGTCAAGTAGTGTTTTTGGAAACTGTAGAGATCAAATTTTAAAAATGTCAACTGGGAAGATCACAACTAGAAAGGCCATTGTAATAAACACTGCCTGTAAGTCATCACCCACTAATTGAGTCATCTGTGAAGTTAATGCGGATTTTTGCATATCAGGGTGCCCAACCCTTCCAGGCAGAAGGATTATCACCTGAAGTGACCTGGGTTGGAGGCACCAAAGGGCATTCTTGGAGTAAGTGGCATTTTGGAACCTCTGAGGGTTAAAGCTGGCAAAGCTACATTTGTGGGAAACCCCAGGGTCTACGTTAGTTGCACACTGGACCAAAACAGGGGCAAGAAGCAAGGGAGGGCAGCACCAAGAGGACCAAGGCACTTGTCACTTTCTCTTTCAGGATTAGCTTGATCTGTGCATAGCAGAAAACTCCAAGTAACAAATGAGAATTACAGGAGTCATGGAAATAACAGAGAGAAAGCAAGAAGCATGATGGTTTGTTTCTCTCTCATATAGTAGTCCTTATGCAGCCTGTTCAGGGTTAGTGTGGCCAATCTGTTCCAAAATGGTCTTGAGGATTATTTTAGTTCAAATAAATGCTGGCTACAGTGACAAATCTGCAAATGTCAACATCTTAACCCAATGAAGATGGTTCCCTCTGGTTATTCAAGAGTCCAAAGTGGGGGCCAGGCTTGGTGGTGCACACCTGTAATCCCAGTATTTTGGGAGGCTGAGGCAGACAGATCACTTGAGGCCAGAAGTTTGAGACCAGCCTGGCCAACATGGTGAAATCCTGTCACTACTAAAAATACAAAAATTAGCCAGGCATGGTGATGTGTGCCTATAGTCCCAGCTACTTGGGAGGCAGAGGTGAGAGAATCGTTTGAACCCGGGAGGCAAAGGTTGCAGTGAGCCTAGATCGCGCCACTGCACTCCAGCTTGGGTAACAGAGGGAGATTCAGTCTCAAAAACAAGGCAAAACAAAACAAACAAAAATCCAATGCAGAGCTGGGCATGGTGGCTCACACCTATAATCCCAGCACTTTGGGCGGCCAAGGTAGGCAGATCACTTGAGCCCAGGAGTTTAAGACCAGTCTGAGGAATGTGGAGAAACCCCATCTGTACAAAAAATACCAAAACTAGCTGGGTGTGGTGGCATGCACCTGTGGTCCAAGTTACTCGGGAGGCTGAGGTGGGAGGATCAATTGAGCCTGGGAGGTTGACACTGCAATGAGTCATAATCATGCCACTGCACTCCAGCCTGAGTGACAGAATGGGACAGGACCCTGTCTCAAAAAAAAAGAGAAAAAAAAGAAAGAAAGAAAGAAAGAAAAAGAAAAAGTCCAATATAAGTGTTCCTCCACAGTGGGCATCTTTCCTCCATGTAGGTCTAGCTCATTGTAGGCTCTTGTAAGTATTTGTTAAATAAACCACTTAAAGATATGTGTTCACAGAATCAGGGACACAGATTCCTTCTATCTTGTGGCTCTGCTATTACTTAAAACCTCAGAATCCTCTGTACTTGGCCAGATGATGGGGGAAGAGCACAAAGCAGAGAATGTGACTTGTAATGGGCCACATCTGGAGGTGGCCCACTCAAATCTACTCACATGCTATTGGCTAGGAATTATTCTAAGCTCCAAGGAAGGCTGGGGAATGTAGCCTAGCTGTGTGCCCAAGAAGAAGGACAGACAGGTCTGGAGACCAGCCTCTGCTACAAGGACCCAGGCTCTTTTCAGCTCCTTAGCAGCATGTACCCTCAGAGTTTAGCCCTTGATCAAAAGTGGCAGCTAGCAAAGCTGCTTTCTACATGACAACCTGAAGAGCCACTGACTAAATCCTAGGTATAAGGCATCACTTTCTAAAGAATGAATCTCTTGAGTTAGTTTATATTTTTGGATCCACGAGACGAAGGAAAGAGAAAACAAAACAAAACAAAACAGAAATAAGGGCATGTGCCAAGTGTGCTTTAGTTTCCTCATTTGAGAAACAAAGGAGTTGACAGACATAATGCTTAGAAGGACACCTGGCTTATATTAAATGCTCAATAATAGAGAGCTACGGGAAAAGGACTGGGGATAGAGGGGAGAAGAAAAGGAGGAGAAAAAAGGAAGGTTGTCTTGAACCAGATTTCCCAAGGCAGAAATTTCCCAGGAGCTTCTGCTTACTTCCTATTGGTCAGAACTTAGTTATGTGGTCACATATTCCCAGCAAGGAGGCTGGGAAATGCTTTTATTTCAGGAACTCATATGCCTTGCTAAAGATTAGGGATTTTTTTACTATGGAAGAAAAGGAGAATAGGTATTGGAAGACAACTCATAGTTGCTGCCACATTCGCCAACAGCCTAGACAAGGCTCAGATTTTAAGCCTGCTAAATTTTTAGGGAGTCGGCAGAATATCCTGGTTTAACAGACAGAACTGGGACCTGAGACATAGTCTTTAGCCAGGACTGTGGAGTGATGGGCAGTTTATTATCTCAGTATTGCTGAGGCCTGCTGGCCTCACCACTGGCCCTATGCATGCTACTCCCCACGGTTTGAGCACCCCACTTCTAAATGCGTGCCATCCATCAGGGAGTATGTGGGAACCTGAGCCATCTCCAGGGCTCACGCTAACTCACCTAGGAGGGGCCCTGCCTCCTGAAAGCATTCAGGAGCTCCGAGGCAGAATCCAGGCTTCATTCCTGCCTCAGTCACTCCCTCTTTGCTCCTTGATCCTTCAGCACCCGAGGACCCCAGCGTCCTTACTCTTCCTCACTCTCACCCCAGGTTCTCTTCCTGCCTGACTGCCCAGGCACCATCCAGGCTTTGCCTCACCCTTTGGACCTGGTGTTATGGGTTGAATTGTGTCCCTGACACTCCAAATTCCTATGTTGAAGTCCTAATCTTAACATTTTGGTACCCAAAACGCTAGTGCCTAAGAATGTGACTTCATTAGGAAATAGAGTCATTGCAGATACAGTTAAATTAAGAGGAGGTCACAGTGGAGTAGAGTAGGCCCCTAATCCAATACAACAGGTGACCTTATAAAAGGGACATTTGGACACAGACACACACACAGGGAGCATGCCATGTGAAAATGAAGGCAAGTATCCAGGCAATGCATCTGCCAGCCAAGGAATGCCAAAGATTGCTAGCAGTTAGGAGAGGGGCATGGAACAGATTCTCCCGCACAGCCTTCAGAAGGAAATATGAGTGCCCCACCTCCAAATGCCTGGAACCAACCCTATTAACACATGAATCTCAGACTTCTGACTCTAGAAGGGTGAAACAATAAAATGACCAATATTTAAGACACCCAGTTTGTGGTATTTTGACATGGGGGCCCAATGAAACTAACATACCTGGCCTGGCTTCAGGTTTTGGGAGGCTGAGATGGACAGATCGCTTAAGCCCAGGAGTTCAAGACCAGCCTGGGCAACATGGAGAAACCCCATTTCTACAAAAAAATTAAAAAACTAGCTGGGCGTGGTGGTATATACCTATGGTCCCAGCTACTTGGGAGGCTGAGGTGGGAGGATCACCTGAGCCTGGGATGTCGAGGCTGCAGTGAGTCATGATCACACCAGTGCACTCCACTCTGGGTAACAGTGAGACCCTGACTCAAAAAAAAAAAAAAAAAAGTCCACTGTAAGGGTTCTTCCACAATGGGCATCTTTCCCCCATGTAAGTCGAGCCCATTGTAGACTCTTGTAAGTGTTTGTTA
Source organism: Macaca thibetana thibetana (assembly GCF_024542745.1). Classification (NCBI taxonomy): domain Eukaryota; kingdom Metazoa; phylum Chordata; class Mammalia; order Primates; family Cercopithecidae; genus Macaca; species Macaca thibetana. Next base: position 91,478,236 of record NC_065584.1, read on the forward strand.
AATAAACCACCTAAAGATATGTGTCCAAGGGGCTGGGCACGGTGGCTCACACCTGTAATTCTAACACTTTGGGAGGCCGAGGTGGATGGATCACTTAAGACCAAGTGATCAAGGCCATCCTGGTCAATGAGGTGAAAACCCGTCTCTACTAAAAATACAAAAATTAGCTGGGCCTGGGGGCAGGCACCTGTAGTCCCAGCTACTCAGGAGGATGAGGCAGGAGAATTGCTTGAACCCAGGAGATGGAAGTTGCAGTGAGCTGAGATTGAGCCAGCCTTGCCCCAGCCATGCAGACCAGGGCTCCTCAGCTAGTCTCAGCTCTCAGTCCATCTTTACCTTGGCCTTCCCCATTCCAGCTCTGCCCCACTCACCCCCGCTCTGCCCATCTACCCTCCCTTTGTTGCCCCAGGTCTCTTTCCCTGAAACCCCCCAAGTTCTGCTGCTAACAGAGCTGGTGTTGATCGCAGTATTCAAGAGCCACACATTCACTTTCAGAATCCACCTCTCACAAAAGAGTTCACAACCAGTGAATGAGTATTTTAGGTGAAGCCGGAACCTCTTGCCAACCCTTAGGCTTTATGTACACAACAACATTAAGTAGAGTTGAGTATCCTTAGGGTAGATGAACATTGACGGCCACACTGAAAAATCAGATCAGTTTCTTAAGGGAAGGAGGCAATATTTTTTTTCCCAGAAATAAAGCAAAGGGTGTGCTCTCAGCACTCTCCCTGTTTAGAATGTGTGGATATGGCTTTTGTGCCTAGGCCATCTGGTTAACCTACATCTTCCCGTGTTTCTGGGCCATCAATGTAAGAAGCCCCCATCATTATCTACAAAGTATTTTTTGGTAACTGAAATAAGTGAAGTTCATGAGGGAGAAACCTAGGCAACAAGTGAAATAAAAAGGCATGCAACTAGTCTGACCATACCCAAAAAGGAAGTCCCATCACTGGAAACCTCCCAGGATGCTCCAGCAGAGGTACAATTGCCATGTGTCCCTGGTTTCTCAGGGCAGCCACAATTTCAAAGATCTGCTCGCACTGCAGTCCCAGCACTCTGGGAGGCCAAGGCAGGAAGATTGTTTGTGACTAGGTGTTTGAGACCAGCCTGGGCAACATGGTGAAACCCCATCTCTCTAAAAAAAAAAAAAAAAAAAAAAAAAAAAAAGTACAAAAATTTAGCTGAGTATAGTGGCATATGCCTATAGTCCCAGCTACTAGGGAGGCTGCGGTGGGAGGATGGCTTGAGCCCAGAGGTCGAGGCTGCAGTGAGCCATGATCATGGCACTGAACTCCTGGGTGAGGTCAGACTGAGTACAACCATGTCTCGATAAATGAATAAATAAATAAATAAATATTTGTTCCCTTGAACACCCCAAGAATTCTCATACCCATGATTCGTTTTGGGTTCAGAAATATGGTCACCACAGATGCAGAAAACCCCAGCTCACCAGAGGGCACAGAAGAAGGAGGGGCACTAAAGGTGTCAAGGACGACTGGAGAAAGAGCCACCACCTGATGGAGCTGCCAGGTCTGGGGAGGGTAATGATCCCAAAGGCCCACACCACACCTGCGGGGGAACAGGTCTTCTCCTCCAAACTGCTGAGGAAGTGCCATCTGGTTTCAATGGGCATCACAGGGAAACTTGAAATGGAAGAGAAGTTCCAAATGAACAATCCAGGAAGGCGGCATCCAGAGGACATCATAGTCCCTATTGGCCCCACTCCCTCTGCTGAGGGAGTATGTATGAGTGAGGGAGATCAGTACCCAGGCCTCCGGTCCCTTCTTTCAGCATCAGCCTCCAGGGAGGGTGGAGAGCAGAGGCAGCCGCAGGATGGCGGCCCAGGAGCTGTAGCCTGGTAATGGAACTATGGGTGGGTCACAGGTTCCCCTCCTGGTTGGCCCAGGCTTCAGAGAGCAGTGAGAGGCCTTCTCCCTGGGCAGGTGCCTGCACCTCCCTGGTGCACCCCCACCTGGGCTCCCAGTACCCCTCTGAGTTTTGCAGTTCCAGGAGTCATGACAACATGTGATCTTCGGTCCTAGGACCCACACTAGAAAAGAAAAAGGAAAGGAGGGGAAAGGAAGGGAAGGGGAGGGGAGGGGAGGGGAGGGGAGAGGGCACGGTGGCTCACACCTGTAATTCCAGCACTTTGGGAGGCCGAGGTGGGCAAGTCATGAGGTCAGGAGATGGAGACCATCCTAGCTAACACGATGAAACCCTGTCTTTACTAAAAATACAAAAAATTAGGCAGGCGTGGTGGCGGGTACCTGTAGTCCCAGCTACTCGGGAGGCTGAGGCAGGAGAATAGTGTGAACCTGGGAGGCGGAGCTTGCAGTGAGCCAAGATTGCGCCACTGCACTCCAGCCTGGGCGACAGAGCAAGACTCCATCAAGAAAGGAAGAAAGAAAGGAAAGAAAGAAAGAAAATCAAACTAAACTGATTGAACTGGAAAAAAAAAAAAAAAAGCCTCACTGCAAGAATTTCATAATACACTCAGAAGTATTAACAGCAGAAGACCAAGCTGAGGAAACAATCTCAGAGCTCAAAGACCAGTTCTTTGGGTTAACTCGGTCAGACAAAAATAAAGGAAAAAAATTTAAGGCCAGGTGCGATGGCTCACGCCTGTAATCTCAGCACTTTGGGAGGTTGAGGCAGGTGGATCACGAGGTCAGGAGTTCAAGACCAGCCTGGCCAAGATGGTGAAACCCTGTCTCTACTAAAAATACAAAAATTAGCCAGGCGTGGTGGCATGTGCCTGTAATCCCAGTTACTCGGGAGGCTGAGGCAGAGAATTGCTGGAACCCTGGAGGCGGAGGTTGCAGTGAGCCGGGATTGCACCACTGTACTCCAGCTGGGGCGACAGAGCAGACTCCATCTCAGAGCCAGGATTGTGCCAGTGAACTCCAGCCTAGGTGACAGAGTGAGACTCCATCTCAGAAAAAAAAGAAAAAAAAAGAATTTAAACCAACAACAACAACAACAACAATAAAGAGGTAACAGTCAAGAAGAAATGGGAACAACAAAAATATCAACATGTGAATAAATCTAAGTCAAAATGCTGAGAATACAGAACACAAGCATCTAATCTGAGGAGCTAAAAAAAAAATCATCATAGAACTAAGGTGCTACAAACAATAGTACACAAGGTGAGAAGGAGTAATTGGAGTATAAGCATTCTAAGAACCTTATATTTTTCCAGAGAAAGCTTTAAAAATCATTGATTTGAAAATAAAGTGAAACATGCATATTAAGATTTCTAAGTTAGCTTCTAAAAGAACAGAAACATAGATATTAAATTTCAAAGGAAAGAGAAAAAAATGGGACTGGGGCAAAGGTGAAGGGAATCTCAACTCATTTAAAGGGCAAGAAATGGGCAGGGTGCCGTGGCTCACGCCTGTAATCCCGGCATTTTGGGAGGCCAAGGCAGGAGGATCACTTGAGGTCAAGAGTTCAAGACCAGCCTGGCCAACATGGTGAAACTCTGTCTCTACCAAAAATACAAATATTAGCTGGGTGTCATGGTGGGCGCCTATAATCCCAGCTACTCGGAAGGTTGAGGCGCAAGAATCGCTTAAATCTGGGAGGCGTATGTTGCATTGAGCCAAGATCGTACCACTGCACTCCAGCCTGGGTGACAGAGCAAGACTCCATCAAATAAATAAATAAACAAACAAATAAATAAACAAACAAATAAATAAATAAAAGAAGGCAAGAAATGAAGAGAAGATGATCTGCCAATAACCATGTTTAAGTGTTATTCTTAAAAGCAGATATTCATCAACAAATAACTAGACTTTTCTTTTGGAGGAGAGATTTTTTTTTTACCCCCAGTATTTTTAAATATTTTAATAATATTTTAATTTAGTATTCATATATTATGAAAAAAATAAAGCATAGCTTATTTTTTCCTCCTGCATAGCTTAAAAAAATTTTTTTTCAAGATGTTCCAGCAGGTCAAATGTGGGCAGTATCCGTGTATCACACAAATCACTTCTTGGGAACCATAAAGGTAAAAATGAGTAACCAACCATAATTCGCTGTTTGAATATTATACAACTCTGCCACATACATGCATACACCAAAAATAATCTGCTAAGTACCGGTCTAATAGAATACAGCTGGACAGGGGGCAGTATTGGGAGGCGCTTTATGCAACGAAGACTCCGAAAAATCAACTTCATTGCAAAATGCAATGAAGAAATGAACGCAGCTTTCTCTGTGTTAATGGAATTTGCCAATCGTGGTTACAGACTCGGTTTCCAAAAAAAACACATTTATCTTAATTTTTTCAAGTAAAGGAAACCAAGTGGTCTATGAGGGTTTGGGCCATGGGAGCCTCCCTTACACACACACACACACACACACACACACACACACACACATATCACAAGGAGTTCCCCTCCTGCCCTCCCCATGCACTCCCAGGACTCAGCCTCAGGGCAGTTCCTGGTGGTTCTGTGGCTGCCCTGCTTTGGAAGAGCAAGGAAGCATGGAAAGTTTTCTGTGCCTTGATAGTTAATAGGCATTGGTTTGAGCAGGTTCCTCTTAGGAGGGAAATGAAGCCATTGCCTGGGGATATAGAATGCAAAAGGTTTGAAGTGAGAAGGCTCAGAGTGGCCCAAAGAATGGGACAGGAAAGAAAGACAGGGAGAAGAGCAGTAGGGGGTCGAGGGACATGCCTGGATTTCAACAGTGGCCTTTGGATTCATGCAGCCTGTGTGCCCCACCTCTGCCCAAGCCTGCTGACTGCTGACCTTGGAAAAGCAAACCCACAACCATGGGTGGGCATACTAGGAGGCGTGGCATTTCTAAACCGCCACTTTTGCTTGCCAAAGCCCCAGACCTTCAGGTCCGACAGGTGTCACTGACCTGCAACTGCTCTTCCAGCCCTCCAGCAACCCTGACTTTAAAAGTCATGTGACCCCCGGGGCATCTGACCAAGCATTTAAATTTTTCCCTAAAGTTCCTTTCTATACCACAAAACAGCCATTTTCTACAGTCCTCTGAATTTCCCAGGGCTGAGCTGTAAATCTGAATATCAGAGGAACCAGCAGCCAGCCAATGTCAGGAGCCCAGCAAAGACTGGTCAGCTGGCCGCCAGACTAGGGTTTCAAAGGTCAAAATGATAACGCTCAGCATCCACTGCCCTGCCACCACCCTATCCAAGTCCCAGCCGTCTGGTCATTCACTCTGTCCTGCCAGGCCATGGCAGGACCCATGTGGAGGGGGTCAGGACACCAACCATCTTATGCTGTGGAGATCCCATTTCATACAGATATCCTACAGCCCCTGATGTGTAGAAAGGGGGTGACAAGAACCATCTCTAGTGTAGATGCCACTACATGGCAAGGAATCACAACAGAAGATGGAAATGCAGATGCCTGGGCCATCAGGGGAACTCACTGTGGACCTGGCCCTCACAGGAAGAACAGGATCCCTGGAAAGACATTCTAGGGGATGGGCTGTCCAGAGCCCTGGCCAGGTGGTCGATACACCCCATCACAAAAAAAATCCCTCCCAGCGAACTTTCCTACAACCACAGAACCTATGAGGGTCTTTGCGGCACCTAACAGGAAATGTTTCCTCCATCCCATGCTCACGGAGCGCCTGCTGTGTGCCAGGTACAGGCAGGGCACTAGGGCTGGAGGATCAGCGCAGGTACTGCCCTCACTGACTGCATTATCTGCTTGGGTGAGAAGTAACTGACAACCTCCATGGCCAGGCAGACTTTCAGAGGCCACCTCATTCTTTCCTTTCACACTGATGAAGGAATGGGAATAGTCTATGGCAGTGTTATGAGAGTCCAAATATCCAGCCCAGCCCCCGCCCATGGTCCCCAGTGAGGCCCTGCTCCCCAAGAACTGAAATCCCAGACATGCTGGGTCCACATTCTCCTACAGAGACACTTACACAGCACGGACTAGAGAAGATCCAAAATGACTGATGACTATTTGGTTTGGGGGAGTATTATTTTTTGAGATGGGGTCTCACTCTGTCACCCAGGCTGGAGTGCAGTGGTGCAATCTCAGCTCACTACAACCTCCACTTCCCAGGTTCAAGCAATTCTTGTGCCTCAGCCTCCCGAGTAGGTGAGATTACAGGCATGAGCCATCATGCCTGGCTATTTTTTTTGTATTTTTTTGGTAGAGATGGAGTTTCACCATGTTGGCCAGGCTGGTCTCGAACTCTTGGCCTCAAGTGATCCGCCCGCCTCAGCCTCCCAAAGTGCTTGAATTACAGGCAAGAGCCACTGCGCCTGCCCTGGTTTTTAAAAATTTTATGTCTACATGAGGTCATCTCTGAAGGAGTCCCCTTAGAAACTGAATCATAAATTATTTACTTTCTAGGCCTCCACTTTTTTAGAGGGGACTCCACTTTTTGGAGGGGAGGGAGCATCCACTTTGAACCTCACCCTCATGACAGATTCCTTTCTCTGGGAATCAAACCGCCACCAACCCCATGGCCACACTGCCACTTACTATCCAGGTGACCTTAGGCAAGTTACTTCATCTCTGTACCTCAGCTTCCTCACCAGTGAAATGAGGATAATAACAGTACAGTAGTCTCCCCTTATCCTCAGTTTTGCTTTCCAAGGCTTCAATTATTTGCAGACCACCACAGTCTGAAAATATTAAATGGAAAATTCTGGAAATGAACAATTTGAAAGTTTTTAATTGCATGTTGTTCTGAGTAGCATGATGAAATCTCGAGGCATCTGGATCTGTCCAACCAGAGGCATGAATCATCCCTTTGTCCAAAGGATCCACGCTGTCAATGCTACTTGTCTATTAGTCAGTTAGGAGCCATCTCAATGATCAGATTAATTGTCCTGACGTCGCAGTGCTTGTGTTCAAGTAATTCTTATTTTACTTAATCATGGCCTCAAAGCATAAAAGTAGGGATGCTGGCAATTCAGAAATGCCAAAGAGATGCTGTGAAGTGCTTGCTTGCTTGCTTTCCTTCCTTCATACACACACACACACACACACACACACACACACACACACACACACACACACACATATATATATATATTTTTTTTTTGAGACAAGGTCTCTGTCATCCAGGCTGGAGTGCTACGGCATCATCATAGCTCACTGCAGCCTCAACCTCCCTGGGCTCAGGTGATTCTCCCACCTCAGCCTCCCAAGTAGCTGGGACTACAGGTGTGCGCCACTAAACCTGGCCAATTTTTGCATTTTTTGTAGAGACAGGGTTTCGCCATGTTGCCCAGGCTGGTTTTGAACTCCTGGGCTCAAGCGATCTGCCCACCTCGGGCTCCCAAAGTGCTGGGATTACAGGCATGAGCCACCATGCCCAGCTAGTAAAGTGTTTTCTTAAGCGAAAAGGTGAAAGTTCTCAATTTAGTAAGGAAAGAAAGAAAAAAAATAATCCTATACTGAGCTTGCTAAGATCTGCAGTAAGAACGAATTTCTATCCATGAAACTGTCTGTGAAGAAGGAAAGAGAAATTCGTGCATAGTATATATAGGGTTCAGTCCTGTCCTCAGTTTCAGGCACCTACTGGGGGTCTTGGAAAATATACTACTGGATAAGGGGGAACTTTTGGATCCATGTATACTATTTATTGTTAAAATCATTTAAGGTAATGTAGGAAAGGGCTTAGCACCATACCTGGCATAGAGTAAACTGTTTCTAAAGGTTAGTTTACTAAAAATGTATTCAATCCTCCCCCACCCAAAAAAACAAAGGAAAAGCCACCTTCCCTAATGCTTGACATCACTTTGAGCTCAGCCTCCTCCTTTTTCTTATTCCTGCAAACCCTTTGGAAATGGCAGCTATGCCCAACCCTGTTTAACGTCCCGAGATATACCAACTCTCCCCTCCCTGATCCTTTTTCTGGGCCTCTCCAAACCTGCACGTGTCTCAGTCTTCCTCAGCATCAGGCCTGCCTCTGGCCTCTTTCCTTTCTGGTCTCTCCTCCTTTGGGGCCTTGTCTCAAAACCAGGTCCTCAACACTTCTCACTCTCTGAGCTTTCTGCCCCTGTCCTCAGCTCCTCTCCTCCTCCCACGCCCCAAGGGATAAGACAGCCTTTCCAGGGGTTCCATCTGCTCTGTTCTCTCTCCACTAAGTAACAGGGGGTCCCTCAGAGCTCAGGTGCAGGCACTGGCTTTTCTAGAATTAGCACTTAAATTCCCCCTAAGCTCTGGAGTTAGTGTTTTCGCCCAACTCTTGGTATCTCCAACGGGAGGTATGTCCCGAAACGCTCTGAAATCACCATGTCTCTATTGCACCATTTCCCCCGCTGAGAGCCAGTTCCTCTATGGGTGTCACCACTGTCCCTGTTCCCTGCCCCCAAACCCAAGCTTCTGAGTCACCCTCAATTTTTCCCCTCACCTGCTATCTTTCTAGTCTACCAACCCTCTCAGTTTTTTTGTTGTTGTTGTTTTTTGTTTTTTGTTTTTTTTTGAGACAGAGTCTTGCTCTGTCGCCCAGGCTAGAGTGCAGTGGCACCATCTTGGCTCACTGCAACCTCTGCCTCCCAGGTTCAAGCAATTCTCCTGCCTCAGCCTCCCAAGTACCTGGGATTACAGGTACCCGCCATTAAGCCCGGTTAATTTTTGTATTTTTAGTAGAGACAGGATTTTACCATGTTGGCCAGGCTGGTCTCGAGCTCCTAACGTGGGTGATCCGCCCACTTTGGCCTCAAAGTGCTGGGATTATAGGCTTGAGCCACTGCACAGGCCCCTCTCTGCTTTATCACCAGTGCAAATTGTCAGAACACCCTTTTCCAAATTTAAACACTTAACTGACTTCCTAAATGAAAGTCATAACATACACAATTCTCACAAAGGCTTCAGTTTTGTATGTAAACAGAAGGGAGGAGGTCAGAACAAATGGCTTTCTCCACAATCTGTTCTCAGTTTTGCCATGGGCCTGGCGGTTGGTTCTTATGCACACAGTCTCATCTAATCCTTACAAGGCAGGTTAAGTTCTTATAGATGATGGAAGGCCAAGGTAAAGGATGAGGGCGGTAACAGAATCGGGCTGTGTCTTTCTTTTTTCTTTCCACTGCACTCCAAGCTGAAATGACAGCAACAGATGGTCTGGTGGAACCTAAGAAGCTCTGCAGCACCGGGGAAATTAAAAACACATACACACTCTGAGAAATCCAGAGAGAGAGAGAGAGAGAGACAGACAGACAGCAGAGAGAGCATACGCATGTGTGTGGCCCTGGGGCAGGTCAAGACCTGAATTATTTGGGGTATCTCCAAAGCCTCTTCAGACAGTACACCTGCCTCCTGAAAACCAGACACACCAACATTGAGGAGACTTACGCAGACAGAGCACAGCTCCCAGGGGGATGTTGTGGGCCTTCTCGCTGTGTTTCAGTACTAGAGCTCAGTGGAACCTGGGATACAGCCTTACCTGCAAGCCTAATTCTTAGTTTCCTGCTTCCTTGCTACAGGAAATCAGATTCCCAAGTAGACATGATTTGCTCAAGCCCTTTTTGGAAAGAGGCTACCAAAGTTCAGGCAATGGTTCAGCTATGCAAAACTCCAATCCATTAGGATCTAGTACATGTGGAAATTATTAATGTGCAACTGCTGTGTGTCATCTTGGCCATCAGCGACCATCAAAGCCACAGCAAAAGTTGAAAGAAATACAGGAAAATCCTTAAACCGTTTTAAGCCAACTATACTTTTCCAGAAGATGAAATTACCATTACTTTTCCCATTAAAAGGTAAGGAGACTGGGTAGAGTAAGACAGATCTCTAAAGCAATCCTTGGAAGGAACCCTCGGACTCATGAAATCACTCACAGGCCTAGGGGCAGGCAGGAGCTTCTGGGAGCACCTCGGTGTAATACTGCTCTACAATAAACCCCTAAGTGGGCAAAACCTCCTCCATTTTGTAGATGAGAAAGATGAGATTCAAAGAGCAAATCACTTTTTTTCCTTGCCCTAGTTCTCCAACGTGTAAACTGGAAACAGTACTTGCCATCCACAACCATGAAACCCAACTTTCTAGAAAGAAGCACAGAGAAAACAATCAAAAAACAAATAGTATCTCCCCTTCCAAAACGAAAGACAAAAAACCTTTCTTGGCAGGGCATGGTGGCTCACGCCCATAATCCCAGCACTTTGTGAGGCCTAGGTGGGCGGGTCACTTGAGGTCACGAGTTCGAAATCTGCCTGGCCAACATGGTGAAACCCCCTCTCCACTAAAAATACAAAAATTAGCCGGGCATGGTGGCGAGCGCCTGTAGTCGCAGCTACTGGAGGGGCTGAGGCAGGAGAATTGCTTGAACCCAGGAGGGGGTAGGGGTGGGCCGGAGGTTTTAGTGAGATGAGATTGTGCCTTTGCACTCCAACCTGGGTGACAGAGACTCTGTCTCAAAACAAACACACAAATAAACAAGCAAAAAACCCCTTCTCAATCTCTAGGCCAACTAAAACGTCCACAAAAAATGTAACTAATCCATACAATTGGCTAATAGCTACCTTCCCTCCTTAACTCACCTAAAATCAGGAGAAAAGCAACTCAAAGTCACAGCTGTTAGAGCAAGTCATAAAAGAGCGTAATTCGCCGCTGAAGTTGCCTTCCAAGAAAAGGCAGAGGAGCCTTTATGAGATTTTTTGTTCCCTTACCAAGACGTGTGGCGGGAGAAGGTGGCCAGTATGCGGCTGAGCTGCTGCTGGGGCGGGCGGGCCACCTGAGGCCAGGAAGCCTAATGGGTCGGACTGGACGTGTAGGGGGCGGGAGCAGCCGGTCACCGCGCCCTCCTTCCCTCGGAAACGGGTCCCACTCCCACAACCGGTCCTGCCACGTGTCCCCACAAGGCGAAGGGAAGGAGCAGGAGGGAAAGAGGCACTTTGTCAGCATCCAAGGGCCCTACTCTTGCTCCTATCCCAGCATTTCAGGGGCTGGTGGGCTTTGGGGTGTTTTATTTCACGTGCTTTCAGATTCAGATGGTGCACCCGCTCTGCCTGGTTTTCTGGAGAGACGGGCCAAGCATGGCACCCCCGGGGCCCGGGAAGCGACAGGCTCGGGGACGCGCGCGCTCCAGGTCCAGAACTGGCACGAAGCCCGGGCTCCTGCGACCCCGACCCACTCCAATTCCCCGCCCCCAACCACAGCCGAGGCGTCCCGGCCCAGGGAGGGTGGCGGGGGCGGAAGGGCGCTAGCAGTAACCAGAGGTGCCATAAAGAATTCTCCCCCACTGTGCGGTTCCCATTTCACAGACAAGACAGCGGAGGCCCTGGGAAGGCCGGGCCTTGCCCACGCTGCCGCGCCTGGGAAGCAAGCCCAGGTCAGTCCCTGCGCGCGGTGTCGCTGGGGGACCTCCGGGACAAGCCGTGACCGAGGCCGGGGCGCGCGTGGAATTGATGCTGGCAGTGCCTCTTCTGGCTCCCCCGAGCATTTCTTCCCCCTTTTTCCCGGAAGGGACTGAAACCCTCCCGAGGGTGAGTGCGGGAGCCCCGCCGGCCCCGCTCTAGACGTCCAGGAGCCCCGCCCGCCGGCCCGCCGCTGCAGTTCAGTCCCGGGGCAACAACAGGTGCGCTGCTCGCGGCACCCTGGCGCCGACTAAGGGGAAAGTTTCCCTGGCCGCTGCGCGCTGTTTACGGGATCCTCTAGCAGCGCGGGGGCCCAGGTTTCGGGCAGGCTGAGCCATTGAAACCCGAGACGCGGGGAGGAGCTGTTGCGGCGCGCGGGGAGGGAGGCGGACTGCCCTGGGCCGGGCCAGAGCGGCTCCCCTTACCTGCAGCTTCGCGGGCGGCTTCAGCCTCCATCCTCGGGCTCGGGTGGCACTGCGCCCCGCCCCGGAGGCTGTCCCTGTGCCCCTCGCGTCCTCCTCCCTCTCCCATTCCTCCCCCGGGGCTGCCCCCGCTCCCCGCTCCCTCCTCCTCCCCCAGGGTCACCACCGAACAGTCTTCCCTGCTACCAACCCCTGGCTCCCCCGACAGTTTGCAAGGAGCGTTGGCTCCACCTTCCCACCTGATTCGCCGCCCCCAGGAGAATTTACTATTTCTCTTTCATTGTGGGGAGATAAAACCGTTAACGCCCCCACCCCCCACTCACACGCACACCCTCGCCAGTGCCCCGGGCCTGAACGGGCACATCTCAACCCCTTCCCACGCCCCGTCACACTTCTATTATTTCTATTTCTTTGGAAAGAATCATTTGCGTTAACCCTTTTTGAAAATGTTCAAGTTTCACTCCAGTAAGCTTACTAGAAGGAAGGAGGAGGAGAGGGAGGAGAGAGAGGAGGAGGACGAGGAGGAGGAGGCGGCGGCGGCGGCAGCTTTGGCAGCGGCTTTGGCGGCTGCGGCTTTGGCGGCGGCTTTTGAGAAGGCTGTGGCGGCGGCGGTTTTGGCGGCTTTGGCGACTTTGGTGGCGGCTTTGGCGGTGAAAATTTAGACAGTTGAAAAATAGGCGGCGGCGGCGAAAATTTACACAGTTGAAAAATAGGCCAAAGCACACTGAACCTGCAGGACATCCAGTAATCTTTTCTGCCCATTTCAAAGTCTTTCCCCTGTCCTCACCCAACTATTATAAGCCCGCTTTTGCTGATACCTAACAATGTTATTTAGTAAATGTTCAGCTAGTATTCATTTGAAATAGAAATATACAACAGCAGGTAATTTTTCCCCCTGTATTTCTTCTTGGCCTGTTTCAGGGTGTTATCCAAGGGGAGGTGGAATGCAGTGGTGGTTTTAAAATGCCAGAAGCCTAGGAACCCAAAGGCCTCAGCAGGCTGGCACCTCCCCACCCCCGCCGGCGGCTCTTAGAGGCCGAAAGATTGAGGGTCGTGATCAACTCACTATACCACTGGAAGCCACGTGAGTAAGCAGCAAACTGTTTCTCATGAGAGTAGGGTGCTGGCAAACTGACAAACTGTGTCTGCCGCCCAGAAGGGCTGCTGAGGGCAGTCATGACCCAGGCGCAAGTGTTTTTATGATTAGACATAATTGAAGCCTGTTAGTAATGGGAACTGGTGATCAATTAAGCAGCTGACCAATCTTATCGCCTCCTCCCTGCTCATTGTCCCAATAAATACGAAGGGCTGTGGAAGCTCGGGGGGCTGCCTTTGCCAACTAGAAGCGGGACGTTCCCTTCTTCTTCCGCGTTTCCACTTCCTTTAAAACAGTTTCTTCTTTCTTTCTTTCTTTCTTTCTTTCTTTCTTTCTTTCTTTCTTTCTTTCTTTCTTTCTTTCTTTCTTTCTTTCTTTCTTTCTTTCTTTCTTTCTTTCTTTCTTTCTTTCTTTCTTTCTTTCTTTTCTTTCTTTTCTTTCTTTTCTTTCTTTTCTTTCTTTCTTTCCTTTCTTTCTTTCTTTCCTTTCTTTCTTTCCTTTCTTTCCTTTCTTTCCTTTCTTTCCTTTCTTTCTTTCCTTTCTTTCTTTCTCTCTCTCTCTCTCTCTCTTTCTTTCTTTCTTTCTCCCCTTCCCTTCCCTCCCCTCCCCCCCTTCCCTTCTTCCCTTCCCTTCCCTTCTTCCCTTCCTTCCTTTATCATTTCTACGTTTGTGCCTTCGTTCAGTCTTGTAATGACGGTCTCAAGTAGTAACAGTAGTAACTGTCATAGTTATGGTCTCAAGCAGTACTTGTGGCAGTCAGCCACAGGCACACAGGACTAAAGGTTCATTAATGTCTGCCGTAAAAATGTAAAATATATTGCTTCAATGTATGAAGAAGTATATATTTTTTGGTGTACATTTTTTTACATTTTTAAAAGTTCTCTTGTTTTTAAAAAATTACACGTATGGGGCCAGGCGCCATGGCTCACGCCTGTAATCCCAGCACTTTGGGAGGCCGAGGCGGGTGGATCACCAGGTCAGAGATCGAGACCATCCTGGCTAACACGGTCAGTCAGGAGATAAGAGACCATCCTGGCTAACACGGTGAAACCCCATGTCTACTAAAAATACAAAAAAATTAGCTGGGAGTGCTGGTGGGCCGAGAACACGCCACTGCACTGCAGCCTGGGGGACAGAGCAAGACTCTGTCTCAAAAAAAAAAAAAAAAAAAAAAAAAAAAAAAAATTACGTGCATAGTGCCTGAACAGTTCCTTTAAAATATGTGTGTGTGCGTGTATACAGTATATATACAGACTAATGAACTGAAAAGTTCCCTGCTGCTTATTCAACTCCTATTTCCAAAGTCAGTATTAGTCAAATACCTCCTCTTTTCCTTTTAGTTTCTGAGTTTTGTGTCTCGCATGAGTAAATTGAAACTACTCCAAAACTAGAAAATAATTCTTCTAAATTTACTTCTAGCATTCTTACTGTCTTGATTTTCAGATTTGAATTTTAATCCAATCAGAATTTACTGACCTATATGGCACAAGGAATGGATCTGGCTATATATTATGGTTCCCACAGCATTAAATGGTATATTCTTTCTGCTACTAATTTTTGAATTATCTCTTTAACTGTATATTAAATTCTCATTTACATTCTAGCTATTTTATTGACAGTTTTCCTATTTCTACAACAATATTGCACTATTTTAATTACCCTAACTTTTAGCATATATTTGGATATCTGGGAAGGCAAGCCAGTTACATCTAGTCTTTAACATCGGTTTGCATTAACATTTTAAAAGTTTTGAATCTTCCCATTATAGAACATAGCATCCTTTGGTTTATTTGGGTCTTCTATGTTTTTTTTTCTAAAGTCCCACCATTTTCTTTCTTTCTTTCTTTCTTTTTTTTGAGACAGAGTTTCACTTTTGTTGCGCAGGCTGGAGTGCAATGGTGCGATCTCGGCTCACTGCAACCTCCGCCTCCTGGGTTCAAGCGATTCTCCTGCCTCAGCCTCCCAAGTAGCTGGGATTACAGGCACGAACCACTGCACCTGGCTAATTTTTGTATTTTTAGTAGAGAACAGGGTTTCACCATGTTGGCCAGGCTTGTCTGGAACTCCTGACCTCAGGTGATCCACCTGCCTTGGCCTCCCAAAGTGCTGGGATTACTGGCATGAGCCACCACACCCCGCCAGTTCCACAGTCTTCCCCAAAGGGATCTCATACATTTCTGTTTGAAGGGTATTGTGGATGGGCTCTTTCTTTTCTCCAATTATGTTAGAGTTAGTTATTGCTGATATATAAGAAAACTCTTAGACCCTGAGAGGTGGCTCCTACCTATAATCCCAATACTTTGGGAGGCCAAGGCAGGAGGATCGTTTGAGGCCAAGAGTTCAAGACCAGCCTGGGCAACATAGCAAGACTCCATCTCTACAAAAAAGAAAAAATTAAAAAATTAACTGAGCATGGTGGCACACACCTGTGGTCCCAGCTACACAGAAGGCTGAGATGGGAGGATCTCTTGAGCTCAGGAGTTTGAGGATGCAGTGAGCTCTGATAGTGCCACTGTACTCCAACTCCAGCCTGTGTGTCGTCAGAGAGAGACACTATCGCTTTGAAAAGAGAAAGCTATTAGCTTCAGTATATACCAGTCTCATATCCAACCTTTTTTAAGAGGTCCAGTAATTTTTAAAAATCAGTGATCATAAATATTATAATTGAATTGTCTATAAGTTGGATCTCTAAGCCTTTCTCAAACCTACTCAGCCCCTTAGCACTCACTTCTGACACAAAAATTACCCTTGACCCCAATCAAGGAAAAAAGAAAAATGCCTCTTATGTGTGTATACTGGAAAATAGGGGCCCCTGGAAGGCCTGGAGCATGTTTTAATATGGCCCCCTCCTTCCATTCCAAGAGGATATTAAGCTCTCTGCTGCACCCTCCATCTGGCCTCATTCGTCTACACAAGGATTTCCTCAGTGTTAAGAACACAAATGTTCCAGTCATTCCTAAGATATTTGTGAAATTTGAAAGAAAAATCCAGTATTTAAACAATAGGACTAACAAGCTACTGGATTTTAACAAGTAGAAAACTTCCTTTTGCAACAGTTGTTACTTTGTAGTCAAGGAGCTGTAGTCCCTAAAAAAAAAAGTGATCAAGACTTAGCAAAAATCTAAGGGAAAAATATAAGACAGAAGAAAAATAAAGACAAATCCTTCTCTTACAAAATGTAACAGAAATATCACCTTGTGATATATCATAGAAAACTGCCAGGAATTGTATTGTATTGTATTGTACTGTACTTTTTGAGACAGAGTCTTGCTCTGTTGCCCAGGCTGGAGTGCCATGGTGCGATCTTGGCTCACAGCAAGCTCTGCCTCCCGGGTTCACGCCATTCTCCTGCCTCAGCTGCCCAATTTGCTGGGACTATAGGCACCTGCCACCATGCCTGGCTAATTTTTTGTATTTTCAGTAGAGATGGGGTTTCACCATGTTAGCCAGGATGGTCTCAATCTCCTGACCTTGTGATCTGCCCACCTTGGCCTCCCAAAGTGCTGGGATTACAGGCGTGAGCCACCGTGCCCGGCCAGGAATTTTATTTTTAATTTAATTTAATTTAATTTAATTTTTTTTTCTTGAGATGGAGTCTAGCTCTGTCGCTCAGGCTGGAGTGCAGTGGTGCTATCTCGGCTTACTGCAGCCTCTGCCTCTCTGGTTCAAGCGATTCGCCTGCCTCAGCCTCCCAGGTAGTTGGGACTACAGGTGCGTGCCACTACACCCAGCTAATTTTTGTATTTTAAATAGAGATGGGGTTTCATGATGTTGGCCAGGCTGGTCTCGAACTCCTGACCTCAAGTGATCTGCCTGCCTCAGCCTCCCAAAGTGCTGGGATTATAGGCACGAACCACCGCACCTGGTCCTGCCAGGAATTTTAAAACATCCATTCTCAAAACTATTAATTCAGAATTCATAGGTGAGGTTGTAAATTCCAGTATCTTCAATATCAGTTTCCCATGGGATGTTGAAGATTATCCTAGCATACCAATTTCTTGATGGTTTTAAAACCATTTGAAATGGTTGTTTCAGAAAGTTATAAAAGTCTCATCTTTTTCATTTTTAGTTTTTATTTTTTTCATTTTTAGAGACAGGGTCTTGCCCTCCCATTCAGGCTGGAGTGGAGAGATCATAGCTCACTGCAGCCTTGACCTCCCAGGCTCAAGCGATCTTCTCTCAACAGCTGGGAGAAGCTCCTATTGTAGCTGGGAATACAGGAGCATGCCCCCATACCTCGCCTTAAGTTTTTAATTTTATTGATTGATTCATTGATTGAGATGGAGTCTCACTCTGTCACCCAGGCTGGAGTGCAATGGCACGATCTTGGCTCACTGCAACGTCTGCCTCCTGGGCTCAAGTGATTTTCCTTCCTCAGCCTCCTGAGTAGCTGGGACTATAGGCACCTGCCACCACACCTGCCTATTTTTTGTATGTTTTGTAGAGATGGGGTTTCACCATGTTGGCCAGGTTGGTCTTGAACTCCTGACCTCAAGTGATCCGCCTGCCTCAACTCAGCCTTCCAAAGTGCCGGGATTACAGGCATGAGCCACTGCACCCAGCCTCAAGTTTTTAATTTTAAAAGAAGTAAATGGTGTAAGCATTTGAGAAGCATGCTTTAGTATAAAGTTTAAAAACATGAATGTACAGTCCAATACCTCCAAGAAGATGAATTAGAGCTTCAGGTTCCTAACCTACCTGGGCACAGCAGCCAGATCCCACCTTGAACAATCAGCACATTCACATCCCGGTTGGAGTGCTGGGGGGTGGGAGAAAGTTCTTACCAAATTTTTAACAAATTAATTGTACCAGGAAAAAATTGTTTGTAAATTCTTTTTTGTAAAAAATTAATTGTACTAACTGCTTCTGTTAATTCCTAGTACACATCATAAATAGTATAATTTTGAAAACAAAAATGTTGGCCATGTCTCTTCAGAATGCTCTTCTAACAATGGATGAACTTAACAAAAAAGGGAAAGCAATGAGTTTTTTGATGAAATATTCAGAATCACTTTTAGTTCTTGTTTCCATTTTAATTATAATCTATTTACTCATTTAACTGAATATTTGTTAGTTGTATACCATAAGGTCACCATATCAGCAGCCATATCATGTGCCCTATAAGAGAAATATTCAAGTGAAAGATTTTGCAAATGACAGCTCACAGCCCTAATGTAGCCATTGCCTGTTTTTGTACAGCCTGAGAGATAAGAATAGTTTCTACACTTGTAAATAGCTGAAAAAATCCAAAGACACAAAATCCATGACACATTGGCATTAAATTCAAAATTCAGCATCCATAAATAATAATTGGAATGCAGTCATACCCATTTACTTACATATTATCTATTGCTGCTTTCACGCCACAACAGCCAAGTTGCAACTGGCCCACATAGCCTACAGCGTGGGCCGGGTGTAGTGGCTCACGCCTGTAATACCAGCACTTTAGGAGGCTAAGGCAAGCAGATCACTTGAGGTTAGGAGTTTGAGACCAGCCTGGCCAACATGGTGAAATTCTGTCTCTACTAAAATTAGCCGGGTGTGGTGGTGCACACCTGTAATCCCAGCTACTCAGGAGGCTGAGGCATGAGAATTGCTTGAACCGGGAGGCGGAGGTTGCGGTGAACCGAGACTGCACCACTGCACTCCAGCTTGGGCCACAGAGTGAGACCTTGTCTCAAAAAAAAAAAAAAAAAAAAAAAAAAAAGCAAAAGCCCACTACATTTATTCATTTATTTTCTGGCCCTTTTCAGAAATCGTGTGCTGGCTGGCCCCTGCTGGGGTACAAAGCTGCAGAGGCAGAGGTGTAGGGGAGGGTGAGTTCTGAACGCTGCCTTGGTAGAGTGATATTATTGGAGGATCCCGTAGTGCTTTGACAAGAAGCAATTTGGCCATGGGTTGTGTTTTACAGTAGAGCTAAGTCGCTTATCTGGAAACAGTGATGTTAGACATAGAGAAAGACTTACGTTATCATTATTTTGGAAATCACAAGTGCTTCTTGCTGATTGATTTATTTTCTCCCCACCTCCCAAAGGATTTTGACCAGTTTGATTAAATTTCATTTATGTCAAGTGTACAAAACGTGTTGTTAGAGCTGTTTGTGTCAGAGACAGTAAACAAACCCCTTTAATCATTTTTCTTGCTAGAGCAGGAAGTTACCACTTGCCAATGAGAAATTTAAAACAAATCCCACAAAGTTCTGAGTTTAGTTCAGCACGTGAAATAGTTTAGGTCTTGGGATCTTGTAATCTTGGCAACTCCCATTTGCTGTCCCTGGTGAGAACACCTGTGTACTGTTGCTTACTTTTCGGTTCACTAAGAGGGTTGCACCTTGCCCTGTTAATCCTAGAGTCAAATCTGATTACAAACATTTTCCTCTCGGGAATCCAGCTTGTAAGGAAGATCACTGTGCTTTCTGTTAAATAAAACAGCTCCATTTAGTTCCCTTATTCGTTCTCAGGCTTACTGTATTTCATCGGCCTGAAGACTGTGTTTGACATCAATTATTAGAGACCATTTGTTTTTACAATGGAAAAAGAAAGAAAAGTGCAGATGTTGAACCTCAAAATCCATACTTTTTGGAGCTATTTTCATTCCAGAATGTAGGACTATGCTGGGAGTTTCTTGTGTGGGGAGAGGGGAGGTGAATGAATACTCAAATAGACATATCGCTGTGACTAAGTAAAATATTTTATATCTGTTGTTTTCTTTTTCTATTAATTTCAAAATTAGAGAAAGTTTCAGAACAGAAAAATAATAAGTGAATTACAGGAAAGTGAAAACTCCAGGACACATTCCAGTTTAGTTAAAATAAGAGTACCTCATGTCAAATCAAAAAAATAGTTATGATGAAAATTTCAGCTTTGTTATCAGAAAAGTAGTATGGTTAAAGACGGGCAGTCTTAGCACGTAGGGAGTCTGCTTAAACACAAGTTCCCATTCCCAGACCTCATCGGTGAATGTTGATAGTAGAGTTGGACCCTAGCAGCAACCAACTTCACAAATGTGGGCATTTCTGGCTGGGCATGGTGGCTCATGTCTGTAATCACAGCACTTTGGGAGGCTGAGGCAGGTGGATCACGAGGTCAGGAGTTCAAGACCAGCCTGGCCAAGATGGTCAAATCCTGTCTCTACTAAAAATACAAAAAAAATAGCCAGGAGTGGTAGCAGGTGCCTATAACCCCAGCTACTCGGGAGGCTGAGGCAGAGAATTGCTTGAACCTGGGAGGCAGAGGTTGCAGTGAGCCAAGATCATGCCACTGCACTCCAGCCTGGGCAACAGAGCTAGACTACATCTCAAAAACAAACAAACAAAAACACCAAATGTGGGCATTTCTTAATGGCCCAATCTCTTCCTTTAACAGTGCAGGGGAAGCCAAGCCCCCATGATGGAACTAGGTAAGTGATAGGAGCCAGGAGAGCTGCTCACCAGAGGAGGTTGAGACCAAGTCCACAAGTGCCTCAGGGAATGTGAGAAACTGGGTAACTTCTGTGAAATAAGGCAAGTCCAAAGTCCTCTGCATCCCACTCAACACAAGGTGGGCCCCAGCTTCTCAGGGCAGGGAGTGGGAGACCAATGGGAGCAAATGGCACTTCCCACCTGTTCTTGGCTGTAAAAAAGCCTGCAGCCCACACCAGGAGCCAATTAAAGGGAACTGAGCCTGGTTCAGAATCCCAGAAAGCCATCAAGTGGGGTCTAATCCCTGGAGGTGATCCCAATTAAAAGGGAGCGCTTTATATCAGGAGGACAATTCAGAAGATGCAGCTACGTGGTCCTGCTGTCACACTGAGCTTTCTAGAGGCCGCACGGTGCTTGAGAGGCTCTGCCTGCTTTCCTGAAGGGAGCTTCTCCTACCCAGGCCTAGATGGGAACAGAGAATTATGGCTCTTCTTCCTCTTACTATATAGCTTTTGAAAAATAGTATTTTTACTTAAGAAAAAAAAAATTTTAAGAATATTTTTAGAGACAGGGTATCGCTTTGTCACCCAGGGTGGGGTGCAGAGGTGCAGTCATGCTTGACTGGGCTCAAGTGATCCTCCCGCCTCAGCCTCCCAAGTAGCCAGGACTACGGGCACACACCACTTTTTAAAAAATTTAATTGACGCAGTCTTGCCATGTTGCCTAGGTTGATCTTGAACTTCTGGCTTCAAGCTATCCTCCCACCTTGGCCTCTCAAAACGCTGAAATTAAAGGCATGAGCCAGTGCACCTGGCCAAAAGTTTGTTCTGTTTTGTTTTGTTTTTTAATAGTATTCTCTGAAAGATCAAGATGTTGTATAACAGCTTCTTCAGTAGAGGGGATAGCCCCAAATGTTAGTTTTTTCGGTTATTCTGACACAAAAAGAGGAGGACTGTCTGCAGAGCCAGGTGGCATGCCACGGCTGTGCCTCACTGTCAGTGGTACATTTAAGGAGTCCAGCAGAGTGTCAAGCAAGCACTTTTCGCAGGCAGAACGCAGGGTGGTGAGCGCAGAGCTACCAAGCCTGCACAGACACTAGCTAGGTGGCAAGCCTCTGTCCCTCAGGGCTGATGAAGCTGGGGACAGTGCCGGGGGCACAGAAAGAATCCATACATGATCCGGTGCTGTGATCCTTGTTTCCCAAAACAGGAAACCTGAGCACAGAGGTTAACTTCCCTGAGGACCCACAGCAGCAGAGATTTCAATCAATATTTTAAAGGCAGGCGCGGTAAGATTCATCTATGGTTTTGTTTTCTTTCTTTTTCTTTTCTTCTTCTTCTTTTTTTTTTTCTTCTGCTCACATGTAACGTATTTTGTGGAATGAGTTTCCAGAGCAATCAAATTTTACCAAATCACAATGGCCAAACACAACGAGGGGCTCTGGCAGGGAGCGGGGATTACTAAAGAGGAAAAAATAAGATCTAAATAAACGACTTGTAGGGTAGCCCACAGTGCCCAGGACGGTACCCCTTTGAGCACGTTCTACCCGTCCCAGACACCCCTCCATCCCAGGCAAACCGGGACAGCTGGTGGCCAAACCCTTAGCTCACCTTTGAACCATCCTGAACAACAAACTGACCCACGCCCAAATGTCCAGAAAGTCCCTGCTGGCGCTCCGACCCGCTGTCCTGAGCTGGATCGTTCTGCTTTGAAGGGGCATCGCCTTAACACTCTCCCCCAGATCCTTGGCCTTTCGGGGCCCAGAACGCTACGGAAGCCCGGCGGCCAGGAGGGGTTGGGCTCCCGCTCCATAGCGGCTCCCCTCCCCAGGCCAGCACGCGGCCAGGCGGAGGAAACGCCGGAGCTCAGAGAGCACAGAGCCCGGCCATTGGGCAGCCGCCTGACCCAGGAAGCACAGAGCGAGCTCCCACTTCGTCTTCATGGATTCCCAGCCCAGCTGCGTGGTGGTGACTGGTAAGACTATATAATTTTTTTCTCTCCTATTTGTTGCTGCTTTTAGCCTGGCCCTGGAATGCGCACTGGCTTGATCCTGGGTCTTAAACAGTTCCCTGAGGGGAAAAAAGAGTGGCAACTGGTGGTGCTGATAATTCCAGATGGAAACGAACTTCCTGCTGTGCCCCATTAATAAACAATCAGGAACACAGGCATTTCTGCTTCTGTGGCTCATTCGCTTCAAATAACTCTTGAGTGGCACGCACGAAGGTGCCGCTGGTGGCTTAGGCTCCGACCTTGCCTTTCAACCCAGCAGGGAGGAAGCTGAGGCTGGTACCTGCTTTCCCTGAGTGGGGCCTGAGGCAAGTGAGGTATCCCTTGGGGGTGCAGGCTCATAGCAAGGAAGAGGAATCTGTAGGCCCAGAAGCCACAGGGCCCTCACAAGGCTTGCAAGCCCCTCTACAACGGCCACCCGCAAAAGAACACACAGGCCCCGCTCCCAGAGTGAGAGCTTCCATTTCTCAGGGAGCTCTGAAGCACCCTCTCAGAGCCATTAGCTGGAGACCCTGAGCCCCAGAAGGTCGACTTGGAAGGAATGGTGGCTGCTCACTTCCGCAAACACCAGTGCATCCAAAGTCACCCCCACCCACATGTGCCTCACCAAGTCAGCATCCCAGTGGGACCCTGGGGGTCTGATCTTCACAAAGCTCTTTATTTTTATTTTTATTAATTTTTTTTTTTTTTGAGACAGAGTCTCACTCTATCACTAGGCTGGAGTGCAGTGGCCCAATCTCGGCTCACTGCAACCTCCGCCTCCCAGGTTCAAGTGATTCTCCTGCCTCAGCCTCCTAAGTAGCTGGGACCACAGGCACCCATCACCACGCCCGGCTAATTTTTGTATTTTTAGTAGAGACGGGTTTTCACCATATTGGCCAGGATGGTTTCGATCTCTTTTTTTTTTTTTTTTTTTTTTTTTTTTGAGACGGAGTCTCGCTCTGTCGCCCAGGCTGGAGTGCAGTGGCCGGATCTCAGCTCACTGCAAGCTCCGCCTCCCGGGTTTACGCCATTCTCCTGCCTCAGCCTCCGGAGTAGCTGCGACTACAGGCGCCCGCCACCTCACCCGGCTAGTTTTTTTTTTGTATTTTTTAGTAGAGACAGGGTTTCACCGGGTTAGCCAGGATGGTCTCGATCTCCTGACCTTGTGATCCGCCCGTCTCGGCCTCCCAAAGTGCTGGGATTACAGGCTTGAGCCACCGCGCCCGGCGGTTTCGATCTCTTGACCTCGTGATCTGCCCACCTCAGCCTCCCAAAGTGCTGGGACTACAGGCATGAGCCACCACGCCTGGCCCTATTTTTATTTTTGTATTTTTAATTTTTCTGAGACGGTCTCCCTCTGTTGTCCAGGCTGGAGTGCAGTGACTCAGTCATAGCTCACCACAGCCTCAAACTCCTGGGCTCAAGTAATCCTCCCACCTCAGCCTCTGGAGTAGCTGGGACAACAGGCACTCACCACCACATCCCACAATGTATTTCTAGTTTTTAGTAGAAACAGGGTTTTCCTGTATTCCCCAGACTGATGTCTTAACTCCCTGGCTGAAGTGATCCTCCCGCCTTGGCCTCCCAAAATGCTGGAATTATAGGCATGAGCCATCGTGTCCAGCCTTCATTTTTAGTTAGACACATTTGGCCAGTTTTAAGTTTTCTGAATTGTGTTGGATGAAGAGACAGGGTTTCCTGGATGAATGGGAAATTGAAAGTTGTGTCGCTTAATTTTTTCAGACTATAATTCAAACTCCTGTTGACTTTCTGAGAAAAAGAAAGTTATTTGGGAAACCTTTAACTCCCTTGCTCTTATTTGTGTTATTTTGGTTCTGGAGATTGAATGGTTCAAATTACTCTTGAATTCCTAAGGAAACTGTACTCCTCTACATGCAGTGCTTGTCATGAATGAAATACGGACATTGAAGCACCATCTTAGAACCACACTGACCCCTGCCTTTGTCTTGTCAGCCTGTGGTTTGCTGGCAAACTGGAGATTGTTTGATGAAGTAGCTGATAATCAGCCGCGATTTGAGAATGCCCGCTGGATTCCAGAGCATGGCCTTCCTGTGTTAGAAATGCTTTGAGCTGCCAGGGGCAGTCTCTTCATTTAATTGGATTTGCTTCGTGTGTAAATCTCACCAAGACAATTGGCATGTAGACAGATGGTGGGAGAACCAGGGCTCTGATAAATTGCTTCGAGATCAAGGTGTTCAGACTGGCACCAACAATAACAAGAGTGAGAAAACATGCATCCCTCCCATGGGCCTCTCAGAATTCTAAGAGATTTCTCCGGCTCCTTTTGCAAGTTCCACTGGGGGGCCGACAAGTTTAAAGTGAGGTTTGACCCTGCAACGTAAGAGCTTCAAACCTTCACTTGCAGAGTTGATTTTTCTAATTTAAAACAGATAAGAGATGTCTTATTTGCTGATAAAAATGATTCTAAAGCAGGATGTGATTTTTGTGTGTTACTGCATTTTTATTATCCCAGGAGGTACCTGGCTTCTCAGTGCTTTTTTTTTCTTAATCTTCCCATTTTCTATAACTGCTTTTTTTTTTTTTTTTTTTTTTTTTTTTTTTTTTTTTTTTTTTTGAGGCGGAGTCTTCACTCTGTCGCCCAGGCTGGAGTGCAGTGGCACCATCTCGGCTCACTGCAAGCTCCGCCTCCCGGGTTCGCGCCATTCTCCTGCCTCAGCCTCCGGAGTAGCTGGGACTACAGGCGCCCGCCACCGCGCGCCCGGCTAATTTTTTGTATTTTAGTAGAGACAGGGTTTCACCGGGTTAGCCAGGATGGTCTCGATCTCCTGACCTCGTGATCCGCCCGCCTCGGCCTCCCAAAGTGCAGGGATTACAGGCGTGAGCCACCGCGCCCGGCCAATCTTCCCATTTTCTATAACTGCTTTTTTTTTTTTTTTTCCTGGCTGTTTCCAGAGGCAGCTGAAGTCTTATTTATTCTAAAGGATTTGGCCAAATCAGAGGACACCATGGGCTTTTTGGGACGTCCTGTCCAAAACTTTTTCATTCCCTGAGGACGTTTTTACCCCCTCGTGAGTCAACCCTGTTTGTGGGTCCAGACCCCGCTGTTCAGGAATTGCAAAGGCATAATTCAAGTTTCTCTCCAGAACTGGTTCCTACTCTAAAGGCCTGAGGTCCAGGGAGCTAGGTTTTCAGAGACTGACATTTAATCACAGCCCTTTCCTCATCTAAGAGTTTGAATGAATTGAGAAATGTGTCACAGGAATCAGAGATGGAACAAAACCTCAGCTGTGCTCCAGGATAAAGCTGAGTTAGAGAATTCCACTTGTATCTGCAGCACACCTAATTGAGCACCCCACTCCGTCACAGGCATATCTGGCACTGGCTAGTCTCCCACACAGGAGGCCACATAGTTTTTAAAACTTTTTATTTTGAAATAAATATTCATAGGAATTTGCAAAGAAGTGTACAGAGAGGTCCCCTATACCCTTTACCCAGCCTCTCCTGATATTGACATATTAACATTTTCAATGTAAAAGCCAGGATATTGACATTGGTATAATTCAAAATTTGTATGTGCATGCAGGGTGTAGTTTCATCTCGTGTGTAGCTTCCTATAACCACCATCACAATCAAGATACATAGCAGTACCATCACCACAAAGCTCACTGGTGCTAGCTCTTTACAGCCACACCCACCCCCTTCCTCCCATCTCAAACACCTGGCAACCATTAGTCTGTTCTCCATCTGTATAATCATTTTATTTTACAAATATTTTATGTAGGCTGGGCACGATTGTGTCTGGAATTGGTGGGTTCTTGGTCTCGCTGACTTCAAGAATGAAGCTGCAGACCCTCACCGTGAGTGTTACAGTTCTTAAAGATGATGTGTCCGCAGTTTGTTCCTTCAGATGTTCAGATGTGTCCGGAGTTTCTTCCTTCTGGTGGGTTCGTGGTCTCCATGGCTTCAGGAGTGAAGCTGCAGACCTTCATGGTGTTACAGCTCATAAAGGAAACATGGACCCACGAAGTGAGCAGCAACAAGATTTATTGCAAAGAACAAAGCTTCCATGGCATGGAAGGAGACCCAAGTGGGTTGCCACTGCTGGCGCTGGCAGCCTGCTTTTATTCCCTTAGCTGGCTCCACCCACATCCTGCTGATTGGTTCATTTTACAGAGAGCTGATTGGCCCATTTTACGGAGAGCTGATTGGTCCGTTTTGATAGGGTGCTGATTGGTACATTTACAATCCTTTAGCTAGACGCAAAAGTTCTCCAAGTCCCCACTAGATTAGCTAGACACAGAGCACTGGTGCCTTTACAAACCTTGAGCTAGACACAAAGTGCTGACTGGTGCATTTACAAACCTTTAGCTAGACAGGAAAGTTCTCCAAGTCCCCACCCCACTCAGGAGCCCAGCTGGCTTCCCCTAGTGGATCCCCAGTAGGGGCCACGGGGAGGGGGAGCTGCCTACCAGTCCCGCAGCTGCCCACCCGCACTCCTTAGCCCTTGGGCTCGGGCTGTGCGGGAGCCCACCGGTGTGGGGGCTCCGGCATGGCGGGGCTGCAGGTCGGGAGCCCTGCCCCACAGGGAGGCAGCTGAGGCCTGGCGAGAACTCAAGTGTGGTGCGGGGGCCGGCAGTGCTGGGTTGGCCGGCAGTGCTGGGGGACCCGGCACACCCTCCGCAGCTGCTGGCCCGGGAGCTAAGCCCCTCGCTGCCCGGCGAGGCGGCACCTGCGGGCAGCTCCGCCTGCGGGCCACAGAGCTCGCGCCCACCCGTAACTCGCGCTGGCCCTGGAGCGTGGTGCGCAGCCCGGGTTCCTGGCGGTGCCTCTTCCTCCACACCTCCTAGCAAGCAGAGGGAGCCGGCTTCGGACTCCTCCAGCCCAGAGAGGGGCTCCCACAGTGCAGCGGAGGGCTGAAGGGCTCCTCAAGTGCAGCCAGAGTGGGTGCTGAGGCCCAGGAGGCGCTGAGAGCGAGTGAGGGCTGCTAGCACGTTGTCACCTCTCACAATGACTCACACCCATAATCCCAGCACTTTGGGAGGTTGAGAGGGGTGGATAGCCTGAGACCAGGAGTTCAAGGACAGCCTGGGCAACATGGCAAAAATACAAAAAATTAACCAGATATGGTGGCATGCACCTGTGGTCCCAGCTACTCGGGAGGCTGGGGTGGAAGGATCACTTGAACCCAGGAGATTGAAGCTGCAGTGAGCTATGATCCTGGTACTGCATTCCAGCCTGCGTGACAGAGTGAGATCCTGTCTGTAAATAAATAAATAAAAATAGGGCCAGGTGCGATGGCTCATGCCTATAATCCCAGCACTTTGAGAGGCTGAGTGGGGTCAGGAGTTCCAGGAGTTCCAGGAGTTCCAGAACAGCCTGGCCAACATGGTGAAACCCCATCTCTACTAAAAATACAAAAATTAGCTGGGTGTGGTGGTGGGTGCCTGTAATCCCAGCTACTCAGGAGGCTGAGGCAGGAGAATTGCTTGAACCCGGGAGGCGGAGGTTGCAGTGAGCTGAGATTGCACCACTGCACTCCAGCCTGAGTGACAGGGCAAGACTGTCTCAAAAAGGAAACAAGCAAAAATAAAGAAAAAAACACAAATATATAAATGAAATCTGCAGTATATGTCCTGTTGAGATTGGTTCTTTTTCACTTGTCATAATTTCTTTAAGGTTTTCCAAGTTGTGTGTATCAATAGTCACTTCATTATAAAAAGTTTTTAAACTACTTCATTGAGATATAATCCACATGCTACACAATTTACCCATTTAAAGCGAGTAACAATCAGTGGCTCAGTATAGTCACAGAGTTACATGTTCATCACTACAGTCAATTTTAGAACATTTTCAGCACCACAAAAAGAAACCCCACACGCCTTAGCTGTCACCACTCATGTCCCCCCACAACACACATACCCAGCTTCTGGCAACCACTAATGTCCTATAGATGTGCCTATTCTGACATTTCATATAAACGGAGTCATTTTACGTGTGGTCCTTTGCATCTGGCTTCTGTCACTTAGCATGTTTTCAAGGTTGATCCACATGGTAGCATGTATCAGTACTTCGGTGCTTTTTATTGACAAATAATATTTCATTGTGTGCATTTTACCGCATTTTGTTTGCTGTTCATCAGTTAATGGACATTTTGATGTTTCTACTTTTTTTTTTCACTGCTGAGTGTATTCCATGAGATGGGTGAACCATGATTTGTATGACTGTTAACCCACTGAGTAACATTTGGGTAGTTTACAGCTTTGGTCTATTACAAATCTATGAACATTTTTGTATACACTTCTGTATGAATATAAGTTTTCGTTTCTCTGAGATAAATGTCCAGGAGTGCAAATGCTGGTACATCTACTTTCAATTAAAAAAAAAAAACAAAATTGTCAAACTATTTCCCAGAGTGACAGTACCATTTTATATTCCCACCACCAATGTGTGAGTGACCTAGTTTCTCCTCATCCTTGTCAACATTTGGTGTTATCAGTCTTTCTATTTTAGCCACTTTGATAAGTGTTGGTGACATCTCATCCAGATTTTAATATGTATTTATATGATAGCTGGTGACGTTGAACATCTTTTCATGTGCTTATTTGTCACCTGTATATCCTCATCAATGACATGTCTCTTCATGTGGTTTGCCCATCTCCTAATTGGACTGTTTGAGTTTCAAGAGTTCTTTATGTATTTTATATACAAAGCCTTGGTGAAATACATGATTTGCAACTGTTTTCTCCATCTGTAGCTTATCTCTTCCTCCTCTTAACAGGGTCTGTCACAGAGCAAAAG
Organism: Macaca thibetana thibetana; assembly: GCF_024542745.1. NCBI lineage: Eukaryota > Metazoa > Chordata > Mammalia > Primates > Cercopithecidae > Macaca > Macaca thibetana. The sequence continues at coordinate 91,507,221 of NC_065584.1, forward strand.
TTTTTAATTTTGATGGAATCCAGTTTGTTAATTATTCCTGTTATGCAGCCTGCTTTTGGTTTCAAATCTAAGAACTCTTTGCCTAGCCTTATAGCCTAAGATTTTCACCTTCCCCCCAAAAAACTTATAGCTTTTTTTTTTTTTTTTTTTTTTTTCTGAAACAGAGTTTTGCTCTTTCACCCAGGCTGGAGTGAAGTGGTGCAATCTCAGCTCACTGCAACCTCTGCCTCCCGGGTTCAAGCGATTCTCCTGCCTCAGCCTTCCTAGTAGCTGGGATTATAGGTGCCCACCACTATACCTGGCTAATTTTTGTATATTTAGTAGAGACAGGGTTTCGCCAGGTTGGCCAGGCTGGTCTCGAACTCCTGACCTCAGGTGATCCACCCACCTCGGCCTCCCAAAGTGCTGGGATTACAGGCATGAGCCACCGTGCCCGGCTACTTTTGCTTTTTATATTTAAGTCCATTATTCATTTGGGTTAAGTTTTGTGTAAGGGGTGAGGCTTAGGTTGAAGGGTTCAGTTTTTTGCCTGTTGTTGTCTGATTGTTCTAACACCATTTGTTGACAAACCTATCCCTCTTCCATTGAAACTGCTTTTGCACCTGTGTCAACAAACAATTGGGCGTATTCATGTGGGTCTATTTCAGGGTTCTCTACAAAACATGCTTTTTATTCAGACATTTGTGCACACATGTTCTTAAGCCCTCCCAACTTGGCAGTGGGTCAGCTCCATGTTCTTTCTTTGCTCCCCAACAATGCGTCAGAGATGAGGACTCTGAGAATGCTCCCAGGTTGGCACAGTTGCAGCCTCCATGGGAAAGGGGACGTGCAAAGATCCCTAGGGCCCAAGATGGTCGGAGGAGCAGGAAGAGAGTCTTATGGGGTGGGGCCTGGTGCTTGAGAGCAGCCAGGAGTAGAGGCCCCAGTCCCAAGGTCTGGCTTGAGCAAACCTGGGCATGTTTGGTTTCAGGTTTTGGGCCCTTCCGGCAGCACTTGGTGAATTCCAGCTGGGAAGCAGTGAAGGTAAAAACCCTGCAGCTCAAGACCCAGGAGCTCAGCGCCCAGTGAGTTTCTTCTGTGGCTGCTGAGAAACCCCCAGCGTGCAGGGCCCTCAGTAACCAGATCTGCAGGGGCGGGAGGAAAAACAAGTGCATGGGCCCCTGAGAGAACAGCTTGTTTTTGGCCCTTGGGTTGTGACTTGACTGCCTCACGCCCCTCCTGCCTCTGAAATAAAGAAAGGGGCCTAAAGGGACCCTCCTGGGAGGGATGGGGAGTGTCCCCAGAGCAGGTTCGCTGGCCCAGAGCTAGGTTTCTATTGTCTGCGTCCTGTCTGGCTATGGGGCCCGGGAAAGTCATTTCCCCCAGCCTCAGCTTTCTCATTCATGAAATGAGGGAATAATAGAGCAGATGTTGCAGGGTTGTTCTGAGGATCCAAAGAGGTAAGTATGTAATGTAAAACCACTTTGTACAAGCAGCTATTTTAGCACCTGGGCACAGAGTAAGCACTTAATAAATGTCTATTGTCATAAACAGCATGCTTATTTGTAAGAAAGTAGCCAACTAGGACAAAGCACAACCTCAGACAGGCCTTGAGGAGGAAACTGCCTCTTCTCCTTGGGGCACTTGTCTGCTCTCTGTCCCCATACAACTGTCACTCAGGTGACACACCGCCAACTGCTTATTCACACTTGGCCATCAATTTCATGCCTCTGTTGGATCAAGGTGGGGTCTTTAGTCTATTCTGAGTTTCTCGGTCAATTTGAAAATGCAGCAAAACCACTTGTACCATGCATTTGCAGCAGCTGTAGCATCGGTTTTCTAGGCTGTCAGTACAGATGCAGTCAAGGAAACTCAATTCCTGAGTTAGAATTTAGGTTTATTTCAACCAGGAAAATGCTGAGGGAATCCCAGAGCCACTGCCAAGCCTCACTGCTGCACACAACATACCAGAAAGGCCAGCTTGGGGCTTTCATGGGCTCCTGTGTGTCTGCAGGCAGTTCCTCAAAAAACAGGACCTTTTCTGCCAAATCCTGGATGATCCTGAACCCTTCCATTTCTTTTTGCAGTCATGAGAATGGAAAAGAGCCAAGCCTCCTGGGTTTAGCTCCCAGTTCCAACAGTTGCAAGCTGTGAGACCCAAGACAAGTCACCCAGCTTTTCTGTGTCTCAGTTTTCTTATCTGTGAAATGGGAAGGTGTGATGATTAAGGGAGTTAACACATGTAAACCCCTTAGAACTGGGTGGGGCATTCTGTCAGTGCTCACCGATATAATTCTTCTATTACTAAATGGCTAGTCCATGAGTCAGGGTTCTCAGTTGCAGGCAAATAGGATCTGTCTCTGATGATTCACAGATAAGGTAGATATCACTGGGTAAGATAGAGCCTCTGTGCATGGCTGACCAAGCAGAAGGTAAAGAACAGCGCTGAGGACCAAACACATACCCACACATGCACACATGCATACACACATGCATAAATACATATACAACACATACACACACAATACACACAGGCATACACACATGTATACATATATACATATACAACATGCACACACATAACACATGCAGACATATACACATGCATGCATATATACATATACAACATGCACACACAACACACATACATGCACACCCATACATATACATGTGTACACACACATATACACCCCTATATACACATGCATGTATACACCTAGCCATACGCACACACATACACACATACCAAGAGCTTCAGGTTGAGGTGAGTGAGTGGTTAGCACACATACATAGGTGAGGGTGAATTTCATGATCAGCATTGTGAGCAGCAAGGTGGGGTGGAGATGACACCAAGGCTCTTTCTTTAAGTCAGACCCTTGAGGGACCTTGTGGTCTGACCTTTCTTTAAGTCAGTCCCTTAAGGGACCTTGTGGTCTCAAGCACCCTGACTCCTGCAGAAGCTTGTGCAATTTCTCTTGAATGAAAACCTCTGATTTTTCACAAATTAAGACGAACTAAATGTCAGTTTCCAATTAAAGATCACCAAGTATACAGAGAAGCAAACTACCATGGGTAAAAATCAGCAGAAGCAGATTTAGAAGCTCAAGGACTTCAGCTACAAGAATGATCAGAAAATAGCATAACTACATATGAAATATTTAAAGATAGAATCACAAAAGTAAGCAAAAAGACGATGAAAAGATCAGGTAAATTGAAAAGGAAATTAAAACTTACAGAAATTTAAAACACAATTGTTGAGGTGAAAAATTTAACAAATGATTTAAAAGGCAGGTTAGAATTATGGTAAATGAAAGGCACCAGTCACAAAAGACTACATATGGTAAGATTCCACTTACCTAATTGTCCAGATTAAGCAAATCTATTGAGACAAAAAGAAGATTAACGGTTTTCTAGAGTAGATGAAGAGGAGGAAGGTGGTGGGGAAATGGGGAGTGACAATGAATATGGGGTTTCTTTTGGGAGTGATAGAAGGATTCTAAAATTGATTGTAGTGATGGTTACATAACTCTGTGCATCTACTAAAAACCATTGAATTGTAGACTTTATTTATTTATTTATTTAATTATTTATTTATTTATTTTGAGACAGAGTCTAGCTCTGTCACCCAGGCTGGAGTGTGGTGGTACCATCTTGGCTCATTGCAACCTCCGCTTCCTGGGTTCAAGAGATTCTCCTGCTTCAGTCTCCCAAGTAGCTGGGATTACAGGCATGTGCTACCATGCCTGGCTAATTTTTATATTTTTAGTAGAGATGGGGGTTTCACCATGTTGCCCAGGCTGGTCTCAAACTCCTGACCTCGGGTGATCCACCCACCTCAGCCTCCCAAAGTGCTGGGATTACAGGTGTGAGCCACCGCACCCGGCTTGACTTGTACACTTTAAATGGGATAATTGTATGGGAGGTGAATTATATGTCAATAAAGACAGATTAGATATACATACATATGCATATATGGAAGTTTAGAGAAAAATGAAGAGAATATTAGTGAACTGGAAGATAGATCTGAAGATATAACTCAAAAATTATAGAAAGAAGACAGAAAATAAATGTGGACAATAAAATGTAATGTTCTAAATACATTTAATAGGAGTTCCAGAAGGAGAGAACAATGAGAATGGAACAGAAGCAATATTCATAGAGAAAATGACTGAGAATATTCCAGAAGTGATGAAAGGCATGAATCCACAGAGATGAGCACAAAATAGACCAAACAAGGACAAACAAGATCCACACCTATACACATTATAGTTAAGCTACAGAACACCAAAGACAAGGAGGTCTTTAGCCAGAGAGAAACAGACAGATTACTTGCAAAAATTGACAACCTAATTAGACTAAGAATAAATGTCTCAAAGGCAACAGTAAAAACCAGAATACATAGAGTAATATGTTCAAAGTGCCAAAAAGTTATCAACCTATAATTGTGTACCCAGCAAAATTATGTTTCAAAAACATGAAAAATGAAGCAAAGACATTTTTATAAAAACAAACACCAAGAGTTTACTATCAAAGGCACAGCCCTAAGGGAACAACTAAAGGATGTCCTTCAGAAGGAAGGAGAATGATCTGAGAAAGACGGTGTGAAATGCAAAGAGGGGTAGTGAGCCTGCAGGCAAAATCTAAACTAGCATTATTTGTATAAGGTCGTAGTAATAATGGCTCCATTTTTTTTCTTTCTTTTTTGATACAGGGTCTCACTCCAGTTGCCCAAGCTGGAATACAGTATAGCTGGGATTATAGGCACGTGCCACCATGCCTGGCTAATTTTTGTATTTTTTAGTAGAGGCAAGGTTTTGCCATGTTGCCCAGACTGATCTTGAACTCCTGGACTCAAGCAATCCACCCACCTCAGCCTCCCAAAGTGCTGGGATTACAGGTGTGAGCCACCACGCTTGGCCAATAGCTTCTTTTTAGGCTTAAAATAGAGAACTGAACTAAAATGTAAGACAACGAAAGCTTTTATAAGCCAAGAAGGATGATTGAAGTTTAAGGTTTTTGTTTTTGTTTTTGTTTTTTGAGACAGAGTCTTGCTTTTTCACCCAGGCTGGAGTGCAGTGGCATGATCTCGGCTCACTGCAACCTCCGCATCCCAGGTTCAAGCTATTCTCCTGCCTCAGCCTCCCGAGTAGCTGGGACTACAGGTGTGCACCACCACGCCCAGCTAATTTTTGTGTTTTTAGTAGAGATGGGGTTTCACCATGTTGGCTAGGATGGTCTTGATCTCCTCACCTCGTGATCCACCCGCCTCAGCCTCCCAAAGTGCTGGGATTTCAGGAGTGAGACACTGCACCAGGTCAAAGTTTAAGTTTTTTAAGGTCCTTGTATTCTACAGGACAAGCATCCAGATATCAGCTTTAGACTTTGTTAAATTATATATGTATGGAAAAATTTCAAGAGTAACTATTTTTTTTGTTTTATTTTTTCAAAACAAAATTGTATACCCAGCAAGATTATGTTTTCAAAAACATGAAAAATGAAGCAAAGACATGTAATTTTTTAAATTATACTTTAAGTTCTGTAATTCATGTAATTTTTTTCATGTAATTTTTAAAATTATACTTTAAGTTCTGGGGTACATGTGCAGAACATGCAGTTTTGTTACATAGGTATACACGTGCCATGGTGATTTGCTGCACCCATCAATCCATCACCTACATTAGGTATTTCTACTAATGCTATCCCTCCCCCAGCTCCCCACCCCCTGACAGTCCCTAGTGTGTGATGCCCACCCCCACCCCCTGGTGTCCATGTGTTCTCATTGTTTAACTCCCACTATGAGTGAGAATATGCGGTGTTTGATTTTCTGTATCTGTGTATTTCTAGTTCTATATCCTTGAGGAATCACCACACTGTCTTCCACAATGGTTGAACTAGTTTATACTCCCACCAACAGTGTAAAAGTATTCCTATTTCTCCACATCCTCTCCAGTATCTGTTGTTTCCTGACTTTTTAATTATCACCATTCTAACTGGCGTGAGATGGTGTCTCATTATGGTTTTGATTTGCATTTCTCTAATGACCAGTGATGATGAGCTTTTTTACATATGTTTGTTGGCCGCATAAATGTCTTCTTTTGAGAAGTGTCTGTTCATATCCTTTGCCCACTTTTTGATAGTATTGTTTTATTCTTGTAAATTTAAGTTCTTTGTAGATTCTAGATATTAGCCCTTTGTCCGATGGATAGATGGCAAAAATTTTCTCCCATTCTGTAGGTTGCCTGTTCACTCTGATGATAGTTTCTTTTGCTGTGCTGAATCTCTTTAGTTTAATTAGATATCATTTGTCAGTTTTGGCTTTTGTTGCCATTGCTTTTGGTCTTTTAGTCATGAAGTCTTTGCCCATGCCTATGTCCTGAATGGTATTGCCTAGGTTTTCTTCTAGGGTTCTTATGGTTTTAGGTCTTACGTTTCTTATGTTTAAGTCTTTAACCCATCTTGAGTTAATTTTTGTATAAGGTGTAAGGAAGGAATCCAGTTTCAGCTTTCTGCATATGACTAGCCAGTTTCCCAAACACCATTTATTAAATAGCGAATCCTTTCCCCATTGCCTGTTTTTGTCAGGTTTGTCAAAGATCAGATGGTTGTAGATGTGTGCTGTTATTTCTGAGGCCTCTGTTCTGTTCCATTGGCCTATATATCTGTTTTGGTACCAGTACCATGCTGTTTTTGTTACTGTAGCCTTGTAGTATAGTTGGAAGTCAGGTAACATGATGCCTCCAGCTTTGTTCTTTTTGCTTAGGATTGTCTGGGTTATACGGGCTCTTTTTTGGTTCCACATGAAATTTAAAGTAGTTTTTTCCAATTCTGTGAAGAAAGTCAATGGTAGCTTGATGGGGATAGTATTGAATCTATAAATCACTTTGGGCAGTATGTCCATTTTCATGATATTGATTCTTCATGAGCATGGAATGTTTTTCCATTTGTTTGTGTCTGCTCTTATTTCCTTGAGCAGTGGTTTGTAGTTCTCCTTGAAGAGGTCCTTCACATCCTTTGTAAGTTGTATTCCTTGGTATTTTATTCTCTCTGTAGCAATTGTGAATGGGAGTTCACTCATGATTTGGCTCTCTGTTTGTCTGTTATTGGTGTATAGGAATGCTTGTAATTTTTGCACATTGATTTTGTATCCTGAGACTTTGCTGAAGTTGCTTCTCAGCTTAAGGAGATTTTGGGCTGAGACGATGGGGCTTTCTAAATATATAATCATGTCATCTGCAAACAGAGACAATTTGACTTCCTCTCTTCCTATTTGAATGCCCTTTATTTCTTTCTCTTGCCTGATTGCCCTGGCCAGAACTTCCAATAGTATGTTGAATAAGAGTGGTGACAGAGGGTATCCTTGTCTTGTGCCAGTTTTCAAAACGAATGCTTCCAGTTTTTGCTCATTCAGTATGATATTGGCTATGGGTTTATCATAAATAGCTCTTATTATTTTGAGATACATTCCATCAGTACCTAGTTTATTGAGAGTTTTTAGCATGAAGGTGTGTTGAATTTTGTTGGAGGCCTTTTTATATCTTTTGAGATAATCATGTAGTTTTTGTCATTGGTTCTGTTTATGTGATGGCTTATGTTTATTGAGTTGCATATATTGAACCAGCCTTGCATCCCAGGGATGAAGCCAACTTGATCATGGTAGGTAAGCTGTTTGATGTGCTGCTGGAATCAGTTTGCCAGTATTGAGGATTTTTGCATCAATGTTCATCAGGGATATTGGCCTGAAATTCTCTTTTTTTGTTGTATGTCTGCCAGGTTTTGGTATCGGGATGATGCTGGCCTCATAGAATGAGTTAGGGAAGATTCCCTCTTTAGCTATTGTTTGGAATAGTTTCAGAAGGAATGATACCAGCTCCTCTTTGTACCTCTGGTAGAATTTGGCCATGAATCCGTCTTGTTCTGGACTTTTTTTGGTTGGTAGGCTATTAATTAGTGCCTCAATTTCAGAACTTGTTATTGGTCTATTTAGGGATTTGACTTCTTCCTGGTTTAATCTTGGGAGGGTGTATGTGTCCAGGAATTTATCCATTTCTTCTAGATTTTCTAGTTTATTTGTGTAGAAGTGTTTATAGTATTCTCTGATGGTAGTTTGTATTTCTGTGGAATCGGTGGTGATATCTCATTTCTCATTTTTTATTGCATCTATTTGATTATTCCCTCTTTTCTTCTTTATTAGTCTGGCTAGCATATTATCTATTTTGTTGATCTTTTCAAAAACCAGCTCCTGGATTCATTGATTTTTGAAGGGTTTTTCATGTCTTCATCTCCTTCAATTCTACTTTGATTCTAGTTATTTCTTGTCTTCTGCTAGCTTTTGAATTTGTTTGTTCTTGCTTCTCTAGTTCTTTTAATTGTGATGTTAGGGTGTTGATTTTAGATCTTTACTGCTTTCTCTTGTGGGCATTTAGTGCTGTGAACTTCTCTCTACACACTGCTTTAAATGTGTCCCAGAGATTCTGGTACATTGTATCTTTGTTCTCATTGGTGTCAAAGAACATCTTTATTTCTTCCTCAATTTCGTTATTTACCCAGTAGTCATTCAGGGGCAGGTTGTTCAGTTTCCATGTAGTTGTGCGGTTTTGAGTGAGTTTCTTAATCCTGAGTTCTAATTTGATTGCACTGTGGTCTGAGAAACTGTTATGATTTCCATTCTTTTGCATTTGCTGAGGAGTGTTTTACTTCCAATTATGTGGTCAATTTTAGAATAAGTGCGATGTGGTGCTGATATGAATGTATATTCTGTTTATTTGGGGTGGAAAGTTCTGTTGATGTCTATTAGGTCCTCTTGGTCCAGAGCTGAATTCAAGTCCTAGATATCCTTGTTAATTTTCTGTCTCATTGATCTGTCTAATATTGACAGTGGGGTGTTAAAGTCTCCCACTATTATTGTGTGGGAGTGTAAGTCTCTTTGTAATTCTCCAAGAACTTGCTTTATGAATCTGGGTGCTCCTATATTGGGTGCATATGTATTTAGGATGGTTAGCTTTTCTTGTTGCATTGATCCCTTTACCATTATGTAATGCCCTTATTTATCTCTTTCGATCTTTGTTGGTTTAAAGTCTGTTTTATCAGAGACTAGGATTGTAAACCCCACTTTTTTTTTTCTTTTTGGCTTTCCATTTGCTTGGTAAATATTCCTCCATCCCTTTATTTTGAGCCTATGTGTGTCTTTGCACGTGAGATGAGTCTCCTGAATACAGCACTCCAATGGGTCTTGACTCTATCCAATTTGCCAGTCTGTGTCTTTTAATTGAGGCATTTAGCCCATTTACATTTAAGGTTAATATTGTTATGTGTGAATTTGATCCTGTCATTATGATGCTAGCTGGTTATTTTGCCTGTTAGTTGATGCAGTTTCTTCATAGCATCAATGGTCTTTACAATTTGGTATGTTTTTGCAGTGGCTGGTACCAGTGGTTCCTTTCCACGTTTAGTGCTTCCTTCAGGAGCTCTTGTAAGGCAGGCCTGGTGGTGACAAAATCTCTCAGCATTTGCTTATCTATAAAGGATTTTATTTATCCTTTACTTATGAAGCTTAGTTTGGCTGGATATGAAATTTTGGGTTGAAAATTCTTTAAGAGTGTTGGATATTGGCCCCCACTCTCTTCTGGCTTGCAGGGTTTCTGCCGAGAGATCCGCTATTAGTCTGATAGGGTTCCCTTTGTGGCTAACCCGACCTTTCTCTCTGGCTGCCCTTAACATTTTTTTCCTTCATTTCAACCTTGGTGAATCTGACGATTATGTGTCTTGGGGTTGTTCTTCTCGAGGAATATCTTTGTGGTGGTCTCTGTATTTCCTGAATTTGAATGTTGGCTTGCCTTGCTAGATTCGGGAAGTTCTCCTGGATAATATCCTGAAGAGTGTTTTCCAACTTGGTTCCATTCTCCCTGTCACTTTCAGGTACACCAATCAAATATAGATTTGTTATTTTCACATAGTCCCATATTTCTTGGAGGCTTTGTTCATTTCTTTTCACTCTTTTTTCTCTAATCTTGTCTTCTCACTTTATTTCATTGAGTTGATCTTCAATCTCTAATATCCTTTCTTCCGCTTGATCAATTCAGCTATTGATACTTGTGTATGCTTCGTGAAGTTATTATGCTGTGGTTTTCAGCTCCATCAGGTCAATTGTGTTCTTCTCTTAACTGGTTATTCTAGTTAGCAAATTGTCTAACCTTTTTTCAAGGTTCTTAGCTTCCTTACATTGGGTTAGAACACGCTTCTTTAGCTGGGAGGAGTTTGTTATTATCCACCTTGTGAAGCCTACTTTTGTCAGTTTGTCAAACTCATTCTCCGTCCAGTTTTGTTCCCTTGCTGACGAGGAGCTGTGATCCTTTGGAGGTGAAGCGGCATTCTGGTTTTTGGAATTTTCAGCCTTTTTGCACTGGTTTTTCCCCATCTTTGTGGATTTATCTACCTTTGGTCTCTGATGTTGGTGACCTTTGGATGGGTTTTCTGTGTCTGGACATCCTTTTTGTTGATGTTAATGCTACTTCTTTCTGTTTGTTAGTTTCCTTCTAACAGTCAGGCCCCTCTACTGCAGGTCTGCTGGAGTTTGCTGGAGGTCTACTCTGGACCCTGTTTGCCTGGGTATCACTGGCAAAGGCTGCAGAACAGCAAAGATTGCTGCCTGAAGCTTCTTCGCAGAGGGGCACCTTCCAGATGCCAGCCAAAGCTCTCCTGTATGAGGTGTCTGTTGGCCCCTACTGGGAGGTGTCTCCCAGTCAGGGTACATAGGGGTCAGGGGCCTACTTGAGGAGGCAGTCTGTCCCTTATCAGAGATCAAACACTGTGCTGGGAGATCCGCTGCTCTCTTCAGAGCCGACAGGCAGGGACATTTAAGTCTGCTGAAGCTGCGCCCACAGCTGCCTCTTCCCCCAGGTGCTCTGTCCCAGGGAGATGGGGGTTTTATCTATACGTCCCTGACTGGGGCTGCTGCCGTTTTTTCAGAGATGCCCTTCCCAGAGAGGAGAAATCTAGAGAGGCAGTCTGGCCACAGCGGCCTTGCTGAGCTGTGCCCAGTTCGAACTCCCTGGTGGCTTTGTTTACACTCTGAGGGTGAAACCATCTACTTAAGCCTCAGGAATGGTGGACACCCCTCCCCTCACCAAGCTCAAGGGTCCCAGGTCGACCTCAGACTGCTGTGCTAGCAGTGAGAATTTCAAGCCAGTGGATCTTGGCTTGCTGGGCTCTGTGGGGGTGGGACCCACTGAGCCAGATCACTTGGCTCCCTGGCTTCAGCCCTCTTTCCAGGGGAGCGAATGATTCTGTCTCGCTGGCATTCCAGGTGCCACTGGGGTATGAAAAAAAAAGTAAACTCCTGCAGCTAGCTAGGTGTCTGCCCAAACAGCTGTCCAGTTTTGTGCTTGAAACCCAGGGCCCTGGCGGCCTAGGCACCGGAGGGAATCTCCTGGTCTGCCAGTTGCGAAGACTGTGGGAAAAGCACAGTATCTGGGCTGCAGTGCACTGTTCCACCCAGTACAGTCTGTCACAGCTTCCCTTGGCTGGGAGAGGGGAATCCCCAGACCCCTTGTGCTTCCCAGGTGAGGCAACACCCCACCCTGCTTCAGCTCGCCCTCCGTGGGCTGCACCCACTGTCCAGCCAGTCCCAGTGAGATGAACCGGGTACCTCAGTTGGAAATGCAGGAATCACCTGCCTTCTGTGTTGATCTCGCTGGGAGCTGCAGACTGGAGCTACTCCTATTTGGCCATCTTCAAGAGTAACTATTAAAGCGTAGAAATAGAGTATGTGGTTTCAATAAAATTACAAAACAGATAAGAAAACAAACAAAGTTTCAGTCATAGAGACCAAAAATCACCCCATAGAACAAGGTGAGTAAAGGCACCACTGCCATCTCTGCTGAACACGAGGCACTGTAGTTGTCCTCATGCCAGCGGATACTGCACCCACCACCACCCCATCAACACTCCTGCCCGCCTCATGAGACTTTACTTTTGCCCTGGGAAGCTTGATGTTTTTGCTTCTATCAGAAACATTTGCTCCTGATGGAAAGTTGAGGGTGAGTGCATCATATTGGCTGAGCCTAAGTCATGTGACCCTGTCCTGGCTGCATGAGAGATTGTCTAGCCTTTTCAGCAGGTGTAGTGGGAGCCAGACTCTATCTACCACCAACACTCCAATATCAGGGGTTGCCCCAAACAGAGGAAGGCCAAAGAAATAACAAATGCCCATATGAATATCAAAAATTAAATCATCTCTCTTTTTTTTTTTGAGATGGAGTCTCACTCTGTCTCCCAGGCTGGAGTGCAGAGGCACAATCTTGGCTCATTGCAACCTCTGCCTCCTGGGTTTAAGCAAGTCTCCTGGCTCAGCCTCTCAATTAGCTGAGACTATAGGTGCACACCACCACACCTGGCTAGTTTTTGTATTATTAGTAGAAACAAGGTTTCACCATATTGACCAGGCTGGTCTCCATCTCCTGACCTCGTGATCCGCCTGCCTTGGCCTCCCAAAGTGCTGGGATTACAGGCATGAGCCACCACACCCGGCCTATATCAGCTCTTTGAAGTCTGACATATATTTATCCATTCCTGATGTGGAGCACAAAGACTATTATAACGTTAGTCTTTTCCTCTTCGATTTCCACCCCAACTGGGTGTACTGCATACAATTTTGACACTAATTATCTGGAGTTAGCACAGACCCCATAGGCTAAGAGCAAAGTTTTCCATTAAGTTGTCCCCACTTTAGATGCCAGCCACACTTCAAGGGGTCACCAGATCCACCTGCAGTTCTGGCCAAATGGCTACTAATTCAGGAGTTCCTACAACCCCAGGTTCAATGATTCACCAGAACTACTTACAGAACTGTAGTTACAATTACAGTTTCATTATGAAGGGTGAGGTCTGGGAGGATCCCAAATCCATGCCCTCTCACTATGCAGTTGGCATGTTACCCTCCTGGCACATCCATACACTCATCAAGAAGCTCTACTTAGCTTTGGTATCCAGAGTTTTTGTTGGAGATTCATTATGTAGATGTGACTGATTACATCATTGGTCATGTGATTAAACTCAATCTTCAGTCCACCTCCCCTTTTTGAAGATCTGGTACCAGAAAGTCTAACTCTCTGATCACTTGATTGCTTTTTCTGGTGGCCAGATCACATCCTGAAGCTATCTTCAGTGGGGGGCCCACATGAGTCACCTCATTCCCATGAAAGACACTTCTATCACTCATGAAATTCTAAGGGTTTTTTGAAGCTCTGTGCCTGGAACCAGGGACACAGGCTAAGTATACTCTGTCTTATACCACAATTCCCTATAAGGGTTCCTGTTTAGGGAGAGGACATGGTCCATAAACAAAATAATTATAACACAAAGCAGATTCGGAGAAGAGCTGCATGCTGCACTATAGGCATCTGAGGAAGAAAAGAGATTCATTTCATTCTGGAGAACATGTGAAAGCAAGCAACATAATGAGGAAGCTAAAGCAAAGTGAAAAGAGACTGTACCCTGGAGGGAGGGTAGCTGGGAAGGCAGGCTGCCTGGTGGAAGCAGCAATGAAGGCTAACTTCTTCCGGAAAGCTGGAATAAATTCTCAAAACGATCACATGCTCTTTACCATACCAGACACTATGCGGAGTAGTTCACTGAATTCTTCCTGCCTTCCAGAGACACTGAAATTGTTCCCACTTTGCAGATGAGGAAAGGGATGCTCAGAGAGGTTGTACATCCGGCCTGAGGGCACTTGCCACAAAGTGGTGGTGCCTGCATTCCAACCTTAGTTGGTCCTGTTGAGAGAAGGCCAGGTTCAGCCCACTTGCGCTCTTCCCCTGGGGCCAGAAAACATTTAGTTCAGAGGAAGAGGATCACTTCTAGCACAAGAATGGGGGTTTTTTTGGTTTGTTTTTTGTTTTTGAGATGGAGTCTTGTTCTGTTGCCCAGGCTGGAGTGCGGTGGCACCATCTTGGCTCACTGCAACCACTGCCTCCCGGGTTCAAGCAATTCTCCTGCCTCAGCCTCCTGAGTAGCTGAGATTACAGGCACCTGCCATCACGCCAGCTGATTTTTGTAGTTTTAGTAGAGATGAGGTTTCACCATGTTGGCCAGGCTGGTCCCGAACCCCTAACCTCAGGTGATCCACCTGCCTTGGCCTCCCAAAGTGCTAGGATTACAGGCGTGAGCCACTGCACCCAGCCAGTGGGTTTGAAACTTAGTAAAACTCAAGAGATAGAAGGACCCAAGGACCTGAGGGTGAGCAAAGTGAGGGTATTCACCCAAATGCCTCAGCCCTACATCCATCTCTTCATGGCTGTTCCTCTGCAATGAGTTCATATTTGCCTCTCTTCAAGTTCTGCTTCCAGTGCCTTAGACATAGACTGCACTACAGGCTGCTCAGTCTTCTTGCTCACCATGGGGCCGTGTGCGTGGTGACCAGAACAGAAGCCCCAGTAATAGCGGATGATGCACAAGGAGCACTACCAGGAATGGCATCTGGAAGCAGCAGTTTCCTAGGCTGGCAGGCCCACGTCCAGGGTTCCGGTACCCTCTGCCAGTCGAATTTGCCTTTTCCACCATCCTTGCTATCAGTCTCTAGCTTTCATTTTCCCCTTCTTGGTGTTATTTTCGTCTGGGCAGAGTCCATTGCAACCTCTTTAGAAGCTCTCTTCACTATCAATCTGCAGGACCACTGTCTCTCTTCCTGGGCTATCCTGCGTCACTCCAGGTCCTCCACCAACACGTCTGTAGACTCCACTGGGATTCTGGTTTGGGACCTCATTGGTAGTACCCACTGAAAGTGCCAGCATATGGCCAACAGTGTCCATAGTAGGTATAATCATCTAAGTGGCTGTATTAAGGTAAAGTTCATGTACATTCATTTGACCCATTACACAGATACAGAAATAGACTTAGATGGGCTGAATAATGAACAAAAGGGCACATAGCATCTTGTGTCAATACAAGCATCTCACTGTCTCTAGGGACCTGTGTAACATATTCCCATCTCCACTGAAGGCCCGGCTATGTGTTCACTGGTTACATGAATGAATATTTTTCTTTTCTATCCTCCTGCATTCTCCCAGCAAAAGTCAACTTTATCAGTATCATGAGCATTACCAAGCAATGGCTAAAGAGTACTTACTCCAGGCTGAGCGTGGTGGCTCACGCCTGTAATCCCAGCACTTTGGGAGGCCATGCGGGTGGATCATGAGGTCAGGAGATTGAGACCATCCTGGCTAACACGGTGAAACCCCGTCTCTACTAAAAAATACAAAAAAATTAGCCAGGCGTGGTGGCTGGCACCTGTAGTCCCAGCTACTCAGGAGGCTGAGGCAGGAGAATGGCGTGAACCCGGGAGGCAGATCTTGCAGTGAGCTGCGCCAATGCACTCCAGCCTGGGTGACAGAGCAAGACTCTGTCTCAAAAAAAAAAGAAAAGACTACTTACTCCACTGCCAGGCATTATAAATGGGAACTCATGGAATTATAGATAGTAAGGAAAAAAATGTTCAATTCTATACCAGCAGCATTTTGCCTCTAAGAGAGGTAAGCTATTAACAAATAATAACTAAAATGCATTTTTATTGTGGTTGCTCATAAATGGGAAAAGGATGTTTTGAAAAGAAGAAAAATACAGAAATATTATTGTAAATGCTAAAAGTTCACAAGGAAAAGAGGCGGTTCCTACAAACTCCCAGAAAAGCGACTTCATGCTGTTTACCAACAATATGTGCCAAAATATTTAACATTGAGCCAGACTATGACGGGCACACTTCCCTTCCTAGTCTCAAGTTTTACATAGTGACCTATGCAGTGGTTACATCATTATCCCCTGGTTTCTGGATACTCTAATTTTGGAGCCACTACCGCCTCATATTCATTCAAAAGAAATTACATGCTTAGCTCTTCTTTTAAGTGCCTCAGCCTGGAGAGTCAGCAAATAAAACAAGGGTTTTTGAAAACACACCCCAGGTCAGTTGGGCCAAGACGTTACATAACCGCACTTAAAATACTCATAGCCTAGGGAGCCAAGAGGTCAGGGCTCTTCTCATATTTGATTAACTTGATATGCAGAATAATTTATCTTTGCCCCAAAGATGAGGTGGCCTGGTGCCTTTCTTACATGTTGCTTTAAACAATAATAATAATAATAATAATAATAATAATAATAATGATAATAAAAGGCAGTGAATCAGAACAGTCAAAGAATTTCCAAGCTGAACGGCGCTTTAGGATGAAAACTGAGTCCTGTTCAGGGATAGGCAAGTAACTGCAAACCTTTCCAAGTAAAAGAGAATTGTTTCTCTTGATTCTTCTTAATTTTTTTTTCCCAAGAGAACCTTTATTCTTCCCACCAAATCCCAGGACAAAATATTTTTCCAACCTAGGTGAATACAAACATATATATGACAGACATTTTTCCAATTAGTCCAGAGTGGGTTTGTTTTGTTTTCTTGATTAAAATGAGAAAGCCTCAGGCGGGGTGCGGTGGCTCATGCCTATAATCCCAGCACTTTGGGAGGCTGAGGCAGGTGGATCACTTGAGGCCAGGAGTTTGAGACCATCCTGGCCAACATGGCGAGACCCTGTCTCTACTAAAAACACAAAAATCAGCTGGGTGTGGTGGTGGGTGCCTATAAACCCAGCTACTCAGGAGGCTAAGGGATGAGAATTGCTAAAATCTGGGAAGCAGAGGTTGCAGTGAGCCAAGATCATGCCACCACACTCCAGCCTGGGTGACACAGCAAGACTCTGTCTCAAAAAAGAGAGAGAGAGAGAGACAGAGAAAGCGTCAGATAAAAATAACCAGAATGAGGAGGAAGGGAGACCTCAGACGTGTCTCTAGTTTACAGAGATCTCACCTATGATAGCCACCAGCTCAGTGCCAACTGTGTCCTGGGCAACCACTTCAATGAGTTGTCTGAACATTGGCCTGCATGGTTGGATAACCCAAATGCGCTTTCCCATGACATCTTACACCTCCTTTTTTTCAGTCTGGTGACTGTAGTGTGAGCCCACCTTGTCTGGGAAGAGAAGTAACCAAGTAGTGATGCACAGTTCATGCTGGCCTTGGAACAGCACGAAATAGGACTGTCCTTGCATTCTCACTTTGAAATGACACAAGAATCCACAAGAATATGGGGACTGCGTGAGCCCATGGCAAAGAGCCTGTGCCCTGGGTAGAAGGCTTGCTCTGATAGCCCCAGCCACCTGCATAAGGGGCAGCACTCCAGGGAGCTCGTAAGGATCGAGGCGCGTGCAGATGGAACCCACACCTTGGTGGAGGAGACCCCACGGTCCATGTGCATGGACAGAGTCTGCTGTGGCTTCACAGTCTTCCCCACAAACACCATGCTCTTAGAAAACACTCAAGGAGACATATTTATTCTGCTTATTTGGAGAAAAGTTTGCTATTCACAGACAAGTGAGTCATATGTTTAGTTCTAGCTAAACCCCAAATCCATTCCCACGTTAACAGGAAGACAAGCCAGAAAAACCAGACCAAGATGATAGATCTTTCAGAATGACCCCCACATTTTCCCCAGGTGTTACTGTGGGTCCCCCTACTTCCTACATGGCCCCCCAGCAAGTCTAGAGTCCTCACCCTTTTCCAGGGTGCTAAACAGAGCAGCCTCTCCAGCTTGTGTCCTGTTTATTTTTTTAGAGAAATTTTTATTTAAAAATACATTTATATGTACAGAAAAGTTATGAAGATAGCACAGAATGCATATTCCTCAATTCTTCGCATTATTTACCTTGTACGTTAGTATGGTGTATTTGTCATAAGACAGAACCAGTATGAATATATTACCATTACATAAAGTCCATAGTTTATTCGGGTTCCCTCAGTTTCCCCTAATGCCTCTTTTCTGTCCCAGAATCTCACCCAGAACACCACTTTCATAAGTCCTCGAGTTTCCGTAGGCTTGTCTTGGCTGTGGCCATTTCTCAGACTTTCCTAGTTTTTGATGACCTTGATGGTTTTGAAGAATCTGGCCAGAAATTTGTAGTTTGTTTCTCAACTGGGATTTTTCTGCTGCCTTTCTCATGATCAGACTGAGGTTAGCGGGAGGAAGATAGAGGTAAAGTGTCATTTTCATCCTGTCGGATCAAGGGCACACAGTATCAACACGACTTAGCACTGTCCATGATGACCTTGACCGTACTTGGTAGAGGGAGGGTTTGTCGAGCCTCTCTACCATACAATTACTCTTTTTTTTTTTTTTTTCAGACAGAGTCTCTCTCTGTCGCCCAGGCTGGAGTGCAGTGGGGGTGATCTTGGCTCAGTGCAAACTCTGTCCCGCAGGTTCAAGTGGTTCTCCTGTCTCAGCCTCCTGAACAGCTGGGACTATAGGCACATGCCACCATGCCTGGCTAATTTTTTTATTTGTAGTAGCAACGGGGTTTCACTCTGTTAGCCACGCTGGTCTCAAACTCCTGACCTCAGGTGATCTGCCCACCTCGGCCTCCCAAAGTGCTGGGATTACAGGTGTGAGCTACCGTGCCCGGCCGCCATATAGTTACATACAGTTACTTTTTGTCCCCACTTCTATCCTGTACTCTTTGAAAGGAAGTAACTCTATGCAGCCCACACTTGAGTGGGGAGTTCCTCTCCGCTTCAGGGCAGAAGAGTTACATCAGTTATTGGGAGTGCATGTGCGTGAGAGAGCTGATTCCTCCTCCTGGACCCACTTACTTATTTGTTTACTTATTTATGTAGTCATTTCTTTAGATCAGGATGGACTCATGAATATTTATTTCTCATATTTTGGCCTATGGCTTGTTTCCTTTGGAAAGTCTATCTCCTCCTGAAACCTTTTCCTTCTCCCTCCTCCCTTTACTATCTTGGGACAATGCCTCCCTGATCATTCAGGTTTCTCTGCTCCAAGGGAAATGGCATGAGTCCATGCTTTGATTTTATGGCTGTGTGTTTAGCTGTATTGAAAGTTAGACTAAGTTGGACACTTTTTATTTATTTATTTACTTATTTATTTATTATTTTCATAAGTTTTTGGGGTATAGGTGGTATTTGGTTACATGAGTAAGTTCTTTAGTGGTGATTTGTGAGATTTTGGTGCAGCATCACCCAAGTAGTATACACTGAACCCAATTTGTACTCTTTCATCCCTCACCTGCTTCCCACCCTTTCTCCTCAAGTCCACAATGTCCATTGTATCATTCTTATGCCTTTGCGTCCTCATAGCTTAGCTCCCACTTGTGAGTGGAGCTCACAAACACCACATAACGGTGTTTGGTTTTCCATTCCTGAGTTACTTCACTTAGAATAATAGTCTCCGAGGCAGGCAGATCACGAGGTCAGGAGTTTGAGACCAGCCTGGCCAGTATGGTAAAACCCCATCTCTATTAAAAATACAAAAATTAGCTGGGTGTGGTGGCGCTCGCCTGTAGTCCCAGCTACTGGGGAGGCTGAGACAGAAGAATTGCTTCAACCTGGGAGGCGGAGGTTGCAGTGAGCCGAGATTGTACCACTACAGTCCAGCCTGGGTGACAGAGTGAGATTCTGTCTCCAAAAAAAAAAAAAAAAGAAGAAGAAGAAGAAGAAGAATAGTCTCCAAACCCATCCAGGTTGCTGCAAATGACATTAATACATTTCTTTTTATGGCTGAGTAGTATTCCATTCTATCTATATACCACAGTTTCTTTATCCACTCATTGATTGATGGGAATTTGGGCTGGTTCCATGTTTCTGCAATTGCAAATTGTTTGGCACTTATTAAATAACCACACTACTTTTATATAGAAGTCTGTGCTGTGTTGCTATGTGCATGTCCTCCTGTTCTTGTTCTCATCGCCTATCGTATTTTATTGATGCAAAGAGCCAGGTGTTTTTTGTTTTTTTTTGTTTAATTTTGGCATCCTGAAATCAGATGAATCTCACAGTCAACTGCATCTTACGCTTTGTTACAGTTGAGCAGTACTTTTACTATCTTGCTGGTTCCTAAAATAATGCTTGGTGTTCCATCTCTGGGACTTAGATTTGATGAAATCCATCACATCCTTCCTGGGTTATGCACTGTATCAGCATGGGAAACATTCCAACCTGTTTATCTTGTTTCACAGAATCCAGACCAGAATCTTGAGGGCATTAGGGCTATATTTGTACTGCCGTATATGTAATAAAAAATGTATCCTGCAGCCAGTCGTGGTGGCTCACACCTGTAATCCCAGCAATTTGGGAGGCCAATGCGGGCAGATCACGAGGTCAAGAGATTGAGACCATCCTGGCCAACATGGTAAAACCCCATCTCTACTAAAAATACAAAAATTAGCTGAGCGTGGTGGCACATGCCTGTAGTCCCAGCTACTTGGGAGGCTGAGGCAGGAGAATCGCTTGAACCCAGGAGGTGGAGGTTGCAGTGAGCCCAGATCATGCCACTGCACTCCAGCCTGGTGACAGAGCAAGACTCTGCCTCAAACAAAAACAAACAAACAAATAAACTATATATATATATATGTGTGTGTGTGTGTGTGTGTGTGTGTGTATATATATATCCTGCAACACACACAGCCTAATGCCAGAGAAAAAGACACAAGTAAGTGGGGCCCTGGAAATCAGGCAGGTTACTTAGGGCAGCAGAATGTCTAATTGGGACTGGGATTCAAAAGACAAATCTTAGTTCTTTTCCATTTTAAACAGTTTTTTGGGGAAGAAACATAAAAAAGGGAAGTCTACTGGGCAAACCTTTTCTCATCTCCATCCTCACATCCACTTCCGCTATACAAATCTTGAAAAATGTCAGCACTACATTACAGATGCCAAACCTGGGATTCCAAAATCCAGTAGGCCCGCCTGGGCCTGCAGGCTGTGAGCCAGTTTGAGATGCCATTAATCAGATCCCTGGACTCTACACTGACATCTGTAATCACAGATGATTACTCCACACCCCAGACCAACCTTGGGAAGTTGCGCCTCTCAGGGGTGCCCCCGATTCTCCCAGTTTTGGGTTCCACTCTGGGCCCCAGTGCTCACACGTGGCACCTTCTCTCTCAGCAGGGAAGCATGTGTGCTGCTGTGTTTCCTCTCTTGCAGGCATTTGCAAAACTATCTAGACAGGGACTAATGAACGGAAAAGATCTCTGGAGGTGAAATTTCAGGCACTGGGTCCCCTAAAGATGGGGAAATGGTTGGAGAGGCACAAGATGCAGTTTGGGCAGCAGCCCTCAGCCAGTAGCCTACTGGGCTCACCCTATTTTTTGCCCACTTGTAAGACTATTCCTGACCTTTACCTCCCTTGGTAGCTGTGTTCTAGAGCTCACAATGTGGAGTCAGAAAGTCATGTAGAAATTAGGTATTAAGCATTCAATGAACCTTGGTCAATAAATAAAGAAGACATAATATATGTAAACATTCATGCTCCTAATAGCAGTGCTTCTAAAATACATGCAGCAAAAACTAATAGAACTGCAAGGAGACTAGATAAATTCCCAGTTAATAGTCAATGATTTCAGTACCCCTCTCAATAATGGACAGAACACATAGACCAAAAAGGATACAGCAGACTTAAACAACACTACCAACCTACCAGACCTCATTGACATTTACAGAACACTCCACCCAACATGGAACACACTCTCATATGTGCATATGGAGCATTTGCCAAGACAGACTACAACCTGGGCCATAAAACAAGTCTGAATAAATTCAAAAGGATTCAGGTCACATAAAGTATGTTCTCTGGCCACGATGGATTTTAATTAGAAATCAATAACAGAAAGACATCTGGAAATTTCCTAAATTTTGGAAACCAAACAAGATACTTCTAAATAAGCCAGGGATGAAAGGAGACCTAAAAAGGAAATTAGAAAGCATTTTGAAATGAATGAAAATTACAACATATCAAATTTTGTGGCATGCTGCTAAAGCAGAACTTAGAGGGAAATTTATAGCACTAAACAATATTATAGAAGAAGAAAGTTCTCAAATCAGTGACTTTGATTTCTATCTTAAGAAACTAAAGAAAGAACAAATTAAACTCAAACTAAGCAGAAGAAAGGTAATAGTAAAGATGAAAGCAGAAATCAATGAAGTAGCAGAAAGATAATAATAGAAATCAAAGAAACCAAAACCCAAAAGTTAGTATTTTGAGAAAATTAATAAAGTTGATAAACCTTCATTTAGACTGATCAAGAAAAAATAAATAAAAGGAGAAAAAGAGACCATTCCTATTAACTTTTAAATTTATTTACCATGGCCTGGCCTCCAGGCCTGGTTCCATACTCAAACTACTCTCATCAAAGTCACTACACACCTTTTTTTTTTTTTTTTTTTTTTTTTTTTTTTTTTTTTTTGCCATTTTACTTGACCTCTCAGGGGTCCTAATAATCCTTCTGATGGATACAGTATTGTTGTACCCATTATACAGGTGAGGAGCATGAGGCCCAAGTTGACTGGGACCTCCCTGTTCTTCCTCTTATTAACTTGAAAGGTTGCTATGATAATTCAGTGAAATAAAATAATAATCTGTAAAAATTTATTATCTTTACTGAAATTTTCATATCTTTACTAATGTCTCTGAGATGCAGCAAGTGAATATAATGTACTCATGAGCTTCCCTTACCAAGACCATGCCCTCCTCCAACCAGCTCACCATGCTCAGGCCTCAGCCACCAGAAAATTCTGGAGTGGCCACTGCCCCTCCTTGCCTCTTCTGTTCCTAGGAAAACATCTATGTTTTGATTGTTCTGGGTTTGCAATACAGCATTTATATGGGAATAATTGCCATCCATAATGACTTCTCTTCAAGACGCCTCAAGTCTTGAGACATTTTCAGCAAACCAGCAGCTTAAATACTGTTAGGCTTCAGATTTTATTGTTGTGATGTAGAAAATGACTTTTAGATTGTGATTCCATAGAGCTCTAGAAGGCTTTCAGATATGGAAAAGAGTACGCTTAGTTAAAATCCCGACTTAGTTATTATCCCTGAGGGACGTTAGCATGAGCTAAATGATTTACTATGAATTTAGTCTTCCTTCAGAGCAAACTTTTTAGTCAGGTTAAAAAATGTTGGTGGGGGAGGGTGATGGTGAAAGCCATAGTTTTCTTAAAATTGTGGTAAAATATATATAACATTTATGTATAACATTAAATTTACCATTTTAACCCTTTTTAAGTGTACAAGTAAGTGGCATTAAGTACATTCACATTGTTGTACAACTATGATTACTATAGTGTCCAGAACTTTCCATCGTCCCACACTAACACTCTGTATTCATTAACAATAACCCTCCATGCCTTCCTTCCCCCAGTGTCTGGTAATCACTATTATGTTCTTTCTCTAAGAATTTGACTATTCTAGATATTTCATATAAATGAAATCATACATTTGTCTTTCTTTTTTTAATCTGGCTTATTTCACCATGCATCTTTTCTTTTCAATTTTTTCTTAATACATAATAATTGTGCATATTATCACCCAGGCTGGAGTGCGGTGGCATGATCTTGGATCACTGCAACCTCCGCCTCCTGGGTTCAAGCGATTCTCCTGCCTCGGCCTCCCGAGTAGCTAGGATTACAGGCATGCACCACCATGCCTGGCTAATTTTTGTATTTTTAGTAGAGACGGAGTTTCACCATGTTGGCCAGGCTGGTCTCAAACTCCTGACATCAAGTAGTCTGCCCGTCTCGGCCTCCCAAAGTGCTATAATCACAGGTGTGAGCCACCATGCCCAGCCAATTATACATATTCATGGAGTACAAGTGATATTTTGATACATACATACAATATGTAATGATTAAATCAGGGTAATTAAGATATCCATCACCTCAAACACTTATTTCTTGTGCTGAGGACATTCTAAATCTCTTCTAGCTATTTTGAATGTACAATAAATAAATGTTAACTCTTGCCACCCTACTATGCTATTGAACACTGGAACTTATTCCTTCTATCTGACTGCATTTTTGTATCCAATAACCAACCTCTTTTCATACTTTCCTCCCCCTCATCCCTTCCCACCTTCTGGTAACCATCATTCTACTCTCTACCTCCATGAGATCAACTTTTTTAGCTTTCATATATGAGTGAAAATGTGTAATGTTTGTCTGTCTGTGTCAGGCTTATTTCACTTAACATGATGACCTCCAGTTCCATCCATGTTGCTACAAATGACAGGATTCCATTCTTTTCATGGCTGAATGATATTCCACTGTGTATGTATACCATATTTTCTTTATCCATTCATTCATTCATGGGCACTTAGGTTGATTCCATATCCTGGCTATTATGAATAATGCTACAAAAGACATGGGAATGCAGATATCTTTTTGATATACTGATTTCCTTTATTTTGATATATACCCAGCAGTCAGATTTCTGGATAATATGGTCCATCTCTTTTTAGTTTTTTTGTTTTTGTTTTTGTTTTTTTTGAGACAGAGTTTCGTTCTTGTTGCCCAGGTTGGAGTGAAGTGTGCGATCTTGGCTCACTGCAACCTCCGCCTCCTACGGTTCAAGCAATTCTCCTGCCTCAGCCTCCCGAGTAGCTGGGACTACAGACGTGCACCACCACACCAGCTAATTTTTGTATTTTTAGTAGACATGGGTTTTCACCATGTTGGCCAGGCTAGTCTTGAATTTTCAACTTTAGGTGATGCACCCCCTTGGCCTCCCAAAGTGTTGGGATTACAGGCATGAGCCACCAAGCCCGGCCTGAATTTATCAATTCTAACAATTTTTTTGGTGGAGTCTTTAAGTTTTTCTAAATATAGCACCATGTCATCTGTAGACAAGGATACTATAACTTCTTCCTTTTCAATTTGCATGTCTTGTATTTCTTTCTGTTGCCTAATTGCTCTGGCTAGGACTGCCAGTACTATGCTGAATAAAAGTGGTGAAAATGGCCATAACCTTGTCTTGTTCCAGATCTTACAGGCAAGAGTTTTACCTACTTAGTATGACGCTAGCTGTGGATTTGTCATATATGGCCTGTATTGTTTTGAAGTGTGCTATTTCTTTTTTCTTTTTTTTTTTTTTTTGAGACGGAGTCTCGCTCTGTGGCCTAGGCTGGAGCGCAGTGGCTGGATCTCAGCTCACTGCAAACTCTGCTTCCAAGATTTACGCCATTCTCCTGCCTCAGCCTCCCGAGTAGCTGGGACTACAGGTGCCCGCCACCTCACCCGGCTAGTTTTTTTTTTTTGTACTTTCTAGTAGAGACGGGGTTTCACCATGTTAGCCAGGATAGTCTCGATCTCCTGACCTCGTGATCCGCCCGTCTCGGCCTCCCAAAGTGCTGGGATTACAGGCCTGAGCCACCGTGCCCGGCCTGAGGTGTGCTATTTCTGTACTCAGTTTGCTGAGAGTTTTTATTATGAAGTGATGTTGAATTTTATTGAATGCTTTTTTTAGTATCTGTCAAAATGATCATCTGGTTTTTGTTCTTGATTCTGTTAATGTGATGTATCAGGTTTATTGATTTACATATGTTGAAGCATTCTTGCAATCCCTCAGAAAAATCCCACTTGATCATGGTGAATGATATTTTTTCTTTGAGACGTAGTTTCACTCTTGTTGCCCAGGTTGGAGTGCAATGGCACAATCTTGGCTCACCAAAACCTCCACCTCCCGGGTTCAAGCGATTTTCCTGCCTCAGCCTCCCAAGTAGCTGGGATTACAGGCATGTGCTACCACGCCCGGCTAATTTTGTATTTTTAGTAGAGACGGCGTTTCTCCATGTTGGTCAGGCTGGTCTCGAACTCCTGACTTCATAAGATCTGCCTGCCTCGGCCTCGCAAGGTGCTGGGATTACAGACGTGAACCACTGCGCCCAGCCAGTGAATGATCTTTTTGATGTGCTGCTGAATTCATTTTGCTAGTAATTTGTTAAAGATTTTTGCAGGGACACTGGCCTGTAGTTTTCCTTTTTGCTGTGTCCTTGTCTGGTTTTGGTTTCAGGATAATGCTAGTCTCATAGAATGAGTTTGTAAATATTCCTTCCTCATTTATTATTATTATTATTATTATTATTTTGAGATGGTGTCTCGCACTGTTGCCCAGGCTGGAGTGCTGTGGCGTGATCTCGCCTCACTGCAACCTCTGCCTCCCAGGTTCAAGTGATTCTTCTGCCTCAGCCTCCCAAGTAGCTGGGATTACAGGCGCTGGCCACCACGCCCAGCTAATTTTTTTGTATTTTTAGTAGAGATGGAGTTTTGCTATGTTGGCCAGGCTGCTCTCAAATGCCTGACCTCCTGATCCACCTGTCTCTGCCTCCCAAAGTGCTGGGATTACAGGCCTGAGCCACGGTGCCCGGCCCCTCATTAATTTTTTACAATAGTTGAGTAGAATTGGTATCAGTTCATTCAGTGTTTGGTAGAATTCAGCAGTGAAGCCATTAGGTTCTAGACTTTTCTTTGTTGGGAGACTTTTTATTACTGATTCAATCTGTTAGTCATTATTGGTCTGTTTAGGTTTTTTATTTCTTCATGGTTCAATCTTGGTAGGTTGTATATGTCCAGAAATTTATTTGTTTCTTTTTTTTTTTTCCTTCTCTTTTTTTGAGACAGGGTCTTGCTCTGCCACCCAGGCTGGAGTGCAGTGCCATGATCTTGGCTTACTTCAGTGTCAACCTTCTGGGCTCAAGCAATCCTCCTACCTCAGCCTCTTGAGTAGCTGGGATTACAGATGTGCACCAGCAAGTCTAGCTAATTTTTGTATTTTTTAGTACAGACAGGGTTGTGCCATGTTGTCCTGGTCTTGAACTCCTGGGTTCAAGTGATCTGCCTACCTTGGCCTACCAAAGTGGTGGGATTACAGCCATGAGCCACTGTGCCCAGCCTATTTCTTCTGTATTTTCCAATTTGATGGTTTACAGTTGTTCATTATATGTCTGATGATCCTTTGTATTTTTGGGGTATCAATTTTAATGTCTCCTTTTTCGTATCAAATTTTAGGTATTTGGGTCTTCTCTTTTTTTTCTTAGTCTAGCTAAAGGCTTGTTGATTCTGTTTATCTGTTCTAAAAACCACCTATTCATATCAGCAATCTTTTGTGTTGCTTTTTTGTTTCAGTTTTTATTTATTTCTGCTCTGATCTTTATTATTCCTTTCCTTTTACTAATGTGTGGTTTGGTTTGTTAGTGCCAGTTATATTAGGTGCATCATTAGGCTGTTTATTTGAAGTCTTTCTATCTTTTTGATGAAAGCACTTGTTGCTATAATCTTCCCTCTCAGAGTCATTTTTGCTATATCCCATAGGTTTTGATATATTGTGTTTCCATTGCCATTTGTCTCAAGAAATTTTTTAATTTTCTTTTTAATTTCTTCATTGGCTCATTTATTGTCCAGGAGTATGCTGTTTAATTTCCATGAATTTGTGCAGTTTCCAACATTCCTTCTGTTACTGATTTCTAGTTTTAGTCTACTGTGGTCAGAAAAGATACTTGATATAATTTTAATTTTTCACAATTTGTTACTTGTTTTGCGACCTAACATACGGACTATTCTGGAGAATGATCCATGTGCTGTTGAGAAAAACGTGTATTCAGCTGTTGGATGGAGTGTTCTGTAAACGTCTGTTCCTTCCATTTGGTCTAGAGTGCAGTTTAACTGAAATGTTTCTTTGTTGATTTTCTGTCTGGATGATTTGTCCATTGCTAAAAGTGGAGTATCAAAGTTTCCTGCCATTATTGGTTGCAGTTAATCTCTCCCTTTAGGTCTATTAATATTTGTTTTATATATTCAGGTGCTCTGGTGTCAGGTACATATACATTTATAATAGCTATATCCTCTTGCTTTATTGATCCCTCTGTCATTATATGATGTTCTTCTGTGTCCTTTTTTTCACCGTTCTTGACTTAAAGTCCATTTTATCTGATATAAGCATAGCTACTCCTGCTGTTTTTTGGTTTCTGTTTGCATGGAATATCTTTTGTCATCCCTTCACTTTTAGTCTGTGCATATCTTTTTAGGTAAAGTAATCTCTTGTATACAACATATAGTTGGATCTTGTTTTATATTTTTCAAAATCCATTCAGCTACACTGCACCTTTTAATTGGATAATTTAATCCATTACACTCAAGGTTATTATTGATAGGCAAGTGTTTACTACTGCCATTTTGATACTTATTTTCTGGTTGCTTTGTAGAGCTCTTCTTCCTTTCTTCCTCTCTTACTATCTTTATTTGTGGTTAAGTGCTTTTCTCTAGTAGAATGTTTTTATTTCATGCTGTTTATTTATTTATTTATTTTTGAGACGGAGTTTTGCTCTTGTTGCCCAGGCTGGAGTGCAATGGTGCGTGGCACGATCTCAGTTCACTGCAACCTCCACCTCCCAGGTTCAAGTGGTTCTCCTGCCTTAGCATCCCAAGTAGCTGGGATTACAGGCATTTGCCACCACATCCGGCTAATTTTTGTATTTGTATTTGTAATTTAGTAGAGATGGGGGTTCACCATGTTAGTCAGGCTGGTGTCGAGCTCCTGACCTCTAGTGATCCACCTGCCTTGGCCTCCTAAAGTGCTGGGATTACAGGTGTGAACCACCATGGCTGGCCCATGCTATTTATTTTTAATGTATCTCTAACAGGTTTTTCTTTTGTGATTACCATGAGGCTTACAAAAAATTTGATAGTTTTAAGTTATTTTTAAATGATAACGACTGAACATTGATTGCAAAGAAAAGTATCAAAAACAAATTCTACAATTTAACACCACCCTTCACCCACATTTTGACTTTTTAGTGTTTCAGTTTTATCTTTTTATGTTGCCTCTCTCTTAACCAATTGTAGTAATTATTGTTTTTTATAGTTTTGTCTTTTAGTCTCATACTTAAGACATACATGATTTACTTAACACAATTACAGTATTAGAGTGTTCTGAATTTGTTTTCTTACTTGTGCCAGTGAGTTTAATACCTTCCAAAGTTTTCTTGTTACATGGTAGTATCTGTTTCTTTCAAGTTGAAGAACTCTCTTTAGATTTGTAAGGCAGGTCTGGCGTTGATTTCCTCAGTTTCTGTCTGGGAAAGTCTTTATTTCTCCTTCGTGTTTGAAGGATAGCTTTGCTGGCTACAGTATTGTTGTTGGTGGGTTTTTTTTCCTTCACATTTTGGGGTTTTTTTTCTTTTCTTTCTCTCTTTTTTTTTTTTTTTGAAACAGAGTCTAGCTCTGTCATCCAGGCTGGAGTGCAGTGGTGCTATTTCTGCTCACTGCAAGCTCCACCTCCTAGGTTCAAGTGATTCTCCTGCCTCAGCCTCCCAAGTAGCTGGGTTTACAGGCATGTGGCACCATGCCTGGCTAATTTTTGTATTTTTAGTAGAAATAGGGTTTCACCATGTTGGCCAGGCTGGTCTCAAACTCCTGGCCTCAAGAGATCCACCTGCCTCAGCCTCCCAAAATGCTGGAATTACAAGCATGAGCACCATGCCTGGCCCCTTCACACTTTCAATATAAAATACCACTCTCTTCTGAACTACAGAGTTTCTGCTGGGAAATCTTCTGAAAGTCATATTATGGCCCTATTTTTTTTTTTTTTTTTTTTTTTTTTGAGACGGAGTCTTGCTCTGTCGCCCAGGCTGGAGTGCAGTAGCACTATCTCAGCTCACTGCAAGCTCTGCCTCCCACGTTCACGCCGTTCTCCTGCCTCAGCCTCCGAATTGCTGGGACTATAGGCGCCTGCCACCACGCCTGGCTAATTTTTTTTTGTATTTTTAGTAGAGAAGGGGTTTCACTGTGTTAGCCAGGCTGGTCTCTATCTCCTGACCTTGTGATCCACTCGTCTCAGCCTCCCAAAGTGCTCACGATTACAGGTGTGAGCCACTGGCGCCCGGCTGATTATGGCCCTATTAAACATGATACCTTTCTTTTCTCTTGCTGCTTTGAGTATTCTTTCTTTGTATTTTTTGCTAGTTGTATTATGATGTGCCTTGGGAAATTATTCTTTTAGTTGAATTTGATTGGTGATCGCTGAGCTTCCTGTACCTGGATGCTGTTGTTTTTCTCCAGATTTGGGAAATTTTCAGCCCTTATTTTTTTTTAAGTATTCTTTCTAGGCCTTTTCTCTCTTGTCTCCTTCAGGAATTCCAATTATGCGGAGATTAGTTCTCTTGATGGTGTCTCATAATTCTCATTGGCCTTCTTTGCTCTTTTTTATTCTTGTTTTTTTTTCTTTCTTCGCTGATTGGGTAACTTCATATGATCTGTTTTCAAGCACTCTAGTTCTTTTTTTCTGGTTGACCAAGTGTACTGTTGAAACTTTCTGATAAGTTTTTTAGTTCACTTATTGCATTATTTGTTTCTAGGATTAAAAAATTGTTTCTATTTATTTGTCAAATTTCTCATTTTGTTCCTGGATTGTTTTCCAAATTTTATTTAGCTTTTTATTCATAGGTTTTTTTGTGATTCCCTGAACTTCTTTAAGAGAATTATTCTGAACTCTCTGTCAGACACTTCACAAATACTCAATTTGGGGGAGGTCTATTGCTAGGGCTTTGTTGGTTTCTTTTGGAGGTGTCATATTTCCCTGAATTTTTACATTCCTTGTGTCTTTACATCAATACCTGTGAACTTGAAAAGACAGCCACTTCTTACATTTTTTCATGTGTTCTTTGATGTTAGATCTATTCTTGTTAATATCAGAACTTAAACACTGACCTGTTGTTTCTTCCCTTTCTAGGGAGGGCTTATAGTGAGTAGCAGAACTAAAATACTGCAGTAAACTTGTTGTTCTGTCATTGTTTCCCAGTCTGAGGAAGACATACAGTGAACACTGGAACTTAACACTGCTCTGGAGCTAAACCACTGCCCAGCCATTGTTTCCCAGTCTGGGGAAGACAAGCAGGCACAGGAACTTCATTCCAGCCTCTAGGTTGTTTCAAGGCCAGGGGAAGCCTCCACATGAACATCTGGGCTTTATGGAAAAATCTAACTAAAGATTCAGACCTTCCCACCATTTATTGTCTTTGCGATGCTATGGTACCAGCCAGGCTCTTTAATGTGGTGTCCTTGATGATTTGAGTGCTGCGTAGCCACCAAGATTGACATGCCAGTTTCTGTGATCAGTGCCCCATTCTTTGTCCCCAATGCATCCCAAGTGGTTCAGCCCTCCTGGCACTCCCAGTGGTTCCCATGGAATGGGACTGGAGTAGGCTTCTTATGAAGATTCCCAGACTGGTGGGAAGATTGAATGTTCACCTCCAATTCCCTCCTCTCCCCTCAGCAACCACAGGTCTAGGGAAATGCTCTGTGAGTGATACTGTGCTGGCTTAGGGGAGGGATACCACAGTCTGAAAAGACCAATTCTCTTACTGGTTGCAGCTTCTCTTAACTCTGTGGGACCAGAGGGTTTCTCTGTTTCTCCTTTTTGTTCGGATTTATTTAGGTGGCATTCTTGTCTTTAAATAGTTTCTAATGGTATTTTTGTGGAAGGAGTGGTGCCAGCGGATCTTCTCTTCTGTCATCTTGTTGATGTCATTCTCTATAAATCTTTATTTTTTCCACGTTTGCCACTGAACTTGGGCACCTTCCCTATCCCATGGCAATGTTCTCTGTATCTGCCCCTTCCTCACTCTCCTCTGTCCTGGTCACCACTTTGTCTTTAGCATCTAGCATGGGCCTAGCACATGGTAGAGGCAAAATTAATATTTGTTGAAGGAATATCATTGTTTTAAAAAGTTTATATTTCTTAGGAAGCAAAAACATGCGTCTTACTTTTAACAACATGTGTTGTTCTTTTTTCCAATTACAAAAAACCTCTAAACACCAAAAAGAAACATTTTAAAAATTAGATTGTAATTCACCATCTAAAAATAACTCTGAGTATAGTGCATTTCCTCACAATATTTATTATAATGCTCTGTGTCAGCTGTCGATGGCTGCAAATTAAACCAATCTGAAACTTAGCAGTATCAAAAAAACCACCATTCTCTCTCCTGGCTCTGTAGGTCCACAGGGCTCAGCAGGGAAGTTCTTCTGCTTATCTTTCTTGGGGCTTTCATGTGGTTGCAGTGAGATGGAGGCAGAAGGTGGAGTCATGGGGGCTTGACTCAGGTGTGAGGACAGCAGGGCCTGTCCCTTGCCCTGTGATCTCTCCTTGAGGTCTCCACAGCTGGGTAGCGAAATGCAGAAGCTGCCAGGACTTCTTACACTTAGGCCCCAAGCTGGCTGAATTCTGTTGCCTAAAGTGAGTCATAGGCCAGCCCTTTCTTGCACAGCCTTTTCCTGCAGATCCTTCTACCCTTCATCCTTCAGGCCTTTTACAACACTTCCTACATCATCACCTCTTTGAGGATCCTCAGTCATTTCCAAAGTGGGGTTTTCAAGGTGATCCATTGGGGTATAGGAAAAAATACAGTATTAGGATTTCCATTTCTATGTTTTTTAAACTGTGATTTAAAAACGCACAATATAAAATTTATGACCTAACCACTTTAAAGTATATAGTTCAGTAGAGTTTATATTCAGATTGTTATGCAACAGATCTCCAGAACCTTTTATCTTGCAAAATAAAAACTGTACCCATTGAATAATGCTTCCCCATTTCCTCCTCTTTGCAGTCTGTGGTAACTACTATTCTGTTTCTATGAATTTGACTATTTTAGGTACCTCATGTAAGTGGAACCATACGGTATTTGTATTTTTGTGATTGGCTTATTCCATTTAGCATAATATCCTCAAAGTTCATCCACACTGTAGCACGTGACAGGATTTCCTTCTTTTTTATTATTTATTTATTTTTTTGAGATGGAGTCTCACACTGTCGCCCAGGCTGGAGTGCAGTGGCACAATCTTGGCTCACTGCAACCTCTGCTTCCTGGGTTCAAGTGATTCTCCTCCCTCAGCCTCCCAAATAGCTGGGATTACAGGCACGTGCCACCATGCCCAGCTACTTTTTGTATTTTTAGTAGAGATTGGGTTTTGCCATGTTGGCCAGGCTGGTCTCGAACTCCTGATCTCAAGTGATCCGCCTGCCTTGGCTTCCCAAAGTGCTGGGATTACAGGCGACAGCCACCACGCCCCGCCGGTTTCTTCTTTTTTAAAACTGAATAATGTTTCATTGCATGTATTTACCACATTTTATCAATTTATCTGTTGATAGACACTTGGATTGTTTCCACCTCCTGGCTATTGTGAATAATGCTGAAGTGAACATGGTGTGCAAATATCTCTTTGAGATCCTGATTTCATTTCTTTTGGCCACATACCCAGACGTGGAATTGCTGGATCATAACGTGGTTCTGGGTTTAATTTTTTGAGGAATCACCATATTGTTTTCCACAATGGCGGCACCATTTTACATTTCTACCAACAGTGCACAAGGCCTCCGATTTCTCAACATCCTCACCAACAGTTGTTCTTTTCTGGTTTTTGATAGTGGGCATCCTAATGGTATGAATTTCTATAGTTTTAGTCTATAAAACATAAGAAATTAACGTTCGTCAGTATGTCATAGCTGGACTGACATTGACACTATGCCTTGCCTTGTGTGTCCTTACCTCCCTGGACAGCATGGCTTCCTGGGAGGGGGATCCTTGCACTGGTGGGGAAAGGGATGCTGTGGTGATAGAGAGGTCCTCCCTCTTTGATTCACTTCTAATTTATTACAAAGTGTTTCAGCCCAGTTAATGGGTTTCAGGATTATATTATCCTGTTTTAATTAAACTAATCCTCAAATGATGACCAAGGAATCCTCACAAAAATGACCTAAAACAAAAAAGAAGAAGAAGACCATAATACAAATCTGGGCAAACCATGAGGAAACAGCTGAGTGGCACTTCTCCTACCACTCACAGGAGCTCTGTGTCAGCCCATTTCAATAGAAAAACAATGACAAGCCGAGAAGCTGGCCAAAAAGGAAGGAACTAAGAAAACCACTTAAAATATAGATTTACATCCATTTATTAACCAGAGGCTCACTTGAAGTGTGTATTGTGCCCTGAGACATCAAGACATGAGCTAATGGCAATGTGCGTGCATGCACACATGCTTATGCACCCTAGAATATTTTTATTAACAGGGACAAGTGATCAAAAATATTTGGAGACAACCACTCCAGATAGAGGATTGGGAATTATGGCATTGCTGTTTTTCCTTCCTGGATTTTTCAGGGAAGACCAACCCGGCAGTTTGGAAGAATGACCTAAAGGATACTGGGAGTGGGTTGGGGTAAGCGTCACATCTGGAAGACGGAACTTGGCATCGTGAAGGAAGAGAGTGATCGTTAACTGGCATTCCAGGATTTCCCCACTTGTGAGAGCTGTGATCAGGCCTAAATGGTGGACCCCCACTGTTGTGGTAGCATCTCCTGTGTGGCTGCTTCCTGGAACTCCTCTGTTCTTTTATATGTACCCTCAGCCAGGCGTGGTGGCTCATGCCCGTAATTCCAGCAATTTGGGAAGCCAAGGCAGGAGGATCACTTGAAGCCAGCAGTTCGAGACCAGCCTGGGCAACAAAGCGAGACCCCATCACTAAAAAAAAAAAAAAAAAAAAAAAGATTAGCTGGGCATGGTGATGCACACCTGTAGTCCCAGCTACTTGGGAGGCTGAGCTGGGCGGATCACCGGAGCCCAGGAATTTGAGGTTGCAGTGAGCTATGATCACGCTGTTGCACTGCAGCCCAGGCAACAGAGCCAGACCTTGTCTCCAAAATCAATAATGAATAAATAAACGTACCCTCCCTAGACCTCAGTCTCCTTCTCTGTAGAATGGGGACATCATCAGCACTTCAACAAGAGGGTCGTGGCGAGGTGTTTGGCATGGTGCCTGCACACAGTAAGGGTCCTCCAGAGACAGCTAGTAGGATTACTGGACTATTTTGAAACCCTTCTTTTTAAAACCAGAGATATGGTACATACACATTCATTATAAAAATCTTATGAAGAGTATAGAAAGAAACGGGAATCAGCCCCAGTTCTTCCCTCAGGGGATGACCATTTCAGTCTTGCTCCATTTCCATCCATGGCTGCAGGCAACAGTCTGAGACCCTGATTTTTAAACTTCTTCCTTCTCCAGGGCTTTCCCATGTCAATCAATGCTTTATACGTCATTTTTAATGGCTGCCTGCTGCTCCCCTGACGGCTGTCCTACACCTTCTCCCCTCCCTGCTCTGCCTGGCCTCCTCTCATCTCTCGTGCTCCTTTTCCTGTGCCTGGTGAGCCTCTGGCTCTGACAGTAACTTCTGTCTTCACATGGAGCTTCCAGCCTGGATGGTGTTGGAGGCCAGGCCTGGGTCTCAGCTACATGGGATGGCTCCCAAATCCCAGGTCCCTTCCAACCCATCCGGTGAAAAGGAACACATTATTTCTCCCTCTTCCATTGTCACCCTGACCTCCCTTCCACAACACATACCCCAAAACCCTCAGCCAGAGCTTAGCACAGAGACTGCAAGCAGTAGGTGCCTCATCCATGTCCCATGACTGATGGGTAGAAGATAACATGAAAAGAAAGAAGGAAGTAAAGAAGAAAAGGTAGAAGGGCAGGGAAAGGAAGGGGAAGAAAGGATGAAAAAAAGGAAAAAAAGGAAGGAGGGTCTTCGCACATACTTTCAAGCCTCACTGTTCTTGCTCTGTGGATAGTTATTTTGCTGGGGCCGGGCACGGTGGCTCATGCCTATAATCCTAGCACTTTGGGAGGCCAAGGCTGGAGGATCACTTGAGGTCAAGAGTCTGAGACCAGCCTAGCTAACATGGTGAAACCCTATCTCTACTAAAAATACAAAAATTAGCTGGGTGTGGTGGTGGGCACCTGTAATCCCAGCTACTCAGGAGGCTGAGACATGAAAATCACTTGAACCCGGGAGGCAGAGGCTGCAGTGAGCCGAGATGGTGCCACTGTACTTCAGCCTGGGTGATAGAGCAAGACTTTGTCTCAACAACAACAACAAAAAAAGTTATTTTGCTGGAAGACTCCTACTGATCCTCCAAGCCCTGGTCACAGAGCCTTCCCCTCATGCAGCCCTTCACCTGCATGGCCTCGCTTACCTTTGTCAAAGTCCTGTTATTACTGTGATGCACAGATAGGGAAACTGAGGCTCAGAAAACTACAATGAGTTGCCCAAACTCTCACAGCAGTGAGGGGAAGCAGGGGGGCTTGGTCTCCTTCTCTCTCACCCTGAGTCCTCACCCTCAGCTTCTGTAGCCCAGCCCTGCCCGCTTCTAGTTCACATATCTCCAAGATCACGAGCCTCCATCATGGATCCATGAGCTGAGGCTGCATTTCAGGCTCTCAGGGAGTTTTCTGGAACAATTCAATAAATGAATGCATTCATGCATTCTGGTGCTAGCCCCGAACTCATATTTGATAAGAGAAGACTCAGATCTTGGAAAAACAGCAACTGTTTTTCAACACCAGCTGGTGCCACAGCCTCAATGGATTTGAACAAATTCAGAGAGCAACTGGTGTCTTTTTCCTTCCTTCAGTTCCCTTTGTTAAACTGCCATGTGTTCCTGGCAACTGGATTTCGGGAGACGTGGAATTCAGAAGAAGTGAGAGAAAGAGGCCAAAGGCAGGGCTCTCTGCTTCCTCGGGACCTTTGTAGGTGGGGAGGTTCACGCCTTTTCGAGGGACTGTGGGCTGGGCACACAGCGCCCTGCTGAGCCGGCTCATTCCTGCAGCTTCAGCAATGCCCTGGATTTCACTCTGCGGACAGTGGTTTCACCGGCTCTGTCCTCCCTGTGTTAGCACAAAACACTCTGAAATTCTAGCCGAGAAAGTGTGCCAGTTCAGAAAACACAAAGCCCTGGCTCTCCTAGGTCTGCATGGAACCGACATGCCCTTTGCTAAAACAACCAGCCCTTCTTGGCAGAAAGAGTGGCTGCAGCCCGCGGCCCGCAGTCTGCTTGTGCAGAGTGTTCTCTCTGCTTCCGACCGGCCCCAGGCTCATCAGATTCTAATAAATATCACTTTCTTTTCTTTTCTTTCTTGTTTTTTTTTTTTTTTTTTTTTTTTTTTTTTTTTGAGATGGAGCCTTGCCCTGTCGCCCAGGCTGGAGGGCAACAGCGGGATCTTGGCTCACTGCAACCTCTGCCTCTTGGGTTCAAGCGATCCTCTGGCAGAGCTGAAGGGGACCCCAGCGTGATGGCTTCCTGTCCCCACTCCTTGAAGTGTGCCCCCTCCATGCCCAGCCTCACAGGTACCCTCAGGACAGGAGGCCCAAGATGGATGGCGGCACAAGACCTAGAATGCAGGGTTGCCTGGAGCCCCTTTGGTCTGTCTGGGCCTGGAGAGGTCCACTTGGAATTGCAGCCCCTTCCTCCTGGGCCCCACAGCCCACTGCCCTGTGCTTAGCCGGCCCTCCTTCTTGCCTCCCACCATCACAGTCAGGCCAGTGATCTCCCCGCCAGGGCCCCAGTGGGGATGCTGGTCTTGGCATTGATTTTTGGAAGAGAACAAAGCTTGAGCTGGGGAGGGAACTGAGCAGGTGTCTGGAGGGTGGAGCAGAGCCCCGCAGGGAGGCTGAGCTGATCAAGGACAGACCCAAGATGCCAGAAATTGGCCACCCCACTCCTGGATGAGGCAGCCCAGGCAGAGCCTCATCTGGGCATGTCGTCCCCACCTGGCTCTGCAGCATCCGGGTAGACGTGACTCCTCTGAGGCCTAGGCAGGGGCCTGGAACTTCCTATCTGGGATCTTGGGACAGGCCAGACAGCCTGGCTTGGCCATTATCTGTCCGAGAAAGCATTCTCCCGAGTGCCCTGAAATGCCAGGAAAGTAGTCAGGAAAAACAGAGGCGTAAATTGAAAACCATCTTGATGATAAGCATAGCTCCTGGTGCTGGGAAAGGGCTGGGCCTTTTGGAGATGGTGTTACGTTCCTGATGTGACTTTTACCAAGAGTGAAACGCACAGCTCTAAGCTCTTGCACTGCTTCTTTTCTTCCTTGCCAAATGGGGCTCCACAGCCCCTCACCTCCTCCCCATTCCGTCTCTCTCTCTGAATCTCTCTCTCTCTCTCTGTCTCTCTCTCTGCGTCTCACCTAACCTATAGGTTTTGCTGCCCAGACATGGCAGTGTCCTCCCAGAAGCCTGTCTGTGAGCTCTAGACACACAACAGCCAAGAGGCCAGCCTCCTTGGGCACTTCAAACTTGGCAGGACCCCAATCACCGGCATGATATCCCCAGCCCAGCTCTGCCTTCTCCTCTATCCCCTTAGGAAGCAGCTCTGGCTCATTAGCTTCTTGAGTACATTTCCATGGCTCCCAATTGCCCTAAGAATAAAGTTCACGCTGAGCTAAGCTCTCAGTCTGGCTTCCACAGACTGCCCCGGTGTCTTTTCCCAGCCTTCCCTGGTGTGCAGTACTCCCTGGCACTGGAGGTGGGTGGAGGTGGTGGGTTCCTTGTCAAAATATCTGCGGATGCTGTTAGAGTCCAGGGGTGCAAAATGTCCTGTCCTGAGGCACGCAAGACACACGGAAGAAGCCTTCAGCCTTGCCAGGAACACCAGGTCACGCCAAGTTCCCCAAAGGCCTCAGGTTCTTTGTTTTTTTTTTTTTTTTTTTTTTTTTTTTTTTTTTTTTTTTTTTTTTTGGAGACGGAGTCTTGCTCTGTCACCCAGGCTGGAGTGCAGTGGCGCCATCTCGGCTCACTGCAAGCTCCGCCTCCCGGGTTCACGCCATTCTCCTGCCTCAGCCTCCCGAGTTGCTGGGACTACAGGCGCCCGCCACTGCACCCGACTAATTTTTTGTGTTTTTGGTAAAGACGGGTTTCACCGTGTTAGCCAGGATGGTCTCGATCTCCTGACCTTGTGATCCTCTCGTCTCGGCCTCCCAAAGTGCTGGGATTACAGGCATGAGCCACTGCGCCTGGCCACCTTTTTTTTTTTTTTTGAGATGGAGTCTCGCTCTGTCGCCAGGCTGGAGTGCAGTGGCACGGTATCAGTTCACTGCAACCTCTGCCTCCTGGGTTCAAGGGATTCTCCTGCCTCACCCTCCTGAGTAGCTGGGACTACAGGCACGCGCCACCAAGCCCAGCTAATTTTTGCATTTTTAGTAGAGATGGGGTTTCACCATGTTGGCCAGGATGGTCTCGATCTCTTGACCTCATGATCCGCCTGCCTTGGCCTCCCAAAGTGCTGGGATTACAGGCGTGAGCCACTGTTCCCGGCCAGGCCTCAGGTTCTGGTGATGTCTTCTGCCCTTGCAGCTTCCTCCGCCTGGCATACTCTTCCCCAGCGTCTCCATCTGGCTCACTCCCGCCTGTCCACAGACCTCACCTGCATCCCCTTGGCAAACACGGCTGTCAGACGTGCCTCTCTTGTGTTCCCTCCTAGATAGGTGCTGCTGTGTGCATTTGCCTCTTGGGTGGGAACTGTGACTCTCTTCTTGGCTCCTTGCCACTTTGTGAGCTCCTTGAGGGCAAAGTCCAGGCCACGGGAGACCCCAGAAGTAGACCCCAAGGATTGGGTTTTCAGGGACGCCTGGTGCCCCCCCACCATTAACTGAGGCAAGTCCACCTGCCGCTTTCCGCAGGAGCTCTCCAAGCTGGGCCTGGGGAATGACACAGTGGTGCAGCTGCGGACTCTGGAGCTGCCTGTAGACTACAGGGAGGCTAAGCGGAGGGTCACCGGAATCTGGGAAGATCATCAGCCACAAGTAAATGATGGCGGGAGGCAGCGGGGCATGGGGCTGGCGATGTGGTGGAGCTGGAGCCTGAGACCCCTGGGCCCTGGTTCTAGGGTTGATGGTTGAGGGGCACCCCGTCCCCAGGCCCCACCAGTCCTGCAAGGTCCCAGCTGATTGTGTAAGGTTCTGGGTCTGTTTGTAAAAGTTTAAGCCAAAATATGGAGTAGGTCTTAATAGAAAATCTGGAGAGAAAGGAGGAGGAAAAGAAATGGAAGTATTATTCCCAGCCAGGACTCAAAAATAGTTTCCACCTAAGGGAGAGGCCCTTGGGTTGGGCCCCATCCATACCCATGAGGGGCAGGTAGGTTTGAAGGTGGGCATGAGGCAAGGACCTCTGTGCCCAGGGAACGACTGGGAGGGTGGCCAACCTGGGGGAGGCCCATCTTCATAGCACCCAGCCCATTTTATCTGGACATAATTACTGTATATAAAACAGGTATACCCTCACCCTCCCAAAAAAAATTCCCCAAACAAGGACCAGATGATGAGGTTAATAAAACATACACTATCAAGGCTGGGCACGGTGGCTTTCGCCTGTAATCCCAGCACTTTGGGAGGCTGAGGCAGGTGGATCACAAGGTCAGGAGATCGAGAGCATCCTGGCTAACATGGTGAAACCCCGTCTCTACTAAAAATACAAAAAAAATTAGCTGGGCATGGTGGTGGGTGCCTGTAGTCCCAGCTACTCAGGAGGCTGAGGCAGGAGAATGGCGTGAACCTGGGAGGTGGAGCTTGCAGTGAGGCAAGATAGTGCCACTGCACTCCAGCCTGGGCGACAGAGCAAGACTCCATCTCAAAAAAACAAACAAACAAAAAAATACACTATCAAGCCATTCAGACAGTGCCCCAGATGTTTTGATAAAATACTTGGGCAGCTATTTTTCTAAAAGGAAAAATAATCAGCTTTAATAAATTCTAAGATTTCATTGGACTGCTACTAACTTCCTTTATTAAGTTTCATTTTTAAAAAAGATGCAGGAGGTGGGCGCGGTGACTCACGCCTGTAATCCCAACACTTTGGGAGGCCGAGGCGGGCGGATCACTTGAGGTCAGGAGTTTGAGACCAGCCTGGCCAAGATAGTGAAACCCTGTCTCTACTACAAATACAAAAATTAGCTGGGCGTGGTGGTGCACCTGTAGTCCCAGCTACTCCGGAGGCTGAGGCAGGAGAATCACTTGAACCCAGGAGGCGGAGGTTGCAATGAGCTGAGATGGTGCCATTGCACTCCACCCTGGGTTATAGAGCCAGACTCTGTCTCACAAAAATAAAAATAAATAAATACATACATAAAATAAAATAAAATGATGCAGGTTTCCACCAAAACACGAAGCCTCTGCCTCACCACTTAACCAGCTTGCCTCTCCTCCCTCCAACCCTCCCCCTACAAAAAGAGAATACATTGCCCTGTAAGAATAATTTGAAGTAAAAAGTATTTAAATGTAAATGCAGCACGAGTTTTTATTCAGCCAAAAGAATCCAGCTATTTTTCTTTCCAGCCATATTAATTAGGAGACACTAGTGGGGGATCCTGGGGTTTCCCAGTGGATTTGGGGTTTGAGACGTTTGGCACGGAGCCGAGCTCGCTAAAGGAGTGGCCCTCCTGCACATTTGGTGAGCAGCGTGGGCCTCATTTTCCTGGGGTCTCTCTGCTGTT
Organism: Macaca thibetana thibetana; assembly: GCF_024542745.1. Lineage (NCBI taxonomy): Eukaryota > Metazoa > Chordata > Mammalia > Primates > Cercopithecidae > Macaca > Macaca thibetana. The sequence goes on from NC_065584.1 coordinate 91,548,398, forward strand.
GCCTGTTCACATAGCTCGTCGTGCATGTGGGCATGGACACCTGCGCCAAGGCGATCATTCTGGAACAGTCTGGCAAGAACCAAGGCTACTGGGACACCGACATCCGGGGCTTCCGGCCAGAGGGCGGCGTGTGCCTACCTGGCGGCCCAGACATGTTGGAGTCAGGGGTCTGCATGAAGGCAGTCTGCAAGCACGTAGCTGTGGAGGATGTCGAGGTGCTATTTTCTCGAGATGCAGGCAGGTATGCTCTGTGGGTGTTTGTTAGGCCCCTGAGCAGGTAGGAGAGAAGCAATGGCCTTCGGCATCCCCCCAGCCTCCAAGAAGCCATCCTGTACCATCCAGCCGGCCACTTGGCCATGCGGCGCTGCCCCCAGATCGCCCCTCTTTGCTGCGTGCAGGTCAGCACAGTTGCTAACACCTTGCCTGGGGGCTCGTTTGTGAGACCTCCCTGTGGAAACATGGTCTTTGGTGTGTGGATCTAGGAGAAGAGATGGGAAGGCAGACTTCAAGAGCCACTAACATTTCGTGAATGTTTTCTAATTTTGATTTTTGGGGTGACCGAAGTTGTGAGTTAACTATGTTGATGTAGCCCCAGATAAAGACTGATTTACCTTTGTTTCTCCAAGCTCTGATCCCCAGTAGGTAGTTTCCCCTTTCCCCAAGGAATGAATGAGTAAGTGACTCAGGAAGACATGAATGACAGGGATTCACTGGGATGCCGGTGTTATGGACTGGTTTGTGGAATATCTAAACCCTTTCTGTCTTGGTCACTTGCTGGTCATGAGATCATGAGGCCAAGAGCCAGCTCTCCCCACCTCATCCCCATCACGGTGTTCTTTCTGAGGTGAAACAACACAACTTAAGTCTCCCTTGGGTGTCAGTCCTCCCTCCTCAGGCTTTGTGGGTGTTGCATTGCCCCTTCTGGTTATGTTTCACTGAGGTTAGAGGCTGGTCCAAGAATTAATGTGGCATTTCCTGTGGTTGCAGATACGTCTGTGATTATACCTATTACCTCTCTCTGCATCATGGAAAGGGCTGCGCGGCACTCATTCATGTCCCTCCACTATCGCGTGGGCTCCCAGCCAGCCTGCTGGGAAGAGCCTTGCAAGTCATCATCCAGGAAATGCTGGAAGAGTGTGGGAAAGCCCAAGTGCAAAGCCCGGTTCGAAGAAAACTCAACCATGGTGCTACCAGCCAAAGGGAACTGACCGGGGCATTGCTCCTTTAGAGAAGATTAAACGTTTCAATCCTGTGTGTAGCATTCAGCTGTGCATTGAGAAACTTTTTCAAAAATTGCTTGTAAGACAAAGAGGGGGAAAAACTTTTTGTGATTTTGTTGGGCTATTTTATTGTCGGGAGAAAGAACACTCTGAAAGGTGGACATTTCACGGGATGAACTAGCTTCAGTTACGGTTTTCATGACAATAAAATGAAATCCGAGTCATCTATTTTCTTGTAAAAATCTACACAGTGGGTCTATGTGATCCTGCCCAGACTACGGGGACCACAAACCTGTTTTGGAGAGGCTTACAGAAGCATAGAGACAGCCACTGCTCCAGGGGCCCCATTCCTTGCCTTAGAGCTTGTGTGTCCAGGTCCTGGGTAGCCTTGAAGCCACTGAGGCTCTACTGTATGATTTCTCTGTCTCTGTGTTTGCCCCTTTTATTACTTACTCATTTTAATAATTTTCAAGCTTACAGTTCAGTAGTATACAGTACATTTACTTGTTGCACAACCGTTACCACCATCCATCTCCAGAACTTTCTCCTCATCCCAAACCAAAACTCTGTACCTGTTAACTCCCTATTCCTTCTTCTTCCCAGCCCCCTGGCGCCCACCATTTCACCCTCCATCCCTATGAATCTGACTCTAGGTAGCTCACATGAGGGAGTCATGCAGCACTGGTCCTTTTGCATCTGGCTTATTTCAGCCTCATGTCCTCCAGGTTCGTCCATGTTGTAGCATGGGACAGGATTTCATTCTTTTGAAGGCTGAATAATATTCCAGTGTAGGTATCGACCACATTTTGTTTATCCATTCATCTTTAGATGAACGCTTATGTTACTTGCCCCTTTTGGTTGTTGCAAATCATGCTGCTACAAACACTGGTGTGCAAATATGTGTCCAAGTCCTTGCTTTCAGGTAAACATCCAGAGGTGAATGCCTGGATTCAATGCTAATTCTGTGTTTAATTTTTTAAGGAACTGCCATTTTGTTTTGCACAGCAGCTGCACCATTTTATAGTCATACTGGTAGTGTTTGGTCCTAAAGCACAGGTTAATAGCTGGGCTTAGCTTCTCTCCACGGTGTCATCCCTTTTTAAAAACAGAATCTCCTTTCTGTTTTATCTTTTGTTTTGCTTTTATGACACAGCGCTGGGTCTTGTGCCAGGCTTCTCCCAGCAAGAATCTACCTGTTCAGTGTTTTCTAGGGGCAGATTTCTGTTGGGAGTCCTATTGGTAACATTGCCTTTTTTTTTTTTTTTTTTTTTTTTTTTTGGAGGAAGTGAGCGAAGATAGCTAAGCTCTGGGAAATTTCTTGTTGGTGTGATTACAGCTACCATTTTTCACTTGACTAAATTAAAAAAATTCATCATTTAGTGTTCAGATTCATTCACTACTAAGAAAAGCATTTGCAGCTTCCTAACAAAGGAACCAGGCCAGGCACGGTGGCTCACACCTATAATCCCAGCACTTTGGGAGGCCGAGGTGGGCGGATCACTTGAGGTCAGGAGTTCGAGACCAGCCTGACCAACATGTGAAACCCAGTCTCTACTAAAATTACAAAAAAAATTAGCCGGGTGTGGTGGTGGGTGTCTATAATCCCAGCTACTCGGGAGGCTGAGGCAGGGGAATCGCTTGAACCCAGGAGGCAGAGGTTGCAGTGAGCCGAGATTGCACTATTGCACTCCAGCCTGGTCAACAAGAGCAAAACTCCATCTCAAAAACACACACACACACACACACCCCCACACACCCACAAACAAGAAAAACCCAAGAAGACGAAAAACCAAAGGAACCAGTCAAGGCCGCCAGCACACTTTTTGCATTTGGAGTGGCCTTTAGAGGACTCCCTTTGCAAGTATACCTGGATCATTTGCTAGAAAACCAATCAAAGCCCGCATGTTGGGGGATGGGAGAGGTGGTGCTGGGTGGCGTGGACAGGTCTGGCGGTCTGGTTGGTAATGTGGAGATCTGCTTGTGCTATGGGCAATTCTGTCCCAGGACACTGTCAAGCAAGGGGCCCCCAGGACTGGGCTCCAGTGTTATATTTCAGACTCCTTGGCAACATGCCATAACATTTTTAAAATTTTTAGATATTATCCATTTGGGAGGCCCAGAGCTCCCTCTTCATGAACTTCCCCATCATTTCCCCCACTGTGGCCTCTGAAGTTCTCCAGGGAGAACCCCAGAAGGCTCATTCACATCCTGGGCTGTGTACTTCGCCCAGCATCCCTTGTCAGTATGCACAGAGCCTGCTTAGTTCTGGCAGTGCTGAAGTCAGTTTGAGAACCACAGCAGAAAAGGCGGAGTCCTGGGTTGGTCATTTAATAGTTGGCGGGGAGGTGGGAAGGGGGTCTTGAGCATGCTTGTATGTTTGCTCATCTGTAAGAGTAATTAAAATCCTTTCTTTGCAGGGTGATTGTGAACACCTGGTGAGAGAATGCATGTGAAGGTCTTTTAGTAACATTAGAACACTACAAAAACCGCCCACCTGGACTTGGGGAGGGTAAATGAAGAACCAGCTCTTGAGGGCTTGCAGTCTTAAGAAATGGCACAGGGGGAAAAGTTCTAATGCTTCTAAAGACCCAGCACCTTCATCCTTAGACATTGCTGCTCCTTCTGGCTGGGCAGGCCAAGTGCAGACCGCACTGTGGCAACCTGCAAGTGCAGCACCAACCTGCCCAGGAAAGAGGGAGGCCCTGTTAGGCTTTCCAGCCTCAGAATTGAGACCTCCTTGTCATCAGTCACCTAATGAAGATTCCCTGAGTGCCAGGCACTCGGTGACAGCAGTGAGCAGTAACCCTGAAGCAATGCAAAGTTTGAGAGTACCCTCTTTTTTTTGAGACGGCGTCTCACTCTGTCACCCAGGCTGGAGTACAGTGGCACGATCTTGGCTCACTGCAACCTCCGCCTCCCGAGTTCAAGTGATTCTCCTGCCTTAGCCTCCCAAGTAGCTGGGATTACAGGCAGCTGCCACCATGTCCTGCTAATTTTTTGTATTTTTAGTAGAGATGGGGTTTCACCATGTTAGCCAGGCTGGTCTCGAACTCCTGAGCTCATGTTATCCACCTGTCTCGGCCTCCCAAAGTGCTGGGATTACACGTGTGAGCCACCGAGCCCAGCAGAGAGTCCCCTTTCAGAAAGGCCTTTTGCTTTTAGGTGCAAACACTTCTGAGGCTCAACAGGTCTGAAGTAACCATGGTCTTTGGTTTACTTCTCCTACCTACACATAGCTAGGCAGCTCTTCTTCTACTGGCCTGATTTTGCTATTTTCCCATGATAAAGTTGAGGGAAATGACCAGCTTCTCCTCCTGATGTGTCTATGAATCCTTAGTCTGATTCTAGAACATTCGCACCTTGCCATACATAGCCATTTCCCCTGACAAAAATAATATTTACATTGTAGTGTCCCTGGGGCAGACAGAGATCACTAAGCAGCAGCTAGAAAGTAACTAAGACTTTGGAGCTCCTCCAGTGAGCCGCATCCTGTGTGTGGCCCACTGGGTTCTCACCAGCATCCCCCGAGGCGGGCATGTCAGCTGTGAAAGACCAAAAGCACACGGGAAATGTGAAGAACTGAAGTCCTCTGCCCTGGAGTCATGCAGATCAGACTTGCCTTGGCCTGACTGTTGTTAGTGGAAGGTATAGGAAAAAAGTCCACAAATCAGTCAGAACTGCAGTACAGATTTCCGTAATTTATGCATTCAAATTTCTTTCCAGTTGATTTAATGGAGTGAGAAATGGAATAGCTTCCCTGTCGTCTTCACTAGCAATTTGCATGCTGAGAAAGCTCAGCTGTCAGAGAAGAGGCAATGCTTTTGTGGAGAATGCTTCCAGGCAACATGCGTGAACACACGTGCCCCACGTAGCTCAGCTTCCCTGCCACCAAAGTGTGGTGATGCTTCCAGGAGGGACAAAACAAAACCAGAGATAGAAATGCATACAGAATTCTTTTATTTAACTTAAACCATGTAGTACTTTACTAGAAAAAAGCAGAGTAAGAGAAACTAACGTTGCCTTAGCTTCAGCCATTCAAAATAGACAGTTTCTTTTTTCCATAATGTAAAGAATCCAGAGTATATCGGAATAACAGGAATAAATTCTTACAACAGAATATACAAAAACATTTTGAAATTTTTTTCATCTACTGATTTTTTTATATAAACAGGTTTTTTTTAGGAATAATTTATACACAGAAAGTCATTTTATGTAACAAATTGGCCATGTTATTACCTTTTTTTTTTTTTTACTTTTTTAAAAAAACTTTTTTTAAACAAGAAAACTCAGAAAATGCATTATTTGCGGTGCATCCATTCCATCCCGCCTTCTGGTTTGATTTTTTTATCCCAGATAAAGGATACCCAGAGGTAGACAAACTCTGGCAAACCTCTCACCTCAACCTCACTGGCTTAGAAAGCAGACAGGTGTTTTCGCCAGGCGTCTCTTCCACCTGTGGATGTGTGTGTGCAACGCCAAACATCCAAATGAAAAGTTGAAAACAACCCAAATAGTTTCCGGGTCTTTCTCCCATGTAGTGCAAAAACCCAGGTGTTTCCCACAACAGAGATACTGTGGAGTTGGGAGACATGGCCAACAATCCACTGGAGTTAGAGGAAGTGGAGTCAAACTTTAGAACAAATTTTTGTGTATGCTGTAGTATTAAAAAGAATTGTTTTCTGTATTGGAGATATGTTATCTTCGGGATTCTGCCTTCAAAAAGCATTTATCATGATACGAGGCATGTAAGCAAATGGCCTGTGTGCCCCAGAGCTGTCATCTTTTATGTGATCACTGTGTATGCTGTAATCATCATGAAAACCATTGGCTGTGCAGTCAAGTCTTCCCATGTCCATGGCACTGCGTGACAATGACGGCAGCCAGACCAACCAAACCAGATGCTGAACGGTGCCACGCACTGCTGGGCTCCAACACCTCTGCTGTTTCCATGGCCAATGAGGTTCTTTCCATCTGTTAAAGTAGCTACACTCCAAAGGGAAATGACCAGTAAAAAATGATCCCCTTCCCAACCAGAGGGTTCTGGAAGACCAAGATACTGAAGATACAGAACTACTTTTTAAATCATCATTCCTTTGTTATAAACTAGGGCACAAAACATGGGGGGAGAAGAGGGTGAACCACGGCTGGGGTCAGGGAAAAATCCTTTTTTGGCATATTGTAAAGCTAGCTAGTAAACAGGTGTCCTAAAAAAAAAATGGATCACAAACACATTTGCACACACAGAGAAAAAAAGTGTCTTTAAATTATTTTCGGCAATTATAAACTACAAACATTTTATAAAATTATTCTATGTTCTTACAAAAATGCAATGAAACATTTAATTAGTTCTTGTAAACCAGATCTTCGTCAACTGACTACCCGTAATCTACTGGACTTAAGAGCCCTATTGAAAATGCTAATGAGTGACTAGTTAAAACAATGTTGACCAGAAAGATGCGGACACACACACGTGGACATACAAATGAGTGATTATGTTGTTGCAGAAACAAAATAAAACCCTAAAGTCATGCCCCAGAACTGACAACTGACGAGTGCGATGTAGTTCGTGTTCTTGAACAATTCGCCTTAACTCCGAGATCAGTTTCCAGAGTAGGATGTTAGGTTTCTTTGTTGAAACCAAATGCCCATGGATGACTGCTGAGCCTTGATGTGGTCTGATAGCTTCAGAAACCAACAAGTTCAAAACATTGCCCACATTTCTTCCAAGCCCTGCACCCAGCTGCTCGTAACTCTTCTCTGTGCCAGGATCCCTGTGACAATGGTTCCGTACCTACCACCTGGTCATTCCACCATCAAGGAGCGCTCACTTCTCCAAATGACGCAACCAGTCATCTAAGATGAAGGCCAAAAATGAAACCCTCTGACCTGTCCAAGGTCTGTATCTTCAGCATCTCTGGCAACAGAGGTTCAGTCTAAATAACATCCTCTCTTTAAGTTCTCATTTGTACCAACAGCTACTTCAGAGTGAAGAAAGTGTCTTTCATCACTGGTTCTTAAGGAGTGGATCTCTGGTCCACATCTCCCAATGCTGCTTAGCCCAGGAAATGAAAAGACAGCTGACAACACAGAGTAACATTAACGAAAAGAACAAACCCCAAACTTTAAATGCATAACTGGGACTGCTGGAATGGGCCAAGGCATACCATGGCGGGTCACTGTCACCAGGAGGGTGCCTATGTTTTAGAAGGAAGTGGCCACCAACACTGTCTGGCCACCCTGGAAGGACCCAATGTGACAGCTAAGGACACTAGACAAGCATCCTAGCCTTCTGATCTCAGTGTGATCTTGCCACAGAGCCACTTACAAGCCATTCGGTCACCAGCCTGCAGAGGTGGACTGCTGTGGGAGAGGCTTCGGTGGAACAAACTGGCCTAGAATCTGGTGCCACAGAATAGTTGGCTCATAAATCTTTTATCCCAAAGCACCCCTATTTGCACCGAGCATCTTGTCATTTGGTAGTTCCACAGTGACTGCTCTTCTATTTTACGAAGCCACTTTTCCTACCACTGAAATGTGGTTCCGCATCTTAAGAAACAGGCCAGAAGGAGAGGCCCGGTCGGCCACGAACATGGTCTTCCATCTTCTGAGGAGGCGGCTCGTTCCAACGGTATGTCAAACGTCATGACATCCAACGGTATGTCAAACGAAGGAGACCTGGGGTGGTCTGGGTCTCACACAGCTCAAGTTCAACAATGTCTCCAGTACACACCAGCTCCTGCTGCCTCAGGGAAGGGCTGTGTGGGAGAATGTCTTAATGCTCACATCAATTCCATGATGTGCCTCAGTGGTTCATGTGACTTCAAGCAGTGTGAGCTGCTGGCAGAAGGAGGTTGCATGGAAAATGCCACAACTCAGCTTAAGATTATTTGGACACAAAAGAGGAAAATCAAGAGGCGGAGAAATCAGCGTGAAGTTAGGCTAGAACTGTGGATAGATGATGCCTTGGTATAGTCAAGGTGGGTGGGTTGGTCCAGTAAAATGACTGCACCATCACACAAGCCAAGTTTTCTCTTTTATTGAAGTGTTTCTGAAGCATTTGTTATGATGGGCACTACACTGCTAGTGTTTTCTACTTAAAGAAAAGCCACCTACATAAGACAAAAACAAAATGACATCAATAACTTGGACAGTTTAAACAAAACCCTTATAACCAGCTGATCGATCTGTAGAAATCCAGTTGTGGAAACCGGTAGGTATGTGCAAAAGAGAGGAGAGGCCATTATTCCAAGGGGTCACCTACAGTGTGGAAGAAGAAAACCCTGATCAAACAGTATTTCTCAATGACCTTAAGATCCCCGGGGTCTTGGGAGAGATGGGTCCTGTTCTGGCAGGAGGAAAAAGGCTCCTGAGCGCATTCACTTAGTACTGGAATTGCAAAGGAACCATCCACACTTGGGGAAAGCTGCCCACCACATTTCCCAGCTAAATCATCAGTGCCTGTAAGAGCAGCTGCTGGAAGAGGGGAGCGAGCCGTCTGTCCTGTGAGCAGCAGGACCAGGGACAGACAGAGGTTCAGCCCTGGCGGGGGGTGAGACACCACGGAGGCTCGGCGCCGACCACTGGCCTTTCCAGCCCGAAGGTTTGGTACATCTCTGTCTACCCCTAGGGGAGGAGGAGGTGAGGGAGAAGTTGAGAGGGCAGCCTGGAGGGGGAGGAGACTCTGCTCCTGTGTGTGTTCTATTAGGGACTGGCTGTGAGGTTAGGAGCCTCTGCATTCTGGAGCACAGGCTGGGCAGATCTTACTCTCCAGCTGCTGCTGCAGCTGCACCTTTGTGCTGAATGAATGCAGCAGCCATGGCCGCATGGCCCTGCCTCGGTGCAAGCCTCCTCCAGGGATGCAGGAGCAGCAGCAAGGGGAGCAAACCCAATATGCCTTTACCCAGGAGATTCTCACAGAGACTATGCTGCCTGGACACCTTCCTGTCCTCAGAACCTGAGGAACAATTGCTCTCTTAAGGATGAAATGTGTTCGATCTGCATGGAAGCAGTTTGTTCCAAAGACAACCAGCCAGGGACAGCCTGGTGGCCCCCTGGAAGTGTGCTCTGGTGCCTTCCTTGGCCTCACAAGGCCACTGGCTAGGAGAGGAGGAAAAATGTAACACCTTGGTGGAAACCAAGATAGAAAAAAAATAATAATAAAAATAAAAGCAACACAAAACGAGACATCTCAGAAAAAGGCAAGCTGTCTGAAATACGCAGAGAGGTGAGTCAGTGTTGCTTTGACCCCGGAATACAGCCTGGCTTCTCCCTGCATCACCTGGGTGTGGAGCCTGTGGCGTGGATGAGGTTACCAGTATCAACGGCCTATTGTCAGGTGCTGAGAAATGTGAGATGTATTCTTTTGTCTATATACACATATAAAAAATAAGAGTGAGGTAGATAAATGTTTGGGGGGAAAAAAACCCAAAAAACCAAAAACTGTCCCATCACTCATACACACACACACCCCACACACATACACACACCCTTTCCTTGAAATTTAAATTCATAATGGGGCTTCTCTACAGTGATTGAAACTGGCATCACAAAATAAATTAAAAGAAAACTCCTACATATAATACCTTCTTTTTTCTTTTTTAAAAGGGAACACACTATGGGATAGAGGCTAGAGAAAGCAGTGAGACAAACTGCTGACAAGCAAAAAAAGCACTACAGACTTTTTTTTGTGTTTAATCTTCAGTCACAACTAGCAATCACCATATCCCAGTTTTGTTCTTACTCCTAAACATTTCCATCCCAGAAGCAACTCTTGTGCCGTCATCTCTCTGGTGAGAAGTGCTAAAAACAAAACAAAACTAAACAAGACCCCTGGGCCCCGAGGACCTGGATTCCTGGCCGAGGGAAAGAGGGCCAGCACCACAGCCCCGGTCCCCTGGCAGACAGCCCCGGTCCCCTGGCAGGGAGCAAAGGGGCTCTTGGGCCACCGTGGCGTCTGCGCTGCCCCGACCTGGCGCTCCAGCTGGCACAGCCCTGAGGATGCCGCCCTGGGCCAGCCTGGATCCCAGGGTCCCACTCCCTGCCAGTGCAAAGGAGGTCCCTTGGGATGTTCTGGTTCCAAAGACAGGTCGGTCGGTCGGTCTGGTGAGGGTGCTGGCAAGGGCCACAGCAGGGCCTGCCGGACCACGCTCTGCTGCTCCCTTGGACTCAGCAGCTGTTTTTCATGGGATGGAAAGATTAAATAGCCATTAAAAAAAATAGTAATCCAAATGCCTAGTGTCTGCAGTTAACACTGCTGTTGTACCCAAGAATTAAAAAAATATATATATGTGTGTCACAACCTAAACAAAGGCAAGGGAAAGAGAGGGTGAGGCTTCTCAACCACGGTGGAGTGGAAACACTGAACAAAGACGTGTGAAGTATTTAACCTTTGTTTTTCTGACCTGAGTTTGTATCATGTCTTGCACTGTAACAGACTCCAATGCTGTGAGGGCGGGCTGGGGAGAGGAGCACGGCCCTCTCAGGACGGGTGCCCAGCCTTCTTTCCGCCTCGTGCCCTCACCAGCCTCGTGCCCACAGAGCCTACGGGTTAGAAGACAACTAAAGGGGGAGGTGGGAGCAGGGAGGGGGGATGTATTTATAAAAAGGCATCAAACAGTTCATGGCAAATTATGTCGTAGAAGTATCAATTACCGGGAAAAGAGGAAGAAAGTCACGCACTCTAGTACAAAGCATAAGAAGTTTCTTGGAGTGAGCAGAAAGGGGAGAGGGTGGACCTGAAGGTTTTCATAGATTAAATCCACAAAGATCAAGAACAAAAAAAATAGCAGCTTTTTTTTTCTGTACAGACGTATAGATGAATATCTGAACCGTAAAAAAGTTATAAAAGTGACATTAAAGACGATGTGTATGCAAATGTTTCATGGTCTAACATAGAACTGTAAGACCCATGAAGAAGTCCTAGGAACAGAGAAATGTCAACAAAGCTTAGAATGCTTGAATCCATTGACTGCTTTTCTTCTTACTGCTGTTGTGGTGTTTGAATTTCTTTCCTTGCAAACCTGCATCAACAGTTGGGCTGAGTCCCTGGAAACCCCTTCCCATCTGTGTCCTTGGGGGTGGGCAGGGGAGCTGGGGCTGGGAGAGAAGCAGGCATGGGGCCCCTTGACTCAAAGCCTGTCCACCAGGCTGCTTCAGGGCCTACGGCCACCAGATTCTTGGGGGTTGGGCGGGGGTGGGGAGGCAGGGCAGGAAAGCCAGTTTAGCTTCTCCCCACCTTCACTGAGAGAGAGTCCCATTGTGTCCAGTTCCCCCAAATAATAACCTAGTCAGAAGCAATGAGACCTGTGTGCATGTGGCCTTGAGAAGCACAGCAGGGGCAGTCAGACGGACGGAGCGTGTCGCCAGCGTGTCTCTCAAAACGGAGCAACCAGATGCCACGCTCACCCATGCCTCCGGACACAAGGAATCAGCGCAAGGACGGTGAGGGAGAAAGTTCAGGATTTTGGCAAAATTAGGCAGCGTTAAAATGGTAACAGCCTTGGATGAACAATGGCCCTTTGTAAATTTCATGTCCCTAGAAAGGTGAAAGATAAAGGTAAAAATTTCCATCTCCACATGTTTTTTTTGTAATGACCTACGGTGTCGGGTGGGTGTGTACAGGGGTTGGATGGGGCCACAGGGACAGCCACTTCCTCAAACTGATAAAAAAGGGCTTCCCAGCTGGACTTACGGCAATTATTTTTCCATTATGAAGCAGAGAGAAAGAGAAAAGTGAGAGAGAGAGAGAGAGAAAGGGACGGAGAGAGAGAGAGGATGAGGAAGGACAGGGACAGAGTAAGGAGACTGGTTCTCAAGTGCTCTGTTGCTATTAAGTGTTGTCATTAAGGTTCTTAAAGGCCCATGTCAGTTAAGGGTTTGGGTAGGGAATAAAAAGCTGCTTGCATATTGAAAAAAGGAACATCCCAAATGTGTTTACTGCAGAGAAGCTGTCTCCCGCGGGCAGCAATGGCAGTTCTGAAGATCCACTGAGGTACAGGAGGCTTGTGAATAGATTGTTAAAACTTTCTCTCTCCCCCCACCCCGCTGAACAAACACGTTACTGTTTGCACAGATTCAGGATCCAAGGATCAGCAGGTCGAAGACTGGGGCAGCGGCAAGGCCCGCTCGTTCTTGCGGCCACCGTTCATGTGTGCGTAAGGCTGTCTCTCATCGAAGCTGGCGCGGAGCACCAGCACTCCAGGGCCGGGGCCGTTCTCGGCCTTGTGTCCTGAGTGTCTGTCGGGCAGTGGCAGGGAGGACGAGGAGGCCGAGGGGTCCAGGGGGACGCTCTCCATGTTCTCTGGCTCCAGGTCCAGCTCCTCCGGCTCGGGCAGCTTGTTCTCCTCACTGTAGTAGAAGGAGACCTCCCGGAAGCCAGGCTCCATCTCGTCTTTGATGCTGCTGATGATCTCCAGGAAGGAAGGCCTCATCTTGGGGTTGTACTGCCAGCACATGCGCATCAATTCAAACCTGCAGCCAAGACACATGGAAGGGGGGTCCAAACTGGGAGGGCGTATGTGGCCAAGAGGCTTCATGGGCCGCCTGCAGTGGTTTCCCACCTATAAGCGTATGGTGGGAGCACTGAATACAACCCTACTGTCCCTCTCCGTCCCTGGCTTTCTGCCTGGATGGCCCAAGTGGCCTTCAGAGTCTCCTGTTTTACCTCGTATGGTTCCGTTCACTTCACTCAGCACTACCACAGTACAAAACCCAAACTCTCCTTTCCCAAGAAGCACTAATCTAGGTCCACACTGTCCATCGTTACAGGTATTATTTATGGTGTCAGTGCTAAGAAATAAAAATAAGCAGTTTTCTATCTGAGACATCTCATGCAGCCACTGCTGAAACATCCTTTCCAGAATTAGAAAGCAGGAAACCCCCGGTTTCTAAGAAGGCTGATGAGTGACCGCAGCTTCCCCAACGCTCTCTCTCCAGGTCCCACCTGTTATTTCTAAGCTTCCTCCTGGTGCAGGGCTACCCCTGGCAGAGGACCAAAGGAAGAAGGCACCATGAGGCCAGGCTTGCAACACAAAGAAATACACACTCCGAGTCTGCTGCTGTCTCCATCTAGCACCTGCTTGCTCCAGCCCTGCACAGGCAAGCCCCAGCCGATGAGCCAGGCTGTTCTGGACCAAACAAGAGGCCCAGTGTAGACCCGAAGCCAGATTCCAATGAGCCAGCAAGGAGAGCCCTGGGCACGAGTCCACTCCACAAGCAAGGACAGGCAGAACAGGATGACGCTTGTGCTGTGTCTTGGTCGCATTGGCTGGGCTCCGACAGCACCTGGGCTGCAAATATCTGTGAGGCCCTCAGAGTCGCATGGGACAAAGGAAGTCTTGCCAGCTGTGGCCAGGGCCCCCCACAAAAACAGTCAGCCACACGCGGACAAGGAAAGCCGGCTGCCCTGACCCAGGAAAGGCCCGGGCTTTGACAAGCTTCCAGAACGCAGAAAGACCCAGGTAAACAGACTTTTGGGGCAAAAAGGTACAGCTGGCTACCGTCCAGGGCTGGCCATAGTTCTGAGGAGTGACCGCCAACAGCCCTCTTACGTGAGCGTGAAACCAAAGTGCCTTCCTTTCCACCTCTGTTCTCACCAGGAAGCTCTCCTCTTTGTTTTAAAATTCTTCCTAAAAGAGATGCTTTTCCATAAAAGTGGCCACATAGAACTCTCCACATCTAGGAAACTCAAAGCACCCAATGGCATCTAGCCTCCTGTCAGGCCGGCTGCTTAACCACAGACCACCTGCCCATCTCTGGCTTTCAGGGAAAATTCCAAGGGGAGGCCCCTGATGTAAGATAAGCCACTAGGCCTGGAAGCTGGCCTGCCAAGAGAAGGGCTCTAATGGCCACCTGGCAGCTTCCTTCAGATGGAGACGGTGCAACCTTGAGGGAGGGTGGGCCTAGGTGTGAGGGAGAGCCATCCAGAATCCACTAGAATTCAGCGTTCTGGAGCCTGGGGGCCTGCATCTCCACAGGGTCTAACCCGGGGCTACCCACCTCTGCCCATCAGCTGCACTGGCATGGGCCATGCTCCCTCATTTCCATGTGGGCTGCAGCTGCTTTCCAGCTACAACTACCAGCTGAGGACATTAGGACAGAGACCGTGGCCTGCAAGTCTAAAAATGCTTATTTACCATATGGCCCTTTACAGAAGGAAGGTTGCGGGTTCCTGTTCTGGGGGTAAAGGAATTAGACAAAATATGAAGCACCCCACAGTATGCTTCTTAGATATGGAGAGTTCCATGTGGCCACTTTTCCGGAAAAGCATCTCTTTAGCCACCATTTTAAGTCTACCCCACAGCAGAATGCCGTGTGCACACTAGGTGCCAGGCAGTGAGGCAGTTATGTGTGTGAACTGATGAAGTCCTCACGAGTTTGTGAAGCAGGTGCTACTGACTATAATACACACCCATGTTACAGACGGGGGAACAGAAGCACTCAGACATTAAATAATTTGTCCAAGGTTACGAAATTCATAAGGGTGGAGCTGGGATGGAGTTCTCTGTGCAACAGGATGACTACACTTTGATTGCCAACGACCCCGGAAAAAGGAATTTTCTCTTAATCTAAGTAAGAGTAACCCTGGGCCCACCAGGAGACCCTCCCTCGCCTAACTGTCCAAGGGACAGTCACAGATGTCACAGGGATGTGCTTTGCAGTGATAAAAACTGGCAGCTTGATGACAAATAAGCCTGCCTTTCCATACTCCCCATCACTGCCTAAGAAAAACGATCGGGGTTAAAAAGAATTAAAATAGGCCATAATGACATGAAATGCATCTCCATATGGCTGGGATGTGAACTCCTCTCCAGCTGACTTGCCCCTGGGCAGAAGTGTACCCGGGCCAAAAGCATGAGATGTGCTTGGCTTTGTGCCCTGTGGCCGGGGACTGAGGAGGTGCCACTGGAGGGGCAGCGAGGCAGTGACAACAGCACAAACAAGCCATGTGATGCCTCTTTTAAACCATTCCAGAGTAACAACCCTTCCAGGGCTGCCCAAAAAAGGAAGTCTTTTTTGCTCTGTGGGATTCAAGACCTTGTTTACTATTTCCACGCATACAAAAAATCTCCATTAGACTCTAGAAGGATGTGTGAGCTGATAAAACTCATCTTTTAAAAAGCACCTTTTTTTTTTTTTCCCCATGGGTCAGCTCTGGCAAGTCTGGAGCCATCCTTCTCGAATGCTCTCCCCTTTGGGGGACACATACCCAGCCCTTCTGGAACAGGGACAAGACTCAAATGGAATTCCTGCCCTGCTGGGAAGCAGCCTCCTGGGGGCCAGCTGTGCGCCCTGGAGGCTGGGTGATGGTCAGCAGGATGAGCACACGGAGGTGCCTCTGTATTCCCATTCCACTCTTGGCCCTGATGTCCTGAACTGGACAGGCTGTGACCTGTGTGGGATGTCAGCAGGCCACGAGGCACCCGCACATTCCCGCATGCTGCCGACGCTCACCGGATTCCCAGAGGACCTGCAGGGCTGAATGTGTCTCTCTGCTGGCAGTCCTCAACAGTGAGGGTTGTCTTAGGAACCACGCCTCAGCCAGGAGGACATGGGGCCTGTGTGCCTCTGTGAGCTCACTGGGAATAACTGAGCAGGAGCGCCCTTCCTGCCTGTTTGGATCCCACTCAAGCACTCGATTCCCGCAGAACCAAACTGGGATTCCAGCAATGGGAAAAAATACAAAAAACCATCAGATTTCACTAAGTTTGTTTCAGACTCATCTATTAGTTGATAATGCTCCAGGCTAAAAGTTCAGATTCCCTCCTGAATCCTGCAGACCGAAGACATCTCTGGCAAGAGTCCGGACACGTGGAGCTGTGGAAGTGTTACCAGCAGAACAAATGGCTTCCTAGCCCAAGTTTTCCACGGCTGCGTTCACACCTCTGTCCCGGCCCTTATCCCGGAGCATCAGAGCTGGGACCTTTTACGTCACTACGTTTCATGAAAGCCAGGGCCACTCCTGGCTCATCTGTGTGACCTCAGCGTCAGCATGCACCCAGAGGGGCTTAACAACATCTGTGGCATAAATACTGAGATCTGGGCTGAAATAAGGCTGAGGATGGGCTTTGTCATCAATCTAAAGTACAGACCCAACAGGGAACCACAACCCAAATCTGATGCCGTGGTACTTGCTGAGTCAATTCACACTGAGTCATGGCGTTGAGACTCAGACCTCAACACCCCGTTGCTTGGGGACCATGGAATCCTTCCTCTACAGCCAGAACACTCGGTGACACTAAGGGGTGAGAATCTGGCTACTTCCTGATGGTGAGCTCCAGTTCACCTGCAGCCACTGAGCTCCTTCAGCCCCCCAATGTCACTAGGTAGTGCCTGTTCAGATCTCAGAACCACACAACTCACACACTTTCTCAACTGGGACCTGGCAGAGGTTTCAGGGCAACTCGCAAGGGCTCACGGACTCTCCTCTCTGGGATAAACAGAGGCCATTCTTTCATGTCTTGTAACAACAGAACTCCCATTCCAGAACCCTCCTTTCTCACGTAAGCTCATCAGTAAACTCAGAATGACAACATGGACACTCCCTATGAAACCAAATTGCCTCCTTTCACTCTACTTTTTTCTTGGAAGGGAGAAAAATTCTCGATGGCAAAGCAGAAATGCCTCCTGAATTAAACATTTAATGTCAGAGTAACCGCTTTGAGTAAATTTCCTTGTCACTCTATGCTGGGAACAGGAAGTGCCCTGCGTTTCCCATGGCAGGTAGGCTGCATCCCAGGCAGCTTACGTTAATATTAAGACCCCAGTTACCTGGAGGTGGACCAAGTAAGAATCCCACAAGTCTCTTGTAGATAAAACGTTTACCCGAGTCAAAGAGAAAGCACAAAAACAACACACTCTCCCTCACCCACCCCAAACCACAGAAGCAAAACTCACACCTGCTTTCATGGGCTGTTTCTAAGCTTGCTAAAATACCACCAGTTCTAATATTAGCCTAGATTCTGGCACTGTACCTTTATGCAAATTCAGTGGTCATCAGCTCTCATACTCCATGGCTTATATTCAGACTCGAAAGCATGATTTTTCTTATAATGGCTGACAAGAAAACAGTGGCTGTACTACTCAAAGTGTGGAGCGGATGGTCACCTGTGAGGGGCACTGGGTGTGTGTGTGTGTGTGTGTGTGTGTGTGTGTGTGTGTGTTGGTGGGGAGCAGGGGAGTAGCCAGGCTCCCGGATCCCCAGTGGTCCTCTCCCTCGTGTCCTGGAGCTCACATCCCCATGTGATTGACTCCCGCATGGTGTAACCTGAAGGAGAAGGTGGGAGCTTCAGAGTGTGACTTCTGAGGTCTGGTCAGAAAGGACGTTGTGCCTTCTGCTCAGGTCCTGGATCTTTTACTCTAGGGCACAGCAGGCAAACTATGTACCTGTGGGTAAAATCTGGCCTGTTGCCTAGTTTTCCAAGGTCTATGGCCTAAGAATGGTTTTAATGTAAATGGCTAAAAGAAATTCAAAATAAGAATATTTTGTGACAACACAAGAGATTATGTGGAATTCAAATTTCAGTATGCAAAAATAAAATTGTATTGGAACACAGCCACACTAGCTTATATGACACCTCCAGCTGTGTTTGCTCCACAATGGCAGAGTCAAGTAGTCACAGTTGAGGTCGTATGGGCCCACACAGTCAAAAATATTTTTTTTTTTTGAGACGGAGTCTCGCTCTGTCGCCCAGGCTGGAGCGCAGTGGCCGGATCTCAGCTCACTGCAAGCTCCGCCTCCCGGGTTTACGCCATTCTCCTGCCTCAGCCTCCCATCAAAAATATTTTTTAGCCGGCCTTTTAGAGAGTGTGCCAAACTCTGCTCTAAGAGAAGCTAGCTATACATCCTGAGACACTTAGGCAGTGCTACAGAGAGGCCCATGTAGAACAGGGTGGTTCATGCAGGGCATACTACCTATGCAGCAACACCTTGCAAGTGGGTCTGCCTGCCCCAGGCAAGCTGTCAGATGACTGCAGCCCCAGCGGACAGCTGGGCTGCAACCGTGAGAAGGGCTCCAAGCCAGAGCCAGCCGGCTATGCCGCTCCTGCATTCCTCACCTTCAGAAACCTCTGAGTGATAATACATGTTTACTGTTGCTCTCAACTAGTAGGTTTTGGGTAGTTCGTTATACTGCGATAAAAAACTAACACAGAGAGAAGAAGAATTTCTATACTGGCTAAGAAAAGGTACTAAGTGGTCTTTCGAGTCTCTTCCAAGTTTGGATTGTGGAGTTCTGAAGAGGCCATGCTAGCAAGTTTGCTTGATGAGGGCTCCAGGAAACCCAGTGCTTCTGCATCTGTAGGTGCCACCCTCAGAGAAGAGGAGCCTCCCATCACTGGCACAGGCCCAGGGCACCAGCCAACTTTCCGGTTCTGGCCCTGCCTCGATAGGACAATGGGGACCCCGACGTGTGCTAGCTGTGCGAGGGTGATGCCTTCACTCTGGCTTTCCCTGGCATTCTTCCTGCAGCCACCTTTCTGAATTCCACACAAAGTGTCCATTGCCTGGGATACACTTTAGCTGAACCTATGTTCAGAAGCAGCAGCTAATTGAGCATGACGCCCAGCCAACATACTCCCAAAGCACAGGGGTGTGTGTCTAGTCTTCCCCACCCCATGCCCTCCAGAGGCAGGCCATTTACAAGGAGCTTAGGGATTCAGTATTTGTAGCAACACTCAAAGTGCTATGAAACAAAAATAGCACCTTGATTGTTTGATAAGGACAATGATTTCTGAGACTATGGAATTCTAAGATGCCCCCCAAGATTGCTGCCCCTGGTGTAAATATCCCATATAATCCCCTCACTTGAGTATGGGTGGGACTTGTCAACATGAGAGGATACTTCACTCCTCTAATTAGGCTTCTAATCAGTTGACTGAATCACTTAAAAGGGAGAGATTATCTCGGGTAGATCTGACCTCATAGGTAAAAAACCAGTAGAAGCAGTAGAGAGTGATCCTCTTATCAGTCTTGAAAAAACAGACTGCTGTTATGAGCAGGCCTACGGAGGGTGTATATGGCAAGGACTGTGAGTGGCCTTGGCCTCCAGAAGTTGAAAGCAGTACCCAGGTGACAGGTGCCAAGAATATGGGGACCTCAGTCCTGCAACTGCAGAACCCTGAGGTGCCTTAAGATGGCCCTGAGCCTCAGGTGAGACCGCAGCCCCACTGACATCTTGATTTCTGCCTCCTGCTACTCTGCAGGAGGACAAGAACACCTGCATCTGGATTCCTGGCCCACACTGTACGGGACCAAATGAGCAAAGCTTTTGTGGCTGCTGGAGCCCGCATTCCCTCCTGTCCACCTGACACACGTCTGGTTTGTATTTATCATCCCGTCACTGTGGACCCAGCCTGAGTCTGTGCTGGCTCCAGGTGGGTGGATGGGTGAGAGGTAGGAGCTGGGTGCCTTCATGCAGACATGACAGTCCAGTAATTCCTCAGGATCCTTTCCAAAGTGAAGCCAGGCCTGTCCTGAAAAGCATTTCTGGAAATCTCCTGAATTGGTCTTGAGAACATAAAGGGAGCCTACCTTTATGTTCACCTATGGAGATCCAGAACAATCTCTGAAGCCTGCCTTAAAGTGCATGTCAAAAGCAAAGTCATTGTTCCCAACCTGTACCTGTTGTGCACCTGACGACTGAACCAGAACACCTTCACCCCCTCCTCAAACTCGTTCCAGGAAAGACAAAGAGGCCTCCCTGCTCCAGCAGCTCTGACCTCCACTGAGCCACCAACAGCACCATCCATGGACACAGAGTAAGTCCTCCACCAAAAGTGGGGCTTCTCCAGGGAGTGCTGAGTAGTGAGGCCTCACCATCACCGTGAGGCATCACAAACTCTCTCGTCATCTGACAAAACTTAGGACTAAAAGCTGCAAAGTGTTTTTTCAAAATAAGTGGGGTTGCCAGGTGCGATGGCTCATGCCTATAATCCCAGCACTTTGGAAGGCTGAGGCAGGCAGATCATCTGAGGTCAGGAGTTCAAGACCAGCCTGGCCAATATGGTGAAACCCCATCTCCACTAAAATTAGCTGGGCGTGGTAGTGGGTGCCTGTAACCCTAGCTATTTGAGAGGTTGAGGCAGGAGAATTGTTTGAACCCGGGAGGCAGAGGTTGCAGTGAGCCAAGATCACGCCAATGCACTCCAGCCTGGGCGACAGAGCGAGACTCCATCTCAAAAAAAAAAAAAAAGTGCAATGAGAAGACAAGTTCACCAGCGCTTCGCAGGGATGTCAGTTCACACACACTCCAGGTCCACATTGGTCAGTGGATGAAGCTCTGGAGAGCATGTTACTTGGATGGTTTATGACTTTTGTGAACACTTAACAGAGAAGACATGTGGGGCAGGGTTCAGAAGACACTAAGCTGACCTTACATGGCGCATGCTGGAGCCCTGACCATGCAGCTCTGTGTACACTCACTGCAGCAGTTCTCTCAGGCCTGCCAGAGGTGGGGCGGGGGGCTCTTGAATTTGACTTCAGAGTAGTAAGTGTTGTGTTGTTGCCTTCTTTAAAAAGAAACAAAACCTCACATGGAGAGGATGAATAAGGATGGATTACTCTGGCCAAACATTTCAGAGACATTTGGCCTGAGACACTATAGTGCGAACTGCAAATCAGAACGAAAGCATTAAGGAATATAGGGTAGAATTAAGGTGCCCATGGAAAGGCACAGGTCTACCAACCAAACTCAGCTCCTTCCATGAGGACGAACCTTTCCTCAGCCGCACCTGGCCAGAGAGGCGAAGGACCAGAGAGAATGGCTTTAATCTGATCTCCTGTGACCCAGGAAAACAGGCATTTGAGAAGAGAAATCAGAAGAGCACTGAGGGGGCCCAGGAAGTACATACAGCATGTCGGGGCAGTTGTCTGGCTTGTCCAGAAGGCCGCCCTCCATGACGAAGCGAAGGACTTGCTCGTTGGACAAGCCCTGGTAGGGCTGCTCGGCCAGTGTGGCGATCTCCCAGAGGACAACCCCGAAGGACCTGCAGGGAGAAAAAAACTGTGAGGAGCTTGGAAAGGGATGGACTGAACCATGCTGCCCCTTACTTTCCAGCACTTCTTACATCCTGAGCAGAGAAACTGTCCTTACTATGGTGACAGTGATTGTCAGACAGCGAGCCAGGCCCTGGGCTAAGTGTAGGACATCATCCTCCCTTTGTTGCTGCTAATGTTCCCCATAGACTAAATTCAGCCCTGGTGGTAGAGCTAATGAAGGTGATGGTGAGGGCACTTTCAGCATCCCTTGCATGGTCAGGAAGCCCCTGATCTGTGCTTTGAACGCAGAGTATACTGGGTTTGTCATCTACCTAGTCCCAGCCATTTACCTGGCAAGGCAGTACCTCCCAAACTGGCTTTAACCCAAAATGAATGACATTGTTGTCCAAGCCCCAGCATGGACATTGACTTGGTAGCCTCGAATGAGGCCTGGGACAGTGAAGCTTTACCAAGCTCCTCAAGTGATTTTTATAATCAGACAATTTTGGAAACCTCTACCCAAGTGGTTCTCACTGCTGGCTGCACAGGAGAATCTCCTGGGGAGGTTTTCAACAGAGGTCTGGACACCCAATAGAAACTCTGATTTGATTGGTCTCGGGTGAGGGCCTGGGTCCTGGAATGTTTAAAAGATCTATAGGGATCTTGAGGTCCAGCTGGGCCAAGGGAGAAGAGAATTCCTGCTGCTCCCCCACCTCCAACAGCGCTGCGGAGCTGCTGGCCTGGAGGGCCTGTGTCATAGGTGGGGGGACCAGGGTGTGCTGCACTGGCTGGTAGGGGGTATCATGGAGAAAGAATCCTTAAGCAGAGAAGCTGGCTGAGGAATAACTTTGTAGTGAGCAATTCTGCCATGCATGCAGCTTTGTCAGTTTAGAAGATCAAACTACTGGAAAACAAATTAAAACAGATAGTACACGTACACAAATTTCAGACAGAATGTTAAAAAAGACAATGCTGGAATCTGCAAAACAAATGTGCCCTCCTAGGGCAAATCTCCATAATTCACAAATTCTCCCTGGCCTGTGTGCCTTTCCACGTGGTTCCCTTTGGCGGAGTAAAGTAGGCTACTCATCAGCAAGTAGGGGCAGGGACTCTAGCTGGACCTGTCCTGGGCTACAGGTGCTGGTTAACCCTCATGGAAGAACCTGGGGCAGGAGATTTTCCACCAAGAGTTCTTGGGACCTTGACCTTGTGCCCAAGTCCACAGGGCCCCTGACTGTATGAGAATGTTTTATTCACTGCTTCAGCTACTTTCGGTGAATCAAAATTTTTTGTACAAATTGATACTAAAAGTAGATGCTAGACAGAAATAGAATCTTAGCAATCAGAGGACAGACCAACCCAACGTCCTTTTTAACTGCAAGTGACCAAGAAATGCTGTCATCTTCAGGTTGTACAAGAGACCCAGAGGCCAAAGAGCAGCTTAGAGAGGCCTGGGCCCAGGGGAGAAGGGGCTCTCCCTCAGCTTTTGCAGGAAGCTCTGCCTTCTGCAACCAGCCCAGCCATACGGGCAGCATGCCTCAGATGCCAGCGGCAGTAAGACACACATCTGAAATGCAGCTTGGTACAAGAAATGACTAGCTCTCCAACAACAAAAAATTAAAAATAAAATAAAAAAGAAGAAATGACTAGCTCTCTGCTTTTGCTGACTGCAGGCTGGTCTGGGAAATGGCCTGAGGATGTGGCTCCCTCCCAGGCCCACTTCTCCTCTTGCCCCACGTGCCTTTCCTGGCTGTGTCACTGGCTTGCAGGCAGCCAATTCTCACGGCATGGCTCCCACCTTGGCCCTCACGGCCCAACTGCTCCATTCCAAGTTCCTGGTTACTGGGCTACCCACAAACTCAGTGCGTCTCACACTGAACTCTGATTCGTGCCCTGTTCTTCCCCGGCTTCCCTGCAGCTGATGCCTATTCCACCTGAGCAGTCTGCCTGCTGTCACCCATGCCCTCGGCATCCTCGGAGTCCCACTGCGACCTGTCCACTCAGGCTCACATCTGTCCAAGGTCTGGCACCCTCCTTCTGTCCCCCAGAGCTCCCTCAGTGTGCAGGATCCTCCTTGCCTGGCCCACCACACCCCTCTCTTCTTTGGTTACAGCGTCTTGCTCAACGCAGCCGTATACTCCGGCTAACAAGAACAACTTCAAGCACAGCTCTAATCACCCTCCGGTTCAGAAACCTTAACAGGGCTTAAAGAATTAGTCCAGAATCCCTAACACAACAGCTGAGGCCTGGCTTGATCTCTCTGCAGCCTAAGTCCCCCAAGGAAACCCCACCAACCCCACCTGCAGCAGGCGCTCCCTACTGCCATGCCTGCCCAGTATTCTCACTGCCAGGAACTCCCCCATCCCGCCCTGCCCCGCTTCTTGTGCTCCTTTTGTGACAATCCATACTCAGGGGGCCTACACAACTTCATCTCTTCTGTGAAGGCTTCTGCAACCCCAAACTGTCAGAATTGCTTCCTCTTCTCCACAAGACTTTATCCTTCAAGGACCAGGACAACAATGACATCATCATCATCATCATCATCATCATCATCCCTGCATCTTCCACACCCCCAAGAGCCTTATCATCACACACAGGCAACAATACAGGAGGTAGCAGACCCAGCTCTCCACAAATGCTTGTCAAGTTGAACTGCAAAGCCTATCTCCTGAGCAACTCTTGTCTGAGGTCAGCATCACCTGTCACCGAGGGCCACCAAGTGCTGGAGTCTGTCGTCCTTCACAGCTTAATGTGACAACTGCAAGGTGTGGAGATTGAACCATCTCTACCCAATACCAGTTGCCACAGCAGCCATTTAAACCTCTATTCAGGTACCACAGACTTCTCTAGACAGACCTTACCTTACAGATGGAGCAACCGAAGGCCAGAGAAGCTGAGGTTTAACACAGCCACACAGCCAGTCAGAAGCACTGAGAAATATGCAACACTTCTGTGGTTTTCAAAGCCGGTATTTTCCTATGTGGTGTTGGCTATTCATGACTTCATATAAAATCAAGTCTTCCATTTCATGGACAGGTTTAATCTTCAAACATTAGATAAACGTCTCTGTGTAAAGCCCTTTCTAATTAGGAATATTGAGGTTGTTTCCCCAGGGAGCAGACCTGCGGCTGTGAGTCCCCCCGCAATGCCCGTGCTGGATGGAGGCAGCATTCAGTAACTACACTTCCCCACACCAGGAGGCGATGGTAGCAATGGCCCACTCACCAGCAAATTAAAACCTACAGAGAAATCCACATTCCCCACAGATGGTAATTCGCCATGAAAGAAGCAAATAACCTTGGCTATTTGTGACTATTTAGAAAGCTTCTTAATAAAAAATAAAGATTATGTGTTGGGTGATCCAGATGCTCAGGAAGAAGACGCAGCTCTAGGCTGTGGGGTGCAGTTCCCCAGTCCTTTGCCTGGTCTGCTCCATGCCTAGAGGGCACCCTTGTCATTTCAGAGGGACAGGTGCTACAGGGAGCTGCGGGGAGAGCAGCTACAGCGCCCAAGGGCCTGGGAATGAAGTCTTGGAAGACAGCAGGAAACCTGGAGGTTTTCTGCCTAGAACAGACACACCTCCTTAGATGATTCCTAGACCTATCTTATCAAGAACAGAGCAAGGTATGCAATTGTGCTACAGAGAGAAGGTCCAATGGGTGTCACACAGAGCCTGACGCAGCAGAACACGAGGGACTTGCCTAGAACAAGGACGTCTAAAGCATGAGGCTGGCCTACCTCTGTGAGGAAGTGAACATGGAGTCCCTAGAAACCTCTTAGCAAAAGCTCAACCACCAGCTGTCAAAGATGCTGTGGGTGCGTTGGGGACTGTGCCTGACTGCAGGGATACATCCCAAATCCTAAAATTCTGGGGTCTCTTCCACAAAGTCAAATAAATTTGTGTTTCTTTCTAGATTTTTAACTATTTAGGAATCATTGCTTTGTGCTGTTGAATACAATCTAAAATCATTTCCATTCTTTTGAGAGGGACAGCTTTAGTTCAGAGCCTGGACAGCTGAGAAACCTACTCCAACGCCCTAGCCTTCCTGACCTGTGCTATTCTCAAAGCCTGTGTTAAAAACCAAACAAAACCTGAAGCACAGTCAATGCCTGAACATTTCATGGAATGAATACCAAACGCCTATTCATGTTTATACGTATCTTTTCGTATTGGTTCATAGTAGTTATGTAGTCAAATGGACAGAAACTGGCATTGAACACACCCTATGTCCCTTTGTTGCTGCTTGTAGCAATAACTGCTAGTCAGAATTTGGGTAAAATTTGCCTGAGAGATATTAACAACACTTTATTGTTCTATCCTGCTTCTGTTCTCCCTGGCTGTATAGTTTTCTATTTTATTATACTACAAAGCTGACCTCCAAGCTCTTGGAGGCACAAAGCCTAGAATAAACAGATGCATGCACGTACCCAGGCTTGCCCTCTCCTCACCATCCCAATTTCTAAAAACCATGCAGAGCACTTTGCTTTGACAGTAAAGAGATAACCATCTTGGACAAGCTGATTGCAAAACAGATCTCATACTTGAGCTCAAGAAGCAATTATGCTTTGCCAGGTCATATTCAAATGCTATTTCCAATTTGCACCTGTCTTCAAAATAAGATCCAAGGCCCTTGAACTGTGAAAGGTTTACGAGGTTAAAAAAAAAAAATGATGTCAGTCACTATTGAAATAGTTCCTCTATGCGGTCATCCAGACTGTTGGAGTAAACAACTACCATTTCTGTAACACAACAGCAACGGGATCCCCCCCAGAGGAAAGCCAAGACACTAGCTGACATTCTAGAAGGTGCCTGTGCCAGGGCCTCAGCCTGCCAATAACCTCATTTGTATTTCAGAACCTGACCGCCTCTCTGCAACGTTGCCAAGGAACCACAATAAACAATACTACCTAGAGGCCTCTGATCCCTCGGCCGATGAGCTTCTGCTAGAAGACACTGTTTACAATAAAGGGAGACGTTTTGCTTCCCATAACCATCCCTGGGTCAGCAACGGTGGATGCCCACTGAAAGACAGACAGCAGATGGGACCAGCAGGAAAACACAATCAGGACTCATAAGCTTTGGGTCTAAATAAAGCACTGTCTGCAATCTGAGGGTTAGATTAGGTGAGGCAGACACACAGACAGTATCTGTTTATTAAAGAGGAAAAGAGAAAGAAGGCAGGCAGGGGAGAAACAAAAAGAGATGATGGCTTCTGGCACATCCCAGCTCCTGGAAACATAATTGGTGTCCACTGAAGATGGAAAGAAATGCTGGTCCCACAAATTCTTTAAAATCCCACAAATGCCCTTCTGCCCTTAGCTAGCCCACTGACAACAGGAACACCTCAATGATGAAGAAGCGTGGCTCACACAACACTGAGCTAAAGCTGGAAATGGGTAACAATGAACAGAGAAAGGTAAAGCCCTGGAGACTGAGCTGGTGGGAAGTGAGGAGGCTGGGGGGTCCAGGCTGGCACTGCAGTAAAGGCTGTCATACCAGACGTCCGAGTAAGTGGTGAAGACTCCATCCTTGAGGGACTCGGGAGACATCCAGCGCACGGGCAACAGCCCTTTCCCTCCTTTCCGGTAATAGTCTGTCTCATAGATATCTCGCGTCATCCCAAAATCTGTAAGGGGAAGAGAGGGTGCAGAGTCACATGCTGGAGCAGGCACCACTACTGTCGCAGCAGAGGACCCTACACTCATTTTGTGTGAAGAGACATAAGGCAAGACACAGACACGTCCCACTTTAAGGCAGCCAAATATTAGGGTTTGCAATTTTATAAGGTGGAGACAGTAAGGGATGATTAATCACATGACAAGCAAATACCAAGCAATCTCCACTTTTAACATATTTACAATCTGATTCCCTTAAGAAGTTAATTCCTTTATTGCATTTAAATGGGAGGCAGGCTGAGTGCAGTGACTCAACACCTGTAATCCCAGTACTTTGGGAGGCTACGGCAGGAAGACTGCTTGCGCCCAGGAATTCAAGATCAGCCTGGGCAACATAGCAAGACCCTGTCTGTATAAAAAAATAAAAAATTAGCCACTTGTGAGTGATGGTGTGCACCTGTGTTCCAGCTACTTGGAAGGCTAAGGTGGAAGAATCACTTGAGCCCTGGAGGTCGAGGCTGCAGTGAGCCATGATCACAACACTGCACTCCAGCTTGGGTGACAGAGACCCTGTCTTGAAAACAAAAATTAAGAAAAACGGAGGCAGTGTAAAAATTAGAGTCCCACGATTTAAGAAAATATGTAGTACTGCAGAGACCAATGGTCATTTACACACGGTTTTAAAACCTGACCAAATGAACAAGAGAGTACAGATGCTTATTTACTTGGTAGCACTGCCCCATCATTGGAGAAAAGTAAATAATTTCACTGCTTAATAAGGGGGAAAATATTCAGAGTAACAATTCATGATGACAAAAGTACCCAGTAAGATGCCGAAGAGATGCTATTTACGAGGCCCCTGAAGCTATTACTCAATATGTTTTTCAACATAATACTCCCACTCATATTTGAAAATTTCTTCCATTTTCCATTTCTCCAGAAGATGCCACATAATGATGTTTGATGGCAGGCTCGCTTTATAATGCTAAATTATTGCTGCTTTGTGAGATTTTGATTTTGCACTCAATCATACAACCTTTTCTTAACTGGACTCTTCCATTTCTCCTTCCCAGGAGAAAGGGCTTCTCTACTTTAAAATGCTCATGTATGTCTCTAACTCATGCCACAAAGAGGTAAGGCTACAAAAGCAAACACAAAGAGAACAAAGTTCCTTGGACTTGAACCAACATAATTTACTTGCGCTATGCTAAGAGCCCTCAAACTGCCTCTGGTAAAATTACTTGTCATATTTGTCATCCATGAGATGCTGGGCATTGGGAAAACATCTTGAACCCTTGTGAAGAATAAAAATGAAGTGCGAAAGTGTTATCTGTGAATTAATCCAGTCACATGCAAATAGGGGATTTGCCTTTACTTGCACAAAGTGGAAAAGGAATCCTACTAAAAAACACAAATGATCTTCCTCAGCACACATGAAGAGCTTAAAATTCTAGAAAGAAAAACCATGATCACACACACACAAAACACTATAAATATGCCACATGGCTCAACAGCAAACATGATCCCTGCTGATTTGGATTTAAAATGGCAATTGGCACAAAAAACACCCCTCCCAGTGTGATGCACAGTGGGGAGAAACTGAGTTCCTCCCATGTGCCAGGAGGGTGGGAAGACGACACAGACAGGAACTGCCATCTGGAGAGGCCCTGCCCCGTGCCAGGCACATGCTGCTGCTTTCCTGTACCAAGTCCTCACAATCCCATGGGGTCTGTTACATTATCACCCTACTTCCGAGGTGAAGAAATTGAGGCTCCTGGGTTAAGGCACCTGGCCCAAGTCTCTCATCAATTAGTGACAGAACTGGCCCATCTCAGGCCCACCTGGTTCCCCAGTCCCTGTGCTCTCCCCTGTGCTGGGGAGCTGGCTGACATTTCCATGGGGACAATCTGAGTTCTACAGAGAGGGAAGGGGAAGGAGAAGGGGAAGAAGTGAGCTGGGTGCACGAAGGAAGCCCAGCCAGGGACACAGGCAACTCTTCCCTGGGAGCCCTGAGGCAGGACGGCCTCTCGGGACTCCTTTGCCTCTCTAAGGGCTGCCCAGCTTCACAGGGCACCAAACGTGAGGACACCACAACGTGCCAAACCTAGGTACGCACTCGTGGATCCTGAACAAGGAACTCTGATGACGGAGGGATGTGGGCTCTGGGACATGGCTCCGTTTCAATACCTCTAGCTCCTACAGAGGAAAAAGAGACACTCACTCCTACTTTAGAAACCATTCTCAGCCAGGCACAGTGGTTCACGCCTGTAATCACAGCACTTTGAGAGGCCGAGGCGGGTGGATCACCTGAGGTCAGGAGTTCAAGACCAGCCTGGCTAACATGATGAAACCCTGTTTTTACTAAAAATACAAAAAACTAGCTGGGTGTGGTGGCATGCGCCTGTAATCCCAGCTCCTCAGGAGGCTGAGGCAGGAGAATCGCTTGAACCTGGGAGGTGGAGGTTGTGGTGAGCCAAGATTGCGCCATTGCACTCCAGCTTGGGCAACAAGAGCAAAACTCCGTCTCAAAAAAAGAAACCATTCTCTAAAGGATTCTCATTGTTCACTAAAGGGGCTAAAACATTTCATTTAAAAATCACCACTAAAAGAAAAAACTATGTTACTAAAGGAAGGCGAACACTTCCAGAAAAGGCAGCTCAAGAACTAGACACAGAGGTCCATCTGAAATAGCTTCTTTTGGGTGTTAAATCTCCCCTGCAATTTCTCAGGATAAATATTTGGTATTTTTCTAAACTATCATCATATCATAGTGGGAAGATGAGAATCCTGGTAAAAGTAGTGGTTTCCTGAGCAGCCCTGGTGTTATGTGTGTTTTATTAGGCAGATTAAAAGATCAAAGTAAAAACACAAACCTAAAGGCTGAAGTGGGTTTTAACCATTGCTCAGAAATTCAATTCAACCCCTTTTCTGGTGTGACAGTGGGTGGTGGCAACAAGGGGGTCTAACCAGTAGGCTGGTCAGCTAAGAGCAGGACAGTAAGTGTTGTGAGAGAGTAGTCGAGAGCTTGGAGGCTGTCCGGCCCCGGCTGTGAAACCCAGTGAGCAGTGATCGTCCCTCACCTAAGGCACTGCCATGCCAGCTCCTGCCACTTCTCCTGCTCCGTGCAGAGGCTTCAACATTAGGGCAGCTCACCTCTTAGAAAACAATGTGCACCCCTGGAAGGGGAGCAATGCTCCTTATAAGCTAGGAAAATTTGAGGGATGAATGCAAAGTTGGACAATGAGTTTTATTCCCAAGTCGAAATCTCCTGAAGACATTGTCTTGATTATTTCTGTAACCAATGCTAAGATGTGTTCTACCAAGAAATGCCTCAAATATCTGGAGAGGCAGCCTCAGGGACCATGCCCAGTAGCTGAACCACCATGTCCAAGAGCAATCAGCACTGGGACTGACCACACCAGGTTTGTGACCATCAACTGGAGACAATCACATCATTCCCAAGAAAGAGTCCGTGCACTCAAGGGACACACTAGAAAACCTCTCCAGGGGCAGACTAATGCCAACAAGGTCCTCAAAACACCTGTGAGTTCAGTTCTTGCTCAGATCTGGAAAGCTAAGGACACACCTCCAATTTTGACTGTGAAATCCTCGGCTACCATGCAATTCCGGGCAGCAAGGTCTCTGTGGACGAACTTGTTGGCGTTGAGGTATGCCATGCCGTCTGCAATCTCTCCAGCCATCTGAATCATCTTGCTTAGGCTTGGAGGTGCTAGGACTGGATTATTCTGTTGGAGATTAAAAAAAATTCACATGAGAATTTTGGATTGTTTTTCTATGCCAATTTTCTTTCGAGGTTTGCAAATCATCTTTGTCCAATCTGGGCACCGTGGGTTGTTTATGCTAAGAAACCAGGACTTGCTCGGAAGGAACAAACCATCATGGAGAGCATGGCACCTGTTTGCTCCCACAAGTTTATCTGCGCTTGCTCCCTGACCACATCACAGAGCTGCCGAGGGAAACACCAGTTTGCTCTCTCTAGGACCAGCATTTTCTATTGTGGGTAGGGCAAAAAATTTTTTAAAGTGAAACAAGCAATATTTGGTAGTAAGGATTCTCAGTTACTCAAATTACTATTCTTTTATATGTTCCTTTTATTTCCATCACCAAAGTACAGATAAGAGGAAGGACAGCACGTTACAAAGGCTGCGTGGAAGTAAGCAAATGTGTTTCCAAATGGATATGGTATATTTTGTTTCCCATAAAAGCATCATTATAACTTATTTAATCCTTTTCTTTCCCTTTAACCTTCTTCTAAAATACAAAAATACCAGGATTACTCTTTTCACCTTACAATGTGGCATTATTATTTTCTGTGGGCATTATGGAAGACAAGTCCTTGACAACTGAAGTCCAGCTGGAGCTTATCTTGGAGGAGACCAGGAATAAGTAACATGGATAAGCATCTTCTGTTTGCAGAGGACAGCATTAAATAGCTGCTGGCTTTGGAATTAAAAAGAATTACCCCTAAATAATACATCCATTTAGAAAAAAGCTTTATATAAAAACATATATAAAAAGCTTTATATAAAACATATGCCCAAGTTTCTCCATCCTAAAACAATCACTAGTCCCTAATTTTCATGCTACCTTTTACTCTCGCATATCCAAGTGCAATAGACTTTACCTTGGTTTTCCTGACCGCAAAGCATCTCACACAACACTGCAAAGCCACAGGGCTCTGATAGGCCACCGGATGAGCATGCCCAGGCTCTTCCACATGGGGTATCACGATGGTTTCACTGATTAGAAGATGACCTGGGGCCATGCACAGAAAGTACCCAGTGGTGCCTGGCACATAGTCAATGCTCAGTAGATGCTGGCTGTTGCCCTACGAGGTGCTAGTTTCTACTGAAAGCTAGTATTTGGAATCAGTATAACAACTCCTCAGTACTTCTGGGTTGGTTCTCTACACTCAGAGACACAAACCTTTGAATTTTGAACAGGCTGTCAAAGCTGTCTCTTGGCGACTTAA
This sequence comes from Macaca thibetana thibetana, assembly GCF_024542745.1. NCBI lineage: Eukaryota > Metazoa > Chordata > Mammalia > Primates > Cercopithecidae > Macaca > Macaca thibetana. Next base: position 91,580,202 of record NC_065584.1, read on the forward strand.
AATACTTATCACGTGGTTATCTGGGGACGTGACATTAAGTCAGTAGGGGTAAGTCCAAATCACTACTTTTTAGGGCTTTAGATATGTGTGGTGCATTAGGAAATATGCATGTGAAACGTAAAGTTTATGCTCACAATACTTGAATATTACAACATGACGTATATGTGTTATGAAGTGGTCATTTATAATTGCTGTGAACAACAGAATCAATAAAAGCACTCAACTTTAAGCACAGAGAGAGAGGGCTGAAATTTTGTCAGTTTATGGTGTTGCACTGCCATTCTTTCATTCGTCTTAGCAGAAATCTTTAATTTGGTTACAGCTATTTAAGGCAAGTATACACATACACGTACGCTTAGTGAGATAAATAAGTGAATCTTGGTCGGGGGAGCAGACTGAATATAATGAAACTGCAGGGTAAGCACACACATTTTAATACTTGACATGAGCTAGAAAAAAAAATTTAAATCTGACCAATCTAAAGGTGAATTTTAGTTCTGAAAGGGACTTCAGTAATCTTGTCCCACCCTGTTATTTTATATTGAGGACACTGAGGCCCAGGAACCTGCAGTGGCTGGCTGAGGACCACAGGCAGCCAGCCACAGAGCCATGACCGAGGCCACATGTTCTGAATTTTTATTCTGTGCCTGAAACTGGGGAGGAAGGGAGTAAGTTTCGGACTTTTCAGAGGTGCCTCAAACGATGCTGGCAGGAAATACTCTGCCAAATCTCCAGTCACCTGTTTCATCAAGCTTTTCTCCTTCATGCTGTTTTGTGTATTAAAGTGAACCAAGGGCCAGGCACAGCGACTCACACCTATAATCCCAGCACTTTGGGAGGCTGAGGTGGGTGAATCACCTGAGGTCAGGAGTTCAAGACCAGCCTGGCCAACATGGTGAAACCCCGTCTCTACTAAAAATACAAAAATTAGCTGGGCATGGTGGTGCACACCTGTAAACCCAGCTACTTGGGAAACTGAGGCAGGAGAATCGCTTGAACCCGGGTGGTGGAGGTAGCAGTGAGCTGAGATCACGCCACTGCACCCCAGCCTGGGCAACAGAGCAAAACTCCATCAAGAAAGAAAGACAGAAAGACAGAATGAAAGAAAGAAAAGAAAAGAAAAGAAAGAAAAGAAAAGAAAGAAAGAAAGAAAGAAAGAAAGAGAAAGAAAGAAAGACAAAGAAAGAGAGCGAGAGAGACAGAGAGAAAGAGAGAGAGAGACAGAAAGTGAGTGAGTGAACCAGGAAGAGGCACTAACACCCAGGGGTGCTGGGGACCAATGCTTGGTGGAACAGAGGGTGGGAGTTTTGTAAACCACCCTGCTTGGAGCCCCAGTCCACAGTTGGCCCCAAACACAATGTGCTGTAAATAAATGAAGTCATACATGAACAGGTGTTTGGAACTAAAATTAAGAAACTATCACTTGGAAGATGATTAAGTTGCCGATTCAAAGAACATTTAAAAAAAAAAAAAAAAAAAAAGCCCAAATGAAGAACGGCAAAAGAACTTCCAAAGGGGCCGAGAAGGGGAAGTTACTGCTTCTAAGGAATAAAAGCAGACACATTGCTTCCCCGTAAGTAGCAAAGTAAGGGTCAATCAAAAGGAGGACTTCGGACCCACGGAGGCAGCCAAATGAAAACACAGTTGTTGCTGGCTTTATTTCTCAGCATTTATCTCCCAGCTTATCTGTAGAATTAATTACTCAAAAGTCATGCCTGCATACGTTAAAAAGCTGGCCTGTAGGTTAATACTACAGAGGGGGGAGATACCATGGTGACTAATGAAAAATTGCATAGGACTTCAGCAGGTTTAGAATTTGAAACTCATAACCCAAAGTGAAATTTTTAGGAAACTAAGCAGAAATCCTGCCACTGAGGTGGGATCATTCATTCAAAAGTGCAAGCAAGACATTGACCCTGGATCAATCCTGAAACGTGGACGTAGAGTCTGAGGAAACCAGACTCCCAGTGGCAAAGACAAGGACCACCAACAATGCCGAGGAAGGGGGCTGTGTGTGGGGAATGGGTTTATGAATGGGTGAACATCTTGTGCACAGAGCTGGGTGGGAAATCACCCAGCAACTTCTCAGATGCAAGGGCAAGAATCCAGGCAGCTTAACCTTGAACTGTAACACACATTTATTGACAGAGTGCCTGCCACAAATGCGGCCCCGAGCCACGCGTTTGGACTGACATTAAAAGCTAAACACAATGGGGTGGGGGGGGGGACACACTCCCACAACAACACAACACAACACAACACGACGAGAGAGAATGCATGCAAGGACATGAGTCAAGCGCGTCGAGAAGTTAGCAGAGGAGACGGTTACTGGAGTGGGGCAGGAAAACTTCGGGGAAAGAGTGGCACTGGCCTGGCTTGGCAGGTGGACACTGATGTGGGGAAGGGACTGGGGGCAGAGGGAATGCAGGAACAAAGGCACAGAGGGGCTTAGCAGAGGGGATCCAAGGAACAGGAAGTTCCCCTCACAAAGATCAGAGTCTGACTCTAGTTGGGGAAATTCGTTGCACAAATGACCTATAACTGAGCATGCAGTAAGAAACACTGGACGCTGGAAGAGTAAACTGATTTAAAGACACAGCATTTCCTTGCAGAGAGGTTCTAAAGGAAAGACAGCTAGACAAGGCAACACGTAATACTGGTGGAAATGAAAACTGACCTCCATTTCTGGCCTCAGAGACCGGAGATAACTTTTGAGATCGCCCCGCGTCATCAGTTCCATGATGACCAGCGTTGGCTGGCCCTGGGACACCACACCCAGCAACCGCACCTGGGAGGAATCAAAAAGAGAAAGACTCAGAGGGTCAGGGTGGCCCTTGCTGGTGCCTGTGTTGTCTGGAACTGTCTCTGTGGTGCTGTGGCCTGGTCTGAGCATAGAGGTCGGAAGGTAACAGTGAGGTAATGGGGTAACTATCCAAAAGGCAAAGGCAAGACACCAAACCCACAGGTATATGTAGCCAAGAACACACTGAGGGGCTTGTGTGATACCCTCTTCCTGTGCAGCATTTTGGCTTTTCAGGAACTTTCTCTTACCACATGGTGACAATTGAACTCCTTCATCACAGAAGCCTCGTTGAGAAACTCGATCCTTTCACGCATGCTCGCGGCCTCGTTCACTGTTTTAATGGCCACTCTGGTTTCAGGTTCGTCTTTCACCACACCCTTGGCAACTCCTTCATAGACCATCCCAAACGACCCCTGCCCAAGTTCCCGGCTCATGGTGATCTTCTCCCGAGCCACCTCCCACTCATCAGGAACGTACACTGGAGAAGAAACCGTAATTAAAGCAGGTACAGAAACAAGGCCTTAGACAGAACGTGCTTTGGGGGAACTCTAAGCCAAAGAATGTAAAAAGCTGCTTCCTTAAACCCACAAAGGAGAATACCAGGAAGTGATGGCATGGCTTGCTCTCAACTTTCCACATGCTATCGATTTGAGTAAGAAAACTGTACAGTCAGTACTAGTATTTCAAGTCTCTGAGGATTTCAAGATAATCTGAGGATACTAACAGATATAAGGACCAGAACAAAGCAAAGAAGTCTAGTATAGGAAAGAAAGCAGTTGTTTTTTTAGATTTCATCATATAAAAATACATTTTTGAAAAAAACAAATTAACCATAGGGGATAGAGAAACTGAATGAAATGGTCAAGCAGGACTGTACCCATCTTCACCAACAGATTAAAATGCAAATGTGAAAAGGAGGAGAGCAGGAGCGAGAGGGAAGAGTTCTTATGCTGGGTTGGGAAAAAGGTCAGAGTCGCATGTGAGAGGTGATGATGGTGCATGTGAGGTCCTACTTCCTGGATGAATCCAAAAGGGATGTCAGGGCCCTCAACACAGATGCCATGCCTGGGCTATCTAACACGGTAGCTGGTCCCTACATGGGACTCCTGAGCACTCCATGTGGCTAGTCCAATTTGAGACATGCTGTAAGTGTAAATAAAATACACATGGGATTTCAAAGACCAGCCAAAAAAAAAATAAAAAAAGTATTTAGGTAACTGTAATACTGACTGCATGTTAAAATGGATATTTTGGCTATAATGGGTTAAATAAAACATATTATTTGAATTAAAAACATTATTAAAATGCATTTGATCTGTTTCTTTTTACTTTTAAAAAATACGGCTACTACAAAATTTGCGGTTACAAAGGTGAATTGCATTATTGGTAGGATTACTCTAATCAAAGTGTCCCCAGCCTTGGCTTTGATGGCTGGATCCCTGATGAGGTGCAGAAGCAACTGAGCTCTGAGACTGAGGGAGAGACTTGGTGGTGCCCAGTGTGGAGAGGGAATTAGGCAGCTGATGAGCAGAGGCGTTTCCAGGGCTCTGTGAACTCAGGAGGACCTTCGCCAACGGAGGAATGCACAGTAAATACCAAGCCTGAATAGGATTTCTTCTCCAGTTTCTGTTTAGATTCGATCTGGTTTAAGAAAATAAATAGGCCGTGTGCAGTGGCTCACGCCTGTAATCGCAGGCCAAGATGGGAAGATTGCTTGAGCCCAGGAATCTGAGACCAGCCTGGGCAACATGGCAAAACACCATCTCTATTAAAAAATTAGCCAGGTGTGGTGGCACACACCTGGAATCCCAGCTACTCAGGGGGCTGAGGCAGGAGAACTGCCTGAGCCCAGGAGGTTGAGGCTACAGTGAGCTGAGATCACACCACTGCACTCCAGCCTGGGCAACAGAGTGAGGACCTGTCTCAAAAAAACGAATGAATGAATAAACAAATATTTTTAGGCAAAACAGAAAAAAAGAAAAAAGATCAGAAAGAAAACAAAACCAGAGGCTTAATTCTACATCACCAAATGGGTAGGGTAAAAATGAAAATAAAATCAACCTATTCCATAAGATCCATACGAAACGTCAATAATTCCTCTGATGCTGTGTGCTAATGTCCTTGCCTGACGGGACCTGCCACCAGGCTCTACCACATGCTGACTGTGGGAAGGAAGTGGTCCTGGCTAGAAAGGAAGTGGAGATGGTGCCTGTTTTTGCTTTAATGCTTTCAGATGCTGACCCTGGGCCTGTGGCTGGATGTGAGAGGCTGACAACTGTATCCCAACATCTCCATATCCCAACTATCGACCCTTAAGTGATGTCTAAAAGGACAGATGTTTATTATAAATTAGGCCCAGGAGGGGCACCATCAATTTAGACCTCTGAGGGGTGTCCAATATGAACTTTATTAATCATCTTCAGTTTTCTTTCCTATACATTTTTGTACTTTACAGTACATATGTCTCAAGGGTTTCACGAATGGAACTCTGCCCTCCAGCTGGCATAGGTGGCTTGCACCCCTGAAGAAGAGGCGGGTGCTTGTCAGAGGAGAGTAAGTATGCAAAACAACCCAGGAGATAAGGCTCTTCACAATGCCCCTCAGAAAGTGTAAAGAGTTCATTGTCTCCAGCCATTTATCTCTGAGAATCCAGGCTTGCTTTTAATCAGAATTAACTATTTAGCCTGCCATAAAACATGGAGTTAAAACCAATCACATTCATTCCCTGGGAGATCTCTGAAGTCAATACCCTCAATCCTTTTCTCTACATTCAACCCAGCAGCTCTGACTTTAAGCAGCAGTCCCCAGCGCCACCAGCCAGGAGTGGTTTCTGTGCTCAATGTTATCAGCACTTTCCTGTAGGGGATTTTCAATGTACTCTGGAGAATGGTGACATGCAGATTAGCTTTGGGAAAAGCAAGTTTTTAAAGCACTTTTGAGCTGCAAAGTCATTTTGTTGCCCCTTGAGGATACTGGCTATAAGGTGCTTGTCAAAGGCCGAATAAATTAAGTTCAAATAAGGTGACACCGTTCCCACCTGTCGGCATGGGTGGCAATAAGTTTGTTTTTGTTTTAATGAAGTACCAAGACATATCATGAAAGCATTCTAGAAGGACACAAAATGTGAATTAAAGTCACCATGAGAATCTGATTTTGTTGTATTGATGCTTTCTTTCTCTTCCTGGACACTTCATAGTCAAAAAACTACACACACCAACCTCTAGTGCTGTATTTCAAAGCAGAATAGCTTCTCTGGTACGGTCACAGTCCACCCTCACAGAGGAGAAAGCGGTCTTGCCTTGTTCCTATCAATTCCATTATCTGGGATGACTCCCTTCCTGTTTCTTTTCTTTTTTAGAAGCTATTATTTATACAAACAATGCATATCTATCTTCTTGATGGATTTTGATTTTTAAGAGCCAGTCTCGCTCTATAGTCTAGGCTGTAGTGCAGTGGTGAGATTCTAGCTCATTGCAGCCCTTGGGCTCAGGTAATCCTCTCAGTCTCCTGAGTAGCCGGGACTACAGGTGCATGCAACAAACATCTGGCTTTTTTTTTTTTTTTAAAAAGGGAAAGATCCTCTCCACAAGTAACAACTCTTTTAAGTGTGGTGTGCATCCATCCAGAATGTTCTTTCTGCCTTACATACACAAACATACAGATGTATGCATGTATATACTACTATTAAGAAACCAACTTTGTGAGATCTTTATGTAGACAGAAATAATGTCCTTATTATTCTGCACCTGATTGCCATTCAGAGGAGGCTGCTTTTGATTGACTTTACCATAAACTGAATTAGAAATGATTAAAGAAACCATAGTAAAACCCTACACAGTATAACGGTGTTTTCACATTATCAAAATATTTTCTTATGTTTTCTCATTTGACCACAATAATTACAACAATCATGTCTCTTTATTTCACATCTCCTGCATCTACTTTCACTTCTCCCGAGGCAAGAAGGCAGCAAACACTTTCCTCTAAACATACTCACTCAACTTATTTATTCATTTGATGAATCCAGTCCAGCCCCTCCTGCGGGCCAGTTCCTTGCCTGCCCAGGGGACCTCACAGCCCTTTCCGCAGTGATTCCATTCTCCTCCTGACTTCTCAACTGTCTAGCTATGTGACCCTGCACAAGTTTCTTCGGGAGCTCATTTCTTCACCTGCAGATGGGCATTAAGAAAACCCACTTTGCAGGGGTTTAAGAAATAAATGGGATGGTGTTTGTAAAAGCCCCTAGCAAAGTGCCAGTTAAGGGTCCTAGTATCACTGGACTCAATGACCAACCCCTCACTCTAATCTGACTCACTCAAAAGGTCTGGATATAAAAATACTAGAAAGAAAAGAGCAAAAAAGGAAATAACCATTGAGGATCACCCAACTTCCATGTCAGACCTTCCCAGCCGCTTAACTGAATGGCCCTCATTAGTTATTACCAAAGGGAATGTGAATGATCCATGAGCGTATAACCCTAGTCGAAGGGAATGACAGAAAAATTCCATGATTTAAAAAAAAGCAGAGCTGTAATTCATCAAAGACAATTATAATGAGATGATACTCAAGCTGAAACTAGTTTAAAAGGACTGTTTTGTCAGCTGCAGCACATCCTCTGACTAGATGTTAACAATTAAAAAGCTGTTTTCATTCTAGCATAACATCTCAAGCAATTAAATAAATTGATTACTGTGCTGGCCACATTCATCTCTAAAGCCTGTGTTTCCTTGGGGCACCCCATACAGTTCACAAGTTTTGACATATTCACTGAACTGCTAAAAACTTTGATTAAAAAAAAAAAAAGAAATATTAATGAAGACAGGTCCAAGGCCAAAGGTAGCTCAAAATAATGCAAACCTCCTTCCTTTCCCGAATAAGCAACCCTCCTGAAGCTCCCGATCTACCTCCCCTGCACGCTAGCAGTGCCGGTGGCCCGGACTCTTACCATCCGCAGCGCTGAAGTACTCCGGGTTCACAGACGCGTACAGCACTCCATTCCCCAGCCTGCTGTTATTTCTGTCAAAAACATTAAACTTACGTTAACAAAACCCCACCTCCATACATTTCTGTATATACTTTCATCTTTGCTACAACAGTTTCATTTGTTCTGTCTCACACAGTATCAGCAGAAGAGAATGGGGAGAGCTTACTGTTTACAGCAGCTCTTGTCTACACTCCCAATTCAGGCCTGGGTGGGCCAGCAGACATTTGCTAACACATCTTCTGGCTTCCGCAGTAGCCTGAAATTAGAGCTTTTTAAGAAACATCTGTTTCTTTACTTCATTGGAAATAAAAAGGCTTATTTGATTGGGAGGGCTAGTGCATCACGTTTGGAAAAGCATGCACCAGCAGCAGTTCTGTGTACCAGAGAAGCCAGCCAGGGGAAGGTCTGTACTATCGAAAAATTATTTTGGCTGTTGTTAAAATAATTAGAAAAGGTTCTCTTTTCCTGGAAGAACACTTGATGGGAAAATCAGGTTTTCCAGTCCATAAAATATTTCCTTGAAATCTTCAAAAAGATTACCTTCACTCACATTCAAATCATCAAACCACTTAGCCACAGAAAGTGTCATAACTTTGCACATCACTGACCTCTTTCTATGGAAGACGTACAGCATGATCACCAACCCTCCCACGATCAACAGGACAGCGACGGGCAGAGCGATGATCAGATGGATGAAGTTTTCATATCCTGCTGCAGCAAAGAGGAGGAAATGATAAATATCACCAGGTGAAGAATCTGCTCATTTCATTTTTTCACATTCAGTCAGAAGTACGAAAAAAATACCTGTATATTCATTTATTCCCCATCATACAGTAAGAATTCCTGAAGGTAAATGGTGTCAGAAATAGAACATGGCAAACAATTATTTGAAAAAAGAGTAAATAGGTGCAGACTGAGGCATAAACTCATTTTTTAAAGTACAGTATATTCTGGTGTAATAGTTTCAATGATAGACTGAAGAAAAATAATCTTTGCATGCAGTTTAATGACTGTTAGTGAAAATGCATACATTTGACACTAATTTCCCACATCCCACAGAATGTTCCAGGGTTTGGTCCATGTCCCTGGTACCCAGCCTAGCATCTGCCATACAAGTGTTGGTTCTGGTGGTAAGGGGTCTCTGTGATCTCACATCTGTAAAACGACTCAAATACTTGCAGCAGCAAGCATTCTATTTCTAATAAACAGAATGAAAATTTCTATTCATTTTTATAAAATGAACAGAAATTCTTACATGTATGTATAGTCTACATCTATGTATAGATCAAGTCCTGCCAGCCTTAATCTTTGAGATAGTTCCATAGACAATTTAAAATAAACACACACACACATTCACGCACTGGATGGCACCCCTTTCCAATGCTGCTGCAAACATTTGAGTCCTGTTACAAGTCTAAGACCACAGAGACCACTGATCATCAGAACCAGCACTTGTATGGCAGATGCCTGGCTGGGCACCAGGGACATGGACTCTCACCCTGAAACATTCTGTGGGACATGGGAAATCAGTGTCAACAGGTAGCATGACAACTAGAAAAGTGGACTTCGCATATGGCAAGGATTCAGAGAGGAAAGGAGAGGAGAGAAGGGAGTCAAGGGAACCTCCCTAAGGGAAAACTTCTTTATGATATGCTTTTCTTGGGGGTTGTGGGGAAATGGCTTTCCTAGAAAATGATGATGCTGGAGAGATGTCAGGGCCAGCTCACAAGGGACCCTGTCCAAGCTAAGCAGTTTCAACCTCATTCTGCAGATTAAAAGGAGTCAGCGAAAGCTTTCAGGCCCAGCAGTGAACTGATAAGATTTGAGATCCAGGGAAATGGCTGTGCTGAGGACAGACTGAGGGATCTGGCAGTAAGAGAAGGCACTGTCATGTCTTAGAGAATTGGGGGTACAAGCCATGTTTCCTGGGCATGCTCTGCATTACCCAGTTCAGACCTACAAAGAAGTCACCAATCCTTGTCTATACACCAGGCAGACTCACAGAGATGCTCTGGCTTGGTAAGTCATGGCCCCAGGAAGAGGCTCATACAGTATGATAGCTCATACCATCCCCCCAGGGTGAGTGACCTGGAGTCTGAGCTGTGGCGGTGCTGGTGGTGATAGATGGCTGGATTCCAGAGACATTTAACAGGCAGAATCCATGAGGCTTGGGTTGGAATGAAAAAGGGGTGGCTGGAGAGAAAGAAGAGTGAGGGATGCTGTGAGGTTCCTGGCTTGGGTAACGAATGGATTACAAGGCCACTGACTGAGCTAAGCAGCAAAGGAGAGAAGAGGCCTTTTGAGGGCAACAACTATGATTTTGGTTTTGACACAACGAATCTGAGACCTCTCTGAGACATCTAAGCACAGATGTCTATGCGGAAATGGGCTTGGAATCACTGGGGATCAGGTTAACATTAATCATAAGTTCCCTATCAATGATTATTTTGCCATTAAAAACTGTGATCATGGTTACTCTTTAAAGACTACTAAAGCTGTTTTAATTTTTAAAATTAGAAGTATTTTGATCGAAGAAAAAAGATTTTTATTGATATTGTGTCTCTTAAAATGGATGCAGTATCTGGCATTTTATAATTCCTCAAAACACTCACAGGTGATCATTACCAAGGGGAAGCTGGCAGATTTTTCTTTCTTCCCCACTGAGGCCTGCTGTTTATATCACTTATACTACTGGTCAGGCTGTACTGTGTTCTTTTTGAGTTTCACATTTCAACAGGGACATGGAGAAACTGGAACACATCCAGAGAAGAACAAAATGATTAAATGGCTGGGAAATTGGTGTATGATACTGGGCTACAAGAAAAGGCCAAAAGACCTGAGATTATTTCATCTGGAAAAGAGAAGTCTGAGGAGTGATTTAATAGTATTCAGGCACACAAGGAGTTCCTAAAAGGAAGGCAGTTGCCTGAAAGCTTCCAAACCTTCCATATCCTCTGAGGATTAAATAAGAGGAAATGAGACTAAACTATAGTAGGACAGAGTCTTGTCTGACATAAGGAAAAATTTCTCAACAGTAAGGCCAGCACATAGATTCAATTTCCCTGCAGTATGTGATAATATCTGCTGGAAAAATTTCATCAGAAGGACTCCTGATTTCCCACTGGCATCCTGGCACTTACAAGGTTAAAAATGGAGCAGCACAGGCAGACAGGAACATGTCATGTCACCAAAACAAGCTGAGTTCACTCAAACCCAGAAGCCAAGGCTGCTGTTTCACAGATCACAGACCCCCAAACTAGGTAGGCTCTGTTTCTAGGAGATGGAAGGGAGGAAAAAGAGAAGGGAAGGAGGCTGGGGAGAGAAAGCAAGCAAGCCACTACTCTGGGCAAGGTTACAGGAATATTGTGAAGGTTCTAGGTGCTGCAAAGGTGGCACAGACTAACTGGTGAGACTAGGTTAACTGGACTAGATGGGAGAATTCTATTTTAATTGACAAAATTATCTGCCTAAACATCCATTTACCTCTAAAAACCTGAACCCAGGAACAATGCCAGGCACATAAAATGTTGGCTCAAGATTTGCAGTTCTATTCACCCCCATCCTGCTTTTGCTGTATTAGGATTTTCAGATATCACAAACAGATTAGAATATTGGGTGCTGACCAGATGACTACTGGAGACTTTCTTTTTTTTAAAAATTAATTAATTTTAATATACAAATAAAAATTGTACATATTTATCATGTACAACATATTGTTTTGAAATATGTACACACATTGTAGAACGGCTGAATTAAGCTAATGAACATATGTATTACAACACATTTTTTGTGTGTGTTTGGTGAGAACACTTAAAATCTATTGTCTCAGCAATTTTTAAGAATACATCATTATTACTGTCATCATGTTGTACGATAGATCTACTGAACTTATTCTTCCTAACTGAAATTTTGTATCCTTTGACTAACATCTTCCCAAATCTGCTCCCTCACCCTCAGCCCTGGTAACCTCCATTCTACTCTCCATGAACTTAACTTTTTAAGATTCCACATTATCAGTAAGATCATGTGGTATTTGTCTTTCTGTGTCTGGCTTATTTAACTTAACATCATGTCCTCCAGGTTCAGCCAGGTTGCCACAAATGACATTTTTTTTCTAATTTATGGTAGAATAGTATTCTATAATGTGTATGTGCCAGGTTTTCTTTACCCATTTATGTACATAGTGATGGACATTAGGTGGATTCCATGTCTTGGCCATTGCGAAGTGTTGCAGTGAACGCGGGAGTGCAGAAAGCTCTTCGACATACCGATTTCATTGCCTTTGGAAATATACTAGAAGTGAGATTGCTAGACCTGTTGAGTGCGTGTTTTTTTTTTTCTTTTCTTTTCTTTTTTTTTTTAGACAGAGTCCTGCTCTGTTGCCCAGGCTGGAGTACAGTGGCATTATCTCGGCTCACTGCAACCTCAGCCTCCTGGGTTCAAGAGATTCTCCTGCCTCAGCCTCCCAAGTAGCTGGGATTACAGGCTTGCACCACCGCCCCCAACTAATTTTTGTATTTTCAGTAGAGATGGGGTTTCACTATGTTGGCCAGGCTAGTCTCAAACTCCTGACCTTAAGTGATCCGCCCACTTGGCCTCCTGAAGTGCTGGGATTACAGGCGTGAGCCACCGCGCCGGGCCGAGTGCATGTTTTAACGTAACTCCAGATCCGCATAGCAGAAATGTGGACACCAGGAAAGATCAGCCCACTAGACCCAAGAGTGTTACCACTAAGCAAGGCTGCACTGCTATTTTATGTGTTATGCCAAATTTGATTCCATTCCATGAACATGAAATAATCTTAAAAACTGGGTTTCTAAAAAGAAATAACAGAAACTCAACACAGAAATAATTTCACCAAAATATTAAATTTTGTTGGTCAAACAACAAATATGTGGCTCTTGTTGTACTTACACATCCTATAATTTGTTTTAAAATCTGAAGTCATCACACAGAACAGCCTAAGAATTCTCTTGTTAATGACTTGAGCATAAACTCACATTCCTCAGTCTCTGCACCAAAGGGTGAGCACCGTACATTTCCAAGGCATATGGGGGCTTTAAAAGGGCACTGGAGGGTCTGGGATGCTACCATGGAAATTCCTGCCCTGTAGCAGGCTGAACCAGATGACCTCTGGAGTTCCTTTCACCCCTTAGGACTTCAAGCCCTGAATCTGAGCCCTATCTAGTTTTACTGACCAAGTAGGAGGTGGAATGGTCAATTCAATGCTTTATAAAATGTCGTTTGTAAAAAAAAAAAAAGGAAAGAAAGAAAGAAAGAAAAAGAAAGGTCTTTGAATATAAGCCAGGTCGAAAGCAACAGTCTCCTCTGGCTCTCCAGTGGTTGCACCACCTCAAAAGAGAGGCTCAGTTCCTCTCCCTTCCTGCCACATGAGGTAGGGGCCCAAAGCTCAGCATCTGCCCCACCCAAGGTTCCACACAAAGTGCTGGTATGTGCCGGCACCTTAGCATGACCCTTCTGAAAGCTGGCCAACTCTATTTTAACAGAAAATAAGAGGGCCATAAACACTCAGGCTGTCCTAATCCTGGACCACCCTGCTTTCAGTTTTACACATTTCTTCTCCCTCCACAAGCCTTACTTTTGGCCTGGACATAGAAGAACACAGGATCTGTCCACGACCCATTCCCAGAGAGAGATGTAGCCTGAATCCGGGCTGTGTAGTTCCCCGGGTTTAGCCGGTTTAGCTTGGCCCCTCCATACTTCCTGTATTCCTGTCTGGACACACATTCTCGCTGATCCTGGGGAAATAAAACATACATGTCAATTTCCCATGAAAGCAGGAGAAATCTTGGGCCTGCCAACTAAACTCACCACACTGGGGACTCCAGCTGCCTGATATGACCTCCCACCTAACAATGATCCCGAGTGTCAGTAAAGAGAAAGAAATCAAATCTTAAAAGGTCGTCTTCAGGTGGCTTTAAGTACACCCAAAAGCTTTAACCAAACATTTTGGTAACCAAGCACTCCAGAAGGATTAAAAGTTATTAGAACTGATCTGGCCTATGCCACAAGGTTATCTTAAATAATGAAATCATTTCTTGAAGGCAAAAAGCAGCCTAGCTCTTTGCCCTCTATGGAGTACTCCTTAGAGAGTATGGAGTGGGTAGAAAGACCCAAATCCTCACCAGCTTGGCACGTATTTTATTGTTTTAACTCCTATGCTAACCAGGAAGTATCCTGCGCAGTCAGGTAGCATATGTTGTCAATGGATGGAAATACATACATGCGGGCACAGGCCACGGCCCCAGTCCTACCTCAACTTGTGATCCGTATTTTATTTCATACATTAGAATCAATCCATTGGGATTCTCAGGTTCTGGCCACTTTAAAAAGATGGAGTTTTCAGGCCTTGGCTCCCAGGTCACTGGCCCAGGAATGTCATCTGCTCCTTCTGTACAATTTAAACAAGTGACAAAGTTGGATTTGGGTTCCCAGGGAGGGAGGCCAACACTGGGCTGACCTGAGAATAACCCCCCAATCCACGCGGGCAGGACTATGGAGATCAGCCACGTACACTGCCCCTGAGCAGGCTGCTCACACACAGCGGAGGATTCAGAATCACACCAACCCCACAACTTGCACGTCTCAAGATGTCACAAGATCCTCCTTTCTCCCCAGTCCTTCAACAAAAAAAGCCTGCTGCCAAGCACAGCAGGAAAATCTTGGCAACCTAAGTAACTTTCTTCTCTTCTGTAGCTACCGCTTGAAAAAAGAAAGCTTTGTGAAGCCATCAAACACAAGCAGCCCTGAAAAGATGCTGAATAAGCAGAAGCAGGGCGCGGGGTCTGCCGGCTGTGACAGGGACCTTCCGTGGCCCACGGCTACACACGGCAACTGCAATTTTTACACAGGCACAAAGGATGGCCCCAAGCCCAGCCTGTGAGGAAGCTGCTGGGAGGCTGGTGCTGAGAGCAGGGCAAGCTCTCCCTGCTGGCATCAACTCCTCCAGCGGCTGATTGACCTTGTGGTGGTTCCTTTCTTGCTTTTGCTTCTTGAAGCAGTGAATAAAGTGGTGATGAGCAAAGGTCACGGAAAGTTACAGCTGCAAAAGGCACCTGATGGGTCAGTTGGCTATGTCTCTCCTGGGAGGGCTAAGGAAACTGAGGCAGGGAGCCTGACGATTGAATGGACTTCAGTGCCAGAACTGCATGGAGGAGGACCCCAAGCCCCAGACTCCTATCACCTCCATGCTCTTTCTACCGCCTGAGGCTTCCTAAAGAACAGGGCAGTTCTTGTTGTCTTTGAAGGCACCCACCTTCAAAGACAGATGAATGCCCGAGTGACAGGCAGTGTCTAACAACAAGGGAAGGCCAAAGGCTAAATAAGCAAGACCAGAGGCTACTCCAGGACTTGATCTTGAGGGGCAATGGTTACTCTGGATCGAGGCAATTAACTGGAGACATCTCTGAATATGTCAGAGCTCGGGGGCGGGGGGGGCCGCAACCCGATTTGTGCACAAGAGGGGCAAAAGACAGTGGGAGTGCACGATGTGCACCGAGTAGCAGGTGGAGGGTGGACCATGCAGACAGCTCCCTGCTCCCAGCATGTTCCACGGAGAGACCAGGCTGGGAGTGGTGTCACTAGGAAAGCATGAGCTCTATTCCCTAGGCAGCTGGTCTACTACGCCACCTGCCAATGATCGCACGTTATTTAGCAGGCAGACCTCAGTCTAAGACAACGTTGTGGCCCTGGGTGTCAGACCCTTTGTCCATAAAACACATCTTCTCCACTAGGTTGTGAGGAAGGTGGCAATGGGGCCACCCGGATATACCGTACCTGCAGGCATAGTCCTTGCAAAGACAAAGTTGGAGGCGCTGCAGCCCAGTTTCTCAGCCTCGTGGTTGCAGCTGTGGATATCAATGCGGTACAATGTGAAAGGCCGAAGGTTAGAAATGACAGTTCTCTCCTTATTATCCACTCTGCTCTCAAAGAAAGGGTACTCTGTCTCTAGCTCTTCCAGATCTGTGATGTTGTAGGTGTCTGCCGCCGTGGTGTTCCTGCTTCGGCTGGACATGGTGGTGTTGGCCACTTGCATGACATCTCTCCGCTTCCTTTCAGGTCTGCAAGGAAGAGATAAATGTGGCTTTTAAGTGCTTTTACCTCTTTCGTCTTTTCTATGACTTGAGTAAGAGTAACAGAAGAATCTTAACCATGGAATAGAAGGAGCTATTCAGCCCCCTTGGATAAGAACGCATGAATAACACGGGGATGTCCTTCCTCATTATCTTGCTTTCTCTACTATGCAAGTGTCAGAATGGGCACACAAACTCTCACCCCCACCCCCTGGCTCTCAGAGTGGTTCTTCGATTTTACCTAGAGGCAAACAGTGTCTCTGCCATTCTTGGCCAGGCAGTCCTGGCTGTGTCATCAGAACACTCAAGCCATCTGGTCACAGACCTTACGGTTAAGCATTAAAGGTGGCAAACCTACCAGCTGCACTAAGATTTATTAGGGCAGGAGGGGAGAGGTGAGGTGTGTGGCAGAGGCCCCAGAGACCTGGGGCAGAGGGATATGAAAGCCTATGGTGGTGGCTCCTTGGATCTGCTCTGACTGTGGAAATAAAGATGCCTGGAGCCTAGCAACCCACGGACCTCAGGTCTCTTCTTGGGGGCTTCTGCTGCGGGCCCACCCCCAACCCCAAGCATCTGTGCTTGCTACACTCTGCAGGTCCCTGAAGCCCACCCAGGCCTCCTCCCAACTCAGCAGTGAGCACCTGTGGCCTCACCAAGGTCCTGCCCACGAGAGGGCAGAGTCTTTGTCATGGATTTGAATGGGGACTGGAACAACCAAAAAGCAAAAGGGAGTGCATAAAGTCATCACAAAGAGGACATTTACACCGAAAAGGGCAGATGAGGCATGAGGGTGTGACCCTCTAATTGCTGCTTTGGTCAAATATGAAAAAATGGGCTTTGTGGCTCCCCCTAGAAACCTTAAAACAGAATCCTAATGTTTACAGGAACCAACAAAAACAAACAGAATACGAGAGGAGCACCCAGATGGAGAAAGGGCAACCCTCAGGTCAGCCACGGACCAATGGTGAGAAAACAGGGCTGAGGCCTTTGGCTGGGTTCACTGGTCTTAGGAATAGGCAAAAGGCAGGGAGTAAATGGGATGAATTCCATCTGCCCAGGGAAATGAGAAAGTCCAGAACATGGGAAGCTCATCAGTGCCATGGAGGGGAGAGCGGCAGCAGCAGCAGACAGGGAAAGCTCACACAGGGAACGGAGCAGCCCAGAAGCCACTTGCAGGTTCGGCTGACGCTCGGCAGGTTTCTGGCTGGTCCTTAGGCCAGAACCTGGGAAGGGGAGAGCAGGGGGCTTGGGGAAAGGGCCTCTGGCTCCCTAGTCTTCTCAGCCCATGGATTCCCCTGAGGAAAACATGGTCCTTCTTTGTGTAGTGGCACATGGGGGTCCCACCAAAGGCATCAACTGCCCAACACAGACAGGTTCATTCCAACAAGCAGAAAACCACAAGGTCAGGGCATGTACATTTGCTTTCACAATACTGGGGGAGGAAGGGTAAGGACATGAGGCTGATTATCCACAATCCTCACACTCTGCAAACCAACCAACCAGCTAACCAAGCTTCCTGGAAGGGAAAAACACAAGAAACCACATTTACTGCCACAGAAATCTTTGTCAACACATCAACAAATTTCCAGCCCTTCCTTCAAAACCAACACAATATACACATGTGTCTGTCAGAAGTTGCTTAGGTTTGATGCACTGCAAAATAATTCTGTGTCAAAACCCCTCTCCTAGCCCGGCCACCACGTTTAACCGGGATTACATCATTAAGTATACTCAGTAGTTTACCTGTTTATCAACACCACACTTTTAGGGATTGCACAGCTCTCAATGCTGCTGACATCAAGGCAGTGACAAGGGGAGGGAGGTGACACAGAACATTATCTGGAAGGCAGGAACAGGGGAAGCACAATGGCCCATACATCATTTTTTGGTAAACAACTACATTTCCAAATCGTGTGCCCAACAGCAAACATTACTGCCAACTTTCTCTGCTCCACCCCATGATACAACCTAGCCCTATTGGAAAACCTTTTACTTTCCAACATCTGTCAACATTTTAGCTAGTTAAACCAAACTATGTGATTTACAAAATAAAGACAGTAGTCAAAGAAAGGCATTTACTGCCAAATACTGACTTCAGAAACTGGTTTTACAAACTCTAGCTTCCACTCTACTTCAAAACATACAGGATATTCTGGACAATTTATAAGGAACTAAATCTTACTTAACTGGTTTTATCCCACAAATAAATTATTCTCAGAATGAATTGAAAGAAATCAAATCTGTTTTCGGACATTTCACTTGTAAGATAGAAAGCCAGCCTTTATGATTCAATCATATTGTCAGCTGGACACTCCTTCACCCAACTCCGCCAGAACTCAGTAGGAGGCAAAAAACAAACATTAACTTCTTATAAAGCATGGCCTCTCACCATGAACAAAATATTGTCTTTATATACATCCATGGAAAGGAGAATCATAAGTTGGACTTGTCTTAGGAGAGAGAAAGGAAGGACTGGGGGGACAGATAAACACATTTCTCAAGTGGAATAGAGGAAACTTGTTTTGAACCCACCACCACCAATGCTGTGCATTAATAACATCAGTGTCAATCGCGGCTCTGCCTTCACACATCACATAATCTTGTGCTCCACATCTGATGAGAAAAAAACAGGTCT
The DNA here is from genome assembly GCF_024542745.1 of Macaca thibetana thibetana. Taxonomy (NCBI): domain Eukaryota; kingdom Metazoa; phylum Chordata; class Mammalia; order Primates; family Cercopithecidae; genus Macaca; species Macaca thibetana. The sequence goes on from NC_065584.1 coordinate 91,598,717, forward strand.
TGCCTTGTAACTACAACTGAAAGCAAGGGGCCTTTCAGCAAAATCTTTCCAAAACCTTGATTCACAACCCGAACCTCCTGCTGGTTGGTGGAACAAGACAGCAACGTAACCAATGGCCTTTGATAGAGAATAAACAAACTTCCCACCCAGCCTGCTTGGGACACTCTAAATCCATCCTTCCATGTGGCGGGCAGCAGGAGCTGCCACAAGTTGAGCCTCTGCTGGTCTAGGTGGAAAGCACCACGAGAAGCAATGCAATGGAGGAGAAGAGGAGGGAAAGAGAGTTGGTGTGTGGGAATGAGGGCCAGGTCCCAGACCGATTCTTAATTAATTAGGATGTCGGAGAAGTCACCAAACCTCATTGAGTTCCAGTTTCCACACCTCTTTGCAATCTTTCTAGTCCTCAAACTTTCTGCTTTCTAGGAACCACCAGTGATACACAGATATCCTGGATAAGAAAATGGCCTTGGGCACTGAACCTCAAGGCTCACACTCAAAGCCCTGTCACCTACCAGCAGGCAGAAGATTTCCCCAGCGGGGCAGGATGCGAGAGGCCATGAAGGGCTCGCAGGCCCTTCTCACAGCTCTGGTGTTTTTTTTTTTTTTTTCCTTGAGATGGAGTCTTGCTGTGTTGCCCAAGCTGGAGTGCAATGGCACAATCTCAGCTCACCGCAACCTCCACCTCCTCGGTTCAAGCGATTCTCCTGCCTCAGCTTCCCGAGTAGCTGGGATTACAGGTGCATGCCACCACGCTTGGCTAATTTTTTGTATCTTTAGTAGAGATGGGGTTTCACCATGTTGCCAGGCTGGTCTCAAACTCCTGACCTCCTGATCTGCCCACCTCAGCCTCCCCCAAAGTGCTGGGATTACAGGCGTGAGCCACCATGTCCGGCTGCTCTGGTGGTTTTAACTTCGAGAGAGGAGGGGAGGGGAAGAAAGCCACCAAGCAATGAAGAGGCTCATTCTCAAAAGGAAATAGTGCCTCCAGTTCTAATCGGTCTTTATTTCTCACTTTACTGATTTCTCGAAGTGAAACAGCTATTTCAACCATTTTGCAAATATCAAAAAGGTCATTTGGCAGAAAAAAAAATCACTTTAAAAACCATTTGTTGTTACAGCCTAAGAAAGTCTATAAGGGCAGAGTCATTGCAGAATAAATAGCTACTACAGGCTCCTCTCAGGGTTGGGGGCAGTGAGGGGAAGGGAACGTGCTGGGTGGGGTAGTGGCAGCAGGGGCACCGTGGGGACTGCAGGTGGGCAACTCATGGGTACCATGCTGATTTAAATCCAACTCCTTGGCCTAGTTTTCAGGCATGAGGTCGTTTCCAAAATCTGCACTATAATCTTACAGGAAGAGAGGGCCAGGGAATACCACTGTGCTTCCATCTCCTTTCCCACACACTACTGGGCTAATCCTTTTTTGAGAGGAAAACAAAAATTGTTTAACATTTATTGTGTTAAAATAAAATTTTAAAACAAAATAAATATATGTAAGACAAAAATTTGCCATTTTAATCATTTTAAGGGTACAATTCAGTGGCATTAATTGCATTCACAGAATGGTACAACTATCATCATCATCTATTTCCAAAAATTTTCATCACTCCAAATAGAAAATCTATCAATTATGGAACAATTCCCATTCCTCTCCACACTCTATCCCCATCCCCTGGTAAACTCAAATCTACTTTCTGTCACCATACATTTGCCCATTCCATATATTTCACACAACATAAAATCATACACTATTTGTCTTTTTGTGTCTGGCCTTGTTTTACTTGGCACGGTGTCTTCGAGGTTTATCTGTGTTGTGACATGGATCGAAATTCCCTCCCTTTTTATGGCTGAATAATATTCCACTGTATGGTTCGAGCCCACTTTGTTGAGCCACTCACCTGTTGATGTACACTGGGTTGTTTCCGGATTTGGCTACTATGAACATTTACTTTCTTCTGCTTTTGTACCCACTCCCCAGAAACCAAGACCACAGCAAAGGAGCAGAGACCCTGGGGCAGGGGCTGTGTTGCTTTGAAAGGCAGAGTAACCACGGAATAAACAGCCACTGCAGGCTGTCTCCCTACACTGCTTCCTAAACCTACTTGTAAAGGATGCCTGCGGCACCTGGCTATGTTTTGAAGTCAGGCCCCTTCCAACAGACTCTGATGTTTTTCCCTCTTGCTTCACTCCTCCTCTGTCAGGCTGAGAGAGGCAGCAGAGAGAATTGGGAAGGGCAGAGATGGGCCCAAATCCTGGCCTTTCCTCTTACCAGGCAGCGGATTTCAGTACTCTTTGAGTTTCCCCTCCCTGCCTCTACCATAGGGTGCCCACCTGCTCTCTGTAGGGGGTTGTGGCTGAGACAGCAGCACCCGTCACATCGGCGGCCCCAGCAACCCAAGCCCTGGTCCCTGTTCCCTTCAGGGCTGACTGGCTTCCACAGGAACTCACTTCACCGAACCTGTCATCTTTTTTGGCTCCATCTCAATGGCTACTGTATCGTACCTCCCCGCTGCTGACTTACACATTACCTGGTGGGGAGAAAGGCAACAGAACCCACCTGAGCAGTGGGTTTTGCCAAGTGAAATTTCACAAGAGTTCGATACCTGGGCACAAAGATGGAGTTGTGCAGGAAATTCTCAAAGACTTTGCGGTACTCAGCCTCCTCCTTCTCGGCCTGCTTCTCAGCTTCAGTTTTGGGGCAGGCGCAGCAAGGCCCTTTCTCTCCACCACACACCTCAGTCTTCGGGTTCTCTGTGACCTCCTCAATGTCAATGGTGCCGTCGGCATACTTCCTGATGGGGATTTTGTCTTCTCGGAAAAGAAAAGCCAAAACAAGAGTGGGAATGAAAGCCACTATACATGCTTGTGAAGAAAAATAATAGCTCTCAGCACCTTTAATCAAGAAGATAGCTGGTTTTGGCCAGATGCGGTGGCACAAGGCTATAATCCCAGCACTTTGGGAGGCTTTGGCAGGGGAATCACCTGAGGTCAGAAGTTTGAGACCAGCCTGGGCAACATGGTGAAACCCATCTCTACTAAAAATATAAAAAGTAGCCAGGCATGGTGGTGCATGCCTGTAATCCCAGCTACTCTGAAGGCTGAGGAATGAGAATTGCTTGAACCTGGGAAGCGGAAATTGCAGTGACCCCTGATTGTACCACTGCACTCCAGCCTGGGCAACAGATTGAGACTCTTGTCTCACCAAAAAAAAAAAAAAAAAGATAGCTGGTGTGTAATGGAGAACTACACTGTTATCTGATACGTGTAATATTAGGGCCCAGGTACATTCAAACCACAGGAATGAACGGTCACACCCTCCGTCCAGGCCGCCGGTGCACCTTTACCTTTGGAGCAGTAATTGTGCCGGTAAAGGTAGCCGTCCTGAGGCTGCCGCTGCCAGCGCACAATGTAGTAACTCAGGTTGCCGTTGGGCAGAGAGGGAGGGTTCCACTTCACGATTAACTGAGAAGAGGAGTTCGATGCTGAAAGAACGTCCAAGGGAATGGAAGGAACTGCAAAGGGGAACAAAGAATATTCCAGAAAATGAAATGAACTTAAGATTCAGGCTATCAGATACTCTGTGCAAGCCAACAGGAAACTGTAAGTTTGACCTGGATAAGAAAATAACAATGAACAATGAAATACAAAGTGAAAAGTGAACCTTATTTTGAAATAGTACTACTTTAAATGCCAACATTTCCCTTTATAATTTATTTCCTCAGATAATCTCTGTGAAAACAAACACTACTGAATTGTAAATGGAAAAAGGCTGCGGGGGCACAAGCAGAGTTAGAAGAGACAATATGAAAATCTACAGCTAATTCAAACACCTGGTATTTCTCATTTATTACAACTGCCATTCTCCACAGCGCTGAACTCCGGCAGTTTCGACAACTGGTAAAATAGGCTGACTTGGATTTCATCTGAGATTCTGAATCTCTGATAAAAATGTCATGAAGTCAAATGGAAAGAGGGTAGTGGAAAGGGGGCCGCAGAGCCTGTGTGTGTGCAGGAGTGTGCATGCCCGTGTCACAGCTGTAAGAGGAATGGGGAAGAGGCAATGCAAAGAACACGGAAGTCCGCCATTTCCACAAGCATCCTTCGGTACAATGAGTGAGGCATGACTCTGAAAAGCAGTCTAAAACTGCAAATGCATGGAAGCCTCATTTCAAGCAAAGGACTCTGTTACCAGCAGAATGAATGCTGATTATAGGCAAAGCATAGTTATCTGATCAAGCTTTACTTATGCTGACCCCTGAACCCAAACCCAGAGCTGAAGTGTGCATAAAGATCAAATGCATCCCAGAACCACTGAAATCTTGTCCTTATTGGGTCACAAAAAAGCACCAATGTTGACGGTTTTCCAAAGCGCAGGAGACACCTTTGCTGGATATCGCTTAAGCAACATGTTTGCCTAAGCCATTTTTCAAACTCGAAAAGGGTGGAGAGCTTGAGGGTGCTCCAGGTTATACAATACACACAAGGTTCTGAACATCTTTAAGGGATAATACTTTGGAAAAAGGTTATGACTAATACTAGTGTTTTCAAAGAAAACACAACCACTTGATGCTCAGCCACTTTAGGGTTTCCAAAAATAAGTACTTCAAAAACAAACAGCTCATTCCTAGATACATTCTTATGATAGGTGTCACAAAAAAGCAGAGGCAGAGGACCAAGTTCTTGTCTGTTTCTGCTGCGTGTAAGGACAGAGGACAAAACGTCATGAACTGACTCATTTGTACAGTGCCTGGTTTCCATCTTTGTGGAAAGGAAGCAGATTTCTTGAGAATCTGTCACAATAAGCAGATATTCCTATGTTTCCCAAATGCTACAGTGAATTGCTAAGGCAGGGATGACTTCCAAATTTTAAGATGAAAAACTTACTCTGTTGCATTGAATCTCTGCTATACCAACCCACACCCAAGATCAGGAGCCTGTGCCAATTTCTTTTTAATAAGCACTTCACCCAGTGACATGACTGTGGCCACTTAACAGGGTCATGGAAATGGGGTAGGGGGGGAGGAAGAAGCAGGTGCACACAGCAAAAGGTTTTCCCCACCAGCATTTTCTTCTCACCCTTCTCTCTTGCCATTTAAACTCATTTTGTGCTTGCTTATGGGTATTTAAAAACATCTTACCCACTAAAATAATGGCTATTATCAAATAAAGTTTATCAGTGCTATAGGCTGAATGTCTGTGCCCCCCACCAACATTCACATGTCAAAATTTGAACCCCTAAGGTGATGGAATTAGGAGGTGTGGACTTTGGGAGGTGATTGGGTCATGGGGGTGAAGCCCTCATGAATGGAATTCAGGCCCTTCTACGAAAGGCCCTGGAGAGTGCTCCTGCATCCCTGCCACCATGCAAGGATGCAACGAAAAGACAGCCATCTATGAGCCATGGAGTGGGCCCTCACTAGACACCAAATCTGCCAGCGCCTTGATCTTGCACTTTGTGGCTTCTGGAACTGTGAGAAATACATTTCTATTGCTTATAAGCCACCCAGGCTACGCTGTTTTTTTGTGACAGAAGCTCCAATGGACTAAAACAATCAGTGTCTTTAAAACTGAAGTGGATTTTCCTACTTCTAAACTAGCTTTTATATACTTGGAAAACATTTATGTTTGCTTTTATTGTTTCCAGATCTGGAGTTGAGAAATGAGGTGGTTTAGAACCTAAAGATAGAGGAAGGAGGAATATCATCATCAGTGAATACTTTGAATATCCACAACATACTACATCTGCAATCTTTCAACTTTTGTTGAACTCTTTGGAACTCTACAGGCTCCAGAATGAAGATGGAAAACCAGTGAGCCACATGAATTAAGTGGAACACAGATGAGCATGGTTTCAGTTCCTGGAGGATTCAACATCAAAATAAACAAGAAAGAAGGGCAGCCGAAGATGGCTGTTTCCAGGCTGGGCCTTCCAATGAAACCAGCCCAGCATTCTGGAGGACCTGGGCTCAAAGGCACAGAGCAGGAGAGAGATGATGGAAGATGGTACTGAGGCCAGAAAATGGCACGGAAAAGCCTAATGTGTTAGCAGTAGGAAAAAGAATATAACACAGTATTACGTATTGATAAGAAAGACAACAGGCATAGCTCACTGGTAACTCTACAATGACACCTTGTATAAGCAAGCCCAGTGAGCTTGTGAAGAAGCGTGGATGCTGGGGACTTGTCTGGGCATGGATACCTGAAGCATTGGTGCGAATGTACAAGATCTCACTCTTGGCCCCACGGATATGGTCGTTCTCCACCATGGTGAGGGTCACAGCCTTGACGTAAACGGCGTACTGAGTCCAGGGCTTCAGCCCATGCAGTAAGATGCCAGGCTCCACGTCCTTGTTGGGCGGGAGGTCCACGTCCACCATGTTCCAGCTGTTGGAGCCGCAGGCATCCTGCCCATCATACTCCGTGACATTCTTAAAAGGTCTGAAAGACAATCAATCAAGTTTAGAGAAAGTTCGGGGCTCTGACATCAAAATCCTCAAAAATCTTCCCCAGAGGCCCAGCACGTCACACTTTCTTTATTAATCAATTAGACTTTTATAGAAGAAGAAAATGAAGCGACTGGACTCTGGGCTTCCCCAGTCGTGCACTACAGAATTGAATGCTCTGCCTCAGGAAGAACCAGTTCAACAGTTACCAGGATTCGACAGTTACTGCTCCTTAAGAACAGATGTAAATACTATTTTTCTCTCTTCTGATTGCAGCATTTTTCCATCATTAAGAAAAAAACAAGCATAGTCAGTTAATGCAAATATCAGATATTGATAAAAGGTAACTGTTGGAGAAAAATGACTTTCCTACAGACAAACAGAAGTAGCTTCTAAAATTCAAATTGCTCATCAAAAATTCTGATGCTTAAGCATCTTATAATATTCAAATATTTAGTTTCCAGATTGCCTTAGAAACTAGCATCAAGTCCTTAGTGAAATTACCAGCTGACATTGCCAAAGCATTGGTGTGACTATCAAAGAGAATATAGTACTTTGCACAGATGCATGGTTGGGTAGATATTTTACATTTATCAGATAAAAGGACTGGACAGCTGCTGGTCACTGGCTTCTGAAACAAACATTAACAAAACCCTGTCTGCTGTCATGATGGGAGATCATGAGGGGCTCCCCTATGTATGAACCCTGAAAGCCTAGTAATCCTAAGTACCCCATTTCTCATTCATAGGACCCCAGCTCTGGCAGGAGGAAAGAGTACAAGATGCTGTCATAAGGTGCCTCTGGTTCCTGCTCTTTGGAAGCCATTCATCTGGGAAAGAGAACTATAAGATTAAGATGGGACCTAGGAACGGGGATGGCTAAGTAGACCAGGGTAGCCACATGGATACAGGAGGCAAAGGAAGGAAGAGGGAGACCAAAGAGAGCTGCAGTTGAGAGGAATAACCGTCGGCTGCTTAGATGGGTGAATGTCATGTGATTGCACAAGAAAAGCTCCCAACAGAGTCCAGGAGAAGTCACAAAAAGCTCAAGACATGAAGGTTTTTCTCTCTCCACTTTCCTTCACTTGTTTGGAAGGCTCATGACCTAGAGCAGAGGGCCACAGCTTGGGAGAGGCACACACAGAGAGAGACAGGAATAAGATGATACAAGGGAGCCATGTGCCTGCAGGGTGTTCCTAGGGTAGGGCTAGTGGGTAAGGAGGCTGAAACGATTATTTCAGTGAAGTCCCCCATCATCCTTTATGAGTCTGGACTGACCTAATTCTGGAAAAAACAAGCTTTGCCTACTCTGGGTTTATTTTATTCAAACATCTCTAATCACTCACTAAAGAATGACAGGCCTCAAGCTAACACTTTCCCATTCGTGGCTGTCACTGGCTGTGACTGACATCAAGGGGACAGCCCGAGAGGGTGCATGAGGATGAAGTGGGGATGCTTGATGTGGCTCTCCCTGAAGACTCTGCTGACTCCCCATATTGAGCCAACCCACTCAAGGATCAAAAGACTGGCCTCTCCCCATTCGTAGCCCTGTCAACAGAATGGCATCACCCAAAGTAGAAACTCACGCTTCCTTGTAGTAAACGGTGAAGCTGATGAGATCCCTGTAGTCAGGGGGCCGGTACCGGTGCCAGGTTATGATGATGCGATTCTTCCACGTGGTGGTGGAGGTGAAATGCAGGACGTCACTTTCACCTGGGGCACAGAGTACATCCGTGAGTGACAGAGATTCATGTGTCTCTGAAAAGCACCTGTCTTGCTCGGCACTGCTTTCCCCTTCCCCAAAGCTGGTTATATGTGCTAAGTTCCCTGCTGGGCTTCCTAAGTGGTTTTCTCGTTTTCCACTAAGAAATCATACATTTCACTATGCAGAGCTCCAAGGGTTCCATCCTTTGTTTTAGGTCAATCAGTTGCACTGGCTACTTGCCCAGGGACTTGGACATGAACCTGGGTTTCCTAACCTGAAAACAAAGGGCAACTTCAGTGAACAAGGTGAACTTATCTTTCTTCTTCATCCCTAAGATCCTGGCTATGAAAGGGGGCCTGGTAGGGTGAGGATGAGCCTTTAGGCTGCCCTGAATCTTCTTAGAGAGACGATGACACTTGTTCTGCAGTTGTGGATATCTGCCTGTTCCTGTACAACCACCAAACACAGGTAAGAGACCACAGGTGTGCCACAGAAAGGAACTTTTCTTGGTCTAAACTTGGTATCAAACTGGAAGGACACAGGAACTCCTGTGAGGCCTCCAGTGAGGGCTGACAAACAACGGGGGGCTGGATTAAGCAATGACAAGAAGATTTCACTTGACCAAGCCTAATGTCTTCTATGGGAAGTAGGCCTGGTTGGCAGGTATGGCAGGGAAGCTGTGCCAAGTCCCTCTCTTATTCCTTGGACCAAATTCAAAGTACGATAAGGACCAGGGAAAGACTGATGACTGCCTAGAGCTCTCTGATGAGTTGTCCTTTTGCCCCCTTATCTGCCTGAATCCCACTACACACTCAAGAGGTGAAGCAGAAGGACTGAAGACAGTAAAAGAGCTAAGAAGTCTTTAGGGCAAAATGTGCACAACTGAGATCGGAAAATGTCACAGTTCCTGCTGAAGTGTTACTTAGAGAGGAAACCATGATTTTTTTTTTTTTCAAAAGAAAATAAATGGCTACTACATTTATGATCTGACAGGTCAGACTGGCTGACTCTAAGGAGAAAAGCACTCTGAAATGCTCTGATACATCCGATTTTACTATGGTCTGAACAGTGAGCAAGGCAGGGGCTTTGCAGGGACAGAGTGGGCAGGGGGAGGGAGGTGGCACTGGTCCTAAGCCTGCTGTTCAGCCCTAGGTCAGTCAGCATGCTTCCCTCTATGATCCCCCAGAGCAACAAGTATTGCCAGGTAAATCCAGACACCAGGAAAACAAGCCAAAGCCAAACACGTATCAGCTCTGATTTGCCTCCCCGCATGTACGTCTGTGTGCACACACGCACAAATCACCCTTAATCATACAAACTACTTTTTTTTCTAATACTCTTCCCTTATTAAAAGCCAAAGGTGAAAAGACGATTTACTTTTATAACCCTGTCCAGCCAAAGAGAGCCACACCATTCTCAGCAGCCATATTCTACACATGGTTAGATGAGAAAGGCGCTGCTGTATCTCTGATACGAGACCTTAAGTTTTATAACCAGTACAAGGCTATAATTATATTGTTCTAAATTTAAAAAGCGGTATCAACTCAGGGATGCAGGCTCACTCCATCTTTTTCACGTTGGGGTGGGAGAAACAAGGCGGCCGAGTGTAAGGGACAGGAAACCTGTGGCCCACAGCAGCTGTTCTTAGGGCAGAGCCGCCTCCACCTCACAGGCCTGTGCTTCCCTTCTGTGGGAGCGGGAGGATAGAGCTCACAGGGCTGGAGCACCCTGGCTCTTCCCTGAAAAATAATCGGACAGGGCATGGTGGCTCACACCTGTAATTCCAGCACTGTGGGAGGCTGAGGCAGGTGGATCATTTGAGGTCAGGAGTTTGAGACCAGCCTGGCCAACATGATGAAACCCCGTCTCTACAAAAAAATACAAAAATTAGCTGGGCATGGTGGCGGGTGTCATAATCTCAGCTACCTGGGAGGCTGAGGCATGAGAATCGCTTGAACCAAGGAGGCAGAGGTTACAATGAGCCAAGATCATGCCACTGCACTCCAGCTTGGGTGACAGAGTGAGACTCCATCTCAAAAAAAAAAAAAAAAAAAAAAAAAAAAGAAAAAGAAAAAGAAAAAGAAATAATCTAACTGTGCACCTGTGTATAAAAGGACATTTAATTGTGCATTCTGTAAGCAGCACTTTAAAGTTTGAGAGAGAACCTATTTATAAGTGTTTCACACACTCACAGAGATGTACAGAATTTGTAAATATGAATACATCACGTATCTGCCCACTACTGATTCTGAAGACATATAAGTAGCAGCAAAGCACTAGTGAAGATGGTCTAGTGGTCCCCCATGTGAAACAAGAAAGGGCCGCAGAGGGAAGTTGCCATCACACATGGGAGGAGGGTCTGCTGTTATCATGATGGTTTGGCCCATGGTGTTTTGGGTGCTGTCACTCACAGGAGGCTCTCTCCCCGTTGTTCCTGGTGTTTATGTCCCCTTTGCTTTGGCGCCCTTTAGTCCCCGTCACTTCCTCCATGCGGTAAATTTCCGAAACACACAATTTGGGATTGAAAGCAAAGTACATTTTCCCTGCTTTGATGGTCAGGTTGCGGTGGTCCCAGTCCCATAGTTGCTGCAAGTTCTGGTTGTCGAGGACGTAGAAGGAGTAATTCCTAGAAGCATAGAAATCGATGTTATGTTATGTCAGCGCACCTGCCCTTGGCCACCGTCTTCTCTAGCCTGCTGGCCACATAACATACGTCCTCTTTGCCACCTGCTCCACAATACATTTCCTTTGCCAATAAGAGATTTAGTTATTAACACTATAGGAGAACAGATAGTTGCTGCTAACAATGGCAACAACATGATTCGACAATGTATCAAAATCGATAAGATGCTAATTAATTTTATGACCTCTATTACCATCAAATAATGCTTCTTGTATCAGAGGATGTTACTAGAATCATTTCCAAGAAATGCCTTTGGTTATTTTTCTCAGCCAAGTATGCACAACGTGCTTGAAAGCAATCCATGAGAGAACAGACATGCTCTGCTACCCAACCAGAACAGCTTACACATTTGCTCTAAAGTCTCCCATTATCCATGGAAGTAAATCCTGCCCATGCCCAATCAGCAGCATGATGGGATAGGAGACAGCATGTGACAGGGAGACAAACTTGTGGGGGGTCAACCCTGGGCCTTCTCCTTCCCTGATTCATCTTTCACTCTGAGAAGCCCCAGTTCCAGTCCCTGGAGGTGTGGGGGAGGAGGAAGAGCCACCAACAGGCAGTGCCCTTGGCCTCTCATCCAGGCAAGAGGACTTGGAATCCAATACAGTGGTTCTCCAAGTTTCGTGTGCACAAAGCTTGTTTGCAAAGTGGCTGGGCCCCACCCCCAGAGCTTCTGATTCAGCTGGGGTGGGCAAAGAATCTGCATTTATCACAAGTGCCAGGTGGTGCTGACCCCTGCTGTGGTCCCTGGACCACACGTGGAGAACCAGCAGTCTAGGAGAGGTTGAGTTCCAGTGAGGTGCTGGAGGACCAAAGCCCACCAAACCAGAAGTGGCTTCTGCCCCAGAGGGTGTACACACAAGTAGCGGATCCAACCAGCACAGGAAGCCGTTCTATCTGGCTACCCAGGTGGCAGGACAAGTCCATCCCCAGGGAGGCAAGAAAGCAGACAGCTATGGCTTGGGTCTAGAGAAAGATCCCTGCAGTGGGCCTTTCTCTCTGGCTTCCCCAGGAAGCCAGCAGACAATGCCAGGGCTGACAGTCTGAGTTCTCTGTGCTGATGGGCCTGATCCCCATGGACCATGAATCCTTCCTCTCCTCTTCCTGCTCTGCTTCTTACTAAGTTTAGGAATCAGTGCAGTACTTTGAGTGATTTCTAAGATCCACTCACAGATCTAATGTATAAACACACAAACGAAAAAGGACCCCAGCCCTCCCTACAGAGCCAGCATAGCCAGGTCAGAACAGAACCCCTAAGCCTTCCTCTGCCCTGGAGGCTACGTGCATTGGGGATCTCTCTGCATCTGGTAAGGGTCTTCATTTACACCCAAACCAGGACCTCTAACCAGCTGGTCAATCCTCAGCCTGATTCTCATTATGGTTACAATGCTGCCAAGCAGCCCTGTGACATTTTCCTGAACATTCACAAACAGAGGTCAGACCAGGAGGGAGTTCAGAGACTGGGACCCAGGACCAGAAATGACTGCACAGCCACATGCAGGTCCCTTAGTGCTATTTGTAGCCCTGTTTACTCACTCATAGGACAATAAGGGGAATGCACAGGTGACATCTAAGCTCCCTGTCTACTTTAAGAATGCCCAGAAGGAGTCACAGAGCTGCCATGGAATCCAACCTACAAGCCTGAAGCCCAACCCTTCCCTGAGCACTGGGCTCTCTGTTCACACAAGTGCTGGGGGTGGAGGTGGGAGTCCTGCCAGCACAGGGGTGCAGTGAACACACAAGTGAGTTGAAAGACAGCGCCTCTGAAGCTAAGTCAGGCTCCTCTCAAGCCCATCTTTAGGCCTCTGGACACATTAGTGGCTACCAAACTGGTAGCAAAAACTTGTGAGTCAACAATTCTTCCCTTTCAGTAAGGGCTCACTCCTGAACACATAGCTATCCTGGAAAAGCCGCGTAAGACATTGTCCAAATGATCTCAGATCTGGTCAATGCAACACAAGGCGTGTTTCCCGGGGAGCAGTGCTGGGATATGGCCCAGTTGGCTCTACTGCTGCCGGGGGTAGGCCCCATCCACACCTGCTCTTCCTCACAGCCAGGTTTCAGGTGACACTGCTGGAGGTCAGAAGGGCTCCATGCAGTCATACAACTGAAGGAGGGATGGCGTGAAAATGGATGTGTCCTATCATAAGCCCATTCTTGCTCATGGAGTTTCTCCAGCTCCAAAGGAGACTCTGCAGTGATGCATGCCCAAGTGTGGGGCTGCTTCCAGGTATCTGAGTTAGTGTTACAGGACAAAATATCCCTGCTGGTGAAGAAACCTCTAGGATGCTGGTAAGGACCAATTAATCAGGCCAAACTTCCATCTACACCCAGAACGAGGCCTCTTTTAGTAAATTAATTTCACTAGCAGGGAACAGAACCACACCAAAAATACCTTCTGAACAAAACATTCTTCTCCCCACGGGAGGAAGCATGAATTATAAATCAGGAATTTGACAAATGAATGGCAGGCACACTGAAATTCTGTGTATTTGATTAATCACTTTGAAAAGCAAGATTATCTTTTTACAGTAAACACAAACATTTTTTACAATCATTGAAGAGGCTGGGAGCCAGGATACCAATATCAATAAAACCCAGGCATTACGGAGCCTGTGGAAGCTAAAGAAAAATAAAAATAAAACCCTTGTCAAAATAATAATCAAGTCATTCATGAGCTGCCTGTCAATACTGTGCTTGTTATTCCAGCCGCAGCTTGGGGCAAGGCTCCCTGCTAAATTCCTTCCATGATTAGGTGAGAATTAAGAGAGGGTAAAAGGCAGAGACCTGTCTGCACATCTTTAAAATATGCATAAAGTTATCATTGTTTCCTAAAGGAAAAGACTACTTAAGTAAATAACTCAGTAAATGTGATTTCCATTGTTTCTAAGCTTACTGCCTTTACCTTCAAAGAATGCTTTTAAAAATTAGTTTTTTTTTTCTTGAGACAGGGTCTCACTCTGTCATCCAGGTTGGAGTGCAGAGGCGCAATGACAGATCACTGCAGCCTCAACCTCCCAGGTGTAGGCTACCTCCTACCTCAGCCTCTCAAGTAGCTGGTACCGTATGTATGCCCCACCATGCTTGGTTAATTTCTCTTTCTTTTTTTTTTTTTTTAAGAGCTGGCATCTCACTATGTTGCTCTGGCTGGTCTCAAACTCCTGGGCTCAAGCAATCCCTTGCCATGGTCTTCCAAAGTGCTGGGATTACAGGTGTGAGCCACCACACCTGACCAGTTATTTATTTTTCTTTAGCTTCCATATGCTCTGTGATATCCAGATTTTATTGATACTGGTATCGTGGTTCTCAGCCTTCTCTATGTTGTAAAAAATATGTTTGTTTCTACACTTGGGTAGGCCCTGTCTCCCAATCTGTAGACCACACGGGGTGGCAACAGGTGGTTATCTTCCTGAGGACATCTTTATGTTATCTCTATCGCTATTTGAGTGCTGCTTGAAGATAGCCCCAGGTACAGGGTTCAGAGCACTCCATCTGGGAATCCAAAGGTCAGGTCTGAGCCTCATCTCCAGCACTTACTGAGGAACAACTCTGGGCAAAAGATTTATTCAGCTCTCCCAGGCTGGAGTCTCTCAGCTGCAAACTGGGGGTGTCGTCCTTGCTTTTCTGGCTGAGGCCAGTTGGAAGAATTGGATGGGCTAAACATAAGAGGATACCGTGAGCTTTTAATCACCCCACAAAAGTGCAGGATGACCTGTGCTACTCTCTGAAGTGTAAAAGTCCCCTGGAACAAAGTCTCAGAACAGGAAGGTCCTGTGCCCTGATAAATGGAGCTGAACCTGAGGTCTCCAGCCTACAGAGGTAGGAAGGACAGTTTCCCCATTTCAGTACTTGCTGATATATTGAAAACAATTCTGCAATTATACAACCAATCATTCCAGTTCCTTTCTCAGAGGAGAAAACTGCCTCTTCACGGCTGTCTCTAGAGGGCATCAGAACCCAGGACACAGGCTGTCATCGGCAACAGAGCCATCTGCAACTGATAGAGTAGTTGGCCTTTTTTGCCTTTCTGCAGATGCTCCCACCAATTCATCTGCAAACGGGTTGGTTTATATCATGCCCACCCTCCCGCAAATCCAATATTTACATCAACCTTAGGGGTTCAGCAAGGGTGGGAATGTCTATGTAGGTGGAACCAGGCACCATACAGATACTCAGAAAATGTTTCCTCTTTGTTTTGTTAGGTGTTTCTTAAAAATAGCTTTACTTCTGAAGTATAATCTACCTATCAAATCTACCTATCAAATATAATCTACCTATCAAAAATACCCATCAGGCCGGGAGCGGTGGCTCACGCCTGTAATCCCAGCACTTTGGGAGGCCGAGGCGGGCGGATCATGAAGTCAGGAGATCGAGACCATCCTAGCCAACATGGTGAAACCCCATCTCCACTAAAAATACAAAAAATTAGCTGGGCATGGTGGTGGGCGCCTGTAGTCCCAGCTACTTGGGAGGCTGAGGCAGGAGAATGGCGTGAACCCGGGAGGTGGAGCTTGCAGTGAGCCAAGATAGCGCCACTGCACTTCAACCTGGGCAACACAGTGAGACTCCGTTTCAAAAAAAAAAGAGAAAAAAAAATTCACGCATCATTCCATGAGCTTCAGTAAATTTACACAACTGCCCACTACTCAGTTTCAGAACATTTCCATCACCCGAGAGTTCCCTCATTCCCATGGTGGTCAATCTCCACCTCTTCCCCGCAGCCATCCCTGGTCTGCTTTCTGTCTCTATAGTTTTGCCTTTTCTGCAAATTACATACTAATGAGTCATACAATATGTAGCCTTTTGTGTCTGGATTTTTCCTTTTCACTTATCCTAATGTTTTAGAGGTTCACCCATGTCGTAACACGCGTCATACTTCACGTCTTTTTATTGTTGAGTAGTCAGTTGTCCTTTGTGCCACATTTTATTTATCCATTTATCTTTTTATCCATTCATCTGTTGATGAACATCTGAATGGTTTCCAGTGGGTCTTTTTCTTTGGCCTGGGGGTCAGGGGAGTCCCAGGAGGCTATTATGAGTAATACTGCTACCAAAATTCATACACAAGTCTTGTGTGGGCATGTTTTCATTTCTCTTGGGTGGATCCTGGAATTGCTGGGTCACAGGGTTGAGTGTATATTTTCCAAAAGTCCCAGGGAAATGTTAAAGAGCGGCCATGTTTCAGCCTTAGAGCTCCAAGAAGGTATTACAAAGCACTGTGTGTTGCAAAGTCAAGTGGTAGGAACAAAAGCATAGAAATGCCTATCTGCGAATGTCAATTCTTTTAACTCACCACCCTCCATCTACTTTTTCCTTCTTCTTTTCAAGGCAACAATCCTTGGTAGCACCAAAGAACGTGAAATTTTAACTCCTTAGTTACCTGATGCCATCCGGAAACAAGGTTGTCCAAACAAGGGGATTTTCCAGACAGTGAAAATATTCTCTTATTTAAGAGCTTAAAAATTAACTATTTTATAAAAATCGTGTACATGTGGATTACAAAACCTGTTTCCTTTGTAAACAGCAGAGCGGCCTTGATTTTCTTAATGTCTAAGGTCATTACTCTAGAAATACACCCTAGTGGTGTCCTTGAGGAAACCATGACTATGGCTTTTGTCACTCGGTTGCAAAATCAGCTCACCCTGAGTGTGATATAGAAGTCAACAGGCTCTGAGTGAGGAATAAGAGCTCTGCTCTACGTAAAATGCTTGAATTCTCTGTTCTGGATGGCTCAGGAGACTTTTTGAGAGGGATCTCAGTGACATTTTGGAAAGTCAAGGTTGTCAGAGTTGAAGGATCTCTGTATCTCGAATTATTCTGTTCTCCATCAAAAACAAAAGGCTACAAAACTTTCATCCTATTGAACCAAATGGAAACATTTATGTTATCATTGGCTGTAAAAGAAGTTCAAGAAGGCTGGGCGTGGTGGCTCAAGCCTGTAATCCCAGTACTTTGGGAGGCCGAGGCGGGTGGATCACAAGGTCAGGAGTTCGAGAACAGCCTGACCAACATGGTGAAAGCCCGTCTCTACTAAAAGTACAAAAATAAGCCAGGCGTGGTGGTGCGTGCCAGTAATTCCAGCTACTCAGGAGGCTGAGGCAGGAGAATTGCTTGAACCCAGGAAGCAGAGGTGCAGTGAGCCGAGACAGTGCCACTACACTCCAGCCTAGGCAATAGAGCAAGATTTCATCTCAAAAAAAAAAAAAAAAAAAAAAAAAAGAAAAAGTTTAAGAAAATAGTGTGACACGTGTAACAACATGGATGAACCTCTAAAACAT
This sequence comes from Macaca thibetana thibetana, assembly GCF_024542745.1. Lineage (NCBI taxonomy): Eukaryota > Metazoa > Chordata > Mammalia > Primates > Cercopithecidae > Macaca > Macaca thibetana. The sequence goes on from NC_065584.1 coordinate 91,615,822, forward strand.
TAGGCAGCAGTGTGAGGGGAAAATACTTAGGAAAAAAAACCGTCAAAGTGCTTTGTGATATGCACATGGGAAGAAATGAAGGGATAAAGCAGTGGTTTCCAATCTTTGCTCCCTGCTGAAGTGCCTAGGGATCTTTAGACAAGCACTGATTCCTGGATCCTAATCCCAAACACTCCTATTGAATTGGGGTGGGGGTGCAACTTGGACATCAGGATTTCTCAACCCCACCCCCGCCCCCACCCCCAGTGATTCCATAATGTGTAGCAAAGTTTGAGAAACACTGGGATAAAAGTTATCTTGGCTTAAACCAAAAGCATATCGAAATAAAAATTTCAGCTCTGCTAACACTCTTGTATTCAAAAGCCTTGAATATGTTCCATGGTCTACCTAAATTATAACCCTTTATACCTGGGTGCAAAACATCTTACGTAACTCTAGTACCACCCACCTCTCCAGCGTTAGTTGCCCAACAGGCCCCAGGATGCCCCAACTTGTTGCCTTTACTCCTGCCACCCTACCTCGAATTGCCTTTCTTCACTTCAATCCTCTGCTTTCCCCAAGTTTTTCCCGAACGCCTTCAAGGCCCATCTCAAATGCCACCTTGTCAGAAGCCTGTCTGATCTTCTCAGGTATCTGGCTCTTCTCCATGCCTAGGGCACATTTCTCTCTTTCCCTTGTAACACTGTGCGAGTTCTGCTTTGCACTGCTGATGTTTATCTGTCTATCATATCCTGTCCTCTTTCTCGCTCTGCCTCTTCCCTTCTTGCAGAAGAAGTGAGGGCAGCCAGTGAAGGGGCCAGACCTGACTCTGTCCCTGAGTCTAAGGAGAAATGAACAGCTGAGGTGTTGCTAGTGGTCTCAACACCTGAAGCAAACAGAGCTCTTGGGGAGCTCATCATCGTGAGGACGGGCTATACCTTTGTGGTCACGTGCCAGGAAGACAGGGTGACAGGAAACAGCTCCCATCGAAAGGTGAAAGATTCTTAAGAGCCCTAGCTCAAAAGAGAGCCTCTTAGAAGCAGCACACAGGAATGAAAGGCTGGAGCCGGCATCCTTGGAGCTGCAGGGCTACTGGGGAGCAGCAGCAGCAGGGAAAACCCAGGGCCCGCTTGCCCTCCCCTGCATCTAAAATGGTAAGAGCAGGCCAGGGGCCCAGGCTTACCTGGGAAGCCTCACAAACACCTGAGCATGTATCCTTAAAAGATTTTGCTGATACTTCAGGTTTTATGCAAGTTTCAGATAATGAGAAAGACATCATAAATATTCTTGCAAATAAAAATCAGGCTTTAATTTCTAGCTACATTTAAGTGCACAATACTTAGTTAACACTCCATGAAGAGGTTAATTTCCTAATAGAAATTAAACTGTCCTCTCAGCATTCACCTTTATGTCTATCATTTGCTTAGTCTAGGAAAAAAAAAAAAGGTGTATCGTTAAGCAACAGGAAAATCTGACAGCTACTAATCTGCTAAAGAAAAAAGAGCTCACAGATATCCAGGATTCCAGAAACAAACACCTACTTAGGAAAAAAAAAAGGCGGATAAAAAATTCATTTTAAAATTTAATACAATGAACAATGATCATCACCTTAAATCGGTAGGACCTCAGCTTGCCAGGTAAGTGACTGAGGAGTCTGGGGCTGGGCGCAGTGGCAGCCTCCTTCGATTTGCAATGAGAAAGAAGTTTTTCAAGGATTGGTGTTCCCAGTGGGGAGGACACTGTGCTTTTCAAGGATGGAATGAAGAGCTGCCCGCTCTCGTTAGCTCTATCAGATGATGGAATTTTAAGAATTTAAGACTGACCAAGAGTTAGTCTGAGAAAAACAGGGAGGCTGTAAAGAAACCCTTATGCAGTAACTTTATCCAGTTGGGGCAGATAAATCAGCAAGGACAACCTTTCCCATGACCTTCTCGCCTCTTTTTTTCCTAAATTATTTTCCCAAATTCTCTTTAGAAGGAATTCACTCCTTAATTGATAACTCCTTTTATTTTGAAGCATTCGCTTAAAGCCAGGCAACAGTCGTACTTAAAAGGGAGGGTTTAAAGAGAAAAGTACACATGCAAAGGTACACATAGGCTGACGGCTGGAAAGCAATTGTGCATGCAATAAGCACCAGCTTTTATCCTCCAGTGAAAAGCCCATGATTATTTTAAAACCCCTATCACAAAGCATGCCTGTGCCAAGGCAAAAATTCTATCAATAGTGCAAATCCTGTAAACTAATCAATAAAAACAATCTTGTGAATCTGGATTTCTTTATAACAAAATGAACTGCCCATGCTCCTCTGCTGCTCTCACTTCCAATATCTTAAGAGATGGAGTAGTTGTGCATAGTAGAGTACAGCATCCTGAGGGAGATGAGGGTTGTGCGAATGATTTCACAGGGAGGTGAGCACTCCAGATCAACTGGCTGTCAGTCTTGGCAGAAAAGCCCCAAGAACACCAAGTCTGCCCCAATTCTGCCGTCTCACTGGTCACAGTCAGACATGCAACCCTTGACTGACAAGGCAAAATCGAATAAGGGGGAAAACATCTGTTTTCCAAAACAGCAAGAATGGAGAATCATGACTCTATCCAACACCTACTCGAGCAGCACAGGCAATACTGCAGCTTCTTCCTTTCTTCTATTTAACAAGGCAGGGAGGGCTCTTACCTCAGCAACAGTTTTACAAGTATGCTGCTTATTTTGTAATAGGAGAACATCAGCTCATGAAATTTGGGGCACTTACCCTTCTAGCTGCTCCTCTCCTAAGATGAGGCGAAGGTTTTTTAGGAAGGACAAGGAGACCAAGGCATGGGAATGGCGGATCTTCACGTAGCCCGTCACCACCTCGATGAGCCCCATGAAGTTCTCCAGTTCTGAAGCAATGTTATCTACATTGAAAGGGGATCGTGTCACTGTGTGCTTACTTGGTGTAAGGGTGACATACTTGGATTCTTACAAACACAAGTGAGAACAATTCAATGGCAGGTGCCCCCTGAGATGCTCAGGCTCCCAGCACAGGACTGGCCATTCCCGGACAAAAGCACGCTTCCCTGGCTTGACTCTCAACAACCACTCCTGGAATGAGGACTCCCAGGCAGGGGAAGGCAAGTTTCTAGGAGGTTGGGGGTACTACAGCTCTCAAGCTGATCATAAATACCAGACTGGCAATTAGCTAAGGCTGACAAATGTAGGGAACGTCTTTTAATATGCTCTGTCAACAGACAGTATGGCCTCCACAGTACAAGGGCATGACTAAATCAACAACATTTTCTCCATCTCATTCAGAACTGCCTGTGCTGCCTTTCTAATTCCTAAGATACAGGAATCTATATTTAAAGGTTCCATTTTACTAAGACTAGAAGAAAATATACCAAAATGTTAACAACGGCTATCTATGAGGGATTTTTAAAAATTCATTTCTGCATTGCTAAGTTTTCTATAATATTTACGTATTGCTTTTGGAACTAGAAAATAGTTGGAAAAATAGTTGCTATTACAGATGTACAAACATAATATGCAAACAACAGGTTTCCTTTCATCTTGTTTAGTCTACCCTTTCCCCTAGTAAATAAAAACCAATTTTCAGTTCAACTAACGCTAAAATTTTAATAAAGACCATAATGAACTGGGTGTGGTTCAATTAATGGGATTTTACTGTGTATAATTTATGAAGACATATTTAATAAAAGGCTCTATTTTGCTTTGAGTTGATACAAATAAAATAAGGGTACTAAAGGATAAAGCCCTACATCTAATTTAACAGCTTTCCAAGAAAAATTAAAGGGAAATTTAAGTTGAAAAGATAAGAGCTTGTGTGCAGTTGATGTTTTAAGGAAGAGATCCTGAATTTTAAATGTGGGGCAGGAAGCATGCCTTAGTCAAGATCAGGAAATTTCCCCTATAATGAGATGTCCCATCATCCTAAATCCAATCTATTTCCTGCAATGGACATAAACCGGAAGACACACTTCATCATCATGCATAAATATGCACCAATTCCTTCATAAAATGATACTTCTCCATGGATTTAATTCACAGATTGAAATTTTATCTTCAGAGGAAGATAAAAAAGTTTAGGCACTCAAAAGGTATGTTCTAGGGATAAGCAAGTTAAAAGTAAATGAGAAAATGCAGACACAGCCAAAAGAATTAAACTTCAGAAGTACCATGAGAGCAGGGAAGCCCTAGTTGTGGGGAACAGAGTTACCTTCATCATGGAGGACTGAGAGTGGGTATATTGTGAACAACAGCAAGGGATATCAACAAAGTCAGAAGAAATAAGCAAAAACTTGTTTCTGTCCTTTCTAAACCTTAAGAAAACAGTTTATTCATTTAACAAATATTAAGGAAAAGCAAATTCTCAAAATACATTATTTTTCCTCTCAAACTGTAAAAAAAAAATTCTTCATAAAAGGATTTCCCCAAAAAATTCCTTTCAACTTGAAAGTCTTTTTACAGTATTTATTCTAGCTTATAAAACTATCAGTACCTTGAACAAGTGGTCCCAGTAGCAGAGAATTTAAGGCACCATTACTAGAAGCCCTTGGCAATGAAAAAATCACAAGTGAAAAGATTTTTTAAATTATCCAGGCATGGTAGGGTGTGCCTGTAGTCCCAGCAACGTGGGAGGCTGAGTAGAAGGATTGTTTGAGACCAGGAGTTCCAGGTTACAGTGAGCTATGATTGTGCCATTGCACTCCAGCCTGGGTGACACAGTGAGACTCTGTCTCAAAACAAAACAAAGAAACAAACACACAAAAAAACAAAGTGAAGAGATCGCAGGCTAAGTCAGTGGGAAATCCTTTGCACAAATCCAACTTAGAAGCAACTTACCAGGAATGCCATCTACTGCAAATATAGGTCATTGTACCGAGGTGAGACTGAAACTTTACGTACACAATGACACATACTTGTATCCTTTTGTCTCTCACAAGTAAATCTGGCAATCTAGCATTCTTTTGGACTTCATAAAAGTTTAACGTGGTATCACTAAACTTCCCTTTGCTCAGTCTTCTCAGTAAATTCAAGTAACGATCACTCTTTAGACTTGAAAGATGTGTGGATTTGGCTACAGCTGGAGTCTGCTGAGTCACACCTCTGATCCAATGGTCTCTTCTGGGGTTTGTATGTGTCAGGGCTTGCCTCTCCTATGCAAGATGTGACTAACAAAAAGATGAGCGATGACCCTCTTTACAGGAATAAATGATGTGCCAATGGCTAAAAAACAGATTGCCTTTCAATCTGTTTTTTATCTTTCAGGGAAACTCAAAGAAGAGACGTCATGCGTGAGGCTTACACACCATGTTGTTTATCTAAGCCCATATTTTAGTGGTGACTCAGGGACAGGAGCATGAAAAGCATCAACAAAAGAAAACCATGAGATCTAGCCATTTTTTCAGTGGGATGAAATACTTACTCCCCCGTCGGATGTTAATGAGCAAATTGCCCTTGAAGATGGTGCATCCTTGGAGCATCTGAGCAGAAGTAACAGAATCAATGGTCTTTGTTTTCTTTTCTTCCTCACAGACCTTGGGGCAAGGACCTTCACAAGGGATGCAGTACATGCTGTTGAAGAAAAAAAAAAATCAAAAACACAGATAATTGAGTCTGTCTTCTTGCATTAAAAAAGTCATAAGGATATGCTTTTTATTGTTATTACAGCATGCATTAGAAAAAGCAACTGTTTTGAAGTGTTCGTGTAGTCACATGGTATATCATTCCCAAGCCCACCCAAGATAAGCCACTCACATTGCAACCAAAAGGAGAAAGAGCCTACAAAGGAAGAGCGTGTTGCTTGCTTCCAGACAAAATACATGATGCATCCTCAAGGCATCTGTGTATCATAGCCTGTTGACTGATGAGCCAGCTGGTTCCATGTGGGAGAGATAGTGTTGCAGAAAGGAAGCTCTGGGGGTTCTCTGGAGGAACACAGAGCTGCTTTCTGATATTGTGACCCTGGCCTGTGTACCTGGAGCAGTAGCTAGGAGAGAAGACAGGGACAGCAAAGGGACTGTAGTGTCTCTGCCTAACAGTAGTCCAGCTCCTGCAGTCAGTGTCTCAGGGAAACCCAGTGATGGATGCCAAAAGGCATGTGGTACAGCGCAGATCCATTATTTTCTTGCTAAAGCACAACTGAAATTATTTCTTGACAGTGTTTTGCAGAAACTTGTAAACTGATCCAAATGTTGTTTTCGCTGCATACACAATAAAAGCAAGGGGTTTCCATTACTTTGTAATGAGCTCTTATTTCAAATGCTATCCTGAACATGGCACAAACCACCAAGAGTCAGGGACAAGAAAGACTGGCACTTTTCCTGCTTACCTGCCGTTATTTACAAAATAGCAGACAAAACGCTAACCTAGCAGCTGAACCTTTGGGATCTATAGTTATATATAGAACAAGGGTCAGAAAGTTGAACTGATTTCCAAACAAGACAAATGATACGACCTTTTGCGACGTGTGTGTTAACAGGATGGTAAGTTGGGGAGCCATTACATGTACATTATTGTTCTTAAATCATCTCTCAAATTTCATGAAGTAAAAACATTCAAGAAAAACAGTGTAAATTATAGCACTTTTTATTAATGTCCCTTCCCCCTATCTATGAAAGTTATTTTGTATCTAAGACAAAGATGTAGGGTTCTGTTCTGTTTAAAAGCTAATAGGTAAACAAAACTTCTCTGGTATTTTCCTATTGCGTGTTTGGGAGAATGGGGATCATGGCTTCCAGAAGGCTCCTGCAGGAACTGGACCCACCCACAGATGGGGAGTCCTTCCTCTACCATTGCACTCACCATTCTCATTTCTAGCCTGGGTTGGGGGCTTACCTTCAGCACTTTTTTAGTTGGTCTTCTGTTGTTTCTAATTTATCTACATACCCTATAAACTCCCACTCTCCCTTTAAAAAAACATTTTATTTTAAAATAATTATAGAGTCATAAAAAGTTGCAAAGATTTACAAAGTTACAGAGAGATCCCACATAGCCTTCATCTAATTTCCTCCAATGGTCACTACATCTTACATCATGATAATGCAGTATCAAACCTGGAAATTAACTCTGAGTGTGTGTGTGTGTGTGTGTGTGTGTGTGTGTGTGTACGCACGTGCCCGCATGGTGCTCTGTCACTGATCACTTGTGTAGATTTGTGTAATCACAACAATCAAGATACAGAACTGTTCCATCACCACAGAGCTCTCCCTGATGCTACCTGTTCATACTCACTGCCCTGCTCAACCTAGTCCCCAATGTCCCTAACACCTGGCAACCACTTATCTGTTTTCCATCTCTATAATCTGTCTTTTTTTTTTTGAGACAGGGTCTCACTCTGTCGCCCAGGCTAGAGTGCAGTAGCATGATCTCAGCTCACGATAACCTCCACCTCCTGGCGGTTCAAGTGATTCTCCTGCCTCAGCCTCTGGAGTAGCTGAAACTACAGGTTTGCACCACCATGCCTGGCTTCTATATATTTTTTTTTGAGACAAGAATCTCACTCTGTCACCCAGGGTGGAGTACAGTGGCACAATCTTGGTTCACTGCAACCTCAGCCCTTCTGGGTTCAAGTGATTCTCCTGCCTCAGCCTCCTGAGTAGCTGGGATTACAGAGACGGGTCACCACACCCAGCTAATTTTTGTATTTTTAGTAGAGATGGGGTTTCACCAAGTTGGCCTCCTGACCTCAAGCAATCTGCCCACCTCAGCCTCCCAAGGTGCTGAGATAGGTTATGAGCCACTGTGTCCGGTCAAACTTTGTATTTTTAGTAGAGACAGGGTTTCACTATGTTGGCCAGGCTGGTCTCGAACTCCTGACCTCAGGTTATCCACCCACCTCAGCCTCCCAAAGTGCTGGGCTCACAGGTGTGAGCCACCTCGCCCGGCTATAATCTGTCATTTTGAGGATGTTGTATAAATGGAATTATACAGTACGTGATCTTTTGAGGTTGGCTTTTTCACAGAGCATAACGTTCTTGAGATCCATCCAAGCAGTGTACTTCAATGGTTTGTTCCTTTTTATTGCTGAGTAATAATATTGCATGGTGCAGATGTCCCACAGTTTGTTTAACTAATTACCTATCATAGGACATCTAAGTGATTTCCAGTTTGGGGTTATTACAAATAAAGCTGCTACGGACGATGGTGTACATGTTTTTGTGTTGACATAAATTTCATTTCTCTGTAAATATCCATGGTTACAACTGCTGGGTTGTAACGTAAGTGTATGTTTAGTTTATCTCCATCTTTCACTCAAATAGAAAAATCTGAAGCTGGGTACAGTGGCTCACATCTGTAATCCCAGCACTTTGGGAGGCTGAGGCAGCAGGATCACTTGAGCCCAGGAATTTGAGGCTGCAGTGAGCTATGATAGTGCCACTGCACTCCAGCCTGGGCGACACAGCCAGTCTATCAAAGAGAAAAGAAAAGGGGGAAAAAAAAAGGAAACAATCATCTTTGGTAAAAAGTCTAGGAGTCATCGGGCACTTAAAAAATGTTTTTCTAAGAAATGTTTTGATAACATGTTTATAGATTAAGCTTCCTCAAATCCATTATGGTATAGAGAAGGTATAAACAAGATAAAAAAATAAATATTTTAAAGTAATTGTTAAGTAAGCCTCAAAGGCAGAGAGAAGGGAATTTATTATTCTTTATGGTGTTTTATTTTTAAACAAAAAGGTAGATGTATAGTTTTGAATGGACTGTAAGAATGAATAGGGGAAATAATGGCTCAATTCTCTGAAGAGTGTGCTAGAGCGGAAGAAACAACACTGTCAAATGGACAGCATTCCTACTTTGCCACAACTCTGGCGGCTGCAGAATGACCAAAGGCCTCCAAATGTCATTCAGAAAATGTATTCACAAAACAAAGATGATAGCATACTGAGTTCATGGACAAGCTACCGCTCCCCTAACCCCACCCCAAGGAGCAAGGTGATGTCTCAATAGTGGCTGAGCCTCAACTTGGTTCCAGGCACTGCCCCTGGGCCCGAGGTGTGCACCAGTAAAGGCCCTTTTACACTCAAAGGCTGCCAACAAAATGTGAGTACAATGCGGTAGACTGATTCTGGACATAATATGTATCCTCTGCAGCTCACTGAAGTCCTTGGCCTATTTATCATTTTAAAGTATTCAGAATAATTTTGTTCTTCGTTACTATCCTAATGGTTATACAAATCATAAGAGGCAGAAAGTTGCTCTACATCTAATACTATAAAAGAAAATGAGTATTATCTTTGATTTGAAGGTAAACCTACAGTAGAAGCTGCATCTCCAAATAATACACTAGAAAAAGAACCCCTTTATAAACACTTGCTCGATGTACTTTATAGAAATAAACTGCAGCAAAAATTATATTTAAAATTAACATCTACTTTTCGAATGATAAATGATATTTATTTATTTTTTTTTTTTTGAGACGGAGTCTCACTCTGTTGCCCAGGCTGGAGTACAGCGGCGCCATCTCGGCTCACTGCAAGCTTTGCCTCCCGGGTTCACGTCATTCTCCTGCCTTAGCCTCCCGAGTAGCTGGGACTACAGGCACCCGCCACCAGGCCTGGCTAATTTTTTGTATTTTTAGTAGAGACGGGGTTTCACCCTGTTAGCCAGGATGGTCTCTATCTCCTGACCTCACTTTGTGATCCGCCTGCCTCGGCCTCCCAAAGTGCTGGGATTACAGGCGGGAGCCACCACACCTGGCCGATATTTTTATATTTGTAGAATAGATTTTGACAGACTCAGAAAGACAGGCACCCTGGTGCTAATCACGAAGAAGGCATTTTGTCCACTAAAACAGCACTTTCCTAAAAGTCCTTTTTTTTTTTTTTTTTTTTTTTTTTTTTTTTGAAACAGAGTCTCTGTTGCCTGTGCTGGAATGCAGTAAGGTGATTTTGGCTTATTTCAGCCTTGACCTCAAGGGCTCAGGTGATCCTCCCACTTCCAATTCCCGAGTAGCTGAGACTACAGGTGTGTGCCAACACGCCCAGCTAATTTTTGTATCTTTTGTACAGATGGGGTTTGCATGTTGCCCAGGCTGATCTTGAACCCATGGGCTCAAGGGATCTGCCTACCTCGGCCTCCCAAAGTGCTGGGATTACAGGGGTGAGCCCCTAAAAGTTCTTTACTCTGCTCCAGGAAAGGGAACAGCAACCCCAAATCTCCAATCTTCTTTTGCTTTCAAAATTGTAGTTCCCACATTTCTAAACAATGCTAGCATCTTATTTTCAAAAGCATAAACCCAATCTTCTTTTGCTTTCAAAGTTATAGTTACCACATTTCTAAACAATGTTAGCATCTTATTTTCAAAAGCATAAACCAATGACAAATTTGTAGAAGTCCAGTTGACATGTACAAAAGGGATGGCATTTGTTATAAGAAACTCCATTTTTTTTTTTTTTTTGGAGACAGAGTCTCGTTCTGTCGCCCAGGATGGAATGAAGTGGTGTGATCTTGGCTCACTGCAACCTCTGCCTCCCAGGTTCAAGGAATTCTCCTGCCTCGGCCTCCCGAGTAGCTGGGACTACAGGCACGTCCACCATACCCGGCTAATTTCTGTATTTTTAGTAGAGACAGGGTTTCACCACGTTGGCCAGGCTGGTCTCAAACTCTGACCTCAGGTGATCCATGCACCTCAGCCTCCCAAAGTGTTGAGATGACAGGCGTGAGCCACATGCCCGGCCATAAGGAAATTCTTTGCTTCCCAAGTGAAGTCTCAAAGTTCAGGAAGGAAAATGAAGGACATGATGAGCACTGAGGGAGGGTCAAGGTAGAGGGGGATGAGAGGAAGGAAGTGTTGATGGGAAAATGTTGCTTATTTTAAGCTACTGCTTACTCTGAGCTGCTGCTAGCTCTTGCACTAAGATGTTTAGGGCTGCTTGCTGGTCTCAAGGATGGTGGTGGGGGCTTGGCCTGTCTTTTCTCTTGCACTTCCAAAGCCTCACCTGGCTAGCAACACCTAGACTAGGAAAATCTAAAACTATAGTCCCGTCTTAGATGCCAGCTTGGCAAGTACCCAGAGAGACCATGAACTCTGGGTATTGAAACCAGCAAGCAGGTACTTAATTTCAAATGGCCAGGCAGTATGCACTTAAAAAATAAAACAAACTGGTGAGGGGGGCCAGTAAGCCATGCCAATTGTTCCCAGAATCTCACCAAACATTTAAGGTAAGCCAGCCCTCTCAAACTGACCCACCTCAGTTAACTTCCTGAGGGCTGCACCCAGATGAAACAACTGACAGTCTACTTCTCTGTGCCAGGATGGCGGGTGGAGTGGGGGCGGGTAGTGACCACAGGTGTGGCCACGACTGACCTCTGGCTGCCGTTGCGGATGAAGCCTGAGGGGCACTCCTGCATGCACTCGCCGTCGTGGATCACGAAACCCTCGGAGTCGCTGCTCTCGGCGCTGAGGATGTTGGCGCAGAAGTCACGGTCCACACAGCGCCAGCCCTCAAACCTGTAGGTGTTGGGCGGGCAGGCAGGCACGCAGACACCGGCGTAGTAGTAGTGGCGGCAAGCTACACAGGCCGTGTCGTTGTCAGGCGCGCTGCAGCTGCCCAGGCACTCGGGGTGGCAGCACTCGTTGTTCTCGGTGCATGCCCTCTTCCCACAGGCACTCGGGCACACTGTGGAGACAGAGGAGAGACGGAGGTGAGATGGGGCAGGGGCGGCACCGCCTTCTCTGGGCCTGGCCAGCATCCTTCTGGGTCATTCACTGCTACCACCAGCACCAGATCGCTCACTGAGGAGACAATACAAAAACACACTACGAAATCCTCTCCCCAACCACTTAGACCTGCAGAGAGTAGATATATTTAAAGTTCAGCCTGTCCTAGGAACTCCTTGTTTGGTCTGGGACAAACCATTAGCGTCGGTGATCCTGATCCTCTCTCTTCCCATCTGTAAAATGAGGGAGATAATACCCACTTTCGAAGGTTGCCTCAGGCATGGGTGAGCCAGTGGAAGCCCTAACAGGAACCCTATGGTTCATTAGTAATTTAAAAGGCATTGTGCTATGCTCACTTTGCATTTCAAATATGTTCCTTACTGAAAACTCTTTTAAAGCCTTAGCGTGTAGAAATGCTTATTTTGAAAATGATTAAACTACACTCTATAGTAAAGATGATAGCATTCAAAATGACTTCAGGAAAATTTCTGTTGGCTTAATGATATCAAAGGTGTTACCCCAAATAAGCCATGATATCCTAACCTGTAAGATGACCAAGAAGTCACCATGTCTGAGGGTCATTCTCAAGTCCAAGAACACGCGTTTGTTACAGGAAAGGGGTCCTGACCCAGATCCCAAGAGAGGGTTCTTGGATTTTACTCAAGAATAATTCAGGGTGAGTCTATAAACTGAAAGCAAGTTGATTAGGAAAGTAAAGGAACAGAAGAACCAGGACAGAGCGGTTGCCCATTTTTATGGTTATTTCTTGATGATATGCTAAACAAGGGGTGGATTATTCATACCTCCCCTTTTTAGACCATATAGGGTAACTTCCTGATGTTGCTATGGCATCTGTAAACACTCATGGTGCTGGTGGGAGTGCAGCAGTGAGGACGACCACAGGTCACTCTCGTCACCATCTTGGTTTTGGTGAGTTTGGGCCGGCTTCTTTACTGCAACTGTTAGATCAGCAAGGTCTTTATGACCTGTATTTTGTGCTGACCTTTAATCTCATCCTGTTACTTAGAATGCCTTAACCGTCTGGAATTCGGCCCCATTTTACCTAGCTCCTATTCAAGATGGAGTTGCTCTGGTTTCAATGCCTCTGACAGGTGGGTGAGTAGTATCTCTGAGCCCACGGAACCACAGGATATTAGAAGCCATTTCCTCTAAGCCTCTTTGTGTGCTAAAGTTAAATCAGTGTCTAATAACCACAGATCCATGTGTACATCCCAAATAGATGAGCTGGCATTTATTTCCATAACAATTCTGCCATGATCACACTCTGTGGGCTGTTAGTCTTACTTGTAAATTTAGTATAAATCAACAAAATATGAAATCTGGTTTGCATTATACATTTCCTACTTTATCCTCAAATTGGAAAACAATACAAAATTATTTAAATGTGTGTGTTTTTGACTCTGACCTGCAATACTGAGTGGAGATTCTAGAATTCGTTTTTTCTTGTAATAAAAATACATGATGAAAAAAATCAGAGGTCACAAACATGTAAAGAGAATACAGAGAACGAGTAAGTCCATGTACCCACAAGTGACCCCTTTATTAATATCTTCATGCAGACCTTCCCTGGTCCTTTCTTATGTATGTACATGGACATATAAATACAAGTATCTATAAAAAGGACAAGCCATTCTGAAAGCTTTTTTTTTTTTTTTTTTTTGGCACAAAAGGTTGTGAATTCCACAAACATTTAACAGCAGTACTACATCCCATTGTAGAATGTATATCGTAAGTTACACCTGTTCCCAACTATAAGATATTTCCTTTACTTTTTATTATTGCAATCAGCAAAGCAATCTTCATGAGCACCCTTAACATTTCGTTCGGATCAATTTCCAGAATTCATCTTGTTGGGTTAAACTGTCCTCTAGAAAGTTTGTACCAGTTTATATACCCACTAGTTGCCTCCAAGAGTTCCTATTTCGCTGCAAATAGGTGAACTTGAAAACAGATATCAGAACTTGGACATGCAAATAAACAGTGTCACCTCTGAAGAAAATTGCTGTGATACTGTCAAGTTTAAAATACTTTTGCAACTTTCTCTTTTGAAGTCATCCTTTGACAGAAACAACAGGTTGCCTTCCATTATTTATTCTTCTTATCGTTTTCAGTAATTTTTAGTTGGGAATATTGCCATCCAGTTACAGACTACATCTCCCAGTCTTCCTTGTAGCTAGAGGTGGCCCTATGACTTAAGTTCTGGCCAGCGAGATATAAACAAACTTTTTGACTGGAAGACTCCTGAGAAGAGAGAGGGCATGGCCATCCTGCTCCTTGATGGCTGGAATGCAGTAGTAATGCATTCTTGAGCTCCAAGCTCAAGTACCAACCTTGGACCACAAGGTGAAACATCAAGAATGGTGAAGCACAATAAAAGGAACTTAGTACCTCACGAGAGTGGGGTCGCTAGGCTAACCCTGGACTGCTTACTCCAGACATCTTTAGATGCAAGAAAATACACTTTTATCTTGTTTCAATGACTGCTATTCATATATGCAACTCAACTAATCCCAACTGAGACATGTCTTCAGAGCTATCTATAAAGTAAAGAAGAAACCCATTCCTGTCAGTTTATGCCATTTTGTTGATAAGGATTGGCTCTCAATGACTCCAGGCTATTTCCAAAAACTAATCTAACCCACAAGTAATAAGGAGTTACCCATCTCTGATCACACCATAAAAGTATGCATTTTATGAGTTCCTAAAACGTTGGGATATATATGCTGTCTGACAAGGTGACTTTCTTGAAGAGAATAACACAAATTTGAATTTACAAACCTAGTATATTTGCTGTAAACACACACACACACTCTCTCTATCATCAAGTCCCCACTTGAAGACAGTTAATAATTTCAAATATATCCATTACAGAGGTCACGTCAAGGTCCAAGATCTAAAGATGCACTGAAATTGGGTATCCCAATTTCATGTTTTTAAACTGGTAACAACAGAATATAATTCCATCTATTCTTCATTTATTCATTTAGCAACTATTTAATGTGTGCTGCACCTGTGTGCCAGAGAGATGCACGCAGGACCAGCGCCAATCCTGTCCCCAAGGAATGGACGATACAGCAAGTACAGTAGTGAGTGGAGCTGCCTGGTGTTTCCTGGACTTCTGGGTGCTGGGGAAGGTTTTGTGGAGTTGCAAGTGGAAAGATGAGCAAGGGAGGAATAAAGAACATGGCAGGCGCAATCACATGTAAATGCTTGTAAAAGCAATGGGGTCACTATGGGTGCAAGGGCTGGGTGTTAATGAAGAAGGCCAGGGACCACGGCTCAGGGAGGCACTGATGGCCTGTCCAAAACGGTTTAGCCCAACTGTGGATAATATGAAACCATGGAGAGTTTTAGGCAAGGGAACAACATGGCCAGATTTTCGTATCAGAAAGGTTACCTGGCAGCAGTGCAAGGGGCATGATGATCAGAGAGCGTAGGGTTGAAAGGAGAGAGGGACCAGGCTGGAAGAGAGCAGACTTTCAGCCTATGTTATTCCCACAAAATTCACGTCGTATAATAGATCTGTGAGGTTCAATAACAATGCTAGAGAAACAACTCTCACATTCCTGCTCATCAGGCGTGTGCCAGCAGTATTAAGAATACACCCATCTCGGAGCACTGAAGTCCCTGGAGGTTGCTCTTCAGACATCACCATCACCATGCTTTGTCATTAGAGGAAGGAAACACTGATTGAGAATCTTACCGTCATCATCAGAGACTAACTGGGGGGACCAACATCTACTTGCAGAATCCCTTTCCCTGACAATTTAAAGAAAACATTACATAAAATGATGTGTAATAGACATTAAGATCAAGTAGCTATTAATGCAGTAGTAATAACTCAAGAATGTTGAAAAGAACAGAAAAATGTCCCTCTGCACTTGCTTGCAAATGATTATACCTAAATATCAATGTCGGGCTTTTCCAGGATGAGAAAGAAAGAAAGAAAAAAAAACTTGACAAAGTACTTGTAGACATATTCTGCATTTCCCACACATCTGAACAGTGGTCCCCCAAAACCTCCCAAAGGAGTGAGTGAAATTGTATCATCCAGTCAGTCAGTTCGTGCCACAACCAATACACAGGCTGGGGAAGTCGGGTTTGTTTCGGTGGTGGGAGCTATTTCTGAAGGAACTTCAGTAAAACCAACCAGGAAAAATCATTTTCTTTATATACAGAGCAACTTCTTAAAGGGATCACAAATCAAGGGGTTCCTTTGTTTTAAATGATGCAAACTATGCATAAGCACATGCTCTATGCGGGAGTAGCAATGGAATGTGATGGGGAGAAGAGGGGAAGGTCAAAAGGAAAGGTGATGTGTTTGTTAGAGGACGAACTGTGTAAATAAGCATTGCTCCAGAGACGGCCACCATGCTCCCCTCACTGAAGCACAACCTGAAAGAATCTGGGAGGCAAGCAAGAGAACGCGAGCAAGTGCGGGATTAGAGTCCCGGAGCCAGCTCCAGAAGCCCGCTGTAAATTTTGTCTCATCTCGATGTATATAAATATTATTAGTGTTCAGGACCATTAAGGGATTTCTTGAAAAGCCCCGGGCAGTGTGTCTCGCCAGCAGATGGATGGCTGTTCCATGTGAGCGCCAAAACTGAGAATTTCATCTAGTACCAAATTTCCATTACAGTGCTATGGGGGAAAAGAATGGACCCTCTTCTCTGGCTTCTATGAATAAACACACTGAGTGCGATTAAAGGCATTTCAGCTTTTAAAAATAGGAGGAAAGCAGAAGCTGCTATAAACTAACAAATATACAAAGAAAAAAGCAAACTGATTTTGCCCATGAGATCTTTCTATTCCTTGGAATTCTTAGTGACCAACAATAAAAACAAAGGCCCATCTAAACTGTTGGAAAAGCTAACAATATGTCCCGCATCTACCACTAAAAGGATTGGTTCAGGGTCGTGATCACATAAAAACGAGGCACTGCATTTAAAAGCTCGTTCTCTTCATTTTTTTTTTTCCTTGGGGGGAGAGGAAAAAGAGTCACACGCATCAGCCTTTAACTCTCTCCTTCTCCAGAGTCCTTGAATGTATCAAATTATTTCTAGAGTTTTTTAAAAAACCATTTGTTTTTGTTCTTGCCAGAGTTTTTTTTTTTTTTTAATAATCATTAATTTGGAGAAACCATTTTTAAAAGCACACCATAGGCCGGGCATGGTGGCTCATGCCTGTGATCCCAGAACTTTGGGAAGCCGAGGCAGGCATATCACCTGAGGTCAGGAGTTCAAGACCAGCCTGCCCAACATAGAGAAACCCCATCTCTTACTAAAAATACAAAAATTAGCCAGGTGTGGTGGCACGTGCCTGTAATCCCAGCTACTTGGGAGGCTGAGGCAGGAGAACTGTTTGAACCCAGGAGGCGGAGGCTGCAGTGAGCCAAGATGGCACCACTGCACTCCAGCCTGGGCGACAGAGCTAGATCATGCCATTTTACTCCAGCCTGAGGGACAAGAGCGACACTCTAGCTCCAAAAAAAAAAAAAAAAAAAAGATACTCAACTTCTTCACAAGGAACAAAACATGAAAGGGGGGGGGGGTCACTTGGCCATACAATATTTTACAATACAAACAATTTTATCCGCGATAATTTCTAGAGGAAAGAACTTATTTCTGTAGATGTTCAAATAAGGTAAAGCTTCTGAATCAAAATACAGAAGAGTTTAGGGCCGTCTCAGCTGTTTCTGGGTTGCCCTAAGGGACACTGTTCCATATAAACACAGGGAGAAGCCTCCCTAGCAGGCATGCACCCTTATGCAGGCGTATTAACTGCTCCTAACTTCATGAAAGTGAGCTTCGACCTCCAAAGTGCATCAGAGAGACACATGGTCCAAAGAGATTTTATGATTCTCTTGCCTTGCCAGGAGAGGAACTGACCATCAGACAACACAGGGAGGAGAAGGACAGGGAGAGGAGGGGAGGGCAAGCGAGGGGCTGTAAGTAAACTGACATGCAGGGTCCTCCCCCAGCCCGAACAGAAGTCCACCCAGGCCATGGGCATTCTTCTCCAGAAAGGACTTAGCTCAGCTGAGGGAATGAGAAAGGCTTCTTTGGATTTTAGCAGTCAGGCCTCAGGTAGGTTACACCCTATAAACCTGGCAGGTTCAGGACTCAGCCCAGCCCTCCCAGGGCTCACAGCCTGAGGACGAGCAGTGGGAATATGAGCCAGTAGCAAGCAAAGGGCAGATTAGGGCTGCTTGCCAGGGGAAGGGACTTCCAGGCCAAAGCTGGAAAAGTGAGTAGGAGCTAGCAGGTGCATGGGGATGTTGGCAGAGCCGACAGAGAGTGTGGGCCAAGAGAAGCAAAGGTAACAAAGAAGACCTCGGCACGACTGAAGGGTGGAAGCACTGGGGACAGAGGGGAGGGGAGACTGGGAGGAAAGATGGTGTGCCCCGAGGTAGGAGAGCCTGGAACAGTCTTTTAATCCAGCAATAGGAGTTTGGACTACTCTTAAGAGGAAAAAGACTATTTTAAGCGGGAGGCACATGATCAGATGTGCATTTTAGCCACAGCGGCCCAGATCAAGTGCAGATGAGGAAAAGCAGGGTAGATTCAAGATATGTCCAGGACCATTTGGAAGGGTACAGAACTTTTTTTTTTTTTTTTGAGAGGGAGTCTCGCTCTGTCGCCCAGACTGGAGTGCAGTGGCGCTATCTCAGCTCACTGCAAGCTCCACTTCCCGGATTTTCGCCATTCTCCTGCCTCAGCCTCCCGAGTAGCTGGGATTACAGGTGCCTGTCACCACGCCCGGCTAGTTTTTTGTATTTCTAGTAGAGACAGGGTTTCACAGTGTTAGCCAGGATGGTCTCAATCTCCTGACCTCGTGATCTGTCTGCCTTGGCCTCCCAAAGTGCTGGGATTGCAGGAGTGAGCTACCGCGCCCCGCTGGGTACAGAACTTTTCTTTTGAGGGGTACAGAAAGATTAGCTCAGTCTGGGACGTGTTGTTTTTGTGTACACATCCGAACGGAAATGCCTAGCGCACAGTTTGTATGGATGCAATCAGGCGCAATCTGAGCTGGAAATGTCCTGAGGTGTGGTCAGCAGATGGATGGAGAGGGGATTGTGGGTGGGGTGTGGGGGAGGTCTGAGGATGCCCGGGGGACCCAGGACAGATCCCAGCACACACCGTGGCCAAGGCTACCACCGTTCACAGGGGCTTAGCAACCCCCAGCAGAGTCTTCACTCCTTTAGAATACCCCACTCCTTTAAAAGAAATGTGCTCCAGTGGATTACAGTATATTCATCTGTGAATTCCCAGACCCATGTTTCACCCTTCTCTCTCCCCAAGTCTAGGTAACAATAATAATGTATTTGTGGAATTATCTGGAGCCTTGTGAACACGCTACCAAGGGCCTAAAGGCAAAGAGTTTTCAACCAAGGGTTGGTCCTTGCTGCCTTCTGTCTGGTCTTCAAACTAACCAGAGTGACAATAAAAAGAGCCCCTCCCTCAGGGGCTACTTAGGAAGCCTGTGTGCCCCGCTGCTTTTCCAGGGAGGCAGAGGCAGCCCAGCAAACACTTTCGACAGAAAGGGTATCTTTATTTCCAACACCCACGAATGACTGCAGAAGGGCTCAGGGAGCCCATGACTGGCACAGGAGGAGGACAGCCTGGCCAGGGCAGGCGCTGAGTCCACTCAGCCGACAGGTGTGCCACCATGCTCTCGCCTCGTAAAATAATCTTCAATCAGCCCTCGCTTCTGTCCTCTCACACATACTACTCTCCACCCCTATCACCCCAGTGAAGAACAGAGTGATGGTGAGCACAGACTTCTCAGGCTCAGAGAGCCACCGTATTGTACCTCGGCATATTAGTTTGAAGTTCTCTAAACAAGTCTGCTAGTTTGGAAAAGGAAGCTTAGTTGAAAATGTTTAGACCCATGAGGTAAAACCAAATGCTGCACATACACACAGTAAAGAAATATTTTCTCAAAATGAAGACAAGAGGATTCAATCAAGCTTCTGGTCATCCTAAGGAATGGTTAAAGAAAAACCCCACTGAGCCACTGCCTAGAGATTCCAGGAAGAGTTTAAAACAACTTCCAAACAGGTTTCTGTCTGGAGCTGCAGCCATTATGTGGAAGCAGCTATGCATGGCAAAAGAAAGCTCAAGTGGCAAGCTCTGTGTCTTAAACATTCACAAAAGAAAATCACATTGGCAACATCACTCTTCTCAATGCCAAAAAGAAACAACCTCATTCTAGAGAAAATATCCCACTACAGTAGTTAGACCCAGAAGAAACACTTTATGGTCAGAATGGAAGATATCACAGTTTGTCTGTCTGAACCTAAATAAAAAGGTTTTCAAGAGAACCAGTGTTTTGGGGGTGCACCCAGGAGCACACAGAAAGGTACACCCGAACAGAACTCTCAGTGTGCATGGCAGGGCTGGTTAGTCACAGGGCTGGACCACACCTTTCTGAACCTGTTAAGACAGAAGGCCTGAAAGCTCTCATTTTCTCCCAAGTCCAGTGTGTGCAAGGAGATCTTGCAGTCTTTGAAAGGGGTTGATTTTGAGTCTGCTGTCTTCCTAACAGGAAGAAGCCTAGACAAGGGTGAACTTCCTAAAGTACTAGGGTATACAGAAGGGGCGAGGAGTTACGTATTTTCACCCCTCGTCACTGTCCCTGTTCACTCTCTTCTACATTCCAGTCCCTCTGAGGTGACACTGGGTTGCAGGACTGCTTTACGACATGCAAAAACAGGCAAGCAGCTTCTAGGGCCATGTTTACCAGCCCAGTTACCTGGCCCAATTTACCAGCAACAAGTACTTACGCAGTTCTTTCTCCCTTTCATCCAATCATAGATTCTTAGATTTGAAGAGAAATTTACAGTCATTCATTGCATACTGATCTAAAACACTTCTTTACAAAAACCTGAGTGACCCTTCAAACAAAGTCTAAGGGAACTCATTACTTTCCAGGAAGTGCTACTCCACTGCCAGATAGCACCCATCTTGACCAACTTCCTCCATACACATATTAAAAATGTGCTTTCCTGTACTGAACCCTCCCCAGCCCTCATGCAGGCGTCTGACACACAGGGGAAGTGGGTGTTGCTTTGTACAGGTCAGACTTTCAAACAATATTCCAAGATGATGGTCATGGTTTCCCTCTGAACACCTTACTCAGTCACCACTCACGCAACATGCCCCAGACCTATTCTAACAGTACAGAAGCAGTCTGAACAGTGTAGAATATGACAGAACGAAAAGACAACAATGCTCTTTTTTGCCCAAAGCAGCTTGCTTGCAGTTTCTCTGTATGATCTTAAGAATAACTATCATCAAACATAGCTGGCTCACTCTGAGCTTCTTGTCACCTGAAATTCCTAGGTCTTCTTGTTCAGAGAAACTACTCAAATCTCTAGTATATGAATGTAATTTATACTGGAGATTCTGAATACAGGACTCTGTATTAATATACAGTTAATATTCACTAAGTATATTCCATGTGCCTTGCAATACATTAAGCATCTCACATACATTTCTGCATTTAACTTAATCCTCATAATGATCACAAGGGGGCAGTATCATTATCCTCATTTGTAGATGACCAAATGGTGGAACCAAGAGCACACAGCTGTTAAAAACTGCAAACCTGGCCGGGCGTGGTGGCTCACGCCTGTAGTCCCAGCACTTTGGGAGGCCGAGGTGGGCGGATCACAAGGTCAGGAGATCGAGACCATGGTGAAACCCCGTCTCTACTAAAAATAGAAAAAATTAGCCGGGCGCAGGGGCGGGCGCCTGTGGTCCCAGCTACTCGGGAGGCTGAGGCAGGAGAATGGCGTGAACCCGGGAGGCGGAGCTTGCAGTGAGCCGAGATTGCGCCACTGCACTCCAGCCTGGGCGACAGAGCGAGACTCCGTCTCAAAAAAAAAAAAAAAAAAAAAAAAAAAACTGCAAACCTGGGCTTGGAACCCAGATCCTCCTGATTGCTGATTGCAGCCTCTTTCCCCACTGTGTTTATGGTGGTATGTGGTTGCAGCATGTCTCTACTGTCTAAAAGAAAGGGGTGGCCAGGCACAGTGGCTCATGCCTGTAATCCCAGCACTTTGGGAGGCGGGTGGATCACCTGACGTCAAGAGTTCAAGAGCAGCCTGGTCAACATGGTTAAAGCCCGTCTCTACTAAAAATACAAAAATTAGCTAGGTGTGGTGGTACGCACCTGTAGTCCCAGCTACTCGGGAGGCCAAGGCAGGAGAAGTGCTTGAACCTGGGAGGCGGAGGTTGCAGTGAGCTGAGATCGTACCACTGCACTCCAGCCTGGGCAACAGAGTGAGACTCCATCTCAAAAATAAATAAATAAATAAATAAATAATTTTAAAAAACAATGAAGGGCTATGGGAGTTCATCTCACACTACTTTTCCACTTGAGCATGCATCCAAAAAGACAGCACCCTTTTCTCCGCCACACTAAGAGGTGTACCACTTAGTCTGAAGGACAAAACCCAGGAAACACGACACTCTGGAAAAGGGTCAGGCATCCAGGTGATGCTAAGGAGATAACACGAACCCACTAAGGCCTTCTTTATTTATTGAGTTCCAGCAAATGGAGACCTCGAGGACTTTTTTTTTTTCTTCTTCTCTGCAGAAGTGTACACGCAGAGTTTTCAGTCTTGCTGAGCTACATGAATTGATGAAGAAAATAAACTCTCATTATCTAATCTCATTAGTAAGACTTGTTTGGGTAGAACTGGCTCTGTGGGTCACTGAGTCTTTCTGGGTCTTGTTGTTCTGTCTCCTGATAGTATAGTCATTTATATATGGTTATATTTGCCCTAAGGAACATGCTGCAGTAACTGCCTCTGATGAGAGGAGCTTCTGCTTCAGTTGTTGCAATTGAGCAGTGACCCTTGCTGATAAACCTGTGGATTTTGGTATCTGTGGGAGGTCCCAGAACGAATCCCCCATGGGCATCAAGAGAAAACTGTCTGTGGTACCAGTATGATGTCTTACAGGCTGTCAAGCTTGTGAAAATAAAGAACAAAGTCTGTTGTGGAGAACAAGAAAAAATGTAGTTCTACGCACGCCATCCCCTTGGTGGTACATATAATCAAGGCTCACAGAAATATTCAAGTTCCACGTAGATTCTCACTGCCCGGGACAGAAGGCATGCCACAAGGTTTGGCTGCTGAATGTATCTGTGAACACTTAATTAATGAGCAAAAGAAATAATCGTCTGACAGTGCCCATTGGATCACTTAAGCCTCCGGAACCAACATGCAACACTGGGCAGAGTATTAAGAAAAAAGAAAAACAAACAAACACCACAAAAAGGGCAAGCAAGAAACCAGAAGGAGGAAAGTTATAAATAGCATCATTATTAAATAGAGGTTTTGAGAGCTAATTAGTAAGGGTAAAGAGAGAGAAGCCATCAATGCAAAGAATTAACACAAAAGCTGAGAAGGAGGCTCAGGAATCGTCCTCTAGCTGGGCTGTTGGGATGGTATAGGTTATATGATTTTCCCCCTTCCTTCACACATTTTTTACAACAGCTTTACTGAGATCTAATTCACATACCCTATAACTTACCCATTTAAAGTGTACAATTTGGTAGCTTCTATATTTAAAAGTTGTACAAACACCACCACAATTAATCTTAATATTTTTATCACCCCAAAGAAAAATCCAACATTCATTAGTCATGTTTCCCACCCCCTTTCCCTAGGCAATCACTATTATATTTTCTGTCTCTATAGATTTGCCTATTCTGGACATTTTACATGAATGGAATCAGACAATAGGTAGTGTCTTTTGTGACTGGCTTCTTTTACTTAGCATAGGTAATGCTTTCAATATTTATTTCTGGTGTGGCATATATCAGTACCGCATTCCTTTTTATTTTCATTCATAAATTTTGACTTCCATGATTCACATCATGGGAAGATTAGCCCTGTAAACCTTTCTATTAATGTGTAGTGATAAAATCACAGGTACACTGGTCACAGGTTGGTGGAGAGAGGCCCTTCTGGATCTTAGAATCTATCTGCATTTTAGATTTATTTGAAAGGAAAAAGGATTTGGTAACTCTATCAAACTGACTAAATTGTGCCATTCTTTGATACCAGGAAAAAAGAGAGACATCCAATCTGTCAGGGAACGTTCAATCCCCGTGTGCCTCCCCTCTGCTCCGAGTCAGCAGGACACCTGCTCTAATGATGGAGAATAAAATAACGGAATGAGCCTCATCTTTACAGAAATGCCTGGCAGAGGAAATGGATGCTGTATCACAGAAAGCCTCCTTAGATGGCAGCAAGGGAAAAGCAAAGGAATAAAGTCCAATATTAAGAAGGGGCTGGGGGTGGAATTTGACCTTCTACTTCTTTTACTATCACTCTATTTTTATAAAACAATATTCTTTTAAAAAATATTCTAGTGTACTTTGAAATCATCCCCAAATTCTTTCTTTTAAACTCATATTCAAAGCCTATTTATAAATTTGGGAAAGAGAGATAAGCTATAATGGTAACAAAGAAAAATCAAGGACAAAGGCAATGAAGAACACTGTGGAGTCCAGGCTGGATGGCCCTGCTCCGGCGTTCTGGGGCGAGGTCATCATGGGCCAGGTTTCTTCACGCATGGACATACAGTGTCTCTCTCACAAGCCACATCCCCCACATCTTTTTTTTTTTTTGAGACAGAGTCTTGCTTTGCCACTTAGGCTGGAGTGCAGTGGCACAATCTAGGCTCACTGCAACCTCCACCTCCAGAGTTCAAGTAATTCTCCTGCCTCAGCCTCCCGAGTAGCTGGGATTATAGACGCCCACCACCACGCCAAGCTAATTTTTTGTATTTTTAGTAGAGACGGGGTTGGTTTCACCGTGTTAGTCAGGATGGTCTCGCTCTCCTAACCTTGTGATCCACCTGACTTGGCCTCCCAAGGTGCTGGGATTATAGGTATGAGCCACTGAACCCGTTTTTTTTTTTTTTTTTTTTTTTTTCTTTCAGGAGTCTTTCACGAACAAGAGAGAAATCACTGCAGAATGGATGACTATTTTGCAACTCTTCCCAAGTGCTGTGAGCAACAGGCATATGTACATAAAGACACCCATCACTTAATACTGCCTGTCACAGATGCTTAAATGGACAGGGTGGAAAAAATATTCTTTTCACACACTTAAAAGTTACTTCAAGTTATTTTAAATTTGGAACTGTTTGTATATTCCTTATAAGTTTATAAAACTCACACTGTCCCTCCATGACTAACTAAAGTGGAATTGAGAGAGTATTCTATATTTATAACTTGACTGGTTGTTCGTGCTTACAGCCCTATTTCCATTCTCTGTTACTGTACACAGAGTTATGTGAGGTATTGTGGGCTCCTAAATGTTGCTGATTTCCTAACAAGGCAGGCCTGTGTCCTGTAGGGACAAACTGGGGACTGTTTTGACCAAGTGGAGGCCAAGCTCAGAGGAAGAGGCCTCCAGCTTTGTGGTTTTGGCTGCATCTCCTAAAACCAGTGTTAGGGCCCACTTCTGGGCAATTACATGGCTTACTGGTGTTGACCAAAGTATCAATGCTACCGATACACTGTCTATTACACATACCCTTAGAAGCTCAATGTTACACAGCTGGAGCTGCAAATGTCACTTCTGCCTATTTTGGTAGAAACTGTTAGTCCAAAAGGTGTAATGTTCCAAAAACCTATGCAAAAGCCCCTGCCACACACATAATCATTTATATCAACATAATTTAAATGACTAAACTGAAGACAGCCACTTGTAGGGAAATTACTATTTAGAGAAGAGTATGCAATGTTTCGGATAAAATTTTGTCAACAACAGCAGAACTATTTACCAGGAAACTGTGATAAATGTATGAGGTACCTGGGGTGGGGGGTAGATTTTATTGTAGTACCTGTGGAACTTAGATTTTTACCTGCACACCTGTATATGCAAATCACAGTGAAGCCTCTTCACAGGTGCTGAGTAAATTGAATGAGAACAGCTCCTCCAATGCCACCTCCTTAGTAGGATACACACCTATTCAGTGACCTCACAATTTTGCACAATCACTTGTGAGAAGTCTCTTTTTAAAAATGCTTCTAGAGGCTACGACACATTCTTTGACAGAACCTCAAGAGTAGCAAATTTTTGAAAAAAATGGCATTAGTGCCATTTTTCTTTCTTTCCTAATGTCAGAAGTGGAAACAGGTATCTCATTTCAATTCTGTGGCTGTTGGTGAGGCTGGATTATCTGTTTCACACATCTCTTGGTCATCTGCATTACCTCTTGCATTAACTTCTCTTCATGTCCTGGGTCCATTTTCTTCCTTGGATCTTAAGTTTGTATTATATATTTAAATTTGAGCTCTTAAAGAAGTACATGCTTTTTAAACGGAGCATTGTGCCTTTAACACTTTTGTTTTACACGGCTTGGTGATAAAATGCCTTTATGTGTAAGTCAGTTTCTCTTTCTTCCTCTGGGTCCCTCTCCCTGTCATAATTAGATCTGCCAAGAAGCATGGACAGCAATAGCTACAGATCAGTAACCTTGAAACTTGTTTATTTCTTACCTTTCCAGTTTCTCTGGTCACCTCTCCTTTGATCTGGTTACTTCCTGATGGCACACTTTTGGACTTGTAAACATTTATTATAGAGTATACATTATGCTTAAATGCTACACTACTCTTTTCCATCATCAAATCTGATTGCTGGCCTTATCTCCTGAAGTTAAAGTACCTTTTACACTGTGCAGAAATCACAAAAGATCAACTAGACTTTCAAAGTAAACTCTTCTCCAGGATGGAGAGTGGAACAGAGTATCCCAGATAATCACACATTCTGGCTAACAGAATTACCACAGAAGCCTTATGAGAACCAGTTTTCTTGGGGAACTGTACCAAAGAACACTCCCACCTTCAAAAATATATGGAACTTATATTTAATCTATCTGATGATTCAAAAGTGCCTTGGAAAAAAATACAAATGCAAAACTATCATCTTTGGAATGTTCTCGCAAAGATTACTACTAAAAACAAAACCAACACCCTTGCCATTCCCACAGAATTCTGTTGGCTCATATTTTATTTTGCTTAGTTTTTATTTTTGTGGGTGGTAGAGGTGGTGGTAGTGGGGCTGTGCACTTGATAAAAACATACCAACCTTGCCAGAATGCATTAAAAGTGCTATAATCCCATCTTGGCAGTACAAATCCAATCATATTGGCAACTCTCATTTCCTCAATTTCAACTAGGGAAAAAAATCTGACCCCATACTTTATAAAATGTGGATGAAGGATTTCAAAGTTCAAAACTCTCTCTTTTTTTTCTTAACTCTTAATAGTTTTCCTTTTTTTTTTTTGTAGATGATAGGTAAAACTGGGTTCAAATGAAGAACACAGGCATCCCATGAGTAAAATCCTAGTTGAAAGAGTGAATTTCATCTGAAAGGCCCAATGGAGATGGCCTTCCAGAAACCTTCAGCTTTTTCCAATTAATTAGGAAACATCTGAGAGTAAATTCTTATTTGATCCCCGAGCCATTAAATATCTACTATTATTTCCTGGTTTTAAGTATTCGGTTCATTCCAGACTATCATGCAAATTATAAAGTGAATTATTTTGCTGCCAGCCCACCCAACATCACTTACAGTTCTAGGAAAGCTGGAACATGAAGCTAATTATGACAAAGCCTACTGTTGCTAAAAAGTAGGGTGGAAAATTTAAGGGCTTTCCCTTCAGATGCGGTGGGTATGAGGCCTGTCATCCATTCTATGCCCTGGCAAACTATCTGACCACTCTGGGCCAAGAAGGTCAGGCTTAGAGAGTCCTAGGACGGTGCCGCAAGATACAGTGGGCTTCTCCTCTCTTCCTGCTGGAGAAGCCTTCACCCCACCCCACAGCCTCATCTTTTAATTGCCTCTCAGACATTAGCTGATTTTCAGGGATCAAAGGAATTTGCTTTGAAAGATGAAGGAACGTAACACTCAGAATAACTATAAAATCAAATCAAGCAGGGCAGCTCTACAGTGGAAAGCATACGTGATCTTTCATTCCATCCTTGGTCTGAACACTAAAGCCATTCGCAAAAAAAAAAAAAAAAAAAAAAAAAGAAAAGTTCATACACACAAAGGAGTCAAATTGCATGCAAGCCCCAGTAACTGCCCATGCATCCACATGCTTTGCACACCACGAGAATGTGTAAAGTTTACTTGCTAAATGAAGGGATCAGTAGACAGCAACTTGTACAACACATGACTGTGCTTCCCAAATTAACTTCCTAACCCTTTCCCTGAACACTGTAAAAACCCAAACTGGCCAAGTCACCTAAAAAAAAAAAAAAAAAAAAAAGAAACCAAAAGCAATCTCAAGCATAAATCTCTTCTTCAAAAATCTTATCCAACGTTCTGGACTTGAATAATCTGAAAACAAGGATCTGAAAATGTTTAAGAGATTTCTTTTCTTTCTTTTTTTTTTTTTTTGTCTTCTTCAAAGAAATAAGCTTTGTAGGAACTTCCTTGAGATTCATATCAAAACAACTGCTGTCTCCCGAGATCCCGGAGCATCCTCATCCTGGAGCCGAGGGCCTGGGGAGGCCACAGTGCAGAAGCCGCAGTGCCTGCCGCAAACTAGCGTGCAGCATCCCTGAGGATGTGTTTGTGTTTTACTCACAGAGAACAAGTACTGGCAAGTGACAAAAAAAGAACATGTTTTGCAAACAATCAGTGTGACCTGAAACCCAGGGTAAAGGCTGAAGTCAGCATTTGTTCACTGCAGCACGAGCCAGGCTCTGCAATGCTTGTTAAATGGAGCGCTCTGAAGAAGAGAAGGGCTTCTCAGTTTCCCCCATTCACCCAGAGGACCTGGGAAGGGAGGGGAAAAGGACGGCTGACTCCTCACCCCCAAGCTAGGCTGTTTCACTTTGTTCTACTTCACTGCAGAGCAAGAAGCAGGGAGCATCTTTGAAATTAGATGAATGCTGATTTATACAATTACTTAGGATGTTTGTGATTAGTCAATCTAGATATAGATGCCATGTTACCAATGATTTCCTGTGGTGGGGGTTTGCCATTGTTTACTCTTTTATTTACCAACTTCTGGCCTAGGCATGACAGTGGGCACCTTCCTCCAGCCCCGGCTGGGCCCAGCGCCTGTGTTCTGTGTTGGAAAGGTTTTATATATATATAATTACATATATATATATAGAAATATATGTAATTTTGGGGGCCCTGTTCCTTGCACATTTTACAGTTACCTAATTTTTCCCATGTATGTATTTGAGAAAATGCTAATATATAGAGGAAAAAATGGTTCTTAAAGCTTAAATGTGTGCTTTTTCCATTCCATGGGATTCACATTGGTTTGTAGCATTTAACATAACTAGTATGTTGTATTATATATGTGTGTATACTGATTGAAATTTTTAACAGATGTGTACTTTTTTAAAAATGAAAGTTGCTAGTTCTGCTTGACCAAGTAGTGCAATCATTATTTTTTTAAATATTGTTGCTGATTTCAGAGGGATATTCACTAATAAATGTATGACGTATAACAAAAAAAAAAAAAAGAAAAAACGAAAGAAAAAGAAAGAAAAAGAAATTAGATGAATGCCCAATGGAAGGGGTCATCAGATTCTGGAGCTGAAAGCAACTCAAGAACATAACATCCAGTCAAATGTCTTCATTTGGCAGATAAAGTGAAAACCAGAGAATCAAAGCTATGAAAGTCACACCACTCACAAGAGTTGGACTAAATACCCAGGTCCCCAGCCTCTGAGCCCAGGGCTCTTGTCACATCACGATGTCCCCAGCTCCCCTACTTCACCGAAAAGAAGAGATCTCTCAGTCTTTAAAGCATATGACCCCTTTTGACAAACAACCTACAAATTTTCTTTAATATTGTTGGAAATGTTGAAATGGACTGCCCTCCTCCAACTTCCAATTCTGAAACTGCCTATTGAAAGCATTTTTCTCCCCAACTGCACTTGTTTCCCACCCCCCAAACAGACTTCTGCTAGTCTAAGTAAAGCCTATGAAATGCTTTTCTCCCCAACTGCACTCTCCTTACTTCTATCTAAACAAACAGCACCCAAACTTCTCCTTAAGTCCACTTTTTTCTTCTGCTTCAGAGATGGGAAGACTTGCTCTTCCTAAATTACCATTCTCACCCCATGCAAGAGCTCTGCAGGGACACCAAAGATACATTTTGAAACTGTTACTTCCATCCTCCTGCCTGCCCTGTCCATATCACATGCCCGTAACTCCTCCCTCCCTCAACCCCCATCCTTTGAAATTTCTAAACCCCCGGCAGAGGAAGCACCGCAGGGCTCTTAATAAGCTCAGTCATGCTCGAAATATCTGTTTCACCCACGAGGTATGGTAGGCAGCAGTTCTGACCGGAGCATACATTTAGGGAAAAGAGTATCTACTTCCAAGACTCAGTATTTGGAATTCCTAAAAATGCCACTTATTTGTTTTCATTAACATACCTGTGAACTTGCAACAATTTTGAGGGTTGAAAGGATACCATCTGTAATATCCAGCATCCACCTACACACATGGTAACAGCAGCAGGTTAAGAAACGCCCGTTCTGTTGCTGTGACCACAGAAAGATATTGCATATTGCAACTCTCTTTGCCCTGGAACTTGCAAAACTTACAGGAAATCTTCCACCACCTACATAGAAAATCCACTGCCAGAAAAATGAAGTGTAAACACTTTATATTAAATTAGCCAGGGGCTTAAAGAAATAACATCCCAATCCAGTATTTTCAAATTCTGGCTCACTTTCAAGTTTTATGGTGCACACAGGAGCAGAGGCACAGCAGACCCATGACTGCCTTCTGTAGAATGTTTTGCTTTTTTGATGAAGAGAAATAATCTACGAATTAGTATACAACTCAAGCTACCAAGAGAAAGCAGCCAGCGATCTTGCTTCCTTTATGTGGGGTTTCTTGTTTATATCTTTACACTGGACTAGGATGGCCATCAAGAATACAAGTAGATTTACCTGAAGAGAAATCTTGAAGCTGATCCTAAACTTATTGGAGATTTTTTTGAAAAAAGTATCAATGAAAATACAGAAAGAACAGGAAAAAGTGGAAAATGTTGATGTGCCTCAGGTTATTATGTATAATATGCATCAGTAAGTCTTGTGAGATATCCCATGTTAAAAAAAATTTACTAGCTGCTAACATTGTCATTTACCCCAACCCCTCCCACTGGGGCAGCTTTACCTTCAGGGTGCACATTCCCTGAAGTGGCCCCTTGACATCCTTGGCTTGCCTTCAGGGAGGAGGGCATGATGACGTGAGGTAGCATTCCTCTGCACATAAACAGTGTCAAAACTATATTAAAAAGCAAACAAAACTACCAGTCCAGAAGCTATGCTGGCAAAATTTAAAGCAAAAATTTCAAAACAGCCTACGCCCATTTATATGCCAGCCTGGCTGCATTTTTAAGGGCCCAAGTCATGTCTGTCTGTCTGTTTTTTTTGTTTGTTTATTTTTTTAATTGGATTTAGGGAAAGTCAATGTTTAAAATTTTAAGATGCTTAAGTCCATCCTCTGTTTAGGAAGCAGAGCATGGGGAGGGCAGGCTGTGCCCATGTAAGAACATGGACTCTCAGGTTAGACTGAAGTAAGTTTCTATCCCAGCTTTGTCATTTATTGGCTGCTGTGTATCAGAGGGACTTGTTTTCCTCAGTATACACATAAGACAAATTTCATCTGTGCTACTGGTATAAGATGAAATGTGACAAACCATGGAACTATATTGAGTATGTTTCCTGGTGGATCTTAGGTACTTTTAAACATCAGCTACTGTTATTTGATCCCTAGACTGAACTTCTAGTCCTGATTGCTATTTCTGCCTGCTCAGCTGAAGTGTACATGGGGTAGGGGAGATGTCCAGTCTCACAATATGACCCGCTAGTCTCTCATCCTTGGAGGTGCCCAGTGGATTATAATGTGCTGGGAAGCGGGCAAAGGAGGAGACCCCAAGCCATGTCTCTGATTAGATCATATACTAGGGATCCAGAGATTTAATTTCTAGGGGAGGACTATATGGCAAAGAAAGAAAAAAATATCGTAAGACAAGACTCTAAAAAATTTCAAATTTCACCACTGCTCAAATAAAAATATTACAAATTCTAGTTTTTCAGCACTGTTCTTAAATCCATTCGCTGGAAAATAATCTTCATTTAGTGCAGGTTGGACATGGGTTTACCCAAGACATCATTTGAAGGCCCAGTATAGTTCAGATGCTATTTTGAAGGGTCTTCACAGGATGCAGGTACCTACTGGGGTAGGGGAGGTAGGGTGGGATTTCCAGTGACTTTACTTGGCTCTTCAAAACACAAACTCCCAATGCAATGTGCTCCTAAATAACTTTAGGGTTTGGCTCTGTGTCCCCACCCA
Source organism: Macaca thibetana thibetana (assembly GCF_024542745.1). NCBI lineage: Eukaryota > Metazoa > Chordata > Mammalia > Primates > Cercopithecidae > Macaca > Macaca thibetana. The sequence continues at coordinate 91,647,849 of NC_065584.1, forward strand.
AATCTCATCTTATAGCTCCTATAATTCCCACGTGTTGTGGGAGGGACCCAGTGGGAGCTAACTGAATCATGGGTGTGGGTTTTTCCCTTGCTGTTATTAGTTAATATGTCTCACAAGATCTGATGGTTTTAAAAATGGAAGTTTCCCTGCACAAACTCTTCTTCTCTTGGCTGCTGCCATGTGAGATGTACCTTTCACTTTCCATCATGATTGTGAGGTCTCTCCAGTCACATGGAACGGTGAGTCCAATAAACTTCTTTCTTTTGTAAATTGCCCAGTCTTGGATATGTCTTTATCAGCAGTGTGAAAACAGACTAATACACAGATTAGATGAAAACTCTCTGTGGATCCAGAAGTTCCTTCCTCTGTGGTAAGGAAAAGACTTCCTACAACCAATAAAGAAAGAGGTGAAGAAGCAAGTCCCTTGTTATTAATTACTGGGCTGAGATTGAGGTGGGTGAAGAGTAAATACCATGACGACACCAAATTTTAGGATAGGCATCCTGAAATGCTCAAATAAACGGACAATGCTAAATAATTCTATTCAACAAGGTTCTGCAACTAGTTCCTGCTCTCTGGTTCAAGCACAGGTTACTCAAAGTTAGGGGTTCACTGGAACAACTTGGAGGCTTGCTTGGGAGCTGGGTCTAAATATCTGTCATTATGACTTCCCAGGTCAAAGGAATCTCTTCCTGGATCAGTGGGCTGGACATCTGAGTTACAAGCAAGAACATACACAGGCTGTTTTCTGTTTGAAAAGAGCACTGGCTTTGTGCACAGGCGCCCTGGGCCAGCTCCTGGGCATGGAGGTGGCAAGGACAGCCAGTTGGCTGGTGCAGCCGTCAGATTGCCCAGTCCTCACGCCTCCTGCACTTCCACTATCTAAGACCCACTGCTCTTGCTTCACAAAAAAATCATCCTGGTGCCAGTGCCATGGGAACATTCCTTCACCCTTGCTCCATCACTCAAGGCCACTGCAATGGAAGGCAGTATGTCGGGAGTACACTGCCCACCTGCTTTTCTCAGATTTCCCCTCTCTGACCCTGTATCAAGGAAGATGCATTCATTCATCCATTCGGCAAAGATTTCTGTAATTTCCTGGTACCAGCACTCTTAAGCTTTGGGATGCGGCTGTGTCTGTCTGTACTCCAGGTTCAGTACACAGTGGCGCTGATATTACTAAATCATGATGGAGGTACACAAACACATACACATGCACATCTTTTCTCTCCTAGTCCCTCCTCCAATCACACTGGTTGTTTTATTTTCCTTGGAAGGAAGCATACCATTTCCTGACTCTGGGCCTTCACACATGCTGCTCCATCTGCCTGGCTTATGTCTCCCTGCACTCTCGACCCGTTCAGAGATGCCTTAATGACCTGCCTGCTGGATGTCATCATTCCCAAGAGGTCTCTCCCGACTGCCCTCTCTGGGTAGGTGCCATTCCTGCAGCCCCATCATTTTATGATAGCATCCCTCCCATCTCCTTCAAAGCACTGATCACGTTTACGATCAAAGACTTATTTTTGTTTTTGGCCGGGGGCTAGGTGGAAAGGAGAACGAGGAGTTACTGTTTAAAAGGTACAGCTTCAGTTGCGCGAGATGAAAAAGTTCTGAAGATAAATGATGGTAATGGCTGCAAAACAATGTGAAAGTTCTTACTGCCACTGAACTATACATGTAAAAATGGTTAGATGGTAAATTTTATGTTATGTGCATTTTACCACAGTTTTTTAAAAAGACTTATTTTTAGGTTTACTGCCTCTCTCTCTCTTCCACTAGTGTACACGGCATTAGGGCAGGAATACTGTTTTTTCTTTTTTTTTTTTTTTGAGACGGAGTCTTGCTCTGTCGCCGGGGCTGGAGTGCAGTGGCCGGATCTTGGCTCACTGCAAGCTCCGCCTCCCGGGTTCACGCCATTCTCCTGCCTCAGCCTCCCGAGTAGCTGGGACCACAGGCGCCCGCCACCTCGCCCGGCTAGTTTTTTTTTTGTATTTTTTTAGTAGAGACGGGGTTTCACCGTGTTAGCCAGGATGGTCTCGATCTCCTGACCTCGTGATCCGCCCGTCTCGGCCTCCCAAAGTGCTGGGATTACAGGCTTGAGCCACCGCGCCCGGCGAATACTGTTTTTTCATTGTGTTCCCAGGGCCATGCTCAGTATATACTTGTAATGCATACATTGTAAGCTCCTTGCAGGACACTATTCCTTATTTTTATTTGCCTCACAGCTCCTCCCAGAGAGCCTTACACAAAGATAAAGACAGGTGTTAATTTAGCCCTGGACGACTACATAGGCAAACTTTCCAAAAGCAAAGCCCTTGAATTGTATATAAAATGAGGGGGAGGCAGGTGTGCACATACAGACTTTAAGGTGTCTCTTCTTTTGCCTCAGCTTATAAGAATCTCAAGGGGAGCTAGGTGCGGTGGCTCACGCCTATAATCCCAGCATTTTGGGAGGCCAAGGCGGGCAGATCACCTGAGGTTGGGAGTTCGAGACCAGCCTGACCAACATGGAGAAACCCCATCTCTACTAAAAATACAAAATTAGCCGGGTGTGGTGGCACATGCCTGTAATCCCAGCTACTTGGGAGGCTGAGGTAGGAGAATTGCTTGAACCCGGGAGGCGGAGGTTGCGGTGAGCCGGAAATCAGGCCACTGCACTCCAGCCTGGAAAACAAGAATGAAACTCCATCTCAAAGAAAAAAAAAAAGAAAGAAAAGAAAAAGAATCTCAAGAGAACCAGATTCCAGGAAGAATAATCTTCCTTCTCGTGTGGTATGGTCGTTGCCAATTTGACCATACAGGTCCTGTGTTATCCACGTGGCATGCGGTGTTTTGTTTTTGTTTTTTTTGTTTTGTTTTAAATTGAAAGCTGTCTCAAAATCTCTTTGGAATTAGGCAACATATAAATGGAAAGCAAGGAAGTCCAATAATAGAAGAGAGTTTCCTGGCAGATAAGTACTTTCCTATGTTTCAATAGTCAATTGTTATTAAATAAACAGATGATAACAAGAATAATACGAAAAATTATTTCCTTGCCCTTTCCTCGAAAAAGAAAAAAAAAAGGATAAAAATCTGAGAAACCACTTTTAGGAGATGAGGAATAAAATGAACCAGAGTCCTCTGGCTGCATTTCTTTGCAGGTTTCCCTAGGAATAACCCAAAGAAATAATTTAACCTATGCATAAGCCCAGCTCTCTTATAGGTAACACTTGCTTCTGGGCAGACTAAAAACTTGTTAATGAAAATAATTCTCTCTCAAGGGTGTGAGATGAGTAAAAGCTGAAGGTACTAGCAGGGAAGGGAACAATGAATGTTTAGTAGTAGGAGAAAGGCACCGAACATTTATGGGGCACTCATTGCTACATGTGCTAAGCGCTTGGCATACACTGTCAGATTTAATCTGTGCGACAAGCCAAAGAGGGAGGGCTTGCTGTTCCCATCTTCAGAACCAGAGCCTGAGGCACAAAGAGAGAGAGTGTGTGGCTTCCCAGAGTCACACAGCTTGAAGAAGGCAGAGTTGGAATTCCAACTTGGGTGACTTGACTCCAGGGCCAATGTTTCTAACCAACAGGCTACAGTGCACCTGTACACGTCACAGAGTTTTCTAGCGTAATTCTTGTTAACTCATAGGAAGGAATCAGCATTATTTTCCCGGACCGAGGGTCTAAGAGGCTACATCTTGCCAAGAAAACAGAACTCATGTACTGATTGCCAGGAGCTTGCATAAGGCTCATTTCTATGCCTTAAAGATCTGTCAGTGCCATTCTAAAGGACCAAAAAAAAAAAAAAAGGAAAAAAAAGAAAAAAAACCCAATAGATTTGGCTTTTTTTTTTTTTTTTTTTTTTTTTTTTTTTGGAGACTGGGTGTTATTCTGTTGCCCCGGCTGGAGTGCAGTCGTGCCATCATGGCTCGCTGAGGCCTTGGCCTCCATCTCAGCCTCCCAAGCAGCCGGGACTACAGGTGTGCACCACCATGCTCTATTTTTTTTTTTTTTTGAGACGGAGTTTCACTCACTCTTTTGCGCCGGCTGGAGTGCAGTGGTGCAAGCTCAACTCACTGCAACCCCCATCTCCCAGGTTCAAACACTTCTCTGAGTAGCTGGGATTACAGGCAGGCGCCACCATGACCAGCTAATTTTTGTACATTTAGTAGAGACGGGGTTTCGCCACATTGGCCAGGTTAGTCTTGAACTCCCTACCTCAAGTCATCTGCCCGCCTTGGCCTCCCAAAGTGCTGACATTAGAGACACGACCCACTAAGCCTGGCCTGGATTTGGCTATTTTAAAAAGTGGTAACTTTACTGCTATGCTTAACCTAACTTCAAAATATTTCTCAATTATTCCTACTTTAAAAATGCTACAATTCACACAAGTTGATAAAGCACAGAATTAGTACCACATCAAACATAGTGTTTAATCACAATGGCTTTAAAAATATATAAAGTCAAAAAGCTTTTAAGCTCTTATTAGTTAAATATTTGTTCATTTAACACCTGGTCTACCCGTTTGTAAGGCATGCCAGGCAATCGTGAGGGCTGAGACATACCCAAGGCGCGGTCAGATGCAGGAGATATATATACAGATAACGATTCGCGGTAAGGATTCATGTCATAAAAGATGCCTATCAGGAAAACAAGAACACTTCCAGCCAAGAGGCCCACACAATGGCAAGGCATGTGCAAGGCAGGAGTGTGCAAGTAGTGACTTTAAAAATAGGCAAAGGAGTCATGGGGACTCAAGACTGGGAGATGGTAGGGGTGGGGCTTCTCGAATTTATATGTTTCAACAGAAAATTATAAATCACTACTCATAATATATAACTTAAAATTCTTAAAAATTAGCTCAGTGCTTTTTGCCTTTAAGAAATACTTTAATTAAACAAACCCAATTTGTTTTAAAACTTCACAGAATGAGGAACAGAAAGTGGCTTTTGTTGCTGTGCAAAGTTGATGCCTATGGATCATCTATTCCTAAAGTTGTTTAGAATGGGTTATTTCTCTCTCTCTCTCTCTTTCCCTTTCTCTCCTGGCACAAGGAAGTTTTACACCATCTACAATCCCTCCATTAAATTTAAAAAAATAAACAAACCTCCATTGTGAGAGGCGCCATTGGTGTCTGCCTCCTTGTCTTCCAGTCACAAAAGGAGAGGCGGGCTGAAGAACAGCCTCACTGCTCAGGATGTCATGAATTTAAAAAAGTGTAGCAATGGTGCTTGGCCAGACAGAATGGAAAACAAAGCCTCAGTCATTTGTTTAAACAAATTCACAAAAAACAAAAACACTTCCTCCACGAACCCGAACCCAGTGAATTCTAAAAAGGATCACACATTTAGTATGATTTTAAAAACTTTCACACATTAAAAACAACGTGATGGGAACAAACGAGTGGACATCACCCCTCGATCGTGCTTATCTATTTCTGGTTTCATTAAGCTGCTGAAACGACCGCCAGCGCTTCCTCTCATCCAAACAGGAAAATTTCATGGCTCCTGAAGGTCTGAGTCAGACTGGAAAGCTCATGAATATTCTGATTTTCTGGAGCTGATGCAAGGACATTACTATAATTGATGACCAGGCAGAGCTATCTACTACACGTTTGAACCACTCCTCTGAAATAATTTATCAGAAGTTAGATTTTCGTTTCTAAAGCTATTAATAACAAGAGTCTGTTTCTGATTTTTAAGATGAAGTTGAATCTTTCAAGCCATTCTTCTTTTCAATAAATCCCCTCTATTTGTGGGGACCCGCATTAATATACTCCTCGTTTTATTGCATTTTAATAAAGGTGATGAGAAAATAAACCGAAGAGAACCTGAAGCTTCCCACACGAAATGGGAAGAAAGCAGCATGCTGCAGATTTAAATCAGGATCTGCATTTACTCGGTACACGGAAGTGAAGAGAGTACGTGCGTCTATGGAGGGGCAGCGGGGTACAGAGACAGAGGCGTCTTCCCGTGGACGAGCGTCCCGGGCTGTTCCGCAGAGATTTGGGCTCTGAGTCATGGGGTGGTCGCGCAGAACAGTAAGACCGAGTTCAAATGAGAACGCCTGCACATATCCTATGTTAATTTTTCTTTTGCAAACATATTTGCATCTTTTACTTTCATTTTGAATTGTGCCCCGTGCATATGTGCATTACCAACCCATCCGGGTAACGGGCAAGTTTTATCTACTCTGGGAGCCTCCTCCCGCTTGCCAGGCAAGTGGCGACCCCGGAGCGGGAGGTGGGAGCGCCCTTTTCTTACGGTTCTCGGACCGCAGATTTTCCATCAACACTCAATTATGTTTAAAGATACACTAGGGTGTGTATTGAGATAGTTCAAAATGATTTCCTTCCAACATAAAATGGATCGCGGACCACGGGAATCCTGAGCCCTCCCCTTCCCAGGGAGGCAGCATGAGTGGTGCCGTGAGACGAATCCACCAGTGACCAAAAACCGCGTTCTGCTAGGGAAATTGAGGTTGGGACCACGTGGTCAAGGAGAAATGAAAAACCCTTTATGTATTTCCAGATATCAAAATTAAAGAATTAAAAGGAGAAAAGAAACCCAAGGAGTTCATGTCTTCCCAAACCACAAAGCCACGCCCGAGCCCCACTCCCTTTTCCATCCACTTCAGCACATCCGGAAGTCCAGCGTGGCCTGGGACCACGTGAGGGACGGTGGGCGTGACCGGGCACAGTCACGTGGCCGCCATGCACGCCGAGCCCCGCCTCCAGCCAGCCTCTCCTTGGCTGCTGTAGGAGCCCAGCCAGGGATCCAGACTGCGTTTCCAAACCCAGATTCACGCCCAGATCCACGCCTGTACTTGCAATGACTTATAGGATATTTTTGGAATTAGTCCAACATATCCTTTGGGATATCTGTTGGGGTCTATAAGTAATACTCAAATAGATTTTACCTATCTCGCTCTATTCTGCAGCCAACTTTAAAACATTCATCCGGAAATTGCAAACACAAAATAACTCTTAGTGCATGCTATTGTGAATTCTGTGCTAGTCTCACCTTTAAAAGCTATATAGTATATAGTTAGTATACAAACTAACTCAGAATCATTTTGTCCTCTTTGGTCCAGCAAGCATGTGTGATCCGATAGCCTATCCTACTGAGATGCCTAAGATTCTTTTCTCCACATCTCCCAAATATAACAGCTACATTTCAGACTCCTAAAATTTAATTTGGGATGAGTTACAAATGTCAGGGAGAAAAGACGAGGGCCATAGGAAGCTTAGTATAGCTTGCATGCTCTTGTCTGAAGGCCATAATATAATTACAAACTAGGGTGGATTGCAGAATATTTTAAAAATTTAGCCATTCAGTTTCATCAAACAGAAGCATGAAATTTGATAAAATGTTACTTGAGGAGTATAAATCTCTTTTATTTTAAAAATAATAGAAAAGACCACATAGATAAAAATCAAAAAAGACAATAAACAATTTTTTAAAACTTTCTTTTGGATAAAGAGTTATTTTTAGGCTGAGTGCTGTGGCTCCCCACCTGTAATCACAGCAATTTGGGAGGCCAATTGGAGAAGACAGTTTGAGGCCAGGAGTTCAAGAGGAACCTGGGCAACACAGTAAGACCCCATCTCGACGAAAAATAAAAAAATTAGCTGAACATGGTTGCACACGCCTGTAGTGGCAGTTACTCAGGAGGCTGAGGTGGGAGCATAACTTAAGCCTAGGAGGTCAAGGCTATAGTGAGCTATGAGAGCAACACTGCACTCCAGCCTGGGTGACAGACCAAGATGTCTCAAACAAGTGATTTTAGTATTTCAGTGATAGAAAATTGTGAATAATGATTTCTTCATACCAATTAGATTTGGGACTGCTGAAATTTAATTAAATAGGGGGCCTCCTCCAACTTGTTTGCCATGTTGGTAATGTTAGCCTATTTATTTGAGACACTGTCTTGCTCTGTTGTCCAGGCTGGAGGGCATGGGAACGATCACAGCTCACTGCAACCTTGACCTCCTGAGCTCAGGTGATCCTCCCACCTCAGCCTCCCAAGTAAGTGGGACCACAGGTACATGCTACCATGACAGTCTAATTTTTTTTTTTTTGGTAGAGATGTGGTTTCCCTATGTTGCCCAAGCTGGTCCCCAACTCCTGGCTAAAGCAATCCTCTCGCCTATGGCCTCCCAAAGTGCTGGGATAACAGGCATGAGCCACCAAACACAGCCACATTTATTCTAAAAGAGGAAAGCAACACTTTGAACACTTCTTTTAATTATAGCTTTAAAAACTCAGAAATAAAATGTCATATGATAAATTAAATGCATGGTGTTGATGTAAACCTTCCCAACCCATCTAGAGCATTTGGGATGTGCTTCAGAGTCAGTTCCCCAATAGCATTCTCTTGAGTACTCAAAATTTTGCAAGAGAGATTTGCAGCCAGGACCAAAACTAATTAGACTATTTTGGCAATTAACATCTCTTGTCACCTCCTTTGTAAGGAAAAATGGCAAGAACATTTCAAATAACATTGATATTTGGGATTTCTTAAGCTTCTGCATATTTTCTTCTTCATGTGACTAGGAATTGTCCCCCCAATAAAAGTGGAATTGCCACTGATAGTTAAAAAGTTTATGTCCCTCATTGTTAAAAAATACATAAAATCCTGAGAGTAGAATCCAATTACTAAGTGTAGAAAACAGAAATAGAAAATCACCATTTGGCAAACATCACAGTAATGGATGTTAAAATTAGTGGGTGAAAGAATAATGAGGAACAGAATGTTTAGTCAGTCTCAAGTATCTACCTCCAAAAGTTTCTTCCTAATTACAAAGGGAAAAATAGTAATGATAACGGAGGAACCCACAGAGACCACCTTACCTAAGGGATCAAAGTTAACAGCACCAGAAAGGAAACATCATGTATCATCCTGACAGAATGTACAAAGACACAAACAGCAGCACCTCTGTGATCTCCAAGTTAAAAATGTACCCCCCAAATTTAATCAGGAGGAAACATCCACAAACTCAAACAGAAAGATATTCTACAAAATAACTGGCCCCACGTTCTCCAGAAGTGCGAACATGGTGAATGACTAAAGAAAACCCAGGAAGGCCGGGTGCAGTGGCTCACGCCTATAATCCCAGCACTTTGGGAGGCCGAGGTGGGCGGATCAACTGAGGTTGGGAGTTCGAGACCAGCCTGACCAACATGGAGAAACTCCATCTCTACTAAAAATACAAAATTAGTCAGGCGTGGTGGCGCATGCATGTAATCCCAGCTACTTGGCAGGCTGAGGCAGGAGAATCGCTTGAACCCGGGAGGTGGAGGTTGCGGTGAGCCGAGATCAGGCCATTGCACTCCAGCCTGGGCAACAAGATCAAAACTCCGTCTCAAAAACAAAAACAAACAAAAAAAAGAAAACCCAGGAAAACATCCCAGAATTAGAAAAACTGAACACAATAAATGCCAGGTAGGATCGTCTCTTGGATCTGGAACAAAAAAAAAGGACATCAGTGGGAAAATGGTGAAATCCTAATTCAGTCTGGAGATTAACAGCACTGTGTAAGTGTTAACTCCATGGTTTTGATAACTGTATTATGATTATGTAAGATGTTAACATCTGTGGAAGCTGGGCGGAGGGTGTTCCAGAACTCCTGGTACTCTTTGTAACCTTTTATGCAAGTCTGAAATTATTTCAAATTTAAAAGTTAATAAACGTTTTTAAAAGTTGATAAAGCAAAAGAAAACAGCTTACAGCATGATCATCAACTAAACTGAGAAAAAGACCTTTGAACTATAAGGATACATGCAAATCAATAAATGAGAGACAAACTCAAAAATCCCACCTCCAATGATACACTTAACTTTGCATTCCTTGCACTTGAACCAGTTACTAAAAGTCATGCACTTCAAGATGATGTCATTGATAGTTTAATAAATAAGGTGAATCCCTAGTATAGAGATATGACAAACCTCTACTTTTTACAGATGATTCCTAGAGAAATACTGTTGCTGGAGTTTATTCAGGCTGGTAGAGAGCTGGGCATCCCAAGTTGAGGGCCCTTTCCATTCTGACATATTGCCTAGCATTTAATTTATCTTAGATTTGTCTTCCAGTGGGGTGAAAGTGGGGCGGTAAGATGGTTGAAGGATGCAAAGAGGAATAGTCAACAAAACGCACAACAGAAAATTATGTGCGACTCTTCTGGATCCTTGTGACAACTCCTTGTCCTTTTTCTTTAAATGTAGTGAGAACTGTGTTTTTCTAACTTGCCCATATACCCTGCTCTATCATCTGCTACAGATAATATATGCTTCTGCTCTTTGCATGTTATACATAAAACAGATCAAATTCTTTCAACAGCAAAAATCTTTATTGCATTAGCAGCAATTTCCCAGCATCACAAGCCCTACAGTTTCCTGATCCACCACTATGTGGTAGTGAAGGCAATAAAAAGAGTTAGGGTTTCACTGAAATCTCATCTGAAAAGCTTGATCTACTTTTTTCCAGAGATCAGCCCCAAATGAAATGATCCTCATTAGGGAATAACAAAAAATTGAGGCCAAAAGTGAATGTGAAAAGCTACCATTTTTATTTTGGTGTTCCCAGCATTATGGGATATGCAATAGAAGATGATAATTCTGCTGTCAAGGAACATACAAAATCCTTTTAGGTACATGTGCCCTATTTAGGCAGTATTACTGAAAGGAAAGGAGTGAGTGTGCCATGGATTTAGTCCATGCTTTGTACCAGGAGCCGTGCTAGGATTCTCTGTTTACATCCCCATAAGCTCCTTTTTACAGAAAGCAGACTAAGGTGCAAAGACTTGCTGACTTGTCCAGCATCAGAGGCTGGGAGGTGGTAAAAATGGGATGCAAACTCAAAATGTCTTCACTTTAGGATCTAGGCTCTATCAGACCATGCTGTCTCCCAAATCAAAACAAGTTTTGCTTGCAAAGGCTGCAACAACTAAGAAGTATGTAGTGGAGGGTGGAAAGGTAATGTCCCCTAGAAGCAGGGCCTAACCTGAGAACTGCAAGAGAGGCCATGGAGGCTGGGGTTCTGAACACTAAGGAGCACAAGCGCTGCATGCAGAGGGTATGATAAGGGTCCTCCCTACTAGGGTGGACATGGTGAAAGAGAAAGACTAGGAGGGCAGAGCTAATAGCAGGAGGGGAGAAGACCCATAACAAACTTCTTCAGAATGTCCCTGCATGTATATTTCTCTGACAGCAAGGTATAAGGAGGCCCTTCTAAAATACTATGTCATTGAACTAGGTGTGCCAAGGGCTTGTATATAGCACATCAAGGGGAAAGTGCATTCACTTGGAAGATTTGTTTTTTCACTGTTTCAGTTGGGCTTCAATGTGGGTAAATGAGTTACATTCCTTTAAATTATTCTAGCAACTATCATAAGAGAGACAGACTGAGATGGAGAGATGTTCAGAGAAAGACAGAGACATGGAGGGAGGGAGGGAGGGAAGTAAAAGAAAAAAACAATCATGCAAAGGAATAAATTTTTCACACACCTTTCCAGAACTCAACTATTCAGCAAATATACATTTCTGGGGGTAGTCAAGCACCAGGAAGAAGCTTGGTTTCACTTACTGCCTATTTACTCTGAACACATAATTCTAACAAGCTTAGAAATCTGTTTTCAAAGCACTCACAGCAAAAAGGAAGTGGCAAATAATCACCTACAGAGGTGCTGATGGAGACAGCTTTCTCTTCTTACTGAAATAAGTCTATTAAACAGAAATGGAGACATAAAAATGATAAAACCAAACCATAAGAACACAATAAGCACAAGAAACCTTCAGCAGAGGGCAAACTGCCTCCCACTCGGCCTTGAGGATATCACTATATTATGCATAATACAACAATTTATGCTCGCTGATGTCCTCAAGTTGGCCAGAAATGATTAAATTATATTCACTGGAATAAGAAGCAAAGAAGTACAGAATATATGTTGGAAAGATTTCCAGCATGATAGTGCATAAAAACTGGTGCAGTAGTCTCAGTTCTCCCTAAGGCTTTAATGTATTTCATCATCTGGTCATTGCTCGATTTGACAAATATTTATTGAGCATATTGGAGAGACCTGCTGTGAGAGGCCTGGCTCCTGCTCTCACGGAGTTCGAAATCTACTAAGAATCCGAGATACTCAAGATCCAAATTTCTACCAGGATGGTCTGACTTATTTTTGGATATGAGCAACTGAAATTGGCCTAAGTGTTCAGAAATGGTGTGCCATTTCAAAAGTCTTTGATCATATAGTTAAGAGTCAAGGATTAGTCAATACTTCAAGAAACTCCAGCCTGGCCAGTAGAGACAAAACCCCGTCTCTACTAAAAATACAAAAATTAGCCGGGTGTGGTGGCACATGCCTGTAATTCCAGCTACTCGGGAGGCTGAGGCAGGAGAATCGCTTGAACCCGGGAAGTGAAGGTTGCAGTGAGCCGAGATTGCGCCACTGCGACACAGCGAGACTCCATCTCAAAAGAAAAAACTTCAAGAAACTACTCATGTAGTCATGAAACCAAGAACCAAGGCATGCTGCTTTGCCTGCACAAAAATATACACTACAGAAGACCAACAGAACCACAATCCCTGAATTTCTTTCTCTTTATGGAAGAAATTAATTCTAACACATATACCTTCTTATATTTAGGCTAGGACATCTTTTAATTAAATCAATCTATATACTTAATCATGCATTTAAGAATGGGATTTTTTTTTAGGTTGGGACATCTTAAAACAAAATCAAGCTATACAGTTAATCATGTATTTAAGAATGTGATGTTTGTTTTTAAAAGTGACATTTATTAAAAGGAAAAATCCTGGCTATCTGGACAATGAGAAATTCACAAGCTCACAAAAACCATTATTTAATCAGAAAACCCAGATACAATAAAGTTACTTTTCATTTTTTGTTTTAGAAACCTTGCAAGTTCTTTCCCTTCTTGAGGGCAAAGCTTACAAACTGGAAAGTTTCATTTTAATGCGCTTTCTTAGGGCAAAAACATGCAACACCAAATATTCTAGAATGTCTCAGTGCAATGATCGTAGATGCAGTAGTGCAAAGGAAAAGCAAACACTTTAAAATCAAGTATGTCTTAGTTCAAATCCTGTGTTTATCACCTACGAAGTATGTGAGGTAGACAATTTATTCTTCCAGGCTTCCATTTGTTCTTCAGTAAAACAATGTTGGTAGAATCTACCTCATCGGCTGTTGCAAAACTAAATGAAATGTGCTTTCAACACGCTACTCATTATTATGCAGGTGGACATGCTGAATTTTTACACCGATCTCAATATACATGGGCTTTCTAACTGGAATGATAGCCCAGTGGAGCTCAAACTGGATGTGTTTCTATGTTGGCCTTTTTTTTCCCCCCCTCCATTATGACATTTTACTTCTTGCTTAAAAGAGAGGCTAAACCTTCCCCGGAGGCTGGGCTTCCTAATGAGCAGAATAAAGTTCTAAGGAATAACCACAACAGAATCAAAGGGTAGACTGAAAGTAGAATTCTGCCACTGAGTAAGGCTTATTGGCCTTCCTCCCTTAAAACAGTGAGCCACTCTGTGGCATGTTCAGACGCCTTCAAGCATAGCTGGTCCCAGATGTCACATGAAATTTGGAAGGAGGAAGTTTGGCTGTTAAAAAATAAAAGTGGTGTGCTGATAAGGATGACGATGCTATTAAAACAGCAAGAGATTTCTCCTGGCAAACCCTGGCCACGGAGTGCTGTGCTGCACAATGGAGGAGGAAGCCCAGGCGAGACCTCGTCCACGTTTATTAGCATCTTGAAAGGTTGAGTCTGTGCCTCCGAAGCCCAGAGTTCTCTGAGCCTTTATATCTCCATTAAATGGCTGAGATTGTCCTTGTGTACTTGGGTGGATTGATGTTATTTCTAAAGCATGCAATTCATTTCAAGAGAGGGAGGATTAAGTTGGAAATATTTTTCTATTCAAGAAGGAAAATTAAATATAACTGGAAATGTTTTCAGGAAAATGTTTTTATATTTCAATGTTTCCCCAGAGCACTGTGATCCCAATACATCACAGGACTGTGCTAGATTAAAAGGAATGAAGACAAAATGAATTTAAATAAAACTGAAACTGACCAGCCAGGCTTTATTTATTCTCCAAATCTGAGGAAACAATGAAGCAGGGGGGAAAACTACAAATGAACCAAAAGAAGAAATAAAAATCAACTCAACTAAAATTTTAAACTCAAATGAGTGTTTCAATTTTGTTTCAAAATTTTTAAAATGTAGTTTATTTTCATAGCCACAAAAGCTTTTCAATAGCCATGAAACGACAGTCACTGATTGATAGAACCATTAAGACTTCCTTGGGCTGCGTGCGGTGGCTCACGCCTGTAATCCCAGCACTTTGGGAGGCTGAGACGGGCGGATCCACAAGGTCAGGAGATCGAGACCATCCTGGCTAACAGGGTGAAACCCCGTCTCTACTAAAAAATACAAAAAATTAGCCGGGTGTGGTGATGGACGACTGTAGTCCCAGCTACTCATGAGGCTGAGGCAGGAGAATGGCATAAACCCAGGAGGCAGAGCTTGCAGTGAGCTGAGATCGTGCCACTGTGCTCCAGCCTGGGCGAGAGAGCGACACTCCCTCTCAAAAAAAAAAAAAAAAAAAAAAAAAGACTTTCTTGGTTGTTTTCTCTCAATCATTTTCCTTAACACTTGAATCCACTGATACTCAGTTACAGAAGATGACTCGCTTGTCTTAGTCTTAGATCATTACAAGTACTTAGTGTTTGCCAATAATCAACACCAACAGCTCCAGGAAATGTGTACAATTAGAACAGCTGGTGTAATTGGTTGTGTTGCATTTTTTAAAATGTGCATACCACCCCCTTTATGAGCCCTAAATATGACAGGAAAAATTAAATGTGCAGGTCTCAGTTATCCTTATCAAAATAAACACATATTTTTAAGAGGAAAGAATTCTGTCAGTTAATCCTGTGTTTAGATCTGTGATGTCCAGTAGCCATTAGCCACATGTGGCTATTTGAATTTAAGTTAAAACTTAAAAAAAATCCAAAATCCAGTTCCTCAGTAGCACTAGCCACATTTCAAGTGCTCCATAGCCACATGTGGCCAGTGGCTCCTGTATTGGAAAGGGCAGCCATAGAACAGTCCATCATGGTGGAAACTTTGACTGAATGGTGCTGGACTAAATGGAAGAATGGAACTGTGAGCTTTGGGTATTTCACATACATTTTTAAAGATGTAGGCTGGGTGTGGTGGCTCACGCCTATAATCCCAGCACTTTGGGAAGCCGAGGTAGGTGGATCACTTGAGGTCAGGAGTTCAAGACCAGCCTGGCCAACATGGCAAAACCCTGTCTCTACTAAAAATACAGAAATTAGCCAGGTGTGGTGGCACATGCCTGTAATCCCAGCTATTCAGGAAGCTGAGGCAGGAGAATTGCTTGAACCTAGGGGGTAGAGGTTGCAATGAGCTGAGATCGCACCACTGCACTCCAGCCTGGGCGACACAGTGAGACTGTCTCAATTAAAAAAAAAAAATTAAAAAATAAAGATGTGCACAAAACAGTTTAATTATGGGGTCACTTTATAGAAGCTGCTTTAAAGCATCACCTTTCCAACTGCACACAAGTCTTTCCCCTAAGCAACTTCCAAGGCACAAACCCAATAAACATTCTCTCTCCTAAGCATTATCTCAATTGTACATTCGATTGTAAAATATCTTTCTTCCTTAAAAACAGAACCTCTCACCCAAAACTTAAAAAGATGGTTCCTGTTGCCTACAGAGAAAGGGGTCATTTGCAGGAGAAAGGGCAAATCATTAGTTTTAGATGGAAAGACCTCCCGAAGTCAACATTTAAATATTAAAACATATAGCAGGTAGTACCAAAGGGTTTCCCCTTCATCATATTTATATTTATTTATTGTCGAAATTCTCTGCCCAACAGTCAGCTCTGTGTGAGCAGAAAGCAAGTGTTCTGTTTGCTATTGCACACCCATTACAAGCACAGTGCCTGCCTGGGACAAAACAGATGCTTAAATTTTTGTGGAATGATTGAATGAAACTTAAGAAGAATGGTATTTTGCTAAAGAACAGCAAACATCCTTTTAGAGTCTGGTTCCAATTCTTTATATTTGGATAGCAATCCACCCTTTATTTTCAAATGCAAACTTAAAATAACTCAGCAGACTGATTCATGCAAGTATGCATGCTACAGTTCAATATCTTTAATACTCAGCAAAAGGCATACAGCATCTATGTCATAGTAAAATATGAGCTAACATTTATTGCAGTTAAACGCCAGGCCCAACGCTAAGGATTTTACATATGCTATTGCATCTGCCCCTCACTCTGATAGCCTCTCTGCCACCAGGAGGAGAAAACCAAGGCTTAGGGGATATTAAGTGACTGGCTCAAGTCACAGGGCTATAGATGTATAGTCAGAAAAGCTCCCCTGGTGAAGACTATGGACCATGCCTGTCATATAGCCTGATTGGACAATTCCTGCTTTAATCAGGAAGGCTACAATGGTCCTCGTCTACAATGGCCTGCCTCCAAGGAGGGGCATGGCTCTGGATCTTTGTAGCCCTAGAGCTTAGTTGAGCACCTGCCTTGCAGGCCTCCCACATATTTTTGTGGAGAAAGACTCAGCAGTCCTAATGGCTTAAGGCTACTCAGGCTTGGAGAAGGCCCCTTCTACAGAAGCAGGCACAGCTCAGCACATCCTGTCTCCCTCTAAACAGTGGCTGTGGGGAAATCACTGTGACCTTGCCACTACACAGCAGCTTCATGCTTTGGCCACCATGTTGTAGCCTTTAGTGCCACTCTGCTCCAAGAACTGGCCTGCTTCTGCAAACTGACCAGTTGCACCAGCATCAAGAAGCTGGCAGCACTTCAATTATTATTTTTCTTGCTATTCAGAATTTCAACCTAATAACTCCACTATTTTAAAAACACACAGTGATTTAGCAAGAACCTGTTGTGCCCCAAGTACTGGTCAGACAACTGCCTTTAAGGGGCTCACTTTCCTATTTGGCCCAATTCCCTCAGATTAGGGTTTCTAGAAGTCTGACCTATAAGCATTCATTTTCATAAAAACCACTACTGACAAAGCAACAGGTTCTAAGTGTACACATATAAAGAGCTAATTTTTTGTTGAATTAATATTTGTCGAGGGCTTGCCAAGTGGGGGTACAAAAGTATAATAAAGGGCATCTATCCATGTGGGAGAAAGGTAAACAAATATTAATCAAGTCCTAGTGATTTTGCATAATTCTCCGTAATTCTCTCTGCAGTCCTATAGCGTAGATAACATCTCCACCTATGGATGATAAAAAGCATTGCTTATAATAACTCACTTCCTGAGTACCTGCAAGGCACAAATTCAGGGTCAGGCACAGTTAATCCTCACAACTCCCTCAAGGAAAAGGTATTACTACTTCCTTCTCCAGAAAGACAGGCTTGGGGCATCTGTCTGGGTCCGAGGTGCCCACGCTGTGCTGAAGTCGAGTCAGACAAACCGGCCTGCCTGGCTCCGCAGCCCATGATGCCATTAAATGAGACTGCCCTCACTTTCATGGGGGGACACATAGAAAGCTCCCCACCCCAACCAAGGGAGGAAAAGATGACTGTGGGAGAACACATCACCAGACAGCATCAGTATCCCATTAGTGCGGAAGGCAAGATTGACAGGAAAAACAGACGAGGAAATAGTACAGTGGGATGCGCAGAGGCTGTATGAAGTTGGTTCTAGAAAATGGGGTGGCGGCACAGGTGTAGCCATTCCAGAACTAGGAAGGCAGGGTAAGGTACTCCATACATGTTGAGGGGGAGGTGGAGGGAGTGAGAGGGGAACAAAGGCCAAAGCAGGCTAAAGTCAGATCAAGTAGAAACCAAAGCCAGGCCAGGGTACTTGTACTGTCTCATGCAGAAAAGAGGGAACCAGAACACCGGGGTGGGGATTAAAGTAGTGGTGGGAGATTCACTGGGTGTCACTCAAAGCTTGTCTCAGGTCACAGGGCTCTTCTATTCCCCCAACTTATCTGAACAGGAGAAATCCACTTGGCTCCCAGACCCGCCTGCCCTGGCATTCTCCCGCAGGGAAACATGCTTTGGTTGTTCAGACGTGACTTATTGGCACTTAGAGGCTGTTGGCAAGGAAAAAATGAACAGGCTGACCTGGCCAGAAAGGAGCAGGTGACGCAGAAACCCAGCAAAAGATGAGTTCACCCTGCCACCCTGAGTAAATTACGAAGCTTACATGAAGCGCCACAGAAGAAAGAACGGGGATGATTTACCAGACAGAGAAGGGAAAGTCTCAACCCTAGGCACCTCATGAGCCCAGCAGAGTGCCAGGCAAAATCCCTAAGGCACTTCATTGAGTCCTACAACCTCACATAGACTTCACTGTTCTCATCTCAGGCAGGGGACACCCAGGCTCACTGTGGCGAAAGCACCTGACCCAGATGAGTAAGGGAGAGAAGCCGGAGCACACATCACTGGAGCACACTTCATTATAGTGTCTTTCCGCCTTCAATCACTTGCCCGGTTTTGTAACTTCATAAGAGAGTGTCATGATGCCCAGAACTTCGTGGCCCTGAGGCAGAACTCTGCCCCAGCTCTGGCACTCTCCTTAACCTGCTGTCACCACATGATACACAAGAACCATTCCTCTCAAATCATGAAACAAAGATTAAACATACTCCACCAATAATACCCATGATATGCATTAATTCCATCAATTCCACCAGCCTGGAAAACTATTCCTTGTGGGGGAGGGCTCACAGACAGACAACTGGAAGAGAAAAAAACAGAGAGAAATCCAAGTCAGATGTTGTGCCTAACTTGAGGCAGGACTTTTCCTGGGATTTAAGTAGGTCTGGAGGCTGCTCTGGCACATCCTGGCCACCCAGGCCACGCCTTACATTTCTATTTGCAATGCACCTTCCCCTCCTCCTCCACTTCCCGCATTTCTCCTCTAGTGCCCCATTACTGACAAAGTGCAGGGGCTGAGATGGGGGCACCGCACCGATCCTTTGAAGCGGCCACAGCTTTGCAACGTGTCCCTGAAATTCCTACAAAGCAAAAAGCAATTCAGAATCGCAGGAGGGAGGCTTATCCTCCACTCAGCAAACCAGATCCTCAAGATCATCTTTTTTATACTGAAAAGGCTTTTCACAAAATATTCCAAACCATCTTCATAGATTATTTTTCCTTTCTTTAAAAAAACTAAACAAGACTGGATGTCATTTAGAATACCGACTTCTAAAAAAGGGCATTTTTGAACTGAATGCCACATGCTGTATTTTGCCATTTTGCCTGTGCCTCCTGCTTGGAGTCTGTTGACACAGAGAAGCCTCAAACACTGGAGCTGCTCCGGGCCACGCAAACTCCGCTCCGCATCTTCCAGGCAGCCCTGTCGCAAATAATTCATGTCCACTACGCCCCTATCACACTGAATACAACCACATTGTACTGCTGGAAATGGGAAACCTGATTCAGATCACAGGAGAAGGTAGAAAAACATTTGGTTCAACACAATACTGCTTTTTTTTTTTTTTTTTTTTTTAAAGGAAGGAAACATATTTCAAACCTAGGAATGGGGAAAGACCCATCGTGGAATAAAACACAGAATTTAAAATAGCATCCGATGTGACCCAAACCAGCAACAATAACGAGAAAACCACCCAGTCCTTCCAGAGATGCACCTTGTTTCTGCTGCAGTGTTGCTAATCAAAATCGATCTGCCCATCCAAGCAATTTAAAGAGGAAGGGCGGCATTTGTAGAAAATGGTACATGTTGATAAAGCATGACTTGTCCCACATGGAGAGCAATAAAAGGAAAATAAGCCTGAGCACAGTATGCTGTGCTCACCAGGAGGAGGAAGAGAAAAAAGACAGAATAAGGGCAGGGATGTCGGGGGAAGGGAGGATGGGGTGTCAAAGGCCTGCAGAATTTTTGTAAACAGCAGCCCATAATGGCCACGGTGAGAGAGAAGGGAAAACAGACATGGAGGGAAACGTGTTTACAACTGCAGCGGCAGCGGGAGGTGGAGGGATTCCCCGACTCTGCGCTCGGCCCGCTTCGCTCCGGTGGGGCCCCGGGGTTGGGATGTGCTTTAGCTCCTCCACCCGCCCCCCCACCCCCACCCGCTTTCCTAGTGGGGGAAACACATCTTGTTTATAGGGAAGGTTACTCCTCCTCTGCTCTGGTGATCGCGTCCCTAATACTCCTGCTGCATCCTTGCGGGATGCCCACTTGACTGACAGACACTTCAGCCAGTCGCTGCCCGAGCCCCGCGGAAAGGTGGAATTTCCCAACGCACCGATTGGCCGGCGGGGAGGGTGGGCCCTGGTGATTGGCGTGTTATTCGGAGTGGAAAGTAGTAAACAACCTTGGTCCACGGCGGCGCGGGCGCTGGGTGCCCGCTCCCTTTTCCCTCGCCCGGGGCGGGGTGGGGCGCGCTCCAGACAAAAGGAGCCTCAGCCCCTTGGAGGGGAGAGCAGGAAAGGCGCACACCAGAGCCGGGGAGCGGGCGTCCCCCAGAGCCCCTGCGCCAGAACTGCTGACTTGCAGCTTCACATCATTTTTGTTCTGTGGAAAACCGCAAAGGTTTTGTTTCCATAATTCGGCTCCTCTTCTTCATCTTAGGTTTTAGAAAGTCTCCAAAGAGAATGGCAATTTAGTTTCTCCTCCTTTCTGCCCTCCACCTTTTAAGATTAATTTTTAGTTCTGTCTTTGCAGAAGTTGTTTTAAGTCTCTGTACTAAAAATTGTTGCTTTATTCACACAATACGCCATTAAGGGCACACGGGTGAATCAGATGCCCCGTTAGTCCCTTTCCCTGCAAGTTCCTGGCTGCGATCTCACTCGTAGGGGCTGAGTTTGGGAGCATGTATAAAAAGAAACAAGATGGTATTAGGCTCACTTGACAAGAAATAAGCAGTTACCTTGCCTTTTCCACATAGGGTGTAGTTCACCCAGGCTATCATCTGACATTGGTAAGTCCCCTTCTGGTTGGTCTTGACTCACAACCCATTCCTCATTCTGGCCTCCCCATCCTCACAGGACCCCCAGCCAGGGGAAACTTCCCAGCTTCCAGCGGGAGGTGCTGCTTCCCCAAATTAGGCAGCACCTGGGGCTGCCTCTACGTGCATAATCACCTCAGAGGTCCGGAGCCAGATTCCAGAGATTGTTTCTGAGATTCTGGCAAGGCCCCAGGGTATTGATGGAGGACTGGGAAGGTAGGAGAAGGCAACGGGTAGGGAGAGGCTGGACACAGGAGGGATCTCCACTTCATTTATGTGCTCCTTGGTGCTTCGCTCTGATGATAAGTCCCGTTGTCACTCTTGGCCAGACAGCCAGACTGTCCAAGCTTAAAACGTAAACAAAAGCTCCTTGCAGGAAACAACGGAGTGCACACTTGCCACCTGGGGGTGCCTCTCTGCCACCCCCTGGCCAGCCCTCTCCTCCAGAATCTGGCCCCACCCCGGCCCTGCCCACCTGGCATGTGAAGCACCCCCTCCTCTCCAAGCATCCTTTCCTCCAGCCACTGTGTTCCTGTCGCAGGTCCTTGGATGGGCCACACACAAACCTTCATTCAACTTATTCTTTCTAGGCTTTACCCTGCCTGCCCGGGAGAGGCCACTGTTCTCCATGGCTTCCCTTGCCCTGGCCATCCCACTTCCTGCAGAAGGGCTCCGAAATCGGTTTCGGTAGCACTGTGTTAATGTTGCAGATGGTGTTTTCAACACTGTATTCAGACTCTACTTGTAGGTCTCTCCACCTCAGTAGACCCTGAGCATACCAGGCCAAGTTGCTATATTCTGATTTGTGTCTGGTCCACAATAAGCACTCACTCAAGTCTTGCCAAACATTTGTAGCACTCAGTTCTCCTCTTCTCCAACACTCACACCTGCTTCTGCTGCCCCCAAGTCAAGTACCCCTACCTAGTTCCTTGCTAACATGTTAACATGGTATCCCCCCCGACCAAGTGCCCATCGCTCAGTGGTTCCCTATACACATGCAGTTACTTGTAACGTAGGCTGCTTCCTCTGCCAGTTATGCTTTTCTGCCTTCTCTACTTGGCAAATTCCTATTCTAAAAATCACTTCCTCCCTTGGCTACCTGCCACAAGTTCCACTCGACTCCCCTGGACTCCCAGAGCACCTCAGAGAGACCTCATTGCAACCTCTGCCCCTTGCGAGGACATAGCTACAGAGCCACAGCTGGCATGGTTTGCTGGAAAAACCAAGAGCTGAAAGGCAGATTTACCAGGTGGTGCCCCCCCAGGTGTTGGCAGAACCCACATATTCCAGTCTCCAGACTATGGAAGCAGTGCTGTTTCCAGCTTGTCTCTGCCACAGGGTCCTTCTCTGCTGTCTCAGCCTGAAGGCCTTCTCTGTGCCTGTGAGTGATTGGCTCCTTCTCAACCTTCATTCAGGTCTCTGTTCAAACATCATCCCCACCATCAGGCCCACCTGCCAGCCACTATCACACAGACCTTAATTTTCTTCATGAGGTGATTCTAATGAGAAAATAAGCTTGGGAGCTGTCACCCTAACTTCTTTATTCCCTCAGT
This sequence comes from Macaca thibetana thibetana, assembly GCF_024542745.1. NCBI lineage: Eukaryota > Metazoa > Chordata > Mammalia > Primates > Cercopithecidae > Macaca > Macaca thibetana. The sequence continues at coordinate 91,670,405 of NC_065584.1, forward strand.
GATGGAATTTTGGGGACATTTTCATCTTTTGCCATTTGAAACAACACTACAATGAATGACTTTGCACAACTGTCATTGCACATGTGTGCAAGTGTATCTATGGGGTAAATGCCCCCTCCAAAATTGATGAGTCAAAGAATACGTATTTGTAACCTGAGAGATATTGCTAAATTCTCCTCTACGGATTCTTCAGTCCTCCCAGTCATGTGGGGCTGTTTGCCAAAGAGTGTATTATTAAATATTTTGGATTTTTTCCCAATATGAGAAGTGAAAAAAATGGTATCTTGGTGTAGTTTTAATTTGCATTTCTGGTATGGGTGAGATCAAACTTTTTTTTCCTATGCTTAATTAGCTATTTGTGTTTCTTCTTCTGTGAGCTATCTGTTCAATACTTCATCCCAAATCCTACTGAACTGTTAGCCTCTTCCTTAACAATTTCTAGGAGCTCTGTTTTACTTTGTTTTTTAAACAAGGGAGATTAGCTCTTTGTGATAGAAGTTTCGAGTATTTTTCTCAGTTTGGCATCTGTCTTTGCTTATGGTTTTTGGCCATGCAGGAAGTTTTTTTGTAATTTAAATTCAATTTTTATGAATGTTTTCTTTTCTGGCTTCTGGATTTTGAGTTGAAACTAGAAAGGCTTTCTCTGCTCCAAGGTTATAAAAAGGAACTCACTATGTGTTCTTCCAGGACTTTCATAGTTTTGTTTACATTTTTACCTTGGATTCATTTGGAGTTTAGCCTGGTACATGGTATAATGTATGAACCTAACTTACTTTCTTTTCCAGAGAAAAGAAAGATGGCATGATTGGGCCATAGTTTACATGCCCCAATCCAGGAAATTAAGAGTTTATCTTAGTCCCAATGATTTGTGAAGCTACCTTTATCAAGTAACTAAATTTCCACAGGTACTTGCATCTACATTTGGACTTTCTATTCTGTTCCACTGGTCTGTCTCTTCATCTATTGGTACCTCACTATTTTAATTATTTAGGCACTATGGAAGTTTTTAATACCTGATAAGGACTCCTTGCTCTTGTTCAGTTTTTTTGTTATTGTTTTAATGATAACCTCAGAATCTAAGTAAAAGAAAAAAAATCTGTTGTGTCTGGATTTATATTAAATTGATAAACTTAGGGAGAACTGACATCTTGCCATCTTGCTAATGATGATTATTATTGTCTAATAAATATGGTATGTTTTTCCATTTATTCCAGTTGTCTTCTGTATCTTTTAATAGTATGGTTATTTTAAGGTGTTTTCTTTTTATTTTCATTGGATGTAGAATCTTCAGTAATATCATCTAACAAGTTATTTGCCTATTGTACAGTTGTATTATGACAAATTTATGTATGTTATTTCTGGCAGAAGATGTTCTATTCTGTGCCTTTAGAAGGACACAGTGGGATGGGAGGGAACATCAGAGGGTGATAATCTTAACAATAAATAGAGGTTGAGATCCTAATCAAGAATCAAAGCAATACATTCTGAGTTGGCATTCACAAATGTATAAGTCAAATGGTGTGGGGCATAATGCTGGGGTGGCCAAGAAAGGATTCTGCCAAACAGAGGATGATGTTGCTTAAGCTTCCAACAGCAGATTCAGAGAGGTTAGGGAAAATAAGCAAGGGAAAGAAACAAGGACTGATCTAACAATTATGGGAAGCTGACTCCATGCCTTAGTGGATGCTTGCGGAGGATGGTACTATCTTGGCTAGGCTGACTGTATTAGCAATGCACATATCTAAATCAGCTCTAAAACCCATAGAGAGACTCGCACTTTAGTGTGAACATGTAAACTGTGGGTGATGGGCTATATTTCACATAAGTTGTGATCACTGCAAGGCTCTGCTGGTATTTTACAAGTCAGAAGCAAGTTTCCTCTTCCACAGCCATATGTTTGAAAGATATGTCCCTTTAAGAATATCAAACTCTCACCCAAAACATGTATTTTTCAAACCTAGAGGTTCCAACTTGAAATACTGGACCACGGAGATACCCGGCTCAGATCCTCTTTCAGAAAGGACTTGCTGTCCAGCTGCAGAGTGTCACTAGTAGATAGCCTCCAGCTGCTAGCTCTTCTAGGGTCCACTTCAACTTCTGGCCTAGGTCACACTCTTCCTAGGCAGTTCCTGGCCAGTAACTGAGCACAGCAATGGTCCCCGGGTCCGGTTATATCCATCTAACAGGGGGCTCCGCAAATGAGCTCCTCGAAGGCTAGCAGAATGTCTGTCCTATCAGACTTCTGGTTGAACCGCTCCCCACACCCATCATCTTCCTCCTCTATTCCTTTCATTGGTGTGATCCTCAGTAAACCTTTCACATCCCTAACTTCATCTCAGTCTGTGTCCTAAAAAACTCAAATGGCAATGAAGATGTTTAGCAAATTTTGGGAGAGTAAAGGAGGGAATAAAAATTCCCACATAATGTAGAACCAGACAATTCTGGAACTAGAAGTAGAAAGGCCTCATCACACAAGCCAATTAAAATGCACCTCAAAGGTTAATGTCATCGAATTTCAAAAGTCCCTGAAGCTCCCATGGTTATAAATGAGCATTTCCTGCATGCTGGACTCGTCACTGTTGGTCTGGATTAATCTTTACTTCCATTCTAGGGGGTAGGTACAAGCACTTCCATTTTACAGACAAGGAAAACCTGATGTAAGTAAGTGGTAGAAACCAGATTCAAATGCAGGCAGGCCTATCTGGCTCCAAAGCCTTTTCCTTTCCTGATGGTACACTGCCCACGTCTCTTAGTTTATCAGCACAGGGTCAAAAAGCTGGTGAGGTATGGACTGACATGGCATCTGCAGAGGTTTCCATACTTATACCAAGATGCCTCCCTGTAAAGAGTGGACTGTCCGGTAGATGGGCAAGGTGGCTCACACCTTAATCCCAGCACTCTGGGAGTCCAAGGCAGAAGGATCACTTCAGGTCAGGAGTTCAAGACCAGCCTGGCCAACATAGTAAAACCCTGTCTTTACTAAAAATACAAAAAATAGCCAGGCATGGTGGTATGCGCCTGAAATCCCAGCTACTCGGGAAACTGAGGCATGAGAATCACTTGAACCCAGAAGGCAGAGGTTGCAGTGAGCTGAGATCACACTACTGCACTCTAACCTGGGTGATGGAGTGAGAATCTGTGTCAAAAAAAAAGAGTGAAGTGTTCTGCCTTTGTCTTATGAGGAGATATAATAATTGGCAGCCGTATACTATATTCCTGGGTCAAGGAATTCCTGGGTCATTTTCAGCAAGCCTGAAACAAGGTGTTCACACATTTATTTAAAAATATCCCAACAAAATGTTGCATAATTTCCCTTGATTGCAGTGATTCTTTAAGCTGTTAACATTAATCTTGGGTGGATGCAGAAGTTGTCCACTGGCTTTCCAAAAAGCATCCAATGCCTTTAAGGCAGCATAAGAGAAACACTGCCCCTCTTGATGAACTAGGTCCCTGAGTCCGGCAGTACTGCCCTGTTCTCCACTGTGTCACCTATATAGGGACCCCTGAGAAGACCAGTGTGCATGAACCAGAGACTGGACAGTGCCTCTGTTACCATCACCGTGTGGTATCACGAAAGGAAGAGGTAACCATCCCAAGTCACCCAACTTGTCAGCAGAACTACTGGGAATAGAGCTTAACTTTTCCTGTACCTAAATTCTTCTATCTGTAGTTGGAGTTACAGGCCCCAAAGTAAAGATCTATTATGCTTGCCTATGTTGCTCCTAAATTCTCTACTCATCTATTTATTATTTCCAAATTTAGTAAGGCCATACTGTTGTGTCTTCATCCTGGTCAATGCATCCAATGATACCTTGATAACTTTATCAGAGCAGTAGCTAGCAGAAGCACAGAGGAATGGAGGATGTTAAAACTGCTCAACACCACAGTACAAATGCATTGTCAGCTTATGTAGGAGTCTGCTTTTTATGCAGGCTTATGCAACTGGTGTAATTTTAAAATTTTATAAGCCATTTGAAAGAGCAACTTTGATATTAATGAAATGGGGAGAAATGTACATATAGTCAAAGAAAAGTGTCTTTCCTTTGGCTGATGTCAGAGACTCCCTAGAAATGAAAAATTATTACTGTCTTTTAGAAAATCAAAGGTTAAATGAAAATAGCACTGGCAGGAGTCGTATCACAACAGCAAAATACAACAGGGCCAGGCAAACCAAGGATATTGTTACAAATGTGGAGCCTTAATCAGGCTCATACCTCTAACCTTTTATTTTGTAAAGCTGCCAATTTTATAGTACAAAAATTTTAGTTAGGGCACCTTTAAGATTCACTGCATCTACTATGAGAAGAGAGACTGTCCTAGAAGAGTTTTTAAAAATACTACTTTGAAACACTTATGGGCAAACAAGAATTGGAACACTAATCACTGTAATTTCCCCACCAGGATCACTAGGTAAGACATTCAGAAAACTGGTGGAAGCAAGTGATGATTCAGATGCAGTAGTAGAACAGAAGGTTGCCAATCAACTGCAAACAAAATGCTGCACAGGCTCATTTCAACTGACAGCAATGGTAGAGAGAGAAGAGAGAGAAAGGAAAGAGGAGAGAGGAGAGAGAGAGAGAGATGGGGGGGAGGGAGGAGGGGGGGAGAGAGAGAGAGAGAGAGAGAGAGAGAGAGAGAGAGAAGATACGAATATGAGAAGGGAAGTAGGGAGAGACAAAGCCTGACTGACTCAGATTCCAAATTACATATACACAAAGCCCCTCAAAGGTTATCATGCCCTATCTGATCCAGGGTAAATGAAAAATTCTGAGGCGCAATTCACAGGGAAAGTCAGAGTGTCTACGCTGTTTAATAATGTACATTGAATAAAGTATTAGAAACATATTTATTCTTCTCCCTACTCTTGGTGCTATTGACCATCTACTGAATACAGGGTACAAGAAGAGTTTGCCAAGTTTTAGGTACTGCCCAGGTCCTTCCACGGCTAACAAGGCAGAAACACTTATGTGAACTCCTTGGTAAGCCCGGTATGTTGTGTGTGGAGAGGATGCCTGATGATGTCTTTGAACTTCACTTTTTGGTTTCTCAGCTATCTCAGAGGTCTGGCTGTAGAATTACTAATATTTTAAACAATGCAAATGTAATTATAGTTGAAGCATACTCTTTAACAGAAGGAGGGAAAGATTGGCATTTAGAAACTTCATTAAACTTTTGGCCTTTTCAAGGCTAAATGAATCTTAGGGAAGAAATAAAAAGTTCCCATTGATTCACTTAAAAACAGATTTCTTGCAATTAACAGATCTAAATCTATGAAAAAGGGAGCATTTATGGTAATTTCAGTAATCTCTCACTTTCTCTAGATATTTCAAATCAAACTAATAAGTATAAAATCCCTCCTTCTCTCTAAATACACACATACACAAATGTTAATCAGCAAAACTTTTTCTAATCTCAAGGAAATGTCAGTTACATTTACACAAGCATAACTAGTTCAAGCAATTTATTTGTAAGTAGATATGCCTGCTAGATTAGGAAAAAAGCATATTTAGCTGTATGGCATGACATGCCCCCTACCCCAAACCCTGAATAGTTTTTTTGGCAGGTAATCAGCAGAAGAGATATAAAGGCATCTTCAAGGTATAGAAAGATGTTCAAGACTTAGAATATTCCTTTTCTCATAGTTCTCTTATCCCAACATATAAATTGTAACAATTTGTTTAAAAGACTGAACTAAATTATGATATTCTTGTCTTCCAAATTTATTTAGACTTGGTATCCTGTTCTTTCTCTGGAATTTCCTTTGCTTTTCTTTTTGTCAGTAAGCTAAATTACTTCTCCTCCCACATGCATAAAAGCATTAATTTATAAAACACATAGCCATATGTCATATCTCATGTAATTCTATTTTACATTTCACTGCCACCCAGACTTATCTAACATGAACAAATAGATATTATTTACTGTAGTCAGAATGAGAATTATCTAATGCCACTTACATAGCCATAAATTGATTTTTGATTAATGTTTAAGCAAAAAGCAAACAAGCCCATCTGCTCTGAAAACAAATAAACAAAAGGAAGCAGCAAACACATAGTTCACAGGAATTTCTGCAGTATTCGTATGTTTCAGCTGCTGGTGAGGATAGAATTTTTTCATTGCTATCGTGAAAATGTACTGCTTGACAAGAAGATAATTTCATATATAGATGTAGCTTCTTCTCTAGCAACTGTTAATTTAATAGACTATTACTTATGGTGAAATACAAAACAATCCCATTCTGAAAAAAGCACTGAAGACTGATAACCAGCAGTGAACTTCTTCCGTATTGCTCGGTGGGAACAAAAGAAAGCTCAAATGGGTCAGTTTTTCTTCTTTCAGGGTTGCTTTCTCTATGGATCAAGGTAAGAAGGAAGAAAAGTTAGGTCTCCTATTTCACACAGTAATGCATGGGCTGAAAGAGTCTTTTTAAAAATATTTAAAACTAACTATTGTACTGTGTACCTATGAAATTTCCTTTTCAGTGCAACTCAAAATTGCTAAGACAAACCAATGAGAGAGAAGTAGAAACGTGAAAAAGGCCCTGTCCTGCTTATTTGTATCTCTGAGGTTTCCTCAGTATCTGGCACAGTATCTGTCAGTAGACAGCTCTAATCCATTTAGAGTGAATTTGTTCTGCTTCTATTATGGAGGTAAGAGAAAAAAACTGCTGCATTAGGTGGGAATTTCACTAATACCAATGAATTCCCAATATTCTAACTTTTTGGGGAAAAAAGATGCCAAAAAAAGTGAATGAATTTTGAACAAAACTAAACAGCATGTTAGGATTATGGCATAGCAGGTTGAAGGATGAAAGAATGATAAGAGCAATTTCACAGCAACCAAAATGACACAAGAACACACATGCCGGTAAGCAAACAAGAGGCACAACTTAACGACGCAAGAGGAAGTAGTTTAACTTGCAACTTTCAAAATTAAATTCTAACTGTGGTAATATAAAGAAAGCTTTACAACCCGTTCACCACGTTACACATATTGCCATTTATTTGCTAACAGCAAAAATTCAAATGAGTGTATTTGAGTCTCTAAATATTTTCTACAAACGCTCTCCCCCAGACTAAGACAGACACTGCCAAAGTGAACGAGTCACTGCATGGCTAGATTTCCATGTTGAAAATCTTAGGCTCACAGCAGAATACTTGCACAAATCCTACTGCAACTCCTTAAAAATCACTCTGCAAGTTGCATCCTAAGAGTTCTTGTCAAAATTGTTCTTTAAAGCATTACACACATACACACACTGGCCTAGACAACAAGGATCTTTGTCTTTCTTTGCCAAAAGACAGTGTTTCCCGAGGCCTGTTTTAGCCTTCCACTGATGGTTCTGATTTTGGTTCAGAAAAATAATTGCATGACTGTCCTAAAGTGGAAAGAGAAAAACCTCAAAAATTGTTAACGCATCAATTACATCAACCTTTTCTAATTACAACTCTGCATTTCATTATTCTGCAGGCAAAATGAGTACCTTAGGTCTAGAGCCCCAGGTAAACAAAGCCTTTCCCTGTCCTCATTTCAAAACTTTGTTTTTATAAACATTCCCCCGTCCCCTAAACTGAACTACAACAGCACAATGATCCTGTTGTGAGCACTCCCTTGACCTCTACAGGACAACAGATTGTTGCTCACTTAGCCCCTCAGAGTAAAATCAGTTTTAATATGGAAGTTTCTGTCTTATCAAAGGAAGTAAAGAAGTAAAAACAAAAAATGAACATATATAAGCACAGATTTCTAAGCTTCGATTGTATAGAAATGGTAGGTATGTGGCTTGCCAGGAAAGCGTATCACCTGCTTCTGCTTCTCTCTAGGGACAGAGGTGAAGGGGTCTGTTCTGGAGTTTTCTAAGGAGGCCATCTTAGTTATTACATCAGGGAAGTTTCTAGTCAAAATGTTATTCCTGTCTACAGGGAAAAACAAAAGCAAAACACAAAGAACATTGCTTCTAATGGCGTCACAGCAAGGAGTTTTATCTAGAAAGATGATGCCAGGAGTCGCCTCTTTTCCAGGAAGACAGAAACAAAAACCGTTCTCCTCGAGAGGCCAACAGTGTAGAAGCCCCTTTTCCAGAACTTTCCAAGCAGACGAACTTCTTTGTAAGTGTATGAGCACAGGGAAGAGCAGCGCTCCACGTTCCAAGGAAGAAAAGCAACCCACAGCTCCTCCTGCCTGTGCAGCAGATGACCAGAAAGACGAGAAAGGGAAACAAACTTCCATTCATGGTGAAGCATGCTGCTTATTTCTCAAATACACTTTTCAAATGCCTCCACAAGTTGTTTGTTTCTATATTTTGAAAGCACTCAATATGCAGAGTATTTGCTAACCACAGGCAGAGTACCCAGTCAAGACGTACCAACTCAAACTCCTCCCTGGTGCAGGCAAGGATAAACAGGGAACAGGTAAGAGAGGCCTGCAAAGCCAGGTGGACAGAGATCACATGTGATCCCAAGCAGAAACAGGCTGCTGGAAACTAACTCTCTCTCTCTCTAGCTGATACTTATTCAGCACTTACTGTATGTCAGGTACTATTCTAAAAACTTTTACACATAATAACTCAGTTTTCACATAGATACAATTATTTTCCATACTTTAGAGATGAAAACATTGAGGCTAGAGAGGTTAAGTAATTTGACCAAGGAAGCACAGCCAGTAAATGGCAGGGCTAGGATTTAAACCCAATCAATATATTTTTTTGTAGCTCATCTCAGTGGAGTTAGTTGGAGTCTCACCAGCACTTCCTTGTACTGGGCTCCACTTTACTGACTTCTATCAACCACAGGCCATACTTTTTTTTCCGTAGCCTGAAGAAGAAATGCGCTAGGTGACTTCATTATGATGGCAGTAAGATTGTTTTTCAACACATACACACACACTTTCAAAAACAACTCAGAGGCCAGATGCGGTGGCTCATGCCTGTAATCCCAGCACTTTGGGAGGCCAAGGTGGGCGGATTACCTAAGATCAGGAGTTTGAGAGCAGCCTGGCCAACATGGTGAAATCCTGTCTCTACTAAAAATAAAAAAGTTAGCCCTGTGTGGTGGCGTGATAGTCTACTCGGGAGGTTGAGGCAGGAGAACTGATGGAACCCGGGAGGCAGAGGCTGCAGTGAGCCGAGATTGCGCCACTGCACTCCAGCCTGGGTGACACAGCAAGACTCCGCCTCAAAACAAACAAACAACAACAAAACAAACAAACAAAAAAACACCGCCTGGACAACAAAATGAGACCCCCATCTCTACAAATAAATAATTAGCCAGTTGTTGTGCCATACACCTGTAGTCCCCAGCCACTCGGGAGGCTGAGGCAGGAGAACTGCATGAACCCAGGAGTTGGAGGTTACAGTGAGCTATGACTGCACTACTGCACTCCAGCCTGGGTGACAGAGTGAAACTCCATCTTAACAACTTATCTAGAAAGATGTTCAGTATAGTTTCGCCTCTCTGTCTTTTCTTTTTTTCTAAAGATTACTACTTATTCACCGTTCCCCATTGGTTTAGATAATAACAGAAGAAGCAGGACACTATAAAAAACCTTATTTTGCTACCACAGAAAGCAAGATGTGAAGGCAGTCAGGTTTGATAACAGTGCACACTGTTTTTGCAGTTATCTTTCATCACAAGGCTCTCACATCATGTGCTCTGGGCTCATGTAACACACTCTGCTGGAATGCCCCCATTCAAGTGGGGAGAGAGTCCGTGACAGTCCTGCCTGCACTCACTATGCTAGCAAAAAATGTCTGGGAAGGACAGAAAAGAATGTAACATGCAATTAAAGCAAGGGAGAGTGATTAATGTAGGCAAAAATTAATCGCAAGGGCAGTGTCAAAGTTTGGTGGGACAACTGAATGTTCAGAAGGGACCTGAAAAAAGTAATCCCATGATAAACAACATGGTAAAAAGCTTAGATTGTGCCCTCAAGTTTTCTTAAGATTACAGATAAAATGACAACAGGCAAATTATTTTCTTTCCCAGGTGAAATGAAGAACCAAGGATCATCTGAGCAAAGACTCAAGGACCATTTGAACAAAGACATCCACATCTATACCATAGATGACTTGGCATCTATGGAGGAGTGGAGGTGAGCACCACTCTACCATGGAGAGGAAGCAGCCACTGTAGAGGCTGGGCTTGCGGAGATTCCTTCTGGATGCCCTCAGACCTGTCATTAATGGGGACAAAGCAGAATCAGGGGACTGCTATATCTCATCTACGACTACCAGCTCCACCATCCAGGGTACTGTTCTTGCCACTACATCTAGAAATAAGAGGAGTGCAATCTTACAACTAGAAAAGGCTGTCTCGCTGAACATTTATTCTCATTCCTCTACCCAAAACTAACGAAAATCTGAAGTCTGAGTGGTGTCTGAACCTAATATTTTCATGTCCGAGACACACAAGGTTGAGCTGCCACTTCTAGCCATCTGAACCACCCAGTGTGAGTATGTGGCTGGGAGGGTGGGTGGTGATGGTGGTGGTAGGGAGGTGGGGGAGACTTCTAATGAGAGGCAGTAGAGAGTAGGGTCTAAGAGTAGGTACTCTAAAGTCAGATTGATTGGGTTCAAATCCCAGGTCTGCCATTTACCAGCTGCACTTTCTTGGCCAAATTACTTAACCTTTCTGTGCCTCAATTTTTTGTCTCTAAAGTGGGGATAAATAGTTGTAACTATGGGACAACTGAGTATATGGCAAGTGTTTAGAACAGTACCTGGCACAGAGTAAGGGCTGAATGAGTGTCAGCTCCAATTGTCATCAAGGTATAAGTTCACTGGCAGCAGGTGCAAGATTCTTTTGGATGGCTAACAAACTACAGCTTTGGCTGACAGTGCTGTTTGTGAAACCCAGTGGCCTCTTCACTCCATAGTCAGCCTTCCAGTGCTCCTGCCCTTGGTGGCCTTGGCAGGAGCCTGGGGTTGAGTGGGGACTCAGACAACTGAAGCTCTCTCAGCAAAAGCAGGATCCCCACGTCTCCCATTGACACTAAAAAACAAATTCTTGAATTTTTCCCGGGTCTGCTGAGTGATCACAAGAGGACAGCTGGGGCAGGACGACAGAGCCTCAGCAGTGTCAGGGAAGCCTGCATACTTCCCTCATACTCAGAGTGCCTTCTGGCCACAGGCTTATTTCAGCTGTCTTTTGTCCCATTTCTGAGGCTCTAAAGGGATGCTCTGGGCACTGGGACCTATGAATAAATCAAGATGAGTGAGGCAAGGGTAACACCATGATTAGATCAGCCTGGCCCATTGCCCTTTGACCTTAGAGTACTGGAAAAGCCTTGACAGGCAAGGGCATGAGAAGGCCATGTGCTGCAGGGGCACAGTCTTCAAACAGGAGCCTTCCCGGGGCAAACAGGCGGCATCTACCTTCTAAATAACAGGTTTAAAATTCAAGAAAGCAAACAGCATTCCCTAACTATCAATATTCCAATAAGTCCTAGAATAGTTTTAGTTTTTAACATCCCAGATAGCATTTTCAATTGTAAAACCTGGAATGAGAGGCAGAGGATTTTCAGGGTCATGTGCTATTTTTTATTGGTTTACATGCAGGATGCAGATGTCATTTTAAATTTTTATCTTAAATTTTTATCTTTCTATTTATTTTTTTTTATTATTTATTTATTTTTTTTTTGAGACGGAGTCTTGCTCTGTTGCCCAGGCTGGAGTGCAGTGGCCGGATCTCAGCTCACTGCAAGCTCCGCCTCCCGGGTTCACACCATTCTCCTGCCTCAGCCTCCCCAGTAGCTGGGACTACAGGCGCCCGCCACCTCGCCCGGCTAGTTTTTTGTATTTTTTAGTAGAGACGGGGTTTCACTGTGTTAGCCAGGATGGTCTCGATCTCCTGACCTCGTGATCCGCCTGTCTCGGCCTCCCAATTTTATCTTTCTAAATGTAGTTAGTTTGGCCACCCTCCGTGCTGAAGACCATAGTGAGTCCAAACAGCACGGTTAATTGAAATCTACAGATAATCACAGAAATTCCTTTTAGCCAACGATGTCAACTTTGTCCCGCTGGTGGAAGAAAATAAAAAGGCTGAAATTAGAAAATCTAAGTTTTTTCTCATAAAGGTGAACCCCAAACCTGTCCAATAATACTCTACTAAATAAAGTCTGTTAGTAAAGAAGCGATGCAAAAAATCAGTACCTAAGAGACTCTCAGGACATGAAAATTATTTTGTAGATTCTCCAATGGGCTTTGCAAGCCAACAGATCCAATCACAACTGTGGTCAAGGCATGCTGCAGAGTCTCAATGCTAGGTGAAGAAGGCATCTTGGGAACCAGTAGACTGCTACTCTTTCAACACTGAAAAGACATCTCTATTCTTTGAAAGTCACTTTCAGCCACCCAGAAAGTTACCTGGAGAAAAGTATGGTGAATGAAACTTCAGAGTTTGAGAAGGAGCAGGTCTTTCTTATGTAAAAATGCCGATGAATAAATGACAATGAGATAGAAAATTGCCATTAAAGCACGGCAGTAATAATTATTGCAGATAAGCTCCACCAAAGCATGACAAGATCAGTGAGTGACAATGTGATAAGAAACAGGACCTTGGCCTGTTGTGACTGGGAGGCTGAGGTGGGAGGCCAGCAGTTCACGAGACCAGACTGGGCAACATAGTGAGTCTCTACAAAAAATTTAAAGATTGGTGAAGGCCAGGTACGGTGGCTCACGCCTGTAATCCCAGCACTTTGGGAGGCCGAGGAGGGTGGATCAGGAGGTCAGGAGATCAATACCATCCTGGCCAACATGTGAAACTCTGTCTCTACTAAAAATACAAAGATTAGCTGGGCGTGGTGGTACGTGCCTGTAATCCCAGCTACTTGGGAGGCTGAAGCAGGAGAACTGCTTGAACCAGGGAGTTGGAGGTTGCTGTGAGCTGAGATCGCACCATTGCACTCCAGCCTGGTGACAGAGCGAGATTTCACCTCAAAAAAAAAAAAAAAAAATTGGTGGGGCACCACCACTACAAGTGGTGCACACTTGTAGTCCTAGCTACTTGGGAAACTCAGATGGGAGGATTGCTCAAACCCAGAAGTTTGAGGCTGTACTCCCACCTGGGCAACAGAGCAAGACTGTCTCAAAAAAGAAAAGAAATATGAAAAAAGAGAAACAAGACATCTGCATACTCTGAGTATCAGCCCCTAAGATATTAGTAACAATGGGAAAAGCAGAAAATTTACTCTGAGAAACCTGGCAGGCACCACAACACCTCAATCAAGTGTTCAAGGCTAAGAGATGATCAGTGATAAGATGCTGACATCACACACAGATGTGATGCACTGAGAGAGACGCAATGTCAATCTTGTAGTAGTCTTCCCCAAAATGTATAAAAATTAGTTTAATGATGAGAAACATTAGAACCAATTTGGAGCATTCTATGCAACAACCTATCCGTACTCTTCAAAAGTATCAAGGGTCATGAAAAACAAGGGAAGATAGACAAATTTTTACAGATTGCAGAAGACTAGATATAGTAAGTAAACACAATGAAGGATGTTGGGACTGAAAAAGGATATTAATGGAAAAACTGGTGAAATTCAAATAGTCTATAGTTAACAGTATTGTGTCATTGTTCATTTCTTGGCTGTGAGAACTGGTTTATAGATTATGTAAAATGCTAACATTAGGAAAAACTGGGTGATATTTCGCAAACTCTTGCTTTTTTTTTTTTTTTTTTTTTTTTTTTAAGAGACAGGGTCTCAATCTGTCTGTCTCCAAGACTGTTGTGCAATGGCATGATTATAGCTCACTGAAGCCCAGAACTCCTGGCTCATGTGATCCCCCACCTCAGCCTCCCAAGTAGCTGAGACTATAGGCACCTGCCACCACTACTGGCTACCACTACAGGCACCTGCCACCACTACCTTTTTTTTTTTTTTTTTTTGGTAGAGATAGTCTCACAGCTTGGTCTCACACTCCTAGCTTTACGTGATTTGTCTTGGTTTCCCAGAGCCCTGGGACTATAGGTATAAGCCACCATGCCTGGCTGCTTTTTCAACCTTTTTGTAAGTCTAAAATTATTTCAAAATAAAAGGCTGAGACAGAGAAAAAAAACAAAACAAAACACAACAAAAAAACAAAAAACAAAATCAGTTCAGTTTCTCCCCAGCCAGTGGGGTCATCCTCACTACAAAGTTGCTGGTTTGGGCTCTAGCTCTGCAGATTTTCCTCACTGGATGAATTTCATAATTTTCACTACCACTGATATTACACAATTGAGATTCTAGCTGAATGGAGAGTGATGGAAGAACATGAATGAAGAAGTCATCCTGACATTGGGGAAAAAGAACTTACTGAAAATTTTTTAAATGTTAAATATTTTACATTATCTTCACAATCCCTGTACCCTCCCCGCCCCCGCCCCCCGCCGACCCCTTCCGCAGCAAAACTCCCTCAACAATACTTCAGTAATCTGGCTAGAGTCCACAACAAATATTTCTTATTCAGAACTTGGCTTTGAAGAAAATGCAGCCCTAACAAAATTTTAAGTAAGTTACTGAAGGATGCAGAGGCTTCGTTTTACAAGAGTTAGTTCCAGAGGTGATTTTGGGACCAGCATTCTTCCCAGACCCCAACAGCATCTAAAGCTGCCAGCAGGGTCTGGCTTTTGATTCCTCTGTGACTCCTTTCCAGACTAAACCAATGTCACTTGGTTCCAAGAACTGCAGCTCTTCCCTATTCTTTGACCTGTTGTGCCTAAAATTTAACTTTCCCAAATTGAAGAGGGTTCATCCTCCTTGCCTGGGTCAATCCTTGGGGTGGACAAAAGGCATTAAACAACTATGGAAGCCTACCTACTCTGTCAAGAGAAACAATTATTCCTAGAGAAAATCTCTGCTTAAAGCCGCGATTAAAGTCACTCCCCTCTTCATCCCCCAACAACTTGCTTTGAAAGGGTAACAAGGGAAAGAAGATGAGTGCTTCCACTTAGCTGGTAGGGGTGAATGGTAAGTAGACCTACCTGCACTCTTTCCATCGAGTCACCTACACATAAGAGCAACAATTGTGCTAGTTGTATCCTACAGTTGTAGCCTCTTAGCAGAGCCTTCAAATCCTAGTGTGGGTGTAGGGATGTGTGTGTGTGGCGGGGCGGGGTGGGGGGGATGTTCTCTTGCGCTGGCCACCTAAAAAGCTTACTAAGTTACTACTGACAAAGGATTCTATTCCTTTTCACTCAATATAAGCCTATAAGACATCTCAACACTCGCCATCTTACAAACAAAGACAAGCATCTGGGTGTCTGGGCGTGCCCTGGCCCCACAAAAATCCCTAACCACAACTGTTAACTCTGACAACGGTTTAAGCATAAGTAATAGTATATACCCTCTGAAGGCAGAGGTTTGGTTTTTATTGCTAGGTTTATGCCTGCTAGTTTGTAAGAATGCGCTAAATGCCATCTCCCAATTAAAACCCTTCCATGCCCAGGGGCAAAGGATGCTCTAGATCCTCAATGCTTGAGCCCACTAAATCATCCAGGACCGCTTTGCTTGGCTTATCTAGTGATGCAGAGCTGTTACGTGGTTCTGCAAAGGATTCTCAGGGAGATTCCCACCTCACAGTCACTGCTTTGCTTTCAGGTATTTCTGGCAACCCCCAGAGTTCAGTATCTTTCTAGTTTGATTTGTCCCAAAAGGACTGGAGCCTTATTGAACCTATGCATCAATTCTGGTGGAGGGAAGTGTTAAATAAGGCAAAATAAAACAGAAGTAAGTGCGAAGGCAAGAGTTTTTACCAGAATCTGACCCTTTTGTGAGGTAACACACACAACGGAAAGCTCTGATGATATTGCTGAAGCTGGAGTGTTTAATGGCCTCCATTTTCTCAAGAGCATTCTCTCCGTAAACAAAGATGACAACTGTTACAGCCAGAGGAAGTGACAGCTCTGTGGAAGGCTCTATGTTTCCACCATAAACACTTGCTGAGGCTCCACTGATGCCAGGCACCATGGTGATGCTGGCGATCTAAAAGCAAGAGTCAGGCTTAAAAGCTTTGCAAACTCTTTCCCAAAAAAGGTACAGTCTAGACAAAGTTCAAGTTGTAAACTTGTAACTTCAACATAACTGTTACATGCTCCAACAATAGAATGGATTAATTTCCTGGGGACAGAGGAGAGGATATTAAGGGTAAAGAAGGGTTTTAATTAGGAGATGACATCTGGCAAGTCCTCATAAATCCAGCAGCACATAGCTGGCCACATAAATCACACCCTTGTATTCAGGGTCCATACTATTACTCAACAAGGGTAATTCGAGTAATTACCAGAGTTATCATGATCCAACACATAAGTTCATTTGAGGACCCTGACTATGCAAGCATGAATTTTTTTGGCTGCCTCTAGATAGCATGTTTATGAAAAACAGGTTAAGTTACTGGCTCCAAATTACTTTTTAATAAAAAAAGCAAACAACAAAAGCTTAAGTTTTTAAGATTTTTCTTTTTTTTTTAAGTCTGAAAAATAAATCTCCCTGTCAAAAGCATGCAAAAGTAATGATTTATGTGATATAAGCTTGGGTATCTGTGTTATTACATGACATTTCCTAACAGCTTATAATTGCCTTAAAGATTGTTTTGGAAAGGTTATACCTTCTCCCTATTCCCATTCTCTTTAAATAAACCCTTGTGTAATCTCTGGAAATTTTTAGACTACAACTATCGATGGGCCACTCAAAAATGGAGCCATTGTCAAGTCACCCACATGAAATAGTGAAGGTTTACAACCAAAAGAGAATTGCTCTCTTCCACAAAATAGCTGACGGAAATACTGTACTCCAGGGGCCTACATGGAACAAACATTAGGAAGGTGTCTACCTGCAAACCTATTCTAAGGCTGGACCAAACCAGGGGTACCAGGTCAGTCACACCCAGGAAAGTCTACAGAACACTAAGAACCATTATTTACACCACTTTAGAATTTAACTGTTCCAAACCCTTTGTTTGGCAGATGGGGAAAGGAGAGGTAGAGGGAGATCAAATAAGTCAACATAAGAATCTCGGTTGATTGGCTGGCTTTTCTAATATGGTTCACCACATCATGTTATTCTACTGAAGCTCAGGAGAGGGTACCAGGGGATACCTCAACCCAAAATGACTTCTTCACAGTTTTAAGTCTAGGGCAAAAGGCCCATAATGTAGTCCTCACCACTTTTTCCTAGTAATGGCTAGCATCAGATACAACCTAAATCTGTAGAGCTAGTTCAACATTCAGGTTACCAAACACAGTCATGAAAGAATGTAATACTATCACAGACATACACTGTCTAGGTTCTAAAGCAATTAAGCTGGTAACAGTACTATTTATAATAAAAAATAGGTTTCACAAACCTGTAACAGAAACCAGGTAAATGTGCCAGAAATTGTACAAACCATGGCAAACCTCGTATCAATTTTTATGTAGACATAGCAAGTAAACAGTTTTGGAAGACAATTCCTATATTCCAATTTAGCATAAGGTAATCAACTGTGTCTTAAAAGAGGAAAAGAAAGGAGCCTAGAGCTTCATTAGGTGTCCCACCTAACCTAAATTTGTTTTTCTAGAAAAAACCATGCACTCAAGAAAGGCAATCAAGATCTACATATTTAATCACACCCACAGAAACTTGTGAACATATCTGTAAAAGGATTATCATTAATCTTTCAAGCTCCTAGAGTAGGAATAAAATACCCAGGCAGTGGCTCAACAAATCTAACTTGTGAGGACGTTAAACATCTCAGGGACAATCTAATAATGTAAACTTTTACAAACTTTCCTTCCTGGTCTCTTTCCTTCAGTCAGTCAATCATTTAAAAAAATAATGAGCTCCTGGAATATGCTGGGGACCCTGTGGGGAATAAGGCACTTGTGATTCCTGCACCCAAGAGTGTAGCTGGGGCTACAGGAACGTTTTAAGATACCTCTTAACTGTTTAACCTCTAGTGTTTTAAGACATAATCCCTGCCCTCCTTGAGTTTATAGTCTTCTTGGGCACACAGAATCTGTGCATAGCAATAGAATTAAATAGAAATAGAGGAACAGAAGATAAAAACAATGTGAGTTTGGGGCGTTGAAAGGAAGAATTTCTTGGAGTCTAAAGAAAAGGATCCAGACACAAGGAGCAGAGGAATGAAGGCTACTTCCAGTGTTGGGGTGCCCCAAACATGGCACTTGACATGCTGAAGTAGCCTCAAGGTCTCTGACCCTCCTTCCTCATCCTTTGTCTCTCGCAAAGCACAGGATAAGGCTGTTCTCTGAAGTTCCCTTATCCACCTAGAAACCAGATCCCCAAAGAGGAACACAATGGCCTGCCATTGCACCCCGCCATCTCCCAGCTCAAGACTGAGGAATGCAACCATACCCAGACAGACTTCTCCACAAGATAACTTCTGCCTCTGGAGCTTGTTCAAATTCTAAAGAGCATCATTTACAAGTAAATTTCTGTCTCAGGGAAATATTCATTTTCCCTGAAAATCATTTACTCCTACCCCCCCAATACCTTCTCACCAATTAATAAAGTATTTACGGATCAACCATCTGGCCATTTTCTTGCGTTTTCATATTTTGTATGACTTCCATGCACACCACAATAAATTTGTTAGGTTTTTCTCTTATTAATCTATCTTTTGTTTTAGAAGTGTTGGCATGATCCTTTATGATCATGGGGAAGGAAGGGATCAACCCTACACTGTCAAAGAGAAGAGAACCAGAGTCATCAAGATCAGAATGTAGATGGCACAAGCCAGGGCAAGAGGGTGAAGATTTCACACAGGGTGGGAAGCTGGGCATGAGCTTCTACAACAGGTAACAGTGGGCTACACTCATGCCCACTGCAGGGTCTATGCAAGGAGTATGCAACTGGCAGGTAGGGTGGTGAGATGGATTCTGGTGAAGAGAAAGTGAAAACGGGTGCAAGAAATTCATTTTAGAACATGTTGAAATCCTGGGGTCAGATGTGGGTGAAATAAATGGAAAAGAAAGCATTTAAGTAGAAAAGAATTAGGAAAATTTGGTCATAGATATAGTTTGAATGTTTGTTCCCTCCAAATCTCATGTTGAAACATGATTCCCACTGTTGGAGGTTGGGCCTGGTGGGAGGTGTCTGGGTCTTGGAGTGGATCCCTTATGAATGGCTTGGTGCCCTCCCCACAGTAAAGAGTGAGTTCTCACTCAGTTATCTACTAGGAGATCTGATTGTTTAAGAGCCTGGCATCTCTCTTTCTCTTCTTGCCATGACACACCTGCTCCCCCTTCACCTTCCACCATGAGTAAAAGCTTCCTGAGGCCTCCTAGAAGATGATCAGATGCTGGCCGGGCATGGTGGCTCATGCCTGTAATCCCAGCACTTTGGGAAGCTGGGGTGGGGGGATCACCTGAGGTCAGGAGTTCAAGATCAGCCTGGCCAACATGGCAAAACCCCATCTTTACTAAAAATACAAAAATTAGCTGGGTGTGGTGGCGCACACCTATAATCCTAGCTACTTGGGAGGCTGATGCAGAATTGCTTGAACGCAGAAGTGGGATGGTGCAACTGTACTCTAGCGCGGGTGACAGAATGAGACTCTGTCTCAAAAAAAAAAAAAAAAAAAAAAAAAAAGATGATGATCAGATGTTGGAACCATGCTTGAACAGCTTGAAGAACCACAAGCTGAAAAAAAAAGCTAACCCTCTTTTCTTTATAAATTACCCGGTCTTGGGTATTCCTTTATATCAATGCAAAATTGACTACAATAGTCACTGATGACAGATTTCAAGATTTTCAGCTTAGGCTAGTACACGAACTGTAGAGTCCAGAAAGCAGGTTTGTTTTTCAAAGTATGTTTTGTTTTCCACGCCCTGAGTCTGAGATGATGCGAAGCTTCCCCAATGCAAGTGTCTGGTAGAAATGAAAACATATGGCAAAGAAGAAAAAAGCTCAGGGAAAAAGGTGGTCCAGACAGAACCTATCTCTGTGGCTGTGATGGATACAGCCATAAAGGAGATGAGTTCTCTGAGAACTCCCACCCCATTTAGAAAGGAAAAGGGCAGGAACACTGCTCTAGAAATCTGGAAGAGAGTCCAGGTAGACAGGAAAGATTCTCTAAGGCAGTGAAGCCTGAGCTGAGCTCGAAGGGTCTGCTGAAGGAAGAAGAAAGAGATTCCAGGTTGGGACACAGCAGAGACAAACAACAAGACTTCAGTGGATACGCTGCTCCATCCCTGTTGTCTCGGTATTAGAAAACCGTATTTAACATACTAATGGCGGACATCTGATAATCAGTTCATTACAACTATATGGAACTGCCCCCTAAATTCAATTGTACTTTGCCTTTCACACTCTTATTTTCATAATTAAATAGTTTTACAATAAAAAACAAGGTACATGGAGAAAACCAAGATTATCAGGTTTCACCAAAACATAGCAGTGGTCAATTCTAGTCCATCTCTGAGATGACCTGGTCTCTGGCATTTGCACGTTAAAATTATTTTTAGGCAATGAATGCCAGTATTAGAGCCACCCATTTTTAAGGTCATAATTGCTGCATATAAAAAGATTCAGAGTTACAGACTGTCCCCAAACAGCAGGAGCCCTCATGGCCTGCCTCTCCTGGATCCAAGAGCCACAGTGTTCTCCTGCTTCTATTTAGAGTATCATGAATGCTAAATAGAAACGTTAAAAATTATTCCACAAAATGAAGCAAAACAGACATCATCCCCCATAGACCCACACTCTGAAGTGGTTCACCACTCTTTTGGCTTGGAAATGCATTCTTAGAAGTAGACTCTTTGTCATCTGAACCCCCAAACAACTTAATTACATATTTGTATAACACCCGGATAAAGGGGGAAAAAACCCAAACCTCAAGTTTTTTTTTTAAAGTAATAGCAGCTTTCACTCTAGAAAAAAACATCAGAGCAATTCTATCACATCAGTACTTTGGTTACTTAGCATCAGGTCATCTCAGACGCGTGTAACACGAAAGGCGTGAAGGGGAAAAGGACATCAGAAATGGCTGCAGCAACAAAGAATCTAGCAAAAATAGTTTTCTGTCATTCTACACGCCAGATGTGGTAACAAGCTCTTCCAGCCGGACTTGGTAAAATGCCTTGTTTGAATGAAAGTCTGAATTGGCGGTTATTTTTAAATTAATGAAGTTTTTCTATTTGGAAAGACTTCTAATAACACGGGGTAGTATCCCAAGAAGCCCTCGGGGACTTTTCTTAATGAATTAGAATAATGTGCAATTAGACCAACAGTTGTCACAAAGTGCTTCTGAGGGCTTGAAAGTAGTTGCTCTCAAGTAGTTTAAGTAGCATCATATTCACATAAAGGATTCTAAGGCACTGAACTGAATTGTTCGACTTTACAATGCACTGGGATATACATGAACAAATGCACTCCACAGTGCATATTATGCATTTCCTAGGATTAAAAAACCCAAAAACTCCAAAATGGGTGGGGGGGAACATGCTAAGCAAATATATTAGGATAAATATGTATCAGAAAAATACTCGTTTCAGGATTCCTCTAAATAGTAAGTCCTATTCATGGCTGTGTGTCTTCACAAATCATTAATTTCTTGGCAAAGAAGTTGGGGTGCAGAGACCATATGGCCAGAGCACTGGAATTGAAGATCAGTGGGAATGTGATTAGAGGGGTTTCGTAAAGTCCGTGCTCCTTTGAAAACATGTTGACTATGCCTTTTCTCTCTCGTTTCCCAAGGCCACTACTCTATCTTCCTCTGTTTGAATCCAAACAGAAGTATAAGAAGTCAGATCCACAAATGACTCATTTTATCTTGCCCTGCGTCTCTGTGTGGCCAATGGCCAACCATCCTATGGACGGACAGTCACAAAGGCCCAACCAAGGTGTCTTACACAAGCAGGCAGAGGGCTTGTAGTGGCTTTTTGTAGGTTTTCGGCTGGAGCTGAACTAACTGCAAACTAAAAGAAAGTTCCCAACAGCAGCCCTTCCTGAAACTGAGGGTCTGATTGTGAAAGTCTAGCCCAAGTATTTAGGGTGCTGGGAAGACATGAGAACTAACTTATGTCCTTTGTTTCCTTCCTAAGCAAACTGGGCAGTCTTGTTCATGCAAAACCACTATGGAACGATCACTGTAACAGGCACACTGGACCAGACGGTGAATGCCCCCAGGGGGTATCTCTCCCTAACGCCTTGCGTTTTCACATCACACCACCTCCCCTCTTCCAAATTTTGGAGGCTTACTACCAATAGGGACTCACTATCTGACTGATTAATCAGCTTTCAGTAGACAGGAGCGGGACAGGTGGGGGAGAAAACATTTCTTTCCAACTCCCATTCTCCACTGCAGAATACCACAATAAGAAATCTTAGGCCGTGCACGGTGGCTCATGCCTGTAATCCCAGCACTTTGGGAGGCCGAGGCAGGTGGATCACGGAGTCAGGAATTTGAGACCAGCCTGCCAACATGATGAAACCCCGTCTCTACTAAAAATACAAAGATTAGCCGGGTGTGGTGGGGTGCGCCTGTAATCCCAGCTACTCAGGAGGCTGAGGCAGGAGAATCCCTTGAACCCGGAAGGCGAAAGTTGCAGTGAGCTGAGATTGTGCCACTGCACTTCTGATTGTTAACTAGCAGTTTAAATGACCACATTTAATCAGCTAAGTGAGAGTTGGTTTAAAAGGCCAATTACAAAAGAAGTGGTAAATGGCCTTTTAAACCAATTCATAGTATCTCTAAATGCCTTGGTTTACCAAGTCTGAGGGTTTCCTAGTACTCTCCTTATAAGCATTAGAATGAAATCGAGTCCTGGCTCTTTTCCCATAACCACTTCCTCTTTGGTTCATTAAAAATGTAAACATTACTTAAATAGAGCAAAGCTCCCTGGACTAAGGGGGTCTTTATGGTATACATTCAAATGGCATGTGAACGAGGTTACAGGGCACAGTGCAGAATCCGTCCATGGATTCTAAGGTGGCTAAAAATGCCCATGTCAGTGGATTTGCCTGTTTTCCAAGTCATTTGCTCTGAAACTCCTAAATACAAATACGAAAACAGCAGCATGAGACTGCATTGTCATGTTTATTTGTTATTCATTCTGTTATTTGGGGTTGGGGGGCAGGAGGAGGATTAGACACAATTTTTAGCCAATGAGCCTCTAAACAGAAATACGGTTTATTCTTGGTACTCAAATTCAAATCTTAGTAACATAGCAATTACATTTTAAAATAAACTATCTCCTTGTGCTTGCTTCTAAGGAGAGTGTTTAGTGGGATATGAAAAGAGTCTAATCCTAGGCAGCCGTATGGCCAGACCAATTATAAACCCCGTAGACTTTCACACGTCACAGAGAGCAAACTGCTCCAGGAGCAGCTCTTAATACTTTACTGCCTATTCAGGTGCTCCCGCACTTTTAAGATATACTTGTCAGCAACAAAATACAGCACTTCCGTCTGTCTTTATCACACTGGTTGCCAGACAACTGCACAGAGCTAAAGTGGGTAATGTTACAGTAAACAGCTCCCTAAAACATTTACATATGTCACTGATAAACCATAGAAAATTTAAAAGAGATACAAATGTACTCTTGGAACCTTAAATCTTCTTCCCACTGAGGCCTAAGAACTTACAATCTTCATACACCTGGGCAGAGGAAAAGGAAACAAATTCCAAAGGAAGTCTAGATTTATAGCTTAAATATGTCTTCCTCTAGAATATTTAATACACTTAAGCTATAGTCATTCTATACACTCTGAAAATGCTCTTCAACGATAAATTACAGTCGTTGCATTTTTCATTGCAGTTCACATAAGTATCATTTTGCTTTGAGGAAACCAATTATAGAACAGTAAATCATTTTTACATTGCATTCCAAAAATATTTAAGTTGCAACATGGACAGTGCGTAGAATCACAAGAAAAATATAGCTTACATATTCTATCATTCAGTCTTCTACAGCAAACATGTTAAATCCCTTAAGAAGGTGCTACTGCCAGTTTGGTTTTTAAATATTTAGATTATTTCAGCGTATGCACATAAGTATTAGTGCAACAAATATTTACTGAACTCCTGCAATATGCAGTTATCCAGATTTGGGGTAGAAATTTGGGAATTCCCCTGATTTCAAGGTATCAACCACTACTATTCTAATTACCTGCTTCATGGGCATTTATCATGGCAGGCCCCACCCGAAGAACTCTATGCACACAGACTATACCATTTCATCCCCACAACTTTCCTGAGAGGCGGAGATCATCACTCTGTTTGAAAAGCATGGAAAAGTCACCAAGGCCACATGGCTGGTGACATTGGAGGATCTGCCCAACATTCACACCCATAGAGGTGATCAGTACAGCATTCCCTCCATATCTGAGGACTCCACACCCATGGATTCAACCAAACAGATCAAAAATATTCAGGAAAAAACAAATAGGATGCTTGTGTATTAAACATGTGTGGATTTTTTTCCTTGTCATTATTCCCTATTAATACATTATAACAACTATGTACTTTGTATTAGGTGTTATAAGTAATCTACAGATGGTCTAACGTAGTGGTCCCCAACCTTTTTGGCACCAGGGATCGGTTTCATAGAAGACAATTTTTCCACAGACGGGTAGGGGAAAGGGATGGTTTGGGGATGAAACTGTTCCACCTCAGATCATCAGGCATTAGTGAGATTCCCTGCATGTCCAGTTCACAATAGGGTTCTCACTCCTATGAGAATCTAATACCTCTGCTGATCTGACAGGAGGCGGAGCTCATGCAGTTAATGCTAGCTGGCCTGCCACTCACCTCCTGCTGTGCAGCCTGGTTCCTAATAGGCCATGGACTGTGACTGGTCCGTGGCCCAGGGGTTGGGGATCCCTGGTTTAAAGTGTATGGAAGGATGGGCGTGGGTTATACACAAATATTGCGCCATTTTATAAAAGGGACTTGAGCATCTGTGGATTTTGGTATCTGCCGGGGGCGGGGGGGGGGGGTCCCTGTTTTCCCAGGGAAAACTGTATATGATGCCACTGTGAAGTCTTCTAAGCTATGCCAAGT
This sequence comes from Macaca thibetana thibetana, assembly GCF_024542745.1. Lineage (NCBI taxonomy): Eukaryota > Metazoa > Chordata > Mammalia > Primates > Cercopithecidae > Macaca > Macaca thibetana. The sequence continues at coordinate 91,695,390 of NC_065584.1, forward strand.
TGGTAAAATTAAAGAACAAAACAGCCGGGCATAGTGGCTCATGCCTGTAATCCCAGCACTTTGGGAGGTCAAGGTGGGTGGATCACTTGAAGTCAGGAGTTCGAGACCAGCCTGGCCAACATGGTGAAACTCCTACTCTACTAAAAATACAAAAATTAGCCAGGTGTGATGGCACATGCCTGTAATCCCAGCTACTAGGCAGGGTGAGGCAGGAGAATCGCTTGAACCTGGGAGGCAGAGGTTGCAATGAGCCAAGATCGTGCCAGTATACTCCAGCATGGGTGACAGAGCGAGACTCCGCTTCAAAAACAAAACAAAACAAAACAAAAAAGAATGAAAAAGTTAAAAAATAAAGAACAAAACAGCGTAATACATGATCAAGTCTTAGGAGAGTGACTGCAGACTACAACTGCAACAGAGTATTTAGGGAAAAATAGATGTTAGCTAGGGAGTGATGATCAAGGAAAAAGCATGGGAAAGAATGCTGAGTAAGTGGGAGAATGCACGAGTAACAGCATGGGGGTAGCAGACAAGGGCCCAGTCTTTTGGCAGAACCTTCAGAAAAACAGTCTAATGGTCCATGCCTCTGGAAAGCAGCAAGAAGATAAGCCAAGGTGTCCAGCGGGAAAGCTGAGTCTAATTGGTTAGGACTTCACATCACAGAGAACAGGGAGCCACCATGGTACTTTGAACATATGAGTACCTTACCTAAACCAGTTATTTAGATTAAAAAAAAAAGTCTGACAATAATTTACAGGATGTATTGGAGGGAAGGAAAAGCTGAAGGTGAGACCAAACCATGAGGCTGCACCAGAGAAAAGGCATTGGGACTAAAAGAGCAGAGGAAAACATAAAGGGCACTGCAGAAGAGTGAAAGAGATAGGGAGGAAACTTCCTGAGTCCTGCCTAATTATGTGAGCTGTTCAGTACTCACCAGCAAGTGAGGAGAAGAACCAGGTGGGCGTGCACACAGGGATGTGCATTTGCTCTCTTCCACCTGGGGAGAACGGGCAGCCCTGTCAATATTCTCCACTCCTGTATAGGCTGCAGTCAACTAGTCAGCCCCGAGAATGACAATACTTCCATGTTACCCTCCCTAGTTCCGAGTGCTGGCTATGCAACAAACATATTTTTAATGAGAAAAACTATTTTTGTTTCAATTTTGTTTGAACCACATCATTCACAAATGACTGAGTATAAGAAACAACACAATTCCAAAAATAATGTTGCTTAATTTTAGGATGTCTAGTCTTTTTTTTTCCCCCTCTTTCTCTCTCAGAATATGCCTGAAAATAGTGGTTAGCCAAGTTTTTGTTTGTTTTTGTGGTGGTTTTGTTTATTTAAACCAGGGTGAGAAATATTTTCTGGGAGAGTTTTAACTACTGGATCACAAACAGAAAATGGGGGTGGCAGCTATGCAAAAACCTCTGTGATCATGAAACCAAGAAGTTATGGTTATTAAGCACTGTGAATGTAACAGTAGCTTAAAATCATGGCTCTGACACCTGGAAAGATGCCACTGGGCTCTGACCAGCCCTGTGCAGCTCACGACTTCAACTGGAATCAAACCTGACTATATCTCCACTTCTCACTTAAAAAGAAACTGTTTGGGCCATATTGATAGGGCAAAACCAGAAAATAAGCTTTGAATTAGTCTTAATGCTTTGCAAAAACGTACTAACTTGTTAAGATGCATCCTCCATGTATAACTAAGCCTGGTCTAATAACTGTTTTGCATCTGTTCTCTAGCAGTCTGCTGCTGATTGGTGGTGGGAGGGGAAGAGGGAAACAGTTTAAACCATTACTCCTGTTTTGTGGGCATTTGAAGTAGCTGCCAGGCACATGACACCAACTGTTCCAATTGGTTCAGAGTGACATCACTTCATTATTCAACTTTGTTTGCATTTTGGCTTCCTCCTTTTCGGGGGCTTCTTGACCTCACCCTGCCAAGTCACTTTCAAAGAGAAAGAGAGAGGAAGAACACATCTTATGTACTCATGAAGTGTCAAATGTCCCTTGTGTTTCTTAGCCCAGTTTATGAGAGGAGACCTGGAGAAATAAAGGTTTCAATCAATACCACAATGGTGTATGACTTTCTTCACAGCATGAGGAGGGGAACAGGGAGAAAAGCAAAAGGTGGCTGCTAAGCTTTTGAGTAAATTAAAACTGATGGACTTCAATAAAAATCCTCAAAAGTTTGTTTTTAAGTGGGAAAACTATAAAATAGAAACCACATGCAATACTATGCTGGGACCTCATGTAAATCATTCACGCTTCTAAAACTCAGAGAATGTTTCTAATTTAGTCAAACACTACCCTCTCTTTCTCCAAAATAATTATTCTTAATTTATTTCACCTAACTTCTATTTTTTACATCTTAGCAATGTGACCACCAGAAGCTGGAGCGACTGCTGTCTGATTCAGAAAATAAAAGTTTATTCTGATTTTTATTTCTGCCTTCCATATAGTGAGTTACCAGGGAAGTCACAAAATTTAGAGAGTTTGAGCAAGATTAATTTTGTATGTTCAGCTCAAAGGAAAAAGCTTCCTCATAGGAGAATGCATGAATGGATGAACGAATGAATAACAGGCTTTATAACCCAACCAACCAGAAGCCCAGGGGCTCACTATCTTAAATTACACCAGCTCTCAATACAATGGGTCAAAATGTATTTTATTTTAAATTGTAAGTTAGGTTCCATACTTTACATCAGGACCTTGTAAGACAAGATCATGCTAGACTTTTATTATCCCCTAGGAAATGTAGTGACATTAACCAAACATGCAAAGCCACCTCAAGCCTAAAAATGCCTATTACCCCAATCCTGTACTCACTTGCTCCCTGCCAGAGACAACACAAAGAGATGAGTATACACACTCAGGAAAACTCCACCCAGGCCTTCGAGGTAGGGCCAGGACTGTGCACCACACAAGATGACTTGAAAACCTGTAGATAGGTTTATCTCAGCACCACTTGCTTTGAGGAGACTCACTGGGTAACTATTTGAGGGTGACTCTAAAGCTCTGCAACAGTCCCTGCAGGGACAAAGAGAATTTTCCATCTTTCTTAAGGCCTAACATCTCTTTTCTTGTAATCTCACTGACTTGCCTAGACTCACCAGTCAATTATTATTTATCATTTACAGAGTAGCTCATATTGACAACATACTCTACAAGTATTTTTAGCACTTCATATACCTTCTATGGAAAGAGAAATGAGTTGGCCTGGAGTTGGAATTAAGCAGCCATGATAAATATACATGTGCCTGTGTGTGTGTGCGCACACATACACACATGTGTGTCTCTCCATGTCCGAGGACAGCAGCTAATTCCTGCTCATCTTTCAACACTTAAAGTCTTGGCTCCTGAGCCCCAGGTACACTATTCCTGAAGATCCTTGCAGATATCAACCATCCCAGGAATGGGCTAATAGTTTCAGGGTTTCATAAACAAAGCAGTCCCATTCTCATCACTAATCAAAGTAAGAGAGATACCTTATTTCTCTGCCTTGGTTTCATCATCTATGGAAGAGCAGTCATACTGGATCTAGAAACATGCATTTTAGAGCATCACGCACATTTAATGCCTCCCTTACGTATAACTCAACTGGCTGGCAAGTGACCCCTTCTCCTTCCACTTTCCAAAAATGCTTACAAACTTGAAATCCAGCAAAAAAGGGGCCACAGTGACTACGCATTCATGATTCTGTTTTACTCTTCTAAATTCATGGTCTACTATTACCTTATATACACATTAATATTTAAGTTCCAAATCCAAGGGAGATAAGCAGCAGCTAATTCTAGGGAGGCAGGGCTAGAGAGAGTGATGGTAAAATCAGTTAAAAAAAAAAAGGGCGGAGGGGTTTAAAATAAAAGACAACTATAAAAAGTCAACAGAGGAAGGGAAAAACCAGAAGCGCATAGGCCATTTAGCACAACGTACTGCTTCACACCAGAAGTTGTTCTACAACTCTTGGATGCTTGAGTTCTCCTTGATTTTTGTTTTTCTTCATTTTGAGTATAATCCGTTTATCTATCTTCTAGTTCATCTACTAAACCTTCTTATAACTCAGTGTTGCCAAGTGGTTTCAGCATCAACATTTACATAAAAAACACATCAGAAGCAAACTGCATTACTCTAGCTGTTGTACACCAAACAGAAAATGCACATTTAACATATAAACATATGTTTACATACCAAGTGAAGACCAATTTATGTTGTGGTACTTCTGTGAACTGGGGCCTTGCAATACTTAAGAAAAAACTCAATTGTAATGTCAAAGAGAGGTGTTCCATAATTCAAACGTACTCATGCCTTCAAGGTAAGTTTATTCACATTCTGAGCAGTGGTTTAGTTTTAGCAAAATATTACCCATGTAATTAAATTAATATTTGGGTTTGAATCTTTTTGTTTTATATGCACTTAATGTGTAAAATAATTTAACTTATAGTTGTAAAAGATCTGCAAGTCTAAGAAATTGACACCTAGGCTTTATAAGGCTGTAGGTATTTAAGTATCTTTGTACAAAGTAATTTATAATGACACTGAGGGTCTGTGAATACATCTTTTGCTTTTAAAAGGGGTCTCAATTACCTTAGATGAAAAACTGCCTTGCCCACCTGGGAGCATCATTATCTTATCATAGAATGAAGTTACTTTCACAGTGATGACCCTGAGTATTGAGAAAAAGTTGGATTATGTTCATTATATTCGTTTTAATGCAAGTAATGTAAAATGTCTTTTAGAAATGCTTCCTTTAAAAATTATTTAAATTGTGCAACTTAAAAAAATATGACTCTTTCAACTCAGTTATCACTTAAGGTTTCCTGGAATATTCTGTTGTTTAGAATATATTTGTGTGATACGAAAATACCTATGTATGTGACTCTTACAAGACTAGAGAAAAAAACTAGAATTACACATATATGAAAACAGCGTCAGCAATTCCACAAGGCCATCAGCTTGGGGTATGGAACTATCCGTGAAGGACTAGTGATGGTTGAACTTCAACCACACTCTGAACAGCATACAAATGAGAAAACTGTATCCCTTGATCTTTAGTTCTCCAAGTGTGGTTTGTGGACCCCTAAGGATTCTGCAGCTTTTTCAGGGGGTCTACGAGATTAAACTACTTTCATACACTACTAAGACACTATTTACCTTTATAACTCTTATTGTCTCATGAATGTGTACAGTGGAGGTTTCCAGAAGCTGTGTGATATTGGCAGCAGAATGAACACAGAAGCAGATATGATCATCCAATTACCTTCTATTCAGCCAGAGATTAAACACATAAAACAATGCCACTGTACTCATACACTGGGGTGGGATATAGTTTTTATTCAGCAAAAAAGTATGTTAACACATATTGAGTCTGTTACTGTTTTTGAATCAATAAATTCTTTTAAAGTTATTAATTTTTCATACAGCAAATATCAATAGATACAACTCACATAAATGAAAGCTCACTGGGGTTTGTCCTAGCCTGTCTGGGCACCTATAGCAAAACACCATAAACTAGGTAGCTTTTAAACAACAGAAACGTATTCCTCACAGTTCTAGAGTCTGGGAAGTCCAAGATCAAGGCACTGGCAGATCCAGTGTCTTGTGAGGGCTCCACTTTCTGGTTCACGGAGGGTACCTTCTAGCAGAAGGGGCAAAGCAGCTCTCTTTTATAAAGGCACAATCCCATTCATAAATGTCCCCTACCCTCACGGTTTAATCCCTTCCTAAAGGCCCCAGCTCCTAATATCATCATATGGTGATTAGGTTTCAACGTATAGATTACTGGGGTGACATAGACATGTAGACAGTGGCAGGGTTTCCCATTTTTAACAGTGTGAAGGGGTCCAGAGACCACTGAATTTGAAAACCCCTGGATGATCTCATTTTTCTGAACAGGGAAGCTACAAGCAGATGAGTGCCAAACGTTTCTCTCCATTCCTGGCCTGTCCCCTGAGCCCTACACTGCTGTGTTCAACTCCATCTTAGCTTGCCCCCCTGGATGTCTAAGAGGCATTTCTGACCTGACAGATGCAAGACACAGCTCCTGCCCCATCTGCCTTCTCCACCACACACTCCCAAACTACGCTGCCTTCCTCCCCACTCCTTTGCAACTCAGGAATGGGAGCCTCCACCCCCTGTTCTGTCCAAGCAAAAATGTCTGAGGTATCTTTCACTCTCCCCATCTCCATTCCCTTCATGCTATATTTTACAAGTCTCCAAATATTCCTAAATCTAACCACTACAAATTGCTATCACTCTGGTCCAGTGGTTCTCAACAGGGTACAATTTTGGTCCCCCCCACCCCCCAATCCCAGGTTAACATCTGTCAATGTCTAGATACATTTTTGATTGTCATGACTAGGGGGCGCGGTGGGTGGGCTACCGGCATCTAGCAGGTAGAGACTAGGGATGCTGCTGAACATTCTGCAATACACAGGACAGTCCCCCACAACTAATTATCTCACCCAAAATGCCAACAGTGCCAATGCTGAGAAACCTGGCACTGGTTCAGGACTACCCCCCACCCCCCAACAAAGTATCTCACCCAAAATGTCAATACTGCCAATGCTGAGAAACCCGGCACTGGTTCAAGCCACCAACATCTCTCATATGCATTGTCCCAGCAGCTTCCTAAGTGGTCTCCCTGCTTTTTCCACTCTTCCTCCCTCTCCCCTTCTCCACCTAGCAGCTAGAATGACTGTTGTAGAAATCAGTGCACCACTCTTGTGCTTCTCACCCATCCCCAGCTTCTACTATGTGTTGAGTAAATTCTCACTCTTGACATGGCCTACAGGTCCTCTCTGCTCTGGTCCCATCTAATACTGTGACCCATCTTATAACTCTATGCTATGAAATGAATTGTGTCCCACTCCTGGCCACCTCCCACCTCCACCCCACCAATTCATATATTAGAACCCTAACCCCTCATGTGACTCTGCTGAAGGTAGGGTCATTAAGGAGACAATTAAAGTCAAAAGAGGTCATAAGGGTGAGGCCCTGATACAATTGGATTAATGTCCTTAATCAGTGAGGAGACACCACAGCTTGCTTTCTCCCGCCACCATGTGAGGATACAGTGAGAAGGCGGCTGTTTGCAAACCAGGAAGAGAGCCCTCACCAAAACCAGACCTTGCTGACACCTGACCTTGGACTTTCAGCCTCCAGAGCCATGAGAATATGGTTCTCCAACCATGAGGCTAGACAGAAGAGGTGAAGTAGGCAGAGGCAAGACTGGGAAAGTAGGGCTGGGGTGGTCAGAAAGGGCAAATCACAAAATGGCTGGTGTGAAAGGAGAAAGGGATCTCCCCACAGCTTGAGTATGGAAGACTATTCAACTTCAGAAATGAACACAGAGAGGGAGAGGGAATGCTGCAATGTCTATTGCTACCCAGGCTATGGCAATTTGTCATAGCAGCCTGAGCTAACACTCTCAGTTTCCCTAATCTTCCAAGTTCCAGCCTTGCTGGTCATCAGTCTGTGCCCATGTGACAGCTTTTTGTTCTTATTCTTTCTCCTGAACTTCCCATGGCTGGACCTTCCAAACTCCCTTAGTCTAAATGCCACCTTTTCACAGAGGCCTCAATGACTACCCAGACTAATACAGCACTCCTCAACCACACCTGCCCCCCAACACAGCACTTCTGCATTGTGATGACAGTACTGTTTTGTGTTTTCTTTTTTTTTTTTTTTGAGATGGAGTCTCGTTCTGTCACCTAGGCTGGAGTACAGTGGCGCGATCTCGGCTCACTGCAAGCTCCACTTCCCAGGTTCACGTCATTCTCCTGCCTCAGCCTCCTGAGTAGAAGGGACTCCAGGTGCCTGCCACCATGCCCGGCTGATTTTTTGTATTTTTAGTAGGGACAGGGTTTCACCATGTTAGCCAGGATGATCTCGATCTCCTGACCTCGTGATCCGCCCACCTCGGCCTCCCCAAAGTGCTGGGATTACAGGCGTGAGCCACCACGCCTGGCCTTGTGTTTTCTTCTTAGATCCTCATCACTAGCTTATTACTCTTTCTTTACTATGCATCCTACCACCCTAGTATAGAAGAAACCTTTTTTTTTTTGGAGACAGATTCGTGCTCTGTTGCCCAGGCTGAAGTGCAGTGGCACGATCTCTGCTCACTGCAACCTCCGCCTCCCAGGTTCAAGCAATTCTCCTGCTTCAGCCTCCCGAGTACTTGGGATTATAAGCATGGGCCACCATGCCCAGCTAATTTTGTATTTTTAGTAGAGACGGCGTTTCACCATGTTGGCCAGGCTGTTCTTGAACTCCCAACCTCAGGTGATCCGCCTGTCTTGGCCTCCCAAAGTGCTGGGATTACAGGTGTGAGCCACTGCACGTGGTACTGAAGAAACCTTTTCTGTCTTGATCGCTGCTGGAGCAGACAGAGCATCACGGTGCCTAATGTTTGTCAAATAAATAAATAAGTGAATGAACCTGCCTTTGAGGATCTCAGATCCATACAACTGGGCATTTATAGCCATTCTCTGAGTCAGGCAGCTTTCTGGAGCCACATGGCCATGAGAATGTGCCTTGCCCCAAGATCCATCTCCCTCTCCCACCTCCCCAAAGAAAGCTGCCATGTTTATGGCAATCTCATATTCCTCTGGGGACCACATGGGACAGGAAGGAGTAATTAATTGCAATATCCATAGTGAGTAGTTATTCATATTCTTACACTCCAGGGAGCACCAAGTCTTAAGGTTACATTAAAACACAGGCCAAAGGGAAGTCCCCAGTGTTTATTATCTGCAGCCCACAGAGTAGGTAAGGATGAGATCTGGTCAATTCAATTGAATTTACAGGCAACTTCTCAAGAGCCCAACTTTGAACTGCCCAAAGAAAATACAGGCAAGTCCTACTGGCACAAGAGGATGGGGTGGACCAATGGGGAGTTATGGCTGGTTAGGGTTGATATTTGTTTTTTCCACCATATTCAACACAGGGAGGTGCTTTCGAATTACTGGCTCCCTGAAAAGGGGGATCTGGACACATATGGCAATGTGATGAATGATGATTCCTGGAAAGAAAAACATTTAATGAAACAAGAAACTCACAATTTCCTGAGACCTGATATGTACAAGGTGCTGGGCAGCTCTTGGAGTTATTGATGGGAATTTCAGAGAAAGGCCTGATGAGGGAGAGCTGGCTGCTGGAACCTCAAAGAGACAGGAAAACAAGGATGAGACCCATGATTAGGGCCACTGTGAAGCCTCCAGAAGCTTCTGAGGTTGGAGAGAAGAGGTGAAGTAGGCAGAGGCAAGACTGGGAAAGTAGGGCTGGGGTGGTCAGAAAGGGCAGATCACGAAATGGCTGGTGTGAAAGGAGAAAGGGATCTCCCTGCAGCTTGAATATGGAAGACTATTGAACTTCAGAAATGAACACAGAGAGGGAGAGGGAATGCTGCAAATATTTTACCATATTGACTTTTAATTAGTTGAGAATCAATGTAACAAGTCTAGACCTCATCCAGGGTAGAGGCAGCGTGTGGGCAATGGTACCAAGAAAGCATCAGAAAGAAGAAGGGCTTGGAAGGCAACTATAGAACAGACTGCCTCACACCAACCTTAGGTAGAGTAAGACTCACTTCCATTGTTCCTTCTCTAGCAAAAGCTAGAGAAGCTCTGAATTTCTCTGCAGAAAACATTCCCACACACAGAGTCACACAAAACTCTCCTTTGGACCAGATGGGCCCTATCCTACACACTGAGAGATTTGGAGTGAATGGGACAAGAGGTAAGCCCAGTCTCTTTCCTCCCTCCCTCATCACCCCCCACACCCAACCTCTTCCAAAAACATCAAATATTTTCTTCCATAAATAATTGCAATAGGATGCCATAGCTTTTCCCAAACAAACAATAGCCTGATTGTGTCCTGTTTGCATGGACCCAGCCCGGCATACACAAAGGCCTGCTTTCATGCGCCAGGCCTCTCCCCACTGTAGAAGGATGGGCATATTTCGCCCTTCTCACTTCTTGAACAACTTCACTGAGGCAATTCCATTCGGAAAGGAGCAACAGGAAGGGCTACCTTGTTACCACCAGGAATAGGAGCAACTCCCATTAAAAAGACAATCATTGTTCCCCAGGTTTTCTGTTGCCTTTTGACCTCATCTAGAAAGTTCTTTCACCAGAAGAGGGCTGGTTTGCCCCAAGATCCAAATGACAACATCTTATGCTGGTGGTTTCTTCTAAACTTTGTATTCAATTTCAAATAGAATTTTAAATTGTAATCACTGACTCTGAAAATGTTCCTGTTTTTATGTCATGTATCTTCGTAACAGTATCAGAATAGAGCGAAAACAAGCACATATATTTTTGTACTACTAATTATTTTTCTGGTAAGAAAAAAAGCTGAACCAGAAGATTAAACTCACAACTTTATAACTGCTACTCTGAAAAACATATCCTGCTGTGTTTAAAAACATGAAGTATCAAGTTTCCTTTCAGAATTTAAGTTTGCTTATACCTCACAGATATAAGGAAGTATTGCAGCAAGTCTTCTTCCTGTTTCCAGTAATTCGGAATGGCCATTCTCCCAGGTAGAGCCATGCTTAGATCAGATACAAAGAAGTTTCTTCTCCCCGTTTTTGGTCTTCCTCCCATTCACTTCTCTTTCACTCTTCTAACTGAAGTGAAATGAAATTCCAAATGGCCAAGACACTGCTAAGCTCTCTGAAAGCCATCTTGAGAACATACATGTTTTTGTTTTTAAAACCATATAAACAGGCTGGGCACAGTGGCTCACACCTGTAATCCCAGCACTTTGGAAGGCCAAGGTGGGAGGATCACTTGAGGCCAGAAGTCTGAGACTAACCCCGGCAACACGGTGAGATCCTCATCTCCACAAAAAATTTAAAAATTAGCTAGGCATAGTGGCACATACCTGTAGTAGTCCCAGCTACTCAGGAGGTTGAGGATCGCTTGAACCCAGGAGTTCAAGGTTGCAGTGAGCTATGATGGTGCCACTGCACTCCAGCCTGTGCAACAGAGCAAGACCCCATGGCTATATCCATCCATTCATCCATCCATCCATCCATCTCAACCATATAAGGGCACAGAAAGCAGCACTACACAGGGCATTAAAAAAACTTTCACTGCCTGGTATGTGTTGTTCCAAAGTGATGTATCATTCATGCTGGAAACAGTAACTTAAATTAAAATGTATTTTAAAGTTTGATCTTGGTTTGCGACAGGATCTAGTGAGGCGAGCAACCCATGATGCTGTGCTTCATTTGCTATTTGGTTAATAACCCAGTGCTCAATGAGGAGACACTGGGTTACTAACCATGTCGCATACCTCAATTATCCCACAATTTACAAAACATTCAAGAGCTTTTGCATTTGCTTGTGCTTCAGCATTGAAAGTAAAAAACACGAACTATGGTAGGCCAGAACCTATTCCAGACCTTGCCTCTACTGGATTAAGCTATTGTTGTTGACAGTCATTGTTATTTTCTCCAATTATTAATACAATTACAATGGTAGAAAATATGTAGATGTATTAATGGAAGGGGTTCTTCTGTCTTCAGCCCACTTCATCCAAGAAGGCAACTCTTGATAGTCAGGCTCCTCTCTACCTTTCTCAAGTCTTAGCATTCGGATATAAGGAACGGACTGGGGCCACTCTGCATCCAGTAAATTGCCCTTGTCCTCATCTATTCTGGGTACTGTATGTGACAATCTCAAAGTATTTTAAGATGTAGGGTTTACTGCTATTCTGGTATGGTGAAGCCAACAGTTAAGAGACAATTGCCGCTGAAAAAGTTACTCACAGTCCCCAAGAAGAGGGAGCACCATGCCATGAGGGGTCACATGCAGAAGAACCAGGGTTGCTCCTGAGGCAGAGGGAACGGTAGGAAAACATGGAGGAGAGCCAATAAGGTTTCCTTGGGAAGGAATAAATCACACAGGGTAAGCAGGTTTAGGACTAGCTGGCTGGAGTAATTTTGACAGGCTCTGGGGTATAGGGGCCGTCTCTTGTCTGGTATCTGGCCCTGGGGTGACTAAGGCAGGGGAATATTGGTCTTGAGTATGAAATCCCAATAAAGGTGGTGAGGGATGTGGCCTGTGGATTAGTTATTTTGCATATGAGCGTTGTGCTCATTCACTATCTAGAAACTAGCTAACCCTAGTGGGGTTGGTCTCTTCAGGGTCAGCAAGGCCCCAAGATGTCAAAGCATCAGAAGTATGGAAAATAAAAATGCTTGATTAATACAGAAAGGTAACACAAGTCAATCAGATCAAAACTGCCAAGGCCCCAGGAAGTAAGCCTTGCCCCAGCCAAGGGGGATGACGAGAAGCTTCCAATTCACCAGCACTATCAGAGAAGCCAATTAAACCACTGTTTTTTGATGGAAGATTGGAACAGCCTAAGAGACAGGAAGCAAGTTTGTGGACTTAATGATAATGATGGTCTCTGGTCAACAACAGTACATTTCACAGCACATGTGAAGGCAGTTCCTCTGGAGTCAAGCCAACTTGGAGTTATCTAATGGCAAGCCCAAGGACAATGCCCCAGGCAGGGACCCTGACAGTGTATTAATACGTAAGGAATTCCAAGATAAAAGCTGGGGGCAAGGGCAAATTAGTTAGATAAAATAAGACATAAAAAGGTCACGTTTGGAAGGATGGCCTAAATATTATACAACAAAGTTTTTAAAAGCTTTTTCGGCAGGGCGCAGTGGTTCACGCCTGTAATCCCAGCACTTTGGGAGGCCAAGGTGGGAGGATCACCTGAGGTCAGGAGTTCAAGACCAGCCTGGCCAACATGGCAAAACCCCATCTCTACTAAAAATAAAAAAATTAGCCAGGCATGGTGGCAGGCGTCTGTAATCCCAGCTACTGGAGAGGCTGAGACAGGACAAATGCTTGAACCCAGGAGGCGGAGACTGCAGTGAGCTGAGATCACACCACTGTACTCTAGCTTGGGCGACAGAGTAAGACTTTGCCACAAAACAAAAACAAAAACAAACAACAAAAAAAGCTTTTTCAAGAACAACAACAATGTAAAAATAATACAATGGTGACACAGTTCACAGCTGGAAAGGCAAAAGAGTTCAAGGAACTTTCCTGGCTCCAGTCATTGAGTCAGCTGTCCAAGAGGGCTTCCAGGACGATAACACAATCTTCAGCTGCATCCCAAGAGCCACGGCTCCCAGAGTAAGGGTGCCAAACGGTCTTGGTATGATTTTGATTGCTCATGTCTCTCAAGGAGGGCTTTTAAAATCTCAACAAAGTGGTTTCGGAGGTATTAAACTATACTTTATCAAATGGAGACTTAAAACTCTGAAACAAAGAACAGGTTAAAAAAAAAACTAGAAATATTTTATCTGGAGAAGGAAATATTCAGAGGGTACCGAAAATATGTCCTCGAGTATTCAAAAGGGTAATTATCTTGAGACAGTTGACTTATTTCTTATGGTTCACAGAATACAAATAGACCCAACACATACAAGTTATAGGGAAGGAGAGTTTTCTTTGTTTACATAGAGAAATAACTTTTTTTTTTCATGAGATGGAGTTTCCCTCTTTTTGCCCAGGCTGGTGTGCAATAGCGCGATCTCGGCTTACCGCAACCTCCTCCTCCAGGGTTCAAGTGATTCTCCTGCCTCAGCCTCCTAAGTAGCTGGTATTACAGGCATGTGACACCACACTTGGTTAATTTCTGTATTTTTAGTGGAGGTTTCTCCATGTTGGTCAGGCTGGTGGTTTTCTTGGTATCTCGAACTCCCGACCTCAGGTGATCCGGCCGCCTTGGCCTCTCAAAGTGCTGAGATTACAGGCGTGAGCCACCGCGCCCGGCCAGAGAAAGAATTTTCTAACATTCTAAGTTGTCTATAGATAATATTATAGCAAATAAGTATGACTGTGACTCAATAAAACTTTATGTGCAATGACAGGTGTGGCAGGCCAGATGTGGCAGCACGGGCTGTAGTTTGCCAACTCTTGAACTACACTTAAGAAAATCATTTAGAATCCGATTTTACAAGACAGTTGCTTGCCTGTAAATATGGTATAAAGAGAAAGACATATACACACATAAACATTCCATAAGTTTTGCTTTCCTCAAGATTAATTTATCCAAAGAGACCAAAATAAAATATTTTAAAATTATTTTTACCTTAAATAGCAGGGTTTTAATTTGGGGGTTGGGTGTGGAATTTAATCTAAAATATGTGAACTCTAGCTTCACTAGACACAGTAACTGGACACAGGAACTCAAGCACAGAGTGGATGTTATGCAGATACCAAGGAAACCACCAGCACAGTACGGACCCCTTAGGAAAGCAGAGAGCAGTACAAGTCAAGTTTCTCAGGGATGCAAGAGGAAAACTACCCCCTGCCAGCCACCCCCACACCATGCCTTTCTACAAAGTTGGATACCCTGGGCCCCACCTCCCAAAGCTGGGGGTGTAGCAGTCTTCACTGTGACCACCAAAGTGGTTCGGCACTGCTCCCATGACCCACCTTCACTTAGTTCATCCCAAATTCCCTAAAGTGGGCATCTGTCTGGGTCAGTTTGCTGTCTCTACTGAGTTCATGCCAAACCCTGTGGCTATCCCATATACACCTCTGTTTCCCCACCTAGACCCCAGGGTGCAGGTAGTGGGCTTTCATTGTATCATCAGAACACAACACATGTAACATGATTTTAGCAACCACGTTCCTCCAAAGCAGCTGTGTCCCCTGCAGGCACTCACTGAGGGCTGAAAAGACACTCTTGGATCTCACAGCATAGTCCTTGTGCAGCACTTTACGTTGGAAAACAGAACCAATAAACATTTTCTTGAAGTATTCCTCAAAACCCAAACCAGTCTTCTCTCGAGCTGAACCCAGAAACTCTAAGACTATTTACACAGGATTTATAATCTGGTGTCTACTCAGCGGTTTTATAAAAACATGGGAGGGAAAAATGCCAATGCACTGCCAGTTCACTGCGGTGGTTCACGTTTCTTGCCTGGTAGACCAGGCAATGTTCCCAATGCCCAGAGCCCTGGCACCAGGCAAGCCTCTCACGCCAGCAGAACTTGGGAGGCGGCAGAACTCACGCTGACTCCATGGCTTCTCTCCCAGACTCACCTTCGCAGAAGCAAGCCCTTGCAGGCTCCCAAGACCCAGAACTAATAGAATCCAATTCTGGTTGTCTTGGGAAAAGTGAATCCAAGCTTCTAACAGGAGGTCCTCAAGCCACACAGTACCCTTAAGTACTGCAGCCAGGCAGCAAATCTCTGTGCCACCCATAGGCTGCCTCCTACGCAGTACATGCAGTAAAGAGTCAGAGTCAGGGCAGGGTGCCCTGTAACCACCACTTTGGTGAAGACTGCTACCCACCCAGCTTTGGGAGGTGGGGCCCAGGGTATCCAGCTTTGTAGAAAGGCATGGTGTGGGGGTGGCTGGCAGGGGGTAGTTTTCCTCTTGCATCCCTGAGTGTCAAAGGGCCTCAGACAGAGCCCTGGAATATACAGACCTCGTCAGGGTTTTCTTATCTACACTAGAACAATATTGCAGCTACCTGGCACCTTGAGGGCCTGGAACATTCAGGATACGTCTTGAGCAGCTTCTTATTCTAACTGTTGAAAAGAATCTTTCACATGGGGCACAGTGGCTCATGCCTGTAGTCCCAGCACTTTGGGAGGCTGAGGCAGGAGGATCATTTGAGATAGGAGTTCAAGATCAGCCTGGGCAATAGAGTAAGACTCTGTCTCTAAAAAAAATAAAATACAAATAAAAATTAGCCAGACATGGTGGTGCACACCTGTAGTCCTAGCTACTCGGGAGGCTGAGACAGGATGATTTCTTGAGCCCAGGACTTTGAGCTTGCAGTGGGCTATGACTGCACTACTGCACTCCAGCATGGGCAACAAGGCAAGACCCTTTCTCTTAAAAAAGAAAAAAAAAATCTTTCAAGAACATACCTGCCCTAGAATCCCTGCATGGACCTAGGTTCCACATGACTACAGGCATCTCAAGGGTGAGGACCTTGTCATATTCATCATTATGGCTGCAGCACCAAAAATCCTAACAGCTTACAGTGTGTTCTCAATGAATGTATACATTACACTTACTTGCTTTTCAGCCCCTACATGCCACTGGTGACACAGGTACACAGAGTAATCTCAAGGGGCTGATGATCATTCTTATATCACAGTTCAACACAACATCAGTGCAGAGCCAATATTTAAAAACAAAGTGAAATAATTATGCACAATTTATCCCAAAGCTGGAAACATTTTTGAAGAGGATAAAGATCCTGACAAATAATATGGAACTCTTTTGACTTTAGGTTTCAAAATTAATAAAGAGCTATTTCATTGTAGTTATTTACTTTGGTGGCTAACATATCCCAGAATCTTATTATTTTCAATTTATTTTTAAGATTAATATATCTTATACCACCAAATGCTTTACCTTTGGTTATTCTGAGCTCCTCGAGAAGAATACCCTAACATCATTCTTCCCCACGCCAGGCTGTCCCGAGTACCTTTCCCAAACGACATGGATTTGGTATCTGTGTGTCCTCACAACTTCATTACTGCACAGAAATAGTACCTCACCACCAAAAAATCATGTTCATTGGAACTGTTCTCAGAAAAAATTCCAATCATAAGGCAATGTTTTATAACGAGAGTTTATGGATCAGATATTCTGACTAAATTCACCAAAACAATTCCACGAGGAAAATTACTATTATCTTACAGCTGCTATTGTTTCCTCTAAGCTTACACTATGTCAGATAGAAAATCCGACTGCTTGAAAGAAGGAAAAAAAATGGCAAGGAGACAGGGTATGCATTAATGACAACAAAGTTATGACAAAAGCGAAAGTGGCTTCCACATACACAAATAGTGTTTCACTATGGTCCAGGCCCTGCTGTGAACTCCTCACAGGCATTAGTTCATTTAAACCTCACAGCACAACAATCCCTCACTATTAATGCCATCCTACAGAGAGGGAAACAGAGGCATGGGTCTCAAAAATGGCAGCACCAGGATAAAACCCCATCTGGCTGCTGAGTGGATGTTTTGGTCCTTATCCTATCTCAGAGAATGCATTCAAACCTAAAACTATGCCAGGAGTCTAAATTTAACTCAAGCTGAAGAAAACCAAAATGTCTCAGATATCACAAACCAGTGCATTTATTGCATAATGTTGCACAACAAGGAAAGTTTCTAGAAAGCTGCCCGAACTTACATGGTTACTACCAATATCCAAGCAAAAGAAAGTCCCAAAGGACAAAGAATGTGTCCCATGTGTACACGATCTGGTTCATCTATTCATATATCCAGGATGCAGCCTGTGCTCAGCGCCCTACTTAGAGGAATCTGAGCTTTACGATTAGTATGATTTTAGCTGCTAAAAATGTGACACCTACCTCTAAGATATTTGGATTTATAAAAATCCCTCCATGCTACAATTAAGAAAGCATTTCACTGAGCAACTGTAAGCCATGCATAGGGTGTGAGCTGAGGAATGTCTCAGGTGAGTGAGGCCGTTCTAATTTCAACACCTAAAGAATAGGTCACATCAGATGTTATAAATTCTCCAATTTTTTTTTTTTCTTTTGAGACGGGGTTTCACCATGTTGCCCAAGCTGGTCTTGAACGCCTGACCTCAAGTGATCTACCCGCCTCGGCCTCCCAAAGTGCTGGGATTACAGGTGTGAGCCACCACGCCTGGCCAATTCTCCAATTTTCATGATATTAATGATCACACTAGGCTTAGGGTCAGCTGTGCCCTAAGGCTCTCACATCAATATTTTGTGGATGTATGGGTCTAACACTGGTATACACATACCCTTGGCTATATCCCTCTTACTAATGCCAGAGGATGGGTGTTTCTTGCCATAGTCCAGTACATGTTCACAAGGACTAGGAAAAAGGGATCTCCCTGGCAGTCAGCTTCTCTTTTCACAGTGTTGAAAACTGTGAGGTAATTTCCATAGGTGTCCTGGTAACACCTATTAGAAAGTGTTTATTTAATATTTATTCCCACAAATACCAATTACAGAGAGAGGCTGCTACCATTCAACCAGTTGTTTTTTGTTTTTGTTTTTTTTAAATCAAGAAATAGTTGAAAAGGATGGGAGTGAAGGCACTTTAAGGCCAGAGATGCCAGCAGAGGTGGGACGTGACAAGTGAGGCTGGGGGGCTGGCCCCAAACTGGTCCCTCCCAAGTCAGCTTGGATACCACACAGCACTTAGCTCACCCTCAGCTGGCTTAGCACATGGACAAGTATTGCCGCTGGAGTCTCACCTTCTTAGACTCTTGCAAATGAGCTCCACACCACTCCCACACCTTGCCCTGTGCAACTCTTCCACTTGTCCACTCTGGACATACAGCCTTCATGTTAAACCAGTAATAGGAAGTCAACTATTTTCTGGAATTTTGTGAGCCATTCTAGCAAATTATCAAACCTGAAAGCAAGGGGCCTAGCTACAAACTCTCAACCTTGCAGGCAAGTCAGACAGAAGTGTGGGCACCCCATATCTGCTACTGGCATCTGAAGCGGGACTGAGCCCTCAACCCTGTGGAGTCTGTGCTAACTCCAGGTAGTGCGTGTCAGAACTGCATTTAATTGTAAGGCACCCAGTTGGTGTCTGGAGACTTAGGGAACTGATTGTTGGTATGGAAAAAACCCACATATTTGGCGTCAGAAATGTTATGAGTAGCAACAGTTCAGAGTCCTTTGTGTGCGTTTACAAAAGCAATAATTTATGGCAAGAACTTATCAGAACTACTTTACGATTTTATTTTAGTTTCTTTTAAGGACCAAGATTAAAGATTTAATTAGTTAAACAAGACAACCAAAACAAATACTTCTTCCTGACCTTATCACAGTTTGCTACCCAAGGGGCAACTGAAACAGAAAGGGTGGCCTGCATTTCAGAGGGTCTGGAGGAGACAATGGGCAATGTGCTCTCAGGTGCCCTGAATCTCTCTCTCTCTCTCTCACACACACACCCCATACACACACAGGCACCCTTTTAGAACAGACAATTATGAAAGCACATTAAAATGCAGCATGCCATTTGGAAGTCTGGTCTTGCTGCTCTGCCCAAACACAGGGTACAGACTTCAGGGAAAACAATCCTAGAGAAACATTAGCTCTGTAAAAAATGAGAAAAGTAAAATGTTTCAGCCAAACGTTTAAAAAAAAAAAAAAAAAGGAAATTCAGCGTGTGGAACGGGGAGGGGAATAAGACCTATCAGAATTCTGTTTAACATTTTGCTTAGCTGGCCAACTCTGGCAGCATAAAGTTTAAATGGAAGTTATCTTCAAATTAAATTGCACCTGCATGTCTACGAGACTCCCCTGTAATGCTCCAATAACATCTCAAGATTGCGGTCATCTAAATTCAAACTTTAAATATAAAACCACTCCCAAAAGAGAATGCCTTTGAACATAATGACAATTTCAAACTTTGGCAAATAATTATCCTGTACTTCTTATCTGTGAGAATCTATCATTTCTTTTAAAAATTCTCCGCAGCGGCCAGGAGTGGCGGCTCATGCCTGTAATCCCAGCACTTTGGGAGGCCAAGGCAGGAGGATCACCTGAGGTCAGGAGTTCGAGACCAGCCTGGCCAACACGGTGAAACCCCATCTCTACTAAAAATTCAAAAAATTAGCCAGGCATGGTGGCGCATGCCTGCAGTTCCACCTACTCGGGAGGCTGAGGCAGGAGAATTGCTTGAACTGGGGAGGTGGAGGTTGCAGTGAGCCGAGGTCGCACAACTGCACTCCAGCAAAACTCCATCTTAAAAAATAATTCTCTGCAGCTCCCTGTATCTTCCAGTAAATGGATTAGCAGATATTTTCTGAGTGTCCATGATGATGGTTTTAGCACTTTCCTTCCTGCCTAAGGAGTCACAATCACCTTCACAATCAAATGCAGGTGCTGTGTGTGCGCTGCTCTCTTCCTCCCAGAGCCCCATTTGACTTTCTCTGGAGTGCATCCCCATCCTCTCAAAGCAGAATCAACAAGCAAACCACTGTCCTTCTTTAAAAAAAAAAAAAAAAAAAGAGTCATGTGTTTATTTCTTCCCCTCTACTTGTGCCCCATAAATTCCTTGCCTTAGTCCCAAATCAGTCCTCCAAATGTGGGCTACTTGTAATACTATCCAGAAATGGAAGATAACCTTGCAAAATAGCGTAATGCCCCAACTAGACGTTTCATGGCATTCTAAAATTACGAAAAAGCAAGATTTTTTAACATTCCTCTAAATAAATAATAGTGCAATAAATATAGGAAACAGGCTATGCATTTCCTCAGTGTTCTTTCATTCCATCCAGTGACCACACATGTGTATTGCATGGTGAGCCCATGACTGCAGAACAGAAATACAGTCATGAGGCAGCTAACAACGTTTCAAAGATGAAGTGCATATACGATAGTGGTCCCGTAAGGATAGAATAGAGCTAGAAAATTCCTATTGCCTAGTGACACTGCAGCTATCATAAGATGTAGCGCAACACATTCCTCATGTGTTTGTGGGGCTGAACCCGTGCTGCCAGCTGTATAAAAGAACAGCATGTACAACAGTGCACAGTACATAATATGTGATGATGATAATAAATGACTGTTATTGGTTTATGTATTTACTCTACTTTTTATGTTATTTAAGAGTGCACACCTTCTACTTATTAAAAAAGTTAACTGTGGCCAGGCACCATGGCTCATGCCTGTAATCCCAGCGCTTTGGGAGGCCGAGGTGGGTGGATCACTTGAGGTCAGGAGTTGGAGACCAGCCTGGGCAACATGGTGAAACCTCGTCTCTACTAAAAATACAAAAATTAGCCAGGCATGGTGGGGTGTGTCTCTAGTTCCGGCTACTCAGGAGGCTGAGGTGAGAGGATCGCTTGAGCCTGGGAGGTCAAGGCTGCAGTGAGCTGTGATTGTACCACCTGCACTCCAGCCTGGGGGACAGAGCAACACCCTATCTCATAAATGAATGAATGAATGAATGAATGAATGAATGAATGAACGAATTTCACAAAGTGTAGCCTAAGTGTACAGTATTTATCCAGGCCTTCACATTTACTTACCACTCACTGACTCACCCAGAGCAACTTCCGGTCCTGCAAGCCCCACTCCTAGTAAGTGCCCTATACAGGTGTACCATTTTTTATCTTTTACACTGTATTTTATACTGTACCTTATCTATGTTTAGATACAGAAATACTTACCATTGTGTTACAGTTGCCTACAGTGTTCAGTACAGCAACATGCTCCACAGGCTTGCAGCCTATGAGCAGTAGGCTATACCATGGACCCTAGGTGTGTACTAGGCTGTATCATCTAAGTTTGTGAAAGTACGCTCTATGATGCTGGCATAATGACAAAATCCAGTTACCTAACAATGCATTTCTCAGAACATATCCCTGTCATTAAGCAACATATGACTGTATATTACTGAGATCTGTACATTTTTAATTACCTTCATGTTACTGAATCCAGCTTTAAAAAAACAGCAGGAAACCATTTTTTCATTGTTTCAAGTCAGTTATAATTTAAAAACCGTTAGTTCGGTGTCAACCTAAAATGGAAACAATTACCAATAGAACATTACACATTACATTTACTTTTCATTTTTGGTAGCACAATTGCTGTCTAGGAAAACATAAGAAGTTTCCTGTAGGAAAAGTAAGATAAAGGAATTAAGAATTCTTAGGGGTCTCACTCACTTAAGATTGCTAACATATCAGAAAAAAATACATAAAGTGATGTAAACTAGAAGTGGTTCAAAATCTAAAACCATTAAATGTCTTTCTCATTTGCAGTTCATATCTGAGTATGTGTTTATAGCTCTATGTATCTGATGGACAGAATGCTAGTATCTCAACCATGAAATAATTAGAACCTGATTACCAACTTAAAAGCAATCACAAAAGTCTTTGGAGCTTCATGGAAAACCAGACCAAAAAAAATACAGAGACTGATTTTATTGAGAGAGAGTTAGCCTAAGATCAGAATGTATGATGCCAGGACACCAGGCATTAAATACAAACATACATAGATGTCTGAAGCTGTTTACTTTTAGGAAAATCAGAATGCTACATGTTAATAGATTCTGAGGCACCAGGTTTAATAACAGTGCCCTGAAGATAGCAAAATGCTGTCAATAACAATTAAGAGAAAAAAATTAAATATCTTGTGCTTTGAGAAGCTTCAATTACTTAAGAAATCAACTCAAGCAAAAAACCATTTCAATGATACTAGACAAATAAAATGTACATGTAGATGTTTGCACATCCACAGAAATAACAGCCACAATCAGATGCACTCTTTAGATGTGAATTTGTGCATACAAGCAACCCTATCACAGAGTTAAGTTCAAATCCTGTACACACTTTGTTCCACAAAATTGCTGTTGTCTTGCATCTCTTTTGTCACCTGTCTCCACCCTTAAGTCCTCCAAGGGTCTCTCAGGGCCTAGATTGTGGGGTTCAATGACCTTCCCTGGTCAGCTGTAAAACTAAGGCTAGCACCTTTAGAATCCGCCAGCCACACCCTGCTCCAGCTCACCATGAGTTTTCTCTAATCAGCCTCCAAAGTCCAAGCCATTGCTACATCCCAGAGTTGACGTACAACATGTGCCTTTAATTTATACTCTCAAGATGCTGGATATAGTAGTTATTATCCAGAAAGAGTGACTTCACAATCAGGATCCAAGACTGGCTATAAACGGAGATCAAGTCCTCAACTCATTCTCTCTGGTACCTACAGGAAGGTACTAACAACTAATCCTCCCTTTCATTTTTAGAGTAACAAACCCAGCTTGTAGTACCCATGCCTACAACAGCCCAGATGTGGCACTCAAGGTTGAAAAGGGGCCACAACTTGGTAACGGGACACACATGACCCCATGCAGGAGAAAAGCCAGGGCCACGAGGAAAGGGACTTCGGTACACAATGGCAGGTACCTATCCCCTTGCTGGGACATGGGGCATCAGGGTCATTACCAGGTGTGTTTATAAAACACCAGAACATGGACAGCAAAAGTAAGACGTTCAGTCCATTGGCTTGCAGTGTTTCAGAGTCCCTACTTGCTGCTAGCCATGGGGGTTGGGGCTGGGAGTCATCCTATTTAAAAGCTGGAGTGAAAACCCAGGGTCCTCATCTCTGTTCTCAATGTCTACCTTGGCGGAGGGAGTTCTTAACCTCTGTGGCAGAGCAATCTGAAAACAGAATTATACTCCACACACATAGCTACAATGCCTCATGGGGAATGCTCTTCCCAAAAATGTGCTCAAGGATACAAACCCAGCCTGCCCAATTTGGGGAAATCATTGTTTGAGGGTGGCATGGACAAGCAGTCGGTTTGGGGTTTGCTCCCTGTGCACAGTTTGATCATCAAGGAAAGGCCTCTTCCGGGCCTCAAAGCTCCCTTTGTGAAGAATGAGGCCCACTGTCGAGGCTCACACAGGCAGCTGTAACCAGGCCGCCCCTCTCTCTGGGTGTTTGTTTTGATAGAGGTTCATTTATGCTGGAGACAATGCCTGCTCTCTTTGTTCTGCCCCCAGCAGGAAGCAGTGCAGGGAAGGGGAGCAGCATTGTCACACAGCTTCCAATTCAGGTTTTGGTGGCCACAACAATGGGGCCTCAAGTGCCACAAATAAAGAGTCGCCCACGGAGAGCAGGGCAGGGAGACTGGCACATGTGGACTCGAGCAGACCCCAGGTAGAAGTCACCTCCTAACAACTGCTCAGACTCACTATCAAGAGGTTTGAGGGCTCTGAGGTTGGAGAGGGAGGCCACCTCTTCTTCTCTTAAGTAGTGCTGGGAGGGAGAAGTAACTAAGGCCCCCAGGGATGACAAAGTCTTCCTACCTCTCCTACCATTTATCCCAACTAAAGGAGCAAACACTCAAAAAAGCAAGCAAAAAGAATGCACACACATGCTTAGTGTTCTAACTTACCAACAGTTGCACAAGGAAGAAAAAAAGTCTAATCTGAATTGCCAAAAATGAACAATATCCTTTAAAATGAAGCCTGGGCTAGATGGCTGCGAGTGAATGAAATGTATTACCCAACCGCTGCTGTAACACAAGCCCTCTCCTCCCCCTTCTGGGCCTCATTCATAAAAAGCCTGCTTTGCCCCAGCAGCTGCAGGAACCGGGACTGGATTTGTGTCCGTGTTTTCCAAGACAGAGGGAAACAATTGAAACAGACAATCGTTCAGACACCAACACCAAGTGCGCCTCCCCTTGAGAAGTTTGCTGCAGAGTCTCTTGGTCTTATCCAAATAGGCGGAGGGAGGGCTGGGAGGGCATCTTGCAGAGCTGTTCAGTGGCAGTTCTAATGCTAACACCCAGTGTGTTATTAAAGGAATTCCCATCTGCTGAGTCACACTCCGTATCTTTTACTCCTTGACATTTGATTTTTTTTAATCAAAGGTTGTTCTTTGTTGGTAAAATGGGGGTTGCCAAGCTAATTAAAGATTGCCAAATTGGGGTAGAGCTAGCAACACAACTCCCAAGAGATAATTTTTTCATTGTCCACTTTTAAATGGATATTACCATCTACAGACTTTATACAGCCTGCTAGAAATCTTATGAGATAAGGAACAACTTCAATTCTTAATATATTTTTCTAATTTATGAATAAACCAACAACCAACATGCTTCCTCTCGGCAGGATGAAGCACTGTCTCCCTCATCCACTCCCTTTTCCATGGCTACCCTCCCGGCCCAGCATCTTTTACCACCTAGAAGGGCCAAGGAGGCTGCTAGTTTGTGCAACAGAACAAGTTCTGTAAAACACAAAAGTCCCCAGAAATCTCAGAAACCACCATGAGAAATGAGAGGCTACCAAACTTTTTAGACTCAGCACCCTTCTTCAAAGCAGGGCCCAAACACAAGAGCATGTTCTAATTTACCAGGAATGGTTTTAATATAAGAATTACATAAGAACAGAGTGCAGGAAAGGAAGGGAGAAATAAAACCATTCTTGTTGCCCTAATACCAGAGCAGTCTTCCGGTGAATTGATACATAAATTCTCTCCAGAGACAAAATGATCCAAGCTATTAACTGTTCCCCTCTCAACTCTTGCAAAACACAAGGCTTCGAAACCTTGAAGGGGGGCAGGTGGAGGGGAAAGCCTGCTATATATTACTAGAAAATACCAAATTCAACACCACGATCCCAGCTTGCTCATCACTGCTGGGGATCAAGCATTCTGCAAAGGTAACAGCAACCCTCAGCACTCTCCTCTGCTAAGTAAATGCTCCTTTCTACCACTCTGTCCCCCATGCCGGCCTCCTGCCACCTCTGCCTGTGCAAGGAAACAAGAAAACAAGCTGGAAATACCAAATGAATCTTGTGAAATACATGGTCTGTGATTAAATCACAATAACTCTAACCTCTTCAAAGGCAAACATATCAAGATAGCAAGCTGAGAGCAAAATAAGCAAGTCTTACAGAAATTATGCCAAACTTTATTAAGAGATTACCCACACCTCCTAGAGGCTGTGCAGCCTGGAATCCAGGGTGGTGTGGGTTTTTTGTTTTGTTTTGTTTTTTAACTTACTGCAGCCCTTCTAGCTATCCAATGAAAGCTCTTACAAAGAAACCTTCAGGTCTGTAGTCTCTGTGGGTTTTCTATGAATATGAACGTACTTTACAGGTGGAGAAAACATACCCGTGATCATGTTTGAGGGGCTCCCCAAAGGAGGCGGTACATGAATTATACAATGAATACAGATTTAATGAATACAGATTTAGTGAGATTTTATTACCTCAATATTCTCTGGTCCCACTCTTAAACATCGCCTTTTGACCATCAAAACATCTTAAATCCTGGGGTAGGGGCACAGTTACCCGAAGTTGTGGTCCCTTAGTTACCCAAAGTTGTGGTACCTTCCCTAAAAAAACTGAAATACATACCAGGACATACATAATTCTGTCAAGTTTGTCCCTAACTGTGTGATCTTGGATAAGTTAGCTAACCTCTCTGTGCCTCAGTTTCTTCATTTATAACATGGGTATAACAGCAGAACCAACCCTTGAGAGGCTGCTGCAACAGCTGGTACACAGTAAGTGTTCAATAAATATTCACTGCTGTTATTAACATTGTCCCTATGTCATCTCACCCCCTGTATAAGCTCTTTGCTAACTTTCCAATACAGAGAACAAAAACCAAATTCTTCACCATGGCTCCAGGGCCCATGTGATCCAACAGCCCTCTCTGCCTTTCACTCACCAGGCTCCAGCCACCCAACCTCACCTCATTCTCCTCATCGGACATCCCATGTGCATCCTGTGTGTGCCAGACGGTCTTGCTGGTGCTTCCAGACTCTGACGACCTCTTTCCACTGACGGTCTCCACCACCCTGGTCTAAGGTTCATCTTCTCTGCCCTACACTGGGGCAATAGCCTCCTCCTTCTGGTCTCTCTACGTCTGTCCTTGCCCCCTTACAGTCTCTCCTAATGCAGCTACCAGCATGGTCCTGTTAATATACACAGCAGCTCCAAACTTTGCCATCTCCTTTCAGAGTCAAAGCCAAAGTCCTGACCGTGGCCTCCAGGGCCCTACATAACTGACTCAGTTTACCCTATCCTCCACCAAGCTGCACCAAGCCCTCCAAGCTCCTTGGCTTCCTCCTCCCTTTCCTTTAGGTCTTTGTCCAAATGTCACCTCACTAGAGACGTTCTATGAATACCCTACATAAAAAGGCACCCGGACACCTGCCCGGCACCCCATACCCTGTACCCCACACCCAACGCATGACACAGCCCTCAATCCCCTTCCTTATTTTAATAAGAGCTCCATAGAGGCAGAGGCCTTATTTTGTCCACTGCTATAACTCTGACACCAGGAACAGTGCCTGGCACACAGCAGGTGCTCAATAAAATTTGTGGAGTGAATAATCGATGCCATCATGGAGATCTTTCCCTTGCTGGGGCCTATGACCTCATGTTCCTCTCCACGTCTTCTCATGGCTGATTCATAGTGTCAGGCCAAATGTCCCCTCTTCACAAAGGCCTTCTATGAGAATTCAACTTAAAGTCTCCATCACAATCAGTGAGTCTGTATTTTTTTCATGGCACTTACTGCTGTCTGACATTATTTTCTACCACTAGAATGTTTCCATCTGAGCATGGAGTTGGCTTTGTCTCTGTAACCCCAAGGAGCTATGTCAGTACAACAGAATGCTCATTTGTTGAATAAATGGCAATGTATATGCTAACATTCTTTAAAAACTAAAAGCACAGATCTAGAAGAGGAACTGGGAGGGCTCTGTCTTACCCCAGATGACACATACCCTGCAGGTGCACGTGCATGGAACGCCTTGGGCACCTGAAAACGCCGCCCTGCCCCCCCACCCCCAAATGAGGAGCTTTCCATCTGACCTGGGAGAAGCACTCAGAACCTAGACATGGCTCCAATGAAAAGAAAAACAAGTTGAAGTTACTAAATAACAGCCCAACATCTGTCACCACATATGAACAACTCTATGCACAGGTAATGGTCCACTCGCCATGCTCACTGTCCAAACACCTGGGCATCAGGTTTACCTTCCCCCTGAGCGGGCTTTCAAGCAGTCATCAGAGCTGCCTGGGAGACACAGCTCTAAAACAGGGCTCTGACTGCAGCCCAGGGGCCAACACTGAGCTCCCAAAGCTTTGGATGCATTTCCTACTCAGCATAGACATCAGGTGACTTCCTTAAAGAGGAAAAATCACCCCACAAGACTGCTGAGAAAGCAGGTGCGGCATTTATCAGTGCTGCCATCATCCATAGAGAAGCCAGGAATCACGAAATGTAACTCTGTGTACACAGAACTCTGCCACCCCACACAGGGCAGAGGGGAGAGCCATCAGAAACGCGGGGAACGGACCCCATCGCCAGCACAGCACCACACCCACAAATGAGGTGGGAATAAGCTCAGCACCCCAAGACACACAAGCACCATGGCTTTTATAGTTAGATGCACTCTCCACATGCCAACAGGATTCGTAAGTGAGAGCCTTCAAACACATCCAGTGTGAACATGCATTCAGCACACATTTCCTGAGCTCTGCTTTGTGCCAGGCTGTTCTCAATGCTCAGGATACACAAGTAAGAAAGAAATGAAAGATAAGGTTTCTGTCCTTGTAAAGCTTATATTCATGTCTGTGTGTGCCTGCCTGTGTGTGTATAAGAATATATACAATAGACACAATCATTAAGTAAATTAAGTCATATGTTAGAAAATAAGCACTGTGGCAAAATCTAGATTAAAATCACCAATCACTAGTCACGAGACCCCATCAGTTACGGAAAGACCATACAGGTACTGTGCAGAGACACCAGAGAGGCCACCCTGTTTGATTGACAAAAGTGTGCTTATCAGAAGGTAATCCACAGGACTATGGGATCTTTGCCTCTTTTATTCGCTGCAGGATTCTCAGCTCAAGAAGAGCACCTGGCACAGGTCAGGGACCCAGAAGCATTTGTTGAAGAAATGGAAGTGCTCACCCACTGAGTTCTTGCTGCTGCAGCATTCCTGGCAGGTAACCCTCTTGATATGGCTGAAATCTTTCCAAGGATGAAAAGCTGGGCTTTTACAACAAACTAACAAGCAAACCCCAACCAACCACCCCCACACACCCCCAGGCACCTTTACTGCATTACTCTCTGGACCCTCTGAGATACATACTGTCTACTATTAACGCCAGCACATGCTGTGATGGGATTTCCCCAGCAGTGCCCACACGATGCTGGGCCCACACAGCCTGTGACACCTGCTGGCCACTTCGCTCCCACGGAGAAGCCTCTTTCGTATTCACATGTGCTGGGGATCTGTGTCTGCTGAGTGCTGAGCTGCCCGCCTGGGATCAGCCAGAGACGGCACGAACCACACCCCAGAGGGGCAGACCCTGGATGGCTATATTGTCTATGTTTCAGATACAGTGATTTAGCTATCCTATTTGCCAAAGGTAATTTACACGGGTGTCTCAAATTACTAGGAAGAAGGCACAGGTGATATGAAGGGACCACCCACAAACACCTGGCATGTTCCATCTGGGAGCGACAGTTCTCAGGAAACAGCATTTGTAAAACATGCTTATTAAAAACTTAGGGAGATTTTCTATAAGAAACACATAATAATGCTAATATAATCATTTGTGTATTGTTAAGTTTTTAACTTACTGATACATGTGAATGCATTTTTAAGACCAAAAAATACATGAATTTAATTCAAGTCTAGATGGCAAAGTCAAATTAATGTAGTATACAATTTTCTTAATAAACATTTCCTTTCCCACCCTCTTTCACCCCATTTTTCTGAACTTTAAGAAAAATTTGCCTTTTTGCTGTTTCCTAAACAATCTATGACTGCTACAATAGTCAATCTTCATTTTTCCACTTAGTTTGCTTATGGATGTGAGGGTTAAATGTTATGAACATATAATTTAGTGCTTACCACATCAGCAAATCCAGCTTCTTCCTTCAGCTGATACACAGTGAGGTTAAGGTCAGGGAAACATCCGTGCCTTCTGGTCCAAGCTGAGAGCATTGCTAAGGTAAGCAATCAACGCTTGGGAGGCTGGGGTTGGGGGAATGTCAAAGATTACACAATACGAATGCTAAAGTCTATAAAACAATGTTGAAGATTCAAGTCTAAAATAGCAGTGGTTAAGGGGTGGGGGATTCTTGCTTCAAGAAGACACTAGGCACATTTTCCAGTTAGAGAGCTTGCAGTGAATTAAGATCACTTGGTATTTCAAGAGTTTCCCAAACTACTGTAAATGAAGGGCTTTGAAATTATTCCATTTTGAAACTCATTACTGATTTTGTTACAACCAAATAACAGCAAACATTTGTACGGCAGTTTCTAGTAGTTGTACATAAAAATGCTTTGGAATACATTACTTGGGAAACGGAACTTTACACAGACAATCAGAATGCCACTTACCTAATGGGGATGGTTTGCTTACTAATTAATTTTCAAGTCCATTTTGTAAATAAAAACAGAAATGGGGCCATCCTGGAGAATCATGATGCTGTTAACTGAGCTACACGGAAGGCAGAGTTTTCTTCCTCTTATCTCTGGTCTTTTCCTTCTCACACCAAGCAACCTGAGCACCCTGGGGGGCAATACCTGCTCTCTAAGACAGAAGAGATGGGTGTATACATCCATTCTAATACAGAATGTCTCCATATGCCCAGCCATTTCTAGGGAAAATCATCTCTGACAGCTGGCATGAAATCAATGTCTACCTGAAAAGTACCTTTGAGAGCCATCTAATAAAGGCCAAAACCATGGCCATGAATCCAAAACTAGACTGGCATTTCTAAATAAGCTAGAGAAAAATACTCAGTGTGCGACATCTTCTAAACTCACAGCTGCTGAACAGTGTCTGAATTTCAGTCACATAGCTGAACTGAATGCAGAGGACACGGCCATTTGTGACCAACATTTCCTTTCTACAGAGGAATACCCAGGACACTTGTTACGGCTGCTACCTAAGCGCTAAAATAGGGTACTTTGCCACTGTGCCCCCTGCTTCATCTCAAAAACTAAAATTTTACATCAAAAATTGCCCTCATTCTGTGCCTTTTTGCAAAAGTGGACCTATCTAAATTCTAGCAATGGAACAAACGCACGTATTTTAGAATACTCTGCCTTCGAGGGTCTCAAAGGTTCCAGGGTGTTCCCTCTTAGGATGGAGTTTTATCTTGGCTGAAATAAAAGGGTCTTATTAAAGTCTTTTTCCTACAGACCTCTGGGTACAAATTATAGATTCATGTCAAAGCAGTGAAAGGGATTTGAGGCAAAAGATGTTTCTTTCATACAATATTATGCATCAGAGTATACATTCTATGCTATAAATATTAAGTAAGGGATAATGTGATATATTTACTAATATTTCTGTCAAAATAACATCTAAACTGTCACTTTAACAAGGAAGCTTCTCCTTCTGTTTTAGTATAGAGAAGCACTGGGATATCATCTCTTTTCTTTTTTAAAAAAAATGTATTCTGACTACTGGTAAAATCAGGAGTAACTTGAGTCTGTGACTTAAAGGGCAGAGCTAAGCCCTAGTACTACAGTGATAACAGTTACAGGAGCATCTGATTACATATAAGCTGCCTCTTTATAAACCCTAAAACATCCTAAGGCCTCCATTTTCATTACACATGTTCAAAAATGCTTTTAAAATGGACTTGTTTATTGACAATACAAGATTTTTTTAAAGCACTTGTTTTCCTTTTCTAAAGGGGAGACTTCTATTTACTAATTTTCACATCTGTCAATACTGACAACTGGATCTGTTGAATAAACGTTTATTCCTTTTGACAAATAAACTTCATATAAAATTGAACTAAATGGAACTTTATGATCAGGGGCAAGAGAATTTGGAGCAACTTCGCAGATTAGTAATATCTAACAGTGGCCAGGCCCTGCAGGTTCTCTTGCAGTGGCCCTGGGGAATGGACCAGTCTTTGTATCAGCAGAGAACAGGCAGGCCAGAGCTTTTCAGGAGGAAGAAAAAAACAACCCAACAAATCAATACAGCAATATACAATGGTAGACAAAGCTACACGTGTTTACAGAGTTTCGGCGCATAGAAACATCCAGTTCAGAAGCCTGTTGAACTTACATCTGTATTTGGAATCTCATGGGAGGCAACCCCTGGCAAAATATCAACTCTTATTGAACCAAAACAAAATTTGTGTAGGCACAGAATATCAGTACAAAATATCCAAAAACAAAAGCTCACTTTTCCAAAAGAAAAATGGTAAGTTCAAGGAAGCAGTCAATAAGTAAGAGGAATAATATTTGAAGTTTGGGCTTTGGGGTTTGACCTTCCCATCCTCCCATGCCACCTAGGAATATTCATTTTTAAAAGACTGAAATTAAAATATATAATATATATATGAAAAGATCGCCTAATTGGGCCAGCCATAATCATCTTAAAATAGTGACCTGGGTAACAACTACCTACCATAATTTATCCTTTGAAGATAACCACAGATTGATAGTTTTGATTTTAAAAGCTTCTTTCCAAACAAACAAATAGATATCCAATCAAAAGGAGCATTTTAAAAATGGGAAGATTTTGCTAATTTGTCTTCATTTGCTAAGATGAATCTTACTCTGAAACCTCATTTGAGGGTGCTCCAGTCTCTCAGGATGCATAGAAACGCCTTATAAATGCTAAGTCATTTAGTAATGGGTATGTATTTGGGCGTTAGTCATCTGCTCTTCTTGTTGAGATAAAGAGCCACCATCTAAAGGTGAAGACTTCACCTTCCCTACATTTACAATACTCTACCTATCAAACTTTCATTTGGATTATCAAATAAATGGGGGTTGATAAGACAGCTGTCAGCCATACCTAACAAACCTGAAACCTAAGTGTTAGGAAGGTTAATCTGACTCAAGTATTCTACATACAATGAATCTGGGGACTTTTCAGGGTAATAGGGAAGGAAAAAAGATTTTTCTCTTAACTAGCTGCTGGGCTCCACAAACAGGGAGAATTGTCTAAACCTGAGCCACCATTCTGATCCTCAAACTCTGCCAGGTTAGGACCTGTATCTAGATTGTGTACTGGAGGATATTAGAGCAGACTGCTCCTCTGCCAACTTCTCTCCTTCCGTCTTCTATTTCTTCCCCTTCAAACCAGACCACTGAAACTCTCAGTTTGTATTTATGTGAAATAACAGGAACCTTAAACATGCTACCTTCTATTTGTACAGAATTACCATGCAATACGAAAGATAATGATTATGCATTAGCTACGCCACTTTTACCTGTGAAATTTATCTCACTGTAGCACTATAACTCTATTTACTAAAATATGTTCATCTTTCCATCACACAGCATTTTCACCAACTTATAATTTTAAATGGAATCGGAAAATATATGGCCTTTCCTAATGGCCTTCTTAGGTTTTCAAGCTTCTCCCCACCTTCTACTTTTTTTCAGATGGTATAAGGACTTTTCATCTGTGAAACCAATGGGTACTTTTGGTTGGAAAATCTTCCTCTGACACAGTCCACAAGTCACACATTACACACTTAAGTGGTCACAAACAGGATTTTAATCTATTTGAACAGATCACCAATCTTGGTTTCATCCTTTTATAAGTAAAATGTAATATAAAAATAAACTCCTTAATAAATGTACTAAGTTGAAAGTGAGGTAAAAACTAAATATTAGAGGAAAAGATACAAATAAGTTAGTTGTTGCTTTTTAAAGTTTTTCAAGATACAGAGTATCAGTACAGTTGTTGCATTTGAAAGATGATGCAACAGACAAAGGCAACCACACCCCCAAGATCTTTGCAGCTCCACAAGAATAGGATTGAGACACTTAAAGAATATGTCTTAACATTTATCAGTCAATAATTTAGTAGGCATTGTTAAGTAATTTCTAACCAAGAACCCATCATCATCACTGAATCATCTGAGCATGAACTAAGCTATGGAAACTTCTTTAAAGAAAGTCTGGGACAAGCTTCAATCTAATGAAGGCTTAGGAACAGTTTTACTTTGTGTACAACTACAGCTTGTGGGAGAAGAGGCATCTTACAATAGGACAAAAGAACACAAAAAAGAAAATGATCTTTTTGATTAACCAATGTCATTTTCTGCTTTTAAGCATTATAAGATAAATGAACTAAAGGTAATCAAATGATGAAGTTCTTCCTGCCCTAAATGAATGTGTGTTTAGTGCATTTACCTACTGAGTCAACATGAAGTGAAAGAAAAATAAAAGAAACAAAACTAAATTTTATAAGACAGTAGAAGTTTTAATACATACTTAGTTTTAATGCTGTTAATTTTGTTTTCCTTCAAATTTCCATGAGGGGAAGACTCTGGTTCAGTCCTTCTCTGTGTTCTATACAGCCTCTCCAGGCACAGAGACCGAAGGGTCTGCAGTGAGAAAAGACCATGGAACAGCTGCAGTGCCCCCTCTGAGGATAAAAACAACAGCCCCAGAGGCTACAGAGCCAGCTAATGGCCCAGCCTTCACTGCTCCCAGACTCCATCTTCCCATTCCCCCACTACACCACAGGACCTTTGCAAGTGCACACTGCATTTGAGATAAGCTTCCCCAGACATGCTTTCACGAGGAAGTTACGGAGTTTTCTGTGCTCATAAACAGGATCTGGCACCGCCCTATCAAGGGAATGATCACCTGTAAGAAGAGGGAGGACAAAACTATCCCTGATGGCTCTTTCCATGTTTCTTTTAAACAAAAAGAGTAATGATCTTTCTAGGTAAGCACACAAGTTGCCCAGGCTGCCCCCTTTCCCTTCAAACACCCATACCCACCTCATATGGCACATATAGTACCCCAAAATGCCAGGTAAGCTGGGTCACCTCACACACTGCAATGACCAAGCCCATCTCTTCCATTGCCCATGCATCCTTCCTTCTATCACCTGTCCTGGCCTCTTTCTAAACCCAAGTGGAACAGAGCCACTTGAGAGCTTCCTTCACAGAAATCCTCGGGAGGCAAAGTCCCAGAGCACAAACTACATAGAAACTGAACAGTTAATGTACATTTCCTTTGGCTAAGTCACAGACACTAAATGTTGGCAGATGGAATACATCTGAAGCAAATCCCGGGCCATTTTCAGGGCAGGGACTTGCTTTTATTCTCTGAGCTCCAGCAACACCATCTCTCTGACTTCTCCCTCCAATGGTGCTTTTCCACCCAGATAACTTGCCCCCAAAGCTGAGGACCCTCCCAAGGCCATGAAAGGGCCCTGGGTTCACCTCCACTGTCATAGAGTTTAAGAACACATGCCCTGTATAGCCTGTTTATTTTGTTTGCTTGTTTCCTTATTACACTATAAGAGCGTAAACCAATTTGAAATACCCTCCTCCAAAGAAAAAGCTGTGTGGCCCAATTTTAAAGGTCTACTTCAGAAGTCACTGTTGCACAACATTATAATTAAGAAATGGCATATCACCTTCTTTGTAAGGTATAACATTTTCAATGTTGCAATATAAACTGACCACCTCCTCTAAGGAAAGGACTGGGAGTCAGGGGCAGGGAGGTGGGGAGCAGAGAAAGGGCAAAAACAAGACCTTGACCATAGAAGCAAGAATCTGACATTGGATTCTTTTAGAAACATACTACATACATAAGGAAAATGATGATGCTATAAAGTTGTGGTATTTACATTTTAAAAAAAGACTAGCCGGCCAACCTTATCATCCCCGTGGTTCCAATGGGAAAAAGCGTCATCAGCACAATTGTACAAGCTTAGAACAATGCGTCCCTGTAAACTGAGTGTTTTTTTCCTTTCAAAGATAAATCAAGATGCCATAACCTAGGAATAATACAACTACTTACAAAGAAAAAAGTTGGCAATCACGATCTGAGTTAAGTTTAAGGTCTGTTTGTCTTTCCATTTTACAAGAAGGTAAATGAACAGGAAAGTGAGCTGGAACAAGTAAACTGAGCCGTAAGCCTATGTGTGCTTTCTTGTAGAAGCACAGTCTGACTTCAAACACACACATACACGCCACTGCAAAATGACTTTTTAAGTTAAAAGTCAGAGAAATCAATGTTTTACTGACTATGGAGCATAAAAATTCTTTATTTGCTTTCATCAGCTGAAAAAAATGCTAGAAATAACTATGGAGAAGTGGTAAAGAAAAAAATGTAATGTACACAGTTTTGCTGAAAACCATGAAGATATCAGCAGAAGAAAAAAGAAAAAGAAGTAAACAACAAATGTATTTCACACAAAGATGACCGGAGCTGTTTCTGCATAGCCTCCACCTGGAGCTGAATCACCGGCCAGAACAGGGATGAGGACAGGCCTCACTGGCCTCCCAGAGCTGTCAGAGCTCAGCAGGACGGGAGAATCCTTGGGTAGCCCCAATCAATGCTGAGCAGTACAGACCATTTGCAAAATTGCTCAAACTGTGAAGTTATTTACACGCAGTCAGGGAACAGACTCCCCCAAACAGGGAAACTTCTACGAGACAAATGCCTTAAAAATTATTTTATGAAAGAGATGTCTGTTATGTGTGAACAGACACTAATGCCGCTGCACCTTGGGTAAGTGATAGGGCTCAGAGAACAGGAAGGAAGCCTGTGACTTAGCAGACAACAGGACAGTTCTTCCCTTTGACCTTCCACTGGTCCCAGATTATGACTCAGAGACTGTCTCCACTCTTTACCCAAGGGGAGATCCCTGCACCTCCTCCTCTAACATCCGACATCTCTAAAACGCTCCTCTGAATCCCAGAAATACAGAAACCACAGCACTCACGCTGGTGAGCAGATTCCTAATTGCAGAAGGTGCACACAACTTGATGCTTTCAGATTAGAGTCTATCCATTCATACCATGCATTTGTTCCTACATAAAGCCCCTCAATATCATATGGGCATGTGCAGGAGGTCACCCCACATTATTAATTCACAGAAATCACTACACACACACACATACACACACACGGAGAGAGAGAGAGACAGAGAGAGACAGAGACAGACAGAGAGATCCCTACCTACCATAGGAACGTGGCCTGAGGATCCAGGGGCAAATCTGTCATCAAGCGTGGTGAACGAACTGAAAACCCCCCTTTCCCTTAAGCATCACCCCCATTTCTCTTTTGTCTCCCTTTCTCTCTCCAAATTCAATGTTCTCACACCACAAAGGGCCTCCAGGAACAGGAACAAAAGTATATATGACTGATTCAAAAAGCAGACACATGTTCCTACCAGACACCTCCAGCTAAGTGTTTCAATTCTTTCCGAGTTGAGGATACTATTTGTTGGTGCAAAAGTAATTGTGGTAACAGAAGTTTCTGCAAAGTACTTCCAATGTGGAACCCACTTCAGTTAGAAATCTACCTAGGGTAACGGGTCTCTGTTTTAAGGATCAATACTCTACATCTACTTCCCAAAGGTCCAAGATTTATTGATAGCAAAGGTCGGGGAAGGGTTATAGAGTTTTTCGTTTGGATTAGGAAGGGCAAAGCTCTGGGTAACCATTTTCCCTTTGCTCAGGCTCCAATGCCTTCAGGATTTAGTCAGTCTGAAAGTTTCATAATTTAAGTGGGTGGTTTTGTGAGCATGGGTTTCTGGGTTTGTTTGAAGGTGTTTTTTCTGAGAGTGCTATGGGGGCACTTTCTATCCACGCCCCAAATATAGTCATGAATAAAAGTCAGGTTGGCACAGAGTGACTTTATTCTGTTCTGCAGGCCAGAAAGATTCAGGAGAGGACAAAACAGAGACAGGTGTGCCCGGAACATGCTGAAGTCCCACTTCTATGCCATGAATCCTTCCTGGGAACCCAGAGAGACAAGTTCTACTCAACTCCCTTGTCACCCGAGTCCCAGCCCCGAAGGAGGTCCAAGTCTCATGACCAATTACTAAGGGGTGCTGATGGAACCAGGGCACTCTTGTGGATATTTAAACTGCATTGCTGGCTTACAGAATGTCATCACCAACCAGAAATAGTGCTATTTCAATCCAAAACCCAGGCTCTGAGACTCCTCAAGTGGGTGAGAGAGGTAAGGAATGTCTAAGGATCAGTTCTCCATGACTTAAGAAAAGGTTAGGATGGCAACAAAGTGGGGAGAGGCTTCACATTTCAGACAGGCTCTCCAGCTGCCCAGCTCTCTGTCCTACAGTCATGCAGGCAC
Source organism: Macaca thibetana thibetana (assembly GCF_024542745.1). Taxonomy (NCBI): domain Eukaryota; kingdom Metazoa; phylum Chordata; class Mammalia; order Primates; family Cercopithecidae; genus Macaca; species Macaca thibetana. The sequence continues at coordinate 91,733,008 of NC_065584.1, forward strand.
CTGCTTGATCATCTTGTGACCAGATACAAGCCCAGTTATTGGCCAGAGCACAATGTCCTCCCCAAACTATTCTAAAAAAATCCTATGAGTGAAAATATACATGCAAACCTGCACTTTCTTCCTCCAATGCAAATAAAAGAGACAGTGGTTCTTCACTGTATTAGAGGCAACAAAGAAATCCTCTGTGTTTCCAGTTTCCTTAGAATATTTGACTGAAATAAGCTTATAGATTTTGATTCATCCAGATGTCTTCAAATACGCAAAGGAGCACAAACCAACCCTGAGCTGGAAGGCACTTGGTCACACCTGAGGCCTGGCCATTCATTGCAGCACATGGCTTTCTTTCAATGGGGCAATCTGTCCCAGAAAGATCTAGAGGTTTTTTCTTCTTTGTCAAAAATAAAAAATAAAAAATAAAAAAATTAACTCCCTGGTTAACAATGAAACCACAGAGTAATGACAATTTGCAATATGACGAATTATTCTGACTCTCCATTAGATGAGCCAAGGAAACCACACTGTATGTACTTTCAGGTTTTCCTCCACCTTGTTCTAAGGTGGCTTCAAACAGGTGCTGACCCCAAATGACTGGAACCAACAAAACCTGCACCGAGGTCAACTTGTGGGGAAACTGAAGACTCATCTATAGACCTAGGCAACTTGCTTTCCGTATCTGGGATTAACAAGGCTGTACTTGCTGAAGCCTAGGAGTGCACGTGATTTCTGGGGTAGCCACAGACCAAGCCCTAAAAGGGAGGGTGAGAGAGGCAGGGTCTGCAAGGGAGGGGCAGCAGCTGTAAGACTGAGCGCTCGGACCATCCATAATTGGATTAGACAGCCACAACCAACCGACTCTTTCAGCAGACCAAGCCCACACTGTGCTCCTGCTAGTGGTCATGTAGGTATGCTTTGTTTTAAGGAAACCCAATACCTACATTCCTGATTTACAATACAGATCCTTTATTGGGGTACCTCACATGGTCAGACCCTCCTGCCTCTCTTTCCTTTACTGCTTGAGTTGGGTGGGGATCAGTTCCTGAGCTCTAAGGAAAAATAATTACAGAATAGAGAATATTTGCATCAACCGCACAATCATAGCAGGCTAGACTGCTTTACCTACACTATCTAATTCAATCTTCAAAACACTTCCAAAGGCATTTCATTTATTCCCAATGTACTGGTGAGGACTCTGGAAAAGTTCCACAAAACCTTTGAGGCAACAGTCCTCTGGATCCTAAAGCCTGTGCCCCTGGGGCCAATTAACATGTCTCCTATAATAAGTATTAAAATATAAATTTTGCTGCCCTTCCATATGAACATTATTTTTAACTCTAGATTACCTGGGACTGAGATCGTGAATGTTTTCTAGAGATTCTATTACTTGATATTCCCAAATACAGTGCACACACAACTACTTTCATATGCTACAAAGGGAAGAGGGAATTGTGACATCTGATAGAAGGATAAAGAAACTCAAGTCCAAAAGAACTGCAAGTATCTGACTGTGTACAATCAGTTGTTGGCACAAACTAGATATACAGTGTATTGTTTCTAAAAAGCATGCTGTATACAAGAAAATTAGATAGAAAATTAGATTGAATTCCCTAAATAACAAGATGACATTCTGATGATTTGGAGGTTAATTACTATAAGGCACTAACCAAGCAAGTCAAATTCCAGTTGCAAAATTAAATTTTAAAATTGTAATCATAAAATTACAAACTACTAGTAACTATTTCCCATGTTTAACAGCTTGCTCCCTTCTAAACACATACACATATATACACACGAACTTCTGCGTGTTCATATTCTTTCTGGTTTAATTCAAGTTGTTGAAAACCTAGACATGTTGTAAATACAGTCATCCCTCAGTATCCAAGGGGGATTGGTTCCAGGACTCCTACGGATACAAAATCCTTGGATGCTCAAATCTCTGAAATAAAATGGCACAGTGTTTGCATATAACCTATGCACATCCTCTCATAGACTTCAAACCATCTCTAGATTACTTACAATACCTAATAAAAATGCTGTGTAAAAAGTTGTTATACTAGTTTTTAAAATTGTTATCTTTATTGTTGTATTATAATTTTTTTTTACTGTTTTTTCCCCCAAACATTCTTAATCTGTAGTTGGAGGAATCCGCAGATGTAGAACTGAAGGAGACAAAGGGTTGACTACCTGCAGTTTTACGTAAGAGATTAGAATTACAATAACTCAGATAAAGGATGTTCACAAACTGGACGTTAAACTAGGGCATATGGTCAAGTATGGCTTAACCCAGTCTAAATTGCTCAGCAGGAAAATGTGTATTTTTGCCAACTCTGACCACCTAGGTTGGTACACCTCATTCTGATGTCAACCTAAGGGGTCAGAGTTGGCCAAAATAAAAATTCTTCTAGCAGAAATTATTTCTAGCAGTAAAAAGAAAAGGGAGATTCTCAGATATTCTGGACTCCTGCAAGGGGTAAGATTACCCCTAGGACTTCTCTGTTTACTGCCATGAGAAAAATGCCAGCTTTTGGCACCATAATCCAGAGCTGAAGAAAGAATTTTTATACTTAAAAATAGGATTCAGAGGCTGGGCATGGTGGCTCACCCCTGTAATCCCAGCACTTTGGGAGGCCAAGGCGGGAGGATCACCTGAGGTCAGGAGTTTTGAGACCACCCTGGTCAACATGGTGAAACCCTGTCTTTACTAAAAATACAAAAATTACCCAGGCGTGGCTGCAGGTGCCTGCAATCCCAGCTACTTGGGAGGCTGAGGCAGGAGAATCACTTGAACCCAGGAGGTGGAGGCTGCAGTGAGCTGAGACTGCGCCATTACACTCTAGCCTGGGCAACAGAGGGAGGCTCCATCTCAAAAAAAAAAAAAAAGGATTCAGATGCCATAGTATTTGCAATAGACCAAACAAAACCTCTATGTGCATATAGCACATAAATAACTTCTAATCCAGCCTAGGAAGGATAGCATGGTACTATATATAAACCCAATCTGTGACAGCAACACTTTCTAGCAATAGCATCAGTATTCTCCACAAAATTTAGCAAGTGATACCTAATAAAAATAAAATGAGTTTACATATATTGAGCATATATTAATAACTAGTAATAAACTACCATAAACTGAAAAGTGAGTTCAATAAATAGTATCTCTATATACTGGCAATGAGCAAAGAAATTAAATACTTAGGGTACAACTCTATCAAAACATACACAGGATGACAAAAACTACAAAACGCTAATAAAGTAAATCAAAGAAAAACTAAATAAATGGAGGGACATGCCATGTCCATGGAATGTAGTACATTCATACCACAGACTACCATTCAGTAATAAAAAGAAACAAACTACTGATAAACACAACAACCTGAATGAATCTATAAGGAATTACGCTGATGGCAAAACGTCAGTCCCAAAGTGTTACATACTATGAGTCCATTTATAGAACATTCTTAAGTGATAAAATTTTATAGAGCGAGAACAGGTTAGTTTGTAACCAGGCATGAAGGAGAGAAGAGAGAGAGAAGGGAAGTAGGTGTACCTTTGTGGTGATGAAATATACCCTCACTATACTACTGTCAACATCCTGACTGTGATACTATACTACAGTTTCACAAAATGTTACTAATGGAGGAAAATGGTGCATGGAATTACTCTTTATTATTTCTTGAAACTGCATGTGAATCTACAAGTATCTCAAAAAATTTTTTTTAATGGGGGTGGGGAGAGGTCTCCCAACAACAAATAAGTTAACTTGCCATCCTCCAGCAGCCTAGGCAGGCAGACAGCTTTGTGCAAATCACATCATCATGATGCTGGGCCATCCAGATGCAGAACATATTCAGCCTGTGTGCTGCCACTTCATCAGGAAGTCACAGCTCCAAAAAGGTTAATTTTTAAGTCTCTATTTATAAATCCCATCTTTAAGCTACATTGCTTTCTTAGCTCAAGGACTATTTCAGTTGTAACAGTTTAGGATTATATACTACGAAAACAATAAACTAAAGGAAGATCTTAAAATAAGCAATTACAGTAATTAGCACTAAAGAATTTCTAAGTCGATTATTGGGCAACTTTCTCAAGGAACAAGACTATTTTAAACTAAAAGAATGCATACCCAAGACATGTTTATTGCAGCATTACTTGTAATACTAAAAAATTGGAAACAACTAAATGTCTAATTTGGAGCAATTAAAGAAATCATGTCCATCATTCCAGCTTTATGCAACAGTTAAAAATGCATAAAGAGCAGGTTCGCATGCACTGACAATAATTATAAGCAAGGTAAATTATTAAGCTGAAAAAAGATACAGAACAATGCAAAAAGATAACCCCATTTAAGTATTTAAAACTATAAAGTAGAACATATGCATATATAATATAAATAAATGAGAGAGTATTTTCAAAATTAGTTGTAATGAAGACTTCATGGGGAAGGGGATGGTGACATTTAAAATGTATTTTCATTGTAAAGAAACAAAAAAATCAGAATTTACAAATTTAGATTTCTATCAATCATGATTAAAATAAGATGTTTTCCACTTAATTCAATGTGGTAAACAAAGCTGCTTCCTTTCATCCCAAAATGCACATATTCAGGTTTTTATCCAAATGTTTACTGAGTTTTGTTTCTTCTCTAAAAGTGTCTAGATTAGGGACTCACAGATTCAATTCTTTCAAGGAACACTACATATTAATAGAAAAATTATTTGCTCAAATAGGTTTGAGAAATGCTATTTCAAACATAAACAGGAGACCAAGGCAGGAGGATCACCCGAGTCAGGAGTTCATAAGCAGACAGGGCAACACAGCAAGACCCCATCTCAAAAAAAAAATCAACAGGAGGGAAATAAGGTAATCAGCCTTTTGTTGGGCTATGAAAATATTTTAGGCCAGTGCATGAAAAGATGCTCAGAGGATTTCAGAGTTTGAGAAATCTGACTACATTCCCTTAACCCTGGAATACCACAATGTTGTCCAAATTATCCATCAAGTCCACAAAGACAGGAAATAGACTCAATATAGCCTCACTACCCTGGCACCGTAACAGCACATGGTACATAAGGAGCATGTGACAAACATATGCAAATAAGAGGCACAAAATATGCAAGCTATATAAAGTTCTAAGTAGTTTACATATTTGGCCTATCTTGTTAACACTATTTACTAAAAAAAGGTTAAATGTTATTAACTCATTATTTCTATTCAAAAAGCATTTGATAAACAGTAGAAATTCAGTCAAGTACTTGCTACTTTACAAAAAGCTCAAGTAAATAAATATAAATGGAAAACTGAGAAACTGGGTTCCACTATAAGCAGAGTCTTCACCAGTTATGGGTAGTTCTAATGCAAATCTTCTAATGGATTTAAATACGATCTGATGTGCAACATTAGTAATGTGGAGGGACATTTATTTCTAGCAAAAGTGATCAGTCAAGTCCCTTCTACACCCTAACCCATTTCTTTTTTGCCCCCAATTTTAAACCTGCCTCACTATTAAAGCTTCAAGACAAACCTTAGAATCCTTTTATCAAGCTCCAAACAAGCTGCAGAAGTACTGAAATTGTTTTTAAATTATAAATCAATTTGGGAAAAAGTGACATTAATATTCCAGCTTCTCACCTAGATCAAATGGTATTTTGCTTCATTTAAATCTCTTTTTCTTTATTTTGAAACAGGGTCTCGCTCTGTCATCCAGGCTGGAGTACAGTGGCACAAACATGGCTCACTGTAGTCTTGACCTCCTGGGCTCAAGTAGTCCTCCCACCTCAGCCTCCTGACAAGTGGACAAGACAAGTGTATGCCACGACTCCCGGCTAATTTTTGTTTTGTTTTGTTTTGTTTTTTTAAGAGACAAGGCTTGCTATGTTGCCCTGGCTGGTAAATCTTCTTTTCTACATTGTTCAGTAAGATTGTGTAGACTTTCTGTAAATACATTCTGCAAGTTTCCTGTTAGAAATACTACTTGTTATCTGGATTGTTTAATTAAAAAGAAATGTGGTTTTATTACTTCCAAAAACATTAAGCAATTCACTTATCTATCTAAACCGTAAGGAGATCCTTAAGGAGACAGACTGCCTAAAGTGAATAGTGAGGAATGATTTATAATTAGTATGTTAATTTCATCTGTAAATAGGAAATTATAAAACTTTTCAAGGCAGTTAAAAAAAATTCCATCAAGTAGATTACATATTCACCTTACAATTTTATTTATTTATTTATTTATTTATTTATTTATTTATTGAGACAGGGTTTCACTCTTTTTGCCCAAGCTGGAGTGCAATAGCATGATCTTGGCTCACCACAACCTCCGCCTCCCAGGTTCAAGCGATTCTCCCGCCTCAGCCTCCCCAGTAGCTGGGATTACACGCATGTGCCACCACCCTGGCTAATTTTGTATTTTTAGTAGAGATGGGGTTTCTCCATGTTGGTCAGGCTGGTCTTGAACTCCCGATCTCAGGTGATCCACCTGCCTCGGCCTACTCTCTTAATTTAAACAACTATTAAATGAGACAATACATTGCAAAGCATTTAGAAAAGTGCCTGACACAGAAATAAGTTTTCAATAAACACGAATGTTTGCTGTTATTACATAAATTAAAAAAAAAAAAAAAAGCCACCTGGCTCCATTCTTGGTTGGCCACAAACTCTGAAGAGGTGGAGTTAAAGTGTGTGAGGTATGTCGGAAAACCAAAACCTCCCATGCAAGTCACTACTACAGCTGACATCCCGGAGCCAGGGAATTTGGTGAACGTCTTCAATGGTCACAACAGAAAAGGGAACTAACTCTAGATCCCCAGGCTGACTTGCCCACTGAGCCTGGAGGGCAAACTGCTAATTAACTCATCTCCCCACCTTTCTTTGCTTGGGTTCCCCTCCTTCCATCTTCACCCCTGTGCCAACAGTACATCTCCACAAATAGCCTGCTCTCGTGTTCCCTCTACTGGAGAGCTGTGGTCCCCAGTTGCTCCAACGTCCGACTTGGCTCCCTGCAGATGGAATGTCCTCCTCCAGGGAGAGGTGCTGGAGGTCAAGTGCTAATGTATTGTCAACCTTTGACTCCAGAGAAGCAGATTATATGATTTAATGATAGTTCCGCAACAGAAAAGATTTTGAAACGTGTAGCTCAAAACAGTAAAATTTCAGTGATTATCTGAAACTGAAGTAGTCCATACTGCTGACTGTGTAACCTGAGCAACTTGTTTTAACTCCTCGGAGGCTGTTTCCTCATCTGTACAGTGAGAATAGCAGTACTTACCTAACAAGGTTGAGGATTAAATGAATTAGTATTTGTAAAGTGCTTAGAATGGTACATAGCACAGAACAGTGTTCTATAAGTATTTCTTGAAAAAAATAAATAAAGAAGCCTACCTTAAACCTTAAGAGAAAATTTTTTAAAGCCAAAATTTTTAAAAGCTAAATTTTAGAATCAATTGCATTTTAAAGTCATCACTAAACATGAGGCTGCTGCTACACAGTCACTTGTGCTGGATTATATAACAGGTGAAAACTTATTCTCTTGGGAATTTCCAGAACTCTGTAGCACAGCCAAAATACACTGACCTTGAATACACTGTTCTTCAACAAAGTGGATGTACTGAACACTGAATTGATGTTACTACTTCGTACCAAGCACACAGCACTGAATGCTCTCACGCTCAATTATCTGACAGTGATGCTAGTAAGAATAAGACATAATTTTTAATCTTATTTAAAACGTATTATGCACTCCCAGAGTACTTAAAAGAAAACTACTCTTCTGCTCTTCATGGATATCTGTTCATAAGAAGAAAAACAGCTGGTTTTGGGACTGGTGGTGGGTTTTCCCACTGATTTCAAAAGACAGAGAGCTATGCATATGCTAACTTCCAAAGAGGCTATCATCAGTCACTGGAAATCCACAGAAAAGGTCATTGCCAGAGATCTGCCACGTGTGATCCACCTACTCTCACTTCAAGGCCACTACACCAGGCTAATGCAAAGCCCCTGGGAAGGTGGCCCAGTGCAGGACAGACACAAAAGGGACCATAGTCAAGGAGCAGCCTTACTTTCTCACCTCACCCAAGATACAGACCTATGGGCCAAGTGAGGGGAAATCAGCATATGGCCACCCAGGCCAGGGTTACGCCCACTCCTCAACCCTGCTCCCAGGGAGAAAGACCGTACTCTTGTCAAAGGGCCCTGTGGGTGAGAAAGAGCTAGAGGGCCGCTGTGACCACTGAGTTTCTGCACCATTTGGTCAACTGAAAATCATGACCCTCTCTGGGTCTCAGTCTTCTCATCTGTGAAGTGGAGGGGTAGGACAAGATGACACGAATAACAGAATGAGTGACTATAACCCAAGCCCATACTTTAGTGTCAAGGATTGTGAGAACGAAGCAAAAGGCATCAAGCACTCTGAATTGTACAAATAATGAAGATAATGCCCACAAAGACAGATGGAACATGCCTCACAGCTTCTCAGTTTTCCTACGACTGTTAAGATAACTAGTCACCATGTAGCATGACTCCAAGGACCACGTATGGGCTTTGCATCTTCTGTGAAGGCTTCCGTCGCCCTTGGGGATATGTCGCTGTTCTGTCCACCAGCACTCTCTCATGTTCTCAGGACAGTGGCATAATTATCCATTTCTGTTCTGTCCCTACCCCCTAAAAGATTACTCTAGAACCTGTTCTTATTAAGCTCTGCATTGTCATTGCTGTCATTGTCATGCAGTAGGTGCTCAATAAATGACAATACCTAACCCACTGTACACACATCAAAAACAAAAGAGCATCTATGGGTCTTTATACTGTAAGGTTTTACTTTCTTCTCCCCTACTTCCCTACTATTGGTCCTTCCATCTAGACCTTACCATCTGCAGTGGTCTACATTTGGGACCCTTACAGTAAACATGTGCTACCTCTCTGAAAAGTCATGCAGCTGCTCCCAGCTCCGTCTCTGCATGACCAGGCGAGTAAGTGCAGACCTCTTCTTGCATCTGTGTGGTTCTCTTTTCCTTAGGCTGAAATGCTGCTCTCCCCGTCAGCTGTGAGGATGCACTTACCGCCCTCTTGCCCACCATGGTATGGGGCCTGGAGAGCTAAGCTTGTGTCTGCTCTGACTTTGGAGAGTCCCCAGAGGGGTCATTCCTCGGCAGCTCGTTCCATCACTGAGAAGTGCTGCCTGAGATCCCAGAGTTGCCTGCACCCTTGAGGTTCCTCTTTGGTCATTGTTCCTTGCTTGGACTTCTTTAGAAGTCTAGAGACTTCCGAGGTTGGTGAGCAGACTGTGTCCTTAACAAGCACTTTGTTTCTCAGGGCCTCCCCAGGTCCCTAACCACCTCCCTCTCAGACTCCCAAACCCTGGAACTGAATTCAAGGCAACCTTCTTCCCTCTTTGAAAGGTTTAACAAACAGCATCTAAACTTTTACCTTGGAAAGCACATTAACCAAGTTCCAAGTCACATGAACTAAGGGATGGCCCACTTAAACCACACTGAGTAGCTCCGAGGAATGTCTCCACTGGTACAAGTGCAAAATCCAAGCAAAGGCCCTGATTAGCAACTGAGTGTGCTTCGGGACACCGGCCCCTCCTGCCTGGCCCTCTGCCGCTGCAGCAACACATGTGAACGACACGGTAACTGAGCACACCCCTGAGCACACCCTGGGAAACAGACTGCAGCCCTCCCTGGCGCCCGGTGATTACAGGCCAAGGCTGAAAGCAGCAACAAGAACCAAGAAACAAAGCCTTCTGTGAAACCAGAAACCACACAAGGTCACAAAAACAGCAAGAACTTGTAAATCCTGAAAACCCTTCAGTGAGGAATTTTCCTAAGCACCTGTGTCCAGCTCTGAACCAACAGTGGCTTGACACATACCTGAGACGATGAGAGCACAAATCCAGCCGCCCCTCCGGAAAGACCATTCAAGGTCACGGGCGTTTTAAGATGTGGCTCTCTTTAGGGCTTATCTGTGGAAAAACATCCAAGGCACAGACCAAACAGCCGCTTTGAAAACACACTTAAGACAGACCACAACCTTGCACACCGCTGTGGCCTCAGGTGAGAGGAGGTGGAGGTGAGGGCCGCCTGGCACCAATGTCTGGTCAAACGGCAGGTAGGGAACTTCATGCGCACCTACACTACTTCAGAGCCTGGGCTCAACGGGGAGGTAGGGGGAAGAAGGGAAGAGGCTCTTATAAATAATGCTGACAAAATCAAGTACCAAGAAAGCAAGTGTCCTGTTAACTAGTTTCTTTTTTAAAGAAATAAAATCTGGCTGGGCATAGTGGCTCACGCCTGTAATCCCAGCACTTTGGGAGGCCAAGGCAGACAGATCTTCTGAAGTCAGAAGTTTGAGACCAGCCTGGCCAACATGGCAAAACCCCATCTCTACTACAAATGCAAAAAATTAGCCCAGCATGGTGGCACATGCCCGTAGTCCCAGCTCCTCAGGAGGCTGAGGCAGGAGAATTGCTTGAACTCAGGAGGTGGCAGTTGCAGTGACCCGAGATCATACCACTGCACTCCAGCCTGGGAGACAGAGTGAGACTCTATCTCAAAAAAAAAAAAATAAATAAATAAATAAAAATTAATTAATTAATTAAAATAAAGAAATAAAATCTCTCTTGCCCCATCCACCCTCCCTTCAAGAGTTTAAGGAAAATCACCACAAAGAGAAAACCAAAGTCAGTCAAAAGCTGCTTAAAGGATGTGCAATTGCATGTGATTGAGAAAGTCTCTGTATGATTAAAGCCAGAAAGAAGGCTGTGTACTTGGCAAATACTAGGCACTGTATTTAGGCAAATATTCTTTCAACTATCAGTCTCCTCCTCCCACAACACACCTCCCTAATTTGCAAAGATATGTTTAATAGAGCAGTGGTTCTCAAAGTGTGGTCCCAGACCCCAAACAGGATCACCTGGGAACTTGACAGAAATGCAAATTGTCATCATCCAATCAGCCTGAGACCTGCTGAATCGGAAACCCTGGGAGACCCACTGTACTCCGCCTGGATCCTTCAGTGCGGACCAGGGGCCCAGCACCAGCAGGCGCCACAGGCACAGAAGCCAGATGTTGCTCTGATCCTTACAGCTGCAGAGGTGGCCAAAGACCCCTCCCCAGCTGCTTCCCCCACAGGTGGGGGCTTGGGACACTTCCCAGGTGGCATAGCTGTGGTGGTGGCGGCAGTGGTAGGAGGCCCAGGTTGAGACATGAGGGGAAGAACAATGTCTAGGGCAACGGTCCCTGAACTTGTTTGCACAAGGTACCCACCCAGAAGCCTCGAAAACACAGATGCCCAGTCCCACCCCTAGAAATGGTGATTCAGTTGGTCTAGAGGTGAGGGTGGCAGCCTGACTTTGGAATTTGAAAAGCTCCCCAGGTGATGATAATGTGCAAACAAGTTTAGATCTGCCTACAGTCTTGTGACTGTTAAAACAGAGATGGGGCAGGACACAAAAGGCACCTTCCATGTGGAGGTGGAGGTGGAGGGGAGTGAGGCAATGGCCCCGCCTGCTACACCAGGGAGGACTTGGCCTGAACCAGCTGGGGGTCATCCATTTCTGAGTGCTCCAGGGGCCTGGCACCAGCAAGGGCTTGATGCACATGGACTCAGGTATTATAACCTATTTTCCCTCTTAGGACTCTGGGACTAAGGCAGGTTATTATTAACCTCCAAGTCAGAGAACCTCCAAAGAAACCAGGACTCAAACCTGGGGCTGCACAGCTGGAGTAGGAGTGTGGTTCCCAAGCTACGAAACCAGTAAGTGCGACCCTACCTCCAGTTCCCTGATGTAATATCCAATAATGAGACGAGTACTATTCATCTTTCTTTTAAATTTAATTGTGGGAAAATATCCATAACAAAATTTACCATTTTAACCATTTTTAAGTATAGAGTGCAGCAGCATTAAGTACGTTCACACTGTTGTACAACATCACCACCAGCCATTTCCAGAACTTTTTCCATCTTGCAAAAGTGAAACCTTCGCTCTCTTCCCCAAACCCCCCGCAACCATCATTCTGTTTTCTGTTTCTGAATATGACTACTCTAGGGAACCTAATCTAAATGAAATCATATAGAGTATTTGTCCTTTTGTGACTGGCTGATTTCACTCAGCATAATGTCCTCAAGGTTCATTCATGTTGTTGCATGTGTCAGAATGTCCTTCCTTTTTAGGACTGAATAATATTCTATATTTCTTCTTAAAGAAACAATTCTCAACTTTAAAGTCTAAACTCTATAGTCAAACCCTGCATTTTCCATGCCTAAAAGCACAGACACTGCAGTTCTTGTGCAATGAATGGTAAATGCATCCTTCAATCTTTTGTGGGGAAATTTGCAATATGTTCTCCATTTTTGATCTGTCTTGTATTTTGGCCTCATATTCAGACCAGAAGAATCTGCTTTACAATTTGAATCACAAGGGATCCGAGATGGGTGCTGTAGCCAACCCGACTTAACAGGCAGCATTTCTAAGCACAGAAGAGAGAGAATTGAATCTGATTTGAAGGGATTCAGGAAAGGCTCATAAAACTTCAGTGAATGTCCCATGCTTCTAAGATCCTCTTCTTTTTGTCATAGCATGATGTCTAAACCCACAGCATAGTTCTTCAGCTATTTCTGAATTGCTGAGATTAACCAAAAACCAATCCCAAAAAGAGATAAAAATAATTGATTAAAACTGATTATACAATAAGGGGACTTATTTCCTTAAAACTGGAAAAATACAAAAATAGGGTAGGTTTCAGGCACAATTTATTCTGGGCTACTACTGCAGTTTTCAGTGATTCTTCCAGTCCTGTCTCTCACCCCACAATGACTTTGTCCTTAGGTTGGCTTCCCTCCGGATCACAAGATGTCCTCAGACACCTACTGGAGCTATGTGGACCCTTATTCACATCCAGAGAGAACACTGCTTCCCAGAACCACCAAACCACAGTTCTGAGCAGCGTTCTAAGGGATCAACCTGAGCTGTGGCCAGGAAATGCCTCCCTGCTGATTACAGGGTAGGGTATAGTCCATCTTTTGGGGAAGGGAGGATGCTCTAATGCTAGTTGGGGTTAATTTCATCCAAAATGCGTGGCTGCTATGCAGTGCAGATAAGAGTGGTCCCTAGAACAAAATCTGGGTGCTGTGAGCAAAAGGAAATGGTTGCCGATCCATGTCCCCCAAGGCACCCCATGGCCTAAGTAATGCTCCATGTTAATCCTTGTGTCAAAATTTCACATACTTCTTGAGAAGGCCTTGATTGGAGTAGTAAGCAAACTAGCCTTTTAACTTTTTCCCGTCTCAGGGAATTGATTTATCCTTTGTGATCACATTAATGTTTGCAGATGTCTTGATCTTCATTAATTATGTGAATTTTTGTAAAGTTGAACATTGAAGCCAACAGCAGCCATACTTCTCTTTTAGGAAAATGGCAGCCACTCTGAGCCTCAAGGTTTACACAGCCCACAACATTCTCTGGATGGGACTGTATATGCAGCATGGGGGACATCTGAGTCACCAGCTACTCATCTTGTATAGCAAGAGAACAAGAAAAAACTGAGTATAGTAACCAAGGAAGAAAATCATAAAAGTTCACACACTGAAAACAACTTTCTAATTCTCTTACCCATAGTTGGCCACAGTTGAGCTAAGAATCATCACCAACAGTTAACTCAAAAAGGCATGCAAGTATGTGGTAAGATACTATAATTTTGAGGTTAGAAAATAAATCCACGTGTTTATAACTTAAGTAACAGTGATTTGAATCAAGGAGTATTAATGACTATACCCTTAGAAAAAGAATGATTCTAACCACTTAGCCTTCAGTGCCCACCCCCTATCAAAAACAAACACATTCTGTGATAACAAACATCATAATATGATCTTTATTTGTCTGCCCTGGAAAAAAACACATCAAATCATGACTAGTGTTCCTGTTATTCATTCCTCCCCAACAAGTGGAAAAAAAAAAAAAAAGTGACCTTTTGGCTGGGCACAGTGGCTAATGCCTATAATCTCACCTCTTTAAAAGTAAAAATAAATAAATTAAATAAATAAATAAACAAATTAGCTGGGCATGGTGGTGCACACATGTAGTTCTAGGTACTAAGGAGGCTAAGAGAGGAGGATTATTTGAGCCCAAGAGTTCAAGGCTTCAGTGAGCTATGATTGTGCCACTGTGCTCCAGTCTGGCCAACAGAGACCTAATTCTTAAAAAATAAATAAATAAATAAATAAATAAATACATAAATACATAAATAAATAAATATTTTTTTAAGTGATCTCTTGAAGTCTTCCTTCATGCTTATTTTTCACAAACCTTTCTTAGGTTCAGAACAGCTTGTTCAATATTAATTCCGTAGAATAGAGCCGACCACACTATGAGGACTCAATTTGAAAACAGTATACTAAAAATATCAGTGATTTTCAAAAAATTCTTTTCCAGACTAGAAATTATCAATAAATCAAAAAATTATGAATTAGTCGTTTTTAGTAAAGTTGGTATTTCACAAATTTTTTTAAGTCAGAAAATTCCTTACAAACACCTGTTTCACGTTTTTAGAAATTTTCAAATGATTCCACAGTTGCTACTTGGTCAATAAAGAAAAACTTCATGCTTTTACTTCAACTAGAATTCTCTGTTCGCAGTTTGGGGGTCTCACTGGTCAGTGTGTGCATGAGAACTAAAGGGATGTATGCACTTTAGAGCTCAGCTGTGCAAGCCGGGCTTTCCTTACCTATGCTGCTATAAACACACTGCTAGAAGAGGGACATTTAAGCTATTCTCATGCTGTTACAAGATTAAATGCCTCCCTACCTATTTAAAAAAAAAAAATGTCAGTGGAGAAGAAGGAAGGAGGGAGGGAAGGAAACTCAGCTTGAACGTCAATAACTTGATAAGCTTGCTGCTGATAAACAAAGAACACCCTGGGCTTTGTAGCAATTGCCAATATCCAAACCAATCAGCAAACAACCCAAGCTTAATTTTTTTCCCCCTTCATTATAGAAAATGTTTAAACCTCTTGCACAAGTTGTTATTCATAAGTGAGTTGCAGGGGGGAACCCAAGCCTCGATCTAAGATACTCTTCAACGTGCATGCAGGCCTCACCAGTGATTTCTCTGGAGGCATATTCTGACCAAATAAATTGCCTCACCTGCAACATCACCATTTACTAGGTCTCACTATATATAAATAACTTCTCAGCTTACTCACTAAAGCCTTGTGCAGGTTTCTCTTACCTCCTCAAATACGTCTGCACGTGTAAGCACACACATCTGCACATTGGTTTGCTTTATTCACAGGAACCTGGGAACCCCTACGAAACAGCAGTGAGGAAGGGGAGAGAGGGTGGGTGGGTACCCAGAAGAAGGGAAATAAGAAGACAATGTACAGGAAAACAACAACAACAATAAAAATCCTAAGTAGTTGTGTTCTCCAAAGAACTAAATGTAAATGGTCCTAGCACACACTAGAAAAACAAGAGCAGCAGGGGGTATGTGTTAGTAATCTTTCTGAGTTCCACATTGGGCGCTTGGATGGAGGGATCAAAGATGAATGGTATACAAACAGTGCCACAGCTGACTCTCCCACTGTGAAGACCCCATTGGATTCCAAGGTGCACTTCCTCATATAACAACAATCCAACTCTCACCAACAATCCTCATTCAAAGTTTCATCCACAAAACAAAGTCCTCAGCAGCGACTCTCCACCTTTAAATGTTCAAATGTACTGCCGGGGACTAAGAAGACACAACTGGGACCTTTTCATTGACTGTTGATTTCTAAAGTTTTAGGGGTCAGAAGTCTCTGAGAATGTGGTGTCTTCTGGGGACCCTCCTACCAAGAAAAACGCATACAGACAAATTTTGACACAATTTTGACATGGTAGACATTCAGGATTCTGTGTTGGAAAGGAATTCCAACTTAGATCCCTGCTGGCAAGCAGAACCAGGACAGGGCTGGGAGCCGGAGGGACCTGAGACAGTTATTGCTGCCTGTTGACCGCTAATGGCCAACTTACACAGATTCCCCACACCCTAAAACCATCCCTGGTCTTCCCTGTCAAAAGGTCCTTAGGGTGAAACTCTATGCCTAAACCTATGCCTTCCCCTTTTACTTTTTATTGATGTGTAATATTTGTACATATTTATAGCGTAAATATTGTATTTTGAGACATGTATGCAATGTATAATGTATGCGATGTTTAATGATCAGAATATCCATCATTTCAAACATTTGTTATTTCTTTGTGTTGGGAACATTTCTAATCTTCTAGCTATTTGGAAATATACAGTAAATTACTGTTAACTATAGTCACCCTATTAGAATGCATTCCCCTCTATCTAACTGAATGTTTGTACTCAATCTCTACCGCTCTTCACCACCCCCTTTTCCAGTCTCTGGTAACCATCACTCTACTCTCTACATCCAAGAGATCAACTTTTTTGCTCCCACATATACATGAGAACATGTGATATTTGTCTCTGCCTTCCCCTAACTTTTAATCCCAGCAGAGAGACATTCATTCTGCCCATGATCACACTCATTATTATCTGGAAGTCAGAATGACACGGTGGACACCTAGGATTCCACATTGGAAAGAATTCCAACTTAGATCCCTGTCAGAGAGAAAAACCAGGGCAGAGCCAGGAAGGGAAGAGGCTTGAGAGGCAGTAAGTGCTGACTGTTGACAGTTAATGACCAACACAGAGATCTACAGAGAACAAGGAGGCAACCAAAGACCACAGAGAGGCTAAGACAAAGACAGGAGATTAACACTCACCGGAATAATCCACCAGATGGAAGGGGATGGAAAATCTCAAATCCTGCTTTAAAGAAATTTTGCCTGGAAAAACCTTTGGGCATGTGCCATGTACAAGTTTAAAAAAGCAAGACAAACAGCTATGGCTAGTAAGTGTAAAAGCAGTGCTACTGATAAGAAAGTAGAAGAGAATGACAAATTCCCAGGCAAAATGAGATACAGAAAGTAACCATGTCAACAATGTATAATGGCACTGTCGATAAGTCCCCTCCATATCCTGGTCTAATTAAACCTTTTTCACAAACGCCAGCAATCAATAAAAAATTATTTCTTATTCAATGTGGACTTCAGCTTTAATTACTAGCTGTACAACACACTGTGATTCTGAGAGCATCTGATCTGCTTGAATATACTTCTTACCAAGTCTAAAAGAATGACATGATGACATACTGTCTTTTTTTCCCTTCCTCATCTGTAGCACTGTTGCTGGACTGAGGCCTTAGAAGGCCCCTGGGAGCAGCTGATGCATACAGCTTTATGAGCTCTTACAGAAAAAGAACAAAAGGAAGTCAGCAGACAAGGTGAGAATGAGTTAACTTCCATTCATTTTTAACACCTTATACCCCTTAGAGCAAAAATAGGTGAGTCTGGAAATGCTTTAAAAGCCTTACATGACTTAAGCAACAAAACACAATGCCTATCCCTTCATGGACAAATTAGCCACAAGGTACACACCACAAAGGTGCAGAAATGTTATTCTTTGATGCTATTTGCTTACAAAGATCAAGAGTCTTCCTGTCTAAAAATGTTCACAGAACTGAAAGAAATACATATTTATACACTTAAAACTGTTGCTGATTATTTTGATTTAGAGATTTTATGTCAAATAGTTAAAATAACAGGTCAAATAAATTATTTTTGCAACAAATATTAAGTGGATTTGCATTTCACATTGTATAGATGTATTAATATGGAAGCTCTGAGAGATCAGGTCGTGGGTTTTTTTTGTGTTTGTTTTTGTTTTTTTATTGCGAGGGGGAGATGGAATCTTGCTTGGTCGCCCAGGCTGGAGTGCAGTGGCGCGATCTCCGTTCACTGCAACCTCTGCCTCCTGGGCTCACACCATTCTCCTGCCTCAGCCTCCCGAGTAGCTGGGACTACAGGCGCCCGCCACCACGCCCGGCTAATTTTTTTTTTTTGCACTTTTCATAGAGACGGGGTTTTTACCATGTTAGCCAGGATGGTCTCGAACTCCTGACGTCGTGATCCGCCCACCTCAGCCTCCCAAAGTGCTGGGACTATAGGTGCCAGTCACCACGCCCGGCTAATTTTTTTTTTTTTTTTTTAATACTTTTCATAGAGGCGGGGTTTTACCGTGTTAGCCAGCATGGTCTCGATCTCCTGACCTCGTGATCCGCCTGCCTCAGCCTCCCAAAGTGCTGGGACTACAGGCGTGAGCCACCGTGCCAGGTGATGAGCCTTTTTTTTTTGAGATGGAGTCTCGCTCTGTCACCCAGGCTGGAGTGCAGGGGCGTAATCTCGGCTCCCTGCAACCTCCAACTCTCTGGTTCAAGTTGATTCTCCTGCCTCAGTCTCCCGAGTAGCTGAAATTAACGGGCATGCACCACCACACCCAGCTAGTTTTTGTATTTTTAGTAAAGATGGAGTTTCACCATGTTGGCCAGGATGGTCTCCATTTCCTGATCTCATGATCCACCTGCCTCAGCCTCCCAAAGTACTGGGATACAGGCGTAAGCCACCGCACCTGGCCGGGTTGTGCGTTTTTACTTTAAAATTTGATACCTCTTGCACAATGCCACAGTGTAGAACGGGCATCCAACGAGTACTTTCGTTGGAAGGGCTACTTATCAACTAAAATCAAAGATACAAAAAAAAATCTCGGTGCCCAATTTCCTGAACACAGGAGCTCATCCAAGGTCCTGAAGGTGTACATGAGAACAGAACTGTGGAGAAAGGCTTTTTATTTGGCAGCCAGCACAGGAGTCTACCATTTCCTGTAGCAAGTTAGCTTACTAACTTGCAAAGTCTGTCTGTCTTCCTATGGATCGGAATTTCACCTATGCTTCACCTCATGACTAGAGGCACACACCACCACTCACTCAGCTGTGGTCTGCAGATTGAGGAACCCTGGGACCTTCTATTATTTTACCACATTCTCAGGAAAACATCACCCCACACACAAACACGCAAGTATTCAAACAATGCCACGGATCTGACTTGGGAGGTAAGACGTTTGGGAGGTGGAGACACAGTGTTCCCCACCTCTTCCCTGTCCTACTGGCACCAGCAGGAGGTGGAAGCCCTATCCTGCCAGGGACACCATATCCACTGCCAGATGAAACAAAATGGGTTCAAGTGGAAAGTTTTTTGTTCATGTGCTCTATTCCTTTAACATCCTATTTTAACTAAAAATCATGTTTTAATATATTAAATTCTACCATTTCAAAAAACGTATCAAGGTAAATCTACCTACAAGATTCGCTGCACTTGCAAATTGCAGATTATCAACAATAAGAAATATTTTCTGGGTTATTCAAAAATAAAGCTCTTTCATCATTTTTTTAAAAAGCTTTTAAAGGGAAAATGAACTTTGCTTTTGGCCTCGGTTTTTCAAAATATGATGAAAAGGTGGAAAACAGCACAAACCAAGCCCCACCGGGTAATTCCAGTTATGCCTCATGTATCAAAATGCCCTTCCATACTTCACAGCAGTAGCGACCCTGACAGAAGTGTCAGTACTCCCTGAATCCAAACCGCAGCATGGAATGAAAGCCTGCCTGGAAAAGAAGAATGGAACAGAAATACCCACACTCAGAAAAGACATTTCATCCTACCTATGAAAAATTTAAATACTGAGGTCACTCATCCTCCAGTATGCTTAACTGAGAGATTACATGAAAAACCTAACCAATGCATGTAAAAAGGAACTATCTAAAAATAATGATCCAGAGAATACAACAAAAAGAAATACAGATGGAAAAAAAAATAAATGAATTCTAATGAACCATGTGGAAATCCTACCAGGACCAGAAGGTACCCCTGGGCGGATAGGCAATTAACGGGGGGAAAGGGAGCGGAATGGCACACTTGGTCTCTACTCTGAGCCTCGTCCCTATGCTGACACCATGCAGCCCTGGAATAATGTAGCTGGCTAGATGAGCTGGAGTTTTTCTACAAACAGAATCATAAATTTGTTACTTGCTTAAGTAACCTCCTGTGGACATTTTCACAATAACCTGAATTAACAAAATAATATTAATTCTGACAGCACAGAATTATAGATACAAGATGCTCATGACAAAACAGTTGCTGTTTCTGCTGTCTCCAAGAATAAATCAACACACTTGCGTCCCACCACTCACAACAACTGCATCAACTTTGGCAGAGATTAATATTATCAAGTTTTTACAAGAGGACTAAAAAGGGACCACAGGGATATTAAGAGGGGTACGTATGGACCCACAGAGAGTTAATCAGTCGATAAATACATTATCCAATCCCCAACTCAAATACTCAAATCACACAACTATATTAAAAATATGAAGAATATTAAGGATGACCCTTGAAGTATAAAATGTAATGATTATTTTTATCTTTCAATGGATCAAAGTTTTCATGTTACAACATTCATAAAATTGGAATTTTCAGAATACCTACTTTAAACTATAAATCCATTAAGCAGAAAAATGGAGGAAAAGTGAGAGGTGGGAATCAGAAAGAGACAACGGAGACAGGCGCTCAGCAAAACCAGGTGGGAGAGGAAAGGGATTTCTGGGGATTTGGAAAACCTTATGGATTTATATTTATCACTTGGATAATCAATAGTTTATTATTACTGAATTTACTTAAGCTTTAGAATTAATGAATTAGGGGAATTCTGATTCAATGAAAAACCTTTCAGAGATACCCTAATGACTGAAGAATGAAGCACACTTGATGGCCTTGAACTGTTCCATACCTGCCTGGGGTCCCAGCTCACCCTTCACCCATGCCTTCCTCACGACAGGCTGCCTCCAAGTCCTGCAGTCTGTAAAGAACACCTTCCTCCTCCTGCCCTAGCCCAGGTCCCCACCTGTACCTTGGTAAGGGGTTGCACCACTGCCATGCACAGAACTGGAACTGCACACCCTCTCCCTTGTGTGGCATCAGCATGCCCACCATGGGATACTCATCACTAGCAGGACAACATTGACCCATCTGCCCTCTCCCTGCTGGACCATGGACACCTTAAGGCCAAACAAAGCTGACTCCAGGTGCACGCTGGCTGAGAAGGAGTGGATTGTGCAATCATGGGGGAGAATTTCTACAATGCTAGGGTACTGCAAAGAATGTAGCCATTCTAAATGAAACATAAGATCAGGTGGTAAGTTTAGAATATTTTTCTTTTTAAAGAGCTTTCACTTCTATTATTGGGATGTATTCTCAACACACTTCTAAATAATTATTGTTGGCACAGCCAGGCAAGGTGGCTCATGTCTGTAATCCCAGCACTTTGGGAGGCTGAGGTGGTTAGCTCACTTGATGCCAGGAGTTTGAGACGAGCCTGGCCAACATGGTGGCACTCCACCTCTATAAAAACAAAAAAAAAAAAGAAAAGAAAAAAAAAAATTAGCCAGGCGTGGTGGCTCACACCTGTGGCCCAAGCTACTTGGGAGGCTGAGGCACAAGAATCATTTGAACCTGGGAGGCAGAGGTTGCGGGGAACCAAGATTGCACCTCAGCCTGGGCAACAGAGCAAGACTGTCTCGAAAAGGAAAGAAAAGAACGAAAAGAAAAGAAAAGAGAAAAGAAGAGAGGAGAGAGGAGAGAAGACAGGAGAGAAGAGAGAAGAGGGAGAGGAGAGAAGAAAAGAGAGAAAAGAGAAGAAAAGAAAAGAAAAAAGAAAAGGTGTTAGCATGATCATTGGGTGAGAGACAGACATACATTAACTTTATATCCATTTCAGAACAAAGATTGAAGACTGAAGCCCTGAAGTTAGGCAATGAAAAGCAAATCTTCTGGATACAACTGGATACAATGGACTATTATTCACCCATAAAAAGGGATGAAGTACTGATACATTACAACATGGATGAACCTTAAAAATATTATGCTAAGTGAAAGAAGCCAGACACAAAAGGTCACATATTATATAACTGCATTTATATGCACTATCCAAAATAGGTGAATCCATAGAAACAGAATGCAGACTGGTGGTTGCCAAGAGCTGAGCAGAAAGGGGAATGGTGAGTAACTGCTTAAGGGGTACAGGCTTTCCTTACGGCATGACAAACATATTTTGGAACTAGACAGAGATGGTAGTTGCACAACAGTATGAATATACTAAATGTCACTGAGTTGTTCACCTTTAAATGGACAATTTTATGTTATATGAATTTTACCTCTATAAAAAAATTTTTTTAAACAAATCTTCCACCACATGTATCAAAGAGGAAGTCTAAAACAGACTCCTGTTTTCTCTGAAAACACATGGGCACTCAGTGGAGCTGGAAATAGAACAGTTTAAAGAATTATTCGAAGATGAATTTACTGTTATTAGGAAAAAATCTACAAATTGTTTAAATTGGTTTAATATTTTCTATTATTTAATTATCTCTGAAAATGCTTCACAGTATTTATAAAATGTCCTCTTTTCTGTGCTAGAAGCCTCTATCTGTAATGAACTCTACTTTCCCTTATTTGGTAAAAGATCCCAGCATTCTTCCATATGTAATTCCTTTGGTGCAAACACTGTACCAACATTCTATGTGTGTTACTCATGATGGTTAATTATTTTAGCACATAATTTTTACTTCTAAAAGTTCCCCTCTTTCTTGTGATAAAAGTAGTGTAAAAAAAGAAAAAAAAATACAATAACAAAAAAAATCCTGCTAAAGCCTGTTTGTGAATATTACTCCATTCCATTATAAATTACAAAATTTTCTGTGACTTTTTCTGGTTAATAAGGAGAAAAGTTATATCCCAGTAAAGACACGAAAGCTTCAGGTAATTAAAAGCTCTACTAAGTAATGAAAAGCCAATGCTGTAGTGAAGAGGTGTGGGCTGAAAGAAGATGGGGTGTTAAATATGCAAACTAAATGTCTATTTATTGCTAATACAGCCCTCACAAGAACAAATCAGATGCCATGCCAAGTGGTCTTATCAACAACATTTGTTTTCTTTAGGAGAACTGAAAAGCTAAAACACGCACCTCTGCCTGGCCACACACAAAGCATGCCCCCACCTAAGCACCCAAGATAGGAAAGAAAGCTCTAGAAGCACAGTACATGGCCACTGAAAGCTACATACATGCTAATGGGGTCACGCTGGGCAAGGTGGCATCACAGCTGCAGAGCCCTGTTAGAAGTATGTAACATGTACGAGCACATGTGGACAACCCAATCATTTGGAAGTAGGCTTTATTTGGTCAGGAGTCTCTAAACGACTTTCCAGTCTAAGCATTCAAAATGAAGGCACAAAAGAGGTTAAAACCACTTAACCCAGTTGTAACAAAGGAATTTGTACCAGAATTTAAAATTACAACCTGGATGAGATCAAAACCCTTAGGCTTTCAAAGGGACTTCACAACCTTTCCAGGGTTCTGTGGATGCTACCTGTTAACATGGTTTACAATGCCTCACCAACAAGGAGAGACGGGTGGGGAGGTGGACAAGGCTACCCAGTCCATGCCAAGACAAGGACACATTCTTTGTTCTTTAACAAAAAAACAATCGAGTCCCAGCCACATCAGTTGTACCATGTTGACTGTTGCTAAAATCAAACAAGCAAACAAACTAAGGCCCTCCAGGTTATTTGCAACCCTCAATTCATATCCTGAAGTACAACACCAAAAATTAACAAAAGGAAAGCGGAAAGACCTGAACACATGAAGAAAAACAAAGCTGGACTGGAACAAAACATTTCCCTAACTAGGCTATATAAGACGAGCACCACAGAACATGTCAATATGAAATGAGAGCTTATCAAAATGGCATTTATGCACATTGCATTCGTTTTAATTTTCTCTCAAAGTTTCCTTTTCCTTTTAAATTTAGTTGACAAGTTAGAGTACATGTGATCTCTGTAACAGAAAAACTAACCACTGGAATACATGTTGTCGAGGGTTTTTTTTTTTTTTGAAATGGAGCCTCGCTCGGTTGCCAGGCTGGAGTGCTAAGCTCACTGCAACCTCCACCTCCCAGGTTCAAGCGATTCTCCTGCCTCAGCCTCCTGAGTAGCTGGGACTACAGGCGCATGCCACCATACCCAGCTAATTTTTATATTTTTAGTAGAGATGGGTTTTCACCATGTTGGCCAGGATGGTCTTGATCTATTGACCTTGTGATCGGACAGCCTCAGCCTCCTAAAGTGCTGGGATTACAGGCATGAGCCATGTGCCCGGCCTGTTTTCTGTTTGCCCTTTTTTTTTTTTTTTGAGACAGAGTTTCACTCTCGTTGCCCAGGCTGGAGCGTAATGATGCAATCTTGGCTCACTGCAACCTCCACCTCCTGGGTTCAAGCAATTCTCCTGCCTCAGCCTCCCGAGTAACTGGGATTACAGGTGCCCGCCACCACGCCCAGCTAATTTTTGTATTTTTAGTAGAGACAGGGTTTCACCATGCTGGCTAGGCTGGTCTCAAACTCCTGACCTCAGGTGTCTGCCTCGGCTTCCCAAAGTGCTGAGATTAGAGGTGTGAGCTACCATGCCTGGCTGGAATATACGTATTTTTGAAAGATTTTTTCACTTAAAATTTTTTGTGGAATAAGTAATAGAATCACAAGGTTCACAAATCAAAATGAAGTCTGAGGCAGGAGATCACTTGAGCCCAGGAGTTTGAGGCTGCGATGGGCTATGCTTGTGCCAGTGCACTCCAGTCTGGGCAAGAGAGCCAGACTCCAACTCAAAAACCAAAAAGAAAAAAGAAAAAAGAAAAATCAAATGATATAAACAACATTTATTCATTTCTTATATAGTCTTCCAATGTTTTTTATGCAAATATAATGGTCACTCTACATGTGCAGAATTACTATTATTCAGACCAAGTAAGCTACATCATCACAAAGATGGGAAAATGTACCCTGCAGTATCTAAACGAACATCATACAGGCCCCCAAACAGGGAATAAATGCTAGGTAGGCAAGACTGACTGATATAGCAGGTAAAGAACAATCAAGGGCTGTGTAGTTAAGATGTATGATTTGTCTGTTTTTCCCACTAAACAGTGAGCCCTCTGCAGCCAGGAACAGTGGCTTGCTCATCACTGTACCCCTCCATACCTAGAAGGGTTGCCTGGCACTTGAAAGGTGGCCAACAAATGTTTGTGGAATAAATGCATCAACCAATATTCCATCATGGAGGAGCTAGGGACTGAATGGGACCTGAAAGGATGGAGGGATGCAGAGATACTTACAGAGGCAAAGACTGTTCTGGCAGGGACAACAGTTCAAGCTCACAGGTAAGACCACTAAGGATGGAAATGTGGTTGGAGAGTCTGCCTCAACCTCAGCAGAAAGAGGCAAGTTCCTGAAAGATGCATGCATTCACATGGCCCTTCCCGCCTGGGAGGCGACAGTGAGGAGTAGTACCTGCACACAGGGCTCTGGCAGACTCAACCAGGTAGCCAGTCTCAGACAAACTATGGAGGCAAATCACGAAGGTTTGATCCCTGGCCCTGTCCTCTGTGACTGGTCCATTAAGTCACTTTTCCTGCCTGGTTTGAATGCTTCCCTGTCCGTGTCCATCCCTCGCTTCCTTCCAGGACTCTGTAGTACTTTCCCCTTTCCCAGTGTGGCTAGGCATTGTTTTCTCCCTCCCTCTCTGCCCCTGCAACTCACACAGGACCCAGCAAAAGCTTGAGAGGTATGCAGTGACAGCACTGTCATGTCTCTGTGACACCCCAAGCCATCAGAGACAACACCAGCCAATAACAGACTGCAGACACCGAAGTGCTCCACAGTGCCCCTGTAGACTCTCCTACTGGAGAACATTCTGGAACTCGGAGCCAGGGTTGCCTGAGACACAGAGCTGCAGAGACCAGCAGTAAGGCAGGCAGGTCACCTGTCCACTGGCACAGAGGCCAGGTGGTGTTTAGGCCCCGACTCTACCAAGAAGATAACGATCTACAAAGCTCTGTGCTAAACTCATCTCCAGTTTATTTTACATTTGGCAAGAGGAAGCTGTTCAGTATATATGTCACTTTGAAATGCTTTCATAAATTAGACATCGAAAAGCAAACAACATGGCCAAAAAGAGCTGAGCGACAACTCCCTTCCCATTTTTATCACTGTGATGTTATTTGGTTTGTATCAAAGGATGGGTAATCAGAAAACATAAGAAATAAGCCTTCTTACATAATATACTCTCCAGACTGGACAGTGACTTGGAGTTCCCAAAACACAATCTCTGTCCTAAAACCTCCTACATGGAACTGAAGAGCTGGACTAGACACACTCCAATCACTACAAGTGGTGCCAGTCTGGTCTCCTTCTCCTGCCCGAGACAACCCCTGTCAGACGCCCTGTTGCAAGAGCCAACATGCACACACGCCTGCAATGCCACAGCGACATGCACTCAGCTCAGTTGGAGACACACAAGTACCCATGTAAATGGTCAAAATGTTCAAGTCTCACAGTAAATAATGGCACTTGTATTAGAGCTGTCATATAAAAATCTGTAACACTTCAAGAGACCATTATGGAGCTATTAAAAAGATTTTGCATTCAGGTTTCAAGATGACTTAGGCAGAATGCCACCACTATAGTAATTACTTTATTTATCACTATGTAAATGTTTTTTTTTTTGTTTGTTTGTTTTGTTTTTGTTTTTTTGGAGGCGGAGTCTCACTCTGTTGCCCAGGCTGGAGTGCAATGGCATAATCCTGGCTCACTACGACCTCTACCTCCCAGGTCCAAGCCATTCTCCTGCCCTCAGCCTCCCAAGTAGCTGGGATTACAGGCGTGCTGGACGCCCAGCTAGTTTTCGTAATTTTTTTTTTTAGTAGAGATGGAGTTCCACCATGTTGGCCAGGCTGGTCTCAAACTCCTGACTTCAGGTGATCCACTTACCTTGGCCTCCCAAAGTGCTGGGATTACAGGCGTGAGCCACCACACCCAGTTGGATGCTCAATTTAAAAAGAGAAAAACAATTCATTTAAAAAGAGAAAAATGATGGTGTTCTCACACAATAACCAAGCAAAATGTGGCAGCAAAGGCAGTGGCTCTGTCTGCAAATAATGGTCATCTTGAATTAGAAGTCTCACAGTACCATGGAACAGGCAGCTGAAATATTTGAGGAATTAAAAACTAGCAAAATAAAGTAATTCTGCAAGACACATTGTGGCTGAACCTCAGATGGCCAGCACAGGAACCTCTTTAATTAGCAGGTTCAGGCACTTTACCTTTCAGACCCGATACACATAGATATCTTAAACAAAGTACGTGCCCCAGGAACTAAAAATGCCTTGAAAATATTCAACTCTATGTGACATATTGCCCCAGATCCCTACAAAATTTGAAAATAAATCTGCTTTTATTCAGTACAGAAGTGGTTAAGAAATCTTCTGACATACATGCATAACAACAATTTCCAGGTCCTTACTTGTGCTGGCAATTTGAAAGGACATGAAGCTGTTTCTAGAGTATCTCACTGCCATAATACATGTGTTCATCAAACAGACCCCCTGGGGGGGCCTTCTTCTGTAATGCAGGGGAAGGTACTTCCCATGTCGGACCAAGTCAGAGAAGTGCTTCGGCACTTACATCCTGACTTTCTGAGAAATGAGAGAACACACTAAATAATTCCAAAGACAGGACTGCTATTAAAATTAAGAACAGACATACATAGGTTTAACCTAATACTACTGTCTTTTCTGGGGCACTTTGGATAAAAACACTGTGAACATGAAACAGAAACACCTGCACTGAGATACAGATGGCAATACCCTCAAATTTGGGCCAAGCTGGTTAGGCATTTTGTCTCAAGTTTTTCAGCTGTGAAGAAGTGTCCCCTCCCCCTGTGCATGTGTACATACTTACAGGCATACAACTGATGTCATTAACATTGACAGAATGTATGATTTGCTATACTGAGTGATAGAGACAGAGGATGAGGACTCTAAGAAACACAGTCCTTTCTGTAAGAGAAACATACTGTATTATGCTTCCTTTATATAAGTATCCTACTTCCTCATAGTTGAGGGCAATCCAGCCCCACTGATGCAGCACCACACTCAGAACTGTTTCCAAATGCAGACATGCACATCTTTTTTCTACCTCCATCTCACAATACAGCAAAGAAAAATGTACGCAAATACATTCTTTATGGGGAAGACAGTGGCCTGAAGAAACATACTTGATCCTGCCTCCCTCACAGTCCACTCTCTAAAGTAACAAGAACAGTAATCTAATGAGCTTACAGGTAATGCATGGGATGAGAGTGAGGGCCTTCTGAGGCCCTCAGGATCTCCCAAATCTCCAAGACGGAGAGCAGGTACAGTTCTCCGTGGTCAGTATACCTGGGAGTATATCCAAAGGGAAGAAGGCCCTGCACCCTGCTCATCCTGCTGTCCCAGCTGAAACTAGAGGGAAGGGGGGCTTCCATGGAAGATGGAACTGTTCCCAAGCCTTATGTAGTCAGAAGAGACTGGGAACAGAGCAACTTAGCGGCACAGTATCTGTTTCGTGGCTTATCATCTACCATCTGCTGGTCTGCCATTCCTTTAGTGACACTAACCCATGACTTGTGTGATGGCTGAGGGCAGCCATCAGCAGGCAAAGAAAAATCATGACCCACTGAGGACGACGCAGGAGCCTGAGGGAGGGTGACCAAGCTCAGCTGCAACAGGTGGCACCAGCTGAAACAGAACTAATCAAACCAAGAAAGGAGAACCGGACAGGAAAAGGAGTCTAAGAGCATACGTGGAGACACAATTGGAGTATAAAAACTTTCAGGAATTCAAAAAAAAAAAAAAAACTTTAAAATTTTAAATTGAAGAGAAAAGATCTATTGCTCTGGAGTATCAGATTCTGGAGGATTAAGAAGAAGAAATGGGAGCACCCAAGAGCAAGGAATAAGAATCTACTAGAATCCACGAGTGAAAAGACAGAAAACACATCCAGAAGACAGAGAAAGTCATGGGAATGGCAGAAATTGTGGAAATGCAAACCTTGGTGGAAGAATTAGTGATTTAATGCTGGTAACTATTTCAGGAAAAAAAATAAAGATCTATTTTCGAATTGTTAGGCATTGGTACGTTTGAAAATAACACACTTTTCAAATTAGCAAAGGACTTGTTCAATTAACATGGGAATTGAGAAAAAAAAGAAAGTAAAATAAATGGCAACCATTGAATAAGATGAAAGCAATAAAGCAAAATTTATACATTATCACAGTAAAGAAAGACAAGGCAGAATGTCCCTATTAAAGAACAAAACTGTCTCACTGGGTTTTAAAAGTCCAGCTCTAGTTAAAAACAAACAGTTGAACAAGAGTATACCAAGCAAAGTCAAGTAAAAAGAAAGCAAAGCTGGCAACAGTAAAATCAAACAAAGAAGAACTAAAGGCCATTAGGCATTAAACTGGACAGAGAGGCATATTACATGTGATAAATATGTAATCCCTGAAAAATAAAAAAATTACACATATTGATGCATCAAGCAAAATGGCAGATAAACACACTAAGCATTTCTCTTAGAAATATGAAAGTTTAAAAATTATAAAGTGGCTCACGCCTGTAACCCCAGCACTTGGGGAGGCTGAGGCAGGCAGATCATTTGAGGTCAGGAGTTTGAGACCAGCCTGGCCAATATAGTGAGATCCCATCTCTACCAAAAATATAAAAATCAGTCAGGCATAGTGGCATGCACCTGTAATCCCAGCTACTTAGGAGGCTGAGGCAGTAGAATCACGTGAACCCAGAAGACAGAGGCTGCAGTGAGCCGAGATCGCGCCACTGCACTCCAGGCTGGGCAACAGTGAAACTCTGTCTCAAAAAAAAAAAAAAGAAAAGATAAAAGGTACATCATTAACTGTCAATTTGACAACTGAAAACACACATGAATTTGGAAGATCTGACTATAATGCAATCGGTAAGTTTGATTTACTAAATATAGAAAATAAAACCTTTGCATTTTACAAAGGGCGTAATTTTTAATGTTCACAAAGCAATTAAAATTTAATCATGTACTTGGATATAAGTAAACGTTAATAAATCCCCTCAGATACCTCAGAGCTGCATTCATAAATCATATAAACGATATCAAAAAGTAAGCAAAAGAAAAACTCAGGGACAGACATACTTCTAAGTAATGTCAGAATCAAAGGTCAAATAAATATTTTAATTACAAACCATCTAGAAAACAACAAAAAGGAGATCAATTCTCTAAAAACAAAAATACATAACAAAAGCAATTTTCAAAGAAAATTTATAGCCTTAAATGCCATTATTTTAAGAAGACTAAAAAGCAAATGAGACAGGCATTCAACTTAATAAACTTGAATAAAAAAGTGAATAAAAATTAAATATTGAGATGAAATTAAAAGCAGGATAAATATAAAATTAATATACCTAATTTTTTGAAGACAATAAAATATATAAACTTCTAACAAACTTAAGGGGAAAAAAACAAAAAAAAAAGCAAAAATATGTCTTAGTAACAAGAAAGGGTTTATTATGATTACCAGAGAAATTATAACAATATTACAAATAACTCTGTGCAATAAACTCAAATTATAGACAAATTCTTTCCCAGCAAGTAGAAAACATCAAAACCCAGAGAAAAGGTTAAAAAGCTAAACAGAGTAACTATAACATACTGAAAAACTAAAAAATTTGTTTTAAAATGTTTTGGGATGGGACTATAGGGGATGCCTGTGAAGTTTTCCAGTTAGTTTTACTTTAATTTTTTTTTATAAAAACAGGTATTTTCTATATTATGTAAATGCTTCTAGACTCTGGGAAAGGGTGAAATTCTTCTTAAATTATTTAAAAAACATAATCCTGATATCAATACCTGATAGAATGCAAACAAGGAAGAAAACTACAGACCCCTATCTGTAGGGGTTTGTAGGCTACAGTCACAATTTTAAAAAAAATTAGCAAATCAATTAGCAACATATCCAAAGAGTACCATACCATAACAAATTAGGGCTTATTCCAGGAATGCAAAGATGATTCAATATTGGGAAATCTAATCAACGTAATTTATTACGCCACCAAATAAAAGCAAAAGCTCACAATTCTATCATGCCAAAAAGGCATTTCATTAAATTCATCAGCCTCTTCCAATAAAAATTAAAACATGAATGGGTATACACAACTTAAATTTGATAAACTATATTTAACAAAACTTAACATATTCCTTGTTAAAACACATTTTTATTTAAATCAGGAACAAGGCAGTGACGGTTTTTTTGTTTTTTTTGTTTTTTTTTTTTTGAGTTGGAGTTTTGCTCTGTCATTCAGGCGCAGGGCAGTGGCACGATCTAGGCTCACTGCAACCTCTGCCTCCCAGGTTCAAGCAATTCTCCTGCCTCAGCCTCCCGAGTAGCTGGGATTACAAGCACCCACCACCACGCCCAGCTAGTTTTTGTGTTTTTAGTAGAGATGGGGTTTTGCCATGTTGGTCAGGGTGGTCTCAAACTCCTGACCTCAGGTGATCCACTCACTTCAGCCTCCCAAATTGCTGTGATTACAGGCATGAGCCACCATGCCCAGCCACCAATGCACTTTTCTATAGTACCAGCAAAGTTGAATGTATACACATACACAAGTGAATTTACTGTAATCCTGTTTCATTAGTGAAACAGAAAAAACAAGACACAACATGACTGTCCATCAACATATGATGGCTCAACTAAACTACGAATCATCCATATTGTGAACTGCTGAAATTTTAACTTATTTCAAACTCTGCAGCAACTGACCTAAATTGACATCCATACACTGAGAAAAAGTAAAAATGTTACAAAATACTATATAGAGGCCATTCATTATACTAATAGCATGATCTCATTTTTATAAAAACCTAAAACTATACTGCATATATGCATATATTTTAATATTCCTAAAGAAAGATTAACGTGGACATAAAATTTTCCATATATATCTTTTATTTTACATTTGCATCACTTTTTATTTTTTATTAAAGAGAATTTTAAAGAGACCAGATATATACATATTTATCTGTTTCGATGACACAAAGTACCTTCTAGGCACACAACATTTAGAAAAGAAATTCTCTGTGTATTATTTCTTGGGAAGGTAGGAAGGGAGCAGCTATCCTCAGATCAGCTATCCTCAGATCAACCTAAGCGTGAATCCTGACTTCATTTAGTAGCAAGTTCTTTAGTCTCTAGGAGCCTCTGTTCCCTCATCTATAAAATGGGGATAATTTTCTCCCACCTCTCATTAGCCTGTTACGAGGATTAAATGTTTACACCTAACCTGCAAATCAGTCATTACTAGCGTTCTTTTATTCTAAGCTCATTCCTCTCAAAAACAAAGACAGAAAAGGAACCAAACTTCCCTCCCTGTGGTTTCCAAGAGCTGCCTGGCAGTACCTAACCATGGCTGTGCTGCTTCGGAACGCAGCAAAGGTTCAGTGGGGACTCCTTTTCAGTGTTACTGTAGCTGCCAGTGTGAGTCAAAGGTGAGCTGAAAATGCTCGTGGGTCCTCAGTTTTCATGTTGGGAGTTTATCACAACCACACCACCATCCTTCACCTTCTCAACTGGCACTTAAAAAGCAGCAACTCACTCAAATACTCACAGGCAGATTCCTGGCAGGAGCCGGGGATTTCCTGGAGATTGCTTAAGACTCTTTTGGACAATCAGAAAAGGACAAAGGAAGCACTAGCAGAGCCCTTTACTTCCAAATCCTCAGGTTCTCCTCCAAAACAGAAATGCAGAAAGAAAACATCAGGGAGAGCCACGGCTACTGCAGCCAAGCTGCCTGGATTAATTAAGGGTCATTAAAAGCAGAAAAGAAAAACGAAAGGGAAAATTTAGATACCTGGTTACCTCCCAATCCTGATACTGATCCCATTCTGTAAGCTATTATTAATAACAAAATATGAAGAAGAAAAAATTATCAACAGGAAAGAGAGTTACACTGTGCAATAAATATACATTTAAATTTTCTGAAAAAGGAAAACAAGGCTTCACTGAGAAATGAGTTGGCTGGAAGGAAGGCTGGAGCCCTGCAATATCAAGAGGCAGATCTGTCCTAGAGGAGGGAGGGCATGGAAACTTCTTGCAACAAAGTCTTTTCAAGAGTGAAAAGGAAAAGCATCTCAGCTTAAACTGAAAGTATCCTTTCTCTATTACAGAAGGAACTCACATACAAGAGAGACCTCCCAACTCACATCTTTGTATCTCACATTTTCCAAGATACTTGTTTCATGATCCAAATAATATCATAAAAAGTAATAAAACCATCTGTAAGAAACATTAATTCGCCATGGTTTGGCTAACAGAATTCTTCACAATCTCCTCCTGGATGATAAAGTTAAAAGCTAAATGAAATGAGTCAAAAGCTTCTTTTGTGTAAAATCCAATTAACTTTATAAATATACTCTCAGGAGAAAAAAACCCCACATCTCCTTTAAGAGCAGGAATTTATATAAAAATTTATATGATTATAGGTTGGGCATAGTGGCTCACATCTGTAATCCTAGCACTTTAAGAAGCCAAGGCAGGTGGATTGCTTGAGGCCAGGAGTTCGAGATAAGCTTGGGCAATAGAAAGACCCTGTCTCTACAACAAATAAAAAATAAATTAAAAAAATAAATTAGCTATGTATGGTGGTGCACACTTGTCCCAGCTACTTGGGGGGCTGAGGCGGGAGGACTGCTTGAGCCAAGGAGGTCAAGGCTGCAGTGAGCAGAGATCGTGCCACTGCACTCCAGCCTGAGCGACAGAGTGAGACCCTGTCTCTTTTGGTTATTTTTGAGACTCCGTCCCCCCTCAAAAAAATAGTATGATTTTCCAGCCCTAAACATATTCCTTACTTCATCTGAGTAACTTTGGCTACTATTTTAGGTTTTCCTTCTGCAATATTTGATATTGATTGAAATAATGCATTTTAACTAAAATTGAATTATGTATTGCTTATAATAACAATCACTTTAATATTATACATATCCACATGTCAGGTACATTTGGGGGATAAGGCTCAAATATTTTCTTTTCTTTTTTTTTAGACAGAGTCTCACTCTGTCACTCAGGCTGGAGTACAGTGGCGTGATCTCAGCTCACTGCAAGCCCCACCTCCCAGGTTCATGCCATTCTCCTGCCTCAGCCTCCGGAGTAGCTGGGACTACAGGCACTGGCCACCATGCCCGGCTAATTTTTTTTTTTTGCATTTTCAGTAGAGACAGGGTTTCACCGTGTTAGGATGGTCTCGATCTCCTGACCTCGTGATCCACCCCTCTTGGCCTCCCCAAGTACTGGGATTATAGGCGTGAGCCATGTGCCCAGCCAAGGCTCACATATTTTCATTAATAAACACTCTATTCTTTAAAAGTGAATTTTGATGAAAACAACTCCACAGACAGCAGGACCCATTATCCAGGATGGCCACATGCCCTGAGTTCTCACAGTTCTGATTTTATAGAAAAATGACCTGCTGTGGGCTCAGAAAATAGTCATACATGTCAACAGTTCACATACAAATGTTTTGTGGAAAGCATGTGCTTGTCATTGGCTAATACAGAGGCAGGAAGGTCCGGAAGGGTAAATGAGCAACTGCCAGGTATCTGAGCAACTGTCTAAAAGGTTTGGGGCCACCTCAACTCAGCACCCAAAGAACCAATACTGTCTAGAAGTCTGCACAGAGGAACCCTAGGAAGACAGCCTTATGCCCTAATTCCCATGTAAACAAATACTGACATAGACTCACAAAATACATGTCTAACACAAACAGTGAAGATTCTGTATTATGTAAGTTGTTTATACAGAAGACTGACTTGGGCTGGGGAAGGGAAAGGGTCGGAGACGTTCACACAAACCACAGCATATATCCAAACAATTATGTTATTTGCTCTTCCCTTATTTTTCTTATTCATGGGGAATTTCTCCCAAAGACAATGTGACCATTTCACACATAGGATTTAGAAGCATGAGTCCGAGTCTAAACCAGGTAAGTTGTTTGGAAAGCAACTTGGCCATATGGATCAAGAGCTTTAAACTGATACCTTTCTACATAAATCCTATTTCAAGGGATGTATTGTAGGGAGATAATTTGAAATAAAGGACAAAGATAAGGTACAACAGAGTTTGCTGCAGCCTTCTTTACTTATAATTATGGAAAATTATGAAAAATTGGGACCAATGCAAATGCCCAACACTGGGGAAACTTGAAGAACATGATGGTTCCTTCATCCCATGTAACGTTACACCACCATTAAAATCAGGGTTACAGCCTTTTGAGAGTTGAGGGGGGAGGATCACTTGAAGCCAGGCATTCAAGACATCTGGACAACATGGCAAGGCATCACTTCTACAAAAAACTTTTAGAAATTAGCTGGGCGTGGTGATGCACACCTGTAATCCTAGTTAATCAGAAGGTTAAGCTGGGAGGAGCACTTAAGCCAGGAGCTCAGGGCTTCAGTGAGTCATGATGGTGCCACTGCACCCCAGCTTGGGTGACAGAGCAAGAACACAGTTCTTAAAAGAAAAAAAAGTTAATAAGGAGTATATGTCGCTGAAAGGCTTTTAAATGCTAGGAAATAAACATATAATTATCAGAGGCTCAACTTACACTAAAACGTGTTTGTTTTAAACATCTAGAAGAAGGCCGGGCATGATGGCTCATGCCTGTAATCCCAGCACTTTGGGAGGCCAAGGTGGGTGGATCACTTGAGGCCAGGAGTTTGAGATCAGCCTGGGCAACATGATGAAACTCCATCTCTACAAAAAAACACAAAAATTGGCTGGCCATGGTGGTGCTCACCTGTAGTCCCAGCTACTTGGGAGGCTGAGGTGAAGAGGATCACCTGAACCTGGGTAAGTAGAGGCTGCAGTGAGTAGGGATCATGCCATTGCACTCCAACCTGGGTGACAGTAAGACCGCGTGTCAAAAACAAACAAACAAACAAAAAACTAGAAGAAAATATACTTAACTGTTCTCAAAATGCTGGAGTTGTATGTGACTACTTTTCTGGGTTTTTCCAAATTCTTAAGCTTAGAGACAAATTTTTATCCCTGAATAGTTTTAGGCATTTTTTTTTCTTTAAGAGACAGGGTCTCCCAATGTTGCCCAGACTAGGCTTAAACTCCTGGCCCCACGCAATCCTCCCTCCACAGCCTCCTGAGGAGCTCGGATTAGAGGCATGAGCCACTTTGCCCAGCAGTTATGGGCAATTTTTATGAACAGAACAAAATGAAACCAAGGTATGACAGAATACCATACTAGACTCAGAAGATTTGGACTGTGGCTCCTACTCTGCCCTTGGACAAAATCCCTAAACTCAGACCTTGGACAAAATCCCCAAAATCAGAGCATCAGTTTTGCACCTGGACGATGAGAAGCTGGACTAGATAAATCCCGGGTCCCTCCTAGACAAAGGGCACCTGGTCAGGGAGGCCAGCCCCCTTGCCTGTGACCCACAAAGTCTCAGGGCACAGGGAAACAGGGAGGAGCGCAAAGCTGCCCAGGCCAAGGGACCCCCCACAACAAGGGAGCACAGCCAGGTGCCCCAGTGTCACCTGATGTGAGGCCTTTCTCAGCTCTTTCAGTCCTACCTGTACCTTAGACTTCCAGATGCTCTATATACTGAGGGAATGGACTCTTCAGGTAAGAGGTTGAGAATGACAAAAGAGAAAGGTAAGAACTTTCACTGGAATCAAAATGCTATTGCTATATGCAATTCCCTCTCACAGCTTCATGTCCCTTAGAGGTAAGGAAAAGGAAGAAGAAAGGATGGTTCTTCTGGGACAGAAATCGAGCAAATATATTTATTCACAAGAAACAAGGAGAACAAAATACCCAAGTAGAACATTCTTTTTTTTAAGCAAAAAAAAAAAAAAAAAAAAAAAAAAAGAAAAAAAAGAAAAAGCCTAAAAATATTTTAAAAGCCTAAAATGATAAAATGATTTTTTCAGGTGACACCATGAACATTACGGTTAAGTAGTCTAACCAGAAAAATGAGAAGTGTTACACCATGCTGTCACCTGCCTAAGCATCCTAGTAGCAGCCAAATCGAATCTCTTAGGCAAAATATGGGATGATAGGATTACATAATTAATTTTCCTGTAAGGCATAATTGTTACTGACTTCATGTCATTACAATGTCAGCTCATCTGGTAGACAACTGCTATTACATTCTAATTACAAAAACACACAAACAATTTGTAACCATTCATTATTAAATAACAAGTGAGGCCACGATAGCTAATAGAAACTTAGAAAAATGAAAGTTAAAGGCAAACTGGACAAGAAGTACTTAATAAATTAATCAATTAGTCTTGATGAAATTTCTCAATTGCGTTACCAGGTAACCAGCCCTCAGATTACCTGGTAAACATACTTCTAAGAGCCATGTTGTTTAAACTTGATTAAATGTCAGAATGACCCAAATCACTTTGGGTCACCAAGACCAAAGAGAAATACAAATATTTAAGATACAGCTTTACCTTTTACCATGGCACTAAAAAGAACAGCATATCCTCTTGGCTATCTAATAACAAGGTAAGCACAGAAACACGAATTTTAAAAATAGGCAAATTAAAGGGTATTTCTGTAATAAAAGGTTTTATTCTGTTTCAAAAAAAAGGATTTATTACATTCTACTCCAACAATACTAAGCCTACCTAAATGAAATTTTTTAAACTAACAAGGAAATAGGCAATAGTGTCTTCCAAGAACAACAAAATTTGAATAATGGGCAATTGGCAGGCACTTAAATAATGTACAGTGGAGGTCTCATGGAAAGAAAAGAGATACATTCCCACCCTGACCACAGCACACAACTCCTTTAAGATATTCCACGTGCAATATGTGAGTGTCCACGTGCAATAAATGTAGCTTACATAGCACCTCCTCCTGGCTCTTAATTCTAACAACTTCTGGATTAACCACTGTAGCTACTGAAAATCAAGTCCTAAGGGTAGAGCAAGAATGGCTCAAGAATAAATGCAATTAACTAAATGTTTGCAGTGAAGATACCAACTTATATATATCAATTGCCAATGGACTAACTGCTTACATGGCAAAAAGTGTTCACACACTCTGAAAGCTGACAAAGGCCAGTGAATTCTACAAGTGAATAACTCACAGAAGATATTTGTTTTAGATCCTACAGTTTTCCAATTTTCCAGTTTCCTTCAGTTTTCCAATTCTACCGTGCAAGTCAATAGAAAATGACGATTTGCACACACATTTCCACTTTACACATAATTGCTAAAGAATGCACCTAATGAGTAAAGAAATTAAAAGGTGTGAAAGTGCACATGGACTGCATGTGGTGGCTCACACCTGTAATCCCAGCACTTTGGGAGGCCGGGGAAGGAGGACCACTTGAGGCCAGGAGTTTGAGACCAGCCTGGAAAACACAGCAAGACCCCATCTCTACAAATAATAAAAATAATAATAAATTAGCTGGGCATGGTGGCTTATGCCTGTAGTTCCAGCTACTCATGAGGCTGAAAAAGGAGGTCTCTTGAGCCCAGGTGTTTGAGGCCCCAGTGAGCTATGACTACACCACTGCACTCCAGCATGGATGACACAGTGAGACCCTGTCTCTAAAAAATTAATCAATTAATAATTAAAAGAAAAGTTGTGCATGCAGAAGTAAACATGAAAGCATTATATTTGTCATATGAGGAATGTTTCCCTGATAGAAATAAGCAAACCAGAAATAAAAATTAAGGGAAGCATTTTTAGTTTTGGAATTATTCAAAAGGTAACTTAACTCTTTATCTTCATTTCTCTCTTCCAAATATATTACAGAAATCTTTGGCCTAACTAATCCACACACCTCCCCCAACACACACATGAAATATAAGTAAACCAGTTGGCTACTTAAACTAATGCTATAGGTGATATTGTTAAGAGTCAGTAAGTATTTTTAACAATCATTTCCCAACAAATTAGTGATACTCAGTACATTATAATACATTCAACCCAAATTTGGTCATAGTATCATCTCTCTCTAGCTCTTGAGAAATAAAGCAGAACTTTACAGACTCCCCAAAAAGTCTCGACCAGAGAGTATCAACCCACGATTTAACTCACTGTCCAGAGGCTTTTCTTTTGTTTGGGTTAGTTTTTTTAAAAATCTCCAAATCTCCTTCTAATCCACGAATCTCTTCAGGACTACCCAACACAGTTCTCATGGCATGTGAGGCCGAGGCGGGCGGATCACGAGGTCAGGAATTCGAGACCAGCCTGGCGAACATAGTGAAACCCTGTCCCTACTAAAAATACAAAAAATTAGCAGAGTGTGGTGGTGGGCACCTGTAATTCCAGCTACTCAGGAAGCTGAGGCAGGAGAATCGTTTGAACCTGGGAGGTGGAGGTTGCTGTGAGCCGAGACCTTGCATTGCACTGCAGCCTGAGTGACAAGAGTGAAACTCCATCTCAAAAAAATAAAACAAAAAAAACAAAACAAAAACAAAAAACAAAAAAAACAACCACAACGACAAATTGAGTAGTGTAAGTGTATAAATGAATGGAACTGAGAGAGCTATAGTTTGAAGAGTAAATTGCTGGAGTTGCCAGCTTGATTTTACATTACACTGCACTTACATTCTCTCCTGAACATTTGGCACTAGAGAGTTAAATAATTGATAGCTTGAAAAAATTAATCATAGCGATCCACGCACCTGGTGAATTATGAGTTCATCCATCAAGAAATCATAGGTTCAACTCAAGAGATATGGTGTAAGAACAACACAGCTCCAAACCCACGTGTCAGTTTCTTCGCCAACCTTAATTAGTGAAATTACTGACACCATTCAAGTGCCAAGAGGTTCAAAGAAGTAACTAAAAACACACACCCATTTAGCCCTTTGAATTCTTTACCACATGCACCTGGGGGCCTCAACTCTCAAATTAAAAGGCAAAACACAACAACCAAAGAAGCAAGTTCTTTTGAAACCCAAGGGGAAATTTAATCAGCAGACCCTATGACTTGAACAATGACAAGGAAAAGGAGATCAAAAGAGAACAAGTTCTTGTTGTCTGGAAATACTCCTTTCTGCAAACTAAGAAAATATCTCATTTTGCCTCCACTAGTGTGGATGATTTTAGAAACACTCAGGATTGTGAGGAAAACACTCATGGAGCAGGGGCTGCCGGGATGACTTATCTGAGAGGTGCCCTGACAGTGTAAAAGGCGTGCTAAGTTACACAAAAAGGACATCTATCCAAGAGGCATGCACTCACACCTTTTGTTTGGTTTTCCTGCAAGTTTGCAAGAATGCCATCTGAGACCAACCTAGGGAGAGTTCCAGAGACCCGTGGACCTGAGGAGATAGCACTAAGTTTTAACACATAATGCAAGCACAGACTTTTAAAAATGATACAAAGATGTACACTGAGGTGTGTCACTCCCATACCTGTCCTGACCTAGATGTTTCCCCACCTACCCCCGTGAATCATCGTGTTTTTTA
Source organism: Macaca thibetana thibetana (assembly GCF_024542745.1). Lineage (NCBI taxonomy): Eukaryota > Metazoa > Chordata > Mammalia > Primates > Cercopithecidae > Macaca > Macaca thibetana. The sequence continues at coordinate 91,773,359 of NC_065584.1, forward strand.
GTTACTTGGTTTCCCTTCTAGTGTCAATCTGCACAAATAAAAGCAAATGCAAGGCCGGGTGTGGTGGCTCAAGCCTGTAATCCCAGCACTTTGGGAGGCCGAGACGGGCGGATCACGAGGTCAGGAGATCGAGACCATCCGGGCTAACACCGTGAAACCCCGTCTCTACTAAAAAATACAAAAAACTAGCCGGGCGAGGTGGCGGGCGCCTGTAGTCCCAGCTACTCGGGAGGCTGAGGCAGGAGAATAGGCGTAAACCCGGGAGGCGGAGCTTGCAGTGAGCTGAGATGCGGCCACTGCACTCCAACCTGGGCGACAGAGCGAGACTCCATCTCAAAAAAAAAAAAAAAAAAAAAGCAGAAGCAAACATGTAGTCTTATTTACCCTCAACTTTACAAAAAAGAAGCCTGCCTTGCCTTTTCCACCTAATATACTGGAGATCTATTCACATGGGGCACAGGGCATACTTGTGGTTTCTCTCAGCTGCAGAGCATTCCATTTTGTGCATATATCTTAGTGTATTAACCAGTCTCCCACTGAACAACACGTGGGTTATTTCTAACGTATTACTATCAAAACACAATGCCGCAATTTTTATGTGGGCAGGTGTATTGGTAAGATAAATTCCTAGAAGTAGGATTTCTGGGTCAAAGGTAACATGAATTTATAACGCCAATTTGCCTTCCATAAAGGTTGTACCGTTTCACACTCTCAACAGCAATGTGCAAGAGTTCTTGTCTCCCTGCAGTCTTGACAAGAGACTGTTGACAAATGTGTGGATTTCAGGGCAGTTTTAAGCCTCGGAACAGGAAAGAGAAAACAGAAGTTTCTCCAAAGATGAATTTGAAAGCTGTCAGGAGATTCAGCCAGCTTTCATAGAGAAATCTTCAATTCCTCAAAAATATTTTTTCACTCCTTTATTCTCAGGACACCATAACAAAACCAGAGGTGTCCTGTTCCTGCCCTACCAGGGCCCCATTCAGGCCAGTTCTGATGTCCTCTTTTATTTCAAGTGAGAGTCAAGAAAGACAAGAGAAGGAACCCAGGAGACATGGCTCTGCCACTTAGGAGCTCCTGACTGGGCCACCGGCTTTCTGTCTCTGCACCGCCCAGCTTCCTCACCTGTAACAGGTAGTCAGCGATGACACACAACCACATGCGGCTACTAGTGGGGAAGTGCTTAGTGCAGCTAGTGACACAAGACACATCCTCCAGGAAAGAGTAACTGGTGTCATTTTATAATAAAGGCATGGCCATCATTTTGTAATACCAAGAGTGTAACAAAGTATAATTTAACTTCTGTAATTTAGTAGAAAGCTCAAGCAAGTAAATGGATATACAGACACTGTTGCTTTACTTGAGGAGCATATGACCTCCTTCTCGCTATATTAGTTAATACTAATAGAAAAAGAAGTGACCATTGAAACAAATGCAATCATCCCTTAAAATGTGAAGTTCATGTTCAATTTTACTAGGCTAAAAAAGTCATGAGACAGTTACTCCCAGACCTCCAGGTCAGAGGACAAGGCTACGATCAATCCTGGCTCCTCTCAGAGGCAGCAGAACAGGAGGAAAGGAGCCCAGCACTAGCCCTCCTCCTGAGGGACTCTGGGCATGTTTCCTGGCCTCTCCAGGGTTTAGAGTCCTCACCCATCAAATGAGGAGAATAGTTTCTTCTCATAGGGTTTGATAAGGATCAAACAAGGACAGCATATACAAAGTTCATCACGAACGCCCAAAAAAAAAAAAAAAAAAGCAGAGCAGTTTGCATTACCGTCATCTTTAAGGGGCCATCTGTCCTTCCTCTTATCCAAAGCTAATCCCTCCATCTGTGCTTTGGCCCGTCCTCAGGCCTCCGGGTCCTTACTGGAGCTCTCCCCTTCTGTCTCATGGATCCACCCTTCCCTCTCAGCAGAGTCCCTTCCATGGACTTTTAGCCCCCCTCTAGTCTCTGTTCAGGAAAACGAGATCCATACTCCACCCCTGCTCCTCCCTGGCTGCCATCCTGCCTCCCCTATGCACAGCCACACTTCTCCACTTCTTCAGTTCCTCCCCTCCCTACAGTCCTCCTCCCTCTCCAGAGCTGCTTCCAGCCATCACTTCATTCATCAGCTCTCAGGTGAGGTCCTCAAAGGCCTCCCTCTTGTAAGACCCAGTGGATGTCTTCATTTCTCACTCTGCTTGGATTCTTAGTGGCTTTTGGCATGTTGTTCTCCTTAAAACCCTCCTCTCTCCCTGGAAGCCTGGCCATCACACTCCCATGCTTTCCTCGCTGTGCTGGAACCACCTGGGTCCCCTTTACAGCTCATGATCCTCTACCTGGCCCTTGAACGCTGACATCCCTTTGAGCTCCATCCCCAGAATGATCTCATGGGTGTTTCTACTTTCCAGGACCACCTAAACCAAGTCATCTGCCGGGAATTCCTTCTCAGCACCAGTCCACATTTCCAAATGCCTGCTTGACTCAGAAGTGTCTCAAACCCAGTATCTGCAAAAATCAAACTCATGCTCACAGTCTCTACCTGATCTTCCTCCAGCATCTCCTAGCTCAGTAATGGGCATTGCCATGGTTGCCATCCAAGCCAGAATCCTGGACATTATCTTTGACATCCTGCTCACAAGCCCACCCTCAACACAGGCCTGGCCAATTTTACTTCCTACTCTCTCTGCAGTCAACTTATCTCCACCACTGGTCCAAGTTCACTTTGCCTTTTGCATTGTCTACTCCAATTGCTTCCTGACTGGCTTCCTCCCTAATCTATTATTCACACTGTGGCCAGGGTGAATTTTTTAATGGAAATATGACACACACCCCCCACTTCTGTTTAATGTTCTACACTAACCTCCCACTGATCCTTCGGTGAAGACAAAACACTCAATATGGCTTCTGGGGCACCATGTGGCCTGACTCCCACCATCCAGGTTCCCCACCTTTCCACCCCAGGTCCTTTCCATATTATTTATTTTCCTTCTTGGTCTCATGGCATCATGTCTGGCCTTTGTGGGATTCAGCACACATACAATGTTCTATTTGTTTGTGGCTGGGATGATTAGGGTGTCTCCGACAGTTAGTCCAACAGTTGTAGAGAGATGCCACTCTACACAAATGACTCCAGGGTGCCTAGTGGGCATTTACTAGGTATTCGCATAATGAATGAACAAGGAGATGAATGAATCACTGGCCCAGCCCTACTCCAAATGACATGAAAATTCCAGTTACCTCAAAGGTACGCTGTGAGAACTTGGTAGTATACCTGTGTCATGGAAACACAGAATATTGTGTTTCAATTTCTAAATCTTATCCACAACAAATTGTTTTTTAAAAGTAACAAATTTCCATCTTACTTCCCTTACGTTTAAATCCATCTAATTTGTACTTTATTTTCAAAAGTTAGAACACATTAGGGCTAGTCACTGGTAGAAAGGGAAGCAAAAGAAAAAGGAAAAAAAAAAAAAACCTATTTACTATGAAATCATGATTACCACAGCACATTGTTCCCTTAAAGGATTCACACTGCACTCGCTGGAGTGCAATGACACAATCTCGGTTCACTGCAACCTGCTCCTCCCGGGTTCAAGTGATTCTCCTGTCTCAGCCTCCCGAGCAGCTGGAATTACAGGCACTCACCACCAAGACCGGCCAATTATTGCATTTTTAGTAGAGACGGGGTTTCGCCATGTTGGTCTCAAACTTCTGACCTCAGGTGATCCACCCGCCTCGGCCTCTCAAACTGCTAGGATTCCAGGTGTAAGCCACCACGCCCGGCCCATTATGAGTGCAATTAGATGCAGGCAAGCCAATGTCTGTAACAAGTAGCGGCACTATTCACAATAGCAAAGACTTGGAATCAACCCAAATGTCCATCAGTGACAGATTGGATTAAGAAAATGTGGCACATATACACCATGGAATACTATGCAGCCATCAAAAAGGATGAGTTTGTGTCCTTTGTAGGGACATGGATGCAGCTGGAAACCATCATTCTTAGCAAACTATCACAAGAACAGAAAACCAAACACCGCATGTTCTCACTCATAGGTGGGAACTGAACAATGAGATCACTTGGACTCGGGAAGGGGAACATCACACACCAGGGCCTATCATGGGGAGGGGGGAGGGGGGAGGGATTGCATTGGGAGTTATACCTGATGTAAATGACGAGTTGATGGGTGCAGCACACCAACATGGCACAAGTATACATATGTAACAAACCTGCACGTTATGCACATGTACCCTACAACTTAAAGTATAATAATAAAAAATAAATAAATAAATAATAAAAGAAAAGAAACAGTATTACTTTGAAACAATCCAAAATGATCAGTACTACTTTTTGGTTTTTAAATTAAAAATTTAAAATCTGAACTTCAGCAAATTGTATGCTAACAGCATAACACAGGAATTCTTACCTTCTGGCTGGGACTGTTTCAGATCAAGCCACACTAGCCTAGAGTTAACTCTACAGAATTATTTTAATCCCTTTGGAAAGTATCACAAACACTGCCACTGTGTCAGAGCTCCTCCGCCCATGTAAAGATGCTCAAGAAGCAGCCCCAGCTCTTGTCCACCTTGCCCCTCCACCACAAGCATCTCCACACATCACGCAGACCAAGCCCCTCACCACTCCTGCTGGCTATAAGAATGATCAATAGCAGCACTAGTTATGTGAGGTTTATTTTCAAATTTTATTAAATTCCTCATTTATCCATGAACTGATCTGTTTTAGATCTGGCTTCATGCTCTCCATACTCCAGGCCTAGGCTAACCTTGAACAGATATTTAGCAGGACATGCTTGTGAGAAGGCTGGGTACACACCTCCAGAATAAGATCTGACGTTTAAAGAGGTTCTCCCCCAACCTAGCTGAACGTCAGGTAGACCATTTCAGGACCCAGCTGGGGAAGAAAACAAGTCTTGGCTTAGCAGGGACAGACCAATTCTTAAAGGGCTAAGTTCCCTTGCCTCACACTGACTTAACTTTTACCTCTCACTCCATTCAGATAATACCATTAACTAGGCACCTCAATCCTTTCAAGCACACTGGAGGTCTTTCTTGAATATGCATGCACATGTATACAGGTGTGCATATATGAACATGAACAAATCACACAGAAATCTAGACATACAATTGCCTACAGTTTTATTACTAACCACATGAAAATCTCCATGTAGGAGGAGAAAAACAGAGACATGCCTTTAAATTTATTAAAACAGTTTTACACCAAGACTTGATTTTATGTGTTCATGACAATTCTTTGCATACAGTATCTCCTGGGAAAACCCAACAACTGCAAGACTCTCTAGTTTACAAAGGACTCTACAGAAGAAGAAATGCGTGACGAGGGAGCAGTGCTGGACTAGCGCTGTTCTTCACCCTTGTTCCCCGACACACAGAAAAGCAGCACCTGAGAGCCCATCAATGACCTGGAAGGACTTGGCAATTTATTCTCAGGGAAGGGCCTGTGTTTTTGCTAAGAGGATGCTATTTTCCAACATGACCCCTCTGGGTGTCTGGTAAAAGGCAATACAATATACAGTCTCCCACTACCTGCTGAAGAAGAAAAAGCACAAATCAGGCAGTGAGACCAAATGGCAAAACTATTTCCAAAAAAGGAAGTATCTTACCTAACCCTAGAAGAAAGTCACTCCTATACATAGCATCTAAAAGTTTCTGGAAGTGATATAAACTGAGAAGCCGAGAGTTTTTCAGCTTGCATAGATATCTTGTTACCAAAAAAAAAAAAAAAAAAAAAAAAATGCTCAGGAAAACTATATAAAGCCATATCAACAGAACTGCAATGGAGACAGCTTAATGGAAAGGAAAATGGACATGTCAACACAAGAGTGTCTGCTAATAATTTACCCAAGAGAGTCATTCTAAAACAGGAAGTTTAGAAACATGAAATCAACCCACAATTTACACAGCATAAAGTTTTTTAAAAAATAAAAAGTTAAACATTATCCCTCTTTATATATTTCTATTCAGAAAGCATTTTTTTTAAACAAAAATACACTCAACTGAGATTTGCCGACGAGCAAGGCTGTCCTTGAGGAATACTACACTTTTGACAAAGTGGAGTTTCCCTAGAAAATTAAATTTCACTAAATCTCTTTTAAAAGCCAGTCCAGATACATAACAGAAAGTTGGGGAATAGGGTTGCGGGGAATACCAAGGAATGGGGAGAAGTATGTCCTAAACCAGCCACCTTGTTTAAACTGTGTGAATTCTAGAATGTTTTTAACATGTGCAGCTCGAATGGAAGCTACGCAGCACAGAGATTTTAGGATCTTCCTTTATGCTGCCTTCGAAATACTACTAACCAAACCTGTGCCCTACAGACACAGTAAGCCGCATATTTATTGTAATAAAACATTTCCCCTGTTGTATTTTTCCCCCCTCAAAAAGAGAAATCCTACTTCTCTCAGACACATCGATTTCTTGTGTCACACGTAACTAACCACAAAAGCCTTTTCAGCTTTTACTGTGATTTGGCAGCAAGGCTACAGCAAATTCTGAAACTTGGGTTTCAATGGGTGTGCTTCAAGACTCTGTTTGGGTTTCTTGCTTATTGTTTTGCCTTCTTAAAAGCTTCAGATCCTTGATCTGTTAAATGCTTTTTCAGCCTGCATTTACTCTTAGTCCTACTTATCATCTTACTAAGCATAGACATGATATTCTCTTAGTGAAAAACTGGAAGAGAAGAGTTAATAAAGCCATGAGAGTGACACAGTGGATTAACCATGCATAGAGGTGTGTAAATTAGAGCGAAACCACGTGGGGCAAGCAAAACAAATGAAGGAATGCTGAGGCATTTTAAAACATCAAGATTACTAACCCAAAACTTTCAGCCTTAATGTTTTATTTTCTAAAATAAATAATGCACTATAATATTTTAAGTAGAAAATGTCACTATCTACGCATGCTCTCAAATTTATACCCTAGGCGTGAGCAGTCCTCAACACCCAAAGTTCTTCACAGAATGGTAAAATCTTGCCCCTCATAAACGTACACTGGAGAGGAGACTAAGACCTACGCTGGGCACATTTCACAGGAATCCTGTTCAGATCACACTTCCCATCCTAAGGTTAATATTTTCTTATAGCAGCAGGCCAGGCGCGGTGGGGCTCAGGCCTGTAATCCCAGCCCTTTCGGAAGCCAAGGTGGGCAGATTGCTTGAGCTCAGGAATTCGAGAACAGCCTGGGCAACATGGTGAAACCCCGTCTCTACTAAAAATACAAAAATTAGCCATGTGTGGTGGCATGCACTTGCAGTTCCAGCTACTCGGGAGGCTGAAGCAGGAGAACCACTTGAACCTGGGAGGCAGAGGTTGCAGTGAGCCAAGATAGTGCCACTGCACTCCAGCCTGGACAACAGAATGAGACTCTTAGTCTCAAAAAAAATTTTTTTTTTCTTTTTAGCAAAGGTACCATTTTTCACAGGCTATTTTCTACTTTCATAATAATCTCATGAAGGCAGTATAGGTTCAAAAGGCAAATTTTTAGGAGACAACCTGATCAGCCACCACGAATTGTTTTTGATTTGGTATCAAAAGACGTAACATTTGATCAGTTTGCAATTTTGTTTAGAACAAATATCCACAGTGACACTTTGACTCTGAAAAAAACATCAAAGTGCTGCTTTGGGGGAGATCATGAAAACATAGCACCCAGGCCTAAGAGTTGCTAGGAAGGCTGTGACACATGGGACAGCAGCAGGTTCTCAAGACTAGACCGTCAACAGTACATGCAGAGGAGGAGGCACAGGGGCTGTTACTTCACAAAACTGAGGACAGTCAGGATCAGCCACCACCACTTCCTGGATGTTTCTGCATAGTTCCCGAGTCAAGCATTAACCAAGGTCAATTCTGTCTAAAATGCATGAAAAGCTCAGCTCCTGCACAGCACAGCCATGGCATAAAAATAGTGAACACACTGTTCCCACATTCATTTATAACCAATGTTTTTAAAGCAATGCAAACTCTGAAGTTGCGAAGCAAGGCAAGATGTCACTTAGACCTGAGTTTTGTTCTTACTTCCTGTTGTTTCTTTGTGTTTTGGTATGTAAGAGTATACATTCTAGAGTTTGAAGGGTATGATAGTACAAGTGTAGCCACTCAGGGTGAAAAAACATCTGCAAAGGCATTCTGACGAACATTCTAGCCTCCTGAATGTAAACTGGAGTTAATTATACCTACCTTTCATGGCTGCGGGAAGAATCCAGTGAGTCCACTGGGGCAATGACCTGCAAACTGTAAAATGGGATAGTCTCCTGGCTAACACAGTGAAACCCCATCTCTACTAAAAACACAAAAAATTAGCCGGGCGTAGTGGTGGGCGCCTGTAGTCCCAGCTACTCAGGAGGCTAAGGCAAGAGAATGGGGTGAACCCAAGAGGCAGAGTTTGCAGTGAGCCGAGATTGCGCCACTGCCCTCCAGCCTGGGCAACAGAGCGAGACTCTGTCTCCAAAAAAAAGGGGGGGGTGGAGGGGATAGTCAAGAGAATGCTGGGCGTTACCAAGTATTCAAGTACAGAGTTGAATTTCCAGTTATTTTGATCTTTTATAACCTTAATAGAGAAATTCACCTGAAAATGAGATCTGAGATTTAGCTACACAAAACCTAAATGTGGGAGGAATTTGAGCCTCAGACACAACTGCCTAGTAATACACAAGTCAGGACTAAATCTGTGGGATAATTTTATCTTGTTTTGGAGCAGAGTATCACTTTGTTGCCCAGAGTGGGGTGCGCTGGTGTGCTCACAGCTCACTATAGCCTCAAACTCCTGGGCTCAAGTGATCTTCCTGTCTTGGTCTCTTCAAAGCACTTGGATTATAGCCATGAGCCAACCTGCCCAGGTCCCACTGCTCACTTTTTTTTAAAGCCCACTCATTTAGAAGAAAGATCTTTAAGCTAGGCAGTGTGTGCCTGACACCTACAGTCCCAGCTAATTGGGAGGCTGAGTCGAAAGGATCCCTTGAGCCCAGAAGTTTGAGTTCAGCCTAGGCAAACTAGTGAGACCCTATCTCCTGGCCTTACAATGGGAACAAACTGTAGAATAAACCATGTTTTACCCAGGTAAAGGGTAACCTGTTGCCTATCATAAGGCTCTCTGAATAAATTTAGAGATAAAGAGGCCCAACTGTCACAGGATTTTAATCTAGATACAAGAGCATGACCAAGCTATGTGGAAAAACCTGCAGCAACAACCACAGCCAGCGGAAGCAGCCTGCCTAGAGCCGCCATCCACATCAGAGCCACAGACCTTCATACACAAGACTGCAGGAATGGCTGCGGGACCAGGAATCGCTTTTGCTCCTAGAGCAGACATCAAAGGCCTGAGTCAGCTTTGACCTGTCAGTGCAGCACAAAGGGCACAAACCCAGAGGGCTGACTGGAGACCCTGAGCAGGGGTGGGGGGGCACAAAAGACTACAGAACTTTTCACCCCTTTCCCCTCCACACCTCCTCAAGGTCTCTTCCTCCTTCCACTCCACCTCATGATCTCAACAGGCTCCAGCTATTACAAATACATGATGAAAAAAAGCTTTTCTCAAACCTGCATTTCTTCACCCTAAGGTATTGCGGGGAGGGGGCAAAGAGGGAGAAGAAAAATGAGAACAAGATAACTTTTCAAAGTCTCTTTTAAATTAAATTTAAAAAGATTCCAATTGAGAAACATACCTGAGAACAATTCAGAATTTATTTGACAGGTCTGAAACTTGGGAGTTCTGTGACTCAGCCCACTCTTTTGGGTAAGTCCTACCCAAAACAGTATTTCTAGCTCCTATCAGCTTACTCCACTACTCTCAGGCGAGAGGCAAGTCATGTTCTTGGCAGAACAAATGCAAGGGTTCCAAATCCTCACTCGGTTCCTAATCTCCATACTGAAAGACAATGAGGAGCCAACTGGTCACCAAAATGTCACCAGCCAAACACTTCAACATGCTGCCCCAGAGAGAATGCCATGCTGGGGTTCCCAAGATGGTGGATGGCACACAGCAGCTGCCACCTGTTCCCATCCTCATTGTTTACCACTGCATAAGTCAGATGAGTGCAGGAAGTAATTAAACACAAGAAATCACTGCAGGTACCATGTGCACACACAAAAAGCCATTCCATTTAAGTTCCTGTAGAGGAGGTGTCCCTCTCAAAACACTCCACTCCTCAAAAGACTATCTTCAGGGGCTGGGTCGTTTCCAGAAAATCGACTGACTTTTAACACATCTTAGTTATACAAGTCTTGGCAATTCATAGATGCTTCTAAAACAAGAAGACTGTTACCATGTTGGGGTATGGTGAATTGTTTTTCTCTTTGAAAATACTCCCACCGGCCAGGCTTGGTGGCTCACGCCTGTAATCCTAACACCTTGGGAGCCCGACATGGCTGGATTGACTGAGCTTAAGAGTTCAAGACCAGCCTGAGAAACATGGTGAAACTCCGTCTCTACTAAAATACAAAAAAATCAGCCGGGAGAGGTGGTGGACGCCTGTAATCCCAGCTACTCAGGAGGCTGAGGCATGAGAATTGCTTGAACCCGGGAGGTAGAGGTTGCAGTAAGCCGAGATTGTGCCACTCCACTCCAGCCTGGGCAACAAAGTGAAACTCTGTCTCAAAAGAAAAAGAAAGAAAGAAAGAAAAAGAAAATATTCCCACTAACTAGGAAAATATATGCAGCCCCCTTGCAAAGCTTTTAAAAGGAAGGAGTGCCTTTTTTAATGTGGCCTCCAATTTCACGAAGTTACAATATCACCCTGTCAACAGACAGCATCTAATGCTGACTGCCTACCACCCCCCATAAAACTGAAAGAGGAAAAGAAAGCCTTATCCATGTCTCACCAATAACTGTTTATCCAGTGAGTTATAAAAGAAGCCACTGGGTTTTTATTATCCAAGCTTTTAGGACAGTTCAAGTTCAATACACACAATGTTTCATTCATGCTGTTAAATTGATAATATTAACCTTTCTTGCTGAGATGCATTAAAAATTCTGGCTTTTCAGAGCAAATGTAATTAGTTCACATTAGTAACTTCAGCAGCAGCAGTGACAGAAGCAAAGTGAAGTAACAGGATATGGATTAATGTAATCAACATATCATCTCCCATCATCGCCACTCTTTAGGCAGCTGGCTACACTTCCTCTCTTGGTTGGATTTTTTTCCTTTTTAATAAAAATGATATATCAATGAAATGGATGCATAACTACTTGTAATCCCCCCTCAGGGCAGTACTGTACAGGAAACCATATTGGTGAGTGATTGCAAAAGTTTTAATTTGATGTGTCTGCTTAATACAATTTTGACAACTGAGCAATGGCACAAGGCTCTTTCAGGGCACAGAGCTTTGGGAGGAGGCAGGAGGAGCCTTGGAGGAAAGGAAGGAGAAGCCAGAAGCAGTACATGGCTTCTAGAGCACCACTGTAAGTATCCCATGAAGATAAAAAGTATCTCCCTCTCTAAATACCATATCACTAAGAGAAATAAATCAAAGTGGTGTGTTTGCCCTTTGAAGTAGCTCCAATGCACTCACACATCAAAATGTATTTCTGCAACCCTGTACTGCCCAGCCATAGTAGGTGTTTGCTATTTTGCGACCCTCTTTCTTGAATATCCACATTTTCTCCTAAGGGACCACCTTGTCCTCCTCCTTCCTTACTGAGGCTGGGAACCTCATGGCCTGGGCTGGCGCATCAGAGCATCTTTCTCTGGAACACACTGGTAGAGGGCGGTGGCCTAGCAATATCACAGCTAGAAAGCTTTTGAAACAGGTCTGTGCCATTGGAACAGACTGCTCACTCTTGGGTACTGAACCTGAAAGTGGGGATACAGGCTTAAAGTTTTAACAACCCTTTTACTACCACATTGATCCTTAGAATGAAGCCAATATGCAGGTGGGCAGAGTCACGGGGAGCCCCCAGTGGACTTCCTGAAGCCAGTGTTAGACTCTTCCATTAAGTGGACCCACAGTGCTCTTTTCTGCATAAGCCAGTTGAAATGGGCTTTCTTCCCTGGGAAATGAAAGTCAAGGTACTTCACACAACACATTTTTGACAGGGACACAAAACCCTACCTGGACTGAAACCAGGGGTGGTCACCTCTCCTCAGACTGCAAAACCCCAGACACGGGACAAGTCAGTCAACAGCACTTCCACATTCCCCAACTTAGCAACTTGTGGGTGAACCCCGGCCACAATCTAATCAGCACTGCCATGAGGACCTTTCAGGGTCTCAAACATCACCAGGAAGCAGAAATAAGAAGAAAGGATACCGCTACCCATACTTGTTTCAATGCAAGAAATTTTAAGTAGAGTGATACAGTCCTTCTTTAGGGCCAATTTTTACATACAGGCTGCATAGAAATTCGAACCTACAATTTGTCTTGGCATGGAAGGGAACTACCCAATTAACAACAACATAAAAACTTTAAAAAAAAAAAAAAGCAAAAATCTCACTTAGAAGAAAAGTTATTTCATAGCTCCCCCAAAGACATTATAAATAGGAAGTCACCATATAAATTCAGTTCTCCAAACTCAGGGAAGCCTTCAAAGGTTACACAATCAGCCTCCTGGCAACATTAAAACACAAAGGGCAGTTAATGTTCAGAATGGTAGTCACCAATTAGTCCAAAATACACACTTATTTAGCAAGCACATACCTCTGCTTAAGCTTTAAGTTGCCCTGTTAGCATTTGGCTAAGCCTGAAGTGACACAGGTTTGGGGTCACTGACTTTACTGCAAAGTTAATGTCACCTTTATGAAGCCTCCATGGGTATAAACTCTGTAAGCCATTCTGGGCAGTGCTGGGTACAAACAAAAGGCATAAACATGCTATTTTTTCTGCGTATGTTTTCATTTGAAGAAAAAAAAAAGGCATGAGAAACATTAAGACTTAACCAAGGCTGACCTACTCTGGAGTTAAAAAGGATGGATTTGTAGTCGGCCATTTTAACTTCTTTAAAAACCATGGAATAAAACATTGGCATGTCCTATGGCTTCAGGTTAATACTACCGAGCAGAATGACTAAACGAGAATACCTGGTATCATGCCCAGTTACAAAGCCTGAGCGATCTTCCCATTAAGTGACACTACTGTTAGAAAATACAAAATCCCAAGAAATTACAGTACAACAAAAACTTCAAATGGAAATAATCATATAGTTTTTATTTATATGATGCACGCTCTTTTACATCTAAGAATTGCAACGGATATGGTGAGTGTCTGAGGGTCCCACGAGGCAGGCTAATGTTACCTATGGCTCGGAATACTAATCAATCGCCACTACAGTGTGTTTGCAAAGGACTTCCAGGGTATGTAATATCAGCTCCTGCTATGGCCCTGGCTGTTAGTAGATCAAATGTACTAAATAATCTAGACATAAGACTTCTGAGAAAGAGGATGGAAGAGATGATTAGGGGCAAACAAGACAAATCCCTAGGCTTTGCCTCCCAAAGACATCTTTCAGTAGATTACTTGGGATCCCAAGCATGTGATTTCAGAAACAGAAGTAGCTTGCAAACAGTCCCATATTCCACCTGGATCTTGTTAAGACCTGACAGTGAGGGGGGTTTCTATCACTTCTCATCTTTATCAGATAGTCAGACAGCAAATGGATTCTACAATTAAGCTTAATGATTTTGGAGGGCTCTTCGCTCAAATGACTATGCTGGGGGCCATGCAATAGCAGTGGAGGCTCCTCAGAGAGGGAATTCCCCTGAGATCCTCTGGCCTCCTCTGGACCACATGGGGGTTTGAAGGAAAAACCAACCAACCAAACAAACAAACAAACCCTTCTCAGCCAGGCACAGTGGCTCATGTCTGTAATCCTAGCACTTTGGAAGACTGAGGTGGGAGGATAATCTGAGCCCAAGACCCCATCTCTACAAAAAACAATTCAAAATTAGCCAGGTATGGTGGTATGCACCTATAGTACCAACTACTCAGGAGGCTGAGGCAGGAGGATCACTTGAGCCCAGAGGCACGAAGTTGAGGCTGCAATGAGCCATGATTACCTCTACTACACTCCAGCCTGGGCAACAGAGCAAGGCTGTCTCAAAAAAGCCCAGGAAGAACCTGAGCCCTTCAAAACAACCCCTTTTATTGGCGGCTTAGAGCAGCCTTCAGACCCAATCCTCGGATCAGTGTGGTGGTTCCATCACCACAAAGGTCTGCTGAAGCTTCCCTGCATGGGATACGCCAGGTGTTCACCCACACATAGGTATCTTTCTGTGTAGAAGCTACTTCTTATAGAATCTAAAAGACAAACGTATATCCTTGAAAATGGGCTAGCATGAGGGGTGCTCCCTTCTTTTAACTTCCTACAACCAACCTCTTCCCTTGGGAGTCATCCCAGTGACCATTCCCAAAGGGGTGGCCCCCTTCCCAGTGATCCTACTGGGATGACTCCCAAAACAGGTGTCCCAAGCTCTCCCTCTCTGCAACCAGGTCAGTGTTTCCAAAAACCTTCTAGACCAGCTCACTCCCCTTGCTCATGCCACAAGCACCTAAACTCAGCATCTCAACAGCACAAACATTCTCCCCTGTCAAATTCCTACCCGTTGTTTTTTTTCTATCCTAGTTAATGGCAACAGTGGTCGTTTTCTCCAGTCGATCTCCAGTCATCTGTAAGCTCAATGCTTTTCCACTACCTGCCCCAACTTCATCCTTCACCAAGTCTTGCTGAATCTATCTCCAAAACGCCTCCGATCCCCTTCCCCATGCTCACTCCATAGCAATGGCATCTACCTCCACCCACAGCTCTGCCAGCTTCCCTCCTTCCCCAGACAACTGCCAGAGACCCTTCAGGAAACACAGATGTGCTCGTGGCACTGCCCTGCTTCACCATCACTGCCTGTAAAGTCAGGTCCAGTCTCCTCGGGCAGGCAGACAAGGCCACAACCAGTTTCTGCCAGCGTTCTCACCTTCGTTCTTAGGGACATCTGCCTGAATTGACTTATTCTTATACTCAGCCTTTATTCACCTACCCCAACAATCTCTGGTACTTGGCAAACTCCTCTGCATCCTGTGAGGCCCTGCTCCTAGGCGAGTCTTTCCCTGCCCCCTCCACACCAATCTACCCTTTCTCCTGCCTCCTGTGGCACTTTGCACAAGGCCCTAATAGGATATGCACCACACTCTCATTTGGTTGGTTTCCATGTCAGCCTCCCCACAGGGAGATTCCCCCGGAAGTGTGGCTGTGTCTATTCATCTTCAGATCCCCAAAGCTGAGTTCAGTAGTTGGAGAGGCAGAAATCAGCAAATGTTTGCTGCACACCCAACACCCAGAGCTTGGGGGTGAAGACTGTCTCTGTGAAAGGAATCCAACTGGTCTCAAGCTACACACTTGACCAAGTAAAGTCAGGCTCTCCCAATGCAAGCAACTCCAGTCAACAAGCAGAACCAACCACCACCACTGCAGGCAAACATGCTGTCAACTGTCACTGCTAACCACATTTTCCAATGGTTTGCTTCCTGGCCTAGACCAACTGGCCCATGGCTATTTACAAGCCTCCAACCTGCATGCCTCTAACCAGAGAAGAGCTAACACAGCTTTTAATTATTACCCTGGAGTTCAGTAGCGTGAACGGGGCAGCACCAAGCCCAAAGGATGCACTGTCCTCTCACGTGTCTACACGACATTCAGGGAAATGGGATACGCTTTGTGCCAACACCCACTCCTCCCTATAAGAGGTACTAAATCCAGCCACAGAGCTGAAGAGCACTATATGCAGTTTCAATACACAGATCTGCAAGAGCAGTATCAGTGATGATTAATCTCTGGTCATAACCCATCTTTTGAAAAGTTCACCGAGAGACAGAAACAAGGAGCAGAATAAAACAAAGTCAAATGAGGGAAAAATGGAACCCTTTAAAAAATGCTATTCATTCTTAGGGGTTAATAATTACATGGATAGATGATTTACGCAGAGGAGAAAAATGCCGCCAAGCAGTGAGCCCCTAGTAAGTATTCAGGATTTGACCAAAACGTTCCTTCAGTTGCTATTAACTATAACACTGAAGAAAGGATTCACACATCCCATGACATCTATTTTTATAGCACAGGGCCCAGAGTTAGCCATATCACTTTTAATGACTTGAGATTCCAGAAGAATTATCACTATGGTAACATTTCAAAATGGCCATCAAAGTTACCAGGCACCAGGCCACAACAGTTTGGATCTCATAGGGCCTTTTAGAACAGACCGAGTTATTTTCAAAATTCATCTAATTGATTCCACATTCCTAACAAAGCCTTGCTAGAAGTTAGCTAATGGGGTTATTTACAAGTATGAGTTAACAGAAAGAGCACTCAAATGTTATCTGTTATCACTCCAAATCAAGCTTTTCTAATCATAAGCCACCAGAAAATAATTCATTGGTGACTACACTGATGTGATAATATTCTTTAATATTTTTGTAAGAGTTCAAGAAAAAACATGAAAAAAAAATCGGAAAGTATCAAGTTTGCCATTATTTTTGTTACTTTAATAACTGACTTGATATTATTTTACAAATAAAAAGTTGATAAAAATTACCCAAGATACAGATCTCAAATATTTAAAAATGCTTACAGATGAACAATCAAATACATCATGCCATTGGGAACATATACTCAAATTCTTAAATTCTTCCCAGTCTTCAGGGGGTAGCCATGAAGGAGGGAAACAAGTGACTCCTTTCCATCCTCATTTTCATAGGAAAACAGGAGGCTGACCTCCAAGGCCAACTCTATATGCACTAAGTACAGGACACTCAACTGAGAGCCAACAGACTCAAAATCAGAGGTGAAAAGGACCTTAATAATGTGCTTTTTAAGCTGCTAGCTGCTACCCATTGGTAGTTCTCAAAATCAGTTTACGGCATCTCTTACTAGCATTAGAATAGAAGAAAATATTGTGATACTACATGAGTAGAACGGTAGGTGCTGTGTCAGACAAAAAGTGATTTGGAAACACTTATGTTAGTTATATACTTATTCTGTCCTGGGATCATGGTGTATATCTATGTTTTACTGTGGGTCTAGTTAAAAAAAAAAAAAAAAAAAAAAAAAAACTGAAAATCACAGATGTAGTATAACACCTTTCTTTCCAAGAGACACGGGTGAGGTGACCTGCCCAAAGTAATTAAGCAGTGGTACACTCAGACATTAGAATTCAGGTCCGCCTCATTTTTAAACATTCTTTCCTTTCATCAACAGAAAACTCAACACAGACATCCAGTGGGATGAATTTAGAAATAGAACCATATTTGAGAAATTAAGGGAGCCACTGACACAAATTCTGCTTTTAACTGTGCCTTTATACCAGATGCCCTTTAAATAGGCCCTTGTGATCCCATAACTTTTTAATTACAATATCATGGACCTGCAGACAGGGTATTACAAGTGAGAACTGTGCTTTCCAAGGGTTATGCAGGGCGAACTTTATCCAGGCCTGCCAGAAGCACATGGCATTTTCAAGGCCATTTACTAAGGAAAGACACACTCACACACGTCGTCCCAAGGGCATTCTACACCAGACCCCAGCCAGGACCTACTGTTAGGGCTCTTCAAGAGGATGAAGGTGAATCCTATGCCTCTACTCCTGTGAAGGCCCAACTCTCACTGGGAAGGGCAGGGAGGCCCCAAGATACTGTCTCCAGGGAATGGGACAGTTCACCAAGACCACACACACAGCCTGCTCTCACTGAAGGATAATCAGATGTGGAAAGGTCCACTTAAAGAAAAAAAAAAAGCACATTAGGGTTTTTCTTAATGCACAGTACAATGAAGAAAACAGAAAACAGACCAGAACTCTATTGTCCAGATAACACCTACTGCTCTTTGAAAAGAATAAAAGAAATAAAAGCACATGGTTAAAAAACTCCAAACAGTGCAAAAATAATACAAGATTACCTGTGGAGGTCACCCAGCACATGCACTTCCTTTCCATGAAAAAAAAGTGCTTATTACTTTCTGGGATTCCTTCTCAAAAACTTCTTAATGATTGAACCAGCATTCACCAGCATACATGCTCTTTTTAAATTAAGCCCTGAAGAATAACAGTACATATAATGCTCGACACCTTTTTCCATTTAATTTATCTCAGAACAAAGATCTAACCTTTCAAAGAACAGCTGTTGCAGTGAGAATTCCACTCTTTGGAAATGTATAAATCAGACACAAATTCAAAATGCCGTATTTTTTGTGTCTGCCTTGTAATCCTTCAACAATGAGTCCTATGGGAATTTAAAAATTATGACAGTATCAGCTAATATTTCATTGAGGCATTGTGCCATGTCTGGCCCTGGGCTAACCCCTTTTCTTTACCTCTCACAACGACCTTAGAAGGAAGCTGAGTGTCCAGAGTCATGCAGCTGAGAGGCCTTAGGAAGGTAAATTCTCTTGACCAACATAGCAGAGCCAAGAGGTAGCATGGCCAAGAATTTAAGCCAGATCTGTCTGATCTACTACCACCTACTACAAAGAGCTTTCTTGTCATAGGATAAAGGTGCTGGCTTCTCCACCAGAGGAAAAGAAGCCACTTAAAAAACTTAGAGAGAGAGTGATCACCAATGGACATCAGCTGGCCTTGGGAGAGAGTGCAGAATGTGCTCCCAGAGGTAGGATGAAGAAGTGATGGGGGCCTGACCCTCCCAGGCGGCCCTGGGCATCAGCATAGGCACCTCGCTGGGTTTACAATGGCTTAGAACATGCTCACCTGCTTGAGCTCAGCCTCCTGAAGGTCTGCTGCTAATAGCCGCTCTTCAAGCACATGTCATGAGACCCATTCAAATGCAACTGAGTGGGACCCTGAAACTAGGGCTGGCAATGACGGTAGCACGAAGTCAGGCCCTCTCGCTAGGAGGTGATGTGAAGAGGGCCACCTCTCATCCCTGCTCTGCTGTCCCCTTAACCGGGGTCTTGAGCAGTGGAGGAGGAGCTCAGGCCTCTCTAGTCAAAGACAGTCCAGGCTGAGTCTGGACAACCTGACCATCCTCATCCCCACCACCCAACCCAGCCAGGCTTTCACAGACAGGCGCGGGGATCTGTGATGGCCAGCGGCAACAACAGGCGTGATTTCTCCTAGGACACATCACTTTTCACTGAGAAGCCCATCTTGAATAGCTGGGGGTGTGTTCACAGACCCAGGAAAGCTCAGAACAAAAATACTTAGTTAAAAAGCAAGTTAAAAAATGCATCTTCAGGGCAACCCGCTCGGGTCTCCTTGCACGCTGTGGAAGCTTTGTTCTTTCACTCTTCACAATAAATCTTGCTGCTGCTCACTAAAAAAAAAGAAAAAAAAATGCATCTTCAGTGAGTACAGAGGCTACCTCGTGTTCCTTTTACTTTGAGTCGGCAGGCTGAATCTGCAACAGGGACTGGAGAACTTTCCAGGCCCAGCAGCCCTGGCCTGGCCCACATTCCTTCAGGGTGACAGAGCACCAGGGCCGGCCGGTGGTTTCCCCAGTCCTTCTGCCGCCGCGGCACAGTGACTAAGCCCACAGGAATCCCAGCGGGTGCTGGACCCACCCGGAGGACAAGCAGGCTGGGAGGAAAGCCTGTGGCTGCCCCGACCAGCCCAGCAGAAGAAAACCTGCTCTCTGCCCTCCAGCCCCTGGGTATACTGCAGGAGAAGTTCAGGAGGCTGTCGAAGGCAGGAGCAGCCCCACGTGAGCTCAGGTGACAGCCCATCTCACTTGCAAGGCCTTGCAGAGACACCCAGGCCTTACTTTGCTGAGGAATCAGAGAGCAGTTTCAAGGTTCACCTTTATCTCCTCAAGAAAGACTCCCAGTAGAAGTCAGTTGTTTGCCCAAAGGAGGCAGAATTAAACTACGGGCAGGCAACCACAAGTTTGCTTTGACAAATTAAACAAGAAAAAAAAAAAGGTAAAGCTACATTGGCCCAATCACTTTCCAAGAGCCTAATTCACGGTAAAATCAGAGTCCACGATCTGATTTTGATAAATCACCTCCCGACTCTTCATATATTTTACTCTCTGTATGACTATTATTTTTATTTTGCAAAAGAATTAAAAGTTTACTGGAAACCACATACCTTTCTTCCTTTATGACAATCTGTCATTCATCACAGCTAAAACATCCAACTATTAGAAGATATTTTTACAAGATTAAAGAGTGGTTTTAAAAAGAAAGAAATCTCCCTAGTTAAAAATGAATCAAACAAAGGTACCTAATCACTGATCAGCATCAAAGTTTTGCTCCACACATGAAAATAATTCATCAGGCCAGGTGCGGTGGCTCACATCTATAATCCCGGCACTTTGGGAGGCCAAGGTAGGTCGATCACCTAAGGTCAGAAGTTCGAGACCTGCCTGGCCAACATGTTGAAACCCCGTCTCTACTAAAAATACAAAAAAAATTAGCTGGGCATGATAGCAGGTGCCTATAATCCCAGCTACTTGGGAGGCTGAGGCAGGAGAATCGCCTGAACCCAGGAGGTTGCAACAAGCCAAGATTGTGCCATTGCACTGCAGCCTGGGTGACAAGAACAAGACTCTGTCTCCAAAATAAATAAATAAATAAATAAAATCATCAATGTAAAAATGAATTCTGTCTAAGGAGGGGAATTTAAAAAGTCAGAGAAAAGCAAGGTATTAAAATTCAGAAACAAGTTGTTTTATAATTAAGCATCTGTAATTTAACTATGCTGTGTCACTCTCATTTTAATCTTTCCTTTATCATAAGAGTCACAGACGTTCTCCACTCCTATAAAGGTGGTAGGGAGGGAGGGCGCCATGCTAACAGAACCCACATCATGTTTACTAAGCAGTAGGTAGATGGGAGCAAAAACTCCAAAGATCTAAAAAGTCTCTCGACTAGAGCAAGACATCTTCAAGAACTCATCTAACATGGTGCCTAGCCTTCTTCAGAGCAAGACAAGCCACTAAGTCATCCCTGGGAATGTGTTCATCAGGAGCCCACTAGGAAGTATTAGGTGGGCTACGACGGGAGAGTAATGGGCAGCATAATCACAGGAAAGCAGGTCTGAATTTGGGCTGACTGCTTAGCTGCATGGCACCTTGCACAAGTTATAACCAGGTCTCTTGCCTCCATTTCCTCTTCCACAAAAAATGGAACAGTAGTATCCATATCCACCCTACAGATTGTGACAACGATTAAAGCATACGGGCGAGGTGCCTGGCACCTAGTCATTGTTCAGTGAATGCCAGTCATGATCATGAACTTAGTCCTTGCTAAGAGGGTGATATGATTTGGCTGTGTCCCCACCCAAATCTCAACTTGAACTGTATCTCCCAGAATTCTCATGTCTTATGGGAAGGACCTAGGTGAGGTAACTGAATCACGGGGGCCGGTCTTTCCCGAGTTATTCTCATGATAGTGAATAAGTCTCATGAGATCTGATGGGTTTATCAGGGGTTTCTGCTTTTGCTTCTGCCATGATTCTGAGGCCTCCCCAGCCATGTGGAACTCTAAGTCCAATTAAAACCTCTTTTTCTTCACAGTCTTGGGTATGTCTTTATCAGCAGCATGAAAATGGACTAATACAGAAGGTAATCACCACAGGAATCCAGATGGGGAGTGGGGTCAGTTCACTGGTACAAAGATCTCAATCAAAATACCTCATTTCTCACCTGATCCCTATACACCCCACGGTCCACATCTAGGAGTCCCAAAGAAGACTGGCATGCATGGGTTGGGTCAAGAGGCTGCCTGGAGGTTTACCTCATTCCAGGAGTTAGAGAAGCAATATGGGAGGAACTCGGGTTCAAATTTGCAAAACCCGAAAACATAGGAGGGATCTTCTAAAAGTTTCTGAAGGGTTCTAACCACAGAGAAAGAAAGGAAAGGAAAGGAAAGGAAAGGAAAGGAAAAGGAAAGGAAAAGGAAAGGAAAAGGAAAGGAAAAGGAAAGGAAAAGGAAAGGAAAAGGAAAGGAAAAGGAAAGGAAAAGGAAAGGAAAAGGAAAGGAAAAAAGGAAAGGAAAAGGAAAAGGAAAAGGAAAAGGAAAAGGAAAGGAAAAGGAAAGGAAAAGGAAAGGAAAAGGAAAGGAAAAGGAAAGGAAAAGGAAAGGAAAAGGAAAGGAAAAGGAAAGGAAAAGGAAAGGAGAAAGAAAGAAAAGAAAGAAAGAAAGAAAAAAAGAAAAGAAAAGAAAAGAAAAGAAAAGAAAAGAAAAGAAAAGAAAAGAAAAGAAAAGAAAAGAAAGAAAAAAGCCCTTTCATCAACATTGGATGAAATGCTAGGATTTAGACATGGTTTTTTTTTTTTCTCCCCCCGCCCCCCACCCCAATTCAGAAAACACTAAATCATGTAAAAATCTTGGAAAAGGAGATACAGATTCTGACCTAATAAGATGCCGTAGCTCTGATTCCACCACCAAAATACCTTTAGGCTGGCACCATTTGCAATGTATTAGTACAGCAAACTGCATTAATCCCCTCATTAGATCCAGAGCCCCTGAGAGTGGAAAGAGGAGTGGGGCAGTAAATGGCCAGGGAATAGGAGACAGTGGGCTGGAGGGTGTCCCAGGTTCTAACCCCAGCTTGGCCTTCAGAGCCCTGGTGTGGTCTGGGCTAACCTCTCCAATCCTTTTCCAAGTCTTAGTTTCCTTCCAACTCACTGTGATTCTTCCAGAGAATTACATAGGGCAGGTGAAGTTATTTCCTAGAAAATGCTCTTGGAGTACAGAGGTTCTCACTGAACTTCTCTATTCCAGGGCCGATGCCTTTATTTTAATGGCAGCACATCACTGAATAACCAAATCCACGGACACTGCACAGGTCTAAAGGATCCGGCTGTGAGGGATAAGGAGGCATCTGGGACTCCCTCTGTCTTCTTTCTGTGTACACAAGGTACCTTCAGTAACTGCAAGGAAAATCCTCTAGCTTTTTACACCGGAGCATGTTCTATAAGGGCAAAGTGCTCCAGTTATCACCTCCTGTTTTCTCTAGCCAGACCTGCTCTGAGCTGGAGACCCATTGCAGTCAAGCAAACTTTTAGATACAAGAAAAAATGACAACGTGTCTATTACAGAGGTCTCAGCTTAATCAGAAAATGACACTGGGGGCCACAGAAAGGCTGATGGTGATGGCTCCTACCCCAGTGAAAATAGGCAGATCCATGAGAGCTCTCACTGGGGCTACTGGAGAACTGGCTGCTTTCTCCCACTTTAGTAACCCCTGCTCCGTAACTGTCAGTGCCAGAAAGCCACAGTGAGCCCCTAGTGGCCCCTATATTACCCACCCAGAGAGACAACCTCTCCCCTCCATGAAACTCGTTTCTGGGACTCACACCTGAACTTTCTTTAACACAAGTCAAAAAGTTGAGCCTTCTTAAAAATGCATCTTGCAAGCTCACAGGTTCTTGGTTCATAAGTGATACTAATGGAATAATCTGGCTGGGAAGGGTGGCACACAACAGAAAAAGTTAATGATTATCTGCAGTAGTTAGATTTAGTCTGTGAGTTCAAAAGTCTCCTCATTTACAATAACCTTAAAGGATAACAAAATAAAGTCCCACAAGAAATGTAAATTTGTTTCTTTCCATTTTCTCAAAAATATTAATTGCTGATACAATTAAGTGGATTGGCCTAAACTGCTCCAAAGATTTTCCTATCTGCTAATTAAATTTGCCCTCACTACCATAATACAAATTCTGGGAAACCTTCTGGCTTCTAGGCATACTATGTAGAATGAGAGAATCAAATCCATTCAGTCCTAATCTACTGCCCCACTTAATAAACAAAAAAGGTTAAGAACATGCATTTTTTAAAAAATCTAAATGGCTTCATAATATAGATATAGCAAGTCTTCCCATGATGCTAATGAAGGCTTCTGACAAGAGTTTAATGAGCTGGTATCCAGTATCTTCCAGGCCTGGGGATGTTAGCTTCTCCTCCCTTGGTACAGAGGTTGCTCAGAGAGCAATCAGTATCATGATCCATACTAAATGGAACTGCCCTACTCTTTATTTTTATAGTCTGTAATCCAAGTCACTCTATTAACAGGCAGAAAAATCCCAGCTAGCTTCAAAACTCCCTCATCTTTCCATTAACTTCAAATGACAACCTTTTCCCACTACTTTATCTTTGTGTTAAGTACCAGGAGCTGAAAGATGCAATCAATTTAATATTTCCCTCTGCCCATTTACATTACTTATTTGTTTCGGCAGATCTTCTTTGCCACAAATCCTTCATTTGCCCATTCATGTCTGCATACTTAACATAAATTTAATATTTCTCCGGGCCAAAGATCATATGCGGAGTTTTTCTTTGACTGGAGGTCGGAAGAGACAAGGAGAGAAGGAGAACGTCTGGAATTCCTTTGTTCTTGGAGACAACTCCAGAGAACAATTCTCAATAAGAAAAGTTATAAAAAGTTTCAATCAGCACCCTCACATTTCTGATTTAAAAGTTGGGGTTGGTGGGGGCGCGGAATAAAAAGAGAGGGAACTAAACATGTACGAAGCCCATTCTAGTGTGAGATGTTGTCAGATACTTTGCTGACCTTTTATCATAAAACTCTCTCTCAGTGGCCACGGGTTACAGGAAGGAACCTAAAACCTAGACTTGGACCCCAAGTCCTCGCTTCACAAAAATCATGACATGAGTGATGAACCAGTTTCTGTTCAGCCACACAGAAACTCAGTCAAGTGCTTCAAGAGGAAGAATCCCACCTTCAACTCCACACCTCCTCCAGCACCAAGCGGAGATGCTCCGATTCCACTTAGAATCCTCCTGCCCACACAGGCAGGAAGCTCGGGGCACTCAGTGCCTGCTCTCTCGCCCACTGCATGCCCACAGACCTCTGCAAAGGCAGCTCCTTTGTTTCCCCAATCCTGAACATCTGGTAAGTGCTAAGGCCTCACAGGGGGCTTTTTAAACAGGCAAAAAGTAGAAACTACCAGCTTCCCACCACTCCTACCTCACCCATCAGAAAACAGAGCCACCAACCTTCCAGGATCGAGTTCATCAAGCCTTTTCCTCCCCATGGAACTAAGGCTGTACACAGTAGTCAGAGATAAATAATGTCTAAGCCAAACCGGCTTGAGGGCACATATGGGGGTGGGGGACAGAGGGACACTGGCCTAGGACCTAAACCACCCATTCAGACCTCATCTTTACAAAATAATATACTTCACATTCCAAATGCCTGGCAAAGTTTTGCAGTACAACTCATTCAACGAGTCAAGGGCCATGTATACAGTGCTCGGCAAACAGTACTGAGCACGTGTGGACATTCCTCATGAAAGGCCTCGATTTCACCAGACCCAAATATTCTTTCCATGCAAAGTTCCAAAAGTGGAACTCACCCTCCTCTGAGCTCCTAGCACTTGTTGCCTCTATTTCTCTTCTGGCAAAAGTCATAGTGTCTCGTCACACAGCATAAGCCGTCTCTCTCTTTTTTTAGTGTCAAGTGTTTTTATCTTATCTCACAACAGAATCCTAGTTTGTATCATCTCATACCGCCTATCATGAGACTTGCACAAAACGGCAGTACGTTAATTGTGTAGCTGAGGGACCCGATGGAAACTGGCCAAGGAAACCTGCAAAGACACATCCAAACCTAACCTAGGTGTGACTTATAACTCAAACCTCTTCACCAGTCTCCCTCTCTATGGAAGTGATACGTATACAAAGTGTTAACTTTCACTTCCTTAATGATGGTGGACTGACATGAATAAGAATGGTAGGGAGGAGCACAGGACCCCAAATAATTTACAAGTCAGCAAAGTGAAGAACTCACCCAGACCATACATGTGCACACATTCTCTAGAGCACACACTTACTCTCAAACTCTACTGTTATTTAGTTGGTTTATTCATTCCAGCTACAACCAGGGACCAATTTGGTAATCCAAAAATGTTCTATAAATCTCTTTATAAAATTCCTGCACCTCTCAGGGCCAGCACTAGAGCAAGGCAAGATTGGTGTCCAGGGCACAAAATGTAAACAAGTGCTCCCTCTCATGGTGCACTACCCTGAGAGAAGACCTCTTTTGTCTCTGGTCCAAGAGCTCTCACTCTGGTCCAAGATGCCACCACTGCTGCCACTGCCATTGCCACCACCGCCTCCTCCTCCTCCTCCTCCCTTTCCTCCTCCCGCTCCTCCCCCAAGAGAACTATGAGGACCAAACCACTCAGACACTAAGTGGGGTTAAGGCCACATGGGAGATGGATTTTTACAGAGTATCTTCGCCATGGGACTCCCATTAGCTGCGAGATTGGAGAATCAAACATTATAAACAAAGCATGAGTCCTAACCCACAAGTGGTTTCTCATCTGTTTGGGGAGAGAGATAAATGAGGAGTAAACAAGGTCCTCTGAACCTACTGATAAAAAGTACAGAGAAACCATCATCACTGACCAAATAACCCGGCAATGGATGAGCACAAAAGCAACTTGGAAGCGAGAGTCCTCAGTAAGGGAGAATTGGGAGGCTTCATGGAAGATGAAGTGCGTGACGCTTAAGGAGAAACCATGAAGAGCGTGGCCTCAGCAGGTAACGTCTGCTCCAGCTGGAGCTCACCATGCATGCACACCAAACCCAGATGCTGAAAACCGAAAAACACAGCAGAATGCACCCAACTCCCAAATCACTGAGAAAGTATTTTAATTTTGCTTTGATCATTCCAATAGCGCTTCAGAGTCCCCAGCATTTCAGCGGCATCATAGAAGAAGACATCAATCACTGGCCATGGCAGAAGGAAACTCTTGCTTGGCTATCGGGCTGCTCAGATTCTGGATGAGGGAAAGCTTACTTTAGTTTAAAAGAATGACTTAAATGAATTTAAATTCATTCCACATAATCGAGTTACATCAGTGTTTCTCATATGCACTTATGAATAATTCACTTTGGTAACAGCAAAAGCCAGACCAGAGAAAGTCACTTCAAAGATATAAGACTTAACATCAATCCTACCTGAATTTCCTGCCCTCAACTCCTTCCCTAACCACTTTCCTTCTTTCTGCCCTACCACTGAGGTGCTTCGCCAGTCTCCTGTCCTACATCTGTTACCCCTCAGTAAGCTTTCTGGAACTTTCGAATTGCAGCCACCTTTTGATGTCCACAGCCTCCTCTTCTACATCTAGTCTTGTAGGTAGTCCCTAAGGGTAGGATCCATCCTAAAAAGTTCAACTGCTTCATACAATTCCAAGTCTAGAACATGTCTTCAGTCTCTAGTAGTGTTTACTGAAAGCCAGGGCCAACATATCTATCCGAGGTCCCCAACAACCTTGTCTTCAACACTGAATCTCAGAGCTGGAAGGAAATTCAGTAGAAAAGGCCAGATCGTGCTTTCGGCAATAAACAATGGTGCTTAAGTGTACACAATTTTCATGCAAATTCCCCCAGATCATGACGCTGGGCTGCTCCCTATACTTCTTGCCATTTGATTATCCAGGCCACCTGCCTCTCCAGCCTAGCTTCATAATGGTAAGGCACTGATGAGTCTGCATTTATTTAGATACACTGGAGGGATTTTGCGACTGGAGTTACAGGAGGCTGAAGAGCTGGCATCTGAAAGTCCATGCTTCACGCTTTTCAAATGCACTATGTATAACCAAGCTCGTTTCCAAAAACAGAATCTGAACTAGTTCATAATAAACCATTCACCTTTTATTTTTTGCTGAAGGGGTCAGAGCATCATCCCAGTCACCATTTATCTCTAATAACCACTTACTCCCTTCTTACACATTTTCATCAGCTCTTTATTCTACACTCTGAGTATTTCCAAGAATTAGGATAACACTACTGCCCAACAAGATAGAGCTGGGGTTACCCAAATAAGCAACAGAAACTTTCCAGTGGGACTCCAGTGGGAGTCAAGTCAAGGGTCTCAAGTCCCCTCACCCTAAAGCATTGAATGTGAAGTTCAAGGAGCCTGTGTCTGAGGCCTAAGCACTTGCCCTGCATCACAATGGGCAGAAGACATAGGAGGCACGACAGCCGTCATCACTGCACAGCCACCAATATACCTCGAAGCCAACTAATCCTGCAAAACAAATTCCTCTCAAAATGGCAGTCTGTTAGGTCAAGTTTGGCTGTTTTATTAATTGCCTATCAATAGAAACGGCTTTGCTAGGCACACCTAGAAGTTTATCCCTCCTAATCACCCATCTCTGGCATCCAATGACTTTTCCAAAGAGCTTTTTTTTTTCCTCTCAGCAAACAAGAAATATTTAGTGAGCTAAAGAAGTATTCTTCTGAGAAAATTATACATTCTCAGAATTCCATTCATAAGCAACTACTGGTCACAATGGCCAGGGATGAGGCGGGGGTTGGAAGAGGAGGGGCAGGAGATCCAATGGATGGTGCCGCCTGGACAGTCCCTGAAGTGATAAAGAGTTAGAACCAGATACACACTTCTGCATTCAGCTGCTGTCTTTCCTTGTGAGTGGAAAAACACACTCAGTACCTTCTCTGCAACCTTGCTTAAAACCTGTTCTAAAGCTTCTTTGACACAGTTATTCAAAAGCTTCTAAAAGTAGTATCGACGTATTACAAAACAATCCAATCATTTCAAGTTCACTGAGGAAGAGAATAAAAATATATCCCTACATTCTATCTGAAGAATAGTCTAAGCACCTAATAATATCATCCACTTAGCAAAGCAGAAGGGGCCATTCAGAGGTCAAGAAATAGGAACGGAAACATTGTACTAGGTTACCACCCCAGGAACAAAGCTGGTCTTTTCTAGGACCTAAGGATATGACTAGTTTCCATTTGTCTCTGTATTACAACTAATACCTCTGGGAGGTGGGGGGGGTATCCTAATCCAAACACTAAGGCTGCCCAGGAAGTATTTCTAATAATATCAACCTTCGTCTTTCTTTTTTTGTACTGTAGGCTCTTTGCCTCCTGATCTTCTTTTATTTTGTTCCCCCTTTTTACTACTAAGCCCAACTCCTGGTCTCAGCAGCTGCTAAAACCCATCCAAGCACTTTGCATCTATCCGGAAATCCAGAATGGCAGCCTGGGTTCACAGATCTGCTGCCAAGGGCAGATGTATGCGCACTGCAGCTGGGCCCTCCTCCCCAGGGGCCCCATGGGCATAAGCAGCTCAGGGTGGGCCAGCCAGCCTCAGTCACACTGGCTGCCCTCAGCCCCACCTTCTGCATGAAGGGTGGCTAAGCTCCACGGGCCACCCTGCATAAACCCCAGGAAGAGCAACCTCATTAACTTCATCCAGGTCCCTTCATTAGGACTTGCAAAAACAAATTAGATGGAGCTCCACACTGGGGCAGTAGGTACAGCTTCTCTAAACAAGGCCATGGGTATCAAGCAACTGACAGTCCCTAAATACGCTGCCTCTGTTCCCATCCCACATGGATTCTGTGAAAAATGGCAGGAAGAAAGAAGAGAGGACTGGGTGCTTGTTTGTGACCAAGGCAAAGAAACAAAAAGCGACTTCTGTTCAATAATGAGATGAAACAGAAGCCTGGCTTCGGGCAGAGGCCTGGCATTCCTGCACAACATTTTCCCACCCACCTGATCCCCTTGAACGGAAGGAAGATCTAAGGGAGGACAGAGAGCCAGTGTTTGTTTCCTGCAATGGGGGTGAGAGGAGGAAAATGAAACTAAACAAAACAGGAGAAGAGGCTGGGTGGGAGAATAAAGTGGT
The DNA here is from genome assembly GCF_024542745.1 of Macaca thibetana thibetana. Taxonomy (NCBI): domain Eukaryota; kingdom Metazoa; phylum Chordata; class Mammalia; order Primates; family Cercopithecidae; genus Macaca; species Macaca thibetana. The sequence goes on from NC_065584.1 coordinate 91,802,932, forward strand.
ATGCACATACACAAACACACACGCACACGTGCACGTGCGCACACATATACTGCTAGCGCTACCAAAGAAGAGAATAAACAGGCACATGCTTCATCCTGGAGCAGATGGTTGGCTACCTATGTGAGACCTAAAGTTGTCATAAAAATGCCCATCTTTGTTATCTTTACCAATAACTGTGCCCACTCTAACCATTTTAATGTTCTCCATGGACACAGAGAGAGGCATTTCAAAGAGATAGTATTTAATGTCAGTATCATACAAGAATCTGTGGATATTTCTGAAATGCTCCCAAATACCAAACTTGCAAACAGAATAAATTCAGTTTGAGAATCAAATGAATAGATTACATATAACTAGTGGGACTCCACTGGCACCCCGATATAGACATATGTACCTCACTGAATGTTCTTTAAAGATACAGTTTATCTGGACAGACACAAGAATTTGAACAGTACAAATCAAATTAGCAAGAACCACACCTACAGTATGGCCTGCTATTTATGATAACTGAAATTCTACAATTTAGAAAAGCAATACAGAAGGACCATTTAAGATATGGTAGTGAACATACATACTCAATCCAGCTTAAGACTCAGAATTTTAGATGGTCTCAGAATGCAACTCTTAGATAGTTCAATTAAAAAAAAAAAAAATAGCAGCAGCTGCCACCATTTACCAAAAACCTACTATGTGTGTGGAAACCCGTTAGATGCTTTCCAAATACTGTCCTATTCCTGTCTCACTGAAGGAAGGTGAGGCCTGGCAGCTTTGTCCTAGCACCAGATACCTGAGGCAAACAGATGGCACTATCTCAATGCATCGACGGTTCTTAAACCTTTGCATCTGATACCACTTGTCCACTCAGGAACGTAGTTTAAAAGAAATACATCCCATTCTGTACAAATTTATGTATTCTTGCAGATCTCACTGTTAATATGCCATGGGGAAAACAAACAGGGGAAAGCTGTACATCCACGTGTGGGGCCACCTAAACATCCTGAAGACCAGTCGCACTGAGGGTGAGGGCAGGCACAGGATGGTAGCTTCTACCCCCACGGACTCCACAATATTGTGAGAAACAGATGCTCAGGGATATCAAGGGTGAGGGCCTGGCCAGCCCCATGATACCCTGAAAACCTAAGAACAGCCGCCAAGCTGACCCTGCAGAAGAAGTGATCTAACCTGGATGGTCACCCTTCCCTGTCTAAGACTCGCCCTTTCCACTGGCCCCAGAGCCCTTATTCCTCCTTGACTTGAAAAGACAACTGTCCCCCATAAGCCCTCACACCTCCTACCAAGCTCCAAGGACTGTTCTGTTCTTCTGCCTACTCCCGCAATGCAGTTCAAACGGTTACCAGGGCTCTGCAGTGAGCTATTTTTCCAAAGACAGAAAAGCAATGCTGTGTGCAATCAGACGAAACTCCAGCTCTCATTATAACATCCAGCTTAAAGCCATATGTTAGCCAGTGGCAGGTATAAACTAGAACCCAGAATGGTCTAGATTTTGGGTTTCTACTTGGGGTTCTTTCTTCCATATAAATGATCTCTAAATTTCTTAAACCCTGATTCCCAACTTATACATGATGATCAGTGTGCCATTTGATGAGTTATGAACATTTTAAATGCTGCATACCTTGCCTGTATATACTAGGATGAAAGAGGAGAGAGAGAGAAAGAGAGAGACAGCAAGCAACACGAACACACAGGCAGATCAGGAAGCAAGAAATCTTCTCAGCGCAGACCACGAAAACCCCTCGGTAACTTACTCAATTTTAGAGTTTGAGGAAATGGCACAGGTAGTCCGATGCAAGCCCCCCGAGTTCAAAGAAAGGAAATGGAAGGACAGGGCAGACAGATGACGTGGCAACCATCCCTGGGAATGGCAATGCTGGACCCAGCTGTCCCTGTCCCCCACCAGCCTCATATGCCCAAGTCCCATGCACCCCTGGGGCTGCCATGCTGGCTGCCGAGCCATGGGCGCTGGTTTGGAGGCGAACTTCTTCAAGGAAAGCAGCTTCTTATCCCCCAGAAGTTCTGCCGATCATCTGTGCACTTTGGTTTTTACTTAAAATGTGATTTAACCAGCCTGCTCTACTTAATACTGCCTGTGCCACAGACAGAAAAATCCCATCTCCCACCCAGCAGCCTCCCTGGAACGAACACCTTGGCTGTCTCTCGCTACCTCCAAGTCAGGGGAACGCTGCAACTAGGATGGTGCTCAGAGACCCCACCTTTTATAGCCAGAGTCCCTGATTCACACCATATGCCCAAAGGAGGCGTGTTTCTAAGTGATGCTTCCAACTTCACCACCAGCCAAACTTAACTTTTGAACCACCCTATACACGCAAGTTGAGCAAGGCAATTCAGGACAAGATTAACCACGGGCCCACACGCTCCACGTCATCCCCACTCTGCCGAGAATGTCACACTGGCATACACATGAGGAAAGCAAGACAGAGGTATTAACACAACAAAGAGGCTTTTCAAGCACAGGAAGAAACCAGAACGATTGTACAAATAGGTTTAACTGGTGAGAGCTGAAGGGGCTCCAGATATTTTCCAAATACCTGGCATTGCAAAAATCACTCTCAGACAGTCATTCTGAAAGCTTTTGGTCTCTTAGATGAGATCCCTATTAAAAACTTCTGAAGGGGGCCCAGGATAGTTACACCATCATTACATGACAATTAGCCAAAAGCAAAGTCTTTGAGGCACAAGGCACACGTCCCAAGAAAGGAGGTGGGCTAAGCCAGGTCCCAGGGAACTTGGACACAAACTGCTTCACCATCTTGGCAACAGGGGTCGGCAAACAGGCAGAACAAAATGTGAGCTCCACGCCTGACTAAAAAAGGCATTGCAATGAGGCCTGGGGGCATGTGACCCCCTTCTAAATAAAGATCACCCCCACACTGGGAGCAGCTGACCAGAGCAGAGGCCTTCCAGGATAACCGAGACAAGTTCCTACCAACAACACAAAGCCAGATACCCCTCTCCTGGCTGCCTTCTCCTTCAGGGTCCACAAGCCCCTCCCAAGGGTCCACCTGAAAATGCAGGCCTGTGTCATGAGGGTCTTAGCAGTCTGGGGAACAATGGCCTGCAGGAGACTGGCGCAGACCACACGGTGCTTAACAGAAACATCTCAGCTCTTCACAAGTAGCTTAAGTTCAAAAAAAAAAGTTAAGATGAAATACTACACATCACATGAGTGAAGTTTCACTACAAAGACAATGTGTCCCTCTTCCCGCCATCCAGCAGGTGACTTACACATTCTTTTTTTTATTATTTTCCTTTCTCAAAGCTAGCCATAAAACTTAAAGTTACAAATTCTTTTTTTTTTTTTTTTTCAGACAGGATTTCATTCTGTCACCCAGGCTGAAGTGCAGCGGCACAACCACAGCTCACTGCAACCGCCGTCTCCCCAGGCTCAGGCGACCCTCCCATCTCAGCCTCCCAAAATGCTGGGACTACAGGCACACGCCTCCACAACCAGCTAATTATTTAAATTTTTTTATATGAACAAGGTCTCACCATGTTGCCCAAGCCAGTCTTGAACTCCTGAACTCAAGCGATCCTCCTGCCTCAGCCTCCCAAAATGCTAGGATTACAGGTGTGAGCCACTGCTCCCAGCCTTAAATTTACACATTCTTAAACAGGTCCTCCACCTTGATCTAGCAGATCAGCCATACCAACCTACACAGGAAAATGAGGGAAAGACAGTGCCTCTACTCCACAAGACAACACTGCCCTTATGAGCAGTGGCTGATAAGAATATAAGAATATGTAGGGGGGAAAAAGTACTTTTTTTTTTAAACTACAACCTGCCTTCATTTTAAGTCAGTGAGATGCCATCAGTGAGATGGCAGTAAAATGTTTTCCTTTTGTCAATAAAAACAGCCATTTACTGCCTTCTCAAAGGCTCCAATCTGCTATTTTCCTGGTTTCTCATTTTGAGGGCAACAGGAAATGCAACAAACTCCAGGACTGCTGCTCCCAGTCAATGCCCTTCTAATTGAAATGAGGCTGCCCCAACAGCTAAGCCAGGTTCCAACACAGCCCGGCCCTGCCTTCCCGGATTTCCTGGCAAAGCCCAGGCCTTCTCACACGCACTCAGGGTGACCTGAGTAGACCACAGGCTATTCATCCCAATGGGTTAAAAAGTACTTGGAGACTTGGTTGCAGTAAGGTCTTAGGTTTTGTTGGGGGTTTTTTGTGGGAAGGTGGGCATCTGCACCTGAAATGAAATACCAGAAAGGCTCCATGGCAAGCAAACAACAGGCACTTAGGCAAATTCACCGGGAAATAAGAAAACCACAGGCACTCAGGAGGATTCACCTCTGTCCCTCCCAGCACAGAACTGGCCTTCAGCATAACTGCCTTACAAAGTCATGAATGGCTTCACGCGCCAAGCTTCAACCTTTCAGACAATTTCCATACTACTCCATCATCTTTGACCTGTAATCATCCCGACAATGGCAGGAAAAAAAAGAGCTACCCACCACAGTGGTCTTCTCTTTCAACTAAGAGTTGCAGATGATTTTGGTCAGTACTCCTCAGCAGCAATGACAGCAACAATGACATGGTAAACATCTGCATTTCATAATCCTGGCACAACTGGCTCACTGAAGACTGCCACAATATGCTACTCTCGCTCAAGGGGAAAATGTATCTTCCTAACAATGAACCCTTCACAAAGCAGACGTAGTGCTTGCCCTTGGGGTGACAGCATACACTGGAGGATACACCCAGAATTTACAGTGGGGCACAAAGTGTCCCGTCAGGTGCTGGGAGACAGGCCTCCTGAAATCTGCAGAGCCCTTACATCCTTGAGAGGAAAAGGCAAGGCTAGAGTTCGGCCAGGTGAGCCGTGCCGGCTGGTCAGCACGGAAGAGCACCACAGGGGCCAAGGACTCGGCAGGCAGGCGGGAGGGTGGCACATGGAGTGTGGCATGTTGTCATGGGGTAGCTGTTGACCACTCAGGAGCTTCACGCTGTACCACATGCCTATCCTATAGGGACTTGCTACAGGATTTCAGGTAGGGAAGCACATCAGTCCAAAGTGCACACTGGATGGCCGGGCGCAGTGGCTCATGCCTGTAATCCCAGCACACCGGGAGGCCAAGACAGGTGGATCGCCTGAGGTCAGGAGTTCGAGACCAGCCTGGTCAACATGGTGAAACACCGTCTCTACTAAAAATACAAAAATTAGCTGGGTGTGGTGGCGCGGTAATCCTAGCTACTCAGGAGGCTAAGGCAGTAGAATCACTTGAACCTGGGAGCCGGAAGTTGCAATGAGCCAAGATCGCACTACTGCATTCCAGCCTGGGTGACAAAGCGAGACTCTTTCTTCAAAAAAAAAAAAAAAAAAAAAAAAAAAAAATGCATACTGGAAAGCTCCCCAGTGCTCGGTGGAACCACAGGGCACAAAGCAGAGAGAGGCTATGTCAATGCAGTAAGGGGGAGGAGCAGAGGAGGGCAGCTGAAGCAGCATTTCCATTCCATTCAGGAGGGAAAAGGCCTGGTGTGCAACTGGAGAAGGAAGTGCCCAAAGGACACTCACATTCCTGACATAAGAATCAGGGAAACAAGAGTGTGGCCCACTGAAGAGGGAACAGAAAAGAAAAAAAATAGGCAAAAGTGAGGAAACAGGGAAGACCATCAGACGCTGTAGTGAAATGCTCATGGTGGTCTGATATGAATGACAGGTCCTGGGCTCAAAAGGGTTCTGGGCTGGAGATATTTGGATGTTTAGGTGGAAACAGGAGGCAATGAAGTTACCAGTGGATGAGATGAGAACAAGGAAAGTGAAAAGAGAGCCCAGGATAGAACTCCAGCCATGCTATGATCTGAATGTTTACGTTCCCTCAAAATTCTTATGTTGAAACCTAATCCCCAATGTGATGGCTCTGGGAGGTGATTAGGTCATGAGGGTGGAGCCCTCACAAATGGGATTAGTGCCCTTTAAAAAAGAGGCCAGAAAAAAAAAACCCTCACCCCTTCCAACATGTGAAGACAGTGAAAAGGTGCTGTCTGTGAACCAGAGCGTGGGCCCTCCCCAGACAGTTAATCTGGTAAGCACCTTGAACTTGGACTTCCAGCCTCCAGAACTGTGAGCAGTATTTCTGTTGTGTGTAAGCCACTCAGGGTATGGGATTTTGTTACAGCAGCCTGAATGGACTATGTCAGGGGACCACCATTAACAGCCAGACTGAGGGAAGGGAGACAGAGAAGCAGCAGCTGTGGGGGCAGGAAGAGACTCATAAGAGGGTGGTGTCAGAAGACAAGGGAAGAGGAATCAACCACACCACATGTCAGGGGATGGCACACAACTATGTTCTTACTGAAAGGAAAGCGCTGTACACAGTTCTTTAAGGGTCAATCGCCCTTTAGGAATGACTCAAAAATGTATAAAATCCACTCCCAAATCCAAAAAGAACTGAGAAATAGAGAAGTGTGCAGAGAAACCACAGAGGGATCACGTCCATAGTAGGAGTAGAGTCTACTATGCTGCCAGGCACTGCAGAGTCATGGCACAGAAGGAGTTTAAAGGACAGTGCCAAGTGAAAACTGTGCATCAGCATGACAAAATCAAGTAGGCTCAACGATTTCACACACACCCTTGACATGTTTCTCCAGATGTTCTCCTTAGTTCTACAGCCAGCCAACGGAAGATTAACTGAATGGGACTCTTCTTTTCGAATGGCCATCTTAACACTTATGTTGAACTCAAGGTAGCCATTCTGCCTGGACTCTCAATGCCGTACACGGAGCTCCCCAGATGATTCCTAAGGGTTCTGGCTGGAGAGGTGCAGGCTGTCAGCACTGCAGTGACCACTCAGCCAAAAAGATGATGAGGGGAAGAACTCCTGCTGTTAAAAGAAATGCTCTAAAGCAGCTTACCAACACAGAATGCAAGTCACATCTGTAATTTCAAATTTTCAAGTAGCCACATTAAGAATTAAAAAGAGTCAGGCATGGTGGCTCACGCCTGTAAACCCAGTACTTTGGGAGGTTGAGGCAGGCGGATCATCGGAGATCAGGAGTTTGAGACCAGCCTGGCCAACATGGTGGTGAAACCCCTCTCTAGTAAAAATACAAAAATTAGACGGGCATGGTGGCACATGCTTATAATTCAAGCTACTCAGGAGGCTGAGGCAGGAGAATCACTTGAACCCAGGAGGCAGAGGTTGCAGTGAGCCGAGATCGTGCCACTGCACTCCAGCCTGGATGACAAGAACGAAATTCCATCTCAAAAAAAAAAAAAAAAAAAAAAAAAAAAAAGAATTAAAAAGAAACAGGCAGCTGAAATTTATTTTAAGAACACATTTTACTTGAATATATCCAAAATGTTATATTTCAACATGTAATCAACATAGAAATTATTAATGAAATGGTGTACAGGGTTTTTCCTATATGTTTTGGAAATCTAGTGTATATTTTACACCTAAAGCAGTCCCAATTTGGACAAGCCACAGTTCAAGTACTCAATAAGCCATGTGGCTTACTCAATAAGCCGCTACCACACTGGACAATGCAGGTCTAAATGGAATCTATGCAAACCAAGAGAAAGTTCTGATTCAACTAGAAAATCTCCAGGAAATATGCCCATGCCTGAGTTTTCAGGACAGGAAGAAGGGAAGTAAATTTCCCTGAAAGCAGTTATGAATTTTATGTAAGTACTCCATTGTGAAATCACAACGAACATCAGCAGGGCTGGGATGGTCAAGAAGGCTGCAGGACATGGCCTTGGGGAAGCAGGTGACCAACCAACAGGTGTTATCAAGGTTCTGTCTGTCACCAGCAGAGCCCAACTTCTAACCATCATTACCTTTCCAGGGTGCTTCTCCTTTATCCTTTTCATCTTCCAACAGCCCTATGAGGAAGGCAGGCCTTACCCCATTCCACATATGAAGAAACCGAAGCCCAGGCAATTTAAATAACTTGCTCATTTCTAGTTGCCCCTCTTAGACTTGGATCCAGAATGCAGGCCTCACCCCTATTCCAGGGGTCTTCAATAAGTAGCTGATCAGAAACAGCCGAAAACCCATGGCAAGCCCTACCTAGTTCCTGAACAACTCCCCACTTAATGACATTTCATACGCCACGTCCCTTCTGTAAAGAGCTTATGAGTTTTCAAAACATCCTCATGCCCATATATGATCACCGCTAAGGGATGTACCGACTGCCCTAGAAATAGTCTATAAAAGCCCAACTACAGCCCAGAGGGGCTGGCTCATCCAAGGTCATTCCTGGCCCTCATCACTACATTCAACATCTCTCTTCTACTGCATGCTGCCTCCCTTGATAACACCTTTTACTTTTCAGATAAAAGTTTTAAAGGTCAAGGTTATTTAAAAAACATTATTTTGTTGTTTTCTCAAACCAGTGGGTAACTTATGATAAGGCAGTTTTAATCAATCACACAAGTGACTTTACCATAAGATCTCCCTCCAACTCTGGCCAACCTTAAAGTGGCCTGACTGCATTCTCAGAGCTCTACGAGGTACTGGCTGCAGCCAGTGGGACCCCTGCCCTTACTAATCAATGTTCACATACACACTGATCCAATTCTGCAGAGTATAAAAGTGTGTGGCAGATCAGGGTACACAGATCCTTTTCCTTCCTCGGGTCTGGCTGAAGGGGAACTGAAGTAAGGGCTATCTCTGAGGTCTGGCCTTTATTTTACACACTTCACCTCCGTGGGGTCTCACCTTTTATTTATTTTAGGCAAGTCTAACAATTTGGGGTTTCTTGGCTCTTTGTAACTGTAGAACATGGGTTCCTTGCATATTTAACTGGGCCAACACTTAAATAATAGCTATTTATAGCTAACACATTGACTTCCAACTAGTGAGGAAAAGCTTCCTAGCCAATATATGTAAATATTGCTGAATGCAATAAGGTGAAGGCTCAGCGTCACATTTTAATACCAAACAGCCTGGCTCTCAAGGAATTGATCACATTAAGGCAAGAGATCAGTTATTCTCAAGGGAAAATAAGCATATTGCAGATAAATATACAAGAACTTCAAAATACCACTCTCTGACCCCCACAGCAATAAACACTTTCCAAACTTCCTTCACTTGTGAATTCTTAAGATTTTCACAACTGTTCAGTAAACAGGTATAAAAGAACGAAAACAGAATCCCAGAGATTTAAAAATGCACCCTGCTACACAGCTAACTGCAAGTACAGCTTGAACCTAGGACTTGTGGAAATGGGTCCAGAGGTCTCCCACCTGGGCCAGATGCTCTGACATAACCAGGACACCTGAGCATCATAACATCATCACTAGGACCCAAGGACTGCTTTCATAGGATATGAGTGAGTGCTTTACTTTCCCTTTAGTTAACCATATTCCAAGTCCATTCAAACTAAGGAAGTCATGCAGAACAAAAAATATCACTTTGCACAAAGGATGAAAGAGCTGACACATAAGCAGCCCCCAGCTGTCAAGGCTCAGGGACTTCCAAGCACACCAGGTCACCTTTTCTCATCAGGAATTCAAAGCTGAAGGTCAGCAAGTTTCTAGCCCAGGAGTGTGGTGGATTATTTCTAACATGTGATTTGAATAGTCTTGACAGTAGCCATGATGGCCTCCAGCCATGCCACAGTCCCGCAATCCAAGAGTCCCAGATGCAAAGGAAAGCCAACCAAGACCCCCGCTGGGAACCACTTCCGCACAGCAGGCGTGCCACGTCCTAAATGCAACACGACTGCACCCTGCCCAGTGGAACTCGTGCATTCAGAAGAGAAGGGAGGTCAAGGAGGAGAAGGAGAGAAGAGAGAAAAGCAGAGAGAAAGCAGCAGTCAGCATCATTCTTACTTTTCTGGCAGCGGTTTGTGGTCCAGCAGCGGTAGTTGTACTCATTGTTGATGGTGGTCTTCTCGCACATCGGCTTCTCCTCCATGGTCCCCGGACACAGGTCCCCGCATTCCTTTGGGGGCTTATTCCCCACAATGTAGTTATTGGACACTGCATCCAGGATCAGGGACCAGTCCACAGTGGAGAGGTAACAGAGGTCAGCATTTTTCTCAATCCTGATGGCCCCCCGAGTAATGTTCCTCAAGTTGTAAAGCCCAATATCCTTGAGATTGGTCATCTCAAAGATGACCAGGGCGTAGTTGTAGAAGAGTTTCCAGCCGCGGATTACCGTGAGGTTGGGGAACAGGTCTCCGAGGCTCTCTAGGCCAGCCACTCGGAACAACAGCAAGTACTCGGTGATGACCGTGAGCTTGGGGAAGCGGTAGCTGCGGTAGTCCTCAGCCTTGGAGATGAGCAGGATGTGGAGGTAGCCCTCGATCACCGTGCAGTTCTCCAGGCGCTTCAGCTGCTGATAGTCGTTGCGGATGTCGATGCCCGGCCCACAGACTGAAGGGAGACAAGAGGGTAAACGTCTCAGTTAAAAGAAAATAATTTTTAAAACTATTTTTCCAACAATAATACAGTTCGTTTTTAGGAATCCTGTATTATTATTAAAGAAATAAGGTTTGGCCAGGTGTGGTGGCTCACGCCTGTAATCCCAGCACTTTAGGAGGCCGAGGCGGGCGGATCACGAGGTCAGGAGATTGAGACCATCCTGGTTAACACAGTGAAATCCCATCTCTACTAAAAATACAAAAAATTAGCCGGGCATGGTGGCGGGCACCTGTAGTCCCAGCTACTCGGGAGGCTGAGGCAGGAGAATGGCGTGAACCCGGGAGGCGGAGCCTGCAGTGAGCTGAGATTGCGCCACTGCACTCCAGCCTGGGTGACAGAGCGAGACTCTGTCTCAAAAAAAAAAAAAAAGAAAAAAGAAATAAGGTTCAATCATTCACGGCAAAGCTGTGGGTTGCAGACTGACAGTCTAGGTGGCTAACCAGTTAGCTGGCATTCATTCTGGGCCAGACTGTGCAGCACACACCAACCGACTATGGGAGAGGCCATCCCCGTCAACCTTGCAAACTAAAACTTACAGCCCAGGGGCACACAGAGGGACAGGCGAAAGTTAAATCTGCAACCCAGGCCAGCCCAACTCCACCACTGCACACTCCTGGTCCCTTCTGCAGAATGTCAGTTGCCAAGGCCTGAGCAACAGCTCAGCAGCCAACTATCAATAACTTACTACTGCACCCTGCCTGAAGGGTACAGGGTAATCAGTCTACTCTATACTGGAAAACTGTCACTGTGACCTGGAAAGTGGGGACTCCAAAACGCATATTCGACATGAGCCGAGTAGACTGTGTTCTCCCCATATCTGCATTAATGTAAACATAAAGGATAACCTAAGATTAAAAACATGATTTTTTTATGAATAAAAGAAGCATAAATTCCAACTTTAAGAGTTTTATTGATCAAGAAAGCATGCTTCCTACAGAGAGTTTAGAGGTAATAACAACAACAACAACAAAAAAAAACAGTAAAAATCATCAACGATCTCAATATTCCAAGATAAACAATGTTAACACTATGCCAATTATCCACTCTCTATAAATGAAGGCAAGTGAAATCAGACAAAAATATGACATTTGTAAACACACTTCCTTCACTTAACATTCTACTAAGTCAATACATGTCCTTCTACAACATCATTTTAAGGGGACAGTAATTCCAGGGTATGAATACACACCATGAGGCTTTTTTTTTTTTTTTAAACCAATCCCTTATTGTTGGACATTTAGGTTAGCTCCTGTTTTGCACATTATAAACAACACTCCAGTGAACATTCTTGGCAGATACCCAAGACTATTTTCTTAGGATAAATCCCTAGAAGTAGAATTGCTGGGCCAATGCATTTGTAGATTTTAAAGGCTTTTCATAAAATGGCCTCAGTACTGGATGACTTATTTTCTAAATTCTAGGCACAGACACACACCAAGAAAACTTTTTGTTATAACCTTTTTTAGGATTTAATAATCCCCAAGTCCACCATTAAAGCTTCTCAGATAGAGTGAAGTTTTCTGATGGATGTAATTAATTTGGGAAGCACCCAACGTGTATGACACCATGAGAAATGCTAACAGGCAGTGCCCTGACCTCTGAGGAGGCTCATGGTAAAGGCAAGGGGCTAAGATCCATGAGGAACAATTGTCACATGAGGCAGGTGATCAGCGGTGTGCACACAGCAAGTCCACTCTAGATGTGAATGGAATTAAGCAGGACAGACAAGAGGTGGTGTCCAAGCTTCGTGCCACTGTGCTGAGGGAAGCTCTCGGCTTCCCTGATTCCACACTGCTCTGCCTTCTACCTTGCCTCTAAATGTTGGTTGCTATCCTCAACCATTTCCTATGTCACCTCATCCACACAAGTGGCTTCCTGTGCCACTCATACTCTAGATGATGATCAAATTCATGTCACTAGTCCAGACTCTTCTGAGCTCTAATGTATATATCCATCTGAGTATATCCACTGAGGTGTCTAATAACTCATTCATTCCCCCACAAAATCCACCTTCCAAGCTTCTAAACTGTAGTACTCTCATTCTCTGAGTTGCTCATGTTAAAAATCAAAGAGTCATTCCTGATTCTTCTCTCCTCTCACACCTCACATATTTAGTCCAGCAATAGACCTCAGGGTTCAAGCTCCCAAGGCTATGAGAATCTTGGTTGCTCTTCCCACAAGGCCGTCCCACCTCATTCCTCCCTGAGCAGCACACTGTTCCTCGACAACCCCACACACTTCCCTCCCAAAGTACACCACTCTCTGCAGGACATGGCTCTGGCCTTTCTTCTCATGGTCTCTCTCATCACTACCAACACAATGGCAGCTCCAGTTGGTTCACTATTATATCCGCAGTGCCTAAAACAGTACTTGGTGTGCTAAAACAGTACTTGGTGTGCCTAAAACACTACTTGGATGCATCACATGGGACACATGCAGAATGAGTTAACTTCATCATTCATTCAGTGTCCGTGTGTCTCCACTACTTTAGCTCTGATCTGAGCCACCATCATCTCCAGCTTGGCCTAAAGCAACATATTCCCCATGATCCAGCCTCCCCACGGTCCATCCCTGTCCCAACACCATCCCACAAGACTCCACAGGAGTCGCCAACCTCCAACACACTGAGCTCCTCCTCTGCTCATATCCTGCTGCCCACAGTGCTTCTGCTCCTTCAGGAGGTTGCCCCATTCTCTCACCATGTGAGTCTCCACTCAAACGTCACCTCCTCAGAGCTTGGCCTAAACACCTTACCTTCAACTATTCCCCCAACTGTCCCCCAACTCCTCCCTCCCTACCTCTCATTTCTCTTCTCACTTCTCTGAAAGCTCATTTTATATAATATTTTTAATAATCTTGTGCGTGAAACAAAGTTTGTGTACAATGAACCATTTTATTACCCTTTGTGGAGGTGTTTGAGGGAATCTGGGCATGTGTGGAAAAGACACATCACATCTGAAGGGGGCCAGGAGGGTCTTTTTTCCCTTGGGGACACTAAATTAACTGTGGGTCGTGCGCCTGAGTTTTGACTATGACCCGTCACATGAGGTGAGGTGTGGAATTTTCCACTTGTGGTATCATGTCAGTGCTCCAAAAGCTGAAACTTTTGGAGCATTTTGGATTTTGGATTTTTGGATTAGAGATACTCAATCTGTATAAAGTGTTAGGCATCTATTTACTTGTTATTTCCAACAGATCACAAAATTCAGTACCTAGTGGAAGAACATGAAGACATAGACTGAAGCAAGCTGAACTTCATACTGCAATCAAACTGCAGACAGGAGGAAAGAATCTGCTTCACTTTGCCATCTGGCCCCCCTTCCACAGCCAGTGTTGACCACCAGTTAAGAGACGCCACGCTACAGAGCTGGAACTGTGAATTTCCTTCAAATGAAAGGGCAGTCTCCATACTCGACATTTTTCCTCCCATTTACGAAGAAAAGAGAAAAAAAGCAGGAAGAAGTTACCCACTTATTCTGGAAGAAAAGACAAGCCCAAGCCACAGAGCATGAGGCAGGGCCTAGGAACCAGCTGTTTTGGATCCTATGACTGACACCATTGGTCTTCAGGATGTTCTGTGATAGAAACAGTGAAAAAGAAAACCAAGCTGGACCATGAATGATAGCAGCGTTCAGGAGGTGCAAGCCACAAACAGGAAAGAGAATAAAACATGCTCCACTGGTGCCATGAAATAATTCATGCACCGAGGGAGTACACAGTAAACACAGCACAGGAGGGAAAGACACACCCTTTGTGGCTACTCACTGATGATTAAAAGGAAAATGCAAAATACCCTTTCTCCCTTCTCAAAAGAACTGATATTGGCATGATCCAAAAACAAACCCAAAAACTTTAGGAATGTGAAATCCCAGGCAGCCCTGTAAAGAATAAGACAAGCAGGGAAGCAGAGAGAAGGGGTACAGCTGGAAGATGGGGACAGTGGGGCTTCAGCAAGTCCCCAAAGCCAGAGAATGGCAACAGCAGAACCAAAACAGATGGGGGTGCTGGGAGGCAGGGAAGGGAGTTGGGAGGGACAGGCAGGGGCTTGGTACCTGGGTAAAATTCACTTCTACAAAGATGTCATTTTATTTAATTGATTTTTAGACATGGTCTCACTGTGTCATCCAGGCTAGAGTGCTGCGGCACAATCATGGCTCAATGCAGCCTCAACCTCCTGGGCTCAAGCAATCCTTCCACCTCAGCTTCCCAAGTAGCTGGGACCACAGGGGTACACCGTAACACCTAGGGGTTTTTTTTGTGTTTGTTTTTTGTTTTTAATTTTTTGGCAGACAGAGGGTCTCCCTATGTTGCCCAGGCTTATCTCCAATTCCTGGGCTCAAGCAATCCTCCAGCCTCAGCCTCCAGAAGTGCTGGCATTACCACCACATCTGGCCAAAAGATGCCATTTTAAAGAAAGCCTAAAAAGTCAGGCACAGTGGTTCACACCTGTAGTCCCTGCATCTTGGGAGCCCAAGGCAGGTAGACTGCTTGAGGCCAAGAGTTTGAAACCCTATCTCTACTAAAAATACAAAAATTAGCCAGGGGTGGTGGTACACGCCTGTAATCCCAGCTACTTGGGTGGCTGAAGCACGAGAATCACTTGAACCCAGGAGGCAGACGTTGCAACGAGTCAAGATCACACCACTGCACTCCAGCCTGGGAGACACAGAGCAAGAGTCTGTCTCAAAAAATAATTAAAAAATTAAATTA
The DNA here is from genome assembly GCF_024542745.1 of Macaca thibetana thibetana. Classification (NCBI taxonomy): domain Eukaryota; kingdom Metazoa; phylum Chordata; class Mammalia; order Primates; family Cercopithecidae; genus Macaca; species Macaca thibetana. The sequence continues at coordinate 91,818,059 of NC_065584.1, forward strand.
AATTAAATGTTAAAATGAAGCCTTTCAGTTGAAATGAGCACTGTTAACAAAATACTCCTAGGTATTTTCTAAAGATCAAGAGGCAGAATGTCTGCTCTAAGAACTTAGGTGAATGGCTTATACAAGCTATACATATTTTGAAAATAAATCCCTAAGACCTAAATGTTAATAGGAGAAGGGCTAATGAAAAGCATTTGGCTGAGAAAACTCCCCAAAGCTGTGTATCTAAGTATTTGGAAGAGCTACATGAGAGTTGTAACTTATATCTTAGACATAACCTTGTGGTCCTAGAAAAAGAAAAACAGCGTGACTCCCATGAGCCCGGAGTGCCCTTTACCAGCTCCTGCCCTCAGGCAGACACACCTCACCTCTAAATCTCATCTTCCTCACCTGCAAAACCAGCTGTCACTACCTACCCTATAGAAGCTGGCATAAGAATCAGGTAAGTGCTTCTGTGTTACTGCAAACAGTAATAACTTTTAATAGCTGTTATTAAGTAAATATTAATGGAAATATTGATCTATTTTGTTGCCCCAATGTAAATATTACTAATATACAACAAAGGAGGGTGGCATGAATTAGCAAAATTATTGATTATCCTTCTGTCAACAGTTCCATTAAAGAATGTTATAGTTACCCATTTAGCTAAAATGGATAACTACGTGATCCACTCTTCTTTAAAAATATGGGATAGGTTGGCTGGGCGCGGTGGCTCACGCCTGTAATCCCAGCACTTTGGGAGGCTGAGGTGGGCGGATCACGAGGTCAGGAGATCGAGACCATCCTGGCTAACATGGTGAAACCCCGTCTCTACTAAAAATACAGAAAAAAATTAGCCGGGTGTGGTGCACTCGGAAGGCTGAGGCAAGAGAATGGCGTGAACCCGGGAGGCCGAGCTTGCAGTGAGCTGAGATCGTGCCACTGCACTCCAGCCTGGGTGAGAGTGAGACTCAGTTTCAAATTTAAAAAAAAAAGGAAAAAAAAAGAAAAAGAGGCTGGGCGCGGTGGCTCACGCCTGTAATCCCAGCACTTTGGGAGGCTGAGACGGGCGGATCACGAGGTCAGGAGATCGACACCATCCTGGCTAACATGGTGAAACCCCGTCTCTACTAAAAAATACAAAAAAACTAGCCGGGCGAGGTGGCGGGTGCCTGTAGTCCCGGCTACTCGGGAGGCTGAGGCAGGAGAATGGCGTAAACCCAGGAGGCGGACCTTGCAGTGAGCTGAGATGCGGCCACTGCACTCCAGCCTGGGCAACAGAGCGAGACTCCGTCTCAAAAAAAAAAAAAAAAAAAAAAAAAAAGAAAAACAAAAAGAAAAGGGATAGGCTTAGCTTACAGTTGGAAATAAAAGACGTTGGGAAACATAATTAGCCTTCTTTTACTACAGGTCTACAGGCACACTGTGAAGGTAAAACACATTAGTGAACCAATCATCATCTTTAATTTTGATGGTAAAACCCAACGTAACAAAACCTTTGGGCTTATATGAGAAGCCGATTTTGTCTCAGTAAGCAGCACAATATAATAGTTCTTTACTTCTCTTAAAATGAATCCTTTGGAACCAATAACTTAGTACAACAAAAACCCTCTCTAGACACTATCCCTCTGTGAAAGTCAAAATGATTTAAGAGGTTAAGAGAGGATTAGTGTATCACTGAATTTTGCACAAGGAAGACAGAGCAACCATCCCTCTACCAAGTGGCAAATTAAATGAAAGAAAAGTTTTAATAGAACAATGGACAGAACCCTGGGAACACAAAGACAGGGCCCCACAACTCCCTTATCTTAGAGGAAGTCAGGAAGACTTCTCAGCGGAGAGGACCCTGAAAGATGAGCAGGGTCTTGCCAGGAAGGGTGGGGGGCAGGGCACTCCAAGCAGAGGCAGAAGCACACCCTGGGAGGCAGCTGGAGCTGATGCCTGGTTGCAGTTGAGAGAACCCCAGGGGTGCAGCCCACGTGGCAGGGAGCACAACAAAGGCAATGGGACAGATGCTAGAAAGCAAACTGAGACAAAAGTGTGTGGGAGGTCAACTTCACTTTGCATGTAGGAGGACGGTGTTGAAAGTCCTCAACATGCATCAGGACCACTTGAAGGACTTGTTAAAACACAAGAGGTGAGGTCCCAAAATTTATGTTTCTAATATGCACCCAGGTGATGCTGATGCTGCTGGCCTAAGCAGCACCCTGTGAAACCCACTGCCCTAGGAAATAATTGAATAACCCACCCCACCACCTGTCACTACTCTCCCTACCCACCTTATCTGCAGTGTGGTGCAGGTATAGCCTGTGCACCTGTTACTTCTCAAATCGACATTCACTCTCTCAAAAAACCCCAAGAAGCCCGTAGAAACTATGCACGAAACAAAGCAAAGCAGAAGAAAAATGGGGTGGAGACAGACTCTCCCTAGTACATGATCCTCCCGTGCTGTGCCCTTCAAGGTCTGAGCATACCCTCCTTGTGCTCAGAGAAGAGAGAGCATGGGTTTCTTCAGGCCTCATTCCTAATAGAAAAATCAGAGATCAGAAAAGGAGGAAAAAGACAATCTTATGATAACAAACACTACTGACACTTCAGTTTGTTACAGTAGAATTTTCTGTGTAAGTGTAAACAGACACAATTCATGTTAAGCCCTTTATCTTCATGTGTCAATCAGAATGTTTACATTGTATATATGTACATTCCCATTTCACACAGACAGCAATCCTGGCCACCTAACACATTCAGTAACTGAAGGCAATGATAAGAATGTAAGGGATTACCATTATAGAGGTAACTCTGAGAACAGAAATTAAAAACTAAGTGTAATTTGAATGTGAACACTGTTTTTTACTGCCACAAGAGCCACCTACATCATGCACATAAACAAAATAAATGGACACATAAAGGGCAGTCTTGAAGGCTCAGAATGTTAAAACAGAGTGCTACATATAGCAAAGAACTTACAAAGATGGGGAGGATGTTTCTATCCTGCCATGCCAATTAAGACACAGAAACTTTAACGGGAATTAATTCAAAGACTAAAGGGAACGCAAGCCCCAGTGTCCCCTCCACTTAAAGCATCTGTAGCCAAACAGATTGACGCAGAATTGGTGCAGAGCTGTATTTGCAACAACTGTTTTCCTGGATCTTCATAAAAACAACTTTATCTGCTCTGACAGTTACTCCAAATGCCTTTCTGATCTTAAAATATCCCAAAGCCCAATACTCTCTAAGTCTCTATATTTCAAAAAGCACCCTTATAAGAGTCTCTAATCCTTTCTAATTATCCACAGCTCCCATGGGTGGCTGGCTTCTCGATGAAGCAGGACACCAGGAGCTAGAGTCCCTCAGAGTCAGAGCTCATCGCCTCACCATGAGGCCTTCCGAGGGGCAGCCCCTGCCTAGTCCCACACCCTGTCCTCACTACCACCTAGCACCCACCATGCATGAAACAGCACCCTAAACCTCTGAAGGGTAGACTGTACAGCCAGAGGATGGTGCTGTGAGGTGCAGCCAAGCTAGGACAAGGCCCATGCTAAGCAGGCACCTGCAAAAACCAGGCTCCTCCTCTCTCTCTCTCTCTCTCGTGACTTTCAACTTTCTGCTCAGAACCAGGCAAATGTCCTAAATAAAAGTCAGCCCTGTGTCCCCTGTCCTCTCACTGGCTTCGTTTTGTAGAACACATTACATCATTCCAGTTACAGTTCACATCCTCATTTCAAAAGCATTTTACTTTGCCCTACAATGCTCCAGTTTCCTTAAGTGACCTGTACTCTTTTCAATTAGCCAGTTATCTAAGTCTAGCTGATAACAGTGTAGAAATCCCACTCATCTGTTCCCCTACCCTGCAGTGTGATTCTTCATGGATGTGGTGTCAAAACAGAAGCTCCCTGAAATACTGAGGCTTTCTATCTGATCTGGGGACTTTCCTAGAGAGGAAAAGGACTGGGCTAGTATTCAGAGACCAGCTACCTCTTGGTTCCATCACTAACCACCCACCACATGGCCAGAGGTTAGTCACTACATCATTTGAGTTCATGCACAGGAAGGAAATCCTCTCACATGCAACAAGCTGGATGAAGCTTGAGGACATTATGCTAAGTGAAATAAGGCAGTCACAAAAGAAGAAATCCTGCCAATTCTGCTCATAGGTACTCAAAGCAGTCAGACTCACAGAGACAGCAGAAAGTGGTTGCCCATGGCTGGGGCAGGAGAGAATGGGAGTTATTAATGGGTACAGAGTTTCCGTTTTTCAAGATTAAAAGTGTTCTAGATACTGATTGGACAGAAGCGTAAATGTACTTAAACTGTACACTTTAAAATGTTAAGATGGGAGGACAGCGGGCCCAGTGGCTCACGCCTGTAATCCCAGCACTTTGGGAGGCAGAGGCGGGTGGATCACGAGGTCAGGAGTTCAAGACCAGCCTGGTCAACATGGTGAAAACCCATCTCTACTAAAAATACAAAAATTAGCCAGGCGTGCTGCCTGGCACCTGTAATCCCAGCCACTGGGGAGGCTGAGGCAGGAGAATCACTTCAACCTGGGAGACAGAGGTTGCAGTGACCCAAGATCGCACCATGGCACTCCAGCCTGGGCAACAGAGCAAGAATCCGTCTCTTTTTTTAAAAAAAAAAAAAAAAAGAAGAAGAAGAAGGGAGGCCGGGTGTGGTGGCTCATGCCTGTAATCTCAGCACTTTGGGAGGCTGAAGCTGGGGGATCACTTGAGGCCAGGAATTCGGGAACAGCCTGGCCAACATGGTGAAACCCTGTCTCTACTAATAGTACAAGTTAGCCAGGTGTGGTGGCACACCCCTGTAATCCCAGATACTCAGGAGACTGAGGCATGAGAATCGCTTGAACCCAAGAGGCGGATGTTGCAGCGAACTGAGATCGTGCCACTGCACTCCAGCCTGGGTGGCAGAATGACACCCTGTCTCAATAAAAAAAAAAAGATGGTAAGTTTTATATGTATTTCACCACAATTTCAGTATGGGGGAAAGCTCTGCTGCATTTTAACACAAGTGTAAGTGGACAGCTGAGGGCAGACCACACAGCCCATCCACCACCGAGAACGAAGGGGAACCCAGATGGAAGGAAAGCAGGTTCAACCACAGCTCTGCTGCAGATACAGCACACATAGGCCAGGCATTTAAAGATGCCACCCATACCAGGTGTGGCTGTGGGCCTGCATCCAGCACAGTCAGATTCATCAGGACACAAATAGAAGGGTCCCCCAGGAGTGCTGCACTGACTCCTCAGGGAAATGGGCTCTGGGCACACAGCCACAAGCAGGCAGGGGTGGCAGAGCAAGTGGACGCCCGCATGCAACCTCTGTATTGAGTGGGCAGGAGCTAAAACACTCTATGCAGCCAACCACTCTGCCAACTGAACTGTAGCAGGTTCTCACTAACTGACATGATTCAAGGGCAGAAGCTACAACCCATTGTACTGATTTTCTAAGTCTCAGTGTTCTTCACATCTGTACCTCAACACAGTTCTTCCTTTGTAAAATGCAGCAAGGTTACTACAAGGGTCGATCACTGGTCGAGCCTGTCCCAGCGAGCCCCTGCCTTCCCTTCAGTGATCACTCCCACTCTTGCCAAAGCCTTTATACCTGCTACAACTTCTGCATTTACTCTTCTGCTCTAACACCTCCAGATTCACCTCTTCCCCCAAAGGAGTACTTTTTCCACTGCGTGCTCATCCGAGCATCCGGAGGACAATCCGCATCCCTGACTTCTTCGCTGAGGCCTGCTACAATTTCTACTAAGACCAGGCAACCTCGGCATTTAGGACTTCTCCATCCACACCCACAGGAACCTCTGCCCCCCAGCTCAGCCGGACAGCAACCCCATGGAGGCCAATCCCATCATCAGCCAGGAGAGGATGTCTAAAACCAGAACTCTCAGCTTCCCCCAAAAAAAAAAAAAAAAAAAAGAAAAATCACCTGAAGACCTTTCTCCCGAGCAGCTCAATGCCGCTCTGCTCCAGATGACAGCCAATCATAGCCCAACACTCAGGCCTCCTGGTAGTAACATTTTCTTATCTGCACTCTAGCAGTGGTATCAACCAAAGGCAAAAACAGAAGAAAAACACTGCTACAAAGTGAAGCCCTGGGTCAGAAGCCATAAACCATCATAAACCACAATAACCTGGGTTTTGGGGATGTGCCAATTTTCTTGGTATACGGATTTTTTCTTAATAGGTATATTCCAGGAACACATACTTTGTCTACAATACCTTGCTAAAATCTCTTTGTTGACAAGGTGAAGAAATATGAACTACATCCGAATAGCTTAGTAAATGTTCAATTTACCCTCCAAAGTGCTGATTAATGAATAGACCAAGGAAGGTCTCTAGTGGAAGGACACAGGGCTCTTTCTGAGTACTGTATATTTCAACATTTTTATCAATTACTTGAAGGATGGCACAGATAAAATGTTTATCTAATTCAAAGATGACAAGTTTCCAGGAGCAATGGCAAATACATTGGATGACAGAGTCAAGAGCTAAAAAGATCAACAGATTGGAATTGCAATAGAGAGGAAATAAATGCTATTTGGACACTTGGGTGCAAAAAAAGAAATGCACAAATGTAGGAGGTGTGAAAAAGACTTAGGAGATTTAATTGGATATAATTTCTGTATGTGACGATGTGATGTTGTGGCTGCCAAAAAAAAAAAAAAAAAGAAAAAGTCAGGCAGTCTTAGACTGTACCTAAGGGAAACTTAGTAAGGGGCCAGGGGAGAGACCCTGAAAACTGGGTTTCCGCCTCCATACATTAAGAGACATAAGTCAGTGGAAGAACATCCAAGTGGGAGCAGGGACCAGAAGTCCCTTCTCATGGAGAACAGCTGCAGAAACCCAGCACACAAAGGTCTCCAAGGAGGGGGACTGATCAGGCTCTTTATGACCCTGCTGGGGGACAGAAACAGAAAACTTAGATCAACACAGGGTGAGAGATTGTGGTTTCAGGTAAGAACAGACAGTAGGATTCATTTGAAACCAGACTGGACTGCCTAAAGAGATAATGAAGATTTCTGCGGAGCTGCGCCTTTCTGAGATTGTATAAGCCTGATGTGATTTACTATGATAACTCTTTTGGGGTGTTACTTGCTCTGTTTTGCAGCTAAGGAAACTGATGGTTAACAATGACCAAATGACCTACCTGGGATCACTCAGGTAATTTAGGGAGCAGAGCTGAGGCTTAAATTGAGATGACCTCACGTGATTCTAGGGGTAGAAAATTCCTCTTTGGAAGTATCTCTTAAGGCTGACAAGGATGCTACAGCCAGGTGCATACGATGGAAGAGGGGCTCTCTCACACACATCGTGCATGTTGAGAGCCATCTGACCAGAATGGGCACTTCTTTAAAGCCTCTGAGAATAGAAACCTCTGTCAACCCCAATGCCTTGACCTGTCAAAGGAAGGCAACATATGGAGCTTGTAAAAAGCTTTACAGAGCTTCACTTTGTATCTCATAACCCATATGTAAAGGAATAAAACTGACTTACTGGGGAAAATACTATTATTTCAGCCTTTATATTCCACTGAAAAGCATACACTGTTTGCACAAGTTAACTATACTGCGGAATATCAAATGTTTTTGTTCACAACCCATAGAGGGAGAAAAAAAAAATAAAGACAGAAAACACAATCTAACCCAGCTACATGAACTCCTCCTGCACATACAACACTTTCCTTAGAGGACAGAAATGGATCTCACAAATTTGGAACACAAGATTTCCACTTCATCAGGCAACTGCCACTCATCACACCCTGTTTCTATTAAATCCCATTCCCTTCATTATCTCCACACTTAGCGTTCCTTCCACACACTGCTTACACACAGTTCAAACTTTCCCCTGAAAGCCACAGGAAAGTTGGCCTCCCTGACCTCGGCGCACCCATTCTTTATTCATTGCTGATGCTCAGATCACACAAAGATCCCTTCATGCTAAGAAAGTTTCCACCCCACCAGAAAATCTATACATTCTTCCATGGAAATTGAGAAGTACATTTTTTTTTCTCTTTTACAAGTTCCAGTTGAGAACAATATAATTCTCAAACAGATGCAGAGCTCAGACAAGCATGAGTAACCCTTGCCTTTAAAGCAAACCAGGCAGTGAAGTGTGAGGGGCCAAGTGTCAGTCACTGGCACCGGCATCCCCCCACCCTGAGTCTGGCCCAGGAGCACCGGAGGCTGAGGTCCAAAAAGAAAAAATGGGGAAAGTCAGGCTGCCACAACCGCATCACTCCAGGAAGGTGCGGATGTTCACAGAGCCACACAGCAGTACAAGTGGGGGTCCCTAAGCCTCCCTATGGCTCATCTTCTCTGAAGGGCTGACAGGCATGCTAATGGATTGTCGTAGAGGATTAATGAGCCTGCCATGGGCCAGGAACACATGAATGAACGGTGCAGTGACATCTTTGAGGAGCCGCCTCACCCCTTTAATAACCCTCCAATTTTGTTTCCCTGCACCCTTGCGCTCCAGCACGAACTCTGTTAATTTGCTTAAAAGTCAGCAGCATGTTACATCATGTAGACAAGAACAATTAGGTTTTTTAAAAAAAAAAAAATCCAGAGGAATAAAAGTATACCAATTAAGTACAAAAGGGATCAATGTAAATGTTCCTTGGTACCACATAAAGGACACATTTCCAAATGGTCACCAGAAATGAGGCAGGTGCTGCCAAGCAGCATGCTGACAAAGTCAGAAATGTCTCCCATTACTCCTCTTTATGATAGCACGAGTGCAGCCTTGAAGAAGTCTACCCTTGACAGTGGGCAGAAACAGAAGACAGGAGGTCAAGCCAGGCAGTGGCTCATGCCTGCAATCCCAGCACTTTGGGAGGTCAAGGCAGGCATACTGTTTGAGGCCAGGAATTCGAGCCCAGCCTAACCAACATGGTAAAACCCCATCTCTACTAAAAATACAAAAATGAGCATGGCATGGTGGCACACACCTGAAGTCCCAGCTACTCAGAAGGCTGAAGCACGAGAATCACTTGAACCCAGTAGGTGGAGGTTACAGTGAGCTGAGATCATGCCATTGCACTCCAGCCTGGGTGACAGAGCAAGACTCCATCTCAAAAAACAAACAAAACAGGAGGTCATTCAATCAGGGAACAAAAACATCCCTGGAAGGTGGAGACGACCCAAAAGGCAGGCAAGCCGCTGTGCCCAGTGCACCAGGGAGGCAGCAAGCCCCAGGCACCCACCAAGCGAGTCTACAGCGTCCTCTGCATTCTGCAGCGGGAGGCAGGGCTGCTGGATAGCAGCCCCATTCAGCAGCTTTGTGGACCAGTCCTCCTAGGGACCTGCTGTAGAACAAAGCTCAAGGTGTGAAGGAAAACAAAACCCAAAGCATCAAATCCCCACAACAGGGTGGTAAATCCTGTCCCCCCTACATGGAAGTGGCACTACTCCAAGGCAAAGCGAATGCTCCCCCGCCCATGGCCAACATCATCTCTATGCCTGCTCTATTCTGCTCATCCAGGACCCAGCTTCCATGACCAAATACATCTTCGAGCCATAGCACAGCAGCCTACATTTGCTGAATGGCACAGCAGGAGACAGCAAGGATGTTCATATGGGGTCAGGGGGGCACTGCCAGCTCTCCCCACACAGCCCTGGGTTAGGGAACCACAGAACATGCTCCACCAGCCCCTCCATGCTCTCTAGGAAACACCACGGGCAAAGGGAACATGGGACAAAGGGACATGGGACAAAGCCTTGGCAAAATGCAATCATGCTGGAGACTAAGGATCCAGGGTCTCCCACTGCTCCACCACTCATACCTCCCACCCAGGCTTACCCCACCATGAGGCCCCTAGCATCCAGGGCGGGGGTGGCTACGTCTATATCCCGCCTACTGATGTCCCCATACTATCAAGCAGCTCTTACCAATGTATCAGGTGGTAAACGACAGACTCTCACTGACTCCATTTTTAAATTCTGGGACATATGACCAAGCACAACATCTTAGGTAGGTATTGTGGGAAAGAGCTTTTAGATAATGGCTTTGATTCCTTGAGGGTAGGCCCCAATTTTGTTTATATTGTTGACCAGAGCTTGGTACTAAACAGAGTTTCCAAATGTTACTGGAAAGTCCAATCTTACCATCATCTTACATTAAGGTTTCCAGGGTATGGTAAATACACTTCTGAAAATTAGAGAAATGCAAACTAAGATATTTTTAACTTGGCTGGGCATAGTGGCTCATTCCTATACTCCCAGCGCTTTGGGAGGCCAAAGCAGCAGGACTGCTTGAGCCCAAGAGTTCAAGACTATAGTAAACTACGATGATGACACCACTGCATTCCAGCCTGAACAACAGAGCAAGACCCTACCTCAATCAATCAATGTTCTTTTTTTCTTTGGAGCCAGGGTATCACGCTGTCACCCAGGCTGGAGTGCAGCGGCAAGATCTCAGCTCACTGTAGCCTCAACTTCCTGGGCTCAAGTGATCCTCCCACATTGGCCTCCCAAGTAGCTGGGACCAAAAGCAAGCACCACCATGCCCAGCTAATTTTTTGTAGTTTTGGTAGAGATGGGGTTTCACCATGTTGCCCAGGCTGATCTTGAACTCCTGACCTCAAGTGATCTGCCCACCTCAGACTCCCAAAGTGCTGGGATTATAGGCATGAGCCACTCTGTGCCTGGCCAATCAAAGAAATATTTTTAACTTCACATATTCACATACAAAAAACTACCAATCTAATAACACCAAGCTTGAGTGAGGACATGGGGCAAAAGGCACTCGCCTACTTTTGGAAGGGGCATATGTGTACAAGTCATTTTGGAGGACAGCATCTACCTAAAAATACAAATGCCTATAACCTCTGACCAGTGACTCCTCTTCTAGAGATCCAATCCTCATGTCAGTGGGGCAAATAGATGTATGTCCCAACACATACACTGCCTCATCCAGGTGGTCAAGGTTAACAACAATGGTGATAAGTCATGCTGACAAACGATTGAAGGGAGAGCATTTCAGGTTTGCGGTCTTGCTCCCAAAAACCCATGGTCCCAGTCTAACCATAAGAAAACCATAGGCCGGGCGTGGTGGCTCACATCTGTAATCCCAGCACTTTGGGAGGCCGAGGCGGGCAATCACCTGAAGTCAGGAGTTCGAGACCGGCCTGTCCAACATGGTGAAACCCCATCTTTACTAAAAATACAAAAATTAGCTGGGCATGGTGGCGGGCACCTGTAATTCCAGCTACTCGGGAGGCTGAAGCAGGAGAATTGCTTGAACTCGGGAGGCAGAAGTTGTAGTTAGCCGAGGTTGTGCCATTTCACTCCAGCTTGGGAGACAAGAGACTCCATCTCAAAAAAAAAAAAGAAGAAGAAGAGGAAAACCATGAGACAACTCCAAATTAAGGGACAATATGCACAAAACCTGGCCAGTGTCCCTCAAAACTGTCAGAGTCACCAAGGACAAGGAAAGTCTGAGACACTGTCACAGACCAGAAGAGGTGAAGGAGACAGCTAAATGTAATGTGCTGTGATGTGCTATTCTGCACAGGATCCTGGACCAGGAAAGGAACATTGGGCAAAACTGGTAAAATCCAAAGAAAGTCTTGAGTTTAGTTCACTGACAGTCATGGACTAATGCTGGTTCCTTAGTTGTGGCAAATTACCACGGTGACATAGAATGTTAACAAGAGGGGAAGCTGTTAAGAGGTACATGGGAACTCTCTGGACTACCACGGCAACTTTTCTGTAAATCTAAAACTATTCTAAAAGGAAAAGTTTACTTAAAGAAAAGAGTGAGTATGCATGAGCATGTAAGCCGCAGGACAACAGGGCTATTTTAAATGTTTTTTGAAAAAGTATCCTTACTGCTCTGTGGCTTGCTTCTGCCTGACCCACCAACACCGCCCCACCCTGCCGCCTCCAGTTTCTTATGCAGGTGGACATAAACAAACGGAAAAAATGCCTGGAAGGAGACAAGCTGATGGGCCAGTAGTTCCTTCTGAGGAGTGAAGCAGACTCAGAGTAGCAGGAAGAGGTGAGGGTGAGCTGTATTACCCATCACCTTCTACTCTGTGACTGTGTATTGTTCTAATTTCAATAAGAAACACACATTCACGTATTAATTGTATACTTAAAATCATTTTAAAAACAAAGATCATTCTGCTATAGGAAGAGAGCCAAGATTTATTAAAATGAAAAACCACAAATTGCAAATCTGTGTTTAAACAACAGCTAAGAATAGCATTTTTGCTTGCATAGGGAGTATCTGCAAAGCTTACCCTTGGGAAGCAGGGTGGAAGAAGGAAGAGTCAGAGGAGAGGAGGAGGGGCCTGACATGTTTACTCCTTACCTTCTGTTTTAATTTCCTACCACAAACATGTGTTTTTGTTTTGGGATAGGGTCTTGCTCTGTCACCCAAGTTGGAGTGAAGTGGCACAGACAAGGCTCACTGCAGCCTTGACCTCTTAGGCTCAAGTGATCCTCCTGCCTCAGCCTCCTGAGTAGCTGGGATTACAGGCACACATCACCATACTTGGCTAATTTTTTAATTTTTTTGTAGAGATGGGGTGTCACTATGTTGCCCAGGCTGGTCTTGAACTCCTGGACTCAAGAAATCCTCCTGTCTTAGTCTCCCAAGGTGCTGGAATTATAGGCACGAGCCACCATGCCCAGCCAAGCATGTTTTTAAGTCATTATCATCATGAATATGATCATAAATCCTCAAAGTTCATTCCTCACTTGCTCCATCTCCTTGACCCCCCAAACCACACCCAAAGGAGCCCACATTTTGGAATTCTGCTTCTAGGGCTGTGAAGGCACAGGGTCCCCCTCCTTTGCCCACCGCTTGAGGGCAGCATGAGGACAGTGTGAGGGAGTAAGCACCCTCAGAAGTGGCCCCTGCCCTCGGTCACACCGTTGGCTGAGACGCTGGTCTGTCTCCATCAGACAGGATCTGTTCAACATCAACGCTGCTCTACACTGGGGCATCCTGAAAGATCTATATAAGGGGGCAACCCATATTCATCTGCGATGGCAGCAAAGTATGGCAAGAACCTAATGTGCCTCCTGAGTCATCTTTAAACTATGCAAGGTCTCTGCCTGCAATAAATATATTCTGATATTTTAGATTAATACTTTCTGATTAATCAATCTATGACAAACCCCTGGATCCTCAACCACGGCATCTAAAAAAATGTGGTGCAACTGGCTGGGCACAGTGACTCACGCCTGTAATCCCACCACTTTGGGAGGCCAAGGTGGGCAGGTCGCGTGAGGTCAGGAGTTTGAATAACATGATGAAACTTTGTCCCTACTAAAAATATAAAAACTCGCTGAGTGTGGTGGCGGGCACCAGTAATCCCAGCTACTTGGGAGGCTGAGGCAGGAGAATCGCTTCAACACTATGAGGCAGAGGTTGCAGTGAGCTGAGATCACACCACTGCACTCCAGCCTGGGTGACAGAGCAAGACTTCGTCTAAAAAAAAAAAAAAAAAAAAAAAAAAAAGGTAGTGCACTGTCCAAAGCTGCTTGTCCTTGAAAAGGACGCCAAAAACCAAACAACCAACCAAAAAAAATCTGCAAGATACCTAGAGAGGGAAAACAGCACAATGAAGATGAAAAACTGCTATTTCATGCTGCTTTCAAGATCAAGTGATTTAATTTCACTAACATTGATTTTTGCAGAGTGATTTAATTTTGCTAACACTGACTGAGCTTCTGCTTACTTGATGTTAACATCTGGGCAGCCAAAGTCGTCACCCGCCACACAGAGGAAGGAGGAGAAACATCAGGCCATCTGAGAGCCTGTCCACATGCAGATACTGATGAATCAAAGCCTACTGCGTAAAAAGAGGCCTCCAAGATTAATCAGGGTTTATTTTTTAGGTCCTGAATCTCTCAGGAAGCCTGATAAAAAAGCTGGGCCCCTTCTCCAAAAAAATACACTTACAAAGAGTTTGCATGCCATTTCCAAAGGTCCTCTGAACCCCACCTACAGGGCCTTTTGAGTCACAGACTCTCATCAACTAGTCTTGAGTTATAAGCATCTGTGATACCATTTTACAGATGTAAAAAAAAAAAATGAGGACTAGAGCAATTGACTTTCTCAAAATTCTCCCACCAGCTAATGGCTGGGTGGAGAGCTCTGGTCTCATGCTGCTGGGCAGGATATTTCTAGAAAACATGCAGCACACTCAGCAGCGGTTAGCACTGACCCCCAACGAAAGCATTATAATAGCATTCCCATACGTGCCAACGCTACGCAAAGGTACACACATGAAATAACAGTGCCATTACACACACACACAGGTGTGTATTGTGAGTCGAAGAGAGAAAGTAAGCTGGGAGTGGGGGAGAGACAGTGTGTGGGGGGAATTAAGGCAGAGAGAGGAGGGAGAGTGGGAGAGGAAGGAGAGTAGGAGAGAAGGGGAGGAGGAGAAAAGGGGAGGGGGAGAGAAAGGGGTGGTGGGAGAAGAGAGAGAAAGAGAACTATACTACTGACACTATGAACTTGGGCCAGGTCTGGCCAGGGCTTAATCCAAAACCCTGCCCCCTACCCGTGAAACAAAAATCTAGGTTCAGATCACCAGAGAGCACACTGAGAAGTCACCATGTCCTTCCTTCAGTAAGGTGCAGGCAGGCAGGGGGGCCTCAATCACTGGGACTCAAACTCCCCGCCCATCAGCCTCTGTTCCATGCTACAAACCACAGAGCACAAGACACTGCTGCAGTTCGGGAGCAAAGACCCAAGTTAACTGGCACCAAGTATCCCACTTCCACAGGCACTCCAGGACCACTACCAAACAGGGGCTGGCAATCATGAGGAACTCTGCTTCCAGCAAGGAGATAAGTAACTTCGGCCTTCCACTGGAGGCCACAGACAGCAAAGACACAAATCTGAAGATAAAAAGAGACAGAGAGTTCCACAGCTGGAAACTTTTAAGAGCTTTATTTCTTGCCCAAACTTAACCATTAATTAGACAATGACAACCTGGGGATGCTTTGGCTTCTATGCCAAGTCATGGCTTCCAACGCTACCACCTCTCTCTCCCCCTGGTTACCACACAGCATCTCGCTGGGGGTTGGGCCCTGGTCTAGCCCTCCATAATGCACCCTCCACCCTACTACCAAGGCAGACTTTCCAAACCACAAACCTGACAGTGCCCATTCTTCTGCATTAAGTCCTTCAAAACCCTCCCTGTGCCTTCCAGAGAAAAATCCAACCTCCTTGAAATGGCCTAAGACTCTTTGTGATTTGACCTGTGTCAATACATCCAGCCTCAGCTCCAGATATTCCTTCACCAAGGACAAGACATGGAGGCAACTGAGGTTTCTAAACTCCAAGATACTGAGTACACATGCTTCCCAGCAGCTCTTTCCATCAAAACACCCATCTTCTCTAGGCCAGGCCTTTAACACTTGCCTGGGTGCAGACTCACCCTTTCACTGCCACAGGACCCCTACTGCACTCATTTCTCAAGTTTAGGCACTCACTTACCTACTGGACTGTGATCCCATGCGCAGCTGGAACTGCATTGTATTTACTGTTCTTCACAAGGGCCAAACCAGCACAGGTCTGAGAAATAGCAGGTGCTTAGTAAACACCGGGCAAATGAATGACAAGGAAGTAATCAGTTGCTCTTGTTCACATGCTCCTTCTCTTCCTTCTCTTCCTTCTCCTCCTCCTCCTCCTCCCCCCACCCCCACCAAAACCTTCAGTTTTTTCACATGCTCCCTGTCCTCTCAAAGCCTTCAGCTTTTAAGTGAATTCGTACCCATAAAAATTTAAATAGGCCAGGCGTGGTGGCTCCTGCCTATAATCCCAGCACTTTGGGAGGTTCAAGTGGAAGAACTGCTTGAGGCCAGGACTTCCAGACCAGCCTAGAAAACATCCCAAGACTCCATCTCTACAAAAATTTAAAAATTAGCCAGGAGTGATAGCGCAGGAATGTAGTCCCAGCTATTCAGGAGGCTTAGGTGAAAGCACTGCATGAGCCTAGGAGGTTTAGGCTGCAGTGAACTATGATCACATCACTGCACTCTAGCCTGGACAACAATGTGAGATCCTGTCTCTAAGAAAAAAAAGAAAGAAAACTTAAATACTTCATTGATATTTGCTAAAACTCAAAAGTCCCATCAAAACCACAATGAGATACCACCTCATACCCATTAGAATGGATAGCTACTATTAAAAAAAAAAAACAAAAAACAGAAAATAAATGTTGGTAAGGATATGGAAAAATTGGAATTCTTATGGTCTATAGGGAAAACAGTATAGTGGTTCCTCAAAAAATTAAAAATAGAACTGCCATATGATCCAGCAATTCCACTTCTGGATATATACACAAAAGAACTGAAAGACTTAAGGAAATATTTGTATATCCACGATCATAGCCATATTATTCACAGTAGCCAAAGCAGGAGAGCAACTCAAGTGTCCATCGACAGACAAATGGATAAGCATATATACCATGTGGTAATGGACATTATATAAATGTGTTATCTATCAAACATACATATATTATTAATTATTATTGGGCCTTAAAAAGGAAGGAGACTATGGACACATGCTACAATCTGAATGAACCTTGAGGACATTATGCTCATACAATAAGTCAGTCACAAAAGGACAAATAGTGTATGATTCCATTTACATGAGGTATCTAGATAGTCAAATTTACAGACAGAAAGTAGAATGGCAATTGCCAGGAGCTAGGGGAAAAAGGCAATGGGGAGTTGTTTGATGGATATGGAGTTTCAGTTTGGGAAGATGACCAAGTTCTGGAGATGGATGGTGGTGACGGTTGCACAACAATGTAAGTGTACTTAATACCACTGAGCTCGTACATTTAAAAAGATTCTTTTAAGTAGCCTCAATAACTGCTGTCTGACACCACCCTATGATAAAGTTCAAAATGGTTTCAGACACTGACAGCTGCCGCACTGTCCAAGGAGGCTGCAGCTCCAAGGCTAGGTAATCAAGCTACCTGGGGTGCAGTGGCAAGCTGTTGATGCCTGGGACCTGCTGCTAGACCTGAATACTGGAAACATGCTAGTGTTCTTGCACACTCTTGTTCCATCTTCAACAGTTATCTGGAGGAAGCACCACCAGGGGTCCAGCCCACAGAGGCATCTTTGGAGGGACCCCGGACAGACAACGGGCAGATATATGCGTGGTCCGAGCCAGTCATGGAAAGAGCCACTGGGAAGATACCGAAGGTCAGACAAAGAGGGACACAGAGGAAGAGGTGCCCAGGTGGGTAACAGAGAGTAGAGTGGGCTGGAGGAGACTAAGGATGGAAACCCACTGGGAAGCTGGTGCCCTAGATCATTATTAACCTCCCCAGACTAAGTAAGCAGAAGTTGGGGTCTGTCCTCTAGTAGGTTACAGCCCCAGTAAGAACCCACACAAAGCATCTAAGCATCCAGGCATCTAAAGAACTCAACATCTACCATCCAACGTGTCCATCCACTTTCCAGGAAGTATGGTGATATGACTGTAAACGCAAACACAGCATGGTTCTTCTTAAAAGCCAACAGTTCCAGCTGGGCGTGGTGGCTCACACCTGTAATCCCGGAACTTTGGGAGGCTGGAGGGAGAGGACTGCTTGAGTCCAGGAGTTTGGAGTGCAGCCTGGGCAACATAGTGAAACTCCATCTCTATAAAAAATGTTAAAAATTAGCCAGGCATGATGGCACACACCTGTGACCCCAGTTACTCAGGAGGCTGAGGCAGGAGGATCCCTTGGGCCTGGGAGGTTGAGGCTGCAGTAAGCCGTGACCATGTCACTGCACTCCAACTGTGGCTACAGAGCGAGACACTATCTCAAAAATTTAAAAAAAAAAAAAAAAAGGAAAAGGAAAAGAAGAAATGTATACATGCAGGGAGACTACAGTGTGGGGTCAGACTGCTCACAAAGTTTCAAACATCCTGAAGCTCGGGGAGACTAAATAATTTGCCCCAAATCACACTCACTAAATATTAGCGCTGGATAGAATGCAAGCTCAGACTTCCTGAAGCCAAATCCCACATGCGTTCTCTCAGCACACAGAGGGTCTCCCACTGACTGCCTTTCTCCTTCTACTCTCTCATCTGCAGCAACCCAGTGGCCAAATTTTGCCCCATTTAAAAAGGAAGGAAAGAAAGGTCCCTGTCCTCATCTGGATAAGCTTTAGCTATGTTTTTGTAACATTCAGAAAAGGCCATAAAAGATCTTCACTGAGGGCTGTGCTAAGTACTAAGTGTTACTCAATAAACCACAGCATGGAGGTTGCCAATTGACGTTTAGCTATAACCTGGAAAGAGTACTGGCTGAATACATTTTTTCTTCTATTTCAATTTCTAGGTATCATTTATATTCATCAGCCCCCACCCCCACCTCCCCCATTAGCAAGCATAAAACAAACAAAAAAACCCACAGAGCTACAGTTTTAAGACACTACCAGAGTAGGTGGCATATTATGATAAACAAAGATGACAATAAAACATTTTTCCAGCTGTGATAAACATACTTAAGATCTATCATAGAGGCTGCCAGAGCTAAAACTGAAAACTATGAAAATTGCAAGTTGTTCATAACACAGAATTTATGTCTTAGAAGCTTTTATTTTTTAGGCAGAAGTTGTCTCACTAGGAGATCATTTCCTCACCTTTTTAAAATTTGAACTTTTAAAGCTGTGACATGTCGAGGCTGTCACATGTCCAAAGTGATTTAACAACTGGCTGAGGGATGGACTGAGGCTGAACACGGGCACATGGTCCAGCTCAGAGGCCCAGCTGGAGAAGACAATACCGCTCAGGGCAGCCCTACTAAGCCTCCAGGTGGATCCCAAAGATCTACGCCCACCAGGTGATTAGGACACTCAAGTTTCATTACATTCAAATACTGTGAACAAGCAATTCAATTGACAGCTGTCTCAGTGTCTCAGATATCAGAAGAAATTAAGAAGAATGGTGAATTATGTCCAGATTTCCAAATATCCATGCCTTTGTGTCCTTTCTTGGCTTCTGAAACCATCTGTCTTCCTTTCCCAACTTAAAAAAGAAAAAACGAAAACTTTAAACAATAAACCTTGCCATGCAACTGTGACTGATGAGATGTAGTTGTGAAATGGGCTTGTCAGACTCACTTATATAAGAGGATACCCACTTGATTGCAATTCATAACATCTCTAACATCTGAAAAACTTCAACAGACAACAATTTTCTCAATAAACAAAACTGTTGTGTATTACACTAAGCTGAGCTAAGATTACCTCATCCCTTAAAAACCAACGGCTGTAAACAAGTTGTAACACAACTGGGCAATGCCCATACAAGCAAAAGTCCCTTTGCAAAGCCCAGCGGACTTCCCAGCAACTTCCTGGCCTTCCGAGCAGAAACAGCCCCCAATGATGGAACTAAAGGAGGAGACTTAACAGAATTGGAGAACTTCAGATTGTGAAAGACTCGGAACAGAACACTTTACTTTTAGAATCCTAAAATAAACACAGCCAGACCACTTGAGGAATCACGGAGGTGTATCCGTGAAAAGGCACTATATCTGCTTTTTAAGTCACACATCCAAACTAGTCAGATCTCTCCTAAAACCCTTGATATCAACCCTACTCCACCCTCTTTTGATGAACACCTACTATGCCATGCACTTTGTCAGATCCTATGGAAACAAAGAACGTGTTTCCTGCCCTTAAAGAATCCCTACAACCATAGAAAGAGAAAGGGAGAGAAGCCGATACTCTCAGCACTGTGCGATCAGAATATTCAGCAGTGATACGAGATACACTGTGAGGTAGGGAGGCCACTGACATGAGGCGTTAATCAACTCTGGGGAGAGAAGTGGTGCCCGGGAGCCTGCTCCAACTTAAATGCATAGGAAGAAAAGTATAACCACTTATCACATTTGAGACCTAAATAAGACAGTAAAGTATGAATTTAAAAAGCAACCCAGGCCAGGTATGGTGGCTCACGCCTGTAATCCTAGCACTTTGGGAGGCCGAAGCGGGTGGATCACCTGATCAGGAATTCCAGACCAGCCTGGCCAACATGGTGAAACCCCATCTCTACTAAAAAGACAAAAATTAGCCAGGCATGGTGGCACGTGCCTGTAATCCCAGCTACCCGGGAGGCTGAGGCAGAAGAATCGCTGGAACTCAGAAGGCAGAGGTTGCAGTGAGCCGAGATCATGCCACTGCACTCCAGCCTGGATAACAGAGTGAGATCCTGTCTCAAAAAAAAAAAAAAAAAGCAACCCAGAGAAAGATACTAGTTTCTGTGTGCTTAAGGAAAATGTAAAACTGTAGACAAGCTCTTCAATTAAACCTCCAATATTTCTAAATCAACTACAGTATTTAAAGAGAAAGACTCCTTTTATAATTACATCTGACACTTTTCCCCATGAAAACATCTCGGAGCACAGATACGCTTCTTCAATGTGAAGGTCGGTCTCCATGGGCCCTAAAAGGAACACTAGCTCACCTTACAGGAACACCCTCAGCAAACATGAGAGGAGCAGTTATCTTTCTCCTGGTACCTTCCCTGCTCCTCCTGGAAAACAACTCAGATAACCATAGGAGACCAAAGAGTCCTAATATGATTTAGGAGACGGAAGTTACTCAAAATCATTTCAAACAAGTTCACCACTGAACGCTTCCTGTGACCAAATAACGGTGGCAGGCCCTGAAGGTTTCAACGGTTCTGCTCCATCCACCCTGTCGTTCATTCATCAGTCCTGCCCCTAGGAAGACCCTATGCCTGAGAACCTAAGGGTGGTGAATTCCTTCCTAATCGCTCTCCACCCTACAGAGAAAATCACTAAGCTCAAAAGAAAAAGTATAAGGCCCCTATCCACATTCCAAATTGATTTCACACGACTCAACAGAAATCATAGTATTTCTCCCCTCCAACCACCCACCCTGAAGAGTGACCATCTCCTTGGCCACACACAGCAAACAATAATTCAGATGACACCAGGGGACAGACCCTAAATTCAAGTATTTGCCTGATGCAGGTCTAAGGCAGAGATGTGAACAGAATTTTTGAATCAAACCAACTGAACCACTCACCTTTACTAATACACGGGGTAAAATTCCACAGAGTTTTATGAAAGCTATGTCATAGCTCCCCCAAGAATAGCCCTGAGGTTGGAGCATAAGCCCCCGACAGGGATGGCATCCAACCACCCCAGGCAGGAGAGTCTGCTGCCTCCATCCCTGCAGCCAGGAGGCATCAGATGTCATCCAAGCCATCTTCTGTGGCTCACATATCCAGCAAATTACAGCACTCCCTCAATTTAGAGGTTTATCCTTGAACTACTGCTTGGAATGAACCCAAATAGGCAAGCATTTTCTCCTCCATAAGGCTACCCATTACCTATACCCATTGCACGAGATTGCAATCAATGAAAACCTCCTGACAACTATCGGTGGTGAATGCAAAGACACAAGCAGAGAAGAACTAAACAACGAGGCATATGTCATGTGCCAGGTAGACATGCGAAACAAGGTGCAGGCAGAAAGCAGAGCAGCTGCCCTCAAGATATCACAATTTATCAGCAAAGCAGACTCATAAAGAGACAGAATCCTAACATAACCAAAGTGCTACTGAGGCTTAAAGAAGCAGAGTTATGTATCACTTAACAACGGGGGTGCATTCTAAGAAATGCATAGTTAGGTGATTTCATCATTGTGTGATCAGAGTGATCTCGATGGTGTAGCCTACTACTACATACCTAGGCTATACAGTATAGCCTATTACTCCTAGGCTACCGACCTGCAAGCCTGCAGTGTGTTACTGCACTGAATACTGCAGTCAGTTTTAACACAATGGTAGGTATGTGTGTATTTAAACATACCTAAACATAGAAAAGGCACAATAAAAATATAGTATGATTTAAAAAAAAAAGTACAAATGGCCAGGCTCACACCTATCATCTCAGCACTTTAGAGGCCAAGCACTTGCTTGACGCCAAGAGTTCAAGACCAGCCTAGGCAACATAGTGAGATCTCATTTCCACAAAAAATTAAAAAACAAAAATTAGCCGAGTGTGGTGGCACAAGCCTGCAGTTCTAGCTACTTTAGGGAGGCTGAGGCAGCAGAATCGCTTGAGCCCAGGAGCTCAAGGCTGCAATGAGCTATAATCACGCCACTGCACTCCAGCTTGGGTGACACAGCTAGACCTTGTCTCTTAAAAACAAAACAAAAAAAAGTATGTATGTATGTGTATATATATATGTGTGTCTATACACACACACACACACACACACACATATATAGGAGTACTAGTACGAATAAAGCTTGCAGTACTAGAAGTTGCTCTTCCGGGTGAGTCAGTGAGTGGTGAGTGAATGTGAAGGTTGACTACATTACTGTACACTACTGTAGACTTTATAAATACTGTATACCTAGGCCTCACTAAATTTATTTAAAAATTTTTCTTCAGTAATAAATTAACCTTAGCTTAACCATAACTTTTTTACTTTTACAAACTTTATTTTTCTTAAATTTTGGTTCTTGTATATATTTTCTTTATATTCTTATTCTATAAGCCTTTTTCTATTTTTAACTTTTTTTAACTTTTTTAACTTTTTTGTTAAAAACTAAGACACAAACACACACATTAGCCTAGACCTATACAGGGTCAGGATCATCCATGTCACTGTCTTCCACCTCCATATCCTAACCCACTGGAAGTCTTCAGGGGCAGTAACCCACGCAGAGTCATCATCTCCTATGATAACAATGCCTTCTTCTGGATACCTCCTGAAGGACCTGCCTGAGGCTATTTTACAATTAATTTTCTGTTTAATAAGTATAAGGAGTACACTCTAAAATAAAAAGTACAGCATAGTAAATACATACACCAGTAACAGGGTTGCTTCTTATCAAGTATTAGGTACCTTACACAACTGTATGTGCTACACTTTTATCTGACTGGAAGCACAGTAGCTTACACCAGCATCACTACAAACATGTGAGTAATGTCGCGCACTACAACAGATACGATATCCCTACGAGACAGCACTGTTTCAGCTCCATTATAATCTTATGGGACTGCTGTGACAGATGAGGTCCACCGCTGACCAAAACATGATGTGGAGCATGACTACCATTAATTCTGAATTTGGATGGGGACACAAAATAAGCACAGCTCTGGCAGGTCTAATAAAGATTAAGAGAGAAAAGCAACTAAAACATCTGAGAAAACAGATACAGAGGGAATAACACCACACAGAAAATACTACATACAACTGAGCTGTAATTTTTAATTGACTTGCTGGAAATTATTAAATTACTAAAATTGATTTAAAAAGAACCAGAAGGCCAGCATGGTGGCTCATGCCTGTAATCCCAACACTTTGGGAGGCCGAGGCAGGAGGATCGCTTAATCCCAGGAGTTCAAAACCAGCATGGGCAACATAGTGAGACTCTGTCTCTACAAAAAATTTAAAAATTAGCCAGGTATGGGTTCCAGCTACTCTAGAGGCTGAGGTGGGAGGCTCGCTTGAGCCCAGTGGGTTGGGGCTACAGTGAGCCATGACTGCACCACTGTCCTGGGCAACAGAGTGAGATCCTGTCTCCAAAAAACAAAAAGAGCACAGAGGAAAGAACCAGAAACCTGGAACAGACCAATACCCACGAAACTTTTTAAAGCTGTCACAAAAACTAACCATTTTTTTAGGCTGGGCATGGTGGCTCACACCTGTTAATCCCAGCACTTTGGGAAGCAAAGGCAGGCAGACCACTTGAGCCCAGCAGTTCTAGACCAGCCTGGACAACATGGCAAAACCTCATCTCTACAAAAAATACAAAAAAAAAATTTTTTTTAACCACGTGTGGTGGCAAGCACCTGTGGTCCCAGCTACCAGGGAGGCTGAGGTGGGAGGATTGCTCAAGCCTGGGAAGTCAAGGCTGAAGTGGGCCAAGATTATGCCACTGCACTGAAGTCTTAAAAAAAAAAAAAAAAAAAAAAAAAAAAAACTATTTTTTTTTTTTAGGTGTCAGCCTCCAAGCATTTAACAAGTGAGTTGTTCCAAACCTTCAAAGGACAGTTTATTGCCACACTATGAAAACTGTTACAGAGAAGAAGGTAAAAAGGAAAAGTCATTAATTCATTTTACAAAACTAGCCTAAGCCTGACAGCAAAATCTGGAAAAGAATGCATCTAAAGAGAACTGTAAAGCTATCTCATTTAAAATAAGATATTAAAAAATCTGAATATGTTAGCAAACCAAATTTAATTAGGAATTTAAACAGCCACCCACAGCAACCAAAAATAGTTTAACACAGGAATCTGAGGAGGGATTACTACCAGGTAATCTATTCCTACATCACATTAATAGGTGTAACAACAACATCTGAATCTAAATGAATGCCAAAATGACATCTGATGACATTCAACACCCATCCTTAATAAATCACCCAAGAAAACAAGACAGGCAATTCTTCAACATGATGAAAACCTCTCTTAAACCAAAAGAAACCTTACATATTGAGAAACAGAGGTATTATCATTAACATAGACAAAAAAGGACAAATATGCCTGTAATCAACATGTAACAATTCTGGATGTGCAGGCTAATGCAGCAAGACCCTATGAACAACCCTGCTTGGTTGGCCCAACCCCCATGCCCAACCCACTAGCCATACCCACTTCCATGTCCCACCTTCTAGCCAGCTGCATGCAACTCAGTTCTGGCCAAGGAGAAGCAGGGCCTGCTGGTTAAGCAGCACTTGCTGACCTGTCATTCTGCCTTTTGTCTTCATCCCTTCCCAACTTCTTCCTGCCTGAAACACAGACATAATTCCTGGAGGTCGTCTTGTGTTCACGAGGACAAAAGCCACAGGCTAAGGATGAAGAAACAGAAGCCAGGAGCCCAGTCCTCACACCCTCTTTGAGCACCTCACAGCAGCCACAGACTCCTCCCCCCGAGACTGCCTGAACTTGAGAAAAATCAGCCCCCGTCGGCCTACTCCCTTATTAGGCAGCAGGCTTTCAGTTATTTTCAGCCATTTATATTCCTAAATGACACACACCTGACGGTAAGTAAAGACGTATTATGTACCAGAAAAATGGAGACCAAATTATCCTTATCTGTCATCAATGATTTTCGGCACAAAAAAGTCAGTAAGAGTCAACTGAAAAACTATTATAACGAATAAGAGCAATCAACAAATTGGGTAGATACAAGATAAGTACAGAAAATACCAGAGCTTTCCTCACATACAACCAATAATCATCTAAAAGAAACAAGGGAGGTCAGGCATGCTGGCTCACACCTGCAAAGTCAGCACTTTGGGAGGTGAAGGTGGAAGGATCACTTGAGGCCATGAGTTTGAGACCGGCCTGGGCAACACAGCAAGGCTCTGCCTCTAAAGGAAAAAGAAAAAACTTAGCCAGGCATGGTGGCGCATACCAGCAGTCCCAGCTGGTGGTGCATACTCCAGCCTGGGTAACAGAGCAAGACCCTGTGTCTCAAAAATGGAAAAAAAAAATTTTTAAATATAAAAAAAAATGGGGAATAAAGACAACTCCTACATGAGCAACAAAAAGTGTTCATTAACCAGGAATAACCCAAAAGGAAAAAAGTATACAATCTCTATGACCTTCTGTGATTTCTTCACAGATAGATAAAAGTTGAGTAAATGGAGAAACACAGAATGTCCTTGAATGAGTAATTCAAATATTTGGAAATGTTTTCTCCCAAACTGATTTATTAACAATCACAATCAAAATCTAATGAATTTGTGTTTTTTTGGACGAGTAGCGGAGAATTGCAAAAACAAAACAACATACACACACACAAAGTTCACCTGAAATAATGGTGCTTCAAATTTTTTTTTTAACCTGAGTGGAGATTCTTCCTAGAAGATGTTAACATGTATAATGAAGCTACAGTGTTTAAGACAAAATGATTTTACCACTAAAAGGCAGATCAGTGGGAGAAGACAGCTTTAAAATAGTGGGAGAAGAGAGCTTTAAGAGTCTTGGCCAGGCACGGTGGCTCATGCCTGTAATCCTAACACTTTGGGAGGTCGAGGCGGGCAGATCACCGAGGTCAGGATTTCAAGACCAGCCTGGCCAACATAGTGAAACCCCATCACTACTAAAAAGACAAAAATTAGCCGGGCATGGTGGCACATGCCTGTAGTCTCAGCTACTCAGGAGGTTGAGGCAGGAGAACTGCTTGAATCCGAGAGGTGGAGGTTGCAGTGAGCCGAGATGGCGCCACTGCACTCCAGCTTGAGCAACAGAGTGAGACTCTGTCTACAAAAAATAATAATAGGCCCGGCGTGGTGGCTCAAGTCTGTAATCCCAGCACTTTGGGAGGCCGAGCCGGGCGGATCACAAGGTCAGGAGATCGAGACCATCCTGGCTAACACGGTGAAACCCCGTCTCTACTAAAAAATACAAAAAACTAGCCGGGCGAGGTGGCGGGCGCCTGTAGTCCCAGCTACTCGGGAGGCTGAGGCAGGAGAATAGGCGTAAACCCGGGAGGCTGAGCTTGCAGTGAGCTGAGATCCGGCCACTGCACTCCAGCCTGGGCGACAGAGCGAGACTCCGTCTCAAAAAAATAATAATAATAAAATAATAATAATAATAAATACAGTCTCTAGCCAGGCTAGGCACGGTGGCTCACGCCTGTAATCCCAACACTTGGGGAAGCCGAGGTGGGCGGATCACCTGAGGCCGGGACTTCAACACGAGCCAGGCCAACATGTAGAAACCCGTCTCTACTAAAAATATAATAAAAAATAGCCAGGCGGGGTGGCGCACGCCTATAATCCCAGCTACTTAAGAGGCTGAGGCAGTAGAATCACTTGGAGCGGGGAGGCGGAGGCTGCAGTGAACAGAGATCGCGTCTCTGCACTCCAACCTGGGCAACAAAGCGAGACTCTGTCTCCAAAAAAAAAAAAAAAAAAAAAAAAAAAAGGAAACATATTGTTCGATAATCCAGTGAAGAAAAAAACAGCACAATGTGGGGAAACTAAATTGTCAACAGGAGGAGGCATCTTACTTCACTTAAGTACAAATACATTCTAGAAGTATTAAAGAATTAAAAGAAAAAGATAAGGCATCAATATGCATGATTAACTTTAACTGATTTTGACTTGAGTATAAACTTACTAAGCAAGAGAATTAAAGATCATAATGAAGAGACTGCTGTTCTATATTAAATGATACAACTTTTTAAATGCTAAAATTGCAAGGCTCAATTTAGTGTTCAATTCTGGTGGAGTATGGATGACAGACACTGCTCCTGGAAGCTGAAACTAAGAGTTTTCTGCAAAATATTTTGGCAATATTTATCTAGGATCATGCACACTTATACAATTCTTATTCCTTAATTTCCACTTTCAGGAATCTAGCCCAAAGAATTTATCAACGTAGCATATCAACAACAATACACAATAATTTTATCACCATTTTTTAATGATCAAAATTATAAAATGGGCCAGGCATAGTGGCTCACACCTGTAAATCCCAACACTCTGGGAGACCAACGTGGACAGATCACTTGAGGTCAGGAGTTTGAGACCAGCCTGGCCAACATGATAAAACCCCATCTCTACTAAAAATACAAAAATTTGCCAGGCGTGGTGGCATGCACTTGTAGTCCCAAATACTCGGAAGGCTGAGGCAGGAGAATTGCTTTAACCTGGGAGACAGAGGTTGAAGTGAGCCGAGATCACACCACTGCATTCTAGCCTGGGTGACAGAGGAAGACTTTGTCTCCAAAAAAAAAAAAAACTAAAATACCTAAATTTAGCATTTATATAGAATAATTTTAATTTTAATAATTTCATTAAAGACCACATTCCAGGTGATAAAGATATAATGGTATGGGCAGAAATTCACAGTGTGTGTGTACATAGTATACTATTATTTTTATTTTTTAAAATATATAGATACACATATAAGTTTAGGGGGAAAAAATCGCAGGAAAATACAACAAAATATTAACAATGGTTACCTTGAGATTAAGGATAATTTTTATTTTCCTTTTATAGAGAGAGACAGAAAACTTATTTTCTAATTCTCTCCTCATAGTCATCTATTACTATTATAATTTGAAAAAAGCAATACACATAATAAAATACTTGTAGTGTCTGGCGGCAGGCAAATGTGTCCCTATCAAAGGTTCATTGTTCGTCATAGCTGCACGTTATTTTTAAATAGGTCAAATATGTGAAGTCATTCTAGTGCTATGTGTACACGTGATTGTTGAATCAATGATAAGAGCCCTCGGAACGCACTCTGTAGACCTCATATAAAGGAGACAATGGGCTCTTCTGGAAGAGAAGTAACTGGAAGGATGAGGAAGCCTAGGGTTATGACACTGATGGTCATCTTGGAACTCTAAGGATCTCCATTTCTTTAATTTACATTTATAGAACATCCACCATATGCAGGTACCAGGCATTCAAGAATGAACATAGTTCTTGCTTTCACTTAGTTAACAGTTTCTCCTCCAAAATTTTATGTAAAGCAATCATGACCACTGTACTTTTTCCCTTTCAGGTATGTCTAATCGTGATGTGGTAACAAATTCTGTTTCAATGCAACAATCAGATTTCCTGTATAGTAATTATTTTAAAATATGTCTGAAACCCACTCTCTCAAAAAGCTGAGACTTTAATCGCTATGACTTTTGAAGACACCAATTTTCTGGAACCTATAGATAGCATTAACATTTCAACTATTCAGAGGTCACCACTCATTCACTCTGCCAATGAAACTTGTCTAAGTCCTTAAGATAGCTTCTCTAGACAAGAGAAGCGTGGCTGTACATTTTGTCCAAATTTTTTTCAGAGAAACTACAACCACAGTGGAAAGTTCACTGGATGAGGAGAAAAAAGAACAGGGTAAAAGATGCTGGCCTCAGACATGCAAAATACAAAATACAAAATACAGCGCCTGGCACAGACCTGGTGCTTATCAGGTATTTGCACAATAACTATTTTGCAGAATGAACAGCAGGCTTAAAAAAGCAGTTGCCCATCTGCTCACTCAGAGCACCCAGCTTCCAAGAGCACTACACCATCAGCAGAAATTGCAAAGATTTCTTCACCGCCAAAGGTGAGGCCAGGAGTGTCTGTGACTGCACAACATGTACCCAGCATGGGGGAATCCAGCGGTCACCGCCCCATTCAATGCAAGCACAGGTGTTTTCAAAGATGATCTGTAAAGCTACTAAGAGTTAAAGGTCTTTCTGCTTTAAAAACAAAACAACTAAAAAGTCACTGCCCAGGGATTTGAGTCTTTTCTTTCCATTTCTATTATTGAGAGAGCCTCCAGAAGACTACAGCTAAGACAGCAGTTATTTTCCTACTAGAAGAGCAGCTGAGGAAAGGTAAAACAGAGTGAGAATGATCATCTATTTACTGTACAACCTGCTAGTCCACCACCAGAAGTATGCAAACAAGAGCTTCAGAAGATGGCTATTCCACCAGTACATCAATTAACCAAATAGTGTAATGATACACACAATGTCACTGACATGCCAGTACATCAATCAGTTATAGAGTATAAAACCATGTGTGGTCCAAAAGGACCCTACAGCAATCCCCAAGAATGCTAGGTGGCACAGTAGCTTATGTCTATCAGCCAGACTACTCGGGAGGCTGAGGCAGGAGGATCACTTGAGCCCAGGAGTTCAAGGCTGCAGTGAGCCATGATCACGTCACTGCACTCCAGCCAGGGTAATAAAGCAAGACCTCATTTTTTTAAAAAAGTAAAACAAAATAAAAAGATGCTCCCATGTGACAGTCTTACAATGCAAGCTAGTGTCTCCAAAGAAGACTTACTGAGCTACACAAAGGAAGCTGGACATTAGGAATCCCACCCAGAAACATTTGTGTTAATCCTTACGAAATCGCTGATTAAGTATCACCAGATACGCTGCTTCAACTTTCTAGGAACCTGTATTTTGGGGGAAAAAAATCCATTCAGCACAAATGAAATGATTATTGGACCAAAATTAGTTAACCCAATCAGAACTATTTGAGTGACCAAGACATTATCATCCTATAAAGCTGGAAAGGTTTTTGTATTTCTCAAAATTTTATGACTCTCATCACAAATGAGACCAGAAGAAATATAATGTTTAGCATGGAAGCATTTGAACTGTAGGCACTTTTGCTAACCTACACTTTTTTTTTGAGATGGAGTCTTGCTCTATCACTCAGGCTGAAGTACAATGGCGCCATCTTGTCTCACTGCAACCTCCGCCTCCCAGGTTCAAGTGATTCTCCCACCTCAGCCTCCCGAGTAGTTGGGACTACAGGTGCACACCACCACACCCGGCTAATTTTTGTATTTTTAGTAGAGGCGGGGTTTCACCATGCTGGCCAGGCTGGTCTCAGGCTTGGCCTCTGAGCCCAAGCCGAGCCATGGCATCCCCTGTGACTTGCACTTATTAGCCCAGATGGCCTGAAGTAACTGAAGAATCACAAAAGAAGTGAAAATGCCCTGCCCCACCTCAACGGATGACACTCCACCACAAAAGAAGTGAAAATGGCCGGTCCTTGCCTTAAGTGATGACATTACCTTGTGAAAGTCCTTTTCCTGGTTCATCCTGGCTCAAAAAGCTCCCCCACTGAGCACCTTGTGACTCCCACTCCTGCCCGCCAGAGACCCACCCCCCTTTGACTGTAATTTTCCTTTACCTACCCAAATCCTATAAAACGGCCCCATCCTTATCTCCCTCCACTGACTCTCTTTTCCGACTCAGCCCGCCTGCACCCAGGTGATTAAAAAGCTTTATTGCTCACACAAAAGCTGTTTGGTGGTCTCTTCACACGGACACGTAAGACACCGACCACAGGTGATCAGCATTGGCCTCCCAAAGTGTTGGGATTACAGGCGTGAGCCATGGCACCTGGCCTTATCTACATTTTATTTCATGAAAAGAGTTGTGGGAAAATGTTAAGCCTGGGTACATCATTTTCTTGGTTACTTTGGATCCTTCTCCTTTGTTGCAAGAATCATAAATATTCCCAATTCTTTTACAGGCAAAAATGAAACTTGTACCCAAATATGTCCTTTAAAAATAAGCATTAAACATTATGAGGGAAACAATTGGCATTGTGGAAAATGTCTGTGCACCCTGGCTAAGCAACTCACTATTGCTTGGATTGTATTAATATCCACACCATAAAGCTAAGAAAGAACTTAAATTTTAGCCTCTGTTATTTCTGTGCTGATTAAGCTGCAGTTCTTTCAACTTATCGCCTTCATACTTGCCTGTCCAAACAAAAAGATCTCACGAGTTCCATTGAAATAGCCCAAACAAGAGCCTAAACTTGCAAAGCTATTTTTCAGAGCTCAATAGTACAACAACAGGAAGTAGGACTTCTGGGATAGGGATTTTGCTATTTATTTTTTCTTTCAATGGACGCTTTTAAGCAAGAGAGAAAAAAATCTACAGGCATTACAAATCCTGGAAGCTATGAATCAGGAAGTGGGAAATGGCTGATCCTGAAATGGCCAGCCTGAAAATCCTGGCTCTTTTATGTAGTCAAGTCTCCGAGGCCAGGAATTTCAGAAATCTTAGGCATTTTGCATTATTTTCTGAATCTTAAAAGAGCTGAGACTTGAGAGAAAAGAGAAGGGCCAGGATAAATGAACCAATAAGGAAGCCCTCAGTCTCCAGCTCCATGCCCCCATCACCACACAAACCTTGCCCCCATAATTACAAGCTCAGTTGGGACATGCTCCTTACAAATGGGGTTTTGTTTACAATGCTGCTAAGGAGAAGGGGGTGATAGCCCATGGTTTCTGCAGACCCAGGCTTCAGCTTTCTCATTCTTTCCCAATGTTGAATCTGGAATGGACTCGGGACCCCAAATATTTCACAACTCCAAACACCCTACAGTTGATTAAAAACAATGGTCACTTTTGTTTTCAGCAAAGACTATACCTGATTTTTGCTAAGTCTAAGTAAAATGCAAAGACCCATGCAACAAACCTGCACGAATGCTTTCAGATATGCAGATTTGAAGGGGGGGGGGGCACTGCTCTCTTTTGAGCAAATAGAGATCCAGTAACAGAGCAGGGCTCACTCTGCAATGGCTGCATTTGCATCAATGTGAGACACCAAACAAATGCCCGCACATGGGAACCTAGTATGCGGATCAAGGGAAAAGAGGGCATCTTTATCCTTCCAAATATGACAACTCAATCGAAAACTTCTCATTCCAAAGTCCTAAGGGTCCCTACAACAGGAAGCTACTGGAGCTTGTGAAATTATTTCCAATTATTTTCTATAGAAATTAAACATATCAATTCTATTGGCAGGTCATGTGAGATGACAGGTTTAAAAACCTATGTTGATTAGGGGAGAAAAGCAAAGAAAAAAAATAGAAGAAAATAAAGTCATTTCCTGTGTCAGCTGTAATTTGGGAGGCTTTTTTCCAGTGTCCTTCTAAGTGAATCTGCCATAATCAAATGTAGTCAAATATAACTGCAATGTGCAAAAGCACAGTGATGACCTGAGAGGGACGTGCCACCCAGAACCCTTGGGACCAGTCTTCTATCTCTTCCAACAGACATCCACTACCACCTCTCCAGAATTATTTCATAAACACCAGTAGCCTCCCATGTGTTTCTTTAACTTAGCACAAATAAGAGAACCAATATGTAACGGATGATTTTTAGCTCTTAAGAACCAACCATTCCTCTTAGCCCAGCCTCTACACACTTGGAAAACCATCCCCGATTTGCCCCCAGCCTCATCCCCCACTACAACCTAAACAAACCTTCCTCTCCAGCCTTGCTACCAGCCGCAACATACATTTTTAGAGTTCTGACACCAAGACCACCCTAGTATAATCCTTCTGATCATCTAAGCACCCTCCTCCAGGAGACCTCCAAGATCCCTCTGGGAAAAATGATCTCTTCCTCCAATTCCAGGGCTCTTTCCCAGTGTGCTCACTCTATTCTCACTCATAAAAATATCTGGTCCCATTCCACAGCTATGCACACCTTATCTTCTCAAAAGACAATGTAAAGCTCTTTTTAAAACAGGGGCTGCATTTTACACACCTTACATACCTCCTGCAGGTCCCCGAACATCCAAACACTCCAATTTGTCTCTGTCTCCAAATCCTACAAAACCAAATTATCTCTACTCAGCTCAGCTCAGCATCCCAGGTGCCCCTGGGATCTACCTCATCTGCCTCCTCTGCTCTAGAGTAAAAGCAACACAAGTCACCCCCACTCTGCTGCCCACTGTAGCCGAATCCAAGCGGCACTCTCAGCCCATGCTCTTATCAGTGCACTGGGGGCAGGCCTGGCATCTACCAAGCACCAGAAATGCCCCTCCGAGCTTTGTGCAGCCTCCTTGCCAGGCAGACGGCCTCCGGGGCCAGGTTTAGCACGGGAAGCTAGAACATGGAGCTGACTGCACAGCCTGGAGCAGACACACCTCAGTTTCCACACCCACCTGACAAGGCTGCCCAGAGGACTGAGGGAAGTCAGTGTTTCACCCATTGCCCTAATGGGAAGACAGTGTTTCACTCACTGCCCACGCCTGGAAGCAAAAGGTCCCAATGTTCCTACTCCATATCCTGCCCTGTCATGCTCTGTCCAGATATCTAACCCTCACCTTTCTCTGTCCATCAAATAGTAAGAATTCATAGCAGCCAGCACATATGACCCTGAGGGCAACGTTCTAACAAAGCCAAAGAAAAGGTGGCACACTGGCATTCAATTCAAATCCCAGGGTGGCAAGAAAAAGGTCACTAGTTCCCTGAAAATAACTGGCATGCAAAATTCAAACAGGTAATTAGGGTGGAGTTCACGGAACAAAAGGGAAGGGAAAACCTCACATGGGTTGGTATCCTCTTCATTTAAGCACACTGTCTTCAGGCAGCAGAGGTTCCAAGGTGCATGCTAAACACCCCTGCGCAAGTTTCAGAGCAGCAGATAAAAGGGGCTAACCAGGCCCTCAGGAAGCCCAACCGGCACACACAGGGAGCCAAGTCGGTGGAAACCTTAAGCCTGTCTCATCTGTGTCTAAACTGCTCACAGGATTAACAAGAAGGCTTGATCGATACTGATTTTAGTCATGGGAGTGACTCATCACGAAATTCTACCCAGCTTAAAGCTCAGCTGTGAACAGAAACAAAACAACATAATAGCAGGGTCAGATTTAAAATAGCAAGTATGACTGGTAAACAGTTAATGCTTATAAACAATTCACAATCACCTTCCCAGCCTTCTGGATTTGCTGGGAGAGGAAGAAGTACCACTGAGGGCTCTGAAGTGGGCTGCAGCAGTAAGTCTGTCTTCTGTGTCAACCCTTCCAACTCACTGATGCTGGTGTCAGCTTTACAAAACAGACCCTGGGGAGGGTCAAAAGGAGCTGCTTTTAATTGAATTCCACAGATCTGATGGGTATGTGTGCTCACTGAGGAGGGGAGAGAGAAGGAATGTACTTACATGGAACAGTTTTCAAAGTGAAATTTAAGCTCTCCTGGAATATAACTTCCTCTATGTAGCTCCTGCAGAGTTTAAAATAAGCAACTTATTTGTCCTAAAATGAGAGAAATGGGGTCATATACAATTTCTCAATAATTCAGTTCCTATCAAACTGCATTCACTTCAAGAAAAGCAATGGGGTGCTCAGAAGGTGCACTAAACATTTCAGGCATTTAGTTAAGGAGGCGAATGTGCTCAGTGCCATGCTGAAGACATGTACTTTCAAGTACTGGATTCCATGTAAATTTTAATAATCTGTAACCAACTCTCAGACCTGGCCAAGAACTTCCATAGAGTGTCCTGGTCTTGAGATCCCTTCACTATGGCAAACTGCTCCACTGTTACGAACTACATGACTGTGTCCCCTCAAATTCATATACTGAAGCCCCAACCCCAAATACCCTCAGTGGTATCTGAAGGTGGGGCCTTAGGGAGGTAATCAGGTTTATATGAGGTCCCAAGGGTAGAGCCCCCATCATGGCAACAATGCCCTTACATAAACAGGAGACCAGAGGACACACGACAAGACATTTGTCATCTGCAAGCCAAGAAATGGACCCTCATCAAAAACCAAATTTGGTCGGCACCTTGATCTCAGACTTCCAGCCTCCAGAACTGTGAGAAACATAAGTCTGCTGTTTTAGCCCTCAGTCTACAGTAATTTGTCACAGCAATCTGAGCTAAGACATCCATACAGCCCTGTAAGAGAACCAACTCAGGGAAGAGCCACACCTCTCATTATCTGACACCACCTCCTGCCTGATGACCAGGCAAAACAAGCACATACACAAACAAGCAAAAGGGGAGGATGAAAGTGGTCATTCGAGTTTGCTTTGGAGGTACACAGAAAATGCAAGTCCAACTTCCAGGCACAGACCAGCTGCCAGCAGCAGGATTCCTCCCATTGGTCCCAGACCAAGGTGAACCACTCCTCTAGGCGGGACAGAGAAAGCTCCTCTGGAAGCCAGACAAGCTCAGCCACCTCAAAGTCTTGTTTGGAATCCAGCAGGTCCAGGCCTGAGCCCTGGCGCCTGGTTAAACCAAAGGATGACAACCAAGCAGAAAAAAACAGCCCCAGAGAGTATCTGCTGGAAAGGCCGACAGGCTGGCCTTCGACACGCAGCATGCGTGCCAGGATCTCAAGCAGCGCATCCCTCCAAGCTTCCTCACCTGTAAGGCGAAGCCTCTAGCCCTCTTCTACTTTTGGGACACTCAGATTCTTGTCTGCAGAGGTCAATCCCTTTCTTTCAAGGGCTCCCCGCTCTGTAATGAGGGAGTCCATTTACACTAAAAAAAATTGAGTTGTCAAAACAAATGAAAAACTTCCAGTATAATCATAATCAGTGAGGAAACCAAACATCTAAATAATTCTCTCTTCTGGAAAAGAAAATGAAAAAGGAATTACACGTCACATGGCTGATCAGTAATAAATTTCATTTTGTGACTACGGTGGCATGAGAGTTTGACTCCTGACTTGCTTTCCTTGAAAGAAAAATATGATCTGCAATACTATCTCTTGTTATGGAAAACAGACCCATTCCTCCTGACTCAGCTCAAACCTGCACTTTTTTTTCAAGGTCTTTCCTGACCTCACAGTTCCCCTGCAGGGATCCCATGGTACCTAGGACTGCCAAGGACAAGGACTGGTCTCCTTGAATTTGTCTCCCCCACTATTCCAAGCATATTCTCGCATAAACAATTGAGAAATAAGCTTTTTAAAATTGTGGTAAAATATACACAACAAAGAACTTAACATTTTAACCCTTGTTAAGTGTACAGTTCACTGACATTGATTCACAAGGTTGCTCAACCACCATAACCATCCATCTCTAGAACTTTTACATGTTTCCAAACCGAAACTCCGTACCCATTAAACATCAATTCCTCATTGCTTCCTCCCCTGAGCCTCTATTCACTGCCCCTCGCCATTCTACTTTCTATCTCTATGAATGTGACTACTCTACATACCTCATGTAAGGGAAAGAATCATGCAGTATTTGTCCTTTCGTGACTGGCTTCTTTCACTTCACATAGTATCTTCAATGAAGGTTCAAAGACACTAGCACATCATAGAATTTCCTTCCTTTTTAAGGCTGAATTATATTCCATTGTATGGATATACCACATGTTGTTTATCCATCCATCTATGGATGGACCCTAGAGTTGCTTTCACTTTTTGGCTATTTTGAACTATTTGCTGCCATGAACATGAGTCTACAAATATCTGTTCGAGCCCCTGCTTTCACTTCTTTTGGGCATATACCCCAAAGTGGAACTGTTGGATTATATGGCAATTCTATGACGAATTTATTGAGGAAGCACCATATCATCTTTCACAGTGGCTGTGCCATTTCACAGTCTCACCCGTAAGGCACAAGGGTTCCAAAGTCTCCACATCCTGGCCTATGCTTGTTATCATCTGCTGTCTTTGGTAATAGCCATACTAATGAGTATGAAGTACCAATTGTGGGTTTGACTTGCATTTCACCGATGGCTGGTGACTTTCAGCATCTTTTCATGTGCCTATTCGCCTCAAGGAATAAGTTTTAAATCAAAATAATAACTCCTCCTCCTCCTAAGAGACCTCTCATCACAAAAAGCAAACAGTATCTTTACTTACTAGCATTGTTAAACTGGTTAGTCTGGGCTCAAAACACTTTATTTTCCTTGCAAATACCACCATAGGCAACATTCTCTTAGCAAGACCATTCAAGCCCATCTACCAAGTTGCCTAAACAGGACTAACCTTGAATTCTGGTCTTAGGAAGACCCTGTGCAATCCAGGGAGCAGAGCAAGAGAGCAGCTCCTTCTCTCACCATCCTGCATCAGGCAACATACTGCAGCTGGCTTTCACCTGACTGAAGCCTTCTCCTGCTCTGGCAGCTGGGGGGCCTGCTCCAGTTGGGGACACTCATCCTTGCAAGCAGCCATCAATGTACAAAGGGCACAGGTTCTCGGGTTTCTCCACCTTCAATTTAAAATACCCTAACTTGTTTTGCAGATACTTAATCTAAGTGTTTTTCAGATCCTGTGCCCTACATTTTGGCTGGAAACAAAGTCCCACTCACATCCCTCATGCTCGTGACCAGGCTCTTCCCCAGAAGGCCACATGACCCCCAATTACCTACCTCTCCTTGAAGAAGGAAGAGACTGAAGGACCAAGGGACATCCACAGTTCACATTGATCCGTGAATGATCCACAACCGTGATCCCTGACCTGGTGGCCTTCTCAAAAGGGCCTTGGAATCCAAATGACCCATTTCCTGGAGGAAGATGCTTCACCCCTGAGGCAGATGCAGAGTCAGGAGGGAGATAGGGACAGAAAAGGAGGGAGCTGTGTTGCTATCCCCAACGGAGTGCTTGTCAAACTCTCTTTACATAAAATGAACCTGGGTTCCTAATGCTGCAGTCAAAAAAAAACGGCAAATGTAGCTAGGAGCAAAACATCAGAATCAATACGCACCCAAAGGATACTTTTTTTTTTTTTTAAAGAAAGTAAATAACTTCTAATGTGTATTTCCTCTATCCTTAGCAACAGTATCACTTAACTCTTAGTGTTTATGATAAGCCCTAGGTTCTAAGAAATGTGCATGTATTCCGCTCATGAAGTACCGGTAACGATCCTCCAAGATGGGTGACACCTTTTTTTTTTTTTTTTGAGATAGAGTCTCACTGTTGCCCAGGCTGGAGTGCAGTGGCGCGATCTCGGCTCACTGCAACCTCCAACCTCCGCCTCCCAGGTTCAAGCAATTCTCCTCCCTCAGCCTCCCGAGTAGCTGGGATTACAGGCACATGCCACTATGCCTGGCTAATTTTTATATTTTTAGTAGAGACAAGGTTTTACCATGTTGGCCAGGCTAGTCTCGAACACCTGACTTCAGGTGATCCACCCCCCTTGGCCTCCCAAAGTTCTAGAATTACAGGCATGAGCCACTGTGCCCTGTCTGATGGGTAGATTATCTTCCATTTTACAGATAAGGAAAGGAGAGCAGAGAGGGTAAATAATGTGCCCCCGGTACAACCCATCAGTAGACTTCTAATTATCTGGCTCTGGACTCTAATCCTAATCTCAGAAGGGAATGGTGCCATCAAACAAGATTGGGAGAAAAGGTAGAAGGCCTGCTTGCTAGTTGGGAAAAGCAGAGACTGTCTGAAACACTTAAACTCTACTTGCTCCAACAGGTGAACACAATTGAAAATTCAGACTTCACTCTCCTAATAGCTGGAAAGTATTACAAAGCCCACAGGCCAAATGATATCACCCTCCCAGGAAGTCTCTTGCATTATTGTGTTTTTTAATGTTATTTGTCAAGTGAAAACAAACACAGTGGCAGAACAGGCAGCACCCAGCGAGTGGCACTAATAGTGGACTAAGGATGGGCAATTGCTTCTCATCAAGAACCACAATGTGTCTAGTCAGTTTACAAACATAAATCAATACAAATTCAAAAGCATCAGTAGCAAAGTCCAGGCCTGGATGCGAAGCTGGCACCCCTCTTTAAACAAATTGTTCCTCTCCACTTGCATGGTAAGGACCGAAAAGAGCCCTGCCACGTTGGCCAGCTCTTGCAGGGTAGCAGAGGCCACATCCCTCTCCCAGCCTCAGGAAATCCAAGGCCACTGCATCAGCCTGGCCCGACCCAGAACCAGCCTTGGGCCCAGTCGGCCCAACTCAGAAAAAGGCAGGGGTCAGTCTCCAGCCTGGACTCCTCTAAAAGCCAGAAAGCAGTGCCCCAGCAAATGAACAACAAGAGCGCTCACCTAAACGGTTTCACCTTCATTTTTAGAGGAGAGGAACACATTAGGAGGGCGTATTACTCCACGGGTTTTAACCCTGGCCCTTGATGCTACCAGGTACCCATGATGCCCCTAATAAAGGTGAGAATTCTTCCACTTTTCTAACATTCAGCTATTTTTTTAAAGAAGTTGAACACTGCAGTTTCCGGAGAACTTTGCTATGTGAATTACCTCACTGCAGGTTTGCTCCCCTAGCTCTCTCCATTCCATGCCTTAAAAGTGCCAGGTGTCTCCTTGGGAGCTGCTCTGTGCTACTGCCACCAGTCCTGCAGCCAACCTGTTTTGCAGGTCCTGCCTCTCCATCCACTGGGACCTCTTTCTCGACAAATCACCCCAGCCCACAGCTTCTCTGGCAACCCAGCCCCTCACACTGAGGACCCCTGTCTCACCAGTCACCTCCCTCAGCTGGGCCAACCTGTCCAGCCCGTTCCTGCTTCCCTGGTCTCAGGTCTAGAGACAACACGTCCCTCCCTGAGCCTGTCCTCACTGCCTCCCTCATCTATACCATCACTGGCTCACACTAGGGTGTCTATTTGTCCCCTAATCCTGACTCCATCGAGAGGCCAGAGCAGCCTCCCCAGAACACCCTTCTCAGCAGGTCCACTGCAATGGTGCAAAGGTTTCAAAGCTCCCCATTCTCTAGCCAGCAGTCAATTCCTTCCCAGCACACAATGGATTCTGACACCCTCTCCACTCCATCAGTGCACACTGCCACCCACACCACACATGGTCCCTTCCTCTCCTGGGGAGTTGCCTCCTTGGATCTCCAGAGTCAAATATTTAGGGCACACTGAAGTCAAGACATCCTCCTTAAAGCTTCTCAAGCCATTCTGCAGCTCTGTGACCCCACTGCCTGCAGCCCACACACTTCTGTCCACTCAGCATCCCATAACTTAGCACTAAACTGATAGCGTCTGTTACTCTCCACCAGTAGTTGAGTTGTCCCAACTAGACAGCAAGCTCCTTGAGGAGAAACAAATATATATCATATTCGTTCACATGCTTTCCATGGAGCAGAAAACCACTGGAGGCCCTCAATCTACATATCAGAAACAGGGTTCCATACTCTTTGTCACCACTCACCTTCCACTCCCACTCCCCCTCCACAGGTAGGGACATGACCTTGAACCAGTCAGCCTGGTTAACCTAAAAACCCCTTCTCTTCAGGCACAGAGAAGCAAGGCGGTTACTTAGTGGTTTCAATGACCTGAGACTCAGATTTCTGGGCTCAAACCTTTCACTGTAGATGTGCAAAAAAAGACCCTCCTTGGCCAGGCACAGTGGCTCACACCTGTAATCCCAGCACTATGGGAGGCCGAGGTAGGTGGATTGCTTGAGGCCAGGAGTTTGAGACCAGCCCGACCAACATGCCGGAACCCTGTCTCTACTAAAAAAAAAAAAAAACAAACAAACAAACAAAAAACACACACACAGACACACAAAAATTAGCCAGGCGTGGTGGCACACGTCTGTAATCCCAGCTTCTTAGGAAGCTGATCCACAAGAATTGTTTGAACCTGGGAGGAAGAGGTTGCAATACAGCAGAGGTTGCAGTGAGCGGAGATTGTACCACTGCACTCCAGCCTGGGCAACGGAGCAAGACCCTGTCTTAAAAAAAAAAAAAAAAAAAAAAAAAAAAACCGGCCCTCTTCAACTGGCAAATGCCCTGGTGTTGTGGGAAAGGAGGACTGGAAGCCCCAGAGAGAGCCCACTAGGGCCACCCACCATGAGGAAGAGAAAAAAAGAAAAAAGCATCCATTTATTGGATGCTTTCTATTTGCCAGTTTTGCTGGGCAGATTGGATACATTATCTATTGCTAATTCTCATGGCATCCCTGCTAGAGCAGTGTTATTCCAATCACAGGCAGAGACACTGAGGCCTGGAGCTCCCTTTCCAATATGCCTCCATGCATGAGAGAGAAGGAGACAGTGAATTGTTTGGGAGGACAAGGCTTCAAAGGAAGCCCTGCACATGTGCGAACCCCACAGAGAAGAGCAGAGCAAAGGCAGGCCAGGCTGTCTAGGTAAGTTCACATCCACCCGGTTCAGCATTCACATGGGAATTTCACAAGATGTTTTTTTACAAGCTGCTTTTGAAAATTAACATTCCAGCTTCAAATGATTATGTTTACATTTTCTGCAAGAAATATCCCACCCTGCTCCTCGGGAGAGGAGACTTTAACGATAATTTCTAAGGTGTTCATTAAGTTCAGGAGTCCTCTTTACATCAACCTAGACAAGTAAACTTTCTTTTGTCCAGAGGTAGGGAGCTGGCCTGTCTCAAATCGTCTCCAAGGGCCCCACCAGGAGACTGTCAAAGGCCCTCACCAGCAACCAAAACCGGCAGGGTTGGGAAGGATGCTTAAGTGATAAAGAGATCTTTAGGACCTTGCTACTGTCCCTCCCAGGAGTTAATGCAAAAGTTTACTGGCCTCACCAAGAAAACAATGCAAGAAATAGAAGCCAACTTCCATACATGGTAATTCTGCTAGTTCCAACCACATCTCCCTAAAATCTCTCTCTCTCTCTCTCTCTCTGCCTAGTGTTTTGAGATCTGAAGGCTGGAAGGGCCTGTGAAATGACCTAGGTCCACCCTGTCACTCAAGGTCAGCAGGTGTGCAAGCACCCACCCGACTTTCTGAGATGCCACCCTGGCCCTCTGCATCAGGCCACTCCGGAGACCACCAGGCAGCCGAGTCCAGCCTGCAGATGCTTCCTCCTCAGGTACCCAGCTCCACGAAGGTTTAAAAGCACATTACAGACATAAATTGGTGCCAATGAATTATTCATTACATCTTATCTATAGGGAACTTATGGAACAAAGTGTCCATCCACAGGGATGAGGTGATCTGGACACAAGGCCAGACTCACAAATGACTGTTCCAGGAGTTCTAATTTTTTAATTCACCTCAATGTACAAAAAACCTAATGAAACAATGATTTTAAAGATAATTTTATTACTTCAAGTTCCATGCAGCAGTAACTGGTGTGATAAAATGTTTCAGCTGGCAGAGGTGCAATGATTAGATGAAAATAAATGTGTACAAAAAAGCGCTTCAAAGTGAATGGGGAGTATCCCTTTAAGAAGTCTTCAGTTTCTTCAGCTCCTCCTACGCGCCAGGCACTGGGCCACCTCCTGGGAATTCAAAGATAACCAAGGTACCATTTGGGGGAGATGCCCAAATAGGAGGTATAGCAAGAGACCAAGTCAGTGCAATCATTCTGCATGCAGAATGAAGGCCAGAGAGAGGGTGAAATTACAGCTAACTCTTAAAGGAGCTTCCCAGAGGGCAAGCTGGTAGTATTGTTTGCTATTCCAAGCAGAGGGGCTTCCACCTGCCAAGACAAAGAGACAAGAATGAGTATAACCTGAGTTGTTCAAAATGTCTGGGAGGAAGGGAGGCTGAAGTTCTCTCTGATAGCCAAAGAATTCCAAATTAAAAATAATAAAAGGCAATTATGGGGAAACAGGTTTAAGGATTTTGACATGTATAACTAAATAACCCGCTATATATTTTGAGTAATCTCAACAAGAAAGATTCTGAAAATATCAATAAAACATGAAAGAAAATACATAAAATTAGCTAATGAAACACAGACCATGTGGGACCTAACACTAATCCTGGATGTTTTTATTCTTATTTTCTGTCAGTATTTCTGGCTGGCGAGCATCTTAACCACATCGAATAGCCAAAGGGGAGAGATAAGAGAATGATAATGAAAGTGTTACTACCTATTTAAATAGAGCGATGGAAGGGCAATCTTGCTGTATTTTTCCAAATGAAATCAGCAGTGTTTTTTAAATCTCTAATCTCAAAATAAATATTTTGGAGCTTTAAATTTATTAAATTTATTAAAGTCCTGTAAAAGTATCTTAAAACTCTAACTGTAAAAGAAACACTAAGTATAACAGCTCTGTGCAGTACTGCATCGTTTAAGAAGACCCTAATTCTCTCAGCATAGCTCGCACTGACACAGTAGAGTAACCTTAATCCAAAACTGTAGCCCAGTGATTTTTTCAGAAGCCTGTAGTATCCACATTTTCTTGCAATCAGTCCCTAGGAAGCAAGCCAGAGAGTGGGTTGGGATCACTATCTTCCTCCTCGGGGCACTGTTAATTCAGTCACCGAATAGGCTGAATTTCCATTCTGGCCACTAGATGGAGCCTAAGCATTGGTGAGATGGGCAAAGTGCACACTGGACACCTCTCAGGTGTGAGCAGAAATTGACAAATGAAAAGATTAAGGGGGAACATGTAATAAACAGATCTTTGAAATGGAAGGCAAACTGCAGGGGGTGACTACCGTTTGCTATAAAAAAAAAATCACAACTGCTTAATAAGTAGCATGCCATCTTGTTAATAAGCACCTTACCAAAATAAAGTATTATTATACATTTATTGAGCACCTATGTGCCAGGTTCTATACCATATTTAAATGGCAAGGGCAACCAAACATCAAGTCAGCCTTATATTTCTATCCAAAGAACATCTCTGTTCAAGGATGTCACATCCCTAAGAGCATTAGCAGCTGAAGTCTGAGGGCTTAATACCAGGTGCCAGGTTCTGTTCTAGGCACTTGACACATGTTTGATTTTTATGAATGTTAAAGTAGGTTATATTAAAATTATAATTTCACAGATGAGGAAACTGAGGCACAAGAAGATTAAATTATTTGCCTGTGAGCTTAGCTACTGGAGAGCTCAGATTCAAACCAGCCACTTTGGCTCCACGGTCCTAATAAAATTACAAGCAAGGAACAAGACAAAACGAATCACTGTCAACCAACAAAACTGTGGGTTATGAACTCACAAGGAGTAATGGGGAAGTAGATATATAAGTTAGGGAGATCCCAAAAACCTTCAAGAAGGAGAAGGAATTTGATTTGGAAATGTAAAGATGGATCTCTGATCTATTCGAATCACAGAAAAGGTATATGGGGGAAAGGAATCACCTGACCTAGTATTCTGCCTTTTGAAAGTTATGATCTTGTCCCTATTTTACAGAT
Source organism: Macaca thibetana thibetana (assembly GCF_024542745.1). Lineage (NCBI taxonomy): Eukaryota > Metazoa > Chordata > Mammalia > Primates > Cercopithecidae > Macaca > Macaca thibetana. The sequence continues at coordinate 91,862,308 of NC_065584.1, forward strand.
CCACCTGAAACTTGGAAATTATTTCAATTTTAAAAACTTATCCTATTTCCTCACAATTTTTCTTGTGACTTTGGTTTTCTAAACATGTTAGAAAATGTTTTCATTCTGTTGTTTAGTGAGAAAAGGAGAAATGTCTCCCCCAAATATTTGTAAGTCTCCACATTTCTATCAAGACTCAGAAAAGTTAGTAACTTTAGGACCAAAGAACTAATTGGCAGCTAAGGAGAAATTAAAGCTATGGTGGCCTTCCTGTGCTCTTAAGTGGCACTTTCTGCTATTCAGTATTGAGGGTGGAAGAAGTAGCAGAGTAGTGAAGAGAAAAAACATTCTCAGCTATGGAAACAGCAGAAGCAAAAACTTGGGAGACCAGCATAGCATGGCTTACTTTCCATCAAGCTAATGCACAGATGCTGGGGAGTACTGGCAACTAACAGTGGATCCCTATAGCAAAGGATTACTAAGGACTTGTTTCATCACTTGATTCTAAGGACCTTGGACTTGATTCTAGGACCACAAGAGGCACATTCTATTTGGAGCTGGCAAGTCCATCAAACCAAGGGGATGGTACAGGAACTGGTTCAGAGGCCAACTCAGCATGTAGTCAGAGTCAATGCAGGTCTGCACTGGACCAGGCTGGAGCCAGGAATAGGGGTGAATCCGAGCGATTTCAAGTGACTCAGTGAGATTGAAAGGAAACATTCAATTAACGAGTCTCCCCAGAAAAGGACAGGCTACAGAACTGAAATTGAACCACAAATTCCATCCTGAGCCAATCTCTATTGCTGAAAATTTTACTGAGGTGCATGGGAGAAAGAAAATCCCAATTATATCACCTGACCAAGAAAAGCTATCATAACAAAAGTTCCTACGGACTACACGATATCATGTTATGACCTAACATATGCAGTGAACTCATTACCCACAGAAATCAGACAACAGAACTAAAGGAAGCCTAACAGCAGATCTCCCTCTGCTGCTACTGGTCTCTGCGATCATTTGTTTTTGTGGCAATCTGTGCTTCTCTTTAAAGTCCTGAGTCTGTAAGCTTGTGTATTATCCCACTACAATGAGACTCAGGGAAATGAGGTAAAGAAAATAAATACAGGACAACACAGATAAATGTGGACACAACTGAGGAGGATTTTATAATCTAGACAGAATAGCTAATGACTTAGAAAACACTTTTTAAGCTGATGCAGTCAATTGGATCATGGGCTCCTACCTGGAATTTCTCTCCACGCTTCCTACTTTTTCCAGGAAGTTATCAAAGGTCACTAAGGCACTTTGAATTTGGGAAAAACTTTTATAAATAAATTCATCTCTCCTTAATTGCCATCAGACTTCTGTTCTTTAAGGTTCTATTGACTAAACTTTGGCTGACTTAAATTGGTGATGTCTCATTTACATAATCAAGCATTCCCAATAACCAACTTTACAGAGACTAATCACGACTACATTTTTTAAAGCAGAGGACAAACTGAAAGTAAGCATTCAAAACATACCAGGAAATTTTTCAAGTTATGCTCTATAAAATATTTATGCTCTAACAACTATCAAAATATATTTGTTCTCCCAGGTCAAGAGTAATTTTTAAAGTGGTATTGATTTTTAAACTGACAAATAATTCCAAAGCCAGTTTGAGAAAGCTAGTGCCATGTTAAAAAAAAAAAAAAAAAAATTGCTGAACAAAAGGATACAAAACAGCAACAACGATGTATTTCAAACTCTCAGAATTTGGACAATGGATGGATGGATGGATGGATGGAGATACACAATTTTGAACAAATGGCATTTCTATTATGTAACTCTTACTGAAGTAGAGACCTGTGGTATTAAGGGGGCTAAGAGTGCGGAGTGAGACAAAACAAAGTTTCAAAAGTTTCAAACTCCTGCCCACAAGAACTTTCCGGATTAGCAAGACTACTTTCTAAAGTCTTTAAAAATATGGGGGGGGAAAAAAATAAGATGTTTTCCAGACTATTACCAGGTGAGCAATTCATTTACTTTTATTTTTATATATGTATCTTTTGTGTGTGATGGAGTCTTGCTCTGTCACTCAGACTGGAGTACAGTGGCATGATCTCAGCTCACTGCAATCTCTGCCTCCCGGGTTTCAGCAATTCTCCTGCCTCAGGCTCCCAAGTGGCTGGGATTATAGGCACGGGCCACCACGCCAGGCTGATTTTGGTATTTTTAGTAGAAAGTGGGTTTCACTATGTTGGCCAGGCTGGTCTTGAACTCCTGACCTCAAGTGATCTGCCCACCTTGGCCTCCCAAAGTGCTGGGGTTACAGGCGTGAGCCGCTGTGCCCAGCCAGGTGAGCAATAAGGTAGGCCCAGCTATCGCTGCAGTGTGTGATGGCCCCATCTACAGGTGTGCACATCTTCCCCATGTGGCTAGCCAGCCACCCCACTACTCCAAAGAATGTGAGTGCTTCAAGACCACCAGCCATCAAGTGAGCTCCATGGACACAAGGCCCAACAACTTACCTTGCAATCGTAGGTGTTCATCCCTCATCATAAAAGAAACTACTTTCTGTTGTGGTCCAGTGAAATCAGAAGAGCAATCTATGAGTTTAAAAATTCTTGTAGGCCGAGTGCGGTGGCTCGCACCTGTGATCCCAGTCCTCCGGGAGGCCGAGGTGGCTGGGTCACTTCAGTACAACCTGAGCAACATAGCAAAACTTTGTCTGTACTAAAAATACAAAAAATTAGCCAGGCATGGTGGTGTGTGCCTGTAGTCCCAGCTACTTGGGAGGATCACTTGAGCCTGGGAGGTCAAGGCTGCAGCAAGCGTGATCACACCACTGCATTCCAGCCTAGGTGACCAGAGTGAGACCCTGTCTCAAAAAAAAAAAAATATATATATATACACATATATATATATATGTGTGTGTGTGTGTGTGTGTGTGTATACATAGTCCAGGGCAGGAAAAATAAAAATTTTAAGCTTGCTTACTAGTTCTGTTATTGTTGTTGTTGTTGTTTTAATAACATGGCAGTAACATCTATGGTTTGACTGATATCTTTAAAAACTATGGTAAGACATTTTATAGTACCAAATAATTTCTAAACCTAAAGAACTGCATCCAGTAAGTACTCAACATATATTTACTGATGAAAAAAAGAGGGGGGGGAAACAACTATTTCTCAGTTCAAGTAAGGAAATATCAATTTTTCCTTAAGATTTCAAAATTAATTTAATAAAACATAAGTAAAGCTGGCATCAGTGAAAAAAGGGAAAGAAATCTTCAAAAATGTTATCTGGGACTTTCAAATGAGTAAAACTGACCATTTAAAAACAGTCTTCAAAAATCCAAAAGTCTCAAAATCAAACGTATTGTTTATTATACTTTGAGTCAAATAAAACTAAAGCAATTTAACAAAAGAAAACATTATGCCAAGGAAGTATGCTTCTCTTGAGATAACAGTCTAACTTGTTTTAAAGATCCTTTGTTTACTAACCATTTTATATACCAAATATATGTTCCTTCCTCAGAACAAATCAATTCTTTTCCAGACCCTCGGGGATGGGGGTGCAGGCATAAGGGGATGTGTACGTATATCAAAGTTTTAATCTTTTCAAATAGTGGAACTCAGTTATGCTTCCCAAATGTCAACAGGTCTCAGTGTCCACAAACACTGGGACTGCTGCCCTCCCCCTACCCCACTTAAAGCCACATCACATCTTTACAAACAACTGGAAAACTTCCTCTTGCTAAGCTGATGCCAAACACCATTTTCAAGGAGGGATCAGAGTGCATCATTCATTAGGAACTTTGTTGTCTTTAAAGTGTTCAGAATTTTCCTTCAGAACATCTCAGAGACTGAAATCAAGAAACTATATCCCTAGCATGTGTGCAACTATTATATATTTAGTACAATTGAGAAGAGCTCATCTCCTGGGCTCAGCACCTGTCATAAGTTGGCTAAGAAAAGCAGTTCAAAGCAAGTTCGCCCACAGGCGCAAATACCTCTTCCATGAACTAGGTTTGATTTTTAAATGAGTTTTGAAAACAAATTGGAGAAAATCACAACCTAGAAAGAAATATATCTTGTATGCTTTACAACTAAAAAACAAAAGCTTTCAGGACTTGTCTCCTCATTCTTACTCCCTCACGCTTTTAAAAACACCAAGTTATTTATAAATTATAAAATGCCCTGAAATTATGAATGCCGACGATTTCTAGAAAGCTAGCTAAGCAATATGTAATCCAGAAAACTTCAGACATAAGTCCCATCTTTCTTACAACTCAAAACATGCCATGCAACATTCATGTACACACCTGTGACTCCTAATTTTTGGAAAAAGGCAACTACAATACTGCACTTTTTAAATCACATTGCCATATCCAATGTTATAAAAAAGGCAGTGCTGCCAGTCAAGATGGGTTAACATCACCTATATGTCATGGTCTACAGTGGCATCACCATATAATGGAAAGCACCAATGAGGCAAAAACGGTACCGTAGAGGCTTCTGGATGAACAACACTAGAGTCTTAAGTCTACAGAAATATTTTTAAAAGAACCTTCAAAATGCTGCCTACTGTCTACTTGAAAACTGCATCCTATACTGAATCTGGAAAAAAAAAAATCTGAATTTCAAGAAAGTTGGTTTCATGCAAGACTTTGCAGGCTCATGCACTGAGTAGCACAAGGTCAGCTTTCATACAGTAGGTGCACAATAAGTGCTGGTTGGATTCAGTTGCTTCTTACAGCACATTCTTACGAAACAAATGAAACCAGATTTAAAAGGAAACCACCGTCCCTTGAGGGTTCCTCTTGGCAAAAACTCTAAGGCAACAAGTGAAAATGATACAGTTGATTTTCATTACTGTCCTGATCTTGCAACAATAGGAAGGGCAGGAAACATTTTTATTAGTAAACTAAGCCTTAGACAAAGATGAAAAGCAAATGTAAACAACAATTATTCTCTAGGTCTTTTTCTATTGAAAGGCCAGGGTAAATTTGGATAAATGCACACAGTTTCAAAACAAAAATGCCTTTGCCACATTTTAAAATCTTTTGTTCTGTAAGAAATTTTAATTTTATAAAAATCACTGTATATCTGAAACACTGTATCTTAAAACTACTGCATCCTAAAATTTCTTTCTCCTGCTCAGACCCTGGAACTATGTAAGAAATAAAATAAAACTACAAAGAAAAGAAAACAACAATACTGCATTAAAATGAACTGTTCATCCTCAGTCCTTACAACCACTTGTGGTCAATATGGCATATCAAAAAATGAGCGTTTAAAACATCTTAAAACAGCATTTCTTTGTTGGAAAACATAATAAAACTGGAAATACAAACAGCCATTCAGACTAAGCTCTATCTTGGAAAAAACCATCATTTCAGATTCGGTTGAGGTTTCTATTGTCAAAAATCTGCCTTCCACCAGTATTTGTGTTTTTTCAATCCAGCTCCTCAATCCCTAACTGAAGCTACATAGAACCAAGATTCTTTTTTTCCTGCTTGCCCATTTCTACTAGGGGATTGAATCCCAGTTGCTAAGCTTCAATTATCAGTTTGTTGTATTGCTGCAACTCACGGATCTGAAAAACTCATAAATGAAAAGAGAGAGAGAGAGACATCAGCCTGCCAAATATATGTAGTAACTTTAATGTAATTTAAGGTAGCATAACAAGTTATTTTCAACCTGAGCACATTTCTCTAAAAAAACCAAAACGGGTTTATTGAGATGTAATTCACATACCATTAAAGTCCCCGATTTAAAGTATATATATAATCCAATGGTTTTAAGTATATTCAGAGCTATGCAGCCATCACCACAAACTAATTTTAGAACAATTTTCATCACCCCAAAAAGAAACCCTGTGCCCACTAGCAGCAGTCACTCCGCATTCCATCGACCCCCAGCCCCTGGCAACCACTCATCTCCTTTCTGCCTCTATGGATTTGCTTATTCTGGACATTTCACATAAACCGGATCATATAATATGTGGTCTTTTGTGACTGACTTCCTTCACTTTTTTGTGATATTTTTAAGCTTCATCTATTCAACCTTAACATATTTCTCAGAGTTGGACTTTTCTAATCTTTTCGACAAATCAAACATATGATCTTTTAAATTCTAAATCCTGACACAAACCCCACCCTTCCACAAAATACCATTTACTCGCTATGTCTTTCTAGAGAATCTAAACTATAATTTGCTGTTTAGGTTCTTTCAAACGTTCTTTTTCTGGGTTCTCCATCTGGTAATAAACACTAACTTCTTTAAACACCAACATTTCACATACCTACATTTCTCTGACAATAGGATGCCTGGGGTAGAAAGATGACTGAATCCTTTTAAGGAGATGGGTACAATAAATTTAAAGTGCATGCTGACTTTTTAGAAAGAAAATAGCCATCAGATTATCTGGCTATCACTCAGAACCTCCGAACCTCCTTCATTTAGATGCTCTGGTTCACATTATGGTGATACAAAACAAACACATCCATATGACTGCCTTTGCTTCAGAAACTAAGTTTTCTAAGATAAACAGCACTCTTTCTACTGCCATCACACTAAAAGAGAAAACTCTAATGTTTCACTACGCCAGCAAAATACCTGCAACTGAACCAACAACACCCTGCCTTTATTTCTATACCAGACAACAGCCGAAAGAATGCCCTCCCTGACACGGCTCAGCACCTTATTTCTATCAGAGTTAAGTGGTCTAGCACCTTCCCGGCTAAAAACTGAACGCCCGTTCACAGGCATAGCTTTTAATCCTCCACATTTCAGAGATGGAGGGAGGGGCAGGTACTGAGTCAGTCAAGACTTCAACAAACCATAATCGAGATTTGGGATGTCTTCTGACCACCCATGAGGTTTCAAGGAACTAACCACTTGTAAAGGGATCCTTGGGGGAAGCTTTGGCATCATGGAGTAAAAACATACATTAAAACACCCCCTCCCCTCCTGTCTGTGTTCTCAAAAACCGTCGTCTCGCACAAAGAATATCCTTCAAGAAAAACACTCCAAAAGAAAAACAGCCTATTTTAAAATGCCCGACTCCTGCGTCGGAGAAGGCCATCCCTGCTATTTTGAATTTCAGAACATTAAAAACACAAAACTAGAGAAGCTCTACAGTTTAACTGCACACCATAATAAAATGGATTATTTCTCCCGTGTCTTCTAAACCGTACTTATCATTTAAAGATAAAAAACCCTCCTTTGTCCCCCTCAAACACCACCTAAACGACTTAGTAAAGGGAGCCGGAAGGCTTTCGCCCAATCGAGTCCGCTTAAAGTTTAGAAAACAAAGAGCATGAGAGCCCAGATCTGTGCAAGGTCCGGCCCCAGTCCGCGTCCCACTCGGCAGTAAACACGCGAACCACGATCTGCTCTCGTTCTGTCGCGCACTCATTTCTTAAGAGACGTTTAAGGATTTGTTTATAGAAACAGCCTTTCTGAATTGCCCCAGTGATGGGGCCAGACAACCTCCGCTGCCTCCTACTTCTCCCCCTCACTCTTGAAGGCTCAGTCGTGATTTTTTTCGAAGTTAATCGGCACCACCTGCATACCCTCGGCTACCATTACTCACCAACACGCCCTCACCGTTCCCGGTCCCAGTTCTGCGACATTTAAACTTTTAATCGTGTTCAAATTACCCTACTATCTTGAATGTACCAGTAAGCCACACTTTCAATTTTTTGAGAATAAACCCCCCACCTCCTGTGGCTGTACACACTGGGGGGAGTTCCCACTCCCTGCATCCCCGCGCTTCCCTACCTACCCCTACCCGACACCACCAAAACAAAAGCTATCAGGTTGCAAAACATAGCGAGTATGGAACGATACTGCTTATTAACTGCGTACAAAGGAAGTGCGCGGCGGCAGAAGGGAGGGCGACACGACGCCGGCCACAACAAAACCAAGGCCAGGGCTCCGCGCTCGCAAAACACAACACCCTTCCCCCACCGCCGCAGACCCTGGCGCTCCTGAAACCCACAGCATACGACACCTCTCGCCAGGGACGGGCGTCTCGGTGTCCCCGTGAGGCGGCGACTACACCCCGCGCTGCGAGCACGTGTGTCGGAATGCACGTCGGCTCCGACCACACACCCACCAACGTACATTCGGATGCGGCCCTAGCACCCCTCCATGCCCCTGCCCGGGAGAAACTGAGAGGCCATCCCAGAGCCCTCTGAACTGGGGGCCCAGTGGCGCTCCCCGTAAAAGACAAGCTGAGGAAGACTCCCGGCCTCGCACTCCCCGGGGAGCTGCCCAGAGAGCGCTTCCCCTCACCCCACCGCCCAGCCCCGGGACGCCAGGGGCAGGTAACCCAACGAGGAGCGGGCCAAAGTAACGGGCAAGGCCAGGAACCCTAGGAGCCCGAGGGGAAATGCATGTTGGGCGACGGGAGGCAGCGCCAGGCGCTTGGAGACGTGTCCTGGGGCTTCGGGGCCTCTCTGCAGGGCACCTCCCCCCTCAAGGGCAACTCGCACCCCGCGGGCCGGGCGGATGCCTGCTCCCCACTGCCGGATCAGCCCCAGCAGCGGAGACGCGGTGCGGCCCAGGGTGCAGTCCCCGCTGCCTTCGCGCCGCATGGGATCAGCGCTATGTGCGGAGAGGCTCGTGCGCTCCGGAGGGGCAAGTTGCGGGTCGCGGGGCCTGGGAACCCGCGGTGCCCGCCCCGGCACCAACTTCCCTACCGAGTCCTCGAGCCTAGCCGGGGGACAGGACTGTCGGCACGGCTAGAGAGAAAGCCCCTCAGGCCCTTCCAGCACGGGGGATGTGCGGAGCCAGGGCCCGCTGGGCTCCAGACGAACGAGCCCGGATCCCAGGTCCGCCGCAGCCTCCCTCCCGGCAGAGCCACCCCGCGCCCCGCCCCGCCGCTCCCGAGCCCGGGGGCCCGACAGCTGCGACAGTGGCAACTCGGGTTTCGCAAACAGGGCGCAGCCCCTCGAAGGAAAAGTTCCCGCAGTGGCCGCGGGCGGCGGGCACATACTCACTTTCTCCACTCGTCGGCCAGAGCGAGAGCGCGGCGGAGAGAAACAGGAGCCCCCACAGCGAGGTCGGGGACCCTTCTCCAGAGCCAGACTTCATTCCTTTTATTTGGGACGAAATTCCCCTTTCTCAAAAAAAAAAAAAAAGAAAAGAAAAAGAAAAAAAAAGAAAGGAAAGGAAACAAGTCTCAAACTCAGTCTTCGCTCCCCCTCCAAAAACAAGGACGAAGGAAACAATACTCCGAAGGCGGTGCCGCCGGGGCCCTCCGGGTGCGCGGACGGGGCGGCCCCTCAGCGCCGGCAGCAGCGGCCCAGGGCTCGGCGGAGTCGGCAACTCGAGGCGCGCCGGGGCGGGCTGTCGGCGTCGTCGGCCTCCATTTTCAAACCCGGAGAGGCAGGAAAGGGGGAAAACTGCAAAGAAAGGGGGCAAAACCCAAATCTGCCTCGGCGAGGAAAAACAAGCCCGGCCCTTGCCGCGCGGGAGGTGGCCGGACGCCCGAGCCTCCGCCGCGGGAGGGCGCGACGCAGTTCGCAAGATCGCCCCAAGTCCGGGTGGCAGGCGAGGCCGGCGAGGGGCAGAAACCCGGAGTCAAATGAATGAGCGGCTCCCCCTCCTCCTCCTCCTCCTCCGGGCTCCGCTCGCCGCCGCCTCCTCCCTCAGCGCCGCCGCCGCCGCCGCCGCGAGCTCCTTCCCAAATCCAGGACACACACAAAGCGGCGGGCCGGCCGCGCCGCGCTCAGCACTCCCGCCGCGCCGCCCGGCTCCGCGCCGCCGCCCGCCCCGCGCTGCCCCCGCCCGGCCCCCGCCCGCCGCCGCCGGCTCTGCGCGGGGGCTCCGGCTCGCTGAAGGTCACAGCCGAGGCGAGGCGCGCCGTGGAGATGCCCCCGCGCGGGAGGGGCGTGGAGGGCGCGGGGGGGGGGGGTCCGGGGAGCGGGGCCGAGGGTCTGCGAGCGCCGGCCGCGGGCAGGCTCGCTGGCGGCGTCCCTCTCGCTCTCCCGCCTCTCTTGAGTTCGCCTGGTGCGCTCGCTCCTCCTCGGGTTTTTTCCCTTTTTTTTTCCGCTCAGCGGAGTTAATGCTGGTAAACAAGAGCCCCAGCCTCGCCGCGCCGCCGCCGCCGCCGCCGCCACACACTGGGGGCTCGCGCGCGCGCGCGCGCCCGGGTCCGCGCACACGCGTCCGCTCGCACACTCGAGCGGCCACCGCCGCAGCAGCGGCGCGCCGAGGGCCCGGCCCAGGCCGGCACGAGCCAAAAACCGGAGCCCGGGATCCTCGAGACGTGCGGAGCGGAGCCCAGGCGTGGGGCGCGAGACTGCAAGGCGCCGCCCCCATGTCCCGCCCCGCCGACTCCCGCGCGCGCACAGAGACACGCGCGCGTGCCCACCCGCTCCCGCCCCCACCAGTGCACCACTGCGCCGGCCACCCCGCACGCGCCCTTCCCTCCCGCCCGACTCCAAAAACAATGCCCCCGCCGCCGACCCGGTCTCGGCGGGGCAGGGGTGGGTAGGCAGGGAAAGGTTAGGAAGGGGAGGGGTAGGCAGGCGAGGGGCGGGGTGGGCAGGCGAGGGGCGGGGTGGGCGGGGAGTGCGGTGCTGGGAGAGGTTCATTGAAAACAACAACAGCGCGGCTGGAAAGCGCGTTTCCCTGGTTCTTGAAAAGCTTCATTGTTCCTTGCAGCTGTTGCAAAATAAATAAGTGCGTGCATGCGGCATTTTTTTCGCTATGTACTGGAAAGCCCGAACGTGGCGGAAGGGGCGCACCTGGGAAAAAGGAGACCCCCCCCCCAGGCTACTACGCTGGGCACTTTCACGCCAGGCTGGGGCACCCGTGGCGTTGAGACCGGGGAGCCCGGAGTTACGGGGAGCGGAGGGGGAAGGGCGCGGCCCGCGTGGCTCGACCCGGAGTGACGCGAGACAGGACCCCGCAGCCCCCCGGTCGGGCCCCGCGCCCCGGAAGGGGGGCTCAGACAGGCGGCCCCGCGTGCCCAGGGCGCGTCCCCGCGGCGGCCGCCAGAGGGCGCGGCGGGCGCCGGGGAGGGCAGCACGCGGAGAGTCGCCTCCCTCCCTCCGGGGGAGGAAATGTGGGGGCCCGGGCTGGGGACCGACTCGGCTGGGTCGCGCTGGCGGGGCCTCCCGGACCAGCGGCCCGCCCCGAGCGCTCTCAGCGGCCTCGCGCGGCTCAGGGCTCCACCACGTGGGCGGCTGTGGGGAGCGGCCGGGGCGCGTGCACGCTGCGGGGCTCCGAAGCTGGGGGGCGTGTCCGGGGCCCCGAGAAGCGGGTGGAGGCTGGGGCCGGGAAGCCTCCCTTGGCTGCGGTCCCGACCCGGGAACAGGCGGCATGCACTCGGGATCAGCGGCTACTGCGGAAACCCACCCGCACCTGTCTTGAGTCCTCCCGGGCACGTTCCTCTTGCTTCGTTTGCTACGTAAGTGACTAGAAACCAGTACCGACCCTAACTCTCCGCGGTGGTTTTCTTGAATGTGCAGGAGGAGAGGTTCCCCAAAGCGAGACTTCCCTAGGACTGCCATCTAATGAATAAATGCTGCGGAGACCAGGTCCTCAAAGAGGGAAACAGCCCAGCAATGGCAGGAGAGAGGAATTTGAAATACGTGGACTTTTACAAACAGTAATTGGACCATGTGTCGCCCTTAATGTGGTCCGATTTCATGACTCAGGCTAATTGATGTCAATAATAAATTTTTTTAGGATGGCTAATAAAAGAGTTGTGAATTGTCGAGATAAGAAGTGGTTGTCTCATAAACAATCGGGTAGAATGGTAAGAGGGGACCTGATGTAAACGAAGGTAGTAGGTTTCTTTTATTACTCTCTAATTTTAAAAGATTTCTGCATTAGAACGTGTATCCATCGTTCGTAAATAATTTTTTAAATTAAGAGCTGAAAACAAGTCAAAAGCTATCATAACGGAAACTTAGCCCTTTTTTTCTAAAGTTGTTTCCTAGATCATTTTTCTCCTTGGAAATTTCTAGCTCAATTCAGAGTATAGAAGGAAAATAAACCTTGTTTTACCTAAGAAAGTTATTCATATAATGGGATGGTTTTGTTTAACTGAAATTCAGCTTGATTTTTAAACAGAGTTTCAGTTTTAGATGTTCCTAGATTTAACAGAGAAAGAAATGTATTAGAATCTTAAACTTAAAATGTATTATTTAAAAAGTAGACACCACACATGAAGAATTAAAGTACAGTCTACTAATTTTTAAATATTTCTTCAGGAAGTTCTCTGCATGAAGTTGGTCTTGATTCCTACAGATTCACTCTGGAGTTAAATGCAAAGAAATACTGATATATGATTTCGTTGTACTTGATTTCAGAATTTTTAATACATACTTGTAAGACAAAAATTTAGAGCTGATTTTTAAAAGGCTAGTGCTAATATAAAATCTTCAAATACTACCCAATGTATTTTTAGTATTAGTAATAAATATGCCTATTTGTCCCCAAGAACATTAAGAGGTATATAGAATTTTTAAATACATGCAGGTTTTTGTAGGGGTTGTAGGATTTATTTGTTTTTGTGTGTTTTTTTAATAAAATGATTTTCATTTGTGAATTTTTTAAATGTGTTTTCCTGAAGTAGTTGGAAATCAATCATACTGTTATTTTAAACAGTGAAGTGGGAAGTGTGTCATTATATAGCTTAATATTTAGGAAAAAAAAAAAAACAAAAATTTAGGTTGTCTTTAGGCTCTAACTTGACCACATGGACAAAGGATGTGATTCGTATTTCTTCAGTGATTATATTCTACATACACAAGTCCAACTTAGTTTTTCAACCTTGAAATAAAATCATGTAGACAAAAATTAATTGGAGTCTTTGCTTTACACCCACACTGACAATGCACCACACTTTTTATTTTATACCGTTTTACCCAGATATCTTATAGATTCTCCCTCTTTTGGAGCAGAAACTTATTGCTTGTTTTCATTTCTTAAAAATGCCGTTTACTTGATAACAGTTTCATCTCAAATTATTCTGCTAAATGTACCAGACTCCCCAAAAAATGTAATGTATATCATATACATCAAGTGCAAATATGAGAAACAGCACAACTAACAACTGACAAGTATCAATTAATACAATATATTGCGATATATTCACAGAAAGGAATGTTAGCAGCAAAAGTAAATAAACTACAGCCCCACACAACGTGAGCAGATCTTTGAAACACACTGAGTAAAAATATACAAGTATCAAAAACGCACACAGCATAACACCATTTTGATAAAGCTCTTAAAAGCAAGAAAAACTTCAAAAGTTATAGAAATCCCTACTTCAAATAATAAATATTTTTGCTTTGTTTTGCTTTTGTTTTAGCAAAAGAATTAATGAAGGATGTGAATTCCTTTGGATAGGATAAGAAGCTCCTAGGCATATGGGTTTCCACTGTAATTTGGAAATGTGTTCACTCTTGGATTGAGTGATGGATTTACAAATTTCCATTTTATAATTATGCTTAATAACTAACACATGTTCCACATATTTTTGTATGTATAAAACATTAAAGAAGACCAATAAAAATATGGGAGAGATCCATGAAAGAGATCATTCTGGTTTTCTAGTGGGAGTCATTCAGATTTTGAACTGTTTGTATAAACAACTCAGAAGCATTAAAGATCTACTAAAATGACACAGTTAATCAAGGTCTGATCCTTAAGATATTTCAGAAGAATGTCCACACATCTAATATCAATGCAATTTAAGACAAAAATCAAAAGACAAAAAATTTAGAAGACCTCACTTCATAAGTAATAAGGTTCATTAAGAGTGCGTTATGTAAACTGTTTGACAGTTTCTTATAAGGTTAAACATACAACTAACTTAGATCCAGCAAGCCTACCCCTAGCTATTTACCCAAAAGAAATGAAAATTCCACAAAAATACCTCTATGGGAATGTCAATAGGTGCTTTGTTCATAATAGCAAAAACTAAAACAATCCAAATGTAAATCAAAAGGAGAATGGATAAACAAATCATGATATATCCATTCAATGCAATACTGCTTAGTAGTAAAAAGGAATGAACTACTAATCCATGCAAAAACATAAATGAGTCTCCAAAGCATAATGTATAAGCCAAAAGAGTACATACTGTATTAGCTCATTTATGTAAAGCTCAAAAACAGGCAAGATTGATCTAGAGCTAGAAATGAGAATCATGGCTGCCCAGAGTGGGTAGAGAAGGGAAAGTTTCAAATGACTAGGGAGAGGCATAAAGAACTTTCTTGGGTGATGGCAATGCTCTATATCTTGATGGGATGTTGGCTATGCTAGTATATGCATTTATCAAAAACACATCAAACTGTACACTTAAGATGGGTGCACTTCATTCTGCATAATTGTATCTGAATGTTAAATTGTTAAGATTATATTATAATTTAGATAGTTGCAGCTGTTCTAAAAAATAAAATGTTAGCACAATGCTTCCCATTTTTACTATTATGCGAGTTAATAGAGATGCTAAACTCCAGCATCCTTGCCCACAGCTGTCTACAGATGAGTATACTTTCAGTGTATATCTGCCTAAGGTCTTTCCTTAGGGGCATTAGCTGTGGAAGGCATCAAACGGTTTCCACAGAGCAACCCAAGGGCAGGAAAAATACAAGTGATAATGTAGCTGACTCCAGTCCCCACACATCCACAAGCAACAAGAGTCTCAGTCTTGTTGAGGATCTGTTTACACTCAACTTGAGAAGATTTTCTATTTTAGCTCTGCATAGATAGCTAGCTCCCAAGGCATAAATGCTACATTTCTCCATGATACTTTAAAAGCAATGTGGAGGTTTCAGAGAGCATTTGCCCAGAGACAGCTGAGATAATGTCTTGCTGTGACTAACTTTCGGCACCATATTCAGTAAAACATCAATCAGGGAAGTTCCTGGAAAACCCAGGCCTGGGCCAAGAGTGATAGGCACCCTGGAGATCTCCATGGGTCCAAAATGGAAATTGGAGGCTTCTGGGGCTCCACCACTACCCTGAGCATCATCATGAGCCTGTCCCCGACCTGAGGGTGGGTATGTTTAACTCCCCACATGGTAGTCTGGGAAAAATAAACCCGACCATGATCGCTGTAACGGCTCCGTCTTTTTTGCTTGTCATTTGCGGTGGTTAGTCTCTGAGATGGGTGTGCCGTCTTCACTCCTCCATGTAATTAACTTTCAAACATATCAATAGTAAGGATCCCTGTCTGGCAGACAGTACAAAAGATGCTTCTTCGTTGTTGAAATGCATCATAGATGTACATGAAAAGTGGGGTTAAATCAAAAGTTCTGTTTCCTCTGATTAATGCCACCAGCTCTGAGATGTTGTATCAGCAGCATGCCAGAAAGAGACAAGCTACTCCTCTGCCCTACCCCACCCTACTCTGCAAAGCTGTGTGACTCTGTGCAAGTGGCTTCACCTCTCTGTTTTCTCCTCTATGAAATGATGATGTTGACATTGACCTTTCCGCTCTAAAATATGACTTCTTTTTTTGATTTTTAATTGACAGTGGTACCTTGATATCTCATAATTTAGTTGTACATTTTGTACTTTTGCCTTCTCTGTCAAGTAATTAATTAATCTATAAATTAACACACAGGCAACAGCAGCCAGGCTCAGGGAATGAATACTTCCTAATTTTTTTTTATTAATACAGATTTTTCACACATTAGAGGGTTTTTTTTCTTTCTTTCTTTCTTTTTTTTTTTTAGACAGGATCTCACTCTGTCACCCAGGCTGGAGTGCTGGAGAGCAGTGGTGCAATCTTGGCTCCCACCTCAGCCTCCTGAGTAGCTGGAACTACAGGAGTGTGCCATCACTCCCAGCTGTTTTTTTGCTTGTTTGTTTGTTTTTAATGGAGACGAGGTCTCACTGTGTTGCCCAGGTGGGTCTAAAACTCCTGGGCTCAAGCAATCCGCCCACCTTGGCATCCCAAAGTACTGAGATCACAGACATGAGCCACCATGCCTAGCCAGGGTTTCTTAAAAGTATAACATAAAATATTTTTTAGCAGTTTTGAATTTCAGTATATTTTCTCCTAAGAATGTGAGTATGGAAAAACAAACAGAAACATCACCAAGGCAGGGGGAAGTGGTCCCAGGTAACCCACAAAAGGGATCCTTCAATTGATCATTGAGAATGTTCCTGCAAAACATTCTCTTTGGGATGATATTAAGTTCTAGTGGAACCTTACTCTGTAGAATATATTTGCACATTTCTTCAGTACATTTTTAAACACAACATCATTGTGTCAGGCTCCTTACTAGCAGCAAACTCTATTTCTGGCCTCATGAACAGGCTACAAAATAAGGCGATTTTGAAGTTATGCAGATGTCTGCAGCTCTGCAATGTGGAGAATCAGCTGCAGAATCAAGTTGTTTATATTTGTTCTTGGAGTACCATTGATCAACCAGAGAACTGAACAGAGACCACAGGGACCTAAACCCGGAAAAGGCTGGTTCCTACAGCCATGAGAAATTATTAAGACATACAGACATTAAGAGAGGTTGTATATGATTTCTGGTTTCAAATACCTGAAGAAGTCATTAGACTTTTCAAATTAGTCTAGCTCTGCCCATTGGTCATTCGACTTGATCCAGGTAATGCCAATGGGCAGAACTAGACTAATGGGAAGGAAAACAAATTTCATTTATTTTAAAGAATTTTTCTTCTTTTCCAGTTGAAACAAAAAGTCAGTATTATTTTGCAGTCTCTGCTTGGAGAGTTGCGTAGTGTAGGAGAAATCTCTCTGTCATCAGAATGTCCATGCAGAGACTGAACTGATACCTGCTGGGGAAATTGTCCAAAGAAACAAGATTGAGAAGATGGCGGGGGCATGGAGGGGTGACATTTGCCATCCCTTCCAGTTGCAGGATCGCTGGATACTTGGATTCTACTCTGTGCTTGCATTGTTTTGACTGATGAGCTGCCGAAGGAGCCTTGCTTTGCTTTAAATGAATAGTGATCCACTTCAGAGTAGAAGATGCATTATTTCAAAAGGATATTGAATTTATCATATATGACAGAAACCCTGATGAAATTGCTCCTGAAAGAGGTCCAAGGCCCAGTTACAACAGACTGAAAAGCCAACTTAGATCAAGGTTTATTTTCAAATCAGTCATATTGTGGGAGATGCTTGGGCCAAGGTGGAGGTTAAGATAGTGGTATGCTGGTAAATGCTTAACACGGACTATGGGGTGGGGAAATTCAAGATCTGTAGAGTTTCCCAATTTCCCTTGTAGAAATATTCCTACCATGGCCAATTTAAGCTACCAATGTAAGGTCACTGGATACAGAAGTCTGAAAAGAGGTGCACAGTTGTCTCTTGTAAGACGATGTGAGCCTGCTCCGATACATCATTGGGCTAAGATAGCTGAAAACCTTGTGTTGCCTTTGTAACAAATTAAATATGTATTCATAAGAACATTATAAGCAAACTAGTACAAAAATAGCAATAACTATAAACAGGCAATTCACAGAAGAAGAAGCCAGAACGTCCAATAAGCATGAAAATATACTCAGCAACCTGGTTGGCAAAATTAAGAATTGGACAGTACCAACTGTTCACAGGAATGAATGGGGAGAATTGCATTCTCATTCACTGCTCCTGGGAAGATAAATTAGTACATACACTTTGGAGAGCAACTTGGCAATATCCATAAGGTTAAAGATACACCTACTCCACAACCCAGCAACCCCATTCCTAAGGAAGATACCCCAAAAGCTCTTGATCTATGCACCAGGAGACACAAACAAGACTGTTAATTGGAACATTGTTTTCAATAGTAAAATACTAGAAACAATCTAAGTGTCCCTCAGTGGAAACGATGAATAATGGTGCTTTACTTGTACGGTAGAATAGGTAGAATACTATACAGAGGTTAAAATGAATGAACTAGATCTAAGTGAATCAACATAGATTTAACAGCCAATATTGTGTGAAAGAGCAATTTGCAAAGGTTAAATAACAATAGGCTACTGTTTATGTAACTATCAATACAAAAAACAATAGCATTATTGTTTGTGGATACATACATATGTATCAAAAGTATAAAATATTCGTGGAAGTGATAAAATCAGTCAGACCTTATCTCTCAGGATGAAGGAAGAGATAAAAAATAGAGAATAGTTTTAACTATATTGACAACCTTTTATTTGTTTAAAAGACAAAAGATATCAGAAGCAAATGATCCAAAATGTTAATATCTGTTAAACCAAGATGGTGGGTACATGTGTGTCTGTAAGTTATTTTGTGTATTTTTTGTAGGCTTGAACTGTTTCATAAATTTTTCCTTTGTCTTTTTTAAAATAAACTTTTTAGTATAGAATAGTTTTGGATTTACAGAACTGTTGCAAACCTAGTACAGAGAGTCCCATATCTCAGACTGGTAACCACACCCAATTCCCCATATTTTTAACATCTTACACTGCTATGCTACATTTGTCACAACTAATGAACCAATATTAAGACATCGTTATTATGATGATTTTTTTTGTTTTTTGTTTTTTGTTTTTGGAGACAGTCTCACTCTGTTGCCCAGGCTGGAGTGCAGTGATGCAATCTCGGCTCACTGCAATCTCCGCCTCCTGGGTTCAAGCGATTCTCCTGCCTCAGACTCCTGAGTAGCTGGGACTACAGGCACACACCACCAAGCTGGGCTAATTTTCTTTTCTTTTTTTTTTTTTTTTTTTTTTGTATTTTTAGTAGAAATGGAGTTTCACTATGTTGGATAATGTGTTTCTGGGAGAAAGACTCCAGAGGTACAGTGCTGTTCTCATCACATCATAACAAGGGTACATTCTATCAACATGATGTTAACATTGATCACCTGCCTGAGGTGGTGTTCATCAAGTTTTCTACTGTAAAGTTATCTCTATTTTTCTCTCTCTTTATATATTGTAATCTTTGAAAGAAAGTCACTCTGCATATCCCACACTTATTCTCCACCTCCATAAGGGAAACGTATGTATGTAAGTTATCTAGAATTCTTCTGCACAGGAGGTGTGTCTATTCTCCTCCTTTATTTATGTGATAACTTTTTGTTTATATCAGTACAGGCTTGTGGATATTTATTTCATGTTTTGGGTTATAACCCAGTAATACTTAATTTATTATGTTGCTCAGATTGTTCCAAGTTTGGCTATTGGGAGTAATTTCAGTTGCCTCTTGGGTCCGCTTGACATACCCCCATCATTGTGGGTTTTGTTTTGGTTTTAGCAATTTTACTTTCTGGCACTACAAGATACTCCAGGCTGATCTCATATATCTCCTGCCTCAGTCCTAGAATCAGTTACTTCTCCAAGGAGCCCTGGTTCCAGTGGAAACTGGAGAACGCTTTCAGAAACCAAAAGCCAGCTGCCAGGTGTGCTTGTTGCTACTGGGGTGTCATTGCTTCTAGGTCCTCTGAGCTGATGAAATAAGGAAACACATCTGTGCATACTAACTCATGTATTTACACATATCTGAAAATATTTCAACATGTAACCATCTGTATCTCTGTGAAGCCAACTGAAGTTCCTACTGAAGTTTCCAACTGCTCCATTTTAACATGGATCATCCTAGCCTCCTCCTCCTTGCCCTTGCTCCCATCCATTAGTGAGAACCCTGGTTCTCACCATCTGCCATCCATTTACTCATTGTTCAATTTATAATTTGTTTTTTGTTTTTTGTATTTTTTTTGAGATCAAGTCTCACTCTGTTGCCCAGGCTGGAGTGCAGTGGTGTGATCTCAGCTCACTGCAACCTCCGCCTCCTGGGTTCAAGCAATTCTCCTGTCTCAGCCTCCAGAGAAACTGGGATTATAGGCAGCTGGCACCATGCCCAACTGATTTTTGTGGTTTTAGGAGAGATGGAGTTTCACCATGTTGGCCAGGCTGGTCTCGAACTCCTAACCTCAGGTGATCCTCCTGCCTCAGCCTTCCAAAGTGCTGGGATTACAGGCGTAAGCCACTGTGCCCAGCCTCAATTTACAATTTTTTAAGAAGAAAAATAAATGCTGCTAAGAAATGCTTCAACTTATTACAGCATCCAGACCAAAGGTGCAGACTATTTACAAAGCAGAGATCTGCAGAGAGAGGAAGTTTCATGTCATGATCCATTCCCAGCACAGACCTCTCTGTGGGGCCAGGACTTACTTGTCTTGTGCCCTTCCAGGGGGCATTCATGGAAACACAGGCCAAATGTCCCTTCAGAACAGGTCTCTGAAACCCAGTTGTGAGGGATAAAGAGCACCAAGTCCAGGACACAGCTGGAGGATATCCTTGAAGAAAATTAGGTGGGAGGAGGAATCACATAACATAAGCTAAAGAGAAAAGCGAGATTGGAAACATTCACTTCAAACAGCAGTTTTTCACCTTTTTCAATAGTGAGCCTCTTTGAGACTCAAATGTGGGCAGTGGACACTCAGCTCAGGAAAACATTCTGATAGGTCAAGCAGCACAAAAACTGTTCCCTCCTCTGAGCCCATACTTGGGCCTCAGGTTAAGAAAGCTTCATGTATGCTGCATGAATGCCGTGTGCGTGTGTGTGTGTGTGTGTGTATGTGTGCGTGCGTTTGGAGTAGGACTGGGGTAACCAAGTCTGGAGGCTGCACTACTTCAGCCCTGTTGTTTTCAGAATGGTCAGGATCTGTCACTAACAGTTCACTTTGTTTGTTTGTTTGTTTGTTTGTTTAGAAACAAGGTCACCAGGCACGGTGGCTCACACCTCTAATCCCAGCATTTCGGGAGGCTGAGGTGGGCAGATCACAAGGTCAGGAGTTTGAGACCAGCCTGACCCAACATAGTGAAACCCTATCTCTACTAAAAATCCAAAAATTAGCTGGGTATGGTGGCGCACACCTGTAATCCCAGCTTCTCAGGAGGCTGAGGCAGGAGAATCGCTTGAACCTGGGAGGCGGAGGTTGCAGTGAGCCGAGATCGCGTCACCACACTCCAGCCTGGGAAACAGAAAGGCTCTGTCTCAAAAAAAAAAAAAAGAAAGAAAGAAAAGAAAAAGAAACAGGTGTTGCTCTGTCGCCTAGGCTGGAGTGCAGTGGCACAATCATAGCTCGCTGCAGGCCAGGCACAGTT
The DNA here is from genome assembly GCF_024542745.1 of Macaca thibetana thibetana. Classification (NCBI taxonomy): domain Eukaryota; kingdom Metazoa; phylum Chordata; class Mammalia; order Primates; family Cercopithecidae; genus Macaca; species Macaca thibetana. Next base: position 91,883,340 of record NC_065584.1, read on the forward strand.
GCTCATGCCCATAATCCCAGCATTGTGGGAGGCTGAAGTAGGAATATCACGTGAGGCCAGGAGTTCAAGACCAGCCTAGGCAACATACCAAGACCCCATCTTAACAAAAAACTAAATAAGCCAGACAAAATGGCTCAGGCCAGTACTCCTAGCTCATTAGGAGGCTGAGGTGGGAGGATGGCTTAAGCCCAGGAGTTCAAGGCTAAAATGAGCTATGATCTTACCACTGCAGTCCAGCCTGGGTGACAGAGTGAGACCCTGTCTCTTTAAAATAAAATAGCTCACTGTAGCCTCGAACTCCTAGGTTCAAGGAATCACCCCACTTCAGCCTCCCAAGCAGCAGGGACTACAGGCATGCCACCGTGCCTGGCTAATTTTAAAAGATTTTTTCCTTTTTTTTTTTTAAAGACAAGGTCTTGCTGTGTTGCCCAGGCTGGTCTGAAACTCCTTGCCTCAAGTGATCCTCCTGCCTCAGCCTCCTGAGTAGCTCGGACTACAGGCAAGACCCACCGCACTCAGTTTGCCAGTTTACTTTTATGGGTACCTCCTATTTATAGCAAATAGCAAGTAATAATGGTTTTCCATTTATGAAAATAATAAACTTTAAAAAAAATAAATCTAGGTTTTATTTTTATTTTATTTTATTTTTGAGATGGAGTCTCACTCTGTCTCCCGGGCTGGAGTGCAGTGGCGCAATCTCGGCTCACTGCAAGCTCCACCTCCTGGGTTCACGCCATTCTCCTGCCTCAGCCTCCCAAGTAGCTGGGACTACAGGCACCCACCACCGTGCCCGGCTAATTTTTTGTATTTTTAGTAGAGACGGGGTTTCACCGTGTTAGCCAGGATGGCCTTAATCTCCTGAGCTCGTGATCCACCCACCTCGGACACCCAAAGTGCTGGGATTACAGGCATGAGCCACCGCTCCTGGCCAATTTTTATTTATTTTTTATTTGAGATGGTGTCTTGCTCTGTTGCTCAAGCTGGAGTGCAGTGGCACAATCATAGCTCACTGCAGCCTCAAACTCCAGCCTCAGGTGATCCTTCTACTTCAGCCTCTCAAGTAGTTAGGATCACAGACATGCACCACCAAGCCCAGCTGATTATTTTTTTAAGAGACAGGGTCTTGCTATTGCCCAGGTTGGTCTCGAACTCCTAGGCTCAAGTAATCCACCCACCTCAACCTCCCAAGACGCTGAGATTACAGGCATGAACCACCATGCCTGGTCAGTTTTATTTTTAATAAAATCAATTTAAAGAAACATATGAAGTGACATTTGGAACAGGAAAAAAAACTGAAGTTTCAGAAACCGGTATGAAGAGAAACGTCTTGACTATGGTGAAACGTGCATACACTTTGGAGCCAGAAGGGTCTGAATTCAATTGCCAGCTATGTGATCTTGGGTGAGTGAAACTTTACCCCTTTATAAAATAGCAATCATAAAGCTTAGCATGCAGGGCAGTGTTTCTCTGAATGTGTTTCCTGTGCCACCCACATCAGAATCAGCTGAGGTGCTTGTTAAATGGAACTTCCCAGGCTACCACCCAGAACTTTTTTATCAGACAGGATCCTGGGGGCGGGGAGGTGGGTGGTGGCGTGGGAGAGAGCCTCGAAATCTGCATTTTAACGAGGTCCCCCAGTGATTTTAGGACGGGCTCCGGAGAGGATAAAAGGAGCTGAAATAAATAAAGGAGCTGGCACAAAGGAGCAGGAAGGACACCGTCCTTCTGGGCTGCCCAGCATCCGAACACCACATACCTCTGAAGGGGGTCACAAGGGCCCTGCTCAGAACTTACATGGGTGGCTGTGCAGGTTGTGCACTGTGTAAGTATAGTGACTGATACTCTGGAACTGCACAGTACATAAACTGCATGACCATAGCTCAGCTGATCTAGCTCCCCATGGTCCTTTCCCCTTTCTTTGAGCCTGGTTCTCCCAGCCTTCCTTATAATTCTCAGCCATACAGTAGTGTAGTCTTCCAATAAATTCCTGGGATCAAGGGCCTACAGTTGGATGTTGCTGTTTGTGAACAAGAACCTTGACAGGAATAGTGAGTAGTGACTGTTTTTTGTTTGTTCGTTTGTTTTGAGATGGAGTCTCGCTCTGTTGCCCAGGCTGGAGTGCAATGGTGCAGTCTCGGCTCACTGCAACCTCCACCTCCCAGGTTCAAGCGATTCTCCTGCCTCAGTGTCTCGAGTAGCTGGGACTACAGGTGTGCTAATTTTTGTATTTTTAGTAGAGACAGGATTTCACCATGTTGGCCAGGCTGGTCTTGAACTCCCTGACTTCAAGTGATTCACCCACCTCAGCCTTCCAAAGTGCTGGGATTACAGGTGTGAGCCACCATGCTTGGCCAGCAGTGACTGCTTTGCTTCCTTCCATCAATTGCTCCTCAGTGTATAGCCCCTCCTGGGGGTTGTCAAAAGAAGGGGTTGGGGAGGAGTCAAAGGAAGTTAAGGAAGTGAAGAAATGACCAGTTCCACCATCCAAGCTCTGCCTGGCTTCAAGTTGTTTTATACATTAGATTTTGGATGAAAAATTCATTTGAAATGAATGATTCCAGCACCTTTTCTAAAAAGTTTTAAAACCACTGCCTATTATGAGATCCCCTAAGAGGAGACCATGTGGTGGGGTGGGGACGAATGAGGCAGAGAGCGAGGGCAGAGGAGGGTACGCCTCAGGATAATGGAGGCTGGGGACTGGCTTGTCCTGCCATGCTGCGGATGGGGTTTTGGGCTCCCTACAGGCCGAGCACGCAAGGCCCTCCTTCTGGAGCTAAAACCTACTGGTAGGCGCTAAGATCCCACCCCTAGACTGGGGGGAAGCTTCTGTGGCCTTTGTGCTCCATGTAATCCTCAGAAGAAGTTGCTCTTCCCTGCCCATGGAAAAAGTGACCATGACCACTTTCAAGAGGAAAAAGTGGGTGTTGATATGATCAGATCACTAGGACAGCCAACGGTCTCCTGGCCTCAGGAAGAGGAATAAGCAGAACTCCTAAAGAGGCTCCGAAGACCACAGAGAAGAAAGCACCAAGTTACTCTTGAGAGACCAAAGAGAGAAGGGCATATGAAGGCATAAAGACGCCAACCTGTGGAAGAGGGTGAAGAAAAAGAAAGGGGTCTGGACATTTCCCATCACAGCTAGAGCTTCCCCCAAATCTGCAGCACTTAGAGCATAAAGATAGAAATGTGCAGGCGGCATGGTGGCTCACGCCTGTAATCCCAGCACTTTCGGAGTCCTAGGCAGGAGGATTGCTTGAGGCCAGGAGTTCAAGGCCAGCCTAAGCAACACAGGAAGGCTCCTGTCTCTACAGAAAAAGAAGGAGAAGAAGAAAGAAGAAGAAGCCAGGAATGATGGCTCATGCCTGTAATCCCAGCACTTTGGGAGGCCGAGGTGGGCAGATCACGAGGTCAGGAGATCGAGACTATCCTGGCTAACACGGTGAAACTCCATCTCTACGAAAAATACAAAAAATTAGCCGGGCGTGGTGGCACATGCCTATAGTCCCAGCTACTTGGGAGGCTGAGGCAGGAGAATGGCGTGAACCTGGGAGGCAGAGCTTGCAGTGAGCAGAGATTGCACCACTGCACTCTAGCCTGGGAGACAGAGTGAGACTCCGTCTCAGAAGAAGAAGAAGAAGGAGGAGGAGGAGGTGGAGGAGGAGGAAAGGGGAAGGGATGGGGAGGGGGGAGGAGGGAGAAGAGGAGGAGGGAGAAAAGAAAAAAAATGTTTCCTCACTCTCCAAATTTTGATATTTGCAATAATGGCACTGAATTTTCATTAAATATTTCCTCTTGGTCTACAACTAGGATAGTAGGAAAAAAGAGAGGAGAAGAAGACTTTACTAGATGCTATCGCTGAGCTGTTGTTTAGTTCTATTTTATTTTCACTTCTTGTCCTTTATTTTTCTTTAGAGATGGAGTCTTGCTTTGTCTCCCAGGCTGGAGTGCAGTGCCACAATCATAGCTCACTGCAGTCTTGAACTCCTGAACTCAAGTGATCTTGCTGTCTCAGCCTCCCCAGTAGCTGGGACTATAAGCTCACACCACCATGCCTAGCTAATTTTTTAATTTTCTGTAGAGACAGGATCTTGCCATGTTGCCCAGGCTATTCTCAAACTACTGGACTCAAGTAATCCTCCCTCCTCAGCCTCCCAAAATTTGGGGGCTACAGGCGTGAGCCATGGTACCCACTCTGTCGCTCAGGCTGGAGTGCAGTGGCATAATCACAGCTCACTGCAACCTGCACCTCCGGGGCTCAAGTGATCCTCCCACCTCGGCCTCCCAAGTAACCTCCACATTGGGATTACAGGCGTGCACCACTATGCCCTGCCTCCTCTTCCTTGTTATTGGTCTGTAGCATGCTCCTTTCTTTTTCTTTAAGTTAGTGTATTCTCTTTTATCCTCATACCCCACTCTAATTCCCCTCCTTAATTTTATTATTATTATTATTTTTTTTTTTTTTGGGGGGATGGAGTCTCACTCTGTTGCCCAGGCTGGAGTGCAGTGGTACAATCTCAGCTCACTGCAAGCTCCACTTCCCAGATTCACACCATTCTCCAGCTCCAACCTCCTGAGTAGCTGGGACTACAGGCGCCCACCACCGCGGCCAGCTAATTTTTTGTATTTTTAGTAGAGATGGGGTTTGTGCCTTGCCAATTTTCTTATTAACATAAAGGTGGGCAAGTAGTTTTCAATTTCCTGTATAGTTGCAAAACTGGGTTATTGTAAAAGACACACAATATAAGGTTATAGCAGCAGTTGGAGTAAGGTGGGAGTAATCTAATAAAAGTCATGGGTCCTCTCCCTGGAAAAATCTGTCTCTATTCATACATGTAATTTTGCAAACACTTTCTAGTGTTCAGAGACCTCTGAGGCCTTTTGCAGACATACTTTGAACACCAAAGTGTTCACTGCCTCTGTGTTACAAGAAAGCTCTGAGAGATAGGGAAGCATTTATACTGCAGAATCCTTTAAATAGATTGTAGCTTTTATTATTTTCAAAATTATAAAAATAATTATTATTAAAATAAAAAATTGTGATAAAAGAATGTACATTAATGAATGGATAAGAAATATTTGTAACTAGTGCAATGTAGACATTACTCATATAAACAGGTTCTTTTTTTTTTTTGAGATGGAGTCTCACTCTGTCTATAAACAGGTTCTTATAGAAGAGGAAAGTAACTTTGTTGAGTACCAGCTCTTGACCAGACATTGCACTTGACACACCACCTCCATTTCCTTAACAAACAGAAATAGTCACTATTTTCATACCTGTTTTTATAGATGGGGAAACTGAAGTCAAAGGAGAGCATAAGTTCCAAAGACTATGCAACTTATAGTATTATAGTGTTAAAAAGTCTGCCTTAAACACAGACATAGTGATCATTTTTAACATATGTTTTACAAAATGAATTTATTGAGCAAAGTGGGGTTAACTTCTTTCCATGGGTGGGGAACTCAAATTCTGTTTTATTTAAATTACATTTAAGGCCAGGCCTGGCGGCTCACACCTGTAATTCCAGCACTTTGAGAGGCTGAGGCGGGTGGATCGCCTGAGCTCAGGAGCTCAAGACCAGCCTGGGCAATATGATGAAACCCCATCTCTACAAAAGATACAAAAATTCGTTGAGCATTGTGGTGTGTGCCTGTGGTCGCAGCTACTCAGGAGGCTGAGGCGGGAGAATTGCTTGAGCCTAGGAGGTGGAGGTTGCAGTGAACCGAGATCACACCCCTGCACTCCAGCCTGGGCAACAACAGCAAAGTTCCATCTCAAAACAAAAAACAGTGGAATTCAGGTTTCTTGTGCCGTTTATGATGACATCATTGGGTTCTTTTGTCACATTTTCTTAGGTTTTCCATTAGAAAGAAATAGAAAGAAACCTTTCTATATCTGCATGTCATCCCTCAAAGAAAAAAACTCCCTCCTGAATGCTGTTCACTCACTCACTCTACAAAACCTGGTGTCTTTCAGGGAGGAGCAGCACTGGTTCCCCAGAGGTGGAATTAGTTTTTCCTTCTTCCTATTCTCACACCCCCCTTTACTATCTCCACTCTTTGTAAATGATGTGTAGGCAGAGTTTGTGTCATTTCTTTCACCAGTGTTACTTAGGGGTGTGATTGCACATACTAGGCATTCAGTAAGTGTCTACCAAACTGAGTTAAATTCCTATTTTTTTAATTGGGAAAAAATTTTGACACAGAAAATTAAGGAGAAAAGTTTTGAAGAGACGCTTTACCCATGAGCCAGATTTAGCAAATGAAAACATTTTTCTCATTTTTGCCTTGAATTTTGTTGGCTTAAAAGAAATAAAATTTAGAGGCCAGGTGCAGTGGTTCACCCCTGTAATCCCAGCACTTTGGGAGGCCGAGGCAGGTGGATCATGAGGTCAAGAGATTGAGACCATCCTGGCCAACGTGGCAAAATCCCGTCTGTACTAAGAATACAAGAATTAGGTGGGCATGGTGGCGCGCGCCTGTGGTCCTGGCTGCTCCAGAGCCTGAGACGGGAGAATCGCTTGAACCCAGGAGGTGGAGGTTGCCTGAGCCAAGATCGCACCACTGCACCCAGCCTGGCGACAGAGCGAGACTCCGTCTCAAAAGAAAAAAACAAAAACAAACAAACAAAAAACATTAGCTGGGCATGGTCGCGGGCGCCAGTAATCCCAACTACTCGGGAGGCTGAGGCAGGAAAATCTCTTGAACCCGGGAGACAGAGGTTGCAGTGAGCCGAGATCACTGCAGACCAGCCTGGCAACAGAGTGAGACTCCATCTCAAAAAAGAAATAAAATTTAGAGATAAAATAGAAGTTCCTTTCCATGATTTTATCCTCCCCCTGCCCACTACAGAGAAAACTATGATCATTATTTTGGTATTATTTTTCTGATTTGCATTTTATATTTTTGCTGCCTATAATCCTTAGTATTGTTGTTTTTTTTTAACTTTGCATGTTCCGCACCTTACTTTTTAAACTTAATATTATGTTTCCAAGACCAATCTATATTGATAGACATAGATCTAGTTTATTTGCCTTAGTTATTATATACTGTCCCATGATGTGACTATACCAGGTTTTACTTACCACTGCCAAGTGAGGGACTTTCAGGTTTCCCTATGGAGCTCTTTGCTATAACAAACAGTGCTGAAATGTACATCCTTATTACAATTCGGGTTACTTCTTGTACAAATTACCTAACACACAATTGGTAAATAAGGGAAGGATGTTAGAACACGGAAGTCATGTTAGCTTACACATGGTTTTCCATAACATGTTACTGTTTTAAAGCAATTAAAAGAGAAAGTCGGCCGGGTGCAGTGGCTCATGCCTGTAATCTCGGTACTTTGGGAGGCTGAGGCAGGTGGATCAGGAGATCGAGACCATCCCGGTCAACATGGTGAAACCCCATCTCTACTAAAAATACAAAAATTAGCCAGGCGCGGTGGCGGGCGCCTGTAATTCCAGCTACTCCGGAGGCTGAGGCAGGAGAATCACTTAAACCCGGGAGGCAGAAGCTTCAGTGAGCCAAGATCGCACCACTGCACTCCAGCCTGGGCAACAGAGGAGACTCCGTCTCAAAAAAAAAAAAAAAAAAAGTCTTAGCAGTGAACAAAGACCTGAAGCTGGAAATGTACTAAAATGTCTTCCTTCAGAGCCAATAGTTACAGGGTTAGTGCCTTCGAGGAGCACTATGTTTTCCATAGAGCTATTAAGCTGTATGGTGTTGCTGTAGGTGCAGAAGAATAACATTAAGAAATTGGAAGCAGTTCAGCCAGCCGTGGTGACTCAGACATGTAATCCCAGCACTTTGGGAGGCTGAGGCGAGTGGATCACTTGAGGTCAGGAGTTCAAGACCAGTCTGGCTAACATGGTGAAACCCCGTCTCTACTAAAAATACAAAAATTAGCTGACTGTGGCAGCAGGCGCCTGTAATCCCAGCTACTCAGGAGGCTGAGGCAGGAGAATTGCTTGAACCCGGGAGGCGGAGGTTGTGGTGAGCTGAGGTCGCCCACTGCACTCCAGCCTGGACAACAGAGCGAGACCGTGTCTCAGAAACAAACAAAAAAAGAAATTGGAAACATTTCTCGTATTAAAACTGCGGACCTTAAAAAATACAGTCCAGGGGCCATATTTTTAATTTTGATGAAAATGTTCTCTACCTACCTGTCCTGGAAGGAGGAGCCTCAGGTTAAAAGCTGCAAAGGACACCTGGGATGCTGGGAACAATGCCAGCATGGGACCAACTCTGTTTGTGTCATAATTTTTAAAACATTGTAGGTTTTGTTAGTGCTTGGGTGACAAAGTTCTATAGGTTTTGAGCAGCATGCCCCAACTGTATTTCCCCCATATGCTGGCCAATATTAGTGAAGGATGTTGCACTTGTTTCCTTAAGCACACGTGCAAGAGTTTCTCTAGGGTGTATGCCAAGCAGTGGAATTGCTGGGTCACAGGGGATGCATGTTTTCAACTGTTCTAGGTTTTTTCCAAATTACTCTTCTAAGTGGTTTTACCATTTACACTCCCACCAAGAGGTGAGAGCCCTTATTTCCCTGCTTCCACACTAATATCTGATGTCATTAGATCTTTTTATTTTGACTGATATCATGGATATAAAATGCCTTCTCGTGGTTGTTTTACTTTGCATTCCCCCAATTGCTAGTGAAGCTGAGTGTATTTTTATATGCTTATTGGCCATTCCAACTTTCTCTTCTGAGTATTACCAGTTCAACCCTTTGTCTTTTTTTAAGCTGAATTGTTTGTCTTTTTCTTATTGACTTATAGGAATTCTTTATGCATTCTATATATGAATCCTGTGTCTGTTAAATGTCTACTTTTATGTTCTCCTCACAATGTCCCCACTTGCCATATAAGCCCATTTAGAAAAATACGTCTGCTCTGCTATAAAACACACTGGGTCGCTTTCTTTTTTTTTTTTTTTTTTTTTTTTTTTAATATATCCTAGATACCTGGGGTTTTAGATTATACAAATAGGTGGTATAACTAGAAAATTTTGAAACTCAGATTTTTATAGAGATTCTTGTTTCTCTATGGATACTTGACCCATTCTCCTATTTATAGAGACTTCTCTTTGTACACAAGAGTTTTAAAAACAGACAAAAAAGGATATCCCCTGTCCTGACAACTGTTGGCCAGATATCTTTTGTCAGATTAATAAAAAAAATATTTTTTTGGAAAAAGTTAAGGAAGGTGAAACTTCATATTTGAATTGGATCCTTGGTAGATGTCTTAAACCCAAGAGAAAACAATATATTTTATTAAATTCCATGATTCTCATTTTAAAAATATTCCACCCATATGCAATCAATCATCCTTTTCTGACAAGTTACCTAACAAAATTTTCTTTAAACTAAACGGTATTGAATTTCAGACTAAATTTTTAAAGTGACATTCTGATTATAAAGAAAAAAAAGGAATTCCTAAATGAAAATACTTGCAGTTTGTCTGGAACTGAAAACTTAGCATGTGGAAATGTGAGGAAAAGATCTAAGTGTTGGCAAAAGATTGCAATAAAGTAAATGATGTGGTTTTCTCAGGGGTGATTTTGCAACTCGAAACATTCCAAAAAGAGTCACTGATCACAAAGTTTCTTTTAGCTTCTAGCTCTGAAATGCTTGGCATACATAAAGCTCTTACCGATATTTAGATAAATTAAATTTATATTGACATTTTCTAAAAGTTGGCCTAAGTTTCTAGATGGTGAGGGCATGTGTGAAACACAGAACATTTTGAAGCATTCAGTTTTACAACTGATAGATGCTGACATCAACCTGCCCTCTTCTACACTATATTCTTGAAAGCTGAACCACAATGAAATTTAAAATATGTATTTTTCTCTTGAAAAGTAGCAGTTTCCTCAAAAAGTTAATTGTAGAATTATCATATGATGCAAAAACTCCACTGCTAGGTATATGCCCAAAAGAATTAAAAGCAGAGACTCAGATACCTATGCATCAATGCTCATTCTAGGATTAGTCAGTAGCTGAAAGGTAGAAAAAACCCACGTGCCCATCAACAGATGAACAGAAAAACAAAATATGGAATATTCATACCATGGAATATGATTCATCCTTTAAAATAAAATTTTGATACATGCTATAACATGGATGAACCTAGAAAACTTTATAAGTGTAATAAACCAGACACAAAAGAAAAATTGTTGCATGATTACACTTACATAAAATATCTAGAATAAGCAAATTCATAGTGACAGAAGGTAGGTTAGAGGTAATCAAGGACTGTAGGGGAGTGGAGGAAATGAGGAGTTATTGTTTTATGAGTCCAGAGTTTCTGTTTGGGGAAAATAAAAAAGTTTAGAAATAAATAGTGGTGATGGTTGAACAACATTATGAATATAATTGGTGCCCCCGAATTGTATACTTAAAAAATGGCTAAAAAGGCAAAGTTTATGTGTCTTTTACCTCAATAAAAAATTTTAAACTAGGTTTCTTCAAACTCCTCCTCCAATAAAGCAACAAATACTCCTTGAAGAAAGCTAGGAAAACTTCGAAAAGTAAAATGAAATTAAAGCCGCCTGTTCTTCCACCAAGTAGTGATAACATGTGATTAATGTGTTGTGCAGTTTCCTCTTCTAATCAGAAGTATAGATGTACGCAGATACACACATACACACACATGCACACAAACACACAGGATTATGCAGAGCCTGCTTTTCTCACTGCATGTTGTAACAATCAGTAGAATTCAATCTTATCCATGAGCCTTAATGTATTCAAACCTTATCAGCTATTGTTGGACATGTAAAATGTTTTCCTTTTTTCCTCAATTTTGAATTATTTTGTAGTGACCATCTTTGTACAAAAATTTTATGAGCATTTGATAATTTACTTAGGATAAATTAAAGTAAAATTGCTGGATCAAAGAATATGAATTTTAAAAAATCTCTTAATGCATATGTACTATTAATTTGTACCATAGGAAGCTTTGTTATTTATACTTCAGCAACCAAATATGAGATTTTGTTGCATCCTCACTGAGTATTACATCTTATAAAAGTCTCTGAAATTGATCAGAATAAATTCCATAGAAATATGACATTGGACCAATGATAGTATTGGTATAGAAAGGAAAAAAGATTAACTTTTTAGATTAAAAATGGATGGAAGAAATCAATAGCAATTTGTCACGTTCAAAGTATGAGCCATTCTTTAACACTATTATCTGTGCCGAGATGCCCTTAGAATTTACCTTGCCCAGGAAGTTACACTTGCCATCCTTAGCCATCCAATCCTTCCCCAAGTCACATGCAGAAGCGTGCGCAACTCTTTCCAGCCCCTTAGTTTTTGCTACCGTCATTCTCTTTGCCATGAAATACTTCTGCACTTCCTCAAGTACAGACCCATTCAATACTCAATATCCATCTAATTAAACGCTGTGGGCCAGAGGTCAGCAGTCTGGGGCCATGAGGGAGAAGAAACATCATAGGTGCAAATTCAACCCACAAATGGGTAGGAGTGGTGAGCTCCTTCTAAAACAGACTTTGAGGAGAGCCTGGGGATTGCCAAAGGCACAGAATCATTTGAAACAAGCGGAAGGCCAGGGGTGAGGATGCTGGGACCTGGGAGGAGGCAAGCTGGGAGTGAATGGGGAGTGGCAGCGGCGGATGCACCAGATTGGAATTCTGTGTCTTATATGAGTAGGCGGGCCAGGCCTGGGAGTGGGGACAGGGAGGCAGGGTGGGATGGACAGACAACCCCACTACCTGGAACACGGTACCTTTTATACTGAGTGCACAATTCTTGAAGAGTGCTCAGATTCTCAAATATAAGAAATATAGTCTTCAGGTATTATGAAAGAATAACGTGTTTGTGTAGCACCTTAACATTTACATATGTTATCTAGTTTAAAAAATTGTTTTTGAGTCTTAGAACTAATGTGTAAACTTAGTAGTGCATACGCTGTCATGATTATTACCTCTATTTTATTTTTATGTATTATTTATTTATTTAGAGGCGGGGTCCTGCTCTGTTGCCCAGGCTGGAGTGCAGCTGCAGCAGCGCGATCTGGGCTCACTGTAACCTCTGCCTCCCGGGTTCAAGCGATTCTTGTGTCTCAGCCTCTGGAGTAGCTGGGATTACAGGCACGTGGCACCACGCCCAGCTAGTTTTTTCAGTAGAGACGGGCTTTCGCCATGTTAGCCAGGCTGGTCTCCAACTCCTGGTCTCAAGCGATCCACCCGCCTCGGCCTCCCAAAGTGCTGGGATTAGAGGTGTGAGCCACCACGCCCGGCCTATTACCCTATTTTATATGTGAGGACTCTGAGGTCTGGGAAAACTGGACAAAGCAGGAACTCACGCCAAAGACTTCTGTCCCCATGTCCAGAGAGCTCTCCATGATAGCCCAAGCTGATTTTCCAAAAATGCGACCACTCTGTCGGATTTGCAACTTTTCTGATGTTAAGACATCAGGTCAAGGTGCAAAGTTTAGAGAGAACTAAAGGGCTTTCAATCAAGCAGCTTTTCTGAAAATATAAGGAAGGGTTTGTGTGCCCTTTTGGAAGTAAGGGATTAAAACTACATAGAGATACTGTATGCTGATGTTGTGGATGCTCTAAGGATGAAAATTTGAATGGCGTCTTAATAATAAGAGGCTCAGAACACATTTTAACAGCAAATCGTTTAGGATAAATTCTCTTAAAGGACACATATATTTCACTTATATTTATTGATTAATTTACTGTTGTCTAGTCCATCATTCTAATTTATTAAATTCCTTTCTAATTATTTTAGTATTTTTGTTTGGTTTGGTTTGGTTATTTTTATCAACAGTGATCTATATAGGAGCAACATTGGATTAGACTGTCTTATGGTCACATAGAGATGAAACTCACATGGTCCTTGTCCTCAAAAACTCCTTTGACTGAGCGAACAAGAATCACTGGCCCCAAAGACCCCCTCCTCCTCCACATGTTCCTAGAATCATGAACTCACACACACACGCACACACACATACACTTAACATCAATAAGAAGTGGAAGAATGGTGCCGTTTTTGATGGAAATATGTTTGTTTTACTTTTTAAATAAAATATCATAAAGATATTTACCCAATATTATATTAATTGATACCAGAAAAATCAATCCATACATGGGTACATTATAAACACCAATAAGTCAACAGATTTGTCTTTAAGTTGCTCAAATAACTCACAATTCTTCTTTGAGCATTTTTTTTTTGCTGAAGGAAAATGATCCCCAGGAAATGACAAAGATCCCAGATCCGAAATAATTTTCTTCTGCTTTGCGCCCCCTACCACTTATTCTGGTAGGAGGTCTTGCTAAGGTGAGATTTGAAAAATGCATACTCAAAAGCACTTTATTCGTACACTAGTTGGAGTTTAAGGATTCATCCTTTCTTTTTCTACTCTTAAACCTAAGATTTTAATTTTATGTAAACCAATTTAAAAACAATATTCGCCTTCTTTAATTAAATTGTTTATTTCTATTACTTTAAGCCTTCTGATTTTTATCCCTATATTACTGCATTTTACACCACCATTATCCATAGTTTTACACATTTTCCTGCACTTTTATGTTCTGCTTCTCCACTTAATGTTTTTTACATGTTTTTCAACGTATCTGCAATTATCTTAAAAAAATTTTTTTTTGTCCTGGAAAGGAGTTAATTTTAAACTTTCTTTAGCAGAATAATTCTTTGATCAAACAAAATCATACATAGTGTGGTGGGTGCCCTCCCTGCCCTGCATAACCACTTCGGAAGTTGATTTTAACATTTACAACTATTCTTGTACTATTTAAATTACTATTACACTGCTTTCAGCATTTGAAATTCTAAACAATGCCATTATAAGAATCTTTATATATAATTTTTTAAAAAACTAATTTCATTAGGATAAATTCTGAGAGGTGAATGTTTCTGGGTGGAACTTTTATGTGTGTATGTGACATGGATCATCACATTTCTTTCCAGAAGAGAGGGACCAATTTTTATTGCCATCAACAAAATAGGAGTCTTCTTTTTCCCCAAAGTCCAGCTATCAATGAGTTTTATCATATTCTTTCCTTTCATTTAATTTCGTGGGTGTGAAATGAAAACACCTTGATTCCACTTGAATTTCTTTAAATTTTAGAAAAGGTGTTTGGTTTGTCAGATGTTGGTTTCCTATTTGTGTTTTGTTTTGTTTAAACCATCCCTTTGCTTTTAACATGTGTGTCTTGAGCACTGGTATTTGCTTCTCTTCTAATCAATTTGTATAAATCCTTCATCAATTTTAGATATTAAACAGTTGCCTATAATTTATTTCAAATATTTTTCATTATCTTATATGACTGTTTAGAAATCTAATTATATCAATCTAGTTTTTCCGTTGTTTGAATAATCAAAATTATTTTCATACATAGCTCTACTCTTCTCCTAGTTTTTCTATTGTTACTATCATTACTATTACTATTAGTTTACCATTTAATCTACCCGCTATTTATTATGGTAATGGTTTTGAGGTCTAGGTCAGGTTAATTTTTTTCTTCATTCTGATTTCTAAGTGTCCCCAGAACATTTATTAAATAATTATTACTTTTCCATTTGCTTTGTCAATATTTATGATTCACCAGTTTCTCACATACCACAATCTATTTCTGCATTTTCTATTGTGCTTAAATTTGTTTCTGCATTTAAACCAAGCCCATGATGATTTTAATTTTCACATTTACACTATTCTGTGTTTTCTAAAATTTTTCAATGAGCATGCATTTTATTTTGTTTTTGTTATTTCATAATGAGGAAAAATCTCTAAAAATTGCATTTGCCATTCATGCTTATTTATTTTTCAGACATAAATTTGGAATAGCTTTTGCTCCAAGATTTTATAAGTATTTTTATAGTTTGATTAAAAGTAAATCAGATCTAAAAATTACGAGATAAAATAAATTCTTTTTTATATTTAATCACCTAATATAAAGCATTCGTTCATCCTTCTTTACATCTCCTTTTAAGTTTAGCATTTTCTAGTTTTGTTTGCATATTTCAAATCAGAAAAATTCTCAAATATTGTATATTTTCTGTCAGCATTGTGAATGAGACTGCCCCAAACCAATTACCAGTTACTTGCTGGTTTTTAGTAGAAATGCTTTAGGGTTTTGTGGATTTCACTTTTATCTGGACACTTTCCTGACTTCTCTTTTTATTTCTAATACTTCTAGTTGGAATTCTTAGTTTCTTTGGGTTCAACTTAATGGTTCTGTTTTTTATTTTAAATATTGATTCTCTAGTACATTTTTGAAGCACTGTTAGGATGACAAGAATCTCCAATGATAGCTAAATAATTTTAAGAAAAAGCATCTTTGTTTTGCTTGTTTTTAAGTGGGGTCCTTCAAAAGTTTCTCTGTTACAGACTGATAAGTTATATCATGTTAAAGAAATATTTTCCTATTTCTGTCTTTAAATTTATAACAAGGAGCATTAAATTTTTATCAAATATTTAAATATTGTATCAAGAAGATCATAAAAATTTTATTCCTGAATTTATTTAAATTGTGTATTTTATTCATCACTTTATATTTTTAAACTAAACATATTACAGTGATAAACCCTATTATAAAGATATGATAAACAAATCTTTAAAAATAGGATCACATTCTACTTGCAGATATTTTCACACTTACAAGCGTTTTGATTAGAGACAGATTTCTTTTGTAGTATTACACTTTTTAAGAACTGAATCTTCTTTGCCTGCTAGAATAAGCTAGGAACTATTTAACTTAAGAAAAATTTGTATTAGGTGTAATTAAATTTTATTTGAAATTTTGAAAATTCCAGCTAATTCCTAGTGGCAAGGAAAGCAGTCTCTTGGCTACCCTTCTTAATTTCTTCCTTAGCAACTGGCCTGTTCACATTTCTGTCTCTCATGATACCATTTTATATTCTCTAACTTTTGTAAAATCATCCATCTTATTGAAATGTCTAAGTACATCACCATTGTAAATGGGCACTATAATCACTAATGATTTTGCGTCTTTTCATTGATTTTCAAAACTTTCTAGGGTTTTTAATCTCATTAATTTTGATAGTGAATTTGATTTTTTTTTTTTTTTTTTGTCTTTTCAAAGTAAGAGAGCTCTCTGTTTCAGCATTTCACAGAATTTTTTGTGACAGTTTCACAAAATCAATTTGTTTACTGCTGTTATGTGTTTTTGTCTTGAGGGTTTTGCTTGGTCTTTTATCTAGAAATGTATTTCTAGTTTTTTAAGTTTTACTTTATTAATAAAACATGTAAAGCAATACATTTTCTTTAAATATATCTTTTCTCTAAGTTCAAATATTTATTGAATAATACCTTCATTTTTCATATTTTAAAATGATTTGTTGTTATATTTTAAATTTCTTTGACCAGGTGATAGAATTTTTGTTTCATTGATATTTAGTTATTTTTCGTCTATTTAAAATAAACGATTCACATTTTTGCAGCAAGGTGCATACAATTTTTGGTGTTTTTCCTTTATTGAAAAGTTCCATTCATTTCTTTTCTCTGAAAGTTTTATATATTCTGCATTTTCTCTTTAAATTCTCACCATAAAATTGCTAATTCGGCCTTCTTTCTTGTAGTTTTCAGCTTTACAAAGTTTTATTTTTTTCCCCCCCCAATTCGTCTAATTTTTATGATGGGATAAGGATTTCTGCTACTATTTTCTTTCTCTCAATTTCATCTTGCAAGTCTTTTTTATGTACTTTGTTACAATGTGTTGTAGTTCATATAAATTTAATACTTTTTGTTTTTAGTGATTATTTTGCCTTTTGTTGTCACACAAACTCACACATAACCCTTTTTGCTTTATATACTGCTTTGATATTGTAATATATTTAATTGATATTTTCTTACCTAACCAATTATTTTTGTTCTTTCCACATCTCCTCTTCTTTCTCTTTTAAATAGAATATTCTTGGATTTTTTTCTTGAATTCAACCTGAAACTCTTTAAAAATATATAGAAATTTAATCTATTGGCATGCTCTTGTAATTGTTATATTTAAACCATTGTAACCATATTTTTATTATTCTGTTTTCTGTTATGTTTCTTTTTTGTTTCTTCACTTGGGAAAGGGTTATATTTAAGCTTCTTTTACTTCACTTAATTCTAAAAAGAAATATAAAACAAATATTGATACTTTTTAAATACATAATAATGACTTCTCATAAAAATCTGACATTTAGAATTTTGCACATTTAACTTTACACCTGCCCTCTCCTCCTTTCCTTTTTACCATTCTTCATAACTTGTATGTCTGAGATAAAATAGTTTTAAAATAATTCTTACACTTTTCTGTAACTGATGCTGATCATTCACTGCTATGACTCTAGAAATGCTCTTTGGAGGGGAAATGTATGGTCAGGGAGCATCTGCAGCATTTTCTGAGATAAAATCTGGTAGATAATCTGTGAGAATCTCTTCTTTTTTTTAATCCTTTTTAGGAAGACTATATATAGTTTTCCATTGCCTTTAGGAAGGTTACAGTCTCAGCTGCTACAGTAAAGCACTTTTTGAAAGCAGAAAACCACCCATCTTGATTACATTTTAAATAAGAACATGAATAGAACAGGTAAAATCATGCCAGTGACTTGTATTCATTTCACACTGAACACTGAGAAAACATGGTTGCATTCTCTGTTCTCCACTGGGAAACTTGAGCATTACTAGCTGGCTGCTGTTGCGTGGTTGTCAGACTTTATGGGCCCTTGCTGGGAGGAGCACGGAGTTTAGAGTTTTAGCTCTGCCACTGACTGCAGTATCTTCTCCTAAACACTGAGATACTCTGAGAGAGTTGCTGAGAGTGGTCAAAGAGACCAAGCCTCTGGTGACGATTTCATTATCGCTGAGTTCATTTATTTATATATCGATTGATCTCATTCTTTATTTATAGCTTGTCTGTTATATAACTGCCCCATAGAGCTGAGATTCTTTTTTGGAATGAGATGTGGAATACTTTAAATGCCTATAAAATCAAATGTATATATTCACCACTGTCTGTTTCAGTTTCCAATCTAAGCTCTTTAATCAGTTCTGGAAATTCTATTGGCTTATGGTTTAAATTATGGGCTGGGGCCATAATTTAATTGTTTCTTAGGAGGAATAGTTTCAACAGTGGCTAATATTAATTGACCTCTTGCCCCTGGCTGCCAGGTTGGAAAACCATGTTGTATGGTTTTTCTTTTATGTTATCTATCGAAGGGTTAATCCTTCTTTATCATACACTTGATTTTCCAGGTTATACTTTATTTTAGTAATTCAAAATTCTGGAGTATTCTCTCTCTCTCTCTTTTTCTCTTATTACTGCTTCTAGACTGTTCTAAATGGTTCTGTTTAAAGCAATCACTACATTTTATGGTTTTAAAACTCCAACAGATTCAGTGGTTGTTCTGTCCCATTCCTCTTTATTTGAGAATGAAGGTCATCTATATTCTGATTGTGATTCTTGTAGCTGTTATTTTTAGAAGGGACAGGAGCTTTAATGGTTTTCCTGCTATTAATGGTGTGTACTGAATAAGGGTTTCACTTATTTTTAAAGTGTTTACCTTTCTTCTTCTTTTTTTTTTAACCTAACTCCTAAGAAGGGCTAATTTCTTTCTCTCTTAAGCTTTAATATATTCATCAAATAGTCTCAAGATTTCTGTTTTTTTAAATTGATATCTTGATGGTATTAACAGAGAATTATCATACAGAACCTCTTGCTCTGTCATCTACCCAGAACATTGTTATTCCCAAGTGACCTGACTTTTCCAAAAGAACCCGGGGAAAATGCAAATTTATCTTGAGAAACAACAGATAGTATCCATTACTGCAATTGACCTTGGTAACAAAATGGAGCTAAATATTCTTGAATTCTAGAAAGGGAGACATACTTGAGAACTTACTTCATCCTTTGAATCCTGTGATCTTAGATTTTAAAAGCTCTCTTCTCTTAGGGATCTTTTGATTTCTGAAGTTTGATCTCCCATTACTAATCATTTAAATATACTTCTGTTTCTCAGCAACCTCCTGCCACCTGGGTATGTAATACCCTCTCTTCCAGAATTTCTTAAAATTTGTAATAGTTATCTTTTCTTGGAGGGGGGCGGGGGGAAAACAACAAAATCTTTCTTAAACAGACTGGAGGTTGGGCACGGTGGCTCACGCCTGTAATCCCAGCACTTTGGGAGGCCGAGGCGGGCGGATCACCTGAGGTCAGGAGTTGGAGACCAGCCTGGCCAGCATGGTAAAACCCTGTCTCTACTAAAAATACAAAAATTAGACGGGCATGTTGGTGCGCGCCTGTCATCCCAGCTACTCGGGAGGCTGAGGAAGGAGAATTATCTGAACTCAGGAAGCGGAGTTTGCAGTGAGCCGAGATGGCGCCACTGCACTGCAGCCTGGGCGACAGAGCCAGACCCCATTTAAAAAAAACAAAAAAACAAAAAAACAAAACAAAACAAAAAACCAGACTGGAAATGGTTTCAACACAGCCACCACTATTACCTGCCTTTCACCCGGACCTTTCACCAGCTTGTTCCTGTGTTTCTCAACCTCCTTCTCAGGAGTGCATCTTGTGAGTAAATTCAAAATACCACATGCACAGGGCTCAGCAGGACCCACTGCTATGTGTTATTTTGTGCTGTGAAAGAATTGCATTCACCGGCCACGCGCGGTGGCTCACGCCTGTAATCCCAGCACTTTGCAGGGCAGAGGCGGGCGGATCACGAGGTCGGGAGATCAAGACCATCCTGGCTAACACGGTGAAAACCTGTCTCTACTAAAAATTCAAAAAATTAGCCGGGTGTGGTCGTGGGCACCTGTAGTCCCAGCTACTCGGGAGACTGAGGCAGGAGAATGGCGTGAACCCGGAAGGCGGAGCTTGCAGGGAGCAGAGATTGTGCCACTGCACTGCAGCCTGGGCAACAGAGCCAGACTCCTCTCAAAAAACAAACAAGCAAAAAACAAGAATTGCATCCACCTAGCCTCTGGTTCCAGAGTCTTACACATCTGAGTAATACCTGTGTGCACTTTTCTTTTATAAACCTAAAATAAACACACTGACAAAGGCAATGTGAGTAAGGGCTTCTGTCATTCTTATAGACACCGCCAATCACCTTGGAGAAGAAAAGAAGTTGACCCCCTTCAGAAGAACTGTAATTGATCATTTGCAGTTGACATACAAAATACCGTGCTAGCAACCGCTGAAGATGGGAAGCTGGATGCCACTGCTAAATATTGCTAGTGTGACAATTTATATCCCTGCAATAAATAGTGTTATTACTGTAAAGCTGGGTAGGCATGACATTTCTGACTGCCTCTCCTTTTAAATGGACAATATATAAATAATGACTGTCTGGCATTTAAACATTTCAAAGCATCACACTGTTTGTTAATACAAATGTGTGATCAGAGCCATTCATTCCCATAAATACTTTGCCTCACAATCTGAGTGTCAGCAGCCACAAGCATGTCCCATCACCCACTAAAAATGGGACACTGTAAAGTGCTGAGCATTCCAAGGGTAAAAACCAGGTTACTAGGGAAAAAAAAAAAGGGCAAAAAGCCAGCACTGTAGAATACACCACTTAAAAAACCCCCTCTACATTTTTCTAAGATTCAGCAGCAGCAGCAACAACAACAAAAATCAGTATTTCCCAGAGTGAGAAACCCTTGAATCAAAAGATGCTTTTTGGAAAACGGTTCTTTTGGTAACTAAGTTTGGGAAGCACCACAAATTATTACCCTCCTCTTGGAGACCCATGAACACCCAACATTTATTCCACAAATTTACCCGCATTTACCAAAGCGGGTCTTATTTAGGGGCTCAGGGTGAAACAGGAAACAAATCAGACAGAGTCCCAAACCTTCAGGAAATTTACAAGGTTTTTGTTGTTGTTTGAGACAGGGTCTGGTTCTGTTGCCCATGCTGGAGTGCAGTGGTATCATCACAGCTCACTGCAGCTTTGACCTCCAGGGCTCAAACAATCCTCCTGCTTCAGCCCCTTGAGTAGCTGGGATTACAGGCGCGCGCCACCACACCCAGCTAATTTTTGTATTTTGTAGAGATGGGGTTTTGCCATGTTGCCCAGGCTGGTCTCAAACTCCTGGGCTCAAATGATCTGCCCACCCCAGCCTCCCAAAGTGCTGGGATTAGAGGCGTGAGCCACCACATCTGGCCAATTTACAGTTTTAAATGAACATATCTGTTTCCTGTGGGGACTGTAACAAATGGCCACAAATCTGATGGCTTAAAACAACAGAAATTTGTTCTCTCACAGTTCTGGAGGCCAGAAGTCTGAAGCCCGCAGGCCAGGTCCACAGGGCCACGCCCCCTCCCAGTTGCCAGGAGAGTCCCTTCTTTGCCTTCTCCAGCCTCTGGTGGCTGCCAGCATTTCCTGACTTGTGGCCACATCTTGCTCATCTCTGCCTCCTCCCCTCCCATCCATGCCAAATCTCCCTCAGCCTGCCATTCATAAAGTATCTTGCAATTTAGGATCTACCTGGACAATCCAGAATGATCTCTCTTCTCAATCCCTAATTTAATCATACCTGCAAAGACCCCTTTACATGTGGTTCCAAAGATTAGGGCCTGATCTCTTTAGAGATCATTATTATTATTCAGCTGACTACGAACGGATGCAGCTCTGAATGTCCTGTGGTAATGACTGCTTTTCTGCTTTGACCTTGAAACCTTCTCTTTGAGAAATGCCTGTCACTACCCAGAGAACCCTGGCCCCAAAAATCCACTCTGAAAAGTTCTGGTCGAGGGGCTATCTGCATTTATAGGAGGGGAGAGCTGTCCTGGTTGGCCTCTCTCAAGTTTTTTCCACTCCAGTGGGGTTCTATGTAAATTCTCTCCAGCGACCTTGATTATATCACAGTTGTAAGGATAAAACAGAGAGAACAGCATTCCTTGGGTCTGGAGAAGCTGCACAAATACAGGTTGGGTGGTCGCAGCCCTTCCCAAGCCAGGGTCCCTTCTTTGCCTCCTTTGTCTCTCTGGCTCCAGACACAGAGTCTAGACCTGTCCCTGTCTACCCTTGGAAGAGCTGGAACAGGATGGAGGCTTTTTCACAAGGGACTTTCTTAAAAATTAAGAAAACAGAAAGGACACAGATGACGGAAATGAAAAGAGTGAGCTCAGGCCAGGCATGATGGCTCATGCCTGTTGCATGTTCCAGCACTTTGGGAAGCTGAGGAGGGTGGATCACTTGAGGTCAGGACCTCGAGACCAGCCTGACCAACATGGTGAAATCCCGTCTCTACCAAAAAATATAAAAAATTAGCCAGGTGTGGTGGCAGATGCCTGTAGTCCCAGCTACTTGGGAGGCTGAGGCAGGAGAATTGCTTGAACCCGAGAGGCGAAGGTTGCCGTGAGCCGAGATCGCACCACTGCACTCCAGCCTGGGTGACAAGAGAGAGGTTCTGTCTCAAGAAAAGAGAGAAAGAGAAGAAAGAAGAAAGAAAGAAAGAGAGAGAGAGAGAGAGGGAGGGAGGGAGGGAGGGAAGGAAGGAAGGAAGGAAGGAAGGAAGGAAGGAAGGAAGGAAGGAAGGAAGGAAGGAAGGAAGGAAGGAAGGAAGGAAGGAAGGAAGGAAGGAAGGAGACAGAGAGAGAGAGACAGAAAGAAAAAGAAAGAAAGAAAAAGAAAGAAAGAAAAAGAAAGAAAAGAAAAGAAAGAAAAAGAGAAAAGAGTGAGTTAACAAAGTGCAGGTTATAAAATCCCTGGTTAGTTGATGCCTAGATTCTAGTTTGGCAGCACTTTTTTTTTGTTTGGAGACAGAGTCTTGCTCTGTCACCCAGGCTGGAGTGCAGTGGCGCGATCTCGGCTCACTACAAGCTCCACCTCTCAGGTTCACGCCATTCTCCTGCCTCAGCCTTCCGAGTAGCTGGGACTACAGGCGCCCTCCACTATGCCCGGCTAATTTTTTGTATTTTTAGTGGAGACAGGTTTCAGCATGTTAGCCAGGATGGTCTCGATCTCCTGACCTCGTGATCTGCCCGCCTCGGCCACCCAAAGTGCTGGGATTACAGGCTTGAGCCACTGCGCACGGCCCAGCACTTTTTAAAATTCTGCCTCTGGCCTGGGTCTGCTGTCTCTTGATTTTCCAGCAGGTAGCCTCCCCGCTACTTGTATTCAAGGCCAAACCTCAACTCCATTTTTCCTATTTTGTTTCTGATGCTCTCCGTAAGCCTGCTGTCGAGTTCCAGGTTCTGGAAAGAACAAATAGAATGTTCTGTGTTTAGTCATCCAGCTAAAATGTGAGGGGCACTCACTGCCTGCCAGGCCTGCAAAATGCCTTCCCAGTTTCATGCCTGGTCAATGTACCTGGCTCCCAGACCTTCCTGAGATAACTCTTTATTTTTCTTCTTCTTCTTTTTTTTTTTTTTTTTTTTGGAGATGGAATCTCACTCTGTTGGCCCAGGCTGGAGTGCAGTGGCGCAACCTCGGCTCACTGTAGCCTCAGCCTCCTGGGTTCAAGCAATTCTCCTGCCTCAGCCTCCCGAGTAGCTGGGATTACAGGCGGGCACCACCATGCCCACCTAATTTTTGTATTTTTAGTAGAGATGAGGTTTCCCTATGTTCACCAGGCTAGTCTTGAACTCCTGACCTCAAGTGATCCACCCGTCTCGGCCACCCAAAGTGTTGGGATTACAAGCATGAGCCACTGCGCCTAGCCAACTGTTTCTTTTCTCTATGAGTGGGGCCTCAACTAAAGGAGCTTCTGGAACTTTCAGCCCTCAGAAGCTTCCCCTTCAGGGGAAATGCATCCAACTGTGCAACATGGGATTGAGAACAGTAGAATATTTTTTTTAAATAAGGCTTTGGACATTTCATGCAGAATAGAAGGTTTCTCTGGAGCTCATAAAAAAGAAATATTAAGCAAGAAGGAAAGTCTCCTGGAGGTGTCATGGAAGCTTCGAGGTTCTGATGAGGACATGTGTAAATCGTGGTATTCTAGCTTAGTCAGATGGCCGGGGAAGAGCAACCCCAATGACTGGTAGGGCTTGAGGCTCGCACATCACTGAGGCACTGTAAAGCACTAAGGCCTAAAGTCTGAATGTTCTGGTGGCATTTCTCAAAAGTGCTGTGACCCTTTCTTTTTCTTTTATTTTGAGATGGAGTCTCGCTCTGTCACCCAGGCTGGAGTGCAGTGGCATAATCTCAGCTCACTGTAACCTCTGCCTCCTGAGTTCAAGCAATTCTCCTGCCTCAGCCTCCTGAGTAGCTGGGTTTACAGGTGCCCACCACCACACCCAGCTAATTTTTCTGTTTTTTTTTTTTTTTTTTTGAAGAGATGGGGTTTCCTCATGTTGGCCAGGCTGGTCTCAAACTTTTGACCTCAGGTGATCTGCCCTCCTTGGCCTCCTAAAGTGCCGGGATTACAGGCGTGAGCCACCACGCCCAGCCTGCTGTGACCCTTTCAACAGAGCAGACATCAAGTTCTTTCTTGCGGGGGATCATCTATGCCATTGTCCCCCATGGGCTCCCCTTGATGGGGAGTTTTTAATTTAAAATATTGATGATATATTATTATATAATTGATAATATTATATAATGGAAGCAATATATAATATATAATTAATAATATGTTGATGAGGCCGGGCGCGGTGGCTCATGCCTGCAATCCCAGCACTTTGGGAGGCCAAGGTAGATGAATCACCTGAGGTCAGGAGTTTGAGAGCAGCCTGGCCAACGTGGCGAAACCCCTTCTCTACTAAAAAAAAAAAAAAAAAAAAAAAAAAAAAAAAAAAAAAAAAATTAACCAGGCATGTTGGCGGGTGTCTGTAATCCCAGCTACTCAGGAGACTGAAACAGGAGAATTGCTTGAACTAGGGAGGAAGAGGTTGCAATGAGCCAAGATTGTGCCACTGCACTCCAGCCTGGGAAACAGAGTAAGACTCTATCTCAAAATTAATAATAATAATAAGTTGATGACAAATATCAACAACAATGTTAATATAAGATTGATAACTGATATATTGGTAAAGAGGTCCAGGCATTGCCCTGACTGCCATGATACTGCGATAGACCCAGCAGACAGTCTTCAAGGAACTGGCATTGTAATGTGACAACACAAATAATAAGCATGTAAATGAACAAATGATTTGGCACCTTCTCCTTCATCCTCCAAGCCTGGTAAAGTGAATCCTCACCCTGGGCCACTCCTCCATGGGGAGTACCATGCAACTGGTGGCCAGGACTCCAAGGAGAACAGAAGATAGAGTGAAAACAGGAAATGAAATTGTTGCAGCAAAGCTGTCTCTTGCTGCATGGTGGTTGACTAGCCGCAAAGTACTTTCACTTGTCCCAGTTCATGGAAATCTTCCAAGAGCTCTGAGAGAAAGCCATCATCCCCATGTGTTATCACCCTTTTCAGAGGTAAGGTCTCAAGGCTCAAGCTTGCTCAAGGTTACACAGAGCCTGCACTTGAACTCAGGTCCTTCCTTCCTTTGATATTGTTCCACTGAACTCACTCAAAAGGAAGAGACAGAGCCCCGTGAGATGATTGCTTCCAGTCCCAGGAACCAAGGGCATGCTCCAAAAGAAAACAGCTTCTACACAGAATTCCATTTCTCAGAATGTGTCTTTCTGGGACGGGGAGTTGAAAATTCTCATTCTGGCCAGGTGCAGTGGCTCACACCTGTAATCCCAGCACTTTGAGAGGCTGAGGCGGGAG
This sequence comes from Macaca thibetana thibetana, assembly GCF_024542745.1. Taxonomy (NCBI): domain Eukaryota; kingdom Metazoa; phylum Chordata; class Mammalia; order Primates; family Cercopithecidae; genus Macaca; species Macaca thibetana. The sequence continues at coordinate 91,909,019 of NC_065584.1, forward strand.
GATCACTTGAGGTCAGGGGTTTGAGACCCGCTTGGCCAATATGGTGAAACCCTGTTTCTACTAAAAATACAAACATTAGCTGGGCATGGTGGTGCATGCCTGTAATCCCAGCTACTCGGGAGGCTGAGGCGGGAGAATCACTTGAACCCATGAGGCAGAGGTTGCAATGAGCTGAGACTGTGCCACTGCACTCCAGCCTGGGTAACAAGAGCAAGACTCTGTCTCAAAAAAAAAAAAAAAAAAAAAAAAAAAAAGGAAAAGAAAAAAAGGAAAATTTCCATTCTGCAGGTTCCACTCCTCTACCCACCTCAAACGTCCTTCAGAGTAGGTGCTTGGTGAGATGTTAGCCAGGACCATTTCCACCTGATATGATATGATTCCAGCTCCAAAGGAGGCAGGAGAAATCCACAACCATACTTAGACTGAGCAATGGGGATTTTACTCCTGTTTTTCAAAATAACATGTGCACTCCCACTGGTGGACAGGGAGCATGAAACCTTTGTTGACACAGCTGTGGACAATTCTCCTTGAAATAGAGACCTGTTCATTGTTTACAGGGCAATGATCAATAGTGTACTTAAATACTAGTTTTGAATTTACAAGATATATTGGCAGATAATAACATTTTCTTTCTCTTCCACTGACCAAGGTATAATAAAGAAGTCACAGGCTGGGCACAGTGGCTCATGCCTATAATCCCAGCACTTTGGGAGGCCGAGACAGGTGGATTGCTCGAGGTCAGGAGTTTGGGACCAGGCTGGGCAACATGGAAAAACCCTGTCTCTACCAAATAATAATAATAATAATAATAATCAGCCAAGTCTGGTGGCGCACCTGTAGTCCCAGTTACTCTAGAGGTTGAGGTAGGAGGATCACTGGAGCCCAGGAAATCAAGGATGCAGCCAGCTGTGTTGGCACTATTGCACTCCAGCCTAGGGTGACAAAGTGAGACCCTGTCTCGAAAAAAAAAAAGTCATCAATAAGAGTCCACTAAAAAAGTCACCAATAAGAGTCCAAAATAACTTTGTTTAGGGGATGAATAACTTTACAACTGGGTGATAGTTGCTGTTTTTCATGCTCTCAGATCACACTAGTGGCTTGATAACACTTGTTCCTTCCCCTCTGTATCCAGCAGGGAAATTTTGAGGGAAGCAGAAAGTCCAAGAGGGAAAATGAATTTTCAGTTAGTCTAGCTGGATGAATTTTGGGGCATTCATGCAGACACTCAGTGGAGTTAGTCTTTCCGCACATAATAGACCTCTCTTGCTGGAGCTTGTACCTGGGTTCCCCAGTTTCTTTTGACATCCCCTGGGTAGGTGTCTGGGGTGAGCATGCCTGGGTTCTTGCTTAACCTTCAACAGAGGCCTTGCCCAAGGTCAGAGAGGGCCCAGGTAGCCAATATTTCTGGGATGCTGAGAGCTGAAGATGGGCTCTCAGGACTTAGCAGGATCCCTCAAGAAGAGGGTCAAGCAATTACCAAGGTAGACTGCTTGCTAGGGAACAGATCTCAAATAGGAAGCAGTCACATCATGACTATTTGCTTTACTGAAGCATGAGACACCAACAGAGCTATCCTGATAAGCAATAAAATGTCTCCCCAGGCTGAGCGCGGTGGCTCACGCCTATAATCCCAGCACTTTGGGAGGCCGAGGTGGGCGGATCACCTGAGGTCAGGAGCTCAAGACCAGCCAGGCTAACATGGTAAAACCCCATTTCTACTAAAAATACCAAAAATTAACTCGGCATGGTGGCATGTACCTGTAATCCCAGCTACCCGGGAGGCTGAGGCAGGACAATTGCTTGAACCCGGGAGGTAGAGGTTGCAGTGAGCTGAGATCACACCATTGTACTCCAGCTTGGGCAACAATAGCGAAACTCTGTCTCAAAAACAAAAAAGCCTCCCCCTTCTCCCTTTCTCTTCCTTTGCCCTCTCTTTCTTCTCCATTGACTTTCTTTTAGATAAATGTTTTATTTTTGTGAAATGATAGCTGCTCACGGAAAAACATTCAAAAAATATTGAAAAGTACAAAGGAAAAAAGCCTAAATTGATTGAATTCTAATCACCTGAAGGGTAACTACTGTTAACCTTTTTGTGGCTGTGTGTGTGCGTGTGTGTGTGTGTGCGCGCGCGTGCATGTGTGTGTGTGACTTTTAAGGCTTTAACAGGCTGGGCCCAGTGGCTCATGCCTGTAATCCCAGCACTTTGGGAGGCCAAGGTGGGCAGATCACCTGAGGTCAGGAGTTCAAGACCAGCCTGGCCAACATGGTGAAACCCCATCTCTACTAAAAATACAAAATACTAAATACTAAAAAATACAAAATACTAAAAAGTCAGGCGTGGTGGCGCTCACCTATCTTCCCAGCTACCTGGGAGGCTGAGGTGGGAGAATCACTTGAATCCAGGAGGCGGAGGCTGCAGTGAGCCGAGATTGCACCACTGCACTCCAGCCTGGGTGACACAGCAAGACCCTGTCTCAAAAACAAAATAAAATAAAGCTTTAACAGAGCATAGCACACTTGCAGCAAAGTGCACAAATCATCCGTATGCCACTGGATGCACACTCCTGTGCACAGCAAATTGAAAACTGCTGTAGAGCCAGCACCCATAGGGTGCCCTCTCCAAGAATACATACCCCCCAACCACGAATGCTAACTTACTTCTCACCTCTGGGAACACTTTGGTGGATGTCCTCTCAGACTTTTATGAAACACCTGTGATCTTAAAAACAAACCTGGTAACGACCATGCTCTCCCAAAATCAGAACTGCAAAAACAGCCCACATACCACAACTTAATTGACATTCCTGTCTATATGACTCATTCTGCAAAACTCTACCGGGAGTCTATGTGCTCCTGAATCCTGGTCCACAGCCTGGCTGCCTGCTGGAGCCACCTGGGGAGCTTTAAAACTGGCGGTGCCTGGGCCCCCACCTCCAGTGTGGCTGACTTAACTGGTCCAGGTGGGGCCTGGGCATTTGTGTAGATGTATCTCTTATCTCCCCAGGAGATCCTAATGTGCCACCAAGGGGAGCATCTCTGCTCTGAGGTCATTTTTTACTGTACGAATGCACTGCAAGTAGGACTGTGAGGTGCTGTCCCAACCGACTTGACCCCACAGAGACCACTGTGAGGCCATATAGAGACCATCATCCACTCTTGCCAATGTGAATGCTGGGGCTCAGGAGGTCATGGTTCTGTGCCTGGACTGCACAGCGTTGATGGGAGGTGCACATCCTGCCTAGAGCCCTAACCTTTTCAGCCTTGGCCCGGGTCATAGGTACAGGCCAATGGATGGAACAGAGGCAGCCCAAGCCCTGAGGAAGTGTTCCACCATCATGGGCTCATCATCTAGGGGTGAGGCTGAGCTGGATGGGCTTGTCCACGGAGCATAGCCTCTTGGCTATGGTAGGAATAGCATAGGTAGGAATCCAAGCTGGCACAGAAATGTGCCTGAACATCCACAGAATAATTCTGGAAAAACAGGCAGGAGACTGAGAGGGCAACCTGTTTCCCTCTAGAAAGGTGACACAGGTGGAGAGGGCTCAAGTGCCTGGATTGCCCAGATTTAGAATTTGTATTATCAAAGCCAGGCACGGTGGTTCACACCTGCAATTCCAGCACTTTGGGAAACTGAGGTGGGCAGATTACTTGAGGTCAGGAGTTCAAGACAAGCCTGGCCAATATGAGGAAAACCCACCTCTACTACAAATACAAAAATTAGCTGGGCGTGGTGGTGGGCGCCTGGAGTCCCAGTCACTCGGGAGGCTGAGGCAGGAGAATTGCTTGAACCTGGGAGGTGGAGGTTGCAGTGAGCTGAGATCATGCCATTGCACTCCAGCCTGGGCAACAGAGTAGGACTCTGCCTCAAAGAACAATACCAAAAATTTTATTATCAAAATTTTCAAATATACAGAGAAGTAGCAAGAATGGACTACATTATTTATTATTTTAAAATTATTAAGATCTCAGAATGAAGAGATAAATAAAAGAAGCAATGGATAGGCATTTCAAAACCATTAGGAGTTGAAATTAAGGGGGATGTTTTGTGTTTCTCCTCAATTTTTATTTTTTTGCATCCAGAGTTTACTAGGACCTAAGCTTAATGAGGGCAGGGGTTTCTGTCTCTTTAGCTCACTACTCTTTCTCTTGTATCTAGGACAGCTCTTAGCACACAGAGGGTAACAAATAAATCTGAGGATAAATGAGTAAATGTATGAATTGAACATGCATTGCTTTTGTATTTGGGAGGAATCTGTTCTAAACAGAGATATATATAGATATAGATATAGATAGATATATAGATATAGATAGATATCAATCAAGAAGTGTTCTCTTCTTATACAAATAAACCCAGGAAAATCATCAACATCTCAGTCATTGAACCTACTAATTTATAAATGATGTGTGTATGAAAATGATGTGCAGTTTACTCATGAGGGAAAATATAGAAACAGGTGCCAAGTGGCAGGACTGGGGTCCTGTGCTTTTGTGTATTATCCAAATAGGGAAGAAGACAGGAGTGGAGGGTCTCCTTAGTGTCCTGGGGCCTTGACCACACAACCACCCCTGTTTCCTCATCCGTTTATCACCCAAGACAATGACAATAGGGGGACTTGCTATCTCTTTACAGCAGGGCAGAAAATGCCAGCCAAGGAAGGTGAATGAGAGACTTCAGGACTTGGCCCCAGACAGTTGACTTGGACTACATCTGTCCTGGAGGGATAGGCTGGATGGATTGAAAATTAACCCGGTTGGGTATGGTGGCATGCGCCTGAAATCCCAGAAGTTTGGGAGGCAGAAGGAGGTGGATTGCTTGAGCCCAGGAGTTTGAGACCAGCCTGGGCAACATGGAGAAACCCCGACTCTACAAAAAATACAAAAATTAGTATGGTGTGGTCGTGCATGCCTGTGGTCCCAGCTACTCGGGAGGCTAAGGTGGGAGGATCACTTAAGCCCGGGAGGCCAAGGCTGCAGTGAACCAAAATTGCACTACTGTACCTCAGTCTGGGCAGCAGAGTGAGACCTTGCCAAAAAAAAAAAAAAAAAAAAAAAAAAAGCCAGGCATGGTGACTCAGGCCTGTAATCCCATCACTTTGCTTTGGGAGGCCAAGGCAGGCGGATCACTTGAGGTCAGGAGTTCGAGACCAGCCTGGCCAACATGATGAAACCCCATCTCTACTAAAAATACAAAAATTAGCTAGGCATTGTGGCACATGCTTGTAATTTTAGCTACTTGGGAGGCTGAGGCAGAAGGATTGCTTGAGCCTGGGAGGCGGAGGCTGCAGTGAGCTGAGATTGCACCACTGCACTTCAGCCTGGGTGACAGAGGGAGACTTCATCTCGAAAAAATAAAATAAAATAAAATAAAATAAAATGACCTTGGACATCCTCAGGTGTCCAATCTTTAGAATCTCTCAGCATTTATAAAATTAACTGCCACACTGCAATATGTCTTCTCCCTTCTTAAATAGCCTTGGGTTTATGGCGAATAACAACAAATAAAACAATAGCTAACATTGTTTTATTATGGAAAGTATTTACAGACTTCCAAGAGCCTTCAGATCAAATGGTTCAGAATAGTCCTGTGATGAAAACCATATAGTAACAATGATTCTTGTCCATTTTCTAGATGAGGAGACTGAGGTTGAAAATTTACTGGATTTGCCCAAAGGACAGAGGGGCTGGGACCTGAGCCATGGTCCCTCACTTCTAGAGCCAATCATCTGTATGTTACTTCCTGCAGTTGCAGGAGTTGTTCCTATCCAGTGCCCTCCCTATCTGTTCCCATGTATAACAGGATCTCACGGCAAGAGCTGGGCACTCAGGGGACGGGGTTAAATTAGTGTTAGCACTGGAAAGTCCTGTTTTCTCATCCATAAAAGTAGGAGTTTAGATCAGGTGACCTCTGGGCGTCCCTAAGTCCTGAGACATTTTTATTTTCTGCTCCATTTCAAAGGTCAAGAGATCAGGTCCCTGGCCAGGTAGACTCCACTGAGGGCAAAGCAAGAAGAAAAGACGTCAGTGGTGACCTTTTCCATCTGTATTTACCATCAGATATCAAAGAGACCATTGGTTTTTCACTCAGCAAACATTTATTGGGGTTACCGTGTGCTGGTATAGTTCTAGCAGCTACAGACACACAGATAATGCCTGGGTCAGCCTCCTCCCTCTGTCCAAGGGAGAGACTGGTGATTTAGAACCAGCTCAGTGAGGGTAGGAGGGAGGATGGGTGAGAGTCCATGGTGCCAGAGAGAACTGCTGCCATCTTGGTGGCCTTGCGAGAGGTTGCCAAGGAAGGCTTTAGAAGAGCAGAGGCTAACACATAGCCTTGCAGAGAGGGTCGGGGTTACCTGGTAGGTTGAGAGGCCGATGCATCTTAGGAGTGAAAAGCAGGTATCTTCCGTGCAATATGCCCCTGTGTTTTCATCTCCCAACCCATCTTCAACTTTCTCATTCAGCTTTCGCTCAGTAATGATGAGAAAATCCTTACTCCACTACTCTGTGAAAAGCTGTAGACAGTTCTCTGATGTACAACAGGATGAAATGGTTTCCCTCCAGGAATCAATGAATGAGGAGGAAGGAATCTCCTCCTGTGACTATTTGAACCTCAGTGTCCTCTCCTGCCCCAACTAGCTCACCTAGCAGTCAAGGTACATACCAGAAACTACCCATCTGCCACGTGGGAGGGGCCCTAGCCAACAGGTAGGAGAAACGGAAGCTGTCCCATAACTTTTTTTTTTTAGATGGAGTCTTGCTCTGTCACCCAGGCTTGAGTGCAGTGTCGCCATCTCGGCTCCCTGCAACTTCCCTTCCCAGGTTCAAGCAATTCACCTGCCTCAGCCTCCCGAATAGCTGGGGACTACAGGCGCACGTCACCATGCCCGGCTAATTTTTGTATTTTTAGTAGAGATGGGGTTTCACTATGTTGGCCAGGCTGGTCTCGAACTCCTGATCTTCTGATCCACCACCCCCCCGGCCTCCCAAAGTGCTGGGATTACAGGCATGAACCACCACTCTAAGCCACTGTCCAATAACTTTCTTTTCCCTACTAACTGTCATCCTTCCTGGGATTGTTGGAAAATGGAATTCCCGCTACCTGCAGCCTCTAAGCCTCTGCTGCTGGGTTTATGTTGAGTTTTAACTGCCATTTCTGTGCTCTCGGGTCCTTCCCAAACTTCCAAACACTATTTGTTTGGAAATGCTTCTGCTTCTGTTTTGGACCATGATGAAATATTTCCATAAATTATTAGTCCATTGAGACCCAACATAAAAATGGCAAGCATACGTGCAACACTTCAGACTTTGCTACTGTTGCTAGGTCGTCCCAGCCCATGGCAGAACCAACCATCACTGGAGAAGTGAATCAGCTGACATAGGAGCTCCTTCCCTAACACAGGGGCTTTTGCATCTATCCTGCTAAGCACACATGTGCAGAGGAGAGTCCCTTGGAATCAGCAGCCAATGTCCTCATTTCCCTGGGTGGCGTTTTGCCAAATCTATATTACACAGGAGGTCCTGACTCCCTCTCCTTTCCCAGCAGAGCTGCTCATCCAGTGGCATTGAAAATGGGCTTTGAGGCCGGGTGCAGTGTCTCATACCTGTAACCCCAGCACTTTGGGAGGCTGAGGCAGGCGGATCATGAGGTCAGGAGATTGAGACCATCCTGGTCAACATGGTGAAATCCCGTCTCCACTAAAACTACAAAAATTAGCTGGGTGTGGTGGTGCGTGCCTGTAATCCCAGCTACTCAGGAGGCTGACCCAGGAGGCGGAGGTTGCAGTGAGCTGAGATCCCACGACTGCACTCCAGCCTAGTGACAGAGTGAGACTCTGTCTCAAAAAAAAAAAAAAAAAAAAAAGAGAGAGAGAGGAGAAAAGAAAATGGGCTTTGTTGCTTCCCTGAGTCATCTCCACCTTCCCCCAAACTCTTCTCCCAGGTTGGTCCTTTTCTTCTCAGGGTCCAGGTTTCATTCATGATGTTCCTCTTGTCTGGAAAGACCCCCTCCTGCTCCCTGCACTCCTCCCTCCTTCTGCTGCTTTCTCTCCTTCTCCCAGGTCTATATCAAACCCAAGCCCCCCAAGAAGCCCACCCACTCTGATGGCAGGCCCTGCTGTGTGATGCTCGTGGTTGGCTGATCCTCTCATCTCCACATGAATGAAAGGTGCCACAAGGATGGGAGCCACCTTTCTCACTTTTGTTCCCCGGGAAGCACTTGTCACATGCCCTGTGTGTCCCAGATGCTTCGTGGGTGAGCACGTATTGAATTGGAATCTCCAGAAGGAGCAGGAGAATACACAGCCTAACAGTCAGAGAAAATGTGTGGAAATCATTCCATATTTTCTTCATGTATCCAGTGGAAATACTGTAAACAGCAGGACCACTATCCTGTAGGCAGATGTCATTTACTTTGTGCATAGACTTTCTCAACAAACACTTATGAGGCACCATCTGCACACAAGGGCTTGGGGGGTGGGAAATACCAACAAAAAAGCCCCCACTTAAGATATTTAGCTAGTGCCTGAGAAAATAAAATAATTGTTAGGGTATGTTTATTTGAAAGTTTTGAAAAAAAAAAACACTTAGGTGGTGTTTATAATTCTCAAAAGAATTACTTTTTTTTTTAAGTGCTTAGCATTCTTCAGTGGGAAAGACCTTGAAAAGTACATCCTTTGTTGCTCTATAGAGTAAATGAATTCTGTTCTTTGCATGATGACATTTTCTAGTACTTATATTGAGAAAAGTAGAAAGTTTAACTCCTAACCATTGTCATTTCTTTCCAATTTAATGTCAAAACATTTTTTTTTACCATTAAGGATAGAAATAGTCTAACAGGTGTGCTATGGTGTGTTATGAACAAAATGATAAATTAAGGTGTTTAGCACAGAGTTACAGAGATGTTAACTATGTACTAATTTTATATTTTAAATATATTTACTGGGATATAATTCACATACCATAAAATTCACCCATTTAAAGTGTTAAATTCAATGGTGTTATATATTCACAGGGTTATGCAATCATCCGCCATGATCTAATTTTAAAACGTAGTTTTTTCTTTTCTTTCCTTTTTTTTTTTTTAGAGACAAGGTCTTGCTCTGTCACCCAGGCTGGAGTGCAGTGGCTTGATTGTAGCTCACTATGGCTTCGAACTCCTGGGCTCGAGCAATCATCCTGCCTCAGCCTCCAGAGCAGCTAGGACTACAGGTATATGCTACCATGACCAGCTAATTTTTATTTTTTATTTTTTATTTTTTTGTAGAGATAGGATCTCACTATGTTGCCAAAGCTGGTTTGGAACTCCTGGGCTCAAGCAATCCACCCGCCTCAGCCTCCCAAAGTGCTGGGATTATAGGTGTGAGCCACTGTACCCGGTCTAATTTTAGAACATTTTCATCACCCCAAGAATAAACTCCAAACCTTTTAGCAGACATTCCTTACTCTCTTCACCACCCCTAGCCTTAGGCAAACACTAATCTACTTTCTGTCTTTATAGATGTGCCTATTCTAGACATTTTATATAAATAGAATCATATAATATGTGCTATTTTATTCATGGCTTTTTTCACTTAGCATACTGTTCTCAAGATTTATCCACATTGTAGTATATATCAGTACTTCATTCCTTTTTATGGCTGGATAATATTCCATTATATGGATATACCACATTTTATCTATTCATAGTTGATAAACACTTGAGTTGTTTCCACTTTTTTACTATTATAAATAATGCTGCTATGAACATTTATGTATAAGCTTTTGTGGATGTAGATTTCATTTTTCTCTCTCTCTCTCCTTTTTTCTTTTTTTTTGATGGAGTCTCACTCTGTTGCCCAGTCTGGACTGCAATGCCACCATCTTGGCTCACTGCAGCCTCCACATCCTGGGTTCAAAAAATTCTCCTACCTTAGCCTCCCAAGTAGCTGGGATTACAGGCATGTGCCACCACACCCAGCTGATTTTTGTGTTTTTAGTAGAGACAGGGTCTCACCATGTTGGCCAGCCTGGTCTCGAACTCCTGACCTCAGGTGATCTGCCCACCTTGGCTTCCCAAAGTGCTGGGATTATAGGCGTGAGCCACCACACCTGGCCAGATTTCGTTTCTCTTAGGTAAATACCTAGGAGTGGAATTGCCAGGTCATATGGCTACTCTGTGTTTAACATTTTGAGAAACTGTGACACTGTTTTCCACAGTGGCTGCACTATTTTACATTTCTGCCAGCAGTATATGAGGGTTCCAATTTCTCCACATCCTTACTACTACTTGCTTCCATCTGTCATTTTTGTTATTGCCATCTTAGAGGATGTGAAGTGGTATCTCATTGTGGTTTTGATTTGCATTTCCCTGATGGCTAATGATGTAGAGCAGTGGTCCCCAACCTTTTTGCCACCAGGGACCAGTTTCGTGCAAGACAATTTTTCCACAGATGTGGGGTGGAGGGACAGGGAGGGCTTCCGAATGAAATTGTTCCATCTCAGGTCACCAGGTGTTAGTTAGATTCTCATAAGGAGTGTGCAAAATAGATCCCTCGCATGTCAGTTCACAATAGGGTTCATGCTCTTATGAGAATCTAATGCTGCAGCTGATCTGACAGGAGGCAGAGCTTAGTCAGTAATGCTCACTGGCCTGACTCTCACCTCCTGCCGTGCAGTTGGATTCCTAACAGGCCACACAGACTGGTACCAGTCCACTTCCCAGGGCTTGTGGACTCCTGATGCAAAGCATCTTTTCTTGTGCTTATTGGTCATTGTATACCTTCTTTGGGGAAATACCTAATCAAGTATTTTGCTTATTTTACAGCTCGGTTATTTGTCTTTTTGTTATTGAGCTGTATGAATTCTTGTTGAGTGTGGGGGCTTACATCTGTAATCCCAGCACTTTGAGAGGCCAAGGCAGGGGGATCTCTTGAGCCCAGGAGTTTGAGACCAGCCTGGACAACATGGTGAAACCTTGTCTCTACAAACAATATAAAAATTAGGCAGGCTTGGTGGCATATGCCTGTTGTCCCAGTTACTTGAAAGGCTGAAGTTGGAGGATCGCTTGAGCCCAGGAGGTCCAGGCTGCAGTGAGCCGTGACTGTGCCACTGCACTCCAGCCTGGAAGACAGAGCGAGATTCTGCCTTAGGAAAACAAACAACAACAACAACAACAAAACAAAAAAACAGAGAGAAAGAATTCTTTATGTATTGTGGATGTTAGTCCCTTATCAAACATAGCATCTGGCTGGGCATGGTGGCTCACGCCTGTAATCCCAGTACTTCGGGAGGCCAAGGTGGGTAGATCACTTGAGGTCAGGAATTTGAGACCGGCCTGGCCAACATGGTGAAAGCCCGTCTCTAGTAAAAATACAAAAAAATTAACCGGGCATGGTGGTGCACACCTGTAGTCCCACCTACTTGGGAGGCTGAGGCAGAAGAATTGCTTGAATCCGGGAGGTGGAGGTTGCAGTGAGCCGAGATTGCACCACTGCACTCCAGCCTGGGGGACAGAGAGAAACTCCATCTCAAAAAAAAAAAAAAAAAAAAAAAAAAAAAGGCTCTTCAAATATTTTTTCCCCATTTTGTTTTCCAATTTGGCTTTTTTACTTGCTTCCTTTTTTTGGCCTTACTTTCTTAACAACAAGGTGTTTTTAAAAAAACCTTGGGTGTTTTGAAAAAGTGAAACCAATGATTCAACTTATCTAGACTTTTCTGTAATATCTGTACAGCTAACTCACTATTTTAGAATGATTTGTGTCTCTTGGCTTTCAGTGTTCTACTGTGAAAAGTTATGAAGGTTCAAGTTTTTGTAAGGAAACAAAAATGTCTCTAAGAAGACTGATTTGGATTTGTGTGCTCTCCCTGCGTATTTATTGAGGCTTTCCTTGGCCACTTTGTTATTTCCCATTTTTAAAACATGGCCAAGTTCCTGTGAATGATTGTTTTCAAGGAAATTTCTTTGTAATTGAAAAGGAACTAAATAATATAATATACGTTTGCTATGAACACAGTGTGGCCGCTTTGAATTCATAGGATTTCAGGCTATCAGTGTAAATCAGGAAAGGGCTTCCAGGGAGAGAAAGGGAGAGTGAAAGCAGCGAGAGTGAGAGCAGGCAGGGGCAGAAGACAGGGCTGGAGGCTTCCTAGCAGGGGAACCCCAAAGAGCACATTCTTTGGGGAGTGACCACTCACTGGAGCGAGGAGTCTTGGGGATGGAATCCTTGCCAGTGCAGTGTGTGTGTGTGCGCGCACGTGTGTGTGTGTGTGTACGTGTGCATGAGCTGAGAGAGAGAGGAGGAGGAGTAGGAGTCAGGGGAGGCAGGGCAGAAGGTATCTTTTTCCATTGAGACATTTTTTGGTCTTTTAAAACCTCTTCAGCGAGCCCAGTCTTTGTAAACATACCTGTATGCCCAATTCTCTCCAGCTCAAGAAATATAGGGGCCTGATTGTTCTCGGAATTGTATCTACCATTTTTTTTAAAGGAGGCCTCAGCTCTGCCCTCGTGCTTAAAGCTCTCTCCTGCACATGTGTATGCATTATATCCTCCCTAGGTAATCAGTCACTCGCAAAAGGTCCTGATCCCACTGCAAATTAAATTCCATTCCAGTTTTTTGAACTTCACATATTTAGTTCATGACATAGGGGCCCTGGAAATGTTAAATCTAAAACTTGGTGTGGATTGTTAACTAAAAACTTGGGACTTGGTCTGAAGCCCCCATTCATCTGAGCAGCAAGAGGAACACGTGGTGGCGAAGCCTGCGAGCTGTCTATTCTCAGCTATAAATAGGAATGGTTTGTTTTGCAGCTCTCCAGCCTATAGGCACATAATATTTGCCAGCACATAATATTTGCCAGAATGTATCTGCATTCATACAAACCATAAATCCCATGCTCTTGTCTTACTTTCCTGTTACAACTGCAATTCTTTGTTGATAAATATCTTTTATCTCAATGATGTGGGCATAATATCCACACTCTTCACCCAATGTGTGTGAAAGACGGAAGAAGAGAGAAGGAGAAAACAGACATGGAGGCTGAGGTGGGTGGATAATTTGAGGTCAGGAGTTCAAGACCAGCCTGGGCAACATAGCAAAACCCCATCTCTACTGAAAATACAAAAATTAGCCAGGCATGGTGGCAGGCACCTGTAATCCCAGCTACTCAGGAGACTGAGGCAGCAGAATTGCTTTAACCTGGGAGGTGGAGGTTGCAGTGAGCTGAGATTGCTCCACTGCACTCCAGCCTGGGCGACAGAGCAAGACTCAGTCTCAAAAAAAAAAAGAAAAAGTGTTGTTAGGATCTGGTAAGATGACCTATGATTTGTGATAAGCCCTCAATATTAGCCACTATGACTAAGACTTGCATATACAACCAGAGCTGGAATGCCAAGCTACAAGACTGCTTTCCCAGGTGTCGAATTAAATAAATCCATTTGAAAGCAAAAAGCATCTTTCCTTCCTTCCCTTCCCTTCCTTCCTTCCTTCCTTTCTTCCTTCCTTCCTTCCTTCCTTCCTTCCTTCCTTCCTTCCTTCCTTCCTTCCTTCCTTCCTCCCTCCCTCCCTCCCTCCCTCCCTCCCTTCCTTTCTTCCTTTCTCTCTCTCTCTCTCTCTCTTTCTTTCAATGCAAGGGTGGGCTTTCCTAGCAGTCACATATAACTTAGTTAATTCAACAAATGCTTGTAGAACCCTACTGTGGTGCTAAGTGCTGTGCTGAGTACAAGCTAGAGATTTGGTAGTGAAAACACAGATTGCACATTCCCATTCTGCAGACTGTGGAGCTCACAGTCTAGTGGGAAAGACACCAATGATACAATCAGACCTACCAGAGGGGAATGCTTTCTCATAAAGTCAACTTTCATGTAAAGTTTTTAAAAATCTTCTAAAATTTACCCTGAAATGTGTTTTTTTTCTTTTGCCTAAGAAATTATTGCTTTACGAAATTGTATGTTGTGTATTTTCATAAGTTTCTTCATCCAGCATATGCTATAGATGTACATGAAAAGTCTGTATATTTATATACATTTCTACACAAACTTTGTTGACAAATTCTGCTTAATGTTAGTTCCAATTACAAATGGTAAAATTCAATGCTTTTCACACATCACATATTTAAGTAGTTTTAAAAAAGAAATATCTTAAAATGCCAACTGGAATCTTTTCGGAGCAAAATGTCATCTTAATGAGGATTTATGATATAGCAGTGGATGGAAGATGTTCTGGTTTTTTTAAATGTATGTTTGGTCTTTCATGAGGCTATTAGAGAGTCCAGAGAACCCTCACTTTTCCTTTTGGATGCCATCAGATTCCTAGAAGGCATCCTGGGGCTTTTCTCTGTTCTTGATGTTCTGATCTTAAATGACTCGGGGCTGTGAACTCCTGGTAAACCAGTGAGTCATAGATTCTGCTCCAAGACACTCTTCGGGAGTGAGGAATGCTAAGAAAGCAAAACTGATCGAAATGGGTGTGGCTGAGGGGCCCTTCCACAAAGCAAGGTAGCTTTGGACACAGGCTGTTGCTTCTAGAAAGGAGGGGTTGCATGTGCAAAGGATGCATGATGGTTTGGTGATGTGGTAGATGTGGGACAGGAACCAGTTGGGTGTCAACAATGACGGAAGTGCCAAGCTGCATGTTCCCCTCCCATGTCTGGCTCAGGAGCCTTCCAACTCACACAACACACAATAGTGAAAAACAAAGAACAAAACAAACCAATTATTTGTTTTGGAGGTTTAACTTCTGGAGAAAGAAGACTCCTTCCCACCCAGGTTTGGACATTTTAAAGACCTGGAGAAATTTTCAGAGTGGGAGTAGTGTGCAGTGCCATTCTTTCTTGGGCTCCCTCTGGGACACATTCGCAGGGGACTTCAATGCTTGCCCTTGGCAAGTGAAAAAGCCCAAGCATCATGGCCAAGATGTGGAAACCATGTGATCTAGTTCCAGATACAATGCAACATAATGGAAGGAAATATTGTATCATCCTGATTACCTTTAAATAGCTCCCTCTTCATCACTCCCTTTTAAATACACACACACATGCGCACATCTCTTTGGAAGTGTGGCAGAAGCCAAATGCTTGGAGTTTCCTGGCATTTGAGCTTTGTCTCAGCAGCTCTCAAATGTATACACTGCTCTTCACATCCACTTTGAAGTTCAACGGCACAGCTCCTTTTTTACACAGTTACCGTTATGACAATAAACATCTCGCCATCCTCGTGACTCCCTGTCTACCCTAGCCTTATGTAATTCTCTGGCACACTCACTTTTTCTATGTGTCTTTTAGTGCCTGTTTGTATCATGTAGATTTTAGGTCCATCTGGTAATGACTGTATCTTTCTGTACACAATGTATTCAGTTACCGTTAAACAATAAGTTATTTGATATCAGCAATGTGTGCCCCTGGGAGACAGGACTATTGGAGGGCAGCAGGAGCTAGAAGCAGGAGGGTTGCAACACCTCTCAAAAAACAGCTTTCCGTTTCTCCCGGGCACCAGGGTGGAGCACGTCTATTCCCCTCCACTGGCACTGATCCTGGTGCTCCAGAAGAAACCAGAATGGCCTCAGGGTCGCTTTGCAAAGTCGAGATTTGGCCTTGAAGTGCCAGAACAGAGGGAGTTGCGTCAGTCCTGGGTACTAGTAAGCAGCTGCCCGGGCTGATGTTAAAGCCACCGAAGATGGAAGGGGCTAGAGAGGGTGTCTGGAGGTTAATCTCCTTTCACTCCTACCCATATCAAGTTGGCATTGCTGTGGCTCAGAGTATGAAAGATTAATCTTTCCTTTACTTCCCCTCCTTGTGAAGCAAGGGAGACCACCTGCTTGTAGAAAACTGGTTGAGGGTGAGTTTTCAAGGGTCCCTTGTAGTGATACCACCAAGGTGGGGCTTGCAGATGAGGCAGGGGGTTACCACTCCCAAAACTGTTTTCAAAATGACCCCCCAACCCCCAAAGAGAAAGAATTTCTTAGTTGCTCCTTAGACGGTAGCCATGGATCCACACGAGCTTCTCCTAAGAGTTTATTAGAATCACAGAATCACAGAACTTGAAGCACTTCCCAACCAGAGTCACCATTTTAACAAGATTCCCCAGGAATTCATGTGCACGTTGGAATCAAAGAAGTGCTGCTCTAAGCCAATGGTCTCCTTTCTCACTGCACAATGGAGCATCTGGGATTTTTTTTTTTTTTTTTTTTAAGATGGGATCTCACTCTGTCACCCAGGCTGGAGTGCAGTGGTGTGATCATGGCTCACTGCAGCCTCGACCCCCAGACTGAAGTGATCCTTCCACCTCAGCCTCCCAAGTAGCTGGGACTACAGTCGTGCACCACCACACCCAGCTACTTTTCTATATTTTTTTTGTACAGATGGGGTTTCTCCATACTGCCGAGGCTGGTCTGGAACTCCTGGGTTCAAATGAGCTGCCTGCCTCGGCCTCCCAAAGTGTTGGGATTACAGGTATCAGCCCCTGTACTCAGTCATATCTGGGAAACTTTCAAAAGGACCCAGGTCCCTGGCCCTCCTCTAGCGACCCCATGTAGTTTAAGAACTATTGGTATATATGAGCCTGGGCTTTGGAGCCAGACTGACTGGGTCTGTGTCTTCTCTAGCCTCTTAGTAGATGTATCCATTTGGGACAGCTCTATGGTTGCTTCTTGGTCTATAGAATCAGAGAAATAATAGTCATTATCTCGTAAGATTATTGTGAAGTTTAAAAGAGATGGTATAAGTAAACTCTGAAGTATAGTAAGTCCTCAATAAACGATACCTATTATTATCTGAACAGGTTTTGCAAAAAGTCCCCCACAGCCCTCATCTCACTCAGTCCCAAATCCCTTCAGTGTTGACACTATGGAGCAAGTTTTTGGTGATCCATTATACTTGGCAATTTCCTTGAGTATATTGGCCACTATTTCTTCTCTCTCTCTTGGTTTTTTTTTTGTTTGTTTTTTGTTTTTTTTTTTTTGAGACAGAGTCTCGCTCTGTCACCCAGACTGGAGTTCAATGGCACAATCTTGGCTCACTGCAACCTCTGCCTCCAGGGTTCAAGCGATTATCTCACCTCAGCCTCCCAAGTAGGTGGGATTACAGGTGCCCACCACCCTGCCCTGCTAATTTTTGTATTTTTAGTAGAGACGGGGTTTCACCATGTTGACCAAGACGGTCTTGAACTCCTGACCTCAGGTGATCCACCTGCCTTGGCCTCCCAAAGTGCAGTGATTACAGGTGTGAGCCACCATGCCCAGCCCACTCTTTCTAAATTAGCGGTCTCTTTGGTCTTCTTCAGTAAGTTGAATGGGTTCTCATTGCCTGATGATCAATACTGGAGGAATCATCCCTTAAACAACAACAAAACCAAAACTAACCAATCAAACAAACAAAACATTGAAAGCAGGAACCAAATTGTATAGCAAATCATGGGAAAAACAGCGTAACTGGAGCTTAATACCAAAAACATAAGCTAAAATTTAACCAAAATTATCTAGGCCATAACAAGCATGTACCAATTTAAATAAGAACAAGGGTGACTCAGCTGTTGTCTTTGGTAGTAGGGTTTTGCCAAAACAGTTCCAGAATGATAAAATAATGCGATTTTTTTCATCAGGGCTGAACTTTGAGGCTTTTTTCTTTTTTAAACAATTCATACTATCATCATTTTGTGGCCAATTTGGTTTTTCTTTGCCTTGTATTGTTAGATATTTATAGTGTCATCATCATCAGAAAGAGGTTGACCTAAAATAATATTTATATGAGACCAGATTTAATGGCTCATGCCTATAATCCCAGCACTTCAGGAACCCAAGGTGGGAGGGTCACATGAAGCCAGGAGTTTGAGACTAGCCTGAGCAACAAAAACAAGACCCTGTCTCTACAAACAAACAAACAAAAAATTTAGCCGAGCACAGCGGTGTGTGCCTGTATTCCCAGCTAATTGGGCAGCTGAGGCAGGAGGATCACCTGAGCCCGTAAGTCTGAGGCTGCAGTGAACTATGATTGCACCACTGTACTGTAGCCTGGGTGTACTCTAGGGTGACAGTGTGAGACCCTGTCTCAACAAACAACAACAACAAAAAAATAGTGATGTGATAGGTGTGAGTGGGTGTTACTTTTACATCTGGAAGCCCATTTAATCGAGAATAAATATTAAAAGTGACTAGTTTGGGCTAGGTGTGGTGGCTCACGCCTGTAATCCCAGCATTTTGGGAGGCCAAGGCAGGCGAATCAGTTGAGGTCAGGAGTTCAAGACTAGCCTGGCCAACATGATGAAACCCTGTCTCTACTTAAAATACAAAAACTAGCCGGGCATGATGGTGCACGTCTGTAATCCTAGCTACTTGGGAGGCAGAGGGCAGGAAGATAACTTGAACCCAGGAGGTAAAAGTTGCAGTGATCCAAGATCGCGCCACTGCACTCTAGCCTGGGTGACAGAGCGAGACTTCGTCTCCAATAAGAAAAAAAAAAAAGTGATCAGTTTGTCAGTCAATACTCCATGTTGTGGTCTCTTTGACCTCTCTATGTGACCTCATAACTGTCAGTTCTTGGATATAAATACTGATAGAAGGATCCTTAATATTTAAATCTAATTTGAGCTTTTAAAAATATACAAATTTACTAATTCTCTTTTTTTTTTTTTTTTTTTTTTTTTTGAGACAGAGTCTGGCTCTGTTGCCTGGGCTGGAGTGCAGTGGTGCCATCCTGGCTTACTGCAACCTCCACCTCCTGGGTTCAAGCAGTTCTCCTGCCTCAACCTTCCCAATAACTGGAATTACAGGCATGTGCCAGGGAATTACAGGCAAGCACCACCAGGTGCGGCTAATTTTTGTATTTTTAGTAGAGATGGGGTTTTGCCACGTTGGCCAGGCTGGTCTTGAACTCCTGACCTCAGGTGATATATCCACCTTGGCCTCCCACAGTGCTGGAATTACAGGCGTGAGCCACTGCACTCAGCCTAAATTTGCTAATTCTGTTAAAATGGCATTGCATTTTTTAGTAACCTCCTTCAAAAGAATTCATACATATATTTCCTAGAACCATAGGATATTAGCTTTGAAACTAATATCAGAAATAATGTGTCTCAATTTCCTTGTATTCCAAAAGGAGAAACTGAGATCTGGAAAAGCAGAGTGACTTTACTGAGGCTACTGGTCTGACAGAACTAGAAGCCAATGTTTTGTTTCACACGGATTGTTTTAATTAGGTCCCTGAAGCCCCAGATGACCAATGTTTGTGCCTCTCACATCACAAAATGCACAAAATCTTATAGAAATTCGCTTATTATTATTTACTTATTCGTTTATTTAGAGACAGGGTTTTGCTATGTTGTCCAGGCTGGACTCAAACTCCTGGACTCATGCAATCTTCCCACCTCCACCCTGCCAGCAGTCAGGGATCCAGGTGCAGGAGCGATTGAGCCTAGCTAACTTCCTTTGGTTTTGGTTTTGTTTTTTCCCCCGAGAGGAGTCTCACTCTATCGCCCAGGCTGGAGTGCAGTGGTGCGATCTCAGCTCACTGCAACGTCTGCCTCCCAGGTTCAAGCAATTCTCCTGCCTCAGCCTCCCAAGTAGCTGGGATTACAGGCGTCTGCCACCACATCCGGCTAAATTTTGTATTTTTAGTAGAGACAGGGTTTTACCATGTTGGCCAGGCAGGTCTCGAACTCCTGACCTTGTGATCCGCCCGCCTCAGCCTCCCAAAGTGCTGGGATTACAGGCGTGAGCCACCGCGCCCAGCCCTGTTGTTTCTTTTACAATGTTGGCATAGAAAAGCTAAAAACAGAGCTGGGAAATCAAATAGAACTTTCAATTGTCCAATCCTTTCTCATGAAGCTCAAGGGGCTGGCAGGGAGAGTGGAGGAGGGGAAATGGAGTAACCAAGTCAGAGAGCCTTTAAGGAGGGGCTTGTGGAGGCGGAGCAGGCTGCGGTCGGTTGGTCAGGTGAGCCGGACTGGTCTTGCAGACTTGAGCTAGTGCCGTGAGGTAGAGCGGGGATGCTGGCATCAGCTGGCTCTTGCAGCAACTCCTCCACTGCCTCGCTCGTCTCACCTGGAGCTCTCTACATCTGCCTCCCTAGTTTGCCACAAGGTGGGGGGGTGGGACACAGGAAGAGAAGGAAGTCTTTTGAACCAAACTGAGGGGGGTGGCCTATCCTGTTCCCTACTATGGTGTGTCTGTCACCTCCGGGTGGCTCATGTTGACTGTCATCTTTCTGAGGGAACCATGCGACCTGCAAATGTGCAGGGAGGTGACAGAGCCTAGAGAGCTGTTAGCATCTTCACACCTTCCCTCCAGGCAGGGCTGCGTGGGAACCGCCCGGAGAGCAGAGCATGAGCCTTCCCCACCTCATTGTATTTAGCATCAAGAAGGTTTCTCATTCTTTTTTTTTTTTTTTTTTTTTAATGTTTCAAAACTATCACTGCAGGCAAACCAAAGAAGGGAGTGTTTCAAAACTATTTTACATAACATATACCACGGTCCCCCTGAAATTAGTAAATTAGTAAATCCTATTTCACCCTGGCTTTATTGGGAGACAATTTATTAAGCATTGCTATCAAGGAGTACACAGTGCCTCCTCCAAACAGATAAGAACGTTAGCATTTCCTGTGTCAACTCCTCCGCAAGGATCGTGGCAATTCTTTCCTTCAGAGGTTCACCCCCTACAACAACAGCAAAAGGCAGTCCTGTTTCCTGGGCTTCATCTATGTCGAGAGAGAGAAGGTGGCATCCTCCTGGAGGGACCTGTTGGGTTCGTGGTTCGGGAGATATGTGGGCTAGACAGACTTGAAGGCGAAAAGATGCAGGCGTGCTTTCTGGGAGACAAACGCAGGAGAAAGAAAAGAACAGGGTAAGTAACAGCAAAAACCAAACCAGGGCCAAGGGTTGGACGGTTCTGAGACAGAAAGAGATGAATTAGGAGAACTCTTCCGTGTGTTAATAACTAAAATACTTGACTTTAGAAACAGAGTTATTTCCTTCTAGAGCAGTTGTTAACAGCTTCCCCAGAAAGATCCACTGGTTTGGAGAATCACAGCGTAGTTGTAAAGCTTAGCAAGGAGGATCTGAGGGCTCCAAAAGAGGGGGCATCTCTGAGCTCTTCCAGGCAATGGCTTTCTTGGACCTATTCCATGGCTTGGGAAAAAAGGAAGAAGCAAGAGAAACCCAAGGTAGGTGTGGAGGCGCACAGCCTCTGGTGGCCACAATGAATGAGGACATGAAGCTAGAATGCAAGCTTCTTATACATATAAAACCCCAAGGATTGGGAAAATGCACACTTGGGAGGAGGGAACTTTTCTTCTGGTTCTATGTAAACACAGTGGCTGGGTGTGGTGGTTCATTCCTGTAATCCCAGAGATTTGGGAGGCAGAGGTGAGAGGATCTCTTGAGGCCAGGAGTTCGAGATCAGCCTAGGAAACATAGCAACACTCTGTTTCTACAAAAAATTAAACAATTAGTCAGGTGTGGTGGCACACGCCTGTAGTCCCAGCTACTCATGAGACCGAGAGAGGAGGCTCACTTGAGCCAGGGAGTTTGAGGCTGTGGTGAGCTATTGGTCACACCACTGCACTCCAGCCTGGGCCACAGAGTGAGAACCTGTCTCAGGAAAAAAAAAAAAAAAAAAAAAAGTCTAAACACAACACCAGCTGAGGAAAGAGGGAAGTCTATACAGAAGGAGAAAAATGTTTTAGACAACATGGGCTTTTGGAAGCTTGATGCTTTTATATGTGGTAACAGATCAGAATTTTGTTCTAGAGAATCCGAAAGAGCTTCTCTGAACATCTACTGAGACCAGGAGAAGCAGGGCCATACCTGGAGCTTCCAAGTGTTCAGAAGCATTTGGGTTGTTCCGAGGGTGAAAGGCCCCTTCAGCTCCATTAAATATGTCATTAGGATCCCTGAAAGATACAGGACCAGTGGGGATGATATTCACTTAAATATTTTATGTTTTTAATTTTTATTTATTTGAGATAGAGTCTTGCTCTGTCACCCAGGCTAGAGTGCAGTGGCATGATCTCGGCTCATTGCAACCTCTGCCTCCTGGGTTCAAGCGATTCTCCTGCCTCAGCCTCCCAAGTAGCTGGGATTACAGGTGCCTGTCACCATGCCTGGCTAATTTTTGTATTTTTAGTAGAGATGGTTTCACCATGTTGGCCAGGCTGGTCTTGAACTCCTGACCTCAAGTGATCCACCCACCTCGACCTCCCAAATTGCTGGAATTACAGGCATGAGCCACCACGCCCGACCCACTTCAATATTTTAAGGGAGCATTTTTTGCTTTTTCCCAGCATATATATCTTACTAATATCCATCTTCTGAGAGGTAAGATGTTGTTTTAACTCAAGTTAGGAGGTACAATCCTAAAACAATGTGACTTTTTAAAATTTAAACTTTTTGTTTTGAAAAAATTGTAGATTCATACGCAGGTGTAAGAACTAATACCAAGAAACTCCATGTACATTGTACTCTTTTCTCCAATGGTAACATCTTGCAAAATTGTAATAAAATATCACAATGAAATTATTAAAACTGATGCAATCCGAGATATTGTTCAGATTTCCCCCTTGTTACTTGTACTCACTTGTGTGTGTATTTAGTTCTCTACAGTTTGATCACATGTATAGGTTCAAGTATCTAGCACCTCGGTCAAGATATAAAGCAGCTCCATCATCCATCACTGTGCTTTCACAGCCTCTCTGACTTCTCTCCCACCCTCCCCTTCCTCCTTTACTTCTGGCTTCTCCTGGCCTCAGTAGATGTTCAGAGAAGCTCTTTCGGATTCTCTAGAACAGAATTCTGATCTTGTTAGCACATATAAAAGCATCAATCTGTTCTCCATTTCTATAATTTTGTCATTTCAAGAATGATATGGAAATAGAATCCTATAGAATATGACCTTTTGGGATTGGCTTTTTCACTCAGCATAATTTCCTTGAGATTCATCCAAGTCGTTGCAGGTATCATTACTTCCTTCCTCTTTATTGCTAAATATTATTCCAAGGTATGATTATGCCATTGTTTGCTTAACCATTCACCCCAAAATAATACAACTTTTAAGGGTAAAATATACTGAATTATAAAAATCAAACGTATTTTTGAAATCTCCTCATGCCTTTTTTCTTTTTCTTTCTTTCTTTTTTTTTTTTTTGAGACAGAGTTTCTCTGTGTCACACAGGCTGGAGTGCAATGGCATGATCTCAGCTCACTGCAACCTCTGTCTCCTGGGTTCAAGTGATCCTCCTGCCTCAGCCTCCCGAGTTACTGAGACTACAGGCATGCACTGCCATGCCTGGCTCATTTTTTCTGTATTTTTAGTGGAGATAGGGGGTCTTGCCATGTTGGCCAGCCTGGTCTCGAACACTTGGCCTTGAGTGATCCACCCGCCTTGGCCTCCCAAAGTGCTGGGATTACAGGCATGAGCCACGGTGCCTGGTCAATTGCCAAATTTTTAAAGTTGAATGTAAAAGAAAACTTTGCTTTTAAGGGGTGTGTGTGTGCGTGTGTGTGTGTGTGAGAGAGAGAGACAAAGTATATGTGTGTGTGTCTGTGTAGTTTTTTTCCCCTCAGATTTTGTGGTTTGGAGGAAGTTTCTCTAAATCATAGCAGGGTGGTACTATTTCTGATCACCACCTAAAACTAACATGGTACATCACAAAGAGATTGTCTTTGTGCCATATGGGAATTGTGTAGTGTTCACATGAATATTTCAAGTGAATATTTTTGCTTTTTCTTATACAAACATTCTTGATTTGGGATGTGTATTTCCTGTCAGTAAAAAGAAATAGGGTATTCTAACCCTATTCTTTAGTCATCCTTTGCAATATGCCCAGCCAGACTTCCAACAAAATTTTAAGTTATTATGTTTAATAACCATCTTTAAAAATGTAGCCTTTTAGTAAATGAAACATCTCTTTTGTAACTAAAGACATTTCGGCTTGCTTGAATAAATGAACTATTAAGTATAATTTCTTATTTTAACAGGAATTACACTCTCTTTTCATTAAAAATAATTTTAAAGGATCAAGAGTCATTTAAATAATATAACTCCATCTCAAATTTTTCTATTTTGATTAACTTGTAATGATATAGTTATCCATTTTTGGGAAATTGCAAGCATATTCTCTACCAATAAATACTAGATCTAAAAGAAAGCCATGGAAATAACACATAATTCTGATTTTAAATTCTCTTTAATACTTCCAAAAATATTTTTATCAGGTTATTTTGTATGTTAATATTTATATAAACCTTTCATTGCTCATGGTATTTTTATGTTTATGATATTAATTTTAAAATTTTTTCTTTATAGTTTTTAACTTGACTCCAATTTTGTTTTCTTTTTAAACAGAGTCTCATTCCATTGCCCAAGCTGGAGTGCAGTGGCATGATCATAGCTCACTGCAGCCTCAGCTTCCTGGGCTCAAGCACTTCTCCCACCTCAGCCTCTTGAGTAGCTGGGACTACTGGCATGTGACATGTCACTAGGCTAATTTTTAATTTTTTTGTAGAAACAGGATCCCCCTATGTTGCCCAGGCTGGTCTCAAACTCCTGAGCTCAAGCAATCCTCCTGCCCTGGCCTCCCAAAGTGCTGGGAGTACAGGCATGAACTGTGGCTCCCAGCCTCCAGTTTTTATAATGAGAGATATGATACACATCCCAGATTTTTTTTTTTTTTGAGACGGAGTTTCGCTCTTGTTGCCCAGGCTGGATTGCAATGGCATGATCTCGGCTCACTGCAACCTCCACCTCCTGGGCTCAAGCAATTCTCCTGCCTCAGCCTCCTGAGTAGCTGGGATGACAGGTGCCCACCACTACGCCTGGCTAATTGTTTTGTATTTTAAGTAGAGACGGGGTTTCACCATGTTGGCCAGGCTGGTCTTGAACTCCTGTCCTCAAGTGATCCACCTACCTCGGCCTCCCAAAGTGCTGAGATTACAGTGTGAGCCACCACACCAGCTATCTTTATATCTTCTACAACAACTAAAATCATTAAGAATTCTTTTTTTTTTTGAGATGGAGTCTTGCTTTGTCACCCAGGCTGGAGTGCAGTGGTGTGATCTTGGCTCACTGCAACCTTTGCCTCCTGGGTTCAAGTGATTCTCCTATTCTCCTGCCTCAGCCTCCCGAGCAGCTGGGAATACAGGCATGCGCTACCATGCTTGGCTAATTTTTGTATTTTTAGTAGGGACAGGGTTTCACATGTTGGCCAGACTGGTCTCAAACTCCTGACCTCAGGTGATCCGCCCACCTTGGCCTCCTAAAGTGCTTGGATTACAAGTGTGAGTCACCATGCCTGGCCAATCTTTTCCAGGTGTCCTACAGCTTCCTGTTCAGAAAAGAGGATCCATGGTGACACTCATCTGAAGCAGTCTTTGGAAAGCACTGCTTTTGGTCACACGTCTGAACAATCAGAACAAAAGTTCCATTCCTACCAAAGGAAAAGACAAAATCAAAACGACACACCCAACAATCAAACCCAGAAACAACAACCGAGGGCTTCCCCACTTGTGTTTCTGCAGAGCTTTCACTTGAATTTGCAAAGCTAAGTGGCTCAGATTCTTCAGAGAGGTGTTTAACTATTTTGATTTATGAGTAATTTCTTAATCTATATGTAAAATTGCAGTCCTTCTGCCACACAAAACACAATTCTTCTATTTTTGGAAAACACACCTGAATCTCAGCATGCCTCACATATGTGGAATTGTGAGCAATCGCACAAACCTGGATGTCACAGTCTATGTTTCAAAAAAGCATACACTTTTGAAAAAGTTTAAATATTCAAAACATTAAACCCATTGTTAAAAACACATGTTTCCACGTGTCTTTCTTTTCTTAGAAAAAAATAAGTTTGTCTGATTATAAATATGAAAAGATACACTTCAAACTGGGTTATTTCCCGGCACAGGATTGGGTAGAGGCACACTTTGATTTTCTCTCTACTTGTTTAGATGGTTTGCATTTTCAAATAAAAACAATTAGTGTGTTCTGTTTGTATAACAAAATTCTTTTCTTCATTTGTTTATTTTCAATTTCTGCGCCTATCTACTTCTGAGAGAACTTCAAGATAAAACATCAAACATTAAAACCACAGAACACAGACAACCTGAAGGAAGCCAAGGCTACAGACACATGGCATGATTGATTACAGTCAAATAGGCAAAGGTGTGATTACAGTGAAAAAGGCAAAGACTGGCTCGTGGCTCCCTGGCAACCCCAGAGTAACAGAAAAGAGTTCTCGTCCAGGCGATGAGGCTAAAGAGTGTTTTTGTTTTTGTTTTAAAGAAGAGAGCTTCCAAATTAATCCACTCTGGGGAAAAAAAAAAAAAAAAACCAACACTTTTCCTAGAACTAAACCAAGCAGGAATTTATGACATAGGTCCTTGTTAAGAGAGTGAGGGAGTGGTTCAGAGAATACCATTCTCAAGTATGGTTTTACAAGGGGGAAAAATTCTGTTCAAATAGATTATTCTCAGAATCACCCTTTAGAGAAGTCCTTAAATGGTAACTGAGTAAAGACATTTCTGAGATTCTGTAGTCCTGATGATAAAAACATGTACAAAAAGACATCATTCCATATAAAACCATTTCAAGTTCCTATTGGTTTATAGGATGGCATTTATATATTCTTAGACCTCGAGGGAGACACTGGTCTGCTTTCCATCACTTTGCTGGCATCGTGGACCCACCCCCAGCTTTCCAGGTATGCATAGTCCATGGCTGTATTTTTTTGTTAAAGAATTGAGAAAGGGGCCAGGCGTGGTGGCTCACACCTGTAATCCCAGCATTTTGGGAGACTGAGGTGGGTGGCTCACGTGAGCTCAGGAGTTTGAGACCACCACCCTGGCCAGCATGGCGAAAACCCGTCTCTAAATATACTAAAAATACAAAAATTAGCTGGGCATGGTGGTGCACTCCTGTAATCCCAGCTACTCAGGAGGCCGAGGCACGAGAATTGCTTGAACCTGGGAGGCGGAGGTTGCAGAGAGCCAAGATGGAGCCACTGCACTTCAGCCCAGGCGATAGAGCAAGACCTTGTCTCAAAAAAACAACAACAAAACTAAACTAAACTAAACTAAACAAACAAACAGCAACAACAACACAAAGAATTGAGAGAGGAATAGAAATAATAACAAATGGCTGGGCGCGGTGGCTCATGCCTGTAATCCCAGCACTTTGGGAGGCCAAGGCGGGCAGACCATGAGGTTAGGAGATCGAGATCATCCTGGCTAACACAGTGAAACCCCGTCTCTACTAAAAATACAAAAAATTAGCCAGGCGTGGTGGCACGTGCCTGTAATCCCAGCTACTCCAGAGTCTGAGGCAGAAGAATCTCTTGAACCTGGGAGGTGAAGGTTGCAGTGAGCTGAGATTGCGCCACCGCACTCCAGCCTGGGCTACAGAGCGACACTCCGTCTCAAAAAAAAAAAAAAAAAAAAAAAAAAAAAAATAAAAACAAACAAACAAAAAAAAACAGAAAAAAAACCCCAACCATCGCTATTTGAGAAAAGAAAGTAACAAGAATAACCTCCACAATCACTGTTTTTCAGATGTCTTTCTTTTCCATTGTTTGCCCATGGTTATTTTTAAGTCATTATAACCATAGGGTACATGCAATTTTGTGTTTTTTTTTTCCCAGTGTACATTTTATCAGGAATAGTTTTTTCACATTGTTGCATAGTTCTCTTACATATCACAAACGTCTTCTTACATTTTTCACATATATATATAATTGTTGCCTTAAAACTATAAAATTTCTGGACATTTTGATGGCTCTTAATACATATTGATCCGTATTGACAGATTTGTGTTTGAAAAGGATAATTTTCAAAATTAGTGTATTGATTTCACATTGTAAATGCTTAGTTACAATAAGCATCCCCGTGTCTCATCCCAATTTGATCTAAATTTAATTTCTTTGGTTATTAGAGAGTTGAACAAAAATGCAATGTTTGAGCAAACATTTCTCTATTTTCAACTAGAAATATTTCTTTTCCTAGTCATGGAAAATATTGAAAACAGAAATCATTGCCTGTTTTATTCGTTAGATCTTAGTGTTGCTGTTATCAATTTGCCTAAGATCATTACATAATAATGATATTAACTCTTGCTACCCATGTACACATTCTACACTTTATAAATGTTTTTCCCTGTTCGTTTGTTTGTTTGTTTGTTTTTAAATACGGCCAAGTTTGAATCTCAAGACAACTTCCCCCATCACAAAACACTCTCCACTTCCCAGCTGGTGAATGCTCAGAGAATGCAAGCCGGCTTTTATGTTTGCCTAGGCAAAACATAATTAGGAAGATGAATTTGCTGCCACCTCTCTCTCTCTCTCTCTCTCTCTCACACATACACACACACACACACACACACACACACACACACAAATCATACACCACTGATAAATCAATGTCAACTCCAAGTGGCTTTTGGATTTCCCAGAGAGACACAATATAAAAACTGCTTCTGAAAAACTGGATATGAGGTGATTCAATCTTCTTTTTTTTGTAAAATGGGTAAAGTTAGGTTGCAGTCTCAAAATAAAATAAGTAATGTGAAAACAATTTGAAACTGTTTAAAAAAATTCATATGCAATGCAATGATAATATTAATGATACTTCCCCAAAAATAAATATAACAATTAAAAAATAGGATGACTTTATCTGTGTCACCTCTTCTCAGTCGGCATGGATAATTGCGGAAATTGAACCCACAGGTTGTAAAAACTGAAGGGGTCACAGAATTGCTAGGGCAATTGATACACATGAAGATGAATCTTATTTCCCTTACGGGTTTTTTTTTTTTTTTTCAGATAAAAATGTTAGTTGTAGAAATGGGGTAAAATGTAAGAGAGGAAAATAAAAATCATCCATAGTAACATCATCTAGAAATAACAAATTAACTTTACACTTCAGGTAACAATTTTATTTTTTCCTTCTGTCTTTAGAAGTGTATATTAAAATTCACATTCTATATACCTGGGTTTTTAATTCAGTTTTTGCAGTAAGGAAAATGGCAAAGCCATGCATCTTTCTGTGTTTGGTGAAGGAGTTTTTGCACTCGTGATAAGTTTTTATGGGTGTACAACTTTAAAAGACATGACTTGCTTGTAAAATATTATCCAAAAGTTTGGCTGTTTTTAAAAACGAAACAAAACGAAATAAGTCAAACAAAACCCCAGAGAGTAAAGGGAAAAAGGAATCCTCTAAGAAGTAGAAGAGAAGAAGTCAGCATCACCCCAAAGTAAGTTTTCTCTCTGCAAAGACATTGAGTTCTCTCTCGTGCCTGCATATAGCTGACAAGAGAAAAGGTCATATCCGCAGCCACAGTCAGGCAGGCATCCGCTCGGGGGGAAGAATCCACAGAGAGACGGGACCTCCTTTCCTGGGCTTGCTGTGTACTTTATTCTTATTAATATATTCAGGTCTGGTTTTTTGGCAAGTTGTAATCTCTATAATTCCTTCCCAGGTTTCTCCTGCAGGCATGAATAAATACTCAGCCATCGGATATTTGGATCAGAGCTAGGGGCCGTGGGGTGGCACAGAAACATAAGGCTTGTCTCCCTTTTCACGACGTCCCACTTGCTCAGGGTGCCAGGCAGCAAAACTGGTGCCCCTCAATAGAGTAATGCTGTCGTGTGTGATACCATCTTCCCTCTCTGCCTAAGGCCAATGTCTGTTCACTCTTTGACAGTCACCTTTTAATACAGTGCGTCAGGGAAAAATAAGTCATGAAAATTATAAAGGGATACAATACATTAAAAAATTAATAACATTAGAGGCACTGATTTACATTTTACTTTGATGCTTACAGTAGCTTTTTTTTTTAATATAATAGAAGTTGTTTAAAGATCTCATCATTTTACTTTCTTATTAAAGTTGAATATAATTCAATCCTTGGCTTGAATTGAAAGCAGCAGCTAACTTTGCACATATTATCTCGTTTAATTATTTTATGTCTTTTTTTTTTTTTTTTTTTTTTTTTGAGACTGAATCTCGCTCTGTCACCCAGGCTGGATTGCAGTGGCGTGATCTCAGCTCACTGCGACCTCCATCTCCCAGGTTCAAGTGATTCTCCTGCTTCAGCCTCCCAAGTAGCTGGAGTTACAGGTGTGTGCCACCATGTCCAGCAAATGTTTTGGTGTTTTTAGTAGATTTGGGGTTTCACCGTGTTTGCCAGGCTGATCTCAAACTTCTGACCTCAGGTGATCTACCCACCTCAGCCTCCCAAAGTGCTGGGATTACAGGCATGAGTCACCACACCCCACCTAATTATTTTATCTTTAAAAATGTATAATCTAATCTTAATTTTTTTCTAAATAATACCTATCCATAGTTTAAAGAATTAAAGAATACCACCCATCCATGCTGCAAATTACCTTGATGTAGGTAGCTAAGCTCAGATTCAAACCCTGTTTCTATGGTACAACAGCCCCTGGTGGGGACTCAGAAGAAATCTTTACAGAGGAAAAAAGAGACGTTTTTATTTCATCGAAACCAAATACAAGAAAAAAAAAAATCAAGGGTCATAGGTCTTGTTTTGTCATGCGGGAAACTGCAGAATTTTTTCATGCAATTATTTTGGACTTGGAGATTTCTCTTAATGGCACAATAATTACATATCTGTGAAAAAAAATCCTCTCCTTTTTGGGCAATGTCACTTATTTGTCATTTCAGTAGCATTTAGTTGAAGTCAGGAAGGAAAGTTTACTGTGTCAGAAAATAATCATAGTTTGCTCTGGTAGTCTACAGTGCTTAATGACACACTGGATATCATGCAGTAATGAATGCTTTTTTAAAAAATGGAGCAAAGAGTATGGAAACTAGCTATTAATTTGATATGGTGTGGTTTAACTAATGTAACTTGTTATTCCATTAATATTGTGTCATTAGCTGCCAAGGGAAAGTACAAGAGTTATGATATGCCGCCTTGTAAATTGCTTTAAAGATGAGAAAGTGAAAGAGAGAGTGAGACAGACACAGAGACACACACACACACACACACAGAGACAGAGACGGAGGGAGGGAGAGAGAGAGAGAGAGATCTAGTCTTCTACTGTTTATGAAAGGTCTTAAGGATATATAAATAAATATATATATGACAAAAAGGAAAGTTGAGTTTTATCATTTGAAGAGAATGGAGAAATATTAAAACAAGCAATTCAGATTTTTAAAAAAATGACTAAAATACGTTCTCCAATGAAGGTTAAGGAGTTTTTTCTTAATGCACCTCCCGATGACTACAGACTATTTTAACTCTTTTCAAACACCTAAATTTAGAAAAATTCCATATAGGCTTGATTTGTCTGTGTTATACAGACTTCGTTGCTATGACAGCAACATGATACAATTATTTATTACCATGACAATCTGCTGTAGGTTTTAAAAATACGTTATCTATTTTTATTAGTGTTGTCAATTGTGCCGGGAAGGGATACCACCACTTTGCCTAATTGAGAGAGCCCGTAATGCAGGGTACAAGTGGAACTCATTTAGCTGGAGAGGCAGAGCGCAGAACAAGCCAAATTCCTTGGAATCCTCAGTGACACGCACATCCTCCACTGACAACAGTGTCCTGGCCAGCTGTCTGGCTGCAGCGAGCATTTCGGCGGGGGTATGTGGGCTCCATTGATGTTTTCCTTGTGGCTTCCGCTTTGCCACGTTGGGTAAGAGTCAACATTGGATAGGACTAGAAGCTCAGAGAACCTTGCACCCGTAAGATACCTGCTTTTCAGGAGGAGAGAGCAAAGTATGTACTTAGTGACCAGGCTCATGAGGACTATCCTGCTCTGAGGAGGTGGCAGGGGTTGTCTGGGGTGGATTGGTGGGGCTATTACCCGACTCGAACTGTGCCAAAATGGTGCTCTGTGGTGCCTAGATCTTAGCCCACTTTCCTCTTTCCTCTCCTCTCTGTTACTCTCTTGTACCTGCCAGGCTTGTAGAAAAATAATACCACTTGTGGTGCTCAGTGAACTTTTCATTCAAGAAAGGAGTATGAGATTATGTGCATGTGAATTCATAATTGAGTCATCAGAAAGCAACCAGCTAGTTAAGTCATCCTGGAAAGTTAGTTTTGGTGCTGTTTCTAAAATACAAGGTTTTCCATATATACATATATATATATATATACACACACACATACATATACTTTTTTTTTTTTTTTGAGATGGAGTCTTGCTCTGTCACCCAGGCTGGAGTGCAGTGGCGCGATCTCGACTCACTGCAAGCTCCCTGCCTGGTTTTCCTTATAAATTGATGAGAAAAAGTCAACTGCTTCCCTGCAGTTGATATGTGTGTGTGTTACACAAAGTGCTTTAGTGATCTTAGCTCATTTGTGTCTCACCACAATTGGATGAGTGAGATGCTACTACCAATCTTTTTTTTTTTTTCTTTTTCTTTTTCTTTTTTTTTTTTGAGATGGCGTCTCACTCTTAATTGCACAGCCTGGAGTGCAGTGGCGCGATCTCGGCTCACTGCAATCTCTGCCTCTGGGGTTCACGCCATTCTCCTGCCTCAGCCTCCCAAGTAACTGGGACTACAGGCACCTGCCACCATGCCCGGCTTGTATTTTTACAAGCCAGCTTGTATTTTATTTTTTGTAATTTTAGTAGAGATGGGGTTTCACCGTGTTAGCCAGGATGGTCTTGGTCTCCTGACCTCGTGATTCACCCGCCTTGGCCTCCCAAAATGCTGGAATTACAGGTGTCAGCCACCGTGCCCGGCTACTGGTCTTTTTTCTCACAAATGATGACCCTGAGGCTGCCTTGAGAGCAGGTGTGTCTGGGGCCAGCCACCTGACACCATGTGCTCCATGGCAGCATACACAGAAAAGGACACCGGCCCCCTCCCCAAGACCATCACAGAGAAGTGGCCCTCACAGAAATATAGTAGCACACTGGAGCTGTGCCCTTGGAGGTGGTGTGGCCTTCAGAAGGCATCTCTCCAGGATGGTGTGAGGGCTGGACCCCACTCCAAGGACCCCCAATTTGAAATGTCAAAGGTGGGTTTATAGTGGCTTGGCACTTTAGCTCCAGATCGGCATTGTAAAATATTTTTTGTGCCTGGTGAGTGTTATATCCAAAAGATGAGTATGATATTAGCGCAATATAACATAATCTGACCATCACCAAGTAACTTATTCTGGTGTCCTGGAAATTTGTCATTTGTAAAAACTAGGCTTATTCACAATTCAATAAGAAAAAAAAAAGGCAACTCCTCACCCTAGTAGACATGGAGAAGTGATTCTTCCTCTCCCCAACTCCCTCACCAAAAAAATCTATACAAATGATCAATGAATATAAACAGATAATTAATGTTATTTTTTTTTTTTGAGACAGGGTCTCACTTTGTCACTTTGTCACATAACCTGGAGTGCAGTGGTGTGATCACAGCTCACTGCAGCCTTGACTTCCTGGGCTTCAGAGATCCTCCCACCTCAGCCTCCCAAGAGGCTGGGACTACAGGCACACACCACCACACCTGACTAATTATTTTATTTTTTAAGAGATGGTGTATTAGTCCGTTCTCACACTGCTATAAATAACTTTCCCAGACTGGGTAATTTATAAAGGAAAGAGGTTTAACTGACTCACAGTTCCTCATGACTGGAGAGGCCTCAGGAAACTTACAATCATGACAGAAAGTGAAGGAGAAGCAAGGACCTTCTTCACAAAGCGGCAGGAGAGAGAAGAATGAGGAGTGAAGGGGGAAGAGCCCCTTACAAAACCATCAGATCTCGTGAGAACTCACGATCACAAGAACAGCGTGGGGGAAACCACCCCATGATCCAACCACTTCCCATCAGGTCTCTTCCTAGACATGTGGGGATTATGGGGATTACAATTCTAAATGAGATTTGGGTGGGAACACAGCCAAACCGTATCAGATGGGGTCTCACTATGTTACCCAGGCTGGTCTCGAATTCCTGGGCTGAAACAATCCACCTGCCTTGGCCTCCCAAAATGTTGGGATTACAGGTGTAAGCCACTGTGCCCAGCCAATTGTTTTTTTCTTTAAGTGTATTGTTGCTTTGATGATAATATCAAAGTTTGGCAAGGACATCTGAGGTTCAACTTGTTGGAAGCCCTCTAAAAAGCAGTTTAAAGATATTTATCAAAAGCTTTTAAAAACATGACTATCCTTTGTCTCAGAAGTTCTACTTTTAGAATGCATTCTGAGTACAGAAAAGGGTATCCTCAAAATTGTATACAAATGTCACTAAATACTGAATCATCAAGTATGTTATGGCACAAGCATTAGAATGGCTACCATGAAGATATTTTATTTTATTTATTTATTCATTAGAGACAGGGTCTTGCTCTGTCACCCAGGCTGGAGTGCAGTGGCACAATCATAGTTGATTGTAACTGTGACCCCTGGGCTCAAGTGATCATCTCACCTCAGCCTCCTGAGTAGCTAGGATCACAGGCACACAGCACCACGCCCGGCTAATTTTTGGTATTTTTTTGTAGAGATGGAGTTTTGCCATGTTGTTCAGGCTGGTCTCAAACTCCTGAGCTCAAAGCAATCCAGCCACCTTGTCCTCCCAAAGTGCTGGGATTACAGGCGTGAGCTACCTTGCCTGGCCTCATGAGATATATTCTAAACATGATTTTAAAATATCTTTGGCTGGGTTTGGTGACACCTGCCTGTAATTCCAGCATTTTGGGAGGCTGAGGCAGGTGGATCACTTGAGCTCAGGAGGTCAAGGCTGCACTCCAGTCTCCAGCCTGGGTAACAGAGAGAGACTCTGTCTCAATTAAAAAAAAAAAAAAAAAAAGGTTGCACCTGTAATCCCAGCACTTTGGGAGGCTGAGGAGGGTAGATTGCCTGAGGTTGAGAGCTCGAGACCAGCCTGACCAACATGGAGAAACCCTGTCTCTACTCAAAATACAAAATTAGCTGGGAGTAGTGGTGCATGCCTGTGATCCTAGCTACTCGGGAGGCTGAGGGAGGAGAATCGCTTGAACCCGGGAGGTGGAGGTTGCAGTGAGCTGAGATCATGCCATTGCACTCCAGCCTGGGTAACAAGAGTGAAACTCTGTCTCAAAAAAAAAAAAAAAAAAAAAAAAAAGGAAAGGAAGGAGGAAAGGAAGGAAGAAAGGAAAGAAGGAAGGAAGGGAGGGAGGAAGGAAGGGAGGGAGGCAGGGAGAGATATATCCAATGATATAAAGTACCACTCATGATACACATGAGAGAAGCAAGTTACAGATCATATTGATGACAATCATGAAAAAAATCATCATATATGCTCAGAAAACATACTGAAAGAACTTCCACACAAATGTTCACAGTAGGCTATTTCTCAGGGGTAGGGTTACAGTAATTTTTATTATATGATTTGTGCATTTCTGTTTTCTCTAAATTTTCTTCAGTGAACACACTTGACCTTTGTAGTAGTGAACCATCTGCTGGTAAACATTCCTGCTGGAGCTGACTGATCGACCTGAGGGTCAGGTGACAGAGGTCACTGGTAAATCAGAAGAACCATCAGCTCAGCCTCTACTTGTCTCGTTTCAGATAAAAATAGAGTACCTGTGAATATTTGTATTCCTGTGATAGTTTTCAGTAAGGGTGACGGAATCTTAGGTATGAGTAGGTGTCTGTCAATGGCCCCAGTCCTGGGTAGGTTTTATGAGTAATAATGCATAAGCAAGCTCAGAGCTGAACAGAAGTATCTTGGGTCAAATTCATGTTATTATATTAATTTTAAATTTTATTTATTTTGGCCAGGCACAGTGGCTTACACCTGTAATCCCAGCACTTTGGGAGGCCAAGGCAGGCAGATCACCTGAGGTCAGGAGTTTGAGACCAGCCTCACCAACATGGTGAAACCCCGTCTCTACTAAAAATATAAAAATTAGCCGGGCGTGGTGGTGCATGCCTGTAATCTCAGCTACTCGGGAGGCTGAGGCAGGAGAATCACTTGAACCCAGGAGACAGAGGTTGCAGTGAGCCAAGACAGCACCACTGCACTCCAGCCTGGGCAACAGGGCGAGACTCCATCTCAAAAATAATAATAATAATAAAATAAAATAAATGTTATGTATGTGTGTATGTATTTATTTGTTTATTTTTTGGGACAGAATCTTGCTCTGTTGCCCAGGCTGGAGTACAGCAGTATAATCATAGCTCACTGCAGCCTCGACCTTCCAGGCTCAAGCGATCCTCCTGCCTCAGTCTCCTGGGTAGCTGCAACCCAGTCATGTGCCACCACACCCAGTTAATTAAAAAAAAAAAAGAAAATCATTCTTAAGAACTTTCCATTTTAAAATTTTTAAAACTGGGCTATAGTACATACAAAATTACCATAGCCTTGTTTTAGAGAAGAAAACATTTCATTCAAACAAAAATATGATTTTATTAAAATGTTGCAATAGAAGTAATAAATATATAGAATTATGTTTTTTCCCAAGATTTTATATATATATATTTTTTTTTCCTTTTTGTAGCGATGAGGGTCTCCCTATGTTGAACAGGCTGGTTTTGAAGTCCTAGGCTCAACTGATCCTTCCACCTTGGCTTCCCAATGTGCTAGGATTACAGGGATGAGTCACTGTGCCGAGCCTATTTTTAATTTTAGAAAGAAACACAATAGAAACCCTTTCTGGCCGGGCGCGGTGGCTCACGCCTGTAACCCCAGCACTTTGGGAGGCCGAGGCGGGCGGATCACGAGGTCAGGAGATCGAGACCATCCTGGCTAACACGGTAAAACCCCATCTCTGCTAAAAATTCAAAAAATTAGCCGGGCGTGGTGGCGGGCGCCTGTAGTCCCAGCCACTCTGGAGGCTGAGGCAGGAGAACGGCGTGAACCCGGGAGGCGGAGCTTGCAGTAAAACAAAAAACAAAAAACAAAAAACCTTTCTGGTTGACATAGGATTAAGGGGGTTAATAAGAAGATTCCTTGTTTCCATGCATTCACACGTACATCGCTCCTCTACGGGGTTTGTTCGTGTGTGTGTTTTTTTTTGTTTTTTTGTTTTTGTTTTTTTTTTTTTTTTGAGATGGAGTCTTCCTCTGTCACCCCGCCTAGAGGGCAGTGGTGGGATCTCCGCCCACTGCAACCTCCACCTGCAGGGTTCAAGTGATTCTCATGTCTCAGCCTCCTGAGTAGCTGGGACTACAGGCCTGCACCACCACACCCGACTAATTTTTTGTATTTTTAGTAGAGACAAAGTGTCACTATGTTGGCCAGATTGGTCTCCAAGTCCTGACCTCAAATGATCCACCCGCCTTGGCCTCCCAAAGCGCTGGGATTACAGGTTTCAGCCACCACACTCAACCCATTTCTCTCATATTGTTATTTGCACTGGGACAAGGCTGAAATTCATATTCCACTGTGAGCATTCTCAATGAAAGGATGCTTTTTCATTGAGAAAATAGTTCTATATTTTAGCTCACAAGATGGTAATAGATATCAAAAGATGAACTGATATTGGAAGAAATCTAGCCTCCTCTTCATGTAAAATTACTGAAGAATAAACTGGCAATGGATTCTGTGAATTGAAATAAGAGTATTGGGCCGGGCGCGGTGGCTCACGCCTGTAATCCCAGCACTTTGGGAGGCCGAGACGGGCGGATCACAAGGTCAGGAGATCGAGACCATCCTGGCTAACACGGTGAAACCCCGTCTCTACTAAAAGTACAAAAAAAACTAGCCGGGCGAGGTGGCGGGCGCCTGTAGTCCCAGCTACTCGGGAGGCTGAGGTTGGAGAATGGCGTAAACCCAGGAGGCGGAGCTTGTAGTGAGCCGAGTTCGCGCCACTGCACCCCAGCCTGGGTGACAGAGCAAAGACTCCGTCTCAAAAAAAAAAAAAAAAAAAAAAAAAAAAAAGTATTGTTGTTTCTGGAAAATCATTCTTAAGAAATTTCCATTTTAGATTTTTTAAAACTGGGCTATAGTACATACAAAATTACCATAGCCT
The DNA here is from genome assembly GCF_024542745.1 of Macaca thibetana thibetana. Classification (NCBI taxonomy): domain Eukaryota; kingdom Metazoa; phylum Chordata; class Mammalia; order Primates; family Cercopithecidae; genus Macaca; species Macaca thibetana. The sequence continues at coordinate 91,946,895 of NC_065584.1, forward strand.
TGTTTTAGAGAAGAAAACATTTCATTTAAACAAAAATATGATTTTATTAAAATGTTGCAATAGAAGTAATAAATATATAGAATTATGTTTTTTTCCCAAGATTTTTTTCTGTGAATACCTTGAATTGGTATAAGTTATCTATTTAATAAAGTTAAAACCTTGGTAAAACACTGTGATGAAGAGGAGAGGGAGGAGGAGGAAAGAAAGGGGCAGCTTAGTATTTGCAACATATGGGCTGGGTGCAGTGGCTCATGCTTGTAATTTCAGCTGTTTGGGAGGCTGAGGCAGGAGGGTCACTTGAGGTCAGGAGTTCGAGACCAGCCTGGCCAATGTAGCGAAACCCCGTCTCTACTAAAAATACAAAATTAGCTAGGCATGGTGGCACACACCTGTAATCCCAGCTACTCGGGAGACTGGGGTGGGAGAACCACTTGACTTCCTGAGGCAGAGGTTGCAATGAGCCAAGATAGCACCACCTGCACTCCAGCCTGGGCAACAGAGCAAGACTCTGTCTCAAAAAAAAAAAAAAAAAAATGCAGCATACGTTATGGTTTGGGGAGGACTTTTCAAACACAGCATCTCCCTGCCATCCTCAGAACTGCCCTGACAAGAGTTTCTCTCCCCATTTTAGTGAGTGGTTTCCTAGTTGACTTGACACTGCTGGGACTACCCCTGGCTCCTGGTACTCCACACCCACCAAGAGTCCTTCCAATTTCTGAATGAATTCCTCCAAGGTATCTAATTTTCATGCAGGAAGATAGCATTTCATGGACATTAATAGCAAAAGTTACATACAAGCATAGAAAGCTTAGTACATGAGGGAGAAAATACATACTTTTTTGAGAACACCAAAAAAGAACATTATTTCTTTTTAAGTAACAAAGTAGGAAAACCTTTCGCAGTACAATACTTTACAGATATAAAATAAAGGTTTATGATCAACCGTCTTTTGAAAAATAAATACATAAAAAAAGCTAATACCTAGAAAACACATCAAGGCAATACCTTACCACCTTCACAATTTAGGCCACCTGTTGAAATTGAGAAATCACTACACAAACAATCAGAGAATCAGACTGATAGAGTATCAGGTTACTTAATGCTGATAAAGAGAGAAGGCATGTTTATATATTCATTCATTCGTTCATGCCTTCATTCAACAAACATTTATTGAGCATTTACTATGTGCCAGGCACTGTGCTGAGAACGGGGAATATAACTGGGAACAATACCTGATGTGGTCCCTGCCCTCTCAGAAACTAAGGTGTGAGGGAAGGCAGATGCCATGATGAGTGTATAACTATAAACCATGGTCAGAACCACAAAGCAAAAGTAGGAGGTGCCTTTAGGGCATTCATAGGATAATCCCAATAATCTTGGGATTCAGGTAAGGCATTCCTGAAGGGAACCAGATTTTGTAGGATTTGAAACTGTGTAAGAAACTTTTTTAGGCTGCACACAGTGGCTCACACCTGTAATCACAGCACTTTGGGAGACTGAGGCCAGTGGATCACTTGAGATCAGGAGTTTGAGGCCAGCCTGGCCAACATGGTGAAACCTTGTCTCTACTGAAAATACAAAAATTAGCCGGATATGGTGGTGCGTGCCTGTAATCCCAGCTACTGGGGAGGCTGATGCAGCAGAATCACTTGAACCCAGGAGGCAGAGGTTGCAGTGAGCCGAGATCACACGATGGCACTCCACTCCAGCCTGGGCAACAGAGCAAGACACAGTTTCAAAAAGAAAAAAAAAGAAGCAGCAGCTTTTTAAGCATACAAAATTACAAATATAATCTTCCCACATCAGCCTCCCAAAATTCTGGAATTACAGGCATGAGCTTCTGCACCTGGTCAAAGATATCTTTTTAAAAAGAGTAATGCCTTGACATCATACAGATATCCAGTACCCCAGTACTTTTTCATCTAATGGTTTTATCACCTAGAGAAGACCCTTACCTGAATCAGTTGATACAGTGAAGGTGCAAAATGATAATTTTCTAAATTCTACACCTGTATATTTATCAGATGACTTTTTCAGTAAAGAAGAGCTGTTTCTTTTTCCCCCCTGCATTCTCATTGTTTTCTATTTATTCATTAATGAATATTTATTCATTCAATATGTTCTAATCAGGGCCAGGCACGGTGGCTTACACCTGTAATCCCACCACTTTGGGAGGTTGAGGCATGGATCACTTGAGATCAGGAGTTCGAGACCAGCCTGGCCAATATGGCAAAACGTTGTCTCTACTAAAAATACAAAAAATTAGCCGGGCGTGGTGGCGCACGCCTGTAGTTCAGCTACTCCGGAGGCTGACACAGGAGAATCAGTAGAACCCAGGAGGTGGAGGTTCCAGTGAGCGGAGATCGCTCCACTGTACTCCAGCCTTGGCAATAGAGGGAGACTGTCTCAAACAAACAAACAAACAAAAACAGTCAATATGTTCTAATCAATCATATTCATTATTAGTTTGATGCACAAATTGTCTAAATTTGGCCAGCAGAAACTCACTGAGAAGTCTCGTGTCCTTTTGACATGACTACATTGGTCTTTGAGCATTTCTTTGCTCTCTGGTGTGAGATTTCCAGGCTAATGTTGAGTACTGCTCTCAATCCACAGGAACTCCTGGAGAATGGCATGACTCCAATAGCCAGAATCAGAGCAAATGAATGGCAGTGGTGGGAGCCGAGTGGGCAGTGGTTCCCAAAGAATATGCATTGCCGACTTATTGGGATCTTCGGTGGAGGTTCCCAATGCAGACAATCTTCGTAGAGCCTGTGAAAGTGCCCACGAGACAGTCATCTTCAAATATCTTCCAGACCCGGAAAGCTCAAAACATTCAGTCAGGTTTGGACTTTCCAATACCCTTACTTCTCGCTTCACCTTCTTTAACCACTGTGGGAGGGAAGGATGGAAAGAGAAGGGGTAGGTGTGGAGCATGTCCGCTTCCCTGCCTTCCACGACTCCCCTGGGGCGGTCATATGATTAATTATCCAAAGCAGGCATTTTGAGGGTGAAAGTTGGCACTAAACATAAATAAAATATTATTTTAAAATATATGTTACACAATCCTTTGTTGTATTTTTATATATATGTGTGTGTGTGTGTGTGTGTATATATATATATATATTTTTTTTTTTTTTTTCTTTTGAGATGGAGTTTCACTCTGTTACCCAGGCTGGAGTGCAGTGATGCAATCTCAGCTCACTGCAACCTCTGTCTCCCAAGTTCAAGCAATTTTCCTGCTTCAGCCTCCCAAGTAGCTGGGATTACAAGGATGCTAATTTTTTAAATTATTATTATTTAGTAGAGACCCAGCTAATTTTTTTCTTTTTTCTTTTTTTTTTTTTTGAGACGGAGTCTCGCTCTGTCGCCCAGGCTGCACTGCAGTGGCGCGATCTCGGCTCACTGCAAGCTCCACCCCCCAGGTTCACGCCATTCTCCTGCCTCAGCCTCCTGTGTAGCTGGGACTACAGGCGTCCGTCGCCACGCCCGGCTAATTTTTTTTTTTTTTTTTTCTTTTTTTGTATTTTTAGTAGAGACGGGGTTTCACCTTGTTAGCCAGGATGGTCTCGATCTCCTGACCTCATGATCCGCCTGCCTCCGCCTCCCAAAGTGCTGGGATTACAGGCGTGAGCCACCGCGCCCGGCCGCTAATTTTGTTTTTAGTTTATTTAGTAGAGACAGGGTTTCACCATTTTGGTCAGGCTGGTCTCCAACTCCTGACCTCAAATGATCCACCCGCCTCAGCCTCCCAAAGTGTTGGGAGTACAGGCGTGAGCCATTGCGCCCAGCCTGTTGTATTATATTGTAAAAATAGTCCTATTCAAAAATAATTTTTAAAACACATTTCTTTAAAAATAAAAATATCTCTGTACATTAAAGAGAAAAATGAAATGCCTTTATGATGATTAATCTGAACATTAAAAAACATAAGCATAGCTGGGTGTGGTGGCAGGCACCTGTAGTCTCAGCTACTTGGGAGGCTAAGGCAGGAGAATCGCTTGTACCCGAGAGGCAGAAGTTGCAGTGAGCTGAGATTGCACCACCGCACTCCAGCCCGGGTGAGAGAGTGAGGCTCTGTCTCAAAACAACAACAACAACAACAACAAAAAACACATAAGCAGAATTACAAATCTTGTGCATATTCATATACTTTTTATCAGTTTCTTAGCCTTATTTGTTTAACATATTTTTTAAAAATGCAGTCATCTTTTTTTTTTTTAAATAAAATTGGCTGTAGCCATCCTCAAAGAAGCATTTTATTATGCATTTATTATGACTAATAAACTGAAATTGGTAACATCTTCAGCTGAGTTTTCTCTGTAGACCATAATAACTTTAACAATATACTCTCGCTGCAATGAGCCGTGATGGTGCCACTCTACTCCAGCCTGGGCAACAGAAAGAGACCATCTCTTAAAAACAAAACAACAGCAACATAAAAACCTCTCTTGATAGGTGCAGAGTGAGGTACATGGTAACCACAGAGCAAATTCTGTTGAACAGAGTATTCTGTTTTTTCAGTCTTTGAAATGTGCAAATATTTCAGTCAACATATTTTCACAGGTATTGTCATTTTGGATTCATTCAGATACTCTTTCCTTGACAAATATTTGTGCAAGACGCAATTAATTAAATACGTTTTCTCTATTTTTAAAAAAAGTTTCACCTCATTTTAGGTATTTCAATTACATTCTATTTTGCGACTGAACATACTACTAAACATCTAATAAAAAAAGAAGCCCCACCTAAATATTCCTTCTATAAATCAAGATATTTCAAAGCATGACTACAGAATTTCAAAGTTAAATCTTGCAGATGATATAGTTGAAAATGTTCAGTTCCTTTTTTCCTTTTTTAAAATTTGAAATAAAATTCATCATTGTAAAGTGTACAATTCAGTTGCACTTACTATATTCACAATGTTGTACAACCATCACCTCTATCTAGTTCTAAAACATTTTCATCACCTCATACCCATTTAGCAGATCAGCCATTCCCGATTCCATTCTCCACTCCTCAGCCCCAGCTCCTGGCAATCACTATTCTGCTTTCTTTTTTTTTAAGATGGAGTTTCGCTCTTGTTGCCCAGGCTGGAGTGCAATGGCACAATCTCAGCTCGCTGCAACCTCCGCCTCCTGAATTCAAGTGATTCTCCTGCGTCAGCCTCCCAAGTAGCTGGGATTACAGGCATGTGCCACCATGCCCAGCTAATTTTGTATTTTTAGTAGAGATGGGGTTTTACCATGTTGGTCAGGCTGGTCTTGAACTCCTGACCTCAAGTTTTTCACCTGCCTCAGCTTCCCAAAGTGCTGGGATTACAGGCTTTGAGTCACCATGCCTGGTCATTATTCTGCTTTCTGTCTTTATGAAATTACCTGTTCTGGATGCTTCATATAAATGGTATCATACAGTATGTGATCATTGTTTCTGGATTCCTTCATTTAACGTGTTTTCAAGGTTATCCATGTTGTAGTATATATCAGTACTCTATTCCTTTTCATGGTTGAATACTATTCCATTGTATGGATATACTACATTTTGTTTATTCATACATCCAGTAATGGACATCTGGATTATTTACACCCTTTGGCTAATGTGAATAGTGCTGCCATGAATAGTCCTGTCCAAGTGTTTGAAGACCTGTTTTCAATTATTTGGGTTATTTACCTAAGAGTGGAATTGCTAAGTCATACAGTAATCCTAGTTTTAATTTTTTGAGGAACTGCTGAACTGTTTTACCTAGCAACTGCACCATTTTCTATTCCACTGCTATTTCATAGCAGTGTACGAGGATTCCAATTTCCCCACATCTTCACCAACACTTATTTTCTTTCTTTCTTTTTTTGAGATGGAGTCTTGCGCTGTCACCCAGGCTGGAGTGCAGTGTCATGATCTTGGCTCACTGCAACGTTCGCCTCCCAGGTTCAAGCGATTCCCCTGCCTCAGTCTCCTGAGTAGCTGGGACTACACACCTGGCTAATTTTTGTATTTTTAGTAGAGACAGGGTTTCACCATGTTGGCCAGGCTGGTCTCAAACTCCTGGCCTCAAGTGATCCACCTACCTTGGTCTCCCAAAGTGTTGGGATTACAGGCATGAGCCACACACCTGGGCTTATTTCCGATTTAATTAATTTATTATTATTATTATTATTATAGCCATCCTAGTGGGCATGAAAATGGTATTTCATTGTGCCTTCCTTACTTTTGTGGAGAAAAAAATTTAATATTTTCCCACTTCAAGCCTTGTTTTCAGCAATTGCCATTCTCTAAAAAGCCTTAAAAGCTGATTTTTTTTTTTTGGTTGTTTCATTCTTTTAATATTTGATTGAATATTTCCAACCAATTTGTTTGGAACAAAATGTAACCAAAATGCAACCAACATTTGGATGACTCATTTTCAGAAATGTTTAATTCCATTACAGGATATTTGGTTGGTTTATAAAATATTTCTTTAAAGGCTCCAATATGTTTATAATCTTATTCATGAATAAAAGGGGGAAAAAAGCCCAAGGACATGACATACTGCCTTGCCAAAGTATGTTTTTGTGCTCACCATCATCTCAGTTGCAAAAAATTTGTAGTTCAGTTACTAATAGGTGGGTAGAAAGATAGATAAACAGATAACCACTGCTTCCATTTTAAAAAGAAAATGTATCAGCTTGTTTAGATGCAATAAATTATCTGTGCACCACAACCACTTCTAAATCAATTTCTGTTCCATACGGTTCTTAATTTAGCAATAACAATGTTTTAACTACAATACTATGCGCTCCACTAAAGTTGGTAATTCTGTTATCACTATAAAAACAATTTTATATTTAATGTAGAACTTCTTACTTGGATTTATAAAATTATCCATATATCAACCATTTCAGTGTTGACAGAGTGATCCTCCAAAAACCTGACTTTGATACCATGAATTAGATGAAAACCATTATATTATTAGTTCACTGTTTTTCAGTTTGAAGCACCTGTTTGTTACTGATATAAATCAGGGATCACTTGACCATATGCACAATTCTTCTGCTTCCAGTGGAGCCAGCACATTAACAGCTATGGTTTCCCTTTTCTATGTGCACAAGAAAATGTGGAATTGAAAATGAGCAAAATTCATTTAGAATAAAGACGTTTGATCTAACTGAAAAGTCCTGCTTCCCAGAGTAATATATAAAACCCCATCTGCAATTGCAAGCATCATGTGTAATAGATGTTAGTGCTTTTTCAGCAGATTGGTGTTTTCTGGTTTTCATGTGGTCAGTAAAATTGTCACAGTTCCTCTGATGGGAGAAATGTTGACAGACATCTTGTGCAAATTATATATTCTTCATCAAATTTTTTAAGAAATGGAAATGCAGTACTTAATATATTTCATTAAACATGCACCTACATTGTTTTATGGGTCATTGCTGCTGCAGGTCTATTATAAAATAAATATCATTACCAATTAATAGTTGTGGATTTATCATATAATAAGTAACAATACAACTAGAGCAAAGATTTTCAGATGACTCTCTAAATGCCTGTTAGCAGGACTGCAGCTTCTATTTTCTGTACATATTTCACTCACACCTAACCTATGATTTGCCGTATTTTGCTAACTCTGCCGAGTGAAGCCTGGCAGCTTTGTGACTCAGCACAGACCATGGTATGCCTGGCTGGTACACCATGCGGCTGGTCAGCCCAGCGGCACCAATTATTCTCTTACCACTGTTTGAGACTGAAAGGAGCCAGCTGTCCCCAGATGGTTGTGTGTGGGCAAACTGTTCTATTAGCCATCACCCGACATGCCATCCCTGAAATGAAGGTGTGAGTTACTTTGGATCTGGAAAGAACTAGGGAGAGTTTCATTCATCTTTCAGTTTTCACATTTGAGTTAATTGTGTATGAGTCTGTTTATTGTGCATGAATTTTGCATGCTTCTAGTAGAGAACTTGGAAGAGCTGGAAGTACCAAGTGGAGGTCCCCAAACCCATCCTAGCTTCTTTTAATGCAACTATTATTAGTAATACTTCATGAAAACTGGAAAACCCATGACAGATACCAACAAGGACAGGATTTCAGGGCAACAGATGTAAACTGGGGCTGTTCTAGGCAAACCCTGATGTATGGGCATCCAGTTCTTAGCTGCTTGAAGGGGAGAAGTCTGAGCTTTGAGTGACAGTTAAAATGTTGACAAATGTCTTAACCTGGATGCTTTTAATCTGTGACTTAAAGTGACTTAGGTTTGTCTGTTGCTTAAGAGTCAGCACAAAGGTACGGGGTCAGCCTCTGGGAAAGTGAAGGCTTCCAGAGAGAAAACCAAGCCGTACACCAACCTGTCCACCTGTGATGGAATTCCAATGAGCAGGAAAGAAATAAAAATCTTAACCAAACACCACATGTCTTCATTTATAAGTGAGAGATGAACAGTGAGAACACATGGACACGCTGGGGGGGAACAACACACACTGGGACTTGTTCCGGGGGCTGGGGGGAGGGACAGTATCAGGATAAATAGCTAATGCATCATGCTGGGCTTAATACCTAGGTGATGGGTTGATAGGTGAGCAAACCACCATGGCACACGTTTGCCCATGTAACAAACCGGCACATCCTGCACATGCATCCTGGAACTTAAAATAAAATGAAATTAAACTTTAAAAAGAGAAATAAAAATTGCAGGAGGTCAAAAGGATTAAATTATTTTAAATAGAGCCTCCCATACACAGGCCATCTCTCCCCACTTTTTCATGTGGCTGGGTAGGATCATGGAGCTGATATTTATTTCATTTCTATCCCAATCGTGTTCAAATTTGTAGAAGGTATCATCTCCTAAAGTTGTGGGATTGTGATGATGTGGAACTTATTTTTTAACATTATGCAAGAAGCTTGTCATTGAGTGACAGCTGTTCTTCAAAGTAGGGCATTTAAAACTTTGGAAGGCTACCCACATATTCCAGTGATGATAATAAAAATACAAATAATAATAGCTAATATTTATTAATAATGTACTAGGTGCCAACCTCTGTGCTGAGTACCTTCTCCGGGTTATCTCATTTAATCCTCACAACAAACCTATATGGCGGGCACTATCGTGATTTTACCGATGAGGAAACTGAGGTGCAGAAGGGATGTTAGAATTAAAACTTTCCAATGCATAGATAATAAATATGTGTTAAATTATTCTTGGTTAAGACACTCAGCTGAGATTCAGAGCCTGGTCTGTTTTTTTGTTTGTTTGCTTGTTTTTTGAGACAGAGTCTCACTTTGTCGCCCAGGCTGGACTGCAGCGGCGCAATCTCGGTCCACTGCAACCTCCATTTCCCGGGTTCAAGCAATTCTCCCGCCTCAACCTCCTTAGTAGGTGGGATTACAGGAATGCGCCACCATGCCCAGCTAATTTTTGTATTTTTAGTAGAGCCGGGGTTTCACCATGTTGGCGAGGCTGGTCTCAAACTCCTGACCTTGTGATCTGCCCACCTCGGCCTCCCAAAGTGCTGGGATTACAGGCATGAGCCACTGCACCCAGCCAGTCTGTCTGGTTTTAAAAGCTGAGTGAGGCCAGGCGCGGTGGCTCACGCCTGTAATCACACCATTTTGGAAAGCCAAGGCGGGTGGATCACCTGTGGTCAGGAGTTCGAGACCTGCCTGGCCAATGATGTGAAACCCCTGTCTATTAAAAATACAAAAAATTAGCCAGTCATGGTGACATGGGCCTGTAATCCCAGCTACTCAGGAGGCTGAGACAGGAGAATCACTTGAACTGGGGAGGTAGAGGTTGCTGAGCCGAGATCACACCATAGCATTCTAGCCTGGGCAACAGAGTGAGACTCCATCTCTAAAACAAACAAACAAACAAACAAACAAAAACCTGAGCTGGGCTAGTTATAATGCCCTAAGCAGGCTGGGGAGATAAAATATAGAGAGTGGGACTAGAGACAAACACAGGCAGATAGGAAAAAATGCTAAGCTGAACGCTAATGGGCCAAAACATTTGGTACATCTAAGGAAACAGAGTGTGGCACATGGCTCCTTGGAGGTGTGTATGGTGGCTGCCCATCCCCTTGGTGGAATATTCTGGCAAGAACCTGGGTTTGTGTTTTGTCTCAGAGGTGGCTGCCCGTCTGCGGTTACACCGCGGCTCATTGACCTGGGCGCTCAGCAGTCTTTTTTGATTCTGGGATGAAAAGAGCCATATGAATGGAACTTTCATTCACTCGTGGGTCCGCCTGCCCATCAAGTTTGAGGCCAGACCTGGAAAGGGTTCTTCTGTGCCCACGGGAGCCACAGTGGGCACCGTGTCCTGCGAGCAGAATGCCTTTCTCCTTCGTTGTTTTGCAAGGCTATGTTTAGACTGGGATTTCCTATCCTCTCAACTAAGACTATTTAGAAATACCAGTTCTTCATACTTTTCATTCTTGAAAATAATGGTTCACAAGCATGTTTAAATATATCAGTATGATTTGTTTTTAGCTTTGAAGTGACCAAAAAGCCTATCGGTTTTCTTTTAAAAACATAAAAGTTCAGGTAGGGCGTGGTGGCTCATGCCTGTAATCCCAGCACTTTGGGAGGCCAAGGCGGGCAGATCACGAGGTCAAGAAATCGAGACGATCCTGGCTAACACGGTGAAACCCCGTCTTTACTAAAATAAAATACAAAAAAATTAGCTGGGTGTGGTGGTGGGTGCCTATAGTCCCAGTTACTTGGGAGGCTGAGGCAGGAGAATGGCATGAACCTAGGAGGTAGAGCTTGCAGTAAGCCGAGATTGTGCCACTGCACTCCAGCCTGGGTGACAGAGCAAGACTCTGTCACAAAAAATAAAAATTAAAAAATTAAAAATTAAAAATAAATAAAAATTCAACTGTTTTTTGTTTCCAGAGCATCAGTATTTCTCTGGAGAGAATAAAATATACCATGCCAAATCATCCTAGTATAATGACAGCACATTTAAAACCAGACAATGTCTAAATTATCAAGTTAGTATCAGACCAAAAACACAGTTAGTTAAAGGTAAAATTTGATAACTTAAAAGCCAATTACATTAAAATAAATTTTATATCAACTTATTGCTGCACAATAAGAAAATTGAACCCTTTAAAATAAATACCTTTTAAAGGAAGAGCAAAGTTTCATGGAAATGCATTTCCTTGTTGTTTTCTTTTGTTTTTGAGGCGGAGTCTTGCTGTGTCACCCAGGCTGGAGTGCAGTGGCACCATCTCGACTCACTACAACCTCCACCTCCCTGGTTCAATCAATTATCTTGCCTTAGCCTCCTGAGTAGCTAGGGTTACAGGCACCTGCCACCATGCCCAGCTAATTTTTTTTTTCTTTTTTTTTTTTTTTTTTAGTAAAGGTGGGGTTTCACCATGTTGGCCAGGCTGGTCTTGAACTCCTGAGCTCAAGTGATCTGCCTGCCTTGGCCTCCCAAAGTGCTAGGAGTACACGTGTGAGCCACCATACCTGGCCAGGAAATGCATTTCCTCACCTGAGAAATTGGAGAGGAGAGTGTTGTGTGTTGCAGCCCAAGGAGATTCCATTTGAATTAAAACGGGTAATTGGCAAATAGAAAATATTGAAACCAATTTTCATAGCAATTGCCTGTTGTCCAAGAAAAGGCTGAGACTTCCTGGCACAAGGTGTCCCCACTGTGTGTGTGTGCTGACATGCATATGTGTGACCATGTATGCAAGCAGCTGAAGAATGTGCCAGAAGCAGAATCCCTGATGCCCCAGCTTAGGCTGATTGCCCCTTGCCGCACCTCACACTTGGGAGAGGTTTGCTGCTTGCAAAGACAGCTAGGTGGGCCCATTCTAATCTGTTGGGAAAGAGCTTTTTTGATTGTCCCCATGACAGTGGATGTGTCCTGAGTAGCTACGATGTACCAAGCATTTGACAAGTGCTATTTTATCCAGTCCTCGCTCATTCCTATAAGGATGCTGTCGTTATTATCCTCTTTTCTCAAGTAGGAAAACTGGACTTAGAGACAGTAAGTGACTCGTCAAAGTTATATAGCTGGGAAATGGCTAACCTGGGGTTTCATGAATGATTTTGTGAGACTCTGGGCCTAACCAGTCCTGCTTCTGGGATCTGGGGTCCAATTAGTAACAATAACTCACTGACTTCTCAGTCCAGCCCTATGGGTTAGATATTACTATCAAGTCCATTTAGTAGATAAGGCTGTCGAGAACAGGAAGCTTAGAGAGCAGGTCCCAACCTTATGCAGCTGATATGTGGTAGCTCCAGAATGGAACTATGATTATTTTGGCTCCTGAAACCATGCCATAAACTACACCAAGCTGCCTCCCAATGACTAACGTTCCTTCTTTGCACCATTCTCAGGCAGTTCTGGGAGCACTGGGGCACAATTTCCGTGGCGTAGACTTCTGTTCTCATGACAAGTACTTGGCTGTCAGCAACAGGGTGGCCCCTCAGCTGCATAGGCTGGCCAAAAGACTTGGGGCAAGGTCCTGTTGATGCAGGTGGAGACAAGAACTGGCCCTCTGCTCTCTCAATGTTACAAGACCAATGAAGATGTACACATGAGTTAGGTACAAATACAGCAAATGAAGAAATGAGCCATTATGAACAAAAGAGAGAAACTGGGAAAACTATTATTTTAAGTGCTCATTTGAATTTATAAAATGTCTTTACATTAAAAAAATTTATTTGTGGGACGGGCGTGGTGGCTCTTGCCTGTAATCCCAGCACTTTGGGAGGCCGAGGCGGGTGGATCAGGAGGTCAGGAGATTGAGACCATCCTGGCTAACATGCTGAAACCCCGTCTCTACTAAAAATATGAAAAATTAGGCCGGGTGCGGTGGCTCACGCCTGTAATTCCAGCACTTTGGGAGGCCGAGGTGGGCGGATCACGAGGTCAGGAGATCGAGACCATCCTGGCGAACACGGTGAAACCCTGTCTCTACTAAAAATACAAAAAAATTAGCCGGGCGTGGTGGTGGGCGCCTGTAGTCCCAGCTTCTCGGGAGGCTGAGGCAGGAGAATGGCATGAACCAGAGAGGTGGAGCTTGCAGTGAGCGGAGGCCGCGCCACTGCACTCCAGCCTGGGAGACAGAGCGAGACTCCATCTCAAAAAAAAAAAAAAAAAAAAAAAATTAGCCAGGCTTGGTGGCACGCACCTGTAGTCCCAGCTGCTTGGGAGACTGAGGCAAGAGAATCGCTTGAACCCGGGAGATGGAGGTTGCAGTGAGCCGAGATTGTGCCACTACAGCCTAGACAACAGAGCCAGACTCTGTCTCAAAAAAAAAAAAAATTTTTTATTGTGACCAATCACCATGCCTGCCCTAGGTCATGTACCCATTTTTTGCACGGAGAAAAGAGTCTCATACTTGGCAGATCAGCAGGACCACAAAGAGGAGGGAAGGAGATTTTCCCAAGGGAAGGGGAGCTGGGCAGACCCAAAGAAATGACTGTACTTGGGGTTTCCGATTTCAATAATTTATTTGGGAAATTATTTAATTTTTAATTTTTAAATTAAATTAAATTTTAAACTTCTTTTTAGAGATGGGGTCTTGCTCTGTCACCCAGGCTAGAGTACGGTGGCGCAATCATAGCTTGCTGCAACCTAGTATTCCTGGGCTCAAGTGTTCCTCCTGCCTCGGGAAATCATTTCTGATGCAGCTACCTGTGCTGGGGGAAAGTCAATGCAGGAAACTTAACAAAAATTACAGGAAAAGTTTGTAAAGACTCTCCCGTAGCACATATAAAATTATATCCATCTTGCCGGGCTCAGTGGCTCACACCTGTAATCCCAGCACTTTGGGAGGCCGGGGTGGGCGGATCATGAGGTCAGGCGTTTGAGACCAGCCTGGTCAATATGGTGAAACCCCGTCTCTACTAAAAATACAAAAATTAGCCAGGCGTGGTGGCGCATATCTGTAGTCCCGGCTACTCAGGAGGCTGAGGCAGAAGAATCGCTTGAACCCAGGAGGCGGAGGTTGCAGTGAGCCAAGATTGCGCCATTGCGCTCCAGCCTGGGCAACAGTGAGACTCCATCTCAAAAACAAAACAAAACAAAACAAAAAACATATCCATCTAAGCCTTAGATTCTAAGGTAATGTCCTTTCAAAAGCGTTAGGAGGCTGGGAGCGGTGGCTCAAGCCTGTAATCCCAGCACTTTGGGAGCCCGAGACGGGTGGATCACGAGGTCAGGAGATCGAGACCATCCTGGCTAACACCGTGAAACCCCGTCTCAACTAAAAAATACAAAAAACTAGCAGGGCGAGGTGGCGGGCGCCTGTAGTCCCAGCTACTCAGGAGGCTGAGACAGGAGAATGGCGTAAACCCGGGAGGCGGAGCTTGCAGTGAGCTGAGATCCGGCCACTGCACTCCATCCTGGGCGACAGAGCCAGACTCCATCTCAAAAAAAAAAAAAAAAAAAAAAAAGTTAGGAATTTTAAAAAGAATCCCGGAAGGGAAAGAGTAAAAGCTTGTCTTGCTGATCTTTGCAGATAAAATGAAGTGTAGACAAGATGGAAAACCAGGAAGTCTTTCCCAGCTAGCTCTGGGGTGGCATGATTTGCTCGGGTAGGTCTCCAGGGCCTGTCCACTCAGGGAGCTTCTCCTGCAGGTCTCAGCCCCACAGCAAGCCCCAGGGTCACAGCCAGGGCCCACCTGTGCCTCTGGGGCTGAGTTAACGATTTTTGTTTTCAGGGCTCTCCTCTGCCTCTCACAAGCATTAAATTCACATCTTTTTATCCCTGTTTTCCAAAAAAGGCAGCAGACTCTCCTCCCCGACAAAGCAAATAGAAAACAGCACATTCTAGGAAGGCCCTCCCTGACCAACGTTTGTGCCCATGTCATTACTAAATATTCCCGCTTCCAACGGCTGCCCACCTCTCCTTAATGACTGCTCTATTTCAGTAGCCGGCCCTCCATAAATCCTTCCGGGCGTTCTACTCTAAACAGGCCTCTTCTCACGCGGAGGCAGGTCTCCTTGCCAGCTTCGTAGACATGCGCCAGCTCCCAGGGATGCTCTGATGTGCCCAGCCTGGCCTGGGCATTTATGAGCATCGCAGCCAGTGGCCAAGGGGCTGCCTCTTGCCCAGGGCTTAGAGAGGATCAGTTCCCACAGCCCAGGCCCACATGGGAAGCACACCCCAGGCAGAGTTGTAATGAGGCATTTAGGGAGCTGAGACAGGCCCCAGGCAAAACTGGGCAAAAGGTGCGGCCTGAGACATTTCTGAGGTATTAATGTATATTTCCTTCTCTGTGTTTTTCCCTCCTCCGCCCTATTTCCAAGCATCTCACTGGGCCTTTTGTAATTACTTACCTCAGGGAATTTTGCTCTACTAAAAGCTTAAAGCGTGTGCATGTCTGGAAGAAGAGGATCCTGTCTTGAAAAACTCTCAGCTTGTTGGACAGATTTTGCTAGAGGTCCCAAAGAAGAGCTGGGAGAGAGGGGACTGTCTTCAGGCCACAGAAAGGCTCCTGCTGGTACTCAAGGAAGCAGGATGCCCCTGCTGAGGCTCTCAGACTGGATAATGCTACAGAAACTGAAAGGCAGGAGTTTGAGACCAGCCTGGTTAATGTGGCAAAACCCTGTCTCTACTAAAAATACAAAAATTAGCCGGGTGTGGTGGCAGGCACCTGTAATCCCAGCTACTTGGGAGGCTGAGGCAGGAGAATTGCTTCAATCCAGGAAGTGGAGGTTGCAGTGAGCTGAGATGGCACCACTGCACTCCAGCCTGGGCGACAAGAGTGAAACTCCATCTCAAAAAAAAAACAAAAACAAAAGAGGACGCTGAAAGGCACGCCACAGGAACCTCAAAGCCTGACTGATGCCACCATAATGCTGCTATGATGGACAGGACAGGTAGTGCCATGTCCCTGGGGCCCCGTGGGCCTCTCTGGTCTTTGTGAAACAACGGGAGGGAGCTCCGATTCTGAGTCAGGTGAAACGTCCCTCAACTGCGCCGGCAGCAGCTTCAGAGTCATCTGTATGTTAATTTGAAGATGTGATAGGCAGAATCATGGCTCCTTCAAAGATGTCCCATCTGAATCCCTGGAACCTATGAATATAGCACCTGACCTGGCAAAGGAAATTCAGGGAGACTCTCTGGGGTCATCCTGGTGGGCTCAGTGTAAACACAAGGGGCTCTGACTGTGGGAGAAGTGGTTGAAAGAAGAGAATCTAGAGATCTAGAGATCTGCAGATGCTCTGTTGTTGGCTCTGAAGATGGAAAAGATGCGGGTAGCCTCTAGAAGCTGGAGAAGGCAGATACAGATCCTATCTTAGAGCCTTCAAATGGAACATAGGTCCAGGGGGTTGGACTTATCTTATCTTATAACAATTATAAGATAAGAAATCTGAGTTTTAAACCACTAAGTTTATGATGACTTGTTACAGCAACCATGGAAATAAATTGAGGCCAGGCATCGTGGCTCACACTTGTAATCTCAACACTTTGGGAGGCTAAGGCAGGAGGATCTCTTGAGCCCAGGAATTCAAGACCAGCCTGGGTAACATAAGGAGACCCCAGTCTCTACAAGCAATAAAAAATGTAGACATGGTAGCACACACTTGTGGTCCCAGCTACTCAGGAGGCTGAGGTGGGAGGATTGCTTGGCCCTGGAGGGTTGGGGCTTCAGCGAGTCCTGATTGCATCACCGCACTCCAGCCTGGGCAACAGAGAGAGACCCTGTCTCAAAACCAAAAAGAAAAAATAATAAGTAAGTAATACTAAATAAAATGAGTATTTCATACACATTGGCCACTTCTGCCTCACAGCTTCTCTCCTCTCTGGCTGTGCTTCCTCCAGACTTTCCATTTTGCCCATGTCTTAGGGACCCCACGAACATTTAGTTCCACACAGTTCAATCCCACATGCATTCCCTGTGTGCCATTCCCCATTGCATGCCATGGAGTGCAGTAGGGTTGGAAACAAGAGGACCAGCAGAAGCCTTTCCTCATCCTCAAGACAGTCCCCTCTCTCCCCATTCTTCTTTGTCACCTCTAGCAAAACCTGTCCACCACTCCTTCCCTCTGGAGCAGTGAGCTCCAGAGAGACAGACACACATGTGACTAATTCAGGCACGCACAAGGCAGGCTGTGGCAAGTGTGGTTCCAGAAGCATGAACCAAGTGCTATGAGTGTAGGGGAAGAAAGCAATACATACCAGCTGGGAGACTGAATTACTCATCTCATTTGAGGACAAAGCCAAAGGCAGGATTGAACTCAAGTTGGGATGAGAACTACCTGGTACACATACTTGAGGCATCTATGGCAATGGCAATGTGTCTTGCCAATGGCAGATATCACTAATCAATTACTAATTCATTTTTCTCTGCAGAGCTCAGACGCTGTCTCAGAAGTTTTCTCAATTTAGTGCTCCTGGCAGCCAACAATCACTGAACATATTTGGCACTCATGGTAAAAGCCTATTTGCCACACCTATAGTTAAGGTATTTGTCACATTGAGATGGTGCCAGGTAAATAATGTAGAAAAGAAATGTCTGAACTCCAATCACCCCTTTTCCTCTTTATTGCTGCCTGGAAGTGCCCTGCTTGGGCTATCTGTACCCTCTAGTTATTCCGGGTTGTCCAGTATCTAGGGTTCCGACTCCTAAAAGATTGCTGGCTTGTATTGCGATCCCTCAGGGCAAGACAATAGAGAATGTTCCTCCCAGGGTAACAATAAAAGAATTCTATGACTTCTCTTTAGACCTCAGGCTCCAAGGTGAGGGCAATAGAGATTGGTGTGAGGTCTCGAAGAAGGTTCAGGAACTAAATTTACAAAAGATAAGCTTCCAAAGTGAGGGTCCTTGCTACCCAAGTATGCCCCAAAGTGGTCTTGGGCAGCAACTAAATGGAAAATGACCCAGGATCCTAAGAACTCCACAAAGGGGGAAGGGGTGGTCAGCCAGGTGGAACATGGATGCCGGCCTGGCCCTGCCTGGATGACCTGAATATACGATTTTAATGACAAATTAATACATTCTCACTTAAAAAAAATCCAAGCAACAGAAAAATATAACATTTCAAGTTTCCTTTTCCTCTAACCTCATTCTTACTCCCCAAATGTAACCTTTAAGTTAAAAAAAATCCTTCTAGAAAAATTCTATTCACAGAACATATATGTGAATATATGTTTGTGATGAAGTGCCCCCCCCACCATAAACTTAAAAAGGATTGTGATCACCCTGAACACACTGCTCTGAAATGTCCTAATTTTCACCAGCTAATCATCCCACGATGGCACATACAGGGGCAGGGGCAAGACTGGGCACTGGAGCTAGACTTACTCGGATAAAATTCTGGCTAGGCACTTATTACTTGAGTGACCTTGGGCAAGTTTCTTAACCTCTCTACATCCCCCTACATGGAGAGACACCTCCAGACATAGAAAAATACCTTTTCTTGATGGGCGTGGTGGCTCATGCCTATAATCCCAGCACTTTGGGATGCCAAGGTGGGAGGATCGCTTGAGCTCAGGAGTTTGAGACCAGCCTGGGCAACATAGAGAAACCCTGTCTCTACAAAAATAAAAAAAATTAGTTGGCTGTGGTGGCACGTACCTGTAGTCTCAGCTACTCAGGAGGCTGAGACAGGAGGATCACTTGAGCCCAGGAGACCAAGTTTGCAGTATGCTATGACAGCACCACTACACTCCAGCCTGAGTGACAGAGTGAGACCCTGTCTAAAAATTTAAAAAATAAAATAAAATAAAGAATATACATTTTCCTTTTCAAAATTATTGTTTTTGGCCAATGTAGTATAGTGTATTTGTACTTTTTTTTTTAATCAGTGCTATCTGGTATGTGTAACTATTTCAATTTGGTCCACAGTCACTGTGGTTTGATTGCTGCTCTGTAAGGTCCTCCCTTCCAGGGCTGGATGATTATGACCCGACAGCCACAATCTCCAGTGCCCAAAGGAAATCTCCCTCATGGGAAAACTTGGCTACTGGCCTCATCCCCCAAGACACAGCTCAGAGAGCTCCTGCCTCCTAAGCATCCCTAAGCCCTGCTTCAGGTGGGCATGCCTGGTCCATTGACACCCTTCTGTTATGACCGTCGCAGCCCTCTTCCTGCAGGTCCACGTCCTCTAGTAGTCTAGGAACGCCTAGAAGGCAGGGGCTCTGGTTTATTTATCTTTAGGATTCCAGTGAGAGTGCTTGGTGTTTGAAACAGAATGTACATTCAAGGAGAGTTGAATGAATGAATGACTAAACATCTCAGACTTAACATGTTCAAAACAGAGCTCTCTATACCGCACGCTCTCCTCCCCATCCTGGTAAACAGCACCCCTGCCATCTTGTCATCCAGCCAAGAGCCTTGGCGCCATGTTTGACTCCTCTCTTTCCTTACCTCCCATGTCATCGCAGCCCAGTGGTCCAACTCCAAAATATGCCCCCAGTCCCACCCCTTCCCTCCACCTGCCACACCATTATGCAATTCAGAGCCATAGTCATCTCTCACCTCCATTATATAATGGCTTCCTAACCTGTCTCCCTGCCTCCTTTTGCCCCACCCATGCTTTATTGCAGAGTCAGATTAATCTTCCTACCAAGCCAAATGCGCCATGCTTCTAGCCTGCTCAAAGCCCCTCCTCCAGTGACTTTCCACGTACCTTACCATAGAATCCAAATGTCCTGCTGAGAGCTACAGGCCAGCTTATCTGAAGGGTGCCCTGTGGTCCCCCCATTACACACCACTCTCCTCCCATCCTAATCATTCTTCTGCAGACCCCCAGCCTCGAAGAAACGCCTTGAGCATGCCAAGCCCTCTTCTCTCCCAGGCCCTCTCTCTGGAATGGTCCTCCTGACCTCAGCTACTCCCTTCTCCATCTGGGATGCAGTGTAAATTTCACCTCCCCTAAATGTCTCTCTGATGACTCTCCTCACATCACTTATTGGCACTCTGTCTGCTTTACTTTACTACTTTGACATCATCCTACTTATTATTTGTTTCTTGCCCCACTAGAATGTCCACCACAGGAAGCAGAAACCTTTCTTGCCTTGTTCAGTGCTGTATCCCATGTGCTTAGACCAGGGCCTAGCACATAGTAGATGCTCAAAAATTATGTGTGGGATGAAGAAACGCCTGGTAACCTGTCTTTGCCATTTTTTTCCTGGAGAAGTTGTGCATTGATTTCAAAGACTTACAATACCAGTACTGCCAGCTAGAAGGAAAGTTGAATTTGAAGAGTATTTGGTAAGATGATTTTTAAAGCTTTGGGTTGTATGGTGCTTAATATTTTCACTTTTCCTACCTATGCAAGGGAGGGTGAGACAGTAGAGAAGTCCTTTTGGGGAATGGAAACCTGTTAGAACTACAGTCTCTAACCAAAAGCCACTTTGAATCCTTCATGCTTTGAGACAAGAGAGCAGAGGAAAAAGTGCCTATGTAATACTCTACTGTAAAACAGCAATCTTAAGCTTCATAGCATTGATGGTATTAGCAACTAATTAAGAAATCTTGATATTACTAAAGATAGAGATAATTGAAATGGAGTCTGAGAGGCTTCAGATATCTGTAATTAGTTCAAAGTCAAGTACTAAGAAAAGGTGTCCCTGATGGAACAGTCCTTCCTGAAGAAAACCGGGGACATTCAAACCAGTGTGTCCTCAAACCACTCAACAGAGTTGCACTGCCACTAAAAAAGAATCTTCCATCTGTGTTTACATGTGGAATTATTCACAGCCAAAAAAGATGGTTATAGTATCAAGTGAGGCTGGGGCACCCTTTGGATTTGTAAATTGCTGAATTGCATTTGAAAAACTTCATTCAAGGAGTGCAATTGGTAATATGGAGATACTTTCTGCGGGGAATCAAGGGGACTTCCTCAAAAAGTGCCATGTCATATAGTGTGTGCTTTTGAGCTCCATCTCATCTGCTATTTGGGACATAACAGAAATCTGAGCTCTATTCTAGGAGTGTCAATGTCTAGTTGAAAACAATAGAGTAAAATAAAATATCTATCAAGCTAGTTATTAAAAACCAACAAGTGGCCAGGCGCAGTGGCTCAAGCCTGTAATCCCCGCGCTTTGGGAGGCCAAGGCAGGTGGATCACAGGAGGTCAGGAGTTCGAGACCAGCCTGACCAACATGGAGAAACCCCCTCTCTACTAAAAAAAAAAAAAAAAAAAAGAAAAAGAAAAAATTACAAAAAGTAGCCGGGCATAGTAGCACATGCCTGTAATCCCAGCTACTCCAGAGGCTGAGGCAGGAGAATCGTTTGAACTTGGGTGGCGGAAGTTGAGGTGAGCCAAGATCACGCCATTATACTCCAACCTGCGCAACAAGAGCGAGACTCCATCTCAAAACAAAACAAAACAAAACAAAAACAACCACCAACAGGCTTAGAGGTTCTCTATCACTGCCTGCCCCAACAAACTTGAAGAATACTTCTTTTGTTTTTCTTCTGAGACAGAGTCTTGCTCTGTCGCCCAGGTTGGAGTGCAGTGGCATGATCTTGGCTCACTGCAACCTCTGCTTCCCGGGTTCAAGCAGTTCTCCTGCCTCAGCCTCTGCAAAACTGTATGTTACTAAAACTCGTCCAACTGTACGCTTAAAATGGGTGTATTTTATGTTACGCAAATTATGCCCCATCAAAGCTGCTTAAAAAATGGATCAACCCAATCTGTATGTGTAGATACAATGTCCAAACCATGCTCATCTTCTCCACCCACCTTCTCCGGAATCCCTGTTCTCTCAATGGATGGTGTCACATCCACCCATATGCCTGGGTGTCTGCCATTATTAATCTCTCTACACCTACGTGTCACCTACATCTCACCTACTTCTGACCAGTTCTGCCTCTCTAATATCTCTGGAATCTGTTCACATCTCCCCATCCCTGATTCCACCACCTAGTTCAGGCTGTCATAGTTTCTTTTGAAAGGCTGTGAGTGCCTCCTAATGATGGGCCTGCTCTCACCTCCCAATGCCTTTCCCCTCCACCTCAAAGATAAAACCCCTTCAACCACTCACTATGGTCCTCAGGATAGAACTCCAGCTTCCCAGCAGGGCACGGTTTACAAGACCTCCCACAACCCAGCATCTGTTTATTTTCCCAGCCTTATCGCTTGGCAAACTAAACTCTAAACCAGATTGACTTACTTATCTTTTTCTATTCTCTGAAACATGATAAGCTTTCCTTCTCTGCCTTGCTCAGGCAGCCTTCTCCCCACACTCAGTCACTAGGGCAGAGACAGTTGGTCGCTTCCCAGTAGTTCCCCTTCTTTAGTAACAACACTGAATTCTATAATACCTGGACACTTTGCCATGCAGTCAAAGACCTCATACCCTAGCCTTCCTTGCAGCTATGTAGAACAATGTGATGTGTTTTGGTCAAGGAGGAAAGTATGGCATATCAAAAGGCCTCCTTAAAAGGCGAGGGCATCTCTTCCTTCCCTTCTATGTTTATGCTGCCTGGAATGAGGCTGTTGCACCTGGAGCTCCTGCAACCATCTTAGACCAAGAGGTGATGTGGAGATGGAGCCACACATGGCAGTGCAACAAGAAACAGGACCTTATGTTGCTGACACCAGAGCGCCTCAATATCACGAGCCTCTTCATATGTGAGAGAAATTAGCTTCTATCTTGTTTCAGCAATTATTCATTTAGGTCTTGGCTATTTGTAAACAAGCAAGATCTTAACTTATATAAAGAGTGCTTTCAAGTACTTTTTTTTTTCTTTTTTTGAAGCAGAGTCTTGCTCTGTTACCCAGGCTGGAGTACAGTGGTGCGATCTTGGCTCACTGCAACCTCCGTCTCCCAGGTTCAAGTGATTCTCATGCTTCAGCCTCCTGAACAACTGGGATTACCAGCATGTGCCACCACACTTGGCTAATTTTTGTATTATTATTATTATTGTTATTATTTTAGAGACAAGGGTTTCACCATGTTGGCCAGGCTGGTCTTGAACTCCTGGCCTCAAGTGATCTGCCTGCCTCAGTCTCCCAAAGTGCTGGGATTATAGGCATGTGCCACTACACCTGGCCTCAAGCACCATTTAAACTGACTGGCCTATTCTGTCTGCCTAACTCTTATTTTTCCTGTGATGCTCAGCTGAGGTGTTGCTTGCACTGGGAAGCCATTCTGGCCTTCCAGAGGCAGTTCAGATGCCCCTCCCTCTGGCTTCCACAGCCCCTGGCCCTTCTTCCTATCATGCTCCATTAGGGATAAAATTTGTTCATATTTTGCCACTATCACCAGATTCCCACAGAAATGGCCCTTTTCTGACTTCACTCTGCTTCCCTCTGTATGCCCAGCATGAGGAACTGGGGCTGGCACAATGGGTTCTCAGTGTGTTTGCTGGATAAGGAAATGTGTTTAACACCCAAGTGTTAACCCAAGAGGAACAATCACACTGCAACTTTGAAAGGGCACCAAGTGAGCAATTATTTCAATTTTATACCAACTCTGCCTCCTAGGAGGGATCTGTAAACGACAGGTCTGGATATATTACATACATCAATAATTGTCAGAGAAACAATCAAAATCTCACTTGCAATCTCAAGAAGCATGAGCCATGCTCTTGATTTTGCAAAAAGTTGGGTAAATCAAAGTCTTTCTCTTACGGTACCTAAGGACATGCTAAAAATTTACCGACCCAGAAGGAAAATATCAAGAAGACGAAAAGACAAAATAAGTGACTGCTCTATGACAACAACTTGAAAAAAACCAGAATAAATGTGCAGACTAGTAAGTATATTTATTTAAAATAGATTTCTACCTAGTTACAGATGCCACCTACCTGAAGACACATTAGACACGCACATCTCACTATGCTTGATTGGATTTAAAAACTGTGCCTGTGGTTTCATAATCCAAAGAGTTGTGGGAACCAGAATAGAAATTCAAAATCTTAAAGACCATTTGGATCAAAGATGGGGAGGATTAAAAATGTTATGAGCAATTATGAAATAAAACTGAAGGCTGAATTAGTCAGGTTGGAGAGATAGAAAACAAATTAATGTGGAAAATACACAAATTCTGAGAATTAAAAGCAACAGGCCAAACTTGTTCTGTGTATCACTACAACAACTTAAAAGCCATGGATATCACTGCTTCTTAGAGTAAGAGTGATCCCGTTTGGAATTGTCCGTTGCCACTGACAATTGCAATCGGATTACGAGGAAAAGAGGTTTTTCTTCATTACAGGATTTCAGCATCAATGTCAAGAGCATGAGTGAATGCCTCACATGGGGGCCTAAAACGTGATATTTTAATGCGCCTAAACTCTGATGAAATCATGGAAAGCATAGCAACAGGGAACTAAACCCCTGGGAGGCTATTAGCAGTTTAGCATCTCATTTCTTGTGGGAATGTGAATGCCATGTACCCAAGTACTCAAGCACCCACAATGGTGCTCAGTGCCACACCAGGAGGTTCTATACTTCCAATTTACCCACCTGGATCGTCCCATTGCTTTCCCTTCCTCCCCCACCCCTTTCACTCCTGGGACTCTCCCAGCAGCAGGGGGGTTGATGTGAAAGGCTGCAAAGGTATGAGTAATAGCCTGTTTCTTGAAAATACAGAGAAAGCAGTTTTGGCACTAATATCACCTGTTTAGGGGCTCAGAGGGGGCAATATTAAGCTCTAGACTGAAGTTTCAAAGATTCTTTAGTTCTCAGGGTATTTGCCCTCAGGGGCAGCAGTAATAATTTATACAACATCTGTCCCTGGTCCGTGACATTTGAAAACACCAGTTTCGAAAACCAGGAGAGGCCAGGCGCGGTGGCACATGCCTGTAATCCCAGCACTTTGGGAGGCTGAGGCAGGCGGATCGCCTGAGGTCACTAGTTCAAGACCAGCCTGGCCAACATGGTGAAACCCTGTCTCTACAAAAACTACAAAAATTAGCCGGGTGTGGTGGTGGGCGCCTGTAATTCCAGCTACTTGGGAGGCTGAGGCAGGGAGAACTGCTTTGAATCCAGCAGGCAGAGGTTGCAGTGAGCCAAGATTGCACCACTGTACTCCAGCCTGGGCGACAGAGCGAGACTCCGTGTCAAAAATAAATAAGTAAATAAATACCAGGAGAGACTGAGTCACACCATTCAGTGTATGCATTTCATAAAAACTATAAAGTGGCATCTTGAATCCTCCTGGTTCTTAGGCTGTGATTGTTACTTCCATCAGACTCATAAACAACCACAAAGTCCAACACGCTGCATCTATTTGGACTAATTAGGAGCAAATACTTCTCACTGGAGAAGCTTGAGCCATAAGTGCCATAGGTACATATTTTTAAAGAAACATTCCCTACTCACTAGGGCAGTGAAAAAAATCAATCTGGATGAGAAATCAGGGGTCCTGCTAATGAGCACGGTGGCTTTGACCATTAATAATAATAATAGCGGCCAGGCGTGGTGGCTCAAGCCTATAATCCCAGCACTTTGGGAGGCCGAGACGGGCAGATCACGAGGTCGGGAGATCGAGACCATCCTGGCTAACACCGTGAAACCCTGTCTCTACTAAAAAATACAAAAAACTAGCTGGGCAAGGTGGCGAGCGCCTGTAGTCCCAGCTACTCGGGAGGCTGAGGCAGGAGAATGGCGTAAACCCGGGAGGCGGAGCTTGCAGTGAGCTGAGATCCAGCCACTGCACTCCAGCCTGGGCGACAGAGCGAGACTCTGTCTCAAAAAAAAAAAAAAAAAAAAAAATAATAATAATAATAGCAACACTATGACACATATGGAAGTCTGATCTGAATTATGTGGTTTTCTTTCATACATCCTATATAATTTTCACAACATTGCAGCAAGATAGACTTTGATCCCATTTCACAGTTTAGGAAATGGAGAAAAGAAGGTTACAGAACTAGCTAGTGGTGGAGGCTGGGGTTTGACCCTATCCAGGGAGTTACACCTGCTTACCTGGATGTCGGCCTTCTCAGTTCACCACACAAATCCACCGACCTTGCTGCCCTTCATTTGTTTCTCACCTATTAGATGAGGTTTTTGCTTGGCCAGTCTCTGAAGTCACCTGCTGCTATAAAATGCTCAATTTCCAAGTTGCTGTAGTGAGCTAACCTTTGTTGCTAATTTGAGGTGCTCCTGAAGAGTTGTTTCATCCTGCACAGGGATAGATGTTATAATTTATAATGAACATGTTTGTTGTTTGTAAATGTGTGCTTCTAAACTGCCAGAGAATCCCTGAGAGGAGGCTGGTCTTCCTGACATTCTGTTCACTATTAATTTGTTTTGCAAACCGTTTTAATGGAAGAAAAAATATATAAACCACCACCCTGCCCCTGTGTATACTAGTGGTTCCACAGCATCAGCATCACTTGGTAACTTATAGAAATGCACCTTCCTCGCTGGGTGTGGTGGCTCACGTCTATAATGAGGGAGGCTGAGGCAGGAGGATGGCTTGAGCCCAGGAGGTGGAGGCTGCAGTGAGCCATGACTCCACCACTGGACTCCAGCCTGGGCGACAGAAGAAGGCCCTAACTCTAAAAAGAAAGAAAGAAGTACACATTTCTAGGGCTCAATCTAGAGAGATTGAACAGAACTCTGGGCGTGGGGCTCAGCGATCTGAGTTTTGACAACCCCCCTACCCCCAGTTCCTTTGAGAACGCTGGTCTGAGATGACTGATTCTCAGCTTGGAACACTTGAGTTACTGAGGTGATTGAGCCTAAGAGTCAGTTGGAGCCAGGACTAGCAGGCTGCGAATACGTTCGTTTAACAATGGAATACCATTTTCAAATCATCATGCATTTCTGTTCTGGGTGCCATCTCCTGTGCAGGGGAGGACTGGAAAGACAGGGAAATTCTGGTAGCCTTGGGAAGGCAGAAGGGTGGGACTTGGCTGGCCAGGGGACGGGGACGGAGGGGGAGGGAGGAGGAGGAGGAAGCCGCCAGGCCTCACAACCCATCTGGTTGGAAACGTCCTGCAGTGCCCGAGCCGCAGGAGCCGGAGCCAATTGCAAGTTTATATAATAGAGTCAGTCTCCCCGGGCCTCCCCTCTCCGCCCCACCCCTGCCGTCTTTGGGAATGGGGGAGGAAGGCTTTCTGTGAAATAACAGGCTGGATCTAGGACGGAGGATGGCTTTTCTGGGTTGACAACTAGGGGCCAGTGCTGGGTGTGAGAAACTCCTGGGGTCCTGTTTTGGGATCCAGACACCTCGGGCGCCGCGCAGGCCTCCCTGTGCCTCGGGAGCGGCCCCGCCTAGGGGCCGGGAGCTGAAGGGAGGTGTCCGGGTCGAGCGTTCGCGCGGCTGCCTGCCGCACGGTGTGAGCTCGCTGGGTTTATGTAACGACTGCCCTTCGCGGAGTACCGTGTCATGCACCGAATCACGGAGGACAGAGAAGGCGGGGGCCTGGGCCGCGACGCCCGCCCACGTGACCGTCAGATGACTGGGGTCTAAGTTTGCACGCGCTCCTTTACCGTAACGCTGAAGGCTCGTAATCAACATCGATTATTAGTCATCCCCAAGTGACATTTGATATGAGCAACAGCTCAGGACGGGGAAATGGCAACGCGGATGCTGATGGAGACGAGGAACTGGCTGCTGCGACCGCCTCTGATTTGGGCTGGAACGGGAGTTTATGCTGAGTCAAGGAAACCCACCGCGAAGGGTGCCAGGGAAGACAAGGGCACTTTTCTGGACAAAGAATCTTAGATTCTTTGGGGCTAGATGCAGAGAGTCCGGGAGAAACTGTTCACCGGGTGCCGGTCAGGCGGCTGACCACGCAAGCCACACTTTAGATTTGTGGGGTTGGTTTTAGAAGTCACATGAGGTCTGCCTGGACGCCCCTCCCGATCACGTCAATTATCTGTCACAACTTCTCTAGGCTGGAGTGCGCCCCAGGGACCAGCCCCATGCCCCCCACAGGGGAGTTGGTTACAGTTGCAGAATCTCGGCCCCACCCGATCTCCAGAGCCCCAGCCTGCGCTAGAAGGATATCACCAGGGGATGGGGGGGGAGGGGGGATGGAGGGAGATGGTGGGGGCGGGAAGGTGGTCACGGATGCAGAGGCTGTCCTGTCTGCTGAGGGAAAGAGCCCGTCCCAAGCCCTACATGGGCTCCTACTGCACTCCAGGATTTGGGGGAATGCAGAATCTTGGTCTTTGAGCTTTCATTAATTCCATAAAGGTTTCTCAAAAGTCTAAATTCTAGACCCAAGACAGTGGGAATTAAACAGGGCTAAATATGACGCTATTGGCTATACCAGGACCACGCCTGAGCATTGAATGCACGCTCCCGCTATGCATAACTTATTTATTTTAAAAGAAAGAAGGAAGAAAGGGAGAGAAACAAGGTGTTTCTTAACAGTAAAGGCGGGGAGGAGGGGAGAGGCAACTCGTTGCTTTCCCTGGCAACAGTTAACTCCATAAGCAATTTCCTCACTTAAAAGAAAAACAAATGAAGTAGAGTGGTAGGCTTTTGAAAGGAGGAGCACAGAGCTCCGGTGAGTGGAAACCTGGCTTTTATTTACCTTAGGGCCTTGTTAAAACATATTTGCCTTGAGATAAAAGGTTTTCTTTTGGGACGATCCCAAAATGACTTTGCTTGATTCAATTAAGCAAGACCTAACGAAAGAGAATTCCAGCTTCAAGATATGCATCATCTTACCAGGTGAGTTGTAAATACATTCTGACCAGGTTTCAGAGGCAAGCTCTTGAAAATTTAATGTATTTAAAAAATGCATATCCTTGCCACAAATTACTTTGAAGAAGATCGCTGAGCTGATTGCATGCTGAGATAATTATTCTGTATCACCACTTAGGGAACAAGATTTTTTGATAAATCCTACAGTGTCAGTCTTTGTTAATGACTTGGGAGGAGAAGGAAAGAATTCGATATAGCTGAGGCTGGTTTTATTCTCTTGCTTCTTTCCCATGAACGCAGGCTGTGGGAAGCAGGTAGAGTCTTGGTTTATGAACTCTGAACGCTATTGAGTAACCTGCTCACCCGTCAAATCCCTAATCCCAGAATGAAGGTGTCCAGATGGTATTGGAGTAGAATACGAAACTGAGAGGTGAAGCCAGCTGGACTTCTGGGTCAGGTGTCACTTGGAGAACTTTTATGTCTCACAAGAGGATTGTAAAACGCACCAGTCAGCGCTCTGTAGCTAGCTAGAGGTTTGTGAAATGCACCAATCAATGCTCTGTAAAAACGCACCAATAGGCACCCTGTAGCTAGAGGTTTGTAAAATGCACCAACCAGCACCCTGTAAAATGGACCGATCAGCACTCTGTAAAATGGACCAATCAGCAGGACATGGGCGGGGACAAATAAGGGAATAAAAGCTGGCCACCAGGCCGGCAGAGGCAACGTGCTTGGATCACTTTCCATGCTGTGGAGTCTCTCTTCTTTCACTCTTCACAATAAGTCTTGCTGCTGCTCAGTGTTTGGGTCTGTGCCATCTTTAAGGGCTGACACTCACCTCGAAGGTCTGCAGCTCCATTCTTGAAGTCTGCGAGACCATGAACCCACCAGAAGGAACAAACTCTGGACACAAAACCAGTCTCCAGCTGGGCAGGGCCCTGCCTGTGCCTTACGCACTTCCCCTCCTGAAGACTCCCACCTGTGAATAGAGAGATGCTAGTGTGTTGCTGGGTGCTGATGGGGTAAAGCCCTAGCCTGTCCCCTCGTTATGGATAATATGGAAGTCAGGGTTCTCAGGTGCTGGTGCACCAGCTCTCCCCACATCCTGCATATGACAGCACAGGCTCATTTCTCACTACTGTGTCCCACTGAGCCTGGATGTGACCTCAGAAGAATCCTTAGCACCGTTAAATCTCTTCATGCTTTCCTTTCTTTCTTTCTTTCTTTTTTTTTTTTTTTTTGACAGGGTCTGTCTCTGTCATCCAGGCTGGAGTACAGTGGCGCCACTGTGGCTCACTGCAACCTCCGCCTCCTGAGCTCAAGTGATTCTCCCTCCTCAGCCTCCCTGGTAGCTGGACTACAGGCGCGCACCATCACACCCCGCTAATTTGTGTGTTTTTTGGTAGAGACGGCGTTTCGCCACATCCCCCAGGCTGATCTTCCAACTCCTGGGATCAAGAGATCTGCTTGCTTTGACCTCCCAAA
Source organism: Macaca thibetana thibetana (assembly GCF_024542745.1). Classification (NCBI taxonomy): domain Eukaryota; kingdom Metazoa; phylum Chordata; class Mammalia; order Primates; family Cercopithecidae; genus Macaca; species Macaca thibetana. Next base: position 91,976,882 of record NC_065584.1, read on the forward strand.
GTGCTGGGCTTATAGGCATGAACCACTGTGCCTGGCCTCATTCTTTCAATAACTTAATAAATACTTACTAGGAATCTATTCTATACAAGTCACTGATATGACATAGAAAGAAGAAAAGAGAGAGAAAGAAAAATATAGATGGATGAATGGTGCCTAGAAACAGTACTTTATGCTATAAAATAAAGGCACTAGAACGATGGTTAGTGATTGGGAGGAGTAACTTTAGATATGGTAATCAAGGAAAGCCTCTTTGAGGAGGTAACATGAGGAAGAGTTATTTCAAAAGCCAGAGGGGAAAGCCAGGCCAAAACAAAACCAACAAAACAGGCCAGGCGCGATTATAATCCCAGCACTTTGGGAGGCCAAGGTGGGCAGATCACAAGGTGAGGAGTTTCAGACCAACCTGGCCAATAAAGTGAAACCCCATCTCTACTAAAAATAAAAAAATTCACCAGGTGCGGTGGTGTGTTCCTGTGGCCCCAGCTACTTGGGAGGCTGAGGCAGGAGAATCACTTGAACCCAGGAGGCGGAGGTTGCAGTGAGCCGAGATCACGCCATTCCACTCCAGCCTGGACGACAGAGCAAGATTCCATCTCAAAAACAAAAATAACCAAAACAACAACAACAACAACAACAACAACAAAAACTGTGTGTGCAAAGGCCCTGAGGCAGGAATGAACTTAACATGATAAAAAACCTGGCCCAGAGGATGGACCCAGTGAACCACCTTGGACACATGTCCTTGGCATTTGATGAGTTGCCCCTGTGTGATCTCTAATTCTTGATGACTAGGCTGAAGTGAGAGCTGGACTCATAGGTGTGTAGACGGGGGTCTGTAGGCCCATGTGGCTATTCATCCTCACCGAGGCAGCATTTCTGATGAAGTTATAGCTGTATGGTATTTCATGGTCAACTTTAGTTTTAATGGGAGGTATGTGAGGAAGCAATATAGTATAATGGCTAGAATTAGAAGATCTTGGTTGAGATCATAGCTCTTCTTACTGGTTTTCTGACCATAAACAAATATTTTACATACCCTATAACTCAGTTTTCCCATGGAGGTAAAGATAAAACTATCTCACGGGGCAAAAAACAAATCACTGAATGGCTAAATCACCAAACAATTAATTCACCAAACTTGGCAATTTACCAAAGCCTTGCATTAAACAATATTTTAGATATTTTAAATGAATATGAATATTCTTCAAAATATAGATCCTTATTATGTATTTGATATACATTGAGAATATTTAGAAATATAGTAAAGAATGTGTGTAGCTCATTAATATATTCATGAATATTACAGTTTAATAAAGGGAGTGTTAGAAAATCTCTATATGCTTAAATTATATTTTAGCAATAATCATAACATGAAATGAATAACAAAAATAGATAGAAAATAAATGCAAACACTGGAAATTTCCATTTATTGAATCTTTATATAATCTTGTAAATAAAATGAATAAAAATAAATTATCATGCAAAAAAAGGGAAAAACTCAATCCAGTTATTCAATCAGTTTTATATTTGCCAAAGATTAAACATTAATATTTTGGTTATAGCCTCGTGTAACATTATTTTATGTAAATAATTGTTCAGTAACTAATGTGTCCGGAATTGGTAGGCTCTTGGTCTCATGACTTCAAGAATTAAGCCGCAGACCCTCGCGGTGAGTGTTACTGCTCTTAAAGATGGTGTGTCCGGAGTTCTTTCAGATGTTCAGATGTGTCTGGAGCTTCTTCCTTCTGGTGGGTTCGTGATCTTGCTGACTTCAGGAGTGAATCTGCAGACCTTTGCAGTGAGTGTTACAGCTCTTAAAGGCAGCCTGGACCCAAAGAGTGAGCAGCAGCAAGATTTTCTGTGAAGAACAAGAGACCAAAGCTTCCACACTGTGGAAGGGAACCCCAGCGGGTTGCCGCTGGCTAGTTGGGGCAGCCTGCTTTTATTCCCTTATCTGGCCCCACCCACATCCTGCTGATTGGTCCATTTTACAGAGAGCAGATTGGTCCATTTTGACAGAGTGCTGATTGGTGCGTTTACAATCCCTGAGCTAGACACAGAGTGCTAGACAGAAAAGTTCTAGAAGTCCCCACTAGGTTAGCTAGATACAGAGTGCTGATTGGTATATTTACAAACTTTGAGCAGACACAGAGTGCTGACTGGTGTATTTACAATCCCTTAGCTAGACATAAAAGTTCTCCAAGTCCCCACTAGACTCAGGAGCCCAGCTGGCTTCGCCTAGTGGATCCTGTGCCAGGGCCACGGGGGAACTGCCTGCCAGTCCGGTGCCATGCATGGGCACTCCTCAGCCGCTGGGCAGTTGATGGGACTCCACGCAGAGGAGCAGGGGGCAGCGCTAGTTGGGGAGGCTCGGGCCCCATGGAAGAGGTGCGTGGAGCGCTGGTTTTGGGCATGGTGGGCTGCAGGTCCTGAACCCTGCCCCACTGGGAGGCAGCTGAGACCCGGCTAAAATTCGAGTGCAGTGCAGGAGGCCGGCACTGCTGGGGGACCTGGTTCGCCCTCTGCAGCTGCTGGTCCAGGTGCTAAGCCCCTCACTGCCCAGGGCCTGCGGCGCCAGCCAGCAGCTCCAAGTGCAGACCGCCCAGCCCACACCCACCAGGAACTCGCGCTGGCCCAAGAGAGCCATGTACAGCCCACACTCCCACCTGCCCCTCTCCCTCCACACCTCCCCCAAGTAGAGGGAGCCCTCTCTGGCCTCAGGCAGCCCAGAGAGGGGCTCCCATGGTGCCATGGTGGGCTGAAGGGCTCCTCAAGCACTGCCAGAGTGGATGCCGAGGCCGAGGAAGCACCAAGAGTGAGAGCTGCTAGCATGTTGTCACCTCTCAATCCCCCCCTAAACAGGACACCCCAACTGCTGTTGGGAATTTGGCTGATGACTGCTTTAGCTACTTCCTGCTGGATAGGGGCGATGAAGGGGCCCTGCAGTTGTAGTGTCCTCCAGAGGGGAGCTCTCTAGGCCAGTGAAAGTGCTAGCAGGTCAGTCCAGGGGTCCTCAGTAGAAGTTGTTAGTTGAACTCATTTGGGGTTCCATTTGTAAGACTATTTGTAGCTTGATGGTCTCGATTCTAGAGGAAACAAATTTGACAAGAAGGTTAAAAATACAGGGCCCAAAGGCGAGGAACAGCAAGATGGCTGCCACGGGACCTAGAAAGGGGAGACTGCCATGTTACCCAACTCCAGAGGTATAAGAGTTTGAAAGGCTTTGATTTCAGAAGCCTTTTTCTGTAAACGCTGGGTGGCATCTCGTACTATCCCTGACTGGTTAGTGTAAAAACAACACTCTTCCTCTAAGAAGGTGCAGAATCCTCCTTTCTCAGGAGGTCTAGGCCTCAGCGGTTTTGGAAAGTCACTGCTGCCAAAGAGTCTATTTGGGATTGTAGAGTAAGGATAGATTTCGTTATTTCTTGCAAACTGTCTGAGAAGTACTTTGACAGTGTGTGGTAGTAGGATAATGAAATAGATAAACCGGCTATTCCGGTTCCTGTAGCAGTAGCCATTCCTAACCCTATAGGTAGGGGTGATAGTTGTATGGCTCTGTGCTGATGGACTTGAGCTTTGAGGGGTACTGATAAGGTCTGATTTCTGGGGGCAATGTTAATGTTGGGACTTAGAAAGACTAAGGTGCAGGTACCTGTCCAGTTAGTGGGGAGGCAGATATAGGTCGACATTCCACATAAGAAGAATATACCGTGGCTGGGTAGACAGAAATTTACCCTGGCTTTTAAAGGAATAGGTTACAGTTTTTTTTCTTTACTACTTCCATCTCTCTTTCTTTCTCTTCAACTTCTCCTTTGTCTCTCTCTCTCCGACTCCTTCTTTGACTCTTCCTCTCTTTCCTTCTTTGACTTCCTGTCTCTCTGTCTCTCCCTCTGTCTCTCTCTTTGTCTCTCTTGTTTCTTCCTCTCTCTCTAAGTGAACTGTGTAAAAGGTAGAGCTTAGTCAACTACTAATGTTGTTGTAACAATTTTTTTTAATTTGTCTTTTAGTGTTTTTTTTTTTTTCTTTTCTTTTTTTTTTTTTTTGAGACAGAGTCTAGCTCTGTTGCCCAGGCTGGAGCGCAGTGGCACTATCTCCGCTCACTGCAAGCTCTGCCTCCCGGGTTCACACCATTCTCCTGCCTCAGCCTCCCAAGTAGCTGGGATTACAGGCGCCTGCCACCATATCCGGCTAAGTTTTGGTATTTTTTAGTAGAGACGGAGTTTCACCGTGTTAGCCAGGATGGTCTCAATCTCCTGACCTCGTGATCTGCCCGCCTCGGCCTCCCAAAGTGCTGGGATTACAGGTGTAAGCCACGGTGCCTGGCCTTGTCCTTTAGTTTAAAACAAACAACAATTAGAAGAAAAGAATAAACTTAAGTGTCAAATTTAATTAAATATTTTATACATGGACTAAAATTTGCATTCATCAAACAAAAATATTACACCTTGTACTTCTCACTGTTTCACTGTTTCAAATTTTAAAACACAGATCAAAACTCAGGCAGTTACATAGAGTGAGAGAATTGAGCTACATCAAGTTCTGTTTTCTTTCTCTATTATCAGTGTGCTATCAGTGTTTACTTTGATTCTACACTTTAAAGGCAGGCATAAATAGTATCACAGGGCTGAAAATGCTAGCTGAGCCACTCCAAATTGTTATAGTAACAAACATCTCAAAAACAAACAAACCCTATTGCTTGAGTTCATCTGTGGAGGACTGCTGTAATTAGGAATTTTCTGAATTAAGTTATATGTAGAATGATAACGCTTATTAAGGGATAAGTAATTAGAATGTGTTAATTTGAAGCTTACAAGCATATCACTCAAACTCAACAGTAGTCCCTGCAATTATTTAGAACTTAAACCAAAAAATATTTGAGGAGGGGAGGTGACTTTTGTCACTGATGTTACTTAGAACTGCCAGGACATAGCATGGTAAAGAGAGGATCAATTTTTAGTTGGTTTTATTCTTGTTTTTTTTTTTTTTTTTTTTTTTTTCTTGAGACAGAGTCTCACTCTGTCGCCCAGGCTGGAGTGCAGTGGCGCGATCTCGGCTCACTAGAAGTTCCACCTCCCGAGTTCATGCCATTCTCCTCCTCAGCCTCCGGAATAGCTGGGACTACAGGTGCCCGCCACCACACCCGGCTAACTTTTTGTGTTTTTAGTAGAGACGAGGTTTCACCGAGTTAGCCAGGGTGGTCTCAATCTCCTGACCTCGTGATCCACCCATCTCGGCCTCCCAAAGTGTTGGGATTACAGGCAAGAGCCACTGTGCCCATCCTATTCTTGTTTTTAAATTATTGACAGTGTACCCCTCCTACCACACCCTCAGTATCCTACTGCATTTAGTAACCAGCAACACCATTACTATTTATAATTGTGGTATCTGCTGTAATGGGTGTCACAGAGTCCTCTGAGGTAGAGTGTCCAGGTGTACCTAGGAGGACTTCCTTGAAGAAGGGATTTATTTTTTTATTTTATTTTTTTTAAACGGGGCTCTGTCACCTAGGCTGGAGAGCAGTTGTGCAATCATAGCTCATTGCAGCCTCAAACTCCTGGGCTCAGGTGATCCTCCCACTTCAGCCTCCTGAGTAGCTGGGACTATAGGTGCATGCCACTAATGCCCAGCTAATTTTAATTTTAATTTTTTTTTGGTAGAGATTGGGGAATCTTACTGTGTTACCCAGGCTGAGCTTGAACTCCTGGCCTCAAGCAATCTTGTGACCACGGCCTCCTAAGTAGCTAAGACCACAGGTGTGAGCCATTGCACCCAGTTAAGAAGGGATTTTTAAAGAATGATTTAATATTATTTACGTACCATAAAATTTACCTCTTAAAGTGTTGCAGTTCAGTGGTTTTTAGCATTTTCACAGAGTTTTATAACCATCAGTACTGTCTAATTTCAGAACATTTTCATCAACCCAGAAAGAAATTCTGTCCCCCTGAGCAGTCATTTTCCAGGACCCCCAACCCAGCCCCTGGCAACCATGGGTGTGCTTTGTGTGAAGAGAGGCTCTTGAGCTGAGACCTGAGATGTGAATAGAAGTCAACCTGTCAGATAGTGAGGGAAGGCGGACAGCAGCGTGAACAGTATCTAGCACAGCACAGGTGAAGGCAAGAAATTAACAGGAGACCTGCGTGGCCAGGGCACAGAATATGAAGGTGAGTGGCTTGAGCTACAGCACAGCGTACTGGGGAAGACCCAGCCCACAGGGACTTTGCTGGTTCTCCTAGTAGCAAGGAGGCCCTGAGGTCTGACGCAGAGCCTTCCCGGCAATACACGCTCAGAAAACATGGAGGGAACTACCCTGTAAATACATCTTTCATAGTCTTTTAAAACATCATAAAGGATTGCTCTATTTTATTTTTATATATTATTTATTTATTTTTATTTCTATTTTTTTGAGACAGAGTCTCTCTCTGTTTCCCAGGCTGGAGTGCAGTGGCACGATCTCTGCTCACTGCAACCTCCACCTCCTGGACTCAAGCAATTCTCAAGCAAGCCTCCTGAGTAGCTGGGACTACAGGGTGCGCTCCACCACGCCCGACTGATTTTTGCATTTTTAATAGAGACGGAATTTCATCATGTTGGCCAGGCTGGTCTCGAATTGCTGACCTCAAGTGATCCACTCGTCTAGGCCTCCCAAAGGGCTGGGATTACAGGCACGAGACGCCACACCTGGCCAGATTGCTTTATTTTAAATATTTACAACATAACATCAGAAATAGGAGAGACATACATGTGTGCTCCCCCTGTCGTGGTGTAATCTTACTGTCTTGTAGAAATCTGGCTTGGACATTTAGACTGCACAAATAGCCATGCTAAACCTGCAAATCACCTGTAACTGATTTTCTCAGGAAACACCAACTCCAAACTTGGAACTCCTTGTTGAGTTTTGACAGGATGAGGGATGGAACTCAGATTAAAGATCTGGAGGGTGGAGCAGAGATTCAGAGTAAGTTCTTTGTCATTTGAATTTCTTCCTATTGACTTTTTCTTTTTTTTTTTTAATTTGATTGCTTGTTTAGTTGTTTTTGTTGTTTTTTTGTTTGTTTGTTTGTTTGTTTTTAGAGACAAGGTCTTGCTCTGTCACCCAGGTTGGAGTGCAGTGGTGTGATTACAACTCACTACAGCCTCTGACTGCTGGGCCCAGGTGATCCTCCCCACTCAGCCTCTCAAGTACCTGGGACTGCAGGTTCACCACCTTGCTAGGTTAATTTCTTCATTTTTGTAGAGACGGGGGTCTCACTATTTGATATTTGAGGCCAGGCTGGTGTTGAACTCGGTCTCAAAATATCCTCCTGCCTCAGCCTCCCAAAGTGCTAGGATTACAGGTGTGAGCCACTGTCACTGTGCCCAACCCTGTTTTTTTAATTTGAAATTTAATTCTCCACTTGGTTCCTCTGAGAAGACTTTGGATTCCCCCTCGGAACCAGATGCAGACCAAAAGTCTCAGTCCTTGCCCCATCCCTGGCTACTCTGTTCCATCCCTTGCCCCCATAACCACTTTTATTAGTTTCCTGTGTATTACTCTTGTGTTGTTTATGCAAATACATGCCAACATGCATATGCAATCTTATCTCTCCCTTTTCTTTCAGAAAAGATAGCATACTGTTCTAAGACTTGCTTTCCCCCCTGACTATAGTATGGAGAATTTTCCATATTAGGATACAGAATGCCCCTCATTCATTTTTTCTAACAGTTGCATGGTGTTACAAGGTTTATTTAACTGCTGTCCCATTGATGGACACTTGAGATGTTTCCAATATTCCTCCTTGTGATAATGTTACAATGATAGATCTTGTTCTTGCATAATTTTGTCCATGTGCAGCTGTGGTTGAATTCCCAGAGGTGGGATCACTGGGCAACAGTAGTACATTAGCCATCCTGTTAGACGTTTAAGTACCAGGTTGCCTTCTACAAGAATGGAACCATTTTTTCTTTCCATGAGCTAGGTTTGTGCACAGACATCTGTAGAGTGTTCTGAAACTTTTGGATTTTTCCAAGCTGATGTATAAAAGATGGTATCTCAGTGTAGTTTTAAATGTGCATTTTCTTCATCAAACATCCTTTATAAATTTAAGAGCCCAGCATGGGCAACATAATGAGACCCTGTCTTTGTTTTTACAAAAAAATTTTTTAAATTAGCTGGGTGTGGTGGTGCTCACTTGTAGTCCTGTCTACTCAGGAAGCTGAGGCAGGAAGATTGCTTGAACGCAGGAGTTCAAGGTTACAGTGAGCTATGATGGAGCCACTGCACTTCAGCCTGGGCATGAAAGCAAGACCATCTCTCAAAAACAAAAACAAAAAATGGCTGGGAGGTGGAGGTTGCAGTGAGCTGAGATTGCGCCACTGCACTCCAACCTTAGCGAGACTCTGTCTCAAAAAAGAGCCGTTTGTATTTCTTTTTTGTGAACTCTATTCCAATCTTTTGCCTCTTTTCTGTTGGGCTATAGGTTTTTCATATTCTCAATTTCTAGGAAGTCTTTATATATTAAGAAGGTATGAGTTGAAAATTTTTTTTCTCATTTACCTATCTTTTGGCTTTGCTATGATATTTTTCCCTCTCTAGAAGCTTTTTATTTTTATATAATCAATTTTTTTTTTTTGTTTATGGCTTCTGGATCTTTAAAATCATAGACAGGCCTTTCTACACCAAAATTCCAAATAAATTTGTTCATGTTTTCTTCCTACGCTGTTAAAATTTCATTTTTCACGTTTAAATTTCAATCCATTTGGAATTTATCCTCATGTACAGTGTGAGGTGTGGATCCAGCTCTGTCTTTTTGATGGTTATCCGTTTGTCCTAGCACCATGTATTTAAAATGTTAACATTTACCTCCTCTGAAATGAGTCACCAGATATATTTCTGTATGTCTCTGGGTCTCTTTCTGGATTTTTTGTGGACACTTGGCCATTTCCTCACTGTTTCAATTATGAACACTTTGTAGTCTGTTCTATTGGCAGGGAAATTTTCCTTCTTTTTTTCACAGCTTTTCTGTCCAGTCTTTCTTGTTTGTTGCTCCCATGTAAATGAGAATCAGCTTGTCTAATGGCAGAGAAAGGGGTAGTTATGTTTTTCTGCATTATATTACATTCCTACAGGTTTTTATTGATTCATTCATCCCTTGGTTGCAGCTGTCTACACACTGGGGTGCTTCATTTGCTCTGTTGACCCCATTTTTCCTAACCAGATCCATTCCTCAAGCCTGATCTACACATGCCTCTCCCACCTGCCTCTGCCCGCCACATTATCATATTCCAGGATCTCTGCAAAGCCTGCAGAGACAGACATTGTTCCTGCTGGGCTCCTGAGGTCCCCTCCATCACCTTCTCATCCCCAAGGGAGGATGATGGTGTCTGCTTGGCCTCTAGGTAATGCAGGTTGATGAAATTGAGCACAGTAGACAGCGTGTGCGGTGGGGTTGAAGGACTAATCCAGTGTAGAAACAGCATTTACAGGCTGTTGGAATCAAAGCGCTGGGCAGAGAGGACATTGAAAGTTGATTAACAACATTTCTCATTTTGCTGGCCACCTATGGGAAGGTGAGTGACACAGTCACATTCCACTAGGAAGGCTTGGGACATTTCCCCTGTTGGAGAACTGGACCTAGGGAAAAAGAAGGAGCAGGAGAGGCTCTGGTGTGGCTTTCGTTAGAGTCCTCCAGTCTTCAGGTTTTCTGCCTGCTAGACAACCCCTTCACAATACAGGAAAGGCAAGCATAGTTGCTGCTGGGAAGCTGGGATTGGGAATCCCAGTGCTCTAAATCACCAGTAAAACCAGGACAAAGACCTTCACCCTTTCATACCAGGGGAACAATGATACAGAATGTGATTTGAAAATCTTAACAGGCAAAGGATATGAAAAGATAATTATTATGAGCCCCCAGTGGCCACATAAATCTTTTACAGCCGTGTTCTTTCAACAACTACTCTTCTTTTTTTCTTTTCAGATATTCACTCGGGTCTCTAGACATGGTGACACCCCAGGGATGGTGGCAGCTGACAATCTAGGCAAGGAGCACTTGGTTACAGATGTTCTTTGGGTTTTCTTCAGTTTGTCATGCAGAGTCGCTGTCTCAACAAGCATATTCTCATAAGCCCTTGCAGACAGGGTCTGGTTATCTTCGCCTCTTCATCCCCAACTGCACGAACACTTGAGAAGGGCTCAGTGTATCATTCCTTTGATGGATCCATTGATGACAGCTCATTTTGGGCAGGTGTTTTATTGAATCAGAAGGAATCCCATCAGTAATCCCCTTTAAGGGAATTTATGCGGTCTGTTAGTTGCCAACTTAGTTCAGAAACTTCTGCTCAGAAACATGTCCTGAGCCTGCAGCTATAAGTTAGCTCATGCTCTGGCAGATTTTCAGACGTCTGTGACATCACCTCCACCTGACAGCTCTGCGTTCTCCTTAGAGATCTTGCCACATTTCTCCACCTCTCCTTAAATCTTGTTTTCAGAATTTTACGACACTCAAGTTCTTCCTGGGAGTCGTTGGCTCAGAGAGCGTAGGCCATCTGCCAAAGTCTGAGCCTCCTGGCGGGGCAGGGATGCACAGGCCTCAGGAACCTGGAACAGGTGCTTTGGTCTCACCTATGGAGACCTGTTGGTCTGCATCTGTGAAGACATCATAATCATCACTAGCAGTTTTAGTTTTCTGAATGACTGGGACATTCAAAGTTCTCCCAGTGCTGCGCTCACAGGTAGTCCTGGCCATCTGGGAAATAGGGGAGGCGGGTGCAAGAGGGCTGAGCAGGGGAGCCCCAGCTCTCTGTTGCCTTTTGCAGGCAAGAGGATAAAACAGCTGACATCTGTTTAGGGCGTGGGAATCCCATTACACTGGAAGCCTCAGATAAAGTAAACCAAAACATTTCATTAAAATTCATTTCCTTTTCTCACATCTTACTGAAAACAGAAAAATATTTCAACCTTGGCATAGCCACTGAATTATTCATCGGAAAATTAAAAACAAAATACAAAACAAAATTTTGATGCAACGCAGACTGGATCCCCCTGTCCCATGCTCCTTGCTGTCCCTGCCCCTGAGGTGAGGCTGGGGCCTGATCTTGCACCATGGCCCGCACCAAGGGGACCATGTTCTCTTGTCCTCTCATGGTAGCAGTCTGATCTTTCTTTTCTTTCTTTTTCTCCCTTCCCTAACCCTTCCCTATCCCTTCCCTATCCCTTCCCTTCCCTTCTCAGCCCTTCCCTTCCCTTCCCTTCCTTCCCTTCCCTTCCCTTCCCTTCCCTTCCCTTCCCTTCCCTTCCCTTCCCTTCCCCTCCCTTCCTTCCCTTCCCTTCCCTTCCCTTCCCTTCCCTTCCCTTCCCTTCCCTTCCCTTCCCTTCCCCCTTCCCTTCCCTTCCCTTCCCTTCCCTTCCCTTCCCTTCCCTTCCCTTCCCTTCCCTTCCCTTCCCTTCCTTCCCTTCCCTTCCCTTCCCTTTCCCTTCCCTTCCCTTCCTTTCCCTTCCCTTTCCCTTCCTTTTCCCTTGCCTTCCCCTTCCCTTTCCCTTCCCTTGCCTTCCCTTGCCTTCCCTCTTTCCTTCTTTCTTTTTTTGAGACAAGTTCTGGTTCTGTTGCCCAGGCTGGAGTGCAGTGGCATGATCTTGGCTCACTGTAACCTCTGCCTCCCCAGCTCAAGAGATCCTTCCACTTCAGCCTCCCAAGTAGCTGGGACCTACAGGTGCACACCACCAGGCCCAGATAATTTTTGTATTTTTTGTAGAGATGGGGTTTCGCCATGTTGTCCGGGCTGGCCTCAAACTCCTGAGCTCAAGCGATCCACCAGCTTCAGCCTTCCAAAGTGCTAGGATTACAGGCCTGAGCCACCACGCCCTGCCTGGTTATTTCTTAAAATGCTTATTTTATCTTTCAGCTCTTGTATTGTTTTATTGGATTCCTTAGATTCCTTGAATTGGGTTTCAACTTTCTGCTGAATCTTGATGGTTTTCATTCCTATACAGATTCATTCCTATCCTATCAGACTGTCATTTCTGTCTGGTTAAGAACCATTTAAAGTGAACTAGTGTGGTCATTTGGAGTGAGAAGACACTGGCTTTTTGAGTTGACAGAGTTCTTTTGCTGGTTCTTTCTCTTCTGTGTGGGTTGATTTTCCTTTAATCTTTGAAGTTGCTGTCCTTTCAATGGATTTTTTGCTTTTATCTTCTTTGATGCCCTTAAGGGTTTGACTGTGGTATAAGGTGGGTTCAGTCAACTGGCTTGGCTTCTGGAAGATTTCAGGGGCCAAAGGCACAGCTCAGCCCGACTAGGCTGTGTGCTCTAACCCTGGGGGGCTGGGACCAGGCCTATGTCTTTGTTCTCTGGCCCCTCAAGGTTAAGCACCTGCTGCACTGCAGGGGCCAGTGTGTTCCCAGTCCACTGGCTACAACACTCCAGTGGGGGGTACCTGCCAAAGTGCTTCACTGGGGTGGTGGCAGTGGGGTCTGCCCTCATGCATGCATGGCAACCATCACCTCTTCTTTGAGAGTTGTTTTTCTATTCCCTGATGGGCATCCTTTAGAAATAACGTTAGGGGGATCTTCTTGTAGTAAATTTCCTCGGGTCTTATTTTTCTAAATATTGCTTTATTTGCCTCAGACTTGGAAGTTACTTTTGCTAGATGGAGAATGAAAGTTATTTTTCTTCTAGCACTTTAAAAAATAGTACTCCATTGTCTCCTGGCTCCATAGTTGCTCTTAAGAAGGCAGCTGTCAATCTAATTATCATTTTCTTTTTTTTTTTTTGAGGTAGTGTGTTGCTCTGTTGCTCAGGCTGGAGTGCAGTGGTATGATCTCGGCTCATTGCAACCTCTACCTTCTGGGTTCAAGCAATTCTTCCATCTCAGCCTCCCAGGTAGCTGGGACTACAGGTGCGTGCCACCATGTCTTGCTAATTTTTGTATTTTTAGTAGAGACGGGGGTTTCACCATGTTGGCAAGGCTGGTCTCGAACTGCTGACCTCAGGTGATCTGCCTGCCTTGGCCTCCCAGAGTGTTGGGATTACGGGCGTGAGCCATGGCGCCTGGTCCTAATTGCCATTCTCTTGAAAGGATCTGTCATTTCCTCCTGGTTCTTTTTTTTTTTTGAAACACAGTCTCTCTGTCGCCCAGGCTAGAGTGCAGTGGCACTATCTCAGCTCACTGCAACTTCCGCCTCCCAGGTTCAAGCGATTCTCGTGCTTCAGCTTCCTAGTAGCTGGGACTACAGGCGCATGCCACCATGCCTGGCTAATTTTTGTAATTTTAGTAGAGATGGAGTTTTATCGTATTGGTCAGGCTGGTCTTGAACTTCTGACCTCAGGTGATCCACCCGCCTCGACCTCCCAAAGTGTTGGGATTACAGGCATGAGCCACCATGCCCAGCCCTTCTGGCTCCTTTTATAGTCATCTTTTTGTGTTTATTGTTTTGCAGTTCGACTACTGTGTGTTTAAGTGGGGACTTTTCCCTTATTTTCCCTGCTTTGGGGATTGGTTGGAATTCCAGAATGTTAGGGTAGATGTTTTTCATTAATTCTGGAAAAATTTCAAGCATTATTTTTTCAAATCTTGACTCTTCCTCATTCTAATTTCTCCATCTGGAACCTCAGTTAGATAGTTACTGGGGTTTCATCATTCTATTCTTCCTTTCTTTTAACCTGCCTTTCAAGTTTTCCATCTGTGTGTTCATCTGTGCTGCATTCTGGGTAATTTCTTCAGACACGTTTTCCTGTTTATTGGCGATTAAAGACATTCCTTTCTAGAAGTTCTTTCCCCCTGGAATCTTATTGGGCAATTTGAAAAATCTTGGCCCTTTAAATTCTTTATTTAAATGTCTTGAAACTTATTTAATATCATTATCTTCTATATGGAATAGTTTTAATATCTGTGGTCTTTGTGGGTCCAATTCTGTAGTTTATGCTTATTCTTCTCTGGCAATTTCTTTAATCATATGCTCAGGGATTTTTGAAGTCAAGTGTGAATGACCTCAAAATGGGTGCCTTTGCCCTCGTGTCCAAACATCTGCGTGGCCTAATATTGAGGAGAGTCATGGTATCATTTTTTGAGTTTCTCCAGGTTTCAATCTAATATATGAAAGCCATCCTCTTGTGGGCATTTCATTTGCCTTTTCATACTTGCTCAGTTTAAAATACCTTAAAACTATTTGTTGTTTTAGAGTAATGTGCATCTCATTCTTGTGTTGGTGTGTTCATCAGTTTAACCCTTTGGGAAGGCTAGGATCTTAATAGGTTTATAAACGAACACTGGAAACAGTCTTAGTCTGTCACAATTTGGAAGCTGCTAGTTGAATTTTATTGAGGGGACGAGTTAAAGGAGAAGGTCAGCTTGGCCCTCACCCTGCATCTGTAGCTTAGCAGCAAGTACTGCCATGTCCATTGCCAAAACCTGGCTCAAGTCTCCCATCTCGCTCTCTCCATCTTCAATGCCATCACTAGACTAAGTTGTCATCGTATCTTGCATGAACTCTTGGCACTCTGATTCTCTGATTTGGTTTCCTATTGCAGTGTATTCTAGAGGAAGCAACACACACACACACACACACACACACACACACTCTTACTTATCCCATGCTGAATGAATATCTACCTTTCTGCCTCTTGCAAGTTTTTCAAAGTTGATGTTAAAAATTATGAATGCATGGGCAAAGGATTTGAACAGACAGACATTTCTCTCTCTTTCTTTCCTTCTTTCTTTTTCTTTCTTTCTTTCTTCCTTTCCTTTCCTTTCTTTTTTTCTTCTTCTTTTTTTTTTTTTTTTTGATGATGTCCTGCTCTGTTGCCCAGGCTGGAGTGCAGTGGCACGATCTCAGCTCACTGCAACCTCTGCCTCCCGTGTTTTCATCATGTTGGCCAGGGCTGGTCTTGAACTCCTGACCTCAAGTGATCCGCCTGCCTTGGCCTCCCAAAGTTCTGGGATTACAAGCATGAGCCACCGTGCCCAGCCTTGAATAGACATGTCTTCAAAGAAGATGTATTCATGGCCAATAAGCTTATGAAAAGATGCTCAACGTAACTAATCATTAGAGAAATGCAAGTCACAAAAACATGAGAACTGGCTGGGCGTGGTGGCTCATGCCTGTAATCCCAGCACTTTGGGAGGCTGAGGTGGGTGGATCACCTGAGGTCAGCAGTTTGAAACCAGCCTGCCAACATGATGAAATCCCGTCTCTACTAAAAATACAAAAAGTTAGCCAGGCGTCATGGTGAGCACCTGTAATCCTAGCTACTTGGGAGGCTGAGGCAGGAGAATCACTTGAACCCAGGAGGCAGAGGTTGCAGTGACCCAAGATTGCACTACGGCACTCCAGCCTGGGCAACAGACCAAGACTCCATCTCAAAATAAACAAACAAAATGACAACAACAACAACAACCAAACAAAAACACAAAAAGTGGCAAGTGTTGCTGAGGATGTGGAGAAATTTAAATCCTTGGGCATTGCTGATGGAAATGTAAAATGGTGTCACTGCTGCAGAAAACAGTGTAGAAGTTCCTCAAAGACGTAAACAGAATTACTGTATGATCCAGCAATCCTGCTTCTGAATATATACCCAAAATAATTGAAAGCAGGGACTTGAGCAGATATTTGTTCACCTGTGTTCACAGCAGCCTTCTTCACAATAGCCAGGAAGCGGAAACAACCCAAGTGTCCACTGCTAGACGAATGGGCAAACAAAATGTGGTCTATATGTATGATAAAAATAGGATGGTTTCGGCCGGGCGCGGTGGCTCAAGCCTGTAATCCCAGCACTTTGGGAGGCCGAGGCGGGTGGATCACGAGGTCTGGAGATCGAGACCATCCTGGCTAACACGGTGAAACCCCGTCTCTACTAAAAATACAAAAAACTAGCCGGGCGTGGTGGCGGGCGCCTGTAGTCTCAGCTACTCGGGAGGCTGAGGCGGGAGAATGGCATGAACCCGGGAGGCGGAGCTTGCAGTGAGCCGAGATCACGCCACTGCACTCCAGCCTGGGAGACACAGCGAGACTCCGTCTCAAAAAAAAAAAAAAAAAAAAAGAGGATGGTTTCAATAAACCTAATAATGCGAAAAAAATATTACTCAGCTTTAAAAAGGAAGAAAATTCTGGCATGTGCTACAACATAGATGAACCTTGAAGACACTATGGTACATGAAACTAACCAGTTGCAAAAAGACAAATATTGTAAGATTCCACTTATCTGAAACACCTAGAGTAGCAATATTGATAGAGTTAGAAAGTGGGATGGCTGTTGCCAGGGAGGGTTAGTCACTTCTGTACAGGGAGTACAGAAGTTTAGTTGGTAAAATGAGAAGGTTCTGGAGCTAGGTGGTGATGATGATTGCACAACAGTGTGAATGTACATAATGCCACAAAACTGTATACTTAAAAACATTTAAGTGAGAAACTTTATGTTATATGTATTTTACCTCCGTGAAAACAATCTAAAATAATAATGTGTCATGCTTTTCCATATAAAATAAAACTTTTGAAGGAAGGGGCCAGATATTCAGTGTTTTTACCATTTTATTTTTTAAAATTTATTTAGTTTTTTTGTTTGTTCGTTTTTTCAGACGGAGTCTCTCTCTGTTGCCAGGCTGGAGTGCAGTAGTGTGATCTCGGCTCACTGCAACCTCCACCTCCCAGGTTCAAGCAATTCTCCTGCCTTACCCTCCCAAGTAGCTGGGACTACAGGCACATGCCACCACACCTGGCTAATTTTTTGTATTTTCAGTAGAGATGGGGTTTCACCGTGTTAGCCAGGATAGTCTCAATCTTCTGACCTCATGATCCACCCACCTCAGGCTCCCAAAGTGCTGGGATTACAGGCATGAGTCACTGCGACTGGTTTATTTTATTTTATGTTATTATTTTATTTTATTTTATTTATTTTTGAGATGGAGTTTTCCTCTTGTTGCCCAGGCTGGAGTGGAGTGATGCGATCTCGGCTCACTGCAACCTCCGCCTCCTGGGTTCAAGTGATTCTCCTGCCTCAGCCTCCCAAGTAGCTGGGATTACAGGCACCTGCTACCACGCCCGGCTAATTATTTGTATTTTTAGTAGAGATGGGATTTCACCATGTTGGCCAGGCTGATCTCGAACTCCTGACCTCAGGTGATCCACACCCCCTTGACCTCCCAAAGTGCTGGGATTACAGTCATGAGCCACCGTGCCCGGCCGACATTTTATTTATTGTGTTAAAATATACATA